>NC_059508.1:0-10000000 GCF_914767665.1 Harmonia axyridis
AAATGTCAAAAATAGTTGTACAGGATCAACGTTTCTCGAGTTATTAAGGTTTCAAAAAATCTCAAAAAAGTGTCGAGTTTGATATCAAACGAAAGGTCTAGAATTATCGATCTCAAAAATGTTAAAATTTCTTGGGTAGCACCAACATCTTCCGAGTTATTTACATTTTAAAAAATGTAAACAAACCAAAAAAATTGACAAATTGTGTATTAAACGAAAGGTCTTGAATTATGGATTCCAAAAATGTTTAAAATTCTTCTCTAGGATGAATGATTTGCGAGTTATTGAGGATTGAAAATTTCTTAAAAAATCGTAAAATTCAGTATCAAACGAAAGGTCCGAAATTATCGATCTCAAATAAGTAAAAAATTTTTCGGTACGACCAACGGTTTTCGAGTTATTACGATACTAATAAATGTAAACAAACCCAAGAAATTGTCGAGTGTGGTATCAAATGAAAGGTCTCAAATTATGGATCTCAATAATGTTTAAAATTCATCTCTAGGATGAACGGTTTCCGAGTTATTAACAATTGAAAATATCTAAACAAATCGTTGAAATTGGTATCAAACTAAAGATCTAAAATTATCGATCTCGAATAAGTAAAAAATTGTTCGCAACGACCAACGGTATTCGCGTTATTACGATTTTAATAAATGTAAACAAACCCAAAAAATTGTCGAATTCGGTATCAAACTAAAGATCTAAAATTATCGATCTCAAATAAGTCAAAAATTGTTGGATATGATCAATGGTTTTGGAGTTATTACGATTCTAATAAATGTAAACAAACCCAAGAAATTTTCGAGTGTGCTATCAAATGAAAGGTCTCAAATTATGGATCTCAATAATGTTTAAAATTCATCTGTAGCATCAAGGGTTTCCGAGTTATTAACGTTTTAAAAATTCTAAAAAAAATGTTAAATTTAATATCAAATGAAAGGTCTAAAATTATCGATCTAAAATATATCAAAAATTCTTGTGTAGGCTCAACAGTTTTCGCGTTATTAACATTTTAATAAATGTAAACAAACCAAAACCTTTCACTAATTTGGTATCAAACGAAAGGTCTTAAATTATGGATCTCAGTAATGTCACTAATTTTTGAGTAGCATCAACGGTTTCCGAGTTATAACGATTTTAATAAATGTAAACAAACCCGAAATTTTTCATGTTTGGTATCAAATGAAAGGTACGGCCGAGAGGATCTCAAAAATGTCATACAATATTCGGTAGCTTCCACGGTTCTCCCGAAATAACGTTACTTAGTAAATATAAGAGATCTTGAAGAATCATATTAGCTCATTAGGTCAGTTCTCCTTAGGTTAGAGCGATTTCTGGCACTTTTACTAAACGTGTCATTATCTCTACCCCCGTCCCATACCTAGAGAATTTTTCTGTTGAATTGTAATCTATGAGCGAAGGGGAATCGAACTATACTATCCGCACCTCCGTAGCACCTCCCGTTACGGAGATACAGCCATTATAAGATAGCCCCGCCCACTTTTATAAACCACGCCCACTTTCCCAAATTAGACACTAGTCGGTTCTCATAAAGCATTATAGGTATATAAAATATAATTATTTGTAAGGGGTTCAGTATTTAACTTTTTATGGCAGATCTATATTGTCGTTATATATTACCCACCCAGGGCCCCTATTCCCCTCCGGCCCCGAAAAATGGTTGGGTGATTGATTAAAATTAATTACATGATCTACGAGATTATGTGAGCTCATTAGGAGACTTCTCCGTAGGTTAGAGCGATTTGTGGCACTTTTAGAAAACGTGTCATTATCTCTACCATCGTTCCATACCTAGTGAATTTTTTTGTTGAAATGTAATCTATGAGCGAAGAGGAATCCAACTATACCATCCGCACCTCCGTAGCACCTCCCGTTACGAAGATACGGCCATTATAAGATAGCCCCGCCCAGTTTTCCAAAACACGCCTACTTTCCCAAATAATACGTTAGTCGGTTGTCATAAAGCATTATAGGTATATACAATTTATTCATTTTTAAGGGGTTCGGTATTTAACTTTTAATGACAGATCAATATTCTCGTTATATATTACCCACCCAGGGCCCCTATTCCCCCCCGGCCCCGTGAAATTGTTGGTTGATTGGAAAAAAATGTATTCTCTACTAGAAATAGCTATATTCTTCTCGAAATTACTATTTTGATAGAAGCCACACACACTTTTCATCAAACCACGCCTACTTTTCCTTGAATTTTCATCAATTTTCACACTTCAGTTTTAATGACAGATCAATATTCTCGTTATATATTACCCACCCAGGGCCCCTATTCCCCCCAGGCCCCGTGAAATTGTTGGTTGATTGGAAAAAAATGTATTCTCTACTAGAAATAGCTATATTCTTCCCGAAATTACTATTTTGATAGAAGCCACACCCACTTTTCATCAAACCACGCCTACTTTTCCTTGAATTTTCATCAATTTTCACACTTCAGTTTTAATGACAGATCAATATTCTCGTTATATATTACCCACCCAGGGCCCCTATTCCCCCCCGGCCCCGTAAGATTGTTGGCAGATAGATGATACAATGAAATAGTAATAAAATTGTTGTGTAGGATCAACGGTTCAGGAGTTATTAACATTTTAAGAAATGTAAACAAATCCAAATAGTGAAGAATTTGGTATCAAATGAAAGGTCTTATTTTATGGATCTCAAAAATGTCTAAAATTGTTAGGTAAGCCGAACGGTTTCCGAGTTATCACGATTTCAAAAAAAGTAAACAAAGCAAACGATTTTTCATGTTTGGTATCAAATGAAAGGTACGGTCGAGAGGATCTCAAAAATGTCGAAAATAGTTCTGTAGGAGGTACGGTTCTCGAAATATTCAACAATTTTCAAAATTTCAAAAATTGCTAAAAAGATGCTCCCGGACCTGGAGAGTACAAAAATACTATCGACACCTCTCTAGGATCAACGGTTCTCCATATATAACGTAACTCCGTAAATATAAGAGATCTCGAAGAATTATGTTAACAAGGTTAGGCGAGATCTCCTTAGGTTAGAGCGATTTCTGGAACTTTTTTTTCACATGTCATTATCTCCACCCCTGTCTAGTATTCAAGAGATGTAAAGACTGAAATGTAATCTAGGATCGACGGCGAATCCAACGGTACCATCCGCACCTCCGTAGCACCCTCCGTTGAGGAGATACAGCCGTTATAAGATGGCCACGCCCACTTTTAAAAACCACACCCACTATAATTGGACACGCCCACTTAATTAGAAATCGTCCCAATACTATTCTTCCTCATCCGAGGAACACGGACCCTACCAGATCGACATAAAACTTTAAGAATCAATGGCGCACGACGCGAAATTTTGAAAATTCCGAAACATGTCGAGTTTGGTATCAAATGAAAGGTACGATCGAGGGGATCTCGAAAATGGCAAAAATCGATCGCTAGGACCGGCGGTTCTCGAAATTTTCGAGATTTTCGAAAATTTCAAAAATTACGAAAAAGTTGCTCCCGGTCCTGGAGAACTCGAAAATACAATCGGCACCTCTCTACGATCAGTAGTTCTCCAGATATAACGTAACTCAGTAAATATAAGAGATCTTGAAGAATTATGTTAACAAGGTTAGGCGAGATCTCCTTAGGTTAGAGCGATTTCTGGAACTTTTTTTTCACATGTCATTATCTCCACCCCTGTCCAGTATTCAAGAGATGTAAAGACTGAAATGTAATCTAGGATCGACGACGAATCCAACGGTACCATCCGCACCTCCGTAGCACCCTCCGTTGAGGAGATACAGCCGTTATAAGATGGCCACGCCCACTTTTTCAAACCACACCCACTATAATTGGACACGCCCACTTAATTAGAAATCGTCCCAATACTATTCTTCCTCATCCGAGGAACACGGACCCTACCAGATCGACATAAAACTTTAAGAATCAATGGCACACGACGCGTAATTTTGAAAATTCCGAAACATGTCGAGTTTGGTATCAAATGAAAGGTACGATCGAGGGAATCTCGAAAATAGCAAAAATCGATCGCTAGGACCCGCGGTTCTCGAAATTTTCGAGATTTTCGAAATTTTCAAAAATGACGAAAAAGTTGCTCCCGGTCCTGGAGAACTCGAAAATACAATCGGCAGCTCTCTAGAATCCGTAGTTCTCCAGATATAACGTAACTCAGTAAATATTGGAGATCTCGCAGAATTATGTTAACAGCATTAGGCGAGATCTCCTTAGGTTAGAGCGATTTCTGGCACTTTTTTTAAACATGTCATTATCTCTACCCCTGTACAGTAACTAAGAGATGTAAAGACTGAAATGTAATCTAGGATCGACGACGAATACAACGGTACCATCCGCACCTCCGTAGCACCTTCCGTTACGGAGATACGACTGTTATAAGATAGCCCCGCCCACTTATCCGAACCACGCCCACTATAATTGACCACGACCAATTATTTACAGATCATCCCAATACTATTCTCCCTCATCGGAAGAACACGGTCCCTTTCATATCGACATTTAATTCTAAGAATCAATGGTACACGACATATAATTTTTAACAATTTTCATCATAACTTGTTCACACAAAATGTCGTTGATTTTTCGTTAATTTTTACACTTCAGTTTTAATTACAGATCAATTATCTATTTATATAACCCACCCAGGGCCCCTATTCCACTCCGGCCCCGTGAAATTGTTGGCTGATTGATTGTAAAAAAATTACAATTTTCAAGTGAAAGAACTATTTAATTTTCGATTTTCCTATTTCTCGGTAAGCCACACCCACTGTTTCCTGCATTTTCAAACTCCAGTTTTAATGACAGATCAATAATCTATTTATATAACCCACCCAGGGCCCCTATTTCCCTCCGGCCCCGTGAAAATGTTGGCTGGATTTAAGAAACATAACATTCTCTACGATAAATAGCTAACAATACTATCCCTTACGAAGATACGACAAACAACAAGAGTAACCCTGTATAAGACGAGAGAGATCCATATTTCATTCACATTCATAACTATTAAGGCAGATTTATATTCGATATATTAATTAGATACTCCACTTTATACTTCAACTATATATTTTCCCTTCAAACGGATTTTTCTCCGGCATTATTAATATAACTTATGCGTAAATAAATGAAGTGTAATAATAAATTATGCTATGACAAAATTTCCGTTTTCCACTACGATGGACGACTAAACAAATTAACGAAGAAATTAATCCACAAACAAAATTTCCAATAAAAATATATCTCATAGAACCCCCCTTTAAAATGTTCGTCGGAGTATATGTTTTCGATGTAAACGTTAAAATCGTCATCACCAAAAAGGTGTAAAATTGCACCAACGTAAGTACACCACCCCGTATATCCGATAAATTATTTATTAACTAAAATTTCTTTTCGGTAATATCAACTATGCACTCCTCTCAACACTTCAATTCGATACTACCGAAAACCGAACGACCCTGTATATCCCTATAAATATATTTAACGAAATCCTCTATCTGCTAAATTTCGAAAACTTTCAATTATTATATTTCAATTTTTCTCAAACAGAAAATCACTAAAGTATCTCATCGATAGACCCGATGCGATATTTTTTTTAACATGTGCATAAGGAAAAAAAATTATAAACAAGCCACGATGAGACAACATTTACAAATAATAATCAGATCTTAGTCTCAAAGTCTACAGATCAGTTTGCTATTTTTCGATTTTTCCGGTGTTATACCAAATTTCCTAGTTTTCTAATTTTTCGCAAGTTTATTTCTCAATTACCTTTTGTTTCCACTTTCGAGTGTTGAAGAGTGTGTGGCTATAAATTTTTCCACGGCTTTTATTCCGCCTGCAATGTATGTATCAAATAAGCTATTTTTCGATCGGATCAAGACGCAATTGCGTTTCTCTGAAAACTTATTAGGTTTTATCAAAAATAACAACAATTATTATGCAACAATAGAAATCTCATTCGAATTTCCTCTGCACGGTTAAATCGAATAAAAGACTATTTTAACAATCATGAACATTCAATCCAACGTTTAAAGAAAATAACCCCCATTTATTGCAAAGCACTTTGAACAATTTCATTATGCGATTAGATTATACTTTTCTATTATTCCTATTCGATATTAATCGAATATTCTTAACTACATTCGTGTAATTTTAATATATTCATTAAATGTACTCTCTTTCTCTCTCTCTCTTTCTCTCTAGAGTTTTCACGATTCATCTCGATTTTAATGTTAATTATCTAATAATAAGTATAATACATTTTTCCTTAAATTCTCGTCATTTTATTACATTAAAACATCTTGTAGTAACAGCATGCAAATGCTTGCACAATATAACTTTGATGCTATTAGTGGAACACTCACATTTATATTTGTGCAAGCATATTTAACAATGACTACAATATCCTAAACCACAATCTGGATCACATGATGATATAAATTGTGTATTATAATATTTATCATCATATACAGACATCCTCTATTAAGTCTTTCATTGTTTCTGCTTTTTTATGAGAAATTTCTGTAGAAACAGAAATTTTTTGTTGATAGTTGTTGGAGTTAGGTCTTTTATTTTTCATAATTTTCATCCACATCTTTTCATCAACTATTTCTTCCAACAAATCTGATAGCTTTTCAACTCTAAAACAATGAATACTCGTAAATTGATAATAGCAAGAATAGAATTATGTATAATACCTTATTTTCTTTTCCTTCTATTTTATTAGATTTCAGATATTTATTCAAGCTCTCTATCGCCATATTTGTATGAATACCTGCTCCTATTCTTTAACAATAGGCCTCATCATTATTCTCTGTTGGTTTTGAAAGTAATGACTTAAAAATATCCATGATTATTTTCGTTAGAAACAATCTGTCAAATTCTGCTCACTTTTTCAGATAATTTAGGAATTTGGGTAAGATTTCTTCTTCCTCATTAACCAATATATTTGTATGAATTAAGCAATAAAAATTGCTCTTCAACACTTTTTCACTTGAAAAATTCGAATATACCCAAATAGAGGCAAATGTATTGTCACTGTGTCTATTCATGACAATTGACAAGTGTCAAGTAATGATTTTAGTTGCAGATCCTCGGGAACTCGAGGATGTACGACACAGCCGATTCACGAAGAAACCCGAATCTAAGCGTTAGATATATTCGGGAAGAAATGACCTCAGGTACTCAGTTGCCTTTTATTCGATTGTATTCCTGCTACTGACATACCTGCAATCTGATTGCAGATTTGTATTAGTAGTAGTATTCGGTGTGGTCAAAGATTTAGTATAAAAAAATTTATTCAAGGTTACAAGATTGTAACCTCGAATAAAATTGAAAGACCTAGATAGGTTTTTACAAAAAAATAATTGACCGTTAGATTTTTAGCATATTTTAATGATTTAGGGAATTTTCGAGGTCGTAAATTCGTAAAGGTGAAAACAGTTGGCATCTCGGCTAAAATAAATGTACTACGACATAGAATTCAAACAGTTTTATTAAATATATCTGAGATGACATTCAACAGCAAAAGAATTTATTCAAGAATATTGCAAAACATCTGAAAACTAAAAAACATTGCCAGATAATATCATTCACACAAAATACCCTTGCAACACACCAGGTTGAACATTTTGAGAGTTAAAATACATGAAAGGAGTACAAACAAATATATGATCGGAACAATTATGAATTCACAAAAGTCACAAGCCTTGAACTGAACAATCTCCACAGATTTCCCATTAATAGAATTAACATCGATCCGCGCTATGGAGTACAGCCTTTGAAATCATATTATATAGGCCAACATTTCGTTGAAAGTTCGTAATGAATATAAACTTGGAAATCATGTCAATTCTTCAATAAATAAGGAAGTACTTCCTTCTCGAAAATGTTGTAAACGCATAAGAGTTTCAATTCAAATGACCACAAATTTTTTATCACTGGTCTTTATTCTCCGATCATTCAATACTCCCGACATTGTTAACTGACAACTGTTGACATGTATCATCAAATACTTATACTCTTTTGCTCTTTTGAAAGTCCAATACAATATCCATTAATAGCAGTATAAAATTAATTGAGAAACAAAAACATTCTAGATAAACGGTTTCTGAATTATCAAACCATATTTCTCATTTTGGATATGAACGCTTTTTGAATAGAAAATTCCTAACGACATTCGAAACAGCTTAATGTCACTTTCTAAGCTTTTTAAGAATAACGAATTCTACACTTATGTTAAATCAAATGAAAGACTAGTTTACACACCAATTTTAAAGAATATATCTCTAAAGCTTTTTGCCGCTTCATATAAAAAAATTAAAAACAAAAAAATGGTAAAAATTTCATACTAAAACGATCAGAAAAGCATTTTAATGGAATACATAAAAATGTTACAATAAGGGCTTTGGACTAGTTCAATATTTTTCTCAAGAAAGACATTAGAAAATGATTATTGCTGATCTCTTTCGAATGACAGCATTTTTGTACTAGCAAGGTTTGCTGAAAAAAAATTCTTTCAAATATATCTAAGTTAATAAATAGGTATTAAGATTAATGATGCGAACTTCAATATCGCTCATCGTATTTCCAATTAGTTTGGTCATTTAAGAAATATGAAATGGATAACTAGAAGAAAAACAAACATCAATAAATAAATTCTATCAACTGAAAAAAACTGGAGGGAAAATTTCTATATATAATAAGAAACATTTTCTGGCAATAACGGAAATCTATACAAATTATATGGCGGCAACATAACCAGTTATGTTTCATATGTACAGAACTATAACATTAACACATTTACAGTTTTACAAATCACATATGGATTTCCAGGGACCTTCCAGTTTTCCTCGTACTTGAAAAATGAAACTTTCATGGCTAGAAGGACGATTTAATTATAACTGATGAACTCATCAATTAAGATGTTCACACTATTATACTAATGAATTGATACAGGGAAAAAAAATTAGGAGCAGTTATTTCATTATAATATACGAAGGATAAAAAATTAAATACTTTTTCAATTCCGTAGTCTTCAAATGCAAGCAATTTTTTTTTACCGACTGACAAGTGGTCTGCCACATTGAATTGACAAACAGTGCCCAACCAAAAAACGGCTGTTTTTCTCGTTTTAAAATACTTCTTCAATTATTAACACCGTACATTAAATGAAATTTTCGTTCCAGTAGAAAAATATCTTTTTCTTTCAATCAATCCCAAAAAACAAATTAGACGATCCCTTAAACAATCTTAAAATATCAAATCACTTTTAGGAATAAAGCTCATTTTGTTTGAGTTACATTTCTTTTGAATTATCACTTTGAATATATCTGATTATTTGATTGCAAAATATAAAACTTTCTCTCAATGATCAAAAAAAAAATTTATTGATCATATTTTGACTAAATAGTAGATTTAGGACGAGAAATTGAGAGGAGCGAATGCAGTATAAAAGATGACTCGTTTCTTCAAAGTTGAGGACTTCCAGACAAAGTAAAATATCAACATTTTTCACTGTAGTGCAAATTTCATGTCAGTTTGATCCTCCACCAATGTTTTCAAGAAAAAATTGAAATATACCATGCTCAAACGAGCAGAATTACATGGGGGAATTCAAATAAAAATAAATGAGAGGCAAAAGAAGGGACACAAACTAAAAGTCATTCAATCCAAGAAAAAATAGAAAATACGAAAACAATTTAATAAGTAACGAGTTTTCAACAAATCCAAAGTCTAAAGTTTAGAACGTTTCTCAATGAGGTCTACTCAATATATTTATGCTAATTTTAAATTTACAAATTAGCTGAAAAAATATAAGATATCCAAGTATGAAAACTTGTGGAGGTTTATTTTCAAGACGAATGAATTGAAGAAATACTTTATAGTCTGTTCAGGAATTACTGACATACTGGTCGGCTGAGGAAAATCGAAATTAAGTTGGTAGAGGCTTATTTGGTAATATTTTGATTTGCAAAATTCATGTCAAGAATCATCAAATACAATTCTAGGTTATAACCGAGAAATGCATTCGGTGATATACAAATTATGTATATTTTTTTATTTCTATAATAAAACCACATCAATTTTTGGTGATATTTTGTAACCAGAAATAAAGCCGCGACTGGACTTTCAAGGCCTACTTTAATGTCGATAATTCCTCAATGGACTATGTTTTATGTTGATTTTGAAACGAATGTTAAAGGACGTAATTATTTTTTCTTCAGTCGGTACAAAAAAAAATACTGAAAATCCTCTCCTTATACAATCATACATTTATCGAATAAAATAAGTAGATATTGGTTATGTTAAAAACCGAAATATTATTCTTACGTTGGCCAATGTGAAGGAAAATTATCTAGAATGCTTTTATCCATGAAAGCAATGTACTTATCAAGTTTTCATATTTTGCATAACAAAATATCTAATCAGATCTCTAGAACATATTTCGGCGCTCTGAATGTTAAACCACAAGAGCGAAAAAGTGTTCTTTAAACGCCCACTTCATGGAAGCGGCAGAAAAAGGCATCAAGCCCATGGTAACTGCTCTCAGCCCAATCTACACTAAAACTCCATCTCTCTTTAGTACACTATCACAGTCATTTTTTCCTGGTGTTTTTTGATGTTCATCAAATTCAACGTTTTTTGTTCGTTTTTTCTTGTTTAAATATATAATACAATTCCGTTCCATTTATGAATTTGTTTAAAGTTTTCGTAAAATTAATCATCACAATTCAACATCATGGAAATCTAAGTCACAGCAGCTTTTTTTTATATATCACAAACTCTTTGAAAGTTGTACATTCGGTGAATTGGATTGGAATAGAGGGCCCCGACAGGATATAACAGTTTGGTCTTCAAGGAATCGTTGTGTATTTCCAACGAATTAGCGGCATAGTGAAGAACCAATTCCTTCAAATTCGGATAAATGTTATATGGTTCTGCGAAGCCGAAACCAGCTTTGGTACGCTGAATGATGCAATGGTTCACAAGTCCGTTGCAAAAAATTGACAATGCATATTGGTCCGTGCTCGATTTTCGTATTAAAAACGTACCATCGAGGGTATTGGTCAAAACGCGTTCAGCTTTTTGTCTTGAAAATTCCAACATAAGCCAAGTACGTTCATCGGAATGGGGACAATCCTCCAGGTCTACGTTTTCGCACTCTTCAGACCGGTTCAGCATTTGGTTTATTTTGGTTAAGGAGACCCCTCTTTCCTGCAGCCAACGTATATATTTCTCTTGCTCCTTAATCAAACTTAAAATAACCAGTTTTTCGGACGTTACTTCCCTATCTAACGACTTGTTGTAAGCTACATGTTGTAGCAGGTTTTCGGTTAGTTGTTCGCAACTTTCCTCAATCATTGCACATCGCTCTTGAAGTATTTTCAAATTCGTTTCCGATCCTCGCTCTGTCATGTTTTTCAGAAGCTCTGTTTGGTCCTTCAACACTTTCAGCAGCTCCTCCAGAGCCTCTTGGGCGTAACGTTTGGTGCTGACTTCCTGTTTGGTTTGAGCGAAGGCTTTCGACAACTCCGCTAGTTTTCGGTTGTTTACGTCCAACTTGATGGTGATTTCGTTCAAATTTGCCCAAAGTTTTTCGTCATTCTCGTATTTGATCGCTTCGTCTTCTTGGCTGTATTTGGATAATGGGTAAAGCAGTTTGACGTCTAAAGACGCGTTGTACAACGACAAAGAGCAATGTCGAAAGTGATTGACTAACTCGACCACCGAATCGAAGGTGTAGG
Source organism: Harmonia axyridis (assembly GCF_914767665.1). Classification (NCBI taxonomy): domain Eukaryota; kingdom Metazoa; phylum Arthropoda; class Insecta; order Coleoptera; family Coccinellidae; genus Harmonia; species Harmonia axyridis. The sequence continues at coordinate 11,771 of NC_059508.1, forward strand.
GTTCCGTAAAGCCGTACTTTCCATTTCGATGGCATATTTTGATCAGTTTGTTGGCACCGCCTTTTCTTAAAGTCAACGTGTATTCGCCACACTTGCTGGAAGCGTCTCTAACCAAAAACGTGCCGTCAACAGTGTTTTGCAGTTTGTCGGTGACTTCCTCTCGGCTTATGCTGCCCCAATACCACTCGGACTCCTGGAGCGAAGTGTTACACTGGGCTGGAATTTCTTTCGCTACAGCTGATGTGCTAGCTAAGTTTACAGCTCCTATACTCATGGCGGAGTATTTTCGAGGAGGAATCGCCGGTGCGCATGCGAAATCTGGTAGTGTTTCACCCCAAGAACAATTGATAAGTAGTAACTCCAATATTCGGTTATGGGCTTGCGTGTTGTAAACTATTTGGATAATTCGTTCCCAAGATGGGCGCATTATAATGTAACAGAGAACCTGAATCAGATTGGTAGGCGGGCTTTTGTTTCCCCTCTTGAATTCCATCTGGCACATACGGCATAAGTGCTGCATGAAATATTTCAGCGTTGATTTGTGATCAGGTGGGAGCTCCTCGACTAGTTCAGCAAGGCAGTTGGCACATTGTTCGTTGCACCGGATTTCTGAAAGGAAAAAATGTGTCAGTCATCCCATAAAACAAATGCTTACAGGCTGTTCTTGAATTGTAGGTACCTGACTAATTTCTCGGATCACTTTTGTAAAAAAAAAAGTAATAAAAACGAAGGCTCGCAAAAGCTTGGTTTTCAAGATACAGGATATTTAAAGTCTCATTTTTTTTCAAGATAGTTAAATTGACTTTGGCATATATATTTCAACTTGAAGATTCCATTATGTGATTTGCTAATATTGAATGCAAATCTACAGGGTGATATTGTTTCTGGAACACTGTCAGTTTCTTTCCCCCGGATTTTTTTTTTTTTTTGTTGGACCACTGTTAGTTAGTTGTTGCATGATGGAACAAAATAAAACTCACTTGCAGTCTCCAAGAATTTATCGTACCACTGTACTGGAATCAAAGGGTCCGGTAATTCCCTGAGGTACTTCTTGAGGATGCCAGCAAGCAGAACGGCCGATCGGTCACTGATGTCAACCTCACCCTGGTTTTCATCAATGGACCTAGCAAACCTCGAGAGTTCATCAGCTGGTGGCGAGGTACAGTAGACATTGTAGAGGCTCAATGTTAAGTCTTCTTGAGCTATTTTCTCCAGTTGGCGGCACACCCTAATGACGAAACTTGGGGCGCCATCTTCCGTTAATTGGCCGCATAACGAAGATCCGAAAAATATTCTCAACTGGTTCTGTTGACTTAGGCAGCTGGGCAACCCTGAAATCATTAAAATAAGTTATGGGAATGTTTCTAGAATGTGAAAAATACCCAATAATCTAGCGAAATTCCATTTATGCAAATCATATTTTTTTTTATATACCCTACGATAAAAATGAACTAGGTTCATTACGCCGATGTGAGCGACATTAGAAAACAATGTGGAAAACAACTGAACAAGTGCCAATTCTGCAGATATTAGAAATCTGTAATCTGGACACTAATTTATTTTCAAGTCGAAGCGCATTCTATGGATTAACGATATAAGCTCCGACATATCTCTGCTGATTGTTAAGAGTTTGTTGACAAGTTAATATGAATTCAAATTGAATTGAATAGCCCAGGACTGAATGAATTAAAATAAATAAAATAATTGACGAGAATTTTTTCAAGAGAACTACTCAATTGAAAAAAAATACACGCGATAAACAATGAAACAAGGCTTCAAAAAATTAGAACGAGTAAAAACAATAGCAACTTACAAATAGTAAGCTCTGCGTATTGATCTTGAGTTAAGTCAACCATAGTTGTTACTTATGTGTTTCAATTGTACTTAGCCGAGTTTCTTAGTGGACTGACACTTTTCTACTGGTTCACCACAGGACGAAGTTTTTGATTGGCGTAAAGTGGGTAGGGTAATCGAGGTTTATGTAGCTGATAACAGGTGAGTCGAAGACTTTAATGAACTTTTTGGTACTTATTGTTTTCTTATCGATGTTTTTGATTTCATATCTCAAAAAATATGATTCAATATTTAGCAATTTAATAGGAAAATTTTAATGACCCGCCCGATCATTATTAAGAATTAACAGTATATTTTACATTTTCCTATGGCTCCTATCTAATAACATTGCATAATTCAGTGTTGTGTCAGTTCAGCACAATAGGGTCTTAAAGTTTTACGACAACGGTCAAGATAATACCTCTCGGTAATTCCAATCGAGGACATTATGATTCTGAAAAAAATTTATGCGATTTCGGCTTAACACTCGTGAACCCTTCAACATATTTTTTTACTGTTCGAAATTTTAAGAAAATTGGATACCGATAAAAGCTTCATTTATTTCTCGCTAAATAGGTATATAAATTATCGTTACCTAAAGGCTTAGTTCCTAATCCAGATTTCAAGCGGCTATTTAATTATTCATAGAAAGTTAATAGGCCATCTATGACAACTAATTTCCACATTGACATAACTGATAGTATATCGGCCCTATTCAACAAATGGAAAAAATAATTTGCAAATTCAACTATTGTACAGGGTCGAGATTTTTTCAAGATTTCAGAAGGTGATTCCTTGATTAAAACTTGTTGTTCCCATAAAAATTATATTATCAGAGAAAATTAACGGAATCGATAATTTATAAAATTCAATTTTTTTTTTTAATCATATGTATACATGGTGTTCCGGGAAGACAAACGGATACCATGAATGAAGGTCATCATGGAGGACTCGTATCAAGAGGTTTCAATCGCCTTCGTTTGGGATATACAAGGTTAATCTCATGAGTGAATTTTTTTTGAAGTTTTGTTACCCTTTACTATCGCCTTCCTTCTATTTTTGAAATCGAATAAATCAGATCCGGACTGGGAAAATTTTAGACTTTTTCTATTTTCGTCAATATTGTATCACCCTGTACGTTAATATCATGGTTTTTTTTCGTTTTCATAAACAAAAATAATTAATTCAAAATAAAAATTCTAAATCTTCGCTTGGCATCGTCATATAGGTTGATCTATGAACGTTCCCTTATGAAAGAAATTCGATAGTTTAAGAAATCTCGAATTCATCGGTAGAATTATTTCGAAAATTGCGGTTTGTTCACCTTTAAGAATGACTTCCCTAAATTTCTCTCGAATTATTTAAGAAAACTTTTAATCAACAAACTGAATAAAGAATAGAACAAACACAGCAAATGAATTTTTCAACTTGAAAACAATGAATCAAAAAGAAAATAAATGGAATTGTTCAAAATAGTATCTCTCCAATTCAATATATTTTTGAACGCGTTGATAAAGTTGTTTCACAAATTTCGCTATCGTATTTGGTTGAGATTTAATAATATCACAAACAACAATAATTTTTTGTAGCAGTTGCTCCCTACTGATAGTCTGCACATAGACCTCCCCATAATAAATAATCCAAGGGTGTCAGGTAAAGGGATCGAGGAGGCTTAGCCACATTTCCACCTCCACCAATACATCTATTTTAAAAAGTCTCAATCAAATATTAGCGCACTTTTTTGGTTAGGGCGCATTAGCTGCATCATGTTGCAACCACAATGTTTCCATTGGAATGTTTTTTTTTACGAACAAAATTAGGTTCTAAAAATTTTCATAATTTTCTCCTGTCTACACTTTTTTAATAATTAAGAGGGTAAATCCAACGATTGTTGTAGATACCGCACCAAACATTTATCGGGAACTTGGGAATTTTTATGAATCCCTGATTTTGGATCATCTCGAGCCAATACGTGAAAATAAGGCAAATTATTATTTTTGTTTCTATTTCTAGGGAATGGCGAACTGCAAATTTCGAAATAATTTTTCCGACAAGTTAAAGATTTATTTAACTATGAAATTTCACTCATAAGGAAATGTTTATTGATCACCCTGTATGACGGTGCCAAGTAGAAGGTTAAGAATTTTTTTTTATAATGAATTAATCTTTTTTGGATATAAAAACGGCAAAAAAAATCTAATTGTTCACGTACAGAGCGATCCAATATTGATGAAGCAAAAAAAAAAGCCTAAAATTTTCCTAGTCCGAGATTGATTTATTCGATTTCAGAAATATGAAGGGTGAAGAAATTTGCAGTTTTCGAATTAGTTCTACCGATGAATTCAAGATTTCTTGAACTATGAAATTTCTTTCATAAGGGAATATTTATTGGTCACCCTGTATGACGGTGCCAAGCAAAGATTTAGAATTTTGATTATGAATCAATTATTTGTGGTTACGAAAACGAAAGAAAGAATTATATTAACGTACAGGGTGATACAATATTCACGAAAATAGAAAAAGTCTAAAATTTTCGTTGACCGTATCTGATTCATTCGATTTCAGAAATATTGAAGGAAGGCGATAATAAAGGGTGACATAACTTCAAAATTTGAAATTATTCGGTGGATTAGTTGAAGAGTTATTGAATTAAAAAAATTTACTGATATGGCAATGTTTATTGATCAGCCTCTATGACCGTGCCAAGCAGAGATTTAGAATTTTTATCATGAATTAATTCTTTGTGGTTACGAAAACGGAAATAATGTTCACGTACAGTGTGATCCAATATTCACGAAACTAGGAAAAGTCTGAAATTTTCCTAGTCCGAATATGATCAACTCGATTTCAGAAATATTATAGCAGGGCGATAGTAAAGGGTGATCATACTTCAAAATTTGAAATTTTTTGGTCGATTAGTTAAAGAGTTATTGAACCGTGAAATTTCAGGCATATGATGAACATCACCCTATATGTATATCACAAACGAAGGCACTCAAGCGATTGAAATCTCTTGATAAGAGTCATCCATGAATAACATTCAAATTTTCAAAAAAAAGCACCGAAACAGACAGATTTTTTCATTAGATTTAAATTCTACAGCGTTAAAATGTATTTTACTTACCCGTTGCTGCGCATGCCTTGTGAGCCACGAGTCCACAACTCGAACACATGAAGCCTTGATGTAAGATACCTCGTGAAAATTTGCCACATTTTCTACATTTTTCCAACGTAGAAAAATTATGTTGTACTAAACAATGAGGTTCAGTTTCTGCATGACTTTGATCTTCCGACTTGATCAGTTCGTCTATACAATTAAGGATGGCCTTCTGGTGAAATTCATCTTTTATACCCATATTCTGTAAAATGAATTCCAATATGAACATAACATTGGACAATCAAAAATATCGTACCTCTTGTTTTGAAATCATAAACGAATGAAAATTCACGAATAAGAAATTTGGTACATACAGTTTTTTGTTTTTAATAATCTAACATCAAGAACAACACGAACGCATTTCATTATGGAACTTGATTCCAAACACGTTAATCTTCAAATTTAACTGCGTATGAGTCTGTAGAGCCTTCTCCCCAACATATCGCATAAATTTGAGATGAGATTCAGATCCGGTGAGCAGGTTGGCTACGGAAAAATGCTAATAATTTCTCCAAACCATTGGTCAGCGATATTAGCCGTTGTAGCACAAGATGATAAAGTGGCCAGAAAAAAAGCCAACTTTACTTGGGGATAGCACTTTCGATATAGTTTAATACTTAACGGAACATGAAAGACAGCTGTAACATTTGCGAAAAGCTCGCATCATGAGGTTCCTAAAGTGCTAGCACGAAGCTGGATCGAAATAAACAACAATCTACGTAAAGAAGCAGGTTTATTCTCTTTATCCAGTCTAATTTGCAGAACAGTACATTATAGTCATATCCTATCGGTGAATAAAGATAAGTGCTCAAATTAATCTATTCGATTATTTGTATCGTTACTTATTGTTTATTTTTATTGAATTGTTTGAAAAGCTGAGGAAGTCGTTATAATTGTTCTAAGTTAAAACCTTTTAATTAGTTCGATGTTAATGGTTTCTACTACAGGAGCAGTGTTTAGAACTAACGGTGTGTCTCAGTATTATTTCCTGAAATTCAAAAAAACCTACCATAAGTTTTTCCCTGTCCATTTCCACGAGTTCTGTGCCTTTGACGTCTTTGCATTTGAAGACTTCTGAATGTGAATATAGGTTCAATGCTGCCATCCATTCTATTACGTTCGAGTTTGTCCATTCTGATATTGGCTGAAAATAAATTATGATTCAATCAAAAAACACTGCAAATTCATTATGTTGCTCAAGCTAGAAAAATATTCCAAATCCAAATAAGAGGTTTCATTTCGATATAAAAAAAATGAGTTAATTTTAAGAGAAATCAATGGATGTCAGTTTCATTGAGAAGAGGAAGCTACGGAATTTTTTCGCCACCTTTGTAGCGAACTTTAATGTCAAAAGATGACAGCTGCCCAGATAGCGGGGGAATCAAAATGGAACTTGCCGAAAGCCTTCTATTAAGATCGAAAGAATAGAAAAAAGCAAATTTGCCGAAAAATACGACATTTGTGAAATTAAATCAAATTGAAATAATTGCCGAAAATCGAAGTGAAATGGAACTAGCAGTCTGTCTTTTTCCAATAGGTTTTGTGTTATGAAATCAAATGTGTGTTACAAGACTTTGCCAGTCTGAGTCCATTGTTTGGAGCTTTAACAGGTTGTTATGTTGTTTGTAATAAGTTTAAGACCTATTTCGAATTGCAGTATTCTCATTTGATATCCTGAATACATTCACATAAGTTCGTATGTGTCAATTCCATTAGCAACGATAAAGTGATCTCAGTATCTAGTCGTAGAACATAAATTCCATCGAATCGGCTATGAAAATGATGAATCTGCTATTCGGTTACTTTCAGACCAGCCCGTATTTACCATTGCATACAACAATAGCTCAAGTTGTGTAACGTCAGCATGGACATCACCTTCTTAATTTTCCATCGTGGTTTATTGCAAATTTTATAGCGCATAAAATACGCTACTTTGAATTTATTACTGTTAACTTCTTTCAGACGATTGATAAGGTTTCAATAGCCATGAAATCTATTCCTTTTTCGTTACGTGTATGAGCTTCCGTACACTCATTCAATTTAACAACCATTATTGAGATTCAAATCAGGTTGCACTGTAGGACTTTTCGTAAGCTTATTCCATTTTGCCGATTTTGATTGCCTAGTCTCTTCAAGAATCAGATGTTACATACAAGATCGTTATTATAAAGGGTTTTCCAATAAGAGGAAACATTTTGAATGCGCAGCTGTCACTTTTGAAGTCGTCTTTTGACCACGATCAATTGGAAATCTTTAAGATTGAATTCGTGAAGTTATCGAGGCGTCATATGTAATTATCAATCCAAATTTTAAAGATTTCTGGAAGAGACGACGCAATTGGTAATCAAGATGAGATACTAACGGATAAAGTTTGTCTCTTCCTGTTCGTAAAATAGAGATGCAGTTTAATTGTTGAGCAGTGTGGTATGAATGCAACATGGTCATAAGAAAGGGAGTTCGGCGTGAACGAGGAAATATAAGAGGGGAACAAGGTGTTGGATAATAATTCAGAAACCAGCTCGGAGTTAGTCGTCTTTCGAAAACCGCCATATTTATTGACGCAGATGAAAGGAAAATCAGTTGCAACTAATGTTCGATATAATCCCGGTCTGAATATTTTATTACTTGACCCAGTTGCAATGCATCGTTGCAGAGTACCACCAGACGCATCAAATTTTATGGATAATCTATTTCGAATAAAGTGGCAATATTCTGCATGCGCATATTTCATTTCGTTGTCATTGTTTCACGTAGTAAAATGTTATATGAAGAACGTGCTGATTTTCAGTTTTTCCTAGTTTCGATATCATGTCTCGTTAAATAGGTCAGCATTTGGTGTTGTGTTTCACGGTTTATGGGAAATTAAATTCTGCATTTTGCCCAAGGTGTAATTACGACTTATATATATATATATATATATACAGGATGCACATTTATTCTGGTATCTATCTAGCTCGAGTTACAAGGTGTCGTCTGCCCAACTCAGAACACCACTAAGCGAATTTTCGAAACGTGAAAGTACAACTTCACTTAAATGCGTTTTCACCTTTAACATACAATGAAAACACAAAAAACGTTATACTTCCCCTTGTTTTCCCTAGCACTATAATAAAAAAATATATTGGCATATTATAATTTTTTAGATAGTCAAACTGAAAAATTAATTGACGGACAGACAGAATCGAATTCGAGGACGGATTCATCATCAGCGAGTCGATCTTTTTCATTTGAGACCATGACCAAATCGCACATTTGTGCTTTACTTTTGCGAACTAATTTTAATGCGTTTTTGGAACGTGCATCGTTCCATTTTCTGTAATTGCGTAGTTTTTACTTGTCAAATGTCAAGAGATGGCATCTGCCAATATATAGCGGGTTATTCAGAATGAAACCTCTTATTAGAAAACCCTGTATTTCAAGAAAGCACTACAACGATAAAGAAATCTGATCGATCGCAGATACCAAAAATATTAAAAAACGGATTAACTTCTCATAAGAAATAAGTTTACGTATCGGTTGTCTTTTCTTCAACGTTCTGCTATTCAAATTTCAGGATCCCAATGTACATCGGGATTTTCAATTTTTATATGCGCGTTTATCGAACTTGAGTGGCAACAACGTAAAGAACTGAATAATTCTCGACCTTGGGTTTATATATACTCCAAATCATTTATTGTGACCTGATGCTCAGAACGTTTCAAAGGACCGGTCCACCTACGAATTTTATCATTAATATGAACACTGTACAGCAGATGAAACTGCTCTTTTCATCAATTTCGAGATGATTTATGAACAAAAAAGCAAAAATTCAAAGGGTTATCGAATTATAAAAACTACTTATTTTTCCCGTGTGAAGGCTACGAAACTGTTTTGTGTTTTGTTGTTTGTATTAGTATTCCAAAGTTTGATTTTTTTGTGTTTTTAAAGAGTATATAAAATTGTATAGTATTAATTGAAAGATCTGAAGTAAAATGATTTTTTTAGGCTTGAGAATAGCTTGAGAGTATTTCACTGGAACAAATTCGGTCACCTATACCCATTAACTCAATATATATTACGAAACTTAATGTTTTGATATCTCTATGCTGCTCAATCTCATAAGAAGAAATTTTAAATTTTTCGACATTTTCGATTATTGCAAAAACGAAATTTCATATGGTTTCAACTTCGGAATCATCAAACAGATAGTTTTGCGTTTTGAGTCTTACACAATCAAATTCAAACTATGTACAATAAAATATTAGTTGGTATTCAAAAGAAACGAATAAATCAACATCTAGGAAAACTTGTTTGATAATATCCGAAGTATTTTCGATAACATTATCTTCAACAATTAGGCGAAATGAATTTATATTGTTACAGAAATTTGATTTTATCGTAGCATTTATTATTATTATTACCGTATATGATTTTGCAATTCTGAAACTCAAGATGGTAGTAAGAACGTTAAAAATTCCGTTTATCCTTCCCATACAACAAAACTGATTGAAAATGAATTCCCCAACTGGGTTTGAGCAGAATTAATATTAAGCACCTATCAAAATAATTGATGCACATTTCACAATTCCTTGTTCGATAGTTTTTCCTCCTCGATTTTTCGCCTCTTAAATTAATGACTTGAATTATCGTGAAAGGGTAGCAACATTTCACGCAATGAGCTTTCATAATTTCGAGGGAAAATTTAATGGAATTGGAAAATGTATTAGTTTCTCAATTGGAAATTTCTAATTGTAGTCAGGTGAGTTTTTCATTTGAAACGTTTAGTTTCACAAATACTCAGAACAAAAGGATGATCTATAAAGTGCATTGGTACACTTACCGACTCACCTGACCACCTCAAAATAAATTATATACGACAAAAAAAGGATAAAATTCCAACTGAGCGTACAGCTTGAAACCACATGAACTGATTGTTTCATTGTTTTTATTTATACACGAGTAATGAGTAGGTGAAACCGATATGTTATGATCAATAAATTGTCGTTGCTGAAATGAATTTAGCGTCGATGAACTTGATAATATATGCGAAAAACAATAAGTCCTTAAACTGTAACCGATTCGGTTAATAAGATGTTATAAATATTGATGACGAAAATAAACTGCATTGTTTTTTGAATAATAATAATATTTTAAACATTTTTATTCGTGTCATTTTCGAAGAAACCTACAACGCAAGGCCTGTTTTTGTGTTCGATGTTTCCAATAATAAACATACAATCAGTTTCTCGAAATTTGACGTGCAAACACTATACAGTTCTCACACTTTACGACCCTTCATATTATTCACAAACACCCAATTTATATTTCGAAAGTCATAAAAACAATGAGGTGAAATATTCCAGTAATTGAAACTGCACGATTGTCACGTCTTGCCACCCTCATTTGAAGTCATGAATGTCGATTTTCTGACAGTAAGATTAATTTGGTTCTGACCAAGTGACTTTATGATTTGGTCAACTATGGTTAATTTTATTGGGGGGCGAGAAAAACTGTGTGAGTGAAACGTATGTGCCACTTCTGAAAACAAAAGATTGGCAGGTTTCAATTGTGTTGTGGCTAACTAACAATGAGGTCGCCAAGAAAGCGTTTTGGAAGTACATATGTACAAGAAAACTTCCGCGTCGTCAAATTTCAGTGATCATTCAAACTAATAATATTAATATTGGAACACAAGAATTTTTTTAAGTATTTGAACAGATCATTGATAACAAATACGGTTGTATATTTAGAATAACAATTCTAAGCTTGTTGCAAAATTTCATGAAGATGGCGACATCAAAACCATAAAAAATTTAAGCAAATTATCGAATAAAAAACCTAATATTATTGTGACAAACACCGAGTTGAGATTCTGCAAGTAAATATAAAATAACAATCATATTCGTTTAAAATTCAAAGAATAAATGAAATTAGGAAAGTTGAAAGCTTTTGAAAGATTTTAACGTTCATTCATGCTTACGTCATTTTCATAAATATAAATTCAAAGCATAAGTCCCTCTAAAACGGTAGCAGAGGCGATAAAACTACTAAAAACTAAAAAGTTTAGTAATGGACCAAGTTTTTTTTTACATTTTTCTAACCCACCAGTGGTCCACCAAAAAGTTCTGGAGTAAACAAACGACCATTGTTCCAGAAAAAAACATCACCTTGTATATTTGCATTCCAAATTAGTATATCACATGATGAGATGAAAACTTCAAATTGAAATATTTACGCTAAATTCAAGTGAAATATCTTGTGAAAAGAAGGTAGAGAGGAAAGAAGTTTGAAAAAAACAAACTTTAACACCATGTATTTCGAAAATGACCCCATTATAGTGTAAAATTAGAAGCGTTTTTTATTCGATTTTCTTGAACCAAAACGAATTTCAGGAAATATAATAGAATTTCTTCCAATCGTTGGTTATTGAAAATAACGAGGCAAAAGGAAATGAGAGGAGCCCTCGAAGGTGATGATTATGAAGGTGTTTAATAAATATCTCGGTGAAAAATACAATTAAGTATTCACGAAGGACATCATGTAAACGACTTCTGTTTTATAACGAAGTGAATTTGACAACATCGGCAACTGTGTGCGCCATAGCCACAAGCTGCTAGGTAACCTTGGCGGAATCAACTCATGTAGGTCACATTTGAGCAATTATAATATAGACGAACGAACTCGCTCATATCCGATAGTGTCATAATAAAAAAAAATTGACCGAGATGGAATTGATGGTGGAGCGAAAGAAAAAGCTATCGGAATACGCTTGCTAACTTCCTCTATGTTCAACGGATTCATACAAAAGCCTAATGCGACAGGCAATTAAAAAAAAAACTTGTTTATCGAATTTCATTATAATCGAAACGTTGAAATTTCAGTTAAAACCCTATGTCTATTCACGTTTTTAGACGCTTTTTGATATATCCTCTGAAAAATTCACGTCATTGGTGATGCCAACGTTTGTAAATTAATTATGTATTATCTATGTGGTCTACGTATTTGAGAAAATCTGAAAAAAAAAGTTTGAGAAAACATTGTATTTCATTGCTACCAAAAGATATACCTACAGAATTATCGATTACAAAATTAGCGAAACATTTCTTCTCTGCTCCACATTTTATATCTCGAAAAATCTCATTCATCTATTGATAAAATCAATTATCCACATTTTTAGGTGTCTCTACCTAGATGAAAGCAATAAAATCTACCAATATTTTTCTTACCCAATATTCCAAATGTCTCGAAGCGAACAGAAGAACATTTCAAAGGCAGCCATTCAACTTATTATTCTTTTGTATCGGGAATTTATTTAAGATTCGAAGGTTTAACAGCCCGTAGTGGAGTGAGGGAAATACTTAAACGAAATTCATATTCAGGCATTGAATAATGCAAATCCAATATCGATCAGAATTCTTCGTTTATTGAAATGAACCAATGCGTCATGGATCATTGGCGTAGATTGATGAACCAACAGCATTTTTTCAATAAATTGAACGTAATAAAACCTAAATATTGGTTTCAAATGTGCGACACTAAACATGTTACTTGAGAAAATGAAATTGGCTCTACACTTAACATAAATTTACCATCGAATAAGAGAACAGTAAAAAATAAATTCATGAAGAAACGAAAGTTGACGCAGACTAAACGAAATCTTTTAGAAACATCAGAAATTATAACGAGAAACCAATTTAATCAATGATTGAAAAGAACAGCAAATATTTCGTTTCAGTTTGACAGTCGAGAATGTCAAATCAAATCGATCATAGATTACTGAATTTTTCAGTGAACATTGATTCGACAGTGCTGTTAACTCAACAGAGGAAAAGATTATGTGTAGAATGGTCTATGAAGAAACGGACACCTGTCAGTTGTAGGAAGAAGAATAGCAGCTCCTAACGCTGAAGTTTTTGAACTTTCCCTCAAAAGATGTGATTCTCTTGAGAATATCAATGTCATGGTTGACTACCTACTTTCAGAAATTAAATGCAGAATCGGATACCGAAAAAACTGAAATTTACGATTATGCAAATGATTGAAGTGGTGTTAATTTTGTGAAACTCGGCCTTCGAAATATGGACAAGATCAGTTGAAGCCTTGAAAATGGCTGGTACGGACAGAACGAAACGTCGTCAATTAACGACAAAAGGTCAACAAGATCAGATGGAACTGTCAGAACGGTAGACATAAATTTCTTACGAAATTCAACCGAAGGAAAATTATATATTTCAGAGAGTTCATCCGAATTAATATATGATATGACTGAATATGATCGCCTTAACCTTCGAAATTTTGATGGAGCACATCATTTATTCAAGACTTCATTGTATAATTCGTAAAGAAGGCGTCTAATCGGTTATTCATTGCCAAGGTAGAATACCTCTTTTCTTCACATGAAATTCGAAGGAATGTTAGTGTTTAGGTTTAGCTACAAACGACAATTTTCCTGCAATTCTGTTGACCTTTCAATGAAAAAGACGCTACAAGAGATATATTTTCGATTTATGTTCAATTGTTTGTGCTAATCGAAACTGAAGTAATAACCTAGAATAACGAAATGACTTAATCCATCGACGAAACGAGACTTTAGTTGAATACGGTAGAGCAAGATCATTTGTTAATCGAGTAGATACGATTCTGTGAGTGAAAAATATACCTTCGAATATTTCATAAGTGGATCACGCATCATTGCGAGTCTTGAAAGAGTTACATACTATCATCCTATACGTCATTAATGATATTAATCAGTGTCTCATAAAATTCTATTAAATTAATAAAAAAGCAATTTAGATTCAGTTCACGCCTCTTTAGTCTCCTTCTAGACGACATTTGCATCGCAAGATGGAGTTATATTAACGTGCAGATAATAAGCTCAGGAATATGTATCTGATTGAAACACTTGGTGCTCTATACATCATCACTATTTCACCATTATCTATACGAGGTGATTAAAATTCCCTAAAAATATCATAAGGGGCTTTCCAATAAGAGGTTTCATTTTGAATAACCCACTATCTGGGCAGCTGTCATCTACAATGGTGAAAATTTTGAATCCACAATTCCCAAAACTAAAACATTTTTGGATTGTCGTGAAGCATCTTCTTGATCGGCAATAGTGAAACTCGTGGAAAAATTTGAGTTGGGGCCGAGTTAGTGATGTGAAGAATCAAAACTGTCTGCGCTGCTCAAGAACAACCGACATAATTTCTGCTCTACACCGTAGTGTTGACGAACCCCCCAGGGTTTGTAGAATCCTCGCTTATCTTGGGAATTAGCTATGATTAAATATTTTTTATGGTAGGAATTGGAAGGCATCGATGTGGACGACGTTCAATTACAAAAATACGGCGCTACGTGCCTCTCAAGCAACAAAACATAATCTCAATTTTGCTAGTTTCCTGGAGGTGTTATTTCTCGAAGGAGTGATCATAATTGGTCACCGAGATCTTATGATTTACAACCGTTAGAAATTTTTTTGGGGCCAGGTGGAAGATAAGGTCTAAGCTCATGAAAAGGATATGGTGCTGAAACCGTAGCCGTGGCGGCCATTTGTCTGAAATCGTTTTTCTCTCACAATAAAATAAACATCCATTGATTTATCTTAAAATATACTCGTTAATACCAAAATGAAAGCTCTGATTGAACACCCCTCTATAATAATGTTGCATTCAAATTTCGAATAATTCAACGAGAAAATTTTCATTTTGCCATTAAGTTCCTAAAATTATTAGGAATATCAAAATTTATCTCAAATAACTTTGAATTTGTCTTCATTATATAGTGCACCGCAATATAAGAACCCAGTGCATTTTGTGTCAAACCTAGAATTTGTCAGCGTGTCAACTTTTCAGTGTTATGAAATGCCTTTCACATTTGAGTGCTAATAAAGTTCGTTTGCCTCACCTTACTCTGTTCGATAATGTCCAATTTATCATTTTATGTTAAAATTCATTTATTGAATACAAATACATAATATAGACGCGAGATATCTTTGAGTGCTATCTACATCTTTGAGGTTGTAATAATCAGAGCTATCTTGTTGCTAGCCATTATGATGGTATATTTCTATTAATATCTGAAGTGGGCCACACACCATAGCATTTATCAAGTCTAATCTTGAAAAATCTCGCAATTCGGCAGAATGAAACAAAAAAAAATGTTCTACGTAAAATTCTACGAAAATGCGTCTAGAAATTTCACGAACTAATATTGAACGATGGTTTCACGAACTACATATAACGAAATAAGAAAATTTCGATCGAAGTTTTCAGTTTCAAGAAGATAGGAAAAACAGTTTTACTCAAATTTCTGTCTGGAAGCATGTATCACAATTTCCGTGAGCAAATATCAATGATAGATAAAAGAGATATTCCAATATAAAGATGATACTCATTAGTCGAGGTCACAAACCGCTTTGCGAAAATTTATCACGGAAGTCCTCAAAATAAGATCGTTATCAGATGGCGATGAAGAGAGAAATGAGACACAATGAAGATGAATAATATGTATTCGAAATTTGCAACATAAAAATTTCGTTATCTGAATTCCATTCCATTCGAAATGGTTTGACGATATCTATGTTTAATCTTATCAACACAATGAGCCAACATGTCTACATGTGAGATTCTCACGTAGGTATACCTTGTCCGAAACTTTCAATTGTGAGGAATGAAAAAAAAAACTTATATACAGACTGTTCCTAAATTGGAGGTTCAAATGAAAATTATTATTATTATTAACAAAAGAAGAGTAGGGGTTTCCAGTCATAAACTCAAAATTACAAGAATAAAATGAAATTCATAAACTACTAGAATACTAAAAAAACCGGCACATATTCAAAGTCACTCAACTAAGTAAAGTCAAAATAAATACTTTCGAAAATAATAAAGAATGAAAGATTTCTGGGATCATCAAAAAGAAGAGAGTACCATAAACATGGGCAAATGCTTTGTTTTCGAGATACTGGGTGTTTCTTGTAGTCCAACTTTTTTGAGATAATTATACCAGTTTATCGAATCTTCCCTCCAAAACTTACAATTAATTTTTCCATCACGGCTTACTAACTAGATATTTATAATAATTTGGGTTTTACTGAGAATTACTAGATAATAGTTCGAAATTTTCTTCTCGAAATCGGTAGCAGATACGACAAAACTACAAGAAATTGTAGTACTGGACCAAAGTTTCTTCTTACTTTTTTCTAAACTACCAGTTTTACACAAAAAAAAGGGGTGGAGGAATGAAGCGGCCAATGTTCCAGAAAAATCATCACCTTTATATTTGCATTCAAAATTAACATATCACATGATGAAAACTTTTACGTTTACGGGCCCTTGTTCATAGTACTTTGTTTTGAAACATAAAATTATCCGAGAAATCTGTCATTTTCGTAATTTAGTAACACCCTGTACTTAAATGGAGCAACACCACGTTGAGTTATGAAGTAGGTATGAATAATGGTGTTCGCTTAGAGAAGAGTGTCATATTACCTTTCTATTGTTCCTGATGTAGATTTTTCACGGTCAATTAGAGCAGAGGTAAGAATAATCACAATTCAAATAGTGATTATCACACTGAATAAAAATGTATCAATTTGACTAAGCAAAAATTAAATAATAACTTCCACTTCAACACGTAGACGATTTCAAAAATAGCGAGTCAGTGACCTCGTGATGAAACCATATGAAATTAATTATATAATAATCCCTAATATCAAATCGTTCGCAGAGATGTTTCAAGATTGTGCATAATATTCATCAGTGTGAAAATCAAACCGATAATAAATCCATACATGCCCAAAATAATCTGTAATTTTATTATATCTATGTATAGGATATTCCTGAATTGGAACTACAAACGAAAATAACAGATTCCTCGGATCATTTGAGGAAAAAATTCTTATAAACAAACGCAAACGCTTTGTTTTCGAGATACAGGGTGTTAATGTTTGATTTTTTTTTCTTCGAGTTTTTTCTCATAGTTCCTTCCCTTCAAAAGATATTTAACTCAAATTTGGCATAGATATTCCAATTCAAATTTTTCATCATGCATGTGATATGCTAATATTGAATGCAAATATACAGGATAATATTTTTCTGGAAAAAGGCCCGTTTCTTTCCTCCAGAACTTTTTTTTTTGGTGGAGCACTGCTAGTTTAGAAAAATGTAAAAAGAAACTTTGGTCCAGTACTACAATTTTTGGTTACTTGTAGTTTTGTCGTTTCTGCTAACCATATAGTAGTTAAAAGTATGGGCATCAACAAGCAGGAAACTACTGACGATAAAGAAGACCTTTTACAAGAAATATTTTCATCATTTTAACTAACACTGACAGATCGGATTTTTAATCTTGGAAGTCCATCAAGAACACGTAACCACATAATGAAAACCTGTCAATAAATTTACTGTCCATCCCAGATTTTTTTTACCTAGGTTGAGGAAAAATTCCTTCTCTGGAGATTCACCAATGAATATGCAGATTGATGTCGAAAATGCGGAACCCGAAAATTAGTTCCAAGTTTGAGAAATTGAAACGATCTGGTGTATTTTATGTTTCGAAATACCGTTCAATCTAGTTGATGAGTAGGTAAACATCATTTCCATCTCAAAATGAAAACTATCCGCCATTTTGAATAGATTTCCCCTTTACAACATGAAGACCGTTGATTTGCAAATGAGTTATTTGAATATTTCGTTGGACTTAATCACGTTCGAATCAACACCAGCGTATATTGCTTGTTTCCGAAAAAAAAAACTAGACGTCCATCCAATTTCAACCCAATTCATTTTCTCTCTCAATAATGCATGATAAATTGTGTCACAATGTAATTTGTGAATGTTGAATATTTTGTCGGGGAAAATATAGATCATTCGATAAAAATACTGCAATTTTGCACTATATGCTTTATTATTTCCTGTTTCAGTGCAAAATATCTCTACACCTAACGAAACATGGAAAAACCATTTGAAAAATATAACTTAAGGGTTTTCCATTTCGATATTACAAAAAAAATAGTCTAGTTTAAGGCAAATGTTCATTTCATCGGAAGTGCTTTAATTTTGCGAACTGCGACTGTTACAATTTTTATACCTATCCAATAATTTATGATTATTGAACCTAACTCAGGCAAAGGTCGATTCATCTAACTTATAGGCTGAACCTCTGAATTACAAAAAAAAAAAAAATGTGAAGAGGATATTACCACACCATAGCGATTTCCAACTATAATCAAATTCATTCCGAACAACGCAATTAAATTAATCGATAATGTTGTGATAATTTATTCCTATAGTACGTTTTCATATATGAAGTGAATTTATATCATTTCATAAAAAAAAACATCTCAATATCTAGAGGGAATAATGAAATGGAGTTATTTCCCGAGTTATTTCCAATAAAAGGTTTCATTTTGAACAGTCCGCTATCTGTTCGTAGCTATCACTTTTGAAATTGGACAAGTGAAACTACGCCATTACAAAAAATATAACCATATACACTTCAACAACTCATTAGAATAGTTGAAATTCACTAGAAAAATGGTGAAAATGTTGCAGTCGCAATTCAAAAAAATAAATCATTCTTGGGTCGTCGTCAAGTTATCGGGGATATACAGCCGCAAACGTGCGAATTGGTGATGAATAATTTTATGAAAAGGATATGGTGCTGCAACAGTAGCCGTGACGGACATTTATTTGATATCGTTTTCCATCATTACAATAAAATATAAATTCGTATATTAAATTATACCATTTTCTTTTTGATATCAAAATGAATCCTTCTATTGGAAACCACTACACTATCTTGACGGAATGTATTCGCATTTATCGATGAATACGGTCCTGTTTCGGAACTGTGCAAAGAGATGAGGCCATTTCTTTTCTACGAAAAGCCACCCCTTTCCTTCTTGAAAAGAGAGGAATTCCCATTATCCCACACAATATATAGCCCCTTGCCTCGTAAACATTGTCGGTTTACTAATAATGAGAGCAGAATTCCTATAGTAGGTACTCTACAACGACCTTGGACCATGGAATGTTGAAGAGGATGACAGATGTCGAAATTTATAGACCACAAACCAGAAGCCTCGTGACAGACCTGCATACTGAACAAGGATACGGAGGTTAAATGGAAGATGAGGAAGACGTTATTCGGAATATTTTCGAATGGTGGCTGAGAACCCTTTTTTGTCGAAATTAAATTCTGTTTCCTATTTCCGACGTAGAATAACGTTTCTGCGTGAAAACAATATACATATTTAATTATGCATTGGAATTCGTACACGGGATCATTCTTTTCGAAATAAAAAAAAGGAGTTATATTCTTTTTCAACAATCGAATTAAATTTACGTTCATTTAAATCTTTTTATGAAATTTGGCAACAATTTGAATATTCCAGAACCACAGATTTCATAGTGATTGCACTCACATCCTGATGATTTTACTCGACGAAATGAATTCGCCAAATCCTGAATCAGCTGATTTTTTATCCTAGACTGCTTCAAAAATATCTGGATGATCAAATGATTGTCGGATGAGGACCCCATCCGACAATCCTCTCATTTGATTAGAATTCAAAGGATGCAATTGTTGATCAGAAATATCTGGATGTTTCACTAAAACAGCTCAATATTTTATTGAATTGTTTCAGAATTAACTAATTGCTAGTTGATCGTGATTGAAACACTTTTATAATTTATATCATTTCACTACCAAAATATGATATTAACAATTTGGAGATTATAAATTTAGTCTTTTTTGTACCTGATTCCTTATAATAAATACTAGGTACCATTTGTAGAACCTTCAGTGTCTGATGATGATGAAGTTGGAATGAGTTCGAAACTGCGCGGTTACACAATTTAATCACCAAATTATTGAAACCATATTTTTTGAATTGAAAACATAGAAATTTAATTTTTCAATAGAAATAATAAATTAATAAACCGATAATTCGAAATGAATTTAGATGACTACCATCATTTGAACTTTTTCTCTTTTCAAAATTATCTTTGACAGATTTGAAACTGAACTTGCTTTTAAAATCTTTCAACAATATTGCTTGTTCTCAATATTCAAATCCGAAATGTAAAAAATGAAACGTATTTCTTCGATTAGCAAGGCCGTTATGGGAAATAATAAACCGATTTACAGTCGTCTATTTCTGGGCAATACGACCACAAATCAAAAGGTTCGAAAACTCCTTATTTTCATTTCCATCGAAGATATTACTACATTTCCACGCCTTGGCAATCTAAAAATAACCCCGAATTTCGACACCATCTATAAACTTCTAAGCTTAGGGAATCAACTGAATGATTTTCGATTAATGAATACAATATAATATAATATAAAATTCTCAAGAGCAATTTACTGAAAGCCAAAGCCAGTGCACCACAAAAAAAATCCTTCATAAGAGGAAACCGTCTCATAGTTGGAAGCGCCATATACACTGTACAAGATCTTATCAATAAACAAGTTGAAAACAAAGCAAGCAGTGCACCACCAACCCCATCAACAAGCAAACACGGGGGAAGCGCAACAAACGAAGAAGACGAAAACACGAACGAGTCAATCTGGGAGGATACGGAAACTCTAGAAGATACAAGTTCATCGAAATCAAATCTAGAAAAAAAAGATCACCAAATAGCAAAAACAACACCGAAGTCAACGCTTCACTAAAAAGTATTCAAGAAGAAAATTTCGCCGAAGAAAAACGATCAACCAAGATTGAGACCAAGACATGGATCAACGCAGTGTTAAAAAACTTTCGAGAGACTGAAAAATACATTAATCATATCAAAAGAGTACAAGAATATTATGCAGAGTTTTGGATTCACATCTGTGATAAACAAATGCACAAGACCAGAGAGCGGATCTTGTCTAGATCATTTTTATATTAAAGGGTGGAATACAAATTTTAATTCAAATGACAAAAACGGCTGTATTATACAATACTTAATTACCGACCACTATCCGATTATGTTGTCTTGTAATAAAACAAGTGAGCATAAAGTATCAAAAAATAAAAGCAGAGAGAAGATTTATGTAGGTTATGAGCAACTGAAAAAAGATCTAATAAATGAGACCTGGCAAAAAATGTACTCAGAAGTCGGCGCACACTCCGCAACTGAGACATTCCTCAATATTCTGACGAGTCATATTAACAAAAACACTCATAGTGTGAAGCTTAAGAGCAAAAATGTTAAGCGAAAACCCTGGATAACACCATCTCTATTAAAATTAATAAACAAAAAAAATGATATATACATGGAACTTAAAGAGGAACCGGATAATCTCGAGCTAAAGAACACTTATCGCAACTTAAAAAATCAGATACAGCAACTTATTGACGAGGCAAAGAAAAATAACTTGGAGAAATTTATTTCAAAAAACGAATCAGAAACAAAAGGCATATGGGATTATGTAAAAAACATTTGTAATGAGAAAAAACCGACAACGGAAATTAAAACAATCGAAACAGAAAATGGCCCTTCAGATAATCCGAAAGAAATCACCGAAGCTTTCAACAAACATTATAGTACTTTAGGAGAGGAATATGCAGAAAATATTCCAAACATAGAGAACTATCAAGAGAAAAATATTTCTGTAGGTGAAACATTCTTCCTAACTCCAACAAATCTTCAAGAAATAGAAGCAACAATCGAAAAATTGAAAAATGGAAAATCTCCCGGAAATGACGGCTTACAAGCAGAAACATTAAAACAAATAAAAGCAGAAATTTCCGCACCCCTCTCTGACCTGATAAATTATTGTTTTGAAAGTGGTATTTTTCCAAATGTATTGAAGATTGGTAAAATAAAACCACTCTACAAAAGTGGAGATAAAACTAAAATATGCAATTACAGACCGATTTCATTAATTTCAAATATTTCTAAAATAATAGAAAAAATCCTAAAGCATAGAATGATTTCTTTCCTTGACCAAAATAATATTCTGGATAAGGTCAATTTGGATTTAGACGAGGCAGATCCACCGAAGACGCTATACGTGAGCTTACTGATAAAATTTATGAATGCTTAGATGGAAAAATTCCTAGCTTATGTGTATTCGTGGACCTTGCGAAAGCATTCGATACTGTCAGTCACAAGAAATTACTAAATAAACTTTGGAGTTGTGGTTTCCGTGGAGTCAGTAACGAGCTGCTGAAAAGTTATTTGACCAATCGTCGACAGATGGTAGAAATTAATGGAAACATAAGTTCTTTGAGAGCAGTTACTTATGGGGTTCCACAGGGGACTGTTCTCGGTCCAGTTCTGTTTTTAATTTACATAAATAGCTTGTTAAAATGCAATACCACTGGTCATATAATTAGTTTTGCTGACGACACCGCTATACACTATCGAGCAGATACATGGGACAATCTTAAAAAAAAAGTTGAAAATGATTTTACCAATTTGCAACTCTGGTTTCAAGCAAACAAACTTACTTTAAATTGCACTAAAACAAAATACATGCCTTTCTCGTCATATTCTACTGGCCTGCCATCTATAGGAAATATTGAGGTTAACTCAGATATAACAATTCCCGAAACAGCAGCTATTCGATATCTTGGCGTGATAATAGATTCAAATTTAAAATGGGATCACCACATTCACCATGTAGTCAAAAAACTAAGAGGTCTGCTGTACAAATTTAGAACAATGAAAAAGTATTTTAGAAGTTCTAAATATTTGATGATTCTGTTCAACGCCTTGGTCCAATCCCAGATCAACTATGGGATCTTAGGTTGGGGAGGTATATACGATAAACACTTGGAAAATCTGAACGTTACTCAAAGATGGATTTTAAGAATAATATTCGGAAAAAAAATCAGGTATCCAAGTGAACAGCTTTACGAAATTTCAAAAGTGTTGGATGCTAGACAACTATATAGCCTCAAAATAATGACAAATATTTTCAAAGGAAAGTTAAAACTGGCTAAAATTGATCACCCATTCAACACAAGAAATAGAGATAATACCTACCAGACCCAGAGATCAAAAAAAAGGATAGGACAAAGAACCTGTAACTACATTGCACCTCGCCTATATGCTAAGATTCCTGAATACCTGAAGAAAATAAAAAATTTTAAGCGTTTCAAAAATAAAATCAAATTTTGGATTCTAGAACAAGGTCGTAAATTTATTAAAATCATAATAAATCAAGAAGAAGATAAATGAATATTCAATAATAATACCTCGATTTTGACCACCTACCTGATTATGACAGCTTACCCAATTTTGACATTTTACCGACGTCGACAACTTCCTCAGAATCGACATTTTTTTTCCCAAATTCGACTTATGACTCAGACTGTACAATGATTGAAAATTGTTGTTAATTAGTTTTTCTTATACATGAATTAAACCTTAGTTATAATCACCACAGTTAAGAAAATTGTTAAGTTTTATGTTACGCACAGGCATCCATTCTCTGAAATGGAGACCTCTGTAACTTATTATGTTTATTTATATGATTGCTTTGAATAAACATTATTATTATTATTATTATTATTTATTTCCGCCAATTCCAATTCTGCCGGCTGCTGGGAAAACGATTTTCAACCTCAAACGGAACGATAATCGAGAAAATTTCCGTTCAATTTTCAAAGGAAATTTCGAGAAAAAATCCAAGGCAACAGGTTTCAACATGACAGCCACACTTGTCACACCACTTGCGAAATACGATCTTGCCCGGTTACTTCACTCATTATAAATATCAAATTATAACAATGACTAATTTTCATAATATATAATCGATATATAGGATGATTTATAAGCTCACCGCTTAAGTTTGCCATATAAATGGTAATATAATTAAAAAAAAAACATTATGGGGACATATGTATATGTCCCACGATATGTCCGATTTCAATTATTCAAGGAAATAAATGCCTTCAAAAGTTTCATTTATGTCTATTGATATAATTTATTATGTACTAACAAAAAAAAAAGGGATACCTAGAAGTAAGCGCAGATACACTTGTTAGTTCATTGTCAGTCAGTATTAGGGAATCCAATCGGGAAAGTTATTCCGTCACAGTTTTTTCTAATTAATTAAAAACTAACAGCCCAGGCAGCAGTCTACTTTAGGATTTGTGTAGCATATACCTTGGAGCTGGTATATTTTCATTTGGTTAAAAACGTTTATCTATTTTCATTGATTCATTCATGGATGCGATTTATCGAAATCCATTGGAAAAGGATAATTATTTGTACCGAAAATTGTCCCCTTCATTCTCAAAAAAATTATTATTAACTTCAAACAATAAAGCATGTGAAAGGGGCATCAAAAATTTCAACGTATGTGATCCAAAAGCACAGATAAAAACCTCAGCGAAAGCTCTGTTTCCCCGTATAGGTGTAGTGATTGGTTTGTGTATTTGTTAAAAAAAGAGCTTCTTCCTCTTTCGAACAAAATCTTTCCATCCTTCTTTTTCACCAGAAGTTGACGATGAATATATTACAAATCTCAATGCAAAGTAAAATCGACCAGATAGGAGTAATAAATGTTATAGTTTCCTTTATATTCATTTAAAGTTAGCGACCAATTCTAAAAACTAATCTGGAACTATATGGCTTGCTTGGAAACCACCGTAAAATTTTTGAATTGGACAATTATTAATCAATTTTCAATGGTTTCTTTCTACGCCATATTCGTATACCATTTGAAGAGCATAATATTTAAACGGTCATGAAAAGGACCAAGTCAATTGAAGGTTGAGACGTGGAACTTTCTCTGAAGGATCAACGATTAGACCTTTGTTGAAGACATTACAAGAAGTCCAAATTTCCTTGTCTTTTTCGTTAGAAAAGTTGGACTTTCCCCACTTGTTGCACAATATACTATTATCTAATTTAGCAACGAGACGTGAACCATCGCCTTTGAATTTAGAAGAGCAATCAAATCATAGTATTCGTACTGCGTGGGTACCAGAATCAAAGGCTTCTTCTATGATTGTACGAGCACGAGTACCAACAATACTTGACCAGTTATCAAAATTTGCAATAACCCTTTTTGGATGCAGACCCTCAATTTTGAATTGCAAATGGTTTCTAGTTGGAAAAACTGTGAGACAACACTAGTCGGCACATTTTTCGAGTTCACCCGCGGCAAAAATTGACAGCTGTTCCAATGAAATAAACACTTTTATACTAAAGTATGTTTTAAATAGCATAAGACCTCATTATTGTTAACAATCCCACATTCTTGCGGATCCGCGGTATTGATAATTTTTATCCCGCGGATTTGCGGGATTGGATTCCCTAGTCAGTATTCTGATTGCAATAACCATGAATGAATATGATATCGGCATACTCTTCCGTGCTGTAAGGATACTTTTGAAGGTGTAACTTATGAACTTAGTATCAAGCCATGAATTGCTGTTACAATTTAAGTATAACAGAACACGACAATTAGAATAATCCATTTATTTCTTTTAATAATTGAAATCGGACTCATATTGTCCCTCATATATAATATTTTACTTTTGAAATGACATGACCTTTCATGGCAAAGATTGTCGGTGAGCTAATAAATCGGATATAGGGTGTTTGACGATGATGAGTCAAAAATTTAGGGGTGTTGTTCCTATGGAATTTTTCGAATTCAGTTACCTTTCAAATCCACAAGCCTTCAAAGATAAAGACTAATTCTTAAGTTTCAATTTTTTCTTGATTACGTTTAATCGGATTACTCGGTAGAGGTTAGGATAAAAATCTACAATTTTGATACAATAATTATACAATAAGATTTGATTAAATAAGATGTCATTGTTGTCGGTTGGTTTGTTTATCTGACTGAAATTCGGTATAAGAATTCTAGTATTATATATATAACAAAAATAACAAGTTTCCGGGTTTTTTCGCTCGAGAGTTATCGTATTTACGGACGGACAGAATTGATTTTGGTCATAGGTGAGTCGAACCTTATCGTTTAGGACTTAAATTTCGAAAAATATGGACTTCGTGACAAAATTATAATTATAAAAAAAATTTCAAATGAACTCAATAAAGATATCCGTGAAATGGATACCGAAAATTGTTTATCGAAAGAAAAAAAAACTAACAATGCAATAGCGATTCTAAATCGCCTGCCTGTTGGAAAATATTAAAAATTGTCCGTGCAAAAATTTACGTACGTGGCAAATAGCTTGTTTTCGTTTTAGTTTTCCGGGAACTAAGATCCGCTCTGCTCGTTTTGTTTGTGCGTTTTTTTTTATATCTACACATTTGCAAAAAGTTGCGTAGCACGGTGATGGCATAAGATCAAATTGTCTAATGTAACGTCTCGACTTGACTTGGATGATTACAGACCACTAGACGTGAACAACTCGATTTAGATATACGGGGGGCGATTAGTAAATGTCACCAAACCTAAACGGTTTTGAAAACGGGAACAGTTGCTTACAACTGTTTTGCGTCTATGATAGAGAGTTTTCCAATAAGAGGTTTAATTTTGTTATTTAAAATATAAACGAATATATTTTAAGAGAAATCAACGTATGTTCATTTAATTGTAAAGAAGGAATGCGACACACACGGTTTTGATTCTTCACATCACTAACTTGTCCGAACCCCTCAAATGTTTTCCACTACTTTCACCATTGACGGCCGAAAAAGAAAGTGCTTCACGACTGCCCAAAAGTTCTTTAGTTTTTGAACTGCGACTGCAAAAAATGTCCGTAATTGTTTGTGCGTATTAAGTTTATTATTTTTCGTTGATGAATTTCCATAAATGGAAAGATCTATTTATGTTTCACTTTTTCACTAACAAAAAATATTATTATCTATTAATAATTTTCGTAGTCAACCATCTTATTAGTAATGTGTTTGTTTGGGGACTTGAACAACAAATAGTGCTTGCAGATTTCGCGACACAATTAATTAATCAAATAAATCTCAAACAATATGTTACCCTGCAGCTAAATCTTTCAAAAGGAATTTGGAAAGAACGCAAGACTCGTCTACCTTCCTCATTTTCAACAATTTATCTAGCAACGTTGTCGGCATATCGAATTTTACGTTCCATTGTTGTATCTGGTGACCATTTTACAATTCGAAATTCTTACGGAATTTGTTTATCGAATATTCGCATTTCCACAACTGATCGTAAATTTGTAACCGCCAAGCAGATTCCATGGAAAATAACAGATTATTGACCAATTCTCATACGAATATCGTTCAACTAAATATTTCGAGTATACACTCTCTGATTTGATTGGATATTACCATAGACTTATTATCCTTTGATACGTCTATGGATATTACAGCAGTTAGTTACATATTATTATTTATTGTAAATTGTACATTCTATGAACAAAAGTGCCATTTATTATTGAAAATGGCCCAAGTATTATAGAAAGTCATTTTATCTCGCCTAGTTGAAATTACTGTTCTCTATGCTCACGCGTAGTTTCAAATGTGTTTTCCGAATTGGCGTATTCTTAGATACAAACATGTATAGAAATACGGTTGAATGATTTCAAAGTCCAGTGACTCACCAAATTCGTCCATTGGGTGTAAAATAATACTCATTCATAATTGGTTCATTGCGATAAGTTTTATAGCTGCTTTAAAACCAAATATAGAACAATAGTAGCCTCACTAAGAAAAATATTGTCCATAAAACTGAAATACACAACACAATTATCATTAGGGTATTTATAGACGTTGTACGTAAATTACAAGGACGACATTGCAAGAAATTTTTAATTTCGGAAAAATTTCCACCATTGACCTCCATAGAAAATAATTTTTGGAAAAACAGTGATATTTGAATTTTATGTAGTGCTCTTTGGAACTGTTCTATTCAAGTCGAAATCATTAGAACATGAGTACTGTAAAGCTAGAATACGCTGATAGTATTGGTTTTTAATTAGCCTATTAAATTATAACAGTACCTGTATTCAATGCCGCAGTTCCATATTATGTTGATGAAATTTATGAATTTCGCATAGTAGATTTCAATCTCCATTCATTCAATAGCAAGTATTCTTCGAGAATATTTCATTTACTACTTTCATGATCGATGAGCAAATGAATCGAACGGATTGACAGTTAAAACCACTAAATATATAAAAAAGTTGGATTTTTTACATTCCAATATGAAAATTGAAAATTTCAGGGGTGTGTAATTGTTTTCCTTGGAAAATTTATTTTATTGATCATTGAAAACAGTGAACCAAAATAGAAGAAAATAATTGAACATAATAAAAGTGTTGAGTGCCAAAAATAACGTGAATCAACTGCAATGTCTTCTATATCAATTATTGTAAATGTTTAACTCAAGCTCTAGTTTGAATTCATAAATTAATGTAAATGAGCAATCTATTTTCTTAGATTGAACGCATATTCTGTTATGTAACTCGTTATCAATTATTATTTTTACGATCGGCCATTTCGCCGATAAATGCTAGCCAACCCAGACCATTTACGCTCTATTCATACAAATATCTTTAATTTTTTTGCCGATTTAGTACCTGAATATTTTGCGTCTTGGAAATGACTAGTGGACTCTTCAACACAATAAGCGAAGTAATGAATTTCGATAATCTTCGACCTTTAAACGAAATTAGTGATAAAAACTTATTTGCAGCCATAGAATGTTATCGATTATTAGGGGGAAAAAATGGGAATTATCGAAAAATTGGCTGACGGTGAATTTTCGGTTTCTGATTTTGACCGGATTTGATCGAAACGCAGTAGTTAGTCTATTTCGAATTCGATGTGTTGCTACGCTTCTAACCCGTTTTATCCACACAAGCGTTGGTGTAGGACCAGCAGAACTGATACCGGTGTAGCATTTCCAGAACCAGCTGTATAAAGATAAATTCTTGATGGCCTTCAGCGCGCACATTCGGCTGTCCAGGCTCTCCAGATACAGAATCCACATGAAGCCGACACACACATCGACCTTGGAAGGTTGACGATGCTGCTTCGTTACTAGTAAAGGTGCCTGCCTACTCAACTCTCAACGTACCGGCGTCAATCGTAACTGGCGATCGCTCCGGCGATCGTCCGGTCGAGGCCTGACGCTCGCTGAACACACGCAAGAACACCGTCCGATCTAATCGACAGTCCGAGCTCAATTCAACGGAATTCAAAAGTGAAATACACAGGCTGATTCAAAAGTCATCCAAAAGAGCTCTAGTTAAAATAACAAATTCTCTCAAGAAATTTCTTCCCCTTCGGAGATACAGACTGTTGAACATGATTTTTTTTTCCTTTATTACATACATTATAATCAAGTTGAGGATATTGTACTCGTATCGAGCATCGCGCCTTCATTCTCCCCTATCACCTACGCCAATGAGGATATGGGCTATTTAGAGCCTTTATCTGGTTTTCCCGAATTTTATTCGCAAGAAAGGTATCCTTCTCAAAAGTCGAGAAATTTTTCGAAAAATTAATTCACTGTTATCGAAACGCCAGTTTCAAAGGAAACATTTCATAAGTGTACAAAAAAGGAGTTCGAATAAAAAGTGTCGATCACTGTGAGCCAAATATCGAAATATTTGTATCTCGATAACATTCAAGTCATTTTTCTCGAAAACGGTACGTTCTTGCGATTTTTGAGAAGGCTACATTTTTAGTGAATAACAGTCGTCTCCAAAACCCTATTCTCATTGACGTAGAGGTTAGGGCAGGCTGAGAATACGATATCTCCCTAAAATACGCCACTGTATGAATCATTGTATGAACTCTACAAAGATATAGGAAAAAATATATGACCTTTATTTCCGCAATTAAACGTTTTAAAAGATAAAGAATATTTGGTACAAATTTCTAGCTCTAAAAGTTTCCGAAATATGAATTTTCAGAAATTAATTTCATAATTTCAAAATAAAATGTGTTTTACCTTTTTTCCATAACGATTCCTGTTTCAAATCAACGAAAAACCCATAAAGGTAATTTGATTCGATCTACTTAGTATTTATTAACCGAAAAATAAATCTCAACCTAACTTCACTAGTAGGTAATTTGGAAGTTAAAAATTGTTCTGATAGGGCCCTGTTATTCGTGTTCCTTCAGAACAAGAAATTGATATATTTCTTGACTTTTGTGACTTGAATTCATCCTCTAAATTTAATCAAACTGAACTAAAGCCGAATTGGCAGCTAGAAATTAGGTATCTAACTAGGTATCAAGCATCAATTTCATCAGAGATAAAAATATGAAAATCGTTCAGAGCACATACACTTGAAATCTTTCTGGGAGTGAAAATCAAAAAACTAGTTCCGTTGACAGCACATCGATACGTCGAAGCTAAAGATTTTTCATGGAATTGGACAAAATTTACGGAATAACGTGTTATTCATTAAACTTTGGTGGCATGTGGGTTGTAAATTTTATGTCATCGAATGAAAACGTACGATTACAAGCAAAGTAATTATTTCTTTTGAAATCCGACACTAAAATAATTCTATAATGGAAATGCGAAAATCAGTTTTTGCTATATGGCGAAAAAGAATAATTTAAACGAAAATAGGACGAATTTAAATGGTTAAAAGGTACCTGAAGAAGAACAAATTAATAAACGTTCACATTTCAATTCAGATTGAATTCTGACAATTCATTTGCCTGTCGGTTTTACACTGACTTAGGTAGGTACCTATCTTCCAATTTAGCCAAATACAATATGGTCCTTAAGCCGGTACCGTTTTGCTTAAGCCTACTTCATATCAGCAAAAAATAATTTTTCAATTGTGAAGAATGTCCGTTGGAACAAAGCTAACCTTGCCATTTAAGATTGTATTTCATACGTGAGGAAATGTATTTATTCGGAAACGAAATTGTAGAAATCGGGAATTGAGCGAGATCGCCGGTTATGGAGCGTTCCTATGGAAGGGAATTATAAGAAGGCCCGTCGAGAGAGAACGTTATCGATTTTAGCAGCATAGCATTTGCCTTTGTTCCACACCAGTCAGCTGTTTTGAGAGCAATGTGACAGAAAGCCTAATCTAATCACCGAAAAAAGTCGGCGATGAAAAACTCACCCTGTCGAAATTGTGGTTGTTCTGATCGGAGGGTCTGTTGGTGCAGAAATTGTGGAAGCAAGCGTGGCAATCTGAAGGGCAAACAGAACCGCACATGCAGCAGCAGCTCACGTCGCAGTTACATAGCAACGTATGAAAAGACAGCAAACGGCCGCAGTGGTCTTCGTGCTTCTCGCGTACCAAAAACATCGTATCCAAATCGGTTCTTCCCACACCTCGTAGCATGTAGTTTTCGGCGTCCACGTTCACAACGTACCGGCGAAAAGGCTTGCCGCCTACGCCACTGTTTTCTAAGTCGGAACATTCGCGCTCTTGTACGTTCATCTTGTCATGTTATCTGCACGGGTGCCCTGTGCGAAGGAGTTCGCACTTGTTGAACTCGGTCCACCGACGACACACTACCCTCTAGCTCTTCTGATGCCAAACTGAAAGTTCGGACACGATGAGACGAAATACACGCAGACCCGGAGTCGGCGCGTGCGCGCACGCAGCGGCATCGCGTTTAGGATAGCACACTTTTCGCGACGGGGTTGCCACTTTGACCAGAATTTCTTCGAAGGATTCCCGAAAGAGGGTTTTGCTTCCTTGTTGTTCTCACCTAAAAACTACTACGTAATTTCAGTCCACTATTCCCAGGGAATTTTCTAATCTTCTTAAGCAGCCAAACAGTTTTTTTATTGTATGCTCCCCGAATTGAAGGAATTTTCTAGATAAAATAATATTTTGATCGATATATAGGTATATGTTATATACATATATTATATATTGGCTTAAGAAATATCAATATGTAATTAATTCATCACAGCTTACTAACTGAATCTTTATAATAAATTGGATTTTTCTGAGGATTATTAGGGAATTATTTGAATTTTTTTTCAAAATCGGAGTAGATGCGTCAAAACTACAAGAAACCGAAAAAGTGTAATACAGATGGACCAAAGTTTCTATTTACATTTTTCTAAACTGCCAGTGGTTCTCCTAGAAAAAATTCTACATATCACATTATGGAAACTTTGAATTGAAATAGGTATATCTATGCCGAATTTAAGAGTAATATCTTGAGGAGAGAAGGAGCTATGAAAAAAAAATTGTAACATCCTGTATATCGAAAACAAAGCGTTTGCGGGCTCATATTCGTAGGACTTTTTACTTAAAATGATCCGAGGAATCTGTCATTTTCGTTTGTATCTCCAATTTAGGAACACCTGTATGTAGCTATTCAGATTTTATTCCACATTTTCTTGGCAACTTCGTGATTGAGTTCTTTTTCTTTTCACACTAATCTGAGGCGGGATGTTCGTTGGTTTCATTCATATGTACCTTTTTTATGAGTTATTCGACAATTTTGGCAATATTAGGGGTTCAGCGAATTTTTGCTGTAAAATCAAATAGATCGTGTGACGATATTATACTCAACACGCACCATATATGTTCAAAAAAAGGTCAAGTTCTTATGGAACTCGAAAAAGATTTTTCAATTGAGCCCTTTTCGTGACCAAATAACTTTATATACCTAGGTATATATGGTATCCAAGGGTGTAATTGGCGAATAAATGAACGAGCGACCAAAAGTTCATAAATTTCCTGATTTTTTTTTAGCAACGTTGACAAATACCGGTGTTGAGTGAGTTTAGTCAACGCGATTTAAAAATGTTAAAACAGGCCTTCTGTTGAATATCAAATCGATTCATCATCCGGCTCTCTACGTCAATTGAGCAATTCAGGTACCTGTTTTTCCGATAAAACAACATTTGGAAATGGTGTGGAATTTGAAATCCGTTTTATTTGACTCGAACGGAAAATTGTTATGGCTTAAATAGTCAACAACCAATTACACATGTTCTGTTTCTATAACCTTTAGAAGGTATCCAGTGCTAGGTTTCAGATCTAAGTACATACTTGAAAAGCACTACAAACTTGTTATTTCCTCTCTTACGGCAAAATAAATCCGAACAAATTCTAAACTCTCAAACTATGGCAGGATTTTTCGATGAAATCTAATGTATTCAGAAGTAGCACACGTGTTGAAATTGTCGTAATATTTATTATATTGCTTTTTTTATTTATTTACCTTGCGTTATGATAACATTCAATTTACATAGTGTCGTTTTTTTGTTGAAAGTTTTTCAATTTTGAATGAAAAACATTTAGAAATTAGGACCTAATTCGATATGTAATCAATTCCGTTTCTGAGGTGAGATTCAAGATAGTTATCTCGGTTCTAAGGAACAAATAATAGGTACCTACACAATATGGTTCACCTAGCGACGTTTCGAAGTTTATTTGAAGTCTTTTCCAAACTACAATATCAAATACTGTATGAAAATCATATCCTTTACAAAATAATTTAGGGTAAATTGGTTCCATAAAAAAATTCGAAGCCCATAACGGCGACACCCTCCCCTCCCCAAAATTTAAGGCTAAGACCGCCCTTGAATCTTATATCTTTTCAATTCAAATCTTATGATAACTAGCGATAATGAAAATCAATTCTTTGGAAAGAGCATATCTGACAGAAACAAACTCAAATCATTTCATGATTCGCCATAATCAAAAAAATCCATGAAATTGAATATTGATTTCGGGATACGATATACAGGAGGTTTCCAAATTGAAGGTATAAACGTACATTACGGATTTCTTGGATAGTTTTGTTAAAAAATCCCTATGAAAATAGGCCCGCAAACACTTTGTTCCCAAGATGCCGGGTATTTCTTGTATTCCCACTTTTTGTGTTCTTCGAAACTTTATTTATCTTCGCTATATAGTTTAGGTAAATAAGTACCAAAACGTACAATTAATTTCATTACAGCTTACTAACTGGATCTTCATAATAATTTGGATTTGGCTAAGAATCGTTCAAAATTTTTCTCTCCAAATCAGTAGCAGATACGAGTAAACTAAAAAGAAACGAAAAGTTTAGTACTGAGTAGATCAAAATTTCTTTTTCAATTTTTTTTAAACATCAGTGGCCCACGAAAAAAGTTCTGGAGGAAAGATGCAAGCACTGTTCCAGGAAAAAATATCACCCTGTAGACTTGCAAACGGAATTGACATATCACGTGATGTAAAAATCTAAATTGGAATGTTTATGCAAAATTTTAGATATATATTTTGCAGTCACATCACAGTTCGCAAAACTAAAGCACTTTTGGTTCGCTGTGAAGCATTTTCTCGCAAGCCAATAGTGGAAACTGATGGAAAGATTTGGGCTGTTGGGACAAGTTAGTGATGTGAAGAATCGAAACCGTGTGCGTTGTTCAAGAACAACTGAGAATATTGCTGGTGTAGGTAGTGTTCGCGCAAATCTAGGTTTGTCGATCTTGTTAATCAGGCTACCTATGATTAATGATTTTTATGTCCGGAATTTATGTTCAACAAGACGGCGCTACATGTCACACAAGCAACGAAACAATCGCAATTTTATAAGAACAGTTTCCTGGCCATGTTTAATACTCGAAAAGGTGATCACGATTGGCCACCGAGAACTTGTGATGTAACACCTTTAGACTGTTTTGGACCTCGATTTATTTTTTGAATCGAAATAAAACCTCTTATTGAAAACTCTTTACTTATATGTGAATATCAGAAATGAAGAAGCACAAACATGAAGTCTCGAGCTTTTGAGCGCTCATTCGTGTGTCAATTGCATCCTCGGAGATCACATAACTGTTCATAAGTGCAATTGGCACTTGGACGAGCGCCCAAAAGCTCCAAATTTCAAGTCAGTGATTTCCTATTTTTTTTTGTTTCGATATTCTGCTCCGATTTTCCATATGGTTCTCATGATGCTATTAATACGAAATTTTTCACGAAAGACAAAATTGTTACTCTAATTTTCAAATTTTCAGCACTTTTCGTTCGAGAATTATCGTGTTTACTGACGGACGGATATCAATACATGAATACATTCGAGGCCACTCTCTGCTCAAAATTTGAAAATTTCTGACATTATGACGAAATAACACAGCTAATATCACACTATCGTTTATTAATTAACTTTATTCGCGAAATAAACAGGTGGAATAAATATCCGCATGAACAATATTCAAAATAGTCCGAGATTATTTTAAGTCGAAACATATAAAAATCTGACAACGCTGTTTAGTTCAATATATTTCATTATCATCGGATCAGAGGTAATGATAAGAATACGAATGTGACATCGAATATCAATGTTGCCGGTACTGGAATTTTTTTCTTTATGCGAAGTCTTCAATAGGTACCTATATAAACAAATCAAAGAATTGATCATTCTCGGATCGTTACTTTTCAGAATTAAAAATTTAATATCGCTGGTATGTTTCAAAACAAGACTTAGGTATATCAACTATTTAGGTGGAACAGTTGAACTATAATGAGCCTAGAAAATAGACGCAACAAAAAGTAAAAAATATTTCATTACCGCCAATAATTAACCTTGAAATTAATCCTAAATATTTCATTGTTTATGTTTTGGAATGTGTAGAATACAAATATCGAACAGAGCTCTTCCCGGGAACTATACAGGATCTATTTGCTTTAATTTAATTATTAGCATCGATTACCCTAACTCGAAAAGTCGGTGCAAGACTTTTTGGAGGCAGAAATCAAACTGAACATAATAAACCAAATAGCAAAATTTGCTCTGCTTTATTTAATTCCAGCTCCGGGATACCTATACATACAGGTTGTTCCCAAACCGGAGGTACAAAGGAAAATGTGAGATTTCTTAGATAATTTTAAGAAAAAAAAACCTATAAACATATGGGACCGCAAACGCTTTGTTTTCGAGATACAGGGTGTTTCTTGTAGTCTTAATTTAATGTGATAATTGTTTATCGAATCTTCATTGATCTTTGCAACAGGTAACTAAATACCAAAACTTATAATCAATTTATTCATAACAGCTTACTTACAGGATCTTTATAACAATTTGAATTTTCCTGAGGAAATTGTTTTCTCAAAATCGGTAGCATTTGTGAAGGAAAGGTTCTATGAGAAAAAACCTAGAAATAGATCAAACTTGAAAACCTTCGCACCTCCAAATTAGGAACATCCTGTATAATATTGATCCTCTGAATAAATCTCATTAAGTGAATAACAGGCTAAGTATTGCATCTCTAGAAATTAAATGATGCGAAAAAAAATTATTAATTTTACAAAATTCTTGCTTATGTTAGGCGATTTCTAAATTATCATCTCAATAAGACACAAAAACAAAAAATTAATCTGCATATGATAGGATTTTAATGATGTGACGTTTGTCGCAACAAGAGAAAAAATTCTATTTTGGCAATAGATGAACCGATACCGTAACGTTAAATAGAATTTTTCATCTTTCACCATTGGCGACAAATTTATAAACCATATTAGTTTCAAACTCATACCTTAAAAGAGGTATGAAAATACCTACCCCTTTTAAGTATTTTCATTACCTAAATTTTGGAGGTAAGAAAAGAAGGGAAGATTCTTGTTTATTTAGTTTTTCTCAATTAATAAACAAATGCGTTTGCGTTTGTATCTGATGTCAAAATAATGAACAAAAATGTTCATTTAATCATTTCTCTATTTTCTATTCCATGACATTTCTCGAACATAGAATGTAGTTTATGACACATGAAACCGTTCTTTTTTCTTGTAGTATAACAAAGATATCAAATACTAAATTATTACATAATCCTTATCTGTAAATTCATTAATATCTGACAGTTCTCAAGCAAATTGAAGCAGAATTCATATTAAATAATATCAAATTTTTGACATATCATAATGTGAGGTTATGTCGAATATTAGTGAAAAAAAGATTGTTATCGTTATTATGATGAATACTTTGAAATATTTGTAATATCAACGCAATTGATTAATCAATAGTGTTATTGAACAATTACACCGTCTGATGTTAAGCCGAATGAAAATGTTGCCTTATTATCAATATAAAAAAAAAATACAAAAGTGAGATTAACATGGCTTGCTTCTGGGTGAATTCACAAGAAACAACAGTAAAAATTCCTTCTACAACTGAGAAAGATGGTGTCATATTTTATGAGATCAGAGTATCCGTAGGTGATATATATTGGCATGTCACACATCGATACAATGACTTTTTTGAATTACATACTAAGCTAGTCAACGACCATGGAGTAGTCAAAGATATTCTTCCATCCAAAAAACTGATTCGAAGCAAATGCCCTCAATTCATTGACACAAGAAAGAAAGGACTTGAAATTTATCTACAAAAAGTATTGAAATTTTTGAAACTGACGATGCCAAGAATTTTCCTCGAATTTTTAGATTTTCATGTATATGACGTTTACTTTCTTTTACAAAGTTTAGCTCTCAAATTTTATTCAGAAGCTGAAATTTCTCTTACTTCGACCAAAGATTATGATTTTACCACACTTGAAGTGAGTGAATATAATAAATGGTGATGTATAAACATGGCTGAAAATTTTATTTTAGTTGCATGCTATTAGCAAATGCTGTAATACCCCACAACCGGCAGAATATAATCCAGACAAAAGATATGACTTCACTCATGTTTTGGATTTTTGTTCGCAAATAAAAATATTGAATGTGACTGGAAAAATTGGAAATTACTTAAGAAGCAATATAAGACCCAATGATCTTTTCTTTGATTTCCGAAATTTTAAGGTGATTGCTCAAATCAATTTTTTTTGTCAATAATCCAATTTTTATATTTTCAGAAAACTTGCAGTGTATGCATGAACCAAATCAGTTTGGATTGTATAAAAGATCTAGGCCAATTTCGTACTAATTTGGAAACTTTGACTATAAATAAATCAAATATGACTAGTTTATCGCAAATTTTACAATGTGATGTTCTCCATAAATATAATTTCGATGCTACTCATGTGAGTATACTTTAATATTGAATTAATAAACCTGTAATTCTTGAAGGCACATCGTAATTGAAATACCAATGCATGAATTTAATTTTGTATTATCATTATTATTATTCTCGCTCTTTCTGAAAATGAAATTCATTGAATTTTTAATGTAACCTTGAATTTTTGAAAATTTTTTAGGTTTGGAGTAATTTGGTACATATGGATTTAAGTTACAATTGTTTAACGGAAATCGATCAAACTATCAAACTGGTGCCAAATTTGAAAGTTCTAGTTCTCAATCAAAATAGATTTTCCAATATTCCCAATCTGCTAGAACTGAAAAGTTTAACAACACTGAGCATATGTGGTAATTTAATCACAAATTGCCAACAAATGCATTTTACTTTGGGTAATATATTACACTTAAATCTGTCCCAGAATAGTATAACATCTTTAGAAGGATTTACCAAACTCTATTCTTTGGAAAGTCTGAACTTGACGGGAAACGATATAAGCAGCATCGAAGAAATAAAATATTTAGCCAACCTACCTTGTCTGGAAGATTTGAAATTAACAGGAAATAACGTATCCACTATTGTGGATTATCGTGTGAAAGTGCTAGAATATTTCGGTAAGAGAGCTGAGGAAATCTGTTTGGATAACGAGCAACCCCTACAGCCAGAACTTGATAAAGTTTCTATTCGTAGAGCTTTAAAAATCTTGAAAGAGGGAGAGCTTCCCGAAATATTAAATATCCGCTGATTCAACTTTTTTTTTTTGTCTTTTTTGTAACTACCAAAACTGATGATGTTTGTGATATATTTCTACTACCCAATTCATGTTCTATAATTTATGTACCATATAATAATATATTATTGTTACCGTTGTAATATTTCATTTATAATCCTTGGAACTTGAAAATTGATAATCAAACTCAAACTGGTATTCATATAATATATGAATACCAAGAATAAATTAATGAAACACTCTGTATATTATACAAGGGAAAAAGAGCACTGCCCAAAACGTTGCCTATCAAATGACAGTTCATATCGTAAACAATAAATATATTCAGTAACAATCCTGAAATCAAATTTCATCTTACAATTAGATTTTAATGTCCCGCACGTCACTCAACTCATCGAAAATTTAGTTCAATAGTGGAATTTCACTTACTTCTCAGAAAAATCGTGCATTACGATTAAATTGGAAAATTTTCTTGTTTCTCTGTTTGAATATTTGTATTTTCTGATAAATTTTCTTAAATATTATCCAGAAACGCATGGCTTATGTTGTGACAAATTAGAAACAATTGACATTACATTGAAACGTCAACATTTTTGAATTTGTTGGCTTAAAATGCTTCAAGGTTTATTGCAAAATGATATCAACCAAGAGAATTTCAATTGTTGAAAAAAAAATCTTCCGAAATACAAATCGTTCTTCGAATTGAATAAGATAATATTTCATTTTCATCACTCAAATTTGTTTATTTAATACTAAAACATTCAAATAAACCGAATTTAGATAAATGTTTGTTTTCATTTTTTTGCCAAATAAACAAGTTTTCACGGAAAAGAAAAAATTATCGATAAAATTTTAAGTACTCGTGGTATTACCTTTGATAAATTCTCCTCATCGATTACCCGGATTTTTGAGTATCCAAATGCCTCACAACAGCAATTAGTCTGGATAATGGGGTTTCTACTGCATAGGTTTTTTGGAATCGTCTAGGGTAGTTCTACCTCAGGTTAACGTATATACATTTACCAATGTAACACCCTGTATAGGGTTCATTAGGTAGATTCAAAAGTTCAAGTAATTTTAGGAGTTTCAAGAGGGGTGGAAGGGAATACTTAGTTGATTAAGAGTCATACTAATTGACCGATTATTCAAGTTAATGATTTCTTGTGGTTTTTTTTAACTATTCCATTTATGTATAAGGCTACATATTAATTCAAAGAATATTATTATTAGTGTTTAGTTGGCCTAGATCAGGGTGTCCAAATAAACAAAATGTCTTTCAAGTTAGAAGGATGTCCGTAACAAAGTCGCCTTTATTTATTTATTTTTGATGATTGAGACAATTTATAGAACGATTTCATCATCAACTGAAAGTCTGACAAATCGAGATTATTACCAGTAGGTTGAAGCCTATATTATTCAAAAGTTTTTTTAAAACAGTTTTGATTTGTTTGAACATAACCTGAAAACGTGTTTTATTGGCATGGTAGAAAAACCTATTTAATTTACCATAGTAACAAATTTTTTTCAGAATGATATTGACCAGCAGAAAGAACTCATACCAGTGTGAAAACGTTTCTAATATGATTTTGACAATTATTTGAAATCAGCTGAATTGGTTCGCAAAGCTTGAACTAATATGAAGGAAAAACAGTGTAAAGGTTAAGATAAATATTAAATTGTATCATTTATATTTATTATTATTTAATCCATCTATTTATATTTCACGTTGAAATAGATGAAGACAATGAATCTATTTTAACGGAAAAGTGCACATGTCCCAGGAGAATGTCAGTTTGTCCCCATATAGCTGCCTTATGAATTTACGCCCATCACAAAATGAGTGTGATAGAAAAAGAAAATAGATCGGCTGCTTCAAATACATTAGCTGACCTATTTCCTAAGTCTAAGGAATAGAAGAAGTAATTCCAAATAATTTTTGCTGAAAATATATAGATATATAAACAAAGACATAAGAAGAATGTGAGGATCGGAAAAACATTGGGGATTGGACAAACAATAAAAAAAGAACATGCTCACAAAAAGTACAGAGAGGACAGAATGGTGAAAAATCAGGAAGGAAGGAATATTGGTTGCCTGGGGGAAAAGAGGGAGCGATAATTTACGCCCTGAATAAGGACATCATTAATGGATAATAGGCTTTAAGCATATGAAAAAGAATGAAGAGGAAGATAAAGATATATTAAATGCATGCTACTCACTCCCAACTTCCATAGATTTTTTCGATCTCGTTTTCAGGGCTACAAAAATTTAACCATCTGGCTTCTGGGTCTTCAAATAACTTTGGTCGATTAATTTTTTTACCATCAAAAAAATGCAATTACATAGAAAAGCACCTGGGCTAGGCTCATCAACACTTTTGTTCCTTAAATCAATGAAAAACATTAATATTTCAATTTGCTTATTGAAAAAAAAAATTGATAAAATGGTTGCTAATAAATAATTTTTGAAGTACTTGAAAATTGTTTATCAGATTTTACTCACCTTATACAACAACATCATTCATTTATTCCTTATCTCAGGAACAGGATAAATTATAGGTCTCTTTCTCTCTCATAACAACCAGGAGCCGAATTGACACCATCTCACTTTAAAAGAAAATACATTCATCATTTCAATATTCACAGCCTCCACTGAGTTCGGTAAATGTTTACAAGAAATTTTCAAGACCTACTAATTTACAGGAGTAGAAATCATATTCTGATCGCCTCTTGCTTTTCCAGAAATAAAAACCAAATTTTCACCAAGTTCATTTCAGTTAATTTTCTTATGCACTGATGATTATTTATAATATTTAATATAATTGATATTGCAAATAATAATGTATCTGAGAAATCTTCTTTTGTTTGTTTTCAAGTGCTAATCGTTGGCATGTATTCGCATAATTCGTGTTGCAGATTTTTTCTGCATCTGACAGGTGCATAGACCTAATAGACCATTGGACGTCGCGCTAGAGAGAGAAGTCGAGAGAACGAATGAGATGGAACAACGGTGGGCTGCGTGTCAACTCTCTTGATTTATTGCCTTAGAGAAAGAGAACAATATACCTCTCTTTCAACTCGAAGGTTAAATCGTTATTTGAAATTTGAATTTAAAGGAAAGAATTGTGAATACTTGCTCTACAAATTTTGCTACTTACGAAGGTAGTGTACTTTTATTTTGAGAGAATCTAGTGAGAAGAAGAGACTTTTTTTAGTGGAATTTTGCTACTAAATTTATTTTGTGGGAAAGAAAGACTTTCAAATTTTTTGTTCTTTTGAGAACATCCATCATGCCTCAAAGTTGCGTTGCATATAACTGTACAGTTAGAAGTAAGAAAGGGTTGAACATAAAATTTCACCAGTAAGTTTTATTATCCATATAAGGCAACGAAAACTGATGAAAAACATTAGAATTTACAGTTTTCCGAATCCAGGCACATTGAGAGATGAATGGATATCGGCTTTGAGAAGAGCCGATTTTGTTCCTACTCAATATTCAAGGATATGCAGCCATTTTCAGGAAAATGATTATCTAACCAATATGCAAGGAAAAAGAGTTTTAAATTTAGTAGTATTTATTTTCAATTTGTCATTTATTAAATCATAGTAAGATGCTTTAGTAAGATGCTTTAAGATACTCCAAGTCCATATCTTACCCACAGCTTTCTTTTTCAGCCGATAATATTTTTTTATCTAGTGAAATTTATTTATTTCCTTTCAGATAAAGAAGCCTCAATATCATCTATGCAATTATGGCAAATTTAGAATTTCTACAAATAATAATAATAATAATAAATAATAATAAGCAAATATTATGGAGGTTAATTTTTATGGCTACTTTAATCTATTAAATTTGATTCTATTCGAAATAGATTGAAAGGTGAAATAGATCATGAGTTGGAGAATGGATAGTATAGAACCTCAATGCTCAATCCTAATGGTATTTCGATAATCATGGATGAATGAATGTTCTCTTTTATCTGATGAAAATTTTCTGTAGCATAATCCTTCTCGAAATAAAAATATTATTCCGAATTTGCTTCTATTTAGTCTCATGAAAAATATTGAGAATTTTTCTACCTGAAGTAAAAGAAATATTACCAATTCAAAAGATGATTGAATCGAATATTACTTATCTTCACCTATAGCCAATAACAGTATTGTTGATTCCTATGAGCAATTATTTATAAGTATATTATATTTCCTTGAGATATTAACGAGTCCAACTCATTGTTACATTAAATCCTGTTCTGTCCCCACAATGTCAGAAAGAAGTATGGTCTAAAATTTCTCAATTTTCCTGATTCACATGGTAGAAGTTCATCCAAATATATGACATATTTTATTCCATCATTGAATTAGGCAAATCGAAATGATAAATATAAAAAAGTATGTAAATTTCATTCGATTCAGTTCATAAAACGTATAAATAAACATCATGTCTTTATATCCTTAGAATATAGATAGATTATTAATGTTCTAAGTTTATATCTTTCAATCAGATGATTTCGACATTTGACCATCTCGGAGTAATAAATCACCCATTTTATTGCTTTTAGATTCTTGACAGATGGCCCACTGTAGCATCTCTGTTCGAATCAAGAGAACTCATATATTCTTCTCTTTCTAATGCTCACCCCTCTACGAGCTTCTAAAAAATCACGTGACACGGTCCATGGATATTAGGTCTATGGAGAGGTGTTACGTATAAAACATAATGGCCGCCACCATATAAAAACTATGAATAAAATCGTCGTTTTTGACGAAAAAAAAAGGCATTTTCTTTTCAGGAAAAGCTTGAAACGTGATTAATTCAACATTTCTAACGAGAATAAGTTGATAAAATACAAGAAAACTTGCTATTAATGTGAATAACCTAACCTTCATTATGCCAACTTTACAGTTTTTTTTTGAAAAACTAGGATTGAGGAATTTTGTCACCGGATTTGTGATTTAGGGCACATAATTCCATCACTTTTGAATCATTATTTAAATTACTTCTATATTGTAAACATTTACCTTAAATCCTTCTATAAATTATTTCGTTTAATTTTAATATTAACCTCAACACTCCAACTTTTTCTTCATAGTATTTTGTCTTTCAATACAGCTAGTTTCACATTATTGTCGAAAATCATACTAGACTCGTTTCCAATCTGGAATGAATTCTCATCTCTTTGGAGCTGGTTAATACCATTTTTGAAGAAGTTCTCCACTG
This sequence comes from Harmonia axyridis, assembly GCF_914767665.1. Classification (NCBI taxonomy): domain Eukaryota; kingdom Metazoa; phylum Arthropoda; class Insecta; order Coleoptera; family Coccinellidae; genus Harmonia; species Harmonia axyridis. The sequence continues at coordinate 55,533 of NC_059508.1, forward strand.
TGGTAAATAACAAAAAATGTTTATCTGCCATGGCTAAAAATAAAAAAGCGTTTTCAGGTTAAGTTCAAACTAATAAAAACGGCTTCATACAAAAACTGGTGAATAAAATAGGTTTCAAACTTACTGGTATTAATCTCGTTTCGTCTGACTATTAATCAATTATTATTATTATTAGTTTGCATATTGCAAATGGCGGAATTGTGTAAGCATAGACCATAGACATTTAACAACCACAGATTAATTAGTCTTTGTAACAACATTACATTGTGTCTATGGTCAGGAAAACTTAATGTTTATAAGTATAACATTTACAATACATTTATTTTGTATTTAAATTTTTACTAAGATATCTGATTCATATGAATAGTACCTTTGAATTAATAAGCTTATTATTATAAATAATAAATGATCAATTTATGCCAAATTATAATGATGATATTTTGTGTTAGTCAATCTGACATACAAGCTATAAATCATAACAAATATCCTTGGTTAGAAATAGAGTACAGGATAAGATAAACTAATCAACTGCAAATATCAATGCGATCGCGCTCATATTGCTACTGGAGAAAATTTAATAGATATCTCGCTTCTGACCACTTTTTTTCAATAAATTGTAACTTGATCAATTTCCTCAGTGACGTAACGATGTAAATGTTTGAATAGTTAATGTATTGGTGCAGTTGTCAACAATATTTACTATTGCTTCTTATGCCATAATACTCATGCTTATGGGGGTTTAGTATAGATAATGCTGGGTTATAGACTGTTTAAAATAATTCCAGTGATTGCTTCAAGTATTAGTTTCTAGCAAGAACTAAAGACAAATGTGCCTTCTTTGTGGGAGAGGGACTGAAAATCTAATCTCTTAAAGTGCCATTTATCAATGATATGGAATTCGATTCTGTTAGCCTAGATTCAGATGAAGGAGTTGAGTTGTCAGTCAACGGTAAGAATGAATAAATCTTGTTTGATCAGACATATTCAAAATCATTTTAATAAGTTTCTCAATTCCATCATTTCAACAGAGGGCATAATATATCTAGATGAAATGAAGAGTTCAATTAGAGTCGGTTAGTTGACATTCCCTATATTGACTTTTTTCAAATATTCCTTCATCGTTGAATTGAAAGAAAAGTGATATGAGAATAAATTTTATTAGGGCAATTTTCTTTGCCAGAATTTTTATTTTCTCTCACATTTTCAATTGAAAGCAGTAACAACTACCATATTTCATATGTGACATTGATAACTTGAAAATCTTCTGGATCTATTTGCTATGTACACCAATTCCTACCTTCTTTCCCTTGATTCTTACGATGTTCACTGAACATTACAGGATATCTTCTTTTGTGGGAATCAGAAAAATAAAAAAAAATGTAGTTTTGATAATTACAATTTTTTTTTTTTTTTAAAGATCTCAAGTGAATATAATTGCTGTATTTATCGTAAATGTTGACCTCTCTTTTTAACAATGTAATTGATACAATTAATCAGGTCCTCCTCATATCATAGTAGATATGTATTAATCATTTTACATGTATATTCATATTTGAACTTCATTTTCAATATATATGTTTCAATTAACCATGGAATATATCTTCTTCAATAAAGAAATGAGATTTTTGAGTTCACAGCGGAAATAACATTATATTGAATCGTCGGACGAACTTCAGAAACAAAAAGTTGCATTAATGAAAAAAATCGAAAATCTACTAATTTTAATGCTGATGTATGTTTTGCATCACATTAGTCCACCAAATTCCCTTTGTTTGATTAATAACAAGTGTTATTAGATACATGATAAACTTGTTATCTGCTGCAACAATTCATTATGCTCTCCTCCCTACTCTTATTTTTGTGTTGGATAACTGTCAATAAATAATAGCAGAAACTACTTGATAAACATACTATAGGAAATACTTCATATAGCTATATATTTCATGGATGTGTTGATTACATTGTGATTCACAAAAAAAAAGCACCGATAGATGTCTTTATATAAAAATAGCCAAGTGAATGGTTATGGCTTATTTGCAGAGCATGGCTACTACCCGGAAGATTTTCTGTACGCCGAAGAAGAAAACCAACAAATGGTTTTGGAAGCAAAAACTGTGTACCTACTCCTACCAAAAAACATACCAGTGTCGAGAGCGGCAAGGCTTCAGTGGCTCTTGAATCATCTTAATTCCGTTATAACTATGCCGACAACGCAGAAGTGGGTAAGTTGGAAATCGGAATCACGAAAGTATTTCAAGGTTATCGAACTGAATGAACCGTGAATACTTGTCCCTACACGTGACTGGATTCCGGAATTTTACCGCTTTAAGCAGTTAAAGGTCAAATGTCGAAAATGCAGTCACCCCAGTCAGGAAAATTGAATGGCAAATAAAACTCAGGAAAAAAATGGAAATGTTCAGAAATCAATTACTCCGAAACTATTTGAAATCGGACTTCACAAAAAAGAATGTTGTAGCCAGAATCATTAGAGCAAATACATAATCGTTTTTCAGTTTCAAACTAGGATAATTTAAACGCAAGATATTAATGCCACGGAAGTTCCGCGTTGGAGCGTGTCTTGTACGCTACCTATACGTAGGTATATCCAATAGAAGCCACTTACAATCCAATCCGAATAGCCGTGTCAAGTTTGATGAGAAACGGACTTTGGTCCGTGAAGGTCTCGGTAATTCCATGGTTGCTCATGCGCAACGCGCAAACTCTATTAGTGTGTCGTCACTCCACCATTTTAGTTGTCCTAGGTCATGTTTTTGTAAAGAAGGGTGTCTTTGATAAATTAGAGATTCATAGAACGATTTCATTATTAATTTTTATAGTCTGATAAAAGGGGATTAATACCAGTAAGTTTGAGGCCTATATCATTCGCCAGTTCTTGTCAAAAGACATTTCTTATAAGTTTGAACGTAACCTCAAATACCGACATAAAAAGAACCTTGACCTAAGACAGCTAATAGGCGGAGTGAGGTAAGCACTAAAAGCGCGTATTCAAACTCCTATCTAAGAAAAATAAGATTTGTTGTTTGATCGACATACCTTTATATTATCCATATCGAAATCAAGTGTAGCTTGTTATATTTACGCCAAAGAAAATTTACTTCTCTTTCAAATATGTAGTACAAACATCACCGCTTCAAAACATTGATCCCTCTAGGCCATAGGCTCAAACGCCACTTTTGGATATTTTTGTATATCAATTAACTGATTAATATTTCGATCTGACGATGTAGCTGCCAATTTAGCGTAACAGATTCGATGGTCTCAATACCATTTATCTACCTATTCTCTACGACTACCTTCCAAATTTACTTGTGTTATTTTTCTGAATGAACCTATAATGATGAAGAGCTATAAAAAATCTATCGTTTGTATATGTGGTGTTTGTTAAACGTAATCCATTTTTTTAGAACAATTCAACTGAAATTGAAATAGTGTCCATAGTACCGAGGGAGCAACTAATTTCTAAGTGTAATAAATTCCAAATAACCGGCCGTACTGAACTAAAATTTTTGGCTCATTCTTATAGAATAGTTTATTGTTTGGACATGAGCCCTTCCCAAGCTACCATTGACATTCAAAAAGGGGAAGTTTTGTTCGACGAGATATTTGATTGTTTCAAGCACAGCCTTGAAGGATTGACCCAACAGGTAAACTAAACTTTTTTCCATTTCGTCTGCGAGATTATCTGAAAAATTTCCTTTTTTTTTAGTTCACTGTACCTGGTAACCCGGTGGTGTTCAAGCCCAACATATATTTAACCGTAATTGTGAACACCCCATTTTTTATGAGTCCTGCTCAACAAGTTCTAGTCAAAGGTGTAGAAATTACTAGTACAAAGTTGCCTGAAATTATTAAGTTTGTAGGAGACCAATTTCATATAATCGAAGGTAAAATAGCAGAAGTAGCTACATTCGCTTACGACCAGATGGATAGTGAACGAGTAAGTGAAAAAAAATTTTTTTATCTTCCTTATAACAATCTTTTAATTCAGGCTCAAAACGAAAGTAATGTCTTGAATTTAAATGAAAGTGAAAGATTCGGTTTGAAAATTTCTATGGTTTCGCCTGATGCAAATTTCGTGAATATGTTGAGATATTCTATGCTGGCCATATCACTATTACCTGAAAATAGCATAAGTAGTAAGTATAAATAATCCCACAAGTTCTTTTGGTATCACTTTGTATAACTCATTATTTCAATTTTCAGATATTTTGGTGATTACAGATGGTGTTGTATCAATGCCAGATGCAAACATTTTGGAATCATTACTCTTTCAGCTACATTACGATTGCATTTCGGTTTCTTTTCTTAAAGTTGGTTCACCATTCCATCCACATTCTAGTTCTGGTTTTGTCTCATATACAGATTTGTTATATTTTTTTGCTCATTCTACTCTTGGTACCTGCCTACAGTTAATACATAATATAGTAAGTTGATTTATTCTTATCTAGAGTTAGTATATTATTTTATTTAAACTTGCAGAACTACCAATCGTTTACTATGATGAATATCTATCACCAACTGTTCCTTGTATGGAGTTTCCATACAAAAAATACATACGGAATACCTCAGACTGATTCAAATGTATGGTCTTCAGAGTAAGGAGAAATACAAACAAGTATTGTAATTTCATTATGAGATTCCCCCCTTTTTTTTCAGAAACGAAATATTTCGTGGATTTAGGAAACCAAATCTTCTAACGAAACGACAGTCAGAGGAAAAATCAAGTGCTTCCATTTTACTCTTATTGTCTAGAAGAATGAGAGAAGGATTCACAATAGATGTAAGTGAGTCCATCGCTATTTTCAATAAACAAGGTCTTTATCAATTATTGTAACATCGCAGTTGCCTTTTAAATATTTTTTGTATTGCGAATTCTCAATTCAAATATAAATAAAGACAAAAGTCCTTGTCATGAGCATAGACAGTTTTAATTCTGTGCTTTGGATCAAAGAAGAAACAGTATTAATATGAAGCACTTGAATAAGAAAAATTCCAAGGCCAACAGCAATGTTACAATCTCTTTTGAATATCCTTCTAAAATTGATTCATTTTCCAGCATATTTCCTATATCAATGGTTTATTGGAGGTGAAGTTAAGTTTGGAATGGAAATCATCAATTTTTATTTATTTCAAACTCGCCACACAATGGCCTGTAACCAAGAGCAACAGTACTTTATATGAAATTTTCATCGCAGGTGGATATAAATAATTTTTTCAGCTTGTAAAGTGAAAAGAGCTGTAGTTAGACAGGTCCAATTGATGTATGAATGACCAACTTGAATTTTTTCCAGCTCCATATGAATTTCTTCACGACATAACTTGTCTGATGAAGAAGGAAAACAAATCTTCACACAGAATAGCTATAATTGAACGATTTTGGTTGAGGTTGTCTCAATTAACAGGAGAGATTGGCTTTGCCCAGCAATTGAGTACATTTCCGACATCATCTCTGTGGCATAATTTACCAGATAGTGCAAGAAGTGGTATTCCTGTTTTTGTTGTAAACAATCCACTCGGTCCAGACAGCACCAAGTCATCCTTAATTCCAAGGTAATTTTCGTTAAACTCATAAGTGTTGTCAATATAAATTAATGAATATCGCAGTTGCCTTTGAATTATTCTTATATTTTGCCGTTTCATATAAATACTGTTGTTTCTTCTTCAATTCAAACCACAGAATTGATATATAATGATACTGTCTGTGCTCATCTATGTTCTATGGTGCTCATGACACATTCTTCTTTGTTTACATTTTGAATATCAGATCAATTGAAAATTGAATTAACAATACGTTTTCACTTCTTCTCAGTGATGTTTCCTGTCCAAAATTTAATCATCTGTGGCAACCAATATGCCAAATGGAAGGTAATAGTTGGAGAAAATGGTTTCATATGCATAAAATATCCCTTGTGTTGAAACATGATCAACTGCTTCCTAAAGGTTTACACTTGAACCAGACTTCCAGGAGATACGAAGTAAGCTTTAAGTAACTCATTGGAAACAGATGTTTATTTCAGTTTTTTTCAGACTGTACAGTGTAGACAGGCTGCTGCGGCATTGTACGGTTTCCTTTCTGAATGGTCAACTTTCATTTTGATAGATAATAATACATATTTGAGAATCCTAAAAGAACCAGACAAACCACCAGTGTCTTTTTGTATAATAAGGATAACTTCGAAACTGCCTTGTGCTGTTTTACATATTGGCTTTTTTACGCCTACACCTGGATTTCTTAGAAAAGAGGTAGTGTATTTACTCTGTATAGTGAGACTGGATTATATTTTCGTTTTTTTTTCAATTTTAGGTTATTGAACAACTGAAGACTGATATTTCACAATTGGCCTATACGACAGGTCCTTTAAGGATGAAGGAAAACACCATATGTGTTCTATTTGAGAAACCAATTGAAAAAGTTCTTATAAGGTATCAATTTATTATTACTAACAATAATAAAAGTTGTAAATTTGCAATTTTAGATATGAGAGAATGCCACATGATTTTTCAACTGTGATATTTCCGGATGGTACGCAACCTCCTCACTCAAATTTAAGTGTTACACAACCACTAACTAGTTCTCTATTTACAACTTTATCTCGATATCTGTACCATAAGAGATGTATCTGGGGAGCCAGCTATTCTTTCAATTATAGATTATCAGATACAGCTCTTTCGTGGATTTTGAATACCATAACTAAGTAAGTATCATAGTATTGTTCTTATCAATTTATTCGGAAAAAGCTAACTAAACTTGAAGATTTAATGAGTGTTTTTGATGTTTTAAACACAAACACACACAAACACTTTTCAGTACACTAAAATATTGATATTTCATGCATGTTCTAATATCAATATATTTCATTGAGAAAGCTATGGGATTATTTTGTTTGTTTTAAAGTGTCAATTGTCAGCTTTTTGTTAGAACCAGGGATTAATAGTATCTACTTTTAGGATGAGACTGGAAGAAGGCTTTCATTTTGCCCATTCTTCAGCTGGTATCCTGACGATGGTCATGGAACTATGGATGGATCCATATGCTAGCTGTTTAGTTCAGTATGTGTTATTTCCTGTAAATTACAGCGAAAGTAATGGTTGGGGGGAAGACAGCAATAGCTGTTCGGACGATGATAACAATAAAGATTGTGATGGTGAAGCCGAACTCCAACTTGTAACTGAAGTCTGGATAGAACCTCAATTTGGAAAAGTACAAACTACTAACAAGAGGATAACATATTTCAATGATAAATATTATTATGAAATAGCCAATATGGTGGGTAGATTAGGGAAGAAATTGTGAGAAATATATAAATATCCATTTTTTAGATATGCCATATTGATCACAACTGTATAAATACTTTACTTACGATGGAACACCTGAGTTTGATGTGCCAAGAAAAAAATAGAGCTTTCAGCATAGGTTCTTCAACAAATTTGTTCAACGTGTCATCTGTTAGTCAGAAAACAGTGAGGAAAAACAGTAAACTGATTTATCATCAAGAAACAAGTCCAAGGGACTCTAATGGGTATTCAAACAATTGAATTAATCTCTCCAGTAAACTAAGAATAAATTTGGTTTCAGATTCCCATGGTATCCCATTGTAGCACCAAGAATTGAACATATACCATTCAACTTCGATCCCATCGCTATTTTACCTTTTTGTCAACAAACCGAACTTCTATTTTCTTTATTTGTAGAGGGCAACGAAAAATTGTGTTTCCATAAAGGTGACATATCCAAAGCGAATAAGTTGCTGATGGATAATATCCACGATCATTTCATGGTTCTTCACGATTCGGAATTGGATTTAACAAAGGAAGAATCTGACAAATTCACCAAACATGTTATTAAGAGAAATAAAACAAGAGATTTTAATTCGATTTCCGAACCTAATCGAACAGGTATGTACTCGTATATAATAGTGAATCCATTTTTGTAATCTGATACAAATTTTGCAGAAAACTCTGAGGAAGTATCTCAGTGGCGGTGCTTACTGAAGGGGATATCAGTTTCCCATGTTATTTTAACATTCTTTCCGGCCACTTTAGACGACTTGAGAGTACTTATGGCTTCGGAAAAATCAGATAAAACAACTAGTGAACAGGATTTCTCTGATAGACCATGCTCAAGCAGTAGTAACATTAGCGATGTGCCAATTCATTCAACGAACAGCTTGATTTTACCTGTTTACGTGTATGATTGCCCTCTAAGAGTTTTAGTAAACGCCCATGTGAAAAACCTGGAAAACAATTTCGCTCACAATAAGGACGTGTACGAAGATCACAGATTCAAATTTACCGAATTTATTCAGGAGGAGTCTGTCGGGTAAAATTATTACTATTATAGCTTTAAATTTTTTTTAATTATTTTTTTGTCATCCATTTATTCATTTCCATGGCTTTTTTACAGGTTGAAGGAAGAGAGTACTCAAAACAGTCCGGAATCTAAAAGCGACGATTCCGACTCGTCAGATTCAAAGAACAACGCTAGAATTCATTGTAGAGCGTTGGTTTTAGCACATTCCAAAAGCTTTGTTCTATCTCTGTTCGTTGCTCTTCATTTCGATTCTTATATTCTCTCATCTGACATACAGTCTGCGATGGATCAATGCGAGGAAAGCATTACTGAAATCGATATTACAAATTATATGATGGTTAGTGACCTTCGAACACTATTCCACCAACATGCTTGGGGCATTGCTTGCTATTTGTTTTTTATTGACTTATTTGCATCCTTTTCTAGGCTAAATTTGCATGGGAGTACAGAACCTGTTATTCCACTAGTTCCTGAGATCATTTTCACCTTTGTCCTAAACCCCAAGTATTCTTTCACATTTTCTAATAAATCTTATATTATAATTTGTTTTTTATTCTTTACATTTATTTCTTTGAAAAAGACTGATATTTGCATGTTTTTACCATGTTCTAATAAATCTTTTTTCATAATTTGTCATTGTTATTTTTACATTTATTTCTCTGAAAACTTTTTCCAAACTAATATTTGCATGCTTTTGCTATGTTGTTCTAATTTTTCTAATAAACCTTTTTTCATAAAAATACGTTTTTTATTTATTTATTTATTTCTCCAAAAACTTTTTGCCGACTAATCCTTGCTTGCTTTGGTATGTTGTTTGTCTTTTCATGTAATTTTAAGCACTTTTTAACTTTAACAATGTATCATTTCTAGACTGTATGTGGCCATGTGAAAAACCTAAAAGACGATAAAATCAGCATAAAAATGCTCAACCAACCGGCTCCTTGCAGCGAATTAAAACCCATACATAGTTTGATCAAGGAGAAATTTTTTCAACTAATCAGACAATCTTTTAGTCCCATACCAACAAACAACGAGTTCTATTTTTGTCGAAGTGTAAATACTTTGAAAAAAGATATCAAACAACAAGACAGCGATGATGATATATCAAACTTATCAGAGGCCATTGAGCCAAAATCTGACAATGAAGTTAACTCAAGTTTGGAAAGATCCCAAATATTGCAAAGGATGGAAAGTGGTTTCTCTGGTATAAGTGACGTGCATATGCCAGATGTTTATCCATTATTTTTACAATTAATCTGTACTATAAGATACAACAATGGGGGTGATTCCAACGTATCTGTTAGAGTGCTACCGACTTGTTTGGGTAAGAATATATATTCGATTTCGTTCATCTACAACTGGAATGTCCCAGTTTTGGGGCATGTAAATCTATGCATAACAATTTACAAGCCTTTGGGCATGATTTTGGCCACCCCCTTAAAAATTTTCCCTCAAAACTCGAAATTGAGACCTTTTAAAAGCAGATTTGTTTTTGGCGTGGTCCATTACTTGTTCTTCAAATTATTCAGGCCTAAATATTTGTTTCTCGAAATTTATCCAAGGTTGAATTTGGAAATTTTCCCACAAAACTCGAAATTGAGAATCTAATAATACCACAGTCAAATTTTCTACCGCATCTCAACCACTGAAACGCTCGTAAATATTGGTTTGGAAAAGAAAAAAGACCTTCGAGAACCAGATCCTTGAAAGATTAGTACATTATTGATAAAATATATTACAAATTCTTTTTCAGGTGAAGTTATTCAGAATATAGAATCTGAAATCGAGGTTTTAGATAGGACGAAATTACACATAAGTCTGGATATATTGTGCCTTACCCTTCCTAGTAAAGTTCAGAATGTAATAACAGAATATTCTTCAAAAGGATTAAGAACAACGTCCTTTTGCTCAGATGGTTTCCAACCAAGTATTGGGAGCCCAGACTCAGAAACAAGTTTCACAGAGTAGGTAATGAAAATATTACCCATATTCATAATTTAATAACCCATCATTTCAGAATTCAAGACCCGGAAACCTTAGTAAATCTTCCCGATTATCAACAAAAATCAATTGTACGACTAAGAGATGAGGTAGAGCCCTTTTTCCTCGATATTAATCAATGTAATTTGGTCCATTTCGATTTTTTAGATTAAGTGGCTACTCAAAGATGAAATAGCTACAGCGTTGTTAGATGTTGAACCAGTAACTTCTAGTACGTTGAATACTATAGTAAGCCATGTAAGTCATAGCACAGGTAAACCTTCATGTGATATAGACAAAATAAATTTAAATTTCGTCTACAACACAGCTGAAAGTTATAATAATTTTGTCGAGGTATGTTGACTAACTATTTGAAATTAATTATTATAGGTTTTTTTAATGTTTGCAGGAGTTTTCTAAAATTGTTGTTTCTCCTTACAAATTATGCAAAAAGGAAGATTATTTTTATTTAGTAAAAGAAACGCCATTATCGCATTTGATGCCTGATGCCGTTCAATTCAATTCAAGTATAAACGACAGCAGTGGCATAAATGAGGATCTTGATATATTCAGATCTTCGAGTGACCAGGAAAAGGTTAAGGATGAAATAGCTTCCCAACCAAGTGACATTTCTAGTATCAATGGTAGCATTCTAACAGATGGAGGTACAGTGAAATTCCTAAAACGCCAACAAATAAATTAATAACCTAGTTATTTTAGGATACGAAGAAGATGTGAGCGAAGATTATGAGGATTATGATTGGCTTACAAACTTCGATATGAAACGACCTAATTTACCTAACTTCTGGCTCATCATGAAAGTTGACCACGATGTCACCATTTACTTCCATTGCAGGTAAGGTTAAGTTAGGTTAGGTTACGATGTCAACATTTACTTCCATTGCAGGTTAATTTAGTTTAGACTTGACGGAATCGACCGAAAGTATATCATTACAGTGTTAAAGAGATTATGAGTGATATTAATCTTAAATAGAATCATGTTAATTATTTCAGATTTTTGGAATTACCTACACCAAAAGTTGGCATTTATCTAGAAATCCAGAGAGCCGTGAGAGACGCCATAAGAGACCTCTGTAAAAGAGTTAACCAAGCTCTGCTTTTACAAATGCTGTGTGAAAGTAAGATATGTAATTCTCTATTGGAACCGGATGACGATTACAAAGATTGGCACTCTGAATTTATCAGTTCGTCACCAAGAGCTTCTTCATTCAACCGTTTGAAAAGTGTGGAAGGTCTTATATCTGAAAACAAGGAAGAAATTGAGGTCTCCAAGTCAAAATCTGAAACAGATTCAAGATTCAAAGTAGGCGAATTTAGTTGTCCAGTTGTTTGGCAAACTAATTTTATATTACACCCAAGATTGAAAACAGGTTCGGGTAAATCGATCATTTCCAGGGGGGTTCTCGCTTTGAAAAATATACTAGACAAATTTTCCGTTTTTAACAGAAACAATATGTTTGTCTATAAAGACCAGATGAAAAATGTGTTTTACTTGAGGTAAATATAAATGATTTTATTATGGCTGAAGGACCTTGGTCAATGGCCTATTGATTCTTATCAATAAAGAACTTGTTGTTGATTTTATTTACTTTTCATTCGATTTGTTAATATCGACTTCAGGTTACAGGAGAATATGCAGCCGAATTGTGGAAAAAATCCATCATTGAGACCTAATGAATATGAAACGGCCTTGGTTTCTAGAAGTCCTTCGATTGCCTCTCTACCACTTGGACATAAAGGAACTCTAGGCCAGTCTGACGCTAGTATATCTTCCAGTGCATCGGTAAATATCACTACGTGATTCTTTTTACATTCATAATAATTTTTTTTTAACCCCCATCAGAGTGAGATAAGACCACGTGTAAGAAGTTTTGGTGAGAAAGAAAGCAAGAATAGTCCAAACGAAGACACTCTGATTTTAAAAGTTCATGGAATCACAGCGGTCGGTAGGGATGTGCAATATGATTTGGTTCAAGTCTTACAAAATAGACTTGACGATGCAGTCTTAGAATTTCTGTCTATAACACTCGCAAGAAATGCTATGTGTCCTTTAACTCCAGAAGATGTTCGTTTTATTCAGAAACCTTTTCGACCACCCGAAGTTGTGATAAGGGTAATATAATGTTGATCAATTTTAACATCCAATTATTATTCTATTTTCAGCTTACAATTGAAGAATTTGCGTTGGGATATTTAGAATCGTTCATCCATTACCTAAAACAGAACTTGCTTCAATTTTTAAATATTCCTAAATATACCGATCTAAGGTCCCGTTGTCATTTCCAGGTGAAATATTTCCATTTTGTGCTGAATCCTGAATGATTTCGTTTTCATTTTCAGGACTTTCCTGAGAACGATTCTCCCAATAATATGGTATCGGAAGATAATATCTTCATCTACAATCAGAGCCAAAATCCCTCTTCTGGTAATAGAGGCATAGCATGTATAGTACTTAATTTAATAAACAACGTTATCAAAGAGACACAAGTTTCGGATACATTCAAGACCGATTTGGAAAACAAAAAATATAAAAACATAATTTCCACAAGGGTTATTAAAGCTGAAGGTACGACATACTATCACAGATGTTAGGAAGGAAATCGCTGCTGACGTTTTTTTGACCTCGAATCTTAATTGATAGATTCACTCCGTTCTTGATGGAAATTCATATCAACACTTAATTTATAAATACGTGGAAATCAAATTAATATCAATTTCTTCTAATTTAATTTTTAAATAGGTATGTGGAAATCCGATTTGGACCTCGAATAACCACACTCGAGAGCTGGGTTATACTTTCGGTCAAGATGTCTATAACCATGGTGTGTGCACTCCTCAAATTTTGAATGCAATGACAGTCGACCAAATTGAAAATATTAGTTTTAGTTCGTGGCGGCGCCGCAATGTCAAACTTGTCATTTCGATCTTTTTCCGTTGATTTTGATTGGATACATTAATTAAAACCCGATACCGACCAATCAAAAGCGATGTGTAACCGAGTATGATCGTGCAAAGTCGTGAAACAAAACACGAAACGTTTACTAGAATGAATTCAAATATTTGAAATAGAGAGAGAGTTTATTGGTATTTCAATTACAAGAATTGCTTCATTTTTTCTCATAATTTGAATTTATTTTGAATCTTGTAGAAAAAGAATAAAGTTCCGATATTTTTGAGTTAACTCAAGGTCAGAAAAACGTATGATACCAAAAGAGTACCAGGAATTGATAGATGAAACTCCAAACTTATTCAATATTATTCGTACGAATTTATGCTTGAAATTCGAAATTCGTTTCAGGAGCGTTATTTTTTATAGAATAGTAATCTGGGTTGTCTCTTTCTATGAATTTGCCCTTTCAAGTAACGCATAATATGCTTAGAAAATAATTTTCTTTCAACATCACTTCCACTTTTTATCGACATCGACTTGTTTTAAAGCATCAATTCCGGGTACTCTCTCTAATATACACCTATTTAAAAATTTATTTTAATGGATGATATTTTGTAGATCCGCTACCTGATGTTTATTTGGAATTCAGGTTATGGAAGCAAGGAAGAGTGAATATAGATAATCTTATCGAAAAATTGAATTCAACTGTTTGTCAGTCAGTTTGGGACTTGGTTACAGAATATTTTCTGCTTACACAACCTTTATGTGTAGAAGACTCATCCAAATCAGATTCTATATCACCTATATGTATTGATGAATTAGATTTCGATTCCTCCAAAGAACTTGAATTCAACGTTTTGATCAAAAGTAATAAAGATAGTAACCTTAAGACGCATGGTTCTAATATCACCAAAACTCATACACATGGAAGGAATAAGAAAAGAGCTGTGGTAACTCTTAAACGAAAAACATCAAGATCCATAACTTTCGACAACACTGGAAAAGAAAAAGGAGCACCGAGAAATGACAGATCATTTTCAAGGCCCACTGTCGAACTTAGTCCACTTGAAAACGGGAATGAAGGAATTCTCTCCGAAACTTATTCTAAATATTTACCAGATTGGTTAGAATTTGGCGTAAATCTTTCTGTTCCATCTGTCAGAAAACACAGAGTGACCTTAACTAACCGCCATTTAGTGTATGTTAGTATAAGGGAAGTGCTCAATCTAATACAAGACACTTCAAAAGCATTTACAGCGGTACCTACAAATGCCTTAAAGGTGGACGATCGTTACAAATATGTGGTATACATTCCATCAAATTCAGTTCAAAAATGTGTAATGATTTCAAGAAATTTCGAACATTGGAAAGCAAACAAGTCCTTCAAAGAACATCCGGAGTTACTGGAACTAATAAGCCCTCAAGTTTTGAAACATACTCAAAAATTTACACCTCTAGCTACTAATATTTTTGTGCCACGACAAAAAATTTTGTGGGCTTTTATAGAGAATGACAATGTGAGTTGAATATGTGAAAAATTGCTCAGTATGAGCATAATTATATGAATTGTTTCAGATTATCATATATACCTATAATTGGACAAAAGAAAAAATCGATAAATTGGTATCTAACTGTACAAACTTGGGTTTGTGGTTGAGTGTTCGTTCCTGCTTTTTGAATTCGTTAACAGCTCAGAAATTGGGACTTTTCCACAATCAATATTTAGCTAGAAAAAATTTCGTAAGTACATTGTCAATAAATTGATCAAAAGCAACTTTTGCAAATTAAAATATTTTTCAGTTGAGTTCCAACAATCCGTATGTATGTTACATTGGAAACGTGGAATATATGAGAGAATTACCGAAAGACATACCCAGAAGAACTATAGCAAATACAAATCTAGCAAAATCATTGGACGTATTCAGAGATGCCTTTCAAAAAACTAATTATCCTTCAAATGACATTGTTGTCATTTTAACGATAGAAATGCGAGAAGTGAAGTCATGGGAGGAAAAATGGAACGAAGAGATGAAAAAATTGCACTCAATGTACCAATCCAGAACAAGTTCTACAACAGTTCCTCTAATATTTTTACTCATGCAGAACTCACGAATTATTCATTACTGTCATACGCCCCTACTATTTTTACCTAAATGGAGGTTAAAATCTGCAGCTACTAGAGATCACAACCTATATCCTAACACACATGCTGATCAAATAGCATTGCGAAAAAACGATCCTTGGCACAGTGATCTCTGTTACGGTTTCTTCTGTGAATATCGTCGTTATTTGCAGACTCTTGGTTTTATGCCATTACAATTCGACAACAACAGCAAGCCAGGGTAAGTTTACAATTTTATTCAATTAAAAATCCATTTTTAGAACTTACCGAGTCATTTTAATATTTATAGGATGTGGTCCAAAGACAATTCATCATACGACTCTGTGTTCTACATACAGAAAACAATTCTAGGCGGTATTTTACTTTTTACTGCTGAATTTGTTGAACCATTTTTTACTACGAAGCTTCATGCCATCGAATGTAACAGACTACAAAATATTAGTTCAAGGGCCTCAATCAACAGAGTAAGAATCAAAACTAGTATCAAAGGAATGAATTAATTAATACGATGATTGTAACATCGCAGTTGCCTTTGAATTATTTTTTGCCGCCATTCAATATACATATATCATAGAATTTTGAATTGTCATGGAATTGTTAATTCCTCAGAATAAATACTATGTTTCAACTTTCAACATTAATTCTCAATCATAGATGTGAATCAATGAAGAAAGTGACATTAGATTTGTAATGAGCATAGACGAACCAAGAAGAAACGGTATTAAAATGACGCGGCAAAATAATTCAAAGCCAACTGCGATCTTACAATCATTATTGGAGACCATTACTGCGTTCGGTATATGCCACACCGTTCGCACTATTCGTGAGCTCTACATATAAGCGTTCGGCAAATCAAACCTTTCGCACAGTCTGCACTGTTCCGCGTTTGGTAAATGTTAAACGGTTGCACCGGTGCTCAACCTTTCATACCGTCTAGATAGACGGAGAAAAGGGTGCGAACTGTGGACCAAAGATTACAATAATATTAACATAAAAATGAAGAAAAGAAGTACGCCAAATTCTGTGTGATAGGAGTTTTTGATTTCGAGAGGTTATATTGAACACAAATAAGTTTTATATTCAGGATAATACAAATGAAAATTGGAGGCTTCTCAATAAAATATAAATTAATTTTTATATTAAATTTCTCTTGAAATCCGGTGAATCGTATTAAGCTTTGAACATAAAAATTAGAAATTAAGGATTGGTTTGAAAATAGGTTGTCTTTGAGCATCATGCACGAATCTGAGAATTTTGGAAAAACAATAATTATGAATTATGAGCTTATTATGCAAAATCTCTTTATATATTTAGAGTTTTTTCTTATGTTTGTATATGTTAAAGGCAATTAGGAAACGAATATTATAATAAAAATAAAGGTTTATTCCACAAAGTACATAATTGTATCTCAGCGAAGAAATCTTTCATCCATGTTCAAAGAATACATTATAAAATTCCTTTTGCTCTCTTCTAATTGGTTCCCTGATTGATTATGCATATTTTCGATGTCTACAAAATTTCCAACTTTTTCAATAAGTGGTTCATCAATAATGTCCTCAGGATTATCTCCTTTCGATTCAACTCTTTCAAGATGAACACATTATGTATAATACATCCTGATATCACGAGAAGACAAATTAGAACTTATGACTGTCCAATAATTTCAATCGACGAAATTGTTTTTTTTTTCTTTTCACCAAACAACAAATTCAAATATACTTCTATATCAGCACTGTGGTCACGTGATCTATCAACCGTTCCCATCTTACATCGCATGCTCCGCACCGGTGTGGATTTGCCAAACGCAGTACATGTATGTTCAAATTATGATGAAATTATTAGAAAGATAACAGAAAGAATTTTCAATTTTTTTTACAGTTCACACTCAGCTTTTTGGATGAATGCGACAGAGTTAAGATGTACATGCATCTACATTCATTCACTTATGATTATCATCTTCGTTCAGTTCACAACTACATATCAAATAACTCCGGAATAAATAGATTATGTGAAAATTATAACTTGAACCAATTCCTGGATGATTTTTTGAAATATTATAATAAAGCACCGAATTTCGCTAGGAATTTAGTGCATGAAGGTAATAAATAATGAATAAAATTCTCACCTAATCTAATATACTTTTTCCGTAGATACCTTGACAATAAAAGACCTTCTAACTGAAGGAAAACAATTATACGAGTATTTATTACAAAACATTGACCAGTACAATTTCAAAACATTGAAAATGGAGAAAAACAATGGAGAAATTGAACAAATTCTTGTGCAAGTGACCACAACGTCTCAAGTGCATTATACGGATTCCCAAGATTGTCACCATACAGATGATTTTGATATAACATTGGTTATTTGTAATTTATGTTTTCCTTACAGCCCAAGTGATTATGTTTTGCACTTAAAATATTATCTCATATTAACATCAAAAAGGTGAATTGATCAAATTTATATTGAGATCCAGTTATTTTTGTAAATGTGACTCATATTGAATAATATATTTAAAAAAAAACTCATTAGTCATAACCCTAACTTTTCTGTTTGGATAGAGAAATGTATCCCGCTATTGGTCGAGAAGAAAAACTGGGGAAATTCAAAACAGTTTCGTCAGCATCTAGAAGCATTCTTGGAGCAACAACGGAAAGAGATGAATGTGTTTCAAACCAATTCAAACCTGAAAATTTCGAGGACATATCGTCAATTTCTGAAAATGAGCATGACGATAATGAATTGAATAACGAAAAATCAAATGTAACTTATATAGAAATAAGTACGGAGAAAGTGAATTATTTGGGGTACTACTCTTCTCATGAGGAATTGATGCAAAAACTCATCTTAGAAAAAGCTCAAACCACACATAACGCTATAACAAGTATGGTTAAGAAAGGTATGTTTTTTTTTATTTTTTCACATTTTTTACTAATTTGTTTATTTTTGTAAGGTATGGTTCAATGTAGAAGTGATTTATTATGGAATAAATTGTTGTCTAGTGAGACTACTTTAACATACAACGAATTTGTTGAATTGAAGAATTTGTCTCGTCCGGAATTACTCTGTAATATCCATCCACATTTAAGTCCTCTTTTGAATCAACCAATATCATGGTATGAAGGTCTTTCAAAACTCCTACTCGTTAAGTATAACGATAATAAAAGGACTTTTATATCACTAGATGGTAATGTCCAGCAATATGTGATACTACATCCGAATTATTATGGAGCGTTCATGTTATTATCGATGGATTTACACATGGCTAGAGGGGTAAGTGGTACATTGTAAATATTTCTCTAATTCTATGGTAATTCTGTTCATTCTGCCGTGTAGAACGAAATCGTGCTGGAATATTCCAGTTTCACACAGATTTCATGTCTCTTTGTCAGCCTTCCCTTATCCACTCCTGGATGTAGGCTTCTTTCATGTTCCTCCATGCTGTCCTGTCCTAATCTATCTGAAACCATCTGTTTCCCGCATATTGTTTTATTTCATGTTTATATTTCATTTTTATATGTTGGTTCTACCAACTACCATTTCTTAATGTAAAAATCACAAAACGGTATTTATGGAAATATTCCATTGATTCCACTAAATACTTATGTATTTTCTATTTTTTTGAACTCATGGAAGAATATCAATGTCTCATTTAACAAAACTTAAAACATGTACAGCTTATCTTAGCTACAATACTAGGCATGAGGATATTTTATGTATTCCCAGGCATAATACTAAAAAGTATGAGTCGTCACCTACCTTCACAGGAATTAAATTATATAATCACTCGTCGGAACATCTTAAGAGACTTGTTGAAAAACAATTCAAGGAAGAAGTAAAAGCAATGTTGATTGAAAATTGCTTTCATAATATTCAAGAGTTCTTTACTAATTTCATCATTTAAGACTTTTTTAAAACTCACTTTTACCAGCATTGTTCTCTTTATATTTTCAATATTTTGTGTTATTTTTTTCTTGTCGACTATTCCTATACATTTGTATGATGTCTTAAAGGAGTAATAATTTATTATATTATTATTCACTTCAATCAAATCTTATTTTCTAGGATTTATATGCAGTATATCGAGAAATGGGAAAAAACGAGGATCTTGATGTTTGTCGCGCTTACCGCAAACAATTACTAGATGGATTTGTTAATTGTATTGCATTTTACTTGTGGTCCGGAATGATTTGAGAATAATCAATAATTATAATTACCTCAAAGTGAAATCAATTGATCGTTGACAATTATTCATTTTTTTCATTGTCTTTAGTTTATACAATAATCAATTCAATTTATTATTTTTCCTACATATTAGTAGGCAAGACTGTTATTCTATTATTACAATAATGATTTCATCACCTATATTCATATAAAGCAAATAAGTACCTCATTGAAACTATTGTAATAAGTGTGTGTATATATATATATATTTTTTTATTGTCTTTGCTGGTGAAAATAATCTGAATTTTGTTGAATATTTTATACATTGATATTTTGTGGATATTTTTTTGTCTAATAGTTCCAGGTTATTGAGCGTGGTGAAAGTGAAATAGCTAACTAAAATTTTTGTTGTAACATAAGAGAGCATCACTGTGATAAATTTACCTCTGTTTTGTTATTGAGAACTATTAAATATTTTTTTATCTCCATGTGCCATTAATAAAAATGAATATTGAACAATGTTTCATTTTTCTAATCCTGGTGATATTATGAATGAGAAATTATATAATGGACACCTCAGATAGGCACATTTGAATTGAATTGTTTGTTAAAACAAAACTCATAATAATCATACTTATTAACAGTCTCCTGAAAAAAACAGACCACAGGTACAGAATTTGGCTTTTTCCAAATTAATGAGAAAAACGACGGACAGAGCTTTTTTCGAAAAATAAAAGAGCGATATACATATTTAAATTTACTACAAACATCGGTTGCTTTGCCGCTTTGATCATTTAAATAAGGCGATGAAATCATTAATTTCAAAGGTGCAAATCAAGAAACGAATAAAAAAAATTATTAGTCACAGAATTTATCTCATAGGCAATATATTCTGTGATCGGAGTTCCCAATAAAAATACTCCTCTATGACAACATTTTTTCAATCTGGCAACGTAGCTGCCAATTTGACGTAGAAAATTGGACGTTATTCGGGGGTTTCAAGGTCATATACTTATTCTACAATATTCATATCTTTTATTATGATGAATTTTCTATAATTTGGACTTGAAAGATTTTTATATTGATATTGAAGAAATCCTACACGGTTTTCATTAAAAACAATGCGACCGTGACTCCTACGAAAACATGCGTACTTCTAACGAGGATGTTTGTACTTTTCTCGAGTTCTATCGTTCCAACGGATCATTGATAATATCATCTCATCGTTCATAAAAGATAAATATTGTTAAGGAAAATACTGAGACCTTGCATTTTCGGCCTAATATACTCATGTAACGACAGCGCGTTTTGCAAAATTATTGTTCCATCGACAACATAGGCTTTTGTTCAACCAATTCACGAGTCCTAGATTTTCGATTAACATAAGGATTGTTTTATTAACGATATACGTATATTGAATTGACAATATAGGCCTTTTGAAACCTATTTGGCACCATGCCTTTTTAAGATTACATTGGCAGTGACGTCAGTGGACACTGACGTCATCCGATTGAAGGTTTGCACAAAGTGTGCCATATGAATTTTTTCGGAAGGCCATTTTAACAGGAAAATTGATTCGAACGAAAACAGAATTAGGAATATCTCGATCTGTTCTGTCTCCGTTCAGTAGATATTTATTAATGATCAACTAATTGGCTTGGAAAACCATTATGTGAAAGTAAGGAATTATATGAGGTGAATTGAATCCTGGAGTTATTTTAAATGATCAACAGATTAATGATGAATTTTTAAATTTTATTCCACCCAAAACATTCGTCCTATTATACATGATGATATCACGTCTATTTCTGCAAAAATGTTTTGTTTGAGGACACTTATAAAAATAGTTTTCTGATATTCTCAATGGTCTCGGGTACCTTTTCATGAAATAAATAGTTAACAATTAACCCGTTAAATTAGGAAGAAAGAGTGTGAGTAGTGCGAATTTGAAGGTTAAACTCGGCTTTCAGTAGGACAACTTGATTTAACACAAGGTTTTGGTTAGCGATTGGCCTCAAGAATTTATTATTTTTCAAGCCAAAAATGGAAACGAAACCTTGCTTTGGATCATTTTCTGAATAGGTGAAAACTACGTGAATAGATATTGAGTTGACTCGACCACTAATGAAGTAATCCTTATTTAGAAAATAAGAAAAAGCCTCAATGAGTTAGAGGAATTTTTTGGGGATATCAAAATTGCTACTGATGACAAATTCTAATTAATTTATATTACTCTATCATTGTAAATTCAAAAGGAAATCCAAATTGTGTCCGATTTAATAGAATTTTTTCTACAAAAAAGTTTCAGTTTGTAATAACTCAATTATTTAATATGAATTGAAAATATTTCCAAACAAAGAAGAATATTTGCAAGTTGTAATTTCAATTTGAAAATAAAACAACAACCAAAATTAACAAATATATTTGCGCAAATACATCTACATAAAATTTTAATTTATCAAATTTATAAATTAATAATTGCCTTATGTACATAACAAGTTATAATTTCTGAATTCATTCAACTCATGAAAATACTTTTGTGGTTCAGTACAAATATCCACAAATTATTACAAAATAAAAAATAATTCATATTAAACATATTTTCAACATTTGCTCAGATGAATTTCAATATCTACAAGTCCGTACAAAATTATTGTACTAAAACGTACAAATTTTTATCACAAAACACACATTTTCGAATAAATAGATGACTAATTATCAGGAAGGGTATCATAGAGAATATCTCTCGTAGATTGTGTGAGGTGATCTGGAAATTTGATATCGAAATTAACAATCAAATCTCCTCTCCTTGATGGTTCTTTAGGTAATGGAAGACCATAACCTTGGATCCTTTTTACTGTGTTAGGTTTGACAATTTCAGCTGTGAAATGTAGAGGTTTAGTGACTCCAGGAGTCATGCTAGGAACTTCAATCGAACAACCACAGAGGGCCTGAGAACAAAAAACATTTAGTTAGCATTTATGTGAATAGATTATTTACGTTCAAAAAGAAACCAATAAAGTAGCACAAAAATATTGATAGTTCTGATATTCTGTATCTGAAGGTGACAGCATGTTTAAAAATAGCAGACAGGAATATAGTATCTAAAAATATTTCATTGCTATATATAAAAATAAGAATTTTCTATTGACCTACCTGTTTCAGTGTTATTCTGGCAGTATATCGAATATCGCTGCCTTCCCTCTTGAAATGTGGATGAGGCTTATCTCTGATAATAAACACAATGTCTGCAGGAATTTTATTCCTCCCTTGATCGCCTTCCCTTTGGAATGTAATTTTAGTGCCTGCCTTCCATCCTGGTTTCACATTGATGGTCAACACCTTATCTTCCTTTTTTGTTGTTCCATCCGGCTGAAGTACTTTTCTACTTATTTTCATTTTCTTCGTACAACCCTTAGTGATATCCTCCAAGGAAACATATAAATCATGCTCTATAGGAGGATCTTGTATTTTATCTTTAGATCTGTTAGGCGTGTGAACATTGAAGGAATGACTTCTGAAAGCACCTCCAGGGCCCCCTCTTGGTGGACCACCCAGTCCCACAGAAGCGAACGGATCATCAACATCCATATCGTCATCGTGAAACGCAAACATTCTGTTGGGGCCTCCCATGTCGAAAAAGGCGTGGAAAGGACTGGCATTACCAAAGAATTGTGCGAACGTAGCCTTTGGATCTCCGTGGAAAGTGTAACTGAAGTTGCTCGGGCCTCCATTTCCTCCATGTTGAGGTATTCCACCTTTTAGGCCGTCTTCACCATAAGCATCATAAATATCCCGTTTTTTCTTATCTGACAACACTTCGTATGCTTCGGCTACTTCCTTGAATCGTTCCTCAGCCCCAGGAGATTTGTTTTTGTCTGGATGGTATTTCAGAGCTAATTTCCTATAAGCTTTCTTGATGTCATCATCACTAGCACCTTTTGATATACCTAGGATCTTGTAGTAATCTTTTCCCATTATCAATGTATTTCGAGTAACGACAAAACACCAAAGTTTTTATCACTGACACTTGTGAAATTGTACACAATACACGACTCGCTCGAGTTTGGATCAATTATAATGTAATGGCGTCCCGAGTGTTACGCTACTTATATAAAGAGGTAGGAGTTTTCTAGAATGTACTAGAAAATTCGATGCGCGTTGTCAGATTGTAAACGATTTTCTCCGGTGCAGCTACAGTGAAGGAACGTTACCTATTCATAATTTCCCGTGTAATTTGATTTGAGCATGAATTCCGTTAATTGAAATTAGAATTCGGTGATAGTTTGTATTGCCTGAAAATGCGATTTATTAGTTGCGAATAATTAGTGAAGTTAATTAGAACGCGAATCACAATTATCAAATGACCTAATTCCAATTGATTGGCTGTGTGAATTTTTTTTTTTACTACAGTGATAGTTTATGTAATAATCGTTATATTTTCCTACAAAAATGTGGGTACTTCTAAAAAAGTACAATATATGCACATTAATTTTCCTTTTTTCCCATTCCTTCTCATTTATATCATTTCGTGTATCTTGCAACCTCAACAACAATTCACTCTAATCATTTTCAGTATCAAAGTATTGAAGGGAATCTTCAAAACTTCAGCTGAGAAATTTAGAATAAAAAGAGCACTACTTGTTGATATGAGTGTCAGTACCTATGAATATATTCAATTTAATTTGAAAAAACAACCTGCCTATAAATATTTTTTTATATTCATTGAACATTATCAGATTATTCCGCAAATATCATAACTCGGTATCCCTGATGATTTGACAAAAAGCTTGTGTTTTCATTTCATCAAAGAAAGGCCACGTTCGTAATTTGCAAAATTTTAGAATGCAATCATCATACCTACATCAAGAGATAACTTGTTTTATCTATGAATAGTCTCAGATTCTATAGAAATATGAGAATATCTCAATCTATTATCAATTTGATATTTTTTATACAAATACTATATATCGCAAATGTGTTACGATAGTAGAAAATTGGCAACGTGCCTAAGCATTGCTCCTCCCATTAACAAATGGGCGATCTTGGAACTTCTGGAATATTCCATATTTAGAGTTGAATTGGAAAGGCGTTTGTAAGGGTCTCGTTAGGAGGAACTCAAAAATGGTCTAAGTTTCGTTTTGTGACGAATAGTTCCCGAGTTATAGCAGGTTTTAAGAATTTCTAAAAAAAATTAAAAAGTCTGATATGGTCTCGTTGGGAGGAACTCAAAAATGTATATTTCTTTGAGAAAAAATAATTAATATTTTCAAAATTAGATTAAGTGAAAAAAATATGAAAGCAATATAGTGATTTTTTAATTTTTATACAATGAATTTATTATTTAGGCAAGCTCATCCATGAAAAAACCACTTGATATATCACTGTTTGAAATCAAATTCATTTATTTGCAATTTTAAGCAAGGTGATGTAGTTATCCCAAATCAATAAATGCAAAATAGTACATAAAAATATATTTTATTTAAAATATTCAGGAATAAGAAACTACAATATCTACAAAAGAATTTATGTTAATAAAACATAGAGGTTTGTAAAGTTAATAATATACAAAATAACAATATTTAATTAGGTTCAAATTGCAGAATACATTTCAGATCAACAATTTTCATATAACAAAATAAATTATTTAATTTAACTGACTGGAGTATTATCAATGCTGTAGAAAATTTTATCCATGTCATTTATACCTTCAATTTGAGACCAGATTTCCATGATAAACCAAAACATTTTGATAAAATGTAAATTTAAAGCAAATATAAATCATATTATATAAATCATTCTTTCATATAAACCTTGAGGACTGAAAAAATTCAGTTTTGAATTAATAGCTTTGTGAAGAATCTTAAAAGAAAGAATTGTTCGTATTTTCCACCTAATGATTTGCAATTGAAAGATTTTTGTACATGACATGGAGTGTTTATAATATTTTAAATCATAAATAAGGTGTGTTATTGCAGACTAAACAGATTTAATGCTCATAGACTTTTTCCCTTCAACATTCACCTATTAAAACTGTTTTTTGTAAAGAACTATAATAAAATCACATTTTTAGCTCAACCAAACATGCTTACCACACTAAACACTATGAAAAGTTTAAAATTCAAAATATTGTTTTCGACTACTGGCAAGTTGTGCAATTGTGTGTTCTTGAGCGATCGCTGCTAATTCCTTAACCCACTCTTCTAATAAGACAGCGCATAAGGCAACATGTTGACTTTCATTAAATTTAGGGTAAATAACCTGAAATGAATGATCAGTAGTTGCTAACATTGGTAACCCTGGATCTGTCACGTTGCTGGACCTCCTTACAAACATCCCGCTAATCGATGATAAATTCAAACTTCTCGTTCTCGGGCTGTTTCTTTGAAAGAAATCACTCCTTTCCGAATTGCTTTGTTGTATCACGTGTCTTCGAGCATTCACTAAACGTGTCTCTCTCGCTATCATGAATTTTTTTGCGTATTTCATCAAGTCCACCCTGTCTGTCCTTTTCGACATGTATTCGTCGATTTTTTGTTTCAACGAACCAATAATCTGCAAGAATTCAGTTAAAATTAACTTCACCGCTGTTCAAACAGAATATATTGGGCCAATTGAAAAGTCCCCGGTCTGAATAAAAATTGTTGAATTTAGGCCCTGATACTAGCAATGAAATACTTGTTGTTTACGGATTAGCAATAAAAAAATTAATTAAAAAACGTCTACATGTCTCACAACTCACTTGAAATAGTGATGGCACATCAGGTTGAAGTACTAAACTGTGGTCAAGTAGGTACGTTCTCAACAAGGCCTGTGGAAATATTGCTAACCTAGATATCAAACCTGTTAAATGTAGATTAACGTAAAACGAGTTCGATAAATAGTTATTTAGTTTTTGTAACAACAACGTTAAAAATGGTCCAGCTTTATCCTCGTTACTTCCATTTCGAATTGGTACAGGTTTCATTTCCAAATTTTCAGCTGTTTTGTTCGATGAGAATTTCCAACAATTGTCCAAAGAATTTTCTTCAGATTTCGACATCTCGGCACTTTTATACCCAATGCTTTGCAGGGATGAATTTGAACTTTCTACAAACATCTTACATCAATCAGGTAAAAATTGAAAATTCTAAATCATACCTGCATTTTCCAACCTGTCAATGAATACGTGTTTGCCGCTGTATGAATTACTCCAACTACCACATGCTTGCATACAACTTGCTATCCTATTTCTAGCATCATATAAATAACTGTCGTACCTTCCACATAAACTCTTTTGAGCATCATTGTTATGTGAACTTCCGTCACCAGGCAACAACTGTAAATTGTTTTCAAAATCGCAGCAACTCGGTGCTAAAATCAACAATTTTTCAAAACTATTGCAATAGGGGTCCAACATCAACAAATTTATCCTATGGGAGAACATAATGTGCAAACACGGGTGAAGGTACTGAAAAACAAATTCGAGCATCAAATCCTCAGAATTCATATCGATCATCGTTTCAAATAAAGACAGAGTCACTAGAGAAAGTTGATGATTATCGGTGCCAAGTCTCTGTATCAAAATAGTGACTAATCTTCTTCCGTCATACTCTGTCTTCAATAAAAATTCCAGTAACGAATAAAGTAGCCCTGGTTCAGTTACAGTCCTCAATATAAGCTCTGTATAAGCCATCGAAGCCACTTGTTCTTCTACATTATTCTGCAATAAGGCAGGTCCTAAAACAGGTATCAAAAATCCTCTATAAATAAATTCTTGCAATTGTTTACAAATAGATGCTTTCGCGACTTGTGCTACCGCATTGCTGAACTCCAATGATGTAATAAATGTAGACAATCCTTTAATATCATTCACGTCATCCGGTGTAAATCTATACCAATCAGGAATCGCAATGTCGACGAGATAATTTGGTAGAACTGAATAAAGTCCGCTCAAACCTGACGCTACAAGCACGGAGATATTTGAAGTTTCCGTTATGAAAGTGGCAACACTGTCGTTTTTCTTTGACATTGACATGCAAAGGAGGAGCGCATCTCTAGCTCGCATACCAATTGAATCATCTCTGTGCACAAATGTTACCAGTAGGATGAAAATTATGAACCTGCAAAAAATTATTGTTAATTATCTATCTTAATATTACAATTATTCATTAAATCTACAAATCAACTCAGTTGTTCCCATAGAATATAAGATTTAATATAATAATAACTGTCCTTCAGCCTAGTATATATATCAGTATATATCATAAGACAAAAAAGAAAAAAAAAACATTCTACATATACATATAAATAATTCTACATAAGTTCAGACAATCCATTGATCACTCTTTGTGTTGTAAATTTTCTGGGAAGGGCAAGGATCCTTGAGAAACATATTCCTATATCCTCTAGGTCTTTAATTCCATGTGAAAATCTTCTATTCAGGTTGAAAATTCTTTCTTTTATTGGCTGTATCCTAGCTTTTTCATATAGTAGCTCATTTGGTGGGTTGTGAAGTTTATTAAGTGGATGTCTTATATGTGTTATGGTTCTGAGTGCTTTTCTCTCTTCAACTTCTATATTTGTCGATACTGAGTCTGCAACATTTAGATATTGTGGATGCCCCTATTCTAGGATTGGCCTACAAATGGTTTCACACATTTTGGGTGAGTTTTTCAGACTAATACCTTTGTCTTTATATGTAAGGCATCTTAAGTATTTAGCTCTTGGTATTGTTCTTTTTTTGGCGATATTCGAATTTAATTTTATATTGACTTTGTTGTCCTCTTTTATTCCTAGGTATTTTATTGAGGGAGATGGCGAAATGATGTTTTCAATTTGGATTGTTGGAGAATTGAGACGTATCTTATGATGGAATATTATCATTTTAGATTTGCTTGGATTAGGTTGAAACCACCATTTGTGGAATCAAGTTGTCAGTCTATCCATGTATAGTTGTAAGCCTTTCATGCATTTTTGTAAGGTTTTCTCATGCAAAATTATTATTGTATCATAAGAGTACTGTTGAAAGAATTGTGACTGGTTGGATGCATTATAGATGTCGCTGCAGTATATATTATATAAGAACGGGGAGAGTGGTGAGCCCTGTGGTGTGCCTTGATAAGGGGAAAACCAAGAAGAGGTTGTTTCATTTATTTTACTGCTAATCTTCTTTCTTCTAAAGAGCCTTTGATTATTTTAATTAAGTAGTAAGGAGTGTCCAGATTATGTAGTTTAGATAGCAGACCTCTATGCTATATTTTATCAAATGCTTTATTTATGTCTAGACGAATCACAGCTGTTTTCTTCCGATTGAGTTGAGCATATATTTAACAAATTACAAATAACTCCAGATATATGTTAGTTGTTGTATTCCTTCATACTTGAATAAACAGGAG
Source organism: Harmonia axyridis (assembly GCF_914767665.1). Taxonomy (NCBI): domain Eukaryota; kingdom Metazoa; phylum Arthropoda; class Insecta; order Coleoptera; family Coccinellidae; genus Harmonia; species Harmonia axyridis. Next base: position 84,419 of record NC_059508.1, read on the forward strand.
ATCTTCTGCTCATTACAGAATTTACTTTCTTTAGACGAAATTTATCCCTATTTCTGGTATTGTGTTGATGCAACCCACAGGATTTCTCCAACAGTGAATCATTTTTGATCAGACTAATATTATTATTATTTGTTTATTATAAATACTTTGATTTGACATATCCTATACCTATAGTTGTTATTATTGTATATATATATATATATATATATATATATATATGGTATTATGTGTATAATGTAATGAGAGTCTAGAGGCTAAATATATATTATTATTACTTACTTGTTCTTGCCTTGTTCGTTGAAGAAAAACAAATCGATTAACTCATTATTCTGCATTAAGAGAGTGCACAGTTGATACAACAAATCCACTAAAAACTTTTCCATTTCCTTAGAAAACATCTCAGTTTGGCAAGATTTTAACAAACTTAATAACGGTTTCAAGAAAGGTTCATGAACTAGAAGAACATGACGGGACTGACTTAGTAACATCTCGTATATCTTAAATTGTTCACATCTTACTGCATTGGTATATCTGTGAAGGAATATTCATTGAATATTCATAACGGAATATCGATTTTAATTTCAACTTACTTCCCAGCTTTCGATCCCCATTTGTTCAGTTTATCAAGTATATTTTCTGTTAATAAATGATCTAAACACATCGAACTATCACAAATTGGAGTTTGCAGTTTGTTCATCTTTTTTATATCGTAAAGAAGTAGAGTTACCATTTGTTCTAAATGATTCATTACTCCTAATACATCATCATGCTTAGGCAGTTGCTAAAAAAACCCTATATTAAAACTTTGATCATATCTGATGAAATAGCGCAGAGGTAAGCACTTCCAAAATGTGTTAATACAATTTGTTATGTTAGGTTATCAATGGGGTTTATGGTGTGTGTGTTTCTGAGTACATACTTGTACTCGTTGAATTATTTTAAGGGCTTGTTGCCAATGTTCCTTAAAGCTATCATAACATGCTTGAGGATCACAGTCTTCCTCGACATATAACAAGGCACGAGGTTGTTTATTTAGTATAGGTCGATTTCGCAACCATTCCATATTTACAACAGCCAAATCTTTAAATTCTACATGTGAAAAAATGATGATCAGATATCAACAATAATATTCTATTTATTATTATATCACATAATTCCATTTTCAATTTTAAATGTCAAATTCAATGATGCCACTATTTTTTATTCATCATATGAACTACTCATAATTATAGACTGAAAAAAATTCTATAGAAGTCTTTACTTATGATAGATATTTGAACAAAGTATTATGTATGAAATAAAATAAATATACAATATTGAAAAATTAACGCGTTTCTTAGAAAAGTTAAACATTATTTGTAGGTCAAACAATTAACCTCTGACACAAAGACAAGTGATATATTCTGTGACCTCGTCAGGAAATTTTAACCTATTAATTTTGATTATTTTGATTTATAGATCGGAAAAATGCTAATCTTCAAAAAATATTCATGATAAATCAGTATTACACTCATGGTAGAATGAAAAAATGTTTTCAACTAGAATGTAGAACTTACTAAAAACTCTTGATATTATTTCGATTAAAATATATCACTGCAAGCTATCTCAAGAAAAAAAAATTGTTAAAAATTTGAGATGGAACAGAAAATGATGTATACCTTTAGGGGATGGATAGCTTTCGTAGCTTTTATGGATTTAGGAACTGCAATTAGGAGTTACATTGAAAAAAGATCATTTTTGGATAAAACCTCTGTAAATGAATATAGCGATGGTGAGTGAATCTTGTTTGAAACTGGAGAAAAAAGGTCTTCCTTGTAATAATATCCACTTATTTATTCATTTATGATAAGAAGGAATACATACAGGATAATTCCAGAAACAGTTTTCGCTTGAATAAAAGCATAAGAGTTTAACCATTATTTTTTCAGGAGAATTCACAACTTCAAGGCTCTTAGGACTTTTCTCAGTCCTTAAAGCTTTGGTATTAATACACTGCACCTTATATATTCATTATAAACCGTGAGTAAACAATTATTATTAATCAAAGGTAGCTAACTATTGCTTTGTCTGAAAAAATGTGTTAAATGAATCAATTTTTGAATATTCTTTAATATTAATTTCTACCAAAGTAGCCAAAGATGTTTGTTACTTTTGTTATTCTCAATCAGACAACAATATTTAGTACCTATTCTTGTAGATTGATATTTGAAAGTGATTAATAGGATTTTTAGGATAGTGAGTATTGGAATTTGTTCACTCATTGTAACAATAATTCTCTATATATCAGAAACAATATATTTTCGAGCAGCAACATTGAATTTTTACGTTATTTTTCCTTGTGTTTTGAATAGTGAGTATAAAGAACGTTTTTATAGTAATTTGCATGCCTAAAGTGAGTGTTTGGAAGTATAAAATGAATTGTAGCCAGTCGACTCACTGATTTCTAAATTTCCTTATAAATAAATTAGTTTATTATGATTGCCAGTAGGATATACAGGGTGTTCCTAAATGGGAGGTACAAAAGAAAATGACATATTCCTCAGAGCATTTCAAGAAAAAAAGTATCATAAACATGGAACCGCAAATGTTTCATTTTAAAGATACAAGGTGTTAAAGCTTGATTTTTTCTCAAGTTTTTTCTCATAGCTCCTTTCCTACAACAGATATTTAACTTGAATTTGGCATTAATTTCCATTTTAAAGTTTTCATCATGTGACATGCTAATTTTGAATGCAAATCTATAGGATGTTATTTTTTCTGGTATAGTATCCGCTTCTTTCCTGCAGAACTATTTTTTTGGTGGACCAATGGTAGTTTAAAAAAAATGTCCAAAGAAACTTTGGTCCAGTACTATCCTTTTTGGTTTTTTGTAGTTTGGTCGTTTCTGCTACTAATTTTGAGAAAAAAATTTCAAACAATTCTCTATTAATCCTCAAAAAATCCAAATTATTATGAAGATCCGGTAAGTAAGCTGTGATGAATAAATTAATTATAAGTTTTATTTACCCAATCTATAGCGAAGATAAATAAAGATTCGATAAATTGGTATAATCATCATATAAAAGTAGGACTACAAAAAACACCTTGTATCTCGAAAACAAAGCATCTGGGCCCATGTTTATAGGACTTATCTAAGGAATATCTCATTTCCCATTGTACTTCCAATTTTGGAATACCCTGTATAGTATCAAAGATCAGAAAGAGCATGAGCTTAAACTCTACAGTTTCTACACTTATTTCAATTATATTAGATTAGATCATTTTTAAAATTCCTGGACCAACTGAAACTTTTTTTTAATTTCATTTCACTCCTACCTACCATTCTAAATATCGTAGTGGGAACAAAATAAAATTAAACTTGTATCGTAGTGGTGTGGAAAAAAAAACAACTTGTAATAATAATTCTACTCCAATTATTTAATTGCGATTAAATGAATTTCCACAATAAATAATTTGAGAACTCAAATAAGAGAATGTATAGATGCTTGAGACACAGTATTCACGATAGTTTTTAAATGCACTCCACATTCTTTAGTTTTTTCCACAAATTATTTTCGATATTTGAAAATTGATTCAGACAATTTTTTTTAGTCATCACTTTAGCTGGTCTGATATATTTTCCTATAAAATTGAAACTGTGGAGTAGCGAAGATATTGGAGAAGATACTTCTGCATTTTTGAAGCAGAGTACTATGGGTCGTAAACGTCGAAATACCAGAAAAAATATTTGATTGAACTCAAAATCACGCCAATTTATCTGCTGTTATTGTTATCTGATCTACTAGTCAATAAAGTGAGTTGAATTTTGATGTTTAATTTAATTGCCTACCCTCAATATTCATCTGAAATTTCATCAAAGATTTTTTGAAATATGACTTGTTGGTGAAGATTAAAAAACAGCGAAATGAATATTTTTTTACACTTCAATAAAAACCTATGAATAGTTTTTATGCCCAAAAGGAGATCATTTTCTGCTAAAACGGCTTATTGACATACATACAGAAGAGTGTTTGATTGTCTCAGTCTTTACTTTTCGGAAATTCATCTTGTTGATTAAAAAGTAAAATAACTTATTTCCTGTAGATACAGAAGAGGTTGTTAATCACCAGTTTTGCTGGTTTTTTCTAGTAATTTGAACTCCTTTTCTCAAGAGACTACCTGGATTTGATCGGATTTAGTTTATATAAATATATATGGGGTGTTCCACATCCTATATTTTATTGTCTCGTTTTGTAAAGAATTTTTCGAATGTAGGTAATAAAATGTGCTGCCTAATAAAAAAATAAAATATAGGGTATGCCAATTGGGATAAGCACGATATTAACGTTTGAATCATCAATGAATTGTCTGATTATGAACACCCAGTAGAGTTCTCAATGATTATCAAAAAGTCAGTACTTACCTCCGTTCTCCTAGTATTCACTTTCAAAATCTGATTCAAATCAATTCATTAATTTTGAAGTTATTAGGTTCTTCCAAAGACCCTCCAATCTATGAAAAATCGTAAAACATATCTCAAAAACGGTAAGGTTATGAAATTTGGAATAAACTAGGGTTCATTTATTATTCCATGCAATCTGAAAATTCAATAAAACAACAGGCTGTTCCATAGAAAAAAATATATGTAAGGTCATTTACACTTTTTTGGTACACCCTGTATCCAAACAATTTGAGAATGCAGCTTTAATGGATCCTATTAATAGTGAGTCGAATAAAAATACGAGAATTTCGGCGCCTAGTGTTTTTGCAAAATTTCATCATTGGGAGATAACAAAAAAAAATTTGTTTTCGTTAAATTTCGATATCTCAGGATCTAACTGTCGTATTCCACTGAAAGTTTGTGTGTATATGAAGTTTATCGATAAAGAAAACTATCTAAAAATTCAGTTATGAAACTTTTACACGGGAAAGAATAATCAAGTCATTCTGATCCAATAGTCCTCTGAATATCTTTCGGAAAAAGGAGTGATCTTTTTCAAATTTTTTCGGTTATTTGCCGACAGCAACGATGTTCAAAAGTTCCTACAGAGTCCTATGATCAACTCGGGGAACTCTAGAACTGCGTACTGAAAGAAAATTTGAATGATAAGTTATCTAGTGGTCTTCCTGTGGCTTTCAGCATTTTAGGAGACGATGTATGAACTCATTCATACGCAAATATGTGGATACTGAAAGTTCTGTTTTTCTTGTGTGCAAGTTCTGGTTTTTGTCAAACACAGAATTCCACTCCTTCCACAACTACATCAACTACTACAAGTCGGCCAAAACCACAAGGTGAGCAAAAATTTATTCAAAATACGAGTAGCTTGTTTAATTCGAAAATTATTTCAAGTCCACGATATTTCCAAATCAAAGAATTGGAAAATTCATATCTGTAACACCTTCTCTGATAGAATTATTTCACCAATCATCATCAAATTGTAAATTTTCGCGAAAATTACATAATATAAAATATTTTATTCAGGATAAATAATGGTCCAGTTTTTATCTGTCGGCATGATATTAGCTTTATCAATTGAAAAAATAAAATTTTGTTGCTCTTATTTTAACTTTCCAAACTATAAATTTTAAAATTATCTATCAAGCAGTTCGAGGGCGTGGTACCCTTGTAATAAGCTACAACAATAGTTTTAAAATTATTTAAATAATATAGCCTTCATGCACAAATATTAAAATATCTGAACAGTACGAAATTATAATTTTGGACAAAAAAAAATTCGCCCATTAAACAAAATAAAAATTGAGAAAAACATAGAAGTACTTTCAGGAGCTTCTATACGCTTGTGTAAATTATCAGATAAAAAATGAACAGTGATGTGCCCAAAGTGACAATGGGACAAAGTCAAGAGACAATCGGTCCCACAAGCTCTAAGCTTCTGAGAAGTCTCACCGAGGCCTAGAAGATAAAAAACGGAATATTTATTGTTTAAGAAATAATTTCTTATCTGTCGATGCGGTCGCGATTAGGAATTTCCATGAATAATTGTGTGGGCAAGACTTTCGATGTTGCATCTGGTTCATTTATTTGAAACCCGGAGGTCGAATTCGAAATTCTAACTCATATTTATTTCGCACTACGAACAGAAAAAAAATTTGCTAAAACAAAATGAAATCTGTTACCTACTCTTTTCTTATCGCTGACGTTAATGAATTCGTAAAATTTACATTTTTACAACGGTTTCTGCCGTTTTATTTCCTGAATATTTATTCTACATGTTTGACTATATTATTTGTATTTACCCCGTCGTGTTTCCAACTTTTTTTCTAATAATAAATCACCAGATAATTATGATTCGAAAAATTGTCCCAATCATAAACAATATGGCCCGACTATATTTAATATGAGGAAATCCCTTCCATAAGATAATGAAAAACTTTACTTTATTATAGAGATTAATCACGACAAGAAGCCTCCTCCAAGTGAATGGCCAGCCACTTATGAGAAAAGAAAAGTAAATAAATATATTCTTGGAGATTGGTTGCTTACTGGAGCATGGGGTAATGTTAATAAAAAACTTGACAAGAGCAAACATGAATACGAGGGATATGATGGATTCTATAATAATCTCGCTAGACCTGACTCAGGTGCAATAGGTACATATGATTCAGCTACTTTACATTTGACATATTGTGAAAGTCTTTCAAGTTGCTAGTGTCTTATGAAAGAACTATTATTAATTGCCAATATTAGGTGACATCTAAAAGAGAACACCTACTTCACATTTACAATATTGTAAAAGCTTTCCAAGCTGAAAGTGTCTTGTACTAACTACTTATTACTAATGCTAAGTGAAATCTACCTACTTAACATTTGCAATATTATAAAAGCTTGATCGTGTCTTATAGAATATCCGTACTAGATAACTATTTTTGTTAAAGGGAAACACTTTCAGTTGTTACTTTGTGAAATTGGCTCTCTATATTCATTCAATATTTGTTTTAGATAAACCTCTTTTACGTCGGTGGCCAGCGGCTTACGAAGATGGAACTTATCAACCATCAGGAAGTAAAAGACCAAACCCATTGGAACTCAGTGAAAAACTTCTAAAAGGTGAAATTGGAACTCATTCAAGAACTGGAAAAAATGCTCTTCTTGTCTTTTTCGGTAAATTCTCTCAATATCATTAACAATCGTTTCTTATCCAAAATCATTTGATAGGTCAGCAAGTTGTAGAGGAAATTCTCGATGCCCAAAGAGCTGCATGTCCACCAGAATACTTCAATATAAAGATACCGGAATGGCACGACTTCAGAAAAACACCTAAACACATGGAACTACCAGTTCTCAGAACACGCTATGATCAAAGGACAGGTTTAAATCCGAACAATCCAAGGCAGCAGGTAACATTAAAAACAGTGGCGATGCTAGAGGGTGGCCCCCCAAAATATTGCATGAGCAAAACAATACAACATGAATTCAACGTAAATTAGATGAACCTAGAAATCATGGCCCCCTTGAAAAATCCAGACCCCTATTCTTGAAAGTTGGCGTCGCCACTGATTAAAAATACTGCACATATTTAAAAAAAAATTTGATAACATTGTCCCAAATTAACATTGCAAAATAATAATTTTTAACTGATATACTTTTTCACAGTTGAATGAAATCACACCGTACATAGATGGTGGATTATTTTATGGTATTACTAAACAATGGGCAGATACACTTCGGATGGATGAAAATGGAAAAATTCATCCCAATGGAAATCTGGCATCTTCCTATGGTGGCCTTTTTCCAGCTATTAACACTCAACGTTTACCAATGGCAAATCCCCCACCACCGTTCCATCACGAGTTGTTCGTTACAAAACACCAAACTGCTGAAGTTTCTAGATTTTTCAGTAAGAATTTCATTTTCTTATAATATAAACTATCTATGCTAGATATACAGCAATAAATATTTCACAAAAATAATTTGATCATAAGTGTCATCTATGTGAAGGGTTTTCCAATACTGTAGTATTAATGGAAACATACATTATGATAAAAATAAAAGGTTTCATTTTGATTTTCAAAAAAAAAATTGTTTCAATGAATCTTTACGTTTTATCATCAAAATGAAACCTCTTTCTAGATATCCATGTACCAGATGTACAGTAATAAACATTTTACATCAGAAATATCTTCATAAGTGTCATCTATATAATAATATGATAAGTTTCATTGTGATATTGAAAAAAACTCTTATTGGAAAACCGTTTAAAATGGGTTGTTAGTAATATCATTCAATTGTGATATGCATTTTCAGAGCTGGGGAACCCAAGAGGGAATGAGAATTCGTTTCTTCTCACCTTTGGTATAATGTGGTTCAGATGGCATAACTATATTGCAGAAACAATAAAAAATTTGCGACCACAATGGTCCAGCGAGGAAATTTTTAACGAAGCTAGAAAATGGGTAATAGCCACACAGCAACACATTATTGTAGATGAGTGGTTGCCGGCATTATTGGGTAAAAAACTTCCAAAATATCACAAATACGACCCTAGTATAAATCCACAGATAGATCAGTTTTTTCAAGCTGCAGCGTTTAGATTTGGACACACATTAGTTACTCCGGGTGTCTACCTGAGAGATTATTTGAGAAATGGTTGTAAACATAAATTTGACTCTTGGAAGAATGCAGCAGTGAGGACTTGCAATGTATTTTGGAGACCTCAAGATCCCATATTGACTAAAGAGAATGATACTTCCCAGGATGTTGTTGATATTGATCGATTACTTATGGGTAAGTTCAATTTAATTTAATAAATAGGATAAAAACAATTATGATTTCGAAAATATACAAATTTCTCAAAAGAGTTTTTTGCAGTATTCATTTTAGAAACGATAAACCTCAAGAAGTAAATCCTTCACTATTAAATAAGAGAATTCACAAAATTCCAATAATGTCAATTTCGAAATTTTATCATATAAAATTGGCAGCTGTTATCTTTGGTCATTTGACAAGTCAACACTACGCCATCACTAAAAATGGAACGATTGTTAAAATTCACTACAAAGATGGTGAAAATTTTGCAGTCACAGTTCGCAAAACTAAAGCAATTTTTAGTGAAACTGGTCGAAAAATTTGAGCTGTTGCAACAAGTTAAGAATGTGATGAATCGAAACCGAGTGCGTCGCTCAAGCATATAACATTTCCAAAGCTTACTACGATATTAAATCATTTATAAAGACCTGGTAATCATTTCAATGTCTATTTATAGGTATGTCAGTTCAGCTTTGCGAAGAAGAAGACCATAAAATCGTTGAAGATCTTCGTGGGAATGTTTTCGGACCCTTAGAATTTCCGAGACGTGATCTAATGGCCATCAACATCCAAAGAGGTAGAGACCATGGCCTGCCAGGATTTAATGCGGCTAGAAAAGCTTTTGGTTTACGAACAGTTGATTTTAATCATTTTCAACACTTAGATCCCACCGTAAGTTATTATTATGCTGGAATTTGAAAAATTAATGAATAATTTTTCCAAAAACTTAGTGAAGACAACCCTCCCTTTTTTTTTTATTTTTCACACAATATTAGTTTATTTTTCTATTATAGATACAAAAATACTTGACTGCTCTGTATAACAATTCTATCGATGACGTTGACGTTTGGGTAGGAGGAATTTTAGAAACTAGAGACGGACCTGGTGAATTGTTCGAAACAATAATAATGGATCAATTTAGGAGGATAAGAGATGGAGACCGATTTTGGTTTGAAAACAAGGATAGTGGGTTAGTTTTACTGAACTGATGCCTTTTCGGAGTACACTAAAATAATTTTGTTTTTTTTTCAGTTTGTTCTCGTCACCACAAATGAACCGTATCAGAGAGTTGAAAGTTTATGATATCATAATGGCAGTTACTAAAATGGATGCTGAGGATATACCAACATCTCCTTTCAATGTCCCACATTCTAGAAACAACGCACATGAAAATTGTAGGTTTGGCTTGAAATCCTAATTTTTTAAAGAAATATTGATAACTCAAAATATTCATACAATTGTAGATACAAACGAAAATGACAGATTCCTCGGATTATTTCAAGAAAAAAGGTCCAAAACATGTGCCCACAAACGCTTTTGAGATACAGGGTGTTAGAGTTAGATTTTTTTTGCTCCTTTCCTGTACAAGATTTTTAACTCAAATATGGCGTAGATATTCCAATTTGAAGTTTCATCATTTTTCTGGAACAGTGGGCGCTCCTTTCCACCAGAACTTTTTTTGGTGGATAGTCAAGAAAATGTGAGGGAGATAGGGTGTTAGAGTTTGATTTTTTTTTTCAATTTTTTTTCGTATAGTACCTTCCCTTCACAAGATATTTAGCTTGATTTGGCATAGATATTCCAATTTTAAATTTTCATCATGCGATGTGCTAATTTTGAATGAAAATCTACAGGGTAATATTTTTTCTGGAACAGGGGCCGCTTCTTTCCTCCAGAATTTTTTTCTGGTAGACCACATTTTGAAAAAATGTAAAAAGAAACTGGTCCAGTACTACACTTTTTGGTTTCTTGTAGTTTTGTCGCGTCTGCTACTGATTTTAAGAAAAAAATTTCAAACAATTCTCTAGTAATCCTCATGAAAAGCCAAATTGATATAAAGATCCAGTTAGTAAGCTGTGATGAATAAATTAATTGTAAGTTTTGGTACTTATTGACCCAATCTATAGCTAAGATTAATGAAGATTCTATAAACTGGTATAACCATCACAAAGAAGAAGGACTACAAGAAACACCCAGTATCTCAAAAACAAATCGTTTACTGGCTCATGTTTACTACACTTTTTTTTTAATTATTCAAGGAATCTCTCATTTTCCTTTGTACCTCCAAATTAGGAACACTCTGTATTTACATTGTTAACGTAAGTCAACGACAAGTAATATATAATTTTTTTCCAGCAACTATTGTTAAAATATGTAAACTGGAACGAAAAACTTGTGAACTCATTAATAAAGAGAAATTCACATGTTGGCACTTACCTTTCTTGAACCAATCAGCCCTAAATGAGCCATGTAGAAAAGGAAGTTCTTACGATTATTTTTGGGGGAGTGAAGCTTCTTATATTGCAACATTCAGCGCGATAGGTGCTTTCATTGTGGGTGAGTTCTTTTATCATTCGAAGAATTTAGTCCGAAATCACAAATTTACCACTTTCAGGATGTTTTTGGGCTGTCTTTTTTCTTATAAGACACAAGAATCAATTGATGATCCAAAATGCTCAGAAACAATCAGATGTAACCAGAAAATCTGTACATCAAAATACAGGAGGAATGCACTCGATGATTTTCGGAGGTGAGGAACTACAATCCGATGTGTATCCAATATTAATTTTTTTTCATTTTTAGCACAAGAATGGGTCAGCAGAAAGCAACCTGTTAAAAATGTTGCCATAATATTCGATAATAACAATAAACAAATTAAAATCACTTGCAATCAAGGAAACTTAATACGTGCCATCGATCTTGGTTTTGCCAATGCCTTCAGGCTGTATTTTGTGGCAGATATGCCTTATATTATTATAAACAGCAAGCATAGTTATGATTTGGTAAATAATCTAATCTTTATACTAGGAAATATAATAAATTTTTTCTTCTTGAAACTTTTAGGTTCTTCAGTTTCCAATAGAAAAGGAAAGAAATGATTTTGGCAAAGAGTTGAAAGAATTCATTACAAAATTCGGATTAGAATACGAAGAAATATCGATATTCAAATGGAAGGATGCATTGAATATAGTTATAACGAAGAAAGATAGACAAAAGAAGCTGGAAATGTTTTGTAGAGTTGTATTTGCACAGGTATTTTGTTATAAGAGATTTTTCAAGAAGGGGTTTAATTTTGATTATAATAAAAAAACGGAAAATGAACATACATATTTTTCTCTTAAAATATAGTCGTTTTTTTTTCTTCAATATCAAAATGAAACTTCTGAGTGAATAACCTTTTACTACACAGATGACACTACTGGAGATGACATTTCTTTTGTAAAGTGTTTATTACTTTTTATCTGGTACTTGGATATCTAGAAAGAGATTTCATTTTGATATAAAAAAAAACGACAAATGAACATCCATTGATTTCTTTTGAAATATTCTCGTTTTTTTTCAATATCAAAATGAAATATTTTATTGGAAAATCCTTTATTTCCCATTTTAGTCTTGAATTTGTTGAAATAATATAATACCTTTATATTCTCTTTCAGGCTTTCAAAATCACCCATTCTAAGTCAGAAATACTTGCTGTTGGCTCCAATGACAAAGACATTATTAATACAGAAATAACAATTCTTGAATTTGCTGAATCCTTGAATATGAAACCGGACAATGAGTTTGTAAAAAGGATGTTCTATCTCGCCGACAAAGATAGAAATGGATTCATATCCTTCCGTGAATTTGTTGGTCTCTTGATCATTTTTGCAGAAGGTACCGAAGAGGAAAAAGCTCAACTTTTATTCAAAATGTATGATATAGATGATACGGGTATTTTAAAAGCAGAAGATTTTGAAAGTATGATTAGGTAAGACTCCATCCTGTATATTTTTAGTTAAATAGAAACTGTTTTCTCTCATTCTGGGGAATATCCGTTCATTCTGCCATACCTTGTACAAACAACACTTGACCAGTTATTAAAACTTGCAATGACCCTTTTTGAATGCAGACGCTCAATTTTGAATAACAAATGGTTTCTAGTTGGAAAAACTGTGTATTATTTTATTTTATTTATAGTATTTTATTATTATTATATTTTTGTGCGGGATTGGAATCCCTACTTGAAACTCTCCTGTCACGGATTTATCTGTCCAATTTGTTTTCAAGATACAGGGTGTTTCTTGTAGTTCTACTCTTTTGTGATGATTATACCAATTTATCGAATCTTTATTAATTGACGCTACAGATTCGATAAAGTACCAAAAATTATAATCTATTTATTCATCACTGCTAACAAATTGAATCTTTATAACAATCTGTATTTTCCTGTGGATTGTAAAAAATTGATTTTTTTCTCGAAATCAGTAGCAGATCCGACAAAACTACAAGAAAACAAAAAGTGTAGTACTGGACCAAAGTTTCTTCTCACATTTTTCTAAACTACCAGTGGTCACCAGAAAAAAGTTCTGTGAGGAAAGAAGCGGCCACTGTTCTAGAAAAAATATCACCCTGTAGATTTGCATTCAATATTAGCAAATCACATGATGAAAAATTTGAATTGGAATATCTATGCCAAATTTAAGTTGAATATCTTGTGAAGGGAAGTTGTTATATGAAAAAACTTGAGAAAAAAACAAGCTTGAACACCTTGAACAGCCTTTACCTCCAATTTAGGAAGACCCTGTTGTAATTAACTTTTTCAATATTCTTGCAGATGCTTCTTGGAAACAGTTGGAGGAAATATCCCCGAGGATAAATTAAAACAAACCATAAGTGGCATGCTTTCGAGAGCACACTGCGAACATAAAAAAGAACTGAAATTTCAAGATTTCTTAAAAATTCTCGGCAGAGACATTGTTAACTTGAATAAGGCCAAACTTGGTTTGAAAGGTTTCGAAGATGATGGTTCTTATCTTTCAACAGCTCGGCATACAATAGAAAATATTTACGGGTGAGTAAAATTTTTCGATTAAAAAAAAAGTGAAAACCGAAAAATAGAATGAATTCTATTGAATAAATTAAAAAAAATAAAAATTATTATTATTATGTAAATTAATAGCTCAGTTTTCAGAACCGCTGATATAAATACAAGATTCAAAGGAGAAGCGAGTGATCAGCCTGAAGAAGATCTTTACGCAACCAATGTTATAGATCAGGAACAGAAAAAAATTCTGGAAAACAAGGAATATTCCAAAGAACGTCCAAAAACAACGTTTTCTAGCAAGTGCCTTAAATACATTGAACTGAAATCGAAAGAGATATTTTGGTTAACACTTTATACGCTTATTTTATGGGCCATCTTCCTTGAACGAGCTTATTGTAAGTGTAATCATTGTAATTGAAAAACATTTCGATAATTTTATACTGTTAATGAACTTTATTAGATTATTCTTATGAAAGAGAACATTCTGGATTGAGGAGAATAGCTGGATATGGTGTAACGATAACTAGAGGTGCAGCTTCAGCTCAAATGTTCACATATTCGTCTCTTCTCATAACAATGTGCAGAAATATAATAACAACATTGAGAGACACAGTTGCCAATAAATATTTTCCATTTGATTCAAGTGTCGAAATACATAAATATATTGCTTGGTGGGCATTTTTCTTCACAGGTTAGTATACTTACTACAAAGTTTTCAAATAAGAAGTTTCATTTTGACAAAAAAAAAACAGTATATTTATGTAAAACGATAACAGCTTCAAAAGATGGCAGCTATTCAAAATGAAACCTCTTTTTGGATATTTTTCTATCCAGGGTGTTCGTAAATTGGAGGTAGGTACAAACAAAAATGAAAGATTCCTTGGATAATTTTGAGAAAAAAAATTCATATAAACATGGGCCCGCAAACGTGTTATTTTCGAGATACAGGGTGTTTCTTGTACCCCTACTTTTTAGTGACTATTACCGGTTTATTGAATCTTTATTAATCTCAGCTACAGATTGGGTCAATAAGTACCAAAACTCATCATTAATTTATTCATCACAGCTTGCTAACTGGATCTTCATAATAATTTTGAGTTTCCTGATGGTAACTAGAGAATTGTTTGAAAATGTTTTTTCCAAATCGGTAGCAGATCCGGCAAAACAACAAGAAACCAAACAGTGTAGTACTGAAAAAGTATTTTACATATTTATAAACAACCAGTGATCCACCAAAAAAAGTTTTTTAAGAAATTAGCGGGCATTGTTCCAGAAAAAATATCACGCTGCAGATTTGCATTCAAAATTAGCATGTCACATGATGAAAATTCAAATTGGAAAATCTATGCCAAATTTAAGTCAAATATCTTGTGAAGGGGAGGTATTATGGGTAAAAAACTTCAAAAATATTAAACTTTAACACCCTGTCTCTCAAAAACAAAGCGTTTGCGGGCCAATGAATATAGTCCTTTTTTTTCTTCAAATAATTCCAGGAATCTATGATTTTCGTTTGTACCTACCTCAAATTTAGGAACACCTGTATATTTATTATAAGGTTTTTTCTTTGTTTTTTTTAGTTTTGCACATTGTCGGACACGCCTTCAATTTTTATCATATATCTACTCAAACCTCAGATGACCTGACTTGTTTGTTTAGAAATTATTTTCACGCGTATGTACTGTTGAATATTTTCAAATTGAAGTGGAATAATTTGATTAAATTTTAGGACACACGAAATACCTAAATTTCATTATTGGTGTTGGCAGACCATGACTGGTTTTACAGGAGTAATACTGACCCTAATTTGGATTATGATGTATGTCTTCGCTTTATCTTATGTGCGATCCAAGATTTACAACTGGTTTTGGTACACACATAGTCTTTATCCATTATTTTTTATATTTATGATACTTCATGGTACTGGGCGACTTATACAAGTAACAAAAGATCAATTTTATAAATGTGCAACATCTAGGATTATTTTTTTTTTTTTTGCAGGAACCGTTCTTCTATTATTTCTTCCTGGGACCAGTGATTTTATTCACTGTCGATTCCCTTATCAGTATTAGTCGAAAAAAAATTGAAATACCTGTTGTGAAAGCCGATATTTTACCTTCATGTAAGTAAATTTCTCTAAATTCTGTGGCGAACAAAATCGTGCGGGAATATCTCAGTTTCACCCAGATTTTATGGGTATATTTCATTTGAAATAAAATAAAACGAAGTAATTTTCACTAAACTATTTAATTATTAACAACAATTGTTCCGCCGCACTGTAGCTTCGTCAGGCGACATTTTTTGACTGATCTGTCCAAAACTTGAGAAAAAAATGAAGAAAGATATCAAACTTTAACACCCTCCCTTTTTCTCGAAAACAAATCCTTTACTGGTCCATGTTTATAGGACTTTTTTTCTCAAAATGATTTTTCGTTTGTACCTCCAATTTAAGAACATCCTGTAATATAAATGACTGTTACCGTTACTAATTTTATAATTTCTTCAGATGTAACTATGCTGGAATTCCAAAAACCAGACAATTTCCAATATAAATCAGGACAATGGGTGAGAATAGCATGTATGGCATTGAACAAAAGAGAATACCACCCCTTCACGTTAACATCCAGTCCAAATGAAGACAACTTAACATTACATATTAGATCTGTTGGTCCTTGGACCACCCTAATCAGGACAACTTACGAACAAGCAAATACATCTGGAAATTCCAAGAAACTACCTAAGGTTAAGTCGTTAATACTTCTTAATGAATTCTCTGTTTATATTTACTTTATTCTTCACAGATTTATTTAGACGGTCCATATGGAGAAGGTCACCAGGATTGGAACAATTACGATGTATCCATTTTGATTGGAGGGGGCATAGGAGTCACTCCTTTCGCTAGTATTTTGAAAGATATCGCTCATAGATCTGGACAAACCCGATGTAAAAAGGTGACCTTTTTTTTTTCATCGGAAAGAACAATTTAAAGGGATTTCATTTTGAATAGTCCTTCATTTGGGCAGCTATCACTTTTGAAGCTCTCATCGTTTGATATTTAATTAAAAACTAAGCCATTACTGAAAATCGAACGATACAAGCTTCAAAACAACGCTTGGAAATTGTTAAAATTCACTACAAAAATGGTGAAAATTTAACAGTTACAGTTGGCAAAACTAAATCTTTAATGATATACCTTCCTCTTTGCAGAGAAATAAACATCTATGGATTTCTCTCTCTATATAATTTTTTTTTTTTTTAATATCAAAATGAAACTTCTCATTGGAAAATCCTTTACAAAGATAACACTTACAGAAATGATATTTCTTTTGTAAAATGTTCATTACTGTTTATCAGGTACTTGAATGTCTAGATAGAGGTTTCATTTTGATATTCATTATCTCTCTTGAAATATTACCTTTTTTGAAAAAATATAATTTATTTCTGCAGATATATTTCATATGGGTTTCGAGAACTCAAAAACAGTTTGAGTGGTTAATCGATATCATCAGAGAGGTCGAATACAAGGATATCAAGAACGTAATCAGTTGCCATATATTCATTACCCAATTTTTTGAAAAATTTGATGTACGCATGATATTACTCTACGTTATGGAAAGGCATTATCAAAGGGTGGCTAATAGGTCCTTGTTCACGAACCTCAAAGCTGTCACACACTTTGGACGACCGAATTTTGCAAAAATTCTGAAAACGGTGCAAACTCTTCATGAACATGTATGTTAAACAAGTTTTGAATTTATTTATTTTTGCGATTGACTGTCAAAAAGGATCAGATTTTGCACAATAAAGCATATCAGACAACTACCAAATTGCCCTGACTTGGCTCCAGCTGATTTTTCACCTTGAAAGCAATACGATAACTTTGGAAGAATAATACATATATAAAACAATTTCATGATCCTTTTTTTGATGGAGTAGCATAAGTGTTAAGTTTCTTAAAAATTGGGAGATTAATAATTTTATTCGTTTTCAGACACCCAGAATTGGTGTTTTCAGCTGTGGCCCTCCCTCTATGACGTCATCGGTAAATGCAGCTTGTTTTGCAGTCAATTTCGAAGGTTACCACAGGTTTGAACATCATTACAAGAATTTCTGAAGTGTTGCCAATACGATTAATTAATTAAATTCGATAAACTGTAATGAAACTATTAAACCTGTATGCAACCGGCCTAATAAAGTAAATCAAAAATTAATTTATTTATTTCAATATCATTGAAAAAATACAAAATAGTCTATAACAATAAAAATGTAAATCACCAGAGTACACATTTGAAAGATGGATTCATTGAACTGTCAGGGGGGCAATTGTACTCTCGAGCGAAATCTACAGAATTGCTCAGGGTGCCTAATACTCTGTAAAAAAAAATAAGTCGTCTAATACAAACACAAAAAAGTTCAGAACAGTATTGGACCCTCTAAAATGCAATATCCTATAACTGTTCGAAGTATTAAGTTATCACTAAACAAAATTGAATAAAGATGCTACATTTGTTGTTGTTTCAGAAATGGATAAAAACAAGTTTTGTGTATTGAGAAAATACTTCAATGTCTTCACCTGAAAATTCCTGGAGAGTGAACAGCTGTTTGCAACCTAGTTTTTGCGCTTTCTGGTCTTTGAATACCACACCAAATCTATAATTAGAAATCGAGAGTTTAGAAGTCTTTTATTCAAAAAAAATGAACTAACCTGAGCAAAATTTAAGAAGAATAATTGTGGTCCAGTAAGGTTAAGGCCAGGAAGGAGTTCTTCAGTTTCAGTATGCTTTTTTCGCCATTTCTGATAGGCCTGTAAAAAAAAACTTTGCATAACAATAAAATTAATAATTTTACAAAATTCATATAGCTTACTCTGAATGATTGTTTCAAACCCCCGTTATCTGCGATGTTTTCTCCTTGTGTCAAATACCCATTAACTCTGGCATTCACCTCAGGTAGCATATATTGCCCGTACTGATCTGTTTTGAAAATTATTAGGACCATTTGGAATTCAAGAATTAAACTCATAGTAAATTTTCCTACCTATGATGCATTGAGCTCTTGTATGGAACTCCAAAACTGATGGTTCTTTCCACCAATAATCCAGATTTCCATGTTGATCAAATAATCTTCCTTTATCATCAAATCCATGGGTTATTTCATGTCCAATGACAACTCCAATTCCTCCGAAGTTTAGAGCCTTCGGGAAATGCTTATGGTAAAATGGTGGCTGAAGTATTCCAGCAGGGAACACTAGATTGGAAATTAGCGTTTAATATTGGTTTTTAAATTATTGTGACATCGCCGTTAAATTATTTTTTCAATTAAAATGTAAAAGAAAGAATGTGTTCTTAGGTTAGTCTTGAACATAGAATAGTTTTTATGAGCACAGAGCAACAATCTTATTCTGTGGCTTGAATCAAAGAAAAAGCAGTGTATAAATACTGTTTTTTCTTCGCTTCATATAAATGAAGCGGCAATTATGTTAATCTAGTCAATG
The DNA here is from genome assembly GCF_914767665.1 of Harmonia axyridis. NCBI lineage: Eukaryota > Metazoa > Arthropoda > Insecta > Coleoptera > Coccinellidae > Harmonia > Harmonia axyridis. The sequence continues at coordinate 103,466 of NC_059508.1, forward strand.
TTCATAGACATTATGTCACGACTCTTCAGAAGTGAAGACACGACTGGGAAGAAGAATTATGTTAAAGATGTACAATTTCACTGACTTATCTGGTTCTTGTTACGGCTATAGTAAGCGTTAACGATAGCTGGTGATGTGCCCCATAATGTTCTGTTAGCTTCCTTCCCAACTTTCCTTTGCTCATAACGTGTAAGATGCCTAAGAATGCTCAAAGTGTTCTCGAAGAAATAATCAGGATGTATCTCCACATCTATATATCTTCGATTCAATTCTGAAATACTTGTAATGAAATCTGGGTAGCCAATTTTCAAATCTATGTTTTTTAATTTCATTTGCGCGTAATCTTTAGTAGACGAATCAATCCATGTATTTTCACTCAATATTTCGTGAAAAGCTTGCTGAAGTTGTATGGTCATCTCTAATGTCTGCAATATAAGGGATTGATTAAACGATTTGAAATAGCAAATTTCGAAATTGGGTCTCTGTAAATTATTGTAACATCGCAGTTGCCTTTGCAACATTCTGATTTTGCCGCTTCATATAAATACTTTTACTTTTTTATTCGAGCCATAGAATGTATTCATAATGAGACCACAGACTAGTCTACGATGAGACAGTCTGTGCTCATCTTTCAGTCAGAATAAATTACCTATGGTGCTATATTTAGTATTCTGTGGTGCTCATGTCATGACGAACCATAGACAAATAATTCTCTATGTGACGAACATATCTACTTATCTATGATATCACATATCATATTCATAGACCTAATATTAGGTCTATGATCATATTATTTAACCACACTTTCTTCTTCGTTTACATTTCAAATATCAAATTAAATTAAGGATGTTACAATCATTTATAAGGACCCTATATTATAACCATTTCAATTCACATGGTTGATAATTATTGTTTCGATTCAACTCACATCTTTTCTACTCTGCTCATCGAAATATTTTTCAACAAACAATTTTCCAAGAGCCATGCCCATGTTAGCGTTGGTTTGTTGTATGCAAAACTGCCATCTAGTTGGTGGTTTTTCTTTCCCGAACAGTATGTAGTAGAACCTTAAATATCATATCAACATAACATTAGCTCTAACAATTTAAATATGGTCACCTTTGTTTAGCCAAAAGAAATCGTTCATCCAGATTGTTTGTTCGATGTCTTATAAACCTCCAAAGTAAATAGTTTGCCACAACTCTGAAAACCCAAAGATGAAACAACTATGAAATCAGATGCTTTGAAGCTAGCTTACCTAGAATTTGTGTTACTCAACAGGTCTACCAGTCTATGTAGATATGCAGTGCAGAAACAGGCTACAGGGTCATCGAGGGTCATGACTTTACCTAAAACCATACCGAAATACCTTATCCAGTCAAGTTGAGGAAAGAAGTGAGCCAACGCTCCAATTGTTGTTCTCAGATAAATTCTTTCCAAATGTTTTCTGTCTTCATGGGATGTCATAATCTGAAAGAAGAGAAAAAGGAACAGTTATTCGAATAAAGTAAATCATCGATTTACCTCTGCAATTTTCGTTTCAAATTTAATGATTTCGTCTGTGTCTTGGTGTACTGTATCTTCAGGAGCTCCAAGCAATAGAGCAACCGATACTATGAATGTTCTATAAGCTTCGATATACTTGTAATGACGAGGATTTGTGAAGTAGTCTCTAGACGGCAATCCTAGAGTAGTTTGATCCAACTGGAACAAGCATTTAGGTGAATTTTGCAATTCTTTACCTATAAAATCTTACATGAATGATGTACTCTTCGGAATTCTTCAAATCCGGTCCAACCCATTCCGATATGAGAATGTCGTTGTTGAACAATCTGAGTTGTGCCATTAACCAAACAATATCGAATTCAGACTCTTTCCAGTTTTTGTTGAGGATCGGCCATTCTCCAAGTTCATCTAATAATTTTAAAAGAGGGGAACTTCCCCTTTCTCGTACTTTGTTTTGATTCATGCACGAATGAAAAAAATACTTAGCTTTGGTTGTGGCATCCATCGAGCTGTTTTGGTAGCTGTCTATTGTGTTATTGAGTAGATAGCCTATTTCGAAGGGTCGGTGGTGGACTTCTTTCGACATAGGGTCCTTAAAATGCCTCGATTAGCCTTATATTATCATTTTTTCGTGTATAAACTCACCCCTTTTGGTTCATTTTCTAAAAGTAGTTCCCCAAGAACGTTGTCCAAGTTTTCTCTGAGAATCTCAAATGTATCGTATGAATTTCTTTCGGGGGGAATAGAATAGTAATTCTTCCAGTTTCCACAGGCGTACTTATAAAAATCTTCACAGGGGTTCACGGTTTTATCCATATACCGTTTCATTATGTTACCTAGGTAGGGGAGTTAGATTGATTGTTTTGTAGTTCAATTATATGTACAGTGCTGGCAAGTCTGTATCTAAGGGGTTTTCCAATAAGCGGTTTTGATACAGCAGCAATATTCTTAGTTGTTCTTGGGCGATGCACACGGTTTCGAGTACTCACATCACTAACTTTTCCCAACATCCCCAATTTATCCACCAGTTTCACTATTGCCGGCCGAGAAGGTGCTTCACGACAACCCAAAAGTGCTTTAGTTTTGCGAACTGTGACTGCAAATTTTTCACCATTTTTGTAGTGAATTTTCACGATTTCAATGCGTTTTTGAAGCTTGTATCGTTCCATTTCTAGTAATGGTGTAGTGTTTACTTGTAAAATGCCAAAAGATAACAGATTCTAAAGATACAGCTGCCCAGATGGAGGGTTATTCAAAATGAAACCTCTTATTGGAAAACTCTTTACATAGATGGCACTTATGGAGATACAAATGTTTTTTGTAAAATGTTTACTAATGTATATCTCTGGTACTTGATTGTCTGGAAATATGTAGGAATTTGTCACTTTCAATGAATGGGTAATAATATATTATTATTATATTGATTCATTTGTTCCGAATTTCTTAAAGAAATTAATCAGAATTGTGGTTGGTTTCTTGTTGAATAGGAAGTCTTGAGAAAATGCCAAATTTCTTGAAACGAATCAAGATTTTCTGATGTCCCATCTTATTTTTGAAAATCGACGTGTTTTTAATCAACGAAATATTCATATCGAAAGTTTTATATGGGATAACATGTACACAGAGATTCCTTGGCTAATTTTAAGACAAAAATCTTATGAACATGGTCCAGCGAATGCTTTGTTTTCTGGATACAGGGTGTTTCTTGCAGTCCTAATTTTTTTATGGTTACACCAGTTTATCGAATCTTCATTAATCTTAGCTACAGATTGGGTAAATATCTACCAAAACTTATAATTAATTTATTCATCATAGCTTACTAACTGGATCTTTATAATAAACTGGATTTTGAAATTTTTTTTTCGAAATTGGTAGCAGATACTACAAGAAACCAAAAATGCATTCAAAATAAGCATAACACAGGATGAAAACTTCAAATTGGTATATCTATCCCAAATTTAAGTTGAATATCCGTGAAGGAAAGGTGCTGTGAGAAAAAACCTGAAAAAAATCAAACTCTAACACCATGTATCTCGAAAATTAAGCTTTTGCAGATCCATGTTTATAGGACTTTTTTTCTTAAAATTATCCGAGAAATCTTTCATTCTCAAATTTAGGAACATTCTATATGATAAAGGTCCATTTAATTATTGGTTAAAAAAATTAAAAATATTCACTTTTCCAACAAAATTTCCTACACTCACTTTGCAATTTCCTTATTTCAGCTCCATTCATTTCATTCTTCCAAAAAACTTGGCTTCTTGCGCTAGCATCACCACCAGGTCTACCAAACCAATTACCAGTATTTCTCAAAGAGTCCAAAACACTCGGATCCATATTCCTTTTTATTCGTTTATCCTGAAAATAAAAAAAACATGCGTAACATCCTTAAACTAGATTTTCAACAGCAGGTTCAATTAAGAGGAACAAATATAATTAAGTCCGGCCCTGTTGACAGAAATCTATAAAGGCAAAATCCACGATTTTTAAGAACAGGGACGGCTTAGTAAGATGCCAAAATGAGCCTACAATTTCAAATACGTACGTAAAGAAAATCTGTTGAAATTTTTTTTGGGTGAATTTTAAAAAGTCGTAATTGTAGATAAAATAAGAGGAAACCTACCCTTCTTTGAGCACTTGGTGCATCTTCAAATCCATGAGGGTTGAATCCGTATTCCTGAAAAAAATTGAGATTTATTTAATATCTAAAGGAAAGTTTTTCTCACCATCTCTCTTAAGAACTTTGTTTCAAGTGTGTCATAGAGCGGTTCTTCGTCGTAGATTCTCTCAAAAAGGAAAAAATCCTCAATTCGATCTCCATTTGGTGAATTAGGTGTAGGAGCTAGAAATAAAAAAGTTAAAATGATTTCGTACAGGTAAAAATTTGAAAAAGGACTTTTTGCTGTTGAAAACTCTGCGGCATCGGCATATTTAGTGATAAAAATTATTACTATAACCAGAGGTAGCAAGATTGCTGGTACAAAAACTAGTCTCTTGAGTTTTTGCTGCCAATTTCCTTGTTGACCCACACACCATCTGTAAACAATAATTGGGTAAATCGATTTAAATCAATCGCTAAAATTAACTTACTGTACTCTTCCCGATTCATGATGAACTGCCAGTCGACAAGAACAAAACTTTGGTTTCCTTTCCATTGAGACTCAGCTTAGACCTTATGCCGTAGAATTGACTCTACTCCCAATAATGAATACGACCTTTATTCAATTTATGAGTGGGTCATTTTGATTTAAACAGATATTCTTTATAATCTCCCACGTCAAAATTGTTTACAACTTACCTCCAATTCACTCAGTGAAGATTCGTTAAGAGACACACTGACAATTCTTCAAAAATTTCACTCTGACAATTCTTGTCAATTTTGATATTTCTGTCATCAAAAATCTTCGATATTTTTTTATTTCTAAGTTCGGTGATGAAATATATCGAAAAACGCAACAATAACAACTGTTATTTAGCAGAAACTGAATCTCTCTCGTATATCACGTAAAGTCCTTCACAAACAGAATATATGCATGTATCATACGCAACATTTTTTCTAAATTTTGAAAAACAACGGATAATTCCACAATAAAACATGAATCTCTCATTTCTGCCTATAACACGATTCGATGTGATATAGTTTTAGAATTGACTAATTAGAGATCAAAATTTCAAAAACAGTTCAAAATCGAACAAATTGATTAGTGGCGCCATCTTATCGTGAAATCATTGTAGTTATAAGGTTATTAATACAGTTTTCTCTACTGGATTCAATCTACCAAACTAACCTAACTTTTCCATAAATCGACGTTACTATGATGGATCTGTTGTCAAATAAGACTGTTTTATATAAAAAAAATTGTAACAATGTGTAGATTGAATCAATTGATTAAATTCTCGGCTTGATTCGAATATATCATGATAAAATGGATTTTGATAGCCCTGATGTGATGAAAGATTTTCCTGGATTATATGGATCTGAATCTAATAAGAAAAGCAAAGATGACAGTGATTGTAAGTTGAATATTTAGAATTTAATTGTTATTTCTAATTCATGAACCTACAGTTAGCGATGATGCCGCAAAGACCGATTCATTGATTGGTAAGAAAAAGGACAAGAAAGATAAGAAGGACAAGGAAAAAGGATATGCAGCTTTAGAAGGAGAGAGTTCCGGAGACGAGAATTCCAAATCCAGGTATTTTATTCCTGTAAAACAATTCGATAAAAACTCTTCATTTTATTTTTTTTAGAAGCCCTTCCAAATATAAAAAATCAAAATCTTTTAAATTCACATCGAAATCAAAAGAGAGAAGAGATAAATCCAAAGAGAAAGATGTTATTGAAAAAAAAAAAGATAAAGAAAAAAAGTTGGAAAAGAAGGTTGAAAAGGAGAAAGGTAAATTGGATAAGCATAAAAAACTGAAGACTGGCGAAGACAATTGTAATCTTGCGGGTAAGAATCTTTAAAATTCACATGCGAAGATAATTTAATATGATGTGTTGTAGATGCTCTACCGATATTTGGAGTCAGTTTAGAATTGTCGGTGGAGAGGAGCAAATGCCATGACGGTGTAGATATTCCATTGCCTGTAAGGCAATCTATAGATTATTTAGAAGTTGCCGGAATTACTTTCGAGGGAATTTATAAAGTCAGCGGCACAAAATCGAAAGTTATTCACATAAGAAAAATGTTTAATCATCGAGAGAATGTCAATTTATTCGATTACGATGTACCTACAAGCACTAGCCTTCTAAAAATGTTTCTAAGGTAAAATTATCTAGATATTTTCATCTGAAATCTTTGACTACACATACTTTTGGAATCTTTTTTATTTATTTTTTATTATTATGATTATAAATTATTCAATTTACAGGGACTTGCCGGAGCCCCTCTTTACTAATGACTTACTGATAAGATTCGAGGAAGCAGGGGCTATTCTCAGCTCGGCTACTAGAGAAAAACATCTCAGAATCCTGATAGACAACTTACCTCCTCTGAATAAATTACTCCTATCCTGGTTACTGATCCATTTAGATAATATTAGTATGAACGTAAGTATAAACAATTCATATTTAATAGTTATTTATAATGACATAGAAAAGTATTTTTATTGTGTACTCCTAGATTTTTTGACTTTGAATTTCATGATTTCATCTCTCAACTTGAATGATTAATGCAGTATAGTAACCAATGTTTGTACTTAATTTCATGTAAATTGCTGGGTTTTTTTTCGAATTCCATTGTGCAGTGCAAAGTTTTTTTTCATAAATTTGCTGAAAAAAATCAATTGCTGTACCAAATTTGTGGTGTTTTTCTTTTAGGAGATTATTAAAATTATGAATTTTATTACTATGTACAGAAAATTCAATTTGAATGTCTATTATTTTTCTTGTTTATTTCTTAATCAGACTCGGAAAAATGAAACATTCCTTAAATATTCATTTTTATTAATGGCACATGGAGATGAAAAAATAAATATTTCAAAGTTCTTTATAATGAAACAGAGGTAAATTTAGCACAGAGATGCTTTCTTGTGTTAGAAAAATAATTTCAGTTAGCTACGGTGGCGACGCCAGCTTTCAAATACAGGGGTGGCCGGATTTTTTTTGGGGGGGCCAAAGTAAATTGAAATTATAATTCTGCTAATCTTGTAATTATTTCACCCTTAGTATGTCAAATTTCAGGGGGGGTGGGTTGAAATATAACAATGAAATCTGTGTGAAACAGATTTTCTCGCACGGTTTCAAATAATCCATATTTAAATTGATTTAAAGCATTAAAATAGTATTTTGTGATTATTTTTGTATATTGGTAAATAGGCCTTGTCACCAGTACTTGTACTGTATTAGAGGTCAAGAATAAAGAAGTAAATAAATAAAGTTATACATATTTTGCGCAATAGGTATAAACACCTTTATTTTTCAGGATAAGGTCAATAAAATGAGCAGAAGTAATCTAGGAGCTTCGCTTAATCATACTTTCCATGTATCTTCGAGACTTTTGACTGCGCTTATACACCATAGCAAAGCTTTATTCCCAAAACTGATTTTGACTCGTTATATTCCACCTCTAAGTGCTGGGGCCACTTTACCTTCAACCGCGGAGGAAATTCAAAGAGAACTGGAAAAACAAGAATCGCTGTTAAATCTAATTCATATGGAAATGAGTTGTGGCTGTATCGTTAAACAGAGAGAAGAGCTCCTTTGGGAGGTTCAACGGATAATTACACAATTGAAGGTATGTAACATATGCATTGGTTGACGCGACACTCTATTACGGTTGATCTTCGAGTTTTTTTTTTTAACGCAGTATCATTTGGCTTCATTAGAACTGTGTCTATATTCTTAAATTGTTTGGAAATACACAGGGTCTACCAAAAAAGTGTAAATGATTAAACATATGTTTTTTCTTCTACCAGTTTCTAGACATACAAGTACCTGATAAAGTAATAAATATTTTCCAAAAGAAATGTGATCTCCATAAGTGCTATCTATGTGAAGGGTTTTCCGTTAAGAAATTTCATATTCATACTAAAAAAAGTGTAGATTTTAAGATAAAGGTAGAGACACTCCTGAGATAATTAAAAAAAAAATTCCTATAAACATGGGAATGGAAACACTTTGTTTTCTTGTAGTCCTACTATCCACAATAAAACCTCTTATTGAAAAACCCTGTACATTAATTCAAGTAATATTTTTGACAAAATCGAATTGAATATAACTTTGATGTTTCAGAGAAAAATGAAGAGTTTCCAGAAAGACAAGGATATTGTAGCGCAACAAGAAGTGATGGAGAAACCTGTTGTTGGTAAAGCATCATCTGAAGAACCCGTCGAAGAAAAAGCCGATTTAGAAATAACTTTTGCTTCGGAATTCAAAATACCTGATAATTGGCCTCCGACAACATTTCCTGAAAAAATTGATTCGACCATTTTATCGGACAATTTATTTCAAAAGAAAACAGAACAACTCATCCCCACCACATCCAAGGTAGAAACATTATTCGAACATGATTCTGATGATCATAATTTCGACAGGGAGGACTCTCCAGAATTGGATTTTACCAATAAAATTGATAATTATGAAAAACTCGAGGAAGTGGAGCCCGATGAGTTTTTGGAAATGCAAGATGGTCAATTTCCGAATGTTGACAAGGTGGTCTCTCTAATGAAAATTAAAAACAATTATTTGTTGAAGCTGAGGGAAAAACTTGGTAGAGCCATCCAGATTGAACGTAAGGAAATCGATAATCTGAAAGTTCAGTTGAAAAATAAAAAAATTGTTTCGCCAAGCGTGCAACACGGTGAAAATTTGGATAAAGTGATGGACCTTCTTCATAAGGAAAATCAGATTTTGCAAATAAAAAAAATCAATTTGGTTAGACAGATAATTGAGCAACAAGAAATCTGCATAGATTATAGAGCGAAAATTGAACTTTACAGTAATTACAAAAAATAAATCGACATTTGTTCACTAATTTTGTCCAACCATTTTAGGATTGAATTGTTTATTGTTAGAATTTGAAATGAAGAATTGTAATCTATAAATGTTATAATATATTATATAATTTATGTACATTATAGCTTCGAATTTTAACAATTTTTTTTATCTTGCCCAATTCTCCCAAGTCCAAACCTGAGATAATCTGTTTCAGTTTTCCTTTAAAATTCCAGCAATTCAGTGAAGAATTTGCCTGCAAGACAGCTCTAGGTGGTGTTCGTATTCGTATGTAGCGAAATTAGTAAAATATTAAGTTTATACTATGTCTTTCCTTCTAAAGTGGTGTTGAAATTAATCTTTTTTTCACGATTCTAAGAACTTTAGAGTTGATATTATTTTCAATAATTGATTTACACTATTGAAAGTCAATTCTGAAGTTATGGACTTGTCATTTAGTGCATGAATTCAGTGCTGTGTAGTTGGTTGTCACAATTAATTTTACAATACAGAATATAGATTTATAGTATAAAATATTATTCTTTTCCGAAAAAGTTGCTCTAGAAAGAAAGGAAAGATATGGATTAATAGTGTGTGAATAATTGAGAAATGTTAGCAAAAGTATTTCATCTAAAACTTATTGTAGTGCTGATCATTCGAGAGAATGGCAACCTGAAGTAGTCCATAAACTAGGCAGTGCTCATTTGAGATTGAGAAGAAATTATCCTTCATTTCCCCTTCATTTAACCCATAGATTTTCCACAGGTTAGTTCAAATTATGTTACATCTATTCGATCTCATTCTACTTATTTCAGGAGAATAAAAAATGGATATTTCCACTACAAGAATGAAAAAATATTAAAAAAATAGCCTGATCTGGTAGAATACCAGAAGATACCCAAGGGGGAATCATTTTTTTAATCTTCATTCATATGTGGTAACAAAAATGTTTCAATGGTTGAAGAAGAAAGGAATTTTCATGTCAAACTGAATCAAATCCAAGTGAATTGGAACTTTGGAAGATTAGGCTTTATTCTTTATATTTCAAGGTTTGATGGATGCATAGACCCTTAGAATATATAGAATATATATGTACAAAGATTATTAATGTTCTAAGCATAGATCTAATATCCTAATAATAATATATTAGGTCTATGGATGGATGATAGAATAGATAAGGGGTCCTACTTTTGTATTTATCTATGGATGATAGTAACTGTCAGTGGCCGACTTGTAAACAAAATATATTCATAAATTATTTTACAATGGAAATTAGCAGTCATATTCACGATGTCTTATATTTTCAATCTAAAAAGAAAGAATTTAAGCCTCAAGAATTTTTGAATGCCATAGTAAATATAATTAAAACAAACTGTAGCGGATGTGAAATGATTTTCACCTTATTTACCACTGCCTTGAACTCTTACAAGTCAGGTAGATGTTTAAAACCGTTTCCACCAAGTTTTCTTCAAAACGGCGTTGAAGATATATCGAATCTTGTAGGAGGAATTCTGAAAACATTGGTTATATTTATTAATACCATACATTTCAGAGAAAATTGTGTGAAACTATTCCATCCTTACAGGAGTTCAAAAATCGACCTGAAATTTATTCTTATGAAATACTAGAATTATTTTATTGGCTCTTCATTGAAAAAGCTTTCCCCTTACTTGAGGAAGTTCCATTCGTAAGTTCACCGAGTAGTGTATCATTTTGATCTCATCCTTTGTGTTGCAGGAAACTATTCCTTTGAATAGTGACATAAGCAAGGGATTCAGACCAGACTATGTGTTTAAAATACATCACTGTATGAAAAATGACTTATCTTTCAAGAAAAGAGCTGGCAAGAAGGGTATTATTTCGGCTTTCCACGGAAGCCATGTAGATAATTTTTTTTCAATATTAAAATTCGGTTTGCAACAACATTTCAGTACAGAAAAAGTAAGTATAAAAAGAATGGATCACAATTAAAATACAATGACACTTTTTTTCTAAGGAAACAATATTTGGAAAAGGAATATACTTATCGAGTGAACTTTCAATTAGTGCTCATTTTTCTCCATATGGACAAACTTGGAAAAAGTGTAGCATAGGAAGTAGTCACAGTATTATTGCTATTTGTGATATAATCAACGATGTTGATAAAGTTAAATGTAAAGGTATTTGGAGCAGCATAGGTATATATTTTGAAAATTATTGTCATAGTTTGTATTTTTAGATTCTAAACATAAAGGAAGGTCAATAAATGAAAACAGTACTGGAGAGATACCAGAAAAGTATTTTATAGTTACGGATAATGAAATGGTTCAATTGAGGTATTTGATGGTTTATAAAAAAAAGAAATTGGGAAAATCTTGTTTCTTCAGCAACATATATTGGATGTCACTAGTATTATACTTTTTGATGCTTTTATTTATAGGTTCCAGGGGTATCTCCTGGATAAAAATGATAAGTTTTATATTTGGTGACTTTGTTACTACATGATTTATTTGTAAGGCTAGTAGTATTTTTCATTTTTTAATAAAGGTCATTTTTAAAATTGTCTATTTTTGAATTGCAATTAGTTAAGCAAGACAATTCTTTTCAATCGTTGGTTTTTCAAATTGTTTACCAGTAGTAAGTCGCCTGTCAACCACAAAAAGAGCAAGCAAATACCCATTTTAAGAGCCTCTGATGTTGGACACCAGGCTTGTAAATTCCTCTCACAAAACTCGAAATGTTTCGAAAATGAGATCTTTTAGGAGCAAGCTGATTGCAGATTTATGTTTACCGAATATATTTCACTGACAGAGTTCATGGCCGGATCTGTTTCAAAATTATATATCAAGAGGAAATCTCGATGCTTAATACCGATTTGCAATCAGGTAATTCTTATTAGAACTGTGAACCGAGATATCCGGCGTTTTGTGGGATTTTTTGAAAAAACAAATTGGCCGCGGAGGGCCTTCAAAATTTGACATCTTGTAGAAGAATTTTCGATTCTGAATACTAACCTACCATTGTTTTTTTCCTAGCTCCCCTCAATACGAAATAACTTCATGTCGGCATATTCCGAAATAATATCGAAATCCACCACAGAAAAAACAGTTTAAAAAGTTAGAGAGATTTCCTAGGTCTAAACCCATGAAATTTTCAAAGCTTCAATTTAGTAGGTGATTCTTGCGTTAGTTCAGCCATTGGCACTGCGATCGCTTGTTCTTGGATGCAACATGAAAAATTCAAAATTTGATGTATTGTATGGTCAAAATGATAAAATTTTAATCTTAAATATAAAATGACAGGACATGTGAGAATCTAAGCTTGAATATTTCCACGAGTTCATTTAGTTACTAAAATATTCACTGATTTACGCTGTTATATATCACTCAGTACTTTATAACTTTTAGCTTCAAGTGGCGAAAATTTGAAGTCCACTCGAATTGAATTATTGCCCCACAACCATTTTTGTGTTACTCCCAACGAGACCTTTCATTTGAGTACCATATCAGACTTTTTAATATTTTTTTGAAATCCTAAAAAACTGCTATAACTCGAAAACCGTTGGTCCCAGATCGAAAGTTAGACCATTTTTGAGTTCCTCCCAACGAGACCTTTCATTTGAGTACCATGTCAGACTTTTTAATTATTTTTCAAAATTCAAAAAAACTGCTATAACTCGAAAACCGTCGGTCCCAGATCGAAAGTTAGACCATTTTTGAGTTCCTCCCAACGAGACCTTTCATTTGAGTACCATGTCAGACTTTTTAATTATTTTTCAAAATTCAAAAAACTGCTATAACTCGAAAACCGTTGGTCCCAGATCGAAAGTTAGACCATTTTTGAGTTCCTCCCAACGAGACCTTTCATTTGAGTACCATGTCAGACTTTTTAATTTTTTTTTCAAATTCAAAAAAACTGCTATAACTCGAAAACCGTTGGTCCCAGATCGAAAGTTAGACCATTTTTGAGTTCCTCCCAACGAGACCTTTCATTTGAGTACCATGTCAGACTTTATAATTATTTTTCAAAATTCAAAAAAACTGCTATAACTCGAAAACCGTTGGTCCCAGATCGAAAGTTAGACCATTTTTGAGTTCCTCCCAACGAGACCTTTCATTTGAGTACCATGTCAGACTTTTTATTTTTTTTTAGAAATTCAAAAAAACTGCTATAACTCGAAAACCGTTGGTCCCAGATCGAAAGTTAGACCATTTTTGAGTTCCTCCCAACGAGACCTTTCATTTGAGTACCATGTCCGACTTTTTAATTTTTTTTTTAAATTAAAAAAAACTGCTATAACTCGGAAACCGTTGGTCCCAGATCGAAAGTTAGACCATTTTTGAGTTCCTCCCAACGAGACCTTTCATTTGAGTACCATGTCAGACTTTTTATATTTTTTTAATTCAAAAAAACTGCTATAGCTCGAAAACCGTTGGTCCCAGATCGAAAGTTAGACCATTTTTGAGTTCCTCCCAACGAGACCTTTCATTTGAGTACCATGTCAGACTTTTTGATTTTTTTTTTAAATTCAAAAAAACTGCTATAACTCGAAAACCGTTGGTCCCAGATCGAAAGTTAGACCATTTTTGAGTTCCTCCCAACGAGACCTTTCATTTGAGTACCATGTCAGACTTTTTGATTTTTTTTTTAAATTCAAAAAAACTGCTATAACTCGAAAACCGTTGGTCTCAGATCGAAAGTTAGACCATTTTTGAGTTCCTCCCAACGAGACCTTTCATTTGAGTACCATGTCAGACTTTTTATTTTTTTTTAGAAATTCAAAAAAACTGCTATAACTCGAAAACCGTTGGTCCCAGATCGAAAGTTAGACCATTTTTGAGTTCCTCCCAACGAGACCTTTCATTTGAGTACCATGTCAGACTTTTTATTTTTTTTTTAAATTCAAAAAAACTGCTATAACTCGAAAACCAATGGTCCCAGATCGAAAGTTAGACCATTTTTGAGTTCCTCCCAACGAGACCTTTCATTTGAGTACCATGTCAGACTTTTTAATTATTTTTCAAAATTCAAAAAAACTGCTATAACTCGGAAACCGTTGGTCCCAGATCGAAAGTTAGACCATTTTTGAGTTCCTCCCAACGAGACCTTTCATTTGAGTACCATGTCAGACTTTTTGAATTTTTTTTTTGATTCAAAAAAACTGCTATAACTCGAAAACCGTTGGTCCCAGATCGAAAGTTAGACCATTTTTGAGTTCCTCCCAACGAGACCTTTCATTTGAGTACCATGTCAGACTTTTTAATTTTTTTTTTAAATTCAAAAAAACTGCTATTACTCGACAACCGTTGCTCCCAGATCGAAAGTTAGACCATTTTTGAGTTCCTCCCAACGAGACCTTTCATTTGAGTACCATGTCAGACTTTTTAATTATTTTTCAAAATTCAAAAAAACTGCTATAACTCGGAAACCGTTGGTCCCAGATCGAAAGTTAGACCATTTTTGAGTTCCTCCCAACGAGACCTTTCATTTGAGTACCATGTCAGACTTTTTAATTTTTTTTTAAAATTCAAAAAACTGCTATAACTCGGAAACCGTTGGTCCCAGATCGAAAGTTAGACCATTTTTGAGTTCCTCCCAACGAGACCTTTCATTTGAGTACCATGTCAGACTTTTTGATTATTTTTTTAAATTTAAAAAAACTGCTATAACTCGAAAACCGTTGGTCCCATATCGAAAGTTAGACCATTTTTGAGTTCCTCCCAACGAGACCTTTCATTTGAGTACCATGTCAGACTTTTTAATTATGTTTCAAAATTCAAAAAAACTGCTATAACTCGGAAACCGTTGGTCCCAGATCGAAAGTTAACAATTAATTTGTTCAGAAAACCACCTTTCACTAATCTTTTTATTTCCAAAAGGTGAAATTTTTGCACAATGTTGTCCCAAACAAGCCTATCTGGCGTAGCAGCAAGAAAAGGTACACATAAACTTCACTTATAAACTTTATATTGTGGAATTTTTCTAGTAAACTCAATATTTCTCCGTTGGGAACACTGGGTAGTTGGTATTGTCGCATAACAATATGGCGACGGTGAATATGGTCAATTACAGAGTAAAATGTCTGCAGAAGCAATAAAAAGCAATGCATAAATTCATTATTCAAGTTACTCATCAGATAGATACCTGCTCGATTTTTCCATGGATCTATCTGGTCCTGTTCCTCGTTTCCTAAATCTGAAATTGTGTATTAGGAACATAGGAAGGCGAGGAGGTATTCGGAGTAATCATATAAAGGATCTCCCGAAAAAACACCATGATGAAGTTTTTCATGGTATTTTTTCAGGAGATCCTTTCTATGATAAGATTTATCACATTTGAATGGTTTCTCCCCAGTATGAGTCTGAGAGCCATAAAATGTTAAATATGTGTGTGGGAAATCCTATAAAAACGAACTTCACCAGAAAAAACGCCATGAAGAAGTTCTTCATGTGTTTTTTCCGGAGATCCTTTCTAGGATAAGATTTATCTCATTTGAATGGTTTCTCCCCAGTATGAATCTGAGAGCCATAAAATGTTAAATATGTGTGTGGGAAATCCTATAAAAACGAACTTCACCAGAAAAAAACATTTAAAAAAATTCGAGAAATTTCCTAGGTCTACACCCATGAAATTTTCGAGGCTTCGAATTAGTAGGCGATTCTCGCGTTCAGCCTTTTTCCGCAAAAGTTGGACAAAATGAACTGAAATTTGGCGCCGCGATCGCTCGTCTCGGATCCGACAAAATTTTCGAAATGTTGGTTGACCGAAAAGTTTTCATCTAAAAATATTTTTAATCCGCATACAGGGGACGATCAAAAGTTATGTTTAATTTAGAAAAATTGACAATCGTGAAGGATGGAAATGGTAGTGAGTATGAATAAACGTATCCAACACTCTTGAGAAACATTCAAAGATGATGGGAGTCGATGACTACAGATGTTCCACAAGTTGACAGCGTAGAACGAGTTAAAATTACCAAGATTGGAAGATGCAGTCTCCGGAATTCAATTCGAGTTAATTTCAAATTTTCGCTACTTGAAGCTGAAAGTTATAAAGTAGTGAGTGATATATAACAGCGTAAATCAGCGAATATTTTAGTAACTGAATGAACTCGTGGAAATATTCAAGCCTAGATTCTCACATGTCCTGTCATTTTATATTTAAGATTAAAATTTTATCATTTTGACCATACAATACATCAAATTTTGAATTTTTTATGTCGCACCCAAGAACAAGCGATCGCAGCGCCAAATTTTCAGTTCATTTCGTCCAACTTTTGCGGAAAAAGGCTGAACTAACGCAAGAATTGCCTACTAAATTGAAGCCTTAAAAATCTCCTAACTTTTTAAACTGTTTTTTCTGTGGTGGATTTCGATATTATTTCGGAATATGCCGACATGAAGTTATTTCGTATTGAATTATCGATTTTCCTCAAAAATTGGAATGTCATAATAGAGACGAATCCTCCACTATTATTAATGGAATTCCATAAAATCGTAAAAATTGTGTGAGGGAAATCCTATAAAAACAAACTCCACAAGAAAAAACCAGTTCAAAAAATTCGAGAAATTTTCTAGGCCTAGGACTCATGAAATTTTCAAGGCTTCAATTTAGTGGGCGATTTTTGCGTTAGTTCAGCCTTTTTCCGCAAAAGTTGAGACAAAATTAACTGAAAATATGGCGCTGCGATCGCTCGTCTCGGATCCGACAAAATTTTCGAAATGTTAAAAATGTGGGTTGGCCGAAAAGATTTTATCAATAAATATTTTAATATGTATAAGGGGTCCAACAACGCAGTACATGTAATATACGCAGACCAAAAAATCCAAAGTATTCTAATAATATCTATGATTTGACATTGACAACCAAAAGTAAATGTTAATTTGACATTCTAATAATTAAAGGATGGAATTACATGGAAAAAGTTGACCAAAATCATTGAGGCAATAAAAATTGAACAAATCCTTTCAATTGTAAACTTCAATAATATAAATTAAAAATGACTATGTCTCAATTAAAAATGAATCAAATTGAAGATATGTGTAAAAGTTTACATGTATGGTTAGAAACAGTTGTTCCAAGTGTAGGAAAAAATCTTGAGGATTTAGCGGATGGAGTAGCTATTACCGATGCTCTTGTACAAATTTCACCAGAAAATTTCGATAAATTACTCCCTAAAATTAAAAAGGACGCAGGCAGTAACTGGAGGCTTAGAGTGAGCAATTTGAAGAAAATTCTTCATGCAGTTATAGAATATTATCAAGATGTACTTTCCTTGCAACTACAACTTGAAGCTGTAAATCCAGATGTTGTAGCATTAGGGGAGAGGTGTGATATTGTCCAACTTGCCAAACTGTTGCAATTGGTTTTAGGTATAATATCTAATAATTTTATGGAAATACTGATAAGGATCATACTGCACCCATTTCAGTATCGTCCTAAACTTCTTTAAGTTATGATTAATTGCTTTATTTTTTATAGGATGTGCAATAAACTGTGATAAAAAACAAGATTACATAACGACTATTATGCAGTTGGAAGAATCTGTGCAACAGAATATAATGCAAGCTATTCAGCAATTAGAAGATGTAACTCTTGGGTCTGGTAGATCAGGAATAAGTCTTCTTCTGTTTGATAGTGAAACAAAAAATAGACTAGTCAGCGAGCTTGAATCAGTGAATAAAGCAAAGGATACTTTAACACAGCAATGTCTCAATCTGGAACAACAAATACAAATTTTAATTGATGAAAAACAAACGTTAATCATAGAAAATGATAATCTGAAAGAAATTGAAAAAAAGTATAAGGACAGTAGAAAACAGATTGAAAATTTGAAAGAAGAATTATTCAAGGATGAAGTTCAGAAAGATGACTATAAATCTAAAATTGTTGAACAAGAAAAACAAATCATGAATTATCTAGAAAAAATTTCAGAATTAACTGTAGCTGCCAGTGCCACTTCTCGTTTAAAGGATGAAGTCGATGCCTTGTCAGAGTCTGCACTTAAAGTTCAAGATTTGGAAATGACTGTTAATTCATATAAAAAAAGATTAGAGAAATATCAGGACATAAAAAAGAAAATGCAACAACTTGAAGACAAAAATATGGAGTATTTACAAAAAAATTTGGAGTATGAAGAAGAACTACAAAAAGTCCATGTGTGGAAAAATCAGTGTGAAACATATAAACAGCAATTGAACAATATCCAACAAAAATTAGATGAAGAAACGCAAAGAGCAGATAAAGCACAATTCACAGTTGAAAAATTAGAAAGTAAACTCTTAACTGTACAAGGAGAGAAAGATAGGTTAACACTAGAACGAGATGTTTTAAGGGATGAAAACGAGGAACTGAAATTTGGCAGACCTGCAGTTAAAAGTGGTGCTGCAATGTCTGAGGAATTAACTCCAACGGAAATGAAAGAGAGACTCCGTTTTCTAGAAAAAGAAAATAAATCTTTGAGAGGAACTTGCCAAGAAGTAGAGGCAAAACAAACTTTACTAGATAACGCCTTAGGGAGAATTGAAAAATTACAGCAAACAAATAGAAACTCTACTCAGACAATATTGAAATTAGAAACACAGATAGAGGAATTGACAAGAAACGATCAGAAAAGTGAAGTACAAGAAAATGCAATAAAAGAATACAAACACCGAATATTAGCTCTACAGGAAAGTTTGAATATAAAAGAAAATGAATTCCAAGCTTTACAAACACGTTATAGTAGGAATGTTGAGAGAGCTCGAGAAGTGGCTCAACATCTGGACTGTAAGTCTAATGGTGCACTGGATGTTTCGGTACAGCAAGCACATGTGAGAGAACTTGAAAACAAACTTATAGCGACTGGTTTTCATCGATTGAGCTTGAATTGCCATCAAGAAGCGATGGATGAAAGAATTGCCGCAATGACCACTGGTCAAGGTCAAACATTTTTAGCTAGACAGAGGCAAGCCACCCCAAGAAAACAAATTCAGAGATTTA
The DNA here is from genome assembly GCF_914767665.1 of Harmonia axyridis. NCBI lineage: Eukaryota > Metazoa > Arthropoda > Insecta > Coleoptera > Coccinellidae > Harmonia > Harmonia axyridis. Next base: position 122,370 of record NC_059508.1, read on the forward strand.
AATCGAAGTAATTCAAAAGACTAATTATAGCAATACCGTGAAACAAGATTTTTTTCAATAAAATAAATAATATTATTGAGCACGAACTATTGTCATATGTTTTATCCAATTTATTATAGATTTTATGATATTTATTGATTGTTTTGTTTACAAACTAATTACATAATATATATACATAGGTGTCGACAGGATTTTACCTTGGTGCTCCCACCCGGTTGATCCTATACACCCACGAAATGTGAAATGTAAAAAAAATATATATATAATAATAATACAATCGTTTATTTGCCAAATTGAAAATTATACAATTATATGTGCATACTATGCAAAATCAAGAAAGCCTTGGTTCTGTCAGTTTTTTCAAAAGAACCAAGATTTCAATCGTCTATAATTTTCCTTAAAGTGAAATTTGACAGAACGAACGTTTGAACATTCCGAATATAAATCAGTTTGCTTCTAAAAGTTCCCAATTTCGAGGTATTTCAAGTTTTGTGGTTACATTTTTACGTAATTTGGAGATTATTTGTACCTTATAGTATAAGGATATTAAATTATCAATTTGAATAGGTGTATTCACTCAGATATTACACATAATTGAAGGCATATCATTAACGCTTCTTTCTTTTAAATTCAATTCAATAAATAATTTGCCATCTCTACACGATTCACTAAACTTATTGTTGCCCTTGCCTATGAATTCTGTAATGTGTACGTCACTACCGAAATTTGATTCGAGCTGTTCTTCTTAGATGTCACCATAGACAAAAAATCTAGTAAATGCAATATATTCAAGCGCATCCGATCAAAAGGCATGTTTGATAATACTTTACGAAAAGAGGACCAGATCAGCTTCAAAATCTAATATGACGAAGAAACTTCAATACTGTACCTACCATTAGATGTTTCCTGAAAGAACTCGGATCTGATATATCTTGCGTTATTTTGAGAAAAAATCAAATTCCGCTCGGTTCTTTAGATTTGTAGAGTGGAAAATTGTGAGACTGTTGATGTATGGTGTGTAGTAAATATTCGCATTTGTAATTTTTATCGTCTTATCATGGTATATAAATTACGAAATATTGAAAATGCTGCATGTAAATTATCCAAGTGTTTGAAAAGAGCTGATCTGTTGAAAATGTCTTTGGTTTCGAGATAATATAATCATAATGTGAGATTATCTCGAAACCAAAGACATTTTCAACAGATCAGCTCTTTTCAAACACTTGGATAATGGACATGCAGCATTTTCAATATTTATATACCATGATAAGACGATAAAAATTACAAATGCGAATTTTTACTACACACCATAATGATACAATCAATTTAATAAAAAATAATAATATACTTCAGACGTGAATATGTATTGATGAAATTGGTATTCACTGAAACTGATCCAACAGAAATATCACTTTCTATTTTTCAATAATTAAAAGGAAATCAATTCATCGAAAAATAACAAAACATGGAAAAATTTCTATTTTTCTTTCATAGAAGAATATCCTTGATATGAAATATAACTGGAATATATAGCTTTCAATGATTTTAATTTGACCAAGTTGGGTTCGAAGGGTTAAAAGATTTTTTTTTAATAATGAATTACCACACTTACCTTATTGAGACTTCATCAATAATTTCTGTATATTTTTATGAATTTTCTTAAGAATGTCACATTGATTTTGCAATGCTGTTTTCTACGACGATGTATTTGTAGCAATAACATTTTGTTTTTCCTGTATGCCTAATTCAGCATCTAAACACCTCTCAGATAACGCATAAATTATGATCCAGGCCTAATACAGAACTGATGACACTCGCATTATGCCAGTTTTTCCGAAAAAAACTGAAAATTGAATCAGATCAAATGACACTTTCCAAAATTTGTAGATTAATGTCCATCTCTATCACGTATTTAGAAACAAAGAAAATTTACGTAGTTTTATTGAATGAAGAATGAATGTAAATATAGCCCTGAGGTGAAGTCAGGAGCACTAGGTCGCTCGTCAATTTATGTGCCAAAAACTCCCCTGGATATATCCTTAGACTATATAAGTATAGATATATAGTCTAAGGATATATCTATATACAGTTCTATGGTCTCCAAGGGCGCAGTAGGCTCCTTTTTAAAAGTAAAAAAAAAAAATTGAATATTCTCCTGGATGAAACTACATAATCTTTTTCGTATATGCAATACATAAATTATCTTATCTTTGAATACATGTTATTTGTACAAATCAATAGATTCATCTAATCACTAGAAAAGTTTAATCTTATTTGAATCATTTTTTTTTTGTAGAAATATAAAACAACGTACGTACCTATATGTACACCTTTCTACGTTTTTGCATTATCTTGACCTTAAATAATTACCAATGGAATAGCTATTATCAATTATGACAAAGTGAAAAGATTAGATAACTGAAAATGTTCGATGAAAAATCATCTAATTATAGAATTTACAATGGAGAGATAAAATTTATGAAATCGCAAACGAAAATATTTGGTCTTCAGTTTACTCCTTGCAGAAAATCGAAACGTTTAAAATCTATAGGTCAAAAGCTTTTCTCGAAAACTACACACATAAAAAATCGATTGCAAGGCAGAATTAAAAATTCAATATTTTTACCGCAAAATACACTTCGAGAGCATTTTCTTCAATGACCTTGTCTTGTGATGATTTCAATTCTCCTTCCTTCGAATGATTTGATCAAGCGAGTTCTTTCTTTATGACCCTCAAACCAGAGGTCGAAAAATACACTCTTCTTTCGCCAGCGTTTTTTTTTTGAGTCATTGATTCGTAGAATTCAATTTTTTTTACATTTTGTTTCATCTGCTTCAACACTTTGCAGGGTGCGAAGTTGTCATTTCAAGGATCTTGATAAATGTTAATGCAGGTAGACTCACTCTCGAGATTTATTGTCCATAGCGATCTAGAGATACATAAAAATTCCAAATCAGGTTCTTCAGACTCGATTTCAAAATAGCAAGTTGTTTACTCTTGACTACCTTGTTAATATTCGCGACAAGAATTCATTTCTATATTCTCGAGTGACAAAAATCATCGAATTTTAAACTTCCACATTGATTATGTTTGTAGGTACCTATACGAAGTTTAATTTATGGAGATATGGATATTTTGGATAATTTTAATTAGAGCATGTTGTTGAACAGGTCAAAAGTTTATATTCGAATTATGCAAATAATCTGGCTATTCAAGGTTCTTCCACGTATTTGATGATGAATTTTTCAGAAATTATTGAAACGTCCAGTCTAGTTTTGCTTGATTTTGAAATTAATGGAATATTTCCATAAATATATTTTTTCATTGAAAATTGTTGATTGGCAGAAAAATTCCGAATACCAACATATAAGTAATAATGAAATATAACCATGAAATCTATGTGATAGTGAGATATTTCCGCACGATTTAGAGAAAAAAAAAATTAAATAAACTATTGCAATTATTATTATCTATAAGATTAAGAAAAAACTTCATTTTTATACAAAAATTTTCCAATGCATTTCCCTCAAGATGAAACCAGTTACCTGCCATTTCATACAAACTGTTCCTAAATTGGAGGTAAAAACGAAAATGACAAATTCCTCGGATCTACCGATTTCGAGAAGAAAATAGTAAGCTGTGATGAATAAATTAATTATAAGTTTTGATACTTATTTACAAAAATCTGTAGCGAAGATTAATAAAGATTCGATCACAAAGAAGTAGGGCTACAAGAAACACTCTGTATCTCGAAAACAAAGCGATTACAGGCCCAGGTTCATATAATTTTTTTGTCTTGAAAGGAATCTCTCATTTGCCTTCCTACCTGCAATTTAGGAACAGACTGTATAATTAAATCAAAAAAGGGAAGGGTAATTAATTTTGAAATGCTCAACAGGAGAAGTTACTATTTATTACACAAAATATTACATTTACAATTTTATATCACCAACCACCTTACTATACTACCTGTTATATGATCAAAATGTATTGGTATTTCGAATAAGAACTAAACTGAAATTAGAAAATTAAAGGAATTATATATACAGAGGGTCCATATGATGGGTGAACAATAAAAAGTGAACAGTAACAACGCTTGCACAGAACACAACTTACAAATTAATTTGACTTAGTCATATTCAGGCATTTGAGTTTTTTTTTTTCATATGGACTAAATGTATGAAAATCTTATTTTCAAATTTCACTAAACTACTTGTAAATTGTAGGAATATCACAATAGCAACAATAACTATATAAGTAAATCGATCTAATATAATTTAATACATAAATAAACAGATAGAATAAAATCAACTAGTTTTTAAATTCGTCAATTTATACAAGCAAACGACTTCAGATACCTGGTGATGGTAAAAGTGTATGTATGAGAGTGTGTAAATGAGAGAATTGATTAGGTGAAAACCGCAAACCGTAAAAATTCAACTGTTTCCAACCTATAAGAGAATTTTGGAAATGGTATGAAATGAAGAGTTGCCATAACTTTTTTATTATTGGTTCAATAAACATGAAACATTTTTTAGGCACTTTTTTCAGTGGAATCTATTGGTGTAATAATTTGTTTTCTTTTGGAATTATTTTGAAGTAGTAAAACAAAGGTAATACATTGTACATAATTGTATTATAACTTCAAAACTAAATGCAATAAAGAACAAATTATTACACCAATGGATTCAACTGAAAAAGTACCACAAGAATGTTTCATGTTTATAGCACCAGTAAGTAATAAAGATGTTATGAAAACTTTTCATTTCACGCCATTTTCAAATTTTCTCGTACAGCTTGAAAACAGTTGAATTTATAAGGTTGCGGTTTTCACCAATTAAATTATTTCGAAAATCGATTCCCTCACTAGACAACGAATTTGGGACACCCGATACAGATGATGAAACATCAATCGCAAAAAAAAAAAAATGACGCGAATTATGTAAGAGTTGTATAGTATAAGAATTTAGAGGCTGGGTCTAAAGTGATCTAGCAAAATTGGATCAGTCAAGTAAAAGTCGGGGGTATTAAATATCGGCAAAGGTTCAATTGTGACCGTTGATTACTCCATTCGACTTATGCTTAACAATTTCCTCATCGGATTGAATAAGAACAGTCATGTAAGAATCAAACACTTTACCTTTCACTTTAGATTCTAAGTCCTCCCCACTGTAAGATAAAAGTGGCGAAATCTCGATCTCACCGTCAACAACACCGCCAGCCCTTTCAACTAAAACCTTGTGAAGGTTCAAAATGTCCCTTCTAGCTGTCGATGGACAATCCCTGGCCACTTCGTCTGGGTTTTTCAACGCGCTGAATTCGGTGTACCTTGGCACCTCCCACGTTACAAAATTATCGGTGAATTGGAACACATCAAACACGAATTTCTCGATTTTAATACCGTTAGGGGATTTGGGACTGTATCTTACCCCATGCTCGTCTACGTAGGGGATCTTCTTCTTGGCGACGTGCACCTTCATGAACCTATCGTGTTTCCGGGCTACCTCAGCCAGGAAATCCACTGTGAAGAAGTGGTTGCAAATGTTGCCGGCGTTGAAAAGTAGCTCGCCCTTATCGTTGGTTTTTTTTGCCGTCTCTTCGCTCACTTCGCTGTACTCCACCACCTGGTAATGGCCAGCTACTTTGCAGACAACACCGACAGCCTCCGTCGGCGACGCTTTCTTGACCACTTTGGCCCCACAATCTGCACCCTTTTCCAAGCAGTAGCCAACGAATACAGGATCGGCAACTTTAACTAAAATGTTATCAACACTGTGAGCGTGTACATATTTGACACCACGTCTGTTCATGTCCTCCAGTATTCCGTTTTGGTGTAGAGCCTTGTAGATGCCACCGTTGCCATCTGGAGCCATCGAGATGACGTTCATTTGATCCAGGATTATTTTGCCGTCGTAGTTGAAACAAGGCAACAAACCTTGCTCGAACAAGACCACGTTGTCCTTGTCCAATCCGAAATAGTCGTTTTTTTCCAGGAAGTGTCTGGTTTCTTCGTGTGTGCGCCCGCTGGTCATTATGTACCAAGGGATGCAACCGGCTATTCCTGTACGCCTCTCCGCTAACGTTTGGAGACGTCGTATCCTCTCGGCCTGTATCTGGAAAAGCGTTTTCCCAGACGGCAAACCAACTGAGTACATACCCTTCGGATACGTGACACCAAGTCTGGTACCTTGACCACCAGCCATCAACAAAACGCCAATGTTCCCTTTGGAAATCTCCTCCAAACCTTTATTTCTATAATTTTCCAGTTTGATAGGGTCACATGTATCTTCTGCTTCGAACTGTGACTCCGGAACTGGCTCCATCAACGAGTCAATTTCCTGCAGATCGCCGTCTAGGCTCTTCATGGCTTTCCCAAATAGTTCGTTGGCTTCGTGAAAATTCACGCTCGAAATCTGATTCAATAGTTGCTGTTGTTCGGCCTCGCTCAATTCGTTGAAGAAATTCAGAAGGTGGGATTGTCCGCATTCTTCCAGCATGGATTGGATTTTCGTGTACGTCAACATTTCGAATGCAGGTGCGATACAGTCGAGAGACACCGTTTAACTGACACTTATCGAAATTTCATACGCTTTCTACACTCGCGATAGGTACGGCAACTCAAGTTCGACTATTATGTCGTGAACGGATTTCGAGCCACTTGAATTATCCCCATCAACTCACTGTACCACCTCGGACTTGCCGGGTTCGAAATTGAATTTTATCCTTCCACGACGATTTTATGTAGCCGTATCTCATCATAGAAATTATGAGCCCTATTAATCGTTCAGATCCTCACATACTCCAACGTAAACACAAACACTTTCTTGGAAATATTCCACACTTGTCACTGACACTCTGGTTGAAAACATCAAATAGTTAACTAAACGCGAAAAGAATGTTTACCAACATCTTCTATCATTTTTTGACACGAAGACTATGGAACAGCTGATTTCTACGAAAATTAAATTCGAATTGACGTCTATCAGATGACGTATCACAGAAATAATATCGTTCTTCTTCCGGTTACAAAAGCTGGAACAATTCAAAACAGCCAGATGGCTTAGATTCAACATTTAACGAATTTGGAGACAAAATGATATAGCATCCTAATTAATTTTTGTACCAAAACAGAAATTCGCGTACGTGATGGTCAAATTTCAAGTTTTAATATTGCTAAGGCAAAATACGTCTATATACCTTTGGAAAGCACGATTATTTTTTTATTATATTGATATATTATAATAAAAAAGGTATAAATGGAAAGAGTCCAATACATTCTTTTAGATATTCATGTTCTGATATATTTCAGACTATAATTTCCTTGCAATCAGGAGTGATATAAAATTCATATTAATAATTCTATCAATAGAGATATTTTCACTTCACGCAACAGTGGTTTATTCTATCTGTAGCCTTGAAAAATTCCTCAAATCGCCTTTTTATCATAAGAAAACTAGACTTCTTTGTTACAACGATAACGTTGGAGCATTATAAAGAAAGTGAAAGTGTATATTAGAATTGGTAAAGGTCTTCTACTGACATTAAACCCGCAATTCTTGTTTTTTCACTTGTAATAATGAACCCGGTAATCTAACAATGACTGACCTCGTCTCCGCCTTCCTATATTACAGAATTATTTCTCCTCTACCCCTTAACATAAGCGCACAGTCATTTTATATTAGCTAGGCTTTCAATAATCGTATGCATCAAAAATGATTATGAAAATAAGCATTCGTTATGCAATAATGAAATATATCAAAAAGTATGCTTTATCCATTTCAATATAGTGAAAATATAAAAATCATGTCATACGATTACTTACAGTGGCGACGTTAACTTTTAAGAATGGGGGGGGGGGGCAAGATTATTAGGTCCATCTTGTTTACTTTAAATTCATGTTCTATTTTTTTGCATATGCGATATTTAAGGGGAGACATCAACAATTTAGGGGGGACGGACCTCCCTAGCCACCCTTCAGCGCCGCCACTGATTTCTTATTTCCTCCAAGTATAAGAGTGAGGAATGAGAGTATTAATATTGAGAATACTAGGGATCTATTTCAGGTGAATTAAAATGGAATACTAATGAAAAGAAGTGTCACTATTTTTTTTCTCATAAATAAAACTTGTTGGTACATAAATTAATTTCTTGTAAATATATAAGGTATCACTGTATGTTTTTCTTAACAATCATACTGGAATATTTCGCAAAACATACAAACACAAAAAATAAAATGTTTACAGCCATAAGTATTTCAGTTGAACAATTCAGTTCTTTGAGAAATATTTATCTAAATACTCGTTTTTCAAAGCATAATTATGATTTATGTATTAATTCAATTGCGAATATTTTTCATTATGAAAATTATAAGGATAAAAAATTTTTCTTTCAATAAATATAAAACCAATTGATACTCTGAATTAACAAATATTCCTCAATCAACCAAAAAGGAACACATTTCATAAAAAAATATGAGGAATCAGTGGGATAATGTCAATATAAAAATGTTGCGAGATACAACATACTATTCAAAAAAAAAATGTTAACATATCTCACTTTTAAGAACTAGATGTCAACATATCATGAACAGGAAATAATTTTCAAGTTAAATATTGATATTATCTCCAAAGTTACTCATAATTATGGTATTTAATCAAATTATCCTCAACATTAAAATCACACATTGAATTTTAAGTCACTAGTGTAACATAAGTTTTATATATGTTCAATAGTGAAAAATCTCAAATTTATAACTTTATAATTTTTTTTTCAACATTATACCTTAATGAAGTGTTTATTATACTATCAATAAAATTGTCGACATCAAATAATAAGGAACCGTTTGATAATATATATATCATAGACTGGAGAAGTTCCCTTTATGATGCGACAATTTAATTTACATATACAAGATAATATAGAGGTAAATGTATATGTAAGCATAGAAAACCAGGACTAATACATTTAAATAGAACAGAAATATTTGTCATACGGTACCAAAGGAACAAGATGGCAGTTACATAAAACGTACATACATATAATCAGTCTGTAGAATTAAAGTTAAATGTATAAATTCAAACTAGACTCTCTTAATAATTAGAGAGTTAGCATTATAAATGTTACATTTTTGAAGTGTTTCACACTTCGTTACTAGAGCATCAAAGAAATATTTTCTTCCTTAATAAAACTAATGCCACACCAAAACATTACATTTTCACTATAACAATTCCTGATAACGATTTCTTTTGATCTTTGAGCATTATAGATTTCTCATTATTATTATTATTTTCAGTTCATAATTGATGAAAAAAAAAATCATGTAAAATCAGTAAAAACACTAAGATCACAAGAGACAAAAAAAATAATTAAAATATAAATACAAATTTTTGATAAATGAAATTAGAATAATATATCCGGTAAATGTAAAATTTTTTGTATACAATAATGAAAATTAAAACAGTTGTCAATTTTATCAGGACAAAACATACAGAATAAAATCGATTAACAAATTCAATTCCTCTTGAATTTTTCTATCAGTGATTCATTGTAGATTATATATACAAACTATGTACAACAGAACTTCCCCAAAAACCACTGCGAATTGAATTTTGTGCCTCTAAAATATATAAAAAAATACTGTTGAAGATGGGGAAAATTGAACATATTAATATTAAATTAAATATACCAATCTAAAAAATTCGATATGAATAAGAGCATTTAGTCATAGCTTAAGACATGCTTATGATAAAAAAGCAAATAGCCTTCGGAACTAAGAACTTCTTGTAAATTGGCTCGTGTAATAACATGATCGTCACACTTATACCAAAAGTCCTGTTGTTGCCTTACATATGCTATGTAATGCCCCTCATTCATTGAATTTCCTAGATGGTTAATGACGGCAAATAATGTGTATCTATTGTCTGAAGGGAATGGAGATTCTTTTTTAGAACCGCCAATGAAAGGGGTCATGTCCAACATCTCTGGAAATGTGATAGATGTAGTAATTTTTTCCATTTTCTTGGAGTATTCGAAACGTTTCAATTGAAAACTTGCTACTATTGGTAATGTTTTAATTGTGTACTGTATTGTAGATTCTTGTAAAGACTGACATTTTGAACACATTGTTTTATTATTGCCAACTAAGTATTCCACCATTGTGTAATGTTCAAGGCAATCTATGAGTGTAGGTTGCTCACCATCATATGTTATTGGTCTAACATCTAAAGAAATAATAGAAATAGGATCTACAGTAGTTGAAACACTATTACATTTTTGACAAACTACATCTTTCCTCAAACCACCAGTAAATATTTGGTCAATTATACATGGACATTTATTATTGTTAGTTTTTGTTTTAGGATGGGGCATAGATTCATAACAATGATGGTGTAAAACATCTAAAGTTGCAATGAAAAACTCATGAGCATCTTGCTGTTTATAATTAGCCAAGTGCTTAGCATGAGTCCAAATTAAACAAAGTAATTGATCTAAAGCTAAGGGAACAGTTGCACCTCTATAAAACTCTTGAAATAGTTCGGAAATTTCACATACTGAACAAGTCCCAGGTTTACCTTTACATTTATGACATTCTGTCAAAAAATAGTCCCTTAGCAATGGTGTGTGCATTAAAACTTGAACAATGCAATTCATAAAGCAAGTTGAACCAAGGTTAATCAATCCACGAAGGCCAATGGTAGATTCAGGACTGATACAAATTTTCTTAGTTTTATTACTCAAGTATGTTCTTTCTTCTTGAGTGGGATCCCAAGCAGATGACTCAAATAATCTTTTCCTGAATGTTCCTGACTGCATCTTATTTTCTCTCATTAAAGTTTCCATATCGCTGTCATACACATAGTCACCACATGAATTGCAATGAATCTGTCCATATATCAAATCCATAGTAAGTGTGTGCTTTTGACTTCTGGCATGTTCTCTTATATGTTTTTGGCAACCAAAAAAGACACATTCTAGACATGCATGGAGGTAAGGACCACGTTTTTTGCACACACGGCAATATGCATTACAAATCCTAGTTTTTCTACACTTATTTGTTGTTCCAACTACGAAAACTGCATGGATCCATTTGAACGAATCCTTGTTTTTTTGATTTTTCTTGTACACTTGTAAATGGGAACATCCAACTAAACTCATATTAAATAAATATTAAAAGCAATGACAATAAAACTCAATGAAAACGAAGCGATCAATGTTTGACGAACATCAAAGAATACTCCCTGACTTTGAGGTGACCCTACTTTATTGTATTTATATTAAATATATAACATATATACATAAATATATATTAGGGATTTTAATCGAGGTCTATGCTCATATTTGACAAGCAAATCTTCTTTGATACTTTACGTTCCATAGTATCGATACTTTTTTGTATCGCCGTACAGTAACCTGAGATACGAAAAAAAATAAACTGAGATCGAGACATAAGAAAAATTGCTGATACTAAAAAAGGAAAGTTGAGAAATAAATTGAATAGAATACAGTTAATGTATGTATGTCCTCCGGTTTCATTACTAATAAATTCTTTTCTGTGTCCAAACTGACATGCGTTTTATCAAAGGAGGTGTCAAAATGAAATTGGCTGCATCCTTAGAACATGAGAACATTTTTTGACCTGAAAATTTGATAAAAGACGCATTAGACCACAGCGAAAACAAATCTGCAATCAGTTTGCTCCTAAAAGATCTGAATTTCGAGATATTTCGAGTTTTGTGAGGAAATTTTCAAGGAGGTTTAGTCTACCCTCTGGTGGCAGAAATGTGATACTTGTGGAAGGGGTTGGGTGCCCCACAACCTCAATTGTGGGGCAACAATCGAGTTACCCTCTATCCGTATCTTACTGAACTAATAATTCTCGCGATCAAAAACATATAGAATCTTGTAATGAGCTACCCTCGCTAAAACCTGGTTAGAGCTACTTTTCCTAGATGCCACCATAGAGTCCGAGAAAAAATCAGATTAGGAAAATTTTACTAAGTGAGTTTATGGCCGGATCTGCTTCAAAATTCAAAATGATATCATGAGGAAATCTCGATGCTTAATAACGATTTGCAATCAGGTAATTCATAGGAGATCTGTGAACCGAGATATACGGCGTTTTCTGAGATTTCTTGAGAAAAAAAAATTGGCATCGGAGGATCTCCAAAATTTTATATCATGGAGAATTTTCGATTCTGATTACTACCCTTCCTTCGGTTTCTTCCTTACACCCTCCAAAGCTGAGATATTGCGAATTTTGTAGAAAAACAGTGCATTAAAGATGTAAACAATTTTTTCTGATAGAAATGGATGCCTAATTCGGAATCTACATCCTCGAAACCCTTCGAATACACCATAAAAAGTTCAAATTTGATCGGTCGTATTTTTCGGAAAAAACAAAGACTTAGATGAATTTCGAAAAAAAATTTTTTTGGCCTGAAAATTTGATAAAAGACACATTAGACCACAGCGAAAACAAATCTGCAATCAGTTTGCTCCTAAAAGGTCTCAATTTCGAGATATTTCGAGTTTTGTGAGGAAATTTTCTCTAATTCGCTGTGTTCTATTCAATTATGAAATCGATTACACGTTACGCCATCCAGGAGAAAGTTATAGAACTTAAGTTCTAGGAAAATACAAAATTAAAAAAATCTCCAATATAAATAAACAATTCAATTAAGGTTATCTCCTAACATAGTTTCTAATTATGAAAATCTATCTAACAAAAATTTCATTCTGAGATATATAACATTATCCGATTAATCGATTCAAAAACATAAAATACTGAAACTATACTATAATATGAAATCAAAATGATGAAAATCATACAACGTTTTCACTCTAAAAGTACTATTTATGCACTTTCATCAGGTATGAATCAATTGGTACTTAGAGGCACATAGTTTCTTTCCACTACACAATATTTTCAGGCCAAGGCAAATGTGGTGTTGCTGTGATAAGAATTACTGGTCCTAGAGCAGAAGATGCATTAAGATATATTGGAGGTTTCAAACATCTTCCCGAGCCTAGACAAGTTTTACTGAAAAGCTTGAGAAATCCAACTAATGGAGATATTATAGATAAGGGACTAGTTTTATGGTTTCCTGGTAAATAAAGCTATAGCATTTGCGTTTCATTAATGATTTGAATCATTTCAAGGGCCAAAAAGTTTCACGGGGGAAGATAGTTGTGAATTTCAAGTTCATGGTAGTGTTGCCGTGATCAACGGAATTCTCAATAGTTTGAATGCTATTCCTTCTTTTCGAATAGCCGAACCAGGTGAATTCACTAAGAGGGCCTTCTATAACGGAAAACTCAATTTAACAGAAGTAGAAGGACTTGCTGATTTATTGAATGCTACAACTGAAATTCAAAGAAAACAAGTAAGATGAAATTTCTTGGTTTGATGATGAATTTTGAAATTCGTGAATTTTATAGGCATTTTTACAATCGCAAGGTTTCCTTAGCAAGATATATTGCCAGTGGAAGGAAGAATTATCCCATCATCTTGCCCATTTAGAAGCTATAATAGATTTTGAAGAAAGTGAACATTTATCTACTGAAGAGCACCACGTGTTTAAGAATGTTATTGAATTGAGAAATAAAATTAAAAAACACATATTTGAAGGACGAAAAGGAGAAATATTGAGAGAAGGTGTGAAAACAGTGGTCCTAGGAAAACCGAATGTAGGCAAAAGCAGTTTTTTTAATATTATGTGTGAGTTTATGAAAATAAGTATTTCTAAGAATTATTATAATTGTTTTTTTTGTAGGTGGCAGACCTGCCGCTATTGTAACACCTATATCTGGAACTACCCGCGATGTAATTCAAGTCGAATTAGATATTTCTGGTTATCCTGTTCTTTTGGCAGATACAGCAGGTCTCCGAGATCACTCTTTTGATCCGGTAGAAACTGAAGGAATGAAACGAGCAATCGATCAAGTAGATAACGCTGATCTTGTGATTTTGATGATGGTTGCACAGGAGTATTCGTTATGGATAGAAGTAAATCCATCGGCATCTCTGGAAGACTATATGAAAACATATTTGGAATTTTTAGGATTGGAAAGGGTGTTTTCCAGCTACAAACAAAACAAAAAACATATTATTCCTGTTATGAACAAGATCGATTTGTGTCCCAATGAAAATAAAGACGGTGTTTTATCTGTATCTTGCATAAATGGTGATGGAATCGATAACTTCATAGATTGTATGACTCTAAAGTTGAAAGAAATGTGAGTTTACCTTCAATAAACGAAATTGCTTGAAAATTATTCGTTAAAAAATATTGATATAGTACAATAATTTGTTCTAGTTGTGGAGAGCCAACCAAAGAACACCTCTGTATGAATAAGGCAAGGCATCAAAAACATCTGGAAGACTGCTTAAACGAATTGGATAATTTTCAGATAAGAACTGAAGAAAATATTGACCTAGTAATTTTAGCCGAACACCTTCGAAGAGCCTCCAATCATTTAGGAAGATTAGTAGGCCTAACAAGCACTGATCAAATTCTAGACGTTATATTTCGAGATTTTTGCATTGGAAAATAATATATTAAAATCAATGAAAACCTTCTCTTGTTTCGTTATTTCAAATAGGCCTTTAAATTAATCAATTAAATATTTTCAATTCATTATAATTTTTTTAATTATGATTAATTTTTCAGAGAAATAAAAACACATTTATATTTTACCAATTTGACATTTATTAAACTTTATCAAAACACAACAATTCATCACATGAACAAAAGACGAAACATAATATTTTTATAATAAATTATTTCTTCTCTTCTTGACACACTTCTGCTACCGCAGGGGTCTTTGTAGGTGCGACTACACTGGGTTTAGGTACATGAACATGTGATTTTGGAGGACTACTAAGGACTTTATCGATTAATCCAAATTCTTTAGCTTCATTAGGATTCATGAAATGATCACGTTCCATTGTCATCTGAATCTTTTCTAATGCGATACCAGTATGACTAACATAAAGATTATTAATTTGTTTTTTAAGTTTCAAGATCTCTTCAGCTTGAATTTGTATATCTGTAGCTTGACCCTAAAAATTGAAGGTAATAATATGTTTCAATTTAAAGTCTTATTTAATACCTGCACTCCACCTGAAGGTTGGTGTATCATAATTCTTGCATTTGGTAAAGAGTGGCGCATTCCATTTGTTCCTGCAGCTAATAGTAGAGAAGCCATGCTACAAGCTTGACCTACACACCTGAAAAGTTCACAATTCCATTTTATTCCAATAAAGATAAACATATTTTTTCTCACCAAGTTGCTATCGGTGGAAGAATATATTGCATAGTGTCATAGATAGCCAATCCTGCTGTAACACTGCCACCAGGTGAGTTTATATACAGATGAATTGGTTTAGTGGTAGATTCTGACTGCAGGAAGAGAAGTTGGGCAACTAGAAGTGAACTCATAGAATCATGAATAGGTCCCATTAGGCAAATGATTCTTTCTTTTAATAAACGAGAGAAGATATCGTAAGATCTTTCTCCTCTTCCACTCTGTTCAATAACTATAGGTACCAGCCCAACATTACGATGAACAATTTTTTGAAAGTCAAAGTTAGTCCGGAGTAAATTCTAAAAAAGGTATTCAAGAAATTATTCAGAATATAATAAAAATGTCATAATTTCATTCACCTGTGTAACAGCAAATAATTTTTGTCTCGACATCCTATAATGATATTCGCAATTTATAATAATTGAATGATAATCTTTTTCTTTAGGTGTAAGAATGATTTATAAATCAATTCAATTGTTCCCACAAAATGAAAACAATAGAATTCTTATAAGAAGTGAGGTTACCGAATACATAGAATAATAATAAGAAAAAATTTTTTATTGTATGAGTGTCTGGAATATATTTAAATAGAAATATATTATGTTTTGTTCAGCTTTAAATTCAAAATAATGATAATCAAATATTATTTCAAAAAGTTGTCATTTAATTTTGGAAATTATGCTAAAAAACCACCGGATTCAAGTTTTCACATCCAAATGTGTGTTATTTTTCTGATAATATTATTGTTCGATACAACAAAAAATTATTTACATTTGATATGGTTTTTTCAGGTTTTCAATATCCGAAAAAGAAGAAAATTGATTCTACTATTAATAAATTCCACAGATTTGATTTTCGTTTCATCTCATTCTAATAAGAGAAAGATTTTGTGGTGGCTTGCTGCATTACGGAAAGCTTCTGGAAAGATATTCTGGCATTATTGTTGTGAATTTTTACATTTTCGTAAGTGACTTTTGAGTAATTGATATTACACCTATTCTGGAATATTTTGCCTTCTGAAGAAATTTGAATAATTGGAAAATCGGTAAATGAGAAGGACGCCATTATAGGACAGACGTTAGGAAGGGTAATCTTGCATCGTGCTTGCTCTATCATTTTGGTTGAATCGATTGACGCGCCGCAGTCAAGTCTAGTCTTTGTAACACAACCGTGTGTTCTTGAAACATCAGTTGTTATCCTGTTTAATTATCGAATAAGTTGTAAGTTATATGCACATTATTCCTCGTACTGAAATTTGAGGGTTTTCCATATATCTAATATCGGTCGAATTACGTTTTGTACCATGAAGATGAAATTGTTCCCATGCACTGCTCTATCTCGAGTTGACCTTCAGAATTAAATCTCGATTTTGAATTATTCTTATTTAATACTGCTTGGAAAGAAACACGGGCAGTCAATTTCAAACGATAAATTTGATTTTAATAAAGTTTTTTCTTCGGTGCCAATCATATTCGTAAGTTGAACATCAATTGACAATGAGGTGTACTCGGGACTTTTATCATCTTAAGCCCTTCCATGTGATGAATCATTTTAACATTAATTTCCATCTTATATTTGAATCAAACGGTTTCTTGAATAACTTTGAAGAAACAGTTTCTACGCATTAGTTGTTGAAAGGTGTGGCAGTCGCCATATTGCCTCAAATAATGATGATAAAATTCGTGAGCTCACCGGTTCTATATAGATTGTATTACAGGTGCATTTTTTACATATTTTCTCCGGTAATTTGTCGAAGCATTTACATTCGAATTCGCACCTCGTTCTATTATAAGAGATTTTGATAACTATATTTCCGGTTTTTTTTTTTCAATTTTTTTTTTTTAGTCATCTTTAAGATAACTTCATTGAATTGGTATATTTACAGTCCAAGCTCGTATTAACTTTATCATTATCTCCAAAGAAATACGTATGTGGTTTGACATCAGAAACAATACATCGAAATTAATTTTTTGTCTGATCTATCGTTCACTTTTTTGTTATTTCTGTCATGGGCTATACTTTTTTCTAATTTCCCAAACAATGTTTCTTAATTTGGATCGTTCAGATTGAATATTGGTTGCATTGTAATTTCTAATGACTCATTCATTGCAGATAATGTTAGAGATTCATATTTCTCTTCATGATTCACTCTACAATTTAGATTTAGTTTGCTATAATCAAATAGTTGTCCACAATATTGATTTTGTCCTGATTCTATGTTGTGATTCATATGGAATTCATTTTCATGGTCTTGTTTTACAAAGAATCATTTTTATTAATAAATTAAAATATAAAAGGTTCTGCAAAACATGATTTCCTTATACATGTGTCTTGATTTAAATTTTTGTTTTGGCAAATACTTAGTAATATTTTATATATATTGTCCTTTTAAAGGTCTCGTTTTAGGTGTCAAAAAAACTCATTGAAATTGTACCTATTTGTTTATGTTGATATCAAGAAGCTTCGCCAAATATTCATTGAAAATCATTTCACATTTTATAGAATATCGTATTCATCTTATGTTATTCAGTTCATCATTGTTTTTTGTTTCATTCATTCTTTCTCATTGTAAAAAATTATCAGAAAAGTGACAGAAATATTGATTGGCCCTTTCTGATGATTTTCATCTATGCTCGTACTGTTGAATCAAATTTGCAGGGGATTTAGAATTTATCTATTAGATTGTGTCTAATCAGCACTTGGAATGATGCACGATTGAAATGATTAGAATTACGAAATGATTACATTGAGTTTTGGTTTAGTTTGTTGTTCTTGAAGAGCATGCATCGGTCATAAAATTCGCCTCAATAGAATATTTATTTATAAAACGAGTGTAGAAAGCATGAATATTCTTTGACGAATTCAAAACTCAAAAACATTAACTTTTAGACATTATTTCCCTAATACATTGAATTTTCATTGAAATTAATGGAATATTTTCATGAATACCTTCTAGTGCTTTTTGCATTGAAAAATGTTGGTTGGCAGAACTGTTATCTGTATCACAAATGTAACAGATACATCCATGACAGGAGAATTCTGAGTACCAACATATAATAAAGATATATAACCATGAAATCTGTGTGAAATTGAGATATTCCCGCACGATTTTTTTCAACAAGGTATGGCAGAATGAACGGATTCGCCAGTATTGAAGAAATTGATCTTTTTGGATAATCTTCAGTAATTAGCGAATTGTATTCCTTTATTTCTTTGGCGTTTATTACTTCTGCCTTAACTTGTAGCACCGAATCTTATGGGGATATCTCGGTTTCACACGGATTTAATGGTTATATTTTATTATTATATGTTGATATTCTGGTCTCTCCTGTCACGGATTTATCTGTCGAATTCGTGATATAGGAAACAGATCTGCCAACCAACATATTTCAATGCAAAAATCACTGAACGATATTTATGGAAATATTCCATTGATTTCGATTAAAATCCAGTAAATTAGAGAAAATGTTGAACTCGTGAAAAATATCAATGCTTTTTGCGTTCCTATTATAAATAACTATTCCGGAATGGCGTTTCTAATAATGGAAAATAAAGTTTTTCCTTCTGCTAATCTTTTCCTCGCACAATCTGATTTTGCGGTCGTTTCACCTCAAGAAATGTTTATCTGGCCATGCGAATTCCACTGATGGAAGGAAATTGAAGTTCTTCAACAACAAAATAAATTAGATTCAAAGGTCATTTGACCATTCGCGTTAATAAACCCGTTTACCAATCGAGGAGTCTATCATTTCTAAACGTTTGGAGAAAATCTTGTTAGAAAGCGGTCGATATGGCGACGGTGTGATTTTTTTCTTTATTTTCATCGATGCGGCGGTTTTCCCTTTCAATCTGGTCGAAGATTTCCCGCGCACGCGCCTCCAGCTCACCCCGTAACCCTAACCCTGACGTTCCTGTGCGTTTGCGCCCGTGCCCTTGGAGGTTGTGGCGATGACACATCGATATCCACCTCAAACAATCCTAGTCTGCGTCTGAGCGAGCATTAGAAATAGACTATGTGCAATTTATAGAAATTACTACGAGTAGCTTAAATGATCTGTGCTTGACGTCAACAACCTCATCGTCACTTAACTATCTGGCATATTCGAAAAATGTGAGTTATCAATTATTCACCTTCCTCCAGGGGTTGTTCTTTTCCTTGTCGTCCATATTTTCCAGCTTAATCTGCCGATAACAGATGTGCGAAAATCGGCAACATAGGCGTGACTGCATTCGCGAGATTGAGCCATGGCAGAATATCCGAGATTGAATCGATGCCAATTTTTTTTTACTTTCCCCGGCGTGACAATTCACGGAATTTCCAACTTCCAACTCGAATCATTTTTTTTAATCGTATCCACCCGTTTACAACAACTATCCAAACATCCCATTGTTCTCGACCATGTATCAAATTTTGGTATCTGGTACACGATAACCATTCATGTAAATAACGAGAAGAACGCGCAATTGAAAGTGTACATAACATAATTTGGTATGTAACTAAAAACAATTTTTTGCGCAATCTTCGTAACGGTGTGAATATTTATTCAAGGATCGAGTTATCTTATCCATCCTCCCGAACTGAACGATTCAATTTTTTCGTTTCTCTATTCGAAAATCTGTGACGTAATCGGCCGGTCGCTATTTGATTGGTTGACGTCCTGTGACGTAATCGAGTCGTTGCGGTTAGAACCAATGATAGGGCGTCGTGCAGTGACGTATTGTAGCGATTTGAAAACGTGCGAAATATCGAATTGAATCGATTGTTCTGCTTTCAGATTAGAATTAGAGCAATATGTCAGCCCCCGACAAAGATGAATTAGTTCAAAGGGCAAAATTGGCCGAGCAAGCTGAGAGGTACGATGATATGGCATCAGCGATGAAATCTGTCACAGAGACTGGTGTGGAGCTCAGTAACGAAGAAAGGAACCTCCTGTCGGTGGCTTACAAAAATGTCGTTGGTGCAAGAAGATCATCGTGGAGGGTAATTTCTTCAATTGAACAAAAGACTGAGGGTTCGGAACGTAAACAACAGATGGCTAAGGAATACAGGGAAAAGGTTGAGAAAGAACTCCGAGAAATCTGCGACGATGTATTGGTAAGTGGAACAGATATGACCAGTTTCGATTTGGCTTCGATTAACACTTGTTTTTTTTTTTCCTTTAGGGCCTCTTGGATAAATACCTAATTCCAAAAGCTAGCAACGCAGAGTCCAAAGTTTTCTACCTTAAGATGAAGGGTGACTATTACAGGTATTTGGCAGAGGTAGCGACTGGAGATACAAGAAATAGTAAGTGACAAATTTATATTGTGAATAAAGTACCTTTTTCTAATTCTGTGGCAGAATTCGTTCATTCTGTCATACCTTGTAGAACAACATCGTGCGGGAATACCTCAGATTTTCATGGTTATATTTCATTATTATATGTTGGTACTTGGAACTCTCCTGTCACAGAATTATCTGTCAAATTTGTGATACAGAAAACAATTCTGCCAACCAACAGTTTTCGATGCAAAAAGCACTAAACGAAATCTATGGAAATATTCCATTAATTTCGATAAAAATTCGCTGAATCAGAAAATAATGTATAATACTATTACAGAAGGCTCGTTCTTTGAACTCTTGGAAGAATATCGATGTCTTCTGTACTCGTATTATGAATAACCATTTTTCAATTGGATTAAAAAAGTTGGGGAAGAAAGAAATTCTAGAATTGTTTAATAAATAGTCCTGCTGTGGTAGTGTATTGTAAGCCTTTGTTTTTACTATTTCAGCCGTGGTCGATTATTCACAAAAGGCATACCAAGATGCTTTTGAAATCTCAAAGGCCAAAATGACTCCAACACATCCAATTAGATTGGGTCTTGCACTCAATTTCTCAGTCTTCTATTATGAGATATTAAATTCACCAGACAAGGCTTGTCAGTTGGCCAAACAGGTTAATATAACTCATTATTCTTACACGAGTCTGATGGCAGAATTACATTTGGATTTTTTTTTTCCGAGTCCGGACATAATTGTCTTGCGCAAATCCGTTTTGTTGAGAAGCTTCACTTATCAAAATGAGGTCTAATACAATAACGTGCACGTTTTTAGCTATAAAATTCATATTCGATGCTACAAGCGCATATACATATCGAGTCTAACCCCAAAATGGAAGTGTAACTTGATTAAAATTTATTTGAAAATGTCCATGTTATGGTGTCATGGTAGTCTTATTGAAAAAAAAATTGCGCTGAATTTTTAGGAAACGAAAGTCAACTGAAATCATCTCCAATTTCTTTTTTTGTCGCTTAGAAGTGGTGGAAGACTCGCAGAAAGCATACCAGGAAGCTTTTGATATAGCAAAATCGAAAATGCAGTCCACTCATCCCATAAGGCTAGGACTTGCTCTCAATTTCTCTGTATTCTATTATGAAATAATAACCTCACCTGCCAGAGCGTGTCACCTAGCTAAACAGGTTATTCATGTTATGTACTGGTAGTGCATTATTTTCCTTAATCTTTGTTTTTTATTTTTGGAAGTTTTTAACACCCGAGTGATTCTAACCTAGATTTTGAATTGCCACATGTGATTCTGCCTGACCAAAACGACTAACTAGAATGGTTATTGTCCAAGTTCCAAAGTTTATCCTCGAATCCATAAAAAAACTTAACTCGAGAATGGAATTCAGAAAGACAAGTGTTGAGAATCTGGTTTGGAGCTTGGAATCTATTGCTTTCTGACCAATTATCATTTCGCTTTAAGATGAATTTTCAATGTGATTGAATATGAAAAAAATCAGTTATTTTGATAGATGTTTTAACATTTTTGATGAAATTTTTGTGTTTGAACCTCATTCAACATGAGATTCAACTGAGGTACAGGATTATCCATGGCGTAGTCCGGACTTTACAGTCTTGTTCCATTTACATTATGTAAAACAGAAATCACATTTTCCTCCAAATAAAGAACACCCTGTGTATTGAAATTAAAATTTCGATGTTCTCAATGAAAGTGTTTTTTCTTACGTTTACTTTCGGAACCACAAAATGGATAACCCTTTATTATCAGAAATTCATTGAATTTCATTTCTACTTGACTATAATTTTATATTTGATATTTTAGGCATTCGATGATGCAATAGCAGAACTCGATACACTTAACGAAGACTCCTATAAAGACAGCACCCTCATTATGCAGCTGCTTAGAGATAACCTTACTCTATGGACGAGTGATACACAGGTAAATTGAATGAAAACACTTATGCATGAAAAAAAATTGCCAATTCTACATGACTGACGTACTTGACGATAAAATGCATGCTTAAAACATTACGAACAAACAATATATTTCAAACGAAAAAAAAAGAAGTTATGGAAAGAAAATTGAATGAATTAGTGTGGTGGAGGTAGGTAGATTTGATTCTGTATGTCTGTGAAGTGTCCCAAGTTTGGCAAGTCATTTTCCAAGCATAAAACGAGTGATACATTGTAAATGTTCGTAAAATGATGTGCTTAGCTTCTTAATTAAAGTAGAATAGTGAAGAAGGAGATTTGCTGGTGGATTTCAAAGGAATTTGTCTTACAGGGCGAAGCAGATGAGACCCAAGAAGCGGGTGACAATTGAAAAAAGTGTGGCGTCCGTTTTTAAATTTATTCGTTGAAAATGAAATTTCATGTAAGTTAACGTATTTGTGGAACTTGGTTGTGAAGTTTCATTGACAGTTTAAAACGAGTTTCACTCAGCTGAAACTTTTGATATTTAACAATGTTTTTAGAAATATAATGTACATTCATTACAGATTATATGTCACATTTTCACACAGCCCAGCAAACTTAAAAAAAAAAATGAAGAATTCCACAATTTTTGTTTTAAAAGAGGCCAATTAATCGAATTTGCTGGTACTTGTGTGATTAGGTGTTCTTCTTATACAAAATGGTTGAATCATTTTTTTTTGCAATTTCTCTCCATCACTGTTGTAATAATTTATTTGAAATTTCAGTAATTTAGTTCTAACTTGTTAACTATTAAAATTTATTTAATAATTCTGTTTTTAGTTCTTTTTCAATCCATTATTTTTGTAACTTGTCTCCATTGTTTTGAAACTTCTCGTATACCTTTAAAATCATTTTTTTTTTGAGATGATTGAAGGAAATAATGTACATTTTTTAGTACACCGTTTAATTTCGCACTCGGTTGCATGAGCCCTAATCCTCTTTGTTTTGACCGTCGAACTCACTTTGGATGTGCTATATATAAATGTATGAATATGTATTAAAAGTAAACTGCTATCAGCTCTACTTGTTTTCTGTTGTATCTGTCAATTATATTGGTCAGATAACAATAAATTTTTCAAAATCTCCCTAGATGTGTTTCATTCTATTTTACTATCGAATTAAAAAAGTTTTCATGCTTGTTTCATTATCTCGCCATTTATTTTTAGCTAATATATTTTCTATTATAACTATTTCGGCGCTTACTACCTCCTGTTCATCCCTACCAATCCTTTTTTTGTACTAATTACCTACTTAGACTATGACTTATCTTTTTTTATTTATTTCTTTTTAATTTTTTTCATTCAGATATGTTGGGCACGTTTAGATTGATTTTCCCCCTTCTCATTCAGTTTTAATTTAATTTCTAGACTGGTTCACTCCGCTTGTTATCCTACAAGTTATCACATCTTGACTTGTGGAGAGAAAAAATTCAGAGAACATTCCGTTATCCATCCCCTTACAAAGTGAGCGTTGCTGAAAGGTAAGTAAAGAAAACTTTGGAGGATATATTCCTCTAAACCTTGGTAGAAGTTGAAATTTTCTCACGATTTGTTAGATCGAAATTTCGAGTTCGAATTATTTTCTTAATTAATTTTTATTTATTGATATTCTGAAGCTTTGGCGATTACCAAAAGAATGGCTTCTGTACTTGAAAAAAAATCATTTCTAACACTCATATGTACATTTGAAAGTAAATTTTGCTTATTGTTGAAATAAAGTTCAATTTTTAATGTTGTATCGTATCCGAACATGGATCAGAATTTCAAGAATGGTCGATCTAAAAATTTTGGTATCCCCAAATGATGGGTTTTCCAATAGCATATTTTACTTTGATATAAGAAAAAGGGTATATTTTAAAATAAAGCAAAGTATGTTTATCTAATTGTAAAGAAGATTGGAAATTTTCCATTACCAATTCGCACATATGCAGCTGTATGTCCTTGGTAACTTCAAGGATTCCGTCTTTAAGATCTTGAATCGATTGTGGAGCATCGACATAGACCTCACCTTTCACGAGATCAAGAGAAAAGTCGCACACCCAGTTCCAGGAACATTCATTATAATTTAACGCCGTATTGAAATTTTAATCCTTCATTAAACGGTGCAGGTAGCCAATATGCTAATACTATTAGAGGATTAAAATTTTAATGAACGTTGCTGCAACTGGGTGGCCAGAAAACTTTTCTGGCAATAATTGCGATTATTTCGTTGCTTGTGTGGCACGTAGCACCAGGGTTCTGTTCAATTTTTTCCATATGGAATGGGGATACTCATCTGTCTCAGTTTTGCTGATCTTTATAGGTTGTTCCGTAGATTAGGCGAGCCACTCCAGATGCGACCTCTTCAACAGGACGAAGCAAGAGTAAACAATTCTCGAAGTCAAGAGGAAGCTTTTTGTCATGAAATAAACATGCTAGAACAAGAGTTACTTGATTACAGAAAATATTTTCAAACCAATAATCAAGATAACACAGAGGTACGATCATAAGTGAAATATAAGTCTTTAAGGATCAATATATGCAAGTGTCCTACGAAAATACAGGGTGATTCACAGCGATGGCGGTTAAGTATTCATTTTACGTAAAGGATTTGCTTGAGTAAGCCCCACTATTTTTGGACGTAGAATCGACTGAAATATTAAAAAAATATAGGTTCTTATTTGAAAATCTTGAGTTTTGATATATTGAGTTGTCCAACTTTATGATCTTATAAACACGCTGAACATTTTTGGCCCAAGCCGCAAACAGTCTTATGATGATACGTATTTCCAGAATCGAAAAAGAACATTTTTTCGAAAGGTGCTTTTTCTGTAGAAATATTCAAAAAAAGGCGAGTTTTCAGCGCCACCATTTTTTTCATAAGAATCCCATCAACTCATGGACGGTCGAGTTTTTACCCAAGATATGGCATATTGACGAAATTGTGGTCAAAAAATCTTTCTAATGATGCAATATTATACTGGGTGTGCCATTTGAAATAAGGAAGTAGAAGTATGTTTCCGGTATAACCGGAGGTTGTAGAGATCTGAAAATATTTTAGGGAGAAAGATCATTGTCTTAAACACCAACATGCAAATTCTCAGCACAAAATTATGATTAGTTTTCCATAAACGTCTAATAGGCCATCGCGGTGAATCACCCTGTATGCAAGTGTCCTACTAAAATATATTATCTACTTTTCAATTTCGCAGAAGAATTTAGTATTTTTTCCAATACAGACACCATAATTTCATATAACAATGAGAAAAACCTCTGAAAATCAGAAGTGTTACACCTGGAAGAAATAATTTCTTCTGCTTAATTGATTGAACATGAATGAGTCGACCAGTAAGATAGATATTTAGATTACCATTGCTTTATGCTTCTACTTGAAATTATCAAAGTTAAAATGTTGGTATTTTTCTCACACATGCGTTATAGTCGTTCTGTTGCCAGAAAAATCACATTGGAATAATTCTTTCTGGGAGTAATTCATAAAATAAACGTATTGAAAGATCATTATTTATAACAATTAACCAATCTGAAATCTAACTATTACAAATTTTGTATAGATTCCCTTCTAGAAATTTCAGAATTTTAAAATATAAGAGTATTCTGTGAAAATAAAAACCTGGGCCATCAACATATTTTTAAATATCAGAAAGGAGTAGATATAGAAATAACGGAGGATATAGTCCTTAAATAATTTCCACCTCAAATAAAATTATCATATTTTAGCTTGGACACAATCATAGACAAACTAACTAGAACTAGTTTATCTATGGACACAATGCACTAGTCTATTTATGCTGACCTAATATTGAATTTTTAGGATGAAGACTTCTCCAACGAAACTTCTGATCAGGATGATACACCAAGAATGAAATAATGGTCATATTTCATCGATATATGTTCAATTTGTTTTGTAAATTTTATACGTTGACACATGTATGTTTGAGTTTATAATAAAAAATGTTGTATACTATTGTTTTGAGAATAAGTATGAATTTTTTTTTTTAATATTTCAGTTGACAACTTAAAATTTCTAAAATAATGGACTAATCGCACAACTGCGAGCATTTTCGTAATCTACGTTATCCAATGAATTGATAGAATTCTATTAAATTTCTCTGTAGGAACATTTAATTTTTCGTCAAAACAAAAAGAGATCGGAATTCGGCTAATTGGGTATCGTTCATTCTAACATCGCTTACCGATCTTTATTTAATAATGATTAGTCCATTCCACAGCCTAGGCCAATTACAGAATGGGTAAACAAATATACAAGAAATAAAACTTAAAAGTTATATACTGAAAATAAAAAACATAATAAAAACAAATCAAATGGAGCCTGGATCTTAAGTAGATCTAACGGTTTGTGAAAATTTGAATCCGAAATTTTGATCTCTACATAAAAATCGTTATATCTTCTGAAATATTGGTCACAATCACCCCAAATAAAATTTTTTTTTATAGATTGAGCTCTGATCTAAAACATATTGTGGTTTCAAGTTGCCTCAAGAAAATTTTAATTTTTTTTTTAATTTCAGTTGACAACTTACAATTTCTAAAATCATGAACTAATCGCACAACTGCGAGCATATTCGTAATCTACGTTATCCAATGAATTGATGGAATTCTATCAACTTCCTCTATAATGCCGAGATTGTCATAAAAAAAAGCTATCTAAAGATGCGATAACATATTGGGTGTGCCATTTGAAATAAGGGAATAGTAGTATGTTTCCGGTATAACCGGAAGTTGTAGAGAAAATATGCATGAATTTCAACAGTCGATTCTTAGAAAAAAAAACCCGTTAACCACCGCCTGTCTACGCCCATGCTGTTACTCGCTTCGTGAAGTGTCGTTGCCTTTCGTTGACCATAGAAATAGTTGAGCTATTAGGAGTAACCTTCATAGAACCTTCTATGATTACTCCGAATACCTCCTCGCCTTCCTATGTTCCTAATACACAATTTCAGATTTACGAAACGAGGAACAGGAACGAATTCATGGAATAATCGAGGATGTAACTGGAATAATGAATTTATGTATTGCTTTTTATTGCTTCTGCAGACATTTTACTCTGTTATTGTAGTATATACCTGAATTCCGATTTCATAGAATTTATATTAATTTAATTCGTAATTATTTTATGAAAATTTTTAAAATTTATGGTATTCTAAGTAAGATTCCAGTTTATGTGAACAATTATTTGATGTGTCGTTTATTAGTTACTTCTACAGACATTTCATATGCCTAAATTTAAATTTTTGTATTGAAGATCATTTGCACCATTGATTCTTTATTGTCATCGCTAAGAGAAAAGGAATTTTTATTTTCAATTAGGTGTATTGGCTGTGATTGAATACTGAAATAGAGAACCATGAATTATATCAATTTTTGAAAAATCATTTGCTCCAATTATTCTTTATTGTCATGGCTAAGAGAAAAGGAATTTTTATTTACAATAAGGTGTATAAGCTGTGATTGAATACTGAAATAGAGAACCATCAATTATATCAATTTTTGAAAAATCATTCGCACCAATGATTCTTTACAGTCATGGCTAAGAGAGAAGGAATTTTTATTACAATTAGATGTATTGGCTGTGATTGTGTGGAATTTTTATTTGCAATTAGGTTTATTGGGTCTGATTGAATACTAAAATAGAGAACCATCAATTATATCACTTTTTGAAGAATAATTACTATTATTCATTACATTATAAAATTTTCAGGGGGTTGACTGGATATCATTTTCATCAAGTCTAGAATAAAGTCTTTCTTTTCTTGTAGAAACATTTTTCTACGCGAAATCGATACCAAATTAGAATTCTACAATTCACAAAAATAATACTAACATGAAAATATGCATAAATTTCAACAGTCGATTCTTAGAAAAAAAAAAACCGTTAACCACCGCCTGGCTACGCCCATGCTGTTACTCGCTTCGTGAAGTGTCGTTGCCTTTCGGTGACCATAGAAATAGTTGAGGTATTAGGAGTAACCTTCATAGAACCTTCTATGATTACTCCGAATACCTCCTCGCCTTCCTATGTTCCTAATACACAATTTCAGATATACGAAATGAGGAACAGGACCAGATCCATGGAATAATCGAGCAGGTATCTGATGGGTAACTTGAATGAATTTATGCATTGCTTTTTATTGCTTCTGCAGACATTTTACTCGGTAATTGTAGTATATACCTGAATTCCGATTTCATAGGATTTATATTAATTTAATTCGTAATTATTTTATGGAAAATTTTAAAATTTATGGTATTCTAAGATTCCAGTTTATGTGAACAATTATTTGATGTGTCGTTTATTAGTTACTTCTACAGACATTTCATATGCCTAAATTTAAATTTTTGTATTGAAGATCATTTGCACCAATGATTCTTTATTGTCATGGCTAAGAGAAAAGGAATTTTTATTTTCAATTAGGTGTATTGGCTGTGATTGAATACTGAAATAGAGAACCATGAATTATATCAATTTTTGAAAAATCATTTGCTCCAATGATTCTTTATTGTCATGGCTAAGAGAAAAGGAATTTTTATTTACAATAAGGTGTATAAGCTGTGATTGAATACTGAAATAGAGAACCATCAATTATATCAATTTTTGACAAATCATTTGCACCAATGATTCTTTACAGTCATGGCTAAGAGAGAAGGAATTTTTATTACAATTAGATGTATTGGCTGTGATTGTGTGGAATTTTTATTTGCAATTAGGTTTATTGGGTCTGATTGAAAACTAAAATAAAGAACCATCAATTATATCACTTTTTGAAGAATAATTACTATTATTCATTACATTATAATGCCGTGAGTCATCTACACACAATTCAATGAACCGCTACCAAATACGGGTAGAATTTTATAATCAATAGGTCTCATCCTCCGACAGGTTCGAATTCATTCATTTAGATGTCGCCATAGAACAAAAATTTTCAGGGGTTTGACTGGATATCATTTTCATCAAGTCTAGAATAAAGTCTTTCTTTTCTTGTAGAAACATTTTTCTACGCGAAATCGATACCAAATTAGAATTCTACAATTCACAAAAATAATACTAACATGAAAATATGCATGAATTTCAACAGTCGATTCTTAGAAAAAAAAACCCGTTAACCACCGCCTGGCTACGCCCATGCTGTTACTCGCTTCGTGAAGTGTCGTAGCCTTTCGTTGACCATAGAAATAGTTGAGGTATTAGGAGTAACCATGATAGAACCTTCTATGATTACTCCGAATACCTCCTCGCCTTCCTATGTTCCTAATACACAATTTCAGATTTACGAAACGAGGAACAGGACCAGATCCATGGACTAATCGAGCAGGTATCTGATGACTTGAATAAATGAATGTATTGCTTTTTATTGCTTCTGCAGACATTTTACTCTGTAATTGTAGTATATACCTGAATTCCGATTTCATAGGATTTATATTAATTTAATTCGTAATTATTTTATGGAAAATTTTAAAATTTATGGTATTCTAAGATTCCAGTTTATGTGAACAATCATTTGATGTGTCGTTTATTAGTTACTTCTACAGACATTTCATATGCCTAAATTTAAATTTTTGTATTGAAGATCATTTGCACCAATGATTCTTTATTGTCATGGCTAAGAGAAAAGGAATTTTTATTTTCAATCAGGTATATAAGCTGTGATTGAATACTGAAATAGAGAACCATCAATTATATCAATTTTTGAAAAATCATGTGCACCAATGATTCTTTAAAGATTGAGCTGTTATATTTTATTGTTCTGAGAATAACTAGGATCTGAAAAAATATCTACACCCACATCAATTCATGACATTTTTTATTTCTTAATGTATACAACACAAAATTGATTTAAAGTAATATGACCTCTTTGTTTCATTATAATTTATCAGCATAACCACTCTGAAATGAATTAAACGAACTAAGGAGAAAATGGGAGATAAATGAACTAGTTCGTTTTTTGAAATTTTTCTTTACTGAATTAGTACAGTTTTATAAATAAAACATGGTGATAATGACAACTTTTCAAGAATGTCTGTCCAAAAAACTGTCAATATTATATTTCAAAAAAAAAAAAAAAAACATGAAACGACTTCATATATTATGTTAGTGTTATTTTTTATAACGCTATATTATCTTAGCTACCCTTAAATTACAATTTGTGTGTTCATCGTGTTTCGTTCAAATGCACCATTTATTTGATAAATATAACAATTTAATGTTTTTTCTATCAATATTTTACCCTTCCAATAAATATAAAATTATAGAGTGAAATCTTAAATTAATCTAATGAATTTCAAAGTTCACTCAAAGTATCACAAAACATTCAAAGATTCATAAGCATCATTGACCAACAAATAATAAGACAATTTTTTGATAAATGTATGGATATATTTCAATCGGCCTATGATGCGAAATTTATATAATAAAAAAATATATTCCTGAAATATGCTTGTATAAAATGAGTATAGATAGACTTTCTGCCCTGACACCAACTTCTCACTACAATTAATTAATAAAAAAAATTCGAGATTACCAGAAGGTGCTTAAAACTTCAAATATCACTAAAATGACATTGCAACAGTTAAATCTCCTACCACAGTCGTCTGGCAAGTGAGAATAAAATAAAAAAAAAATTGGAAATATTCAAATATATCAGTCAAGGATTTAAGGCACATTTATCAAAATAGATAATAGAGGTGCAACACTTATAAACTGAAGAATTCCCGAGAATTTGTAGCCAAAAAAAATGTTCCAATCGGGCACTGTTCAAAGCAACGAAAAAAAAAAGTGAATTCATATAGGAACTACAAATAAAATAAAAAAATTATCACAACGCTTGGCACAAACTTAAAAGTTATAAATGGGTTTATTTTTCTTGAAAAAATGTGGCTGAAAATTCTCGAACAGAAGAATTCATCAAATCAAAATTTGATATGTACAATAAAAAATATAACATTATATAAAAGTAACAAATTCAATCTCTTTCTTACTATCGAGAGGCCTAAATAATTATGTCATATTTGTATTTAAAATGTACATGTCGTAATAGTTCCTCTTGAATTTCATCTAGAAAAAGGAAATAGTAAAAGATAACACTTAGAAGCTCACTTTTTCATTGATCTAATCTTCTTTTAAAGCTTTACTTTCGAATTGTCTATGTGGGACATAACCCTTAGGTTCCTTTTTAATTGGAGGAACATCTCCACCAATAGTCACATAGCCAGTTTTTGAATTCAAACTGAGAGCATTTTTCAACGAATTATCACCAGTAATCTTGATGTAGGAGTTATCGGTGGGACTAACTGTTTCCAAATCATCAGCAGAAATGCGTTCTTTATTGTTTCCGGTAGTAATGATATAAGCTGCATTTTTATCTGTTGGTAACGATTTGAAAGGGATGTAACTAGGATTAGCAGTTTTCAGAAGTTCCCCGGTTAATACATATGGAGCCGAAGAGGAGGTCTCTGACGGAGTATAAGACTGCTTGTCCATTACCGAAGGCAATGGTATGTACGTCGAATTGCCTTCAGAATTACCACCGAGGTCAATTCCTAAAACGCAGTAACTACTAGTAGACGAATTGCCCGCCCCAGTGTTGCCACCGTCCAAAGGAAGAACAAGGTAAGGCTTACTCATACTGGTAGGTCTGATATTTCTTTGTCTCAAAGATGTGGTAGCCAGATCGGAAACATCTTCGGCAGATGTTGTTTTGGGCTGTTCCGTTCCTGAATCTGAACTATTCGATATATTACTTGTAGCGTCGATTGAGCCTGTGGCAGAACTGCAACCACTGGAATCTACAACATTTCTGGCATTAGGTGAACCCTCCATCTTCTTCATAAGAAGGTGTTTTTCATCATCGGCAGCATGTTGGCCATCGGCGTCACTTCTTGGTTTCTGCGACCAACTCGATATATCCACTTCTATAGTTTCACTCTGGAGACCGAGTGGTAATTTCACTTCCACATCTTTCATTATTTTAACATGTCCGTATAATCTGAAAAACATACAGAAATCATAACTGATGCTAATTACAATTACAAAATTTTATATACTCTTCAAATCTGCTCAAAATTTTCAGTAACGTTTAGTGAAAGCATAACAAATTAATTGAATCCAACACGACGTCATAAGTGACGTCACTTGAAAGTAAAAATAATAAAGTGCTTTATGCAAAAAAATAGAAAGAATATTGACTCACCTTTTGAACAAGCAGGTCATACCAGATAAAAATAGAATTATGAGAGGTACCAACAAATAGATCGTATAATTTCCAGAAGATCTACAGTAGGATTCAACCTCATCACTCCATTTTCCATTGTAAACCTTGTCCCCATCCAAATTGATAGCACGTACAGAAACAAAGAAAGAATACACCTTTTCTTTTCCACAACTGTTGAAACCCCATTCTTGGCCTGAAAAAAAATTATATTATTCGAGGAAAAGTTGAAAATGAAACCAACACTTCCTTAATTGGAGGTACGAAAATGACAGATTTGTGGTGACATACCCCAAAGATTCCTCGGATCATTTTGAGAAAAATTAATAAAGATTTATTATTATTATTTGATACACTGGTATAATTATCACTAAATGTAGGACTACTAGAAACACTCTGTATCTCGAAAACAAAGTGTTTGCGGGGCCCATGTTTTTTAAGACTTTTTTCATGAAATTATCCAAGGAATCTCTCATTTTTGTTTGCACCTACAATATAGAAATATTCTGTATAATACATTTGTTGACTTTACCTGTTATGTTAATGACAGTGGTTTTATTTTCCTTGTCTTGTTTTTCTTTTATTTGCAATTCGTAATATTCGTTTCTACCATTTGGCTCTTGTGGACTATCCCAACTTATGAGGGTATAGGTAGCATTTTGACCTATGGAGGGTTTCCTTATCACACCAGGATCTGTAACAAATTCGAAGATAAACATAATAATAAAAATAAAAAGTACAAAATTTAACTTACATCCAATTTCTGTTTGAGTTCTTATTTCTCCAGAATGTTCTGAACAAGAAACAGTACAAGCTTGTACTGTTATCGTATAGTTTTTGAAGCTTGTTAGATTAGTGAGCTGAAATAAACAATTTTTAAGAAAATCCCGTTTTTTTTTCAAATTCTATCTCAATATTACCATTGCATACTGTATTTCTGCGTCTCTTATTGGATCTATGCGCTTTGAATCTTCATTGTAATTTATTTGGTAATACTTTAACAAGCCGTTCTTCTTTTTAGGAACAGCCCATCTGAGTGAGACAGAAGAGTTTGTTACATCAATAAGTTTCAATTTTTGAGGAGCAGTGGGAGCTGAAACATGCCATCAAGTCAAAAAATTTAAATATAAATTGTAAATAAAAAATATGAACATAAATGAAAAATAAAAAAAAATTGCATTTCATGTTCATTCATCAGACCAGGTAATTTTCAATTGGCCTAATAGGTATTCTTCAGCACTTGGTTTTATAAGAACTTTTGCAGATGATCTGAGTTTTTTTCAAAAAAAAAAAACTGTTTGAATTTCAACCTGTTTCAAAAACTCACCTGTTTCCAAGGTAGTTGACAGGAGTGGTTCACTACGTGCACTATATTTAGCGGAGTTAATTACTGCTGCAACTTGTAAACTGTAAGTAGTATATGGCGTTACATCTTGAATTACAAATGAGGATTCGGTGCTTGGAACCGTAGTGTTCTTTTCCGGTTCTGTAACAAAAATGATAGATCACAAAGTTGAAAACGATTTCAAATTAAAATAAAAAAAATTTATCGATTTAACTTACCTTTGCATTTCAAATTTTGCTCCGGCGACCAAATTGGACAATAGTAGATGATAAAACCGGTGACACTCTTATCCGAGCATCCGAAACTCCATTTTACCTTGATGTAGGTGGAACCTACATTCACTCTATAAAATTCATCGATTTTGCCAAAATTGTCTTTGTAATATAAATCAGTACAATGTGCCCATGTCATACCACTGCTGCCACGGTCAGTGTTGGCCGAAATAGCAAATTGGAATGTTTTATTACTCGGAATACGCTGATTGTGTACAGTACGATTGCTGGGGACAACAACCCAATCCAATTTACCCTGAAAAAGTCGAAAAAATGTTTTATGTAATATATCTGACTACTCGACACTCATTCAATCTAACACCAGAACAGCCATACTCAATCTTTTTTTACCTTGTTGCTAATATTTCGATGGCTTTATGTTAACAAATACCCAAGCTTATTGTATGACATCTACGATTCATTTATTTCGATTACCATTTACCGCTAAAGCCATCTATTTCAAAACTGCGGAAGCAAAGTTGTACACCAATAGTAACAGAGTTAAATTGTCGTATTTACACAGTAATATGACAATTAAATATATAATCAGCTAAAGAAACAAACCCAAGAATCCATCGAAAAATATGAGATACGCATTCTCGCTAAGAAGACTACACAGGTGTAGGTAGTACCTAATAGTGTCCTGTGTGCACGCAATGAGGAAGAAAACAAGAGTAAATGAGTGAATAATAATACCGTTGTTTTTGCTTAATTTTGAACCCTTATTTGTGATGCTACTTGTGAAAATTGTGATACTGGTCGATGACGTGGCTCGGGCCGCATGAAAAGAACAAAAGGGCCGCAAGTTGAGTATGGCTGCACTAGAACATTCTGTATCCAAATTTACCCATTTCGAATTGAATCGATATTTTACAAAATAAACTGACAGATAGATCGACTTACAGTACAAGGAGGCCTTTCTCTTTCATCATTACACCAGAATATCGTGTAGTTCTTAATGTGTTGGTGAATTTCCATTTTTGGTGGCTGCCAAGACAGACGATAATACCCTGAATCCAATAATTCCTTCCTAAGTTTCCTGGGTTCTCGGGCACCTGAAGGCCACCAAAGATTTGAAATGATATCGTACGAATCACAATTTGAACACTAACATGTGATTTTTTAATAAAAATTTAATCAAACTTACAGTCCTGATGCGATGGAATTCGAACAACTGAATAATTTTTGGAAAATCCCATCTCGTTTTTGGATCTTATTTTGAAGGTATAACTTCTGCGAGGTGATAAACGTTCATAGAGTAAATATGCATTTTCCGTTGAATTCTCCACTTCTTCATCGCCCTGAAGTTTTACCACATAAGTGAAATTCTCCCCGTTTCTTTTTTCCTCTGGAACGTGGGACCAATAAATTCTAACATTTCTATCGGAATTGTTTCCATACGTCAAGATTTCGAAACTTCCAAGATTTGTTCTGGGAGCTTCATCAGGCTCTGAAATTTCAGAAGAAAATCATGAAATGACTATTTTTTGATAAGGCAAATAAGGGGACTTACTTTTGCTAGCGGTGAGGACAGTTATAGAAGCATTGTCTGACCATCTGCTTTCATCATTTGGATCAGCCACAGCAGATCTCAAAGAAACTCTGATATCGTAATAAGCATGTGCGAATTCTAAATTCCTGAGTTCGTATTTAATTGTAGAGTCTCCTTTAGTGTAATTAATGGGACTACTTTTCCATTCTTTAGTACCATAAGAACATTGATAAAGCACCCTAAAGTGGAGGCCACTGTTGAAAACTTGGAGAGTAGATGGGATAGACCATGATAAACCAACTGAATTCCAAGATTTACTGGTTACTTTTAAGTTTTCTGGTCTGTTTGGTATCACTGAAATATGAATAAATCGTTTGAATAGACAAAAAGTTTATTCTCATAGAGAATGACCAACATATTTGTGAAAATAACCTATTTCAACTCTTTTCCAACAAACAGTAAGAATGAAAATCAAAAAATATCAACAAAGTAACCTTATCTTAGACGAACTTTGCCACTAGTCAAATAAATTCATCAAATAAAACTGTTTCCAATTAACAATGAAAATCTGAAGAATTTCAACAAGGTAGCCTAACCTTAAAGTAAATTTTGAAGTCATGAAAATTGATTAAATTAAACTCTCTTTCAACTAAGATGAAGAATAAAAAACCAAAGGTAATCGACAACTTTTAGAATATTCAAGATATTGATTCTATTTTCAAAAATCAGAACTCACCATGTTTAAAATGTTTGAATTTCACTATAGGCATACTGTAGTTTCCGAATGTATTGTTTGCTGTAAGTCTAAAATAGTATGTTGGCAAGTTTTGTCTGTATATTGGACCAGTGCTCAGGCTCCAAGTGCACTTCATTTCTGATCCTTCTCCTTCTTCAATTTTTGGACATTCATATTGTCTAGAAATAAAAAAAAATAATCAACAACTTATATTATTATATTATATAAATTTTAATGTGCCTATTTTGATGGCACAAGCTATCAAATTAAAAATTATTGAAAAGCCCTAGTGTTAGTGTCTGCCATCTGGAGTAAATTTATTCAAGGGATAAAAGTAGAGCTCAGAATAGTTAGAAAATTAAGGCATAGCGTAGAAGAGGTTAACAGTCAGTTTTCCTTTGTCAAGTTTGAAAAATTTTTATTAATGAAGAAATGATTAATTAATGATAAATTTATAAGTGAAATTTATAATGGTTTCTTATCATTTTCCGGGAAAAATCAATAATAGATGATACTACTTCCACTACCCAGAAGTAATATTAAGAAGTGTTTATCTGTTTCAATTCTAATACGATAAGAGATTTCAACCTTGAATTTCTTATCAAAACACTTAACCAATTGTAACATCTAATCAACATTACCAAGAATATATTTTAGCATTTGTTGAATCCAACAGAAGATGAATGGGCATCAAATACATAGAATTATTAAGCAGTTAAAATGCTTAATGATTGGTCAAGTTAATTGAAGTATTGCGATTCCACAAATTGTATAAAAATAAATTCACTTACTCCAACAGTGGATCTGAAGAATAAGTCAGATTATATGAAGTGAACACATGATTTTGTGGAGCAGTCCATCTGCACGTCAAGTTATCCAAATTTTCACTTATACACCTGAAGTCTGTTATTTCTTGAGGGGGTACTGAAAAAATTTTTTTTGGAATTCATTCAAATACATTAACATTAAGTTAATTCATGATGAAGTTTGGTCCCAATTAATTTTTCCAAACGTTTAAATATAATTGCAATAAAGAAAGATTAGATTGAACTTGACAATGAGAAATAAAATTTAAAAAAATAAATAATATTATTTAAACTTACCTCCAACATAGACAAAATTTGCACATATGTATTCCTTTTGGTACATACACCGATAATATTGTTTACTTCCAAAGAAAGGTTTTTCAACATGAAGCTTAATTGTTGTTTCATTTACGACATTAATCTGTAAAAGGACATGCTTTAGGTGGTTATGAAATTTATTGAAATAGTGTTCATCTCACCATCTTGCTAATATCAAAATTGTTCATAGCAAATGTCAAATGACGGCTTGGATTAGGACCAAGGGATTTTGTTTCATTTTCATTCAAACTACAATATATATCTAGAGGTTCCCCATACCTTACAGTTATGTCACCATTTGGTACAGTATCTAAAAAAAATGTTAAACATAAATCTGTGTTTTTGTGTGTTCACAACATAAATTTAATACTTACAGCCCTTTGAGGGAATGCCATTCAAGCAGTTTTGATCACTGACTACAAACTCAAAACTAAACAAAGCTACTATGAATATAAGGCAGGGTGTCAATCTTGAAGAAATACCCATTGTTATTGGTTGCTGTTACTCAACTGAAATAAAATACAATAAAAATTTCACTGAAGAAA
The DNA here is from genome assembly GCF_914767665.1 of Harmonia axyridis. Taxonomy (NCBI): domain Eukaryota; kingdom Metazoa; phylum Arthropoda; class Insecta; order Coleoptera; family Coccinellidae; genus Harmonia; species Harmonia axyridis. Next base: position 160,671 of record NC_059508.1, read on the forward strand.
AACAATGAAGCTATTGTCAATATTTATTGATATGATACAGGGGTTTCTCAGACTTTGGAACTAATGAATCAATTAGAAAATTATCTTTGGATTTGTTCCAATGGATAGTGTGCCAAAATTTTGAGATTGCTTGTAAAAATCCAGTCTTATCATTTCTTTTATCTAATATAACACTTCTGTAAATCTTTTTTTTTTTCATAATTTTAATATCACCTTCCATAAAGAAGTATACCAGATTATCTTAATTTCAAATAATCCAAAGCATATTGAATTTAAAACTTCCACAGCTTTAATGAACTAAAAGCAGAAACAACTCCTAGTAGTTGACTGGATCTTTTTTCAATGTCAAAAGGAATTCTAGGAAGCCCTAATGTTATAGAATTTTCAAAAATTTATTGTTATCTAAGACATGAAAAAAAGATAAGTAACAAAACTAACTTGTTCCGCAATAAATCAAAGAGAACATTATTCCATAAATTCAACATTGTATTCAATGTCGTAGGAAACAATACTTGAAAAAATGAAATATATCTGGATGAATAGTCTGGATAATTTTCAATGAAAATAGGTGAAAGAATATATTTTTTATCAATTAACATATTCAACTATGTGAAAAGCGTAATGTTATCAAGAAATGATAAGTTATAATCAATCGAGTTCTTGGAACATTTCAATACACTCATTTAAACGGATAATAGATGTTTTTCCATTGAATGGTTAATAGATATTTTTTCAGACATTATTCGAAGTATATTAAATCTCCAGAAGTAGAAGTCATTATCATCGATTGTTCATAGGAAGAATTTATTCGGTGAATCAGTAAAAACGTTTCATCGATAACAATTGAAATGTCATTATCCTTTGTTCTCTCTATTATGATACTGATAGGAAAAAGCTTTAACAATTGAAAACGAAGTAATGAATAAGCAGGATATGTATACATAACACTCAACATTTTCTTTAATTCCAATTACTTGATATTTATAATAACAATTGAAAATATTTTTAATGTAACATGGCTCAGTAATAAACTCATACAACTTTTTATTTATAGGGGAGAAAGTATTTTTAAGGCCTTGGAAAAAATTTCTGTACAGTACCTTAGTGTAAATTTGATTTAGATATCTTTCACTTTACAAAAGTATCACCATATTAATTGTATTATTCAAATGCGAAGGTGAAATTCAATTGAAAGTAGCAAGGAATGCCCCAACAATTTTTATAACATCTTTTTGAACAGATGAGTTGAAATATGCAATTTCCATTAGGTTAAATTATTTATGGACTGAACATATAACAAGCCAATACCACTGTAATGTTGGAATCAATAAATATTTATTTATTTCATCATAGCTTAGAAGGTACACCGCTTAGAAACTGAAGATACATTTTTATTATTCCAGGAAGGCTAAGTTCACGAAAATGTAAACAAATGATTTTCACGTATCTTTCAATGTAAGTATATTAACCACTCACCTGAAAATCATCCGCATTTTCATTTTATTAACGACTTTTAGACAAATATCAATATCCACACTAAAACTCTTAGCTCATGCAAGTAGCTGAATTGAATATTGAAACGACCATTTTTGTCAGCAATACTTGGAAATGATAATACGTAGACTGGTCTTTAATGGTTCAACTAAGAGTTTTGAAGCACTATCACTAATTACTGGTATATCTTGGAGATGAGGATTTATGATAACGTAAAGAATATGTTTGATATATTTCCAAAAGATAATAACGTTGGTATTTTAACTTATTATTATTATTATTTCGATTAGCTTATCGTATGACAGAAAAGCAGATTGACATTACGCAACAAAGATGGCTACGCTAAAAGATTTATTTACATAGATAAAGTAACACACATTTTCTCTTTTTCTTCTAGTCACCGGTAATTTTTGTTTTTTTTTAATACTTTCAGATTTTTTTTTTTACAGACTGACCAGAAATCAAAATAAGATAATTTTAATTTCCAAATCTTATTTGAATTAAATCCGAATCACACACAATACGGTAGTTTGTAATTTGGGTTGCCTAACCTGAAATTTGGGATAATTCAATTGAAATAATAATTTCGTATTTCATTACATTATATCAACTATGATTTTATAATTCTGAAATTTCCTAAAGCACGAAAGGATTATTAGCTATTATAGCACAACAAACTATTCATGAATAAGGATTTATTATTTTTTCTTGATATCAAATGGAATCACATCCCACCAATCATTAACTATATCTACATCGTTTTTCCATTTCGATCTATACAAAATTAATTCGAACTATGAACATTTTTTCTCAATTTTTTTTGCTTGTATAAATCGAAATTCAATCCTTACATTGTCGCCAAACAAAACAATAGAAACATGTGCTTTAGCCCATTATGGAATTTTTACCTGATGAGGGTGGCAATATAGCCCTTAAATAATAGGCCATGCAAAATGTGTGAGTTTGTATAGCCGTTCTTAGAATTCCATTCTGCTTCTACACATGGAATGAATTTCAGGAAATATCTGGGAATTGAAACAATAATTGTAAGAAATGGATAGAAAAGCGACAGCAAAATTTTAATAGCGAATTATATTATATACTACTCAAATTTCATTTGAATATCTTGTGAAAAAAAGGTGCTATGAGAAAAAAAACTTGAAAAAAAAATCGAAATTTAACACCCCACCTCGACAAGAAAAGCGTTTATAGCATTTGTTTTTCGTGTAATGATCCGAAGAATCAGTCATTTTCATTTGTAGGTACTTCCAATTTAGGACAAAATCTATCTACAAGAAAAAGTGTAAAAGAAAGTATTCAGAAAATTTAAAAAATATATTGAGTAACCAATTAAAATTGCAATAATATTGTTATCAATCCAGTATAGAGGGTGTTCCTTGATTGGAGGTACAAAGAAAAATGGGAGATTTCTTGGATAATTTCAAGAAAACCATAAACATGGTCCAGCAAAAGCTTTGTTTTCGAGATGGGCATAGAAGGTGTTTCTTATAGTCATATTTTTTTGTGGTGATTATGCCAGTGTATCAAATTTTTATTATTCTTCGCAACAGATTGGGTAAACTTATAATCAATATATTATCATAACTTACTTGATTTTTATAATAATTTGAACTTTCCTGAGAATTACTGAAGAATTTGTTGAAATTTTTTCTCAAAGTTGAAAGCAGATATGACAAAACTATAAAATACCAAAAAGTATAGTACTGGACCTAAGTTAATTTTAACATTTTCATAAACTACCAGTGGTCCACCAAAAAAAAGTTCTGGAAGAAAGAAGCGGCCACTGTTCCATAAAAAATATCACCCTGTAGATTATTATTTGCATTTGAAATTAGCATGTCACATAATGAAAACTTCAAATTCGAATATCTATGCCAAATTTAACTTCAATATCTTGTGAAGGGAAGGCGCCATGAAAAAAAAATTCATCCCCAATTTAGGAACAGTCTGTATATATTTCGATCATATCCACTTCTTGAATATGTTCCAAAGGAATCTTGGGAGATATTTCAATGAAATATTACTCAATTTTTTTCTTATAAGAATCTCCATTATAAGCACCCGTTAGTATGAAAATAATTGAAGTAAGGATTATGATATAGGATTAGCGAACGCGCCATTGTTTGAAATCCTTGTCGTAGCGCGTAGCCATTTCCGTTCCGGCGAATTCTAGCTACGCGTAGCAGTCATATAGGACGTTTTAATTTGGTAAAGCTGCTCACATATCAGTCTCTTCCTTTTTAAACTCGATCGCCGTATAGTGTGGTTGCAGTTTGTTTCCGTTGGTTACACAGTGTTCCTATAAGTTAGGTCCTTTGTTAACTGTTGCATTTATTTTTATTCCAAACAGTAAGTAAATATTTCTTTGCATTCTATAACAAATATAATATTACCGGCGTTGAATGAACCTGCCTTTAGCCTTAAATCACGTGTAACCAAGCGCCGATCCCGGTGTCGGCCATATGTTGCAATATTACTCACAAATATTTATTGTACTAAGTATTTTATCTTTTCTTATTAGATTTTCTGCGCGTTTCAGCTGTAAATTTATTTCTTATAAGAACAATTTTGGGTGCGTTCGAGAATAAGGTCCACGTGGTGACCCGTCTCTTCAGCCATTTTTCTTTTGATGACGTACTTTCAAATTATTTAATTTACTCAACAGGTGATGCTTTTTCCTTCTAAAATGATTTTCGTGACTAATACTTTCAATTGCATCTTCTAAACATTTTTTTGCAGCTGAGATTTTTTGTTCATCCATGCGGAACTGAGCATCACTCTGATGCTTTCATTCTTTCCATTGGACCTTATTCGTTCCCAATTAATATACTCAACCTTTGTCCGTAGATTTCAATTGAATCATCTCCGGTAGATTTATTCTTATACTGTTATCGTTTAGGGCGTAGTTTCTGCGAGTTCTCATTGTATTTTTTTTTTCAGGTTCAAAATGGGTAAAGAAAAGACTCATATCAACATTGTCGTCATTGGACACGTAGATTCTGGTAAATCTACAACCACCGGTCACTTGATCTACAAATGCGGTGGTATCGACAAACGTACCATCGAAAAGTTCGAGAAAGAAGCCCAGGAAATGGGAAAAGGTTCTTTCAAATATGCGTGGGTACTTGACAAACTTAAGGCTGAACGTGAACGTGGTATCACCATCGATATCGCTTTATGGAAATTCGAAACCTCCAAATACTATGTAACCATCATCGATGCCCCTGGACACAGAGATTTCATCAAAAACATGATCACCGGAACATCTCAAGCCGATTGCGCTGTATTGATTGTAGCCGCTGGTACTGGTGAATTCGAAGCTGGTATCTCAAAGAACGGACAAACTCGTGAACACGCTCTACTCGCCTTCACTTTGGGTGTGAAACAACTCATCGTTGGTGTCAACAAGATGGATTCCACCGAACCACCATACAGTGAATCTCGTTTCGAGGAAATCAAAAAGGAAGTATCTTCTTACATCAAGAAGATCGGTTACAATCCAGCTGCTGTTGCTTTTGTGCCAATCTCTGGATGGCACGGAGACAACATGTTGGAAGCTTCCACCAAAATGCCATGGTTCAAGGGATGGGCTATCGAACGTAAAGAAGGAAAGGCTGACGGTAAATGCTTGATTGAAGCTCTTGACGCTATTCTTCCTCCATCTCGTCCAACTGAAAAACCCCTTCGTCTTCCACTCCAGGTAAGAACACAACTCTATTCACTTGTGGTAATTTTCATATTTAATGATGATCACAACATTATGAAATTTGTTAATGATTCGTTTTATTGGCTTAATCTTTTCTGAATTTATGGAAATCATTAACGTTTCTATCTGGCCTAATTAAAATGTTCTAATTGGTTTTTCTTTCCAGGACGTCTACAAAATTGGTGGTATTGGAACAGTACCAGTAGGTCGTGTTGAAACAGGAGTATTGAAACCAGGTACCGTTGTTGTGTTCGCCCCAGCCAACATCACCACTGAAGTAAAGTCTGTTGAAATGCACCACGAAGCTCTCCAAGAAGCTGTACCCGGTGACAACGTTGGTTTCAACGTTAAAAACGTATCAGTCAAGGAATTGCGTCGTGGTTATGTCGCTGGAGACTCCAAGAACAACCCACCCAAAGGAGCATCAGACTTCACTGCCCAAGTTATCGTATTGAACCACCCTGGTCAAATCAGCAACGGATACACTCCAGTGTTGGATTGCCACACTGCTCACATCGCCTGCAAGTTTGCCGAAATCAAAGAAAAGGTCGACCGTCGTTCAGGAAAGACGACAGAAGAAAACCCCAAGGCTATCAAATCTGGAGATGCTGCCATCGTAAACTTGGTACCCTCCAAGCCTATGTGCGTAGAATCCTTCCAGGAATACCCCCCTCTTGGACGTTTTGCTGTCCGTGACATGAGGCAAACAGTTGCTGTAGGTGTCATCAAGAGCGTTTGCTTCAAAGATGCCGGAGCTGGCAAAGTCACGAAAGCCGCAGAAAAAGCAACAAAGAAGAAGTAGTTCAGTTTTTATGGAAATTTTTAAAATATTTCATACTACATTTTGCAATAAAACTGGAGTTATTTTATATGTAATGACTTTTGTGATCTAGCTATTTTTTGACTCTCCAAATTAAAATCTAATAAAACTGATTTTTAATTGAAATTTTCGTTTCCTTATTCCTTCCAGAAAGTTCCTTAGGAAAGGTATTTTAAAAATATAATAAATTTCCAATAGATCTATGAAACAATATGAACAATAATAATAGATTGGTATATCTCCAAAATTGAGGTCATAATATATTTTCAAACTATATTTGACTAGGGAATGAAAGTATGTTATTGAAAAGATAATACTTAGAGCATATATTTTTGGTTAAAAGCTGATTCTGCTATAAATCTATTTCAATGAGGCCTTTGGAGTTGTGATTATTACTGTCGATTGAAAAAAATGAGTATTGCATATTAATAGAGATATTTTCCAACAATCTACTGAGCCTGTGCATTTTAAGAATAGATGTCGACTCTTTTCAATATATATATTTTTGAATATTTGTGTACTCTGATGAGTACCGAAAATTTAATTGAATGAACTTCATGGGAATAAAAGATTTTTTTATTTTCAAAGTAATCGACGTATTCGTAATAGAGGCTGTTCTTCCACCAAAAAAACATGAAATATTGAATAGCAGTTTCATGTCACTCCTGCCGTGCGAATTTTTTCAAATATAATTTTATTTTATAAATATTTCATATTTGTCGAAGGAAAAAACACGAGTCAGTATTCAATAAGAAACGGAACGCATTTTTCGTAATATTGAAAATAATTTGGTGGAAGAACTTAAGAACCATATTGGCATTGATTTGACGTAAAAGATTCAAAGGAACTTCCACCAAAAAACATAATATATCAAACAGCATTTACATAATATCGCTTTTGCTGTGTGATTTTTTTTACATAGTAGTTAATTTTACAAATAATTCATAGTTTTCCAATGGAAAAACATAAGAGTTTGTGTTAAATAGAGGTTACAGCGCATTTTACCTAATGTCGGAAAAAATTTGGTGAAAGAATTTTTATATTGACATTGATTTGACGTAATTCTGCATTTGCTTATCGTGACATAGATAAAAGTATGCATAGATTTAATAATTTCCTTTTAAAATTTGTTCAATATTCAACTGATAATAAAAAATATTCAATTTACACCGGCCGGTTATTGATTTAACCAATAGTTTTGGTTTTTAGGACAGATGGTACGATCCACAAGTCACTTTTTATACACTGCGCATGTGTTAAACCCTAGAATAATAGATTTTATTACCTGTGGGAACAAACTTTACAATTTTGGGTTGCAGGACATCCCGTATAAACGCGAGCGCAAAAGCACAAGCCCCCAGTTTTGTTCTGTTGCTAGTACAATTTAGATTGTACGTTAGTTTGGCCATTTTCTAGATTCCGCATTTATTTTCATTCCAATCTGTAAGTAATGATTCATTGTATGCATGCATTTATTCCCTGAACTCTTATTTTCGTTTTTTGAATTATTATGTTGCAGTCCGCAGCATCCACGTGTTCTTATAAGATTTATATCAGTATCTAATTGGAATCGCCGCGTAGGTTATTTCCTTTCGGTAATCTGAAAATTTTCTTATAAGATATAAATTATTTAGACCGTATAAACTATTCGTTATTAACCTACTCTAATATATATTATGATAATTCTCAAGTTGAATGGTATTTTTCATTCCTAAAGTAGTATTTATTTTAATGTCCACATGGTAACTTTGTGCCATTTTGTTTTTACAAACCTAATGGAGATATCTATTGAAATTTATAGAATTATTTCTATCTCAGTGAACATATTTTCTTTATATCGCATAATATTTTTTACAGTGTTTTGTTGACTTGCCGTAGAGATTTTGAAATTCTATAAATTTTTCCACCCATCTAAATTTTTGTCATTTGATTAATTTTTCCTCGGCGTGCTTTCTTTCATGACAATTTTTCATTCTAACTATTAGTTATATCATAGATAAGTAGATAATAATATTCCTCACAATTTGGGCAATTCACATTATTATTCCATTCCTAAATTCGATCGATTTTTTTTTCACATTTACTACTCGATTGATGTTAGAGAAATCGGAGACATTGTTGAAACGATCCCTTATGGTAACTAGTAATAGTTTTTTTTTCTGTATAGCTTATTTCCTAGGTTGTAGTGAATAAGGTATTTCTTACTATCGTAATATTTATTTGTTCGGCAAATTCTCCGTTGTCTAGCAGCCTGTAAAAAATTATATGAGCACATGCTACTACCCAGGTGTATTCATGCCGATATATACTAATAGTTTTTATTGAGCGTCTTTTTGGTTCGAATAATAATTATAGAAATATCTGACGAATATTTTCCACATCTTTATTAGTATTGAGAAATTCGACGTTGGAGTTTAATAAAAAAAATTTTTCCAGATACAAAATGGGTAAAGAAAAGACTCATATCAACATTGTCGTCATTGGACACGTAGATTCTGGTAAATCTACAACCACCGGTCACTTGATCTACAAATGCGGTGGTATCGACAAACGTACCATCGAAAAGTTCGAGAAAGAAGCCCAGGAAATGGGAAAAGGTTCTTTCAAATATGCGTGGGTACTTGACAAACTTAAGGCTGAACGTGAACGTGGTATCACCATCGATATCGCTTTATGGAAATTCGAAACCTCCAAATACTATGTAACCATCATTGATGCCCCTGGACACAGAGATTTCATCAAAAACATGATCACCGGAACATCTCAAGCCGATTGCGCTGTATTGATTGTAGCCGCTGGTACTGGTGAATTCGAAGCTGGTATCTCAAAGAACGGACAAACTCGTGAACACGCTCTACTCGCCTTCACTTTGGGTGTGAAACAACTCATCGTTGGTGTCAACAAGATGGATTCCACCGAACCACCATACAGTGAATCTCGTTTCGAGGAAATCAAAAAGGAAGTATCTTCTTACATCAAGAAGATCGGTTATAATCCAGCTGCAGTTGCTTTTGTACCAATCTCTGGATGGCACGGAGACAACATGTTGGAAGCTTCCACCAAAATGCCATGGTTCAAGGGATGGGCTATCGAACGTAAAGAAGGAAAGGCTGACGGTAAATGCTTGATTGAAGCTCTTGACGCTATTCTTCCTCCATCTCGTCCAACTGAAAAACCCCTTCGTCTTCCACTCCAGGTAAGAACACTGCTCAATTCACTGGCGGTAATTTTCATATTTAATGATGATCACAACATTATGAAATTTGTTAATGATTCATTTTATTGGCTTAATCTTTTCTGAGTTTATGGAAATCATTAACGTTTCTATCTGACCTAATTAAAATTTTCTAATTGGTTTTTCTTTCCAGGACGTCTACAAAATTGGTGGTATTGGAACAGTACCAGTAGGTCGTGTTGAAACAGGAGTATTGAAACCAGGTACCGTTGTTGTGTTCGCCCCAGCCAACATCACCACTGAAGTAAAGTCTGTTGAAATGCACCACGAAGCTCTCCAAGAAGCTGTACCCGGTGACAACGTTGGTTTCAACGTTAAAAACGTATCAGTCAAGGAATTGCGTCGTGGTTATGTCGCTGGAGACTCCAAGAACAACCCACCCAGAGGAGCATCAGACTTCACTGCCCAAGTTATCGTATTGAACCACCCTGGTCAAATCAGCAACGGATACACTCCAGTGTTGGATTGCCACACTGCTCACATCGCCTGCAAGTTTGCCGAAATCAAAGAAAAGGTCGACCGTCGTTCAGGAAAGACGACAGAAGAAAACCCCAAGGCTATCAAATCTGGAGATGCTGCCATCGTTAACTTGGTACCCTCCAAGCCTATGTGCGTAGAATCCTTCCAGGAATACCCCCCACTTGGACGTTTTGCTGTCCGTGACATGAGGCAAACAGTTGCTGTAGGTGTCATCAAGAGCGTTTGCTTCAAAGATGCCGGAGCTGGCAAAGTCACGAAAGCCGCAGAAAAAGCAACAAAGAAGAAGTGATCCATTGTCTGGATATTTCCAGAGGAGTTATTTTATATGTAATGACTTGAATGTGATCTCAGATATTTTTAACATCTGTAAATTGATGCAAGACCTAATAAAGTAGGTTTACACTGAGTTTATTCTATGAGCAATTTTACCCAATCCTATTTTTTCACAGTTCTTGAATTATATTTAGCAATAATTCGATGGCCATTTGTTTGTTTATAAACAATAAAGGACTGTTACTACTACTACTACTATTTAGCAATAAAAAAAATATAGAAGAATACATTCAAAGGAATGTATTGAAAATTTTAATAATAATGAAGTTCATTTGTCTAAACAAATAATAAATGTAATGAAATAGCAGATATAATGAAATATATAACAATCACTGAAGATGAATTTCACTGCATCGCTTTCAAAATAGGGGGGTCAAGATTTTTGGGATGGCATCGAAAAAACAAGAAAATTTTTATTTCGGAAGGGATATAGCAAATACACTTGAAGAGAAAATTTGCTGTAATAAAAACAAAAATAGAATTTTTTGATATTCACATTTATTTTGTATAAAGAATAAAATAATATATAATAAAACACCATAAGTATTTTACTTTCATATGTGTAGCAATAGTTTTATCACAGGACGTTCATACAAATAAGATACAGTAGTGTTCTTTCACATTAAGAATGTTTGTTACATCTAATCCATGTTGTTATATTCGAATTGTTTGATTGAAATGTTGCGGTTGGATAACCAACAACATTTTTGTTTCCAGATACACCATTAATATTCTATTTAACGTGCTGAAAAATTGATTGCCACAGAGTAGTGCTCCCTTTGATATTTAGCTTAAAAAAATGTGCTCAACTCAAGTTTAGCAAGTGCAACTACAGGGTTTCATTCAAAATATTGAATATTGATTTCCTATATCTAATGCAAAAGACTCTTATTTCTAGATAAGCTCAACATAAATGCACAATTATTAATAATTTACGTTCAGTAGCGACACCAGCATTCAACAATTGGGGAGCCAAAATTTCCAGGTCCACCTAGTTTACATTACATTTGTGTAGTATTTTTTTTGCTCATATGATATTTCCGGGGGGCCCAGGCCCCATAGTCGCCACTGCTTACATTTCAAAAGTATATATTTGAATGCTATCAATTCACAAATATGATTGACCGTAATTGGAACTGAATTCGACAAACTTTCCAAAGGATCCCCTCAATATTATTGCCGAAATAAATCAATGAATGAATTATATGTTATATTGAAGATTCGCGATATTTTTTAATATTTGTCCCATTAACATGCTAGAAAAATATCTAAGGTTTACTTTTTATTTAAATCTAAGGAAATTTTAAAACGTAGCAAAAAATTCAAGTCCTAGATTTGTAGATTTTCAATTCATCGATTATATAACGGGTGAATTTTGAATTTGTCGATTGGATTTGATTGTAAAAGTAAGTCAATAATATAACTGAAAAAAATGAATTAAAGTAATACTTATTATAATAAGGAAAATTTTCAATTAAGGGAAAAGGCAGCTAAAAAAATTCGAAATCGAGGTACAGTAAATAGTAAAACTTCAATACAAAAATTATCACAGTAAGTTTATAATAAATTAGTCTTGGAATGGACCTCAATGAGCAGTATCGAATTTGAAAGAATAGAAAAAAGTTATAAATGGGTATTTTGGCACAGTTTTTGATATTAATAAGGAAATTTTAGCTGCCAAGAAAAAACTGAATATCAAAATCTAAAATAAGTAATACCTTCGATAAGAATGCCTAGAAATCTAACAAATTTTTGATGAATTAAAATATAAATAACTTGTTATATATAACTAGGGGTAAATGTCCCATTTAAATTATTGCCATATAGTAAAGGCTCATTTTCACATAATAATATTAATGATATCTGCTCAAATATAAAAAAATTAATCAAATAATCACACTATTTTGATAAAATCAATGATTACTTTAAATTTCTACTCTCGAGAATATTTTCATCATGGGAAATTTCCCATGATGAAAATATTCTCGAGAGTAGAAACTGAATCGATATAATTATATCGATTCAGTTGCACTCTGAAACTCTGACAGTGCATGAATAGGGTTTTGAACCTTCTTCTGTGAGCCTTTTCTCACCTTGGCTCGAACTTCTTCTGGTTTTTCTGGTCTTACCAAAGGTTTTTTCTCCGGTGCTTTCATCTTCCAAACCACAATCGGAGACTGAAAATTGAATTGAATATGAGAAATATATAATGCTTAAATTTTATACAAGGTGTTACATGTGAAAATTAAGACGAAACAGTTGCATGCAAAACGCTAAGTGAATATCGATAAGACCATGGTTAGAATTTTGTTTGACAGCAAAATGTAGAGAGTAATTATTTTCCTTACCGCCACAGTTCCAGCTTGTCTTGGGTATTTCGTTGATGCCACGTAAGAGGCCTTAACAGTCAATACAACTGCATTCATTAAATTTTTGGCTGCTTGAATTAATGAAGTTGCACTATCCAACTATAAAAAATATTCAATTTTAATTTTAACAGCAAAATAGTTATTTATAATGAAAATGCAGAAGTCATTGATATTTTTCCACAAATTCAAAATGAATGTTAGAATGGGTCTTCTGTAGAAATATTATGCATTAATTTCTCTAATTCAAATTGATGGATTAGTGATTTTTTGCATTGGAAAATGTTTGTTAGCAGAACTGATTTCTGCATAAGAAATTTGACAGATAAATATGTAACAGGAGAGTTCCGAATACCAACATATAATAATGAAATATAACTATGAAATCAGTGTGAAACTGTGAACGGATTTCCCACAGAATTAGGGAAAATATGTTCAGCTGTAAAAAATTAATTCAACAACTAATGTTAACAAAAAAACACTTACGCCTGAAACGATGAGCTCGCCAGAAATATTTTGAACATCTGCCTTCACTTTCGATGTAATATTCATTTGGTGACAGTATAGTGCGATTCTTTGTAGATAAGCCAGCAAGTCCTTCTTGGTGGAACTTTCGGGACATTGCTCTGCTATTTGTCGAGTCAGTTTGTCCAACTTTGTTCCGGCTTCAGAAATTTTTTTAGCAGCATTAATTACGTCCATAGTTGTCTTCAAGGGTCCACGTCCACTGAAAAAGAGTTCAATGTTATAGTTAAAATTATACCTCCAATTCAGGAAAGTTAAAGTTTATCAATCGCTAAAATGTAATGTAAAATTTATATTTAATGATATTCTTACTGAAATGCTGGATTATACACACTTACCGAGTAAAATCAGTCATCTCCATCATTATCATGCACATATGTTTGGCCAACACGATTATGTCATTGCCAGCATCGTCCCACTTTGCTACCTCTTTGTCAAACTTCAATTTTTCACTCCTGAAGAATTCCACCTGTTGCAAAATTTTCTTTTTATCTTCATCAGGCATTTTGCCCATTGCCTCTCTGGCTGTTGTTATTCCACTAATATCCGGATATTCATCAACACCGTGTTCTCCTGTATGAGCACTTGCTGCAATAAACATACAAATCAATTTTTAATTATGTAAATTGTTTTCATTATAAGAATCATCACCATACTAAATTTAGTATATTGAAGCCTTTTGCTGACCATGTTCATTGTGAATTGTTTCATTTTTGTTAGAATTGAATTATTGTTCAGAACTATTTTATAAACTTAGTCTCATCGCAGATGTGAACAAATACAAAAAAATTTAAAAACTAAAATAATGAACTTATAACAAAAAAACTAGACTTAATGTGCACTTACATTTACTTCTAGTTTCCAATGTGTAATTTTCATCCAGTTCAACATCTTCAGGATCCAAATCCTCATCAGCCTGAAATGAATGAATAAATCAATCACTTATTTTTTTTTAATTCAACAATTCACTTGTGAAAAATGAATGAAAGTATTCGGAGCAATTGACCTAAGTCCTTCAGCCCATTAAGTTCAAATCACAATCATCAGATAAATAAAAAACAATAAATTCGAACGAACCCTATTCATCAGAACTGCTCTTCGTATCTCTCGTACTCCGTCATAAACAAGTCTTGAAGCATCTATAAAATCATTTTCATCCACCTCTTTTGGCGGATAGCTGGACAAAGCTTGAACGGCTACTTGAACTCTTTGCGTGAACTTCGGCATCACTTGCTCATTCAGCACTTTTACAGCCTCCAAAACTCGTTTGGTATAAATGCAGGGTTCATAATTATCCATTTCTGCAGTAACAACATTACAGACTCTGTTAGACCTGCCCTGTATACCACTGGCCGTTCTGTCCAAAGTATCGGAATCACCTTCTTGCAAAGCCAGCACGCACTTATTAACATCCTCGAGAATATGATTTTCTGATACGGCCAAGAAGTCATCGATTGTTGTGATATCGTCAACAGCTTCAGTTAACAGACGAACTTGATTTTCCCAAAGTTGTTTGAATGCATCCATGTTTTCTTGTGCCACTTTACTTCTAGGTCTTGCAGCCAAAATTCTAGCTGCATTTATCACTTCCGGGCACAAATTTTCCAACTGAGCAGCTGCAAATCGAACCATCTTCACACCGTCCTCGTTATTAGACATGCTACATACTAAATTTGCAACTTCCACAAGTTTATTGGAGTGTTCGGTGAATACTACTGCATACTCCTCCACTTCCTTTTCATTGCCACTTTGAGCTGCTTTGATCAGGACCAAAAGTGGTACGCTCGTTTCCAGAAAACTGCAGAAAATTTCAATTCACCATATGTGAAAACTAATCAAAAGTAAGGAGTTTTACCTGTCGGAGACGTGATCGACAACAGCTTTACGTAGCTGCCTTCTCAAATCCCTCGTCTTTCTACCCATATTGTCGATAGCCCCAGCTAACTTTTCGCTTTTGTCCTTATTACCCATCTGGAATCAATAAACCGATTAGATTATCATTTTTATTCATTAAATTTTAGTGACTGGGCCCATAACCTGTGGTTACTTACGTTCGACATGTACTCAGATAGTAAATCTTGAAGTGCCTGTCTAACAGCGTTGCATTCTGCAACTATACGTTCTCTTCTTTCATCTCTAGTGCAGCTCGAATCTGCCATTAGGGCAGCACCGCTAATAATGCTCTCCAAGCGTTCTTCAAGAGAAGGCCGGGTATGGACCTCATTATAGGCTAATGGTTCCATCGCCATATGATCCTAAAACCAACATCATCATGAAGGAACTTAGAAAACTCATCAATCCTGATACATGAAATAATAGTTATTTAAAATACAAGTGTAAAAAGCATTGATATTCTTTCATGAGAATTTGAGTTAGAATGAGCCTTCTGTACAGGTATTATACATTATTTCATCTTCTTCAATTCACTGAATTTTCATCAAAATTAATGAAATATTTCCATAAGTATTGTTAAGTGATTTTTTGCATTGAAAAATGTTGGTTGACAGAACTGTTTTCTGTATCAGAAATTTGACAAATCTGTGACAGGACAGTTCCATCTGCTAAATAATGAAATATAACCAAAAAATCTGTGAAAAACTGACGATTTTGTTCTGCAAGACTTTCCCGCAGAAATAGACAAATGAATTCAAGTACAAATGGAAACGATTATTATAATTACTCACATCAAATTCATCAAGTGCAGCTGCCAATTCACCTGGTCCGTCATAAGGACAAGACGACGGTTGAGTGACTCTACCCTGAGCAACATCATTTATGGTGTTGACTGCTTCACAAACTTGCTTCAACACGTAATCTCTGTTTGCTTTGGCCGCAGCTAATTCAGGATGTCTTACGTATACTTTAGAAGCTGTCAATAACATCGTGGAATGTTTCTTGAGTACAGCTCTGGCAGCTGCCAAATCATCTCGAAGCTGGGGATCCTTCAACTCTTGTTGACGTTTTGCTGACTGATTCAACAGTTCATTAGTATTATGACGGAATGCTTTGATATTGTCTATCAGTTCTCCTTGACTTGATGCATTCTTCAGTTTTTCCAAATCGTTTTCAACTACATGTAAACTTTTGAGTAATAAGTGGACATCAACCATGTCAGCAAGTATAAGTAAACGAGTCACTGCTGATAGCAGATTTCTAGCTGCTCTAACCATGTTTCCTCTCTTCAGTGAAGAGCAAGGATCCTCTGAAAATTCTCTTGCTGCTATGCTCATTGCATTCCCTGAAATAATTGAGCATAATTTTAGCAGCAGAATTCATAACAGCAACAGTTCTTATAAGAAACTTAAGTAAAACCCATCTTTAATCAAAATATAAATTGCAACATATTTACATTTTGTAATGAGTCAAGGTATCATATATCAACAGATTTATTGATCACCTGATGACTCATCATTGAATGATTCAATATTTTATGGCAAAGTGAAAAAAAGAAGTGTATTATAGAACAACAAGACAAGAGGTTAAGAAATTACCTGTTTTGCGTACTTCTTCAACAGCTGCAAGCATTTCCTGAGTGATATCAGGGTTTTCATAAGCAATTTGTTCTCCTTTCTCAATGAAATTTTCAGTTGCTTTTTCAACTGTACTTACAAGAGCACTGGCACGTTTAGATTTTCCTTTTTTCTTTTTAGAAGGACCTTTGGTGTTAACAAGTGTAGTTACTTGCAATACCAGCGGTTCCAGAGTTTTTTCCACTGACATTGTTCTGATCTCCAAATTTTTAGGGTCCCATTTAAGACCAAAGTGGTCTCCAATTGTAAGACTCATATTGGTTCTTATATCACTGAAATGAACCAGAGGACTAATGTGTTTTCGATTGAAAATATAAAACAATTCTTTTACTCACTCTGATGAATACTCAAACAATCTCTTTCTATATGCCACTCCTAAATCCACTTTCGAGATTAACCTTAATCTTTGACAGTTAGCTTTCATAAAAATAAACGCAACTTTGGTTCTTTTTCTTCTTTTCTTGGTACCCAAATGAATTTGATTGAGGAACCTTGTCATCATGTTATCAGCCCATGAAATAAAATTTTTTTTATTGAACTTATCCTTAATTCAGGTAATAATCTGAAGGATATAAATAATAAAATTGGAAACAACAATTTTTATTAACAGTCTCATGTGTTACAGAGATACTATTCCATATCACTATTCTAGTCTAGTACATTTGAAACAAGATCAGTACAATTCAATTCCATTGATTTTTTTCGAATTGAAATTTGTTGGCATGCACATTTCAGAAAAACTAATATAGCTTTATAATAGAATATTGAAGATTCAAATAACGTTATTCTTAAAATGAAAAGTAACTCTCAAATGCAAAACTCAACAGATAAAACTAATAAACACATTTCGATTATCAAATTCCATTCGGTCATTAAACAAGAACATTTACCAAATGAGTCTTTGTGGATAATCGTAGGTATCCCAGATAATATCTTTATTGAAGAACATATATAAAGTAAAAGCATTCACAGCCATATATGTTAGATTCTCCAAGGCTAAGATTGTGGGTGTAGTTTTTTTGATTTGAATTCGGAATAAGATGTAGGGAAATAGATAATATCGAACTTCAACAAGTTTCTGCATTACAAGGACAAAAACTGTACATAAAATGTACATAAGCGGAAAACTTATGTCTTTACTATCCCAAATTTTCGACAGAATTCCATAAATTGCAAATATGTAGATGAAAATCATTGCATAACGGAAAAAAAGATATTTTCCATACAATCTGTTCCAGACGTAAAACATGTAATGCCGATTATCAGCAAGTAAATACGGATGAATCAAAGTATTAAAATGGACGACACATAAGCAAAATGCAATAGAAAATGCTAAGAAAACCTTATTTCTCCAAGAGAATTTTATAAATGGCACAATGCTGCTTACAAAATGTGGCCAACCAAAAAGTAATGTGAATGTTGCAAAGTAGAAAACTTGAACAATGTGAATTGTAGCTTCATGTGCTGTTTTATCCCCAACTACAAGACTTCCATTAAAATAAACAAACACTAAGAAACTACAGAGAACTGACAAGTACGATAAGCAATCTAGTACTAACTGCAAGTCTATCTTCCTCAAGATATCAGCTGGTTTTGTCAGAATCTTCCTAGTCAAATGTTCAACACCCTGTGAAAAGACATATAGATAATATTTGCTACATATAATACAAATGTAACATACCTTTGTAGAAATTTTAACTTGTTTCAGATATTTCGTTTTTTCAGATGACAGCATATAAAGCTGTTTCAAAATATAATCCCCAAATAACATTCCAATCCATATAACATTTGTTTGCCTCATCATAATTGCTAAGGCACCTAAAAAGAAATGTATCACTGAAATCCATTTTGGTTCTCTATTTTATTTTAATAATCATTACCAAAGACTGAAGCCAAGTAATGATATTCTTTTCTTGCACTTATTAGCAACAGCATTGTCATCATGATGGAAGATACATCAGTGTAATATAAATGACTGAAGAAATAAAGTGGCGGCAATAAAGATATGTTGATAGCAGAAATCACGTTTTTCCATGCCACCTAAAACAATATTCTTTTGAGTTACTGGTTCTCCGATTCAATAAATATGCAAACCTGTCTGTGATAAATCTTGAAGATCAAATAATACAATAATATATTGACTATAGACGTTAAGAAGGAAATTAAACGTAGCCAGTATGTTGAACATAATCTAAAATTGCCGAAGACCAATGTACTGAGCAAATATAAACCAGGGAATGTTGTCACTTTAGGATCCCACTAGAAAAAGTTATGTGCATGTTTCTTATGATCATTATTATAATTATTAACCAACCTTGTTGAAATCATATTGGCAATAAGCTTCACCAAGAGGTAAATGAAACTCTTCATCAACAATTATTTTGGAGGTAAGATAGATTTTATCGAATATGAGTTTGGATATTATAGTATACAAACTAGTTGCTATTATTAGTGTAACAGTTGAAAGTCTGAATAACTTCGATGCCATATTGAGGCATTCATTTATCAGTTTATTTGATTTTCAATGGGATAGTATCCTCCAAAAATTCAAATTTGATAAACGTAAACTCAATTTGACGTTTTTAGAAGGTATATGCGTCTGTGGCATAAATATTTATGTTCATCCACAGAAATCATTATTAATAGAAAAATTTTTAGTATTTATTGGAATAATGGACAGGAATCTTCTAAGGTATGGAGATTTTAATTTAATGAATTTAGATATCAACAGAAACCCTCATCAAATCTTCATCTCATATTTCAATAATTGGCTTATGCAACCCATGAAACACATACAGTTAATAATGGATAATAGTGGGTTCGAATCTCGTCTACTAGATTTTTTATAATTCTATTTTGATATTTTTATTTACGATTAAAATTACTATACAGAATATTCCTAAATTCGAGGTACAAAGGGAAATGACAGATTCCTATGATAATTAAAAAAAGTTCTATAGACATGAGCCCGTAAATGCTTTGTTTTCGAGATACAGGGTATTTCTTGTCCATCTTTTTATGATTATTATACCAGTTTATCGAATCTTCATTAATCGTTGCTATAGATTGGGTAAACAAGTACCAAAACTTCTAATTAATGTATTCATCACAGCTTAGTAGCTGGATCTGTTTATAAAAATTAGGGTTTTCTTGAGGATTATTAGAGATGAGTTGTTTGATATTTTTATTTCGAATTCGGTAGCAGATACGACAAAACTACAAGAAACTAAAAATTGTAGTACTGGACCAAAGATTCTTTTTATATGTTTCTAAACTACCATCAGTAGTCCACCAAAAAAATCTAGAGGAAATAAGAAGCGAGTACTGTATCACCCAGTAGATTTGCATTCAAAATTTGCATATTGTCATTATGAAAATTGGTACATCATATATGCCAAATTTAAGTTGAATATCTATAAAAGGAAGGTAATATGAGAAAAAACCTCTTTCTTTTATTTCTGTATGGGTGGAAAAATAAAAATTGTTTCAGTAAAAATATGCAATTGATTTCACGCACAATTAAATCAAATATCTGAATTTATCTAATCTTATATTTTGGACAATAATAATAAAAAGTTTCGCCCACTGATTACTCCTTTCCAACCACACAAAAGCATATAAATTTTTTATGTTTATCTAGAATATTCCTTACTCTTCTAGAATTATGATTCATTCATTATCGAAGTTATTATATTGCATATTCCACAATCCAATTATGACGAAGCTTTTTTTAAAAAGAATACCAACTTCGATAACACATATCACCATATGCGTTATAGAGTTTGTTCCACTACTAGGGGAATTTTTAGGCGATATATATTGGCATCAATGTTTACGATTATGAGCAGATTTTGAACAACCGGTTGTATATATAGTTGGAAAACTTTTGCACCATAATCAATCTTTGTAAGTTTTCGCAGGTGTTTAAGTGTACAACGCATTAATAACAATGTAAGTTCAATATTTCTGTTTACAATTTCGGTCTTACAAACTTTTACAAACGTTTTCAATATCTTTTAAAAGAAATATTCTTGAGAAAAATAGCGCATTTTCACAAAAAATACGCACCAATTTCATTTTGATTTCTTATGAAATAAACGAACACAATATATTTGTGAATGAATAAAAAGTCTATAATATTAAGTAACATGATGCAATATTTTATTCATTCTGATTCAGAAGAAAAAATACGTGATACTTTATATTTTTATTTATTTTCATTTCTCTAGAATCTACGAACATACTTATTTCTTGATAGGTTCGATTCAAAATATTTTTACTGAATAAAATCGACTTTGCAATCAAGACTTCTAATTCTTGCAATTGTAAAGGTTCAAGGCCATTTTTTTTTGAAATTCATCAAAACATATCGATAAATTGTGGAGTTACCTTAAAGTTTACGTATATGCAGTAAAAAGTACTTGTTTAATTTTAATAATTATCATATATTGTATTTCCAGCGAAAATGTCTAATTCTGGCATAAATTTCAAAGCCTATTATGTGGATGGAGAAAATTCCGAAGTAAAACGATTCTTCGTTGACCATGATACTGTAACAAGTTTCATTTTCATGGAGGAGAAATTGAAGTCCATATTCCCTGGTCTAAGAAACTGCGACTTCAAAATCAATTGGAAAGGTAAGTACATACAGTTCAATGACATCTTATGCAATTACGTTGTTTGTACCTGTTCTCATTCCCTTTCAATCTACAGTAGGATTTACGTTTACCATCATTCAGACTACAAATGAGAAGAAAGTCAGTGGTGTAGTCCTCATTTGAATTCGTTTTCACGAAATGGATTCAATAAAGTAGCGCATCCGCCATTTACACGTTTTTGTAAATTTTTTCGAATACAATTTCATTATTCTAGATTGGAAGGAGATGATTAAAAATGGTTTTACAAAATTTGTATTAGGCAATAATCCTCTCAAATACTGTTCGTAATATTAATCGTATCTAACGATAGACTTAATAGAAAAATTCATTACTACCTAAGTTCATCCACCATATTTTATTTAGATGATTTTGGAGCTTTTAAATGATAATTGGATGTAGCAATTATATGTTTCTTTCAGATGCCGATGGTGATCTTATTTCGATATCAAGTGACGAAGATTTCATAACAGCATTAACAGAAATGAATTACAATCCAAAAGTCTTATACATCAATGCCAATTCGAAAAATTCTCCTGGTAAGCTCCCAAAAAAATTCTTATGGAACAATTGACTCCAATTTTCTTTTTTCAGAAGAACCCCGCGTGTTTCGCGTTATCTGCGACATTTGTGAGAAAGGAATAACAGGCTATCGTTACAAATGTATCGAGTGTCCCAATTACGACCTGTGTTCAACCTGTGAAAACAATGGTAACCATTCTGAGCACATGGTGTTGCGTTTGCCCAACAGCCACACACCGTTCGCTAAACTTGACACCAAAATGATGTGTAATGCCGCAAGGGCTTTAAAAAAATCAGCTTTCCAAGCCCACAGATGTGCTAAAGAGGCGTTCAAAACTGGAAAAAAG
This sequence comes from Harmonia axyridis, assembly GCF_914767665.1. Classification (NCBI taxonomy): domain Eukaryota; kingdom Metazoa; phylum Arthropoda; class Insecta; order Coleoptera; family Coccinellidae; genus Harmonia; species Harmonia axyridis. The sequence continues at coordinate 182,705 of NC_059508.1, forward strand.
GAGAAAGCACGAAGCGAAGATGCTGGCACTTCCACACAGCATTGTCCTTTCACCGCACCAGATATGAATGAGTTTGTCGCACAGAACATGTAATTATCTAACTACTATATAAAAAAAAAATTAAAATTAGTCTAATTATACAGGGTGTTCCTAAATTGGAGGTTCAATAAAAAAGGGGATTCCTTTGGTAATTACTACAGATGATAGCTACCTATTCGTAATGAAACCACTAATTGGAAAACCCTTTTATATATTACACTTATCCACTGAGTTCAGATATTCATAAATATTATTCAACTTTGCAGAAATCCCTTTGTTGAAATGTTATCAAAAGGAAATAACACAGCAACATCTAACAACGATCAAGCCGGCCAAAACCCTTTGTCGGATTTGATTCGATCATTCATTGAAATATTAACTGGATCTGTAGTAACCGAACCAGCTGCCGAATCAAATAAAACTGAGCAAAGCACTGCTGCTCCAACTACACCTCAGAAGAACCAACAAGAACCATCAGCACCGGCAGCTCCACCTAAAAGTGGTCAAGAAATGGACTGGACTATTGTTAGCGATAACGAAGACACTTCATCCCAGGCCAGTTCAAAAACACCCACAACCCAACCACCAAAACCAGTACAAGGTATTCACTCACTGTTCTTTTTATGAAGATTTTTGACAAAAAAAATTACTTGGGTTCACTTCTCATTGGTTTTAAAAATGTTCCTGCTTATTTTGGAATTATTTGAATATTTACATTTGCTTATATAATTTTTGAAAACGTTTTTATTTCAGATCCTAGATTGATGAGAGGCTTGGCACAACTTCATGAAATGGGCTTCTCTAACGAAAGTAATTTCCTTAATTATTTACTCGAACAGCACGATTACAAAATTGATAGTGTGGTTAAAGCTATCCTTCAGTTAAAATAGATGTAATAACCAACATCACCTTGGGTATATTCTACTATATATTTTATTATATTTACTGTATTAATGGTTATTTTGATTATAAAGATACCCTTGAAGGTATTAATATATTAAGCATTCCTTAAATGTATTTGGGTGTTGAGCAATAAATTTTAATTAAAAAAATGCTGTTTTTATTTAGCATAGTTCATCTGATCATGAAAGCCTTCATCAATACAAAGAATAAAACAAAATTTTACTTAACAATTATAATTAATCTAGATATACAAATCGAAGTCGATTCTATTTGATGTATAGAAATTGGAATTTTCGCCATGTTTACGAACAAAGACGCCACTTTTGAAGTAACCCTCTTTTACCCACTTTAGCATTTGGGAGCTTGAGTGCGGTCCATGAACCTCATCCGTATCTTGATTCCATTTGAATTCCCACATTACTTCTTCATTGCCCGTTTTTTCATCTTCTGTTTCTGCTTTGGAACTAGATGGTTTAGCGGCAGAGTTAAAATCGTCTGCGAACATGTCATCTTCTGCCTCCAGTGGTTTCATTTTTTTGTGTATCTGAAAGAAAAGATGACAATAAGATTATTATTAATAATTATTATTAATAATTAATCGTATAGCTTTCATAACATACCTTTTTAGAAATACTTTCGTACGTTTCCTGATATATATTCATATTTCCCAGTGCGGTCAAGTTATCATTGGCTAATGCAGTCAGTTTGACAACATCTTGGTTTTCCACTAATGTTCCAGCTTTTTTCCTTTTCAATCTTTCAACACTTGACAATTTCTTGTTTTTACCTTAGGATTCAAAAAATGTTAGGCAATGTTTAAGTGACACATAAAAAAAAAACTCCAATTTGTACCTCCAAGCCTATTAAGGGCTTTATTGACAGTTTCACCAGGATTCATGAAATTCAACATTTCTTGATAGTTTTTTGTTTCATCGAATGCTTCCAAGTCGGAACCATCACTGTCATCTCCAAGCCCAAGAGCAGTATCAGTTAAATTGTATTGACTATTCGGATTATCTTTAACTTTATGCCAGTCAATATTATCCAACCAATTGTCTCGTATTTCTTCATCGTTTTTCCATATGAAGTGGCCCTCTTTGTCAAAATGCCCTTCATTCATTTCTTCTTTCATATTAAAGGCAGTCATTCTATGTCCTTCTTCTTGTCTTGCCATACCATCTTCCTGACCTATAAGAAAATTTCGACTGAGTAGACGAAAAATTTATAAGCAATCAATAAAAACCTTCAATATCATCAACATGTAATACTCCATTATCTTTCTTCTCATCTTCCTCATCAGAGTCAAGGGAATGTATTTTTCTTTTGGGCATTTTTAAAACAAATCTCTGCGAACTTAATTTATGAATTTCGGGATTTAGATTGCGACGAATTACAAATAATTAACTGAGGTTAATAGATTGTGTACATAGATTTTGCATATGTCAAATGACGGAAAGCAACACAGAACTGTTTAATTATGACATTCGATACCTACTGTCGGAAATGTCGGAATTAAAAAATGCTCATCCCTTAAAACATCAGGGAAAGTAAATAATTTTAATTCTATGATTAAATCTTTCTATGTCTGTGGCTTCTCTCTAGGTTTCAGTTGTTGTTTCCATTAATATTACTTTAAAATAAAATTAAAACAATACCGGAAAAATTTGGTTGTCTTTTGAAATCTGCTGGTATTACAGCTACATGTATTAGACATTTATATTTATTCAAGTAAATTCTATATTCCTTACATTTTTTGGGTTATTAAAAATAATTCGCATTTATCCATTGGGACTTTTTTTAGCAGTATGGATGAGGATAAACAGTCGCCAAAACAAGACGATAAAGAAGACAGAGTTATTTCAGAGAATGAAACTATAGTACTGCCTGAAACAGATAGTTCGAATACAATCTCTAATGACAAATCTTGTGAATCAACTGAAGATTCCAAAGAAGAGTCTGGAGAGGGTTCTACATGCTCCAAAAATTATGAAGATGACTCGAAAATTAAAACAATAGAAACCTCAACGGGTACTCTCATCACTGATAAATCCCAAGGGGAATCAGATGATAAACTTGAAAAGAGTAGTCGCGATAACTCTCCTGTTGTAGAAGAGAGTAACAGTCAGTCTACACAAAACAAAGTGACTGATTCAACTGAGGACAGTAATTTAACACCAGAAAGTGACAAAGATTCTCTTGAAGGTTAGTGATAATTCACTGAATGAAAATGAAATAGAGTTGAACGTAATTGAAATCATATATGTATGAGGTATTATTATTATTATTACTATCAAATATGATGTTAAATATCAAAACTCTCATACCATTATCGAATATATAAATGGAAATAATTTTATTGAAAGTGTATATATGTATTAGATTAATACATTTTGATGTTTATTTTAGAAAAAGAATGTAGTACTTTTGCATCCACTAAAGAAAGTGATATGGAGAATGAACAAAGTGATAATACTGAATTTGTTCAGGTCAACACTGAAAAAGATGAAATTGAAAAAGATACAAGCAAAGGTAAAGTCCTATTCAGATGTAATTTTTTTTTACTAAAGTAACATGTTCTCTTATTACTAGGGGATGAACTGCTAGAAGATCCAATTGGAGGAGATGAAAATGATACTGAGAATATAGATTCTATGGCGGAAGGTGCAGATGAAGAAATATGCATTATACCAGATACACAGAGGGTTTTATCCCAAGAAGAAAAAATTACTGCTTGTAATTTATCACCTCTGAAGGATCTTTCAACAGCTACTCAAGAAGCTAATCAAGCTACAGAAGTTCAAGAACTTACATACACTGTAATTAAGTATAAAGATGATAACCCGCAGACATGCTATAAATGTGGTTGGGTAAGTAATATTTCATAAACATTCTAAGGATATCATAAATAATTGAAATCTTTTTTTAAGGTTCGTAAACCAAAATATCAGTTCAAAAAAGTGGAGAATCAACAATATCTGTGCAATGATGAGTGTTTGGAAGAATTTAAGAATACAGAAACAGGCAGGATAGTTTTAAACTGGGATTCTGAGATAAGAGTTAAAGATTTGACTTCTAAAAATGAGGTTACAGTATGCAAAAGAACCTGTGCTAGTTGTCACGATCAAATAATGAACGAAGATTCAAACCTTACATGGGAAATTATGGATTTTTGTAATGAGATTTGTTTGAGTAAGTACGAACAGTTCTGAATGTGCTAATAATTTTATTTTATCGTGGACATTTTTCAGCTAAGCATCAAAAAGAAATAGGATCCAAATGTTCAAATTGTCAAGGAGACGTCAAAGCTAATTCTCTTGGAAAATATTGTGTTAGATTTGGAAACGATATTCGTCAATTTTGCACGAGTAATTGTTTAGAAAACCATAAGAAAGGTCTCAAGGTGTGTTCTTACTGCCAACTCGATATGTCCACTGGAGCTGAAGGTAACAATTGTCATTTTATGAAATTATAGAATCTAGATATTTGTTTCTCTAATGATATACATGGAAATATTTAATTAATTTCACTAAAACTTCAGTGAATTAGAGGAAGTAATGTATGGGGTGTTCCTAAACACACAACCACACCTGAACTACAAAGCGATTATTGGACTTTTAATGGAATCTATCATTTTTGTTTGTACATTCAATTTAGGAACACCCTGTGTAAAACTTTTACAGAAGGCTCATTTTAACATTCTTGTATTAAACTATTTTTTCAGCCTTCCTGGCAGTAGGAGAGAAAGGACAAATTAAAGACTTCTGCTCCCAAAAATGTATGGAAAATTATGATATATTGACAAATAATAGACCCCCTAAAGTAGCTGAAGGCACACAATGTTGCGTTTGCAAACTAAGCAAACCTATAACGTTATCATTCAATCACGACGAAACTGACAACTATTTTTGCAGCGAACGTTGCTTCGTTGCCTTCAGCTTTGTCAATAACATCAAATCCGCAAAGTGTGCTATGTGTCAAAGGAATTTCTCGAAAAAAACTCTAGAACAACATACGATGTTCTACGAAAACACACAACAGAGTTTCTGTTCAAATAGCTGCCAAAACATTTACATAATAGCACACAGAAAAATTGTTCCCTGTACTTGGTGTAAAGTGAAAAAATACAATTTCGATATGATCCGAAGATTCAATGAGAATGGACCATTGCTCAATATGTGCAGCGTGAATTGCTTAAATCTTTATAAGGTGTCTTTAAACGCCGTTTCTTCCAAAAAGTAAGAACAGCTCCTCTCTATTTGTATTCTCAAATTCAATTGATACTGTTTCAGAACGCAATGTGACCTTTGTAAAAAAAGTCTCCAAGCCTTGTATCATCTTACCATGTCCGATTCCTCGATTAGAAATTTTTGTTCTTACGGCTGTGTTATGTCGTTTCAAAGCCAGTATAATAAGTCACCTATTACTCTAGCGGAGGATCAGTTTCCAGTTCCAACAGGCACTCCGAAACGTAGTAAAAGACTTGGTAAAGGAACCGACACTGTTAGTAGAGCTGTCGAAACAAACCTACCGGTTATCAGTCGAGTGCAGAGTTTGGCTGCCAATACTAACGGTGCAGTACCAACACCGAGAACTACTAGGTCTAAAGCATCTATTGCTACTTCCACCTCTATGTCTCAAACTTCTGTCACACACCAAAATAACATCGAGATACCTGTCCAGGTAAAAAGAAAATTTAATTCTATTATTTACAAATACATCAAGAAAGTACTTTCCACTTCGGCCGACATTATCTTTAAGAAATTAATTCCAAATAAGTGTTTTCAATATTATTTAAAATCATTTTGCCAAAAGACTTATTTTTTTTTTAATGGAAAACCTTCTGTTTCCTTTTATTACAATATTATTTTCCAGGTAAAGCATCATATTATAGTTAAACCTACGCCAGTTCCAAGTCAACGAAACGTAGCTACCTTATGCCGTCCGCGCATGTGCAACAAGGGAGTAAATGCTGCAACTAAAGTGGAGCACGCCTCTGTCCAAACTGAGAAGAGAGAAGCGGAAAAAATTTTGATTCCCGTCCCTGTTCCGATATTTGTACCCCTACCGATGCACATGTTCTCCGCCCCTGTACCAATACCGGTGCCAATTCCTATTCCTGTGCCAGTTCCCGTGTTCATTCCAACAACAAGAAACTCCGCCAATGGCATAATGAAGGAAATTAAAGTGAGTTACCAATAATTTTGTTTTATCATTATTATGTTTTTAGGTTTGCTATTATTAATTATTCTATATCATTATTATTAGTTCTAACATTTCAGTAACTAAATTATTTTGCAGAAAATTCAAGTAAAAATTCCAACGAATCCATATGAGGCAGAACTCTTAATGATGGCCGAGATGGTAGCTGACGATAAAAAGGAAGAAAACACTGATTCAGAAAGTGACGTAGAGGATACAGTTGCAGATGATACTGGAGGTGGAAGTTTTAGTCCAGAACCGCAAGATGGCAGTAATACATTTGGAGATGACATGTTACAGATGGCTCTTAAAATGGCAACAGAGCTTGACGAACCAGCTGTCGATTTGGAAGGTGCTTTAACAGCTAGTACGATTACAGCTTCTCAAACGCAGGATGAGGTGCACCCTGAGGTGTCTGAAGAGGTTTCCTCTGAACAGTTACATCTCATGGATAGAAGTCAAAGAGGACGCAAAAGAGGTAGGTCATAATAAAAAATAAAAACAAGAAAAAAAATCATTTTTGTCAAGCTTGCTTGTTTAATACCTCGGTCTTTTGAGTCAATTTTTACAAAGAATATTAAACTGGTTTTTCTTCTTTTTGGCAATTTCTTTGAAATTTTACTAAATGTAAGCATTAAATCTAGTTCTCAGAATAGCCAACCGTAAGATACTTGATAATTACGAATTAAAAGAAGCTTTCTCTAAAAGACAGTCGGATTATGTTTATGAAACTGGAGCCACTAACAGGCTCCCTTTAACAGTCTTTCAGAGTAAGCTTCCTTTTATTTGTAACTGTCGAGTATCCCAGGGTTGGCTATTCTGAAAACTAGTGCATTCAGTAATAGTTCATAGAAATTGAAATTTTGTTGACAAAAAGAAGAAAAAGTAATTGACACAACAGACCGAGGTTTTGTTTCGTAGTTATGGAGCATTCACGAACAAGCCGATTCTTTTTCTTCTTGAAAAGGGCTACTATTTGGACTTTCTGATGAAGGACACTTGAAAATTGGCTTATGGAACACTTTTCATTTGTTTCATTTTCAGCATTACGTGGTAGTCCGAGACAAGGAACGATAACGAAGAGGGGCCGAAGAAGTTTATCTCAGCATGTGGAAATGCCTCTGATGCAACCTGCACCGCCTCCGGAGCCTCAAGAGAAACCTGATGCCAATATGTGTCTCAAGTATACTTTTGGGGTCAACGCTTGGAAGCAATGGGTTACTTTTAAGAACGCAGAGATTGAAAAGTCTTCCAGAAGGGTGAAACTGTTCAAGACAGAAATCTTACAGCTCACTGCCGATGAACTGAATTATTCCCTCTGTTTGTTCGTTAAGGAAGTTCGGAAGCCAAATGGAGCCGAATATGCACCTGATACGATATATTATCTCTGTTTAGGTAAGATCAATATATTATTAAAATGTCAAACAAAAAATAGCAGGAAATGACAGAGGATAGTTTTAGGTACTATGTTGTCAGAGCTTTAGTCTCGGCTAAGGTCAATTGGCCAGGTTTTTTCGAATCTTCTATTAGAAGCCTTGACTAAAGGCTGATTGGCTGCTTTTTAGTGCCCATATTTCTCTCAACAGGTCGTTGTATTTGAAAAACTGTGATGTATAATTCGACATTTCATTTTTAGGAATTCAACAATATCTGTTTGAAAATGGGAGAATTGACAATATATTTTGTGATGCGTATTATGAGAAATTCACCGATTGTTTGGACGAAGTGGCTAGGAGATTCTCTGTACTTTATAACGATTCTCATTACATCGTTACAAGGGTAGAAGAAGAGCATTTATGGGAAAGCAAACAGCTTGGTGCTCACTCTCCACATGTACTTTTAAGCACATTGATGTTTTTCAATACGAAACATTTCAACCTTACAGTGAGTATTAAAATACACTCCTAGTCTTAAAAAAAAATTTTTTTCAATGCCGTTTCATTTGTAGACTGTAGATGAACATATGCAATTGTCATTTTCCCACATCATGAAGCATTGGAAAAGGAACCCTAATCAAGCTGGAGCATCGAAAATACCTGGATCTAGAAATGTTTTACTAAGGTTTTACCCTCCTCAAAGTGCCATACGTAAGTCCATAAAACAATATTGTATATTTCATCATTTATTGTTGATATTAATATTTTTAGAGAATAATTCGAGAAAGAAGAAAGTTTACGAGCAACAGGAAAATGAAGAAAATCCCCTCAGGTGTCCTGTGAAGTTGTACGAATTCTACTTGTCAAAATGGTATGTTTTTTGGTAATCGTAGTTCAGTTCTTCGGTTTTTGTATTGTCCGTTTGTTTTTTCAAGTTTTCATCTTAATTATCATTTATTTATCAATTTTTCATTTTATTAATTCTGTTGTTCATTTATTTACAGTCCAGAGAGTGTTAAAACCAGGAACGATGTGTTTTATCTTCAACCAGAGAGATCTTGTGTTCCTGACAGCCCCGTATGGTACTCAACAATGCCATTACCAAGGGATGCATTAGAAAAAATGTTGCATAGGGTTAAAATGGTGAAAGAAATCAATGTTGCACTGTTGACAAGTTAAAATGATCAGCAAAACATTTTTCGTAGACCGATTTATTCGAGGACTTCTTCTTTTAGTAAACTATGTGTGAACTAAATTTTGGTCTTCTTCAGTAATAAAAACTGCTTATGGACTTTATGATTCTTCAGATACTTTATTTTATTTTTTTGGAAAATCAAACCATCTGAAGTATATATAAGTTGATTGTTCCAATTCTGACTTGTAGAACTAAACTAAAGGAGAAAACTACAATGGAGAATATTTTTATTGTAAATAAAGAGGAAATTATAATTTTTTTATTGTAATGAATAAACTTTATGTAAGATCTAATTATGAAATTTGTTATGAATCGAATACCCATTTGGACTTGTGATCGTAAAATATTTTGAAGTTGGCTAGGCTGAAGAATTTTTAGAAGGTTTTCGATCAAAAAAATCCTGCTCCGGATTTTGCAATTCTCATTCTTTTTGGAAATACGAAATTCGTTAAAAAAATTAATTGGCTATTTTGGAGTAATTCAATGGAAGAATCTAGATATTCAAGAAAGTAACACTTTTCTTTCGGATGAGCGATATATCGAATTGATCAATCGAGAATTTGGCTACTAGCCATCTATCCGCATCTTACTGAACTACTATTTCAATTTTTCAAAAATTGATATAATTGATGGTTCTCTATTTCAGTATTCAATCACAGCCAATACACCTAATTGTAAATAAAAATTCCTTTTCTCTTAGCCATGACAATCAAGAATCATTGGTGCAAATGATTTTTCAAAAATTGATATAATTCATGGTTCTCTATTTCAGTATTCAATCACAGCCAATACACCTAATTGAAAATAAAAATTCCTTTTCTCTTAGCCATGACAATCAAGAATCATTGGTGCAAATGATCTTCAATACAAAAATTTAAATTTTTTATATAGAGTAAAATGTCTGCAATTTTAAATTATAGAGTAAAATGCCTGCAAAAATAATATAATACATAAATTTATTTTTCACGTTTCTCATCAGATACCTCCTCGATAATTCTATGGATTCGGTCCTGTTCCTCGTTTCGTAAATCTGAAATTTTGTATTAGGAACATAGGAAGACGAGGAGGTATTCGGAGTAATCATAGAAGGTTCTATGAAGGTTACTCCTAATAGCTTAACTATTTCTATGGTCAACGAAAGGCAACGACACTTCACGAAGCGAGTAACAGCATGGGCGTAGCCAGGCGGTGGTTTAGGGTTTTTTTTTCTAAGAATCAACTGTTGAAATTCATGCATATTTTCATGTTAGTAGTAGTTTTCTGAATTGTAGAATTCTGATTTGGTATCGATTTTGAGTAGAAAAATGTTTCTACAAGAAAAGGAAGACTCTATTCTAGACTTGATGAAAATGATAACCAGTCAACCCCCTGAAAATTTTTGTTCTATGGTGACATCTAAATGAATGACTTCGAACCTGCCGGAGGATGAGACCTATTGATTATAGAATTCTACCCGTATTTGGTAGCGGTTCATTGAATTGTGTGTAGATGACTCACAGCACAGACTGATTATATTGTAATGAATAATAGTAATTATTCTTCAAAAAGTGATATAATTCATGGTTCTCTATTTCAGTATTCAATCACAGCCAAGCCAATACATCTAATTGTAATAAAAATTCCTTCTCTCTTAGCCATGACAATCAAGAATCATTGGTGCAAATGATTTTTCAAAAATTGATATAATTGATGGTTCTCTATTTCAGTATTCAATCACAGCCAATACACCTAATTGTAAATAAAAATTCCTTCTCTCTTAGCCATGACAATCAAGAATCATTGGTGCAAATGATTTTTCAAAAATTGATATAATTCATGGTTCTCTATTTCAGTATTCAATCACAGCCAATACACCTAATTGAAAATAAAAATTCCTTTTCTCTTAGCCATGACAATAAAGAATCATTGGTGCAAATGATCTTCAATACAAAAATTTAAATTTAGGCATATGAAATGTCTGTAGAAGTAACTAATAAACGACACATCAATATCAATGAATTTTTCACATAAACTGAAATCTTACTTACAATATCATAAATTTTAAAATTTTCCATAAGATAATTAAGAATTACATTAATATAAATCCTATGAAATCGGAATTAAGGTATATACTACAATTACAGAGTAAAATGTCTGCAGAAGCAATAAAAAGCAATGCATAAATTCATTATTCAAGTTACTCATCAGATAGATACCTGCTCGATTTTTCCATGGATCTATCTGGTCCTGTTCCTCGTTTCGTAAATCTGAAATTGTGTATTAGGAACATAAGAACGCGAGGAGGTATTCGGAGTAATCATAGAAGGTTCTATGAAGGTTACTCCTAATAGCTTAACTATTTCTATGGTCAACGAAAGGCAACGACACTTCACGAAGCGAGTAACAGCATGGGCGTAGCCAGGCGGTGGTTAACGGGTTATTTTTCTAAGAATCGACTGTTGAAATTCTTTTGTGGGATTTTTCTTGAAAGAAAAATTGGCTGCGGATGACATTCAAAATTTGGTTACATGCAGAATTTACGATTCTGAACATACATCTACCATCGGTTTCTTCCTAGCACTTCCCAGAGGTGAGATATGGCCAATTTTTTAGAAAAATAGTGCTTTAAATGTGTATACAAATTTTTCTGATCGGAATCGATGCCTGATTCAGAATGTACATCCTCGAATCTATCTAAATACACCATAAAAAGTTCAAATTCGATCGGTAGTATTTTTCGGATATTTTTTCGCCAAAATAAGTTTTGATTCAGATCGACTCCAAAATTAGATGTAATAAAGTATTTTCCATGCAGAATTGCTATTTGCAATCAGTTCCTCCCTAGACGTCCCCAAAATTGAGTTATTTCGAATTTTGTAACATTATCAAGGGGGTTCAGTCTGCCCTCTGTCCGCATCTTACGGAACTATTTTTTTCAGCAGCCCAACTTAGATAGAATCCTGTAATTAGCTACCCTCACCAAATCCTTGTTTGAGCTATTCTTCGCAGATGACACTACTGAATCCTAGAAAAAGTCCTTCTGGGAAAATTTTACAATTCATTGATGTGTCGTTCATTAGTTACATCTACAGACATTTCATACGCCTTAATTTCGATTTTTGTATTCTACAATTCAGAAAACTACTACTAACATGAAAATATGCATGAATTTCAACAGTTGATTCTTAGAAAAAAAAAAACCCTAAACCACCGCCTGGCTACGCCCATGCTGTTACTCGCTTCGTGAAGTGTCGTTGCCTTTCGTTGACCATAGAAATAGTTGAGCTATTAGGAGTAACCTTCATAGAACCTTCTATGATTAATCCGAATACCTCCTCGCCTTCCTATGTTCCTAATACACAATTTCAGATTTACGAAACGAGGAACAGGACCGAATCCATGGAATAATCGAGCAGGTATCTGATGAGTAACTTGAATAATGAATTTGTGCATTGCTTTTTATTGCTTCTGCAGACATTTTACTCTGTAATTGTAGTATATACCTTAATTCCGATTTCATAGGATTTATATTAATCTAATTCTTAATTATCTTATGGAAAATTTTAAAATTTATGATATTGTAAGTAAGATTTCAGTTTATGTGAAAAATTCATTGATATTGATGTGTCGTTTATTAGTTACTTCTACAGACATTTCATATGCCTATCCCGATTTTATATGATTGATAACATTCAAGTCCTCATTATTAATCAGAAATTTATGGAATTTTAAGTATGGATTGAATGGTTTCTCCCCAGTATGAATCTGAGAGCCATAAAATGTTAAATATGTGTGTGGGAAATCCTATAAAAACGAACTTCACCAGAAAAAACCAGTTAAAAAAATTCCAGAAATTTCCTATGTAGACATAGGAAATTTCTCGAATATACGGTAAACATAAATCTGCAATCAGCTTGCTTCTAAAAGATCTCATTTTCGAAACATTTCGAGTTTTGTGAGAGGAATTTACAAGCTTGGTGTCCAACATCAGAGGCTCTTAAAATGGGTATTTGCTTGCTCTTTCTGTGGTTGACAGGCGACTTACTTCAATAAATAGAAAAAGAAGAAAAACTTAAATTTTCGACGGTTCGACGCCAAACTATATGTGTCAAATGATGTATTGAGAAATGGAATTGAAAATATTTGAGGAAATTATGAATTTTCGACGGTTACCTATTAATAATTTTCATAAAATTTTGAACACAATGAGAAAAGATACCTGTGAAAGTGACCAACTAAAATAATTTTAAATATTTTATGAATTTCTATAGTTATCGAAGGAAGGAATAACCTACAATCCTGTGTTTTTTATTTTTATACAACATAATTCCTTAAAATATAACATTATTAAGTCAATCATTATAGGAAATGGCTATTTCATTCAGGAAAAATGCAGATAAAACATTCAAAATTTTACCAGGTAATTTTTGATTTAAACACATTTATAGTATCAGAACTAAGAATGAGTATTTAATATAATTTACTTGTAGAAAAACCAAAACCCTGCATTAAACGAAAGAGTGCTAAACCATTACATTTAACAAGAGTGGAAAAAGCTCTAGATGTAAATAACTTTCTTCACAGCCTGAAAACACCCAATGAGAATACCAGTAGCGATGATGATGATGCCAATAACGAAGAATTATTAGGTTTTAAGGGTACAGTAACTTTATTTTGTCAGAGATATCAATTGGCAATTTAATGTTTTTTTTTTAGTGGCTGATTTTATATCACCTACAGATTACTACAACTTTAGTAATGTAACTGGTGATAGACAATGGTTAGCTGATATATTACAAGAAAATACAGATCATCCCCCTGAGGAGGTACAATATCAACATATTTTGAAGTTGCATTCATATCAGAAAAATCTAAGACGGAGTAAAAAGGTAAGTAACGATATTAAGGAAGTTCCGATCTATGATAAAATTATTTCAGAATTTCAATGAATATATGTACTATGGAGCTGGCTTAGTTAGTAGAGTAGATCATTATTCTGCAACAGAAAAAACTATTCCTTCACCTGCGAGCAAGAAAAAGAAAAAAGACGAAACTTCTGAATCTGGTTTATATTCCTCCAACATACTTGAAGACATTGTGGTAACTTAATCAAAGAAATTACCAATTTAGTTAATTACAGCTTCTTTTTTTAGGAAGAACCATGTTTAGATTTGAATCTGGAAAATGGAATGCATTTTCAAAATTTCAACGAAGATTCTTCTAATGTACATTGCAATTTTAATTCGTCCAATGTGTCTATTTCCACTTCTTCGGTTGGTTCACAGAGGAAGAAGGTTAAGAAATTCAAAGATGAGGAAGCGAAAAAAAAATGGGAAGATATGATGACTCTCAAGAGAAAAAGAGTTTTCAGCAATTTGGTAAAGAAAGAAGTTGGAAAACAGCAGAGGTCGAAATCGAATAGACATAAGGAAACGCTTCTACAATGTAAAAGAGTCGCACAACAATGTGCTAAAGTTGTTAGACAGAAAGCTGTGAGTATCGGATGACTAATTTATCTGAATATCGAATAATTATGATAATTTCAGGTTTTGTCAGCGAGAATCGTCAAAGAGCAACAATGGCGGATGAAACGCCTTGCTAGAGAAAATATAGCTTATTGGAAGAGGTCTCGCAGGTTAGACCGTGAAGTAAAAAAACGAATGGAAAAAGAAGCTGAAGAGCAAAGGAAAATGGATCATGAACTTATCGAAGCCAAGAGACAGCAGAGAAAACTCAATTTCTTGATAACTCAAACTGAGTTATACGCACATTTCATGTCGAAGAAATTAGGAACTGCATCTGCCGAAGAACAGCTGAGAATTTTGAATCAGTTGGATGAAGAAAAAAATCCTAGATTAGCTGCCATCGATGAATATGACGGGTAAAGGTTTTATAGTTTTTTATTTGAAAAATTAATGTAGGATCTATCTATACTCTATTCTTTTTTACCTAGTTAAATTTTGAAATAGTTTTTCATTTGGAAAATTGGTATAAAATCTATCAATCCCCATTTTTTTTTTATTTAGTGAAATTATGAAAGAAAAAGCCAAAAAGAATGCAGAGGAAGCTTTTCTTCATGAGCGTACTAGAACAAAGCACTTTGATCTTGAAGCTAATTCCACATTCATGGAAGATTTAGATCAAGATGGAGAGCAACCTCAACCAAAAATATTCAGAGGTAAATTAAAGGGGTACCAATTAAGAGGAATGAACTGGTTGGCGAATTTATATTCTCAAGGCATTAGTGGCATTTTAGCAGATGAAATGGGTCTAGGAAAAACAGTACAAAGTATCGCTTTTTTGTGTCATATCGCAGAAAAATATGGTAGGCATGATTTAAGCATCTCTACAAATTCAATATTATTTATTGTATGAGTTATTTTTAGCTGTATGGGGCCCATTTTTGATAATATCTCCAGCTTCCACTTTACACAATTGGCAACAAGAAATAGCAAAATTTGTTCCATCATTCAAAGTAGTACCGTATTGGGGAAATCCAAATGTAAGTACAATATTATCATTTCTCTAATTCTATAGCAAATCCATTCATTCTGTCATACCTTGTGTTATATTTCATTATTATATGTTGGTACACGGAATTTTCCTGTCACAGTTTCATCTGTTAAATTTCTTATGCAGAAAACAGTTCCACCAACCAACATTTATAATACATGTGCAGAAACTATGGATATTGATACATTTTGCAATGCAAAAATCTCTAAACGATATTTATGGAATTTTCCATTAATTTCAATAAAAATCTCGTGAATTAGAGAAAAAACAGTTGAATACTTACACAGAAGGCTTATCAAAATACTTGTTCTTTGAAAAAGTCGCCACTTGTCCCGTTATTGAATTTTGAACTTCTGCACTTTTATTATAAATAACTAATAATGATTGTATTAAATAACATGTCATTTGCAGGAACGAAAAATACTTAGGCAGTTTTGGGATCAGAAAGACATTTACACCAAAGAAGCCAGCTTCCATATAGTCATTACAAGTTATCAAATTGTAATAACCGACATAAAATATTTCAATAGGATAAAATGGCAATATATGATACTGGATGAAGCTCAAGCTATAAAAAGTACAAGCAGTATGAGATGGAAAACCTTGTTAGGTTTCAGTTGTAGGAATCGATTACTTCTCAGCGGAACTCCGATTCAAAACAGCATGGCTGAATTGTGGGCGTTGCTTCACTTCATTATGCCGACACTTTTCGACTCGCACGAAGAGTTTAATGAATGGTTTTCTAAAGATATCGAGAGTCATGCCGAAAACAAGACAGGAATCGATGAGAGTAGGTTGATAGAAATAATAATAGGCTACTTGATGGTAAAAAAATATTATTCTGTTCATCGATAAGGCTTTCCAGACTTGTTTTTATTAAATACGCAAAAAAACTCTCAAAAGCTATAATGATTTTTTATACACAATTAACACATGTGTCACTTGTATTAAGTGTTTTGTTACGGATTTTTTTAATGAATTGTACTAGTTGAAAATTTTACTACTTGTGAAGTCAGCTTTCAAATTATTAATGTATCTTTTCAGAACATTTATCAAGGTTACACATGATTCTGAAACCGTTTATGTTGAGGAGAATTAAGAAAGATGTAGAGAATGAACTTTCTGACAAAATAGAAATAATGGTTTATTGTCCGTTAACAACCCGACAAAAATTATTGTATATAGCACTCAAACAAAAGATAAAAATTGAAGACTTAATACACTACAGCGTTGGAGGTGGAGATGCCCACAGTGTAGACAAAAACTTTACATCAAATTTAATGAACTTGGTCATGCAGTTCCGTAAGGTGGGTGGAACTGAAATCTAATCTGTTATTTTCTCTAATTCCTTGGACAATTCTGAACAAAATCATGCGGAAATATCTCAGTTTCGCACAGATTTAATGGTTATATTTCATTTTTATATGTTTGTACTTGGAACTCTCCTGTCACGGATTTATCTGTCATCTGTCACATTTGTTATACAGAAAAGAATTCTGCCAACCAACATTCTCTAATGCAAAAATTACTAGATGATATTTATTGTAATTCGGTGAATTAGAGAAAATAATGTATAATACCCGTACAGAAGACTCATTCTAACACTCGTTCATTAAATTTTGAGCTTGTGGAAGAATATAAATGCCTTCTTCACTTGTATTATAATACAATTATATTATAATTACAAATTACTATTTGGATACTTTTCAGGTCTGTAACCATCCTGAGCTTTTCGAAAGGAGGGATGCCAAATCTCCGATAACACCATCGCCTGTAATATATAATGTTCCCAAATTGGTATACAACCTTGATATCCTAAAATCGAATTTTTTGTTCATGCAGAAATATTTCCTATTCACTTGTCAATATATATCCGATGTGCATAAGAATGATTTGTCCAATTCGATATTTGCTTTTTGTTCCGCTATGAATTTGAGTTTCGGCGAAATACACCAAATTCTTCTAGGAAATATTCGCAAGCGGTGAGTTTATATTTTCAATATAAAGGATTCTTTTCAATTGAATATATATTTTTTTTTAGTTGGCAACACTTCTACTATTCACGTAGGAAAGAGGGTATGATAAAATTCATGGATGACTGGAGTTCTCCAAAAGATCGAAAACCATCATTGAATATAGTATGTCATACATCTCTTCATGATGATCTCACTTCGAATTTGTTATTACAAGACTTCATTTTTACACGTAAAAATTGTGCTAGCAAAGTGGTTTATGGACACGCTATGCATACTTATTATTCCCTAGGCGAACAGAAACTCTTGGATAGTTTAGGAGTTTCACAAGAAATTGATATAGAAAACACGAAGACTGATATTCAGGTGATAAAATATTACATATTTTCTCTCATTCTGCGGGAATTCTCAGTTCCATACAGATTTTATTGTTATATTTCATTATTATATGTTGGTACTCTGAACTCTCCTGTCACGGATTTATCTGTTATTTTTGTGAAACAAATCAGTTCTGCCAACCAGTATTTTTTAATGCAAAAATCACTGAACGATATTTATGGAAATATTCCATTAATTTCAATGAAATTCAGTGAATTAGAGAAGAGAAAGCTCATTCTAACACTCGTTCATTAAAAATTCGCCACTTCGTGGCTTGTTTTTGAGTTTTCGATTCATGGAAGATTCATGGAAATGTCTGTGTATTATCATTACAGATATACTAAAACAAAGTAATTTGCATTCATCTTTTGATGTTGGCAAAACAATTGTGAAAATTACTTTGTTTTATTTTATCTATAATTAAATGGTAATTTAATTATAGATAAAATAAAACACTTACTTGATGGTAATCAAGTAAGGACTGAATCTATTAAATAAATATTATCATTAAAATTTACATTTTACTTTCAGATATCGAAATTTGGCGATTGCAACAATATGAAATTCATTAAACAAGAGTATATTTCTTCAGAATTACCTTCGTTCTTGTCCAGTATTATACCAAAGGTAAATGAATATCTTTTTAGTTAGATATTACAAAAGTCGATGTGGTTAATATTTGCATTTAGCTTTTTTTAATAAATTTACTTAATTTTATTTTCACCTAAAAACCTATGTTGTTTCAGATACAAAGTTGTAATGTTACCTTATATTGTTCCTCAAGAAGGGCTGCTCACGACTTAAAAAGACATACCGACGAATTCTCTTATTCTTCTCTAAACTTTTATTGGACGGAGGCCACTAATAATGAAGCTAATAAATCACCTGCACAATATTTATATCCCTCTGTATATAGCCCTATAGATATTCTGAAACCTATAAATGGATGGTCTAATATTTACATACCAGGTAATATTCGCTTAAACTTATTAAATGTTATATAATTAATCGAACAAATTTATTGATTTCAGATAAAGAAACTCTTGTAACTGATGCTGGAAAGTTATCGGTTCTCGATAGTTTATTAAAAAAATTGAAGAAAGAAGGACATAGGGTATTGATTTATTCGCAAATGACTAAAATGATTGATCTCCTCGAGGTATACCAATTTTTTGAGTCGTTATTTCTACAAAAACCTAAATAATTTGAATAAAAACTCATCATCATTAATGTTCTATTATTTTTCACAGGAATATATGTGGCATCGACATCATAAATACATGAGGTTAGACGGTTCATCTAAGATATCGGAGAGGAGGGATATGGTAGCTGATTTCCAAGCTAGAACTGATATTTTCGTATTTTTATTATCTACAAGAGCTGGCGGTTTGGGAATCAACTTGACAGCTGCAGATACGGTATGGTTTTCATTTTCAAAGTATCAATCAACATAAATGTATTTTTACTCTGTTCGCCGGAAGGGGGCTGAACTATGGGGTTCTTCCTTCCACTTCTGGTAGATCCCTCAGAAGTAGATAGGATGAAGCCCATAGCAGTTTAAATTTCATTTAAATACCGCATCAGGAGAGAACCGTCAATTAAGATCAAGAAATCCAGCGTTGAGTTACAATCTTCGATCTAGTAACTTCTGAAGATGCTGAAATGCTCGGAATTTCGGAGTTTGATAAATTTTTTTTCCATAGGTTATATTCTACGATAGTGATTGGAATCCCACAGTAGACCAACAAGCTATGGATAGAGCCCATCGTTTGGGACAGACTAAACAAGTTACAGTTTATAGACTGATTTGTAAAGGAACTATTGAGGAGAGAATTCTTCAAAGAGCACGAGAAAAGAGTGAGGTCTGTAGTAACTACGAAGACGACTACGTTTTAGATATTAACACACGTTATTGTTTCTAGATTCAAAAACTAGTTATCAGCGGTGGAAATTTCAAACCAGATACATTGAAACCGAAAGAAGTGGTATCTCTTCTTCTCGACGAAGATGAGTTGGTTCAAAAATTCCATAAATGTAAGAATATTATTCACCAAATTATTCATCTATGATGACTAATATCTTTTGCAGCGTCTACCAAAATCGAACCGAATGTTGTTCCAAAACCTGAAGCGATCGTGTCTAATCAAGATTTGGAAAAAAGAAAAAAAGTTGAACCGTCATTTAAGGTAATAGTTGCTATAATTGTTATGATTTGTACTAACAAAATTGTTTTTTCAGACTATCTCGGCTGCTCACGATGCTAAACGGATAAAATTGCATGATACTAACTTTGAAGATCAGTTCCTTAATGTAGACAGTTCTCCGACAAGTCCTCAAAGTGTATCAAATGATGTTTTGACTGATGAACTCTCCGATGCAAGTTTCTTCGAAGATAACGATGGATCTCTGACCAGCAGTAAGTTACAATTTTTTTTAGAGTTGAATCTTCGTGTAAATCATTTGCTAATTAATATTTTCAGAGTATACAGTTTATAATGTATATGGCTCAGCAGTGAAACCTAGGACTCCTGTTAGAGGTTCTTCAAAGAGAGGAAGACCCAGAGGCTCCAGAAGAGCATCAACACTGAATAGGTTGAATAGTGGTTCTGGAACAAGCGGCATTTTTACTTCAGGTATGTAACAAATCTACCGTAGTAAAACACATTTTTTTGCCAAAATTCGATTTAATTATTCAAAATTTCAAATGGCTCCTTGGGGTGAAGATTAAAAGTTGGGTGAAGTAAAAGCCAGGATTTTCATTGAGATTATTCAAAAGATAAATAGAGGGCACCAAGGTGGTTCTAGAAATACCTCATTGGCTCCTAGTGTCTTTTTCACCCAGATACAAGGAGTAATTTCCTCCTGAAGTCATTCTGTTTGTTTTCTTCACAGTTGGTACACATGTTTCTTATTTAATGCTCAAATTAATTATTCAATTACAAGCAAAATCCAGTTCTGGATTAACCAAAAATTACAACTTATTTAATACTCAAATTATTTACTGCAAATGGATTTTCAAAATTTCGATATCTGCATTTTCCTTGTGTTAATTGAGTGATAAAATTGAGCCAATTCTCAAAAAGCAAAATTCCTTTGATAAAATTTTTAATATGATTTAATTTCACTGATATAATGTATATTTCAATATTTGCAGGTTCGGATTTGAGTATTGGAGAAAACAACATTACTACTTCAAGTAATGTAGCAGGCGAATCTTCTGGTATGTCCTCACCAGTATCAACTGTTCGTCGAGGTCCTGGAAGGCCTAGATTGAAACCGTCCGGTCCACTTAATACCAGTACTCGTGGTACTTACAAGCCTAGAAAGCCAACTAGGCCATTACCTGTACCTTTGCCTTCAGATGGCACAAATGCAACTAGCGGTAGTACAAGTAGTCACCTCTATTCAAGCTACGTTTTTGATTTTCCGGAGCAGCCGGATTCCTAGCATAAAAAATTATTAACAGACAAAGGGAAAAAGGTATGAATATAAAATGTTTGTCTGTGAAAACAATATTGAAAAAAATAATTTGATATTTCAACTTATGGATCTTTGTTTGAATATCATGCTAAATTTTGAAATTACCTGAATTTGATTGTATAGAATGAAAAACATTTATTTTTTTATATTTTTCTTGGGTTTCTGGGCAAGTGATGTACATATATTGAATTTTTCGTTCTGAGTAACGGAAATGTTATTTAACAGCATATATATATTTTTCCCTGAAAAATATAATAGCCAAAATAATGTGGATACTTAAACCTGTTATTAAGAAACTGTTCATATAAATTTTAAAGAAATATATCAACAGTATTATTGGTGAATCCTGTATATATAAAGAATATTTATAACTTTTTCTGTGATGAAAATTTTGGGACTTACATCAACTACTCAGTAAGGTATGCAAGGAATCGTTTTTAACTATTTTTTCATATACTTGTAGTACATTTTCAATCTGTTTTCATTATCAGGAAATGATAGTGACTTTTTTTATATATTTGACTCTCCAAATCTTTTTTGCAGTTAATTTTCATTTATTGTTTCCACTGCAAAATGGTTCTTACTTGTTTTTTGATGTAACCTAATACATATTTTCTCTTTTATTTACATGAAAATTTTTATTGTAATATAATGTATCATAAATGTACAAATGTATTTTTAAAGCAGAATATCTGTAAATGGATGTTTGATTGTACTATGTATGTTCATTTGATGGTGAATAAATAAGAGAAATTTAGGAAATTGATTTGTTTGCATATTCATCCTACTTCATCCTTATTCCCAATTTTTCATCGAAACTTTGAGCAAGATAAAATTAGTTCGGTATCTGAATGACCACAAATTCGTATTTCGTAGAAAGATGTTTATCTATTCAATACTCTAATCCAATACGGCACTCGAGGTGGATTAATTTAAAAAAAAATCTTATCGATTTCGGTGCAAAAGGTGCTTTTACGCCATCTATACACACTTTACTGAACTAGATGTTCTATAACCACAGATTACTGTTAGTCTGTGCTATAACTTTGTAAAGGTAAAATATTTCCCTCCTGTCAAAAATTCTATGTATCTGGAGAACAATTATCGAAAATTACAGCGATAATTGCATTGTAGGAAGCGAAACTGCACTGCGATAATTGTTCTGTTCATAGATGCATAGTTTCTATGTATCTTACACAGTTCGAATCTATGGCAATTCCATTCTAAATCAGTTTGACAAGTAATGTAACAGTTTATTCGGGAAATATTCCCCCGAATTACACTCGTGCATCACAATTACCGGATAATTTCGCATTCCAGCGTGTTTTCTTTGAAAAACTGCATTCGGTCATTTTCATTTTTGGAGAAAGAGCCCTCCACCTTCGGTGTCGGGCTCTTTCTCCAAAAATGAAAATGAACTCATGCAGTTTTTATGACAACACGCTGTCATGCAAAATTATCGGTAATTTTGATGCACTTGTGCAATTACTTACGATCATATCCGATACAAGGTTATCAGTCCTACTTCCTAGATGTCACGACAGGGTCCAAATTATTTTTAAAATCAAAATGTAGATGAGAAATCAATGGGTTTTCATTTCAATATTGAAATCACATGCACACGTGGGAATAGGGGTCAATAAAACAAATGTTGTCGCCATAGTTTAATTTAATTAGAAAATATCAAATGAACATTGAAATTTCACCACAATTGGAATCTCCATATACTTTTTTTTTTTCAATAGTTCATTATAATTTGCTTTCAATTCAATATTCATCTTTAAGATGGACCGAACGAACTGTCTAACGAGAAACAAATTGCAACAAATAGATTTCTCAAATATATAAATAAATAAATGCTGAATGAATAAATTCATAAGAGCGACCTAAAATTTATCAACATAGTGAACAACGTCCCACACACTGATGAACACTTCATTATTTAATTTTTTCAACGATTCCTATCCCCCCTCCCCCCCCAGATATGGAATATTGGATATTTCTCATATAATTATCACAAATACCACAATGAATCCTTCGAATTTATAGAAAAATTCTGATACCCTCCACGTGCTTTGCCACCTAAAAGTTCTCTCTATCTAACTTCGAGTCAAGTCTACCAATCACAGTTTTTGCTAGAATTTCAGTCTAAACCCTGTTCAGTTAAAAAAAATTCACCGTTGTTGTGCATGGGAATTTTTTTTTTTTTACTACACGTAAATATTATAGCTATCAGTATATAAAATGTATTAAAAATTCTGGATTGTAGAAAAACTACAGGAAAGGTTGTAATATCAATAAATAATTTACCGATTTGTTCATTTTGGAATTGGTCACTCAGCTTAATATTTTGTTCCAAAATGTATACGGTTTCTACAGGGGGCAATTAAAGTAACGCAATAAGCTCAAAATTCACGCTCAATAAATTATTTAAATTTAAAAGCAAGTTACGCTGTGCATTTTTCAATTTGATATTTAAGAGCCCCCTCACTATCTACCCCCCTCAACTTCTTTATATATATGGATTGTGACATATCAAATGAAAGGCCTTTCGAATACTAATTCAGCGATGTGACTAAAAGGAAAATTGGATATGCCAATTTTTTTTAAACATTAATTAACAATTTGGGCGGGTCATTGAATATATCACAATCCAGATAATCCGATTTGAAAAGAAAGTTTGTGAGAAATATCAAATTAAAAAATGCATAGCATAATAATTCTTCGTACAGGAATTATTGGTTTGTTGCGTTACTTTTCCGGCACGCTCTGTATATGGAAAAACGAATTAATCTTATGTTTGTCCTCTAATCTCTTATGAATTTATTTTGTGCTAAATTATTGGCAGACGGTATATGTATATAAAATGTACACATTATTTGTACTAAAATAGTTACTATAATATATTTTGTTGAAACATTTTTTTTTTTATAAAATATAAAATCGAAAAGTGTTACTCATAAGAATTTTTATCCTTAAAATTCAATCTGTAGAGATGATGAAGAACACTGCAAGTTTACATATAACACTTAACGGTTAGTAGTTTTGTTAAAATAGTCGACAGTTTCACAAAAAAGAAAAAAAAATCATGTTACATGTATACACAACTATAACCTCATATTAAATTTCGTAATATTTCAATATTTGAGAAGAACGTTCCAATTGCAATAAGGATTTTTTTGGTATCGGAGGTATGGATATGACCATTTCAACGAAAATAATCGAAATTGTGGACTTGGTATGGTACAGATATAAACAAAAATGGGTATTTACACACATAGATGCGTGGGCCAGTTCAGATGTAAATGGGAAGGGGGCTTGCTCTAAACATTAAATAATTCATGTGCATTCATTATCTGGCAGCACAGCCAATGACTAGGGCACACAACGGGATCTGGGTTACACCTAATCTTAACTAACACAATTAATGTCGGTACAACTTTAGGTTACAGGTGGACAGGCCCAAAACAAGCCGGCACCATGTGTTACTTTTTTCTTTTTTTTTTAAGCCTCAGTTTCTCCACCTTTGAGCCGAAGCCTGGCAAAATCCTCGAATATTATGTCATCATCGTGATCTTGCAATGTATTCTCGTCGCTGGGGAAGAAACAGAATGACAATTATTGTCGGAAATGTTGAAAAAAATTGCGATATGAAAGGTTTTCCAATAAGAGGTTGCATTTTGATATTAAAAAAAAACGAGTATGCATGGTATTCCTACAAACATGTAGACGCAACACTGTTTCGATTCTTCACATCACTAACTTGTCTCAACAGTTCATATTTTTTCCACCAAGCATCACTAAAAAGTGATTTAGCGAACTGTGATTGCAAATTTTTCACCATTTTCGTTGTGAATTGTAACAATTTCAACGCGTTGTTGAAGCGTGTATCGTTCCATTTTCAGTGATGACGTAGTTTCTACTTGTCGAATGTCAAAAGATGACAACTTCAAAAGTGACAGGTGACCAGATGGCGTGCAAGTCAAAATGAAACCTCTCATTGGAAAATGTTTCATATTTCGATACTTACGGATCGAGTTGAATAAGATTCGTATCAACAGGAACATCAGTATTCATTTCAGCACTGCTACGGCACGAGGGAGACTCAGGAGGTTCCTCCTCAGGCTTAGGATGCATCAGTATAAAAGGTAGTTCGGCTACCAAGTCACTGAAAGCAAACAAACTACGGTTTGGTTTGATATAACAATTTCTTCTCGAAATGTGGCAACTCATAATATAAAAAAATTAATAGTTATCACTTTATTCATATAAGAATAACACTCTGTATTCTTGCAAGTCCGTGGTATTACGATAAATTTTACTAGATCCAAATTACGTGCCTTCCTTCAGATATGAAGGTAAGAAAATCCTGTGGATAATGCATTTTATCAAATCCTCTATAAAACGATTGAATTTATTGGCGCGTTATATGTGCAGTAATTCTGATATGGAGGTGTGAAAACTCTTTATTTCGAACACTGAGGTCAGCTATGTTGACAAAATTTTTATCTCCCAGAGAGTAATCAAAGATTTATGGCTTTAGGGATCAATATAAAAAGGTGGTTAAATAAAATGCTCTCAGTTCATTCCCAAGTATGCTAAGCAATTCGCGACAGTGCTAACAAATTAAACCAAAACTGATCAGATTTTCGAAACCTAACCTTACCTAACCTTAATTTATGAAAAGTACTCACCCTCCAAGAGCTCCCAAACATAATTTGACTTTGACTTTATACTGTACTATGATTCCTAAATTTTCTCGTTGAGCTGGATCTGCAACTCTATAAATAAAAAAATTGAGGGACATAATTTTGATTAAGAAAACTCCCTAAACCAACATAACAATTTGTGCATCATGCAGAAAAAAATTCGTGCAAGTGGCATAGAAATAAGGATAAGTTTAATTGAGTCATTTCGTGTTAGTTGCTTTTCGAAAAGATCGAATCAATGAATTTCAGTTTTAATTAGTTTAGTTTCGTTAAGGATCAACATAAGAAAGAACAAAGGACATCGAGAACAATGTATTGAACTCTTCCCAGCTTCAGGAAATACTGTAAGAGAACCAGGCAAATGAAAAGAAGAAAATCAAAAGAATGAAAGCAAGAGTTCAACTTAGTTTTTCGCTTAAAAACTATAGGGTGTTCCTAAATTGTAGGTACAGACGAAAATGTCAGATTCCTCGGGTAATTTAAGAAAAATAAATTCTATAAACAAGGATATGCAAAATTCAAGATACAGGGTGTTTCTTATGGTCCTACTTCTTTTCAAATTTTTTCTCATAGCACTTTCCTACGGAACACTTTTTTTGGTGGACCACTGATAATTTAGAAAAATGTAGAAGGTCGAGTACTACACTTTTTGGTTTCTGGTTTTGTCGAACACGCTACCGATTTTGAGAAAAAATTCAAACAATTTTCTATTAATCCTCAGGAAAATGCATATTGATATGAATATACAGATAGTAAGCTGTGATAAATAAATTAATTATTAGTTTTGGTACTTATTCACACAATCTGTAGCGGTGTTTAAAAAATATTCGATAAATTGGTATAATTATCACAAGAAGTAGGAATACAAGAAATACCCTGTAGATATCTTGAAATTAAAGGCCGATGTTTATAGGACTTTTTTCTGAAAATATTCCAAGGAATCTCTCATTTTCCTTTATTCCTCCAATTCAGGAACACCCTATACAGGGTGATTCATCCTGTTATACCGGAAACAGACTACTACTACCTTATTTCAAATGGCACACCCAGTATATTATTACATCATTAGATAGCTTTTTTGACGACAATTTCGGCAATATGCCATACCTTGGATAAAAACTATACACAAGATATGACATATTGCCGAAATTGTCGTCAAAAAAGCTATCTAATGATGGAATAATATACTGGGTATGCCATTTGAAATAAGTAGAAGTAGAAGTCTATTTCCGGTATAACTGGAAGTTGTAGAGAACTGAAGATATTTTAGGGAGAAAGATCATTGTCTCAAATCACAATATGCAAATTTTCAGCTCAAGATTATGATAAGTTTTCCATAAACGTCTAATAGACCATCCCGGTGAATCACCCTGTATACCGAACAATAAGTAACGAGACTGAATTTTTTAAACCGAAGTATAAATATAGATGTCTATAGTTATTTGATAGGTATGACCTACTTTTCACGATATATTCCTCGTTCGATTAGAAATGATAGCAATTAAAGAAAATTGCTTCAATTTCAGAGGGATAAATATCTGATAGGAATAATACAAATTTTATATTTTCCATGTTTCTACCCACCCAAAATTAGATATTAATAATTGGGGGATTTGAAGATCGATATTCTAACTCTAAGTGTGTGTTGGAAAAAAGAACAGTCTCAAAACTTTTCGCGTAGAGATGTCCTTCGAATTCAGCTAAAAAAATTAAGCTGCCCATGACCAGAACTAACATAACATCCACTGTGAAACTTACAAAGTGCTCGATGCTAAATTGGTATCCTCGTGCTTTAACTGTCCATCCAATGCAAGTCCCCACTTATCCTTATTATTGGCCAGAAGAGGGGTGAGGGTGAACACCTTGCTCAAAGTGAAACCCGGTCCAATGGGACACCCCACTCTACTCAAAAAACGGGAATAACACACTTCAATAGGAGAATGAAAAAAAAAAAGTAAAAAATAAAGAGGAAAGGATATCCCTCGAATAAGCTTACACCCAAAAGGGACAATTTCGCATGCAATATCCGAGGTTTTTTGTTTCTATCGAAATTTCTAACTTGCTCATCACTGTGTCAAGAGTTATACAGGGTGTTTCTAAATTTAAGGAACAAAGGAAAATGAGAGAAATTTCTCGGGTAATTTTACGAGAGAGACTCCTCAAACTTTCAGAAAAAAATTCCTATTAATATATACATAAAGCAAACGCTTTGTTTTCGAGATACAGGGTGTTAAAATTCTAATTTTTTTAAATTTTTTTCTCATAGCACCTTCCCCTCAAAAGATTTTTAATTTTAATTTGGTAAGATAAATAAAGATTCGACAAACTGATATAATCAGAAAAAAAGTAGGACTACAAGAAACACCCTGTATCTCGAAAACAAAATGTTGCGAGGACTTCTTTCACTCAAAATCACCCAAGGAATCTCTCATTTGCCTTTGTACCTCCAAATTAGGAATACCTTGTATGTAAATACTCGATAGTCGTCAGAAACACAACAGAAAAATTTGAGACCATCGAGTCAACGAAAACTCCTGACACAGCTGTAAACTATCGCATATCATTGTAGGTTGGGAAAAAAGTGATTTCGTATTCCACGCCTTTTTTTTCAACTAAGTATATCTAGATTGAAGGATTGTAACAGTATTGAAATGAAGCGAAGAATACGAGACTAATTTTTCACCAAACCTAATAATATACAATAATCACACAAGTTGTAAATCTTTTGTGCATAGATAAATTTTTCCATAACACTCTTCCATTAGACTCACAGTGTAGAAGAAGCCAAATTCGTGTCTTCATCTTTGAGTTGACCGTCTAAAGCCAAACCTTTTTTATCCTTATTATTTGCCATGGATGGCAATATACTAAAAACTCTGTTCATTGTGTAGCCTTGGGGTATTGGAAAACCCACCCTATAAAATTTCACCATTTATCTGAATTCATTAAAAATTTTTAGAAACTCAATCTTAACTGATTCTCTTCTTGTCTTCTCAGCTAGATCGAACAAATTTCGAAGAATACAGGGTTTTCCGATAAGAGGTTTCATTTCGAATAGTCCGCTATCTGGGCACCTGTCACTTCTAAAGATGTCATCTTTTGACATGTGAACAAGTAAAAACTATGCCATTGCTAAAAATGGAACGATCAAAAGCAACAACGTGTTAATGATTCTGGCAAGCTGGCAAGGTTATGGCATCAGTACTCTGGGATGCGCAAGGTATAATATTCATTGATTACCTCAAAAAGGGCCAGACCATCAACAGCGATTATTATATAGTGTTATTGGATCGTTTAAACGATGAAATCGTTAGAAAACGGCTCCATTTGTAGAAAAAAAAAGGTGCTGTTTCTTCAAGACAATGCGCCGTGTCACAAATTAATGAAAACAATGGCGAAATTGCATGAATTGAGCTTCGAATTGCTTCTGCATCCACCGTATTCGCCAGATCTGGCCCCCGGCGACTTTTTCCTGTTCTCAGATCTCAAAAGAATGCTCGCTGGGAAGAAATTTAGCGCCAATGAAGAAGTAATCGCCGAAACTGTGGCCTATTTTGAAGCGAAAGACAAATCGTTCTACGAAAATGGTATCGAAAAGTTGGAAGATCGCTATAATCACTGTATCGCTTCGAAGGCAACTATGTTGAATAATAAAATCGAATTTTGCCAAAAAAATGTTTTACTATGGTAGACCGGGGACTTTTCAATTGGCCTGTTACAGCCGCAAATGTGTAAATTTCCATTGATTTCTCTTAAAATATACACGTTTTTGTTTTAATATCGAAATGAAACATTTTATTGGAATAGCCTGTAGATATTGTCACTCCTTTTCAATATTTCGAAAAGAGCATATTATAAAAAAAGCGTAAAGACTACACTTTGAGGTTTGGCGGTACGTTTCAAATCAGCAATCAGAAAATTGCAAATAAATTATTTGGGTGTTTAAATTCCAATTCAAAAGTAACACAGTGTTAAGTGTTAATGAAAATAATGAAAAAAATTAGGATTGTACTCACTCGCTCTCGATTTCTGCCACAGTACATTTGTATTGTGCTGTTGAAAATAAGCATATGTCGGCGAATTGCCTAACTGACACCTTGATTTTCTTGACGGATCTATTCGAATTGTTGGCTATGTGAACGTTGACAGCAATGTTCTCACCGTGATGATAAAGTTCCTTGTCTAGGGAAGCTTCCAAATGAAGCTTATTAGGGCTCATCATAAATTCTTTGCTAACTTCAACTGAAGGCTGTTCTCCTTGTTTGCTCGGCGCATACATTATTTTACGTATTGCTAACCTGCAAATTGACATGTTTCCAAGTTGTACAGGCTGTTCCGAATTCGATGCTACCTGACAGCATTCCGAGAACTATAAGACCCGATATCGAAATAATAAGATCAAAAAACAGATCATAGATATCTTCATTCGTTCTAGAGTTACAGGGCGTTTTTGAAAAATGACTGTTGTGTAGCGAAATATTTCAAACAGTGGTTTTTCAGAAACGCCTTGTAATTCGAGAACGAAGCAAGATATTTACGATCTGATTTCAAAAATTTTATTATTTCTTGATGATTTTTCTCTCTGAGTCTTAAATTCTGGAGATGCTTTCAGTGAGCATCGAATTTGGGACACCCTGTACAAATCTCATTCAGGAAATAAAGGAAGATAAACAAGAATCGTGGAAAATTTATGCTTAGGTCCACCAGCATTTGAAAAAATCCACACACTAATATGTGTGGTCCTAAATCAGTCAATATCCTGACAATGAGTATGAAAAGTAAATATTTCAAATTTCGGTAAATTAAAAAAATCGGTCGAAGATTTTATTATGTTTAATACTGCAATTTTCAATTTATTCTATTTTTTATTTTCATCTTTATCGATCTTTCGTTTGTGTTTGAGTTGTTTTACTCTGTTTTGTTCAAATGTTTGATCTAATCATGAGAGCCTATAATTAAATTGTATAGGGTCTATACAGGGGCCTTCCTAAATTGGAGGTACAAAGAAAAATGAGACATTCCTTGGATCATTTTATAAAAAAACTATAATCATGGGACCCCAAATGCTTTGTTTGAGAGATACAGGGTGTTTCTTGTATTCCTATATTGTTATGATTATACTTCATCATTGAATCTTCCGAGGAATTTCTCATATTCGTTTGGACCTATAATTTAGGAATACCCTGTATAAGACCAAATCTATTAAATATGCATTTCTCGATTTTTCTCAAACTTCAAATGAAAAAATTGAGTCCTTACCTAACAGAATTTCTTTTATGGGGTTTATCTTCCTGGTTTTCGCCAACGAAGGCTTTCAGCTCGTAATCCACGCCACATGGTTTTCCAGTATCACCTGGTGCTGGTTGCAGAGTTACAGATGCAGGACAATGAGGAGGTAATTCGAAATAAAACGGGTAAGCATTGGGGCCTAACTTTTTGACCAGTCGTTCCTAAAAAAGAAAACGGCCAAACGAAGTGCGAATTAGCTAGATCAGAAAATTGCAGCTTGTTCGAATTCCCTCGACGCGATTATCACCGTGTATGATAGCCTTTAGGGCATACGAACGTAATCTAAGGGGGATCGAATTCTCATGACTCAGACGTAACTCAAGGGCGAAGAACCAACCCAAATTCTCATTAATCTGTACAGGGGGGAAACGGAAAAATCCATTTCTATTCGAACATGGTTCAGGGTTTGACACTCTGTCGAAATTTTTCCAATAAAACGTTATGTGAGGATGCTAGATGAGTTTTTGTTGCCTGAACTGCTGAACTTTTCTGTAATTTTCTTTAGTTTTCTAAGAAAATTAATCTCCAGGAGAGGAGACATTCATTTTCCCTCTCGCAGTCCGGATTTGACGCCTATGTACTTTTTACCTGTGGGGTTTCCTTGAATCTAAAGTTTACGTTAGTGAACCGACTTCCCTGGTCCAGTTAAAACAAAATACATGAAATGAAAGCCATATCAACGAGCATATTTGTCAAGCCTTCATCAGGAATTTTAGTGTTATACATTTGAACAACAATATTTTTAAGAAATTAATCTCCAAATAGGTTTTCTTCATAATTAATGGACATTTTTTCAACAAAACCCTTTTTTTTTTAATATGAACCTTCTTTTGAGCCACTTTGTACTATTGTCTTGTATACGGGATGTTCCCAAATTGGAGGTTCAAACCCGGATTATTTTAAGAAAAGAAGTCCTATATTCACTTTGTTTTCGACATACAGGGTGTTTAAGTTATATTTTTTCTCCTAGTGACGTGGTAATTTTAAAGCAAAACTATTTTTGGTGGTAGTTTAGAAAAATGTGAGTAAAAACACCTTGTATCTAGAAAACAAAACGTTTGCGGGCCCTTGTGTCTAGGACTTTTTTTCTTAAAATTACCCAAGGAATCTCTCATTTTCCTTTGTACTTGCAATTTGGGAATACCTGTATAATAAAGATCGAAATAATAATTTTGTCTTACTTGTAATCTAGTTGGGGCTCTTTTGGTTGTTGAATTTTTGGGTGGATATATCTGTTCGGCAGCTAAATATAGATCCTTCCTGAATGTTAAACCAAGAACGTCTAGATCCTCTCTTCCATATCTAAATGCAGCAAGAACATGACCAAACACTTTCCTATCTTTAACATAGTCCGGATCTATCAAAACCACCCCATCTGAAAAAAAATCACATAAATATTAATCAATTCGAGCTTATTCTCAACAAGAAAATTCTTGAAACCATCAGCCTAATAAGTTGGAGTGAACTGAACTTGTAAAGGGTGTTCTAAATTCTCTAAGTCTTTTAGTCCCCGAGATGCTTTCAGTGAGCATAGAATTTGGGACACCCTGTAAATACGACAATCGTTATTTCTCAACATCAAATATTTGAAGACTAATAGTGTGCACAATGTTTGGGTATCAAACAAATGTAAGGATGGCATGAAGATTGATTGTTCAGGATAATTGAATTTGATGAATGTAATAAAGTTTATCGAAAACTAATCTACATAAGATCCATAATTAATGAGAGAAAATGAAAGAAAAGGAGAAGCAGTGGCGTAGCTTGTTGCAGAGGTCCCTATATCGAAATGTTTTGCGTGACCAAAAGAAGTTTTTCATGAAGAAAAAAACACAAAATGCTCGATTTTAAGTAGAACAGATATTATTAAAAGTTGTTACTCATACTTGATGCTTCTAGACGTTGAATAATACAAACAATTCGAATCGAAGATACATTTTTCAAGTGTTATTCCGTCAAGCTTATTCATCAAATCATTCATAGCTCTCTATTTTTTCTGTTTCTTTAGACAATTATAATAAGCCTGATAGCCTTTCCTGTCCCATAAAAGTGCTTAGATAATTTTAAATCGGCTTTAATTTCGAAAAACTGCTTTTAGCAGTTGCAGTTGTAATCAGAATGGTCAATAATAGGGGAGAATAGGGATGCAAGAGGCTATTGAATTTCATCACTACTAATTCCATAAGTTCCTTGTTGGAACGAATTCCCTGAATTTCAGATTTTAAGCACGTTTCCAAAGCAATTAGTTGTTCATACAGATTAACTGGAATTTCCTCACTGTATTCAGAAGACAGTTTTCCGGCTCCTTTTTTTTTATTTCGTTCGAAAATGATAAGAATGTCTTCGGTTGTAATATTTCAGGTCACAGAGGCTTTGAAATCTTTTTGTTTTGTTTGAGCAATAAATATAGATATCTAAACACCCATTATAATTTGAATATCTTATGAGAGAAGTTGCAATGAGAAAAAAACCTTGAAAAAATCAAACTTTAACCGCACCATGTTTCCCGAAAACAAAGCGTTTGCAAGCCCATGTTTAAAGGACTTTTTTTCTTGAAATGTCATATTGTTTGTGCCTCCAATTTAGGAACAGCCTGTATATGACAGCTTATAGCAATAATGAACTCAACTAGTACGGCACGTGTATATGTTTTAATATTTCCGAAAAATAGAAATACTTGAACACAGCGAAAACGAGAAACTTCATAAAACCTTTGTGAATTTGAAATGACGATTCGGACCAAGTTACTCTGGCTTCATTCAAATAACAATTAATTATTAATTAATTACATCGAAATACTCGTATATTCACGTTTCGTTCTAGAATTCAAATTAATGCATACGATAGCTAACTTATTCAGCCATTTGGAATGGCTAACTCTTTGAAACAAAAATTAATTAGTTCGTTCCAGGACAGAATTTGCAGTATTCGTTTTATATGACATTGTTAAATTGTTTCGTAGATTCATTTATGTAACCATTTTAATAAAACACTCGGAGTCGACATAGAGAGTTTTTTCTTCTCCTTTATACATATGTTTATCGTTATATCATATTATTACAATTGTTTCATCTCAACATGTTCTGTCATATAAAAAACAAGAATATATTCCGATAGAAAGAACATTGTGTTGTGTCACGAATGTCTAGAAAATAAAAGTGTAAATAACACGTGCTGCATGTCTAACTTTTCCGTTGTTTTGCTGTCCAATTTTCTGTCACCTAGAAGGGAATAACAACTTCAAAATATTCGTATCTCATCTCCATACTGAATTTCCGCTGAGTGCGCCTTGCGAAAATGTCAAATACGTGTTTATCAGGTGAATCGATTGGATCACAGAGCTTATTAGTACGTTGAACAATTATTATTGAACGATTCGAGGATTATGGAGAGCTTTATTTTCTTATTTTGCTCGGAAATTTCGATTTGAAATGTGTCCGCAATTAATTAATTCTGATTTTCCGATGGTTTGGTGTTTCGAACGAACACGTCGGTCTTCTCTCGATACGATTTCATTATCCTCTAAACTAATTAGCGTGATTCTGTTAATTAGATGAAGTAAAAGTTTTTTTGTCGAGGAGAACTTTACTCGAGTCCTGAAAGCTTGCTTGGACTGAAAGTTAAATGACCCATTAAAGGAAAAACTTGTTTAGTTTCGCTTTTTGTTTTTCCGGATTAACTTCTGAAATGGAAAATTCTCTTCAAAGTAGGTTTTTCTGATGAAGACACTGAATATTTATGGCACAGGGTTACTTTGTCATTAAAATTTACGTATTCTCTTTGGTCAACTAGATAAGGACTTCGAAGTGTAGGAAGTTGTAGGGATATCTTTATTTACACAATCCTTTCGTGCCTTCGGGAAATTACAGGAATTCCGTGTGAACTGAAGGAAAGCCACAGGCATTTGCAGCATCTACACCTCTTGTTTCAGGTCATTATTGAGGAAATCGAAAGGGGAAAATTACATAACATTGGGTTTTAGGCAATACCAGCCTCTGTTTCATTTCCGCCAATGAATGAATGAAAGAAAATACCCATTAATCCCTCTTAAGATATACTCTATCTTTTTCTATATCAAATTGAAACCTTCTATTGGAAAAGCCTTCACTTCTTTTGTAAACAACGAACCTCATTTGAAATTGACAGGTTATTTCGAAGTAATCAAATGGGCAATTGAAAAGTTGAAAGGTTGTGTGTTTGAGATTGGCAAGTAAAAAATCTGGAAAATGTGAGTTGAGAGAATTGAAATTCTTCAAAGGCATTTTGTGGTGAGACACAATTTTCTCAAGTGAAGCGAAATCGATATTTAATTTTCATTCCATTTGGGAAACCGACATCGGGCATGTTTCCTTTAGAAGTTGAGAAGTGAAAGGTCATTCGATGAAACAAACAGTTTTCGCTTCATAGGAAACAGTTCCTTTGTCCGTCTTGTCCATTTGCATAACAAAATAGGTTTTTCCTCTTTGTTTCTATAAACGGAGTTGCGTTGCGAAATAGAGGCTGTTCCTAAATTGAAGCTACAAGGTGTTTCCAAATATGTTATTGGAAAAATAATCGAACCAAGACATGGAAAGTTATTGAGGAAAAACCGGTTTTCCAAAAAAAAAAATCTGTGTTAAATAGTTTTCGCCTGTTGGAATCAACTTACACCTGATATTGTTGGAGCTCCGTCGGTGAACGTGTTCAAGAATAGGTTCGACGACTGGAAGACAAGGGTTCTTGAATAAAGTTAATTAGTTTTTCATAAGTTGGATATTTCAGTATCTTTGTTTTTCTCAAATTGCATTCATGTTATTTTTCTCATTAGGGTTTTATTGAAATTTTTGTTTATTAAGAGTTTTATAGTTACATACTCAACTCTGTTTCTAATGTAATAATAATAATAATAATAATAATAATATTTTGTTATATCTTGATTTTTGTTAGAGATATTCGAAAAAGTTTGAAACCGTTTTTTTGAGTAATTTTTATAACAGATCATATAAATTCATAAGCAGTGTTTTTTAAATGGAAAACACTATATTTTACAACGCAGTTTTTCAAGCCGCAGATTTGTGGAAAATCATCTCGTTTTGTTACTTCTTGTTTTGGTATAGTATATCCAAAGTCACTTGAACTAGTCTATAAAAACGTTTGGCCAGAGATAATTGCAAAACAGTCATAAACCATAGGCGCACACTTTTCAAACCCTTGAGTTGAAAATAATATTTTTGCGTATGTATGGGACTCAGATGTCGATTCTCTCAGAAAATTTGTGACGTGAGTAGCTTTCGCTGTTACATCAAAAATGATACTACGTCATTTTACGGTGTTATAATCTGATTATTCTTTATTCTCGACCTGTAATATACTATCAAGGAACGTTATCAACGATGATGAACTAATCGTTGCATAGAATTATAAGAGCACAAAAATGTTTGAGATTAATTCGGAAATGTTCTGTCTGAAGATAAGACAAACTAGGGTAGAATAGGTGCATGACCTTGAGATCCTTGAGTGACATCAAGCCACTCGAAAAATTTTTTGGAAAAAACCTATATCTTTTATTCTTTCATTCAATTTTACGTAGATATAAAAAGAGAGAGATCTCAAGCAAATCCTATACTTGAAGAGTTATCGAGGAAAAACTTGAACTAAGGATAACTGCAATTTCCCATCGCACTCTCTATGACTTCCAGAAAACAAAAAGAAACGAAAAAGTCGAAATTTCATGAATTGTAATAAATTATTCGTTAAGATGGTTGAAAATCCATAAACCAATAAAATTTTCAATTACTAATAATTAATGACATTTCATGAAATGTCAAATTTAGTTATATAGATTTCGATTTTAGTTTCTATGTTTTCCGGAAGTCATAGACTACTCCACTCAGTTAGAAATTGTAGTACTTCCTCAGTTCAAGTTTTTCCTCGGTAACTCTTAAATTTTTCGTATTCAGAATCAGATTAAATATTCAAAGATATATGTAACCTATTATTAAAACTGTCCTGACTGATGGCAGGAAATGGTGAAATATTTCTATTTTCTATAAAATACTTGATTGATTTTTCGATCTGGGTACGTAGCTGCTAATTTGACGTACTAAGAGCCTCAACATCATATGCCTGTGGAATGAAGATATTTAGGAGGCGAAATCATTTTCTTCAGAACCCGTCATATATCAATTCTGACTTTGAAAGTAAATGGAGGAATAGATTTGATTGCGAAATATTCATCTTTTTTTACATAAGCCATAGAATTGTGCCGAACATCATAGTCGAAATCATTAAAAGCATCAGTCACACAACAAACTAAAACTACGTAAAAATGCATTTCAATAATACCCCTATGGACCACACTGGTCTATGCGAATTATTAGAAAGTAATTAAGAAGTGATAGATGCAGCCAATGAGTGTAACCAAAAATGCTCACAAAGTGGAAAGGGGAATACGAGGGGAAATATTCTGCCAATAAGATCAATCTAATCGGGACATTCTTGTTTCCAAGACGATCTGCTAAATACCGGGGTTTATTTGAGAGTGTTGATGGCAATATTTTTATAAATTCCAAAGGAATTTCTGGAAACTTGGACAACCCTTGTATAATTGAAATATTCAGGCTTCCTCCAAGTGACTTTGGATATACTATACTTATTTACCCAATTTGTAGCAAAAATTCGATAAATTGGTATGATCATAATAAAAAAGTAGGACTGAAAGAAACACCATGTATCTCGAAAATAAAACGTTTGAGAGCCTATGTTTATAGTACTTTTTTTTCTCAAAACGATGCGAGGAACCTCTCAATTTTTTTGTATCTCTAATTTAGGAACAGCATGAATAACGCTAACATTTCGATAGGGGGAAGTACAGCGCACAACGGTATGAAATTGAATTAACTAATTTGCTGTTGATAGAAACGGCAGTTTCCGTTGTAACTCCATAGGTAATTTCCTCGTGTCTGCCTGCCATCCGAGGGCTTTATTATGCATGGAAATATCAATTTCCTTTTCTCTTTAGGGAGTCTATAACGAATAGGCAACAAAGCGAACCGTCTATTGTTTTTCTGTCTGTTATTATAGAAGACAATCAAGGCATGTAGCTTATACCTTCCATTTCGTGAATCGTTCTGTATTTTTGAGAGTTGGCCTACAAACAGATCGATCTATATCATTCCGTCAATAATACGGGCAACAACAGCATTATTATGAAGTGTTGCACACGGTTTCGATTCTCCACATCGCTAACTTACCCTAACAGTTCAAAATTTTTCACCAGTATCATTATTGCTGGCCTGGAAGGTGCTTTACCTTCAATTCACTTTCAATTGACAACTTATAATTTCTAAAATAATGGACTAATAATAATTCGGCCAATTGGGAATCGTTTATACCAGCACCACATATCGATCCTTCGTATACCTCACAGTTCATGAAAATTTCAACTCGAAATTTTGAAAAAATCTGTAAAACTTTAATTTTTACAATAATCATTAGGTATATCTTCTAAGATATTGGTCACAGTCAACTCAAATAAAAACGTTTTCCTACAACTGCTATGAAAAGTAGCGTATTCTTCATGGCTTATTCAATTTCAAAACTATGTATTGCTAATACTATGGGAAAACTTATTTCTCACGGCACTCTGCTTACACATCGCTTGGTAGACCAATAAAATTGGGCTTTTGAGTCGTTTCTATGGAAACGCAATAAATTAGCATATACTGTCAACGAATGACATTTTGATTTGAATCAAATCCATTACTTGAATTATTGAAATTTGTGCAGTTGACTGTGAGTATTTTCGTAATCTACGTTATCGAATCAATTGTAGAAACCCCTACCTTCATAAGTCAAATTTAGTTACACCACTGATTCCTCCTAATTAACAGAATCATACTAATTAATTCAGAGAATAATGAAAACGTAGCGAGTGAAGAACCACGCGTTCGTTCGAAACTCCAAACCATCGGAAAATCAGAATTAATTAATTGCAGACAGATTTCAAATCGAAATTTCCGAGCAAAACAAGAAAATAAAGCTCTCCCATAATCCTCGAATCGTTCAATAATAATTATTCAACGTACTAATAAGCTCTGTGATCCAATCGATTCACCTGATGAACACGTATTTGACATTTTCGCAAGGCGCATCCATCAGAATTTTAGTATGCAGCTTTAAAAAAACAAAACCTACGGAATCCTTCAGAAATATCGAATCGTGGTTGATTATTTATTGGTTCATGAGAATAAACATCGTCGATGATGAAACAGATGTTATTTTGTGTTCGATATCCATGTATTTGAAATAATACCTACTTAGTTTTCATCATCCAGGATTAATGCAATTTTGTATTCACTCTTTCTATAAAAGAATGAACAAATGAGTCGAACCTTATTGTTTGAGATCATGTACATCTCAACTATTTTTTTGTTAATTATGTAACACATTTTTTCGGTAAATAAACTTAATTATTATATTATTATTATGTCCTGCTCAAAATTCGAACATTGTCAGAAGTAATTTCGCAGAGTAGAGAAACAGGAAAGACAAATTATCTAACCCTTCTAGGAATACGTGGTTTAAAGCAAGGCCTTCCCAATCAAAGATCGTAGTAACCTCTGCAAGGAAAATATTTGCCATTATCGAATACGTCGAAATAAATATTTGATGTTATGAAAACACTTCAACGAAAAGCTTTCCACGGCCAACATGACCATCGAGGAACTATAGACAAAAGGTCAATTTGTAATCCTTTGATCAACCGATTACATATTTGTATTCACAGGAGCAAACTCTGAAAATCCATTCCGTTTAACGTAAATTTAAATCATTCTAATCGATATTCGAATTGATGGGAATTCGATGTTTTCGACAATTTTGCACACCTATTCACGATATACTAAAGAATTCCCGCCGAGTGTACACAATTTATTATCGATTTATGCTTCCTGATGATCTTATCAACTATCCCAAATTCAACGATAATATTATTTATCGGAGCCAATTAATTTCAAATTCAATCCTACATAAAAAAAAACACCAACATTTTGTCGGCTGTTTATGAGCGTTAGTTCACTTATACACTTTGCAGACGATTCTCCCGAATTTCGGTAATTATCATTAAATTACAGCTCGAAATTGTTATTATGAAGGGTTGTCCATTTTGTAGTTGCGAAAGTAAATAAAACCAACTTTCACATCATTTACCTAAATGTCTTTACAAACATCTTGCGCTCAAAAAATGCAATTTGTTTCGAAGGACATCGAATTGTAGATTTAACAAAGAGAATTTTGAACTTACCAATAGGATCCACATGAGATATATGATCTACAAAGTCTCTCTTTCCTAAATATACTGTTATCTGTAAAAAGAAATTGAACAAACTATAATGTTATTCAATTCGACATGTATACAACAAAATAGATGGAATAAATTCACATTTAATGGATTCGGTCCTTACGTAGTAATAATAGTTTCGCCAAGAATGTGGCCTCTTCAGGTTACATTTCGACTGATACAAAAAATTAAAACTAAAAAGGAAATAATGAATTTCACAGGAATATTGGACATTTGCCTGGGATTTCCAGTCTATCTGAAGATATTCAATAATGGAAATGCGTTTATATCTGTTTGTTTCCTCAAAAGAATATTTCCGAAAATATACCATTTATTTAGGGATATTCTGAGAGTCTTGTGATTTCATTTTCCATATGGAGGATATGAGGTATGGCCCCAATACTTCAAATGATTCGCATACAGTATCAGATGTATAATTTTTTTGGTGTTTATGAAGCCTCTTCTTGAAGAATCTTCCTGTTAAAGACAATTTTTTTATCGATATTATATTTCATCCTAGGGTATGCTAGAGGAAATGCTTGTTTTCTTAGTTTGTTAATTAAAATCTTATCAATGGCGAATGAGCTGTAAGCATTATCCACTGCAATTTTTTTGATTAAATTTAATGCTTTACAAAAATTATCACGCTTCATAGATATATTGATTAAACTACGAATGATACAGTTGTATGCCACCATTTTCTAATTTGATCAGTCGAAATGTAACCTGAAGAAGACACAAAGTTGGCGAAACAATCGTCGCAAAACATTAAAAGATTGGTGGAAATTACCTACCACAAAACTAAAAGACGTGCGGTCCCAATATGACGAAGAGAGGATATAATGAACATCGAATGAAAATCGATAGATATAAAATGAAAAACCTAGACTAAGCCGATCCAATGTAATTTAGTTCAATTATCTCAAACTGACACAGATGGGTGTATCATTGTTACTGAATACACTCGAATGTGTACAATCTGACACGTTTCATTTGAAACTATTCAGTTGGATTATGTTTCATGCCAACACCTCTCAATGCTGATAACGAACCAGCAATTAATTTTTTTTTTCTGGATGTGTTCAACCAAACGTGAAATACTGTTACTATTGAAAAAATGAAGGTCCATTCGAAGCGCAACCAAGTTAGAGATTTTCTTCGATCATATCAAGAGAAAGAACATGATTGAATTTTGAAAATGACGAACACTAAGCCCGAGACAAATTATATTATTTTAAAATGCTATGAACAAGAAAAATTGTGCACGTACTTCAAAACGTTATGAGTACTTTTAAAAAATTTCAAATTTTACGATGTCAGATTTCTCCTGGCAATATCAGTGTTGCCAATTCTCAATACATAAATAGTAGCCCTCGTATCAAGTGAAAATTTGTCGAATAGACAGAGTTTCCTCTCTCCTACTATTATAACCAGATTTGTTAGCAATGTTACCCAAAACATTCATGAATAGGATGTGCAAAGTTATTGTGATTCAAAACCAAGAAAGATATCATTTCAGACGTATGACCGACAATCCACAAAAGCTGTGAATGCTGATATGCTTAGAGCACACAAGTTCAACAATTGTTTCCGTGTGTTAAACGTTGACTTGCTATTAAAACCCCATGAGAAATCTACATCGCTTATAGAAGGGATTTATGTTTTGTTTGGGACAATCTAGAGCCGTCTGACTAGCTGCTATAAAACATTATTCATTCGTTACCATTGGAATGGAAAGAAAATTGTGGAAATGCGGATTACGACATTTTACTTCTGGTATTACAGCTTCGATTTGTTCCTCTCCCACTCCAAATAATATTACAGCGAGCGAAAATGGTGAGAATGAATACTACAGGGTTTTCCAATTAGAGGTTTCATTTTGATATAAAAAAACGAGTATAATTTGGGATAAAGCCATGATTTTCCATTGGCGGCTGTATGTTCTCAATAGCTTCAAAAATTCCATCTTTAAAGTTTTGATTCATTGGAATAGACCTTATTTTTTTAGGTGGCCCGAAGAAAATAGTGTCAAGATGTTGAATCCCAAGATCTCGGAGGCCAGGAAACTTTTCTTGCAAAAATTGCGATTGTTTCGTTGTTTATGTGGCACGTAGCACCATCTTGTTGAAAATAAACGTCTCCCACATCAATATCATCCAATTCCGGACATGTAAACCATTAATTATATCTCGGTAGCTCAATCCATTCACCGTAACAGTTGCACCACCAGCCCAAAAACCGCATCAAACAATAACATGTTGAGGTTGCAGAGGCTTTTCAACGATAATTATTGGATTTTCCGAGCCTCAAATGCGACAAATCTGCTCAATAACGTAGCCTCTGAGGTGAAAATGCGCCTCTTCACTGAATATGGCTTTTCGATGAAAATCCGGATAATTTCGATGCATTTCTAGGAGCCAATCAGTAAATATTCGACGTTGCTGGTGATCGACCGGCTTGAGATCTTGTGTAAACTGAACTTTAAGCCTTAAGACCCACTAAGTTTTCATGCAAAATACGTTCGTGGAATTCCCAAGATCGACGAGGAATCGACAAAGCTTGGTCTTCGTCAACACTACGGACTATAGCAGCAATATTCTCAGTTTTTCTGAAGCGACGCACACGATTTCAATTTTTCATAATACTAACTCGTTTCAACAGCCCAAATTTTTCCACCACTTTTATTATTACTGGCCGAGAAGTGCTTTAGTTTTGAGAACTGTTACTGCAAAATTTTGTAATGAATTTAAACAATTTCAATGACGTAGTTTTCACTTGTGAAATGTCAAAAGATGACAGCTTCCTCTAGGCAGCTGTCATCTTTCAGACCGCTATCTATAGCGGTCTAATTAAAATGAAACCTCTCATTGGAAAACCCTATGTAAACAAAGTACATGATTCACAAATACTTGTACCTACTGTCTTCAAAATTTGCAACTTCAAAAGTGATACTTATGACAACCATCAACAAAAATTCGCTTCGAATTTGTTATTTGAATTATGGAAACAAAAATTACGGAAATTTTCAGAGCTTCGACACTAAACTTTTCATTTGCAATTTTTCTGTTTGACTTTTTCATCCATTCTAACAAAATGAACGACTAAAATTATCAAGAATTTTTATCGAGCAAATATGCTAGAAATTTCTGGAAATTAGTTTGATTAACTTAGGAAATATTTCAAAATGATCACAGTTCATTCAAATCGAATTGTTCTAGATGAAAATAGGATGCTCATAAAAAATGGTTGCGATTGCTTTTGCAAAGTCATAAGTCTAGATAACGGTGGAGTATTTTCGAAGAAATGATTTGTATATCCAAAAATTGACTTACCTTTCCGTTAGGAGAACTTTTCTTGAATACTCTGGAACAAAAAAGAAACAATTTAAATTTTCGATAGAAAAAATATCGAATTAAGACGTGACAAAATATAAGGGTGAACACACACTTCTTTCTGCGGGTCGAGATTTTTCTTAAAGTCGCCATAGACGACGATACTTTACGGATGATAATCAATGATGTCACATCGCGTTTAGTCCGAGAACTAATGTGCGGGATACTGAGCGTATGTGTTGTCGAATGGTGGTTTACGAGGTCCCTCTAACCACCCCATAAGGGGGTTAGAACTTGAACAATTAATGTCTACACATCGATTTCGGGTATTGATTATAATTTGGATAATGTGAACATGGGAATATGTAATTCACAACAGATCGTTACCTAGACGTATAATGAACGTACGAAGTTGTCAACTTACCCTACCAGGTTTAATGCACACTGAACATTCTACAAATAAATACAGAGTATTGATAAGGATTCAGGTACAAAAAGTTGGTAGGAAAACTAAAATAAAGAATATAAAATATGAAACAGATGGAGAACATCGTAATTCAAAATGCAGCCTGTAGTGTTGAGGAAAACTCAGGTTTAAGTATTATGGAGAG
Organism: Harmonia axyridis; assembly: GCF_914767665.1. Classification (NCBI taxonomy): domain Eukaryota; kingdom Metazoa; phylum Arthropoda; class Insecta; order Coleoptera; family Coccinellidae; genus Harmonia; species Harmonia axyridis. The sequence goes on from NC_059508.1 coordinate 227,000, forward strand.
CTTATTTTCTCGTTTTGCTCGAAAATTTCGATTTTAAATTTGTCTGTAATTAATTAATTCAGATTTTCCGATGGTTTGGTGTTTCGAACGATCACGTCGGTCTTCTCTCGATTCGATTTCATTATCCTCTGAACTAATTAGCGTGATTCTGTTAATTAGATGAAATAAAAGTTTTTTTGTCGTGGAGAACTTTACAAAGTCCTAAAAGCTTGCTTGGACCGAAAGTTAATGACCCATTGAAGGAAAAACTTGTTTAGTTTCGCTTTTTGTTTTACCGGATTACCTTCTGAAATGGAAAATTCTTTTCAAAGTAGGTTTTTCTGGTGAAAACGCTATATGGATATTTATAGTACTGGGTTACTTTGTCATTAAAATTTACGTATTCTGTTTGGTCAACTAGATCAGGATTTCGAAGTGTAGGAAGTTTTCATTCACACGATCCTTTCGTGTCTTTGGGAAATTCAGGAATTCCATGTCAACTGAAGGAAAACCACAGGCATTTGCAGCATCTACACCTCTTGTTTCAGGTCATTATTGAGGAAATCGAAAGGAGAAAATTACATAACATTGGATTTTAGGCAATACAAGCCTTTGTTTTATTTCCTCTTATGATTGATGATCGAACAAATGAACGACCTTCTCTAGCTTCAGCAGTAAAATGTGGAAATTTTTCTTTGATATCAAAATGAAACCTTCCATTGGAAAATGCGAAGAAAAAGAGGCAAATGTTCATAAACCTTATCAAACGCAACAAGTAAAACATTTTTAGAAATCAAAGCCCTTTTAAAAGATAGTTTAGGTGATCCGGAATAGAATAAATTTCTCTCAACGTGATCAAGTAATTTCCAACCTTCCTCAATGAATCCTTTGTAAGGCTATTTCAGCACAGCACAGCAAAAAAGAGCCAATCAATATTTGCTAAATATGCACGCCGTTTCTACCAAATTATTCTCATTGTTCATGGCGTTCATTGCCTTTTAAATCAGAAAAAAGCTGCCATACTTGTCAGCCTGTCAATTTGCAAGCCTTTGAAGTGGAATCCATTTCAATTAAACGCTTTTCGCTTAAACGAAATATACGAGAAATTGAAATTTCAATTCGCTAGGCGATGCTAATTCGATCAGAAATATCTCGGCTCTGAAGGGGTCGCCATCTTGTATATTAACGGCATAAAATTACGTCAAAATAGCATCTTCCGAAGTGCAGATAATATAGATAAAAATGGTACGCAAATGAGATATTTCAGAGTAATATTCATTTTTGAATTACTCGTTCTTTTTGTGATCAACATTCTCTTAAGTCTTATTTATATGAGGCACCGATTTCAAGCAAAGCAAAAATGATATAGATATCACTGAATAATTTGAAAGAACTCGAAAAATAAGTCAAGTTGTAGTTAACAAAGCATAGTTCAATTCACCCTTGCAGAAAAAATTCACCCTGTAAATTTGCATTCAAAATTAGGATACCACATGATATTGGAATATCTATGCCAATTCAAGTTGAATATCTCGTTAAGGTAAGCTGCTATGAGAGAAAAACTTGAACTTTAACACCTGTATCTCAAAAACAAAGCGTTCGCAGTTCCATGTTATAAGATTTTTTTTCTTTAAATGATTCGAGAAATCTGTCATTTTCATTTGTACCTCCAATTTAGGAACAGCCTGTAGATATAGTCAATTCAAAACTGATGTCTTCACAAATAAATTGCAATTTAAATGAAACACAATAAAATGTCCAACACAGCCCAGACAATTTTTTGATTCGAATTATTCAGTTCAGTTCTTTGACAACTACATATTGAAATATTGTGACGAGAATAATACAAAAGCCGAAAAAACGGGTAAGTGTATACCGATGACGAATGCAAAAATCACAGATTGCAAAACAAGGGCAAACAGGTAGATATAAAGGAAAATAATAAACCTCGGGCAAAGACGAGCTCCTACTGCAATAAAAAAATCTTGGAAGCAATAATAAACTCATAAACATAAAGGAGCCCAATTTTATACTGACGTGTCGATTTCAAAGGAAAGTAAAATGATTATTATTGGTTCATTTTATGGAGAAATTTTCGTTCTTCGTCTTAGCGAGATTTCCGATAATTTATATTTTGAAAATCTCCATTTCTACGCCCTTGAGGTAGGGTGTTGAAAAAATGCGGGTTCGTTCGTTAAACTTGTTTTTCATGAATTTTTCAAATGCGAGCTCCCTCTCCGTTGACGTGTGGTGAAAATGTCGCCCTCAAATAGGCAATTAACTTCAGCCTAGACGTGTGCAACTGTGACATTTTTCATGTGGTCCAAATAGACTGTATATCTCTCGCTCATATTCGTGACGAAAAATTTTCGATGTTTTTTCAACAGTCCACTGAATCTTTCATGAGATCGTACGTTTTTAGAGGCCATAATATGTCGTAACCATTCCCGTATTTTTTTTCATGGTATTCCTGATAAATTGGGATCGCAAGAACAACCCAAAAATGAGATAGACACTGACGTCTTGACACTGGAATTTTTTCACGAAATTTCTCTGAACAAGCATAGAATTACGTGATAACTTCTACGCAATGTTGAAAACTATTCAACAATTTCCTTGAAGACTCAATAATGCATATAAAAATTATAAATGTATGTTTTGAAAGTTCAAGTAATCCCCTTTTTGATATACAGGCTGTTCCTAAATTGGAGGTGCAAAAAAACATTACTGATTTCTCGGATCATTTTAAGAAAAAAAAAGTCCTATAAACATTGACCCGGCAAACGCTTTGTTTTCTAGACATAGAGTGTTTTTTGTAGTCTAATTTTTGTGGTGATTATACCAGTTGATGGAATCTTTCTCCACTGATTAGGTGAGTAATTAATTCATTTATCACAACTAACAGAATATTATGTTTATTTTTCCTGAGGATTACTAGAGAATTGTTTGAATTTATTTTCTCGAAATCGGTACCAGATACCACAAAACAACAAGAAACCAAAAAATATAGTACTTTTCTGAAAAAAGTTCTGGAAGAAAGAAGCGGGCATGTTCAAGAAAAAGTAACACCCTGTAAATTTGCACTAAAAAATAGCAAATCTCATCAACATCAAATCGAAACATTTATGACAAATTTAAGTTTAATATCTTGAGAACACCTTGTATCAAAAAAAAACGAAGCGTTTTTATTTTCGTTCGTACCTCGAATTTAGGAACATCCTGTATGTTATATTATATCGGCAACAAATTATGGAACGAATTTGAAATATGAATGATTAATATCTACATACCTAACTTGTGTTTCATTTACCATTAACATGTTTTTGTTATCAACCATAATAACCTCAATAATCAACTTCAAATTTTCAATAACTTAAACTGGTATTCTGCGTAAAAAAATTTCGAAACTTCTAGGAAAATTGTACTTTTCTTACGACAAAGAAAACCATAGAATAAAAAAGTGATAATAGTGTTCAAAAACTCACTCAGAGGCTTCCTCCATCTCAATATGTTCTTATTCGAAGTTTACAACATTCTCTCACGATATTGACAGCATGAAACGCTGGTATGTTTATTTATAATAAGTTTCAAAAATAAAAAGAAGACAAGTATGACAATGTAAACACATTACATATTGGTACAATAGATAGATATTCAATATATTCATACTTTTATGGAAACTGCGAGAAAAGAGTGAATACAAAATTGCATTCATCTTGAATAATGGATATTAGTTATAAATTCAAATATTTTGGTACGGAAAACATAAAAGAACATCTGTTACATCGTCGACGATGTTTATATTTATAAACCAATAAATCAACAAACAGTTCAAATGGCTTGATTTTAAAGAAACAATACAAGTTTCTCGAATCGAATTGATATTCATGAACGATTCCATAGGTTCTGATTTTTTAGCGCTCGTTCCCTGAACGTTTCGTCAGAATGTCTGTATTTTTCGAATTTTCATTAGATTTTCTCAGCCGAAAAATTTCAATATTTTTGTAGTGAGTTGTCGCAATTTCAATGCGTTGTTGAAGCGTGTATCGTTTCATTTCTGACTTCAGAAATGTCAAAAGATGACAACTTGAAGGGTGATTCACCGGGATAACCTATTAGACTTTATAGAGAAGTAATCATAATTTTAAGCTGAAAATTTGCATATTGGCATTTGAGACAGCGATATTTCTCCCTAAAATATTGTCGAGTCCTGTAAGAGATCACGGGAAGGACATTTAGATGTTGTTGTATTCCACACATAAGGGCAAAGCCCAAGAATTTTATCAATGAAAAAATTGGATCTTTATTCTAAACGAAAATGCATTTCATTTACGTTTACTTTCGAAAACACAAAATGGATAAGCAGTGTGTGGTAGTAAAATTCCATCCACTGCATTTAACGGCTATAATAACTAATAAGGAAACGTAGGAATTCAAGCGCCATGGTCAACAACATTTTCGAGATACTAATGAACGTTATAAAGATGATTTTTGAACAGCGGTCACGTGTGAATGATGTAATTGGAGAACGATTTCTGATTCAAGCCAGGATTTTTTCCTTTCAGTTCTTCTTGGAATATCTCGATTCGAAGGAATTGTGGAAAGACTCGGTTACTCAGTATTTTCTTCGAAGATTCGAGTGAATTATAACGAATTATTGTAATTTCAGCGAAAAAAAAAACATAAATCTTTGTTTCGCTTTCATTTTCACAAAAAATAAATATTGTTGTATCATCAATTAAAATAGCTCTTCGCCGATGTATTTCTCCTGAAGTCAACAAACAGGATATGTTAATGACGTCAAAATATCGTCAATGCATACGAAATAGATTTTAATGGCCAGCCGTGGCTTTGGCAGTGGCGTCACAGCTAACGGTACAACACATCAATCAACTGCAGAATTATTTTCTTCAAATCAATGGCAGTTGACAAGTACAGTGCTTACGTAAAATATCCAGATATAATAAATAAACGCTCAATTCCATCCCTGAGAATTATAATTGAATGGAGGAAAAACATTCATAAAGAAATTGAGTACTGTAAACAAACTAAACCTGTGATTCCCAAAGTTTTTTCTCTTTGCATCTTCCCTTCACCAGATATTCAATTTGAATCTGGCATAGAAATTTCAATTTGAAGTTTGTATCATGTGATATGGTAATTTAGGATTTCTTGAACAGTGCTCGTTTCTTTTCTCTTGTTTGGTGGACCACTGGTAGTTCAGAAAAATGTTAAAAGAAATTTTGGTCCAGTACTACACTTTTTAGTTTCTTCTAGTTTTTCCGTTTCCGTTTAGGAAAATCCGAATTATTATAAATATCCAGCACGTAAGCTGTGATGAATAAATTAATTATAAGTTCTGGTAATTATTTACCAATCTGTAGTGAAGATTAAAAAATTGGTATAATCATAAAAAAAATTAGAACTAAAGAAGTTGAGTTTTTATCCAAGGTATGGCATATTGCCGAAATTGTCGTCAAAAAAGCTATCTAATGAAGCAATAATATACTGGGTGTGCCATTTGAAATGAGGAAGTAGTAGTTTGTTTCAGGTATAACTGGAAGTTGTAGAGAACTGAAGATATTCAAGGGAGGAAGATCATTGTCTCAAACCCCAATATGCAAATCTTCAGCTCAAAATTATGAATAGTTTTCCATAAACGCCCTGTATTGCGTTGCTTCACCAGTGAAGCTTTGGAATGGGTCCACGAGAAAAAAAAATAGGAAACCACTGAACAAAACGATAAATATCGTCAAAATCTGCATAAGTATAGAATGAAGTTGTAGCAACTTAACGAAACATGTATACGAAGAACGCAACAAAAGCAAAGAAATGCTTCGAAATAACAACAGGATTTTCTTTTACGATTTAACCTTTGTCCTCGAACAGTATCGCTATCATCAACGTGATGAACTTGGTAAAAAAAAAACTGTTATTCAAGCCAGAGTCTTCAATCTTATAGAATTACAAACAATTCTTCGTTGGATCTGAAACCAAATACTACGGAGGGTAAATGGAAATATCGTTGAATTTTTCCACTTTCTTGTTTGTTACTCGAGCCATGAATCAATTGAGCTGCCAATTAAATGGCTTCGGCTTATATTGCCTCCTGAAGATAGAGTTCTTCATGAAGTTTCTCGACTGTGTGGAAACCTTAATTTCGTTAATCAATCTGTTTGTTAGAAGGGCTTCTCAGCCCTCTATCTTAATTTCACTTGTCGAGACTTGATACTATTGAATAAACTCTAGACTTTTTCCATAGTGGCTATATCTGACAGGTAATGTTAAGATTTATTTGCTGAAGGGTCTTACAGAGAGGTTTCATTTTAAATAGCCCGCTATACAGGGTGATTCACCAGGATACCCTATTAGACGTTAATGAAAAACTTATCATCATTTCGAGCTGAAAATTTGCATATCGGGGTTTGCGACAATGATCTTTCTCCCTAAAATTTTTTCAGATCTCTTCAACTTCTGGTTATACCGGAAACAGACAACTACTTCCTTATTTCAAATGGCACATTCAGTATATTACTGCATCATTAGATCACTTTTTTATGACAATTTAGGCAATATGCCATATCTTGGGTAAAAACTCAACGGTTCATGAGTTAATGGAATTCTGATAAAAAAATTGTGGCGATGAGGACCCACATTTTTTTAAATTTTTCGACAGAAAAAGCTTTTATGCAATATTTTCAGCTCAAAATAATGATTAGTTTTCCATAAACATCTAATAGATCATCCTGGTGAATCCTCCTCTATAGCTACCGAGTGAAAAATGTATTCTTTGCTGAGGAAAATTCGATAGGAAAAATCGTCATCCAAACGTTGTTGTTCAAACATCCCTTGGTCACCTGGCTCTAGTTCTTGTGTCAACAGAACCTTACAAGGATTTCTATCAAATGAATATAGACATCTATATTTATAACGCGGCTTAAAAAATCCAATCTCTACTTCTTGTTCGGTTTAGAATTTGAGCGAAACACTTTGTTGAACTCTTGTTTCCATTCCTTTGATATTCTTCATTGTATTTGCCTGATGACAGAACCTTCTGGAACTGAGAAAAGTTCGATACATTGTTTTCGATGCCCTTTGTTCTTTCTTATGTTGATCCTTAACGAAACTAAACTAATTAAAACTGAAATTCATTGATTCGATCTTTTTGAAAAGCAACTAACACGAAATGACTCAATTAAACTTATCCTTATTTATATGCCACTTGCACGAATTTTTTTCTGCAATGTTGGTTTAGGAAGTTTTCTTAATCAAGATATCAATAATATCGACACAAAATGTCAGCCTGAACTGTATCCAACAGCCCCAATATAAGTTCGAAGTTTCGATATAATTAAAGCACTTTCCCCAATCAAGTGATTGATCAAAGATGGTATATGTCACGAGAAGGTTTCAATAAAATTCTTATCGATATTCCGACAAGCGAGTGTTTGATCTTCAATCTGATATCAATTAGCCAGTGGGAGCTGAAAGGACCCATTGCTCGGAGTACCTAAATGGAAATTGGAAACGTTTTTCCAACATGAATTGACGACGAATATTTCCTTCGATATTAGTAAATTGAATTGATGAGCGCAAATGGTCTCAAATGAGAAATGTTCATTCGATTGATTACGTTCGACAAATATACAAATATACCAACTGACAAAGAAACTGCGACACCTAGAAGGAGCTGTTTGAATTTGAAATTTTTTTTTGGTAAAACGTAAATAGTATAGCAAGGAATAAATTATTGAAATTTGGAGAAAAAAACCAAGGGTTTATATTTTTTTTTTATGAATTTGTTAATGATGTGTTGTCTAATCTAGACGTTCTCTGCACCACTGTAATCGTTGCCGGCGATGCTCAACCGTCAGAGGTAACACAAGATGGGGTTGATATAATGCTGCAGTCCAAAAGACCTTATCAGGCGGTGAACCGTTCGGACAGTTACAGGATGGCCTTGTTCTCCTAACCACTCATAAGCCAAAGATCGAGTTGTCACAAATCGGTCTCTGAGGGTCATAAGTCTTAGACGTCGATCTTGAGCTTCATTTGTGCCCCTTCGATGTCCGGTGCTTACTCTTCTTAGATTTTGGGCATTATCAAACCACGCTTGACAACATCTCATAACAGTAGTTGGATTTCTGTTCGTACGGTTAGCGATTTTTCGAAATGACGGCACTGCCTCTCGTAGCTCTTTCAAATTCACTTAGCTGGCGATAAATTCCACGTACACGTGCTCTAGGCATTTCAACAACAAGTAAACATCGACTTTGGATCACCCTGAACAGCTGGTTCGTTGTAAATTTTGAAAAACTATATATATAAAATTCAATTGGCGCCCCAATTCGCACCTTGTATTTCACCCACCCTAAAATACATTCTATCCCGATAATTGGATTCGATAATGTTTAATGGAAGCCAAAACCATACTACAAAGTGTATAAATCCATATTGTGTAATTCCGAATGGCATTCAGAGTCTTCGAATTGGTTGATTCGGTACAACCTGCAGTTCATTGTCCAAAATGAAATTTCTGGCAACGCTGAACCAAAGCTTCGATGTTATCTTCAACTCTCACCGCAATTATGTCACTATCATTTCGAAATAGGTTCTCCTTAATGACTAGTCGTTCCATTTTGTGACCGAATCCCATTTACTCTGATTTAACTCAATTTGAAACTTGACTGATAATTATGAAGGCACAAAGCTCAGGATGGTAGAAGGAGGACTGGCAAGAATTTCGTATTCAATATCGATAGAAAATAAACAGTTTTCCACTAGGAGGTTTAAAATAAAAACTGCGCCATTACTAAAAATGGATCGATACACGCTTCAACAACGCAATGAAATTGTTGAAATTAGGGAATCCAATCCCGCACCAAAATATCAATCCCGCAAATCCGGATTCCCTAGTTGAAATTCACTACGAAAATGGTGAAAATCTTGAAGTCACAGGTCACAAAACTAAAGCACTTTAGGTTACCGAGCTTTGATTGATAATTTTTTATGACCGGAATTGGAATGATTTGGACAAAGTTTATTTTGAACAAGACGGTGATACATGCCACACAACTAACGGAACAATCGCAGTTTTGCAATTTGGCCACCGAAATCTTGTGATTTAACACCTTTAGACTTTTTCTTTAGGGCCTTGAGTACAAACCCAAATAAAAATGTTCTAAAAAAAATTGTTTACCTTGTTGCCTGGCGTTTACTACTACCATCGTCCATGTCAGGGCTTGAAGGGGTCATTGTTGCACAGCCAGGGTCTATTGGTAAGGGCACTTTGTGCCCCTGAAACAAAATAAAAATAATGAATAGGTTTTTTTCATATTTTGTTGTTCATTTATCAATGTTTATTTCGTATTTTATATTCACGAGGAATATGAATATCATTTATTAACTGGAAGAAAAAGTTTCGCTGCACACCACTCAATAACCTGTTCAATAGATTTTACGATGTGAAATACAAACATAAAACAATATTTGGTTACCGATGTTGGAATTACAAACGACGTCAAATTGTTAAATGGAAACTAAAAACTTCCGAATGGTTTATTATTTGCATAAATAGGCCTTTGAAATCGTTCAAGAAAAGAGAATTTTACCATCACTGAAATTTTTGCAGTTAACAGTTCGAAAAATCGAATAAAAAATCAACAAAAATTCTTTGGATGAACAGTTGGGTTGAAATTAGAAGACTCTTTTTAATTCATTCGAGCTTTCGCTAACTGTTTCATTAGCATCTTCAGGAATCTACAAATATATTCAGTGTAACTCTCATGTTCAATAATCTACCAACAATAAGATGGAACTCACGATTAAGTTGAGGGTAATACACGCTGAGCCATATCCAGAGAAATCCTTAATGTATGTTCACTCATAATATAATTTATCACTCGGACAATAATAAAAAATTACAACTGTTATTACCAACAATAGATTCTCAATTTCAGAGTTTTTTCGTCGTCAAAAATATCAAATTATAAAATTACGTTTACCATCTGTCACAACGTAAGGTTGAAACATAGAGATCATAGACAAAGATAAAATCACATAGATTCAATAACACAAAATATCATAGAGGTTCGAGTATCATCTAATGTTATTCATGATGTATTGTAAAACAAATGAATATATGTTGCTTATCTCTCAATCCTACAGTCGATAACTTTTCTCTACCCGAATAAAAATATCCATATAGTGATTTTATCGGGAATCTCGGCTACAAATAGGTATTTAACCGTTAAATTAGCAACATATATGTCCACAATTGACACTGGAAAACAGTATTTTCCAGCGCATTCATTACATCGTTTGTTTCCAAATTCAAAAATAATTCATTTTCGCGAAATTTAAAATTTTTCAGTGGAATCAAATATGCGATCGCGTAGATTGGAAGCAACATATGGAGTATTTTTAGAGCCTCTCTTATTTGCAGGGATTACCAATTGCTGATAAAATGTGGATGTAAATATTGGATGGCTTGATAAGGAATTCCATGTGTAGCATGTAGTTTTTTTTGCGGAAAGTTGAAAAGGGAATTTCGCCTATTATTCATCAATATTATCAAGTGGTGTGTTCATTTTGAATAGCCCGCTATCTTTTGGCAGCTGTCATCTTTTGACCTTTGACAAGTAAAAACTACGCCATCAAAAATGGAACGTTATACGCTTCAACGAAGCATTAAAATGACTAAAGTTCGATAAAAAATGATGAAAATTTTGCAGTCGCAGTTCGCACTTTGGGGTTATCGTGACAAGAAAACTACGCCCTTATCAAAAATGAAACGATACACGCTTCAACAACGTAATTAAATCATTGAAATTCTCAGCCGGCAATGGTGAAACTGGTGGAAAAATTTGAGCTGTTGAGACCAGTTAGTGGTGTGAAGAACAGAAACCGTGTGCGTCGCTCAAGGACAAGTGAGAATATTGCTGCATAAGTTCAGGTTTGTCCATTCCTTGCCGATGATTTTTTATGGCCGAAATTGGAAAATATGGATATGCACGAATCTTATTTTCAACGAGACGGCCCTACGTGCCACACAAGCAACGAAACAATCCCAATTTTGCAACAAAAGTTCCTTTACCGTGGTATTTCTCAAAGAGGGTATCACAATTGTCCACCGAGATCTTGTGATTTAACACCTCTAGACTTTAAAAAGATAAGGTCTATGTCTATGTTCCACAATCAATTCAAAACATCAAAGATGTAATTCGTGAAGTTATCAAGGACATACTCTCGAAATGTATTCGTTATTTTCGTTTTTTCTTAATATCAAAAATCAAAATAAAACCTCAAAGCAGAGCTGCGAATTTCAGATGGTTATTAGGTATTGGATAAAATAAAACAAAATGAAATCTGAAATGAACAATCTATCGGGAAATACATACTTTGAAGGCAGAAATGAATGTTCAAACGAATCCGACAGCGGAATCAGAAACGAAATAAGGTCAACTTTATGAAAAAGGATTCACGTATAGAATTAAGGTGAAATTGCAAAATGAAAACTCCGGGGTGGAATCCAAGATGGAGACGAACGAATCTTATTAAGGGTTTTATATGGAAAAACTTCTTGTTGAAGTTGGCGAGGGGTAGAAATAAAAAAAAAATCTTCGTTCCACGGGCGACTTGATTGCATGCAAAATTGTCCTGATATCGACGACCTCTTCACCTGTTATGCTTTGAAAATCGAATAGAGCTGATGATGCCATCCAAAGGGGTCCAATTAAGAGGGACGTGACCTTCGGATATGACGTCCCTTCATCTCCAATACCTTTCATTAATCGAAAAATTCATTACTTACACCCAGAGGGGCGCTGTATGGATTCAGTTACGTGAATTCGAATTGTGAAAAACTGGATTCTATGGGATTGTGTAACCACCAACAAACGAGAGGAATTGGCAATCGAGTTTGCCACAGAATCGACAGGGAATTCGGGATATTGGTTTTCCAATGGAGGTTCATTTGTTTTTGATTTAATTGGAAATGATGCAACAATTCCGAATATTACGGGATGTTCCTGGATTGGAAGTACAAATGAGAATGACAGATTTCTCGGATCATTTTGAGGAAAAAAATCCTATAAACATGAGCCCTAAAATGCTTCTGTTTTCGAGATACAGGGTGGTGAAATTTGATTTGTTTTCAAGTTTAGGGTGATATATTTTCTGGATCAGTGGTTTCTTTCCTCCAGAACTTTTTTTTTTGTGGACCACTGATATTTTAAAAAATATATAAAAAGGAACTTTTTGCGCAGTGTTTGAAGCTGTTTAAGTACAATAAACCTGATTTTTTGCGTCGATATGTGACAATGGATGAAACATGGCTCCATCATTTCACTCCAATCGACAGTCAGCTGAGTGGACAGCACACGATGAACCGAATCCAAAGCGAGGAAAAACACAACAGTCAGCTGGCAAGGTTATGGCATCAGTATTCTGGGATGCGCAAGGTATAATATTCATTGATTATCTCCAAAAGGGCCAGACCGTCAACAGCGATTATTATTTAGTGTTATTGGATCGTTTAAAGGATGAAATCGTTAAAAAACGGTCCCATTTTAAGAAAAACAAGGTGCTGTTTTATCAAGACAATGCGCCGTGTCACAAATCAATGAAAACAATTTCAAAATTGCATGAATTGGGCTTCGAATTGCTTCTGCATCCACCGTATTCGCAAGATGTGGTCTCCAGCGACTTTTTCCTGTTCTCAGACATCAAAAGAATGCTAGCTGGAAAGAAATTCAGCGCCAATGAAGAAGTAATCGCCGAAACTGAGGCCTATTTTGAAGCGAAAGACAAATCTTACTACAAAAATGATATCGAAAAGTTGGAAGATCGCTATAATCTCTGTATCGCCCTCGAAGGCAACTATGTTGAATAATAAAATCGAATTTTGCCAAAAAAATGTGTTTCACTATGGTAGACCGAGGACTTATCAATTGGCCTGTTAGTTTTCTCGTATCTGCTAATGATTTCGTGAAAGAAATTTCAAACAATTCTCTAGTAATCCTCAGAGAAATCCAAATTATTATATAGATCCAGTTAGTAAGCTGTGATGATTGAATCAATTTTAAGTTTTAGACTTATTTATCAAATCTGTAGCGAAGATTAATAAAGATTCGATTAACTGGTATAATCATCTCAAAAAAGTAGAACAAAAAAAAACATCCTGTATCTCGCGAACAAAGCGTTTGCGGGCCCATGTTTATAGAATTTTTTTCTCTTAAAAACAATCAAGCAATCTGTTATTTTTCTGTTTATAGTCTACACAAATCTACAGTGGAAACGAAAAATTAATTTAAATTCGCGGTAATTTTTTTCAACCCACAGGGATTTTCTGCCAACACAAGCTTTATATATCTGTTTGAGACATCTCGGAAGCCCATTCAAAGCTTAAATTCGCGGAAAATGCCAGTGAAACGATAACAACCAACTCGAATTATTCTACATAGGAATGAATCTGAAAGAATAACAGTTGATCGGTTAGACAATGAAAATTGTACAATTTCAAAGCAGGGCGTTCAACAACCCCCATTGTCATTGTGGGGTCAATGTTCCTGACTGGGATTTCTTCTTGGCCCAGTTGTCCCTAACGAGAAATCGGTATTTCATAAAAGCTCATTTTCTTCAGTAAACCTAGCTGGATTGGGGTATAACATCGTCGCTTCAGACGTAATATTCAATGTAATACATCAAACCGAGAACATCAGAAAATTACTTTTTCCCCATTTTCTTCGAAGACATAATCATTACCCATCAAGAGGAAAAAGTTTTCTTACCTACAGACGTAAACATCCAATAAATTCGTGAAGAGTTTCCCAATAAGGGTTTCATTCTGAAAAGACCATTATTTTGGCAATTTTCCGAGCTGTCATCTTTTTACATTTGACAAGTAAAAATTACCCCATCACTAAAAACGTGAAGATACACGCCTCAAAAGAGGTGAAAATTTTGCAGTCACAGTTCACCAAACTAAATCACTTTTGGATCATTATGAAGCATCTTCTAGGCCGACAAGTAGTTGCAAATTCACTCAGAATGAAATGAGATGAAAATATTAAGAACGACGACTCTTTTATGACTTAAGTTCATGTTTCGAGTAATTCGTTTCAAAATTATGGATAATTGGTAATTGAATAAAATCAAAGAACTACAATCATTCGAAATCTGTGCCTTCCAAATATTATACAGATCAAAATGAATTGGATCAATTGATTTTTATTGCAAAATAAAATATTTGAACAATTCTCCAGTATAATACTTACTTTTTCACGATGCTGAAATTAATTTTAACTGATCGATCTTCTATTCACAACCTATTCTAAAACAAGATAACTTTTTCCTTCAAGATATCGAGAATTTCATTTTACCAAAGTATTAACTGCCATCAAAACCGAATCGCAAATCTAAATTTGATCCAGACTGGAATTTGGATTTTGCCCTATATATATTGGAAATTTTATCGTCCAACAATAACGATTTTATAACGCGTATAAAAAAGACATAACCTATTCCAGTCTGAGAAATCTAATTTTGCCCAAGTAAAAATATCGGAAATCCTGCTGTTTTTTTTTGTTTTTTTGTTCCAGATTGAACAGCATGAAACTCTCGTTGATAAGTAGTTAACCTCATTCTTTGGGATGATAAATGCCAAAATGAATCGAAGGATTATTTTCTGAACAATCGTGTTTCATAAAAAAATATATATATACAGGCTGTTCCACTATTGACGCTACGTTCTATTTCTGAAATTTTCTGTTTTTTTCGACACAGGCTCCATTAAAGCTACATTCTCGAATTATTTGGAAATACACAGGGTGTTCCAACGAAGTGTGAACGACCTCATATATGTTACATCATACGGAACGCCCTGTTTTTAAATTGAATTTTTAGATTACATGGAATAAGTGAATACAAGTTCATTCGAAGATTAATAAAGATTAGATGAACTGGTATAATCATTCAAAAAAGTAGGACTACAATAAACAATGTGCATCTAGAAAACCAAACATTTGCTGGCCCATGTTTATAGGACTTTTTTTCTTAAAATTTCAATTCAGAAACATGCTATATAGCAATATACAATTAAGTGTAATTTGGCGTGGATGAAGGGATATCAAATTCCAACAACTATTTTTCATTATTTCCCAATTAAAAAAAATTCCGGTTATCAAAAGGAGCAATAATGAAATACACAGCGCAGAGAAGATTGCAGTCGAAACGTTCTTCTTATTTTCGTTCAAGCCTGGATTTTCTATATGAAACAAGCTTATCCAGCTGCGTTTCCAAGGAGAAGAATATGGGATAATTGATGCTGCAGCGCATATTTCGAAATGCGCCGCATTTTTCAGGTATCTAACTGTTTGATTTAAGAAAGAATTTCATTCTGAAAATTCCTCATTTGTAAGTTCCAACAATTCGAAACGTGGAAATACAAATGGAAAAGTAAATTTCCGGCAAATTACAAATTCCATTTTCACGGTATTTGATGTAAAGATGTACGACACGAATAGTAATAAAACACAAATAAAAATTCTTGGAATGAAACGAAGAATGAATATACAAAGATGGCATTTCCGGTTTTACCAAAGCAACAATAAGGGGTAATGAATTGTCTGGACTCTGGACGGTGGACTTAAAATCGACCAACGTATTTCGCATCTATTCAGAAAGGACTTTTATACCGGAATCTCCAATTGAAAAAAAGAACATAAATAATTTCGGTAAAGTTAACTCGAACGAATATTCAATACATAGTGTTCCTTAATTGGAGGTACAACAGAAAATGGGAGATTCCTTAGATAATTTAAAAAAAGTCCTATGAACATGTTTACGCTTTGTTTTCGAGATGCAGGGTGTATCTTGTAGTCCTACTTTTTTTGTGTAGTTCTCTTTCTAGTTTTTTTTTGACATTTTTCTAAACTACCAGTGGTCCACCAAATAACAAACTCTAGAGGAAAGAAGCGGGCACTGTTCCAGAAACAATATCACCCTGTAGATTTCGCATTAAAAATTAGCATGACATATGATAAAAACTTTGAAGTGGAATCTCTATGCCGAATTTAAGTTGAATATCTTGTGAAGGAAAGGTGCAATGAAAAAAATACTTGAGAAAAAAATCAAACTTGAACACCCTGTATCTCGAAAACAAATCATTTCAGGACCCATGATTATAGGACTTTTTTACTGATCCAACAAATCTGTCGTTTTCGTTTGTACCTCCAATTTTAGAACATCCTGAATCATAAATGCGATATAATGTTATTTTGCCCAGATTATAATCGAAATAACATTTCAGGCTAAATTAGATTATAATCCATTTCCATTAATTCTATGAAATTGGATGGAACAAAGCCGAAACTTTTCACTCTATTCAAAGCAAAATATATATAACATATATTTACATCTTGTAATCAAATTCCAAGAGGAATCCATTTAGACTTTTTGGAGCTTCTATCAGTTCAATTTATGCTTTCATTTATTTAATATGTATCAATCAGTTCATCGATAATAACTGATTAAGAGAATGTGCAAAACAAAACCAATTTGGGCTTTATTTTAAGAAAAATTTCCAGGACGCGTAAAGTCTCGTTTTGGCAATGTGAATTGGCCACCAATATCTTGTGATTTATCACCTTTGGATTTTTTTTGTGGGGTTATTTGAAAGATCGTGTTTATGCCGATAATCCCCGATCTGAAAACCGAAATTCTTCAAGTTATTGGTATGATTTCGCCCGAAATGCGTCGGCAAGTTATTGAAAATGCCTTCAAAAGGATCGAGTCCTGTAAAAGATCACGCGGAGGACATTTAAATGATGTTGAACTCAACACAGAATGGCAAGGTCCAAGTATTATATCGAAATAACAATTTGATCGATATTCTAAATGAAAAATTTGATTGTGTTTTAAACATAAAATTTTAAGACTACTTACATTCACAGCATTCCCAATCTTCCTGGAAGAAGTATCAGGATTCGTTTCAATCATATTCAGCACATTATTCTCATTATTAACCGATATAAGTGTCATTGGCCTTCCAAGTTCTTCATTTTATGGAAATATTTCATGAAGACGAGAGAACGAATACTGCAAAAAAAAATTCCATGAAGAAAATGTGGATTTATCAATTACTACAATCTATCTAATCTATCTATCAATCTATAATCCAATACATACATTCATTTTTACCCATTATCGTATCGTCTTTTCAATTTATTCAAATAAATATACAGGGTGTTTTTAAATTGGAGGTACAAACGAAAATGACAGATTCCTCGGATCATTGAAAAAAAGGTTCTATGAACATGGACCTGTAAATGCTTTGTTTTCGAGATACAGGGTGTTAAAGCACCTTCATTTCACAAGATATTCAACTTTAATTTATCATAGATATTTTAATTTAAAGTTTTAATCATGTGATATGCTAATTTTGAATGGAAATCTACAGGGTGATATTTTTTCTGAAACAGAGGCCGCTTCTTTCCACCAGAGGGAATAAGGAACATTTCAAAAACAAATAAATAATCAGACAATCGTTTTCTTATAGTAGCAGCTAGTAAGAAAATAAATTAAATTCATAAGGATTATAAGAAAACAATCGTCTGATTAATTATTTGTTTTTGAAATGTTCCTCATTGCTCATTCTCCTTGGAGGAAAGAAGATTAATGCTTTAGTGTCTTTATTTCAGAACATTTAAAATTGTCAGGGAGTTCTCCTCAACACTTTTTTTTGAAGAAATCTCAGTAAATTGAAGTAATTTTCTCTGTTTCAGTCCCAAAAATAAATTTAAGCACAAACGGACAAAATCTAAATACCCAAACTTTAGGATATCTCGACCACATTGAAGAGAAAATTAATTACTTTATGAAAAAAAAATAGAAACCAAAATAGTTTGAGGTTGCTTATCTGAAAAAGTGGGTATTGTTTATCTGAATTTTCTTTATCAACATCGTGAACGTAATTACAAAATGTGTGTTCTTATTTCTCAACACAAGCATTTACGTCAATGCTTTAGATGTTTTACCTTGAACCGAACTTCTATTGATTGATTGGATGGTTATATTCATTTTGAATTCAAAGAATTTCAACGTTTTGATTGTTTTCAATATTGCGAATTGGAATTTTTGTCATCGGGTTATTTATATTTAGCACATACAAATTTCGGAGAGTATTGCTATTTTTGTTATGTTTTGCTGGAAATTGAAACGTTCAATCAGAGAAACATTTTTGGATAAATTCATGGGTCTTACGAGATTTCGTATTTATTTCTACGTTACTATTTCGAAAGACAATTTTATCAAAAAAGGAATATGTCTGAAAAAGCTCTCGAGGATCTATTCATTCATTTTCCAAAAAGAAAATCTTTTCGATTTTATCCGAATTTTGGTTTCAAGTTCCTGATATGACATAACTGCTTAATTTTCGAGTTTGTGAATAATTCCTTGAAGAATGAACTGCCGGTTTCAAATCCTACATTGTCAATTCGATTTTTTTTTTATGAAAATTTATATTATATGTTACTTGGTTGTTTTTATATTGAAATATTTTGCTTGAAAGGGAAGATAATATAGTATAGCTTGAAATTTGCAGTGTTTTCACGAAAAAATGAAGACCATTCCAAAAACAAATAAACAATCACACGATTATTTTTAATAATCCGTATAATTTTGATTAATCACTTATTAATATTTAAAATTCCTCAAGTTGTCAATGTTTATTTAATTGAGAGGTTTGAGAGAAGCTATTGTTCTCCTGATTATAAACATTTCAGAAGATTCATGGTGTAAATCATCATTTATATTGTAAACAAATATGTTCTCTTTTTCCCAATTCAAATCAGGCAAATAGTTCACTCTTTCAGAAATTGTTCTCGCATGAAACTAAACAGTTTTAAAGAATTTATCAAATTAATTTTCAAACGGAATCATCTCAAAACTTCTAATATTATTTATTTCATTCAGCGCATCCACCATATTCAATGATATAATAAATATAATAATATATGGTAAATACAACATTTATCGTATTCAAATTTTTTTCACAAAATTGAAAAAAATTAATTGAATTATAAACTGCGAAAAACTATTTTTTTTCAAGGAATATTTCAAATAATCCTCGAATAATTGATACTTTTCCAATTGAGGATAATTATGAGACCCATGTAGATAACATCGTGTGTTGCCAATATTTATCTAGTAGCCAATTTAAATAACAGCGGCATTGAATATTATGAAGATGTCATCTGAATTTCCCCATTTCTCAAAGCATCGAATGAATGAATGTCTCCATTCAATATGAGTTATATTGTCAGACAATCGCTATTGAAATGAATTCTATTGTATACAAAACAAGGTTCTAAGTGTTACAACTTTATAGGTAGAACTGGATAATTTCGAAGAACGCAAGAAATTGCTATTGAGTCATTTCCATAAAAAAAACAGTCTATTTTTAACAGATTTATCGGAAATTTTTATAAGCACGTAAAAGAGAATATTCCGGTGTTTCTATCACACGTTGATCCCAAACTACAAGAATTAAAAAAAAAGAAAAAAACGTTGAACTTAGGTAAATGAAGTATGAATCATATTTACTCACAAGTGTTAAATTTTCTTCGAAATACGTAATTGTCCTGCCAATCTCCTGTCTCGATTAAGACCAAAAATCTCTTGTTCTCTTCGACTTAATTTTTGATAAAAATGTAACCTCAGTTTGGTCTCAAAAGAAAATACACCATGTTTTTTATTTATGCTTGATACTTGTACTATCACGATATACTTCAGATAGTATTACTCAAAAGCACTTGAACACTCCACAGCATGAGTTACTACAAAATACTAAATAGAAATACATCAAGATTCGAGTAGAGAAGGGGATATATGCAGTGAAAAACGTATTGTAGCCAGTTTTAGTAGACTTTTGCGCATGCGATCCTTGCTAAAGCTCTCCACACACGTTTACTGTACCTTTTCGGAAATAGCGCATATCTTCACGCCAAAATTCCTTCCAACCTATCTTTCAATCATCGCTATTATGAATCACATGATGTATTTAAATCACCTCATACACACAGAAGTTTTATTCAGAAAGTAACATGTATGTTGAGCTTTATAATTCGATTCAAAAGACTTTTGCTGCAATTACAATTCGAAAAGCAACGTTTTGACATGTTGCGTCTTTGGATATTATAAATACGTATTTTAATCAGAAGCCAAAATAATTCAACTACAAAAAAACCTGACTATAAATTTTTCCTCTCCTGTATTTTATATCAAAAATTTCTGCGCATTCGCCATTTTCAGAAAAATCTGGATCAGTTGAATTTGAATATCTGTCGTTTTTATTCGCGTAAATTCTTATAAGAAATTCGAATCTCTTGTGTTTAATTTAATACCAATCTTGAAAAACGAATGGTTTTCTTGTTTTCCGTTGTTTCACGTAATATTGCGATAAAATTTTTCATCTCGCTGAGATAAGCATCAACTACGCAACCATTTTATGAAATCCACTGCGGATAGGCTCCCATATCCTTTAAATTTTAAAAATAATGGAGAAGTGAGAGCATTACCCGAAATTGAAATCATAAATTTCATAACTGTATGGGAGCGCCAATGCGCATGGCTCCTATTCACACATTGCCTTTTGTAAGGATTTTTCCCTGAACTTAAGTATTTCCGAAACTAACGAAATTTTCGATACAAGTTAAAGAAATTAGTGCGAGAATCAAATAAGAAGGATAAATTGAAAATAGGTAGAAAATAAACGCTTACACTTCAAAGTTCTGGTTGTGACTGGGAATATTTTTTCTTTGGGAGTTTTTTCATAAGGAACTCCGATATTTTAATTATTTTCAGCAAGTAATTTATTACCCTTGCTCCAATTTTCCATGACCCAAGCTGAAAAGTTCAAATGTATAAGGAAATGTGTTTAATGGGCTGCGCAATCTCAATGAGGCCAGGGGATTAGTTTGGGTTGGTTAGCATTGGCGCTGGCAACACTGCAATATTTGTTGCTAGAGATCGTGGCGACTGTTCACTGACTTCTGTCAGTTTTAGAAAGTAAATGAGTTCTTCGTGTGATAATTAAATTTGTGAATTAAATTTGCAGGGTTTTTCAGAAGAAGTCATTTACTATCAGTCAAAATGTCGACCTCAGGGGATTTTGGAAATCCTCTTCGTAAGTTTAAGTTAGTTTTCTTAGGAGAACAAAGTGGTAAGTTTGACATTTTGTGATGAGTTGTTAGCTAGTAACAGGCGTAGTCAATAGATCAATACTTAAAAAATGGGATGTTTAACTATATTCCATCTAGATAAATTGTACTTGTTCAAATTCACGATCTATTACCCCTTTTACTTTCATTTAAATAGATGAACTATTTCAAATTCCTCTCTTACATGGAACTTTGACAGTTGATTGAGGTTATGTTATGTTGCTCTCCTTAAATCTGCTGATTTTAGATAAAATCTAAATTCCGATGTCCTAATTTTGATACAACGTTTAATATCAGCAAGTTTTTTGATGAAGCCTTATTTCCCACCAATTATCTGTTTGATCATTCAGTTACTTTGTCTCTATTCATTTTAATGAGCATGATACATATTGTTGTATTAAATTCTGATGAGTTGTTCATATCATAAATGAATGTGTTGAATAATAATCAACAATTGAAATTGTAAATTATACGAATTTTATCTTATATTTACAGTAGGAAAAACATCCCTAATAACGAGGTTCATGTATGATAGTTTTGACAACACTTATCAGGTGAGTTTTCACTGAATATCAAAACATAATATATTAATAGTGAAATAACTTCATTTCTGCGAAATTTAATGCATTTCCGTAAGCAAAAACCAAAGTAATAAAAAGCTAATGTCTAAATTCAATTGATGTTAATATTTATGGATTGTAAAATAATTCAGTGAAAAAGATAAAAGTCCACCCACATTTAAATGAAAATCAGCAGGTTCAAAAACGTGAATTCATTGGAATTATGATAATTATATAAACTTCATCCCACCAGTCATGACATATGGGATGGCCATTTTTCTGTTTCATCCAAGAAGTCTTAATATGAGAAATATCAAAATTAACAGTTATGATTCTCATACAACAATCAACAATACTGAATTATTAGTATGGGTAATTTATACACTTAATGAAGGAATATCCTTTAGAATGTTGATAAATTCTTCAATTTATTCGTTTGTAAAAGTGTTTTTATCTAAATAATAAACAAGGGTAAAAACCCCTCTAAAAATCAGAACGAATTCGCAGCGCAATTAAATTGAAAACTTGTAATAATATTGTGATAGGTAACAGAAAGTATTCACCTAATATTGTCATTTCCAATCGTATCAAATTTATTTCTTCTAATTATTTTCAAGCTGAGGTATTTCGTTTTTTGAATTTTCATACTTAATTATCTTCATTTGTTCAAAAAGTTGCAGATGTTTTTTTTAATGGTGCATTTTATGCGATTTTACATTCCATAGAAGACACACAGATAGGTCTCGACCTTTTTTTTTATGATCTTTGAGCATAGAATATTTGATATTTTATGTTCATGCCTAAATATTAGTGAAAATATTTTGTATCTCATGGACTTGATAAAATTAACTCTGATTATGTTAGATCTCCCTGAAGGAAATATGAAAATATCCAATCACGTCTGAATTTATACAATACATCCGGAAAATTTTGAAAAAAATTAAAAATAAGAAACTTTTGCAGAATATTTCGCTATTTTAGAGCAATTTTCATTGAGTGGAAACTCGAACATTCAATAGTTTAAGCATAGAATTCGTGGAAAATCCATTTTTTTTGTCATTCTATTCAATAACCATTAGTTATTGAACGAAATTCCTAAAATAGATATTAAATCCTCTTGAAATGATTCATTCTGATCACGCGTGGGTGGATAGTTGGTAGTACTGGTGGAAATAATGAGATAAAGGACTATTAATAGGAATAACAGACAAGACCAAAATTATTTGCAAGGATAAAGGGTAGGTTGAAAAGGAAATCGATAAGGACTATTTATATTCGCAAATTTTTTCTCTTGCAGTTTCATTTCAACCCATATTCTTTTGGAAAGAAAAATAATAGAGTACGCATTAAAAAAATTTTAAAAGATCTCAAATCTCAAAAAAAAATATAGAAAATCGAGAAGGACACCTATATACAGGGTGTCTCAAAAGGAAGTTAATATTTATTTAGCTACTTTACAGATATGGTAATTGAAATTTTTTTTCGAATCGGCACGAAAAACCAAAAAGTGTAGTACTGGACCAAATTTTTTTTTACAAATTTTGAACTACCAGTATTCCACCACAAAAAAAATTATGGAGGAAAGAAGCGGGCACTGTTCCTGAAAAAATAACACCCTGTAGATTTGCATTCAAAATTAGCATATCACCTGATGGGAATTAGGACTTGATGTGAAAAAACAAATATAGTTACCCTACTAAAACTTGAAAAATTCGTATTTCAAATGATTTTTTTGAATGAAAAATGTGATTTTTTTTCCTGTTCTTGCTCCTTCAATGGATTTATTTTCCAGGCAACTATAGGCATTGATTTTTTATCAAAAACCATGTACCTCGAAGATAGAACAGTAAGACTTCAGCTTTGGGATACAGCAGGTCAAGAACGATTCAGATCCCTAATACCTTCCTATATTAGGGACTCCACTGTTGCTGTTGTAGTATATGACATAACAAGTGAGTGAAACAGCTTTCAGTCTCCCAAAAAAAAAAAAAAATATTTTTTTTCAAATTAAACTTTTTTTTTTTATTTTAAGATGCCAATTCTTTTCACCAAACATCCAAGTGGATAGATGACGTTAGAACAGAGAGGGGTAGCGATGTAATAATAATGCTTGTGGGCAATAAAACAGATCTGTCGGATAAAAGACAAGTTAGTACCGAAGAAGGGGAAAGAAAAGCCAAGGAATTGAATGTGATGTTTATCGAGACCAGTGCAAAGGCGGGTTATAATGTTAAACAGGTAATTTTACAATTGAATTCACAAAATTTACTATTCACAGGGGCCCAGAGAGTAAGTAGGCAAAAATTCCCAAAAATGTTACCCAAAATCTTTTATAGATTAATAACATTTTTGAGAGAAACTGCTGGGTCATTCGAAAATTCACATCACACGGAATTGATAATTCAGATCAGAAAAGAAATTTTTTGCTCCTTACACATGTTTTATTCCAGTACATACATGGAATGCGTAACGTACAAATGTTGTAATAAAATCTCGCAAATATTATTAACATTGACTGTTGAGTTTTCTTTCACAATTATTAATGGCTAGTTTAAAATCAAATAACGCAGAAATATTTACAAAATGAGTATAATTCTTCACTTTCAGTTATTCAGAAGGGTAGCAGCGGCTCTGCCAGGAATGGATTCCACAGAAAACAAACCCCCAGAAGACAGTATCCTTTTCGATAAATATTTTCAGTGTTGCATGAAAATGCCTTTTTTTTATTATTGCTCCTCCAGCATGTCTTCAGTTCTTGAGTTTTCACCTGCTCCTTTTCATTTTCCTTAATTTGATTTTTAGTGCAAGAAGTTGTATTGAAAGATACGCCAAACGAAGTTAAAGACCCCGATGGTGGGTGTGCTTGTTGATCGGCTATAATTTCTACAGAGACTTAGGCCATATTTGCTTGTGAATGTGAACTTTATTCTCTTGGTATTAATATATTTAACTCGTCAATCTGTATAAATTAAGATTTTATTACTTGTTTAATTTGATTTATTTATTCAATAAACATTGCCAAAAACTATTTTTTGTTGAATTTTACAGCTTAAAATAGGTATATGTATTTTCTCTAATTCCGCAGCAGCACAGTTCATATATTTTCTTATTATATGTTGATACTCGGAACTCTCCTGTTACAGATTTATCTGTCAAATTTCTGATACAGAAAACTTTTCTGCCAACTAACATTTTTCAATGCAAAAATCCCTTAGCAACATTTATGAAAATGTTCTATTAATTCCAATAAAACTGTGCGAATTAGAGAAAATAATGTATAATACTCATACAGAAGGCTCATTCTAACACTTGTTCATTCAAAAATTCGACACTATATTGAACTTGTAGAAGAATATCAAAGCCTTCTGTATTTGTATTATAAATAACTATTTCATGTATTATGCTATAGAATTGTTAGGAGGTGCTCAAAGGCATGATGAGCTTTTTTTTAAAGCAATAATAAAAATCTATTAAGCTTTTTGTAATGTGAATCTTTGAAATTCTTACAGTGCCTTTAGTACTTCTCCAATCTGGTTGTGAATACACTAAGTATGTCACTTAAGTGAAAACATGTGCCTTGATCACACAATGAAGTGAGAACAGTGTATTTCAATATAATACTCAAAATATTGCTATTATCAATATTGGAACGCTAATACACTGTATGAGCTAAAATAATTCAAAAGATTTACTGACAGTGGCGACGCCAGCTATCAATAACAGGGAGGGAGCAAGAATTTCCACGTCCATCTAGTTGATGTTGAATTCATGTTGTATTTTTTTGCTGACAGGTGCTCCCGCTAGCGTTGCCACTGTTTACTGATGAAATAAACTGTTCACGATAATCACGCAGCATGTAACATTTTAGACACAGTAGCATGTTTTTAGCCAAAAGTCCACAGCGAAATCCCAAATTTTATGGGTACTTTCCTTAATTGCAAAACCAGCTGTGGACTTACAAACCCAACCGCAACTGCAACACGACCAACAAGATTCTGAGGGAGGATGCATGTGTTAAACGACATTCCCAAATTTGGTTGACACGGATTAGTTGTAAAACCAAGTAGCCTCTGCCTTCGTTGAAGTTTTCATGCTAATAAGTGTAAACTTTATTTGCAACTTGCACTTTTTCATGTGGCATCAATTTTCCACATAGGATTTTCAATTCAATAACTGCATATATGTAATAAGACTTTTAATAATGTATAAATTGATTATTATTATTATTATGCAAATTTTCTATTAAAATGATTTAGCCTATTGGAGATTTTGAGCTTTTATTTCATAGTTAATAGAAAATAATTTTCGAAAAATTTAGGCTTTTCCCTAATATGTAACTGGTCTGTTATATGATTCTGAAATACATCTACTGATATCAAATGTGAAGAATGATTCAAACAAATGGCCCAATATTATATATCCAGAATAAATTTCTTGGCGTATTGTGTTACTGGAGTTTTTTCCCATATTTCCTTTTTCATACTTTAATCTCTGCAAATTCTGATTAAGTTTTCTCTCAATAATAGTGAACTGATTAGGTAAATTTTTATATTAAATATTCTTTTTTTTTCGTTTATCATAACTTGTTTTGTTTTATTTTCTTCCGTTTTTTTTTGTATTTATTCCTTGATTATTTTTCTTGGTAATTGTAAACCTTGACCAATATTTGTGAATGCTAAGTTCGCACATAAAATTTTCTGTTCCATCTACTCAAATTAATAGGAACGTGAAAAATAAACAAATGAAATGTATACTTTTGTGTAGCACGTAGCGCCGTCTCGTTGCAAATAAACTTCGTCCACCTCTATATCTTTCAATTCTGACCATACAAAATCAAGATGGATGAGAAATCGAAAAACCTAGCCCACTAATGAATACAGCAGTAATATTCTCAGTTGTTCTTGAGTAAAGCACACGGTTTCGATTCTTCACATCACTAACTTGTACCAACAGCTCAAAATTTTCCACCAGTTTCACTATCGCTGGCCGATAAGGTACTTTGTTGTGAATTTCAACGGTTTTATTGCGTAGTCGAAGCGTGTATCGTTCCATTTTTGATAAAGGCGTAGTTTTGTTGTCAAAAGAGACAGTGATCCAGATAGCGAGCTATTAAAAATTAAACCTCTTATTGGAAAACTCTTAAAACTAATTGTCGATTACTATATATGTTCAACTCCTCAACAAATAAAGGAGTTAATTGAAAAAACTAATGAAATGAAACAATTTTCCTATATTTTTCATTTGTAACAAGTATATATTACCAAAACAACTAAATATATCACATAAGATTTAAGATGTATATATATACGTATATTCTTCTAATAAATAAACAATTGATAATAAAATAGCGAAG
Organism: Harmonia axyridis; assembly: GCF_914767665.1. Taxonomy (NCBI): domain Eukaryota; kingdom Metazoa; phylum Arthropoda; class Insecta; order Coleoptera; family Coccinellidae; genus Harmonia; species Harmonia axyridis. The sequence continues at coordinate 254,110 of NC_059508.1, forward strand.
ACATCATTTGCTCAAGGTTCTCCTAAGAGCACGTCTTTGTCTAACTTAATTTTTCTAAGCTTTGGAATAGGACTAGGTAGTTTGGAATCTGTGTTTTCGCTTTCATTTTGTTCGACTGAATTGTTTTCTTGATCTATAAACTCCAGTTTCGCTTCATTTATACAAAATTCTTCTTTTTTGTTGTCAGACTCGATAATTTCTGTTTCTTTATATATTATCACGTCTGGTTCTCTTTCAATTCCTTCTTGTTTCTCATTAAAATGATTTGTTTTGGAATCTGTTTGTTCGTCATTTTCACTATGATTTCCATTGACATAATCTTCATGACTAGATTGGCCTTGATTTTCTTCATCATTTGTAGGAAGTATAACACTAGGAGCATTAGTTTCCTCAGTGTCTGTATCGTTTCTGTATTCACTTATATTATTATTTATTTCTCGACTGTGGGTTCTCGTCAAATCTGCTGATTTTGTGGTATATTTGGTCTCTTCTAAAACTGTTGTGTTTGCACCTGCCAGGATATTTGGAGAACTGCCCCCCATTTCTATGGAACCCTTGTTCAAGGAGTCCATTTCTTTGTTGAAATTATCCAGGCATTCACGTAAGGAATGAGAGTAAGTTACATCGACACTGCATTCACTTTTATCATCTAAAGTGTAGTCTGTTTCTGATGATGTGAGGCTCCATTTTGATGATCCTCTAGTTTTGAAACCATAGTTCACCTGTAAATCAAAATAATATTTCAGCACCATTGAATAATTTAGTAAGTATAAAAAGGATTTGAAGACATGTAGAAAGAGTAGGAGTACAAGAAACACACTGTAGGTATCTCGAAAATAAATTAAAATCAAAATTATCCAAGGAATCTCCCATTTTCCTCCAATTTAGGAGCACCCTGTTGGAATTAATGAAGGTCAAATTGCATTTGTGAGAATTTTTTGTTTGAATTTTCTGGGACAGCAAAATGAAGTGCATTTCATGAAGTATTTTCAGACAAAATCTAATTATAGAACAATGAGCCAACGGAACCGCTAATTTATGTTGACAAAACAGTGAATAAGTGAAACATTTTCTATTGATTTTTTTCGTATATACGTGCATAAATGGCATTATACGTATATTTATTATGAGATCCATCCCAATTGAAATGTCATGCTGAATCGAAAATAGATATGAAGCGGAACAATATTCAATTCATTTCCTGAAGGGAAATAATCGAATAATTTCATTTCTAAGAATAAATATGACGCGTTTCCTAGTTCGAAAGAAGATTTATTTGATTTTGGAGATCAAATTTTTTTAAACTAATTGAAATCTTCTTGTTGTTTGAAGCTATATTCCATAAGAAATCATTCTTCCGAATCTAATAATTGCCCGAAATGTCGTAAATTAATTTTAAAAAATTCCTACAAACTTGTGATTGAGATCCATGCATTTTCAAGGCAAAATTTCAAGGACTCCAAATTTGAAATATTCGTATTAACAGCAATTGACTAGGCAGAATCATTTCCAACTTGTCATACTGCAGACATTATATTGAATGAAATAATTTTTATCGCAAGGTAACTTCTTCTAGTTTCTCATTTCACAATTTGATTTGCAATCTTCAGATTTAGAGGGTGTCCCCAAATTGCAGGTACAAACGAATATGACAAATTTCTCGGATCATTTTAAGAAAAAAAGATCTATAAACGCAAACACTCCATTTTCGACATACAGGGTGTTGAAAAAAATAGGACTACAAGAAACACCCTGTATCAAGAAAACAAAGCGTTTGCGTTTGTCTATAAGAATCTCCGGGCACTAGGAACTAATAAAACCATTGTGTAAAATATTTGATCCGTTTTTCGTAATCTAAACGCTGATTTGAATTGTTCTCTTTATGCTCTAGCTAAAACAATTTCGCGCATTGTAATTATAATTTATTTTCAAGTTCACATATTCAAACGAGCCCATTATTGCTAGATAAGGAAATTGCTCAGTACGATATTAATCCTCATAAAATGAATTAGATTATTAAACTAGACGATGCATCTCTTGCATCTTTAATGGACATTTTGTGAGAACTCTTTTGTGGGAGTCCGAAAAATATCAGTCCACGAATATTTTGGCTAATGGGCCAAATATTTGAAAATATGAATTTATTTTTGTTGAATTCCACATCGATTTTGGAGAATCAACGAAATATAATCATACAAGTATTCCAAAGTTGTATTAATGGATTATAAATAATACGTATGTAGCGACTCTTTGCTTGCCCGAGAGATGGCGTTGTGGGCTGCACGATTCTCGGAAATACGACACTGCTTGGGAAAGAGACCCAACTGTGCTCCTTGATGGAGATGAAAGGTGTATATGGCAGGGAACACTCAGTAACTAAAACCGGTCTACAATCAAAAGTTTTTCACTTACTTCTGGATTAGAACTACTTGGTGGTATTGGGGCTTTCTTTTTTGACCTCCTTCTTCGATAAGGGATTGGAGGATCTTCGAAAGGGTTGAAACCTTCTTCAGCAAAAGGATTGCAACTTTCATCGTACGTAGAGTTGAGTGTGTCATTCAGAGAAGACCTTGAAAGACGTTCTTTAAATCTTGATCTTGGCAAAGGAGGAGATGTGTATGAATTGTATGTTGGAGGTGACGGAAGTGACATAACATTGTTCCGAAGAGTGTTGAAAGATTGCGGATCTGAAACAAACATATATAAGGAAATATGCAATTAACTTTTCACGAAAAAATTGGGCAGGTACTGGATATTGGTTTTTTTTTTCACCAAAACTCTTTCTAAATGGGAAGTGTTAATTTTGAAGAGGAGAAAATCTGCCAGAGCCATATCAGGGGAATATGGTGGCTGTTCGGTTAGATTTGGTAAGAGTTCGTTTTTTCTATCAAATAAAAATTTGCATTCATGAACGCACTGTTGTGAAATTTCAATAAATGGGGCATTTCGGATATCCTTTTATTATCTAAATCAATTGAAGATTCTCAAAAACATACCATGTGACTTTCTGATTTCAACTTCTTCAAAATTGTAATCCTTACTGCTTTTGGTATTCTTTTTCCTGAAAGATTGGCGCCTGAAAAAATCGAAAGAATTTTGATATACGAGTTTTAATCTAAATTGCAGGCGAATATACAAGGATGTTCCTAATTTGGAGGTACAAAGGAAGATCAGAGATTCCTTGGATAATTTTAAGTTACCCAATCTGCAGTGAAGATCAATAAAGATACGGATTCGATGAACTGGTATAATCATCGCAAAAAAGTAGGACTACAAGAAACACCCTGTATCTCGAAAACAAAGCATAGAACCTTTTTCTAAATTATCCAAGGAATCTCTTAATTTCCTCTGTACCTCCAATGAACATTCTGTATTCAAGGAATAACCATCTAAGACTTCTTGCTAAACTTCGTGTGGATAGCATCATTATATAGAACCATAGAATATTCAAGCAGAATATCGAAAAAAAAATTGATATTTCATATATTGAATAACAATCCCAAATTTCCTATTAATAGTGTAATAATAGTTAAATTCAAGCAATATATATAGGTATCGAAAAAAATATTAGGTAGCCACTGACGTAAAGTCAGAGCCCTTGAGCTCTCGTCATTTATGCGCCAATTTGAGATCTCCTAGTGGTCTCCAAGGGTACAATGGTACAAATTAACAACCTCTTTTACATTTTAATTCATATTATCGTAAGTATAAGTTAGCATAGCAACTTAGTTGAGGTAAATTCATCGTGATGAACTGAATCTTACCGATATAATGTAATTATTTATCTTTGAAAAATTGTCTCACAATTTGTACATACACATGTTTGCTTAAGCGATGGGTTATCTAATCATCGATTACCAATAAGATGATAAAATGATATTTTAATTCGATATAAAATATGAAACGAGGATTCATACTGTTTTACACGTTTTACCCTGTATTCAGAAATAGGAATTTCTCTGAGGAAATGAATCTACAGTTTCGAGCTAATTAATTTAGAAAATTGAGATTAGGAAATTGCTGTTCGTAGACGTTGCAGTGTTGTTTTATTGGAATTTATATTGGAATTTTTTTCATATTGGCATCAGTTATTGATGGAATAGAGACTTTATTATGGAAATTATTTGCAAATATTCTGGATTGTATAATGAACTCGTGTGAATTGAAGTTGGTAATAAGATTCCATGAATTTTCAACTGTCCTCCATTCCTAGAATTGTGAATAATAAATTACCAGTATACAACACGCTCAAATAAGATATCAGTATCCAATGAAATGTGCATTTAATATAAACAAGCATTATTCGAGATTCATAGTGAATCACATTCACTGTATATGGTTTTTCTTCAGATAGTAAAACAACTTCTTCGAATCAGCCGGTATTGAAAAGTTCAATTATTGAACAATTTTTTTAGTCATATATATTATCGATTAAGTTTCTAGATTCATATCCTTAAAATTCTTAGATCAGATAAGTACTCAATCTTAAAGATTCTACTCAGAAAGTTCACTGTTTCGGTTTCGAAATTAATTTGATATCGAAAGTTTACCAAAAAAATAACTATATATACTAATATTATTTCTGACGTCAATTGAGTATTGAATCAATTAAATACAGGGTGATTCAGAATTCCAAGTCATAACTTTTAGAGTGATAGTTCTAGTCAAAATAAGAAGTTCTTTCAAGTTAAATGGCTCTAAATAGCCCGTTTCCTCATTGGCGTAGAATTTAGGGACGACCAAAGACACGATACCTCCGAAAACTACGCCACTGTGGCATTATAGGAACTCAAAAACATGAAAATATTGGAAATGCTCTGATTAAAATAAGATAGAGACAGAAAAAATTCTACTTGAAGGAACTTATTTTAACTACTCTCGCTCTAGCTAACTCTCGCTTAAAAAAGTTATGACCTGGATTTTCGAATCATTCTGTATATGAGGTGTTCCTAAATTGGAGGTACACAGGAAAATTGAAGCTTTCTTTGATGATTTAAAGAAAAAAGTTCTATAAACATGGGTCCACATTCGCTTTGCTATACAGGGTGTTTCTTGTGATAATTTTACCAGTTGATCGAATGTTTATTATTCTTCATAAATAAGTACCAAAATTTATGATTAATCTATTCATAACAGCTTCGAGGAATGTGTTCGTACCTCCAATTTAGGAACACCCTGTATTAAGAGCAATGTCTATTGAATGTAGGTTATTTTGAGCATCCATAAAGTTCGATAATATCTTATGACTAGGTATAGATGCTGTTTATTATGAAATTGGCTCAATTAACTTATTTATACTTCTTTGAATTTGTTTGGATTCAATTAATGAATTATGTACGTTAATTTTTCTTTTATTATGCAAATACATCTCTATTGTAGGCCGATGTGTGACGATTTGAAAGGGAAAAAATATATACATATTATATCTTAATAATCTAACTGAAAATTATACAAATTTAGTTGGAATTTCCTTTTCTGTTTGATATTCGCACTTTAATTGTTGTCATTGAATTTCGTTGATATTTTATACAAGAGTATTGATTTAGCGACTTTTTCCCAAGATTTAAATACTCACAGAAACCCCTTGAGCTCCCTAAAGGATCTAGTTAAGGTTTTCCCCAATTTTTTCTTTTCACTTTCTTTGAACGGATTCAGATGATCTGGATATTCACTCATATTAGTAAATTCGCACTAATTAACACATAACCTGAACTAAATTTGGACTAAATGAATTCGCTTCTCGTGTGATCCCCACTAAGCAATAAAATGACGTGCTGAGGTAAGTATGAAGTCGAGTATTGTCTTAGGACTTTGTAATCTGTACACAAACATGACTGTTTAAGTACCACTCACTACCAAACAAAATCGAAAGCGCATGTCAGGCTGAATGACTGAATGTTAAGTGTTGCATTTTCTGATGGTACTTATTTTTATTTATAACCATTGATACAGAACTCAACAGCATGGTATTCGCCCAATTATCATCTGATCCGGTAAATATTCTCTCCAAATCTTACAAATTAGCTGCGCTTGCAATTTAAAGTTTTCATCACGTGATATGCTAATACTGATTTCAAATATACAGGGTGATAGTTTTTCTGGAACAGTGCGCTTTTTGGTGGACCACTGGTAGTTTGAAAAAATGTTGAAAGAAATTTTTTTGGTCTAGTACCACACTTTTTGGTTTCTTGTAGTTCAATCCTAGTTGCTATCGATTTCAAGAAAAAAAATTAAATATTGATCTAGTAATCCTCGTGAAAATCACAATCATTATGAAGATCCAGTAAGTTTCTATGAGAATTATTAGTGGAACTATTAGATCTACACCTTTAGATTGGTTACCGGTGTTATTTTTACCCTAATTTATTTCCAATTGTATCTTACCTCCCAGATACTAGATCTGCTAGATTAAAGTCTCTTAAACCTCTATGGATTAATACCTTCCTTCAATCTAATGAAAGCGACAAGGAAATTTGGCGTTCGGAATGGACTTCTTGTAATGTCTTCAACAGAAGGGTTATCGTTAATCCTTCAGAGAGAGTTCTAACTTTCAATCTTCCTAGGAAAATTTGGTGTATTTTGAATCGACTGAGGACTGGTCATGGTCGTTGTAATAGTATGCTCTTCAAATGGCATTCTATCGATACCCCACTGTGTGGTGTAGAAGAAACCATTGAGCACTTGGCGAATACTTGTCAAATTTATATATTTTATGATGGTTTCCAAGCTATCCATTCAGTTTTGTTTGAATTTTTAGTAATGACGTAGTTTTCACTAGTCAAATGTCAAAAGATAGCGGGCTGTTCAAAATGAAACCTCTTATTGAAAAACCCTTCTAGAAAACATCAAAATCTTTGATCTTTCTTTTTTCAAAAGGAGATTCAGAGTTCAGGAGATTGTCTCATTTGACATAATTTTCGGAAATTTTCGCAAGAAAAGTTGTTGAATGAAAAATTATTCATAAAATCCTATTACTTATACACAAAATAAATTACGAGCCCAATTTATTTTAGAAATGGATAATCTGGACGATTTTCGATGAAAAAACACAATTTCATCAAGATACTTAATGATTGACATGTAGATAATTTGTTTAGATCATAAATGAGGCATGAAATGCTTAAGGGGCTGAACCGGCCCTGCGCTAATTATACACCTAGAAATTGGACAACGTTTTTTAACCTCTAATAATAGAAATGAGTAGCTTAATTCAATCGATTCGTTTAACTTTTGTGTCTTGCAAAAAGGTGATGCCAACAAATCTTATTGTTCATCCTGAATAAAATTGTTTTTATTGGGCAACTCCCAATACATCGATGAAAATGTTGAAATGTATCAGAAATTTCTGAATAAAAGAGATGTTTCGAATGGAAAATGCAACAGGAAAATTCTATAATCAATCACAAATATCCCATTTTCTGAATTACTTGGGAAATCTGCTACCAACTTTTTTATAACTACCTACTCATGTTGCCAAATGCCAATTTTTTCATTGACTTATTGATCTTCAGAATAATATCTTTCATCCTGAATGTGAAATTTTATTATAATTTTATGGTTGATATTTCATCAATAGATACTCGAAGTGGACTAGGATAACCTAAAGATTAATTTTATGTTTTCTGTTTATTTTTATTTATTGAACATGAAGTTCGCATAAAATGACTTCTTGAATAGAGGAAAATAAATATAGATAGTAAAATATTCAAAAATTCGATTGATTACTTAATTTCACTTCCGCTGAGTTATAGATATAAATTAATGAGTGATCAATTTAGATAAGATGAAGGTAATATTTTGCATTTGATGCATACCAAATAAATATTGATATTTTAAATGAAACGGCGCTCAAGTCTTTGCCTTCACTAATAGAACAACAAGAGCACATACTAAATTATCTGTCTGATGAAAGTATTCATAATTTGATAGAACAAAGAAAAAACTCCAATCGGGAGATGAAATTTCATTCATATACCTACATAATTGTTTGAAAAATTATTTTGTCAATTCTAAAGAATCAAGGATTTTCGTTTATCGGTTAAGCGAAGAAACTATCTGCACTCAATTAAAAAGTACCTATACGTTCTGCAAATATTTTCATATCTACTCAAGGAAGCAGGTGTAGAGATAGAATGTGAATTCTATCATTCTTTCAATTAATTGTGTTGTGCTGTTACTGTATGAGATTGCTTTTAAAATTTTCATTCTTTCCCAGTATGAAATATTACCTAAGTGAAAGATAACTTTGTTAACATGAAATCATGTGGATTCTTACCAGGATATATTTCACCAAAAAGTTTCAATGGCTTCAATATTTAGACAATACATATTGCTTTCGTCTAACTATCTAACTTTGAGAATATATAGGGCTGAATATTATAGGGTTTTCCAATAACAGGTTTCATTTTGATATTGAACAAAAAACGAGTACATTTTGAGAGAAATCAAAGCATGTTTATTTCATTGTAAAGAAGAAGGTATGCCATTAACGATGGAAAGCGATAACAGCACATTTGCGGCTGTAGGTCCACGATAACTTCACGAATTCCATCTTTAAAATCTTGAAACGATTGTGGAACATTGACATAAACCTACACTACAGGCGAAAGCAGCAATATTCTCACTAGTTTTTGAGCGACGCACACAATTTCAATTCTTCACATCACTAACAGCTCAAATTTTTCCACCATTTCCACTATTGCCATTTTCATAGTTAATTCCAGCAATTTCAATTCGTTGTTGGAGCGTGTATCGTTCCATTTTTAGTAATGGCGTAGTTTTTACTAGTAAAATATCAAAAGATGACAGCTTCAAAAGTGATAGCTACCCAGTTAGGTGGCTGTTCTTATTGGAAAACCCTTTACAAACCATTTTCATTTGTTATGTTGAATCTTCGAAAAATTACAAAATCAACGTTTAATATCTTACTTACATTAATAATTATATTCACCTCAAATGTACTGAGTAACGTAATTCTGCTAGATTAAATAAACAATGTACAATTCGATAGCAATGTATATTTATTGTTATAATTTAATGTTATAATATTATTATTTTAGTATCTCTATCTCTAACAAAAATGATCAAGAATATCATTGAATTTATTATATTAAAAAATATAATTAATATGGAATTTCTACACTTTTCAAGAACTATTTTGAATTTTGATAGCTGGTTAATCTGAAAATCTAGAGTCCGATAAAAAAACTACACTCGCAGAAAATTAGAAGAGCCATACTTGTTTTTCCGTCATCTGATTTGACATTACGGAATAATATTCTGTTTCGGTGTCAATTTTTATTCAAGATTCTTAGCCTAATACCTCAAAGCCTGTGATTTTTTTGTAGGATTTATTTAAAGGAAACCCGAAAAGCACACAAAATGTCTGATCCTGAGGATGATTTTATGTGTGAAGATGAAGAGGATTATGGATTGGCAAGTTGAAATCTATATAACTGTCAAATTTCTAGCAATACCAATATACTATATAATAATAAATAATAATTGTATTGTTGGATTCTAGAAGCTCATTATCAGTTATCTAGTAACTCTCTTCTTTCGAAATGTTTACATTCATTAATTTGCCTTTGCTATGAACTGGTTAAAAAGGTTCAATATGGATAAAGAATGAAATCATTTAAAAATTCGTATGCCTTCAAAAATAGTTTTTACAAATGTTATTTTTACTAGTTGAATGCTTCTTGAAGCATCAGATTCAAAATCTACAACATCGGTATCTATATTCATTGTTTTTTACAGGAATACTCGGAAGATAGTAACTCCGAACCAGATGTAGATTTAGAAAATCAATATTACAATAGTAAATCTTTAAAAGAGGAGGAACCTAAAGCTGCTCTTATCTCATTTCAAAAAGTTTTGGATCTTGAAAGTGGAGAAAAAGGAGAATGGGGATTCAAAGCACTCAAACAAATGATAAAAATTAATTTTAAATTAGTAATTTGTGTTGCCTTTGATTGACATTGTTCTGATTTATTTTATTTTAGGGTAATTTTGAGCAAATGATGTCCAGGTATAAACAACTTCTAACATATATTAAGAGTGCTGTTACTAGAAATCATAGCGAAAAATCAATAAATTCGATCCTCGACTATATTTCAACCTCAAAAAATGTGAGTCTTCATTTATCACCTGGAAAGTATTATAGTAAAAACTTTGATTTGCAGATGGAGTTACTACAAGATTTTTATGAAACTACATTAGAAGCATTGAAAGATGCGAAAAATGATAGACTGTGGTTCAAAACAAATACCAAACTAGGAAAATTATACTACGATAGAGGTGATTTCAATAAGTTAGCAAAAATACTGAAGCAATTACATCAGTCATGTCAAACTGATGATGGTGAAGATGATTTGAAAAAAGGTACACAGTTGTTGGAAATATATGCTTTAGAAATTCAAATGTATACTGCCCAGAAAAATAACAAGAAGTTGAAAGCTTTATATGAACAATCCTTGCATATTAAGTCTGCTATTCCTCATCCTTTGATAATGGGTGTCATCCGTGGTAAGTAACAGTTTCAATAATTAATTTTATACCACAAATTGGTAAGATATATTGTACTAATATAATTTTTTTTCATAAGAATGTGGCGGCAAGATGCACTTGCGTGAACAAGAATTTGAAAAAGCTCACACAGATTTCTTTGAGGCCTTTAAAAACTACGATGAGTCAGGAAGTCCAAGACGTACCACCTGCCTCAAATATTTAGTATTAGCTAATATGTGAGTTCATATATTTTTCAATTTTGCTGGATTTTTTTCCAAATTCTTCATTTTCGGTAGGTTGATGAAGTCTGGAATCAACCCATTCGATTCTCAAGAAGCCAAACCATACAAGAATGATCCAGAAATCTTAGCAATGACTAATTTGGTCAACGCTTACCAAACAAATGATATTAACGACTTCGAGAGCATACTAAAACTAAATAGGCAGAATATAATGGATGATCCATTTATTAGAGAACACATTGAAGGTATGATTCTATACAAGGTGTTTTTAAATTGGAGGTATAAATGAAAATGACAAATTCCTTGAAATATTTTAAGGGGGAACACCACCATGTGACTTCATGTTCTGTCAATCTTTGCCTATGGATGGACGAAAATAATGTGTGGTGTTATCAGAACAATTGAATGATCTGTGGAAGTTAGGAATATTACAATACTTCCATTTTTCTTTGAAGGGAAGTGTTTTTATGAATTTCCCCAAAATTAGAGTTTTGCCTTTGGTATGATTTTTTTTAAACAATGTTTTTTTCTGTGTAGCCCTTCACTTCAAAAGACTCAAATTCGGCATACATACTTCAATTCTGAAGTTATCATCACATGATATGCTAATTTTTCAATTCAAATCTACAGGGTGATATTCTTTCTGGAACTTCCTTCAGATCTTTTTTTTGGTGGACCACTGGTAGAAAAATGTAAAAAGAAACTTTTGACCAGTATGACATTTTTTGGTTTCTTCAGTGTTGTCCTATCTGCTACTGATTTCAAAAAAAAAATTTCAAACAATTCTTTAGTCTTCCTCAGGAAAATCCAAATTATTATAAAGATCCAGTTCATAACTTCTGATGAATAAACTAATTATAAGTTTTGGTACATATTCACCCAATCTATAACGAATATTAATAAAGATTCGATAAACTGTTATAATTATCACAAAAAAGAAAGACTACAAGAAACACTCTGTATCTAAAAAACATTTTAAAATTATGCAAGGAATCTCTCATTTTCTTCTGAACCTCCAATTGAGGAACATTCTGTATATACAGAGTTCTCCAAAAAGAGGTTTCATTTTGAATAGAATGCTATCTTGGCAGCTGTCATCTTTGACATTTGACGACACCATTACTGAAAATGGCACAATACAAGGTTCAACAAAGCATTGAAATTGTTAAATACACTAGAAGAGTTTGCAGTCGCAGTTTGCAAAACTGAAGTACTTTTTAATGATAATGGTGGAAAAATTTGAGTGAAACCCCTTGGATAACCTTTAATTTTTGTTTAACCTGTTCTTTCAGATCTTCTACGTAACATAAGGACACAAGTACTCATAAAGTTAATCAAACCATATACTAGGATAAGAATACCTTTTATATCTAGAGAATTAAACATTGACGTTACGGAAGTCGAAAATCTTTTAGTGTCCTGTATTTTGGACAAGTAAGTAATTTGGGTGAGACTCTTGATTTCCAAATCTTGCATTGATATTCTCTGCTAAAACACTTTCATTGATTTTCATCAGGTTCTAATTCAATAAATTATTTAATTACACAAGTACACTGGCAATTATGAATTGAATTAACTTGTAGGTATGAATTTTTTATTTCTCTAATTCTGTGACAAATCCTTTCATTCTGCCATGCCCAAAACCAAAATCGTGCAGAAATATCTCAGTTTTTTCTTACAGATTTCATAGTTATTTTTCAATATTATGTTGGTACTCAAAACTCTCTTGTCACAGATTTATATTTCAAATCTATGATGCAGAAAACAATTGTGCCCACCAACATTTTTCAATGCAAAAATCACTAAACGATATTCATGGAAATATCAATAAAAACCCAGTGAATTAGAGATAATAATGTATAATACTTATACGGAAGGCTCATTCCTACATCCGTTAAAAATCAAAACTCGCCAATTCTTGGTTCGTTTTTGAATTTTGAACTTGTGGAAGAATATCAATGTCTTCTGCATTTGTATTATGAAAAACCATTTCATTTGTCTGTTATTATGCTAATTGATTTTTTATTTTATTGATTTATATAATCCTACTCAATCAACAAAAAACAACTTAGAATTAGAAATCGAAATTTTTGAGCTGAATTCATGTTTTCTCCTGAAACTCTAATCAGTCTAATTGAATTTTTTCTTTTTTCAGTACAATTCAAGGTAGAATGGATCAAGTGAACTCAGTGTTACTGTTGGACCGTACTAGCATTAATTCAGCAAGATATAGTGCTTTAGATAGATGGACAAATCAATTGAACACATTACATTCATCGATCATCAACAAAATGGCTTAGCTATGTGAATATATATTTCATTACGTAGACGCACTATATCTGAAATTTTTTTGTTTGTTTTCATGATCAAGAACGAACGATTATTCAGTTCTAATCCTAAGAATATCTGAAAATTACACATTTCAACGTTACAATACTTTTTTTTTATGTATTATCATTAATTTTTGCCGATTTATACTGAATTACAGCCCTTGGACTAGTTGAATGACTCTGGCAACTTTTCTATTGATTTTTCTGAGTTATCAATTTATAAGTTGAAAATTTTTCAGAGACTTAAACTGTCTTAGGATTTTTGTATGTCGAACTATTTACTTGCTCAATATTTCAGATATTGTTAGTAATTTAATTGCATGGGAAATTTAAGATAAAATCTAAATAAAAAAGGAGGAGAAATAACACATTACTTAATTACATAGGATTTGTATGTGCTTCAACATTGGAAACAGATTTTTGGTATTTTACTAGCCACAAAAATACTTAAAGCAATCAATATCTTCTACATCATTTTTAAATTTCAATTTTCACTTTATTCTATTCCCAATATATTTCTCCTTATATTATTTATAACCATATTTCAGGAATTTTTGAGTCATGTTTTAGTGTACTGTTTATAATAAAGTGATCTGTATTTTATCAATTCATTGTGTTTTATTTTACCCAAAGATGGTTTTATCATGTAGGTAGTAATGAAATACTGATAATTGAGCACATGAAAGAAGAATTGAGTGACCTCAGTAGTTCAGGGTATGAATAACAAAAACAAACAAAAGTTTTTTTGTACTAGAAGATTGATTGAATGCTTTTCAGGAGTGAATTACATAACTGGAGTCCTTCAGACTGTAGATAAATAATATACATAGATAACACTAATAGAGATTACATTTCTTTAGTAGAAATAATAATTCGGAATCTACATCCTCGAAACCCTTCAAATACTCCATGAAATGTTCCAAATTCGATCGGTCAATTTTTTCGAAAAAAAAACAAACACAACCTCAGTTGTGAAGCATCAATCGAGTAGCCCTCTGTCCGCATCTTATGGAACTATTTTTGTCCGCGACCCAACTTAGATCGAATCCTGTAATTAGCTACCCTCACCAAATCCTTGTTTGAGCTATTCTTCGTAGATGACACTACCGAATCCTAGAAAAAAGTCCTTTTGGGAAAATTTTACTAGGAGATTTTATGGCCGGATCTGTTTCAAAATTTGATTAAATGACGAAATCTCGATGCTCAATACCGATTTGCAATCAGATAATTCCTAGGAGCACTGTGAACCAAGATATCGAGCGTTTTGTGGGAGTTTTCTTGAAAAAAAAAATTGGCTGCGGATGACATTCAAAATTTGGTTACATGCAGAATTTTCGATTCTGAATATACATCTACCACCCGTTTCTTCATAGCACTTCCCAGAGGTGAGATATGGCCAATTTTGTAGAAAAATAGTGCTTTAAATGTGTATACAAATTTTTTTACATCCTCGAAACTATCTAAATACACCATAAAAAGTTCAAATTCGATCGGTCGTATTTTTCGTAAAAAACAAAGATAACCTTAGATATTTTTTCGCCAAAATAAGTTTTTGATTCAGATCGACTCCAAAATTTGATGTAATAAAGTATTTTCCATGCAGAATTCCTATTTGCAATCAGTTCCTCCCTAGACGCCCCCAAAATTGAGTTATTTCGAATTTTGTGGTAACATTATCAAGGGGGTTTATGCATGAATTTCTACAGTTGATTCTTAGAGAAAAAACCCTAAACCACCCCCTGGCTACGCCCATGTTGTTACTCGCTTCGTGAAATGTCGTTGCCTTTCGTTGACCATAGAAATAGTTGAGGTATTAGGAGTAACCTTCATAGAACCTTCTATGATTACTCCGAATACCTCCTCGCCTTCCTATGTTCCTAATACACAATTTCAGATTTACGAAACGAGGAACAGGAACGAATTCATGGAAGAATCGAGGATGTATCTGATGAGTAACTTGAATTTATGAATTTATTGCTTTTTATTGCTTCTGCAGACATTTTACTCTGTAATTATAGTATATAGTATTTATATTAATTTAATCCGTAATTATATTATGGAAAATTTTAAAATTTATGGTATTCTAAGTAAGATTCCAGTTTATGTGAACAATTATATTATGTGTCGTTTATTAGTTACTTCTACAGACATTTCATATGCCTAAATTTCAATTTTTGTATTGAAGATCATTTGCACCAATGAAGCCCCAGTATGAATCTGAGAGCCATAAAATGTTGAATATGTGTGTGGGAAGAATCCTATAAAAACGAACTTTACCAGAAAAAACCAGTTAAAAAAATTCGAGAAATTTCCTAGGTCTAGACCCATGAAATTTTCGAGGCTTCAATTTAGTAGGCAATTCTTGCGTTAGTTCAGCCTTTTTCCGCAAAAAAAAATGAACTGAAAATATGGCGCTGCGATCGCTCGTCTGGGAGCCGACAAAATTTTCGTAATGTTAAAAATGTGGGTTGGCCGATAAGTTTTTATCAATAAATAATTTAATATGTATACGAGGGGGTCCAAGAAGAGTTACTTTTTTTTTAGAAAGAATTGTAATCATAAAGGATGTCCACCACGCCTAAACGAAGATAGTCAGGATGTATGTACACTCATCCAAGAATGATTAACATAAGCGAGACGATAACTAGAGATATTCCATAAGTTGACAGCGTAGAACTAGCCAATTAAAAACATGAATGGGAATTGCTGTCTCCGGAATTCAAGTCGAGTGAACTTCAAATTTTCGCTACTTGAAGCTAAAAGTTATAAAGTATTGAGTGATATATAACAGCGTAAATCAACGAATATTTTAGTAACTAAATGAACTCGTGGAAATATTCAAGCCTAGATTTTAACATGTCCTGTCATTTTATATTTAAGATTAAAATTTTATCATTTTGACCATACAATACATCAAATTTTGAATTTTTTATGTCGCATCCAAGAACAAGCGATCGCAGCGCCAAATTTTCAGTTCATTTTGTCCAACTTTTGCGGAAAAAGGCTGAACTAACGCAAAAATTGCCTACTAAATAAAAATTTTATTAAGATTTATGTAACTGGTTTTCACAACATTTCAAAATCTCATTTAATCTCGAACAATTTTATAGTTCAAAAATATCCTTGTACATATAATATGCAAAGATTATTATTATTATTCGAATGATAGTGAAAGCTGATACAACCTTGTATTGGGGATTTCCATATTATAGATAAATGATGTATGAATGGAAGGATTAATTTTAGAGAGCTTCGATTTTAAAATGATATATATTATAAAGCTTAGAATGCTCTATATGTAGAAAATGTGATTACCTATTATTTTATTTCAAAGCATGTATAATGACTCGCTGACATATAGCAAGTAACTGAAATAAACAAAAAACGAAACGACGATATGATACAAAAAAAATCATATTAACTAATGCGATACCTACTAGTTTTCTATATCAACTTTTCTAATTAAACCTTTTTTCACTGTAAATTCAAAAAATTTTATGTTTTTGTTTATACATTGTAAATATCAGTTGATATTATGCATTTTGGCATATATTTTGGTGTTTAAGTTTGAATTGCATTAGTGGCTATGCGAATGAATAGTAGGAACTTGGAATATAGCCGTAAAATAAATAGAAAAAGTATGGAGATTTTCGCAAGTTCAGCAGTAAAACACAAAAGGAGGCAATACATCATACAGAAGAGCGCATGGAAGGGAGCATGAATTTAGAAATCTTGTCCTTGTCAATGGATTGCATCAATGATAATTAATTTTTGCGTGCTCCTATTCAGTCCACCTTTCTGTATGGATTGATATCAGTTGGGTAGGAACTCTTGTTTGAACAGTTTGCACGCCACTTCTTTTCCTCTTACAAAAAGTGTTTTCAGTTTGTTGTTTCCTAGTGCTTAGCGTTCATGTTTAGTAGGTAAGAGTTTCGTAGGTTATTCATTCAGGACCTTTTACCTACTAGGGTTTGATAGATAGATTTTTGAGGTTGAGATTTTGAAATATTTCGAGAAAATTTCTTGGAAAATTAAGTAAACCATCATAATTCAACTCGTTAAATAACTCTGAATTTCAGAATTTGTTTCACAAAACACCAACTTAAAATGCCTTGCCCATTTTTGACTCGCTTTGGACAAAATTACGTAAAAACCTACGCTCCTCTCTTGGTAAAAACCTATGGCAATCAATGTCCTGTTATATCTAGAGCCTTAACAAATGATACAAAACCAGAATCTCAAGTGAAAGCAGACTGTAAGTGTGATAATATTTCAAAAAAATTATAAAATAAAATAACTATGATTTCTTCACAGCATCAGAGACAAATGTTGCACCTTGCCCTTTCTTGAATAAAGTAAAGAACGTTGTTAAACCAACAATTGACAATGATACCATCGAGATTAAATCTGATGATTTAGGCAAAAGTGAAAGTGAGATTATCATGTTAAAATAGTTGATATGACATACTTATATTCTGATGTAATTCAAGGTAAACCTGTTTTCCCTTATGAAACATTTTTCCATGACCAAATAATCAAAAAGAAAAGGGAACATTCATACAGGATTTTCAAAAAAGTTAATCGACTGGCAGGTCCTGGTCAGTTTCCTAAAGCATTGGAATATACCTGGGGTGAAAAACCGATAACAGTATGGTGCTCTAACGACTACTTGGGAATGTCTTGTCATCCGGAAGTGAAAAATGCAGTCAGGTGAGCTTGAACTTTCTAATACTACTATCGATAACAATTGAAAACCAAAAATGTTTCATTACTACGATAAAATGTAGACTATTTCATTCTGACATCTTAGCTTTTCAACAATCTTATATATTAAAGTTTTATTAAATCTTTTTTAAATATTTATATATATAAATCGTAAATTTCAATTTTAAAAAAGTTATGTGATCATTAAATAATACCTATCTGTATCTAGAGATCAAAATTTGAAATCTTCATTTCTCTGACAAAAAAAATTAGCATTGAAGATAGATTAATAAGTGCTTATCTTATCCAGTGTCAGATTACTGGATTCGTTGATTTCTGATGCTGAATTAGCGTAAGGCTTCTAGTTTGATTAGATATTTTATATCATTATCAGCAGTGTGGCTTCACTTATCATCTTTCTTTTTGAACGTTTTCCCAAGTTCCTGTTGTGCATTTGTGATTACATTTTTATGGAATAACATATTTTATACTGATTCATCAAAAAAAAAACAATAATCTTCGAATTGAAGCATGAATTTTTTAATGAAAATGAATTAACATTTAATATCTTAAAATATAATTATAAAAATTCTGCAGTATATTCTTCTAATTGGTTAATTTTCTTATAATTATTTTTCCATCCACTCTAATTTTTTCATTTCATTAATTGGATTAATTGGAAAAGGTTCTTTATTAATTACTGCATAGAAAAGATGTTCATTTTCAGCCTAATTGAAGTGGCTCATTCCAATATTGACTTTCATGTGTCTGGAACATTAGCTTGATTATAGTACAAATTGAAATCAATTCTTTGCTTTTGGATTGAAATTTTAATTAGAACTTGTCCTTGAAATATTTACCCACCAGAATTATTACATGTTTTTTTGGATGAATTCCAAAGTGGTGGTAGAAAACTTAGTTTTTGCAGACAATACTTACCTATTGATTATGAAATATGTAAACATCAATTGAATTGCGTTAATCAAATTACAATGCTATCCTGTTGAATTTATTCATTGAACATTGTTTGAAGAGTGAACTGAATGAATATTGATATGTTTATATTAGCAAGTTAATGAACTGATCATACGATTGAGATTGACGTTCAACCTGTTTAAAGCGTATACTATGATCATAAAAAGAATTTTCCATTTTGCATATTGAATGAAATGGAAATTCAAATGGATTTATTGAACATAGATTGCAATTAGAAATTAGATTTGACGAGTTAAATTGTTCTAGGAGAATTAATATCAGTTGATTTTCCTTAAATTTTAATTTCTACAATTTATTCATAATTCAGAAATAAATACAACTATAAATATTCTTTGGGAACTAAAGGACATAATAATTTACTTGGACTTTTATTCCCATTTTATACTTAAATACAGGGAGTTCCTAAATTGGAGGTACAAATGGATATTACAGATTCCTCATATCATTTTAAGAAAAACATCTCCTATAAATAAACATGGGACCGCACTCTTTGCTTTCGAGATACAGGGTGATAAAGTTTGCTTTTTTTTAAGTTTCTTTCTTGTAGCATTTCTCATTGGCATAGATATTCAAATTTGAACAAAGGTTAATAAAGATTCGATAAACTGGTATAGTCATTACAAGAAAGTAGGACTACATGAGTCCCTGTATCTTGAAAACAAATCATTTGCGGGTCCATGTTTGTAGGCCTTTTTTTCTTCTCATTTTGCTTTGTACCTCCAATTTAGGAACACCCTGTATACAAGGCGGCTCAACGAAAATTTGTAAATAGTTAGTTGATAAATTCAGATCGCTATTTCTATTCTTAGAAGCAGGTTAAATGGACAAGGATACTTCGTGTTATGTGAATGAACACTCTTCAAAAGAATTATTATTGAATTTTTTTCATTTTTGAAGTGGAAAAAGCAGTATCGAGTCAAATCTGCAATATCCCAATATAAATAATATTCTGTTCTAAGAAAACATCATGCGACATAATTATTTTTTTTAGTGAGGCTTTGGATACTTATGGTTCAGGAGCTGGAGGAACCCGTAATATCTCAGGAAACTCAACTCTTCATGAAACATTAGAGAAGAAGTTGGCTAAATTACACCAAAAAGATGCTGCCTTGTTATTTACCTCTTGTTTTGTAGCCAATGATTCAACATTATACACTTTAGCCAAATCGCTGCCTGGTTAGTAGAATTAAAATTCTTTCATCATAAACTAAACCGATTCTTCTAGGGTGTCACATATTTTCTGATGCTGGTAATCATGCTTCTATGATTCAGGGTATAAGAAATAGCCAAGTACCTAAACATATTTTCAAGCACAATAATCCAGCACATTTAGAAGAGCTTTTGAGTAAAGTGGACAAGGCTGTTCCTAAAATAGTTGCATTTGAAACGGTACATTCCATGACCGGAGCTGTTTGCCCACTTGAGGTGAGGAATCATTTTTCTCTTATTCTGTGACAAAACAAGTCTATGCGCTGAGTACTGCCGATCATTCTTCTAGGCCATAATTTCCAAGAGTTATTGACCAATCGAGCACTATTGATTCACTCTGTATTCAAAAATAGCATTACTTATTCAGCCACATTAATTTCATGAAGCTTTTATGTGGAGAATACTCTTCAAGGACATGTTACGTGGAATTAACTTATTATTTTAACTCTGTAATTTTTGAATATGTAATTTTCAGGAACTCTGCGATGTTGCACATAAGTATGGCGCATTGACATTTGTCGATGAAGTACACGCTGTTGGATTATATGGTGAACATGGTGCTGGTATCGGTGAAAGAGATCATCAATTGCACAAAATGGATATAATATCCGGCACATTAGGAAAGGCTTTCGGAAACATTGGAGGATATATAGGTATGTAATCTTAAGACATATTACTTCTGATGTATTAAAGAACTATAATTACAGCATCTTCATCGTCCCTAATCGACATGATAAGATCTTACGCAGCAGGATTCATTTTTACAACCTCATTACCCCCAACTGTCCTTGCCGGTGCAGCTAAAGCTGTAGATGTTCTAGCGTCTGAGGAAGGTCGGGAATTAAGGAAACGCCATCAAAGTAACGTGAAATACTTAAGGAACACTTTATTACGTGAAGGATTCCCTGTAGAACACACTCCAAGTCATATTATACCTATAAGGATTGGAGATCCGAGTAAATGTAGTCTTATCAGCGATACTTTGATGAAGGAGAAATCGCATTATATCCAAGCCATCAACTATCCGACAGTGGCTAGAGGAGAAGAAAAATTAAGATTGGCTCCTACACCATTCCACAACAAAGAATTGATGGATACTCTGGTTGCCGACATGAAAGATGTGTGGAAAAGTCTCGACATCCCACTAATTGGACGCAATTGTGATGCTGTAAGTTGAGTCACTTTTTACATAATTACAAAAGTATAATAACCTTAATATTTCTGTTCTTACAAATAAGTAAGTACAGAAAACTTTTCTTCTTCAGAAAAAGAAGAATTGTGAAGCTTATGTAATTACAAAAGCATATTAACAAAAATATTCTTGTAGGAGTGCAAGTTCTGTCACCAACCGATTCTGTTCGATTACTTTGAGGCCAGGACAAGAACTAAAAACTACAACACTTGCAATATACCAAACTGCCCACAAATGATGACCGCTGCATAATCAAAAATTTTGGTGATGTGTATGTAATTTAGGAAACTACAAAATGGTGGAATAGGCGCTAAACTGTTGAGAAGGTGTTTTAACAATGTGTTCTTAGGTGTAGGATGCACATTCAGAAAGCAAATTATAAAAAATAAATATATGTATACAAATAAATTATATGAATGGCTTAAAAGGTGTTTGTTTTCCCTTTGACTTGTTAGAACTCACTTGTAATATAATTTGACCACTTATACTGTTGGTATTTATTAATGTCTAGATATGGTGCAAAATTTTCAATGTCAGATAAGCAAAATTTCCAACACGAAATATTTTGTTAGTTTTTGGTCAAAATGATACTAAATCTTTGATCTTGTATTTTTAAGTTGATGTTTCGGATAGTGCAGAATAAAAACTTTCTGTTAGCTGTACAGTGTGTTTTAAAATATTTTTCTACTACGAAAACTGTTAAATGGAAGAATAGAAACTATGTGCATGTTTATTGAAAAATGAGTGTGAATAACAAAAAATTACAAAGCATTTTTTTAAACTTTTGTCTATGTGTATATAGGTCAGTAGGTGTAGTTGTAAGTATCCCAGTTTCAGGGGTATTTGGACTTAATTTCACTCCAATCGGATGAAAGTTAAAAAATTATTACCATTTAACAAATTTTCAGATTGAGAGAACAAATTGATAGAAAAAAAAATCATGGTTTCTGAGTAGCAATATCGAATTTCTGGCCAAAAACCCAATAAAATCTTATCTGAAAACCACTGTATTTCCTTGGCCTTGGGATAAACCCAATAAAAAGACATTTGTTTAATCTGTATATACAAGATGTTCCCAAATTGTAGGTACAAACGGAAAAAACGTATTTCTCGGATTATTTTAAGAAAAAATTCCTATAAACATGGTCGCACAAACGTATTTTGGAGATACAGGGTGTTAAAGATTGATTTTTTTCTCATCATATACCAATTTTGAATGCAAATCTACATGGTGATACTTTTTCTGGAAGAGTGTCCATTTTTTTTTTGGGGGTTAATCTACCACCCCCCAAAATAAAAAAATTTAGAATTCTCTGAAAGACGAAGAACGAAAATTCTTCCATATAATGAACCAATACTCTTTCTACTTTTCTTTAAAATCGGCACGACAGCAAAAAATCGGACCTAACCTAACCTAACCCCCCAAAGAAAAAAAAGACCTACGCCCTTGACTCTGATGCTCCAAAATGTCATTAACAACCAATTTTTGGACGGAAACGAAAGTTATGAATTTTCAACAATAGTTGGTTCATTAGGCTAGTTATGAACTTTGGAAAAGCGCGCTTCAATTCCAAATGGACTTCAATAATTCGAGAATAATTTCCATTTCGATTTATTATCTCCCTATAAGCTTATAATTGCCACTCCGTATCTCTAGATCATATTTAATTGCAGTGAGAGTGAAATCATGTAGGTATAATCATGATTTAAACGGTCCAAATTCAATTGAAGTGCTTAAAAGCGTTCCATACAAGGGCGTAGATCTTTTTTTTTCTTGGGGGGGAATTGAAAAAAAAAAGTTTTTTGACGACATTGTTTACTCATATCTATAATGTGAGAAAAAGAGGTTTGATAATGAAGTTTGAACCGAATTACTCGAAATAATTTTTTTATTACCAATTCGATTGTTCTTATCTTATACTGGGTGTTGCTGAATTGCAGGTACAAAGGAAAATGAGAGATTCCTTGAATAATTTTACAAATAAAATGGCCCATAAACATGAGCCCGCAAACTCTTTGTTTTCGAGATACAGGGCGTTTCTTGAAGTCCCACTTTTTTGTGATGCTCAACCAGTTTATCGAATCTTTATTAATCTGCGCTATACAGTTGGTAAATAAGTAGTAACACTTATAATTAATTAATTTATCACAGCTTCCTAACTGAATACTTACAATAATTTGGATTATTCTGGGAATTACTATAGAGAGAGCTGTTTGAATTTTTTTCTCGAAATCGATTGCAGATACGACAAAACTACAACAAACCAAAAAGTGTACTACTGAACCAGAGTTTCTTTTTAAATTTTTCTAAGCTACCAGTGGTTCAAAAAAAAATAATTCTGGTTGAAAGAAGCGGGCACCCTTCCAGAACAAATTCACCCTGTAGATTTGCATTCCAAATTAGGATATCACATGATGAAAACTTAAAATTGGAATATCAATACCAATTCAAGTTGAATATCTTGTGAAAAGAAGGTGCTATGAGAGAAAAACTTGAACTTTAACACCTGTATCTCCAAAAACAAAGCGTTTGCGGACTCATGTTATAGGACTTTTTTTCTTGAAATGATCCGAGAAATCTGTCATTTTCATTTGTATCTCCAATTTATGAACAATCTATAAATATAGTCAATTCAAAACTGATGTCTTCACAAATAAATTGCAATTTGAATGAAACACAATAAATTGTACAACACAGCCTAGACAATTTTTCGATGCGAATAACTCAGTTCAGTTCTACAATATTGAAATTTTGTGACGAGAATGATACAAAAAACCGAAAACAACGGTAAGTGTATACCGATGACGAATGCAAAAATCACAGATGGCAAATAAGGGGCGATGCCGAGAAAGCGGATAGATAAAGGAAAATAATTAACCTCGGACAAAGACGAGCTTGTAGTGCAATAAAAGTACTCATCTCGAAAGGGTTAATAAACTCAAAAACCGTAAAGGAGTCCGATTTTTTACCGACGTGTCGATTTCAAAGGAAAGTGAAACGATTATTATTGGTATTTTTCATGGAGAAATTTTCATTCATCGTCTTTGCGAGATTTCTAAAACTTTATATTTCGAAAATCTTGGGGGGTAATTACTCCCAGTACCCCCCCATTTCTACGCCCTTGATAATTAAGATCTAAACGGTCCAAATTCAATTGAAGTGTTTAAAAGCGTTCCATAAGTATCCCGTTATATTTATTTAGTATCTATATATGTGGTTGTCTCTGATAACAGAAAGGCTCTGACAGGCTGAAGAATTGAAAACGCTTCTTAGAATACATACATGATTCAATTAAAATAATGACTAGTCATTGTTATGTCCATACAAGGTTAATTTTCGACCATCACACTGTAATAAATCATATCTTCGAGATGGTCATCATCTTGTCTGTTTTGGATCTAAACATTGCGGTATTGCGTTCTATCATCCCTCATTTAATTTTTTTTCACTTTACTGACAAAAATGAAGACTATCGCAATTTCCCATATTCAAGATAGAGAAAAACATAAAATTCTGAAATGCCGAAAGCTTTCACAGTAGGATTATCCTACAGATTGGAGAATAAGGGGGACTTTTAAGCTGGGGTCTAGTCGGTTTCTCATCTGACGTTTCGCTTAGTACTGCGGTGAGCATCTTCAGAGGTTTCTGAGTCGTAGATTGGAACTCGATGTTGGATTTCTCCAATGGATCTGGAAGAAAGATTTCGAAAGTTATTAGAGTTATCGAAAAATTCAACTACGCACAGGGTGTTCCAAATTCTAGAACTATAGAGGAAAAGGACCCCGCATCTCTTTTTTCGAAATAATAAGATATCAAAAAACAGTTCATAGATATGTTGATTTGTTCTCTGAAAAATGACTGTTTCAAATATTTTGGTATATTTCGAGAACGTTTCAAGATATCTATGATCTGCTTTCTGATATCTTATAATTAGGAAAAAAGAAATCTAAGGTTCTTAAGATTTTTCCACTAAGTCTCATAGTTCTCGAGATGCTTTCAATGAGCCTCAAATTTGGAATACACTGTATATTTTTCACATGGGCAAAAATAATCAAGTTTTCTTGATATGACAACCATATAAAAAATACAGAATATCTTTCAGAGTACCTAATGATTCAATTGTTTCGAATTTTTTAGTTTATATTCGAAGAGGGTCCAAAAATACCAAGATTGGAGAAAATTCAAAAAAGGAGGAATTTTTGGGGGGTATCGAGTTCTTGGCAAGAAAACGTACAATTAAAAAAAAAATTTGAATGCAATATGAAACGTCACTTTCTATGAATGCATATGCAATTAATGATAACAAAAAAAGAGATTGTTTGACAATTCATACGGTGTTTTTCGAAAAAATGAAATGAAGAATTTGAAAAAGCCCACGAAAGCTCCTGACTTTACGTCAATGTTTTTCGCATTTTTCAAAATAATGCAACTTTAATAATAAACTGGCCGTTAAGGGTGTACACCACCTTTTTCACCAGATTCTTCAGTGCAGAATCATTCTGAATCTTTTTTTTTATTTGTTTATGAAAAAATCAGTGAGATTATTTAAAGCTGCCAAACGAATGTTCCTTCCGAAAATTTAAAGAATCAATTGAACGATTTCCGCACATGATCAAAATGAATCTGCTCCTAGTGAAAAAGGTTGGGGACACCCTTTTAAGGTTTGAAAACCAATCGTTATAATCGAATGCGACAACAAGAGCGATCAAGCGTGCACCGGCTCGAATTTTTTGCCGATCGGACCGTCGTTTGTTTCTGAGCCACGTGTTTTTTTTATGAGAAAAATTGAAATGACGATTTGAAGAATGAGATAAGGAAAATCAGATTGTCAGAGTGGCTCAGACAATGAAAATCGGGTAGGGAAGTAGGTTAGCCGTTTGAATCCATCGACCTCTCTTCCCAAACAAAGACCGAAGAAGCATAAAGAATACGAACCGCAAGAGGCAGCGGCAGAACAGAGAGTGCAGAGCTCCAGAGTTCGTCTAGCAGTCGCCATCAGCGGTACCGGGGTAGTTCTAAGAGTAACATTGCGAAAATGCGCGCCGTCAATTATTTCATTTTCGCCTTCTTCGCAGTGTGCGGTGCTGTGCAAGTGGACAATAACCCTTGGAAGGTTTCCAACCCCGAAACGAATCGCTGGCTGCGTAAGGGCAAGAACGTCGCTACCGAAACGACCACCCCTGACACCGTCACAACAACCCTTAACCTAACCTCGACGTACCTCCCAAAAACGAGCGCGAAATACGAGAAGAAAAATTTGAAATTTTCTACTTTGACCAAGTCCATCATGCAAGCCACGACTTCTGTTCTAACTTCCACATCCACCCCTCAAGCTTCCTCGAAAATGCACACTTTTCCTCTAACCTCTGTCACTTTTCCCGACACAACTCACTCGACGTCGGAGGCGTCGTATTCAGAATCCACCGATACGACTGAGACAACTTTGGAACCGAGGGAAAATCCAAAACCTCACGATTTTTACTCCATCAAGGAGAAATCCAGGGAGAAACTCCACGTGAAGATCGCATCTAACATCAGTCAGGTAAATATCCAATTTTCCTCATGTTATCTACGCCGCTGTCTTCTTAATTTGATCACGATTTGTGTATGAGATGATGACCTGCGATCTTTTAACCCTGGAATTTCTTGTTTATTATGTTTCAGAAGAGGGAAGAAAATTTACTGAGCCCCTGAAACTTCGTTATATTTCAGAATGTTGTATTTTTTTTTTAGTTTTAAGGATATTGCTAGGTTTTAACTTATCGTCAAGGTTCTCTATCAAGGGTGCATAAATTTATGTTATTTTAATTATATGATATTAAATGTACGTAGACCCTGAGTAATTATGCTAAATATTGTTCATAGGTTATGTGATGCATAATATTTCATTACTGAAAATACTGCATTAAGCTTCCTGTTCTGGGTTTTTAACAATTTATCTGCTTCAGAGCTTTTTGCTCTTGCCAGAATATTAATTGATATGCTTGCATTTTATCTATGTTTCGCTTTTCCTTCATACTTTTGAAATAACCGAAACATTTTTTTTTTCCTGTAATTTCTAACGAAATATTTGAGTTGAAATTAGAAGTTAGAGTAGAATCTTGTAATTGAATTGAGTTATAAACGAAGTACCTAATTGAAATTTGTTACAAACATAATTTAATTTATTGCGGTACTAATAGAGTTCATTAGGAATTGAATGCATTTGAATTCACCGCCGTTGAATACCTATCTGTAATAAACTACTCATTTTCAGATTCAAAAACGACTTTGAGTAAATCCTTTTCACCTGAAAAGTTTTATTGAACCGTATATTATGTTGAATATGGCGCTATGGAATTCCATTAAAAAAAACCATAAACTTTTATGAAGGGTTGGAATTCTGTTGCTTCCAAGGATTTAAGAGGTTTATGCTGAGAAAGTATATCAAAAAATTTATATTATTTATTGGAATTCATTTTATCCCATTCCAAATAATTGGTTTTTTAAAATTTTTTCGTGTATTGTCTCCAGTTCCCACCACAATCTTTTCTTCACGTTTTCAAGGTACTGAAAACGCGTTATGTTGTTTGTTATATTATATATATGACCATTCCAAAAAATCATGCTTGAAAGAGATTCCTTTAAAACATTTTCCGATACACCGATAGGATCAAAGTGAAATAACAATCGAAATATTTTAAAGATGTACCATTTTCTCGTGAAATGTGTTATCTATAAGATTCCTTGCAAGAAATTTTTATTCATTTTGAAAATTGAAAAACATTCTTAAGCTTGTTTTCTTATCAATCCAATAAATCTTAATTGAGATTAATTGTTGAACGGATCCTCAAATACCCTAAATCTCAATAGTATAGAGGAAAACGAGCAGGTTTTCGAAATAATCAATTTCAACTTTTTATACTGAATTAAAAATGTATGAAATAAAAGTTCGGAATGTTGATTCGACAATCTTCAGGTGAGTGAGGTCTAATTACGCAATTTGTATGGGATATAAATTGCATCTACTTCCCGCATATTGAATTTTCTCAATAAAGTGTTATTCGTAGTGAATGATTTCGTATAGTTTTGATGCAAATACAACGGGACATCGTGATTGGAACATCTGTTAAACAGGACGTTTTCACATACAAATGAACTTTCAATCAACCCACATAATAATTACCGTGGAATAAATTCTAGACTAGCGATCAAGATGAGAAAAAACGGCATATTTGAACTTGTCACTGCCTCTCGGTGAATATCTTTGTTCGTGCTTCTCAATAATCAATTAGGTATTCTAATTTTGTCTTTTGTTGGGGACAATACAAGGAAGAACGGTATCCATTCCTGTCACTGATTGTATTCCTGCTGTTTATTACACATGGCGAATTCGAAGATTTATTATAAGGAAGCGTGGATAAGCAACTATTGTCCTGCTAAATATTTATTTATCTTCCTATAGCTAGAGAAGTGATATGAATTCATCAAGCATCATTATTAAATTAGCCAAATACTTCTAATTTTTTTACTCTAGAATTATCTTGGGTTTATCTCACTGAAGGTCTAGAACAGAATATGCTAGAGAATTGAACCTTTCAGGATAGGTTCAGGAATATCAATCCAAATGAAAAAATACCCATCCGATCGTCCTGAAATTCACGAATTAGTTGCAAAATGGTGAAATAATTGTTCGTGCGAAATTATTCGTAGATTTAAAAATTTTTGGATATAAATTTCATTGTCTGTCAGTCAGATTCCACTTAAACTATGTGTGTTAATAGATTAAATCAGTTTTTCAAAAATTAAGCTATGAAACTTCCCCATGGGAAAACTAAACAAGTTTTTCAGAATCACTGAATATTTTTCGAAAACGGACTTATTCATTCGAATATTTTCTTTTTTTTTTGAAAGAATGCCAAGATGCAAAAAGAAGGAGTTTTTGTGAGGAGTCGAGTTCATTGAAAAAATATTCAAATTTCAATGAAAAGATTGGTTTCTCTCAAAATGAACAAATTTGAAAGCCAAATAATAATTTTTTATGACTAAAACAAGCCTTTTACTATCTATGTTTTTACTACCAATAAAATTGGGTATTACCAATATTACGTTGTGTATACCGCTCAGTTTTGAATCTATTTCAAATTCATCTGCAGACATGAAGGTTTCAAAAATGGTACAGAGTATTTATATGGATAGGGATAACAAAAAAAAAGGTGCCAAAAATTTTGTTAAGGAGAACAAAACATATTCAATTGTTATGCAAATGTCCAGGATTCAAGATATTATTTGAACGTGTTGAAGGAATAACATGACCATGTTTGTTCATTTATGATTTCGAGACCAGCTTATACATTCCGATGGGTCCTAAATAGTTTAGTCTCCAGCTATTTGATTCCACATGTAGGTATAATTTTCATGGTGTTAATTATGGAATCAAAAGGCAGAAGACACAACTATTTAGAATTCTTAGAAATTCATGTGCTAGTGAACAGAAATTGTTTCGAAATTATGAATGAATAAACAGAACTGCGTTATTTGAAAATATTCTATGCGTTTATATAATACCTGAAATCCTAGACATTTGAATAACGGTCAAAAATGTTTTCTCCTTTTTTACCAAATTAATTAGCCTCTCTTTTGGTTTTTCTCATCAATTTTTTTGTACCTTGATTCATATAAACATTCTGTGCCATTCTGTGTTGAAAAATAAAAACATGGAGAGTATAAAACTTGTTTTAATTTAATGGTGTTCCACCATAGATGCTCTATTACAGTAAAGCGCTGACATTTTCAAATTTGTTTTCGACACAGTATCATTAGGTTCCATTTAAAGCTAGATCCTCAAATTATTCGATAATACACAGGGTGTACCCAAAAAGCACCCTATTTTTTAAGGAATTTTCAGATTGCAAGGAATAAATGAATTAAGGTTGGTTTAAGTTTCATGTACTTAAATTATATTAGAAAAACGGAGGAAATACTAAATAAATAAAATTGGTTTCATTTCTTTCATGCAAAATGAAAATTCTTCAAAAAATAAGATGCTCCATATAAAAACATATGTTCGGTCAATTATACTTTTTTGGTACAGCCCCTGTATTACAAAACAAAATATCGCTGCAGCGCTTTACCGTAATAAAGCGTTGCATCAATAGTTGAGCACTTTATATTATTTTGTTCCCACAAGAAAATTCATCCGAAAAACTTAATAAATGACATTGAGACTGAGAGTACCACTAACTAGCTAGGGCGCAAATGCGCCAAAATCCTTTACTGATTTCTCGTCTAGACGGCAAAGTGCGTTTTCCAAGTAGGAAGCAATTTTCAATGCGGAAACAAGAAGAAAAATATCAGAACAATGCGTATTCCGTATTATTCTAGCATTCTGTTCGTTTTCGCTTGTGCAAATGGTATGGGATCTTAACGTTCATGGGAAAAAGGGACAGGCAACGATGCAACGGGATCAATTTCCACTAGTCAGAAACGTATTTAGATGTATTAAAAGCAACGGGACGCGCAGTGTCATCGAGTTCTATCTGAAAGCGGTGCCTAATCAAGTGGACAATGGGTCCAACGTTAAAGGTGGTACAGTCGGGGAATTGCAACCACAATCTGCTCTCCAAAGGCGTTCAAGCAAAAATGAAAAAGGAAGATCGAAGATTACAAGCGACCCTAACAAGATTCGCTAGACTTACTCTGTGAAATAGTTGATCAATCAGGTATAGTAACGCAGTTGAAAATTGCTTGGGCCCGTTGCTGGCTGCATCCAACACACCATGAAGAAGAATCATACAGGTTCTTCGACCACAAGGCCTTTTTTCTGTTACACCATTTGGCACCGACCGTTGCAGGATCATTTTCGAGATACGATGATATTCTCCATTGTCCACAATCTAGTTACAACATTGTTGCCATCAACCATGACGCCTAGAAATCATTTGAAAACCCTTAAAATCATTTTAAATCTTTTCAAGGCG
The DNA here is from genome assembly GCF_914767665.1 of Harmonia axyridis. NCBI lineage: Eukaryota > Metazoa > Arthropoda > Insecta > Coleoptera > Coccinellidae > Harmonia > Harmonia axyridis. Next base: position 285,252 of record NC_059508.1, read on the forward strand.
AGTAAACAACTAATAAAGATGAGCCGAAGACGAAACAATACTACAATTATAAAAAATAAAAAGCGCACATTCAGTATTTTCTACACATTTTTCGACACAATAGGCTCCATTAGAGCAATATTTTCAAATTGTTTGGAAATACATAGGTTGTACCAAAAAAGTGTAATTGACCTAACATATGGTTTTTCTTATGAAACAACCTGTTTTCCATAGACTTTTCCAATTGCATGGAATGAATAGAGTTGCACAAGTTCGACTTGAATGTTTGGGATTGACTTGAGTTTGACTTGCAATTAAGTCAGACTCAAGTCAATCTTTCTGAAAAATAATTCAAGTCAAATCAAACTGGAAAATGGTTACAGGTTTGCAAATTTAAACTAGTTTGAAAAATAATTAATTTGGTAGATATGCCTTGAATGGGTAAAATATTTATGTTGAATATAGTACGTAGGTACAACAAATACCTACATTAATTTAAAACCAAAAGAAAATATATTATTTTGAACTTTTTTTGTAATCAACTCCAACTTGCCACCTCAAATTCTTCGTGAAAAGTAAAGTTCTTACTTACTTCAGAACTTCTTACAAATAAAGTGAATGCTGTGAGCCCCATGCTAATAAAAATTATAAGTTAAATAAAAGAAGCTGCATTTTTTTAACTTCAAGAATAAAAGAGCTGACGTCCAACTGTTTAAACTATTTGAAGAAGTTTGATTTCAAGCCAAACCTGAAGATACAGAAATCAAGTCAAGTCAACCTTTCTTTACATAAAAAGTTTGATTCTCAAGTCAAGTCAAATTTGTGAGTGAAATCAAACTTGAATGCATCTCTAGGAATGAATGAATCGAATGAAACCAAATTTATAGTAACAGCTAAAACAGTTATATGAAAATAGTAAAGCACCTTCAAAATGTAATGATGTTACGGAAAAAAAAAGCGTAATTCGCTTTCGCTTTCGGTACTTTTTCCGCAAATCATCCGTTCTTGACGCTACACTTCAATTACAGCAACTGTACTGAAGATTCCTGTGTATCATTGTGAACGATGTACATAATTTACAACTTTTTAATCAATCTGGATGTTGTTGGTCACTGACAGTGAGCCGTTTGTTTCTTATTATGTGAGAACCGTTAAAATACGGAAAATGCCGGACTTGCTCGCAGTTTCCGGCGGAAGGAACTTTGAAATTCCCAACGTATGATTTGCATGCAGCATCTGCGGTTGGTATCACTGGAAAAATAAGGTACTAATCACCTGTATGTCCTGCGAGCATTTAAGTCATTTACGAATCCATTTATAGAATTCTATTGGATCCCCATGTAGGAACTTTTAATTTTTCGTGAAGAAAATTTTTTACAAAGTCCGGGCATGGAAAATTCGAGCATAATAGTTCGAAATAAAAATTTCGAAATTCGTCTAAAAAGGGATCGCCAATTCTAACCGCGCTCACCGATTCTTCGTGGACCTCACAGTTTGAGAAAATTTGAACTAAAAATTTGGGAAAAACTAGTAAAAATTGAATTTCTATAGAGAAATCGTTATATCAAGATAACCTTTTTTTGTTTGGGATATATCGTTTGATGACGGTTTTGTAATTTTATTCATAATGAAAACAAACCTCAAATTATGTTAATAAATCTTTGAGTGAGCGCCCTCAATCAACCAATACAATTTATTGCTCTCCTAGAACTACGAAAAAAAAAAGCAAAAAAAGCGCGGCATTTTATTCTGATATTTATGATGAAACAAATTATGTAGATCATACCAGACGATAAGTCATGACAAGATGATATTTAAGTACGGCGTTTAAATATGTGATTAATTTCGTACTCCTTCAGTCTGTTACTCTCGATTGAGATATTCTTGTATTTTATAATTGGTCCAGTTATTCCACTTGCGTAGCTGAGGGAATATCCGAAACGTATGAGATAATTGTGATTTACGAGGCCTCAGGTATACGGTAATCCATTCTTATCAAAGCAACGCGTTCTCGGTAAATGAATGTCTTTATAAAAATAGCGTATATCGTGTATCAGATAATCGTATAATGACAGGCGGTGCAAACAGCACGTACGTTACATATCACGATAGATCTGGAATTTCAGCGGGTTCCCACAAACTTCCCACCGAATTGGGCTCTACAAGACGAAACAATTGTTTTTTTTTCGGGCGATCTGGTCATATTTATCCACGATCCAAGAAAATTGGAAGTAACTTTCAATAATTCCGTCTTGAATCATAATTATACTACCAAGCATCTTGAGAATCTTCAAAGTCAAATATCTCAAAAATGTTTTTTTGATAATTGAAACAGGCCTACCTGCAAAAAAGCACTTTTGAGGTATTTAACTTTCATTTGTGCCATCAATAGATTCAATCGAATTAACATGAAAAAGGAATGCATAACAATGTATGTTAATTCAATTGCATTTGTGAATGATACAAATGAAAGTCTTTCAAGTCAAATATCTCAAAAATGCTTTCTCGTAGATACGTGCTTTTCAATTAACACTGCAGTATGCTTTCGTCCCATATTCAAGGGGTTGCAATCAAGAAATCTTGGGATAAATTTCATTTCTATCCGAAATTACGAAAATATCCTATTTCCAATTGTATCTTACCTCCCAGATACTAGAACTGCTAGATTAAAGTCACGCAAACCTTAATGGATTAATACTTTCCATCAATCTAATGAAAGTAACAAGGAAATTCTTGTAATGACTTCAAGAAAAGTCTATTGGTTGATACTTCAGAGAAAGTTCCAGGTTTCAATATCCCTACAATAGGTCTATTTCCTGATCCTTATTGTGGCAAAATCGTGATAGCTGAGAACTGAATACAAACACCCAATTAAACTGCCTTCAGCGAACTAAAAACCAGTAGCCAAACCAATTCCGTTGTTGGTTTTTCGGCACCACTTTCCTCTTGACAGAATTGTAACATTCATCAACGTGTGAATTCTTTCAATTATCCAGCTTTATTAAAGCCACCATCTAACGGTGTCCGCTCCGAACAACTTGCAACCAATAAATCCTGAATCAAAGCGTATCACAAGCGAGCGAATAAAAAAAATGACAAAAACCTCGCAAATTGCTTATTATTATGTTTTCCGGTTGTTACCTACTTGAATTGGACACGTCCTGCACAAAAACGTGTAAGAAACGAATCAAATAGTTGAGAAAGTAAACCGTAAAGAATGGAGGAATGCAGCCAGCTTATTGCCGAAACAACGATGTCGGTAGTTCACACAAGACTTAGAAGAATTGTCCCACAAAACCAACTGCGAAACCACACTCAAATTGGAATTTGTCACAATAATTCAACTTTCGAGACGTGCCCCAAAAATAGCGCTACTTCAGAATGCCAATCATATTCAGATCTTTACATTTTACACTCAACCGAAATTTCTTCCTCACACCTCTTTTTTTATGGTTGCTTTCGTGAAAAGTAAACTTCCCTCGTGCGTTTATTTTCTATCTTTTCTTTAATTTCATCTCTTAGAATAATTTGAAGTTGGCAAAATAGATAGTTCTTTCTTCAGAAATTTGGATAGCTGTAATTTTTATGTGCTTCTTTCATGCAGAATGTTCATCCAATATCATTCTCAGGAGTTTTGTTGTTCTTTAAAAACTGAAATCTGCTCTTCCAATCTTATACTCTTGGGGTATATTTTTTGTTTGATGTTTGGTAAGAATACAATACCTACTCATTTTTCCGGTGTTAATGAAATAATTATGTATTTTTCATTAAATTTTGAAGATTTGCATACTCAAGTGGCTTTGTACGATTCAATTTCCTCTCCTATTTCTGCTATCAAATCTCATCGTTCTCACTGAGAATATTTATTAACATGTTTGCTTATTTTGTAAAAATTGCTCTGGAATGTGAACGTGAGTGTAATGTAAACAAGCGTACCTGGGAAGAATAATGAACTGCTCCTCGAAAAAGTATGATCCACAATATAAATAGGGATAAGAAAATATTAGAATACAATGAAACCGAGCAAGAATCTAATATATATTCATAAACCGCCAAGCAAACCACTCCATCTTGAAGAAATCTAGGAAATCCATTCTGCGCTCGCTTTACAGATCAACTGATAGGTTGACCTTAGATCCCAGAAGCCACATTTCTACTTTCAAGCAACGAACAAATTCGAAAAAATTCGTGTCTTGACTTTTCAACATTGATTTTCCGCTAGGAATGGACCGACTAGTGGAAGCTGAAACGGATCTTTTATGCGTATAATCGATAAGTTGATAATTATGCTGCGATTTAATTAAGGTCATCTATAAATTATAACTGTCTTAGCTTGTTTACATTCGGAACAAGAAGCTGACGATGCTTATTTTTAATACCGATCAAGATGTTTTGCAATGTTTTGTTGCAATGACCTCTTTCCAGGCGCTGTCAAAAATTGATTCTAAATGGCGAATGCGCCAGGCACCAAATTTTTTTCTTAGATTCGTTTCAATTGACGCACTTAGACAAGGAAGTGTTCAACGTTTTGATTGATTTTAAATTGCTTATAACCGTCTCAAATACTGCCTTCTACATACACAAGATGGAACAAAAAGAATTTCGTCTGCTGATAAGCACAGTTGAAGTAAAATCTTGGCTTAATGATGAGTTTCCGGGGTCTACACCAGGAAAATCGACCATCATTGATTGGTATGCTAAGTTTAAACGTGGTGAAATGAGCACCGAAAACGGCGAACGCAGTGGACACCCAAAAGAGGATGATTTTTGCGTCGATATGTGACAATGGATGAAACATGGCTACATCATTTCACTCCACAGTCCAATCGACAGTCAACTGAGTGGATTGCACACGATGAACCGAATCCAAAGCGAGAAAAACACAACAGTCAGCTAGCAAGGTTATGACATCAGTATTCTGGGATGCGCAAGGTATAATATTTATTGATTATTTCGAAAAGGGCCAGACCATCAACAGCGATTATTATATAGCGTTATTGGTTGGTTTGAAGGATGAAATCCTTAAAAAACGGCCACATTTGAAGAAAGAAAGGTGCTGTTTCATCAAGACTATGCACCGTTTCACAAATCAATGAAAACAATGGAAAAATTGCATGAATTGGGGTTCGAGTTGCTTCTGCATCCACCGTATTCGCCAGATCTGCCCCCCAGCGACTTTTTCCTGTTCTCAGACCTCAAAACAGTGCTCGCTGGAAAGAAATATAGCGCCAATGAAGAAGTAATGGCCGAAACTCAGGACTATTTTGAATCAAAAAACAAATAGTACTACAAACATGGTAAGAAAAGTTGGAAGATCGCTATAATCGCTGTATCGCCCTCGAAGGCAACTATGTTGAATGATAAAATCGAATTTTGCCAAAAATATATGTGGACCGGGGACTTTTCAATTGGCCTGTTATGAACTTTGTGTACGTATCGTATGAACATGGTTGTTTCACTGTTCTCAAATTCATTTTTGATTTTATTCAGGTCACAGCACATCGAGTGAAGTGACTTTATGTATCCGCTTTCAAGTCCTGTGAAAAATGTCGCATATCTATGATATGTGTAGCTCTTCAACTATTTGCAGGAATAAAAACGCTATTATCTAGATTCTGGAACGAGTGCATTCATTTAAATCTGCTGTTCACCCACTGCAACTCTGTATGTTTTGCCCCCCGAAGGTAGAAAACTGCAAATACATCTACGATAACGTGTAAGCAGTCCACAATACTAATTACCATACCATAACTGATTTCTTGATAATTATCTCACAGATCGAGGGAATAGAACCGGCCAGCGCTCTAGGCTCTAACACGCTCTTAATTTCTCATACAAGAACGCGGGATGAAAATTCAGTTGCAAATTGTTATCTCTATACGATACCATAAATTTTTATAGCAACATCACAGGGATACTTGAAAGTCATCCAATAAAAAATTTATTATCGATTGAAATGTTATTTATATTAGTACGTACACTTATGTTCAACTCACTGGCCGTTATATACTATACGCCAAGAATAATGTACCTACAGGAGATTCGTTGATTGAAATAATTTTACAATTCTGAATAATTTAATTGGCAATTGAAGGATATTTTCGACTCAGTTTGGGAGCAAATATAGTGGATACACAATGATTTTTCCGGTTACTCCCGTTATGTAGTAGAAAACTTATAATGCTATAACACAAAGTAACAACAATAAGAAAATTTTTAAAAAATCAATATTTTCTTCCTCTTTACTTGTGAGGGTCTAATAACAAGATGATATTTATATAATTTTTTTTTCATTTCCTTATCATTATTAGAATCAATTACGTGATGAGTTCAATCAATAAATTCTACTGTTAGTAGATGATATATCCTCTTATTTACATACTGGGTGATTCACCGAGATGGCCTATTAGACGTTTATGGAAAACTAATCATAATCTTGAGCTGAAAATTTGCATATTGGAGTTTGAGACCATGATCTTTCTTCCTAAAATATTTTCAGATCTCTTCAACTTCCGGTTATACCGGAAACATACTAGTACTTCCTTATTTCAAATGTGAGTCCTCATCGCCACCATTTTTTTCATAAGAATCTCATTATCTCATGAAACGTTGAGTATGGAATATTGCCGAAATTGTTGTGAAAAAAAGCTATCAAAGGATGCAATAATATACTGGGTGTGCCATTTGAAATAAGGAAGTAGTAGTCTATTTCCGGTATGACCTGAAGTTTTAGAGATCTGAAAATATTTTAGGGAGAACGATCATTGTCTCAAACCCGAATATGCAAATTTTCAGCTCAAAACTATGATTATTTTTTCATTAAATTCTAATAGGCCATCTCGGTGAATCACCCTGTATACGCACCGGCAAAATTAGGGAAACGGACAAAATCTCAACGATTTTGGCCGTCCTCAATCACCCACTTTATTTAATGTTACATACAGGGGTGAACAAAAATGATGAAGAGTAAGCTTTTATTTAGAATACTCTGTGAAGTAAATCGTTGACATAGGGGAATGTTTACGAACACCCAGTTTTTGCCTCATCTTTTATGAACCTTTTTTTTTTGAATAATTGAGATATCTCAATTTTGAGAGAAATTACACCATTTTATTATTATAGTCTCAGTACAGCGCAAATAATTTCTTTATTGTAAAATTCATTATTGAAGAATGACAATTATCAACTTGATTTTTCCGGTGTGTATATAATTATAATTTTGAGATGGAAAACCTTGTTTTTGAAAAAACTTTATTTATAAGAAATTACGGAAGGTAAGCTATATAATTAAGAACTCTATCTAGTTAAGAACTGGTTAAAAAACAATGCATCTGAGTATTTATAATATTTCTTATCTCTAATGCAAAAAGTGGTGTGATCCTAAGCATCGAACAAAAATAGCAAAAATTCAATGTAAGAACAAAGGAATGAAACTAGGTATTATAACTACAATGGATATTTATTCCGCTCACACTATCTCGTGTGTAAAATTGATGAATTGACAATTCGTTTATCATGAAATATAAAATAACAAATGAAGATTCGAAAATACGTCGTAGGATCAGAATGGGGCCATATTATGTAATGATATGTAAAATAATTTTACTGATTGTAACTCATCACGAATTTTTTTTTCAGAACCTGCTTCCCTTGCCAGCAGGAGCTAGTGCAGCCTTAGTGAAACCAACCAAATACCACTACTATCCTCATAACCAACACATCTATCTACTGCCTGAATGTGCGATACAACAGGTAAGCAAACTTATCCTTGTCAAGCATTGATAAATGAAGAGTATGAAGACGCTGTTCCATTTTCTTCGAATTCTACACGGCCGTAACATCCTCCTCTAATGATACGTTATGCGCAGGCCTGACAGGAAGTCTATCTAAGCGGTTGTGAAGGCGTTAAGCGTGCGCTTTTTACAAGATCCTATTGAGTGATAAGTAATGAAGCGCTTCAAAAATGAAGAATAGAGATGTGCTCTTTCCGTTCGACTTGAGACGAAGTTCAATTAAATTTTTCCAACGAGACATAGTTAGTGGTTTCCGTGCAATAAAAATAAATTCGACGTATTCTTCACCGGCAAGGAAATGAGTTCTAGTGCATTCATGGCAGGATAGATAGTGTTCGATCATTAATGCCAAGAGATCCAGTGATTATTGGTCATAACTGGGCTGCAGAATAGTTTCCTACATTCAACTTAATTGAACATAAGCTGACGTTGCGAAACCATAAACATATGCACCAGTAAAATCAATTTTAACGATGGATGCTTCATTCGAAACGATGCGTCATTTGAATATTTATTTACTAGGAGAAAAATCGGTGACCTGAACTGCCAACAGTGAACAGTGTTTCTATCAACCCTGGTATCGATTAAATTAAATATTCTACGTGTTGAAACATAGATATCTGCGATACCTTCAGTTCTTTTTCTATCGAATATCGTGACTTATTGTACGTCTGAAACCCTGGTTCGACTTGAAACAGTACACACGACTGTTTTCTTCGTGAAAGCCCAACCAACAAATAACTATTCTTGTCCCCTAGAACTAACCAAAACGTGATCTGTCTATTTGTCTTTTCTTCGGCATAAGCAGCCTCTACATGTTCATCTTTCTTCAGATGGTATCTTATTACGAAACGGAGAATGCTGCTATCTTCCAGAGTTGCCACAGCGTTTTAACCAAAATAGGAACCGCAAAGCAATATTTTCTGACCGGGATCTCCTGCAGACAAAGAGGTTATTTCCCAGCATGTCATTTTACCTTATACAATGTGATGTATAATTAAATTATTAGTCTCGAATTATCCTAAAATCCGAGAATCGCGAATCCTTCCAATTTAGTCATCACGAGTACCGGATGCGAATCCAATTGAAAATATTCGGGTGACAAAAATGAATGTCACGAATAATAATCGAAGATCATTAAACTGGAGAGAATGGTGCGAAATTGATGAAAAGTAGGCCTTGTACATTTCTAGCAGTTATTGATAACGGAGGTGCATGAATACCTTATTAAAGGTAAAAACACTCGAGTACAAATAATCCACCATCTTTTCATGTTGATTTTTCAACCTCAAATTCCTTTTTAGCCTTCGTCTTCTTTAATTTGAGCATCGTGGCTATAAAAAGAGTCGTTTTTATTCGCTCATTTCAGAACTGATTAGATTTGAAAAGGCGTAGCACGGTTTAATCCAGTGGAAAAATGGTTATTACCCAAGCGTTTAATGATTTGGAACTGTATTCAGATGGCATACCATCAACTATTGCAAATGATCCTAGGTCTATTCTATCATCGCCAAGACTTAAAATTAATTTCATCATATTCCTCTTTAATGGAGTCTAATAATGTATGGAGTTTCTGAAGCAACATGCTTCTAAGATAATAGCGTCATATATCTTTGACTAGATACGACTACTTATATGTATTTACTAGGATGCTTTCCCGTATGTTGTTCGCCAATTTTTATTTTTATTTTTTAATTGAACTTACAAGAAATAGGTTTTCCAATAGGAACAAGCCAAACTGTTATCGTATGGAAGTTTCATACTTAGATAAACTGATATTAGCTCAGGTTTTTCTAACAGAATACTTATCTTCGATCTTATAATTACGCCTTGTTAAATTTCATCAATCTGAACGATCTTTTCAAATTATTACATGCCTCAATAATAGTTATTTGTAACATTCCTACCAAAAAAAACTGTATCGAAAGATATTATCACGATTCATGAATTCTAGATTTCTTTATGATTCACTATTGAAATATTGTGTTTTTCTTTCAATTCAGGTTTGCAACGCAGTGTATATTCGATTGAACTGGACTCAACCTTTGTGTGCCTGTCCCTCAAGGTACAGAGATCCTTGCTCAGCATCTTTAAATGCTGATGATCTTCATACAACTGAGCTTATGGTAGAAAGGAAGTCAAAGGTAAGATATTATAGCGAGGACTTACTAGCGTATATGTACTCTTGCTGAGGTAAAAATGTTGTTATATTATCGAAGATACAAACAATCAATATTTCAATGAAAATAAAGCATGATTTTCTCCTGGTGGAATCGGAGTTTATAATCATCACGTTGATCTGATAACCGCATCTGCATGAAGTGCCATCTAGGTAAAATGAAAGTTGAAATCATTGAAGCCAACCTAGAATTCACTTAAAAATCTGGAAGTAATTGCATTTACAGTTAAGTAATTATTCGTTAATATTTGAATATATGATTTCCCGTATTTTTTTTTGCGTGCATCATTTCATCACAAACATGTTTCCTTTTTCGTTTTTATCAAGATTCCATAAATGATAAATTTGAGTGGGTAGGTTGGAAGCGTAAATATGATATGCACTTATGGAAATGGGGTACCATATGCACTCTTGAGAATGTTAGATAAATCAACGTTTTCTGCATTTTGAGATGATGGATACTCAACATAACAGCATCTTTGATGACTTAGTTAGCTCAGGAGAATTTTCAACACAAATATTTACCGCATCATGTAATTATATACCGCAGGCAAATACCTGACTTCAACACAAATGCCTTATTATTTATCTTTGCGTATAATTTAGGCACGACATTCTGCACTTTTGGCTCCTCTATGACCTCTACTGCAAACCACTTGATTTTTAGTTCTAAGAATAGTTATCGGTCATCTAGAATTACCTTACTAGGCTTGGTTTATTGGGACATTGAACGAAAGGTAACATAAGAATCTACAGGTCACATCAGTTCCATATGAACCTTTATATTATTGTTCTCGTTTCACACATAGCTTTGGTCCTTGCAGAATCATCACTTAAAATATCTCAGTGGAAAAAAATCAATGAAATAAATAAAAAAAAAATTTCGTTTATAATCAGAAATCTTTGTTTTTTCTTATCTTTTTTTTTGCGAGGTTTTGACTTCAAGCATTTCAAAATATGAAGTAGAAATTGCAGAAGGGATTCAAGAGATTATATCAGCATCTTGGATTCCTCGTAAATATTGAGAACCTAATCAATAAAACAATAGGGATTCGGGAAAATGATCTTGATTGTATGTAGGAAAGAATTTTCTCCAGGGTAATTTATGTTCACGCTGAAAGTGAATATCTAACAAATAAGCTTTATTGTTTTTAGATTCTTATTTGAATGCAAATCTCCGACGTGTGATGAAATTAATATTGCTTCTCACCATTAACAAGTTTCTTTGTAGTAATCTTGTTCTCGTGGTAATAAATAATGTGAATCGAGGGAATTTTCAAGTAACAGAACAATTTTAACATCTCGAGATTTATCGGGATCTAAATCTGGATGAATTTATGGACTAATTAGGTTGAGAATGTGCGTTGAAGTCTTTAGTGAGTGGCTTTGAATGGATTTGCGATTTACCAAAATTTATCATTGCTGAATATAGTTGAAGCTTTCTAATTTGCATAGTTGGCGGCAAGTAATTGGAAATTACTAATGGCTGATGTAGTTCTTTAACAACAAGGTATACTATCCAATAAGTAAGAGGTATAAACACGCACCTGTATATCATTTTTAACCTTGAAATCCAACAATATAACTAACTCCCGCTGAGAGAATCTCTAATTGTAATCTTGTACATGCAATGGTCTTATATCTCCAACAAAATGTATACAATAGATTTTGCCATGGTTGGGTTGTTAAGTTAGGATGCGTATAATTGTATTAATTATTGATAATTGTTTAATCTTCCTGATTTGTAATGCTTAATTTGGAAGAACCAAACGGAAATGCATATGTAAATGCCCCTTGAATACCTGGCAATTAATAACGTGTAAGGAAGCAAAAAAAGCGGTTTTGAGACAGAGCTTAATTACATGCAACCAAGGATGAAAACGTACCTAACAGAGATGCAATACATGAATCCGAAGAGAGTTAAACGCATTCGAGGAATACATTACACTGCTCTCTAATAAAATTTCTTCATCCCAATCGAGAATGCAAGTCCTAGCATGAACAAAATTATAAGCGATTGATTGCTCCCATTCAAAAATAGGAAAAACTATGCGTGAAATGAAAGTATTAACAGCATCCGTGTAACGGGCAGTTCTAGATTATTTTTGCAAAAAAAAAAAAAACAGTTCCACCATATTATAATTACATTTCACTCTTGAATATGTGAGAATGCAGACATGTTGTTTTATATCCTTGAATACAATGCAGACCATCTTCCGGTTCACTCAAGTTTTTTCGTGGATCGAGCTAAATGACATTGTCTTTTGTTGTTCCGGTAATATAGTTAAAGAGATATTTGCTGATGAAAAGTTTCAACCTGAAATAAAGGCTGTTCCTGAATTGAAAGTACCAACGAAAATGATCATTTTAAGAGAAAAAAGGCCTATAGACATGCCTGCAAATATTATTTCATCTTGTAATGAGAAGAATTTTTTCCTTCCAGGCACTTACTTTAGTGAAAACATGTGAGCCAATATCAGACATGAGAATTTGCAGAGCACCTAGGGATTGGTCTCTCTTGGCCCTCCAGAATATAAGAACCGGAAAATCGCATTATTTAGTTATCTGTAGATGTCCAGAATCTAGAATATTAGGTGAGTATTACCGAAGAATTTCTAGTTGAAGTGTAATTAAACCTTTTACACCAGCTAGATTGTGTCATTTGAAAATTGCTCCTTTATTAGGTTGTTTACTGTACAAGAAACGGTTCAAGAATATCTTGGAGTTATTCGCATTACCGCATTGCTATTCAATTCTAACATATGCCACAACATAATTATATTACAGGGAATATTGCAGAAACGATACTGTAATCAGTTATATGCCAATTCCTCAGATTCATAAGCAAACATCGTGAGAATTTTCAGTTGCTCATAGTTGGAGCGACATTGGCTAATTATTTTTTCATTTCGAAAATGGTTTTGACTCAAAATGTCTCATTTCACTTTATTTATTTTCAGCTAAACAGACCATTTTAAGAAATGAAACACGTAGATATTTTATTTTAATTTACCGTATTTTAAAATAATAATCTAATATACAGGGTGAATTACTTTCGAGTGATGACGTCACAGTCTTTTTTTTTTAATGGAACACCCCCATTTTGTCTCAATTTTCCGATTACTCTAGCTGAGCTGATTCCAAAAATGTATCACATGTTGATTCCAATTGGTACAGGGTGGACAAAATACAATAGTTTTGTGTGTGCTCATAAAGTAACGCGTAACATTCTTTTCTCTAATTCTGTGGTTATTCCGTTCATTCTTCCACATCTTGTAGAACAAAATCGTGCGAGAATATATCAGAAACGCACAGTTTTCATAGTTATATTTTATCATTCTATGTTGACACTCCGAACTTTGCGCTACGGCTTTATCTGTCAATTCATCAAATTGCCTTAAAGAAATCAGTTCTGCCAACCAACATTTTTCAATGCAAAAATCACTAACTTATATTTATGGAAATATTTCATTAATTTCAATGAAAATGCAATGAATTAGAGAAAATAATGTATAATACTCGTACAGAAGGCTCATTCTACCATTCGTTCATTCCAAAACTCGCCACTTCGTGGCTCGTTTTTGAATTTTGAACTCGCGGAAGAATATCAATGCCTTCTGCACTTGTATTATAAATAACTATATTAGTAAAATTAACAATATTATCAAAAATAATTATTGTCTAGCGGCAATTGGTTTGAATGTAACACCCTGTAGTTTGTTACATTTTTAGATTAATAAAAATGTATAAAAATAAGAAATAATTTCTTTCATATTCTGTCTGCTTGACAATCAAAAGTACCAAACATGTTTGGAAACAGCTCATTTTTATTGATCTAAAAATGTAACAAACTACAGGGTGTTACATTCAAACCAATTGCCGCTAGACAATAAGTATTTTTGATAATATTATTAATTTAACTAATAAAGAATGTTACGCGTTACTTTATGAGCACAAACAAAACTTGTATTTTTGTCCACCCTGTACCAATTGGAATCAACATGTGATACATTTTTGGAATCAGCTCAGCTAGAGTAATCGGGAAATTAAGACGAAATGGGGAGTTTCATTTAAAAAAAATTACGGTGACGTCATTACTCGAAAGTAATTCACCCTGTATATTAGATTGTTATTTTAAAATACGGTAAATTAAAATCAAAAATCGACGTGTTTCAGGATTATTTCTTAAAACGGTTTGTTTAGCTTAAAAAGAATTTGTTCCATACTTTACGGACACAGGATATTTATATGTATTGCTCGCAATAATATTTTGAGAATGAAATCAGGCCACAAAGTTTTGACTTTAGAATCGTGTTCAGACAAAATTAGGTTTAAGAGTAACGGCTCTTTGAAGGTTCATGTGAAATTTCGTCATTTTAATTAGTTGATTTCAAAATAATTCCTTGAAAACGAAAAATACATAGTATATTAAGGGTTTGAATCTTTCTTTGAACGTTTCAACGGCGAGCAGCCTGTATAAAATTAGATACGATGAGCCTACGTCGGGCGCTCTTTCAATATTCATCGAAGCATGAAAATTAACAAGGAATTACCATGAACGTCGGTCGTGACAATTAAAAACAGTATCAAGTATGCATTAATTTTCATTGCAGAAGGACCAATGTCCCATGATCAGCCCACCTACGCCAGCGTGCCAGGTATTCGAGTCTACGGCATGATCTGCACAGATGACAACAGATCGAGACGACAATTTCCTTACAGGACAACGAGATCCCTCAAGGATGCACCTCCCTTCCCCTTCGAAAAGGCCTACGAATTCGCTTTGAACGCCAACTGGGATTGATTCTATCGCTATCTCAATGTTAACGTTTTTTTCTTAATTTTTGTGAAAATTGAGGACATTTCCAAGTTGAATCGAATTTTGGGTTCCGCGCCAACGAAATCAGAGGATCAAGTCACCAGTCTCTCTGTTGTAAAATAATAATACGAGATATTTCGACTTATCAATATGATTCGAATATTCATGGTGCGGAACCTTACTTGCGCGACTATTTCCAATTTTATGTGATTTGTTATTTATTGAATGCATGGGTCTGGGTATAAGGGCATATGGGGCTTTTTTCAATATACTAATGACCAGATTTTAAAGGGAATATCGTCTTCGAAGCAAGAGGAATATTATCTATATTGATTATGATTGGTTGATCATATTCCTTCAGGTGGTGAATTCTGGTTTAAATAACGAAATATCATTATCTGCATGTTTTCGTGTGAACTGAACGAAATGTTGGAAATCTCCTCAATTTTTCTGCAGATGAATTATTACACGATAGCTGTATTAATTCGTCATTCTTATATACCTGTGTAACATTTTAGGTTATTCATAACATAACTACCAAAACTATTTATTCTTATTTATTTTTCAACTGCCAATAATTTCGATTAAATGAAAATTTAAATATAAAAGCGTTTTATTTGTTGGATAAAGAATTAAAAAGAGACCTAACGACAATAACCTCCCTATAATCAAGAGAGAAAAGAAAATAATAAAACTGTCGGAGTAAGTATGGATGGTAAGTCATCAATAAAGAGCAGGCTTTTATTTTTCCCACATCAATTTTTGTCGAAGGAAGGATCTGTACAATGGAGTAAAATGTTGCCTGGAATTGTTCTTATTAAATTACATACCGTAAAATTGATGATGATGATAGCTGGACTGTAACGATTAGGGTTAATCCGTATTACCTCCAATTGCTTTCATTTTAATAAACTGAGACGAGGCGATAAAATATAATAAACTACGAGGGATATCTCTGAACTTCTACGATATTACGGTCTCATCATCCTACGGTAAAAATGCAAGTCATACTTCTACGAATATTTTCAGTGGTAAAGATCGGCTCGATCTAGATAGAATATCTTATTTACAAAACAAAAATATTAACTTACTTGTTGATATCTTCACCTTACAGATTACCTACAATTCAAATTTGACAAAAAAAATGTTTTATTAAATTTTGAAAACGTATATCTTGAACTATTCATATTTTTTATCAAGTGATGAGAAGAGAACTTGATTGATCGAACTCAATTTGAAGTAATTGAGTGTGACATTTGCATTTGTGAATTTTGTCATTCCTTACATTAAAATATGGCAATTATTTGAGAGTCTTATTCTCTACAGGTCAATGAAAGGTTATAATATTTGAAACAACATTGACTTTTAAACACAAACGGATTGCTATAGTGAGGACTTTTATGATGTTCAATAAACATAACTGAATGATTCGAAAAATCTGTCAAATAAACTAGTATTAGGCCAATTGAAAAGTCCTCGGTCTGATGCACAAATGGCGGTGCTACTATTAAATCCATATGATTTTTAGTAAGTACCAATCTTCAAACGATAAGTGTCAAAATTTGACAGCAGTTCGACCATTAGTTTGTGAGATATTGCGTTGTGAGTGTAGCTACTTATGTTATTTGAAAAAAGATGGAAAAAAAAGAATTTCGTATGCTGATAAAATATTGATTTTTGAAGGGAAAAAAATACAGTTGAAGCAAAATCTTGGCTTGATAAAAAGTTTCCGAGGTCTGCACCAGGAGAATCAACTATCATTGATTCGTATGCTAAGTTTAAACGTGGTCAATTGAGCACCGAATACGACGAAAATATCAAAAAAATTCACAAAATAATTATGAAAGACCGAGATAGAAGTTTATCGAGATAGCAGACATTGTGAAGATATCATTTGAACGTGTATATCATAATTGCATGAATTGGCTTCGAATTGCTTCTGCTTCCACCGTATTCGCCAGATCTGGCCCCCAGCGACTTTTTCCTGTTCACAGACCTCAAAAGAATGCTCGCTGGCAGAAAGAAGTAATCGCCGAAACTGAGGCCTATTTTGAAGCGAAAGACAAATCGTTCTACAAAAATGGTATCGAAAAGTTGGAAGATCGCTGTATCGCCCTCGAAGGCAACTATATTGAATAATAAAATGGAATTTTGCCAAAAAAATGTGTAGACCGGTGACTTCTCAATCGGCCTGTTAAGTTGTTATTCGAAGGCAACATCTTTTTGTTCAATAAGTAGAGAGAATAGCTGTGTGTTAACATTATCATTCCTCAGTTCCCAAAATTCCCCATCAATTTTCTAGCGTACCTTGTAGAATACATAAGTCTCGGAATGTTGAAAAGATTACTTCCATTTATGTATAATTTAGCGGAACTATTTGTACCACAAATCCGATGTTAGATTTAATATTAAGATTATTATGGTACCATCTACCACAACCATAATACAAACCATTAACTTAATAGAGCTACACTAAAATTAGAGTATACGAAATTGACCACCAAAGACCGCACACGAGTGCCTTGTATTCACTGAATTATTAATTATGGCACGTATAATTCGAATTTTCATGTAATGAGATTCATTGGTAATAGATTCCAGAGGAATTCACACAGGGTGGTATCGTTCGAGCCGATAGGTGGAATAAAGATCGAAAATTGGAATTCACGAACTTGACCATGAAAAATCTGCAATAATTTACCATTGAAGAACATAGGGTTCAAAGTTGAAGTAATGCTTACGTATTTAAAGGGGAAAATTTTGAATTTCATACCCGATTTTGTACTCTCATTGTTCATGAAGCGAATAATCAATAAATAATAATAATAAGTTTTATTGCTTCGAAAACTACAAATAGAATTTAGAAAATACTGTGGAGTAATTCAATGACAATTATGTACAGGTATTTTAAATCAAAATTATCTATAGTCATTGATATTGCATAAAAGCTGATTTTTAGAAGAAATTCCGCTGATAAGTTGGAGGAGAAATTCATCTTAAAAATAGAGATGAAATTCAAATATTTTTTCACCATTAGTAGATCAGTAGATTGTGTTGGGTGGTAGGAAAATTCCTTCAAAATTATTTATTGGTAACCGATTAGGATTAATAAAACAAAAAATAGTTATTGATCTACTCAAAATACAAGAGCCGACATCTATATTGTATCGCAGAAACTTTTCGAAGATTTCTTATTAGGGATCTATATGGTGGACAGTATGTTTATACAATGGTAGTGGTTCAGAAAACCCTTTGAAAATAAAGAGTTTGAGCTAACAAAAACGAGGGTTAGACTATTGTTTTGGAATTTGAGGGGTTTGATACTTACATAATGTTTTCGCCTTGGTTATTTCAGATTAAAGTTGAGTTCTTCATATCGCATCCACCATTTGTGTGGGTAAATAAAAATTGATGGAACAAATACAACGGCTGACATCTATAGTGTTCCGCAAGAACTATTTAAAGAATTCTAGATCTCTTTGGAGGTATTGTATCCTTATGCAATGATAGGGGTTCAAACAATATAGGATTTGAGCTACAAAAAGAAAAAAAAAATTAAAATTTTGAATTTGTATTTTATTAGTTGAATAATATTTTGGTCATAGTTATCGCATCCACCATTTGAATGGGTACTGCACCATTATGTAAACTTTTTTCGATATTCAAACCAAATATCAAACTGGTAAAACCCTAGATCAATAGATAACCGTAAAAATACTGCTGCTATTGGAGGTAGGTAGCGATAGAAGGGTTTCGCTCTTCTTAGAACACCTCAGTATCGCACATTTGCATGATGACAACTGATGAGCTCTAAGAAGAGCGAAACGAAAAGAGACTTTTGCCTACCTGATATTCGGTTTATTCACCTTCAGTTGCTTTCTGTTCGAGAATAAAACTATTTTTTATATTGATTTTCGTTTTTGTATAGTAAATGTTTGAAAAATGCTCATTATTTGAATTCAAATCTTATTGACATGGAAAATGATATGTGTACTAATCCTTTTGAAACTTGGTATACTTCAAAGGTTACTTGTTACTAGATTATGAAGTTATAGAATGCTGAAGTTTTGCTTAATTTATAAGAAAAGATTGAAGGATTTTTGAGCTTAATTATTATTTAATAGTTGAAGAATTTCGCTCAATGTAGAATTTCCTTCCACTTTACACATTCTTCGGCGTGTTTCGTAACTTCTCGTACAGATGGCCTTAGAAGAGGCAACTCCAATTAAATATGCATAGGCGTAGTTATTTTTTTTTATTGAATAGGTGATTTTTCATCAGGAATGATGAAGAATAATTAGTAGCATAATTGATAATTCTAATGAACTTAGATCCCTAAAAAACTCTTATAGAGCTGCTACCATACAAGGCAATTGCTGTAGATTATGTTCAGTCGAAATTTGATATAAGTAGTTTTAATTACCGACATAAAAACTAAGGGGCTTTATGAAGATCAGGAAATGGTACGCTTCCAAGTTTTCATTGACGGAAAATTCGCGTTGAAAGTTCAAACTTCTGCAATGACGCAGGTTTGGAAAAGGAAGTAACATTTTTATAGCCGATATTCTATCCTTGTCTGATCACGGTCGCAGCACAATCTCTATTCCTATTCATTCTGACGGCACTTTACAAAGCGCGCAGAGCTTTGGCAACGAAGAGGCGGAGAATAGGGGGACTCTACATTGTTGCCTATGTTTTTTCATTCAGAGCAAGAATCCGGCTATTCTATGGATGCTCAATGACAAACAGAATTGGATAGGATTTATTTCTCGAATATCCTAACGCGAAACAGTTCAGTGAGAAGTGGTGCAGTTTATAATTGTGACGAAATAAAAATAGTGATTATACTCGCGTGGCAACATTGCGGTCTTACGATCCAAACAAATATTTTGTAGTTATGTTTTCAGACAGAAGCGTGGTAGTATAGCAGTGCGTAATGCCTATGTGAATGTTGTTATTGGAATATCGTCATTTGTGTTGTTCCTCAACGATTGGAGATTAAGAACACGACCGTCTTGAATGAACGCAACTGCATTTTGTTTGTGTATTCTGAACACATGCTACATAAACGAATTAGTGCTGGAAAATAGGGTTGTATTAACTTTTTAAAGACACCAAAATAACATTGGAGTAATAGTGTAGTCAACACTTTTTTTCTGATCGTGAATGAACAGGATATGAAATGGAAACCACAAACACCTTTCACCCAAGGAATTGATAAATGTGAGTTGATAGCATAACACTACATCGCAGAAATCGTTGGTCCCTGTTTTAACACCTCTTCAAGTAGACCCCCTAGTATTTTGTCAGCTTATCCCCTCAATTTTTTACTATTAGATTAGATATGCTTGGTTGGAATTTTTTTTTGGTATCTCCTAGAGAAATGCCTAAGGGTCAATGTGTTTGTTGTTGATGACTGTGTTGTGGTCCAAGTTATTAACCTGCGATTTAGGGAAATCGGTGCACATGGCAAGGTTACACACTATCGTAAAATATGAATTGATCCGAAATGCGCACGTTTCGGCTTGTGGTGGTGAAGGTTCACCAATTCCAACGGTTGCTGCACGTCATTAAAAGCTTTCTCAGAATTCTTCGGATGGGTTTCTTGAAAGTACAAGTCTGAAGGTATTGATTCGCTGAGCCGTCACAACATTAAACTTACCTACCCCCTCCATAACTAGCGTATAGTACGCTTTGGGGCGTGGCCACTACACGTGCTGCTTCATTTATCTTCAATGGTTATCAACAATCAGTCAATGAGAGACTTCCAGTGACATCTAACCAACATGATGAACAATACGTCAACTATTTTTTTTTTCATCATCTGCCACCCCCTTATCCTGGAATTCCGAAAATCTCTTCTTCTTCTTCCGTTGGGAATTCCATTGATAAATACGCGGACCATTGTGTATAATCTGAATATACGATAGTGTTTACAATTGCAATCATTGATGAACACTTTTGTCAATAGATTGAATGACTTTCGTGATCTTTTCTGTTTTTCAGGTATAATTTCATTGAGGTTCGAGGAAACGATGTCACTGAAGTGGCAAATAATATTACATTTATGCCGATATTTTCATTTCTCTTTCATTCTGATTCATTGTTATTCATTCAATTGATACCGAACGGATTTTTTTATCATTGCTAATCAAGAAAAGTAACCACTTTTTATGATATGTAATTCACTATATGAGTATATCAGTATGCAAATAATTAATATTATTGATTCAGGTTTTAATTCAGCTGTGGGTTGATAATTCTCGAATGCATAGAAATCGAAATACCTCTTTTTTTTTCGCATTTTCTTCGGTTGATTCCAAAGGAGTGACGGAAAACGTAGTGAATGGAATTAGAATCGTTTTGCGTTAACATCGGTAGAATTTGATTGTTATTTTTGCTATTTGTTCGAAATGCGATCCCCTGATTTCAATTTTGGCGACTACTAATGGTGGCAGCTTTTGTTGCACAGATATCATAAAAATATCGTTATGAATCATATCCTCTTCATGAAATTTTTCAAGACCAATTCGTACATTTGCGATGTCCACGATAACTTCATGAATTCCATCTTTAAGGTCTTGCATCCATTGTGGAGCATCGGCATAGACCTTATTTTTCACGTGGCCCCACAGAAAAAAGTCAAAAGGTGTTAAATTACAAGATATCTGTGGCCAATTGTGATCACCTCTTCGAGAGATAGCCAGTAGAATTTTATGGCAAAATTGCTGTTGAAAATAAACGTCGTCCACATCGACTTTCCACATTCATGAATCATATAGCTTAATTTCTAAGATCTACAAACCTAGGTTCCTGGGGCTACTACAGCACTATTATCAGGAGCGATGCACACAGTTTCGATTCATCACATCACTGACTTGTCCCAACAGCTCAATTTTTTCTTCCAGTTTCACTGTTTCCGTCCGAGAAGATGCTTCAAAATAACCTAAAAGCACTTACTTTAGTTTTGCGAACAGTGACTGAAAAATTTTCATCATTTTGTATTGAATTTTAACATTTTCAAAGCGCTATTTGAGATGAAACCACTTTATTGTGAAACCCTGTATAACCATATTCAATTTCCAGAATAGAAATATGAAGTCAAAACTTTTTGATCTGTCTTTGTTTTCGAAAAATGTGGATGATGTGATATGCTTTGTAATTATACGGGATGCTCTTTTGGAACAATGTTTTCGAGGAAATGAGAAAGCATTTAGAAGGAAGATTTGTTTTCCCTTTTCGATATATGCATCAAATCAAGTGAGAACAACATTCTACATTACGAATTTATTCATTTATTTATCATTTTTTTATCGCAATTTGAACATTTTGCTGCATCCCACGATAATCCTGTCGTTCTAGTATCTTTTTATAGGCACAGAAGAAAATTTCGTGAAAGAATTGGAAGAATTCACCGGGACGGCCTATTAGACATTTAAGGAAAGCTTATTATAATTTCTCTCTAAATTTTAGGTAAAGGGTTTGCTTAAGTAACCTTCACTATTTTTGAACGTAGGATCGACTGAAATAATAAAAAATATAGGTTCTAATTTGAAAATCTTGATTTTTTATGAATTCAAGTTGTCCAAGTGCAAGATCTTCTTATAAACACCCTGCACATTTTTGGTCCAAACCGCAAACAGTCTTATTATACTACGTATTTGCAGAATCGACAAAGACAAATATTTTTTTGAAAAAAGTTTTTTCTGCTGAAAATAAAGAAAATGTGAGTCCTTATCGCCACCATTTTTTTTCATTATCCCATTAACTCATGAACCGTTTAGTTTTTACCCAAGGTATGGCATATTGCCGAAATCAAAAAAGCTATCAAATGATGCAATAATATACTAGGTGTGCCATTTGAAATGAGGAAGTAGTAGTCTGTATCCTGTTTAACTGGATGTTGTAGAGATCTGAATATATTTTAGGGTTAAAGATCATTGTCTCAAACTCCAATATGCAAATTTTCAGCTCAAAATTATGATTAGTTTTCCATAAACATCTAATAGGCCATCCCGGTGAACCACCCTGTATGTATTCAAAAAAACGTAAAAAACTGAAATCTATTGCTTTTCCCATTTTTTTTTGCTTCAGTTTTTATTATTGAAGTTGCCTGTTTATTGATTCAATGAAAATTGGGTTACCTAGCTGCATTTTCGAATTAACAATAAGCTTGAACAAATCATCGCCTACGAAGTGTTACCATGGTTATTTTCCCCGTTGATTTTTGTTTTGTTGGATGTTTTCGCGATATGATCTCTTTATAAACGAGATTAGTATCATCAGACGGGTATAACGATACCGGAGTAAACAAGATGAAAATAAGATTTTTTTTGTTCGATTCCGATATGGAAGCACTGTGATTGGCCGTGAGGTGGGTAGAACCTGCGATCGACGTCTATTCCCCATTCAATTTACTTTTTCCCCTTATTGGATGTCGGCGAATTCGTAGAACTTTTGATTAGAAGTGCATTGTTGGAGCTACCTTTGCCATGCCAACACCAGAAATGGCTTCTGGTAGTTTGGCTTCTGGGTATAGATTAATCCATTATAACAGGAATGATATCATTCAAATTGGTTCAAGGGCGTAGAAATGGGGTGTACTGTGGGTAATACCCCCCCTAGATTTCCAAAACATAAAATTTTAGAAGTCTCTCAAAGGCGATGAACGAAATTTTCTCCATAAAATGAACCAATAATCTTTTAATGTTGAATGCATTTTCTCAATCCCGATAAATGGTACAATCAATTATTCTCTCAGTCCCAGGTCGATGTGATTCTATACCTTGTGATTTCTATCATTTGGGACATGTTGACTCACAAGTTTATGCTAATAAATCAATAACAACTGAGCAACTAAAAATCAACATTCAACGTACTATTGATGAAATACAGCCACATTTATGTTGAAAATTGGGTATACAGAATGCAGTATGTACAGAAAAATCGTGGTGGTAATTTACTAATTTGAATGATGTTATTTTCTTTCCGAATAAAAAATTGTATCATCGCTATTGTGAAACTGTTAAGCTGTCATTTTCTACGCCAACACTTGCGGTTCGTTCTCAAACGAAATTTTGACTCGTTTCAAATTACACGATATCGAACATACTTTATTGTCAAGGGGCTGCTCTATATACACTTTACGGTCTTACGCGTGGTTCTATATCCATTTCTACACTCATTAATCTCCTTCATGTCATCAATTTACCCCCAAGGCTTTGTTTACTTTTTCTATCGTTTAGTCGAAGTGAAGTTTTCCTTCTACGCGATATCCATTCTTGAACGTTATAATGGAACCCTAATTAAAATTTAGTCTACGGCATTTTCGTTTTATTGTATTTATTGATGAACATTGAGAAGTGCCTCGAAAACAAGTCAAACCTGAATGTCTATGGTTTTTGCTAACAATAAATGCGGATTTGAAATTTATCCCACCATCGACTGGGTAAGTACTCCAAATCAATAAACGTTTAAGAACTCGCTTATTAGTTGGTCAGTTTTCTTTGATCAGATTTCAAGAGAATGGAAAGATAGAAAATGGAAATAATTATGGTTTCTTATTAGACACGAATATTGCCTTTTACTATGTAGTTTTTGGAGGTATTTGTCACTGTTAGAGATGCATTCAAGTCAAACTAGTTTGATTGTCAAAATAGTTTCTGGACGGAAGCTCCTTTATTCTTAAAGTTAAAAATATGACGTTTTTTTATTGTACTTGTAATTTTTATTAGCAGGGGGCTCTAGATTTCTTGTCTCATAATTCTCTTAATTCGTGAGAACTACTGAGGTAAGGACTTAACTTTTTTCGAAGAATTTTGAGGTGACACGTTGGAGTTGATTAAAAAAAGGTTGAGGTATTTGTTGTACCTACTCACTATAGTTGACATAAATATTTCACTCATTCAAGATATATCTACTAAATAAATTAATTTCAAACTCTTTCAAACTAGTTTGACAAACAGTTTGAATTTCCAAACCTGTAACTATTGTCCAGTTTGATTCTACTTGAATCATTTATCAGAGATATTGACTTGAGTTCGACTTAATTTCAAGTCAAACTTGTGCAACTCTGGATTTAAGCGAAAAAAAATATGTCCTAAACTCTCTGCCTAGACAATAGCTTTCATGGCTTCCAATGGAAAACAAAAAGATGTGTTGAAATGTTTTCTGTAGCTATATGGTCATATAATCTTGATTGGAAATTTATTACACGTTTTCCGTCATATCCACACAGACGAGAAGATTCCACCCAAAATCTAAAAATATAACATAAAAGCTTCATTTCGCCTCGATTGTCCACTTTACAATCTACTTCGTTAGTTCCTTTGAAAATTTGCCGGTAAGAAATCCAACTAATGAGTAGTATGAATGGGAACTAATATTGATTATTACATACTCACAAGACTTGGAACCTTAATAAACCCGTCGAAATGATTTCCTTATATTCTGAGGAAATTTTCTCAAAAATCACCTCTGATTACTATCGTTATGTAGATTGATGTCTGCGTGTTTTTTTTTAAACTTGACGCGTAGAAATTTCTATTGCGTCATTAGTTTCGAAGCTAATTAGCGTTATTCAGCCAGGACGGAATTGATTAACGTGAGTAAATCTAGATTTTTTTTAATTCGCTGCTTTTCATAGCAAGATACTGATCTCGAAAAGAACATAAAAAAATGTTTACTTTTGGGAACAATGTTACAAATCTACAAGCAAAAATGGCAGATTCTTCGGATCATTAAAAAAAACTTCTATAAACATGGGCCTGCAAACGAGCTTCGAGATTCAGGGTGTTTCTTGTAACCCTACTTGTTTTGTGATGATTACTTATATCAGTTCTTTTAAAATTTTTCTAAACTACCAATAATCCACCCTGTAGATTTGCAATCGAACTTGACATATCCCGTAATTTGAATTCTAAAATGGAATAACTCTGCCAAATTTCCTTCAAATATCTTATGTTTATTTGCACATTATATGAGAAAAAACTTGAAATGAAATCAAACTTAAACACCCTATATCTCGAAAACAATGCGTTTGCGGGAACATGTTAAACAAGACTTTGTCTTATTGAAATTATCCGAGGAATCTCTCATTTTCATTTGTACTTCTAATTTATGAACACCCTGTATAAAAAAATTAACTGAATTTCCACAATATGATTTGAAAAAATTCAATTTATGATTGATTCATGTGAAATTCATTCAGAATTCAATTTTCTTTTATATTATATCATATTTTTTACCTTTGAAAATAAAAAATTACATTTTCGAAATGATAATTTGATAGATTGATGGAACCCTAGCTTGGCAAGAGCGAATGTTAATTCGATTTTTTTTATTACTGAAAACTATTACCACTCAGGTATGATGAATCAATAAAATTACTCCTCTAAATTGAACGTAGTTCTAATAATACATTTTTGGCCGTAGTTTATGTATTGTGCGATTAGATTTGAAAAACCGAAGCACACACAGAGAAGATCATATGGGTTTGTGTCAACAAAATTTGGTTTTTCAATTAACTCAATCCCTTTGTTGGGCACGCACGAGTATGATGAAATAAATTAATTTAAATTATTACCATCGGTTTGTTTATTGTTTAATGCACTTGACTTGAAACATCATAATAATGGCAATTCGCTTGAGTATTTTGGCATTGTTAAACAGAGAAACTGCGCACTGAGATTTCTCTGGCCGTTATTTTTATCGATTGGTTTCTATACCTCTCACTATGGCTTTTAATTATTGCGAAACTAATTCAACCAATCATTAGTTACGTACTTCTCTATCCTCCTGTCAATTTTTTTATACTCAAAGAACAATTCTTTTTGCATTAGTATCTCCCTTTGGGTAGTTTTCATCTAGATCGTTCAGAATAACCCCAAATTTGAAACCTTAGTTCATTATTTCGTCTTTTGTTATAGCGCATCTCAACTCGAATAAAAAAATTATGAAACCCATCTTAGATCCGCCATATTTCCAAAAGTAATTAATGGAAATTTCCTGATAGGTTTTTATGTTTGAATGCTCTCAAAATTCATGTTTGGAATGATAAACCAAAATTGGATATCATTAAAATGAATTGAGAAAGAAATATCAGTTGGAAGGATAGATCATAGAAAAAAGAGATTTTTTTAAATATACTGTTTATTCTTCTACCTTTAGAGATTAAGCACAGGTTTGCGAAAGTTATAGGCGATATTTTATTCAGTTTTAAATTGTTGGCCGATCATTCAGATAAATTCATTCTGACCTTCTTACGTTATATAAAGTTGAGATGGTTTTGCATTGGTCAACAAATTCATCTTAATATGGAGCCAAACATCCTCCTATATTGAAATGTCTCTTTGTGGCAGTTAAAATCTTGTTATTGTTGAGTGATGTTCATTGAACAAATGGAAAATGAAGATTTTATATTCGCATAAACTTTTCTCATGAAAAATTGTGATGAAAAGAAGGTAACGAAAATGCTATTTTAACCAAGGTTAGGTGGTTAGGTATTGACTTATTGAGTGAAGTTTAGGCTGAGCGTTAATGTTTCGAAATTTTTTCATTCGGAATTTTCTTGAAATGATGAGTTGACAATACCAAAAAGCTGCAGCTGTCTCAAGTGAAAATAAAATGAGGCAAAAAATGGCTTTCAAGCGGTTTACTCAAAGAAAATCCGGAGAGATTTTCAGGGTGACTTTTGAGTGGGAACAAGTGTGGGAAAACTCTGGCTTTCAAGTCGGTTCCCTCCTCGATTTTTTTTTTATTGGGACTGATGAGTTTATCGTTTGTCCAAGCTAATGAGTCCGAAATTCAAGGTAAATACGTGATCAATCACTTTTGTTTCAGCTGTTGAACCCGAGTTTAGGGGGGCCCCTATTGGGTCACTAGTCAGCGATGTTTTATTTATTCAACTTCTAACAAAATTTTCCCTAAGGTATATGATATTTTGTCCACTCATTTAGCTTCTGAATAATTCAGTTCTTGAATATCGAACCGTTCATTCTGAAAGTTTGGTTTTGGCGATACACACGAGGTGGAGGTTATATTTGGTTGTGTTTTCCGTCGAATCCTGGTTCATTGAACGAAATCATGTTTGGTACGCAGAAAAACATTCTAATTCATTCAGTTCGGAAGAGAACAATTTCGCAAAACGGTCGGCGATTTGAACAACTGTAATTTCAACACCCAGTTGAAAAAATATTTCTCGTTAAAATATTTTATCCGAGCGCTGATCATTACCAGATTCGCTTTTGGAAAATTATGCCATCAAAAATACTCTTTACAACCTTGAATTTTCTATAGGATCGAAAATGTTCCCTTGTGTCATTTTTGCCACTTTCCCCGACAATGGATCTCTGCCAATTTCGTTTTCCATAGAAGTGATTTTTTATATATTCTGCTTATTTCGCTATTGTATATCCATCAATTCCAATAATCTTTTTGATGTTTGTTTATTTTCTATCTTTGAGTTCTTCATCAACAGTTCGCCTGTCACTTACAATGGAGCTGCATTGGCGTCAGATCTTCTTCTTGGAGTTTTCCACATTGTGTCACGTGTTCCCTGATAATGTGATGCTCGGAATTATTTATAATTTTCCAAAGATAACTTGCTCGACGAAATCAATAACTGTGCACCTGTGCAATTGCTACGTATTTTCATGTAATTGCTTGGTAAAACTCTGGTCACGCTCTGCTATTTTTATATACACTGCTCTTCAAAAGTTAGGGAACTCTGAATTTTTCGAACAACAGACGTATACAGGGTGATTCACTGGGATTGTCTATTATAGACAATTATGGAAAGCTAACCATAATTTTGAGCCGAAAATTTGCATTTTGGGGTTTGAGGTAAGGATCTTTATCCCGAAAATATTGTCAGATCTTTACAGAATTTGCATAAGTAACCCCCCTTGAGTTTTGATGAATTTGAGTTATCTAAGTTCATGATCTTCTTATAAACACCCTGTATATTTTTGGTCGAAATCGCAAACAGTCTCATAATACTACGTATTTGCAGAATCGAAAAAGAAAAAAAATATTTGACAAAAGCTTTTCCTACCGAAATATTCCAAAAAATGTGGGTCCTCATCGCCACCATTTTTTTTTATAAGAATCCCATCAACTCATGAACCGTTGAGTTTTTACACATAATTTTTACATATTGACGAAATTTTCTTCAAAAAAGCTATCTAATGATGCAACAATATACTGGGTGCGTCATTAGAAATAAGGAAGTAGTAGTCTGCTTCCGGTATAACCGGAAAGTTGTAGAGATCTGAAAATATTTTGGGGAAAAAGATCATTGTCTCAAACACCAAAATTAAAATTTTCAGCACAAAATTATGATTAGTTTTCCATGAACGTCTAATAGGCCATCCCAGTGAATCACCCTGTATAATGTTCTGAAAAGTGTGTATGTAACTAAGTACATAAAAACACATAGGCAGTTTTTTTTTACTTTACTATGCTACTTTAAACAATGATTTCAAAAGAGTAAATATATATCAATTTCTTCTTTTGAAGAATATATATAGAATTCCTTTTTTTTTATAAAAATTCAATTGATATTCGAAACTACGTAACTCTGAAACCAAAAGGAGTTGGAAATTATCAGTTCTGTTCGTTTTTAAATGTCAACTCTTAGTTTTGATGTTTGAATTGTACGAAATCAGCTTCAAGGACCGACCTCCTTCAGTAATTGGTTTTCCAATCAAATATCACGCAATTACTTGAGAAAATTGCTTTTGAAGTCGAACAATAACCCTTGAAATCGTTTGAGGGAAAATAAACTCTTGAATTTTCATTGTTTAGAGTATAGCTAAGAACCCAACGGAATTGTGGTGTTTGTTATGTTCTAATATTTTCCGCGATATTCTATACTATATTTTTGTTTTGGAATATCGAATTATACTTCCACTCAATCGGAGATGATAAACATAATGTGTGTATTATTATGAATATTTCTAGAAGAACTGGACAATGAATAATTCTATGCATTGTGCATTTCGTATCAAACCTTCCATTTCTAAATATAGATATCACAATAAATTGAATTCATGCAACAAGGAATTTATTCATTTATTTCGATATATCACAAAATCTTCCCATAAACAACGATTTACGAGGATATTTCAGCAGGAACAGTGGAAAAAAATCAATTCAGGAAGTATTTTCGAATCAAATTATTGATATTGCTAAGAATATGAATTTCCATCTATAATTTTATCGGTGATTTAGTTTGGCGATGGTGTTAAGCAAAATTGTAGTGAGTTATGAGATCGCCAAAACAAAAGTTATTCTCTCATTGATCTGGTGAAAGTTTGAGTAATCCTCGCGACTACAGATAGGTATATATTTCAATCATTATCAGTTGAGAATAATTGTTTTAATGTTTTTTATTCATTACGCGTTTGGGACATACATATATTACGACTGCATATTTTTCAAATAATTTTTATCAGTACGTAATGAAATTGATAACGGTTGAAGTCAGAGGCCATACACAAACAGTCATGTGTTTTGTAGGATGTAATAAATGGTCAAGGTCATCCTTGAGCTAGCGTGCTGAACAATGTATAGGATATACCGAACAAATTTCTAATCTAATTCTGCTAGCTATGCAACATTTTCTGGAATTTCGAGCCTTTTTGCGTGAATAATGTAGATCAGATTTGAGTATATTAAAAAAAAATACAAACGTACGTCAGTCTTTATGTCAAGTCAGTTACTAGATTTATGGGATATTTTCCTGAATTGATCAAATTGTATGAAGAGAAAATCAATCAATAAATATGTACATATATATTCATACTATGATGAAAAGTTTCATACAGAACTCTTGTAATATATTCAATGTTTTTCAAAATTCGCTAATTAATAATTTCCAAATTACAGATTGAATAAGATTATGGAAAAAAAATGCATTACGATGTCAAACATTGATCTGTCTAGGTTATCTTATCTGGAGTGGTATGGTAAATAGAGAATAGAAAACAATTATTTCAATGTAACATTGTAACCAATTTGTATTCGATTTTCGGTTAATTAGAGATTATCGTTCTTGTCCATTGGCGTGCATTGTCGGGCCTCTTATCACTTTGTACAAATTGAGATTTCCGTTATATCAGGAATTTGATATCAATTCATTACCAGCTGATTATCCTGAATTGAAAAATTGAGCAATGTGTATTGAATTTCAACAATAATAAAACAACCTGTTTAGATATTAATTAAATAATCAATACAATAACGATTAAAATCAAAGAACTTGAAGTTCGAAAAAGATTTATTCCTCATTTATTTCGAGCATTTCATCCAGAACATCAACCTCAAAATATTCGAAAGCCTAAAAGGAGACCGAATTATATAAATCAATTAATGACGTAAGATTTAATTTGCGCTTTGACTCAAGCACAAATAAAACTATTGCACTTTGACCTCAATCTTGATTCTCATTAATACCAATATTAATTTGCATAGTTTATTGCCCATGTCTAAAATGTGTCCAGTCCAACTGGATGAACGATTGAGAAAAATTTCCGATAATTTTGGAAATAAATTTGAGAACTTCCTATGAACAAGATACACAAAATATAATCGTGAAGTTATTTTTAAATATATCCTGCAGTATCTTGAAGTTCCTGATGTGTAAAAAAGACATAAAAAATTAGGCTATTGCATATTTTTTCTCTCGATAATTGCCTGATTTAGGCTATCTTCATCATTATCATGTATATATGTTTATCGACTTTATTGACTTGACCTGAATGAAAATAGTGCTATTTATTTACAAGTCTCAAAAACACGAATTTTGATGAGTTGGTGAATTTGTCTGAAGAATATACATATTTTATCTGTACATTGCAAGATTCGTTTTGAAAATGACGTAGAATATACTATTTACTTAGCGAAATGAATAAAATATATCTACTTCCGAACTTTTTATGTAGTAACGTCCTGTACATTTTAGCTGAAAAATAATATGAAAAATCCACCGTTTCATCTATTATTCCCAATAAATTTCAATTGAATTCTTCAATTCTAATATATAAAGAATTTCAAGAGAACTCGGTTCATGAGATTTGATTCGGAAATTCCAAATCATGAAAAAAATTATGAGTTTATTCGAATCCCAAGAGATCTGAAGATCGAAGTATTCTCAGGTTCGAATTTTCGAAGGGTGAATTCTTTGCAACCCTGCTTGGAATGTGATCTGGCAAATTGTTGGAGTTATTTACCTTGTATGAGTTATGCGTAGTGGATGACAAAAATTGCCATTTATAATGCAGTATCCGCGCAGATCTTTGATCCATTTAAAATGAATCGGCTACCTAATTTCGTCACAATCTTCAGTTGCTACATTCGAAATTGAGAAGTGTACTCTTCCGCTTGTATTGTGAATCACTCATCATGAGGGTGAGTATGCCAATCATCAGCTTTGACGATTATTTCGTGTTCTCCTGGAAAAGAGCGAAACAATTTTCAGAATTATCAGAATTAGAAATTTTTTTTTTTCGAATTCTTGTATCAACTTTTTTTCATATCGAAATTTATGTTTTGTTGAATTACCAACTTGAATCATCAATAGAATTCATCAAATAACTTTTACTCCCATTATTTTTTCCATGAATGGGTGTCCACCTGTTGATACCAAGAATTTATTTTGCAATGTTTACTTTCAATAAGATATGTTTATGGTGATGTAAATATTCAAGTTATGTCCTCATTTTACAGCTTCTTTATAACAACTATTTGAAATTTTACTGCTTTGATCATCGAATCTCAATGCGATTTGAAAAAAAAAAAATTAATAAAATACGGATGAAAAAAATATATTTTTTTGCAAATATGCCTACAATAATCATTTTTTGACTGACAAGTTTATCAAAAATTCATACTTTTCGTAATCGTTAATTTAAATCTTTTTTAAAGTTGGATCTCCAGATTTTCATTAATTTCAATAAAAAGTTACACTTCGTCTTCTTATAAAATAATATACTATTTTATTTCATCAGTTGATATAAAAATGGTTCATGCAAAAAATTGAATGTTAGGATCATTCTGTTTTTGTCGGGTTGAGCATAATTTCGAAAAATACGTCTATTTGCATGCATAATAAGGAATTATCTCAGTGTGAAAACCACCAAATTTTACCTGCTTCTTGGAAGATAACAATTGATTAATAATGAAATCATTAATTGAGATATTTTATGAGAAGTTGTTGACATAACTCTAGACCTTTGTTGGGGATTTAATAGTTTGATAAGAGTAATTTCATCACAGAGAAAAATATAAACGTGTAGTATACTATTGATGAATGAATAATCATCCTAGCTATAGGAATTCATTATGTGAATTTATCTAGTTTTGCCTATTTGTTTCCCGGTATTATTATGTTTATCTAATCAAATCCCTGTTTTGTCCATTTTACTTATCTATCTTTTTCAATTTGTTGGGGTCTGAATTCACCTAATGTCTTCACAGTTTGAGCTACCCGAATTTGCGAAATTCAGAAAAATGAGTATGGAAATTTTCAGAGAAATTTATCGAAATAGTATTGAAAATTATTATATTTATAACTTTTTTCAAAAATTGCGTAGTATTTCGTTTGATATTAGTAGACTGGAACTGCATCAGCACAGAACTCTGTAATCAGCAAGGTAATAAAAATATATTCATGAGTTATGTATAAGTTTCCAATGTCAAGTGAAGTCACTAGAAATAAACAATATATGAAACTGTAACTTGACACATTAAAATTTACACGTGCTCTTTGTCGGTAACAGGTCAAAGTCCTGATCAGTTTTTTCCAGGAAAATATGTACCAACTACTCGAAGTAAGTCATTAAACAAGGATGAAAAAGAAGAGCCTTCCATAATTTAAATCATTATTTCTTAGTCTTACGCTAATGGAAAAATGCAGTAATCGCCGATAATGTTTTGAGGAGAAGTAGGTAATGTGGGTGTCACGCAATGTTGATCATCATTTGACATAATTCATTATGAAAATGGAACTGAAAATTTATGTTACCCGGGAAATCTTCTATAATTCTGAGTAATAGAAAATCGGAAAAACGACGCTGATACTCCATAATTCCAAGTATGTGCAATCGTTGTATTTCAAATAGAATGACATGCAATTTCCACTGACAATATACAGGGGGCGCCATTTGAAAATAAAAAGTTAGGGGTAGCTACCACAGGGCTGTCCAATTGAAGAACTTTTTAATACATAATTGGGAAGGTACTTTGATGTTATTCAAAGCAATTTTTTCATTATCTTGTCAAATAAGCTAGATATTGCCTGTATACGATAACTTGGGACACCCGGTATTATTGAATATTTTTTTCCTATACGATCACTGAAGAAACATAAACAACTGATGCAGAACGAGAAGGAATTTGATCGACAACTGGACAATTTCATCCTGAGAAGTTACATAATTGACGTTTACCGGATGAAACAATGCAACACCATTAAAATTCTCTGAATTAACGGAGCTTTGTAAACGTCCCTTTCATATATCGCTATCGATGTGACCTTCACAGGTATTTGAAATTTATATCATTGCTGACATAGGAGCATCTCATTGGTAACATTACAGACATTGATTCAATCGGTAATTCGAATTATTCCAATTGAGGGCGATGAGTCAGATTTCACCATTATGTTAACCGCTTATTGGTCCATATTTTCACTTCGATTTAGGATATCGCTAAAATTTGTATTTTCAGAACTTTCATTTGATTTGTTTTGTAAATAGTTATGAAGGGTTTTCGAATAGGTAGGATAGAATTTGAAATGGCTACAATTGCAACAGTGGTACTATTTTTTAATATTTCATATTATATTTTTGTTCAGTAGGTTACGCCATATACAGGGTGATTCTCCGGGATGGTCAAATAGACGTTTATGAATAACTTATCGTAATTTTGAGCTGAAAATTAGCAGTTGGGGTTTGAGACAATGATCTTTCTCCCTAAAACTGCTACTACCTTATTTCAAATACACACCCAATATATTATTGCATCATTCGATAGCTAGTAGTAGTCTGTTTTCGGTATAACCGGAAGTTGTAGAGATTTGAAAATATTTAAGGGAACAAGATCATTGTCTCAAACCCTGTTCTGCAAATTTTCAGCTCAAAATTATGATTAGCTTTCCATAAATGTCTAATAAGCCTCACCCTGTATATGCTGCAAAAATGTTCAGAAATTGTCGAATTCATTCATCAAAATAGTGCTCATTTTGAGAGAAATTTAACAAGCATTGAGTTAATCAGCTAACTATTCGTTATATTTTGCAATTCAAAAACGTTGTTGAAGCGTGTATCTTTCCATTATCAAATTGTATAACCTACCGATCACAAATGACATAAGAAATGTCAAAAAATAATAGACGGAGATGGCATTCCAACCATATCGAATTGTATCATACCTATTTTGAAAAACTTTATACATAGATGAACATTAAACAGCGGTACATATATGATTTTTGGATAATCTAGAGCTATATTCATATGAATCGTTTTCAAAATAAAGATACTCGTCAACAAAAATATTTTCATGAGCATTTGACTGACTTGACCTTACAGTTCACCATTATTGAACTGCAATCAGAATTATTCTTTATTGGAACCAATGAACGGAAACAAATACATAACAATTGAATGGGAAGTCATTGTTTTTGAAAAAACGAGCTGACACTATTGTGATTTCAGTCCAATTATCGAAAAATATTTCTTTAGTTCTCTTCTGAGTATAATTATGAAAGCATCTTGAAATTTGTTCACCTGTTTCACTGACCTAATTGTCTCCAACAAGATCGTTAATAGAATTCAATGAGCTCTGTTACCCAGCATAATTTCAATTGATCACAAATAGACTGATAGAGCGAAGTACATTTTATAAAAATCAATTCTGTTTTTCGACGTAGTGTCTGTACTATATATTTTCATATGTACAATTCAATTGGACGATACATATTCATTGCAAAGGTCGCCCATGAAAGTATTCCATGTTTTGAAAGTCGTGCCAAATTAAAGCAATCTGATTTAGAATCATCATGCTTGATGCACGTGAAATCAAGATTTTTTTTAAGATATTATTTACATCGAAAAGTGATTGGAGTATGTGTCGGGGCAACCTGTATATTCAACTCAAAAAACACGATGCAGGAAGAACATACCAAGTTAGTAAATAAACACCTGACTAACTGTCTTTATCATTCGCAAATAACTCTCATCTGTGGACCATTTGAAGTGAATACAGTACCGAAGGAAATTGAAATTTCAGTAGAAGGAAATCGACCCTTATCAAAATCGATCGATAAAATCGAATCGTTGTGAATGGATGTTGAATCCTGCTTAGAAAGTGCGTGCTTGAATTGTGGTGATAAGTGCGTCATCATCAAAGAATTTGAGCTCAGAACTCAGGCTGTAGTAATTCAGATCATCAGGTATATTAATCGATTTCTTATTCATCGATGTCTCAGATGCATTATGGATGATATCGATTCCAAGAAATTTAATGGG
Source organism: Harmonia axyridis (assembly GCF_914767665.1). Taxonomy (NCBI): domain Eukaryota; kingdom Metazoa; phylum Arthropoda; class Insecta; order Coleoptera; family Coccinellidae; genus Harmonia; species Harmonia axyridis. Next base: position 321,549 of record NC_059508.1, read on the forward strand.
AAATGAAAATTTTCGAATACCATAACATAATTTCCGTTAAAGGTTAAAGCGTTGTTTCTAGAAGAAATCTAAAATTCGTCTCGGAATGAATCGATTTCAAGTTCGAAATATATCTCAAATTTGTCCCTTTCGTTTCGTTTTGAGCCAATTAGGTACTTGATTTATGCTTGTTTTGATTCAGAAGCTTGAAACTAGATTGAATTTAATGGTGGCATAATAGTCGATCTAAACGGTAACGCGTGAATATATCGTATCAAGGTTACAAAAGTCTTTGTTCGATCTTTTGTCCAACATATCACACAACATATCACACAACTTTATATCAGAGACACAACTGTGATATCATACAGTAATCTCGTTGAAAGTTCTAAGGATCGGTTTACAACTACAGAAATTCCGAAAACTCATAATAACATCAACAGATTCATTTTCTTTATTGTGTGAGACTTCTCAAAAATTATTTGAAGACATTGTGTAATCAAATTATGTGCAGTGGTTGTAAGCTATTCCAAAATTTATCTTAATCATTCAATAAAGCGTAGGGGAAATTATATCGAAGTAGAATGAAAATCCTGTATTTAAAAACTTCAACCTATGAGGAAGTATTTAAACTGATATTCGAAATTTGAACTCACAAATTTCAAGGAATTTTCCCAACTTAAAAGCAATAACTTGATTAAAATATATAACCGATAGATATAAATTTAAATTAACATGGAAATTCTATACGATAAATATTTATTATCTTAATGTTCTACGTGTTTTGGGGTTGACGATGTAACGTGGGACACGATGTGCAATTTTATTTTCGTAATTTTAGTTTAGCCGGCCGTTGAACCCATAATCCTAATTTTTGAATGAAGTAGGCGAGTTGAGCTTGTGATAATTATTGGTAATATATATTTACAACGTTTTGGGATAAACTCCCAGTGATGTTCTATTAATTACACGGAGTGGATGTTGTTCCCTTCGACCTAAACAAGATAAATGTTGTTTTATACTAATCTATAAAATTTTGTCTGCAGATGTACAAGAGAATGAGAAAAAACTATGAAACTTTGAGATTTCCTTTGGACAAAAGTGAATAAGATGTTTACGCTGTTCAACACTGAACAACTCGAGATACAACGCACCGAACTGGAAAGTACAGAAATCCAAGCAAGGAATCGCAAAGACCAATGTCTATATTTTGCGCCTAATGGCCGCAGAAGGCATTTCTCAATCGACCAGTCAACCTCCTTGGAGGAGCGTCTTCGTCACAGGGCCAATCACTCTCTTCGTCCTTCTAATCATCTGCGATGTTTCAGCACAGAATGCTCTAAGCGAGTACCAAGATGGAAGTGAGTATGATAAATAATTATTGGAATCTATGCATCACCTAACATTCCCTCAATTTTCTCCTCCACCTTCACATTTTCCAGCCTTGAATTCAACAGCTCATGCCAAGAAAATTTAAATAGAGCTTAGAAATTCTCTCACATAAGCTTATAAAGAGTGGATATTTACAATTTTCGAAAGTATTTTCCAACAGAATTATAATGAAAATAGTGAAATTCAATAATGGCATAAAGGAAAGCGTTTATCCTCATAATTTATTCAACCGTTTCCTATCTCTCAACTTTAATTCATTTTATTCTAACTATAGCAATCTGTTAGAATTAATTGTTGTTTCAGATGCTCTGAGTTTTCAATTCGTTCAGATTCAAAATACATAGCATATTTGATTGCAGAAAAAGTCTAAAGTAGTTCATTTATAGAAAAAAGCAATATTACTATTAGAAGTACACTATTAATATCTGACCAGTTTGTATATCAACAAAACTACGAACGATAAGAATTCCGTATTCTTGAGAGGATTCAATTTTAATTATCTGTGATACTGGAAGCTCAATAGTGACCGAAGAGAATGCAGTCTTGCGTTTGGAATTTGCAAGACAACCGAATAAGGTTACTGACCATCTGATGGACATTTGAACGTTTCCAGAAGAACGAAGTTCTGCAGGCTACTCAGTTCTGCTTGTTATTTAATCGACATTATTATGTCGAATTTTCATTTTGTTCTATTATTCGATATATCGAAATACCAGAACTAATTCCTAACTTCAGTAAGATCAATACTTGTTTCATTAAAGGAATTCCAATCTAGATTCCTCAGATTTCTCTCGGAGATGAGGAAAAGAAACAATGAACCAGAAATAATCTGATGCATGGGAGGTTGTTCTTTGTGATATATGAAGCATTAATCTATACAATATTCAAAGGCAGGAAATGTCGAATATTTCAAAAAAGTGTTAATTTTTTTTTCATCAGAAAATCAGACAATGAAAAATATAAATATTGATTGGGAAATTGAATGTTGAGAGGTTCACAGGCCAATTGAAAAATCCGCGGTCTACCATAGGAAAACACATTTTTTTCGGCAAAATTCGATTTTATTATTCAATATCTCGATCAAATTCACTTTACGGTAATTCAAAATTATTTTGTGAACTCTTTTGATTTTCTCGTCGGTGACAGCCTCTTTTGGGCGTCCACTGCGTTCGCCGTCTTCGATGCTGATTTCACCACGTTCAAACTTAGCATACCAATAAATGATGGTTGATTTTCCTGGTGCAGACCCCGGAAATCATCAAGCCAAGATTTTGCTTCAACTGTATTTTTTCCATTTGAGAAAGCAATATTTTATCAGCACACGAAATTCTTTTTTTTCCATCTTTTTTCAAATAACAAAAGTAGCTACACTCACAACACAATATCTCACAAACTAATGGTCGGACTGCTGTCAAATTTTGGCTAATTAAAAATCATATGGATCGGGGAGTTTTCAATTGGCCTAATATGTTCTTCTATTCACTGATATATTTTTTTTCTTTTAGTTTGCAAGAGCGTGGACATTAGAAATTCATTGGAAACGTTCGAGAGGCTGAGAGGTTGTCGTGTCGTGGAAGGTTTTGTACAAATATTACTATTCGACAATGTAAACAAGACTTTATTATCGAATATTAGTTTCCCTGAACTCATGGAAATAACAGACTATTTATTATTATATAGAGTAAATGGACTGCGAAGTGTAGGACAACTCTTTCCTAATTTAACAGTTATAAGAGGACAAAATAGTTTTTATAAATACTCTCTCATAGTGTTCGAAATGTCATCACTTCAGGAGATCGCACTGCATTCATTATCGAACATAACCAATGGATATATAAGAATAGACAAGAACCCATCTTTATGCTTCATCAAATCCATCGATTGGGAGAAAATTGTTAGCGGTAATGAACAAGATATAAATTATATCAACCCAATGAAACCTGAGAACGAGTGTCCTATATGTCCTGGAGAAGAAACCTCAAAAGAAGTGATTGGAACCCAATCTTGCCCCATTGCTCCTTACAAATCCAAAACTATAGAAGTCAATAGAAAGAGACATCTCTGCTGGAATAGGTCTCATTGCCAGAAAATCTGCCCTAAAAACTGCACTGCCTGCAATAACAGAGGAGAGTGCTGCAATAAAGACTGTCTAGGTGGCTGTGCTGATGATGATGTGAACAACTGTAAAGTTTGTAGTAATTTCGAAGTGTGGGAAGGTGGTGTACGTAAATGTGTGGATAAATGCCCTCACAACACCTTAGAAGTAAGTATTCATCAGATTTACCCTTCTTGAACTGAACCTGAGCATAGTTGAATGACATTACCAAAGGTGCCTAACCATGAAAGAGAAAACAAGTCTTCAGGTTAAAGAGTGGTTTTTACATTTAATATAAACTCTCTACTTTCGATCTTTCATAGACAATTCAATTAAGTCAGATTTTTTCACTGAACCTTAAATTTAAAATCCAGAACATCTTGAATGTCAAGACTGTCTGCCTGCACTCACATGTGATAATATGCTAATATTCGACGCAAACTGAAGATATCGTCTTAGTCTAGGATCTACTGGTGAGAATTGTAGGCGAATAATCTAGACGATTTTAATTGTTGAATATCTTATAAAATGAAAAATGTCAGATATTTCAAAATTGTTGAATCGGGAAAAAAAAGATACTCATGATTTCAGTTTATATGATATACTATTTCATTATTGGGTAGTTTTATAATATGGAGTACTTTTCAGTTTTTAGGTAGAAGATGCATTACCCCATCCGAATGCAAAAACATGCCAAGACCTATCAATCTACCTGGTAGTGAACCTTTGCACCCCTACAATATCCATCTGAATAAAAAATGCGTTCTCAAATGCCCTGTGAATATGAACGTCGATCAACAGATCTGCGTGCCATGTGAAAAAGGTAGAAAATTATTGAATTCAATAAATTGTAATTATCAGTTGTGATAATATTTTTATGGCCACAACTCAGTGAATTTCCCAGATGTTGAAAACCTCCCCTTGTTCATTAAATTTGTTAACCTGGTTGCTCTATCATGTAGTATCACCCACAGTGAAAAAATTCGAAATATCTCAGAAGCAAAACTATTAGTCATGTTTCTAACGCATTCAGAACATGAACATGATGTTAATGAACTTCAGCGAGATAAAGGTAGAGTGTAGGTTCTATGATCTACGTCATATCTCGAAAATAATGATACCAAAAATGTAATAACTGATAAATTGGAGCTAAACCATACAAACAAAGAAACTATTGTAATCTGAAGCTTCTATTTCTCGGTAATATGCCGATTTAGCTATTTAGTAGGAATTTTTCATTGACAGGTTAGTGACTTCGACTACTTTGACACGTGTAGAGGTTGGCTGCAATGAACTACTTAATGCTGCTGAATTATTGCATTTTCCATATCGATACACGTGTCTTCGAGGAAACAAATTTAATCCTACTTTTTACAGCCTACGTTTGAGAATATATAGTGATTAAAAAAAAAAAAATTACACTGTCTAAAGTTTTTTTGGGTTACCATCAGAGCTATTTGCATGTAAAAAAAAATCAGTGGCTTTATAGCATTAATGCTCTTAACTGGAGAATACAATACATATAAGGCTCTCCTAGGTTCGATTCCAAAGAGAGTTGAATATTTTTTCAATGTTCTAAGGGAGATTAAATTTGCAGTGTTTTTACTTTCCCCAGGTAAATGTAAAAAACCCTGCCAAGGCATGAACATCGACAGCGTGGAGACGGCCAAACAACTGACTGGGTGCACTCAAATAACTGGTTCTCTTGAGATACAAATACGGGGAGGAAGTAAGTTTGAAAGCATTTAATGTCGATGTTGTATTTATGGACCTTTTTTCACTCTAAGGTAATGTGGTCAACGAACTCGAAGAAAGCTTGAGCATGATCGAAGAAATTGACGGCTATCTCAAAATCGTTCGATCTTTTCCCTTGGTGTCTTTGAACTTTCTGAAGAGTCTGAAACGAATAAGAGGCAATTCTCTGGACAGTCAAAAGTGAGTAAAACGTTTGAACTCCGTCAGGTCACTCATTTCTCTTGCCCAGCTGAAAATTTATGATGAACAAGAATGTTGTGACCTTTCTTCTCAAGTAGTATTACGTGTATTGTAGCATTTTCATAATTAATTCGTTACCTTCTTCTCCTTTACTACTTTAAGATTTGTTTATATTTTTCTAATTCCATTTTTTTTCTTAGATCGGTCTTCGTCGTGTTGGATAACCAGAATCTGCAAGATCTTTGGGACTGGAAGGACAACAGAACCTTGACAATTGACAAGGGACGTCTGTTTTTTCATTTTAACCCGAAACTATGCCTGGATAAGATAAGAACCTTGCAGAGTAAAACTGGACTCTACCCTCCTTTCACTGAACTAGAAGTAGCAAATAGTTCCAATGGGGATAAAATTGCCTGTGAGTTTTCTATTCGAAACCATTTCAAATCCTGAAAGTCGATCCCAATTAAATGCACGATCGATGAATGCACATTCTGCGAGTTGAAAACGACGCAATTTCAAAATTGAAAATTGGATTTACCTGGCCTTGGCGAGAAGAAAGAACATCATTATAGCGCCCGATGCGCGCAGTTATGTCTTTGAAGATTTACCGATTCATGTTTCTAAGAATAACTATAGAGAGAAGAGCCGAGATCCCAGACGATTTATACTTTAGTAATAATAAAACACGATGCTCGAAAATATTTCAACCGAATTTATATATGCACATTATTTATCATCGTATGAAATTTATTTCATCATTATACTTTCATATTTTCCTAGAGATAAGTGGCGATTACATATTGATTATTTATTTGTTCGGTATGGAGCATATCAACAACATAAATAATTTTTGTCGTGGAATAAGTTTTTAATGTTTTTTTTTTCTGTTGCTAGGTGATGTTAAACAGCTGAACGTGAGCTTGAAACAAATTGGTAGCAGGGCAGTTTCTATCAGTTGGCAGCCGTTTAAACTTGATGACCAACGAAATTTGTTGGGATATATCGTTTACAGTATTCAGACCAAATACAGGAATCTCACTTTGTACGATGGAAGGGATGCTTGTGGTGGTGATGGGTAAGTTCTTAGTGTGTGATTTTCCTCTTAGAGACTAGGCACAGTATAGTTATTTATAATACAAGTGCAGAAGGCATTGATATTCTTCCACGAGTTCAAAATTCAAAAACGAGCCACGAAGTGGCGAGTTTTGGAATGAACGAGTGGTAGAATGAGCCTTCTGTACGAGTATTATACATTATTTTCTCTAATTCATTGCATTTCCATTGAAATTAATTAAATATTTCCATAAATATAATTTAGTGATTTTTGCATTGAAAAATGTTGGTTGGCAGAACTGATTTCTTTAAGGCAAATTGATGAATTGACAGATAAAGCCGTGGCGGAAAGTTCGGAGTACCAACATAGAATAATAAAATATAACCATGAAAACTGTGCGTTTCTGATATATTCTCGCACGATTTTGTTCTACAAGATGTGGAAGAATGAACGGAATAACCACAGAATTAGAGAATAGTTATTTATAATACAAGTGCAGAAGGCATTGATATTCTTCCACGAGTTCAAAATTCAAAAACGAGCCACGAAGTGGCGAGTTTTGGAATGAACGAGTGGTAGAATGAGCCTTCTGTACGAGTATTATACATTATTTTCTCTAATTCATTGCATTTTCATTGAAATTAATGAAATATTTCCATAAATATAATTTAGTGATTTTTGCATTGAAAAATGTTGGTTGGCAGAACTGATTTCTTTAAGGCAAATTGATGAATTGACAGATAAAGCCGTGGCGGAAAGTTCGGAGTACCAACATAGAATAATAAAATATAACCATGAAAACTGTGCGTTTCTGATATATTCTCGCACGATTTTGTTCTACAAGATGTGGAAGAATGAACGGAATAACCACAGAATTAGAGAAAATGTTTTTAAATCACTCTTGGACATTCTTCATATTCAAATTATTACTATGCGTTGTTTGCGAAAAATATAATGATTTTTGTGGTAATATATAAAAGAATAACATCAAGATTTGTTATTTTTTGTTTGTTTTTGCCCCCTTCGTTTATTGAGTAGGTGTATTATCGAATCTGAAAGTTGAAAGCATTTTTATGTCGTCAATCATTACGGGAAACATATTTACACTGAAGGATTTAAAAAGTTCGACATTTATGGTATGTCCAGAGATAAATTGTCACGCAATTGAAGCAATGAGAATAGTTATTGCTAGTAAATGTGGTTCTCAAGGTAATTAACAATGTATTTATCGTTTTATTGAGTGACTACTTGAGTTGTGAATCGCGATTGTTTCGACGAATAATGTAAAATAAAGGATACTGCTTACATTCGAACAACGAGAAATACATTTCAGGAGACTATTTTTCGAAATTAATCTATCGATAAAGAACCAAACAGTCATTTATTTCGAGTAGGTGGTGAGATATGCAGTACTCAAGGTTTTCTCGAATTTATGACATCCTCTGTATACTGCATATGCAAATTAATGTTATCGAAATTCTGACCTTCTTGTTCAACGAGAGCACGAGTTACTGTTTCTCATATCAGAACATTCCATCGAATAAGAGATTCGAAATTCAATTATTTTTGTTGCATATTTACTCGTATTCGATTGAATATTTTCTTTATCCGCATCAAATCTCTCCGGAGCCAAAACAAAAGATATCCGCATATTCAATTTCCCTGCAATAGTCCCCCTTTTTGGAATTGAAAAAGCTGGCAAGTGCATCGCGTCTAATATGTCGCTTGACAACTGTGCTGAATAATAAATTTTATCGATCTCGTCTACGAATTTGACGCCAGACAACTTATTTTGCGCGGAAATATCCTTTTGGGGATTATCTGAACCAGTGAATTGAATTCGTCTCAGAAATATAGTCGCATTGGTTCGAAATGAATTCGAAAATTTGATGAAATGATAGACTTCCTTTGAAATAGACAAATTTCAATGCAGAATGTTTTTTTTTCATGATTTGATATTAATTCTTTCATCAAGTAACCCATTTAATTCTTTTAATTTACAAATAACAATTGTTTCGCTACAAAACAGCTTCTTCAGATTTCTCAAATTTTGAATAAGTTATTAAAAATTTGTAAGATGTCAGAAGAAGCAATTGATATTTTCGTAATAAAATAGTTGAAATTAGAAAAATTATATTATAATATTCATGACAAAAAAAATAAATATAACGCACCTTTTCTTTTAAAAAGAAAACGACACGAGATTACAGACGAAATAAAGTTTTTCGATAGAAATGCTCGGGCAGGTCGATTTCTGTTTTGAGGGGGACAACTTAAGATGTAGGTTACGGACGCATAGCGCTTCAACCCTTGCTGCTACAACCCCCACCCCCAATTTTTGAATAGGGAAGATGGGGTGAGTGATACCTCATTTGAAAGGTATTTTTATACTGATTTCAGCACAGTAATTGTTTTTTCATTTTATGCATTAGTTCTCGAAATATTCATGCGTTAGTTAGTTAGGAAGGAAGCCACAGTCATGGTTGTTTTGAAGCTCAAAATGTCGATTTTTCACAAAACACTACAAGTGCCATGAAAACACCACTTCATTTTCAAATACTTAGTTGAGAATATTTCGAGAACTAATGCATAAAATGAAAAAACAATTACTGTGCTGAAATCAGTATAAAAATACCTTTCAAATGAGGTATCAGTCACCCCATCTTCCCTATTCAAAATTTGGGGGTGAGGGTTGTAGTAGCAAGGGTTGAAGCGTTATGCGTCCGTAACCTACATCTTAAGTTGTCCCCCTCGAAACAGAAATCGACCTGTCCGAGCATTTCTATCGAAAAACTTCATTTCGTCTGTAATCTCGTCTGTTTCGTTTTCAAATGGCCACCCTGTATAAAAAAATTACAACATTTAGTCCTTTTTTTGGTTAGTTATTAATATTTTGTCACTATTGGAATTGTATTTCAAGACAAAAAACCGAATATATCATAAAGATATTTATTGTTGTGAGGAAAAAGGACTTAATGTTGTCAATTTTTTTAATGTATTTATATTGGTTATTTTTGTTTAGTGACGATTTAAAAGTGCGTAATATGCTTTCCACAAACGACCAAGAGAACTTCATTCAATGCAAATAGCAATCGACATATTCGAGAAAAACATTCAGACCCAATGATAAAATTTCATGTGGAGTTCCTTGGGTCTTCTAGGGTATTAGAACCAGATTATCGTTCACGCAGATGAAATTTATGGTGTCCTGTATACGACGGAGGATAAGATTCGCAGAATTGTTCTGAAAGAACGTGCATGTTATAGTGATGAAAGATCTTGATGCCGAACAGGTTTCTTTCGAACTAACACTGAGTCACTGTGAATGCTCGCATTGAAAGTATCCAATCGAGTTTTTCATTGGAATAGCAAGCCAATGCATCTCGCCCGCTACTTGTGTTTGTTCTATTCGATTGTTCCAATCTTTGCTCAGCGAATTATTGTCCATTTTTATGCATCGTCTAGACAATATGCAGCTCGGCCGCATAGCAACGGAACAAAGAATGGAAAGGGCGGCTGAAACATCCGACCTTACTTTGTTTGACTTCGTCTCATTCAACAAAGTAGGAGAATGTTTGTTTCTTAACGAAACACCAACTATTTTACCGCGAATTGAATGGTCCAATATATTAACATAATTTTCTTGAATTCTTCACTAGTGGATTGTAATAAAGTTAAAATAATTTCAATTTCTAGATGGCGAGTGGATGATGTCACTATACAGGAGGATCACGAACAAGAAGTTGTTCACCTCTTGACCCATTTGAAACCCTACACACAGTATGCTTTCTACGTGAAGACTTACACAATTGCAAAAGAAAACAATGGAGCACAAAGTAACATAACTTATTTTACAACGAGTCCATCAGGTACGTATCTAACCGTCAGAATTTCAAATTTGCATACTATTGAGCAATTTTTCCAGAACCATCTACTCCTCCAAAGTTGACCGTGACCAGCGACAGCAGTGACTCATTGAAAATAACATGGGCGCCTCCACTAAATCCCAATGGTAACATCACCCATTACATTGTCTGGGGTAAAAAGCAGACCAGCAACATCGACTTCTACAGGAACTTTTGTGAAGATTGTGAGTACAACTCCAGTTTTTGCCATTTTCACAAGATTATATCGAACAAAGTTTAGAGAAATTCATCTACTCCCATCTTGCGTTATGTTTGTCCAAATGGTCATTTGGTAGGTGGATCAATTTCTCTAAACCAATGAATGTTGCATCCTACTCAGATTTACAAATTACGATATGCAGTCAAGATTTTTCTTAAGAAGATTTATATCTCATCAGCTAATTTCATCACGATTGTAGCAGCCCCTACCCATCAGACAACAAGCAGTGAACCACCTCCGAACGTTGATAATTCGAGCAATATCACTAACGGCACCTGCTCCTGCGATGACAAGGGTATGAAAGAAAGCAGCATCAACGAGGAGATCCAGACCGATAGAATTGAGTTTGAGAACGCGCTTCATAACGAAGTGTACATCAGAAAGTAAGCCACCACTACTAACTGTTCCTTTGAAATGAAGAAATACATAATTATTCAATGTAGAAGTCCAAGACGCTTGATTCTTACAAATTAGCTGTTTTAAACCTTTCGACTCTTTTTTTGTAGCTCTTTCATTTTATCTGTCAAAGAGTCTCTTCTTTTTAATATTAGAAATTGAGTTTCACTGCGTAGTTAATCTCTGACATCCTGATCACTTCTTTGACAGAGTTGCAGGCAACTAGCCTTTCCAGCTCGTCATTCAGATGTTGACCCTTTCAAGAATATTCTCGGTCTTTCGTTTCAAGAAAACTGTGACAGTTGCCATTCTAAGTCTCTGTAGAGACTTAGAATTTGGTTTCTTACGAACCACGGCATATTCATTGCAGCTCTTAACAGTTCATTTTCTGTAACTTGAATCTTCTTGATATGGCCTTTGGCTGCATATCTCCATGCTGCCGATTGAAATGTTAGTAGTTGAGGTCTTGCAATTCACTTTGCAATTCTCAGTTTCGTATTTTGGGGCATTTGGCTCTTTTTTATGGATGGGTAAAGTCTGCTCATTGCTGATGTTTGTTTTATTCATAGCGTATTCTATATAGATTTTCCATGTAAGTCTGTCAGACATCTGGTCAGAAAACTGAGCCTTGAGGCACTATTTCTTCTACTTATCTATTTGTAGATACTGAGTCATTCACAGATGTTGATCCATATGCTAGTCCTTCGAGCAGAACTTGGTCGTATGCTCTCTCAACATCTAATTGTACAAGTGCTGTAGTTTGTTGTTCTGAATCTGAATAGGTGGTATCAGAGTTTCTATTTCATCGTTTGGTCTTTTTGCAATGCTTGGCGGCCAATTTGAAAACCACTTTATCTTTATTTATTGAGAAATATACTAATGCGACTTTTATATTCCCGCTAAATATAATAATTTGAGAACTTTGACGAATAACCTATTTCAGTTCTTTTTGAATACGTTCATTTTATCGGCAAAACCTACTATACCTCCCATTGGTGTTAAATTAATCGGTATTCCTTTTCAGACCAATCGAAACCAGAAAGCGTAGAGCTGCTGAGTTCGTTAATTCGACAATTAGAGGTATACACGCTGTCTCATGAAATTTATCAGTGAAATTTATGTTGATGATGATCCTCAGGTGGCGATTTATTCCATAAAGAGGTCCCGTCTCCGCAAACGGAATTGGTGATTAACAATCTGCATCATTTTACATCCTACGAAATCTCTGTACAAGCCTGCCGTAAGAAGGAAGAAGGAAAAGAGGAAGATAGGAATCCCGAGCTGTGCAGCCAAACGAAACAAGAGAACAATGTAAAGACGTTGGTGAAAGGTGAGTTTGAACTTTAGTTTTGTTTTATTTGTTCGATAATGGATCGAGTAAGGATAGAATCCATCAAATATTAGAGCTGGTTGCTCCTAAGTAAGGTATATAACTTTAAGTTGGCATTACTGTTCAATATGGGGACCGATTTAACAGTTGTCAAGTGATTTATTCTCAGTTTGGTATGGCAATTCACCATGAATAGACTCACGCCTGAACAACGCTTGCAAATAGTGCAATTTCATTTCGAAAATAATGGTTCTGTGCGGAATACGTATCGCGCACTACGTCCATTAGCGATGAAGCGCACTTCTGGTTGAATGGCTACGTCAAAAAACAAAACTGCCGCATTTGGAGTGAAGCTAATCCTCAAGTGTATGTCGAAACACCGAACATCCAGAAAAACTGACTGTTTGGTCGCTTTATGGGCTGGTGGAATCATTGGTCCGTACTTCTTCAAAAACGATGATGGCCAGAACGTTACAGTCAATGGTGATCGGTATAGAGCCATGATTACTAACTTTTTCATTCCTGAATTGAACAACCTGATGTCCAGGAGCTGTGGTTCCAACAAGATGGCGCAATATGTCACACAGCTCGTGCCACAATCGATTTATTGAAAGACACGTTTGGTGACCGCCTAATTTCACGTTTTGGACCTGTGAATTGGCCTCCAAGATCTTGTGATTTAACACCGCTAGACTACTTTCTGTGGGGCTATGTAAAGTCATTGGTCTATGCGGATAAGCCACAAACCCTTGACCATTTGGAAGACAACATTCGCTGTGTTATTGCCGATATACGGCCACAAATGTTGGAAAAAGTAATCGAAAATTGGACGTCCAGATTGGACTACATTCGAGCCAGCTGTGGCGGTCATATGCCAGAAATCATATTTAAAATGTAATGCCACAAGATTATCTTGCGGATAAATAAAATTCATGTCAATCGAATAATCCATCATTGTTTTATTGCAATTCAAAGTTCTATAGCTCTAAAAAAACACCCTTTATACAATTTTTGTTCTCAGATGGCGCGGATGATATCAAGAGGATTTACGTTATCAACCAAACGATGGAGAGTGTGACCATCAGATGGGACGATTTGGAAGATCCAAATGGAATGATCTTCAAGTACTTCATCGAGTATAAAAGAAACACAGAGAATGTGAGTTGAAAACAAATTCTAATTCAATCAATAACTAATATGGTGTTTTTCCTAAGGCCAAGCCTTCTGTTAATTGTATTACACACGACGATTGGAAGAAGCAAGGCAGAATATATACCTTGAAGTTGAGTCCTGGCAATTATAGTCTCAGGGTACGCGCAATAACTGCTGGAAGTTTTGGGAAGTATTCTCCTTATGCCTTTTTTGTGATAAAAGAACCCAGCAAATTCACCGTTTTAATCATGAGTATTGTTCTACCTCTATTTGTGATGGTAAGTATACAACAACAAATCAAGGACAGGCTAAAAGTGCTTCTTTCACAAAACTAGCAATTCACCAGAAGTGCTGTATCATTTTCAATAGCTTGTTCCTGGTTTTTCCCATATATATATTATTTGTTTAATAGTGAAAGTTGTTAACCATTTTTATTTCAGGGTTTGCTGACGATATTCTTGTGTTATAAAAAGCAGAAAATGCAGAAAAACGGTCCTGGAATATTAGTTCCTACAATCAATCCTGAATATATGCCAACTGTGTATGTCCCTGACGAGTGGGAAATACCAAGAAAAAATGTTGAATTGAAGACTGAATTGGGACAGGGTAGTTTTGGTATGGTTTATGAAGGAAAAGTATTCGATATAAGAGGAATTGCCGAGATGAAATGTGCCGTTAAGACCGTAAATGATAATTCTACGGATAGGTGGGTTTTATCCATGTTGTATTATAAAATATATCATCTCGATTTTTTTTTTACCAACGTCCCTTGGACAGTTTCAGTTTCATCTATTATATTTCTAATTCTTCATTAAAAATGCCTTGCTTTGCGATTGATAATTTTTCTCGCTGCATGATATTCATGAAAAATTTAATACAGAACTTCAGGGTACACTGAATTTTATACGTTTACTTTCAATAGCTCTTTGACGACAAAGGGAATGCCGTTATTGAATAATAACAGCGTTTTCAATACTTGCCGAAGTTGTTTGAAACGCTGAGCGTATAGAGTTTTGAGAAAACTGATATACTCACAATTTCATCGTATTTTTCATTTTCATCCTGCATATTAATTAAACACAAAAAAACATAAGAATGCATTCTATGGTTACTGCTCGATGGCATGAACTTCAGTTCTTCAACTAGATTAACATTGAATGCTTACATGTCAGGATCAACAACATGATAAATTTCAAAACGCATAATTTTCAAACAAATTATAACTCAAAATTATTGGGAAAGTTGAAAAGTTTTTAAATTTAATTAATAAAATTCAGTGATGATGCTGAAAGAAGTAAGAGGGTTGTAAATAAAAACTTATTAATGGATGTTTGCTGAAATTTGAATTTTTATTGAATAAGTATATGAGGTGCGCCAAGAAAACCTTCTCAGATAAAGCTCCAAAAAATACTCGACCTGTCCATCATAAATATCAATTTAGAGATGGTCAGTTTTCTCTGGACAACTCACGCTGCGGCAATCATATCTTCAGTCCTAAACGAACGATCTAATCGAAAGTCCTGAATTTAAAGTCGTTTCTATTGAAGATGAATGATCTAGCGATAGAAACTCTGATAGGTTTTGAGGATCGATAAATAAATAGACCAAACAAGAAAAAAAAACGTTGAGAGGGGTTTATACCATGTGGCATTTCGTGATCTGCCAAAGTGTAACTACTCCTCTCCTTTCAGCGTTTTTGAGCAATCCCAAACGTTCCTCTGATTAACCGTCGTTTTCTACCTCATGTAAGAATTCAAAATACTTATTTTGAACCGACCGCTGAAACTGTAAATGACATTAATTTATTCACCCGACCAAAAAAGATTAATTGTTATGGGCAACTCTTCAGGTCTATTTGGCGCACCTTAAAAGAGATGATATAAAATTAGGTTTGTTGATCCAGATCAGCTTGATTTCATTCATTTGTCACCGCAAAAGAAACTTAAAAAATAGTTAGCTTAGCTCTTTATATTGCAGAGAACGTCTAGAATTTCTGAACGAGGCATCAGTCATGAAGGGCTTCGATACGGCGCATGTGGTTAAACTGCTCGGTGTCGTGTCGCAAGGCCAACCTACGTTTGTAGTTATGGAATTAATGGCGAATGGCGATTTAAAATCATATCTCAGGTCGCAAAGGCCAGATTCCGATAGCTTCACGCCGAACGGAAGACATTCCCCCACCCTTAAGCAAATCCTGCAGATGGCCATCGAAATAGCAGACGGAATGGCTTATTTGTCCGCTAAGAAATTCGTGCACAGAGACTTAGCAGCGAGGAACTGCATGGTTTCCGAGAACTTAGTTGTTAAAATCGGCGACTTCGGCATGACACGTGATATTTACGAAACTGATTACTATCGAAAAGGGACTAAAGGACTCCTGCCGGTCAGATGGATGGCTCCAGAGAGCCTCAAAGACGGAGTTTTCACGAGTAGCAGCGACGTTTGGAGCTACGGCGTTGTCCTATGGGAGATGGCAACGCTGGCTTCGCAGCCTTACCAAGGCTTATCGAACGATCAAGTTTTAAGGTACGTTATAGACGGAGGAGTGATGGAACGGCCAGAGAATTGCCCAGACAAGCTGTACACTTTGATGAGGTTTTGCTGGCAGCACAAAGCGTCGGCTCGACCGTCATTCTTGAAGCTGTGCTCACTGCTGTTGGAAGACGCCAGTCCAGGGTTTGCAGAAGTGTCGTTTTATCACAGTTCGGCCGGACTAGAAGCTCGCACTTCCCGTCCAACCCCGTCACCCTCGCAAGATGATCCCAGCACGCCACTGAGGCCTAAAGAAGACACGGCCGATAATTTGTCCTTGACGAATTCCAATCAGGATTCGGATATCGAGTTGGATATCGAATCCGGTACTCATATTAACTTTCCCAGTATTAATAATTACGACTGCAAAGACAGTGTTACTACTACAGCTAACGGTTATTTAAGTGGCTGTCCAACAAATGGTGTGGCAACGACGCAGTGCTAGTTGTTGGGTACATATCATATTTCAAGTATTTCTTGAGGTCTGACTAGG
Source organism: Harmonia axyridis (assembly GCF_914767665.1). Lineage (NCBI taxonomy): Eukaryota > Metazoa > Arthropoda > Insecta > Coleoptera > Coccinellidae > Harmonia > Harmonia axyridis. Next base: position 338,032 of record NC_059508.1, read on the forward strand.
TTACTCATAAAATTGTGAATCCTCAAGTCCAGTCAAACTATGTATATCTCTACCATCTCAGCTTTACAGCAGCAACATTATACCTATATGTACATAATAAGTGTAACAACTTTTCTGAACAACCTTAAAATCTGACGATATTTATCGATACTTTGGCTGGACTATGAACCTTACGTCTTTTTCTATCATTCTGAATGCAGAAAAATTCTATTCTTCTCAAGCAGCTTGAACCAGTGAAAAGCTTTAAGTGCATGACCTCTTTCTGTGAATAAGATGTTTGAATTTCAAGTTATAAATGAAAACTATAATTTTATTTTCAGTGGGAAACAACCATAACGGCTGAGAAAATGCTAAAATTTAACTCACATAGCCTCTTCCTGATAGTTCCTATATTTTCATATCACTAGAGGCGGCTAAAGAGGAAATTGAATTGAGGTTTCCTTTTGATTTATCCCTTCTCACTACTAAGTAGTTTGTAATATCAGTATAGACAGTAACGCTGCAGTTTAGAACAGCGAATTGAAGAGCATATTAATCATTGTAAGGAGCTTAAATGAGTACACACATTCAGCACTCAAATATTAAATGACCCGGTAGGTCCTCGTGGTATTCACTCGCCGAATGTTAGGTTTTGCTTCTTTTTGTTTTCAAGGACAAAACAACGATTCCGTTTTATTATTTCAGTGTATCTTTGAACAATCCTGTGCCTATTGGCAGATGTTCTCATTGTTCATGTTGGAAAGTTTTCATCTGGCAGAAGATTCTAGTTTTCGGAAAAAGACGTAGGGAGTTCTAAAAACCTTCTGTTCGAATTACCAAAGATACATTTATTTATGGAATTGCTACGCTGAATTTTCAAGTTTTCTGGTTGATCAAGTGTAGCTTTCGATGATTTTTTTTGAAATAATAGGAAGACGTTTAGGCCGTTCAAAGTGACATCATTTTCTTTTATTATGTCGAAAAATTCACGTAATCGAAACGACCATTTCATTGTGTATATTCCTCTGTAGAATAAAATATCATACGTCTCTATTCCTTATCATCCCCTAATTCATATATTTTTTCGAACATAACATTCATGCGAAATTTTGATTATGTGAATTGATATATTAACAAGAAAATTTGAATGGTGTGGTGCAGCATCCATGGTTCAAACAGCGCAAATTTTTTTTGTATTTGCCAATTTTTTTTTGAGGTATGGACTGAATGCTATACTTTCGAAATACTTGATTGATTGATTGGTTCTGTTTTGAAACTTGATTACGTATGTGCTTTTTACCATGCAAGACTAGTCTATTATTTTTTTATATCTATGGATACTCTAGATTAAGATAATTGTCTAATTACTGATATTTATGTATGCTAACCATTGAACTAAAATTGCCTTATTAAATGAAGATTGTGTTTGGAAACCTCTTATTAGCAAATAATGAGAATATTTTGTATTGTACCCTGAACGATACATCTCAGCCTGACTTTTGAGTTCCTCTTATTTACAGATACAACTAATTGACTATATGTATTAGTCTGATTTAAGTTTCCATTGTATCTATTGATTTCTTATTTATATTTTCAATTGAATATTTTGTACTGTGTAAAATAATGTAAATTCAACTATTATTTTGTATGAATAAATTAAATTATTAGATATCATCTTTTACTTTCTCTTGACAAATCCCAACAAAAAAGTTAACTTTCCCTTCAACGATATCATAAAGAGTTTTTTAGAAATTTCATCAAACTCACAGATGAATAGCTTTTGAGAAGAAATTATAGAATTGATCATTGCTTAAAGATAGGAAACATTTAGATTTGAACAGTTTAATGATTCCAAATTGGAAATCCATTTATATTGATAGATATTTAATCTTAACAATTAAAATAGGAATATATTTCAATACACGCTGCCAATATTTTGTTAAAAGTTCGTATGTTCTTGAAATGCAATGTCTTGTAGTTATAAGGGTATTGCATATATTTGAGCCATTAAGCTCAAGCATGAGAGCCTCTTAGATCAATAACATTCACGCCAAAATTTGATTCGAAAGTATCATTTGATTTGGAGAAAACTTTTCAGATTTGAGAACCACAAGAGTGAACTATAACAAAATAAACAGGCCATATTAGTAGGTTAGCCTGTCGGCAAAAAGATGTCGCTGTTGTAGGGATAATTCTCTAGATGGATTCTACTACAAGTTCTAATTCAATTACTGAATAATATGTTCAGATCAAATTGAGCGATTCTGGATTATTGATCTTATCGGCATTCTCAATGATCAAACTCTTGATATTCACTTGATTGAGCGCCTCTTGAATTCTGGTTCTCACTGGACCTTCTAAAGCATCCATGATTTGATAACGAATCAAATTTGGCATTACGTTTATTCCCAATTCGACCAAGTAATCCAAAGATCCTGTACCATCGAACCGAAGTTGTATGTTACCAAGTTCTAATTGTATGTCTTCCAGTCTTGGTGGAAAATCAGTGTTCGTTGACTGACTGGCGTTAACTTTGATCTGTAAGAAGTTGAAACAGAACTCGAATGTCTTCAATTGTTCATGAACTTACCGTGAAGTATTCTACTGTGAATTCTACCCTTCCTTGCTTTCCTATGATACCAGCAATTAGTGATAGCTCCCAGTTACTAACACCTCTGAGTTTTTGGGTGCCACCTTCGAAGAAACCATAAATGGTACCATTCTTGAATTCAACCAAAACATCGCCGCTTCTATAAACTGAAGATAAGCCATAGATTTTGGTATTTCTCATATAAACATCGAAAATACCAATAGTGTTGTTGTAGTCTGGGGCTACATAAGGTTCGTAATTTCTTTTTCTTATTTCTTGTCGGAACATCACGAAAACTTGATCAAAAGGTGCAATAGAATTTGGGAATGTTATTGATAGCTTCTTAATTTCCTTGTTAACATCCGCTCTGACGTTATTGTTCACTTCAGACAGTATGAATGGTTTTATAGATTTGAACAGAGAATCACCAACTGAGTTTATAACCCCTTGAAACATCGAGGCGAAAAATCCTAAATTTTCGAAATTCATCGTTATGTCTTTGAAACCGATGTCCATGTTGATTTCTTGAGCTGACAATTTGCCGTCTCTTTCAACTTTCATACTAGCTACTGCTTCAACTGAGACGTTCTTCATCTTGACAGTGAAGGGTCCTTTTGCTGATGTGAAGAAGGATGACAATGTATAGTTTCCAAAGGTATTTAATTCGCCTATATCAAGAGCAACATCGACAATCATTTTCGCAATATTTGCTTTCATGTGTCTCAAACGGAATTTCTTCAAACCGTATATTTTTACGTTCTGGAAATTCATTTTTCCTATTTTGAACCTGTGGGAAAATGGTGGCACTGCTAGGGGATCAGGTATGGGAGCTCCTGGCACACCCACCGGATCACGCTGTTTGTAATGCTCGAGAATTGTTAAAATTTGTGCTGTTATGTTTTGCTTCATAAATGGTTGCTTTGGTGTGGCTAGCTGTTTATTGAGGTGTAAAGAGGGCCCAGCTGTTAAAGGAAATTGCAATTTCAATTTCTCAAACGACAATTGATCAATTATCTAATACACTCATATGACGTAGGAATAATATCTACTAGGTACCTACAATGTTTTTTTTGAATTATGAGTATCATACTATTTGGAGAACATAGCTAAAACATTTCTGTATTCAACATATTGGAGTTACTAGAATTTTAAAGCTATTCATAATTGAAAGACACACTCATAGATGAATATCACAATTTGAAGAGTACTCAGCGAATTACTGATTAGATCATAATTTCCAAATGTCTAGAAGTGATTTTTCCTGTTTGTTTCAAAATGCTTAACTGAAGTTATCAGTAAAATACAACATAGATAAATGTGTGACATGTTGAAAATACCAAAGATGATGAATAAAAATTTGCTATTTTTAAAATATTGTATTGTCATATTGAAGAAACCATGCAATTTACCTGGAATGCCATCCCCATTACACCCAAAAAGAAATATAACAGCTAGGGCACAAATTGAAACGATTATTCTGTTAGCCATATCAGGACTGCAATGAACCAGCCTGTTCGAAACAACACACAATTGTGATGAGTTCAATTTAATTCAAAGAAGTCAAAGTTCATACTGTGCTGCCTTATCGGCAATATGACGCTACATAATCTCTACAGAGTGTAATATATCTCGATATTGATTACGAAGGATCAATCTAAGAAATCCGACACTTTCTTCAGTTGGACATTATTATAAAACACCACAAGGTAATGTCCCGGGCCTAACCCCAAAAACCCTAATTTTTTTTTATTTTTAAATAGACTTGATTCGTCAACATATCCAAATTCAAGGGTGATACATGTACTCTAACTTTTCAATTCCTTTTCAATAGAAAGATAAGAGCCAAATTTTCTTGCCCTCTACTGATTTTCAGCTCGTCTGTTTTTGTTTTCCGAATTAAACTAGATTTGCAGGTAGCAGGATTCTTATGTCCGTTGTGAAAATATGTGCTCAAAGTATCGTTAGTCCTGAAGTTTTTCTATTAAAGAACTTATGAGTGAAAGTTTCGAGGAATTCTTCAACTTTTAATAGTTTGCGTATACTTTCAAACTGCGATATTCAATTTGAACAGGGTAAGGGATGCAAATGTCGCTTCAACTTTTCGCGTTTGGAAGGGAACCTTTGACTGGAAAAAAATGAGTCGAAATTGCAAATGAAATTGATTCATTTTTCGAAAATTCATCCACGAGTAGGATTTTATGAATTTTATAATATTTCAAAATCGAAATTATCTACCTACTATTTGTTTGGAGGCATAACGAAATATTAAACCAGAATTTTGAATTTTTATACAATATACCATATCTCTTTCGGATGAAACAAAAAATGTTTTCATTTATCTCCCAATATCGCTATCTTCAATTTCCTCAATTAAGATTTCATTCAATTCTTGAATTTTGACTGATAAGCCTACATACCACTGAATTATAGGTTCTATTGTTCTTGTGGTCAACTGATTATACCGAAGAAGATAAACGGAATACTATTGATAATATCACTTCTTCATGAAACATATCTAAGGTATACAACTCGAAAATAGCTAGTATCATATATCCAGATTAGTTTACTCTCATCATGACTTTGGACTACGTTGAATTGAATAGTATTAGTTGTATTCAACAGGCTTGTTCATAACGGCTTTACAATGCCTACATTTAGAATGGTAGTTTATGTTCCTCTTATACTTGTGTTATTGATCAAGAACAGCATTGTCCATTCAGGTAAGCCTATGTTCATTAATAAATAAATTCTGAAGAACGAATTCTCAAAAACATAAGTAGATTTCACTCATTTTCAGTTTCGTGTGTTGTTCAAATTTTATACCGTAAATATTATAATGAATTCAGTAGAAGCAATAAAAAATGTTCTCCTTTCTCTTTCGATCTGTTGTATTTCTAGTTTTTGTAGATTTGTGTTTTTTCCAGATCAATCAGAAGAATCTTACACAACCGAGATAATTCCACAGGAAGATTTTTTATCCGGAAGAAATATCTCAGATGATATTCTATTAATACTCGATCATTATAAGCAGAATGATCCTGTGGGATTGCCTGGAGCCGCGGTACCTGATCCACTTTCAGTGCCGTCATTTTCCCACAAGTTCCAAATAGGAAGAATGCATTTTGAAAATGTGAAAATATACGGTTTGAAAAAGTTCAGGATAAATTTCATGAAAGCCAACTTGGCTAAAATGACCGCCGATGTTGCTGTTGATATCGGTCAACTTGAAATCCATGGCAACTACACTCTGTCCTCCTTCTTCACATCAGCAGATGGACCCTTCACTGTTAAAGTAGAAAATGTGTCTATTGAAGCAATTGCTTCTATGGATGTCCAACGTGACGGCAAGTTAGAGGCTCAAGAAATAAATATGGATGTTAAATTCGAGGACATCAATGTGAATTTCGAAAATCTAGGATTTTTTGCGTCGATGTTTCAAGGCATCATTAACACTGTTGGCGATTCTCTTTTCAACTCAATGAAACCTTTCATCCTATCTGAAGTGAACGATAATATAAGAGCAGATGTCAATGAAGAAATAAGGAAACTGCCAGTGACCTTCCCAAATTCTATATCACCTTTCGATCAAATTTTCCTGATGTTCAGACAAGAAATTAGAAATAAGAATTTGGATCCCTATACTGCACCAGATCATACCAGTATGGTCGGCGTTTTTGATTTATTCTTGAGAAATATCAAAATTCAAGGTTTGTCTACAGTTCACAGAAGTGGTGACGCCCTTGTCGAATTTAGAAATGGTTCTATATTAGGATTTTTCGAAGGAGGGACCCAAAAATTGAAAGGTGTTGGCAGTTGGGAATTATCTCTCATTACTGGATTCATAGGAAAAACAGGAATGGTAGAATTCACTATTGACCACTTCACGGTGAGTAAAAACAAGATTCAGTAGGTACTAATTTTAAAATGTAAAGCATATGTCTATTTTAACATCCCGAATTTTTTGGATTATTTAAAAAAAAATCTTTACTTCTTTTTATTCATGACTTTTTACTTTAATACTCACTTAGAGAACTTATGAATATAATTCCAATGCAAAAGAATGGGTTTCCACAAATTTGTGTTGTTTTAACATCGAGTATTCATTTCCATATTGCTGAAGATTTTTCTGTGAATTCGAAATGTTAGACATAAATTCGGCCGACTCAGAAGCACTAGATAATTGTGCAAACTGAACAATCACGTAAGAAAAACCTGGCGTTCTTTCATTCGCTTTGTTCGTCTATAATTAATAATCCTGTAATTTTCTCACAGGTCAAAGTGAACGTCAGTCAGTCACTGAATACAGATTTTCCACCAAGTTTAGAAGATATTCAGCTAGAGTTGGGAAATCTTCAGATACGTTTGGACGGAGCAGGCTCCTTAGATTACTTAGTGGAACTAGGCATAAATGTAATGCCCAATCTGATTCGTTACCAAGTTATGAATGCCCTAGAAGTCCCAGTGAAGAACAGAATACAAGAGGCCCTAGATCAAGTGAATATTAGGTATTTGATACAGGAGAACGCGGATAGAATAAACAATCCCAGTTCCCTGAATTTTCTCTAGTTCCACAGGATTTAAGAGACTCACTTCATAAAAATGCTTTCTGCTGTATCAGATAATTTTCTCTGAACAATCCACGCACGCTACAAAAATATTCTACAGTTCAGCTCAATTTCCTAATCGAATTATACGAATTATATTTTTTTTTATATTGAATGGATCGGAACTGAAAAAAAGTGTAGATTTTTTTTGTCCTGGAAATGTTTAATGAGTCCAGTGCAGCCTGGGTATCGGTGTTGGCAACGAATGTAGTAAAAAGGGTAGTCTGTTGACGTATCCAATACGATATATTGCGGAGGCAGACGGAAATTCAAAAAAGCCAGCAGGAGCGTACATGTCCTCCATTAAAAAAAAAAAAAAAAAACTATGTGAATCAAAATTTAAATTCAATTGAACTGCTGATGCATTCGAATATTTATATGAACCGAACAATTCGCAATTGGGTGTCCCGAGGCGCAAAAATGGAAAGGACAAACAGTAGTAGACAGCGATAATTACTCAGACGTTGTAAGAGAGTTCTTGAAAATTTGTTAAGCACTTACCTCATTTTAGATGCTAGGCAGTCAACACATTCAACTCCTAATTTTCGGCTGATTGTATCCAAAATTTTATACTTCTGTGAACTGCGATTTATTGCAGAAAAAATTTGCTTCAACAAATGTAACCTAGAGAAAAATAAGAAATATTAGCATCTGTTTGATCGATACCAACATGTATTAAATAGCAATTCAATTATCCTAAAATGAAGTAGGATTGATTAAAAATTGATTTGTTCCTGTAAATATTGATATCTCCGATGAATATATTAACCACTATCGAATTATAAATGTAGGTATTTAATCAATCATGAATGTAGTCTGATGAATTACTATGTTTCATGACATTATTTGTATCGAATTCCACTTGATTCTCATTCATGTTTTGTTACTATTCATACTTTATTTATATCCTTATTATTTTATTACTCGTGTAATACTGAACTATGTATTTTGTTATAATTAAATTGATGTTTTTCTACAAGTTATTGTTCTGCACTGATACACTAGGTCTAGTAATCTGATCTTCAGACATGAGATCGAATGTATACAGGTTGATTCACCGGAATGGCTTATTAGACGTTTATGAAAAACTGATCCAATTTTGAGCTGTAAATCTGCTGGAAATTTGCATATTTTCAGATCTCTTCAACTTCCGGTTATATAGGAAACAGCCTGATACTTCCTTATTTCAAATAGCACACCCAGTATATTATTGCATCATTAGATAGCTTTTTTGATTTCGGAAATATGCCATACTTTGGGTAAAAACTCAATGGTTCATGAGTTAATGGAATCCTTATGAAAAAAATGGTGGCGAAGAGGACTGACATATTTTTGGCAGAATTTTTTTTTCGGTTCTGTTTTTCAAAAGAATTCCATTAACTCATGAACCGTTGAGTTATTACCCAAGGTATGGCATATTGCTGAAATTGTTGTCAGAAAAGCTATCTAATGATGCAATAATATATTGGGTGTGCCATTTGAAATGAGTGAGTAGCAGTCTGTTTCCGGTATAACCGGAAGTTGTAGTGAACTGAAGAGATCTTAAGGGGAAAGATCATCGTCTCAAACCTCAATATGCAAATTTTCAGCTCGAAATTTTGATTAGTTTTCTATAACCGTCTAATAGGCCGTCCCGATGAATCACCCTGTATATGTATTGTAGAATCTTGAATTGAGGTGGTGAATAGTTGAACATCTGGTGATTTATTGAATGAATTTTGGTGATGGTTTGCAGTCTTAAAAGAGAACGTAAAAAAGAAGAATCCTGCAAACTACGCCACTGTTGAACCTGCTGGGTAACCTTCCCCACTTCTTCAAGATGATGAGCGAAAGCAATTCACACAGGTAGAACGACTAGTATTAGTACCACAAGACCTTTGTAAAGTTGCTCTATCGGAGTGTTATATGAAAATTAAGTTATGTTTACACTATGTCCCGAAAACTGTTGAAATTCTTAATCCTTTTCGATAACACCTCTCTGTTGTACTTTCCTGGACAGTTCTTATCAGGCAGAGTCTTGATTGAGCTACAAGATGATACACCTACACTAGGTGAGTACTATAACCATGATGCAATTCACTTCTGTCAATCAGTGTTTACGTTTTGTCGTGATCATCTGTCGAACTTCAAAGACAACGCGGTGTAGCTTGCATTTTCTCTTGTGTCCTACTTTAAAACACTGTCGCAGAAAAGCATTTGTCACTATGGAGAATGAAGGTGTCTGTTTTTGATTGAAAACCGCTATATGTTTCTTGCATAAGTTAGCAGTGTAGGTGTTTTCAATGTCATAACTTGGTGTATGTCCAAAAATTGAGCTTTTGCGCGGTTCTTCAAATTTGGAAACATTTCATTTTCACTTTACTCAATGAACACCAGGTCTAACCAGTAAAAACACTCCAACTCTAACTACTCTAACACTTCTCAATAAATTTTTTGTAGGAAAGTTCGTCTAAGCCTTTGTTAGAGCTGAATTTCCTTCTCTGGAGCATTCTTTCTGCAATCTGCAGATTTGGTGGATAACTTGAAAACGCAATTTGTTTAATTCGACCATGGTTATCATCGATTTGCCAATAGACCAAAGTCATTCTTATTCATTTCTTAAACAACAATAAATAAACCGTCGCTTATCGTTCAATATTTTGATTTTTATTAGGAAATTTTGAAACTCCACTTTTGAAGCTTAGTACTACGAGAAAAAGTGGTATGGTACTGACGCATCGGTGCGACACAATCGTTTTAGACCATTCTCGGGTAAAAATTCGGGAATTTTAGGCATTTGGCCAAATTTTGCCTTGGAACAATCGCGTAAAAATACAACAATTTACAGTTTCAAATAGAAGAGTCTTCCATCACTGAAAGTGGAGCGACTTTCCTTGAAAATCATAATGACCTCGTATGCATCGTTGTTGCTTCCGTATTGTATCTTCAATAACGTATTATGTCTATTAGCGGATGAAGTCATATTAAAATGCAATTATCTTTTCTATTCTCGTACGTCTTCGTATCTCAATAATTTTAACTTTTATTCGAACTGCTGTTTTTCAATATTTTATACTCACATGGCAAATAAATGTGGAAAAGATTTTATTTAAATGAATATTTTCAAATTTTTCTAAGACATTTTTGATTCAAATTAAGACCTATGAATTATGAATGATTTAGAGGAGGAAGATTTGAAATAGTGATTTTCCATAAATCTGATATACCCTAAGATTGCATCGAAGTACTTAGATATTCTCGATTTTCAAGAAAAAAAAACGTAAATAGGTACATTCTTAGAAATTGAGTAATATCTACGTCATAAATCTAGAATTCACTTTCCTAGACATCGATTTCAATCAAGTATACCCACATCAATAACATTTTTTTCACTAACCATTCATTTTTATCCATCTATTGTATATCCAACAAAATACTATTTAGATATCGGATCTTTCCAATTATGACGTTTGCATTGAAAGTATTCCGAATAGAAATACACATAATTAATGAATTACATGTGTATATCAACGTTTTTAGGATAACGATATCGATTTCATATTAGTTTGGCTTCCTTTCATTCCAGAATTGATCTGAGTCCTGGATTCATAAATAAGACCATACGAACATTATGGTATTTTTTTTCAGATATACATCAAAGGACTTGGTTTTTATCAATCAATGAAAATACAGAGCTCACTCCCAAAAACAAGGTTGAGCTTTATTGAAGCGAAAAAAAATGAGTATTTCCTGATGGAAATCATTAAAGCACATGCAACAAGCGTCCTGTAGTTTTAGATATCAGCTGAAATACTGAGAATCATGCATTAGTTGAGCCTGCAATACTAAAAGAACGACCAGAGCGAAAGATGAATGATCTACAATGATGATGGCGAAACTTTGAAGTTGTGAACTTGTATTTACAACGCGTTCAAATAATACCTGAAATTCTAGACATATGCATAACAGTCAAAAATATTTTCTACTTGTCAACCAAATTTTATAACCCATTTTTAGTTTTTCTTATTACCTTTTTTGTATCATTTGTGGAACCTTCAGTGCCTGAAGATGATCTCAAAATAAGCTCGAAACTGTGCAGTTTAACGATATAATCATTCTTAATATCCCATTTAATCGATAGTTAAAACATAGAAAGCTTAAAAGATGATCAAATTCTAAAGTTTGAACCAGTTCAGTATTTGCATTTTTCCGCTGAGAAATGAAAGATCGGTTTGGTTTGTTTTCCGTAGAAAGCTTCAGTAGCAGAAGAATTCATGTATTAGTTACTTAGCAGGTAACGAAGGAATCTACTGCATTCAATACGACTTTGTGAATTATTCAGTTGTTTATTCGAATTTACATAACTTTGCAATTCAATTTATGTCTTCTATTGCTCTAAGTGTTTTTTCACACTTTTACCTCATTCTTTGAGGTGAATCCTACATGAGGATGCTTATTGCAATAACGACACTTTGATTAAGATTGAATTAGGCAAATCTGCATGCTATTATCGACAGAAAATACAAATTTTTTTCTGAAAAAACGTATCAAAGATGTATCGAAAATGCACAAATCTCTAAATCCCAAAGTAACAGAGATGCTGCAATCAGGAGATGATTTACGCCTGTATAACGGAAAATTTTGGCCAACTCTGTTTTCAATTAAAGCTTCATGTAGACGGAGATGGAATTTTTCGAATTTTAATATGGCATGATCTCGTGAGAGAGATTAAAATACGTTTGATTTATTAATCAGATATGCCATTGAATTTTTCTTCATATCACACCTTTTATAGGAATATTCTTCACGTAGCAGCCTGAAAAGAATTTCAATTGCATTTTTCTAGAGAAATTCTTCAACAAGTGAATGTCTACATTACAAGTTCACCTTTCTTGCTCATTTGTTTGGAATTGAAATTCGCATCATTCCATTCTGTTTTCGATGCACTGCATGGATATGATGCTCAGAGTGAATTTCTTATTATTCTGACTGCTTAATACGAAAAGGAGCACAATACAGTGTCGCTCTTTCTATTGTTCAACAAAATTTACGACATTCCATGTCATTTCAATCAGATCCTTCGGAACCGTCCGTTTAAAATTATTAGAAAAACACAGATGTGAAGACATGAGCTTTTGCGTATGTTCAAATTCGTATTCATCTCTTTTTTCATGAATCATGAAAATAATAAATGCATGCTCAGAAGTCTCAATTTCTTCTTTTTTGAATATACCATTTTATATCAAAAAAAACATTCTGCATTCGAAGTTGTCTATTTCCACCGATTGAATAGATTCTGAGACAACAAAATTCTATAATCTTCCTTTATTTCTCAATGATGCGATGAATTTTTATTCAATTCGTAATTTTTTGCAGGACTCCACTTTCACGTAGTAGGCGAAGGCGTTGTTCGTGTTAGAACACCACGCCAAGAGAGAGTATGTGATAAGGAAAACTACATAGACTTCAGAATGAGACTGCTTGGCGAACCAGGTGAGTAACAGATTAGAAATCTGTCATCCCCTTTTGTTTATACTGATCCACCCACATCTACTGATGTCTCCAACCCTTATTTGTTATCGTTGAATTTGAATCTCATTGTAGGGCAAGGGCCTCAGGTTCTTTCACCAGGAATCCATAGTTTTCCATTCAAATTAGGGTTACCTCTAGGTCTTCCATCAACTTTCTTGGGAAGACACGGCTGGGTGCAATACTATTGTAAAACGGCTCTGCGTGAACCTAATGGACTCACCCACAAGAATCAACAAGTTTTCATTGTGATGAACCCGATCGACCTCAATTTAGAGCCAGCAGGCCTAGCTGTAAGTGAGATTCTGTTTTAAAGCATGGGTATTTTGGTGTTTATCTTACACTTTCCATTAATATAGAATGTTTCGGGACAGGATACGTTCAAGTGTGAAATTGAACATAAATTCGGAGTCAGTTGCGTTGGCTCAGCACCTGTTATATGCAAGGTCAAGTTGGATAGAGGAGGTTATGTACCAGGAGAAAGCATTGGTAGGTACTTCATTTTTTACGTGAATTTTTTCATCGAAACAGCTGTATTTACTATCTTATATTTCCTAGGTGTATCCGCCTCTGTGCACAACAGAAGCAAAGTCACCATAAAGAGTACCAAAGCAGCCCTGACAGAAACCATAACATACATGGCTAAAGGCAAAGTAGTGAATGCAGAAAAAAGAGAACTTGCTTCTTTAACTAGAGGTAAAGTAAGACCAGGAGAAAAAGATGAATGGGTCGATGAACAACTTTACATACCACCTCTACCACCAACGAATCTAAGAGGTTGCCATCTCATAAAAGTAGAATATGATGTTTTTGTAAGTCTCAATACACTATTCAATTTTCACTATAATGCTCATTCATAGAAATGATGATCCTAGACTAACCAAACTTTGAAATTTGCTCACTTTCATTAATTCTTTTTCAGTTCATCATCGAACCCAAAAGTTTACAAAAGGAGGTGAAAATCCAGCTTCCAATAGTTATGGCGACCTACCCTCTGAAGACGGATGGTGATACTAACGCATTTAACACTGGAACCCATTATCCATCAACTCTCCCTATATTCAGACCATGGTTGGAGGAAAAATCGAACGTAGATTGATGTGTTTTACCTCTAAATAAAAATTAACATGGATAAACTCGAAACTCAAAATCACAAACCTAATGAGAAGAAATTATTTATATCGAATCTGAGAACTAGAAGAGTAAATTGAATCAGATTTGAGTGAATTACGTATTGAAAACATTCATACCCAATTCAAGTGGACAATGATTTTCTAATCAACACAGGGAAATGATGCCATAGTTAATACAGTTATAAGAAAAACTGCCATACCTAGAATAATCACGAGAAATCTAGTATTGATGGTGAATTCACAGTTTCTCAAAGTTCAAAAATGTTCGGAATGTGCAAATAAGATAACTTTTCACTATTTTACTATTTTTCTGGTTCATCGAATTAATCAAAATCATTTTCTAGTCTGGCGTGATGATTTTTCGAAATCATTTGAGCCAAGTAATCAATTGGATTTTTGGAAAATTCAAATAAACTTGTATTTACCAATTTATGTTTAGAAGTTTTATTAGATATACTGAATTATTGAACAGAATCAAATGAATAGAGTGAATTTGTTAGTTGATATCATTGTATTATAACTATTTAATGTTTATTTAATAATACACAATTTTTAACGATGTGTTCATTGATGACTGAGTGAGATGCTCGAAAAAGAATTTATAATGGTAATATATACCAACTAATGCTACCATTTTCACCTCCGGTAACAACTTTGGCAACGTGAATTAGCTGCCAGTGTTAATGTAGTGTTTACAGCATCGCGCATTGAGTAGCTGAGTTCACGTTGTCAGTTACTTTCATAACCAGTGGTGAAAAGAATGTTCTTAAAAGATCGGCACGCAGAAAATTGTATGTTTTGAATTTCCGTTTTTATTTTAGGAATAATACACAAGATCTTTTGCATGCTTTCCCAACAAAACCTATTCCTGACAATCCTGGATTCTAGAAGGGAAAATATGGGAATTTGGAAGCATTCCATCGATGATCTATCTGTCGAAGGCTCCCTGTATAAGTGTCCTGGCAAGGATAACTGGAAATCTTGTAGTTACGAATCGCTTGCCCTGTGCCTGGACAAGGGTCCTAGCGCCCAGAGGATCTTGTTCGAGAATTTCATTATTATTCAGTTCACGATATCTAGCGATCCGGCTATCCTGTCATTTTTGTCTCTCTATATACTATACACCCTTTTTTACTGGGAAAATAACAAAATTTATAGCTTCTACTCCTAATTATTTCTACAAATAACTGCTCCGCTTTATTTATGACATCGCCTACAATGATACGTTATTTCTGTTGATGATCCCGATGAATATCGAAAATTCTGTTGAGTGATCCAGTTAACAACAAGGACAATATGAATCTTCTTCCAACATATCGGGATCAGGCATGCTAAGTCGGTAAATCTAACGTGAAAAGGGGCTGTCAGAAAATCAACATATATTTCCCGAATACTTCACACAAAGTTTTATTATTTTCTCTCGAAGGAAACATTACCCCCAACCTGTTGAGTATCAAATTTGGAGTCGACATTGAGAGATTTTTCTATTTATATTTATTTTGAAATGGGTTTCAATCGAAATAATCCAGAAAAGTCATGATCGAGAGATACTTCGTCATTTTTTGGTGAGACTACGATGATTCCCTTAAGAATTCAGTATTATCCAGAAAAAACATCCGAGCTGTGATGATTCCAAGTCGTGTTTTTCATTTGGGGAGCCCGCTCCAGCCCCAAGCTTGCAGAGAAATAAATCTACTGAACCGTTCATCCCATTAAAATAGTTTTGGATGTGTCCTCAGAAATTTCAATGAGATTTTTCTCTCCATTTCCCCGCTTCAGTGTGGCTCCTTCGTCAGAATATTCATTCTCCTTTCCTGTTTGACCGACATCCATTCGATTGTTTTTTCGAACTTTTAAATGGGGTCGATAAAGGGGTTGAAACTGTTATTACAAGAGGTTAAGGGGGTGCGAATTTCATCATCGAGGATAATGAATGATTTATGTAAACATTCGCGTATTTTTCCTTCATATTACACGTATCGTTTAGGGGCAAAAAATTTTACTCATGATGTGAAAATTCAAAAAATTATTTCAACAAAGTGAAAGAGGTTCATTCAAAATTTTCAACGGGATATTTCAACTTCCTTCAAAATTATTATTTCCTAATTCAACAATCTGTAAACATCGCTCAGATAGATTGTTATGAAAACTGTTCACCTATTTCTTGCGGCAAACGTTGTAATTAATAATAGATGTTATGAGTTGGAGACAAAGGGTAAAATTAAGTGGAGTGAGAGACGATAGCAGCTTTGGTGTCAATGCAGAAAAGCAGCCACGACCTTTAAATATCAAGCCCTAGGCTACAATATCAATAGAATAATAGCCTTCGCCAGCTTGATATCTAGCTCGTTGCTAATTGCAGGTGAAAATTAGACACAGGTTTAATTTTTGCGGCTATTTTCCTTGAGAAATCAAGTGAAGATTCAATCTTTACAAATTGTTATATTCAACATTTCATATTGATGTGGTTCTAATGAATGAATCTTTTAGTGATAAGAAAAGCTAAACCAGAAGAGGAGAAAAACTTCATCCAATGAACAAGTTCGATAAACACAGTTTGTTTCGCGTCGTCTAGAGCATAATTTTAAGGAATGACTTTTGACAGGTCCCATAGCTTTCAAGCAATAAGTATCAGTCTCCATTTTGGTAGACGGATGGTGCATAATTATGCTAATAGAAAACCATTCTTCAATTACCAGGAACCTCAAGCAGTCACTGATAGTCCAGTTGGGAATTGAAAAGCAAGCTAGCACAAAAAGATCCATTATACCGGAGAAATTTCTAGATGACGAGAGGGTAAAGTATGAAATAATTACGGAAGCGATAGCACTCCTTGAGAATTAATGTTCTGGCTTCCTGACTCCCCATATTGGGGAAAGAGTTCTCTCGTTCCAAGGATTGAATAAAAATCGATTTTTCTAAATGAAAAGAGAAACTTAATCCATTGCAAGATCCTAGAGGACCCATTAGATCCTTTTAATCGTTATTTTCGCTGCTTTCTGCAATCCATTACCTTTATTACTGCAGCATCCGATACACCTGATTTTCAGATTTCAAAAGTTTGAACTCCGGCCTCATCTTCAGTGGATTCCAAACATCTTAACCGACTGCCGAATTGACAGCATCGTCCTTTCCAATATGTCGAAAGATTTGAAACGATGCTATTTCTATCGTATTAAGTACATCTACCTCGTACTCGACCTTTGCTCAAGTCGTCAAGTAGGTTCTAGCATATTTATGATTAATCCACATTCATTGTGAATGATTTTTTTTTCAGGTTCAACTGCAAATTGTCTAAGGTATTTCCACGCACGAGGCAGTTTGTGGGCCAGCAGAGTCTTTTTCAATTGTATGACATATTTTTAATCCTTTATTTAGATATAATGTATTATTGCTGACTTCATTATTTTGCAGGAGTATGTCTATGGACACAACATTTACCATTATAGATAAGATACTATTATACATAAATAATAAATGTAAAATAACCGTTCTTGAAGCGTTGAAATAACTCTGGGCAAGTTCTTTCACTAAAAGTGGCCTCACCATAGGTATTTGAGAGCTTTCGATGAACCTAAGCTGCAGATTACTTCATATTGAAGCAGAAACTTTGGCTCGTAAGCTGACAAGTTCAACCGAGAATATCACAAATCGACTAATATTTTGATGGCGTCATGTTTACAAATACCCAAGCTTATTGCATGATATCTACGATCTTCTTTCGACTACAACTTATCGATACAGCCATCTATTTCAAAACGGCGGAGGCAAAGGTGTACATCTAATTTTGGTTTTTGACTCAGTCAGTCACTCCAAATTCCAATTCCAAAAATGAAAGAATGACATTAATTGAATTCAATCTTGATGGTACTTTTTTCGTTGCAAGTTGAAGAATGCCAACGTCAAAGGTCAGACATAAGTTCAACATGAGTAGTAGATATAGAAAAAAATCTATCTTGAAACTGGGTTGTGGATCTGTTGGTGGCAAAACAGATCCCCTTGCAACCCCTGTTGACAAATTCTCATGTGAAGATTAACTAAATTTCGATATAATAGGATATTCGAAATCACGATGTTCTATTAGGGGACTGGTAGATTTATCTATCGAGACGACGAATTTTCCGGATACTGGAGAGAGGCTGGATGATACACGTCTAGAGAAACGCGATAGCTGCTGGCACGTCCCTCAGGGCTGTCGGGCCCGAACGGCACGGGTGTATGACGACACTGTATATACTCCGTAATGGAAATCGTGACTTAGGAGTCAACGATAATTTTTTATATTATTAATAACGTGTGCTGTGGCGACGTCTTGATATTAAATCTTCGTATTATGGCATCACTATCAATGATTCCTAGCCAGAATTGATCGACTGCGGTCCGAATGATGTCTCTGAATGCCCGAATAGAACAGAATAACACATGTGATAACATTACTTGCAATGATGCATGTAGAATGTCGTAGAAGCTCGATGAAATCCCAAGATTTTCGTGGGTAACTGACTAGTGGGTCTCTGGGCCCATAACCTAATATTATTCTGGGAAATATACTCATTAGGATCTGGGATAAATTTCAATTGTATGAAAACTCATTTCCAATTGGGGTGTTTTTTTTCGAGGTATATAACTTTAAGTTGGCATTACTGTTCAAGATGGCTACCAATTTAACAGCTGTCAAGTGATTTATTTTCAGTTTGGTTTGGCAATTCATCATGAATAAACTCAAGCCTGAACAACGCTTGCAAATAGTGCAATTTTATTTCGAAAATAATGGTTCTGTGCGGAATACGTATCGCGCACTACGTCCATTTTATTTTGTTTAGCGATGAAGCGCACTTCTGGTTAAATGGCTACGTCAACAAACAAAACTGCCGCATTTGGAGTGAAGCTGATCCTCAAGTGTATGTCGAAACACCGTTACATCCAGAAAAACTCTACTGTTTGGTGCGCTTTATGGGCTGGTGGAATCATTGGTCCGTACTTCTTCAAAAACGATGATGGCCAGAATGTTTGAGTCAATGGTGATCGGTATAGAGCCATAATTACTAACTTTTTCATTCTTGAATTGAACAACCATGATGTCCAGGAGCTGTGGTTCCAACAAGACGGCGCAACATGCCACAATCGATTTATTGAAAGACATGTTTGGTGACCGCCTAATTTCACGTTTTGGACCTGTGAATTGGCCTCTAAGATCTTGTGATTTAACACCGCTAGACTACTTTCTCTGGGGCTATGTAAAGTCATTGTTCTATGCGGATAAGCCACAAACCCTTGACCATTTGGAAGACAACATTCGCCGTGTTATTGCCGATATACGACCACAAATGTTGGAAAAAGTCATCGAAAATTAGACGTCCAGATTGGACTACATCCGAGCCAGCCGTGGCGGTCATATGCCAGAAATCATATTTGAAATGTAATGCCACAAGATTATCTTGCGGATAAATGAAATTCATGTCAATCGAATAATCCATCGTTGTTTATTGCAATTTAAAGTTCTATAGCTCTAAAAAAACACCCTTTATATATTGAATGAAAAATGTTTATCAAATCTAAATGATCTTCAGAGAAAAAACGTTTGGATCAAAAGTAAAACGGAAAAGAATCGTGTATCTATCTGAACGTGTTTTTTCATACTTCGAAGTGATTTTGTATTTTGGCGGTGTCGTCGAAATTGAAAATTTTGAGATATATTGGTCATGCTATGTGTCAACACCAATTTTTATCTGCTGAATAATTTGGGAGGATTTGTGTAATCTTATGAAATGGTTTCGATATTTAGAACAGTCGGTTGCGAATTTTGTGTAAATCCGTTGAAACAGACATTGTAGCCTGCAGTATGCCCTTGTAAAATCCCCATTGTGGAGGTAGAGGCGAGGAGCTTTGAGTTATGGCGTCATGGAGCGTGGTCCGACAAGGCTTGCTGAAAATCGTCTTTGATTACTATCCAAGGTATCCTCCCTTTTCGGATTCCTGTGTCACTCAATAGTATCGCTGGTTAATAAGTAACCAACTTGAGGGATGCATTCCTGCGGCCCTTGAATCCGCCAGCGAGGATCGGAAAACTTTTCAAACAATCAGGCCGACCTCAATTCCAACTATTCATCGGGGCCTCAATGTTTGTAAATCGAATTTATCGGACCTTTCATCGGGCAATTCCAATTGATTCTAGGGAAACGTCCTTCATATGAAGAACATACATTCCTGCAGCTGCTTGGAGCACTGATTTTCGAAGGGTGGAGAGAAGATGAGGCCAGAAATAGCTGGATCATTTTTCAAGTTCTGAAACGTTGGTTACGCTTGATCCGTCAGCTCGATATTCCGTTCAAGATACGGGGATGATTCGGACTATACACGGTTGTTCAATGGTGAAAACGGGTTGGAAATTCACACAATTCGCACTTAATCGTATTCTATCAAAAAAAATTGTCAATTTCACTCAGACATTAGTACTTTTTCTATTTCGCTTAGTTTGAAACTACAACATTATTTCCTTTTTTTTCGATATATTACAACAAGTATACAGGGATGATTCACCGGGATGGCCTATTAGACGTTTATGGAAAACTAATCATAATTTTGAGCTGAAAATTTGCATATTGGAGTTTGAGACAATGATCTTTCTGCCTTGAGTATCTTCAGATCTCTACAACTACCGGTTTTACCGGAAACAGACTACTACTTCCTTATTTCAAATGGCACACCCAGTATACTATTGCATCATTAGATAGCTTTTCTGACGACAATTTCGCCAATATGTCATAGCTTGGGTAAGGACTCAACGGTTCAAGAGTTAATGGGATTCTTATAAAAAAATGGTGGCGATGAGGACTCACATTTTTTTGAAGTTTTCGGCAGAAAATGTGTTTTTCGAAAAAAAAAACGCATCAATCGATAATAAATTAGAAAGATCCTACTACCGAATATTCAACTGAAATAATATATTAATAACATTGTATTCGCTTGAATTGACTGATTTATTTTGAGGTTCATGCTAGATAACTCTTAAAATATTCATTTTAGGTATAGGTAACCCCCACTATTTTTGAACGTAGAATCGTCTGAAATAAAAATAATATAGGTTCTAATTTGAAAATCTTGAGTTTTGAGGAATTTGAGTTTTCCAAGTTAATGATCTTCTTATGAACACCCTGTACATTTTTGACCAAAACCGCAAACAGAGGAAACAGAGGAGTTATCGAGGAAGAACCTTAAATGAGGAAAACCTGCAATTTTTCACTGTGTGGAGTAGTCTGTTACTTCCGGAAAACGCAGAAGGAACCTAAAATTCGATGTTTGGATAACTAAATTCTACATTTCATTAATAATAATAATTTTTCGTTAGGATTGCTGAGAAATCCATGAATCTATACAATTTTCAATTACGATTAATTCATTACAATTCTTGAAATGTGAAATTTAGTTATGGAAACATAAAATATTAGTTTCCTTCAGTGTTTTCCGGAAATCACAGACTACTCCAGAAATATATAAGTTGCGGTTTTTCCTTATTTGGAGTTCTTCCTTGATAACTCTCAAAGTATTCATTTTAGGTATAGGGTTTGCTTAAGTAACCCCTACTATTTTGTATGTAGAATCGACTGAAATAATAAAAAATATAGGTTCTATTTGAAAATCTTGAGTTTTGATGAATTGAATTGTTCAAGTTCATGATCTTCTTATGAACACCCTGTACATTTTTGGACCGAACTGCAAACAGTCTTATAATACTTCGTATTTGCAGACTTGAAAAAAAAAAACCATTTTTTCGAGAAAAGTTTTTTCTGACGAAATATTCAAAAAAATGTGAGTCTCCATCGCCATCATTTTAATAAGAATCCCATTAACTCATGAACAGTTGAGTTTTTTCCCAAAGTATGGCATATTGCTGAAGTTCTCATCGAAAAATCTATCTAATGCTGCAATAATATACTGGGTGTGCCATTTGAAATAAGGAAGTAGTAGTCTGTTTCCGGTATAACCGGAAGTTGTAGATATCTGATAATATTTTAAGGAGAAAGATCATTGTCTCAAACCCCAATATGCAAATATTCTGCTGAAAACTAAGATTAGTTTTACATAAACTTCTAATAGGCCATCCGAGTGAATCACCCTGTTTCATTTCGAATTTTCGAACTCGAATAGAGTTTTTCCAAATACCCTCGAATTTATGGAAAATCGAAATATCACAATTAAAAAAAACCAGTGCGTTACTGACAGAATATTAACTCAACAATTTGTATTGAGAATTGTAATTAAATTTATGCTGTAAAAGGTCTCCTATATTATAGTGTTTATTTACTCGTTTTCACCTCCCATTCCTTGCAATTAAAACCCTTTTCTTTACTTAATAATTCCATTTGTTGAATTATTCAGACACGAAATTAATTATTTCAATTGCTAGAAAGGATAGGGATGATGCAGTGATGTTGACCGTTCTGAACTGAACAAAAAAAAAAAAAAAGATGGAGAATCATTCATTCGAGTAGCAAAATTAATTAAATTATTCGCCGGAAACGTAACTATAATGAATTATGTAATTACCTGGCGTAAGATTGCTGTTTCCAATTCCGTCTAAAACAAAAAAAAAAACATTTCCGTTTTGAAAGTTTTCAATTACATTCATGTCCGATTTTATGAATTCGCCGCATCGATCTGGTCTGTACAAGCGGCAACTTTTTTTTACCCTCCGTAGTTGTGGCACGAAAATTAGCTTCCCAACCGAAACACCCTATCTCACCCTCTTGCCACCCTTTCACTAGTAACGGTTCAAACGTGAATTCGACATTTGTCGTTCGATGAAAGGTGAACCTCTGTTCCTGGAGGTTTGATCTCTCGGGTCATTTATATCTCTTTGACACAAGGGAGTTAGTCGAATCATACTGGATATATACGGAGGATGACTTTCTGAACAGGTGCAAGCTGCTCGGATTCCTTCCACTTGATCCTTGACCGTTATCCTTCCCGTTAAGGCCTCTTTGATTTCAATTTAATGTGATCATTTTGCGGTACAATAAGGAAAACTGCGTCTTATAGAAATTAAAGAAGTAACTAGAGTAATGTCCGATTTTTCTACGTTCAACAATCGCCATAAAAACAGTTCATAATTTTCAAGTTTTCAAGAGATCAGATACTAAAGCACATTTATGGCGATTAAAAGGCTTCTGCTCTTGACATCACAATTTGAAAAAATATGAGATCGAAAACCGGCTAATTAAGATTAAGGTTAATTTTCTAAGGGTTAGGTATAGGAAATTTTAAGAAAATTTTTGGACAAAAAATTTTTCAGGTGGGATCGGAATTCGGCTAATCCTCACAGTTTTGAGGAAATTCGAAAACGAAATTCGGGAGAAATCAGTAAAAATTGAATATCTATAGAAAAATCGTTATATCTCCTAAAATATCAAATAAGCCTCTTGCGTCTAAGGAAAAGAGCAGCATGGAGTGTGTTTTTTTAAAATTTCAGTTAATAACCTATAATTTCTGAAATGATTGAAAAATTTGATCTGCAATATAAGATTTTTAATAAAAAGGGCAATATTTTCAAAGTGAGGAACGTTGTATTGAATGATGTTCATCTTCTGTTGAAATGAATTCTTGCGGAAAAATAGCTAGGTGGACAAATGTCGAGAGATCTTCTTAGATTCATTATTTATCTCTGAGTGAAATGTGTTTTGTTCCGCCTCTGCGCCAGCTCAAGTAACTGTTGCTCTAGTAACAACGTAGGTAAAGGGATCTTACACGGAAATGTGCACAAGAATGTAATTTCATCAAAGCAGACTCGCCGTTGGTTGTATTTGTTTAGTCAAAATCACAAAATCGGCCGCGTGGAAAACGAAATTATAAAATCGTGGTTTCATTTCCATTTTCCTCGACTTGTTTGTTTTGGATCTATTTATGTGTTCCGAGTTCAGAGCATATTTTTCTTTGATACCTGAATTGTATGGAAATTGAAAAGTAAATTCCGCGATATAATGTTTTCCGAACATCTCCTGCATTTGCACAGAACCGACAATATTATTGGATCCGATAGCGGATTAGGCCGCTATGAACTCGCTGCTTTCTCAACGAATGAACACTTTTTGTCATAAAGGTCATTTTTGTTATTCTCTTCCTTGAATGGCCGAATATTCATTCAGAGAAGCTGATATGCGATGTGTTTGTTTTTTATCCCATATCTAAATCGGATAACAAAGGTAATACGCGTAGATTTCGGAAAAATGTTAACTGATACCTATTTCACAGAAATCAATTGCGTATACTGCTTTTCGATGCCATATATACAGGGTGGGCAAATAAGCGAGGTAAGCGGCTATATCTCAGGATCCATTCATCGTAGAGACTTGCAGTAAAATTTTGTACCACTAAAATGTTTAAGAAAACACACTGGAAACTATTTTGAAGTTTATACCTCTACCGCTAGGGGGCGTAATAGCTATCGTCGAGTATCGAGTATCATCACTGTAATCCTTGGAAAATTCTGTATCTTTTTGAATTATCACTTTCGATTTTACGATATCAAATAAGGGTGGAGGAAGGGAAGAAATCTGAAATAATGAAGTGTCTCTAACTTCAGTTTGGCTCAACATTTTTGAGCAAATTAGATCTCGTTTGAGAGATAACATCTTGTTGATAAGGGAAAAAATATACTAATGATAAAATTGTTTTTCAAATGTAATGATAAAATTTTCTCAATAGAAACAGAAATTCCATCCAATTTGCATGAAAAAACCTCGAGGTCGCGAAGCGATAGCTTCAGTCGTTCTGGAGTTATGGCCGAAAGAAAATATTGTAGGGATTGTAGAAATGTGCTGGTCGTTTGAACAAATTGGGGCAATTATTGATATCTCTTCAATTGCTCATTCAATTTTCATCACTATTTTTTATGATAATTACCCGAAAAAAAGTACAGTTCATTTGAACTGCTTCATTTTGTATAGGTGAGGCCAATTATTTGTGCAAACATATGAATATTCACCAATCTCTTATTATTTGATGGAAAATATTGCTTGTTTGTCAAACAAATTGGAAACATTTCCAATAACTCTGTATATTCATATTGATTTGTAGTAGAATTAATTGGTATGTGGTTAACAATCATTTAAAGGGACTTTTAGGCCAATTGAAAAGTCCCCGGTCTGATGCACAGATGGCGATACTAGTATTAAATCCATATGATCTTTAGTTAGACCAAGCTTCAAACGATACGTGTTAAAATTTGACAGCAGTCCGACCATTAGTTTGTGAGATATTGCGTTGTAAGTGTAGCTACTTTTGTTATTTGAAAAGAGATGGAAAAAAAGAATTTCGTGTTCTGATAAAATATTGCTTTTTGAAGAAAAAATACAGATGAAGTCCAATCATTCTGGGATGCGCAAGGTGAAGTATTCATTGATTAACTTCAAAAGGGCCAGATCTACAACAGCAATTATTATATAGCGTTATTGGATCGTTTGAAGGATGAATAGTTGAAAACCGGCCCCATTTGAAGAAAAAAAAGGTGCTGTTTCATCAAGACAATGCGCCGTGTCACAAATCAATGAAAAAATGGCAAAATTGCATGAATTGGTCTTCGAATTGCTTCTGCATCTACCGTATCCACCAGATCTGGCCCCCAGCGACTTTTTCCTGTTCTCAGATCTCAAAAGAATGCTCGCTGGAAAGAAATTTAGCTCCAATGAAGAAGTAATCGCCGAAACTGAGGCCTATTTTGAAGCAAAATCGTACTATAAAAATGGTATCGAAAAGTTGGAAGATCGCTATAATCGCTGTATCGCCCTCGAAGGCAACTATGTTGAATAATAAAATCGAATTTTGGCAAGAAAATGTGTTTTGCTATGGTAGACCGATAGACCCTATGTTGCTTAAAAAAGTTGTGGAATTATCAATTGTTCTATCAATTTACAACTGCTTTCGCTGCAGATTGGACAATTGTTAATGTTTATCACGTTATGTAAAATTGTCAAAACATTTATTGCTTTTGGCCTACAGTTAAAAAAAAGTGAAAGTACAATGACTCTAAATCCTTTCTAATTGATAGTTATCATATAAAATTTTTCATTTTCGTATAAAGATTGCAATTGATAGGATTTTTCATGAGTGGAAGACTATTCCACTTGTATCTGAACCTACGTTATAAGCAAATAGGGTGAAACTTAGCAATAGGTTTCCAGGCGGTTCTCTGGAATTGGAAGGAAATTGAGATTTCGGTAACGCAACCCATCTAGGATATCTCTAACGCTATTTTCATTTGATGACGTCGGTCGACGGCCAACTAGATCGGTTCAAGTGGACTGTACTAATTAATAATTTGAGGGATATATAAAATAGCCCACAGGCAACTGTAAACATAATTGTTGATAGATGGGGAACTTTGAAAACCGAGAAGCTCAAATAGCTGAGCTTTAATCGGAGGTTTTGAAGAGCTATCTAAATTCATGTGTTACTGGCAATGATACGTATGAACGATGGAGGGTTTCATTGGAAATTTCACGGTATATAGCTTTCAAGAACCGTTGGTTTATTTCAGATGAGAGTTCGAGAAACGCTGAATTAGTTTTCTAATAACCGATTACAGACATATTATTGAAGAGTTCGTGTGTAGTTCAGCACAAGTTTTCCACTACCTCGCTTTCCACGATTCGAGAGATTAATAATATTGACTTTTTTTTGTCGACTGCTACAATGTGGGATTATTGAATTTTGAAATATAAAAAAATCTCATGGAACATTACGGATATCAGCAGAATTGTTGAAGGCTGCTCAACCTCCTATTGAATTTTGAGGCATTAACCTTTGAAATAATGACTCAGGTATATGTATAAAGTTACATCAGTACAATCATTTTTCAAGGAGAAAAATGTATGATTACGTCTTGATTGTATGAAATACTTAGGTAGTACTAGCTGTCTTTCATAACTTTTTGAGAAAAGTGTGCCAGATTACCGAAAAAGCAGTACATTTCTTTTGAACTCTATTATTTTGTCTCGGTGAGATCGAATATTTGACAGAAAAACACAGAATATTCATTGCTTTGGGTCGCAGTTACTTTTTTTATAGGGAAATGTGCTGGTCTTTTGGACAATATGGCAAAATTTCCTATAACTCTTCAATCTCTCAATTAATTTTTAAGGAGGAACATCTATGATTAGGTCTTGATTGTATGAAATATTTAGGTAGTACCACAACTTTTTTCAGAGAAATTGTGCCACATTGCCAAAAAGCAGTACATTTAATTTGAACTCTATTATTTTGTCTGAGTGAGACCATTTATTGGGCAGAAAAACACAGAATATTCATTGCTTTGGGTCGCAGTTACTTTTTTTATAGGGAAATGTGCTGGTCTTTTGGACAATATGGCAAAATTTCCTATAACTCTTCAATCTCTCAATTAATTTTTAAGGAGGAACATCTATGATTAGGTCTTGATTGTATGAAATATTTAGGTAGTACCACAACTTTTTTCAGAGAAATTGTGCCACATTGCCAAAAAGCAGTACATTTAATTTGAACTCTATTATTTTGTCTGAGTGAGACCATTTATTGGGCAGAAAAACACAGAATATTCATTGCTTTGGGTCGCAGTTACTTTTTTTTATAGGGAAATGTGCTGGTCTCTTGGACAATATGACAAAATTCCCTATAACTCTTCAATTTCTCAATTAATTTTCAAGGAGGAACATCTATGACTAGTTCTTGATTGTATGAAATATTTAGGTAGTACCACAACTTTTTTCAGAGAAATTGTGCCACATTGCCAAAAAGCAGTACATTTAATTTGAACTCTATTATTTTGTCTCGGTGAGATCGAATATTGGGCAGAAAAACACAGAATATTCATTGCTTTGGGTCGCAGTTACTTTTTTTTATAGGGAAATGTGCTGGTCTTTTGGACAATATGGCAAAATTCCCTATAACTCTTCAATCTCTCAATTAATTTTTAAGGAGGAACATCTATGATTCTCAGACCTCAGAAGAATGCCCGCTGGAAAGAAATTTAGAGCCAATGAAGAAGTAATCGCCCACACTGAGGCCTATTTGAAGCAAAAGACAAATCGTACTAAAAAATGGTATCGAAAAGTTGGAAGATCGCTATAATCGCTGTATCGCCTTCGAAGGCAACTATGTTGAATAATAAAATCGAATTTTGCCAAAAAAAATGGGTTTTACTATGGTAGACCGGGGACTTTCCAATTGGTCTGTTACGCCCTCCAAATCAGTTTTGTTGATGGTGTAACTTCGGAAGAATTTCTTCGCAGAGAGGCTGTAACCCTTACGAATTCTGGTATATTGTAGGTGTATTGCATGCGCTCTTTGTCTTCTGGCTCGCCTGCCGCTGCTATCTCCAGACTTCGGCGTTCGCCCAATCGCTCCAACATCGTTTCAGTATACAGCCGGTGCTTGTGAAGTTTAGAGGATGCCTCTAGTGTGGTTCAGCTTCTGACGCGCGCGGCAACTTTTCGCGGGACACCTCATTGAATCAGATCAATTGTTTTTTTGCCACCACCTCGACCGAAAGTAAGTACAACTATTTTTTTTTTACTACCGCCCCTCTTTCTACGAGATAAAAGAAGTTGGCGGTGGTGGGAAGTTATCGAAAGTTGAGCCAGAAGTTTGCGGTCGTTGGCGTGAAATGAAATGGTTTGAATTAACGCGCCTCTTTTGTTTCCCAGGACTTCCTATGAATGATTCCCCAACGAAAAAGGGGAGTTCGGGATTTGTTGTGAAAGATTTTTTTTTTTTTTCATTCCACGGAACGGAAAAGTTTCGGAATGTTTCGAAATTGATTAATGTAGGGGGAATCGATGAAGTCGATGCCTTTTTTTTTTTTTGAATTCTCAATGGAAACGTAGCTATAATTCGTTCGGGCATTCGGAAGGCCATCAATTTACAACTGAGAATTATTGCTTATATAGCTGGCCAGATGACAAAATTATTGCCTCGATATGGTTGCAGCTATTTTTCATGTTATATACTAACATGTAACCCGGAAAAAAATTGGGAACAATCATTCCAAATTATGTGCTTTCAATCATACTTATATTTGATTGACTTGGTAGAAATACATTCGATTAATATTAAATACAAGTTTTTTTATTTTCAACTATTTCATTAAATTAATAACAAATTTTTCGCCACACAACAGCTACTTCAGATTTCTTTAATTTTAAATAGCCAAACTTAACAAAAACAAATTTCCTGTATAAAGGAATAGTTACATATCAAAAACAAAGTTCTGAAGGAATTACAACAATAAATGTTTTTAGAAAATATTTAATAGCGGTCAGTTCTTTACATCTGTTTGGTCGTTGAGAAATAGTTCCATTTAATATACCTACTCCTGATGCTAGATATCCTCAATCCTTTCAATGAATTTACTAAAGTTTGAATTGGTTGCAAAAGGAGTTCTCAAATCAAATTCATTTTTAAAATATGAGGTAATTTTTTCCGAATTGCCTTTTCTGTAATTCCTTTTTTCTTTTGGATGCATCTTTTGAATAGTGATTTTATGGTTTCCAGTCATCAAAAGTTTATAATATATCAAATTAAAATCATATGCATAAATTAGTTTAGTTCTTCAAAATCAGAAGAAGCTACTGTGTAGCGAAACAAAAGTTATTTACCTAATGAAGTTAGAATAACTTGTATATAATATTAATCATAATTAAGCCAATCAAACTTTTTTCAATGCATGATACAAAAAATATCTGAGGATTAACACTTTTTGGCCTTCAGAATATTGTAGTTTATTCAGTAATTAGTTCAGATATAGTCAGCTATATTGACTGTGCTAAACACCCACGCAGATTTTGAGCTCCGTTCGTCATTCAGTTTGTTTATAGTTCTCCTTTTCATTATTCCATGTAGAGTGAGTTTTGCTGTTCTTACAATGAATAAAACATCGCAATTAGAAATTGTAGAGTTTTTTGTGCCGAAGCGTTGAAATGTGACATAATCCGCTCGAAACGACCAGATTCAAAGAGAGGAAAATTGAACTAATCCAACAAATTTCTGACCGCAAACTTAACAAATATCGGCCGAGTGAAAAATCTCAAAAAATGTTCTAATGATCGGTAACCGTGATAGCAAGATTTCAAAAGTGGTCTATTTCGAAAATGTGCATCTGCAAATTTACATTATTCGTAGAAGGTCATGTTCAAGAAGTAAACCTTAACATTCACCAAATATTTTCAAAAAAGCTTAACCTTATATTCGATATTGTCCCAACTATTTGAGATTCTGTCTTGTGGGGTTAATTCCTTTGGGGGTACTTTATACTGTACATATTCAACCCCAATCGATTTTATAATGATAGATAAACATGGGGAGTGAAAGAATATCGCAAAAAATTGAGAAGAATGATATCGCAGCTACTATGAGAAAGAATCTGAGTTTGAGATATTTACGTAACAGATTTCTATCGACTTGTGAAAGTTCTTGTTGAATTTCTTGAATAAATTTGAGGTAAGGGAAGTTTTGGCAGTTTTATGATAGAAGCCGAAATGAGATTTTCCCCATATTGGAATAAGTTCGATTATATACACCTTTAATCCACAGAAAACGAGGGAAAATGGGATTTTCAGGGTATTTGTTGAGTAGCTGTATAAGAATTTTGCTCAAAAAATACATAACTGAATTGGCTGGATATAATGTTCGCAAGACTTGTTCACTTGATTTCAAATTCCTCTAAACAATAGAATTTTGAATGATTTTTTTAATTCGATTTCCACATTCAAAATTTTCAACCATGAATGATTTCAAAGCTTTCTTTGCAAGTTCAGTTTTCTAGTTATTATTTTCGATAGAAAATTACAATAAAATTATAATTTTACGGCTGAATTTTCGATTCATATTCTCAATCGTTTTCAATGCATGAATATATTTCTTTTCTCTCTTCATTGTCCAATAATTCAGAAAGAATCTACCCTGAAGAATTCGACCTCAGGCACATTTGGCTACGTTGGATTCATCCAAAAAACATCCTCTGCTTTAGCATCATTACAACTTTGAAGAATAATAATTAGGGACGTTGTGTCTTAATATGAAATTTTTATTATTGTTGATAAAGTCTTACTGACTATTAGAGATGGTTTTTTAATTTGTCCATCAACTAGAATCTTGTAATAATGAACATTTGTGAACGATTAAAGTTTTCCTATTGATTTTTCGAGTAAGTTGAACATTTTGCTTTTCTCAATGGACTACATAAGTTGAAAAAATGAAGATATAATGGCCGGAGTGTTGCAAAAAAATAGCTACATCGCATAGACATAATACTGAAATAAGTATCATTGGAAAAATACATAATTAATTTTCAAAATGTTTCAATTAGTCAAAATACTTTGATTTCCAACAATTCAACAATCAGTTATTATTGGAAATTGATTCTATGGCGTCTAAGTTGGGATAAATTGAAAAACTTTCAGTCAACGTTTGAATGAATATTGAGAAGTTGAGAAGAGTTGAAAGAAAAAATCCAATCAGACTCAAAATGAACATTAGAATGTTCTTCCATAGCATTTTGATTGGATTTTATCTATGCTTCATTTGAAAGGTTTATTAATTGAACTTAACTTCGTTTCCATTGGGAGTTTTCTTTGAGCATTTGAGTGATTATTTTTTATTCCTACTAATCTTTCTCACAAAAATAGTATTCGACGTCATAATAATTGAGTCAAGGGTTATATCAGCCGCAATGTGTATTACTTTCGACATGCCTTATGACAGTTAATTCAACAAATACTCTTGTATTATGTGAAAAAAATTCGAAAAGTGAGTCGATTAACTAAATTAATTCTTCTTGAATTTCTCTTAATATTCACAAATAAGAACTGGTTTTTAAACGTTGTCGAAGCGTGTATCTTTTCATTATCAAAGAGTGAATCACTTGGTCAAATATTTTATATTATAAAGAAATTTTTAGCCGAATAAATAAGATAATATTTTTATATTGTCGAATAGCCAATGGCAACCTTCAGGCAATAAAAATATTGCCAAAATATGGGGTTAAATATTATTTCTTCTATAGTTTCTGGTTTTTTCAGATGAAATATGATTTTTTTTCAGAAACGAGCGAAAGGTTTTCAAAAATCTCGCGGATCAGTTGATATCCCACGAAATTCAACCATCGATGGTACACTGAAAGTATAAAATTCATTTTCCTCTTTGCAACGATGGAAGCACACACAGATATCATGAAATTTTAACGGGCTAGGAGAGTGAATCGAAAATTGGACATCTTCTGAAAGGGTGTCTGAAATTGAAACAAAATGTGTTTTCAAATCGGCGCCAAATTTCCTCAAACAATAAAAGGAAACGAGCTTGGTTATTTGTCATTCATAGGATGAGTTTCGATGCAGAAAGTGTATGGATTTTTCCGAGAATCATCAATATTTCAAACGTTTCTTCCGAGAAAACACAACTTCGAGAATAATTATTTTACACGAGTTTTCAGAGCAGTGATATCTTGTTCCCAAGCACTCATTACTATTATTTTGTGGTTTAGGGGGTTTTCAGATCACTAAAGCTTGATTTATTTTGACGAAGAGATTTCTGACAGATTTTTAGACATCGAAAATTCACCAGACAAAATTTTATCTTTTTATGCTACGTATTCTAGTGTTCAGTTGGATTGTACCAAAGATTCTTCAGTTATTGAGAAAAATTCGTTATACATATTTGAAGCCTGAACCTAGACAGACTTGATTTTAACCTATTAAAATCAAAATTTGAAAACTCCGAGATTTGGTTGCACCTGGAACAAAAGCGCAAAAACACAGGAAGTTTTACACAATGATACTCGTATCTTATTAACTGTTTCAATGTGTAACAACAAGTATAAAAATGACATAATGAATATCGATATTAAAAGATTGTGATGATTATCTAGCAGCAAGTTTCAAGACAATAGTTCATTGGGCTGACACAGACTGTAGAAGTTATTGGATGTTTTTAGATCGTTATGGCGGAATTAAGATGTAAAAATTAAAAATTCCTCGACTTTCCACCTCATATTTCCTTCTGCACCCCAATTCTTCACGTATATACCTTTTATGAGCGAATTACAACCTTGAAATTTTCATCAAGTGAAAGTGAGCTGCATACGATTCCTTCTTTACGCTGACGTTATGGAAGGCCAAACTAATGGCTTTTAATAAAAGACCCTGACTATAAAACTCCTGATTTATTATTAGTTTGGACGATTACACCTAACTAATTTTCGCCGAAATTTAAAATATTGTGAGGACGTATAATTAAAACATTTTTCATCATTAACTTTTCACGAATTTCCTCATTAAAATGGAATATGTTGCAGCGATAACATCTTCTGAAATTAACAAATTAGTCTGTGTCCATTATCCTTTGTTTCATTTTTTACGTTGCAATTTTTGGCAGAATCGCAGTTTTTCTCACCCATTCGAAAAATTGCTACTCTACTAATTTTCTTTCCGATGTACGGAGTATAATTTTCAATGAAGAAATTAGCAATTTCGAGCAATGATGAATTACCAAGAATAAAAAAGACTCTAGACTAAATAGTTCTTGAAATGTTTTAAATTTATGATTTTATTTCTTGAAGTCGAATAGAAGATGGAATAATAAACCAAAGCTTAAAATTTAAAGTTTCCTACGTATTAGGCCAATTGAAAAATCCCGAATCTGATTGTTATGCTAAGTTTTAACGTGGTGAAATGAGCACCGAAGACGGCGAACGCTGTGAACGCCCAAAAGAGGCTGTCATCGATGAAAAAAATTGAATATTTGTATATGAGAAAGCTGTGTGCAGAATGGATGCCGCGCCAGCTCACAATCAATCGAAAGCAGCAACGTGATAATGATTCTGAGCAGTGTTTGGAGCTGTTCAAGTGCAATAAACCTGAATTTTGCGTCGATATGTGACAATGGATGAAACATGGCTCCATCATTTCACTCCGGAGTCCAATCAACAGTCAGCTGATTGGATTGCACATGATGAACCGAATCCAAAGCGAGGAAAACACAACAGTCAGCTGGCAAGGTTATGGCATCAGTATTCTGGGATGCGCAAGGTATAATATTCATTGATTACCTCCAAAAGGGCCAGACCATCAACAGCGATTATTATATAGCGTTCTTGGATCGTTCAAAGGATGAAATCGTTAAAAAACGTCCCCATTTGAAGAAAACAAAGATGCTGTTTCATCAAGACAATGCGCCGTGTCACAAATCAATGAAAACAATGGCAAAATTGCATGAATTTGGCCTCGAATTGCTTCTGCATCCACCGGATTCACCAGATCTGGCTCTCAGCGACTTTTTTCTGTTCTCAGACCACAAAAAAATACTCGCTGGAAAGAAATTTAGCGCCAATGAAGAAGTAATCGCCGAAACTGAGGCCTATTTTGAAGCGAAAGACAAATCCTACTACAAAAATGGTATCAAAAAGTTAGAAGATCGCTATAATCGCTGTATCGCCCTCGAAGGCACCATCAAAAGACCTATATGGAATTGGAGCTTCTCAACATTTGTAATAACAAATCTCTTCTCAGAATGAAAATTTCGAACGTCCAGATAAAGATTGAAAGTATTTATTCGATATAATGCAAAACGAAAAAATGAGGGAACCCTAAGAGCAACCAAAGTGATAATGAGACAATACGCCTCGAAATTCTGACATACTGTTTTTCATAGTTTTTCTAACGGTAGAGTTTTTCACTTTCGTGGACTGGCCAATAGGAGAAAAAAATTCAAACGGTTCTTTCGTAATCCAATTAGCATTTCAGCGATCTGAAAGAGTATCTCCGACGGTCAGAATAATGTGTACATTGTACATGGGTGTTAGGTCGGATTTTCAGGTTCCCATCACATCTTTTCATGTATTTAAAACAGTTTCAGTACGAATGAATAAGGTTCGAATGAAATGGAAGCCATTCATCGAGTATTCAAGCTTTGCGGACCTTCGATACAGAAATGAATGCATTCGGTATACCCGTATCTCCTTCCATTATACTAATCGGTTTGGTAACTACCTTTATTTTTTTTCTTTTTTTTACCGAACCCCCTCCCAATGAAGTTGAACCAGAATGTTTCGTATGCAAGCCAGTTCATTGTTTTTTTCCCTAAGTCATTGAAACCGGGGACTTCCAAATTAACCCGAATTAACTGGCAATAATGGGATTGCCTCGATTTGAATTCTATTGGCTTCCGACCAATTTTCCTATTCAATTCCAGTTGAACGAAAGTACAAGTTTTGACATGTACTATTGGTGTTTTTTTGGTTTTGCTCAGATTGTTTTAGTCAATTCGATTCTGGTTAATTTTATCCAGGGAGGTTGTTAAATCAACGTTTCCTCAGAATTCCAAGTTGATTTTTGGATACCGAGACTAAAGTCTGAGACAGAATATTATTCTAGGCACTGGAGAAGATGACTACATCTTTATTTTTTCTCGAATGACAAGTTGAATCTGAAGAATAAATTCTTCTATCTATTTGCCATTCAAGAATTCCCAACAATACGTGTCAAAATTTGACAGCAGCCCGCCGTTAGTTTGTGAGATATTGCGTTGTGAGTGTAGCTTCTTCTGTTATTTGAAAAAAGATGAAAAAAAAAAGAATTTGTTGATAAAATATTGCTTTCTGCAGGGAAAAATACCGTTGAAGTAAAATCTTGGCTTGATGAAAGTTTTCGGGGTCTGCACCAGGAAAATCAACCATCATTGATTGGTGTGCTAAGCTTAAACGTAGTGAAATGAGCACCGAAGACTGCGAACGCAGTGGACTCCCAAAAGTTCACAAAATAATTTTGAATGACCGTAAAGTGAAGTTGATCGAGATAGCAGACATTTTGAAGATATCATCTGAACGTGTTCATCATATCGTTCACGAATATTTGTACATGAGAAAGCTGTGTGCAAAATAAGTGCTGTGCGAGCTCACAATCGATCAACAGTAAAAACTTTTTAATAATTCCGAGCAGTGTTTGAAGCTGTTTAAGTGCAATAAACCTGAATTTTTGCGTCGATATGTGACAATGGATGACACATGGCTCCATCATTTCACTCCGGAGTCCAATCAACAGTCAGCTGAGTGTACTGCAGACGATGAACCGAATCCAAAGCGAGGAAAAACACAACAGTCAGCTGGTAAGGTTATGGCATCAGTATTCTGGGATGCGCCAGGCATAATATTCATTCCTCCCAAAAGTCGGACCATCAACAACAATTATTATATAGCGTTATTGGATCGTTTAAAGGATGAAATCGTTGAAAAACGGCACCACTTGAAGAAAAAGTGGTGCTGTTTCATCAAGACAATTCGCCGTATCACGAATCAATGAAAACAAAGGCAAAATTGCATGAATTGGTCTACGAATTGCTTCTGTATCCATCGTATTCGCCAGATCTGACCCTCGGCGACTTTTTCCTGTTCTCAGACCTCAAAAGAATGCTCGCTGGAAAGGAATTCAGCGCCAATGAAGAAGTTATCACCGAAACTGGGGTATGTTTTGAAGCGAGAGACAAATCGTACAACGAAAATGGTATCGAAAAGTTGAAAGATCGCTATAATCGCTGATTCGCCCTCGAAGGCAACTATGTTGAATAATAAAATCAAATTCTGCTAAAAAAATACTATGGTAGACCGGGGACTTTTCAATTGGCCTGTTAATAGTTGTAGCTTCTATCGCTATGTCTACTTTGAATACCCTATAACTTTGAAACCAGCGTTGACCAGAGTTCCGATTAAGGGCATGAAGGTTAGGGATTCACGGCTTGACTTGATATTCAAGGTACTTGACTTGAAATCAACTCAAGTTCAAGTCAAGTAGTGGTTTTTCAATGTTGAATCAAGTACTTGATAAATAAATACTTGGCTTGGCATTGAAAAACTACTACTTGACTTGAACTTGAGTTGATTCCAAGTCAAGCCTAAGTCAAGTAGCTTGGATATCAAGTCAAACCGTGAATTTGAAATTAACCATACTTTCAGATGGCTGGTCATTTCGGCCTCTAGAGAATATAAGAATCTGAGAGATTCTGTAGGTGTGTTGGTAGCTGTAACCAAAGCTGTGTTCAGCGGTCGAACCGAATCGGTTTGGAGAACAAAAAGTGTTGATGTTGAAACCAAATGAGCGAGTCCCTATAAATCGAATGTCGGCCTGGCTGGGCATACGATGTATTGTCGAAACGAGAAAAATATGTAGTGGAAATTAATGTTCCGAGCGAATATTGAGGAAGAGTCCCGTCTGGCGGAAACAGCCACTGCCCTCAGCTACGAACCACGTTACAGGAAATCAATTTAACAACTTAGAGTGGAGATACCGTAAGCTGTATAAAAGGAATACGTTATTGCTGAAAGATAGACGACCGTGTTGATTGCCCTATCCGGCACTTGGACGCATTCCTTCTTTCTGGGCGCATGCAAACGGAGACGATCTAATAACACCTCCATAAAAAGTTTCATCTGATAGGAGTTTTATTGGAGTCAGGGCGCGATGAATAACTTCGACTTAACAGTTTTTTTTTTTGCTTCCTTTTTCTGCATGCGGGCAAATTGAAAATGTGTATCATTAGCTCAGTCAACTCGAGGTATTTGCGTTTTAACTCTGACTAATGTGTCATTCTAATCGCAATAAACTTCGATTTTTGAGGGGATAGAGCCGAAAATAACTGAAAATATAATAGAGATAAATCAATTTCATCATTTAATATACAGGAGAGCTTTTCCTAGAAAATCCTCTTCAACTTAGCGCAACATTTATCACTCGAGACGAAATGAACACGAAATAACAAAGGTACAGATTTCTCGATCAGAAATATTCAAATGAACTCGAGTAAGCAAACAGCTGGTAGTTTTGAGGTGACTGAGCGAAAAAGGAATAAAATTCATAGATATTTCGAAGAAAGTTTGTCTGAAATCTTGACATCCGTTATGCAAAACTATAGATATTTTGAAATACTCATTGATTTGAGGGTGAACTTCATATTTGATATATAGTTAAATGGTTCCACAAAATATTTTTCAAACACTTTTGATCTTACGATAACCCAAGGATGCACATCTTGAAGTATCATCACACCCTGTATATACTTCGTTTAAGTAGAAAGATCATTCAAAAACAACTTGTTGATTTCTAGCAGTGAGCTGCCCAAAAAAAATCCTCAAAACACTTCTTATTATACAAATTTGGGCCATTCAGATCTATGTATGATAAATTTGTTTCAACATTTCATGGAAAAAAGCAAAAATAAAGAAAAATTTAGGAATTTTCTACGTTATTATATGAATTCAGAAGAAGTCGATTTTCTTGAATGATCTCCCTAATTATAATAATTGTTGTAAGTACTCACCACTGGATCCATTTTAGGTATAATTTAATGTAAGGGGATGTTTTATCATAATAAACTTTGCAAGAATTCATTATTTTCCCAGAACTTCGTTGTATCTTCATCTTCACAACTAGCAATTGACTATCGATACATGGTAAATCTAAAATAGGGAACATATTTCAGTCTCATCAACACCATTTGGTGAAATAAATGATCATTTCAGTTGTAATTTGCCTTCAAAATGTACATAAAATACCTTAAAAATAACGAAATGGACAAAAACTGATTGATTTAGGTATAAAATCTCGTATTTTTGCAAGTCAGTATCATAGATTATTCAAGCATCGATTGTAATTTTTTTCAAAACTTTGATTGATTCTACTTGCTATATTTTTTATGTCATATATACCACTATTGGCATATCGAATAAGGAATGGTATGAATTCAAGTTGATTGAAAACAAATCATTCATTTGAAATTCAGTGAAATTTACATAATTTCGGACCTTAAACCAACCCTGAAAGTTTCTCTTCAAGAGTGATCGTATACCTACATGGCGGCCGGATGGACAGAATTGATTATAACCTCGAATACTTTATGAGTCTAACCAATCGTTTAGGACCTTTTTCCACTTAAAATTCGACAATTATAGATATTTGGGCAAGAATAAGTGAGAATAAGTAAGAATATGTTTTAAAAAGTTGAGAAGTTTCTGACCTTGTCAAGTCCTTTCTCATGCTCAGTCCAGTCGAGTCCATTTTCAAATTGTATTAACCAAATCCAGCAGAATGTAATCGCCTTCAGTATGATTTTTTTACTTCATCATTTGAAACTTGTCATTTTCATCTTCTAATACTCCTTCAGAAAACCTCGAACATCGATCGGTGAGAATTCAAGACGTCTGCTCCAACACAATTCGAATATCCATCAGCTATTATTCCTGAAGATAATAGATAATTATAAAAACTTTTCGATACTCAATCATTCAATATCAGGAAGATCTATTCATCAAGAAATACAAATTCTTTCAGAGATTATTGAAAATGATCAAAACTAGAAACGAATCAAGCCAGACAGTTAGCATAAAGATTTATGTTCTTTCAGGATGCGCACAGACATGACATTTTCCAACAATATTAACCTGATACAAACTTTATTCGAACAGATTCTATTTCAATTTCAGATTGATGCAGTGGGAATGATGAACAAACAATTTGATTCAAATTAATTAATATCAGAAAGTACAGGTATAGTTGAATTGAATTAGAACATTATATAATGCAGTATAATTCATAATTCGATACTACATTTCTATGCAGCTTTCAATTTACTTCGATTAGAGAAGAAAATGAGCCGAAAGTAACCGAAAATATAATAAAAACTAATTATAACACGAGTAATTTGAAAAGAATCAGTAGTACTTACGTATTTTCTTGGAAATCCTCTCCAACTTGGCAAAACTTTTATCTATCGAATCAAAATGACAGGGGACTAACAAAATCATAGATTTCTCGATCAGAAAATTCCAACTAAATTCGGGTAAACAACTGAACTGAACATAATGAATAATTTTGAAATTTATCGATACTTAACATCTGAAATATCCCTTCATTAAGAAATACAAATTCTTCTAGAGACAAATGAAAATGATAAAAACTGAAAACAACTGAAGCCAGACAGTTAGCACTGAGATTCATGTTCTTTCACGATGCGCACAGACATGACATTTTCCAACAATATTAACCTGATAGAGATTTTGATTTGAACCAATTTGAACATTCACATGAATTCTATCTCAATTTCAGATTAACATAATGGAAATAATGAACAATTCGACTCAAATTTCCAAATGTCAAAATGTTTAGGTATTGAAGTATCGCACAATATCTTGCAGCAAATTGACAATTGCCTACTGAATTTCTATACAAATCTCAATTAATTAACTTGACTGAGTCAAAAATAAGATCCAAAAGCAACCGAAAATATAAAAGGACAGATTATTACACGAGTAACTTGAAAATAATCAGTGATACTCACTTTTTTTTTAGAAAATCCTCTTCAACTCAGTACTACATTTGTCACTCGAATAAGGATGAATGCGTAATAACGAAAACACAGATTTCTGGATACAGAAAATTTCATCTTAAATCGGGTAAACAAACACCTGGTTGTGATGAGGCGACTGCGTGAGAAAGGAATACAATTTCTTCCAATCTAATGAACTGAAAAATTATTTTATTTGAATTGTATCTCATTTCGGATGATTCATCGTTCGTGGATTATGAACATATTACCAAATGTTCGGGAAATTATTACATAATTGAATGAAAAAAATGTTGAACAATATATTATAAACCTTATGTGTTCTCCACAAATGAACGAGCCTTTAAAAGCTCCTTTAATTTTTGAGCGCTCGTTCACGGAACAACATTTCGTCAGAATGTCTGTAATTTTCGAATTTTTTTTTTGTCTTAACCGACGAGGTATGTCCGGCCGGCCGTAAACACGATAATTCAGAGGTTCAGATTATGAATGCCGCAGTTGAATTAGCTAATGATCAACGAACTAACATACAATTTCGGATCCTAAATCAACTCTGAAAGTTTCTGTTCGAGAGATATTGTGTTTACGGTGGCCGGGCAGAATTCATTTTAACCTAGAATAATTCGATTAGTTTGGCACTTTTCAAAGCTCGAAATGCTCGAAAAATGAGCATACGTAGCTACTTTTCAGTTCGATATAATCGCAGTTCGAATTTTGGTTTGCGCATTTTCTTATGAATTTGACATTGTTATTTATGGATTCTCCATTGACGCATAAATGAAGGGGCTTCAAAAGCTCCTGACTTCAAGTCAGTGCTTTTATTTTTGAGAGCTTGTTCTAATATTTAAAAATTTTGTTTTTCTCTTTAAACTATTGATGAGACTAAAAATCTGCGAAAAAATCATGTTGGAATTTTGAAAGTCAGGAAAATCTTACAAGCGAAAAAGTATCCAGAAATATAATGAAGACAGACTGATAATAACATGAGTAATTTGAAAAGAATCAGTTCTACTCACATATCTCCTATAAAATCCTCTTCAACTCAGCAAAACTTTCATCTATCGAATCATAATGTCTATAATTTTGAGCCAAGAATTGTCTTAAACGATAAGGTATGCCCGGTCGGCCGTAAACACGATAATTCTCTAACTAGAAATTTGAAATTTTCAAGGGAGGTTCAGATCTTGATTGTCGTAGTTAAAATCGCTAATGGTTAATTTTTGATTAGTGGTTCAGTGAATGTGGCGTTTATATTTCGATTCTATCGTTAATTTCAAAACTGTGGTTCCAATCAAAATGAAAATTTGCATTTGCAATAATCACAGTCTATTTATTATTATTCCGGCAGACGATTAGGAAATGTATTTATTTGAAATTATTGGAATTACCAGTTGAATATGTCTATTTTAACGTTTGATGTTTATGAATTCTTGGTCAGATCTGACAATTGAAGATGGTGAATGTCATCAACTCTAGCGTTAAATCCCTCTATTCCATTCGAATTAATTCCCCATATGGAATTGTACATTTTGCGAACAATCATGGTGTGCTGTTGATGTGAAATATATCTATCAATTTATGCGACCCAAATGCTCACTTGGTTGCATCAGTGCATTTTGATTGAAAGCCATTCTTTCAGTCATTTCGCATCAATGATAATTTTTGAAACGTCAGTTAGCAAAGCGGTCAATTCCCTATTTC
The DNA here is from genome assembly GCF_914767665.1 of Harmonia axyridis. NCBI lineage: Eukaryota > Metazoa > Arthropoda > Insecta > Coleoptera > Coccinellidae > Harmonia > Harmonia axyridis. Next base: position 379,899 of record NC_059508.1, read on the forward strand.
ATCGAATGATCATCAACAATGTTGATTAGCTATGGAAATCCTGTCAGATCCTAATGACGAAGGGGCTATATTCCTTCTATTATTCTGTTAGGGCCCCAGAACATCTCCTAATTTCAAAGAATATGCGAAAGCAACGTAGATATAGCTGGAAATAGACGATTTAAAAAGCTTGATAATCCAAATTTTCTCTGAATCATTTCAGATCAAAAAAGGTACACAAAATTCCAGTGGAATCTGACTGATAGGTTTTGAGTATCAAGTTTCTCTAAAAATCTCCGAATCATACGATCTACATAATATTCTATCGAAACAAATGAAACAATAATTCAATTGTGAAAACAAAAGTTCCTTGTGGTACAGGGTGGGCAAATTTAGATATTTTAGCAGTACAACTTTAAAACTAGAGGAGATTGACGAAATCTCATCCCCATTCTCGTTCTCCTTTTCTGAGAAACTAAAAAATTTTGTAGAACTTAGTAAAAAGCATAGAAATGATCAGATAGACGGAAGGACACTGCTCTTGTTATAGGAAGCCAGTTTTTCTGTGCTCATCAACAGTTGAAACCATAAAAAAATTGACTCTTAAATAAAAAAAGGTTTTTGACCATTTTTATTATTCATATTGATACAAACCATACGATGTTGTAGATCTCTGAAATCAGGAAAAACTAAGCTCCAAAAAAAAAGGCCCAGAAATCTAGTGTTTCTATTTGAAATAACCTAACTTTGGGCAAAAGCTTCGTAATTGAAAACCCTGTTAAAAAGATAAGCACGTAACTGAATTCTACGTAAAAAAGTGCCTGTATAATGTTTTAATTTCATCCCATCCTGTACAAAATTGATAACGAAAAAAAAAATCCAAAAATCACAAAAATTGGTGAAATTATACCCGGCTGTTCGTAAAAATAATCAGAGGAAAGCTGAATCTTCGATCCTCTGAAGGACATAATTTCACACTATGGAATACAGCAGCGAATATGATAGAAAAAAAAACATTTACACACATATTAAAAAACAATTTAGACAGTCTTGTGCAGTGTTAACTTATCACCCAGTCTACAATCGCTTTTATCGAACGCAACTTTATATTTCATGAATATAACTAACGCTAATGATGGAATGATTGACCGAGAGTTGCCGTTCTGTTAGTGACAGCGATCATTTTCCTATTGTTAATGAGGGTTTTTCTGTGGACACACAGAATTGTCTGCAGCTTATGGTTGAATAAGTTGCACTGATGATACACGCCAAAGTGGCCCTGACAGCTTTACAGTTCAGTCATTTATAAGCTGGATGTCAATGGTAGATTATCTATTATTGTGGGAGACAGAATTCTAAATATAATGTTACAACGATTTGATTCCAGGAATGTTTTAAACATTGTTTACATGAAAATTGTTGTTTTCGATGTTGAACATAATGAACCACATCAGCTTATTTTGAATTAAAATCGTTTAGGCTTGACCAATAACACTATTTAGTGAATGAAATGGAACAAAATTAATTAATATTGACAATATTTGTTTCACTAACATTGTTACTTCTTTAGTGTATTCTAGATTTCGACTGAAGCAAAATAGACCTTGTGAACCAACTACGTCCAAGTGAGCCATTTACGTTGATATCATAGATTGCTGAATACTCTAAAGAAAAATTTAGTTGTATAGGTGTCCCAAATTCAATACTCATTGAGAGCATCTCTAGAACTAAAAACAATTGGAGAAAACATCTTCAAGGATCCCTGATCTCTTCTTTCGACATACTAAAATATCAGAAATCAAATCGTGAATATCTTCATTGGTTCTAGAGTTACTGAGAAGGATCATTGTCTCAAACCCCAATATGCAAATTTTCAGGTCAAAATTATGATTAGGTCTCCATAAACGTCTAATAGGCCATCCCGGTGAATCACCCTGTATATAAAATCATCGAAAACAGCATTTTGATCGTCAAAACTAAACGGATGAAGTCTCAATTTCTTAGCTGTCTAATGTGAGTTGCCTAATTCTGAATTAACAGAATCATTTCGAAGTGTCAGTTTAATTTTCTGATTTCTTTTCGAAAATTCTCGAAAATTTTCAGATGCTAAAGTAACAATTAGTGTGTATGAACTCCTTCACATATTTCTGTTCAAGTGTAAAATAATAAATTAGTCACAAGCGAATACAATGTCATTAATAGAAATATTATTATTATTTCTATGATATTTTCTTCATCGACCAGTTAGCAAGAATTATATGGTACAATTTTCAGTTTCCCATAATCGAACACATGTTTATCAGATGTCAGTTCAATAGCCTGTAATAGGATGCCACTAATTTATTATCGATTGATGCGTTAACGATTGGTACCTCTCCCTCCTCTTCACCATAGTAACATTGGTGGTAACTATGGTGATGGCAAAGAAGGGGTACCGATCATCAACGTATAAATCGATAATGAATAAGTAGTATCCCACCACTGATTTTTTTTGTGAAATACTCGAAAATGTTCAGTTGCTATAGTGGAAATAATAATAATATTTCGGATGCAGCTCAGCAAAAAATAAATCAGTAAAAAAACAACCTAATAAATATGTGTTTATCGGATATTCTATTTATTGCTTAATTATCTATTTACTTAAATTTCGTGAGGAAGTCGAAAGGAAATTCATCCGTGAGAATATTATTATCTATGGTATTTCTTCAATAGAAGATATATTTTTGAGTAAATAGGTGATTAAACTCATATTTTATATTCTCCTCAAAATTAAATATGTTATTTTTTTCTTTTCGATTATCTTTTCAGTCAAAATATGAAGTTGTTATTGTACTTTTTGAATAAAATATTTTCACACTGTAATCGCATAATACGAGTAATTCATCTGGTTGTCGGAAAACTGACCAATTATTTTACCTTCAACTGTACACACGAAACCAATACTGCTTTCCAAAACAAAGCAATGGCATCCAATTATCAAAGATATACAGAAAGTAAAGGAATGGATAGAATAATTCAAATTACATCTCTCAAACAATAATAAATCTAACACATGATGCGCATAATAATCTACGTTTGGCTCAAATATAGTCATTTTTCAGAAACGCCCTGTAACTCGAAAACGAATCAGATATCTATGATCTGCCTTCTGAGTCTTATAGTTCTAGAGATGCTTTCAGCGAATTTTGGACACATTGTAGAATATCTTTCAGAACAATTGATTTGGAAATTCTAATCGAGATCAATGAAGACAGAATCAGTCTTGATTTTTATTGTATTCAACAATAACATTCTAAAGGTTAATGAGAATGTTTTTTGGAAAGAAGGCTGTAGAATTCACGTCCGTGCTCTTATCATTTTTTCATTATCAGTTCGACAAATTGATGTTTCTTCTTACGAGTTGAATCTTATATCATTACGATGTGTACTTACACCCTCTACAATATCGTTGGAAACGCTTTCGGCCATTGCAGTGCCAGCTTGTCCACATCTGGATGTGTGCTTTGTGGAGGTCGAGAAATAAGCTGTAATAGATAACATGTGGCACTTCCACAAAGAATAAGAGAGAGCCGACAAAAAAGTTGCCAATATGGCGCAGCAACTGCAAAGTCGCGTGAATTAAGGACATATTCTTCGTAGATTTTACCCAGTGTTTCATCATAACGTTTCGGACTCTCCTGATACCTACTATTAAAGAAAAAAAAGTGAAATTCGACGTCCCTAGGACCATCGGAAGGTTATTGGCTCTCTGCACTTCTCTATTTTGTAATAGGGAGAAACAGATTTTGAGGAACATTTGGATGAAACCATGAATAAAATTTTTTAAAGATTCCGTTTCAGATTGCATCTCATTATGGAGATATACCAACTAACAAAGAAACTGCAACCCAGAAGGAACTGTTTAAATTTTACATTCTTTTGGTAAAACATAGTATTGAAGTAGTAAATGATTGAATTTGGAAAAAAAATCGTGAAGGTTTATTAGCTTGGGATAGTATCCCTCAAGAAGAAATAGACCATCTTATTGCATCAACATCCTGATGTGTTGGGGAGTGGATAATCCAAATTTCAATCATTTACTCCTTGCTATGCTATTTATGTGAAAAATTTAAATAAAATTTGAACCGCTCCTTCTGGGTATTGCAGTTTCTTTGTCAGTTTATTCCATAAAACATAACGGTCTGAATCTGAAGCAGTTTTCTATTTACATATTTGAATCTGGTTCAGTTTGCCATGTCTATTAGAGTTTGATTATTGGTTGGATTATTATTGATAGACCAACTAAATTCAATAGCTAGCATTCAGATGAAAAGGCATTATAACCCCAGATAGGTCTGTTTATCTCTGTTTATGATGGGAAAGGGTTGTCATCGACTTCAAAGAATGGAATAACGATTTATCTGTGAACGTCTTGCTGCTATCTCCTGATTGAACTCCTCCAAAAGTATTTCATAAGCTTCAGGCCCCAGATACGTATGAGTTTTTCAAATATATCGCATTGTCTACGTGAATTTTCTACTCCGTATATGATAAATTGTCTATTCGAATTCTCTAGGGTAGGTGAAAGCTTTCTTCGAGATTTCCACCCTAATGATTAATTTCAGTCCGAAAAATCATTCATATTTTCCATCATATGATAAATAATTCAAACGGTGAACTGCAACTTTTGAGAGAAGTTTTATGGACTGAATATCAATCAATGAATCTATTGCGGAAGTTTGATTACAAATATTCTGAGATTGCTTCGTACTTATTGATCGGTTTAATAAGTGTACTGAATAAAATGAGGACTTATTTCTCACACCCTATAAATTACAGATTCTCCACGTTTTCAATACTAGGTGCTAGTCTCTTATTTCGTATTTCTGTATCCCAGAGAGTTCGAGTATCGAAGAAAGAAATTCTCTCGGATATTGAAATTTTCAACTACTTGAATGATATCAACAGAAAAAAAGAAATACCTAGTTACCATCGTACAGAACTCAACTTGTCAGAAGTGGAGCAGATATTGGAGAACTGCAGCTTCGAGTTACAATCTACGACCTAGAAACCTCTGAAGATGCTCATCGCAGTAGTGAGCGAAACGTCAGTTTAAAAACCGTCTAGATTATGGCTAGAAACTCCAGAATTTTCCAGTTCTGTTGAATTTATTTGATTGCCTAAGAAAACTCGGGTAGGACTACATAAATACAAATAATTATTTTTGAAGTAAAATGAATAGAAGAAATTGCAATCTAATCCTTTTCAATCGTCCCTAGAGGTCGTATTCAAACAGACATAAAGATCAGAAAAGCTGTGGTGACTTCGAGGAGTTTATTTTATGATTCACTTAAAGTTTTTTCAATACAAACAGACGCTACGTAGTTTGTGCAATCTTTGGATGATACAACTCGAGATTACATTGATTCACGTCACCAGTGTTGACCTACGATATAACCAGAAGACATGAGCTTGCATAATGCCAACCTAACAGCATTCGTTTTATGTCGACTTCCTGCCACTAACCCTATTTTTGTGGAAGTATATGGTGTGCATCAGCGAGCCATTCGCCATTCCCAACCGATATTATTGGATGAATAACGATCAACTTAATCGACAACGTTATGGATTCATTGTTCGTGAATTCATTCAATGAAACTATTGTAAAATTGTATGATTCGGTTGTAGAATATTAACCATACGTCGTGCATATTAGTATTCAATTACGCTCTATTTTCGTTATGAATAAATTTCTGAAAATTTACAGGCCATCATCGAAATTTCCAACATCGGTATTGAGCAGATATCCATCCAATCAATTGGATTCTGTTTTCACTTCTTGAATGCCAAAACCCAAAACATACTTTTTTCTATGACGGAAAAAACGATCGACATTTCATAACCGGTCAAAAATAACATTTTCCATGAAATTATTGAGCGGTTAGCATTTTTTTCCCAGATATACAGGGTTCATCATTTCCCTATCAAATTCAAGACAATAACTCATCAAATGAGGGCTGAGCCTACTATTGTAAAGCAGGCTTGAAACAATGTAGTGCAGCACCTGTTCAATGACTCTTCATTGTGGCTTACACAAACAGCAGAAAACGCGTTTCTAATTTAATAGACAGATCGCTGATCAGTGTAATCGAAAGTTTGTCAATCTGTGGGTATGCAGCATCAAATATAGACATCAATCGCTTGCACATTCGTTTGAAATACCGGATTCTAACCACGGCCTATACAGTATATACATCACTCTAATTAGTAAATGGCAAGCCAAGCCATAAGATGATTAAAGCAATCACTCTGCTTACATGTAGCACCCTTGAGGGCAACAGCAAATATTGGTACTAAACGATGCATTTTTAATAGGTTGAATACTGATCCTTCAAACATTATTTGATGTGTACGTTGGAGAGTTCCCACTAGCTCATCGTTTGGGACCTAACTTCTGGGAGAAAGTGACCGTTTATAAGGGCACTCATCTCTTGCTGATGTTGTTCATTGGTTAATTTGGATGAAGAACATTATGGTCATGCTGATCGATACTGTAGGAATTGTAAGATTTTACTAAACGAATAATAAAGGATTTTTCTTCTGGAAATGAGTAGGATGAAAAAAGTGCTCTATAATATTTAATGAAATCGTAGTGAAGGGTGTTTTTTTTAGAGCTATAGAACTTTAAATTGCAATAAAACAACGAAGGATTATTCAATTGACATGAATTTTATTCATCCGCAATATAATCTTGTGGCATTACATTTTTAATATGATTTCTGGCATATGACCGCCACGGCTGGCTCGGATGTAGTCCAATCTGGACGTCCAATTTTCGATTACTTTTTCCAACATTTGTGGCCTTATATCGGCAATAACACGGCGAATGTTGTCTTCCAAATGGTCAAGGGTTTGTGGCTTATCCGCATAGACAATGACTTTACCTAGCCCCACAGAAAGTAGTCAAGCGGTATTGTATCACAAGATCTTGGAGGCCAATTCACAGGTCCAAAACATGAAATTAGGCGGTCACCAAACGTGTCTTTCAATAAATCGATTGTGGCACGAGCTGTGTGACATGTTGCGGCGTCTTGTGGGAACCACAGCTCCTCGACATCATGGTTGTTCAATTCAGGAATGAAAAAGTTAGTAATCATGGCTCTATACCGATCACCATTGACTGTAACGTTCTGGCCATCATCGTTTTTGAAGAAGTACGGACCAATGATTCCACCAGCCCATAAAGCGCACCAAACAGTCAGTTTTTCTGGATATAACGGTGTTTCGACATACACTTGAGGATTAGCTTTACTCCAAATGCGGCTGTTTTGTTTGTTGACGTAGCTATTCAACCAGAAGTGCGCTTCATCGCTAAACAAAATAAAATGGACGTAGTGCGCGATACGTATTCCGCACAGAACCATTGTTTTCGAAATAAAATTGCACTATTTGCAAGCGTTGTTCAGGCGTGAGTCTATTCATGATGAATTGCCAATCCAAACTGAGAATAAATCACTTGACAGCTGTTAAATCGGTCGCCATCTTGAACAGTAATGCCCACTTAAAGTTATATACTTCGAAAAAAAAACACCCGTTATAAGGTGATCATTCTTTCAAATGAATGAAGTAAAAAAATGATGGCATATTTCATTGAAATCAAAGATCAATTTGAAGTCTGCAATAATTCCTCCCTGGATCAGGCCAACGTCGAGATTAAAACCGTAAAAAAAGGGCCGAAGAGTTGAGATACAGTTCCTTATCTTAACTGAGTGGAAAGCAAATTTATCAAATGTTCAAACTCCAACCCTCTCCGGGTAAAATAAGGTGAATGAAACCCAAGACACCGGAGTTGAAAATTTCCCTCGATTAAATCTAGAGAATTATTACATTTATCCCCTACCTCCCCAAAGTCTCGGTTTATTTTTAATTATCCTTTTATTGAGTTAAATCTGGCGAGCACTTACAAAAATTTCCACTATATTTTGAGTCTGTCTTGTATTCGGCAGTGGCCTGTCTCGAATCGAGATATTTATGTGCCTCGAAATACATCAGCTGAAGAATGCGGGAGCATTTCATTGAAGTTAAAGATTCAGCTACTTCCTTCAGATTCATTTCTCGAATGAGAAGCGGAATTCCAACGTTCGTCGCTAGAACCAAGATCTTCGACCAGAAACTTTCAGTTTAAATTCAACATTCCACATTAATTAAATCCGGATATCAATTATTAACACGGTGTAATTGAAATGCATTTCGAAATCTATTTCTTCCATCAAATTTTCTCTCCGTTTCCGTTCTATTCGTTTATACTGTCTACGATGGGATTGCTCTAATCTCCCTATCGGATATGTGATTTCCATCTTCCTTGCTGCAGACATTGAACAGCGGTTTTATTGGAAAAAATGTTCGAAGAGACCGAATAGAACGATATATGCTATCATTTTTCAATCAAGAAGCAATAAAGGTAAAGATCTCATCATTCAAGGAAAAATTGAAAAACAATTATTGATAACAAAAGTGACCAAATCGACTCATACTATTTAGATAGACAATCAACTAGCATCCTGGATGTTATTCAAAATGACTGGTAAGACAATGAATTCCCGCCTAAAATGAATTGCTGAAAACTTGGACAAGTCTTATTAATAATCGAAATATTCTGGCTTCCCCCAAGTGACTTTGGATATACGTTGTTTTCGGACAGTTTCTGTCGATCGCCACTTTTCGACGACTTTTTCTAACCAATAGCAATTTAAGCAAGCAAGCATAGCTGAGCGAAGCTACGGGATTGCTAGAATTGCTATTGGTTAGATAGAGGCGAAAACGGTGGATGCAGAAGACATTCGAAGCTCAATTAATGCAATTTTGCCATTGTTTTCATTGATTTGTGACACGGCGCATGGTCTTGATCAAACAGCACCTTTTTTCTCTTCAAATGGGGCTGTTTCTCAACGATTTCATCCTTTAAACGATCCAATAACGCTATATAATAATCGCTGCATGATGGTCTGCTCCTTTTGGAGGTAATCAATGAATATTGTACCTTACGCATCCAAGAAGACTGATGCCATAACCTTGCCAGCTGACTGTTGTGTTTTTCCTCGCTTTGGATTCGGTTCATCGTGTGCAGTCCACTCAGCTGACTGTCGATTGGACTCCGGAGTGAATTGATGGAGCCATGTTTCATCCATTGTCACATATCGACGCAACAATTCAGGTTCCTTGCACTTAAACAGCTTCAAAAACTGCTCAGAATCATTAACACGTTGTTGCTTTTGATCGATTGTGAGCTCGGGCGGTACCTATCTTGCACACAGCTTTCTCATGTACAAATACGATATACACGTTCAGATGATATCTTCACAATGTCTGCTATCTCGATCAACTCCACTTTACGGTCATTCAAAATTATTTTGTGAACTTTTCTGGTTTTTTCGTCGGTGACTGCCTCTTTTGGGCGTTCACTGCGTTCGCCGTCTTCGCTGCTCATTTCACCACGTTTGAACTAAGCATACCAATCAATGATGGTTGATTTTACTGGTGCAGATCCCAGAAACTCTTCATAAAGCCAAGATTTTGCTTCAACTGTATCTTTTCCTTTCAAAAATATATATTGAATAAGCACATGAAATTTTTTTTGTCCATCTGTTTTCAAATAACAAAAGTAGCTACACTCACAACGCAATATCTCACAAACTAATGCTGGTAATAACTAAAAATCATATGGATTTAATAATAGCACTTCAATTGGCCTAATATTATGAACAAACAAACCTGTAGAGTAGAGTAAGATTGTGAAAGTGGGGGTAGAATACTCGAGTTTGCTATTTCACACTTGCTATCCACTTTACTCTCCCCTGCACTATTAAAATAAACCAAGCTTCAAGATCTAATAAATAGTCACATGCCGGAATATCGATATTGAAAGATATAAATTGAAATTCACAATTATTGATCGCAAAGCGACAAGTTGTCGATTGAATCATCGACTTCTGAAAGATTTCGACAAATCCGTCTAGAAGAAATCTGAGACAACTGGTAGCAGAAGGAAAAAAAATAATTGGGAACAAGTTGATTGATTCACGTTTTCAAATGATAGAAAGTTTGCTTGGATGAACTGAAATAATCCTGTGTTGAACACAGACCGGAAGTGCTAGCGTAGAGTCGTGATAAGGGTGCTGAGCGGCTACGCGAACTGACTTCTTGAACAACAGAAGAAATAATACCTACAAGATGATTAAACTAACACATTTACTACTTAGGCAGCTCTCACTGCTGTTTTATTAGACACAACAAACGCCTAGTTCGGAAACCGATGAGAAGGGAACTTTTCAGAGTCGAATGAAATGGCAAATTGCCCAGGAAATTGAATGAAATCACCTTCGAATAGCTGTCTGGGCCCCTTCGCATTATTCGAACTTTTTCTTTTATCGATGTGAAACAAAACGAAACTAGCATTACACCATTCTTGATGACAGTCTGCTGCCTGAATAGAGATTGACTTTTTCTCTCTCGCACTGAAACACTTCAATGTGAATTACTTCATAGTTATAAAACGACTATTATACAGATTTTATATTCGAAACCTGAACAGTGAAGATATTGGATTTATCCTGAAACCAAAACATTCAATATAAGTACATAATCACTTTTGTTTTCGATGAGAGTTTATGATTTGTGATTGCCTGAACATAATGAATCGCTTCAAACACAAATTTGAATTAATTTCAAAACAGTTGATAGTGATGAAACATACAATAGTTAAATACTCACAATTACTAGAATAAATCAGATAAAGACTGGTAGACATTGAACAAAAACTACATACAAGAAATAGAATAGGCCCTAGAACCGATCCCTGTAGTATTCAGTATCTATGTGAAATCAATTTATCACCAGGTTGGTTAAATGATCTGTTATATATTGGGTGTTTTTTTTCGTGGTCTATAACTTTAAGTTGGCATTACTGTTCAAGATAGCGATCGATTTAACAGCTGACAAGTGATTTATTCTCAGTTTGGTTTGGCAATTCATCATGAATAGACTCACGCCTGAACAACGCTTGCAAATAGTGCAATTTTATTTCGAAAATAATGGTTCTGTGCGTAATACGTATTGCGCACTACGTCCATTTTAGCGATGAAGCGCACTTCTGGTTGAATGGCTACGTCAACAAACAAAACTGCCGCATTTGGAGTGAAACTAATCCTCAAGTGTATGTCGAAACATTACATCCAGAAAAATTGACTGTTTGGTGCGCTTTATGGACTCTTGGAATCATTGGTCCGTACTTCTTCAAAAACTATGATGGCCAGAACGTTACAGTCAATGGTGATCGGTATAGAGCCATGATTACTAACTTTTTCATTCCTGAATTGAACAACCATGATGTCCAGGAGCTGTGGTTCCAACAAGACGGCGCAACATGTCACACAGCTCGTGCCACAATCGATTTATTGAAAGACACGTTTGGTGACCGCCTAATTTCACGTTTTGGATCTGTGAATTGGCCTCCAAGATCTTGTGATTTAACATCGCTAGATTACTTTCTGTGGGGCTATGTAAAGTCATTGGTCTATGCGGATAAGCCACAAACCTTTGACCATTTGGGAGACAACATTCGCCGTGTTATTGCCGATATACGACCACAAATGTTGGAAAAAGTCATCGAAAATTGGACGTCCAGATTGGACTACATCCGAGCCAGCCGTGGCGGTCATATGCCAGAAATCATATTTAAAATGTAATGCCACAAGTTTATCTTGCGGATAAATAAAATTCATGTGAATCGAAGTATCCTTCGTTGTTTTATTGCAATTTGAAGTTCTATAGCTCTAAAAAAAACACCCTTCATTTTAATTTTATTCAAAACCTTGCTTTCACGGAATGCAAAGCATACTACTCCAAAAATTCCAACCTAACCAACTAAAACGTCTAAAACTACTATTAAATCTCCTCTATAAAATTTTTGATATCGTGTATTAGATGTGAGGGAAGATTATTTCACAAATTCATTATATTGTTGGTCCAAATCTCAACTCACTGAATGATTTCTCTCCTCATCTTATAGTTTATATATCAGAAAAGTACGAGAAAGTTTTGTTCAGTTCTTCAGATCTTATTCCAGATAATAGTGTTGATAACAAATTCAGGTGATTACCCACGTGAGTGGAATAAATTCAGGAAGATCTTTTACTTTTCTGTTCAAGCTAGATAGAACTCTTTCTTTTGGGTTTGGTAAAAGGGACTTGGTGAATTCTCAGTTTCAGTATGTGTCTCCAAGATCAACAGCGATGTCCTGCTTGTTTCTGTTCGAGATCACGTGTCTTTGACAAACGAACATATACGTTTAAAGAACAATTATTTCAGAACTTCTAAAAGGATTATCTACTGGTTATTGAATTATATCGCAATGAATATTTTATTTATTCTCATTGCTCCTAAAGTTTTTCTTTATTTTCGGGAAATATTTTCTTTTATATATCCGAATATATATATTTATGGGAGAAAAGACTGAATGTTCTCTTTATTTTGGTTCAATTGCCTTCTACAGATGAGATGACAGAATCATCAGTTGAAAATATATAATCTTGATGGTATTGGATAATGAATTACCTGTCGAGTATCTCCTTCCATTGAAGGGTTTTTCTGATGATTGAGTCTATTAACAGGTATATTATTTTTCACTAACACGTTCGCAGAGCTGGAAGAGGGAACCCTTTCCCTAACTTTCAAGTTTGTTTTGTTTAATTCTGTAGGGTGAATTAAAGTTTGTTTTTCATTAACCTTTCATTTCTTGTGTCATCCTCGTGAAATAATTGTGATTAGCGCAACCATCTGAATTCAACTGCGTGTTTGCGTTTGAATTAGTTAAAAATAATTCTATATACACGGAGTTTCTGAGACTAGAACGTGACCGATAATAAAATATAGGAATTACGAATACGAACGAAACGACTTCGTAGAAAGCTGCATTTGTACTGCACTCAGAAAGGGGCTTATGCCTCTGAAATTCAGCACTGGACGAAGCATTAACAGATTAGTCTTTCTTGTATATTTTCCAGATGATTTCCTGACATTCGCCTTCACTGTATTGCTTCCAGTTTGTATAGAGTGGGTGTATACTCTGCAAACTCTCAATATATATGTATATAACAGAAAGGATGTTCCGTTCTAGGGCATAACATTGAGTTATTAAACATTATTCTGCCTAAAATTAACACTGAACCTACGTTAGAAAATTAACGAGATATAAAATTCATTTCGTTTATAAGTTGAATATAGTTGAATTCATGGAAGTGGAGGACTGAAAATCCAGATGAATCGAGACTCATTTTCGGCACTTTTCAAGCTACTCAATACAAAAGCCAGAACGTTCATTTTGTATTTTATGTATGACTCAGGAGGTTTTTGCATATGTCAATTAAATTTATCTCGAAAACATTCGGATTCTTGAGAAAACATTTCATAGAAATTTGGATTTAAATATGTACTCTTTATATACAGGGTGGCCATTTGAAAACGACACAGACGAGATTACAGACGAAATAAAGTTTTTCGATAGAAATGCTCGGACAGGTCGATTTCTGTTTCGAGGGGGACAACTTAAGATATAGGTTACGGACGCATAGCGCTTCAACCCTTGCTACTACAACCCTCACCCCCAAATTTTGAATAGGGAAGATGGGGTGAGTGATACCTCAATTTGAAGGTATTTTTATACTGATTTCAGCACAGTAATTGTTTTTTCATTTTATGCATTAGTTCTCAAAATATTCTTAACTAAGTATTTGAAAATGAAGTAGTGTTTTCATGGCACTTGTAGTGTTTTGTGAAAAATCGACATTTTGAGCTTCAAAACAACCATGACTGTGGCTTCCTTCCTAACTAACTAACGCATGAATATTTCGAGAACTAATGCATAAAATGAAAAAACAATTACTGTGCTGAAATCAGTATAAAAATACCTTTAAATGGAGGTATCACTCACCCCATCTTCCCTATTCAAAAATTGGGGGTGGGGGTTGTAGCAGCAAGGGTTGAAGCGCTATGCGTCCGTAACCTAAATCTTAAGTTGTCCCCCTCGAAACAGAAATCGACCTGTCCGAGCATTTCTATCGAAAAACTTTATTTCGTCTGTAATCTCGTCTGTTTCGTTTTCAAATGGCCACCCTGTATAACGTAGGCTTAACGAATATGTTCTGAATGTTGTTCGATATTATCGCTGAATGATGATGCGTTTAATTTAATTCAGCCGACCTCATCTCTCTCGTTAGTTTGGATGGAAAAAAAAACTCCTAATATATTTAGCTTACGCTAACTATGTGTCAAATATTTCACTTCGAGCAGAAAATATCTGCAGCAAAATTCGCGTATTTGTTGTATAACTGCAGCCACACGAGCTGTCCAACCAAAATCCGCAAAAGCGGATGAACTAGAACAAAAGGCAAAGGAAACTGTCACATATATTTCATTTTATTCAGCGTTTCGAATGTATGAAGTTGCCATACTTTTATTGATCCATAATTAATTCATGGTTGGTGAATTGTAACCCTTTTTTTTTAGGAATATCCGTAATTCAAATCGAAACAAATACTTGATTAAAAACTGATACACTTATGACTATTTCAAAACAATTTCCTTGACTAACTGGACAAGCATATAGAAGTAATAAATTCATGTTTGAAAGCTACATACATACAAAGTCTGCTACGTACCTATGATAAAAAATCATTTATAGTTTTCTTTTCCTACAAAATACTCAGAATTTGGGTAATCTAGACTGAATTATTCAGAACAGGCCTACTTGTAACCCTGCTCCCTCAAGGCGTTGTTGGAAAGGGATCATACTATCTATATGAATTTAAATATTAGGATTTTATCCCTATTTCCCCTCATCAGATATCGTTTTTGAAAAAAAGGTGCTAAATTTACTGTTAATTGGAGTGATTTATGAAACAATTCATTCTGCAACAATAACAAGTAATTGACCATCTCATTAGTCAGCATGGCATATCATACACCATTCTTATAACCTCATTAAGTAGTAGTGTATAATGCAGGCAGAAGAAAACAGAGAGTTAATATTGTCTTTATGGCTTTCATGAGATTTATGGACTTGGGCATAACTGGCATATTACATTCCATGAAGATTCAAAGGTAACTAACATGTTTCCACGTTTCTGAGGAAATGCATGCATTTTCTTTGAGTCGAGTGATTCTTTCAAGGATATAATTGCCGGATAATGAATATCCTGGAATTTCTTTCAAGTTTTTTGTTCACTGAGAGCATATTCATAATTTGCAGTTAGAAGTTTGACGTATTTGAAGAATTGAGAGGGCTAATCTGGAGCGACTAACAAATTTTGCGAATGAATTTTCAAAGTTTTAGTTTAACTTCATTGATTTAATTGATGGGCTAAACCGGTTCCCGTGTTATTCAGTAATCTCACTAATTAACGAAAATATACAATATACTAACTGACAAAGAAACTGCTACACCCAGAAGAAGCTGTTTCAATTTTGAACCGTACGAACAGCAATCCAACTACTGCTATGAGATCTTGTCAAGCGTGTTTTGATAATGCCCAAAATCGAAGAAGAGTAGGCACCGGATGTCGAAGGGGCTCAAATGAAGTTCTACTTATGGCCATTAGAGACTGATCTACGACAACTCGGACTTTAGCTGATGAGTGGTTAGAAGAACAATGCCATCTTGTAACTTATCCGAACGGTTTACCACCAGATAAGGTCTTTTGAATTGCAGCATTATCGACCCCATTTTGTGTTACCTCTGACGGTTAAGCATCGCCGGCAACAATTACAGTGGTGCAGAGAACGTTAACATTGAAATGTGGAAGGCATCCGGTCTTCTTTTCTGATGAATTTTCGATTTTCCTTGGGTGCACATGATGGCGGAAGAAAAACGTGAACCTCAGTTTGATGTTGAGCGTCATGTACACCGGACAGTAGGCGTTATGGTGGCCAAACACATCATTAACATCAAATTCATCAAAAAAATTGTAAACCCTTCGTTTTTTTTTCATTTACTCCTTGCTATACCTACTATCTATGTTTTACCAAAATAAATTCAAACAGCTCCTTCTGGGTGTTGCAGTTTCTTTGTCAGTTAGTATACCGAATCGATCAAACTGAAAATCAAAAACTTTTTGCGAAATAGTAGAATGAATATACATATATGAATTTTAAGAAACGTGTAGAGATTTTTATCTTGCTTAAATCAATTCGCGACATTATTTTCATCGTGAATCGAAGTCTGTCTATATAGCGAGGAGAAGTGTTTTCCAAATCGGCATGTATAGTATCCAAATATTCAGGAAACACCCCAGGCGTGACATAATAAAAAATGGGCATTTGGAAGAGATGTCCCGAAAAAAGAGGAGTAAGACTGATGAATTGCTGTTAATAAATATTCAAGTTCAGTATAGATGTAGCCCTTGTTCCGTTATCTAGCGATACATTGCTATTATTCATTCTCATTCAGCTGTAATCGAAATTGACATGATAGGGATAGATATTGGCTGTTAGACCGTTGAAACTTGAAAGAGGAGAAGAAGGAAACTAATAAACATCCAGCTTGTGTGTGACCCGAATCGATGACCATCTGGAAAAGTCAGTTTTGCGAAGTCAGAAACATAAAGCCCTGCACGTGATGAATTTGAAATAATAACTACATGAATGCGGCTGTTAGCCGATTCACGAAAGAAAATAATTCGTAGGAAATGAAATAAATGAGGTATTTTGCCCCTTACGTCCGCACACTTGTGAAGCACTCCGTTCAGGCAGATTCAACGCTGAGAAACTTAGATGTGCTGCAATTTAGGCTCTATTTCTCTTCCCTACGTGTGACGTTAATCGACTTGCCAGCTTCTGAAGTGGTTGAGAACAGCCAGAGTTCAGGGGGTTGCGTGATACCTCTCTGAACATCTATGAATTGTGTTTTAGTTATATTCAGATCGGCCAGCAAATGGAAATTGTTTCTTACATAAGCCTCTAACGGGCCGTCTTTACATTATACAACATTGACGTAAAGCTTTCGAGCGAATCCGTATTCACATAAGTTTTTTACGAAATTCATCATAAACTTTCAAACAGTTATACTGCAATACACTTATTCAATTTACTCTCGATTACCTGATAATTTCAAAACTAAATCCGTATTCATATTTTCGGAATAATTTCCTTGAGGAAAATAACTCTAGGAAATTAATGTATCCTTGGAAAGTTAGATTCTACATTCTCTACATTCAAATACATGAGTAATTGTGTATACTTTTATAGAATAAGCTGACATATATATATTGAAGGGCTTCCTCCTCATTCAAAACAGAATCTTCTCCATCCTTTCTCTTCAACAACGGTTGACGCCTTTATAATGAATCCTAAAACAAAAAAAAAAGGACCAGAAAGGAGTACTAAAAATTAGTTTCCATCATGTTGATTTTAAGTTACCAACCTATCCTTGAAAAGAAACTAAAACTGAATGGATAGCTTGGAAACCACCATAAAATGTATAAATTGGACAAGTATTCACTAAGTGGTCAATGGTTTCTTCTACACCACACTCACATAGTGGGCTATCAAAAAAAATGCCATTTGAAGAGCATACTATTACAACAACCAGTCCTAAGTCGATTTAGAATACACCAAATTTTCCTAGGAAGATTGACTTTTGTTGAAGACATTACAAGAACTCCATTCCGAACTCCAAATTTCCTTGTTACTTTCATTAGATCGAGGAAAGGTATAAATCCATAAAGGTTTGCGTGACTTTAATCTGTCAGTTCAATCATCTGGGAGGTAAGATACAATTGGAAATAAGTTCGGTTAAAAATGAAAATTTTTCCAAGATTTCTTGACTGAAACCTTTTTAGGTATATGAGGCAAAAATATATGTGATAGCACTGGTAACCAAAATAAAATTATTCTAAAAAGTTAAAGCAACGTATTTTATTGGGAGATGATTTCCAGTATAAAAGTGGTTTTGTTTCACCAAAGATTGATTACGTATTTCGGCAGAAAAAATTATTATTTCTTATCGAAATATTTCCACATTATGTTTCTCTCAATCCTAGAAGAACATGTCGAAACTTTATCATTATTCTTTCTCCTTATCAACGATCTTTTAATTCCACTGTTCCATTTGTCCGAGTGAATAAAAACAAACGACTCATTGTTAGTAGTCAATGAACATAATACTACTTTATCATTGTCTTCAGTCAATCAGTATTCCAAAGGGGATACAGAAGCTTCTACACCTACCCAATATATATCCAGCTTTCGAACAACAGGGATATTCCCGAAGGACATATAGTTGATGAGTACGTTCCTCCAGCAGATTTCAGTTACCCAACGTCCATTCTTAGCTGATTCATCGAAAATTTTGATATATTAACTTTTCGCAGAACTATTCGAAACTGAACTGTGCAGCCGCGAAATAACAATGATTAAACGTTAATCAATTATTGATTTACAGACAGAAATTTTCAGTTGGAGTAGGTTTTCATTATCAATACAGAATGCTCTTAAGTGAATACACAGAGAACTTCCCAATCACATTAACAGGCCAATTGAAAAGTCCCTGATCTACCATAGTAAAACACATTTTTCTGGCAGAATTCAATTTTATTATTCAACATAGTTGCCTTCGAGGGCGATACAGCGATTATAGCGATCATTCAACTTTTTGGATACCATTTTTGTTGAAATTTCATGAATTTTAATAAATTATTCGTTAAGATGGTTGAAAATCCATAAACCAATACAATTTTCAATTACGAATAATAAATGACATTTCATGAAATGTCAAATTCAGTTATCCAAATTTCGATTTTAGTTTCTATGTTTTCCGGAAGTCATAGACCGAGTCATAGACTACTCCACTCAGTTAGAAATCGTAGTATTTCCTCAGTTCAAGTTTTTCCTCGATAACTCTTAAATTTTTCGTATTCAGAATCAGAATAAATATTCAAAGATATAAGTAACCTATTATTGAAACTGTCCTGACTGATGGCAGGAAATGGTGAAATATTTCTGTTTTCTATAAAATACTTGATTGATTTTTCGATTTGGCTACGTAGCTGCTAATTTGACGTACTAAGAGCCTCAACATCATATGCCTATTCTACATGATTTCTCAAACCATTGATAACATTGCTAAAATCAGAAAATGTAATGAAAATTTTGTTGGTTAATATCATTTTAATCAATTCTTCCCTCAGTGGAATGAAGATTTAGGATGCGAAATCATTTTCTTCAGAACCCGTCATATATCAATTCTGACTTTGAAAGTAAATAGAGGAATAGATTTGATTGCGAAATATTCATCTTTTTTTACATAAACCACAGAATTGTGCCGAACATCATAGTCGGAATGATTAAAAGTATCAGTCACACAAAGAACTAAAACTACGTGAAAATGCATTTCAATAATACCCCTATGGACCACACTGGTCTATGCGAATTATTAGAAAGTAATTAAGAAGTGATAGATGCAGCCAATGAGTGTAACCAAAAACGCTCTCTAAGTGGAAAGGGGAATACGAGGGGAAATATTCAGCCAATAAGATCAATCTAATCGGGACATTCTTGTTTCCAAGACGATTTGCTAAATACCGGGGTTTATTTGAGAGTATTGATAGCAATATTTTCATAAATTCCAAAGGAATTTCTGAAAACTTGGACAACCCTTGTATAATTGAAATGTTCAGGCTTCCTCCAAGTGACTTTGGATATACTATACCTGCTGTTATTCAGGAAAACCCAATTGTTACACATGTTCAACTGCAGTCGAGAAAGAAAACATCATTAGTAAAAACGAATGTAACATCTGTTTTGATTATGATCAAACTTCCGAATATTAACAGCTGAAACGAGTCATAATTTATCATAACAACATTAGTTGTAGCTTCTAATGAATTTTCTTGAATTCCCACTTATCTTCCGATAACTTAGTCTAACAATGGTTGAATTACAATTGAGTGGTGAAATATATTTCATGAATATTACGTAGAGACTTAGAGCATCCCGATTCCAAAAGGCTTGTATTAGTCTCTTCCAGTAAATATGCAAATCAGGGATAAAATCTCTTTGAGAGGGATACCCTGAACTTTTCGAATGCATAAGTAGGTGTAGCCGTCCTATCCATCTCGACATATGTAAAGCATCCGTGTTGATTACTCAACAATCCTGGCGATATATAATACGGCCTCATGAATCTCATGAAACCATAAAGTGAGTATTAACTCTCCTCTCTGAGCCCTGCAGTTAAATACCAAATGAGGACATAAAGGCAAATAACGCATCCTTTCAAAATTGATGGTGGGGTCAATTCGGCGAAAATTGTTCCGACTACAAATCACCCGATATAATCATATTTCTCGTTCTAGAATTCGTTCGGAACATTACTCAGCCGAATAGAATATGTACAGGGTGGGCAAATTTCGATGTTTTAGCACTACAACTTTTAAACCAGAGGAGATAGGAAAAATCTGATTCCCCATTCTAGGTCTCTTTTTCTGAGAAACTAACAAATGTAGTATTCATTTTTGGTCACCTTCTTTTGTTTTCGAGTTATAAACGAAAATTGGAAAAATGGCGATATCGAAAAACATTTATATCTCCGCTAATATTGATGATAGAGCTCTGAAATTAAAACATTATACAGGCACTTTTTTACGTAAAATCCAGTGGCGTGCTCGTCTCTTCGGAAGGGTTTTTAATTACGAAGCTATGACCCAAAAATATGTTTTTTCAAACGACTTCTGTGCCATTTTTTGAAAGCTTAATTTTCCTGATTTCAGAAATATATAACATCGTATGGTTCGTATTAATATAAATAATAGAAAATGGTCTGAAACCTTTTTTTCACCTATTTTCACAATTTTTCTAATAGGCTGTTGTCTGGTCCAAAGCCGCAATAACTGAATTGAAAATAATCAAAGGGCACTATATGAAAATACAATAATTTACGAAAACCCGGCGCATTCGCCATTTTGCGTCAAAACTGATCTATCTGCAACTTCGAATGTTATTGTTATGGGACGTGCAAATTTCCAAAATCAAATTAAAGAACGACAGTCACTTTTCCATTTTGGAGCAGTCGCTGTAAACTGTGTCATATAATTGAATGGAATTCGATTCGAAAATTTCACATGATATTGTAGTTGGGTTTGATCCGATGAAAATATCTCACCTAGTGGAGCTTTTATCATTCAGTCGGCGATTTCTTAGAAAATATCGACATTTCGAACGAGCAAGTGCGAATGTAACGAAGTGAAGGGCCGCTTTCAGAGTCAATCATGTAGTTCTAACGATTAGGTGTCAAATAAAATCTGTATGTTGCCGCAGAAAATCAATGGCCAGAGCAAATTGTTGAATCAGGACGCCTCATCGTCTCTTCCATTGACTGCGGCAAAAAGAAACAATTTCCTAATTCCGCCGACTGAATCGACTAGAAACGAAGTGATCATCTGTATTCGTGGCTAGTTTTTGCGAAATCAAAGGAGCCGATCCTGATGGGTAGGACCCTTTATATGGATCAGGCAAGGGGCATTCTTAGACGCGTTTCTAAATCAGTCTGATTACAGATTGCAAAAGGCGCTACCTCGCTCGCTAACTCCCAGCCAGTTACTTTTATAACTACTTGCCAAGACAATGTAATTAAATGGCATCCATTTGTAATTTCGGGCGGCGTGTTGGGAATGTAAACGTAGGAACATGAAGAAGGTGTGACTGCAGGCCTCAGCTACAAACCCATCGTTGAGCCAACAAAAACAACCAGCTGCTCTGTCAATAGTTACGCCACAGTGAATAACTAGCAACAATATTGTGGACATTAGCATGACGTATCTTTCAAATACAGAAATTCCCTGAAAAACCGCTACTGTTCTTACGCGCTATACCCATTTTCTGACAACACTAAACTTCGCCACCCTTTCTTACTGAAAATGGCAAAAAATATTTTCCAATCGATATACACTATACAGGGTGATTCACCTTTAATTTTTAGCTGTAAATTTGCATATTGGTGTTTGAGACAATGATCTTTATTCCTAAAATATTTTCTATCTCTATCACTTCCGGTTATACCGAAAACAGACTACTACTTCCTTATTTCAAATGACACGCCCAGTATATTATTGCATCATTAGCTTTTTTGATGACAATTTCAGCAAAAAAAAAGAAAGAAAAAAATTAACGGTTCATGAGTTAATGGGTTTCTAATGAAATAAATTGGGGAACTCACATTTTTTTGAAGTATTTCGGCAGAAATTTTTTTTTTCGAAAAACGTTTTTCATTTTCTATTCTGCGAATACGTAGTATTATAAAACTGTTTGCAGTTTGGATCAAAAATGTACAGGGTGTTTATAAGAAAATCATGAACTTGTACAATTCAAATTCATCAAAACTTAAGTTTGAGTTGTCATTCATGATCTTCTGATGAACACCATGTACATTTTTAGTCTAAACTGCAAACAGTCGTAGTATACTACGTATTTGTAGAATCGAAAATGAAAAAGGTTTTTTCGAAAAAAATTTCTTCTTCTGTAGAAATATGCAAAAAATGTGTGTTCCTGTCGCCACAATTTTTTTCATAATAATTCGATTATCTCATGAACCGTTGAGTTTTTGCCCATGGTATGGCATATTGCTGAAATTGTCAAAAAACTATGTAATGATGCATTAATATACTGGGTGTGTCATTTGAAATAAGGAAGCAGTAGTCTGTTTCCGGTGTAAACGGAAGTTGTAGAGATCTGAAAATATTTTAGGAAGAAAGATCATTTTCTCAAACTCCAACATGAAATTATCAGCGAGAAATTTTGTTCAGTAGGTATTCCATAAACTCCTTATAGGCCATTGCGGTGAATCACCCTGTATTCGTGATTAATCAATTAGCAGAAGTTTTTAATTAATTAATTAAAAATTTAATTAATATTTATCCAAATTGAGATATATCCTTCGGCGAATGTTGGATTTCAAGCAAGAATTCAATATTAAAATATTTGTTTGAAGGTAAACAAATTGAATTTTTCAATAAATAAATCAATATGCAAACCTGTTCGATTTTCAGTAATAATATGCTTAGGACGTTGATAATAGTCGAGATAATTTTATAACAATCAACAGCTGGTTTCTCATAAAATTATGAGACATTTGTCAATGTCCAAGGGATATTATTACTGAAAATCAAACTGGTCTATACATTAAATTTTCCGACAGAAAAATTTATACCTTAAAACAAAACAACATTTATTCATTCATCAAAAGTACAGTTATCAAAGTACAATTCCACATTTTTTTACCATTGCTTTTTTAAATTCAGCCCTGTGTTTCTATCTGATATTGACCGCCCAATCTTTTAGTATCAACGCCAATTCTTTCATTTAGACTTTGAATATTCGCGTTTTTTAAACGTGACATTTAGAAATTTATTTGAAATGAAGTTGCCAAACTCAATCGTTGTCATAGTGATAGTAATTGCAAATGGGTGTAATTCTTTCATATGATACAAAATTCTAATGATTGTTAGAACTGTCAAAAACCGACTGAAAGGTAAAAAAGCTGATAAACTGAATACCAAACTGTATAGATATATTTCAGGATACCCATTTGGCTCGAAATTTATTCCACAGATATCTGGTGGAGAAGTCGAAACACAAGAAAGAATAGATGGAAAGGTGTCTCTGGTCCAGAATATAGTGCAGCTGATAAAGAAGCTCGGCTGTCAGTCATTCTCTCCTATTACAATACTTTCTCAATTTCCGTGAAGCTGGTGTGACATTCCATCATGTTGTCACAACAAAGTAAATTAGCGAAACGTCCTCAAAAATTCTCTAGTCAGTGTCCCGCTCTTTTTTCCGTCTGCTTTCTGTTTATTTCTTGATATATCACTTTCGAACCTCGTCAGAATCTCTACGAAGATTTTTCACATCAGCTCTATCTTTCTTGGTTTCCCTTCATCTAATTTAATATTGTAACGGATCTTCACTAAGCTTGTTTGGAGATGTTTTCATCCTCGCTTTCATAACGATTAAAGTTTTAAGTTATCTTCGATAACTTAGACGTTGCAGGATAAGTTAACGAATATAATCACGTTAAAATTGGCAAAATATCTAGGTATCCCAGGGAACTTGTCCCTCTTCAATGAGCAAATAATAACAGTTCAGGTATACCATTCGAAAAAGTTGAATTGACTTTTTAGTTTCGTATAATTTTTTATCGAATCCGAATATTTTGAAGCCATCATTGAATGAGATGCATGTATAACTGTTTCGGTTTGTTAAAAAGCAGGAGATTCTATTTTTAGAACTTTTTGAGATAGAAGCAACGGATTATGTTCATACATTGAAACTTCTGAACTTCCAAAGTTTATTTGATGGGATTCAAAGAATCTTCTTGATTAATGTCAGTTTGCTCAATCAGTTCATAGACGCTTATCACGCAATAAAGTGCTTAATTTTTGAAAGAATTTTCCAGGTTCCATGGATGGAAGTTGCACCATAGTTGTTACAAGTAAAAGTTATCAGCGTGTGAAGTATTTCAGCAGATATTCTCTAGCTCTACTACATATTAATTCTGTGAAAACTGCGTATGCTAAAAAAATTAATGAAATGTTAAATTCCCTACCTGCACTCATGCTGTTGGAACGTAGAAAAAACGAGAGAGACCTTCATTTATTCTGTTTGAGTTCTTGCAGAACGAAGTGGTAGTATGGAAACCAGGTGGTTTAACCTCAAACTAAATCGAATACTTCTGAAGAGCAGGGAAGTCCGAGATAAATATATTATGTATATGTTGCAAGGCAGATATGTGGTATCATTTCAAAGTTAGGGTACGAAATTCCTCCAGTGAAATGGGGGATTTTAGAGAATTCGGAAGTTTGCTTTCGATTTTGAAATATTAAATTGGGTCTCGTCCTAGTTTTGAATGAATAGTTTTACTCGTATAGTTGGTATATCGAACAATAGGAATTTTATTTTGTTAAGAGAGAAATTCAATTGAATTCTCTCAAAAATGAGATATCATTGACGTTAAGTTAGGAGCTTTTTTACACCTTTTTAATAAAATATAAATAACCTGTAACATGACATTTTCAGAAAATTTTCCATTTCCCACCACCATGTAAAAGATTTTGAGAAAAAACGAATTTAATGACGATCATCGAACCCTGAATATATCTAGCGTCAAATGAATCGAGAAAGTCATTTTCGGGGACAAATTACAGAGTGTTCCAAATTTGATGCCCACTGAAAGCATTTCGAGAACTATATAGGGTGTCTCATTTAAAAAACACCAACTTTCCTTTATATCTCTAAATTGATGATTATCATATAAACCTTGAAAACTTCTGAAGAAAAAATTCCGGAATTCTTCAGAAAACGCCCTGTAACTCGAGAACGAATCAAGATATGTATGATCTGCTGTCTGATATCTGATTATTTCCAAAAAAAGTCGTTTCTCGTTTAATAATTCTCGAGATGCACCCAGCTAGCATCGAATTTGGGACATCCTGTACATGTAAGTGTAAGATATCAATTTGATACGGGTACAAGAAGGAAATTGTCCTATCGACTTGTTGTGACTGTTAACAGTATTGCATTGTTTACAACTCGTCAGAACTAATCTCCTGATTGTTGTGTTTCATTGAATTCAAGTGAGACCTTAGTAGTGTAAGCTGTTTGGAAGCGATCAATGTTGTTAAATAACAATTATTGTTGCAGGCCTTGGGCTTTAACGGCCTTCAAGCCGAAATGGATTGAGTTAATGCAATCATGCATAGTCTGATACCGATCTTGAAAGCAGCGTCACTTTTGGTGAATGTGTTGTTAACATTCTTTCTAGGTGAGTACCTCAATAAGCAATAATGCAACTCTCAGCATGATTCAAACTGAATTCGCTTGTATGCCTGCTCAATTATGAAGGTTTAATATGGTATGGAAATCACTCGACGAACTGGACGAGAATTCCTGGCTATCCCTAGTCCTGAATTAAGGACATAATACAGAAAAAATGGGGCAATAACCTGTTGAGAAGAAAATATTTTCAAAATTTGGGGCGTAATGAAGGAAGATGAAAGAAATGCGGGGAATTGTACCTTTTAGATTGTAGAACGATAAACATTTAATGATATTTTGAATCTTTGGAGAATTTGGTTCAATAGAAATTTTTTTAAGAGTTAGTAGTTAATATTCATCCATTGCGATTCATTCCAGGACATGAAAGAAAGGACCAGGAATGGAAGTAAAAAAACTATAGAAACTTCACTCCTCTTTCAGGTTCTGCTGAAAAAAGTCAGCTTTCAGCTATGATCTATACACTCGTGGAGTTGAAAATCATAAGCCATTTTTGGTTTACAGTATCTTGATTTGCCAGTTCATTAAGTATGTTAGTATATTATTAAGATGGAGAAACTTTGCCTAAGTCCGATTTAACCATTATTGGGAACCCATTATTGATTTTGCTAACTACATTGCTGCCGAAATTCTAGTTTTCATTTCAGTTTCGATGCAAGACAAAAGCCCAATATCAAGGAGAATTTTTTTGACAGAGCCATTGGTTCCTCAAACGAATGGAAGAAAATTAACAAAAAAAGAAGCAGTATTATAGTAGGTTGTCTCTGCTCGTTATTGAACTTGAGGACTAAATTATATTTGGAAAAACATGTAATTTAAAGTAGGAAGAAAAGATCTTATAGAGAGAATTTGATGAAATACAAGAAAGCAAAGAAGAGATAGTGAAGAAAAGGTTATTAGACGTATAAAAATCATGAAAAATGATATAACTGTAAACACCCATAACAGGAGTGTGCGATAGTACAGAACTATCGATTGGCTGCTTAGGACATTCCTGCAAAATTGGTAAATTCAATGTCCCCTGAGAATTTTTACCCTGAAAGAACAGCATCAGTGGCGGAAGTGCTAGTCTCTTTCTTAACACGCACCTACAAACAGGGGCTTTATTGGTATTCCGCTCAAGCATCTGAATTATTTGTATTTTCTATCCAAGTCGGGGTGTATTGTTCACCTTTGTTTCAGAGCTCCGAATAATCAAGCAACCACCTTAGAATCGCAATTACGTTATGTGCTTGCCATTGTAATCGGCTCTTTCGGCTTCACGCCTCGCGATTTAGTCAATTAACAGCTTTAGATTGAATATGATAGGTCTCGTGAGTAGCTCCAATCGTTTGTTTATAAGATGTCAGTGTGCAGGGTGCACAAATGCATTATACAATAATTAAATTCCATTTGGGTAACATTTACAGGTGCGGTTACCACCACTACATACGCGACTGCTTACACATATGCTATAATTTCACGCATTCGTAATTTTATTAGTAAGTATATATGTGTTTATACGGTGTGGTTTTCACGATACTATTAACGGTTCAAGAGTGAAATGTGGCAAATTACCGGTTAAGGTGAAACAGTGTCGGCTAAACATAAATCAAGTTGTTCCGACTGCTATGGCCTGTTCTGCTTTTCCCCATGATCGTCCATTATCTTGCTTCTAATGAAACTATACTACAGCTACACAGAATGCAACACATGAAAATTTACATTTGGTCTCAACAGAAACACCGAATTCTACATCTTCTGATACCTCATCCACATCATTTTTGTACATTCAACTGCCATCAATAGCTCATCAATAAGATTCACGACTTGGCTTGGGATTGAGCTTGATTTCAAGTCAAGCTCAAGTTTTTTTTATGTTCTGGTTCCCACGAAAGGAGATATCCTGTAATGTTCAGAGAACATCGTGAGTCAAGTAGTAGTTTTTCAATCTCAAGTCAAGTCAAGTATTTATTTATCAAGTACTTGAATCATATCGAGCCATTTTTAGCAGTTTTATTGTGTAGTGAGACATACATAAAAAAATGATTGAATTAGAAGGAACCTCGCAAAAAATACTTTGCGCGACGCGTGCATATAAAGCTCAAGTAATATCAAGTAGCTTGATATCAAGTCATGTAATAAATATCTTAAATCAAGTCAAGCTCAAGTGTGTAATTTTTCACGAGCTTGAATTTCAAAGTCAAGTAGTTGGTTAAGGTGTCAAGCTACTTGGCTAGCTACCAACCTTTCTAGTTAGTTTTTGACCATAAGTAAAGTGGATTTAACCAAAATCTCAACTGCACTACATACGGTATAACCAGATCTTAAGATCCAGATCTGCATCCATAAATGTAAAGTAACGTTTGGTGATTTCTTTCCCGATCAGATTTTGGAATTTGTTGTAATGTACGTATATATATTTGAGGAATATAGCTCTTATTTACTTACTCATAAAATATTCGGTATATACGATGTTCCACCGATACATCTAGTTAACGTAGTGCATCGGTCGATATTCTGATGGGAGTCCGAAGAAATCAGCTCTAGTAAGCGCGGCGGACGGTCGAGACGGCCTCGGTGGTTGGGATCGGTCGGGAAAAGTTCGCTAAATCGTGTAATGTACTTATATACGACGAATAGAATATATAACGTAATACATCGGCTGATTTTCGAATCGAAGTCTTAGAAATTTTAAGTTTGGTGGCGCGTTGGAAGATCTTTCGTTAAACAAGTTTAGTTCAGGTGTTTGGATCGTTCGTTTTTATAACTGGATTGTTCATTTTCAATTTATGAAATTCTAAACTGGAATTCAGTCGATTAGATCGGATGGTCTCTCGTGTCTAGCAAACTTTCGATAGAGAGAGAATGAACATCCCGCTTGATCAAGATTTATTTATGAACTCTACCGATTACCATGCTTTCCCTGAATTTTTGTTTCGGCCAATACAGAATAATGAAGGTAGAACTGTTTTTTTTCATTAATCCGAAACGTAATAACATAACGAGGTACTCGACTTGATCAATCACTAATAATAGTGAAAGCATCGCCCATTTGAGGCTGGACTGAATTCGGTTGTTTCAAAAAAGTCAGAATATCGAAAATTTCGATTTCGTTCATTTATTCGAATGTTCGTTGATTAAAAATGTAATATTGACCCATTGGCAAATATCTCATCAACAATATTGGATTGGTTGGGTTTTGATATGAAGGCAATTGTTATCGATTTGGATTTAACGTGAAAATCTTGTTTTGTTCTATAACATCATCCCCCTAAACTGAGGGGAAAATAATTATATTCAGATCTGTACACTATATTCGCCCATGGGAGCCATAGCAATCAATCGTGAACAGTTTATTGACCGAATCCACGGGTGTTAAAGGGAGAAAACCTATTCAGATGCTCAACACGTACCTTAATTACGATGCTAAGGTGGGACATCTAATTATTTCAGACATAGATGAAGAAGGGAAATTACTGTATCTATTCCACGAAACTGTGTGTAATTCGTAAATAGTCACTAAATATTCATGAAATATCTGGATATTCCTCTATCAGTATTATCCATTCTCTAATCCACTCACACAAAATAAGGAGCTAGTTCATTGAACCCAGTAGTACAATTACAATAAAAAAGAGAAGAATGAAAGAGGAGTATTTTGTGTGGGGAGTTAAAATAGTTATTTTATCGTATTCGTTATCATCGACGTATTAGAAGAACAAAGCAGCAGTGACTGTCCTGTAAGTGATATACGGCATTCATCCGAAAGTATATGTTAATGAAGCCACAGAGTATCGATTTGGATTTTTACATTTCATTTCGATAAACGATATATACCGAATGCATTAAAAGAACTATAGATTCAGATATTATTCTGGTTTAACGGCAACTACCAACTCATAAAATTCAACATTTACATGTGGTGTAAATGTTTTATAGTACAGTACATATATTAAAATTTACGATTCATTCATTTAGTAGTTCCCTGTGGAACATTTTGGAGCATGAAATTGAAATGGAATCGCAAAGTGAATATGTGAACAAGTTAAAGGCAGTATGTCAATATGAAAATGGTATTTTTACATCAGGTCAAATGATTTTGTATATTTTTGTTTTATTTTTGTCGCAGATACTGAGAATGTGAGAAAGGCAATATTTTCGGAAAAACTGTGATGAAACACTAGCTTTCAGACAAACTAATCGATTTCATAAAGTGGAATATCCTACGAGAGCTCAATATACACTACTCAATCAAACTGAAATTCGAATAATTTCATTTTGTCTTCTTTGTGTAGCTGACGTTATTCTGCATTTCTAAGTAGAATTATGATCTATCACCAATCATAGAAATTTGCGTCTTACGTTTCGTGAATAGATTATTCATGAATTTCACATTTTTTTTGAATTAATTAAGGGAATAAGTATTTACTGTATCATACTACCCGCAACAACGGTTCTGTTGCATATCATGTGACTTACAAAGAAAAATAAATCTGCTGTTGCTTATAACATTTAATAAATAGCTATTACATTTCTGAGGAGATCCTCTAGACACTTCTTGGTAAAGTTTTTTCGGAACATAATACAGACAATTTGTTCAACTGTTTCACAGCTCTTACATTCACATTATTTATTTTGCTAAAATATATTCCAGTGATAGGTAAGTCATAGAATGAAACACCATGTTACGGTTAGTATCCTCTCCCCTTCAAAAAGCTGTCAATTCGCTTCATTCCATATAGTGTCTTCTAAGCTTTTTATGTTTAAGAAGAACCTTCTCTATAGCAGAACTCTGTCTCCAAAGTATAATGCCATACAAAATCTGACAGTGGAAGGAAGGAAATATGCATGAATCTTCTAATCAAAAACATCCAGCTCAGTGAAGATTGAAAAGTTTTTTCCAAGTATACCAATGACATATCCGCCTGCTTTTTGGTGTGGAAAGTCAGCTTTTGAGTTTTATTCATATTTATTTTCAAGCCATTTGCCTTGAACTAGTTTTGGGCCTCATCTAGGGATTTTTCTGGCTTGTGGTCGATCATATTGTTAGATTTGTTCAATACTGCTGTATCATCTGCAGAAATGCAGGTTTGATCAGATTCTATATTCCCAAATAGATCATTCGTGTGTAGGATAAATAAGATGGGTCCCAATATTGAGCCTTGTGGTACTCCTGTTTTTATTTCTGTTATATGTGATGAACAGTTATTCCATTTACTTTTTTGAAAGGTGTGCTGCATATATTTCACCCTGTAGAGCGTCAGTAATTCTCGTATTCGTTTTCTCTCCGTTGAAAGAAAAAAATTTGTCTGATTTCTGGGTCGAAGTCCATAAAGTTTGCAGTTTTCTCTACCTTCTACGGGAACAAAACTATAGATATGGCATCTGTGCAGGATGAAAGTTATCTCGATAAACGCCCGGGACTCATAGCCCAGTGCTCAGCTTTATTGCAGACGTGACTCGTGCTTTTTCAATTTCGAACTGTGGGAATGATTGGCGCTTTGGGTGTGATTGCCATGATGACGTTTCGACTTGGACACGACGCATTTGACCGAACAATCTTGCTTGACAAACGTTCGACGCTGTTATGGTACGCTGGAAAGAGTTGCCAGATATATGAATTGTTGGTCTAGTAAGCCCATAAATATGCATATACCCATATCAGTATGATGTGTATTCTATTCAGACATTCCGCATTCACATCTGTGTGCAACCGTCGATTCCTTTTCAAACATTCGGTGTTTTCTGTCACAATGTTTATTGTGTACTTGTTGTTCAATAATTCATAAGTTCCTGTCGATGGATTTATGTACAAGAAATGCAATTGATATAAACCTGCTTCATTCCGAACCATGAACAAGATTTAGAGGATGAATCATTCACACACGTCAAAGAAAGTGCTTCAACTTTTCTTCCACAAGATCAATACATTCATTTCCACTCTGGAAATCAATAAGAAAGTCAGAGAAACATAAATGACAACCTATGATATTGATTTCGTGTCACTGCGTAAATTCATAACTTCGAATTTACTCTTATCTTCAGACAAAAGATTGAACCGAATACTCAATAGTTTCACTCAGAAATATGAAAGAAATGAGGCTTCAAGAGTCTGTAGCCAACCAGCACAGCATTTTTCGCGTCAATATATGACAGTCGATGAAATATGGATTCATCACTACACCCCTGAATCAAAGAGAGAGTGAAAAGAATGGAAAACAGTTGGTGGAAGCCTTTCAATGTGCAAAAATCTGACACATCAGCTGGCAAGGTTGTGGCATTCGTATTTTAGGAGTTGTATTGTATATCGGTCATTGACTGTTTTGACGAAGATAAAGCCATAGACAGTGAAAAAAAGGTAGTGAAAGTTAGAAGAGTATTAGGCTATATGTATCACTCTTAAAGGTTATTGTATTGACGGAAAAATTTGTTTTACCTGTTAGATCCGGATTTATAGTATAAAGTGTTATGTTATTAACAGAAAATTGAGCACAATACTAAGTACTTAAACCTAATTCGGAGTACTGTTAACTTCATTCTGCAATTTGAATTTTAAATATATTTACCCAGTTTACAGAAATTAAATCTAACACTTAGAACTAATCAAATTGAATATAGGTGTGTAAGAGCAGTTCAAAGTAGGCATTGTAGACTATTAGAGACAATGGACGTAAAAAGAAAAATTGCAATGATCTAAGTCTGAAAACTTCAGTGGTGTCGACAGAACACCGTCACCAGTCGAGTATAAGTGAATTAAACCAATGAAAAGGTGGGGGCAATGGTAATTCGAGAAAGATAGTCCTATAGAAAGTGGAAGTTATCATACATTTTAGCCAAAGTAAAAAGCAATTCCGTTAAAACCCTGGGGTTTTAGCAACTCTAAACAATGCTCACCAACTTACCTATAATTGCAGCTGAGGGTGAGACATTGTGAGGAAATGCTTCTGGGTGTAAATACATAAGCGCGCTGAAATCATACAGGATATAGACTTTACTGCATGAACAATGAATGTACCAACGAAGGTATACCACCTGCGAATTCTCAATATATTTTCTTTCAGGAGAGAGACCATTTACAGAGTGGATGTATTAAAAGTCCAAGGAATGGAAATAATGCATCTGAATTTCAGGAAATGCATTAACGAACATTATGCACCACACGGTCTCACAGAAAATTCATGTTTCACGCTCATTTAGAATTTCATTTTGGATATTGCTACACTGTATCGGATTTTTGGGAGGGGGGGGACTTACATCTCATCATCAATAAACTCTCAGCGACTATCCAGTATGTTTTCTAGAAAATTATCGATAGTTAATGAAAATAGAATTCGAATATGTTAAATATTTAAACAAAAATGTGGTATGATACAACTAGGGATTCACGGTTTGGCTTGATTTTCAAGCTACTTGGGTTGAGCTTGACTTGATTTCGAGCCAGTATTTATTTGTCACTTAAGTACTTGAATCATATCAAGCTACTTGATTTTTATAAGTTTTATTGTGTTGTGTCACATCAATGAAGAAATAATTGAATAAGAAGGACCCTTGCAGAAAACACTTTTATTTATTAAACTTATTGTATAAAAGAACTGAAAAAATCAACTTTTTTGAAATAGAAATATAAATTAAATAACAATGAATCATAACAAAATGAAAAAATAAAGTTTCTTTATATTGAGAAACCTCCAGGCTTTGTTGATTTCTTAATTTTCCATCCAGGATCTAAGAGACATGAGACATCTTATAGATTTGTCGCCTAACCTACACCGGGCTCTGGAAAATTGTCTTTCAACAGGAGCTGAAGATGCTGGCGTTGATAAAGAATCCTTGGCCATTTTAACCAAGTTTGGAAAGATATTTCTGAAACAACCAAAATTTACCAATAGATTTAATAGAAATGTGAGAAAACTACTAATAAAGGCACACTGGCGAATGTTTCAGTTCCTCGACGCTCGAGGAATCCCCTTTTTTAGTCTAAGCGCGCCCGAGATTGCAGAAATATATGCCGTGCGACGCGTGCATATCAAGCTCAAGTAATATGAAGTAGCTTGATATCAAGTCGTGCAAAAATATCTAAAATCAAGTCAAGTCAAGCTCAAGTATGTAATTTTTCACGAACTTGATTTTCAAGTCTAGAAGTTGGTTAAAATAGCTACTTGGCTTGACGAATCCCTAGAAAAAACTTGATTTCACGTTAGTACGTTCACAGAGAGATATGTTGTGGATCAGAGAATTATAAAATTAGAAAAAGTAGATTAATTTTCTCGTGTAGGATCTATGAAGTCGAATTTCGGGAATAACTAATTTCATCGACGAAATTTATGGACACAGGAATACTACTTGGAATAAAAAGAAAAAGCCAATTCTTAAATGGACAATTCCCCAAGTCATATCCCACTTCATTGAATTAAAAAATAACTCCGTATTCAGAAAAATGCGGTCGCCTCGTAGTATAAAAGATTTTCAATCTTGGAAAGATCGCTCCCTGCCACGAGGAATTTGGAGTTTCAACTCACTATCGTGACACCAGCATACGAGGAATCTGGCATGTCTGCTTAGTGCAGAATATTTTTGACAATATGTTCAATACGCGAAATATCAAGCTGGAAGACATCAATATTATAATTTGGCGAACTGTGCTGGAACGTGGATCCATACCAACGTAAGAAAACTTAGACACGTAAAGTTTTCAGGAAAAGGCCAAAGCGGGCTTTCTACCAGCACATTGCCTAAGAGAAAAAGTTTTGTTTAATTTTGTTTGGTTTGATGTTAAGCTCGCCTCTTGTCATTTTCATCCTGTCTACTTTAGTTGCTCGCGTCAGTTGTTCCGTGTCGCGTTGTTCAGAACAATATTGGTTTTAGTATTTTTAATGTGTGGCTAAGCATATTTTGCGAGCGGTAAACTTTTCCCCTCAGATCTCATATTTATACGACAAGAAAACTTTCCAACTTTTCACTATCAGTTGCGATTTCCACCATATGTATGTCGCTTTGTATAACCACTGTTCACATATCGGCATTTATTGATTTCGATTGCGAAATACAGGGTGTTCTGATAGCCTTTCCAACATTAAAATCAACACTGGGTTATTATCTTGCTGATGTGAATTCAACATCTGAATATTATTGATAATAATATTGAAAGAAAGAAATCCCAAGAGGAAAAATCAGGGCTTTGAAGTGGCCACGTAATATCATCCTCTTTTGAGATCAAAGAACTCCAGATATAGGATTTGGTGCGGTTTGACAGAATGATTAGACGGTGTTGGTAGGGATTCACCTCGGGATTCACGGTTTGGCTTGATTTTCAAGCTACTTGGCTTGAGCTTGACTTGATTTCAAGTCAAGCTCAAGTAGTTTTTCAATCTCAAGTCAAATCGAGTATTAAATTCGACTGGATTATTAAAATTTTAATGAAAGCATTAAATTTAAATGATTTTTTTTTATAAAATGGATTCGGTCCTTACTTGGTGATAATTCATTATAAATAAAATAAAACAAGATAATTTCCACTGGATTATGAATGAATTTTTCTTTAAATAAGAGTGAGGATAAGAAGTGGTAAACTATCAAGTCAAAAGTGATTTTCATTGGATCTAATACTTTTGAATCGTTCGTTCAGTTCCTCCTGTCTAAAATTATTCTTGTTCGGATATGAAACGATGAAACATATCCGTTGTAAAGCTATTTTGATTTTCCTAATATACGATCAAGCGCATTCCGCTGAGGAATGAGATATTCTGCATCTCTACCCTAATCTTATATTTATCCGATACGGAAAGTTGCCAACCTTTCACGAATCGTTTGTGCTTTCTAGCATATGTATACGCCCTGTTCAACAACCGAACTTATAATAATATCGATTGTGCTCAACTTCGACAAATTTCTATTGAAAAACCTCAATATGTTCTGCCAGGAAAATGTTTCACTATATCATAACGTTCAAAATTTATTCAAGAACTGTCTCGAATTTCACACAAAGCTGTTTCAGTCATTCAGGTATTTTTATTGAACACATAGAAATACGATATTTTCAATTGGTAAAAAATTTTCACAGAAAAATAACAATCGCTGAGGTGAAATACACATATTATATGAATTGGGCTTCTAATTGCTTCTGCATCCACCGTATCCGCCAGATCTGGCCCCCAGCGACTTTTTCCTGTTCTCAGACTTCAAGAGAATGCTCGCTGGAAAAGAATTTAGCACCAATGAAGAAGTAATCGCCGAAACTGAGGCAAACTTGAACCAAAAGACAAATCGTACTACAAAAATGATATCGAAAAGTTGGAAGATCGCTATAATCGCTGTATCGCCCTCGAAGGCAATTTTGTTGAATAATAAAATCAAAATTTGCCAAAAAAAAGTGTTTTACTATGGTAGACCGGGGACTTTTCCATTGGCCTGTGCTAGACTCTAACTGAATAGAAAAAAGAAATGGCATACTTGTTTACTTCAAATTGACGTCATCGTCACGTGTATGAATTATTGGTATTTCAAGAGCTTTTTTATGGCATATTCAATAACATATTCAATGAATAGAATAATATTTTCAGTTGAATACAAACGGAAGTATCATCGTTTGGACCTCCAAAATCCTGAATCCAGAACAAAATTGAATCCTGTTGGAAATATTCACGTGGTCGATGCTCTTTTTTATAGCGGAAAGGATGTTATTATGTTTTCAGTAGCGGGCGAGTTACGACGTATCAAGTCAGGGTGTAAGAATATGACTCCAAATGTTGAAATCGGAGATGGGCAATAACTCCATGTCAACGCATGATCGTTCTTCATCCCATAATCCACCTGGGCTAATATTTGAAAACCCTTCTGTTTTTGCGATAACGTCAGCTGTAATTTAGTATGGACCTTTTTATTCCACTGCCACTTGCTTGGCTTACACGGCTGCCAAAACAAATAGAATACCGGAAACCGAGAAGATATGGAAATAATACCAAGTTTACCACCTTGACGCGGATATAAATCAAGTGTGAACATAAATTATTCCAGTTTTGAAAATCAAATTGAGATTATTGGATAGTTTGAATGTTGAGATATCCACAAGAGCTTTCTTTTTCAAACAAACTGTTATAACCGGAAGTTGTAGAGATCTGAAAATATTTTAGGGAGAAAGATCATTGTCTCGAACCCCAATACGCAAATTTTCAGCTCAAAATTATGATTAATTCTCCATATACGTCTAATAGGCCATCCTGGTGAATCACCCTGTATATAAAATCATTGAAAACAGCATTTTGATCGTCAAAACTAAACGGATGAAGTCTCAATTTGTTAGCTGTCTAATGTGAGTTGTCTAATTTTTAATTAACAGAATCATTTCGAGGTGTCACTTTAATTTTCTGATTTCTTTTTGAAAATTCTCGAAAATTTTTAGATGCTAAAGTAAAAATTAGTTTGTATGAACTCCTTTACATATTTCTGTTCAAGTGTAAAATAATAAATTAGTCACAAGCGAATACAATGTCATTAATAGAAATATTATTATTATTTCTATGATATTTTCTTCATCGACCAGTTTGCAAGAATTATATGGTACAATTTTCAGTTTCCCATAATCGAACACATGTTTATCAGGTGTCAGTTCAATAGCCTATATTAGGATGCCACTAATTTATTATCGATTGATGCGTTAACGATTGGTACCTCTCCCTTATCTTCACCATAGTAACATTGGTGGTAACTATGGTGATGTCAAAGAAGGGGTACCGATCATCAACGTATAAATCGATAATGAATAAGTAGGATCCCACCACTGATTTTTTTGTGAAATACTCGAAAATGTTCAGTTGCTATAGTGGAAATAATAATAATATTTCTGATGAAGCTTAGCAAAAAATAAATCAGTAAACAAACAACCTAATAAATATGTGTTTATCGGATATTCAATTTATTGCTTATTATCTGAAGTTTACCTAAATTTCGTGAGGAAATTTATCCGTTAGAATATTATTACGGTATTTCTTCAATAGAAGATATATTTTTGAGTAAATAGGTGATTGAACTCATATTTTATATTCTCCTCTGAATTAAATATGTTATTTTTTTCTCTTCGATTATCTTTTCAGTCAAAATATGAAGTTGTTATTGTACTTTTGAAATAAAATATTTTTACACTGCAATCGCATAATACGAGTAATTCATCTGGTTGTCGGAAAACTGACCAATTATTTTACCTTCAACTGTACCGACGAAACCAATACTGCTTTCCAAAACAAAGCCAATGGCATCCAATTATCAAAGATATACAGAAAGTAAAGGAATGGATAGAATAATTCAAATTACATCTCTCAAACAATAATAAATCTAACACATGATGCGCATAATAATCTACGTCTGGCTCAACTATCCAGCCCTATCCTTCATTTGATCTCAGTAATAATTAATATTCCTATCTTCGAAGTAATAATGAATAGGATTCAAATCAGGTACTCCGAATGTAAACAGCAATGGTGTTATTCATATGTTATTCTTCCTAAAATAAGCAACTCTGTTTGTTTTTGATGTTAATGGAAAATATTTTCACCTTTCAACTAACAACGAGCAATAATACGAATCTACATAAAATTGAAATAATAGTGTTGCTATTGTAATCATTTTAAATTGTTAATTCCTATTGGAAAACCTTTTACATTAGTGACGGGTTTGAAAAATCTGTCAAACAGCGTATTTACAATGTGTGAATTTGCTTATGGCGTCAGTTATATTCTTGGCTGTAGAAGGATTTTGATAAATGACTTGCAGGTGCTACAGATTACAAGTTTATATAAGAAAATGGAAAGTAAATACCGGTATGTTCTAACTGCTGACGCTTTATATTTACTTATATTTTCGTTGAGAAAAGTGGTATGTCGAAGAAGTTGAGAGGAGTGGCCATCAAGATAATTCAATTACGTCAGATCGACATAAGTGAATATTTCCTCAGAAAGAGGAGGAAGTTTATTACATTTAGGAGGAAGCTGGAGAAGTGTTTATTTGGTACCTAGATGGATTTTATGGTGACTTCGCCTGCCATAAGAAGTTTTTCGTCTTGCAGTTTGGTAGAAGCATTCCTAAATGACATAGGTTCGTTTGAACGTTGTTGATATCCCGAATATTCGTATCAGAGCTTAAGTTAGGCTTACCTCACACATAAATTCTGATCATAATTTCAGAAGAATTGAGATTGTTTCCTTTCTGTCTTAAATGAAGAAACGATATTATACGATAATAATATTTTGAAAAATCCTTCTCTATTAATTTCTAAAATTTTATTCCGAGAAATATAGACTGACGTTTATTCGAACAGGAGTGTGGCATTTAAAATGATTAATTTCTCCTCAATTACTAATCCAAACTGAACAGATGAGCTACTTCTCAATATGAGACATCGAAAGGAATTGGAAAAAGTTCGAAGTGAACTTGCCTAAAGGCTTATTTCAAACTATAAATCAAATCATTATACCTTCAATATATCTACTACTGATAAAATTGGATATTAACAATTTTAGGATCACTTTGAGCAACTAGGGATTCATCAAGTCAAGTAGCTAGACATTCTAACCAACTACTTGACTTGAAAATCAAGCTCGTGAAAAATTACATACTTGAGCTTGACTTGAGATTGAAAAACTACTACTTGACTTGAGCTTGATTTGAAATCAGGAAAATTATCTTCCTATTCTTTAATTCAAAGTAAAATTCATTCAATTCCTTCTGATAGAACGCACAAAAGCTTCTTCACAGGATTAGTGAATTTTTGAATATTTTATGAGTTAACGCATGGAGCAATATCGGCTAGTTAATTGCACTTCGAATTAACTCTGTGTGTTTGTATCTGAGCTTCATTTGCGTTCATAATAGAGGCGTTTAAATGCACAACATGCGTTTAAGTTTATGGAAACGCATTGTTCCGAACAAGAGTGTCTATAAGTAGGTGAGATATAATCGCCTTTGAGGGCAATTTATGCAAATACACATCCATATTTATAAAGGCTCGCAGATGAACATATCACACACTCCTTCCTATGATGATTTTCGTGAGCACAGTTGAAAGCACTTCATTCGAGCGGCATCAGCCTGATGGCACGGTTATACCATCGTCAGAAATCAGTTTATTCGACGGAATTTTAGGCAAGGATTATACCTCATCGACTATTATTGAGAATGGCAACGGTCCTGGAGAAATTGAAAAATGGAGAATGGAACGAGAGCCTCTCAACTGTCACCATTCGGTGTTTTCATATCCCCATTTAGGAAATGGGAAATACTCAGATCGCTTTCATAATTTCTATCGTATAGGCTGAACGCTCTTCCACTCCCCAATGCTGAATTTTTCGAGGATCGTATCGTTGGTTTATAATTATGGATAGAGGAGAAGGTGGTAATGTGACCCCCCACTTTGCTTTTGAGGGTTCATTTCTAAAATAAAGGAATTAAAAAGATGAAATGAAAAATATTGGGTTCAGTATTTATATGTGCATTCACATCTTACAATGAAATAAAATAAACTCGCTAAATGAAATACAAATTATCATTTATTCTTAAGTAATCAAATTTGGCATCTCGAGATCAGCTGATGGTTATGTGGCCCCCTGGGGGTCACATTAAATGTATTGGCACCTAACGACAGAAGTCACAAATATAATAGTCCCCTTCTGAACCTGCACAGGCAATATGAGCCCATAATTGGCAACTCTGACACTGTATCCATTTCTCTCCAGGTCTGTCATTGGTATAAATGGTTTCGCAAAAAATACAGGGTACATTTTCGTTGTCAGGAACCCTATTCAGATTTATGTCATCAAAATTGACGTTTGTTTCGTCACTGTCGGAACTACTGCTGGGTGTCACATCTCTCTTGCGCCGTACACTAACTCCACTTGTGCTTGCTCCATCATAATTATGCCTGACACCTTGTCCACGTCCGCGACCACGTCCTCGTCCGCGCCCTTTTACACGAGTCTCTGCTACTTGTAATGATTCGGTTAATTGGTTTTTATATGGCGATGAAGTGATAACGTTCGCTCGAGTAGTCTTTCTTCCACGATTAGAAGTGCGAGTCTTTGCCTTAGGGATTGGTTGAATGTCTTCTGGGAGAATCAAACTACTTTGCAGCTCTTGTACTTCAGAGCTCACTCCTGGAGTACTCTGGGATACTACATCAACAAGGCCTGTTTCTTGGTTATCAGGAGTAAGAGAACTATGAGATTCTTCCGTTAAAAAATCGACCTCACTGAAAACTTGCGGATTAAATGGATAAATGCCTGTTGCACGGAAACCATTTACTGCAATTTCTCCTGTCGTGCTCTTGAGATATGATCGTCCAAAAAGTTCAGCAATGTCGTAAGGTTTTAGCATTCTTTCAGAGTGCAAAAGAAACTTGCGAATCTCCTCACTGTAGTGACTCTTCAAGGCGCCCATGAAAGTCTTGTCCAAAGGTTGGAGCTTATGAGTTGTGTGAGGTGGAAGACTGATGATCGTAACATGGTTTACACGAGCAAGCTCTATTATTTCAATGTTGCGCGTGTGACTGTAATGGCCGTCAAATATAAGTAATATGGGAGACTCGGCACTAGGGTTAGTTTTATCAATGAAGTGTCTGAACCATTCAGTGAACAAATTGGACTGAATCCAACCAGATGGATGAACTTTGCCAATCGCTCCAGGAGGTGCACCTTTCATCAAGATATCCGTGAAGTTTTTCCTTGGAAAAATCATCATAGGGGGCACAAACATACCTGATGCACTCATGCAGCAGACAATAGTACACAAAGAACCTCGTTCAGCAGCAGTTAAGGCTCCTATCTGCCTTTTCCCCTTTTTCCCTAACACTTGTGGTACTTTTGATTGCACGATAGTCAACCCAGTTTCATCGACATTGAAAATTCTGTCGGGAGGATAATTCGTTTTACTCATTTCGGCTTCCAAAATATTGAAAAACTCCTTGACTGCTTCACGGTTAAAGCCATTAGCACGAGCATATGATGTCCCCATTGGTCTGCGCAACGATAATTTATCTTTGTGTCGCCTTAAAAAGTGATCCAACCAAGCTCGCCCTGCTACATCATTCTTGAATGTATTCTGAATATTATTTTTCACCGCCAGCTGATAAGCCATTTTTCTAACATCCATCCTAGTGAGTCCATAGTACCTAGCCTCCATAAACAAAATATAATCCACTAACTTTTCTTCCAAGCTAAGTGGTAGTATAGGTTTTCGACCAAGAGGTTTATGTACAAGTAAATCTAAAGACTTTTGTGGATCCTTCACTAACCGTTTCAGTGTAGATCTAGGCACCGAAAACAATTTTTCAGCTTTTTTATATCCCATGACCTTGTGCCTCACTGCATCGATTGCTTTTTTCATTTGTTCAGGGTCCCACGTCTTTTGTTTCTTCTTCGAAGATGGAGATAATACGCTTTGTCTAGGCATCTGAAATCACAAAATAAAAATATGTAAATGCTTAACAAGTCTTATTTGTAATGTGGCCCCCGGGGCCATGATACAACCAATGTCGGGGGGCCAAATTAGAGTTATTCAAAATATTTTGATATACAATCTAAAACATTATGAAATATTAAAAAAATGCATATTTACCTTATAAGTACTGTAGACCACAGTGTCACGACACAATGTTCAAAACCACAGCAAATTTGATCAGTTGTTTTACCAATTAAGGAATAAAACTCACAGTAGTAAAATAAGTTTGGCCGGTACGAGTTTCTACTTGTTCAAATGACGAACGAACGCAACCGCCTCTAGCGGATTTATAGGCTATTAAATCAATAGTACACTAAAATGATCTCGTTGCGCCAAAATAATACTAGATGTCGTTGTGGGAAGTAACTAATATTGAAGGGGGCCAATATACCTGCGGGGGTCACATTACCACCTTCTCCTCTATCTCCCAATCTTTCTGTAAGATTTCAATTATGCATTGATGAGGAAGTAGTAGTTAAAATAATTGAGCTATGAGATTTTTTATTAAAAAACATAACCTTCTAAATACGTTTATTCAAGAAATGTCAATATACAAGGAGGACAGTCAAGTTCATGACAATTAAATCTATGGAAATTTGAAAAGAACTAGAATTCCTGCGAAAGAGGAAAGATCCACAAGGACTGGGGGAGATACTTGACAAGAAGCTTACTTGGAAAGAACACGTCACATAAACACAACAGCAGCATCGTTGCAATTGCTACTTTGCAAGAGCAGCAAAATGTCTCTTTCCAACAAGCTTCTTCTCTACAAGTCCACTCATTACTTACAAAAAGTTCCATCTGCAGAAACTGCGGTGAGATGCACCATGGTTTGTCAGCAACTCAAGGATATATGAAGACCTGCAAATATATTTTCTAGTCATTTTATAGACCTCAGTGTGCAGGACTTCAACAAAACGAAAAAACACCCTTATAAGGAACCTGGATGGAAAAGTCCCCAAAAGACCCAAGATGGCACTTCCCTAGGAATTACGTGTTAAGCAATAATTCGTAGTTACAAAACTTTTTTTTATCAGCATATTGCCATCTACTAGATTCTTCAGAAGAGGTGAGTTACACTGAGATGAAGCAGTAAAAGGCTAATGGCCTAGCTTCAAAAGAGATGGAGGATCAAACTTTATTTCAATGGCTTTCATGATCATTCTAGGGTAGTAGCTCTTAATATCTGATATAATTTTT
Organism: Harmonia axyridis; assembly: GCF_914767665.1. Classification (NCBI taxonomy): domain Eukaryota; kingdom Metazoa; phylum Arthropoda; class Insecta; order Coleoptera; family Coccinellidae; genus Harmonia; species Harmonia axyridis. Next base: position 423,396 of record NC_059508.1, read on the forward strand.
GTTGATCGGTCACAGTTATTTAATCTACGAACTTGAAACCCCTGAAGATGTTCACCGCAGAGTAAGTGAAACTTCAGGTGAAAAATCGACTATACTACGGCTAAAAAGTAACTTCACATCAGAGGGTTTTTCAATTTGTTTCTAATCGATCATTCAATTCATGATTCGTAATTGTGATTATGCTATTATGTAGTTTTATGAAAAACAAACCTAATAAATTGTGCGTCTGAAAAAGTGCGTAGACAGATATAATAGAATGCGCAATGTAATGAAATGCGCAAGCAAGGAGAAAAATTCCTCGGAGAATGATACGAAAGTTGTTCTTCTTCTGCAGTTAATCCAGAAGGTATTCAATTCGCTCTTTCTGGTGATTGATCACCGACGATGTATGAATGTCAGCGCTAAGAAGTTAATATGTACGACCTGAAATATTGTCCAGTGGAATCTTGTCTTTATTATGCTTGCTAGCAAGAGAGTTTATGATGGGGGATGTCCAGCGTGTCTCTTCCTCTCACGGGAGTCGTATAAGATTGACTGTTATTACAGGAAGAGTGGAGTAGTCGCTTGGGATTCTGCGACTACTCGAAGTATTCCATTACATTCAATAAAGGTACGGCCGGTCTTCAATTGTGCATCCACTCACTTTCAACGAAAACCCTTCGGCTATGATGAATAAGAAGTTCGCTTTCGGGGAATCTCGACCAATAATTTTATACATGAATATGCCCCCTTTATAATTCCGAGAATATATTATATCCACTTGGCCGATTTCCCCAGATATCCTCCAGTTCAACAATTTCAATACACCGAATTTCTTGCAATCATTTATATTAATCGGCGGAATAGGGTATTTCCATGTTCGTTGGAAGTTATTCAACTGATGCATTGGAAATTGAAAATATTCAGCTCTCTTGGTTCACAACATTTATTCGCATTCGATAGTACAGCGAATTCCATATTTCACCTCTAGATACAACATGAAAATTCCATAAATGTGACAATTAATGGTGATATAGGTAGAAAATGCCTCAAGTTGAACATTATGATTCAGTTTTACATATTATGACAGTCTCTCCAACTATTATACGGTTCGAACATAAATCTGGAATTATATTTCATACATCCAAAAGCTATTTGTCTATCAATCACTCAGATAGGCATTATGTTATCGAAATCTATATGGCACAGAGGGACCAAATCAGAAGGACACTGTCCTTTGGCCAAATGTCTCTTTCCTGTACCTAAGTCCACCATGAATTTACGCATACCTGGCTTGGGAATACGCCACAAATATCCATTTGCAGAAACTTTAAGTCGTAAAGAATACGATCCTAAGGCCATGGTATATGCACCATGAAGACCTGCAAATACAATTTCTAGACGCCCATTTAATAGACCCAAGAGTGAAGACCTTCAATAAAGTGAAACAAAACCTAAACTCCTTATGGGTTCAGATGATGTTCACTTTATTGAAGGTCTTCACTCTTGGGTCTATTAAATGGGCGTCTAGAAATTGTATTTGCAGGTCTTCATGGTACATTTACCATGGCCTTAGGATCGTATTCCTATGACGAAAAAACGTAGAGGTAACACAAGCGACCAAAGATGACACTTCCCTAAGAAGTGTGTGTTAATCCAATTTATTTTTTTGTTGGCTTATTGTCACTTACTAGAGCAGTACACAATTCCTACATTGAAATGTAGCAGTAAAAGGCTAATAGCCTAACTTAAAAAGAAATTGAAGTTCAAAGTTCTAGAGATACTTACCACAGTATAGTAATTAACTAGACTAAAGCTGAAAATCCTGGAATTTTCCAATTCTGGAGAAGAATCTGGTCATGAAAGCCGTTCAGATTCAAACGTTACACACGAAACGTTGGAAAATTAGTATCTGGCTGAAATTTTTTTCTATTATACTGATGCTCAGTAGTTTCCCTATTTCTTTAAGCAGTTGCTGAAATGAAACATCATAAGCCAAAATTCTCGGAAGACGGTTAATATTATCGCGTAAAGAAAGGAAGAGGAGGATCATGCAACAGAATGAGAAATTCATTCCGACACGGAAGAAAAAAAAATGAACGGAAGAAAGTGGTCTGCTCGAGTCGAGTCCTTTTGAATACGTTGCGAAACATGGAATCATTCATAAAATCCAGGAGCACTCACATTAATTCACCATCTCCTGAAAGTATCGAATTGGAGTCTTCTCTCAGGCAATCGGATGAATTCAGCTAAAGAAAATCAGAATTCGCCAAGAGACGCCGATCTATTTCAATTGAATCAAAAGGAAGAAAAGATCGAAACATATAGAAAGTCGGGCGTCAAAAGTCGAACCACTTTTTTTCCGGTAGTATATAAGATATTCATTCATCTAAACTTCAAGTCTGTGTAATATCGGCAGTAAGGAGGGTTTTCAGACCCTGCGGAATGAATATCAATCATTTAATCTGGCACAACGGCGCCTTCGATCGAGTTACTGTTATGGTTTTATCGATAGAAATGTTTGGGTTTTCATGTGGAAAAAAATTGAGAACTCCTCACAACACCAGGACCGGTGATACGATTATATTGAAAGGACATTGCGTGGGAGTGCTACACCTACACAGTCTTATGTCGTTTCTTACAGTTACTGTCGACCGGTTTCTTCCAGAATCAATCTTATTCAACCAATATTTATCTGTACAATGATTACCTAGTCTATCCTCGTAAAGTGATTTCATCATTTTTCCTCGGGAGCTTGTTCATTATTCTACTTGCAGAGAATTCCTGATTCGAAAATCTATTTCACCCTTGTTCCTTGTTTATGACCCCTATTGATCGATTAATAGTTCAAATAAATGCCTTTATTACTCTAATACATTATTATTAGAGAAAATACGTCTTTTTGGAGTAGATATATAATATAAGAAATTGAGATAATATCATAATAAAGAGACAACTCTAGTTACGCCAATGAAGAACTGACTGTGTCCATATGTTTAGTTCACTTAACTAACTAAAATCTAATTTACTCTGATAACAGAACAGAAAACTGAACACTTAGTTGGTTAGTTATACTAAGTTTAGAACAGTGAACTAACTGCTGATTATATTTACTCAATTTATTACAGGCTCTTCGCAGAAGAGCGACTTCCATATTTATAACATTGTCTCAGTAAATAAACATTGAACATACTATAGAGTACTCAGTTGTAGACTGAACATTTAATATATCACTCAGTTCACAGAACAACGTATCAAATACTAAAAATATTACTTTAGTTCACAGAACAGTAAACTGAGAGAATGTGTTTACTCAATTCACTTAAACACCAAGTATTGTATTCAGTCAGATTAGAGATCAGAGAACTCAATACTTAGTATATTCACTCAGTTAAGAGAACAGGACCTATTTACTCAGTCCACTCATAACTAAACCATACATCAAGTATCGTACTCAGTATCGTACATCGAACTAAATACTAACTAGATTTACTTAGTTAAGGGCTTACATACAGTTAGAAGGCTTCAAAAAGACGGATTTTCAAGAATTTTTTTCGCGCAGACTATTCAATTTATTAATTTGAAAATTGGTGTACATATTATAATAACCTTATAATATATTAACATATTTTTTATTTGTCAAAATAATCTTCGCGAATGTTGCTATCGCCGATCTCCTAGAGCTCCGCAAAAAAAACCAATTTTGCGGTGATCACGATATCTCTGGACTGGATTATCTGAAATGAAAAAACCCAATAAATTTCGTTAATATAATACATTATCTAGTATTTAATCGAAGGAATTAGCGAAAAAATAATTTTTGACAAAATGGCGACTTTTCAAAATAAAAGACTCGATTTTGAACGAAAATTTGCCTTAAAATTGTTTATAAAATGGAAAATATTTATCGGAGAAATATAAACAGTGAACTGACTACTCAGTATGTTTACTCAGTTGAATTGAAAGTAAACTAAAAATTTAGTATTGTATTCAGTTCACAGATCAGTGGACTAATTACTTAGTATATAAACTTAATATAGAGAACTGTGTACTAACTATTGAGTTTATAAAGTAAAATCACTCAGTTCACATAATTTAGAAAGAATTTCATACTTTTTGAATCGGATCGTGAACTGATCCCTAAGTAGTTGTACTCAGTTCACAAAGTGAGGAGGAACTGAGTGGGAACTAAAGACTACCTAAAGTAACTGTTGATCATTCCAATAATTTTGATGATGAACAAAATCACTATGAATATTGATTGAAAAGCTATTTCTAATTCTGTATTTTTTTTTCAGTTGGTGTTGTTGGATTCGAACCGGACTTCTTATATCCCCTAGAAAATGTGACAATAGCCCAAGGGCGGGACGCTACTTTCACCTGTGTGGTAAACAATCTAGGGGGACACACGGTGAGTGGGGACTCCGGAATGGCAAGGGTGTGTATCTTTTCAATTTATTTATCGCACGGATTTACCCGCAATGTGACTGGGAAAATAGAGAACAGTCACATTGTTGGCTGCCCTTTGCACCGAGCACAGCACTAGCACTTCGGGCAATCCTGGATGTCTCCAGTAGGATTATTCCACAAGATTATCCATCAGGTTACCAAATAAGTTGATGCGGCTAGAAAAATCTATTTTTTAGATCACGTCATAGCATAGAAATGGCTCGAAAGATTCTTGATTAGCATTTCCAGTATATTGTCCTTAGGATCTCTAGGTATGTGCGATTCACCTCTACCATATTTAGAGTTTCATAGTTCTCCAATACATTTTTTAGTTAGCATCAAAAGCCGCATTAACTATTTTGGTCACCTGCGAGGGATATGTGAAACTTAACCAAGGCCTTCTGCAATTTCCTCTCTGGCAGTTCGAAAACTGACGCTAAATCTAAAGGACTTATTGAAATGATCAAATCCAGTTATAATATTTCAATATATCTTATGTTGGATGAACTATAAAAGGTTATCAAAGTGCGAATGGGACTGGCAATAACGCATACCTAACTTACGAGTTCTTCTAGCTCAAATAGGCACTAAGGTTTCTAAATGAAGGAGCTGAACACTAGGAGCAAAAGGCCTGGTTTTTTCACATATCTTCCGAATAAATCTTGTGGGAATTGGCCCCAAGCAGCACCAAGGCACCATTACAGCACCAAACTTGACCAACCTACCTAGCACTGTAATGTATATTTAGAATATCCTCGATCGTTTTCCAAGAAGAAAGAGAAATACTCAACAATAAACTTAATTTTTGTTTTTTTTTCATTTATAAATATTCCATAGTCGATTGATGAGTGTTTCTTCTACTTTATTCCTTGGCTCTTTAATAGTTTACATATTATTTGCTGACATTTAATCTGAAGAGGTTCAATCAATTCTGTTTCTCTAGTGTTTTTGTGAGCCAAGAATATAGGTCTTTAATTCTTTCTTGAGTATATGTTAACGTTGTTCGTTGATAACTTTTAGTGTTGATTATTTTTAATGAGTGTGAAGTTGGCAGGATACTGAAATTCTACAATGAGCAACCTCTCTTATCCCCAAAATAAATTCTAATGCATTTATCTCCAAGATATATATTGATGAAGTTAGAATTGAAAAAATAAATGATATATCACCTCAAGGAGCGTTTTTCCCTCCTCCCAAAATTTCTTGGTAACAACTCAAAGGGGTGGTGAGTTGTTCCATAAACAAATTGATTAATTGCGAATGTAAAGCCCCAAATTAGCTGTACACAATGGTGTGGATTTAATTAGAAGATCTGGGGCATTAGGGGGATGTGACATATCCAATTGAGAGATACCTTTTGAATCACTCGCAAATTTTAATATTAATATGACATTTGTCGAGCAGTTATGCGTCCTATTATGTGGAGCCGTTTAAATGTGAAATTTCTCTAATCCTTTCTGTTATCGCGGATGATGAAATATGTAATTGTATTTCACACACAATGGATCATACGATGAGTTACAACCGGTTCAACTCCTGAGGCCTTTAGATTTCCTGTTTTGACCTTTGTTGCCTGAATTTCAGGAATCAATAATGCAGGAATCTGCCACGTCGTCAGTCTTCAATTAAGCATAAGTTCCTTGAAACTTGATCCAATAGCCCACTCGACACTATCCAACATATTATCCTATTCATCGACTTCCTCATTGATTAGATTATTAACAACTTCCGAAAATTAATTTGAATTTGAATATACAGAAAAATAATATTTTAATCCCAATGAGACTCACTCCACAGAATGTGCCGCGCGTGCTCACAATCGATCAAAAGCAACAACGTGTTAATGATTCTGAGCTTTTTAAGTGCAAAAAACCTGAATTTTTCCGTTGAAATGTGATAATGGATGACATGGTGACATGGCTCCATCATTTCACTCCGGAGTCCAATCGACAACAGCTGAGTGGACTGCACACGATGAACCAAATCCAAACCGAGGAAAAACACAACAGTCAGCTGGCAAGGTTATGGCATCAGCATTTTGGGATGCGCAAGGTAAAATATTCATTGATTACCTCCAAAAGGGCCAGACCATCAACAACGAAATCGTTACAAAACTGCCCCATTTGAAGAAAAGAAAGGTGCTGTTTCATCAAGACAATGCGCCGTGTCACAAATCAATGAAAACAATGGCCAAATAGCATGAATTGGGCTTCGAATTGCTTCTGCATCCACCGTATTCGCCAGATCTGGACCCCAGCGAATTTTTCCTGTTCTCAGACCTCAAAAGAATGCTTGCTAGAAAGAAATTTAGCGCCTATGAAGGGGTTACTGCCAAAACTGAGGCCAATTTTGGAGCGAAAGACAATTCGTATTACAAAAATGGTATCGAAAAGTTGGAAGATCGCTATAATCGCTGTATCCCCCTCGAAGGCAACTATGTTGAATAATACAACACAATTTTGCCAAAAAAATGTGTTTCACCATGGTAGAATTTTCAATTGGCCTTTTACGGGCAAGACCCGAAATTTATTAAGTGAAAAGTTATTGCTATAGGAATAATGTAATGAAGAAATTGGTCCAATCACTTTATTCGAAAAGAAAAAAAATTATTATCAATGAGATGAAGATTTTCTGTGCCTGTTGGGTTTTCAGCGATTATCAAAATGTTGAGTCGAAATGAAAGATCTGAAATCAAGGATAAAAACCAAAATCCGAGATTGCATTTACGAGAAGTAGTACATTGAAGAATCGCGTTGAATGCTTCTGGAGTAGATACTCAACTAAAATGTTGAAATATTCATAGACTGTTTTGGATACACGAATGCTTATGAAAATTCGTACGTAAAAGGCAAAATGAATTTAATCTCTTGAGCTTATGGTGGAAATTATGCACATATTTCAGTAGCTATACATTTCCTCTTTCAGATAAGTGTTTACTAGATCTGATGCGAGTGGCATCGAAGGTGAATAATGGCAACCTTGTTTGCATATGAAAGCCACCGGGCTCGAGGTTTGCTTCAAACCCACCGTCGAAGCTACGCTATTGACCAGCGTCGTACTCGGCATCTCTTTTTTTTTTACTCAGTCGTTGTTGAGATTTTTCTCCAAAGTACATGTACACATATTTCTTCTACTATCGGAATTCTCATACAGCTCCTCTAGCTAAATGAATCTTTTCCAGTCGTAAAATTATCATCAGATCATTTCCCAATTGTCCCTCAACTTCATACACAAGGATTCCAACGTCTGTCTATCACGAGATTGGAAAATTTCAGCGTCTACTTTCAATCTACGACCTAGAAACCTCTGAAGATGCTGACTACAGTAGTGACTGAAACGTCAGGTGAAAAACGGACTAAACCACAGTTAGACTATGGTTTTTCCCAAAGATTTCAACGAATTTCAATTTTTGTCGTAAGTCTTAACTGCCGGTCTGGACTGACGATCAGGATCAGACTGTCATCCTCCACTCACTTTTGTTTAGACTTAATGTATCTGACGATCACCGCAGTGTGAAAGAAAACTGATGCATGATGATCTGCAAATTGACAGTTCTGATCGACAGGTCGCTGGTAGGATACGAAATATTTGATTGAATATACAGGGTGGCCATTTGAAAACGAAACAGACGAGATTACAGACGAAATGAAGTTTTTCGATAGAAATGCTCGGACAGGTCGATTTCTGTTTCGAGGGGGACAACTTAAGATGTAGGTTACGGACGCATAGCGCTTCAACCCTTGCTACTACAACCCTCACCCCCAAATTTTGAATAGGGAAGATGGGTTGAGGGATACCTCATTTGAAAGGTATTTTTATACTGATTTCTGCACAGTCATTGTTTTTTCATTTTATGCATTAGTTCTCGAAATATTCTTAACTAAGTATTTGAAAATGAAGTAGTGTTTCATGGCACTTGTAGTGTTTTGTGAAAAATCGACATTTTGAGCTTCAAAACAACCATGACTGTGGCTTCCTTCCTGACTAACTAACGCATGAATATTTCGAGAACTAATGCATAAAATGAAAAAAAAATTACTGTGCTGAAATCAGTATAAAAATTCCTTTAAATTGAGGTATCACTCACCCGCTCTTCCCTATTCAAAAATTGGGGGTGGGGGTTGTAGCAGCAAGGGTTGAAGCGCTATGCGTCCGTAACCTACATCTTAAGTTGTCCCCCTCGAAACAGAAATCGACCTGTCCGAGCATTTCTATCGAAAAACTTTATTTCGTCTGTAATCTCGTCTGTTTCGTTTTCAAATGGCCACCCTGTATATGAAAAATGCTTCAATCCAATTCACATAAAATCAGATATTCATACATAGTATGTCATTTATTTTGATGTTTGAATTTTATACATTGAAGAACTTTCAAGTATTTTCCATAGAGGGAGATTGAATATTGTTTGTACAAACCTTTTAATTAAGGAAAATTCGATATACGATTAGGAGAGATTCCTTGGTTAATCAACTGTTTTACTGTCCCTTTTTTATTAATGATAATGCCTGCTCCTCTGAATTTGTTGACTCTAGATTCAATTAATTTCGTAGAGCGCAGTACTTGATTAATGCGTTTAGAATTGTGCTCGTTCAATTCAGCCGATGATGCAGGAGATTCATGGATTTCCGTCCTAAACGTCTTATATCTTAGCTTTCTATATATTCAGCGGTCCAAAATAATGTATCGAAAAACTTTTTACTTCAATCTCTGGAAAATATTATTTTCTTCGGCTTATAGAAGCAACTAGCTAGGGTAATTGTTAATCTGGATCTTTCCAGATTTCTGATAGTGGATAAAATTGCTCAGAAATGATTGAGTGGATTTTGTCCCTTGAGACGAATTCTTTCGTTTGTGGATCCTTTGGAGATTCCAAGATATACAGAAAACATCAAAATCGACGTTATTTGCGTCTCAATCGTACTGGAAAATTATATGAGTATTACAGACATGATATTTCGGATCAAACTGGAAAACTAGTCATAGGAGAATACGATGTGCTTTCCTCAGAAAAATTGGATTTGGAAAAGCTTTGATTTTCCACCTGTTTCAATGTGGTAAAACGATGCACATCTCTTCAGAAAGTGCCTGAAGTTTGTTTCAATTGTTTTTTTCGGATCAAGAATCTAATACTTTATCAACAGTAGAACCGGTAAAGATTTTATGTTCTTTATTCAAAGTTGCGATTGACAGTTATGTCAAGTTTCTTCCATTTCAAGTGTCATCCTTTGATTTCTCTAATGAAAAATTTGGCAAACGCTGATCAGAAAGATACTGTCAAGGAGAAATTCATAAGTTTCATCTGGAACGATGTTAAACCATGGCCTGGAAACATCATTCAACGCATCCAAATCCGAATGAAAGCATTTATTGCATTCCTTCTAGTGCGTCTAATTATTTTTGCTATTAATATAAAGCTATCCAAATTATGTTCAAATTATCTGGGGAGAGTTAGCTGAAGAATTTTAATTATCCGAGAATTTTACCCAAGAATAAGGGGAATTTCGAATATTAGAGGAATGGAGTCCTTAAGATAGCGATGAATAGAAAAAAGGAAGATTTCAAATTTGCTGTGAGCGCGTATTTCAGTATCAGCAACGTTTTGATATAATTCTGATATGACCATATCTGAAGAATGACATCTATTTAGGAAATAGTTTTAGATGTCGATAACGGAGTGTTAAATTAGTTAACCTGTGTGAACATTTCCAAGTTTCAGATTTGAATGAGTCCAAATTGGAAATGCAAACTTTCTGGGGGAACATACTACTGTGAGAACTTCAATATCCGTGGGATGTGGAAAGATGACAAACCTATTAAAAGTTTCAGATGTAAACAATGTTTTCATTGCATTCACATTGCGCAATTGATAAATATGAACGTTTTCCATGATAAGTGCCCTGAGTAACTGAAAAGTTCTCTATCAAACTGAATTTTAAGCGGAACGACCACCAACTCCAAACTTTATTCTGGGATAGTGGAATGAATAAGGTCCAAAAATTTACTCACCTTCGATTACATTATTCTGAATAACATCCATTTCAGTTTGCTTCGATTCATTCGTATGTTTACGTCTTCAAAGCAAGTGTGTCCTACTTCCTTTAGTGTCCTACCCCTTACAGAGAGAACAATACACTCTATTGTTAAAAAGGGATAACCATAACTTGTCTTGTAACTAACTTCAGTAGTTAGATGTCTCTTTGAATAATTTGTGTGACTAAATATGGAACGAAATCAGTGAATTATGCGTGTTTCGAAATTTTCCGCAAATTTACGTGTAACCTAATATGAACGCCAGATTAAAACTGAATAAAATTTAATAATGGAATTCCAATGGGTCATTCAGTACGTAAATATACGTTTACTAGAATCAGTATCAATTTGGTGAAGAATTATTCGAATAGGTTGAAATTTTGGAATTACTGTTTGCTTATTCGTTATTTCGAAACTATTTCTGATCATTAGCTTATAAATTCCAATGCATATTGAATAGTGAGTCCTGACTTTTGATGGCAACTGAATAATTATGGTGTCAATTGTTGAGAAAGGAAAATCATCTGGTAAAAAAAAAGGATTCGTTTCGTACCTGCCTGAATTTATATGATTATCTTCTACCTTCGTCTCAAAATGAACTTGACATAAGTTTGAAACTGCGCGGTTGCTTAGTGTAATTCTTATATTGTTGTGAAAGCACAGAAATGGAAATTTTTTTCTAACATAAGAACTGAGCGTTTATGGATATTTACCTTAATATTTTTTGTAGACAATATTTTATCGTCCGTTTTTCCCTACATCTTGAATATCTTGAATATTAATAACTCTCATTAAGATGCTAAGTTGTTGAATTAATATCGTGGTTGACTGTTTACATCCGTACATTCTGTATAAAAGCTCTCTCGCTAGATGATGATATTTTTCAAATGCTGAAAGATAAGGAGGTGGCTCATTCTCTTAATTATCTTTCTATTTGGAGAGTTTCAGTATCCTTCTAGTATTGTTCGAAGGCAGTTTCATCAAGAGAAATTGAGGAGTTATTTTGATTCAGGTAGCCTGGATAAAAGCAGACACAAAAGCCATACTAGCTATCCACGAGCACGTTATTACCAACAATGCTCGATTATCTGTTACTCACAACGATTTCAACACTTGGACACTGAACATACGAGGCGTTAAAAGGGAGGACCGAGGTCAATATATGTGCCAAGTTAACACAGATCCCATGAAAATGCAGGTGAATATTAGTTTTACTTCGTAATTGCTTGAACTGCATGCTGGGTTTGAACTTATGTTCCATGGAATTACCTTTTTTCTACCCATATTAGGCTAGCACTCCATTCAGAACTGGAACCAATTATTCCAATTGCAAAATTCCTTCTATATTTGTTGAATGGAATGGCTAAAATTCCCTCCGAGCCTTGAGAGATGCCCTGTATAGATATAACGCTGATGCTCGATTAAGATAATGACAACACTTTAATCACATTCACTGCTGATTAATTTAGTGTGAAAATATTCCAATCAGCTTCAGTAAACACTTTGTTATAAATTATTGAATTAATTTTCTGGACGAATGTCAACTCTTGATAGACTTTAACGGTTCATTGTCCAATTTTCTATTCCCTCTGTTTCATTGAGGCCAATGAGAAAATTCAATTCTTGGAAATTGCGAGCCAAGAGCCCATACGAGAAATGAATTGTCAAGGGCAGCTTCTTTCTCATTTGAAATTCAAGAGGAATTGCCGAAGAATTAGTACAAATTCATCAATTCGTTGTAACGGAAGAACTCTGGCTCTAACAGAAATATCTGAATTTGTAATTTATAGAGATCGCTCTGTTCCCTAGAAGACAGAAAATTCGTTATTTGGCAGTTTGGAAAGTAGATCACATTGTTTTGTGAACTGAGCTATCTTGCTCTTCATATTTGGTTTATCTGAAACATAAATACTAAAAAGTAGCGGGCTTATAAAAGATCCTTGTGGTACACCTGATTTGATATTCCTTGTTGTTAACCTCGTTCCTTGCAGTCTGAGTTTGCTTTATATACAGGGTGTCCCGGAAAGAATGCGACAAACGGATACCATGAATGAAGATCATCATGGAGGAATGGTATCTTGAGGTTTCAATCGCCTGAGTGCCTACGTTTGGGATATACAGGGTGATGTTCATCTTAAAGTGAAATTTCAAAGTTCAATAACTCTTTAACTGATTGACCGAATAATTTCAAATTTTGAAGTTTTGTCACCCTTTATTATTGCATTCCTTTGATACTTCTGATATCGAATAAATCAGATCCGAAACTAAGAAAAAAACAAATTTGGATAGCTTGAACATTAGATAAGCTGAAAAAAAGGTAATTCTATTTATTGTCGATAAAATGACCCATTTTCGAAAAACAAAATGAAAAAGAATTAATTTTTTACCATAGTAACGTTTGTATTCCTCTCCAGTTAATCTTTCATTGTGATGTGATGAGAAACAGATTTTGTCGGATTCGATAACATAAACTTCAACTTTTTTGTACCTTGAATAACTTTCGTATCACACTCTGTTGCCAACAAAAAAAACCGCTAGGAAAAAAAATGATGGGAACTTGTCATCTTATTTTTTTATATTTTATCTGAATCCGAGAGATTTCCCATTCCCGGACACCCTGTAGAAAGGAACATTTATGTTTTGAATCACAAAGCTCTTAAAGTGAATCTCAGTTCTTTTTTGATAATATGTACCGGGGTTTTCACCATAATTTGACCCCCCTTTCAAATAGTGAAAAACGTATGTCATATCGTTGCCAATGAGATAACTCAAAAAAGGGAATTTCGAGTTATCGCGACCCACCACTTGAAAACTGATTACTGAGCATGCCAGGTGATTTTTGAAATTTGAAACTCTGTGGTACTCAGAATAAGAGAGATAAACTAAACATATGTTATATATTCCAAGTCAGGGGAAAAAGAGCTAGTCAAATATAGAAAAATATACAGGGTGTTCTATTTGAGCAAATGAAGTTGCAATCAATATATATTTCGTCGATTTCGTGAAACTTTTGTGGAATAGTTATTTATAATACAAGTGCAGAAGGCATTGATATTCTTCCACGAGTTCAAAATTCAAAAACGAGCCACGAAGTGGCGAGTTTTTGAATGAACGAGTGGTAGAATGAGCCTTCTGTACAAGTATTATACATTATTTTCTCTAATTCATTGCATTTTTATTGAAATTAATGAAATATTTTCATAAATATCATTTAGTGATTTTTGCATTGAAAAATGTTGGTTGGCAGAACTGATTTCTTTAAGGCAAATTGATGAATAACCACAGAATTAGAGAAAACATTTTTTTGTACCTCTTTTAGTAACAAAGTTAAAGGGGGGGTCAAATTATGGTGAAAAACCCGGTACCTATCCCTAGATGCATGAAATTTGTCCATCATCCAGTTATTCAAAATGTAAGAAAGCTACTCTTTAGCGAGATATTTGTTATTCACATAAAAAATCAGTGGGAATTAGAATGACGTGTATTTATGATCATTGATAATATCCGGAAGGTAAATCCTTGAATTGAAACAGCAGGTATCATGTTGCCAATTAAAATATTTTCACGTTTTCGTGGAGCTCGTTCTGTAGAACGTATTGTGGTCGAATTGAATTCTGTTTGTGCATATGAAATTCATTAACTTAGGAGGTGGGAGGGGGGGTTATATAGTCCAGTGCATGTTCTATAACATTTCACGTCCTGCAATTGCGTTGTTGGCCATCTGAACCCAACGCCCTGCAACGGCAGACAAACTCCCCTATAACATTCACATCACTTTGCCGGGAACAATAAACAATAACTAATTGTGGGTGTTCCAGACCGCTTTTCTCGAAGTGGTAATTCCCCCTGACATAATTTATGAGGAGACTTCTGGCGATTTGATGGTGCCGGAAGGTGGATCTGCTAAGCTGGTGTGCAAGGCCCGCGGCTATCCCAAACCACGAATTGTCTGGAGGAGAGAAGACGGGGGGGCCATTGTAACCCGCGGGACCCCCAATGGAAAAGTCGAAAAAATGGTGGCTGTCGAAGGGGAAATGCTCACCTTGTCTAAGGTGACTAGATCGGAGATGGGCGCCTATCTATGCATAGCTGCCAATGGTGTACCGCCAACTGTCAGTAAGAGGATGATGCTGCATGTACATTGTGAGTAAATATATTATTTATAGTATAAAAGCTCTGACATATTCATGTGATTGTTTCGTATTAATCTTTAAACTATTATTAGTCAATGCAGTCACTCAAATTTTTCTGAATAATATAAGTTGATAGATCATATAAAAACAAATCTTGTAAAGCTAGCATAGTTTTTTAAGTCTAACGTAGAACAATAGATATGAAAATAAAAGAAACCAATTTATATTTTTTACGTCTTCTTTACATGTGAGGGTTTAATATCTAGACAGGGTGATTTATTACCTTACCTAGGGATTCAGGGTTTGGCTTGATTTTCAAGCTGCTTGGTTAGAGCTTAACTTGATTTCAAGTCGAGTAGTAGTTTTTCAATCTCGAGTCAAGTCAAGTATTTATTTATCAAGTACTTGAATCATATCAAGCTACTTCATTTTCAGCAGTTTTATTGTGTAGTGTAACATCAAAAAAAAAATGATTGAATGAGAAGGAACCTTGCAAAAAACACTATCATTTATTGAATTTATTGTATGAAAGAACCGAAAATATCAATTTTTTTGAAATAGAAGCATAAATTAAATCACTATAAATCATACCAAAATAAGAAATAATGAAAAAATAAAGTTTCTTAATATTGAGAAAACTCCTGGCTTTGTTTGATTTCATAATTTTTCATCCAGGATCTAAGACACATCAGGCATCTTATAGATTTGTAGCCTGACCTATTGCGGGTTTTGGTAACTGTAAGAGCAGCTTTGGAAAATTGTCTTTCAACAGAAGCTGGTGTTGATAAAAAATCCTCAGCCATTTTGGCCGAGTTTGGAAAGATATTTCTGAAACTACCGCAATCTACCAATATATTTCATGTGAGAAAACTACTAATAAAGTCATACTGGCGAATACTTCAGTCTCTCGGCGCTCGAGGAATTCTCCTATTTAGTCTAAACGTGCACGAGATTGCAGAAATATATGCCGTGCGACGAGTGCATATCAAGCTCAAGTATCCTGTATACAACAGCTATGAATGCCTAGACCTCGGCTAAAGAGACCTGATTTTCCAATTATATTGAACCAGCCGGCCGTGAAAGCATTACAATTATGATTGACACCTAAAAGCAAAATGCAAAATAATCAAATTTTCATCATTCGAACCTGTCCTAGATGGATATTTCCTTTTGTGTGTATGAATAAGAGAAGAGTTTGCATGATGAATATAAATTATCATAGATCAAATACAACAATAGTTTTTCAACAAATATCGCTATCAACAAAGCAACCTCTTGAGTTTACTGAAACTGTATATGGAAGGGTAACAATATAATGGCCATACAAAGACACTATTATATCATTCCTCAAAGACAAATAGAGGCTTAATAAAGTCAGTGCGAAGGAATATTACGAAGACGTTTCAACTCCTCAAACGTAGTGCCATTTCTGGTTGTTACTTGGGGAGATGGAAGGCATAATAATTATACGGAAGGGTCCTATTTTCTTCCCATTCAACGCTGTTGTCCTCATATTTTTCATTGTGATTACACCACCAACGAAAGGCATTCATGGCCATCAAATAGATTCCACTAAAACTTTTCGCCTAAGACTCTTTCATCAGCGATATTGAAATTAATATTTCCCATCTTATTCACAGAAAAATTCTCCACGAAACTGAGAAAATAGCTTGAATAATTTCCACGTTATTTGAATTGAATTCAAAGCTTGAGTTAGGTGCTTCGGGAACTGCAAAATGATAGCCGAGAACACAACAAATACTCGAGTCTTCCTCAACAAAAATGCTCATTAAATCTTTCCATAATTCATGGAGTATCTCGCGATATTATATTTTTTCGTTTTCAGACAGCTGAAAATGAGATGCCAATTAAGACTTTATGTGAACTTGACTCACTTCCGATTTCTTTCGGGCAAGTTATCTCGACATCCACTTGTAACATGAAGTGGCAGCCTTATTGAAAAGGCCCTAATTGAAGGCTCCAAGCAACTTTCATAATGTAAAATCACTTGTGGCGTGGGTGACTTTACACCATTTTTTGTCACTCTCTAGAGTTGAACCTATTGATCTAACCGCTATCCAGATCTCAGTGTTCGATCTCTAGATTTACCAGCTATATACACTAACTGACTAAGAAACGGCAACACTCAGTAGGAGCTGATTATTTGAAACTGTATTAATCCATCTAATAGCTATGTAGATTTATAAACTGAAAAAATAAGGAAAACATCTTGTTCTACCTTGAACTCAAACTCAATTATGCCAAATCTTAGAGATCTGATGACTGTAATTGGTTGAGCGTAGGCTGACTTCCATTAAATTCAATTTTCCTTTGGAGTAGCAAAATGTTAAGCTTTTCCCGAAAACCTTCAGGTTTGTGATGACGAAAATTCGATTCTTCAACTCAAGAAAGGAATTCCGTTTCAACACTAGTGAATTACAGTGCCGCAGGACTATCTCATGACTAAATATTGCGGGCCCTGCCGCTCCAAATATATGTTGCAGCATTTCTTCTTCCCATTTATTCGTGGTTTCATTTAATTTCGTATTGGACAATGTTGGAATTCGTAATACGTATATTTTACAGCGGCGAACTGAATGATTACGTCCTCCGTTGAGAGATGTCTAGCTGCTGTAGGATGTTTGGCTATCCGAATTAAATTTTCATGTGTTTTACAGGAAATTTCTCCCTTCAGTTGATAACGGAGCTCCAAATATTTATAGGGTGCTTATGTAGAATTGGACTGTCAGGCTTTCGGCACCTACGTTTACAGAGTTCTATAGATAATATTGATGGACTATAACAAATCTCTAAAACTGTTTAGGAATTGGAACCTTGCGGTATTAAACTTCAACTCATTTAAAGATCTTCGAAATTTTCTGATCTGTTTCCTTTGAAATTCTCACAGCTCTTCAAATCTGCCTATCAAGAAACATTATCAACTATCACGACATGATCCTTGCATAAAATTATAAGCACACGAGAAAGTGTTTCAGATAGAGTTGGAAATGTTCAGTCCAAAAATACTATTTCGATAGACAATCAACAAGCATTCTGGAATATATCCGAAAAGATTGGTAAGACAATAAATACCCTGCTATCTAATCTATTTTTGGGAACTTGGAAATATTCTGACATATTCCAAATGACCTTGAATATACAAAAAACCAGTCAGACAACGAACGAAAACCGAATCATAAGAATGATAAATAAGAAGTGGTAGATGTGCTTAGCTGCAGCCAATGAAAGTAACCAAATCGGCATCTGGACGGACGGACGTTGACTTTTTTAGCCAATAGAAACAACCAAATCGACACATTCTCGTTCCAGAGACGATTTGAAAGTACTGTTTGGCAATAAATTCTGGCTTCCTCCAAATGAATTTCGATATACTATACCTATCTGATGGAAACTGTACTAAATTAAATCTTCATCTGGGAAATTGTACTCCCATTGTTTTGTAGTTGAAGAATTGTTGCATCGGTTCGATTGATGTAGAACTGATGAACATTTGTGCAGAATTAGCAGGAGTGTTTTCAGTCTTTCATCGAGAGGCCAGGCGGGAGCCTTATCAAAGTGGGGAAATGAAAGAGGAGGAATAAAAATATGAACCACCGTTCTGTAAAATGGATATTGGAAGCTGATTTTATTTCAGATCCTTTTCGAGCGAGCCTCTGGATCGCCAATATAAAACAGCATAGCTTTTCAATGCTGAATGCATCTGAGGTTTTCCAAAAAAAAAAAAAATCATGACCTATTCGAGCGATGGTTATTGCGTTGAAAGAATCGAATCCCTTATGTTTGTCCATAATCGAGCCGATTCAGGACTCGCAACCAATTTTCATCTAGCGTTCAAAGTGATTTTTTCGGTTGTGTTGCCGGCTGTCCGTTTATTGCATTTTATTTATCGCGTTGAACAAAAGCCGAGAATAAACAATTGTTTAAAGAGCACATATGAATATGGATGCGGTGGAATGCACACCGTACAATGGCTGTGGGCAATAGGGCCACGCTAAGTAGACAATGCCGACTGATTATAAACATAACCATAAATACGTAAGCGGACACAACTTCAATCATTTTCTGACGTATATGCTATGCTCGTACATTCGCAGCCGGGCATTTACGCTATATACCCTTCCTGGAATTTATGTATTACATCAAATAGATAAATACATAAAGGATCCCAAAATTTTATCGGCCAAACCCGAATTGAAAATTCTCAACGAATATTTTTTTTCACTTCGTAGAATCCTTGATAGGCTATTTAGCAATATACAGAACAATTCATAAGCATACCTCGTTTATCCAACTGGCAAAAAGTTGTTTCCATACACAAAAAAGACGACATTGAAAATATACTGAATTATCGCCCTATTTCAATTTCCAAATGGTTATCAGAAAGCGTTTACCTTGACTAGCTACCACTCATATCGTAGAAATTTCAACAAAGAAGAATCTTAACAGTTTTCCAACGATCTGGGCGTACCCCAGGGTTCAGTCGTTGGTCTAATAATATTTTTGCTCTTTATCGATGAGCTACCTGAATGAATTGCAACAAGTGTCATAGTTTCAATTGTTGACGATAATTTTGTGGCCATAAAATCTAGAAATTTACAGGAGCTCTAGATTCTTGTTGATACTGTTTCATAAAAATGGTGTCGGAGAAACTCACTGGTTATTAACTTTGGGAAAACTGAAATATTGACTTTCCCGAGTATGCTCATTTTGAATGAAGCTGAGGTAAAATACACATATTAGGCCAATAGCTCACAATCGATCAAAAGCAACAACGTGCAATAAACTTGAGTTTTTGCGTCGATATGTGACAATGGATTGAACATGGCTCCATCATGTCACTCCGGAGACCAATCTAGAGTCAGCTGAGTTGCACACGATGAACCAAATCCAAAGCGAGAAGAAACAGTCGGCTGACAAGGTTATGGCATCAGTATTCTGGGATGCGCAAGGTGAAATATTCATTGATTACATCCAAAAGGGCCAGAGCATCAACAGCGATTATTATATAGCGTTATTGGATTGTTCAAAGGATGAAATCATTAAAAAACGGCCCCATTTGAATGAAAGAAAGGTGCTATTTCATCAAGGCAATGCGCCGTGTCACAAATCAATGAGAACAATGGCAAAATTGCATGAATTAGGCTTCGAATTACTTCTGCATCCACCGTATTCGCCGGATCTGACCCCCAGCGATTTTTTTCTGTTCTCAGACCTCAAAAGAATGCTCGCTGGAAAGAAATTTAGCGCCAATGAAGAAGTAATCGCCGAAACCGAGGCCTATTTTGAAGCGAAAGAATCGTACCAAAAAAATGGTATCGCCCTAGAAGGCAACTTTGTTGAATAATAAAATCGAATTTTGCCAAAAATTGTGTTTTACTATGGAAGACAAAGAACATTGATAGAAAAAAAAATTGTTTTTCTTATATTTGATGAGGTTCATTTGAAGAATTTAACCAGGTCTGTAAATCCATAATCGCGTTCATAATATATTCTGAGCATAAATTCATGATGGAATTATCGAGAATTCGTTGCAACCTAACTTGCTTTGGAATTAGCAAACCTCTCTGTTCATTCACTAGGGAATCATCTTTACGAAATTGAATATCTTCCCATCCCTTGGTACATTCATGATACAGAGTGACGATATAACATAACATAAAATATAGAGATACATGGGGTATTTTAACGGTTGAGTCCGAAATAGCCAGCAAAGTTGGACTTTTGGAATATTTATGCGTTTATTAATGGACATCAGTGGACTTGAATTAGCATCTAGAGTCCAGTCAAAAAACCACTTTAATATTTGGCTTCCCTGCTCAAAATTCAAATCAACACTTTTACATATTCATCAAGAAGAAGATGAAAGTAACTTTGAGAGCGCCAAATAACCAGCTGGAAATTTAAATCATATAATGTATCGTTCTACATAACATACATATGTTCAAGTTTTTTTTCGACATTTCGGGTTAATACTTTCGTTGCCATTAGACGAATGGAATGAGCTTTCATTAGGTCTTTTAGAACATAAGTGTGGAACGAAACACAATTATAATGAATTAACGATGGAGAAACTCCAGTTATAAATCCGGAAAGATCTCATTCAATTGTCACGTTACCTTCGAGAGTTTCATCTTTGAACATTTTTCCCAATTCGTCAAACATTTTTTTCGATCAACAAATCAAGGACTCTTCCTTCGAATAATTGTTCTCATTTTTAACTTATCTCAATATGAAATTCCAATGGTTTAATCTAATATTTTCTGTTCTTAATTTTTTTCAATTCCATTCATTATTTTTTCGTTCGAGCATAATAATTTTTCGGGGAGGCCTAAAATTCTTATTTCAGCAATTAGTACCTAGAAATCATGTTCATGTAACATATCAATTCACATTCCAAGAGATTTATGAACAAATGATGATACGTCTATGATCTGAACAATCCAGTATATTTGGATGATATTTGGAACGCACAATTCACTCCATTAGGTCCATTGATTAATCTTTAAACTAATTAAAAAAATCAGGTCCGTATTAGAAAAATAATGGACTTATCAAAAGCTGAGATTCAACACCCTGTATAGTATTGTATGAATATTGAAATTTGATGGAAATATTTCATTTTATACAGGGTGTTTCATTGGTAAATATACAATACGTTATGGTAGGTCTACCATATATAGGTTTTTTGGACTCGTTTAGGGAGCTCTGCTTAGGTTAACGTATGTACATTCACCAATGAAACACCCTGTATAAATTGAAATATTTCCAATACTAAAATGAAAATGATTTTGAAGTTTATTGCTAAGGGAAATAACTATCAATGCATATCAAAAATTTTTGCCATAAAAAATTCTTCGTCATTCAGTATTTTTCACTTTGACTCAGAAAAAGGGATGATTACTTTTCAGACTAATGAAATCGATTCAATTGAAAAATAGAAGGATTTTCGTATTCATTTATCAAGTTCATAGGTCGATTTGCAGGCAACTGAGCTCGAGAGTCATTTCTTCTATCATCTTTCTGAAGGATGTCGAGAAAAATTGCTGGCCAAAGTCTATGGGCGATTCGCGAACAATTTGATCTTAAAATCCTCCTTCAGCTTCCACAGGAGTGTAACGAGTGAAATGGTTGGAACAGGAAATGAAGACTCATCATCAAATATTATCCAATCCGGGAATTCTTTCAGTACACATTTCAGGAGGACTTTCCCTGAATCCTAAACGATCCCGCAGCTGAAAATTTATACCTCAACAAAACGAAGTCGCTGTGCACTAAATGTTGATGAGGAATTTTCTTCTTCGTCCATTTCACCCGTGACGATATTATTTCGAATTTAACTCCATACGTCTGCCCCTGTGGTTGACTATACCGCGATTATAAAATGGAATTAATGTGGCATTATAATTGAATCCATTCCAATTCGGCAGTGACCTGAGAATTCCCATCTCTTGAGTTCCGAAACCGGGATAAAATCTACTAATATTCGTTCCTAAGATGACTTTCAATTTCAAACTTTGCACAGTATATTTACTTAGCGACATCGCAAATGTATAGATGGAGCTGGTTCCGAGGGACCTTAAGCCTTTTAGAATTATTCTACTTTGTCGTTTGTAATGTTCAATTCGAATGTTTCCAGTGGAAGTTTGAGGAATCCATTACATCCAAACACTATGCCTTGATGAATTATGCAGCTAATGATGAACCAGACGTCTGAGATGCAGTTCAACGAACATTTTTATAACATCTCAATATTTCATCGACTCGGTCTCTACTTGACGAAAATACAGTAAGATATGGCGAAAATTCATGACATGATTCCTAGAGTTATGCCAAAAGTGGGAAATATCTGCATTTTGTAAGGATTAGACTCAACCAAGTAAAAAAGAGATTCTTTAGAATTATAAGTTTCTTGCCTTGGTGGTTTCTTCGAGGTGATCTTTCCAGCTACGTCATGGTTCCTTTCTGGAGGTATCCACTCCCAATACTTCTTTTGGCCATCTTGTTTCATCCATGTCCGCACCATGACAATTGTTTCATGACTTCGTCGTCACTCTTTCCAATCTCAACCTTCCATAACTCCTTCTCAAAAAGTCCATCTCTATGGCCAGCAGCATTTATTTCTGTAAATGATTAAATGGTTTTTTTACCTTTGTTATTTTTTTTTAATCCTATCTTTACTATTTCCTCCTTTATTGCAAATGACTTTGCTGGCGTTTCTTATCGATCAGTTTCCTAGGAGGGGTTGTAGCTCTGTCATTACTAGCTACATTTAAATATTCACACATAGTGAGGTTCATTGTGAGACTTGCCACTTTATAGAAAACTAATCATAATTTTGTACTGAAATTTTGCATATTGAGGTTTGAGGTAAAAGTCTTTCTCACTAAAATATTTTCAGATCTCTACATCTTACAGATTATACCGGAAACAGACTACTACTTCCTTATTTAAAATGGCACACCCAGTATATTATTGCATCATTAGATAGCTTTTTTCATGACAATTTTAGCAATATGCCATACTTTTTTTTTACGAAAGTTTTTTTAAATACCATGTGTGCTATTTGAAATAAGGAAGTAGTAGTCTGAGATTCATCGACACATATGCTTGATTGTTTGAAATGAATAATTTGTATTGCTCTTCCTCAAAAGAATATATATATATAGTAGTCTATTTCCGGTATAACCGGTTGTAGAGATCTGAAAATATTCAAGGAAGAAAGATCTTTGTCTCGAACTCAAAGGTGCAAATTTTCAGCTCAAAATTATGATTAGTTTTCCATGAACGTCTAATAGGCCATCCCGGTGAATCACCCTGTATAATTCAAATCCTACTGATCCTTTGCAATCAAGATCTTGTTCTCTGTAAAGTTGAAAGTATACAGCAAGTCATCCCACACTCAAAGTCTCATGTTTTTGCATTTACTTCTCCGGACTGTATATGGAATATCGATTGACGCATAGTATAGTCCAACCAAAGTCACTTAATCAACCTATGATAACGCTTCAATACATCTGTTTCTCTGATGTTTTGCCGCACGTGTCTAATTAAATACACGAGAGAATTGAATATCACAAGATCATTTTCAATCATTTGATTAATAATTCGGAATCTGGACTAACCTGATATTTCCATGCTGATCAAATGACTTACACACAACTCAATTTACTCATAATTAGAACTATCGCTGTGTTCTGAAAATTGAATGCAGTCGAGGAAACAGAAATCTGAATTCAAATGATCTCAATTTAGATAATAGCACCTATTCCACTTGTAGCCAGTAGGAATGAATTTAGTACACGTGAAAACCAAAATGAACAACATATGCGTGTTGAGTCGGAATGACCAGGTTTAAATCATGTGGACGTCTCTTGAGATGATGTAGCTCACTATCAAGGGGTGGCCCAGTACAGAATAATTGCCGCAACATCATTTTGATACAGCTTCCGACATCTATCCGTTGCTTATATCCGGTGTATTGTGGTTACCGAGTAGGTATGCGGTTGACAAGGTTGACGAATGTGCAACCCTCTATGTTTCAGTTCACCCCCTGATCCAGGTCCCCAACCAGTTGGTGGGCGCCCCCATCAACACGGACGTCACCCTCCAGTGTCAAGTTGAGGCCTCACCAAAAGCCATCAACTATTGGACAAGAGACACAGGTTCGTGAATTCATACATGCGAATGAATTTGTCAAAGTTACGTTCTTTTTTTTTTTTCAATTCGCAAATGATATATGGCCCTCCGCTTTCGGATATGTGACAATACCCTGTCCTAGAGGGGTATCCAGTTACGGGGCACGTCCAAAAAGTTAACCCCTTCTAAGCACACTACAGCATTTAGTCCACAATTCGAACTATTCGGAAAATCAACTCTACGTTAAGACAAGTTTTTATAGTTGATATAAACTGCTCCAAATGAGTTAGGGATATTGACTCAAATTGCAAAAAAATATAGTTTAAATGAGATTTTTTGATGAAAATTCATATTAATATGATTTCAATTTGCAGGAAATAAAATTAATTTCAGACAAAATCGTAATACAGGGTGGCCATTTGAAAACGAAACAGACGAGATTACAGACGAAATAAAGTTTTTCGATAGAAATGCTCGGACAGGTCGATTTCTGTTTCGAGGGGGACAACTTAAGATGTAGGTTACGGACGCATAGCGCTTCAACCCTTGCTACTACAACCCTCACCCCCAAATTTTGAATAGGGAAGATGGGGTGAGTGATACCTCATTTGAAAGTATTTTTATACTGATTTCAGCACAGTAATTGTTTTTTCATTTTATGCATTAGTTCTCGAAATATTCTTAAATAGATAAGTATTTGAAAATGAAGTAGTGTTTTCATGGCACTTGTAGTGTTTTGTGAAAAATCGACATTTTGAGCTTCAAAACAACCATGACTGTGGCTTCCTTCCTAACTAACTAACGCATAAATATTTCGAGAACTAATGCATAAAATTAAAAAACAATTACTGTGCTGAAATCAGTATAAAAATACCTTTAAATTGAGGTATCACTCACCCCATCTTCCCTATTCAAAAATTGGGGGTGGGGGTTGTAGCAGCAAGGGTTGAAGCGCTATGCGTCCGTAACCTACATCTTAAGTTGTCCCCCTCGAAACAGAAATCGACCTGTCCGAGCATTTCTATCGAAAAACTTTATTTCGTCTGTAATCTCGTCTGTTTCGTTTTCAAATGGCCACCCTGTATATCCTAAAACAGCAACAATGTGATGGATCTTCACAACGAAAATAAATGATTGAAATAAAATTGCATTTTGGCGGTCTTTTTCCAATTTACTTATTTTTTGAGTAAAAAAAAACTTTTAAGGATAATTCGAACAATCTGTGAAATAGCCTTTCAGCGAACGAATTTTCCAATGAATGTTTCAGGTGAAATGATAATAACCAACGACAAGTATCACATGACCGAAAATTCCAATGCCTACTACAGCGTTCAGATGAAACTGGTTATCCGTAGATTTCACAAGTCTGACTTGGGAGGATACAAATGTATCTCGAAGAATTCTATTGGAGATGCAGAAGGCAATATTCGACTTTATGGTAAGCAGACATCTTCACTCTTTGATTTACAGCTTCGGAACTATGAAATGTAGAGTATGATCGAGGGACGTAGTAAAATGGAATTGGGTTTTTCGTTGGAACTGTAAACATTCAGTTACAATTTCTTTGTATTGTACGAGAATCGTTGAACGGTGTGTGGGTACGTTATTCGAACTCCTTTTTGGAAGGACGAATCACTTCACAATTTCCAGATATCAATGAATAAATTTGGCCTACAGCTACAAACATCACATCAAATATTATAATTAAATGGTTTGACAAATTTTATGAAGGAAACTCTTCATCAAGCCAAGATTTAGCTTCAACTGTAATTTTTCCTTTCAAAAATCAATACTTCATCAGCACACGAAATTCTTTTTTGTCCATCTTCTTTCAAATAACAAAAGTAGCTACACTCACAACGCAATATCTCACAAACTAATGATTAGACTGCTACCAAATTTTGACACGTATCGTTTGAAGCTTGTTCCTAACGAAAAATCATATGGATTTAATACTAGCACCTCCATCTGTGCATCAGACCGGGGATTTTTCAATTGCCCTTTTATACATATCGATAAGAAGTGGTCAAAGTGGCCTAATTTCAATAATATTCTCGTTTTCCTTTCGCAGAAATGGAGCTGCAAGAAAAAATCGACTTCAGCGATGATAGCCCAGAGGATGAGCTTGATGAGAACAGCGAAAATCGTTCTTATAATGGTTTTCAAGGACCATTGACAGAAACTGAGGAGAACAGCTTAGATCCCAGCATGAATTCCCGATGTCCAACAATGAAGCCTGGATACTTGCTATTGTTAGTGTTCTTTGTGAAAATATGACTCTTAATAGTGTACAAAAGTGTGTGAACGCAGTGACATGTGAAATGTGCCAAATTCTCCTAATCATGCTTTGCTCTCAAAACGCTCAGTGTCGCCACAAGAAGGTATTTAGGTTCATCAATAGTATTACCAATGTTTGGGGTTGCTAGGAACCATCTGTTTCCACTTATTTTAACGAATCCTTCTATTATTGTTTCTGTCAATTCATCACAGAAAGGAAAGATGATATGTATATGAACTTGGGAATGATGAAATTGATAAATTTTAAAACGAACAATTGTAAATGCTTCTGTACAGTTAAGAGATATAATAAATCTAAGAATATGAGATGTAATTAGCAAAATTTTAATGGTTGTTACCAGCAATCGAACGATACTAGAGCTGTTATATCATTTTTTTGAGTTAATAATATCGAAAACAATCAACTTCTGATCAAGGGCGTAGAAATTGGGGGTACTGGGGGTAATTACCCCCCAAGATTTTCAAAATATAAAATTTTAGAAAAGTCGCAAAGACGAAGAACGAAATTTTTTTCTTAAAATGAACCAATATTCTTTTTACTTTTCTTTCAAATCGACACGCCAGCAAAAAAACGGACCTTTTTACGGTTTATGAGTTTAGTATCGCTTCCAAGATGAGTACATTTTTTGTACTACGAGCTCGTCTTTGTTCGAGGTTTATTATTTTTCTTCATCTATCCGCTTTCTCGGCATCGCCCCTTATTTTCCATCTGTGTTTTTTGCATTCGTCATCGGTGTACACTTACCGTTGTTTTCGCATTTTTGTATCATTCTCGTCACAAAATTTCGATACTGTAGTTTTCAAAGAACTGAACTAAGTAATTCGCATCGAAAAATTGTCTAGGCTGTGTTGTACAATTTATTGTGTTTCAAATTGTAATTTATTTGAGACATCAGTTTTGAATTGACTGGGTGTTCTTAATTTAGAGGTACAAATGAAAATGACAGATTTCTTGGATCATTTCAAGAAAAAGTACCTATAAGAAGAATCCGTAAACGCTTTGGTTTTGAGGTACTGGTGTTAGAGTTCAAGTTTTTCTCTCATAGCACCTTCCCTCCACAAGATATTTAACTTGAATTGGCATAGATATTCCAATTCAAGGTTTTCATCATGTGATATCCTAAATTTAAATTCAAATCTACAGGGTGAATTTTTTCTGTAAGGGTGCCCGCTTCTTTCCTGCAGAATCTCGCATTTTCCTTCGTTCCTCCAATTCAGGAACACCCAGTATAAAATGAGAACAATCGAATAGGTTATAGAAAAAAATTATTTCGAGTAATTCGGTTCAAACTTTGTTATCAAACATCTCTTTGTCACATTATAGATATGAGTAAACAATATCGTCAAAAAATTTTCTGATAATCCCCCCCGAAGAAAAAGAAAGATCTACGCCCTTGCTTCTGATTATTCAATCCTATTTTAGTTTCGAAACCAAGTGTCTGGAAAACTGTGGCCATTTCTCAACAGAAACAAGTAGAAAATTCCACGGAAAACACCGTTATTCCAAATTCGCTATTTTCATTTCCTTACTGGGAGATGTTCCAATATTTAAACGGTGTGCAGGATGCCAGCAGTGATTATGAAAATAATTACGAAGAATTTCATTATGAATCATCATATTTCACTTTGATTATGATAAAAACCCTTGCCCTTATGAAAACAAGTTGGGTTTGCATTTAAAGTTTCATATCATGACGGAAAATATGTACCAATATGAACACAAATTTTTCATTAATATTTTCGCAACATCGAAATGAAATTTCATGAATCACGAGGAGTTTTGATGCTGTACCAGCTCATTTATTGTTTCTGTCCCCATGAATTTACCACAGTTTTCAGATATCAATCATTATGGAAAATCAGTAGCTTGAAGAAGTAGCCCATCTATCTAAACATCATATCATTATGTGTATAAAATAACAGTAATCAAATTTTGTGTGCTGTTCTGTATAACCTTGGAAGTCTGCAAAATGAATATCATTGAGAATAGGAAGATGAATATTAAATAAATGTAGCTAATAATAAATATATTCTGTTGATTATATTTTATCTTCTTGTTGCATCAAATATTTATATCATGCTGAATAGACTGTTTGAAATTTTCTCGTATTTATTTACCCAAATTTCAGAATGATCCTGAGTTCACAAAATAGGTAGGTAAAAAATTATCGAATTATGAATGAAAATAATAATCTATTTTGAATATTACTGGATTTTTTACTATCTCCCCTGAAGAAGTCATGGAATTACGAAATAATAATCCTTGAAATAAAAGACAACCGAAATAAATTATTGTTTTTATTCATAATTTCAAGATTCGAAATGAAAAAGTGAAGGAAAAATCTAAATAAATATGAGCAATATCGTAAATAGAATTCTCAATTTCTTTTCTGAGATAAATGATGAAATTCACGAAAAATGAAAAGGAAGAAGTTGAATTGTTTCGATAAATCCATGGATAAATCGATATTCAACATCGAAATCAATTATAGTCGAATGTTGGACATTCTCTAGAATGAATCCAATCAAATAACTTTAATTATTTGGACCTCCTACATTCTACCATGTCATTGGCGCTAGTGCAGTTTCTTATCACAATAATTCAGAGAGTGACGATTATTTCCAGATAAGTGGGGATTATATATCTTATATCTGCTCTCACTGTGGCGATAATAAAATTTTGAAATCGCTGGAGGGAAAAATTTAAAGACAAACATTCATGAAATTTCATACAACAATTAGTTGTTTTACGTAATCGTACTATGTACCTAGTTCAGATCGATTAAATTTGAGGGTTGAACTATCAATAAACTACAAGAAGAAAAAATTGGTGTCTTATTTCTTGAAATTTTCAAATCATTGTTCGGAAAATCACAGTTTGGTGTTTATTTGTGAACTGAAATATACCTGATATTCAATATCACATCAAATATTGATGAGAAGTCTGCCAGTATTGTCAATAGGTTTGTTTGGTGGGACTTTTAATGTAGTTTTCGAGGACTAATATTCTCAAAATTCGATGTACAGGGTGTTTCAAAACATGTATTATGAAAAATATGATTTTCTCAGTCCGGATCTGAGTTATCGACAAGTCACTAGAAGCAAATATGGAACTCTATCCTATATTTATTTCCTCAATTCTTCATAAAAGTCCAAGAAGGTGTTTAAAAGATTTGCCAATTGAGAGTTTTCAATAAAATACATAAAACAGCCTGTATCTCTCGAACACTGGTTCAGACTACCCAGAATGTCCTCCATCTGTACTAAAAGCCCGTGCAGTTATTCATAAAACACCCTATTCAAATAAAAACTACTGCATTAAGAAATCCTGTTCGATTCTAACATCACAAAATTGAATCCTTTTCAATTTTTGTGAGAGATTTTCACATAGGAATGATAAAATTCGACATAATGGCAATACTGTGTAATATCCTTTGACATTCATGTTCAGTACGTTATGCCATTTAATAATAGAAAGATACATGCTTCAACAACGTTTAGAAATTGCTTTATCATAATGGCTGATAATTTACGAATTGTGAGAGACATTTTGAATGAATTCATGAACGGAATTAATAGTTATATCACCCAACTACTCCCTCTATTGAATCGAATTAGTTCTTGTGAAATGCTCGATAAAACCGATGGAAATAAGGAGTTGTTGATTTCCGAGAGGCACTTAAGTTGGGGGATCGCAGGAAGCATATAGAACGAGTGTGAAAAATCGACTTCCGCTGACGAAAAACTACTTGACAGAATCTGAGAATTCCGTAACTTTTCCAATAATGAATGGCAGTCGGAACGTGAATCCTATGCGTAAATTTTGTTACGCCGTTCATTTCAGTGTCAATGAAGACTGGATGCGGTACGTGAATCCTAATCAACCGTCAGTTTTCCATTTCGATCGATTCTATTTCCCAATATAGGCTTCAAGAAACGAACCTACGAATACCACCTGTCAAATCCAGCTACCGAATCCCTGGTTTATTCCATACTGAACTGACATGATCAACGAAAGCAGAAGGATCCTCATTCAGAAAAACATTACACAATTCCTGCTTTTACGGTCAATGCATATACTCATCACAGAATCAACGTTTTCTCTATTTTATTTTTTTTATTTTAATTTATTCCATCAGTTATCGAAAAACCTGAATATTTACATTCAACATATTACAGAATATGTTGTAGTGAATATAGATACAGCTAAAAATTGAGACGTGATTCATATTGATATTCTGATACAGGGTGATTCACCGGAATGGCCTATTAGACGTTCATGGAAAACTAATCATAATTTCGAGCTATTTAAATATAGGGGTTTGAGACAATGATCCTTCTCCCTAAAATGTTTTCAGATCTTCACAACTCCCGGTTATACCGGAAACAGACTACTACTTCCTTATTTAAAATGGCACACCCAGTATATTATTCCATCATTAGATAGCTTTTTTTCTATGACAATTTCAGCAATACCTTTTTTTTACGAGCGTTTTTTTTTTAATCCCATCAACTGATGAACCGTTGAGTTTTGTAGCCAAGGTAGGTATAGCATATTGCCGAAATTTTCGTCAAAAAAGCTATCTAATGATGCAATAATATACTGGGTGTTCCATTTGAAATAAGGAAGTAGTAGTCAGTTTTCGGTATAACCGGAAGTTGTAGAGATCTGAAAATATTCAAGGGGGAAAGATCATTGTCTCAAACCTCAATATGCAAATTTTCAGCTAAAAATTATGTTTTTTTTTTTCATAAACGCCTAATAGGCCATCCCGGTGAATCACCCTGTATTTTATTAGGAAATATAAAAAAAATTGAGGAATTGAGGGTATTCTTGTTTAAGAAATGAGTAAAATACAGTGCTATGAGTACCTGATACAAAAAACCATCCATGATAAATATTCTCTTTCCAATTTACGAGGGGAGTCCAAAAATTTTGTGTAAGGAACATAATTTGAAGTTAACTATTTAGTGAAAGGAAAATGACGGGAAAATTCCTCATGAACTGTTTTTATGGAGAAAAAGTTTTAAATAGTCCGCCATTATAAAACTCCAGAGCGAACATATAAAACGATCATTTTCAGAGTTATAAAATCGATCCATAAAAAAAACAAACACCCCATAAATATCATGTTCAATTTCGCGAACAATGAAAAGAGACCCTTCTTGCGGTTGGTAAATCTGTGTTGTAATTTCGAATTGAACTTGAAGAACCGTCACCCCATATGCACGTTTTGTTGGCAACATCTCAAGATTCACGAAACAGCAATCGATTTATCGTCTTGTAAACGACTGAAATAATGCGATTCAAAATTAAATTTCTAGCCCTTCTGCTGGCATGCGAATGATGGTAGGCCATTGGCTGGAGGGTGAACTGTGACTCTCCCTCTAAGCTCAGCTTATTTGCTTACTCTACACTCGTCGTACAGCGAAGGGAATGGATAGATTTCAATTATTCTGTCCTTGGATGGGACTTCCTCATGCATTCTTCCTGCACTCCCTCCACTTAAAATATTGCGAAACACTTAATTTTTTTTTCTTCAGACATAAAATGCCCGTATTCTCCGATTAATTTCCCAATTAAAACATTATTAATGAGGGTAGGGTTACTTTTCTTTCTTATTGGACATCACCAATTCGGGGAAAGGCCAGTTGACAGCTCTATATGAATCACGTCCCAATTTGAATAATTATTTAGATATCTGTTAAATTTTTTCAATTTTTCAGAAGATTTCCCTGAAAATTTTGGGTTTCAATACCAAGTGAAAACAAGAAAATGAGAATATTTATGCATTCATATAAGAATGTTAGTATAGAACTATCAAATCTGTGGTTCTGAAAAAATGAATTTGTTGCTGAAATGTCAAAAGGTTGAATTGAAATATATTCATAGAGATAGATCAAAAGACACTCAATTCCAGTTAGCGAGAATTCTTTGATATTATTCTCAGTGTCCTATAATATAACACAGATTGAGCAGGTGACAGTTCAATATTGTAATTTCTTTATGAAACCCCCAAAAATGTTGAGATATTATGGTGGAAATTACAGTGTATGAACATCTCCACATATTTTTAGTGGCGCATAAAAAAATTAATCAGTTAATTTAAATCTCCAGCGAATACAATGTGACAAATAGAAATAATATCAGGTTGTGAGTATAATACTATTTTTTTCCTCTAATCTGACGAAGATTTATTGTCAGACATAGATTATTTTGTTACTTTGAGTTTGTTGAGTTGAATACCCTAGAAAATGTTATTTTTCCCAACACGTGGTCAGCTAGATCGCCTGATCTTACGTCTTTATTTTATAAATTATATCTTTTAATCTTCCTCAAAAGTGAAAGTCCATAGACGTTAGGTCATGCAACCTAGCCGGCCACCTGTTTGACTTCGAATATATCTTCAAAA
Source organism: Harmonia axyridis (assembly GCF_914767665.1). Lineage (NCBI taxonomy): Eukaryota > Metazoa > Arthropoda > Insecta > Coleoptera > Coccinellidae > Harmonia > Harmonia axyridis. The sequence continues at coordinate 456,355 of NC_059508.1, forward strand.
AAATTTCAAGTAGGTTACTGAAATGGTAATTTGAAACTTCATGGAAATATGTAGAAACATTCGCTCAAATTTCGCCTATCTAGTATAGAAATTAAGACTTCCCCACAAAAAGTGTCCAATTTGATCAGCCTGTATGTTTGAAAAAAAATTTTTGCATCTTTCATCAGTTCAAACATCAAAACATGTTGCTTCATTCTAAAAACCACTAAATTCCAATTAGTGAAAATTCTATGGTATAATCTTTCAGTGTCTCATAATCGGACATAGATTCAGGAGCTGTCAGTTTAATATCCTGATTTCTTATGAAACCCTCGAAAATATTGAGATGCTATAGTAAAAATAAGAGTGTATGAACTTCTTCGCATTTTTCAAATGTTTAGCGAATACAAATTGATAAATTGAAATATATAAGGATGTGAGTATAATATTATTTCTATTCATGATAGATCTGTGAGCAAGAATTATTTGGTATAATTCTCAGTCTCCCATAATGTGACAGATTCAGCAGATATCATTCAGTATTTGGTTTTTTTAGTGAAACCGAAGATGTTGAGATGCTATAGTGGAAAAAAGAATTGTATGACCTGTTTAACATATTTCTGATTATGCATAAAATAATAAACGTGTTAATTCAAGTTTCGATCGAATACTATTTGATAGATAGAAATATCAGGATGTGAGTATAATATTATTATTTCTATGATATTTTGATCATCGACCTGTTGGCAAGAATTATATGCTATAATTTTCAGTTTCCCATAATCCAACATTCATCAGGTGTCAGTTCAATATTCAGAAGTAGGATCTTTCTAATTTATCATCGATTGATTCGTTAAAGATCGGTAGATATCTCTCTTTTGTCTTCACCATAGTAACTAAGGTGGTAACTATGGTGACGGAAAGAAGGGGTACCGAATATCTGCTTATTTGTCTATAATGCAGCAATAATTGTTCGATATTGTTTTCAGATTTCCATAATCGGACACAGATTCAGGAGGTGTCAGTTTAATATTCTGATTTCTTATGAAACCCAAGAAAATATTGAGATGCTATAGTAAAAAGGAGAGTGTATGAACTTCGTTACATATTTCAAGTGTCCAGCGAATACAAATTGATAAATAGAAATATCAGGCTGTGAGTATAATATTATCATTAGTATTCATCATCGATCTGCAAGACATATTTGGTATAATTTTCAGTTTCCCATAATGTGACAGATTCAGCAGGTATCATTTTATTATTTGGATTTCTTTGTGGAACCTCCGAAGATGTTGAGATGCTATAGTGGAAATAAGATTTGTATGACCTTTTTTATATATTTCTGATGATGCCTAAAATGATAAATGAGTTAATTTAAATGCCGATGGAATATTATTCGATAAATAAAAAAATCAGGATGTGAGTATAATATTATTATTATTGATCATCGACCTGCAAGAATTCTTTGGTATAGTTTTCAGATTCCCTTAATCTGGAACAGATTCAGCAGGATTTGGTTCAATATTCTGATTTCTTTGTGAAAGCCACGAAAATGGGATGCTATAAAATGGTACTAACACTGTATGAACTCTTCTTACATTTTTCTGATAGTGGTAAAAAAGAAATATCAGTATGTGAGTACAATAATATTATTTTTTTCGAAATAAGACTTAAGTGCGAATTAAATCTGTATAATAGTAATGATAGGATGTGAGTATATTAATAATTATCGGTTCTATGGTTCCGAATTATTCAATTATTTGGTGAAAAGTCCAAGTTTACTCAAATCAACTTTAATGAGGAAGTGGATAGATATTTGAATGAAATTTGAAATATTTACTATAATCGTCATGCAATTTAGTTTTCGTATTCTGCCGTGCTATCTATGGCACTTCTATCATAGATGATTTTATTGAAATCAAAATATTGAAAAACTAGGACGTCTCGGATGAATATTATTGTATCCAGTATCATCAAAGCGATATATATTTCAATTTTCTTATTAAAATATATGTCCCCAAGATTTCGATATCCATTTTTCACATCTTTGATTTTTTTTTACTTCCAAATTTAATGTGTTCTGTCCAGTTTCGAGAACTTATTTCATACAGCTTCAATATTTTCCAAAAAACGCTCGATTTTTTCACTTTATGTTGCATATTAAAATCTCTGAAGAAAAAAATGGCTCAAATGCAAAATATGATAAAAGGAAATATTCCTGAGTGTTGCACGAAACAAGCAAGTAATGATTCAAAGTCACATAGAGCATATTCGCAATCCCATGACACCCATATAGAATTATTATCTAAGTCAGTGCAATAAATAAGCTTCCTGAAGTTTCTTACAGATTCAATACGTGTAGTGGAGGAAGATACCTCGAATAAACTTACAAATTCTCCAATACACATGGCTAAAGGCTAACGTAGCAGTTTATCATCATATTACTTAGTCAGAACGCCTTTGTGACATTTACCTGTTGAACTTACTCCAGCACAGTGCCGGAGATGGCGGAAATTGTACATTTCACGACAGAAATATGAATTTTAACAACTTCACTAGAACTCAGATCTGCGATTCATCATAAGTGGGAACGAATTGTTTCTAGCACTCTCCTGAGAAACACTTGAACTATTTTGATGCGAAAAATAAAATTCAAAATATGTACAGGGTGGGCAAATTTCGATGTTTTTGCACTACAACTTTTGAACCAGAGGTGTCTCTTTTTCTGAGAAACTAACCAGGGTAGTATTCCTTTCTGGCCACCTTCTTTTGTTTTCGAGTTATAAGCGAAAATTGGAAAAATGGCGATATCGAAAAACATTTATATCTCAGTTCATACTAATTTTAGAGCTCTGAAATTAAAACATTTTACAGGCACTTTTTTACTTAGAATCCAGTGGCGTGCTTGATTTTTCAAAAGGGTCTTTAATTACGAAGCTATGACCCGGAGTTATGTTTTTTCAAATGGGAACACTGGATTTCTGTGTCATTTTTTGAAAGCTTAATTTTTTCTAGCGACATATATAAATCTAGTGTTCTCATTTGAAAAAGCATAACTTTGGGTCATAGCTCCGTAATTAAAAACTCTTTTGAAGAAACAAGCACGCCACTGGATTCTGAGTAAAAAAGTGCCTGTATAATGTTTTAATTTCAGAGCTCTATCCTCAGTATTAGCGGAGATATATATGTTTTTCGATATCGCCATTTTTCCAATTTTCGCTTATAACTTGAAAACAAAAGGAAGTGGCCAAAAATTAATAATACTCTTGTTTGTTTCTCAGAAAAAGAGAACGCGAATGGGGTATCAGATTTTGTCTATCTCCTCTGGTTCAAAAGTTGCAGAGCTAAAATATCGTAATTTGCCCACCCTGTACAGTTGCATGATTGATTTATTTTCATTCAATTGTTCAATTGGATTTCAGCTTTGGTCGAGAGTAAAACAATTAGTATATCAATTGAATAACCAGATGAATCATCTTGGATGATAGACAGTATCAGAAATTTCCTTTCGAATTTCATATACTGTACATGAAATTTATGACAAGAGACAGGATTTCCCTAAAACGATTCGAGAGGTTCATTATTCGAAACAATTAACCAGAAATCCATAACTTCCGCATATATTATGAATTAGCATCGAACTCAAAATGATCACATCCATAACATCCCATTATCATATGTCAATTTCAATATTACCCCGTTATTAAATCCAGTGGAATAGCTACGAATTCACTTATTGGGTTCATTTTCGAACCGTTCTCAATAATATTCCCATCCAAGCTCCATACATAATAATCTTTTGCATTGTTATTGAACAAGAATTCCCAAACCGATTATTGAAATTCTTGGACGAAGTTATGAGCTGCGAGGAAATGAATTACTTCTCCTCGACGGCCAAAAAAAAAAAGGCTGACCGTCATAGCTTGGGAAAGACTACTTCTTAGTTGCAAACTCAACTCGAAAGCTGTTTCGTGTTGCCTTATTGTGTTTGGATTATTTCTGAGAGGGGTTGAGGAGAGGAGATTAGGAAAACACGTTTTTATTGAATCGATTCCAATAATATGTTCAGATCTTAGTATCGCTCACACTTTCGTATTTTTTTATTCGATATTCAATACAAGTTATTTTGATTTCAACTTTTTCATTGGGTAAAGAACAATTGTTTAGTTCCACAGTAGCTTATACAGATTTGTTATACAAAATTTTTCTGAATTTGGAGTACCTACAAACGAAATTCACAGATTATTTCAAAAAGAAACATTTCTATAAACAGGGTGGAAAAACGCTTTTCTTGTCGAAATTCAGGGTGTTCAAGATTGATTTTTCCCAAGTTTTTTCTCATAGCACCTTCTCTTCACATAAAATCCAACTTGAATTTGGCATATACATGGTTAGAACTATTCTGAGGGGCACTACAGGGATATCGAAAACCGTTAGCGATATAGGGTGACTTAAATTACAAAAAAGTTGCATTGTTTAGGGATTAGTGTGTTGGTGTTAACAGATCCAAAATATCCCCAATGGTTCCCGAGATATCTAGAAAAACTGAAAATCGAGATTTGTATTTCTAACGGTTTTTGAAACGCCTTTAGTCCTCCTCTAAAGGGGTCCTAACCCAAGGGTGATATTTTTGTGTCCGCCTCTTTATTCCAGAATCTTTTTCAGTGGACTACTGGTAGTATAGAAAAATGTAAAAAAAAACTTTGGACCAGTACTGAACATTTTGGTTTCTTGTAGTTTTATCTTATCTGCTACCGGTTTCCAGAAAAAATGTTAAACAATTCTGTAATAATCCTAAGCAAAATCCAAATTATTACAAATATCCAGTTAGTAGTCTGTAGCGAAAATTAATAAAGATTTGATAAACTGGTACAAAAAAGTAGGATTACAAGAAACACCCTATATCTCGAGAACAAAGCGTTTGTTCATAAAACTTTCTCTTAAAATTACCCAAGAAATCTATCATTTTCTTTTGCACCTTAAACTCAGGAATATTAAGAATTGAATTGATCGGAATATGTTATCATTTGTAATTCTTTGCTTGATTTGGCGATTTTATTTCCTCTAATCTTTCTGTTATAAACACTTTTTGTTCTCGCAGTATCAAGTATGATTTTAAATATGATTATAATAGGATATTCTACTCGAAATTATTGAGGTATAAGAAGGTTTTTTTTTTACATTTGTAGAAAGGCGGAAATGTTGAATTTTTTCGCTGAGGGTATTGGAATTGATGAGACCTAAAGCGATTATTTCCAGGGTGTAACAACTGGAAATACTTCACGGAATCATTCTTGATATTCATTTCATTTTGACAATTTACCAAGTCACTGAACCGAAGGAAGAACGTCCTGGAAGCAGTGTGCTCATTACACAAAAGACAGTTCCTTAAATCAAATTGTTGTTGAAGTCAAGATTATCCAGGCTCTTTTAAATATCAATTTCAACTGTTTACACCTCATTTAATTTCAATTTTACAGCTATTGTCCCATCTCGGTTATAGCTCCGAATAACATGCATCGAAAATCCAGGCACGCTTAGGGTTCTTCTGTCTGCTTTTCAATTATTTTCACTAACACAAGCGCTGGCGAAGATGCTCCTCAACGGAATTACGGTATTGTAGTTTGGGGTGTTGTTTTCGAATATTTCGATACCACGAACAGTTTCCACACATTTTCCACGGATTTTTCATTGGAAGTTATATGAAAGCATCATTTCTGAAGATTCATAAAAGCAGTACGAAAAAAATTGGAAAACGGCACTGATGTTAATTCGAGAGTTAATGATTCTAATTTGAGTGATTTTTTCTCAAAATTCCGCAGGAACCTTCAAACCGTTATAACGTATGTCTCAACATTTTTGGCACAAATTTCTCCATACTATTTCAAAGAGAAAACATAGTCTAATGACGACTTTTCAGAAAGAGTTCATTTGATTTATAAACAACAAAATTTGATTTCAAAATAATTTAAATCGAGAGAAAAACACTCTGGCAGAAACTTGCTGAGTTGGATCATTCCTAGAGATGCATTCAAGTCAAATTTGTTCGTTTTTACTCATAAACTCGACTTGAAAATCAAAAATTTTGTGGACGTATATCGGCAATAACACGGCGAATGTTGTCTTCCAAATGGTCAAGGGTTTGTGGCTTATCCGCATAGACCAATGACTTTACATAGCCCCACAGAAAGTAGTCTAGCGGTGTTAAATCACAAGATCTTGGAGGCCAATTCACAGGTTCAAAACGTGAAATCAGGCGGTCACCAAACGTGTCTTTCAATAAATCGATTGTGGCACGAGCTGTGTGACATGTTGCGCCGTCTTGTTGGAACCGCAGCTCCTGGACATCATGGTTGTTCAATTCAGGAAGGAAAAAGTTAGTAATTATGGCTCTATATCGATCACCATTGACTGTAACGTTCTGGACATCATCGTTTTGGAAGAAGTACGGACCAGTGATTCCACCGGCCCATAAAGCGCACCAAACCTTCAGTTTTTCTGGATGTAACGGTGCTTCGACATACACTTGAGGATTAGCTTCACTCTAAATGCGGCAGTTTTGTTTGTTGACGTAGCCATTCAACCAGAAGTGCGCTTCATCGCTAAACAAAATAAAATGGACGTAGTGCGCGATACGTATTCCGCACAGAACCATTATTTTCGAAATGAAATTGCACTATTTGCAAGCGTTGTTCAGGCGTGAGTCTATTCACGAAGAATTGCCAAACTAAACTGAGAATAAATCACTTAACAGCTGTTAAATCGGTCGCCATCTTGAATAGTAATGCCAACTTAAAGTTATATACCTCGAAAAAAAACACCCGATAGATATTTGTTGTACCTGAATCTCACTATATTTAACATAAATATTCAAGATATACCATTCAATAAATTATTTTTCAAACCCTTTTAAACTAGTTTGACAAGTTTGAATTTTCAAACCTGTAACAATCGTCCAGTTTGATTTGACTTGAATCATTTGTCAAGTCAAACTTGTACAACTCTAATCATTCATTCGAAACTTCGAATACTGCGAGGAAAGAAAAAAAAACAGCAGGTTCTTAAAAATGTGAACTTTGGTACAGAGACCTCTAATCACGACAAAAATTGATAATTGCCACATCAAAAGTCATAGTAAAGTACATAACAAAAAGTAATATTAAGTGTCTGAATGGGAAATATTTGAAATTTAATGAGGTATGTAATTCAATGAAATCAAATGAAATTGAGTGGGGTGTTAGGCATGTTCAAGGGTTATATTCACTCTTGGATAGGCTGAACTTCGTGCAGGATTTCAAGTCAGGAAGTGCTTTAATGTTTCTACCGTCGAAACGGATGCTCGTCTCTAACCACTTATAAGTAGGTACTATTTCTAATGGCTCGAACTGATTCATTTGAGTTCGACTCGATTCTAGATTGTTCTGAAATATATATCTTCTAAAAAAAAATCGAATGGAAGGACCACTGAGAATTTGATGGCACGCTATTTCCTTCATGCTGTTACAGAAGGAGAGTTATAGCTGAATTTCAATTCTTGGGTTAATGGAAAAGTTTTTAAGGTAGCGAAGAGGCCATGCTATACTTTTTGATAACTAGATAGATAAGTTTGTCTGTGGTCTGGCTCGGTTTTCACCATTTATTAAACATGTTATTGAAATATCATTTGAACTACGCTTGTTTTTCCATATTCATTTCAGAAAATACTGATTTGTACTAGGAAAGATCATTTTTTTATAAAAACTCGGTAAACTTCGAATATTTTCAGAAGATTTGGGAATGCTTTTTCAAAAACCCAGGTGAAGTTCTAGATTCGAATGAGAACTAAACATAAATATGGGATTACAGTTAATTCTACTACTGAAACCTATAATGAAATTTAGAATTGATGAATATTCAGCATAATCAAAAAATTCTAACTGAATAAAATTTTTTTCACATGTTTTACTGAAATGAAGACAACTGAACAGTTGTGACATCTACATTATATGAATTCAACTGAATGAGTAGAAGCACCAAACGAAAACCGATCTCTGGAAAACCAAGAGAGGTTCTATTGATTTTCTCCGAGTTTGATACCCCTGGTTGATACAGATGGAGCTCCTTGATAACAGGGTTCTCTCAGAGGGAATAACAAAAAATTCAATTGCAGAAAAGATTACTTTTCAAGCTGAAAAATTGTTTTCGATAGAGCGTTTTGAATAGTTTTCTTCAATTTGAGATCGAATTGAAGGTTGAGATTTGAGATTGTAGAAACTTATGAAGAAGGATGAAAAAAGTAATATCGAAAAACGGAATAAAATTGTTGATTTACCTGCTTGATCATATATGGATCACTCTTATACAATTTTCTTGAATTGAGAATAACTACAAATAAATACAGATTTCCACTTAAATATATTAGTAACGAACTTGAATGAACTAGGAAGAAGTGAAAACCTTTTTATTCCAAAAATATGTCACAATTTTACGAATTCTATAAAATATATATTATTGATTAGGCGAGGTGAAAAGTAGTCAATCTATCCATTCATGTTTTTTTTTCGTAAAGGATTACAGTGCTCCATCTACTTGGTATTCATACGATTGGTCCATAAAACTATCATCAAAAAGTTTGAGCGTATTTACAAATTCCTTAATAGTATGCATGTGGGGTTGTATTCCATTATGCAGAATGTAATAACTAACATCTAACACTCTTCTACCTCTCTGATAAAGATGGATGCTTCGCAAAGATCTCGGACCATAGTATAATCTTCCAGCAGTCGTCTGCAATTTTCTATATCTATTTCTCATGTCCTGAGCTCTCCTGCTGAAGGTGAACGCAAGTTTATCCCATGGGTCCATGAAGGGTTCCAGGTTACCCCAGAGTCTTATCATGTGGTCTTCGTAAGGAGTCCAATTACCAACTTTGTAAGGGTAGAATCGTATGTAATCTTCGAACCGTCTCTTGATGCTATTCCTCGACTTCCTCCTACCCAAACATTCGAAAATCAAGTTGTAATTACCCCCGTAACGCACGAAGTTAACTAGAATTAAAACGTCTTCGTATTCGGTAAAAAATCTGGTCTCCATAGCTCAAACAAAACTGTAACAGACTGAATGAAGAATGGTTCTTATTCTATTATTCCAACTTATCAAGTTCCATACCTGATTACGAGTGCGAATTTTTTTATATCGAATCCTATTAGTAAATATGATATTCTTAATATTACGAAGACAATTGTTCCATTATTATTAATATGAGTCAGTAGATGTTGATAAAGAACCTGGAGCAATATCAAATCTTTACGATAAGCTGGATACGGGTCTTCTAATCTATACATGGTGGCCATTTGAAAACGAAACAGACGAGATTACAGACGAAATAAAGTTTTTCGATAGAAATGCTCGGACAGGTCGATTTCTGTTTCGAGGGGGACAACTTAAGATGTAGGTTACGGACGCATAGCGCTTCAACCCTTGCTACTACAACCCTCACCCCCAAATTTTGAATAGGGAAGATGGGGTGAGTGATACCTCATTTGAAAGGTATTTTTATACTGATTTCAGCACAGTAATTGTTTTTTCATTTTATGCATTAGTTCTCGAAATATTCTTAACTAAGTATTTGAAAATGAAGTGGTGTTTTCATGGCACTTGTAGTGTTTTGTGAAAAATCGACATTTTGAGCTTCAAAACAACCATGACTGTGGCTTCCTTCCTAACTAACTAACGCATGAATATTTCGAGAACTAATGCATAAAATGAAAAAACAATTACTGTGCTGAAATCAGTATAAAAATACCTTTAAATGGAGGTATCACTCACCCCATCTTCCCTATTCAAAAATTGGGGGTGGGGGTTGTAGCAGCAAGGGTTGAAGCGCTATGCGTCTGTAACCTACATCTTAAGTTGTCCCCCTCGAAACAGAAATCGACCTGTCCGAGCATTTCTATCGAAAAACTTTATTTCGGCTGTAACCTCGTCTGTTTCGTTTCCAAATGGCCACCCTGTATGTATTTCCCCTTGTTTGGTTTTTTGAATTCGCTAATATCGAATGGTCTATTACGTTCATGACAACGACCTTGATGAATTTCTGGAATGCCATTCAGCTTCTGGACACGTCCAATAAAGATATGGAATCCTCTGGCGAATACAACTACTAATCTGTATTGAGAGTTGACTTCTCCGTTTGAAGTTCATTCAAATTAGTCGATAACTGGCAAATTGGTTCGAGATATGAGGTTTCTATATTGAGTTTCATCAGAGGAAACTAAATTATTCTCGAATGTATCTTCAGAAGCTAAATGGCTTTCCAATAAGAGTTTCCATTTCGAATAACCCGCTATCTGGGTAGCTGACATTTTCTAAGCTGTCATCTATTGACATTTAACAAGTTAAAATTACACCATCAATAAAAATGGAAAGATACACGCTTCGAAATTGGTGACAATTTAGCAGTCGCAGTTCGCAGAACTAAGACACTTTTGGGTCGTCTTGAAGCACATATGAGCTGTGTGGACGAAATGATGATGTGACGAATCGAAACCGTGTGAGTCGCACAAGAACAACTTAAAATTTTACTGCTGTACCACGTAGTGTTGACGAAAACCTAGGTTTGTCGAGAAGAAGGCATTTCACCAAGGACATTACACCATATTTTGCATGAAGACTTAGGTCTTAAGGCTTTCAAAGTTCGGTTAACACAAGAACTCAAACCTGTCGATCACCAGCAACATCGTATTTTCGCTGATTGGATGCTTGAAATGCATCAAAATGATTCCAATTTCCATCGAAAAATTACAATTAATAAGGATTTATAAGTAAAGTCCAAGAATGATGTTCGGAAATGGAAGATATTGATTTGAATAAAGATCATTTTTCACAGGACGGTGCTACGTGCCACATATGCAACGAAATAATTGCAATTTTGCAATAAAACTTTTCCATATTATTTCTCGAAGAAGTGATGACAATTGGCCAACGAGATCTTGTGATTTTACACTTTTAGATTTTTTTATTTGAGGCCACGTGAAAGATAAGATTTATGCCAATGCTCTACGATGGATTCAAGACCTTTTTTAATTAATTTCAATTGAGATGAGGGAAAGTTGAAATAAAGGGATTCGTATAAATTATTTATTGAATAATATTATTGTCATAGTACATTTGTATTTTTTTTTACACAAGACACATCGATGAAAATGTCAGCATTCTTCTATTCTGCTCATTCGAATTTGTAGTCCCTTGTGGCTGATGTAAACTGTTCAATATCTACTTATTGTCATTTATGAAATTTCGGAGTAGTGAAATCCAAATTTTCCAGTCTATTTTATTATATGCAACTACATCGTGAAATATATGTTTGCTTTTATTGGATTTGGGATAAAACAAATTCCTGAATGTTTAAGATCACCCTGTACATCTGTGCGATAGATTTTCGAACGAAATATTGCAGCAGTCACCACTGTATTTCTATAAATACCCTGTATGATAATTCAATTCATAATACGGCCTTTGATAACTGCAATAAATAGCGATCAACTGTTCTGTCAACATTTTCATCATGTACACATCGATTGAAAACTTGGTAACAAATGTAACATTTCTTTATTTGATACATGATTCATCTACTCTAAAAACAATTATAATGATTGTTATATTTTCATACGAATATTTTATGTTTTCATATATAAATTCATGATGTGTTTCATCGAATGACATTCACATTTAGTTGAACCATTCGACTATTTCGTTTAGAGCACCTCTATTCGTCTTTCATTGGAATTTTTTCCTCAAACAATAACAAGCTCATCCACAACGATTTGACAAATAATATTACAGCAGAAAATATTTTTTCCTGAGGTTCTCCAGTGTGAGGTTTATTCTTCGTTTATTTCAAAATTGAGAGAAAGTGAGTAGGATTTAACATTCTCTCTTTCCAGCGTAATATCAAATTTAAATGCATTTCCTATTTGTTTCTTGGAATCATCTGAAAGTCATTAAAATCCTACTTTCTTTCAGGTCCTAAAATGCACTCTTGGTTATTGTCACGTTCATCGGATTGATTTTTTTTCATTGTATAAATTATAACTCAACACGATCTAATATTGTCATCTAGCATAAAACCAGTGTTTACGTCATTCTCTAAAGTTATTGTCGGCATGATCAATCATACAAAATTCCAATTCCTTGTCAGAAAGAGTAATCACAATATTAGTTTCACATTTATTAGAATATTAATATTATACAAATAAGCTATTGTCATCTTAGGAATTCACTGCTATTTCAACTATATTGTCAACTTATCAATTTATTCGATCAAAAATATTTCGTGATTTTTTTTTATTTAATTCCAATATTGAAAAAATATTTATATGCTTTTTTTGAATGGGGATGAGGGATATTCATAAAGTTAAGATGATATGATTGCAGTTAACACCAGACGAGATCATCCATATATATGATATTGGGAAGGAAGAAGTTTGTTATATATTTAGGAACGTCAACAGTTTCAAAGATGAAATACATTGATATGACGAAAAAATTTTTGGTGTGCTTCTAGAAACATAACAGAACCTTTTGACGTATCCTATATTGTCCACGATGAAAAAACGTACCAAAATGACTAGGTATCGTCATTTCCCTATCAAAAAAAGTGGCACCCTATCGATGAAAAAAAATTTTGGTTCTTCATTAGCTAATTTTTATGGATTCGATTTCCGAATTTCTCTTGATGATGATGATGGGAAGACATGATGATATGAACCCGGTTATCCAGGTTTTCGAATGCAAGGAAGACTTCGAATAATACCGATTCTCTACCAAACATAAATTCAACAAATAATTTTCAATGAATATTCAATTTCATCTTAGCCTATACACATATAGACCTGTAACACTTTATAAATACAAAAATAACAAAAATGCAACAGTATTTGGTCGGTGAAGGTATTCCAGATCCATTATTCAGTAAATGTATCCAAGCTGGGGATCTGCTGACAGTTGTAAGAGATTCGTCTGGAGAAATAGTTCTAATTTCAGTTGTTAGAACTGTTGTAGATTCTGGTTGTTCTTCGATTTGATCAGTCTCTTTCCGTCTTGGAGCTTTGTACTTCTTCGGCTTTTCTTTATGAGGTGTCTTTCTTGGTTTTGTTTCAATGTACCTTTGTGTGGTAGTACTTGTGGTCTTCACGGCCAAATGTAATTCTGAAAAATATAAAGCTCTTTGATTTATATGAGTAACAATAGTATTGGCAACAATACGTCTTGTAGAAATCCAATGGGAAGAACGAAGATGAAATGCCATTAGAAATAAAGACAGTAGGCCAATTGAAACGTCTCATGCACAGGTGGCGGTGCTAGTATTAAATCCATGATTTTTAGTTAGTACCAACCTTCAAACGATACGTGTCAAAATTTGACAGCAGTCCGACCAATAGTTCGTGAGATATTGCGTTGTGAGTGTAGCTACTTTTGTTATTTGAAAAAAAAGGTGCTGATTCATCAAGACAATGCGCCGTGTCACAAATCAATGAAAACAATTGGCAAAATTGCATGAATTGGACTTCGAATTGCTTCTGCATCCACCGTATTCGCCAGATCTGCCCCCCAGCGACTTTTTCCTGTTCTCAAAATAATGCCCTCGAAGGCAACTAGGTTGAATAATAAAATCGAATTCTGCTAGTAAAATGTGTTTTACTATGGTAGACTGGGGACTTTTCAATTGGCCTGTTATGGTGCTTCTTTGAAATTAATTTCATGTGGATTAGTGAACTCACCCTGTAATCGTACAACACCATCAGCTTTACCAAGAGCATTGGAAGAGGTACATATGTATCCCCCAAAATCTCTCTTCTCTAGATACTTTATTGTCAGATTCATAAGTAGGGAATATTCATTTAAATAAGTTTCACTCATTTCATATTTGTCATTGGGAAGTAACTTTTCTCCTAGAAAAAATACAACTGTCAGTGAGTTTCTAGTCTGAATTCGGTCGAAAATCTCGAAGAGGAAACATCTTACGGAAAAATATTTCAAATGAAACCTCTGTTTTCTATTGCAGATTCGTATTATACGCAAAAAATACAAAAGTTTTCAACTATTGGTTGAAACAATGGATGACGTTCTGCGCATAAAGAAAGACAGATATTTCTACTAGATTCTAAATAATATTGTTTAAATTGACGCATCCTAATTAATAAAAAGGGAGTATTTCGAATCAAAACGGAGAATTTCGCTATTTTCGAATGATCAATGAGTGTAGATGTACTGAAAACAAACAGTTCAGCAGAAAAGTCGAATTTTTTTGTGAATTAATAATGGAACGGGTACAATAAGTTCGTTCAGATGTTTCATCATCGACAAGTTAGCGAGAATTATATACTACAATATGCTATCATCAAAACTCAGCAGATAAAGTCTCAATTTGTCAGCTGTCTGATGTGTGTTGTCTTATTTTGAATTAACAGAATCATTTCGAGGTGTCAATTTAATATTTCATTATAGAAATTCTCGAAAATGTTGAAATTAGAGTGTATGAACCTCTTTACGTATTTTTGATGATGTGTAAAATAATAAATCAGTCACAAGCGACTATGTCACTAATAGAAATATTATTATTATTTCTATGATATTTTCTTCATCGACCAGTTAGCAAGAATTATATGGGGCAATTTTCAGTTTCCCATAATCGAACACATGTTCGTCAGGTGTCAGTTCAATATTCGGTAGTAGGATCTTTCTAATTTATTATCGATTGATGCGTTAATGATCGGTAAAGATCGGTATCCCTCACTTCTCTTCACCATAGTAACTAAGGTGGTAACTATGGTGACGGAAAGAAGGGGTACCGAATATCTACTTTTTTATCGATAAAACATTAGTAAGATCCCACCAATTATTTGTGAAAACCTCAAAGATGTTTAGTTGCTATAGAATCTTCTTTGAATCAGAATATATTCAAGGAGGCTGAACGTTAGAAACGTTTTTTTTTGAGAATGCTTTGGCACACCAGCAATTTCAGAAACTCAGATGACATATCAGATAAATCCAAAAATACGAGATTTTCGTGAATCAATCAGTTTTTCTCCAGTTGTTTATTTCCAAGGTATTTTAGGTACATTTTACAAGTAACCTACAATTGAAATTATCATATATTTTATCCAATGGTGTTGACGAGATTGAAATATGTTCTTTATTTTAGATTTATGATGTCTCGATGGTCAATCGCTAGTTGTGATGATGAAGATACAACGATTCTCTGGGAAAATAATGAATTCTTTCAAAGTTTATAATGGAAAAAAATCCAATTACATTAAATAATGAAAGCTAGCCGTCGGTGAGTACTTAGGACAATTTAAGTAAGTTCATTTAAGGAAAATAACTGCTTCCAAATTCTTACAATAATGTAGAAAATTTCAAACTCATAGGAATGTTAAACCGCAAGTGAAATTTTGAATCCAATTGATCATAGATAAATCTGTACTTGCTAAATTTTCAAAATTCAGAGTGTTTTGAGGTTTTTTTGGTTTGGACAGCCCACTGCTAGAACTTAACAAGTTGTTTTTGATTGATCTCTCTACTTAAACGAAGTATAGACAGGGTGTTTCTTACTTGAAGATTTGCATCTTTGGGTGATTATAAGAAGAAAAATTTTCAAATTCCTTAGTTTTGAGTTATTCAGCTCGTACCGAATTTTTCACCATAATTTGACCCCCTCTTTAACTTTGTTACTGAGAGACATACAAAAGTTTTACAAAATCGACTAGTGTTTTTTGAAATGATTTCACAAAATAAAATAAATACAGAGTGGGCAACATATTGAGTGCAACTTCATTTTTTCAAATGGCAAACCCTGTATTAATTTTGAAGACTGATTACTGAGCTTGCCTGGAGGTTCTTAAAATTTGAAACTCTGTGTTACTCAGAATAAGAGAGATAGGCCAAAGGAGGGCCAAACATATGTTATATATTCGAAAGCAGGCGAAAAAGAGCTAGTCAAATATAAAAAAATATACAGGGTGTTCCATTTGAAAAAATGGAGTTGCAATCAATATGTTGCCCACTCTGTATATATTACATTTTGTGAAATCATTTTAAAAAACACTAGTCGATTTCGTGAAACTTTTGTAGATAAAATTTTTTGTATCTCTCTTAGAAACAAAGTTAAAGGGGTGGTCAAATTATGGTGAAAACCACGGTACATGAAGTGAAAATGTTGTTCAGATATTGATATCCAAGTCATTGGAGCTCGAACCTCGAAATATGCAGAATAGCCGAACAAAAACGCACTGTCTAAAAAATGCGCATATTCACGCGTAGAACGAATAGACGGGTAGAGAAAGTTATTATTCTAGCGCCCCGCTATCAAGAGGTTGGGGGGAATTTTTCGAAAACAAATGATCTGCCTCTTGCTTTTATTCTAAACTAAACGGTTCATGAATTTCAATCCTCACCTGCTTTCAATACACTTTGCATACTGAGTGGGAAAACTGTCTCTCAGCCGAATCGAATTTTCCGTTTCGCAACAACGCTAGTGTTCATTGCCACGGAAAATACTACGTTACAAATTGGGGACCAAGTGTTTCTCATCCGTAGCGACGTGAAAAAATTGCTCAAATCTTGGATTGGTATGATGTAGTGGGACATCACTTGATTGAATCCGTTTCGAACAGTTTCCTATTCGAATTGTTTCGTCTTTCGCGAATATTCCTATTGGATATTGGGTTTATCTGCATTGATTTCAATTGCAACGAAGTATATTTCGTCTGAATATTTTCGGAGAATATGTATGAAGCTATAAGATTCGAAATACATGGGTTTGAATCTATGTGATAGGATATTGTTCTGCGCATTCGAATCCTCACGTCATTTTTCAATTTTCTCTTATAATTTGAATATAGTCGAATTTATGAGGTTTCAGTTTTCACCGGATTGATATTTTCTCAAAAATTTATAATTTCTGACTTGATGCACTGATCTCTGAACTTCAAACTTCCACGTAACCGATTCATCAAGAAAAAAAAATTTCCATGAAGAAATTTCCAAATTGTCTTGAAGAAAATTTTCTAAGGCCTGAAATTTTTCGATATGAAAATTTTCAGGCGAGTTCAGAATAAGGTTAGTTGAGGATCCTCAATTCTGAGCACCGCTCACCGATTTTGCGTAGACCTCACAGTTTTGAAGAAATTCGAACTCGAAATTATGGAAAAAATTGAATTTCCATCAAAAATCGTAATATCTCCGAAAGTATTCGTCAAATGAAAATTTGAGATAGTAATAATTGAAATCGATTCGAAAAACCTGTTGTCTTGCCAAAGCAATAAATGAACGATTTACAATTTCCACTTCCTTGTATCGATTCGAAACGGATATTTCATTCATCTAAAAATAAAAGACGACATGGTTTTTTGCAAAGTTATCCTTCCACTACCCATAAATCCGGTGTAATCTCGTTCAAAGTTCCGATGAAGTGATGCAATTAATACAGACGTTGTATCAATTTGTGACAGGTTACTTTATCACAGCATGAACAACACAACCGATACTGTGAAATAGCTATCATACATGTGCACGAAATCTCCAACAATGGGGAAGCCTTATCGATCTCATTTAAGGTTGATAAATGGACTAATGAAAACGTAGAATTGTTTCAGGATGAACCGCGGTTAACTCAGCGTTCAGACTTTCGTGACATTGTTATTTTTATGCAATTGATAAAATAGGTATCATTCGAAACGTGTTCTTGATGAAAAATTTTTAATTTCAAACTTTTCTTTGAAAATTTCAGTTTACAACCCATAATTTTTGAGGTAATGGACTAATCGCCCAACTGCGTGCATTTTATCGAACTACGTGAACCGATCGATCAATGAAAAAATAGTAATTTACGTAACAAGTTCGGAAAATAGGGTTTTTTTGGACGAATAGACAAAATTCCAGGACGAGCGTAAGCGAGTCCTGGAAGTCTGTGAGTCCAAAAAAAAAGTATTCGGGCGTGTTGCGTACAATATTTTTT
The DNA here is from genome assembly GCF_914767665.1 of Harmonia axyridis. NCBI lineage: Eukaryota > Metazoa > Arthropoda > Insecta > Coleoptera > Coccinellidae > Harmonia > Harmonia axyridis. The sequence goes on from NC_059508.1 coordinate 474,332, forward strand.
CGGCAACCATGTAAAATAACTCTATCGCTGCTGCTTTCCATATTTTATTGCGATTACGATAAAAAAACATGCAAATTTTTGACAACTAATTTCATATGAACTGTCAGCCATTATCTCGGTTGCTATGGGTTTTATGATTCTTTTCCGGCCTAGTCAGGGAAGTACGTACTTTCCGCACTAGGCCGGGAAATGCTACTTCCTCAGAGAAAAAGCGTCCGGGAAGTGCTCACTTCCCGAAAAAAATTCTTTCCAAGAAGGAATTATAAATTTCTGTTTATAACCAATTATTCCTGGAATAAAGGAATAATCGCTCTACTGCAAGCATTTTAGTGATCTACGTAATCAAATCAGTCAATAACAAGGTACAATATTCCTCTGAAGGAACTTTCAATTTTTCGTAAATAATTTTTATCGATATCAAAAATTTCAGGCGAGCTCGAAATTCGGCCAATCAGGGATCATCAATTCTGAAAATACCTACCGACTTTCCTTAGAAAATTCTTAGAATTTTACTGAATAATTTAATGGTAAGAGTAATGCTTCATAAAACAATTAAGTTTTTAGCCAGTAAAAAATTTCGAAATTTCGAAAAAGTTGAAAATTGACGACATGTAAAACTCAACTTTTTCATAATACAATAAGAGGATAAGAATGTTTTTTGACTCAGTTAATCAAAAGCTTCCATATTGATTCACTTCCTCGTCCCGAAATAAGCCATCATTTGAGAAACATCATCAATCTTTTAACAAGAAGAGTAATGGCAATTTTATATCGTTAAATGAACATATCGACTCGTTTTTCCTGCTTTAATGTCGCACATAAGATTTCCGGGCTCAAGTAATCCTGGCTCAAGAGAGTTCTTACCGTTGTCCCGCATCCAGTGGTTCATGGCTTTTGGAGAGGCCTCGACATAACATTGAATTAGGACATCGCTGGTCACTGGTGCTGCAACAAGCTGGTTGGACACTCTTATCAAAGGATGAACTGGAAAAATGGAATTTCCGTTCGATTTGTGATGGGAAATTTCGAGAAATATACTCAATTTTCTGGTTTTTTGATGCCTCAATTGGAATCGTCACGGGTGTGGAAACTTTAGAACGGGTTAAATGATCCGATTAAAGTTTAAAATTTCGATTCGGGGTTTTCAAGGTAGCAAAGTCGAAGTTTAAAAACTGATTTAGTAGAAAAAATGTAATTTTATTGGTTACAGAGAATATTGGATATAGACAGTAAGCAATTTGTTAAATCAATCGAGAAATTTCTGCCTCATAAATAAGCATATGCTCAACTGAAATCTACTACATGGGAAAGTACTAAATGGTCCCATTCAATTTCATGAAAATTATTTCGCTTATGCACTTATTTCTTCAGTTCGACTTGACAACACAAAGATAGTGAATTGTTAAATGAATGGAAAAAAAAGGAATATCAGCGAAATGTTTTTATCCTATTTCAGTATCGTAATGAGTTGATTACAGTTCTAAAAACAGTGCTGTAATAAACTCATTACAGCATCGTTTTCAGTTATATTTTTCGTTTTGTGATTGTGTATACTGACTTCCAATCCTATCAAATTCCAACAAACGTCAATAATTGTCAATATAATATAATTTGGATATCATTCGCAATTTCTTTCAATTCTGATGGTGTTAGATCGTTTTTGTCAGACATAATTCACGAATTTAATGCGTAATTGTGAATTTTTTCAAAATTCCAAACGTACGATTCATATTCAAATTCTGTAATCTGTCAATTTTCGTAACAGTCACACCAACTGCCAAGATACAATACAAAAGTCACTAGTATATATAATCCGAATTTTTCATTGAATTTCGACAATATTCCACAAAACTTGACTAAAATAGAGAAAATATCGTCTAATACTCGTTGCAGAAGGCAATTCCAACACTCGTGCGTTCGAAAACTCGCTCCTTCGACGCTCGTTTTCGAATTTGGCATTCGTGTTGGAAAAGGAGCCCATTCTACAACTTGTTTTAGAATATACAATTAGAAAACTGAACGAGATCGTAAATTACAGGATTCATACACAAAATCTAAGAATATAATAAATATGTTAACACATGGCAACTATATGATAAACAAAATATTACTCATTCGAGATTTTGTTTTGACAGTGATTGCAATTCTATAATAAAGTTTTTCATATTTATGTCATTATTTCTTAGATTTTATTAGTTTAGCAAAGTGTTTTTTTTCTGTGAATTACTTATATCCTCGGTTATCAAACAAATTATCTTCATTCGACTATATGAACTTAATATGAATATATTTGAACACTGTTTACCTTTTATTTATTCATATTTGTAAATTCAACTCACATCTGTTTTATTTACCTTGACAAAGTCTAAATATATAGTTAAAGCGTTGGCTTAGTCCAAATTGGTCGCCTGATCTGAAGTATCCCAACACTGTTAATTGAAGTTCAGAATGTTACGAATTTGGTCGGTTAAAATGCAGAATTGAATCAGCTCGAGCAAATACATATAATTACAATAATTCTGCAAAATGCGGTGATAAAATTAGAGGTTGTTCACGGTTAGCAGAACAGGCTCGTCGGTTTTCGGAATCTTCTGTATAATTTCAGCCACATATGCGGAAATTCCAAAAGTAAAACGTGGAAAATATCTGAGATAAAAGTAATTTAAATGTAGGTGGGTAGCAGCGCCATTTGCCAGGCAAGTAAGCGAATAAAGTGAATAAATAGGGATGTAGGGCATTTAAATTATAAGCAGGTGAATCCAATTGAGGCAGAGTGTAATTCCACAAATTTATTTGCCAAAGGTTTTGGTATAATCGTAATAAGGCGATCGAGTTGAACTTAATTGTTTTTGTAGGCAGGTAAACTTACAGTGTACACGAACAGTGAACCGCTTGCTGACTGATGGGGGAATACCATTGCTTGCTATACACAAATACGCTCCCATATCTGTTCTCTGTACATTTGTTAATGTCAAGACTTCACCATCGAATGATCGCAGCACTGAAAATAAATTCATTCACATTTGCATTTATCAGAAACTGGCTTACGATTGCCCCAGGGTGCAGTTAAACCTCCCAAACGCTATTTCGAATGAACTATAGAGTTGTTACTGAATTATTCTCTATCTTAACTCAATTTCTCCAACCGTTGTTCACACCTGTTCCTATTTTAACTACTACGTTTTCTTTCCTATAATTGATTGGCATTTATTACGCCTCTGGAATTCTATTACTGCCTCCGTTTTCTCAATGAATGATTCGACAATAGGAAGGAAACGATTTGAAAAGGAATGAAGGGGTTTATACGTATTCATGCCAATTTGTTTCTCAAAATCGCATGAATCTTCGAACCGTTATAATAAATACAATTAATTTATTAACTTCCGAAGTGTTATCCGTTATGACATAAAGGGCATTGGTTAATTGCAGGTACAAACGAAAATAACAGATTTCTCGGATCATTTGAAAAAAAGTCCTCTAAGCATGAGCCCGTAAACGCTTTGTTTACGCGATACAGGGTGTTTCTTCTAGTTCTATTTTTTTGTGATGATGATACCAGTTTATCCAATCTTTATTTACATTCGTTACAAAGTAGGTAAATAACTACCAAAACATATAATTAATTTATTCATCACAGCTTATACTAACTGGATCTCTATAATAATTTGGATTTTGCTTAAGTTTAATAGAGAATTGTTCGAAAATTTTTTTATCGAAATCAGTAGCAGATACGACAAAACTGCAGGAAACCAAAAAGTGTATTACTGGACCAAAGTTTCTATTCACATTTTTATAAACTACCAGTGGTCCACCAAAAAAATTTCTGGAGGCAAAAAGTGGACACTGTTCTAGAAAAAATATAACCCTGTAGATTTGCATTCAAAATTAACATATCACAAGATGAAATCTTGAAATTGGAATATCTATGCTAAATTTGAGATGAATTTTTTGTGTACATGAATTTCATCAATGGAGAGAATAAATTATGAAGTCCTCTGATTAGAACTGATGAACTGATTTGTTCAAGAAATGTATAGGATGGACGGAATTTTTGTTGATGTCGAGTTCATGGTAAAAAAGCAGAATTTATTTCTTGAAAAATATTCATATTTGTTCATTTTGAATTAAATCGGTCTTGTTCCATAGAAATTCGAAGATTTTCATAAAAAATGCTGCTATTTTGCCATAAACTAGACACTCACAAAAACTCCAACCATTTTATATCTTCTACATTTTGTCAATAAATTAGTCAATTTGTTCACATAAGAGGACTTAATTATTTATTCTCTTCATAGCTGAATTAATTCCGAGATGAATTATTCTATCGCTGAACTTCATGTACACAAAAAATTCCTGTGAAAAAATCGAATTGTTGAAGAAAAATGAAATATTCTCTGGAATCGTCGTTAAATGAATTTCAAACCACATTTTTCGTTTCTTGTGTTCATTTTTTGTATGATTTCGGCATAGTATGATCTAAGAAGAGTTTTATTCTCTTCAAAAAAAAGTCCTTGTCGAGAATTCTAACGGAACAGGTTTGCGAAAATGGGAATTTTCTCTTCTCCCCCCCCCCAACTCTATACAACGTTTTCAATTTGTTTTACCTGAGACTGAACTGCCGGATGGGGCATTCGCATTGAACAGAATAAAATACATAGCCGTTCATTTTCTGTGTTTCGTTCTGTAACTTTATCAATTGAATGAATGACTGTGCATTGAACAGAGAAACGATCACATTTATCAACATCATTTGAAGCGATAGTAATTAATTTGCATTCTTCGAATATAATTACTTATCCTTCTATACCTTGACATTCGTGGCAGCTAGAAAACTTGCAATTCTTCTCGTTAAAAACACCAGAATTGAATTCTATTGTTTATGGTGAATATGCTTGGTGGATTTTTACTATGGTTTTTTTCTAGATCTAACTTCAATATGTATGAAGATTTATGAAAAAATATGAAAATAATTTGGGAGTACTGTGCTTATCTTTCGCTTGAAAATCTACTAATATAATTATGTTTGGAATAACACAGTTCATCCATGATAATTTCGAAACTCTTTGGAAATAGTTGAGTCTCCTGCTTATTGATTCCACATGCTGTCAGTTGTGAGGAAAAGGCTCATTTTTTGGTAAAATCTATTAGATGTTCTTCGAAGAAACCAAAACATTCATTTCTCTCTCATACTTCAGTGATATAAGTAAAAAGCAGCTGATAGTCTTTCCAAATCAAATCTTAATAATCCCTTCCCATCAATAAATGAAATGTCATCATTATTATTATTCAAAGCAGAAGATTTAACCTCATGCACAACTAAATCAGGACAGATGCGATGTTCATTTGAAACCAGTTTCAACAGACATCGAATAGATTTCACCAAACATATAAGCTTCTCCACCTTTGCAACATATTGCATTGATAAAATCGCTCTTTACCCACAATCAACAACGTGAACATTATACATGTGGAATCAAAATGCTTTAGAGGCTACCTATGAAATTCTGATTAACGATGACAAATTCCATATGGAATTTAATTAATCTTATGTTATGTAGAGTAATTAGTTAACATGAACTGATCATTCGACTGTCATATCATGGAATTGATCGTATAAACCAGTTCATACGCCTATTTGATATTTCCATAATAATGCGTTTTCATTGAGAGAGGGAAAGCATTTTGTGATTGCGAATTCCTGGATTTCGGAGTTGGTTTCGATGTGAGAAACTATACTCTTATTGGCATTTGCGATTCTGGAGGGGATTGCAAATGGACACCCACAAATTTTCAGCAACAGAATGTTCCCCTTCATATATAAATTAACCTGATCGGCTTAAGGATATTACAGGATGAGCTGTTTTATGTGGGCCACCCAGTACAGGCTGTACAAAAATCGATGCTTCCTGAAAGAATCACGAGAACTAGACTTAGAAATTATGAGATATCAGAAAGAAGATCATATACACTGTGTCCCTAAAGTATGGAACAAATTCATTTTTAGCTAAACAGACCATTTTATGGAATAATCCTGAAACACGTCGATTTTTCTTTTAATTCACCGTATTTTAAAATAATAATCTAATATATAGGGTGAATTACTTTCGAGTAACGACGTCTCCATCAATTTTTTAAATGGAACACCCCCATTTTGTCTCAATATTCGGATTGCTCTAGCTGAGCTGATTCCAAAAATGTAGCACATGTTGATTCCAATTGGTACAGGGTGGACAAAAAGACAATAGTTTTGTGTGTGCTCATAAAGTAACGCGTAACTTTCTTTATTAGTTAAATTAACAATATTATCACAAATACTTATTGTCTAGCGGCACTTGGTTTGAATGTAACACCCTGTAGTTTGTTACATTCATTAAATGTTTTTAAATTGATGAGAAATAATTTCTTTCATATTCTGTCTGCTAGACCACAAGTACCAAACATGTTTGGAAAGAGTTCATTTTTATTAATCTAAAAATGTAACAAACTACAGGGTGTTACATTCAAACCAATTGCCGCTAAACAATAAGTATTTTTGATAATATTGTTGATTCAACTAATAAAGAATGTTACGCGTTACTTTATGAGAACACACCTAACTATTGTATTTTTGTTCACCCTGTACTCTGTACCAATTGTAATCAACATGTGATACATTTTTGGAATCAGCTCAGCTAGAGTAATCGGAAAATAGAGACAAAATGGGGGTGTTCCATTTGAATGACGGAGACGTCATTACACAAAAGTATTTCACCCTGTATATAAGATTATTATTTAAAATTAAAATCAAAAAGCGACGTGTTTCAGGATTATTTCTTAAAATGGTCTGTTTAGCTAAAAATTAATTTGCTCCATACTTTACGGACACAGTATATATCTTGATCTCTAGTTTCTCCGGCTCTGAAAAATAAGAGCTTAAAATATTTTTCTAGATCTAGCTCGCTATCTCTGAAAGGATAATTGATTCCTATGATCTGTTATGACCATCTAAGAACCATAAAAATTACTGAAAAAAACGTTTCAAATTTTTTCGAACATGAACCAATATATAGGGAATTGGAACAGTTTTTTTTTAGAAACACGATAATGAATCCAAATAGCTATGATCTGCTTTCTGATATCTTATCATTTCGAAAAAAGAGATCGTGGTTCCTTGAAGATTTTTGTTTCTAAGTCTTTTAATCTCGAAATTTGGGACACCCTGTACATTCCACTTTGCTGCTCTCGATCGATTTGGCGATGATTTGAAGAAGTTTCCCCTGGTTAACCCTCCCTCTACTCCTATCAGATTTTGATCTCTCTACGCATCCAATAAAAGGTGTTATTATATCATTCAGTCTCCCTAACATCTCTCGAGATAATTCTGCCCTTTCTGTCTCCAAATAGGCAACAATGCAGTACCGATACAATCTATTTGCATTCATCAACTCAACACAAACTTTCGGGAACAACGTTATTACAAGTTTATAGCTATCGGAGTTTCAGATATTGAGAGGTTTATGCTTTACTTTGACGAAACTGGCATGTTTGAGGGAATGAAGGCCATAACTAATAGACTAGAATAATGTTTTGACCGCGCACAAAAAGCTATTATGCGACCATCAACTGAAGGGGAGGCTGTTAATGGATCTTCAAAAAAATTACGCTCCCTAGATTGCTACATATTGCATATAAGTAGGGTTGGATGCAAGCTACTCGAATTGACTTGGTGAATGGACCGTTTTACTCTAAGTTTGATTGAATATGATGACTTGAAAGGCTATTTAATAGATTCCACATCCTGGATTTTTTGAATTTGTCACGATATTTTAAAAATAACTTTCGAAGAGACCAGAGTTTTTCGTATAGTGATGTCTCTTGAAGGTATAACAATCAAGTATCGAATAAGAAATAGTATTTTTATTGTAGTTTCAATCATTTTGTTCGTGAATATAATTTTAATGCAAATTCATTGAATAGTTTTTGTAGGAAATTCACAGCAATACATAAAGAGCAAAATGATTCTTGAATTCGATTGACTTCATAGTTAATTGGTGGAAATCCATTTCAATTAATGATTTATTCAACATGTGAGACATCTGGAGTAATGACTGTGTATCGAAACAATTATTATTCAATAATTAAATAATGGAAATAATAATAACTCGTGTTCAATGTCGATTGAAGTATATATTTCGAATTGACGTCATCGTAAATTGACCTAATATTTTATTCCTCAGCTTGTAAAGAAATGTATGAATAGATTTTGTTTTCCAAAGTCAGATCTGTATGAATGCCCTCGAATGAAATAAATTCTATAGCAAATAGCCTATTATGTGAGCCTCATTATTGAAATTATATTGATATTTCGAATGTAGGTTTCTGAAAGCAAAGAAAATCGTTCTATATTTGACTTAATGAATAAGTTACGAATATAATGGCATGTTTGCTATTGTTGAACTTGACCCTTGAATTGAATAAACGGCTTATAAGTATCGGTCAGGCCATTTCCAAATGGGAAAAATCCTTTATCAAATGGGTTGTAAGAAAATTCGAAGAATATATTGACTTTCCTTGACCATTCGTGCTATTGGCAGGTCATTTGCTATCCAAGAGATGAATTACTTTTCAATCGTTTCTTTGTTTCGTTCGCAAGAACATCGATATTCCAGCGACAAATAAGCGAATCTCCTTTAACTCTTCGTAATGATTGTACATCTTTTCGAACATTTTCCAGCATTTTGCCGACGTGGATTCCCAATCGAGAACTGCAATATAACTTTGTCACTCGATAAGTTAATAATCTTAGAGTATTTCCTGAACGAACATCACCAATTTATCTCGATTCCAAATTTTGAGTGGTCAAATATGAGCATTCATGTTGAATATCAGAATTTCAATTTTGATACCAAAAACTGGATATTAACGATGAAAAAAGTTCGTGCTCGGACACTGAAGGTTCTACAAATGGTACAGAGTATTTTTTTTCAATTCACGTACGAAGATGTACGAGAGAAATGACTTTTTGGTTTTTATAATGAGGTATTCGTTTTATGGCTATTTGTGATATTTTCTGTTTAACTGAATTCTCTATAATTGAATGTTTGAACCTATTGTTAACTGCTAAATTGGTTGATCAACTTCCAAATAGTAAATGCTGAAACAGTTCAATGACAGGATTCTGTTGTCAAAAACGATTTTATTCGTTCGGTATTATTGAAATAGCTCAAAATCGAGCTTATTCCGAATTCATTGGAGTGTTGTTTCTCAAAAATATGATAATATTTAGAGACTGTTGTGGTTGTGTAGTTTCATTCCAATACCCCATTATGGAAATTGTGAGGATGCCTTAGTTTAGGAGCCCAAGGGGCCAAACGTTCAGACCTAGGCAATTCCCTCCTAATCGTTTTAATCAACACATTCCAGTCTACAAGCAACTGGAATTTCGGGAAATTCCATTGCTGAATTTTTTCGAATTGCGAAAGTTACCCTGTATATAGGTCTCTCAAGATTCAACAAAAATTATTTGCGTTATTTATTTGTTAATTTCGTACGGTATACGTTGCTCTAAGGATCCATTGGAGGTAGTTTGGGGGAATTTATTTCAGAAATACCCGAATATACCTAGTATCGTAAAATCTGTTTTATATAGCCAAGCAATAAGTTCCTGGTTCGAATCGATTTTCTATTATCCAGGCACAATCGAACATGACTCGAACGACAAAACGAAATTTCAGTGGTGAAATTAAATGGACATCTTTCCCGTACCTCCTTATAACAATTAAATCTAGTTCATTCTGATATACAGGGTGTAATTTCAATCTTCACTTTCCCTCTTGTATTTTTCTCGTTAGTAAAAACCTCCTGAGACATTCGAATAAGTTCAATAGAATATACAGCATGTTGTAGATCAGTATACATACAGGGTGGCCATTTGAAAACGAAACAGACGAGATTACAGACGAAATAAAGTTTTTCGATAGAAATGCTCGGACAGGTCGATTTCTGTTTCGAGGGGGACAACTGAAGATGTAGGTTACGGACGCATAGCGCTTCAACCCTTGCTGCTACAACCCCCACCCCCAATTTTTGAATAGGGAAGATGGGGTGAGTGATACCTCAATTTAAAGGTATTTTTATACTGATTTCAGCACAGTAATTGTTTTTTCATTTTATGCATTAGTTCTCGAAATATTCTTAACTAAGTATTTGAAAATGAAGTGGTGTTTTCATGGCACTTGTAGTGTTTTGTGAAAAATCGACATTTTGAGCTTCAAAACAACCATGACTGTGGCTTCCCTCCTAACTAACTAACGCATGAATATTTCGAGAACTAATGCATAAAATGCAAAAACAATTACTGTGCTGAAATCAGTATAAAAATACCTTTCAAATGAGGTATCACTCACCCCATCTTCCCTATTCAAAAATTGGGGGTGGGGGTTGTAGCAGCAAGGGTTGAAGCGCTATGCGTCCGTAACGTACATCTTAAGTTGTCCCCCTCGAAACAGAAATCGACCTGTCCGAGCATTTCTATGGAAAAACTTTATTTCGTCTGTAATCTCGTCTGTTTCGTTTTCAAATGGCCACCCTGTATAATAATATGAAGGAAAACAGATCCAACATTTTTCGAAATGCCAACTCGTTCCAGAAAATTTTGAGTGAAAGTGCTCATGTTTCTACAAGTATTAATATTTGATCGTTTCTGATCGTTTCGATGTTTCAAACTGTAGAAATTAAAGTGATTGTGTTCAGTTTTTCGAAATTTTACATAATATGTAATTATTATTGAGTAGGTGGAGCCATTTGATCATAAAAAGAATCACGCTTCGAAAACGTTTAGAAATTCTTGAATTATTTCATCAAAAACAGTGCTCATTTATCGACACTGACAAATTTAAGAAGAATTCAATTGATGAATTGGCATAACCTACTGAACACAAATGACAAAATTTTCAAAAATTCATACACTGTGTTGCCATTATATTGTTGTAGAATTGTGTCATTCCTATTTGAAAATCCTATTGAAAGGATTCGATACTCTGATCCTAGAATGAAACAGGAACCATTACTGGACTAGTTTCCGAAGGATGAATTTGGAAAACTCGAAAATTTCTGGAAGTTTGATGAAACCAATTATTCCAAAATTTGGGATATCAGATGCCATTATTCAAACCCATCTTGCGATAGATCCCGAGGGGATCATGTCATTTCCACCATAAGTTCGTTGTATAGCCAAATTTAGTGACCTGAATATTATTATACTGTATAAACATTCCCAGATTGCATGGAACATCGCCTTCCTAGGCGCTAGTTTGTGTACTCTTCTCCCCAAAAATATTTGTTCATCTATCCAGGATTGAATACAATACGAAGGTCCCATGATAACGGCCTGCATGAATAGTTAAATACCGCATTGATATTCCATAATTGCTTCAAACATACCAACTGGCGTACATTCTTCGAAAATTTGTACCTAGTCGATTCACACCCAGTTTTATTGTGCATAACGAGAATATTTACACTTCCAATATTAACAGGATTGGCGGGAATATATTTTAATATGAGCATTCCTAATAAATTTTATTCATTGCTACTATTTCTGGTTCCACTTGATTCTCCATTAAATTAGAGAAATAATTTTACAACCCATCATAAAACTTTCAGGTGTGTTACAATTTTTAATGGGTTATTTGATTTTATAAAGAATATTGTCCCCCTTATTGGCAAGAAGCTTTGAAATCTTAAAAAATCATAGCATGATGCGAAAAAACTACGTGTGCCATTTTCATTTCCGTTTCTTTACTTTCAATTTTTCCGTGAATTTCAATATTTTCAACAATAAAATATGGTAGGAACTAAACAGAAAATTAGTGAAAACTTGAGGGATTCAAACCAACGTTGAATGATTACAACAAACAAATTGTTATAGTAAAAATACAATAAACCAAAGATTTATAATGAAATACTATTAATTATTAAAAAGTTTTTCACGGACACCAAAAGAATAAAATTATTGAAGAGGGGTCTACTACATAATTAATATACATTTAGAGAGCAATTATCAATTCAAATTGATTGTTTTTGTGCGCCAAATATACGCATAAAATAAATCCTTACAATAATTTTCGTTAAACCATGTATCTCATACAATAAAAACAGATCCGTAGTAGTCAATTCTTGAAGCACACATGCAGAATAATTCTTTCTCCTTCTGCGTTAGTCAGTTCATTCGTCTAGGCACATGCGTTGTATTGTTTACGAAATTGTCGGTTGAGAATAGAGTTTTCTTAGCGCCGTTGCTCGGGATCAATTATCCTCAAGTCTATCCCTTCCAGGAACTAGTGGTTTCACAAAGGCGTAAGACATCATCAATTATGTCTATTCCTCATTTGAGAAGGGTCTTCAACCCCAAGGTTTAATCTGCCTATTGGGTAAATCGAATCTTGAGGCGCTTGAAAGAATCCAGACTGATTTGTAAACGTCTATTTTCGATGTGATTATAATTTCGAAATAAAATCTGGAATTTTGAAACTGGCTCCTCCGCCAATTTGTTAACATTGTAAAGTAATTGGAAAGTTATGCTTTGGGTGTTGTTGTTTCCACATTTAGTCGAACATACAATCATTTGAAATAATTCTTATTTCAAAATTAGAAAGCTAGTGAGATTCAGACGAAATTATAGCTCGATATTTCTCTAGGAATAGACGAACAAAAATGTAGAGTTGAAAATCTTCAGAATTGTGGTTATAATATCGACAAAAAATGAATGTAATTTTAAGACTGGCTCCTCCGCCAATTTGTTGTCATTGTAAAATAATTGGAAAGTTATGCTTTGGGTATTGTTATTTCCACATTCAGTCGAACATACAACCATTTAAATCATTTTTGGTTGAAAATTCGGAAGCTAGTGGCATTTGGACGAAATGATAGTTTGATATTTCCCTAGGGATAGGTGAACAAAAATGTAAAGTTGAAATCCTTCAAAATGGCAGTAATGCAGGGAGTTGTGGTGGAATAAGCAAACTGAGAGTCGGATTAGCAGTGGTGCCGCCCAATCGAATATAAATCTGACGTGGGGATGGCTCGATGAGGTCATAGTGGAGTACTTCATCCTGATACAAGCGGGGATGCTCTTCAAACGATCAGTCATGCCACCTTCCGTCGTTTTTTTTAAACAGGCGCACCTCCAGCCGGCAGTTGGGGAATTATTATTTCAGAAATGATTGTCCTGCAGAGTGGTGCACGTTCCATCAAACTGAACTGGCATTGCGAGTGGCATTTATTTCCGCCAGCGCTTCAGAACCCCAACTAAACATTTGTCTTTATTCTTCCAATTGGCTGGATGGTGACCGCCACTATTCGGAGACCGGTCGGTAGCTCACACAGGACCGACATTATTTCTTGGCATTTTGAAATATCGCAACGTACCGCCCATACGTTTTATGTACGTGTACAAGACTGTAGTTGACCCTTACGTTTATCGACTCTTTGTGTTTCAAAGTGCCGACGCTCAATCCGTCAAATAATGCTCACCGGCCTGATAATTCGACGTCTATGGCGACCTTCAATCTAAAGGTTCCACCCACGAAAAGATTTTAGAGATCTATCTGCTTCTACCTTGTAAAGATACCTCTATTGTTGTCAAGTGAGGAAAAAATAAAAACACACGTTTTTTCTTCGAATCGGTTCGACAAATCCAATCGTTTCTAATCACAAGATCATATGAAGTTTATCCCCAAATAAGCACTGATTTCGTTCTGACTGAATGCACAGATTTAAGTGACACATTGATGCTTCATTGAAGTGAAAATAAAAAGGATATGAAGTTGCAGGTGAATTCCCAATTATTTTCATCTAAGAAAGAAGAGGATATTGCGTTCTAGGTTAGAACGACTTCGTTTGTAATTGATCATTAAGCAGTAGCCTTTTTTTATTTATATGCCTTACATTTGATATTTCTAATGAACTAGTATAACAAATTGGCGAATGCGCCAGTTCATCGATTCGAACAGAAAAAAGGACCCAGATATTTTCCAATTATATTTTTCCACTCATGAAAAGATTTTAGAGATCCATCTGCTTCTACCTCAGAATGATACCTCTGTTGTTAAATGAACAGAAGAGAAAAAAATACAAACACACCTTTTTACTTCATATTGGTTCAACGAATCCAATCGTTTCTAATCACAATATCATATGAAGTTTGTTTCCAAATGAGCACTGATTTTGATTCGACTGAATGCACAGTTATAAGTGACACTTTATTGCTTCACTGAAGCGGAAATAAAAAGGATGTGAAGTTGGAGGTGAATTCCCAATTATTTTATCTACAAAAAATGAGGGTATTGCGAGATTTTTCTAGGTTTGAACGAATCGTTTGTAATTGATCATTAAGCGGTAGCCTTTTTTCATTTATATGCCATACATTCGATATATCTAATGAACTAGCGTAACAAATTGGTGAATGCGCAAGTCGCCTGGATACGAACAGAAAAAAGGACCCAGATATTTTCCAATTGTATTTTTCGACAGGGTATTTTTTTATTCACCTCTGTATTATATTTTTGTCTCAATTTGGCGTCCCTTCGAGTTCAATTATTTTGTCGAACAAAGCTGAACTCGATATTCGTGAAAAATGAAGATTTCTGTGAATACAACGATGTGGTACACTGTGTGCAAAAAATAATAGCGCACGTAGAAAGGCACCCGATGGAAACAATTCATTGTTTCATCAACATTCAGAAAATGTTAGCCACAAATTGATTGTTAGTCTCCGATATTTTAGTCCGCTTCAGCAGGCTCATACCAGCACCAAAAGCTGCGACGTCTATTCATATACCTCCTATGTTTCTGATACGAAATGAACAGCATAAAAGCTGTTATATCTCGCAGCAAGAAGAAAAAAAAACCGGTTCTTCTTATTCAAAACATAATTCCAGTCCTCTGAAACGGAACGCTGGTATTTCGATTCAACACATCGGGCTCAATCTACATTCTGATCATTTTATGAAACATTCTAGCCAACTTCATGTTTAATATCTTGAATAAAAAGCCGAAAACGGAGAACGAATTTAATAAGGTTCATTCGTATCGAGAATGCAATAATTCATTGAGAATTGAGAGCAGATGCTGACCCAGAACTTAATCCTCCATTTTCTGGATTCTGATTTGCATTCTATACTCCGTCGAAACAAGTACAATAAAAAATTCGAGTAACTAACTCCCTCGTTAGTCTCGGTTTTCTCTTTACCGTATATTTTGCTCTCTATGGTTTCCGCCTAATTTAAATTTGAGACTTCTCATTTTGTTGATTTTGGTCTCCATCAGAAATTAACAGGAAATATCATTTGGCACCTGGTTCGGCCCATAATATGAGTGGAACAATCAGAAAAGCACCAATGGGAAGTCAGGAGAACTTTCAAACCAAGTAGATTTTTGTTTTCGCATCTGCTAACTTCACAGATATCAGGTTTTTACGATTCCGTACATAATAATCATTGGATTGATGCCAAAAATTTCTTGAGAAGAACTAGATCCTAAAATATTTACTCGTTTCAGCAGTTACTAAGATATCGGAATATTAATGTTATTCAAATTCTCCAAATGATACCATCCTCATAATATTTAGCATTAATGTTGCCATTTTGTCTTTATTTCTGAATTCAGTTAGGTTGAATATCAATTGTATCAATTATTATTGAAACGAAATTTTAATTTACAATGAAATGAAGAATTGTGTTCCAAATTTGAAATATATAAGGTTTATTGATTGAGTTTCCAATAAAGTTCACATTTCTGAGGAGATCATTAGCAATTAGGTTCCACTTGTACTGTAAGGATCAAATAAAAAAGAAACCGCGGATGAAACTGAATGGTAAAATAGAATTTCAGAAATTCATTAGCTCATAATGATCGTCGAAAAAAAAGTCAACCGCAGAAAAGCAAATAGACTCTGATTCAACATGATGGGGAAAAAGTTTATTATTTGTTTCATCCGTGCGGTGATGTTTTATACACTTCTTTGAATGTCCCCAAATTAGACTTATTGAAATTTTTAGGGCTCTCCCCTCTCGATTTTGTCGTCCGAGGGTCGAAATTCTCCTTGGATTTCGGAGTATTTATGAGTTTCCTTCACGTTTTACGCAGTCATTCCACTTTTGATAAGGTCCACCAAGCATATTTTTATCGAGAAACAATAAAATTCGAATTGCATATAGCAATTTATTCGAAGATTGCAATTATAATGGATACAAATAATTCAAAGTAGTTTCAACTTACCCTGTTGCTTTTCTCTGCCATTTTCATGTCGTAGAACGATACTTCGGCTGTCTTCTCTTCTCCAAAGTACTGCTGGTTCGGGGACACCAGTGGCGGAACATCTCAACTTAATGGTACCCCCTTCTATGGCAACGCTGCCACCTTCCATTGATTCGTTGTCGTTCAAAATGTCAGGAGGAATGACAACCTCCAGATGGCCCATCTAAAAAAAAGTTTACTATTCATTATTTCAATTTTTTCACATCTAAAATCATAGGATAATAATTAACTCAGTTTAACCGTATGATACTCGAAAAATATCTCAGAAATTCATGCGATCAAGCCTGTAGAACCGAATAATTGAAAGGAATAACTTCTGCTTCAGTATCGTAACCAAAACCGTTATTTATTCGATTCAAGAACACAGTTCAAGCAACGGATAATTCATGAAAGAATTTCAGTGACTTCAATCCCTTTTTGCGGTGCTCACTTTATTTCAGATATACCGCTTTGTGTGAGAATACATAGAAGGTAAAACTCGGGCATCGTAAACTTAGCGTTTAGATCCAAGTGGAATGTGACCATTGCTGAGAATGTTTGGCATTCTATCAAAAGCCGCTAAACTCGCTTCTATCCCTCTGATAATCTCTCCACTCTGATTATTTACGGTTATACTACAAAATAAAGCTACCTTCATCAGCATCCCAAAATTTCATCTTGGATATTTTCACTTTCGAACAGTAAAATACCTGCCACGAGGTATGAATTATACAGGGTGGCCATTTGAAAACGAAACAGACGAGATTACAGACGAAATAAAGTTTTTCGATAGAAATGCTCGGACAGGTCGATTTCTGTTTCGAGGGGGACAACTTAAGATGTAGGTTACGGACGCATAGCGCTTCAACCCTTGCTACTACAACCCTCACCCCCAAATTTTGAATAGGGAAGATGGGGTGAGTGATACCTCATTTGAAAGGTATTTTTATACTGATTTCAGCACAGTAATTGTTTTTTCATTTTATGCATTAGTTCTCGAAATATTCTTAACTAAGTATTTGAAAATGAAGTGGTGTTTTCATGGCACTTGTAGTGTTTTGTGAAAAATCGACATTTTGAGCTTCAAAACAACCATGACTGTGGCTTCCTTCCTAACTAACTAACGCATGAATATTTCGAGAACTAATGCATAAAATGAAAAAACAATTACTGTGCTGAAATCAGTATAAAAATACCTTTAAATTGAGGTATCACTCACCCCATCTTCCCTATTCAAAAATTGGGGGTGGGGGTTGTAGCAGCAAGGGTTGAAGCGCTATGCGTCCGTAACCTACATCTTAAGTTGTCCCCCTCGAAACAGAAATCGACCTGTCCGAGCATTTCTATCGAAAAACTTTATTTCGTCTGTAATAGTCTGTTTCGTTTTCAAATGGCCACCCTGTATAAATGAAAAGATAAAAACTGGGATAACTCATTTTCTAAAACAATTGTAATTGTGGAAAACTTTTTATTGGTACTACAAAAAAAAACAACAATCGAACACAGGTTCTAGAGCATGAACGATGTTGCTGATGAAATAAAACGGATAAACCTCTCGGATAATGGTGTCACCAGAAATTGTGACAGATATATTATAAACCCTCGATCCATGAATGAATATGGAAGCCATCAAAATAACCAAACATTCGAATAACATAACAGAAGAGCAGAAACACCAATAGAGCACATCACCTGATTACCAGCAATAGATCGACAAAATAAATATCTCTTTCGAGAGAAACGTCGAAAAATTTGGAGAAATTCAGCATCGAATTATAAACTTCTACCTAGAAACCTTTGAAGATGCTTACCGCAGTAGTAAACGAAACGTGAGGGTCTCAAAATTTTGCAGTTTTGTCGTTCATACTATTTCTGAAGAGTCATCAAAACAACTACAGTAATCATTCCTACTCAAATTCCTAATTAGAACGAAAACTCCTTATATACAAATCTTTCCAAGGTCACCGCTGAATCGTGACCATAATCTATAAAAAAAAATATCTTTTGATATTTCTTACCTGGCTCCGCATAGGATCAGTATTGATCTGGCACATGTATGTTCCGGAATCGTTTTTCTTAACGTTGGAAACATGAAGTTTCCACGTATTATGACCATTGTGCGTAACAGATAATCTTGGATTCTGTGCCACCATGTGAGTATGGATGGCTAGTATGGCTTTGGTGTCTGACTTTATCCACGCCACCTGTAATAAAAATAAATTGAAGGGTCAGTGAGATTCCGCTAGGATTTTTCCGGATCGGCATTGAGAACTTATTATTCCCTAGCTCTGGTTTTAACGGAGAGAATTCGTATAGAACAGTGAAAACTAGAATGCCGATATCTTCTCCTTAAGAACGATCGATTTCGAATTTTTGGTTAGTTACAACATCTAACGAATTGCACAATATTTTGCGAAACTGAACATCAATATAGACATTGAAAATTTCAAAATTACTCAAAAAACTCTCCAACATGAGCAATGCTGGCTCACATTATCGAAATGTTACATTTCATTATACTGGCACCTTCGCCAATTTGTAACAAATGGGCCCAGTTCCTTCGCCAATTTGTTGTCGTAGATTTGTTGATGGGCGATGTGAAGAAAAATCATCGAAATTCGGTAGAATATACGAATTTCATTCCACTACAAACGGATGTTCCGGTGAACTCCGTAATTCAAAGACATTCCACGTTGACAAGTTCGGTGCAATGTTCATTTATTTAATAATTTTCATGACAAGAAATTAACTTCGCGTAATTGCTTTAGCGAAAGAAGCATTAAACCTCTATTCTGTTTCTGTAATGCATTCCTGTCACTGAGTTCTGAATATCTAGCACATACCACGTCCCCTACAATTTATCTGATACCACACATTTACCTGGAAGCCACATTTGGAATTGAGTATATGTATATGAGATCTGATGTTATTTGGACGTAATCTAGGAGACTGCATATCTTTTATTCACAAATATTGAAACTCATATATTACGATAAATTAATTCAGTTACATCTCCAAAGATGCATCCCCATATCTTATAGAATTTCTTGTAACTAAAAAATGCACACTTTGATATTTATTCAATCTCTTGATAATTGAAAACAAAGATATCCTATTGATTGAAATTATGATAATTGGTTATAAGTTTCAAGATCGTTTGAAGTTTTTTTCCTTGAGTAATATGAGAAATTGATTGTTGACAACAATTAACCTTATCTTTTCTGTTAAAGACAGTTGCGCTTGAAAATAATCTATTGTGTTGGAATGAAACTTTTTTCCATTGTCAACCAAAATTTCAAATTTCTGGAATACTCCGAAACTTCCTGGCTGGTTCCTAGTTAAAAGGAAGATAACGAGTATACAGGAGTTGAAATAAAAAAAATTTATATACCGAATTAAGGAGGATCTTCTCTCTACAGGCAAAGGACTTGAGAATATGTAAAATTACTGGCCAGAGTTCCTTCTGAAAGCTTCTTCATTAATCTGGAATTAGCGTTGGAATTATTTCGGAATTTTATACCGAAATTACCTCTTTGAAGTCTCTTACGGTTTTTGTCGATAAAACGATGAATACCATCTTTCAAAGTAACTCAATTTTCCCGTGAGATAATCTCCAACGGGAAAAACTCCTGTTCGTTCACTTGTATTTTGTGAATTTCAAATTGCTTCCAGTTCCAAAACGAAGCGCCCTCATTGGAGTTTTAAATATAGAACAGTTCTGATCATTTCAAGGAAATTCTACCTATGTTTCCGGGAATTCATTCATTTCAGCGGATGACTGTTGGAAAAAACCATTTTGACGTCGAAGCTGACATGACCATCATAATATTTTGTGGATTATGTACTCTATTCTTTCAAAGTCCACATGTGCAAGGATTATGATAAATATTCATATTGTTCTATGCAATTTTCCATTTCATCATAACAGATTTTTTTTCCTCATTCGTGGAATGTCTACTCAAAAGCATTGTTAATTAAAAGAGAAAAAACTTGATATAGCATAATTTTTCAATGATACATTCTCCGAATTTTTCCCTGAAAGCTATTTTGGTTATTTCAGTGTAAAATGAGAATTCTATTCTGTTAAATGAAATATTCTCTTTATGGACGTCCTCATAAAAATTAACATTGATTATGTTATTAAAAAAGGAATTTTGAAATATTGAACTAGTTGGCAGGTGATCATGATTGAAACAAGTTTTCCAATTTTTTTACTCCCAATAAAATTGGACACTAATTACAATGTGCAACCGCGCAGTTCAGAACACATTTCAATTCAATTTCAGACACTCAAAGTCCTACAAACTGTAGAAAGTATTTATAAGAATTCAGGCACAAAAAATGTGATAAATAACAGCAAACTAGAATTTGAAAATTTGGTAAAGAAGAAGAAAACATTTTTGGCTGTTATGCAAATGTCTTCTTGTGTACTAAATTTCGAAGCTCCATTTTGGTTATTCCTATCTCTGTACCATAAATTCAAACTGATTTCGAAACTTCGCACTTAGACATTGTGATTCTCATATAATTGATATCCAATTTTATTGGATTGGTAGTATGAACAATGTATCATTAAATACAATTATTTCAAACAAAAATTCGAATTTGAATTTATTCGCAATTACGATCAATATCTAAACATCAAAATCGCGAATTCAAACAGATGTTTATATTTTTTCACATTCAGCTGAACGAAAATCGAGTTGTTTATCTGATATTCTGATAAAAACATATGCAGCAGTCTGACGATGACAAAAACAATATCATGACTCATTTCGATTTATCGCGAGACGAGAAAATATAAAACCTGTTTCGAAACTAGCAAACTGACGAATTTCAATGAATTTTGAAATCAGCTCGAGTTTACATAAAAAAGTTAAATTGAGTGAATGACGTATTTGAAATTTCTCCACAAACAACCGATTGCAATGAAAAAGGCCTCACCTACTTGGAAGAATATTGTAAAGATTGCAATTTCGAAAATTTCTATGAGAATGTTGACCCTCCTATAGGTGGTCCAAAACTAGAAGACTCCAATTTGATTAATTTTGGAAAGTACTCTAGTTTACCTATGAAAAAAGGAGGCAAGCATTTACGTTTAGTCAGAAGCTTTTGAGCTCTTGCTCATTTAAGCTCCAATTGCGCCATTGGATACCACAGAACTGTATATGGGTATATTATATACAGTTATGTGGAATCCAAGGGTGCGTTTGCCGCATGAATGACACATCAGCGCTTTCCTGATTTTTGGGCACTCATTCCCCGAACGGATCGTTACAATGTCTATAATTTTCGAATTTTGAGCCAGAAATGATCTCAAGCGATAAAGTTCGACTGACTGATGAAAAATCCGTCCTCTAATTAAATTCTGCACGTCCGTCCAGGGGACAGTATACAAAATAACCTTCCGAAGGAAAAGACAGAAATTTCCAAGCTAGTTTCGAATGCCTCAGTTAGGTTCGTAGTCGAAATCTGACTATCGGTTTCGTAAATTCAAAATTTTGTTTTCCTGTGAATTTGAAAAGTGCAGAATCGATAAAAAAAATTTGCAATCGGATGCAGAATAATAGTTTGCGGTTTTGTGTGTAGAATTTTTTGTTGGTCGCGTGACCAGAAGTGCAAAATATCAAAATATCGAAAAAACCATAGAACCGACGATTTTGCGATTCTAGGTGTTGATATGAAATAACAAATTCAAGCTCCCTGGTTAATTTTAAGCTGAGCACATATACAAAAGTTTAAGACTTGTTTCAAAGCACTTTTAACTCGAATGATTCATAACTATTATCACGTAATGAACAATTTGAAGTAAAAAATCGAAATATTCATGCGAATGGAATTTTTGCTTTCTATTTGCTCAATGAACACCACTGAATTATTCGTCAGGTAGAAGTTTTTCGAGGTGTTTCTGATTGAAATCTAGATCTTGTATGGGAGGGTGCGTTAGTTCTAGTCATCCCTCTATTTGGAACCGACCGAATTTATGGATACTCGCGGGGTTGCCAAACCATTAATTGTGGGGAAATTTTCAATTCTCGTTTCTGTTGAATCATCTAAAATTCGATTTAACTTTTATTCCAGTTCCCTCCCCCGTTTCTAGATATATTTTCCGTACGTTCCCTGTAGAATATATATCCATCCGAATATCTGATATCACATTCATTATGTGAGCCTGTGGTTGAATCGTGGCCCCAAGGATAAATGAAATTGAAATTGTCTTCCGACAAATACTTCAGGAGCGATTCGTCTTTGGGACTTTTTATATAAATCCATTTACGCCATGTTTGCAGGGGTGTGTTGAACGGCTTCAGTTCGAAGGAAGGTATACTCGCTGATTTTATTACGAAGAGAGTTGATTTTCAGAAGTAGTATGTGGCAAATTCAATAAATGTGACTTGCACATCTGATTGGATATCTTTGTGCCACCGGAGGGAATAGCCAGACAATGCAATCAACGCTTTATAGGCCTTCCGCCACTTCAAATAGCGACTGATAAAATTATTTTTCCACCTCACTCTACGCGCAAAATAAATTTTTCACCATTATACCTCGAGGCACCTGATCCGAGCTCGGCTTCCGGGAATTTTTCAACGGATATCCGACCAGAAACTCCGACTGGAATGTACGAGGTTAATTCACAATGCATTCGAGCCGACAAATCGACATTATTCTAACTGACAAAGAGACTGCAACACCCAGAAGGAGCTGTTTAAATTTTAAACTTTTTTGGTGAAACATGGATAGTATAGCAAGGAGTAAATGATTGAATTTGGAGAAAAAAAATTGTTAGGGTTTTTTCATACAAACAATTTTTGTTAAGTACTCAAATATTGTAGTCGTTTTTTGCCAACCTTTTTAAATTTTACAACAAACCAGCTGTTCGAGGAGATCCAAAGTCGATGTTTAGTTGTTTAAATGACTAGAGCACGGGTACGTGGAATTCATCGCCAGCTGAGTGAATTTGAAAGAGGTCGAATTATTGATCTACGGGAGGCGGGATTGTCATTTTGAGAAATCGCTAACCGTACGAACAGAAATCCAACTATTGTTACGAGATGTTATCAAGCGTGGTTTGATAATGACCAAAATCGAAGAAGAGTAGACACCGGACGTAGAAGGGGCACAATTGATCCTTTAGGCCTATTTGCGACAACTCGATCATTCGCTGATGAGTGGTTAGGAGAACAAGGCCATCCTGTAACTGCCCGAACGGTTCACCTCCGAACTGCAGCATTATCGACCCCATCTTGTGTTACCTCTGACGGTTGAGCATCGCCGGCAACGATTACAGTGGTGCAGAGAACGTCCATATTGGAATGTGGAATGACATCAGGTCGTCTTTTCTGATGCATCTCGATTCTCCTTGGGTGCACATGATGGCCGAAGAAGGGTTAGACGACGTCGGGGAGAAAGACGTGAACCTCAGTTTGACGTTGAGCATCATGTACACCGGACAGTAAGCGTAATATTATGGGGTGCTATTGCATATGCAAGTTAGTCGCCTTTATTCTTTATTCGAGGTAACATGGCAGCGCTGCGTTACATTCAAGAAATAGTGGAGTCATATGTTCTCCCTTACCTTAACCGGCTTGAGAATCCAATATTTCAGCAAGATAATGACCGACCTCATGTTGCCAGAGTAAGTTTAAACTTATTTGAAGCAACCCATGTGAATCTTTTGCCATGGCCGCCCAAATCTCCCGATCTTTCGCCCATAAAGCATGTTTGGGACATCATGGGAAGAAGGCTTGGAAATTTACCCCAGCCCCCACGCACTTTTGCTGCTGTAAGACATGAAGTGCAGGTAATTTGGAATATGATCCTTTAAGAAGAAATAGACCATCTTATTGTATCAATGCCGAGACGTGTTGGGAAGTGTATAGATAATCGCGGTGGAAGATTATTAACAAAAAAATATATAAACCATTCGTTTCTTCCTCCAAATTTCAATCATATACTCCTTGCTATATTATGTATGTTTCACGCAAAAAAAAATTTTAATATTAGCTTAGCAAAAGTGTTTTTAATTTAATTGGATTTAAAACTCTGATGTGAGAAAATTTTGCCATGTCTAAATCTTCCAGAAAGTGGCAAACCTGCCACTGGAAAAAGCGCCCAGACTAAAATTAAAAACAATCACGTAGTTACAAAATCATCATGATGTATAGTGAAAATTACTTTGAACTGAGTTAATTCTGAAATTAAAGATGTATTTCACATCGAACATCGAGTATTCTTGAAGACCATGGTCCTTCACATTTAAAAGGTGATATTTAAAATGAATTTTTCGTTGATTCGAAAATTGTTTGATTGAATTTGTGCAAAAATCTTTAAGTCATTCGTTTATGAAGTATGAAAACAATTAACTTATTTTGATCTATTAAACTCATCAAAACTATATGGCAATAATGGAATAATTAATCGTTAATAGGAGTTATTAGGTACCAATTTGGCGTATATTAACAGCGCTTCGAGTAGCGAAATTCCTGTAAAATTTCGGCACGAATCTGAAATATGTGTGAAGCAACATTATCGAACACATCGGAATGACGACAAACCAATGAATTTCCCATTATATCCTTTTCCTCAGAGTGAAATGCTCGTTCACGTAGAGTTGCTTAATTAGTTCGTTAATAGGATCAGGATCCTAACTACTGAACCGTAAGTCCTCGTAATACAGACGACAGAAAGCCACCAAAGGATGCCCAAGGCTCGAACTTTCTTGGTATTGTTGGTTATTAATAAACTGAGAAGGATTTAATGGGGATGCTTCGATCCGAGCTACGGCGTGAAATTCATCTAATGTAGATGTTTTGGGTAAGCAAATCAAGTTGAAACAATCGAAAACTTTGGATAGACGGAAGAACAATTACAGATGGTTGTAATTTGATCGGCTTCCACTTGGCCTGATGGGATCATCTGCGTTTCACATGTTTCGGGAATTTATGGCTGTTATGTAGTGGATTAGTTGGAGCTTTCACGGTTATACCGACGACTTGAATATGTACCGCTGGAAAGGTTCGAAGTTTGGTCTGCTTCGAATCAGTCATTCATGTTTCGAGGTATTCGATGGAGCCACATCGAAGACTCCTTTCATCTCATTGGTTTGATGATAATTTCTTCATAATCATTAATCTTGATAGCCTGGAAACTATTATGTATTTCAGGGTAATTACAATCACCTTGAGGCATCAGTTTGAGGTGAATATGTTATAACGGGTGTTTTTTTTTCGGGGTATATAACTTTAAGTTGGCATTACTGTTCAAGATGGCGACCGATTTAACAGCTGTCAAGTGATTTATTCTCAGTTTGGTTTGGCTATTCATCATGAATAGACTCATGCCTGAACAACGCTTGCAAATAATTCAATTTTATTTCGAAAATAATGGTTCTGTGCGGAATACGTATCGCGCACTACGTCCATTTTATTTTGTTTAGCGATGAAGCGCACTTCTGGTTGAATGGCTACGTCAACAAACAAAACTGCCGCATTTGGAGTGAAGCTAATCCTCAAGTGTAGGTCGAAACAGCGTTACATCCAGAAAAACTGACTGTTTGGTGCGTTTTATGGGCTGGTGGAATCATTGGTCAGTACTTTTTCAAAAACGATGATGGCCAGAACGTTACAGTCAATGGTGATCGGTATAGAGCCATGATTACTAACTTTTTCATTCCTGAATTGAACAACCATGATGTCCAGGAGCTGTGGTTCCAACAAGACGGCGCAACATGTCACACAGCTCGTGCCACAATCGATTTATTGAAAGATACGTTTGGTGACCGCCTAATTTCACGTTTTGGACCTGTGAATTGGCCTCCAAGATCTTGTAATTTAACACCACTAGACTACTTTCTGTGGGGCTATGTAAAGTCATTGGTCTATGCGGATAAGCCACAAACCCTTGACCATTTGGAAGACAACATTCGCCGTGTTATTGCCGATATACGGCTACAAATGTTGGAAAAAGTCATCGAAAATTGGACGTCCAGATTGGACTACATCCGAGCCAGCCGTGGCGGTCATATGCCAGAAATCATATTTAAAATGTAATGCCACAAGATTATCTTACGGATAAATAAAATTTATGTCAATCGAACAATCCATCGTTGTTTTATTGCAATTTAAAGTTCTATAGCTCTAAAAAAAACACCCTTCAGCTCTAACACCTTCTGGATTACGAATATATTTGTTGTTGACTTGCATTACACCATATTTGTAGGTCGTAGACCATGTGAGATTAAAATAATGCCTAGTAAGTTCGAAGTTAACCCAAACTTGGATTAATCAAAATTTCTCCTCCAGACTACAAAGAAAGTACACTAGTACGTGTAAAGGATAACGAGGGGATTATTCAAAAAACAAAGAAAAAATAATGAACAAGGAACTCTCAAGAAAAAGTGTTAACTGTAGACACATGTTTCGGCCCTCATCAGTACGGTAAGAAAATGTTATGATGAACAACACTTGGAGGAAAACCGCAAACAACGGAGTCAACAACAGGAACCAGCCGCCTGTTTGTGTTTTTTTTAGACAGACCCAATGAGAAATGGGAATTTGTTTTTTGAGTAGTCCTCTCGATATCCTTTCACGTATGTTAAATTACTAAATGAGAAGATTCCGGTTTTTCGATCAATTTTATCGATTTGAATTTATGGAGACTGCTCTATACTGGGTTGTGGTAGTTACCGATTCTTCTTGAAGATCGCAAATTCGTTCAACTCGGACGATTTCACTCAAACGAACCATACATCCGAAGATCTATGGCGAAACTGAAACGAATCCCGCTCCAACGTGTATCTTTTTGCGTGTATTCGATCTGCAAGCCTCATTTAGAGGGGGTGGCTATAACGCACACAGCTTAATTGGCTGAATCATTCAATTTAAAAGTTTACGTATTCCCTCATGGTAATGGGGAGTCGAATTCATCACTCGAATTGAGAATGATGGCGATTTGGGGGACTGAGGAATTCATGAACACACCGGCAATGCAACGTGCAAGAACGTAGATGCTCAGACTGTGACATTCACGAAATATTTCGGAATGTTTTACACATAGCTCGGATTCTTTGATAACATCCGCGTACCTTCTGAAATATTTGTGTACAGGAATTATTTGACGGTTGCCGAAACGGCGCAAGGCAAAGTCTTTTTTTTTTCACAGGGAAAAAATCCCCACTTGAATATCCTCAGGCGATTTTTTGTGTGTTCCGACAGCTACACAACAGCCAACATCGGAACTTGCTGAAGTTCGTTTGATGTTAGAATGTACGTTCGATTATGGCTCAGACAAAAAAAAACAGTGGATAGGTGAATTCTGCGAATGTAAAGCGTTCAGTAATAGTTGGAAGTTCTCAGAAAAAAATTCATATGATATGATATCTACCTTTGCCTTTTCAAGTCTCTAGCTTATTCTGTCTACCCATCGGCCAGACGCATATAACAAAATAATCGAAAATTCCTAACTCTTTCCACCAATATTCTTCAAAGGAAGACATATTTTATGTTGTGAAAACAGACTTGTTAAATATACCTTCCAAAAATATGCTGAAAAGCAACAATTTTGCTTTACATATCTCCGAGATGGGGAGAACATTTCAGATTGATGGTGTTTGGAGTGGCAAGTGATGAGGAAGATTTATTCAGTTTCCTTGTAGCGACCATAATCCCTGAGAGAGGAATTAAAATCCTGATTATTATTCGAATTTTAATTCTTAAAGTCTCAAACATTTATTTAGAGCCCTGTTCATTCAGGTTTCAGTTGGAAAGTGAGTTACTTGATAGGGAAAATAGAACAGTTCTCATCGATTGATCACTACGTTTTCTTAGAATATTCATAGGTTTTTGTTTTGAGTTTGATAAATAGACAGGGTAATTGTCACTTGATCACTTAAAATCTTTTTCAAATACAGATCTATATTGTCGACTATACGATTCGTTCATGTATAGTATATCCAAAGTCACTTGAACTAATCTATAGAAACGCTTGGCCAGAGATAAACCATATGAAAATAATATTTTTGCGTATGTATGGGACTCAGATGTCGATTCTTTCAGAAAATTTGTGACGTGAGTAGCTTTCGCTGTTACATCAAAAATGATACTATGTCATTCTACGGTGTTATAATTTGTTTATTCGTTATTCTCGACTTGTAAAATACTATCAAAGAACGTTATCAACGATGATGAACTGATCGTTGAATAGAATTAGAAGAGCCTATATTTTTTATTCATTCAGTCAATTTTACGTAGGTATAAAGAGAGAGTGGTCTCAAGCAAATCCTATACATGGTGAAATATTTCTATTTTCTATAAAATACTTGATTGATTTTTCATTCTGGCTATGTAGCTGCTAATTTGACGTACTAAGAGCCTTAACATCATATGCCTATTCTACATGATTTCTCAAACCAGTAATAACATTGCTAAAATCAGAAAATGTAATGAAAATTTTGTTGGTTAATCTCATTTTAATCAATTCTTCCTTCAGTGAAATGAAGATATTTAGGATGCGAAATCATTTTCTTCAGAACCCGTCATATATCAATTCTGACTTTGAAAGTAAATAGAGGAATAGATTTGATTGCGAAATATTCATCTTTTATTACATAAGCCATAGAATTGTGCCGAACATAATAGTCGAAATCATTAAAAGCATCAGTCACACAACGAACTAAAACTACCTAAAAATGCATTTCAATAATACCCCTATGGACCACACTGATTTATGCGAATTATTAGAAGGTAATTAAGAAGTGATAGATGCAGCCAATGAGTGTAACCAAAAACGCTCTCAAAGTGGAGAGGGGAATACGAGGGGAAATATTCAGCCAATAAGATCAATCTAATCGGGACATTCTTGTTTCCAAGACGATTTGCTAAATACCGGGGGTTTATTTGAGAGTATTGATAGCAATATTTTCATAAATTCCAAAGGAATTTCTGGAAACTTGGACAATCCTTGTATAATTGAAATATTCAGGCTTCCTCCAAGTGACTTTGGATATACCATAGCATTGCAGTTGTCCATCTCTCATTGAGCTAAAAAAAAACAAGAACCTATTGCAGATTGTTGAAGTGAAACAAAAGAATACCGACCATAATACAGGTGAATCTGTCGTTTCGCATTTCGTTCGCAATTCAGACGAAACAAAACGTATTGTTCGTAGTAATTCTTCTTGTATGAAGCCATCCGCAACCATGCAGAAGTATAAGTTCATGATCGGTGAAATATAGAGTCTAAATCAACACGTTAAGCAGGGGAGGGAGAGCTCGAATGTTAAATAGCGGTTTCGCTCCCTTCTGCAACACTGGAAGAAACTTCAAGATATCCCACTGATATCGAGGAGTAATAATGCGCAAGTAAAGCCCTTTGTATCCCTCGGACCACAAGAGGAACTTCTGAATACAAGGATGTAGGAATTCAACAATGAATACAAACATCGACGTTGATTCATCAAGGGGGAGTCTTGCTCGGGAGTGCGCCCCATATCCTGGACTACCAGCAGGATGATTGCAATGATGATAAGGTTTGAACGCACCTCTTTTTCCAACGAAAATATGCTTCCTCTTACGACCTGCAGACTCATAGTTCATTCAGGATCTCTGTGGACTAGGTACAGGATGTCCCAAATTCGATGCTCACTGAAAGCATCTCGAGAAAAAAAACTTTCAAGGATACCCGATCTATTTTTTCGAAATATATTAGGGTAATTGAAAAGTCCCCCGTCTGATGCACAGATGGCGACCCTAGTATTAAATCCATATGATTTTTAGTTAGTACCGACCATTAGTTTGTGAGATATTGCGTTTTGAGTGTAGCTATGATACTTTTGTTATTTGAAAGAAGATGGACAAAAAAGAATTTCGTGTGCTGATGAAATATTGCTTTTTGAAGGGAAAAAATACAGTTGAGGCAAAATTTTGGCTTGATGAAGGGTTTCCGGGGTCTGCACCAGGAAAATTAACCATCATTTATTGGTATACTGAGGTTAAACGTGGTGAAATGAGCACCGAAGATGGCGAACGCAGAGGATGACCAAAAGAGGCTGTCACCGATGAAAAAAATCAAAAAAGTTCACAAAATAATTTTTAATGACCGTAATGTGAAGTTGATCGAGATAGCAGATATTTTGAAGATATCATCTGAACGTGTACATCATATCATTGACGAATATTTGAGAAAACTGTGTTAATGATTCTGTATCGCATTCGAAGACAACTATGTTGAATAATAAAATCGCCACAAAAATATGTTTCACTATGGTGGACCGGGGACTTTTCAATTGGCCTGTTATTCCTTTGATAAATTTTCATAATGATGATTTTTAAATATTGATATTTAATACATGGTGCTTCCTTACGTATCGAAATCTTATGCGATAAAAGAAGAAATATTGAACCGGAGCGTGAAATTTGCAGTGCTTCTCATTTCTAAATGATCTTCTTAGAAAAAGAGTTGAACTCGTAAGATCCAGAAAGGTTGACCCGTGAAAATTTTATTCTTATTCATAACACTCGACCCAAGAGACCAACCCTGCGGCAATATCGGGTGTTCGATTTCCATCAAAGACACAAGGAGAGCTCATCGTGCCCATTTTTTGTCAGCAAGCTAGGTCGAGAATGTCATCAGTGTCAGTTTCAATATGTAATAAGTTAACTTAGCAGCCGGATTCCGTTGTGGTTAAAGTAATTCGTGAAAATATTTATTCCAGGGAACCCGGGGTGACTTCAAAATGAGGAGAAATGGAACAAATATGCGGGAACTTCATTTTATAACTTTGAATCTCTCACTACCATCCATCTAATTGAGCGGTTTCAAAATCAGAAAATCGTGTGTTGAAAAATGTCCCATTTAAAAAACAGAAACTCTTCTCTATATCTTAAACGATTATGATTTCTATTACTGGAGAAAACGTTTCAGAATTTTTTGGATATCTCAAACAGAAACCAAGATATCGCGAAATATTTGAAACAGTAATTTTTCAAAAACGCCCTGCAGTGGACTAGTTTTCATTTTTTTGTTAAGGACTAATTCTAAAAATTTAAGTAAAATGAAACAAAAATATGGAAGAATCATTGAAATGAAAAAGTTATGGGACTTTGAAGTTGCGCTTGGAAGAATAATTTCATAGTACGTGTAAGTGTCGTGACGTCACACACTAGACGACTGGTATTCGCAGAGTGCTTACGAATTCATTGGTGTACAATCACTTGTGCCGTTCGTGTCGTGTTTTGTTCGTTACACGATGGCTGAAATAGCTTACTATATACATACATATAAATTACTTTTTTCTCTTTTTACTTTTTACCCCTCACATAGATATGTTTTGCCATTGATAGACTTCAACAACCAGTACTCAACTACAAACTGTTTATGAAACGTTTTTTAAATAAATCATCGTTATAAGTCGAACCATGATGAAGCAAACTCAAAAGTAGATACTTACTTGAAAAGTTTAACTCCTTTTATTTCAGCACTGACATAAGATGGATTTGAAGAAAAAACTCCATCACTGCGAATATATCTATTTTAGGCAAATTGTCACTTTGTCCTTTCACGAAGCCTTCTTCCATTATGGTGACATAAAAACAAAACTCGAGTTAAAACTACACTGTAAAACTACAAACGGCGCGAGAGCCTTGGCGCGTTAAGTATTTAAACGTAATTTATGGTGTAGCGATCACAGGCAAGTGGCGTGACGTCACAGACGAGTCGGAGACCAAAGACGTTCCGCGCTAAAATACGTAAATTTAAATAATCTATTTCTCAGTCATTTCTTGATGTATTTTCGAAATTTTTTCACTGATTTATCAGTTGTGCTCTATATTTTAATTCTATCGTGTCAAATATAGTATTATTAACATCACTAAACTAGTCCATTCGGGAATTAATCAAGATTACCTATGATCTGCTTCAATTGGCTTAATAAGTATAAAAGCTAGGACTTTTTAGTGAGAGATATTGCAATTCCAGATCCTGCTCAGATGTTTTATAATACAATACAATACCCTGGGATAAAAACTTCGCTGCAAAATGTCAGTGGCATCCCCAAATAATGAATAATAATATATATTCAAAAGTAATTAAAACCCTATCGATAGACTTCAGCAAGTGTGGCCTGGACAATAACTATCAATGGCAAACAAGCTTCAAATTGTCGTGTGAATTAAGCTGAACATACAGTACGCACATTAGCCCACCATCAAGCGTTATATGGTCTATAGTTTACCTTCAAAATAACGTTAAACATAATCCGGGAATTGATTCGAAACAGAGAATAATGGTTTGGTGCCGATAATAATACAGCATCCAAATTGACTGACGTTAATTTCATGGATGGTGCCAGGTCAGTTGAAATGATGGGAAGATTGAATAGGGGCATTCAGAAATGATTTGCTTTATAGCAACTTAGAAATGAAAGATATCGAATGAGTATGCTCCATTGGTTGCTGGAATTTGCAGCTGTCTTTGCAGGATTTACCCGATCTGATGCTTCTAATCAATTGTCAGATATCTCTAACTAGCTCTTGTTGATATCTACAATACACTTCGGCAAAAAAGAACTGACCATTCCAATTCGGCAATTTTTGTTTTGAGAATTCAAGAATGAAAAAATATGCTATGACTTCTTTGGTAATTAGGCTACTTCTATGATCAAGGTCAATTGTAACATTCTCAGATAAGAAATAAGTATTTCAAATTCAAGTCTCACTCATGTTACACCCTGTATTTTGTATTGATATACAAAAAATCTTTTACATAGACATTTGCTTGTTGTAAAACGTAATAACACTCATATAATGAGTGCTTCAAGAGAGGTTTAAAGATAGTAAAACCTTCCACGATGGCGATAGAAAATAATTCTCAGAAAAATCCTCTCAAAAGCAGAGTAACGAATTCGCTTATCAATGCAAGGAACAATAGGTCAAGAGTTCTTAATTCCAGTCTTAAAGCTTTACTATCTGGAGACAAATATCTGGAAGCTTTCTGTCACAATGACTCCTCGAAAATAATCAGTACATTCTTCACGATATTTAACGATATATAAGCATTCTCTTTCTTTTCAACACGGATAATCTCCAGTATACAGTTATAATCTGCAACTAACTGGAAAATTCTATATTGCAGTGACTTCTAAGCTCCCACATATTCGAAAAATCCCTCCGCTTATAAAATATTCCATTATTGGAAAAATTATTATTGGCGATAACTGCATAACACCAATTTTTCCGTTACAAATAAACCTATTACATTGAAACATAATCTGCAGAAATTCAAACATCACTTAGTTTGTTAACTAAAAACTCCATCATAAATTGTATATTTATGACTGTAGATATTAATTCCCATTTTCCATCGATTTGTTTTCCTATTCTGCAAATATTTTAACGGTGATATGAATCTATTGTTTCGATTAGTCCTGTATTTATATCGCAAGGATAATAGAATAAATGTGCGAATCAAAACGCATTCCACATAATAAAAATATGGCAATAATTGCCAAATACCTACAATCCCATACGATGAAAGTAAAATCAACTAAAAGCTTCGAATAGTTTTTCGATGAGCTTTTATCGAAACATCAGACCATTGTTCACAGACATGTAAACAACAATCAAACCAATAAACGCTTCATAGTTTTAGGCATATTTTCCTCTGAATTTTCATCGCATAAAATCAACGAATGTGTTTCTGGATATTCTTTCACTTGCACACTATCTCAAATGAAAAGCCTCAATGTTGATTTAAGAATTTACCTTTGTCTTAATATCACATACTCATTTACCCTATAGAAAAACCATTGAATTCTTACCTCAAAGAGATTGATAATGCAAACATAGTGTGAAATCATCTTTGAGTGGCGTAGGATCGAGATGGGAATACCGCAGGGTACAGTATTGGGACCAGTGCTGTTTACAATTGTTTTTAATAAATTTGTTAATAATGAGTTTGTCCACCGCGATTATCTATGCACTTCTTAACACGTCTCGGCATTGATGCAATAAGATGGTCTATTTCTTCTTGAGGGATACAATCCCAAGCTAACTGTACTTTATGTCTCAGAGCTGCCAAAATCCGTGAGGGCTGGGGTAAATTTCCAAGCCTTCTACCCATGGAGTCCAATCATGCTCTATGGGCGAAAGATCGGGGGATCTGGGCGGACATGGTTAAAGATTCACATGGGTCCCTTCGAATAAGTTTGAACTAACTCTGGCAACATGAGGTCGGGCATTATCTTGATGAAATATTGGATTCTCGAGCTGGTTGAAGTAAAGGAGAACATAAGGCTCCACTATTTCTTGAAGGTAACCCAGCGCTGTCATGTTACCTCGAATAAAGACTAAATCTGACTTACTTGCATACGCAATAGCATAACGCCTACTGTCCGGTGTACATAATGCTCAACGTCAAACTGAGGTTCACGTCTTTCTCCCCGACGTCGTCTAACCCTTCTTCGGCCATCATGTGCACCCAAGGAGAATCGAGATTCATCAGAAAAGATGACCTGATGTCATTCCACATTCCAATGTTGACGTTCTCTGCACCACTGTAATCGTTGCCGGCGATGCTCAACCGTCAGAGGTAACACAAGATGGGGTAGATAATGTTGCAGTGCAAAAGACCTTATCTGGCGGTAAACCGTTCGGACAGTTACAGGATGGCCTTTTTCTCCTAACCGATCATCAGTCAAAGATCGAGTTGTCGCAAATCGATCTCTGATGGCCATAAATCTTAGACGTCGATCTTGAACTTCATTTTTAGCCCTTCGACGTCCGGTACCTACTGTTCTTCTATATTTAAGTAACAAAAATTGAAAAAACCTTCACGATTTTCTACTTCAAATTCAATCATTCATTCCTTGCTATACTATCTATGTTTTACTAAAAAAATTAAGATTTGAACAGCTCCTTCTGGGTGTTGCAGTTTCTTTGTCAGTTGGTATATCGGGTGTCCCAAGGTGAGTGGCCTATTAGATTATTATGGAAACTATTGATGGTACAGATTTCAAATTTTGTGAATAGATATTTGGCCATGTAAGGTACATTTTTAAAATAATTCCACATTTCCAGTGTTGCCGGATGTACGACAATTTGGCAACAACTTTGTTATTTTGAATGGGACATCCGGTATTTCTATTTTTTTCATGATACTCCATAAAATATTAAATCTATTCACTCTTACTTTTCCACCCCTATCTTCAACGGTTTTTGAGTTATTAATTATTTTTCGAAATTTTAGATCAAATCGGCGTATTACGAAAATGGCTCTAGTTCGCTCAATATTTGAGATTTAAGTCAGAAATTTTGCAAGTCGTTAGATATTGATCTGACCTGTGTCACTGCTTTCGAATTATGGTTGTCAATAATACAGGACGGACCAAAAAAAATCATCATTTGCCAAGTTAAAAAATTGTAAAAAAGTCAATTTTTTCAAATTAGACACCTAGTATATTTTTCAATTTTTGGAATCAGTACAACACACTCTACAATTTTTCTATTAACGTCCCTATACCTATCTCAACTGGATTCCGAGTTATATGCGTTTATTAGATTTCACATTGATTCAATAAGTTAATTTCTTTTGTATTGTTATTTTCTCTATGTCGTTCATAGATCGATATATCAATGAATCAGTTCAATCCATAAATGTCTAAATAAAAAATTATTGCCTAACAGGTGTTTTGTTCCGAGGTTTTTCTATAAATAATGGCTCAAGAAAGATATACACATATAACGCATATAACTCGGAATCCAGTTGAGATAGGTATAGGGACGTGAATAAAAAAATTGTAGAGTGTGTTGTACTGATTCCAAAAATTGAAAAATATACTAGGTGTCTAATTTGAAAAAATTGACTTTTTTACAATTTTTTAACTTGGCAAATGATGATTTTTTTTGGTCCGTCCTGTATTATTGACAACCATAATTCGAAAGCAGTGACACAGGTCAGATCAATATCTAACGACTTGCAAAATTTCTGACTTAAATCTCAAATATTGAGCGAACTAGAGCCATTTTCGTAATACGCCAATTTGATCTAAAATTTCGAAAAATAATTAATAACTCAAAAACCGTTAAAGATAGGGGAGGAAAAGTGAGAGTGAATAGTTTTAATATTTTATGGAGTATCATAAATAAAATAGAAATACCGGATGTCCCATTCAAAATAACAAAGTTGTTGCCAAATTGTCGTACATCCGGCAACACTGGAAATGTGGAATTATTTTAAAAATGTACCTTACATGACCAAATATCTATTCACAAAATTTGAAATCTGTACCATCAATAGTTTCCATAATAATCTAATAGGCCACTCACCTTGGGACACCCGATATATGGGATGGCGCTTATAAGAATTATATGACTGGCATAAAAATTATTTCTTCGAAAGAAAACGTTTGAATCAATAACCAATTCAAACGCTTTCGTTTATGCGTCAAATAGCATGCTTCTAATATGTGATTTATAACCGTGTCTGTTTAATTTCAGGATATATGAAATTGAATTACCTTGAAGGATGAAAGATGATTGACAACACAGGTGAAGAAGACATCTCGACCCTGGGTTACGGTGTGGTTCTCCAGAGGTGCTAGGAACTCTGGTTCTGGATCGATCAGTTGACCTGTAACAAAGGAAGAGATAACAGCATAGACATCGGCAACGCGATAACTGAAGTGAAACTAAAGATATTCAAGGAATATTCGAGGGGATGGCAAAGGGACGTGTCTCGTTTACGGAATTGCTCTTACATGGTAACTCAAACAGTCCTAGTGTCACTTTCTCGGAGATGAGACTGATCTACTGCGGAATTCGGATTATTAAATATTTCGAACTTTATTCTGACTGAAACATCGGGGAATTTTGGTCGCATCTTGTTCAAACAAAAATATATCTTACGAGACAAATATTTTTACAACCACAAAATGTTTACGTCCGAATTCTGCTTTTCGATCAGTGTACAGGGTGGGCAAATTTCGATGTTTTAGCACTACAACTTTTTAACCAGAGAAATCTGATACCCTATTCTCGGTCTCTTTTTCTGAGAAGCTAACGAGGGTAGTATTCATTTTTGGCCACCTTATTTTGTTACGAATGGAATAAACAAGAAATAATATTTGACCTAATAATGACAACAGTGGACACATCTTCTCGATATTTCGCACCGAATTCAATAAATGAATATTTGAAACTGTGTTCAAGCAACCTAGGAAATTTTTTCCAAGTTCATTCAGATTTTCGAAACTATTTTTATAAAATATATCTAGATTCGAGTTTTGAAGAAATGAGTAAAAAGCATAGAAATCATCAGATTGACGGAATGACGCTGCTCTTTTTATAGAAAGCTTAAATTTTTTGTGCTCATCAACAGTTGAAACCATAGAAATATTGAGACTTTTAGGTAAAAACAGTTTTTTGACCATTTTCTGTTATTTATTTTAATACAAACCATACGATGTTATATATTTTTGAAATCAGGAAAAATTAAGCATTCAAAACTTGGCACAGAAATCTAGTATTCCCTTTTGAAAAAACATAACTGTGGGTCATATCTTCGTAATAAAAAACACCTTTGAAAAGACAAGAACGCCACTGGATTCTACGTTAAGAAGTGCAGGTATAATGTTTTGATTTTAGAGCTCTACCATCAGTATCAGCGGAGATATAAATGTTTTTCGTTATCGCCATTTTTCCAATTTTCGCTTATAACTCGAAAACAAAAGAAGGTGGCCAAAAATGAATTCTACCCTTGTTAGTTTTTCAAAAAAAGAGATCGAGAATGGGGTATCAGATTTTGTCTATCTCCTCTGGTTGAAAAGTTGTAGAGCTAAAACATCGAAATTTGCCCACCCTGTACAACCAAATTCAATGGGCCATTTGAAATAAGAAAGCAGTAGTCTGTTTCCGGTATAAGCGAAAGTTGTATAGATCTGAAAATAATTTATAAAGAAAGATCATTGTCTCAACCCCAATATGCAAATTTTCAGCTCAAAATTATGATTAGTTTCCCATAAACGTATAGATAATAGGCCTGTATAGTTCTTTTTGAAAAATATTTGAAGTACTAGTATCCTTCAGCAAACAATATAAAAATAAGCTCAAATTATTTTTTTATGAAATAATAACTTTCCATAGAAGAGAACTATTCAGCAGTTAACATTTTCATTGCGTTTTTACATGTTCGTTCCAACTTTTTTTTACGACCATGAGCAAAACCACAATGAACTTCAATAATTCTTTTCAAAACACTCATCCCAATTGTAGACTCAATGAATTAATTTCAGTTTGATTGATATACATTCCTACTGGGGTACAGGGACATTCAACTGTTCATAGTGACTAAAGTTCAGAAAAAAAACTTCCGGGAGCGAATTTATCAATTTATTAGGTAATTAATCTCTTAAAGTCTGGGGAAAAAAGAATAGGCCAAGTTTTATTCGGGAACTCCTGAAAGTTTGCAATTCTTTGGCAATATCCATGAATTCTATTAAGGGAAAATATTCATCCCAAACTTAAAAAGGCGTATATTACCTCATGAGGAGTAGGACTCTCCTTCGTTTGGAATAATAGGTAGAATGGCTCCTACTCCTAAAAGGTATTCTATTAATTCATTTCAAGTGTTTTCTGAAGAAAAATCGTAAATTTGAATGAACAGATCCGAAGAACACAAATTTAAATTCATAATGTTCCTCTTCAGTTCTCTGGTGCATCAATAATTTTATAATATACTAAAGATATTTCCTAAATTCAAATTTTTTTTTCGGCTCTTCTTTCATTGCACCACACAGTATTTACCACCCCCAAGTGAAGAGAATTGCAGCAGGATCATCCAAACGGATAATGTTCTTGACACATCTATAATTTTCGGGGTTAAAGTAATAAATAAGGTTTGGAAGGGGATGAGCTCACAGTAAATAACAAATATGTCTGGAATTAACTGGTGGGGGGTACTCGAAATATTTCGCATGTCTGAAACAACGAACCTGGTAAAGAATATGAATCCACGCACAGGGCTTTTACCCTTCATCGCTTCATGATATGATTTTTAGGGTCAATTGAAAATAGAATTCGAAGGGGAGGGATCCCTTGGGATTTTCACCCCAAAACTGACATCAGTCATGACCATTTTCGATCATTCACTCAATCAAGAGATAATCTTTCATTCAATTTTCATAGAATCAGCGTATTTGGTTATTTCTTTTTCATTTACATCTTCAGAGGTGGGGCTTTTGAGGGTGATATGAATCGAATAAACCGAAAAGACTTTAATTGTTCAATGATTATACAGGGTGTTTCCAAATGAGACGTGAACCTTGGAGAACGTGTTGGTATGACTCATTTGCTGTCTCAAACCCCAATATTCCAATTTTCAGCTTGAAATTATGAATAGTTTTCCATAAACGTCCAATAGGCCATTCCGGTGAATCACCCTGTATATAAATTCATTGAAAACAGCATTTTTATCGCCAAAACTAAACGGATGGAGTCTCAATTTGTTAGCTGTCTAATGCGAGTTGCCTAATTTTGAATTAACAGAATCATTTCGAGGTGTCAGTTTAATTTTCTGATTTCTTTATGAAAATTCTCGAAAATTTTGAGATGCTAGAGTAAAAATTAGTGTGTATGAACTCCTTTACATATTTCTGTTGAGGTGTAAAACAACAAACCAGTCAATTCAAGTCACAAGCGAATACAATCTCATAAATAGAAATATTATTATTATTCCTATGATATTTTTATCATCGATCAGTTGGCAAGAATTATATGCTGCAATTTTCGGTTTCCCATTATCGAACATTCATCAGGTGTCAGTTCAATATTTGCTGGGTAGTAGGATCTTTCTAATTTATTATCGATTCATTCGTTAAAGATCGGTAGATATCCCTCACTTCTCTTCACCATAGTAACTAAGGTGGTAACTATGGTGACGGAAAGGAAGGGGTACCGAAAATCTACCTATTTATCGATAATACATTAGTAAGATCCCACCAATTTAGTTGCTAACGAATCTTCTTTGAATCAGAATAAATTCAAGGAGGCTAAACGTTAAAAACATTTTCTTTGAGAAGACTTTGCCACACCAGCAATTCCAGAAACTTCGGTAACATATCAGAGAATTTAAAAAAATACGAGATTTTCGTGAATCAATCAGTTTTTCTTCAGTTGGTTATTTCCAAGGTATTTTATGTACATTTTTCAAGAAACCTGCAATTGAAATCATCATATAATCATATTTCTTTATCCAATGGTGTTGATGAGATTGAAATATGTTTTTTTATTTTAGATTTATGATGTCTCGATAGTCAATTGCTAGTTGTGATGATGAAGATACAACGATTCTCTAGGAAAACAATGAATTCTTTCGAAGGTTATGATGGAAAAAATCCAATTACATTAAATAATGAAAGCTAGCTGTCGGTGAGTGAGGACAATTATTATAGACAGTAAGTTCATTCAAGAAAAACGTACAATAACGCAGAAAATTTCAAAATCAAGGGGAAATCAAACTGCGAGTTTCTTTTTTATTTTTTTTTTCTTGAGTTTTAATGAATTTGAGTTGTCCAAGCTCATGATCTTCTTATGAACACCCTGCTCATTTTTGGTTCAGACTGCAAACAATTTTATAGTACTACGTATTTGCAGAATCGGAAAAGAAAAAAAATTTTCTCGAAAGAAGCTTTTTCTGCCGAATTATTCAAAAAAATGTGAGTCCTCATCGCCACCATTTTTTAATAAGAATCCCATTAACTCATGAACCGTTGAGTTTTTACTCAAGGTATGGCATATTGCAGAAATTGTCGTCAGGAAAGCTATCGAATGATGCAATAATATACGGGGTGTGCCCTTTGTAGAGATCTGAAAATTCTAAAGGAAGAAAGATCATTGTCTCAAACCCCAATATGCAAATCTTCAGCTCAAGATTATGATTAGTTTTCCATAAACGTCTAATAGTCCATCTCGATTGGTCACCCTGTATGTATATTAAAATATCGTCGATGCAAATTGAATGAATCGAGGTGTAATCGAAAAAGGGTTAGTATCGTAAAGAGCGTCCCAGCATCAAGATCGAAATTGTTGAATCCAGGATCGGTCTACCTGGCGACCGAGGCTAAAACCACTTAACTTGTTAGGCCCAGAGTGGAAATGTACCTATTTTTGACGGAAGCATACGCACCTCGACCACCTGAACGTGAGTCTGACCAAGACCCTAACGAAAATGGGAAATCGACGTTCCACACTCCTCATTTCACTTCGCACTTCCGAAGGAAACTTTCCAATAGCTATTCATCATAGCGAAACTAGTCGAGGTTATCCCTACATTTTGGGGCTCTAAAACTCCGAATTGGAAAAGTATTCGATTCGAAATTCAATCGGTTGAAAAATCCGGGACTTCGCCAATTTGAATTGATTCGATTGTCAGACGAATCCAGTTAATTACATGCACTTCAGTTGCGGGTGTCTCATATACGTATCCTGGGAGGAAACGGAGATGACAACCGGCATTGATGAACTGGATGATTCATCTAATTAATACGAGAAACTACGGTATATCACGCTATCGCTACAAACTTCGCTCTATCTCCTTCCAAATTTTCTACTCTACATACACTCCGAGACTCATCAATATAAATTAACATTTTCCCCATAATTCTCTCGCTAATTGACGATGTGTTCAAAATCGGTAATAGTAGTTAACTGGATTTTTTATATTAACGATTGCCCAATTCTTTACAGATTTCAAGAATGAAGAGACATGATGAGTGTCGGTTGGTGGCGTTTTTCTACACAAGAGAAAAAGGTTGCGAACGGGGTGCCACAAGGATCGATTCTTGGACCAGTACTTTTTCTACTGCACACGTCTGATCTTCACCGTTTGGTGAGTGAAAGGTTATTTCTATTCGCTGACGATACCAAATTATACCGATCTATCCATTCCATCACCTAACCTAACCCTATAAACTTCCATAGGAACATCCTGCCAACATATTTTTTTTCCAATGGAACTTTTTATGCTCAAGTTGGGTGATGGAGTCGATCTATTGAGAAGTGTTTGCATATAAATTCAATTTTCATTTTTCTGGATTATTCCAAAAGCAGAATAGGTTTTTCTAGTTCCAATATTCAGTGCATACCTCATTTAATAATAGAGCACAAAAAATATTACATAGACCAAATGTGATAGCTTCAAGTATACACTGTGTCCGTAAAGTATGGAACAAATTCATTTTTAGCTACACAGACTATTTTAAGAAATAATCCTGAAAAAGTCGATTTTTGATTTTAATTTACCGTATTTTAAAATAATAATCTCATATACAGGGTGAATTACTTTCGAGTAATGACGCCAACGTCATTATTTTTAAATGGAACACCCCCATTTTGTCTCAATTTTCCGATTACTCTAGCTGAGCTGATTCCAAAAATATATCACATGTTGATTCCAATTGGTACAGGGTGGACATAAATACAATAGTTCTGTTTGTGCTAATAAAGTAACGCGTAACATTTTTTATTAGTCTTATTATTAGACTTATTGTCTAGCGACAATTGGTTTGAATGTAACACCCTGTAGTTTGTTACATTTTTAGATTAATAAAAATGAGCTGTTTCCGAACATGTTTGGTACTTGTGGTTGTCAAGCAGACAGAATATGAAAGAAATTATTTCTTATCAATTTAAAAGAAAATATATATTCGTCTAGTTTTTTGTAAAATGTCAATTTGTTTATTGCCGCTAAACAAGAAGTATTTTTGATAATTTTGCTTATTCACTGATAATAGTTATTTATAATACAAGTGCAGAAGGCATTGATATTCTTCCACGAGTTCAAAATTCAAAAACGAGCCACGAAGTGGCGAGTTTTGGAATGAACGAGTGGTAGAATGAGCCTTCTGTACGAGTATTATACATTATTTTCTCTAATTCATTGCATTTTCATTGAAATTAATGAAATATTCCCATAAATATAATTCAGTGATTTTTGCATTGAAAAATGTTGGTTGGCAGAACTGATTTCTTTAAGGCAATTTGATGAATTGACAGATAAAGCCATAGCGGAATGTTCGGAGTGCCAACATAGAATAATAAAATATAACCATGAAAACTGTGCGTTTCTGATATATTCTCGCACGATTTTGTTCTACAAGATGTGGAAGAATGAACGGAATAACCACAGAATTAGAGAAAGAATGTTACGCGTTACTTTATGAGCACACACAAAACTATTGTATTTCTGTCCATCCTGTACCAATTGGAATCA
The DNA here is from genome assembly GCF_914767665.1 of Harmonia axyridis. Taxonomy (NCBI): domain Eukaryota; kingdom Metazoa; phylum Arthropoda; class Insecta; order Coleoptera; family Coccinellidae; genus Harmonia; species Harmonia axyridis. The sequence goes on from NC_059508.1 coordinate 517,868, forward strand.
ACATATGATACATTTTTGGAATCAGCTCAGCTAGAGTAATCGGAGAATTCAGACAAAATGGGGTGTTCCATTTAAAAAAAAATGACGATGACGTCATTACTCATTACTCGAAAGTAATTCACCCTGTATATTAGACTATTATTTTAAAATACGGAAAATTAAAATAAAAATCGACGTGTTACAGGATTGAAATGGTCTATTTAGCTAAAATTAATTTGTCCCATACTTTACGGACACAGTGTATAACAGAACCAGAAATATGACAGGAGTCATTGCAGAATGCGGTGGAAGGGTTGAAAATATCGAAGCAATCCCCAGATCAAAATCTCCTTCGAAGAATACACCATTGGCCTCTGTATTTTCTGGTGGATGCTGTGCCCTCTCAGAGACTATCGAAGTAACATTAATACCCCTTAGCGTTTTTGAACTGGCAGGACGTATAGATTTGCCGTTTACGAGGATCCTATATTATATTCTTTACTGGCAACCGGAGAAAAAAAAACGTGAATTGTAGACTTAATTCGTTCTTTTTATTACCGGGTAATATCGGCTTTGACTTCTCTATTTCGCGTTATGAGGAAATAACTCAACGGATCTCGGTTCTCGTACAATTGAACATGAAAAATTATGTTTCAAGCAACCGGAAGATTATACTGCTAACATACAAGTTCCCTTGAAACTGGAACATGTTCGTTTCGGTAACGTTAGCGAATGAACAATTTTCCCGTCATGTTGAAAATGGGAAAATATAAGTATCCTTCGTCCTATCAAAATCAGCTCTTGAGTAAAACCATCAATTGGGATTTTATTGATTTGTGTTTTTGGTGAAGGTTGGAATAATAGACTCTTCGTCATTTGTATTGTTGCTCAATTGAGAAGTCCCCGGTCTACCATAGTAAGCAAAATTCGGTTTTATTATTCAACATAGTTGAACTAGTACGATTTGTCTTTCGCTTCAAAATAGGCCTCAGTTTTGACGACTACTTCTTCATTGGCGCTAAATTTCTTTCTATCGAGCATTCTTTTGAGGTTTGAGAACAGGAAAAAATCGATGGGGGCCAGATCAGGCGAATAAGGTGGATGCAGAAGCAATTCGAAGCCCATTTCATGCAATTTTGTCAATGTTTTCATTGTTTTGTGACACGGCGCATTGTCTCGATGAATCAGCATTTTTTTTTCAAATAACAAAAGTAGCTACACTCACAACGCAATATCTCACAAACTTATAGTCGAACTGCTATCAAATTTTGACACGTATCGTTTGAAGGTTGGTACTTACTAAAAATCATATGGATTTAATACTAGCACCTACATCTGTGCATCAGACTAGGGAATTTTCAGTTGTCCTAATATTGTACAAAATTCGACATTTTCTACAACAAATATGCTAAGATCATTACATCAGAATGATCTTTACAAAAAACAAACGGTGGAATCCATGGATTCGGTACTTCCAAGTCCTTGAATAAACTTGTTGAAGTTCACTTATGCTTGTTAGTTGTAAACGAATACTAATAGGAAAAAATATGTTCGTACTTAGCAAATCTATCTTCTCTCAAAGTTGCCTGGTGAGGAAGATCTTTTAATTAGATACAACGTTTGTTGAACGTTGAAAATAGCCTGTGAGGGGAAAAAAGTTAATCGAGTCAATTCAGCCGGAGGATATAGGAACAAATCGAGTTCGTTCAAGATCTCAGTGATATATTATCACTCAAATTTTTCCCCATTGTACGAACTCACACAGGACCGATTGATCCAATCTGAATCAGCATTTATCAATCCTATCAGCTGAATGGATAACATTTCCATTCCATCCGTCCTTAACAATCACGTTTAAGAGATCTGGAATATTCCTGTATCTACTTTCGCGCTTTCAACTTGCTGCCATTCTACAAATCGTCTTGCCAACATCATTATCACGACCAGAATCTAATACAGATCGACTTCATCCGCTCCTTAACGATTTATAAGTATTCCAATGGATGATATGAATTTGGGATGGCCTCCATTGAGGTGCTCCGATTCTTTGTTTCCTTTTTCATTTTTTGCTTTTTCTCATTATGGATTCATGTTGGTTTTTTATATCTTGTCGATAAATATCGTATTTGCCGTATATACATGCTTCAACAACGGATTGAATGATTGAAAATTGAAGAACAGTCAGAGGTAACACAAAAAACGACTATAATAATTAAGTAACAAAAATTGTTCACATGAAAATACCTTCAGGATTCTTTCTCCAAATTCAATCATATACTCCTTGCTATACTATCTATGTTTTACAAAAAAATATATAATTTAAACAGCTCCTTCTGGGTGTCATTTCAAACTGTATCATTTTCATTGTAACACCCTATAGCTTCAAATTTATGAAGTGGACATATACAGGGTGGCCATTTGAAAACGAAACAGACGTGATTACAGACGAAATAAAGTTTTTCGATAGAAATGCTCGGACAGGTCGATTTCTGTTTCGAGAGGGACAACTTAAGATGTAGGTTACGGACGCATAGCGCTTCAACCCTTGCTGCTACAACCCCCACCCCCAATTTTTGAATAGGGAAGATGGGGTGAGTGATACCTCAATTTAAAGGTATTTTTATACTGATTTCAGCACAGTAATTGTTTTTTCATTTTATGCATTAGTTCTCGAAATATTCATGCGTTAGTTAGTTAGGAAGGAAGCCACAGTCATGGTTGTTTTGAAGCTCAAAATGTCGATTTTTCACAAAACACTACAAGTGCCATGAAAACACTACTTCATTTTCAAATACTTAGTTAAGAATATTTCGAGAACTAATGCATAAAATGAAAAAACAATTACTGTGCTGAAATCAGTATAAAAATACCTTTAAATTGAGGTATCACTCACCCCATCTTCCCTATTCAAAAATTGGGGGTGGGGGTTGTAGCAGCAAGGGTTGAAGCGCTATGCGTCCGTAACCTACATCTTAAGTTGTCCCCCTCGAAACAGAAATCGACCTGTCCGAGCATTTCTATCGAAAAACTTTATTTCGTCTGTAATCTCGTCTGTTTCGTTTTCAAATGGCCACCCTGTATATACAGCAAAGTTAGTTAGGTACATTTACGCAAGTAAATGATAATTCAATTAGAAAAAAATTATTGTAGTGTTCATGATAGATTTTCGTTCGAGTATCAACGCTTAAAATAATTAGATTTTTATAGATGTCGAGCATTTGGGGTATTTTATCATAAGTTGTGGAAAAAAAAAGGAATCCCAATAACTGCTAATCCTGCGAAGGGAATTCTAGAGCCAGCTCGGTTCAGCCATGCAAGATGGCATTTTTATTATAATTCACAATCCAAAACAGAAACGAACATTTTTATTCGATTCTTTCATCATGTTTCAAGCTGCTCTAAACAAAAGATTCTGTTCGGAATACCAATTCACGTCGAGATGCAAATTTCAAACGTGGAGTTTTGAACAAAGTTCCAAGTTCGGAAAGAGAGCAGATAAATCTCGAATGAAAATTATTTTTAACGCATCGAATATGCCTCTCATTCCATCTGTTTGCAATAATGTGTAGTAAAATTTCACGTTCTTCCGCATCAGAAAATCATAATGACTTTCTCCCGATTGTGTCTGTTCTCTTCTGTGCTCTTTTACAATCGGCTTCTGCTGGCTTGATCTGCAGAATTCTTTTCAGCATCGTGTGGCAATATTGGGAACTCGGTGACGGTTATTAAAAATAACACTCACTTCAATGTTTCCTCTTTTTTCGAAGGCAATGAAAACGATTCTAATCCTTAGACAATTGAATATTCCAGTGGATTAAAAAGTTTTAAGTGTGAGGTGTCGGAACTAATGCTAACAAATATAAAACCATTTTTGAGATTACGTTTTGCCATCTTCGCCTCTTAAATCCTAACAGAAATGGAGTTTTTCTTAGTTTTGGACGTAGTATTCGATTCCTTCACAGTCAAATCATTCCTATACTCAATTGTCTCGAATGGAAAATTATTCAATTTCATTTGAAAGAACTACTTTGCTGATATTGTGCACAATGTACCGGGTTTTTCACCATAATTTGACCCCCCCTTTAACTTTGTTACTGAAAGAGGTACTAAAAAATTTTTTAACACAAAAGTTTCACGAAATCGATGTTTTTTAAAATGATTTCACAAAACGAAATATATACAGAGTGGGCCACATATTGATAGCAACTTCATTTTTTCAAATGGAACACCCTGTATATTTTTCTATATTTGACTAGGTATTTTCCCCCTGATTTCAAATATATTATTATTATTTTGAGTACCACAGTGTTTCAAATTTTAAGAACCACCTAGCTTGCTCAATAATCAGTTTTCAAGTGGTAGGCTGCGAAAACTCAAAATGCTCTTTTTTGAGTTATCTCGTTGGCAACGATATGACATATAGTCAAATTACCAACGAGATAACTCAAAAAAGGTCATTTTGAGTTATCGCAGCCTACCACTTGAAAACTGCCAGCTTGCATGCCAGGTGGTTCTTAAAATTTGAAACTCTGTGGTACTCAGAATAAGAGAGATAGGCCAAACATATGTTATATATTTGAAATCGGGGGAAGAAGAGCTAGTCAAATATAGAAAAATATACAGGGTGTTCCATTTCAAAAAATGAAGTTGCTATCAATATGAGGCCCACTCTGTATATATTTCGTTTTGTGAAATCATTTTGAAAAACACTAGTCGATTTCGTGAAACTTTTGTAGAAAACATTTTTTTGTTTCTTTTTTAGTAACAAAGTTAAAGGGGGGGTCAAATTATGATGAAAAACCCGGTACATCAAAATCAGCAATCTGAATTCAATAAAAGTAAGTTATGTTTTTATGCTACTTTTTATATCTTTCAACGATATAAGGTCATAATTTTATGCAGCTTAAAAACCAGCTGCCTGCAAAAGCTAAGAAAAACTAAAAAGATTTTCAGTGACCAATTCTTATTGACCCTATTGAGAAATTCATAAGTCTTCTCAACCAAAATTTTCTGCTTTTGTCTGTGAATTTCGATATCGAATTGAAATAACGAAACACCGAACTTCGTAACTGAATCGTCAAATGGTGCTGTGAGTAAAAATGCAAGAAAAAAAAGCCGTCACAGCTATTATGTTGCGATAATTAATCATTATGATATATTAAATAAACATAACATAGTGGGTTTGGGCTAATGTCATTCACAAACAAGGCAGCAGGGGAATGTCGACTTTTTATCTCTGCTGTTTATGCATATGAGACTGACTGATAAAGGAATGACAATAACGTTCCTAGAATCTGCTTTGATAGGATTAAATCATATTATTTTGTAATTCAATATGATTTTCACCTCACTATAATAAATTCTCATTATGTTCATTTTCACTTCGAAATAATTTCTCGGAAACAACCCTTTTTTAGTATTAGTTCGACATCACAAATGCTGGGGATATAATTTAATTTTCTTCTCTTAACGGATATATTCTATGTTTTCAGCAAAATTAAATTTTCAACAATATGAGGATTCGTTTGTATAACTTAATTTGAGTTCATGTTCAGATTGAATACTGAGTATTTATGTTAGTTCAGGTGCAAAAAAAGGTGATTTTTATGAAACAATTTGACCATTTCAATTGTTACCATTCCTACTGGAAAACTCTATTCGATTTTTCCAACAAATTTCACATATCCATATATCAACGGGAGATAGAAACCTCTTTGTTCATGTGTCTTCAAAAAAATTATTTTTGTTTATTCATTCAAAAAGTTGTTGATTGACCATGAGCCACAATTTTTGGGTTGAGAATGTTTTCTTTCTTACGCTGTGTAGCCTGACCTAACCTCACTTAACCTAACTCAAGTGAAATGAATAATATTCTCTTCTACAGAAACAAAAGTGGATTTTTTCACGTGTGGAGGCACGTAACTTAAATTGCTGGATTTCTATCCAGTCCACGCAACGTTTGGGGCCCGCAAGTTCTTATAAGAACAGTGGAAAACATTCTCCACCTCAAGAATATCATTTCAGTGCACTGAATCAGAATTTCAGTCAGCCATATCGAACGAACTCCCTTTATGGGGCATATTTCTCGTGTCTGATGTGCACCAGTCCGAATTCTGTAGCTGACAGAACCTCAAACGTAAGACTAAAAAAGGATTTGGAGGATTTGTCATTCGGATTTGCAATGATGTCAGATGACCGTGAAAAACCTTTTTGGATGTTTAGACCCCGTCGTGAACTTCAAATCCTCTTTTATTCCTCACCAAAATAAAATTCCTTTCTGATATACGAATCCACACTGTCAAGATGAACTGACAGTTATGTTAAACTTTACGAAAGGAGTAGTCCAATATTGCGTAACTAACAACATTTTTTTAGACGAAGTCCCATTTTTAGTTGAATTTGATTTAATGTTGATTGGGAGAGTGGAAAACACTGAAAATTTCATACATAGGTACATAGATATACAGGGTGGCCATTTGAAAACGAAACAGACGAGATTACAGACGAAATAAAGTTTTTCGATAGAAATGCTCGGACAGGTCGATTTCTGTTTCGAGGGGGACAACTTAAGATGTAGGTTACGGACGCATAGCGCTTCAACCCTTGCTACTACAACCCTCATTCCCAAATTTTGAACAGGAAATAAGGAGTGAGTGATACCTCATTTGAAAGGTATTTTTATACTGATTTCAGCACAGTAATTGTTTTTTCATTTTATGCATTAGTTCTCGAAATATTCTTAACTAAGTATTTGAAAATGAAGTGGTGTTTTCATGGCACTTGTAGTGTTTTGTGAAAAATCGACATTTTGAGCTTCAAAACAACCATGACTGTGGCTTCCTTACTAACTAACTAACGCATGAATATTTCGAGAACTAATGCATAAAATGAAAAAACAATTACTGTGCTGAAATCAGTATAAAAATACCTTTAAATTGAGGTATCACTCACCCCATCTTCCCTATTCAAAAATTGGGGGTTGGGGTTGTAGCAGCAAGGGTTGAAGCGCTATGCGTCCGTAACCTACATCTTAAGTTGTCCCCCTCGAAACAGAAATCGACCTGTCCGAGCATTTCTATCGAAAAACTTTATTTCGTCTGTAATCTCGTCTGTTTCGTTTTCAAATGGCCACCCTGTATAATGTTGATTCTCATTTTCCATTTTTTCATAAAATCAAATTGATAGGGTTCAGGGATAACGTCTAAATTATCTGAGATATGATACAATACCAACAAAAATAAGAGGATCAACAATCAAATAAAGTATTTTCCGACCATCAAAGAATCACCAAATGAAAGGAAATGAATTTGGAATATTCTGACTAATTAAAAGGGGAAAAGTTGAAAACAGAATGATTTGAAAGTTATACTTCTCGTCAAAGGAATAAAATACGCCAATGGAGAATTTCTCAACATGTACATTTCATTTTAAATAGGATGTTCTTACATATTTCTCCTTCAATCAACATAGAAAGTTCCGAAGGTTTATATTCAAAAAACGAGGGGTCACTAGTTACTATTCAATTCACAAACTTGCCGACAAGAAGCTCCGAAGTTTTCCCAGCCCGGTGTGAATTCACTGAAAGAAAATTTTCAATTCCATTCACATACCGATTTTTCACCTTCACTTGAGCAATGGAAGTAGGATGAACTACCATTCCCCCCTCCACTTCTAGAGCCCATCGGAAAAATGCTTTGTGGATTTTATTATTCAGGTGAAAACGATGGGATCTTTCTTCACGGACAAAGGCTATTAATAATGTCAGTGGAGAAAGTGGTGGAAACCTTTTCCATCATTTCATTGCTCCCAATGGCTGGCAGGTTTGAATCTGGGAAACATTTTATACACGCTGACCTGGTCTCCTAACATTTGCCACTCACGCGCTAACTCGACACAATATCCAAATTCATTGCAGATTTTCTGTTCGCCGACAGCTGAGAATTGGCACTCACTCCTTGTGCCATTCCTTGGGAATGACGACTAAGTTGAAATAATAATGAATTTTTACTTTTTTTCGCTCCTTCCAAAATCGATCCGATGGAAATGACAGATTCGGCTCGTTATTCACAAGCAGAAACCTTTAACGGCTTCAGTTACAATGTCTGATCAAATATTGAGCCCGAAGAGCAAATTAGAAAAGTGGAAGATCCTGAGAGGATTTTCAAAATAGGTCTTCGTCGATCTTATGATTTATTTTATCATTTCTTATTATTTGAATGTTATCATGAGTTTCAAAAGTCTGAAACGATTTTCCATACAAATATGATGAATTCAAAATTTGAGGTTTCTTTAGGGTGTTCCTGAATTGGAGGTACAAAAATGACAGATTCCACGGATCATTTCAAGAAAAAAAGTCCCGCAAACGCTTTGCATTCGAGATACAGGGTGTTAAAGTTTTATTTTCTTTTCTAGTTTGTTCACATAGCATCTTCGCTTTACAAGATCTTCAAATCAAATTTCAAAGAATTCTCTAGTTATTCTCGTAAAAACCCAAACTATTATGAAAATCTTAGATTTACCCATTCTATTGCGAAGAATCAATGAACAGACTACAAGAAACACTCTGTATTTCGAAAAAGAAGCATTTGTGCCTTTCGAGCAAATGTTTAAAAGATTTTTTTCTCTTGAAATTATCTAAGAAATCTCTCATTTACCTTGTATCTCCAAATAAGGAACCATTTGAAATGAGGAAGTAGTAGTCTGTTTCTTGTATAACCGGAAGCTGTAGAGATCTAAGAATATTTTAGGTAGATAGATCATCATCTCAAAACCCAATATGCAAATTTTCATCTCAAAATTATGATTAGTTCAAGAAGGCCATTCCGGTGAATCATCCTGTATAAGATTAGGTTAGAATTCATTACGCCTAGTCTCCAATCATAGAGATTCACAGTTAAGAATGGATAAATATAGGGTATAATGAATCACTTAAGTAACAGTCCGTTGAGTAAAGCAAAGTTAAACAAATTTTTTCGAGGAAATATCTAGTTCGAACTCGGAGTCCTCCCTAACCTTCTCACATAGAGCAAAGCATATCGAGCGTAAACGGGTACAGTTTCACATTAAAGGCCAGGATGATCTGGGATTAGTAATGTGGAGTTGCAACAATACTAATTCGTTGACTCTACAATGGTGACATTGACTTATTATCGAATGTTCGCTTGAATCAGTGGCTCGAGCTCACAGAAAACGCTAGAACCCTCATGGACATGAAGTAAATTTCCAACTGCCTCATTTACTTTTTTCTGAACTTTATATCACACGTTTATTGGTTCCAAGACCCGAATCTAGTGGCCATCCCCTTGTTTACGGGATTTCTCAATTAATGTTTAAAGCTCGTTGTGACCACATCAAAAATAATTAATCGACGTATAATTTTGCAACTTATCGAAGGAAATACATCGCAAAACGAGGAGGATGTATCGAAAAGGGTTCGATCGAACTCCTAATCATATAATGCAATTGATGCTTCGGGGTGTGAGATAAAGTTATATCGAGAATTGAGTAGGGATGTATCTTGTATGAGGGATGGAAATATTGGAGAAGCGTTTGAGTGATTGGAAGGCTGTTGGAAGTAATTCAGCTGGTTCAATCTTGAGTCGTCCTCGTGAGAGATCATTAGTGGGTATGTGAAAATTGATAGCTTATCGATAAGATTTTGATTAACAAACAAAGAAAATAAGTGTTCGTTAACTTACGTCAATAATTTATAAGGGAAAATATTGCTCTTTATTTACCAGAAGTTGTATGATGTCTTTAAGGACTATTAATAATTCGAAACATTGAAATAGTTGTTGAAAATAATTTGTTTTATTTAATTTGATAATGAGTTTTTTTTCAAGTAGAGACCTAATTCATTAAATATTAATGATGAAGTCTTCTCTGAAGTACTAGGTATAAGACCAATTGAAAAGTCCCCGGTCTGATGCACAGTTGGCGTTGCTAGTATTAAATCCATATGATTTTTAGTTAGTACCAATCTTCAAACGCAACGTGTTAAAATTTGACAGCAGTCCGACCATTAGTTTGTGAGATATTGCGTTGTGAATGTAGCTACTTTTATCATTTGAAATAGATGAAAAAAAATAATTTCGTCCAAGAAATGACGCAAAAGGCTACTGGAAGGACGGAATTTCCATGGGCTGTAGACACACCAATGGTTTTTCCAAAAATTGGTGGATTTCAAGAAAGAGTTCAGTTAAATTCGAAAAATGTGATTCAGAATTTTATATCGTGAGGAAAGTAGGGAAAAAGTGAAATGTTTCGTAACAAAGCATTGAATTTAATTCTATGTTTTCAATACATCAGTTTGTTCACACGAACTTGCAGAATTAAAAAAAAATATTAAAAAATCACGCGATTACTTTTCTCACACTAAATTGTAAAATTGAAGATGTTTCTTCCGACAATCAGATATGCTTCGATAAACGTGTATTTCAACAAAAGGAACTTTCTGTTCATTAAAACTGCGAACTTGTTAAAAATCTTGTCAACGCTGGAATTAAAAGTAGATAACCTGATAGGAATTGGATGGTTTTGAGTAGATCGTGAGGGTGTGAGTATAGATCGTGCAGACAACAAACAGATGAACTCAATGCGGTAACATGATAGAATCGTAGTATATGGGCTGGCATGTAGGATTAAGTTGGAGGACTGTGAGAGTCAAATCAGCACCAGTGGAGGAGCAGTATTTGCCACAGACAGCAATAATAACAATAATGGATGCATGACTGTGATTTCCAAACAATGGACTAACGTACAACGATCCTGTCTGCACTTGACATGTCACTACGCGACATACATATTCTAATCTCGGTGTTGCCACTTGAAGAGATATCCCCCCCAACTGTTCTGGAGTAATCTCTCTCCAAAGAATCGAATGGCATCGAGTTCCTTAAGAAGTATTATGTTCTGTTTTGGAGGGGGGGTGAGACTGGAATTGAGAAACATCCTATCGTTTGCGAGATCTTTTATGTCCACTGAAAGGGCCATATTAGAAGCTGTGAGTGAGAATTTTAAAGGAGCCCGCGAATAGAAATACTTATTTCCTAATAGATCTCCGAGAACGGATACTTACACACGGATTCTTTCGATTATGTGTTGGAAAAACTATATTCGATCCAGTGGAATAGAGCATGCTCAGAATTTCACTCCTTGTAACGGAAGAGCTGTCAACTTTAATGGCATCATATAAACTGGACAATGCTTCCGAAATATCGAGATGCTTCCGTATTATAAATATGGGCTACTCCGATGGAATAATTCCCCATCATACAATCAGCTGGAAGGTTTGGATTTTTTTGAAATAGATAATTTTTCAACACTCGCTGTGGATGATACTTTGGTTGCAAATTGGCGAATGCGCTTCAGAAGCTAATTTTCGAATATTAATTAGAACCAGAATTTCCCTGCAAATTTCAATATGTTGGAATTATCCGAACATAATATCTACAATAATAATTTAAGCAGAAATATTCATTAGAAATTTCGTGGAGTGATGACATATATCGTCACAACTTTTTCATTTTTATATTAACGGAACTAAACATAAGACAAATGTAAAGGTTATGAAATAACCAAGTGCTAAAGCTGGACAACATGAATCTGCGATATACGATATACTTTGAAAAAAATTTTAAGGGTCAGGTATAGATTTTACGAAAATTTTTGGACAAAAAATTTTTCAGGTGAGATCGAAATTCGGCTAATCAGAGATCGTAAATTATGGCATCGCTCACCAATTCTTCGTAGAGCTCCCGGTTTTGGGGGAATTTGAACTCGAAACTTGGGAAAAAATTGAATTTGCCTCTAAAAATCGTTATATCTCCTGAATTATTCGCCACAGATCCCTCAAATAAAAACGTTTTCAAACTTCAAGTTCCGCTCTGAAACATAGTGAAGTTTCAAGTGCGTAGCCCATGGCCAGAAGAAGTGGCAGCTTCGGGAAAATTATCAATTTTTTCTTTGAAAGTTTCATATTTTTGCCTATAATTTATGAAATAATGTACTGACCGCACAACTGCAAGCATTTTCGTAATCTACATAGTCGAATCAATCAATAAAATGACACAATATTCCCATGAAAGAACTTTTATTTTTCAAAAAATTTTTAAGGGTCAGGTATAGAAAATTTTACGAAAATTTTTGGACAAAAAATTTTTCAGGTGAGATCGAAATTCGGCTAATCAGAGATCGTAAATTATGGCATCGCTCACCAATTCTTCGTAGAGCTCCCGGTTTTGGGGGAATTTGAACTCGAAACTTGGGAAAAAATTGAATTTGCCTATAAAAATCGTTATATCTCCTGAATTATTCGTCACAGATCCCTCAAATAAAAACGTTTTCAAACTTCAAGTTCCGCTCTAAAACATAGTGGAGTTTCAAGTGCGTAGCCCATGGCCAGAAGAAGTGGCAGCTTCGGGAAAATTATCAATTTTTTCTTTGAAAGTATCATATTTTTGCCTATAGTTTATGAAATAATGTACTGACCGCACAACTGCAAGCATTTTCGTAATCTACATAGTCGAATCAATCAATAAAATGACACAATATTCCCATGAAAGAACTTTTATTTTTCAAAAAATTTTTAAGGGTCAGGTATAGAAAATTTTACGAAAATTTTTGGACAAAAAATTTTTCAGGTGAGATCGAAATTCGGCTAATCAGAGATCGTAAATTATGGCATCGCTCACCTATTCTTCGTAGAGCTCCCGGTGTTGGGGGAATTTGAACTCGAAATTTGGGAAAAAATTGAATTTGCCTCTAAAAATCGTTATATCTCCTGAATTATTCGTCACAGATCCCTCAAATAAAAACGTTTTCAAACTTCAAGTTCCGCTCTAAAACATAGTGAAGTTTCAAGTGCGTAGCCAATGGCCAGAAGAAGTGGCAGCTTCGGGAAAATTATCAATTTTTTCTTTGAAAGTTTCATATTTTTGCCTATAATTTATGAAATAATGTACTGACCGCACAACTGCAAGCATTTTCGTAATCTACATAGTCGAATCAATCAATAAAATGACACAATATTCCCATGAAAGAACTTTTATTTTTCAAAAAATTTTTAAGGGTCAGGTATAGAAAATTTTACGAAAATTTTTGGACAAAAAATTTTTCAGGTGAGATCGAAATTCGGCTAATCAGAGATCTTTCAGTTACTGTCACATGAAAATTCCATTGCAAATAGAAACAATACTTGTTACAAATTGGCGTATGCGCCGGGTCAAAAATTTCAAAATTTCAATTAGAAAAAAAATTCATTGTAAATTTCTATATGTTATAATTTTTTCGGACATGATATCCACGACAGTAATCGAGGCAAAAATATTAATTCAAAATTATGTGGAATGATGACATAATTATGAATTTAAACTCACAAGGCCACGTCACAACTCTTTCAATTTTACATTGACGGAACTGAACATTAGACAAAAATAAAGGCCACGAAAGAACCGAGTGCCAAAGCTGAGCAATATAAATGCACGATATCTATCCATCATATTTTCAGTTCCTGTCACATAAAAAATTTCAATACGAATAGAAACAAGAATAGTAACAAATTGGCGTATGCGCCGGTTCAAAAATTTCACCATTGATTGGAGCTATTGTGATGAGTTCCAGCGAATTCTGTCAGCGACCAAAAAAAAAACAACAATTTCCCTGTGAATTTCCATATACTGTGATTTCCACAGCCAAAATAACATTAAATCCACGTACTACAAGAATAACAAACAAACAAAATTGCATAATCGTCCTAATTATTATCATTGAATTGAAATCATTGTAATAATGAACAAAATATTCATTCAATCTTTCAAGTTGAATGAACCAATTCCGTGTTGGTTGATTTCATTTCAGATTTAATAATAATTATAAGGCACGATTATTCTGCAAAACATTTGATTTTACTCAAATGTCATTTATCTTCAAATTCTGAGTAGGTCTTGATTAGGTTCGACTTATTCATGTGGAAATGTGAAGAGAGTTGAATTGAATCAAAAATCTGCATGTGAAATTTCGTGGAAAACGACATAAATTCGAATTTGAACTCGCCAGGTCCAAGTCAATTCTATTTTCATTTTTACATTGACAGAACCGAACCCTAGACAAAAGTGGAGGCGTTGAAGACCCAAGTGCCCAAGCCAGGCAGGGCCGTCGCTAGGGGGTAGGCAGGGTAGGCGGTCGCCTAGGGCGGCAAAATTCAAGGGCGGCATTTCAAGCATGATCAAATAAAATGACATGTAAAATCACATGTGTAGAAATTAAAAGTACCAAATGAGATTAAATTCAATCAGCAACAACAGGAAGGAATACCCACAAATTTAAATAACATCAAAAACCATAAAAGGTCCGCATTATACATTATACTCATAAATATCCAGATGTGGCATGATCCCCTCATAGTGCTTTTTACGAGTTATTGACGCCAAAAAAACAAATGCACTCATCAGGTTTGTCGGCGTTCTCTTTACGTTGCCGAATTTTATGGCCACTTGGGGTTCTGGATTATTTTCTTTCCAATTCCCTAATCAGAATGTTGATTCCTCAGAATGGAATGCAAAATATAAGATAACGATTCCATTTCATCACTTCCAACTGATACATCTCAAGAAATATAAGAAGTTTCATTATTTCGTACGACATTCCATTATTTTATAATATTCTCCATTATTTTTATATCAAATTGACTAGTGTTGAGCGTGGGCGCATTCCAATTATATAATGGTTCATCCGCATCATCCGATTGTTTTACTCGATAATCTTAAACAAAAAAAAAACTAATTTTCAAGCTTTTTCTAAAATCGAAACTGAACTAGGAACCTGAAACTGCATGGCTCTCTCTAGAGGGGCGGCAAATAATGGAGGGCGACATTATCTACATTTACTGGAAGAACGAATTAAATATTTTTTTCATTTAAACGAATTTCACTGATGATTTTTTTTATCAAATTTACTAATCTTTAACATCTTTGTGTCGTGAATAAATAGTCATCATATCAAAGAAAAATAACGAAGGTTCTGAAACCTGAACTCAATTCATATATTTTATCATATATTCTTCAGAATTCAGTTGAGCACGTTTATGTTTATTAGATTCCACTTATCCTAAATCATCTACTGAATTAAAATTTGAATCCATAAAAATAGAACGATAGAAACGCTTGAGCAGGCGCTGGACCTCGATTATCCAATATTAATTTTTAGCATTCTGCAGAGTTAATTTCTGTTAAAGCGGCAAAATGGGTCTTTGTCTAGGGCGGCAAAATGAGACTCTGCCTAGGGCGGCAAAATGGGTCTCTGCCTAGGGCGGCAGTTTGGCTAGCGACGGCCCTGAAGCCAGGCAACATAAATCTGCGATATATCCATCGTATTTTTCAGTTCCTGTCACATAAACAAGTTCAGTAAAATTCTAAAGAACCTATACTCATGGGAATAAGTTTCTTGGGAAAATGTCGATTATTCAAATAGCCGTTAGTGTCACTCTCTAGTTGGCAGGAATTGAATGTACGTAGCTCAAGCCGTGGAAAATATTGTTTAGCTAGGGAAAATCTTGTTTGAAGGAACTTCTAACGCTCTGATTTCGTGCCTTTGGAGCTACGATCTCGAAGGAAATTGATGTTTTCCATGAACGCATGTAGTCTTGTGTGAAAATTTGTATAGAACTACGTTCACAGGATGTCCATTGCAACAATTCACAAATATGAAACAGAATATGCTATTTGATTCAACAGCTTGAAAAATCTTTACATATTTATTTGATGTCTCATAGATTACAATTTCTAGAACAATATACGTTAATTCAATGAAAAAAATATGTCATTCAACATACTGAGCTTTGCAAACTCAAATCATTCACATCAATTATCATGTAAATCAAAACGAACTAGACTATGACGTCAATTTGAGGTAAACAGACGTGTCATCTGCATTTTCGTTTACTTCTCACAATAATATATTTTTCATATTTCGAAAGTGAACACCTTCATTATTTCTGTACAAAAATCATTGATAACCTGAAGGCATTAAATCTACATTGAATTATAACCTCAAACATACTGCAATATAATAAATACTTTTTATGTAAAAATGAATTTATTATTTACATCGAAATGATCTTTATAAAAGATGAAAAGTATGAAAAATGCCTTCGTTATAGAGGTACTGGCGTTTTTGAGAAATGATTATTATGAATATGAGAACCTACACATTTCCCTCACGTTGATTGAAGTTGTAAAAGTTTCTCCCTTTCGCTAACTAGTAATCCTATATCTTCAAAATAAGATAAAAAAAACGTTATGTTCGCATATTCTGAAATGAGATACTTCGGTAACGAAAATTCGAGTGGGACAGTAACTCTCTAACAGAGTTTAATATCAATCTATCAGTATTAATCCATTATAAATTGAGTTGCCATTCATTTTTCGTATAATATTGAACAACTACAGGCATAATTTCCACAAGTTTTGAAAGAACTAATTAATGTAGGAAAATGAATCGCATGTTATGGTAAGTTTGAAGTCTTCTCAAGAAAGGAAAACTGATTACTTAACTTTCACTTTATCATTCAAGAAGTATTCATTTTGTAGCAGGAAGAAATAAACAAATTCCAGCATAAATAAAATATTCCAGCATTTGAGAGCAACATCTTAATTAATTGCTAACCTAAAAACTAATCATCCAAAGTTTCGAATGTAGCAATTGTGAATTCATTTCAACGAAAGAATGCTGATTCGTTTGAAGACATTCAAGATATATCCGAATAAAATCGAAAATGAAACAACTCAGAATATGTTGGGGTGAGTTTTCCTGGAATCCACTTTCCACTCTTTGAACATTCTCAGCTTCATCCCTCCTTCAGGATTTTTATCAACTTTCTTTAATATACGGCTGTATTTCTGTCGCGAACACAGACGTTGTTTATGGTACAATCTCGATATAACAATTCAGTCCAGCTGTGCCATACATGACTGTGTCAATATAAATCAACTACAGATACCTCCTAAATAATATTCACGATACCTGATACTACAACCAATAATTAGAGTACAAGGCGATATTTCAAGCCTGTGCATTCGATGAACTGATGAATTGCAAAATAAAAAGCATGAACGGTTCATTAACAAAGTTGGGTTTGAATCTGGAGTTTGAGAAGGCCACAATAGTTTTTGGTAACACACATAGATTTATGAATCGTCTTCAACAATGACTCTGACTTTCCGTCTGAAAAAATGAATGAGCAAGGTTTTTGAGGTTCATTTAATGAATAAATCAAGAATTCTACGCATATTTCGAATGAGGTCATTAATATTCAGCTTGAATTCCCTTATTATCCACATACGTCGACGTGAAAGTTGAAATTTTGGTGATGGTATGATTTCCAACAAGAAGGGGAATGGATTTTCACCTATCTACAGGGTGTCCCAAATTCGATAGGATCCCAGAACTATTTTGCTTCATTCTCGAGTTACTAGGTGTTTCTGAAAAATTACTCTTGTTTCTAATACATATCCCATATTGTTAATTGTTGATTCCAATTGATACAGGGTGGACAAAAATAATAAATTTGATCTAAGCAATAATTAAAACATTCAAGAATACCAAAATATTGTAGTAAACTGTCATTGAACACCAATAAATTACTAAACAAATGATGGCATTTCCCAAAAGAATAGACGACTATGTTTTTTTTTTAAATTGATAAGAAATAATTTCTTTCATATTCTTTCTACTAGACCACAAGTACCAAACATGTTTGGAAACAGCTCATTTTTATTTATCTAAAAATGTAACAAACTACAGGGTGTTACATTGAAACCAATTGCCGTCAGACAATAAGTATTTTTCATAATATTGTTAATTTAACTAATAAAGAATGTTACGCGTTACTTTATGAGCTCGCACAAAACTATTGTATTTTTGTCCACCCTGTACCAATTGGAATCATCATGTGATAAAATTGAGACGAAATGGAGGTGTTCCATTCAAAAAAAATGACGGTGACGTCATTACTCGAAAGTAATTCACCCTGTATGTTAGATTATGATTTTAAAATACGGTAAATTGAAATAAAAAATCGGGATTATTCCTTAAAATGGTCTGTTTAGCTAAAAATAAATTTGTTCCATACTTTACGGACACAGTGTATACCGCATTTCATATAAGTATAATATATAGAACATTTTTAGTCATCAACCTTGACGAAAAGGTCCGAAACAGTACTATATAATTTACCTATTCATCATTTTGTGCAAAATCAAATCTTAAAAGAATGAAATCGATTGAGAAAAAAGCAACAACAGGGATTTATAAAATTATTTCAACTAGTAAAAAACGCTCCACAAAAGTTTTGATTTATTATATTCAATAATGAACAATTGAATTTAATCAGTACGAATAGATGAGCCCCAGCAATCGAATGAAACGATTCTGATCCCCAAGTTAGAATCAGTTTCATGAATGATTCTCATTTCCAAGTAGAGCATAAAAGGACCGAATGTGAGGAGCGCTCTACGTTCCTTAAGAAAGCGGAGAAAAAAGCCATATGAGGTGGAACGAACACTCGAATAAGGACTAGGATATAGTAACGGCTGAGGATAATGACTTTCCTATCTTGAATCAGCATTCCGGTGACATTTAATCCCTCGAAAATATATATTTTTATCGAAGCATTCGGCGTAATCTGAAAACAACTAGTATCTAATCTGTGTTGGGGCAACCATTATGCATTTCAAGTTTAATGGCCCGAGAGAATGACATAGTCTTCGTTTATTAAGAACCGTAACACCGTCTGTTCTAGGGGGGTTAGCGAATAGCTTGGAGTGTCTTAATCCGCCAGTAAATTGGGTTTCAGCTAAAATCCGGACGGCAACTGAAACACTGTATATGCGACCTATGGAATTGTATCGTACACACGTCTGGCGGAGCAATTTGAGCTGCGCTGGACCATAAATGTCAGATATAAACGCCGAACAGGTTTACGTTGTATTTAAAAAGAGCTACGGAAGAACGGATAGAGAAGCGTTGATTGTGTACCCTTCCGGTTTATTTATAGTTAATCTTTAGGGCACATATGCCGGAAAATTGGCGGAATAAGGAGCTTATACTCTCTTGTTCAGCATCGACTTGTATGCAAGGGTTTTACTCTTATTGTTCCTTGAGTTCGATCATCACAGCCATTCTGGATAGATCTTTACAAAGCTAGCTTCAGCTTAAACAGTGGATGGCCAGTGGCCGACGCCATCATTGGGATGATTGTCAGATTAGCTTTCAATTTCGAGCACACCTACTCGTTGAGATAGCTCTCCTTTGCAGTCAAGAGTTCTAATGAGATATGAGCATAATAATATCTCCATTTGATACCTTCAACACTATATTGAGCTCAACTTTCCTAGTCTATGTAGTTTATGCGTTTCGGATAAAGGCATTTCCTCTAATTATTCCTTTTATAGTTTTCATTCTAAAGTGGATTTTCATCGATTGGTTGCACTATTCTAAGTCTCTCATTATTTGTACTCTATAAGGCCCTTTCCTTGAAACCATCCTCATAGTGCTATGTGCAAATACCCCAACCGTCGTATTCTCCAGACGTTTTTTCCTCGGACTATCACTTGTTTCGATCACTGGCACACGGCTTGGCTGACCAGCACTTCCGCTCTAATGAAGAAGTAATAATTGCGATGCGTGGATCGCTTCCAAAAATGACCAGGGGAGGGATTCGTACGTTGCTCGAAAGATGAGAGAAAGTAGTGGCCAGCGATGGACAATACTTTGAATCATAATTGTATAACCAGTTTTTCACAAAAAAAAACCCTCTTATTTCGAAGCAAAGTGGTACGCCCATGTATATTTCTTCGATCACTAGAATATTCAACCAATCAACGTTAATTCATTCCAATCCATTAAAACAGACACGAATTATAAAAATTAGATACTTGTTTCATCTCAAACGATTCCAAATATTCATTACAGTAAATGCCATTCGATTATGTGAAACATTCGCAACAACCAGAATACAATAAAGATAAAAAGTCAGTGGATGTTACTTCCTTGAAATCAGCATATCGCCTACTCTCTTCTCGAGGGAATCAGTGTTAAGCTTCGATTTTTCGTTCTCCTTCAGTTTCTCGCAATATGTAGGATATACCAACGGTTCGGATATTGGGAGGGCATCAACTTCAATTTTATTCGTCTAGTAAATATACATTACTAATTCCATGTAGTTAGGGAGAATAATTCAAAATAAGGGCTAAAATAAGTTTTTCACTGTTGTCATCTCAATTTTAATGGAGGATATGATTTTCGGTATTCTATTTTGAATATTCATGGGACAAATAGAGGGATTCACTGGGATGGTCTATTAGACGTTTATGGAAAACTAATCATAATTTTGAACTGAAAATTTCCATATTGGGGTTTGAGACAATGATCTCTCTCCCCAAAATATTTTCAGATCTCTTCAACTTCCAGTTATACCGGAAACAGACTACTACTTCCTTATTTTTTCAAATGGCACATTCAGTATATTATTGCATCATTTGATAGCTTTTTTGATGACTATTTCAGCAATATGCCATCCATACCTTGGGTAAAAACTCAACGATTCATGAGTTGATGGTATTCTTATGAAAAAATGGTGACGATGAATACACACATTTTTTCGAATTTTTCGGCAAAACAAGCCTATTTTGGGAAGAATTTTTTTTTATTCGATTCTGCGAATATGCAGTTTTATTAGGCTGTTTGCGGCTTGGACCAAAAACGTACAGGGTGTTTATAGGAAGATCATGTATTTAGACAACTCATATTTATCGAAACGCAAGTTTTTCAAATTAGAACCTATATTTTTCATTATTAGTTTTCCATAAACGTCTGTTAGGCCATCTCGCTGAATCACCCTGTAAACCACCCGATTAAAAAGGTTCTGCCAAATAATAATTTGCTGGTTGTTAGACATAATTTCAGACTGATGGGACAACAACAAAAATTCAATAAACGCTCCCTGAACGCTGAAACTCCCCTAGTCTAGGTCAAAAGCAAAAATATTCCCGAGACACTCTCCAATTAAATTAAGATGGATGAATGATAAAAGTGAAACGCGATTACACCGACTAGAGAGGAATGTTGCAGAAGCTGATGTCAGTTGATTCTGAACAGGGTGAATTGAAGGAAGTTAATTCGAAGCTTATCTTTTGACGAGCACAATTCCCCTACATGAGAATTTCTCAGTCAGGTGCTCTTAAGTCTTCCATATGATATACATAAACAACGTGAATTGTCTGAATGCTTGAGATAGGTTTATCGCATGCTCAACTCCTCCAGTGAATGCTATTATTTAATAAACATTCACGATACCGATTCAACGTTTTGGAAAATCTGTTTGTGGAACCCGCCACTCTCAACGCTATATATTCAAATTCAACTGGCAACAACAATTTTTTTCTTTGTGAGCTTTTGTAGTTCGACTCAAAAATGATGTTTCAATAAATTCTATTCATTCTCCAAAAAAAAAGGTATTTCAACATAATGATATAACTTTCCATTTACTATTTTGTATTTCAATGTATGTGCTTATGCCTACTATGCTAAATTGCACCTGTGTGCTTAGGATAACGCTATTCATTAATGGAGATGAGCTTGGCTACAAACCGAATTTCGTGAAGTTATCTCCAGAAACAAATGAGATATTGATACCAACACACTTATCCCTAAATAACGCAATTTTTTCGTGATTTAAGCCACCCTGTATCTCTAACGGTTTTCGATATCCTTATAGAGTGCCCCTCTAAATATGTAGTTCCAAACCTGTATAAATAATTTCATTTCTACATAATGATACAACTTTCCATTTACTATTGTATATTTTAATGTATTTTTTTAAACCTACTATGCTAAATTGTACCTGTGTGCAATGGAGATGAGATAATATCATGAATATTCATTTGTATTCAATTAATTGAGACCAAATCGATTAAAATTTGTGTCATTTCATCAACCTTCTCAGTTCAATACGATAATGAATTCGTACATATGTAGTTCACTTACCTCTGGAAACGATAGCTTGAAAAACGGCCCAGAGCAGAATCATAATTTGGTTGGATCTCATTCTTCGATGTTTATTCTGATACCTTTCAATTCGGTGTTGTTTCTTCGGTTCCATACAATTTCCCATGACTCTGCACCATTCTGGTTATCTGAAAACAAATAACCTTCAGAGCGTCTGGCACAAAAAGAAGAAGTTTCATCAAGAAAATGGCTTCATTGTGATACGTGCTTCATTCAATTACATCACAGTTAGTGCTAACTCTTCTGATCTAGAAATATGCGACCTAAAAGACATTTATGTCAAGCTTGTACATCCAACCAGAGTTCAGTGCTGATTATAGCACAATTATGCAAATATAACGCAGAAAAAACTTTTTGTCAAGAATAGTTTCTTAGTATCATAGTATCATGATATTTGAAATGATCATTTTTTAGTAGACCACTAACAGGCCAATTGAAAAGTCCCCGGTCTACCATAGGAAAACAAAATTTTTGCCAAAATTCGATTTTGTAATTTAATATACTTGCCTTCGAGGCCAATACAGCGATTATAGCGATCTTTCAACTTTTCCATACCATATTTGTAGTACGATTTGTCTTTCATTTCAAAATAGGCCTCAAATTCGGCGATTACTTCTTCATTGGCGCTAAATTTCTTTCCAGCGAGCATTCTTTTGAGGTCTGAGAACAGGAAAAAGTCGCTGAGGGCCAGATCTGGCGAATACGGTGGATGCAGAAGCAATTCGAAGACCAATTCATGCAATTTTATCATTGGTTTCATTGATTTGTTACACGGCGCATTGTCCTGATGAAACAGCATCTTTTTTTCTTCAAATTGGGCTGTTTTTTAACGATTTCATCCTTTGAACGATCCAATAACGTTATACAATAATCGCTTCAACTGTATTTTTTCCCTTCAATAAGCACTATTTTATAAGCACACGATATTCTTTTTTTCCATCTCTTTCAAAATACCAAAAGTAGCTACTCACAACTCAATAACGCACAAACTAATGGTCGGACTGCTGTCAAATTTTGACACGTATCGTTTGAAGGTTGGAACTAACTAAAAATCCTATGGATTTTATACTAGCACCGCCATCTCTGCATCAGACCGGGGACTTTTCAATTGGCCTAATATTTCAAGAAAGTATGCTTATATTATTCATTTCAATAATTATTGAAAACTGGTCTGTAAGCTCTATTTTTACTGGTCGAAATTTAAAATTTACCTAAAGAAGATCGATATTGAATTGAAAATTAAAAGTATCTAGGTGAAAAGTTTGTTGTTGCGAGATAAATTCGGCAGTGTCAGGTCGAGCAATCGATCATGGATGTCCTCAAGGAGTTACAATCTTTTTTGGTAACCGCCATATAGTTTCCACTTATATCAATATTTTTTCAGTAGAAAAGAAGCTCTTCAGGTTGAACGGCGGATGTTATTCAGGTAATATCGGATGAATAAAGTTCGATAAGGCTTTTTTCCTCTAATAAACTCCTTCCGCCTTAGGAACGGCTTACTTTCCAGAGAGGCATCGAGATCGAATTTTGATTTCAGCTGTTTGCCCTTCAGGCAAAGCAAGCGCCAAAGGGTGCATTGGTTAACTATAACAATAAAGAGATGATTTGAATTGTTCGGTACGAAGTCTGCCGCAGGTGCTACGGAGGTTCCAATCTACTGTCTACACTCTCGATCTGACGCAGTGCCTTATGCTGTCAAATATAATAGCGTGCACATTATAAACTTTGCGGAATACATTCGAAATAATTTACGCAATATGAATTCATATATGGAGTTTATTAAAGCCTGCCGTATTGAGTTGCAAAGTTCAATTTATATGACACTTGGATCCTTATATTTTCCAGACGACCGATTTTTTTTTCACGCTCCTTGATTAATTTTTACCACTTCCTTCTTCCTCGCAGGGGTTTCCCACTGGAATCTGCAGTCACTTTCTGTCAGTTTCTTTATTATCTTCAGGTTGCTTTGGGTACTCAAATAGATTCTTTAAGATCTAAGAGATACTGTCTGTAATAGAGGCAGTGATAAGTCAAAGCATCACATGAATAGGAATCAAATGACACAATGTGCAATCTGTTGGTGACTCAAGTACTCTCTACCACTGTCTCTAATTAGAGACTTTGTCTCTAATATAGATGCTATTTCCAATCCAAGAAACTGTCTCTAATATAGATAGCAGTGATCCAAAGCATCACATATGCAGGAAGCAAATGACACAATGTGCAATCTGTTGGTTACTCAAGTACTCTCTACCACTGTCTTTGATTAAAGACCTTGTATCTATTAGAGAAACTGTCTATAATCAGAGATACTGTCTCTAATATAGATAGAAGTTATCCAAAGCATAACGTATGTAGGAAGCAAATGACACAATGTGCAATCTGTTAGGTACCCAAGTACTGTCTGTAAGGAGCACTGTCTCTAATTAGAGACACTGTCTCTAATTAGAGACACTGTCTCTAACATATGTAGATAGTTGTAATTCAAAGCATCACGTATACAAGAAGCAAATGATATAATGTGGAAAACTCCAAGTAGATCTAACAGAGTGTACTTGAGTAACTTAATTTTCCATAGATAATTTGCTCGTCGTGTTCAATAACTGGTATGAACACTATATATTGCTTCATATTTTTCGTTGAATTGGTTGGTAATAGATAAAGTTGGACGGCTCTAGTGAAACATCATGATTTTCTGCCCTTTTATAATCGTATTTTCACACCAAAATAGGTTCTTTGGGTCTTAGTATTCATCTCTGTGATATCTGATATCAAAATGTGAACATTTTGTACCTCTTATAGATTCTGATGTGTATTAATTGTTGTCGAGCAACCTCCTTATATGTTTACTTTAAACTTTCTGTTTGCTACATATGAGGACATCATTTCCTTCAGCTTAGTTGAGAATTTGATATTCTTCATTTTATATCATGTCAAAGTCTTTTTCATGTTGACAAATGTGTATGTCCATAACTGCTTCCTTTCTTTCATATTCCCAGTGATTTCTCAAAAATCTTCTTTGATATTTGGGTATGATCTACCAATTTATGATGAAATTGATGTAGCTCACTGGATCTTTGTCAATTTTGCATCTATTCCATTTGAGATTATGCATGCTGAACCTGTCATTTCTCATTTATCTGAGATGTGTCAAGTAGGAAGTTGAGCTTTAACCTTTTCGACTATTGCTTCCTCCGGGAAGTACTTATTTTTTTTATCAAACACGTAATAATGGGAGTTTTATGAGTAGGCACCCTCACGGCGTATGCCTTATAAATGAACGAATTGCGGAAACAAAAATGACAAACAGGTCCCTTCAAAGTGAAATATTACAATGGAGCCTTGCCTTTTCCAGTCGTCGTTAATGATTTTTCCCACCGACCGGAAAATCTTTGTTGAAATTTTCATTCCTGTTTTGTGGAGGTTATACAGTATTGGGAGCAGGTGTGAATTATTTCTCGATAAAAAAAAAGGTGGAGATCAGCGCTAACACTCTTTGCCGGATCATCGTTGAGGTATTCGAGGAATTTCTCGTGCTTTTCAGGCTCGTGTTTAATTTTATAAAACGAAAAGGATCTAGATTCATCACTTGGCTTCGCCGGTCACATGTCACATTAATGCGTATCTAGAAGTGAGAGAATCTACCTAACTTAATAGTTTATACATCAGTTCATAATAATATAAAGAGTTCTGCCTGACATAATTGCAAAATATTTCAGGATGAAGAATTGGAAAATGATTGACCTAAAGTTAGAAGCTTCAGTCTGTTTGTTAAAACTCATTCAATAAATTTCTTGATGATGTTCCATTATATGTTACAAATTCATACCATTCCTCTTTTCAAAATGAACTTTTTCTCAATCGATTGTAAACATGTGACAAAAATTGGTTCAATTACAAGCAATTTAATGAATGTTCGTCACCATTAGATTCAATATCGTAGACTTCGAACATTTCATTTCACCCTGAAAAGTTTTTATTGTGTTGCCATTGGACATCAAACGGAATTGTCTATTATGAGCATTGAAGTTCAATTGGACAACCTGGATACCGAATTCCAGTGTAAGAAAGTATGAGTGGGTGTTATCCTACACAACTTGCTACAATGACGAGAAGTCTAATATGACGATGATGCTTATTCTCGGAATGACAGATATGAACATTATCCATTTTCAATGGATTCGTTTCCATAGTTTCCGACTCAGTGCAGCATCGCTTAGGAAATATCTCAATTATCTCATTCTTTTTTTATATCTTCTCAAATTTGGGTCCCACTTTCGATCACAGCAAGATTTCTCTTTCCTGTAAGTACAGTTTAGTTTCTTTGTGATCCATCCTTCAATTCAAAGCTGAAAGAGTACATTATATTGAATGTAATGACCCGCATCATTCAAAAAGCAAATGTTCCTTTGATATTAGAGCTAGGAGATCATCTAGCTTATTTTCTGGCGAATCTGTAACAGTATGCCTCTTTCGATGAACGTGTTTTTGGGAAAACTGGACTGGAATTTATTGAAAAACTTTACAGGTATATTTGACATTTCCCACCTGGGATATTCAAACTTTATGAAAATATTCAATACCTAGTCAAGTTGTTTTATATTAGCCGAAATGTAAAATCAACCTGAAAAATACCCAGTGTTTTCTTTATTTCACAAAGGTAAGTTTTTCGGTTGATAATTTCAAGTAACACTTTTCCTTGAGACCGAAAGTTTTTCCATGAAAATTAACTGGAAATACTCATCACCTATAACTGTATTAATGCTCCTTACAAAATGATTTCCTTCCTCAACGGAAAATTGAATTATCTATCGAGTTTTCGTTTTCCTATAAACATCAATAAGAAAAAAAAAAGAATTTCGAATTCGATTCGGGGCTCTTTGATATAGATCTGAAGGAGCAACTATTATTGTATTTTGTAGGCAATCTCTGAGGTTGTTCAGAATTTAATTGAGTTAGTGTTATTAGTTGGTTTCTGCATCGGAATTTCCTTTGGTGAAATATCAGAGTCTTCCCAGTTTGCTGGAATGAAAGGCAACAGTATATTTGCTTTTTGTACGGAAATAGCTCAGCCTTAGATGTTGAATAAAGTTTACCTTCAATTTTGGGGCATATGTGTTTGATAGGGAAATATTTTTTATGTGAGTTCTTCAGAATGCAAGCTGATCAATTTATGAAAAATATGCATTCAATAAAATAACTCATCAATAATAGCTTGTATTTTCAGATAAAGATGAATGAATGGATTATTTTAATCTGAAAATAGTCCACGAAGTTCTGGAAATATGAAATACAGTCGAGTGAAAACCTCGAATTAAAATCGTTTAGCCAATATTGAGTATGTGCCAAACCCACTGTGAAAGTGTAAGCCCAAGAGAAAATTTCCTCCTTATATACGAATGTTAATTAAAAGCAAAATATGGGTTTAATCAAATATCAAACAGATGCACATTGTTTCTAGATATTCCATTAGGAAAACAAGTGAATGGAAGGAAAGAGCAAGGGGTGATAATTAAAAAGTCAGTATCGTCACTTTTAGATTTTCATAATGAGTTAATTTCATTCGATAAAATTCAACGATAATTAATTAACCTTGGAGTTTGGTTGAAAAGAACAATATGATTATGGAGAATGCCTCCCAGATATCTGTGCATTGAAAACTGGTTAGAAAATGGCTATTGAAATAAGTTGAGCCATGTTTTCTGAATAGGGAAAGCACATTCTCGAAAGTAAATTTTATTCCTATGCTCATTATTCCATTCTCGTTCCATTCTATTGCATCAATACTCCTGGATTTATATGAAATATGGTCCATTATTGTCAATAATATCTTCATGGAAAGAAAAGCCTTCAATATTTATGAAAAAAGAAATATTTGTAGTCCTGAGGTTTTACAAAGTCAACATTCATCGCTATTGTTAGAATATAGGTATTCAATGTCATTATCAATATCAGGTTTTTATGTTTGTAGGATCAAAACAGCATAGCAATCGATTCTCTCACGAATCAGAGCATAAGAATATGATTTCTCCTAAAAAATTAATATCAAGATTGGAACATTCGTATAACGTATGAGGATTCTGAAATATGAGAGATGCAAAGAAGGGACCAATTTGACCGTTGCACATGTTTGTAATCAGTGTTGCTTTTTTTCTCGGCCTCTCTATTCTGATTTGAACAAAGGGGTTTTTTACCTATGACAGTCTCTCATTATTTTTTTTTTTTGATCAAACTTTTCGTTCGATGTGTTGTCGATATGTGCTGCTCGTCAGATACGATATTAAACAGCTGAATGTTAACAATAGATACTGTTCCATCGGAAATTTGCCAAAATCGAATTCAGAGAATTCTGATATGAATAATCCGATCTACTGAAATTATAGGTTGGTAATATTGCAGTGAACTTCAAGAGAATTGTAATTTGCACTTTCTTTATGGATAACTAGTGAAAGTTCCCTTCTGCCTTTTATCTTTCATTTAGTTAACTCACACTCTCTTATACTAAATGGACGAATCTAAACTATTTTAAATTGAAGGGTCCTAAACTAAACTAAACTAAAATTTCCCAATATGAACGGCCCTACAATGAGCAGTCCATATATTACTAAATTGTTCTAAACTATATCTCATCCTCAACTCAATGGCACTTAACTAAGCTAAACCTGTTCTCCATAAAACTGTCCTATACAACTAAACTGTCCTATATTACTAAACTGTCCTAAATGAAACAATCCTAAAGTAAAAGGCACTGAACTAAGTAGTACCACATTGAACTGTTTTACACTAAATTGTTCTATACTACTAAACTGTCCTATATCAGTAAACTGTCCTATACTACTGAACTGTCCTAAATTACACATTTCTGAACTAAAGTGTCCTACACAGAGCTAATCTATAATAAAGTGCCTTAAACTAAATTATTTAGGACAGTATTTGTCCTATATTCAACAGTTCTAATCCTAGTAGTAAAACTATCAGTATCACTGTTTATTTCGAACAAATTTGAGGTGAACACAACTTATAGTATGCAGACGATTTGGAAGCATTTATTATGTGGGGTTGCTACGAAACGAAGGATGTGAAAAATAGTCATGTTTAATCGCTCATATATTCCCTTATGTGTGAAACAAACTCCAATCACATCAATTCCAACTGGTATTTTTACTCAACGGGTGTTAGGAGATTCCATTCAGTCTGGGGGTTTTATTGACTATTCAATAATGCACACGTAGAGATCTATTCACATATCTCAGGCGGGGCATGTTCAGACTCCACTGTGTGAAATATGAATTTAAGCCCATTCTCCATTCATTCATTGTCGTATGACTGACTCCCTCCACAAATGTCATCAGATTTTCAATTCAATTTCATTCCTTTATTCTGAAATTTAGCCGATTTAACATCGTTCAAGCTTCAACTTGGATGGTTCTTCATGATCATGTGAGATTTTTGTGATAGAGGGTATAATTTTGATAGATATTTTCTGTCTTGACCGAAATTGAGAAATTCCCAATTGGAAATAGGGATTCACGACTTGACTTGATATTCAAGCTACTTGGCTTGATATTCAAACCAATTGACTTGGGATTGACTTGAAATCAACTCAAGTTCAAGTCAAGTAATAGTTTTTTCAATGTCAAATCAAGTATTTATTTATCAAGTTCTTCACTTGATATTGAAGAACTACTACTTGAATTGATTTCAAGTCAAGCCTAAGTCAAGTGGCTTGAATATCAAGTCAAGCCGTGAATCCTTAATTGGGAATATCTCTTTTTTAATATTAATGATAGGAAAGACAATGATGTTTACTTATACAGGGTGTTTCCTAAACATGCGGCAAAAATTCAGGGGGTTGTTCCTTAGACTATTCTAAGAATATTTTGTCCTTTGATGATTTTTGAAAAACCTATTTGTTTCGAAGATATAGGGGAAACAAAATTTCAGATAATAACATTTTATTATGAAAAATTACATGAAAATTCAACTCAACCTACAAAAACTGTTGAAAATGACCACCTCTAGCCAGCATACAAGCATCCAACCTTCTCCTCATTGACTGCCGAACCCTTTCAAAAACACCAGGATCATTTCTTATTAAGTTACACCCAGCAATGATCCGATTTCGCAAGTCTTCCACATTTTCTACTGGAGTGGTATAAACTAATGATTTTAGATGGCCCCATAGGAAATAATCTAAGGGGTTTAGTAATTGGAATGTTGTTAAACAAATTTAAAAATAAATTGTACCTACTTAGTGAACACAGTGCGGTACGCATTTTTATTTAAACTATTATTAATTTTAAAAATATGAAAAATGTTGTTCGCCCTGTATCTTCGAAACAAAGAGGTTTTTCAAAAATCATCCAAGCACAAAACATGCTTAAAATAGTCCAAGGAACAACCCCCTGAATTTTTGCCGCATGTTTAGGAAACACCCTGTATATAACTTTGAGATAGAGTGTTCAGTAGGATTTTCCTATTGGGAAGTAATTGTGTAGGTTGCATCGAGTCGATTCGAACTTGTTCGCATTATTATCAATTAAAGACATTTGCTTGGGATGTTGTAGGAGTAAAGCGAAACGAAAGCCGAATCCAAACTTGTTGAACTTAAATGAATTGGCAAAACAGACTACACGATAATGTAATAAAGAAAAGTAATGCCACTGAAAGAATTTCTCTCAGCTGCGGATCCAGTTCAGACTGATTGAACAGAATTAAGAACTGAGAGTGCATTTTTATGGGAAACGATGTGAGCTGGACAGACCTCGTTCCTCCAGATGCCTACAACGTTTTTCAGGAGTTATTTCAGCTTGAAGTTATCGGGCCTTTTTGCGGGCTGGAATGGAAAGTTTGTTTTCAAGTTTATCTGAGAATTGTTCCAAATAGAAGCACCCTCAGCGGTTCCCTTAAAAGATGCATTCTCCTTCGCTAGACTTCAGTGGGAATGTAGTGTGATTAAAAGAAGGAAATTGTTTTGCGGTGCCAATTTATCTATGTCACTGAGCCAGGCTTAGATCCTCGTCTACACCAAAATAGCATCCCCTTCAATTGAATTCCCCTCCTCAAAAATCCCCGACGATTCCAGAACAATTGGAGGAGGGAAGAATCTGTCCCCCTAATTACCGAGCAAACAGGGGAATGATACTTGTAATTGTTATCTTCTTGCCGGGGTTATTTTTGTTTATCGCAATGCCGCTTCGATATCCCACCCTTTCCTAACTTGGAACAGGTGGGTTGGTACTTTGGGGATGATAAAACGACTGTTTTAATTTCCACACAATTTGTTACTGCCCCCATGTTGACACTGACTTTTCCAGACTTGCGACCCTGATTTTACATTTTATATGGTAGATTTATGGCAGAAAGGCCATGAACAGACTCAAAAATTCCGTACCATAGATGTTAGCTCTTTGAACAAAGTCCGTTAAGAAGGTCAGATTCATTAGTGAATTTCATATCGTTAGTTTCGTTTGTGTTTTCTGATAATCTTTAGTGATTCTCTGCAATATTTGCCAGTTCAATATAATTGTCTCTGCCTCGAATTTTTACTTACATTTATTTGAACTATAGAAGATCGTTGGGAGTTACTTAAATAAGCTGTTAGCTCTTTGAACAACGTCTGCTGAGAAGGTCAGTTTCAGATTGTGGCGGCTTCTCATAAAAGCTCCACGTAGCAACTATTAACACAGCACTCGGTGGCCTAGTGGGTAAGTGTGTAGACTTACTCACCGAGATGCGACAAGGTGCCGGGTTCGAGTCCCGGCGGCGCCCGATAATAATAAATTCCCTAAGCAGACGTGACACGGCACACACAAATATACCAAAGTCACACTGATGAGTCCGGTGTGTGTGCCAGGGACGAAACGCATAAGTAGGCATATGTGAAATCCTACAAGATTCATTGGTGAATTTCCTATCGTTAGTTCGGTTTGTGTTTTCTGATAATCTTCAGTGATTCTCTGCAATATTTATCAGTTCATGAAAATTGCCTCTGCCTCGAATTTGTAACTTAAATTTATTTACACTATAGGAGATCGTTGGAAGCTACCTAAATGAAAGTAATTTAGTAGCGGAAATTTTTACTGAAGTTAGGAATTAGGGAATTCGGAGAAACAAACCAGTGTCAATAATTAACTAATTCAGGAATCCACCTCATTTTTAGCTGAGAATCTTGTGAAATCTCAAGATTAGAGGTAAAGTCACGACGTTTCAAAATCTTCATCAATAATGTCA
The DNA here is from genome assembly GCF_914767665.1 of Harmonia axyridis. NCBI lineage: Eukaryota > Metazoa > Arthropoda > Insecta > Coleoptera > Coccinellidae > Harmonia > Harmonia axyridis. Next base: position 550,142 of record NC_059508.1, read on the forward strand.
TTAAAATGTGACCATTTAAAAGCGTATGATGCCAGATTTTGATAATGAGTTTTCCTCGAAGTGTTGTCTTTATCGTATTACACATTCATGGAAGTTATTCTATCGATTTGGATGGCCTTATGCCACAGAATCCGTTAAATCGTACAGCTCTTGACACCAGGTCGAAACTGTTCATAGCATTGCCTTGCATAAATTATAGTCGATGAAATTAACAATGGCAGTAGGTGATGCGCAATATAGTTACCATGAGATAATTGAATTTTGATTAGGGTCTAATTACTTCCAACAAATTTGAATATACAAGATTTGGCTCTTCATTAGTTAAATGATAAATATCCGGGGGGTCCCCCAAGCTCACCTCACTACACTACAAGGGTACACTGTCCTAAACATAAAATGGCTCGATAATTCATCGCAAATGAAATAATTGCTTTATGAGTTGTATGAGATAAGGAATGAACAGTTCAGTTATTATAAATTGGGCTTATTATGCACAATTATTGAAATATCAAAATTGGCGACCACATACACATCGTGCTCGCATAAATTTTGGATCAACACTTCTCTGAATATTCCAGGAATTACTAATTGACTAACTGATAAATCATAATATTCTCTGGATCTGTTTTGTTTCCATTATCAGAATACTTTTATCAACAACTTTTTCAATGAAATCAATGAATCATCGAAATATTTGTAATTCTCTCTAATGTTGCACCAAGCTAACTCAAATATACAATAATATAAATTCTAAGTGGTCTCATTTAAAAGATAATTTCAGATTCTTTATTCGAGAGCGATATGTGGAACGCTGAAAAAAAACTAAAAAATACATATTTGTGTAAAACTCGTCGCATAGCAGACCGTGAATGCTGATCCAGGACAAAGGTTGGTACGTGTCCTAGCAAAAATCAACCAGCAATGAAGTTGTGTGAGAGCGGAGACAAATCCAGATATTGGACATAATTCACCTGAAAATAAATCGAAATGACCGAGAAGGGAAGAAGGAAAAAGACAAAGAAAGTACCAAACATTTTCGAGACCCTACGGGATTATCTGGCAGAGTTTATTGTCTTATATACAAGGCGTTCTTCTTATATAAGGATTGATAGAGCTGTATTCATTCCAGCCATAAAGATAAGATGGGATGAATCTGATTAGAAAATGTACCTCCTAAAAAATGGAGTGCCCTTTGAATTAAGAGAAATAAGAACTGAATTGGTATTAGTCTTATAGAAGCGTATAATCCAATCAATTAATTCAAATATCGTTGTTTTATTCATCACTAGAGCAAAACTAAACTGCGATACATTTCTCAATATTTCATAATATGAGTTATCAATTTGTATCGAACTTTCAAGTTGATTTAAGAGGAAAGTTTTCTTCTTGATAGAGTATCAACTTGATAAAGTACATTACGAACAATTAATGATTCTCTAGAAGACTATTTCCTCAGGTGGTACGGACGTTGAACTCAATTAGAGATAGTTTGATGCCTCCATTATTTTACCTTCAGCGCAAAGGGTATACAAATTAAGACCACTTTGTAGTTGTTTCATATACGGAAGGCACAACAAATTTCTTATTGAATTAATGCACTCTCCAGATGAATATTATGGATTCCTGATACTCACTTAGTTTGGTCCGAAATTTCTTCCTTCCGCCTCAAGTAAATTGATTAAGTGGAATAATTTTATCAAATAATTACGAGACTGATAATTTGAACAATCGTGATCAATCTTCTCACTTCATGTTAGTGTTTTTCTCATTATTTAACGCGTCACAATGTTTCTAATTTTAGAATGCTTTCATCATTTTTTGTTTGTTATTCTGCTTCAATTGTCTATAGTTGTGACTCAGATAATAGGGGTTTATACAAAAATAAAAAGACATATTTAACTAATCCACATTTGAATGAATGGCAGACATCTATCATCAAACCACGAAGACTTCAATAGCTCTCATTACCAGGCAAAATTCAGAATGTCGAAAAGGAAAGGCCACATTGTTGAAAAATAATGAAGGAAAATTCAATGCTGAAACAAAACGAAATGATGCATTCAAACGACAGTCTGTTTCGATATGAAAGAAAACAAAAACAGCAACTGCAATGGGATCGATGCAGAACCAGTCACCAAGATGTAATACGTAATGATGAAAAGCAAAAGTGAAAACCTCTCCAGACCGAAGGTGTACAATGTGAGAGGATAGTGAGGGTTACTAGTAGCCCTTACAATGTCGATAGGCAGTTTTATGACTGTGAGGATACGATAGCATCTTACGGTCATGACTTATAAGGGATGCACAATACCTAGCGTGTGATGATAAGAGTATTGATTCAGGTCATAAATAATGGAAAAACGATCGATTATTCAAATGGAACGATGCGACAAGATACTCAACAAAGAGGGTCGAAAGTACTCACCCCAAACTTTGCGATTATTGGAATTGTTTTTGCAGCATTGAAGATCCCGTTCTCACTTGGAAGTCTGGAGACTGGCCATATGAGAATGCATATCGATATGGCTGTTGAATTGAGTGGAAACAATCCAATCCTCTTCGATGAGGTTCTAAAGTATCGGTGAGGACTTTTCGAAAATATTTTAAGATAATGGATTGAAAGCCATTTCATATCGAAAAACAATGTGGATCGTTATGTATTCTAGAGAATCAGAGTTTCTGTTTTGAACCTCTTGTCTTCTCTAGTCTCTCCAGTGTGTTGCATGGAGGTATCCTTTGGTCAGTTCTTTCTTACATATGTTCAAATGAGACTGAAGCAATGTATGTTTGTATGAAAAAAAAACAGGAAATATAACACCAGAAAGAGTTCCAGGAGAAACAGAAAACCAAAAGAGAAACACTCTGGCGTAATCTTCCTGGGTTGGATTTTATTCGAATTGTTTATACTACGTGATCTAAGAAGTATCTGGATATTGGCAAGAGTATGCTATAGCTCCTCACTGACTCCTCACAGGGCATTGCCAGTAAGCATCTCATGAGAATGAGTATAGCAGAAAACAAGTGCAGTTTCTGCGAGGAGAAGGAAGTAACTCTGGATCACCTGGTAACAAAATGCCCTGCCTTTGTCAGATAAAAAGGTCAAAAAAAGTTTAGGGATCAGTATGAAATTTATATGAAAAATTTCAAGCTCAATCATAAAACAACTGTAGTAAAAAGTGGTGAAAGTGATACAAAAGCTGTGAGAAGATACAGTCGATATTCTACAATACAAAAGTATATAATTTGTGAAATTCTGATCAGTTTCCAATTCGAAATTTCAACCTAACCTGACCATTGCCGAACGAGCTGAGGCTGTGTTGTAAAAGAACAGCGATTATCAGCTGACTTCGCAGTCAATAATTACCTCGTTTCCCTGGAGCATATAGAGCTGAAGGAGTAATAGCGTCGTAACTCATAAACAGATAACCTGTAAAAGATGGATTTCCATCTGGCGTCGATACAACCATTCGTTCAATCTGCCACCCTCGAAAATTCGAGCTCTACACACGATAATTTTTCGAAGGCTCCTGGCAATTCCAACCGGCATAATATGCAAAATATGTGTCTAAACCGATTACACACCAACGTTGGCGAGTTGAGCAAGCAACAGTCAGCAAACGAGTAAATTATGGGCTTACTAACAGCAAGTTGACATATTAGTGATGTTTTATCGGCACGGTCAGTGTGAGGCCAAATTTCAAAACAAATACAAACCGAGAGAGGGTTGAATATTACTCGACAGTGGAGAAAGCGGAACAAACAGTAAGCAATTGCCAGGGTCATTAATTTAAAAGCTACATATTGGGGTGTTTTTGTGGGGTAATGCTGACTGTTGTCTGGAGATGGCACTGTGATAGAACACGACGCTGCTGAAACAGATGGGGTCATCCACTGACCGGTTAAATGTTATCATCATACTCTGTACATACACAGTGGCTTCTCTCTATCGATATAAGGTTTGCACAACTATGAATTATTGCTCAAGACAGATACATTATTATACAGAGTGTCTGGTGACTAGTGACTCACTCTTGAGAAACAGCAAAAAAATAATTAACTTCAAACAAAATAAATCCATTATACTGATTTGAAGTTAGCGACCCATTCTAAAAAATAATCTGAAACTGAATGGATAGCTTGGAAAGCACCATGAAATTTATGAATTGGACAATTATTCACCAAGTGGTCAATGGTTCCTTCTACGCCACACTTGCATAGTGGGCTATCAATAGAATGCCATTTGGAGAGCATACTATTACAACGACCATGACAAGTCGATTTAAAATACACCAAATTTTCCTGGGTAGATTGAAACCTAGAACTTTCTCTGAAGGATCAACCATAAGACTTTTGTTGAAGATATTACAAGAACTCCTTGTCGCTCTCATTGGATTGAAGGAAGGTATCAATCCATAAAGGTTTACGTGACTTTACTCTAGCAGTTCTAGATTTCTTGACTGCAACATGTCTACGAATATGAGACGGAACTATATGTGATAGCACCGGTAACCAAAGTAAAGGTGTAGATCTAATAGTTCCACTAATAATTCTCATAGAAACATTAAGCTGTGCATCAATTTTATGAGCATGATCACTATCGAACCAAACAGAACAACAGTATTCAGAAGCAGAAAAAAACCAAGGCCAAGGCTGCCGTACGAAGAGTGCTGGCTGGCATCAGCACCCCATGAAGATCCTGCTAATTTTTGAAGGGTGTTATCCTCGACTTCAATTTCAAAAGCAAATTTTTCAAGTGAAACTTGAAATCCAAAGAAGAATCAAGTTTAACTTGGGATATTTGGGAGCATAATTATAATTCAAGACGGAATTATTGAAAGTTACTTTCAATAATTTCGATTTCTCATGGACCCCACAGTTTAAGAAAATCTGAACACGAAATTTGGGAAGAATCAGTTAAATTTGGATCTCTATACAAGAATCGTTTTTTGAAGATTGAGCTCTGATCTGGAATATAATGAGGTTTAAGTCCGTATCTTGCGTCTAGAAGAGTTAGGCTTTGCATCGAATCTATGAGTTTGAGCCCATCTGAATTAAACAAAACACGAGCATTCAGCAAATAATCATCATAATTGACGTCAACGTATTTTCATCCAATTCAGTTCGTTTTGGTACATCTCTCATCAATAGATATCAAGATGAAACTTTTCAACGAAACAAAACAGCTAAGTATCTGAACTAATGAGACGTATACAACAAACCTGACAAAATTTTCGGAAAAAAAAACAAAACAAATTATTCTTCCAATTCCTGTATTTCCAAGAGTTCGACTAATTTGTCTTCGTCTGGATGTAAGGGATTTCCCTCCTTCGGGATTACAATACCGCGTCTTGGTTGAATGTAAATCTAATTATGATAAGGAAAACGGGACGAACACGTTCTTTCTCTGTTTTCCAGCTTTTTTTTTTTGCTCGCGACGATGGAATAGATGGAGGAACTCGTTCGTGTGTTCATTTCAGAACATTACTCCTCAAGGGAAAAAAAAAGAAACATCGTTGTATTCTGAGTGTTTCATTTCCATCGAAAACACCTTCAGGATTGAATCGAAAGGGTTATAAAACGTCATGAGTAGTTTTGAAAGCAATTTTGGATAATTCTTCAATAAGCAGATCGAAAACTTGTACACGAAAATCAGGATACAATTCGAGAATAACAAATGAATGAATCAACAAAAAGACATACGTAGTTACGTAGTTTCGTATATTTTATAACTTTTTCTTTTTCAGAGCCTTATAGAATTTAACAAATTAATGAAATAGAAATTTGCTGCATTGACTTCAATTTCACATCCAACCTAGGGATTTACAGCTTGACTTGATATTCAAGCTACTTCACTTGGCTTGACTTAAAATCAAGTTCATCAAGTAGTAGTTTTTCAATGTCAAGTCAATTATTTATTTATCAAGTACTTGACAGTGAAAAACTACTACTTGACTTGAACTTGAGTTGATTTCAAGTCAGGCAAAGTCACGTGGCTTGAATATCAAGTCAAGCCACGAACCCCTAGGTTTGATGTCAAATAAGAGTCAATGAAGCACATTTCCAGTTCATAAATTTGTTGAATTTTTGAGTTATAATCTAACTAATTGAAAAACTACTACTTGACTTCAACTTGTATTGATTTCAAGTCATGCCTGGAATCCCTAATCTAACCCAAACTCGAGGCTGAAAATTTCAGAAATAAAAATAGCGGTTGATCCAATAAGAGTTCCATTTTGAAAAGCCTCCTTTATAGGCATATATGTGAGTTTTGACACTTATTAATTGAGAATATTGCTGGTGTCACCCGTAGTATTGTCAAAAACCCAAGTTTGTCGATTCCTTGTCTATTTTGGGAATTAGGCAATGATTAAGGTTTTTTTATTACCGCAATTGGAAGATATTAATGTGGACAACAAGAAGATGGCCCTACGTGCACACAAGCAAGGAAAAAAGGAAAATTTTGCAAGAAAATTCCTCTTGAAATTTTCTCGATTCTCTTTCAATATCAAAATGAAACCTTTTTAGTGTTCTAACCAAAACAGTCAAAGATTATTTCTGCTATTCTTCAATGAAGTTTCCAAATATGCCAATTAATTTTCAGATTTCAATAATAATAATAATAATAGTGCTTTATTTCGGATCATATTCATCACAAATTGCTCAGTACATGAAAATGAAATGGAATATATTGTTTGAAAATCAAATTTCAACATTCCATTGATATTTATCCTTAAATATGAAGTTTTTGAGTTCTCATTGGACATTTTGATCAATCGGTAATTCCAACAACACTCAATTAACTGGCACTACCGTTTTTCTGCTTGAAGAGGTCATGCAAAAATGTTTTCCACATCCTATTGGTAATTTTTCCGGCAAAGTAAAACGAAAACCTTCAGAAATAGCTGTAGATGTGCGAGAAATAATAGAGATTATGAAATATGGTCATCTGTTGGCGCTTGTATCGAATTAGATTCAATTAACGGACAACACATTGGACAGTGGAGTAACATCAAGTTGTATGTGTTGGTAGGTAGTGCAAATGACAGTCCCGTTTATGGCAGCTTTTCATATATATGTTTCCGAAGTTACATGTTGATCTACACAAGTAATTGATTATAGTGGTCAGCAAGTGACACGAAGTTGTAGGTGATACATCATCGACATGTGCGTTGGCTTGCAGAAGAGACTGAGATGGAACTAGCATTTCCATCCTTAGGCTCAGGTGTCGAATTGCAGTAGGCCATCCACAGTATATGCAATGGCACGATTTTAGTGATTGATCACTTCTATTTAGCCAAATCCTATTGCCATAGTAGCTCGAATCTCATTATTACGTCAGGCCAAGATGCTACTTGAGTTAATGTATGAACAATAGGCTTCAGCAATGCCGCGCCTGTTGCTATAATTTATTAATAGCCTAATAAAAGTACGCTTTGGCAGTCGTTCTGGCCCAGCGTGCCCTGGAACTCACGATTTTCCGCATTTAATACGGCAAAAGACATTCTCAGAAAATCGTTTTCCTTATTCCCGGGCAGAAACAACATACTACCCCAGAACTCAGAAAATGTGGACATTGAAACTTGCAAGTTACGATTACAATAAAACCGAAAAGCCGGGACCTTTCTTCTTTTATATCGGAATTAAATTATAGCTCATTATAACATCGCTTCAAACGGTTTCTGAATGTGGCAATAACGATATTTAACCTCCAGCCTTCAATTCGACCATGTTCAAACTCAGGACTAATTTCAACGGAAGACCTATTAATCTTATTTGTAGACTCTTCACAATTCCCTTTGAAATGATAGAAAACTGTGAGAAGCACAGACGTAAATCAGGAGATTTCACGCCACTGTTTGAATTCTAATTCATGTAATTTTTCTAATGAATTAAACTACAAAGTGACATGACATGAAGACATAGTAACTTGATACTTGTCACAGTGTCATTTACTCAACTTAAAGTTCAATTCTAAAACTATCCAAAAATCATTTTAATTCTTATAATTTATGTCGAATCAATCAATGAAAAGGTACAATAGTCCCATTAAATAACTTTTATTTTTTTTCAATTTTCTAGGGAATAGGTATGAAAAATTTTACGAAAATTTTCGGACAAAAAAAATTTTCAGGTGAGATCGAATTTCGCCTAATCAGGGATCGTCAATTTTGGCATCGCTCACCGATTTTTCGTAGAACTTTTCAAACTTCAAGTTCCGCTCTAAAACATGGTGGAGTTTCAAGTGCGTAGCCCATGGCCAGAAGAAGAAGCAGCTTCGGGAAAATTATCAATTTTTTCTTTGCAAGCATTTTCGTAATCTACATAGTCGAATCAATCAATAAAATGACACAATATTCCCATGAAAGAACTTTTATTTTTCAAAAAATTTTTAAGGGTCAGGTATAGAAAATTTTACGAAAATTTTTGGACAAAAAATTTTTCAGGTGAGATCGAAATTCGGCTAATCAGAGATCGTAAATTATGGCATCGCTCACCGATTCTTCGTAGAGCTCCCGGTTTTGGGGGAATTTGAACTCGAAATTTGGTAAAAAATTGAATTTGCCTCTAAAAATCGTTATATCTCCTGAATTATTCGTCACAGATCCCTCAAATAAAAACGTTTTCAAACTTCAAGTTCCGCTCTAAAACATAGTGGAGTTTCAAGTGCGTAGCCCATGGCCAGAAGAAGTGGCAGCTTCGGGAAAATTATCAATTTTTTCTTTGAAAGTTTCATATTTTTGCCTATAATTTATGAAATAATGTACTGACCGCACAACTGCAAGCATTTTCGTAATCTACATATTCATATTAACCATGGACAACATCATTGTTCAGGTTTGTTAGATAAAACCACCCCAACATCAGTAAAATTTTAAAGGAACCTCCCGCCTTTTCTGAATTTTCATTTCGTGTGGTGTTGAACTGAACCCTTGTCTGTTCTGGGGTCATTTATGAAAAGAGTCCTCCCGGTAGACTTTGGGCGTGCCTTCCATTCCTAATATTCGCAACAGGAATGTAAACTAAGCGGTAAAGAATTTTTACATTGGAAAGTGTTTACTATTTGACTCTGGAATGTCTCTCAAACCGCCGGCTACCCCTGTAGGAATTTGTGGCCAGAAATTTGGGATAAATATTTGAATTACTTGGATGAATGCTAGGGGGAGCAAGAATAATAGATCAAACATTGGTTATGTGACCCTTAACAATGATCCGTTTGTTCTGTTACTTCCTCTCGGTTGATGAACCTCTCATGCACTATTCGCTTTTAAAATTTTAGGTCTTGAAATTTTCGAATCGAATAGTAGATAGAATTATTTACTGTACAATATAGTACAAAAAGTCGTTAAAGTTTCTGAAGATAATGTACAAAATATATTATTTTGAATATACTTAATAATTTGTAACAGGCCAATTGAAAAGTCCCCGGTCTACCATTGTAAAACACATTTTTTTGGCAAAATTCGTTTTTATCATTCAACATAGTTGCTTTCGAGGGCGATTATAGCGATCTTTCAACTTTTCGATGCCATTTTTGTAGTACGATAGGCCTCAGTTTCGGCGATTACTTCTTCATTGGCGCTAAATTTCTTTCCAGCGAGCATTCTTTCGAGGTATGAAAACAGGAAAAAGTCGCTGGGGGCCAGATCTGGCGAATACGGTGGATGCAGCCATTGTTTTCATTGATTTGTGTCAATTGGCCTAATATTTTATGTATAATTTTATTTCGTCTCACCAACGTTTTACCAAATCTATAGCTATGATTAATAAAGGCTCGATTAATTGATATAATCATCAAAAGAAGGAATGCAAGAAACACCATGTATCCCGAAAATAAAACGTGTCTAGACCCATGTTTATAGGACTGTCCTCCCTAAATTATCTTAGGTATGTTTCATTTTTTTTGTACCTTCGATTTAGGTACACCCTGTATATGTTTAATATGAAATTGTTTCCCGATTCTGTGTCATTTTTTTCATCTATTCCCTATACGTTCTCGATAAAATTAATACATATATGAACTTGAAAAGATTAAACCAAATAACATTCCATTTGAAATGCAATAACGGGATTCACAACCACATAACATTGTAATTTAGTCTAATAGAGAATTATTGAGGGTTAATAATAATGTTCACGCTACGCAATCACATCAGCTGGAAATCAATTTTTCCACATGAAATGAACAAAGGAAATTTCAATCGGAATAGGTACTGAACGACAAAAATCGTAAAATTATTTTTTTATCGTTCAGGTTTTTCTAATAGCCACAAATAACTTTCAATTCACGCTAAATTTTTTCTATGATAGTTTGTATCCAGTTTAGTGTCGAATTCAAATGGAAAATAATAATAAAAACTTGAATTGCAATCGATTTTTTTGCTTATCTCTATTGCGAATGGTTCTTGAGTAATAGACATTCAATTAAAGTTTCATTTGCAGTGAATTTAATGAAACTTTGTGGTAAATTCACAGCGGTTTCTTCTATTTGTAATAAATATCCAGGCGCATGAATTACAGTTATCATATTCTCCAGAGGATTATTTTTTGGTCGAGGCTTATCAGAGAGGCTTTTACTACTCACATTCAGGAAGAACAAGTTGATAACAGTCACGAATTCATATATATATACATAAATCCTAAAAAACAATTTAAAACCCGCATCCATGTAGTGGAAACTGGAAAATCTTCACGATGATGGAATGTGCATATGGTATTTCCACTCTGACGTCGAAGAATGCGAAAAATATTTAATTCGATGGATATTTTGTGTCTGGTCTTAGTTAAATTAGATTTTTGTGGTAACATCTACAATAACAGAAAACTGAGAAAGACGGAAATATGCTGAAATTAACTTTAACGGTCGTTCAAACGAAAACCACTGCATTTCAACGTCAGATTATTTTAATTTCGTACCCTTGAACGGAACCCCCACTCTGTGCGGATTAAACAAATTCTGAACCCGTTCTCTCTTCCCCTTCCGCATATATCGCTCCAAGAAGGATTTTTGCGTGTTTTTCACCTGCAAGCAATTTTGGATAGTGAGATTAGGTCTATTTGCCAGGATGAAATACAGGACAAACAGATTTGAGTATTTGCTACCGATTCTCGAGCTAGGATAATTGTAAAAATAATTTGATCACTACACAGAATAGGTCATGAGATAAATCTTTTGAGATTAATTCTCTCAACATGCCAATTGAAAAGTTCCCGGTCTATCATAGTAAAACTCATTTTTTTGGCAAAATTCGATTCTATTAATCAATATAGTTGCCTTCGAGGGCGATACAGCGATTATAGCGATCTTCCAACTTTGCGTCACCATTTTTGTAGTACAATTCGTCTTTCGCTTCAAAAAAGGCCTCAGATTCGACGATTACTTCTTCATTGGCGCTTAATTACCAGCGAGCTTTTTCTTTAGGTTTGAGAACAGGAAAAAGGCGCTGGGGGCCAGATCTGGCGAATACGGTGGATGCAGAAGCAATTCGAAGCTCTATTCATGCAATTTTGCCATAGTTTTTATTAATTTGTGACACGGCGCATTGTCTTGATGAAACAGCACCTATTTTTTCTTCGAATGGGGCCGTTTTTTAACAATTCCGTCCTTTAAACGATCCAATAACGCTATATAATAAAAAAATATAAACGGTTTTGCGCGTATTCAAAGTGAATACAAATCAGTCGCCATATTAAACATTTTCGACATGAGTCTTAAAATAGTCATTACGCATTCAAATGGTACTTGCTACATTCTAGGTTTATTTTCTGTAGCTCCGACAAATTCAGCAGATTAGGACACTTGGGTATTCCCATAGAAATAGCCTAATAGAAATAAATATATATGTGCAGATATTGCGAAGTTGGCTATGGTATATATCACATTTTCACTGAGAAGAATATAAGCGGTGATTTCCGCTATGTGCATTTTTCAAATTCATAATGCCCTTCTGGAGCTAGAAATTAAGTTCTGAATTTCATGAGATAAAGCATCAACACCAGCCGGCATCATATTATTTAGTCGTATCTCTCTGTTGGGAACTTCGCGATATCTCAATTGAATGGCAAGCAGAAAATTTTGCCGCCATGATGAATTCATAGGATATTCTGTTGAATCAACTGCCGCATCATCGCCATTATTGAGAAACATTTCGTTTCGCCAACAACATCATTCCTCGAATCAACTCTGTTTCATTTTGAATCTCGGACAAAAGATAGAGGAACTGACTAGATTCATATACATATTCATATCATTTTGGACGTGGGTGTTTCACAGTTTGATCCACAACGACGTATGTTATCGATGAATGGTCAAATTGAAAGACGGGTTGCTCTACTGCTTCCATATCGGCCTATTGTGATAAGCATAGCAGATTTTTTCAAGTTTCAATCATGGAAAGATACACGCTTCAACAACTTTTAGAAATTGTTGAACTGTTTCATTAAAATCAGTGATTATTTGTGAATATTGAGAGAAAATACCAGGCAGTAGCCTAATGGAAAAATCACCGGTTTATTTTTCTGAATTTTTCGTTTGTTCTAAAATACACTTCCTGCATAAGAGAGTCTATGGGTTTAACTCAACTTTGACTAGTTTTCGAGATGCAGGGTGTCGAAGTTGAAAAAAGGCATTTCTTCAAATAACATTTTCCGTAGGAAAACATCTTGAATGAAACACTTCTGCGCGACAAATATTGCTTGCCCGTAAAGTGATAATTTTAGACTGGTATTTAATAAAAAATATTATTAGATATGTAGCAACTGAGAGCATCTTGAGAACTATTTGACTTGAAAAAATGATCACTTTTTTCGAAATTTATTTCGTTTGACTCAACCCGTTTTAAACAAAAATTCAATCAAAAACCAGTCTAATATTATCACCTTAAGGGTAAGCATTATTTTTGTCGTGAAGAAGTGTTTCATTCAAGATGTTTTACTACGAGGAATGTTACAAGAAATGGCATTTGCAAACTTGGACACCCTGTATCTAACTAGTCATAACAGGCCAATTGAAAAGTCCCCGGTCCACTATGGCAAAATTCGATTTTATTATTCAACATATTTGCCTTCGAGGGCGATACAGCGATTATAGCGATCTTCCAACTTTTCGATATCATTTTTGTAGTACGATTTGTCTTTCGCTTCAAAATAGGCCTCAGTTTCGGCGATTACTTCTTCTTTGGCGCTAAATTTTTTTCCAGCGAGCATTTTTTTGAGGTCTGAGAACAGGAAAAAATTCGCTGGGGGCCAGATCTGGCGAATACGGTGGATGCAGAAGAAATTGGAAGCCCAATTCATGCAATTTTGCCATTGTTTTCATTGATTGGAGACACGACGCATTGTCTTGATGAAACAGCACCTTTTTTGTCAAATGGGGACGTTTTTCAACGATTTCATCTTTTAAACGATGCAATAACGCTATATAATAATCAGATTAAATCAACTAACAAGTCAAATTGTGTCATGTAGTGTGATTCTGTGACGTCTTTTTCTGCTTGTTGGGAATATTTGTAATGCATTGAGTTCTCTCACTTTCTGTTTGTACAAGGTTCTGCTGATCATTTCACTTGAGTGAATGAATAAACCGATAAAATTTTGAGGGGTTAGTGTTAAGGCAGTCATCCAGCATGAGCCAGACTATGGGCGATATTATAAATGAGAATAGAGTCCTATTTGAAACCATTCGAATGTGAGAGAATGTTAAAATCCACCCTCTTTATTTCTACTGAGGTTGTCAGTGAAAAACTTATTAGATGCGGGACTTCGTTGCAATTTACATAATGCCCCCAAAATGCGGAGAATTCCACAATCAGTGAACCAAGAATCCCTTCATCATTCTCCACTGATAAAGTCCTGGCATTTCTCCTGAATTCAGATTGTATTATCACCTTCAATTACGGTATTCAATATTCCGATATTTCGGCCTGAGAAGAATGACCTTCGAAATTAAGGTTCGTCAACGTGATAATGAAATTTAATAGCGACATAACAACCATTCACACTGAAATTCCTTGAATTATAGAAAAAAGTTGGAAGATTCCTCAGGTCTTTATAAATTCAGAGAATCGGAATTCTTCCTTACGTATCTTGCCTAATTTTTTACCACTCTGCAGTGGATGTTTATCATTCGTTCCAATTTCAATTTCTTCATTATATTCCCTTTGGTTCTTTTTGTACTCTATTGTACAGGGTGTGCAAATTTCGATGTTTTCGCACTACAACTTTTACGCCAGAGGATATAGACAAAATCTGATACCCCAGTCTCTTTCTCTTTTTCTGAGAAACTAACAATTCTACGTAAAAAAGTGCCTGCATAATATTTTGATTTCAGAGCTCTATCATCAGTATCAGCGGAGATATAAATGTTTTTCGATATCGCAGTTTTTCCAATTTTCGCCTCTTACTCGAAACCAAAAGAATTTGGCCAAAAATGAATACTGGTCTCATTAGTTTTTCAGAAAAAAAAACAGAATAGGGTAGGTACTTATTAGATTTTGTCTATCTCCTCTGGTTTGAAAGTTGTAGTGCTAAAACATAGAAATTCGCCCATCCTGTACATTGTGCCATGTACACGAAGGACATGAGCTTTGAAAAACAAAGTCAAAATTATAAATATAATTGAAAATAACATCAAACTGTATGATGCTGAGAATTTTTAATGTATTTATCATTTTGTTGTTGACTTTGTTTTCCAAAAACAATTTGTTCGTTGGGATGTAAAACCGGTATACAGACGTGTTATTGCCTTATTTCTCCCACCAATGTTTGGTAAAACTCAGGCTTTGATTTTTTAACTTGTTATAAAAATATGTTTCTCTTTTTTCCTATAGTGTTCCCAACAAATTGGATTGCTTCAGATTAACTACATTTATGAATAATTAACAACTTTAATCACGTCCAGTATGAATATAAAAAATATAATCCTGCATATAAAATTGACGGGCGATTTTCATGTATTTACCAGTTTTATTATTGAAAATGTCATTCAAATCGAACAAATATTCTGAATAATCTTTCAACACAGTAAAACAAAGGATAAGCCAACTATGCTGACATGTTTCCAAACGATTCAATACCAAATAAAAATTTTATATCAACTATAAGATAAATATTGCCGATAATGTAGAATGAAAATGAGGACATCATTTCATCCGATGAAAACAAATATTTGAAGTTTTTCGTTGGTTCATTCGATTTTTTTTCGTGGATTCGTTTCGAAATTTAATCTAGTAGTCAAAATCGATTTGTAGGGTATCAATTAATCCAAATTAAACTGTCCCAAAATGATTGTCAGGTCGAATAAATGACAGCAATTTTTATTGGAGGTTTGGGTTTTAATTTTCAATATGAACTTTTGGAATCGATATAGGAGAAAATATGTTTCAGCCAACTCGAAACTATCAAATTTTGGTTGCTTCGCCTCATTCGAGAACACAATTCATAAATTTTGATGGCGAAAACTCAAAGATTTATATTACGATGATAGAATGTTTTTGAACCTTACATATTTTTAATATTGTAGGTATATTTTCATTATAATTTTTTTCAATCAAATGCTTTCAGATAATTGACGGTGAAAATAATTCTCGACAGAATTTTGTGCTAATGAATAAATATTCTAGAACACAAAAACTGTAGAAGTAGCAGCAGAATAATTCGAAAGAAAATATTTTCATTCTGTTTGATGAGTAAATATAAATTAAAAAAGTGAAAGTTTGAAGAGTTCGATATCAAATTCAATTGAAGCAATAGGTACCAACGGAAGTTTCATTGAAACTTATTTCAAAGAAAGTATTCATAAACTTTTATGTGTATGTAAAAATGACGTACTCATATCAGAGATCTATTTATCAATAGTTGAGCGCTCATCGGTGCTTAAAGGAAGGGTATAATTGTTACATTGAGCGGAATGACCCCTAACTAACTTCAAGTTGTATTTATGTTAGTTCAACTTCACTATCGTTTAATTTACCCTCAACCAAAATCATATCCCTAATCTCATAATAAGTTGCCGCTTGATCCTGTGTCGTCCAAAATCGTAGCTTTATATCGGAAACAAGAAGAAAGTATCCGGAATCTGTCTTAGTTAGACAGTTAATTAATGAGTGTTCCTTCGGAGGGCAGCTGTTTTTTAGTCATGAGTTAATTGTGTAGCTGAAAAACAGGCCGGCTTTACCCCTATTAAGTTTCAATAAGGTTTGTTGCTTTGTCTCATTCGGACAAATTAGTTCTTCATTTCCTTTCGCTCGCATTCTGACAGAATGTGAAGAAAACCGCACGAACAGTTATTTAACAGTTGAAACTCGTAGGAAATTTATGGACTCGCGTTCCCGTCGAATTTTTTTTGTTCCCGAACTTCCGAATGTTAATTTGCGCAAAGTTGATGAAGTTTTCCGAAAATTTCGCGCGTGTGCTAAATTGGCTGTACACGCTGGTGATTGCGTTATGTTAACGTCTTAAGTTGAATTGAAGTGGTGCGGTGACTTACCCAGGGACACATCACAAAACACGTAACCGAAGAAGACGCGAGTTTGGTGCAGGTTGGCTCTGCGGTAGCTTCCCTGAAAATGTGGAAATGCGGACTGGAAGAGCGTGCTCTTGTTTTGGGGACTTGCGCCTTCGTCCCTCCCCCCTCGCTTCTCCGATCCTGTTGCTTCTTTTAGTTCAGCTGTTCATACTGATACCTCTGGAAATTTCTCCAACAGTCCCCATAGGAAAGGTTCTTAATCGCTATTCATTAAAATTCGTAACAATCGTGCAGGTGCATTCAGGTTTTCCCCAAGTGCGCTCGATCCCCGAACTGAGCGCTAATTCGTCCCGTCGGCGATGTTTGTGTTTATACCTCCTCAAATTCGATTCTGACTAGAAAGTTTCTAGTGTAGGTTCGGATCTTGAAAATTTGATTAGGGCCACCTTTCAACATAGACCTCATAATGATACCTCAGTTAAACAGGGTTAGGGATTCATCATCCAAGTAGCTCGACATTTTAACCAACTACTTGACTTTAAAATCAAGCTCGTGAAAAATTACATACTTGGGCTTGATTTGACTTGATTTTAGATATTTATTGCTTGACTTGATATTACTTGAGCTTGATATGCACGCGTCGCACGGCTTATATTTCTGCTATCTAGTGCGCGCTTAGACTAAATAAGGGTATTTCTCGAGCGCCGAGAGACTGAAGCTTCCGCCAGTGTGACTTAATTGGTAGTTTTCTCACATTTCTAAGAAATCTATTGGTAGATTATGATAGTTTCAGAAATATCTTTTCAAGCTTGGCCATAATGGCCAAGGATTTTTTATCAACGCCAGCATCTTCAGCTCCTGTTGAAAGACAATTTTCCAGAGCTGCTCTTACAGTCACAAAAACCCGAAATAGGTAAGGCGACAAATCTATAAGATGCCTCATGTGTCTTATATCCTGGATGGAAAATTGAGAAATCAAACCAAGCCTGGATGTTTCTCAATATTAAGAAACTCTATTTTTTCATTATTTTTTATTTGGTTATGCTTTATAGTGATTTGATTTATGTTTCTATTTCAAAAGAGTTGATATTCATGGTTCTTTTATACAATAAGTTTAATAAATGAAAGTGTTTTTTGCAAGGTTCCTTCTCATTTCATCATATTTTTATTAATGTGACAATTCACAATAAACTGCTAAAAATCAAGTAGCTTGATATGATTCAAGTACTACTTGACTTGAGCTTGACTTGAAATCAAGCCAAGTAGCTTGAAAACTCAAGCCACTGAAAACTGAAAGCAACTTGAGTTCTTTTAGATTTGGAGAAAAGTATTCAAGGAGCCCAGATTTATTTTTTCCTAATAATCATTTACCAGAAATCAGATCGTATATAACTTTCTTGATTCCTTCTTGTGTTACAGGTTGTCTCTAAACTGTTTCAAATATTTCGCTATATCTTGGGTTTCCGTTTGAGCTATTCGAAAAATTCTTAATTTTTTTCCCATTAATTTTTATGATTTAAATGAAACTCATAACAGATCATAGAAATTAATAACCGTTTCAGAGATAAAGAGCAGAGTTGGTGTTTCTTAAATGGGACACCCATATTTTTCAACGCAATGTCATCCGTTTCAAAGATATTGAACTCTTTGACTTCATATTTATGATGGGACACCCTATATATCCAAAAATTTTTCATTTATTTCAAGATTTCATTCATTTTATGTCCATTATATAATTCTAATCAAGTCCTATACAATGTGTCCCATTTAAAAAACATCAACTGTCCTCTATTATCTAAAAGGATAATTACTTTCTAATTAAATAAGACACCCTATGAATGACTTGATAACAATAACACAATGAACACAAAATGTATTAAAACTCGAAATTTTTATATATAGGGTGTCCCATAAAAAAAGTCGAAATCTCAATATCTTCGAAACGCATCACTTTTTTGAAAAACCCTTAGATAAAGGGATACTTTTCGACAAACATACAGCTAAAAAACTGCGTTGAAGCACTATTTTTCCTCCACATCTCTGAAACGGCTATTCATTTCTAAGATCTGTTATGAGTATTATATAAACCATAAAAAGTACTGAAAAAAAGTTTTTGAATTTTTCGAATATCTCGAATAGAAAGCAAGATAGAGCGGAATATTTGAAACGATTATTTTTTCAGAAACGTCCGGTAACTTGAAAACGAATCAAGATATCTACGATTTGCTTTCTAACATCTTATTATTCCGAAGAAAGAGATTGGAGGTCCTTATGTCTTATAGTTCTCGAGATGCTATCAGTGAGCATCGATTTTGGGACACCTTGTATTCTTGTACGACAACTAGTTAATCTAATAATGTCGTTCATGAATTCCTCTCAAATTGATTTCAATATTCGACAATTCTAAACGTTTTTGAAGCGTGTATCTTCCACGATTGAATGGCAGAACTTACTGACCTCAAATGGCAGAAAAAATATCAAAAAATAATTCACAGTATTACCATTAGGAACAATTCAAAATGAATTATTTTTATCGGAAAACCCTACATGTGTCGAATGTAGAATTCCAGGCTTAAAAGATCCTGACGATAAGTTGCTGCTTTTCTCTAATTTTTTCACGAGTGTATCGGAAAGTTAACAAATATTGTTTGTGGCTAAGAGCGGTTCTCTTGAGGCTTCAAGTTAAATATCAGTCGAAGTAAATGGGTACAAAAGCTACCCATTTGTCCTAAGGCAATCGTTGTGGCTTAATGTGAATTTCTAGAGTTGACTGGCTTGCCATTTCAAATTCAAAGTGGAAAACTACCATTGTGTATCATGTCATATTCCTATTTGTTTTGACTCCGAGAACTTCACTCTGTGAAGTTCAACATTGTGGAACAATTGGGCCAAAAACAGGAAAGGCAAACTCATCAAATTCAACACAAATAAAATAGAAATATTCTGGACACTGAAGTATTTTCCTTCGATGTTCTCCAAGAGAATTTCTAAACATTTCCTGATTAATCCTGCCTTCAACACAAGGGAAAAAAAGGGGAAAGTGGTTGAAATTTCTTCAAAACTAGCTTTCACATTATGCTAGAATCAATTATCCACATTATCAAATTAATCAATATTCAATTGCAGCGCTCAACTTCAGCTCTATTATGATATAAATAGACTTCATTCATTTTTAATTCAATAATCAATAAAATAAATAATTTCCATTCAAATTCATGATTGATTAAAATTCAATTACTCTCATTATAATATAATTGAAACCTTAGTATCATGCAATCGTTGTTTTATTCCAGTTGTGACGTAATTACCTTCTTATTTTAATACCATCATAAGTTCATGATATGCAATTGTAAACTCATCAAAATAACATTTGATAATTTATCGTCCAATTACAATTTGATTATAATTTCACTCAACTTATAGTACAAAATCAATTTAATTATTAATTAAACTAAATTTTGTTTTAAAGTTGAAGCAAGATTCCGTGAATTATAAGATGATCACAAGAAAAACATCGTCGTATCCAACATTTTAGATTTCTTGACACATCTGTTACGATTGTAGAAAAATAAAAGATTTGACGGTCATGGCCAAGAAGTTCTTCAAACAGCATCAGATCTAACTGCCATAAATCCGATAGAATATGATGAAAGTGTGCTAATAGCCGAAAGCTACAAGTGAACTTATCATTTTGAAAGCTTTTCAACACTGTGTTGGAGATTCCGATGACGGGCCAAGTAACAAACTGTGATTCGTCGATTCGCTGGTTAAATTTAGATAGCGTGAAGTCCATATCACGCGATATCACCTTTGAGAGCGTTGTGACTGGAGTGGCTGAACCTGATGAAATTATATTCTCGCAGTCTCTCATATACGGTGCATCGTCGCCCAGAATTTCATTTTTCCTTTGAAAAATATTAATATCCACATTGAGAGCACGAGTTGATATTGAATGGGTACTAAAAGTTCTCATCCGGGCATTTTGAATTACAAGTCAACCGTGGAACTATGAACTCTATATATTTCTGTAGCATTCAAAACCCTTGCCCTGGAACTTGAACAATGTCAATTGAATCAAAGGGTAACTCCACACTTAGCGAAATATACAGGCATTCCATTAACATTAACAGGATCGTAAATCATTTGGACAGAAAGTCATCCATATGGTTCACCGATGGATCAAAATCAGAGAGAGGTAATGGCATTGTGATATAAGGACCTAAACTGAGGATCTCTAAAGCCCTGGGAAGTGAGCCCTCGATTCTACAGACCGAGATAATGGCTGGTTATGTATGCGCCCAGGAGTGTCTCAAAATGAACCTCAAGAGGGCGCATATCTACATCACCACGGACAGCCAAACCACACTGAGATCCCTGGAATCGTACTGCCAGGGGTGTTTCTGTGGGCTAGGAAAAGACCAATATAAAGCTGCGTTCCAGCTATGGGAGTTGAATAACAGGATAATCCACTCCTGGACTTGCTCAGCCAAATAAATTCGTGACGATTTCACCTACCTACACCAAAAAGCTCTTGAAGCTGTCACGAGCCGAGCTTGGGTGATGGTGGGACTGCTGACGGGGCACTGTCGGTACAAACATCATTTGTACCGTATGGGAAAGTCAGCAGACGAGATTTGCAGGCTCTGTGGATCGGAAGCAGAAACAGACGAACACACGGTATGCAAGTGTCCAGAGCTGGCTGGCTTAAGAACCATTCATATGCGTTATCAAGAGTCATGTTTTAAATCTGAAGATGCCTAACACAGATTCAGGTGAAAAGTCAGATGAGCAACAAAAGCTAATGTAGGATTTCACATATGCCTACTTATGCGTTTCGTCCCTGGCACACACACCGGACTCATCAGTGTGACTTTGGTATAATTGTGTGTGCCGTGTCACAGACGCTTGGGTAATTTATTATTATCGGGAGCCGCCGGGACTCGAACCCGGCACCTTGTCGCATCTCGGTGAGTGAGTCTACCTCTTAACGTCTAGGCTACTGAATGCTGTGTTTATTGTTGCTATGTGGAGCTTTATGAGAAGCCGCCACACTAAAAATACCAGAATGCTTTCTGTTCAGATGCAGTGAAGAAAACATTGTCAAAATTCGGAGTTCTACATTTTCTTGATTCAATTCATCTGGAAATTGAAATGAGGAAATGCCAGACAAAGTGAGAGGCTTAGTTGATAGTAAACAGAATACGAAAATATGGACAAAGAAGGGTAAAACATGCGAATGGGGCATTCGTAATCAGAGCAACAATCATCGCCAGCAGCTCCCTACAATTCCAAAAGAACTGTTAACGTTGAATTGAAATTCCATGAGAACAATGGATGTTATTTGCTTTTGGTCCATACCTATTAGTGCTTGTACATCAACCAGAGTGTTAATTGAACACTGAAATGACTCAATTACCTCTTGTTATAGGTTGCCGGCGCACAAATGATTATACAGTTATCCCCTGAAAGTGAAATGAATTATTGTAAGAGAAAATAGAAGAGAATGGAGAAAAATTCAACTGCAAGCCTCTGTGGCGGATATTTTATCGTTGTAATGTAGCAAAATTGTGAATATGAAACAGATAGGCTATCAAATGAAGTGTTATTTATGGTTGGCGCTACTTCCGTTTCAGCCATAATTCACAAACATATAAAACTCTTTAATTTTCACACAGCCAAGCTCGTTCGAATAAAAATGCAAGCGGTGTATGACGGTGACTGCATTGTTCTAAATCTCGTAATTCGTTGCTGTTTGGTGTTTTGCGGGTGGCTTTTTGAGGAAGAAATGTGGCTCCACAGGATCTAGATCATTGTTCAGCTTTCAGGAAGAAGTTTCGTATAGGTCAGCCTATTTCAATGATATATTATTTTTGTTCTCTGCGGTCTCAAATTTATGCACAATTATGGCTAGCGGATTTTTTCATTTATATAGAAAACGAACCATCGAACGGATTCTGTATATTCTTCTGTTTCTATGGAACAAGCGAGCAAAAAGACACCATTGGAATTCGCAGGTTCCTCTAAATCACTTCTTCTGTATCTTGGAATTTGTGTAGCCCTATTCTTGCATGTGAGAAAGCTATAGCTCTAGTTCTTTTTTTTTTTAGTGTCCCCTCTAGTAGAGATTAGTGACAACCATGGCAAATTCGTCATCCAGAAGTGTTTTCTCCTCCTTCTCCCTCTATTTGGCCTTTTGTGAACAACTGGAACAATTAGTACTGATTTCAATATACATACACTGTTTCCGTGAAGTATGGAACAAATTCATTTTTAGCTAAACAGACCATTTTAAGAAATAATCCTGAAACACGTCGATTTTTTATTTTAATTTAACGTGTTTTAAAATAATAATCTAATATACAGGGTGAATTACTTCCGAGTAATGACGCCGCCGTAATTTTTTTTAAATGGAACACCCCCATTTTGTCTCAATTTTCCGATTACTCTAGCTGAGCTGAATCCAAAAATGTATCACATATTGAATCCAATTGGTACAGGGTGTACAAAAATACAATAGTTTTATGTGTGCTCATAAAGTAGCGCGTAACATTCTTTATTAGTTAAATTAACAATATTATCAGAAATACTTATTGTCTAGCGGCAATTGGTTTGAATGTAACACCCTGTAGTTTGTTACATTTTTAGATTAATAAAAATCATAAATATATGCCTAGTCATTGCTCCTAAATGATCAACCTGTCATATACAGGGTGTCCGTTATTAATCTCCAAATATGAAGAACTTCCAATTTTTCTATCTCGATATTTTCAAATGTTCTTCGACGCGCTATGCAAATGACCGAAGATAATCTGTGGTTCAGAGAGTTGTAATTATTGACTATAAGCAAGAATTTTCCATCGCCCAGTCGAAGTTATTCGCTCAAAATTGGAAGCTTACCATCATTTGGGCAAAACGATAGAACTCAAAAACCCATTCTATCTGAATCCCCCATTTATAAAAGTTCATATTTGGAAAATTTGCCGCGTGAAATTCAACTATTATCTAATCTCCCATTCCTATTACTGTCCGAGATCATGGGCCAAAAAAAAATCGCGTAATAGCAGATCTCCTATTGTTTGATCCCTTTTCATTCTTTTGTCCTAGGGTTGAAATGAAAAATCTGGCACATATAAAGCGCATTAGGCATCAATCTGATTGAAAATCTTCATCCAAGCATATCACCGTTGTCTGCGCATTTATGATACGATTGATTGGAAAGATATTCGACGATTATTCAAATGAATTAGTTTATAGGCACTCTATAAACGTCAGTGATAGTTAGATGGTTGAATGGAAAGAGAAATTTGAATTTCTCATATCCCGCAATGACCCTGCCAACTCCATTATATCTGAATGTTTATCGTCGTATTGACATTTCGATTTATGAAATAGGGATTTGGCCACGATTTATGGCTTAGCAGTCGGTAATACGGGCCTGGTAGGAAAAAAAAATGGGGGACAGACCATAAAAATATTCAGATATACGAGTGTAGGTCCCCATAATGGTGTCGGACTCACGCCCTGACCGCTCAATTTTAATCTGAATGTTACGACTAGCATCTACAAGCTATATCCGGTCTGAAGACCAGATTGGTCCATTTCCAGAGCTATCCAAATTATTAGATCCGGAAATATTCAGAATAAACCATTTTTCCTATAACTGCTATGAAAAGTAGCGTATTCTTCATAGTTTACTCAATTTGAAAACTATGTATTGCTCATACTGTGGGAAATATTATTTCTCACGGCACTTTGCCCACACCTCGCTTGGCAGACCAATGAAATTGGGCTTTCGAGTCGTTTCTATGGAAACGCAATAAATTAGCACATTACTGTCAACGAAGGCCATTTTGATTTGAATCAAGTCCATTACTTGAATTATTAAAATTTGTGCAGTTGTAGGTAGAGTATAGTGTGCAACATGTGTGGAGAGTCCAACTTTTCTCGCGAGTGTGGAAATTTGTGGCACGAGCCTGAAAGTCGAGTGCCGCAAACACACGAGCGATATTTCTAGATAACATCGCGCATATACCTAGACAATGGCTCATATCTCTATTCAATCCGATACCTTCAGTAAAATATCCAGGAAAGTGCAATGATTACAGGCTAATAAGCCTCATGAGTAAAGTACTAAGTTTTGGTACTTATTTGCCCAATCTGTAGCGGATATTAATAAAGATTCGATAAACTGTTGTAAGCATTACAAAAAAGTAGGACTACAAGAAACACCCTGTATCTCGAAAACAAAGCGTTTACGGGCCCATGTATAGGACATCTTATTCTTCAAATTATTCAAGGAATCAATCAGTTTTCTTCCAGGAACACCCTGTATAAGATAAAAATAATCAAATCGATATTCAAATAAATGCTATTATTCGAGTAATTTTTGGTTCAAACTTCGTTATTGAACCTTTCTTTCTCACAATTCAGATATGAGTAAATGTTGTCGTCAAAAAATTATTTTTCGATTACCCCCCCCCCCCCCAAGTAAAAAAAAGATCTACGCCCTTGAGTGAAACAATTCTTACTTACGTAATAAAATAGCGGAATTAGAATAATTGTATTTAATATCAATTCCTAAAGAATATATTTCAACCTAAAGTCAGAAGGATCCCCTAAAAAAATTAATTGTGTTTGGAAACATCGAAGGATCGCTTCTAAGGGATGATTTTGTTTGCCAAATTATTGTCGGGCAGTTTAGATTGACTATTTCAGGAACGACATGTTCAAAGCCACAGGCAGGTCTGCAGTCATGACATCCAATGGTTGGTTACATAAGGACAGGTTTCCTCATTGCCTACTTACCTATATAACATAATCCTTTACCCTGCCACTCAAAGGCTCCCTCCATTCCTGTAAGCTTAATGTCATAGCGTCTTGCCCTGTCACATACTTTGATGATCTCTCAAAGCACCTACCTCATGCTCAGTTCCTAACATAACAACACAATTTTTCAATGAAAGGAGGGCTACCGAAAATTGTTGAGGTTCCATGTATAAATTTTCACCTATCGTGCGTCTACTTAGATACATTCATGTATAGCTCTCCATTTGAGAAATTGGAATTCCTAGATTCCATCATCGAGAAATTCAAAATAGTTTACCAGAATTACAATGTTGCTCTTTCTATATAAGTAGGAGTGAAGCAGATGAAAAGTTCACCTGAACAAATTGTTCATAAAAAGGACAAGCTGAGATGAGTCATAATTAATCCTTTTCAAATTCCATACCTTTAATTGACAATAAGGGGGTGGGGCTAAATTATTTGCTACAAAAAGGACACCCAGTTGGACGAAAAAAAATTTCTCCAAAAAAAATTATAACAGAGCTGCCACATATTCTGACTGTCAAATTAGTTCGAATAAGATTCATTCTTCAAGTTTATGTAGTAAAATACCTTAAGAATAATTTCAAGCATCACTTTTTCGTGGATTTTCCCTTGATTTATTTCAAAAACAATTCGAGGATACAGAGCGAAAAGATAAAGTCGGCTCATCCACCAATAATATTTTCAACTTCAAGCGAGCATTTTATCCATCTTGAAGACTTGAAACTAACGTTTCATGAATAATTTTTGACTAACAGAAGCATTAGGTCTCTCATATTATAGAATGACCATTTCAAAAGACAACAGGAGCGATGAGAAAAAATTTGGTGGATTCGCATGATAAGTTGATTTGTAGCAGTGTTTTCGAGATTATTTGTTTATTAGCTGTGATTGCGTATCAGACTCATCTTCATATTGTTAAAAAATTTTGAAAAAAATCATAAATTCTATCATTTTTCTGGATTGCAGGTTTACAGCAGTCAATCTGTAAATCAATGTTCATATTTGAAATAAGAGCAATTTCCTCCTAATTGTTGAATGAACACATTTAATCTCTGTAGGAACAATGATGACAATTTTTTTCATTAGTTGATAATGAGTCTAACCACCTCTAGATCTTCCACGTACTGGAAAGCGCATCGAGTCATCTATTGACTACACGCTGAACTAAAATCATAACAAGCAGCAGAAATCTGTGTTTGTACGCAGGCAGATGGATGTATTGATTTTCTCTACAACCTCTATGAAAAAGTATTCTTTAAGAGGCAAACTAATCTGACGAATTTCACCACGAGTGATATTAAATGGTGAATTTCTCTTTTATGCTTTGGAACGCAAGTACAGATGAAATGGCAAGTTTTGCCAATAGATGGGGCTGATTTATATAAATACAATTATGTCCTAAATCGTCATGAACGATTTGAATTTCAAAAAACTACAAATTTCGAACGAAGATTAATAATTTCCAGATCATTTGAAATTATTATGGTGTTTCAGAAAAATCATATTCATTATATTATATAAACACTCAATACTAAAAAGATATTGAATATCTTTGTACGAGGATTACAATAATTGTTTTCGATATAATCTTACGAGTAGGTAGAATTATCGCTGGAATAAAAAAATTGTAAACTATTCCAAAAAACAAAATAATCATCTCCAATGGTCAAGTTTCGAAAACACTCGACAATTTAATCGCAATATGTTCAGTGGTAATGAATTCAACTGATCAATTCATCATTATAATTACAATAGAATCGCTGAATGATATAACCGCTCAAATAATTTCAATTGTGATTTCGAGAGTCTGCTAAATTGTTCATTCGTATGCCAAAACACTCCGTTTTGTAGATTTTTTATATTTGAACTTTCCTTATTGTTTTATGTAGGCTGTGTTACTGTGTCCCATCAGGCACATATTTGCTAATTGTTCAACCGACAACAATAGTAAAAATAAATATTGTCATAGGTCTGAAGAGTTCACGTCTTTTTCATTAATTGCAATGTCATCAGTTTAGACTAGATGAATTGAATGCAATTGAAGTTTTTTTCATCAACAATAGTTTGGTTGAATTTGAATTGTTGAACTACAGTCTTCAGTTGCATATGCAATAACCCTCCGAAACTTACATAATAAATTGAATTGCATTTCCATGAATCGTTATTCAGTACATTTTGAAAAGTGAATCAACAAAATAGTGAAGTTTGTTTACTGGGAAATTTCCAGGGAAATATCCTGAACTGCCTCTGATATTACGATTCATTATTTCGAAGAATCTCGGTGAATAAACACTGATACGTTAGTAATAAACGCCAACATTAATGTCTTTGTTTTCAGAAAGATTTAGAACTTTGCATTTCCCAAATTATTACACTGGATGATTGCAAATCAGATCATTTTTCCGAAATCAGAGCACATTTCAAGGTAACAATAAAGAGGAGAGCATTGATACGATGTTTTCGAAATGAATATTAACACCAATACAGATCAACAATTCCTAGAATGTTCTTATCACAATAATATTTTTTGTTTACTGGAGAGGACATAATCTTCAAGGATTGCCAGACTTGGCAAAACTTTTTCTCGAAACAAACTGGATTGGGTGAAAACACTCATCAATCTGAGGTCAATTGTCCAGTTTCTCTTGAGTCTTCTATGAGGTTAGTCCTGAAGTTGTTGGATAAGAGGATTTATGTCTGATTCCAGCCTGTCATGCTATTAAACACATCGGTTTTTAACCAAGTCTTTGACTTAAGGTAAATTCAGATCATCGTGTTGCATCTTCGCAGTATGTTCAGGTGATCTCCATTTCTAGCTAGTATAACTGTAGCATCTGCATACATGTTTGGTCCATTCAGTTGTGGTTAGGTCTGCAATGTATAAAAGATAGTGGAGGGTCCAATAGACTCCCTTGGGGCATACCTCTGCTCTAATTTCTTCTCCGTTGAAATATCGTTGTCAAATTTGGCTATAAAGGTTCGATTTCAATACTATGAAGAATTATTGGATCTTTTTGCTTGATTTTGTCAGAATGAAGTGAACTCGTGCTGAATTGGCATTTTCAACTGGAATTTTGTTGCGAGTCTCAACATTTTTTACAATATCAGACGTTTGTTATTTTGAAAATCCGAAAAGAATCATGTTCCTTATAGAAATGTCTTTGAAAGCTTAGAGTAATTAAATCGATTTTGAATTCAAACACAAGTCGACTAATTCTCACTACAATCAATAAGACAAGTAAACTCGGAAAGGACAGTACATGTTCAATAATTCAATCGTGATATTGTTATGTATATACGTTCATTAACCTCCATATGTCACTTGGTTTCAATTATCAATTCTCGTAATTCAAAAGTCAGCCTTGAGAACCATGCTCGGTTCATCTGCCAAAACGTCTTGTCAAGGTTATTTCAAAAGACAAGGAATCCTTACAACCTCGGTACTTTCTATCTTCAAATGTATCCTTTTCCTGACGAAATATGGACATTACTTTTAGGGCTATAGGAATCTGAATAATACAAAACGCATTTTTCTAATTTCCGATGTGCTCTCTGGTGTAAACACAAAAAAATGTGGAATATATGTGCCTCAAATGCTTCAATAAGCTACCAAAAAAATTTCAAGCCATATCTGCTTTCAAAGAGTTCAATAATGCTACTCGAAAGCTACTACTAAACCTTGAATCTTACTCTTTAAGTGAGTATCTGGATACAAATCTTCAAATTTGACTTATTTTTTGTTATTTTCTATTTCAGTTCTTTTTTGTGCTGAAACAAAGTCCAATATTTCAAACAGACAGGATATATGTTTGTGAATACCTAGATCTTTTCTCATGATGAATTGTCAACTCCAATGGTTACCTGGAAATAAGAGTCAGTGTCCAAATTTTAGGAATTGTTTTAATAGAATGAAAAATCATAATTTCGAGATTTTTCTCGGGAATGAGTCATTTTAACGGATGTTTTGTCGTCTACCGAGAAAACAAACGAGTTACGCAATATATCGCCAAGTTTCTAAGTAATTTTCTATTTCCCAGATCACTAACAACAGTTGTATTGGTACATCACCAGATGATTTACTGGGAAAACACAAGAATTGAACCCATAGGACTTGTAATTTCAATTCGGAAGGAATACGCAAATATCAGATTGGAAAATAACAAAATTAATTATATATTATAACCGCAACATGTGAGAAAACAACATTGGATACGACACGAGCTGTTATGAAATGTTTTTACCAATGTTATTCATCAGGAATAATAATAATTGTTGTGTTCTATTTCGTCTCCTGATGATAGTTCATGTTTTGATTATTTTATCGAGGCTCATAGCTAGGATCAGAAACGGTAAACATTGCGTAAGATTCAGATATTTTATTTTCCTCCTTGTGTCGACACAGGTATATTTCCCAATTAGACATCACAATTTTACCGATAATTCTATTCGTGTGGTAGCAATAGGGAAATGTCAATACTCTCATTATAACAAGCTGTAACAGGATTCTGCATTTTCCTCGAATCCTATACAAATTGAATGTTATTTTCAATTTTTTTTTTAATTCAAATCATTATATTCTCAAATTCATAAGCAGCTTAGCTTAGTTATTATTTTCCTGGAATTACCATTATCGCGATCGATGAACCGAAATCATTATTCCCAGTTGTCAATTGTTTGGGGAAACAAAATGAAATTTTCATTGTTTGGAGTTGAAAATCTTCTGCCTCTAGAACTTTATCCTGGAACTTCGAGAACTTATTAAAAATAGTTAATTGCATCGCAAATTCAAAATGCACGGTTTGAACCAGACAAATTCATCAAATTAATTTAAAAAAAAACTTTCTTGAGAGGTTTACCTGCAGGTATCAGAAAGATGCATTTCTGTCGATGATCGGATGAGAAAAATTCTGTTTATCAAATTTGCATACGTATGTACGTCATTCTTCGTCCAGGAACTCTCTTATCGAAATTTTCATCAAACCTTATTCTTTGAAAATAGTTTACTCAAAGACTGATTCAACGCCAAGAAATACAAGTTGAGAAGAGTTTGGATTACAATACTTTTCAGTATATGAGATACTCATGACTCCCAGTAAGTGAGAGTCTTCAGTTAATGCTAGAATGACTTTTTACGTCCAATTCAAGATGTTAGGAAGACCATTTTGTGGAGATTTTCAGATTATTTTGCAGGTGTTTCTCAATCAGAACTTTCGATAACTTTTCTTTCCATGTTGCATTACATCAGATACCAGCTTGAGAGACTGTCAATTTAATGTATTTCCTTTCGAAGCATGAAGACATTTTCGGTATTTGAATTTGAGAGCTAAAAGAAAATGTTCCAAAGTCGGAGCTTGTTGATTTCCACATATTTTTCAGCATTACTACAAAAACTTATGATTCCTCTGATAGGTATATGCTACACTATGAGGAGCTGAAATATTGGGGTTTTCAAATAAAACATAATCATTTATAAAACGATGCAAATATTCACTATATACATCAATTAGGATAGGTATCAATTACAGATTGAGATAACAAAATAGATAAGTGACCATAGCTTCTCTTCTACTACACGTTATGATAATTGATAAGCCAAGAAATGCGCAGTTGAGAAGAGTGTGAATTACAAAACTTTTCAGGATGAGAATCTCATGACTCTCCGAGATTGACCCAAAAAAATTCTGAAATGACTTTCAACGTCAAATTGCAGATGTGTTGATTTTTTTTTGTGCAAATTTTCGAGGTTAATTCGCAGGTGCTCAAAATACTACGATGAGAACGTTACGTTTTGAAATCCAAAGCTCCACTGCTCATGTGCTTTTGCGCGCGTGTATCATCTCACATAGTCGATCTCAGCGTGTGTCAAAGTTCCTGATTCCCTTGCTCATGACGCAGATAAGTATTGTAGGAATTTTAGGAGGCATTGCGCAACATTGTGCTGGTCATGGACGCTTCGCGTGTTTTGAAATTTGATTTCGTCAATGGCGTAGCATCTTTTGGGAAACCACCGAATTGAAACAATATATTTGGATGTCATCCTCTGCGTGTTACGTTGATGACAATGTTACAGCTTGCGTTAGAACAGTCGCTTGTAAATTATTGATGCCAGATTGGATTGCTTGCCCTTAACTAGAACAAAGTCTCCTCAATTAATCAATCCACTTATTTGAACTTGAATTGTTGAAAATCTCGAAGGTCTGCGTATTACAACAAAAAGTATTTCACCATGCTTTGTTCCGTAAGCTATATAGAAGTTTCATATCTATTTATCTGTCAGTTTTTTCCTAGAAGCGCTGCTTATAGCACGTTAGTCCTAAGCTTCAAAATATACTTGTCCAAATATGGATTCATAAACTATTTGTGAAAGAAAGTCTTCGCTGAGTGAAAAGCAATCGGCGAAAGTCGTCAAAATCGACCAAAACGCAGTTGGCAAGGTTAATGCATCCTGATTTTGGGACGTACGTGGTATATAGTTCATTCACTATTCTGACAAATGTAAAACCATCAACAATTAATATTACATAACTTTATCAGATCCATTATGTTCAGAAAGAACGTCTTCAAATGCAAAAAATATACCTTTGTCACAAATTGCGTTTCCAACAGCTTATTCTTCAGATCTGGCCTCCAAAGATTACTGACCTCAAAATAATGCTTCAGAAAACAAACTTGACTTCAATGAAGAAGTAATTCTTAAGGTACAATCATATTTCGGAAGTAAAGACGAATCTTTCTACAGAATAGGTTTTTAAGAGTAAGAGGAATGTTGGAGTATTTGTATCAATCTTGGAGGTGACTATCTTGACGAATGAAGTCGAATTTTTGAGAAAAAAATATATTTTTTCTGGTGCTAGGCATTTTTCGACTTTCACATGAGAGCTGATCAACTGTTCCTTGATCATAACTATAGATAGCTATTTCTTTTTTTCTTTTTTTCATATTGTATTACACCAGAGCACCTTGTTCTTATTTTCATAATTATTGTGTTGTCAATCTGTTAAAATCGATTTATTTTCTTTCTAAGTATGAAATCTGATCCTGCCCCATTCCTGATTTTTGAGATTGAAAGCTGAAGAAAAAAATCTTCCAGAGTCAGAGTAGGTTGATTTCCTCGTATTTTTTGTAAACTTTGCCTCCGTGAGGATCTGAAAAGTTGGGCATTTGAAATAAAACGTAATCGTTTATAAAACGATGCAAATATTCACTTTATAGATTAATTAGGATACATTGCATGGTAATATGAAAATAAACATAATTATTTTCTTTGTAGCTGGACGAAATCAGTTACAGATTGAGATAACAAAGTAGTAGATGAGGGACCACAGCTTCTTTTCTGCTACAGGTTATGATACGATAATGAGTTAAAATAACATAGTGTTTGAACTCGTCGAGCCCAGTAACAAAAATACATCTATACATAAATAAATGTTTTTCTTAGGTATATGATAAATATATTCCCCAGAAATTTGGCCATCACAATTGAGTCATCTTGACTAATCAAAAATTAATCACATTTATATAACACACATAGGAATATCGTCAACAACTCTTTACATCTACTCTTACAGATCACTCGGTTTGTTCGTGTTTCTGGGGAATTCGTATAAAATCACACATTTCTAGCTATATTAACAAAAAGGTACATTGATTGCCTTTACGAAAGCGCGTTTAGGCTAGACAAAATCGATGTGATCAAATCATGGCTTTCCGGCCTTATGTTTTCAATAAATAACTAGACTACACAAATAAATAGTCCGCTCTTCTGTCAGCGGATATTTCTTCAGATCAGTGACACCAAAAATATGTACAAATATCACCTCAACGACGCACCATACTCGAATCGTCCTTCCTGATCATATTTTTCAGGTTTTCCACTTCTGTTGACAAACGTACAATCTCCCTGTCCTGCAAGGATTGAAGATGTGACTGCTTGTTATGCATGGACTGCAGAGCTGCTGCAGCTTGTGCTTGTGCCGTCCATTCGGTTCCTAAGGATATACCCGAATCTCTCTCATCGCTGGACCCTTCTGCGTCCCATGAGGGACTCACCCTTTGACCAGGCTCTTGTTTGATGTTCTGGAGCTGGAGTAGAGCGCTAGCTGCATCCTTGTCTCCTAGATGTGACTTGTGGCGTAGTTTCAACGGTAAACTGTTGTTGGTGATGACGATACCCTCGTCACCTGAATTACTGGACAGTTCGAAGGGTGATTGTGCCCTTGAACGTGGTCTTCCTCTGGCTGACAAGTTGAGAGCATCATCTGAGGAATAGTGGGGACTGTGGAAGGATGGGAAGGTATAGGGATGGAACTCTGGCCTGTGTTCGTGATGTGTTGGAGGAACATGAATGAGATGCGGGTGTGTTAAGGGTGGTGGTGGTGGTGAACCAAGAACCGGCTGTAGGCTCTGTTGGCTCATCGAGTTCGGCGACTGGTAAATGTGTGGTTGAGGATGTGTCAGCTTCTGTCGTTTGGTGATGCTCAATACTTGTTCGTTGGTTGGTAAATTGGCAAGGACTTTCTCTACGCAGACGACGTTTTCACCGCAAATACCGTACTCCTCTTTGATGGCCTCGAGTTGAGCCTTGAGTACGGCGTTTTCTTTCGTTAACTCCACGACGCGTTGCTCCAACACCATATCGTTGAATCGCCTCTTCTCTCTGGACCTCTTGGCGGCCTCATTATTTCTCCTCCTTCTATCCCAATAGCTGTCATCCTTCTTACTGTCAGGCGTGAATTCGCGTTGCTTCCTCTGTGAGAACAGTTCCTTGTGCTTGACGGAGTTCATTGGGTAGTTGGCTGAGTACTCATCAACTGACGGCGAAGAAGATGTGGAACTCAACAGTTCCCGACCATGACCATTAGGCATACTTGAATTCACTTGTGGTAATTCCCCGTTCACTGGTGATCCATTATGGCTTCGACCAACAAATTCCGCCACCATCATACGTTGCTTTATAATATCTGCAACAAAAGGATCAATAAGTTTGATTCGATCGATTCACAATCTTCAAAGAAAAAGGTCATTCACACACCGGACACTTGGATGTGTCTCAAATTCAAATCTATCTCAATTCAGTTTTCCCTTATAAGGTTTTTCGAAACAAAGGAAGATACCTAATCATCCGTGTTTATGTAATTTTTTACGAAAACCGTTATCGCGATATAATTTTCGAAATCCTACATAGATAATTCGATGATATTCACTGATACGGGGGGCCCATGGGAAAATCAATTGCAACCTGCTGAAAATTCGATATTTCAATTTCCATTGTTTCATAAGCTCGATAACCCTAACCTAATTATATCGCGACAACTGATTTGAAGCAATTAGATTCGAGCTGCATTATTGATTCGCTGATAACGATTTAAGAAGGGTCAACTTCCGATACTTCGATTCGAGATGTGATACGAACAGATTCAAGTATTAATTTCATCTCTGTTTATCAGGAAGGCGAAATCGAATGCGTTTTTTACACCGCAATTTCTTGAGCGACATACTCGCTTTAAATAGCAGAATAATTACAATAGAACGACCCAATTCGCAAGAAATTAACCCAATTCGATTTGGCACGGTGCGTATATCGACGCTGAAAAAAAAAATAGAACGAGTTCAACGAATGTAAAAGGGGGAAAAAAAATTGCTGACTAATCGACTTTCACCAGAAAGATGAGCTAAGGCATGACTGAACTTTTTGGCAAGTCGTATCAATTCCACTTATGATTCAATTCATCCGATTTATTTTTAAATTGTTCCGAACGACCAAATTTGAATGCATTGTCATCCTCGTGTATGTTTAATTCGGATTTCCAAGCGGATTTCGACAAAGAATGTTGAGTTTTAGATGAATCATAATTCTCTGAATTCGTTATATCATATCTATCGTCAGTTAGTTAATCTGGCTACTCGAGTCATCGTCGTGAATGGATTATTTTTCTTCTTGTGAGTTTTAAGAATGGTTTCAGAGGTCTAACTGTTAACTAGAGAGGGATCTACCTACATATTTACAGGTCCAATCTATAACGGCTACTAAAAGTAGGCTAGTAGAACTCGAGTTCAAGAATGCTCGCCAGTCGATCTTTGTTACATAATTTCATTGCTAAATCGAGTCATTATTCCAAGATTACATCGAAACTAAACAAAGACAATCGGGTTCAACCAACCTCGAAATTTAATAAACAACAATTTTATCAGTATGAAACTGAGCGAGCTGGGTCCAAGTATTCCAATATCCCATTGAGAAAATGCTCAGTATCATCTTCTTAGATAAGTTATTGTCAAAATAGTTCGGATGCTCAATCAACTTATCTCCGGGGATTCGCAGAAACGTACAACTTGAAAGATTGCATCATCGCATATCCACATTTCGGCTATTGGCGAAATGTTGAACAATCGAACGCATTTGAATTGCAAAATGCGGCGATGATAACACATAGCCAAAAATATCCTTTGTAGAACAACAAACAGTTTAAGTGCGCATTTGCCAAACAAAAAACTGCATAATTTAGATTTGGATGTAAACAACATCATATTATGCGACTTGGGAATAAATTCGACTCACCGTCGTGTCCAAAAAGGGGGTTGGCTAATTGTCACTGAATCGCCTCATAAAACAATTGCTGGAGTTGTGCATCCATAGACATAAACACAAGATTCGTGTAAAACACTAGCGTAAAAATATCACCCGGTGCGCAACTTGATATTGCGTACCACGATACACCGAACTCTCTCGTTGTTCAGCATAAACTAACTTGCTATTCAATGTTCCGTGAGATACATACCTACATTAAACTCCGCGTGTTCAATCTGAGTCGGTGGTGGGGCAGTGGTGGGGAGCGAGGCCAACACCCTCACTGACTCACCAATTAGCTGGTAAATGGTCACCTTCGCTTCTTACGTAATGATATTGTGTCTTGTCTGTGTTTTTACTGAGGAATTCCTGACTCAGGAGCGGGACAATGCAGATACGCTCATCTGAAATCCCGCGCGAAATTTCGCGCTCCTGTCTTCGCGGAGAAAGCTGTGACGCTCGCGAATTCTAGATACCCAGCCAGCTGAGGATCAAGGCAGGGGATTCCCCATATGCTCTCAGCAGTATCATGCTGAGTAAACATTGAATTAAACAGTCCTAGAGCTAGTTTACTGACAAAACGAAGCAAAGCTCAGCTGAGTAGCTACTCAAGTTCGAATCTAGTCACTAGAGAATATTTCCCACCCTGAGTCATCCAATAAAGAATATTCCCAAGTCGATCCTAATCATAGCCAACTCTTTTCTAGTCTGAACCATGCAGCAATCCATATCGATGGAGAATATTTTCCAACCAAAACTGATCAGTTAGGAATATTGCCAACCTATACCAATCCAGGGAGACAACATCATTGAAGAATGTTTCAATGATCAACTGAGAATATTTCTCAGCCACAATGATAATTATTTCCCAGTCGCTCCTTATCACTACAGACTGTTACTTTTCTAGTCTTAACCATCCAGCAGAGAATATTTCCTATTCCTATGGGAATATTTCCAACCTAAACCAATCCAGGGAGAATATTTTCCAGCCGATCCCTCATCTTTGAAAAATAATCCCTGGATAGGCCACTTATTGAATACATCATAAAGAATATTCCCTGTATATTCAAGTATTCTGGTACTAGCTAGAGTTGGTAAATATTCTTTACAGGATAATGCTACCTGTTGGATCCTCAGGATTAATCCTTCGGTTCAACCGTATTATGCAGTAGTGCAGTACTTATTGTTCTGATTCTGATAGTCGGAAGATGAGTTGACAAGTTAAATCAAATAATCCATTCACAAAACATTCTACATCTATTTGAATGTTACTTGATGTACAGTTATCCAAATTCAACTATGTATAGACGGTCAAAATCTGTATCTACCAGAACAATATCTCCCCTCTGTAAGGTTCCTTTAAAAAATCCCAAATGTCTTCAACATCGCTATAAAAGGAAGAAGATGATGATATAAATTGAAAATAATCTGCTAGAATCATTATTACAGAATATATCAGATTTTTGTGCCAACTCAGAAGGTCTAATAAAAAAACGGCAAATTGGCAAATCCTTGAATTTAAGATGAAGATAGAAGTTATATCCTTCGAAGAGAGCTCAGCTCAGTAGCAGAGGTCTTGAAGTCGCTCCTTGTTGAAAAAAAAGTTTCGCAACCAAAAACTCAAGAACCAGTTGAGTTCTTGACCTTGTCCAAAGCATTTCCTTGTTGTGGTGGTCGGCGTGAGGTTCGAATTGGATCGAACGTAAAGAAAATTAAAATATTCACATGACAAGGTG
This sequence comes from Harmonia axyridis, assembly GCF_914767665.1. Taxonomy (NCBI): domain Eukaryota; kingdom Metazoa; phylum Arthropoda; class Insecta; order Coleoptera; family Coccinellidae; genus Harmonia; species Harmonia axyridis. The sequence goes on from NC_059508.1 coordinate 587,736, forward strand.
ACTCCAAGGCGCCAAAAAACAATCTACCGGTATGGCGGAAGTCCTTCGTGAAAAAAAGCAGCTGCACCGAATGTTCTTGGTAAATCGGTACGGACAGAATGAAATCATCATTCTGAGGTTCTCTGAACGAGCTTTCCGTCATCGTTGTACATAATCGTTCTGCGTAAAGTAAATCCCTCCATTTATGGAATGATATGGACGCTGAATAAACTGGCACTTGTTCTCCTCGGTGTGATCCAGCCAAAGACAAGGACAATGTAAATTACTTCCTTAAGAGGCGTTTTGTTAATTCCCAAAAACGTTCGCGATATTCCATCGGAATAGAACAACCTTCGACGATTGAGTAATATCTGATAGAAATTCCGAATGGTTTACGTTATTAGTTATTCCGTTACACATCACTGTTATGTAACCTTTTTTTCGATTCGGCGACCGTGTACATCAGCAAAATTATTTATGTATGAGGCATGGAATTTGATAAGCAACGGTACGGCAGAATTTTCGGTTTCTGGGTCAAAGATAAAACGGGAGTAAAATAAAAAGACAGAATACCCTGGAATATGTAACCCAAAATTATCATTGCAGAATATTTCCCGATCATCATTAGAGAATATTTTCAGTGATAAGATGAGAATATTTTCCACCCTTAACCATTGAATGATGAATATTTCCCAGTTGATCCTAATCACTACATCGAGTAGAGAATATTCCCTAATACGATTCTATCAGTGGAGAATATTTCCCAGTAGATCACTGAAAAATATTCCTTAATTGGAATATTTCCTTAGACAATCATATCAGAATATAGAATATTCCCTTAAATTAATATTCTCATACCATTTCGAGTTGGAAAATATTCTATACAGAATACTCAAGTTCTGGGAATGTTCTACACTGATTTGATCGATTCGGGGAATACCCACCGAATGGTTTAATCAGGAAATATTTTTCAGGGATGAGGGTTGGTTGTGATATATCCCCCCTGGATTTGTTTAGGTTAAAAAATATTTCCAACGAATAAATTTGAATATCATATTATCCACCTGGTTAGGTATATTATTCTGTCCAAATTATTGCAGACTATTGTCTGGTCTGAACCACCCAGTGGACTTTATTCATCTACTCAATCACAAGAGGCGAGAATATTATCTAACATAAACTAATTCAGGGGAAAATTCACCACCAAATCTCATCACTGAAAAATATTCCCTGTGACAGTGGACATGTTTTTATCCAATGAGAGAGAGAGAGAATATATGGTTATATTAATGGTATCATTAATATAGGATAATTCCTAAGTTGAACTTATCAGTACAGGATATTTCCTTCTGAACGGGGCAATGAAGAATCCGATAAGAATATTTCCTCAGGTTTTTCAAAGTGTGCAAGAAAACCTACAGGTTCCTATAGGTATTATTACAATTATGAATTGTATCATAGCTATTAGAAAACTCGTTATATTTCGTTAATCGACAAATCTATTGCAATATTGGAAGAGGTAAAACTTGATATTTTACAATTTACCAACAAATCTATCTGAAGAAGTAATGGTGAAGGTTACCGATGGGAGTGCTTCCTAATAGAACATTCGAATGAAGATTTCAATTTCTGCTATTTGGTATCTATATGGGAAAAACCCTACGACTAGGTATGTGTAGGCATGATTCATCATTTTTGGTTGTTCTGAAGTAGATAATTGGCGTTATATAATGCGAAAATGTAAATCACCAGCTGCTTATCTCCGAGTGAATTTTAATGAATCAAATTCGGCAATCCGTGTTGAAATCGAATAGAATTTTTAATTGAATTTTGATAGTAAATTGCTGACATTAATAATGGTTGACTGGTCAAATTCACAAGGGTTAACAGTATCGAAATACCACGCGCTTAGGTTCAATCAAGGTTACTTTTCATTAATAGACAAGAATGTTGCATATGATACTTTTATTGCAAGATAGCCTCTTTATCTTTCTGAGCTCATCGCTCCTCCAGGTCAATTTCCGTTCAGGACCTCTTAAGCTTATTACATCCAAAACTTGCCCACGTAATTGAAACAGGTTGGAACGTGCTTCGAAATAGTTATGACGAAAATGGGCAGGTCAACGAAACTGCCGATATCTAATTCATCAGTTCGATGTCAACAGCCAATAACCCAGTAAAATGACATGGCAGAAAAGCAATCGCCAAAAATCAATGTCGACTTACAATTACGAATTGGAGAGTAACAAAGAAGCCTCTGATGGCCGACCGTGACTTTGAAACAATTCAGTTAATTTCCGGAAAGCGTATTCATAGTTTTGCCAGGAGACTCCATTGAATCAGAACAACATTGAAACGCGTTCTGAACGGGCACACTCACCAGGATTTTCCCATGATAAGTTCTGCCGAGTGTGTGTTCCTATGTTCGATGGAAATAGTTCATTTTAATTTTTCAAGGCATCTAATTATAATCTACAACAAAACTGACGTTAAATCCTGAATTTTTCATATTTTTCTCTCATTATACAGGGTGTTCCTAAATTGGAGGTACAAACGAAAACGAGGTACTCGTAGAATTATTAGATCTACACCTTTACATTGGTTACCGGTGCTATCACATGGAACAAATTCATTTTTAGCTAACAGACCATTTTACGAATAATCCTGAAACACGTCAATTTTTTATTTTAATTCACCGTATTTTAAAATAATAATCTAATATACAGAGTGAATTACTTTTTTTTTAATGGAACAACCCCATTTTGTCTACATTTTCCGATTACCCTGATTCCAAAAATTTATCACATGTTGATTCCAATTGGTACAGGGTGGACAATAAGTATTTTTGATAATATTGTTAATTTAACTAATAAAGAATGTTACGCGTTATGAGCACACACAAAACTATTGTATTTTTGTCCATCCTGTACCAATTGGAATCAACATATGATACATTTTTGGAATGAGCTCAGCTAAAGTAATCGGAAAATTGAGACAAAATGGGGGTGTTCCATTTGAAAAAAATTAGGTTGACGTCATTACTCGAAAGTAATTCACCCTGTATATTAGATTATTATTTTAAAATACGGTAAATTGAAATCAAAAATCGACGTGTTTCAGGAGTATTTCTCAAAATCGTCCGTTAATTTAAAAATGAATTAGTTCCATACTTTTCGGACACAGTGTATAGTTCCGCCTCATATTCGTAGACAGGTTGAAATCTTGGGATAAATTTCATTTCTACCCGAGCTTATTTTCAATTGTATCTTACCTCCCAGATCCTAAAACTGCTAGATTAAAGTCACTTAAACCTTTATGGATTGATACCTCCCTTCAATCTAATGAAAGTGACAAGGAAATTTGGCGTTCGGAATGGAGTTCTTGTAATATCTTCAACAAAAGTCTTATCGTTGATCCTTCAGAGAAAGTTCTAGGTTTCAATCTAGGAAAATTTGGTGTATTTTAAATCGACTAAGGACTGGTCATGGTCGTTGTAATAGTATGCTCTTCAAATGACATTCTATTGATAGCCCACTATATGAGTGTTATGTATAAGAAACCATTGACCACTTGGTGAATACTTGTCCAATTTATGAATTTCATGGTGGTTTCCAAGCTATCCATTCAGTTTCATATTTTTTTTAGAATTGGTGGCTAACTTCAAATCAATATAATGGAACTAATATTTAGTATTCCTTTCTGGTTCTTTTTTTTTGTTTTAGGATTTGATTATAAAGTTGTCAACTGTTGGTGGAGAGAAAGAATGGGGAAGATTTTGTTTTCATGAATAAGAAGTCCTTCAATATTAATATGTCAGCTCATTCTGTGAATGTATGCACAAACCAGTCACTACACCTATACGGGGAGACAGAGTTTTTGCTGAGGTTTTTATTCGTTCTGTTGTATCATACGTTGAAATGTATGATGCCTCGTTTACCTTGCCTCACCTAATATTGAGATTACATCATTTTTTTGGACTGCCAGAGGTCTAGCGAAAATAAAATCCTGAAGGAATAAAGAACGCACTGTTTCGAAAAAATTATCACCCTGTAGATTTGCAACCAAAATTGCAAGATTGCACATGCTTTGAGAAGGAAAATTTGAAAAAGTCACCCTGTTTCTCGGATAAAAACAGTTTACGGGTCAATGTTTATAAGACTTTTTGTCGTAAAACTGTACGAAGAATCTCTCCTGTTCATTTGCACCTCTAATTTGGACACTACACCCTGTATATCAGCAATTTAAAATTTACTTGATACTGCGACTTCTTGCGATGAGCCTGACAACGCAAAAAAATACTGTTCTTTTTGTAGTTTTTGCAGCTCATCCTTTCTTTGTGATTCTATTTTTATAATCCTTTATTCCTTGAAAAAAGCGCGCACTCTATTCAAAATTTACATCTAGTTATTTGCGATTGCAGTTCCAGTATATATTTTTCATCTTCTATTCATTCCTTCTCGAATGCTACTTCTGGTTAGAGATTTGAAAAATAAAAAAAATAAGCGGAAATCCATTCTCTGTTCCTCTAAGGAGAGCTTCCAACTCTCCAACTTCTATTTTCCGCTAAAAGTTTCCAAGAAAAAACAAATTGACTGATTCCAGTAAGTAGCTACGCTCCAGCAATTCAAATGAGGTTCTTCCTAGAAATCCTCCCAATTAATAATTGTTGGGAATAACTCAATAAATTTAATATGTGAGTCGCCTATTCCAGGAATATTTCTGTTTTCACGTACCTCTTTTCGATGGAAATTCGTCTCTGATATAATCTCTTAGATGGAGCTAGGCTCGTATCGTTCAACCATTACTTCTTTTTTATAACTCAGGGCAATTGTAATTTTTCCTGACTAAAGTTATTATTAGGGTGATTATCTGTGTACTTACTGTGAGAATATCTCCTTAGTTCAGGATCAGAGTCGGGAACTTGATATTCTGGGGACAAAATGAACAATATTATTTTCAAGGAAGCAAAGCTGAACAGCCATAGGACAATTTCGATTTCAAAATCACTTGAAATATGAAATCATAATTATCAATTGAATGGATCATAACTGTCACGAAAGTTCTAATTGACATGACGAAAAATGATTATTATATATTATACAGAGTTAAGTCTCATCCAACCATACAATCAGAATTTTATATTTAGTCCCAACACGTAAAATATTACAGATCACTTGTGAAGGTACAATAGAATAACAATGATAAACATCTTTAATTTTTCTTAATTATGTAAATGATTTCAGTTGAAACTTCGATTTATTCGTTGGTTTAGCATCTCAACTCCCAAAAGAAACAAATATGTAATTATGGGTTCATTGCTTTGAATCGAGCGGCTAAAAACCTTCAGTATATGATGACATTCAACCTTGTAAGATCAACAAACACGTCTAATTTTCAAAAATAGCCTCATGTGCATCTGTTCCGAAATAGGTTTTACTTACATGCGTCCGATGTTAACCTCAATATCCTCTCACCCCCCCCTGTTCCGCGAAAAATGCAATCGAAAATAAAATTCAGAGCAATGCTTTGCTGTTCTTGTTGGATGTAAAAATATAAACGCATATGAAACAGTCTCAAGGTTTTTCCCTCCCAACTACATAATAAAGCAGCTTGGGATGCTGCTACAATGGCGCTTGTAACTCAAGGAAAGTTGGATGCATTTTATCGAATCAGTGACTCCTCTGGAGGTCACTTGATTCATATCTCCCCTCAACTGGACGCTCATAGAGTCGAATTAATTAAATTACTCCTATGTGGAATGCAGTTTTTGCACTCGAAATGAATTGGAATCGAATATTTCCGGAAGAACTTGCTCAAAAACTGTATAAGCTCTTCTTCAGCAGTCCTAAACATTATGCTCAAACTATTTCTCTATGAAACCGTCTTCCAAATGCTCAGAATTATACTTATCGAGTCCTATTTACATACAAACGAGTATCTAATAAAAGGAGATCACAATAAATTGGAAGTAGCACAGTAGGCATTCATTAAACATTATTGAGAACATCAACCTGTAGAAGTTCCGGTTATCATTCAGATTTCCTAAAGAGAGAAACGATAACTTTCTAGCGCATACATTTTGAACAGGAGCGAAGAAGATGTAACACAATAGCTCACCTTTTTCAGGAATTAAAGAATAAAGAAGATCTTGACTTGAAAACTCAGAAACACTTTCAGAATTACTACTACGCGCCATTTTGGAAGATCAGCAGAATGTTGCAAAGATGTAACTGCAATGAATTGCACAGTGCAAATGCAGGTATTTAAGAATGTAGTCACAGCAATGTAATCTGCTCTCATTCTATGTTTAAGAAGACTAAGCTGCATGTATAATGGACAAATATTTAATTTTTTCGCAATGGTCGTGGCGATGCCATTCTTCATTGAATGGGGACTAAACAAAGGTGTGATAAAGGGATCTGATTAAGATTGAAGGGTTGACTTGGTACTCACCTGTTTGAGAATTGTACATTAATCCTTTGTTATCAGCGTGCATGGTAGGCATCTTGGACACAGCACCCAAAGGGCGATAAACGAAGTGAAGAACTTGACAATGATCTTGAGAAGGTCTTTAGCACCGTTTCAAAGTCAATCAACGTATTACCACACCGTACTGTCGCAATCTGATCTTGAACCGACTGGAGTGTACACAGCACTGTGCTAATACAAGTGCAAGCCTGGTATAGCTAGGATGTAAAAGTTGAGATAGTGACCTAGATGTTGATGCGAAGTAGTGGCAGAACGAAGAAAGCGGAGAAAGGACAGTGGAAGGAAATGCGGTCGAAACGAGTAATACGCTGTTACGTGAGATGATCACCACACATAATGTATGTTTGTGTCCTCGTTTTGGCATTGAACATTGGGCGCGTTGCATTCTTAGATAAAAATGAAAATGTACGCCGAATATTTCCAAGAGAGAGTTGCACCTTTTCTGAATCTTCTTCCTCTAGATAACGCAACATCAGTGTCATCGTACCGCCAAAACTCTAGCCGATACCTTCCAACTGGGTCAACCGGATGTTTTTCCTCATTTTTAAGACTACCCCTTGGAATCGAGTCAACATACCCAATTTCAATACCTACCCAACCAATAGACCATTCTACACTATCAAAATTATTGTTCTTTTCATCAACGTCATTGATTAAACATTAAGAAACAATTCACATGAATTCGACAATATTAATGAAATCAGGAGACCAATTTGGACTCAGCCAACATTTCGTTCATACACTGTGTCCGTAAAGTATGGAACAAATTCGTTTTTAGTTAAACAGACCATTTTAAGAAATAATCCTGAAACTCGTCGATTTTTGATTTTAATTTACCGTATTTTAGAATAATCGAATATACAGGGTGAATTATTTTCGAGTAATGACGTCATTTTTTTTTTATGGAACACCCTCATTTTGTCTCAATTTTCCGATTACTTTAGCTGAGCTAATTCCAAAAATGTATCACTGTTGATTCCAATTGGTACAGGATGGACAAAAATAAAATAGTTTTGTGTGTGCTCATATAGTAACGCGTAACATTCTTCATTAGTTAAATCAACAATATCATAAAAAAAACTAATTGTCAAGCGGCAATGAACAAATAATGACATTTCACAAAAAAAAACGACTATGTTTTTTTAAATTAATAAGAAATAATTTCTTACACATTCTGTCTGCTAGACCACAAGTACCTACCAAACATTTTTGGAAACAGCTCATTTTTATTAATCTAAAAATGTAACAAACTATAGGGTGTTACATTCAAACCAATTGCCGCTAGACAATATGTATTTTTGATAATATTGTTAATTTAACTAATAAAGAATGTTACGCGTTACTTTATATGAGCTATTGTATTTTTGTCCACCCTATACCAATTGGAATCAACATGTGATACATTTTTGGAATCAGCTCAGCTAAGGTAATCGGAAAATTGAGACGAAATGGGGGTGTTCCATTTAAAGAAAATGACGGTGACGTCATAACTCGAAAGTAATTCACCCTGTATATTAGATTATTATTTTAAAATACGTTCAATTAAAATCAAAAATCGACGTGTTTCAGGATTATTTCTTAAAATGAATTTGTTCCATACTTTGCGGACACAGTGTATATTTAGACTCAATCAAGTCAACTTCATATAGTCCAAAAGATGATTTGTTTGGGTACATATAATATTAAAAATGATCACAAACACTTCGTTGAATGAATATAATCTGAGAAAGAACGACATACATACAGAAAATATGATATTATAAAATAATTGTCACTGTAAAAACAATCTAGTTTATTTCTCATCACGTGATAATTGGTGATAATTCAAGTCAAGTTCAAGTTCAAATGAATAGTTGAACTTGAACTTGACTTGAATTTTCACCAATTATCACGTGATTAGAAACAATCTAGATTGGGCGAACTTACAATGACGTCAATTTGAAGTAAACATCTGATTAAGTTAGTCTAAACTGAGGTATTTTCCCTATAAAAAGGTGAATGGAATTTTAGGGGGTTTGAAGCAAGACTGAAATCTATTTGATTCAATTGCTATAAGGAAAAAATAATGAAACAGCCATTTTTTTTTATCAATTACGATTGAAATTTAATAGTTTCAATCAAAAACATCTACGAAAAAAAAAATTGAATTTGCTATTGGCTGCATTGTATTAAGGATGAACCGTCAAGCGCAAAACCATTGCTTATATATAATTAAAATTTTTCCTGAATCCTACGAGATTTCCTACACATGCCTCTGAATGATGAGCTTCTGTTCTCGATATTCCATAATTGTAGCTCACGAGCAGATTCACATATGAATTGTTTTTTTTCTTTTTGTTGATGACGCACTAGACTGGAAATGATATTTCGATTGGTGAATGATATAAATTGCAAATTCATACTAACATTTTCAATATGGAAGATTCTGTTAGTATGGTTTTCGATAATAAAGTCTACAAAATGCTCTAGTGTCATGAAGTTTATTCTGAGGAAAAAAACAGTAATGAACATTAATCGCAGAGGTCTAGCCAGTACACTACTCATAATAAGCCAAAGTATGTAATAAAGTGGCCAATTTTACAATACATTTCATCCCAAAAAAAAGTAGATACAGAGAAAGAAATGTTCAGAATACTCAATATTGAAAATGCCGAAGGGGTTTTATTGAATAATTTTTTATTCTGCCATAGGAAAGCAGATTTTATAATAAATTGAATCAATCAAAGTAGAAGAATATTACTTAATTCTTGAATATTTCAAGCTAATATATTAGTCAAATCAAAAATGCCCCTAGAAACAAAAAGCACACCAGGACTAATTTTCACATCGAAAAATGCAAAACATTATTGAGTTTTCCAACAAGGAGTCAGATAAAATGATTACATAATGAAGTTTTTATGCTTTTTCATACATTAAAATTTCGAGCATGCTGATTATTACCCTCTTTGAGCTGGTAACGTCAGTATAATCGTCGACATCAACATTTTCATTTTCACGTTCCAGGAAACATTGACTTTCATGCTTAAGTTCGGACTGCCCAGAGAATCGTTAATAGGTTATTCATCGTTTTTCCTCTAATAACGACTTCATAATTCGCTTTAAGGATCGAACGAGTTCCTACGAAAAAAAAAAAAAGAGCTTCACTGCAGTGGTCGCCGGTTGGTTTCTCAACCTCAAAGGTGCATTCACATTCTCTAAATATTTCGTTGTTTACATTGAAAATCTTAAATAATCCCAAGGATACACTTTGTCTGCATCGACACTACTCCGATATAAAAATAATAAAAGTCATTTTGAAGTCAGTGCGCTCTCAACAAGAGCCATGAACCTAACAAGAGTACAACGAGTTATTTGCAAAATACTGTAATAAACATCTGCAAGGCCATCGCAATAAATGGCTGATAAAAAGCCAATGCACTTCTTTATGTGATGAATAACCGAAAAAGCTAACAAATATGATGCATTGTCTGTACTACAAGGTCAGATTGACGCTGACCATGGGCAAGGCTGGCATGGACGGTCGATGTGCTTGCATCATACATTAATTACCAGACTCGATCCGGACGGACTAAAGGTGCTACACACGTAATGATCTGCTCGAATTCCAAGAACTACTAAACCTCTTCACTCTTCCTACAGATGAACAAAACATTTCGTTACAAATACAATTAACGTTGCTCACAATTCTATAAAAGCCGCATTAAGTTAAACAATGATAACAATCCCAAATATAAATACGTGAAGATAACAGTTATCCAATAATGAGTCGCCGATGATTCTAGTTTATTGGATGACTCTTTGAAGCAATCTTCATATGGAAAACTTTAGTAGAGCATGAGAAATGGCATTATTGACTTCTTGAATGGCGGATGTCAATTTGACTATAAAGTGAAAGGAGTGAATAACCTAGTTGATTACAGATCATTATCAACCGTAGGTCAACTTATTATAGGTCCGGGCTAGTATAGCACACGAATATACCCGGTGGTTCACATAAAACAATCCAATACAAAATGCATTTACTGTTTTATAATATTTTTTCGAATGGACGTGTGAACTACTTCAAGTATATCATGCATGTGTGGACTACTTAAAGATCGTTCAGAAACTATTCAACAGCTCGCTTCAAGACGATATTCACATAGCAGCGCCAGCAAAATGAAAGCTATTAAAAATATCATGTTGTAATGATTAATCCGATCAGAATTTTCAATATTCCTTATTTCCTGGGGCACAGCCAATAAAATTATACAGAGGACCACTACAGGGAAAGATAGAAGGGCTTAAATTTAAAAAAAGTTGCAGAGGAAAACCAATATGGGGTCCATAAGAAAAAAAATTGACAATCGTGTCTCTGAAACAACGGGAAACAGAAAAAACCTGACGACACCATTAGAATCTCAATATTGGATAATGACTACAAACCGAATTTCGTGCAATTATCTCCAGAAACAAATGAGTTATACGGAAAATAAGAAAATCTCGGTTTTCAGTTTTTTCGAGATATCTAAGGAACCATTGGAGATATTTTGGATATATTGACACCAACACACTGATCCCTGAATACCACAATTTTTTTTCTAATTCAAGCCACCCTGTATCCCCAACGGTTTTCAATATCCCTGTAGTGCCCCTCTAAATACCACCTATTTATGTTATTTTCATTAGCTGAATATTGCAATATTTTATTGCCAAAGAGAATATTGTTGAATAGAGGATGAAATATTTTGGTTCATCCTAAAAAAACCATTCATCATCGGAAAAATGTTAATGAATAAAAGGAAATCAATAATGTTTAATATTAAAGGTGATTTCAATCAAAATACTGAGTTTGAAGCCTCCAAGAAAAAAATAATTATTTTATTAATGGGTTAAAATAATTCGTAGTACGAAATTTTCAGTTTTTCTATCAGAGGCACAATATAAATTCTGATGAAACCGTCTTTCTAGTCTGTATATTCAACTGTTATCTCGAATTAATCATAGTCTTCATACAACAAATGCAATTCGATATCAGAATGTGATGAATCAATTCAGAAAAAAAATGTTGCGCCACAACACAAGTTGACATCATATCTTTCGACTAATAATAATAATAGGTCATTGTCCATTATTTGTTCACGTACGCCTTTTTAACAGTAATTGGTTGGCAATATGTAATAAATTATAAACAAAATTGTAGATATGTTTGTTGACTCGTTCTTAGCGTAATGAGGACGTTAAACCTGAGTTGAGAAATTCGCGAAAAATATAATAATTCTTTCTACGCATCGCATTCGAATAAACACTTCAACGTTCATTTCGAACGTGCCGTACGATAAAAAATTATGATCTATATCGGAAGATAGCATCATCATAAAAAATTACGTACTATTTTAATCTATTTGTTGACCACAAAGAATTTATTGGTCGACGTGAACTCACACTCAGGTTCATTACATATTTTTACGAGTCATGCATGATTATTTAAACAATGATTTCAATCGAAAAGCTGCTGATTTCACATCAAAACATTCATTCGACTGATATTCAGTAATGATTTGTTCATGTTCACCAAAGAGAGAAAAATATCAATATAATTTAGAATATAGGGACACTTCATATTTGAATCTTTAAACTTTCACTTAATTTTCATTCATTTGAATAATATCAGAACTCTGAGTCTGTGAAATTTATGGATTAGATTCTCAAGTGTGATGAATACCTAATGATTTATAGACTTATGTAGCAGATAAGCAGAAAAGAAAAATACTTGGATTTGAAGGATCTAGACATTATTATAGCTGAAGAAAATACAAAAAGAAAAAGAAGTACAATTTCAAGTATATAATAATATCATATGATATTAATTATCTATCTGGTATCAGCAAAAATGCCATCAACATAAACATTGTCAAACAGAAGACTTCCACGATATTACGTAGGAATCATAATCGAAAGTAACCCAAGGAGAATGCATGTCATCAAGGGAGAGTAGTGATATACCGGTTTCACCCTTGTTAGGGATCATAAGTACTGCATAACTTCTTCTTTTTGTTTTTGTATTTGCTTCATTAATTACCAAGTATCAGCCATTTCATTTATTATTATTATAGCTGGTGAAATACAGTTCAAAACCGATTCTAAACTAGTTTAATTCGATTCTCAGAAGAAATTGAGATTTATAATGTAGATGAAACTCTTGAAAAAACTAAAAAATATTAGAAATAAGTACCCAAAAACACTGAAGCAAACAAATTCAGTTTGTGCGAAGAAACGATGCAGGTGTTGGATGAATCCATATGGAAAAATCCCTGACGATGCATAGATTGTTACAGAAATAACTGGACGAGTTGAACAAGCCAAGACCATGAAATTCTGTTACTTTCAACAAACTCGGAGAGCGCGAATGTTCGTTCACAAGGTTAACAGTGTTGTCCTTGCGTTGTCTGCCTGCAAGATGCAGTAGTAATTCAGCAATTTGACCATTACGTCGTCAAGGCATCTCTTGCATTATGACGTTATACAGGGTATGATGGTAAATTACGAAGTCGTCCGATGTTATGGGGATTCGATCAGATCCAGGGATAGGTTGTAATTTTTATGTTTAATATTAACTTCTTTGTGAAACATTTTTACACGTTCATCCTAAACAACAGTTCTATTTGTTCCTCTAGGTTTGACATGGAAAAACACTTCAAATTTCACACGAAGATGCGAAAATAATAATTTCATAATCCTGAAGGACAGTGGAAAGCATCTTCACTCTCCTGATGTCCTGATGGGGTATGTTTTGATCATTCCACGAATTTTTTGTGAATGGTGATGAGAATCCTTGTGCAGAAATATATCTGCGGGAGTTGGTTTTCTGTAGACTCTATGTCCTAGTTCACCTTCTGAGTTTCTTGTTACTAAGAAGTCTATAGCAATGGTATAGAGCAATATTCTTCATTTTAGAGAAGAATCATTTGATCATTTCTCGTTTTTTCTGTGAATAGTGGTGAGAATCCTTGTGCAGAAATATATCTGCTTGAGTTGGTTTTCTGTAGACTCTATGTCCTAGTTGACCTTCTGAGTTTCTTGTTACTAAGAAGTCTAGCAATGGTAGAAAGCAATATTCTTCATCTTACCCAGAATTTGCCATTTTTGTCGATAATAATTTTGTCTAACTTTCTAGTGTATACTCTAGAATAAACTCTCTTATTATTATTATACATTCAAAATATTTGATATTATACTTTGACAGATACATTTTCGTTTGCCTCGAAATGCAATTTCTGTAATATTAAAAATGATATTTTTAAAACAAGAATTCCTAAAAAACCTAATATATGAAAGTATAATATAATACAGTTTTAGGTGTCACAATTTGATCATGTAGAAAAAAGAATTTATTCATTAACTTGATACAATTCCGCGAAGTTTATAGAAAAATCAAGAAAAGGAGTTGTGTTTAACAGCAAGTCTCGAATACGTTTCTGACTATTGTTTACATTGCATGACGTGGTGGATATCTATTAAGTTTGAAGGAGGCCCAGTACCAAGAAATCCTTTGTTTTTGCACACATGGATGAACTCCCAACCTACGTGCATTTTCACCTCAAGCCAGGTCAAATAATTATATAAATCATCGTTTGTTATACAAGGGGTGGCACTTAGGCGGAGCCAAGAGAAGGAAGGTCTCAGACCTGCCAGACTGATATCAAGTTTTGATGAACCTCAAGAGGCCATACACCCGAAACTGAGGTCACAGACATTAAACTGCAACACAATTGGAGACAAATGTGTTGCAAATAACATATGTTTATTGTTATCCTTCGGCATTATATCTACAGACGAAATGAGCTGACTTGTTGCAAATGATTTCGCTGAATTTTATTGAGTAATTCCGAAAAATAATTCTCGGAAAACATTAATCTAGACAATGGGATGGAGCCATTAGATCATATCCTGAAATGTTTTCGGTAGAAACCAAAGAAAAATAACCGCGACAAAACTGCTCTGCTGCCTAATGCTAGAACGCACACCGAAATTAAAAATTCAAATGGGTCTCTATTTGGGTAAAGGCCAGCAATTCTTTACCGTTGTGTGAAATCCACAGATATATTTCGTAAATCTCGTTTTTTTTTATACGAATTATATAATATTTTCGTCGCTCTGGCGAGACTATTCTATTTGCAATTCAAAATCTCAGACGGATTCTTTGTTCGATATTTTTGTGCATTGTAAAACTTGCAAAATTCACTTGAGATGAACTTACACAATAGAAAACGGTAAACAAACTGAATGACAGATAAAGCTCAAATTCAGTTCAAGTAAGAGGACAATATCTTTCAGCTTTCTTTCTTTCGAATGCGGTTCTTAGAAGACTCTTGCGAATTCTCGAAATTCGTGAAAATTTACAAATAACAAACGTAGAAACGTCAGTCATAACTATGGCTATGAATGAATTTAATAACACTGTATACCTACTATTATTTCCGGTCTAATCTATTCTTGGAATGTGCTAGTTTTGCAGATCGTTGAAATTTTATCGATGTGTTGCACATGTTGGATTCTGCATAATGCAATGGTCGAACAAAATTTAGTCAATTTAGGTTTGCATTTTATGGTTGAAAAATACTTAGAACTTGTTAAATAGTTTGATCAATGTCAGTGCTCATTTGGTAGTACCAAGAGAAATTTAAGTGATGAATGCATGGTTATGTGAACAACCGAAATTGCAGAATTAGAGTGATAAAAATCTACACGAAACTGTTGAGATACCACTACATCCAGATGAAGTCACTGTGATTCACCGGAATGGCCTATTAGACGTTTAAGGAAAACTAATCATAATTTTGAACTGAAAATTTGCATATTGATCTTTCTCCCCGAAATATATTTCCAGGTCTTTACAACTTCCGGTTAAACCGGAAACAGACTACTACTTCCTTATTTTAAATGGCACACCCAGTATATTATTGCAGCATTAGATAGTTTTTTTGATGACAATTTCATCAATATGCCATACCTTGGTGAAAATTCAACGGTTTATGAGTAAATAGAATTCTTATGAAAAAATGGTGGGGATGAGGACACATTTTTTCGAATATTTCGGCTGAAAAAGCTTTTTTCGAAATATTTTTTTCCAAACCGCCAACAGTCTTATAATACTACGTATTTGCAGAATCGAAAAAGAAGAAAATTTTTTCGTGTGAGTCCTCATCGCCACCATTTTTTTTGTAAGAATTCCATTAAGTCATGAACCGTCATGTTTCCACCAAGGTATGGCATATTGCTGAAATTTTCGTCGAAAAGGCAATAATATACTGGGTGTTCCATTTGAAATAAGGAAGTAGTAGTCTTTGTTTGGTGTAACCAGAAGTTGATCTGATATTATTTTAGGGAGAAAGATCATTGTGTCGAACCCCAATATGCAAATTTTCAGCTCAAAATTATGATTAGTTGACCATAAACGTCTAATAGGCCATTCCGTTGGATCACCCTGTATAAGTAGAAGGATGCAGTATTGCAAGGTTGGATAAGAACATAGGTTAAGATATATCATGTGATGTCTGTTTAGAAAAACTCTCAAAATAGGACCTGTATTTAAAAGCAATATAATAGATCCTATTTGAATTGAATCAAGAGTGCGTTTTTCTGCAAATAAAGAGGGAAACAACATTTTAAGCCTCTAATTTCCTCTGCACAATTCTCAAATAAAAGACTATTTTGACAATTCTAAAAATTCAATCTGACATTTGAAGAAAAACATCCTAATGGAAACGTGATTTTCTTTACGACAATATAAGGGAGTCGAGCCTACCTTAGAGGAAAGTGTTAAAAATGAGACAATAGGCTTCCTCTAGCAAGGATCTAAGGAGTGTAGCAAGAATAGTGTCGGGCAGTGTTAAGAACGGCTGAAAAGGCTTCGAAAAATATTTCTGAGCTGATTGGGCCGACTGAATCCATTATCTACCTATAGATGCTTTGGCGGCAATTTCGGAGTCATCAAGAATTATTTTGTTGTTTGTTATACAACAGGACAAGGTTAGGCGGGGGAGGGGCAAGGAGGAAAAAGGTACGAGACAGGACAGACACGTATAAAATGTTGGGCAATTTCAGGAGGCCAAACACCCGAATTCGGGGTCACAGACATTAGACTGTGCAGACAAGGTGCATGTGCAAATCTAGGGCCAATGGACTATTCAAGGCAGTCGGCCAGTCGGACGGGGCCGATGCAATCCGCGAGACCGTCTAGCGACGCTGCTAGCGATAAACCAGGCGTAATGCCAACGTTGCCACACAAATTACTCACCTAACTCAATTTCGATCCATCCACACTCACCCTTCGAAAAAAAATTTTTTTTCAAGAATGAACTAGGTAGTAGCTTAAAGTTTTCGGAAGTCCAACAGGCCAATTGAAAACTCCCTGGTCTACCATAGTAAAACAATTTTTTTTGGCAAAATTCGATTTTATAAATCAACATAGTTGGCTTCGAGGGCGATACAGCGATTATAGCTATCTTCCAACTTTTCGATACCACTTTTGTACTACGATTTGCCTTTCGCTTCAAAATAGGCCTCAGTTTCGGCGATTACTTCTTCATTGGCGCTAAATTTCTCTCCATCGAGCATTCTTTTGAGTTCTGAGAAGAGGAAAAAGTCACTGAGAGCCAGATCTGGTGAATCCGGTGGATGTAGAAGCAATTCGAGGCCCAATTCATGCAATTTTGCCATTGTTTTAGTGGATTTGTGACACAGCGCATTGTCTTGATGAAACAGCACCTTTTTTTCCTTCAAATGGGGCCGTTTTTTAACGATTCCATCCTTTAAACGATCCAAAAATGCTACATAATAATCGCTGTTGATGGTCTGGTCCTCTTGGAGGTAATCAATGAATATTATACCTTACGAATCCCAGAATGCTGATGCCATAACCTTGCCAGCTGACTGTTGCATCTTTCTACTCTTTGGAGTTGGTTCATCGTGTGCAGTCCACTCAGCTGACTGTCCATTGGACTCCGGAGTGAAATGATGGAGCCATGTTTCATCCATTGTCCCATATCGACGCAAAAATTCAGGTTTATTACACTCAAACAGCTTCAAAAACTGCTCAGAATCATTAACACCTTGTTGCTTTTGATTTATTGTGAGCTTGCGCGGCACCCAATTTTGCACACAGCTTTCTCATGTACCAATATTCGTGAATGATATAATGTACACGTTCAGATGATATCTTCACAATGTCTGCTATCTCGATCAACTTCACTTTACGGTCATTCAAAATTATTTTGTGAACTTCTTTGATTTTTTCGTGGGTAACAGCCTATTTTGGGCGTCCACTGCGTTTGTCGTCTTCGGTGCTCATTTCACCATGTTAAAACTTAGCATTCCAAGCAATGATGGTTGATTTTCCTGGTGCAGACCCCGGAAACTCTTCATCAAGCCTAGATTTTGCTTCAACCGTATTTTTCCCTTCAAAAAGCTATATTTCACCAGCACACGAAATTCTTTCTTCCATCTCTTTTCAAATATCAAAAGTAGCTACACTCACAACGCAATATCTCACAAACTAATAGTCGGACTGATGTCAAATTTTGATACGTGTCGTTTGAAGGTTGGTGCATCACACCGGGGTCGTTTCAATTGGCCTAATATTACCCTGTGTATCTCAAAAACTTCATAGCAAAGCCAATACTACATTATAATAGTGTACCTCCTTGAACTTAGAGTAATGACAAAAAATTGGAAAATTCTACGAAAGACTTTTTCAATTACAGAGTGAATGATAAACTAAACGAATTCCATTTTAAATAATGTTTGACTCACTCCGTATCTAGCAATAATTTCATTAAAAACCATTACTAAATTATTACCTTATGGGTAAGCAATACTACAAATAAATGCCGTTTTCTAACTTCTACACCCTGTATCTCGAAAATAAGTCATACGATTGAGTCCTATAGACTTTCTTCTCCAGGAGGTCATATTCTACAAAATACGAAATATTCAGAAAAATAAAGCGGTGACAATTTTTCCATTAGGTTGCTGATCGGTTCTTTCATATGCAATTTCGAACCGTTATCATAAAATAATCAATCAATACTGCATTGCCACGAAAACATAGCATACGTGATACACACATTAAAACCTCATTTATCACTCATTTTTTTCAAGAAAAAGAAAATCCATGGAAAATACCCATTACAATCTTGGAAGGTTTGATTTTTCCCCTTTCTATTAGGGGTTTCCAATATATATTATAATGGCAACACTGCGTTTTTTTTTTAATCACTTATGTCATTCTTCTCCAGTAGGTCATTTAATCATGGTGAAATACTCTCAACATCATGTAGAATTTGTTTAATTGTTTGATAAAAATCAGTGGTCGTTAGTAACTACTGAAAGAAATTCAAGAAGAAATTGAATGATCCAAGAGTGCCAGTACAACGAATAAATGCATTCATATGAAAAAAATTTTGATGTGATAGAAACAAGTGTTCTCTTACACTTGTTGCTATCACATCAATATTCGATCGATAAATTTGGGTTTTCTACCCAAATTCATCGATCCAGGTCATTCTCAAGAATTAAATTCAGCTTATACAACAACAAGAAGGATTTAAGTAGAAGATTTTAGTTTGTAACCTCACAAAAGTCAACTGGTTCAAGAACTGAAGCCTCGTTTACTTTTTGATTTTGCTCTTGAACAACTTGAAAATGATGAAAAATGTTTCGAGATGTTTCGAGTGATAAAATACAAACAAAAACATCCCGATGAAGTCCCTCTTGTGGTATCCAAGAAAGCGATCGACGCATGAATGAACGCGTGCTCAAAAGCTCCAGACATTACATTAGCGCTTTCCTGATTCGTTTATAGCGCATTTGAAAATCTCGTTTGCGAAAACATTGTTTTCTCGGGAAGGTTACGAAACCTCGTCAAAACAAACATTTCTCATTATGCGTACACGTATTATTCCATGTTCCAGAAAGAAAAAAAGTTGAATAAATATTTCCTTCGCACCTCATTGTTGGATTTATTTGCGAAAAAAGACTGCTGATCGTTGAATGTAAGAGTTTTATGATCGCTATATGTTGGCTAGACATTACTTGTTTGTTCTTTGCGACCGACCTTCATCATCAAAGTGCATCGTACCGGTCCAGGGTCTCTGTCTATTATAAATTCTCCATCTCCCTTTGAACATCCAAAAGATCTTCGGATGATCCAATAGATAACTTCAGTTCGTAATGAATATGCATTCAACGCTAGTCTGCACTGCTGGTTTTTTTTTCTGTGAATATAAGTTGTTGTTTGGGTTCATTACTGGAAATAATAAATATTACAGAAATTCTTCAAATGTCTCCACTTTCGATATATCTCGAAATAACTCTTCATCATAATAAATATCTAGAGAAACTACTTCAATCAAAAGAGAAAATTAAGTTGTAAAAACTACAATTCAAGAAAAAGTTAATTAATCGAATAAGAAATTGAACAAAAACTTGACTATGTTATGAAATTTCATATTAACACCATTTTTCTATACGGGTTCTTATATTTCAAAAACTTATCAAATACAGAATTTGCTAGAGATCAATCATGTTAATATTTCATTGGATTTCAAAAACGAAACAAATGATTAAATAAAAACAGGCCTTACTAGTTTTGGGCCATTTTGATCACATTAGACTAATGAGAAAATATTTAATTAACATACCTACTTATCCATTTCTTAGGGCAGATCTAAATAATAGATTATTTGTTTCAAACAAACAATAACAACGTCATAAATTCCGACTGAAATGATCATCGAAAAGTTCTAATTTTTCTCCGCCCGAGGGAAAAGTAGTTTGCTATGGAAACAATTAATCGGTTATCATGAACAAGAATGAATAATTCTGATGCAAACCTCATTTTTATTCACCAAAGTTATATTAAATCTACAATTAATATATAGTTAATATTGCATTCTGGAAATTGAAACCATGTAGTAATGGACGGTTAGAATTATGTTCAAAAGTTGATGGCTCAATGTGGTCAAATTTGTGGAAAAGAAAACCTATTCGATATATTGTTGTATACCCAACCTGTAACTGTAATGATAAGCTCCATAAAAATCTTTAGTCAAGATCACATCTTATCTTTTTTACTTATCTGAAATTTGGCAGGACATGTTAATAATTTTGGAACAAAATTGCAGGTAATATTAATTATCAGATATTCTGATGCATGCAGAAGAATCGAGTTGAGCAGTATGACTATAAATAATCATCTGCCTATCACCTAGCAAATGAAGGAGAAGATATAATATCCTTGAAATGACATGGAGGATGGAAGAGCTTTTCTGTTGCTGAAATCTATGTAGAAGCTTCAGCACAGAAAAAACTGGATAGTGCTGAAATCTTGGCTAGCTATATTCCTGCATCGAGTAGTCAAAATTTGATCGTTCCCATTATAAATACAATTGGCAAAGGTAATACAAACGTAACCAATTCAATCAATCCTCAAATTATTATAGCATGAATAGAATATAATAAAAATCTCATTTACTTTCATAGAATCACATATTAGCACATTACATTTGCAGTATTTCTTTTTTAATTATCAAAACTATAAGTTCATAATGCCTTAATATTTTTCATGAGAATAGTAATTCCCTGAATCATTTATTCTGAACACTAATGATATTAATGCCAAAATTCTTAGGTTGGTTATCTTACAATATATTTCATCAATGCTTTTCAATAACTTAACAAATAAAATGCTACCTGGTTCATATTGTAACCAAAATCTATAGGTAAATCAACATCAATTTTATTCTATAATCTCCGATTGAAATAGAAATTAAATCGAATTGAAATTAAATTCAAACAGTTAAAATAATATTAGATCATACTTCAGATGATTGTGAGAGCCATAGACTGCACCATGCATTTGACAATTTTAATTTCAGATCAGAAAAACAGTTCGACATCTTTTATGGTACACGTGACACAATGAGTACGTGAAGTGAATGATTTTAACTGTTACCGAAATGTGCATTTCAAGACCCATGAAATTGGAGAGATCAGGTGACACCATCGAAAATTAATTTCCACTTCCTATTATTATCCAGAATAGCTTTTATATCTGTTTTACCTACTCTAGTTTTTCACTAATTATGAGCGTCCACTTCCGATATTAATTCAATTCAGCGAACTAACAAGAGGAAGTGAATAGATTTCTTAATAATATAGCAATAGCTTCTATTCAATGTTTGAGCTTGAGTGAAGTAGCCAAAAATAATACTGATATGATTAATTCTACACGTGTTTCAATAGGATAACCAGAAACTTCGGAAAAACCTTCTAACCGTTATTATAGTTACTCAGTTTACCAGCAAAGTGACAAAAACAGTATTACGTGATATTTTCAGCGCAATGACATAAGCACTTTTTCGGAACATTGATCTCCCTTTTGATATAAGACATCACATGTTGGCAGCAAATCATGAGAGAAGAACATTCAAGTTTGTCAATTTCGTATGAGTTATTCATGAATTACATAACATTTCTGTGATTTTTTTAGCAATTTTTCAATATATATTCGGAAACTGTTGGGATTGCAGAATGTTATTATCCATTTGGATCATTGGTTTTGCAAATACGTCCAAATTTCGTTTTATTTGTATATCAAAAAATGTGTTTCGCGCATACATTGAGATAATATTAGCATCAAGATTATTTTTAGATTTATTTGCAAAATTCGATTCGTATATTGGGTGCATCGGCCTGCACTAGTGGACTGTGGGGCCCAAATCAGGAGTCCAAAACTTGTGGATGCACCACCACCTCATCATCAAAATTCGAGTCAAAATCTTCTCGAAGTTGAAAAACAAAATTAATCTCGTTAATATTTTAGGAATCGGTAGATGAAATGTTGATTTCGTCTTCCAAGAATCCAAATAGATAAATTAAAAAATCTAAAGTTCCATTTGTGCCGGACTGTATTCGGGGTGATTCACCGGGATGGCCTATTAGACGTTTATCGAAAACCAATTATCATTTTGAGATGAAAATTTGCATGATGGGGTTTGGGACAATGATTTTTCCCCCTAAAATATTTTCAGATCTCTACAACTTCCAGTTATACCAGAAACAGACTACTACTTCATTATTTCAAATGGCACACCCAGTATATTATTGCATCATAAGGTAGCTTTTTTTGACGACAAATTCGGCAATATGTCATACCTTGAGTTATTGGGATTCTTATAAAAAAATGGGGGCGATGAGGACTAAAATTTTATTGAATATTCCTGTAGAAAAAGCTTTTTTAGAAGTTTTCTTTCTTTTTCCTCATCGCCCCCTTTTTTTGCTAGAATCCCATTCATGAACCCTTGAGTTTCTACCCAAGGTGTGGCATATTGCCGCAATTTTCATCAAAAAAGCTATCTAATGATTCAATGATATACTGGGTGTGCCATTTGAAATTAGGAAGTAGTAGTCTGTTTTCGGTATAACCGGAAGTTGTAGAGATCTGAAATTATTTAGAGAAGAGAGATCATTGTCTTGAACCCCAATATGCAAATTTTCAGATTAAAATTATAATTAGTTTTCCATTAACGTCTAATAGGCCATCCCAGTGAATCACCCTGTATATTGAGGAGCTATGCTTTTCGTGTGACTCGATTACTTCTCAGAATCGCTCCATCGACTAAATTCAGCCAATCAATGCGCGTTTCTGAGTATTTTTCCGTCGTTTCCCTTGAGAAGAAGTGGCAGATTCTTTTCTCGCGAAAAGAGAAAAAATCGAATCGTTCCATTGAAAATGCACGTGATTGTTCGAATACTGCGCTTCTATTTAAAGTGGTAACGTCCTAAACTCAAAAATAATTCGAGTCTTTGTTTCAGAGTGCAGTAAGTTGTTTATTAACTATATTTGTCTGGCCTTGGCTGGTGAAGGTTTTGGCGCGGCCGTTCAACTGAACTGGCGACCTTTCCTTTCTGCAGTCAATGGTCTCTCTCTCCCCCTGCCGCCTCTAACAGAGGGGCGGCAGCCGGGCAAAAAATACCACCTAGACTACCCCCAATCGTATTACCTAATGTCGTTGTACCGTACGGAATCACAACCGATATAACTACGCGATAAATTGATCCTATGCAACTGCCCTTTTTTGTTAGCCATGTCCCTTTTGACCAGCGGATTTGTTTCTCGACTAGTTGAAGGAACATGATTCGAGTGTAGCAGAGGCTTTTACTTGCTTTTTTTTTCATTTCTATGCATGTAATTTTTTCAAGGGCCATCTAACAGTTATTTCACAAAAAAATTCAATTTTCTGAAAACAAATCCGAAATGGAAACTTTCTTATCATATGCCAACTCAGAAAAAACATGACTCGAGTCAACTCGAGTTGAAATTTTCAGGTAACTCGAATTGAATTAGAGTTACACAATTCAAGTTGATAGAAAATTTGGGGCATATTAGTAAACATTGAATCTCAAATTTTCTGGATCGAAATTCGGCTGATCATGGACCGTGAATCTGAACTCTGCTGACCGATCCTCCGTAGAAGCCACAGTTTGAGAGAAATTTGAATTCGAAATTTTGGAAAAAAACCGTAAAAATTGAATCGCTATAAAAAAAAACCGCTATATCTTCTAAAATATTCTTTTCAAGGTCCAGTTTTGGA
Organism: Harmonia axyridis; assembly: GCF_914767665.1. Classification (NCBI taxonomy): domain Eukaryota; kingdom Metazoa; phylum Arthropoda; class Insecta; order Coleoptera; family Coccinellidae; genus Harmonia; species Harmonia axyridis. The sequence continues at coordinate 611,840 of NC_059508.1, forward strand.
AATTTCGACCAAAATTTGTCGATATAAAAATTTGTTTTGAGTTCTATTTGACTAATTATTATTGTAATACCACCTATTATGAATGTTAATATGTACCGAGTTTTTCACCATATTTTGACCCCCCCTTTAACTTTGTTACTAGAAGAGGTACAAACTAATGTTTTTTACGAAAGTTTCACGAAATCGACTAGTGTTTTTTAAAATGATTCCACAAAACGAAATATATACAGAGTGGCCAACATATTGATAGCAACTTCATTTTTTCAAATGGAACACCCTGTATATTTTTCTATATTTGACTAGCTCTTTTTCCCCTGATTTCGAATATATAACATATGTTTGGCCTATCTCTCTTATTCTGAGTACAACAGAGTTTCAAATTTTAAGAACCACCTGGCTGCTCAGTAATCAGTTTTCAAGTGGTAGGCTGCGATAACTCAGAATGCCCTTTTTTGAGTTATCTCGTTGGCAACGATATATAACATACGTTTGTCATTAAATAAAACTATTCATCGAATATGCACTACACAGAAGCGGAAAAATTTGAAATATTTTCGCTATGTATAGAACAATAAAAATAAGAAAGCTACAAGGAGAGAATATATGGAGTTGCATCCAAATCATCGAATTCCAATTTATAGTGAAAAACGTCATATCGTTGCCAACGAGATAACTCAAAAAAGGGCATTTTGAGTTATCGCAGCCTTCCACTTGAAAACTGATTACTCAACTTGCCAGGTGGTTCTTAAAATTTGAAACTCTGTGGTACTCAGAATAAGAGAAATAGGCCAAAAATATATATTCGAAATCAGGGAAAAAAAGAGCTAGTCAAATATAGAAAAATATACAGGGTGTTCCATTTGAAAAAATGAAGTTGCTATCAATATGTTGCTCACCCTATATACATTTCGTTTTGTGAAATCATTTTAAAGAACATTAGTCGATTTCGTGAAACTTTTGTAGAAAACATTTTTTTTTCCTATTTTATTAACAAAGTTAAAGGGGGGGTCAAATTATAGTGGAAAACCCGGTACATTGAATTCTTCTTTTGATATTCCCCAACTTCCTTTTCGATCAATAGGAAATTCTCTGCTATTTCTAAGAAAATTGTGTCGTAACGAAAACTATCTACACCGTAGAAATTCACATAGCTCGTTCCAAAAGAAGTAAGACGGTTGAAGTCAAAAATATCTCAATAATATTCCGAAAGATTGATAATCACAATAATCAAAGTCCAACAAACAAAACAGAATTGTGAATTCCCTTGTTTCCATTGTGTAAGATTTTTATTTAGATCCGACGTAGGACCTGAAGTTGCATCCACACTCTGCTGTAGACTTGATACCGAAGTTACCAAGGTGATTAACTTGCATAAAGAAATTCGCAATACTTATGTATTTATAGCTGCGACCGAAAAAAAAAAAACGAACAAACATGCATCGTTCTGCAGGAGAAATGAACTGATGTTTCAAGGGAGACCTTGGAATAGGCTGTTTCAGAAGTCAAATGTGCAATTCATGTTGTTTTCCATTCATATTTATTTTGGAATTTTGAGCCGCAACAGATCAATGACCATCGCAATTTGGTTTGAATTCCTTTGTGTTGCGTCCTGCTGAATATTAATCGAATCAATGATAATAAGCGAAGAAATTCTCGGAATTATTGTGAGGTTATATTTTCAGGACTTTCCTTATACCGTTACACCAAACTTATTAGTCAAATACGAATATGAAATTAAAAATCATGGAATCTGTAACACGATAATTAATTTCTGATTAAAAGATTAACAATTTGAAAATTCAAATGACTATTAGGCCAATTGAAAAGTTCCCGGTCTGATGCTCAGATGGCGGTGCTAGTACTAAATCCATATGATTTTTAGTTAGTATCGACCTTCAAACGATACGTGTCAAAATTTGACAGCAGTCCGACCATTAACTTATTAGATATTGCGTTGTGAGTAGAGCTACTTTTGTTATTCGAAAAAAGATGAAAAAAAAAGAATTTCGTGTGCTGATAAAATATTGCTGTGTCCCCGAATTTCCTGGTGAAGACCCCGGAAACTCTTCATCAAGCCGAAGATTTTGTTTCAACTGTATTTTTTCCCCAATTTTGTATATGGTTGGTAGTTTTGGTATTCTTGCTTCAACTCTATTTTTTCCCTCCAAAAAGCAATATTTCATCAGCACACGAAATTATTTTTTTTTCATCTTTCTTCCAATAACATAAAACGCAATATCTCACAAACTAATGGTCGGACTGCTGTCAAATTTTGACACGTATCGTCTGGAGGTTGGTACTAACTAAAAAACATATGGATTTAATACTAGGATACCAGGGACTGACTTTTCAATTGGCCTGATATGTAATCCTCATATTTTTGGCATTCAAAACAACAGTTTAATATTTAAAATGATGGTGGATTTTTTTTATATGGAGAGAAGCCTAAGTGTGGATAAAAAACCTCTTCATTTTCTTCTAGAAGCGGTTTCAATCCTTAGAATTTTACCACTGTATGGAGACCTTTAACATCCAATGGAATATCATGTGGAACATTGTGAATTGTTGTGAAAAATGTTTAAATTTATCTCGCTGAATAAAAAAACCTTCGTATCGTTGATCTCACAATCAGCACGACAAATTTCGTAACCAAGGCAAACAAAAATGCACTCCATCAAATATGTGAACTCAGATTATTATTACTAATCTGTTGCAGAAGCAGGGTCGTTGTCTGTTTGATAAATAGTTATCCAACCAAGGTCGTTTGCATCGTCAGATAGGTTGGGGCCATAAGATGCTGCTGCATTTTCAATGCCATCGAATTTTTAGGGCTATTTCACACTGCTCGAGAATGAACTCCTTGCGAATAGGTTTAATGCGATTCTGGCGATTGATAAAAGTGAAGATATTGAAATAATTGTTTAATCTATTTCTGGCGCAATACTAGTTTCTTAGTAATCAATTTCAAGTATTATTGTGTCTGACAATAGATCTCGATTTCATTGATGAATTATTGGAAATTAAAGATTTTCCGTTTCATTTATTCTATATTTATTATGTATTGAAGTCATTCTAAGGAAGGACATTTTTTTTATCATTTATCTCATCGAGTATTTATCAATATTATACAGATTTGATTCAACCATTAGATTATAATATAAAGTAAGCATGATGAAGGCTTTTGTTTTCAATGCCAAATTGAAATATTGAAAATCTGAGTTTTAAAAGTTACAGGAATCTCTGTTTCAAGGGCGTAGATCTTTTTTTTCTTGCGGAGTCTGAATTAGAGTTACGAAGGAAATTCCTTGGATAATTTATAAAATCAAATAGCCCATAAATATGAGCCCGCAAACGCTTTGTTTTCGAGATATAGGGTGTTTCTTGTAGTCCTACTTTTTTGTGATGCTTAACCAGTTTATCGAATCTTTATTAATCTTCGCTACAGAGTTGATAAATAAGTACCAAAACTTATAATTAATTCATTTATCACAGCTACCTAACTGGATCTTCATAATGATTCGGATATTCCTGAGAAATACTATAGAGAGCTGTTTGAATTTTTTCTGGAATTCGATTGCGGATACCACAAAACTACAACAAACCAAAAAGTGTAGTATACTGAACCAGAGTTTCTTTTCATTTTTTTCTGAACTACCAGTGGTTCAAAAAAAAATAATTCTGGAGGAAAGAAGCGGGCACCATATACATTGCAATTTGAATGAAACACAATAAATTGTACAAACTAGTCCAGACAATTTTTCCATGCGAATTACTCAGTTCAGTTCTTCGATAACTACTAATTGAAATTTTGTAACGAGAATGATACAAAATACAGGTGAGTTTATACCGATGACGAATGCAAAAATCATAGATGGCAAATAAGGGGTGATGCCAAGAAAGCGGATAAATAAAGGAAAATAACGAACCTCGGACAAAGACGAGCTCGTAGTGCAATAAAAGTAATCATCTTGAAAGCGATAATGAACTCATAAACCGTGAAAGGTTCCGATTTTTTGCTGCCGTGTCGATTTTGGAGAAAAGTAAAAAGATTGTTGGTTCATTTTATGGAAAAATTTTCTTTCTTCGTCTTTGATAGATTTCGGAAATTTTATATTTTGAAAATCATGGGGGGAGAATTACCCCCAGTACCCCCCTATTTCTACTCCCTTGACTATGCGACACATAAAAACGCTATTAAAAGACAATATGTTTCTTGATGACCCAGGAGCAAACCTAGCCTACTTCCAATCGATTTGTCCAACCTCATAATCCATCATTATTATATACCTATTACCGTGATATTCCAAAGCTTACAATTAGTAAACTTATTATCCATGTGGTTGGTTTCTCTTTTGCAGATAGCTAGCGTAACAAGGTTACAAGAAATTGAGAATGCAGTATTACCGAACTTTCTCTGCATAATCTAATTTTCTGCAGCGCTTATAGCGGTTCAGATTGTTTGTGACTGAGTAACACTTATTTTCTGGACGCAGGTTTATATCGACAACTTTCTATCTCTCGATTAACTATCAAATTGAGTGCATCGTGCATTTCACACCAATAAATTTAACTAGTCCAAGGTGAATTTAATCTGACATTTGCCTATTTATCAATCAAACACACTGTCCACAAACAAAAGGCCTCCTAGATTGGCAATTTTCTCTTCAGTAACAACGTGATTCGACCTGCGAGAGTTCCATCACTGAAACTCATTTTTCCTCTCGAAAAAGTAACATCTTAACCGATAAGTCCCGGGTCTAAACAATGAAAACTCGTTTTTCCTCAAAACTTCGTCAACAAAACAGGCCAATTGAAAATTCTCCGGTCTACCATGGTAAAACACATTTTTTTGGCAAAATTCGATTTTATTATTCAACATAGTTGCCTTCGAGAGCGATTATAGCGATCTTCCAACTTTTCGATACCATTTTCGTAGTACGATTTGTCTTTCGCTTCAAAATCGGCCTCAGTTTCGGCAATTACTTCTTCATTAGCGCTAAATTTCTTTCCAGCGAGCATTCTTTTGAGGTCTGAGAACAGTAAAAAGTCGCTGGGGGCCTGATCTGGCGAATACGGTGGATGCAGAAGCAATTCGAAGCCCATTTCAAGCAATTTCGCCATTGTTTCCATTGATTTTTGACATGGCGCATTGTCTTGATTAAACAGCACCTTTTTTTTTCAAATGGGGCCTTTTTTAACGATTTCGTCCTTTAAACGATCCAATAACGCTATTTAGTAATCGTGTTGACGGTCTGGCCCTTTTGGAGGTAATCAATGAATATTATACCTTGCGCATCCCAAAATACTGATGCCATAACCTTGCCTGCTGACTGTTGTGTTTTTCCTCGCTTTGGATTTGGTTCATAGTGTGCAGTTCACTCAGCTGACTGTTGATTGGACTCCGGAGTGAAATGATGGAGCCATGTTTCATGCATTATCACACATCGACGCAAAAATTCAGATTTATTGCACTTCAACAGCTTCAAACACTGCTGAGAATCATTAATACGTTGTTGCTTTTAATCGATTGTTAGCTTTCTTCGAATTGCTTCTGCATCCACCGTATTCACCAGATCTGGCCCCCAGCGACTTTTTCCTGTTCTCAGACCTCAAAAGAATGCTCGCTGGAAAGTAATTTAGCGACAATAAAGAAGTAATCACCGAAACCGAAGCCTATCGTACAAAAAGAAATGAGTTATTCGAAAATATTCAAAATAATACCTAAAATAATAGACATTTGCGCCACGGTCAAATATGTTCACTCTAGATTCTATAGCCTTTTTGTACCTGAATTTCATATAAACAGTCTGTACCATTTCTAGGAATTCAAGAACGTGTCTTCCCCCACCTACATCAATGTCGTGAACACTTTCTTGTCCTTATTCGCCCCTGTTTTGATCAAAAACATGTTCAAATCGCCAACAGAACAACAAGGGGTTATGAACCTACCCTTTCACTGCTCGATTAATTCGAATCGACCTCAATTCACCTGTTGAATCCAAGTGACTAATATCGGTAAATTCACGCAGTAACGATTTCTTCCTGTAAACGAATAAAACGAAAACTCGGATAATCGAGTATTTCAACGAATTCTAATGATATCACCGTACGATTCACAGGAAGAACCCTAGGCCAACCGTTTGACTCAACCTGATTCGAACAAAAATATTACGATCTTACGCAATATCATGATTCATATTTCTGTCAAGTTGTTTCGACACCTGATGTAATATAATTGACTTCACAGTTGACTAACCTCTACGAGCCTCCTCTTTGTGGTCCTTCAAATATTAAATCGCGGTCATAAGAGGCCAATTGAAAAGTCCCCGGTCTACCATAGTAAAACACTTTTTTTGGCAAAATTCGATTTTATTATTCAACATAGTTGCCCTCGAGAGCGATACAGCGATTATAGCGATGTTCCAACTTTTCGATACCATTTTTGTTGTACGATTTGTCTTTCGCTTCAAAATAGGCCTCAGTTTCGGCGATTACTTCTTCATTGGCGCTACTTTTCTTTAAAGCGAGCATTCTTTGGAGGTCTGAGAACAGGAAAAAGTCGCTGGGTGCCAGATCTGGCCAATACGGTGTATGCAAAAGCAATTCGAAGCCCAATTCATGCAATTATGCCATTGTTTTCATTAATTTGTCTTGATGAAACAGCACCTTTTTTTCTTCAAATGGGGCTGTTATTTAAAGATTTCATCCTTTCAGATACCATAACCTTGCCAGCTGACTGTTGTGTTTTCCTCGCTTTGGATTCGGTTCATCGTGTGCAGTCAACTAAACTGATAATCGATTGGACTCCGGAATGGAATGATGGAGCCATTTTTCATCCATTGTCACATATCGACGCAAAAATTCAGGTTTATTGCATTTAAACAGCTTCAAACACCGCTCAGAATCATTAACACGTTGTTGCGCGGCACCCATTTTGCACACAGTTTTCTCATGTACAAATATTCGTGAATGTTAGGATGTACACAATCAAGGATATTTTCACAATGTCTGCTATTTCGATCAACTTCACTTTACGGTCATTCGAAATCATTTTGTGAACTCTTTTGATTTTTTCGTCGGTGACAGCCTCTTTTGGGCGTCCACTGCGTTCGCCGTCTTCGATGCTCATTTCACCACGTTTAAACTTAGCATACCAATCAATGATGGTTGACTTTCCTGGTGCAGACCCCGAAAACGCTTCATCAAGACAAGATTTTGTTTCAACAGTTTTTTTTACTTCAAAAGCCAACATTTTATCAGTACAAGTAAATTTTCTTCCATCTTTCTTCAAATAACAAAAGTAGGTACACTCACAATCTCACAAACTAATGGTCGGACTGCTGTCAAATTTTGACACGTATCGTTTGGAGGTGGGTACTAACTAAAAATCATATGGATTCAATACTAGCACCACCCCTGAGCATCAGATCGGGGACTTTTCAATTGGCTTAATATCAACAATTTCAAGAGAATTTTAATCCAGCACTATCAGTCAGGATAACAGGCAAGATATGAGTATGGATCAACGACTAGGGCGACTGAAAGATTGCCAAATTCCACAGAAATAATGCAAATTTCAGACAGAGGCATCATATTCATATCAACTGAATCAATATTCAAAATATGGCAGCTCAAAAATCTCTTAAGCATATCAGCGTAGGAGAGAAATCTGCTTAGTAGTTACTGTTGCAATTCGATATTCGATCTCCAATTGCACATTGCATACCTCAGGTAGTTCATTATAATTGGGTTGATTTCGTAAATTACCAAAATCTTTGACAGCCAACTAGGTAAAGTGAGTCGAAAGCCTTCTTATAATCAAAATATGTCATAAAAAGTGTTTTTTGAAGGCTTGGTTTCGTATGAGGAAATCTATCTAGATTCCTACGAGATGCTAAACATGATGTGATGATTTTGTATATTGTTGGTGGGCATGTTATTGATCTGTATTTTATCGAATCTATTTATTATTATGAACCAAGATTGGCTAGCGCTCTAGCATAATTCTTGTTTCGATTTTGAATATATCAGGAGAAAATGAGATTAATTCAAATTTGAAAGATGAAAGAGAAGTAGCAATATCTACTTTTCGTCCATCAGTTAGGATTGAATTTGTGCTGAACCAGAATCCCAATTCTGACGAGGATGCTCGCAAAATGAAAAATTATTCTGCTGTACAAAAAATTCTTGCGAAACTTTCTATGAACTTCAATAGAACGAATGATAATTTCAGAATAGTCACGGTTCATGACTTCGAAAAAATGCAAGGTAAAATCGACGTACGTGAAAGACTTGCACATGGAGGTAATAACTACTGTATGTACGTTATTTCAGAATAAATAATCAAGGTCGAACTCTCCCATTTTGCGATACAGAAAGTGCAATGTTTACTTGATACCTGATATTATAATAAGACACTCCTATCATCTGTAGAAAAAAAATTCAATTTTTCACACCAACCTCTACTACAATCGAACGGAGTTTACAGTAATTAAATTCCACCCATATATGACAACCTTTCTCCGAGATGCCATTCTGCTACGATGTTAGTGATCATATAACAATAAAAAAAAATTTTCATGAATACAATACAACGGAGTGAATTGTTTTTATGGGGTTATTTTATATGTAATTGTTTTGATGTAATGAATCAGTTCAAGGCTGAAGGATTAATCGAAAGGAATTCATTTTCTTCAGGAAGAATTATGCAGTTTTGAGATTTATATATCTTACTCCTAATCATTTTGATGATAGAGCTCTTTTTTTTCTTTCCTTTTATGTTAATGACCCGGAGATTACGTGAATTTCACAATGGGATTGATAAGACATAGTTCAATCATCAAACTTTTCATTCAATGAGTGTGCTGAAATTGAAGAATTAATGGAAGTGATTAAGTACATTTTTTTCTATATAATTCGTGATAAATTTTGAGATACTTTTGATTTTAGCGCTACATTATCATAATTCACATCCTGCCATTACAAAATGTGGAATTCATTCTGTGAAATCAGCGAAATTATTCGATATACAAAATTCAATCACTTTTGCTACTAAAAAATTAATATCGTAAATCAATTCGTTTTTTATACCGAAACACATCTACGTATCTACTGACTTTATTATTTGAATAGATAGATTCTCCTGAAAATATTACATCCCGATGAAAACGAACATAATTTTGCTAGGATTTGAAATGAAAGACTGCAATGTATCGTACTGCAAACAACAAAGTTTCGTGATTTTCTGATGATAGCTGCTATCTTTTCCCTGGTTAATATTATCTATTGTTATACACAGTAGCCCTTGTTTCTACCATAACAAATGTCGAGTTATTTACATTATTGGATTGGTTTTTTTTGATCCTAACAAAATTTGAGGCCTTAACATTCGAATTTGCAATCGAAACAAAATACGCAGAAGAACATAACTATTAGGCCAATTGAAAAGTCCCTGATCTGATGCACAGATATCAGTGCTAGTATTAAAATATATCTGGGGAGTATCAAAAAAAAAACAAAATAATAGAAATAACAAACTAAATAAATAAAATTTCATATAAGATGTGAAAATAACACAAATTGCTGCCAAGAAATTGCACTAAAATGTTGAAATTTTTCTTCAACTTCATTTATAGTAATCAAAAAGTGAATAAGAATTTCAATGGAATTAAAATTCTATATTCATAAAAAACTTTTCAGTAGTTATATAAAAATACTCAATAAAAATTTGAATATATAAATAGCTTTATTGGATCGTTTAAAAGATGAAATCGTCAAAAAAAATGGCATCATTTGAAGGAAAAGAAGGTGCTGTTTCATCAAGACAATGCGCCGTGTCACAAATCAATGAAAACAAAGGCAAAATTGCATGAATTGGACTTCAAATTGCTTCTGCATCCACCGAATTCGCCAGATGTGGCTCCCAATAACTTTTTTCTGTTCTCAGACCTCAAAAGAATGCTCGCTGGAAAGAAATTTAGCGCCAATGAATCGCCGAATCTGAGGCCTATTTTGAAGCGAAAGACAAATCATACTACAAAAATGGTATCGAGAAGTTGGAAGATTGCTATAATTGCTGTATCGCCCTAGAAGGCAACTATGTTGAATAATAAAATCGAATTTTGCAAAAATAAATGTGTTTTACTATGGTAGACCTGAGACTTTTCAATTGACCTTTCAAAGTGACGTAAAGAAGATCAAGTCTCGTAATGAGCTCCCCAAAATGCCGTAAAACCTCATGCAACAATAAAGTAACGAAGGCAGCTTCTATAATACCGTAAGACAGTGTAAGAATTGCTAAAACTAGGTCAGCAATATTTTTGTAACAAGGTGAAAGTTCATGTAATTCTGAATTCAACGTTTGCCGAGATATCAGCTTCCAATCGTTCCACAAACAGGTTATGCATGACGTTTGAGCATAATACGTGAAAACGAAGAACCGGATATTGCTCTGATGATCTTGGCCCTGACTTTGACTGTTTTACTTTCGCAACACCAAATTATACAATAGTACAAAGCAACCCGTGAAGGCAAGTTCAAAAAACTTATTACATATTAAATTGACATTGAATTAACCTAAACATTTTCAGCAGAATTCGTTGTGAAACGTAACTGATTTCGTTCATTCATACTTATAATTATGAAGCAGATATAGTGCCTTACCACATTTTATTTTCGTTAGAACCAAGCTTCAAAATATGGGTGATAAAAAATTTCGGAAGAGTTAAGTCTTGATATGAACCAAAGCGAGTTTTATGTATTAACAATTCTCATTGACACAAATCGATGGAAACTATTGTTAAATTGAACGAATTGCGCTTCCAACTGCTTAACTACCCACCTTATTCTCCAGATCTGGACCCAAGTGATAACTGACTTTCCAGAACTCAAAGAATGCTACAGGGAAAGAAATTTGACTCTTATGAAGAATTGATTGCTGAGGTTGAAGAAAGACGAATCTTTCTACAGAAAGGTTAGATAAGCGTTGGAGTAGATATACAGGGTGATTCACCGCCATGAACTATTAGACGTTTATGAAAAACTGATCACAATTTTAAGCTGAAAATTGGCATTTTGGGGTTTGAGACAATGATCTTTCTCCCTAAAATATTTTTAGATCTCTACGACTTCTGGTTATACCGGGAATCGACCACTACTATTTCCTTATTATTTCAAATGGCACACCCAGTATATTATTGCATCATTGGATAGCTTTTTTTATGGCAATTTCAGCAAATGCAATATCTTGGGTGAAAATACAACGGTTCATGAGTTAATGGGATTCTAATGAAAAGAAAGGTGGCGATGGGGACTCACATTTTCTTGAATATTTTTGCAGACAAAGTTTGTTTCGAAAAAACTTTTTTCATTTTTGATGTTGCAGATACGTAGTATTATAATACTATTCACGGGGTGGACGAAAAATGTACAGGGTGTTTATAAGAGGATCATGAACTTGGACAACTCAAATTGATCAAAACTCAAGATATTCAAATTAAAACCTATATTTTTTATTATTTCAGTCGATTCTACGTACAAAAATAGTGGGGGTTGCAAACCCTATACCTAAAATGAATACTATCGAGGAAGAACCTCAAATGAGGAAAAATCGCAATTCCTAACGGTGTGGAGTAGTCTGTGATTTCCGGAAAACACAGAAAGAAACTAAATTCGGTGTTTGGATAACTAAATTTTCCATTTCATGAATTATAATAAATTTTTCGTTGGGATCGTTGAGAAATCCATGAACCAATAAAATTTTTAATTGCGAATAATTGCTTCTAATTCTTGAAATGTTGAATTTATCTTTGAAAAAATCGAATTTTGGTTTCTATCTGCGTTTTCCGGAAGTCACAGACTACTCCACACAGTTATGAATTGCGGTTTTTCCTCATAACTCTTAAAATATTCGTTTTAGCTATGGGGTTTGCTTAAGTAAACCCCACTATTTTTGTACGTAGAATCGACTGAAATAATATAAAATATAGGTTCTAATTTGAAATTTTTTCAGCTTCAAAAACTCCAAATGTAATGTGGACAGAAAAAATATTTGCAACAAAGCGAAGGAAAAATGACGCACTTACATAATTTTTTCATTAGATTTTTTCTCTGTGAGCCTCGTATAAGACGTGAAATCAATATTGTGACTTCATAATACTTCAGATAGTGCGGACTAGATAACAATTTATTAGATTAATAAATAGATTTGTAACCTAAAACCACTGTTATTTGCATAATCACGTGTTATCATTCCTGATATGTATTTCATTTTAGAGATCGTCGAACTCGACCGTGAAACTGAATACAGAGTGTCGCAGGGAAAGAGGATATACGTCTTTCAGAGAAGAGAAATAAAATTATTGAAAATACTGAAATCTTTCAAATATTAACTTTGAATAATTTTCGAATTATTTTATTGGAGAAAAACATTAAGTAATTATTGCTTGAGTTTTGTTTGAATCTACTAAACTATTATAGGTACATGAGCACAATATTCAATGCCAAAATATTGATCCGTCAATTGGGAAATAAAATATCTCATTGCTCAATTGCTCGATTCAATCCTTCGATGATAAATGAAAATCGTGAATAACGGGAAATGGGATTGCCTTTCCATGTAAAATTCAAAAAGAGAGAAGGATAAACTATGAATAAAACCTTGTCTCTCAATAACAGTGTAATATACTGTACTCGTAGGCATATTTAGCGGTATTTTATTCAGTTTCAAGGTGAAATAGTGGTGATTATTTAACTTTCTTCGAGATCAATAATAAATTGCCTGGAAGTTATGCATTTTGCAGTACTTAAGCGAATGGAAATTTCGCTACTTTCAAATTATGAAAATACTCTCCGATTGAATAAAAAAATATATCCAAAATTGCAGATTTTCTTCCTGTCTTTTTTTATCAGAATAAAGGTGAATTTCTAGTAAGCAACTTCATCATTCTGAATGATAATTTATGCGAGAAATGAATGAAAACAGTGTCTTCCACTAGTCAAGATTGATAGTTGATTATTCTCCAGATTATTTCATCATCAAGAAACCGATGATTTTAAATCATGCAGTGTATGTCGAAGAAACTGGGACATAGATAAAAGTTCGAATCCCGTAGTGAGAGAAATTAATCGTTTGAAATAAACACAAGAAGAAAGGTTGTTTCCAATTCTCATTGAAGAAAGTATTACTGCTTAAATTTATACGCAGATCGTGGGAAGTATCAAGTTTATTACATTGATTAAAAACAATAGTTTTTCATTACACAATTCACGCTGTTTAAAATAAAATTCAATCCGAAGAAAGTTCTGCTGTTCATCTCTCGGTATGAATTCATTGGTGTTACAATCAAAATCGAACAAATTTTATAATAAGTAATCAAGATATGTAATAATCTTCAGAAATGTGTACCAGAACTATAATTCTATAGGGAATACAAATTGAACAAAATTATTCAAGTATCTGAATCAGGAAATATTCATAATTGGATTTCCTAATAAAAATGATTGTTGTAAAAAAGAATTTTCCGTGATTATTGGACATTCCACCAGATATCACTTATTCAAAAGAAAAAACTATCAAACCTTTTCACACAACGGTAATTCTATCAATCTACGAAAAAATGTAATAATGAGGAGTATGTTTCAAGTTCACATACTGAAACTTATTGAGCAATTCATAGAAATTCCATAAGAATGAAATATGAATTGATATTTGTATTGATACATTTATGAAATATAACAAGAACAGTAACAGAATAGCCAGATAAATTTCGACAATCGTAGCAATTCGAAGAAAAATTTGTAATGGCTCGATATGGAAATATTACAATCAAATTATTGGGGAACAAGTTGAGAAATAGAGAATTGAAGGAATAGAAGAAGACAGCACAAATTTAACGTTATATAATAAAGATATTCGAAAGAAATTCAATAACAGCCTCTCGATACACAATATTTTGTATCTAATAGAATCTGCACGAAAGAATACTTCAGCAGAATCATTTTTTGAATCTAAAAAATCAAAAAATGTTAAAGTATGAGAAAGAAGTAGTTTTCCAACTTCCATTGATGGATATTATGTAAGATATCTAGATGGGTTCCAAAATTTGGAAAATGGAAATATTGCCATTCATGAAACACATTTGGGCATCATTACACTGTGTGTCCCACATTTAGAGCTCATGCTTCCTCTACCTGGCTGCCAGCTGGACTTTGCGAGTGCTGTATGTAAATACGCTACCAGGGAAGGTCATGCCGCTAGAGAAAGTATGACCTTATTTACCGACACTGGCACACATTTTATCCTGCTAATATTCTCATCTTTTCTCATTTCTTTCTTCGACCTCCTTTCAGGAGAAATTGAACAATGGTATAAAATTATCTCTACACACTGCTGTCCTTTTTGTACATCAGTTAATTGAGTATTGTTATGTGCCTTTATAACTTTGGTTTCAAGGCTACTGTTTCCGATATAAGAATAAAATATTGTCACATATTTCATCCTTGAACATAATTCGTTCAATTTTGATTTCGAGGATTTAAGTATGACCACAATACTGCAGATTGTTTTTTAATGCATTCATGGGTTTTCAAGGCTCCGGATTGTGATACAATTTCAAAATTTTGCATTGCCTTAATTGTTATGCCATCGATGATTTCACGAAAATATATTTTGGATATTAGGTCAAGTAGAGTTAATTAATATCGAAATTTTGTAATCGATAATGTTGATTTGCTAATATATTTGCATGTGGTCTCCAAATATTATCTTTTCTCAGGAATTCTACTGTCAAAAACATTAAATAGAATTATTAAATGAAGAATTCATCTGGATCTACTCAATTAAGATTATTCTAAGTAATGGAAAAGTCTCTAGGAAAAATTGAACATGAACAAGGTAATATAATGTCAACTATGAAGTTTTTTTGAGTTGACAATGAACAAAGTATTTTACTGAGGTTATATTTACATCTTCATAAGCGTTTGACGAACGTTTCGACATCAATGTTGTCATCCCTCTTTATATATTTATACAGGGTGTTCATAAATTGAAAGTATAAAGGATAATGAGAGATTCCTTGAATGATTTTAAGAAAAAAATCCTATAGAGAGGGGCTTGCAAACGCTTTGTTTTCGAGATACATCAGGGTGTTTCTTGTAGTCCTACTTTATATGATTATAATAGTTTATGTAATCTTTATTAACCTATTCTACACATTGGGTGAATAAGTACCGAAACTTATAATTATTTCATTCATAACAGCTAACCAACTGGATCTTTTTAATAATTTGGATTTTTTTAAGGAAGTTGTCCTTATGTGATATGCTAATTTTGAATGCAAAACATCATTTCTCGAAATCGGTAGCAGATACGACAAAATTACAAGAAACCAACAAATGTAGTACCTACTTGATCAAAGTTTTTTTTACATTTATCTAAACTAACAGTCAATGTTCCAGAAAAAATATCACCCTGTTGATTTGCATTCAAAATTAACATATCATATGAGGAAAACTTCAAATTGGAATGTCTATGCCAAATGTAAATCGAATACCTCTTGAAGGGAAGGTGCTATGAAAAAAAACTTGAAAGTAAAATCAAACTCTGTATTTCAAAAACAAAGGGTTTTCGGGACTTTTTTCTTAAAATAAGGAATCTGTGATTTTTGGGTACACTTGAATTATAAGCTAGCTAATCGAATAAATCCAACAAAAACTATTACAGGTTGGATTGAACAGTTGTTGTACGAAATTCTTGATGATCTTTGAACATTTTTTTAATCGTAAATTCTCATTAGATATTGATTCAATTCTACAATCATCGGATGGTGAGCAATTGAATTTATTATCCTCATAAACTTAATATTTCCATTGAAAAAACGGAGGAGGTGTTCATTACCTAATTTTTACAAAAGTTTTCATATAACTATTATCGAACATCTCCGAATTGGATTGGATACCACCTAGACGTAAAAAATTGAATATAGAAAGTGATTAACTAATATAGGTTTGTGGTACACCAACGGAGTCGGTCAAATAAGCGTCATCCTATGCCAACGGAAAATACACTTTCACGATCTAAATCAGCACGGTCGAAGACTCAAACCTCTTGAATCTGATGTAACAAAAGCGAGTCGAGAACTTGGCCATGAAAAGAAGCATTTCAAGTTGAACCCTAGCAGATCATTTTCGTCATCCGGATACAGGTAATGGAACTGAAAATTCCATTCAGAACAGTATTTAAAAGTCTACCACTGGAAAAACTAGTCGTTGTAGAATTTTTTTTTTATTTATCGCCAGATTTAGTGGCTTGGCGTTCAGAACTTCGATCATTTTAGATTTTTTGTTCTAATTCTATTAGGCCAATTGAAAAGAACCCTTTCTGATGCACAGTCGGCGATGCTAATATTGAATCCATATGATTTTTAGTTAGTACCAACCTTCAAACGATACGTGTCAAAATTTGACAGCAGTCCGACCATTAGTTCGTGAGATATTGCTTTTTGAAGGGAAAAAATAAGGTTGAAGCAAAATCTTTGCTTGATGAAGAGTATCCGGGGTCTGCACCAGGAAAATCAACCATCATTGATTGGTATGCTAAGTTTAAACGTGGTGAAATGAGCACCGAAAACGGCGAACGCAGTGGACGCCCAAAAGAGGCTGTCACCGACGAAAAAATCAAAAAAGTTCACAAAATAATTTTGAATGACCCTAAAGTGAAACTGATCGAGATAGCAGACTTTGTGGAGATATCAGTGCCGCACGAGCAGTGTTTGAAGCTGTTCAAGTGCAATAAACCTGAATTTTTGCGTCGATATGTGACAATGGATGAGACATTGCTCCATCATTTCACTCCGGAGTCCAATCGACAGTCAGCTAAGTGGCCTGCACACGATGAACCGAAACCAAAGCGAGGAAAAACACAACAGTCAGCTGGCAAGGTTATGGCACCAGTAGTCTGGGATGCGCAAGGTATAATATTCATTGATTACCTCCAAAAGGGCCAGACCATCAACAGCGATTATTATATAGCGTTATTGGATCGTTTAAAGGATGAAATCGTTCAAAAACGGCCCCATTCAAAGAAGAAAAGGTGTTGTTTCATCAAGACAATGCGCCGTGTCACAAATTGATGAAAACAATGGCAAGATTGCATGAATTTGGCTTCGAATTGCTTCTGCACCCACCGTATTCGCCAGATCTGGCCCCCAGCGACTTTTTCCTGTTCTCAGACCTCAAAAGTATGCTCGCTGGAAAAAAATCAGCGGTAATGAAGAAGTAATCTCCGAAACTGAGGCCTGTTGTACAATTTTAGTCTTAGAGTGTTATGAAATGTTAAGTATGAAAATACTGAATTGTAATGTACCGAACATTGATTCTTGTGGCATACCCTTTGCAATATTTTTCGCTGGAGATTCTAATATTTTGATTTTGACTTGTAATGTTCTGTATTTTCTATATGAATGAGAACGCTGCAATAGGGCAGAGAATTTTCGAAATTCAAATCGGTTTTATCCGGTACAATCTTTATTTCTATGTCTCATAGCACCTTTTTTTCATTTCCTGTAGACTGTAGGGAGTGGATTCTAAAAAGCAAATTGGATTAGTATGTTGTCTTCAGCAAAACGTGCTATTTTGATCTGAATGTGAAACTTCAATTTCGTAAATCCTCATTGGAATTTCCGGAAAATGGAACACACGAAGTGTGTTACGAAGATGATGCGTTACGAAATCATCTCAATCGCAGCCCTTCTGAAAGATTCACATTTTCCATTCGTATTCTGCACGTGCCAGAATGTCAGAGGCTGTAGGTCTGACATTGAAACTGGTGATATGATTACTCAAATCGCTTGAACTAACTGTACCGCGATATGTTCAGAAACGCAAGATTGAAAGGTTATACGGATATAGGTACATTGGCAACGCACGACTAGCGTGAAGTAGAGAGGGAGTCTTAGGTCAGTAATAGACAGTTCAGTTAACTATTGTTACAGAGCGTGGTTGTATTTTCAAACTAGAGAGAAATATTACAACGTTTGTGTGACTGTGACCCACTTTGAAACCAGGTCAATTTATTCGCTTCTTGACTACGACTGTACTGATTTGTCCCAGTATCGGAACAATCAGTTCGTTCTTGAATAATACAATGGCTTAACACTTCTTTCTGTCGTTGATATACTATATTAATAATGGTAACACAAATATGGAATGATGTAAATGTAGGAATGCCGTTACTCGATGATTTCATACCAACGTACCTCCAATTTGGTGTACGCAATTTGGAGGTCCGTTACTTCTACAGGATGGTCTTCAATCAATATACACAACAGACTATACAGAAACCCTCCAATTGACTCGGTCAAACTAGCCCTGTTGAAACTATAGGCACTATAACTATTTAACATGCCAATTGAAAAGTCCCCGGTTTTTTTGACAAAATTCGATTTTATTATTCAATAAAGTTGCCTTCGAGGGCGATACAGCGATTATAGCGATCTTCCAACTTTTCGATACCATTTTTGTTGTACGATATGTCTTTCGCTTTAAATAGGCCTCAGTTTCGGCGATTACTTCTTCATTGGCGCTAAATTTCTTTCCAGCGAGTATTTTTTTGTGGTCTGAGAACAGGAAAAGTCGCTGGAGGCCAGATCTGGCGAATACGGTCGATGCAGAAGCAATTAGAAGCCTAATTCATGTAATTTTACCATTCATTGATTTTTGACTCGGCGCATTGTCTTGATGAAACAGCACCTCTGTTTCTTCAAATGTTGCCGTTTTTCAAAGATTTCATCCTTTAAACAATCCAATAACGCTATATAATAATCGCTGTTGATGGTCTGGTCCTTTTGGAGGTAATCAATGAATATTATACCTTGCGCATCCCAGAATGCTGATGCCATAACCTTGCCAGCTGACTGTTGCATCTATCTACTCTTTGGAGTTGGTTCATCGTGTGCAATCCACTCAGCTGACTGTCCATTGGACTCCGGAGTGAAATGATGGAGCAATGTCTCATCCATTGTCTCATATCGACGCAAAAATTCAGATTTATTACACTTAAACAGCTTCAAACACTGCTCAGAATCATTAACACCCTGTTGGTTTTGATCTATTGTCAGCTTGCGCGGCACCCAATTTTGCACACAGCTTTCTCATGTATAGTAAATCCAAAGTCACTTGGGGGAAGCCAGATTATTTCGATTATCCAAGAGTTGTCCAAGTTTCCAGAAATTTTTTTGGAGCCAGTGAATTTATTGCCAAACAATACTTTCAAATAAAACTCGGTATTTAGCGGATCGCGGTATCCATTTCAAAGGGACATACATCTATGGCCAGGCGTGTTTATGGACTAGTTCAAGTGACTTTGGATATACTATACCAATATTCGTGAATGATCAACTTCACTTTATGGTAATTCAAAATTATTTTTTCGTCAGTGACAGCCTCGTTTGGCCGTCCACTGCGTTTGCCGTCTTCGGTGCTCATTTCACCACGTTTAAACTTAGCATACCAATTAATGATGGTTGATTTTCCTGGTGCAGACCCCGGAAACTCTTCATCAAGCCAAGATTTTGCTTCAACTGTATTTTTGCCCTTAAAAAAGCAATATTTTATGAGCACACGAAATTTTTCATTCCTTCTTTTTTCAAATAACAAAAGTAGCTACACTCACAACGCAATACCTCACAAACTAATGGTTGGACTGTTGTCAAATTTTGACACGTATCGTTTGAAGGTTGGTACTAACTAAAAATCATATAGATTTGATCCTAGCTCCGCCATCTGTGCATCAGACCAGGGACTTTTCAATTGGCCTTATTTCTTCTCCATATCAAAAAAATTCGTGTTGTATCAAAAAATTAAATTTTCAAGGTAGCTTCAAATCTCCACTGCCGCGGTCAAGTCCGTGGACAAAATCTCGAATCAAATCTAACAAAACGATCAAAATAAACTCAACATTTGTTCATACAGCGCAGATCATGCATAATCTTTTCTGATGTCAAGTCCAAAAGCCAAATCATCTTCTCGGTATACCATGGTAACAACATCTCAATAAGGATATCTCTGGGTTGAGCTTATTACTCAAGAATGAGGGAAACGACCTCAAACTGCACAAACAGGGAAATGAAAAAATTCACCAGTTGCATTGACAATAAAATTATCTGTAATAAATTAAAACTGTATACACGCAATGAGTTGATACCAAATACCAAGGCTGTTGTTTACTGTTCGGTTACGTCAAAACCTGAAAATAGCTTCTGCGTATCAGGGAAAAAATGGAAAATTACAAATTTATTCGATGATATATCGCATTTTATTTGTATCATAAAAAACTTCGAATGCATAAGGAGTAATCAAAAGTTGTGAGCCAACTTTACACACCGGCAAATCTAAGCGAACGGACAAAATCTCAACGATAAATATTGTTCATTTTCTCTCACACCTTTTTGGCCATTTCAGCAATTTTTTTCAATGAATTGTAGTTTGATTCATCAGGAACATAACTATTCAGATGCCGTCCTCAGTTAGTCTGTTTTTGATATATACTGGAGGGAACAAAAAAAGTGAAAAGTAAGCGTTTATTGAGAACATCCTGTGGAGTGAAAATTGCTATAATCGGCCGAAAGTTAAAGAAAAGGAACTACATAACAGGCCAATTGAAAAATTCACGGTCTACCATAGTAGAACACATTTTTTATGTAATATTCGATTTTATTATTCAACATAGTTGCCTTCGAGGGCGATACAGCGATTATACCGATCTTCCAACTTTTCGATGCCATTTTTGTAGTACGATTTGTCTTTCGCTTCAAAATAGGCCTCAGTTTCGGTGATTACTTCTTCATTGGCTCAAAATTTCTTTCCAGCGAGCATTCTTTTGTGTTCTCACAACAGGAAAAAGTCGCTGGGGCCCAGATCTGGCGAATACGGTGGATACAGAAAAAATTCGAAGCCCAATTCATGCAATTTTGCCATTGCTTTCATTGATTTGTGACACGGCGCATTGTCTTGATGAAACAGCACCTTTTTTCTTCAAAAGGGGCCGTTTTTTAACGATTTCATGGATGGAGCTATGTTTCATCCATAGACCTGGGACTTTTCAATTGACCTAATACTTCGTTGAGATTTTGTGCATCAACCTGATTTTGCCTAATATGTATATTTTCAAAAACCCAATCAGTCGGTTTTGTTTCAGCGAATCTTTGAATACTCCTTATATGAACATATTTTTCATTAATTTAAGCATTTTATCGAAAATATGTTCCATAGAAAAGTAATGAATATGTGGAAAAACTGTTCCTCATAATAGTATTTTCTTTTAGTGAATCAATATGTTCCGTGATATATTAAAACACAGTGGGATTATTACAGGTTCTTAATCCTCCTAATATGTACAAGAACACCATTCAGAGATTTCGATATGATAAATTCGTGACAAATTCCAGAAAAGGAAGATTACAGATTGATTCAGATTGAAAAACCAATTGTTTAATAGTGATCAAGGAGTAAACACAATAACCGATTGTTTTCAACGTTCAGTGTTACAGTTGATGCATGCAAGAAGGTCTACTTCTTCAAGGTTCACCTGAGAATTCGTAACATACTGATAATAAGGAAATGCAACGAGACAATCACATCATATTTACCGATGAAGGAAGCTTTGGCAAGGTGACAGATAATTGAAACAGCAACTGCGAGGTTATTCAGTTTTTTATAGTATTGGAGGAGACTTCCTATTCCTGGCCATGAGTTTATCTGACCTCTTTTTGAATGTATTCGCTCATTTTATCGAAACCATTTTCATTATCGGCACTTTGCAAAGCTGCGAGATGCTGGATATGAAATTTCAGCTCCTTTTTCTTCGTCTCAATATTGGATTTTTTACCGGTATATTATGAAAGAGATACCTGTTGTTGGCGGATTTGTCCAAGCGAATTTTTCGCAGATAAGAAGCGATTGCTCAAATTTGTCCTCATTAATATTTCGTGATAGCCCTGGAAATCGAAAATATCATAAGACTATTAATCATCGCTTGATAATAATCGGAGGTTTTGAAGATAATATGTATGAGTAATAGTTTCTATGAATTTCATCGGCATTGTTACATCATATTTGATTATAATTACCAGAATGAGGTAATATGTTTGAGGTTTCTATCTCCAATCATACAGTCAATAAAGTTGTTCTAATTTCATACTTTTTGCAAGTGAAATATAAACGTATATTTGTAATAAATATTTCTATACTGTCTAACATAATTTCAAAGAGATACCTGCTGCTAAACGATTTCTAAAGGGTATCGTGAAAATAAATAACGTATTTGTATTTTGATGTCTATCCAAGGAAAATTCCATACGTATGAATATAATCAGAAACAGCAAATGAATGGATTATACAATTGTTAACATCTAGGAGCAATGACCTCAAAAATTTCATATCTGTCCCATTTATTAATGGCTATTTCCCAAACAAAATATTATTATAAATTATAGTAAAACATGTGGCGGCTCCTCATAAAGCTCCACATAGCAACAATAAACACAGCGCTCGGTGGCCTAGAGGTTAAGAGTGTATACTCACTCACCGAGATGCGACAAGGTGCCGGGTTCGAGTCCCGGCGGCTCCCGATAATTATAAATTCCCCAAAGCGTCTGTGACACGGCACACACAATTATACCAAAGTCACACTGATGAGTCCGGTGTGTGTGCCAGGGACGAAACGCATAAGTAGGCATACGTGAAATCCTACATTGGTGACCCCGACGTGATAACGGAAAACTGCGGCGTTGGAGTGCAGAGGCGACTCACTGCCCCGCTCAACGTTACGGCTACTGGGGTGTCCATCGGACACTAGAGCCGATGGCACGCCGAGCCTCGTGTTTCCGTCGTCACAGCATGCAAGCCCGACGTGATGGGAATGGTCATCTTAACGATGTGTCCTGGAAAGCAGAAGGTTGATGCATAGCTCCCATATATCTGCAATTTCCAACGAAACTCTAGACGCCCATTCCCATGACGTGCAATACGTGCTCCTTGGTCTGCCGCGGTATAGCGGAGCTGAATAGGCGGCATTCACCGTCCGCACGATGCCGCGAGGTGCAGCTCTGATTAGGCGGCAATCACCCAGCTGCACCGATGACCTCGTAACACGCAAAGTTTCGTTCCTCCGTCACTGGGGAGGGAGTCATGTGGCGACTTCTCAAAAAGCTCCACATAGCAACAATAAACACCGCAGTCGGTAGCCTAGAGGTAAGATTGTAGACACCCTCACCGAGATGCGACATCGTGCCGGGTTCGAGTCCCGGCGGCTCCCGACAATAATAAATTCCCCAAGCGTCTGTGACACGGCACACACAATTATACCAAAGTCACACTGATGAGTCCGGTGTGTGTGCCAGGGACGAAACGCATAAGTAGGTATACGTGAAATCCTACAGTTTCATATTTTTGCCTATAATTTATGAAATAATGTACTGACCGCACAACTGCAAGCATTTTCGTAATCTACATAGTCGAATCAATCAATAAAATGACACAATATTCCCATGAAAGTACTTTTATTTTTCAAAAAATTTTTAAGGATCAGGTATAGAAAATTTTACGGAAATTTTTGGACAAAAAATTTTTCAGGTGAGATCGAAATTCGGCTAATCAGAGATCGTAAATTATGGCATCGCTCACCGATTCTTCGTAGAACTCCCGGTTTTGGGGGAATTTGAACTCGAAATTTCTGAAAAAATTGAATATGCCTCTAAAATTCGTTATATCTCCTGAATTATTCGTCACAGATCCCTCAAATAAAAACGTTTTCAAACTTCAAGTTCCGCTCTAAAACATAGTGGAGTTTCAAGTGCGTAGCCCATGGCCAGAAGAAGTGGCAGCTTCTGGAAAATTATCAATTTTTTCTTTGAAAGTTTCATATTTTTGCCTATAATTTATAAAATAATGTACTGACCGCACAACTGCAAGCATTTTCGTAATCTACATGGTCGAATCAATCAATAAAATGACACAATATTCCCATGAAAGAACTTTTATTTTTCAAAAAATTTTTAAGGGTCAGGTATAGAAAATTTTACGAAAATTTTTGGACAAAAACATTTTCAGGTGAGATCGAATTTCGGCTAATCAGGGATCGTCAATTTTGGCACCGCTCACCGATTTTGCGCAGACCTCACAGTTTTGAAGAAATTCGAACTCGAAATTATGGAAAAAATTGAATTTGCCTCTAAAAATCGTTATATCTCCTAAAGTATTCGTTACAGACCCCTCAAACACAAACGTTTTTTGAACATCTAGTTCTGATCTATAACATAGTGAGGTTTCATGGGCGTAGCTCAAGTCCAGAAGAAGTTTCAGCTTCGGGAAATTCATCCATTTTTTTGTTCGAAAATTCCGGTTTTTCAGCAATAATTTCTGAAATAATGTACTTATCGCCAAACTGCAAGCATTTTCGTGATCTACATAGTCGAATCAATCAATAAAATGACACAATATTCCCATGAAAGAATTTTTATTTTTCAAAAAATTTTTAAGGGTCAGGTATAGAAAATTTTACGAAAATTTTTGGACAAAAACATTTTCAGGTGAGATCGAATTTCGGCTAATCAGGGATCGTCAATTTTGGCACAGCTCACTGATTTTGCGCAGACCTCACAGTTTTGAAGAAATTCGAACTCGAAATTATGTAAAAAATTGAATTTGCCTCTAAAAATAGTTATATCTCCTAAAGTATTCGTTACAGACCCCTCAAACACAAACGTTTTTTGAACATCTAGTTCTGATCTATAACATAGTGAGGTTTCATGGGCGTAGCTCAAGTCCAGAAGAAGTTTCAGCTTCGGGAAATTCATCCATTTTTTTGTTCGAAAATTCCGGTTTTTCAGCAATAAATTCTGAAATAATGTACTTATCGCCAAACTGCAAGCATTTTCGTGATCTACATAGTCGAATCAATCAATAAAATGACACAATATTCCCATGAAAGAACTGTTATTTTTCAAAAAATTTTTAAGGGTCAGGTATAGAAAATTTTACGAAAATTTTTGGACAAAAACATTTTCAGGTGAGATCGAATTTCGGCTAATCAGGGATCGTCAATTTTGGCACCGCTCACCGATTTTGCGCAGACCTCACAGTTTTGAAGAAATTCGAACTCGAAATTATGGAAAAAATTGAATTTGCCTCTAAAAATCGTTATATCTCCTAAAGTAATCGTTACAGACCCCTCAAACAACAACGTTTTTTGAACATCTAGTTCTGATCTATAACATAGTGTGGTTTCATGGGCGTAGCTCAAGTCCAGAAGAAGTTTCAGCTTCGGGAAATTCATCCATTTTTTTGTTCGAAAATTCCGGTTTTTCAGCGATAATTTCTGAAATAATGTACTGACCGCACAACTGCAAGCATTTTCGTGATCTACATAGTCGAATCAATCAATAAAATGACACAATATTCCCATGAAAGAACTTTTATTTTTCAAAAAATTTTTAAGGGTCAGGTATAGAAAATTTTACGAAAATTTTTGGACAAAAACATTTTCAGGTGAGATCGAATTTCGGCTAATCAGGGATCGTCAATTTTGGCACCGCTCACCGATTTTGCGCAGACCTCACAGTTTTGAAGAAATTCGAACTCGAAATTATGGAAAAAATTGAATTTGCCTCTAAAAATCGTTATATCTCCTAAAGTAATCGTTACAGACCCCTCAAACAACAACGTTTTTTGAACATCTAGTTCTGATCTATAACATAGTGAGGTTTCATGGGCGTAGCTCAAGTCCAGAAGAAGTTTCAGCTTCGGGAAATTCATCCATTTTTCTGTTCGAAAATTCCGGTTTTTCAGCAATAATTTCTGAAATAATGTACTGACCGCACAACTGCAAGCATTTTCGTGATCTACATAGTCGAATCAATCAATAAAATGACACAATATTCCCATGAAAGAACTTTTATTTTTCAAAAAATTTTTAAGGGTCAGGTATAGAAAATTTTACGAAAATTTTTGGACTAAAACATTTTCAGGTGAGATCAAATTTCGGCTAATCAGGGATCGTCAATTTTGGCACCGCTCACCGATTTTGCGCAGACCTCACAGTTTTGAAGAAATTCGAACTCGAAATTATGGAAAAAATTGAATTTGCCTCTAAAAATCGTTATATCTCCTAAAGTATTCGTTACAGACCCCTCAAACAAAAACGTTTTTTGAACATCTAGTTCTGATCTATAACATAGTGAGGTTTCATGGGCGTAGCTCAAGTCCAGAAGAAGTTTCAGCTTCGGGAAATTCATCCATTTTTTTGTTCGAAAATTCCGGTTTTTCAGCGATAATTTCTGAAATAATGTACTGACCGCACAACTGCAAGCATTTTCGTGATCTACATAGTCGAATCAATCAATAAAATGACACAATATTCCCATGAAAGAACTTTTATTTTTCAAAAAATTTTTAAGGGTCAGGTATAGAAAATTTTACGAAAATTTTTGGACAAAAACATTTTCAGGTGAGATCGAATTTCGGCTAATCAGGGATCGTCAATTTTGGCACCGCTCACCGATTTTGCGCAGACCTCACAGTTTTGAAGAAATTCGAACTCGAAATTATGGAAAAAATTGAATTTGCCTCTAAAAATCGTTATATCTCCTAAAGTATTCGTTACAGACCCCTCAAACAAAAACGTTTTTTGATCATCTAGTTCTGATCTATAACATAGTGAGGTTTCATGGGCGTAGCTCAAGTCCAGAAGAAGTTTCAGCTTCGGGAAATTCATCCATTTTTCTGTTCGAAAATTCCGGTTTTTCAGCAATAATTTCTGAAATAATGTACTGACCGCACAACTGCAAGCATTTTCGTGATCTACATAGTCGAATCAATCAATAAAATGACACAATATTCCCATGAAAGAACTTTTCTTTTTCAAAAAATTTTTAAGGGTCAGGTATAGAAAATTTTTGGACAAAAACATTTTCAGGTGAGATCGAATTTCGGCTAATCAGGGATCGTCAATTTTGGCACCGCTCACTGATTTTGCGCAGACCTCACAGTTTTAAAGAAATTCGAACTCGAAATTATGGAAAAAATTGAATTTGCCTCTAAAAATCGTTATATCTCCTAAAGTATTCGTTACAGACCCCTCAAACACAAACGTTTTTTGATCATCTAGTTCTGATCTATAACATAGTGAGGTTTCATAGGCGTAGCTCAAGTCCAGAAGAAGTTTCAGCTTCGGGAAATTCATCCATTTTTCTGTTCGAAAATTCCGGTTTTTCAGCAATAATTTCTGAAATAATGTACTGACCGCACAACTGCAAGCATTTTCGTGATCTACATAGTCGAATCAATCAATAAAATGACACAATATTCCCATGAAAGAACTTTTATTTTTCAAAAAATTTTTAAGGGTCAGGTATAGAAAATTTTACGAAAATTTTTGGACTAAAACATTTTCAGGTGAGATCGAATTTCGGCTAATCAGGGATCGTCAATTTTGGCACCGCTCACCGATTTTGCGCAGACCTCACAGTTTTGAAGAAATTCGAACTCGAAATTATGGAAAAAATTGAATTTGCCTCTAAAAATCGTTATATCTCCTAAAGTATTCGTTACAGACCCCTCAAACAAAAACGTTTTTTGATCATCTAGTTCTGATCTATAACATAGTGAGGTTTCATGGGCGTAGCTCAAGTCCAGAAGAAGTTTCAGCTTCGGGAAATTCATCCATTTTTTTGTTCGAAAATTCCGGTTTTTCAGCAATAATTTCTGAAATAATGTACTGACCGCACAACTGCAAGCATTTTCGTGATCTACATAGTCGAATCAATCAATAAAATGACACAATATTCCCATGAAAGAACTTTTATTTTTCAAAAAATTTTTAAGGGTCAGGTATAGAAAATTTTACGAAAATTTTTGGACAAAAACATTTTCAGGTGAGATCGAATTTCGGCTAATCAGGGATCGTCAATTTTGGCACCGCTCACCGATTTTGCGCAGACCTCACAGTTTTGAAGAAATTCGAACTCGAAATTATGGAAAAAATTGAATTTGCCTCTAAAAATCGTTATATCTCCTAAAGTATTCGTTACAGACCCCTCAAACAAAAACGTTTTTTGAACATCTAGTTCTGATCTATAACATAGTGAGGTTTCATGGGCGTAGCTCAAGTCCAGAAGAAGTTTCAGCTTCGGGAAATTCATCCATTTTTTTGTTCGAAAATTCCGGTTTTTCAGCAATAATTTCTGAAATAATGTACTGACCGCACAACTGCAAGCATTTTCGTGATCTACATAGTCGAATCAATCAATAAAATGACACAATATTCCCATGAAAGAACTTTTATTTTTCAAAAAATTTTTAAGGGTCAGGTATAGAAAATTTTACGAAAATTTTTGGACAAAAACATTTTCAGGTGAGATCGAATTTCGGCTAATCAGGGATCGTCAATTTTGGCACCGCTCACCGATTTTGCGCAGACCTCACAGTTTTGAAGAAATTCGAACTCGAAATTATGGAAAAAATTGAATTTGCCTCTAAAAATCGTTATATCTCCTAAAGTATTCGTTACAGACCCCTCAAACAAAAACGTTTTTTGATCATCTAGTTCTGATCTATAACATAGTGAGGTTTCATAGGCGTAGCTCAAGTCCAGAAGAAGTTTCAGCTTCGGGAAATTCATCCATTTTTTTGTTCGAAAATTCCGGTTTTTCAGCAATAATTTCTGAAATAATGTACTGACCGCACAACTGCAAGCATTTTCGTGATCTACATAGTCGAATCAATCAATATAATGACACAATATTCCCATGAAAGATCTTTTATTTTTCAAAAAATTTTTAAGGGTCAGGTATAGAAAATTTTACGAAAATTTTTGGACAAAAACATTTTCAGGTGAGATCGAATTTCGGCTAATCAGGGATCGTCAATTTTGGCACCGCTCACCGATTTTGCGCAGACCTCACAGTTTTGAAGAAATTCGAACTCGAAATTATGGAAAAAATTGAATTTGCCTCTAAAAATCGTTATATCTCCTAAAGTATTCGTTACAGACCCCTCAAACAAAAACGTTTTTTGAACATCTAGTTCTGATCTATAACATAGTGAGGTTTCATGGGCGTAGCTCAAGTCCAGAAGAAGTTTCAGCTTCGGGAAATTCATCCATTTTTTTGTTCGAAAATTCCGGTTTTTCAGCAATAATTTCTGAAATAATGTACTTATCGCCAAACTGCAAGCATTTTCGTGATCTACATAGTGGAATCAATCAATAAAATGACACAATATTCCCATGAAAGAACTTTTATTTTTCAAAAAATTTTTAAGGGTCAGGTATAGAAAATTTTACGAAAATTTTTGGACAAAAACATTTTCAGGTGAGATCGAATTTCGGCTAATCAGGGATCGTCAATTTTGGCACCGCTCACCGATTTTGCGCAGACCTCACAGTTTTGAAGAAATTCGAACTCGAAATTATGGAAAAAATTGAATTTGCCTCTAAAAATCGTTATATCTCCTAAAGTATTCGTTACAGACCCCTCAAACAAAAACGTTTTTTGAACATCTAGTTCTGATCTATAACATAGTGAGGTTTCATGGGCGTAGCTCAAGTCCAGAAGAAGTTTCAGCTTCGGGAAATTCATCCATTTTTTTGTTCGAAAATTCCGGTTTTTCAGCAATAATTTCTGAAATAATGTACTGACCGCACAACTGCAAGCATTTTCGTGATCTACATAGTCGAATCAATCAATAAAATGACACAATATTCCCATGAAAGAACTTTTATTTTTCAAAAAATTTTTAAGGGTCAGGTATAGAAAATTTTACGAAAATTTTTGGACAAAAACATTTTCAGGTGAGATCGAATTTCGGCTAATCAGGGATCGTCAATTTTGGCACCGCTCACCGATTTTGCGCAGACCTCACAGTTTTGAAGAAATTCGAACTCGAAATTATGGAAAAAATTGAATTTGCCTCTAAAAATCGTTATATCTCCTAAAGTATTCGTTACAGACCCCTCAAACAAAAACGTTTTTTGATCATCTAGTTCTGATCTATAACATAGTGAGGTTTCATGGGCGTAGCTCAAGTCCAGAAGAAGTTTCAGCTTCGGGAAATTCATCCATTTTTTTGTTCGAAAATTCCGGTTTTTCAGCAATAATTTCTGAAATAATGTACTGACCGCACAACTGCAAGCATTTTCGTGATCTACATAGTCGAATCAATCAATAAAATGACACAATATTCCCATGAAAGAACTTTTATTTTTCAAAAAATTTTTAAGGGTCAGGTATAGAAAATTTTACGAAAATTTTTGGACAAAAACATTTTCAGGTGAGATCGAATTTCGGCTAATCAGGGATCGTCAATTTTGGCACCGCTCACCGATTTTGCGCAGACCTCACAGTTTTGAAGAAATTCGAACTCGAAATTATGGAAAAAATTGAATTTGCCTCTAAAAATCGTTATATCTCCTAAAGTATTCGTTACAGACCCCTCAAACAAAAACGTTTTTTGATCATCTAGTTCTGATCTATAACATAGTGAGGTTTCATGGGCGTAGCTCAAGTCCAGAAGAAGTTTCAGCTTCGGGAAATTCATCCATTTTTTTGTTCGAAAATTCCGGTTTTTCAGCAATAATTTCTGAAATAATGTACTGACCGCACAACTGCAAGCATTTTCGTGATCTACATAGTCGAATCAATCAATAAAATGACACAATATTCCCATGAAAGAACTTTTATTTTTCAAAAAATTTTTAAGGGTCAGGTATAGAAAATTTTACGAAAATTTTTGGACAAAAACATTTTCAGGTGAGATCGAATTTCGGCTAATCAGGGATCGTCAATTTTGGCACCGCTCACCGATTTTGCGCAGACCTCACAGTTTTGAAGAAATTCGAACTCGAAATTATGGAAAAAATTGAATTTGCCTCTAAAAATCGTTATATCTCCTAAAGTATTCGTTACAGACCCCTCAAACACAAACGTTTTTTGATCATCTAGTTCTGATCTATAACATAGTGAGGTTTCATAGGCGTAGCTCAAGTCCAGAAGAAGTTTCAGCTTCGGGAAATTCATCCATTTTTTTGTTCGAAAATTCCGGTTTTTCAGCAATAATTTCTGAAATAATGTACTGACCGCACAACTGCAAGCATTTTCGTGATCTACATAGTCGAATCAATCAATAAAATGACACAATATTCCCATGAAAGAACTTTTATTTTTCAAAAAATTTTTAAGGGTCAGGTATAGAAAATTTTACGAAAATTTTTGGACAAAAACATTTTCAGGTGAGATCGAATTTCGGCTAATCAGGGATCGTCAATTTTGGCACCGCTCACCGATTTTGCGCAGACCTCACAGTTTTGAAGAAATTCGAACTCGAAATTATGGAAAAAATTGAATTTGCCTCTAAAAATCGTTATATCTCCTAAAGTATTCGTTACAGACCCCTCAAACAAAAACGTTTTTTGAACATCTAGTTCTGATCTATAACATAGTGAGGTTTCATGGGCGTAGCTCAAGTCCAGAAGAAGTTTCAGCTTCGGGAAATTCATCCATTTTTTTGTTCGAAAATTCCGGTTTTTCAGCAATAATTTCTGAAATAATGTACTTATCGCCAAACTGCAAGCATTTTCGTGATCTACATAGTGGAATCAATCAATAAAATGACACAATATTCCCATGAAAGAACTTTTATTTTTCAAAAAATTTTTAAGGGTCAGGTATAGAAAATTTTACGAAAATTTTTGGACAAGAACATTTTCAGGTGAGATCGAATTTCGGCTAATCAGGGATCGTCAATTTTGGCACCGCTCACCGATTTTGCGCAGACCTCACAGTTTTGAAGAAATTCGAACTCGAAATTATGGAAAAAATTGAATTTGCCTCTAAAAATCGTTATATCTCCTAAAGTATTCGTTACAGACCCCTCAAACAAAAACGTTTTTTGAACATCTAGTTCTGATCTATAACATAGTGAGGTTTCATGGGCGTAGCTCAAGTCCAGAAGAAGTTTCAGCTTCGGGAAATTCATCCATTTTTTTGTTCGAAAATTCCGGTTTTTCAGCAATAATTTCTGAAATAATGTACTTATCGCCAAATTGCAAGCATTTTCGTGATCTACATAGTCGAATCAATCAATAAAATGACACAATATTCCCATGAAAGAACTTTTATTTTTCAAAAAATTTTTAAGGGTATAGAAAATTTTACGAAAATTTTTGGACAAAAACATTTTCAGGTGAGATCGAATTTCGGCTAATCAGGGATCGTCAATTTTGGCACCGCTCACCGATTTTGCGCAGACCTCACAGTTTTGAAGAAATTCGAACTCGAAATTATGGAAAAAATTGAATTTGCCTCTAAAAATCGTTATATCTCC
This sequence comes from Harmonia axyridis, assembly GCF_914767665.1. Taxonomy (NCBI): domain Eukaryota; kingdom Metazoa; phylum Arthropoda; class Insecta; order Coleoptera; family Coccinellidae; genus Harmonia; species Harmonia axyridis. The sequence goes on from NC_059508.1 coordinate 644,213, forward strand.
TAAAGTATTCGTTACAGACCCCTCAAACAAAAACGTTTTTTGATCATCTAGTTCTGATCTATAACATAGTGAGGTTTCATGGGCGTAGCTCAAGTCCAGAAGAAGTTTCAGCTTCGGGAAATTCATCCATTTTTTTGTTCGAAAATTCCGGTTTTTCAGCAATAATTTCTGAAATAATGTACTGACCGCACAACTGCAAGCATTTTCGTGATCTACATAGTCGAATCAATCAATAAAATGACACAATATTCCCATGAAAGAACTTTTATTTTTCAAAAAATTTTTAAGGGTCAGGTATAGAAAATTTTACGAAAATTTTTGGACAAAAACATTTTCAGGTGAGATCGAATTTCGGCTAATCAGGGATCGTCAATTTTGGCACCGCTCACCGATTTTGCGCAGACCTCACAGTTTCGAAGAAATTCGAACTCGAAATTATGGAAAAAATTGAATTTGCCTCTAAAAATCGTTATATCTCCTAAAGTATTCGTTACAGACCCCTCAAACAAAAACGTTTTTTGATCATCTAGTTCTGATCTATAACATAGTGAGGTTTCATAGGCGTTGCTCAAGTCCAGAAGAAGTTTCAGCTTCGGGAAATTCATCCATTTTTTTGTTCGAAAATTCCGGTTTTTCAGCAATAATTTCTGAAATAATGTACTGACCGCACAACTGCAAGCATTTTCGTGATCTACATAGTCGAATCAATCAATAAAATGACACAATATTCCCATGAAAGAACTTTTATTTTTCAAAAAATTTTTAAGGGTCAGGTATAGAAAATTTTACGAAAATTTTTGGACAAAAACATTTTCAGGTGAGATCGAATTTCGGCTAATCAGGGATCGTCAATTTTGGCACCGCTCACCGATTTTGCGCAGACCTCACAGTTTGGAAGAAATTCGAACTCGAAATTATGGAAAAAATTGAATTTGCCTCTAAAAATCGTTATATCTCCTAAAGTATTCGTTACAGACCCCTCAAACAAAAACGTTTTTTGATCATCTAGTTCTGATCTATAACATAGTGAGGTTTCATAGGCGTTGCTCAAGTCCAGAAGAAGTTTCAGCTTCGGGAAATTCATCCATTTTTTTGTTCGAAAATTCCGGTTTTTCAGCAATAATTTCTGAAATAATGTACTGACCGCACAACTGCAAGCATTTTCGTGATCTACATAGTCGAATCAATCAATAAAATGACACAATATTCCCATGAAAGAACTTTTATTTTTCAAAAAATTTTTAAGGGTCAGGTATAGAAAATTTTACGAAAATTTTTGGACAAAAACATTTTCAGGTGAGATCGAATTTCGGCTAATCAGGGATCGTCAATTTTGGCACCGCTCACCGATTTTGCGCAGACCTCACAGTTTTGAAGAAATTCGAACTCGAAATTATGGAAAAAATTGAATTTGCCTCTAAAAATCGTTATATCTCCTAAAGTATTCGTTACAGACCCCTCAAACAAAAACGTTTTTTGAACATCTAGTTCTGATCTATAACATAGTGAGGTTTCATGGGCGTAGCTCAAGTCCAGAAGAAGTTTCAGCTTCGGGAAATTCATCCATTTTTTTGTTCGAAAATTCCGGTTTTTCAGCAATAATTTCTGAAATAATGTACTTATCGCCAAACTGCAAGCATTTTCGTGATCTACATAGTCGAATCAATCAATAAAATGACACAATATTCCCATGAAAGAACTTTTATTTTTCAAAAAATTTTTAAGGGTCAGGTATAGAAAATTTTACGAAAATTTTTGGACAAAAACATTTTCAGGTGAGATCGAATTTCGGCTAATCAGGAATCGTCAATTTTGGCACCGCTCACCGATTTTGCGCAGACCTCACAGTTTTGAAGAAATTCGAACTCGAAATTATGGAAAACATTGAATTTGCCTCTAAAAATCGTTATATCTCCTAATGTATTCGTTACAGACCCCTCAAACAAAAACGTTTTTTGATCATCTAGTTCTGATCTATAACATAGTGAGGTTTCATGGGCGTAGCTCAAGTCCAGAAGAAGTTTCAGCTTCGGGAAATTCATCCATTTTTTTGAAAATTCCGGTTTTTCAGCAATAATTTCTGAAATAATGTACTGACCGCACAACTGCAAGCATTTTCGTGATCTACATAGTCGAATCAATCAATAAAATGACACAATATTCCCATGAAAGAACTTTTATTTTTCAAAAAATTTTTAAGGGTCAGGTATAGAAAATTTTACGAAAATTTTTGGACTAAAACATTTTCAGGTGAGATCGAATTTCGGCTAATCAGGGATCGTCAATTTTGGCACCGCTCACCGATTTTGCGCAGACCTCACAGTTTTGAAGAAATTCGAACTCGAAATTATGGAAAAAATTGAATTTGCCTCTAAAAATCGTTATATCTCCTAAAGTATTCGTTACAGACCCCTCAAACAAAAACGTTTTTTGATCATCTAGTTCTGATCTATAAAATAGTGAGGTTTCATGGGCGTAGCTCAAGTCCAGAAGAAGTTTCAGCTTCGGGAAATTCATCCATTTTTTTGTTCGAAAATTCCGGTTTTTCAGTAATAATTTCTGAAATAATGTACTGACCGCACAACTGCAAGCATTTTCGTGATCTACATAGTCGAATCAATCAATAAAATGACACAATATTCCCATGAAAGAACTTTTATTTTTCAAAAAATTTTTAAGGGTCAGGTATAGAAAATTTTACGAAAATTTTTGGACAAAAACATTTTCAGGTGAGATCGAATTTCGGCTAATCAGGGATCGTCAATTTTGGCACCGCTCACCGATTTTGCGCAGACCTCACAGTTTTGAAGAAATTCGAACTCGAAATTATGGAAAAAATTGAATTTGCCTCTAAAAATCGTTATATCTCCTAAAGTATTCGTTACAGACCCCTCAAACAAAAACGTTTTTTGAACATCTAGTTCTGATCTATAACATAGTGAGGTTTCATGGGCGTAGCTCAAGTCCAGAAGAAGTTTCAGCTTCGGGAAATTCATCCATTTTTTTGTTCGAAAATTCCGGTTTTTCAGCAATAATTTCTGAAATAATGTACTGACCGCACAACTGCAAGCATTTTCGTGATCTACATAGTCGAATCAATCAATAAAATGACACAATATTCCCATGAAAGAACTTTTATTTTTCAAAAAATTTTTAAGGGTCAGGTATAGAAAATTTTACGAAAATTTTTGGACAAAAACATTTTCAGGTGAGATCGAATTTCGGCTAATCAGGGATCGTCAATTTTGGCACCGCTCACCGATTTTGCGCAGACCTCACAGTTTTGAAGAAATTCGAACTCGAAATTATGGAAAAAATTGAATTTGCCTCTAAAAATCGTTATATCTCCTAAAGTATTCGTTACAGACCCCTCAAACAAAAACGTTTTTTGATCATCTAGTTCTGATCTATAACATAGTGAGGTTTCATAGGCGTAGCTCAAGTCCAGAAGAAGTTTCAGCTTCGGGAAATTCATCCATTTTTTTGTTCGAAAATTCCGGTTTTTCAGCAATAATTTCTGAAATAATGTACTGACCGCACAACTGCAAGCATTTTCGTGATCTACATAGTCGAATCAATCAATATAATGACACAATATTCCCATGAAAGATCTTTTATTTTTCAAAAAATTTTTAAGGGTCAGGTATAGAAAATTTTACGAAAATTTTTGGACAAAAACATTTTCAGGTGAGATCGAATTTCGGCTAATCAGGGATCGTCAATTTTGGCACCGCTCACCGATTTTGCGCAGACCTCACAGTTTTGAAGAAATTCGAACTCGAAATTATGGAAAAAATTGAATTTGCCTCTAAAAATCGTTATATCTCCTAAAGTATTCGTTACAGACCCCTCAAACAAAAACGTTTTTTGAACATCTAGTTCTGATCTATAACATAGTGAGGTTTCATGGGCGTAGCTCAAGTCCAGAAGAAGTTTCAGCTTCGGGAAATTCATCCATTTTTTTGTTCGAAAATTCCGGTTTTTCAGCAATAATTTCTGAAATAATGTACTTATCGCCAAACTGCAAGCATTTTCGTGATCTACATAGTGGAATCAATCAATAAAATGACACAATATTCCCATGAAAGAACTTTTATTTTTCAAAAAATTTTTAAGGGTCAGGTATAGAAAATTTTACGAAAATTTTTGGACAAAAACATTTTCAGGTGAGATCGAATTTCGGCTAATCAGGGATCGTCAATTTTGGCACCGCTCACCGATTTTGCGCAGACCTCACAGTTTTGAAGAAATTCGAACTCGAAATTATGGAAAAAATTGAATTTGCCTCTAAAAATCGTTATATCTCCTAAAGTATTCGTTACAGACCCCTCAAACAAAAACGTTTTTTGAACATCTAGTTCTGATCTATAACATAGTGAGGTTTCATGGGCGTAGCTCAAGTCCAGAAGAAGTTTCAGCTTCGGGAAATTCATCCATTTTTTTGTTCGAAAATTCCGGTTTTTCAGCAATAATTTCTGAAATAATGTACTGACCGCACAACTGCAAGCATTTTCGTGATCTACATAGTCGAATCAATCAATAAAATGACACAATATTCCCATGAAAGAACTTTTATTTTTCAAAAAATTTTTAAGGGTCAGGTATAGAAAATTTTACGAAAATTTTTGGACAAAAACATTTTCAGGTGAGATCGAATTTCGGCTAATCAGGGATCGTCAATTTTGGCACCGCTCACCGATTTTGCGCAGACCTCACAGTTTTGAAGAAATTCGAACTCGAAATTATGGAAAAAATTGAATTTGCCTCTAAAAATCGTTATATCTCCTAAAGTATTCGTTACAGACCCCTCAAACAAAAACGTTTTTTGATCATCTAGTTCTGATCTATAACATAGTGAGGTTTCATGGGCGTAGCTCAAGTCCAGAAGAAGTTTCAGCTTCGGGAAATTCATCCATTTTTTTGTTCGAAAATTCCGGTTTTTCAGCAATAATTTCTGAAATAATGTACTGACCGCACAACTGCAAGCATTTTCGTGATCTACATAGTCGAATCAATCAATAAAATGACACAATATTCCCATGAAAGAACTTTTATTTTTCAAAAAATTTTTAAGGGTCAGGTATAGAAAATTTTACGAAAATTTTTGGACAAAAACATTTTCAGGTGAGATCGAATTTCGGCTAATCAGGGATCGTCAATTTTGGCACCGCTCACCGATTTTGCGCAGACCTCACAGTTTTGAAGAAATTCGAACTCGAAATTATGGAAAAAATTGAATTTGCCTCTAAAAATCGTTATATCTCCTAAAGTATTCGTTACAGACCCCTCAAACACAAACGTTTTTTGATCATCTAGTTCTGATCTATAACATAGTGAGGTTTCATAGGCGTAGCTCAAGTCCAGAAGAAGTTTCAGCTTCGGGAAATTCATCCATTTTTTTGTTCGAAAATTCCGGTTTTTCAGCAATAATTTCTGAAATAATGTACTGACCGCACAACTGCAAGCATTTTCGTGATCTACATAGTCGAATCAATCAATAAAATGACACAATATTCCCATGAAAGAACTTTTATTTTTCAAAAAATTTTTAAGGGTCAGGTATAGAAAATTTTACGAAAATTTTTGGACAAAAACATTTTCAGGTGAGATCGAATTTCGGCTAATCAGGGATCGTCAATTTTGGCACCGCTCACCGATTTTGCGCAGACCTCACAGTTTTGAAGAAATTCGAACTCGAAATTATGGAAAAAATTGAATTTGCCTCTAAAAATCGTTATATCTCCTAAAGTATTCGTTACAGACCCCTCAAACAAAAACGTTTTTTGAACATCTAGTTCTGATCTATAACATAGTGAGGTTTCATGGGCGTAGCTCAAGTCCAGAAGAAGTTTCAGCTTCGGGAAATTCATCCATTTTTTTGTTCGAAAATTCCGGTTTTTCAGCAATAATTTCTGAAATAATGTACTTATCGCCAAACTGCAAGCATTTTCGTGATCTACATAGTGGAATCAATCAATAAAATGACACAATATTCCCATGAAAGAACTTTTATTTTTCAAAAAATTTTTAAGGGTCAGGTATAGAAAATTTTACGAAAATTTTTGGACAAGAACATTTTCAGGTGAGATCGAATTTCGGCTAATCAGGGATCGTCAATTTTGGCACCGCTCACCGATTTTGCGCAGACCTCACAGTTTTGAAGAAATTCGAACTCGAAATTATGGAAAAAATTGAATTTGCCTCTAAAAATCGTTATATCTCCTAAAGTATTCGTTACAGACCCCTCAAACAAAAACGTTTTTTGAACATCTAGTTCTGATCTATAACATAGTGAGGTTTCATGGGCGTAGCTCAAGTCCAGAAGAAGTTTCAGCTTCGGGAAATTCATCCATTTTTTTGTTCGAAAATTCCGGTTTTTCAGCAATAATTTCTGAAATAATGTACTTATCGCCAAATTGCAAGCATTTTCGTGATCTACATAGTCGAATCAATCAATAAAATGACACAATATTCCCATGAAAGAACTTTTATTTTTCAAGAAATTTTTAAGGGTATAGAAAATTTTACGAAAATTTTTGGACAAAAACATTTTCAGGTGAGATCGAATTTCGGCTAATCAGGGATCGTCAATTTTGGCACCGCTCACCGATTTTGCGCAGACCTCACAGTTTTGAAGAAATTCGAACTCGAAATTATGGAAAAAATTGAATTTGCCTCTAAAAATCGTTATATCTCCTAAAGTATTCGTTACAGACCCCTCAAACAAAAACTTTTTTTGATCATCTAGTTCTGATCTATAACATAGTGAGGTTTCATGGTCGTAGCTCAAGTCCAGAAGAAGTTTCAGCTTCGGGAAATTCATCCATTTTTTTGTTCGAAAATTCCGGTTTTTCAGCAATAATTTCTGAAATAATGTACTGACCGCACAACTGCAAGCATTTTCGTGATCTACATAGTCGAATCAATCAATAAAATGACACAATATTCCCATGAAAGAACTTTTATTTTTCAAAAAATTTTTAAGGGTCAGGTATAGAAAATTTTACGAAAATTTTTGGACAAAAACATTTTCAGGTGAGATCGAATTTCGGCTAATCAGGGATCGTCAATTTTGGCACCGCTCACCGATTTTGCGCAGACCTCACAGTTTCGAAGAAATTCGAACTCGAAATTATGGAAAAAATTGAATTTGCCTCTAAAAATCGTTATATCTCCTAAAGTATTCGTTACAGACCCCTCAAACAAAAACGTTTTTTGATCATCTAGTTCTGATCTATAACATAGTGAGGTTTCATAGGCGTTGCTCAAGTCCAGAAGAAGTTTCAGCTTCGGGAAATTCATCCATTTTTTTGTTCGAAAATTCCGGTTTTTCAGCAATAATTTCTGAAATAATGTACTGACCGCACAACTGCAAGCATTTTCGTGATCTACATAGTCGAATCAATCAATAAAATGACACAATATTCCCATGAAAGAACTTTTATTTTTCAAAAAATTTTTAAGGGTCAGGTATAGAAAATTTTACGAAAATTTTTGGACAAAAACATTTTCAGGTGAGATCGAATTTCGGCTAATCAGGGATCGTCAATTTTGGCACCGCTCACCGATTTTGCGCAGACCTCACAGTTTTGAAGAAATTCGAACTCGAAATTATGGAAAAAATTGAATTTGCCTCTAAAAATCGTTATATCTCCTAAAGTATTCGTTACAGACCCCTCAAACAAAAACGTTTTTTGAACATCTAGTTCTGATCTATAACATAGTGAGGTTTCATGGGCGTAGCTCAAGTCCAGAAGAAGTTTCAGCTTCGGGAAATTCATCCATTTTTTTGTTCGAAAATTCCGGTTTTTCAGCAATAATTTCTGAAATAATGTACTTATCGCCAAACTGCAAGCATTTTCGTGATCTACATAGTGGAATCAATCAATAAAATGACACAATATTCCCATGAAAGAACTTTTATTTTTCAAAAAATTTTTAAGGGTCAGGTATAGAAAATTTTACGAAAATTTTTGGACAAAAACATTTTCAGGTGAGATCGAATTTCGGCTAATCAGGGATCGTCAATTTTGGCACCGCTCACCGATTTTGCGCAGACCTCACAGTTTTGAAGAAATTCGAACTCGAAATTATGGAAAAAATTGAATTTGCCTCTAAAAATCGTTATATCTCCTAAAGTATTCGTTACAGACCCCTCAAACAAAAACGTTTTTTGAACATCTAGTTCTGATCTATAACATAGTGAGGTTTCATGGGCGTAGCTCAAGTCCAGAAGAAGTTTCAGCTTCGGGAAATTCATCCATTTTTTTGTTCGAAAATTCCGGTTTTTCAGCAATAATTTCTGAAATAATGTACTTATCGCCAAACTGCAAGCATTTTCGTGATCTACATAGTCGAATCAATCAATAAAATGACACAATATTCCCATGAAAGAACTTTTATTTTTCAAAAAATTTTTAAGGGTCAGGTATAGAAAATTTTACGAAAATTTTTGGACAAAAACATTTTCAGGTGAGATCGAATTTCGGCTAATCAGGAATCGTCAATTTTGGCACCGCTCACCGATTTTGCGCAGACCTCACAGTTTTGAAGAAATTCGAACTCGAAATTATGGAAAACATTGAATTTGCCTCTAAAAATCGTTATATCTCCTAATGTATTCGTTACAGACCCCTCAAACAAAAACGTTTTTTGATCATCTAGTTCTGATCTATAACATAGTGAGGTTTCATGGGCGTAGCTCAAGTCCAGAAGAAGTTTCAGCTTCGGGAAATTCATCCATTTTTTTGAAAATTCCGGTTTTTCAGCAATAATTTCTGAAATAATGTACTGACCGCACAACTGCAAGCATTTTCGTGATCTACATAGTCGAATCAATCAATAAAATGACACAATATTCCCATGAAAGAACTTTTATTTTTCAAAAAATTTTTAAGGGTCAGTTATAGAAAATTTTACGAAAATTTTTGGACAAAAACATTTTCAGGTGAGATCGAATTTCGGCTAATCAGGGATCGTCAATTTTGGCACCGCTCACCGATTTTGCGCAGACCTCACAGTTTTGAAGAAATTCGAACTCGAAATTATGGAAAACATTGAATTTGCCTCTAAAAATCGTTATATCTCCTAAAGTATTCGTTACAGACCCCTCAAACAAAAACGTTTTTTGATCATCTAGTTCTGATCTATAACATAGTGAGGTTTCATGGGCGTAGCTCAAGTCCAGAAGAAGTTTCAGCTTCGGGAAATTCATCCATTTTTTTGTTCGAAAATTCCGGTTTTTCAGCAATAATTTCTGAAATAATGTACTGACCGCACAACTGCAAGCATTTTCGTGATCTACATAGTCGAATCAATCAATAAAATGACACAATATTCCCATGAAAGAACTTTTATTTTTCAAAAAAATTTTAAGGGTCAGGTATAGAAAATTTTACGAAAATTTTTGGACAAAAACATTTTCAGGTGAGATCGAAATTCGGCTAATCAGAGATCGTAAATTATGGCATCGCTCACCGATTCTTCGTAGAGCTCCCGGTTTTGGGGGAATTTGAACTCGAAATTTGGGAAAAAATTGAATTTGCCTCTAAAAATCGTTATATCTCCTGAATTATTCGTCACAGATTCCTCAAATAAAAACGTTTTCAAACTTCAAGTTCCGCTCTAAAACATAGTGGAGTTTCAAATGCGTAGCCCATGGCCAGAAGAAGTGGCAGCTTCGGGAAAATTATCAATTTTTTCTTTGAAAGTTTTGTAGGATTTCACGTATACCTACTTATGCGTTTCGTCCCTGGCACACACACCGGACTCATCAGTGTGACTTTGGTATAATTGTGTGTGCCGTGTCACAGACGCTTGGGGAATTTATTATTATCGGGAGCCGCCGGGACTCGAACCCGGGACCTTGTTGCATCTCGGTGAGTGAGAACACAGTCTTAGCCTCTAGGCCACTGAGTTCTGTGTTTTATTATTGTTGCTATGTAGGCTTTATGAGAAGCCGCCACAAACAGTTATATGTTTTAGATTGTCATTGCGAAATGATACCAAACAAAACAATTTTGTTGAGAGATCATCTAAAAACCTCACTAAAGGAACTATCGATTTTATTGTTGTCGAGTTGCCACAACTGTTCTCTTCACTCACGCGGAGTTCAAGTGTGTTCTGTCACGAGAAATTTTCATTAGACCCTCTCAAACATCTTAAATTATCAACAACATTTTTTGGGAAGACTAGATATCCTTTCAGAGAGAAGAAGTTCGAAGATCATGATTTTCATTCATTCTATAAATAACGGTTTCTTTTCAAATTAAATCACCAGTCTTCGCCATTGTTAATGATTGTTTCTTCGATTCTTTGTAATACCATTAAACATTGTTACTGTTAGTTTCATTACTTTGGAATTTGAACTCGATTAATAATAGAAATCATGTATTTAAGGTTTGCCTTGATTCGTTTTTTTTGTTGGGATCAACACCTGTTGCTCCAACTTGATACATCGTTAGATAAATTGTTGCATAGATGTGTGAAATGTCGAAACACAGTTGTTATTCTTATTATTCGGGTTCAACGCCTGAAAATGTCCCTAAAAATGTATCTTGCTCTGCATGTTCGATGCATGTTCATAATTTGCACATGATAAAAAATGACCTAACCATTTAGTGAACGAAATTGAATTCGTGATAAGGGACATATTGTTTTGTAAACAATCGGTTTGGACATCGTTTCAGTCCATTGTTACTGTTTATCGGTTTCATTATCACGAACATATAGCAGCTATCAAAAGTATGACATATGTATCCTATTCAAAACTTATTTGATCGACAGGAAACAATATCTTTCCCATATGGAACCTCATGCCTGGTCCAACAAAAATTAAATTCCGAGAAATGTTGTGCAAGTCAGATAAAATGCGCTCTTTGCGAATTGGCGAATGCGCCAATCTGAATAGATCTCTCAGATCTATTTCACTATTCATCTATGAACGCTTTATTAGGCCAATTGAAAAGTCCCCGGTCTGATGCACAGATGGCGGTGCTAGTATTAAATCAATATGATTTTTGATTAGTACCAACCTTCAGAAGATAAGTGTCAAAATTTGACGGCAGTCTGATCATTAGTTTGTGAGATATTGCGTTGTGAGTGTAGCTACTTTTGTTATTTGAAAAGAGATTGAGAAAAATGAATTTCGTGTGCTGATAAAATATTGCTTTTCGTAGGGAAAAAATACAATTGAACCAAAATCTTGGCTTGATGAAGAGTTTCCGAGATCTGCACCAGGAAAATCAACCATCATTGATTAGTATGCTAAGTTTAAACGTGGTGAAATGAGCACCGAAAACAGCGAATGCACTGGACGCCCAAAAGAGACTGTGACCGATGAAAAAATCAAAAAGTTCACAAAGTGATTTTGAATGACCGTGAAGTGAAGTTGATCGAGATGGCAGACATTGTGAAGATATCATCTGAACGTGTACATCATATCATTCACAAATATTTGTACATGAGAAAGCTATGTGCAAAATTAGTGCCGATCGAGCTTACAATGGATGAAAAGCAACAACGTGTTAATGATTCTGAGCAGTGTTTGAAGCTGTTTTAGTGCAATAAAGAATGTGTTTTACTATGGTAGACCGGGTAATTTTCATTTGGCCTGTTTGTATAAGTTGCATAGTGTAATTTATTCTAGAATATGGTATTTGTCTCCTTTTTTTCGATGTAAGCAATCTTATTATCAATCAATGTAATTTCATTATAAAAATTCCTTTCATTAGCCATCTATTTGAGGTTAAAATTCAATGTTGTTTCAATGTTTACAGTTATTAATGATATTTCTATAAAGCAAAGGGAATCCACAATTCTCAAAAAGAATACCATTTCATGGTACACAGTTGGTTCTAAAACCACGACTGTTGCTGAATTATTCGAGACTAGCACCAAATGGTCGCTATAGTTAGGCTGCTGTCTACGTGTCTTTCAGGCAGAGATACTTGTGATTTAAAGATATGTGCTAATTAATCTTGTAAGAAACTATAAGTCATATAGTGATACATTCTGAGAGTCAGACAGCAATCGAAGCATTGAGCTCACATATCGATTCTAAGAAGGTATTGGAGTGCCATAGAAAACTCAAAGAATAGGCAAGAACAACAAAGTAATTTTAGTTTAGGTTCCTAGTCACTTGCGAATTAAAGGAAATTAATAGGCTAGAAAAGACTTGCCAGAAAGTGAGCACAAACTCCTTTCATTGTTCCAAAACTTCTCTGTGATAAAGGCACATGTACCTACAATGACAATGCGAGATGAAAGAAGTATCTGTAATTTAGCAAGAATCTACTACACCTCCTCACTGGATTCCTTCCAGGAATCCATATCATGAGAACTCTGCGGGAAAGGGTAAGGAACTCTGGATAACCTGGGACGGCATGCCTTGCCATCACTATCCAATGCAGAATCTGTTTTGGACAAGAAGTGGCCTTCTTGCAGCCATCTCAGACACAGGAGTTCATAAGGGATTGAAGTGACCACCCTTTCACGTTGATTCTTTCTCAGAAACGAGAATGAAATAGCTGGCATGAGTAAAACGTGACCTCAGTATACAGCATCTTTATACTGTTATTCAAATAATTATATAAATTTTATGAAGGCCATGGTAATATATCCGTATGAGAATGTAACCACTTGAGGAGAAAGTAAAACGATTTCCATTAGGTTGTAACGGATTTTCAAGGAGTGTTTCCTGAAAAATCGGCTTGTCAAGAATTTGTCCTCGAAGCTAACCCAAAGCTGCCTTGTAACTGGCTGATTTTTTCCTCCAATACCGCATAATCTATGCAGTTAATGTGCAACTAACGGTAAATCTTTGTTCTAGTTAACCTACGCTGCACTTTGTTACATCTATGTTATTTAACTAGTCAATCGATGGAATAATTAAGACCATTCTACAAGTGGTTTGTTACGCAACAAAAATCATACGTATGGCACAAACACGTGAATTGAAGGTATGAAACGTGACCAGCGCCTACTCCGATCTTTAACATTCCGATATGTTACTGTCCCTAAGACACGTGTTCCTTCGCCTATTTTCGTTTCAATTATTTTCTATTTCATATATATATATTTACGTCGATCCTTTACAAGATTACGTATCACGTGCATTGTAACACACGTTTTCTATCGATTGAACCATTCATACATCGGTCCATCCATATGAGGTCACAAAAATACGTATGCAACTCTGAAATTAATCAGTTGTTATAAATACCTTAATCGATCGTAATCTATAATTATAATTTTTATATTCGGAAGAATATTGTCACCAACAGAAGTGTGCTATTGACCTCCTATCTATTTTAAGCGTTTATAATTTATCGCGCAATCCAAGGGCGTAGAAATGGGGGTACTGGGGATAATAACCCCCCAAGATTTCCAAAATATAGAATTTCGAAATTCTCAAAAAGGCGAAGAACGAAATTTTTTCCTTAAAATGAACCAATAATCTTTTCACTTTTCTTTAAAATCGTACGGCAGCAAAAAAACGGACCCTTTCACAGTTTTTTGTCATTTTCCTCACAAAATTTTGAAACTGCAGTTATCAAAGAACTGAACTGAGTTATTCGCAACGAAAAATTGTCAGTGCTGTGTTTTACAGTTTAATTATCCCATTCAAATTGAAATTTATTTGTGAAGACTTCAGTTGAATTGACTATACAGGGTGACAGATTCCTCGGATCATTTTAAGCAATAAAGTCCTATAACATAGGTCTACAAACGATTGTTTCTTGAGATACAGATGTTAAAGTTCAAGTTTTTTCTCATATTCAACTTAAATTTGGCATAGATATTCGAATTTAAAGTTTTCATTATGTGATATGCTAATTTTAAATGCAAATCTACAGGGTGATATTTTTCCTGGAAGAGTGCCTGCTTCTTTCCACAAGAACTTTTTTGGTGAACCACTTTTTAGAAAAATGTAAAAAGAAACTCTTGTCCAGTACTACACATTTTGGTTTTTGTCGGTTCTTGTCAAACAATTCTTCAATAACCCTAAAGAAAATTCAAATTATTATAAGATCCAGTAAGATGTGATGAATAAATAATTAATTATAAGTTTTGCTACTCATTTGCCCAATCTTTAGAGAAGATTAATGAAGATTCTATAAACAGTTATAAGCATTACAAAAGAGTAGGACTACAGAAACACCCTGTATCTCGAAAACAAAGCATTTGCGGGCCCATGTATAGGACATTCTATTACAAACAAATTATTCAAGGAATTTCTCATTTTTCTTCGTATCAAGTTAGGGACACCGTGTATGAAGTAAGAACTTTCAAATCGGTAATCAAAAAATTGTTAACATTTCGAGTATTTTTTGGTTCAAACTTCGTTATCAAACCTTTCTTCCTTACATTACCGATATTAGTAAACGTTGTCGTCAAAGAATTTTTTTCCAATCATCAATGGAATTTTTCAATAATTTTGAGACAGTTGTCTGTCCTTAATTATCTTTCAAATCTGTATAAGAATTATAGTGCTTCTACGGAGTACATTGTTAACCATATTTGGGTTGAAATGATTCATCATTACAGTGATAATTATTGTGGATGAGATTTTCTGAAATAATTATTATAATTTCAATAATAATTCTTCGTCATTGTAAATTCCTGAGAAAAAAATCAGACATACATTCAGGGTTTTCAAAAATTCATTTCAAACCCATTGGAATGATAAATTTGGGGTTTAAGATTAAGAATTTGGGTTCAATAACAATAAACGACATTTGATTAAAAAGTTGAATAAGTGATGATAAATTTATTCCTTCGAAAGATTGAAGATCATAAGCTACAAATAAGATGTCAGTTGGTTAGTTAGTAGATCCCGAATCACGTTGAAGAAGATTTTTTTTTCTCGATAGAGACAAACCATCATCCTCAGATGTTTACTTTTAAAAGGATGTAGAATAAGCCGATGACATATTGATTACGAAGGATGTGCAAAGTGGAAAGACGTCAAAGATTATTGACGTTCTCAAACATGTGTGTCCTTACTAATCACATTGTAGGGTAGCGATTCTTGTTTTTCATAACCAGAATGAATATATCGGAAAACGTGAGAATAATATTTGCATCACGTGGTGATATCCAATTTCGAAAAGTGGCTGTTGTGACAGGGATTTTCTGAACATATATTTACCACCAGTTGATTGATTTGAAGCCTGTATACACAACACTGCTCACTGAACTCCCTCTTGGAAATCTGATTATATAAAGACCCCTTTTGGAGTTACAATTCCAATATTTTATTGGAGCATGAAAACAATTCAGCATCGAAATATTGACTGTCAATTCCATCATCCATCATCGCCAAGTCCTGTTGCACAACAGCACAACTATACCTTTGATGATTAATTGATCAATAATGAAATTGAGGCCATTTATGGACTCCTTCTCGTTTATTACTTTCGAAATTAGAATTTGGAAATATCTGAAATTTCCAATTATCGAAAAAAATCCGTCTATATGCCGTTCAGCATATACAGGGTGTTTCCTAAACATGCGGCAAAAATTCAGGGGGTTGTTCCTTGGACTATTTTAAGCATGTTTTGTCCTTGGATGATTTTTGAAAAACCTCTTTGTTTCGAAGATACAGGGCGAACAACATTTTTCATATTTTTAAAATTAATAATAGTTTAAATAAAAATGCGTACCGCACTGTGTTTACTAAGTAGGTACAATTTATTTTTAAATTTGTTTAACAACATTCCAATTACTAAACCCCTTAGATTATTTCCTATGGGGCCATCTAAAATCATTAGTTTATACCACTCCAGTAGAAAATGTGGAAGACTTGAGAAATCGGATCATTGCTGGGTGTAACTTAATAAGAAATGATCCTGGTGTTTTTGAAAGGGTTCGGCAGTCAATGAGGAGAAGATTGGATGCTTGTATGCTGGCTAGAGGTGGTCATTTTCAACAGTTTTTGTAGGTTTAGTTGAATTTTCATGTAATTTTTCATAATAAAATGTTATTATCTGAAATTTTGTTTCCCCTATATCTTCGAAACAAATAGGTTTTTCAAAAATCATCAAAGGACAAAATATTCTTAGAATAGTCCAAGGAACAACCCCCTGAATTTTTGCCGCATGTTTAGGAAACACCCTGTATAATCATTTGGTATACCGCATTGGTCCTCCCAGCTCGAGAATACGATCCTTGAATTTTCAAGGTGAAAAACAGAAAACATATTTTGAAAAAATGATTTCTCAGAAAGTTAGGAATATATTGAAAAGTCCCCGGTCTGATGCACAGGTGGTGGTGCTAGTCTTAAATCTATATGAGATATAGTTAGTACCAACCTTCAAACGATACGTGTCAAAATTTGACCTCAGTCCGAACATTAGTTTGTGAGATATTGCATTGTGAGTGTAGCTACTTTTGTTATTTGAAAAAAGATGGAAAAAAATAATTTCGTGTGCTGATAAAATATGAATTCTTGAAGGGAAAAAACACAGTTGAAGCGAAATCTTGGCTTGATGAAGAGTTTCCGCGGTCTGTACCAGAAAAATCAAGCATCATTGATTGGTATGCTAAATTTAAACATGGTGAAATGAGCAGCGAAAACGGCGAATGCAGTGGACGCCCAAAAGAGGCTATCACCGACGAAAAAATCAAAAAAAGTTCACAAAATAATTTTGAATGACCGTAAAGTGAAGTTGATCGAGATGGAAGACATTGTGAAAATATCATCTGAACGTATGCATGAAATCATCCACGAATATTCGTACATGGGAAAGCTGTGTGCAAAATGGGTGCCGCGCGAACTCACAATCGATCAAAAGCAACAACGTGTTAATGATTCTGAGCAGTGTTTGAAGCTGTTTGAGTGCGATAAACATGAATTTTTGCGTCGATATGTGACAATGGATGACACATGGCCCATCATTTCACTCCGGAGTCCAATCGACAGTCAGCTAAGTGGACTGCACACGATGAACCGTATCCAAAGCGAGGAAAAGCACAACAGTCAGCTGGCAAGGTTTTGGTATCAGTATTCTCCAAAAGGGCCAGACCAACAACAGCTATTATTATCGTTTAAAGGATGAAATCGTTGAAAAACGTCATCATTTGAAGAAAAAAGGGTGCTGTTTTATCAAGACAATGCGCCGTGTCACAAATCAATGAAAACAATGCCAAAATTGCATGAATCGGGCTCCGAATTGCTTCTGCATCGACCGTATTCGATAATCCCTTAGAATAACGATAATGATTTGAGCTGAATTCATGTATAACAAAACGTGAATAAATAGGCAAGAATGTTTCATGGTAGAATGGTGCTCGATTTTATATCGATAGGTCATTCATCCGAGGTCGTTTTGGATATTACATAAGAATAATAAATTTCAAAGCACCTTTTAAATGCTCTAATAGCTGATATAACCTCTTATTTCAATGCGTGGATGACAATGAATAAGCCAACTACCTACTATTTCACTCGATACAGTTCTTTCGAATAATTCAATAGCTCAACATTGATCAGGAATCGTGGCCCTATTTACAATTGATCATAGGATAATACCTTTATCAATATTCACAGCCATTACCATAAAGTAGCTGGCGACATTATACAGATTGATTCTCTCAAGATAATGATCCGATTCAAATATACAGGGTGGCCATTTGAAAACGAAACAGACGAGATTACAGACGAAATAAAGTTTTTCGATAGAAATGCTCGGACAGGTCGATTTCTGTTTCGAGGGGGACAACTTAAGATGTAGGTTACGGACGCTTCAACCCTTGCTACTACAACCCTCACCCCCAAATTTTGAATAGGGAAGATGGGGTGAGTGATACCTCATTTGAAAGGTATTTTTATACTGATTTCAGCACAGTAATTGTTTTTTAATTTTATGCATTAGTTCTCGAAATATTCTTAACTAAGTATTTGAAAATGAAGTGGTGTTTTCATGGCACTTGTAGTGTTTTGTGAAAAATCGACATTTTGAGCTTCAAAACAACCATGACTGTGGCTTCCTTCCTAACTAACTAACGCATGAATATTTCGAGAACTAATGCATAAAATGAAAAAACAATTACTGTGCTGCAATCAGTATAAAAATACCTTCAAATTGAGGTATCACTCACCCCATCTTCCCTATTCAAAATTTGGGGGTGAGGGTTGTAGTAGCAAGGGTTGAAGCGCTATGCGTCCGTAACCTACATCTTAAGTTGTCCCCCTCGAAACAGAAATCGACCTGTCCGAGCATTTCTATCGAAAAACTTTATTTCGTCTGTAATCTCGTCTGTTTCGTTTTCAAATGGCCACCCTGTATAATACATTTGCACGGGTTAACCGTTATGCTAATAGAAGTACATGAACCGTTCATTATCGCAATCGTTAGATGTCATTGAAGTAACATTCTTCACGTCTTGATTTGGAATCGACCATTATCGGTCGGTAAGGAATTATTGTGAGATCACAGTTTCCTCATCCATAATATTACATTTGCAACATTTACAACATCGACTTGTGTTATGGCACACATTGTATTCGCTGCGAACGGTTCACCTTATCTTTATGTTTTCTTAAAGACAGAAATTTGTTTCTTACGCCTCTTGGTCTTATTTTTATTACTTATTCAGTTTTCAATGGACAGTTCTTGGATTTGTTTGCACCAAACTAGAGCTATCTTGCCCTTCGAAACATAAAATATTAAACAGAAGGGGACTAATTACACAGTCCTTGTATTTCGACTGTGAACTTCCTGGATTCAGGGAACAACAATTTCCCACATTTAATCCCAAAGAGGAACTCTAATTCCCTTTAAGGAGATTAAATTTTTCTTATCGAAGAAAAACAAATCCAAGAACTGTTAATTTCACATATTCTCCAAGAGGTATCCAAATCTTCATCATCGGATGTGGTTTCCTAATTTCCAATATTAATTACCTCTTTTTTCAAATCATTCTCACAAGTCTAAGAATGAAAGTATTCATTAAATAATACAATTCAACATAATCTGAGATTATACCACAAAATCAACCTTGAAAATAATATGTCGATTATCATTTCTTCGCATTTTTCGATGCAGTTATTTCAATTGAGAAGTAACCGCGAAGTTCAAAAATAATCAATATGTACAGCGCCATCTATTGAGTAAAGTCCACAATAATCGTTTACAGTATCGTCGAGGAGAAAGGAAATATCACTCAATTTAGTTCTCTGTAAGGTTTACGTGAGTAGAAACCTTTACATCATTTTATTGATCTTTTGTCTGACTACTTTGATATTCAAAACTTTATGGATTAAGATTTGGGATCAATGCGTTTCCAAAACAAATAAAATTTCGATGAACCTATCAAATCTGGTGTACTATCCGATCAAACTTTGTGAAATATCCTAATTACTGGAAAAAAATTACTCATTCAAACTGAGTGAGTCAAAGTTTTAAGTTGTCCTAAAAACGTTATCGAAATTTAAAAAAATTGGAATTAAGAAGAAACATTAATTATAATAAAATCAAACATTTTCAACTATTATTTAGAACACTTTCATCATTTTTCCCCAGTGAATGATTATTATTATTATTATGTGAACTGGGGTCGTTTTGGTTCGGTAAGCCTTCCGGGAACTGCGACCATGCAGATCTTTTGTTCACTACCCTACTCATTCATAGAAACCCAGGGAGGTCGTCAACGACGTTAATAAAATTGACAACCTCCTTAGGGGCCTTGGCCGTTACCTCTCGGGTATCCGGGACCGGCTTACCCATGTGAATGGTTCTTAGGCCAGCCAGCTCCGGACACTTGCATAACAAGTGTTCGGCTGTTTCTGCTTCCGATCCACAGAGCCTGCAAATCTCGTCTGCTGACTTTCCCATACGGTACAAATGTTTGTACCGACAGTGCCCCGTCAGCAGTCCCACCATCACCCGAAGCTCTGCTCGCGACAGCTTCAGGAGCTTTTTGGCGTAGGTAGGTGAAATCTTCACGAATTTCTTTGCCTGAGAAAGTCTAGGAGTGTTAGTCCAGTGAATTGTCCTACTGTTCAACTCCCATAGCTGGACCGCAGCTTTGTATTGGTCTTTTCCTATCCCACAGAAAGGCTCAGGTCCAGCAGGTCTTAACCTTGATGCACTTTTTGCAAGTTCATCCGCTCTTTCGTTTCCTTCAACCCCACAGTGCCCTGGTACCCATAGTAGAGTCACCTTATTTCCTCTGGCCAGTTGCTTTATGGTGTTACGGCACTCCCAAGTCAGCAAAGACCCCTGACAACACGATTCCAGGGATCTCAGCGTGGTTTGGCTATCCGTGGTGATGTAGATATGCGCCCTCTTGAGGTTCATTTTGAGACACTCCTAGGCGCATACATAACCAGCCATTATCTCATATGCAGTTGCTGGAACGTAGGCGTTATGGCGTCCTCGTTTTCCAGTGCAATGATCTGTTCCGTTAGCGATGTTTTGATGGCCTTTAGTTGGTCCATTTCCAAAATCACATCTGGAAACTTTTTATCCATTATCCCCACCTTCAGACCAGCGGTAACCTGGCTGTAGGTGGGCCCACCAGATGCAGGAACCTTAGGAGTTCCCGAGGGCTGAGCCCTGGAAGCTCTCGAGGATTGAACTTTGGAGGCACCCGAGGCCTGAGCCCCGGCAACTCCTGAGGACCGTGCGGCTTTTGAAGCCTCACATTTGGCACTCTTAGGCTCCTTGCCTTTAGGTGTGCTGTCCTCCGGCCTAGTTCTCTTGGTCCCTTGGCCTTTTGTCTGCCTTGGACCAATTGGTTTGGAGGCTTCTTTCCTGGCATCGTCAGGAGCCATCCCTTCTTTTATGAGGAACTTCATCCTCTTTCTGGCGGCCCCGGAGAGTCTAGGTCTCCTGACCGCCAGCTTCTCGAGGCCAGCTACGACCTCTTCATCGCTGCTCTTCAGCAGCATTTCCTCCGCCATGGGGTCAGGACTTGCGCCCTGTTCCCCAGGCTGAGCGAGGCTTTGTTCTTCCTCCATTAGTACATTAGGGCTAGTGCTAGGCCCTTCTTTAGTTTTTGCTTTTATTTGGTCCATATGAAGTCCCACGTGATCGTTTTCAGGATTTAAATTTCACCACTTGTTCGGCGCATTCGCCAATTTGTTATCATTACGTAAATATTATTAATATATTTATAATCAATCCAATCTACGATCTGATGAAGTTGGGGAACTGATAATTTTCAACAATCTTAAAACCAAATCATTCCATCTCATTTTCGTCAATATTTTAATTTGTTCTACATTTGTTGGGTCTAATGAATATATCGTTTGGAACTTGAAGAACAATATAATAGTGTTAATGCCATACTTTCCTATGAAATAATTTTTTCCAGAAGTTCATTTATGAACGATATTTTCATAATTCAGAAAAAAGCCTTAAGAACAAGATTACAAGTAGGTTCTGCCTATTGGGTTCTGAAACATTTCTTGTCAAAGAAAATTCAAGAAGACTTCGAACATTTTTATTCTAACTTGTGAACCCTTTAATCTGAATGAATTTCTTTTGAAAAAAATTTCAACGTTTCTTATTCTTCTTTGTAAATTGATTTTTGTGTGATTGATTTGACTTATTCCATTTCAAGTTTTGTTATTTCTTGGAACCAATAAATATATTGTATTTAATACAGCTAAAAATAAAAAATAAAATTGGAATAAAATGCATTCCCATTATAAATTTCTAAAAGAATTTTCCTACCTTTCGCATTAAGAAATAAAATTCTATGAATCGAACTATCAAATTGATGTTCATCAAAAATAACATAATTCAATAATTGCTTTTTTCGAATTTCTCATATCTCTTTAGCATAAAATGCTCATAAAATAATCTACTATTGTGATCGAATTATCGTCTAGGAATCAATCGTATGGTAATTTGTTCCTCAATTCAAGCGCTTCTAGCATTTTTTTATATGTTTTCAAATCGACTGACTTCATCAGATTATAATAATGGATTTAAATGCTTTAAGCATCATAAAACTAACTACGATTTTATTAGGTTCATTTTATTTTCTGTCTGAACAGCTGGATAATTTTCTCATTTTCCTTTCAAGACATTTATGTATCCATCAAAAAAATTCCAATTAAATTAACATTTTTTTTTTAATATCACCAGAGATCTGATGAATATCGGTGTTCTAATTCAGTGAATCAATTCTGTAATCACGAGCTTCTTATCGACAAAATCACTGATAAGTAGGTATATGGTTACATTTATTCCTGAGTGAAAAAATCTAGAAAACATGTAACATGTAAAAGTGGCAAACTTTTTGAGGGGCCAGAGAAAAGCAAACACTTAACAATAATGTACCTATAATAACATAAAATTTTATAAAATCTATAAAAATGGCAATAATTTACAATGGTTTTAATCAATATCAATTTAACTAGTTGCCGATGTCTTCCTTAAAGCCCTCCCTCTTATATTCTGCATTGTCCTAATGACTAACCATCTGGACAATTTCGTTGAAATACTCTCCAAAGTGTTTATTACAGCATTCATGAGACTGTGAGGGAAATAGCCAGTGGTTATGTCTGTGACACCAACAGTCTTCATAGCACTCTCTACAAATTCTCGAGGTGAAGGTGCCATCCATGTGGAATTCTTTATTTTGCTCAGGTTGGTTGCAACGTAACCAGGACAAACGCACTGGATTATAAGGCCATCTTTTTGGTATTCAGTGGCTAGATCAACACTGAACTTTTGGACATAAGCCTTTGTTGCTGCGTAAACTGTCAACATAGGGTTTGGTATAAGAGCAGCTGTAGAAGATATATTTATGACCACGCCACTCTTTCTTTCAACCATACCAGGCATGACAATTTTGCACATGTTAGTAACAGAGAATATATTACAGCAAATGAGATTTTTTATGAACTCTTCCTGGTTTGGTATGTCCAAGAAATATTCGGGATAATTGTAACTCATTCCTACATTATTTACCAACACTCCAATTTCTAAGGAATTCAATTGTTTGTCTATATCGTGGTATATATAATCCTGTTTCGTGAAGTCAGCTGCTATCGTTTTCACCTCTACTTTGTACTTTTCCTCTGCAAAATAAAATTCATTGAGTCGAGTTAACATCAAAAAGATTAGAAGGAAATTTGAAATTGACATGCAATTAATATTAGGCCAATTGAAAAGTCCCCGGTCTGATGAGCAGATGGAGGTGCTAGTATTAAATCCATATGGTTTTTAGTTAGTACCCACCTTCAAACGATACGTGTCAAAATTTGACAGCTCTCCGACTATTAGTTTGTGAGATATTGCATTGTGAGCTACATTTGTTATTTGAAAAAAGATGGAAAAAAAAAGAATTTCGTGTGCTGATAAAATATTGCTTTTTGAAGGGAAAAATACAGTTGAAGCAGAATCTTGGCTTGATAAAGAGTTTCCGAAGTCTGCACCAAGAAAATCAACCATCATTGATTGGTATGCTGAGTTTAAACGTGGTGAAATGAGCACCGAAGACGGCGAACGCAGTGGACACCCCAAAAAAGCTGTCACTGACGAAAAAATTAAAAAAGTTCACAAAATAATTTTGAATCAACGTAAAGTGAAGTTGATCGAGATAGCTGACATTGTGAAGATATGATCTGAACGTGTACATCATATCATTCACGAATATTGGTACATGAAAAAGCTGTGTGCAAAATTGGGTGCCGCGCAAGCTGACAATAGATCAGAAGCAACAAGGTGTTAATGATTCTGAGCAGTGTTGGAAGCTGTTTTAGTGCAATAAACCTGAATTTTTGCGTCGATATGTGAGAATGGATGAAGCATGGCTTCATCATTTCACTCCGTAGTCCAATCGACAGTCAGCTGAGTGGACTGCACACGATGAACCGAATCCAAAGCGAGGAAAAACACTACAGTCAACTGGCAAGGTTATGGCATCAGTATTCTGGGATGCGCAAGGTATAATATTCATTGATTACCTCCAAAAGTGCCAGACCATCAACAGCGATTATTATATAGCGTTATTGAATCGTTTAAAAAATGAAATCGTTAAAAAACGGTCTCATTTGAAGAAAAACAAGGTGCTGTTCCATCAAGACAAAGCCGTGTCACAAATCATTGAAAACAATGGCAAAATTGCATGAATTGGGCTTCGAATTGCTTCTGCATCCACCGCATTCGCCAAATCTGGCCACCAGCGACTTTTTACTGTTCTCGGACCACAAATATATGCTCGCTGGAAAGAAATTCAGCGCCAATGAAGAAGTGATCGCCGAAACTAAGGCCTATTTTGAGGCGAAATTCAAATCGTACTAGAAAAATGGTATCGAAAAGTTAGAAGATCGCTGTATCGCCCTCGAACTATGTTGAATAATAATATCGAATTTTGCCGAAAAAATGTGTTGTATTATGGTAGACCGGGGACTTTTAAATTGGCCTGTTATGCTTGAAAAACATTACGTTATCTCTTTATGGTGAACAGTTTCTTTGAAAAAACGAAAAAACAAATAATAAATAAATTGTACTTACTGATTTCGTTGGCTACAATCTCTAGTTTCGATTGTGTCCTACTAATGAGCACTATGTTGAAACCTTTCTTCGCCAACTGTTCAGCATACGCTTTTCCTATACCATCAGTACTTCCAGTTACCACTGAAACAAAAATAAACTTGATTTCTTCTCTTAGAAATGCCAAAAAGAAATAGCAATCTCGCATTTTTTCAGCTATGTATCAGGTGTGTGAATAAGTCTTTCCCGTTTTTTTTCAAATTTTGAGCCTTTATTGTGAAAAAATCGTTACAAATGAATTATTGAAAGTATTGGCCATCGCTAGCTACAACTTTTCCCCATCTTTCTGGCAACATACGAATCCCGTTGCGAAAAAATTCGACCGGTTTGGCCTCTATCCAGTCATCCACCCATTTTTTGGCTTCCTCGTAGGAATGGAAGTGCTGGTCAGCCAGGCCATGCGTCATCGATCTGAAGAGATGGTAATCAGACGGAGCAATGTCTGGACTATAAGGCGGGTGGGGTAGGACTTCCCATTTGAGCGTTTCTAAGTACGTTTTCAACGGCTGTGCAACATGTGGGCGAGCATTGTCATGTTGCAAAATAACTTTGTCGTGCCTGTCGGAGTATTGTGGCCGTTTTTCCCGAATTGCGCGGCTCAAACGCATCAATTGTCGTCGATAGACCTCGCCTGTGATCCTTTCATTCGGTTTCAGAAGCTCATAGTAAACCACACCTAGCGGTCCCATCATATACAGAGCATGAGCTTGGCGCCATGATATTTGGCTTGGCCGTCGATGATGATGCATGGCCGGGTAGTCCCCATGATTTTCTTCGCTTCGGTTTATCGTAACGGATCCACTTTTCATCGCCAGTCACGATACGATGCAGAAAACCCTTTCTTTTATGTCGCTGAAGCAGCTGTTCGCAAGTGAAAAAACGCCGTTCGACGTCTCTCAGCTTCAGTTCGTACGGCACCCAATTTCCTTGCTTTTGGATCATTCCCATGGCTTTCAAACGCTTGGAAATGGTTTGTTCGGTCAACTCCCAATGCTTCAGCATGTTCTTCTTGCGTTTGACACGAATCTTCATCAAGCAAAGTCGCCAATTTTTGATCTTCAAAGATTTGCGGCCGCCCGGAACGCTCCTTGTCTTCCACGTCGAAATCGCCACTTTTGAAGCGTCGAAACCATCCGCGAACACTTGAATCATCGACACAACCTTTTCCATAAGCTTCCTGAAGCAACCGATGCGCCTCGGCAGCAGATTTCTTCAAATTGAACCAATAAAGTGAAACTTCCCGCAAATGACGTCGACTCGGCTCAAATTTCGACATTTTCACGATTTCAAAAATTCATGATGCGAAAAAATTTCAACTAATGTGTTAGTGTGGAATTTTTGACAGATGAATAAGCTTTGATTATGACATATGTAACCATTAAATACTCGCACAGTATTGGTGGCGCCATCTCTTACAAAAAACGGGAAAGACTTATTCACACACCTGATATTAATTTAAACTGAAAAATTGTAACATGAATTTTTCAAATGTTTCAGGTGAGAATTCTGGATGACGGAAGGTGAACATTAAAAAAAAAACAATTGGAACAACGAAAACCACTTCAATAATGGCCTTCCACTATCAATTCATCAATTAAATCAGTGCATTATTTGAAATTTTCTAGATATTTACATGTTAAATCAATGAATGATTATTTTCAACGAACAGTAGTACACGATTTCCTACTTGAACGAAACCTATTAACCGGAAAAACTATTGTCAATTAATATAAATGGCAAACATCGTTCATAGTCAGCTGAAGTTCAATTGGAATAATCAATCAGGTATTGAAACAGAAAATGCCATGAACTAATAAAAATTCTATTCATTTAAAATACCAATTTTCTACCTATTCTGTGTCCATTTTTGTTGAAAACGTCACTTTTGTCATTCCTGCATTCATTTTATTCTGAAATAGCGTTTTTTCAGATTAGAACATATATTTCTGAATTAATCATCAATACTTATCAATTTTACAAGTTATTTTATTCACCTGGTCAACGAAGCATTTATTACCTAAATAAAGATTTATACCCCAAGAAAGATAAAATTGAAAACACTCAACGATAAAAATTTTTCAATTGACCTACATTATAACAATACAAATAATACTGAGTAATTCACCTGGGTGGTCTTTTAGACGTTTATGGAAAACTAATAATAATTTTGAGCTGAAAATTTGCATTGAGGAAAAACCGCACTTTCTAACTGTGTGGCGTAGTCTGTGACTTCCGGAAAACACAGGAAGAAACTAAAATTCAATTTTTGGATAACTAAATTTTACATTTCATGAATTATAATTAATTTTTCGTTGCAATTGTTGAGAAATTCATAAACCAATACAATTTTCAATTACGAATAATTCATTACAATTCTTGGAATGTTAAATTCAGTTATGGAAACAGCGAATTATAATTTCTTTCTGTGTTTTCCGGAAGTCACAGACTACTCCACACAGTTATGAATTGCAGTTTTTCCTCATTCAAAATTCTTTCTCGATAATCATTTCAGGCATAGGGTTTGCTTAAGTAACCCCCACTATTTTTGTACAAAGAATCGACTGAAATAATAAGAAATTTAGGTTCTAATTTGAAAATCTTGAGTCTTGATGAATTTGAGTTGTCCAAGTTCATGATCTTCTAATAAACACCCCGTACATATTTGGTCCAAACCGCAAACAGACTCATAATACTACGTATTTGCAGACTCGAAAAAGAATACAACTTTTTCAGGAAAACTTTTTCTGCCGAAATATTCAAAATAATGTGAGTCCTCATTGTCACAATTATGAACCGTTGAGTTTTTACCCAAGGTATTGCATATTGCCGAAATTGTAGACAAAAAAGCTATCTAATGATGTATAACCGGAAGTTGTAGAAATCTGAAAATATTTTAGGGAGAAAGATCATTGTCTCAAACCCCAATATGCAAATTTTCAGCTCAAAGTTATGATTTGTTTCCATAAACGTCTAAAAGGCCATCCCGGTGAATCACCCTGTATAGCATTCATTTCCTGAGTAAAAATTTATACCTCAAGAAAGATATGTAAACTTGAAAACGTAATCACAGTTTACCGATAAAAATGTTCCAATTGACCTACATTATAACAATACAAATAATTTATATTAGGTAATTCTTTGTAATGAATTTTCTTCAAATCCTTATTTTCAGTCAAAAGGATCAATACCATATAAAATCATACTTTGAAAAGAATTCCAACTATTTTCAATGTGTTGTTAAATTCTACATTTTTTCTTTTATAAAATTTCTGTTATACAATGTGGTTATAATAGATTATTATACATTTAATCTTTAATTAAGATTGTACACTTAATATTGTCATTTCCTGTTAAAACGCTTTTGATTACATCTATTTTCAACGTAATCGAATGTTTATTTATTTTATCGACATGAAAATAGCATGGAATAAAAATAGTATACTGTTATGTGATATTTTTATATTTAGAATTGTCGAATGAACGTATTTTGTCGAGTTTAGCATTTTGGGAAAAGGTGTTAGTCTACTTAAACTAAATAATTATGTCCTGTAAGTGGACGTAAAAGTGATTCACCTACTTCAGCTAATTTTTATTTTGTTTCGTCGACAATTAATGTTATCTCGACTTATCATTTTTGCAGGTAATGCATTGTTTTATATTGTATACAAGAGTTTGATAATGATATTTCATGAACAATTGAATGATACATTCAAAAATGCATAGTTTCAACAGAATTAAGATATTAATTTTAACGTAAAAAAAATGTTTGTGTTAGAAGACATACTATCATTGATAAAATATTTCGAATAGTTCCAGATGATCAACTGAAAATTTGCGATTATTTTTAGACTGAATTTTCCATAAAAGGAAAGGATATAGAAAACACATCAAAATACATTTTATCACTAAGAACGCTTCAATGATATAAATAATGATATAACAAATTATACTGAATTCAAGTATACTATTCCATAATAACACTTGATTTTTTACATTCAAAAATTAAAATGAATAAAAATTGGGTATTTGTTTTAATAGCGAAATATTCTTCAGGATACTGAAAAAACATATCACTTTCTCGGTTGAATATAATATAGAAGAAATATTGTCAGCCGGAAAAATCATTGTTATGGTGATTGTTCTAGTTGTTACTTACCAGACCATTTTCCTAGGCTTTTCCACTCTACTGTCTGAAGATGAAGGGCCGGTGCAATGAAGGTGTCGTACAAAAAATTGAATGCCATCCTGAAAACCTTAAATGCAACAATAACAGTACACACGGTACCTATTTTGTGTAGAAAAGTGTCCATGATGGCCTGGATATACGAATACGAAGTTCAAACATCAACTGCCTAATTTTAATTCACTTGAACTTCACAGAATATTGATAACATGCACGTCGACCGAATGCTATTGAATGAATCGTTACTAGCGCAAGCGTAATAACACTTTCCAAAACCCCTTTCTATGAAATTTCTCCAAGCACAATTTTTTTTCATTCGGTACTAATGACACGAAAATATTGCCGGTGCTCTTTTATTGTCTGAAATTCAGACGTCCTTATTCAGAATTTCAGGACTTATCGCTTATCTATGTGGACTTTGGTCTTCTTCGATCAATAAACAACCTTAACAATTGAATGGTACATATGTAAATTCGCTCGATTAAAAATTGGTAAACATTTTGCATTGATTCAATTCATTTTGAATACGTTAACATTCTAACATTTCGTCTTGTATCTTGTTCTAGTGAAAATTTGAAAATACGTTTTTTGGCTGTGTGATAAATATTATCTTCCATTCATTGATATTATTATACAGGGTGTCCCGTAAAGACCACGTCAAACCGAGGGAGAATGTAGATCAAAGGATAGCCCACCTGCTAACATAAAATTCCCATTATAAAAGTCTTACCGTTTTCGAGATATTTTTTTTTTTTTTGAAAATAATGAATTTTTGCCTCTTTCAATAGCTTTGCCCTTACGGTTGGTACAATTTCACATCTTTCTGGTTAATTTTTTCAGTAAAATATTGCAGAAGAATGATTTTAACGTTTACATTAAAAACATCCCCCGAAAATTTTAAAGGGGGGCTAAGAGAAATATTTTTATTGGAAATTTTGGTAGTGGATTATTTTGTTCATGAAGTTTAGCCCATCGTAGTGGAAAAAAAATGTACCGAGCTACTGCTGCACATTACACCAATAAATTGTCTATTTTATAGTGATTTCAGAGAGGTATCACACAAGTAATTTGTTATTCGAAAAAAAAAGATATGGCTGTTTTTATCCAAATGGGTACGTTTCTGAAAAAATCAAGTTTGTCAATTTTGTTAAGAAATCTTCGATGTTGCATTACTTAGTGAACAATGGCAATTGTTTACGTGCGAAAATATTACTAGCATAATTATTCACCTCAACGAAATTCAATTTTGCCGGCAAATTTTGGAAAACATCATGCAGATCCAGATTGTTTTAATAAGATCATTTGGAGCGACGAGTATATGAATCTTCACAATTTGCATAGCTGGAATATCATAAATCCACACTAGGTGAGAGAAGATAGATCACAATATCGATTCAAGATCAATTTATGGACTAGAATATTTAATGGTGCAATTTTGGGCCCGATTGAACTGCCGCCATCACTGAACGCAAACAATTATTTGGAATTTTTAACCAACCAGCTGCCCATTTTATTGTAAGATGTGCCGTAGTCTGTGGTTTCAACATGATGGATGCCCAGCACATTACGGACTCGAAGATACCGCACATTTGAATAGAACTTATCCCCACAGGTGGATTGGAAGAGAAGGTGAAATTTTGTGGCCTCCTCGTTTACCTGACCTAAATCCTATGGACTTTTAATATTGGGGCTGCCTAAAAGACAAACTATACGCAACACCCATACGTGATGAAGCCGAATTGTGGATGCGTTCTCTCAATTCGGCTTCATCACGTATGGGTGTTGCGTATACTTTGTTTTTTAGGCAGCCCCAATAATAAAAGTCCATAGGATTTAGGCCACAAAATTTCACCTTCTCTTCCAATCCACCGGTGTGGATTTAGGTCTTCATGTACCCATCCTTGGTATAGCTCCAAATGATCTTATTAAAAAAATCTGGATCTGCATGATGTTTTCCCAAATTTGCCGGCAAAATTGAATTTCGTTGAGGTGAATAATTATGCGAGTAATATTTTCGCACGTAAACAATTGCCATTGTTCACTAAGTAATGCAACATCGAAGATTTCTTAACAGAATTGACAAACTTGATTTTGTCAGAAACGTACCCATTTGGATAAAAACAGCCATATCTTTTTTTTTCGAATAAAAAATTACTTGTGTGATACCTCTTTGAAATCACTATAAAATAGACAAATTATTGGAGTAATGTGCAGCAGTAGCTCGGTACATTTTTTTTCGACTACGATGGGCTAAACTTCATGAACAAAATAATCCACTACCAAAATTTCCAACAAAAATATTTCTCTTAGCCCCCCTTTTAAATGTTCTTAATGTAAACGTTAAAATCATTCTTCAGCAATATTTAACTGAAAAAATTAACCAGAAAGATGTAAAATTGTACCAACCGTAAGGGCAAAACTATTGAAAGGGGCAAAAATTCATTATTTTCAACAAAAAAAAAATATCTCGAAAACGGTAAGACTTTTATAATGGGAATTTCGTGTTAGCAGGTGGGTTATCCTTTGATCTACATTCTCCCTTGGTTTGACGTGGTCTTTACGGGACACCCTGTATATTAGATTTATTAGGAAATGCCTTTTTGGCGGAAAAAATTTGCCATCCAAATCATCAAAACAAGTTTAGGGTGAATTTATACAGTTTCTATAATATGCCTGTGTGATCAAAACCATTTCATTTCTCTTTCAAAAAATTCATAAGATGTATTTATTCCATTATATTCAAATTTTCATTACTACGCACGAAATTAAATCGAATTCATTTTGTGATAATAACCAGAATGATTTTCTGTGTTGTAGTCAGATATTTTTGATGTAAACTGTGAAATATGAAATCAGTTTCATCTATAAAGTTGTATCCTTTATTTCTTCCTGAAATGAATAAAAAATGTATCTCAATTTTAGGAGAACACGATTAATATTGAGTATTGTTATCAAATATTTTTATCTGGTACATCCAGATTAATTGTTTAATAAAAATCATTATTCTTAACATTTCCTAACTCACCTCAATATGTATATTATTCTCGTTATTACATATTGACACAAACTGAGTGAAGGTGACGAATATTTTTCCAATTCCTGGACACTTTTAATTATTAATATCATGCGTAATTACACATCATTCATTATTTCAAACGAGAACTGGAAAAAAAATTAAAAAAACGTGTATTTCAGCATTTATGATTTCGAGTTAATTTTATGAATTTATTTTTTCTCACGAAACTCAAAGTGAGGAAAAGGAGTTATAAAATTCGAGAGATCAAATTTTTGTGATTTTCAGAGAGGAAAATTTGTTGATAGGTGGAAAAGTCGCTATGAGTACATAGCTTCTGTACGAAGATAGTCACATTGTATTGTATTAGCCGTTTATCCAGGTGAAAGTAGATACTTAAACGTATTTAGCGCATAATTTTCTACTAGCAATTGAAGTTCTTAGATTCGCTCTTCGCTCAATCAGTGAAGAAAGTACCTAAACGTCGATATTCAAGCGAGATGTGAATGTCATAGGCATCCTCTTCAAGATCAATGCACTGTTATTGTACTTCAACATCAGTCAAGTACGAACTTTCATTTGATGGTAACTCATAGTTGGAACTCTTGGAAGGTGCAAATACTTGTCCTTAATTAAGAGATGACATGAATTTTAGACAATGCCATGCCTTAGGAACAATTATAACAAAAGCGAAATGTGTATTTTCCATTTCTGTTTACTTATGGAATGGGCACATGAAGGAAATTGAAAATTTTTATTACTTGAAACAACTTTCAATATTACGCTATTGATATTGATACAATTATTCAAGATTACATAATTTCCGATATTAAAGCGGTTTTCAAACATTTCTTTAAGGAGAAGTAAATGAGGTAGTACAAAAGCAAAAAAAAAACTTAAGACCGAAAATTGAAATGATAATTAACATCACAAATCCCTCTCCGAAGCTATTCGTTGTGAATAAGTGAGAAAAATATTACATAATTGAATAGTATATCGAACATTTCTCTACATCATCAAAATTAATGAGATTCAACAGACCCCAAATGCACATAGGCCTTTTTGAATATTCAATAGAGTGGTAGGTTGTTCGGCAGGGCATCCTGTATTGTTATTCTGAAATAATTCTATTTTATGCCGTTGTCACAGTACACATAAATCAAAATAGGCGACATTTATCAATCAAGGGTGATGACCTCTACATCCAGTACCAGTTATTTCAAATCATCAACTAGTCAATGAATGATTGAATCAGATTATCCAAGTAGCAATGAAGTGTTTCTTGCTCTTAACATTCATATTTTTGTTTGCTATTAAAAGGTTCAAATGTGCAAATGACACATTGGTTAATAATGGAAAGACTGTTATAACAAAACAAAATGTTACTGCAGGAGATGCCACAAGTAAGTTGAAATAAGAATAGAATTAAATTGTGAAGACAATTTCATGTTTCAGTTGATTACAGGATTTTGAAGAAACCCCATCATCTGTTCATTGGAAGATGTTTTCCCCACTACGAAGTTTTACACCAGGAACATATCGTTGTAAAGAATGATGGCAGAAGCCATGTCAATGCCAATATCAGAGTGAGTTTGTTTTGCTTGAGATAAATTTCAATTTTACATATCTATCCTAGAGCTATGGCACTTATACCCTTCCTCCTGTACTTATTCTCGTATTCTAAATTAAAATTGTGGCCATCTTCTAGTATATCTTAGTTGAATTCTCATTTAAATATTCCGTAAAAAAATTTTTTCAGATAAACATCGATGGGCCAGTAAATATAACATGTGTATCAGTTTTAGACGAAATGGAGGAGGAAAATGCATATCCAAGCTATGCAGGAGGTGGAGTTGGACAAAACTACGTGGCGTTCAACGTTAAGACACAGTATGGTCGAGGCTTTCATTTCTTCGTCCAAATTTTCGGCATTTCAACCATATAAATCATCTCATTTATTTTTGTTCCTGAATAAACTACTGTTCATGAAACGCTTTTTTTTCATTAACAACCAGTTCATAACTTTTTGAGATGTTGAAAGTAGTAGTATAACTTGGATTCTTTTGGGCTTTGAAGATTTGAATCACATCTTTCTAATTCTCTAAGAATTGTGGTATTAGCGTCTACACCAATTCCAGAATAGAAAAAATATGGAAAAAAAATTGGCAAACACATCAATAAGATAAAACATTTATTAAAAGTATAAAATAATTCATGTTTTCGTATTTATAACAATACAAATATTTTTACGATTTTCATTTAATTGCATTGCATATCAATTTCAAAAGTATAAAATATATCACAAGGGCGGCAAATATCAAAAGCGTTCAGTCATAATAGTAAGATAGGTAATCACTGTCTAGCAGCGTTTTTGTAGTCTTCAGCATATGGTAGCTTCGCTTTTGTTTTCAAGTAGTAAGTCCCACTAGCACTGCAAAAATCAGTCTCATGTTAGTAACAAATTTTACTCTACTTCACTAAATATTAACTAAAAAAATTTGACTCACTTTTTGTTGACGGTGAATTCTCCCATTGGAGACACACTGCCGTTACATTTTCCCTCCTTGTAGTGTGCATAGCTGTCGCATTTGTAGGCTTTGAATTCCCTGACCTTATCTTTTATAGACTCTGCAAAATACATGTAGGATCTAGAGTGTGCACAGGAAGCGGTAATATCCAAAATGCATCCAGGTTGAGATGCACCACCATTAGGATAGTAATCAGCATGGCCAATGGGACTTGAAAAACCAAGTCGACCTAAAAATCCGATTGAAATAAGACCCTGGTTCAAGATTGTGAAAATTTAACTATTATACCTGCACTTGTGTGGATTACTTCGACAAAATCGGCATCTGTTGTGTCCAAACGATCATCGATGTTGTGCAAAGTGAACAGAGGCGCAGCTGGGTCAAGTCCAACGATGTAATCAACTTTTTGTTCTGTATTAGCTCCAGCTGCCCCAGCAACATGAGCACCCAAACTATGACCAACCATAACGATGTTTTTGAAAGATGTTTTGTACTTCTTGGTTATATCATTTATGAAGTGTCCAACGAATTGCCCGATACTCCTAACTGAAAATCTAGCTGTGAAGTAGTTTCTGTTAGCCAAAGAACCCCAATCCACAACGATGACATTCACATCAACAGTATCCAGTAAAGCCTCTTTCACAAGACTGTTCACCAAGCTTGTATGATCATTTTCCCAACCGTGGATAATGAAGACTGTCCTTTTTTTAGGGTTGAAGTCTGAAAATTCTAGTTCTGAAACGTCGTTGTTGCCAACAACGTAAGGTGTCTCTTTGTTTTTCTGAGTGTACACGTAGTAATATATATCTGCAACAGATGCACTCTTCTGAAGTCTCACATCTTTCAAATCCATCACTCTGTATTCGCCCTTTTCATTTTGGGTTAGCAAAACATCTCTCTGATCTGGAAGATGTTCATCAACACGAATATTTTTATCACCTGCAAAATAACAATAAATCTTCAAAAAGCTCAACATGATTGGAGCTGATCAATTAAAATTTGGGAAAACAATGTTGTGCAATTATAAAATACTGGTGTAATCAAGAAGCTAAACCAAACTTACCAATGGGAATGCATTCTAAAGCCGTAAAGGCCAAGAATAAGATGAACAATTTCATGTTTTAATATTTCTGAGATATTGTTTCGATTAGATATTGACTTCAACTGATGATGTTCCGTCTTCTAATTTCCTTTTAAATAGTTTGGAAAAACGAAATATCAGTAGCTCGATTTTCAAAATATCGATTTTATCAGTAGATAATAGGAGATAATGTTGCTGTTGCAAAACCTTTTGTTTAAAAAATATCTTGGAAGCCTAATCCGAATTAATTGTGAATTGCATTACTAGATTTGTATCTTAATTTTGAATAGCATTGAATATTCTGGAACAACATCCTTAGGATAATAAGGATTAACCCTATCGAATTTAAAATTAATCTTTTAAGAATTAGTATCTCATCTACATATCATGGGACACTTTAATCTATCGATAGAATTCATTTTTGTGTTATTTTAAGCTTTAATTGAGTTTAATGCTCCAATTCAATAATTTCACAGAGAAAAGAATATTGCATTCATAGTTGAACTGAATTTTTTTCATTTTTTATCGACAATAAATGTTTTAAGCATTGACCTTTTTGATCGAGCCTATTTCTGAAAACCATTATTGGTTTCTTCAACATTTCCTGAGCTAATATCACTTATAAGGAATTGGTTTTATGCACATAGATTTTTTCTAACTAGAACATAAAATTTTGCTCATTTATACAGCTGCTCGAATAAAAACTGGCCTATCCACAAATGAAAAACTTTCGACAAACACACCTCTTAAGCTGCCTTCCTAGGTAAACGAAACCTAGTAGACCACTTCCAAAAAAAATTGAAACCTTCTTATTTCTGTTAGTATGTAAGTTGGTTGGTAAACCTTCTTTCTTATATTATGTGTGTCAGTACTCAGTAACTATGCTCAGTAGTTTGTTGACAGATATATATATATATATATATATATATATATATATATATATATATATATATATATATATATAAATATAAATATTTGAATTTTAATGTGCTCTAAACCCAAGAAAATTACACTTTCAATATATATATATATATATATACAACTGGAAAGCTCACTCATCTCTGACGCCCAAAGGGAGGTCAACTACACGCATAGTCAGACGGTTTCTACATTGCGCTTGATTTTGCCTTGGCTACTGGCTCGGCTTGATCTCGCATACCCTAAATGGTGGTTGTTAAAAAAAAAATATATATATACATATATGTACGTTGTTAAAAAATAGAAAATTGTGAACCTCTTCAAATTATCATAACGCCTATTGTTCATCGTTTTTGAATCAGGCTTCTTTCTATTCTTACAATTTCAACATACAATATGATAGTGAAAGCCTTCATTAATATAGTACAGTTGGAAGTTAGCAATGATTGATTATGGTGTATGAAAAATGAAAAATCCAAGGTATGAAAGCTTTGCACATTATACCAAAATGAAAACTGTTAAAACACTAGACAAAGTTGTCTAGGATCAGATAATTATCTTCAGGTAGATATACAATTAAGTATAGTGGTCTTTTTTTGTTGAAAATTCTATTCTTGGAAAAAGGAATCCCAGAATAAATTTATTCGAAGTACCAAATCAAGTTTTCAATGAGATTGGGACACACCTTCCTACGTCAATGATTTTTGATATATTTTGGTTATCAAAACAATTTCGAGATGCTACTGATGTGGTTCATGTGATTATAATCTCATATTTTTGATAAAGTCGATAGAATTTCGCGAGATAAGATGTCAAGTACGCTCCTGTGAAGAAATCAGATTGAATAGATCTTATCAGGTGGCATGTGAAGACATTTTTAGTTATTATTAAATTATTGAACCTTCGTAGTTTCATTGAAGAATTCGAAATATGTACCTATAGATAACTTGTATCTGTCATGTTGTGAAACTTCACATTAGTATATCAGATATTTTTGTGCGAGAAACAAAATATTTATATGAAAGATTCCATTTTCAATAGACACGCGTGATGTCTCTTGAAGTTCATCACATGAAACGTAAAAATTATATTTAAAATGACGGAAACGACCAAGTAGAAAAATATGTATTTTTTATATACTCTCAAAAGTTTCTGCAAGTATGGAGGGAAAAATAAACTACTACTTCTTACTAGTCGAATGATTTATTAAGAATATCACTGAATGTTGAACATGTAATAATATAGGTATTGATAAATTCAGTTCTTCTTTTGATACGTTGATAAATTCACAGCATATTAAACATTTTCAGTTCTTCTTTAGTTCGTAATACTATTCATTTACTATCTAAGTAAGTAATATACGATATAAAATGTCAGTCATAAAATATTCAATATTAAAATCAACCTTTAAAACAATATGATAACAAAGTCAAAAACACGCACAGTGGTAAATACAAAAGAAAATGTTGAAATTACGGGTTTGGTCCTGGTCCAGGTACTGGATAAACATTTGGCATAGGAGGATAAACTGTATAAAAAAATGGTGATCCCGGATACCCACCGGGATTAGGAGTCGCCGTGGTAGAATCATAGGCGTAGTTCATGTCTGGCCTAGGCACCGGACCTGGGAAAAATACCGGTGGACCTGAAGGAAATTGAAATGGGTTCTGACCATTCACGTTCAATGGCGTGTTTTGAGGCATATCGCCAATTGCAGCCATCATATTTGGGAACGGCGAATGTATCATCATAGGTGTGACTGGACTAGGCACCGGTGCTCCGTATGGTGAATTCAGCACCGGGAAGTATAGTGGACAAGGAAGACCGTTGTACGGAGACTGAAAGTTGAACGCATGTTGAATAATTGGACTGTCATTCCTCAGAGATGGCTGAACAACTCTCTTATCCTTTCTTGCTTTCGCCTGGACCATCAAATTCGGATTCGTCATCATTTGGTTCATCTGATTCTGGTCGTTTTCATCATTGAAATGAATTTCTTGGTTGTCCACATTACTAGATCTTGCAATCACTTCCTGTTTTATGAAAATCTTTGGTTCAGGTAAAGTAACCGTTTCACCAGCGGCTTCCATATTGTCGTCCATCTTTTTATTGGTTTCCGGAGGAATTGGACTAGCCATTTTCTCCACACTCGACACAATTGGTTTAGTTGTTACTACTGCAGCTGGTGGTGTCTCTTGGCTCACTTCGTTCACGGTTTTTACAGATATCGTAGGAAGGGAGAATTTTGGTTTAGGTTTAACTACTCCCTTCATATTCTCTAAACCATGGCGCCGCCACTGAATGATTTCCTGGTGGTTCACACCCATATAGTTTCTAGCTTTCGTATCGGCGCCCTTGACTTCCAACA
Organism: Harmonia axyridis; assembly: GCF_914767665.1. NCBI lineage: Eukaryota > Metazoa > Arthropoda > Insecta > Coleoptera > Coccinellidae > Harmonia > Harmonia axyridis. The sequence goes on from NC_059508.1 coordinate 682,819, forward strand.
CTGGAATTATTTTCTCTGCAGACACTGCTGCTGCGAACATCAGTGGTGTTAAACCTGAAACACAGCGAATAATGCATTAACAGAAATCTTTTCTACATTTTTTTAGAACAACTATAAGGGTGTAGGGAATCTAGCGATTCCTTCGAAAATATTCGAGTTGAGTTAAATTTCGAACCAAAATGCTAAAAATAGAAGAACTCGGTGTAACAACTTGGAATGATCAAAGCCACACCCCTAAGGGATCCGTAGAAAGGCTTTGCTAACGGTCCAATGGAAAACAGCCTGAATACCCATAAAACTCGGCATTTCAGGGCGAATAATTCAATTGTTAAGTCCAGTCTACATCTACGACATATGTGCAACACTTTCACCGACAACGAGAAGAGTAAAGATTTTCACATCTGTTCCCAAGACCGGCGAAAAAGTACCTGCGACTGAGCCTTGCAACGACCCAGCGACCCTTAAAAACGATTAGATCTAAATATCATCTTCTTCACACTTTTTTAGTGGATTGAAATAAATTGAATAAGTGTTTTATCCCGTTCTTTTATTTCCCTAAATTGTTCTCGGCCGTGAACTACTTGATAGTCACAGTACAAGGACCACAACCCACAAGAGAAATTGATAAAATTAAAAAGCACCAAAATGGTTCAACTATACTGTTTTGTTTTTTTTTAATATTCGTAATGTCGGCATTCACATCAAAGCACTTCAGAGTACATTAAAATCAAGTCGTTCTTGCCAAGGAATGGATTTAATAAAAATAGTTAGTTATAATACAAAACCAAAACAAAAGTAGGTATCACATTTTAGCTGTAGGTTGTGTTGACAAAAAACCGAAAGCTAAAATCTAAAATTTTTCCTTGTGAAGGTAATACACTATTTTTTTCTGTGACAGGAAAAACGACAATCTAATTTTGAGAAATCATTTCATTACGATATATTGAAATCAGAAAATTATCGATGTGAAATATGAATTTTTAAAATGGTAGGCTGTAGACATGCGTTGCTAAGGAAACCTTTGAAGCAAACAGTGATATAATGTCAATTTGATTCTGTAATGTTCGATTCAAAAATTGCGATCTAGTTATTTTGATGAGTATACCTATACTATAAAGTTGAAATATATCTGATTCCAAGTTTTCCCTCTCTCCACCAATGTAGGTAAGTAGAAGCAGCGAAAGTAGGTACCTTCTCAAGGATTATTAGCAGCTAAATCGAGGAAAATTTACGAAAACGCGTATTCAAGATTCACTAAATGAAAGATGAAAAATACATGCAGTTCATTCTCAGACACAAGTTATTGGCTTATTTTTCGTAACTCTGATACAACAAAAAAAAAACAGAATGGTCGAATTATTCGATGATTGAATCTATGTTACACGAAAATAATGTGGACATATCAAAATATTCCCATTTCTGAACCAAATTGGGAGAAATTAGTCCCCCAAGAAAGCTAAGATTTTTACTGGTAAACAATTTAAGAGTTTTTCAAATGATGCTTCTGATGAAGTTTATTTAGTGGCCAAGGTTGTTGCAAATTCATATACAGGTCATTTACTTCGAAGATCGTCTGCATACTTTTAGTTGGATTTAGAGGAGATCCATCACGTACATATTGAGATCTTGTGATTAGGCCATATTGGGTACAGCTACCTTAATACAAAAAGCGATATACTCACCAGTTTTCCAAGTAGTAGCGTTAAGGTCAAATCCTTGGGACATCAAAAATCGTAGCAAGTGTGTCCTTTTGAAAATAATCGCTAACGATATTGGTGAAAGGTTTTCTTGGATGCGATTTCTTGAAATTCCTCCTTTGAGCATATGTTTAAGAACTATTTCCATCAATTCAAGATTGCCGTTCGTTATACTCATGTTAAAAATGTTGACACCTAAAAAAAGTTGAAAATAATCCTTCTCCAGCGGTGAGACTACATAAACGCTATATTCTACGATGAAAGAAGGACAAATTAGCTCACCAAGTTTGTTTTTCTTCGTGACGTCAGCTCCTTTTTCTAACAAAAATTTTACAGCCTCTATATGGCCATTTCTAACTGCCATCATCAAGGGGGTCCAACCCATGAAGTTCTCAGCGTCAATTAGTTGTTGTGGAGACTCCAAATCGTCTTTCATATTGTCTATCATACCATGGGCAGCTGAGAAATGTAGATTTGTGTTTTTATCCATGCTAATACCCAGCTCCGTGACATCTTCCTCAGGTTCTTCATCACTGATTACTTGTTCAAGTTCCTCACCACGTTCGTCAAGAAAATTCTCTATTGACTGTTGTCCTGTCGATGTAACTTCTGCCATTGTAATTCAGTCTAATTCGTACACAATAATAATTTCATAATTCGTCTTGAATGATCGTAATCAAAAAACTGCGAAACGTGTAACTTTTTTTGTATGCTAGAGATAACAGAACATAAAATATGAAGGAGAATATTGGATACATAGAATTTTGTTAAATTATTTACAATAATTAATCCTGCAATTTGATTTTATTCCATATTCTTGAATAACTAGAAAAAAGTTAGATCTAACCATCATAAAAATGGTTTTCATCTCATACAAATATAATTTTTTGTAAGTTATAGAGACTTCACTTTGAAAGAATCCTCAGTAGCTACCTATAAACCATTTTTCCAAAATCTCCTTCAATGAAATCTTATTATATAATATTTTCATGATCTATCTGTAATTACCTAGGGAAGCAAGGGTATTGTAGCAAACTCATGCTCTATTGTTTAGCAATAATTGAAGGACATATACAAACCAATTTCGATTAATTAATATTGATGAAGTTTTTTGCGTCAGCACCAAAGGATGCCGCACCATACGTGCGATAAAATTTGAAGAGGTTTTAAAAAAAACGATTATGCTTCCTCAATCGGATGATTTCTTATCTTGCAATCTATTTCCAGAATTCTCTCTCAAATGACCGATTATTTTTTTTTTTCAGGGTCGAATTGTTACAAATTGTATAATCATTATGTGAGCAGATATAAAAAAAAATGCCAAAAAAAATCCCACTCACGCTTAAACCAAAAATATTTTTTACTATCTCTTAAACTTTCCATTTTTGGAATTTTCGAACCTAACCTTATCTAACCCTAGGAAATTTTGTAAACTTTGAAAAATAGATATTTTTTATATTCTTTCAAAAAGTTTCTGTAGGTATTGAGAATAAAAAACTACTATTACTCACTAATCAAATAATTTATTGATATTACTCTTTAAAAGAATATCAGTAAATATTAAACATGTAACAATATAAGTATTGAAAAATTCAGATCTTCTTTTAATACATTTATAAATTCACAGCATATCAAAATTTTTCAGTTCTTTAGTGGAACTCACAAAATAATACGTATTTGACATTTTGTACTTAAGATTATTATTTTCTCAATGATCTTATCACAGTCTTACGAATGTTTTTTGTGCTTCGCATAAAGTATTTAAATATCAGAATAAAATATGATTTGGTGGCAATGTTGGGGAATGTAAAAGTGCATTATCCAATAAAATTTTCAACATTCATATCAACATCACAACTTCACAAGTTACTGGACATGATATAATGACAATAAGTTACAAAAATATTCATGAGTACATATGAATGATTCGTAATACTATTCATTTACTATCTAAGTGAGATAATACGATATAAAAATGTTCAGTCATAAAATATTTTATATTAAAATCAACCTCAAGGCCAACAATCGAAGAAACAAAGAATCATATGAGTCAACTGGTCTGGTGTCTCAATCATGGGCATGTGACCAGCAGTTGGTATCAATTCCAGGAAAGATCTAGGTATAGTCTGAAATTATGGGATAAATGTAATGAAAAACAATAACCAGTCGATTGAATTGAATTTAGTACAACATCATAGGTGAAAAGTAAGTTTTATAAAAATACCTCCACAGGTTATTAGGCCAATTGAAAAGTCCCCGGTTTGATGCACAGATGGCGGTGCTACTATTAAATCCATATGATTTTTAGTTAGCAACCAATCTTCAAACGATACATGTCAAAATTTGGAAGCAGTCTTACCATTAGTTTGTGAAATATTGCGTTGTGAGTGTAGCTACTTTTGTTATTTGAAAAAAGATGGAAAAAAGAAGAATTTCGTGTGCTGATAAAATATTGCTTTTTGAAGGGAAAAAATACAGTTGGAGCAAAATCTTGGCTTGATGAAGAGTTTCCGGGGTCTGCACCAGGAAAATCAACCAGCATTATCGGATTGTTTAAAGGATGAAATCGTTGAAAAACGGCCCCATTTGAAGAAAAAAAGGTGCTGTTTCATCAAGACAATGCGCCGTGTCATAAACTATTGAAAACAATGGCAAAATTGCATGAATTGGCCTTCGAATTGCTTCTGCATCCACCGCATTCGCCAGATCTGGTCCCCAGCGACTTTTTCCTGTTCTCAGACCTCAAAAGAATGCTTGCTGGAAAGATATTTAGCGCCAACGAAGAAATAATAGGCGAAACTGAGGCCTATTTTGAAGCTAAAGACAAATCATACTACAAAAATGGTATCGAAAAGTTGGAAGATCGCTTTAATCGCTGTATCGCCCTCGAAAGCAACTATGTTGAATGATAAAAATGAATTTTGCCAAAAAAATGTGTTTTACCATGGTGGACCGGGGACTTTTCAATTGGCCTGTTAAGTTGGGATAAGTTAGTTAAATTTAGATTAGGTTTCTGGAAATCTGAAGTTCCAACTTACTCTTTCCATTTCACACTCCTGAACTAAAGTCACCAATTTGTCTAGGAGCCCATGTACTAATAAAGTTGGAACAAATATCCTTCTATGGAATGCTGCATCCCCGCCAGGCCAACTCTGACCCATTCGAATGAATTTTAATATATGGCTTGGAGCTCCTTCATATCCTTCGCAAATATCGAAAAATTTACCCCTGGGTGGATAAAATATGCTCCTGTTGACACCGCAACAAATAAGAGGTTCAATCAAAGCTTGGAAGCATTCTGAATGTGTTAATTCATCTTCTTTGACAGGTGGTGCTAATGGTGTCGGTCCTCCTCCGCTTATCAGTATCATTTTAGATATAAATGAAGCTCTGTGATGATACAGAGCAGTTACCAAGCTACATCCATAAGAATGTCCAATAAGTATGTATTTTCTGTTTTCTGCAGAATTTGCATAGTTATCAAATATCGTGAGGGCATGTAATAGTAGATTTTGGAATGCATAAAACTCTTTTTTATCTGGAGCAGAGCTGTAGCCATGGCCTAACATATCTGGAGCTACAACTTCGTATCCACTATTGACTAAGCTTTTTATCACAACCCACCATATATCAGCTGATGTTCCGATGCCATGAAAAAGAAAAATCATAGGTTTCTGAAACAAAATGCACATTTTCAGAATATCTCAACTTATTTTCAATAATAAATAAGGCCTGTTCTCTTAACAAACAATGGTTGTTCTAAGAACACAACATCTGGTATTTAAAATGTCGTTATGTAATTTTAGCAAAAAAAATCCTAGATGAAAATGTTTTTTTTTTTCAATGATATCAATATGAAGACTGATAAGATCAATGTGTGAAAGTGAATACCATATTTACCTTTATTTTCTCATTGTGTCTACATCTTCTGAAATCTACGGTATTGTTCACTTCTGCTTCATCTTTTTGAGTGGAAATTTTCTCCTTTTTTGAGTGCTCCAATTTAAATGCAACATTATATGAGTTTTCAGTCTCAATTCTTTGAGTCTGCTCCTCCTGTTGTGTACTATCTTCATTCAGCGTAAAGGCTAAATTGACAAAACCAGTTTGATTTTTTTTGAGAGATTCCATCATGTAATACTCCTGAAATGCATCAAGAATTGTATTCTTCAGTAATCGTTCAACGTAGATTTCTAAGTTTGTTTGTCTTGGATCTATCTTTTCTTGTAGAGCTGCCCTAAAAATAAAACTATCTTAAAGAAGTCTATCTTGTCTATTCTTTTGGTTTTGCACCTTGCTACTGGAGGTTTATCGATAATAATCATATCTTGACTAGATAATGTAGAGAGTCTCAGAGATTTTCTGAAAGAACAGTTACAGCTACCAACCCTTTGAGGTTTGTAGGGCTTATTCCATTTGGAAAACCAGTACTCTTCCGATAATGAACTTCGATTACTTCTTCCTTGTTCATTATAGAAATTCAATACTTTTGATTTTCTTAATGAGTCTGGAAGGATATGTATACATCGCAGTCTTATTTTTGAGTTTATCTCCACAAATTCAGAAAATTCCGGTGTTATTGTATCCACAGGATGTACAGCATGATTCTTTCTCAAACAAGAAAAGCAATCTTCCCAGCAAGATTGTATCTGGATAGTACAAGTTCGTCTTCCTTGGTCGTCTGACATGTTTAAAAATCAGATAAGGAATATGAGAAGAAACTAACGTTACTCAAGTCACACCCATTTAATATGCAGCTGTGGTACAGTTAGAATCATTTAAAATTCCAAGTTTGCAACAGCAGCGCATTGTTGATTGTTCTCATTCAATTGATGGTCAGCTAGCAAATCCGAGCACACTTAGTAATACCAAATCAGGATTGAAACATGTACAAAACTGACCTACATATTACCGAAATGATAAACAAACAAAATCATAATGGAAATGGACTGACACTTGTTGAGTCAGTAAAGTAGGGTCTACTCCACAGATTATCCGTAATCTGTGGTCTACTCATAGACCTAATACACAGATAACAGAGTAGAACTAATATTAGGTCTATGGGTCTACTCTGTTATCTGTGAGTAGGGTTAACTTAACATCTTTCTTACTTAGAATATAGATCTTAGAACATTAATAATATCGAAATCCACCACAGAAAACCAGTTTAAAAAGTTAGAGAGATTTCCTAGGTCTAGACCCATGAAATTCTTAAGGCTTCAATTTAGTAGGCAATTCTTACGTTAGTTCAGTCTTTTTAAAAGACAAAATGAACTGAAAATTTGGCGCTGCGATCGCTTGTTCTTGGATGCGACACATAGACCTAATATCACAATATTTGTTATTAGGTCTATGGTTATATCAAATTTTAACGCTGATCTAATAAAAAACATATAATACGCTATTTACTTCTAAGATTCGACTTTATAGCGACATCTAGGAAAAGTAGGTCAAACAAGGATTTGATTATGACGTAACCTTACAGGATTCTAGACGTAGTTTTCCTATGGCAATGATAAGTTTAGTAAGTTTTGTATAGATGGCTTACAAGCAAATTCTCTACTAAAATGAATTTTAGGAATTTCAAAGATAAATTGAGATAATTGATGTGCTATCTATCATTTGTGCTCTAAATCAATTAGGATTAATGATATGTGAAAAGAATTGTTCCAAAATGAAATGAATAGAGTAATAAGTGTCCACCCATATCGCGCATACAATTGATCAGAAAATACACATGAACTCTCTGGATGATCAGTGCTATTTAAAAAAATTTTCTTGAATATTATTCAAGATCTTAATTGATTCCGAAAAGGAGTTTTGAACAATTCGTTCACTTCAAATTTGTTAAGTTGTTTGATTTTGTTATATTAAAGGCTCATTTTCACGGTGATAGTTACTACCGCGATAGTACTGTCGTGATAGTGCGACAGCACTCTCGCAATATCACTATAGGAACTATCGAGTAGTTTTCATAGTGGTAGTTGCTTCGATAGTTACTATCTCACTATCGTGAAAGTACTATCACCGTGAAAATGAGCCCTAATTTCAAGGATCTTAGAACAAAATTTAGAAACATTTTGTGAAAAAAGATTTTTATTGAAAGGGAAAAAAGATATTCCTTCAACGGAATAGCATCAAGTCCCTATTTAATTCGAATCCAAAAGTTCAACTTCCAGGGTCGTTGAAAATGTTTCAAAATCAAACTCCAACTGTTTATTGTAAGAAATTAATCTTAGAGTTTGAATATAATATTTTTAACAAATAATATCCATTCGCTACTATAATCACAGTTACTCATCTTATAAAACTTTACATTACTTTACACATTTCAAATAGTATGTATCTAGCATAATATATTGAAGTCTTTTTAAATAATGGGACACTTTCGACACAAAAACTAGGCAGTTTACGCTGAAATGATTTCAAAACATGAAGCGCAGAGATTTTAGTTCATTATTTGGTGTATAGTTCATAATTATATACCTAGACTGATTACATGTTTTTCTATTATCAATTATTTACAATTGGTTTGTTATTCACACAAGAAATTTTATTTCCGATTATCAGTAGATAATTCAAATAGCATAACAGTATTTCTTATTTTACATATCTAATTGATCTGTTGATATCAAAATTATGTCAACTTCAAGGCCAACAATGTTAAATAAACTCAAAATAAGCTTTTGAAATTTTTAATATAATTAAATTAATATCCACTATCGCAATAAATGAATAGTTAATATTTCAAAATAAATTTTCATCAGATTCATTGAAAATTCGATTGAGAAGAACAAGGGACATGTCCAGGTGTACATTCAGTTAACATTCATATATATGAAATAAATGTTATTTTCAACAACCGCTTAATAGCAATAGAAGTTGAATCACGTGTCCAATTAAATATGAAAGATAATAATAAAATAAATTAATCAGGTTTGGGCCATTTTTTCTTTGTACATATTTGTTTATTCATTGATATTATAATATGAAAATTCCTCCTTGCACTATATAGTGACTATTAAATGATTAATTTTACATTTCTTTCTATATGGGGGAAATTACCCCCCTTGAAGAAAATTTTCTGGATTCGACACTGATCAGTTGGGTTGTACGTTGATTGTGGAAAAGAATATGGGCAATAACTTGCGATGACCGAGGTGTTCTCGGATTTTTTTTTAGAAAAATATTATCTGATTTCGGAATTTCCTCAAATTTCATTTAGTTGCCTCCAAATGTGTATTAAAAACGATAATCAACAATCAGAATTAATAACCATGGTCGATTTCAATTTTTATAAGAAAAAATGTTCACATCCAAGACGATGTTATACCCAAGCGGACGGTGTCAGATACGACCGATCGCCCCGGTCTGGACTTGGCGAGATATTTTCGACCTGAAATGTTCCGATACAAAAATTTAACTATGATAGTTAGTTGGGTTAATGAATATGTTAAGCGGTGCCGTTCTGGCGAGTATTGCACACACAGAATAAATTGCAATAGGTAATATATGTGGTTTTTGTTGTTTCAGCCAGCACAAAGTAGAAGCATTAAAGCTATCGCATTTTCAATTCAGTCCTGTTACGATTATCTTTTTTACGAATATTTGGTAATTCTCACATATTCTGATTGTTCTCATTGATATTTCGACTTCAGTTCCGAAGGAGTTGTATAAAATGGGCGACCGAAGATGAACTTCCTTCTGACTAGGTTTAGTTCAAGTTTGTTATATTGGGCATTAAAAAAATCCTACTATTGCCTTTTAACTCCTAATCTTTTCAGAAGCCTGGTGAATCCGCCCATATCGGTATAGTATATCCAAAGTCACTTGAACTACTCCATAAAAAGCTTGGCCATAGATGTCCCTTTGAAGTAGATACCGCGATCTGTTAAATACCGGGGTTTATTTGAAAGTGTTGTTAGACAATAAATTCACTGATCCCCAAGGAATTTCTGGAAACTTGTACGAATCTTGTATAATCGAAATATTCATCTTCCTCCAAGTGACTTTGGATATACAACAACTTAATGACTGAAGGAGTGCGAGTAAAGTGTTAAAATGAGCTGCAATTGGAAGAAGGGCACTCATCCACTTTCAACGTTTAAGAGTAGGTACCTCAAGAAATAGATGCATAGCTAAACCGCCATATCTGTATAAATATACAGGGTGTTTCGAAATTAGACGTGATCCTTGGAGGACGTATTACTATGACACATTTGCTGTCGTTTGAGCCATATTTAGTGATTACCAAAAATCAACAGTTTAGGAGATATTTGAGTTCTTGTGATTTCCTGCCTTCATTTTTCGTAAATTTGTTTACGTTGACCAATTTTATTATAATTTTGGATTATTTTTGTGGCCACCGAAAAATCCGGATCTAACACTGTTAGAATAGACGAAGCAGTGAGAGGATTGAGAGTAAATTTTAGGCGGAAATAACAACTGAAGAAATAAGACAAAGGGCACGTGCTTGTATAAGAAATGGTGGAGGTCATTTCAAACATATGAATACATTTTCTACTGAAATTTCTAGTTTGATTGCTATAAAAAAATATTTAATATTACTTTCCTTTTTTTGCTTATTTCCCCTTTCAAATCAAAATCTGCTGAAACAAAACTAGAGCATGCATTCCAACGAAAACTTTTTTAGGAAATAAAGAAGGAATTTGGCAAGTTTCTAAAATGATTTTGTAATTCATAAATTGTGGAATTCGAAAGTTACAGGCAAATTCATATTAAAAATTTACTATTCTTTGGATCTTTGAAAATCTAAAATTCAAATCAAAGTCGATCAACGTCAATAAAATTGAGGAAAAATAGTTGTGTGAGAAATTTTTTGAAAAACACAAGAACTCAATTATCTCGGAAACTGTTAATTTTCTGTTATCAATAAACATGGCTCAATCGGCAGCAAATGAGAGATACTTACACCTCCTTCAATATTAACGTTCAATTTGGAAATACCCTGTAAACATGATGAATAAAATATTAACTTTTTTGGAACAAAGTGCTATTTCATATTACCAAACATAATTATTTAATTCCCGATTAGTCCCTTTCGAAAATCAAAAATGACAACTGCTTCCTTAAAACTTCGAATCATAAATTATTGCAAAACCAGATGACTAATTTGCTTCACCACCAAGATCAAGCTCTGAAGAAGTAACAAATTAATAATTTTCGGTGCAATTGTGAAATATTATTTGTTATATTTGATAGTTTCATGCGGACTACTTTTTTGTGTGTATACCTGAACATGTCCCTTGTTCTCATCAATCGAATTTTCAATGAATCTGATGAAAATTCATTTTGAAATATTAACTATTCATTTATTGCGATAGTGAATATTAACTTGATTACATTAAAAATTACAGAATACTCATTTTCTTCTACTCAAAGATTAAACTGTGACTACAGTGACAAATCCATAGTATTTAGTACATCTGTAAAATATTTGTTTCAGTATATACTGAGAAAAATATTTTACATTTGCACCAAAATCTATAAATCTTGTCACTTTAAAGTCTCTTTCTTAGTCAAGTTTTCATTGAGTCATCGTTATATCAAAACAGGAATGTGAAATTAGTATGTTCTTTATAGTGTTAAGAGGAATGTAAGCATTTTTCTTATGAAAAGGTTAATGTTAACTCAAATAATCAAATATGCACAATGAGTAAAATGGCCTAAACTGCAATTATTCACTTTCAAGATATAATTGAATAAGTGATTCAGCTACTACTGCTTTGTATCGAAGTATCAAGCAGTAGTTGAAAATGACTCTTTCCTTCAACAGTAGAATAACGGAATGCTTCTTGAATCACTAAATCAACATTCGAAACAACACAACTATCCTGATCAAGCTGAACACATTTCCAAATTGGTTAACTAAACGCTTCAGAAGAAGGATATTTCGACAACGCTCAACATATGGGGACAGACTTCTCCTCTCTTGCATAATAAATAAACTGGAAAAGTGCACTCAATGATATGTCATTAAGCAATCTCAACGCCTCATATATATCGAAAACAAATCCATTTCAGGTTGACGTGGATGATGAACAATGATTGATAACAACCTTAGCATGCGTCATAAAAATGACCGGATGAGAATCCACCAAATCGGATAGAGATTCTGCAGCTGAAGGAGAATCATCTGGAATAACATCATTATACTTTAGAAAACACAATGAGAATAGCAACCAGCAAGTAACACAATTGACAGTCGAAACCGATTATAACAATGGTATCATGCAGTACGAGTTTTTTTAAAAATTTGGAGTACTTCAACATACCACAACGATTAGACATTACGATACATTTGAGATACTTACATCATATTATTATTACTTTGTGTGCTTTGTATCGAACCAGAAACCTGAAAGGCATTACTATTTGTCAGAAGGTGAAGTGTATGAATGATTCTTACAGTGGGTTTTACCAATATTTCGAATTCCGTTATTCGCTAACAATTGTATTGAAGAACGAAATTCCGATTATCATTTCTTCTTCTATATAGGTTTGGCTGCGAATACCGAATTCGAAATATTGGTAGATACTACCATAAAAGGGGTTTGAAGAGCAAATCACTAGCCGAGTTAAACATTTTTTGAATTCTAAATAAACCAAATTATATATAGCCGGTTTCAACTGTAAATTATGTTCGCGATAAGCTAGGCAAGTTATAATGAATTAATTATGATTAATATTTTAATGAATTGCTCCAAAATAATATAAAAGGAATTAATATCTAACCATATGGAACATACAATTAATTAGACATTAGTAACACATGAAATCTATGACTGAACAATTTTTACAACATTCAGCTTCAAGTCTAACATGAAAGCTACCACAATTGTTAACTGGCTGAAGGGATCCATTTATTCTTGCAGGAGGAAGTTTTGTGAGCATTCTCCACAAAATATTTTCTTCAACTAATAAATTTTTTTCAACTATTGAATTATTTTAGATTCTGATGTTAGATAAAATTTCAATAATGAAGAAAAAATCCATTAAATTTCAGTGTCTGTAATCATGTGAAGGAAAACAAGAAAAACCGTTGAGGTTTTGAAAATCCCTTATTAAATTATAAAAAAATGTTATGTATCTTTTTCCAATTTATTATTCCTGGAACCAAGTCCTGTTCAATGAATACTCTCAAATATGAAATTTGGAGGAAATGATATTCCTCCTGCAAAGCGAAATTAATCTCGAGAATTAAGTTATTCAGACTACTGTGTTATCAACAGAAACCTCTACATACCAAAATTTTCAGGACAGCCCAAATATAAAAATTTTAAATTAAATAGGTTCAGAGTTAAATTTTTATAAATGATTCCTTATGATATAGAAACCCTTAATAATTCATCAGGAGCCAAATCATATAGAAATTACTTTTGGTAACACTAAAATTTCAATTTGCTCTCATAGGTTCAAGAATAATAACAAATTTTTTAAAAACAGTTTTTATAAGTTTATTGGAAAATTTACAACAAAATGACCAAAGTTGAACAATGATTTAATGTTAATTTTTTGATTACAAAGTTTCAGTATTAATTGCCAGAATATACAAAATGTTATCGAACAAATATGATGGTAATTATACATTTTTGCTTCAAAATATTTGTACGATAGGTAATCCTTTTTTATTTGAAATGAATTATCAGATCAACATTGGTCTTTATTTCCTGATTTAATGAGATAAATTCTAATTTGAACAGCAAATTAATTATTTTAGCAATTCTACGTCAATTGAATTACCCGAAAATTCAAATATACCCTGTGGGGAACTATTAAATGATAAAATTATTAAAATATATGAGAATCAAAAGTTAAAATTCGATCTGAAGTTTTTCCCTGAATACATTTTTTGAATAAGTTATGAAAATCAAATTAAATAAATTCGAAAACAACTATTCCGACATATATAAATATATATATATATATTAAATCACATTAAAATACATTGGACAAAATCCAATTCAAAATCTACATAAAGCTACAAACTCCAGTCAGAAGTAGCCTCGATAACTTTGATCGATATCGAACAGCAGAATGTTAACTAATAGCACTGTCTGAGACCAACATTCAACCCGTAACTCAACTCAACTTGCCATTTCAACAGGATTTCTGCGTATTTATGGGATGTTTTGGATTGGTTCCATGTGTAAATTTGGGCATGTAGTTTGGAAGCCCATATCAATCAAGTATCAACAGAATTCAGTTAAAATTCAGAAATACTTTTTATAATTTACAACAATTTTTTATCACCTGTTTCTGCCAATCCAGAACCTCCATTATAATAACAGGGAAAAGAAATGAGAATTCTAAGAAAATAAATTAACTAAACATCGATTAGAACAAGCAGGACTTGGTTGTTGACAGATGAGAGATGACAAAGTGCATTACCTGGGGGCTACTCACCTACTCCCACCACAGACAGATTGCCTGTCAGCGGAGTAGGGGAAGATGAAACTGTTGACATCATTCGGCACTGATCTTTAATTACAGGGTCTGCAACAAAAAAAAATACCTGATGAGATCATTCACAAATAGTTTTCATTTACTTATTTATAAGATTCACAGGAATGTAGGAGTAGACCTGCTCAGCAACTCTGTTCACTCTGCCATACTTAGTAGAATAAAATCGTGCGGGAAGATCATTATATGTTGGTACTCTGAACTCTCCTGTCATGGATTTATTTATTATATGTCAAATTTGTGATATAGAAAACAATTCGGGCAACCAACATTTTTCAATGAGAAAATCACTAAATAATATTCATGGAAATATTTCATCAATTTTGATAAAAATTTATTGAATTAGAAAAAATAATGTGTAATACTCGTAGTAGAGATGGCTCATTCTAACACTAGTTCATTCAAAAACAACCAAAGTGGCTCGTTTTTCAATTTCAAACTCCTGGAAGAATATCAATGCCTTCTGCATTTGCATTATAAATAACTAAAGATTGAGAGATATTCCATAGCAATCAAAAACAGTGAAATCTAAAGTAAATATTAAGTGTCATATAAAGAGAGTATTGTCCGTATGTCGCCGAGGATTTCAAGAGCGGTTACTATGGTTTTCAATGTTTCAGGTAACCTGCTTTGTATTTACATTAATCTGAAAATTAAAATGACTGCCAATCCGAGTGGGCGTGGTTACCGAACCTTACAAGAATAAAAGTACAGTTGCTCTGGTGACAGACTCACCGAAGTTTGAGGAATTTGACATATACGGACCACCAACTTACTAACCATAGTAACCAATGTGATATACGGGCCATACCCAAAGAGGCGTTTGTGTTACAATATTGGAATCAACTTTTCATTTTGTGAAGATTATTGATCTGCAAGTGGTAAACTTGTTAGTATTTAACATAGACCTATAATAACATGGACTGGGCGTTAGAGAGAGAGACCATTGATATCTGTGTATTATGACAAGGATGGAAGCTTTAAAGGCAAAACATTGGTTTTCTGAACTGATTGTACAGTAAAACCTCGATTATCCGTTCTCCTATTATCCGTTTTACTCTGTAATCCGTGCTCGTCGACATTTTCACTCATCCGTTCCCACGAGCAGACATCCACTCGATTATCCGGGATTCAATTCATTACGCATGCGCCATAGTAATAATTTGGTATAATTTGAAAATGTTTTAGTCGATGATGTTGAGGAATGGCTAAATTCGGATTTAAATGAACCCGGTTATCAGATACTGGATGATTCAGAAGTCGCATCAAAATTTTCCCAACCTAACCACTGTATGGATACAGACGATTGTCGAATTAAGTGTTGAAGAATTTTCCACGCAGAAAATAGTTATTCATAATACAAGTGCAGAAGGCATTGATATTCTTCCACGAGTTCAAAATTCAAAAACGAGCCACGAAGTGGCGAGTTTTTGAATGGACGAGTGGTGGAATGAGCCTTCTGTAAGAGTATTATACATTATTTTCTCTAATTCATTGCATTTTTATTGAAATTAATGAAATATTTCCATAAATATCTTTTAGTGATTTTTGCATTGAAAAATGTTGGTTGGGTGAACTGATTTCTTCAAGGCAAATTGATGAATCGATAGATAAAGCCGTGGCGGAAAGTTCGGAGTACCAACATATAATAATAAAATATAACCATGAAAAGTGTGCGTTTCAGATATATTTTCGCACGATTTTCTTCTACAAGATGTGGAAGAATGAACGGAATAACCACAGAATTAGAGAAACACTGTTTCTGCCGAAGACAAGTTGAGATTTGCAAATGGTCTGATGCACTATTTAGAGCAGGAAAATGATACGGATTATATTGATGTAAGTAAGTAAGTAAGTAAGTACTTACTGTCCTCCACTTGAGGAAAATTCGGGCTCACATATGTCTCAAGATTAATAATAAAAAAAGACATACTTTGTCAACTAAAATATGTACATTCGATGTATTATAGGTACCAATGCAATGATTTGTTTTTCATTTGTATATTTTTATATGATATTATGATACTATTGATTTTACTGCTTAATAAATAATTGTACCCCATACATTTCTCTAATTTTCATAGTTGTTGTGCGTATTTTGAGGAATTCCGATTGTCCGTGTTTTTCGATTATCCGGGAACCGTTTTCCCTCCATTAGGCCGGATGATCGAGGTTCTACTGTATGTGTTTTCTTGTGGTGCTTATTTTAGTACTAATAAACAATTTCAAGTATCTCTGCTTAGTGTGTAGCTTATAATTGTGTTGTTATAACCAAAAAAAGGGTTGGACGTGATATTTCATAGGTAAGAAGACGAGAAGGGATTCATCGTTTATTTTATTGAATATTTTCACAGGTTTCCGAGAAATTGAATTGAATGGGGGAAATATGGAGTAAAGACAAAAAACCTTCTGTCACAACCATAATATGCGACACCCTATATTTTTCAAAGCAGTATTTTGTCCACAGATTTGTAGAAAGCATTCTGTTATCGATTTTTTGACTCAATTTTTGACGGGACGCCCTCTATCTAAAATTTTAATTTGAGATTTCTCATTTTGTTTTTTCAGTATTCAGTAATTTTAAGAGAAATATTCAAAACAGTCATCTTTCAGAAACGCCCTGGAAATAGAGAACGAATCAAGATATCTATGATCTGCTTTCTGATATTTTATTATTTCTAAAGAAGAGCTTGGGATTCTTGAAGAGTTTTCTTCAAGTCTTATAGTTTTAGAGATGCTTTCAGTGAGCATCGAATTTGGGACATCCTGTATAATCTCCTATCAATTTCCTTAGGATTAAATAACAGTATATTAAATATTAACAAAAAACAAAAGAAACAAAGAAATTAAACAAGTATCTAGAAATGGTTAGTTGAAATTTTGAGTAAAACTTACAGAAGTAAGAGTGTTCCATAGCATCCCGGGCAGTCAAACGTTCCATATGGTCATAACGTAACAATTTATCCAGAAAGTCTAATGCCTCGGGAGAAACTAAATGTTGATTTTCACTATGCACAAAACGTTCCCACCTTTTTCGAGAATGCCTAAAATGACAGAAGTAGATTGGGCGAATTTCTTTTTTCCAATCGCAGGATGTTATTACCTTCCTAAAATTTCATTGAATCTAGGGTCTAACTCTATATGATATCTATCAAGGTATTCAAAAAGTTCTTCGGTACCAAGTACTTTGGCAATACGGACTAATTGGTCATAGTTGTCGTGACCATGGAAAAACGGTTCTTTTCTGAATATCATGCTTGCTAACATACATCCCAGAGACCACATATCTAAGGAATAATCATACATCTGGTAATCAACAAGTAATTCAGGACCCTTGAAGTATCTGGAGGCCACTCTCACATTGTATTCCTGCCCAGGGTGGTAAAACTCAGCTAAACCCCAATCAATTAATCTTAATTTCCTATTTTCATGATCTATCATTACATTATGGGGCTTCACATCTCTGTAAATAAAAACCAGATATAATTCAGGAAACTCTAAAATTTAATTTTCCGCAGACTACCATATTCAATCAGTAGTAAGAAAATTATCATCAACAGATAACTCAGTCCCGAAAGATGGTATAAAGACATCATGTGGAAAATTATTTGTAATCCTTATACATTAATAGAAATTATGAGATACTCACCGATGCATAATGCCCATACTATGACAGTAATCCAATGCTTTGAGCAACTCATATAAGTAGTATCGAATATCAAAATCTGTAAGCGTTTGGTAAAGCTGCTTGAAATCTGTATTGTTTACATGTTCGAATATTAATGCTGGTGTTCTTGATACAGGATCCTTTACAACTGACTCTAATGTAATTATATTTGTACCACCCCTTAGGTTCTCTAAAATTTTTATTTCTCGTTTAATTTTCTTCTTCTTCACAGGCTAAAAAATAAAATTCTTTTAACATAATGTTCAATAAAAATGAAGACACTTAATATTGAGAAGAATCTATTTGGGAATGACGATATATTCAAGATGCAACCCATATTATTAGAAACACATGGTTAGATAAGACCTAATATATTTTCTGAAAATAACTTCTAACATATTACTGGGGGAAAATGATGGTAAAAAATTTTGAAAACAGTAAACTTAAAATACAAAAATATTTGAAATAATGAATGAATTTGAAATTACCTTCAATACTTTTACTACACATTTCTCATTATTTGTAACATTAATTGCTTCAAAAACTTCACTGTATTTTCCTCTACCTAGCTTCCTAACCAACTGGTAATCATCTTGTTGTCCCCAGTCTACCACGTAACTTTCATAATCCCAGTAATCTCTAGGTTTGTGACAGTTTACATCGGCATATATTCTGGCTCGACTTGGTAAGGCCATATTTTTGAAAAGGACTAGGCTACTCACTAAATTACGAACATATACACGATTTAAATTGGCTACCGCTGAAACAGAATAACATACTTTCATATACATTTTAACAAGACAACAAATTCCAAACATGTTAGAATTATTATCAGTTACTGTGAGTATCAATCAGTCTTCAGTCCCGAAAGATGGTATAAGTAAATAACATCATATAAAACAATAAAATTGCACCCCAGAGTACTACTAGATATTTACATTCTAGCAAACCAAAAATTGAGTTCATAAAAGATTATAAATAACCATAGATGATGTAACGATTATAAAGCACATATTACAAGATTGATAGTGTTGAGATAATCGATTGATCAGTTAATGAATTGAACTTCTTGAATTGCAAATAAGATGCAAACAAAATAAGTTGTCCTGAACTACTAAGAAGTGTATGCTGTTAAAAATACATATTTGAGAAGAATAATTCATCATTAGCATCAGCCTACCCATAAACAGTGCAAAATGCCATCAGAACATTGAGAGCATGCCTTAAAATATATTAAAATACCAAATATCTAATTAGGAAATTATAGCATAAAAAGCATGTGTTCAGCAATTTAAAAAACGCCCACTCCGAAAATGAAAAGTAAAAGGATACAAATTAAATGATAAAATGACCGATGGAAAGTGTTATTCGAAAATCAAAGCTACGTTAAATAAAGAGCAAGATCTGTTAAAATTAAACAGAAGAAGTAATTTACGAACCTTGGACATTAACGTATTTCTCATTCACCAGTAGTATTCTAGGGTTAAAGCAAACTTTTGCTAATTTCAACATTCAATCCGCATAACTACATATCATCCTATTCCTCAAATTTTTGATTAGCAATACATTGAATAGCCTTGTATAGATAGGCGCACGCCATTCCGTTGAACATACTAGGACTCAGAAATGTGTAATAATGCCTAAAAAATACATCATACCTATTTCATTCCGATGCAAATATTTTAGCAGGGATCACCAATATAATTTCATGAGCACATCTCGATCAGCTATAACTTCGTTCTTTGGATAATTCTTGTATTTTTACTTCTTTTTCACGAGCCGGCTTGGGGCTTCTTACTCGAAACTGAGATCCAAAATGGAAGGACTGAATTGGAGGATATTTGTATTACTTATTTCAGTATATTGCGTACCCCTCTAAAACTACATTGGACTTGTCAGTGGCGTAGATAATAAGTACTATGAGACATGTGTGGTCATCAGGTATCTTATTTCTTCTTATGTTAGGGAAATTTGATTAATTAAATTTCAATTTTCATTGTTATAATTCGAAAGGGAGTAATTAGGTGAATTTTAGTTTTTAATATTTGTTTTTAGTAAAATTAAAATGATTCAAGACCCTCCTATCTTCGGCGCTCTTGCTTTACGAATTTTACAGGAAGCTACATCATCAGAGCGGGTAGGTTCGTATAAATATCAACAGGGGGCAATTTTACCAGAAATATACATGAATTATAAATTTGACAACAATTTCAAAAATTGACTCTTCTTGAGCAGGGCGATATTGGTTGGAATAGATGGAAGATAATTTGAAGAGGGCGGTGTATAAAATTAGTTTATTCATTTGCTGACAAATGCTGCTATATATAAAATATAAGGGTAGTCAAAATATCCTGGATTTTAGTCCAATTCAAATCAAATAAATTTCAATTATTATTATTTTTAGTCTAGATTGAATGAGAAACCAAGTAGATCATTTTTCAGAATATGTTAAAAAAATGACTTCATATCATAATTTTTTCTTAATTCTTGAATACTTATAAGTTATTATGGAATACCTATACAGAGGATCGATAAATCTTGGAAATTTTGAAGTAGGACGCTAGGAGAATGATTCAAATTTTGACGGAATCGTATCAGCGCATAAGTTTAATTCATTTTATTTTCTACAGACTGGTCCGAAAGTGGTGAAACACTATACCACCCTGATTTTTCAAAACGAGAATGCCCAATTATCGTATAATTCTCCATGAAATTCTGATTTTGAATTACCCCACTTGTCATAATTTATTTGTGGTACCAACTTTTTGACGCAGGCCACAATTTTCGACAAATTTCATGATACAGCTTTAAACTGAAGATAATATCTATAAAATCTGTCGTTCGTTTTTTTATTGAATTCCCGAAAAGTTTTCAAGTCTTCTGCAAATTTACTTATCACTCTACAGATGACCTTTAATAAATGTCAATAAGTCCATTGATTGAAATGGCATGCCCTTAATTTTTTTTGGCTGTCGGATAATAATGAAAAACATTATACAATTATCTCCAATTATATCCTTGAAATTTTTCGAATATGTCAAAAGGTACCACAAATAAATGATGACAAGCGGGGTTTTTCGAAATCAGAATTTCATGGAGAATATGAGTATAATATAAGATTATTATTCTCGTTTAAATAGATAGAGTGGTATCGTGTTTCACCACTTTCGGACAAACCTGTGAAATCACAAATAATTTAAACTTATGCGCTGAGTAACGTCGATTCCGTCAAAATTTGAATCATTCTCCTAGCCCAAAATTTTCAAGAGTTATCGATCGATCGAGCACTATTGACTCGCCTTATACAACGTTTGAATAGATGCTAATTTGAAGCTGTCTAAAATCCCATAGTATGTTTCATAAAAAAACTATTTTCTGAAAAGCTCTTTTTTTGCTTTGAAAAAAAAAATGGTATAATTATATCTTTCAACAATGTCATAAACAAAAAAAATTAGACAAAAGACACTGACGCTAGGAACTTTTGTCCACTTGTTCAAATTCATTTAATTTTTCAAGTAAATTTTCATGTAGATTTCTGCTTCAATATACTTAATTCAGGCTTCTGATGTAAAAACTTCCTGGTCAGTAACATGCTTTAAAAATGACCTGACACTTTCAACATAATTTAATTTACCTCCTATTTGTGGAACAATGAATATAAAAATAATAAATGCATTCTTAGAAGGTTCGATTTTTCCAATATCAATTCCCAATGATACAATTCTCACAATTGTTTCACTATTTTGTAACTAAGGTCCAAATTTCAATTCGATTGAATGAATAAATTTTCATTTATTGAGGAAACTTGACTCCAGAACCATTGAAGAACTCAACCGATATATTTGGAGACTAAACAACCCAAAAAATTTCAAGTCTAGTACATTTCATTCAAGAATTGATTTTAACTTGTAATTGTTCATCAGTTAGTGAAACCCAATAACCACACTTGCCTCAACATCTTAAGATTAAAGACATTAGAGTAAAATATTATTTACATAAAAAAAGCTTGACCTTCGTTCCAAAAAATTAATATTATTAGAAATAGGACATAAACACCACTGAATACTCCATCAAATGCATACAAAATAAAACAAATATATTATTCAAAAACCTGTTTTTATACTCTAAGTACGATGTTTTATAAATTGACACAATTTAAAAACAAGTATTTCAATATCTCAGTATTATGTAACATGTTAAATAACAATATATTATTATATCACTATATTTAATATATGTAGGTACAAAATCTGTAAAAGTAATATTTTACACTACGATTTATCAACATTCTTTTGAACAAATTTGTTAACTATTGCCATTGGTAACAATAAGTGTAGAGTGTATTTGGCAATTTTGAAGGGTCGTTGCTTTCAGTTGATCCAATTTGCTGCAGTAAACTTCAATATTGGCCCCTAAATCAAAAGTTCCAGCAGTATAAGTGGCCAAAGACATTCGAAGTACCTCCGTTGACAATGGCCTCATTTCTTGAATGATTATACTGGACCCCAGCCACGTGAAATGATTAGAAGCAGTTGGAAGAAAATTTGGGCTATTAGTTGTATTTGGTATCCTACAAAAGAACAGATGTTCGTCAAGAATGTAATGAAAATATCTTAGGATTGATATGGACAAATTAATAAAAAAACCTTCATACCTCACAGGATTGTGAGTTTTAACCATCACTTGAATAACATCATCATCCACGACACTGTGTAGGAGCAGCTCAATTGGAACCACACATAGCCTATTTCTTTCAAAGTTGTGTTGAACAATTGCAGGACAGATAATGTTGTAAGTAACCTGAGTTTTCAATAGTTCCATTTGATGTTGCTTCTCCTTCTTTTCATTTTCTTCCAAAGAAATGGGTAATTCTACCAATGGGAATTCTAATTCCAACGGATGTTTTTTTATTCTTTCGAATTTAATCGGCACAAAACTCTGACCATTTGCATTTCGAGTGCTTTTAACGTCTTTCACTAGAGCCTGCCACTGAATGAGTAGAACACCGTTTCTGTTCTCTTTGAAATTTTCGAATTCCGAATCATCGAAAATATTTATAGTTCGCTGTTCAGTCTTTTTAGCGAATGCTAAATACGCTAATTGACTAGCTATTGATGTTGTTTCATGTTTAAGGGGAATGCTAGAGTATTCACTTCTCTCAAGGATTTTTCTTCTAGTTCTCAAAAGAATATGGGCCGCTTCTTGAGAATGCAATATAATATTCTGAGGAGTTACAATATTACCTATGAAAGCCCAGTGTCGACTCAATAAACCAATATTTGTTAGAGTAAGTTCAGTCAACACAGAGTCATACGTCTTGTTTAGATTAGTTGCCTTTACACCTATACTTATTTCTTCTACTGTCTTTGAATTACCACTATCCAGAGGACTTATGTTTATTTCAATGGACTCTCGAACAGACAGATTCCAGCTTTGCCTCACCAATCTATACCTGCAAATGCAGAAATACATTTATTGTCAAGATAAGTCAAATATGAGATATGAAATATTACGAGTTCACAGTTTTTTATATTTTAGAAAACAATTACAAGCAATCAGAATAACTCATATATTCTGTAAGCTATTTGCTGGCCATTTTCGTTTTAATCGTTGATCGATGTGCGTTTCAGTTGGTGGGTAGATTAAAATGTTCTTATGGATCTGGAGCCTTGTGTGGTGTTTATCTCCTCTTTCGTTGATCACATCCTTCACATGAAGCATTTTTAAAACTTCATGTACGGTTCTATTTGAAAAGTAACTACCAGGGTGTATTCGTTATCTTTATTAGGATACTGGACTGGCTTTCTTTGAATAATTTTAATATTAGACTGGTGGCTTTATCATGGTTTTGTAATTTATTTTACAAAGAGAGTTTAGATTTCCCACCAATGAGCCGATGTAATATCTCAACTTTCCAAGTAAGTCTTTTGTCCATAAGAATTCCCAGATATTTCACTGTAAGAGTTTCAGGTACAAGAGATACACTAAGGGGCCAAGAACGCTTCCTTGTGGTACTCCAGATGTTATGGGAAAATTGACTGCGATTTTTGTTGTTTACCCTTACTTTGAATTTTCATGTATCAAGGTGGGATCTCAAGAGCTTGAAATAGTCTATCGGAAGCTAAAAGATCTGGAATCTTATTGGGGTCTATCAACAATAGGAAGGAGTACTCGTTGATAAGAACTTGTATCCATTTTATTGAATAAGGATTGCTATTTCCCTTCTTTTTCTAGTTGTTATCCGTGAACCAAATGAAGTATGTTTCAGTTGAAATCTCCTTCTCTTATGAATTTGGGGACCAATGTTGAGAGGAAGTAACTGAAGTCTTCTTTTTTAATGTTATATCGCAATGCAGTTCACAGTGGGCACAGTATTATACTCAGGTTGAAGTAACGTCTTATTCACGAAGTGTTTATTTATGTTTAAAGTCTAGCCGTCTGACGCAAAAACTGAACAATACCAACTAAATTAAAGAAGATCATGCAACACCGTACCACTTTTTGATTGAACCAAAGATACCACTTTTCTCTGTTAATTTGAAATCAAATGAACTTACCTAGGGATACTTTTACTGTCTATATTTTCATAATAGATAAGAAGGTGTATAGAATATGGTCCTTTTAAAGATGGTGCTTTAAGCCAAATGACAATACTGGTAGTTTCTCCGGACTTCAGTACACCGTCTGGCAAAGGTACAAAAGTGATATGATTTTTCCTTGCTAATTTTTCCCTAACTTGTATTGTTTCAATATCACTAAAGTCCATAACGATATCTTCGGTTTTGTTGAATTCACAGTTACTGACCATGCGGGGCATTGTAGAGGCTAAATAAACTTTGTGAAGTGGTACACTGCCAGTATTTTGAAAATTGACAGTTACTTTCTGCATCTCGTCACACAGGAAATCGGTATTTATTTCAGAGAAAGTTACCTGAAAAAACAATTGAGGTAGAAATAAACTTTCCAAAGCAAGACTTGGTATCAGAAATTTTCACTAGATATAGTTTCTATTTTGTTTCACTATTACCCATAATAAATCTTCCGAATTATTAGATTAAGATACATTTTCGATTTCCCTTGAAATTTTATACAATTCACATTTTGGAATGTGTATTCTCCAAAAGTCCGTTCACCGTTTGGAAGATATAAGACCCTTACGCATGAAATTTACTTTGAAAAAAAATTTAAATAGGAGAAACCAATGCAATACAGAACTACATACTGAACCTCCATCGCTACAAAAATTCGATATGACCTATAAAATCGAAATTGGAGTCAATTAAAACAGATCCATCAATTAGGAAACAAACGAGAAAGCACCTTACTGAAAATTTCGTCCCACACGACATCCCAACCTGTCAGGATTTCCAAGGACATGTGGATGACAGTCTTGAAAGTGAGTCCTTATAATTGTTCAAATACAATGAACAGTTGAGAGAGAAATACGTCGACTAAACAAAAACTAATCTTCAGGCCTAGATAAAATAACAGAAAAAAATTCTGAAGGAATTGCCAAAAGAAGGAATTAAAAAGGTTAATTGTTCCTACAAGGAATGGTAGAATGAACAGATTCGCCACAGAATTGAAGAAAAAATATTTTCCATATTTTTCACTTACTTGCAAGCAAGGTGCAGGTGGAACTACTTTGATCGTTAAGTTTTTTTGTGTAATAAAACCATCCATAACTTTTCCTTTCAAATTTATCAGTTGTTTGCCTTTTACTGAAATTGTATCATTGGAGCTATTTCCAGTGCTCAATGTGTAACTAATTCCAGTAATGGTTAAGTCGCCTACATGCAGAGGTGTTAACATTAGTATAACATCAGCTTTTGCACTTATTTCTAAAATGACTGAACTCGTTACATGTGTCTTTATGTATTTCTCGATGTTATTTTCTGCCGAATTCTCATTGGAAAATTCTTTTTCGTCAGTTCTGAATGTCCAAAGTAAATATACATCCTTCAAATTCAATACCATTTGGAGCTGATTGAAGATTTGGATAGATAATTGTATAGGCTCGTTAACAATAGCGTTAGGAGTGTTTGTTAGAAGTTTTTTGTTATTGAAGAGAGTAATCATCGGTTTGAAGAGCAAGGGTAGGGATCCTTGAGCTTCTTGCACTAGCATTTCTTCTAATTTTATCCATTTTTGTTCCATGCTATCATCTACAATCTTCTCAAAACTGAATCCCATAGCCGGAACTCTTCCTGGTGTTTTAAGAGGGGAAAGTGGCTGAAGAAGAATTTTCAATGATGATGCAATATCCAGATTAGGTAAAGGTAACAATGGTAGGCTGCCATCTGAATAATGTTTCATTTTATTCTGGAAGAAACATATTTCAAAATCCACTTTTATAAAATGCATATACACAAACTTGTGGCAATACTTACATCTAAAATAGTCAAGTACTCTTTGAGGAAAGTAATTTGTTGTTGTGCAGTTTGTTTACTTTCTCCAAGTAGCAACTTCGAGAATGAATCCACAGCCTCATCAAAACAATTCAAATTATTTGCTTGTCTCCCAATCGTATACAAAATGTGATCACAAGCTAAATTCCACCCATTATCTTTGAACACCTGATATGCTTGCTTATAACTTCTCAAGGAGTGCTTTCTTTGAGCAGCTTTAGAATATCGATGTCCTGCTAAAACCATATGGAAAGCGTACTTTCGAACCATTTTCGATTTGAGGAAGCAATAAGATGCCTGCTCTAATAAAAGAGCTGATCGCAAGTGTGACTCTTCACTTGTCATCCTTATTAATTGTAAAGCTGCTTCTCCATAGAGTGACTTGTTCTTCAAACATTCTGAACCTAATAGTGTTGCTCTAGTAGCAAATTGAGGCAATCTGAAAAATCATTCAATCACTTACGGGGGAGCTCATTACAGAGTAAGGCACATCTAAAATTAAATTATTATAATACATTGAATTCTCAGACCAAAGTGTAATTGAAATTAGGCCAATGAATATATTTGCAAAATGAAAGTACTCCTAACAGAGATCCATTTGAAGTAAGTTGATAGAAACGACTATCATCTTAGTTTAAACTGCCCAATAGTCACATAGGAAACCTCAATTGAACTATTTCGAGTACACACTGGACATACCCACATTCTTATCCAGGAAATCTTTGTTTATTTCGACAATAATGTTGTCACCTTCAAATAGTACCAGTTTGAGTAGAAATTCATTATTCATTTATTATTTTCAATAATTATGTAAGTGAATTTTTTTGTTATGCCTTAAATTATTATGAGTGCCTCCCTAATGAGCATGTTGTAATGTGAAAAACCTGTAATTTTATTGAAAAGAAAAGAAATTATAAGTTTTTCACATTATAACATATTTATTAGCTAGGCGCTTATGATAATTTGAAGCTTTACAAAAACGTACACTTAAAACAATTCTGAAGGTTGAAAGAAGAATTGAAAATAATTAATGGAAAGTATTCTAAACAGTTAGATATTTGAATGGTGAATATTATGACTTAGAAGCTTTCATTGACAACTTACTTGCATGTATTCAAATATGTTGTAATACTTTCTTCAAGATAATCATGAGACTTTCGATTGGATTCATTAGCCATGAAAGCTGAGAGGGCTGCCATTTCTAATGCACCAGCATAATAAAGCCAAGCTTGATCTGCGTTAAAATCTCTC
Source organism: Harmonia axyridis (assembly GCF_914767665.1). Taxonomy (NCBI): domain Eukaryota; kingdom Metazoa; phylum Arthropoda; class Insecta; order Coleoptera; family Coccinellidae; genus Harmonia; species Harmonia axyridis. Next base: position 710,325 of record NC_059508.1, read on the forward strand.
TTAGCTAGATGATAAGCTTGAAATGCAGCACTGTAACTTCCAAACATGAAGTATAAATCACCTAATTTTCGAACATGAAGTTCTGGCGAATCAGATGCATACCTAAAGGAAATCAAAATTTCAACATTATGTTAGAACTAATGATTTTGATATTTCCTTTACATACATCAGATTATTTGTTGCAGAACTGACCCCTGGTTTGTTAGGATTGAACCACCTTTTAGTAGCACTGAGGAATGACCTACTAACTCCTTTTTTATTAGAAATATTCTCACTTAACATTTGAATCTGTCTCTCAACATATGGTATCAAGTTGTTTTTAGTGAAATCCACAATAAGTGTTTTGATATTTTCCAAATCTTCAGCTATCAAACAAAGGCCATGTACTTTAGAACCATTTTGTTTACTTATAACTTCATCTTTCGGATTTAGTTTATAATTCTGAAATAAAAAATAATTTCACAACAAAAAACAAATAAAAATGGATAAACACCAACCAGATTTAAATCTTCATGATCAGGACTAAGAGGATGATAATTCTGTGTTTCTGTAACAATGGATTTAACTTCATTGGCTTCTTCAGCTAATTCATAAACATTTTCAGTAGTGTTAGAGGTTTCCGAAGTGGATTTGATATTATTACAAATAAACTGAGTCCAGGGATCAGCTACATGCTCTGTGACTCCATTATTACCAGGAGGTCTTGAATTCATTCTCAGTAAGAAAGAGTTTGTAGATCCATATGCAGATTTTATACTATCATAGGCTGCTGTTGCTCTGGATCGATAAAAGTATCAGTTATATATTTCACAACAAAAGAACCTCAAATACTCACACATTAGTATTGCCATCTACTACATCATGAATAATAACATAAAATTTCAAAATGTTAGAGCTGAACCATTTGGGTAATTTTCCTGGAGTACTACTGTACATCTGATTTAAGTTCTGAGCTAACTGAATCATACTTTCTGCTGGATTAGTATCAGTAGAGGATACAACCAAAATGCAAGCTAAAAAGTGTTTTGTATATTCATGATCAGAAGGATATTGGACTTGAAGAAATGTTTCCCTCCACTCTTCAAACCAAGGTGTTGATACAGGGATTTCTAAATTGTAATTTCCAGTAGGCAGTAATTCAGTTTTTGGTTGACAAGCTTCGCTAACTGCTAAGTTGAGATGTTTCCTGGCAAGCATTGTTTGTGGAGGTCTATGATTAACATCAAGAAAAGATAATTTCAAATTTTTCACTGTTGACATTACCCCATTATGATCCTTGTAATGTACTAAAAATAAATTAAATGTTTTTGTAAGGTGACAGCCTGCATTAAAGTTAACGGAGCTCAAATTGATATATAGCAGTGGAACTTACTTTCGCTATTCAATCTACAGAAAGGTTGAAGTAATTCTACAAAAGTTAAGTTATTCTTTTCACAACATTGTTCTGCTTTTGAAGAGCAAGTCACAGCAATTTGGGGAGTAAACGCATTTTTAATAAATTCTTGAGGTGTTTGCTTGCAGGTGGCCATTGTTCAGAAGGTGAAGAATTTACAGAGCTTTTTAAGGTATAAGGAATTTTCATCAGTTGATAGTAAAACAACTTTCCATGATGAAAATTTCTGATTTGAAATGAGTTCTAGGGCTCTACCTACGACAGGAAAGTCAACTTGTAATAAGTATCCTGTCATTTTTGAAGTAGTAAATGAGTCACAGAATTTCGACGAATACAATGAAAATGAATGTTTACTCTTATTAGATATTGTTGAACAATTTTGTGATCTGAAATAATCATATGTGGGAAGGAACAATATTTCGACGAAATACTTTTCGACAAGGCATACTTTTTTTATAATACAAATAAATACAATGACATTGTTCATATCATAGAAATAATATATTCCTTTCAAATAGGTGTAATAACAGATGTTTTACTTCAAAAATGTCAGCTGTTGATCAAGCACGAGATCAAAAATTTTCAATTATTACTAGAGGTGAGTGAAAAACAGGGAATTACCTGCAGGTCGATGAAACTTGATTTTATTCTTGTTTCTAGATGTCGGAAATATCTGGAAAAGATTATTTGATCATACGCATTTCCTGAATGGAGAAATATCTTATATTCTCAATGAGTTTGAAGTGAGTTTGAATTGAGGACAAAGTGCTGTTGTACTATTCAATTTTTTTTAGTTGAAACGCGAAGATACCGAAGTCACTACCCTATTCTCAATTGTTGAAAGTATAACAGACCTAAGGGACACGGGGGTAAATAAACTGAGCAAGGCCTTAGATGATAACTTAGATGAACTCAATCAGAAATTAACTCACTCCCTCTCATTATCACAGAAAGTGCTTGATTTGGAAACAAAATATAAAGAGGTTTGTCATAATTATCTTAAAAATATCATTTGAAAATTTAAATGTTTTAGGATACAACTATAGAAGATTGTAAAAAAGAACGTAAGGTTGTTTGGGAACTGTTTATGGATGACATAACAGAAAAATATTCGGAAATAAATAGTACTTTTGACCAGAAAGAGGCAGAGTTGAGAAACCATTATATATCGCTAGCAAAACAAATTAATTATTGATTTGAAAATGACCTCACATAAGGGACCAATCATTGATCCAACACTAAAGTTCAAACCTTCAGAAAAACTTTATAAATACATTACTAAGTTGAAAATACCTGTAGAAGATCTTCCATCAGGTATTTATGCATTAGTTACTAAAAATAAGGTAACAGGTTTGTCTAAAACTGATGATACGAATACACATATTTTGGTTTCTGATGACATAGAAAAAATGAATAATTTAGAGAAGAAAATAGATAATCATTTAACGAGTTCTTCACCTAAGGCTGAAAAAACAAAAGTAGTCGAAAAGATTTTGACAGTTCCAGATTTGAAGTGGCTGTATGACCACTGTGTAGAAGAGAACAAGAAAAACACAAAAAAGGTATATCTTCATGAACTATTAGAGGGATCAGAACTATTATTGCCTCCAAATGCACAAATTCCAAGAAACCCTGAATTAGAAAAAAGATGTCAAAAATTGAGAATAGAACAAGAGAATGAAAGGTATAGGAACATGACAAAGAATGTGGACTCTTCCAGGAAAAGATTGCCCGAAGACACACTTAGTTATCAAAGTGAGTATTTTCATTTGGCTCTATTTCTCATTACTGATTCGATTGTTAATAAATAATGTTTTTTCAGTGAAAGAGATGAACAAACAGCTAATAGCAATATTTCAGTTCATAGTCTCTGTAGCTGCTGGTTTTGCATTTGGTTTCATTGGAGTTGAAGTTTTAGTGGGTCCTTTGGATTTCGGATTCAAGCTTTTATTGGGAATTATATTTGCACTTATTATTGCATTGGCGGAACTATATTTTCTGGCTAAAAAATTGAGTGAGGATTATAAGGAACCAGATATTCATAAAGGAAAAACTAAAATAGATTAATGTTGGAAGTGGAAATATGTAATTGATTCTATCTCATAGAATAGTAGTAATTAGTTTTATATCAATTTAAAATTTGGCCATTTGAAATTCTTTCAATATTATATATGTATCTTTAGATATATAATCTGGAAATTTAGTATCAATCAAAATTATTTAGCGATTAGTATTTTATCCTTAATTCCTAAATTCCAAAGTAATTTCAGTCACCCATACATGATTTTATGATTAATTCATTACTATTGTGATTTTTTTGTTGATGGTTTTTGTTTATTATTGTATATGATCATGATTTGTTACAAAGTGGAAATTTTAATTCTCATTATAATATGGAATAATTTTTATACACACAATTGTTTTGTATTTCTCATCATATTGAATTTTATGACTTGGAATGTAATTTTTTGTCTTAATTGATATAATATATATTATACATTTGGCTATCATTTCATTTCCGGTATTAACTTGTTGAAAGTCAATGAATAAAAAAAGTATTACCACTGTAAAGTGTTTGCCTCGGGATGTGAAAGCTATCATATATTTCATTTAAAAAAAATCACTTATTGATCTTTGTAATTCAAGAAATTCATCTGAAGGGATTAATGTGCTGAATTTTTGGGTGGGGTTGAGTAATAAATGATTTTTGAGAATTAATTTAGATATTTTTTGAAATACTAATAGAAGAAATAGAAGATTTTTTTCATTGGGAAGATTTCTAAAAAATCATGAATCATTAAATAGAAATCTGGAATTTAATGCTTCTTAAAAGTGAAGTAATTGTTTTTCAAGAAACCAAAAATTCTCTAGTCGAACTCAATCAAGGGAAATAATTAATTCAGTGGCTTTCCAAAAAATAAGTACTCCAGTTGCGCATAGTTTCCTCTAAGTAATTATTATTTTTTAGCTTCCGTATATATAGACTAGATGGCTCTGTAAGCTCGATATTTTCAATACAGGTACCTTCACAAAGTGTGTTTCAACTTGAAAATACAAAAGAAAACTTGGATAATGTACATCTGCGTCTGAATGGAATGGAAAAAAAATCTACATTTTCGTTTTGCAAGGATATCTTCCATTTCGGAATGAAAAAGAGCGTGTCACAAGTATAAAAATTGTATAAGTTGGCACTTAAATTAATTATTGGTAAAGTAGGAATTGATTCTACTTTGATATGATTTTTTATATGAAGAATATATGTTATAATATTTTAGCACAAATTTGATCACAAAAACCCAATAACGTATACAAAACTCGGTTAGGTAGAAATAGACAAAACCATAGGCATTGCCAGGTACCTAAATCTACTTCAATGGAATTTCAATTCCAGTTCTAAAATTTCCATTCAGTATAGGTACCTATCTATCTACATTCGATGGATATTGAGAAACATAAAAAGATTTATATAAATCTTGTAAACTTTACAATAATGAATCTTTCGTTTTAATATTTATACTTATTTATCTTTTTATTTGGGAATAATAACTCTACTTCGTTAGGACAATGCAAGGACGTAGATCTTTTTTTTTCTTGGGAGGGATAATCGAAAAAAAATTTTTTTACGACATTGTTTACTCATATCTATAATGTGAGAAAAAGAGGTTTGATAACGAAGTTTGAACCAAATTACTCGAAATAATTTTTTTTATTACTAATTCGATTGTTCTTATCTTATATATACTGGGTGTTCCTGAATTGGAGTTACGAAGCAAAATGAGAGATTTCTTGGGTAATTTAAAAAATGAAATGGCCCATAAAAATGAGCCCGTAAACGCTTTGTTTTCGAGATATAGGGCGTTTCTTGTAGTCCTACTTTTTGTGATGCATATATCAGTTTATCGAATCTTTATTAATCTTCGCTACAGAGTTGGTAAATAAGTACCAAAACTCATAATTAATTCATTTTTCACAGCTACCTATCTAGGATCTTTATATCCTATGATCACAAAGTTTGCTCCATCATAAGAATGATAAAAGAGTTTATTCATAAAAGTCTTCAAAAAATAATCTTTGAATTAAATATAGAGTTGAAGATTCATTATTAACAATGCATAGTTTATAATAAAATTGATCTAGCAACTACACTTTTGGTTTTGTTGTAATTTTGTCGTATCTGCAATGAAGGGTGTAAAAATGGGGGTTACTGGGGGTAATTACCCCCCCAAGATTTCCAAATTACCATATCGCGAATTCTCGCGAAGACGAAGAACGGAAATTTTTCCATAAGATGAACCAATAATCATTTTACTTTTCTTCAAAATCAACACGGCAGTAAGAAATTGGACCCTTTTACGGTTTAGGAGTTTATTATCGCTTTCAAGATGAGTACTTTAATTGCACTACAGATACGTTTTTGTTCGAGGTTTATTATTTTCCTTTATCTATCCGCTTTCTCGGCCTCTTATTTGCCATCTGATATTTTTGCATCCGTCATCGGTATACACTTACCTGTTGTTTTCGGTTTTTTGTATCATTCTGGTCACAAAATATCAATAGTGTAGTTATCAAAGAACTGAACTGAGTAATTCGCATAGAAAAATTGTATGGGATGTGTTGTACCATTTCGTGTTTCATTCAAATTGCAATTTATTTGTGAAGACATCAGTTTTGAATTGACTATATCTACACGGTGTTCCTAAATTGGAGGTACAAATGAAAATGATATATTTCTTGGATCATTTAAAAAAATGTCTATAACATATGAGTCCCCAAACACATTGTTTTCGAGATACAGTTGTTAAAGTTCAAGTTTTTTACTCATAGAACACATCCTTCACAAGATAATTAATTTGAATTAACCATAGATATTCCAATTTCAGTTTTCATCATGTTATATGCTAATTTTGAATGCAAATCCACAGGGTGATATTTTGTCTGGAAGGGTGCCTGATTCTTTCCTTCAGAACTATTTTCTGGTGAACTGCTGGTAGTTAAAAATATGTAAAAAAACTCAGGTCCAATACTACACTTTTTATGTTATACTTTTTTTAACGTATCTGCTTTCGATTTCGAGAAAAATATTTCAATCAACTCTCCGTAATCCTCAGATTATTATAAAGATCCAGCAAGTAAGCTGTAATGAATTAATTAATTAAAAGTTTTGGTACTTATTTACCCACTCTGTATCGAAGATTAATAAAGATTTGATCAACTGATATAAGCATATAAGCATCGCTAAAAATTACGACACACTAGAAACACCCCGTTTATCGAAAACAAAGCGTATGCGGGATTATATTCACGGGATTTTCTATTCCTAAAATTATCTTAGAAATCTCTCATTTTCCTCCGTAACTCTAATTTAGGAACATCCAGTATAAGGTAAGAACAACCGAATTGGTAATAAAAAAATTATTTTGAGTAATTTGGTTCAAACTTCATTATCAAACTTTTTTTTATCACATTACAGATATTAGTAAACATTGTCGTCAAAAAATTTTTTTTGATTACCCCCCTCAAGAAAAAAAGAGATCTACGCCTTGAGGCTTAAATCAGAATTGAATGAAATCAGTGTATTTTTTCAGTATAAAAAGGATTATTTTAATGGTCTCTGATGTCATCCATATATGTAATGTGGTAAACGATAGTTAATCGAGTGTTCAATCAAATATTTCATTGTTAAAGTAACCGTACCGAAAGAATCGGTCATCCGTATGTGCCATTAGGTACACTGATTGACAATTGAATCAATATTATGGAATATGTGGCATATACCCACCCTAATTTCCTCGAAAACCTTTTGAAACACCCGACAATAATCGGCTTGTTTGACGTTGTTCAATTTTAATCAGAGACTGATTAGTGGATGAGCGTTATCGAATTAGTTTTTCCTCCACGCTAGATTTACAATATAATATTAACTGTTTCCGATTTTCTCTGATCGTGCAATTGAAAAATAACAGAAAAACATTAACGTCAGTTCGTTTCTGGTGATAAATTAAAGTTATTAAATCAATGTCTATGAATATGTTCAACAACTTAAATGTTAAAGTAAAGTCACATTTATACATAGGCGTACACCTTTGCTTCTACCGTTTTCTTCCGAAATTCGAGGCTTTATTGTAAAAAACTGATTAAACTTTTCAGATTCAAAGTATTGTCCAACGCTGGCCACTACTTTTTCCCATCTTTCGGGCAGCGTACGAATACCGCGTTGAAAAAACTGGTCATCTTTTAAAGCGATCCACGAATCGGTACAATTTTTTACTTCTTCATAAGACCGGAAGTGCTGGTCACCCAGGTCGTGTGCCATTGATCGAAACAAGTGATAGTTCGAGGGAACAACGTCTGGAGAATACGGTGGGTGGGGTAGGACTTCTCATTTCAACGTTTCCAAGTATGTCTTGACCACTTTCGCAACATAGGGCCGAGTATTGTCATGCTTTAAAATCACTTTATCATGTTTCTCGTTGTATTGCAACCGTTTGTCTTTCAATGCTATGCTGAAACGCATTAATTGCGTTCGATAACGATTGCCTGTGATTGTTTCAGTCGGTTTCCACATCTCATAATACACTACCCCGGGCTGGTCCCACCAAATACTGAGCATGAAACCATGATTATTCCGTCGACGATTGGCCGTCGACGTGGAAGCATGGCCGCGATATCCCTATGATTTCCTGCGCTTGGGATTATCGTCGTGAACCCATTTTTCGTGTCCAGTCACAATGCGATGCAGAAATCCCTTCCGTCTTTGCCTTGCAAGCAGCTGTTTACAAGCAAACAAACACAGTTCAGTTTCCTTGTTTCTGAATCATTTTCATATCTTTCAGGCGTTTATAAATGCGTCACTCTCAATGATCCTGCCAATTCTTGTTGCGTTTGACACGAGTCTCGATCAAGTAATGCCTCCAATTCTGCATCTTCGAAAACCTTCTCACCAACTGGTTTTCGACGTCAAAATCACCGTTTTTGAAGCGTTGAAACCACTCTCGGCACTTTCTTTCACTAATAGTGTCCTCACCATAGCTATTTGAGAGCATTCTATGAGCCTCAGCCGCATATTTCTTTATATTTAAGCAGAAAATTAAAACCTCCCGCAAATGACGAGAATTTGGCTCGTAAGCTGACATGTTTCATCGAGAATAACTTTATGGTGCAGATACAAATCAACCAACGATGGCGTTATGTTAACAAATACCTAAGCTTATTGTGTGACATTTACGATTCATTTATTTCGACTACCATTGACTGATACAGCCATCTATTGCAAAACGGCGGAAGCAAAGTTGTACACCTAATAACATAATCGAAAAATGATAAAAACACTGGTTTGAGTCAGGAGCTTTTTCCGGGTTTTGCAATTCCGTATCCATGTATTTTTTCAAGGCTATAGTTCTTCGAACAGATTGCCATATCTTTCATTACAATTCTTTTAATTTTCGAATTTGGTATCGGAAATGTTCCAAATTTTCTTGATATTATCGCAGTAGCATTATAATTAATGAATCATTTATTGACCATATGGACAAGCAGATATTTTTTATTGGATATACAGAATTTATATGAATTTTCACCAATAATCATCATTCACTTCATTTATTTAGGAATAATTTCATTCAATAATACTGAATAAATATGTAATCGATTGAAATTAATAATAGCTGAGGGTTAATAAATTATTGAGTATGTAATAATTAATGAATAGTTCAATTTGGAGCACTCCATTCAATAAATAATTTATTCCCTGGAAAAATATCAATGAAGCTAGTTAGTATTGACTTTTCTGTTATATTCTAATAGTTTTCATTTGATAATAATTAATAAACATTATTCATATTTATCCACGTTGAGTTAAAATAATATTCAATTCAGTAATAAATAACATATTTTTTAGATAGTTATTTGGGCTGTCTCTATCATCTGTGCGGTTAGTTGTTATATATACCGACGTTTCGGCAAGCATTCGCCTGCCGTCTTCAGGGTGGTGGTCCTGAGAAAGACCGATTGTTCGTCAAAATATATCTGTTTTACGCACCAAACTTTTTAGAGTTCGCATTGAGGGTATACAGGGTGTAACATGAGTGACTGGCCATAGCCTAGTGGTGAATACAGGTCATTCAGGCCTTTCAGAAAAGTAACTTGTTTTGTATCTTAAGACTGTTAGTTTCGGAGATACAGGGTGATCAGAAATTTAGGCCAATTTGAATAAATCACCCTGTATCTCCGAAATTAACAGTCTTAGGATACAAAACAAGCTACTTTTCTGAAAGGCCTGGATGACCTGCATTCAGCACTTAGCTATGGACAGTCACTCATGTTACACCCTGTATACCTTCAAATTTGCGTAGCTAGACTCGACTTTGGAAGGATATATCTCACATAATATGCGTTTTGTGCTTAAGTTTATTCATAAAACTATACTTATATTTCAATGTACTATCACCCCCAGAAAGCTCGGTACATATTTTTGACCCACCCTGTATAAACTTTGTGTGGAATACGTCGAAAAATGATCAAGAGTTGTTTCGATCATAATTGTCGTTGTTCCTATCCGAAATATTTTTCCCTCCATAATTATTTTTAGGTTTACGCTCTCCGTTGATCTACCGAAATAAAATGCATCAATTTAATAATGGCCTCCTTCAATAATGTACAGTGCATCCCATTTTGGGTGAGACTGCCAGGTTTCTCGCTTGTTATTTTAGATAGAGCCTTGCGGTTTTCACGTTCCTGTCCTACTTTTTTGTGAAACTCAAGTTGGTCTTATCAGATTTTGCATAACTGTTTCCGTTCAAGAGATACAGGGTGATTTTAGAAATTGATACTTTTCGGACCCCTCCTTTATCTCCGAAGTTATTAGAAATAATGCTGAGGTAAAAACTACGTCTGAATCAGAATTCTGTGTAGAATCCAGTGGCGTACTCAATATTTTTTTCGGGGTATGGTTTTGAAGATTCAACACAAACCTATATTTTTTTTTAATGGAACACCCTATAAATCATTACTTCGTTAAATTCGTTATTTTTTTCCCTTCAAAATGATACATGACACTATATAGGTAGGATGGTCAGAAATGTTTAAAAAACACTAAAATATCAAATAATGATGATTTTTTGTTAATGAGCAATGGATTTCCCATATGAAAAAAAAGTTCAATTTGAAAATTTTAATTTGTTAATTTTATAAATAGTAGAGTAAGCAAACAAAGATAATACACTCATCACTAACATGAAAAACAAAACGTAGGTACCTACCTAATAGCAACAAATAAATAATACAAAAATTCATGGGATGCACCGTACAGTGCATCCCATTTTGGGTGAGACAGCCAGGTTTCTCGCTGGTTATTTAAGATAGAGCCTTGCGGTTTTCACGTTCCTGTCCTACTTTTTCGTGAAACTCAAGTTGGTCTAATCAGATTCTACATAACTGTTTCCGTTCAAAAGATACAGGGTGATTTTGGAAATTGATACTTTTCGGACCCCTTCTTTATCTCCGAAGTTATTAGAAATAATGCTGAGGTAAAAACTACGTCTGAATCAGAATTCTGCGTAGAATCCAGTGGCGTACTCGATTTTTTTTTTCGGGGTATGGTGTTGAAGATTCAACACAAACTTATGTTTTTTTCAATGGAACACCATGTGTATCATTACTTCGTTGAATTCGTTATTTTTTTCCCTTCAAAATGATATATGACACTATGTAGGTAGGAGGTTCAGAAATGTTAAAAAAACACTAAAACGTCAAATAATGATGATTTTTTTGTAAATAGGCCATGAATTTTCTATGTTTCAATAAGAGGATTATTACTTTCGATTTTTAAAAGTAGTAGGTCATTGATGACACAAACATCCTTGTTGTTATTATGGCTACTATGCATTTGGGAGCATTGTTTTATCAAGTAGGCATTGGAGGGAAAAAACCAATCTGATCTAGCTGTCATCGCTATAAATTATTGTTATCATTATTGATTCTTCTTTTCTATGGGAAATCCATTGCCCATCAACAAAAAATCATCATTATTTGATGTTTTAGTGTTTTTTTAACATTTCTGAACCTCCTACCTACATAGTGTCATATATCATTTTGAAGGGAAAAAAATAACGAATGCAACAAAGTAATGATACACATGGTGTTCCATTAAAAAAACATAAGTTTGTGTTGAATCTTCAACAACATACCCCGAAAAAAAAAATCGAGTACGCCACTGGATTCTACGCAGAATTCTGATTCAGACGTAGTGTTTTACCTCAGCATTATTTCTAATAACTTCGGAGATAAAGAAGGGGTCCGAAAAGTATCAATTTCCAAAATCACCCTGTATCTTTTGAACGGAAACAGTTATGCAGAATCTGATTAGACCAACTTGAGTTTCACGAAAAAGTAGGACAGGAACGTGAAAACCGCAAGGCTCTATCTTAAATAACAAGCGAGAAACCTGGCTGTCTCACCCAAAATGGGATGCACTGTACATTATTGAAGGAGGCCATTGTTAATTTGATGCCTGTTGTATATTTTCTCATTAATATTCTTTTGCTTTCTCTTCGTCACATCTCATTTGCAGATGATGTCGTTTACATTGACGAATTGACAGAATATGATTAAGAAATTCAACAGTCTGTTTTAGATCTTACGATGGAAATGAAAGCTTCATTAACTTCTGTTTATTAATAATTTTTCACGAATTTCGCTATATTATAAACTCCTTCCTTCCCTTCTAATCCATTGTATCAAATGATGAACCTTTGGAATTGTTCTAAGAATGATACTCTTCTTGGCATATTTCAAATTTTACAATTTTTGTGAATTATTATATTGTAATTATTTTCGCCTCCTCGTTTTCATTATGAACTCAAGTCAAAACACTGTATCGGGTGTCCCAAATTCGTTGTCTAGTGGGGGATCTTAGAATCCTTTTGAGCTAGGAAAAAATGAATGGCACATTTTCGGGCTCAATTTTTGAGAGAACCACAATTTCATTAATTTTTTTCCATAATAATCTCAATAACTTATGACTCGTTGAATTTTTACCCAAATTATATGTGATCATGTTGCTAAAATTGTCATCAAATAAGCTATCTAATGATGCAATAATATACAGGATAAGCCATTTGAAATAAGAAAGTGGTAAGATTCCAGTGTAACCGGAAGTTGTAGAGATCTGAAAATATTTAAGGAATAAAGATCATTGTCTCAAACCCCAATATGAGAATTTTGTTTTTAGTTTCTTTCTGGGTTTTCACAGACACACTCCACACAGTTATAAATTGCGGTTTTTCCTCATTTAAGGTTCTTCCTCGATAGCTCTTAAAGTATTCATTTCAGGTATAGGGCTTGCATAAGTAACCCCCACGATTTTTTTACGTAGAATCGACTGAAATAATGAAAAATATATGTTCTAATATGAAAATTTTGAGTTTTGATGAATATGAGTTGTCCAAGTTCATGAACAGATTGTACATTTTTGGTCCAAACCGCAAACAGTCCTATAATACTACGTATTTGCCGAATCGCAAAAAAATATTTTCGAAAAAAGTTCTTTCTGCCGAAAAATTCCGAAAAATATGAGTCCTCATTGCCACCATTTTTTCCATAAGAATCCCATTAACTTATGAACCTTTGATTTTTTACCAAAGGTATGGCATATTGCCGAAATTATCGTCAAAAAAGCTATCTAATGATGCGATAATATACAGGGTGTGCCATTTGAAATAACGAAGTAGAAGTCTGTTTCCAGTATAACCGGAAATTGTAGAGATCTGAAAATATTTTAGGGAGAAAGATCATCGCCTCAAACCCTATAACCCTAATGTGCAAATTGTCAGCTCAAAATTATGATTAGTTTTCCATAAACATCTAATAGGCATTTCCTGTGAATCACCCTGTATATGCTTGTGATCTTCAACAAATAGGGGCATGATTGACGAGTGCAAAATCACCAGACGAGTATTTTAGAATTTTAGATTTTATTCGATTAGGTATTCTGATTTCAGAGGAAAGCGGACTTTACAATTGTTCAGGAATAAAACCAACTAATTTGGGGGGATTATTAGGAAAATTATGAATTATCCTGAATAATATCGCAAGACTTATTCGCCGCCGAGGAATAAAATGGTGTGGTCATTTCTTTGTGACGAATTTATTTGAAGCCTTATAGACGGCAGTTAATGCATATTTCCGACTATCCAGTAATTGTAATAAAAAAGTGACTAATGCAGAATGAAGGCAATGAACTCTAGACGGTATGCATGCACTAACATGTGTTCTTCGAACTTTTACACCAGGCATCAATTCATTTATTGCATTCATAATGTTTATATATTCTAATCGGCCACTTGTATTGAAAACTCGGATTTAATATGTTTCCAATTCATTGAAATTGTATAAAGGGAAGATTAAATGGGCACTGAGAGAAATCAAGGTAGTGAACTCTACTATTAGTCATTATACAGGGTGATTCACCGGTATGGCCTATTAGAAGTTTATGAAAAACTAATCATAATTTAGAGCTGAAAGTTTGCATATTGGAGTTTGAGACAATGATCTTTCTCCCTAAAAAATTTTCAGATCTCCACAACTTCCGGTTATACCGGAAACAAACTACTACTTCCTTATGTCAACTGACACACCCAGTATATTATTGCATCATTAGATAGTTTTTTTTTTCACGACAATTTCGGCCATGAGCCATACCTTGGTTGAAAACTTTTACGGTTCATGAGTTAATGGGATTCTTAAGAAAAAATTGTGTCGGTTAGGACTCACATTTTTTTTCAATATTTCGGCAGAAAAAGCTTATTGCGAAAAAAATTTTTCTTTCTTGATTTTCGAAATACGTAGTAATAACACTGTATAGTGGGGGTTACTTAAGCAAACTCTATACCTAAAATAAATACTTTGAGAGATATCGAGGAAGAAATTCAAATGAGGAAAAACCACAATTTATAACTGTGTGGAGTGTGTCTGTGACTTTCCGGAAAACACAGAAAGAAACTAAAATTTAATTTTTCCATAACTAAATTTGACACTCAAAAAATGTAATGAATTCGTAATTGAAAATTGTATTGGTTGATGGATTTCTTAACAATCCCAACGAAAAATTAACTATAATTCTAGAAATGTCCAATTGAGTTATCCGAACTTCGATGTTTTGTTTTCCGGAAGTCACAAACAACTCCACACAGTTATAAATTGCGGTTTTTTCTCATTTAAAGTTCTTTCTCTTTGCTTAAGTAACCTCCACTATTTTAGGACGTACAATCGACTGAAATAATAAAAAGAATAGGTTCTAATTTGAAAATCTTGAGTTTCGATGAATTTCAGTTGTCCAAGTCATGATTTTCTCATGAAGACCCTGTATATTCTTGTTCCAAACTGCAAAAAATCTTATAATACTACGTATTTGCAGAATCGAAAAAGAAAAAAAAATTTTTTGGTGAAAAATTCGAAAAAATGTGTCCTCATTGCCACCATTTTTTTCATAAGAATCCCATTAACTCATGAACCGTTGAGTTTTTACCCAAGGTATGGCATATTGCCGAAATTGTCGTCAAAAAGCTATCTATTGTTGCACTAATATACTGGGTATGCCATTTGAAAAAAAGAAGTAGTAGTCTGTTTCCGGTATAACCGGATGTTGTAGAGATCTAAAAATATTTTAGAGAGAAAGATCATTGTCTCAAACCCCAATATGCAAATTTTCAACTCAAAATTATGACTAGTTTTCCATAAAAGTCTAATAGTCCATCCCGGTGAATCACCCTGTATTTACATTATGTTTCTGTAATAAAACTACAAACACTAATTAATTAATAATTGATTCACATCTGCGTACGTTTAAATTTTTGCGTGTTTGTTCTAATCTGCCCGGATATCTGAAGTTCCTAATTTTGAATCGAGCATAATTTAAAATTATTGGATTTGAGCTCAAAATGAATACTATCCATCCTTCCGCCGTGTCTCAGGTGTCCCAAATTTTATAAACATGAAAGAAAAACATTCTACAGGCACTTTTTTCAGTATAGAATCCATTGGTTTAATGATTTTTTTTCCATTGGTTCTGATTTATTTTTGCCTAATAAACTAATTACATCGCTGAGGTATATAATACAATACAACCAGTGCGCGATATTAAATCAATAATATTCTTAAAATTGTTCTATGAGAGGTAGGTACATTAAATAACTCAGGAAAAGAAAATGAAAATAAACATAGAAAATCATGAGCATTTATATGTCCAATCAGGTATGAATGAAAATGTAAACTATAAAAGTTTTCTATAACAAATAAAATCGGCATTTTCCCTTTAAAAATATATAACACGATATATAAATTAGAAACAAATTCAATAAAAGTAAAAAACTTCAAAAGTATCAGTTTCAACCAAGAGCCTATCTCTTCATAATCTGTGAACTTCACTTAGGCCACATTTAAAGAACAACATTCATCAATTTGAAAATGTTCAAAGGTTGAACAAATCTGATAGTGCTAAATCCGGAGAGGTTGATGGTCACCGAATATTTTAATTATCTGAAATTCACAGATTATCAAAAATTGGTTTACTTTGTTGATTTGCCGTGTGAAACTGAAACTTATGAAGTTATGATGTATATTAGTGCAATTTCGGTACTTTCTGAATTTGATGTTCCGTTATTTCCTAACATCTATAAGTATCAAGCGAAATATCTTATCATTCTATGTTTCCATGTCATGTTAAATTCTTGTAAATTATCCTAATAATATGGAACCTTGGGGGTACACATTATGAAAACAAAGACATTCCGGGAAGTTTGTTCTCAGATTTGTGTTCAGAAGACCGAATTGAGTATCTATATTGTTGATCTCTTCATCTGATAACTACGTAAATTTTATTTTCTCAATAGCTCACAAAATTATAGAATTCTAGCAGAAATCTACTATGTACTTGGTTGTTGATTTGATGTGGAATTATTTGAAAAATTTTCATGATTTCAAATTTGAAGATCTTCAAAGCTTCTGACTTCACATTAGTATAGGTACTTTTCACATTTTTTCATTATAAGTGGAAATATGACTCGTCATTTTATTTTTAGGATGGTTTTTCCAAACAACTATCTTAAAATGGTATTTGAAGGCAAAGCAAAGGTGGTAGTTTAAAGCAAAACCATTTTTTTTGGTGGTAAAACCAACTGGGCATTCAACTGAATGAACTTAACAAATGTGAATTGAATAAATTTCTCAAACGAATTCACCAAAGTACTTTATTTTCTTCATTTGAAGATTCGTGATATTTTTTGGAGTATACTTCAACAATTTCATGCTTACATTGGTTTTTCGTAACTTAAAAATAATTATTTTGGGGTCATTGTTTTGTGTGCTAGTTATATCACTAAGTAATGAGAGTAGAATAATATCAATTGATCGTGTCTTCTTCAAATAGAACAATCTGAACTTCATCTGTTTAAATATTGATAAATTAGAGATAATTCAAATCATAAATGGAAACATTCAAATTTCCAGCAACTCAGTACCTGATAAGAATTTTCGAATCGACGAAAACCTAAATTTTACCAAACAACTGAAGGTGTAATGTTATATACATAAAAAATGCAATTGCACTTGTGTCAATACTCGTTATTAAATTCAACCACCAGATTATCTTTAGAGATCAAAGTCAATTCGATAAAGATAGTGGTAATTTCGATTATTAGGTACTCCAAGAACCTTCTGTACAATGAAGACGTTTTTGAAATTGCCACGAAAATGAGTTCATAATATACTTTCACTGAAATAAAATTACAGAAAAGGCTTTCTAAGCAGGTTGATTTGAAAGGAATGGATATTCATAGCATGTCCGAATCAAATTCCAGTTTAACACATAAGTGAAGTAAAAAACATCATAATTGAAACACAAAGTAACCACGTCCATCCAAAGATAAATGCTTTTCAAAGCTTCCTCAATCTTGCATATCAAGTTACGTAATGTAAACCCCAACTACAACACGTCATAAGATATGGATGTACGAGAAGAATTTCACATCAACCTGAATTAAGAACACGTTGACAACTGCAGACGTAAGATTTTCTATTCCTGACACATTTATCGCTTGAATAATGATACACCAACACAGAAGTTCGCATAAGCTGGTAAGTTGGAAGCTGGAAAGAATGACGATAAGGTGAATGATAGCGAAGTACTTCCATGAAATTGAGAAGATATTTACTCACAGCTGACACTATCTTTGTTGGTCTATAGGTCTTCTGGGAAAAAAGTTAACAGTTCAATTTTTTATTTTATTGAAAGGAAGATGATTTCAAATGTGTATTTCAATCAATCTCCAAGAAAATTTCAATAATTCCCGAGTTACCTATTAGAGTTTACATCGGAACACGTTGGATTCGAACCTAGGCAATCCACATAAAAGTTTCATTGCTAACCACTGACCATAAATAAATAAAAGATTCATTGATTTCATAAGACATGAAATTATGTGTGAGACAAGTCAGAAAAAAAGAAAAGTTAACACAAATAATTATCAAATGTATCGTTTAAAAATTCACCAACAGTATAATAACAATTTCTTAACAATAAAGCTTTCACACTCGCCTTGAATTCTCCAAGATCAGAGATCGAATATGGGAAGGTAAATGGTTAAATAATTTTATGTCCTGATATGTGACATATTTAATTTTCTTATTTTGTGTATTGGTAGGTATAAATAGTAATTCCCCACTTTCTGTAGGGTAATTATGAAAACTAGACAATTTTGTGATACTATTCTCTTTTTCCTTGATATACAGGGTGTTTCACGAATGATTGTACAGGCCTTCAGGGCAGATGCAGGACATTTTGGTGAGTCTGAATCAGTGCTCGAAATATGTCCTAACTATATTAGCCTGCATGGATCTTCATGAAAATTTGAGGGAATGAGTATAGGCCAATGCCTAATATATGAAAATCGTTATATCTCCTGAATTATTCGTCACAGATCCCTCAAATAAAAACTTTTTCAAACTTCAAGTTCCGCTCTAAAACATAGTGGAGTTTCAAGTGCGTAGCTCATGGCCAGAAGAAGTGGCAGCTTCGGGAAAATTATCAATTTTTTCTTTCAAAGTTTCATATTTTTGCCTATAATTTATGAAATAATGTACTGACCGCACAACTGCAAGCATTTTCGTAATCTACATAGTCGAATCAATCAATAAGATGACACAATATTCCCATGAAAGAACTTTTATTTTTCAAAAAATTTTTAAGGGTCAGGTATAGAAAATTTTACGAAAATTTTTGGACAAAAAATTTTTCAGGTGAGATCGAAATTCGGCTAATCAGAGATCGTAAATTATGACATCGCTCACCGATTCTTCGTAGAGCTCCCGGTTTTGGGGGAATTTGAACTCGAAATTTGGGAAAGAATTGAATTTGCCTCTTAAAATCGTTATATCTCCTGAATTATTCGTCACAGATCCCTCAAATAAAAACGTTTTCAAACTTCAAGTTCCGCTCTAAAACCTAGTGGAGTTTCAAGTGCGTAGCCAATGGCCAGAAGAAGTGGCAGCTTCGGGAAAATTATCAATTTTTTCTTTGAAAGTTTCATATTTTTGCCTATAATTTATGAAATAATGTACTAACCGCACAACTGCAAGCATTTTCGTAATCTACATAGTCGAATCAATCAATAAAATGACACAATATTCCCATGAAAGAACTTTTATTTTTCAAAAAATTTTTGAGGGTCAGGTATAGAAAATTTTACGAAAATTTTTGGACAAAAAATTTTTCAGGTGAGATCGAAATTCGGCTAATCAGAGATCGTAAATTATGGCATCGCTCACCGATTCTTCGTAGAGCTCCCGGTTTTGGGGGAATTTGAAGACGAAATTTGGGAAAAAATTGAATTTGCCTCTAAAAATCGTTATATCTCCTGAATTATTCGTCACAGATCCCTCAAATAAAAACGCTTTCAAACTTCAAGTTCCGCTCTAAAACATAGTGGAGTTTCAAGTGCGTAGCTCATGGCCAGAAGAAGTGGCAGCTTCGGGAAAATTATCAATTTTTTCTTTGAAAGTTTCATATTTTTGCCTATAATTTATGAAATAATGTACTGACCGCACAACTGCAAGCATTTTCGTAATCTACATAGTCGAATCAATCAATAAAATGACACAATATTCCCATGAAAGAACTTTTATTTTTCAAAAAATTTTTAAGGGTCAGGTATAGAAAATTTTACGAAAATTTTTGGACGAAAAATTATTCAGGTGAGATCGAAATTCGGCTAATCAGAGATCGTAAATTATGGCATCGCTCACCGATTCTTCGTAGAGCTCCCGGTTTTGGGGGAATTTGAAGACGAAATTTGGGAAAAAATTGCATTTGCCTCTAAAAATCGTTATATCTCCTGAATTATTCGTCACAGATCCCTCAAATAAAAACGTTTTCAAACTTCAAGCTCCGCTCTAAAACATAGTGGAGTTTCAAGTGCGTAGCTCATGGCCAGAAGAAGTGGCAGCTTCGGGAAAATTATCAATTTTTTCTTTGAAAGTTTCATATTTTTGCCTATAATTTATGAAATAATGTACTGACCGCACAACTGCAAGCATTTTCGTAATCTACATAGTCGAATCAATCAATAAAATGACACAATATTCCCATGAAAGAACTTTTATTTTTCAAAAAATTTTTAAGGGTCAGGTATAGAAAATTTTACGAAAATTTTTGGACGAAAAATTTTTCAGGTGAGATCGAAATTCGGCTAATCAGAGATCGTAAATTATGGCATCGCTCACCGATTCTTCGTAGAGCTCCCGGTTTTGGGGGAATTTGAACTCGAAATTTGGGAAAAAATTGAATTTGCCTCTAAAAATCGTTATATCTCCTGAATTATTCGTCACAGATCCCTCAAATAAAAACGTTTTCAAACTTCAAGTTCCGCTCTAAAACATAGTGGAGTTTCAAGTGCGTAGCTCATGGCCAGAAGAAGTGGCAGCTTCGGGAAAATTATCAATTTTTTCTTTCAAAGTTTCATATTTTTGCCTATAATTTATGAAATAATGTACTGACCGCACAACTGCAAGCATTTTCGTAATCTACATAGTCGAATCAATCAATAAGATGACACAATATTCCCATGAAAGAACTTTTATTTTTCAAAAAATTTTTAAGGGTCAGGTATAGAAAATTTTACGAAAATTTTTGGACAAAAAATTTTTCAGGTGAGATCGAAATTCGGCTAATCAGAGATCGTAAATTATGACATCGCTCACCGATTCTTCGTAGAGCTCCCGGTTTTGGGGGAATTTGAACTCGAAATTTGGGAAAGAATTGAATTTGCCTCTTAAAATCGTTATATCTCCTGAATTATTCGTCACAGATCCCTCAAATAAAAACGTTTTCAAACTTCAAGTTCCGCTCTAAAACCTAGTGGAGTTTCAAGTGCGTAGCCAATGGCCAGAAGAAGTGGCAGCTTCGGGAAAATTATCAATTTTTTCTTTGAAAGTTTCATATTTTTGCCTATAATTTATGAAATAATGTACTTACCGCACAACTGCAAGCATTTTCGTAATCTACATAGTCGAATCAATCAATAAAATGACACAATATTCCCATGAAAGAACTTTTATTTTTCAAAAAATTTTTGAGGGTCAGGTATAGAAAATTTTACGAAAATTTTTGGACAAAAAATTTTTCAGGTGAGATCGAAATTCGGCTAATCAGAGATCGTAAATTATGGCATCGCTCACCGATTCTTCGTAGAGCTCCCGGTTTTGGGGGAATTTGAAGACGAAATTTGGGAAAAAATTGAATTTGCCTCTAAAAATCGTTATATCTCCTGAATTATTCGTCACAGATCCCTCAAATAAAAACGCTTTCAAACTTCAAGTTCCGCTCTAAAACATAGTGGAGTTTCAAGTGCGTAGCTCATGGCCAGAAGAAGTGGCAGCTTCGGGAAAATTATCAATTTTTTCTTTGAAAGTTTCATATTTTTGCCTATAATTTATGAAATAATGTACTGACCGCACAACTGCAAGCATTTTCGTAATCTACATAGTCGAATCAATCAATAAAATGACACAATATTCCCATGAAAGAACTTTTATTTTTCAAAAAATTTTTAAGGGTCAGGTATAGAAAATTTTACGAAAATTTTTGGACGAAAAATTATTCAGGTGAGATCGAAATTCGGCTAATCAGAGATCGTAAATTATGGCATCGCTCACCGATTCTTCGTAGAGCTCCCGGTTTTGGGGGAATTTGAAGACGAAATTTGGGAAAAAATTGCATTTGCCTCTAAAAATCGTTATATCTCCTGAATTATTCGTCACAGATCCCTCAAATAAAAACGTTTTCAAACTTCAAGCTCCGCTCTAAAACATAGTGGAGTTTCAAGTGCGTAGCTCATGGCCAGAAGAAGTGGCAGCTTCGGGAAAATTATCAATTTTTTCTTTGAAAGTTTCATATTTTTGCCTATAATTTATGAAATAATGTACTGACCGCACAACTGCAAGCATTTTCGTAATCTACATAGTCGAATCAATCAATAAAATGACACAATATTCCCATGAAAGAACTTTTATTTTTCAAAAAATTTTTAAGGGTCAGGTATAGAAAATTTTACGAAAATTTTTGGACGAAAAATTTTTCAGGTGAGATCGAAATTCGGCTAATCAGAGATCGTAAATTATGGCATCGCTCACCGATTCTTCGTAGAGCTCCCGGTTTTGGGGGAATTTGAACTCGAAATTTGGGAAAAAATTGAATTTGCCTCTAAAAATCGTTATATCTCCTGAATTATTCGTCACAGATCCCTCAAATAAAAACGTTTTCAAACTTCAAGTTCCGCTCTAAAACATAGTGGAGTTTCAAGTGCGTAGCCCATGGCCAGAAGAAGTGGCAGCTTCGGGAAAATTATCAATTTTTTCTTTGAAAGTTTCATATTTTTGCCTATAATTTATGAAATAATGTACTGACCGCACAACTGCAAGCATTTTCGTAATCTACATAGTCGAATCAATCAATAAAATGACACAATATTCCCATGAAAGAACTTTTATTTTTCAAAAAATTTTTAAGGGTCAGGTATAGAAAATTTTACGAAAATTTTTGGACGAAAAATTTTTCAGGTGAGATCGAAATTCGGCTAATCAGAGATCGTAAATTATGGCATCGCTCACCGATTCTTCGTAGAGCTCCCGGTTTTGGGGGAATTTGAACTCGAAATTTGGGAAAAAATTGAATTTGCCTCTAAAAATCGTTATATCTCCTGAATTATTCGTCACAGATCCCTCAAATAAAAACGTTTTCAAACTTCAAGTTCCGCTCTAAAACATAGTGGAGTTTCAAGTGCGTAGCCCATGGCCAGAAGAAGTGGCAGCTTCGGGAAAATTATCAATTTTTTCTTTGAAAGTTTCATATTTTTGCCTATAATTTATGAAATAATGTACTGGCCGCACAACTGCAAGCATTTTCGTAATCTACATAGTCGAATCAATCAATAAAATGACACAATATTCACATGAAAGAACTTTTATTTTTCAAAAAATTTTTAAGGGTCAGGTATAGAAAATTTTACGAAAATTTTTGGACAAAAAATTTTTCAGGTGAGATCGAAATTCGGCTAATCAGAGATCGTAAATTATGGCATCGCTCACCGATTCTTCGTAGAGCTCCCGGTTTTGGGGGAATTTGAACTCGAAATTTGGGAAAAAATTGAATTTGCCTCTAAAAATCGTTATATCTCCTGAAATATTCGTCACAGATCCCTCAAATAAAAACGTTTTCAAACTTCAAGTTCCGCTCTAAAACATAGTGGAGTTTCAAGTGCGTAGCTCATGGCCAGAAGAAGTGGCAGCTTCGAGAAAATTATCAATTTTTTCTTTGAAAGTTTCATATTTTTGCCTATAATTTATGAAATAATGTACTGACCGCACAACTGCAAGCATTTTCGTAATCTACATAGTCGAATCAATCAATAAAATGACACAATATTCCCATGAAAGAACTTTTATTTTTCAAAAAATTTTTAAGGGTCAGGTATAGAAAATTTTACGAAAATTTTTGGACAAAAAATTTTTCAGGTGAGATCGAAATTCGGCTAATCAGAGATCGTTAATTATGGCATCGCTCACCGATTCTTCGTAGAGCTCCCGGTTTTGGGGGAATTTGAACTCGAAATTTGGGAAAAAATTGAATTTGCCTCTAAAAATCGTTATATCTCCTGAATTATTCGTCACAGATCCCTCAAATAAAAACGTTTTCAAACTTCAAGTTCCGCTCTAAAACATAGTGGAGTTTCAAGTGCGTAGCCCATGGCCAGAAGAAGTGGCAGCTTCGGGAAAATTATCAATTTTTTCTTTGAAAGTTTCATATTTTTGCCTATAATTTATGAAATAATGTAATGATCGCCCAACCGCAAGCATTTTCGTAATCTACATAGTCGAATCGATCAATAAAATGATACAATATTCCCATGAAGGAACTTTTATTTTTTAGCAAATTTTCTAAGGGTGGGGTATGGAAAATTTTACGAAAATTTTCGGACAAAAAATTTTTCAGGTAAGATCGGAATTCGGCTAATCAGAGATCGTCAATTATGGCATCGCTCACCGATTCTTCGTAGAGCTCCCGGTTTTGAGGAAATTTGAACTCGAAATTTGGGAAAAATTGAATTTGCCTTTAAAAATCGTTATATCTCCTGAATTATTCGTCACAGACCCCTCAAATAAGAACGTTTTTCAAACTTCAAGTTCCTCTCTAAAACATAGTGAGATTTCAAGTGCGTAGCCCACGTCCAGAAGAAGTGGCAGCTTCGGGAAAATTATCAATTTTTTCTTTGAAAATTTTAGATTTTTGCCTATAATTTATGAAATAATGTAATGATCGCCAACCGCAAGCATTTTCGGGATCTACATAGTCGAATCGATTAATAAAATGATACAATATTTCCATGAAGGAACTTTTATTTTTTTCAAATTTTCTAAGGGTGGGGTATGGAAAATTTTACGAAAATTTTCGGACAAAAAATTTTTCAGGTAAGATAGGAATTCGGCTAATCAGAGATCGTCAATTATGGCACCGCTCACCGATTCTTCGTAGAGCTCCCAGTTTTGAGGAAATTTGGAATCGAAATTTGGGAAAAATTGAATTTGCCTTTAAAAATCGTTATATTCGTTATTCGTTATTCGAAACTTGCGCATGAAGTCATATGAGTAGGCACGATCCGAGTTGCTCCGCAGTTAGAAAGATTGTTTACATTCATCTAGAGAAGTTTTTCGAGTTGAAATATATATCGAACATATTATGGCTAATACCAGAAATAAGCCAGATCTGCAATGTATTGTGAAAGACACAATTAATGAATTGTTTTCAAATAAAGAATTCGTAGACAGAATAACTAAGTCGATAACAATGAAGGTGGAGCAAAAACTGGAACAGATGGAGAAAAAATAACAACATTGAATGAAATATTGAAATCTCAGGAGCGTATTATTATGGATTTGCAACAGGTTGAAAGAGATAATTCTGAAAAAAATTAAGAAAATGGAAATATTCAATGATCGTTTACAACAAGATCGAAGAAGAAATAATATTTGTATACACGGAGTCTCTGAAGAATTCGATGACTTGAAAAATGGTGTAATTCAATTGATCAAGTCCAACCTACAGATTGATTTGACTGCTGAGGAAATGTTATCGTGTTTCAGAGTTGGAATATCATCCGGTTTCAACTCGAAACCAAAAACTATAATCATTAAACTTGCGAAAAATGATATCAAAATAAAACTTATGAAAAACAGTTACAAGCTGAAGGGATTGAAGATGTTCATTACAGAAGATCTAACCATGTATAGAAGAAAATTACTTATGGAAGCAAAGGAAATGTTGGGATTCAAGAACGTCTGGACTTTAAATGGTAGTGTTTTTTACCAAACTCAAGGGAAAATATATAAGTATAAATGCATCTACTGATATTGCGATTTTGTTACAAGGGTGATATGTTTCATATTTTTAAGTGCAATGGTATGGAATATTGTTCTTTTTGTGTTTATTCTGTAGTAAATACTTAATCTTGATGTTTGTTTGTTTCAATAGCATTAAAAAGTTTCAAGGAGCAACTACCTATAATTGTTCTTCATTGAATAACTAATTATATTATTTTGTTGTTACTATTGATTATTATTGTTGATAACTATGGAATTTTTTGATTACTTTGAGGATGATGTAAGGAGGGGGGCAGGTGTATGCGGGAGTCTAAGTGAGAGTATCTTGAAAATAAGGGGTAGGTAATATTTTACATATGAATATCAGAAGTTTGAAAAAGAACTTCAATGAATTTTTACTATACATAGAATCAGCGGATGTAAACGATTTGGATATAATTGTTCTCACGGAAACGTGGCAGATTGAGGACGTTCTTGACTTCAGTTTGCCCAACTTTGATATTTTATATAATGAGTCTCATTTCAATCAAAATGACGGGGTTGTTGTGTATGTGAGAAAATCGATCGATTATTCGAGTAACATATACCAATTTACTAATACCAGACTACTGGAGGTAGAATTTTCGTTGAATGAAATGTCTTACAGCCTTATTGCATGCTATAGGCCACCTTCTTTAGATTTGAATGGTTATATGATGGAACTTGAACATTACCTGATGATCTAGATGTTTAAATCTTCATAAATCAAAATTATTAAGAGTTGCGTAGGTTTCTTAACTACATTCAGTTAACATTCATTATACCAACGTAGGTTTGAACCTTTCCCAAGAACAATATTACCAAATAACGTAGACTCATTAATGGCGTGAAGATTTTCTGAACCAATCGTTGACCATAGATCGAAAAACTCGTTTTGGTGTAATTATTTTCATCTATATCCTTTTTCGGAAAACCTTGCGAAATGTTTTGACTATTGGTATCTAGTGTTAAGTCCTGCGTCAAAGTGAAGTCATGCGGTAGTGCTAGCTTTCATCAAGGCTGCCGATAGAAATTATCATACGAAAATGTTAAGTTGCCTTATTAGGAAAAGCAGAATCATTGTTGTTATCTTAGCAGGCAGTTATCTCGGGAAGAATAAAACCGTTTGAAAGGTGCAAATATTTGTGATGTGTTTACCATAAATGAAGGGGAACATTCGCGCAATTTGTTCAATCATTAAAACTGACGAAAAAAAAATGTATTAGAAAAAATATCCTACATAATAGAATTGGAAAATTCCAAGCGTTTTAGTTGTGATCTAGTTTCATCTGACGTTTCGTCTACTAGTGCGGTAGGTAACTTCAGATGCTTCTACGACGTAGATTATAACTCGAAGCTGGATTCCTTTGAACAAAGTTTAGACTGGATAGGAAGCATAAACTAACTTAAATTCTTGTTTATCTGAATAAGGTCATTAATAAACTGACGAACAATAGCGGTCCCAGGTTAGACCCCTGAGGTACTCCTGAAGTAACAGCAATTTGTCTAGATCTACAATTTTCGATTCGAACAAACTGCAGACTATAACTCAAATAGGATTCAACAAGATCAGTTGATGCATTCAAAACTCAAAAAAAAAAAAACAGTAATAGTTAATTCTATCGAAACCCTTTTGCGAATCAATGTATATAACATCAACCTGACCACTCAAATCAAATATCTCATAAATTCGAAACTGCGAAAATATAATTGAGCAAGTTGAACATGATCTTCTTTTCATGAAACCATGGTGCAATACTTCTTCTAACCTGGGAGTCCGCTTCCTTTAAACGTGAGAATATTGTTAGAGGAGAAGAAAAAGGAGAATAAAGACTGGGACAAGGAAGACCAATCACTGTGGAAAATGACGACAGCACTAACTGAAAGAAAAACGAAAGTGAAGATACCAAAACTGAAAACAAGTAGTTATTACAAATGAAGAAAAGGCAGAAATGTTAGCAGAATCACTAGAAAATCCATTTAAGCCGAATCCAAAAATCAATGACCAATTTAACCAATCAGTTGAAATACATGGAAATATAACAGAAAATGATCACAATGAAATGGAAGAAGATCCAAAAGAAGTGATGAGAAGAAATTGAAGAAATCACAACATTGAAAATAAGAAAAAAACCCGGAATAGACGGAATACAAAATCAAGCAATTAAAAACTCGAGAAAAAAATCGTTGAAATATCCAGATCCATAGTAAAAACAGGATATCATCCAAACAAATGGCAGAAACAATATTAATTTGGAAGAAAGAAAAAGACAGAAAAGACCCAACGAACTAACGACCCATAAGCCTATTATCGGCAATTAGTAAAGTGATAAAGGAATTAATTCAAAGAAGATTAACAGATTTCGTAGAAGAAAATAAAATAATTCCAGATCACCAGTTTGTGTTTCGCAAAGAGTATTCGAGGATCCACTAACTGGTACGACTAACTGAAAATATTTAGGAGCAGATGTGCAATATTTTTGGACATAGAAAAGACATTTGATAAACTGTGGAATCAAGGTCTGATATACAAAATGAAGTTGATAAAATTTCCAACCAAACTTACGAGACTAATACAATCGTACCTGACAAATAGAAAATTTAGAGTTAATATCGATAGTACAGTACTAGGTTGACGATTAGGGGAATTGAAGCCGAAGTTCCCCAAGTATTGGTGATAGGACCGCTGCTGTTCAATTTATACATGGCAGACATACCAAAAATGAATAGATGCAGATGACACTGCTATTTACTATCACTGTAGAATGCAGAAAACAATTACTAGGCAGTTACAGTTTACCTAGATAAACTGATGGAATATGTCAAGAAATGGAGATTCAAAGTGAATACGACGAAAAAAGTTGCAATCTACTTCTGAAGAACAACAGTAAAGAAAGAGAAAGCAGGAAACGTCAAAATAGAAAATCAGACGATATAATGGATAAAGGAAGCAAAATATCTCGGAGTAATTCTAGATGGAAAGAATGAACTTTAGGAAACAAAAAAAAAAGAAAAGGGAAGACAATTGCACGGGAGACTACCCGCTAATCAACCCAAAATGTAAACTTTACTTAGAAAATAAGTTGAAGATAATAAAAATAGTGCTAATTCCAAGCATACTTATGCAGGAGTAACCTGGTATTATACGAAAGACAAAATGAAATATCAGTTGCAATGTACATTAAATACAGAAATCAGAACAGCTGTTGGCGCCCTATGCAATAAGCAACCAACAAATCAGAGAAGAATTGAAAATTGAAACTATTGAGGAAAAAGTTAACAAACAAAGAAACAAAGGACAATAGAGACGATGAAAGAGCATGAGAATAGGGAATTATGAAAGATAATACAAATTCCAATAAGAAAGACGGATAAGAGGAAAAACCTCTTTCAAAAAAGCAAATAGAAGAAAGAAGTGACATGCAGAAGGGAGAAAATTCTCCCAATTGGACAACAGTAGGAAAGACCCGAGTCTTTGTTCTTCGCTCTAGATATTTAGCCTATCGAAACGTATATTTGCCAATAATGCATAAAGGTCCTACCTGTTCACAATTAGGTATATCTGCGAAATGCTTAGTGCTTTCAAGTTATACCAGTACGAATAAAGCATGACCTCTTATCATACAGCAATAAATCTGCCAACTTAAACTTGGAAAAACGAATCCCATTGAGGGCATAATCTACTCTAAAAGGTAGTGGAATCAAAGCCAGTAAACAATTCAAATATGTGTTATATTTATGGATCTCAACAGTGAATAATGAAGTTCAATTCGAACTTCTTTATACATTTATTCATTTAGAGATTCAACCAACACGAACTGATATATTACATCATTGTTGAATGATTTAATTGGAGATTGGGCCAGTGTGACGTTTCAGGAGTACAACGATTCAATTACAATGGTCAATGTTATATGTATTATAGTGGTAGAAATTGCCTGTGTTTGCCTCGAACGTAATTGATTGGTCTTCACAGAATGCTGATTGTGGTGATTGACATCTCACCATCCTGATGAATTATCAATTACAACAGAATTGAGCCCTGTAAATCAACATGAAGCTTCAGCTGCTTTAGAAAGCAAAACCAATGATGGAACTCATTTTGCAAATTACACGAAAAATACTTCCTCCTGTCTCCTGTCCTATTTAGCCACTGTGTGTTTTCTGGATTATTTCCGTTTCGTACGAATTTTGACCGAGATTTCCAGTATTCTTCTTTTGCTGTAGATGAAGAATGCTGGAGCTTATACTAACGAATTTACATATACAAAAGATGTAAGGAAAATATGACTTCGGGACCAGATGATATTCCATCTTTCCTGTTGAAAGACTGCGAGATTATTCTGGCTGGACCTTTGACACTTATTTTTAGATTATCTCTTTCTGTGCAATGTTTCCCTATAATTTGGAGAGAGGGTAGAATCTGCCCTGTTTGAAAAAAAATGACAAAATATGGTCTGAGCAACTTCAGTAAAGTAATGATAATAATAATAATAGAGTCTTTATTTGGCAAATTCTGGGGGCGAAGTCTAGCTAAGGCTACTCCACTCAACCCCCAACAAAATACAAATAAAGAAGAAAAAACAAATATAAAAATTAATGAAAGGAAATACAACATAAATAATATACATTATGAATATCACCAAAAATTAAACTTATCTACAAAATCTGTAACTGGCTCAAAAATAAAACATTCTTCAATTCTTCTCTCAATGAGTTCAAAGAAGAACCCCCACACGCAATTAGCATCTCATTATGCAATTTCACCGCATTAAAGGTGAAAGAGTGCTGAAACATGGTTGAACCAAATCGAGGCAGCATGAGCCTCTGCCCATGCCTTAAAGCAACAAGGTGAACATCTCGCCTGTAGACCAACCTGGCTTTCAAATAAGGAGGAACACCAGTACTCAAAATTCGATATACAGTAATACTCATCTGAAGCCGAAAAATTTTTTTCGGCCCTGAGCCACGCTAACCCATTTATTCCATCACTGATCCCCCTATCGTATTTTCTCAAACCTAAAACGTAGCTCTCAGATAACTGAAACAAACATAATACTAGGGACCTATGGCAGGTCCTTGTGGTACTCCTGATCTAGTATCTATTGTTTTTGACTTCGTTCTTTTTATGTTGAATCTGAACTCCCCGTTTTCTAGTTAGGTACGAGGAAACTATTTTTTTTTGCTTCATTGGGAATTCAAGTTTCGATCATTTAATATATCAAATAGATTAGAAATTTAAATAGGGTAAGATCTTATTCGTGAGATCTATTCGAAAAATATCTCCAAGTAAAAAAAGATTGTATCTGGGTTTGAACCCGGTGTTTTTTATTTTCAATATCGAATGAAATTTCTTGGATTCATTACAAAATTATTGGAGATTTTGTTATGACATAAAGTTTCTTGCGAACCCAATTACATCATTTAAGTAAGATTTAGTTTGTCATCTATTGTGTAAAGGGCCAGGACCTAGAGTCTAACTTATTTTTCACCTATCTTATCTCACTAGTCATAGGTAAAAATCATTGGAACATTAGAATTTTCTGGATTCTATCGAGCTGATTTAATAGAGCTGGTTCTATTTCTGCTGGAATTCGCATTGAAATGTTACTAATGCTAATATTGTATGTATTTTATTTTCGAATATATTTATAGAGACTTCCCTTCGAATGTAGCCAATGAACATTCCATTAGAAATAATGTAAAATTCCAGTTGTTAATTGAAAACGAAACAATCAGAGGCTCAGTCAATATCGCGAATTGTGTATTTAAATATTGATTTTAGAACTGATAGGTAAATGAATTCGCTAGTTATTTTCAACTCTGAATAAATGATTGATTTTAATTTCGTTCAAATTGGAAACTAGAAATCAATTCAGTTTATTACTCTGAATGGGTTTTATTCGCTTTTCAAACAGTAGGTATTTATGTTTGTATTGTATGAACATGATTTTATTTGACAAATAGATTCATATGAGATTTTTTTTTGTTTCTACATTCATATTTAGAGTGAAGAATAGATAGCTCGAAATAATGGGAATGTTTATCATTGATGATAACATTTTACATATTTTCAATGATATGACCCTTATTAAGTTAAG
The DNA here is from genome assembly GCF_914767665.1 of Harmonia axyridis. Taxonomy (NCBI): domain Eukaryota; kingdom Metazoa; phylum Arthropoda; class Insecta; order Coleoptera; family Coccinellidae; genus Harmonia; species Harmonia axyridis. The sequence continues at coordinate 741,759 of NC_059508.1, forward strand.
TCTGAGCAAAGAATACAAGAAAACATTTAAAATTCAAATGTATTGTCGTATTACTTTCAAAATATTTATTTGTAGGTAAATTCCATCGAAATTGGAGTTCTCAAATACATATTTCAATACTCGGTAATTTACATGAACTTCTGGATAGAATGATGAGAATTATTGATGAATTGATTAATTGTCCTCAAAATGTATGGATTGTGTTTTCAAGCTAGGAGGGTCAATGTTTTCGAAGAGGAATGATAAAATTTTTCATTCGATTTTTGAATTCTACACGTTTCAAAACTGTGAATTTTCAGAGGGATTGAATATTTGTTGCCACAATGTTTATTATTGGAAATGATAAAACACTAGTATAGTGGTCTCTGAATGGTGAATTCAAACATAATGGAAATTATGAATGATATATAGGGTTGATCAAAAATGTGTACGGAGCTTTCTGGAGGTGATAGTGCATTGAAAAATAAGTATAGTTTGATGAATAAACTTATGGCCCACAATGCATATTAAGGGAAATATATCCTATCAAAGTTGATAACATTAAAAAAATTTCTTCGCATAACTTCTAAACGATGAATGCCACCAGTTTGAAATTTCGTACATAAATGAATGTTGTTATAATACATATTTTTATATTACTTCTTCATTTCTGTTATAAAGGGTGTTTTTTAGAGGGTGAGTCAAGATTTTTTTGAACAACTTCTATGGTTATCGAATGAATCTGCTGACATCATGTGAATACAAAAACTCAAATATCTCGAAAACATTTCAATTTTCTGTATTTGGATAGAAGTACCTTTTTCATGTTATTTTCTTCGCACCATCGAATGCTTCTACTTTTTCAGTAAAATGAATACAACGAAAGGAGTTGTCTTGAAAAAATCATGACTGTCCCTCTAAAAACACCATTAATAACAATACCAGAAATGTAGAAGAGTATTAAAAATATTTATGTTTACAACATACATTTATGTACGAATATTTCAATAATAATATTTTTAATGATAATTGATATTTATTTTTATAAACAATCACAAAAGAAATGTATAGAAAACACATCAACACGTCTAAATTTTAATCTGGTGGCATTCACCGTTTAGAAGTTATGTGGAGAATTTTTTTCGATTCAATCAACTCTCGAAGGATATATCTATCTTTGGGACATAAGGTTATTCATCAAACTATACTTATTTTTCAATGTACTATCACCCCCAGAATGCTTGGTATACATTTTTGACTCACCCTGAATATTATACAAGTTGAGACCCTGTATATTATACAGGGAGAGTCTTTGATTTGTATATATATTTCAATCAAAGGGAACACTTCTTTTCTTTACCATTTTTTCTGATTCGGCTCGGTTGAAAATAAAGAGGCGGTTGAAAATACCTAAAAAAAGTAATATTTATAGTTATATCTCGTTTTATTGATGGGATGAATCTTTTCAGAACATAAAATTTGATCAAAGTCGGTTCAACTCCAGAATGCCCGCTGTACTAAGAGAGAAAAAACATCGAATCGGAAGAAATAGTTAAGGAAAAAAGTGTTTCTTTTGGCCTCAAGAATCTTCGTTTGAAATATTGGTACAAGGCAAAGACTCCCCCTGTATACACCCACTTGTTTTTTAGTGAAATACAAAAGACGTTCACCGGTTATTTCTTTGAGCAACATCAACATAAAATTCTCATGTATTATTCTAAAGTGAATAAAGATAAGAGAACAACTTGTACGTGAATAGCTGATGCAAGCTATATACATTATCAGTTTCAACAGGAAGTGGAAATTCTTTACATTAAACCATTCAACCTCAAATAAGAGCTGACAATTATTGATGATTGTAATGTTGTTAATCGAATTATGAAGATATTTTCTATGGAAAATTTGTTTCGACTCTAAATCTGAGTACATTAAATGCAATTTTCAATAGTACTGACAATAAATCGTCTCATTCTCATTCAGAATGAAAAATATTCGTTCATTCAATATTGTTTAAACGGTTTGAGAAAATTCAGAGCTTTATGATTCAAATATTATTTCACAGAGTTATTAAATGAGCGATAATAAAAAGAGTCTCTCATTGCAACACGGAAACTTCGGAATCATTCCCTAAATGAAAACTTATTTTCAGCAAAGCTGATATTTGAATAGGAACATAAAGTATGACTTTGTTGAAGCGTGTATCTCAATTGAATGGTATAATCCTCTGAACACAAATGACATAACAAATGTCAAAAAATAACACACAATATCGCTATTATAACCATTTCAAATTGTATAATTCCTATAGGAAAACCTATATACAGGGTGTTTCAAATTAAGTCGGCACCATTCCTAACTCCGTTATTATTGATGCTACGATGTCGGTTGAATGAGCAAACTAGTAGCATTTTTAGTGGTCTTCTCGATGCCGAAAACAAACAAAAAATTGACAGTCGCGTTGTCATGATATTTCATAAAATGATATTTCTTTCAATGGAATTTCCTATATTTTTTTATGCATTTCGATTCGTAATAACATTCTCAACAACAAAGCTCATATCACCTTTCTTCCTAAAGTGGAAAATGAGCGACTTATTTTGAAATATTTATTTCTTTCACTAGTACAAAAAATGTATTTGTTTTGGCGAATAAACCTCATGATTGTTCAAACAACCATTTTTTGTACTTATACGAATGACAATATTTTGTTACTAATAGCAAAATAAGACAGTAAAAAGAAAAAAGTGCGCTGGGATGTGAACTCGTGAAACCCGTGATCATCATGTAGCATCACTCAATTGACATCACTAAGCTATTTGATAAAAAACGATCATTTCCATCTTATAGCCATTTCGCTAGCCGCATTCATTTTGTGAATCAATAGTGTCGATAGAAGGACCCAAATATGTATTCAACAAGAAGGCGGTGTTTTTGACGATTTACTCGATATTTTATAGCGTTTTATCAAATCAGTTTGTTATAAATGTTTCCTATTAATACAACTGTCTTATTTTCACCTTTACGAAAAAAAAGGCAAATGAGCTTTGTTGTTGACAATGTTATTACGAATCGAAATGCATAAAAAAATATAGGGTGTCCATCGAAAAAAATATCATTTCATGGAATATGATTATGACAACGCGACTGTCAATTTTTTGTTGTTTTCGGCATCGAGAAGACCACTAAAAATACTATTAGTTTGCCCATTTAACCGATATCGTAGCATCAATAATAACGGAGTTAGCCACTTAATTTGAAACACCCTGTATATATCCTGCATATCTTTATGGTGTTTGAAAGATTAATAGATCATAATTTCGAGCTACAATAGATTCGTATTCCAGTTATTTTTTCATTGTATTTTTCATGTAGATTTTTATTCAATAAAACTTTATTATAATTAATTGGATACTTCCTAGTCTATACATTCCATGAAAACATAGAAGATTATACATACTTTCAATACTTCATTTATCACTTTTTTAGAAGAAGTATATTATTAGAATGATGCTTGAAAGGTTCGAATTTATTGGTAGATGTCAATAAATATCGGTATCAAATTATGCAGGTTCATTGAAATTTGTCCAATCCGGAAAAATCGGTCGATGAACGAATATTGAAATTTTGACAGTAATAACGATTATGTTTATCCGACGGTATTTCGACGAAATGTTCAGTGTTTTGAATATCTCTAACCACATACGTCGAATTTGATGGATAACTGTCGATAATTATATTTATTCGTCATGAATAATCTGACTCTGATTCATGGCCGCATTGATTTGGTCTTCATAAATGGGATATCCATAGTATTGCATTTCGAATTGTCAATCAAAACAACCCTAACTTTCGCATATGTGTAACCAGATTCTCATATTTGCAATATGAAGTTCCACATTGGAATTTGTTGGAAACATCATTAATTTTGAACGAATATAGCGAGCGTTATGGAAAATGCTTCACCTGCAAATACAGTAACAGTATCGTGTTTTACGAATTCGGTTCGACAATGATAATATCAGATTCGAATAGATATTTCATTTTTTTTAGCAGGATCAGTGGCGGATTTACCAAATTACTCGAAATAAATTTTTATTACCAATTCGATTGTTCGTACTTCTTACCTCATTTTATACTAGGTGTTCCTAAATTGGTGTTTCGAAGGAAACTGAGATATTCCTGGGATAATTTTAAAAATAAAAACTTCCATAAACATGAGCCCGCAAACGCTTTGTTTACGAGATACAGGGCGTTTCTTTTAGTCGTAGTTTTTAGTGAATCTTATATCAGTTTATCGAATCTTTACTAATCTTCGCTACATAGTGGGTAAATACGTACCAAAATTCATAATGAATCTGTTCATCACAGCGTTCTTACTGGTTTTTATAATAATTTGCATTCTCCTGTGGATTACTAGAGAGCTGTTTGAATTTTTTGTCTCGAAATCGATAGCAGATACGAAAAAAGTACAAAAAACCAAAAAGTGTAGTACTGGACCAGAGTTTCTTCTTACATTTTTCTAAACTACCAGTGGTTCACCAAAAAATAGTTTTGGGGGAAAGAAGCGGACACCCATGAAAATGAACTCATGCAGTTTTTATGACAACACGCTGTCATGCAAAATTATCGGTAATTATGATGCACTTGTGCACTTACTTACGATAATTGCATTGTAGGAAGCTAAACAGCACTGTGATAAATGTTCTGTTCATAGATGCATAGTTTCTATGCAGCTTACACAGTTCGAATCTATGGCAATTCCATTCTACATTAGTTTGACAAGTAATGTAACAGTTTATTCGGGAAATATTCCCCTGAATTACACTCGTGCATCAAAAAGACCAGATAATTTCACATTCCAGCGTGTTTTCTTTGAAAAACTGCATTCGGTCATTTTCATTTTTGTAAAAAGAGCCCTCCACCTTCGGTGTAGGGCCTTCACCAAAAAATAGTTCTGGGGGAAAGAAGCGGACACCCTTCCAGAAAAAATATCACCCTGTAAATTTGCATTCGAAATTAGCATATCACATGATGAAAACACAACACGTTTATTAGGAACTGCAATACTTTTATATTAAGGAGTTGAAAAATTACTGAAAAAGACGTTTTAAATCTGTTTGAAATGTATATGGAAACTAATAATTTTGCCAATGAATATGGGAATATGATGTAACAAAATTTATAATTATGTAACATAAATTATCCAAATTTGTGATCTAATCCATTGTTTGAAATATTATAATAAAATATTTACATATAACGATCCCTTTAGATTATTCTTTCAGTTTTCTCATCAATTGATGTTATTTCTCATTATAATTTCATTCGTTATCATATTATGTGAACCAACAATGTTAGAATGTGATATTGAAAAATTTCAGTTTCAACACAGCAGCTAAATAATTTGACAATATTTAATTTTATCAAATACGCTATGAACCGTATAATTCATCAGACTCTTATCTCTACAGGATATAATTAACATCAAAATATCAACCTGATGATTGCTTATAGCCAAATGAGTCATATTCAAGCTATTCATAAAGCCACTTCTCTTCACATCTAACTAAAGGCGAGACAGATTGATTCATCGTTAGTTGGTGGCTTTGGAACATGCTCAACTTAATGAGGAATCATTTTGTACACGTACATACCTTATTGTTTGAATGAATGCAAATGGAATTGAAGAGTGCAATGGCCTATCTTGATTTATACAATAATTGAGGAGTTCGTCAAAAAATGAGGAAAGTATGAACTCTTGAGCGCTCATTTGTTCATGTGTCAATTTCTACTATCTTTTACGCATGAATCAACGAGCGATCGAAAGTTCCAGAATTGCTTTATTTTTTCGATATTCTGCTTAATTTCATATGATTCTCAGAATGCGGAGTCTACAATAACTGCAAATGATTATTCTATATAGACACGTAAAATCTCAACCCGATTTATAATCATAGAAATAATGGGTATTTCTTTTCAAATATTCTTGAAATTGTTATTCAATATGAATACCCCAAATTTAAACTCTATCGGTTCTGTAGTGGCCATGAAAATATTAGGTAATATTTTTTGATATTCTTCTTGAATTTCTTGGGATTCTGGTTGGAGCACCACGAAATTTCGTAAGAGGCAAGAAATAGTTATTCAATATACCTACTGTTGACGTAAGAGACAACTGCTCATTGGAGATAGAGGACCTAAAACTGAATAAGGATTGGGGGTTACAATGCCCCCTAAGGATATTGGGATCAGGGATATAGGGTGATTTCTGAAAAAATACTGAAACTATGGAGTCTTATATCTTCGTTAAAATGACATATTTTTCACTGCCATGCATAGAAAAACCTCGACTCCAATCAATGTTTTAAGCTGTTTTAAAATTTCTATTCCATGTTTTTTATCTCATATACCAATGATATTTTTCAACCGACAAGTAAATGGAAATTTTTCAATATCTACGGGCCTGGAATTTTAAATTTTTTTGTGAGCTGATGCGTATAGTAACAATCCTGTAAAATTTTGCGAAATATTTACCATTTTAACGAAGATATAGCTCATAGTTTCAGCATTTTTCCATGGAATATTTTAACTTCCAATCCTCATTCACTTTGAGGTACTTTATCTCCACTGAGCCGGAAATTATGGGTATTTCTTCTCAATATTTCACTCGAATTCTCGACGGTTTTGATCTGCTTGAAATAGAGTTGCACAAGTTTGACTTGAATGTTTGAGATTGACTTGAGTTTGACTTGAAATTGAGTCAAACTTGACTTGAGTTTGACTTGAAAGTAAGTCAAACTCAAGTCAATCTTTCTGACAAATGATTCAAGTCAAATCAAACTAGACAATGGTTACAGGTTTGAAAATTCAAACTATTTATCTAACCAGTTTGAAAAATTTATTTATTTGACATACCTTGAATTGGTAAAATATTCATCTTAAATATTGTAAGTAGGTACAACAAACACCTATATTAATTCGAAACAAAAAGAAAATACATTATTTTAAACTTTTTTTTAAACAACTCCAACTTGTCACCTGAAATTTCTTCGTGATAAATAAAGTTCTTACTTTAGTACTTCTTTCAAATTAAGTAAATGCTGACACTAGGGCCCTCTGCTAATGAAAATTACAAGTACCGGTTTTTTCACCATAATTTGAACCCCCCTCTAATTTTGTTACCACAAAAGTTTCACGAAATCGACTAGTGTTTTTCAAAATGATTTCACAAATCAAAATATATACAGAGTGGGCAACATATTGATTGCAACTTCATTTTTTCAAATGGAACACCCTGTATATTTTTCTATATTTGACTAGCTCCTTTTCCCCAGATTTCGAATATATAACATATGTTTGGCCTATCTCTCTCATTCTGAGTACCACAGAGTTTCAAATTTCAAGAACCACCTGGCAAGCTAAGTAATCAGTTTTCAAGTGGAAGGCTGCGATAACTTAAAATGCCCTTTTTTTGAGTTATTTCGTCAAATTTAGTTATCTAAATTTCAATATTAGTTTCTATGTTTTCCGGAAGTCATAAACCGAGTCATAGACTACTTCACTCATTTAGAAATTGTAGTATTTCCTTAGTTCTTCCTCGATAACTTTTTCGTATTCCGAATCAGAATAAATATTCAAAGATATATGTAACATATTATTAAAACTGTCCCGACTGATGGCAGGAAATGGTGAAATATTTTCTATAAAATACTTGATTGATTTTTCGATCTGGCTACGTAGCTGCTAATTTGACGTATAAGAGCCTCAACATCATATGCATATTCTTCATGATTTCTCAAACCAGTACTAACATTGCTAAAAATCAGAAAATGTAATGAAAATTTTGTTGGTTAATCTCATTTTAATCAATTCTTCCTTCAGTGGAATGAAGATATTTATTAGGATTCGAAATCATTTTCTTCAGAACCCATAATATATCAATTCTGACTTTGAAAGTAAATGGAGGAATAGATTTAATTGCGAAATATGGATCTTTTTTTACATAAACTGTAGATTTGTGCCAAACATCATAGTCGAAATCATTAAAAGCATCAGTCACACAACGAACTAAAACTACGTAAAAATGCATTTCAATAATACCCCAATGGACCACACTGGTCTATGCGAATTATTGGAAAGTAATTAAGAAGTGACAGATGCAGCCAATTAATGTAAACAAAAACGCTCTCAAAGTGGAAAGGGGAATACGAGGGGAAATATTCAGCCAATAAGATCATTCAAATCGGGACATTCTTGTTTCCAAGACGATCTGCTAAATACCGAGGTTTATTTGAGAGTATTGATAGCAATATTTTCATAAATTCCAGAGGAATTTCTGAAAACTTAGACAACCCTTGTATAATTGAAATATTCAGGCTTCCTCCAAGTGATTTTGGATATACTATACGTATTCTGAGCTGCATAAGCTACATAAAAAAAGTTCAGGTTCAGACATTTCGAGTTCAGACACAACGCACAACACACATTTATAAAAAGCACACACTTATAAAACAAACCAAGCGTATCCTTCTAATTATGAACTATAACTAATTTACGGAGTTGCAGACTACAGGTTCAGACACGTTGTGCAATATGATATTCAAACTTCAAACTGTTTGAAGAAGTTTGATTTCAAGCCAAACCTAAAGATACAGAAATCAAGTCAAGTCAAACATTTCTACGTAAAAAGTTTGATTTTCAAGTCAAGTCAAATTTGTGAGTAAAATCTAGTTTGACTTGAATGCATCTCTAGCTTGAAATTTTGCAAGGATCTTGAAATTGTTATTTTAAAGAAACGCCTCAACACCGTCGATTTTGTTGATACGGAAATATTGTGTATTTTTTTTTTCGAAATGCTTATTGAATTTTCTATGGTTCTGGTTGTGCTATCAACACAAAACTCAGCATGGAGCATGAAACTGTTATTCTATGTATACAGGAAAAATTTCAACCGAATCAGATTTGTAATCAGGGAAATATTCAATATTTGATATTTAGTGTTTTTTTTCTAACATACACCTTAAATTTTCTATGATTCTAATGATTTTGGAGATTTCGAAGGAAAGAAAAACCAATGAACATTTGAATGAGAAATGAAGCTAAAAAAGACTATTGGAAGTTATCAACAAAATAGTAATAAACCAGTGAACCAGAGTTGACAGTTACCTACATATCGCAGATTGCAGAAGGTTGTGATTTCAATGTGCATCAATTTCAATTTCAATATACTTCTCAACGATTAAATGAATTCCCCCAATCAATATACCTATCGTGCTTGCTTACAGCTTTTTCGACTCCATATTGGTTCGATATCATAGAAACTGGGTAAACCCTAATGACCAAAGTATAATAGGCAACGAGTTGTCAGAATGACGTGCAAAGTTGAAAAACGGAAGTAAATCGACCTTACCCTACTAAAGTTAATGGTATTCGCGAACCAAAAACAGTTAGTGCGTTCAACTCATGTTCAGCTTTCCGTGTCCAGATCCTATATGGTCGCCCCAATTCATAAATAATTTATTATAACTGGATTATTGCTTTCGTTGCAAAAAAAAATTATTATGCGTGCTCGATACGGCCTATATTATTCGAGTTTTTGGCAAAGCATTTTATTTCTTCCGAAAACGTTTCAATATTCCTTATACCTACACCATATGGTCACCATGTATGTGTATCGAACAAAAACTTCCTTATCCGTTCACTTGTTGTGTTGTTTATTTTATTGCCGAACTAAAGACTAATTTTTTGATAATTTTCTAATAATTGGGCACGTCAACTGAAATCATTTTTCATTTCTATCAAATAATGTACGATCAAAATATTTAAACAATGATAGAATTGGTGAAATAATAATATACCTTATTGTCTAAATTTTATTTGGTAAACGCAAGTAAGGCGAATTATTCAATCGAAAATTTGGTACGTGTTATCCCCATTTTAAAAAAGCAGAATATATTTCATCATAATTTTTTTTAGATTGTTACTCACAATTTTGTTTATTTCTTCTATGATTAGAAGAAATAAAAATAAAATTATCCAATTAATTCTTTTTTTATATGGGAAATCCATTGCCCATTAACAAAAAAATCATCATTATTTGATGTTTTAGTGAACATCCTACCTACATAGTATCGTACATCATTTTGAAGGGAAAAAATAGTGAATTCAACGAAGTAATGATATACAGGGTGTTCCATTAAAAAAAAATAGAGCTTTGTGTTGAATCTTCAAAATCATACCCCGACAAAATAAAAATTGAGTACGCCACTGGATTCTACGCAGAATTCTGATTCAGACGTATTTTTTAGCTCAGCATTATTTCTAATAACTTCGGAGATAAAGGAGGGGTCCGAAAAGTATCAATTTCCAAAATCACCCTGTATCTCTTGAACGGAAATAGGTATGCAAAATCTGATTAGACCAACTTGAGTTTCACGAAAAAGAAGGACAGGAACGTGAAAACCGCAAGGCTCTATCTTATATAACAAGCGAGAAACCTGGCCGTCTCACCCAAAATGGGATGCACTGTACTGTGTTCAAGTAAAGACCGAAACAATTAAATAACAAATTGATTCATCACATATCCATGGGTATTATAAATTCTATTTTATAAAGAAAACATTCATTCATCCCCCGAATTATTTCTCCTAGTGTACGTTGCATGAGACATGTTATGATAATTAATTGGACGAAATAATGTGGGATGAATATATCGTAAGGTCACTGATCTGAAGCTATGACAGAAGACAATATTGTGAAACTCATACAAAGAGTGATATTAATTTTATCAGTTAGAACCTAACCAAGGTTAATAGCTCTGAGCTTAAAAAATCTTTTTATGATTCAATAATCTGAACAAATGTCATGTATTCATATTTCTTCGTGAATCCGTATATAAAGTTCAATTTTCAATTAATGACTAGTTTGTAATCAAATATTATCAGACAAAATGACATTCAAGTAATTTGTTATCTTTATCATTACAGAAGTGTTGTTATTAACCTAAGTACATATATTGTTTTTTCGAAGAAGAAATTGTCAAATTTGATGGATTATAACAATTCGCATTTTAATACAATATCTTCCTTTTCTTTTGACAAAATTCATAATAGAATATTAAAGTTCTGTTCATAATGATTTATATGTGAATTCATTATCAACACTTTTTCACCTTCATTAACAGTCACAATAAACATAACATATAATAGACAAAAATTTGTAAATACAATATCATAGTTATTCATATTATCGTTTTCATATGATATTAGGCCAATTGAAAAGTCCCCGGTCTGATGCACAGATGGCGGTGCTAGTATTGAATCCATATGATTTTTAGTTAGAACAAACCTACAAAAGATACGTGTCAAAATTTGACAGCAGTTCTACTATTAGTTTGTGAGATATTGCGTTGTGAGTGTAGCTACTTTTATTATTCGAAAAAAGATGGAAAAAAGATAATTTCGTGTGCTGATAAAATATTGCTTTTTGAAGGTTGAAGCAAAATCTTAGCTTGATGAAGAGTTTCCGGGGTCTCACCAGAAAAATCGACCATTATTAATTGGTCTGCTGAATTTAAACGTGGTGAAATGAGCACCGAAGTCGGCGAACGACCTGAACGCCCTAAAGAGGCTGTTGCCGACGAAAAAATCGAAAAAGTTCACAAAATAATTATGAATGACCGTAAAGTGAAGTTGATCGAGGTACCAGACATTGTGAAGATATCATCTGAACTTGTACATCATATCATTCACGAATTTTCATACATGAGAAAGCTGTGTGCCAAAAAAATGGGTGCCGCGCGAGCTCACAATCGATCAAAAGCAACGGCGTGTTAATGATTCTGAGCAGTGTTTGAAGCTGTTCAAGTGAAATAAACCTGAATTTTTGAGTCGATATGTGATAATGGATGAAACATGCCTCCATCATTTCACTCCGGAGTCCAACCGACAGTCAGATGAGTGGACTGCACACCATGAACCGAATCCAAAGCGAGGAAAAACACAACAGTCAGCTAGCAAGGGTATGGCATAAGTATTCTGGGACGCGCAAGGCATAATATTCATAGATTACCTCCAAAAGGGCCAGACCATCGACAGCGATAATTATATAGCGTTATTGTATCGTTTAAAGGATGAAATCGTTTAAAAATGGCACCATTTGAAGAGAAGATAATGCGCCGTGTCACAAATCAATGAAAACAATGGCAAAATTGCATGAAGTGGGATTCGAATTGCTTCTGCATCCCCCGTATTCGCCAGATCTGGCCCACAGCGACATTTTCTTGTTCTCAGACCTCAAAAAGAATGCTCGCTGGAAAGAAATTTAGCGCCAATCAAGAAGTAATCGCCGGAACTAAGGCCTATTTTGAAGCAAAAGACAAATCGTACTACAAAAATGGTATCGAAAAGTTGGAAGATCGTTCTAATCGCTGTATCGCCCTCGAAGGCAACTATGTGTTGAATAATAAAATCGAATTTTGCCAAAAAAATGTGTTTCACATGGTAGACCGGGGACTTTTCAATTGGCCTGTAATTTTTACCTCTGCTTTTTAATTCTCGAATGCCTTCATTATTCCCTTGAAAAATTATATTAATGAATTCATCTAAGATTATATCAATCAAAATAGGGTAAAAACTGTAGACAATTGTTCTAAAAGATTTTTGAAGAAAATTGAAAGAATTCTCTGAATTAGTAGTAGTAAGGTCACTTGGTTTCTATCACTACTTATTTCTCATAATAATATAGTAATGGAAAACAAAGTAATTCTTCCAGTTCATTTTGAAAAGAACAAAGTTACGGATTATTTTCTAAAAATTTGGTCGAAAATAAGAAAAGAAATAATGCTGCAAAATAATTCAACTCTCAACTGTAATTTCTCTTTATAGCAGTAAATATCCTTTGCGTTTCTATAGGTTGCTGATTTTTTTGGAATTATTAATATTTTACAATACAAGTTGTAGGTATGAATTTTTTTCAATTGGGTTATTTGTACACTTTGGTTTACTTTTCGTTTTTTTAGATGTTATATATTGGATGAAAAACCTTCATTCAACTTTTTTCGACGTTTCACACTTTTTCAGATGTTTTGTGGATTTCAGAGCGTGATATATTGAACATGTTAAAAATGTGAAAATCCAGAGGCGTTTCATGATGAAGAAATTATGAGTTAATTCTATAGTTGATAGTTTCTATAATGAATTATTGTTTGTTTGTATGAATTATTTTTATTCTTATGTTTTTCATTTTAACATTGTTTATCTTTTGAAAAACGTTTCTCGCAGGAAATTATTTTCATTTGAATGTTTTTTCCATGTATGTTTCTTTGGTACGACCATGAGATTCCAAATCCCCACCTTGACAATACCCCACTTTTATGCAGAGATTTTCTAGTATTGCAAGGAACAGAAAGAAAATGTTTAGTTTTGTAGAAGAAAGCTGAGAGATTTTACATAAGATATGTCTTGGAATCTTCATGTGAGTATAAACTTCTAGGTATCTTATTTCGAAAAATTATCATTTTCTCAAATTTTTCATTCAAAATTGTCCCAGCTTTTTGTTTGAATTAAAAAATTTAGAAAATATTACCCAGAAATATATGGGACTTTTGCGAATTCTGATCAGAGTTCTTCCTATCTCATGTTTTTTTTTTCATTTCAGGTTTCATTTTGCATACGAAAATAGTGTTCGACTCATCAAGGTATTCAGTCTACATCATCTTAAAATCATTGAATGACATTTCGTTTCTCCATTTTAATGACTATATTGTTTCCTAGAAAATGTTGGAGACATCTATAGAGCTCCTTTTTCGTACCTGATTGATTTGATGGTAGACTTCTGAAATGAACCCAAGCTGATATTTTCTTGTAAGTGCCCTTCTGTAATTGCTTTGATTATAATTATTTTCGAAGTTGGACTTTTTCCGATATGATTATAAAAAAAAAATTATTAATATACTAGAAAGATCACACATGTGAATTTAATATCTCTTTATCTCTAAAGTATTACATGAAAATTTTATAATGAGAATTCATTTTCCGTCATCATTGAATAATTGAATTATCAAAGTGTGTATAATGGAGTTAACGAACAGTTTAAATTTCATTCTAGCGAAAAAAAATCTAATAATTTATTTTCGGATGTCTTCTAGAACTTCACGAATTCTATAGTTAAGGTCTTAAATCGATTGTGAAACATTGGCATAAACCTAACTTAACTTTTACGTGGCCCCAAAGAAAGACTTTTCTTGCAAAATTGCTATTGTTTCATTGCTTGTGGGGCAAGTAGCACCGTCTTGTTGAAAAAAAAAATTTCTGCAAAATGCGGTGTGATGTTGCTTGTGGAATACCTAATTCCCAAGATCCACGAGTGAATTTCAACAATTTCAATGCGTTTCATTTTCAGAGAAGTTTTTACTTTTTCAAAAGTGACATCTACTCAGATAACGCTCTATTCAAAATGAAATCTCTTATTGGAAAACCCTTTACATAGTTAAATTCCAAAATAAATATCTACAATAAGTTAATATATTGAATGTATCAGAATTTTCTTTAATTGATCCAAAAATATCGAAGTTTTAATACTTAATTATATGGAATTCTGTTTTTATGTTGAACTACGTAGGTATCTATATAATCAAGCAAAGAAGTAAAGTTAATTATTTGATGTTTTATGAAACAGACTAGAATATTTTTAAATATGCTGTCATACAAATTGATATATTTTCCAGTTCTACCTACCCAGTTATGGGTTCAACAATAAAAACTTTTTACATAATTATGTATCTGATGTTTTTGTTTTCTGAATAAAAGAATTTTCATGTAATGAGGTCATAAAAATAAGGTTCAATTCTTCAGTATATTGTGGTGCAAGCTGCAAGACTTCTTTGGTTTTGAAGCAATTTTTTTCCATTAATTTCCATTATGAGTCCAAGGATATCCAATTTTATGTTCAATTATTTAGAGGTATTTTATTTTTCCATAAAATTTTCTCATCAATGGGTCCAATGATATCCAAGTTTTCATACTAAATTATAGGGTATTCTGTTTATATTTGAAAAATAGGAGACTCTATAATTAGGTTGAAAACTTAGGGTTGATTATTCAATATTAAACAATATTTTCTGAAAGAGAGGAGATAGTTTTCATGATATGCTATCATACAGTTCTACCTATTGTGGGTTCAACCTTATCAAAAATTTTTTTTTGGTATACTTATGGATATCTAAGGTTTTTGTTTTCTGACTGTATGAAGTAATTTTCATGTAATGCGGTCATGAAAGTTGAGGTAAATTCTTTAGTATCTTATGGTGCAAGCTCCAAAACTTCTTTTATCTGCTTGAAGCAACCTTTTATCTGTCTCTTGTTTGAATTAATTCTTGATTAATTGATCTGATATTTTCAAGATATTTCAGTTTAATTCAAGAGATGTTAACATCATTCGCAATTGATATTGATATCTGTGAATGAATTAAGTTCCACGCTGTATTTCTTTCAGAAAATTCGCCACAATGGGGCAATTCGAAGTTCCTTGGGGGAAACTATCTCAACATTTTGGAAAAATATTAACTTGAAGAAATTTTCAATACATTTCATCGGCGAAAGGATGATATTGAGGAATATAGTTAAATTAAAGTCAATTTTGAATGTGTGAATTTTTTGTTTGTGAAGTAAGGCACTAAAACTGAAACAAGGAGCCCCCGGGGGTGCAGCTTCCACCCCGGAAACGTACCTGAAAGAAACAGTGATTCCACGACTTTATTTTTTGAGAAACATTGAAGAACTTGATATCTTTGGATATGGATTCACCCTATATATCCTCTGTGTGTGCTGGAACCATTTTTCTCTAAAGTGGATTTTAATCAGCTTTATGAACAATTCATGCTCGTTTTGGTTTATATATTCGAAATAGTTTCTTCACAATGTCCATTTGAAATTTTAGAAAAATTATTTTTAGCACCCTATCTAATTGGAATTGTTGAATTTTGAGCAACACTATAATTGAGTAGAAAACGAAGGGTTAATTAATAGGTATAAGCCCTCATAAAAACTAATATATTTCAGATTTTCCACTTCTACCTAATATGGGTTCAAGAATAACAAAGTTTCACATAGTTAAATATTTAATGTTTTTGTTTTCTGTATAGAGGAATTTTCATGTAATAAAGTTGAGGTAAATTCATTAGAATCTTGTGATCCAAGCTGCAAAACCTTGGTTTTCGAGCATTTTTTTTCAGTACGTCTCATTTTGGGTCGAATACAATTTTATATTTAATTATTTGGAGAAATTTATTTGTGTCATATAATACATATCCTAATCAATTAGTAGATTGAAGGCTGAACTGAATTTGTCAGTTATTTCTGGTACAAGTTACAAATTTGTTATATATTCTTTTATAGAAGTGAATAATTTAAATGTTTCAGAATTTTCTCGTATGGGGACCACTATAATCAAGTTTTTTATTTAATTGCGTGGTTATACATTTTGATTTGGTTTGAATTGAATAATCACACAATTTAGTAAAAGGCGAAGAGTTGTTTCAGCGATATTTTCAGAAGTAGGTAAACAACAATATTTTTATAATATGTTATCAAGCAAGGTAATTCAAATTTTTTCGTGCAGCCTATTATAATTTGAATGATATTAAAGCTTTTTATTCAACCATATAATGCTATGGATTTCTTTCATATAATACATACCCCATATTAAAATTCTCATACAAACTAATATATTTCAACCTTTTCAGTTCTACCAATTAAGGGGTCAACGACAACTAAGTTCGAGATAGTTATATATGTAATGTTTTTCTTTTATGTATAAACGAATTTTCATGTAATGAGGTAATGAGTGTTAGGGGGAATTCTTTAGTATTTTGTGATGCAAGCTACAAATCTTATATCTAATTTTATATTTAATTAGTCGAAGCTATTTTTACCATATTATTATATTATATCTTAATCAATTGAGATATTGAAGCCTGTCAGTTTTTTGTGGTACGACTTCCAAATTTTTTTTATATTTGTACATTTAAGATAATGAATCTAATGTTTCAGAATTTTTTCTTATGGGATCAACTATACCTACGTTTTTCACTTAATTGCATGTTGATTGATTTATATTAAAAATAACTCACATCCAATTGAGTGTAAAGCGAATGGTTTATTCTGTGATATTTTCTCAAACAAACAACAATATTTTTATGATATTTTCAAAGAAGGTAATTTCACTTTTACGTATTCCTATTATAAGTCCAATAATATTCAAGTTTTGATTCAATCATGAGAAGCTGTTTTTAATACTCTCTTCATATACACGACTGATTAAAATTTGGGATAAAATATATTTCAACCTTCAGTTCTACTAATTAAGGGTACAACGACAACTAAGTTCGAGATAGTTATGTATCTAATGTTTTTGTTTTATGTATAAAATAATTTTCATGTGATGAGGTCATGAATGTTAGGAGGAATTCTATAGTATTTTGTGATGCAAGCTACAAATCTTTTATCTAATTTTATATTTAATTAGTCGAAGCTATTTTTACCATATTATTATATTATATCTTAATCAATTGAGATATTGAAGCCTGTCAGTTTTTTGTGGTACGACTTTCAAATTTTTTTTATATTTGTACATTTAAGATAATGAATCTAATGTTTCAGAATTTTTTCTTATGGGATCAACTATACCTACGTTTTTCACTTGATTGCATGTATATTGATTTATATTGAAAATCAGCCACATACAATCGAGTGTAAAGCGAATGGTTTATTCTGTGATATTTTCTCCAACAAACAACAATATTTTTATGATGTTTTCAAACAAGGTAATTTCACTTTTACGTATTCCTATTATAAGTCCAATGATATTCAAGTTTTGATTCAATCATAAGAAGCTGTTTTTACTACTCCCTCTATATACACGACTGATTAAAATTTGGGATAAAGTCTTTAGTATTTTCTGGTACAAGCTCCAAAGTTTTTGCGATAGATTATCATGTTGGCCAATTTATTTTAATCCTTAATCTAATAATTGAATTAATTAAATAGTTAGTATATCAATTGAAGTAAGTTGTATTACGTTATAAATAACTTTTTGTACATGTACATTTATCAAGGGCGTAGACCTTTTTTTTCTCGGGGGGAGGGGGGGTGTGAGTGCGTTGGGTTTGTATGTGGTGTGTTAATAACTTTTTGACGACATTGGTTACTCATATCTATTATGTGAGAAAAAGAGATTTCATGACGAAGTTTGAACCAAATTACTCGAAATAATTTTTTTTATTACCAATTCGGTTGTTCTTACCTTATAATGGATGTTCCTAAATTAGAGTCACGGAGGAATTGGATAATTTTAGGAATAAAAAGTCCCATGAATATAATCCCGCATATACGCTTTGTTTTCGATATACGGGGTGTTTCTAGTGTGTCGTACTTTTTAGGGATGCTTATATGCTTATATCAGTTTATCAAATCTTTATTAATCTTCGCTACAGAGTGGGTAAATAAGTACCAAAACTTATAATTAATTCATTCATTACAGCTTACTTGCTGGATCTTTATAACAATTTGGATTTTTCTGAGGATTACAGTGAGTTGATTGAAATATTTTTCTCGAAATCGATAGCAGATACGATAAGAACTATAACACACAAAAAAGTGTAGTATTGGACCTGAGGTTTTTTTTACATTTTTTAAACTACCAGCAGTTCACCAGAAAATAGTTCTGAAGGAAAGAATCAGGCACCCTTCCAGAAAAAATATCACCCTGTGGATTTGCATTCAAAATTAGCATATAATATGATGAAAACTGAGATTGGAATATCTATGGTTAATTCAAATTAATTATCTTGTGAAGGGAAGGTTCTATGAGTAAAAAAACTTGAACTTTATCACCTGTATCTCAAAAACAATGTGTTTGGGGACTAATTATAGACTTTTTTTTTTAATGATCCAAGAAATATATCATTTTCATTTGTACCTCCAATTTAGGAACACCGTGTAGATATAGTCAATTCAAAACTGATGTCTTCACAAATAAATTGCAATTTGAATGAAACACGAAATGGTACAACACATCCCATACAATTTTTCTATGCGAATTACTCAGTTCAGTTCTTTGATAACTACACTATTGATATTTTGTGACGAGAATGATACAAAAAACCGAAAACAACAGGTAAGTCTATACCGATAACGGATGCAAAAATAACAGATGGCAAATAAGAGGCCGAGAAAGCGGATAGATAAAGGAAAATAATAAAACTCGAACAAAGACGTATCTTTTTCTTGATTACGAATGCAAAAATCACAGATGGCAAATAAGGGGCGATGCCGAGAAAGCGAATAGATAAAGGAAAATAATAATCATCTGACAAAGACGAGCTCGTAGTGCAATAAAAGTACTCATCTTGAAAGTGATAATAAACTCATAAACCGTAAAGGGGTCCGTTTTTTCACTGACATGTCGATTTCAAAGGAAAGTAAAATGATTATTACTGGTTCATTTCATGTAGAAATTTTCGTTATTCGTGTTTGCGAGATTTCTGAAATTTTATATTTTGAAAATCTTGAGGGGGTAATTACCCCCAGTACCCCTCCCCATTTCTACGCCCTTGACATTCTCAATTTTAGAAGATATCAACACAAAGTTTGGAAAATGTGGTTTGAATTTCCTATGAAACTCTACAATGATCGTGAAAAACCAGTGTCAATTCATATTCTGACAATGTGATACACTGAAGGCCTTTAATAACCATGTATTCAAATGGCTGATAGATAAGAATAGTCGGTTCAGAGAATATTTATGTTCGTTATTTACTTCCCATTTATAGACCAAGGCCTCACAAATACCTGGTGCATCAAATATTCATTGCTTGAACACGTCTGACGTATGCTGTAGACTTCCAATACCTATGAACGTGATGTTCGTTCACGTGACAAAATTCCCTATTCATTGAAGTGAGAAAAATTTTAGTATGGTCAATCCTTGGATATTGAATACTTTGATGGCGATTGCACATAAAAATTTTTTATGTTGCATCTCAAAACCTAAGAATTTAGTCCAGCAAACCAAAATATTTTGAGCATGACATTGTTTGGAAAAAAGTTGAATGTACAGGGTGGGCAAATTTCGATGTTTTAGCACTACAACTTTTAAACCAGAGGAGATATACAAAATCTGATACCCACTTCTCGGTCTCTTTTTCTGAGAAACTAACAAGGGTAGTATTCATTTTTGGCCACCCTCTTTTGTTTTCAAGTTATAAGCGAAAATTGGAAAAATGGCGATATCGAAAAACATTCATATCTCCGCTAATACTGATGATAGAGCTCTGAAATTAAAACATTATATAGACACTTCTTCACGTAGAATCCAGTGGCGTGCTCGTCTTTGCAAAATGGTTTTCAATCACGAAGCTATGACTCAAAGTTATGTTTTTTCTAATAAGAACACTAGATTTCTGTGCCATTTTTTGAAAGCTCAATTTTTCCTGATTTCAAAAATATATGACATCGTATGCTTTGTATGTATAAATAATAGAAAATGGTCAAAAAACTCTTTTTACCTGAGAGTCTCAATATTTCTATGGTTTCAACTATTGATGAACACCGAAAAATTGAGCTTTCTATAACAAGAGTAGTGTCCTTCCATCAATCTGATTATTTCTATGCTTCGTCAACAGTTGAATTATTGAAACTCTTAGGTAAAAAAAGGTTTTTGACCATTTTCTATTATTTATATTGATACAAACCATACGATGTTATGTATTTTTGAAATCAGGAAAAATTAAGCTTTCAAAAAATAATACAGAAATCTAGTGTTCCCATTTGAAAAAATATAACTTTGGGTCATAGCTTCGTAATTAAAACCCCTTTTGAAAATACGAGCACGCCACTGGAGTTTTTTTCCATTAATCAAAAGAATTTCGTCTATATTTCAAGAATTTACGGTACAGAAATGCTCAAGACTGATTCTCCGCAAAGCATCATAAGGCACTGTTTTTTTTTCAATTCCTGCATTCGTGTAGATATGAGAGACAGGTTTTGGTGGCATCTTCTAGTGACATGCATCAGGTAGATCACATGCTTCGAACAATGTTCTTGGGTTTTATTCATAAGCTTTATTCATGACTTCATATCAGCCGATCGCTGCTATAAGATCTTTTGTATGCAAAAATGAGAAGAAACTTGAAAACATAACAATGGATTTCAGGTACTCATTTAAGATATATTTTGTTTTTGGGAGGTGAATTTGTTAGGCAAAGCAAAAAGTACTGTATGAAAGCCATGTTATCCATGAATTCTTGTTCAATTTCTCTCAGTATTTACAAATGAGCACTGGTTTTGATAAAAAAATTCAACAGTTTTCAAACGTTTTTGAACTATTATGAACACAAATGACATATGAAATGTCAAAGAATTATTCACATAATCAAACTATCGAAAAATCTAGAAAACATCGAACTTATGTTTCTTATCATCTAAGTACTAAATGAATAGTCCTATGTATAAAGGTTGCTTCCTAATTTTGGGGCAAAACTTCAGGTTATAATACTCATCAAAATAAGAAAGAAGTCCCCATAAATATTTGTACGAAAATACTTCATCCGAAAACTTCATTTTAATCATACTTTTTTTTAGCGATAACCTTAAAACGCTTCGATTGATTTTTTTATGGAAATTCAGTCATAGGCGAAACTTTTCACGGCTGATGATATTTCCTTCACAATAAAAGTTTTAGGGGCAGTTTTCTCGAAAATATTAAATGTTTATGCATAAAACTCCCATTCACTATTTTGTTTTTTACGTAAAAAATCTACTTTGTGTTTTTCGATAAGATGAGCGGTTTCTTCTGGAAAATAATGTTGGCACCAAAGCGGTTCTGGAGATACCCCAGACAGTTTTACTGCACAAAATTTCAACGTAAAAGTGAGTTTTTAAGAACTTGGATACCTGAAACGAGCCTGAAAGTGGTTTGAAGTGACTTTTAACAATGAATTATCAAAAATATTGAATGCATAATTATTTCAACATTACTTTGTAATTCATTTTTACATTGGTTTTCCTTTGTATAGCTGTATACCATTTCAGTTTTTATTTTTGAGTTACTTTCTCGTCGTTTCTCAGGGAGGCCCTCATAATTGACCTTCAAGATCTCCTGATTTGAATCCCGTTGATTATTATGTCTGGGGTCACATGAAATCGTTAGTTTATTTCTCTGAAATCAATACTCGGGATCAGCTTATCATAAAAAAGAAAATACCTAAATATTTCCATGAAATCTATCAAAAATTTTTTCATTTTGCACAAAAATTTGGTACGCTGATTAATTGCCAACTGTCTGTGACCATCTGAAATCCGACCCGGATACTCAATAAAACAACCTCTTGAGTGGCAGGTTTCGATGGCAGCCTGGGATGGCAGTCAGCGTAGACTGGCTGCCATTTGGAAGCAAGCCATTTGGACGCCTGGATTCCAAACGCTCGAAAAAAAGCCTCGTGAGTGGCGGGCATAATTCAGAAACACCCTGTCCTTTGCGGTGTGTTTCAATGAAAGACTTCAAATGAAACTTTTCTACCACGATATCGTCAGTCAGGGCATAAAAGCCGTACTGTATTAATAATGCCTCCTGAGAGAACTTCACAACTGCTTAATAAATAACAAAGGAAATAATGTTGGGATGAAAGGAAAACTCAATTCGAATAAATTAACCACATAACGATGGTCCCTCTACAGTTTAATTGTGTATCGAATACTTTTCCATGAACATCCAGCATTCCGTTAACTTCGTTGTATATTTTATTCAAATACCCATTCAGGAGAAGGAAAGCAGCACTCGACTTTCATGGAAGAATTCCTGCTGAAAGTTCGTCCTGAACTTGACGTCTTTTCCAGTTCTCTAACCCTTTGATAAGGCTCTAAGAGATGAAAAGATAAAACCTGCGGCAGTTTCACGCTTGCTATCCAGACTGTCGACGACAAATAAAGAATCTTGAAGGGACTATTCAGAGGAAAATACATCGGTCTGTCTACCCGACCAGACCAGGGTGTAATTCTCGACTTCTTTCATTTCGCTGTCTGTGTACCTCAACATCAGTTTGAGACTTTCCGAATGTGACAACTCGATATTACGTACAAGGGTGTCGATAAGGAATGGAAGATGGGAAAAATCAAGGGCGTAGATCTTTTCTTTTGGGGGGGGGGAATCAAAAAAAAATTTTTTGAGGACATTGTTTACTCATATCTATTATGTGAGAAAAACAGGTTTGATGACGAAGTTTGAACCAAATTACTCAAAATATTTTTTTTTAATAACAAATCGATTGTTCTTATCTTATACTCAGTGTTCCTGAATTGGAGTTTTTTTTCTCGAAATCGATTGCAGATACGACAGAACTACAACAAATCAAAAAGTATAGTACTGAACAAGAGTTTCTTTTTGAATTTTTATAAACTACCAATGGTTCACAAAAAATAATTTTGGAGGAAAGAAGCGGGCGCCCTTCCAGAAAAAATCACCCTGTGGATTTGCATTCAAAATTAGGATATCACATGATGAAAACTTTAAATTGGAATATCTATGCCAAATCAAGTTGAATATCTTGTGAAGGGAAGGTGGTATGAGACAAAAACTTGAACTTTAACACATGTATTTTAAATTAGGCTAAATTTCAGATCTCCATAACTTGGGAAACAGCATCCCATTTTTCTCGAATTTTGTCGGTTTATTTACTTCTTGCAGCCCTTCAAAGCGATTAATGTAATTTCAATATTTTCAGGGCAGTACTCAGATTATTGAGTTTTTTCCTTTAGACTTCGAAATCTACACTTTTTAGAGAAATATCGTTATTGGCATGAAAAATTACATAATTCAGTCTAATGAATTCAATTTTTACTTTGAATGGCACACTTTTTCATAGGAATAGCAAACGAGAGAATTCATATGTTATGTAACTTTTTTGACATAGGTTTTTTTTATATAATATTTGATGTTATCTGATAATTTTTCGGATTTTATAGCTTTCTGTTCAACTCTCTTTCATTGAAATCCTCATCACCAACTGATTGTTGTAACAGGCTACTTAAAATATCAATTAGAAGTATGCTTGATGAAACTGTGAATTCTTTTGAAACTAGATATTGAATTTGAAAATAACGTAACAAGCTACTTTTCTGAATGACCTGGATGATCTGCTTTCGCCACTGGCTTAGGCCAGTCCCTCATGTTACACCCCGTACATTTATGTTATTTTCAAATCATCCTGATTTATGTTGGCTGGAACTTTTCGAAATGTACAAACTCCCTTGAAAATCATTTCTGTAAATGAGAAAATGAGTAGGTTACCTCATCGTTTTCTCATTTCATTTCGATCCAACTCCTCAACTCTAGCTGAGTTTCGAGGCCTATATTAGTCTGAAAAGTTTAAAGAAAAAGAATAAAGTGACTAGCAGTCCACGGATCCGTTCAGATTTCCCAGACGTTTGGATTATATTGTAATATCCTGAGTTCTCTCGAGAACAATCGCGTTTCCACTATACATTTCAATCGAAATTGTTAGAGACATTCTGCCGATCCTACGATATTTGTGACTGAACTACAAGAAAAATATAATTTTTTTGTCAAACGTACAATAACAACGTCTTTTCTCGACTGACAGGATCATCGAAAAGTTCTACTTTTCCTCCGCCGGAGGGAAAAATACATTTCCCTCCGGCGGAAGGAAAAGTGGTTGCTAAGAAAATGATTAATTGGTTACTAAGGACAAGAATGAATAATTCTAATTCAAACGTCATTTTTATTGACCAAAGTTATATTGTACAATTGATTAATGTTACATTATGAAAATTGAAACCATATAGTAATGGACGGTTAGAATTATGTTCAAAAGTTGATGGCTCAATGTGGTCAAATTTGTGGAAGAGAAAACCTATTCGTTGTATTGTTGTATAGGTACTCAACATAATATTGATTTTCGAAATCAAATGATTCGAAATGAAAACCTTTATTAAAATCTTTGTCAAGAAAATATATTCCAAAAAAATCTGAGGTTTTAGAATTTGAAGACGTTGAAAAGTTTTTGAATTCCTCGATGTCAAGAT
Organism: Harmonia axyridis; assembly: GCF_914767665.1. Lineage (NCBI taxonomy): Eukaryota > Metazoa > Arthropoda > Insecta > Coleoptera > Coccinellidae > Harmonia > Harmonia axyridis. Next base: position 766,835 of record NC_059508.1, read on the forward strand.
ATGTATATCATCCTCAATATTATCACATCTTATCTGAATTTTGGCAGGACATGATCATAATTTTGGGACAAAATTGCAGATAATATTAATTATCAGATATTCTGGTGCATTCAGAAGAATCGAGTTGAGCAGTATAACAATAAATAATTATCTACCTCCCACCTACTGAATGAAGGAGAAAATATAATATCTCTGAAATGACATGGAGCATGGAAGAGCTCTTCTGTTGCTGAAAGTTATGTAGAACTGCAGCACAGAAAAAACTGGATATGGCCAAAATTTTGGCTAGCTATATTCTTGCATCGAGTAGTCAAATTTTGAACGTTCCCATTATAAATACAATTGAAAAAGGTACTACAAATGTAACCACTTCATACCTGGATTATCATTCAATGCAGGGATATATTATGCATTCTAATGTAACAATCAAAGTTTTCAATAATTGTACTTTCAAAAATATGGACTGAGACTGAGAGTTCATTCAATCTTCAAATTATTATAGAATGAATAGAATATATCAAAACATATCTCATTTATTTTCATGAAATCACATATTAGCACAATTGCAGTGATTCTCCTTTAGTAATCAAAAATATAAGTGCATTAATATTATTGATGAGAATAATAATTCTCTCAATCATTTATTCTGAACACTAATGATATTTAAGCTAAAATTTTTAGGTTAGTTATATTACAATATATTTCATCAATGCCTTTCCATAACTTATCCGTAAAGAAAACATTGTAAACAATATTCTTCATCGAAAATATTTCTAGTTATTCAATCCTTTTGGTTATCCAATGCAGTTATTAAATATATAAATACGTATGTGTGGATTGTAAATATTAGTATTTTCGATTTTTTTCACCCTGGAGAGTTCAATAATTCTGCAAAATAAATGTAAATAGTAGTCATACGAGATGTAATAATTTTGCTTGATTCTACCTTCCATTTTATGAAACAATTTCTTCTATACTATTAGATAAGTTCGAGATAACACAGGATCTACTTGATATATTTCTATTTAGGCAAGTTCCAGGAGTTTCGATATTACTATAGTGTAGAGTAGATATTGTATTTGTTATTGTTCACGACTTGACTTCTGAGCAGAAATGAAAATAAACGATGAAGTGACAGATAAATCCGTGACGGCTGACGGAGAGTTCGGAGTACCAACATATGATAATAAAATATAACCATGAAAGCTGTGCAAATCTGATATATTCTCGTACGATTTTGTTCAGAATTTGATTGTATGAATTACAAAACGTTTGAAAAAAAAATAGCATATTTCATTCGGAGTTGAAGTGACTTTTCATGGCTCGCTTAAATTGCCCGCCTCACTCCGTTCGGCGGGCAAACATAAGCTCGCCATGAAAAGTGACACTCCTCCTCCTTGTGAAATAATATACTATTTCTAATAGGAATTATTCAAATGAAAAGGGTTACAATGGCAACTCTGTGTATTATGTTTTGACATTTCTTATGTCATTTGTATTAAATAGGTTATGCCATTTAATCATGGAAAATTAAATACACGCTTCAACAACGTTGTTTTCTCAAAATCAGTGCTCATAGGTTAATACTGAGAGAAGTTTAAGAATGATTCATCGAATATTATTCATTTAATCGTCTCAAATATTCGTCTTATTGTAGGCAAACTTGAAAGTGAATTTTCTGTATATGATATAAGAATACCAGTACCGAGTACTGAACATGAATTCTTCTAAAATTCCTCTCAGTTTTCACAAAGGATCAGTGATTTTGATTGAAAAATTTCTAAAAGTCTAAGAGTTCCAATATTTCTATGGTTTCAACTGTTGATGGGCACGAAAAATTGAGCTTTCTATAACAAGAGCAGTGTCTTTCCGTTAATCTGATCATTTCTATGCTTTTCACTAATTTCTACCAAATTCGAATCTAGATATGTTTTATAATTTTTTTATCTAAAAATTGATTTGGAAATAACGAAAAGATCCACAAGATCGAATGTTTCAATCGAAAGTGTTGTAATGACATCCATCTCATTACAACAAGATTATTTTCATAGGTCTCCAGAATGAATACGCACCATTTTAAATAGAATATGAAACAACGCATATATGATTGAACTCAACAATATAATTACGAAGGGAACAAACAAGAAATAATATTTAACCTAATAATGACAAGTCGACACATCTTCTCGATATTTAGCACCGAATTCAATAGATGATTAGATGAATATCTAAAACTGTGTTCAAGCAACCTAGGAAATTTTCTCATGTGCTCATCAACAGTTGAAACCATAGAAATATTGAGACTCTCAGGTAAAAAAAGGGTTTTGACCATTTCATGTTATTTATTTTAATACAAACCATACAATGTTATATATTTTTGAAATCAGGAAAAATTAAGCTTTCAAAACATGGCACAGAAATTCAGCTTCGTAATTAAAAACCCTTTTAGAAATACGAGTACGCCACTGGATTCTACGTAAAAAATTGCCTGTATAATGTTTTAATTTCGGAGCTCTAGCATCAGTATTAGCGGAGATATAAAAGTTTTTCGATATCGTCATTTTTCCAATTTTCGCTTATAACTCGAGAACAAAAGATGGTGGCCGAAAATGAATACTACCCTTGTTAGTTTCTCAGAAAAAGAGATCGAGAATAGGGTATCAGATTTTGTCTATCACCTCAGGTTTAGAAGTTGTAGTGCTAAAACATAGAAATTTACCCAACCTGTACAATTAATCTCAGGACACCCTGTATACATTTCTGAGGTTTTCAAGCGCACAAGTAGCAGCATGAATGAAAGAGCGATCAAAAGGTCCTGATTTCATATCAGTGTTTTCCCCATTCTTCCTGTGCTCAATTCGACAATCGCAGAAGTGTCGTGAATTTCTGACAATCAAACCAGAACACGTGCTTATCAACAGAAGAAAGCCGTGCGATTATTTGAAAGAATTTCAAGAAACAACGAATGATAACAACAGGCAATCTAACAACTTCCTTTCTTCTTTTGTCTACAATCTCCAGGGAATTGCTGTGAACATTCCTGTGGTGAAATAAACGTGTCTGGCAGACAATTGCCTGTCGCAATCAGCACTCAGAGCAGAAAAGTGTTTTAAACTCTTGTGATAACTATATTGATCATCAATCAATATTGGAATGATAAAGAAATTCCCCTGACGTGCGCCAATGATTTCGCTTTGACTGCAAGGTACAACGTAAGTAGAAAGTGATATTGTGTGGAGGGGACTTATATCCAGTTGAATTCAGAGAACTGACGCAGGTAGACTGGATGGTGACTCACCACCTTCAACCAAAGCCAGTTCTAAATTTCTCTTTACACACTGATTATAATGGGAAGAGGAAAATATAACACTTCAATGAAGTTACTAGATGCATCAAGTGATTCCATTTTTTTATCTTCAAATGTGACTCATTCTTTCACTTCGGGAGCAGGCATTCAAGTCGTCAAATGTCAGAGATAAAGTCTAAACAGAACATAATTGAATGAATGTTTGGAAATAGGCGAGTTCCTTTCCTTTACTACCTACCTCGTCGAATGAATATGCTGTAAGAGTTATATTTTGTTAGATGGAGTGAAATACTTTTGCCTTCATCAGTTCATACAACTGAAACTCCCAGTTTACAAGATTCGATCAACAAAAAAAATTATTTTTTTGTCGTTATTTGGTCACAATTTCGGTTATTTTCGAATTTTGTGCCGGAAATGGCCTCGAACAATAAGGTTCACACTAGGAATGGGCAAAAAATATCGATAAAAAATGTTCGATAACTATCATCGATATTTTCAATACCGATATTATCGATATATGTACATATATATTTCAGAGTATCAAATTCGATTTGTTAATATTTCGCATTATGATTTCGACCTCACGAAACATATCATACCCTAATTCCATTAGTCGAAAATCCTGATTTAGCGGACTCTAAAATAAATATCGAATAATTTCGATATGCAGCAGTTTTGAAATTCTACACATCAAAAATAAAAAGTAATGACTGAACCTTGCTGAAAACTCAAGAAATAAATAGACACAATAAAATTGGAATATAATTCAACGGCCGTTTTCAAATATCTTTCTGTACCTAAATGCATAAACCATTTATTGGTTATTGCTGGAATTCCCAAGATCCCTTGTACCTACACCATATTAACCTATACAATAATTAATGTTTTCAGTTTTTAAATTCTACATATCGAAAAATTTTCGTAAAATAGAAGCAAACTACTAAATATGTGTTTTCAACTGAATCTGGTCAAGATAAATCAGAATTTTTGACTAATGCAACTAGATTATAACATGTTTCGTGTTGTCGAATTCCGTAATGCGAAATATTAAAAAAATATCGAATTTCATACTGTTAAATGAATATCTAATTGTAGAATCGCTGAACTAATACTCTCCTTAACGAAAATATTCCATAAAAATGGGAGCAAACTACTAAATATTTCGTTTTCAACTTAATTTTATCCCGATAAATCATAATTTTCGACTAATGGAACTAGAGCATAATATCTTTCGTGTGGTCGAAATCATAATGCGAAATATTAAAAAATATCGAATTTGAATCTCTAAAATAAATACTGATATGTAGAATCGCAACACTAAAATTCTGCTTAGCGAAAATATTCCATAAAAATGGGAGCAAACTAGGTACTAAATATGTCGTTTTCAACTGAATCTTGTCATCTGAATCTTATTATTCACCTATATGATCTATCATATATCGCTGTAATATTTTGGTTTGGGGAAATAATTAAGTTGTTCTAACAACTTTATTGAATTCAACAAACCAAAATATTACAGAGATATATATCGATATTTTTACTCTTACTTTCGATGAATTTCGATAGTATAAAAAATATCGATACAATATATATCGATAGTTTTCTGTCCCTTGCCCATGCCTAGTTCACACTGATGACGAATCCGTCCTCAATATTTCTTTGACCAGAAAACCAACTCAGACGAGATTTTTAGTTTTGATATAATTTTTTTTTAAATTCTACAATGATTCGAAATACAACAATCTTGACTGAAAAGTACAAGAATCCATAAAGTTTCGAAAATTCCATTATACCTAATTCTCTCATATTGATATTTATTATACAGGGTGTTTCCTAAACATGCGGCAAAAATTCAGGGGGTTGTTCCTTGGACTATTTTAAGAATATTTTGTCCTTTGATGATTTTTGAAAAACCTATTTGTTTCGAAGATATAGGGGAAACAAAATTTCAGATAATAACATTTTATTATGAAAAATTACATGAAAATTCAACTCAACCTACAAAAACTGTTGAAAATTACCACCTCTAGCCAGCATACAAGCATCCAATCTTCTCCTCATTGACTGCCGAACCCTTTCAAAAACTGTCAAAGATAAAATGTTAATTGCTAATACATCACAAAACGAATTCAAATGAAAACCGTGTTTAATCTGTATTCCTTTACCATCTGCACTTATCAATTTTTAGTCAAAAAACTGGCCGTTTTTAGTAATTGGAATGTTGTTAAACAAATTTAAAAATAAATTGTACCTACTTAGTAAACACAGTGCGGTACGCATTTTTATTTAAACTATTATTAATTTTAAAAATATGAAAAATGTTGTTCGCCCTGTATCTTCGAAACAAAGAGGTTTTTCAAAAATCATCCAGGGACGAAACATGCTTAAAATAGTCCAAGGAACAACCCCCTGAATTTTTGCCGCATGTTTAGGAAACACCCTGTATAATTATTATGAAAGAACATTTGTCAGACACTCAAACAATAAAAAAAAATTTGTGAATATTTTTTATTGTTTAAGTGTTTGACAAATGTTCTTTTTGAAATGTTCAATTGAATGCCACCTGAAAGCGTTAAAATACACTACGGTAATTTTTGTACTGTCATTCATCACTAATGGGGAAATTTGAAAGTTTAATTTTAGTAGATTTTCGTGGATAGTGCTTTGTTATCGATTATCTCGAAAATGATACATTCTATGGAAAAGATTCAAGAGAACTTTATTTTTAGTGAAGCTCTGTTGATTTCAGAAATGAAATAATTTTTTCGAAAGAAAGACAGTGGTGTAGATTTTAAATAGGAAAAGGATTATCGCACCCCTATATGTACGCCACTGGATAATGTTGGTTGGAGACACTTACCTGATTCGAAACATTACATTATGTAGACTCCAATACCTGGAAATCAAAACAATTAATGTAATAATACCAGAGTTACAAGTAAAAAACTTATTTCATTTTATATTGTAAAAATTATTTCCATTCATAAAAGAAAATAACAAAACAGTCTTTTTACTCTTTTTTTTTCATACGTCAATATCTCGAATGACAGGATCATCGAAAAGTTCTACTTTTCTTCCGCCGGAGGGAAAACTACTTTTCCCTCTAATAAATAATTCTAATTCAAATGTCATTTTCATTGACCGAAGTTATATTAAATGTACAATTGGTTAATGTTGCATTCTGGAAATTGAAACCATGTTTGTGCATGGACGGTTAGAATTATGTTCAAAAGTTGATGGCTCAATATGGTCAACTTTGTGGAAAAGAAAACCTATTCGATGTAACGTTGTATAGATACTCAAACTGTTACGTAATATTGATTTTGACAAATCATTCAAATTAACAAGCTTTATTAAAATCTTTATCAAGATAATATATTCCAAAAAAATTCAAGGTTTTAGAATTTGAAGACATTGAAAAGTTTTTGAATTTTGAATTCCTCGATGTCAAGGTATCTAAATTATCACCGATATTGTCACATCTTATCTTTTTACTTTTTAGGCGAATTCGCGTACCTACGGGTCCCTTCCATTTCTCTCTTCAGTTCACTGTTATTACCCAAATGCAGTATTTAGTAATGGCTGGCAACACGGCTGCTTCTCAATATGCGCCCGGACTTATCATTTGTTTTTACAGAAGTGGCGATTTCAGGATCAGATAAATTTCCACAAACATCCAAAGACTCATCCACGCTTTCATAGGCTTGTAATTCTTTGTCGCTGAAATGTCGGTTGATCAGGTTGTTTCTTTTTGCCCAATCAAATAAACTAAGTGAATCCCCTTGGGAATTTCCATCATTGATCCTCAACCATTGTGCTGAAGGAATTTCATCATTGATCCTCAACCATTCTGCTAAAGGAATGTCATCAATTTCCTCATATTCAGGATAAAAACCTGCATGCCTATAACAATTGCTTATAGTTTTTGAAGAAACGAGGTTCCATGACCTATTTAAAGCAAATATAGCATCAAGAAGGGAAAATTTAAATTTTTCGCCATTGTCTAAGTGGGAAAACAAATTACTCAGAAATATTTTTTTATAATGGGATTTAAAACATGCAATAATTCCTTGGTTCATAGGCTGTAAAATTGCATTCATATTTGGAGGAAGAAACACTAATTTTATACTCCTTAGATTCTCAACACATGGATGAGCAGGACAATTGTCAACAAGCAGGATTATATTTCTCTTCTTTTTTTGTAAATCAAGATCCCATTTCCTGATTTCAGTCTCAAAAATCTCGGATGTGATCCATGATTTCTCATTCGATGTATATTTGACAGGTAAATTTTTACAAGACTTCAAACAGCTGGGTGTTCTTGGTTTTCCTATAACCAATAATTCTCTTTTTTCCTTACCAGACATGTTGGCGCAAACTAACACTGTAATTCTATCTTTACTTTTCTCACCCCCAGAACATTTTTCGTTTTGAAACTTGAGAGTTTGATTTGGCATAAGCTTGAAAAATATTCCAGTCTCATCAGCGTTGAAAATGTCATCATTAGAATAATTTTTTCTAATATCGGGCCAGATGTAATTCAACCAATCTTCTTCACTTTCACTTGCACTTGCACTTGCACTTACACTTGCTGCTTCTCCATGCATTTTCCTTGAAGTAATACAGTACCTTCTTTTGAAGCGATATATCCAGCTTCTAGAACAGGATACGTTTTGGTTATCAGGGGACAATAGTCTAGAAAAATATTCTGCTTTCTTCTGCAACATCAGGCCGCTAATTGGAACGTTTTGAATCCTCTTTTGTTTGAACCAATTTAGCAATGCTTTTTCAGTTCCTGAATTGACGGGTTTGCTAATTTTCTTCATTTTAGAGATGTTGGAATTCATCGTACTCTGAAGTTTGGCTCTATTTTTCCAGATCGTAGAGACAGTTGAACTCGGCAATCCAAATTGTCGGCAAACATCTGCATTAGATTCACCATTCGCCAATTTATTTATTATTTGATTCTTTTCTTCTAGTGTTATAGCTCTCCTCGACATTTTCGTACAGTTACGTGAACGGTATCACTCTCAATCAAATACTGGAATAAATTGAACCAATAAATGCGATTAACGCATCCAAATTCGGACAAGTCAGCACAATTTTCTCGAACGCATGATCAGATCTCCTTGTAAATAATTCTACAGAAATTGTTCGCTAAAACCGAGCTCTCTTAAATGCGACACTCGTTGTAAGCGACCTCAACTGTATTTATGTGAACTTTTTTTCATGAAAAGAGTTGTTCTATCCGACGCCAAAGTTATTGAACTAAAATTTGGATCACGCTATACAATTTTTCACATTGATATTTGATATTTTACAATAAAAAAAGTGAAATTTTTAAGTTGAGAATCTGTCTATTTTCATTAATCTCCTTGTAGTTCAGTCACAAATATCCTAGGAGCAGGATATTTCTGAACTTCTTTCGAGGGGACTCAGAAGATTACAATTCAATTCAATCCAAACGTCTGGGAAATCTGAACGGATCCGTGGAATGCTAGTCACTTAATACTTTTTCTTTAAACTCTTCTAAACTTTCAGACTAATATACGCCTGTAGAGTTCGAAACTCGGCTAGAGTTGAGGAGTTGGATCGAAATGGGAAAACTGAGACGAGAAAAACTATTCATTTTCTCATTCACAGAAAGGGGTTTTCAAGGATATTTGTTCATTTTGAAAAGCCAACACAAATCAGGGTGTTTCAAGCATAACATAAATATACCGGGTGATTCACTGCGATGACCTATTAGACGCTTATGGAATTTTCTCCCTAAAATATTTTTAATTCTCTACAACTTCCGGTTATACCGGAAACAGACCACTACTTCATTATTTCAAATGGCATATATTATTGCATCATCAGATAGATTTTTTGATGACAATTTCAGCAATATGCCATACCTTGAGAAAAAACTCATCGGTTCGTGAGTTAATGAAATAGTTAAGAAAAAAATTGTGGTAACGAGGATTCACATTTTTGTTAATATTTCTACAGAATATTTTTTCTCGAAATAACCTTTTTCATTTTCGATTCTGCAAATATGTAGTCTTATAAGACTGTTTGCGGGTCGGTCCAAAAATGTTCAGGGTGTTCAACAGAAGATGAACTTGACAACATGAACATGAACTTGGACAACGCAGATTCGTCAAATCTCAAGGTTTTCTTATTAGAACCTACATTTTTTATCATTTCAGTCAATTCTACATATAAAAGAGGGAAGAGTTGAAAAATTCATGAACCGATTAAATTTTCAATTATATGAATAACACTTATTCAGCCATCGCTTTGCTTGCACGGTATTTTCTCCCACCAAAAAAAAACAGTGTTTCATCAATGCACGACACTCATTTCTATCCATTTTTCGAACAACAAGAAATGTAGGGTCACTTAACCTTCAATATCTCGATCCAGACTCAACTCTATATGCATTAAAATTTCATTGATTTATTTACCCTGTTCACTTTTTATTGTAAGGTGAAATTTGATTTCAGGGTTGTTTCTGAATATATTTATTGTTTAAAAATTTAAACAACAATCATTTGAATGGCAACGTTTCGGGCAGTTCAAGCCTGTAAAATATATGAAAATATACTCAATAAACATCACAATGGAACCAACAACAATCGAACAAGTATATAATACATATAGGTGAATTTTTTATATTGAATAGAGATCTAATTCCATAAGTACACTTATTACCTTCTCATTCAGATATTATAGATTATAATATAATAATATAATATATAATATAATATAGATAGATTATTCAAATAGGAAGGTAATAAGTGTACATATGGAATTAGATCAACAACCCTGAAATCAAATTTCACCGTACAATTAAAATTTTATTCCACCATACGGTGTATATAGCCAATAGGCTCCTTTTACTGGAGGATTAAAATTTTAATGACTGCATTAAATTTTAATGAATGTATGACTTCTTTATCTGGCACATTCAGGCATGCAAGATGCAAGTCGTTTCAATTTTCGGAACCCATTGCCTCATGCGACTTCTTGTATTGTGTAGAAATAGTTATTTATAATACAAGTGCAAAAAGCATTGATATTCTGGAGTTCAAAATTTGAAAATGAGGCACGAAGTGGCGAGTTTTTTAATGAACGAGTCAGAAAATGAGCCTTTTCTGTACGAGTATTATACATTATTTTTTCTAATTCACTGAATTTTTATTGGAATTAATGGAATGTTTACATAAATATCGTTTAGTGATTTCTGCAGTGAAAAATGTGGGTTGGCAGAACAGTTTTCTGTATAAAAAAAAACACCGTGTGTAAATTATACACAAATAGCTCAAGTCAATGGACCCACCTCCCCCACTCCCGAATTTTTTCTCTTGATACGGCCTTGGTAAAGATTCAGCTGTTTCCTTATGTGTCCGGACTCCGGATTTATTCGCTGAAAATCAATTCTACAGGGTGGGTAAATAAGCGAGATAAGCGGCTATATCTCAGGATCCACTCATCGTAGAGACTTGCGGTAAAAAATTTTACCACTACAAGAAAACACACTGGAAATTGTTTTGAAGTTTATACCTCTACCGCTAGAAAAATTAATTTTACTCGAAAATGTTTCATATGAAGTTGAAGAAAAAACATCATCACTGTAATCCTTGGAAAATTCTCTATCGTTATGAATTGTTTCTTTCGATTTTACGACATCAAATAAGGGTAGGTGAAAGGGAGAAATCTGACTGATTGAAATGCCTGTATCCTCAGTTCGGCTCAACATTTTTGAGCAAATTAGATCTTTTCTGAAAGATAATATCTTGTTGATTGAGGACAAAATATACTCATGATTAATTTGTTTTTGCTGCTTTCGATAGGGGGCGCTAAGTCAGAAGTTCATTGTTTTGTTCATTTTACTCCGAAATTTCAAACGTAATGTTAGGATTTTCTTAACAGAAACAGAAATTCATCAGATTTGCATGAAAAAACCTACAGGTCGCAAAGCGATAGTTTCAGGCGTTCTGAAGTTATGGCCGAAAGAAGATATTCTTCAACTGATGAACTGCGAAAAAACGAATTGTGTCTTTAAGTTCTGAAAGAAACAGAAATCCCATCAAATTTTTATGAGAAAACCAAAAAGTCGCAAAGCGATTTCTTCAGGCTTTCTGGAGTTATGGCCGAAAAAAGATATTCTTCAACTGATTCACTGAAAAACTGAATTGTGTCTTTTTTCGGCCATAACTCCAGAACGCCTGAAGCTATCGCTTTGCGACCTTTTGGTTTTTTCATACAAATTTGATGAGATTTCTGTTTTTGTCAGAACCTAAAGACACAATTTGGTTTCTCAGTGCATCAGTTGAAGAATATCTTCATTCGGCCATAACTCCAGAACGCCTGAAACTATTTCTTTGCGACCTTCAGGTTTTTTCATGCAAATTTGATGGAACTTCTGTTTCTGTTAAGAAAATCCTATCATAACATTTGAAATTTCGGAGTAAAATGAACAAAACAATGAACTTCTGACTTAGCGCCCCCTATCGAAAGCAGGAAAAAAAATTATCATGATTATATTTTGTCCTCAATCAACAAGATATTATCTCTCAGACAAGATCTAATTTTCTCAAAAATGTTGAGCCAAACTGAAGTTACAGGCATTTTAATCAGTCATATTTCTCCCTTTCCCCTACCCTTATTTGATGTCGTAAAATCAAAAGTGACAACTCAAAAAGATAGAGAATTTTTCAAGAATTACAGTGATGATATTTTTTCTTCAACTTCATATAAAACATTTTCGAGTGAAATTCATTTTTCTACTCAACGATAGCTATTAAGCCCCCTAGCGGTAGAGGTATTAACTTCAAAACAATTTCCATTGTGTTTTAGTGTACACCTTAGTGGTAAAAATTTTTACCGCAAGTCTCTACGATGAGTGGATCCTGAGATATAGCCGCTCACCTCGCTTATTTGCCCACCCTGTACATTCCTTCAATCTTAATCATCTCAATATAAACTCCGATGTGTGAAAATCGTTTTTTGTAATTGAGCAAATTCAACGGAAATCTTCCCAAATTCTTGGCAAAATTTACATGTTATTGTTACCTCATCAATACCAATAACCAAGTTTCGATAGAATAAACATCAACATATCTAAATCGACCAGGAAACATCTCATGTTTACAAAAGAAGCAGAATAATTGGACGAAGTCCAGTTACAATATAATAGGCTCAAAAATAGAGACTCTTTCTCAGTATTCGAGAGGGAGAACAATAAGCGACGATCCGATGATTCATATTTCTTGGAAATGCCCAATACTGCTGTGTGGGATCTGTTTAAAAGTTACACTTTTGCTACCCTCCTTCGCTGTTTTCAAATAACGAAGTTAGAATGAATAATGAGCATGAAACAAGGTTTTGCTACAGACCACATTGGTTGTAGCTGCTGAAGGATCCAGGAAGTTAAATTCAAAGAACAACCACTTAAATATTGCGTGAACTTGAGGGAAGACAATTTATGTACGAGGGTTCGGAACAGGCAATAATTTCGAGCTTATCCTTGTGCCGTACAGCCTGCCATTATGGCATATTCTGAAGAATAGGGGAGTTTATTACTTTTCTACGCAGAAACAATTCCCTTTGTACAAGAATGAGACTGTGAATTCAGTAGTTTACTTTCATTGATCCCAATCATGTCGCATATTTCAATATTCTTTTCATTCTATTCATATTACAGAATTTCGATTTCAAAGAAATAAATATTCCATTGATTGGAATAATATAATATTAATAATTCTTTATTGCGAAATCTTTGTAATACATTATACAGGGTGATTCATTGGTGAATGGGCGAAATATAAGGGTTGATAGAGGACACTCGCAGAATAGCTTATACACTAGAAGAATAAATTAAAGGATCAAAATAAAATTAGAAATTTTAAGCGGTTTTTCAAATGGCTGTATTTTCCATAACAATAGTCGTATCTTAATTTGAAAAGAAGCTTTTTGAAGCTTGAATTTTAAAGTTTAGAGATCTCATGATGACAAAATTTTTTAAGCAACGTGTATCGCTCAATCCTAATGAATACAGTGTCTAAAATTTCTGCGAAATTTTGTCAGTTTTTTTTTTGGCCTACAGACTTGGAATTTTTTTCCAACATAACCGCTATATGGATGAGATAACTTGTTCATTCAGCTTCAATATCCTTTCTCAAAATTCCGATACGAGCATTTCTCTCTGAAATATCGAACATTGAATTAAAACGGACCTTTTTGTCTTTAACCATCAATATCTCACCAATAAATGTTTGCACTGAAAATTTAGGGGATGTTTTGAAATCTTGAATGAAGAAGTAGCTATGGTATATTCGGAAAAAAATTATTTTCGTTCTCTACATTAATTTGAAAAAATGACAAAAAAGGGCTTTTGCAGGCTTTTCGGATAATCAAGCGCTGAATTGCAAATATCGAAAAAACCATCAATGTTGAGTATTCGTTTTACAGTTCAATATCACCACAAAAATCCCAGAGAATTTCAATTCAATACATGGGGCGGTTTTTTTGTTTCATTCGATCCAATTTACAAAAAATTAAAGGATCACGCATTCTAACAATGTTAGGAAATCAAAAATCAAAAAGATTTCAAAACATCCCTAAATTTTCATTGAGCACACAAAACTATTGTATTTTTGTCCACCCTGTACCTATTGGAATCAACATGTGATACATTTTTGGAATCAGCTCAGCTAGTGTTATCGGAAAATTGAGACAAAATGGGGGTGTTCTATTTAAAAAAAAATGACGGTGACGTCATTACTCGAAAGTAATTCACCCTGTATACTAGATTATTATTTTAAAATACGGTAAATTAAAATAAAAAATCGATGTGTTTCAGTATAACTTCTTAAAATGGTCTGTTTAGCTAAAAATGAATTTGTTCCGTACTTTACGGACACAGTGTATATGTACACAAGTCAGGAATGCTTTGATTTTTTCCTAAGAAAAGAAATGTGCCCCCAAATGGTACCCCAATAATTAATTTTTTGTGATGACTTCCAATTCCGACACAACCAAATCTGATAATGTTTTAATTTATTTTTCTTTTTCAATTCTCTAATCTTTGCTCAATGACATACCAAAAATTGATTCCATAATAAAATTGGAATCCTTCGGGACTCAATGTTTCTCTTCCCTTCCACTCGAGAGGAACTACTTAGGTCAATTAAAAGAAAACTTAAGTCGAAGAAAACCAGTGGTGTAGACGATTTTCCTAGTTAATGGTGTTGAGCTTAGATCAGGAGGTTTTTCCTAATACAGTCAAAATCAATAAAATCATTCCGGTTTATAAAGAAGGAGACCCTGAAGATTTAAAGAATTACAGACCGATTGCTTTGTCATCTGTATTTTCTGAAATATTTGAATACATCTTTTCAGAAAGACTTTCACCTTTCTTAAATAAGCATGACATATTGGTGAAAAATCAATTTGGATTCAGACCTAAGAGATGCATCATAGATGCAATTTATGAATTTCTGAAAGATGTTGTGAATTATATTGAGTCCGGTGTTGGAGTCTAGTTTTCTAACAGATAGAAAACAATATGTCTCGCTGATGTCCTCTGCTCTGGTGAGTCGTCTCAGTGCGATATTGAGATTATACATGATTATAAATGATGATGCTGGAGTACCGCAAGGTTCAATTTTAGGTCATTTGCGATAGCCGTATCTCTATGCAGATGATACAACAGTGATTATCACTTAAAAAACTGAAACAGCCTTGAGTTTCCTGCATATAAATGAAGCAGAAACTAAATTTCTAGAAATATCAATCAGTATATAGACAATATTAATGTGAAATTGAATAGCATCGAAGTGAGAAAAAGCAGTAGTGTCAGATTTTTGGGAATTGAAGTGGATGAATGCCTTACATGGAGAGTACACTGTGAGAATATCTGCTCTAAATTGAGTTCATTATTATATATTTTCAGAGAATTAGGATCTGTCTTGTCTTCAGATCAGCGAGCAGATCAGCTCATAACATTGTATTATGTACATGTATATTCCAGGTTTTCCTATGGCATTGTTTTTTTGGGTGCATCATCTGGTAGCAATGTCGTGTTTTTGGGCCAGAAAAAGTTAATTAGATGTTTGGCTGGAAATCCCAAGACCAGTTCTTGGAAGACGATTTTTAAGTCCCTTAATATACTGGAAGTAACTACACTGATAATTAAAAAACGTGAACAATTCATTGGACATAGTGACATACACCAGTAGGATACTCTAAATAAGGAGAATCTTTTTATATTCAATTTAAAATTCAGAATTGGAAGGAAATTACCTGTGTACCAGGGTATGGAAATATTTAACGACATCACTTCCGAAATTAAGAATTCTAAATCGGTAGCCATTTTCAGACTTAGATTGAGTAAATTTTTATGATGAATGTTATTATAGTTTGAATGAATTTTTGCTAAAGTAGTGTTTTTCATATTTCTTCACTGTTAGAATAAGGTTTTGTTCTTACAAAATAGTGAAGAACAGGTCTACAAACTTCTTAGTTTGTAAGCCTGTTGTTTTCGCTGATGATTAGAAAACACATTCTGGGTATTTTTTTTGTCATGTTTCTCTTGATTTCTTCTATAATGTACCACGCATTCTACAGAAATAAATGTGTTGATCTATCTTTCTATATAATCTCCTTCTCTATTTTTTTTTCTCACCCTCATGTGATTTTGTGGAACTAAGAATATTTCAGAATCAGAAGCAGTTCGATACTTTTTCGAACATAACCCAGAGCGATGGAACTGTAATTAACAACCCTATACAACTAAGCGTAATGACACTCTATACCTCAGGCTCTTCATTCGAACTGATACGTTTCGAGCACTTCAAAGATTCAGACGCCCTTTGCGTTCTCTTCATATAGTGTACTTCCACAATCTGATTTATTCCATTCAAAGGGGTAAAACTGGAGAGAAAATTGATTCCAGCCCAACAATTTCATAATGATACTGACGACTCGACGGCAGACCAAGCTTCCAATTTGTCGTCTCTATGCTGCTTTACATTGTTCCAGGAAAATTGAATATCTAATGCACATATACCTTACTTCCCATCATCAGTGCTTTCATCAAAGCTACCATGCAATTGAAAAATTTATAATTGATTTGATAATGTAAGACAATAACATAGACTGTTAGTTCCATCAAGGACTACGAAGCACAATAATAAAGAATGAATTATTCATCTTGTTATTATGGAAGTCTTATAAACATAGGCCTGCAAAAGTTTTGCAGTAACTGGGTGTCTTTTGTGTTCCTAGTTTAATTCTGTGATGATACAGTTTATCGAATCTTTATTAATCTCCGCTACGGTAAATACCTACATAGACGTACAACGCTTTTTCTTTCCGAAATACCCTCCATGATTTTCTGCTCTTGGGATTATCGTAATGAACCTATTTCTTATCTCCAATCACAATGCGATGCAGAAATCCCTTCCGTCTTTGCCTTGCAAGCAGCTTTTAACAAGCAAACAAACGCCGTTCAACATCTCTCCGCTTCAACTCGCACGACACCCAATTTCCTCGTTACTGATTAATTTCCATGGCGATTTAAAATGGCTTGTTGCGTCACTACCAATGATCCTGCCAATTCTTGTTGTGTTTGACACGAGTCTTGATCAAGTTATGCCTACAATTCTGCATCTTCGAAAACCTTCTCTCTTCCACCGCCATGCTGGTCTTCGACGTCTAAATCACCGTTCTTGAAGCATTGAAACCACTCTCGGCACGTTCTTTCACTGATGGCGGCCTCGACATAGGTATTTGAGAGCATTCGATGAGCCTCAGCCGCATATTTCTTCATATTGAAGCAGAAAATTAAAACCTCCCGCAAATTACGACAATTTGGCTCGTAAACTGACATGTAAAATAGAGAATAATTTTATGATACAGACACAAATCGACCAATATTCCGATGGCGTTATGTTAACAAATACCTACCTAAGCTAATTGCATGACATCTACGATCTATTTATTTCGACTACCACTTACCGCTACAGCCATCTATTGCAAAACGGCGCAGGCAAAGTTGTGCACCTAGTTAATAAAAATAAGTACCAAAACTTATTATCAATTAATTCATCACAGCTCACTAACAGAATCTTTATAATAAATTGGATTTTTTTGAGGATTACTAGAAAATTTATTTGAAATTTTTTTCTCGAGTTTGGTAGCGGATACGACAAAACTACAAGAAACCAGTCTCATTTTACATTTTTTGAACTACCTAGGGTCCACCAAAAAAAATATTCAAAATAAAGAAGCGGTTACTATTCCAGAAAAGATATCACCCTATAGATTTGCATTTACAATTAGCATATCACATGATGAAAACTTGAAAAAATAGTTGAATTATCTTGTGAATGGAAGTTGTTATGAGAAGAAAATTTGAACAAAAATTAAACTTAAACACCATGTATCTCGAAAACAAAGAGTTTATAGAATTTTTTCCATAAAATGATTCGAGGAATATGTCATTTTCGTTTGTATGTACATCCAATTTAGGAACACCCTGTACATGAACCTTAGGTAACGTTGAATTATTCATTTTTGAACTGTGAAATAAATATTCGGCCATTGTACAAACTACAAATCCAGTCCTACTGTTAACATCTTAACATCTAGGCAACAACTTCCTTTAGAATCATATGAATTCTAATGGGTTTTTTATGGATTAGACGCTCAAATTCATTGACTACTGATGTTCGACTAGACTGAGACGAATATACCTAAATTGTTTCACAACAATAGGAACTGTGTATTCACTTTTCGAAGCACTGGATGAACCTGTAGTAGAACACATCTTGGCTATACTACGGGTTCGCCTTGTCTCTTACGACTGTAACCATATATCAACAAATCATCCTTGAAATTGAGGTTGTATAAGACTTTTTCCAGGTTTCTGCAAGGATATTTCAGATAACTATACCTACTCCATTGTGAAATGAATAAAATCATAGACTTTTGCCATCTAGATTATTCTTTTGATTATGTCGCCCAAAAATATACTATACTAGTGGAATAAATTATTAAAGGATCAAAATAAAATTCGAAATTTTTAGCGGTTTTTGAAATGGCTGTATTTTCGATAACAATGGTCGTATCTGAATTCGAAAAAAAGCTTTTTGAAGCTTGAAGTTTATAGTTTAGAGATCTCATGATGACAAAATTTTTCAAGCAACGTGTATCGTTCAATCCCAATGAATACAGTGTCTAAAATTTCTGCGAATTTTTTTCAGTTATTATTTTGGGCCTACAGACTTGGAAATTTTTTTTTACAACTCAACCACTATATGAATGAGATAATTCTGTTGAAGATTATGAACATTTGAATCGAAAATCGTGATCCTTTAATTTTTTGAAAATTCGATCGAATAAAACAAAAAACCGCTCCATGGATTGAATTGAAATTCTCTGGGATTTTTGTGGTGATATTGAACTGTAAAACGCACACTCAACATTGATGGTTTTTTTGATATTTTCAATTCAGCGCTTGATTATCCAAAAAGCCTCAGAAAGCCGTTTTTTATCAACTTTTCAAATTAATGTAGAGAACGAAGAAAATTTTTTTCCGAAAATACCATAGCTACATCTTGTAGAGAATTCATTAAAGATTTCAAAACATCCCCTAAATTTTCTGTGCAAAGATTGATTGGTGAGATATTGATGGTTAAAGACAAAAAGGTCCTTTTCAATTCGAAGTTCGATATTTCAGAGAGAAATGCTCGTATTGAAATTTCGAAAAAAGTAAATTGAAGCTGAATGATCAAGTTATCTCATCCATATAGTGGTTAAGTTTGTAGGCCAAAAATAAAAACTGAAAAAATTTCGCAGAAATTTTAGACACTGTATTCAATAGGATTGAGCGATACAGGTTGCTTGAAAAATTTTGTCATCATGAGTTTCTAAACTTTCAACTCCAAGCTTCAAAAAGCTCAATTTCAAATTGAGATACGACCATTGTTATGAAAAAAAAGCCATTTGAAAATACGCTTAAAATTTCGAATTTTATTTCGATCCTTCAATTCATTCCCCTAGTGTATATGGAAACATACATCGTTCGAATTGATATTTAACTTTGAAACCGCCTATTTCGATCTAATTTCTAACTAATGAATAATTTGACAGCAAGATGAAAATCCCCAGAATGGTCAGAATTACATGAAATCTTTTCTTTTTGAATGAATTGCTTTGATTTGAATTCTTAACCAAGGTTATCAAGACTCAAACATATCCTTACATTAATCAAATATACTGATTGAATTGATTCAACATTAAAAAATATTTAAGTTCATTATTATTACAAAATAACTAAGAATATTTTTGGAATTAAATCATTGAGGAAATACTCTAATGCATCCCTCAACCTATACATTTGAATATATTTAATTATGTTTGAACTATGCTTTTACTTCTCTGCAAAAAGTTTAATCTACAATAATTTCGAGATAAATGTATTATTGAATGGTTATACAACTAGAATGGAACTATTTTCCAAACAATGCTTGATCATTTTCGTTCGAAGGCTCCAAACTGATATTCAAAATTTAAGTCGAAAATCATTTTCAGTAAATCTATCAAGTTTTATTGTGATATAAATCCAAATGACACCATCTTGACTAAAGAATAGGAAGAAAAGTGAACAATTCGAACACTTGTTTATTTATATTACGTTCGAATTACGAAATCGTTATAGTCATTTCGATTACTCAGTTCATGAAATGACTAAACAAATATACCCTATTTGATAATGGATCAATGAAAAAAAATCAACTTTTACTTGTTGGGTTTTAATCTAATCGTAGTTGATATATCAAAGATACCTACCTGCCATTGAAACTTTTTGTTTACACAATTCTCCGAGATGATGACTTACTCGATGAAAACCAATTGAAATATAAACGTTGACAAAGTCGCGATTGGTCATATGGATATATCATCAATCCTTATGAATACAGGGTGATTCACCGCGATGGCCAATTAGACGTTTATGCAGAACTAAACATGAGTTTATGCTGAAAATTTGCATGTTGGAGTTTCTCCCTGAAATATTTTCAGATCTCTACAACTTCCGTTAAACCGGAAACAGACTACTACTTCCTCATTCCAAATGGCACACCCAGTATATCATCGCATTAGATTAGATAGCTTTTTTTATGACAATTTCAGCAATGAGCCATACCTTGGGTAAAAACTCAACGGTTCATGAGATAATGGGATTCTTATGAAAATGATGGTGGCGACAAGGACTCAAATTTTTTGGTTATTTCTGCAGAAAAATTTTCATTTCGATTCTGTGAAGGTTAGGTAAAGCTGAAACAGAAAGGTTATCGGGTATGTAGACAAACTTGAACAATTTTAGCTTTTTATTGCTTCAGCCAAGCTTTCGGACAATAACTTGTCCTTCTTCAGGGCTACTGAAAATTACATAAAGTTGTAAAAAACACACAGAAATCAATACAGCAGAACTTACATCAATATGAGTCTGAAATGTTAAAATTATTTCAATGTCCATGTATAATATGTAACTTGCAAGGAATAACAATACTTTTCTTAATCTTAACAACAGAATCAAACAACTAGTCAAATCTTAAAAGACATATGAACGAACAATGTCAAAGGTTAAAAACAGAAAAAACACAAAGACAAGAGACACAGAGAGGAACGACAACAGAGGACGAGTGACTTCAAAAAATGAGGAATCATAAGGCATGAAACAAATTTAAATATCTATTCAGATTTTAATGGTATTAATTCCATTTACTGCAACATCGTTCAATTGATTAATGAGTCAAATTAGATGATTATGTATTACAGATGATTCCCTCACTATAAAACGCCTTATGATTCCTCATTTTGTGACGTCACTCGTCCTCTGTTGTCGTTCCTCTCTGTGTCTCTTGTCTTTGTGTTTTTTCTATGTTTTTAACCTTTGACATTGTTCGTTCATATGTCTTTTAAGATTTGACTAGTTGTTTGATTCTGTTGTTAAGATTAAGAAAAGTATAGTTATTCCTTGCAAGTTACATATTATATATGGACATTGAAATAATTTTAACATTTAAGACTCACATTGATGTAAGTTCTGCTGTATTGATTTCTGTGTGGTTTTTACAACTTTATGTAATTTTCAGTAGCCCTGAAGAAGGACAAGTTATTGTCCGAAAGCTTGGCTGAAGCAATAAAGAGCTAAAATTGTTCAAGTTTGACTACATACCTGATAACAACAACAAATACTGCTTCTCTTAACCTTCAATATCTCGATCCAGACTTAACTCAGTTAACTCTATGTTCTGAAATGTTGACACGCATCTTTTAAAGTTTGGTACTAACGCGAGAACAAAAGTAGCGGTGCCATCTGTGCGATAGGCCTGAGACTTTTTGAGTGAAGTATCAAACAGAAACATTCCAGCCGACTTGAACACAGTTTTATTATTTTCTAATTTTATGTTCCATTGAATTGTTTTTCGAATAAATATAGTCGTAAATTCGCGTAATATCTGGGTCCATAAGATTTATCGAACCACATCGGTATTTTAATGGTGAATTGAAAAGAATTTATAAACTCGAAATAAAATTCGGACAACGCTGAAGGTTGAATTCTATTTTTATTTCCATGATAATTTTTATGTTAGTAATGCATGTTTGCGTTTTATTCATGTGATGGAACGTGTGTAATGAAGAACAATGTGGGTGTTCTAAACTGCTTCAAATTTGTTTTTGAATATGTGAATAGGAATAACGAAGTTATTCGATTTATCAGTTGATTATGATAAGATAACATAATATATCATACAATTTTATAAGAAGAATTTGAAAAGATGGATGATTTTACCAACTGAAGTAAAACAAAATAGTGGCTTAACTTTTGAAAGGAGGATCAAAGAGGAAACGATCAGGCAACAGTCTAATGAAAACATTGTCACCGTTAAATTTTTCTGAATTTTTCGTATGTTGTTTCCTAAACAAGAAAATATATGGGCCTCACTCAACTTTCAAGGTGTCGAAGTTGAAAAATTGCATTTTTTGTTTTGAAATACCGAGAAACAATAAAATAGTAAATAATTTTGAACACTTGCTTTAAATGGTTCTTCATTTTTTGAATTGCTTGGTAGGTATTTTTGTTGCAATTCATACTTCGCAATCTTCGCAGCATCTTACAGAGAATTTCAATCGATACAAGAAGACGCATTATTCGGAGATTAGCAGGTCCGTGTTTACTATAAATTGAAATTTCCTAATATTTAATGGTTCATAAAATGATGATGCGAAATGTGCCATTGATCCTTTTAGTCTTGTTTGAAAGAGTATTCATTGTAGATTGTGAGGAAAATTTCGTTTTTTGAAAATTGGATGTACAGGGTGTTTTACAAGACGTGGGATAAATAATGTAATTTTCTCAGTCTGGACCTGTGCTATCGATAATTCATTATGGGCAAATATTTGACATTGGCCTATACTTATTACCTAAACTTTTCAAGAAGATCCGATTGAGAGTTTTCGATAAAATACATAAAACATCCTGTATCTCTTAAACGAATATAGTTAGGACATATTTCGAACACTGTTACGGACTCACCAAAATGTCTTGCATCTGCCCTGAAAGCCTGTACAATCATTCGTGAAACACCCTGTACATACAATTGCCATACAATCTTCGGAATCGCATGTGATTCCGAAAAAGGTATTCGGCAATTTTATTATATGATTGGCCATATTGGCTTCCTTTGATCGTTGAAAACTTTTTCTTTTGTATTGTTATTGGACCTTCAGTTAATCACATAGGGGAATACATATACACATACTATATACATATGGAATATTGAAATATCGAAAGAATATTTTACGCCCAGATTATATGGCATCTTTTAGCTCATTTTGCGTCCATTTTGAATTTTCATTTTTCGAACGAAAATAAGTGGCATTTTGAATTCTGAAAAAAACACAATAAGATTAAATTATCAGCGGAAGGTCACAAGGGGTATTAGCACGCAGCGCGAAATAACCACACCAAAAGGGCGTGATTCATCTAACCTAACTCATCACAACTAGTTAATAAAGAAATATTATTAATTGTATCATGTGAGCATATAAAGCCAAATAATCACGGAATTATTTTAGTGCAAACTAATGTAAAGAAAGACTTACCACTTTCGAAATTTCTCTAGAATAACATCAGGGTGTCGAAAAACGAACAAACCACCACCTTGTTCAAAACATCACTACGGATGCAATTGCATTAGAACCGGATATTGACTATGCTAATAAGAGATGGCGTGCTTTGTTGAAATCTGGATTTAATAAACTGCGATGCAAAAAAAACACAATGCGCAGAATTACCCTTTGCGCGAAATTCCCCCGTTCTCCACTAAAATGAATATCTTATTTCGTTCTCGCGTTACAGGGTGTTTCTTGAAAAATTTATTTTCAAATATTTCGCTATGATCCGGTATGAGAATCATATGAATCATAAAATTACTAAAGAAAACGTTCTGGGCTTTGTCGATTATATCGAACAGAAACCAATATAAGTATGCGACATATTTGAAATAGTCATTCTTCAAAATCGCCATGTATTGAAGAAAAACGAATCAAGATATATATGATTTGTTTTCTAACATCTTATTTTTTCGAAAAAAGAGACTTTCTTGTTCAGGTACTCATATTCGTCAAAATACGAAAAATTCAGAAGAATTAACTGATGACAATGTTCCCATCAGACTGCTGTCTGGTCCTTTTCTATACGGCGAACAAACAGCTTTTTTAATCAATTTTTGGATTTTAGACATTTCAAAACGGCAACCGAAATTTCTGGCAGATTGATATAAAATACGATTCCAAAAGTTTAATACTGAAAATAATAAACCAAAATGACCATTATGTAGATGAATTTTTATTAAATTTAATGCTTAGAGGGTTATTTTTGAGGAAGTATAATGTACAAAGTTCGCAACCCTATTTCTCTGAGAAAGCTGTTGGTCACATTGCGTAATCTAAGTCCGTTCCCTAATACAGAATTACTCGTTATACTCTTCATTAAACATTGTTGTCAACCTCAAGACCAAAAGCCCACTTGGAGTTTATACACGTCTACCCGGATAGTTCATTGAACCAGTGTGAAATTAATTGCTTGCCAACGTCAGACAATAGGGGTTATTTTGAATATTCAGGTCATGTAGATAATTCATATAATGAGGAATTCGTGAAATTGACATTTCACTGTAAGTGTCAATTGGTGAATGCCTGATATGTTTTGTATGAATTTTGGTTAATGTCATTTGAGTACACGGTGTCCAATTTTACAGTCACACAAGTGTCTGTTTCAATATAGATACAGATATTTAAAACTGTCCAGTTGTATTTTTCCGTGAAGATGAATCTTTACGAGAAATCCATTAAAAATATTAAATGGCAACATGGATCGTGACACATAATCCTGAAAGTTTTGCTTTTCCATTTATGAATATGCTAAAAAATTATGTTTGGCGTTCGAAATGTACTCGCTGGAAATGATTGATGAAAAAAAAATTTATTTATGACACATTGTTTTTGTATTCTGTAACATTTCAGTTGTTATTACTATTAGCTGCTTTCAGAAGAATAAGTAGAATTGTTTCAAACACGATACTCATCAAATGACATTCATCAAAATTCAGAAGTGTCAATCAGGATTTCTATCAATCCAATTCTCGAAAAAATGTAAAATCACCTACTGTTGAAAACACTTTTTCTATATCCACTCATCATTTTCTACAATCTCTCAAATGCGTGGATAGATTGATATAAGATTCTCACTATTTTCTAAAATAAAATTTTGAGAAAGCCTCCGACCGATTTTGACTCAAAGGACTATAGCTCAAAAGATGGGAATGGCAGGCTATAAAAAATGGGAAAATGATAAAAAACTATCTGAAAAACACAAATTTTTACGTCCAAATAGATGGTGCAGTATCTACCAAGATACTGTTACTGATGAAAAGAGTTAAGAGGTTAATAGGCAAATAGATGCCTAGAACCTTAAAAAATAGCAGTTATGTCGTGTTCTTTAAACATGAAGACCAATACTGTTCAAGTTCATCTATGATTAGGGATCCATCAAGCCAAGTAGCTTGACATTTTAACCAACTATTTGACTTGAAAATCAAGCTCGTGAAAAATTACATACTTGAGCTTGACTTGACATGATTTTAGATATTTATTGGTTGACTTGATATCAAGTTACTTGATATTTTTTGAGCTTGATATGCACGCGTCGCACGGCATATATTTCTGCAATCTCGTGCGCGTTGAGACTAAATAAGGGGATTCCTCGAGCGCCGATAGACTGTGTGACTTTATAAGTAGTTTCCTCACATTTCTATTAAATCTATCGGTAGATTTTGATAGATTCAGAAATTTTAAACGATTGCAAATATAGGTTTGAAAAACCATTGAAATTAATTAATGTGTCTATTCAATATGAAAAAGACTCGGAAAAGAGAATATTAGAAACAAGAAAAATATATAGAATTTTTTCAAAAAATATTACACACTTACATATATGTATTTATACGAGGGTGAATCAAATATAAACGAAACTTTTTTTATATTTATTTTTATTTTAAACGCAAAAACGAATATAGTTTATTTTCCTGATTTGGAAACACATTTTTCCGAGCTTAGGCAGCTTTCCAATCCCTTCCACGTAGAAAGATGCAGGTCGTATCTGCAGCCAATTGCGCACGTAGGCTTCAATCTCAGCATCACTATCGAATCTTTGGCCTCCCAAAGCTTCCTTGAGACGGCCAAACACATGAAAGTCACAGGGTGACAGGTCTGGACTGTAAGGAGGGTGTTCCAATGTTTCCCACCCCAGTTCCCTAGTCAAGGCTGCTGTATGGAGGCGAGCATTGTCATGGAGAAGAACCACTTCCTTGATCGATAGGTCTCGTCTTTTGCTGCGATTTGCATCACAGGTAATAATGTGAGTGGAAAATTGGTCTCCTTGCTCCTGAAATCATGCAAGAAGACGCCCACACACCTGAAGAAGTTGATTACAACACGTTGCGCAATTGACAATTGCTCCGAAATCATCACGGTCGTTGTGGTAAGCCCACGTGCTTTTCCCACTCCTGACAAACCTACCCAACAACAAACAAAGAGGGAACGTTCTCCCTCCACTATCGTGCCTGACAGGCGAAAAGTCTCGTTTATATTTGATTCACCCTCGTATAAAAAACTGAAGAATGGAAAATTTATCGGGAAAAAAGAAAACTAATTTCGCCAAATATTGAAGGGTGGCATTTTCTACTTTTTTCAAGAAATCGGAATTCCTAGAAGAATGGATTGGAATATTTTCTTCTATACAGTAAGTTTAATAAATAAAAGTGTTTTTTGCGAGGTTTCTTCTCATTCCATCACTCTTTTATTGATATGAAACTATACAATAAAACTGCTAAAAATCAAGTAGCTTGAAATGATGCAAGTACTTGATGTAAAAATACTTGTCTTGACTTGAGATTGAGAAACCACTACTGACTTGAGCTCGACTTGAAAACAAGTCAAGCTCAAGCCAAGTAGCTTAAAAATCAAGCCAAGCTGTGAATCCCTACCCTATCTATGATGATTCCTGCAGTTTGAAATAATCCCATAAAATCGTCTTAATCCACAATTTTCTTTGCTGCAATGCTGTTATATAAATTGCTCCACGTGAGTTAGGGATATTGACTTAAATTGCAAAAAAATATAGTTTAAATGAGATTTTTGTAATGAAAATTCATATTAATATGATTTCAAGTTGCAGGAAATAAAATTAATTTTAGCCTGTAGGTCTGCAGCGTATACAGGATGGTTAAGAAAAATCGAGTAAAATAACGAAATTTCATTCTCAGGGAATTCAAGCATTTTAAGATTATCAATACAATGTATGGGCTCCACGAGTATCAATAGCAGCTTGACATCTTCTTTGCATATACCACACAAGATAGTTGAACATTTCTTGACAGAAGCTCTCAGATCATTTAAGGATTCTGGGGTAGGTTGATGATTATCTAATTTTCTTTGGAGCATATCCCATGCATGTTCTATGCAATTCAAATCTGGTGAGTGCAGAGGTATTGACAAATGTGGAATACCAAGCTCCTCGCGCGCATTCTCAACTATGGCTGCTCGGTGCGGTCTATCGTTATCGTCTAGAAATTGAAAAGTTTCACCAATAGTAGCGTAAAAATTTGGCACAACATTGTCAATGACATGCTCCCTATAGTGTAAGGCGGTTATATTCCCAGGACAAATGTGTAGATCTGTGCGTCCATTGAAACATATCCCGGCCCATATCATAACACCACCCCCTCGGAATGGATGGACTTCTTGGACATAGCGACGATTACGGGATATTCGTGGAATTGTCCATACCCTTATTCTTAGAGAATCTGAAAATCGTCCATATCTGGATTCATCAGTGAAAAAGACACTACGCCAATGATCGTTCCAATTGATATGTTGCCTTGTCCCTTCCAGTCTTTGACGCTTATGGTCACTTGTTAATAGAACTCCTCTTAATGGACGTCTAGAACCTAGATTCACCTCTCTCAAACGTCGTCTGATGGTTTCGATGGAAACTTGGACCCCATCTGCATTTTGAAGAGTATTCCGTAGCATTCTACACGTAGATGTAGGGTTTCTTCTCGCCGAAACGGTGATGAAAAGATCCTGAGCAGGTGTTGTTTTTCGTCGCGCACCAAGCCTTGGTCTTTCCAACACGGAACCTGTCTCCCTGAACCTATTCCAAAGTCGAGATATCACACTTTGGCTGACTTGGAGCCTTTCCGCTACAACAACCTGAGTTAGGCCACCCTGTAGCATTCCGATAGCCCTATTAGTCTCAGCGTTTGTTAATTTACGTCTTGGCATTTTCAGAAAACTCGTTTCAAATTGAAGCCGTTGATAAACTGACTTCATTTCAAAATAAGAATATTCATGAAGCATATGCAAAGAACCAAAAAGAAAAAAGGGGACCAGATTGACGAAATGTCTCATACTGATTTTTATTGGATCGATTCAAGTTGTTATTGAGTTTTAAATGATTTTACAGCGATTTTCTCGAAGATTACATACTTTTCAAAACGATTGAATACGATATCCCTAACTCTTGTGGAGCTGTATATTTTAATGAATATCGTTGGGTTATAACAGGAGTTTAAGGATTTTCCTTAGTATTCCTCACGTCTACATTCTCAGTGTAGACTTTCCTAATACCCCTTTATAGATGGATTATCTGAACATCTGGGCGAATTCATCAAAGTTCGGAATTGTCCATTCAGTCATTAAAAGTGATTTGTCAAATGGGATAAATTGAATTTTCAACGATGCGCAATATCCAGAATACGCCTCCTAATAATAATCAATTCGGTTTGGAAATTTGAGAGCAATTGGAGGGTATGATGATCTGCTCTGAATTATGAGGCAATTAAATGTGTGAGATGGGGTGGAAGTTAGCCGGATAGACTGAGTGCCAATAGAAATTCGAGCAGCCTATGAGAATTACCATCTGTGAAAGTTGGTCGATCATTACATTACCAATAACTCATAAATAATGTAATGCAGTAACAAATGTGCCGCCATGAACTAGGTATATGAAATAACATTTGGAATTCTAACAGTCCAGTCGATTCGTGCTCATAAAGGACCCTCACGGAAAAGTTTTGGGGTAGTTTTGACTTACGGAACTTGAAAAAAATGCAAAAAAGGTAGAAAATTTCATCTTTTGGCGGTTTTTTGCATATCACTCGGAAAATATCAATTTTTCGTCAATAGCCTCCCCATACAGAAACACAGCAATAAAATTTCTTACAAAGTTCTTTTTTTGAGTTTTCTGTCCGATGAACCGGCTCAAACGATAGTTGAAAATAATCTCTGCAGAACAAAAATCTACTTTTTGGGGTAGTTACGATTTTATATGATTTTTGGGGTGCTGAATCAGAATCTGACGTTTTCCACTAAAATTTCGTAACGGAACAAAAAAAATTCAACAAAAAAGTAAAACAATATATTGCATATTCTCGGAAAATATCAATTCTTCGTGAATGACTTTTTTTTACAAAAACAAAGTAAGTAAATTTTCCACAAATTTCTTTCATTACGTTCATTTGACCGATAAACCTTTCTGGCTCAAACGATATTTGATATTTGGCGTATTTCGTATGTTTCTAGAAAAACCTACTTTTTCCACTACAAATGCAATGAAAATACCCACTATGCAATTCAAAAAAGAAAGAAACATTCAAAGCATCCAACAAAAAACATCATCTGCCTCGATGATAATTCGCCATTTCTCTAGCGATTTTGCTAATCGTTTCTTTCTAAAGTCTTTTCCACTGACATAAATGAAAAAAAAATTTGCCGGAACTTCTAAAATATTCTAGCTGAATAGGGCATCATGAATAATGTCATATTCCGAATTTTAGAATTTCAAATAGACCCTTTTCTCCAGAAACGTCTAATAGGCAGTCGAACTTGAAACACCCTGTATTTATATTGATAAATATTTATTGATTGATATTCGTAGAAATAAGGATTTGCAAGAAATTCATATAACTGGGGAATCTGTTCCAACTGAATTATATCTTCAATCTATTTCACGAAATGAATGAAAAATTTAATAAAGTGGAGTAGGTATATTAATTTTTCTGAATCTTATCGGATATCTCTTCTTCCAAAGGAATATCATGAATACAATCCTCCAAAATCGATTTTTAGCTTATCGGAAGTTCCAGCAAGTTATCGTTGACCTAGAATGTTAGTTTCTACACCAATGAAAGACTTTCCATTGTAACGAAAGATAACGAATTTCCAACCAACATAATATATTTCTATTTGTTATCCTCATGCGCTTATAACTACACTTTCTCAAAAAAAAAAATGGTGAGCTACCGCTGCCAGTCCATTATTTGGTATGAAGTATATGATGTTATTCAATTGAACACGAAAATGGAATTTGCAAAAGCGATGAGACCGTCTTTCAATATTTGTTTAGGGATCTAGAACGGAAACTGTTGAAACAACAACTCCCACCGAGCAAGAATGATTTTCTTCAGGTCGTATAGATTGATTTCCAGATATTACATCGTTTTTATTCAAATCAAATGAATGAACAATATTAGGTTATACTGAAAAACGATTGGTTTTGTTTGGACGCTTCTAAAAATAGTCAAAACACAGTACATCATCAGCCAGATAACAAACCAATCTTGCTTTGTTTCGGATGAGTCGTCTACAATATCCCCCGCATATTAATTGAATGCAGTGGCGTGGCAATAGAAAGGTTCAAATAAAGAAGTGATAGAATCAAGCTTTCATTACTTAGCAATGATGATATGTCATTTATGTTTCCAGATTGTAGTTTTGAAATTAAATCGATAAAAATGCCTATCTCACCATAATGGGATCTGTTGCAAGGGCGTAGATCTTTTTTTTTCTTGGGGAGGGTAATCGAAAAAGAAATTTTGACGACAACGTTCACTCATATCTGTAATGAGAGAAAAAAAGTTTGATAACGAAGTTTGAACCAAATAACTCTAAATAATTTTTTTTATTAACAATTCTGTTGTTCTTATCTTATACTAGATGTTCCTGAATTAGAGTTACGGAGGAAAATGAGAAATTTCTTGGATAATATTATGAATAAAAAGTTCCATGAATATGAGCCCGCAAACGCTTTGTTTTCGAGATACAGGGTGTTTCTAGTGTGTCGTACTTTTTAGTGGACCAATCTTTATTAATCTGGATCTTTATTATAATTTCGATTTTCTGAGGATTACTGGAGAGCTGTTTGAATTTTTTTTCTCGAAATCGATAGCAGATACGATACAACTATAACAAAACTATAACAAAAAGTATAGTACTGGACCAGTACTATACTAGTCTAAGGGGAAGCCGTTCAAAAATTTTGCGACGTTATTATAGAATGAGCGTTTGAACAGCTCTTTTGAGCGGGAGGAGAATATTCCATGTGAATTCTGCAAATGCGTAAATGAGAACTTCTCCGTAGATATTGATATTGATATGTATTGACGTGATCTACATCTGTTGATATTTGATCAAATAAATAAAAAGGATATTATTATTATTATTATTATTATAGATAGGAGACAAGGAGGGCGAGGAAACATAGTGCAAATTCGATTGGGAGAGATTTTTTTAAATTTTATTAAGTAATGTTTGAGGTGCTTCTATTGAACTCATGATAAAATAAGGCAACTACGCCAATGTGAAACACAGGTTCTCCAGCTTTTCCATATTGCCTATTCAATTTTGACGATGTAGTGTTGACCGCTTCATCTAGATGGTTTTAACGATTGTTCTGAATTAATATAAGCATTCCGTGCTTCCAAACAAACTGGCTACTTGAAGTTCAAGCGGCTACGGCCATATTGCCTATGATGCTATAAAGGCATTGGCATTATAACAGGTGCTGCTAGTTCATTACACCATACACAAGATTTCATACTAGTTTCATCTCAGTAAATAGCCAGGGGTCTTACTCCCTGAAGTATATCTATTGAAATGATCAATTGTGTTTCTGGAATTAACAAATTCTCGAAATAAAAAACTTAATGAGGGCTAGATTAAACGAGAATTCACTATGAATTTCAGACATACAGGGTGTCCCGGGAGTAACTGTACCTACTCTTATCAGAGGTAAAGTATGACAGGTGAGTGCGGATTGACTATAAAAAAATTATTTCGCCATTCCTTAGAAAGTTACAGGGTGAGTTTTCATATTCATGGAAATAATGAAACCATCATCAGAACCAAACTTTTCGTCAGAATTCATTGAAATTTGGGATGTTTCAACAATGCCGAGGTCGAGTCAGAGAAATATAAATTATTTCAATATTCCAGGACCGGACTCACTTTTACCCAATTAAAGTGTTCAGGTTGAATATATCACTTTGTGTTCCGAATTTAAAATCATTGTTTAGATTTCCAGAAAGAGCATAAATTTAGCATCAATAAAATCACTCAAATGTCGAAATTTTGTTTGAAATTAGCAGGAGTGCTAATTTCAAAACTGCAGATTCGATCGGAATGAAATTGCATTTCAATATAGAATGACGAATTAAAGTCTCATGCAAAGTTTCATATTGATCGCTCGAAGAAAACCATAGAAAATTAATAGAGAATATCGAAAAAACATTACGCAACAATTACATCATCACAGAGTTGGGAGTTAGGGTGTTTATATGGAATATCAATTTCAGCTTCAGCCAAAGTTTGCTGTTGACAGCATAACCGAGTTGAAATCGTGTCGGCTTATATAAAATATCGCTTCCAATATGCGTGGAAAATTTCTTTTTAATAGCGATGTCAGAATCATAGGAAATTCAAGGAGAATACCGACAAAATAGGGACCTACTGAATGTGAAGTCAGTTGGCGCTTGTCATTCATGCACCAATTGAACCCTTGAATGCCCCATTTACGAATATGTGGTAATAACAAATGTCAGCATCGAGTATAAAGGTAGATACATATATTAAAATAAAACTTAATGTTCATAATGTATAAATGTTTTTTATGTGTAAATGAGATTGGGCTGATATAAGTAATAAAAGGAACTTCATGCAGTCCAGAAAACATGGCGGAGATCTTTTTTTTCTTGGGGGGGAAAAACGAAAGAAAAATTCTTGAAGACATTGTTTACACATATCTATAATGTCAGAAAAAGAGGTTTGATAACGAAGTTTGAACCAAATAACTCGAAATAACCTTTTTTTATTATGAATTCGATTGTTCATACCTTACACTGGGTGTTCTTAAATCAAAATTACGAAGGAAAATGAGAGATCAGTAATATAAATAATATAATGGGTGTTTTTTTTCGAGGTATATAACTTTAAATTGGCATTACTGTTCAAAATGGCGACCGATTCAAAAGCTGTCAAGTTATTTATTCTCAGTTTGGTTTGGCAATTCATCATGAATAGACTCACGCCTGAACAATGCTTGCAAATAGTGCAATTTTATTTCGAAAATAATGGTTCTGTGCGGAATACGTATCGCGCACTACGTCCATTTTATTTTGTTTAACGTAGAAGCGCACTTCTGGTTGAATGGCTACGTCAACAAACAGAACTACCGCATTTGAAGTGAAGCTAATGCTCAAGTGTATGTCGAAACACCGTAACATCCAGAAAAACTGACTGTTTGGTGCGCTTTATGGGCTGGTGGGATCATTGGTCCGTACTTCTTCAAAAACGATGATGGCCAGAACGTTACAGTCAATGGTGATCGGTATAGAGCCATGATTACTAACTTTTTCATTCCTGAATTGAACAACCATGATGTCCAGGAGCTGTGGTTCCAACAAGACGGCGCAACATGTCACACAGCTCGTGCCACAATCGATTTAATGAAAGACACGTTTGATGATCGCCTAATTTCACGTTTTGAACCTGTGAATTGGCCTCCAAGATCTTGTGATTTAACACCGCTAGACTACTTTCTGTGGGGCTATGTAAAGTCATTGGTCTATACGGATAAGCCACAAACCCTTGAACATTTGGAAGACAACATTCTCCGTGTTATTGCCGATATACGGCCCCAAATGTTGGAAAAAGTCATCGAAAATTGGACGTCCAGATTGGACTACATCCGAGCCAGCCGTGGCAGTCATATGCCAGAAATCATATTTAAAATGTAATGCCACAAGATTATCTTGCGGATAAATAAAATTCATGTCAATCGAATGATTCATCGTTGTTTTATTGCAATTTAAAGTTCTGCAGCTCTAAAAAAACACCCTTTACAAGTAGAATGAATGGGCAATCATAAAACTTGTACTCGATTTTTGAAATCAATAAATAGTAGTTCTTATCGTGTTATTTTACGTGAAATTGTCATTTTTGGGCTGCATGAATTCTCTTTAAGTTGATGAAATTTTACATATTATTAAATTAGCATTTTTTTGACGTACTTATATTTATTAACATACAGAAGATTGCTTTGAACGGGAATTCAATAAAAATTAAAAGGAAAACCATAGATAATTATCAAATTTTTATTGAAAACAACAATAATAAATAACAATTTACAATGATCGTTGATGAAATAAACATTCAACAGATCCCCAAAATACCAAGGTCTATAAAAAAGTTTTGCGCAGTTCAGAAAGAAGCAGTGATATCAAAGTATTAGTATATACTTCACCAAATTCACTTGTTGAATCCAAAAATTTGTTCATACTAGGTAAACTATCATAAGAATAATATTCTTTGTGGGGGTGCATACTATATTTACAGCAATAAAAGCATTAAAATTCAGTTGAATATCGAAAAAACTAATTTATTCAGAAAGAGGTGCACATGGTAAACAATTTCCAGCAAAATGATGAGAACATAAAAAAACTATTAATTTGAGGGATAAATTCAAGTTTATTTACAATCTGCACCCATAGTTTTCTCTTCTTTAGGAAATTCTGGAATGAAGATGCTCCTTCCTATTATTTTATATTCTATGCCAAGGATGTGATTAACGCATGAATGATGTCAGTGCTTCGCTCATTATTATCGATTAGAAAATATTTTTTTAAGTCCTCAATAATAATTAAAGAGAATTTGAAAAATTTGTGGTCTAAAACTCCATTCAGGAAATATTGCATTGTTGAAATGAAATATCTCAATTCGCCGAAAGATAACTATGCTTTTATTAAAATAAAAAAAAAACTGGTGGAAGATGTTGCATTTCTGTTGGAAATTAATTTTCCCGCAATCCAAGAAATGCGGAATTCTCATATCAAGCATGTTTTGGCTCCATAACCATAATAAAACAAATGGAATTGCCAGTAACTCCAACGAAACATTTTACCCGTAAGATGCCTGAGACCTCTTAAATTTCAAACATTCCAACAGACTGTCCCTCCATTACTTCACTTTAACAAGGGTCCTTTTGTTTATTAGTTTCTGCGAAATGGAAACAAAACATCTGGAATCTTGAGGCCGAAGAGAAGGAAGTTATTTTTGTAGTATTCTGATGGCTATAGATGACAAATCTGTTGCTCCAAAAACAAGCATAAAAAATTATTGAAATTTTATGCGAGACTTCAGCGGTTTTTAGAATTGTTTTTCCTGTATTCATAACAAAGTAAAACGGCATCCGACTGACGCAGTGAAGTGGATTGGATGATTAATAATGTACGATTTTCTCAATTTCCTACTCGTTTTCCTCGATTGTTGACACAATTCTCAGAATAAGCATGACCGTTCAAGTTTACACTTAAGTATGCATAACGATAAATTAGATCCTATAAACTCAATACTCTCTCTAGCTGAACTTTTACCATATACATCTATGAAGACTTGTGTACTTCAACGTCGCTTACAACATTACAAATTTACAATGAATGAAATCGTTGATGATAATTACTATGTACCGAGCTCATGAAGCCTACACAACAATAGATTTTTTAGAACACATTGAATAAGGTGCGGTATCGTTCTTTGCTTCTGTTTTCTCTTCCTTGAAACTTTCGTGTGATAATGTCAAGGAAAGAAGATGTTATAGATAATCTTCGTTTTTGCAGAGCATCTTCATACAAGGTCCGACGAGAAATGGTTCTTAGGTCTTCTTTTTTTATAAGGACTGGAATTTTAATCTCTACGCCTCTACTATAATTTCTCCAATTTCCTACTGTTGTCTAATTGGGAGACTTCTCTCCCTTCTGCAAGTCACTTTTTCCTTCTATTTGGTTCTTTGAAAGAGGTATTTCCTCTTATCTGTCTTTCTTATTGGGATTTGTACTATCTTACTTAATTCCTTATTCTCATGTTTTTTTGGCGCCTCTATTGTTTTCTTTCTTTGTTTATTAACTATATCCTAAATAGTTTCAATTTTCAATTCTTCTCTGTTTTTTTTTTGGTTGCTTATATACCATTGGGCGCCAACCGCTGTTCTGATAACTGTATTTAGTGTACTTTGCAACTGATCTTTCTTTTTGTCTTTCGTATTATATCAAGTTACTCCTGCATACGTAATGCTTGGTATTAGCACTATTTTTATTATCTTCAGCTTGATGCCACATTTTATCGAATGTCTCTTCTAGGTATATCCAGTGTGATTCAATATCTTCCTGTACCAATAGTCAGAGCTTCGTCAATTCATATGAGATCATGGTATAAAGAGATCCTTATACTATTATGAGATCAATGAAATCTATGGAACCTACTGCATTTCACTTCGAAATTGAATTGTGAATTTCATAATTTTTTGTAATAACGATTTGAGTTTTATTATGTTATTTAGTTATTTTTCTACGTATTTTCTTGATATAAATTGTATCTTTCTTCTAATATGCCAATCAGAAATCTTTATACATGTGATGTTTTTTGTATTTTTAATTTGAGAATTCTAATCCAAATCTGATTTTGAGTAGGCAGCATATTTAGTTTCTGAAAGAACATCAAATTTATTGATATTAGGGAAAATACATACTTTCAATCATAAATCCCATGAAATACAGTCGCTCCTTCAAAATAATAACACCGTAAGAAAAAAAGACTGATTTTAATTCTATTTTCTCCACGAGTATCCAATTAGATTTCAAAAACCGGCACACAAGATGTTATTTGCACAAAAAAAATATACTATTTCAACCTGATTTCCAGCAGGAACAAAATAAGAAGTAGAGAAGTAGGAATCCAAATATTAATTTGATTCGATACATTCGTTGAGGAAAACAATCAGCCTGTACATCGAAACGAACAAGCGTTGATCTTTGGTATGGGGTTGATATTGAAACGCCATGTCCTTTCCCCATTTAAGTTTTGACCATTGATTTTTGGAACACCTATACATATATTTCATGGATTGAGTCATTCAGTTCAACATCATTAAACGAAGAAATGATGCAAATTTCATCCAAGGTTCTTTTTTTCCAACTCTACCTGTAACTTTTATTTTGAATTAGATAATATCGATTAGATACTACATTTCACACTATTAGAAATTCGATTTTACTGACCATTAAATTGGTTTTAGTATTTGATGACTAATAATGTAAAGTTTCGTTATTTATTAAGTGGATAAATTCTCTGTAGACCTTTATCGAGTATCACTCATTTTAATTTCATAACATCACTGTAAATAATAAATGAAGTTGGAGGAACACCTTGATATTCAATTTTGTAACGAATTCATTCACTCCACTTTTCATTGGAAAAACATTCGGTATTCCCCATAATATGAATTCTACGACGCCAGCATGTATTTTTTAGTTTGATTCTTGGATGTCAATATATTCTTCATAGAAGGTTACCTGTCGATTCAATCTAATGAGGAAGTATGTAATTCACTCAAACCTTTCAAATTCATAGCGTAATTTGTGTATCATATTCAAACAGGATGTTCCCTCCGAGTCATATAGTAAACCGGATTTGTGTTCATTGGTTTATTGAATATCACTTGTGCAGTGGAGCTTTGTCACTTTCGAAGTCATTAAGCTTCATTGCACATCGCACTTAATTAAATAATTAGAATAAAACACATGTATTCCTGACAATATTGAAAGGAAAAATGTAAATAATGATTTCGATGATGATACAATATTTGAAGCGAATTCTGGCATTTGAGTTGTCATCATTAAAATCTACATGCTACTTATAAAATTACAAAAACATGGGAAATGCTCAGGGTGCCATCCCAAACAGTATTTCTAATCTAACCAACCATTGGTTACAACGATTTAGTGTTCAAAAATCACCCCTTCAATTAAGATAAGTATATAATGAGTTATTGACAAAAGGGTTAAGTCTCTATTAAACAAATTATATCTCTCTTCACTGAGTGAAATCCATATTTTTTTATTAATAAAGCACTTTTTGGAGGTTATTTATTCCCAACTATTACAACAAATTTATATCTCACATATTCATTAATAGTTAAATTATACAATCAAAAAGTTTATCAATAGAGAATAAAATATTTGTTTACAAGGTATTTGATAATATTTAATATATTTCGGTTTTAAATAATTTATATGAACTTACGTTATCTCCACAAATAACATAAATTCATTATCAACAAATTTTCAACTGGTAGTTAACGAACATTTGCTATTTATGAATAAATTCTTAAAAGAATTCAATAATTTATTTACTCAGAATATAAGATTTATTAATAATTAACAAACTAACATAACCCTAGCGATCCAATCTGTGGAAAAGTTTAAGGACACATCCCTCAAAGAGAGCGCATCTCCTTGAAGGATATTAAACATAAAATCTATGTTTCTATGGGCTTATTGAACACCGCTTAGCACATCTGTACTAATTTTGGGTTCAGATCGTTTGTACCTGTTTAGTTATTAATGATGTTGGCAGAACAGTGGTTAGAGGGAACAGATGCGATCAAGATGCCTAGGGTTCAAACCCGGATACCCTCAAAATGAACTCTAAAAATTATCTAGTTTGGCAAACGGTTTTTCTCAGACCCTAACAATCGTATAATAGAAACAACCAAAATAATTATCTAAGAAATACGTTAACCATTACTGAATTGAAATTTCATTTTTATTACATATAAATAAGGTTTATTAATTATTACTCAATGATATATAAACCTCAAATATATTTATTTCCTTCAAATGGAAATATCTTCAGCATTATTAATATAAGTTATGCGTAAATAAATAATGATTATTGGTGGGATTTCAAATAAATTATTTATTTCCATGAAACTAATATTTGTTAGTCCATATATCCAATAAATGATTTATTAACTATAATGCATTTTCGATTATATCAAATAAACACTTCTCTCAGTGTAAAGAACTCAATATCAATTACTTATCGATTTCTTCATTATGTATAGGTATGAGATATTATGTAATCGCTCGAGTAACGCCACTGTGTTCGCTTTCATATGTTCCTTCACTTAACCAATTCAAAGAAAGTTCTCTTCTTCTGCCAGAGAAGCACAAAAAGCAAATGTCCATTGTTTCTCCTTTACCATTAAGAAGTCACGTACTTCGAAGTTTATAATATAAACACAAATAATTAATTTTTTGTTTGCTCATTGTGGGGGAAATTATGTACCCACCTAGGATATTACCTCGTGAACTCTGATGAGCATCACCGATGACTCGAAAAATTTTTTACTCCATACAGCATGAACAATTGACAACAACAAAGGTGATACCCAGAGTCGTTAACCCAATTGTCATTGTCATTATTCCGAATTCAGATCATTATCAGTGTATATAATTATGTACGTTGGATATTGTATGAAAGAGAATGGAGCAATATGCCAGACAAAACAAGTTCTCTAACACCTTGAAAAAATTCAAATGATTTAACTGCATACAAAGACATTTACAGCATTCTTTGGAACTGTTCCATTGAGAATCGATCTCCTATTGATTTTCATTCTATTGAAATAAACTGAATCGTGTACGTTTATCATAAACTTGAATGAACGAACATAATATATAACACCTCATTCAGAAATTTATTTAATTAATTTGTACGTACCTATAAACACTAAAAATTTTACACTTTGTTTCATTATTTCCTCTTCAAACACAAAATATCTCGACATTGGAAAAAAAATTTCACGATTATGTGTTTTAATGGTTTCGAGAAAAGAATTGTTTTAAAATTGATTCAATTTTTTGCAAAATTCACAGATATTATTATGGAGCTAGGAATATACAGGGTGTCCGTGAAATGTGGGAAATCTCTCGGATTCATATAAAGCATAAAACAATAAGATGACAATTTCCAATTTTTTTTTTTCCTAAATGACATCACTGGAAATCCATTTTAGAATATTTTAGTATAATATTCTGGCTTCCTCCAAGTGACTTTGGATATACTATACCTTTTTTTAGCTTAATGTTCAAGCTATCAAAATTTTTTGTTTTTTTCTACTCCTTATGTACAACCTAGTCCGCCTCTGGTAAACTAAAAGAGCTAATTTAAATTTAAGGGCAGTATTTTAAGTGGTCCTCACTACTATTCATCAAATCAAATATTCCTTAAATTATATTAAGTAGTTTGAAATTTATTCCAGTAAAATGGATTTCCAGTGACGTCATTCAGGAGGCCGTATTTCCGTAGGAAGGGCCCCTAGGAAAAAAATGATGGGAACTTGTCATCTTATTTTTTTTTATTTTATCTGAATCCGAGAGATTTCCCATATTTTCCCAGACAATCTGTATGTATAAACTTTCTCATATATGAGTATTTTTCTGTTCGCTTAAATGATACCGATGCAAAGAATATTTGAAAAATGAAACAATCATAGAGGATTTAGACATTTTCCCTACTGGGTTTAACTCAAAATATTGTACAAAGTGGATGATCACATAATATAGTTATTTTAATAATGAGGACATTTCAATGCCAAATTCAAGATTTCAGTCACAAATATGACAAATTATCGATCGATAAGGTTATATCAGTTTTTTTTTCAATTAAAACCTGGATCTGTGATTCGGTTCTTTCCATAAACCAAACAGCATTCAAGTGAATTGAGCATTAAGTACCTACATTGCATCATTTCGTCTGATTGATTTATTGAATGATCGTTTGAATCATGTTTTTGATGAATGTTAGAAATTTCTTGAAATGTGTTGTAATATTCCGCAAAAACACACTCGAGTTGTGTTAATTAAAGTTTTTTCTCGTCGTCTCTGTTTCGATAATCAATTCCGAAAACGGTTACTTTCAATACCAGGTATTCACAAAATCGTATTCTGTACCCAGTCGTGAATAATAATGAGCATTTCTGCATATTGTTGGTAACACATGACTCACTCTTTTCATTCATAACTTGTTTCTTGAATTTAGAAACGAAATCTGGTCGAAGAATACGATGGATAACTTCTATCTAGTGATGATCGACAAAAAAAGGGGTTTCCTCAAATATGAATCATCGATTTTATTACGGGAAACGTATTAAAAATGCAAAATCGTATATTAACCAGAAAATAATTAGGGAATATGTTTAATGAAATTCAACAGGAAACTTTCAAGATTCTTTGAGAATGTAGAGACTGTTGTTAATATCTGGGTGACTTCCATAAAATATTTATCATATTTCCTGAACAATCTGATTTATATACCTTAGGAATTATAAGAAATTTCTAACGTACAGGGTGTCCCAAATTCGATGTTCAGTAAAAGAATCTCGAGAACTATAAGACTTCAGTCCCGATCTTTTTTTTCGAAATAATAATATTTCAAAAAGCACATCATAAAAATCCTGATTCCTTCTTAAGTTACAGGGGTTCCTGAAAAATGACTCTTTCAAATATTTTGCTATATCTTGGTTTCTGGTTGAGATATTCCAAAAATCCAAAATTCCATTTTCTTAAATGGAATAACCTATATTTGTCATCGCAGTTTTTTAACTGCAAATTTGTCGAAAAGCATCAAGTTATTGGTTTTTCAAAAATGTCATTCGTTTCAAAGATATTGAGTTTTTCGACTTCATTTTTTGATAGGACTATACAGGCTGAGCCTTCGAGTTGTACATATTCCAACCGAAGATTCCTAAGGTTAAAGGAAACACTTTTTTCCTTTACTATTTTTCCGAATTGATTTTTTTTCTCACTTGATAAAGCGAGCATTTCCTCGTTGACCGGACTTTGATTGAATTTTATGTTCAAAAAAGATCCATCACATCAATTTAAAACTATATTGCGAAAAATATTCGATTCCGGTTTTTTCTCGTTACAGAACGAAAACATCACTAAATTCTGCATGAAGATTCTTTCTACTATTTTGTACATGATTTCTAAATTTCAGTTCGATTGGATAAGTATTTAATCAATTATTGAGAAAATAATAATAACTATACAGGCATACTACCTGAAAATCTGGGAGATTTTGCCTATTAACGAATTCAAGCTCTGAACGTTGCCTGAATCCTTCATTATTGAGCCGACCCAATCATTCAAAACCATTTTCGTCTCATTTTTTGACTATTCCTGACATTTGGTTGAAGCTTGAACAAGCCCACAAATATGTAGGGCCTTTCAATTACATGCTTCAATATGCATTATTTCGTGTGTACAATTTGAGTAGCATTATTGAACCAAATAGCAAACAATTCTTGGTATAAGTATACAAGCTTCGAGGAAAAATGCACATTTTTCGAATGACTACAGCCTGATCTGTTCTGTTCAAGAAGCGTTAAATTGTTAAGTGTTTCTTTAGGTGAATGACGAGTCAGTGTTATGACGAGCTCTCCTTTTAATGAGTCATGAAGTCTTTTTCAAACTGTACGACATACATATGCGAGTGAAACGTTTTGGCTTTTGTCCAAAATGGATCTGTGAAACACGTATTTTAATGGTAATTAAAACCGATAAAGACTGAACAGATGTTTACTTGCAAGATCAATGCTTCGTATAATTATTGATTATCCTTGAAAAATTCATATCCGCAGTGCATTCCGTGAAAATCACTCATTGAAAAGGTTTTATTCAGTTGAATATTACTGATATGAATTGAAAAACACAATGGCATTAATGTGGTTCCAATGTGGAGATGATTTGAAGACTAATTCACAAGACAGCTATTTCAAATAATTTGGGTTATGAACGATGTTTCATGCATTTATTATTCTGAATCATTTTAAATTTAAAACAATATTCATTATCAAAGGTATAATATTTTATTCGAAAATCAATGAAACTGATCAAAATAGATATAAAAATTACTCATTGCTAATTTAGGATGTGGTAAGATGGCTCCTTAATTCTTTTGATAACATGACTTGATTTCGTTCAATTTGATATTGGTATTGAATATTAAAAATATTTCAATATGGCTCTGAACATTTTATTCCATTGAAGAAATTCAAATGAATTTCAGATACTTATAAAAAGAAACAAATATCTGTTGGTTAAGTCTAATTGGAAACTGGTGGCAAATAATTGAAGAAAAAGTATCTAAAAAATGTAAGGAAGGCCTATGTCTCCAAATTTAGAACATCCTTTGCATCGGATTTAATACCGACTAAATTAGTAATGCGTACCTACACGTTAAAATAAGAAATATTTCATTCAAAGAACTTCAAGACTGATATTGCAATAACTCTATTGTATTTCGAAGAATTCGAATAATCGCCTAATACAAGTGTTAACGTGGAAGATGGTTATTGGTTGATTGAATGAGTGAAAGCGTTAATATTACCTAAAATGAAATATGTTTATGTATAACCTTTGTCTCTTTCAAAACGGACCCCTAGAAAATTTGATTTCATAACACTGAAAGTTTCATTAACGACAATCGATATTTAACAGACCAGTTAGATCAATTACGTATTCATGACTGCAATTGATTCAATGTAAATTCCATTTATTGTTCATTCGACTGTGATTTCAGCTGCAGATACAGCTCGATTTTGGCTAATTCGTTCATCACCCACACTCATCCGTTTCTCAGTGGAGTTTTACGTCTTTACAACATCAGGTTTTGAAAGATTAACGTCATTATCAGAAATAAATGAGGAAATTCTGGTATTTGAATAGGAGATCGATATTTCCAATTTACAAGCGGTGGACGTAAGACTATAGAGGTTTGGGACAGCTTTGATGACTGTGTAATTATTTTTCTTAATGAACCGGAATATTTCGAAGTGAAAACATTCCTGAATCTGACAGTATATTTCAAATCCAATATTATGTAATTACTTCCCCTCCTTTTGGATATTCTCTAGAAAAATCTAAAAGCTAAATGCATGAAATGCAGTTGACGAATGAGAAAAGCATCAAATTCGGAATCATGAAATTTTTTCACAAAATTTCGCAAACAGAGTGAGTCAATAGTGCTCGATCGGTCGATAACACGTCTAATTTTCGACGGAATCGACAGTCCACAGCGCATAAGCTCAAATTATTTTTGACTCTACAGGGTGATCTGGAAGTGGTGAAACACGATACCACTGTGTTTTTATTAGATAAGAATATCAAGATTTTATATCAAACTCATAATCTACATGAAATTCTGATTTCGAAATACCTCACTTGTCATAATTTTCATCTATGGTACTTTTTGACATAATATGCCATTTTCTTGGACAAATTAAGGATATAGAGGTTTGAATTAATGAAGATCATATCTTGAAAACCGTTCGAGATAATTGTACGATTTATTTTTTATTGAAT
This sequence comes from Harmonia axyridis, assembly GCF_914767665.1. Classification (NCBI taxonomy): domain Eukaryota; kingdom Metazoa; phylum Arthropoda; class Insecta; order Coleoptera; family Coccinellidae; genus Harmonia; species Harmonia axyridis. The sequence continues at coordinate 811,307 of NC_059508.1, forward strand.
TCCCAAATTGATTTCAAGTTGTCCGAAAGACACTGCAATTTAAAAAAAAAATGATATTTAAATAATGGCATGCCCTGATTTTTTTTTTGTCTGCCTAGTGAGTAGTCTTTATTTTTGTCTAGACAATAATATCAATTGAAGATAAGCCAAAACAAAGGGATAATTAGAATATTTTAAAATATTTATTTTGACTAATTGAAATGAAGACCACATGAAAAAACAGAAACATCGTCTGAATTCTCTTCAGTAGAACAAAATTATTGCATCAGCAGAAAAAATCTCTTCAATATTTATCGTTCATATGATCTGCTCAGATGTCTGCAAATTTTTTTTGAATTTTCAATATGATTGAAGTGCAGTTCGATTTTAAAAGAATTTGCAGTGATCTGAGCAGATCATATGAGCGATAAATATTGATGAGATTTTCTCAGTTGAAAATATGCAGTCATTTCGAACTCCTAAAGAGAATTCAGGCTATGAGTTCCTATTTTTCGAGATGGTTTCTATTTCATTTTATAAAATTAAATGTTTCCAAATACATATTTTGATAATTTATTCGATTCGGCTTATCTTCAATCGATAGTATCAGTAGATATTAAGTTGAGTTGAGTAATCTTTTCCCTTTGAAATTGAATACGTGAAAAGTATAGGTACTGCCAGCCCCATTACAAAACATGAAATGCTTAACTTTTTGAAAATTATTCATTTTAGGCATAATATATGTCTCGACAAGAAATGAGACCAATCACTAGGTTATCTGACAAACAAAAACATTTTAGGGGATACCATTTGAAAAAGCAAACCTAAAATTTTATAAAGGTCATTTAAAAGAAATTAAGTGTTTTTCGGACCACCTGTAGAGTGATCCGTAAATTTGCTGAAGACTTGACAACTCGGGAATCAATAAAAAATAAATCGTACCATTATTTGAAAGGTTTTCAAGATATGATCTTCAGTTTAAACCATTAGAACCATGAAATTTTTCGAGAAAAGTGGCCTACGTCAAAAAGAACCACAGATAAATGATGACAAGTGAGGTATTTCGAAATCAGAATTACATGGAGATTATGAGTATGAGATAAAAATTGGGTATTCCTATTAAAGAAAAAAGGTATCGTATTTCATATTTCGGACCAGCCTATAGGTATAGTAAAAAATTTTTTAAGCTTATGCACTGAGTGCTGTCGATCCCGTCAAAAATAGAATAATTCCCAAAATTTATAAGAGTTACCAACCGATCGAGCAATATATTGTCTCACCCTGTAGATTTATATATTTAATTTATTGGTCTGAACACAAAGCTGTCTTGGTCAAAACTTCCTGGACTATGACATGCGATGAAAACATAGAAAGACGTGATATTTTCAACGCAATGTTATTTATAAGTTTTAAAAACAATGTTGTTGAGAAAAGGAAAAAGCGTATTATAAGGATTAGGTTCAATTTTCACCTTTTCCATAAATTACATTATTGTATGTACTGACATTGGTACCTGCATTCTGCATTTGAGTTTGTCAAGTTTCTATAAAATTGTCTATTCCATTGAAATTTAGAGTTTCAATTTTTTTTCAAATTGATTATTTTCAATTTACATTCTTTCTCAGTTAGCTTCAAACGACAAATATTTTATTTTTTGAATAACAACGAACTTAACCTAACTAATATCTAAATTTCTAACTATACGTAAATACTAATAAATTTAAATCACTTACCTTAGATCAATCCAGCTTCCTCACTTATTCTACTTTCAGTTCTGTATTCTTATGACTCCCTTCTATCCAAATTCCTTATAAATACTCTTCATAATAATTTCTTTCTCGATGCAATTGTATCATTGTATAATTCATTATAAAGAGTGTTCCCAAATTGAGGGTACAAAGGAAAATGAGAAATTCCTTCGTTAATTTTGAAAATAAATAGTCCTATAAACATTAGCTTATTTTCGAGATACAGGGTGTTTCTTGTAATCCCACCTTATTTTGATGATTATACCTGTTTATCGAATCTTTAATAATCTTCAGTACAGATTGAGCAAATAAGTACCAAAACTTATAATTAATTTATTCATCACAGCTTATTGGCTGGATTTTCATAATGATAAGGTTTTTCTAAGGATCACTAGAGGTTGGTTAGAATTTTTTTTCTCGAAATCGGTGCGTGTACGACAAAACTGCAAGGAACCAAAAAGTATTGGACCTAAGTTACTTTTTACATTTTTCTAAACAATCTTGGTCCACCTAAAAAAATTATGGAGGAAAAAAGCGAGCACCGTACCAGCAACAATATCACCCTCTAGATTCGCATTCAAAATTAGCATCACATGATGAAACCTTTAAATTGAAATATCTATGCCAAATTTAAGTTGAATATAATGTGAAAGTGCTATGAGAAAAAAACTGGAAAAAATCAAATATCCTGTATCTCAAAAACAAAGCATTTTTGATGTTTGTTTCAATTGATTGAAATGTATTTATTCTATAAATTATTTTTCTCAGACAATATTTTGAGATCGAACACTATTTCAACTCGACAATATCTCAAAATTTCACAATGACACTTTTCATTTTTCGTAGTCATTCCATCATTTTCCAAATCTCCTTTGCCTTGCAATCATATTTGTGAAACCAATTCATATGAATATATCTATACATCTTCTTATATCTGATTTTTTTAAATTAAAACGTATATGAAACAAACTGTGATTAAATTTACCTGAATTTAGATTGGATATTTTGATTTCATATTTTATAAAATTACTGGACCTTTTATTTGAATAAAATATAATGAATTATGAAAAATTTGACTGAAAATCCATAACAATAGGTTTGAGAGTATACTCTCATCTCAAAATTAGAATATTACAGAAATTCGGGCAAACTCTAAAATCAAAGTTTCCCAAGAATGGAAGATCCTTATTGAACCTTCTTGTTTGAGAATTCCGATATCGATAACATGTATAACTCACTTATTATGAAGAATAAAATTAAAAACGTGTTCCTATTCACTTGAACCAAATTGATAATACCTGATTAAATCATAATTCTTTACATATGTCTACTGTCTTGCGTTCTATGTTCCAAAATACAAATTAGGAAGGATGTGGGTTAATTTATGGTCTTGTAAATTCTACCACGATTATAAAGATTCATTTAACTAAAAACAGATGTTCCTCTGAAGGGCCTTTCTTGTCCGGAAACCGCTTTTAACACGCTGGTAGGTCGGAATTCTAGAACCGCTCAGTTTCAGTCCATGTCTTTTCACAAAGTTCGCTTCAAGTAGATTAGGCTGAAAATAGGTACCTAGCTTTTCAGAATAATTTGGAACAAAGTTGTTGGGAATTTATTCCAGTATTCCTGAAGTTCAAGGGCCAGTTGAAAATAGCTTTTGTTTTTCATCGACCGAAGCGGTTCACCACTTTTCATTCTCTATTTTATCGTAGTTGATGTATAGTCCTTGTTATGTTTATTGATTAATCTCTATAATGAACCGATCAAGAAAAATGTTTCAAACCTCTCGCAAAATTTAAGTTTTGGAATGTATAGAATCAAGGAACACATAACATAAGCATGAAATTGAAAATATGCCGTAAAAATATACAGAAGCAATGGTGTTTTTTAAATGGGACACCCTATATTTCTCAACGCAGTTTTATAGCAGAAGCTCTATCGAAAAGCACCCCTCTTATATTCTAATATATAAATATGTTCAATTTATAACGAGATTTGATTCATTTTGTGAAATTATATAATGGACACAAAATGAATTGAATCTCGTTATAAATTGAACCCTATAGGGTGTCCCATGCAAAATACACACTCTCCTCTATATCTCTAAGAGGGTTTTATTAATTTCTATGATGTGTTATGAATAAAATACGAACCATAAAAATCTCTGAAAAAACACAAAATGTAATAAATTTCGAAATACATGAATACATTTTCGAATATCTTGAATAGAAACCAAGAGGTAGGAAAAAAAGTGTTTGAAACAGTAATTTTCAGAAACGCCCTGCAACTCGAGAACGAATCAGTATATCAATGATCTGCTTTCTGATATCTCATTATCTCGAAAAAAGAGATCGAGGTCCTTGAAAATTTCCAGTGAGTATAGAATTGAGAATTAATTTCCGATCATCTTTTGGATATTCAAAATGAGAGGATTCATTGATAACTTAATCAAACGTCAAAATCGGGCTTTCAAATGGCATTCGCATTATTTTATTTTGTGGAGAATTTTTCGAAAATAATGAAATTTGCTACCAAATACAGCGTATGCCATTTAGAATAAGACCGATATTAACGTTTGAATAAGTCATCACTTAATTGTCTCATTCTGAACATCGAGTTCTTAATGATTATCAAAAAGTCCGTACTTACCTTCATTCTTCTGGGATTCACTTTCAAAATCTCATATAAATAGACTCATTCATTTCAGAGGCATTTGGTTTTTCCAAAAACCCAAAAACAAAAAAATCTCATTAAGCAAATGAACTTCGAATAAACTTGTGTTCATTCATTCCATGGAATCTGAAAATTCAATAAAAACAGTTTGTTTCTTGAGAAAAAACTTTATTGGTTGTTTACACTTTTTTGGTTCCTACACGATGTGTAGAATTTACAATTTGAGAATGTAGCTATAATGGAGTCTAATGATACTGTGTCGAAAAAAAATTCAAAAATTCAGTGCTTAACTGTAATAGAGCGTCGCGTCAATGGTGAAACAACCTGTATATACAGGGTGTTCTTAAATTGAAGGTACAAAGGAAAATGAGGGATTCCTTGGATAATTTCAAAAATAAAATGTCGTGAAATCATAGACCCACAAACGCTTTGTTGTTCTTGTAGTACCTACTACGTTTTGTTTTCGACTTACTGGGTGTCTATTGTATTCCTTGCTTAATTTTGTGATGATTATACCAGTTTATTGAATCTTAATTGATCATCGCTACAGATTGGGTGAATAAGTTCCAAAAATTATAATTAATTTATTCATTACAGCTTACTGATTTTTATGTTGATTTGAATTTTCCCGAGGAAAGTAAAACACCAGGTATCTCGAAACCAAAAAGCATTTTCTTCTTAAAATCACCTGGGGATTCTGCCATTTGCTTTAATTTAGGAACACTCGATATATAAACAGTTATGGGGTCTCAAAGTTCGCATGAATTTTTGTCGTTGTGATTATAACTATAAAACTGACCCTAGACAATTTGATTTAATCGGATCTATATTTTGAAACGGATAATTGATTGCAAAACTCTGAAAAAGTATGTAACAACACATTATCAGTAATCAAAAAGACAAAACGATTCAATCTTAGTTTAGCTATGTAATGTGAAATCTTTGCTCCTAGAGAACCTATTGGTATTAAATATTTGGACATTTTTTTAGAGTGCATCTACATACAACAAGAGTTTTGACGGCATTGTTCTGCTTGTTGAATGGCTTTCATCTTTCATTCTGATTTCATTTCAAGTTGACACTGACACTATTTTTCGATCGATTAAACGAATTAAATTCTCGTATTTTTGATGCTCACTGTCGCGTTTGCTGTTTAAATGGTCATAATTAAATATAACCAGAATTGAACATTTAAACAGACATCTGATTGAAAACATTCTATAGCTAGAATAGGAATTGACTGCTTTTGTTTTGATACAGTTGTTTGAACAAATACCATTCCAATTAATTCAAAGCGGTGTAATAGGAAATGAAATACCTATCATTGGACCAGTTGGTATAGTATTTACATCTGAATGAACACATCAGTCAATAGTTCGCTAAAATTATCAGTTAACTACTTACTTGTGTAGGTAAATATGAACTGTCATATCATTTGTGAGAACCGCACCCTCTGATGTGGAAAGCTTATTGGTGAATTAATAAAAGAATTTTCCAATAGCGATGATACAATTTGAAAATTGAAAAAAAATACCTATATAAATTATTCAATGAGACAATTTTTTTTTTTATTTGAAAGATTAGGTTAGGTTACATCATGCCATTATCATTATGTATGATAAAAAACATCATGCAAATGATCGTTTGTACCTACTACATTCTGCCAACCCATTTTTTCACATAATTTGGATGTATTTCATCAATAGTAGGTACGTTTAATATTGATTTTCTATTGCTCAGTTATAGGTGGATTATCAGTATGAACATTTGATTTACTATATCCCAAGGACGTAGAAATGGGGGGTACTGGGGTGATTACCAACCAACCCCCCAGGATTTCCAAAATATAAAATTGCAGAATTTTCACAAAGACGAAGACGAATATTTTTCCATAAAATGAACCAATAAATATTTCACTTTCCTCTGAAATCCACACAGCAGTAAAAAATCGGACCCTTTTACGGTCTATGAGTTTATTATCGCTTTCAAGATGAGTTCTTTTATTGCACTACGAGCAAGTCTTTGTCCTAGGTTTATTATTTTGCTTCATCTATCCGCTTTGTCGGCTTCGTCCCTTATTTGACATCTGTGATTTTTGCATTTTTGTATCATTCTCGTCACAAAATTTCAATATTGAAGTTATCAAAAAACTGAACTGAATAATTCGCATAGAAAAATTGTCTGGGCTGTGTTGTACAATTCATTGTGTTTCATTTAAATTGCAATTTATTTGTGAAGATATCAGTTTTGAATTGACTATATCTAAACGGTGTACCTAAATTGGCGGTAAAAATGAAAAAGATTTCTAAACAAATTGTTGCCGTTACAACCATTTTAAATCTTATTGGAAAACCCAATAGTTTAAATTTATTTATTTTATCGTACAGGGTGTCCCACATTCAACGCTCACTGAAAGCATCTCGAAAACTATATGACTGAGAAAAAATCTTCAAAGACCCCTGTTCTCTTTTTATCGAAATAATAAGAAATCAGAAAGCAGATTGAAGATATCTCGACTCGTTCTCGAGCTACTGGGCGTTTCTGAAAAATGACGGTTTCATATACATAGTTCGATATACATATTTTGGTTTATGTTCGAGATATCCAAAAAACTCTGAAACGTTTTTTCCAGTAGTTTTTATGATACTCAATACAGATCATAAAAATCAATAACCGTTTCAGAGATATAGAGCAGCCATAATAAGAAATTACCGAAAAAATACAAAATGAATTAAATCTCAAAATAAATGAAAAATATTTATAAATAAGGTGTCCCATCAAAACAATGAAGTCAAAAATTCAATATTTTTGAAAAATATAACATTTTCGAAAAACCATTTCCGACAAATCTGCAGGCATTAAACTGCATTGAAAAATATAGGGTATCCCATTTCCGAAACCCCAACTTTGCTCTATACCTCTAAAACGGCAATTAATTTCTATGATGTTACGAGTATCATTCAAACCATAAACTACTTTAAAAAAAAGTTTTAGAAGGTATAGCGAAAAATATGAAATAGTCATTTTTCAGACACGCCCTGTAACTTGAAAACTAATCAAGATATACATGACCTGCTTTCTGATATCTCATTACTTATTTCGAAAAAAAATCAGGGGTTTTTGAAAATTTTTTCTCTAAGTCTAGAGTTCTCGAGATGCTTCCAGTGAGCATCGAATTTGGGACAGCCTGTACGACTACGAAAAATTATCAATACTATATTTGTACCCAGATTTGCCATCAACCTAATATTTGTAGGATGCATACTGGGTAATCATTCACAATTCATAACTAATAAATTTTTCATCGAACTTTTGTTCTCAAATTCCTGAAACCTGGGTTTATATTTCCAAGTATACCATAAATTATTAAACTTCATTCTTCAATTACACTTTATGGAGTTAGTGATGCATGAGAAACAACATCAAAAGCTTCCATTGTTGAATAACTTAGTTTTCCGTGATTCAGATGAAACTTAAAATTAATTTCCAATTTCGGATATTTTTTAAGGTCAATATGTACGTAATGAGTTTCATTGTGATACTTTTAAGCCTTGTTTTACTAGGAATATTCAAATTAAATTCCGGTTCAGTGAGATGGAATGAATCATAATGAAATATAATCGATCTAAATGTTCTAACAGCACCGGATTGATTAATTTTATAGTTTTTCAGCTTTAATAATCAACCTTTGCAATCGTTGAAGAATCTTTGAAGAATTTTTTATCTAATCTGAAAGTTGCAGTTTACGTTTTGAAATGAGTGAAATACAAAAATTTTACATCATGGTTTATTGTTTCCTCGTAGAATATCTCAGATGTCTGAAAAAAAAATATATTACTGAGTATCTTTTTCAATGATAAATAAATTATGTCAATCAAAGTACAATAATGCTTTTCAGGTATAGAACTGGGGTTTCTCAGGGCTCTGTGTCGGGCCCACTACTCTTTTTATTATTCATAATAATAATGATTTGCCCATTCATTTGGGTTGTCTTTTGTTGGTATTTGCTGATGACACATCAGTGGTGGTTTAAGCACAGAGTAGTGAGGAGCTTATGAAAACTTGATGGTAGAGTTTTTTTAGGTGGTGTCGTTCGAATAACTTGATTTTCTATATCAATAAAACAGTTTGCCTATAAATATTTCAGCAAGAGTAACCATGAGAGACATTCTCTAAAATTCAATTTTATAGATTATAAATTGAAAAATAGGTACAGTTTGATGAATAAACTTCTGGCCCAAAATGCATATTAAGGGAGATATATCCTTTCAAAGTTGATAAAATTAAAAAAAAATCACCATAACTTCTGAACGGTGAATGCCACCAGATTGAAATTTCGTGCATAAATGTATGTTATTAAAACACAATATATTAGAATATAAAAACATGAAAATGTGTTATCATGAATATGAAATCAGAAATTCTCATATTTTTCTTGTACCAAAACATAAAACACATAAATTCGATTGATATTCTTAATATCAGAGCATTAAATTATACTATGATTTACCATTCTTTGTAGAGTCTCAGTCGGAAAAGAAATGAAAACTATGCTATATATTATTCAGTAAAAAAGAAAATATCTCACCGATTCAATAGTTTTAGGTACCTACCTACTTAGTATTACTTAGAGAGAATTATCATGCTTTGTAATCATTTTGTTTTTCACCTTTCCTATAAATTTTGTGTCGTTCAGGATTAATAAATTATGTTATATTATGTGAATTTGAACCTAAATCTTCCACGTCAAACACCACCTAAGTGTTTAAGATTTAGGTTCAAACGCGTAACAAGTCTTGAGAGTAAAAATTGTAAATAAAATGACAATATTAAAAGGAATTATACCCAAAATTGATAACTTTGGAACTATGAGAGTTTTGCGGTAAAATATATATTATTTCGTATCATCAAGGACATTTTCTCAATTACCATAATTATTGGAAAGAATGAACTGAATTTGGTTGTTCAACCGCATCAATCCTGCTAGCTTGTAAACAAGATCCATCAAATCTGCAAAGGCAAAAAATCGCGGAATAAAATTTTGAAAATATTTGCGGATATATAAACATTGAATTGGGATCATATATTTCTATCACACTAACAAAAACTCTAGCACATTCACACCGACACACATTCATGAGATAAGATTTTTTCAATTATACAATTTTTTATTTGGAGCTCGAATTCTGGCGATTTATCCATTAACACTTTGGAAAATAGATTTTTCAATGTTTGTAATTGTCCTTGAGCACTAGACTTCGGATTTCCAATCTTAAAGGTCGATTTTCAAAAATGATCAAAATCTCTAAGTAAGCTTTCACCTGTAGGTAATTCATGAACTCAATTTCGATATTTTGTCGTGTTCAAAACGAATCTGTTGATGGTATCACAAATCTCTTGATCTGCCAATATTACCGAATGAGAATAATAATTTCTCCACTAAGAAACCAGTTCTTGGAACCTCGTAAACAGCAAATGTTGAAATATAAGTTACCCTGAGGCGTATCAATTACTTAACTTCCAACTGTCGATATCGCATATTTTACATCAAGTAGTTTCAATTGAGTTGAAGGTTTCAGAACTGCCAGTAATTTACATAAAGTAACTTCGTGATTCATTCTTCCACAAAAAAAAAACAGTTTTATATTCGATGGACTGTGAATCATTTTAATGGCTAGGAATTCAGAAAGAGTATGAAATCGATTTTTCAACGCCTGAAATTTAGAGAACTATAAGAACTACTGGAATTACCTTGATGACTCATTTACAGGTATTTCCGATATAGGTATGTAGGTATACGTGCCTGAAACTTGATTAGTAAATAACTCTGCGGTAATTGAAATTGAACTTCAATGTAACTAGGCAAAAATATTCAACCAAACTCAAAAATATGAAATCAATAAAAATAACTTGAACGATAAAACTATTGACATAGATTTTTTTTTAGACATATATTTCTAGTCATAATCCATAATTAATCCAAATGAGTATGAATTTCCTCAATTCCGATCTGATGAATAATTAATAGTAGAAAATATAATTAATAAATCAGGATTGCCGAATGAAATTAGCACCTAAATCAAATCAAATATATTCGTCAACTAGATGACTGGTGAACATATAAACAAACCTTTTTCAACATGGTGATTTGATAATATGTCATTGGGATAATGTAAACACCTTCAGTTCTCATAAATTCAAATCGAAGTTTACGATTACAACCTGATGGTATCATATTCCCAGTTTCTGCACTTATAATGGGCGTTATTTGAGTCTTTGAAACTTCTTTCTTTTGTTACAATAGAAAAGGCCACCATTGAAAGAAAATATGAATAAGGAGTGTTTGAAATATGTTCAGATGGTTTTGATGAAAGAATTCTTAACCTGTATTGTTAAGAATGTTGGAAACCATGCCCAAATAATTTAATCTTACGTGTTCCACATGTAATAATTTGTTTTTTTTTAAATAAGTATTTGAGAAAAAAAAATAAATCAAAATAATTTTTCAGTTGGTTTCTAACTTTCATGAAAACCAAGGCCTTTGTCATATTTATCTTGGAATTCATGTTAATGGGGATACGACATTGTCGATTAAATTGCTGAAATTTCAATAAACCTACCTTTACCAAACTACACAGTAGATCATCCATTCTTGTTGTCTTCAGTAAAGATGAAATTGAAACAATTCTAAGTACCATCATCACTTACTTTAGGTACCACATATTGAATTGGACCACAATGAAAATTCCTTTTGTGTATGATTTTCAAGATTCCAGTCTCACACAGCTTTCTTAAACTCTGAAATGGCTTTTACTGAAAAAGTTTTAACTTTTGGCTGTCCGGAAATGAGCTATATACTCAATTCAGTAAAAAGAATTACCTGCGGACTCTTTCATTGAACGTTTTCCCGAGTAAAAATAACGTGCATGGAAATTTGACCGAGAGAAAATTCATGTATCGGATTTCTGTTTTAAAGGGAGAGCTTTGGGATGGAATAAAAGGGAAAAGCGTGGAAATTACATGCTCTATTTTGTTCTCGAAGCTTTTGCCCCAATTATTGGCTGCTGAAATTTCAGAACAAACTACATCGGGTCGTGTTGATTGATGTTGAAAATTAGGTAAATTCGAGCCCATGCCCAGTTTGGCGATCCCAAAAAACAGAGCTGAACTCGAAAAATTATCAGATTACATAAATCGATTATTCCTACTACAGGCTTTTGATGATTTGACTTCAACCTGAGGTTTATTTGCAGATATGGATAACGAATTGCCACCATAAAACAATGAACAACTATGAAAAACCATGTTGTGCTCTAAATTTCTGATCAATTTCGGGGTTTGCTGGATTTTTTCGTATTCAATTGATTATATATTGATTGATTATTATATTGATGTCGGCCCAAGGTTCATTGAATAGCTAATGCTGAAACGGAAGAAAATTGACATTAATAATGATTTTAAGATTGATATTCAGCTAAATGACTTATAAATTGTTTATGGTGGTTCGACTGCTGCAATAACTACATAGCTCAATCATAAGTAATTTGCCAGTTCTTCAAGTAGAAATTTGACACATTTATTGAAATTGATTGATTAGGAATTTTTAAAGTGAACGAAAGACAAGATATTTAAGCCTGGTAGTACGGAAGTGCAATTATCAATAGGAATATATGCTTATTTGGTAGATGTGAAAGTTGTGCACGAAAGCTCATTAAGCTGCGAATGGTTGGATTTGCGAAATCGAAAGAAAACAAGTACTTTGCACTTGATTTTTATTATAATACGTATATCACAAATCCTTTTTGGCTCTCAGAACACACATCTATCGGCAACATTTGAATACTTACAAAATCGTATTTATTTAGTATTTAGTATCTCTCATCCATCATTCAAACACACATCACATAGTAGTTTTATATTACAAAACACAGATTTCTCGATAAAATAATGTTAGTCTTCTAATATGTACATTATGAGCTCACATGATGGGGCACCGAGATGATATTGGCCGGTTTATAATTTAGCAACCATGTGGCTAGTTTTTAGGCCATGTGGGTACCATCTATCTCTATGCTTGAACAGTCGAATTGCAACCAATGTTGAATCATTCAGGCACTATCATTAATAGGTATTAAAGATCGGTGGTAGATATGAGTTGGTTCAAAAATTTCTAAATAAAATATTTATGTATCGTTCGCGTTGACTTTGTTCAATGTATAAAAATATATTGTGCTGTTCTAAGCCATTACTTATAATATATTATCAATGAGTAAGTAGGTATACTAGAAATGAGCTTATAGTCTTAAAAACGGTGGTTTTGCTGTCCAGTTCAACACTCTGCGTTAACTGAAAGTTAAGGTATATCTCTGAAATCGGCATCAGTTAACAACAATCAAGTGGTTGGTGAAACGAGACTTCTTGCCCATTGTACACTGCTTTTATCCACTGTCTGCGTTCCACTTCGCTCTACGTAACGGGGCCACACAATTAAAGTAAACTGCAGCAACAATAAGTTTTTTTTTCTTTTTCCGGACTAAAGTTCATCTCGCGCACGATCTCAGCAAACACCTCGTTGACATTCGTTCTGTTCTTAGCACTGGCTTCTATGAAGGGGCATCCCCACTGTGCTGCAAGACTGCTGCCTTCAGAAGAAGTCACCTCCCGCTGATGGTCCAAATCTACTTTATTTGCTACAAGTAAAATGGGAACTCTCTCCGTACCTTTAACTCTGGTTATCAATTCCTTCATAGTCCGGATATCTTGAAATGTTTGGTGGTTTGTTAAACTATATACCACTACGAAGCCCTGGCCATTCTTTATGTAGAGGTCGCGCATGCTGGCAAATTGTTCAGTACCAGCGGTGTCTAATATTTCTAACACACAGGGGGAGTTGTCCACTTCGATTTCTTTGCGATAAAAGTCCTCGATGGTAGGGTCGTATTTTTCCATAAAACAACCAGAAACGAATTGTACTGTCAATGCACTTTTCCCAACCCCACCCGAACCTAACACGACTACTTTAAACTCACGCATCGTGTCCTTTCAAACTGACAACTTTCAACTATCAAAACTTCTTCAGAAAGGGCACTGCACTTTGTTTCTTCCGTAGGATGATCTTTGTTCTTCACGACGTCTGCACTGTTTGCAATCCATCTCACGAATAATTATGCACATGTCGCCATCTTTGCAATATGTTCATCACCGACAATGTTCGTCTAACGTACAGCCACGAGGGGCCAACTCGGGACTACTTACATCTTCGATACACGGATACCAAAGCAATTTAATGAATTTCAATATTCTTTCTGCGCACGTCAACAACCTACCACCACCATGGTATGCGCAAGACCAGAAAACACTCCAATCGTCAAAATATAAACATTTAGCCGAATAAACACTTAGCGACATCTATGGGCTATCAATTTAACACAACTCACCTCGAGAAGAAACTTTTTTTCTTGGGATTTTCAATAAATATGAAATAAAATAGGAAATCCCAGTTTGTCGTTTTCCCCTCAAAGAAATGAATCAACATCGTGTCTATCTACTCTACCAAGAAATTGATGTTCGTATGGATAATAAATAATGAATTTCAATATAACCTAAATAGTCATAAATACCTATACTGTGATGAACATTTATTTATGATTTGCTTCAGTTTTCATTTGCTTCACCAGACAAGCCATTACTTATTCCTTGCGAAGCTGATTCTTGTGCAACTAACTCGTTATTGGAAAAAAGACGTTGTTTCAGTACGATATATTATAATTTATCATTCATAATAATATAACTCAGGAGACATGATCTGAAAAATATTGCTTCAATTTTTCTGGTTATCAAGTTTCATTTTGTGTATGAACAAAGGTTAGCTACAACGAGAACATTATGACCTAGATGCTCTTTCCACTCGGATTAGTATTAATGACAATAATAATCCTTCTAGGCCTAATGTTAGGAACAGAAGAAGTCATATGATTACAAAATGATTAAAACATATTTCTGTCATCCAAATTCTCTTTGACACTATTATAATATGCCTCACAAATCATCAGCGATTTAACTAGCAAAGTTTCAATACTTCTTGTAAAGTAACAATGAAAATTACACAACTTGTTGTAGGCAGATTTGTTGTCTTTCACATATAATAAGTTTTTATAAATGAATATAGAAGGCACATTATATATTCCAATAAACAAAATCTTAAGCTTAACTTTAACTTTGAACCTTTGGGAGAAATTCAGTTTCGCATCCACCACAATTGGGTTCCACTACCGCAATGCTTATATAAAGCGCATTCACCACATATTTTTAGATTTTGAAATTGTTGGGTTAGGTTACACAAGTTAACGAGTTTCGGTGTATGATTTATTTGAAAATCTACCCATTGAACTTTCGTTATTACCGGGTGAAGTCCAGAAGACAAATTAGTGATCCCAGATGGTTTATTTTCGTATAACCGCTGTACATACGAAATTCGGAGACATAGAATAGTTAATAACTTTGATGAAAATGTTTTCTTCTCTGTGAATCGTAGGGAATTCTTGACATTTGTTCTCATCGTAACTTCAAACAACGTTAAATTTGATCGTTTCTGAATTTAATTTCAAATAATTGATTCAGCATAGCACTTATATTGCACTTTAAAAGTTGAATTGCATTTGATAATTCGAAATACCCCAGATACTGTCAATTCAATTCGCGTGGTGTTACGTCATTCAACTTTTTTATTCTATTTTGATATTGTAGAATATTTTATAGTGTTGTGTATTCCTAATACAGCTTCTGTTGGTGTATATAAAATTTATTATTAGCATATAGTTTAAGGTAAGATCCTTATTTTTGAACAGTACATACGAAATCCACATATATCGAAAATAGTGTTTAATTGCCGGGTGAAACTGCTGAAGAAAAGCAAATCTTTTAATGAGGGGGATTGAAAATGATAAAAAATATGTACATTTTTTAATCTCGACAGTCAAGGTCAAGTGCGATACCCAAGTAAGCATTCTTCCCTATGAAATCTTCAGTTGATAACAAATATAATTGAGAATCTCAAAAATGTAACTGATGTTAGTGTATTAATTAGAAGGGTTCAAACTATTCTAACTATCTATCTAACTATCAAACTATTCAAACTATATGGCTTTCATTTCAGAATGTCCTATCCTGCAACTGCTCCTCAGGGAGGATATCCACGTGAGTCTAAAATTACATTTCTAATTATATTGAGTTTGATATGTGGATGATTTTTCTCCAGATCCAAACCCTGTGTATGATGCCAACTTCCCTCCACACGGAGGCTACCCTCAACCCCAATACCCACCTGGTGGCAATCAATATCCCCCAGGACCACCTGGACCTGGACCGTTCCCTCCTGCACCTGGGGGATACCCACCTCCAGCAGGTTATCCAGCACCACCCATCACCAATCAACCTATGGCTGGAGATGGTAAGTTTCTATTTCATTACAAACTTATTTCCTAATTATAATATGAGCAATTAGTACCAATGCCAGTTATTTTCATATTATTGGGTTGTATTAAATCTGGGTCAACTTCCCATTGATAGGTCAGAAGGATAAAAAATTTGTACATTAGTATATTTTACCTTTTTTTAAAATAATTTTCAATGTCATTTGCATATCTCCATCAAGATTTGTGGTTTTCTCAATCTGGGAATATTGCATTACTGCTAGTGTTTTTTTTTCAATAAAAATCGATTTTGTGAAAGAGTTTTGAAAATTTCAGTTTCATTTGAAATGGACAAATTTAAATTTTTAAGATAATAATTCGGAATGCTTTTGAATGAAATATTATATCATTACAGGTTCAAAAGTTCACATTATATTTTGCAAATGGATCAAAGCCACTTGCACAATATGCTAAAAATTAAAAGTGTAAAGTTCAATATTAACGAACAAGGCTCAATTGAATCTCCTTTGTATATTTCAATACAATATATCAGACCTTACTGATGAACAAACTGAATGAGTAATATTTTACAGTTAATTCTTTTTGTTATTTGTGCTTGTTGCAGCTTACTACGTCGTTCTATGAATAGATTCGAGTATTCTCACGCCCTCTTTCGTTTAATCAAATGCTATATAGACCTGTGATAGATTTAGATTGTCTAGGAGTACATTCCATTAAGTTTATTCTTGATGATAATATACTGTTATGGAACGTATATATATTTTCAAGTTGAGATTATGTTGTTGTTGATTTGATTTAAATTGATTCGATCCAATAACTAAATTTGAAACTATATTTTTATAATTTTGCGCCGACTATTTATCTCAGGAGGGTTCATTCAAATTCAATTATATATTTTTTTTAATTTAATTAATATTTTCGAAATTCATTAACTATAAAGAAATTCTTATCTAATAACTAAATTTATATTAATCTAATCTTATATTTACGTATTTAAATCTTCATCGACCTCATCAGTGTTCTATGTTATGGTATGGTATCGTCTTCTATGCTCCTAACCTCGAATGGATTATAACCTTGATTTGTATTAATTCAAGTTGCATTGTTTTGAATCCATTTTCCATTTAATATTGCTTCAACTTGCTTGAATCCAGGGAAATTTCTTCTTGAAATTGATTAAATAATTTTCCACTTCTTCTCACAATGATTTTCAGGTACGTATTTAACAATTTTAATATCTTGCAAATTTTCGTAAATAAATTCTTTCGTTTATCAATTATTTCAGGTAAATTTCTTGAGTCAGGTGACGTGCTCTCAACAATGGTTTTTTACTGACTGATTAGCTGTCATTCGGCTGGGCTTTATATAGATTTTCAATTTTTTCTTGAAATCAAGATTGCCTTGGATGTCAAAAAATTTTCCAAATATGATGCTTTCGCAATTTTCTCTTTTGAGGTAAGTTTTCTCTCTTCAATCTTGATCTAGTTAATTTCTTCATTTAATTCCGCATCTTTTGGTACCACATATGTTGGATTCGGTCGATTCGAAGTTACAAAATTTTCAAATATTCTATATACAATTTGGAAATTTTTCTAATATTCACTTTCTTTGGCCTAATATTCAAAGATTTCTATCTATAACTCCTAAAATCTACTACATATTTTTAAATTATACTATAATCTAATGAAATATATACATTTTTGTATGTTTGAGACATTAATTACTTTGGAATCCCTGATTTATCATTCGATATCCTATCCCTATCCATTATTTACAATTTTATTAGGAATTTTGGCTAGTATTACATTTTTGAGATTGTATCTAGATGTAATTCACTAGATCACAAGCTATTTCATGAAAATTAACATAGGAAATATAAAATAAATGATTATTTTTTATCATTTTGAATGAAAATTGAATATTCAGTCTTTTGACTCTTTTAACATTATTTACATGATATATAAATGGTTCCTGATACTTGAGTTGAATATCTTTTGTTGATTTTATCAAATTGAACTTGAATTTTATTAATATTTTCATTTTGTTTCAGATCCTGAGATGTTTTGAATGAATATTGATATAGTACTTTAGAAATATTGGATTTATGCTACTTTTATAATGTGCAAGTGAATGGAATAAATGAATAAAGTTACTCTACTTTTCTTTAAAATTATTGGATCATATCAAGTTAAAATTTATTATCTATTTGATGAATTTGCTGTAGTTTCCGAAGGATAGAGTCTGGTAATGTATTCTCATTGATTTTATAAGTTGATAATACCATTCCATAACAATTCCCCAAATTTAATATTTGATAATTTTTATTTTCAATATAAAATTTAAAATATTAAAATTTCTCCAAAATTTTGAAATTTGATTGAAATTTACATTAACTTTCATTCGTTGTCTGGATGAATTCATATAAATCATTAATATGAAAAATTCCTCTTATTCTTTCTGTTTCTAATTCTTTTAATACATAACTGTTCAAACCATTCTCATTATCTATTATATATGGTCCCTCGAATGGAGTTTTTAATTTCGCACAAATCTTATTCCGCTTGTCTGTTACCCTGTGGGATCGTACAATAACCAAATCTCCTTTTTTATTTAAACTTCACATATTTCCTTCTATTCATTCTCTCCATTTTCTTTCTGTATCTTTTTCTATTCTTTTTCAATCTTACTTTTACCTTCTTCATGATGTCTTCATTATTTATATGACTTGTTTTGTAACAATTTCTTTCTTGTTTCATTGAATATAAATTTGTTTCTTCTCTAACTGTATTATGCATTGTATTCAATAAAAATTCCACTCTGTTTAATTGTATATCCCATTTGTTTTGTTCTCCATTGACAAGTTTTCTTGAATATTTCACTACTTCTTGAATGTATCGTTCTGATGGGTTTGCTTGAGTATCACTTATACTGTTATAATTCAGAATTATCTCTTTATTTTCATAATATTTGTCTTCTATTAAATTTTGTGGATTTCCTATCTCATATATATTTTGGTCAATCTTGTTTTTATTTTCTGAAAATTCTATTGAAGGTGCTGTATACTGATTTATTAATTTTTCATTGAAATTCATGTTAATCTCTCCTAAAATTTTCAATTTTTCATTTGACTTCTCAATTTTCTCATTTCGTTTTTCGATATCATTATATATAATACTCAGATTTCCTTCTGTTAGATTGTGAACTTCAGTTTCACAAATCTCCAAATTCTCCTCATATATTTTACTTTCTGTATCTAATTCAGCTGAAGATTCTTTTTGTACTTTATTTCTTTTGGTATATAACATTTCCTTGGAAATCATCAAACTATCCCCAAGTTTCTTTTCCATTTCAATTACCTTATCTGCCAAATGAATTTTCTTTTCTTCTTTAATTTCTTTCAAATTTTTATCCAATATTTTACTCATATTTTCTTCCTTAATTTTTCGAACAATCTTCAAATTTTTTACTCCAATTTTCTTCTAATTTTTTTATTGCATTCATTATATCCCATAAATTCAGTTCTTTTCTATTTTCTTCATTTATTTCCATATTTCCTCTTGCATTTTCTTCTTCATCCCCCTTTTCTCCAATTTTCGTTTTACTTCTTGTTTCCATTTTTTATTGAATAATCAATGATATGATTCCAACAATTATGTATTAATTTGAAATTTTTTTAAAATAATGCTGTAATTGAATTAATATAATAATGCTGTAATTGAATTAATATAAGAATGCTGTAATTGAATTAATATAAGCCACGCGTTGGGCGACAATTGTTATGGAACGTATATATATTTTCAAGTTGAGATTATGTTGTTGTTGATTTGATTTAAATTGATTCGATCCAATAACTAAATTTGAAACTATATTTTTATAATTTTGCGCCGACTATTTATCTCAGGAGGGTTCATTCAAATTCAATTATATATTTTTTTTAATTTAATTAATATTTTCGAAATTCATTAACTATAAAGAAATTCTTATCTAATAACTAAATTTATATTAATCTAATCTTATATTTACGTATTTAAATCTTCATCGACCTCATCAGTGTTCTATGTTATGGTATGGTATCGTCTTCTATGCTCCTAACCTCGAATGGATTATAACCTTGATTTGTATTAATTCAAGTTGCATTGTTTTGAATCCATTTTCCATTTAATATTGCTTCAACTTGCTTGAATCCAGGGAAATTTCTTCTTGAAATTGATTAAATAATTTTCCACTTCTTCTCACAATGATTTTCAGGTACGTATTTAACAATTTTAATATCTTGCAAATTTTCGTAAATAAATTCTTTCGTTTATCAATTATTTCAGGTAAATTTCTTGAGTCAGGTGACGTGCTCTCAACAATGGTTTTTTACTGACTGATTAGCTGTCATTCGGCTGGGCTTTATATAGATTTTCAATTTTTTCTTGAAATCAAGATTGCCTTGGATGTCAAAAAATTTTCCAAATATGATGCTTTCGCAATTTTCTCTTTTGAGGTAAGTTTTCTCTCTTCAATCTTGATCTAGTTAATTTCTTCATTTAATTCCGCATCTTTTGGTACCACATATGTTGGATTCGGTCGATTCGAAGTTACAAAATTTTCAAATATTCTATATACAATTTGGAAATTTTTCTAATATTCACTTTCTTTGGCCTAATATTCAAAGATTTCTATCTATAACTCCTAAAATCTACTACATATTTTTAAATTATACTATAATCTAATGAAATATATACATTTTTGTATGTTTGAGACATTAATTACTTTGGAATCCCTGATTTATCATTCGATATCCTATCCCTATCCATTATTTACAATTTTATTAGGAATTTTGGCTAGTATTACATTTTTGAGATTGTATCTAGATGTAATTCACTAGATCACAAGCTATTTCATGAAAATTAACATAGGAAATATAAAATAAATGATTATTTTTTATCATTTTGAATGAAAATTGAATATTCAGTCTTTTGACTCTTTTAACATTATTTACATGATATATAAATGGTTCCTGATACTTGAGTTGAATATCTTTTGTTGATTTTATCAAATTGAACTTGAATTTTATTAATATTTTCATTTTGTTTCAGATCCTGAGATGTTTTGAATGAATATTGATATAGTACTTTAGAAATATTGGATTTATGCTACTTTTATAATGTGCAAGTGAATGGAATAAATGAATAAAGTTACTCTACTTTTCTTTAAAATTATTGGATCATATCAAGTTAAAATTTATTATCTATTTGATGAATTTGCTGTAGTTTCCGAAGGATAGAGTCTGGTAATGTATTCTCATTGATTTTATAAGTTGATAATACCATTCCATAACAATACTTATCTGTAATTTTTTTTGAGATAAACGGTTTACAACTGAAGGACTTTCATGATAATTACTGTCGGAACGAATTGAATGTTGTGAATTCGTCAAGACCGTTTTTTTACTATCCATTAAGAAAATAAAATAAGAAGTAATGGCAGAATTCTATAAAAAAAGTAAAACATTCGGAAACCATGTTTTTTGGGTATTTATTTTCGAAATACTGGGTTGAAAGAAAGTCTATGTAATTATGTTACTATCCTGAATTGATCCTCCATCTCGGCAATATCATTCTTGAATTGCTTCTAATAAAATATTTAGTGAATTACTGTTGAAATTCGTGTTGAGGTGTTGGTATTTCTGACGTTCCAAGATATATTCTTACGTGCAAGACACTTGACTTTTAGATCCATTTATAACTGATATTGTATGGAATATATCAAAACAAGTATTATAATCACTTATTATTTATTTTTTTATCAATATCGAACATAATTCGCTTTATCAAGTATTCTAGGAAAATTTAATGGAGTTTTTTCTCTCAAATTCTGCATTATTGACGAATGAGAGGTTCGAGATAAGATGTGACGTTATGTTCAATTCAAGGAAAATTATCGTACAATAGTTGTTTTCTACTCGAAACGTTCCATCTTAAAATATCTGAATTATGAGCGTATTTCATTAGTAATAGCTTCTGCGGTCTGAAAATAGGAATGAGTTTGGGAAAACGGAAGTGAATAAGGGATATAAATCAAGTTCAGATTTTGATATCATAATGTACATATTTATCAATCTATCGAATTTATTTTGACGTTTTTCCTTTCCAGATACGTGACGAAGTTGTTTGATTTGTTCTAAGGAAATAGCAGACTATCATTTTGTCCAAATGTTTGATACCTTCATGAAAATTGTACCTCAAAATCGGCCGTCGTGTACACGGTAACTCTCGAATCGAAATTTTCGATGTTGAAATAAGCAAGTCTCATTGTATATCCGAAAAAGGTGAAATTTCCATGGGACCGCTCACTACCCGATCCAAATATGATGTTTTTAGCTTGTGAACAGCTGCTTGAAAGGCAAAGACGGAAGGGATTCCTGCATCGCATTGTGACTGCAGACGAAAAATTGTTTCATTACGATAATCCCAAGCGCAGAAGATAATGGGGATATCCCGGCCATGCTTCCACGTCGAAAGTAAAACCGAATATTCACGGTTCCAAGGTCATGCTCAGTATTTGGCGGGATCTGCTCGGCGTAGTGTATTATAAGTTGTTAAAACCTAGTGAAACAATTACAAGCGATCGTTATCGAACTCAATTAATGCATTTTAGCCGAGCATTAAAAGAAAAACGACCGCAATAAAACGAGAGACATGATAAAGGATTTTACAGCATGACAATGCTCGACCTCATGTTGCGAAAGTAGTCAAGAAATACTTGGAAGCGTTGAAATGGGAAGTCCTACCCGACCTGCCGTATTTTCCAGACGCTGCTCAGACTATTACTTATTTCGATCAATGGAACACGGCCTGCCCGAAAGATGGGAGGAAGTAGTGGCCAGCGATGGACAATACTTTGAATAATAAATGTTTTTTACAATAAAGCCTAGAATTTCGGAAAAAAACGGCGGAAGCAAAGTTGTACCCCTATGTATATCGTGTGAAATTTCGTGGAAAAGTTTCGGACTTCATTATAGAACCGGCTTATCTTGAAAACCGCAGAAGTGGTACCAGAAATCCTCAATTGTGGCCTACTTCTTGATGAAAGCTTTAATATTGTCCACTTCCGATCACCATCCCGGAAAAGGTTCCATCATTATCTCCGTTGTTGCGATACTTGCACAACGTGTTTCAATTATTGGTTCCGGTGCAGAAAACAATTAAATAACAAACAATCAAACAAATTTCATTCTCACCAGTCGCAATGGTTCAAAAAATTCCAATAACTCGGTAAACATTAGGAGGAAAACACGATATGAAATAAGTATAGTATTCAGTACCACCGTACCATTATAATATCCTTCAAAAATAAGCTGGTTCTTCATGGGGTGCTGGTGCCACCACCTCTCGAAAGGAACTTTGGCCTTGGTTTTTTTCTGCTGCTCCTGTCATTTCGTTATCGATGGGAATTTGGAAGCGAAATTTCACGATCAGACAGTATTCGATAAGATCACAAAATGAGGAATCGCGGCAAAAGAGCGTAAAAGTTGTTATAGTATATCCAAAGTCACTTGGAGGAAGCCTGAATATTTCAATTATACAAGGGTTGTCCAAGTTTTCAGAAATTTCTTTGAAATTTATGAAAATATTGCTATCAATACTCTCAAATAAACCCCGGTATTTAGTAAATCGTCTTGGAAACAAGAATCTCCCGATTAGATTGATCTTATTGGATGAATATTTCCCCTCGTATTCCCCTTTCCACTTTGAGAGCGTTTTTGGTTACACTCATTGGCTGCATCTATCACCTCTCAATTACTTTCTAATAATTCGCATAGACCAGTGTGGTTCATAGGGGTATTATTGAAATGCATTTTTACGTAGTTTTAGTTCGTTGTGTGACTGATGCTTTTAATGATTTCGACTATGATGTTCGGCACAATTCTATGGCTTATGTAAAAAAAGATTAATATTTCGTAATCGAATCTATTCCTCCATTTACTTTAAAAGTCAGGACAGTTTTAATAATAGGTTACATATATCTTTTAATATTTATTCTGATTCTTAATACGAAAAATTTAAGAGATATCGAGGAAAAACTTGAACTGAGGAAATACTACAATTTCTAACTGAGTGGAGTAGTTCATGACTTCCAGAAAACATAGAAACTGAAATCGAAATTTGGATAACTAAATTTAACATTTCATGAAATGTCATTAATAATACGTAATTAAAAATTTTATTGGTTTATGGATTTTCAACTATCTTAATGAATAATTTATTACAATTCATGAAATCTCGACTTTTTAATTTCTTTTATGTTTTCTGGAAGTCATAGACTACTCCATTCAATGAAAAATTGCAGTTTTCCTTAGTTCAAGTTTTTCCTCGATAACTCTTTAAGTATAGGATTTGCTTGAGACCCCCCTCTTTTTATACCTACGTAAAAATGACTGAATGAATAAAAAATATAGGTTTTTTTCCAAGAAACTTTTTGAGTGACTTGATGTCACTCAAGGATCTCAAGGTCATGCACCTATTCTACCCTAGTTTGTCTTATCTTCAGACAGAACATTTCCGAATTCATCTCAAATATCGTGCTCTTATAATTCTATGCAACGATCAGTTCATCATCGTTGATAACGTTCCTTGATATTATATTACAGGTCTAGAATAAAGAATAATCAAATTATAACACCGTAGAATGACATAGTATCATTTTTGATGTAACAGCGAAAGCTACACACGTCAAAAATTTTCTGAAAGAATCGACATCTGAGTCCCATACATACGCAAAAATATTATTTTCAACTCAAGGGTTTGAAAAGTGTGCGCCTATGGTTTATGACTGTTTTGCAATTATCTCTGGCCGAGCGTTTTTATAGACTAGTTCAAGTGACTTTGGATATACTATAACGGCAAAAGCTACTCACGTCACAAATTTTCTGAAAATATCGACATCTCAGTCCCATACATACGCAAAAATATTATTTTCAACTCACGGGTTTGAAAAGTGTGCGCCTATGGTTTATGACTGTTTTGCAATTATCTCTGGCCGAGCGTTTTTATAGACTAGTTCAAGTGACTTTGGATATACTATATCAAATGAATCAGAAATCTTCGGGTCCGAGCGATTTTAAACATTTTCATTTTAAACCCGGAAAATCGAACTGTTAAGTTTTCATTGGACCACACTGTATATTACACGGTTTTATTTTTTCGATTTCGTAGTTTACATTCTAAATTGTATAGTCTGAAAATTCAATGAGCAACTGCACAAATATAATGCTTACATTCACCCAAAACTACGGTGAGAATCTTCAGAGATCTCCACGACTTTCACGAGATACCTCAATCCTGAATTTCGAACTTTCTCCAATTTCAAAAATTCATTGAAAAAAAAAAGTTAGATGTGACAACTTTGTGTGATACCAGGTATTGAAGCTGGTTTTATGCTCTTTTTGTAAATCGAAACAATGATTTTAAATTCGAATTACAAAGTGGTATTTTTAACCTGAGCACATCAAATAAGGAATAATGAGTCCGGTCCTGGAATATTTAAATAATTGATATCTCTCTGACTCCATCCAAGCATGTGCCATGTAATAACATTCCAAGTTTCATGAGTTTGATTCTGATGATGGTCTCAGTATTTCCCTGAATATCAAAACTCACCCTATAGCTTTCTGAAGTAATTAATTTTTAATAGTACATCCTGACTTCCTTAGTCCTACTCTACCTCTGATAAGAGTATGTACAGTTACAAGATTTTTTTAATATGGAAGCTAGACGTGGCTCACCCTGTATATATCGCGCAGTCAATGCTGAAGAATGTTGTGGTAAGCTCCAACGGGTACCGATACAACAGTACTATTCGACGAACAGCAACTATAAATCCACAGAAAATGCTATTTTTAGAAGATAATGAGTGATAAACTGAGTGTTGCTGAGCTGATTGGGAAATTTTACCACTCCTTATTTATACATTTCGCAAAGTAATTACAATCGTTACCACTTCTTAAACATTATAGTGAGCGTAACTGTTTAGAAAAAAATATTGCAGAAGAACACAAACTCTTTTTCTGTTTGGTAATGACCAGTAGGCAATTGATACTCTTCTTCACTCATCACTTCTAAGGAATTTTTTCACTTAGAAACGCACGCCGAACTGAAATTCTGAAGCATATACATAAGCAGAATTACAAAGCTCAAAATTGTCTGTTTCCTAACATTTCTCTCGATAAGTCCCGGACCTAACAAAAAGAAAAAAGATTTTTTCTTAAAAACTCAACTTTATCCTTCAAACTAGGAACCTTCAACCTTTTCTGTAGAAAAAATCGTCATCTCCGCGGCAATCACTTCTTCATTAGTGTCAAATTTATTTTCCTGGAGCACATTTTAACCATTGTTGTATGAATAACACTCATCAAGCCATTGCATAGTATTTTTTTTTTGTCAAAAAACTGTTTTATTGATATGCGAAACTTGTTTTTATCCATTTTTCGAACAACATTTGTAGCTTCACTTAACACCCTCTATATCCACTCTAATTCTATGTTCCGAAATTTTGATACGCATCTTTTGTATCAAGTATCAAGCATACTAACGATAAAAAAGTATTATGGCACTGGCGGTGCCATGAATGAACAATCGCCCAAAAGCTACTGATTTAGTGCCATACTCTGAGACGTATTCAATTGACTAATAATATTGAATTATTTCATAATTCTAAGAGAAGCTTTAGAAGATGGTCCTATCCTAAATCAATGTCCATGTTGTCGGTCTCTTTCAATTTGATTAGCAATTACTCAATTAATCTTCAGATTCTGACCCGGCAATTACAAAGGGTTAACACTAAAAATCAATATTAATATTCCGAGATCAGGTTCAATGGATCAGATATATTATCGTCTGTATTTCATGGATTTAGGTGGCTACGCGTTGTTTTGAATATCAGTGTTCAATAATTATTATTAACAAGAATAACGATATCCCACAGTCGTGCTATCCCTATATCCCTCCTTTGTTGACGACAAGTTATTTTTCCATTTAGAATGTTGATAAATATTTAAAGATAAGATTGAATTATTTATTTCGAAAGAATAATAATTGTTCCGACTTAAGTATGTATCTTATGTATACTTGGGAGTTTGTGAGAAGACCACACTGATAATGGAATTAAAACAAACTGTGTCGGTATTTTAGAGAAAACGTGCTCTCTCTATTCCTATCATCTTCGATAATTTCGGGCCTTATTGAAAGATTGTGTGCATTATGAACTGTTCCTTGATATCACCGGAAAAAACCAATTTACTACGAACTTAAAAAGGCTCAGTCGGATTGTTCTGCTCTAAGAATGGCCGAAAAGAAGATCTTGAGGTTCAAATGTATTCCACGTTTTTTGAAGCGTCTCAAGAAAATGTTTGTTGTCAAGAAGTCGCCCAAATCCGAGGGTTATTTTAAATTTTTGACCGATGAGGAGCAAAGGTATGTGAATATTCAGCACATAAATCACTTTTAACGATGTATTTATTACCAATGTTTCACTGGTAAACTTAATTTTCTTTTTTCGTTCTTCTTCAGATAGTACAGCAAACTAACGACAGGTTTCTCGTATCATTTTTGAATCTGCTGATATCTTCATTTTCTTGTTATTTGCATTTTTATTGTTTCCACTCGAGTTTAATGTGCCTTTTTCGTGGTGGTTTGATCTGTTTTTCAGTTTTTTCGTGAATTTATAAGTCTATTCAGGAATTATTGGCATCGAAGTAGGACCTGAAGTCGCGGCTTTATTTTTGTTTTCAAGAATATCACTAAAAATTGCTCTGGTTTCATCATTGAAATAATCAGAATATATGATTTTCATCATTTTTGTATCGGAGATATCCCAAAGTTACGAAGGGATGATTTCATAAACTGGAATCCAATGAAGAGATATCTATTCATTTAAGAGTTCTTTAATAATTTTGCACTCTTGATAGACATTAGGTATCTACTTGCAAAATTCTAGTCATATATTTAACTCTAATGGCCAGTTGCACCATTTGCCTAAACATTGATAAAAATTGAAACATTGATTATTTTCTGATTTCTCTTAAAAAATCAGAAAAGAAAATAGGAATGCTTTCATACCATTTACTATTGAATTACATAGAGTATTTTGCCTATTATTTTGTGAATTCAATTCACCCACTAACTACTTGAGGCATTTTTGTATGAAATCATTTTCAATTTGTAAATTTCAAAATTTAATTGCATTGTGTTATCTTTGAGTAGTTGAGAGTGAGGAAATTTTCGAATTTACTCTTCTGAATACATTATTTGCACAAATACTCAATGAAAATTCCATAAATAGAATTAGAATTTATTTGATTTTTGGATAAATCATTTAATAAATATAGATTCAAAAGTTACAGACTTCTTGATTACTCATTGAAGAACAAGAAACAGATATAACAATGTTTAATTTCAAAATAGAATATAAATGAAACTATAAATGCAATGCCAAGACTTTGTTCACAGATCTTATTTATATAGCTTAATGTTAGTTAAATATATCTCGTCTCAATTCCTCAAAAATCCTAGCATCAGCCATTGAATCATCCAAAGAATTGAATTTGAAATTCATCATCTGAGCAGTGAACTAACACTCATTGTACCAATTATCTGCATAGGCGTTATTAATTGTTCACCAACCCAATTATGATATAATTCTCCATTCATAGATTTATGGTAATCCTTATGATCACCACTGTCAAAACATCCAGGTTAAAATCCATCAATTTTTCCAGCATTCGAAATAGGGTACCTTCTACCTTTACCTTTGAATATTCTTGGCAACCTTTTTGTTTTCTTTTTAGAGTTCAATGTTAAATATCCAATTTTCATCCAGATAAATGAATTCCACATTTATTCCAAGTATTCTTTGTATTTACCGTAAAATCCTACTCTATTCACTATATTTTTCATTTTATCAATAACAATTTTTCTTCGATCAACTGTTTTGAAATTGTAACCAATCAATTTTATGTAATAATAATAATATGGTTTATTCTGTAAGCTACAGGGTATAATGTTGTCTTTGATTAAAATCCAGGTGCTTTTTGGTCACTTCAAATGTTATCCAGACTGATATATTCATTGGTTTTGATTTTGGTACCTACTTAATAATAAATTCTCTAATAAATATCTCCATCATAAAGTAACCTGATCTTTTGTTTAAGGTGGTTGGATGAATATACCTCAAGGACCAGTCAACTGTCCAGCAGGATTGGAATACCTTACCATGATTGATCAGTTGTTAGTGCATCAGAAGATCGAACTGATGGAAGGTTAGTTGATTTCCTTACCTATAAGAACATTCATTAATGAATTATCCAATGAAGATATCCAAAAAATATGAAATGGTATAACAAAGCTATTCAACATTAATATTCAAAGCAATTTTTTACAGCCTTCACTGGATTTGAAACCAGCAACAAGTATTCGGTGAAGAATAGTCTCGGACAAAAAGTTTATTTTGCAGTTGAAGATAACGATTGTTGCACAAGAAATTGTTGTGGACCTTTGCGGCCATTTGAAATGAGAGTTTTTGACAATTTCCGAAATGAGGTCATTCATTTCCACCGTCCATTAGCCTGCGATTCCTGCTGCTTTCCCTGCTGTTTACAGGTACTGTTTATAGTTTTTTCTTGTCATAATCTAAATAACAAGAAAAGTCTTTCAATATGGGACTTTGATTAATTTGATCCTGTTCCCCATAACATTTCTTCTTGAAATGTGCAAAGTGCAAAACACATCCTAGAGAAAGCTTTTGGCGTGTCAAAACAAAAACTATCTTTAATTTTCTGTATTGTCTGTGATAGGCATAGACATATAAGAACATGGACTTGCTATCACAAGGCTTCTACTCGCAACGCTTTGCAGACTATCAAAGAGAGACAGGTGTTGTGAAGGATGGAATAATTAATGGCAAAACACGAATTGGCTATTGGAATAACACGTTTTGATTTCTTTTTTCAAGAGAAATATTAAGTTATTCGGATGAGAAGATTATTTAAATGGCTATGAGAATAACGCGTTTTGATTTTGTTTTTAAGAGAAATATTGAGTTATTCGGAGAATAGTAGTGAAATAGCTAAGAGAATAACGTGTTTTAAATTTTTCATAACAGAAATTTTGAATTATTCTAATGAGAATAATATTGATATAGCTAAATGAATCACATCTAGGAATTGTCTGTGACAGATTTTCATGATATCTTAAATTTCTTTCAGATAAAGGAAAATTTCATCGGGTCCTATTTGAAAGAAAATATTTTTAATTTTATGTTCCAAAAAGTTCATTATATGAATGATATTATAGATAATTAAATTTATATTCGATATAATGTGACTACAACTGCAGTTGAACTTCAGGGAATTCAAAATTTGTGATGAATGAACACACTTACGAATGATCATTTATGAAATTTTTAAAATTTTATATCTGTTGTCTTTAGAAAAATAGCACAAATATTTTAGAGAAATAGACTGAGAAAATAGTGATCACTATTGGGGATGAAAGTGCTATACTTTTTCTATCAAAGGAGGACATTTTAGCCTTACGTTCCAAATGTATACATCTTTCTTTACTCTGGCGTTGTGAAAAAAGTACTGTATATTTTATACAAGGGTTTATTTTATTACCTTCAATTATCAAATATACAAGCACATATGGTAAAAACATATCATAAATATCATTGTAAAAAAATTATAAAAAACATCTTCTGTCTATGGTGATAGGTCATAGATTTTCCTTTCTTTCAACTCTAGCTCATATCGATTTCGACATTTTTCAGAGCATGGAAGTCTCTTCTCCTCCTGGTCATCTAATCGGAACAGTGGAACAGGACTGGAGCCTGTGCTGTCCAAGTTTCTCAATCAAGAATGCAAATGGAGATACTGTTCTAAAAATTGACGGGCCCTGCTGTACCGTTAGTTTCTGCGGCGACGTCGAGTTCAAAGTGATGTCGGCAGATGGTAGTACCGAAGTAGGGAGGATCTCCAAACAGTGGTCTGGACTTTCAAGAGAGATGTTCACCGATTCAGACTTCTTCGGTATCACTTTCCCAATGGATTTGGATGTCAGAATGAAGGCAGTGATGCTTGGAGCATGCTTCCTTATTGTAAGTAAAGGGGGGAGGTGCATGTTTCAAAAATTTTCATTGGTTTTGGTTTCTTTTTAATCATTAACAACTTAGTTTGTTGCAGGCTGTACAGAGTTATTCGATATTAATCGCATTGTACATATTCATTGCATGAAAACATTGAATTATTTTTTTACAGGATTATATGTTCTTTGAAACAACTAACTAAAAGGAGTTGGGCAGTTCCTTCTGTCATTTAAAAGTAATTACATTAATTTTTCTTTTTTTTTTTTTTCAATTTACTTTTTTCCTTCTATCAAAAAGAATAATAGTGAAACAATGAACAGATTTATGCACTTAATATTCTTACAGAAGGAAATGGTTATTTTTAAAATTTTCATTGCTCTGAAGATTCATCTCGTGTACCTATACAAAAAATGATAATAATCAGAAGTTTTAGTTGAAATGAGAACATGTATCGAGTGTCCCAAATTTGTTGTCTATTGAGGGGATGATCTCAGAACCCCCCTTTGAGTTAGAAAAATATAAATTGTACATTTTCGGGCTCGATTTTGGAGATAATAAATTTGATGAAAATCGTTACCTCATAAATTCAACTGTTTTCAAGCTAGAAAAAAAAATAGAAAATGGCTTGAAATAAAAAGTTCTCACACGGCAAATCAACCAAGTGCCTATCTAATATGATCTGTGAACTTCACATAAATGATAAATTCGGTGTCCACCAAGGTCTCCGGATTTAACACCGTTAGATTCTTTTCAACATTTTCAAATTCAAGAAGAAAAAATCTAACGATGTTAAATCCGGAGACCTTGGTGGCCACGCAAGATATTATTTATCTGAAGTTCACAGATTATTTTCGATAGGTACTTAGTTGATTTGCCGTGTGAAACTGAAACTTTTGATGATTTTTTTAATTTGATAAGGAATTTATATATTGTGTTATATATTTTTGAGAAGGAAAAATTAAGCGATTTTATTTGTTAAAGAAATTGTTATGGTCTACATTTAAAAAACGCAAGTTTGTATTATAACTTCCAAACTAATGACAATAAAGAATAAATTATAACACCAATAGGTTCTACTGAAAAAAATGCCTGTAGAACGTTTTTGTTTCATGTTGATAGCACCAGTAATAAAAAAGGTATGATTACTTTTCATTTCGCGCCATTATCCAATTTTCTCTTATAACTTGAAAACGGTTGAATTTATGAAGTTGCGTTTTACACGAAATTAATTCTCTCAAAAATCGAGACCGAAAATGTACTATTCATTTTTTTCTAGCTCAAAGGGGTTCTGAGATCCCCTCACTAGACAATGAATTTGGGACACCTGATACATAAAGGTATCATCATTCAGTGAATACTCATTTCCTCAAAAAAATTACCATAATAATTAATACAAACTAATATACAGATTAATTTCAATAATTTCATTTCCTTCTCAAGTCAAGGACTTGCTTCTTGAATTGTGGTTTATAGCAAAAAATCTTAACTCCTGAAAATTGCTTCATTATGATTTCAAATCTTGTTTTTATGCTACAAGGTGATAATAGAGAACAGTTAGATTCCATTTTGATTATGATTCATTGGACAATATTTCTGAATCAGTATCACCTCCTAGTATAAAAATTATTTGCTTTTTTCCAGCTATGTAAGATAATATTCAAACATGAAGTCGTCCATTTCGCACAACCTATCTAACATTTCCACTCTTTCAAATTTTGAATTGATTAATAATTGTAAAATGTTTTCTTTTTCAGGACTACATGTTCTTCGAGAAGAAACAAAATAATAATTGAACCTGAACTTATGAAGATGTGATTACAAATATTTTCGATATTTTACATTTTTTTGAAGCTTTAAAAATTTTATCCCCATGTATTTTCAAATAACTTTCTAATTATAGCTGCTCCGAGAACTTTTTATTGTTCATCGAAAAATCCATTTCATTACAAGTCAATTTTTTGACTGTATGACAAACTTCCCTTGAAATAATTTCCATTATTTTACCCATATAATCTTGTTTCACCTTTTAATGAGGAAAGATTGTATATGTTTGTGCCTTAATATTATGTTACATGATGTTTCAGCCTCCAAATGATGAAAACTATGCTGTATTTTTTCTAAGATATATATATTGAAGATTTTAATATAACTTAATCTGACCTTTTTTCAGAATAGCATATTTTTTGCACAAAATATTGTACTTATACATTTCATTGTTTTGCTTTAAACGCATGTTTCTTTTTTGTTTTTTCTAACATTTTATGTCGAGGATGTGGCATAATATTAGAATATATTCTTTTATATTTTATAACGTTATCGTTTTTCTGATGTTTCTATCTATTCATATTTTGAGCTAAAAATTAAATTTTCTTTTATGTTTTTTGACATATTATACTCTACATATATATACCTCGTCCGTTGAATAAATTTTTAGTTCAACTGAAGTTAAAATTTGGAAATCAGGCCTTAATATTAAGATTTAATTGAGGGGCTCCTCTTCCACTTCGACCTAATAGTCTATTGTGCCCAAATGAAGCCTTTATTTTAGCAAATTTTCATAATGTGGGTATTTAAAATTTGGTAATTCCATATGATTAATAAATATAAATTGATTATTTGTTTCATCTGCATGAATCCAGAATTGTTTTGTTTTAAAACTAGTCTCAATATTTTATGAATTTCACGTTATATGTAATACATTATTCATTCAATAAAAATGTGTATCAGTGTTGTATATTTTTTCATTATTTCCCCTATATCGCACTGTAACTTTGATGGAAATGAATTGTATTAGGTTCTGTAGAGCGGTGTGACTTTGCACCACTTTTTATAGTTTTCTTGGTGTAACTTTTTCGTTTATTTGTGAAATGAGTCCTATACAAAGTATGTTTAATTTGAACATTTCAGTTGTCGACTGCTGTGGTTAGAATCAGATGAAAAGGTGCACACTTCTTTTTTATTTATTTTTAAAAACTTGGCAATGCCTTAAAAATTCGTGTTTTGGGCGGTATATATTAGTGCACTAATGCCTCCGGGTTCGCCCATGTATCTTTTGTTAATTTCATTCCAAAGAGTTCTTCTGGGAATGTTGTACACTTCGGAAGCTGTCTTGAAATGTTTTCATTTTGAACTGCATTGATTGCTCGGATTAGTGTTTTTTACTATATGTATTTCCTTGCATCCAACTACTTTTTGTATCGACAACCCATAATTGTGCCTCAAAATAAAACAGGTGAAACATATTTGGTATGTGGCAATGTCTCCCGCCAAAGGGCCACAATAGAAAAATTTCCCGAAATGTCGAAATCCTCTCAACCAAATATTTTCAGTTTTTTTAACGTGACGTTTAATGAATGTAAAGTAAGCTGCTAAATATATTTCGATGGACCGTTCGCATTTATTTTCTGCACAACAGCTAGTATTTCGCATATACACCATACACCCACGTTAAAAAATTACCCGCTAACATAACTAGCACACCATTCAAAGTAATCGCTGCCCTGCGCCCTGGCCAGTTGGGTACAAAAGAATTTTATATAGGGCCACAAGGGAATTTGACAGATGAGTGAATAACATAACCTAAAAAATATTCAGTTATTATCGAGAAGAAAAAGTGGGAGAGGACATTTCAAAATTTTGTTTTGTTTGCCGCAACAAGTTTTTTAAAATTCTGAAGTTGTTGTGGAGCATCCCTTCAATATGTCAGAACACGAAAAAGAGGAGTTAACTGAATCTGCCAAAGCTCGAATAGAGAGAAATCGTCAAAGAGCTATAATTCTGAGGAATAGTAAATTGGTTGCTCATCCTTATGCAAAAGGGTAAGTAGGGAGAAATCATAAATTAACCATATATTTTAATTGATATTTTTGCAGAGAAACGATAAGTGTTGATACTGCAACAATTAAAATTGGCGCCACAAAATATATTGATACTGGTGGAGGTTTCTTACTTGAAGAAGTTGAAGGTCAAGAACCTATTCAGGTACTGATGAATTTCTTATTATTTATAATATTTGGGAAAAATCTGTAAACTTTTGTTTACAGACAAAACCTGTTGAAGATGAGCCTCCTATACATGAGGAAGATCGCCCTTTTTGTATTAAATGTGATAGACCTTTCGCAGTTTCATGGCTGTTCGATAAATTTGGTTATAAGTGTTGTGATGAATGCAAGTAAGTGAAATGGATTATAATGTAATGATAATCTTTCACTTCCCTATTGAATTTAGGATTCTTCATCCGATTTTAAAATCATTCATACTTGAATAAATAATTTTTAATGTATTTCACAAATGTATTGATGAAAATATTGGTTTTTATTATTATTATAGAGACCCTGAAGAACATGCTCTCATTACAAAGACAGATGCTGTCAATACTTTCCTCTTGAAAGCAGTCGATTTAGAAAAACGGGAGCCACCACTGAAGTTTATTACGAAAAAAAATCCTCATAATGTAAGATGGGGTGACATGAAATTATATCTCAGGTCACAGGTATTTTGATTTTTATTCTGTCATGTTAAGGAAAATGGAACTCCGCCAGTTATTCTTACATTCACATTATTATTTTATAGGTAGAGGAAAGAGCTCTTCAAGTTTGGGGCAGTCATGATGAAATAGAAAAAGAAAAAATTAACAGAGAGGAAAAGAAGGTTATGTCTAAATCTAAGAAATATAATAAAGAATTGAAAGCATTACGGATGAATATGAGAAGTAGCCTTTATGACAGAACTTCAGCAGCTTCACATACTCATAACTTTGGACCTGAAACATATAATGAAGAAGACGACACTTATACTCATAAATGTTTAACTTGTCCTTATGTTGAAACTTTTGAAAAAATGTGATGGAATCTCACACACTTAAATGTGGAACATAAATCTCATGGAAGTTTGGATAAAATA
The DNA here is from genome assembly GCF_914767665.1 of Harmonia axyridis. Classification (NCBI taxonomy): domain Eukaryota; kingdom Metazoa; phylum Arthropoda; class Insecta; order Coleoptera; family Coccinellidae; genus Harmonia; species Harmonia axyridis. The sequence goes on from NC_059508.1 coordinate 847,167, forward strand.
AAAAGAAACGGGTGTAATAATTTCCTGAATAAATTGCATTTTATATAAAATATTGTTTGATTTTTATTATAATGTATTTGATATTTTCCTCTGAATAAGACTGAATAATTCAATATGGTATCTACAATTCAAAATTGCTCCTAGGAGAAAAGCAAAGAACTGATATCTTTTTACTGTACCAGGAGATTAAAAGAAAATAGTCAACTTGATAAAAAATAGATACAAAAACATATTTCTTAATTTTGTTTGTAGAAAGGATTATTCAGATAAAGCCCAAGTTTCTGAAACAAAAATATAATATATCTTTAGAAATAAATTGAACTCATTACTCAAACTCAACGCCCTGTATTGTAGGCCCATGTTTATAGGACTTTTTTTTCAAATGATCTGAGGAATCTATCATTTTCGTTTGTACCTACAATTTAAGAACACCCTATACATTTTTTATACAGGCTGAGTTAAAAATGTGTACCGAGCTTTCTGGGGGTGATAGTACATTGAAAAAAAGGTTTAGTTTGATGAATGAACTTATAGCCCAAAATGCATATTAAGGGAGATATATCCTTCCGAAGTTGCGAAATTAAAAAAATTTCTCCGCATAACTTCTAGGTGAATGCCACCAGATTGAAGTTTGGTGCATAAATGTATGTTGTTTGCATTCACTTTTTATTTATTACATTTCTGATATTCTTTTTTGAGGGTGATTTTTTGGGACAACTCATTTCGTTGTATTCCTTTTGGTGAAAAACTAGAAGCGTTCGGTGGAGCGAAGAAGATTTCATGAAAATGTACTCTTATCCAAATACAAAAAATTGAATCGTTTTCGAGATATTTGAGTTTTTGTAGTCACAAGTTGTTCTAAAAAAAATTATGATTCAGCCTCTAAAAACACCCTTTAAAACAATATCAGAAATGTAGAAGTGTAATGAAAAAATGTATTTTAATAACACACTTTCATGCACGAAATTTCAATCTGGTGGCATGCACCCGGTGAATGCCACGGTGAATTTCACCGTTTAGAGGTTATGCGGTGAAATTTTTTAAATTTTATCAACTTGGAAGGATATATCTCTCTTAATATGCATTTTGGGCCATAAGTTTATTCATCAAACTATACTGATCTTTAAATGCACTATCACCCCCAGAAAGCTCGGTGCACATTTCTTATTCACCCTGTATACATTGACATAGGTAATCATAGTAGTTTTCCGAAAATATTCATCCTTAAATTCAAGCGGTTCTAATCTGATTTTGAATTTGTTTGTTTTATCGACGGGGTGTTAAAGAAAACTCAAATATTTCGTTTTTTGCAATCATGAATTAGGAGGGTTTTCAAAGCTACGAACCTACCATTCATTCATGTATCTTAATTGTTTATCTGAAAAGTGAAGTGACATGTTGGTTTTGTAGAAGTATATATTGGAGAAGAATATGTACAAATATTAGTAACAAACTTAACAAATCGAAGTTCACTGAACCTCCTTATAATTATTAAATATTAAAGCTAATTATTCTAGAATCACTTTAAATATTATTGTCAATACATGGAGGTAATAATAATTGTGGACTGATTTCAGTTGGCAGTACTGTTCTTGATCTATTGTGTCTCAGATGGCTTTTCACCAAATGACCGGCGGCTAATGCAGACATTAAAGATAGTTCGCCAGCTAATACTGTAGCACATACAATTCTAGCTAGTTGACTGGCATTCTCTCCTGGTTTTTCAACATTAGCACCCTTCACCCCCAACATGTCCAGACAAGCCCCTTGGGCTTGTAAAACGGTTCCACCTCCAATTGTGCCAATTTCTATAGATGGCATCGTACAAGATATATACAAGTCTTCTCCATCTGACCCCCAAGGTTCCATAAGAGTCATACAGTTGCTGCTGCTGACATTTTGTGCAGGATCTTGACCTGTTGCTATGAATACTGCTGTAACTATGTTGGCTGCATGCGCATTGAAACCACCTATACTTCCTGCCATGGCTGATCCAATCATATTTTTCGAATTGTTCACGTCTACCAATGTGTGCACATTTGTCTTTAGGATTGAGGAAACTACTTTTGCCGGCACTACTGCTTCACACACGACAGATTTACCACGGCCTTCGATCCTAAAAACAACATAACTTCAATATATTTTGTTACAATGAGGAGATTCAATGGGTTGTACGCTTGTACTATCCATCCATAAAGTTCTAATGAACTTGAGGAGGATTTTTTCACGGCTACCACATCCGTTATTTTAGATCACAAGAATCCTCTAATTTTCAATATATCAAAATGAGATACTTACCAATTTACAGCTGCAGGCTTCTTATCTGTACAGAAATTTCCAGAAAGACTTAAGATCTCCATCTCAGGGAAGATCTCCTGTACTCCTTTAAGGGATATCTCTGTACCTTTTGAAATCATGTTCATTCCCATAGCGTCTCCAGTTCTAGCTACAAATCTAATAAACAGATATCTTCCCGCTATTTTGACCAGTATCTTATCCAATCTAGCGAATCTGCTGGTGGAATCGAAATTTTTTTTCATCACTTCGAAATTTGCTGGTGTTTGCATCCATTTCATCGCTTCACTAGCCTTCTTGATCGAGGGGAATCTAACAACGGGGCCCCTTGTCATACCATCTCCCACCACGCTACTGGTTACTCCACACTTCATAAGGGCGCGACAACCCCTATTCGTACTCGCCACCAGGCAACCCTCGGTGGTGGCCATTGGAACATAAAACTCTTTTGAGTCGAGAATTAGAGGTCCAGCGTAGCCAACAGGGATTGGTAGATATCCTATTACGTTCTCACAACAAGCTCCCATCACCTATAAGAAATAATGGAACGTTAGAATAGAAACTCACAAGTCAGTTATATGAGTAGCATAGATTCTTGTTTAATTGCAAGAGACATGGGGAATCAAGACTTGGGTATGCCTTAGCTAGCTCTCACATTTCACAAAATAAAGGTGGAGTTGGAAAGGGTAGTACCTGAGGGGTAGGATTGAACTTGTTCACAGTATTGGGTAGTTGAGTTTTCAGTCCCCGTCATGCTAGGTTTAGTAGAGCAGCCTGGTTGTTTTGTCATCACTGATTGAAAATTGCGGTTCTATAGTTACAGAATTATACTAACTGACAAAGAAACTGCAGCATCCAGAATGAGCTGTATATTTTTAATTTTTTTTTTTTTGTAAAATATAGATAATATAGCAAGGAGTAAATTATTTAATTTGGAGAAAAAAACGAAGGTTTTTTTCATGTTAATTTTTGTTACTTAAATATTGTAGTCGTTTTTCGCAGTTTTTTTGAATTTTGAACCAGGCAATCATGTGTTCGACGAGATTCAAAGTCGATCTTTAGTTGTTGTTTAAATACATAGAGCACTTGTACGCGCAATTTATCGCCAGCTAAGTGAATTTGAGAGAGGTCTAATTATTGGCCTACGAGAGGCGGGGTTGTCATTTCGAGAAATCGCTAACCGTACGAACAGAAATCCAACTACTGTTATTGAGTGTTGTCAAGCGTGGTTTGATAATGCCCAAAATCGAAGAAGAGTAGGCACCGGACGTCGAAGGGGCACAAATGAAATTCAAGATCGAAGTCTAAGACTTATGGCCATTATATAACGATTTGCGACAACTATATTTTTGGCTGATGAGTGGTTAGGAGAACAAGGCCATCCTGTAATTGTCCGAAAGGTTTACCGCCAGATAAGGTCTTTTGGACTACAGCATTATCGACCCCATCTTGTGTTACCTCTGACGTTTGAGCATCGCCGGCAACGATTACAGTGGTGCAGAAAACGTCAACATTGGAATGTGGAATGACATCAGGTCGTCTTTTCTATTCAATTTCGATTCTCCTTGGGTGCCCATGAAGGCCGAAGAAAGGTAAGACGACGTCGGGGAGAAAGACCTGAACCTCAGTATGATGTTGAGCGTCATTTTATCCGGACAGTAGGCGTTATGGTATGGGGTGCTATTGCACATACAAGTAGGTCACCTTTAGCCTTTATTCGAGGTAAAATGACAGCGCTGCGTTACCTTCAAGAAATAGTGTAGTCATATATTCTCCCTCGCCTTAACCGGCTCGAGAATCCAATATTTCAGCAAGATAATTCCCGACCTCATGTTGCCAGAGTTAGTTTAAACTTTTTCGAAGCGACCCATGTAAATCTTTTACCATGGCTGCCCATCTTTCGCCCATAGAGCATGTTTGGGACATCATGGGTAGAAGGCTTGGAAATTTACCCCAGCCACCACGGACTTTGGCGGCTCTGAGACATGAAGTACAGGTAGCTTGGGTAGTATCCCTCAAGAAGAAATAGACCACCTCATTGCATCAATGCCGAGACGTGTTGGGAAATATATAGATAATCGCGGTGGACAAACACATTATCAACAAATTTATTAAAAAAAATTGTGAACCCTTCTTTTTTTTCTACAAATTTCAATCATCTATGTTCTACAAAAAAAAATGTAAAATTTAAACAGCTCCTTCTGGGTGTTGCAGTTTCTTTGTCAGTTAGTATATATTGTTTTCAATATATCTTACATTCTATTTTAAGACCTCTTTGAAATGTGGGAGTCAGCCCTGGCCCAATGTGTATTTAGAAATTATATTGTTGGTTCAATAGGAAAACAGAGCATATTTAATGGTATTAACAAATTTTTTGAGACTCACCTGTTCATAATTGTAGTTCTTATATGGGAGGTTTATTAGAGCCTTGGTGACTTTAGCTTGTGACCCTAAGATTCTTCTTCTGATACCAACACCACGTTCTGCATCTTCTACAGCTTTTTCAAGTTGATAAGCAGGTATGTGCTTATTATCTACTAACATAATGACCTCCTCGTCCCTCAGGAATGATGCTCCTAAGTCTGTGTCGTTATAAATGCTCAGACATTCCTCTATACTGCGGCACGTTTCGCCCATTCTGTCATCTTCAGGAGATGAACTTTCAACATCCGATATTTCTGGGAAACAATCAGTTTGAATTTCTTTGTCCACCTTGTTGGAATCTGAGGAATGGATATGTTGATTTTAGATTTTTTTGACCACTTACTAGGAGTTGAACACTTACCTTTGTCTTCATCATCTCCTGAAGAAGCTTGACCAGAGGACGAACTATTTGTTGAAATCAGAGAGAAACTTCTGTGGATTCTCCTTCTACTATCTTTCTTTGGCATTTCAGTTCTTCTCTCCACTATTTCAGTAGTGAGCAACTGTTCTGTTAGTTCTTGTTTGTCCTCGAAGAACACGAATTTTATGATGAGGGCCAGCAAAAGGATCAGAATCACGATTTGGTCAGCTCCAAGAGCCATCCATCTAAAAATTAGATCAATCAATTGCTATTCGGTTCTCAATCCCTACCCAACTTAATTCGGAATTTTCTATATAAAAACATGTTAGAGCGAATGAAGCACACGGTATAAAGAAATTAATTTTATAAGCAGTGTTAACTGAATAGATGAATCTTCGTATAACTAAGATCAATTGGTAGAAAAATTGATTATCGAGGATGAGTGTATAGTGTTCTAATGCTATGAATTGTATTAAACAGTCTATCTTCATCTGTATTGATCTGATTCTTTGAATATATAAAGAGTTGATCCTACATTTAAATTAAGTGCAGTTATTGACACCAGAAATATAACCGGAAATGTTCTATTTATTCTTAAAACGCCTTCCTGTTCATTATTACCTTTTACGAACTTTCTTATTGAATATATATGTAGGTCAATGTGCTTCAGTACCTATGTCCTAAATTCAAGAACTGCCGATTATTAGAACTAGAAAAATAACTCACTTCATGATTTGTCCATGAACAGCTGTTGCTTCTTCAGTACCATTGAAAGCGATGTGATCTTCAATTACATTCGGTGTTCGATTTTCGTAATCCCTCAAAGACCACCGGCTGAAACAATTCACCATGATCAATTTACCCGGAAGAATACACGAAGATCGCCTTATTTATATCATTCTAACCGTCGTTCAAAGAAGTGATCCTCATACATGAACAGAAAATAGTCTGAAAGGTTAAGAAGCCTCTTTTTTTAGAACATATTGGAACATATTTGAATAATTTGTATTATATGTCGGGTGTTTTGAATTGTTATTCAAATAGAATTCCTAGAATGGATTTTGATCATGAATCGTCTGCTTGGTATATTGATGTTTGACGTGGTTTGAGATCGTACTTAGTCGAGTGTTAAAACGGAAATCCCACTTTCCAAAACATAACAGTTAATTTTATTCATAGTCAATGTTCTTTTTCCAGGAAGATGATGTCATGAAAAACCTAATACTCCCAGTGAGTAGGAACTAGTACATTATTTGTATTCAGTTATTTAAATATTTCAATGATCCAACACTTGCTCTTCTTGGAGTACTCGATTACGACCTTGGCTTCATCCTGACAAATTTTGGAGCGATGTTCACCGGGTAAGGCAAAATATTCACATCACAATTTCCATATCGATTATTTCCAGAACGTTTCATGAATAACTGTTAATGCAGGACAATTTGGATAATCTGAATCAGTTTTGGAAATGTTCTTCATTATCCATTCCATCAAAAACTTGAATGCTTCCACAGATTTTCATGAAAATTGCAAGGCCTAAGCCTAGGACATTGACCCAATATTCAGATCTATTTAATAATCAGCATCGAAGGCCTGGATGCACAAAGTTAGATCTTCGATGTTAAATCTAGCATTGTACAGGGTGGGCAAATTTCGATGTTTTAGCACTACAACTTTTGAACCAGAGGAGATAGACGAAATACGATACCCCCTTCTCGGTCTCTTTTTCTGAGAAACTAACAAGGGTAGTTTTCATTTTTGGCCACCTTCTTTTGTTTTCGAGTTATAAGCGAAAATTGGAAAAATGGCGATATCGAAAAACATTTATATCTCCGCTAATATTGATGATAGAGCTCTGAAATTAAAACATCATACAGGCACTTTTTTACGTAGAATCCAGTGGCGTGCTCGTATTTTCAAAAGGGTTTTTAGTTACGAAGCTATGACCCAAAATTATGTTTTTTTAAATAGGAACACTAGATTTTTGTGCCATTTTTTGAGAGCTTATTTTTTCCTGATTTCAAAAATATATGACTTCGTATGGTTTGTATTAAAATAAATAATAGAAAATGGTCCAAAACCTTTTTTTTACCTAATAGTCTCAATATTTCTATGGTTTCAACTGTTGATGAGCACAGCAAAATTGAGCTTTCTATAACAAGAAGAGTGTCCTTCCGTCAATCTGATCATTTCTATGCGTTCTAATAATTTCTACAAAATTCGAATCAATGAACAGTTGAAACCATAGAAATATTGAGACCCTTAAGTAAAGAAAGGTATGGATGTAACATCAAAAATTCAATTTTCTTAGTCCTGGCCTGCGCTATTGATTATTAACTACGACTGAATATTGGTCATTGTCCTAGACTTCTGCCGATTGAAATTTTTCGATTGAATGGATAAAACATCCTGTCATTAACAAATAGACAAGTAATTTCAACACTAATTCAGACCATCTTAATTGACTCACCATCGCATTGAAAGCATCTATACAGTTTTTTATTAAATCTGTGTATTTAACCTACAGGTAATGAGTGTTCCAATAAGAGGTTCTATTTCGATATTATTAAAAAAAACGAGTATATTTTAAGAGAAATCAATGGATACTTATTTCATTGTAAAGAGGAATTATAGGCTATTGTCGGTGGAAAACGATATCAGCCAAATGACTGCCATAGCTACGGTTGCAGCACCATAACATTTTCATGAAATTTTCGATGACCAAATCTCACATTTGCGACTGTATATCCTAAATAACATCACGAATTTTATTCTTAAGGTCTTGAATCAATTGTGGAGCATTGAAATAGACCTCATCTTTCACGTTAGTCCAAAGAAAACAGTCTAAAGGTGAGAGGTAAAGATTTCGATGGCCAATTGTTATCACCTCTTCGAGAAATAACACAGCCAGGAAACTTTTCTTGCAAAATTGCTATTGTTTAGTTGCTTGTGTCGCACTTATTCCGTCTTGTTGATAATCAACGTCCACATCAATATCATCCAATAATGGCCATAAAGAGTCACTAATTAAAGCTTGGTAGCACAATCCATTCACTGTAACAGTTGCACCAGCCTCACCTGAGTTTTCGTCAACACTACAGGCTATAGCAGCTCGGTTTTTCTTGAGCGACACACACGGTTTCGATTCTTCACATCACTAACTTGTTCCAACAGCTGAAATTTTATCACCTGTTTCACTATTGCCGGCCGAGAAGGTGCTCACGGCCCAAAAGTGATTTTGTTTTACGAACTGTCACTGCAAAGTTGTCAGCAGTTTTGTACTGAATTTTAACAAGTGCGTTTTTGAAGTGTGTATCGTTTCATTTTGAGTAGAGCCGTAGTTTTCACTTGTTAGATGTCAAAAGATGACAGCTACGCAGGCTATTCAAGATGAACCTCTTATTGGAAAATCCTTAACATCCATAATACCTTCGCGACTACTCGAAAATAACAATTGCAAAGTGCAATAGGTTTCAAAAGTTCAACACCCTCAAGTGGCAAGACAAAAGAAATTTCAAGTTAAGAACAGATACAAACTGAATAGAACCATAAATTATACATAGATGACTGAAAGTGGATATGAGTTTGGAAATTGATACAGTATCTTAGTTTACATGACACAGACTGTGAAATCTGCCACATAATATTCACCTGTGTACATGAACCATCATTAGACCAGCAGTCATTATGACCTTGACCCTCTGAACAACAGGATTGAACCTATGATCTTCTTCTTTGAGAATTCTGGCTATCAGTGCTGATCCCCGTCTAGCATAAGAATTGGCAGTGCGGGACAACTGAAAATACTGAATATTCCAAAATAATTAATGATCTCTTTGATTGGTTTTTCAATCAAGGACTAACCTCTAGTATTAGCGACAGGCAAGCTGGGTAAAAAGTCATAAAAATAACATAATTCACTAAAACTGAGATGCAGGCAAAGTAGGACAATTTTTCCAAGCGGTGAACACCTAAAACGTAAATTAAAAAAAAATGTATACTCGTGCCTAAAGTCTCACAATAATTTCACGATTTGTGAAATAGAAAATGCAACACTCAATATTTCACTAACAACGTAAATTCAACTGTTTAATAACAGAATAACTGTAGTATCTACAGCAGACAGCTAAGTTTATGTTGCCAGTGTAATCTTGTAAAACATAGGTGAAAAGAATAGACCTGAAATGCTCATACATGATATAATATTACCATGCACTAAATGGGAAATATTTTTTGTATTTTTTCGTGGTGATTTGAAAACTTTTTTGTAAATGCTGACTTCTTGACTTACCGGATAAAGTTCCAACACCAATAACTAGTGTTTCTACGATTGCATCCAAAGTTAAGGTGGGTCCAACAACCGACATACCCCTTGCAATGTTCGTCTTGACTTCTTCTTGATTGGAAGCATTCAGAGCTAAACGAGCTAACATGACTGCTTTCGGTAAATCGATAAGGAGAAGGAAGAAAAAAATTGCATCCCTGAAAATGCATTGATTAGAATTTCGACATCATTCTACAATTCATATTTACTTCAATTCGCTAACACGAATACCTAGTAGATTGATAGCAGCAGAGGTGAATATAAAGCTGGAGAATACAGTGAAGAGTCCTGTTATACCTGCAAATTTAAATTATATAAAATAAAGTGACTAGTATTTTGGAAGAAGGACTAGATTTCAGTCATTGTTTTTGTTTCCGAGTCTATCAAAGGTAGATAATGTATTGTGATCTTATATGTTTTATCCCGGACACTAATGGAATCATCACTATGGCAAATCAGTGATGCCTGCCATATACACCTCTCATCTTCAAATTATGCCAATCGAAAAGTCCCCGATCTGATGCACAGATGACAGTGTTAGTATTAAATCCATATGATTTTTAGTTAGTACCAACCTCCAAACGATACTTGTCAGAAGTTGACAGCAGTCCGACCATTAGTTTGTGAGATATTGCGTTATGAGTGTAGCTACTTTTGTTATTTGGAAAAAGATGAAAAGAAAAAGAATTTCGTGTGTAATAATTAATTATTATCGTAATGAACCCGTTTTTCGTGTCCAGTCACAATGCGATGCAGAAATCCTTTCCGTCTTTGCCTTGCAAGCAGCTGTTCACAATCAAACAAATGTCGTTCCACATCTCTCGGCTTCAACTCGTACTGCACCCAATTTCCTTGTTTCTGAATCATGCAACTATTTTGTTGTATAAACCTTCTCATGAATGAAATAAACACAACAAGAAAAGAATTATCCAATTTGGTGTAGTCGTTTGAACATGATGCCTTTACATAATATCCATAGATCCTCTTTTATACCCATATATATTATTAATCAACTCAAAAACACAAAAGATGAATAAATCATCTGGAAATAATGATTAGATACATATATAAATATAAATGTGTCATCATAGATACTCCTTCCTTCTATGAAGTAACATTGAGAATGAAAAAGTAAAGAAAATTCATCTTAGGCTATAAACATTAAACAATAATTCCAGGTACCTTTTCTTCAGAGTATAATAGAAATGTGATCAATTTATTCATTCAACATCTCATTTATACCACTACGGCAATTACCTACACCTACAGGTGGTAAGCATGGTTTCCATTGAAAAATAATTAGCAATTATTCTGTTGAAGAATGACTGAAGTCTATTGCTATATCTTTTTCTAGCAGACAGAGCGATTGTATTTGGTCAGTTTATATTGATTTCTCAAGCAAGTTGATCGCACAAATAGGCGAAAAGGTCTGCGAGAAGATACTACAGTTTTCGTAACAATTCAATTTGATGATTCATTTCTTTATTTTGAAATAATATATGAAATACAAAAGAACTGAAAGATATTCAGAACATCCTCAATGGTTAGCGAAGAGTTGATATGTAGACCAAAGTTGTATATTTCCACTATATCAACAAAAAACACTTCGACCTCCCCGAGGAAGTTTGAGTTTTCATCTGTCTCTTGTTTGAATTAATTCTTGATTAATTGATCTGATTTGTTTTCCTCTACGATTTAGTTTTAAAATGAACCTAAATAAAACAAAAACACTGCTCATTATAATAATTCATAATTTAATTCGCCGCTTTATTGTTTTTATATTCGATCTTGTTGAGGCGCCGTTTTAGAAAAAATACCATTAAGATTGCTCTGATACTTGCTTGAAGACTTTTATCATTAGATTTTTCATGGTATGTATATTCATTACTCATACATAAAATAAAACCAACAAAATTTAACTTGCATTAGTTAAATAAAATAATAACATTCTCTTGGCATTTGAAATACATCTGGCAAGGTTTTTCCATTTTCGTATAAATATTATACATTGCCAATATATGTATGATAATATTTTTATATTTTTCTAAAATAATCATACATTGTTTTTGTTGCATACACACCATAAACATATTATATTTTATCAAATAGATTTAATTGAATGAACCGGGTCATTCATTTCAGACAAATTACCATAACATAATAATAATGGAAATTAAAAACCACCGTCTAAGACTCCGCTATTCAGAAACTTTATATACAGATTTTCTAGCTTGGGAATCAAATTTAAATGCTACGGTTATTGAAATTCACACTTTACTTAATAAGTTCCGGTCTAACCAGGTTTTTCTTAAAAATTCGACTTTAATCGTCAACATAGCCTCCTTCAACAGTAATAGATACATGGACTCCAACGCTCCTCTAACTTTTAAAATCTTTTGTGCGGAAAAATAGTGTGCGAGCAAAGAAATTGAATGGTTTTGCTCGCACAGTATTTTTTCACATCGAAAACAGTGTTTCATCAATACACGAAACTTGTTTTGATCGATTTTTCAAACAACAAATAATGTAGCTCAATTCAACCTTCAATATCTCTTTCCAGAATTTTGACAAGCAACTTTTGGAATTTGGTACTAACGAGGAAAAAATTGGTGGCGATGCTATCTGGGCCCGGAACTTATTGAGTGTGTATTTACCACAACACTTAAATAATTATCGTGCAATCTTGCACTGCATGCAGATTAGAGAATCAAGATCATCTGTTTACACGGTGGAGATGTTTAAAATTCCTTTTACTTTCAGCTCGCAAAAATACATAACATATTATTCACAGTTACGGTCGTAGATGCTTATATGAGTTCGAGTTACTTTCACTCATTATAAGTTTCAGAATGATACTAGTTTCAATCGCACTTTCAATGGACGAGCACAAACATTTATTAACGGACTAGAAATCATACTCACCCAAAATGTATTTGTTATCTAATTTTCGTAATCGATTGAATTGATAATATCCGAAAAGTATCGCTAGACTTCTTATGAGGGTCATCGTTATCAGATCGGCAGCATGGTATTCAGCCTGGAAATAAATTAGTTTTCATATAAAATTCATATTTCATTCCCAAACGAAGCAGAAGAGAAAATTTTTTGACTACTATTTGAACAACTATAGCATCAGTATTGGCGTGGTTGATTGAAGCACTGACATTAAGTCGGGAGCTTTTGAGTGCTCGTTCATTCATCCGCCATTGCACCCTTGGACATCTCCACACAGCTGTATATAGGTAGGTATACATAGTGTAACATTAGTGCTTAGCCATAGCCTAGTGGTGAATGCAGGTCATTTAGGCCTTTCAGAAAGATAGCTTTCTGTGTATCCTAAGACCGTTAGTTTCGGAGCTACAGGGTGATTCATGAAAATTGGCCTAAATTTCTGATATCCATAACTTGGAAATCAGCAGTTCAATTCTCTTTAAATTTTGTAGGGTTGTTCACTCCGTACAACCCTTCAAAACGTTCCAAGTCAATTCAATATTTCCAGGGCAGTTCTCATAATATGGGATTTTTTCCTTTAAACTTCAAAATCTATATTTTTTACACGTTTCAGAGGGATGTTGTGATCGCCATGAAAAAATACATAATTCAGTGTAATGAATTCAATTTTTTCTTGGATTGGCACACTTTCTTCAAAAGACTAGTAAACGAAAGAATTGGTGTGTGAGTAAGTCTTTCCCGTTTTTTGTAAGAGATGGCGCCACCAATAGTGTGCGAGTATTTAATGGTTACATATGTCGTAATCAAAGCTTATTCATCTGTCAACAATTCCACACTAACACATTAATTGAAATTTTTTCGCATCATAAATTTTTGAAATCGTGAAAATGTCGAAATTTGAGCCGAGTCGACGTCATTTGCGGGAAGTTTCACTTTATTGGTTCAATTTGAAGAAATCTGCTGCCGAGGCGCATCGGTTGCTTCAGGAAGCTTATGGAGAAGGTTGTGTCGATGATTCAAGTGTTCGCGGATGGTTTCGACGCTTCAAAAGTGGCGATTTCGACGTGGAAGACAAGGAGCGTTCCGGGCGGCCGCAAATCTTTGAAGATCAAGAATTGGCGACTTTGCTTGATGAAGATTCGTGTCAAACGCAAGAAGAACTTGCTGAAGCATTGGGAGTTGACCGAACAACCATTTCCAAGCGTTTGAAAGCCATGGGAATGATCCAAAAGCAAGGAAATTGGGTGCCGTACGAACTGAAGCTGAGAGACGTCGAACGGCGTTTTTTCACTTGCGAACAGCTGCTTCAGCGACATAAAAGAAAGGGTTTTCTGCATCGTATCGTGACTGGCGATGAAAAGTGGATCCGTTACGATAATCCGAAGCGAAGAAAATCATGGGGACTACCCGGCCATGCATCATCATCGACGGCCAAGCCAAATATTCATGGCGCCAAGCTCATGCTCTGTATATGGTGGGACCAGCTAGGTGTGGTTTACTATGAGCTTCTGAAACCGAATGAAAGGATCACAGGCGAGGTCTATCGACGACAATTGATGCGTTTGAGCCGCGCACTGCGAGAAAAACGGCCACAATACTCCGACAGGCACGACAAAGTTATTTTGCAACATGACAATGCTCGCCCACATGTTGCACAGCCGGTGAAAGCATACTTAGAAACGCTCAAATGGGAAGTCCTACCCCACCCGCCGTATAGTCCAGACATTGCTCCGTCTGATTACCATCTCTTCAGATCGATGACGCATGGCCTGGCTGACCAGCACTTCAATTCCTACGAGGAAGCCAAAAAATGGGTGGATGACTGGATAGAGGCCAAACCGGTCGAATTTTTTCGCAACGGGATTCGTATGTTGCCAGAAAGATGGGGAAAAGTTGTAGCTAGCGATGGCCAATACTTTCAATAATTCATTTGTAACCATTTTTTCACAAAAAAGGCTCAAAATTTGAAAAAAACGGGAAAGACTTATTCACACACCTGATACTTTTTTAAAATACGGTCCTGTTTCCTGTTTTTATTTCTTTCGTGATAATATTTGATGTTATCAGCTGAGATTTTGAATTTCGTAGCGTTCTGTTCAACTTTTCTTCATTCTAAAACCCTCAGCACCAACTAAGTGTTTTAACACGTTGCGTAAAATATTGACTAGAAGTATGCATGATCAAACTGTAAATCATTTTGAAACTAGAAATTAAATTTGAAAAAAATGACGTAACCTTCTCGGAAAATGTGAACTGTGAGTCTTTTTGCTTTACAGCAAATATAAGTATTGAAAATTAAATCTGTCAAAAATTCTAAACTTATCTATTTCAATTCATGAAATGGTGACACTGTGGCATGGACACCAAGGTCACCGGATCCAACTCAATTCAATTATTTTCTGTGGGGTTATTTGAAAGATTAGATATATGCCATTGAAATTTAAAATACTTCACGGGAGCAGTTGCGGCATAGAATAGAAGAAACTTGCACAGATGTAAGAGACAATCTCGTTATGATTAGAAGAGCTATAAATAATCTCCTGTTAAGAGGTAGGGAATATTTAAAAATTGAAGGATTTCATTTTCAAAATTTTTTTTCCTACTCCTCTTCCAATACTATGTAATGAATTGAAATAATTACTGTGAATGTTATTTCTTATGGTAATGACATTCCTCTGAAACGTGTACAAAAAATAGATTTCGAAGTCTAAAATAAAAAAAAAAACAATAATATGAGTCTAAGTTATGGATATTATAAATTAAGGCCAATTTTCATGAATCACCCTGTATCTTCGAAATTAACAGTCCTGGATGACCTGCATTCACCACTAGGCTCTGGCCAACCACCCATGTTACACCCTGTATATGTGTCAGATATACAGCGTCCTCCTAAATTGGGGGTACCAAAGAAAATGAGAGAGAACAAGGATAGTTTTGAGAAAAAAGAGTGGTAAAGTTTAATTTTTTTTAGGTTATTTTCTCACTTGACTAGCTATTCAACTAAAATTTGGCATAGTTTTTCCAATTCAAAGTTAGCACCAGTTTCCGCCAGACCTATTTTTTTTTTGTTAACCGTTGGTAGTTTAGAAAAATGTAAAATAAATTTTGGGATTTTGTAGTTTTGTCGCTACCGATTTCGAGAAAAAAATGTCAAACAATTCTCTCGGAATTTTCAGGAAAATTAAATCATCATAGAAATCCAATTAGTAATTAATTATTATTAGTTTTGATGCTTATTTTCCTGATTTGTAGCAATTTTTCATGAAGATTTCATAAACTCGTATAATTATCACAAAAAAGTAGAATTACAAGACACATCCTATATCTCGAAAACAAAACATTTGCGAGCTCATGTTATTAAGAATTTTTTTCTCAAAATTGACCAAGGAATCCCTCATTTTCATTCGAATCCCCAATGTAGGATCACCCTGCAATTTAATTTAACCAAGGGTTGCTCAAAACTTGAGAATTACAGATATCGAGACGAAATAATAAGGGAGAGAGAGAGGTGCTTAAAAATGCATTCAATTGCAACCTTGCAGTACGCTAAAATTTGTAACAAGCCTGTTCAAAAATACCAAATACTTCTCGATCCAAATTAATCCTTTCTTCAGGACACCTTTTAAACGGATCTAGGTCACTGTTTCAAGACCAGTAAATGACTTATAGGTTCTAATATATACCAGATAATTATTGACCTAATGAAGAAATTATCTTCAAGCTAATTTCCATCATTTCTTTAAATTCGCTATAAATTTCTCAACGTTAGGTATTCGTGAACATCGTATTAACCCCAAAGTATTGCTTCATAGTTCCATCCTTTTTTCAGCCATTAAACTTTCAATTTCAAGGCTGTGTTACGAAACAGCATCTTTCGAATGAATAAATACAAAATTGCAATTCTCTCAAGGAGAAAGATATTATCCCAGAAGTTGATTATGATGAATCAATAGCGTAAATCTAACTGTATTTATGCTTTAATGAACTTGTTCATGAAAAGTTAACTAATCCGTTTTCATTGGGATTACGCTTAACACGAGTACTTTATAATTACATCAACCATTTTATTGAATACTCCACTGATTCTGTTCCCATTCCAATTAATTTAAACAGAGAAATAAATATGAAATTTTCCTCTCAATTTCTCGGAAAGAAACTTATGAATTAGATTCATATTAATTTGTTATTGTAACTGATAATTATTCACAAAAGTGCAAACGAGCTTGTGAAAAAAACTCGAAAAATGATATTTTTATTGAATATTCAAAGTTTTTCTGGATGAAAAAATTGTTTAGAATACAACTAGATGATGAAAAATACATGATAACTTTGGAATTTGATGATAATATTTCATCAGTCAATAACAAAATGCATTTTCGAGAAGAAGAGTGTAGAATTAGTTTGAAATTATGCAAATAACTAAAGAAATCATTGCTAGAGAATGCTGGCTGATTATGTCTATTGATATTCGCTTAAATGCACCAAGGTTGCAATTGTGAAATCAAAACGGTTTTTTACGGTGGTCAAGATTTTTTTTATGCATTTGATGATTCATCCATCAGATAGATTAGGGACTATGTATAATATATCTAGAAATGATATTATGGTAATTGTCTAAATCAAGCGTGACACTTATTAATTGAATTATTAAACTACTTTAAAATAACTGGATTTGTGAATGTGTGAAACGACTCACATTCTAAATGTTAATTATTCATATTGATACTCGATTGTGTTAGTAAATAATATTAGTGGTACTTGGGAAATATTTTTACTATACGTTCCATCAAAACCTAAATTGTTTAATCTGAAACTGCTAATGAATCAAATGAATACATCCATTTAAAGACTGATACTTCATATTTTTTAATCAATGTTTCTCACGGAACCGTATACTTAGTTCAAAAATTTACAACTTCTAAATAATACAACTGTTATCGATAACTTACTTTAATAGCATCATAATAAAATGCCCATACTTTCCAAAAAAAACTTCACACCTTGATCAAGTATAGACTCATTTAAATTCTATAAAAATGAATAGTTAAAGGCCAATAATTGAGACCGCTGATACTAGTCCGGCACTGTACGGCGACTGACCTTTCTAGTGCACCAACGATGCTTTCACTGTCAATGCCGAGAAATTGTTCAGATCTGTTGTTTAATCTTCCATGTTGTTATTCATTTCACTCACTTTCATATAATATCGTTACTTAATGCAATCTATGACAGATTACATTAATGCTCAGGGTGATACAGACGCAGAGTCCATGGTAAAAAATCCCAGAGGTCGTATTACGAGCCCTATGGGTGAACTCAAGTTCAGGTATATTTTCCGAATTACATATATTCAAAATTTTATATCCTCAATAATATTACGGCTGATGAAATGTATTTTCAAGTTTATATTATTTCATTTCTAACCTGTGTGGTTTCCAATAAATTAATTTTCATAATCGCTTATTAGCCTTCAAAATTCAATGATTAGGCTTAAGTTGAGATGGTCAATGTGGTTTATTGACCGATTTTTCCATCAGCATTTATGCAAATAGTCTTCTACAAATTCCAAAACGACATGGTAACTGAGAATAATCAATTCATCAGATGCCGTATTACAAAATCTGTGAATAGTAGTAGATGTCTAGATGAAGAAGTTCGGAATTCCTGTTGAATACTACGAGACAATTTCCAACTTTCTACTGCTTACCAATCAATAGGAAGTGGAGTTAATCTCAGGGGCGAAGCAGAAACAAAGATGCTAGCAAAAATTAAGATAAATATGGAAATTTTCGAATTGTGAAACTTAAAATTGCGTGACTCGAAGGTGTGGTCTTTCCTTGATGTAATCGTCTCTTTCGGAAGATTCTTTCCGTAGAAAGAACGAAT
Organism: Harmonia axyridis; assembly: GCF_914767665.1. Lineage (NCBI taxonomy): Eukaryota > Metazoa > Arthropoda > Insecta > Coleoptera > Coccinellidae > Harmonia > Harmonia axyridis. Next base: position 865,409 of record NC_059508.1, read on the forward strand.
TTCTGAGCAATAGGCTATTCGACCGATTTTTTAATTTGTCTTAAATTATTCAGTGACGATTATTGAGCACATAAAAATTTATATTCCATGGGCATAAATATTTCTTGAGAAAAATAGCAATTTTGTATTAATTAAGTATCTGAAGGGCTTTCCAATAGGAAGGACACAATTTATAATTGTTATAATGGCAACAACCCTGTGTATTAATTCTTGTGGTTTTTTCTGTCATTTGTGTTCAGTAGGTTAGACTATTCAATTATAGAAAGATACAAGCTTATACAACGTTTAAAAATTAATCATCATTATTTGATGTTTTTGTGTTTTTTTTAACATTTCTGAACATCCTACCTATATAGTATCATACATCATTTTGAAGGGAAAAAAATAACAAATTCAACGAAGTAATGATATATAGGGTGTTCCATTAAAAAAAATATAGGTTTGTGTTGAATCTTCAAAACCATAACCCGAAAAAAAAATTTGAGTAGCCACTGGATTCTACGCAGAATTCTGATTCAGACGTAGTTTTTACCTCAGCATTATTTTTAATAGCTTCGGAGATAATGGAGGTGTCCGAAAAGTATCAATTTCCAAAATCACCCTGTATCTCTTTAACGGAAACAGTTATGAAAAATCTGATTAGACCAACTTGAGTTTCACGAAAAAGTAGGACGGGAACGTGAAAACCGCAAGGCTCTATCTTAAATAACAAGCGAGAAACCTGGCTGTCTCACCCAAAATGGGATGCACTGTACAGTTACTCCTGGGACACCCTGTATATCTTTCTTGACCTTCTAATCTATGAAGATGTCAAAGCATAGGACAATATTTTTTATACTATCAAATAACCTATTGCGTCTTAATACTCGGAAGAAGTGTTGCTCAATACCAAATATGTCAATGGAGAATGGATTTATCTTCTTCTTATCACCAAAATTTATCGATAAACCTTGATTTTCTGCGTGTTCATTCAATTATTCATTGAACCTCTTGAAAAACCTTCGACCATATTCAATCAAATAATGCTTGAAACTGTCAATCAAACCAATAGTTAAGATAAGAGTTAAAATAAATATCGTCGCCTCCTAACATTATCTTGCCTTCATTCATCAACCGAAAAGTCTTGAGAACTGGAAGTACCTATCGTTCATAAGCAGCACCATCTCACGATGATCGTGACATAATGTACAGATTGCATCTCTGCACTGTTATTTATGGTTGAAGGTCGTTTTCGACAAAAAGGACAGCAATTACTGATGTCCGAAATTTCCATTGGAACAGGTTTAATCTTTAATTACTTTATATAACTGAATTCCATTCAGTTAAGTGTAACACGATGTTGCTGAACTTCTTCGTCGATAAATTGTTTGGCCCTACCCTCAACAATTTCGAAGTTATGAAATTTTGAATAGATGATTCAGAATTTGATTCTAATATCTAGTGTTAGTTAACTTTGCAAGTTTATGTAAAATTAATAATACCTCTTCTATGCAGTCTCCACATGATCTTACAGTAGGTTTTGGTGGTGGTGCTTGATATTGATAATCCACAGTCATCATACAGGCAGTGAGAGTTAGGGTAGCTACTATTACTTCCCAAGGGTGAGAAGTGCAAAAGTTACCATGTATGCGAAAAATCCGACTAGTCATTTTGTATTCTGTAATAAAAAAAAATAATGAGAATCTTTCTAATGTTTTAAAACCTCCACTTCAATAAAGTGGTTCAGCTGAAAGTATATCTATCAAAACTAATAAACACTTGAAAAAGTCTACACCTAAATCATGAAGTGAAAATTGAACTGTTCACTATTGAATCGCAAGTAACTCTGATACACCTCCTAAGTATTGCAACTCACCCATTGATAATTTCAGTAAATTAACATAATTACAGTTATTTCACAAGCACGATTCAGGACTGACTGAAAGGGTTGGTTCAAGTGTTTAGTCTTTAATATTTTTGCACGATCCTTTCTACGAATCATTGTTTGCTTTACTTTTCGACGAAAACTGATGATCGTTCATTATATTCAAAGAAAATTATTTCGGATGTTTATGAATTGTACTCTTTATACATATTAATGAATGTTCAATGTTATTTCAGCTCCGTAGCTACTTTCGGGATTCCCATTGCTTCAATAAACACTCGAGATGTATGTACTTTATACCAGGGATGGCAGAAAATGACTTGCAGATCTATCTAACTTAGATCTACTCATCAGATAGATCCTCCTCAAATATCTCGATAATTTGTTTCCATTTTATCAATCATCCTCAATTTCCACATAAAAAATTTCCTTTGTCATTCTGGGAAAATTCGAAGCAAATTTAATTTTTTCAATTCCAATATAACTCGAATGATCTACAATTTCTCCTTTTAATGTACGGCACTTTTTCCGCAAATTTCTTCCTGTATATGCAGTTTTCGGAAATATTCTAATTTGGCCAAAATATATTATTTGTATAAGATATAGCGAAATATTTGAAACAGCTACTATTCAGAAACGCTCTGTTACTCGAAAACGGATCAAGATATCAATGATCTGCTATCTGCTATCTCATTATTTCGAAAAAAAAACAACTCCCTGAAGATTTTTGCCTTAAATCTTATAGTTCTTGTGATGCTTCCAGTGAGCATCGAAAATGGAACACCTTTACACCAACCAAATTTTTGTGAAAAAGTAATGAAAAATTGCAGTACGTTCTGTGGAAATGTGATGGTCATTTGAATGTAATTTTCGATGCATAATGGCTTTTACATCTTTATTACAGAATTTCTGCAGAAAATTTTTTCAATTAATCCATGTTTTTCAGAATGTTGATTGATGTTTTTTTTTTTTTGAAAAGAACTATTTCAAGGTAAGTGAAATAAGTTCATATAGAATTGTGAACATACTTAATTTTCCGTCAGCTGACTCACCTAATTTAGTTGGAAACACCCCGTATTCTCATACATAATTTGACGAATTCTAATTCGATCAACGTAAATTCTCTAACAGCGCTCAGACTTTCACGTATTTCTCTCTCTTCTACATAAATGGTGAATTTCCAGTATGACGTCATTGGATTTTCGCATCGTTGAACTCAAGAAATATATGGCATTTCAGGGTTCTGGTAAATAATGTATATTAGACTCAAAAGCTGAAATGATTACACAAAATTTCAATTTTCTAAAAGTATTTGAAAAAGACACAATAGGAATACGAAATTTTGAGAAAAAATTAGTTTTTACATGAATTTATAAACTTTTGAAACACAAAATATTCGAATATCACCACGAACAGAAGTGAAAGTTATGAACATTACATCTCATTAACTGACTTATGCTCTCTAGCATAAACGACTTCTTTCGAATCAAAAAGAAGAGTGAAGGTCATCTGATTACTCATATAAAAATTTAATGAAGGACGTTTCAAAGATTGCAGTTTTTTATCACATGCAATCTATCAAAGTAATTTTATTGCTAGCAGTGATAATTTCGTGTTTTCCACATGGCTTCATAGTGCGAGAAATAATGCAACAATTGTGAAGGTAAGGGCTGGTTTATTGTGCCCATAAAGTTCCCTTCCTTAACATGAGGTGCGAGAAATATCGCAACAGTTTTTGAAATCTATTCGTCAATTTGTTGGTACCCCAATGTTTCGCTCGATCTTCGAGTTATGAATGTGTTTCTCGTTTATTTTAGTGCGATCGACAAAGTTCGTTCATATCTGTCACAACGATAGTATTTGGTTTTAGTACTATTTATTATCGTTAAATGTCCCAAAGGAGAAAATATACTTTTTCAAACAACCGAGAAGACAACTTCTCCTAACCTGATATAACAGAAAACAACTAAAATCGTTGTATTGTTAAGAGAAACCTTACAATATTTTTTTCAAAGATATTGGCTCGAATGTGTTGCAAAATGAATTCAAGGGCGTAGATTTTTTTTTTCTTGGGTGGTTATCGAAAAAAAAATGTTGACGACATTGTTTACTAATATATGAGAAAAAGAATTTTGATAACGAAGTTTGCAGATCGATTGCAGATACAACAAAACTACAACAAACCAAAAAGTGTAACACTGAACCAGAGTTTCTTTTAAATTTTTTCTAAACTACCAGTAGTTCACAGAAAATAATTCTGGAGGAAAAAGCGGGCACCCTCCAGAAAAAATTCACCCTGTAGATTTGCATTTAAACTTAGGATATCACATGATGAAAACTTTAAATTGGAATATTTATGCCAATTCAAGTTAAATATCTTGTGGGAAGGTGCTATGAGTGAAAAACTTGAACTTTAACACCTGTATCTCAAAAACAAAGCGTTTGTGGACTCATGTTATAGGACTTGACCGAGAAATGATCCGAGTAATCTGTCATTTTCATTCGTACCTCCATCTTAGGAACACCTTGTAGATAAAGTCAATTCAAAACTGATGTCTTCACAATAAATTGTACACTACAGCCCAGACAATTTTTCGATTCGAATTACTCAGTTCAGTTCTTTGATGACTACATATTGACATTTTGTGACGAGAAGATACAAAAAATCGAAAACAACAGGTAAGTGTATACCGATGACGAATGCAAAAATCACAGATGGCAACTAAAGGACGATGCCGAGAAAGCGGATAGATAAAGAAAAATAATAAACCTTGGACAAAGACGAGCTCGTAGTGCAATAAAAGTACACCCATCTTGAAAGCGATAATAAACTCTTAAACCGATAAACTCCGATTTTTTACTGACGTGTCGATTTCAAAGGAAAGTAGAAAGATTATTATTGGTTCATTTTATGGAGAAATTTCCGTTCTTCGTCTCTGCGAGATTCCTGAAATTTCATTATTGAAATTCTTGGGGCGGGTAATTACCCCCCTATTTCTACACCCTTGGTTAAGAGAAACCCCACAATATTTTCTGCAAAGATATAGTTATAGTGGTCTTGGTGTAGAATCACAAGATATTTCTCATTTCAATCAATATCTTCTCGAACGCGCAAGTCATATGTTAGCCTGAAGGTTGCCATCTAGGGTTTGAGGGCATGCGTTGTTAGATCAGTATAATCTATGTAATATTTTGGGATTGTTATTTTGATTTAATAATCTCAAACTTAAAGAAAGACTAGTTGAGTGTAATATTCCTTCTGAAATGGTTAACTGGGAGTCTGTGGGAAAGGTTACGATTCGGAGAATTGCAAAATTATCGGTCGATGACATATCGTAAAGCATTAGAATAATCGCGCGTTCGTTTATGTAAAAACGATATCGAAGATATTTCCGTCTTGTCTATTTCGTAACAAGCACACCTCGGACACAATATGGTTACACCTGTTCAAATGAATTCCACAAAACGTATCGACATTTCTGAAACTCGAATGATAAACTGAAGTTGGCCAGATTCATGCCACATACGAGTGGCACTTGTGAAATAAATGTTGCGCATACGCGTTCCCTTAACCCACATTTGCCCCGGTGATCGATTTTTTTCATTGTCAATTTCATCTTAAAAATGTTGTAATGATCCTGTCGCTGATTATGATCCTCCAAGGTTGAAGAAATACCGAAGACAAATATTTGAGTAAAGAGTGAAATTGGCATCATTGTACTCTACCTAATGTCCTTCTACGAAGGCATCTCGGGATTTTTAAATGTTCGCCTTCAGTGTTTGGTTAAATATGAAACTCGTAAGACTGAAATTATTTTAAGGAAATTCCGCGCTTGTTTGTTTTGACGAAAGTCTTGTTCAAGTGACAATCTCAACATAAAACAAACAGTCAGTCATGGACAGCACCTATGGAATATCCCATTTCTCACTCATTCATAACCTTTAGTTTTATTATATCCAAACTTTAGAATTGTTCGGAAAATAAACATTTAAAACTCCTGAAATTTTCAGTTTACGTTTTGGAATGTCTACAGGGTGAGTCAATAGTGCTCGATCGGTCCACAACTCTTGGCAATGTTGGGCTGGAAGAATTATTCAAATTTTGTTGGAATCGACAGTACTCAGCGCATAAGCTTAAATCATTTCTGACTCTACAGACGGTCCAAAAGTGGTGAAACCCGATACCACCCTGTTTTTTCGAATAAGAATGCCCAATTTTCATATCATACTCGTAATCTGGCATGGAACAGCATGGATTCATTCCGAAAAGATCAATCACAACCAATTTTCTGACTTATTTAAATATAATATCAGAATCAAGTCGACTCTATACATATACACATATTTCAAAAAGGCATTCGATTCGGTTGCTCAATGGTTGCTTATTGGTTAACTCAAAGCACTAGGGATAGACTCCCCGTTATCAGATTGGTTGGCTGATCGAATAAAAAACATTAAACTAAAAGTGCTCATATCAGGTATATGTTCAACGGAATTCATTTTGGAATCTGATATACTTCAGGGTTCACCTATTTCAGGGCTCTTATATCTACTGTTCATTAACGATATAGGAAGAGCAATTAAGTTCTGTTCATTCCTACTTTTCGCATATGACTTCAAACTTTTTCGTCAACACATCACTAGATGATTGTGAATTGTAACAACTAGATTTGAATGCTATTATGGACTGGAGTTCAGTGAATGACATAGAATTCAACATAGAAAAATGTCAAGTAGTGAGATTCAATAGATTAAAATCACCTCATCTTTTTGAGTACAAAATAGACCAGATAGTTTTGAGAGAGTCGTCGATTGTGAAAGATCTTGGAGTGTACTTCGATACGAAAATGAACTTTATACATCAGATACAATATGTAACGAACAGAACGTTCAAAATGCTCGGATTTATGAAAAGAACGACAAAATATCGAACGTGTAGGTACCTATAAAGAAAATTTTCAAAATGGATAGCCTTCAAGTTGGATCTTCCCTTATCAACGGAGAGTTACGAGGTTGTTCAAACCGAACTGAATTTGAGATCACTGTAAATGAGGCGAGAAAACTTCGATATAATGTTTTTGTATGAACTATTGAACTATTTTGTCGAAAGTAAATACCTATTGAATCGAATAGGACTGTAAACCAACATTGTTGAGATCCAGGGAACGTTTCACGCAAGGTTCAACCCTACCAACTACACTATGAATGGTCCGATCGATAGAGCACTTCGTTCAGCGAATGATTGCGACATGGATATATTCTCTGCATCAATTTTTCCACAAGAGCGATATTTCGAATCTCACTAAATGAAAATTCGGTCACTAGAATTTCAGAAATTCTTGTTTATTTTTGATATTATGTTTTAAATTGTAATTTTTTTATTATAATGTAAAATGGTTGTCCGTATAAATAAATAAAATCTCCATGAAATTCTGATTTCGAAATACTCCACTTCCACTTATCATAACTTATCTGTGGTACTTTTTGATACCGAGTAGGCCACATTTTTCGAATAATTTCATAGATCTAATGTTTTAACTAAAGATTATATCTTGATAACCGTTAGAGATAATTGCACGATTTTATTTTATTGAATTCCCGGAAGGTTTTCAAGTCTTCTCCAGGATTTGTCTTAATTTCAAAAAAGGTGATAGAAACTCGATTGAAAATTATAGACCAATAATTATTATTCTATGCAATTAAAATTAATAATATTCTGTATTCGCATGTCAGCGGTCAGATTGTTGAAAATCAGCACGGATTCATTGAAGGTCTATTCATTGTGACCAATTTAGCTTGTATCACACAATAAAGTTCGATGAGTTTTCCCACGTCGATGCCTTTTATACGAACTTTTTCAAGGCATTCGATAGGCTGGACCATGGTGTCCTTCAAAATTTGTCATCATTTGGATTGATTCTCAATATCATTTCCTAGAGTTGTTCCTTACCAACAGGATGATGTGGGTTTCGTACTTTGGATTCGCTTCCGCGGAGTTTGTGGCATTCTCTGGTGTTCCTCAGGGATCTATGTTGGGTGCCCTATTATTCGTCATCTTCATCAATGAAATTTGCCGTTTCTCGAGGAGTGAATGCCTACTTTATATGGACGACTGCAAGTTATTTCTGCGTAAGCTGTTGGTTAAGTATTGTTGGGAACTTCAGGGTGATATCGATGGGTTGAATCGTTGGCGATATTGACTTCCTCTCAACATAAATGAATGTTGTTTATTTCCATATGGTCGAAGGATGGCACCAATTGAATTTCAATATAATATTGAGGGTCACATTCTTTCTAGGGTGGGTGAGTACAGAGATTTGGGTGTTGTATTTGATTCAATGTTTACTTTCACACCTCACGTGCGTTTGTTTATAGCTTGTAGATTCAAGGCGCTTATTTTTTTGGAGAGGAGTTCTAAGTGGTTAATCGATTCCGGGACGCTCTTCATCTTGTTTAATGCTTTTGTGAGGTCAAAGTTTGAGTGCGCGTGCGTGGTCAGGAACCCAAGGTACGGTATTCACATTTCTGGTTTGGAAGAGTGCAGAGGCAATTTTTGAAGTAATTTAGTTTCAGACTTGATGAAATCTGCTGAGCAGATTTGAGGTCGATAGTCTGGATGAGCATGGCACCTATAGGTGTATAATATTTCTTCAGAAAATTCCTACTTTCCGTTATCTATCTACATGTGGCCAGATTGCTCGTGCTTGTTGAGACTCTTTTTTTTTAATTTCCTTTGTTCTTCTCTTCTCGCCCTTGTACCGGATATGTCGCAGCTATCTTTTTGTTCAGGATGTTTTAGATATATTTAACTATAAACTATCTGTTATAAGAGGGCTATTCTGGGATCATAGTCTGAATTAATTTTTTTTTTTTGTATTATCATTCCATGACTCGCACTTGGCTTAGATCTTTCAATTTTTCACATAAAATGTATTTATTGTAATGAGATTCCATTTTTTGTAATTTTTTTCTCATTCTGTTATAGGCTTAGGCTATTGAATGGTGTTATAAATAAATGAAATAAATAAATGATGGCAACACAGTATGATATTCTGACAATTTTTATATAATTTGTTCTCAAAAGGTTATGCAATTTGAAGAGCATACTATTGCAACGACCATGACCAGTCCTAAGTCGATTTGAAATACACCAAATTTTCCTAGGAAGATTGAAACCTGGAATTTTCTCTGAAATATCAACAATTGTTTAAGACATTACCAGAACTCCATTCTGAACGCCAAAACTCCTTGTTACTTTCATTAGATTGAAGGAAAGTATTAATTCTTAAAGGTTTGCGTTACTTTAATCTGGCAGTTCAAGTATATGGGAGGTAAGATACAATTGGAAGTAAGTTCGGGTAGAAATGAAATTTTTCCCAAGATTTCTTGACTGCAATCGGTCTACGAATATGAGGCAGAAAATTATAGGTGATAGCACTGGTAACCAATGTAAAGGTGTAGATCTAATAGTTGCGCACTATTGAACCAAACAAAACAACAGTATTCAACAGCAGAAAAAAAGGCCAAAGCTGATGTGATGAAGAGTACTGGCATCAGCACCCCATGAAGAACCAGATAATTTTTAGAAGAATATTATTCCTCGACTTCAATGTTATACGGAAATTTCTTCAAGTGAATCTTAAAATTCAAAGAAAAATCAAGTTTCACTCCAAGATATTTGGGAGTATAATTTTGATTCAAGACGAAATCAATGAAAATTACTTTCAATTTTCTATATTTTTCTTGATTATTCAAAAGAGAACAGAAAACTTCTGTTTTATTTGAATTAGGGCATAAACGTCACTCAAGAGAATAGTTTTCCATAATTTTCAGATCTTCATTTTCAGGATCAAATCAAAGTAGTTAACCATAATTTCAGCAACTCAGTGTAGACTGGCTGCCATTTGGAAGCAAGCCATTTGAAAGCCTGGATTCCAAATGCTCGAAAAAACGCTTCGTGAGTGGCGGGCATTAGAAAATACAGTAAATTTCTTAGAATGATTGTTCAAGAACTGAAATGTGTATTTTTCTTTTTTGATTTTTGTAATTATTTCTCAAAAGAATATATATATTATATAATTATATATTGGCGTTCAGGAAAACGGCCGTTAATGGCATAACCTGTTGAACACAAAAGACATAAGAAATGTCATAAAATAAAATAGAGAGTTGCCATTAAAACCCTTTTAAATTGAATAATTCCTGTTGGATAACCCTATATTTGTAAACGTTATTGTGCGAACTGGAATTGATTAATTTCCCTACGAATTAGGACCTGTTCAATAATTATTTTTTCAATACCTGATGATTGTCAGGTTCGACAATTGTGTCGAAACAACGCACCACTTATTTCGCATTCACATTATCCAGTATCATAACAACGAATAAAATTGCGATAAATTAATTTGTATCAATATAAAAGTAAGCTATTTCTAGTTACGTTCACTGACCTTAAAGCAAATAGCTATCATTCTATTTTCAACGTATAGGTACTTACATAATTTTCCTGGACATACATAAGTATCTCAATAATGAATAATGCTAAATATGCTGCACTACACCATAAACGAATTTCAGATATGTCCGTCAAGTCTTTAACTTTTAATTCATCATCAAGTGTTACGAAAGCCAGAAAATAATTATTTAGGAATGCTCCTATTGAAAAACACCAAATTTTGATCTATTCATTAATTGCTAGTAAATTATCTCAATTTATTAAAAATTTTAGATAAGCAATGATTTGGCGTCAGAAACTTCTTCTGATCACTCGTTCCTTTTCATGTATATGCTGCTCACCACAAAGCTGTATATAGGTTCCTTTGAGATGTAAGTTATTCTGATGTCATTGATGTGGGTTGGTTCATCTTTAAATAAACTAGCGGAACTATAAAAATTCAAGTAGAATTTCGAAAAAAATTATGGAATAATCGTTCTAATTTTCAGATTATATTTTAACCTACTACAATCTGTTGTTACGGATATATTGAGTAATTTTTTTCGGAATTCTTTTTGAATTTTCTGTAGTATATACTTCCTCGGATTGTGGTTGCGAAAATATTGGGAAATTTCCGATATTCTTCTTCGATATTTGTAGCAAGTTGCATTTTTTCATATGCATTTGAGATCATTTTTCCCTTTGTTATGTTATATTCACCTTTGATGGTTTTACTTCCCAAAAAAAAACGGATGTCATAACTTTGCTAGCTGATTTTGAGATTTTGGTCGCTAGATGGCTCTCACACACAGCTTTTCATTCATTTGACGCTCTCTCAAGAGTGTATAGTGATGATCCATGTTGTAACCAATGTATATCTCACTCACATATCAATGCAAAAATCCTGTTTATTTCGCTCAAAAAGTTCTCAATAACGTTCAGAACCGACGTGTTTTGTGGTTTTTATCAGCGGTGCGGCACCCATTTTGAGTGGAGCATTTTCATGAACAAATTTTTAAGCAAAATAGCGAATACACTGCCTTCTGGTATCTTAAAATTCACAGGAATCCTACACATCTCACATTTCGATCGCTCAAAACCATTTAACGGACCTTTTTGATGTTTTCTGAGACAACTGCAGAATTAGGTCAGTCTTCGACCGCTTTTAAAGTCAGCATACCAACTTTAAAAACTATTGTTGTCGATGGTGCAGATTCTGAATAACACTCATCAGGCCATTGACTTACTTGCATAGTATTTTATCCCAGCAATGACATTGTGAATTGAATATTATTTGTATTTTTCATTTGTGAAATTTGACGTCTGGTTCAAACTCATATTCTCGTAATTTTTTGGAAGTTTCGAATTTGCCCTTTGATATATACCATTTGATTTGATATCGGTAGATTTCAAATTATGAAAGAACTTTCTCCTTTCAAACTGATTTTTTCAAAATACACAACTTTTTTGTAGAAATTTCGCATATTCTTAAAATGAATTTGACAGCTCACCAAAATCCTGTTCTTATTGTATCTTCTTACGCTTTGGCTCTTCTTTGATCCTTCTTGAATTTGCAAAACCGAAAAATCTGAACCAAAACAGGCCGTGGTTCAAAAGATTATCAAAACGTCAAAAGTTTATTTCTCCTAAATAAGCTGCTTAGCTGAAATTTTGGATATAACTGAGTCCATAGATGAATTTTATACCGAGAGTAACATGAGTGGTTTGCCATAGATTAATGTTTTTTTTCGGAAAGAAACTAGCTTGTTGTTTATCCTAAGACTATTAGTTTCGGAGATGCAGGGTAATTATTGAAAATTGGCCTAAATTTCTGGTATCCATAACTTGGGAATCAACAGTCCGATTTTGTTAAAATTTTGTGGGTTTGCTCACTTCACCCAGTCCTTCAAAACATTCAAGGTAATATTAATATTTTCAGTAGGGTAGGTACTCAGATTATTGGGATTTTTCCTTTGGACTTCAAAATCTAGATTTTTACATGTATCGGAGAAATATCGTTATTGCCATGAAAAATTACATAATTCAGTCAAATGAATTCAATTTTACTTTGAATGGCACTCTTTTTTCAAATGAGCAGCAATGAAAGAATTCATGTTTTATGTAACTCTTTCAAAATACCGCCTTTTTTTTCAATCCTCTCGTTTATAATATTTGATGTCATCAGCTGAGATTTTGAATTTTGTAATGTTCTGTTCTAAAAACCTCAACAAGTCCTGGGCATTGTAACACGCTGCGTAAAATATTGATTAGAAGTATGCATCCTCAAACTTTGAACTCATTTGAAAGTAGGATTGAATTCAAAACAGAATGAGGTAACCATCTCGGAAAATGAATTGTGAGTCTATTTGCTTTACAGCAAAAATAAGTATTGAAAGTTAAATCTTTGAGAAATTTTTATTGTTAATACTCATTTCTGCTTTCAAGCCCAAACACTTAGAGTTTACATTTCTCGAGATGGTTTAATCATTTTGTTTTAAATTCAATTTCTTGTTTCGAAATAATCCACAGTTTGATCATGCATACTTCTTATCAATAGCTGTAAGTGCTGAGGGTCTTGGAATGAAGATAAGTTGAACAGAAAGTTATAAAATTCAAAACCTCAGCTTATAACACCTAATATTTTCACGAAAGAAATAAAAACAGGACTATATTTTAAAAAAGTTACATAAATCGTGAATTCCTTCGTTTGCTAGTTTTTTAAAAAAGTGTGTCATTCAAAGTAAAAATTTAATTCATTAAACTGAATTGAAACATTTAAAAAATATAGATTTTGGAATCTAAAGAAAAAAATCAATAATCTGAGTACTGCCCTGAAAATATTTAAATTTCAATAAACGTTTTTAAGGTTATATGAAGTGAACAAACCCACAAAATCGAACAGCTGATTCCCAATTTCGTTTGAGTTAACGTGTATAGTTTGTCCCAAATTCATTGTCTAGTGAGTGTATCTCAGAACCCAGTGAACTAGAAAAAATAAATAGCAAATTTTAGGGCTCAATGTTTGAGAGAATTAATTTGATGAAAACCTCAACCTCATAAATTCAACTGTTTTCAAGCTATAAAAGGAAAGTGGAAAATGACGTGAAATGGAGAGTTCTCATAACTTTTCATAACTGTTGCTATAAACTTAAAACAAAACATTCTACCGGCACTTTTCTAAGTAGAATCCGTTGGTTTGATAATTTTTTGTATTGCAATTAGTTTTGAAGTTAAAATACAATTCAATGTAAACAAACACCATACATTTGAAAAGGTGAAAAAATGATTTCATTTATCACAGAAATGTTTATGTATTATATTTAAAAAAAAAACAAAAGTTTTTATTATTACTCCAAAATTAATCACAATAAAAACAAATGATTACACCAATGGATTCTACTGAAAAAATTGTCTGGAGAATGTTTTTGTTCCATGTTTAGAGCGCCAGTAATAAAGTTATGAGATCTTTCATTTCAAGCCATTTTCCAATTTTGTCTTATAGCTTGAAAACAGTTGAGCTTATAAGGTTAAGTTTTGAACTAAATTAATTCTTTCAAAAATCGAGCAGAAAATATGCCATTCTCGAAATTAGTAATTACATTCGGGCAAAAAGAACCTGCTATTTCCCTGGAACCAGCGCAAAAAAATGAGTTGAGGTATGTCATATTTCCAAAATGTAAATAGGTATCTGTATAGAGTTCTGAACGTATTAAAATCATGACAGTCACGAGACAAAACACACGCATTTATCATTTATGCTTTCATGTATGAATTTTATAATGATAACCGTGTCAATGTTGACATGCATCTTAAACTCATGTAATTGGTATGAAGAAATAGCAAAAAAAGAAGAATTGTTCTCATTAGTGACTATTAAGTTGTCGTTTGTCTGTAGGTCAAGAGCAATGTTAAGTTCGCTCACCAAATTGGAAATTCGACCATTCTCACTCAAACTTGAATATTTCATGTTGGAAAATAATTATATCACCACAAATTGAAATGATCTATTTGTTTTTTTCATCGAGTTTATCACTTTTCTAAGGAAATGTCAGATATACCACGATGAGTTTGACCTTAGACTCAAATCAAGTTCAGGGATATCATTTAATACGCTTATAAAGCTTCTCATTCAAGAATATATTAGTTTTAATGACCATATATAAATGCTTCACTCTTTCTAAGTGAATTATTTGGGGTGCAAAAAAATTCATTCTAACATATCTTAGAAATTTTTATGTATTTGATACAGGAAATTTTTCATATTTTGAATAGAAATAGTAATGTAGTTTATGCCCTATAACATAAGGTTTGAAGAAATGACACGGGTAATCTCTCAAGTTATTCGAATTTGATAAAGAAAAAAATTGAAATTTCAGTAGATTTTTCAGTTAATAAAATTAATCGAAACAGTACATGAAATACAAAAAAGAAACCCAGTCAGATTTGTGCCATGAATTCATATACAAATCTGGTATTCTATATAGAATTTTTGGATTTATTTCAGTTGAAACAATATACCAATACGATTATATTACTCACTGACTCATTAGTCACAAATCGAAATCAGTAAATAGGAAGTTGTAAAATTCTGATGTCTCCTAAAACTATAATGCATAAACAAATTAATTAATTTTTATCTGATATGATTTTTTCTGACTATGTATATGATATTAATTCGTTTTTCACATTATTCTTGAAAATTTAGCGTATAGCTCGGTTTTCTTTGTTGAAAGTTTAATCACTTGAGTAATCTTTCATTCATAAACACAACTTTATATAGGTATATCCAAGGGTGCAATTGGCGCATGTATAATCGAGCGCTCAAATCTCCAGACTGCATGTCAGCGTCTTGCTTTTTTTTCGATATTCTGGACGAATTGTCAATAGTTCTGACAATGCTTTGAACACAAAATTTTGCATGAAGCTTGAAATTGTTTTCCTTTATATACGAATAAAAACTCTAGTTGGATTCTTCCCTTCAATAAACTCAACCGTGACTCAAGATTCGAACATACCCTGAAAAGTGTCCAGTTCGAAAGTTATCGAATTTGACTACGAATTCGTCATCGTTTGAGACCATTTCCTTCTAAAATGACAGACATTGTGACGAAATTATAGAAATGTAAGTTCAGGGAACGAGCGCTCAAAAGTTGTAATTTCCTTATCACTATTGAACGATTCTAAACCAATAGATCGTACATGAAGAGTCCCGTGAGAAGGATGATGATTTGAAAGTGAAATTTCAGACATTCTATGAGAGCAGTCCCGAAATGCAACAAAAAAATTCGTTTAGACTTCTGTCGATGCAGAAGTCAGTGTCCGCACAGAGAAAGTAATCAACCTTGACAGACATTCCGGCATCATTACGCTACAGAATACCGAACTAAGTGTCTTACAAAGTTTTTATCAACATTTTCCTTAGATATTCTCACTTTTTATAATAAGTGAGACCTCGAAAGTTGTGGAAGATTTCACTAGTATCAAATTATAATAATATGCAGTGAATTCATTCAATATATTTGAAATGTTACAAAATTTCCGCGCAATTACTTTACTAATTAGAGTCTTTTGAAGGTCTTCAAGCCAATTGCACCAATCATTGCACCTCTCATTGTGCTCAGTAGTAAAAAAGATAAAAAATTCGAAATATCAAATGTAACTTCGAGGTTCTAAAAATAGAAATACATATAAGCAAAGTTAGTGAGAGAAATAGGAAATTATGACCTAGGTTTTAATTAGGTTTGACTCAGGTCACAAGACAATTGCGCGTAAAGAAAAAAACTTTTTCCACTAAAATTATATCTATAATTTTACAACTTTTCTTTGTCTTTCTATGAAAAACAAGAAAAGCGCCGATGTGAAGTGAAATCAGGAGCTTATGAACGTTTGAATTTCTTCGACCTGTATAGTGACAAATTCTGAAAATATAAAACTGAGTAATATGTAACGGGTGTTTTTTTAGCTGCATGGGAAATTTCGATGGCTTGACAGTTGAGAATATGAAACTGTGTTGATATTTCTGTTGAAAAAGATTTGGCAATTCATCATGAATTGTTCTATACAAGAACAACGCTTCTAGATCATGGAAAAAAATTATTCTGTTCATTGAGCACGTCCATTTTACGGTCAATATAATCGGCCTAGTAAGCAAACAATTCTTGCAGTTATTGATCGTTTTCGCACTAATTTCACTCTTCTCGATTCAAAACCGTCAACAAAGACAAAAAATGTGCGTATTGAAGAGAATATTGCTACTGTAGCGTTGAAATAGACGCTGAATTATCAATACGTCGCCGTTCTCAACTTGTTGGCCTTTGTCTTTCGACTACGTGGAAAATTAAAATCTTGGCTTACGTGCCTGTCAACTACAGCTCGTGCAAGAATTAAAGCCAAATGACCATCGTTCACGTTTTATGCTGATTGGCCTAGTTTGAAACTGACCGAAGATGAGCATTTTTACCGAAGACTATGGAGCTCTTTTCTAATTGAATGGATTCGTCAATAAGCGAAATAATAAACTCCACACCCCACGAAAATTTCACATTTCTTTCATTTTTTTACTTCTTGCATTTCTATGCTATTAACCGAAAAAATACGAAACAAATCAGTCCCTTCTTCGAATGATATGTTGTGGTTCGAATGGATATTAGATGAGAAAAACCTTTTGATTTCTGGAGCAAGCTCGAAAAAATGATTACCAGATGAGTTTTAAATGGGATAAAATTATTTATCAAATCTGAGAGCAAAGAAGAGAAGAAGAAGTAACTAAATGATGTGAAAATAATAAACGTAGTTGAATTTGCAAAAGTTTTTTGGCTGAATAGATAATGTCACAAGAAATTTCTCATTTACCATGCGAAAGAGCAATTTATTCTGAAAGAAATCGTATTGAGGTACATGCTTGCAGAGGAAATAGGGCCATTGATGTTTTCTTCTCATCTTATAAATACTAATATTTTGATATAGAGAATGAATATTCTCTCCAAAATATTCGACCAACAATATTATTTCTATTAGCAGCGTAAATGATCAATGAATAAACCTCTGCAATGATTGACTCTGAATTATAAGCGGATAACAAAATAATTTTTTCTGAAATTGCAAGGACTTGTTGGCCTTCCATTTATTTATTATGCAAAAATTAATAGAAGAAATATAACGAGGTAATAACTTGCTGTATGTATAATGAGAATATTCCACACAAAAGTGAATGCTAGGTTGAGATTTTGTTAATCTCATGAAGTTCTATGTATATGTTGCTTACTTGAAAACTACAGGGAATATGTCAAGCATAATTTCGGAAAATATTAGCATTAAAAGAAATTTTTGGGAGAAATAAGGGAAGGTTTTTGAACAATCATTTGAAATAAATACAGAAATAACTGAAGGTAAGATTTTGAAAATTCCAAAATTGCATCCAAATAAGCTGACTAACATCAACAAACAAACTTCCTTGTACAATTTTTTTCCTCCGAATAATATAATTGAAAAACAACTCGGGTTATCTTTTTCGTAGTGTAAATAAGAAATAGTTTGGTAGAAATGAGTTCATTAATCTCAACCTATCTCATATTTTATTCATCATCCGAAATTATTCAGAGCTATCATCCTTTGAATACTATAAATAGGCGAATAGTTAAGAACGCCTTCTCTATGATCAAAGAACTACCCTAACCAAGGTCGAGTCCCAATTATTTATTGGTTCATTTTAATTCTTTAATGAAAGAGAAAGTTAAATTTATGGGCCAAGTTGAGAGATCCTGAAAATTTCCATAGGAATTGAGATGGAATGATAGAATTCTTTGATTTCAAGATTGATGTCTCTTACTCAAACAGGTCATCATGTTGTCCAGGTTTGTAAGGAAACATGTCGTTTTTTTTTTCTAATGATATGCTAATTTCAAATTTATGGAGGATTTCCCAAGTGAAAGTTGGTAGATAGCACATTTTTTATTAATGCTTTATCGTTCGTAGTTGGTATTGGTTTCTTTTATAATGAGATACCATTTCCATCGATGATGAGTTCTCAAGAATTATTGGTTTTCGTGTGATAACTAATTCACTCATAGTTCATAACCAATAGAAATGATACAATTTAAAATGGTTATAATGGTCTTTCCAATTGGAAAACATTTTTTATTGGATCGTTTGAAGATCTGGTGTTTTCACGAATTAAAGTTTCCTTTTGAAGACACATACTTATACTTATTCAATTCAAAAGATTCGAAGAATCATGAAGAATGGAAAACCTTCAATATGTGTACAGTACAAATGGACATTTTAAAGAATGATGCATCAGAGATTAGTTATTATAAACCGTAATGACTCTTCATCCTTTGGGATTTCATTATAACGAACACGAGATGAATGACCTTAGTTGAACCAGGATCAATGTCAGAATGTCCCAATAATCATTAGGTTATTAGGTTTCTGCTAATGAAAGAAAAAGAAATCTGTTGACAAATGTTCTGATGACACATCTGCATCATTGATAATAATGGACTCCTACGATTATTATACAGGGTGATTAATTGGTAAATGGGTGGAAGCTAAGGGTAGATAAAGGACACTGAGGCGAGTCAAAATAATAAATATAATAAATAATATTTGAAGGGTTTATCTCTCTTTATAATCAAGATACAGAGTGGTTTATTGATTTTGTCAATTCATTCAATATTGATAAATAACATTCAACCCAAAAAACACCCTGTTTATCAAAATTTCTTGAATTTGATAGGATACTCGAATAAAACAGAAAAAACCAAAGAGAGCAAGGTATTTCTTGAAATTTCCATTGCGATTTTAATATTCAAAAAATCTAGTCATAATGAAATTACACGACTGGTTTTTAGGTGGATCTATAAAAATCAGAGAATTCTATACAGATGTCTATTTAGCGATGAAGCCCAATTTACCTAGGATGGCATTAATAATTTAAAAAAATCAAATGTGTGCTCTGAATCAAATCCTTTTGCTACATAATACGCCCATTCTCAATACAGGTTCACATTTAATGATTGGTGTGGTGTTTATAATGATAAGTTGGTTGGTCCATACGTGTTACCACCCCTTTCTACTGGTGAAGGTCATTTTAATTTCTTCAAAATATTTTACCTGTTTTGCTTGATGCAGCTGTTGATGTCGGAGACATGTATTTTCAACAGGATGGGGGTGCACTTCATTTCAAGGCCAGTGTGACCAATTTTTTGAATGAACATTTTCCGAATCGTTGAATAGATACGGGTGGACCTCATAATTGGCCTGCAAGGAGCCCCAAATAGAAACCTATCAATTATTTTATTTGGGGGTTTCTCGACACGAATAAAGGATAGAATGCAACGTCCTCTACCTAACATTAGCTTACGCCAATGAATCACCCTGTATTCTGGATGATTCAATTCATGTTGGTAAAAACCAACGAATATTGAGTTAGTGGATAAAAACCTTTCAATCTCGTATCAACTACTTTCTAGAGCGTGCATGAGTAGCAAATATCGTCTGGTCTTAAGAGTACCACTGCTACATTTTTATTGCGTAAGACGTACGAAGAATTTGAACCATCTTGTTCGACTACAACTGCTGCATCGAAAACTCTATTCGATTACTGTTATACGAAATGTTGTCAGCTGATGATCCCCACATTTCATAATAACCTATCCTCAATTCGTCATCAACAAATGTTACAAGTGGCCGAAAATTCCAGCAAGAACGGTTTATGAGATCCTCAATGCATCTGAACAAAAAAAAAACCGGACAGCAATGATGAAATAAACATATTCAAGAAGGAATTAAAAACCATTTACGTTTAGCTCAACGTTACGATTTGTAGTAGAATGAATAATGACTTTAAGGAAGAGTAACTTACATTACACGAAAATCTCAAACGATAAACTTATTAGAAGTTTATATTGCCATATAACGGTACCTAACTTCACGTCATTATTTCTCTCATTTTTTTCAAATTATTGTGAAGATAAAATTTTATATGGGTATAATTCCGCAACTATAAAACAGATTTTGCTCATTAACTTGCTCAACCGTGTATTCAGACCCTAAAACATACCTTAAAAATCTCAATTGTCTAGCACAATCTGTTCGAGAGTTGATTTTGACCCCGAAATCTTCATCTCTGAGTCAAACGCAATTATTTTGGATCATTCGCGGCTCAAAACACAAAAAATACGGACATTTGGGCGTGTGTAAAAAAAAACAGTGAGCGTGTTGTATTTCTATATATCCGCCAATCTATGAGGTAATGTCTGATTACACTCAATCATTTTAATCGAGTAAGTACATGAAATAAGATCGTAATCAGCGTAACGAATTGTAACTGTTTGCACTCAAATCTAAATGGCAATTAAACTTAGTGAAATGAGTGATCACAAATAAAAATGAAAATCTTAATTCATATCTAATTATTTTCAAGTGGTTTACTTTACCGATGTAAACGTCGAATCAATGGATTTCTCAAGTTCATGACTAATTAAAAAATCTAGGACTCTAATTACTCTATTGTTCCATTGTTGATGTAAGATTTTGAAATGGATTAAAAAAAAGTATCAGTGTCCAATGAAAGCCAATTACCGAACAGAAATGTCTTTTGATCACCTAGATATCCAGTAGAGTGCAAGGAAGTCCCTCCAAACTGAACTAATTGCAACAGTTCTTTCTGTGAAGATTGCAAATACAGAAAAGATCTACATAAATGAGCTAATATACAGTACTGAATTTGCGAAAATGCTTATTTTCTAACAGGTAATGGTTAATTGTTTGTGTGCTATCGAAAGATAGCCAATTATCATGCTTATTCCCTACATCATGTTTCAACATTTTTGATCTAATGAAATTACTGATGAAACATGGCGTTTTGATAGCATCATTGTAATACATTGTGATTACTTTAAGAGAATGGTCTATCCAGAAAATTTTCCACTATGTTTTAAACATTCGAGAGCTGGAACAGTTCCTTCTGATATTTCGCAAAACCATTTTAAAGATTTATATACAGAAATTTTCGGTTCTCATTTCATCATTCAATAATTATTAATTGAAATGTTGAAAACACTGCAAATTTACCCCACGAATTCTGAATTAATAGATGTTTCTTAAATCTGGGTAACCTGTTTCAATTAAGGACGTTTTTATTACTGTCTTCTAGCAAATGACTTCTTCCAATTCAACTCAATTCTTATGGAAATTTATAGAATGGCCCATAAATACAACTTTCTCTTTCATTGAAGAGTCAGAATACCAAAAAACCTTGAACGTTGGTTAGGGTGGTTCTTTGATCCAGAATGAAGCGTTATCAGTATACAAGATGAATGAATAATTTAGGATGATGAATAAAACATGAGATAGGATTAGATGAATGAACCAATTCCTACTAAACACTTTCACTTAATTTATACCACCAAGTGGTTAACTTGAATTCTTTTGAATTGAAATGCTTGAATGAAAAATACTACATATCACATAAAATAAAACAGAATCATAAATAAATTATTTGTGGAAATTATTTAGGTTTATTTTATTCGATAATGCATTTTAATCAATTGATGACCGAATCCATGAAATAAATGCTACATATTTTACATTTTACTAAATTATTTCCTTTTTAAATTTTCTCAATACGTATAAAGAAAATCGTATACATAGTAAATATCAAAATAGAAATTATTATTGATATAAATGGCATGATTCGAACAAGGGGTCATTGCTACTGATTCCGAAAATAAAATAACTAGGACATCTCGTAAAAGAATTTTGTGAGTAGCACCATAATTACTTGTTATCAATTTACAGATTGTTTATTCTAAAGTTTCCGAGTTATAATTTTTTTTTAAACAAAGTATTTTATTATGTCGTATTGTTTTCCACATTTCATCCAGGTCAGTGTTGCCAATCTACGGATTTTAATCCGAATTGCTTTAATTTTTACCTCGATCTACTCGAAAAAATTTTCAACAAGGAAATTTTTTTCATCAAGTTATAAAACTAAGGCACTAGATTCACACTAGATTTATGTTAGTTCAGGGGTGCCAACTTATTTTCTGGAAAAATTTTAAAGAGAAATTATTTGGAATAGATGTGATTGGACTACAAAATTCTACAAAGAGCTTAGAGTTTTCCAACAATTAATGGATTTCTCTAAATTCAAAAAGACCCAAAAATTTCTGAAAGTGTTAAATTAAACACATATTCGTCCTCTCAGGGACATTTTACTTTATAGTACTTGTTCATCTCTAGACATTCAAGGAAGGTCAGTACTTAATTTTTATTATTGAATCTCGCAAATGTTGAAGCAGAAATTTGATTCCATTGTTAAACCCATATACCATCCATTTACATAATAAATTCAAAATTTGGCCCTCATCTGATCGAAATTCATTTGAATTAAAAAAATGTCCACAAGATTATAATAAAATAAAAGACAATTGTTTTGCTTCACTATGGCTTCATCAGGTATTTACGATACAACTGATAGCAATTGCAACAAGACAAGAAAGGAAAAATGATAAAATTATAATAGGTACATAGGTATTGATGTGCTTTCTGGTATTTCCCGACTATTGTTTTTCACAACAAGAATATAAGATTTCTCATCGGTCCCAAAAATGTTCGAAGTGTATTTTTGAATTTATTTGATGGTTTTTTGAGTGAGCGGATTTTTCCTGATTTCAAACGATGCCAAAGTTATATTATAGGAGCTAATAATACAAAAATTAACCGAAAGCTTACTGAATCAAATTTATTACAATCTTTCTAGCTCGAGAATCCGATCCATAAATTTCAAAGGCTAAAATGAAGTTAAATTTTCAGAAATTAATTTTTCGAAGACTATCATGAAATTTGTTCACGTGGAAAAATTTGTTGCATAAAATGCTGCAAGGCAAGTCTATGGTCTGTTGAGGCTGAGCAAAACGGATTTCCAACTGTTAGTCATGGTCTAAACGTGAAATGCACTACGTTTAGTCTTAGGAGGGAATGTGACAATATGTTCGTCATAAACTTTGGTATTCTCATAAATTTCATATCGCAGAAGAATATAATCCTATTCGCCATAATACTATCGTATTTCACCTCTATGGACAACGGCTTAAGCTTTTGGAAGGATGACCCTAACTACAGTTAGGAGAAGGGAAGATGGCCACATTTTTCAAACTTTCACGATAGATTTCAACATATGCATCAATTAAACTAGCCGGATGTTATAATGCCTAACCATCGCATACTTTTGGAGCAAGAGGTACAGAAATAATGCGTGTTGAACCGGAGGATTTTTTGATGTCAAAAGATTTATTACAGTTCTCGTCTAGGCCGTGATTTAAATCAATACTGATTCAATATTTGGTTCATACAACTGCTGTATACACTGTATCCGTAAAGTAAGGAACAAATTTATTTTTAGCTAAACATACCATTTTAAGAAATAATCCGGAAACACGTCGATTTTTTATGTTCATTTACAGTATTTTGAAATAATAATCTAATATACAGGGTGAATTACTTTCGAGTAATCACGTCACCGTCATTTTTTTTTAATGGAACACCCCCATTTTATCTCAATTTTTCGATTACTCTAGCTGAGCTAATTCCAAAAATGTATCACGTGTTGATTCCAATTGGTACAGGATGGACAAAAATGCAATAGTTTTTTGTGTGCTCATAAAGTAACGCGTAACATTCTTCATTAGTTAAATGAACAATATTATCAAAAATACTTATTGTCTAGCGGCAATTGGTTTGAATGTAACACTCTGTAGTTTGTTACATTTTTAGATTAATAAAAATGAGCTGTTTCCAAACAGGTTTGGTACTTGTGTTCTAACAGACAGAATAAGAAAGAAATTATTTCTTATCAATTAAAAAAAACATAGTCGTCTAGTTTTTTATGAAATGTCATTATTTGTTTATTGCCGCTAGACAATAAGTATAATTTAATTAATAAAGAATGTTACGCGTTACTTTATGAGCACAAACAAAACTACTGTATTTTTGTGCACCCTGTACCAATTGGAATCAACATGTGACACATTTTTGGAATCAGCTCAGCTAGAGTAATCGGAAAATTGGGACAAAATTGTTAATAACCACAAAAACATTAATATTTTGTGTCTTCTTTCACGTTATTTATCTATCCTTATGAAGATAAAATGCCTCCACCCATATTCGTACAAACTTCACAAATGAGAAGTAGATGAGTTTTTTGTTTTATAAAACCGAGAAATAATAAGATAATAAATAATTTTGAGCACTTGCTTTAAATGTTTCCTCGTTTTTTGAATTGCAGAGTAGGTATTTTAGTTGCAATTCATACTTCACACAATGTTGATGATTTTGTTGTTATTAATGAATAAATACCAAGTATGTACTATCGTTGTATTCCAAATAGAATGGCACCCAATTTTAACTCACAATATACAGAGGGTGCCATTTGAAAATAAAAAGTTAGGGGTAGCTACCACAGGGTTGTCAAATGTAAGAACCTTTTTAATACATCACTGGAAAGGTACTTAGATGTTATTCAAGCAATTTTTCATTTCTTTATTATCTTGTCAAATAATCTAGATATTGCCTGTATACGATAACTTAGGACACCCGGTATATCGAAAAATAATTCCTAGACACGTTCAAAATTTCATGTTTATAGCGGCTTCAGAATCGTGGAAAATTCAGACAGAATATCGAAGAAAAAAATGATTCACTGATGATGTCAGAAGCTTTTAGGCGCACGTTCATTCATGCGTCATTTGCAACCTTGTAGACCACATATATACTGTTATGTGGTGTGGTGTCCAAGGGCGTTATTGGCGCATAAATGAACGAGAACTTAAAAGCTCCTGACTTCGGGTCAGTGCTTTCTTAATTTTTAATTTAATTCATTCAGGCCTCACATTTATCAAGCTCCATAATCTTTCATGAAAAGCTCTGATCCTTCTTGTACCACTTTCAATTTCCCTAAAACTGGTGTGAATATTTTTTCGTCCGATACTTGGTGAATTACTCGTAAGAAATTCCACTCTTAATTTCGTCTGGACTATTTAAGCATATTGGTCCTTCGAATAGAGAATCAAGACAAGCAGGGATTATTCGTTATTTTTAGAAAGTCGGGAATGCCGAATTATTTCAGCTAAAGTGGATGGAAATGTGACTGGGAGTCTTGGAGTATTCCTAGGTCAATTTTGATATAACGCAGACGTACTCAATTGCGTAGGCATACATTTAAATCATTTTCGATTTCTAGAGAAGTATGTCGGAATCTCCGATATTCAAAACATAACACTGAATGATTGTACTGAAAGAAATTGCTTCTATATTTAATGGATTTGATGGAAATTCATTTCTAAATGATATAAAACCAAATTAATTTCCACAAATACTTATATTAACAACACTGTGGATTTCCAGGTAAATTTTGCATTGACTGACACAAGAAAGAGCTTGTTTTATTAATATTAAAATATTTGTGGAAATTGATATTGTTTTATTTCAATTGCTTTTATGTTGACATAATTACTCATGTTCTCCTTAATCATCATTGAAAGGAATCTTCCATATTTTCACTGATAGCCCAAATATTATATTTTCGAGGCGGTCGTGCTTTTCTTCTAATTAGCAGTTTTTTCTCTCACATATGATCAAATCGCACATTTGCGACTGAATGTCTTGGATAACTTCATGAATTCCATCTTTGAGGTACTGAATCGATTGTGATACATTGGCAAAACCTCATATTTCACGTGGCCCCAGAGAAGAAACCCACAGATGTTAAATCACAATATCTCGGTGCCCAATTGAGATCAACTCGGCCAGGAGAAACTTTTCTTGCAAAATTGCGATTGTTTCGTTGCTTGTGTGGCACGTAGCACGGTCTTGTTGAAAATAAACGTCGTCCACATCAATATCTTCCAAATCCGGCCATCAAAATGATTAATCATTGCTCGGTAGCGCAATCCATTTACCGGAACACTTGCACCATCCTCATTTTCGAATAATTGAGTTCCAATCACACCACTAACCTAAAAACCGCATCAAATAGTGACACTGTTGAGGATGGATTTTCCGAGCACCAAATGCGACAATTGTGATAATTAACGTAGCCTCCTAGGTGAAAATGGACCTCATCATCGAAGATACGACATTGCTGGTGATCGACCAGTTTGAGTTATTGTGGTAATTGAACTTTGAAAGCCTCAAGACCCAAGTCCATATGCAAAATACTGTGTGATGCTTTTTGTGGAATGCCTTATTCCCAAGATCAACGAGAAATCGACAAACCTGGGTTTCTTCAACACTACAGGCTGCAACAGCTATATTCTCGACTGTTCTTGAGTGACGCACACGGTTTCGATTATTCACATTACTTAATTGTCCCAACAGTTCAAATGTATCCACCAGTTTCACTATTGCTGGTCGAGAAGGTGCCTCACAACGACTAGAAGTGCTTTAGTTTTGCTTTGACTGTGACTGTGACTACAAATTTTTCATCATTTTCGTAGTGAATTTTAACAATTTCAATTCGTTTTTTAAGCGAAAATCGTTCCAGTTTTAGTAATGGCATAGTTTTTACTTGTCAAAGGATGACAGCATCAAAAGTGACAGCTGCCTAGATGGCAAGCTATGCAAATCGAGATTCCAAATGAAAACTTTCATTAGAATCTCTCCCTTTATTAATTCAATGAATAAAATCCGTCAATTGAACTATACATTGCGGACGGTGTTTATGACTGAACTCAAAGAAAAGTTTGAAATTTCGTAAGAATAACCTTTGTTTCTAACTTCAATGTCAATTAGTTTTTTATTGGAACGAGTCAACTTTTGTCAAAAAGAGTTAGTACAAATTTAGCATCCAAATTCGAATTCTTCAGAGTTACCTCAGTGTCCATTTCCCATTAAAAAAATTTTGTTTAGTGTTCGAAGGCTTAATCTTATCCGCGTACATTTGAAACAATACTTAATTTTTTCCATTTAGAAAAGTAACAAAATAATTGTTAATTATCTAATTTATCGAAATGTTATTCAGCTATTTCTTCAAATTGCCGTTTATGCATATTTTATGTATGTAAAGAACTTTTTGTCTGGAAAAATATATATAAATAGATAATAGTTAAAAAAACGAATTTCCCTGCTTTTTTTAAATTCATATTTCGATCATTTTCATGCATATTTTGATATTTTTTTGCAATATTTACATATTGCATATTACAACAGAAGATAAAATGAATGAAACAGTCATTTGTTTACATTAGTCAAAAGAATATAAGAAAAAAAAATTTTCAAAATACTTTTACTTTTCGGACGTGCCTTGTATTATTATTCAACAGTTGAAATATAATATGCATAATGTCCATTCTTCTCTTGCTAGATTACATCAAAGTTGTAATATGTTAATATTTCGATTAAGTTATTATGTAATTAAATTTTTGCCAATTTAGTGGTTCCGCTGTAATATATTCTTCAGATTCACCAATCTCAGCGCTTACTCATAAGTTTCACTTTCAACTATATCGAATTTATTCTAAGGAAAGTTCAACGTTTGGCCTACTTGAAATTCCTAGTAGGCGTTTTCTTGTATTGATCACGATCAATGGAAAAAATGGTAACCCCTATTATTTTCTCTTGAATTATACTTATTTAAAGGAACATATGAAATGTCATAACAGCTTTGAAGTTACTGTTTTAGTTCCCTCATTTTTGGGCAAAAAGTTACTTCTACTTGAAAAAGTATTTCAGATACCTTATGTTACAAACGTAGCGTTTAATGAATAAATGAATTGAAAATTATCGAGCATCTTAAAAAGAAACTTGAGATGAGGGTCCTTATTTTAAAAACCTACTAGATACTCAAACTCATTTAGTAACTAGATACTTTACAAAAGTATCTTTGACAGCCTCGACCGAAAGATCCTTATATGAAATTCAGAAATGCGATAACTGTATCCAAGGGCGTAGAAATAGGGGGTACTGGGGGTAATTACCCCTTTCAACGGATTATGAGTTTATTATAGCCTTCAATTACTTTTATAGCACTAGGAGCACATCTACGTCCGAGGTTTATTATTTTCCTTAATCTATCCTCTTTGTCGCCTCTTGTTTTGCAATCTGTGAATTTTGCATCATTCTTGTCATGCAATTTCAATACTGAAGTTGTCAGACAACTGAACTGAGTTAATAAAAAAAATAACGTGTGTCATTCGAATTAGAGAGGAAATATTATTCTAGTGTTATGCAGACTTTAACGGAATTCGTATTAAGATTAAAAAAAAGTATCGTTTTTAGTTTAATGAAAACAGAATTAGAGTTGTGGTATAAAAATACAATAATGACACTGAAAATCTGCCAGATACAGCATTGACTGCACTAAAATTTTGCGATATGTCATTATACCCGAAAGTTTACTTGACACTATATTTGATCTCCGTAATGTCTGTAAGTGTGGCTAACTTTGATAAGAGTTGTTCAACATTGAAGAGCTTGAAAACTTGGCTAAGATCAACAATGGGTCAAGAGGAATCGTCAGGTATTGCCTTATTATACATTCATAAAGAAATTGAACTCGATATTGATTCTGTGATAGAAAGTTTTGCTAGTATGAAGAAGAAATTCTTAGAATTGGTAGGCATTATAAAAACACAAATGACAAACTATATTACGACAATATGATCTTAATTCCGTTTCATAATCATTTGTTTCTTAAATTTATAGGAATGTTTTATTTATGTTTTTCTGATTACAAATTTATTAAATTTTTTCTTACGGAAAACAAGTTTGTTATTGTTTTTAAAATGTTCCTTGTTATTGAAATATGTTTTATAAGTATTTATTTTTGATTAATCGATATGTACCTGACGAATTTTTTTTTCGATTACAATCCCCCCCAAGAAAAAAATCTACGCCCTTGACTGCACCCGCAAGACTTCAGCACGTGAAAGCTATTCTTATGGAAGAGGATATCCTGATCTGATTTCTACTCAAACACATTACATTTCATTACATTATGTTTTGAATGTTTTTTATCAGTATATCTTTATAAATACCTTCTTGTACATAGAAGAAGTAATTAATGAAACTATAATCAGTATAAAATGCCATGAAAATAATAAACCATTATACCTCAACATCTATCCCTTTTCTTAGCTAGCTTAGCCCATTCTAACAATAATGTTGGAATGGGCTCTGTTGTATGTTCAAATTGTTGGTTCGATGGTCCAAATTATAGAACGTTTTATACTCGGCATCAATATAATTTCAAGGGATGCACTTTGCAAAAATAACTATCTTTTCACTTTGCATCATTGGAAGATAATTTTTTTTCGATATCTCATAATCTATTCGTCAAATTTCTTCGAAATTCATCGACAAAAAAATTAATGCAAAAATTCAGCTATCTTGCTTTTGCACGGTATAAAATATTCAAGTTTATCCGATTTGATAACTCTCTGAATCACAGAATATATATCGGAAATCTGATTGGTTTCGAATTTTTACGATTATTTGCAGGGACTGTCGAGATGCAAAAAGATACTAGAAGGATGAAATTTTCTCGATGCAGCATTCATTTCTCGAAAAATTTGTGAATATAAAGACAAAAGTTGATGCAAATTCTAGTGGTCTGAATATGTTAGTGTTGAAATTTAATAATTTAGTACTTACGGTCAACTGTTGAAAAAACAATTATATTATTTTTATTATTGCGGACGATTAACCAAAAACCTATCGATTAATTATCAAAAAACGAAACATTTTGAGTCCAGACTCAGTTGTGAAGCTTGAATTTTGGATCAACATATTAATTCATCAAAAAAACTGACAGATGTACTTGACCGAAAACAATATCTTAGAATGCTCAGTACAGAGTTCAAAAAAACATAAATTGAATCCAGAGTGAAATTGTATTGATTCCATACCCCACTCGAGAATGTTTATGTGATAAAGCTTTTACTGTATGTTCGTGAGCCGCCATTACTGCATTCAACTGACAAAAATAATCACAACCTCTTCTGATAAATATTATGCTGACAGTCGATTTACGAGATTCAATTTTGATCCATTATTTCCAATAATAAACTTTTGGAAACGGCCGAGGAAAAAATTCATCAATGATAAATAATAAAAAACCTCCAAAAATCAAGCTGTTGGTGTGAAATTTGTTACAAAAACGGTTGCTGTGCCCCATTGATCCTTCGAAGAATCTGATTCATTCGTTACAAAAACTAAAAATGAAGAATATAAAATTCAGTGCTTGTGTTCAGAAAGGATTCTGATAATTAAATATTATAATCATACTATTCAATAAAAAATTGTGGAATAAAATAAAATTTATTCAGTAATGTGTTCAACAATTTCGTATAGCCTTCTGAATTCCTGATTCATATTATACAGTGCGCGTCAAAATTATGGACATATAAATTTTTTCAGAAGAAAAATATTTGGCAACTTAATCCTGAAACAGGTCAATTTCTGTTTCACTTTTACCAAATTCTTATGCATTTTTGAAGGATTTTTGTTGCACCCTGTGCCATCCCCATCAACCCTCTAAATTTTTGGAATAGAAAAAGTGGGTCATGTGGTACTTTTTTGGCAAAGTCTTTGTATCTTCTTTACAGGCTTGCAGAAATTTTCAAGAGAAACATTTTTTTTTTAAATTAGTGGGTTCAAAGAGGTTTTCAGTACGTGCACGTTGTCATGGCTCATTTACTTTGGGACGATGGTACCTGATGAAATTTGTCACCGAATGAAAGTTGTTCATGCACAACTTTCGAAGATAGGTCAGTAGGTTTAGTATAGGTAGAATAGTTTGAGGTGGATGAAGAAAAATTTTTCTATTATATTCTGCATTTAACTTCTAATGTGTGTTGCCTGATCTCAAAACTAATCAAAATCTTATTATGACTAAGAAAACCTCAACGAAAAACTTCTTTAAAAGAAGGAAAAATGATACTGAAATTTTTAGTGTTTGAATCTGACACTTCGACAGGTAAAAATCAATCTCAAGAATTCCAAAAAAAAAATTATCAAAGAAGTGCATGAATCAGTAATCTCAGAAGCGTTTGTTTTCATTTTCCAACGTCTGAAATTCGAGGTGTTTTACACAGAAAACTTTCTTCGTGTTACGTAATCTTTGTTTTGAAACTTTTAGTTGCTAACCCTGAGCATCTTTTTGCAACCAACTCATTACCACATTATGTATTTGAATATGAATTAGGTGTGGTGTGCTCTTTTCCTTTTTACTATAATCATCGTTTGAACCCAGGCTTGGAATGTCATTCATTCATTTTACTAGAGCCGAGTATGCTTGTGTGAATGCTGATTCAGTTTTTGTCACCGTTTTGTGCTTTGTAGAGCTGGAACATCTTTAACCAAAGAAGCTATTGGCATATCGCTTCTCTAATTTCGAAACATTCTGTCTATTAATATTCACTGAACGATAGTGTAAGGTTATAGAAGTGCGTACTTTACCTACTTCTGAATACAGATACCACTATTGCATTACTTCGATTCAGTTATTCCTAAGAGGCATCTAACTCAAACTCATTAGTTGAATGTTAGCCGAGCCATTGTTATTAGCTTGAAACAATAATTTCCCTGCACGTCAATATCATCCTTCGTCTGAAAAATTTTATCAATTTCAATTGGCATGGGTGGTTCTTATGACTATCAATTAGAATAATAGCTGCTGATAATAAAACATTATCCAAAGAGGGAAAGAAAAACAAGCATTTCTCAATTATATGAAAAACACCTTGAAATTAGTGTGAAATTTTGAATAGCTCAATTTATACTGATGCAATTAGCAGCAATGTCAAAAAATTGCTATGAACACTATACTGTCATCCAAGGTTTCATAGGAGAATTGACAATTGACATGCTATTTTACAATCTCATATCCGGATATTAGCCTCAATAAAATGAGTCAATTTTTCATATTGTTCATTTCGCGCACTACAGTTGAAAATTAATCACTTTCAGGAATATTTTGCTCAGCAAAAAATTTTGTCACCCTATATAATTTTTTCATCGTATGTAATTTGAAGGTTGGACATGTTATTATAGAATTTCACACTCTTAAATGAAGGTTTTTCCAATGAGAAGCTGTCATCAATTGATATTTAACAAGTAAAAACTACGCCATTAGTAGAAATCGAACGATACACGCTGCAATAAAGCACCGAAATTGTTAAAATTCACTACAAACATGGTGAGAATTTTGCAGTCACAATTAGCAAAACTAAAGCACTTTTGGTTTGTCTTGAAGCATCTTTTCGGTCAGCAATAGTGGCACTAGTGAAAACATTTGAGTTGTTGTGGCAAGTTAGTGATGTGAATAAACGAAACCGTGTGCGTCGTTCGAGAACAACTGATAATAATGCTGCTGTAGCCCATAGTGTTGACGGAAATAGGCATTCGAGAAACGACATTACACCTTATTTCACATAAACACTTGGGTGTTAAGACTTTCAAAGTTCAGTTGACACAAGAATTCAAGCCACTCGATCAATAGCAACACAGTATCTTCCTTGTGGTGTTATTTCTCGAATAGGTGATCACAAGTGGCCACCGAGATTTTGTGATTTAACACATTTACACTTTTTTCTAGGGCTATGTGAAAGATGAGGTATGAGCTAATGTTCCACAATCGATTCAAGACTTTAAAAATGAAATTCGTGAAGTTATCACGTACATAAAGCTCCAAATATGCGAATTGGTCATGGAAATTTCATACAAC
Source organism: Harmonia axyridis (assembly GCF_914767665.1). NCBI lineage: Eukaryota > Metazoa > Arthropoda > Insecta > Coleoptera > Coccinellidae > Harmonia > Harmonia axyridis. The sequence goes on from NC_059508.1 coordinate 898,433, forward strand.
GGATATGGTGCTGCAACCATAGCCCTGGTGGTCATTTGGATGATATCGTTTTTCATCGATTTCTCTTGAAATATACTCTTTTTTCAATATCAGAATTAAAGCTCTTCATATCTCTATTGAAATAAATATAATGAAATCACTTACACTACAGTCAATAATCAACCATTTAAAAATGTTTTACTCAGCAAAGGAATTAATCGTGTCACATTTGTTATTTCTTTGGTACGTGGAATTTGAAGATAAGATAATGAAGAAAATGAGAACACCAAAGTCGTGGGTGTGCCATTTACTCAATTGTAGGAATTCTTCATTTTCGACATTTGTTTGAAAAAATCTTCTTCGGCCTGTACTGATATGAATTTCATACATTACGCATATCGGCAATGAATAGTTCATGTATACAACATTGCCAATATACTTTAAATATTTAGTGAAAAAAATATATTTGCGGACTATTATTTCCACTTAAATTAACTTATTATTTCCAAAAATATCACAGAACATTTTATTTCAACCCTACATAATATAGCGGTATTTTTTTTTTCGTTATTTCATCTTCATAAATCTGTGATTGATTCATTATTTTTTCCTACAGACTATAAACAGGATGAACATAATATTTTTGAAAATGCTTCTAATACTTTCTATACTGATCTAATATATTGGATAATTTTAATGGAATCATTCGGTTGTTATTCATTTTTCATCCTCCAATTCTTGAAATTTTTTTTGAAAATATATATTTTGCCGAAAAAATTATTGAAATAATGTAAACTGTGAAAGTTTAACTTGTTTTCAGCAAATAAAAAAATTATACACCACGACCTATTTAAATTTCAATCGATTCAAAGAAACTTATCTGCTAAGCATTATCATCAGACGAAATCCTTCGGTCCATGACACTCTTTATTTTGGTTGTAGTTCCGTTCCATTCTAGCTCAAGTGAGGAAAGTATCCGGAGGTGTATTGGTTGTCTGTTACGCAACATTTCGAATATTTTCCTTCGCAGTAGGTTTTCCCATTTAGTGCAATCATTGAAATATTTTTTTTAAGCGTTACCTTAATAGCTGTCTTAATCATAAACTGAGTGGATTCCCGCAAAAGAAGGATCATAGCCGGATAGCAATTAAATTTAAATCATAATATCATTTGAAATATTTTAGTTGATAATGTGAACTCTCAAAATGTGAGGATTGAGTTGATTTTTTTATCAGCGATGTTAACAAGTCAATTACAAATGATTAGTATGTAAGCAATTAATTTTCGTAGATAACTTGCTACTTCAAATCTAAGCACTTTTCGAAAAAGTGAACAACGCACAAATCGATGTGGTGTTTCAAATTAAAAATTGATGTTTTAGATAACCTAGCAACGTACGCAACATATCTATCAACGAAATTATTAAAATTTTTGAATGGAATGTCTGTCACCGCCTAAATAAAAGATAATAGAAAGAAATTAAACTTTCCAAACCACTGCATCAGACAAAAACTGTGCGTAATTGGTGGCTTCCAGCCAATTTTACAACGAACTATTCTCAAGTTCAAGATCGATATCAACAAGTCCATCTTGTCACGCACCTCAACAAAAACTTTAAATAATTTCATTTCATGAATGAAATTCGAATTGATACGATTGTAGATTGTAGTACAGATTGTATTCATTCGTTTGAATAAATTTCGGTTTCTATATATGAAGAAGTTTCGAATTATCAATGAGTGCATGATACTTTTGGCGCACAAAAAATAGAAAGTGATTTTCTGAATTGGTTTCGATTTTTTTTTAGTGCGATAAGACTTGGTAAAGTTTTGCAATAACTTTTAGGGGGTGTAGGGTAAAATTTGATATGGAAAAATCGCGTATTTACCTTGTTTTGATTTGGGAGATGCAGTCACAGAAAATGAAAACACTAAGTTTGTCGTCTTTCAGTCTTCTGTTTTATATGTGCACATTGGTTTAATTGAACTTGCGAATCGCATTTATCGGCTAATAAATATTTTGACAACTGTGATTTGATGGTATCTTACTACGTAACACTAACCACTAAAACACGCGCTATGATCACCTCGAACAGGGACCCACCTAGCTAGTATAGTCTAGGTATCGAAGGCAACTACTGAATTGAGACTTCGGAGTGTGGCTCTGTTGGCAGAGTGCCCCATGTTGACGATCCCCAGTACCAATTGCCCACCTCCCGTCCATCATCTTCAGGCGAATTAGTCTCACTTTGACTGTTTACATTTATTTGTCTGACGACCTGACAATTCTCAGGTGAAATATTCTGGTAATTCGCTGAACAATGCCGAAAGAACGGATACATTAGGTACAGGGCTGAATAACTTCGGTTTTGCTACTTTGTGACACATTCACGCAGTTCTTGGAACCGGCTTTGAAGCTAGGAGAGGGTAGGTTTGTTCGCACGTTTTATAAGTAGAAGGATCTTTGTTCAGCAAGTTGTTTTTTCGAAGTGGATAAACTTAAATCTACACATGCTATTTGCAGAGATTTTCTATACATCCAGCACCTTTTTGAAACCCTTCACTGGGGTAGGTCACCCCACGTGATACCAATTTAACTTTGATAGTGTTATTAAAAATACACTAGGCGAAATAATTAAAGAATCAAAATAAAATTCGAAATTTTTAGCGGTTTCTCAAATGGCTGTATTTTCGTTAAACATAGTCCAATCTAAATTTGAAAAAAAAATTTTGAAGCTTGAAATTTATAGTTTAGTGATCTCCTGATTAAAAATTTTGTTTGAGCAAATTGTACCACTCAATGCTAATGAATACAGTAAGAAAAATGTCTGCGCAATTTTTTCAGTTTTTATTTTTGGTTTACTTTTTTCAAAACTTCGATACGAGCTCTTCTCACTGAAATATCGCACTTTGAATTGAAAAGGACCTCTTTTTCGTTAACCATCAATATCTCACCAATCAATGATTGCACAGAAAATTTAAGGGATGTTTTGAAATTTTGATTAGATCTCTATTAGAGGTAGCTATTGGTTTTTCGGGAAAAAATTTTTTTTGTTCTCTATATTAATTTGAAAAGTTGAGAAAAAAACTTTCGGAGGCTTTTTGGATAATCAAGCGCTGAATTGAAAATATTGGGGAAACCATCAATATTAAGTATGCGTCTTACAGTTCAATATCACCACAAAAATCCCAGAGAATTTCAATTCAATCCATGTAGCGGTTTTTTTGTCCTTTTCAATCAAAGTTCGATATTTCATCGAGAAGAGATCGTTTCGAAGTTTTGAAAGAAGGATTTTGAAGCAAAGTGAACAAGTTTTCTCATCCATATACTGGTTGAGTTGGAAAAAAATTTTCGAAGTCTGTATGCCAAAAATAAAAACTGAAAAAATTTCGCAGAAATTTCATTTACTGTATTCATTAGTATTGAGTTAGTACAGGTTGCTTGAAAAAATTTTTCATCATGAGATCTCTAAACTATAAACTTCAAGCTTCAAAAAGTTTTTTACAAATTGAGATACGACCATTTTTATCAGAAAAAGGGGTTTGAAAAACCGCTAAAAATTTTGAATTTTATTTTGATCCTTTAATTTTTTCCAATAGTTTACTTTTTTGTTTATTTTCTTTAGAAAATTATCACTTTCTTTTCCATTACTCATTTTTTTATTGTTACTTTTTCATTGTTATGAATAAACGCTTTGTATTTTTAATGTTCACTTCAATCACTTCCCTTTCATTCTAAGCACTCAACAATTTCCAAACTTTGAAAAAGTATGCAAAATGTAAATGTGCGGATTTTTTGTCCGGAACTGCATAGGTCTTTCCAAAAAAATTTTATTCTACCCCTATTTTCCGTGCTTGATCCAGGGGGGCAGGAGGCTATCATTTTGCCCCCTTATCTTAAATATATCTTGAAAATAAAATTTCTGAAAAATCTGTATAAAGACATTGATATGAAAAGCGGAAATATCGAACGTTTCAATTATGCATTTACTATTTTATTTTTTTGTTTCCTCGAGAAAAATCAATTCCAAAAAAATTGAAGAATGATATTGTGTTGAAATGATCTAGAATATAATTCTGTTTTCATGAAAGGTAACTCAATTTTATTCCATTATATCGATTTGAGGGTTCATGCGAAATTTCACGAAAAAATTACATGGAATATACAAATTTGGACGATTGCTGAAAAGCTTCTGATTTCACGTCAGTTGTCTCCTCATTTGAAGTTATTGATAAAAGTTATAATTCTCGCTTGGTTTGTTCAAACATTCGTGAAAAACACTGACTTTGTATCTGGAGCTTTTGGGCGCTCGTTTTTCATGCGCCCTTGGAGATCTACTGAAATTCGAAATTAGTGTTTGACGCAAGTTTCGACAACAAAGTCGTCATCATCAGACACTATATCAAAAAGTCCAGAGGATAAGAGCGGAAAAAAATATTCGGTACCGCACTATATATTTATTATAAATATTTTTCATATATGTACGATGAAATATTTCTCGATAAATTGAGGAAACAATGGAGTAAATTTGCAGTGTTTTTCCTCAAATTTGAATGATCGATTCTAGTTTCTTGATCTCTCCAATGTAATATTGAATACATACTCGGACAGTATTCAAAGAAAAGCTTTTTCTGTAAATCCAGGAAACTTGGAATCATTAAGAAAAAAAAATCAAACGTACCTCAAGTACTTCCATTTTTCGCTCTGAAATACGTAGAAGAGAAATATTTGTCCGCTGTTGATGAAATTTCGTAAAAACTTCGATTAGGTGCAATACAAGAAATTTAAGAGCTAAAACTCAAGGAATACAATTAGTTTACTGTCAATTGTTCTTCCGAAAAAAGTTGAATCGAGTGTTTATTGTTTATACAAAGATAATCTCAAAAAAATCTGCAATCAACAAATAGTTAGAAAAATTAAATACACATAATAAAAATGAATTCTACATTCAACCTTTTTCAGATTTACCTCATCGTTAAAAAATCCATTTAGCAGACATGTGCCGATTCATTACAATGTAACTCACGGAAATTAAGCAAAGTTCACGAAAATTTTTATTATTACCATGACAATCAATCTAATATAAAAAATTTTATAAACATTTTTTGGATATCATTCTACCAATTTCATGAGTTTTTGATGTCCAGTTTTTCCAGAAATGAATTATTAAGACTAATAAACCAAAATGAAAAATTTCGGCAAAACTTAATTGCATTTTTATGTACCTACCTGGTATATCAATCATTTATAGAGGATAATGTAGATATAGTTATTATACGAAATAATTGTGAAGGAAACATGTGTTCCTTTTAAAAAAAATTGATTGAAAGCAACGATTATCCAACACAAAATGAAACATTTTAACCAAACTAAATATTTCCTGTTGACCTGTGTTATTTCAAAATGAAGCCACCTTTTGAAGAAATCATTTGTTGTGTAAATTTCCATCCCATAAACATAATTTAAATCTGCGCACTACTTTGCATTGATCTGTCCCCGTTAAAAGAGTTTCATCTCTAACATTTCGTATATTTCAGATTTAGAAATGGGGAGGTGTTTCATAATTCACGCGAATGAAATTATTATTGGTAATTGTATTTGATAGATTCTTCATGAATATTTCGAAATATTGTGGAGTTCAATAGTTGAACATCCGGATAGGATTCTTCTGTCGCATTCACTCTCAAGCAGAAGACCTAGGCAAATGCATATTCAATATTTCATAACTGCCAAATCATTAGCAATCGGATTGAGTATTAAAGTTATATTCCTATCAAAAATCATCTAACCTTACATCCAAACTTCTTACTTTATGTGTCTATTATTCAATTCTGACACAATATTTTTTTCATTTTGATAGTCTATAAAATTTATATATTGGGTTATCACAATTTAGTAAGAATTAAAAACGTGAGAGAGATGCAAGAGTGCATTTTCATAAATAATAAGGATTATCATTTAAAAAAAATAGCTTCTTCTGGATATAAAGATCTTGACACAATTGATCGTACCAGAGTTGAAATGTCAAATAAATAGGAATAATTGATTTTCAGCCTAATTACTACATCATCCATATAATTATATTTAAATATAGATAAAATGAATTCACCAAGCACTTTTTTTATCAGTTGTAGCACGTGCGAGAATATGTCCTGAATATGAACTACATGTCATTCGATATTCTTGAAATTTCATTTTAAATCTTGTACTTTATTTTTCAGAATCAGCAACTTGATAATGAAGTATAAAGTTCCGCAGCTACGATGAATAAACACTACAAAAAATTATTGTTACTTATTTTAAATCTGGATAATTGCCTTCAAATATTTTTTTCTGGTAAGCAAAAATTATTAGTTTTCTGTCCGTAATTAAAATTTTTCGAATTTGGTTTTTCAATTATTAACCTTTCAACAGCATAGATTAGACTAGGACCTAGCAGTAACTGGAGATCAATTTATTTTACGCGTAAATTAAATTAATTGCAAAACTCAAAACTAATATGATAACATATAGTTTTAAATTGATATAATGAATGTAGTAAGAATTCTCTCAACCATGTTATTTATCATTTATCAGTGTACTTTTCCTAAAAAATCTTACGAAAGATGAAATGATATAACAACCCAAACAATATTTTTATTCAGGAATATAATTGACTAGAAATGCATTATCGCCTAATTTTGTTCAACAAAATCTTCAGATTAGGCGATTTCTATCTACTTATATCTATTATTTGTATAATAATGAGGATCAAATCATAAAGCACAGTTAGTTTCACAAATAATAATAATTTCTAACTTGGTCGTTCAGGTAGGATACAACATGATTTCTCAACACTTTCCTTCGAATATACACAGTGAATTTGTTGCCGAGATTGTTTTCATTGTAAAGCACAAGTATTATTTTAATTCAGTTGTGTGAAAAAAATTTTGCTATAAACTGTCTAACAAAGAATCACAACATGTGTATGATGTTACACAATTCCTGTTTCAAATAGACCTACAAAAAATCCAATCCTAAATATTATTTCAAAGCAATCTTTCGGTAAAGTTGGAATTCTTCAGTTGAAAACTTTAGGGAAAAATTCAATTTCAATTCAATTTACTCATCATGCATATAAATTACCTGTATTGTGAGAAATAACATAATAAAATGCACATCATGCAGCCTGCATAAGCTTGTATGCTACAAATTTATGCAAATTTAAAAGATGAAATTAGGCCCATGTAAAAATACATAAATATTAATTCATACACATCACCCCACCCCGTTTTGCCTAAGTGAAAATCCCTACAAATGGATATAAAGGGAAAAATACATCAACCGTACAATTAAGAAAATTAAAAAAACTTAGCCGAATATAAAAAGAACCATAAAATCTGGTATAAAATATGGTAACTATTGTGCATTGATCCTACTCAGTTTTTTTGATTTTATAGATAGGTATACAATTCTGGATAACTATACTAATCCTTCTTTGAATTTGTAACATTTTTGTTTATATCATTAGGTACCTAAACGGTGTATAATCTACTCAAATGTCACAGATATTGAGCTTTTCGTCTTAATTTTTTAATGGGACACCCTATATATGGATATTTTACATTTATTTGGAGATTTGATTCATTTTGTTTTTGTTTTCGATTGTAATGTTAATAATTCATGGTTAAAACTAAAGATCATTTCTTGAAAACCGTTCGATATAATTGTACGATTTATTTTTTTCAACATTCCAAAAAAGTTTTCAAGTCACTCGGATCACGGTAAAGGTGGTCCGAAAGACACTACAATTTTTTTTAAATGTCAATAAGTTCATTTTTCATCTGCTGAATGTCTGCAAACTTTTTTCAAGTGGAACTGCACTTCATTTCAATCATTCCAGGTACACTCATTAGTAAAGACCGAGTTATATGCAATTGCATCTCCATTCAATTCTCGCCAGTTATAGCATTTTTTTCACCAAAATCTAAGGATGCTGCATATTTTTTATTTACTATATTTTACAGTAGTAAAGTACCTAGTAAACCTTGAAAATCTAGAGAATCATTGGAGTACATGAATCACACTCGAAGGTAACTTTGTTGACGGATAAAGTCAAATTTTTTTAGAAAAAATGTGTTTTACTGGTTAGGCCAGGCAGTTATATAATAATCCCCAGTAAAGTTGTTGAATGAAGTATTCTTCTGGAATGTGAGATAATTAACAACGAATGTACGATTACATCGAAGATATAAAATTTGGGTTACCATTTGAAAAAACCTAGTTTTATTACCTATTTCTAGGAATGCTGCAAAATGCTGGTAATAAATTTTATGAGCCCACGTGCGACCTGAGAAGCGTTTGAATAGGTTTGGTCGATTTCTTTGAAAGGTTTCATTTACTAGGTGAAGGTACCCTACGGTCAATTATTGTAAATACAAAAAATATACAGCATCCTTAGATTTTTGTGAAAAAATGCTATAACTAGTGAGAATTGAATGGATATGCAATTGCATATAACTCGGTCTTTACTAATGAGTGTACCTGGAATAATTCCTCATAAGCATCAGAAAATTTTCAGATATTGAAAATGTTTACGTTATCAATGAATGAAAATAGGAATTGTGGTCCCTTGAGCAGGAAAGTTATGAATGAGCCAAGAGTTCAGTTTAGAAATACCTCCACATGTTAAAAAGAAATTGAAAGTGAAATCGTACACGTCTGCAGGTATAATAACGAACAACGGATCAGAATACGAAAAAGAATGTGGCACTTTTTACGTAATTGTTACATACACAACGATTCATCTAAAGTAGCACAAAATACAAAACCAAAACTACCTACCCAAAATTGATTACCTGCTTGACGAGGATTTTCTTCTTGGTGCTTATTTCTTCGCAATCAATTAATGGAACCAGACGAACTAGGCTAGTTTCCAGTGGCGGGTATATTGTTTATTTCACAAATATAGGTATTTTACCCAAAGGTATTCTCACATATTCGGTAAGAACGTATTAATTGAAAATATGAGAAGAGCACTAATGAAAGCTCGGAAGCTTTTGTGCGCTCCTTCAAATCCGCAATCATTTTTCACGAAATACATACTAAGACAACACTACACTCAATAAGTCTGAGGCCTACCCAGTAAAACACATTTTTCTAAAAAATTCTGCTTAAGATGGAACACATACTTTACTCAAACAATTATCTACATGGAAGATAATAAATATTTTTAATTCGCGAATGAAAAAAAAAAAAGTTTTGGTAACTTTTCGTTTTTCTCATAAAAATTGATGGTATGTACCTTGTACAAAGCACTAATATATTTTCAAAATATTCGTGAAAAAAACCTACCAAAAATAAAGAGGTGTAAAACTATAATTCCGTGAAAGTCGTCTTACAGTGCTGCCCTCTACTTATTTGCTTCGAAAAAAAGAAGAAGATGAAGTGCGTGTACAACTCCAAAGTTTGGTCATCGCAGGAGTTCCAGAGGGGAAATGAATGGCTACCAAAGTTTGACTGATACGCGAGAAACCACATGGCAGTAATCCCTCTTAATTCGTCAACATAGTCACCTTCAGATTGATACATGAACTCCAACGTTCCTCTAACTTTTCAATACCTTTTCTGAAGAGAGATTCATCTTTGCCTTCATTACAGCCAAATTTTTTTTCCTAGAGAATTTCTTTAGGTCTGAAAAAGACAGTAATCTGAGCAATACGCTCTATTAGTGATGACGTCACACACCGCCATTTTAGTTCTCCTGTCAGTGTTCGGAATCCAAACAAATAAATTGACATTCAAATTAGTACGTTGTCGTTGAAGAAATTGGCTTATTTTGATAAATAAGATTATTTGAGGAACGATTTTACTATAAATTGACAGACAGAAGGAACGAGATTAATGCCAGTAAGTTTGAACTTGAATTTCGAACTAATAAACACGGCTTTTTACGAAATCTGGGTAATGATGCAGGATTCAAACTTACTGGTATCAATCTCGTTCCTTCTGTCTATCAACTTATACTGAAATCGTTCCTTAAATACTTTTATTTATGAAAATAAGTCAATTCCTAAAACGAAACCGTACTAATTTAAATGACAATTTATTTGTTTGGATTCCGAACACTGACAGGAGAACAAAAATGGCGGTGTGTGACGTCACACTAATAGAGCGTTTTGCTGTACCTATGACATCAGCTTTTTGGATTATATAGGGTGTAACATGAGTGGTTGGCCATAGAGTTGTGAATGTAGGACATCCAGACCTTTTAGAAAAATAGCTTGTTGTGTATCCTAATACTGTAAGTTTTGGAGATACAGGTTAATTCATGAAAATTGACCTAAATTTCTGACATCCATAACTTATGCATAATCTGCAGTCAAATTCAAGGGCGTAGATCTCTTTTTTTATTGTGGGGTAATAAAAAAACAATTTGTTCACAACAACGTTTACTCATATCTGTAAGGTGAGAAAAAAAGGATTGATAACGAAGGTTGAACCAAATTACTCAAAATAATTCTTTTTATTACCAATTCAATTGTTTTTACCTTATACTGGGTTTTCCTAAAATGAAGTTACGGAGGAATATGAGAGATTTCTTGTTTAATTTTAAGAATAGTAAGTTCCATAAAAATAATCCCGCAAACGCTTTGTTTTCGAGATACAGGATGTTTCTTGTATAGTCGTACTTTTTAGTGATGCTTATATCAATTTATTTAATATTTATTAATCTACTCTAAAGAATGGGTGAATAAGTAATGAAACTTCCTAATTTACTAACTGGATCTTTATAATAATTTGGATTTTCCTAGGGATTACCATAGAGCTATTTCAATTTTTTCGATAGCAGGTACGACAAAACTACAACAAACCAAAAAGTGTTGTAATAGACCAGAATTTCGTTTTACATTTTTCTAAAGTACCAGCACTTCACCATTTCTATGCCCTTGGTCAGATTTTGTTTATATTTTGTTTAAATTTGTTTACTTCATAAAACCCTTGAAAACGTTTTTATGTATAAAATGTAATTTTAATATTTCCAGGGCAGTACTCCTTTTGACTTCAAAATCTACATTTTTTTTAAGTATTAGAGAAATGTCGTTATTGCAATGAAAAAAAAACATGATTCGGTATAATGAGAAATTAAAATTACTGATTCCTACCCCATAAAATGTGAATGAACAGAAACACATAATTTTAAGTACCTCCTTATAGTAGATTCAATTCCAAGTGACGTATAGATACCGTTTAATCGAATTTAAAGCGATATGAGTGTGATATATACATTTGAGATTCATATCTAATAAAAATTTCAACAAAGGCCTATAGCTTCGGTTCATTTCAGTTGAAAACGGCATAAGTGTCACGTATGTGATTTCGCTTCAAATCTAAAATTCAATCACATATATCAACTGAAATCAATTTGAGTTTAAGTTATGCAATTATGCTTCAAATAAGTCAATAAGAACATATATCTCAAAATACATTCACTTTCTGTTCTCAGTTATAGATTTGAAGTTAGTTGGCTAGGTATTCCTTAAATGTAAATGTGAACAGTGCCTGGGATATCAGGATTACCTATGCTGTAGTTTTGGAAGAATTCGGGAGAGCATTAACGTGAAGTCAGGAGCTTTTGATCGCTCCTTATTCATGCGTTAATGGCACCCTTGGAGACCACATATAAACAGTATAAAACCGAGGAAACGAGTCTAGATAGAATTTTTGTGACATTAGATTAGTAAGTGGAGCTCGTCTTTGCTGATATGGTGCGATGCCTGTACAAAATCGTCCGGATATTTCTCCGAAGACTTTTGTTATACTTTACACATAGGTTTTCACAAAATTCTAATATTTTATTGACACAGTTTGCTTTTTTGCGATCGAATAATTTATTGTTGTAGCATTGAGGCAAGAACAGATTCTTGTATGCATCCAACCTATCTTTCATATATGTAATGAGCTCATCATCCAACAGTTCGATCAGCTACAAAAACAATGATTCTTTGAAGATCATCAAGATTTTCACTGACTTGAAAATCAAGGCTTTTGGGTAATCGATTTTTGAAACGACGTTCAATTAGCATTTTCAATGATGTATTTGGAGGTAGAGAAAAAACTTTTGTCACGGTAGGGTAGTGATCATTGCCACCTGGGTCTGGGAGAACCTTTAAAGGAGAGTCAACTGTTTTCTAGTTTAAATTTCATATGATAGATTTCTGAAATCATCTAAAAAAAAACAAGAAAAAGTTTGCAGATTATATTATACATTATTATATTTCAAAATATTCTGCTTCTAGTATGATTTGGTCCTAATTAAATATTCCATTTTATGATGAATGCTCATGAACGCATAGTGTTTGAACTTATTACTTCAAAGGTCGAACTATTTGATAATAATCGCCAAAACCCGTATAAAAGAACATGAAATATTTACCGAAATTTAAATTCATGATAATCAATTAAATGTAAATGTTATTTATTTTCGTGACCTTTTCAGTATTTCTAATGTGGATGAACCATCTGAATAACATACCCACTGATTAAATGAGAAATTTCATAGTCTGGTTGGTAAATGAATACATTCGTTGAAGGGGGAAAATTTTTGAAATTAATCAAGCATCCAAAATTTTTCTTTGGAGTTGTGCCCTACTACTAATCATTCAAATTCAGAATTCATTTGAATTTTAATTGCAGTTTGTATCTACTTTTCTTTTTCTCCTTATATAAGAATCAAACTTAGGTTCAGCACATAAGTGACACTTATGGTTTTCGAATATCATTTGAAAAATACTTCATAAATCTTATATTGACTATTAAAATTGGCTTTAGAATCAGTAATGCTCTTAAATTAAAATTTTATATATTTTTTTCAAATAATTGTCTTAATTTTCATTATCCCATGCGTTATAGTTTTCAAAAGTGGTTATCAATTTTTGGCGGATGCGCTCTGGAGAACGTTAGGTAAGTTATGGTATGAAAGGAAGCTATATTCAAGGGCGTAGAAATGGGGGGTACTGGAGGTAATTAAAAATTTAAAAACTCTGTATTGAACTCTGGTTCAATACTACACTTCTTGGTTTATTGTATCTGCAATCGATTTCGAGAAAAAAAAAGACATATGTCTTTAGAGAAATTTTTATTAGATATAGAGAGTAATAGCATATATGACTTATTGCTTTAAATTAAAATACTCTCTATATCAAATAAAAATTTCTCTAAAGACATATGTCTTTAGAGAAATTTTTATTTGATATAGAGAGTAATAGCTTTGGTTCGTTTCAACTTATAACGACATAAGTGTCACTTATGTGATTTGGCTTCAAATTTAAAATTTTATTTCACATCACATATACATACATACTGAACTTAAACATGACTATTCCTTAAATGGATATATGATCAGCGTCTAGGATATCTGGGTTCCCTGTAGTTGAGGATAAAATTCAACAAAGCACTGACGTGAACTCAAGAGCTGTCATTGTCAAGCGCTCGTCATTCATACGTTAATGCACCCTTGAAGACCACATATACATATTTGTGTTTTGAGTACAAAACCGAGAAAACGTGGTAAATTTGTGTCATCATTGTTTCGCAACTCAAGATAGGCCAAAGCTGTCTTGATTCAAACTTTTTAATAATATTAAATTTTTGGCTTGTTTTGCTTTCATCCGATTGAGATTGTTCAGGGGAAGTCAATTATTCAGGTGAACAGAAGAGGATAAATAATGGAAAAAATAAAGGATAAAGAATGGGCTGAACCAAGAGATCTCTGTTCGGAGTACATATTCGAATTGTGCGGTTCCAAAAGCTTTCATTGCGCCATCTATGTGTATTTTATAGAACTATTTTTCGCCATCTTGGAAGAATTATAGAAATCTGAATGTAACGCTGTTGATCATAGGAAACAACTGGCAACCATACATACACTTGTGTTCAAACTGAACCTTCAAATCAAATAATACATGTTATTTTATAGGTTATATGGAAGTAAATATTATTTTTGAATTTCTGGTTCGCTAAGAACCACATGGCTTACTCAGATAATTGAAGAAATGGGTTCAATAAGTACGTAGTACAACTATTTACCTTGAGGATATGATATTCATGTATAATTTCTATATGAGATAGTAGATTTGGCGGGAATTTAATTACTATGTCAATTCTATAATTAAGCGTCAGTATTTGCCACAGCTTCGTTCAGTTGCTGAGTATTTCTCTTTTAAAAATTAATTTTTTTCACAGGAAAATATATAGTGAATATGGCTAACAATTTAATTTGTGCAGAAAGTAAGAAAAGCCGCCCTTTCACTGTTATAGTGGAGGGTAATATTGGATGTGGAAAAACGACATTTTTAAACTATTTCAAAAAACATAAAAATATTTGTGTGTTATCAGAACCAATTGATTTATGGAGAGATTGCAAAGGGCACAATTTACTGGTGAGTTCCTCTCGGTTCATTGAATTCTATTGTCTCGAAGGTAATCACACTATTCTGTATTTCAAAGATCACAATGATTGTTAACCAATTATCTATTTCCACTTGTGAACAATACAAATTAATTGATCCTTGTCAAAAGTGAACAATACAAATTAATTGATCCTTGTCAAAAGTGAACAATTCAACATCAAGTGTTCTGTTTCAGGGCCATATGTACTCGGATCCGAAGAAATGGAGTTTTACATTTCAATCATATGTTCAACTGACCATGCTGAATCATCATGTCCTTCCAACCCCATGTCCTGTAAAACTGATGGAAAGATCAATTTATAGTGCTAGGTAATTTATCAATTAATCGAATCATTTTTAGATAAATTTCTGATATTGGCGTTTTTAGGTATTGCTTTGTGGAGAAGATGAAGAGGGATGAACTTCTTTCAAAGCCATCAGCAGCTGTTATAGACGAGTGGTTTCAGTGGCTAACCAAAAATACACCAATCAATGTAGATCTCATTGGTATTAAAATTATTTATTATTTTTGTTAGAAAAAATGCTTCAATTGTGATTTCTTCTAAAACTTGATCAGGGTATCTATTGATGCTTCAAATTACTATATAACTGTTGTTGATTTCAGTTTATTTGAGATCTTCTCCTGAAGTGGTGTATAGAAGAATGATGGAAAGAAATAGATCAGAAGAGAAATCAGTGCCATTTGAGTATCTTGAGAGTTTGCATCAGCTTCATGAAGAATGGTTATACTATAAAACTTTACATCATTGCCCAGCCAGAGTTCTCACTTTAGATGCAAATCTAGATCTAGAGTCAATTGAAGAGGAGTATGGTAAATTTGAACCACATATTTGGAATCTAGGTATTCTAAATTCTAATTGAATGAGTTTAGTTTATTCTAATTATATTTATTAATAGGTTCTTTATTTATAATACACCATCACATTACAGAATTTGTAGAATTATACTATCAATGAAATCTAATTTATGATTTGATCTTTGATTATCAAGTCTATCTGATTTTACCTCTCTTGCATTTGAAAATTTGAAATTTTTACTTATGTTTTAATTGGATGAATAGCACATTTTATTTTTTACCTTCTCTAGTATTGATGTACATAATAATTATATACCTATCATTGTTAATATATGGGTTTTTATTAAATGTAGAAGTTTTTATGTTTACCCCACTCTTAATTTCCAATATCAAAAGATTTATTTCGCCTGTTTTATCTAACAATTATTTAGCTTAACGTAATATACCTAACTCCTAAATGATTTCAGCATTTTCATTCAGTTGAATATGTGAAATATTCATAAGTAACTTCATTTTGGAATTTACTAATTGATACATTGGAATAAACTGTTTAAAAAAAAATTTATCATTTTGAATAGGTGTAGGCACCCAGCCCAAATGAATAAATGATGGTATATCCAGAAATTCTTTTGGGGCCAGTTAATTTATTGCCTAACAATACTTTCAAATAAACCACGGTATTTAAAATATCGCGGTATCTACTTCTAAGGGACATCTATGGCCAAGCGATTTTATGGACTAGTTCAAGTGACTTTGGATATACCTTAGAACATTAATAATCTATATTCTAAGGGATTATACTATACAGTATTTTAAAATTCCAATTAGTACAGATTTGCGTGTAAGCCATCTATACACAATTTATCGAAATAATTCTCGCTTTACCCAACTACTAGTAGAATTCTGTAACATATAGGTAACTACCAATTTCTGGTTTCAGCTACTTTTTCTGGATGTCAGCATATAGTCGAATCCATAGAAAAATTTAGTAATCCATAATCCATTGCTGAACGATAAAACTTCTGAACAAATGAGCAAGTGATATTTGGTTTGTAATAGGAATTTCAAAGATGAAGTTATATTATATAGCCATAAAGGAATTTGGAAAACTGAATTATTTCTCTCGGTGTTCTTTTGTTCTCTACCCTACTCATTCATGGAAACCCAAGGAGGTCATTAATGTCGTTAATAAAACTGACAAGCTCCTTAGGGAACCCTTGGCCGTTACCTCTCGGGTATCCAGGACCGGCTTCCCCATATTAATGGTTCTTAGGCCAGCCAGCTCTGAACACTTGCATACCATGTGTTCGGCTGTTTCTGTTTCTGATCCACAGAGCCTGCAAATCTCATCTGCTGACTTTCCCATACGGTACAAATGATATTTGTACCGACAGTGCCCTGTCAGCAGTCCCACCATCACCCGAAGCTCGGCTTGTGACAGCTTCAAGAGCTTTTTGGCGTAGGTAGGTGAAATCATCACGAATTTCTTGGCCTGAGTAAGTCCAGGAGTGTTAGTCCAGTGTGTTATACTGTTATTCAACTCCCATTGCCTGACCGCAGACTTATATTGGTCTTTTCCTAGCCCACAGAAAGGTTCAGGTCCAGCAGGTGCTAACCTTGATGCACTTTTTGCAAGTTCATGGTAGTAGAGCACTTTATTGCCTCTGGCCAGTTGCCTTATGGTATTACGGCACTCCCAGGTCAACAGAGACCCCTGGCAGTACGATTCCAGGGATCTCAGCGTGATTTGGCTGTTCGTGGTGATGTATTCATGCGCCCCTTGAGGTTCATTTTAAGACACTCTTAAGCGTATACGTAAACAGCCAGTTTCTGGATCTGTAAAAAGAGGGCTCACTTCCCAGGGCATTAGAGATTCTCAGTTTCCCCTTTCCGTTTGGCTGCATTGCATATGGAGGCATGTAGAGTATTATCAAAGGCCCCTCCGATACCTCCAAACATTGCAAGCAGAATCTCCTTTGCGGTGGGGATGCCTTCCACCTCTCTGAGGAGATGATGAAGGGCGTCTACAGTAGATCTGCACCCCCTCCCCCTATAGGCAAACTGTTTGTTGTGGAGCTTTAAACTTCCCCTTATACTATTATCTATTATTTTCTCCATGTTCTTCAGGAGAAAAGAGGTGAGTCGATAGGATTTAGGGTCCGGGGAGCCTTCTCGAATTTCTTTGGGTATGAATACTACCCTCGCATCCCTCCATGATTTCGGAATATAACCAATTGCAAAACTGGCTTTAAAAAGCTCAGCTGTCGGGGCCATAACGACTTCAACACCTTTCTGAAGCATGGCCGGAAAGATACCATCTATGCCTGCTGATTTTAAGGGCTGAAAGCCTTAGTGTGAAAAGTCTACCAGCTTTCTGAAAATCTCGCCTGGTGGGAATGTATAACTCCCCAGTTACCATCTTCGGTGGTAAACCAGGAGAGTGAGTCTCTAGCAAAGCTCTTAGGCTCTCTTCAGGATCACTCGTCTTCAGTGCCCCCTATCGTCGGGGATCAAATTATAAGACAATTTATTCCATTATTGCAGTTTTCTTTCAAAAAATTTTCTACAATGTACTACATTTTAGGCACCGTGTTTCAACCATAGATCTTATACATATGTTTTAGATTTTCCCCTCCCATCCAGCTGATAATTCGGGAACATGCGTAAACTGAGATATGTATTTGTTGTCAATGTTGTCATACATGAGCAGCTGAAAATCAAGGAAAACTAGTGTGATAAATCTCGAAAAGTGGCAGAAGCCATATTTCTCGTGAGTTTTTGTGGTTTATGATATCTATTAAGACAATAAATTCATAATCCCGTATTTATGAAAATTGGAAAATGTCGTCTCCAAGCGCAGGAAAGAGACGTTTGGACACAGATGTTATCAAGCTGTATCCTTTGTGTTATGATTGTATATATGTTGTTTCTTTGTATCAGCTGATCCTCGATTGGCATTTTGCAGATGATTTCTATTCAATTATGGTAGCATGACAGTGCAACAACTATACTCTCCTATTTGAATAACTTTTAATCATTGACATTCAAAAATAATATAAATTTATCCATTAGAAAATTAGGTAGAAAAAGATTAATTGAGAACTTGTGTCATCAATCACTGAACTGCATGCTGATGATATAAATAGATATTTTCAATTTTTCTTTTCTACAATTTTGAAAAGTCAAGTTATGGTAGGTTTTACAATTATTGGTGATTATTTTCTATCCCCTCTACTTGTTTTTATACTTTATTTTGTTTTCAATTGCGTCAGATCTTCTCACCTATTTCTAGATATAGCTTTCATGAATATTCTATAGTAATAGTTTCCTGTATCATTGAATGATCATTTTTTGTCTGAATACCTGAATGATTTCCTTTTTTTGTGCAGTAATTAGAAAACTAAAAATAAATTGAGACTGTTGTTCCATTCTATTTGTGATTCACTTCTGTTGTCATCTTATTCTAGGAAAGCAAGGTCATTAACTCTGAATGACATATAACCTATACTTTGAAGATATTTCCTTGAATATCAATATGAATTATCAAAATCTAATGAAACAATCCTTTTAAATTTGAATTAATAATTTCCTTATTCAACCTACAGTATTGAAAGTAAACATGAAGTAACAATACTAGGTGGACTAAATGAGTTTTGTGTCAAGTTTCATGGACCTAGAGGAAGTAAGAAAATACAGTGCAAAGTTTTTAGTCTCCTAATTGATTTTATCTTTAGCACCATATGAAGGAGGAGTTTGGAAAGTAAGAGTGCATTTGCCAGAGCATTACCCTTTCAAATCCCCTAGTATTGGTTTTATGAACAGAGTGTATCATCCTAATATTGATGAAGTATCTGGAACAGTCTGTTTAGACGTTATAAACCAAGCATGGACAGCTTTATATGGTGAGTCATTACTTGAATTTTTCGTCCAACCAATATATTTTGAACATTCAGTACAAAAATATAAAATGAGATTTATGAAATTCATATTTTCTACTAGGATTCTAAGAGGATCTTTCAAAACATTTCATATAATAATCTTATTTTATATACATTAATAAAGGTATATTGGCAATTAAGCACAGTCATCACTATTATTATTATAAATTTTTATTCGAAAACTTTTCTTTAAATCAATCTTGAATCGATTCGAGAAGATTTTTTTTGCATACACCTTGTTTATTCAAATCCTTGAATGCACACTCTTATAAAATGCAGATATGCATGTTTAATGAAATGATATCGCATTTTTGCTGTGTGAAATTGAACTTGCCTCAATTCGGATGTATGAAATTTTCCTTTACAATTTTGTAATAAGTAATTCCATGTTTTCTGTAACAAAATGTTGTTTTCAAATCGAAATCTTTTTTTTTTGCCATACATGAGATTAAAATTCAATGCCATTCTATTCATAAATTTTGAAACCTGAAAAATTTAGTCGTATATCTAATACTTACAGAATTAATTTTTGAGAATTTTATAGGAAAATATACAAAAAAAACTTTTATTTGTAATTGAAATAATAAGTGTGAGCTTGTAGTACTTTTTCTTTATGACATATTATGTATAATGGAATAGTATGATATCCAATTTTTATATGATATTTTAAATCATTTTTTAACATGAAATGCTGGAGTTGAAAATAAATATCGGATAGTTTCATCAAAAATACGTGCCTAAGTTAATCTTTAAATGTATGTCCAACAATATTAGAATAATGAAAGATTTCAATTTCAGATTTATCGAATATCTTTGAATCATTTCTTCCTCAATTATTAACCTATCCTAATCCAATAGATCCTTTGAATGGAGATGCTGCTGCCATGTATCTACACAAACCTGAGGATTATAAGAAAAAAGTTTCAGGTGAGGAATATTTGAAGTATGATTTTATGTAAATTACAATTTGGATAGGTAACTTTTGTATTCAAAATTGGGAGATCTATTGCTATTTTTTCATTATAAAAATTTTAGTCTCTAATTATTATCTATCATTCTTGGATAATCTTACCTTAAAAACAGTTGGTAGTAATATCAAATAGTACTACAACCAGCTTTGTGTATGGTTGTGTTTAAGAATATTCCAAAATTTCATACAAGATCACAAATAATCAATTTGAACCCTGTTCGAACATAAAGTGTTATTTTCCATCATCATAGTTGAATTTCCAAGTGAGTGAGGCCATGTTGAATATTTTCTTCTCTAAAAAAAATAGTATTTATAAATGACATTGAGCACTTTTTCAGAATATGTTAGAAAATATGCAACAGAAGAAGCGTTGAGAGGGCAAGAAAATGTTAGTTCTGACAGTGAATCAAGTATGTCAGATTTTTCTGAAAATGAAGCGGAAGATATGGAGTTATAACGTATGCTCTATGGGAGACAACTGTTCGCTCAATATCTCCATATAAATTTATATTTTTTGATTACATGTGATGTGCTTACAAGGGTGTTTTTTGAATGTTTATATCTTTTACATTTTTAGAGTTTATTTAAATGATATTAGAATTTGATTTCAAAATTTCATCCATTTTTTTGACTATATGGATATCACAATCATATTATCCTCAATCAGAGTTGATTTTAATAATTTGATTATTGATAATCTTACTTTTTTGACAATTTAATCTTTACATTGAATTTTGATCCAATTGATTCATTTTATTATTGGAATTCTTTTATAATGTTCTTAAAATGTGGATGTATGTGTGTATATTTTGTTTTCAATATTAATTTAATTTGTTGGGACTTAAGATCTCATTGCACGATTGTATTCGCCTTAGTACCTTGCGCAAAGCATTTGCATAATTTTAATCCAAACGGTTTTCATGTAATATCTAAGTTATTATTTCCAGGAATATCATGATAATCACTATCTGCAAATATTTCTTGTTCTTTTTTAATTCTTCCCTTCCTTAAATTGGTACCTCAAACATAATCTGATTCCAAACTGATGGCAAGATGAGAAAAAAATATTGGTTTAAATTTTATTTGATTATGTATTTTAAGGCAAGCCAATGATTATTCAAAGAATCACCTGATTTCAGTAACACCTGCAAATTGTCTATATTTTCATACATATTACTGGAAGTAATTACAAATCCTGAGATTCATTGGAAGATTATTATTTTTCCTTTGATTATGGTATAGTATCTCATTATTCTAAGTCACTAGAAATTAAAAATGTTTATTCCTAGAAATCAACATGCATGCAGTACTAATTTGATCATCTTGCTTATTTGAATTGAATGTTTGATGTAAATATAATTAAAATTCCCTATATGAAAAGGAGCTACGATATGAAAGATGTTATTTTCAGTACTGCATAATGTTCATATTTAAGAAAAGAAGGTAATATGTAATTTACTCTGAACTATAACTATTGTTTGAAAACAAATGCATGATAATTTTTGTCCACTGGTTATTTCAATTTTATGACAATTGTACTCCAGATAATAAGAATTTTTTCTAAGATTGAGCTAAATTTTGAATTCTAATCTGTTGAAGTAGTATATGTAATTTAATGAGATTTTTCTGTGATTCATTTAATGTATTGATGTTCAGCATGCAGTTTTATAGTATGATTCAGTTTAAAGTCAAGTTGAGTATTCAATTTTTATCAGTTAGCTTGATAAATCTAACACTGAGTTAATAAAAACATTGCATTTATATTTTATAAAAGCGCCTTCAAAAATTGAAAATCTTCGAACTAGTAATTTTAATGAAAGTGAAAATCAGTGCAATAAACAAAAACAACTAAAATTGAATTGAAACTTGGCAAGCTAAGGAAAAATTGAAATTTTTAAATGATTGATTGAACTATTTCTCAAATCAGCAAACGTTCTAAATCGACTAATATGTACAAATATCAGATCATCATTAATTTTTGACGAACGTCTTTCGAATACAATTTTTTTTAATTGTTCATCAAAATCAATTTTTTTTTATGTTATTCATATTTATAAAATTTTTCTAAATCTGCATTTTAAGTTTTTCACTATTATCTGTTTGGGTTAAATTCTTTCAATCATTTTTCAAATGGATTGTTTTTTACTAACATAATTAAATTACGATGTTTTTTATCAACTTTTGCATCACGTTTTGCTGTCATTTCTGTTATTGATCAAAAAAATATTTAATCAAAATACTCAACACAAAAATATCTCAGTATGTTAACTGTAGTAGTCCTGAAATGTTACTACAAATGATTGTTGTGTTCTTAAAATCAACAGCATTTCTGGATATATGGCTATATCCAGAAATGCTGTTGATTGCTGGTCAAGTACCATCAGGCGCATACATTGTATAAACGATAACTCTAAACTGAAGAGCTTCTATCTCCAGCATTTCTGGATATAGCCGTATATCCAGAAATGCTGTTGATTTCTGGTCTTAAATGCTGGTCAAGTACCATCAGGCGCAAAAATTTTATAAACGATAACTCTAAAATGAAGAGCTTCTATCTCTGATGCTCTGCAATAACTTGTATTCAATTTTCTAATTCTTGGATTAATACATTTAGAATTATGGATTAATTTTTAATGATTAGGAATTTGTACAAAGTAATTTAACAGTTTATACAATTAACGTTACTTTTAGTGAATAATATTGTAGTTTTAAAATTGTATTTATTCAGAACACCTCCCGCCTATATCCTGTTGAAATTTCCTTCCTTATGAAGCGTTTTCTCACATGGAAATAAATTGAAATTCAATATCTCTGTAACTATCACAATTTATTGATCGGATATTCGCAAGTTGAAATAATTGAAGGTTATACTAAATGAAACGCAATATTTCTGGATGGTCTTTATTTGATTTTTACATTCTAAGCTTAGCAAAACATATAGTATAGTGCTAATGTATGGAATTCATTTTCTCCCAAAAAACAAATTTTGTCAAAAATGCTGAAACATGTCAATTTATATATATATATATATATATACATAATTGGTAAAAAAAATCATTGATCGCAATTAATCTACTAGATAAAAATGTTAGGATGTTTCGATCTATACATGGCGTACACATTAACCATGGATCATCTTATTCCCTAGACTCTCGTTCGAAATGTCATTATGAAATTGTAAATTTAGATATTTCAGGAAAAAACTGATTGCAGATTCGTATTCGCTCAAGTTAATGGCTGTTTCTATCAAATGTCAAGCCCAAACATTTTTTCTCGGGATTCATGCAAAGTTGTGGCATATCTCGTATATGTAGTAGGGGATGTTAAATTGAGCCTTGTTTTTTACTTTAAACAATCTTCGAGAGATTAGGCTCATATTACTTTCGGCAATTCTTCTCAGAAATCGATATATCTCGAAATTGAGATCTTTCAGGAGAAAACTAATTGTTAACACCAATTGATGTGAATTAATCAAAAGGAAATGATAAAATGGCATGCAGACAATTATTTGCCGTTTTATTGTTAACTTTGAGACAAAATATAGGTATTATTACTTTCAGCAATTTTTCTCAGAAATCGATATATCTCGAAATTGAGATCTTTCAGGAGAAAACTAATTGCTAACACAAATCATTGTTAACACGAAATAATGTGAATTAATTGAAAGGAAATGATATAATGGCATGCAATTATTTGCCGTTTTATTGTTAACTTTGAGACAAAATAATATGTCATGGTACTCAGGACAAGGGTGCAATTGGACCGAGGTCCGAGAATTAGCCCAAGTACTTCTTCCCTAGACAGTCGGTCCAAAATTTCCATGAATAATTCTTCCACTTGTTCCAAGCTGACTTACTCTCGTTCAGTATTGCGCGTATAGATGGCGAAGTGTCACATGTGAAAAATTCGAAATTGGGGTCCTTCGGGAAAGAACTGATTGATGTTCCGTATTAGCCAGGGTTTCTATCAACTTTCAAGGCGAATAACCTATTGTCTCGGAATTCATCCAAAGAAGTCAGTTGTGGCACATTCCGAATGTTTTTGGGGGAATACGCTCTATTAGTGTGACGTCAAACACCGCCATTTTTGGTTCTCCTGTCAGAGTTCGGATCCAAACAAATAATTTGTCATTCAAATTAGTACGGTGTCGCTGAAGGAATTGACTTATTTTCATAAATAAATGTATTCGAGGAACGATTTCAGTATTAATTGATAGACAGAAGGAATGAGGTTAATACCAGTAAGTTTGAATCCTGTATCATTCGTTTATCCGTTTTTATTAATTGAACTTCAAGTTCGAACTTACTGGCATTAATCTCGTGCCTTCTGTTTATCAATTAATAGTAAAATCGTTCTATAAATAATCTTATTTATTAAAATAAGCCAATTTCTTCAACGACAACGTACTAATTTGAATGACAATTTGTTTGTTTGGATACCGAACACTGACAGGAGAACTAAAATGGCGGTGTATGACGTCATTACTAATAGAGCGTATTGAGCCTCAATTTTTACCCTAAACAATCTTTGAGAGATTGGCCATTGGCCTGGTACTTTTTGACCGCGTATAATCGCAAGTACTTAAGTACTCTCGTGCGAAATGTCATATTTTGAAATAGTAAAAAAGAAATTCATCCTCAATACTTTATTTAAAAAGCTGTTTCTAACAATCACATTGGCTATAAGAAAAATTTTTGATTATAAATAATATCCTATTGCACAAAATAATAATAAAAATCATATATTATGAAGGCTAATTCTGTTGTGGATAAAAATCACAAGCAATAAAAAAAATTTCAATTGAACACTTTCATTAACCTCCAAAACTAGTAAAAATGGAATGGCATATAATAATCCTCTGAATTCTTCAAAAAATCGTTCTTGGTAAAAATGGTTAGAAGTAGCAGGAATACAAAATAACCAAAACTTATCTTTCACCTTCAATAAAGCTAATACTCGCTATTTTATTAAATATCATCTATTGATTGATAGAATCCAGTTTTCGTTAAATTGGATTTTATATAAAAACCAACATCAGGAATTCTGGAAATAGGAAAAAATCTAGAAAACATAATTAAAAAAGCTAAAAAACTCTTCACTGTTTCTTGAAAAATGAAATCATTTCTATTTTTCAATAGAAAGTTATTTCATATGTACATGGATGTTTTAATTGCATTTATCTTCATTTCAAAGAAATTTGAATTTACTGAAATTGAGGACAAATTAACAACATCCATTTCAATACCCAAAATATAAATAAAAAAATAAATATCAACAGAATAAATGAGTGTTGTTAGGAGAAGTGTCAAAATACTTTTCTCTCAATTTGAGAAGTTGGATTATAAAAATGAAATAACATCAGTAAAATTTGTAAAGAAAAATATGAATTAATAATGTTACCAAAAAGTAATTCCTATAAAATTGTCAACCCAAATCAACGGTAAAATTATATTTTTTCTGACAATCATTCCCATAGGTATGCAAGACTTCAGCTAACTCCATTTATAGTGCCCATTTTACCAAAAACTAATTTCTAAGGACATCATGAGGAGATCCCAGTCGTGTTTCACTTACAGTCAGTTATTACATAACTTGTAGACTTTGGCTTGCCTCAAAAGCAGTACCCGGCTGAAGTACTATAGGATGTGTCACTCTGCCTGCCTCCAAGCATAACATGTTTGGCCACTCTTCAGGTCCAAAATCAGGCAGTTCTTTTGCCTTCTCCGCCCAAGGATTCCAGACAACTGTATCTGGGAAATTGTACTTCTGAATACGCATTTTTCTACCAGAAACTACATTTGTTATAATATGCTCTTGTGATGTATTCCTATAAATTCTATCTGTTTGCTCTGTTACAACTACTGCATCACGATTTTCATGGTAGATGTTACAATCGCGAAGTTTATCAACGTATGTACATCCAGAAAGTCCAGTAATTTGGCAACGCCGTACGTCAGGAACTTTGAAGTAGGTGTGAAGTAGAAGAGTGAAATAGAAGGAAGCCTCTTTGTTAGTATTATATACGTTTACATTGAAATGGAGTTCTTTTTCTCGTAAAATCAATCTGTAAGTTAATCGAAACCTGAAAATAATTATTTCAGTATAAATTTCATAATATTTGGAACTTCTATCTCATTTACTAATGAAACATCTTCAGAGCTCCTATATATGAAAAAAAAGTGATTACACTCACTGATAATTCCACATATTACGTGTAAATGGGCTATCAGAGAGTGAAAATACAACTTCTATATCTCCACTAGCCATTCTCTCTGGAGACTTCTCCAGATTCCATCGCATAATTCTTCCAAAACCATGTTGAGGTCCCAATGGCCATTCTCCAAATTGTGCTACACATTTAGATAAAACATTAGGAGAAGAATGGAATTGCATTGATTCAAAATTAAAGCATGGTAATATCATCTCGAGTTTCTACTTTTCACCCTTATAATCTCCAAAAGAAGTACAAGAATGAGATAAAATAGAAAGTTAACTTACGGAAGACAAATGGTATTCCACCTCTAATTGCTTTTTTGCCATCAAATATAGCTTCTTTACTGAAAATAATGTTTTTATTAGGAATACTAGTATATGATTTTCATTGTATAAAAGTTCATTGGATTTTATGTGAATAAATAATTCTATTTTTAGGAATATAGATTTTTCATTTGGTTTTCATTCATTAAAATTTCCTAACAATTTCCCTCATACCATGGATTCGTGGAAAATATATGATGATGAATCTTATAAGTGCCTTCAGATAAAGCAAATTTGCTTATTTCAAGCAATTGAAAGGAGCTGTAGATTTTTCATTAGGTTTTCATTCATTAAAATTTCCTAATAATTTCCCTCATACCATGGATTCATGGAAAATATATGATGATATATCTTATAAGTGCCTTCAGATAAAGCAAATTTGCTTATCTCAAGCAATTGAAAGGAGCTGTAGATTTTTCATTAGGTTTTCATTCATTAAAATTTCCTAATAATTTCCCTCATACCATGGATTCGTGGAAAATATATGATGATATATCTTATAAGTGCCTTCAGATAAAGCAAATTTGCTTATCTCAAGCCAATTGAAAGGAGCTGTAGATTTTTCAATTGGTTTTCATTCATTAAAATCTCCTAATGATTTCCCTCATGACCATGAATTCGTGAAAAATATATATGATAATATATCTTATAAGAGGCTTTTGATAAAGCAAATTTGCTTATCTCATGAAAGAATGTGCTAATAATAATAAAAATCTCCACGTCTCAAAATGTTTGATGCATTCTTTCAGGTTGAAATTCCAGGGCTTAAGAACACAGCTCACCTCACAAAAAGTTGCTCTTGATTGTTCACTCTCCAAGAAACGACAGTAGCACCTGTAAATAAAAACGTAAACAAAAAAGATAGGTTATGTCATTTTTTTAGGTTAGACTTTTTTAAACTCGTTTCTAAGCGTCAATAAAAATTGTTAATTTATGTCCAACTCACCATGTAAATTAATCGTACATGTTGTATTATTACCCCTATCCAACAAAACGCAGCTTGTAGCCGCCATTGCAAATTATTCGGTCTTTCACCGGTTTGTTTATCTTTTAAGAACAAAATGTTTTCTTTCCGTGCTTCGGATCGATCTAGTCTACTCTCTCTTTACCTGCGCGAAGAACCGCAGGTGGAAATTTTTGTAGATCCTTAAGTTAAGCAGCACAAAACTGTAGATAATTACTCGATTTTTGTCTTTAATTAAATATCAGGCACTTCTATAACAAAGACTAACACTTACAACGTAGAAGCAGGTAACAACCTAAGCATAGTCTCAGAGTTTTATAAAAAATTGAAATATGCGTTGCTTCCTGCCATCTATTTAACACATCATGAACTAGAAGATAGCTGGAGAATGTTAGTTTTCTTTAACTAGACAAAACTATGAATTAAATGAAAATAATTCGAACAGATGACGCACTGTTCGAATTTATTATATAGGCATAAAATTCGAATTTCCTAAAATTTTAGATATGCAACTATGGAAAAATGTTCAAATTTGTACTGAAATGAATAGAATCAATACTTTTATTTGGGAAAATGCATAAATTTTTGAAATCTGCTAAATTGGTTAAATACAATGAATGAAGGTCAGAAATGATGTTCATGAGAACAACTGTCAATATGAACACTGAAAAGTGAAGTTTCGGAATTTCCGAAATTAACGAAACGTAATAAATTGTTAATATTGTGTTTAATTATTTACAATTATCATAAATACTTTGTAATTATATATTTAGTTTTTAATCATTAAGCCTCTCTTGTGTGATAATCCTTCGTTTTACATTGGCAACTTTTTAATTAAAATTTTCACAACACTCAAATGAAGAATTGAATTTGTTTATTGTTTAGGTTGTGCAATTTGTCACCATGTTTTCTAATCTTAATAAAAGTACCTTCGGGACTTCTACTCCTGGCACTTCATTTGGTGAGTAATTTTCCTTTCTCTGTATTGAGAATTAATGATTTGAAACCTTTATGCATAGGTTTAGGTGCTTCAACATCCAATACTAGTAGTCCATGGGGTAGCACCGGCAGTAATCAACTTTTTGGCAAACCAGCAGCACCAGCGTTTGGACAACAACCATCTACTTCGTTTGGTCAACCGTCTACCTCTTCTAACACCATGTTCCCTTTTTTCTCTCAGTCCAATTCTTCAGGTTTTGGTTCAAATACTTCTAATCAATCAACCTTCGGTAAGTATCGAAATTTGTTTGAGACCTTATTTCTGTATGATTTACTACCTAGTTGCCTCAGTTTCCAACCTTCTCAATCTATTCTTCGAATTAAAATAGAATCTGTTTTTTTATGAAGGATCAAATGTGTTTGGCCAGCAACCAGCCACCACAAACCTCTTTGGTTCCAACACTTTTGGACAACAAAAACCAACAGGTTTTGGTTTTGGGACACAAAGTCAACAGCAGCCGAATCTGTTTGGACAATCGAGTCAACCGCAAAGTTCTCTGTTCCAGTCAACAGGTTCCTCTAACTTATTCAGTGGTAGCAGCGCATTCGGTCCTACTACCACAATGGGTACAGGTACCACAATTAAGTTTTCTCCAGTGACTGGTACAGATACTATGCAGAAAGGTGGTGTTACAACCAGTATTAATACCAAACATCATTGTATCACATGTATGAAAGAATATGAAAACAAATCTTTTGAAGAACTCAGACTGGAGGACTATCAGGCTAATAGAAAAGGTAATTTGGGCTTATTACTCTATATATGTTTCTACACAAATAAAAAATATACAATAACAATAATAATGTGTTTCAGGTCCCCAGTCGCAATTCAATTCCACTCCATTTGGAGGTACTTCTTCGATGTTTGGCGCACAAGCAGAAAATAAACCAGCATTTGCTCCTTCTACTGGTTTTGGACAAATGGGTGGAACAGCTTTTGGGCAGCAGTCAACTGGTTTCGGTCTAACTTCTCAGCCATCTACGTCTAACAGTATATTTGGGAAGCCACCTGCTTTTGGTGCCACTAGTTCCACAACCACTACATTTGGAGGCTTCAATACTCCTGCCACAACCAATGCTTTTGGCGCAAATCAGAATAAGACATTTGGGGGTACTGGTACAACGTCACTATTTGGTAGCACCCAGACTCAGCAACAGTCCTCACCTTTCGGAAGCAATCTTTTTGGTCAGAATAATCAGGTAACCAGAAAACTATATACACGTTGATAGTATTTATTAGCCTAGGATCGAAACAACCAGCTAAAGTCGTTCTATTTGAATTGTATTCAATTCTTATACTTTGGTATTCTCTATCTTCAGCTATTATCATTGAAAAACAAAATTGTGCATTTACTCCTTTTCGTCTGGTTGCTTGGATTCTATTAGAACTCAGTATTATTCAGCTTTATACATTCATTATCATTAGAATTGAATCAAATTTTTATGCTTTCAAGTAGAAATTTGATAGATGTGATACGTTCAAAGATGAAGTTGTTCCTTGACTAAATATTGTTCAAATTAATGTCCAGTTTGGTAGATTTCCATTGCAATTGTCCATGTTTTGTACCGACTCATGTAGTTTAGAAGAGAATGGTGCTTGGGAGTAAACTTAGATGTACTCTGTTTTTTTCTCAATAGTAGTCAAAAAACCTTCCCCATATTGCATTTGCAGAATACTACTGGGAGCTTCTTCAATAAACCTACACTTACAACAGGTGGCGTTTCTGGGGGATTTTCTTTTAACCAGACCCCTGCCACTACTCCAAGTAATCTATTTCAGCTATCAAAACCTGCGTTTGGCGGTATGGGTCAAACGAATACTACGGGAACCTTTGGACAAACACCTGCATTTGGTCAGACCAACCAGCAAAGTACCTTTGGCAGTAATACCTTTGGGAAGCCCTTAACATTTGGACAAAATCAAAATACATTTCAGCTAGGTGAGTAATAAAGTGAAATGAGAAGAAAACTCTGATATTGAGTTGAAAGCTTTTGCGCTCTTGTTCAAATTCGTAATCATGCAATTTTTCCACTTGATTTCGCATAAACCTTCAAACCTTTTTTATGAAATAAATGCAAAACTAATAAAAAGCATAATAAATAGGAAAGTTCAATTTACCCTTCTTGATAAATGACATTATACAAGGTGTTTCATTGGTAAACGAAAAAACTATACTCCATCTATTGGGTCTGACTGCCTTGATTACCAAGATACAGGGTCGTGTATGAATTTTGCTCATTTCTTTGGCACATGCCAAATATGAAGAAAATATACTGGGTGGTTAGGTTGTTATGTTACCTTGGAAAGAAATGAGCAAAATTCATTAATCATCCTGTATTTCGGTAACCAAAACAAAATGAGGTATATCTAGAACCACCTCAGTGTCCTCTATTCAATGTTCAAGTTTTTCCGTTTATCAATGAAACACCATATATATCGGCACCAACTCATGGAAGAACAAGCTTCTGCGGTCAAATTTGTCTTATTCGATCTTTTTATTAAAATTTGTGTTTTTTTTAAGAATAAGTACTACGTCTTCTTGCCACCATCTAGACACTTCATACGAAAATACAGTTCTTTGACCCTCATTGCAAATAAGATCGTTCTCCGTAAGTTACTCCGTACTTTAAAGTATTATCAGAGCAGAAAAATTCGATTAATTTTTGCTGTGTCAAAGCTACATTGCTGAATATTTGCATGACACCTAATTTCATGAAATTTCACAGAAAAAATGTTTTCAATGTCAAAATCATCTGATTCCCACCAAATTTTGTTTCACAATTTGCAACTGATATCTAAATTTCAGTTAGATCCCATGGGGTAGTTATATTTTGTGAAAACAAAATTTCATGAGTAGTTTGGAATTATTGAACAAATTATCTACCTAAATAAACTCATCAGAGAATTCGGATTCTCAAAATTTCAAGTATTCGGGACAGCCAGTCAGTGATTTGTACCTTTTGTTTATCAGTGAATCAAACACTAACACTCGAGACCTTACTCGGCTCGAAATTATATAAATTTGAGCGCAAAAATTAGGTATTTATTATAAGTTTCATATTTATAGGAGGTCAAACCAATTTATTCAATAATAATCAACAAAAACCTGGATCTATCTTAGGTAGCGGTGGAGGACTTTTTGGTACAAACACTTTTGGAACAAATTCTTCTTCAACGTTCCCTCTACTTCAGACAAACACACAAGTACCTGGCCAAGGGTAAAAATCGTCTTTAAACAACATTTTATCCAAATTAATCAATCTTCTCTCTTCAAGACTCTCAACAGAAAGTAATCAGGATAAGGGACTACCCTTGCTTGCCACAAATCAGTTTGGTCATATGTCTTTCTTAAAAGGACTTTTACCTATTGACAAACCCTCGTCTCCTACATTGTACACTACAAACCCTATGGAAATAAAGAAAATGCTGGAAAACAATAAAAAAGTAGATGAAAATACCAACATCAAAGTTAAATTAAAACTTGGACCACCTAAAACACAAAAGGTAATTAGATCTTCAAGTGTGAAATTGAAATTGATTTCTGTGTTTCAACCATGTATTGAGTCGATTATGATAAAAGTTTTATATCTTGTGGAATTTCAGAGCAACCTGTTTGAGGAAGGAACTGACGAAGACAGTACAAAACTTTATAAGACATCTTGTAAGCGTTTAGTGTTGAAGAAAAAACTAGAAGACTCGAAACAAAGTATTTTCGAAACAAATTCCCTTTGCAACGATTTGTCCCTGAAAGAGTCTGATGCTACACAAGGAAATATTTCCAACTTGAATACAACAAATAATAATAGTGTTTTATTAGGAGATAACAGTTTTACCTTGGGACTGACTGAAAAACAGAAAATGGACCTGAAATATATGAATGAAAAATTTGCTTCGAAGAAAACTTTAGATAAATCACTTACTTTCAATGGCTCCATGAACGAATCTAACAATGCATTAAATTGTACCAAGTCTGATATTGTAGTTAATATAGGAGATGTGCCTAACGGCTTTGAGGAACATAGGATTAGTACTCCTCAAATAAGTACAATTACCTCAGCTTCAGAAAATGGCAACATTAAAAGTGAGTCGACTAAATTTCCTTTTTTTTAAAGTTTATTAATATTCATAGTACATTAATTATATTCTATAAGCTAATTAGTTAACAAAAACCTTCAATAAACCCCATTTAGCATGAGTGGACTGTTCCAATGAAGAAACCTCTTTATCCTCATCTGAGGTCAATTGGCCAAGTTGTCTTGAGTCTTCTGTTATGTTGCTCCAGGAGTGGCTATTCTACTGTTCGATGTTCAACACTAGATAATATGACTGTGTCGTCAGAAAAAGTACCTGTTATGGTCCGCTCAGTTGTGGGCAGGTATATTAGAGGGCCTAGTACATTCCCCTGAGGCACACCCGTTTTAATTGCTTCATCTTTGGAATATTCACTGTTGAATTTTGTTCTGTCCAATGACCAAAGGTGAAATTTGAACAAATAGTGAAGAAGGTCTTCGAGCCTAACCCCATGAAATTCCTGTCTTATATTAAAAATGCAAATGTGCAGTATTTTTTTTTCTCTTTTAATGACATGTTTATTTGGTGTGCTGTCCTGTGGCTTTGCTTGATGGTTGACTGGTGCTGGCGGAACCCAAATTGGTGATCTGGTATCACATTTATTATTCCAATAATTCTTTGGGAGATCAGTTTTTCCAGGAATTTGAATGGAATTGATAAGAGACTTGTCAGAGATGGCTAGGATGTGACATTGTAAGGCTCTTTGCCTGGTTTCTGTATCATAATAATTTCCGCTGTTTTGAATTGCTTGGGCCAATGGTTATGATTTAAAATAGCATTGACTAAGTAAAATTTAATACCCTCTTTTGGCAATTTCTTTAGCATTTGTGCTGTTATTTAGTCTGGGCCGGTTTTTCTTTAGTAGCCGTATTTTTCTACATATTTGACTGACTGTGCCTGAAATGAATACTGATCCGTATAATTTTATGACTTCATGAATCAGTTGTTCAAACCCAATCATTTAATTCATTAGAGTAGTATAGGGCATAGTGTAGTAAGATCATCATCCCCAATAGGCAAGATCATAGTAATTGAAAATCACTAAACTTTTGTAACAATTCGATGAAACTTGTGTGAATACGAAACAAGCATTTTTTTCTTATTTATTGCGAGATAATTCATTATTTTCATAAATAGTATATTCTAAAACAAGTTGCAGAATGGGCTCCTGTTCAAACACGAATGCGAAATACGAAAACAAACGACCAAGGAGCGAGTTTTCGAACGCAAGAGTGTTGGAATTGCCTTCTGCAACGAGTATTAGACGATATTTTCTCTATTTCAGTCAAGTTTTGTGAAATATTGTCGAAATTCAATGAAAATTTCAGATTATATATCCTAGTGGCATTTATATTGTATCTTGGCAGTTGGTGTGACTGTCACGAAAATTGACAGATTACGCAATTTGAATATGAATCGTATGTTTCGAATTTAGACATAATTTACAATTAGGCATTGAATTCGTGAATTATGTCTGATGAAATCGATTTAACACTGCCAGAATTAAGAGAATTTACGAATAATGTAGCAAATCATTTCACTATATCCCCTAATTATATTATATTGACAACTATTGACGTTTGTTGAAATTTGATTTGATTGGAAGTCAGCATAGACAACCACAAAACGAAAAATATATCTGAAAACGATGCTGTAATGAGTTCATTACAGCACTGTTTTTAGAACTGTAATGAACCCATTACGATACTGAAATAGAGAAATAAAATTACAAAATTCGGATGTCCGCCATGATATGTTGAACACGAATCAGAACGAATGACGTCACGTATTACTAGTTAGGATACGCTAGAACCATCGAGATAGAATAGAGAGGAGACGCTATGAGCTGTTATCGTACTAGAAAAAACGTGACCAGCAAACAGGGCTAATTCTATTACTAAAATTGGAGAAAGATCAGGGTCGGATTAAGTAAACTTTCAATCAGATGTAGGCTCTTGTAACGAACAGCCTTGTGAAATAAAAAAAAATATACATTTATATTGGAAAAATTTCAAAATTTGACTTTATGCATATATTACACAAGTGATTAATGAATAAAAATTTCTATAAGTATTTTATAGGCCTTCAAACAAATCAATTTTGTTATTAAAATGTCTTACACTAAGAGTTCCAATTTTTTCATTTTTGTTAAATGCGCATATGGATATGCAAATATGCAAAAATTGTGAATACGGATGTGTTCACTACTCATGCTTACCTATGAAATGTGAGATGAGATCTATTTCCAATGGCGGAGTCGGCGTGACCAGATTGAAATATGGTGAATCTACTAAATTTGTCGCAGAAATCTACTAAAAATCTACCAACACCGTTCAGAATTCTAATAAAAATCTACTAACATATTTTTTGACAAAATTTCACATATGCATTTTAACATTATTCAGAATACACTTTAATCTAATGTCTCTTATGGTGAAATTTTACTTCATGAATAGGATAAACAGTACAGATGCGTACAGATTCGAAAATAAAACAAGATTTTATTTCAAAATACAAATACATGAAAATGCGAAAAATCGACTACAAAAATAGATTTCTACTAAATCTGGTCACACTGGGCGGAGTCCTACGGCTGTAAGTCACGTGATGTCGTCTCCCGTCTATTCTATCTCGATGGTTCTAGCGTATCCTGGTCAACTGCTGCAGCTGGCATCACTAGCGACGCCATGACACTTTCGCGCGTTTTGGTGCGAATTTTAAATCTGAAAACTTAAATGTCATTTTTGCCTACTAAAACTGTACTATATGCAGAAAGATGTTATGCCTGGTGAATAATATTCGTTTCTCTATTTCAGTATCGTAATGAGTTCATTACAGTTCTAAAAACAGTGCTGTAATGAACTCATTACAGCATCGTTTTCAGTTATATTTTTCGGTTTGTGGTTGTCTATACTGACTTTCAATCCTATCAAATTTTAACAAACGTCAATAATTGTCAAAATGATATAATTTGGATATAGTGAAATGATCTGCAACATTATCCGCAATTTCTCTTAATTCCTGTGGTGATAAATCGATTTCGTCAGACATAATTAACGAATTTAATGCGTAATTGTAAATTATTCCAAAATTCGAAACATACGATTCAAATTCATATTCCATAATCTGTCAATTTTCGTAAAAGTCACACCAACTGCCAAGATACAATACAAATGTCACTAGGATGTATGATATAATCTGAATTTTTCATTGAATTTCGACAATATTTCATAAAACTTGACTGAAATAGAGAAAATATCGTCTAATACTCGTTGCAGAAGGCTTTTCCAACACTCATGCGTTCGAAAACTCGCTCCTTCGTCGCTCGTTTTCGAATTTCGCATTCGTGTTGGAATAGGAGCCCATTCTGCAACTTGTTTTAGAATATACTATTCTGAACATTATAAGATCAAAAATTTGTCATCTTGCCTATTCTGTTCACATCGAAATTTATCATGTTATAGGTCCGTTTACATTACATGTATCTTCAGAAGTTGCACCAAACGATAATGCACCATCACAAGACCAAGCAACTAGAAAAGTTGGTCCATGTGGAATAATATTGACTAGATCTGAATATTATACTTTGCCGTCCATAGAAGATCTGGATAATATGGTTAGCGAAGATGGAAAATGTATGATTAGAGGTTTCACTATCGGACGTCGAGGTTATGGAAATGTCTACTTCCCCGATGAAATCAATGTTATGAATATGAACCTGGACGAAATAGTGCACTTCAGATACAAGGAAATCCACATGTACTCTGATGAATCGAAAAAACCACCAGTGGGCGAGGGCCTGAACAGACGGGCTCAAGTTACATTGGACAGAGTATATCCTAGAATGAAAGACACAAAAGAAATCATAGATAACGTCGATCAGGTTTTGGCGGCGAAATTTCCAGAACAGTTGGTAGAAATATCAGCTAAGCATGGTTTAAAATTTGTCGATTACAGGCCTGAAACTGGTTCCTGGGTCTTCATGGTCGAACACTTCTCCAAATATGCCTTCACAGAGAGTGACGAAGAAGATTGCGAATTGACCATTTCAAATCAGAAAATACTAACCACAAAGGAGGTGTTACACGGGTTGCAAAATAAACAAAAAGTGTTGCAAACCGGAGATAGAGTTCAAATGGACACTGATGTATGTACAAAAGGTTAAACAAGATCTTAAAGTACCAGGAAATTGTAAATTGAATGAAATGGATCCAGTAATTTTTTTTTTTTTGAATTGGTACATGAAACTGAAAAGTACACTTCAAAATCTGAGTCATGCTCACTATTTGATTATCGTGTAGCCATACTCTATGAGTACTCACCCTAGGGTCAAACTTAATAAGCAATATTATCAGAAGTGTAAGCAAGATTGGACCAAGCGTTGGCATTAGTGCGCTTTCATGTGGATGTTATTTCGAATGAGATAAAATTAATTTGATAGAAAAATAACACCATTTTTTTAAGTTACAATTTTCTGTTACTTTTTGATCATAATTTTGGAAATAGGCTAGGTTTTAAGCTTTAAATTTGGACAGAAATATCCAAGCCTTATGGGATTTTGAATGCAATCAACGATCATATGGCAAAGATTCTTTTAATTTTTTTTACTTTGTTTTACTCGATTGTCAGGTAATCGAAATCAACAACCTTTACTTATCGTAAGAAATTTCAGCTTGTGGTTAACAATATGAATGATGATTTGGCCTCTGAATATGAATGTGTTGAAGATGAAGGTGATCAAAGACAAGGTGATCTTCTACACAAATCGATGACCATAGACATGGAAGGACAAGAAGAATTTCTTAATCCGATTTACGAACCAAGCAATACAGACATTTTCTATCATAACTCGCACATTCAGGTGTTGAAAGCTGCATTTTTTTCAGAGTCAGAATGTGCCTCTACCGTTTCTTCAGTAAATAATTACTCGCCTTTTAAAACAGATATATTGGATGTCAGGGCAAAACAACCAATTCGAAAACCACCTCAAAGACCTAAAGTGTGGAAAGTTCACGTGAGCATAGGTATTCTGATCAAAATTATTTGAAATGTGAGCTCTAACATCTTCATTTTTAGCATCACGACCAAATGATTCTTGTCTCCTCAAAGCTAGCAGATGCTATAGTGATTTCGGGTTGTTCAGAGGAAAATCTTTCAAAGCCGGCTGGTGTAATGGATTCAAAAATTATATTGCTAGATTACCAAGGCACTCAGATTTTGACACATCTGTGTCATTGTCCTTGAATACGTTTGTAACAACAAAAATAGATGCAAGTCTTGTGGTAAGTATCTTTATGCACTTTCTGGTAATTCAATGCAATATATTATTGACTTTACATCACAAGTATATTTTTTATTATTTGATGAATACTAATTTATCACAGTAAGTTTAATGAAATTCATTTTAGGATGCCATCACTGAATGTATGGAAATGGCAAGAAGATATAGTAGTTTCACCCTGGAAGGTGAAGAAGAAATACCAACATTCCAACCTATTAAAGATAGAAATTATCTGATTTCTTGTCATAAAATATTTCAGAAGGCGTCTGAAGTAAAAGGAATATCCCAATTTTTATTCAATGATGTTTGGTCGTTATGTAATGCCTTATGGGGACCTGGTAGAACAACAGCTCCTTTTGTGAAAAGCCGCTTGGTTTCATGGTTAGTTTTTCAAATCTAATAATTAATGGAATACAGATTCAAGTCCTTATATTTATTTCAGGTTGAAGAATTCAGTTAAGGATAAAGTGCCTAAAAATACACTTACACAAGTTCAGACCATTGATGACAAGTTAGACCTCATATTTCATCATCTTTCTTGTTTCAATATCGTAGAAGCTTCACAAGTAGCAATGGATGCTGATATGCCTTCTCTAGCTATGATTATTTCACAAATAAATCTTACAAATAAACTTAAAACTCAAATGAAATACCAGCTGGAGTGTTGGTACAAAGATATGTTTGTTGATTATATGAGTCATAAAGTTCTGAAAATATATTTGTTGCTTTCTGGAAATTCTCATGATCAGAACATTGATATTTTCGAAGATTTGGAATGGAAAAGGACTTTCGGTTTATACTTATGGTATTTAACCAGTGATGGCTCACCATTGCAAGAAGCTATTGCTGCTTATACAAATGGTTTGTGATTATTTTGTTCTTCGTTATAAGAAAATAAAATAATTAATGGTTTTTGTATTGTAGGTTTTTCCAAAAACAATTGTGCTGCTGAACCAAAACCTTCATATAGTAATGATGAAGAAACAACCTGCTATGATATTCTCTATCACATACTGCAGCTGTATAAAAATAACACTCACAGATTAGTGAAGGTTTTACATCCTGAAACTTACACTTCTGTCAAGACAGATTTTCAACTATCGTAAGTTGTCCTAGTTGTTACTTTTGGTAATGATCCTCTAGAAACATTCAGAGCACTTTATAAGCTCTAGAATTTTTTGCACTTGAGTTTTGCGTTATGTAGAAGTAACAATAATATAGAAAATGACTAAAAGACTGATTCATGCAATATTATCACTCAATTTCGCATAAATCTTCAAACCTTTATTTTACAACCAAGTAGTAACCTTATATAATCATAAAGATTGAAAATTTAGTGATACCATGAACACTGTCTATTTATCAATTTTTAGAACAACTTTCTTGATAAAACAAAGAAAGCATATGAAAAGTACAAATGATATATCCATTTCATTGCAGATGGTTGCTGTTGATATTTTTCCAATCAATCAATGTGGGATTAATAGATGAATGTGAAAAAACACATCTACACACAAGCTTTGCATCGCAACTGGAAGAAAATGGTTTATGGAACTATGCAATTTTACCTTTGCTATATCTCAAAAATGATTCTCTGAAAAAGAATTTGGTGATAGGCATTTTAAATAGAAACTTGTCCAATGAGGATGATCCAGAAATTGAAAAAAAACTGATTGAAGATTTTCATGTACCACCTGTTTGGATTGAAACTGTGAAATCTTGGAAGGAACATACTATTGTTAAAAGCAAATGATTTTACGATTTCTGTTGAATATTTATTTGCATGTATGTCAAATATGTAAAATCTCAAAAAAAAAAAAAAATTATTGTTAAAATCCAATATTTTTACTATCACCATTGTGTGTTAATCTTTGAAGAAAATTTTCTAAGGCTCTTATGTAATACTTTAATTAATTAATAAAACTGTCATTTTTCTTCTTCCCTTTAATTTCTATTATAATCTAAAATTTCGTAAAAAAAAAGTTATGGTTCAATTTTATTGTTTTTATGAGTTTTCAACAATTTTAACAATATAAATAAGAACACCCAGCTTGGTAATCAATAACGTGTTTTTTTAGAATTTTGTACAATAGTTATTTATAATACAAGTGCAGAAGGCATTGATATTCTTCCACGAGTTCAAAATTCAAAAACGAGCCACGAAGTGGCGAGTTTTGGAATGAACGAGTGGTAGAATGAGCCTTCTGTACGAGTATTATACATTATTTTCTCTAATTCATTGCATTTTCATTGAAATTAATGAAATATTTCCATAAATATAATTTAGTGATTTTTGCATTGAAAAATGTTGGTTGGCAGAACTGATTTCTTTAAGGCAATTTGATGAATTGACAGATAAAGCCGTAGCGGAAAGTTCGGAGGGCCAACATAGAATAATAAAATATAACCATGAAAACTGTGCGTTTCTGACATATTCTCGCACGATTTTGTTCTACAAGATGTGGAAGAATGAACGGAATAACCACATAATTAGAGAAAAATTGTTCCATTACTACCTCGAAAACCCCTAAAAAAATGCTTGAATTTGAAAGGTTTTTTTGCAAAAAATTTTTGCTTTTCAAATTTTGAATCATGAAGTTGATTTATTTATAACTAACACCCAAAAAAATGTCCACAAGTAGAGTATAAAGTTTACAGAAGTGCAAATGTAGATAGTTCGAAAATCAAAATTTACAATTTTTATGATTCTTGAGAAAAGAAGAAAAGATTCAATGAAATAAAAAAAAACATATAATCAAGTAGCGATACCCCTGAAGTGGTTATCCAAACACCTTTTGACATATTCGTGGCTCTGATCAATTGCATCCACCAGATCTTTGAAACCATTAGAATGACCAAGCATTCTAACAATGGGGGAATTCTTAGAGCTGTTAGTATGCCTCAAAGGCAGGTCGAAGGACACCAGAGCTGTCTGAATCTCATCAATGGAGCATGAAAGTTGATTCGCGATAACAGTGACGATGATTCCAATTGATTATTTAGTAGCTCATTTGCAAAGAGTACGTCACTCATGATTCTGCGAATCTGCCAAACTAATCATGTTGAAGTGTTTCAACCTTATTATATGATATCCAAGCTATCTGCAATCAGTTCATTCCTAAGATACTTCTACACTGAGATTCTATGAAAAATTTAATGTTTATTCGAAGAACCATATCATTGTGAAAAAAATATATACTTTGCTTTTTTTATGCCAAACGTTTTTTAGTTCAATACAATGAGAATGAGAAGTCCATCTTCCTCTAAGTGAAATCAATTATAGAAAAAATAATAATTCACCAATTTTATGATTCTATAAAAAGATTTTTTCATTTTGAGAAATCAATATCAGATTTGCATATGGATTGGTAGGATAAAGAATCAAAAGACGGTATTTTATTTTTGGATCATGGAAAATATTGAAACCTTTGTTTTACGAAAATATTTCACAACCACTTTTTGCTTGCGAAAAGAATTCTTGAAATATAACCTTCAATGGAACTATGTATATGCTAAACATAAATTTTGCACCTAAGCTGATCTAAATATATCTGTGAAAACTATAGCAAAATTCGTTCAGCGAATTTCGAAGTTAAGCGTGTATATTTCTACTCTGTTATCTGTGGTGTATATACAGACAAAGACACTTTTTGGGTTCTGTGACTTTTTTTGTGAAAAATTTGTTAGATAACGGTCGAATACAAATAAATAATTATACCATAATTTCGGCCTTGACGCAAATTCAACA
Source organism: Harmonia axyridis (assembly GCF_914767665.1). NCBI lineage: Eukaryota > Metazoa > Arthropoda > Insecta > Coleoptera > Coccinellidae > Harmonia > Harmonia axyridis. Next base: position 940,167 of record NC_059508.1, read on the forward strand.
ACTATCAACATTTCTTTACAAATAGAATGATTATTTTTGCCTTTCAACAGGCACCAATATAAAAAAAAATATGAAATTTGAATAATTTGCTTAGCTATTATTATTATTTTTCTAATAGAATTTAATTAATATAAAATTACATTATAATATATTCTGAATTCTTAAAATGAAAGGCAGTTGCGTACTGTGGAAAAAGAAGTTGCGCATGAATATAATTTTGGCGCATGGCGTTTGTATTCAAGTTATCAAAGTTCGGTTGTTATTGACAAAGGTAAGCCGAAAATAAGAAATATGATCTACAAATAGCTATATTTTTTTCAAATAGTTTAGGGTATGAATATATTGATTTTCCTGACAATCAAGTTGAATTTTAAAGAAATAGATACTTTTGTTTTTTTGAAATTAAGTGATATATATTTATAGAGGCCATTTTTTTATGACGTACTCACGTTGTTGATTGAAAATGGATAGAATGAGAGGAGATCGAGATTATTCTCCTTACGGGCGAAGAAGTATGTCTATATCACCAGATTACAGAAGAGATTCCCCAGATTATAGACCTAGTAGATCAAATTCAAGATCACCCCACCAAAGAAGACATAATGGATATAAAAATTCACCTTATCACCCTGTCAAGAAAAATTGTGAGTAAACATTTATAATATTTTGGTGGAAATTAATTCTATTATTCTTAATATAGTGGTTGTTGGCAATTTTTTTATGTTAGATATAAATTATGTAAATAACTGTTGTGTACAACTGTCATCTATTACATTCCAAAAAGGGAGCACATGAATCTTTTGAAAAATATTAACATCATCAATACCATACAACCACCCAATTACCCAGGCTATTAGTTCTCACCGATAAACTGAACATCAACTAACCATATTTGGTACCTTTCTACAGAGTGGAAGATGTAGATACACTGCACTAAAAAAATTAATCAAGGGCTTTTATGCGTAGCATAGCATACAAATAATATTTTAAATTGCACATAGCCAGATTAGGCTTAAGTAATAAATGAATGAATGTTTCATTGAGCTTCAAAATTAACTTTATATTAATGTACAATGTTGGTATTATTATATTGATACTGAAGTCAGATAGTTCCTCCTTCATTTTCACTATCTGTTGTGTATTTATTCAATAATAATTTTAAAAAGATAATATTGCTCATTCTCAATGACCGTGGAAAACTTCCATAAATGAATTATATAACAAATTTATTTTTTGTTCAATACTCTGGCTCCCAACAGATCTCTAATATTTTGGAAATGAAAAAATATGTATTGAAGTAAATCATTGAAAATCTCTCAATATAATAGCAGGCAATGTTTTGAATGTAACCATATGAGTAGCAGAAAATATAGGAGACATAAGTAGCTAGTGTATATTTTATTTTGTTTTCTTTATGTTAGCATGTTTATTTAAAAATGCCAGTTAATTAGAATTCATTCAATTGTGGTATGGTTTCATTTAACCTTCTCAATCCCTTATTAAGACATAACATTATTTTCAATCTAAAAGTTATTGAATTAAATAAAAACAAATTGAAGTAACACCTCTTTTAGACTCATTATATTCACCTGTTGTGACAATTGTCTTTCCTCTTTTCCCATAGTATTCCTGTTTTTTTAGTTTTGCAAGTTCTTCTAGATAAGATGCTTTTGTACATTAGCTGTAACAGATTAACTGATATAATCCGACTGTGAACTTAAATATTTCAAAGCAGAGAATTGAGTTTGCCTTGAATTCATCAGCAAGTCTCACCCCATAATTTCGGAACATTTTCGGTTCAAAATAATGAAATTACAGACATTTGACCAAATGATGATCCACAAATTCTATAAAATCCTCTACATTCAATTATACCTTCTGATTATTACCACAACTTTCAACATATCTCTACCTTTTGAATTCTTAACTTCTCTCTTATCCAATGTAGCCATTTATCAGTTTTAGTCCCTATGTAGATTTCAAGAACTTAAATTTTGTAGGTTGAGAGATTTGTTGTCCATAATTTGAATATTCAACAGTTCTTTACCTACTCAACAAAATATATTCTCTCTATCTCTTGAATTCCTTACTTATCTCCTATTCAGCATCTATGTTTTATAGCTATTTGTTGTGTTAGTCTATGTATTGTTTTGAAGAACTTGAGTTTTGTCAGTTGTCAAGTGGTTTTTTCTCATTTATCATTTCAATATTCAACAATGCTCTACCTACAAAGAACAACAATAGTTCATTGAAAAACATGATCTGTCCTTTCTTCAGAATGTCATCCAGATATCTGTACTTACTAACTTGTTCCGTTAATTTATTTCATACTTTCTTTTCTCATCATAGTCTTATTTCCATCCCATATTCTTATAGTGTCTCATTCCAAATACTGCTACTGATCCTCTATTCTAGTCATTATTGTTTCATCTGCCAAATAATACTTGAATAATGCTCAATTAACTCCGGTCATATCTTTTGTTTTCAATAAGTGAGATGAAGTATTCTTTACTAACTATCATCATCATTCTCAGCTACCAACCCATTGTCGTATTAAGCCTCCCTTAGTTTTGTCCATCTCTCCACATATTTTTCCTCTAACTTCTTCCAAGTTTCCCGGTTTTGAGCTTGCTGTCCCCAGTTTGTGCCCAGAAGTCTTTTAATATCATCAGTCCATCATGATGATACTAACTATACAGAAATATAATTAATTAGTATCTATCTTGTGTATGAAGAAAATTTTTCCTAGTAAAATATAGTTTCTTTCAATAATTTATAGCAAAATAATTCCAATTTTCCAAACACATCATATATTAACAAATATGCAATTCTCTAAGAAACAGTTATAACCATAGAAGGTTAGTAACCTCTCATAGTGAGTTCATAAACACGCATGTCCAGTAGTTTGAATCAACCATACGCAGTATATAATATGTATAGATATATAAACAGGTGGAATACACACGTACTCTTTTTGATGTGAATGACGTTGCTTAAAGAAAAATGACGATTTTCCGAAAAACAACGGTAATCAGAAAATACAGGAAATATCCTGAAAAGTTATTTAGATGGTTGAGAACGGTAAAATATGCCAATAAATGTAAGAGTATTATACTAAATTTGAACATAGTATCTCCCAACCTGGCTATCCTTTGAAGCCCAATGAATTCCCCAAAAAAAAGCTTTTCCTGAATAACATTAACTCTTCCTCAAGGATTCCTCGGTAAGAAATTTGCACACATCGTCCATTTGTAATAGTTGAGTAAGAAGTTTCTATTTCTCAGAGATATAAGAAATGAAAGAATTCACATGTTTTAGATCATGACCACAATGAAGGTAGATCTAGAGGAAGTGACTATGAGAGCGATAGGGAATACAGAAGGGAAAGGGAGTCCTCATATGAAGAAAGGAGTCACTCGAGGAGTCCAGACGGAAGAGATAGTCGAAATAGATATCATCGCAGGGAGCATCGTAACAGACGTAACAGAAGATCTAGAAGTGACTCCAGATGGGAGAGGAAATCTGAAGAAGGCAAAAATCGTGACAGAGAAAGATCTTATCGAGATGATGACAGCGACAGGTGATTAAAATTTCACAACAAATGATATTGGTGTTCCACAGGGCACAGATTTAGGGCCTAACCTATTTGTATTTATATATTTCTAATGAGAATTTGTGAATTTTCAAATATTGTCAGCTTGAAGTCTTGATGTATTATTTAATTTATGGACATTTCAGTGAAAGAAGTCCTAATGGTGCTGTGCTAGGAGCTAGTGGGGCAGAGATTATAGGTTATAAAAGTCAGCCACCCAACAACACCATTATGATAAGAGGCCTTGCTCAACACATAACAGAAAATGATGTGAGTTATGAATTGATATTTTTGTTGTCTTATTATCTTAGTTTAGGAGAATTTATTTTAATTATCTTTAAATTTTGCAGATTCGACAGGACATCATGTTGTGTGGTCTGATGCCCAAAGACATAAGGCTGATTCGTAAAAAAGATACAGGTATGTCCTAGGTATTAATTGATTTGATAAGGTTGTCCTTAGGCCGTTTATTGTGCATTGTAAAGGTGAAATTAGGGTAATACCATTGGTGTCTATTGTGCTGTTTAGGTGCCTCTAGAGGTTTCGCCTTTGTCGAGTTTACAACACTTGCTGAAGCCACAAGATGGATGGACATGAAACAGGTATCTTACTATAAAGAAGAGTCAATGTAAAAAATAAAGCTAAATTTTGTATCCAGTCGATAAGTATAACTTTTCCACTTATTAATTTTTTTGAGAAATTTTAAAGTTCTTCGTTTCTTCAAGTTCAATATGGGATATGTGAGTGAACCTTTTTAGGCATCATGAAAATTAAAAAGCAGTTTTTTATTGAAGAAATTGTTTCCTTAATTAGTTGCATGAAATTCGTGGTTCACTTGTCATTTAATTATAATTTTTTTAAAGCTTGAATCGTTGATGTTTTACTTTATTAAAACCGATTCTCTAGACAACGAAGGTCTCTTCTTGAGAGGGGTTGCTAGTTTACTGTCCATTCTTTAATGTTTGTTTTTTTTCTTTTGTTTACAGGGAGTGCTGATGCTACAAGATCAATATAGAGCAATAATGCAGTATAGTATACCCAAAGATATGAGTTTTGGTTACGAAAAACCTTCTAATCATAAGGCATCTGCTGATTGGTTTTGTATAAAAGTGAGTAGCTTCAATTAATAACGCAGATTGTTAAACTCTCATATGAAATATGCTAGAGACTTGAAATTTCCAGGCTAGATTTATAGCCTGGAAAGGCTGACAGTCACGTTTATGTTCCTTAAAGAGCTACATCCAATATGAGGTTTCGAAGTGATATGAAATTTTGTTTTTTCAATAATGAAGAGTAATAGTAATGAATATTTATGTAAAATTTGGTGAAGATTCTATTATTAGGAGATATAAAGTAATATTTTTTTGTAAAATTTCAAAACTAGAAACTATCTGTCGAAAGTCATTGAAATATTGTGTATATACTGAAAATAAGTTTTTTGATCTGATAACTCTCTGCAACAAGAATAACTTTTGTAGAACAGAACAGAATGATTTGTTTCGAATGTTTCCTGTCAAAATTCAAGAAGGATAAATATGAACAAACGCGCAAAAGCTCCTGGCTTCATGTCAGCGCTATGTTTAAAATTTTTACAACAATAGCTGTCGGATAATGAATAGTACATTTTTATTTAATTTACAGTGTGGCGCACAAAATTTCAGAAGGCGCGACAATTGCTTCAAGTGTCATGCGTCGAGAATGGAAAGTGAAGAAGGAGGTAGCGGCAGTGATGAAATTTGTACCTATGCTACAAAAAGTAAGTTTTTCATAATGTGTATAGAGCAATTATTACCACACACTTAACAAGTCTCTTGCCTTGCTTTGCTTGCACAGTAGTTGTGGTATGGCACGAACACTGCCATCTGTGCGTCAGGCCCGGGACTTATTGAGTGACATTGTTTTCCTGAACACTACTATATTTATTTACAGCAATAATGTTGAGAAATTTGGATGCTCTGACTACAGAAGACTCTGTGATGAGTGTATTGAAAAGTGCTGTACCAGATTTAGTAAATAGCATTGCTGCAGTTACAATAGGAAGAGATCCTCTTACTTCTACCTCTCGTGGAATATGCTACTTGGGTTTGGAAAGCACCATAGATTCTCTAACCCTATATGGCGCTCTAAGCAATCTTTCTAGCCCTCTTATTATTGATGGAAAAACTGGTATGTTCCGGAAATTCATATTGGGTGGAATGATTTTCAATTGGTATTTTAATTTTCAGTTATACTGTCATATTGCAAATATCAAATGGGGGATAATAAAAGAGCTTATTCCGAAGCTGAAAATGTTGCATTTCCTAATGCTGCTGTTCCAAGCACTTATGCAATGACAGATGTAGATAGTTTAGCTGAATATGCGGCTAATCGCTATGCCAAAACACCGCAGGAATATATTCATTATGTTATGTATTACAAGGAATATTTCACTCAACAAATAAGTGCCGGCAATTCCATAACATTACAACAGGACAATCAAATGGATGCTGCCAATGCTGCTGCTGCAGTAGCTCAATCGGCCATTCAACAAGTGAATGCTACTAAATCAATGTATGATACTTCTCAAAGGGCTATACCTACCGGTATAGATGGCAAGAGATATCGTAAGTATTTCTAAAATTGAATATAGGCTATTTCATATATTTCCAAAAAAAAATCAAAATTTAATTATTCGAGTTTTCAGGCCTTCTTTTATTGTAAATAATATATTTTTCTGTCAGATTAATATATACCATTCTCAAAAGTCTAATTAATCTATGAGGATGTTAATAAGTGAAATAATATTTTGTATACTGTCAAATAGCCTATTTTCATTTCATAAGGTGCGATTGATAAATGCGTTATATGGTTCTTGTATTTTCAGCAACACCTGATATTTCCAAATATGTTTTGGACAAAGCGAGTAATTATCAATATGACCCAAGTACAGGTTTATATTTTGACCCACAAACTGGTTATTACTGGAATCCTTTACTTCAAATTTATCTTTATTGGGACCCAGAGAAATCAACTTATGTAAGAGCGGAGAGCACAGAACAATATTCTTCTTCATCACAGCAAGTACAGGTACAAAATTCTAATGTGCAAACTTCAACATCTGGTGAGCCAGAGAATAAAAAGCAGAAACCAGAAAAACAAGATAAAGTTAAAGTAGCTAAAAAAATTGCTAAAGATATGGAACGATGGGCTAAAACCTTGAATCAAAAGAAGGAGATTTGTGCATCTAGAGCAAATTATGACATGCACAATAGTAACGGCAGTAGTGCTTCAGCAGATATTGGATTTTCTGTTTTAGAAAAGAAAGGTTATTGCTTTTTATCATTTCTCGATTACTTTTCAAACAGATTAGTAGTCCAATAGTATTTTTAAATGTTACTAAAGGGCTTGTTCCTTCCTTCACATTATTATTAACTGTTATAATGAAACATATTTTACAATTTCAGTTAGCATGACTAATACAGTATATCAGAAAGAAATACAAGAAGAAGCTCCAGCACCAATACCTCATGTACCTTTGGTTGCTGCTTATGGGGGTGAAAGTGAGTCTTCAGGTAAATAGCATTTTTTATCATTATTCCTTTGTTCAAAGATACAAACTTAAATGTTATCAATAATACGATCACTATTTTCAGGTGAGGAAGATCATTTTGATGAAAATGAATTGTTAGATTTCAAAAAACTCATTTGTAATCTATGCAAAAGACAGTTGGGTTCAGCTGAGGCACTTACTAAACATGCGCAGTTGTCAAACCTGCATAAGCAGAATCTGGAGGCAATGAGAAAACTGAGAAAATCTGAGGCCTCTGAAAAGACGGTTTACAGAGATAGGGCTAAAGAAAGGCGGATGAAATATGGAAATCCTGATGAACCTCGTCCAAGTAAGCTCAAAGAGAAGTTTTTGAAATCAAAGGAATTAGATGCACCAGTTGCTGCATCAGTACTTGAACCTATTGGTTCAGAAAACGTTGGCAATAAACTGTTACAAAAAATGGGATGGACCGAAGGTCAAGGTTTAGGTAAATTAAACCAGGGCAGGACGACCATTATACAGGTAAATTATTTAGCCAACTTGATCATAAAATACATAGATAAAACAAAATTGTAAGAATCTTCTTTCCGTACAAGATGTTGCGATCATATTACTCTTAGGCTATTATTATTATTATTTGAACTGGGGTCGTTTTGGTTCGGTAAGCCTTCCGGGAACTGCGACCATGCAGATCTTTTGTTCACTAACCTACTCATTCATAGAAACCCAGGAAGGTCGTCAACGACGTTAATACTCTTAGGCTAACATGACAATTTCAACTCTGTGCTCGACTGAATTATTCATTTTCAAAAGCGCCAAAACATGAAAACTTATCTGATCCAATCTCGCCAAAATTTAACATGAATGTAATGAGTTTACCATGTTAACAGAATAAAATAATTGGTCATTTGAATGTCAATTCCCCAGTACTTTTATCATAGCTTGTTTTTTAACCTGTTTCCCTACTTTTTCATTTCCATTATCATTCTCATTTTTTTCCATGAAAGTATTGAAATGATAATATTTTAGCTATTTCTCTAATAAAATAATAATAAAAATAATAATAATAAAAATTCTTCACAGGCTGAACATCGCAGCAATTCTGCAGGACTTGGAAATGCATTGCCCGGGTACAACGCTGTTGCAGGAGAGTCATACAAAGATTGTGTTAAGAAAATGATGTATGCTAGATATCAAGAATTGACCGAGAAAGAAAACTCAACATAGTTGATCATCATGATAGATTTCTACTTTGTAAATATTAGCGAGGCACTATTTTGTTAAATTATCAATTGTAATTCAATTTCAATCCAATTATTTAATGTTTTATTTTTATTAATATAATGAAATGCTGGGATTTCCAAATGTTCACTAGGATTTATTGATTTTCCCGTATTTTCATTTAATTATTCAATAAAACCCAAGACCATGAAATACTTTGAAGATTATCATTCTGTGCCAAACTTATTCGAAAAATTTATAGCAGTGAATATTAATGAAAATTTTTAGTTTTACATACATTTTAATTTATGCCTTAAACAAATTCCATGTGGAAAGAAAAATATACTTCTACTATTATTTTTCTTCAATTGTAAATACTTTGGTATGTTATATGTATATGTTAGGTTTTTACACATAATTGGAATATAAGATGAGTATTTTGTTTGATTTGTATAAATTTGAAAAATATAGAAAAAATTGAAATACTTTATTTTTTCACTTATTGACTATTTGGACGGGATTCATGAACTAGATTAACTAGAAGGATTGTAGTTGGGGACGCAAATTTCATGTGAGAAAAGTTGAGAAACAAATTAATTTCAATTTATAACTATCTGAAAAGTTAATGGAAATTTTCGAAGTCTGATGATATTGATTATCTTTTGAGAAATTTGAACAGTTCAATATTGGATTTCAAATCTCAGTCCTCAGAACAACATTCTACATTGAAACCAAATGAATATATCAATACTTCGATGTCTTTAATGTTTAATCGTTCAAGTTTTTGTTGAATCTTTTCTTTAATTATGAAGAGGTTGAAAACCTAAGAAATCGAGATTTGTCAGCCAGGGTCTCTATCAGAGAATCTAGTGTTTGGACAACCCTTAGTTCAAATGTTCTGTCATCTTCTTCTTAACCATCTGTCAGATAGAACGATATTAGTCATACTTCTAAATAAGATTTCGAAATTTGCTGCTGCCTTCTGAAGTTTTTTAAGTGTGAAATAAATACTACCTTTTCAAAAATGTGTGCAAAAATGGCATTTCAACATCAAGCTGGCACAGCCATGGAATGTTTGAGTGTAAGTATCAAATCTTATGATATGAAAAAACTTTCTCTTCAACAAAACTACTGGAGATAAAAGAGTTTTTTTTTTTCAATTTCTATCCTTTCGAGAACCTGTATAATCAGCTGTTTCATAATTTCTAGATTCCAATAACACTTCACAAAGAAGTTGAAGGTGTAACAATGCGCTGTGGATTTAAAATAGGAGGTGGCATTGATCAAGATTTTCATAAGAGCCCCCAAGGATATACAGATAATGTGAGTTCTTTAAACTTGATTATTTTTCTTTATGTAAAAATCAAAATATGTCTTTTCTCATGCAGGGGATCTATGTAACGGAAGTTCACGAATCAAGCCCTGCGTCAAAGAGTGGCCTTAGAGTGCATGACAAAATTTTGCAGTGCAATGGTTATGATTTCACCATGGTGACACATAAAAAGGCTGTGAGCTATATAAAGAAACACCCAGTTCTTAATTTGTTAGTAGCACGTAAAGGAGTCACATCTACATAAAATTGGTCCATCATAATAATACACTAGTACTTAATGTACTTTTAGCCAAAGTCAAAAAATTTAATTCATTGTTATGCCGCTTTACATCTAGAAACTTGTACATTATGTTTCATTATATTGCTTTATGTATGTGAAGATGGGAACTATAGTTTTATCCAGTAAAATCTAAGAGAACAAAAATTCGGGTGTTCAATCTCGAGTATTCTGTTTCATCAACTTGAAAGTATTTAAAGTTGATGAAAAATTATACTTGGTTTAAATGATTCCATTTTTTGACACAATTTTGATTCGTGTTATTTTCTTTAATTATTGTAAGGTTGAAAATTTACAGTGGCAGTATTAATTTTTATAAATGTCATAATATATTGGTTTGATAAGATTTAGATATGTAATTGTATTCTTCTTAATTCACCCTTTTTTGGAAGAAGCTAGTCACTAACTCTGAAGTTTCAGTTTGAAACGAATCATGATGAATAAGTTTATGTGAAAACCATGCATTGCCATCCATATTGCATAAATCTAGATAGTTTTTCTTAAATTTAACAAAAAATCTATTGGTTTGGCTCTTATATTCTCATGTTCAAGTCTTCATTTTTCTTTCATCAGTCCATTCCAAATAAACCAATATCTTGTCTTTGTTGTGCAACCTAATTTGATGAGTGAAAGCTTTTCTGTAGGTGTTGAATGTAGTTGAGTCGTAGATTTATGTATATGAATATTGTATTTGAATAGGTAGCAATAATTGGGTAGGTTTTGAGATAAAGTGTATCAATCAGGTAGATTTTGAGATTGAAGTGAAAATGAGCATATAGTTAATATACAGTAAGCTTTTCCTGTTTTTATATCAATGTACAAACAAACCTATCTGTACAAGTATTTCAATTCCATTTTTTCATCATTCCACAATTTAAATTTTGTATATTTTAAGAATATGTATATAGATATAAATGAAGTAAAGACTATGTGATATTGCATTACTTGTGTTTTATTGGAGAATTTATAATCTAATACCTGCTAGGAATGAACATTCCTCAATCAATGGGAAATGATCATTTCAGAAGAAAGGAGTTGCACCAAATTTTGTCTAAAAAAATAAACATCTTGTTTGGTTGAAAGTTCAGAGAGAAAAGATCACTTATGTATTCTGAAAAAAAAATTATTCTAAGATGTTTTGATAATCGAAAATATTCGACTTTTTCGTTGAGCGTTAATGAAATGAATATTGTTGCACTTTTTTGCTTGGTTAAATATTATTGAATGAACAAAAGAAAACTCCTGATGGAAAATTATTTTATCCCTAATATTTTCGTTTGTGCCTACGCTTTCTATGCTCAAATGAGAAGACAGACCATTTGAGATAATTATAAAAAATGCAGATAAAGTATCTAGGCATGCCAATGGAGAATTCTGATGGAAGAATATAAAATTTGACGAGACCCCTGGAGAATTGCAGAGGAAAATAACCGCGCAAACATTCTAATCAAATATTTGTCCAAGTACTCGATTCGTTGAACTTTTATTTGATGAATCCACATTTTACGGTAATTAGGAAAAATGCCATTTATCTCTTTTTGTTGTTAGAACTCTCGAAAATATTTTCGAGTGCAAACGAGCTTCATTGTACGAATGTAGTGAATGAACCGATTTAATGCCAAGTTTTATTTTTAGGAATATTCAAGAAGTTGAGTGAAATAATTATCCGTAAGATGGGAGAAAAACTGGTAGCAATTTTTGAATACAATGTCCTAACAGTTTCAAAGTAGCTATTCAAAATTTTGAATATAACTGGTGAAAACGAAATATGTAGATATTTAAAAAAAATTGCAGTGTTGTTTCGTATCGGAATTAAAACATTCTTATAATCTGACATCAAAGAAAACTAAAAATAGCCATAATTGAAATTAGATTCTCATTTTGAACGTTGAAAATATTCGGTGCACGAATCGTGGGTTTCGTAAACAAGGAGAAATGTTTTCAGGTGGGTGATATCAGAATAACAGTGCTACAATGTCGAGTAATTGCTCGCAGGTGAATTATTAACCACAGTGTAGTCCTTCAGGGTTTGCCATGGACCAATCATTATTTTAAGAATAGAACCGATTCAGTTTTGTCTAACTTTGATTGAAATTTTTACGCTAGTTCCAGGGGAACAATTCAGACTATATGTTGAGCCATAAATAGTATTAAATGATTGGGTTCGATTCCATGATGATGAATAATTTTTGAATAGAATGTGATAGAGACTTGAAACTTTTAGACTAGGTTCAGGGTCCGAATATCTTCGTTAATGGGCAAAATCTGTTTGATGGTTTCAGAGTTGTACCCATATGAAATTGGGTTTTCTGAATAATTGAAAAAATAACAATCCGATCAAACTCAAATTAAGAAATCCAGAAATTCAGATATGATATATTCACACGAGAAAAAGTAATCTAGTTTTTCTTATCCAATCACCCTCAGGAACCGCAGAATATATCTTTCAGCGAAAGCAGGACTGATTTTTTTTTAAATTCTTTCGGTCATTTGCAAAGAGCTACTAAAGATATGACAATGCAAAAAGATACAAGACGGATAGTTATTTCATGGTGTGGAAACTTTCGTTTTTTTATAGAAAATTGGTCCAAAAGAGTGTCACGTAATTCTATGTTTATAATTTTGGGCTTCAGAACTCACATTTTGAAAGTTAAGACATATCAGGAAGTTTTGTCTTCAGATTAGTGTTCAGAAGATTCGATTACGTATATTGAAGCATTTTCACCCAATAATTACCCAGGTAGGAAATTTTGTATTTCCAAAACTCCAAAATTATAAAACAGAAATCTACAAGTTAGGTGAAAAAAATAGGTATATACATGAATATGAACTTCAACAAAAGTGCGAAAGCTCCTGACTTCACCTTGAAGTTTTTCTAATTTTCAGCAATGAAACGAATCGAAACTTTTTCTAAAAACACTATCTCTATCGAGACTATAACCTCTAGCATTGATCTTTTGAGTGAGGTAAGGTGCAAAAGAGGACGCCACTGGATTGTTCATAGCCCTGCCTCCAATTGGAGTCTTATAGAACGTAGCCACCTTTCACCCACATGTAGTGCTAAGTTCATCATATTATGGTCACTTTTTCTGTGAGAGTTATGAGAACGGCCAGTCTGATGATCATGATCGCCCTGCGGCAATACATCAGTTACATCTTTCGCAGAAAAATTGCCCAAGAACACCAGCACTTCCTCCAATGCCGCTTCAGTTCGATCAACTTACTCCAGTTCCTGATTATAGCAACTGCATCTGCCCTCTCATTCTATTTTCAACACTTACATATATCGCGTTATGTAATAAATTATTATTATCTATCTTCATAATTATCTTGAGTGTACGCTTCACAAATCTCGATTAGAATCGAGCCTTTGTTGTTTCGTTTCTCATTTCATTTGATGAGCTTTCCGCCTGGACCTAGACTTACTTTGACAAATTATCAGATATATTACAGTGTGTTCCTAAATTGGAGGAAAATTACACATTTTTCGGAGAATTTCAAGAAAAAAGCTGAATAAGCTTGGGTGTTTCTTGCAGTCTTACATTTTTCTGATGATTATACCAGTTTCGAATCTTTGTTAATCTTCTCTAGAGATCGGGTGAATAAGTAGATATAGTATATCCAAAGTCACTTGAACTTGTCCATAAAAAAGCTTGGCCATAGATGTCCCTTTGAAGTGGATGCCGTGATCCGCTAAATACCGGGGTCTATTTGAAAGTATTGTTGGGCAATAAATTCACTGGTTCCAAAGCATTTTCTAGAAACTTGAAGAACCCTTGTATAATCGAAATATTCTGCTTCCTCCAAGTGACTTTGGATATAGGTACTATACTAAAACTTAAAATTAATTTATTCAACTCTGCTCACTTACTGAATCTTTATAATAATTTCGAATTTCCGGAGGACTATTAGACAATTGTTTTAATTTTTCTTTTCGACATCGGTAGCAAGTTTGACAAAACTAAAAGAAACCGAAGAGTGTAGTATATTGGACCAAAGTTTTTTTTCACTTTTTTCTAAACTATCTGTTGTCTACTAAAAAAAGGAGTTCTGGAGGAAAGAAGCAGTCACTGTTACAAGAAAAATATCACCATGTAGATTTGCATTCTAAATTTTTCTAAATTAGCATAGCTATGATAAAAACTTCAAATTGAATATCTATGCCAAATTAAAGTTAAATGGGATGATGCTATGAGAGAAAAACTTGGAAAAAATCAAACTTTAACACCCTGTTTCTCGAAAACCAAGTATTTGCGGGCCTAAGTTTATAGGACTTTTTCGTTTGTACCTCAAATTTAGGAACACCCTGTATAATTCAGCGAACTAATTACCATATTGCATTCAATGACCTTATGTAACGGAGCCAAATCTGCCCAATGGTTTACCAGTTATAGCAACTGAAATATTATTTTCCCAATGTGTTGTATAATATGGATTCGATAAAAATTCACTTGTCTTTGCATTTTCCGGAAAACTTCGTATTGATGATTGATACTTCATCAATGATGTCACTTTGACATGAAATTTACTCTTAACACAACTTTTGAGTAATAATCAAAATAACGTCAAAATTCTGTATTAGACGTTCTAATCATAATCATAAAGAAACCAAAAGATTCAAGAGAAGCTGAAAGGGAACATCTTCAAACCAGTCGGATGTAATTTTATCGCTGCATCTCCAATGAACATTCCGCGAAATAAACGTAGGAGTCTGAAATGGCATACTTCGGGCAACTGTCTAAGTCAAAGTAGCATCATTCATAAATTCCTCTTCACATCAAAGAAAATTGAAAATTTGCCGAAGGAAAACCCTCCAGGCGTGCGACAATAAAATGTCCCTGCTAATTCTAACCTCACACAGCGGGGTACCGTCAACATTATTTCAAAGGAAAACGATTATGGCATATAGGGGAAGTTGGTCATGAACAGGGGTGATATCAGAGTTGCATCTCCTTTATTTCTATCCTGAATTCATAAGTGCATTTTTATCTTCTTTCTTGTTGCCAGAAAACTGAGAATTTGATGTATTCAATTTTAGGAATATAGGTATTGTTGCAGTGTAAAGCTAAAATTTCGGCTAGCACATTTTTTTTATTCTAACGTACCATAATACATAGGCCTTTGTTTCTACCGTTTTTTCCGAAATTTGAGGCTTTATTGTATATAACTGGTTATACATTTATGATTCGAAGTATTGTCAATCGCTGGCCACTACTTTCTCCCATCTTTTGGGCAGCGTACGGATCCTGCGTTGAAAAAACTGATCATCTTTTTCTGCGATCCTCGAATCGATTCAATTTTTCACTTCTTCATAAGACCGGAAGTGCTTGTCAGCCAGGCTGTGTGCCATTGATCGGAACAAGTGATAGTCCGAGGAAGCAAAGTCTGGAAAATACGGCCGGTGTAAACACAATGACTGTCGACCAAAAGACCTAAAACCTTGAAATTTTCTTTGGAGATGGAAGGTTTTGAGCACTCGTTTATTCTGATCAGCGGAAACAGTTCGTTTTTTTAAATCTTACTTTACGAATAGGCGACTTTGAGTTCGTTGTTTAGGTTGCAGATCGGCTGAATTCGTTGCGTCTTCTGGTGTTCCCCAGGGATCTATATTGGGTTCACTAGTGTTTATAGTCTTCATAAATGATATTTGTTCACATTTGTTTTCCCAAACTTTGCTTTAAGTTGATGATTGCAAGTTGTTCCGTCGAATTCAGTGTGTTGAGGATTGCTGAAATCTCCAGGGTGACATAGATGCGCTTGATGATTGGTGTTGCAAAAACTTGCTTCCTCTTAACATTAATAAGTGCAATGTGGTTTTCTTTAGCCGTAAGAAATCAATAGTGGAGTTCCATTATAACGTGTAGACGGTCACATTCTCGGCAGAGTCGTTCAGTATAGAGACCTTGGCCTTCTGTTCGACCAGAAACTTTGCTTCACGGACCATGTGCGTTCTATTATTCCGAGTGGCTTCAAGACTCTGGGTTTCATCATGAGAAATTTAGGATGGTGCCGGGATACTGGGACATATTTTGTTTTATTTAATGCGCTTGTGAGGTCAAAGTTTAAGTATGGATGCGTAGTCTGGAGCCCTGGGTATAATGTACATATCAGAGGCTTAGAAAATATACTGAGGCGATTAGTACGTTAGTTTTAGACTCGATGGTGTTTATCCAAACCGTGGTACACCACATGATCTGTTGTTGAGTAGATTCCAAGTTGATTCTCTAGAGCGGCGTCGTATCTACTTAGGTATATTATTTCTTAGAAATCTAATTCACTCATAAGTCGACTGTGCCTATTTGCTATCACTAGTTGATCTTCTGATCTTCATGTTCCTAGACTACTACATTTTGTCTACCTTTTCCACCCTCTAACATCCTATTTTCGCCTATGTATCGTATATGTATGTCATGACTACATGACCATCCATGATATTGTTGATATTTTTCATTGTGATCAATCTGATATAAGGAGGGCTGTTCTGGGATCACGGCTTCACTGTGGGTAGTTATGCATGAGTTTTTTCTCAATGTGTTTTTTTTCGCTCAAGCCTGGCTCCATTTAATTTGTTCTGGGTTTCATTATGTTCTTTGTTTTCAGTGTATAACTTTTAAGTTTCATTTCTTATATATTTATTTTTCCATTGGCCTAGGCTGTAGAATGGTGTAATAATTATATAAAAATAATAAATAAACAGCCTCCCTATTGAACACGCCACTGATTAACACAGGTCTGCGTCTGAAATCGGGAGAAGCTCGTTTTCGGTTGAAAAATCGAAAAGTAATTTACATCGGAACCGAATCGACGCCTCCTGCGGCGTTCGAAACGGACGCCCGTCGCTATGTGTGTCCCAATTAGAAGAATTCCTGTTTGCACAGCCTCCTTCGTCGGTTTTTCTTTGAAACCGGACGTTATAAACGGCCTAGTCCCGAGAACCGATTTGGTCAATAAAAATAATCAGCAAATGAGGCCTACAGGCCCAAAGGCCTACATCCCACACGATCCTTTGAACTTAGGATTAATCCCTATCCCCTTTGATGCTTCAACTTCGACATGACATCCCTCGTTGACATCCCGTTCCAGAAATATATCATTTGAATAACTTCAGTTATATTTTTAATTCCGCCACCCCCTGTTCCCTCAACCCTTGGATTGTGGGGTGGTAGGTTTGAGGGGTGACTTGATACCGTTGATTAACATTAGCTTAACCGTAACCCTGTTTGTATGTTGACGCTGAGGAATATCTTAGCCCCATCTGAAATTTTCACGTGTACGAAGAGAAAACGGTCTGTCGAAAAGAAAGCAGCGGACTCGCCAATTGAACCAATTCAAAAAAATAATAATGAGATTTTAGAGGTATTAACTTCCAACATTTTACATACCGTTTCAGGGGCGTAGCTACCGAATTATCAGCAGCTTCAATGATACGGGGCCCCCAGGCTATAGGGACCCCGAAAATTTGTAAACACTTCAAAATATATTATTAAAATTTTTGGGAGTAACTGCTGGGCCAACTATTTCATTCAATAATCACATTACACCGAATTGATAACTCAGATTAGTAGAAAAAAATTAAACTGGTCACTACTTCTTTTCGATACTTGTTTTCTTAGAGCGATATTTATCCACCAGAGGGTATCTAGTTAGCAGTCATTGCGGGATTCCCCCTTTTAAGGAAAAGACAACGTATACGTGTTTCATTTCAATTTGATTCATAACGTTCAAAATTGATTGAATCTTCTTTTTGTGATCAGCTCTGAAATTTTTACATGATGTCAACACCCAAAAGATCAATATGGATAGGGAAATACTGGGTTTTTTCATTATTCTTCTGGAATTTTCTGTGAGTTGAGCAAATAGAATGAAATTCTGCACGAGATTTTGAATTGTCATTCTACATCCAAATGCGAATTTTCATCTCAATCGGATCTGGAGTTTTGTGATTAACAGGAACAGAAAATTTCGAACCGTTTCATTTACAGAACCCCTAGTCTAGTCGAATATTTCCATAAAGGAATTTAACGAATATTCGAGGTACTTACCACCACTGAAAACTTCGAGTTACTACAACTAGGTGTTTTCGAGGTTACAGCTTTATCGTTTGAGACCATTTCCGACTCAAAATTCGAAAATTACAGACATCGTGCAGAGCGAGCTTTCACTGAACGCTGAAAAAGGAGTGTAGGTAAGCTTGTCTTTTCGTCCTTTTTAAATTACTAAACTTTTGATCCGATTATCATGAAACTGAGAAAACTTTTGAGGAAAGTTTCCGAGAAGCCTAATAACAGTATAAAAACTGTTTGAAAATTTATTTGAAGAAGTCTTAATCTGACGCATTCGCCATTTAGTTAAGCATAGCTCTTTTGCGCTAGTTTAAAGAATTTTTACGTTTCATTTGAACAAAACAAAAATTATGGAAGGATTTTTTCGTCGGTGACAGCCTCTTTTGGGCGTCACTGCGTTTGCCGTCTTCGGTGCTCATTTCACCACGTGGATTCGAATTCTGTAAACAATCGAAAAACCTCGAAACATTTTTTTTGTGTGAAAACAACACATCTTAAGTTTCGAATAAATCACTTTATGGATGAACTTTACATAAACACACAATATCAGTGTCATTTGACAGATAGATTCTGAGTTATCGAAAAAAAAATCAATTTTCCAATTCCATGGAAATTTGTTTGACAATTCTTTTACTTATTTCTGAGAATTTCAGTTTGATTATGAAGTTATTTTTTTCAATTATCGAGGAAATCCGAATCATTCAACATATTTTGCCTATTAACAAAATCAAAAAAGTTCACTTTTCATTCGAAATAAATTCTTCATCGGTGAGTCAAACCGAATCATATAAGACAATTCTTGAATCAAAATTCGAAAATTACAAACTGATAACCTTTGACTGACCGCGCTAAAAAAAACTGAAGGGATAATATCTGGAAGTCCTGCTAACCACACACCCTGAAAATGAAATTCATTCAGAATTTGCACTGTTATTTCGGAACTAATAAGCACCTAGAAATATTCGTCAACTTTTCACATAATCTTTTTTCTTAAGAGCTGTGCGCGTTGTCCTCGATGAAACAAGCAGAAGAAAATTTCCAGTGGAGGCGTTGATGAAGATTTATCTGTGTTAAAGTCTAATATAAAAATCAGCTTGCAAAAAGTTCCTTGGAATTACCGCATCGTAAAAAGTTTCAACAGAAAATTCCCTCCTGATATAAAATGCATGGGACCAGGGCTGTGTCATTATGAGGTAGTCCCTGCTCTATAAAACCACAGGGGCTGGTTACTTACTGTCTCATATCTAACCATATAATATGTAATACGCGTTAAAACGTCTTTTAAATTGAGACTCATGGCCTCTACTGGCAATATTAAATATCTTTAGGATAATTTCATTTTCCTCAGCTTGTGTATGTTTCTTCGAACCTACTGCTCAGATAGGAGTAATGAAGATTTATAGATTGATGCCTCTGATTAATATGAAATTTAAATAAAACAATAAACGCGAATAAATGAGTCAAAAGGAATATCATGAAAAAATCATCTGGATGAAGAGATGACATTTGTAGGCTTATGCATCATTTTAATTAAGTAGTCAATATGTCTTAAAGTCCAAAAACATCTTTGTTATTTGATCTGATGCACTTTCACGCAATCAGTGACGTTACTTGGATGTAAAGACAACTAAGTATCATTTTATTGCTACAATCTTTTTCTCTTGCGAAGATCATCTTTATTTAATTGTAAAAATTACTTTAGTTTATTATATTCTTATTATAGCTAGTTCTTTGAGGTTAGAATTCAAAGTAGGTATTTTCAATTGCCCCAAGTTTTCTATACGAAAAATAAATCTGATCACTCTCAAAATAACTGGTATACCTACATAATTGTAGAAAAAATAGAAATCCGCAGCAAAACACTGAACACGAAGGAACAAAAATGTAAATGACACTAGTGTTTACTTCAAATTGACGTCATCGTAAGTTCGCCTAATACTGTTCGTTGCTCATCTAGTGATAATGATTATAAATTATTCCAGTGATCACAGCTCCTTTGCATATTTAATAAAGTATTTTTTTAATGTATATATCGTTTATAAAAGTCTTACCTTATGCTGTCAAATGGCTCTTTTGATTTCACACACAGCTGTATATTACTTAATTTTTTATCTACATCTAATTAATATAAGAAAAATAGCATGGCTCTATAGATATCTAAAAGTTTCATTAGACGTTTCCAATTTCATGGGATTCAGTTCCTTAAGAATATATTTTATATATTTTTATATAATAAATCTCCAGAATCTTAAAAAAAACTCAGCTTAAAATTCTGAGTTATTTTAATATGAATTTTGTGCACATGTTTTTCAGAAAATATTGTTATTTAGTGGAAAGTTAACGAACTGTCAATTATCCTTAATGTAATAATGATTCATTGCAAGATATGATCATAATATCTAACCATAACTTGAATGCGATAATATTAAAAGAATTCACATTGACTCCTTCAATTCAGAAACAATCCTTTTTTTAGAAAATTATCTTTGAATCAATACAGTACAAATTCAATAATACATTTTTTTAAGCGAAAAAGTTAACGCGAATGGAACCAAAAAGCAAATGACGCAGGCGTTTACTTCAAATTGACGTCATCGTAAGTTCCTTCAATACAGTTCGTTTCTCATCACGTGATAATAGGCTTTAAATTATTCAAGTTTTATAAATTTTTTGTCAATTAAATGTAGTCGTTTTTAAAAGTTTGAGAATGTCCATGGATAGACAAACATTCTATAGTGGTATATAAAAATTGCTGGCAAGTTGACATATTCAATGAATTCGATTGAGGATGAAACCTATCGAGCGCAGCTGTAACTGATATGAATGCAAAAAGACTGTTTTAAAACTTGAAATATCAACTCATAGCATTATTGAGCTGCAGAATAAGAAATTAATTCTCTACTGTACTGTGCTTAAATTTTTTATAAATAAGCTTTTGCCGCATCTTTGATCTATTCGTCTCGAGTTAGGTTTAATTAAAAGTTGATGCCCGCCGTTGACTTTGAGTCAAACCAGAGACTTGGAATTCATAACTTTATCGCCCTTGAGCGTATTCTTTGTACTTGTCGAATATCTAATGATTAATGCTTGCTCAGTTTTATGACAAAGAGAGAACAGAGGAGGATATTTGCAATTACATTTTGCGGTGAATCTGCCACCCTTGGAATGTCGTTCATGAATAACCCACACTCCTTCGAGATTAATATTGGGTGAAGACAAATTTTAATCGCATTTGTTTTTCTAAGAACCTTTTCAAATTTTACAACTTCATATACTGGGTGGCCAACATGAAACAGTTCAGCCGAAGTATGAGAAATCAGTCGGAAATACTTATTGGTCTTTACCCATAAAAAGTGTTTCTACGTTTTTTTTTGCATGTTCATAAATAGAATTGAAACACTTTAAAATACTTTGCCATTCGACTCCTATTGCCATTTGAGATTTTTGAGGGGTTGTCACCCCGCTTAAGGAGATTGTAGTATACACACGAATTTGAAATCATAAGATGTCCCTCCTCCAGATAAAAATAAACTTGATTCGGCGTCTTTCAGGAAAAACTCTACTCATAGAAAAAATTGTGATTACCTCTTCGAGAAACAACACGGCCAAGACATTCTTTCGTTGCTTGTGTGCATGCCCCGTCTTGTTTAAAATAAACGTTGTCCAAATTAAAACCATCCAATTCCGGCCATAAAAATCTTAATCATATAGCCTTATTCCTATGATCGACGAGGAATCGACTTACCTGGGTTTTTGTCAACACATCAGAAATATTCTCAGTTGTTATTGAGCAACACACACGATTTGTATTTTTCACATGACTTACTTGCGAGCTTACTTGTCCCAAAGGCTCGAATTTTTCCACAAGGTGCTTCACGACGATCCAAAAATGTTTTAGTTTTACGAACTGTGACTGCAGAATTTTCTCCATTTTTAAGTGAATTTTAACGATTTCATTGCGTTGTTGAAGCATCTATCTTTCCATTTTTGATAATGGCGTAGTTTTAACTTGTCAAATGTCAAAAGATGACAGCTTCACAGATATACGATATCAACCTAATGAAACTCAATTCTCAATAAATAGAAACTGAAATAGTATACAGCTATAAAAAGGAAAACCAATGTAAAAATGAATGACAAAGTAATCTTGAAATAATTATGGATTCAAAATTTTTGATAATTTATTGTTAAAAGTCACTTCAAACCACTTTCAGGTATCCAAGTTCTTAAAAACTTCACTTTTATGTTGAAAATTTGTGCAGTAAAACTGTCTGCGCGAAAATTTGAAGTACACGTCTCAGTTTAGTTTTTAGTGGTGTTTCCGAATATTCAAACAGATTTTCAAAATTCCAATGTACAGGATGTTGTTTCGAGGATTCAAACGATTCATAATGTTTTGTTAACTCGGACCTGGATTTTCAAGGCGGTTATTGCATGATACATATTTGCTAAATATGAAGAAAATATACCGGGTGGTTCATTTGATATGGCCTCAGAAAGAAACGGGCAAAATTCATAAAACATCCTGTATCTCGGCTACGAAGACAGTAAGACCCAATAAATGGGGTATCTTCAGAACCGCCTTGGTGCCACCTATGCACCTGTGAAGTATTTCCGTTTCCCAATGAAACACCCTGTAAAATAATAAATTGAAATTTTGAAAACTCAGCCACATTTCGCTGAAATCTTGAATAAAAATGTTCATCGAAAAAAATAACTTATGTATTGAATAAAAAATGATATCAATTCAACAATTGTAGAAACTGAAATCCCAATAACAATCCCAAAAAACCATAATTGCGAATATAGAGATGATCGAAAGGAATGGTGTTTCAACATTAAAACAACTTCTTCGCGCTGTAAATTAGCCAGAAACGTAAATTTTCCCTTCAAATATGTGGGGAGAGTTCTCGATGCCATAATCAAGATTAATATAATCCTCGTTTGTATCCAAATTCATCATAAGACGGTCCGTTGACTAATTTAGAATCTAAAAGCCCCCATCTTAAAAATGAGGCAGATTGAAGGGCGAATTTCACTTCTTAAATAAGGAAACATAAGGGTCTCTTTCGAAGGGATGGCTGGGCCCATTAAGGCGGGAACATCTATTTATCTTTTTATGTGTAATTACTGGATTCATAAATGACTAATTACCCAGCCACAACTGTTTTAAGTATAAAAAGTTTTCCCAACCCCTTAGCGGCAATTTATTGCCATCTTTCGATGAAAGTTCGGATTTTAATTTACATGAAAAATGTATTTATTCCTCACCAACTCCGATATTAGTTATTCTACCGGAAGACTCTATCGCCAACAAAGTTTTAACTTATTAGGTAGTATTTTAAAAAACAACCAACTTAGATGCTGATCCACAAGAAAAAAGAGCAAGGATTTGACTGAAGTTGCAAATTGAAAGTCTGATGTATCTCATCTCGTCCATTTTCCGTTGTTTCTCATAAATGATGAATACAACAGAAACATCCAGGAGATCGAAACGTTTATTCAATATTCTATCAATCCATCTAAAGGAAAAGGTCTATTAAGAATGGCTATTTGACAGTTTACAAAATATTGTCCTATTCATTGATATCCTGATAGACTTTTCAGAATAATAAACATTTAATTCGATAAATGAAATATGTTATTCAATATGTAACAATGGCTTTGAAAATTAGAACTAATACCTATAAACACGTGATGATAAACAAAGTGGATGAGCGAACAAGAAATTACGTCAATTTGAAGTTACCGCTTGTGTTATTTGAATAGTCGACATTATGTACAATAAAATGTTCTAGTTATGTTGAGCGTCTCATCAGATTCATTTTGCCTATAGAAAAGTTTTGCTCAAGTTTTTAATGACATTTTCATCCTTTTTTTTTCTTGTATAATAAATAACTATTCTTTGTGTTATCTTACCTTACTTTTGTTACCTACGCTCCTTTTCCGTACTACTCTATAGCAGATACAGGTGTTCCTAAATCAGATGATGAATCTGAAAATTTTCTAGTGCTGGTCGGGAAAATATCTCACATGAATATCCGAACGTGTGATATCTCATTCCAACGGTCTTCCGATAACCTATAAACTTGTCGTGATGAACACACACCCACCATAATATTGGTAGTCGTGCCGTAATCCAAAAAGATACCTAGGGGAGACTTTGTTGAGGTTTGATTCATACCCTCAAAGGCGTCCATAACTTGGCCGTTTCTGGCGGGTCTTCTCTAACATGAAATGCGATAAATATGGTGTATAGAATGGCCAAGGCCCTTACTGCTACGTGTTTCATTACTCCCCAGTGGCGCCACCAGTTTAACATCCCCAACTCTACCTGAGTTTGTAGCGATTAAAGAGGCTTTATTGTTTTTCTCTCTTCAATATTTCAAAGCAGTCGCAAAACCCTTAGCTTTCCACTAAAAAGCGGGACGAAAGAATCACTCCACTTTGACTTACAAGTATTCCGAAATTCGGCAATCGTACTAATTATTTGTCAGCTAAATATCTCGTTGGAGTGAACTGTATTTACAAGAGGTTCGCATCAGAGAAGAAAATAATGAAGAGATTACCTTCAGCGGTTTGTATTGAAAACGCACGTATTAGGTGTGAAACTTTGCTTCCGCCGTTTTGCAATAGATGGCTATAGCGGTGAGTGGTAATCGAAATGAATAGATCGTAGATGTCATACAATAAGCTTTGGTATTTGTAAACATAACGCCATCGAAGTATTAGTCAATTTGTGTCTGCATCATAAAGTTATTCTCGATTAAACATGTCAGCTTACTAGCCAAATTCTCGTCATCTGCTGGGGGTTTTAATTTTCTGCTTTAATATGAATAAATCTGCGGCTGAGGCTCATCGAATGCTCTCAAAAACCTATGGTGAGGCCGCTATAAGTAAAAGAACGATTTCAACGCTTCAAAATCGGCAATTTTGATGTCGAAGACCACTATGGCGGTGAAGGAGAGAAGGTTTTCGAAGATGCAGAATTGGAGGTATTATTTGATCAAGACTCGTGTCAAACGCAACAAGAATTGACAGGATCATTGGGAGTGACACAACAAGCCATTTCAAATCACCTGAAAGTCATGGGAATGATTCGGAAACAATTGGGTGTTGTACTAGTTGAAGCCGAGAGATGTTGAATGGCGTTGTTTACTTGTGAACAGCTGCGTGCAAGGCTAAGACAAAAGGATTTTTGCATCGCATTGTGACTTGAATGAAAAAATGTGTTCATTACTATAATCCAAAGCGCAGAAAATCATGGGGATATCCCGGCCATGCTTCCACTTCGACGGCCAAACCGAATAATCAGGGTTCCAAGGTCATGCTCAGTATTTGGTAAGACCAGCTTGGCGTAGTGTATTATGAGTTTTTGAAACCGACTGAAACTATCACAGACTATCGTTATCGAACGCAATTAATGCGTTTGAGCCGAACATCGAAAGACAATTAATACAACGAGCGACACGATAAAGTGATTTTATACCTTTTCCCCTAACTTTGATATATTGTTTAACAACTCAAACATAACAAAAACTGAAAATGTTAAATTTCTGGGAGTGTTTTTGGATTCGGATTTGTCCTTCTATACTCACTGTCTAAGTTTATCAAAGTAGTTAAATTCAAAATGTTTTTAAATTAGAAATTTGAGGAAAACACTCAACTTTATTTCGGTGAAATACAATGTAGGGTTAGTTATGGGATTCGGATTTGAGAGAGTTCTCCTCATGTTAAAAATGTTTTTTTGTCACAGAAAAGAATTCTAAGGTGTATTTGAAATGTCTCAGTTTTAGACTCCTGTCGACCTGTTTTTGTCAAGCTGAGAATTTTAACTGTGTATGGCGTTTATATATTGTATTTGATCACATCAGTGCATATAAATAAGAACAGCTATTTAAGGAATATTGATATTCATCCGCATGACACAAGATATAAATCAAATTTCTCTATACCTTACCAGCGTATAGAAATCTGTAAGAAATCATATTTAGTAATGGGAATTTAACTTCATAATAGACTTTCCCAATGTGTACCTTAGTGCATAAATTTAAAAAGGAAATAAAGAGATATGTTGACTAGTCTGTTGAGGAATTATTAACTCATTGAACTATGTCCGAACTGCAACATTCACTTTGCTTGATTTTAAATATTAACTTACCTGTGTGTTTCTAGTGATTTTTAGTATTTTCTGTATATTTATTTATTGCGTTACTGTATTTGTTTACTGGAATAATAGCTTAGTTCTAATATTTTAAGGTAGATTCTTGTTTCAATTTTTAATTTTTTCCTATTCTGACTTGTCTGATGTCATTTGATATTATGAGACCAATAAATTCTATCTATCTATCTCCAACAGAAAATTGGAGGGGATTCAAAAAATCTGTCAAATAGCCTATCACGAGATTATCGTCCTTTTTTGTTTTATCCAACTATCAGTGAATATCATCCTTGAAGTATAGTACACATGCACGAAAATTACATATGATAAATTTATTCAAACTGAAAATTTTCATAGGACGAACCCTTATATCTCGTCCGAGTATATACATCCTGCGTGAAATTCGGTAGCTGTCTTAAATCTATCAGGATTTAAATTTTGCCGGCCAGAAAACGATACCTAAGAACTTGGAGGGAATCTGGTTGTTGCAATAAAATACGATCGGTCGTATATTGCAAAGGCATAAGTTACGAAGCTTTTATCTGTAATAGATCTTGTAGGGCGCATCACGTTCCTTGATGCTGGCCACTTCTCAGCACCCTCCCTGTGCCTGCCTTTGGTCCTGTGAGTTAAGACGACGGTCGACAGTTCCTGAGGGCAGCAAGATACGTGAGTGCACTGTTACCAACTGTTTTATCCTAACACCGGTGACCCGAAAACCAGTTGTTATCGAACCGGTGAGATGGAGGTCCTCCGAATAGCAGAAATCGAAAGTTTCACACGACAGGATAATCTACAAGTGTCGAATTGTAAATCTCGGACTCGGAAAAATACTCTTCCTATATATTACGGAATTCGATTTAATGGATATTCATGAATATTCAAACTATGCATGAATAGTTTTAATATTCATGAATAGCTTAATTATTCATGAATAGTTTATATTTCATTAATAGTTTACATATTCATGAATAGATTGCAAATTCATGACTAGTTGAATACTCATAAAAACTTGAAATTTCATCCTATTCCTTGAGTATGCAAATTTTTCACAAGGGCGTAGATCTGTTTTTCTCTCCTTTTTTAAGACAATGTTTACTCTCATATCTGTAATATGAGAAAGAAAGGTTTGATAACGAAGTTAGAACCAAAAATTACTCAAAATAATAGCATTTTTTTGATTCGATTGTTCCTAAATTGGAGGTACGAAGAAAAATGAAGAATTACTTGAATAATTTCAAGAATAAAATGTCCTATACATGGGCCCGAAAATGCTTTAATTTCGAAATACAGGGTGATTCTTATAGTCCAACTTTTTGGTGATGCATATAACAGTTTATCGAATCTTTATTGATCTGCTATACAGATTGGGTAAGAGTAAAGTAAAGTACCAAAACTTATAAATTATTAATCATTTATTCATCCCAGCTGACTGGATTCTATACAATTTTGAATTTTTCTGTGGATTACTGTTGATTGTTTGACAAGAACCAACAAGAAACCATAATGTATAGTACTGGACCACAGTTTCTTTTTAAATTTTTCTAAACTACCAGTGGTTTACTAAAAAAAAGTTCTGGTGGAAAGAAGCGGGCACTCTTCCAGAAAAAATATCATCCTGTAGATTTGCATTCAAAATTAGCACATCACTTGATGAAAACTTCAAATTAGAACATCTATGTACAATTTAAGTTAAATATCTCATGAAGAGAAGGTGTTTGAGGAAAAAACTTGAACTTTAACATTTGTATCTCGAGAACAAATCGTTTCCGGACTCATGTTATAGGATTTTATTTCTTAAAATGATCCAAGGAATCTGTCATTTTCGTTTGTATCTCCAATTTAGGAACACCCCGTATAGTCAATTCAAAACTGATGTCTTTACAAATAAATTCTATAGATGAATAGCTTGAATATTCGCAGGTAGTATGAATATTTCCAAATACGAGTAGATGAATATTCATGAATATCATAATATTAATGAATATTTAAGAATATTATTATATTGATGAATAGATTAATATCCATAATAAATTGAGTATTTCTGAATAATATCATATAAATTTTCGAATAAAAATTGGAAGAATATCTCAGCCCTAGTTGAAACTCTTACTAAAACAGTTCAGACCAATATTTCCGTAAGTCTTTCTGGAATTGCTTGTTTGGTGTTCTGTTACTCTTCATATCACCAACGCTTATTTTTTCAAGTATTTATGAACTGTGCAGACACACCGATTTTCACCTCTTCATTTTAAGTATGGATTATTTCATAAATTTTATGTTCGTTTCGGCTAATTACTAAAGCAACAATAGATGGAGATTCAACACCAACTGATCATAACCATTTATCTATTAATCTAGGTAATGTTCCTCTACAGCATGGATGGAACTGGCGAGCCAATTCTTCTTGGCTATTCTCAAGGGCCACCCATTCGATACAAGTAACCGTTTACCGCAAAAGCGGCAGTTAAAAATACACCGTTTTATTATCGACAGCTGTCAACGTTTGGTCACCGTTCGATAATTCACATACCGAAAGTGGGTATTTTTGTTTTTATTGGCTCTTTAGCTTGTTCTGGCCAAAATGCGCCGTGGAAAAAAAAATGACCGGAGAAGCCATAAACGCCCATGCTTAATCGACGATTATTGCGCAGAATCCATTTCGAAACTAATAACCACACTCGCGGAAATAATTTTTCAAGGACAAATATTATATTTTATATCGGTTCCTCGGAAAAGCTCTTGATTGGGGGACATACCAAGTTTTCGTTCAAGTTCGAACTTTTGTATTTCGAGTTATAAATATTTCATATTCAAGTTTTAGAGGACATACTACCAAAAACTTTAACACTAAAAATTACAGAAACGGTGAAGTTAGATTCAAGTTCAAGAATAACTACAGAATATTCCAGAGGAAGTTTAAGTTTTCATATTCAAATATTAAAGTTCATATTTTTCAAAACTTGATATGTAAACATTTCAGAGATGGTCAAGTTAGGTTCAAGTTTCAAATTAACCCAAAATTGAACTGCAAAATATTTCGAAGGTACTTCAAGTATTCATATTTTATATTGAAGTTTCAAAGAGAGTACACACTTCTCTAAACTTGAACTGCAAAACTTCAAGGCGGTCAAGTTAGGATCAAGTTAAACATTCACCCAAAACTTGAACTGAAAAATATCGCAGGTACGGTTACTTTCAAGTTCGAGTTTTTCTACCCAAAACTTGAAATAGGAAAATTTCCTAAGTGGTTCATGTCCTTGATTTTTCAAAGTTCACAAGAGGTAAAATTCGAATGAGACCTAACTGTGAAAAATCAAATTGTAGAGTGAACAAAGAGTTGAATAAGTTGGTACCTACGAGAATCTGTCAGCTGCTACCGTTGTCAATAATAAGATTCGATGGATCTTGCCGGACAAATTCCACTCCAGAGTTCATTACAGTTCACCAAAGTACGTGACTTACCTCCAGGTAATAACAGGTAGGGTAATTGTGGAATTAAAGTGCCGGCTGTTGCTGTATTCCCATCAATGCGCAGGTTGTCATTCAAAATTCGTGATAGACACCGGCTACTATAAGAAACGTGATCGTGTTGTGATGATATCAAAATATACTAATCGACTGGTGTATATTCACGTCCTGATCCTTATTTCTTGCCGTTCGGGATCCCAGTTTAGAGTTCCCACCATCTCTAATGATAATGACGTTTATTCATGATTGTCACAAAAATGCAACAATACATCTGATTGAAGAACCTCAGATCTTCTTTTTGTTTAAGGTCCAGAATTCACATTCCCTACGCTTCTAATTTAATTTCTCCATTTTCTACAGTTGTCTGATCGGGAGACTTTCCTCCCTACTTCATGTCACTTTTTTCTTCTATTCAGTTTGAGTTTGATGTATTTCCTCTGTCATTCTTATTTTGATTTGTAGTATCTTTCTAAATTCCTTATTCTCGTGCTCTTTCAGCGTCTCTAGTGTCTTCTTTCTTCGTTTGTTGACTATTTCCCCAATTGTTTCAATTTTCAGTTTTTCTCTGATTGGTTATATACCATAGGGCGCCAACCGCTGTTCTGAATACTGAATTTAGCGTACTTTGCAACTGATCCTTATTATTGTCTTTCGTATTGTACCAGGTAACTCCTGCATACGTAATGCTTGGTATTAGCACTATTTTCATTATCTTCAGCTTGTTTTTTAAAGAAAGTTTAAATTAATTGCCTTGCCTCTTTTCTGTTTTCTTCTATCTGTTTGTTAAAATTTATTCTTTCATCCAGTATTACTCCCAGATATTTTGCTTCCTTTTTCCATTCTATCGTGTGGTTTTCTAGTTTGACTTTTCCTGATTTCTCTTTTTTTATTGTTGTTCCTCCGAAGTAGATTGCAACTGTTTTCGAAGTATTCATTTTGAATCTCCATTTCTTGAAGTATTCCATCAGTTTATCTAGGTCTATCTGTACCTCTTATCTATCTGTAACTGCCTAGTGATTGTTTTCCGCATTCTAGTATATGGCAGTGTCATCTGCAAACTGGGCTATCTTGCATTTATTCATTTTCAGTATGTTTGCAACGGATAAGTTGAACAGCAGTGGTCCTATCACCGATCCTTGGGGAACAACGGCTTCTATTTCTCTAATCGTTGACCTAGTACTATCGATATTCACCCTAAATTTTCTATTTGCGAGGTACGATTGTATCACTCTCGTGAGTTTGATTGGAAATTTCATCAACTTCATTTTGTATATCAGACCCCGATTATGTATTAGGGTGATTAATTCCTTGCCTATAAAATTTCATGAAATAGATGTTGAAAAGATTTTATTAATGAAGTTGTATCAGTTTTTTAATAATTGTGAACCATATAATGTAAATGAATTTTCAGAGTATTGTAGGGTTTATATTTATTAATTTTTTTTGACATTATTTATTGTATTTGTGATACTTAGAGATGAATAAATTCTATTTATCTACCTACCAACAAGAAGAAATGAATTAATAATACATATGGAATGATCGACAAATTCAGATAAGACCTTTAAAAATACAAGGAATACTTGTACCGAAAGATATGTAAATATATTCATCGAATTTAATTTATTTTTGATTCATTTATTTGAATCACTCATTAAATATCTGATATTTCGAATGATGAAATTGAAAGTTAGGACTTACCTTGTTAAAATCACTAGAGACAAAAAGTAGAACAATTTCGAAAAATTTTAATCACACATTTTGTATAATGAATCTGTCATTGTTCAATATACGAACACATATTTTACATAATTTATATTGAATTTTGGTCTTTCAAAAAACATGTCGAGCAGCATTGTGCATCCTCTTTTTGTGTGTGCAGTGTTCAAAATTGGATAGTTATTATTTGAATTCTTATTATGTTGTAAACCACGAAGTCGTTCAGAATTGTGGTTTGGCCTATCATGTTTATTTCAGTTTGGCCAACTCCTTTATAATGAACTTGTACCTTATAAATTACCACACTTGATCTGATATAATGAATTATAGAAGCCACAAAAATCCACGAGTATCATCTATGATTCGAGCTCTCGAAAACCGTAATTACATACCGGTCGTTACAGTGAAGAAATATTATATTCCGCTGTGATGTAATCTTGCGTTTGCATTATTCTCGATTTGGTTCCTCATTGATGTGATTTTTTCATAAAAAATAAGATATGACTTGAAGGCTGGAGCTTCGGCGCGTTTGTTCAAATTCAAATGGATTACAATTATTAGGCCAATTGAAAAGTCCCCGGTCTGATGCAGAGATGGAGGTGATAGTATTAAATCGTTATGATTTTTAGTTAGTACCCACCTTCCAACGATACGTATCAAAATTTGACAGCAGTCCGACTATTAGTTTGTGAGATATTGCGTTGTGAGTGTAGCTACTTTTTTGGATGGAAAATAAGAATTTCGTGTGATGATAAAATATTGCTTTTTGAAGGAAAAGGATATAGTCGAAGCAAAATCTTTGCTTGAAGAAGGGTTTCAGGGGTCTGCAACCATCATTGATTGGCATGCTAAGTTTAAACGTGGTGAAATGAGCACCGAAGACGGCGAACGCAGTGGACGCCCAAAAGAGGCTGTAACCGACGAAAAAATCAAAAAAATTCACGAAATGATTTTGAATGATCGTAAAGTGAAGTTGATCGAGATAGCAGACATCGTGAAGATATCATCTGAACGTGTACATCATATCATTCACGAATATTTGTACATGAGAAAGCTGTGTGCAAAATGGGTGCCGCGCGAGCTCACAATCGATAAAAAGCAACAACGTGTTAATGATTCTGCATAGTGTTTGAAGCTGTTCAAGTGCAATAAACCTGAATTTTTACGTCGATATGTGACAATGGATGAAATATGGCTCCATCATTTCACTTCGGTGTCCAATCGACAGTCAGCTGAGTGGACTGCACACGATGAACCGAATCCAAAGGGAGGAAAAACACAACAGTCAGTTGGCAAGGTTATGGCATCATTATCCTGGAATGCGCAAGGTATAATATGTATTGATTACCTCAAAAAGGGCCAGACCATCAACAGCGATTATGATATAGTGTCATTGGATCGTTCAAAGTATGGATTGGTTAAAAACCAGCCCCATTTGATGAAAAAAAGTGCTGTTTCATCAAGACAAAGCGCTGTATCATAAATCAATGAAAACAATGGCAAAATTGCATGAATTGTGCTTCGAATTGACTCTGCATCCACCGTATTCGCCAGATTCGGCCCCCAGCGACTTTTTCCTGTTCTCTGGCCTCAAAAAAATGCTCGCTGGAAAGAAATTTGGCGCCAATGAAGAAGTAATCACCGAAACTGAGGCCTATTATGAAGCGAAAGACAAATCTTACGATAAAAATGGTATCGAAAAGTTGGAAGATCGTTATAATCGCTGTATCGCCATCGAAGGCAACTATGTTGAATAATAAATCGAATTTTAACAAAAAAATGTGTTTTACTATGGTAGACCGGGGACTTTTCAATAGGCCTATCATAAATACGAATTTGAAAGAACGCGAAAATATAAAGTATCATAGTAGCCTAGTGTATCCGGAACTAAAAAAGGAACATCATCGCATGATCATATTGACATTCGGTTTCAACGGCCAAAACATTTTAATGAAGGTATACCACAAGAGTATAAAATTGGGCTAATATTATCCATAATGAGTTGAGCGCGTGACATCTAGTTAATTTACTAGGCCCGGTTCCCACAACTGGTCCGTAATAAACCACGCATAGCGAATATTTCACTTTGGCACGCATAGGTTACAATTGAAAAAATCTTTTCAGAACGTTCTGCAATCGACGTCGAATATATCATCTCTGTTTTGTCTACCGAGATTCATGACATGAATGCAGGTGTTTATCGATGATTTGTACCTATATACGTATTTTCCTCCGATCACGAAATTATTCATCAATAATACGCTAATTGATTTATTTGTGTTAGGAGCGTTCTATAATACAACCTGCACGATCGAATTGGCAAGGAGCCGTTTAATACAGAATCCCACTGGTTTATTAATGGTTACCATGTCTAGATTCCACTAACAGACAAAGTTGGTTACTGACTGCAACGTCGTGCAATCCATTGGCGTGCTAAACAATCATCTGAATTCATTCCGAAAATTATCGAAAACAAAAAAAAATGTAATTTCCAGTTATATCTCGCAAATAGAATATAATCGAAGGAAATTATTTTTGGAATATAGTTTTTTATTGATGTGATGAATCTTTTCCGAACATAAAATTCCATCACAATCCAAAATGCCCACTATACTAAGTGAGAAAAAAATCAAATCCCAAAATAATAGTAAAGGAAAAAAATTTTTGTTTTGACACAAAAAATTAAATCCCAAAATAATAGTAAAGAAGAAAATTTTTTCATTTGACTCATCGGTTGAAATATATAAGTTAAAGACTCACCCTGGATTAGTTGTTCGGTAAAGTTATATGAAAATTCTGGAAGTGATTCTTTGATTAAAACCAAGGTTTTTCTTCCTAAAAATTTTTTTTAATTAGCATCTCTTCCAAAATTATAGTCAACACGTTGCAATTATTTTTTTGGTTATATGCAATCGGATGGTTACGAAATTCTACGAAACATCAAAACTGATAAAGACCAATATTTCACCATTTTTATGATCAGTTTCGTCAATTCTATAAGCAATAAATTGACAATCCCTTTCAAATTTTCATTTAAATTATTTTTTGTATGAGCCAAGACAGAAAAAAGGATGTTTTCTAAACTATCTTTACAATTTGAAGAAAAAAATCTTCTGAATTTTTTTCTTTTCCGATATATAGTTTTCTTATATCCATATCTTCAGTTTCATAGAAATATCATCTTAGAAAACATTTTTATGCGAATAACAGACTGTAGTTTCAATCAAGGAATCAACTCCTGAAATTTTGACATATCTTTTCGAAACCCTCTATATCAGTTACAAATCATTGTAGGGGGACATTCTGCATTAAAATCCGTTTATTTTAGATTTTTGATTGAATTTCACATTTTTTTCATTCGTTAAGAATATATCAAAAAAACTTGAAAGCATTCTCTTGATCTTAATTTTTGCAAAACAAACGCTGAAATTTTTCACTTCACTAGGGAAATATACATACATCTATAAATCATGAATTTTTTGAGAAATTGCTATTATTCTACTTCCTGTGTAGTACGGAGCTGGAAAATTCATTCGAGAAATTATATTTACTATGGTCTGACGAAACCTGGATTAGTGAGGAGACCCGTTTCAATTCTTAATGGCATATTATATCATCCAGTTTATGTCAAATTTACAGCTGAGCTCAACTTGTAGGGAGATTCTGTATAAATATTGACCATTTAGTCTCAAGTATAGTTATTTCCGTTCATTCATTATGTATATTCAATTTGTTCTCTATTATGATCTCTCTAGTGTCGGGTTATCTGCTAGGATTTACTAATTTCATTCATGAAGGAGGACGAGGATGGCCTTGGTAAGGACCCCAAAATGATCCTTTCAGCGGACACAAATCATTAGAAGGTTTATGTACTATGTAAGTTCTTACTAAGTACTAGTGAAAATCGATATTTAATTCAAATGTAAATAAAGAGAAGATATTTCTCCGTTTACTGTTTTATATTATCTATAACAATCTATATCTGAAAGAATGAGCTGATATAATACAAGTTTAGTATTTTTTAGGCGAATAAATTCAAAAAAATTCAAACATCATACTTGTATAATTCACAGTGAAATTCTCTGAATGAATACTATCTAATAATATGATCGTTGGCAAAATGAATGAGTAGATCAATCAAAAACAATATAATAATGAGAGTAAAATTCATAATAATAATAACAATAATGATAATAAACAAAAAAAGTTCATAGAAAAAAAAAATATTTTCAAGAATTCGTGGGTTTATTTCGGAAGTTCCGTTCATAGTTAGCTTCCAACACTTGGACTTCTATATTCTACCCGTATAGTACTATATTGCATCGAAACTGCAGACATTTTCACGGATTCGTTTGTCTGTGAGATGCTATCATCAATTTTGAGACATTCTGAGGAAAATGTCTTGGCACCCCATTGTCAGATTATCGAGATTTGTGAGAAACAAATCACATATCATATGTAAATGACATCAATTACATCCATTACAGCTCGTGATGCCTGGTTATGAATATTTCGGCTAACATATTTGATATTATTGGACATCAGATATATGAGGATTCAGTTATTATGGTCTCTCTTAAAAAAAATCTCACAATATGTCGTTTCTCGCTCATGTGAATTATTCTGGCGTCATCTTGTGGCATGAAAAGATGTATGGAAGATCTTGGATTTTGTATCTCATTTCATAGCCAATGTGGAGCAGTGTATAAAAAATTATCGATGGCGGTGCCTAATATAACCAAGGAACATCATTTCTCAGTCGGGTTCTGGCCGCCGAACATCCAAATTCCATCAAAACCAGAAATGAGAGCTCCCCGATCGATGAGCAAAAACCCCGAAAATTGCAAAAAATCCATTTTCAAAGCTCCATATCTCGAAAACTGTCCATTTTTGAGCTTTGCGGCTAAAGACTTTTCTGATCAGTTCATCAAGAACTACAACATATCAAAAATTCAGCCAAATTCACGGAAAGCCATTTCCCATACTAAACGTGCGGGGTCCTTTGCAGGAATTAAGGGTTGAAATACTTTGTTCCTCGAACGCTTTTGAAGGTTTATTATTTCCAATAATAAACTTAAATCGATAGCTGGCAACCCTTCTGAGATGGCTAATGTCGAGTAATTTGAGCCTCGT
Source organism: Harmonia axyridis (assembly GCF_914767665.1). Classification (NCBI taxonomy): domain Eukaryota; kingdom Metazoa; phylum Arthropoda; class Insecta; order Coleoptera; family Coccinellidae; genus Harmonia; species Harmonia axyridis. Next base: position 976,666 of record NC_059508.1, read on the forward strand.
TTTAGGCAGTTCGGTGATTGTCAGATTTATCAGGACCCAAAAGCTGCGGCCACATGTTACAACAATTATAATATTTCAACGATAAATTTCCACAAGTCACCGTAATATCTTCTGCTAACGACAGCTCCGGCCATCGGCTAAATTGGCCCAGAATGACTTTCTGTTTCCAGCATTTCTTTCTACAAAATGTGTTTATGATGACTTACGTCTCTCTATTCTCTCGCCCACAACAGCACCATCGGTGACAACTCGTTATATTACTGATTGATTTTATTTCCTCTTTTGATGAATGAGATGACGGCCACTTGAACGAAAATGAACGTGTTGGCGTTGAGACGTGATATTGATTCTTGACCCTCGACCACCCCTCTTCTATTTCATTCTTTCCGATAACCATATTACAGTTTAGGTAATCAAATTGAAAAACACTGCAAATGCCACGCAATGAATTCAATGAAAAACAAATTGTGAAATAAGGAAAATCAACCTCTTCGAAATAAAAAAAAAAAATTCATTCAGTACAATGATAGCATTGCAGCTTTGAATTATTTGATTCTGCTTAATTTTTAAGAATATAAATTTTGCAAAGTTTTTCCTTTTTCAATACAAAATGTAAAAAAGTTTAATGAATAGCCAGCCGTGAGATTGATTCCGAATTACATTTTCAAAAATTCATAGCTATACAGCGTGTCCCGGGAAGAATGCGACAAACGAATACCATGAATTAAAGTCATCAAGGAGGACCCGTATCAAGAGGTTTCAATCGCCTGAGTGCCTTCGTTTGGGATATACAGGGTGATGTTCTTCTTATGCGTGGAATTTCACTGTTGAATAACTCTTTAACTAATCGACCGAATAATTTCAAATTTTGAAATTTTGCCACCCTTTCCTATCGCCTTCCTTCAATATTTCTGAATTCGAGTAAATCAGATCCGGACTAGAAAAATTTCAGACATTTTCTATTTTCGTGAATATTGGATCACCCTGTACGTGAACATTATGATTTTTTTCCGTTTTCGGAATCACAAAGAATCAATTCATTATGAAAATTATAAATCAGGGATCGCCCCTGAAATTTTCACAGCTTACGTTTTGGAATGTATAGAATTCAAAAATCGAAAAAAAACCAGAGATTTTTTCGGGAACTATAGAAGCTTTTTGTACACAATTTGGTACAAAAATCCACTGTTCCATACCTATTGATCCTATTAGTGATTACGATCCATGAATATTGGGAGCAAAACAGCAAGGATTCAGATTTTGAGAAATTCTTATTTTCAGAAATTGCCTATGCAGAATCATAAAATTTCAAATCTGTAATCATTGTACTGAATGATATATTTTTTGCTACAAGTTTTTAGATCAGTTATTTTCCTAGTTATGAATTTTGCAATATATTCTTACGTTTGTATTCTGGGTTGAACAAAGATTTTCTTCCATGAAATATTCATTCAGATTCAACTCGCACAGTGAATGGGTTATTTTCTCAAAAAAATTGTGGCACCAATTTTCTCACACCATCAATCAGGTGAGTTGAATCAGCAAAAAAATTGTGATAGTCTATCTGTAAGAATCAATTACCTACTTCATAAGTAAATTTTTAATGCCGTGAATTGGTTAATTAAAGTAACTCAAATTGACATGTTTTGCTTGGAAATAATTTATAACGAAGTTATTATTACTATATTCACGCACTGTATAATTCTCAGTGTTGTGATAAAGAAATGAATGCGACATCAAAAATAGATCTCCATTCGTACGAATGGACCCGAAAAAGATATTTGAAGGAAAAAGGACGATCAGATATTGATTGTACATCCAAAGTGATTAAATGTCGAAATACCGATAGACGGAAGCTGAGGATCCTCCATCAAATCTGACCAGAAGGGGAGGGGGACATATATCTCCTCTCCCTTAATAAATGTGAAAGATCAGCGCCATAAAGAAGCTCACGTGTCTTGGAGGTAATTTAGAGGAAAGGAGCGTGAGAAACAAACTACCATTTGCAGCAGGAAGCTTGACGAGTCCTTCAGGACGTCACTGTAATGTGTTGTCATCAGGTCGCTCGTTTCAGTAATTAGGTTTTTGTTTCTTCCATGTTGGCACGTTCTCATTCCTTGAAAAATAATTAGTTTTGCCGGACACAGGGAAACTGAATTACGGACTGTTCTATTCGTCACGACCAGTAACATTGCCAAATTACAGGATCCTATCCTAGGGTTTTATTGCAGGAAACTTTCCATTCGAAATTATACCTCTTAACGAAAGTAGACGATTACTCACTGCCACCCACCCAAAAAACAAAACACTGCGAAGGACCAGGCAGCAGCCTAATGGAAAAATTGTCACCGGTTAATTTTTCGTATTTTGTAGAAAGTCTATGGGTCTAACTCAATCCTATAACTAGTTTCCGAGATACAGGGTGTCGAAGTTGGGAAAATGGCATTTCATTGAAGTAACATTTCTAGACAGAAAATATCACTTTTGCACGACAAATATTGCCAAAAAATCATTTTAGACTGGTTTTCAATGACAATCATTGGTAGATACTGTCAGACTGTCAGACATTAGGCAAAATGAAATTCTTAGTTCATAATTCATCCTGTAATTGAAAAAGTTGTCCGTGGAATTTTCCAATTTTTTGTCATGTGTCTTATTCAGAGTACACTAATATAATGTCTCTATTGGCTTTGACCAGTTTTTGAATTATACAGGGTAATATATCAAGAGGGGGCGACCATTATTATAAAATTCGTATGCAATGTTAATTTCATACAAAGTTACGGTAAGAGACACGTTGGCGATTACTTATTGTTATTTTGTCATTGTACAATGAAAAACATTGTACAGGGTGTCCCAAATTAGATGCTCACTGTGAGCATCTCACGAACTATAAGAATTATAAGAGTATTGGAGAAAAAATCTTCAAAGACTTCAGTTCTCATTTTTCGAAACAATAAGAAATCAGAAAGCAGATCATATGTCTCTTGATTCGTTTTTGAATCACAGTGTGTTTCAACTAAAAGAAAAAAGCTTTTTAAGTTAACTACGTTATTGTATGAAATTCTCAACAATATAGGTTGTTCAATCCAAACGTTAATTATCGTAAATAATAAACCATAAGTCGCTGATAGCAGCCAGCAAATAATTAACAAGCATCAAGTGACAAATTATTCAGTGAAACTAGAAATAAATCACGATTCTCCTCGAAAGTTCACACAATGTAATGAACGTAATGCTATTTATTCCCACCCACCTACTTAAATCCTTTCGCCAATTTGTAAACATCTTTTCTCGCAGTTTGTTGTTGTTTCAGTGCCGTTTGCGGGAGAGTGTTTATGTGTCTGGATTTACGTAGACGCTCACAACGATATCAGATCGATAAGAATATAATCAATTGCTCTAACATTTGGGAAAACTTGACTCAAAGCGTACACTTTTCGATGGAAATGCAACTAGGCTAAGTGACACCGGCTGTTCTCATACTCACGAGTCAATTTAGATACTTTATACAAGCCGTTTCTAAAATTGGAGGTACAATGGAAAATGAGAAAATTCCATCGATAGTTTAAAAAAAAAAACTCAACCATCTAAAAATTTTGCTGAATTCCAATAACTTCCGGAATTTTCCATCGATGCTAATCTTGTCTACGCCAAATTGAAGTAAAATTTTTTGGTATTAATTGAAACAAACTCCAGAAAAGTTTTCCAAAAAGGTTGATAGCTTATTTCTACAGGGTTTAACAAAAACATGTTTTTGTAGTCCGATTTCTAAACACCCTGTGGAACACCTAGGGAAATTTGTAGAGGTCACTCTCAGTTTATTACAAAGACCATCGTTTTTGCCATCTTTCAGTTTTTATTTCACCTTATTATCTTGATTTCTTTTGTAGATATTAGGCCAATTGAAAAGTCCCCGGTTTGTTGCACAGATGGCGGTGCTAGTATTAAATCCATATGATTTTTAGTTAGTCCAAACGATAGGTGTCAAAATTTGACAGCAGTCCGACCATTAGTTTGTGAGATATTGCGTTGTGAGTGTAGCTACTTTTGCTATTTGAAAAAAGATGGAAAAAATTAGAATTTCGTGTGCTGATAAAATATTGCTTTTTGAAGGGAAAAAATACAGTTGAAGCAAATCTTGGCTTGATGAAGAGTTTCTGGGGCCGAAGACGCAAATGCAATGGACGCCGAAAAGAGGCTGTCGCCGCCGAAAAAATCATAAAAGTTTACAAAATAATTCTGAATTACCGTAAAGTGAAGTTGATCGAGATAGCAGACAGTGTGAAGATATCATCTGGACGTGTACATCATATTATTCACGAAAATTTGTACATGAGAAAGCTGCGTGCTGTGTGCGAGCTTACAATCGATCAAAAGCAACAACGTGTTAATGATTCTGAGCAGTGTTTGAAGCTGTTTGAGTGCATGCAGTCATCTCCACTTGAGGTAGGCTTACGAAATATTGAAAAATGCAATTATGTTCTTCTCTTTGTTTCAAGTTTCTGTTTAATATTAAGACATTACCAATTATATTTTTTCTCTACAACAATTCCAGGCTTTTATTTGAATACTAGTATCTTCCGAAAAAATGGTTGTACAATCTAATACAGTGCTTCTTTCGGTAATTGAGTATTTATGAATGGAAATCAACTCAAATCAAATATTCATGGACTTTCCTTGTTAAATTTGTATTTTTATATATTTCAAAATAATAAGGTTGTTTACGTAACAACAGTAAAATTCTATAGATGTACAGAGCTGGCAATGTTAATATGTTATTCGATCTAAATAAACTTCTACAGGATGACCTGAATTTAACGTTAAACATTGCTCTGATTGCATGCTTCTGAATTATAAAGATATGTTCAGACTGTGAGCTAGAACCCCAAAAACTGATACCATAAGATAAAAGAGCCTGAAAGTTTGAAAAATACATGGTTTTTAATATATTTAAATCCACTTGATTCTTGAGGGCCTTAAGTTTATAAATCACTGATCAGTTTTGTCACCAAAATATCAGAATGTTGACTCCACTTGAGGTTTTTATCTATAGTAATTCCCAGAAGTTGTGTGCTCGAGTTGATTTGTAAATCAATATTATTCAGTTAAGTGGATTCGGTAGTAATACTGGATCTTATACTGGAGAAAAATATTATATTTGTTTTTTCGGAATTGAGAGGCACCAGTCACCGAAGTTCGCGATGGTAGTTTTCAGGCCAGTTATAACTGATTCAAGACTAAGGGATGAAAATACAACATAACTGTCATCAACATATAAGCAGGCATCTATTTCCAAATCTTTTTCTTGACAGTTCATATCCTTCAGATTTTCTGGAATGTCATCATCATAGACTAGGAATAGAATGGGTCCTAGTATAGTGCCCTGAGGTATGCCAGCACCTACAGTTATTTCAGATGATGAGAATTTTTTTTCGTACATTTTAAGTATCACTATTTGTTTCCTGTTTTCCAGGTAACTCTTAATCAGCTTGAGAGGTACACCCTTGATTAATCTATATTGAAGTTTCAGCAGCAGAATTCTGTGATCCACACAGTCGAATGCCTTTGAAAGGTCAACGAATAATCCCACCGGTATTCTTTCATCTTCAAGTGAATTCGAAAATCGGATATAAAAGTATATTATTCGAATAACTAATATTCTTTTTCGTTTATACGCCACTGAATAGTAATAAATAAAAATACCTCGTTATAATATCAAATAGGTGAGATTAAAAACGTCACTTCCTGAATAAAATACGCTAGAATCGAATTTGTCGAGAGCAGAAAAACCCCGCTTTAAAATTGGGGTGTTTTTCTCCCGCGTGTTTGCAGAATTCCGATTGAAATTCGAGTAGCCCCCGTAAATTGGATTAGAGGGATAATTTTCAGTTTGTCCCGTCCTCTGCGAGCGTTATGAAATAATTACAAGCTTCCTCTGCTGATTCACAGATCCATTCAATATTTAATTATAGTTTGTGTTCAATGCCGCAGGTTCGTACAGGGATTTCCTTTAACCCTGCCGCACAAGCAATTCCAAAGTGTCCCCTAAAACAAGCTTGACATGTCAGACCTACAGCCCTCGGGATGCAAGTCTCGTGGCAGCTAAATCGACTGGAAAATGACAAATATTAACCGTTTCCTCCCTTTAAAGTCGTGTTCTTTGGGGGGATGTGGAATTGGCCCGATGATGTAATTGCTTTCAAACAATTCCGATAGTAGGTGCAGGGTCTTCTGTGTGTGGAAGAAATTGGCTTGTGGAGTTGATAGTTTTTTTTTCGCTTTATTTGAACGCCTAAAATGTAAAAAAGCAATTGCGTTAAGCATATGATGACATATATATATATTCTAGAAATATGAAAGTATATACAGGTGATTCACCGGGATGGCCTATTAGACGTTTATGGAAAACTAATCATAATTTTGAGCTGCAAATTTGCATATTTTGGTTTGAGACAATGATCTTTCTTCCTAAAATATTTTTAGATCTCTACGACTACTAGTTATACTGGAAACAGACTACTATTTCGTTTTCGAATGGAACACCCAGTATATTATTGTATCATTAGAGTTCTTTTTTGGTGAAAATTTCAGCAATATGCCATACCTTGGGTAAAAACTCAACGATTCATGAGCTAATGGGATTCTTATCAAAAAAATTATTGCGATGGGGACTCACATTATTTCGAATTTTTCGGCAGAAAAAGCTTTTTTCGGAAAAATTTTTTCCTTTTTCGATTCTGCAAATACGTAGTATTATAAGACTGTTTGCGGTTTGGAACAAAAATGTACAGGGTGTTTATGAGAAGATCATGAACTGGGACATCTCAAATTCATCAAAACTCAAGATTTTCAAAGTAGAACCTATATTTTTTATTATTTCAGTCGATTTCTACGTACAAAAATAGAGGGGTAACCAAACCCTATATCTAAAATGAATATTTCAAGAGTTTTCGAGGTTCATAGTGATGACTCACTATGCTATCCGACAGCCAAAAAAAAAACGGGGCATGCTCTTTGAAAAGATGGACTTATTGACATTTTTCAAAGAAAATTTTTGAAAAATTGTATTATCTTTCGGACGACCTATAGAGTGATTCATAAATTTGCAGAAGAATTAAAAACTTTTCACAAAATATCGCTCGAATTATCAAATTGTTAATATAGGGTTTTCCAATAAGAAGTTTCGTTTTGATATAAAAAAAACAGTATATTTTGAGGATGTACTCTATCTTTTTAAGTTTTTTCCCACAGTATGAGCAATACATAGTTTTGATATTGAGTAAGCTATGAAGAATAGCTGTAGTAGGAAAAATGCATTAATACGAATTGAAACAAACACAAAAATTTCTGTTTTTACGGCAGTGCTTTCCACAATTTCTTTTCCGGTTAGATATTCAAGGGAATCGCATCTGGTTCGGCGAATATAACGCAATCAGGCTACATTCGAAGCAAAGAACAGGTGATAAGTTATCATTACATACGGATCCGAAAATAAATTCGGGCCCACAGAAAAGCGGGGGTGTAGCAATAAGAGAATTAAATTTTTATTAAATTAGGAGGCAAAAATAAGGCTGTTCGTGAAGAGCGGTGACAAAGGCACGTCAGCCAAAGATTAAGCCGGGAATGTAAACATAAGGGAAATAAAGAAACCGTAATACCCCGGTTCTTTACAGTTTTTCCGGATATAAAACGCTAATTTAATCCGGATTCCAGTTTATAATACGAATTTCATGTCAAAGCGTCCCTACTTGTTGCCAGAATACGCCGCCAGCTCGGAGTCCCCTAGGTCCCGGAGGTTCAGCCGCCCTCCGACCTGCTCCTTTTTTCTTATTAATCACTTGACGGTTTCGAGACATTCTGTTCCGTCCCTTGTTTTCTTTTGCGCGAGTGGCAAATTATTTTATTAAGTATACGTGACAAGCTCCGGAAAAATTTAATGTTTTTGACGGTAATGGAGACCTTCCGTTGACATTTTGACACCTCGTGAATTGTCGGCAAGTTATCACTCGTCGGGAATCAATGGACAAAATTAAGAGTACAGACGTCAATTCAGGAGCTTTCGTGCATTTTTTTTCAATTGGTACTTTATGTATTCTTTTTACGAAATATAGCTCGAACTTTGAAATTGTTAATATAGGGTTTTCTAATAAGAGGTTTCGTTTTGATATTAAAAAAAAGATTATATTTTGAGGGTGTAACCTTTCTCACTAGTCTCTTCAGTGCAGATTAATTTTAATTATATGAGCGGAAATCGTTTGATCGATTCTTTAAATTTTTAGAAGGAACTTTTGTATGACAGTGAGTTGATTCTAAACTCACTGATTTTTTACAAAATAGTTTATAGTATTTTTAAAGGCTATAATTTGAAGTAATCATTTATTGATTGAGAGTCATTACCAACCAAAGGATAAATTTAAAATATCTAAAATTGTTTTTTCAATTGTAAATGTCGATTTGTATATGTTTTTCATGCCTATAAGGCACTGATCAGAAAAAATTGTATTATTAAATTAAAAATTCCGAAACGGACACGTATCTTTATGTTACTTTAGTTATTTTTTTTAATTATTTTTTTTATTTAGTTTACCCAATTTGTACAGTTTCAGTTATTTTGAATTTCTTTTGATTGGTTATTAATTTGGTCATTTTCATATTTGGAATTATATTCCAAGACGAAAATAAACCAAATATATCATAAAAATATATTATTGTGAAAGAATGTGGTGTACACCCTCAAGATAAATCAATGAATGTTTATTTCATTGTAAAGAGGAAAATACTTTAAAATCATTAAATTTTCGATGACTAATTCGCACATTGGGGCTGTATGTCGTCTAAACTTTCCATTTTCAAGGTCTTGAATCGATTGTGAAGCATTGGCATCAACCTTATTCTTCACGTGGCCCCAAAGAAAAAAAACAATTGATGATATGCACTTAGTACAAAGCACTGACATATTTGTACAATATTCGTGAGAAAAAAACCTGCCAAAAATCATTAGAAAAGAGGTAAAACTATAAATTCGTGAAAAATATAATCAATCATCTAGTTATGTGTTTCGAAAAAAAAAAGATGAAGTGAATGTACAACTTCGTATCATATAATTTTTGGTCTTTGCAGGAGCATCAGAGGGGAAATGAATGGGTACAAAAGTTTGACTACTATACGCGAAAAGCTACATGGTGGTAATCACTCTCAATGGCATACCTTCTCTTCACAATGAAAGGAACACCCATTGATTTCTCTCAAAATATACTAGTTTTATTTAATATCAACATAAAACATCCTATTAGAAACCCCTTCAGGAACTGATCGATAGATACTGAGATCTCAAAATTTTGGAGATTTTTTTTTCACAATGATACGATTCTTACGTAATTTTTAAGGTACTTTCGTTTCATTATTTCACAACAGATTTCTGAATGTCATTTCGATTAGATGTGTATTTTTTCAATTGTCAACAAAATAAAAAGTTATATTAAATTTAATCTATTCAGATCCTTGGGATGAAAAGACGACAGAATCCTTATTACACCTCTTAGAGGCCAACTTCCACCCTGAAAAAAGATTGATACTATCCCTCTTAGGCGGGCTTGAAGAAAAAAAAGAAAACACTTATTTCGAATATTAATCTGCAAGCAAAACCCTTGTTCCTTCTAATTTTTCCTTGAATTAATTGTCAGAACAAATTACCTCTGGACGAGATTTTAATGACAAAAAATTCAAGTTGTCGCAGATGCGGTTATACAAATTCATAATTACCAGGATATACGGCCCTGTTTGAACAATGTGCTTTAATTACAGCGAGGGTTTGCGGGAAGATGAATTAGAAACTGTAAGTCAAGAGGAAATAGCTCTCCCATAAAACAGGCTTCAAGGAATGCTCGACACTGTTGCGATTTAATTTGTGACACTGACAACTGCACCAATTTTTCAGGTTTCAAATTTTAACCGATACTTCAAGGAAAGTTTAGTACGTTAACTTTAAAGTCGTGACTAATTTACGAGTTATCTCCTATAACTTATATTCATAATTCATTTATTAATCATTATAACCATTTTTTTGAATTTTCTTTGGACTTTTTCATTGCTGGATCTTTATTTATACTACCATAATGACAAATGGGAAATCTTTTGAGCGAGCTTTGATGTCGTCAATATTTTTTTCCTATGCTGCGAATTTCGACATTTCCTCGAATGAAATAATGCTACTTATATTGATAGTCTGAATTGATTTTTATTTATTCAAAACAACACTGAATTATAATGAACTTTGCTTCCGCGGTTTTTTTTTCCGAAATTCAAGGTTTTATTGTAAAAAACTAGTTATACATTTATGATTCAAAGTATTGTCCATCGCTGCCCACTACTTTCTCCCATCTTCCGGGCAGCGTACGAATCCCTCGTTGAAAAATCTGGCCATCTTTTGAAGCGATCCACGAATCGATCCAATTTTTTACTTCTTCATAAGACTGGAAGTGCTGGTCAGCCAGGCCGTGTGCCATTGATCGAAACAAGTGATAGTCCGTGGGAGCAACGTCTAGATAATACGGCAGTTGGGATAGCACTTCCCATTTTAACGTTTTCAAGTATGTCTTGACCACTTTCTCAACATGGGGTCGATCATTGTCATGCTGTGAAATCACTTTATCCTGTATCTCGTTGTATTGCGGCCGTTTGTCTTTCAATGTTTGGCTCAAACGCATTAATTGCGTTCGGAAACGATCGCCTGTGATTGTTTCCGTCGGTTTTAACAATTCATAATACACAACGCCGAGCTGGATCCACCAAATATTGAGAATGACCTTGGAACCGTGAATATTCGGTTTGGCTGTCGACGTGGAAGCAATGTCGGCATATCCCCATGATTTTTTGAGTTTGGGATTATCGTAATGAACCAATTTTTCGTCTCCAGTCACAATGCGATGCAGAAATCCTTTTCGTCTTTGCCTTGCAAGCAGCTGTACACAAGCAAACAAACACCGTTCAACATCTCTCGGATTCAACTTGTACGGCATCCAATTTCCTTGTTTTTAAATAATTCCCATGACTTTCCGGCATTTTGAAATGGCTTGTTGCATCACTCCCAATTATCCTACCAAGTCTTCTTACGTTTTATACTAGTCTTTATTAAGTAATGCCTCCAATTCTGCATCTTTGAAAATCTTCTCTCTTACATTGCCATGCTAGTGTCTTCGACGTCAAAATCTTCGTTCTTGAGGCGTTGAAACTACTCTCGGCACCTTCTATCACTAGAAGCGGCCTCACCATAGGCGTTTGAGAGCATTAGATGAGCCTCAGCCGCATATTTCTTCATATTAAAGCAGAAAGCAAAAGGCTTCCGTTAATGACGAGAATTTGGCTCGTAGGCTGACATGTTTAATAGGGAATAACTTTATGATGCAGACACAAGTCGACTAATGATGGCGTTATGTTTACAAATACCTAAGCTTATTGTATGACATCTACGACCTATTTATTTCGACTACCACTTACCGATACAGCCATTTATTACAAAACCTCGGAAGCAAAGTTGTACACTTATTATTAACAAAAGAATAAAATTATTACCACACAGAAAAAAGGATATTCCAAGAAAGCACTAGGATCGGCAGAACAGCTAGTGATAGATGCAACCAAGCTTTCAAAAAACATAAAACTCTTTTTATAACCAATTCTGATTTTAAGAAGGCTTTCGACTCGCATTCACATGGTTCGCTGAAAAAGAATTTGGAAAAGATCGATCCAATTATAATAAATTTTAAATTTTTCAGGAACATTCGTTGAGCACTTATGCTTCTGCTAGGCGCTGAACACACTTTCTGATCAACTGAAACATACTCAGCTGTATGTACATAGATGATATAAAACTAAAACAAAAAATACCTTGTTGACGTAAATTGAAATCATTGTGTCGATCGAAGGCAATCCGAGGGTTATTCATCAGTATTCGGATGCACAATGTTCAGGGAATTGTTGATGATGACGTACTTGGAATCTTAGAACATCTGTATATGGCCCTTCGCGAGTTATAAAGCAAACTGGATACACGCTCCCAGGCATAGTACATTAACAGAAGGAGTCGGATGTAGTTTTAAATGTCTCCGGGCATGATTCAAGTTCAAGAAGTCGATTTGGAATGGAACTTCCCTTTGCAAGGCGAGGACATGTCTCTTCGCTGTTTCTACGATAATTACATAAAGTGAATAATGCTCCGACTGTACAAGGCCAATTACCTTCTTGCTGCCACCCCTAGTGACGCATTGCTCTACCTTGCTCCTATTAACAAGAAAGATACACTACCGCAAGTGGCAACAGGCAATTATTTGCCCTTTAATTCATTCATCATTCAAGACCAACTGAACTTGAAATGTGTTTGTCAGAGGAGACGAATGCCTCCAAGAAATAATCTAATTCAATTCGATCCGTCAATTTAAATAGCTGAAAATCGAGATACTGAATATTTGAAATTGATCCCCAAAGAACTCTACACTCCATTAACTTTTGAAATACTATATTCTTTCGAATAGAACATATGTATATGTATAAAAATATTGTCCTATTTATTGAGAACCTCATACAGGGTGATCCATCGCGATGGCCTATTAGCGTTCATGAAAAACTAATCATAATTTTGTGCTGAATATTAGCATGTTGATGGGGTTTGAGACAATGATCTTTCTCTCTAGAATATTTTCAAATCTCTACAACTTCCGGTTATACCGGAAACAGACTACTACTTCCTTATTGATTGAATTACAAGTTGTCGACCACTGTTCAGAAAATATGGTATACTTACAGCTTCATCATGTTTCACATATTAGAGTATTTTATGTACATCTTTAAAAACAAGGACAACTTCCTTCAACATCAAGTAGTTCACAACCACCATTCCAGAACAAAGGACAAATATATGCCACAATTTCACCATTTCAGGAAACCTAGAATATGCATATATACATATAATGGGTTGAAAATGTTCAACATACTATACGAGCATTTGAAAACACAATCCAGTTTTAAAACAAAAATTGGTAGAATGTGTATTCTACTCAGTGGAAGAATTTATGATTAGAAGTTTTAACAAACCCCTTATTGATTAATTGCATATTAAATTTAGCATGTTTGTCATTTTCGATTTTTACAAAACTGTTTGTGGTATGGACTAAAACTGTTCAGGGTGTTTATCAGAAGATCATGAACTTGGACAACTCAAATTCATCAAAACTCAAGATTTTTAAGGTAGAACCTATATTTTTCTTATTTCAGTCAATTTTACATATAAGAAAAAGGAGGTTACTCGAGCAACCCCTATACCTAAAATGAATACTTCAAGAGTTATCGAGGAACTTTAAATGAGGAAAAAACCACAATTTCTAACTCTGCGGAGTAGTCCGTGAAACACAGAAAGAAACTAAAATTCGATGTTTCAATAACCAAATTTGACATTTCATGGATTTTAATTGATTTCTCGTCAGGATTGCTGAGAAATCCAGAAACCAATAAAATTGTAAATTACGAATAATTGATTACAATTAATGAAATGTCAAATTCGATACATAGAATTTTAGTTTCTTTCTGTGTTTTCCGGAAGTCACAGACTACTCCGCACATATAGAAATGATGGTTTTTCTCATTCAAAGGTGGATAGTTTGTTTGAGTAACCCTCCCCCCCTCTATTTATACTTAGAATTGACTGAAAATAATGAAAAATATAGGTTCTAATTTGAAAATCTTGAGTTTTGGTTAATTTGAATAGTCCAAATTCATGATCTCCTGATGAACACCCTATACATTTTTAGTCCAAACCGCAAACAGTTTTATAATACAACGTATTTGCAGAATGGAAAATGAAAAATGGTTTTCCGATGAAAACCTTTTCTGCGGAAATATTCAAAAAAATGTGAATCTCTGTCGCCACCAATTTTTCCATAAGAATCTCATTAACTCATGAACCGTTGAGTTTCTACCCGAGGTATGGCATATTGCTGAACTTTTCATAAAAAAAACTATTTAATGTTGCAATAATATACTAGGTGTGAAATAAGGAGTTGTAGAGATCTGAAAATATTTTGGGGAGAAAGATCATCGTCTCAAATCAAAACATGCAAATTTTCAGCTTAAAATTATGATTAGTTTTCCATAAACCCCTAATAGGTAATCGCGGTTAATCACCCTGTATATTCGACTGAATATAATTAAATTTCATATAAAATATTCCATAAAAATATTTAATAATATGAAACAAACTCTAACAACATGAATAACCCATACCTATTATCACGTGATGAGAAGTGAACGGTATTAGACGAATTTATGATGACGTCAATTTGAAGCAAACACTTGTGACATTTGCATAGATATTCATTCACTTGCTGCGAATCTCGCAATTTTATAAAATAATGTGTAAATATTTGAAGATTATGAACAGATTCATTTTCAACCTCAAATTCAAAGTATAATCTTAACAATGATGATATTAAATAAAATTAGTACAACTTCAATTCGAGTTATTGTTAAAATAAAATTTCAGATTGCCATAACTTAATGTGTTCAAACCGTGAGAGATAGTTTTTATTTTAAGTTATTTTTCGAATAGTTGATATATTCCGTGAGATAATAGAAATAATAACAAGCTTTTGCGTGAAATTTCTGTGTGTTTCTCGGAATCGTGACCTATTCGTAGGTATTTTTGCAGCAGCGTCTGTAATCTGAAACTCCTGCCGTACAGTGAGGGAGACACCTAAGTTTAATTGAATCTAGACAGGGAATTTGTTCCTGGCTCTTGTCAATTCTCGATTGCTTTTATCGGAAGAACACACATGTCGCTTGTGAACGTCAATTTGTAGGTGCTTTTAGAAACCGATATTGAGCAAGGTTTAAAATACACTGTCTACTCGTATCCAGATCCGTGATGTCCAGAAATAGTCCCCTTGATATAAAAGCTCGACGATCATTTGCGTTCTTATCGGAACTTGTAAAAATAATCGAAGGTTCCATACTGGAATGATATTTCGACAACATTTATGGACCATCTATATATAAATTCTAGGTGATGGAATTGGATGTTTGATTGGATGTATAAATCCTCAGTTATCTTTATTTGACACTTCCGATCCGACGTTCATCTTTTCGTGATTACGACCTCAGTTAAAACAAATTGAAACACGCATCAAAAACAGAGCCCTCCATTCTATAATTAAATATGTGATGATACCATGTAATAAGCTACAGTCACAATTTCAACACGAAACTCAAGATTTCAATGTTATCATCAATTTTTCACTATTGAATAAAAACTTTACTGTTTATCTATAAAAAGTCAGACATCACTAACCATTTACATAGTTCTAACGGATAATGAGCGTAGGTTATTTCACAAATTCACAAATATTTTCATATTATTCTATGATGTCTATTACGCCAAAAAGTGAAAAATGCATTATCATGCAAAGTGAAGTAATGACGCCAGGTATAAACAATCAAATGCAATATTAGTTTTTGATTTGACCGTTTTTCTTTGGTAAAGATTTTTGTTGTAAGTAATAACCTTATTATAATAGATATATAATTTTCAATATGGGATTAGTGAAGATGAATCTGCGAATCGATGAAGGGAAAATCAGAGTAAAGTGATGTTATTTCTAGTTATTGTGATTGAAAGTAGTGGATTTTGTGAAGAGTTCAAAGTGCAGTGGTTCAAACTGTTCAAAGTAATAATTTAATTCAGGTAAAAAATAATGTTGAAGTAAAGATCTGATATATTTGTCAACGCATAATACAGAACATAAGACAAAAACCACCATCTCTGCTTTAGAGCAAATAGAAGAATAAGGCATGAAGTTCCTCAAAGCCTTAGTTAGCTTAGATAATATTATTCTGACGAATATAGTCATTTTTTAAAGAAGTGCACATCTGATTACTGTGGATAGATGTTTGAAATTATACAGTGTGTCCCGTAAACTGACGTCAACCCGGTGCATACTGATAGCCAAGGCCATGCTCGACCAGATTATCCAAATTTGATTTTACTAAAAGTGTCTTAGTTTTCGAATGCAACTACAAATGTTGCCGTTTTGTGATTCTCTTTTAGATCCAAAATTAAAGTCCGATTAGCATACCCAACATGATCAAAGATTTTCCTGAGGTACCTAAGGTATTCTGAGAAAAACGAAATGGTTCCCACTTTTTTTAAATTTGATCATCCAATTTTGATCGTTTCTGTTATAAAAAACTATTCAAGGTTAGTTTATTCAGACGCAACCACTTCTCCAGATTACCAAAATCCTCTGTCACCTTTTGTTTCAGACCTTCCCAAGAAGCATCTTCATATAGTACTATGTCATCATCTACAAAATCTATTATTTCACCTTCACTGTTCACCTCAAATATACTATTTATATATAATATAAACAGCAGCGGTCCCAGCACAGTGCCTTGCGGAACTCCATAGGTAAGTAGATTTTTCTTACTGTACTTTCCATTCAATGATGCAATTTGTGTTCGATTTGACAAATAGCTTCGAATGAGATTATAAATTTTTCCACGGAATCCATAGTTATTTAGTTTTTCAAGAAGTCTTTCATGGCATACTGTATCGAATGCCTTTGCCAAATCTATTACTATCGCTAAAGATAAATATATATATAAAGATTTCAATACCGGCAAATAACCTACCAAGTTGAATATCATTTGTTGGAAATTGTAGCTTTTCTCTCATATCTCGAAACGAAGAGAATTTTTCTCGGGGTAAGTGTTTTCGATGAATTTTCTCGTGTTGAAAGAACAGGGGGCAAAATGAAAAGGCATTTGAGGACAGCGAGGAGGGCTGTAGGGTCAAGGGAGGCAGGCTTGTATCACGGCTTGTATCTGTAGGTTTTGTACGTGAAGGGCCCCCGAAATGGACGTCTGTTCACTTGTCTACGTGATGGACATACTGACGCCCAACACCGAAAAGTAGTTCCGATTCTGATTTCGGAATAACCTTATCTGCGACGCTCGCAAACCTCCCCTTTACGCTTAATTGATTCCATACATCTTGCAACTTCAACTTGTCGTCATACCGGATCGATATTTCTGACAGAGCATCACTTGTGTGTGCCTTACTCGGCTTGCAATCTGGTAGGATATCCCCGAGGGAAATATTTTAGAACAATTGGGCGCATCTATTTAAACGCATTAATCTGAAATTTTCTACCCAGGTGACGCCCGTTGCATTTCTGTACGTATAATGAGGTAGAAGAAACCTCCGTCTTTCTAAACAATAACCGTGTGAATACTGTAAATAAATATCTCAGATTAGAATATATCAGACCAATTGAAAAGTCCCTGGTCTGATGCACAGATGGCAGTGCTAGTAATAAATCCATATGATTTTCAGTTAGTATCAACATTCAAACGATATGTGTCGAAATTTGACAGTAGTCCGACGATAAGTTTGTGAGATATTGCGTTGTGAGTGTAGCTACTTTCGTTATTTGAAAAATATGGAAAAAAAAGAATATCGTGTGCTGATAAAACATTGCTTTTTGAAGCAAACCTGGATGAAACATGGCTCCATCATTTCACTCCGGAGACCAATCGACAATCAGCTGAGTGAACTGCACACGATGAACCGAATCCAAAGCGAGGAAGAACACAACAGTCAGCTGGCAAGGTTGTGGCATCAGTATTCTGGGATGCGCAAGGTATAATATTCATTGATTTCCTCCAAAAGGCCGACCATCAACAGCGATTATTATATAGCGTTATTGGATAGTTTAAAGGATGGAATCGTAAAAAAAACGGCCCCATTTGAAGAGAAAAAAGGGGTTGTTTCATTAAGACAATGCGCCGTGTCACAAATCAATGAAAACAATGGCAAAATTGCATAAATTGGGCTTCGAATTACTTCTGCATCCACAGTAATCGCCAGATCTGGCCCCCAGTTACTTTTTCCTCTTCTCAAATCTCAAAAGAATGCTCGCTGGAAAGGAATTTAGTGCCAATGAAGAAGTAATGGCCGAAACTGAGGCTTATTTTGAAGCGAAAGACAAATCATACTACAAAAATGGTATCGAAAAGTTAGAAGATGATATGATATGATATGATCGCTGTATCGCCCTCGAAGGCAACTATGTTGAATAATAAAAAAGAATTTTGCCAAAAAAATGTGTTTTACTATGGTAGACCGAGGATTTTTCAATTGGCCTGTTAGATTAATATTCGAAATTTTGAGGTACCTATAAATAGATTTAGGAATTTTGTGCCATTCTAGTGTTCTTTGTTTAAATTTGGCAACACTTGAAATTTGGAGTTATAGAAATTTCACAAATGAATATCATGTATGGTTAAATGGTAATTCTTGTTTTCCTAATAGCTCATTTCCAAAAATCTAATAGTATAATTTAAGCTTGGATAAACTTCAATGTGCAGGCTTTTCTAGGGGTGGCATAGCTCATTATGAAAATTTAAAATGGTTATATCTTTTCATATAGGACGATACGGAAAAAATGGTAGAGGAAACGTGTTTCTTTTTGTGGATAACCTCAAGAAGCTATTGTTGAAATATATGTACAAGTCAACAACTCACCCTGTATATCAGAGGGTGAAGATTTTGGCAAAGTGATGAAATAATTTTGAACTTTATTACTAAGCTTATCAAATTTCAAATACTGAAATTATTATTTTAATTCCATGTGTTTCATTTTGTAGCAAACATAATTGCAGATCCCGTAGAAGAGAGTTCACAATCTTGGTCTGAAACCTGAAGGTCCCGGGTTCAACTTACTAATTATGTCACCCAGCTACTATGAAAGTCCAACGATTGTCAAATTCATAGCAAATATGTTACTTGGAATAACCTTACATAGCTTCACAAGATATTTCATAACTCAATTCTGATTAGTATAGGGGACACAGTTTTAGCTAGGTTCAGATCTACCTGCAGATTGATCGAAATTAAACGAATCCGATAGATACATTCCATTCTTTCATACTGAAACGAGCAAAACGAACGTTGCGTTGATTCTTCGCAATTCAATCATTACTCAATATAATATGTCTTTACATTCCTCATACATAGGCACGATTTTATCATTAACATTATCTTTTTCCAATAAGTGATAGCGATTCAACACACCTACTTCTTGGGCTCTTATTTCATCTCCTTATACAGAACACATGTCTTACATAATATTGGATTTCATTTCTAACAGATCACAATGCAGATATCCTGGAGGCTCGAACTATTCGAAAAAAAATGACGAGATCAGTTAACTTGTGAGGGAAGATCGATATGCACCCTTGTCTTACATCGATGCAGTCTTTTTCGGTTGGCACGACTGTTTTTCAATCATCTTTTTTCTGACGATAATACCTCAAGGGACGAGAGGATCATTGTTTGAATTTTCTTTCTAGAACAAAGTGAAAACCCCACAGGGCCAAATATTATGGATGAAAAGTGATGATACTGTATTTCTTTTAAATACACGCACTATGAATGTAGATATAGTTTTTTCGTTGGACAAGCTCTAGGGAAAATGTGGCATAACTTTTGGAATTTTTTTTCAGGGTTGGAACTGAAGAATATTCCGCACGTGAAGGAAACTTACATCTAGTTCAGACATGGAAGAGTATTTAAGTCCTTAAATAAAATTAAGATATAAGAATAAGATGAAGAAAGCCATAGGTACAGTGAAGGAATTAGCACTTACCAATACAAAATAGCACAAAATGAGAAGGCTAATCAGCACACAATGAATTGCCTTAACAACATCGATGAAGACTTCAGTTTTCATCGATCTTCTTGTCTTTGCATCACTCCTTGTATGTTTGAGTATTCGTCTCTGTTGGTGTTTCTACACCAACACTCAATGTAACTAATCACAAATACATTACAATAAATACATTGGAGGCCGTAAGTACATAGATATGGAAGTTAAAAAGGATAACAATTGAAAAATCATATTAAAAGAAAAAATGCAATACACAGCACAAATCGATGGATCAAGCACTTGAGACAAACAAATTACAACATAATTGGCATAAGAAACATTCAACAATGAACATAAAATATATAATACTGATCATTAAACATTGAATAGATATTATTATAATTCGTCTAAACTCTGATATTCTGGAATTTCTCTCAGGTTCCCAGAAGAGCCGAGATAAGAAACATTAAACATATAACATTGAATATTGAATAGATTTTATTATAATTCGTCGAAGCTTTGATCTTCTGAAATGTGTCTCAGATTCCAAACACTAAACATTGACCATTGATTTTTATTAGTCCAATATCTGATGTTCTGGAATGATTCTCAGATTCCTATAGGGGAGTCGGGGTGAGAAACATTTAACATTGAACATAAAACAAAACAGAACATTGATATTTAAAAATTAAAAAAAAATTAAAATAAAAAAATCTACATCTAATATTGACCATTAATTAAGTGATAAATACTCAATTAATTAATTGCTAAATAGATATTATTATTCATCCAAGCTTTGATCCTCTGGATTGTCTCTCGGATTCCTAGGATAATCTGGATAAGCAACATTGAACATAAAACACTGAACATTGTTCATTAAACATTGATTATTGAATATATATTATTTTTCATCTAAGCTCTGATTTCCTGGAATGTGTCTCAGATTGCTAGGAGAATCAGGATAAAAAACATTGAACATTGAACATCAAACGAAGAACACTAAACATTGACCATTAAACATTGATTATTGACTAGATATGATTATTCATCCGAGCTCTGATCTTGTGTAGTGTGTATCAAATTCCTAGGCGAATTCATTTAAAAATGAACATAAAACATAGAAAACTAAACATTGACTATTGAATTACTATCATCATTATTCGTCCAAGCTCTGATCTTCTGGAATGTCTTTCAGATTTCTAGGAAAGTCTGGATAAAAAACATTCAAACATTCAACATTCAACATTGAACATAGAACATTGAATATTGATCGTAAAACATTGAATATTGATCATAAAACATGGATTATTGACTAGATATTATTATTAATCCAAACTCTGATCTTTTGAAGTCGAACATTAATCATAGAACATTGACCATTAAACATTGATTATTGACTAGATATTATTATTCATCCAAGCTCTGATTTTCTGTAGTGTGTATGAAATTCCTAGGAGAATTCATTCAACAATGAACATAAAACATAGAAAAATAAACATTGACTATTGAATTACTATTATCATTATTCGACCAAGCTCTGTTCTTCGGGAATGCCTCTCAGATTTCTAGGAAAGTCGGGATAAAAAACATTTAACATTGAATATTAAATGAAGAACACTAAACATTGACCATTAAACATTGATTATTGACTATATATTATTATTCATCGAAGCTCTGATCTTCTGGAGTTTGCTCAAAATCCTAGGATTCATTTAACAATGAACATAAAACGTAAAAGACTAAACATTGATTATTGAATTATTATTATTCGTCCGAACTCTGATCTTCTGGAATCTACTCAGATTTCTAGGAAAGTCAGGATAAAAAACATTTAACATAAAACATTAAACATAGAACACTGAACATTGACCATTAAACATTGATTAATTATTGACTAGATATTATGATTATTCGTCTAAAATGTCTTCCGGAGTGTCTCTCAAATTCCTAGGAGAATCTGGATAAAAAAATATTGAACATTTTTTCAAGCCGAATTGACGAAAAAGAAGGTTTCCATTAATCATTTTCAACGCCACCGAGTATAGTTTCGTTCGATGCGTTTATCGTCGTGCCGATTCGAATTAAATCCGTAGAAATAGTCCGGTGTAGCGCCAAACCGAGCGTAAGAATGGCAATTTTTCGTCCGGGAATCAGTGTTATAGATCACAGTTGTCACAAGTCGTTAAAACGTGCGGCGAATGTTGAGATATAGGTGGGTGGATTTCCCGTGACAACCATCCATCTTCAGGGACAACCCAAACGCTTAGGCCCCGCTCTTTATCGCTCCTCTAGAATGCTTATCACGAGCGGGCGGGAAAAGAAGGACCAGGAACTCCTTATCAGGATCACTGTTGATTCCAGGGACACGTCCCGGGCACAGGCCAGACCCGACGTCTGTGGCTCCTTAGGGATCGCATTAACACTTTATTGTTATCGCTGAATGTCGCACGAAATGCTAATGTCCCCACGGTTTTTTTTTTAAGACCGCAAACGTTATGAGCCGATGTTAACGACACGTAGTCGGGAAATTGAAAACTTCCACTGTTTTTATTGCACCTACTTGGGATTCTATAGTTGCGTACGATATCTGTTAGATGAAAGGGAATTTTCATCCAATTTTCATTCGGATTTTATTGTTTTACTATGAGATGAAGAGCAGTTCAGTTTGTGAGTTCTGTCTGACGAACCAGATTTTTGTCCAATTTTGCAGTAAATCTCCGAATGATCATCTGCTTTTGCGTGCTTGTTCCAGGAAAACAGCTGGCTATCATTTTGACTAAATATCTGATGTGTATGTGTATGATAACATTTTTAGGTAGAAACCGTTGAGATGAAGAGCAGTTCAGTTTGTGACTTTTGTCTGACGAACTAGAATCTTTGTCCAATTGTGCAGGAAATCTCTGAATGATCATAATTATGTTTTCGCGTGAAAATAGCGGGCTATCATTTTGCCCATATAACTGATGTTTTCACATTTTTATTAGGTGTACAAATTTGCTCCCGCCGTTTTGCAAAATATGGCTGTAGCGGTAAGTGGTAGTCGAAATAAATAGATCATAGATGTCATACAATAAGCTTAGGTATTTGTCAACATAACGCCATCATATTATTAGTCGATTTGTGTCTGAATCATAAAGGTATTCTCGATTGAACATGTCAGCTTACGAGCCAAATTCTCGTCATCTGCGGGGGGTTTCAATTTTCTGCGGCTGAGGACTATCGAATGCTCTCAAATAAAAAACCGATAGAAACAATTACAGGCGATCGTTATCGAACGCAAAAAATGCGTTTGAGCCGAGCATTGAAAAAAAAAAACGGCCGCAATACAACGAGAGACTTGATAAAATTATTTTACAGCATGACAATGCTCGACCCCATGTTGCGAAAGTGGTCATGACATACTTGGAAACGTTGAATGGGAAGTCCTACTCCACCCGCCGTATCCTCCACATGTTGCTTCCTCGGACTATTACTTGTTTCGATCAATGGCACTCGTACTGGCTGACCAGCATTTCCGGTCTTATGAAGAAGTAAAATTTGGATTGATTCGTGGATAGCTTCAAAAGATCACCAGTGCTTTCAACGCGGGATTCGTATGCTGCCCGAAAGATGGGAGAAAGTAGTGGTCAGCGATGGACAACACTTTGAATCGTAAATGTATAACCAATTTCTCAAAATAAAGTCCCGAATTTCGGAAAAACGGTGGAGCCAAGTTGTACACCGTTGTACCAAAGCTCATAATAAATTTAATCGTCACAGCTTATCAACAGGATTAACAATTCGGATTTTCCTGAGGACTACTAGAGAATTGTTTGCAATTATTTTCACGAAATCGGTAGCAGATACGAAAAATCTACATAAAACCAAAAAGTGTAGTACTGGAAATAAGTTCCTTTCACATTTCTTTTTCAGTGATGCTCCAAAAAAAAGTTCTATAGGTAAGACGCGGACACTGTTCCAGAAAAATTTTTATGTGTCACATGTAGTTTTGCAGTCAAAATAAGCATATCACATGATGAAAACTTTAAATTGGAATATCTATGCCAAATTTAAATTGAAAATCTCGTGAAAGGGATATGAGAATAAATAAAATAATAAAAAAATCAAACTTCAAAACCCTGTTTCACGACATCACGTTAACGGGCCCATATCTATAGGACATTTTTTCTCAAAATGATCTGAAGAATCTATCATTTTCGTTCGTACCTCCAACACATAATTAGAGATGAGGCAAAACACTATAATCCCTGGTTTCTAACATTCAACCTAACAGCGATGTCAAATCCATTTGGGTTTATGAAATTTTGTACAGTGTAAAATTGTCTAATCTATGTTATCTGGAGCTTTCAACTTGAGAAGAAGAATTAAAATGCTTTTCAGAAACCCAAAATGACGCTTAACGAACAATTTTCGCGTAATATTTGACCACTGTGTTAATTGGCAGAATATTCAAATAAAAGGAGTTGACCTTACTTCCAGCAACCTAAATGACACTTGACCATAGAATTGACAGCTGTCAAGTGGAATTTTACTATAATTGGGTTTTTAGATACCGGCCGTAAGAGTTGCTGCATTTTTTAAGGTTCGTGCACAAAATTTCAGGATGACATTCATTGAACAAAGCAGAAATTTCCGAAAGTTTATGCATTGAATTCATCCAAACATATTTTGCTGGGCATCATGGTAACAGGGAATTTAGTCACACGGTATCTGTTCTGGCCGATTGCGGAACGATGAATCGCTTGAATGATTCCAAGGTTTTATGATCGTAGATAACGAACCGAAAATACAGTCTTAATACTTTTTGTCCAGTGTATTAGGTACGGCGAGTGGTAGGCGATCTATCAAGTAGGCAAGAAGGTTCATTTCGGTGAACGGTGATTGGGTCGGCCGAGAATATTTATAAACGTACCGACCGACCACGATCTTGATTTCCTCAGGTGATACTTCAGATTGAAGTTTAGTGGAAAGCTGAGTAACGTCTGCAAAAGACATGGACCAGCCCAAGCAAGGACCTGAGTCCCGAGCGTCACATTAAGTGGCCGGCTCTTAGTTTGACCGTGAGCTATTCGTATCCCTGTTGGGATCGTTGTAGGGAAGGGGCCAGTATGCCCCTTTGCCATCTCATGAGGACTGGCCGGTTGCTTTCCTTCGTCTAGTATCCTACAGGGAACTGATTAATTATTGCCAGTTAATGCCAGAACACATCATAACATACAATGCGACCTGCACACGACCCTAGATGGTTTTCGTGGAGGAAAAACAGTCGAGGGTAAGTGGGATTCGGTGAACGACGTTGTTCGAGGTTAAGCAATCGATGAATATTGAGTTAACGAAATAGGACAACGCAGTATCCAAATGGAAAAATTGTCACCAGTTAAAGTTTTCTGAATATTTCACATTTTGTAGAATATGATCTCCTGAACAAGAAAGTCTAGGGTCCAACTCAATCCTATAACTAGTTGAAAAATGCATTTTTTTAAACTTTAAAGTGACATTTCTCATAGGAACACATCTGGAATGAACCATTTTTACCGGATAAATATTGCTTTCCCATAAGGTACTAATTTTAGACTGGTTTTCAATAAAAATTTTTGTTAGATACGGGGTCAGTCAAACATTATTAATAATAATAATAATAAGGGCTTTATTTCTTTATAGAAATCTCAAGGGGAAGTTCACCCATAGGTGTTCTACTACTTAACCCTTGTTGATACATGAAAGAAAAAATAAATTAAATACATACATACATTGTGTACAATCCATCTAATAACATTGATAGAAAACAATAATAGAGCATAACGAATTGAAAAAAAAATAATTTTTTTTATCACCTAGGAGATAGAAGATGAGTTGGGAGGACTGAGCAGGTATTCTCTGATTTTGTTCCTGAATTTGTGATTATTAAGTTGTTTCAATTCATAGGGTTAACAATGTACAATTTACAGATCAAAATGGAATTCGTTCATAATTCACTTTGAAAAAACTGGTCTTTTTTTGAAGTGATCCATGAATCGATCCAATTTTTCTACTTTTTCATGAGACCGGAAGTGCCGATCAGCCAGGCCGTGTGCCATTGATCGAAACAAGTGATAGTCCGAGGGAGCAAGGTCCAGACATTGCTCCCTCGGACTGTCACCGCCGTATTCTCCAGAGAATACGGCGGGTGGGGTAGGACTTCCCATTTCAACGTTTCAAAGTATGTCTTACCACTGCCGCAACATAGGATCGAGCATTGTCATGCTGTAAAACCTATCACGTCTCTCGTCGTATTTCGACCGTTTGTCTTTCAATGCTCGGCTAGAACGCATTAATTGCATTCGGTAACAATCGCCTGTGATTGTTTCGGTCGGTTTTAACAATTCATTATACACAACGCCGAACTGGTCCCACCAAATACCGAGAATGACCTTGGAACCGTGAATATTCGGTGGTGGAACCATGGCCGGGATATCCCCAAGATTTTCTGCGTTTGGGATTATCGTAATGAACCCATTTTTTGTCTGAAAGCCAATTCGATTCAGAAATCATTTTCGTCTTTGCCTTGCAAGCAGCTGTTCATAAGCAAACAAACGCCGTTCAATATCTCTAGGCTTCAACTCGAACGGCACCCAATTTCCTTGTTTCTGAATCTTACCCATGACTTTCAGGCATTTTGGAATGGCTTGTTCCGTCACTCCCAATGACCCCGCCAATTATTGTTGCGTTTGAGACGAGTCTTGATCAACTCATCAAGTAATGCCTCCAAAAATGCATCTTCGAAAATATTCTCTCTTTCTGGTCTTTGACGACAAAATCTCCGTTCTTGAAGCGTTGAAACCATTCTCGGCACGTTCTTCCACTAATAGAGGCCTCACCATAGGTATTTGAGAGTATTCAATGTGCCTCAGCCGCAAATTTATTCACATTTAAGCAGAAAATTAAAACCTCCCGTAAATGACGACATCATCACAAAAAAGTTGGAAAACAAAGCATTTGAGGGACCATGTTTATGGAAGTTTTTTCTTGAAATTATTCAGGGCATCTCTCGTTTTACTTTGTACCTTCAATTGAAGAACATCCTTTATATTTATATTGTTTTACATTAGTTATTTCAATATGTACGACTAAGCAACGTCAAGATCTTATTTGGTCAAAACCTCACGTACAAGAATTAGAAATAGAATCATACAGAGAATTTAGGACACCCTCGTATCCCTTAACATGCCACGTCATTCTAAGCCTGTACAACAAATGCTACAAATTTTTAATTGAAATCACATACTTTCATAATAATAAAAAATCTCCAATGTTCCTCGTGAAACAATAACGAATCCAAGAAACCTAACCCTTATTTCGACTTGTAATTTTTTTTAGATCAATTCGATGTGACAACGATATATGGGGAACCGTAATCAATTATTCTCAACGGAGAAATTCCTAAAGTTTTCAGTGGGGAGAGAAGAACTGGATCGGTATACTTCAATGTATAAACAAAATAAATCATGGGCAATTAGTATACGCCAGCTTAGAATGCCTGCTAAATAGACTTGGTAAATGAGGAACCGGCAAGCCATAGGTAAGTGACAGCATTGGAACTAACCAATGGCTGTACCAATTATCATTTGTCAAGTGGGCAGTTAATGAAAGTGACCAGAGGCTATACAACCACCGGCAACTCATTTACAGTCGCCCTTTATCTTCATAACCCTTCCAGACCCTTCCCCTCGACATGCCAACTTGTCACTAGCAAGTATTGGACCCCTTCACCTCAACGATATACAGACGGAAAAATGTCAATATTTTGTCATATGTCGCTGATTCTTGTTTGAATAACGTCAGTATCATTAACGACTCGCTCAATAAAGAACGAGCAAAGTCTTACTGTAGTAGACTTCATTTAATATACACCATTCTTGAAAATATTGCAGGCAGGTTTTTTATAATGAAAAATAAATGATAAAATTAAATATAAACTAGTATGATATAGTGTCATATTGCCATTCCATAAATCAAAAATTTAAAAACGATATTAAATTGATACGACAAACTAAATATGTTACTGAAGATGAAAGAAAAGCTTTGAAAACTTTATTACTTACCTCTACTCAGTTGTCACGTGATAAGGAACGCACTAGATCGGTTTAATTTACGATTACGTCACTTCGAAGTAAACTCCTGTGTCATTCGAATTTTTTTTCTTCTGTATGACTTAAATTTTTTTTCTCTATTTCAGTATCTTAATGAGTTGCTCCTCCTCCTTACAGCATTGTTTTCAGTTATATTTTTCGTTTTGTGGTTGTTCACACTGACTTCCGATCCTATCAAATTTCAACACACGTCAATTGTCAATATAATATAATTTGGATATAGTCAAATGATTTGCAACATTATTCGCAATTTCTCTTGATTCTATTGGTGTTAAATCGATTTCGTCAGACTTAATTCACGAATTGAATGCGTTATTGTAAATTATTTCAGAATTCGAAACGTACGATTCAAATTCCAAAATCTGTCAATTTTCGTAACAGTAACACCAACTGCCAAGATACAATACAAAAGTCACTAGGATGTATAATCTGAATTTTTCATTGAAATTCGATTATATTTCACAACTTGACTGACAGAGACAATACCATCTAATACTCGTTGCAGAAGGCAATTCCAACACTCATACTTCTTCATCGCTCGTTTTCGAATTTTGTATTCGTGTTGGAATAGGAGCCCATTCTACAAATGTTTTAGAATATGCTATTCTACATTCTAGTTATTTTGGCAATCGAAACAGATTCATTTTTCTTATAGAAATAAAACTTATAGCCTTCAACAGATTGCTACTTAGAATGTAATGAATCCAACATCTCAAAAATGTTTTTTCCTCAGTCTACTGGTGTATTATTTTAAATCAAAATCTGGTGCATAATTTGAAAAATTTTTATTTTGGAAAGTGTAGAATCTAGTTTTTCTCGACAAAAGCGTTGATCCTTTTAGCTCCAGAATAGAATTCTCTTATTTCAAAAGGATTAATGGAGAATTTGGATTTTTCGAAAATAAACGACATAGAACCATAAAATTCAAAGCATATTAAATATAAGTGTAAGTACCTATATTGACAATGAATAAATTATTCCTCACCTCTGACTAGATAAGTTTGATTTATAGGTTCTCATTCCTTTCAGATGTGATATTCTACCTCTACGCATAATTTATTTTTGATCATAACAAAAATTGATCGTCGAACCTAAAAAAAAGAAGACAATGTGATTTTAGTTTGGACTGGAAATACATCGGATCTTGGAGACTGTTGTAGTATGGTGAGAGAGTGGTGTCTTGGGAGTAGCTCAAAACGATCGCCTTCGTCGTCTTCATATTCCTTGATGAAAGATCATTTAATCCCATGAGAGACTCAAGGAAAACTTTCCGCCAATATCTTCGCTGAAATATCCGACATTAAGGGATGTTCCGAACATCTGTGTAACCCTTTCACGTTTCCTTGCCTCGTTCAAGGTCCCCTCTTCGAGAATGACATCTAATGAATCGTCTGTCATTCAATCAAGATAATTAGATTGTTTTTCTGGAAGGGTTATGTGTGTAGAATAACTACGATATTACGAAAATAATGAAATAAGTGTGTGACGATGTCCCTGAACTACGTGTCAGCTACAGGCACTCGAACAAGATCGGTGTATTAAAAATACGAGGGCTACTATTTATGTATTGAGAATTGTCAACACTGATATTGCCAGAAAAAACCTGATATTTTCACCGTAAAATTTGACATTTTTTGTGTGATGAGTACTTATAACGTTGACGTACTAGCATAATTTTTGTTGTTTACAGTTAATTGAAAATTTCATCTCTGCCAAAATATGGATTTAACTGGTGAAAATTTTCGAGCTATGAAAATTATGACTTACGATGTGGTCTAACTAAAGAAAAATGCATCTATCAACTAAATTCAACTTTGGGCGATGAAGCAGCATTTAATATCGAAGCTGTGAGAAAACTAACTAGAGAAGATCGTCATGTGACATATCAGGAAATCGAGAGATGGTTAAACATTACTATGATAAGCATAGATAAGATTTTGTAAGAACATTTGTGTGTTTGTTGGCTTTGTGCAAGTTGGAATCCACATTTTGAATGGTACTCAAAAAATTGCTATTGTCGTAAAATCATTTCGAAATACAACTGTGGTACATCCAAAGCGGTATAAAACATCGTTACAGGTTTCGAGTTGTGGATTTATGCATACGAGCCAGAAAGAAAACGTCAGTCGGCAGTTTGGATGTTTCAATGTGAAACAAAGCCAACAAAAGTTGTTCGTTTTCGAAGCGTTGAGAAGCCAATGGTGGCATCTTTCTTCACGAAAACTGGACCTGTGGCAATTGTGGCTCTTGAAAATCAAAAGACCCCTAATTCAGACTTATATGGAACCATTTGTTTGCCTGAATTTTTCGGTAAATTGAGAGAAGCAAACCCAAAACTACGAATTATCTTGCATCATGACAATGCGAGCTCACACACATTAAATGCAACGAATAAGTATTTGGTCACACAAAAAATCAAATTAATGGGTCATCCGTCTTATAGCACCGACTTGGCACCTAATGACTTCTTTCTATTCTCAGAAATCAAAAATTAACTTCTTGGACAAGGATTTTCATCGCCTGAAAATGCGGTTGAGGCCTTCAAATTGCATGTTTCAGAACGACCATCTTCTGACTGAAAAAAAAAATTTCGAATCGCATGCAAAAGTGTATAGAAGTTAAAGGTGATTATTTTGAAAAGCAGTAAGAATATTTTGCATCAAAATCGCTCGTTAATTTTTTGTATTCTCAATGCATAAATAGTTACCCTGGTATATCCTCGATTGATATGTTGAGTCCCCAGTTTAGTTGATAATCATTCTCGTTGGGTTAGATTTGAACCTCTTGTTGGCAGTTATCTGTTTGAGATTATGCAAATCTCTGGTGACTGCATAAGGCAGAAATAGCTGGAATAGTCATCCTAGTGGATGGATTACTCTATTCTCCCATGAAACTCATCACTGAAATAGAATTGACATAATTAGAGAGAGCTGATTGTACAATCCTAGAGCATCTCAGGCACTTAGCCTGAGGTGAACACATTAGGTTATTATGTGTCTTACAACTGGAGAACTAGAACATTTCATAAGAGAGTATTATACCATCAGGCAGATCAAGAAATTGCCATGAAATTCGTGAGTAGTTTCGAAACTGATCAATTATTACAGATATTTAAATGTCGGTTAAGCATTATTTTTTTTTTTGTGAATGGAATACACAAATGAAACAATTCTTTGGGAACTCAGATACGAATTGAAGACTTAAAACCTTTTTCTATTTTGAACTTTTACCTGTTTTATACAGGTTTTTCACCTAAAACTCGTGCCACTAATTAGTGCTTCTTTAGTCAGCTAATTTGCAACAAAAAATGATCTATGACATTTTCTCCTCTTGAATTGTCAGTTTCTGCCAGGTCAGAGAAGCTGGGGAATGACACTATTCGATTCAATATACGTTTCTTTCCTGGCAACTACTTTTCCACTATCATTGAAGGGAGCATTATTAAAATTGGTTTTACTGTTCGAAAAGTCTGATGCCACTTTTAGGGTAACAATTTGCAGTTTTCAGGAAATTCTTGTGATGAAACTTCATTTTGAAGCTTATTTTTTACCCATTGAATCTACTAGAAATTTTTTCACAGGGAATCATGATGGTATTTGTAATTTAACGGTTTTCGACCATTTTTGAAGTTTTTTTCATCACAAAAATGATTATAATGCAATATGTACCTACAGTCAAATGTATAGTCAGTGAAACGATCTTGATGGAATTTTGCATAAACCATCGTGGTATATATATATATGATAAAATTATTACATGAAGTATTTGCAATTTTTCTTGTTGAACGATCCTTGGTCATTCATATGATATTTTTAAAATAAAGCTACCAGAATACTGGTAAAGTTGAAGCTTGGCAATAGTAGGGTAAATAATCCGCAAGATATAGCCAACGTATTTGCTACTTTTTTTAGTAGTGTTTTCCAGCATCCAGAACTGAATGATTTACCAGCCATTATAATCAAAGTCATGTTTGCATACATTTCCATCCAGTAGAAGATTATTAGGTTGAAAATGCTTTGAGGAATATGAAAGACAAAAAGACATCTGTTCCGGATAACATACAATCCTCATAAGAGACTATTCTGAAAATTTCACTGCTTGATGAACTGGGTTCCAATTTATGTCTGAAAACAGAAACATTTCCTGATATATGGAAAGAGGCTAGGGTCTATCCAATATTCAAGAACGGTGACAAGAATAAAACTGAGAAATATAGAGGCAGTTCGTTGCTCTGCAACTTTGCCAAGTCCTTTGGAGGGATATGACAGTATGTATTTCAGTATTGATAACTCGATGTCAACATGGCTTCGTTTCGTAATTGGTATTGAATTCAAACTTTATCTCAGAGGCGAAAGATGTTGGCAAGCAGGTGGATGTTATTCATTCTGATTTTGCAAAAGCCTTCGACAAACTGAACCATAACATTTGTTGGATATTTTGCTGGATATGACTTTATGACGTCCTGTTGGTCTGGCATAACAGTTTGTCTCACATAACGGTTTTCGCGCTAAGAGTTATTTTGGGTCATCTCGTGTTCCTTAAGGTTCGAAATGGGGCCACTTCTATTTCTGATATTTGCGCAAAATCCAAAGAGGCCAAAAGAAAATTTTCATTTCATGTCATTTCTTTGACCTGAATGGAAGTAGTCGTACTTTAAGTTTTTTCAGTAAAGTTATTATTCATTATAAGCCGTTGAGCTCGCATTATTAGCGTGTACATAAATCAGAATTGTTTTTCACGCAGCACATTTATAGTGGGATCATTGCCTATCAGGTACCTGAACTGACCCTTTCAATCCCCTAACTCGGGTAAGTAAGAGAAAAAAAATCATACTTCCTCTGTTACATATAAAGTTGGGCTCAATGAGGCAATTTGTGAAGGCTCTCGACAAGAATGGGTTGAGCACAGAAAAACTCAGAACAGGAATATTTGATGGCCCACAAATAAGACAATTAATTAAGGATCCTGCCTTCATAAATTCAATGAATCAAGTTGAACGAGAAGCTTGGACATCATTTGTTGCAGTTGTAGAAAATTTTCTAGGCTAACATAAAGCTCAAAATTATGTTGAAATGGTCAACAAGATGCTTAATAGTTTCAAATCCTTAGGGTGCAATATGAGTATTGAAATACACTATTTATTATTTATTACCGTTTTCCAGAAAATTTTGAAGACATGTGTGAGGAACAAGATGAAAGATTTCACCAAAATATTAAAGTTGTGGAGGACCGCTACTAAGGAAGATGGGACATGCACATGATGGCAGATTACTTCTGGAGTTTGAAGAGGAACTGTTTGAAAAATCATTCAAGAATGTCGCGGAAAAGAAGCTTTCGAAGTGTTGAGTGACTATTTGATTTCTTCAATGTTTTTTTGTGTTTGTAAGTACGACATGATATTGTATTTTGTATAACTGAAATAAAAATTTTATATCTACTTTTGTTTACTATACTTACGGATTTGAGTTAAAATAATGTTACTTTTATTTCTCTAAAATTGTATTTCTTAACAATTTGAGCAAATTGGTTAAAATGAATTCGTTATTTGAATTCAGGACAAATTGATATAGAATCAGCTCAAAAAACTTT
The DNA here is from genome assembly GCF_914767665.1 of Harmonia axyridis. Lineage (NCBI taxonomy): Eukaryota > Metazoa > Arthropoda > Insecta > Coleoptera > Coccinellidae > Harmonia > Harmonia axyridis. The sequence continues at coordinate 1,010,081 of NC_059508.1, forward strand.
GACACCAAAACAGCTGTTCCCCTGTGAATAGGTTTCTTGTGAAAAAAATCAAGGAATCACCTCCTGATTTTTTTGACATATCTTCACCTTACACCTTGAATAACAAATTATTATTTCTCTTCTGTAGGGAATTTCTTCGGTCCCACCCGTTTGTAGTGAAAATGTAGGGAGGCGGCGTGAGTTTATTTACAATATAAATAACGTTCTCGGGGTAATTTGCGAAAAGAGAAGGCCATAAAATATAGCTAATTAACGGCTTTCATGACGTTCGGGACAATCGACCTTCTTTCCGAATTCGCTCAACAAATTAGTTCCAAACTTCCTTCCTAATTAAGGTCCGTATCGACCTATAAGATTCCACGAAGACCGAAACAAGACTTGAAGATCACACCTTGGAAAGAGGGATATAGTTCCAGAGGATATATTTCTTGCGTCCGAAAGATTCGTCAGGTTCATTTATCCTGTCGTTGTTTTCTCCTATTGATCCATTTGTCCATGATACTAGACAAATTATAACGTCCTGTTGTTTGACAGTTCTAAACATTTTGTCCTATTCATTGACATCGTCATAGATTAGAATTTTAAGAACGATATTCTTTGATTTGACAATACCATGAACTAATAAACATAAATAGAGGGAGTATATATGAAAATTTTACGTGTCCAAATAGTTATTTATAATACAAGTGCAGAAGGCATTGATATTCTTCCACGAGTTCAAAATTCAAAAACGAGCCACGAAGTGGCGAGTTTTGGAATGAACGAGTGGTAGAATGAGCCTTCTGTACGAGTATTATACATTATTTTCTCTAATTCATTGCATTTCCATTGAAAGTAATGAAATATTTCCATAGATTTATTTTAGTGATTTTTGCATTGAAAAATGTTGGTTGGCAGAAATGATTTCTTTAAGGCAAATTGATTAATTGACAGATAAAGCCGTGGCGGAAAGTTTGGAGTACCAACATAGAATTATAAAATATAACCATGAAAACTGTGCGTTTCTGATATATTCTCGCACGATTTTGTTCTACAAGATGTGGAAGAATGAACGGAATAACCACAGAATTAGAGAAAATACTTAGACGACATTGTCGGTTTGTGATATATTTTCAAATTCATAATTCAATAATTCACAAATACTATATTAATATTAATAGATAATGGCTCATTCAGTAATATTTTGATTTTCAGATTATAGAATTTGAATTCCAATTTATGAAATCGTGTAATTCGTAATGTCAAAATTTGGGACCTTTCGGATATAAAAATGATGAAAATAATATAAACTGATTATATTTCTATGATGAACCACAGCATTTTTGGTGTTATTTTTGTAACAAATAATAAATAAAGAAATAAAGTCGTGACTTCAAGGCCTACTTCGATGTCAATAATTCCTGAATGGAGTATACAGAGTGTACGGGGAGTACGGATTTACTATGAAAAATTTATTTCTGCCTTTCCTTAGAAAGCTACAGGGTGAGTTTTCATATTCCAGACATAATAAAAAGTTCCTATTCTTGCAATTGTTTTATTTTCTTCGTTCTTTAATCCAAATGAATGAACTTTTGTCTAAAACCACTCTCAGATTTAGCTTTTTTCTTCGATTCGATATCGACATTTTTCAAAAGGTTTTTTTTTTATCTCCTAGTGAAACGATCTTGATGGAATTCTGAATAAACCATTGTGTTATTTTCTGTACATTTGATTCCATTTTAATTACTCATTTAATACACTTCCATCCCTTTAATCGTAATGGCTAGGAATAAATGAAAGACAATATTTCCTAGGTAGTAGTAATTGCATTTCTGTCTGTTCGAGAACAACAACGATAGTTCTCCTTTCGTTGTTGATTGCACCAAATCAAATGGAGAATCTATCAGGAATGGGAAAGACTACTTAGGGCCACTCCAAACTTCCTCTTTCAAGACAATATAGCACCAAACCCTTCCATCTGTCTCACGTCAAGTGTCAAGCAGGGAATTCTCGAACTGCATGGCTTTTATAGCTGTCAACTTGGACAATATCAAGAATGTGGCACCGTGCTATTCAGGTCGAATCTCTTCTGTCTAATTTTAATGGGGAATGTGACATCGAGATATGTCTACCTAAACTGGACACCGAAATAATTAATGCAATTATTTGGATGTGTTGTACGTCATGTTTAAACCAGTTGGGTGAGCAAGATTAGGTGTCTGATCTAATGAAAACAAGAAAGGATTAATTCATTAATTATTCATGTATTTCCATTAGGAACTGTGGCTCTCGATCAGCGTATTAGCAATATTTTGAGCTTTGAAATGATTGGAAGCGAATGTTTGAAGGTATGAAAAATATTCTCCTATTTATTAACATCCCCATAGATTAGACATTTAGGAACGATATACGAAAATGAATGAATAAATAAACGAGGCTAAAGACTCAACAAAATTTCAAACAGCCATATTCACGGAATCCAAAAACGGCTCTCGAGATCTGAACCGCTATCCTTTTGATTTAATGATTTTAAAATATTTCCGTTCGAGAGTTATCGTGTTCACGACCGGCCAGATATATTTGATTCGAGGACGGATGTAAATTCAATCTTTGAGACAATTCAGGATTCTAAAATCACAGACATCGTTTATAGACGGCATTATAGGTGGAACTATATTAACAAACCAAGCGTTCAAAAATTTTGTGTGATCACCTTCTATAGAGAAATATATTTCTATAATCCAATTATGTTTTCGTGGAATTCTCTCCTAACAAAATTAGTTGTGACAATTTTACACTAGGAAAAATGTGAACGATGTTACGCTGCATTTGAATTTGAAGGTCAGTGAAGACAGAATGAAAAATGATTTATTGTTAAACAGGAAATGTGAAACTGAGCATTCACAGATTACGAGAAATTAACAGAAAAATACATTGCTGGTTGATATCATTCAGAGCAGTGGAAGAATTCTGGTTTTTGAAATGGGTGTCATCAATTTTTGTGTTATTTTTGGGGTGTTCATTCTGGTAAGTGTATATTGAAATCACCAAATATTAGATCACTTAAAAGAAGTCTAGCTGTACCTATAATTTTTTTTTTCACGAAGCCCTTTTTTTCCTGATTTAGCACACAGATGCAATAATTTTTGAAAGTGGATGATTTAAAGCTTATTTATGAACTTATAAATCAATAATTGTAGAAGCCTATTGGAATTGAATAATTTTTGGGCAGAACTTGTAGTGAATAATTTCGAATGCTCGAGATTCTTATAATGTTTCAGAATGGAAGTTCATCTGCCAGTATTTGGAAGGAGGTAGAAAAAACAGCAGGAAAAAATTTGGTTGCATTAAATAATATGAGAGGTTCTTCAGGATTGCAAAATATTGAGCCAGTCCTAACTTCGGCAAAGATAAAAAACCCTAGAAAATATACTGATGGACTATTGAAACCCATTTTAGGATTGAAAGATGAAAACAGCTCCCAAAATTTGATAGGAAAAGGAAACCACTTCCTTTCTAAAATGGATAATATGAAAAACTGTATTGGTTTTGGTTTGCCGATAGTTATACGTAAGTGATTTCTAAGAACTATTTGAAAGTATGTTATGATAAAGATATGAATGATGTGTCATGATAGTTTCATCCATAATCAGAAAAGAATTTATTAAAATGTTTTTTCTTACAGCTGTTTATGTGCCTGCTGCAACCACAACAACTACAACCACAACCAGTGGCACACCGGATGCTAGATCATGATATTTCAAATATGGAGTAGCTAACTAAATATTGAACGGAATAATTCGGAAATGAAACTATTTTTCGAGTTTTAAAATTCACATTCCTATATACATAAGTAATAATTGTAATGATCTGGATGGAACAGTTGTTAATTATATGCATATGAATAAGATTTTTCGGAAATTGCCAATAAAGGTCAATTTTTATTTGATAGAGGACATCTAATAGGCCAATTGAAAAGTCCCCGGTCTACCATACTTAAACACATTTTTTTGCCAAAATTCGATTTTATTATTCAACATAGTTGCCTTCGAAGGCGATACAACGATTAAAGCGATCTTCCAACTTTTCGATACCCTTTTTGTAGTACGATTTGTCTTTCGCTTCAAATTAGGTCTCAGTTTCGACGATTACTTCTTCATTGGCGCTAAATTTCGATTTGAAACATTCGATCTTTTCGTTATTTCCATATCAATTTTTAGATAAAAAAATTATAAAACATATCTAGATTCGAATCAGTGAAGTAATCAGTGAAAAGCATAGAAATAATCAGATTGACGGAAGGACACTGCTTTTGTTATGAAAGCCCAATTTTTCTGTGCTCATCAATAGTTGAAACCATAGAAATATTGGGACTCTTAGATAAAAAAAGGTTTTTGACCATTGTCTGTTATTTATTTCAATACCAACCGATATTATATATTTTTGAAATCAGGAAAAATCAAGCTTTCAAAAAATGGCACAGAAATCTAGTGTTCCCATTTGAAAAAACATAAATTTGGTTCATAGCTTCGTAATTAAAAATCCATTGGAAAAGACAAGCAAGCCACTGGATTCTACGTAAAAAAATGCCTCTATAATTTTTTATTTCAGAGCTCTATCATGAGTATTAGCGGAGATATAAATGTTTTTCGATATCGCCATTTTTCCAATTGTCGCTTATAACTCGACAACAAAAGAAGGTGGCCAAAAATGAATAATAATAATAATAATAACAATCCTTTATTCATGCTAATATCTTACGATTTACATTCGTCATCTTTACAAATTTACCCTTATTAGTTTCTCGGAAAAAGAGATCGAGGATGGGGTACCAGATTTTGTCTATCTCCTCTGGTTTAAAGGTTGTAGTGCTAGAACATCGAAATTAGCCCACCCTGTACATCAGATTGGGGACTTTTCAATTGGCCTAATATTGATTGCAAATTTTTAGGTATAGTATCATAGTAAAACTATATTTCTGAAAATGCGAATAAATATCTGTTTGGCGTTCGTGTCCATTCTAAGAAGATTATTCATTTACTTCAATGGGTAATTAATATCTTATTGTTTTATCGAAATTTTACAGTATAAAGGTTCCGAGTATCAAGGATAACGAACTCATTATGTTAATCTTGAAGAAAATGATAAATATTTCTGAAAATTTCAGTGGGTTAGAATCATTGAGAATAATAGTCCAAAATTGCAAAACCTTTTTTTTTGAGAGGTTGCCAACCCCCTCGTTCAAGTGTCCCCCTCCAAAGAATAATTGACTTGTTTCGTCGTTTCCCGGAAAAACTCATACTTACGGAAATATCCGGCTGATGGACAGTTGTATGTGGGCCACCCTATATACCAGAAATGGCAGTTTCCGCTGGAATGTGCCATTAAAGCGTCCAGGGAAAAGCTTGTAATAAAGGCGATTGTGTCGGAAGACTAAAGAAAAGACGAACGTGTGGGTGATAGGGAGGGGGTAGTTAACGACCACCATGTGGCATTAGCTGGCCATCAACATTGGTGCGCCGTCTTATCAACTGGGGATAATTGGGTATTGATCTTTAATCTCTTACAGGAGACGGACAAGAAATCCATTTTATTGTGTTTGTTCCCTTTCGCGAACTGTCGCAACAAGAATTATTATGAGAATGCCACTTCATCAACCAGCAAACAACTATTTTCTTTTCTGAATTTGGTGCGCTTTCAATCGATTTTGACTCTATATATTGTTATGGATCTCTTCGAATTGCAATTTTGAAAATTTTATAAAATAAATCCAAACGAATATACCTAAATCTCTGCTTGAAATAAATCTTTCTCTCAGGTGGGGTTCAGAGAAAGTATAAAATGTTTTATCACAGACAACAAACTCAGCTACCTAATTTAAGAACTTAACTAACTACTTGACTATTAAAAATTGAAATTTATACAAACTTTGAAAACTTATCTAATGTTCTCTTCCATTTAGTCCAGCTAAGTATATTTCTTTCTTCAGTTAAACTCAAACTCCTATTCCATACTACTTGAATTCCAATTCCATACTCTTTTCAATTCCAATTCCATACTCAGCTCCAAATTCCTTTTTCAAATTCCAATTCCAAACTCCGTCAAGTTCAACTCTAAATTCCAATTCCAAACTTTCAATTCCATCGAAATCCAATTCAACATCTCTAGAAAAAAATATCTCCAAACTCCTCACTATTCTGCTAGACATATCTCAATTATTTTTCCCGCTATCGTGGATTTCAAATTTTCTTTCTGGATTGGATGATCGTCTATGTACTATCTTTTGCACTATCACTCAATTTTGAATTTTCTTTCTCTTACTTAACTTCCCATCTTTTATAACAAACTTATCACCTATTATTTCTAAATTTGAATATTTTGTATGAAACCAAATTTTATCTATGAAGCCAATTGAAATATTTTAATGATTTCAATTATATTTAAACTTCAATGACTACAAATATAACAATATATTTTTTGGGAAAGAGCGATTACAAAAATTATTAACTCAAACAATAAAGCATGTGTATTATATATGGAAAATCGGAACTAAGTTGGTAAGGACTCATTGAGTAATATTTTGATTTGCAGAATTCGGGTTGATATTGGAAATGCCATTGACAGTAAATTAAATTTGGTCCAGTTTGTTTGTGTTTTTGGTTTTGATCCAAGAAAATTTATTCAGAAGAGTTCAAAATTTTGAACTCCACAAATTAAAAATAATTTATTTCAGTTGGCCCTTGTCCTTCAACTACGTGGAAAAGTTTGCGTACCGATTTTGGATTAAATTAGAATTAGAGCCAAAGGACCACCTTTCACGTTGCATTTTTGCTGATTGGGCTAATTTGAAACCAGCAAAATGAGCATTCTCACCGAAAAATTGGGGGTAAATGGATTCGTCAATGAATAAAATTTCCGTATAGGTATGGAGCAAATACAATATTAAATCAATTAAAGAATCGCCAATAAATCCAATGAAATTTTTGTGTGGGGCGGTTGATATCCGTAGTTCTGTTATTATGAAAAAAAGCCAACTTCGAACGAAGTTATATTTTGTCCATTAAAGAACAACGGCATTCGAGATCTAAACCTATCCGGAAAATCTCTAGTTTCACCTATCACTCAATAATAGGACAAACGTCTGAAGGAACAAACTAGAAGCTCCTTATGACACTGTTCGTTATCAAGGATCGATGAAAAATTTAAAACTCCACCTTTTGATCAATACCATGCAAGAATTTCAAATTGATAAACCGCTTTCATGAATACTCGTATGCATAGTTGCTTGTCCTTTACCGTGTGAATCTAATATCATTTACCTTTGTTTATTATGACTATTGCATATCTCAAAGCAATATTAATAATATATGAAAATTGTTTTCAATTTGACAGAAATATAACTGATTGACATTCAGTATTATAAGTACAATTAATTGAATGCAATCTCGTGTAGAACCCAATCCAATATGAATATCTTATTAAATTTTATGAGTAATGAACAGCATTATGGACGATGAGAAGTCGTGACATGTCTTTGATTGCGGAAACAACAAGGAAAAATATCAGTGGATATAAGCCGTGCTATACTTATTATTTTCTACAGAATGTACTCGGATATTAACAGGACATAACTGTTGCGATACCTTATTGGTGTTTACTACTGAAGACACTAATAAATTCTGTGAAATATTGCCTATGAATGTCCCCTTCGATTCCTAGAGGGATAATATCAATAGTTTCTTGCATCTTTACCATCTGTGAAATAGTGTGCTTTCCATTGATTATTTGTTTGATTTGGAAATTACAAAACTTTTCGGATCATAGTACGGAAAATCCAAAAATGTTCAATGTGGGTGCATTCTTAATAATAGAAAATAGTTCATTTGGCAAATTGGGTTACCATTGCTATCACATATTATACTTGCGCCTTATATTCGTTGATAGGTTACAGTCAAGAAATCTCGAGATAAATTTCATTTATACCAGAACTTAATTCTAATTGTATTTCACCTTCCAGATACTAGAACTTCCAGATTGAAGTGACTCAAACCTTTATGGATTAATACTTTCCTTCAATTTAGTGAAAGTGACAAGGAAATTTGTCGTTCGGAATACAATTCTTGTAATGTAATATGTCTAATCGTTGATCCTTCAGAGAAATATCAGTTTGGTTTTCGTCCATGATAACAATATAATAAAAAAACTGGTCAGGAATGTGGACAATGCTTTAATTAATAATCACCTCCGAAACGTTGGCAAAAGTAAACTTGTGAGAAAAAATTAAATTAAATTAAATTTTAATATATCTTCAGAAAAAGTTTCAGGTTCCAATCTTCACAAGAAAATTTGGTGTACTTTAAATCGACTTAGGACTGGTCATGGTCGTTGCAATAGTATGCTCTTCAAATGGAATTCTATTGAAAGCCCACTATGCGAGGGTGGCATAGACAACACCATTGACCACTTGATCAATAATTGTTCAATTTATAATTTTCATGGTTTCCAAGCAACCCATTCAGTTTCAGATTTTTTTCAGGTCGCTAACTTTGAATCAATGTAATGGAAATTATAACATTCTTTACGTCTTTCTGGTTCTTTTCTTTTTGTTTTCAGATTTTATTTCAGTGTATGCATCGTCAACTTTTGGTGAAAAGGAAGGATGAAAAACCTCTTGTTTGGATGAAGAAGTAGCCCTTCAATATAAATATGTCAGCTTCAGTGAACGAATACACAAACCAATCAACTACACATATACGAGGAGACAGAGTTTTTGCATAGATTTTTTATCTGTGCTCTTGTATCATACGTTGAAATGTATGATGGCCCATTTACATTTCCTCTGCTAATACTAAGATTTATCTATAGTCCATTCAGGAATTATTGACATAGAAGTAGGCCTTGAGGTTACAAAAATATCACTGAAAATGGCTGTAGTTCACCAGTTTATATCATTTTCATCATTTTTGTATTCGAGAGATCCCAAATTTTCGAAATTACGAAGAGACGTATACAGTCATGATTTCATAAACTTGAATTCAGGTTCTATAATGTAAAAATATAGTGGAATGCTTTTACATTTCAAGGAAATCCAATGAAGAGATATCTTTCCTTCCAATAATAATCTAGCCTGAAATGACATGCTATCTTTTTTTTTAACAGTACTGGTAGAAATACTCAAATGAACTAATCGATGGGTATTCAAAATTGATTCAATTAAGTTTCACAATTTCTTGGATCAAACCAATAACACAAACAAACTGAACTAAATTCAAATTTCTGTTAATGAAATTTCCAATACCAAACCGAAATCTGCAAGTCAAAATATGAGCCATTACCAACTTATTTTCGATTTTATACAGCTGCCCGAAACGTCAATAATTCCTGAACGGACTATACGACTATACAAATTTTTTCAATTCAAATCCAACCAGTTGATATTAAGATTAATTGAATTGTATAAGGAGCGAATGAGGAAGCAATCAGTTCTTTCAACTACAACCAACCTAATGTGAGTTCTTCAAACAAATAATCGTTCACTATCCTCTGCATTAGCATAAAAGTCATGAACTTTTCAGTTGTCGGATCCTGTATACGGTTCATGTAGCCTCAGAAATGAACTATCGACATATACAGTCGTGGAAGTCTAAAGACAGGGTGTTGTCAGTTCAGAGTCATTAATTTCATCGGAATCACGACAGTCGTTCAGTCACGTAGGTTGAAACACTTAGCGGTTTTTTAGTTGTGTCGTAGCCCGAACGTTTCTGTTGACGGGGGGCTGCGTTCTCAAATAATTACAGGATTTAATTAAAACTAAGCTCAAACGTTGTCTGGTGGGAGCCATCTATCACTGAACGTGTCTCTCGTCTCTAACATTCTTCCCGCATTCGTTTGCATACCGCTGTTACTTTTACTTTTGCCCCCTTTTGCAACTATTTCCTCTTTTATTACTTAGCAAAGCATTGCTCTTTGGCTCCCGTGCAAACCGAATCTCCATCTCGAATTCAAAGGAAATTCCGACATGCACCTTATTTTTCCTTCGATCTCTTTCTACGCGAAGTTAAGCAGTGATTAAGTGATTTTTTCCATTCGGAATTACCTATACATAGATTACACAGTAGTAGAAATATTTAGTTGACCTTATAGTGGACAATACAGGGGGCCACAAATTCAATGCTCACTGAAAGCATTTCGAGAACTATAAATGACTCAAATAAAAAATCTTCAAGGATTCCTAAGCTCCCTTTTCGAAATACATACATGCTTTCGCGGTTTTTTTTCCGAAATTTGAGGCATTATTGAAAAAACTGGTTATACATTTATGATTCAAAGTATTATCCATCGCTGGCCACTACTTTCTCCCATCTTTCGAGCAGCGTATGAGTCCTGCGTTGAAAAAACTGGTCATCTTTCGAAGCGATCCACCAATCGATCCAAATTTTTACTTCTTTATAAGACTGGAAGTGTTGGCCAGCTAGGTCGTGTGCCATTGATCAAAACAAGTGATAGAAAGAGGGAGCAGGACTTCCCATTTCAACGTGTCCAAGTATGTCTTGACCACTTTCGCAACATGAGGTCTTTTCTTGTGATGCTGTAAAATCACTTTATCATGTTTGTCTTTCAATGCTCGGCCCAAACGCATTAAATGCGTTCGAATTGTGTAGCATAAAGTCAACGTAGAACATTTAATTCTGTACGACCATTCGTTTATCTGCTTGAAGAAATTTGAAAAAAAATTGCTTGAAAATATGTTCACTGTAATATGTTTTGTTTCTGACTGATTGCAAAGGTTCTGATGATGCGAACTTCAAGAAATTTCGAAAATGACAGTCTTCACCTACTCGCTGAATTTCAAATAGGTCGCTTCTTCTGTCACTGAAATATTGAATTTTTTTTCTGGTAATGCGGTCGAGATGAGATTTTCACGAGGCGTGACATTGTTACAAAGAAAACAAGGATCAAAGTTTACATTGATTCTCAAAGCTGAATATCGCCTATTCACAGGAGTACAGCTGTTTTGGTGTCGAGGCTTTTTGAGCTAATTCTTTATCAATTTGATGTCCTGAATTCAAATAACGTATTCATTTTTACCTAGGGGCTCAAATTTTAGAGAAATATGAGTAACATTATTTTAATTCAAATCCGTAAGTGTAGTAAACAAAAGTATTCACGAAACAAAATGGGGTTGCCCATTTAAAAAAAATTACGATGACGTCAATGCTCGAAAGTATTTCTTCTGTATATTGGATTATTATTTTGAAACACGGTAAATTAAAAAAAAAATCGACGTGTTTCAGGATTATTTCTTAAAATGGTCTGTTTAGCTGAGAATGAATTTGTTCCATACTTTACGGACACAGTGTATGTAACGGAGCAAGTATGATTTTTTCTCTTGCTTACCCGAGTTAGGGGATTAAGAGTGTCAGTTCAGGACGTGATAGGCAATGGTTCCACTATTTATAGATTGACCTGGAATTTACTCAATTATAAACTGACAATTAAACCATTATATCTACATTAATGAATATATATTAATTTAAGAACTCATAAATGAATATACTGAATGAAACTCACCTTGGTAGATAAGTTGATGTATCTAAAAAATTTGAACTGATAGAGAAAAACGGATTGCATGTACAGATTTAGCATCCCAAATATAGTTAAAATCTGCTCTCAAATCCCAGGCACCAAAAAATGTTGCCCTGTTATTGGACATATTTTCCCATTTCATTTCTGCATCTCTAGTATTGAAGATGAATTCTTCCAGAAACAATAAAGCAGAAAAAACCGATTAAAGATTAAATCTACTTCGATATCCCAAAGTGGGCCATATACAGTCCGTCCGCGAATTCGCTCTATAACGAACCATTAAAGTTCTGTCGAACGACTGTTTCGAATTGTCTAGTTCAAGTCGATCCAAAATACCTGAGGTCGTAGATCCAGTTCAACGGTGACTGAGACGACCCTCAGGAGTACTACAGTGATCGAAATGATGGAATCTCTTAACCGCCAAACGCGCAACTGGGGGAAAATAGCCATGATTGAGAGCACGTCCCGGTTCAGTAGGAAGCCACCCTTACCCAGAAGCCACATGATCTACCAAATGCATTATGAAACAGTTTGCGGTATTTTTATTGGCATCTAAATACGATATCAATATGTTACGGCGTTTATATGTGACTGAACTGAGGAGGCACTGGAAAATATTGCGACGTGTCAACTGAGGGAGCGAAGATTTACTCTTCAAGAGGGATGGAATTACTAATTTGGCTATAAAAAACGATCTGGGAGAGGATATTGAATTGGGTACATGTTTCCCCTGCGATATTCTCTGAAGATGGGGGCAGATATCACCTTATTCAATCCAAACTGAATTACTATCGGTTTATCACTTTTGTTATTTGATCATTCTCCTATAGAAAACACCAGGAAAATGGGATACAACAACACTCAAGAAAAACACTGCTAATTTCACACTGAAGTATAGTTTACTGTTTTCTCCTATCTATTAAAATACCAAATCATTGAAAACCAAAAATGTACATTGGCGTACAACTTTGCTTCCGCCGTTTTTCCCAAACTTCGAGGCATTATTGTAAAAAATTGACATTTATGATTGAAACTTCGAAGTATTGTTCATCGCTGGCCACAACTTTCTCCCATTTTTCGGGCAGGTAAGAGTCCCATTTCAACGTTCCCAAGTATGTCTTGACCACTTTCCCAACATGAGGTCGAGCATTGTCATGCTGTAAAATCACTTCATCATGTTTCTCGTTGTATTGCGGCCGTTTGTCTTTCAATACTCGGCTCAAACGCATAAATTGCGTTGGATAACGTTCACCTGTGATAGTTTTAGTCGGTTTTAACAACTCATAATACATACGCCGAGCTGGTTCCACCAAATACTGAGCATGACCTTGGAACCGTAAATGTTCGGTTTGGCTCTCGACGTGGAAGCATGGCCGTGATATCCCCAATATTTTCTGCGCTTGGGATTATCGTTATGAACTCAATTTTCGTCTCCAGTCACAATGTGATGCAGAAATCCCTTCCCTCTTAGCCTTGCACGCAGCTGTTCACAAGTAAACAACGCCATTCAACATCTCTCGGCTTCAACTAGTACAACACCCAATTGTTTCTGAATCATTCCCATGACTTTCAGGCGTTTTGAAATGGCTTGTTGCATTACACCTAATGATCCTGCCAATTCTTGTTGCGTTTGACACGAGTCTTGATCAAGTAATGCGTCCAATTCTGTATCTTCGAAAACCTTCTCTTCTCCACCGCCATTATGGTTTTCGACGTCAAAATAACCATTCTTGAAGCGTTTTTTTCGGCTGTTTGTTCACCTAAGCTTATTTTATCTACGTTCTTGAAGTGTTGAAACCACTATTGGCACGTTCTTCCACTAATAGCGGACGCGCCATAGGTATTTGAGAGCATTCGATGAGCCTCAGCCGCAGATTTCTTCATATTAATGCAGAAATGTGGAAAATAATTACTTTCCACGCTTGTTAGGAAAATAACTTTAGTATCATACTATTTTCATCATGAGGAAATAATAAAAAATTCATAACTTGAAAACTATACAAGCTAGACATTCTTGTACAAATATTATGGTAACATAGTGGCAAGACATGTCTTCAATTTCATTCTTTGGTCTTGCGGAGTTACTGAGAAATTAATACTTTAATTTTTATTGAAACAAATTGAATGAACGAAAAATTGTAAATTATGAAGGCAGCTAAGTCAAAATCAAATTCAATTCGTCACGAGGTAGATATCAATATAAATCCTACATGAGCCACGTTGACCTGAAAAATGAGAAGTAATCAACCACTTCCTGATCTATTCCAATATGAATACCATATGGAGAAGAATAGTTCATCAAATTCATTACGACGTTTTCGAATTTGGTTCAACGTCAGTAATGAATGAAGGATCGAGCAGTTGACAGCAACATATATTCAAACATTACATTCAGAAGTGACTGTCAGTTTGACCTAACCATTGATTGATATGCCACGACAACTCTATACCACTTACATACGATTCTGATTTTTTCTATATCACGATCTTTTCATTATGTTAATGAGAGACCAGTAGGTGAAAACTGATAGCAACAAACGCATTTCGAATTTGAATATAAATAGAACGAAGAAATCTATGGCCTCAAGGATCATTAGAACTGAAGTAAAAGGTGAATTTAAAAAAAAAAAAACAAAAAAGCCGTCAAAATGATGTTTCTTTTGCAAAAGATGGCTGTAGCGGTGAGTGCGGTAGTCGAAATAAACAGATCGTAGATGTCATACAACAAGCTTAGGCATTTGTAAACAAAACACCATCGAAATATTAGTCGATTTGTAACCGAATCATAAAGTTGTTCTCGATTAAACATGTCAGCTTACGAGCCAAGTTCTCGTCATTTGCGGGAGGTTTCAATTTTCTGCTTTGATATGAAGAAATCTGCGGATGAGGCTCATCGAATGCTCTCAAATGCCTATGGTAAGGCCGCTATTAGTGAAAGAACTTGCCGAGAGTGGTTTGAACGCTTCAAGAATGGTGATTTTGACGTCGAAGTCCAGCATGGCAGTGGAAAAAGAAGGTTTTCGAAGAAGCAGAATTGGAGGCATTACTTGGTCTAGACTAGTGTCAAATGCAACAAGAATTGCCAGGATTATTGGAAATGATGCAAGAAGCCATTTCAAAACGTCTGAAAGTCATGAGAAAAATTCAGAAAAAAAGAATTTGGGTGCCGTATCAGTTGAAGCCGAGAGATGATGAATGGCGTTTGTTTGCTTGTGAACAGCAACTTGCAAGACAAAGAAGAAAGGGATTTCTGCATCGAAATGTGAATGGAGTCAAAAAAAAAGAGTGTTCACTTCGATAATCCCAAGCGCAGAAAATCATAGTGATATCCCGGCCATGCTTCCACGTCGACGGCCAAACCAAATATTCATGGTTCCAAGTGTTTGGTGAGGCCAGCTCGGCGTAGTGTATTTTGAGTTGTTAAAACCGACTGAATCAATCACCGGCGATCGTTATCGAAAGCAATTCATGTGTTTGGGTCGAGCATTGAAAGACAAACGGCCGCAATAAAACGAGAGACAGGATTTATCCTATGTTTTCAATGACATTTCCATGGAGAAAATGATGCTGACGAAATTCGCTTCAAATACTTAACGTGAAAAAAGTAAATGTAAATGAAACACATCTTCATTTCAAATTGACGTTATCGTATAAGTGCACCTAGACCATTTCGTTTCTCACGTAATAATAGTTATGAAATAGTCAAGTTTTTAGAGCTTATTTTTGTATTTTCAAGAACATTTTTATTTTTTTCGAATTGATGTTTTGAATGCTCAAAATGTTGATAACTATCAAAAGGTCAAATACCACTGTGTGAATTTTTCCATCGAATTCAGATGTTTCGTGTGTTGAAAAAATAAGGAACTTTGTGTGAAATTTGGATTATTTTTTAAATCATGTCTGTTCCCCTCGATCGTTTCATGCCTATAGGTTATAAAACACCCAAAACCCGACAAAATAAAAGAACCTGGGTGTAATAGAATTGTTTCAACTGAATAGAATTGAGATACTGGAGACTTGGTCCTGTTTATTACTTAATACCCATAAACATGCCCTGGAAACATTGGGGTGATGAATACGCCTAAGCAGAGTATTGTTTTCAATAAATTATCCTGAAATAGTGCACAGGAACAAGGACGATGCTCGTTGCATGCTGTTCGGCCATCCTTTCGGCTGTCGCTAACCGGCGTACAGCAGATTTAGTAGCAGATGGCGTGACCTCTAGTCTGTCTTCTGCCCTCTTTTGTCCAGAGAAGATTTAAAATGTCCCAGGGTTGGTGGTTATCTATTGTCTTCGGCTTGTAATTGCTATTGCTAATGGCTTGTTTACTGAGACCGACAATTTTATCTGTTTCTAGGGAGACGTGAGTGTTTTCAACATTGTTTTTTTCACGTGAATTATTGTAGCTCGTTTGATTCTCACATTTGGATGGGATTAAGTCAGACACCTTTTTGTGGAAATGGTTATACACGGTATCACATTGAAAAGGAAGTATAAGTCTTTTCGCGAAGAAAAATTGAGATTTTGGAAAAATCGCTTGGATTTTATTCTTTAGGGGAACATTTTTCTATGTGAAAACCATCATCGCTTCATTTCATACCACTTCGTGGCAACCCCAAACCTTTACTTTTGAATAAGCAAGATGAGTCATCCGATATGTTATTGAAAAAGGTCTTTTTCTCAAGATTTGATTATTCGGATAAATTGACAAGTCCGAGCGATTTTCCAAAATCTCAAATTTTCAACCCGATAAGACCTCTAATAAATCTGAATTATTTGCTGTTAAAACTGATTCTAATCTCGAAAAACCCTAAGTTGATTATCCTGGAAAACGACTATAGGCACATAATTCATTTATTCATTTTTTAAGCCCAGCATTCCAAATTCCAAAATTTGAATGGAAAAATTTCACAGAGCTATAAACGATTTCGATGTTTTACTGTTGAAAATAATATCTAAACCAAAATTCAACTATTGGCTGTCCAAAGCTACTCTCGGAAACCATAAATGCCTGGCGCTTGAAGTTTGTTTTCAATAATCGATTGTTTTTAACACCCTCATCCTCTTGATTTGGTAAGCTCTTCATGAAATCAATAGCTTTCATGCCGAATGGTGAAGGATTGAAATTCCAGTGAAAAAAAATCTACAATGCATAGTTGCTCTCATCGAATATACAACTCACCATTAGGGCATGTTCCCTCTAGTGAATTGCTCAAAATAAAAAAAAATGATGGTTGTGTTGAAAATATTATATACAGGGTGTTTCACGAATGATTGTACAGGCTTTCAGGGCAGATGTGGGACATTTTGGTGAGTTTGAATCAGTGTTCGAAATATGTCCTAGCTATATTCGTTCAAGATATACAGGCTGTTTTATGTATTTTATCAAAAACTTTCAATCGGTACAACTTCTGAACGCTTGCATGGATCTTCATGCAAATTTGATGGAATGAGTATAGGCCAATGCCTAATATTTGCACCTGATGACTTGTCGATAGCGCAGGTCCGGACTGAGAAAATTATCTTCTTTATTCCACATCTTGTAAAACACCCTGTACATCGAATATTCAAAAAGTGAAATTTTCCTCAGAACCTACAATGGATACTCTTTCAAACAAGCTCATTTGAAATAATGGCACACTTCCCATCAATATTTTATGAGCTATTGAATATCTGGAATTTCTGGAATTTTCGATTCATAGTAAACGCGGACCTGTGTTTTTCCGAATAATGTGTTGATTCATATTGAATGAATTTAATTTCTGAGTGAAATGACTTAAGGCAGCATTTCTAACCTGTGGGGGGCCCCCTAAGGGGATGCAAGCATATCGAAGGGAAAAATTTTAGAAATTTAAAAAAATTAATAACTGGCTGAAAACAGACATACGCATACAAAACGAAATAATTTTCGACATCTTATCTACACTTTCGCAAATGAATTCTTTCATACCCCTTCTCCCATCAATTTTAGTATGTGTTTTGTTCATTTTATTAGCCTTTCTTACTGGTCCACTATTTATATTCTCACATGCTGCTTGAATCGATCTGAAGCTTAAGATATTATTTATTTTCAATGCTATGTGAAAGATCACAGAAGAAATTCGTTTACCCATTTCAAAATCTAAGTGGCTCATGCTAGAAAACGCAATTTACAACATCGTTTTTCTACAAAATTGCCGTGGAATTCACAATAATCGCCTTATTGGACCATATATTCTTCCACACAGGCTGAATGGAGTGACATATCTAACATTTTTAATCGATCATTTGCTAGGGCTCTTGAATGATGGAAGCAATATTCCAAGAGGAAATTTTCGAGAACAAAACACATACGAAAATTGATGGGGTAAGTGTATCAAAGATTTTATTTACGAAAATGTAAATCAGATATCGAAACGTATTTTTCTTTTTGTATGCGTGTGTCTGATTTCAGCCTATACTCATTCCCTCAAATTTTCATGAAAATCCATGAAGGCGTTCAAAAAATATTCCGATTGAAAGTTTTTGATAAAATACAAAAAACAGCCTGTATCTCTTAAACTTATATAGTTAGGACATGTTTCGAGCACTGATTAAGACTCACCAAAATGTCCTGCATCTGCCGTGAAAGCCTGTACAATCATTCATGAAACACCTGTATTTCTATGTTCTCATTGTTGTCACTTCACAGGTTAGTTTGAACAAGTGCGAGACAGCTTCTACCTCGTTTTTTCAATAAATTGTTTCACATTGACCATCGATCCAATCGAAGAATTAAAAGACATTGTAAACGTGTGTGAACGCTGCCTTTTATTTCCAAAAGAAAGATGTAATCAAACCGTATCTGGAGCATATTCATTCTGTGGATACTGGAGAAGTCAATAAAGGCTAGGAAAACAGGAACTGGGCAACTTCGATGAGACATTCACATTGTTTAGAATTCCCGTCAGTTCTTAGCGGCTCTCTATTAATTGGCCAAGTTTGTGACCAGGAAGAAAACTGCAGAGTGCTTTAGTGGCTAGGGGGAGAGTGCTTTGATGAACATCGCAATCACAGTTCTATTCTAACACCCGTGCCACTTTAGCAGGAAATCAGAATTAAGGACTATACATTTTTATGTGCTACTTGATTGCTCTATACTGGGCGTTTGTACAGGTCTAACAGAACAGCGATATGTTCCTTTCGGATTTCAGACGTATACCGATATATGAAAGTTCAATACAGAAAAGTGATACTTATACCCTAAAATAATAAATTGTTTCAGTGGTTACTGCTATACAGGGTGATTCACCGGGATGGCCTATTAGACGTTTATGGAAAACTAATCATAATTTCGTTCTGAAAATTTGCATATTGGGTTTTGAGACAATGGGCTTCCTTCCTAAAATATTGGCAGATCTCTACAACTTCCGGTTTTACCGGAAACAGACTACTAATTCCTTATTTCAAATTGCACACCCAGTATATTATTGCATCATCAGATAGCTTTTTTGACGACAATTTCGATAATATGCCATACCTTCAATAAAAACTCAACGGTTCATGAGTTAATGGAATTCTCATGAAAAAAATGGTGGCGATGAAGACACAATTTTTTTTCAATTTTTCGGCAGAAAAAGCAAATACGTAGTACTATAAGACTGTTTGGGGTTTGGATCAAAAATGTACAGGGTGTTCATAAGAAGATCATGAACTTAGACAACTCAAATTCATCAAAACTCAAGATTTTCAAATAAGAACATATATTTTTTATTATTTCAGTCGATTCTACGTACAGAAATAGTGGAGTTACTTCATCAAACCCTATACCTAAAATGAAAACTTCAAGAGTTATCGGGGAAGAACCTTAAATGAGGAAAAATCGCAATTCCTCACTGTGGAGTAGTCTGTGACTTCCGGAAAACACAGAAAAAAACTAAAATTCGATGTTTGGATAACTAAATTTTATATTTTATGAATTATTATCAATTTTTCGTTGGCATTGTTGAGAAATCCATATACCAATACAATTTTCAATTATGAATAATTCATTACAATTCTTGAAATGTCAAATTTAGTTATGGAAACATAGAATTTTAGTTTCTTTCTGTGTTTTCCAGAAGTCACAGACTACTCCACACATTTATAAATTGTGGTTTTTCCTCATTTAAAATTCTTCTTCGATAACTCTTGAAGTATTCATTTTAGGTATAGGGTTTGCTTAAGTAACCCCCACTATTTTTGTAAGTAAAATCGACTGAGATAATGAACAATATAGGTTCTAATTTGAAAATCTTGAGTTTTGATGAATGTGAGTTGTCCAAGATCGAGATCTTCTTATAAACACCCTGTACATTTTTGGTCCAAACCGCAAACAGTGTCATAATACTACGTATTAGCAGAATCGAAAAAGAAAAAAAAAAAATAAAAAAAAAGGCCTTTTTCTGCCGAAAAATTCAAGCCCACCATTCTTTATAAGAATCCCATTAACGCATGAACCGTTGAGTTTTTATTCAAGGTATGGCATATTGCCGAAATTGTCATAAAAAAACTATCTAATGATGCAATAATATACTGGGAGATAAGGAAGTAGTAGTCTGTTTCCGGTATAACCGGAAGTTGTAGAGATCTGAAAATATTTTAGAGAGAAAGATCATTTTCTCAAACCCCAATACAAATTTTCAGCTCAAAATTATGATAAGTTCTCCATAAACGTCTAATGGGCCATCCCCATCACCCTATATATTTATTGGAATTTCATAGATCATATTCATTTCACGAAGTTGACAAATGAATATATATGGTTTATTCAGTAAAAATGTTCCTTGATACATCTTTCTAAAAAGGATTTTAGTAGCTGCATATGCTACAGCAGTTCTAATAGGATAAAAATGATCTTTCCGTTCTTCATGTGATCATTTCATTTATATTTCTGGGAAATTCTTCTAAGAAGAAGAAGAATTAGTGAAAAGTTTGATGCTCATATTACAATTGACAATCTCCAAGTTGGAAAACATAGATTTTTTTTGGTACTTAAGGTTTCCGATTTCAAGAAAATTTTGTACTCCGACAAATGATAATGAAATATATTTATTTTAAGAGGATCATCATAATCCTGTTCCAGCATTGCTTTAGCTTTTTTTTGAGGAATTCAGGCATTGAGTATACAATTTTGTTTTTGTTGAAATAATGTAGTTTCTTTGGCAATTTTCTCTCATATAGTGCTGATTCTATATTCGTTCTAATGATATGAAAACAAGGATTTTTTCGGATATTCATGCTTTAGAACTTGTGCATTGTGCAGCTTTCAAGGAGCGAGATTGAACAATAGTTATTGATCCATGTTTGTTAGAGTTTTTGAAGAAATACACTTCGAATATTTTCTGCCAGATATGATATGATTTTAGGTTCCAGGAGAGTATTTTTCCATGAAAATATTGAAGCTAGAAACCCTACCTTTTTATACAGTTGTGATTGTCCTCCATATGTGGTAACGCCACTGGAAAGTAATCAATAAAAATATCAGTATCCTAAGGATTAATAGTTACGACCGATATCATTTTATTTGATGTCCAGCGTAGGTCCTGTTATATACAAAACCCCCATAACCGTAATTCTAGAGAAGAGGTTTATCTATGCCGTATTAGGAAGTTGTTGCAGCGTACTGCGTAACAGCAACCAAGAGGTGAATTTGGATCTTAGACCTTGACATTTTGTACAATCTGCAAGCAAAGAGAGGCGTAGTCTTAATTGATTCCAATCAATGGATAGGATAATTCTTGTATTTAGTTTTCACTGCAATAATTTATATTATTTCCCTAATCAACGATCAAAAATAAAAATACGAATATATCCAAAAAATAAAATTGAAAAGTTGCAGATAAATGTTCAGCAACATTTGTCAAAGAAAATTTGTCAGTTCATTGGTATCAGCAAAGGCCCTATTCATTTTTTTAGGTGAGTATACAATATTTTTTATGATAAATTTGCTTCAGGTTGTTTCAAGGACTGTTGGGGTTCATTCATTTACTTCAATTTGCCATTTTATCAGCCACTACTATGAGATATTTGTAGGTTGAATATCATTGCAGTGCCATCTGCAAATGTTTCAGTTATTGTATCACTCGATATAGGTATGTCCTAAGTGAACAATAGGAATAGCACCGGTCCCAGAACATTGCCTTAAGGGATACCGGAGTTTTTTGGGTATTCACTCGATATTTAATGAGGTTTGAAACGTTTCATAAATAGGATTTCATTGAAATAGATAAAAATGAGAATAATAGGTAAACGTCTTAATGCGTGCCATACAATTTTCTCTAGTCGTTGTGAGAATTATCAACAGCTAAGAGCACCTGCACGGATCATACAAAAAAATTTCCATACAACCGTAATTATCGAAGATTGGTTATGATGATATTGAACATATTCACTTCATGCCTTCCTTTGCTCAACACCATTCAACATTTGCGCATCTTAAAATACATTAATAACCATAATAAGAAATGATTATGTTACTACACGTTCAGATTTCACAATTTTATGCTGACCTTAAATGACGAGGTCTGTAGAAAATTTTCCGTTGGAAAAATTTCAATTTCAAACAGAAGATCATTATTTCTCATAGAATATCTGATGATCTAAACATATAATAAGAGCAATGACAATAGCTGTGGAAACGGTGAATAAATCAAAAAATATTTCCTTTGGGTAAGTTACACCATCTGATGAATCAGCGAAAAAAAATTGGGGTAGTAATTTAAAAAAAAAATTGTCGTCGATCAGTGAAATTGAAAGACGTTAATAGTAAAATTTTATGCCATGAGGTGATTAATTAAAAACTAGAATTGACCTGAACGATCGTTTTTCTGATAAACATTCAATGATGCAATACATAACTGCTGTATTTTGTTCCTTAACAGGCCAATTGAAAAGTCCCCGGTTTACCATAATTAAACACATTTTTTTGCCTTCGAGGGCGATACAGCGATTATAGCGATCTTTTCAATACCATTTTTGTAGTACGATTTGTCTTTCGCTTCAAAATAGGCCTCAGTTTCGGCAATTACTTCTTCATTGGCGCTGAATTTCTTTCCAGCGAGTATTCTTTTGAGGTCTGATAACAGGAAAAAGTTGCAGGGGGTCAGATCTGGTGAATACAGTGGATGCAGAAGCAATTCGAAGCCCAATTAATGAAACTTTGCCATTGTTTTCATTGATTTGTGACACGGCGCATTGTCTTGATGAAACAGCACCTTTTTCTTCTTCAAATGGGGCCGTTTTTTAAAGATTTCATTCTTTAAACGATCCAATAACGCTATATAATAATCGCTATTGATGGTCTGGCCCTTTTGGAGGTAATCAATGAATATTATACCTTGGGCATCCCAGAATACTAATGCCATATCCTTGCCGGCTGACTGTTGTGTTTCTCCTCGCTTTGAATTCGGTTCATCGTCTGCAGTCCACTCAGTTGACTGTCGATTGGACCCCGGAGTGAAATGATGGAGCCATGTTTCATCCATTGTCACATATCGACGCACAATTTCAGGTTTATTGCACTCAAGCCGCTTCGAACACTGCTCAGAATCATTAACACGTTGTTGCTTTTGATCGATTGTGAGCTCGCGTCACATCCATTCTGCACACAGCTTTCTCATATACAAATATTCGTGAATGATAATATGTACACGTTCAGATGATATCTTCACAATGTCTACCATCTCGATCAACTTCACTTTACGTTCATTCAAAATTTTGTGAACTTTCTTAATTTTTGCGTCGGTGACAGCCTCTTTTGGGCGTCCACTGCGTTCGCTGTCTTCGGTGTTCATTTCACCACCAGCATACCAATCAATGATGGTTGATTTTCCTGGTGCAGACCCCGGAAGCTCTCTATTAAGCCAAGATTTTGTTTCAACTGTTTTTTTTTTCCTTCAAAAAGCAATATTTTATCAGCACACGAAATTTTTTTTTCCATATTTTTTCAAATAACAAAAGTAGCTACACTCACAATGCAATATCTCACAAACTAATGGTCGGACTGCTGTTAAATATCGCCACGTATCGTTTGAAAGTTGGTACTAACTAAAAAGCATATGGATTCAATACTAGCACCGCCATCTGTGCATCAGACCGGGGACTTTTCAATTAGCCTACTATAATTAACTACTAACATTTCCTCATAAAAAATCAAGCATTCATGCCAAGAATCGCTGATAGAAACAGGCAGGAGTTAATTATGTGTGAAAACATATTCAAATACAATTCCACATTAGGAATTGCTATTAGAAATTGAAGCAATTCGTTACTGTAATCTTCATTAAGTACTGTCCAATATCGAATATGGTTTCATACGGCTATCCAACTTGGATCTCATAAGTTTTCATAAATTATTTGTTTCATCAGTTTCTATAAGAAATTTTTGGTAGTGACAATATATTTATGACTTGATGCAGGCGCGGATCCACGGGGGGGGAACTGGGGGAACGTTCCCCCCCCCAAATGACCCAGGCACCTATTAAATTTTGCCGTCCCTCCTAGAATTTGACATACTTAGGCTCAAATAATTACAATATCAGCAAAAATTTCACCTTCAATACATTTTGGGAAGATCCATATCTATGAACGGCAAAAAAAATGACGTCCCAAAATAGCGAAAGTGTCTGGGGTCCTCATTTTCAGTATCTAAAAGTTCCCCCCCCAAAAGTGGGGCCTGGATCCGCGCCTGACTTGATGACATGAAATGGTAATTGATTTCTACGATCTGTTATGGGTATCATATAAATCATAAAAACTTCATAAATATTTTAGAATTTTTTTATATCTAGAACAGAAACCAATATATAGACCGGAATATTTGAATCGGTCATTTTTCAGAAATGCCCTATAACTTGAGAGCGAATCAAGATATACATGATCTGGATTTTGATATCTTATTATTTCGAAATAATAGATCGGGGTCCTTGAAGATTTTCCCTCCAAGTATTAAAGTTCTCAAGATGCTTTCAGTGAGCATTGAATTTGGTACACCCTGTACAAGCATGTAACAATTTTCGATATTTTTTCAAATGAACAATTCACGATACTTCCTTGACAGAATGTGTAGGTATCCATCATCGAAAGTTAGAGATTGAAGCAATTTCAGTCATGGAACGATACAGATTAGAGCAGACCGTTCACATTGTTGATACCTACTTCTAAAACGGATCCATTAATCGATAAGTGCATCGTTCAAGATAGTATGGCAAATTATTTTTCCCCGAGTAGGATTGAATCGTCCGCTAAAATAACAGTGCTAATACCGAATCAAAAGAATTTCCGACACATTGAGGCAGTTAAGCAACGGTATCGTGCAATTTTATGGTGAACCTCATTCATTCCAGAGCTTCAAATGCATAAATCGAAGAGCACGAAGGTTGAATAAAATTGAAAAATCATATAAACAATAGGAGATGCCACGCCAATGGCCCTTGGGCAATAAAGCCTGATAGAAACACGGGTAGGGTCAGTGGAGTTGGCTAACCCTAGGGTACTATAACACGGTATACGCCCGATCTAGTGATATACACCTTCCGTCAACTGCTGTAAATGTCTTCTGGTCATCAACGAATGGTGACTGCCCAGAAACATTAAGTTCTGCTTGAACGCCGACCCACCACGCTTCTTTCATGTAACTTCTATACCGATTTGGAAATTTCCCGATAGCTGTTCCGACCTCTGCTTTCTGCCTTCACACATTTCGTCACATATTTCACAGTATAAAGTTAAGGATAGACTACGAAGCTACAGACAGTTCGTCACGAAGATCTCAGATTCTCCTTGAATAGGTACATTTTCACCTTGAGGGTGATGATTTTCGAACTATAAGTTAACTAAAAAATCAGAGAAGCGTATTCGCGAAGTCGATAAGCGCTTATTCTTGTATTCATGCCCAAAAGTTTCCTTCCAAACAATCAGAATACAATTGATCAATTAACCTTGCAAATGAAATCATCCAATAACGTGATATACAATGTAATTCAACACTTTTTTGCAACAATTTTCTCGGAGAAACGAAAAGCATGTGAAAATAATTGATGCATGCTTGAAAAGATCGATTTCTTTTCTTTCTATATAGTTGTGTTAATATGAACTGACATCAAAACATTGAAGAATAACTTTCTGAAAATGACAAATAGGCAAGACTTTTTAGTCTGGGTCCCAAATCACTCAGGAATTGAAGGGAATGAGGCCTACACTTGCCAGTAAAGGAGCATAAACTACTTTCATTTAACCAGAACCTTTCTGTGGTATAGGCAAATGTATCTAGAAGAAAGAGTTTCAGGAGAAGGAAAAAACTGAATCTTTCTGGGTTGGATTATTCCAAAAAATTTCTTCGAAACTTTGACACTGCGAGATCCAAGAAATATCTGGATCTTAGCAAGAATGAATATACTACACCTCCTTTCTGTATTCCTCAGAAGGCAATGTCACCTTAGGAAACACCTTATGAGAGTGGGTTTAGCAGAATGTGAGTGCAGATTCTGTGAGGAGGAGGAGGAAGAAACTCCGAATCACCTGGCGATGAAATGCCTCGCCATCACTAGCCAACGCAAAATCTGCTTTGGAGGAAAATCTTGTAGAAGTGAGGAATTAGCTTCCTTGAAGTCATTCCAGATTTTGGACTGCGAAACCAACCTCCTTTTAAATCTCAAGTTCCCGCTGTTTGTCAATAGATAACTGCAGCAGTAATTGCTGGTCGATTTTGACACATCCAAAATGTCATGAACTAAGCTTAGACATATGGTTAACGAACTGTTTCAACACATTAGTGATTAGTATATTATACCTATGTCTACTTTCGTGCCAAATGACCTTCATTTGAGGGAACTGTTGATATTTTTTTTAAGTTGAAAGTTAAGAAAAAAAGTTTAAGGAATTCTGCTATAAGTGGAGCAACGTGCGATGATTGGTTACATCGCAGTTCCAAGCAACCATGCGTTAATAATAATTCAAAAACAGGGAATTTTGGTTCTTTATGAATTGAAGCCAAGGAACATTGAAAGAGGTTTTTTGCCTGTGAACAACTGCTTCAGCCTTCAGCGACAAAAAAAAAGGGTTTTCTTTATTGCATCCAACTAACGTTTAGTATATTGTTTTTTTGATTATTATGTTATGGTGTGGCTCAAAAGAGTGGACATATCGCGTTTGAGATTCAACTTGAATTCACGCGATTCATGTAAGCTTTTCCTTAAGTGAAATAAACATTTTACTAATACTAATTTGTGAGAAACATGTACCAATTAATTATCAAATTATCAGGTTCTCATCATTATTGTACCAGAAATGAAGCTATTTTGTATATTCTCTTGCTGCTCTTGCTCATGTAACTACTAAATTTGAATGGTATATACTAGGCTTTTATTTTGTACAATTATTCATCTATTTCTATTGAACTGTTGAGCATAATGAAGTTCAAGAAGTTGGTACAATGTGAATTGCACAAAAAGAGCTTTTATACCATTAGTTAATATCTAGCTGATGAAAACTTATTTGTAACTTGGATTATATTGAATTTTTTTTTTATTTTTAATTTATCTTATTCATATTGGTATGACTAATGGGATCAATAAAGGTTGTTATTATTATTAATTGTATCCAGTTTAGAGGGCGACACAAATGTACGTGTTGTAGATCCCCTTCAACCCTTGAAGCTCTATGAATAATTTGTTTACTAAGTAGATGAAAGTTCTATTCAAAGTCAGTTGAAGTATGCAGTGTAACCTAGTGTTTTTATTTCAAGAATATTTCATATATATATTTTTCCATTGAACGATTCAAGGGTAGGTTGATTATGATAATGGAATCACTTTTGATCTTGAATGATAATATCTAAATCTAGTTTCATGTCCTGAAATCAATTGTATCTGCCTAAGAAGAGTCGTGATAGCTGCAGAGTATCTCGGATGTGACAATCGGCTAGAAAAAGTGCGGAGGTGGCAAGTACATTAATCAAATTTCATGCATTGAGGATGGTGGTTCCCCCATACAACTCAATTTCGAAGCTTCACGTTATTCCATCTAGAGGGTGGGAAGACGGAGAGATATTAAACACCCAACATTTAGAGACCTTGGCAAATTTAAATGGGATTTATAAAAATCTACGGCGACAGGGCACATAACTTATCCAAAATGTCAGCGCTGAAAATTAATTCGCATCCTGGCTCACAGGCTGTGTTATTAAACTTTTCTTGGCCGGGTTCCTTTACGTCAGCAACAGAACAACGTTATGAATTGTTTTAATATATCCGAACTTGCCACTGTATTGTCGTCGGCAAATTGTTTTTCACTTTGTTGTGTACTTAATTTCATTGTGTGAAGGGTGCCGACCTGTATATTTCGAGGTGGTTGAAAATGAGCATGAATCGACATTTGAAGTTGCAAGATACATAGGCGTACAACTTTGCTCACGCAGTTCTTTCCGAAATTTTTTATTGTAGAAAAATTGGTTGAACATTTATGATTCAAAGTATTGTCTATCGCTCGCCACTACTTTTTCCTACCTTTTCCGGGCAACGTACCAATCCCACGTTGAAAAAACTGGATATCTTTTGGAGCGTTTGGTCAACTAGGCCGTGTGCCATTGATAGAAACAGTGATAGTCTGAGGGGCGAAAATACAGCAGGTGGGATAGGAATTCCCATTTCAACGTTCCCAAGTATGCCTTGACCACTTTCCCAGCATGAGGTCGAGCATTGTCATGCTGTAAAATCACTGTATCATCTCTCTCGTTATATTGCGGCCGTTTGTCGTTCAATGCTCGGTTCAAACGCATCAATTGCGTTCGATAATGATCGCCTGTGATTGTTTCAGCCGGTGTTAACAACTCATAATAAACTATGCCGAGCTGGTCCCACCAAATACTGAGCATGACCTCAGATCCGTGAATATTCGGTTTGGCCGTCGACGTAGAAGCTTGGCTGCGATAGTCTTATGATTTTCTGCGCTTGGAATTATCTTAAAGAACCCATTTTTCGTCTCCAGTCACAATACATTGCAGAAATCTCTTTCGTCTTTTCCTTAGCTGTGCACAAGTAAACAAATGCCTTTCAACATCTTTCGTACGGCACCCAATTTCCTTGTTTCTGAATCATTCCCATGATTTTCATGCGTTTTGAAATGGCTTACTGCGTCATTCGCAAAGATCCTGCCAATTATTGTTGCGTTTGATACGAGTCTTGATCAAGTAATACCTCCAATTCTGCATCTTCGAAAACCTTCTTTCGTCCACTGCCATGTTGATCTTCGACGTCAAAATCACTGTTCTTGAAGCGTTGAAACCACTCTCGGCACGTTCTTTCACAAATAGCGGCCTCACCATAGGTGTTTGAGGTCATTCGATGAGCCTCAGCAGGAGATTTCTTCATATTAAAGTAAAAAATTAAAACCTCTCGCAAATGACGAGAATTTGTCTCGTAAGCTGACATGTTTTATCGGGAATAAATTTATAATGCAGACATAAATCGACTTATATTTCGTTATGTTATGTTTACCAATACCTAAGCTTATTGTATGGAATCTACGATCTATTTATTTGGACTACCTCTTACCGCTACGGCCATCTATGGCAAGACGACAGAAGCAAAATTGTACACCTAATATGTACCATTCCACCCCACTTCACATTTGATTGATTCAACGAACATACCGTTGTAAAAGCACATAAAACCTAAAACCAACTCAAAATCAAATATCTTGAGTTTCTTGTAATCCTACTTTTCATTCGATCATACCAGTTTATCGAATCTTTATAATAATTTGGATTTTCTTGAGGACTACTAGAAAATTGTTTGACATTTTTTACTCGAAATCAGAAGCAGATACGAAAAAAATCAAAAATTGTAGTACAGGATCAAAGTTTCTTTTTACATTTTTCCGCTGTTCCAGAAAAAATATCACCGTGTAGATTTGCATTCAAAATTAGCATATCACATGATGAAAATTTCAAATTGGAATATCTATGCCAAATTTAAATTGAATATCTTGTGAAGGGAAGGTGCTCTGAGAAAAAAAAAATCAAACATCAACAGTCTTTCATCGGGCTAAGAAGGGTAAATTAATGAATGAAGCTTCCCGAGGACCATCCCCTTTTCTAGTGAAATCGATAGTGCACAGTGAACATGCACATTTCAACGGTTAAAGTGAATACTTAATTGATTACAAAGGAAGAGTTGATAAGGTGTTATTAATTATTTTTTCCAATGCACACCATACGGTTGTTTTTCTTCAATATGTCTAATCGAGAATTTACCGTCACAACCTTGGCTGAGTTTATTAATAATAATGCATAATTACTATACAAGCAGTATTCTTCAATTGCTATCGTCCTGGTTGCTAGTGTATTTATCACGATTTTATTTGCAACTTATTTCAATGCGATTACAATAAAAATGACATATCTGACGTAAATTAGCCTGTTCGATTGCTTTTAAATAATTTTAGACATTAGTTACTTTTCATATTGCCTCACGCTTCATGAGAAGTTGATAGTACAGCGTCATGGTATTCTTGGAATATGGAATATCCTTTTTACTATGAGTAAGATATAGAAGGACAGCGAAATGAATCCCGTTGTGGAAATTATCCATTGACTTAATCGAGATCAATTGAATCTAATTAAAGTGGAATCGTAATTGAATATTCTATTGATTTTTGTATTTCCAATACCTTATGTAGGGATTCACGGATTGGCTTGATTTTCGAGCTACTCGGCTTGAGCTTGAGTTGATTTCAAGTCAAGCTCAAGTCAAATAGTAGTTTTCCAATCTCAAGTCGAGTATTTATTTATCAAGTACTTGAATCATATGAAGCTACTTGATTTTTAGCAGTTTTATTTTGTAGTGTCACATCACTAAAAAGGATGAAATGAGAAGGAGCCTAGCAAAAAACACTTTTATTTATTAAACTTATCGTATGAAAGAACCGAACATACCGCCTTTTTTTAAATAAAAACATGAATCAAATCACCACAAATCATAACAAAATAATAAAAAAATGAAGTTTCTTGACATTGAGAAACCTCCAGACTTTGTTGGATTTCATAATATTCCATCCAGGATCTTAGACACATGAGGCATCTTATAAATTTTTCGCTTAACCTATTACGGGATGTTGTAACTGTAAGAGCAGCTCAGGCAAA
Organism: Harmonia axyridis; assembly: GCF_914767665.1. NCBI lineage: Eukaryota > Metazoa > Arthropoda > Insecta > Coleoptera > Coccinellidae > Harmonia > Harmonia axyridis. The sequence goes on from NC_059508.1 coordinate 1,040,785, forward strand.
TTGTCTCTCAACAGAAGCTGAAGATGCTGGCGTTATTGAAAAATCCTTGTTTGGTGATATATTTCAGAAACTACCAAAATAATCCAATAGATTTCATAGAAATGTGAGAAAACTACTAATAAAGTCACACTGGCTAATGCTTCAGTTTGTCGGCGGTCGAAGAATCACTTTATTTAGTCTAAGCGCACACGAGATTGCAGAAATATATGCCGTGCGACGCGTGCATATCAAGCTCAAGTAATATCAAGTAGCTTGATATCAAGTCAACCAATAAATATCTAAAATCAAGTCAAGTCAAGCTCAAGTATGTTATTTTTCACGAGTTTGATTTTTAATTCAAGTAGTTGATTAAAATGTCAAGCTACTTGATGAATCCCTAACCTTACGTTACATCTTCACATCTGGAGGACTGCTAACCGTAGTGTTTTAATAATTTCAAAGGAATATTCAGTTGTTGCTCTTTCAATTTCCTTAATTTTAATTTTTCAATCTTTTAAATCCATCAGACGAAGCAAATATTAGACTTTTATGTGAAACTTTCTCGTAAAGCTTCCACCAATTTGTAACTTTTCCAGCCGAATAGTCGAGAGACAAGAGTTAACTAAATGAAGAAGGGACGGTCTTCCTTATCGATGCTTCCCTAAAATAAATATATATAACCTCATGGAACGTGTTTGTCAGGGGTGATTCGAAAACAGAACTGGTCATTTTTCTGTTGACAGATGTTACGTGGTTAATAACTCGTATAACGCATGTCATTTTTTTCCTTCGACACGATATTTTATGTATTTACTGATTTTCGTAGCTGCAGAATTGAACTTCAACACATCAATCGTCACACAGTGAATTAAAAACTGAAAACTGGTACAGAGAATTTTTGGTTGATTAAGGTGAAATAATCTATTGAAAATGCTTTAGGATTTCCTAGATAACAACAGTTACATAAAGAATTGCGTTTTTATGGGCTTGTTCTTACTTTTATGGAAATTGTAATTTTAAAATGTTGAATATTTGGGAACAACACAAATCAATCTTTTAATTATACTCACAGTAATGATGAACCTATTAGCGAATTATATAGATTTCAATTAATTGAGTTCTTCATTTAGGGATCAAATGTTAATTCGAATTTAATTTTAAAAGGTCAATTTTTCCAATTATATCTTCGAAACATTGCAAAAAATTTTTCAGTGTATAAAAAATTTACTATTTTCTAATATTATATGGCTTGCTCACTTGTGTTATTAAGATTATTTCTAATTTTTTCTTTAACTCAAAAATTCATCTTATTTTGAAAGTATTATTATGATTAGTATTATTTGATATTTTTTTAATTATCTTCACATGATATTTCTAATTTCTATTTCTTCGAGTTAATTCATGATAACTTGATTGAAACCATTATTATGTGCTGTGTATTATTTCTCTGCTGCATTTCGCAGCATTTCAAAATCTGAAAACACTTTTCATTTTCCAACACATCATTAGTAAGTAGTAAAGCAATTCTATCACATTCAGTTTTCTCCAGGGGTGTTTTATACCCTTATTTTTTGCCGATATTCCTATTGATTTGGCACATTGTTCAGCTTCCAAAGAAAGTTGGCACCACTGGGAGGGACACAACACTGCGGAAGTAGATACCGACATCGATAATTGAAAGTTTAGACAAGAACATCAACGAATTACATGCGATTGACCAAACTGTCCGATGATTGATTTTTTGCTGTGCACTAGGGGGTTAATCTGTTTTCAGTGGACCCCAGGCTTTGGAGGAAGTGATAACATCCGTTAGTTTCCAATTTGTAGCATTTTCCACATCAGGTGGCACCAAAACCCCAACAAAATCAAGTATAATAATTGCCCCAGAAACTTTTTTCGTTAAGATAAATTCCTCTGAATATTGAAATGTTAATTAGATCTTGCGGCTTTATCACTTTGACATTGATAAAAAAATATATATAGTTTCAACCGCGATGAAACCATATCTATATATCGAGATGAAATTTTTGTTGCTTTGCCCTTGAGGACAGTTAAGATAATGAATAGACTCAGTATTTTTTTTAATACTCTTGAAGAGATGCGTTCGAATATTTCAGGAACATAATGGATGGATCAAATCAGATCTAATGATAGCACAATGTTTTTGATGCCATATGTTGTAGAAAATCTTTTTAATATGATCAATTCAAAGTTTTAATCTAAGCGCTCTGTAGATTTTCATGGTGTCTCTGGATGTGTGGTGAGAAGATGTTCGAAAGAAATATCAAAGCCAATAATTTCCACTACATAAAAAAAGGTTATGGTTATGACAAAATAGCGAAAAACTACAGATCAATATCTTTGATTTCGTCATCTGTTTTCTTGAAAGAAATTTTCGGAAATTCATAAGATTCTTAATAAAAATGTGTCGTCAGCAAAGGAAATAAGGCAATTCGAAAACTATTGATCACTGGGCAGCAAAGATGACAGGTCATTTATGTAATTAAAAAAAAAAAGTGGACCCAGAATACTTCCTTGCGGCACGCCATTTCCATTCAACAATCGAGAGGAGATATACTTTTTGTTATCTACTGAAATCTCAACCATTTGAGGTCTGTTCTCACAATGACTTTACATCAATTTCAGTTGATCATCTCTTATACTGTAAATGTTCAATTTTTTCTATCAATATACAACACAAACGTTCAGAACTAGTACTGAAAGAATGTATGATTTTATTTGGCTCGAAGTACCAAAATGTTGTTTCTTCTGGCTCGAAGTACCAAACTATTGCTTCTTGTTTGAAAGACTGTATAATTTTGATTGTGGATGAAGGAAAATACGATAATGATTTTAACTTGTTTAATTTGTCTTTTTAAGCGAGAGAACACAAACATCGCATAGAACCATAATTGTACTAATAACTAATAAGTACTTAATGAATACTACTGAAATAATTATGAAAGCACTGGATAGAGGTGATAGCATGGTGCAAGTAAGCATAGAGTTGAACCACAGAGAAATTCTTTTTCTTCTTCCTGTGTAAGCCTTAACAAGGACGATATGCAGGATATCGAATTTCAGATGGTATCGATTTAGTCCACTAACCCAAATTTTCAGGAAAATCGTTGGGAAAAATTACGCTACCCTCAAGCATCTGTGAGTTCATCTCTTACTGCCCCCTCAGTAACCTCACCCTCGTCCATATTTCCCTAAGGAATCTGTTACCCTTCGGTTTGTTCCCCCACATGCAGTTGCAACAATATATCAAGGAACGTGTGAGATCTTCAGAACGATACGACAAATAATCTGAGATATCGAGGCAAATACCTAGAAATAATACTACGTTAGTATTTTGGTCATTTTTGATGATATTAATGGAAAACTTGGAGATCACATAATGTAGGTACATTATGTGATCTCCAAGTTTTCCATTAATATCATCAAAAAGTTTTATCATCAAAAATGACAAAAATACTAACGTAGTATTATTTCTAGGTATTTGCCTCGATATATCATATACAGGGTGTTTCATTGGGAAACGGAAATACTTCACAGGTGCATAGAGATAGCACCAAGGCGGTTCTGGAGATACCCCATTTATTGGGTCTTACTGTCTTCGTAGCCGAGATACAGGGTGTTTTATGAATTTTGCCCGTTTCTTTCTGAGGCCATATCAAACGAACCACCCGGTATATTTTGTTCATGTTTGGCAAATATGAAGAAAATATACCGGGTGGTTCGTTTGATATGGCCTCAGAAAGAAACGGGCATGTATTGAGTGTGCGTTTTACAGTTCAATATCACCACAAAAATCCCAGAGAATTTCAATTCAATCCATGCAGCGGTTTTTTTTGTTTCATTCGATCGAATTTTCAAAAAATTAAAGGATTTCGATTTTCGATTGAAATGTTCATAATCTCCAACAAAATGAAGAAATTAAATTTTTAAGTTTTTTTAACTGCATTTTTATCAATAACAGAATAGAACAATAACAGAATTCACCAAATGAATTTTTTGAAAATTAAAAAAAAAAAATTTTTTTTTTCTTTTTCAATTTTTTTTTTATAGACTTCAAATAAATTAACTCAACATGTCATTATCATTTCTAAAGCGATTCTGCAATTTCATTCCAAGGTCTTGATGATAGAAACCAAATTAAATTCGAAATAAAGTTGATATACCCAAGGGAATTTCGAAATCGATCTAGTCGCTTTTCAGAAATTGCATATCTCAACTTTTCATCTATAGAACTTTTACAACGCTAAAAAAAGGCAGTTTATTCTCAAAACGAATTTGCAAAATTTGAAATTTTTTTTTTGATTTCCTAACATGGTTAGAATGCGTGGTTCTTTAATTTTTTTAAATATCGTTCGAATCAAACACAAAAACCACTGCTTGAATTAAATTGAAATTCTCTGGGATTTTTGTGGTGATATTGAACTGTAAAACGCACAGTCAACATTGATGGTTTTTTCGATATTTTCAATTCAGCACTTGATTATCCAAAAAGCCTCCAAAAGCCCTTTTTTTATCAACTTTTCAAATTAATGTAGAGAACGAAGAAAATTTTTTTCCGAGAATACCATAGCTACTTCTTGTAGAGAATTCATTCAAGATTTCAAAACATCCCCTAAATTTTCTGTGCAAACATTGATTGGTGAGATATTGATGGTTGAAGTCAAAAAGGTCCTTTTCAATTCAAAGTTCGAATTTTCAGAGAGAAATGCTCGTATCGAAATTTTGAAAAAAGGGAAATTGAAGCTGAATGAACAAGTTATCTCATTCATATAGTGGTTACAAAGGAAAAAAATTTCCAAGTCTGTAGGCCAAAAATAAAAACTGAAAAAATTTCGCAGAAATTTTAGACACTGTATTCATTAGGATTGAGCGATACACGTTGCTTGAAAAATTTCGTCATCATGAGATCTCTAAATTTTAAACTTCAAGTTTCAAAAAGCTTTTTTTAAATTGAGATACGACCATTGTTATCGAAAATACAGCCATTTGAAAAACCGCTTAAAATTTCGAATTTTATTTTGATCCTTTAATTTATTTCCCTATATGACAGCAATTGACGTATGGTCTCTATGGAGAAAATCTTTCATAAAATTGGAATTGAAACCGATATCACTAGTATCCGGTATAAGGCAATAATATCAAAACAACTTTTCAAGACGAAGGATGTTTGTTTCGTGTATGAGTAGACCCCCCGTCGGGAGAACCTGGATCAACTGGCTTCCTTATTTTCAACGCGTTTAAGGTCAACATAATTAAGCAACTAATTCAAACGTCTCATAATAACAATTTCGTAAGTTATAAGTTTTGCCTGCTGAAAGTCATACGGTATTCTGAGGATACATAAATATATAATTGATTGCTCAGTCAATCTGCTCTTGTTTTGAAATACTTGCCTTATAATACTCGACAAGTTGTATCACTTCAGTTGTTGAGGGAGCAATTCTCATATCTCAAAAACATATGTAATTAATTCAGTTAGTTGAAGTCAAAACCTTCTGATCTGTTTTAATTTTCATAATATGTGCCCCCAAAGTTCACTCCTGTGTCATCATAATAATATTACTTATGTATACATGTTTGAAAAGCTCGACTTTCCTTTTTGATATATGCCATTATTAATTTGAAGACGAATATTCTGCATTCGAATTTATCCATTTCAGGTGAAATTGATCTGAAATTCACAGATTTTTTAGAAATGAATGTATCGGTGTCTTGATCAGTAGCCAGTTGGTACAACAATTGCGTGCATCTTGGCATTTCTTTGACTCTCCCTGCAAATAATAAAAAACATTTCGAAGCAAATCAGTCCATTCTTCTTTAGATATTGTGTGGTTTAGGGGATTATCAGAATTAAAAAACCTTATGCTTGAAATATTTTTTCCTCTGTTTAACCTCTTCGTTTCAATAGTTCGCAACTGGTTTCTTAATGAAATTTAATTTTCTTAATTACTGAGATAACAGAACTCCCGGCCTAACCAGTGAAAACACATTAATTTTTCTTGAAATTCGACAACATAGTAATCTTCAAGATTACATGCACCTCAATGATCTTTTAAAATTTCAATACTTTTTATGTAGAAACAGTCGCCTTTGCTTTCGTAATAGGCTTCGATAAAGCCAAATTTCAAGTCAGCATACCACTGTTTTAACATTTGCTGTCGATGAAGCAAAGTCTAAAACTCTAAATCACACTTATCAAGTCATTGCTTTGCTTGCACAGTATTTTTTCCCATCAAGAAACAATGTTTCATCAATACACGAAACATGATTACATGAAGTGAATTTCTCTGTAGGTATGAGGTGTTTCATGCTAAACTACTTAAAAATTATTTATTTTTATTATATTTAGCTGAAAAAATTTCGCAGAAATTTTAGATACTGTATTCATTAGGATTGAGCGGTACATGTTGCTTGAAAAATTGTTGCATTATCAGATCTAAAAACTATGAACCACAAGCTTCAAAAAGCTTCTTTTCAAATTGAGATACGACCATTGTAAGCGAAGATACAGTCATTTGAAAAACCGCTAAAAATTTCGAATTTTATTTTGATCCTTTAATTTATTCTCCTAGTGTATATAATTGATGCAGCAAACTTGGCGACATAATGTGAAATATTAAAAAAAAAAACCGTTATCTTTATTTTATGGAAAAACATTGAATAATCCCAAGCCATTTCAACGGCAGCAATGATAACAAGAATAAGGACTTTAAAGTTCAGGCTAATTGGCGAATGTTCAAGGAAATGGAAGTGGAAATAATATCATTTTCCGGATAAATGTTGCAATTCCACGTCTAGCAACTTTCGGCATTTATCAATGACATCGGTAAACACCAAGGAAGGGATTTTTCATAAATGGGGGTGACGTCTAGAATGCAATCTTATTTTATCAGTAATGAAATGGAGCTTTCAGGCTGTAATTGCGATTGTTGAGTGTGCTTTCACACGCTGTGGCAGTTCGCGAATACATTAATTACTTGTGTCCTGGGTGCGACCAAGGGGGCGATAGGGCTCCAGAGGAAGTTGCGTGAGTTTAGCGTGTCATTAGCGCCTTGCAGTGATGGATTGTAGCGCCACTGCTAGTGTCGTGCCAGTATCACGCACTACCTATTACCGACAACCCTATTACACCCTCTATTTGTTCTCCTAAAAACTGCGAACGAAAACAAACGATTTACTGCCAAACGCTTAATGATGGCGCACCGTTCGATGTTGTACACTGAACTTGGTCTGGATTAGGGGATGAATATTCACTGCCAAATCTGCTCATCCCTAAGTAATGTCGAAGATCTCTTCTCCCTAGTTGTCTTACTATATGTGTAATTACATTTTTTGATGCCTATTCTACAGCAATCATGACTCATTGATGAATAATTAGAGGTCAAAATCAATGCTGGCCGGCCGACGAGGACACGATTATTCTCGAACAAAATGTGATGGACACTCGAAATTTTCTGGGTAGGTAGAATTATAATTTCAGTTCCTTCCCTTTTAGAACACGTGAACACTTTATTAGGCCTTTTACGATTGAAATGATCTCAGTGTACGTTTCTGTAAATGTCTTGATTTATCTTTGAAGGCGAAACATTCTAAATTTTCAGAATGGCGTAAATTATATTTTTTTGGAGGTATGTTGAATTCAAATTTTGTTCTGAAGGGTAATTTTTCCTTTTGGTGTCATCGCAATATTCATTCTGAATAAACCTTATTTTCAAAATAACAGGCCAATTGAAAATTCCCGGGTCTACCATAATAAAACACGTTTTTTGGTAAAATTCGATTTTATTATTCAACATAGTTGCCTTCGAGGGCGATAGAGCGATTATAGCGATCTTCCAACTTTTCGATACCATTTTTGTGGTACGATATGTCTTTCGTTTCGAAATAGGCCTCAGTTCGGCGATTACTTCTTCATTGGCGCTAAATTTATTTCCAGCGGGCATTCTTTCGAGGTCTGTGAACAGGAAAAAGTCGCTGGGGGCCAGATCTGGCGAATACGGTGGATGCAGAAGCAATTCGAATCCCAATTCATGCAATTTTGCCATTGTTTCCATTGATTTGAATGATGAATTCATTTCAAGATTTAATTCATTTTGTGTTAGTTGAATGGGACACCGCTATATCTCTTAAGCGATAATTAATTCCTACGATCTTTAATGAATATGATATAAACCAAAGAATTACTGAATAAAACGTTTTAGAATTTTTCGAATATTTCGAACAGAAACCAAGATATAACGAAATAGTTGAAACAATCATTTTTCAGAACGACTCAAGATATCTAGAGCTGCATTTTGATATCTTGTTATTTCGAAAAAACAGACGGAGGTCCTTGAAGATTTTTTCTGTAAGTCTTGACTCAATTGTTATTTTTACCATTTATTTTATTGTTTGTTCTATTATCAATCTTGTACGATAATCACAATCCCTATTTTAGTACCCTGAGGATGACTTTATAAAAGTCGAAACGTCGGCAACAGATCCATAGTGGTTTCAGTTATTTTGACATTTTTCCCAACCAACTTCAAGTTACAATAATCATTGAGGTCACAAAACATCATACAGGAACTGAAAATAGTTGTCTATTCTAGTTTTCCTTTCCTTATATGTTTCTGTCTCTGACAACCCCTCATATTTCCTTGAGAAGTGACGAAACCTAACCGCAAAATATCGATATAACAAGAGGAAAGTGTTAAGTCATGTTTCAAATTAATAAAATAATAGAAAATCAAACTGTAGGAGAACAGCGGGTGCGGACAACCGTATGGATTTGTGATTTGTCATTGATAGATGATGGAAACCATCCATCAAGCTGGTCCAGTACACACGGATGCTGCAAACTGCCCCGGAACCTCGATTCCGGCTCTTTTCCCTTTCCACCCCCACCCTCAGATCGCCACGTCAGTGCGATGGGGTGTTTTGTGGAGACCGACGCTTTTCGCTAATGGAGCAGAAAATACGATGTCGACAGAATCGGTTCGTGTGATTGCCTAACCTGATTTTTCGATTTTTTTTTCTCTACAACTGCACTCCAACACAAAACCAAATTCCTTAATAGCTTGAAACAGGATGGGGTAATTGAACTTCAGAAAATGAACAACACAGGTTATACTTCTTACGTTTATTGAAATGAGAATGTGAAAAATCTAAGGTATTGCTCAAAATATAAGATAAAAAACAGTGAAAGCAAAGTTGACGCCTATGTAATTACCTGATATACTAGTTACATTCTATAGAAGAATCAATTTCCTAAATTAATATAAGATACTTTTTGTTGAGAGCTTGTCGCTAATGCCTTTTTCGAAATCTCATCACGAACTTCAAACCAAGCTTTTCAAACCGTTTGATGGAATCGGTCATTTCACTCACATTTTTATTCATCGAAATATTTTCGTGTTAGCCGACCACGTGCAAACTAAACAGATTTTCAAATCACCTTCTGTGTTTAGATTGGAAATTCCATTTCTACATAAATCCGTTGATCCGATGTAAATTTGAATATTCAACACAATGCAATGTATCAACATTTACTGTTTGACAATGCGAAGTTTATCGTGATTTCCATCATCATATATGTTTAGCTATGTAAACTATAAGTATGAATAGAAATGCTTTTTCGAAAGGTTCGATTTATCTATTGGAATTTCGACCTATTCGTAATTCTAGTTTATTAATGTAATTTCGCATGTAATATTTGAAATTATAATATTCAAATTCAGTTATGCCAATATCAAACAAAAGATTTATTTTGTTATTCAAAATCATTTGAATTTAGAAAATATTTGTACAGGGTTAGTCAATAGTCCTCAATCGGTAGATAACTCCTGTGGATATTGGCCTAGGAGAAATTTTGTAGGACTTACCGCATAGGTTTAAATTATTTGACTCAATATAATTATGACTCTACAGGCTGGTCCGAAAGAGGTGAGATACGATGTCACCCTGTTTTTTGAATGGGAAAGATCAATATTTATATCATACTTATAATTTCCATGAAATTCTGATTTCGAAATACCACTACTACTACCACCATAATTTATATGTGGTACTTTTTGACGTAGGCCACTTTTTTCGAAAAATTCCAGGTTTATAATGGTTAAAACTAAAGATCACTTCTTGAAAACCGTTCGATATAATCGTACGATTTATTTTTTATTGAATTCCCAAAATGTTTTCAAGCCTTCTGCAAAATTTCGGATCACTCTACAGGTGGTCCGAAAGACACTGCAATTTTTTGAAAATGACCTTCAAAAAACGCCAATAAATCCATTTTATCAAATGGCATGCCCTGAATATGTTTCACATGTTGGATAGTGTAGTCTTCATTTTTTGTCTGTACATGTTGTGTCTGAAATGCTTCGCATTTCGTGTTTTATACTGGGTTTGATAGTATACTTTTCATGCATATAATTTCAAACGGATAAGGTAATTCGACTCTACTTAATATCTACTAATAATATCAGTAAAAGGTAAGCCAAATCAAAGAAATGATCAAAATATTTGAACACATTTATTTGGACAAAATGAAATGGAGACCACGTGAAAAAACAGGAACATAGTCTGAACTCTCTTAATTCTCTTTTCATTCCCAATGATCCTGACAATTCCTGTTTATTTTGACACGAGACTTTATCAAGTAATGCCTCCAATTCTGCATCTTCAAAAAGCTTCTCTCTTCGACGTCAAAATCACCGTTCTTGAGGCGTTGAAACCACTCTCATCACCTTCTTTCATTGAAAGCGGCCTGACCATATTTAAGAACATTCGATGAGCCTCAGCCGCAGATTTATTCATTTTAAAGCAGATAATTAAAACCTACCGCAAATGACGAGAATTTGGCTCGTAAGCTGACATGTTTAATCGAGAATATATTTAATACTTCGATGATAAGTTTGTTTAAAATTGAAATTGTTACTTTTAGTTTTTTCTTTTGGACCTATCCCATACATTTTGTAAATTATGTCATAAGGGATCAATAAATTATTGTTATTGTATTGTTGTTATTTATGATGCTGACAACAATCGACTAATATTTCGAAGGCTTTATGTTTAGAAATACCTAAGCTGCTTGTATGACATCTACGATCTTTTTATTTCGACTACTACTCACCGCTACAGCCATCTGTATACCTTCTCATAAGTTGACAGTTTGAGAAAATGACCCAGCATACATGGGATTACTAATGTACAATAAACTACCAGATGACCTAAGAAATCATAATCAGAATATGCATAATTTCAAGAAAGCCGTGAAGTTGTTATTTAAAAAAAAAGGGTATCATAGTGTTAAGGAATTTTTGGATGATGAATTTCTTTAAAATAATGGAGGAATGTTGTTTATTTTGACTTATCCTATATTATATTATAAAATCGTTGAATCGATAAATTTAAATTTACTTAATCTATTGCAAAACGGCGGAAGCAAAGTTTTGCATCTTATAAGTTTTGTGAACTCTGTTTTTGACTCGAAATGAGTCATGTCATCTAATTCTAGTTTACAATTGTGAACCTTTATGAAGCAATTTTCATCACACAATGAATTGAGATTTTATACATAGGGATTTCTCGCTAGTGAAATAAAGATCGAGTCAATCCAATGAATAAAGTGTGTGAAAATCTAATCGGTGCTTATTAATCAAATGGGAATAATTTTATTGACTAGTCCAAGTAGTTTTCCCATATAGATATCGACTTGAAAGGCCCTGTATCGACGTCCGAAGTAGCTGCGAGAGAAAAGGTATAATTCGATATGGTAATGTTCAGTGAGTGATAGTTTATAATGGTGTGACTTATCCTCTTGAAATATATATGTAGTGGGCGCATAACGGCCATCACCGTCGGCTTAGGAAGGGAACGAAGTGAAGTAATATTCCTTAAGGTGTCCTTTGACGAGCAGCCTTCAGGAAGAATTCCCAACACGCGATTCCTGCATCAGAGTCACGCGTTAGACAACCACACCCCTCCTGCTCCTTACCATGATTTCGATCATTTACACGCTCTTCGATCGTATTATCAAAACTTCACAGTACGTACATAATTGCCAATGAAGGTCTCCTTCCATTTGCAAGCTAATTTGAAAAAATCGTTGAATTTTTATTAGAGTTGGCTTTCTCTTGTAGAATGACGTTAGTTTATTCTTCGAATAAGTTGAATCCTTCAATCATTTCCTTCGAACTACAGGATTTTTCAATTGGAGTTTTCATCTTGATAGAAAAAAAATATGTATATGTATTGTTATGGATCTCTTCAATTTGAATTTTGAAAATTTTCTACAGTAGATCCAAACAAATATAAATTTCAAATCTCTACTTAAAATAACTCTTTCTCAGGTGGGTTCAGAGAAAAAAAAATAAATTTTATTCTTTCTTTTTCAAAACAACAAACCTATCTACATAACTACTCAACCTAAATACTAAACTTTTGAAAAAACCGAAATTTATAACAACTTTGAAAAATTTATCTAAAAATTGTTCTTTTCCTTTCAGTCGAGCTATATTTCTTTCTTCATTCTTTCCAATTCGAATTCCATACTCTTTCAAAATTAAACTTCCTTATCCTTTTTTCAAATTCCAATTCTAAACTCTTATTCCATAACCCAATTCCAAATTCTTTCAATATTATGATCTTCACCCGTTTATATTTTCTTCTCCAACTCCTTACTAACTTCAATTCTGCTTATATCAAATTTCACTAATCTCAAAAATCTCCAAACTTCTCACCGATTGGTGAGAAGTTTGGAGATTGCTCGACATCTCTCCTCCATTATTTTTCTGGCTATCGTGGATTTTCAATTTCATTTCTCAATTCTATAATCGTCTATGTACTATCTATGGCACTCTCATTCAATTTTGAAATTTCTTTTTCTCACTTTACTTAATCATCTTCAATAACAAAAATAACACCTACTATTTGTAAATCTGAAGATACCTAATGTATGAAACCAAATAATATCAATGGAACCAACTGAGATATTTGAATTATTTCTAGTTTAACTTAAATTTTAATGACTACTAAAATTTTTGATTGAGGAATCCATAACAGTATATACAAAAGTAAATAAAAGGACCAGACATACTTTTTTTTTTAATCAGGAATATTTCAGACTGATATAACAGATCATTATCCAGATTTTTTAGCGATGAGGCCTTCAAGTCTCTCTAAATTTAATAGAGCAATTTTTTTCAGGAACAAGAAATCAATAAACTTTAATTTGCTAAACGATTACTTAAAAAATGAAGCTGTGCCTCGGTCCTTTCAGAGGGTGATCCACAGATAGCTTACTCAATTTTTTTGGAAAGGTTGAAGGAAAACATCAAAATGGCGACTTTCACTAAAAGTTTCGAGACAAAAAAATATTATGAAAAAATAAAACCTGGATTACCGCGTCGGGATAAGATGAAATTCGAATTCAAGAGAAAACCTACTTCAGAGGTTTCCCGGCATATAGAAATTACCTAAACAAACTCATTAAAACAACAAAAGAAAATATAGGAACAATAGAATCATAAAGGCCGGAGGAAATACTCCTGAAATTTGGAATACTATAAAAGAAATAAATAATAAATTTAATTCGGGAGAGAATGAAAATAATAGCATAGAAGAAGAACAAGAAAACAAAATTACAGATCCTCTCCCGAAGGCAAACTTGTTCCATTTTTTGCTAGTATAGGTCACAGAATGGCGGAAAATATTCACAGTAAAAATCAGAATATATTGCCCCGGGCACTTAGAGTTCCATTCTAATTATCTTTGAATGTAATATAGCTTCTCTAAGAGACAGTCCTGCATCGGGAACTGACGGTTTGGATGCTTCCATGCTGAAAAAAATTCATTTTTTATCTTAGATCCATTGTTGCATTTAATCAACTTGATTTTTGAAAGAGGTATCATTCCTTCAGAATGTAAGGAGTCACATGTGACTTGTTTGTTAAAATCTGGAGATGGAAAAATATGACAATTTACAGACCTATTTCAATTATCAATCACCTGGCAAAAGTTTTCGAAAAATGTTCAAAAACAAGTCTCATGGAGTATTTAGATCGTTTCAGTTCAATATGTCCGAAACAGTTTGGTTTTCGGGACTCAACATGTTGTGCTATCGAAAAACTCACTGAAAGTTTACTAATAAACCTAAATGAAAACAAAAAATTTTATTTGTATTTTTATACAGGGTGTTTCATTGGGAAACGGAAATACTTCACCGGTGCATAGGTGGCACCAAGGCGGTTCTGGAGATACCCCATTTATTGGGTCTTACTGTCTTCGTAGCCGAGAGAATCACCTGAAAATCAACTTTGAATGACATTGTATGATATATCGTTGAATTCAGCGTTAAAAGTTATTTCGAAAAGTGTCATAAAATATACAGGTCCGTATTGAAAAAAATGAGGTTGAGGGTGGCCTAGGGAGTACGAAACGTTGGATACGAAATCTGATTACGTCAAATTGAGGATAATTTACTGTCAAATAAAAAATTCCTGTAATATTCTTTGATTATATTTGAAATAAAGTGGGAAAAAAAGAAAAACCAAAATGACAAAATTTACTTTTCTTATGATATCTCAATAACCGGCCCTGATAATCCAATGCCAATGCTTCTATGCATGCAACTTTTTCTTCATTTGACCGACCTTCTAACTCTTATGGTTTAAAAGTTACCAATACAATCCCATTGAAAAAGTGGCCACCCTGTATATCTACATATAAAACAAAATATGAAATGTATACCCAATGAGCACCCGAATCCCACAGCATGAAGATTACAATTATACACGTGGGGGTGTATATTCACCCTGTATATTAGATTATTATTTTAAAATACGATAAATTGAAATAAAAAATCGACGTGTTTCAGGATTATTTCTTAAAATGGTATATTTAGCTGAAAATGAAATTGTTCCATACTTTCTGGTTTTCGTCAACAGTGTAGTCTACTGCACCAATATTCTCAGTTGTTATTGAGCGACCCACATGGTTTCGATTCTCCACATCTCTAAATTGTCCCAACAGCTCAAATTTTTCCACCAGCTTCACTATTGCCGACCAAGAAGGTGTTTCACGATGGCCCAAAAGTGTTAATTTTTCGAACTGAGAATGCAAAACGTTCACCATTTTTGTAGTGAATTTAAAAAAATTTAAGGCGTTGTTGAAGCGAGTCATCCTCCATTTTTATTAATGGTCGAGTTTTTACTTCTCAAAAGATGACTATTCAAAATTAAACCTCTTGAAGGAAAACCCTTTATTAGTATGAGTTTTGGACATAAACGCTCAAATATTCTGTTTTTGCTTCTGTTGGAATAGGCTATTCGACATCCTCATCGGGAGGATCATTAGGAGATTAAAAAAATATTTTTCTGAATGTATCAACTATATTTCACTGAGGAAATAGGAGACGATAATTCGAATTAATCGATTCAATCAATACTCTCTGATATTACTTTTAATCAGGAGAAAGAGTTAACCTGAAGTGCCATAACTGAAGGATATGGACTAAAGTAGTCAGTAACCATCCAGAGAGAGAAAGTTCTGTTACATATATAACTGATCTGGTCATTTTGAGGACTAATAATCTGGTATTACAATAATAAATTAGAGGAGAAAAGAATTTATTTCCAACGCGCATAGTGCGAATATTCTGTTGTATAGAGATGGTTCTTCGCTTCTTCTTGCAACGGAACCACATTCTAGTAATAAATTTCAAAATACCTGTCCCAATTATTTTCTCGCACCGATGGTTTGGCGCATATATTAAGAAGATTTAAGTGGATATGATTTGTAATTGTCTCCTCGCTAACACCAGATCCGTATTCATTGTATATTACGGGAAAAACACACCTTTTGGTAAACTGACGACAAATAAGGCAAATATTCATTTAAACTCACGTTGGTGAATCCAAGGTTCAGTGCAAGTATCTTTTGAAATATGCATAGGTTTCATATTTAAAGAATCTATATACAAAGAAAAGGGCCCAAAAAAAAAGGAACATGAAAATGGTTTAAAAAATAACGAACAAATCACCCACATATCAGAATGTTAAAGATCAACAAAACCCATCAAATTCTTACATCGTGCATAAGTGTCATCGATGTGAAGATGAACACCAAATCTTTACATCACCTTCACAAGTGGATGGCTAAATATGTTACATTGACTAAAGTTGACACACAACAAGTGTGACTTTTCAATGGTGCCAAAGTTTTCCCAAGTCACGAGAAGCAATCCCTTCTACTCCGAATGAAATATGGTTATTTTTTTTGTTTTTTTGAAGTTTTTTCGAGTTATGTGTAAATTCTAATTACAAGGTTAGGACAATTCAAATGAGGCAACCAATTTGGACTAAGCCAATGTTTCGTCTATATACAGCGTGTTTCCAAATTGAAAATGAACGATTCATCGGGTATGTTTTGTTATTTCCTCGTAGAATATTCAAAATCGACGAATGAAATTATACAGGGACTTCCTGAATTTGAGATACAGTTGAGACAGTTGACTAATAATATGGAGATAGAATAAAGGGTTTTTTTTTAGAGCTATAGAATTTTAAATTGCAATAAAACAACGATGGATGATTCGATTGACATGAATTTTATTTCTCCGCAAGATAATCTTGTGGCATTACATTTTAAATATGATTTTTGGCATATGACCTCCACGGCTGGCTCGGATGTAGTCCAATCTGAACGACCCATTTTCGATGACTTTTTCCAACATTTGTGGCCGTATATCGGCAATAACACGGTGAATGTTGTCTTCCAAATGGTCAAGGGGTTGTATCTTATCCGCATAGACCAATGACTTTACATAGCCCCACAGAAAGTAGTCTAGCGGTGTTAAATCACAAGATCTTGGAGGCCAATTCGCAGGTCCAAAACGTGAAATTAGGCGGTCACCAAACGTATCTTTCAATAAATCGATTGTGGCACGAGCTGTGTGACATGTTGCGCCGTCTTGTGGTAACCACAGCTCCTGGACATCATGGTTGTTCAATTCAGCAATGAAAAAGTTAGTAATCATGGCTCTATACCGATCACCATTGACTGTAACGTTCTGGCCATCATCGTTTTTGAAGAAGTACGGATCAATGATTCCACCAGCCCATAAAGCGCACCAAACAGTCAGTTTTTCTGGATGAAACGGTGTTTCGACATACACTTGAGGATTAGCTTCACTCCAAATGCTGAAGTTTTGTTTGTTGACGTAGCCATTCAACCAGAAGTGCGCTTCATCGCTAATGGACGTAGTGCGCGATACGTATTTCGCACAGAACCATTATTTTCGAAATGAAATTGCACTATTTGCAAGCGTTGTTCAGGCGTGAGTCTATTCATGATGAATTGCCAAACCAAACTGAGAATAAATCACTTGACAGCTGTTAAATCGGTCGCCATCTTGAACAGTTATGCCAACTTAAAGTTGTATACCTCCAAAAAAAACACCCCATTGGTAGATAGAGAGAATGAAATGAATTTCAACATAGGAGTGAGACACATGACGTTTTCATCAGCTGACCGCAGTAACTATATAGCTTTGATTGGTTCTACAGATTGAACTTATCAATTATATTCTATGAATGGTTGAAATTCAAACTTTTTGTTCTTTTTCCATGGTCACGTGACCGGAGTCTAAACCTTTCTCTCTTCAATGTTGGAGTCAATGTTATGTACTTCATGATCGGCAAAGGGCGTATATATGTTTCATCAGATCATTGATATTAACCGTAAGAGACAGATATTTTGATGACAGAAGTAGCACCCTTCTACTTGCAATGAAGTAAGTTGACAATTATTGTCTAGATTGAGGACATTGATTAAAGACACTATCAGGTGTGTGAATAAGTCTTTCCCGTTTTTTGTAAGAGATGGCGCCACCAATACTGTGCGAGTATTTAATGGTTACATATGTCATAATCAAAGCTTATTCATCTGTCAACAATTCCACACTAACACATTAGTTGAAATTTTTTCGCATCATAAATTTTTGAAATCGTGAAAATGTCGAAATTTGAGCCGAGTCGACGTCATTTGCGGGAAGTTTCACTTTATTGGTTCGATTTGAAGAAATCTGCTGCCGAGGCGCATCGGTTGCTTCAGGAAGCTTATGGAGAAGGTTGTGTCGATGATTCAAGTGTTCGCGGATGGTTTCGACGCTTCAAAAGTGGCGATTTCGACGTGGAAGACAAGGAGCGTTCCGGGCGGCCGCAAATCTTTGAAGATCAAGAATTGGCGACTTTGCTTGATGAAGATTCGTGTCAAACGCAAGAAGAACTTGCTGAAGCATTGGGAGTTGACCGAACAACCATTTCCAAGCGTTTGAAAGCCATGGGAATGATCCAAAAGCAAGGAAATTGGGTGCCGTACGAACTGAAGCTGAGAGACGTCGAACGGCGTTTTTTCACTTGCGAACAGCTGCTTCAGCGACATAAAAGAAAGGGTTTTCTGCATCGTATCGTGACTGGCGATGAAAAGTGGATCCGTTACGATAATCCGAAGCGAAGAAAATCATGGGGACTACCCGGCCATGCATCATCATCGACGGCCAAGCCAAATATTCATGGCGCCAAGCTCATGCTCTGTATATGGTGGGACCAGCTAGGTGTGGTTTACTATGAGCTTCTGAAACCGAATGAAAGGATCACAGGCGAGGTCTATCGACGACAATTGATGCGTTTGAGCCGCGCACTGCGAGAAAAACGGCCACAATACTCCGACAGGCACGACAAAGTTATTTTGCAACATGACAATGCTCGCCCACATGTTGCACAGCCGGTGAAAACATACTTAGAAACGCTCAAATGGGAATTCCTACCCCACCCGCCGTATAGTCCAGACATTGCTCCGTCTGATTACCATCTCTTCCATTCCTACGAGGAAGCCAAAAAATAGGTGGATGACTGGATAGAGGCCAAACCAGTCGAATTTTTTCGCAACGGGATTCGTATGTTGCCAGAAAGATGGGGAAAAGTTGTAGCTAGCGATGGCCAATACTTTCAATAATTCATTTGTAACCATTTTTTCACAATAAAGGCTCAAAATTTGAAAAAAAACTGGAAAGACTTATTCACACACCTTATAATTATTAATATTCATCAATAAATAGGCCCAATTTATATCCCATTTGAAATAAATCATTTTGCCTCGAATATATATCTTGCCCGACGATCCTTCTTGAATATCGATTCCTACCAGAGAGAGAATACTGAATGCAAAATAATCTGAATACTGATCTGACATATGAGCGGCTAGGAGGTTGTCTTTTGTCGGAATTTAGCCTCGCAATTCTGCTTTGAAAGTCCCGGCGAAGCGTGGATCGTAACAGCAAACGGTTTCGGTGACTAGCTGCTTTCTTATCCTGTATACCAGCCACCGACAAGAGGCGATACTCGGACACGCATAGCTGGACACTGGACTTTTTGAAGGAACTCATCACACCACGACATTGGCGTAGGGAACAGGAACTAAAAGGGATATCGAAATTCCCTATAAGAAGAGATTCACGGCTTGACTTGAAATCAAGTCAAGTAGTAGTTTTTCAATGTCAAGTCAAATACTTGAAAAATCAAATACATTCTATCAAGCTACTTGATTTCAAGCAGTTTTACTGTGTAGTGTGCACATCAATAAAAAATGATTAAATGATTTATTAAACTTATTGTATAAAAGAACCGAAAATATGTACTGTTCCAAAATTGAAACTCAAATTAAATCTTATTAATCATAACAAAATGAAAAATATAGTTTATAATAATAATAATAATAAGCAAAGATGGAGAGAAAAGCCCCTACATGGACGACATTTCAACGAGGTGAACCAGGATCATGTCGACATTAAAGCGTCGAACTATTGGCTCACATCAGGTGCGATGTATCCAGAAACGGAAGGATTTCTTTTAGCCATCCAAGATCAAGTGATCTCAACAAAAAATTACTGCAAACATATCATAAAGGATCGAACTATTACTGACGATCGATGCCGTTATGGGTGTCCAACGAACGAGACAATCCAACATATCACGGGAGGATGTCAAATGTTTGCAGGAAATGAATATAAAGAGAGACACGATGCAGTAGGAAAGATACTACACCAAGAAATGGCAACTAAATTAACACTAATTAATTCTGAAAAAGTGCCATACTACGAGTACCGACCGGAAACCATCCTGGAAAACGAACGCTATAAACTGTACTGGGATCGTACAGTTTTGACTGATAAAACAGTCCCTCACAACAGGCCAGATATATTGCTAGTTGATAAACAACAAAAGGCAGCAATACTCATCGACGTAGCAATACCTAATAGCAACAACATGCGTCAAAAAGAGGTCGAAAAAATTTCAAAATATAGGGACCTCGAATTTCAGATAAAGCGCCAGTGGGGAATGATATCAACGAGAACTATTCCAATTATCATCTCAACAACAGGAATAGTACCCAAAAATCTCAAGAGAAATATCAAGCAACTAGGACTTAGTGAGTATATATGTAATATAATGCAAAAAGCTGTTCTTTTAGGTACTGCAAGGACGTTGAGAAAATTCCTAGGAAGCGAAGGACAGGTCCAAGGATCGCGTGTAAGAGGACCAGAAGTTCGATGAGAACCAGGGGGACCACAAGGACCGGACACGACCGAGCTCAGCCCTTCTGATATTTTAAATATCTGGGATTGAGTGAATGTTCCTCTTAGCGAGGAGTGAGAAGCCGACGGTGAGGAAAAATCCTACGCGTATAGGCAAAAGTCGATAATAATAATAATAATGTTTATTCAACATAGATAAACATGGTGGTTATAAATATTGAGAAACCATCAAGCACTGTTTAATTACATGATAAGGTGTTAGGTTCTACTCGCTTAACATTAAAGTGGCAGTGTTAGGCCAAATATCGACTGGCACAGAGAGTGTAATTATTACAAATACTTTTTATTGGCATAATGCCACCTGCTAGAGCAGGACATACCTGAAGTGAAGAACACTGAGATGGAGCCGTAAAAGGCCTAACAGCAAAAAAGATTGAAGTTTAAAGTACAAAGTTCAAATTGAAGAAAAAATAGATTCTATAAATCAAATAATTTGACAACTATTGTGTCTAATCCTTCACAATAATATATCTATATGATATATTTCTGTCTTGGAATGATATTCCAATTTTAAATGACAAATTTAATAATCAACCAAAAGAAAATTCAAAATTACTAAAAATGTATCAATTAAGTAAACGGTTAACTAATTAAACAACTACATCAACATAAAGACAGACGTACGTTTCGGAATTTTTGTATTTAATAATACAATTTTTCCTCATCAGTGCCTTATAGTATAACGAAAATTATTAAATTTGCAAACTCACCACGTGTACAATATTCAATCAAACTGCAAGCTAGAAACTACAGACTAACTAAACGTACTATTTACTCTATTGAGGATTCATAGATAAACATTACTGAAGGTAGTCATAGATTTCTCTCTTGTTATTTATTGAAATATATATACAAATCGACATTTAACATTGAATAAACACTTTCAGGAATTTTAAATTTATCAATTGGTTGGTAATGACTCTCTAATCAATAAATGATTACATATATATATAAAAAAAAAAAAAAAAATAGATTCAGTACGAAATAGACAAATTTAAATCTGGAAAATTCCTCTCCTATGATTTGCTGTTTATATATTATGACATATATCGAAAAAGAAAAATTCGAATCTTTCAAGAATGCTTTTTTATATGCTTTTTCATTTCCCCAAGAAAATGATACCAAAAATTTGTGTCCTGAAAGTATCTCGTAATTCTATGTTTTGATGAAATGTTACAATGCAAATTCAATGAGTAATTGTACATATATGATGGTTACTATTTATGTATCAAGAAAACTAAAAATTAACAAGCGATTCTGAATATGTTAACTGCTTTTAAAAATAATCGCCTTTAAGATCCATACTCTTTTGCGTCGATTGAACCATCATTCGAAACATTTTTTCAGGTCAGAAGATCGTAGTTCCAAAACATGCGTTTTGAAGGCCTCAACCGCATCTTCGGCCGATGAAAATCGTTGTCCACAAAGTTCATTTTTAATTTCTGGGAAGAAATTTTGATTTTGGACGACCTTCTTTAACTTCGTCCATGAGCGAACTACGTCCACGTTTGAATTCAGTGTTCAAGCGATATACAGTGGCTTTAAATGGTGCTTCATTGCCAAAAGTTGAATTTAGTTGATAGATGCGTTTTTCTAAAGTTATACCACGTCGAAAGTCATAATTTTCATAGCTCGAAAATGTTCACGAGTTGAATCCATATTTTGATAGAGATGAAATTTTCAATTTAGTTTAACAACAAAAATTGTGCACGTTCGTCAAAACGTTATGAGTACTTATAATAGAAAAATGTCATATTTACGATGTCAATATCAGATTTCACCTGGCAATATCAGTGTTGCCAATTCTCAATATATAAATAGTAGCCCTCGTAGTATGAGGGTTCATGTTTATTTCGTGAATGCTAGTTTAAACAAGCCCACAAAGTTCGTGATCTTATTTCATTTATTTTTTGTCGAGCCAAGTAAAAAAATTCCAAATAGTTCCAAATAATAAGCTGAAAATGGATATTGAAATTGGTGTTTATTTATTTCGAACCTGATCATAGTAGATACCTTGCACAATCTCTGATAATATCTATGACTCTCGTTAGAACGAGCGGTAAGGTGCGTAACTATTTCGAAATTTTGTTTTGAGTAGTCGAGATGTGCGATAATGAATGCCTACGCCTCTGCCTGAGATATCTCTGCATTATCAGTACACGCAATGTTGGCTAGCGGTTATGTCCGAGTAAGAGTGTGAATTTATAAAAGTCTCTGAGATGGAACCGTGTACATTAAAATCACATCCGCGATTGCCTTAGTCCTTTCTCCACGACGATATAATTGGTTCCTAGATCGTTATGAAAATCGATTAATATCGAAGATGAGGTATTATTATACCTCCACATAGTTCTTCGTCTAGCGTGACCAGATATACACGCATCGGAGCATCGAAATGTAATTTAGGTGTAAATTTTCGACAATTCGTTCCTGAACCAACCATATCATCGTGAAATCAGTCAACAGTTTCTTGCCATTTACTACATCTAATTATACTACTTTAGTTTTTAAATATGCCCGCTATGCATATAGCTATATGACCCAACGAGGGTCTTGTACCATTAACACTTAGATCTTTGGGTTTCACAGAGAACCGAAATTTCTTTCATACGACTCTTGCCTCAGTTTTACCTCACACGGATTAAGTGGTTACCTTTCATCGCAACCTTAAGGTTTTTTGTGCCCTCCATCAGGGTTGTTATCATCACAGAACCATTTTCAGCTAGCCTTTCAGTTCCAGACTTCTAAAGAACTCCAGTATCTGGAATGACTCAAGGAAGTTACATCCTTGCTACAAGTGAGAATTTTAAAATATTAGATTAGCAACTAAGTTCCTGCTGTTACTCAATAAAATAGGCAAGAATAATAAGGTCTTTTCAGTCTCGGGAATTGAAGGGAATGAAGACGCCAACACACTCGTTAGGAAAGGAGCACAAACTCCCTCCATCGATCCAGAACCTTTCTGTGGCATAGGCAAATGTACCTACAAGAAAGAGTTTCAGGAGAAGGAAAAACCCGGAAGAGAAACACTCTGGCGGAATCTTCTTGGTTTGGTTCTTTCTGCAAAGTTTCTTAGAAACTTTGACACTGCAAAATCGAAGAAATATCTGGATCTTAGCTAGATTATACTACACCTCCTCATTGGATTCCTCACATGGCATTGTCGCCTTAGGAAACACCTCATGACAATGGATATTCTAGCACCGTCCCCTACTGTAGTTTTTGAACCATTTGTGTACCATTTAATGGTATTTATTTTAAAAGTTTGGGTAGTGCTTACTATCATGATTTTTTTGTCAGTTACTAACAGCTAGTGTCTGGTCTGACAACATCGTTGTCGAAACAATTCGTGAAACCCTTATAGAGATTCTGAGGATTACTAAACTTTTAGCCAACATAAAGTGTTCCCCAAAAAAATCCCACTTAGGGCTGATTTTTTTCAATCTCATTTAGGAAGGATATCGAATTAACATTATAAATACATCAAAGTGTTCATATTTGAAGAACAACGTTGTTGATAATACTTTGATATACACCTGGGTCCAGAAGTGACAATGAACGAAATAAAAGTTCACGGTGAGAAATTGAAAAGTTCCTATTTTATTGACTGAAGACTTATATATTTCGTTGTTTACCTGAGTTCTAGAAAAAGTATATCAGAGCAAAAAATTTTTATTTATTTTATATAGAAAATTTGCAGTGTAAGTACAGATTTCTTTAGTTGCTTCACAAAAGCTGTATATTGTAATCTTTATTGATATATCAATCCAACAAATTTATAGAGCATTAAATGCTTTCCCACACTGGTCAATATATTGATATCGAGAAAGCATAAATCAACAATCAGCAGCAGTATACCATTGGTTGGATATGGAATGTGAGGTTTTCACACGAGGCAATTCATTTCTAAGACAGAAATCACGATTCCGCCATTGATATGCTAACTATGCCTTAATTGCCCATAGGACATGTCGAGACTGCTTATTTGAAATATTAAGAGCGTATTCCATGTGAAATGAAGGGATATTGTTTCGCAAAAACGATCTTATGTTGAGTAGTTCTAATTTTAGTGTCATATGTATATTTGTTATCAAATGCGGCTTATACAAGAAAAGACTTTTTAGGTGTCATCACTGTAGATTCTAGATTTTGTTCTAGAAGTTATTATTCCAAATTGAGGCTCTATCAGAAATACTGTTTTTTTCATTGTTTACATTTAGTGTTTTATCTATCTCCGAAACTATTCCTGAGGTTGACTAGTGGGATTTCATCATATTCACCATATCAAGAAGTAGAATTGCCAAGACTGTATAATGTATAATTGAAAGGAGGTAAATCGAACTTTCCAATGATGTATTCATTACTTTCATATGGTTTCTCATTTCCAAAAGAAATATTCGGCAAAAATAGGATAAAATAATAAAAAATATGACAAGTGACATTGAAATTCTCGTCATTTGCGGGAGGTTTCAATTTTCTGCTTTAATATATAGAAATCTGCGGCTGTGGGTCATCGAATGCTCTCGAATACCTATGATGAGCCGCTATTGGTGAAAGAACATGACGAAAGTGGTTTCAACACTTCAAGAACGGTGATTTTGACGTTCGAGACCAGCGTTGGAAGAGGGAAGGTTTTCGAAGATGCAGGATTGGAGTCATTACTTGATCAGAAACAAGGAAATTGGGTGCCGTACGAGTTGAAGCTGAAAAATAATGAACGGCGTTAGTTTGCTTGTGAACAGCTGCCTCCAAGGCAAAGATGAAAGATAATTCTGCATCGCATTGCGACTGGAGACGAAAAATGTGTTTATTACGATAATCCCAATCTCAGAAAATCATGAGGATATCCCGGCCATGCTTCAACGTCGACGTCCAAACTGAATATTCACGTTTGCAAGGTCATGCTCAGTATTTGGTGGGACCAGCTCGGAGTTGTTAAAACCGACTGAAACAATCACAGGCGACATTTATCGAACGCAATAAATGCGTTTGAGCCGAGCATTGGAAGACAAACGGCCGCAATACAACAAGAGACATGATGAAGTGATTTTACAGCATGACAATGCTCAACTCCATGTCAAGACATACTTGGAAACGTTGAAATGGGAAGTCCTAACTCACCCGCCGTATTCTCCAGACGTTTCTTCCTCAGACTATCACTTGTTTCGATCAATGACACACCCGGCCTGGCTAACCAGGTCTTATGGAGAAGTAAAAAATTGGATCGATTCGTGGATGGCTTCAAAGTTGTGGCCAGCGATAGACAATACTTTGAATCAAAAATGCATAACCAGTTTTTTAGAATAAAGCCTCAAATATCGGAAAGAAAACGGCGGAGGCAAAGTTGTACGCCTATATATAATAAAATGGATTTGCGCACAGAAGAAAAAAAACTGTGATTTCTCATTGTTCTTCTGATTCAGAATAAGAGCCCCTAAAAAGTTTCATGTGGAATGAACATTAAATATCAGTGGCATAACAAAAAAAAAAGTATAATTCTTGTTTATGCACATTCAATTTCACCTCTCCACATTCCAGAGATCTAATTTGAAATTTTCAACCAACTGTTCCCCTTCAACCTAAAAAATTAAATTTGAGTTCCACCCTTGGATCTATTCATTCATAAAGATAATACGAACCAATTTGTCTGAAATGTTCACCCAATTAATTATTGTTTCCGTCAACGATATCGTAGTTGTTGCATGCAATATTCTTATCACCTGTTAAAGCATATGTCAATCTGGTGGAAACTTCCGTCCTATGTAGGAAATTGTTTAATTTCCGGTTTGCATGAACCCACTGAGGATTACCTGTTAGACATTCCATGTGGCGTGATCCAGAAAATCTCAGCGATTTGACTTTTCTGCTACTACTTGACAAACATCGAAGATCAAGAAATGACCTTAGTAATGATATTATACAAGGTTTTTTTTGAACATATATAAAAAGTTGAGGAAGTCATTCCTTGATTAAAAGAATGCATTGGGTTTGATTACGATTAAGACAAAGGCGTATACAGAAAGGCTAATGGGAGAAAAAAAAAATTTTCATTGAAATAAATGAGAATGAAAGAAGAAAAAGATTAATAAATTTTGACATCTTAAACATTCCGGGGAGGGTGTGTGGTTTGAATCTTTGTACCCTCTGTAAATTGCTGACTGTTGTATTTGACCACACACTAATCAAGTATGCCAGCACAGAATGTATATTCGTGTAATATAATGTCTTTTTTGCTTGCTTCCTCAGATAGGAACTGACTGTTCTCAATGCTCCAATAAGAGGTGTAAGTTTACGTGACAAATATTATATATGTTCGGTTCACTCCAGTTTTGTATCAATATTCAATCCGAGGTAGGTGTGCAAATTTTTTTGATTGATTTTGATTCCATTTATTTTGATGTTTAGCGGCTTTGAGGGTTCATTTTTCTGTTTGAAGAGGAGAGCAACCGTTTTTTCCACATTCAAGATAAGTATGTTTTCAGTTAGCCATTTCTGAAACTTTCTAAGGTCAATTTCAACTTGCTGCTGCAAAGTGTCTAAATCCCTACCCTCGTAGAACAACACTGTGTCGTCAGCAAACATATAGTACAGAGCCTCCAATCCCGCAGTCTCAAGATCTTCTACGAACAGAAGATACAACAATGGACCCATCACTGATCCCTGCGGTACTCCCTTCAATACCCTTTCCTCTGAGCTTCTTGTCGTTTCTATTACTGTGTGATGTATTCTGTTCCTTAGAAAAGTTTTTAAAAGGTTATAGGCTTTATTGTTTATTCCAATTTTTTTTAGTTTCCCCAACAGTAAATCATGATTAACCATGTCAAAGGCCTTTCTCAAATCTATAAACACTACTATCACATAATTTCTCGTATCTATACTTGGACTTATTCTTTGTACTAGATCTGTTGTGGCCACAAGGAAAATAGTTTCAGAACTCTCATAAATTAATATACTGAATGAATGGTAGATAAGTTGATGTATCTAAAAAAGTAGAGCTGATAGAGAAAAGCGGATTGCATGTACAGATTTAGCGTCTCAAATATAGTTAAAATCCCAGGCACTAAAAATTTTTTTTTTCTTGTTGTGTTATGTTATGTTTCATCGGTTAGTCACGAATTTTCTTAGATCGTCGCCACTGATTAAGATCCATGTTTCACCATTTTTTAAATTTGTTTCATTAATTCTATGAGATGCAAATTGACAACCATTTTTCCAAAAAATATCTCCTAGAATGGAGAGAAAAGCACTGACGTGAAGTCAGGAGCTTTCCTTTTATTGATGAACCTCATATACACTCAAAAAAGGTTCAAGATCAATTGAGGATATTGGTGGAAATCCGAAGTTTCGAGGTGCAAAATTGGAATAAAATTTTTCGCAAGGTGGATAAGTTCGAAAATGCGATTCTTCGATTTCAATCTCATGGATTCGTTACAATACGATAATGGACATGTGAGCATCATATAATCGTGAGAGATTCAGCTGAAAATGTTCTCTTATACGTGATCGGAAATCATATCTGGAAATTCTTGCTCATATCGAAACAGAAGGGGATATGGAACCGTCGAAATGTTGGCAAAATTACAAATTTGATGAAGGAGCCCCAGCTCTACAATGGGGTGACTTTGAATATACCAACGGGAAACGTGTAATTATGAAGAACATTAACAAAAAAAGGTGGTACAGTTGAAGTCTATGTTCGCTATCAAAGCTCCAGTCAAAAGGAAATAAAACGAGCATGTTTGCCCTTTGACATGAAAAGAATCAGGGTTTCGCATTCACATCCATTGAAAATTCGACTTTTCTATGTCGGTGAAAGCCAGATATTTCAATTACGTAAATGGACATTTTAGCATATGCTGCCATATTAGCTAGGAAACCTCTCCACTCGACTTACGAATGATTTACTTAATTTTCTGAATGCGGGATCAGATTGAAATTAAAGATTTCGGCACTCTCTGAAATGAACAACTGGCCGGAAATCTGATGAAAGGTCTCTTCCATTCATAGTCGACAATTTTATTGCCTCACCCTAAACATCTCCCCGAATAAAAAGCTCTCTATATCGGGAGTTGTACTGACAACGTATTCAGTGTCAAACACGAGTTTTTATTTCATATATTCACACAATAGACAATATTAACGAGGTAAATATAGTTCTCTTGTTGGGAGATTCAACAACGATCCACCGAGTTGTTTCACGTTTCATTTGAAATAATAGAAAACACAGGTCAATTGGCATTTCAGTGGCAGCGATTTATCAGCTATTCCTAATTAATTTTGTAGTGGAAAATCCGAAACTGCTCTTAATTTTTGTCTATCAGACATCTCATTTTATGAGATATGCTATATTAAGCATTTTTGTATATTTCTCATTTTAACTATTGCCAGTTTATAAAACGCAGATGGATTAAAGTATTCATCACAAAATTCATATACATTAGTCAGTTAAAAATATTACATGACATGGAGTTCAGTAGGGTAGTTGTGGATATCCTATCGTCCTTGGTATCGATCTTTGATACCCTGATGGAATTTTTTCAATGTTCTGTAATCTAACAAGTTTTGTGGAAAGCAATATACGCTCATGTAACAACCGAAAATTTTAAAACGTAGATTCTACTAATTTTACGTAACTATCTGCTTTATGATTCTCAAGAAAATTTTGTAGTACTTGAACAAATGAACATCAAGTAAGCGTAAGATTCTCGTACATTCATAAGGTGATTTCTAGATCGTTGTCGATTGAGCTGTATCCAAAAAATGTTGTTTAAAAGCATTGTTTACCGACAAACTTGCTTGTTGTAATTTGTTCGTCAAGTGGCTATCAAGGTAATAAACATATTTCTATGATCTTGAGGCAATTGGTATCAACTATGATATTTTCTGTTTAGTTTCAAAAAAGTTTATTGAAACCTTGTGTTCATTTTTCGTTCATTATAGGGACTCATAGATAAAACGTTATATACTATACAAACATGTGCGATAATGCATCATTACTTTATTCGTATGCTCACATAAAAATATAGTAAAAAAGCTTTTATCCCACTCATACAGGAAATAACTATTGGTTTGTTACCTTTTGTTTTCCTGGAAATATCACATTTCTAGAAAGTCACAGACCCAAAGAAAATTGGATAAGGGTCCAAATCACTTGAAAATCAACTTTGAATGACATTGTATGATATATCATTGAATTCAGCGTTAAAAGTTATTTCGAAAAGTGTCATAAAATATACAGGTACGTATTGAAAAAAATGTGGTTGAGGGTGGCCCAGAGAGCACGAAACGTTGTATACGAAATCTGATTACGTCAAATTGAGAACAATTTACTGTCGAATAAAAAATTCCTGTAACATTTTTGGATAAGATTTGAAATAAAGTGGGAAAAAAAGAAAAATTAAAATGACAGAATTTACTTTTCTTATGATATCTCAATAACCGGCCCTGATAATCTCGATTTGTTTGAACTGCTTGATAATGCTTCTATGCATGCAACTTTTTCTTCATTTGACCGACCTTCTAACTCTTATGGTTTAAAAGTTACCAATACAATCCCATTGAAAAAGTGGCCACCCTGTGTATATAACAACTTGAGTAAATTTCCAACTAATGGTACTTATCATTCCATCTACACTTGAAATAGGACAAACCTATCCATTCCACATCATAGATGTAAATTTTCTCAGCAAGGAGTTGACTTTTGGGGTTCAATAATTTTCAATAAATTACCAGAAAGATTTAATGTTTTATCAGGGCAGAATTTCAAGGAATTTATATACTTGAATACAGTTTACTCACTGGATGAATTAATCAATATAAAAATGATCTAATAATTTCTTTGTTTTGACTTGGCATGTGACTTTCTTTCATGCTGTTAATTAATTATTATTATTATGGTTTTATATTCCTCATTCATGGTATGTTGTAGAATGGCGTTTTTGAAATTTTACATTAAAATAAATTCAAATCAGTTGTTGGATTCCGGTGCCATTTTATTTGACAGTTTTTTGAACTGTGAGCTGTAAAAATTTGCCCCTATTGAAGATCAACATATTTCTAAATTCTAACCAGCAATAAATGCCTTTTCAGAATTGTTCTCCCAAATGCGCTTTCGCCATTTTGTATCGTAAGAAATTGTCCTAATATCCTACAAAAATATGTATCAATTACAGGACCTACAAGATGCTTAATTTTCATCTTGTTTTGTCACCCCGTTCATTCTCTTTTCCTATGAGAATTCAAAGGCAAAAATAATCATAAAAAAACACAAGTGTGAAAAAGATGAATAATATGATCGTAAGAGTCGTAGATTGTCGAACGTTTAACATTTATCGTGAACGAGTTTAGTGTGCTGTAAAATATATTAATTGAGGGAAAAATAAATGGTTGTTCTTAACCGAACCATTTTACTATCACTGTTTTATTGCACCCTATTACTGTGACAACTCCACTTAGTGAGAAACGAGATTAAAGTGTAATATCTTGAACTCCCCATCGGTTGGAATGTCACACATTTAATTGATGTAAAATACCAACGTCGCAGTCTCTTTACGTGGAAGATTAGAGGTCATGTACCTAACCTATATAGCATAGCATGAACATTTGCTTTTAACGCTCTTCACTGGTTATCTTCTAGATGAAATGGCTCTTTGAATTGATCATATTTATCTCTCAACAAATCTTTATATAAATCTTCTCTCGACTACCATCCCAAAAGGTATTTTGGATTTTCACTTCCAATACAGATCCTTATTTTCAGGGGGTATGATTTGAAAAGTTTGAAATTTGAGTCGATTTTTTTCTACGCATTATATTCCTGATTTTTTCGTTTTGTTTATCTGTTAGATCAATTTTTATGTCACAATTACATAGGCGTAAAACTTTGCTTCCACCGTTGTTTTTTTTCTGAAATTCTAGGCTTTATTGTGAAAAACTGGTTATACATTTATGATTCAAAGTATTGTCTATCGCTGGCCACTACTTCCTTCCATCTTTCATGCAGCGTACGAATCCCGCGTTGAAAAACCTGGCCATCTTTTGAAGCGATCCACGAATCGATCCAATTTTTTACATCTTGATAAGACATAATAGTATACAGCTATAAAAAGGAAAACCAATGTAAAAATGAATTACAAAGTTATCTTGAAATAACTATGGATTCAATATTTTTGATAATTCATTGTTAAGAGTCACTTCAAACCACTTTCAGGTATCCAAGTTCTTAAAAACTTCACTTTTACGTTGAAAATTTGTGCAGTAAAACTGTCTGCGCGAAAATTTGAAGTACACGTCTCAGTTTAGTTTTTAGAGGTGTTTCCGAATATTAAAACAGATTTTCAAAATTCCGATGTACAAGGTGTTGTTTCGAGGATTCAAACGATTCATAATATTTTGTTAACCCAGACCTGGATCTTCAAGGCGTTTATTGCATGATACGTTTGGGCTCTCAATTAGGAACATATTTGCCAAAAATAAAGAAAATATACAAGGTGGTTCGTTAGATATGGTGTCAGAAAGAAACGGGAAAAATTCATAAAACACCCTGTATCTCGGCTACGGAGACAGTAAGACCCAATAAATGGGGTATCTCCAGAACCGCCTTGTTGCCACCTATGCACCTGTGAAGTATTTCCGTTTCCCAAGGAAACACCCTGTATGTTCAGATGAATTGATACTACGTAATCAATCCTTTCAAGTAACGAATCGTATTATAATAGAATTATATCAGCCCCCCTAGGAGTCTTCTTCATGAATAAATTTTTTGGCGAGAACGATCTGAAAAAGCAGATTCTTATCACGGAGAACATTAATCCATTATGAGATTGGCACAATCATTAGTGAAAAAATACCCGCTTGTGTCATGTTTGCAGTCCGGATAGATTATTTGGCCCTAGAAAGTAATGAAACCCTCAGAATCTGATTTATTGGCCCTATAACGAGTGGATTGCGTTACCATGCGCTGAAAATAACTGGAACCGAATGAGAAAGGGGATTGCATTTCACATAACCAGGAATATCCATGTCAATGATGATAACTAAGCATTCCTCCTTCGTCAAACTAAATTTGCTTGAAGTTCGAACATTTGTTTAAGCCGGACAACACTTCAATGTAATAGACTTGAAATAATACGACATTATCTTGCAAATATACGCGTGCAGTCAATATTTGTAAGTACCTATGCATTTTATTAGCGATATACACTAGTGAAATGAATTAAAGGATCAAAATAAAATTCGAAATTTTTAGCGATTTTCCAAATGTATTTTCGATAACAATGGTTGTATCTCAATTTGAAAAAAACTCGATCACAGCTTATCTGATTTTTATTATGAGATTCTTCATTTCTGCTTTAAATTTATTTTTATTTTTTATTTGTCTCAGATGGAGAGGAAGCTTATTGTAAAATTTTGGCCGAAGATAAAATACAAAACGCTGCGAGTGTTTCTTCCTAAACACTGGAATCGCAAGTGATTCACTTTCAACTAATGTTGTATTGTACTCCCTATTTAATTCTGAACTTGGTAATCGAAGTAAAACATCTCATTAGCATTTGTCCAATGAAGAATGTCGGCGTCTCTGTCAATGGCACAATAAAAAGTTTGTGTGTGGTCTGAAAGTAATAAAATGCAACTTTGTTGACACCCTTTTCGCAATATTTGACAGAAACATATGTTTATATATATAGACTTATTTGGTTTTTGTTGTACGACATCTATTTATACCATTACTTCAGTCTTGAAATTATTTTTTTCGAATTATTCAACCGAAAATCAACTATTTTTTTGTATTGTCAACATAATACAGAATATTCAATTCAACGTTATGAGAGAAATGGGATTGGTCTTGGTCCATTGACAAGTGTGACCTATTGATGTAGTTGTTCATCTAGAAAGTCACGGAATGAAATATCTGCAATTAATCACAGTAGTCTCATGCCCACATCAGGTCAATTAATTATACCATATAGTCTTCTACCATCAACTCCTTTTCGTAATAGCTATTGGACACTTTGATTGCTCGTATAATCTAGAATGTAATACAAAGTATGTGATTAACATTTCAACAGCCATTGCACCAGCTTGAAAGTACATGTTATGCTATATTTTCATACTCTTCAACAAAAGAAGAAACATTTTCAATTCAACATCATCATTCCTATGTTAGTATTCAATCATTTTTTTCACCGTTGATATAAGAAGTAAATCCCTTCGAAATGAGGTACTGGTGAGAAAAATATATCATGTTCCTTATTTGGAAAATCAAATAACGCTTTAGGAGAATCAAGATATTATTGAAATTTGCATGAAGTGTGGAATTCTATATCAACAAGCATAGGGAAGGTCATGGTCAAGATGTAAGGAGTGAGGAAAACTGAAGGGGACACAAAATGAAGACGATTATGGTGATCCAAACTACATATTTTGTATTGCATGCTATCTAGGGCATAATGCATCTTTTGAGAAATTATCGATGATCGAACAAATATTTTTACAGGGACATTGTTGACCATTTATTGATTATGCAGGACCGTTCGGGAATAAAGATACAGCATCTGTTCGAACGATAAAATGTTTAATGTGGAAAAAATTGAGCGGTACCTATATTGCAGTACTTTCTCTACTGCAGCACCATTAACCTATGTATGCATTTCAAACGATTGCACTTTATTAGTCATTCCGTTGCATCCTGTAGTTTAATGATCTCTTCGAATGTACATATACAGCCATGTCCAGCTATGGTATCGTGACATGCCATAAATTCTAAACATTTTTGTCATCGAAAATCTCGGAAATTTGATTTTTTACATTCGGCGGAATATGTGAAGGATTGCGACTCAATCACATGTTAAATGATTTAATAATAATAAGTTTATTGGTTCAAAAACTACAAATAAACTTAAAAAATACTGTGACAACTGTGTACAGCTTTTAAATCAAAATTAAATTCACTCGAAAACAAAACCAAAATGAACAATTTCACCATCTATCCCTTTTTAATTCTTATTCAAATCATCGTTTTCTTTGTCATCATCATCGGTATTTTTTTTCTCTCATTATCGGTTGTGTATCGTCTTCATCGGTGGTAGGTACATGTTTAGGAATTTATAAAGAATCCTAATTCTGCCGGTTATTTCTACATTCGGGTAATTCCATTCTAGATTTGCCCAGTTGAATCTCAACTAGAGAGTTCACCAGGCGCGGATCCAGGACCCACTTTTGGGGGGGGAACTTTTCGATACTTCCGCCATTTTGGGACGTCATTTTTTTTGCCGTTCATTAATATGGGTTTTCAAAAAATGTATTGAAGATGAAATGAATAGAATAAAAAATGTCCCCATAAATTTACTTGTATTTTCAAATTATACACTGTGTCTGTAAAGTATGGAACAAATTCATTTTTAGCTAAAAACAGACCATTTTAAGAAATAATCGTGAAACACGTCAATTTTTTATTTCAATTTACTGTATTTTAAAATAATAATCTAATATACAGCGTTAATTTTTTTCGAGTAATGACGTCACCGTCATTTTTTTCAAATGGAACACCCCCATTTTGTCTCAATTTTCCGATTACTCTAGCTGAGCTGATTCCAAAAATGTATCACATTTTGATTCCAATTGGTACAGGATGGACAAAAATACATATGTTTTGTATTCCAAAACTGTATCACATATTGATTTCAATTGGTACAGGACCAATTGGAATCAACATGTGATACATTTTTGGAATCAGCTCAGATAAAGTAATCGGAAAATTGAGACAAAATGGGGGTGTTCCATTTAAAATAAATGACGGTGACGTGATTACTCGAAAGTAATTCACCCTGTATATTAGATTATCATTTTAAAATACGGTAAATTAAAATAAAAAATCGACGTGTTTCACGATTATTTCTTAAAATGGTCTGTTTAGCTAAAAATGAATTTGTTCCATACTTTACGGACACAGTGTATAAAGTAACAAAGTGTATTAGTTTTTTGACATTTTCTATGTCACTTGTGTTCAGTAGATTATGTCATTTAAATTTAATCATAGAAAGATACAAGCTTTCACTTCAAAATGGACCACTTTTTTCTTCAAAATGACACTAGGTTCACTCTTTGTTTTCCAGATACAGGGTGTTGGAGTTTGATTTTTTCAAGTTTTTTCTCATAGCACCTGTGCTTTACTAGTTATTTATAATACAAGTGCAGAAGGCATTGATATTCTTCCACGAGTTCAAAATTCAAAAACGAGCCACGAAGTGGCGAGTTTTGGAATGAACGAGTGGTAGAATGAGCCTTCTGTACGAGTATTATACATTATTTTCTCTAATTCATTGCATTTTCATTGAAATTAATGAAATATTTCCATAAATATATTTAAGTGATTTTTGCATTGAAAAATGTTGGTTGGCAGAACTGATTTCTTTAAGGCAAATTGATGAATTGACAGATAAAGCCGTGGCGGAAAGTTCGGAGTACCAACATAGAATAATAAAATATAACCATGAAAACTGTGCGTTTCTGATATATTCTCGCACGATTTTGTTCTACAAGATGTGGAAGAATGAACGGGATAACCACAGAATTAGAGAAAAGATATTTAACTTGAATTTGGCATAGATATTCTAATTTAAAGTTTTCATCATGTGATCGAGTATTAATTTTGAATACAAATCTACAGGGTGATAGTTTTTCTGGAACAGTGCCCGCTCTTTTCCTCCAGAACTTTTTTTTGGAATGAGTTATTGGTTTGAGACCTTTTTTAATGATGAACTATAGATTTTTGTTACAACAACCTGACCTTCAACCCTGTCAAGAAAATAGTTCTTTTTTTTTTGGAAGACTACAGGTAGTTTAGAAAAATGTTAAAAGAAACTTTGATCGAGTACTACACTTTTTGGTTTCTTGTAGTTCTGTCCTATCTGCTACTGATTTCTAGAAAAAAATTTCAAACTATTCTCTAGTACCTACCTAATACCATAGTATAAGGATATACTATGCTTATACTCAGAAAAATCCAACTTATAACGAAGATCCAGTTAGTAAGCTAAGATGAATAAATTTTATTATAAGTTTTGATACTTATTTACCGCACCTGTAGCGAAGATGAAGAAAGATTTGATAAACTGGTATAATCATCACAAAAAAATAGATTACAAGACTCACAATAAACACTCTGTATCTCGAAAACAAAGCGTTAACGGGCCCATATAGGCCTTTTTTTATTATCCAAGGAATCTCTCATATTCCTTTATACCTCCAATTTTAGCAATCCATTCCTATGATTATTCAACAAAGCTGAATATTTCTCATGATAAACAAAATAGGAAATATATTGGCAAGTAGGCCTACTTTTATTGAAGATCATATTTCAGATCCTTTTTTCCAAAGTACCAACAAAGAGGAAATATTTCGCATGCACGTGTTATTATTCTTTCATAATTGTCTATTTTTATTGCCATCCGTTCCAAGAGACTGCATCGTAAACCTCGTATTGAGTAGGTAACTCAAAACATCATTAGACTCGAATAACAGGAATAGATAATGTTAGGGGTAGGCGGAGGGCCTCGACCCGATATAAAATAAATATTCAACGTCTTGTTATGTTTCATGTGATAAGTAAAAAAAAATTCACTCAGGAATTGTTTTGTTGACGGAATTCTGAAAACTACAGGCTGCCAAAAATCATGGCCCCGGGGAAAATCACTATCGCCCCCTCCTCTCTCGACGGACTAAAAGGCTTGCGTAAGGCGGATTAACTAATTTTTTATTGCAGATTTGGATTCAACGTGATTTGAAATGCAAAAAGCCAAAGTTTGAGGTATATTTATAATAAAAATTTGTTCGATTCCAGATGTTACTACAGCACCATGTCAAAAATTGTTGCATTGGTAGAATGCGTACTCAAATTATATTCATTTAACATTAGTGGAATACCAATGAAATATTTTGATCTTTACCATTATACAAACAGAGGTTTATATATATTGGGCAGGTGAACAAAAATAAGAACATCAAAGACTTGTTGAGACTAAATTTGTCCTAGTACAATACAACAATTATATTTTGGGGTCACAAAAAAATTTCACAATATACAAATTAATAAATAGAAAACAACTGCTTATTCTGGTCGTCTACACTCCTAGTATTCATATATTTTTCCCTTTCCCTCTTCTTGGGGTTTATAATTCTGATTGGTGAATTGAAATTAAAAACAATTGCTGAAATATCAGAGATAACGCCTGAAGATCTATACCCATCAAAGAAGCCACACTTCACACAAAAATTGATGGTTTGTCAAAGAGATACCGACAAGATTTATGAAGCGCAAAAAAACTCTTGGAAATCGGGGTAAGCAGAGAATCACATGCCGACGCGCGACAGTAATATTTATGACCCAATTGCGGCATCTTTGAACGTGTTTATTGCGGAACGTTTGAACCTATATATTGGTCCATATTCATATTATTTCTAACCTTATTGCATTTCCATTCCGTATCCGTACTTTCAACATCTTTGTTTCAGAAATTGCGCCAAATTTTTGCTGATCTTGTAATTATTTGAGCCTTAGTATGTCAAATTCTAGAAGGGCCGGCAAAATTTAAGAGGTGCCCGGGCCATTTGGGGGGGGAACGTTCCCCCAGTTCCCCCCCCGTGGATCCGCGCCTGGAGTTCACACTATGGAACATGTATCGATCTTCTGTTATAAGTCATGTTTTTATTTCTTTTTTGAATCTGTTCACACTCCTCAGTTCCTTGATTTTCTGCGGTATAATTGGGTAAATTCTTGATGTTATATACGTACAACAACGTAGGCCAATCCTTTTTCCGCTTTTTTTCTTTCATAATTATCTTGTTTTTCTCTAGTATTATGTTCGTGCTCTTTCAATCTGTGATGGGTATTTTGTTCTGGTAGACTTTTAAAATAATTTTTTGGGCATAAATTTGTCTTATATCAAGTACCTTGAAACTTTCATATATTCGAGATCCCGAAAATGTTATTCTTTTTCCATGCATCACTTTCAATATACATTTTTGTAGAGTTTCTAAGCTTCTCTTGTGAACATCCAAAATACCTCCCCATCCAATAATACCATACGTAAGTTGCGACTGAACCAGTGCGTTGTATAGTGTATGCATGTGCCTTTAAGAGTTTATTCTTTTTCTTATGTACCGAAATTTACACAGAATACCCTTCAGTTTTCTTGTTAGATGCGATACATGCATATTCCATTTAAGGTGCTCATCAATAAAAATACCTAGATATTTAGTTGATTGTGTTGCTGGGATGAGCAGTTCATCATTGATTTGTAGATCTCCTAGCCTTGGTTGTCCCAACTTGTTGGACGAAAAGGTTAAGTATTTTGTTCTCTTGCAGTTCAAGGTATGCTTATTCAATTGAAACCATTTTGTCAGCATCCTCAAATAATTTGTCACTTTCTGTTTTAGATCTTTCCACGTTTCATCCTTATAGAGGACTATAGTATCATCTGCGAAATATATTATCTCACCTCCACATTTCAAGTAAGCCGTTTATAATGTTTATATACAAATTGAATAATAAAGGCCCCAGAACAGTGCCTTGTGGTATGCCATAGGTAAGTCGCTTTTTTTTTACTGAACTTACCGTTTAAAATTACAATTTGATTTCGATACGATAAGTAACACTTGATGACATTGAACATCCTTCCACGAAATCCCTAGTTGTGCAGCTTCTAAAGTAGTCTATCATGGCTGACGGTGTCAAACGCCTTTGCCAAATCTATCACGATTGCCAAGGAAGGAATGCTTTGGTCAATATTGTTGTAAGTAATATCTGTAACTTTTTTTATAGCATCCTCTGTTGACATACTCTTGCGAAATCCAAATTGGTTTCTTGGTAATAATTTATTTTTTGCAATAAATGAATCCATGCGGACCAGGATCAATTTCTCTATAATCTTGACAATGTTTGATATCAGAGTGATCGGTCTGTAGTTGACCATTTGAGATCTAGCACCTCCCTTAAATAATGGCTCTACTAGTCCTAATTTTAGTATGTCTGGAAAACAGCCCTATTCGAAACAATTGTTAATTAAATAATTAAATATACAAGCGGTTTTGATATTTCTTTCTTTCTTCTTTCTTTCTGATATGTTTTTTAGTGTTTCTGATCGTACTCCATCGTAACCTGCCGACTTGCCCGATTTCAGACTGCTTATAGTCTTTTCTACTTCATATAAATCTGTTAGAAAAAGGTAAAAAGAGTTTTTGAATACCGACACTTCGATGGCATTGAAAACCTGATCGTAAATCTTACAATCAACACTGATTCTTATCTTCCGCGATTATTGCATAATTTGGATTTAAAATCCATATGAATAATCCTTGAATTATGCTCATAACTATTGATGATAATCGATTATAAATGGTGTACACGAATTCTATATTAAATTGTTATGGTATTAATGATCGTGTGAAAGTCTGAAGATGGAAAACAGCAAATTTCACACAATGCTTTATTATTTCCTCCTATCTTATATTCCTTATTCAACTCGTTCGAGACAAGTCTCATCATAAATTATACTTTGCAAGCTTTGAGACTTAGTCGTTCTAAATTCAAAATTGATTATTCTAAATTTTGTTACTGTGAATCTATTGAATATTCAAGTAAGCCAAGAAAAATTTATCATTCAGCATCATAGTACGAATTTTAATGTCATCATTTCATGTTGAATAGTACTTAAGGAATGAACTGTTTATACATAATAACACATACATCTGATTCTCGAACTTGGTGGTGCGGTGTAGCGATTGAAATTGTACAAAATTTCTGGTGAAGAGAGCACTTTCACTTAATATTCATTTCAGCCACTTTTCAAGATGTAGTCCTGTACATTTTGAGGTTTGAAATGCCAGGCTAAATTGACGTGAATAGTAAAATATTAGAGAAATTATCTAGCACCTACTTTCGTATTAATGTCATATCCAATTTCAACAATGAAAAAAAATTATTATATCAACCAATAGAAAAAAGAAACTTCTTGAAACTAAAATTCATCAATTAATTCAATTAATTATAATATAAATTGATTTTTAATCAATAATTTGTTCTCTGCAGAACCTCATAGTTCAAAAACTTACCAAATTTATAAACTGAAAATTTGTCGACTTGAATCTGAGAACATAATAAAGTATGAATCAGCTTATATCTCATCAAGTATAGAATATTTATGGATGTGATATATGCGATGATTTGGATGCATTCACATTTCATTCGTTTGATTGCGATCTAACAAGAGCATTCGACAGTATAAACCATGAATTACTGATTGAGAAACTCCGTCTGTATGGTCTGGATGGACCATTCTTGTTCATGATAATGTCATTCCTTGCTGCCGACAGACAAGAGGAAGTTCAAGGGTAAAAAAAATCACAGATGAAAAATGTAAAATTTGGGGTTCCTCAGGGGTCAATCTTGGGACCCATATAATTTGAAATGTTTATGGGTGACTTAGAAATAACTCAAGATAATCTCTATATTTTTTTAATTACGCTGCTTTTTGCTAATGACACCACGTTTTTCCTCAGGGCGTCAAA
The DNA here is from genome assembly GCF_914767665.1 of Harmonia axyridis. Lineage (NCBI taxonomy): Eukaryota > Metazoa > Arthropoda > Insecta > Coleoptera > Coccinellidae > Harmonia > Harmonia axyridis. The sequence continues at coordinate 1,081,982 of NC_059508.1, forward strand.
TTTGAGATTGAGGCAGTTGAAAAAAGTAATGATGCAATTATTTTTCGATATGTGACCAAAATACAACAACTACTTTTAAAAAGTAACAAAGAGAACACAATCAAAATATTGGGAGTAACTTTGGATGAAGCTCTATCATGGGAACCACACATAGACACTATGAAGAAAAAACTGACAGTGGCCATTTATACAATAACCACCTTGAGTAAAGTATCTACTACAGAGGCAGCATTATCAACTTATTTTGCCAACATTCATTCGATTCCTTATGGAATTCTTCTATGGGAAACATCAGTATATGTGCGAGATCTACTGATTTACCAAAAGAGAGCAATTCGGAAAATCCTCAATCTCAAGCAAACTGATAGTTGTGAGAGGCGTTTAGAGTATTTACAATTTCAGCTATTTATGTATTGGAGTGTGCCATCTATATTCATAAGAACTTGAGTAAATTTCCTACTAATAGTACTTATCATTCCATTTACACTAAAAATAGGACAAACTCCTTTATTCCACATCATAATCAAATTTTCTCAGCAAGGAGTTGACTTTTAGGGTCCAAAAATTCACAATAAATTACCAGAAAGATTTAAGGTTTTATCAGGAGAGAAGTTAAAGAATGTTTACATTTGAATACAGTTCACTCACTGGATGAATTCATAATATAAGAATATTCAAATAATTTCTTTGTTTTGACTTGGCAGGTAACTTTATTTGGTGCTGTGAATATATTATTGACGACTCAGTGTATTGGTGATTCAAATGGTTAGATGAGTATCAGAAGGACATTGTATTATCCGAGACCTATTACCGTTTTCCTGCATGATTTGGTAAGTTAATATAATAATAGTATTGGTCCTAGGATAGTTCCTTGTGGAAACCCGAAGCTTTCATCTGCCTATAATTTTGAGATAAGATGTTGTCATCCTTTTAGGTTACTGTCTTCGAAATTAAACTGTTGTAGGAATAATATAATTTGAAGACATAATGTGAATGATCGTTTCCCAAGAGTAAATTAGTTATTGGCGCGAAATTGATTCGCATAATTCATCAAATTGGAATCAGTCGAATCAGCATCGAATGTTGAAATTCTGTTAATCGCATGTGAGGCGAGGCATAATCGAAGAAAGAATTAAAAAGACAGAGAGACAATGCCTGTAATGCGTGAGATGCCCAAGGCATATTTCACTTTCGCAAGTATCTAATGATGTCAAGTTCCAACGGAGAGTGCTGGACTGCCGACTTCACCCACATGCAAGAAAGGCGATGCAAGAAATATAGCATCTTGGTCAGTTCATCGGAATTTATTTATACAATAATGGCTTTCTAGATTCAGTTGAACGATAGTGGCCTTCTCTGTTTGTGTGGTATTCTGAAACCATCACAATGACGTTGTGATCAACAATGAGAATGTTGCAAGAATTAATTTCCTCGTGTTTCTATTATTCAAACACAATGCCAGTTTATATCACAAATGAACGAGGTGTGTTCGATTCCAACAACAAAATCACAGTCGTTAATCATTTTCAGGCGAAATGGTTATATTCTGTTGAATTATGCGCGAGATAGTCCGATAGATCGCTTTCATCAGAATGTGTTAACTACCTTCGGTTTCATGTATGCCTGTATACAACCTGACCTATCCGATTGACTCCTTTCTTCAAGAATTCCAATTATTTACATCCATACGATCAATTAACTCATTTACCGCTCAGGGTAGACAGGATTTTCAAAACTATCTCGGAAGCTTGGAAGGAGGGTAGTGATGCGAAGAGCACTCTTGCTAGTGACCAAGAGGTCACGAGTTCAAATCTATCGGTTAGGTAAGAAATTTATTATACTCAGAGGTAACGTTCCACTATTTCGCTGGTGGCTGAACAACTTACAGTGCTGTGCAGAAGGTGGCGAATGGCCACAGTAATTAATACTCCATAGATTGAAGGTTGAAGCTCACGAGAAGAATATTTCCCTCCAGTATTGCTTGTTAACAATTGATCAAGTATCACGCCCTCCAAACAATTATTTGCTTTAAAAAATTTTGTATTTTGTGTTTGATGGATAGTAGCCTCAATTGTGTTCTTTGAAATGGAAACCAGGTAGAAATGCTAACAAATTTTTTCTTCATAAATTGAAGGAAAAGTAGCAACAATACTTATATGCTCCAGTTCGAGGGCTGAGGAGCATACTCGGGAACATATAAGGAATAAAAATAAATATTCAGAAATAACCTTACGACATGTGTAGCCAAAGCATACTTAATCTTGAAGAGGATGATCTGCTTGTTTTTTTTTAATTACAGTTGCAAGTTATATCATTAGGTATGATGATCGTATAATTTTTTCTAGTATATTTTCACAAACCATAACTTGGCAGGATAATAAGTTTGGAACTCAATAATAACGGCCAATTTTACGTTCGCAGAATGTGAGAAATATAAGGATTTGGAAATACCAGTTACTAGATCAGACTGTTAAGAACGTTTAACTGATGTTAATCTAATTAACAAATGTTTAACAACAGGATGCTTTTCGAAATGAAAATTTAAAAAGTAATTCCTATTCACAAAAAAAGCGATCATAACGATGAAGGTAGGTGATTACAGGCACATTTCATTAGTTCCAATATTCCCCAAATTTATTGAAACAATAATAGCCACCCAAGTAGTAAACTACTTTGAGGAAAATGGTCTGTTTTCGAGTCGGATATAGAAAAGGTAAAAACACGACACAAGCGATTATCAATTATGTTAACATTGTTTGACTTCGTTCATAGACCTATCGACAGCTTTTGACTACTTTATAAGCTGAATAAGAGATATGGATTCGATTCTTCAGCGATAAAACTCATCGATTTCTATATGAGCGACAGAAGGCAGGTGTTGGAGTTACACAGGGCTCCAATCTTGGACTCGCTTTATTTTCAATATATATTAACCATCTGCATGATTATGTTCCTGAAGTCAGGAGCACCACGCAGTTTGTTGATAACACAACAGTTGATATTGGGTCAGAGGATATTGAGGGTTTGCATGAACACGAACGAGCTACTCTGCCATCAGGGACTTTCGAGTGGTTCATAGCTAATGGTCTAAGCATGAACTGAAGCAAGACACAATCTCTAATTCTAAGTCTGAGATTGAGGAAAGGTAGTGATAACACTAACATAGTGAAGTTTCTCGGCGTATATCTTGATGCACTGACATAGAATGCTCACGCGGATGAGCTGACATCGACTCTCAGCAGAAATATATTTTCCTTGTGAATTCTTTCATATTCATTATCTGAGAAATTGCTGAGTTCGGTCTTCTTTGCTTTGGTGGAGTCTACACTGAAGTATGGGGTAATATTATGGCGAAACTGTACCCAAGTGAATCAGTCTTCAGACTGCAGAGACGTGCAGTTAGGATTCTGGAGGGAATAGGATATAGCGCATTTTGCAAACAAGTTTTCAAAAAAGTTGAGCTACTCACATTTCCATCTATTTTCATACTTGGGAATAATAAGTTCTCAAGTATGAAAATGAATGAATATACATTCATGGTAGTCATAAAAATTATATTTTGCAATCCGACATCCATACATAGCACTAGAGATAAATATCACATCAGGAAAAATTTTATGAGTTTGAAAAATCTCAAAAGAGTTCTGAGTACTGTTCGTTATCGCTAAATAATAGACTACTTCATAGACTCGCCAAAATACGAATTGAGGACATATTAGTCAGCAATATATTTAATTCAGTAGAGGACTTTGTTTCCTTTTGGAAAACATAACTTTTTATCTGTCTTTTTTGAGTATCCATTTTATTTTGACACTGTACCGAATTCATTTTCTATAATAAGATGTGCGACCTATTTTGAAGGTATTTGGGACATTTAAAACCACGTTAAATTTTTACTTTGAACAAACTTCTATAGTAAGAATGTAATGAATCAAGATTATTCCCACAAAAACATATTATTCAATATTGAGATATTTATTTATTAGCCACATCAAAATGATCTGCATAAAACAAACAGTTGAATCAATAATCGAAATAGACGCTGGCACTTGTGAACCAGGCTCAACCAATTAATATAGAAAGTGTACAGCAAAAACAAGACACCTAGAAAAAAAATTTGTATGGAGTTCCTCAAGAATCGATATCTGGACCCACATAATTAATTATTATGATTGCGATATGAACCTAAGTGGTTTTGAGATTTTGGTATTGACGGAAATGAACCGTGAGACTCTCTCAATGTGAACCTGGTGAGTTTGGTGAATTGATGAGGAAACCAAATTGATTTGCATCCGAGAGCAGTGCATCCTACTCGAATCGTGCATCGATCCCGATGTTGCACTGTGTTAGTTGGTATTCCGAGTGCCAAATGACCTGGCATAAATTGAACAGGTGAATTCGCAGCACCTATTATTCACTATCAAATGAATAGTATCGTCCCATCGCCAACAGTGCGCAATGACAAGTGAAAGCCTGCACGCCTTCTGTGACAGTGCGACAAACCGCGAGCCCAGTGGAATTCAGTCTATATTCAGAATCCGTAGGACAACTAACATCAGATTGTCACTGGGTGTCGCCTGAGGTTCCGGCGCACTCGCATTAACACACATTTCAAATAAAAGCACGTGTATTACGTCAACAACAAACGTTTTAATGTGAATCTCCGTGATTTTAATGCTTTTGATGACACTGTCGTGTTTGACGGTGCTTTGACCGCCTCGTATGAGTGAACTGCATCCTGTGGATCATTTATTTTGATCGTGATTTGGTACAGCTGGGGGCGGTGCAACAGGTAAGCACTCAAGGCGCTCGTAAAAAAGGGTTGAATAATTTTAGTGACATTTTTATTGTAAAAGTAACAAGATTGAATATTTGTCAACATTCAATTTAACAACGATGTGAAATCCGTTTGGGTTCCTGGAATGTTGTACAGTGTGAAATATATGTTATCTGAAGCTTTCAACTTGAGAAGAAAAATTGAAATGCGTTTCAGAAACCAAAAATATTTGACCACTGTATTAACTGGCAGCATGTTCAAATAAATACATAGAGTTAACCTTACTTTCAGCAACCCAAATTACGCTAGACCATAGAATTAACAGCTGTTAAGTTGAATTTCACGTTGATTGGCCTTTCAGAAGCCGGCCGTATATCATGTAACTTAAAGGCCGAAAAGTACCTTTGATATAGAAATGTATCTGAGATACCTATAGAAAAATATTTTATCTGTTTGCTGATATGTTACAAAAGTGCTGAATTGTTGCAGGAAATGGCATGTGACATGTGTTGAAAGAATTTTGTAATTTTACATGTTCACATGTCATGTCACTTCACAGGTTAATTGAGTAATTGTTATTCAATTATGATGGTTGAGTAGGGCGGGCGTTAGGGGTGAAACAGTGAAGCGACTGTTTCAGGCGCCTCTATTCGAGGGGCGGCAATTAAGACCAGTTGGTGGCCGCCTTTTCATTTCTCTAAAAAAATATATTTTTATTGACATATTTTTATTGATTGTCTTGATTCTTCAAAACAACATTAGATTCCGCTGAGTTTATCAACATTCCCTGCAATAAAAATCTCCAAACCGTCTTTACTAAGCCGCATGTTCAATAAATAACACATGGCAACCCAACCAATATAAGCAGCATTGCCTATTACCCTAATTGAAAGAGGGATGAAATGTAATTCACAAAGACGAAAAAAAACACTATTTTCGCTTTCGAATTATGTGGAAGTTGTTTAAACATTCAACTTATGGAAAATTCCTACGATTTCGCATTCGAAACTAGTTACTGTCAAATGCCAAATGGTTTCAGCGGAACACATGTTTTTAATCCCGTTTAGTTTTCGAAGCTTTGCATGGCCTACCGCCCTTTGTATCTTGTATTATGATAGGTAATCTTTCATCGATCGTACGCTGTGTATTGTGAAAGTGAATATCAGATATATTACTTACGCATTGTTCATCGGCGTCGTAGAAATCCAGGAATAAATCAAGATACCTACAGCGTAAGTAGCTGTTTTACTTAATTGAAAAACCTCAAAAAACCTGGCATAATGTTATATATTAAAATATTTCAATGTTCTGCATTCACTAGAATTTAATTTTTTTTAAGCACGATTACTAGATTCTTCATAGGAAGTAGAAAGTTCTGTATTTTCATCGGAGCAGGTGATGTTTTGGTAGGGGGGGAGTTATGAAGGTGTTCATGGATTATTGCTACTTTTTCAGCAAGGGCCCAAAAAATTCTTTGCTTCAGGCGCCAAAATTGCTCGCGGCATCCCTGTGGTTGAGGAAGAAATTTTGGGGGTATACATTTGGAATACTAAAACAGATCAGGAAATTTTAGTTTTGATATATTCTCATGAGAATGAATTAGTTATATAAAAAAAAAGTGAATATGAAATATATTTCTAAAAATAAACATGTGAAAAAACTTCAAGAATATGACTCCAACTAAGTGATTTTCTCATTTTTTTTTCGTATTGTTTCTTCGAAGATGAAGTGGTTATTTTAAACCGTTTGCTGAAGTAATATCTTCATTTCTTCCAAATCATGATAAAGGTTGTCTGAAAAAAAGAATAAAAGAGTTCTCCTACAAAAAGGAATGTAGCATATCCGACTTCCGACCCTGTACAACCTGGTTTATTGAAGAAGATAGCCAATTCGAGTTGGAAGTCAAGAGCTAGAGATAACCTTGCAGATATAATGGGTCACTAAGCGTTGACCATGATTCCTATTCCTATGCGGTATAAATCGATCTTAGCGAGATAAATAGAATTCTGTACAACATGCATCACAATCGAATTAAGAACGTCTGACAAATTAGAGTAACCAGCAGGAAGATTTGTTTCGAATGGAAACAAGAACGCCCGAAGCGGTCACTAGTTGAAGCTCTTCATGGATCTGTAACTGTTCGTTGTCGTGTTAGAAAGTCTTGCACCTACGTCTTGAACTGTTCCCTGTTCAGGTCGTAATTTGTTAAGCGTTCATTTGAAAATCTGCGCTTCAAGATTAGAATCATTGTTAATTGCGTTCTGGTAGGAAGTTTGTTTTGTGGACTATGGATGTGCAGAAGGAGTATCATATCCAAATACTATCCATCGATGATTTCAGAGATCAGCGCTTCAATTTCTTTGTACTGTGTAAGACTTCCTGACGAAGACTAATCTCAAAGCTATCAAAAATATTTTTGGAAAGTATCTAGTTACTTTTTCACCATTTGCCAGTTCTTTTTCATTCGTTCCAGTAAACTATGTTTATTTCTTTATTATTTCGTCTGTGGTTTCTACCTTCATATCGTCTCTTATCTATTGGCTGCTCAAGTACCTACCATGAAACTTCCATGGCGTATCTAATCATTTCATTTAGTGCAATCTTTAAGGTCTTCTTTGTGGAGTTTTCCACACTTTGCCATCGCTTTCTACATGTAAGATACTCAGAAATACCATTGTCATCATTATTTTAACTTTGTCTTCAAAAGATAATTTGCCCGTCGGATTTAAAAGCAGGTGAAGAAAATCATCCAATTACTTCATTTTGTAAGAATTTTATTCAATTGTTCAGTAAAACTCAGATTTCAGTCCTAAATCACAACCATATATTTGCCTTTTTCCTTCCATTCGATTTTCTGGGCTTTTTTAATTAGCTTTCAACGTTTCTCTTTCTTCGATTTGTAAGCATAACAATAGATGTTTCAGTTTCATTTGAATTTATCTTCAATCACCATCACACTTTTTCGAAGAACAAAAATAGAGTGCTGTACGAAAATTATATGGGATACTAGTGACTTTTGTCTAAACAATGAAACGAACTGAAAAATATTAACTCAGATACAGCAAAGCAACTAAATAACAAAGGAAATTTTTTTTTCCTGCTCTTTTTGCTCATGCTTGATTTCAAATGTCTTAAGGACTAGTTTACTATTTGTCATTGGACAGTTTATCAAACAGTACATACTCGTTGATATTTGGTTGTAGGTATAGCTACATATTTAGTAGAAAACAGTTCAATTCAAATCCTCATTTTATTGTGACAACTCAAAGAGCTTGAGCCTCTCGACTACATAATGTTTGTTAATCGAACACTCTTCTCAAAGAATAATATTATATTAAATTATTCCTATGAATTTTCATTGATTTCATAACGTTGTCTATCCTATAATCGCATTGTCTCAGAAAGAATGAACTAAGAAGATGCTGGTGTTTTCCTTCACTGTATATGTGCGTTATCTAATACGTTTTTCATCTATTATTGAAGTGCCTCATACCGACTTGGGTGAAATGAAAATTCTGAACGTAGGAAAGGAAAACTAAGGGATTGCATATTGGATTTTAGTTATTAATGCTACACTGGAATCTCGTAGATAGTCAACAGTTATGAAGATAGATGCTTGCATACGAATGTGCCGCGAATTAAAAAACATAATTTACTTTCGAAAACTATAGGAATATGAAAATTGGAAACTGAATTTTTTTTTGTGAAATTTCGATAGGTCAGAATTTATCTGTTGGATTTAACTGGAAAGAAAAAATATACATAAAGAGCAAAAAAGGTCCTGAATTCTTGTCAGTGATTTTCTCATCATTTATTTTTGATATTCTATAATATAAATGCTGTTTTTCTGGAGCCTATTGAGAAATGTTTTGGTATATATATATTTTTTTGACTATTAATTGTTACCTTTGGCTTTGTAACTATTTGTGAAAAAAATTTGATTTGATTTGATTTGATTTGAAATATATTTCAGTTACTTCTTATTTATTTAGTTATTTCAAAGTATCCGAGCCTCAGTTCTATTTATTTCTTAGAGAAGTATCTTGGAAGTATACTTCATCTTGTGAGTAGGAGTATCTTTTATACTGATAAAGATCTTGAATTACTCACCTTTCATCTAATATTATGGTGTACAATTTTGCTTCCGCTGTTTTGCAATAGATGTCTAAAGCGGTAAACGGTAGTCGAAATGAATAGATCGTAGATATTCCACAATAAGCTCAGGTATTTGTAAACATAACGCCATCGAAATATTAGTCGATTTTTGTCTGCATCATAATGTTATTCTCTATTAAACATGTCAGCTTACGAGGCAAATTCTCGTCATTTGCAAGAGGTTTTAATTTTCTGCCTCAATATGAAGAAATCTAAGGCTGAGGCTCTTAGAAAGCTCTCAAATATATAGATATGGGGAGGTCGCTATTAGTGAAAGAACGTGCCGAGAGTAGTTTCAAGACTTCAAGAAAGGTGATTTTGACGTCGAAGACCAGATGAGAGAAGGTTTTCGAAGATGCAGAATTGGAGGTATTACTTGATCAAGACTCGTGTCAAACGCAACAAGAATTGGCAGGATCATTGCAGGTGACGCAACAAGTTTCAAAACGCCTGGAAGTCATGGGAATGATTCAGAAACAAGGAAATTGGGTGCCGTACGAGTTGAAGCCGAAAAATGTTGAACAGCGTATGTTTGCTTCTGAACAGCTGCTTGCAAGTCAAAGACGGGAGGAATTTCTGCATCGGATTGTGACTGGAAACGAGAAAGGGGTCATTACAATATTGCCAAGTGCAGAAAATCATGGGGATTTCCAAAGTCATGCTCAGTATTTGGGGGACCAGATTGACGTAGTGTATTATGAGTTGTTAAAACTGACTGAAACAATCACAGGCGATTATTATCGAACGCTGTTTTTTCAACGCGGGAATCGTACGCTGCCCGAAAGATGGGAGAAAGTAGTGGCCAGCGATGGACAATACTTTAAATTGTAAATGTATAACCAGTTTTTTACAATAAAGCTTGAATTTCGGAAAAAACGGGTGAAAGCAATGTTGTACTCCTATGTATTACCTAATATAATATCTTAATCTTATCTAGTAAATCATCGAGCATCTGAAAAAGTGAATTATGATATTTAAATTCCTTCTTCAAAAAAGTAACTAGATACTTGAACAATAGATTGAAGTTTTCGTTCTTAGACAGTCAGTCATTATTCAGACGTTTTCAGATCGCAAGTGGAATTTATAGATAAACATGAGAGTGCAAATTGAAGCATTGATACTCGTGACCTTGAATCAATTAACTGGCAGACATACAGTCCACATGATAAGACCAATTTCGCAACTACTTATAAGCATGTGGATGGTTAAACAGGTGGTTTATCCGAAAAAACCAGATCCCCCACTATCTTTCCTTCAGTACGTCCTACTCACTGTCTGAGTACAGTTTGATAAATGAATAACGAATTCTAACGTGTCCTCTTCAAGAATAGATTGATTATTCATTGTTATCTCCGAGTGATAACATTCTGAATTTCTCTGGTAAAATAAATTCATCGCCATATGTTTCTTCCTGCAGATATATGTATGTCATTCTTACGACTGTGATATCAGTGCCTTTCGCAGCAATGTCAGATTGATAAACGCTCATGCATTGCGATATTTCTGGAAGAGATTGCATTTTTCCAGATTCTTCAGTTCTTATCGCGACCTTGGAATGATGTAACAGTTGCTGTTGTTCTACGTTGAATATTGTCAAGATTACCTCATACCAGGAGAATAGGTCGACAACCTATTGGTTTTATGATATTTTCGTCGATCAAGTCGCATTTATTTGAGTTAATTTTTGTTGGATTATATTCCAATAACATAGACAGAAAGTTGCCTTGATCTTGTTGATGATATTCAAAGTCTGTATATAACCGAAAAAATACTCGAGATCAGTGACAATTAACGCTAATTGCAGCAAGGAACTTGAACTGAAGCAGCTCCACAGAATAACTCAGTAGGTATAGGCGCACCCTTCAACAATAATTTTCAACGCTCAGGTCACAAAAAAAATGACTGAGCATGTTTTTTATGATCAGCAGAAAATCAATTTTTGTCTGAATTAATAATTCGCAATACTTCATATTCAAGAGCAATTAGAAGTGAGTAGCCAGTGGAAACATATCGAAGGCCCTCTACCCTCAAGGTAAATTTTCATGATTTTCATTGTTGAAAAAATACTTTCGTTATGGTACACCTCTATTGATGTTTTTCTGGTTCTGGACCACAATGCCCTTGAATATTTTTCTTCGAATGAAAATTTTACATCAATAGGTTTCATGATATATCCATTTCATCATTGATATTTTATGGCATTTTGTTGCTGAATTGATACCTTAAACATTCAATAGACCAAACATTTTAACAGGTTGCAAACGAATGTTCTTAGCTGAATAAAAATACAAAACTACTTTCCTGACATTCCGTATAGTCTTACAAACCTAACAAAACAAACTGAACAAACATAAATATTGACATATCTACCTACGATTTGGAACTTTTGTATTTCTGTACAATTCTTTTCCTCAGAGTCTCATAGTTCACAATTTGCTTACCAGCTTCATCGGCTTGACTCTGAAAACTAACCCAAACTCAAGGATTCACGGCTTGGCTTGATTTCAAGTCAAGTAGAAGTTTTTCAATTTCAAGTCAAGTATTTATTCATCGAGTACTTGAATCATATCAAGCTACTTGATTTTTAGCAGTTTTATTGTGTAGTATCACATCAATGAAAAAATTATGAAATGAGAAGGAACCTTGCAAAAAACACTTTCATTTATTAAACTTATTGCATGAAGGAACCGAAAATATCAACTTTTTTGAAATAGAAACATAAATTAAATCACTATGAATCATAACAAAATAAAAAATAATAGAAAAATAAAGTTTCTTGATATTGAGAAACCTCCAGGCTTTGTTTAATTTCATCATTTTCCATCCAGGATCTAAGACACATGAGGCATCTTATAGATTTGTCGCCTAACCTATTGCGGGTTTTTGTAACTGTAGGAGCAGCTCTGGAAAATTGTCTTTCAACAGAAGCTGAAGATGCTGGCGTTGATAAAAATCCTTGGCCATTTTGGCCAAGTTTGGAAAGATATTCCTGAAACTACCAAAATCTACCAATAGATTTTATAGACATGTGAGAAAACTATTAATAAAGTTAGACTGCCGAATGATTCAGTCTCTCGGCGCTCGAGGAATCCCCTTATTCAGTCTAAACGCGAACGAGATGGCAGAAATATATGCCGTGCGACTCTTATAATATATCAAGCTCAAGTGAAATCAAGTAGCTTGATATCAAGTCATGCAATTAATATCTCAAATCAAGTAAAGTTCCAGTATGTAATTTTTCACGAGCTTGAGTCAAGTAGTTGGTTAAAATGTCAAGCTACTTGGCTTGAAGAATCCCGACCCTAACTTCATGACAACTGACATTGAGCACAGAGACAACATCTTGATCAAGAATGGTCATAGTGGCTAATTGTCGGTCCCAAACCTATACTGAACAACAATGTTCTACTGAAAAAAGAAATGAAAAGTTTGCTCAAAATACAATGGGAGCCGCTAAAATTCGGAGAAAAAGAGTGAGCTATTGTATTCCGACTTGGAAGTTATGTTATGGTACACCTATTTTAAATCTTGAACCTACCACACATACGGACCTCGTTCAAGTAAAATACCATATTTTACGAGTTGTAAATCATCCGTGTGTCGTCTATATAAAATCGAATAAGTACTTCATTTTAAAATAGCATCAGCTAAGTGTCGCGGTATATTTTACTTATTTTCGAACGTACAAAATGTTAGCAATGTTACGATTTTCTAAATATATAGAACAAACAGAAAGCAACCGCCTTTCTCTCTCTCTCTCTCTTTGCAATTTACATCATTGTTACACCCTTCCTTGTTTTGTATGTGGGTCAATGTTCCCCTCTGTATGTAGGGCTTCAACCTACTCTTCAGTCTGATGATTCCAAGGTCACCGTTGCTACTATACTCGCTTCTTGGAAAGCGGGAGAGAAGAAATGAATGCCTCTTTACACTCGATTGGATTCGGATATGATCCTTCCGATTCTGCTATAATATATTGCAAGCTCGTTTCATCAGCGGAACAGCCCAAATGCTTATCAGTTTCGAATTTTGAGCTGAGGACTGTCTTGAATTTGGTTTCAACACAACGATGAAAAATAAGAGGTCAAAATCAATTCTGTTCGTCCGATATGTACATAAATCTCTCGAACGGAAATTGCTGAGGACTTGAAATTTTCAGTGTGCTTTCAGGGTAAATTCCATAAAAAACCGTTCGAGTTTCAGAGCTATACCAACATGATTTTTTTCTCAGTAATCATGAAATATCCATTGCATTATAGTGAAATAAATATGTTCAAGCTCAGTTTCGGGAGGATCGTTTAATAAGTTTTAAACGTTCTTTATATCTCCGTACCTATCTTTTGTTAGATTGATGCAAATAAGTTGGTAAGTGATGAATAATATTGTTAGGGATTCACGGCTTGGATTCATTTTCGAGTTACTCGGCTTGATTTTCAAGCTACTCGGCTTGAGCTTGACTTGATTTCAAGTTCAGCTCAAGTCAAGTAGTAGTTTTTCAATCTCAAGTCGAGTCAAGTATTTATTTATCAAGTACTTTTTTTAGCAGTTTTATTCGGTAGTGTCATCAATAGGAAAAATTATGAAATGAGAGAGAGCCTTGCAGAAAACACTTTTATTTATCAAACTTATTATATAAAAGAATCGAGAATATCAAATTCATTGAAATAAAAACATAAATTAAATCACTATAAACCATAACAAGATGAAAAATAATGAAAAAATAAAGTTTCGAGCTCTGGAAAATTGTCTTTCAACAGGAGCTGAAGATATTGGTGTTGATAAAAATCCTTGGCCATTTTGGCTTAGTTTGGAAAGATATTTTTGACACTACCTACCGATGGAAAATGAGAAAAAACTACTGATAAAGCCACACTGGCGAATGCTTCAGTTTCTCGGCGCTCGAGGAATCTCCTTATTTAGTCTGAGCGCGCACGAGATTGCAGAAATATCTGCCGTGTATATCATGCTCAAGTAATATCAAGTAGCTTGATATCAAGTCAAGCAATAAATATTTCAAATCAAGTCAAGTCAAGCTCAAGTATGTAATTTTTCACAGGCTTGATTTTCAAGTCAAGTAGTTGGCTAAAATGTCAAGCTACTTGACTTGTCTTGATGAATCCCTAAACATTGTGTTGGAAGTACATAATTCTATGTTTCCATCGCATGTCACAGACTAGGAGGTTATGATTTATGCGAAATTTCAAAGACAATACTCAATCGAGCAGCTCTATCATTGCTGTTCTATTCTTGAAAGCTGGCGTTGCCACTGCGTTATTGTTTCTTTTTTTTATTAATTCATCTTCTTCCGACAATTCCTTCTAATAAGTAATATCTCTTTTAGAGGCTGGGATTTCTTAGGAAAATGTATAAACGTAAAGTCTGCCGGGATGACCATTTTGTTTAGAATTAGCTTCAACTAGTTATCTCAAAGTTGTCCCAATCAAATTTCGAACGCAGAATACAACCAAATTATCACCAATGAGATTTTTTCATGTCATGACCCACGTTTAAGATAACGCGACATTTGCATTCTATTATCGCTTATGTGTTTGGGTATATTTAATGATATTTCGTCACTACGTCTAGAATTTTATGATTTCTGCTGAATATCAACTAGTTTTTATTTTAGTAGGATATTTTGAAACTGCTAGGAAAATATTTCTGTTTCGTTAATCAATCTCACATCGGAAATCTACCTTTCCTTCTCAAAGAATAACACAACGCCTATGCAATAATACAATAATTCATGTTAATATGCCATTTTCACCATAGAGCACAACAGTTAACACTACAAAAGACTACTTTACTTTTTGAAATTGAATTGAAGTTGTTGTTTGATTTTCTCTTCATCTAATTGAGTTATATTTGACAAGCAATTGAAGTTTTTAAAAGACACCCAGTTGCAGGAACGTTCATTAAAATTTTAATCCTCCAATACTAGAGGCTATTGGCTACCTGCGCCGTTTAATGGAGGATTTTAATTTTAAGGCGGCAATTGCTCAGATACTATGAGCATAGATACCGAAAAGTATCCTTACAGCGACGACGCTTGAGGAGTACCCGGCTTCAATTTTTGCAACCCCCTCCCCCTAAAAATCGCATGACAAAACAATACAACATAAATTTAACGTAAACCAGATGATCCTGGAAATCTTGACCCTCCTTGGTTCCCTCTATATCCCAAAGTGTTACAAGTCCCTCTTCTTTTAAAAAGAAACTAAAAGCTATCTCATCCAAAGTCTAAAACATTGACTGAACTTCAGATATATTTTAAAGAAAGCTATTCATATGGTAAAGTATCTCTGACAGATCAGAATTAACAATGTGAGGTATTGAAGTATATGCTATTTATAACATTGTTAGGTAGAATTAGGTATGTACAGTGTAGAGGTACCTACTAGGTATCTATGATAGAGAACCATTCACTAATACACTCCTGCATAAATTTGTCATTGATTTTTGACTGTTATGCCATACAAGATCATCTACAACGTCTGAAGAGAGTGCCATGCTACAAACGATTCCATTTTTCAACTAGGAACATAACAATGTGTCTATAACCTGAGACAATTAAGTTAATCAGGTGAATGAATTTGGGTAAACAAGTTTTTATTCTGCATTGTTATACATATCTGTTATTGGATTACAAAAACTTCTATACCTTGTCAGATCATCTAAGTACGATTGCAGAGAATGTCACACCACATAAAGATTCAAATATCCTCTGTGTGTTTATACGTCTAATAATCTTCATATATCTAGTAGGTAAGTATTGATTTGAAAAACTTATAGGTACACTATGACAGATCTTCACCTACTGCTGATGTAGAGAATGTCATAGCGCTTATATTTGGAATTATCTACCCAGCAAAATAGCAATGTATCAGGTGGATAAATTTGGGTGAAGATGTGTTTCTGACTAATCCTCATAATATATATATCTCAGGTATTTTTTCAAAAAACATTATACTCTATCACAGGTCATCAATGACTGCTGAAGAGAATGTCATATCATAATAAATAATATGAATATATAACCTGAGCGAATCAGGTGAAGGAAATTGAGTAATAAGTTTCTATATGCCTTATCTGTATATATCTCTAGTTGGTTCCAAAAACTGTCTATACCATGCCAGAGAATCAACTGGATAAGTTCTGCAGAAGAGAATTTCAAACTAATTGTAGATTCATATGAACCATAACATAGCAATGTATCACCGGATCTAAACGGATGAAGGACCTTGGGAAAATAAGATTTTATATGACTTTTCTGCATATATCTTCAATTATTTCGAAAAACTTCTACACCAAGTCAGATAGTCAACTAGATACTGCAGAAGATAATATATATACTATTTATATGTTCATATAAACAATAACATGACAATGCATCACCTGATCTAATCGGGTGAATAAACTAACTACTTTGCATATATCTGTTATTGATTTAAAAAATGTATATACAATGACAGATCATCAACGACAGCTCAAAATGATGTCATACCACGTATATATACATATATATACACAGAAACATAGCAATGTATCACCTGAGCCAGTTGGCTGTCGATCAGGTAATCAGGTATGAATAAATTTGGGTAAATAAGTGTTTATATGACTGCAAGGTATTGGGTGTGTTAGAACCAATGGCACAGGTGGGTCGGGTGTCGAGTTGTCGCCAGTTGGAGGGGATGTCACCAACACTTAAAACGCTTGCGCGAGGCGGACGCAAATGTCACCTGCCGGCCGAATACGCCTTGAGATCTGGTTTCCGTCGTCGGATGCCCTCTGTTGGAGTAGAGCCTATATTAAATGAGTCGCTACACGTCTGTGATGCAGAGCGTTCGAAGCAGTCGTCTGGCTATAGTCGGAGAGAGTATCTCTGACGCTGGCTAGGGATGAAGCTTGGATTATATCACCTATATAGATGTTCTCACAGAGATTGACATGCTGAATGCATATTATTTTCGAAGACTATAGGAATCAATAATTCCATCTGAGAGTTGAACAATAAAAAAATCCGTATATTCTCTTTGCATCCTATTCAGAGCTGTCTGACCTATGTGAATTGGTGATAAAACACCTCAAATAACCAGTTGAGACTCATTCGCATTTTTTAATTCGATCAAACCTTTCGATGAAAGTGTCGTTTGTAAGACTCTGGGAAGATAAAAATATATCCACCTATATAAAATGAAAAATTGTGAAACGCACGGCAGTTTTTATGTTAATTTATTCATTTTTTTATAGGCTATTATCATGAATTGTATTTTTGAAAAATTTCATTTTCACTTTTGCATATAATAATCATTGTCATTGCTGAATTCACAAAAAATATGTAAATATAAAGGGTTCTACAGAATGTCAGTAATATTTTTCGTTTTCAAATCAATAACCGAAAAACGTTTGGTTCAATGAAAATTCGTATATTACCTTGCTAGTGTTTCATATGTTGAGTTAGTATGCATCTTTGGATTGTATGAAGAACTATGCCTTTAGATGGAGTCTTAGTCTATTGCTCTCCGATATCGATTGCTGCTGTCTCGCAACCGTCTGTATTAGGAACTGGAATTAAGAATGTGTTTTCTTTTGTCTGAATTTATATTTGTTGTAGGTCCCTTTAGGATAGGTTGTTCAACAACTAGTATTTATTCTTCAGACATAGTGTTGCCATCGTTGTTAATATAATTATTATTTTTCTTCAAGTAGGTATCAGCACGTTCATTCGAATAATGAGACTTTCGAACAGTTTATTGATATTCTTTAGCGACACTTTCATATAGAGGTACAATCTATTGAATAATATTACATTTTTCAATGTGAATTGAACCGAGCGAATACGTTTTTTTGCCCTATCTCTTGTTTCTCACGCTGATATCTCAGAAAATGTTTTCGTTCAGAAATGAATTATCTCATCAAATGCAGGATGTAGCTGATTGAATCAATCAATTATAAAATTATGATGTGGGAATGACAGATAAATCAACAGACAATAATTAGTTCTGCAATAGTTATTTTTCAATAGATATACACAAAAATATTGAAATGAAGAAATTTCGAATGGAATTATAATTAGGGATTTATCAAGTCAAGTAGCTCAAGTAGTTACTTGACTTGAAAATCACGCTCGTAAAAAATTACATACTTGAACTTGACTTGATTTGAGATATTTATATCAAGCTACTCGATATTACTTGAGATTGATACGCACGAGTCTTCAGTCTTCAAAGAATATATAGGAGAGTTTGACATCGATCTCCTAAGTTTATTCATGAAATCTCTGATACCTAAATCGATCAAATAGCTTGGCATTATGAAATAGACTAGGGATTCACGGCTTGACTTGATATTCAAGCTACTTGACTTGAGCTTGACTTAAAACCATCTCAAGTTCAAGTCAAGTAATTGTTTTTCAATGTCAAGTACATGATAATTGAATACTTGACATGAAAAACTACTTCTTGACTTGAATTGAGTTGATTTCAAGACAAGTTCAAGTCAAGTAGCTTGAATATCAAGCCAAGTAGCTTGAATATCAAGTCAACGGCACGAAATCGTGGAGGAAAAACTACTCTTATCAATTAATCTTCAAATTAATTTAAATGAGATATGATTACTTCAAACTTAATGAACAAAAAACCCGTGCTGCTCCGACTGTAACGAAAACCTGAGAAATCGATAAGATGCCTTATGTGTCTACAAATCCTGGATGGAAATGATGTAATAATATAATGCTTGGAGGTTTTTCAATATTGAGAAATAAGGTTTTTATAATTTGTTATGTTTTTTGATGATTTTAGTTTTGTGTCTTTTTCAAAACAGTCTATATTTCTCGTTGTTGTGGACAATTAGTTTCCTGAATAGAAGTGATTTTTGCAAGTTTCCTTCTCATTTAATCAATTTTTTTATTGATGTGCACACTACAGAATAAAACTTCTGAAAATCAAAAATGTAGTTGATTTTTCAAGTCCTTGACAAAAAAATACTTTACTTGACTTGCCATTGGAAAACTACTACTTGATCACAAGTCAAGCTGAGTCCAGTAGTTTGAATATCAAGAAGAGCCGTGAATCTTAAATAATAACAATAAACCTAATATTAAAAGTTATGAAAAAAATTGCAAAAGTGTTGAACCTCCTTGCTCATAACACGAAAAAAATGGTACATCCCCTTTTCGTCTGGCGAAAAACTTCTTTTTATTCTCAACCTCTGTTTCTTTCGAATGAACCCCGTCTAGATAATTACCTTCTCATCCCCTTTTAAAAAAAAAAAACATTTTTATCGTTTTTCCACAAACATATCCTCATCCGCGGAAAATCCTTTGAACGAATTTTCCGGGAAATTCACAGGGAAACGGGCCAATCTGAAGAAAATCGCTATAAACCCCATGGAATGAAACACCCGCGCGAGGCATATAGGGGCGGAGCTATTAAAATTGTCACTGCACGAACGATTGTCACTTGTCGCATGAGTTGCGCACGCGCGTTCCTGAGGGGACCATAGGTCGTCACGACGCCAGTGACACGCCCGGCGTCCAGACGACCCTTGACCTCTGGTGCCCTATGCCAGTGCCGAACGGTCACCCGTAGTTTTGTGTAGCTCCGTCTGGTAACGCACCCTCGATTCGAATGAAGCTTAGCACTGGAAAATTCGCGCTGGCTTGCCGGCTTTCCATCAGCTAATGGTGAGTTTATTCCAAACGTTCATTCATTTCATGGGGAGGAATATGATACGGAATCGGTCGCTATACAGACTGCGCCGACAAGATTTCTTCGCGAAGAAGATTATCTTATCTGATCTAGATGCTAGGTTTGAATAGTCACGAGGTATTTGAAAACGCTCCATATGTATGACGTAATTGACACAATGTGACATGATTGGTCGGAGCTTGAAGCCGTATGTGACTTATCCAATAGGATAGCTGCGCGCAATGTCGTCACAAGTTATTTCTTCAAGATTGTTAGATTCAAACAGCAACTATCATTGTGATATATGTAAATAACAGTAAATAATTAATAAGGATTTGTTCTATTCGGAGCTTTTTACAGATAAACCTCATTTAGGTTGCGTGGCATCTTGTGTCATGACATAAATGGTAACCATCATAAAATTTCATTCAACATTCACTACCACTTTGTTGAATTTGAGATTTTCTTGTCTGTTCTAGTTGGTGGATTTATCAATTCACTCAAAACTCGATTTCAGATGAGGAATTACACACGTCATATATATGAATATGACAAATGACGTAACTGACTTAGGTGATATGATTGGTCGAGGTGTCTAGCCATGTGTAACTCATCCAATAGGATGGTTTCACTCAGTGACATAGCATGTCTTTATGGAACAGAGTTTCTACTATTATTGGGATATATGTGGAAAAAAGGAAACAATCATGAAAATTCTTTTTGGTCGAGACTTTTTGGGTGGTTTAGGTGGTTAACGCCATAAAGTTTCGTTCAGCCCCAACAATTTACTTTTATTTATCAGTATGTTCATCTATATGAAATATGTGACTGAAACATTGTTGTTTAGAGTACTTACCCACTTTAAACCTAGGTTGGCAAATATAGGCCAACCTAGTCGGATGCAACTTCACCAGATCAACTGCAGCTGCTCTTATTGTGATCAGCTGTGATTAGATGAGGTCACGTGCTGAACTCTGACTGCATTATTTGAAGTGACTGTTATCCTTGACATTCAGAATGTTGCGATTGGTAACTTCTTTCAATGTCATGTGCTGATCAACTGTTTGGACCTCAATTATTGCGATACAATTCATGAATTGGAAAAGATATCTTTCAGTTGAGACGTTTTTTCGTCAACATAGGTTATCGAATAATTATTGATTAATTTATAATATGACCGAGACATTCATTGATTTGCCACCAAAATATGGATCTACTTAGTAACAGATAACAGTTGATGGATTAATAAATCTGGAATAACATACTGTTGATCATTCGTTGCTAATTTTTTTCGAAATGAATTCGCAAATAATAACACATTGTTATTGGAAATTTGTGACAGGACCATCATAGTCATAACATAATTTTTCGTGACCCTCCGTCATTTGTTTATCAGGAAACAGATTGAATCCAACAAGTTGAACAGTTCATATGCAAATGATTTTATAATGTAAAGGTCGAGAGTTAGAGAGAGGGAACGTAATAAGCTGTATGCAATTTGTTGGACAGCGTAATTACATGAGTATTTCCAACATATTTTCTGGGTGTTAATTCCACATAATCGGATATATATTATGGAATTGAATATGCCCATTATTCTACGCGTTCTGTATTGGTTTTTGTAAAATATGCGTTATACCTATAACCATGTGGAAAAGGCGTAATATCAAATGAGTACTTTCAATTTTTTTTTTTCATATTTTAAATTTCCTGGGAGAATAAAATCCTTATAGGTTCCCACTAAATAACATTTATTTATTGAGAAATTTCATAAATCGTTTTTATTCACATGAATTTTGATCTGGATCTGGATAGATCTACATTGCCGTTACACATATACATAAAAATTTTCGAAGTATTTCTAGGAAAATATGAATTTTTTGAATGATCCTTTGATACAAAAACTCAAATAAACCTTACGTAGATATTCAAGTCGCCTGAGTTTAAAATACCTCATCTGCTCGATGAATGCTCGGTGATAATATCCGATGAACAGTGTGTCTCGTTCCTCTCCTACTTTATTTCCAACCAGTGTGATCCTCCTACCTCGTTCTGTATTATCCCCTCTAGAAATGGGAACTGACCATCTCAAGTGATATATAGGAAGACTTACACTACCTATGTTTCATATTTTATCATTTCCAAAAAAAGTGAATCCTCACATTTGGTTTCAGCTTTATTTTGGGAGAAGATAAAAGAATAATGTAAACTTAGAAAAATCCATTTTTCGAAATTGATTTATAATTAATCGAAATTGCATGTGACAAAAGGATCATTAATTAAAGCCATCAATGAGATAATGAGGGTTCTCATAATAAAGACCCGGAACAAAAAAAATATGTGAAAACTATTTCATTCCTAATCATTATGTAGCAATTGGTGATTATTTGTTCAGTAGTTTTCATGTTATGAATTTGATTTCGATAACTTCTGAAAACCAAAAGGGTTACAGTTCGTTGTACAGTTGTACAGCTTTTAAAGAGTAGAAAAGAAAAGCATAATAGAAAGATACCTTTTATCACTTTCAGGTTCAACATTTCCCTTGAAATTAAATGTATTATTTCTTAAGATTAATGATTACTAGGAAATCATTATCAATGTAAATAAGGCCATATTTTATTATCAAAATTAAATTGGATACAGTATCTCGAGAGTTTTCGATTTCTTCACCAATCTATGAAAGATTCATGATCATGCAGCATTTTTATACTCACAAAAGAGATGCAGGTATGAATTTAAAAATATGATAGAATGATACCTTATACTCAATACATTTTTATCGCATATTAATACTATTACAACTTACAAACCTGAGAATTTTTGCAAGGAGAAGGAAGTAAAGAATCCTTGTGAAAATCTGAGTTTTTTCCGTTCATGTGGTACTTGGAAATGGATCTTCGGTAACTGTCAAATTAGGTTTTCTCAGTTCATAAATTAGGAAGAAAATCATTGGTTTCCTAACGCGTTTTTCATATATTTGCGTTTTGTTCCGAAGAAAGAATATTAGATTTGACTAACTTCTACAAGTTTCTTGTTCAAAGCAGATTTTGCGTTGGCTAGTCATAGCAAGGCATTCCGTCACCAGGTGATCCTGAGTTTCTTCCTCTCCTCCACAGAATCTGCTAGATCCATTCTCATGAGGCGACAATGCCCTGTGAGGAATCCATTGAGGAGGTATAGTATATTCTTGCTAAGATCCAGATACTTCTTGGATCCTACTGTGTCAAAGTTTCGAAGGAACTCTTTGGAATGATCCAACCCAGAAATGTTCCGCCAGAGTGTTTCTTTTTCGGTTTTTCCCTTCTCCTGAAACTCTTCCTTGTACATACATTTGCCTATACCACAGAATGAAAGGAGTTAGTGCTCCTTTTCTGGCATGTGTGTTGGCCTCATCATTCCCTTCAATTCCCGAGTGGCCAAGAACCCAGTCTAAAAAGACCTTGTTATTTTTGGCTATTTCATTGAGTTTTCTTTGGCACTCCAATACCATCTTAGAATCAATGATAAGTGAGCTCAGTGCTTTGATTGTATCGCTAGTCACATTTCTGGTAGTTTTTTGCTAGGATAATTTGCACACATCTTTCCATAGCAAGTATTTCTGCCTAAAAGACACTGGGATTGTCGATTCTCTTTCCCAATCTTCTTTCCTACTTAGTATAGTAGTGAAGGTTTTCTCGATTCTAATTTTCTTTATGATCTCCTCACTGGGAAGGGTTCGCTGATGGCATGTAATTGATCAGGGAAGACCATGCTCTCTGATTCCTCATTGCTGTCCGAAGAAAGAGAAGTAGTCTAGTAATTAATTGTTGGATGCTTATAAAACGACTGTTCAAGACGTCTAGCTAGAGAGTCTGTCGAAACTCTTGAACTCGTTGCTTATGTCAAGATATCTCATACGTTCCCATTATTTCACGATTAAAATTCTTCACTAACCGCTAATGAAATTTTTACATGTCGCCTACGATCGTACACACCAAATAGTATAAACTAAATATGCCCCAATCCCAATCACGGAAATCTGACATTAATAATTCACTGACAAGGCAGTCGTTTGGACTTTTTATTCTTCCAACACATTCGGCCAAATGCCTTCGACAATATATGGGATCCGGCGTTCTTATGGATTAATATTCTTTCTCATGATTGTATCCTTCATGAGAACCACCGTGTGACCTTCTCGTTGAAGATGGTCGTAATAATTAGCACGAATCTGGATGAGGAGGATATGAATATTCAATTAGATGATATACGTTTTGTTGGGACGCCTAATTAACGTATTTCTGAATGAAATTTGGATATTTAAACATTCAGTGGTTCTTTCAGAAAATTTTTCTCGAGGGGGGAATTCAGTTCCGGGAGGGGGGCAAAGTATACGAAAGTTTTGAAAAAATATTAACTTGAAGAAATTGCTCTCTAATTAGGCACTTTGAATTTGGAACATGCGAATTTTTTCGTGATCTAGAACGTCGTAAGTGAATCTAGACCCCCTCAATTTTCTTCCGGGGGCACCTTCATAGCTCGGAGGAGGCACCCCCGAAAAGTACCCGAAGGAAACACTCTAAACATTCTTTGATGTATTTCTGAATGTATCATCAGCATTTGTATGAAATTAAAAAAAAATTATATTTCTTTAATAATTTTTTCAAACGAACTGTCTCCTCAATAAAGAAAAGATGCCTCAGATTTTGTGCCCTTAAGGCATCTATTGACACGAAAAATAAGGGTAAAGCTACTCCTATCCTATACCATCATGCAAAAGTAGCAAACAAACCAGATCATTGGCACAGAAAGGGATTTCAGAATCTTCTGAGGAAATAAATGGAAGTTTGACTATTTCTTCTGATGATTCAGTGCAAAACTAATCTGTTGTCATGAAAAAACCAAACAGCAGAATGTTGTGGAATTGTGACCGAAGGAAATTATCAATACTCTAACCCTAACGATGACACTCTTTTGCAGAGTCATATTCAGCTGATAAAGGTACATATGAAATATGAATGTTTGGAGGATGTCAACGTTTGAAACTAAGGTATCAGAAGAAAATTTGTGAAAGGTCAGAAAGGTATGGGAGAAAAGAAAAAACACCAAGCAGTCATGTACCTGTTTGATTTCAAAACCTAATATTATTTTTCCATAGTGAAAATGCAAATATTTATTTTTTTTGTTATATTAATTATTTGATCTTTATTAACGTTGATAAAATCTAAATATTTTTCATTAATTCCTTAGGCATATATCCTCATTTATAGGATTTGCTTGGCATTTTTGTCACTAAAACAAAGATGTTTTGAAGAAACCAAAAACCATTTTCAAGTTCTGTATTAGGGATAGGGAGAAAGAATTTTTATGACGACATTGTTCAGAACAAAGCACACACAAAATTATTGTATTTTTCTCCACCCTGTACCAATTGGAATCAACATGTGATAAATTTTTGGAATCAGCTCAGCTAGAGTAATCGGAAAATTGAGAAAAAATTGGGTTGTTCCATTTAAAAAAAATGACGGTGACGTCATTACTCGAAAGTAATTCACCCTATATATTAGATTATCATTTTAAAATACGGTAAATTAAAATAAAATCGACGTGTTTCAGGATTATTTCTAAGAATGGTCTGTTTAGCTAAAAATGAATTTGTTCCATACTTTACAGACACAGTGTAGGTTCAGCTCAAAAAACCTCGTCACCAAAACTGCTATTCCCTTGTGAATGATCGAATCCTGAATTTTTTCATGAGTTTAAATGAATGAATAAACGAGTTTTGGTAACTAGATGACGATGAGGGTTGTCGCCATGTCGTCGCCCAGATACGAGTACGTTATTTCTCGATGCGACACCGTCGTAATCGTTAAACGTTCTGAAGATAAGCGGTATGGAATCGATAAAACACCTATAGTTCCTTAGGCGCTGATCATTTTCATGTAGAACGATTACGAGGAATTTTATTAGCAGATAATCTTGTTGAATAATTTCGTTTTTTGCCGCAGCACTTCGGTTATAATCGAACGCAGGCAGAGGGGAGATCCACACTCTACTTTAGTTCTTGCTGCCTGAACGACCGCAACTGGAATAGATCCGACTACGGACGAACAATACAGCTCACTGTTCAACAATTTTACGTTCTTTTACATGTGCTTTTAATAAATGAGTGCTAACACCGATGGAGTTAACCCAATCTTTCCGGACGTGTCGTGTTTTGTTTGACATTTGACAGTTTTGATCTGACCCGCCATGTGACTTAACCATTGGAGGATCTAGAACGGTAGAATGAACGGTACCAATATTTTCGGCGGTTTCATGAATGTGAGTCTTCAATTTCAATCGATTTAGTTTGATTTAATTATCGAAACGACCTTGTCCTGTCAATGACGAGTTTCGATTTTCTTTATACATTCGTGAATACATCGTGAAAATTATGGTATCCTTTCGGAAGTTTGAATGTTGAATACTGAATATTTTGTTCCTTATAAACAATTCTCAAAAGTGGAGGTTATCATAAAGTATGAATCAAAAAATAACCTCGAGGTGATATTCTTCTTTTCTATCTTCCATGAATATTATCCAGTGAGAGTGAGATTAGCAAGTTGAAGATTATTTTACTTATGTTATTCCATAAATGAGGAGAACGATGGCTCTATTGTAGATGTCTATCTAGTTATAATACTCCAAGGTACTTGATCATTGCGAGGGAGCAGTTATATCTGTAAATATCGCAAGTCATAAAAACAAAACTTCAAACAGTTTTATTGAAAACGTCTTAAAAATGCATTACTTTTATTTCGACTCGAATTTGAATGTTCAATATACTAGATATCCGAAGAAATTTTAAATTGACTCCGAAGATATTTTCATTCTACAAAAAAATTAAGGAAATTTCAAGTAGGTCTTGAAATCGAATTAATAAAATGCAACATAATATTCATCTAGAATAAAAAAAACTGTAATACTTGTGTTCCAATCTTTCGATTCTTTGTTTTCTTGCATGAGAAAATAATGGTACTAGTTCAGTACTCAAAGAAGAAAATATGGATTTCATGTCGATTGTATTTGTCATTGGAAAATGAGGTAGACAGAGATTTTGAGTTCTGTATTAGACCTAACATTCCTCAGTGCTATAACTTAGAATCCCTATGATTTTTTACAATTTCATGAATGATGTCACCGAAATTATAGAGATTTCGATTAAATTGAGGATTATCTGACTAACTAAAATATGGATTTCATGTCGATTGTATTTGTCATTGGAAAATGAGGTAGACAGAGAGATTTTAAGTACTTCGAGTTCTGTATTAAACCTTACTTTGAATCCTTATGATTCTTCTCAAATTCATAAATGATGTCACCGAAATTATAGAGATTTCGATTAAATTGAGGTTCTCTACAAATCGAAACAACTCTTATCAAACTATCTGACTAACTAAAATATGGACTTCATGTCGATTGTATTTGTCATTGGAAAATGAGGTAGACACAGAGATTTTAGGTACTTCGAGTTCTGTATTACACCTGGAATTCCTCAGTGCTCTAACTTTGAATCCCTATGATTCTTTTCAATTTCATAAATGATGGAAATGATAGAGATTTCGATTAAATTGAGGTTCTCCACAAATCGAAACAACTCTTATCAAATTAAACGCTTTTGTTCGTGAATACTTCTATTAAGCAGATAACATTTTCTTCGATGACAATTGCGTAGTCTCAACGTCGACTGTTGTCAATCTCACTGCAGTAGTTAGGATTTTTTCAAATTCTTGGCGTGTCAAACAAAATTGATCCCTCACTAAAAACCGGGCCCCATTATTCGATTCGTTCAATAAACTATATTAAAACAATTTAAATTCCTTGTAATAAGTGCTCAGACACTATAATAATCTGCAAATACTCAATCGGGTCGATTTTTTTATTTCTTGTTTTTTTTTGAACTTCAGAGCATACATCCGAGTCACCTGTAATAAACAACGTTGAATTATCTATATAAATTATATAGTCCGTTAACGATTTAGTTGTCATTTAATAGAGACTTGCGTGTAAAATAAGAGACGAGCACCAGCAATTACTAGACTTTCGCTTTGCGAAAACAGGGACGGTATCTGCTATCCTATGCCGATCAAGCACAAACTCAACACGCCATTCAGATCCTTTATAATCCTACTCCACGAACGAGCAAATCTTTTTAGCTGTGAAGAGAGCTTCCGATGGTTACAACAGTTTCACACGTTACATGAGCACAGAACGGAATTTTCTGAAAATTGAGGAAATCATTGACCTGAGGTCACCAGATTTTGAGTACTCGTTCAATCATGCGTCAACCTAACCCTTTGACGTCACTAATATAACTCTTAACTTTCGGTCGTATCTGTTATCAATAGTTTTTTTCGATTCTTTTCTTGAATTTTCTATGGTTTTGTTTGGATCCGCTATCAGCACGAAATTCGACAAGGAGCTAAAAATGAATATTTTATGTTATATACATGCAGAATCTCCAGCCGATATTAACTGTTTTCTCGGAAATATTGGGTATTTATTCTCCAATAATCTTGGTGAAGGTTCTATTGTTTTGATGATATGATGAGTGTGAAAATTGCACTAGGCTTAAAATTGTATAACAACACCCAAAATCGCAACACTCTAGGTACTGTGGTCATGGAAATATTGGTGATTTCTTTTCGATATTCTTTTTTTCCGTAACAACGAGCAAATAGAAAGTCTTGATGTCAAATCAGTACTTTTCACAAATTTTTGAATCTTATCGTAAGACGAAACTCTGCGCAAGGCTTCATTGTTTTACATACATATATTGAACTGTTTTAGCCGTTAATATTTGGTAGTTGATCATGATTAAAACAAGTTTTTATTACTACTAAATTTTACTACCAATTATTACCATTTTTAATTGTTTTACAACAAACCACATAGTTTAAGATCGATCGAATAGGTATAACTAGATTTAATGGGAAAAACAAAATTTCAGATGTGTATAACTGTGAAATCATTGGACGGATTATAACCTCTAATTTCGAGTCTCTAGGTATCTTACTTCAAAAATTGTCAAGTTTACAGTTGTACAGACGGCACCAGAGAATACTAAACATTGTTACCACATGAGCTATTTCTTTTATTTATGATTTCTTACGGGCCTGACCTAATGAGAGGCCTATAAACACTGCTAGATGCTCGTTTCAACCCTTTTGCCAATAAACTTCGAAATAAAATTACGTAGTCTTGTTGTAATTGGCAAACCATAAAACCTTCATCAATAGCAGCATTTTGCAATCGTCAGCTAATTTTATGACTTATTCGAAGACATTAAAATATCGTGATTAGCAGCTTAGAGTCGATTATCCTAGCATGGGAAGAATATTCCTCATCTTTTATTGATAATTATTGCTGATTGATTCATTTGAGTATAGAAAAAAATGTTGCAAATTTCGTGTTTCAAGGACTCAACATCAATCTTTCACTTTTATCTTTTTTGCGGAATTATGACTTTACAACTAATGTCTAAGGTGGAAAACCTCTTCAAGGTCATTTGAATTTCCCCACCATTCAATCTCTGATTTGTTTTAACATCGTGTGATATCTGCCGTGACTTCTTTTCAAAAAACTGTTATTCGAATTAATCTTCCGATTCCCTAAACAAAAAAAGCACTGATTTGAATTCCAAAGCCAATTTAGAATACGCTTCTGTTATAATTACTAACTAGTTACTAGAGGTACCTACGAGATTTCCAAATGATATAAAATTCATTAGTAGCTAAATTACCTAGTCTAATGAATAAATTTCTTCCTCACGTAGCAAACGAATAATTTGACGCTAAAACTAATACGCCACTGTAGCTCATCTTGAAAGTAGGAAGCTTTGACAATATTTTATGAGTTCTCATAAATCTCTTAGACCGTAACATGAATTATAAAATTCGTTTTAAACCTTGATGGCTTATAAAAAGTCACAGTTATTCGTTAAATTTATCTGCTCCAAACATTCATTAATTTCTTAGACTGGAAACTTGTACAGAACTCGAGTAAGTTGTTAGACTAGCATCATGTGTGAGTTCAATCAGTAATAAATTGTAGGACACCAGAGTTTCAGTTTTTACTTCTTTCTTCAGATGTTTGTAAATCATTTACCAATAACAGCTTTTATTTTGGTTTTTAAAAAATATGTATATTGCAAGAGAAATCAATAGATGTTTATTTCATTGTGAAAAGGAAGGTTAACGATGGAAAACGATATCAGCCAAATGGCTGCACCGGCTGTATAACACGACCAGGAAGGTTCTCTTGCAAAATTGCAATTTTTCCGTTGCTTGTGTGACACCCGTAGCGCCGTCTTGTTGAAAATGAACAACATCAACAATAATATCTTCAAATTGCGGCCATAAAAATCATTAATTATAGCTCTTTAGCAATCCATTCACCGTAACAGTTGCACCAGCCTCATTTTCGAATAAGTGAGGTCCCATCAGCCCACCAGCCCTAAAATCGCACCGTTAAATATGGGGGGCTTTTCAACAATCATTCCTAGATTTTCCGCGTCCCAAATAGCTAAATTCTGCTCGAAGCGTTCGAAGTCAAAATAGACCTCCTCACTGAAGATGATTTTTCGATGAGAAGCTGGGTCATTTTGAGGCATTTCAGGGGCCCAATGATCGAAGATACGACTGCCGCCTTGAGTTTTTGTGTTAACTGAATTTCAAAAGCCTTTAGACCTATAAGACTTTATGCAAAATCACGTGGTGAGAAACAACCTGGATTGGGTGCACCTACGATGACGTCAATTTGAAGTAAACACGTGTGCCATTTGCATTCTCGTTTCTAAGTACTTTGTTGAAAACTTCGGCATTTTCTTCAATTAAATGTGCTAGTAATGTTAAGAATATAAACAAACTATTCCCTATAGAGGATCCTTGGAAATTTGGGGCATTCAAATAGATTCCTTAGTAAAACTGTAATGATTCCAAATAATCTACTTGAAGAAATACACTGGATTAAGTAAACTTCCAAGTGACGTCACTGTCGTGTGTGTATTGAAAAATAGGTGGAATGGCCTATTAGACGCATCGTTCTGAGAGGTGGTTCAATTGAAGAAACAAGTCTGACATAAAGTGAGGTAAAATGAGATGAGAACTTGACTGATTTGTCAAGCCTCAAGCTGTTAGATTGATTCCTGCTTCAGCTGATGACGTCAATTTGAAATAAGCACGTGTGCCGTTTGCATTCTTGTTTCTTAGTACTTTGTTGAGAATTTCGGCATTTTTTTTAAATGAAATGTGCTAGTTATTTTGAAAATCTACACAAACTATTTTCTATAGAGAATCATGGAAAATTTGGGGCATTTAAATAGATTGCTTAGTAAAACTGTAATTATTCCAAATAATCTACTTAAAGTAATACACTGGATTAAGTTTACTTCCAAGTGACGTCACTGTCGTGTGTGTATTGAAAAATAGGTGCAATGGCCTGTTAGACGCATCGTTCTGAGTGGTGGTTTAATTGAAGAAACAAGTCTGACATAAAGTGAGGTAAAATGAGATGAGAACTTGACTGATTTGTCAAGCCTCAAGCTGTTAGATTGATTCCTGCTTCAGCTGATGACGTCAATTTGAAGTAAGCACGTGTGCCGTTTGCATTCTTGTTTCTTAGTACTTTGTTGAGAATTTCGCCATTTTTTTAAAATGAAATGTGCTAGTTATTTTAAGAATCTACACAAACTATTCTCTATAGAGAATCATGTAAAATTTGAGGCATTTAAATAGATTGCTTAGTAAAACTGTAATGATTCCAAATAATCTATTTAAAGAAATACACTGGATTAAGTATACTTCCAAGTGACGTCACTGTCGTGTGTGTATTGAAAAATAGGTGGAATGGCCTATAAGACGCATCGTTCTGAGTGGTGGTTTAATTGAAGAAACAAGTCTGACATAAAGTGAGGTAAAATGAGATGAGAACTTGACTGATTTGTCAAGCCTCAAGCTGTTAGATTTATTCCTCGGTTCAGCTGATGAATCTGTTCCATGGGATAGAAAAAGTTCCGAAGAAGTACAATAAATAACAGGGCTGAGAAAGGGACGTGCTATAATCGCCAATTTCAACGCTTATAAATTTAAGTGAATTAGCATTAAACGTGCCTAAATAGAGGTTGATTAAACATTGTCCGTAAATAAATCATCAGTGTAAGTTATATTAAAATGCTGGTTTAATATATGCAGATGGCAATGCTTGACTTGCCTGATATTATGTCGGTAGGCTAACCGCAGGCGTTCTTCAAAAATCAACAAGTGAACATGCTTTACTGATTATTCCATAATTCTGATACGGTACACTAGGTACGTTTTTTCTGTCTGCTTTTTGCACTTATCACTGGTGAGGATACGAGTTCTTTTATATTATATTAATTGGATGATTGCACATGTTGCTTTCGGTTTGACAGAAACGCGGCAAATATTTTTTTTGCCTTATCATATTCGAAATTACACTTCGTTAGGAGCATAAATTACTTTTTTAATAGGAAAATTGTTTTTGCGCGTTTGTTTCAGGTTAAAATCGGCTATAATTTTGCCCAAATGCCTGTTATTTCTCATTGATGAAGAAACGAGGTCAAAATCAATTCTGTCCGTTCGTATACAAGATAACTTTTAAAGTGAATGTTTTAGAGATCAAATTTTGTTTATCGGAAAATTGTGCAAAATGTCGATGTATCATTGAATCTTATATCCCCTAGTTTAAACCTCGAGGGGGGCTTAAAAAACTTTCAGTTTTTTTCGTAGTTTGTGAATATTTGAGATAAAACACAATTCATTCGAATCTATAAGATTTTTCACAACAACTTGTACGCATATCTGTAATGTGAGAAAAAGATGATTGATAACAAAGTTTGAAGCAAATTATTCAAAATAAATTTTTATTACCTATTCGATTGTTCTCATCTCACGTCATACTGGGTTTTCCTAAAATGGAGTTACGAAATGAGAGATTCCTTGGATAATTTTGAAAATAAATATTTCTTGTATAGCCGTACTGTTTAGTGATGCTTATATCAGATTATCGAATCTTTATTGATCTTCGCTACAGAATCGGTAAATAAGTACCAAAACTTATAATTAATTTATTCATCATAACTAACTGACTGGATCTTTATACTAATTTGCGTTTTCCTGAGGATTACTAGGGAGCTGTTTGAATTTTTTTCGAAATCGATAGCAGATACGACTTAACTACAACAAACCAAAAAGTGTAGTACTAGATCAGAGTTTCTTTTCACATTTCTCTAAAGTACCAGTGCTTCACCAAAAAATAGTTCTGGAAGAATGAAGCGGGTACCCTTCCAGAACAAATATCACCCTGTAGATTTGCATACAAAATAAGCATATCACAAGATGAAAACTTCGAATTGGAATATCTATGCCAATTCAAGTTGAATATCTTGTGCTATGAGAAACAAAACTCGAACTTCAACACCGATATCTCAAAAACTAAGCGTTCGCGGACTCATATTATAGGACTTTTTTCTCTAAATGATCCGAGAAAACTGTTATTATCATTTGTAACATTGTTCAGATATAATCAATTCAAAACTGCCATCCACACAAATAAATTGCATTTTGAATGAAATACAATAAATTGTATAACACAGCCCAAACAATTTTTCGATGCGAATTACTCAGTTCAGTTTTTTGATAACTACAGTATTGAAATTTTGTGACGAGAATTATACAAAAAACTGAAAACAAGGGGTAAGTGTATACCGATGAGGAATGCAAAAATCACAGATGCAAATTAAGGGTGACGCCGACAAAGCGGTTAGATAAAGGAAAATAATAAACCTTGGACATGGATGTGTTCGTAGTGCAATAAAAGTACTTATCTTGAAACAATAATAAACTCATAAACCGTAAAAGGGTCCGATTTTCAACTGCCGTGTCGATTTCAGAGGAAAGTAAAATGATTATTGGTTCATTTTATGGAAAAATTTTCGTTTTTCGTCTTTTCGAGAACTTTGAAATTTTATATTTTTGAAATCTTGGGGGGGGGGAGGGTAATTACCTCCAGTACTCCCCTATTTCTACGCCCTTGCTTTTAATTTTATGAAATTATAATGAGTAGCTGATCGCGAATTGAAAAGGGATGTAATGCTTATTGGTGGTTTTTCAAAGGGGTATTTTCCAATAAACGATGAAAGTTCTCCAAGTGATTTGGGTTCGTAATCGACATGAGCTCTAAAACACGAAATCAGTAGGAAGAAGCATTCAATTAGGTAGGAAAAGTGCGTGCTGAAAAGTCGTATACTGAGGACACATATCGAACTGACGAGGAAACAAACATTCGTTTGATTAGTTATAGGTTTCAGTTGTATAATGCAATCTTTCACGCTAGTCATGTTAAGGACAAAGGAGTTGTCTATCACTAGGCCAACACGCCACCATCGTAAGTCTGCCAGATCCGTAACAAGGGTGAAAAACACCCCTAATCTACCTTACCTTACCTTACCCTCGACTACAAATTTCTTAGGTATATTATTTTTACCATATATCACAAAATATCCCAACTCATCAAGAAAAATGAGAAATTCCTGAATTCACAATATGGTATGAGAAATATTCACTATTCACTGACGTCATGGATTTGATGATATACAGAGTGATTCGCCGGGATGGCCTATTAGACATTTATGGAAAACTAATCATAATTTTGCGCTGAAAATTTGCATATTGTGTTTTGGGACAATGATCTTTCTCCCTAAAATATTTTTAGATCTCTACAACTTCCGGTTATACCGGGAACAGACTTTTTCTTGCCTATTTCAAATGGCACACTCAGTATATTATTGCATCATTAGATAGCTTTTTTGATGACAATTTCGGCAATATGACATACCTTTGGTAAAAACTAATGGTTCATGAGTTAATGGGATTCTAATAAAAAAAAAGATGGCGATAAATGACTCACATTTTTTGAATATTTTGGCAGAAAACGCTTTTTTCAAAAAAATTTTTTCGTTTTCGATTTTGCAAATACGTAGTATAGAAGGACTGTTTGCGTTTTGGACCAAACATGTACAGGGAGTACATAAGAAGATCATGAATTTGTAGAACTCACATTCATCAAAACTCAAGATTTTCAAGTTAGAACATATATTTTTTATTATTTCAGTCAATTCTACTTACAAAAATAGTGTGGCAATAGGTAAACCCTATAACTAAAATGAATACTTATTGAGGAAGAACCTTAAATGAGGAAAAGCCGCAATTCCTCACTGTGTGGAGTCGTCTGTGACTTCCGAAAAACACAACAAGAAACTAACATTCGTTATGACTCAAATTCGATGTTTCCATAACTAAATTATAATTTCCTGAATTATAATTAATTTTTCGTTGGAATTGTTGACAATTCCATAAACCATACAATTTCCAATTACGAACTCATTACAATTCTTCAAATGTCAAATTTAGTCATGGAAACGACGAATTTTAGTTTCTTTCTGTGTTTTCCGGAAGTCACAGACTACTCCACACAGTTATAAATTGCAGTTTGCCTCATTTAAAGTTCTTCATCGATAACTCTTAAAATATTCGTTTTAGGTATAAGGTTTGCTTAAGTAACCCCCACTAATTTTGTACGTAAAATCGACTGAAATAATAAAAAATATTGGTTTTAACCTGAAAACCTTGTGTTTTGATGAATTCGAGTTGTTCAAGTTGTTCATGATCTTCTTAAAAACACCTTGTACATTTTTGGTCTTATGATATTACGTATATGCAGAATCGAAAAAGAAACAAAATTTTCCGAAAAGAGCTTTTTCTGTCGAAATATTAAAAAAAATGAGTCTTTATCGCCACCATTTTTTTATAAGAATCCCATTAACTCATGAACCGTTGAGTTTTCACCTAAGGTATGGTATATTGCCGAAATTGTCATCAAAAAAGCTATCTAATGATGCAATAATATACTGGGTATGCCATTTGAAATGTGGAACTAGTAGTCTGTTTTCGGCATAACCGGAAGCTGTAGAGATCTGAAAATATTTTTTGGAGAAATATCATTGTCTCAAATCCTAATAAGCAAATTTTCAGCTGAAAATTGTGATTTGTTTTCGATAAACGTCTAATAGGCCATCCCGGTGAGTTACCTATTATTTATTTATTTAATGAAATAAACGGGTTATACCTACCGTTTTAAACAATAATAACAAATAACACGAATAACAGTGTGCAACACAATGAAATGTACAAGATTTACAAATTTCACTATTATGATGAGGTGATAAAACATGGAACCGGATGGGGCTAACTCATAATGACGTCAATTTGCAGTGAGCACGTACATTATTCAGATATTTATTTCTTGCGTTTAGTGTTTCGCTCCGAACTTCGTATGCTAGTAATTTTTGACAGACTGAATAGACTTATTTTTGAGTTTTGAGAGAAATTCAATACTCGTTCAAATTTATGCGAATTGATACATCTTTTTTCTAGAAGGTTCGAAACATCTTTCAAAAAAACTATTCCTTTGTTCCAGTCTTTCAAAATGAATTGTTAGATTCGATATATCAACAAACCAAGAAGCACCAATAAACTGATCGAGCTTGATGAAGATTCCTAATTTGCATTCGTCAATATTACAAACCAGGAGGTCGAGTAACTTCCAAATGTCAGAAAACTTGCCTCGAACCCTTAAATAATTGAGCACTGCTTCTTGAGTTTCCAAGAATTCACGAAATGAATTCGTTGCTAAGGAATGATTGTCTTGTCAACATATCACACCGTATGTT
Organism: Harmonia axyridis; assembly: GCF_914767665.1. Classification (NCBI taxonomy): domain Eukaryota; kingdom Metazoa; phylum Arthropoda; class Insecta; order Coleoptera; family Coccinellidae; genus Harmonia; species Harmonia axyridis. Next base: position 1,118,373 of record NC_059508.1, read on the forward strand.
GGTTCCCCTTTCTTAATTACAGCGCAGTCGCATGTAACCTGATGAGCTTGAGGCTTGCTGAAATTGTCACGAAACATATAGATGCTAATTTCTTGCTGGACATGTGTCGATATTGTAGCCGAGTACTAGGAACAATGAAATTATGCCCTTTCCGACTGCGGTTTAACAGCTTCGTGCTCGATTGTCATATGTTTTCTAGTCCTTGTTACTGCCAGCCAACCCTCTTGCTACAATTATCGACATTATATAAACAGCCTGATCGCCCTTGGCTTAAAAAATCGTGAAAAGGGCTATATTATCAGGACGAGGGCAGATGTTCGATTCCCCAGTTGTTCAACTTAAGAAACTTCTTATACCGATAGACCCTTTATATTTTAGATTCATGGTTAGGTTAGGTTACGTGAAAAGTTACACAGAATAGTCATAATGATAGGTTTTCATATTTAGTTGTAAACATTGAATCGATGAATACTTGTTGAAAGGTTATTTCATATTTTTTATATTTGTGTTTGTGTTTATATGAATTTTAAAATTATTTAAGTATAAAATCATCAATTTTGACAGATAGAAGAAACAATTTTATAACTTGCTTGGTAAGAATGCTACTTTTGAGAGCAATGTTAGTTGAAACATTCTTAGTATCTCATCGATGACACTAATGCACAAATTTCAGTTTATGAATTCCTTGAAGTAACACATTACCTAAAAAGTTTCGAGCCTTATCATTGAAACACATTTTTTATTGAAGATTCGTCAGGGTAGTCGATTTCAAGAGTGATACATATATTCCAACGCTCCTTATACTTTTCAATACCTCTTCTGTAGAAAGATTTGATTTTGCTTTCGAAAAAGGCTTCAACCTTGGAAATTACTTCTTCATAGAGCCAAATTTGTTTTCTTGATTGTTGACGATAGAACAGTCTCAGGAGGGATTACCACCACGTGGTTATTCGCGTATCATTCAAACTTCATCTTCCTTTTTTTTCGAAGCAAATAAGTAGAGGTCAGCACTGTACGACGACTTTCACGAAATTCACCTCTTTTTTAATGATCTTTGGTAGGTTTTTTTGCACGAATATTCTAAAAATATATCAGTGCATTGTACAAAGTATATATCATCATTTTTTTGCGATTAACGAAAAGTTACCAATTTTATTTTTTATTTTTCATTCGCAAATTGAAAATATTTACTTTCTTCCATGTAGATTATTGTTCAAGGAAATTATGTGAAAACCACATAAAAATCGGTGATTTGTAAGAAGAAATATCTCTAATTTCGCAAAGCCATTGCTTTGCTTCCACAGTTATTTTTACCATCAAAAACAGTATTTTCTCAATACACGAAACTCGTTTATCCATTTTTGAAACAACAAGTGGAACGTCAATTAACCTTCAATTATTTATTATTAAATTTTTTATTTATTCGTTTTCTTCAGCACATATGGATATTCCAAATAGATGGAAGTCGCCCCACCCCTGAAAGGAAATATTTTATTATTGAAAGTATACAGCTTTTTTATATTTTATAATATATTCTTTTTATTCACTTGTCATCTTTGAATTTTCAAGTACAGAAATTTAATCATATTATACAAATAAATTATCATATGTTTGCAATTAATATATGAACTATTTTTTTTTAAAGAAAAGATCTCGACCCTGACTAAACTTGAATTTGTACAGGTGGAGGCTTTTCTCAATGTTTTCTGGTTCATATTATCATGAAGAAAATAATATTTCTTGATTAATGAATAAGAATATATCATAAGATATATGATCTATAAGACTCCTGTTTTTAGCATTCATTATAAACCAAAAATATTTGATAAAGAATTACAGAAATAAAAATGTCGCTGAATCCTTCGTATGTTTCATAGTTCCAAATTTTCAGCAAATAACTCGTGTAGATAGTCATGATATCGCCTTTAACGTGGCTCCTAAGTATATTTTTTAATGATTTAGTCTGAGCATAAACGGTAACAATAAATCTGTATCGAAGTAATTCATATTTGGTCAAAATACAAGATGGGTTAGGAGACCGAAATCGAATAACAATATCTTATCGGTCCAGGTATAAAAGAAAAGGCCAACCGACGGACTTGTTTGAGTTCAGCTAATAATTCATCATCCGCCTTTACTTATTATACAATATGGCTCGCACCTGGTAATTCCACGATTGGAGTCCTTTTGTACAGGGTTGTACTGCACTCACCACCGTCCAGAAAAAATGAGTAGTTCGGAATTTTACCCAAACATCAGTTTATATCGATCCTTGTTATTCAGTGGAGTAAAACATTAAGTGGAACAAGTAGAACATACAGTGAGCGCCAAATACAAATTTGAGTGGCGTTAAAAAAATCAACAAATCAAGGGCGTAGAAATTGTGGGGGGGTACTACGGGTAATTACCCCTTCCAATATTTTCGAAATATAAAATTTCAGAAATCTCGCAGAGACGAAGAACGAAAATTTCTCCAAAAAATGAACCAATAATAATCATTTGACTTTCCTTTGAAATCGACTTGTCATTAAAAAATCGAACCCCTTTACGGTTTATGAGTTTATTATCTCTTTCAAATTGAGAGTACTTTTATTGCACTACGAGCTCGTCTTTGTCCGAGGTTTGTTTTGAATTGACTATATCTACAGGGTGTTCCTGAATTGGAGATACAAACGAAAATGACAGACTTCTCTCATCATTTCAAGAAAAAAGTCCTATAACATGAGTCCGCAAACGCTTTGTTTTCGAGATACAGATGTTAAAGCTCAAGTTTTTCTCTAATAGCACCTTCCCTTCACAAGATATTGAACTTGAATTGACATAGATATTCCCATTTGAAGTTTTCATCATGTGATATCCCAATTTTGAATGCAAATCTACAGGGTGAATTTTTTCAGGAAGGGTGCGCGCTTCTTTTCTACATTATTTTTTTTTTGTGAACCATTGGTAGTGTAGAAAAATTTTAAAAGAAACTCTGATTCAGTATTACACTTTTTGGTTTGTTGTAGTTTTGTCGTATCTGCAATCGATTTCGAGAAAAAAATTCAAACAGCTCTCTGTAGTAATTCTCAGGAAAATCCCAATTATTATAAAGATCCAGTTAGTAAGCTGTGATAAATGAATCAATTATTAGTTTTGGTACTTATTTACCAACTCTCTAGCGAAGATTAATAAAGATTCGATGAACTGGTCAAGATTCACAAAAAAGTAGGACTACAAGAACCACCCTGTATCTCGAAAACACAGCGTTGCGGGCTCATGTTTATGGGCCATTCTATTTTTAAAATTATCCGAGGAATCTCTCATTTTCCTCCGTAACTCCAATTCAGAATCACTCAGTATAATATAATAATCGAATTGGTAATAAAAAAAAAATATTTCGAGCAGTTTGGTTCAAACTTCGTTATCAAACCTTTTTCTCACATTATAGATATGAGTAGACAATGTCGTCAAAATATTTTTTTTTGATTACCCCCACAAGAAAATAAAGATCTACGCCCTTGTAACAAATTTAATTAACACAGAAATAGTTGGCAACGTGGCGTCAGTGAGAAGTATAAACAATACAATATAGAACAGTATTTGTTTTCATTATTGATTTATTCTCTTTATGTGAATATTTTTCCAATGTGAGTAATAAATTTACATTATAATTTCTATTTCATTATAAATATAACTTTGATTCATTATATTTAATAACTAATTTTTTATGAGGGTGTCAGTAAATATTTGTATACCTACTGCGAATAGCCTGTTGTGCGTTATTGAATTAAACTTAAATTCTATTTTGTTTATATTGAGTTTTTAAATATCAGTAATAGAATTCTTTGAGTTTTGGTGTGTGATGACTTCAATCAAGCACTACCATCAAGCACTGACTTTAATAAAACAACTTAACAATTTCTAAACGTTGTTGAAAAATGGATGTTTACATAAACTTCAAACCTATTGAACATAAATGACATTAAAACATATAACATATAATATACAGTATTGCCATATATCACAATTTATTTGAATCATATAATTCCTATTGAAAAACCCTTCATCATCAATTGTTGAGTGTGGTATACCAGAAGAATTATTTCTTGGTCAGTCCTCGTACAGATCATGCCATTCTCATATCTTGCCTTGCATTATTGGAATTATCTTTTATATCATCCGACCGTCACTGCACTTTACGTTTAGCCGTATAGATTCCGCTGAAAGTAATAAATTCCAATTAAAAAATAAGATCGCAGGTATCAATTAGTATGTGTTGTCGTGTGAATATTTTATCTTCGAATGCATGAAAGCAGCTTATAATCCATTACCTGTAGTGCGGAGAATATCATTACCCGAGTGCAATGCTTAGTTTTATTCAATTTCCGGTGAACAAGCAAATTAATAGAAAGCACAGCTGTCGCTCAAGATCAACTTTTGAGTGTGACGATCTACGGAGAACTGTAAACGAAATTAGTAATGCCATGTTTGCACTTTTTTACCTTACCATTGGCTTTCATCCCATCCGGAAGTAACATCAGCAATATTTCAGATTCGTCATTTTGGCAATTAAACATTTCGAATTTGTTCAACAATATTATCTGATATCCAAAACCAAAAAAAGGGTATGCAATTTTCTGTAAAACTCAGATACTTTTGCACATTGATCCTCGTTGATCTAGAAATGAATTCATAGATCCAAAGGCTAAATTAAAGTATCGATCAAGGGCGTAGATCTTTTTTTTTTCTTGTTGGGGTAATCAAAAAGTTTTTTTCAACGACAACGTTTACGCATATCTGTAATGTGAGAGAAAAAAGTTTGATAACGAAGTTTGAACCAAATTACTCGAAATAATTTCTTTAATAACCAATTCGGTTGTTCTTACCTTATACTGGATGTTCCTAAATTAGAGTTACGGAGGAATAAAACTATAACAAACCAAAAAGTGTCGTATTGGACCTGAGTTTCCTTTTGCATTTTTCAAACTACCAGCGAAATAGTTCTGAAGGAAAGAATCAGGCACTCTTCCAGAAAAAATATCACCCTGTGGATTTGCATTCAAAATAAGCATATATGATGAAAAGTTCAAATTGGAATATCTATGGTAAATTCAAATTGATTATCTTGTAAAGCAAAGGTTCTATGAGGAACAAACTTAAACATTAACACCTGTATCTCAAAAACATAGTGTTTGGGAAGTCATGTTATAGGACTTTTTTTCTTGAAATGAACCGAGAAATCCATCATTTTCATTTGTACCTCCAATTTAGGAACACCGTGTAGATATAGTCAATTCAAAACTGATGTCTCCATAAATAAATAGCAATTTGAATAATAATAATAATAATATAATATATGTTTATTCAACATGAATAAACATGGTGAGTTACAGAGGTTTTCAATTGTAAAATTAACTACCTGTGCGTAACACAAAATGGTACAACACATCCCACACGAATGACTCAGCCCAGTTCTTTGATAACAACACTATGGAAATTTTTTAGCAATTTGATATTGAACATTATCAGAAGGGTGTTTTCTTCTGAACATTGTCATAGGAATTCTCTCCCTCTAATACAGAACTTGAAAATTATTTTTGGATTCTTCAAAACTCTTATGTTCTTGAGTTTGGGTGGTTCAACTGTCTGTTCAACATCACCAATTTTGAAAATTTCAACTGGGTTGTTTGCACAACATGAAGAACTTTCAAACTAATCAACAATCGATATCTCTTCCCTATTTCAAAAAATGTTGGGGGTTGATGACACCTTCATGGGAGTGGTTTTTTCAGAACAAACTCATGATGAAAATTCGTTCCCCTAAAAACAGAAATTGACATGTTTTTTTTTTAAATTTCTAGAGTTCTGGGGGAGGGTCAAATATCCGTTGGGATAGACTGAGAGATGTAATGAGTTCATTACTGTAGTGCTGTAATGAACTCATTACGAGTATTAACTCGTTACAAAAGGCAAATCCAATACTCATGCGTTCGGAAACTCGCTCCTTCTTTGCTAGTTTTTGAATTTCCCATTCGTAATGGAATAGGAGCCCATTCTGCAACTTGATTCAGAATATACTATTGCGGTGCAGAATTCGCTTCGTTTGCTATGACCTAGGTAACCTTAGATGAAAATATGAAAATTAATACCCTTGATTTTGAATTATTCAGATCCAACCTATCGATTTAACCAACTAACTCCCCTACAGTAGAGTAGTGCATTGGAGTAGTTATTACGCGTAATTACTAGGAATACTGATTGTACTCAAATTCTGTGCATTAAGTATAGTTGTTTCATCCGCCAGATTGTATTGTACGTGCTCCATTTTGAGCCGGCAAACTTGAAATGCAAATAGGGTGAAAAATTGCCAAGTAGACATGTTTCAATTAGGGTCCCATATTGAATCAGCATATGGCGATTAGAAGGGTTTATTAAATGAGAAAAGGGAAGGCAGAGATTTGACAAGGGGTTGAGTAGAATAACAGGGTTTGCCTGTAGTTGGGGGGATACAACAATCACATGCCCTGGTTAATAGAACGCTATTTTATTACTTCATGATTGAATATTAGGCCCATCGAAACATGCACGACCAAGATGGCGACAGCTAGAGCTCATTCTGATCTGTTTCATCTTTGCACAACATTTTATAAATATTACGGATATATGCAAAGGTACAGTTTTACCCATGTTCATGATTTTGATCGGACCACTATGTCTCCTCGTCCTTAGCTTCTTAAAAATAAGCACATTATGTCAATCTCGGTTTTGAAATAAATGCGTAACTCACACATTATATTCAAAAGCTGTGAACATTTCTCTGGAACCTTCAATAATATACATAGGAGTATAACTTTGCTTCCGCCGTTTTTTTCCTGTTATTCGAGGTTTTATTGTAAAAACCTGGTTAGACATTTATGATTCAAAGCATTGTCTATCTCTGGCCACTACTTTCTCCCATCTTTCAGGCAGCGTATGAATCCCGCGTTGAAAAAACTGGTCAGCTTTTGAAGCAATCCATGAATCGATACAATTTTCTACTTCTTTTCATACGATTGGTCAGCCAAGCCGTGTGCCATTGATAGAAACAAGTGAAAGTCCGAGAGAGCAGCGCCTGGAGATTACGGCGGGTGGGGTAGGACTTCCCATTTCAACGTTTCCAAATATGTCTTGACCACTGTCGCAATATGGCGTCGAGCATTGTCATGCTGTAAAATCCCTTTAAAATATCTCTCGTTGTATTTCGGCCGTTTGTCTCTTAATACTCGGCTCAGACGCATTAACTGCTTTCGATAACGATCGCCTGTGATTGTTTCAGTCGGTCTTAACAACTCGTAATGCACTACGCCGAGCTGGTCCCACCAAATAGTGAGCATGACCTTGGAACCGTGAATATTCGGTTTGGCCGTCTACTTGGGAGCATGAGCTATTTTGTCACTTTGCGATGCAGAAATCCCTTCCGTCTTTGCCTTCCAAGCAGCTGTTCAGAAGCAAACAAGCGCCGTTCAAATCTCTTGGCTTAAACTTGGACGGCACCCAATTTCCTTGTTTCTGAATCATTTCCATGACTTTCAGGCGTTTTGAAATGGCTTGTTGTGTCACTTCCAATGATCTTGCTAACTCTTGTTGCGTTTGACACGAGTCTTGATCAAGTAATGTCTCCAATTCTGTATCTTCGAAAACCTTGTCTCTTCCACCGCCATGCAAGTCTTCGACGTCGAAATCACCTTTGTTGAAGCGTTGAAACCACTCTGGGCACACTCTTTCACTAATAGCGGCCTCACCATAGGTATTTGAGAGTATTCGATGAGCCTCAGCCGAGGATTTCTTCTTATTGAAGCAGAATATTGAAGCCTCCCACAAATGATGAGAATTCGGCTCGTAAGCTGACATGTTCAATCGAGAATAACTTTATGATGCAGACACAAATCTACCGATATTTCGATGGCGTTATGTTAATAAATACCTAAGCTTATTGTATGACATCTACGATCTATTCATTTCGACTAGCATTAACTGCTACAGCTATCTACTGCAAAACGGCATAAGCAAAGTGTTACACCTAATACTAATACTATACAAATATGGGCGAACAAATTAGATGAAAAACCATAATGGTCTGAAATGCATTCTGCTAGTGGTTATTCTGAAACTGATTTTTTCATTCTATCAAGACTCGGAAGAAGGAAAATTTTCAATAATTATTGGAATCGGTAGAGTAGTCAAAATTGTGAAGACTAAAAAGTCATCAGAAATAATCGTAATGATCGCCACCACAAAAATTGTCATTGTTTATATTATTCCTTATTGTTTGTTGAGCCCTTCCGTTCATACAACAAATGACACAATGTAAATACTGTCTAAGAAAATGGTCACATAATTTGACAAATATCGTAGCCGCAGAAAGAGATCGAAGGTAAAAGGTGTTTAGCATAGGGTGTGTTGTTTAAATAACTGCTACGTTTTGATTCTACTAGCAGTAGGTTTAAAGATCCCCATTGTTATTCTTGGAGCGCTACCTAAAAATTGTGGATGGGTTAATTCAATACAATTTATCGTAGGCGACGTTTCAATACCTGGTCTGTCGAGTGATTTCAAGTGAATTATTAATCACATGGTGGGTGTTGCGTCGCCACATACTCACACTGCAAATAAACGACACGTTCGAGGTGTTAATGATCTCCAAAGGTCGTAAAAAATGACTTAATACTTGGATATTTTGGGAGAATATTGAAAATTTATTTGCATTTTAACCAGACTACAGTTCTTCTTCTGTAGTACAAAAGATTCGATAAGAACTATAAATAAAGAAGGATCACCGTGATGCCTCACTAATTATTTGATTTGTATTTTTATTTTACGCAACGTGACATCACATGAAAGAGTAAACATTAAATAATCAAGTGGCATATTGAATTCCTCACAGGAGTTTTTCTCCTGAAATAAATGGCAAATAATTCATCAAAAATATTCAGATATCTGACAAGAGCTCAAAAGAAAAGATCACCCTGATGTATAACCAATAATTTTTGAGTTTATGCAACATGAAGTCACTTGAAAGCATAAACAATCTAAAGGCCAGTGGCGGCTAATGACAATATAAGAAGAAAAATTAATCTATATTTCAAGTTCACAGACAAAGTTTATCTAGTCAACTTTATTTTGTCAGTTGCCTAATAATCATTATACAAATTTTTATTACTTATACTTAATTGATGATAATATGGTGAAAATCCTGGAAGGGTTGAGAAAAAACTTCAACGTGTTGAATTGAACTGCACGCATTACCTAAAAGCAATTTAATATGTGTGTATAGCAATGAATAAACATCGCTTTTGGAGCTATACACTGTGTCCGTAAAGTATGGAACAAATTTATTTTTAGCTAAACAGGTCATCTTAAGAAATAATCCTGAAGCTTATCGATTTTTTATTTTAATTTGACGTATTTTAAAATAATAATATTATATACAGTGTGAATTACTTCCGAGTAACGATGTCAGTTGTCTCACTTTTCCGATTACTCTAGCTGAGCTGATTCCAAAAATGTATCACATGTGGATTCCAATTGGTACAGAGTGGACAAAAATAAAAAATTAAATCTGAGCAATAATTAAAACATTCAGGAATACCAAAAATATTGTAGTACTAAACTGTCATTGAACCTCAAAAAATTACTAAACAAATGATGACATTTCACAAAAAACTAGACGACTAAGAAATTTCTTTTATATTCTGTCTGCTAGACCACAAGTACCAAACATGTTTGGATACATTTCATTTTCATTAATCTAAAAATGTAACAAACAAATGGGTGTTACATTCAAGCAATTGCCGCTAGGCAATAAGTATTTTTGATAATATTGTTAATTTAACTAATAAAGAATATTACTAGTTACTTTATGAGCACACACAAAACTATTGTATTTTTGTTTACCTAGTAACAATTGGAATCAACATGTGATACATTTTGAATCAGCTCAGCTAGAGTAATCGGAAAATTGAGACAAAATGGGGGTGTTTAAAAAAAATGACGCTGACGTGATTACTCGAAAGTAATTCACCCTGTATATCAGGTTATTATTTTAAAATACGGTAAATTAAAATGAAAAATCGACGTGTTTCAGGATTATTTCTTGAAATGGCCTGTTTAGCTAAAAATGAATTTGTTCCATACTTAACGGACACAGTGTATGATTTTACCAATTTTTGACATTGCATTTCGAAGTGATGTCTCATTTATTTATAGAAAAAGTTTTTTGAGTTTAGAACTTGAATGAAATTTTGACAAATATTTTTATTTTTCCCCTTTTACAATGCACTGTGAGTATGTGTCAAAATTTCAGCCGAATTTGGCAAATCATTTCTGAGATACCGAAATTTTCGATGACACAAAATTCAGCTTCGTGTAGTTATTTTACAACTAAATGTTTCAATTAGATCAAGTATTATTCATTAGGTATTTTTCGGAAAATGGGAAAAACCAAATTTCAGATTGCTATAACTCCGATACCATTGAATGGATTTAGACTATTGTTTTTAGTGAGGTTGGGCGAAGAAAACAAAAATACAGCAACGTAAAAAAAATCCGTAGTTTTCCATTAAGCAGTGAATGAATAGAGAGCGTTGAATCAATCATGTAACCGATGAAAAAAGCTTCACCGCATTCGTTGGCTACGATTCAATTCACGCCATTTTTTCTGCCGTACAATCTACGACAAAGACGATCTCCAGCCTCAACCTATAACAAAATACACCTAATGGAGTTAGATCGTTATCGAAATCGAAAAGAACATTAGTGACGCTTCTATCCTAGGGGCGTGTTCTCATACACAGCATGTTACGAAAGGTACTCAGATCAATGCCGATAAGCGTTAATGACGAAATGACAATCCCGTCATTGGACTCCACCTATGGACGTGAAAACCAACAAATGAGCAAATAAAATCAACTTTGTCCCTCATCTTTAATATGCACTGGTTGAACGGTGAATATTATAGATGGTTGCGAATGTTTATTTTTCAAATTATTCGGCCGTTTCGGCCTATCTTTGTGGACGTAGTCGTCGCCTCCAATCAATAATGAATATGCATAAAATTATTTCATTTGAAACATGGGAAAGGAGGTCTTCGTGAAACTTTGTAGAAATATTCCTCAATCAATATGGGTTAAGCAGAACGAGAGATGTGTTTATATACAGCGGCTGACAGTAGATATAATTTCCACGCATACAGCAAGGGCGTAGAAATAAGGAGGGGAACTGGGGGTAATTACCCCCCCAAGATTTTCGAAATATAAAATTCCAGAAATCTCGCAAACTCGAAGAACGAAAATTTCTCCATAAAATGAACCAATAATAATCATTTGACTTTCATTTGAAATTGACACGTCAGTAAAAAATGGGGCCCCCTTACGTTTTATGAGTTTATTATCGATGAGTACTTTTATTGCCTAGATATTACTTGACAAATGTCATCTTCAACACTGACAGCTGTAAAATAGTGCGGGCCATTCAAAATGAAACCTCTCATTGGTACCAAAACATGTAACCCATTCAAATTTGTTCATTTCTCAAATTTTTGGTTGATGGAAAAAATTCGATGAATAGATGAAAATGAATGTGAGCTTATTCAAATGTTGTCAGGTCGAAATCACTTAAGGAGTTTTTTTCACTTATTAACACTTTTAAAAGATACTTAGAGTCTTGGACACATTCGACTTGTTAATTGACAAACGTTTAGTGTCGTGTTGAAAAATGGGATAATGTGACTCTTCTTGAATAAACGAAATTTTGTCGCCTCACGTTTTGTTAACAAGAACAGGACAGGACTAACTTGTCATACATTATAAGGAAGAAAAACGCTGCTTATTTTATACCGCTTCATTGAAAATTTACTCTACAATTGAAAGCTGGATGATGATTTTTTGTGGAAAATTGACCTCTTGAATACCAACACGTTTGTAACGACTCATTAATATATTCTTTTCATGAAATGTAATCGTATGTCCTCGAAAACTTTTCTTGACAAATTACGATGGTTTCGTGGATTTTGGAGCACATAACGCAGTCTTATTCTGTTAACTGATCTTTGAAAATATTAAAATACTGAAGTATTTATACAAAATTTGGTTTGCCTAATTCCCAACATCGACTAGAAATCGGTAAACCTGAGTTTTGTCAACTTTACGGGTTACAGCAACAATATTCTCAGTTGTTTTTGATCGACGCACACGGTTTCGATTCTTCACATCAGTAACTCGCTCAAGGGCGTAGAAATGGGGGGTACTGGGGGTAATTACCCCCAAGATTTTCAAAATATAAATTTTCAGATATCTCGCAAAGACGAAGACCGCAAATTTTTCCATAAAATGAACCAATTATAATCATTTTAATTTCTCTTTGAAATCGAAACGTAAGTAAAATATCGGACTCCTTTAGGGTTTATGAGTTTATTATCGCTTTCAAGATGAGTACTTTAATTGTACTACGAGCTCGTCTTTGTCCGAGTGTTATCATTTTCTTTTATATACCCGCTTTCTCGGCATCGCCCTTTATTTGCCATCTGTGATTTTTGCATTCGTCATCGGTATACAACTACCCGTTGTTTTCGGTTTTTTGTATCATTCTCGTCATAAAATTTCAATATGTAGTTATCAAAGGATTGAAATGAACTGAGCAATTCGCATCGAAAAATTGTTTGGGCTGTGTTGTACAATTTATTGTGTTTCATTCAAATTGCAATTTATTTGTGAAGACATCAGTTTTGAATTGAATATATCTACAGGTTGTTCCTAAATTAGAGGTACAAATGAAAATGACAGATTTCTCGAATCATTTAAAGAGAAAAAAGTTCTATAACGTCCGCAAACGCTTTGTTTTTGAGATACAGGTGTTAAAGTTCAAGTTTTCTCTCATAGCACCTTTCCTTCATAAGATATTCAACTTAAATTGGCATAGATATTCCAATTTTAAGTTTCCATCATGTGATATACTGAATTTGAATGCAAATCTACAGGGTGAATTTTTTCCGGAAGGGTGCCCGCTTCTTTCCTTCAGAATTAGTTATTTGTGAACCACTGGTAGAAAAATTCAAAAAGTAACTCTGGTTCAGTACTACACTTTTTTGCTTGTTGTAGTTTTGTCGTATCTGCAATTGATTTCGAGAAACAAATTCAAACAGCTCTCTATAGTTATTCTCAGGAAAATCCAAATTATTATGAAGATCCAGTTAGGTGGCTATGATAAATAAATTAATTATAAGTTCTGATACATATTTACCAACTCTGTAGCGGAGATTAATAAAGATTCGATAAACTGGTTAAGCATCACAAAAAAGTTGGACTACAAGAAACACCTTGTATCTCGAAAACAAAGCGTTTGCGGGCTCATGTTTATGGGCCATTTTATTTTTAAAATTATCCAAGGAATCTCGTCAAAATTTTTTTTCGATTACCACCCCCCCCCAATAAAAAAAGATCTACGCCCTTGAACTTGCTCCAGTCGCTCCAAATGTTCCAGCAGTTTTCTTATTACCGATGAAAAGGTGTTTCACGACGACACAAAAATGTTTCAGTTTGGTGACCCCTGACCATTTTTGTAGTGAATTTTAACAATTTCAGTGTAGTATTGAAGTGTAGCGTTCCATTTTTAGTAATGGCGTAGTCTGTCATTGTCAACTGTCAAAAGATGACAGCTACTCAAAATGAAATCTCTTATTGGAAAACCTTTTATTAATGAAGTTGTAGAAGGAAATCCTAGAAAAGTTTTTATTCACCTTGTACTTACATGATTTGAAAAACAATGTTTGTTTATTCTGACTCTTCGTGGCTACCTCTGAAGTAGCTGTCAATGTTCTAAATTTCTGCAAGATACTTCTGATGAACTTGTTTCTAACGGATAATTGCCTCGTAAGTCCAATAATATTGTATGTCTTACGTACAACACAACACACAGCTATTTAAAACGTGCTCCAACAATTGTGTTTGGTCGGTTAGTGGCCGTAGTTTCAATTGAACATGCCTTGGTTTATCGTTAGCATATAAATATGTCGTGGGACACGATCCAATCCAGCATGCTACAGTGACTTATCGACTTCTTAACGACTGTAAGATGAGGCTAGACAAGACTTCTTCGCTTTTTGCGCGATTTTTCTAGAGGAATAGAAGGTTAAGATTCTTACCAAATTTTCGGATTTAACCGAAAGTAGAGGACACGATAACCCTTGAATGAAATGTGCTGAAGACTTGAAAATTTCAAGGAATGGTTGAAAAATACAGCCAGATTTTTTTTTTAATATTGAACAAAATACGAATCTGATCGAACCGAAATTTAGAAAAATAATGGAAAAGATGCAAAATTTCGTGGAATCTTTGTTATTCGAAGATTAAAAATTCTCCGTATTTTAAAATAATAATCTAATATACAGGGTGAATTACTTTCGAGTAATGACGTCACCGTCATTTTTTTTGAATGTTGAATTTGAAAAGGTTTGGCAATTCATCATAAATCGTTTTGAGCCAGACATGCTTTCAAATCGTAGAAATTCACTTTGATAAAATGAATGTGCTCGCAAAGTTCATAGAGCACTTCGTCCATTTCACGGTTAACATAATACAATAATTCTGTCTTGTAAAGGGTGTTTTTTTTAGAGCTATAGAACTTTAAATTGCAATAAAACAACGATGGATTATTCGATTGACATGAATTTCATTTATCCGCAAGATAAGCTTGTGGCATTACATTTTAAATATGATTTCTGGCATATGACGGCCACGGCTGGCTCGGATGTAGTTCAATCTGGACGTCCAATTTTCGATGACTTTTTCCAACATTTGTGGCCGTATATCGGCAATAACACGGAGAATGTTGTCTTCCAAATAGTCAAGTGTTTGTGGCTTATCCGCATAGACCAATGACTTTACATAGCCCCACAGAAAGTAGTCTAGCGGTGTTGAATCACAAGATCTTGGAGGCCAATTCACAGGTCCAAACGTGAAATTAGGCGGTCACCTAACTTGTCGTTCAATAAATCGATTGTGGCACTAGCTGTGTGACATGTTGCGCCGTCTTGTTGGAACCACAGCTCCTGGACATCATGGTTGTTCAATTCAGGAATGAAAAAGTTAGTAATCATGGCTCTATACCGATCACCATTCACTGTAACGTTCTGGCCATCATCGTTTTTGAAGAAGTACGGACCAATGATTCCACCAGCCCATAAAGCGCACCAAACAGTCAGTTTTTCTGGATGTAACGGTGTTTCGACATACACTTGAGGATTAGCTCCACTCCAAATGCGGCAGTTTTGTTTGTTGACGTAGCCATTCAACCAGAAGTGCGCTTCATCGCTAAACAAAATAAAATGGACGTAGTGCGCGATACGTATTCCGCACAGAAGCATTATTTTCGAAATAAAATTGCACTATTTTCAAGCGTTGTTCAGGCGTGAGCCTATTCATGATGAATTGCCAATTTGAGAATAAATCACTTGACAGCTGTTAAATCGGTCGCCATCTTGAACAGAAATGCCAACTTAAAGTTATATACCTCGAAAATAAACACCCTATATTATTACTTCCAGTTCATGGCAAAAAGACGTAAAAGCGTTCATTAAAAGAAAAAAATTATATGCTTTTACGTTTCAAAGGAATTGCATTGTATCATATAGAATTTCATACAAGTATGTTTCAACTCTTTTGAAATAAAAACAGTTAGATCTTATTCCTTTGTTTATTCAAGGTAGAATCATGTTTTAAAATCATTTTATTTCGTTTCCAGACTTACATTTCCCTTGTTGTTCGAAAAAAATTCAATCCATATCGAACCTCTAACTATATAGAAAACCGAGGAAAACTATTATTATATTTTCAAGTAGTTCTCCTGTGTAACCTGATGAGCGCATCCATTTTTAATTTGCTGCAAGAGTCCGATGAAGATTTTTCCACGGGGGCGATATCCAATATGCAGAATGAAAATAACGGGGTGAGGGGTATTCACATTCATCGCACATCCTGGTCTCTTGTTCTATATAGATAGCCCAAGTTTACCTAACCCTTCAGTGGATGTTAGCCGTTGGCTAAATTATGGCGGAATCAAAAACAAGCGCCAAAATTATGTGGGTCCATGGATATGACTAATATGAGGAAATAGCCAGAAGGATTGTTTTGAATTTTCATGAAGAATTCGGTGTAACCAAATTATTGACGGTACCGGAAATTCTCGAAGTTTTCATTACCCTTCTCATGAAGAGATTTTCCCCCTTTTCGATGTACACGTGCCAGAATATTTTCCATCGGATACACAAATTTTCATCATTCCATCCGATGATATGTCCTACTTGTCTACGATAGAGGCCTGCATTTATACAGACATGATGAAGTCATAGCGACTATCAAAATAGTCATCTTGACAGGAAATTCTAAACTGCACTTCGCCGATAAATCAACGCACCACTAAAAATTAGGCAAAAGTTTGAGATACATTTTCGTCAACAATACTTGTCCAATTTGGACATATCTTTTTTTTTTAATCACAGGTTATTTTTTTCTGAACTATAATGTGTAATCCGTAGGTGAATGAAAACATCTTCCTCATAAACACGGGGTGTTGAAACAATAGCCTTTTTTTTCATAAAATTTTTACATAGGCGTACATCTTTGCTTCAGCCGTTTTTTTCTGAAATTCGAGGCTTTATTGTAAAAACGGGTTATACATTTATGACTCAAAGTATTGTCTATCGCTGACCACTACTTTCTTCCATCTTTCGGGCAGCGTACGAATCCCGCGTTGAAAAAACTAGTCATCTTTTGAAGCGATACAGGCCGTGTGCCATTGATCGAAATAAGTGATAGTCCGAGGGAGCAACGTCTGGAGAATACGGTGGGTAGGGTGGGATTTCTCATTTCAATGTTTCCAAGTATGTCGGGACCACTTTCGCAAGATGGGTTCGAGCATTGTCATACTGTAAAATCACTTTATCATGTCTCTCGTTGTATTGCGGCCGTTTGTCTCTCAATACTCGGCTCAAACGCATTAATTGCGTTCCATTATCCCCATGATTTTCTGAGCTTTGGATTATCGTAATGAACCCATTTTTCGTCTCCAGTCACAATTCGATGCAGAAATCCCTTCCGTCTTTGACTTGCAAGCAGCTGTTCACAACCATCAAACGCTTCAACATAAGTCGGCTTCAACAACGTGATAAGAAAATAACTAGATTTTTCGAACTTGATGACGTCAATTTGAAGTAAACATGTGTATCATTTACATTTTCGTCTCGTTACATTACCTAAGTGTTTTTCTATGAATTTCTACATTTTATAAATAGTATGTCATTTTGAAAATCTTAACATATTAATTTTGTAGAAATGTTATTGAAAACTTATTTAAAACAATAATTAATAACAAGGGATTTCAAGAATTTGATGACTTATAGTGACTAAATTACTCTTATCAAAACAATCTTAAAAAAAAAACGTTTGAATCAATAATGAAATCAGACATTTTCGTACCTACTAGGCACTCAATTGTTCATACTTCCAAATGACGTCACTGAAGACACGTTGTGTGAAATTGTATTTTGGAATTCTTCTCATTACATTTCTGTCATTTAATTACACAAGAAGTATAGTTTGTATTCCAGACGTTCTGCTCGTTTGAATCGATTCACCCTGTATATTTCTAACTGAAGAATATTTCCGGAAGATCGTATAGACCAGATGATGCATTGTCTATTCTCTCGGAAGCATCAAAGAATCCTTTCAAGATACCCCATATGAATAATGAAATGCACGTCTTTATATTGTCATGATTGAAAGAGCAGTCAGATATGACATATGCGTTGTTCTTACCATCAGAAACTGTGTATTTTTATACCCACTATCAAGCACGTGTACTATATGTGTCACTAAAATAATTTTGATAATGTGTCGAGTGGTTCCATTAGTGAGGTACAAAAATACCTCAACCAGCTTGATATTCAGCACACTCCTATGAGTGGGTTCAATAGCTTCTTGTCATTTATCAACGTACTTTATAGTGTTTGCAATAAAGTTGTAGGTCTGTTTACTATTACACCGCTGATGTTTCTACGACCCATCAGCATTGGGTTATTTTTGAGGTTGTTTAAGTAAAAATTCAACGGAGGTCACATTGTCAACTCCAGAAACGTTTTCTCTCATATTCTGAAAAAATAAAATGAAAAAACGGTATCTACCTTTATCCCTACCTGCATCTACGGAGATTGCGAACAATAAACATAAATTTAACAAAAAAAGTTATTGCATACATAGAAAAGGCTCTTAAAACTCTAATATAATTCATACCTACCATCGTATGATGGAAAATCAAGGTGAACTCGCTTGACTATGGTCAATTTGATGTAAAGAGGTGTGTAATTTTCATTTTCGTTCCTTTGTATTTCGTGATTTGACGTTAATTTCTGCATTTTCTTTGAAATATGCTAGTTATTTTGAGCGTCAGAACATATTTTTACTCTATATATAAAATTTATTAAAAACTCAAGTAACTCGAAACAACATTGAATTCTAATCTTATTCAATTTGCTCTAATAATAATGTTATAAATCGGATAAATTAAATACTTTTCAATGAGTGTAATACTTATATCCAGAACGGTTACTTCAACAACTTTCATATACGTACAATACTTACTTTTTATACTTCCAAGAACGTATTTTTGAAAGATCTGTCACATAGCTTATTCAATATTATCTCTTGAAATGCCATGGGAAGCTTGATCGTATCGATTGAGCATTAGGAATGCTGTGTAGGAGTCCTGATGATTCGTGCCGTTTCTGAAAAAAATTAATATTCATAAATTTCGCGCTGAAGGGAGAGAGACAGAGAAAGTTGAATCAAGCGTGAAACTGAAAAGGGTGAGTTTCAGACGAATAGTATTTGGCCCAACTCTTGAAAGGGATGCTATAAGTACGTCGTTCGTCAGTTGTTTAACTCAATTATTGATCAAATATGGCGCGTTTCCCACCCTCTGGTTTCTATATTAACCCTTCCACAAAAGGGTCTCAATAATTATGTGCCAACCCTTGCATAGCATCTGATCTTCGTTATAACCTAGCCATTATATTTACGGGAAATATCACTTATAAGTATGCCATTGTTGAAATGATTCATTTCCAAAAGAATCAGCCTTCCTAATACCACCCAATCTTCTTTTGTGATTGGAAAACATTTTCGAGAGGCCCTAAGAAAGCTGCTTTCAATATTATATACAAGAAAAAAATAGGCATCTTATACAACTCGTTTTGATAAAACTCTATACAAGAATATATTCATCAATAAACAAATAATCTGTCCAATTTAGAGTGAAATATTTCATATATCTTTGTGGCATTCATAAAATGATTTCTTTTTTCAGTGGTCCTCGGTAGCATCATGGTTTTCAGAGTCCAAGTCTTCCGGTCTTTCAACAGCAATGGAAGAATCTGACCGATATTCAGATACAAGCGTTACAAAAAGTACAGCAGCCGATTGTACCAAAGAACATATTTCAAGAGAGGCCAAAAACTGTAATGGAGAAAGAATTCTACAAACTCCCAAAATAGCCACGGTAAGACAATTTGAAACTTATCATCTGTGGTTGAAATCTTCGTAGAAATTTTGTGAGGCACGTGCAACCAACAGTATTTGTTTTCATTTTGGAATCATCGATAATTTCAATTATTTCAATGATATACATGTTTATAATTACATACAGGGTGATTCACCACTATGGCCTTTTAGACGTTAATGGAAAACTAAAAATAATTTTGTGCTGAAAATTTGCATGTTGGGGTTTGGGACAATGATCATTCTCCCTGAAATATTTTCCGATCTCTACAACTGCCGGTTTTTCCGGAAACAGATACTACTTTCTTATTTGAAATGGCACACCCAGTGAATTATTGCATTATTAGATAGCTTTTTGACGACAATTTTGGCAATATGCCATACCTAAGGTAATTCTCAATGGTTCATGAATTAATGAGATTATTTTAAATAAAATGGTTGCGATGAAGACTCATTTTTTTTCAATATTTCGGCAGAAAAACTTTTTTCGATTTTTTTTCTTTTTCTATTCTGCAAATACGTAAGTTCATAATCTTCTTATGAACAACCTCTACATTTTTGACCCAAACAGCAAACAGTTTCATAATATGTACTACGTATTTTTGGAATCGAAAAAGAAAAAAATTCTTTCGAAAAAAGCTTTTTCTGCCGAAATATTCAAAAAATTCCTCATCGCCACCATTTTTTTCATAAGAATCCCATTAACTCATGAACAGTTGAGTTTTTACTGAAAGTGTGGCATATTGCCGAAATTGTCGTAAAAAGAGCTATTCATTGATGTAATAATATACTGGGTGTGCCATTTGAAATAGGGAAGTAGTAGTCTGTGTCCGGTATAACCGGAAGTTGTAGGGATCTGAAAAAATTCAAGGGGAAAAGATCATTGTCTCAAACCACAATATGCAAATTTTCAGCTCAAAATTATGAATAATTTTCCATAAACGTCTAATAGGCCATCCCGGTGAATCACCCTGTATAGTGGATACTCCTTTTTTTGCCTTGTAAGATCAAAATAATAAACCCATCACTATTTTGGTGATGAGTTCCCAGCTCATTCTGAAATGCAGTGATTTTTCACTGATCAATAGGGCAACTCAGTGATTCTTGCTTTATACAGTGTCGCAATTAAACATTAATTAGTGTAAACAATACAGTAGCTCTTTGATGAGTTCTTTCCAAGTTGAGTTTTTTGGATTAGTTATACTACTCTCAATAATTATTATTCTCAGTTTATTTTTACACGAAATTTCAACGTAACGTACTTAGTACTTTTTCAAAGAATTCATGTGATATTGTAGTATCATTCGTAACAAGAACCAAGTTTGTGTTTTCGAAGATAAAGTATGGAGAAATAAAATAATCTGGGCGCAAGGATCGATCCTTGTGGTGCGCCTACCTAACTATTTTTTGGTATGGGATCCTAACCACTGGACCAGTATTCCTGAGTAACATAGTTTTTTCAGCTTGATTTTGAGTGCATATTATTGTGAGCTAAATGAATTTTCGCAGCCACTGTTGTTCGTTTTCTGATTCGGACTAGGTATTCATCAAGACAAGCAGCTTGGCATTTTAACCAACTACTTGACTTGAAAATCAAGCTCGTGGAAAATCACATACTTGACCTCGACTTTACTTGATTTTAAATATTTTTTGCTTGGCTTGATATCAAGCTACTTGATATTACTTGAGCTTGATATGCACGCGTCGCACGGCATATATTTCTGCAATGTCGTGCGCGCTTAGACTAAATGAGGAGATTCCTCGAGCGCCGAGAGACTGAAGCATTCGCCAGTGTGACTTTATCAGAAGTTTTCTCACATTTCACATTATGAAATCTATTGGTAGATTTTGGTAGTTTCAGAAATTTAAAAGCTGTAGCCACATTGAAAATAAAGGTTTGAAAAACCATTGAAATTAATTAATGTTTTTATTCAATACGAAAGAGACTCGGAAAAAGAGAATATTAGTAACAAGAAAATATGTAGAATTTATTCGAAAAATATTACACAATATGTTATTATATAAAAAACTAAAAAGAATGGATTTTTTTCTCAGGAAAAAACAAAACGAATTTCGCCGAAGCGGCAAATATTGGAGGGCGTTTTCTACTTTTTCCGAGAAATCCGAATTCCTAGAAGTACCTATATGTTGAATAAATTTATTTAATTTCACAGATGACTTTTCATATCGAATTAACTAGGATTTGTCGTGGGCGCATTCGAATTCAAAAGAATGGTTCATCCGATTGTTTATTAAATCTTCTTAAAGAAAAAAACAAGATGTTCTAGCGTTTTATAAAATCGAAACTCAGCAGAAGAACTGGAAACCGCAGGCGGCAAATATATTCCACTTTTTCCAAGAAATTGGAATTCCTAGAAGAATGGATTAGAAGAATGGCTATACGTTCCACATATACGATTTATAGTGATTCAATTTATGTTTTTATTTCAAAAAAGTTGATATTTTCGTTTTTTTCATACAATAAGTTCAATGAATAAAAGTGTTTTTTGCAAGGTTACTTCTCATTCCATAATTTTTTTATTGATGTGACACTAAAAGATAGAACTGCAACAAATCAAAAAGCTTGATATGATTCAAGTACTTGATGAATAAATACTTAACTTGAGTTTGATCAACTTGAGCTTGACTTGAAATCAAGTGAAGCTCAAGCCAAGTAGCGTGAAAATCAAGCCAAGCCTTGAATCCCTAATTCGGCCGGTACATTTTGATCGTTTGCACGTTGAACGTTCAATCTGCCATAATTATTATTTCATTAGCAGCTTTTAAGGCACGTCGCAGTCATAGCTGCAGCACGACCTTATAGGCCAGCTCGTATGGGTTTCCTAGAGTTCAGATGATATCAATTCATGTATTTTCGAGCGCATCCTCTGTCACGAATTTTCGTGGAAATGTCATCGGGTGGAAAAAAAAAGAGGCCGATCGAAGTGTAAGGTGGCTCGATTTATATTCATGAACCATTATTACATCTGATATTGGTCATAAAAAATTCCATTAGTTGGAGACGTGTCGGTGGCGGGACGGACAGACATGTGGGACGAGCATGAGGGACTGCGGCTAACTAGATTCGTAGATACGTGTTATGTAATGGCTTAGAAGACTTGCGACAACAAGCGTTCTGGTTTCGAGAAATGCCAACCTTTTTACATGTCACCTTCGCAACACGCCACTAGCAAACGTTCTATTAAACGCCTTGTTTTATTTTGATGGGATTCAGGCTTGAAGGTTTAATGACATGTTTTTGGTATTAACTGCAATCGATTTGTCTCGAACTCCGCGAGGTCATGGATTGTGCACTAGGAAGGGTGCAGGGAGTGACTCTGGTAAATCTGGGAGTGTACTACAATCCTTAAAACAACACTAAGCTAGAATGAGCCTTCGGTGTCTTATCTTCTCTAATTCACTGGATTTTCATCCAAATTAATGGAATATTTTCATGAATATCTTTTAGTGATTTTTGCATTGAGAAATGTTGGTTGGCAGAACTGTTTTTTGTATCAAAAAGGACCAAGCACCGTGTCAAAGGGAGATTGGCTCTGGTTGATTTTGTTTGAATTTTTTTTAAGTCGTTGAAGTCTTGATGCTGATCAAGTGTCCTCATTGCATTACCATTCTAAATTCAATCGTTCAGATAATACAGGGTGTTAGTGGATATGTGCGACAAATTTCAGGGGATGATTCTGAATTAAGAAAATAATGGAAGGTTGCCATATAACTTTAGTTCGCAAATGCTTCGTATTCCGAAATAAGGGGTGTTGAAGTTTATTTATTGCTTTTAATTTTTTGTAAAGGAAACAATGGTACGCCACTGGAATATTCCAAAATATTCCTCACCTTACTTATTTTCTTTGAAAATGTCAATAAATAACAGAACATTTTGCATATTGTTAAATAGCCTAATTCGTACATTTCAGTTTGTAGATAAGTTGATGAATTGATTTTTATAAAGGCATAGTAACCGTTTATTTCATTCTGATGCGTTAATACAATTTCGATTGGGATGAATTTTTTTCATGTGTTCATTTTTCCACCATAAACAATATTTGGCAACCAATATATCACATGCCAATTAGTTGAATAAAGACATGAAATATTGTACGTAAGTGGTGATAAATAATTCATTTCATTCTCGAAATTTACATAAATAAATATCTAATTTTCGTATATTTCAAAGTCTTTCTCGTAAAGAATTGATTTGAATTTCCATCTTTTCCTTCAAAAAGGAATCTCAAATTGTTGAAACGTTTGTAAGGCGGAAGGTCATTAAATTTGAATGAAATATAAAGAGTTGTGACCGTAGTGAAAACGTTTCAAATATAGTAGGACATTCTGTATATATTATAGATGATTTATTGTTGGAATCGAGATGAATATAGTGCAAGGAATCCTTTCCCAGAAGTCTCATTGATAAATATATCTCTCGCTAGCTAGAATCATTTACATACTAATAATATATTCATGACTGATTAATCGTTCATGTATAATGTTCCATTTCGTGACAATATATCATATTGTGTCGATTAAATTATTAATCATTTTTTCTGAATTCAGGCAGGTATCCGAGTTTAATTGGTTTTTTAGAACTCGAGTCCAAACACAATATCGTTGAATCATTATTTCCTATAATGATTTAGTTGACGAACAAAGAAAAAGTCGGTCTTCGTCGACGAAAAGTGAATATCATTGTCACATATTGCAGAATTATCAATTCAGGGAACTGCTAATAAACCTGGAGGTGTCAAAATATTCCATTTGACACAAAGACATGACATGAATAGTTTTCGAACAATGGTTGGCACTAGACAGACATTCAGCTTAATGACTTTCAGCATTGGACTGTCATCGCTCGTCTAGGGTCCTTGAAGAATAGCTTTTCATACAAGTGCAGGGCCCTTGGCTCTTCTCAAAAGCTCAAGCCTCATTTTATGTATGTATATCCACTAATTTTCAATGGTTGAATGAATTCATCGATGACTAGAGAAAATGATATCGACTATACAACGGTTTCGATGTCTTTCGCTATACTCGACTCTTCATCGACTATCTTCTGAGAAATTGATGTTTGGAAAACTACAGAATTTTTACATTTTGATTAAAAACGCAATCTCGCGTTAATACCTTAGTATCGAAGGCTTTTGTGCGCTCTATCGCTCATACGTTTGTTGGATTCGAATTTGAATATGAAATGATTATAATTGCAACAGAATGTATTATTTTTTTACGTTTATTGCGATGTGTTGAGTGGGATAATAATGGAAAGATACACGCTTCAACAACATTTAAAAATTGTTGAATTGCTTTATAAAAATCAGTGCTCATTTGTGAATACTGAGAGAATTCATGGACGACATTATTCCGTCAACCGACAAATTTTAAAGTGAATATTCATCACATGATACAAGAGTACCAGTACCAAGTACTGAGTCGTTCTTGGTACTTCTAAATTTGTCTACAATACGACGAGTCGATTAACTCTCAGTATTCACAAATGAATAATATCGTCCATGAATTCTTCTTAAATTTCTTTCAGGATTCACAAATGATCAGTGATTTTGATGAAACAATTTAATAATTTCTAAACATTGTTGAAGTATGATATAGTCTTT
This sequence comes from Harmonia axyridis, assembly GCF_914767665.1. Lineage (NCBI taxonomy): Eukaryota > Metazoa > Arthropoda > Insecta > Coleoptera > Coccinellidae > Harmonia > Harmonia axyridis. The sequence continues at coordinate 1,143,562 of NC_059508.1, forward strand.
TTCCAATATTTTTCTTGAACTTTTTATGGTCCCGATGATGATATTGACCCCAAATTTCACACTAAGGTTGGAATTGTTATTCTATATAGGCACGCCATTTCAACACAATAGGATTTGTTGTCACAGAAATATTAGGTGTTTGGTTTCCAATATTCTTTTGAATTTTCTATGGTTCTTCGCAAACTTTTACATGGAGCTTGAAATTATTCAAAAGAAGCGATCAACAAAAAATTTTGCACGAGGGTGATTCACCGGAATGGCCTATTAGCCGTTTATGGAAAACAAATCATAATTTTGAGCGGAAAATTTGCATATTGGGGTTTGAGACAATGATCTTTCTAAAATATTTTCAGACCTCTACAACTTCCGTTTATGCCGGAAACAGACAACTACTTCCTTATTTCAAATGGCACACCCAATATACTGGGTGTGCCATTTGATCATTGCATCATTAGATAGCTTTTTTGACTACAATATCGGCAATGTGCCATACTTTGGTTAAAAACTTGGAATTGTTATGAAAAAAATGGTGTCGTTGGGGACTCATATTCATTCTTTGAATATTTCTACAGAAAATGCTTTTTCAACAAACTTTTTTTTTTTCGATTCTGCAAGTATTGTAGTAGTATTATAGGACGGTTTGCGGTTTGGACCAAAAATGTACAGGTTGTTCATAAGAAAATCATGAACTTGGACAACTCAAATTCATCAAAACTCAAGATTTTCAAAATTGAACCTATGTTTTTTATTATTTCAGTCGATTCTACGTACAAAAATAGTGGGGGTTACTCAAGCAAATCCTATACCTAAAATGAATATTTTAAGAGTTATCGAGGAAGGTCTAATCTAAATGAGGAAAAACCGGAATTCGTCACTGTGTGGAGTAGTCTGTGACTTCCGGAAAACACAGAAAGAAACTAACATTCGTTGTTTGGATAACTAAATTTTACATTTCATGAATTATAATCAATTTTTCTTTGGGATTGTTGAGAAATCCATTAACCAATAAAATTTTCATTTATGAATAATTCATTACAATTCTTGAAAGGTTAAATTTAGTTATGGAAACATCGAATTTTAGTTTCTTTTGTGTTTTTCGTCACTGACTACTCCACACAGTTATGAATTGCGGTTTTTCCTTATTTATAGATCTTCCTCGATAACTCTTAAAGTATTTATTCTAAATATAGGGTTTGATCAAGAAACCTCCCACTATTTTTGTATATTATATATTATAAACACCCTGTACATTTTTGGTCCAAACCTCAAACAGTCTTATAATACCACGTATTTTCAGAACCGAAAAAGAAAAGAATTTTTTTCGAAAAAAGCTTTATCGCCACAATTTTTTTATAAGAAACCCATTAACCCACGAACCCTTGAGTTTTCACCCAAGATATGGCATATTGCCGAAATTGTCATAAAAAATCTATCTAATGATGCAATAATATACTGGGTGTGCCGTTTGAAATAAGGAAGTAATGGTCTGTTTCCGGTGAATAACCGGAAGCTGAAGAGATTTGAAAATATTTCAGAGGGAAAAATCATTGTCTCAAACCCCAATATGCAAATTTTCGGCTCAAAATTATGATTAGTTTACCATAAACGTCTAATAAGCTATCCCGGTGAATCACCCTATATTTCGTTTTCCCTAAAAAATTGTTGCAAAAAGTAGTAAATTATGTTGGATTAGAATTTTCACATAATTCTATGTTTTTGTGCAGGTAAATTGATTTAATTTGTTCACTATTTTAACGCTTTGAAGATCTAAGCGAAAAAAATTTATGAATATGAATTTTACAAGCACGCGAAAGTTCCTTATTTCACATTATCACTTTACTATTTTTTCTCAAACATTCTCTAAACGTCAATACATAATATAATAAACGTAAAAACCTAAGTGGAAAGAAGGCAGCTCTACGAACTGTTATAATTTCAAATTGATCGTCTATGGATTAATTCAATTAATTGTGTGTATGTTCATGTTGATTCACATAAATGGATTCTGCGAGCGGTATCTGAGCACGATTCTTCCTCCTGGTTGTTCATGAAACCATTCCACAAATTATCATTGAATCGAAGGCAATACCTCTCAGGAAGAATTATCTAACCAGGAAACCCAGGGAAGCACCTTCCGTGTTGAAATTCGTGCCTATATTGTTGTACGGTACCAAAACAGAAGCGAAGTTGAAATGTAGGAATAATTACCCACAATCAACTTGATCTTTTGGGTCAAGTTCATGAACAAAATGTGAAGTTAACATTTAAAACTGCTGCGTTATGCTACCCATATACTGATGGTTTGTTGTTTAACAAGCTCTTGAGGTGAACAACGCTTTTGTGTATACAATAAGATATATACAGATTTTTCAAAATCTAACAAATTATTTATTGAGCACATAAAGGGTGAACAGTTTCAATTCACATAAACATTTCTTGAAAAATAGCAATCAAACGTCAAGGAGGCTGCAAAAAATGCAACTCAGTCACGTCGTTTGGAAGTAAATTATATATTGCCATATACGGAAACATTCGTTTTGATTATTGATGTATTTTTTTTGTGAACATTATTTTGATGCAAGGAATACCATTATTTACGATTACGATTTATTACATTCTTTTTAAGTTTATAATTAAATGATTCTCAAGTTTGTTTAGATGCTCTTTCTATCGAGGAAATGAATCTGTTTGAACTCTAAATATAAGTGAAATATTTTATAGTACAAAATATCGAATTTCGCAGTGAAACATTAAGAGCAAAGGAACGAAAATACAAATTACACACTTGTTCATTTTAATACCCATCTAAAGTTAGCAGTGCCACTTCCTTAAAAATCAATGAAGCCTATACCAAAAACGTTTGTACGTTTTTTTTTGTTCAAAGATGGATCTGCTTACTCAATATTATTAAGCAGGCAGGACCACCCAGGATTGAGCATCCAATACCACAGCAAAGGCCTTGGGTGATTTCAAGTATTTGACGTAAAAAAATGACAGAGAAAGCCAATTTCTCAAAGATTTCAATTACATTTCTCAGATTTTGAATCAATTTTAGAAAAACAAGATTGTTTATTCAGACTTCCATTTGCTAGAATCAAAAATACCATGTATTAATGCTAAATAATGGAAATATTTCATTTGTACAGTACTCCACTTTTTTATGAGCCCAGGTTACTTAGATGACTCTTTTTTTAGACCGTGAATGAATGGAACTCTTGTTGAAGAATAGAACTCTATTTGTCGTGAATTGGAAACAATTGTCGCGTTCAACTATATAACACTTAAATCAATTTTTACTGGACCTAAGCTAACAGTAAAAAACATTTATTTATTAGACTTTATTCGTCTACATAGTCATCTTCAAGAATGATACGCTACTCTAACTTTCAATACATTTTCTGTAGAATTGTTAGTCTTTGGCTTGATAATAGCCAAATGTATGTATCATTTATCCTCATAAGAATAACTCGAAAATTATCCCTGATTCATTGAAAAATTCACAAAATCAAGTATTATTTTCGTTCACATTGGGAATTCGACGACTCACTTGGTCCCACTAAATACATTTCGCCTTCTGGCAGTAATCAAGTCGATTAACAAAATGAAAAATCTCATGGAAAGAAGTTCACGCTAACACGGAGACAAACTTACACGAGTCAGTCGAGACGCAGCAAAAACTAACCCGATTTACCGCTTTCCGAATAGTGCAGAATGAATGCAGATCGCCCTGCAGCATCGGCATGCCTCAAATCCATTTTTAGAAGCCGCCTTTAAAGAGATATTCTCGATTTCTCGCCGCGCCAATGTAGATAAAGCGCTAGACAAGGAAGCGCGTGAGGCATGCCGCAGACCGTTTACTACTCAAAGAGGAAGTGAGATGAATATACAAGAATCGTGAGATTGAGATGGATATTATGGAACCGAGACCCACTACCCTACCGAATGATGTAAAATTGAGGTTGATTAATAAAATATTCAATTAATTTGAATAATACATGCGATTTCCAGAATTTATTCGGTTCCTTATATAGTAGGATGAGCCGCCACTGCAAAGAGCCAATATAATCAGCTTGGTGGTTGAGGAGTTGGAAGCGCAATTAGTTCAATTCGACAATGGATTAATCGATTTTTAACTAGGAGCATTGTCAATTGTCAATTTTTATCCATTTTCAAAAAAAATGTGGTGTCATTTGACCTTCAATATCTCGGTCAAGACTCAACCCCATGCTCCGAAATTTTGTACACACATCTTTTAAACCCTAGTCCTAACAACAAAAAAATGATATGGCACTGGGCCCGGGACCTATTGAATAACTTGTTACCTTCTATTAATTTTTGAATGATATATGAAATTGGGTGAAATCTGTAGCATACTCTTGAATATTGAACTTTTTATGAACTTTGATCCAATTTGAGGACTATGATTTTTCATAAATGTTAAATTCCTGGTATTTTTTAATCTGATTAATTTCATCTTCTCAGTAAGGCTCAAACGTAACATTGTGCGTGTTTGGGGGCTTGGATTATAGAAAACCGAATTTAATTCTGGGGGAAAGGAAATAAGTAGTCCGGTTCTAATTGCTGAGATTGCTACCAACGATCATTTGGGCCTTAAAAATCTGCAACTTCCAGTATACATATACTTATGGTCGGAGTCAGAATAGATACTAGTGTGGCAGGTGCCTAATTTGAATACGAAATCCGGCACAAAAATGGAATTCAAAAGTGGCAGATACGTGGTTTCAGATGGAAAATTGTTGGCTATCTTTCACCACGAAGGGTGAAATTGGACGTCTCGCATCAGTTCACCTTTTTCTAACCGAAAATCGGACCAATTTCGAAAACGTGTTATTATTGTAAGAATGCAAATTGTCGGTCAAGCGATTTCGGTAAAAAAGTCATCAATATTCAAATATGGCATCTATCATTTTATCTCGATACAGTTCTGACGGTCACGACAGAAAGCAGTCAATTTAGTTTTATTTAATGATACTTGGGACTTTTATGCTGAAGTGAGACGGAATGACTCGGCGAATCGAACGTATACTTAAAGGTACATTTAACACTTAATATGGCTCGTCAGTGTCACAGGTTTTTCAATTTATGCGCGTCGCCGCTAGGACATTCCAATTTTTTTCGGGATGACAATTTGAGAAAATTACATCCAATATAAGCTCAATTTAAAGGCATTTGTGTAGACCGATGTTTTACATTCCTTTCGGTACCGCCCTGGGCTAGAATTTCGGATCTCGAACGTGCCAATGACACTCGGATATCTTGATCCATTTTGCTCTATCATTTTCTGCTTTCGAATAGTTCGGAAGGAAAAAAATATTAGGAAAAACACTGGCTTTTGCGAGATCGTTCAGTAATATCTACCTAGTTCAATACTTTCACAGATTAAATCGAAGAATTAAAAAATCTTTCGAATTATAAGACATCCACAAAACATGTTTCAATGATTTTTGTTTTGCTTGATCTTGAAATATTGTTGAATATACAGATTTACGGCTTGATTCGATATTCAAGCTACTTGACTAGAAATCAAGTCAAGTTCAAGTCAAATAGTAGTTTTTCAATGTAGTATTAATTCATCAAGTTCTTAAAAAATCAATAAACATTCTATCAAGCTACTTGATTTTCAGCTATTTTATCGTGTAGTTTGCTCATCAATATAAATATGATGAAATATGAAACGAAAAAGAACCTTGCAAAAAAAACAATTTTTAGTATTTGAAACTTAGCGTATAAAAGACCAAGAAATATCAAGCATTTTGAAAACACAAATCAAATCACTATGAATCATAACAAAATAAAAAATAGAATTTCATGATTCTGAGAAACATCCAAGCATTGTTTGATTATAAGATAAGTCTTTTAGGTTCTGCTAGCTTAACGTTAAGCTAGCAGAACCTGCGATTTCTTCAACAATTTGAGAGCTAACAATTTTTCGATAGAATAATAAATTAGCCTAAAATTTTGGCCGAAAAAAACCAAAAATTCCATAATGGTTCTACAAGCTTTAATGGGGCAAAGTTCGCTTTCCTCAACAAGCATGGTATCCCTGGCGAATATGTACAAGATGAAATAACCAATAAATTGCCTAATATGTTAAGGAACTGCAACAAATATGTAACCTTCAGGAAATTGTTGATATCTTATGTAAAGGAGCAGTATTTTTGAGAAATGTATGTTAATTTTATTATCAAGTCATAACTAGTAATTTTTACTAAATAAAGAAATATTATTATTATTATTATATCAACAATGAATGTCTAGTCATCCCGATTTCCTGTAAGCTGATACTTAAAATGTTAGATTTCTAAAACTACCAGAATTTATCAAGATATTAATGCCTAGTAAGAATGTCATAGAAAGGTCATCTCAGAGCTCGGAGAACCCCTTTATTTTGTTTAAGCGTACACGAACTTGCAAAAATATATACCGTGCGACTCGTACAAGCTCAAGTAATATCAAGAAGCTTGATATCAAGTCCAGTAAGAAATATAACCAGAAATCGTAACTTCAAAGGTTATACAAAACTGACCAGGCTCAATAAAAAGACGTTTCATTTCTGAGCAACATTTTATTGAGTCTGGTCAGTTTTGTATGTGCAACGGCACATCCTGTATCTCGCTTACGCTTCGAAAACGAGATATATGTCATAAGGCAAAAATGAGTCTCTCGGTGTCGTCTACACGACTATATATGTTTGGCCAGTTTATAATTAAATACCCTGTATATACGATCAATATTAAAATATACGTCTAGAATTTGGTCTCGCACTACAAGGCAATATTTAGAGTCTCAAAATTTTCTCATATAGTGTAGGTTTTCCTTATTATCTGCTTTTGAGCAGACACGGCATGTAAACTTTGAAATATCGATGAGAATGTCATAATGTTGTATTTATGCTCAAACTAATGCTATGGAGCACAAGTTCACTCATTCACTCATTCTTTTGGTACCCTTTATGTTGTCAAACAATTCCAGCTGATTGTTGCAGATAATTTTTGAGATATCGAACTTCGTGTCATTATTCTAAAAAAAGCTACTACGTTATAAATTGAGGAAATAATATTAGATGGCTCTAAATCACGTTGAATACTAATAGACTATATAGCGACTGTAAACTCAGAGAGGAAGAAGCATCACCCATATTCATTAATTTCGAAAAGATCCAAACGATTTATTCGAGTTCATGATCTTCGTGATTCCATAAGAATAAATTGGCCTCAGTAAGTTTAAGAACAGTTCGAAATCAATCATTTCAAAACCACAAAAGAGTATAATGAGGAGTTTTTCCGTCCTATTTAGAGCATCCATTACTCTCCGACATGTAGTGTATGTTTTTTTTTGTCTCTAATTAGATTATACCTCTTGAATGAACTATACAAGGTATTTCTAAGCCAATTTAACCAACGCAGAGATAATGGGAACCCAAATATTGCTTTGGTTCACAGTCTTCAATCATAGACCTTTTGAATCAAACAAAAACTTAATCACCAGAAATTATAATAGCAAAATTTGAATCGAAAATTTTCTAATTAGAAATCTGAATAGCTTTTCAAGTTGTGTAGAAGGTCCCATCGTTCTCAATCTCAGATGTGGATTAAAAGCAAACTATTTAGAAAATGGCGAATGAATTTTGGAGTTTTCCTATGAACATGAATAGGTTTTTTGCCATGTTAGAGAAAGATGGCTTTCCTGAAAATAACAGGCCAATTGAAAAGTCCCCGGTCTACCATAGTAAAACACATTTTTTTGGCATAATTCGATTTTATTATTCAACATAGTTGCCTTCGAGGGCGATACAATGATTCCCAGAATACAGCTTCCATAACCTTGCCAGCTGACTGTTGTGTTTTTCCTCGCTTTGGATTCGGTTTATCGTGTGCAGTCCAGTCAGCTGAATGTCGATTGGACTCCGAAGTGAAATGATGGAGCCATGTTTCATACATTGTCACATATCGACTCAAAAATTCTTTCTTAAACAGCTTCAAACACTGCTCAGAATCATTGACACGTTGTTGCTTTTGATCGATTGTGAGCTCGCGCGGAACCCATTTGGCACACAGCTTTCTCATGTACAAATATTCGTGCACATTCAGATGATATCTTCACAATGTCTGCTATCTCGATCAACTTCACTTTTCGATTTTTTCGTCGGTGACAGCCTCTTTTGGGCGTCCACTGCGTTAGCCGTCTTCGGTGCTCATTTCACCACGTTCAAACTTAGCATACCAATCACTTTTCAATTGGCCTAATATATGCAGAAGTGAAAAGCATCAAAGACACAAGATCAAAAATTCACAAAATTTTCATTTCTGAATATAAGAAAAAGTCTGGTGTGGTCTGCAATTTGGATGGACATTGTACTGGCTTATTTCCAACTGAAATTAAATCCCGTTCAAATATTGAATTATAGATTTTGCTCCTTCTGGATCGATTTGAATGGTGTAATAGTGTTATTTTTTTAATATAGCTGAGGTTTGTGGATGGGCTTGGATATGTATCTAGCTCTTCGACCAAGCTTGATCTATTGATAAATCTCTCCCAAATCTCGATTCGAACTGTTGAAAATAAAAGAGGAGCAGAAGACAGGGGTTATTGGCAGATGTATTCCACTTATATCGAAGCGCTTCTTTCTTTCCGATATGGCCCTAATCAAGACGATGACTCTGCTGATTCCTTTTATCAAGTTCGTTGTCACTGCCGCCTTTGACGGTCTTTGAAAGTCATCAGTGGCCGGCTGTCGCTCTTGAAAGTAAATTACTAAATTATTGAGAACCTTTATAGGTATATTTATGATGGACTCCTTCCTTATTGACCGTGTCACAATTAAGCTCTCTTCCATTTTGAATTTATCTAGAAGTTAATGACATGGGATGAAACCATCACGTTTTTAAGGATTCCTCTCAAATTCTCTTCATTATTCACAGTTATGACACTCTTTCGATTACACGGAATGCTATAATCGTTAAAAATGAGACCTTTTTCTCCTTTTTACGCATTCCAATGAACCCTCGAACAGAATGTTCAAGTATTCCAAAAAATAATTAAAAAGGAGGTAATATTTCAATACAACCGAAAATCAAAATTTCAGTTGTTGAATGTTTGAGTTATCTTAACAATTGTGTCTAAGTATGTACTCCAATTAACACATTAATATAAGATTTGCGTATTCTAATATACAGGGTTAGAACTATTTAGTGGGACTCTACAGGGATATTGAAAACAGTTAGAAATACAGGGTGGCTTAAATTACAGAAAAGTTGCGTTATTTAGGGATGAGTGCATTGGTGTGAACACATCCAAAATATCTCCAATGGTTTCCGAGATACAACGAAATTCGGTTTGTAGCCATTATTCAATATAGAGATTCTAATGGTGTCTTCAGTTGTTTTCTCTTTTTTATTGTTTCAGAGTTGGTTCGCCCCATGGGGTGATAAAGAAAAAAATTACGAATTCAACAATGTACACACTCTACAAAAATGTCGAGTCTAGCTACGCAAATTCGAACTAGTAGTACTAGGCTGATGCCAGAATTGTCGAAGAACTTGTTACTTTCTTCAGTTGTTTTGTGAAATCATTACTTGAGTTTTGTAAAATCCTGAATCCTGTCTGATAAGAACCTTGCTATTAATTACATAATAATGCTGATACCAACTCCCTACATAGCGTACAACTGGCAATGTCTGTAGAAATTGTTCTACATAATTTAAAAAAAAACTCAAGTGATGATTTCACATAACAACTGTCGCCAAAGTTATTTGTCAATTCTGGCATCAGCCTACTATTTACACTCTACAAAATATCGAGTCTAGCTACGCTAATATGAACTTCCGTCTCATTTTTTTGTTTAAGTAGTAGGCAGGAGCCAGAATTGTTGAACAACTTTGATGATTTGACATAACAACTGAACAAAGTAACAAGATATTTGACATTTCTGGCATCAGCCTACTACTTGAAAAAAAAAATAAGAATTATGTTTGAATTTGTGTAGCTAGACTTGATATTTCTGTAGAGTGTGATACATTGTTGAATTCGTAATATTTTTCTCCAACACCCCATGAGGAGTACCAATATGGCGTCCACAAGAAAAAAAAAACTTGACTATCGCGTCTCTAAAACAATGGAAAACAGAAAGAATCTGAAGACACCATTCGAATCTCTATATTGGATAATGGCTACAAACCGAATTTAGTGAAGTTATCTCCAGAAATGAATGAATTAAACAGAAAGAAAGAAAATCTAGATTTTTAGTTTTTTCAGATATCTCGGGAACCATTGTAGATATTTTGGATCTCACACTCATTCCTAAATAGCGGAACTTTTTTGTGATTTGCCACCCTGTATTTCTAACGGTTTTCGATGTCCCTATAGTGTCATTCCAAATACTTCTAACCCTGTATACGTAAATAGAAGTTTACTTATATTTTCAGTTTGCTCCATTCCTGTTAGAGTTTCAGTAATTCGTCAAATACAAAATTCGAAGCGGTTCAAAATATTTTCCCTGTATCCTCTCAAAACTTCCATAATTAAAAACTACTGGAATTTAGCCGAACTGATAGAGTCACCTACATATTTTTAATGGTATCTTAAGCTGGTTAGACTATATACCACTGCTTCAAAACGAAAATAATCCAACCACCTCTGAATGTTTTCATGTCGGTTTCTCTTTTTGCATATTGCATCAGTTTAGTACTGCTGAGCCACCTCTTATTCCACTGAATTATGTGTTCTGGAAATAATGATAACAGTGTACTTCCTGTAACGAATTACAGTTCGGTTATGAACCGAATACCCCTTTCAAAACATATCTCCCTGTAACCCTCTTGTTGTCCAGGCAACTTCAAGTTTGATGCTTCTCGTTTCCGTATCCTCAGCAGTAACGCACATTCTGTCAAATAGTGGGTTGTATATGAATATAATTAATTCGATATTCACCATGGTGATTGCTGTATACCCTCGTCCGCAGTTTATCTGTCAGCACGTGTGAAATATGCGGAGTATACAGGGTGTTCCAAATTAAATCGGCACCATTGCCAACTCCGTTATTATTGATGCTACGATGTCGGTTGAATGGGCAAACTAGTAGCATTTTTATTGGTCTACTCGATGCCGAAAACAAAAAAGAAATTGACAGTCGCGTTGTCATAATATTTCATAAAATGATATTTTTTTCAATGGAACACCCTATATTTTTTCATACATTTCGATTCGTTATAACATTCTCAACAACAAAGCAGATCATTTAAGCAATAAATATTGATGAGGCTTTTTCAGCTGAAAATATGCAGTATACAGCTTCGAACTCCATCTGAACAGGATGGTATTGTGTTTTACCGCTTTGGACAAGCCTGTAGAGTCAAAAATAATTTAATCATTCTCCTAGCTCAAAATTTCCAAGAGTTATCGATGAGGAAGTAAAAAAATCATAATGAACAATTTTCAGTGTTTTTGGATTCCAAGGTTTCCAGAACTTTACAGGGTGGGCAAGTTTCGATGATTTAGCACTACAACTTTTAAACCAGAAGGAGATAGACAAAATCTGATACGCCATTCTCGTTCTCTTTTTCTGAGAAACTAACAAGAGTAGTATTCATTTCTGACCACCTTCTTTTATTTTCGAGTTATACTTAAGCGAAAATTGAAAAAATGACGATATCGAAAATTTTTTTATCTCTGCTCATACTGATGATAGAGCTTTGAAATTAAAACATCATACAGGCACTTTTTCACGTAGAATCCAGTGGCGTGCTTTTCACTTCAACTGGGTTTTTAATTACAAAGATATCATTCGAAGTGATTTTTTGTTCGAATACGAACACTAGATTTTTGTGCCATTTGTTGGAAGTTTAATTTTCACTGATTTCTAAAATGTACAACATAAATCAATATAACTATCATCATCATAAATAATAGCAAATGGTCAAAAACTGTTTTTCATCTAAGAGCCTTGATATTTCTATGGTTTCAACTGTTTATGAGCTTTCTATAACAAAAGCAATCTTTTTTTTATCAATTTCGTAATCTTTACTAATTTCTACAAAATTCGAATCTAGGTATACATATTTTATAAATTTTTTATTTCAAAATGGATTCGGAAATAACGAAAAGATCCACATGATTGACTGCTCCAATCGATGCAGTTATAATGACTGTGGTAATTATACGATGCTAAATTTTCCTGTGCTCATCAACAGATGAAACCATAACATTTTGAGCCTTTTAGATGAAAAAAGTTTTTGACCATTTTCTATTGTTTATATTGATGGCACAGAAATCTAGTGTGCCCATTTGAAAAAATATAACTTTGGGCCATAGCTACGTAATCGAAAACCCTGTTAAAAAGACGAGCATGCCACTGGATTCTACGTAAAACAGTGCCTGTATAATATTTCAATTTCAGAGCTCTATCATAAGTATTAGCGGCGATATAATTTTTTTTTCGATATGGCCAAAAATGGATGATACTCTTGTTAGTTTCATAGTTTCTCAGAAAAAGATAACGAGAATGGGGTATCATATTTTGTCTATCTTCTCTTATTCAAAAGTTGTAGTGGTAAAACATCGAAATTTGGCCACCCTGTACAGATTAGGGAAGAGCTTTCGAAATTTTCCCCGGAAATTCCAAGAGTTTATTAAACGGTTAAACAAACCAAAATCATTCGAACTCCCGCAAACGGTCATTTCGCATACAGCCAACTTCGATGAAGCGTTTACCCGATTGGGGAATCAAAGCTGAGCGATTTTGCGGATACAAATTCTAGGCATTCGAGTACACAAGAGGATTCAAACTCCGTTCCAACTATTGTTGAACGAATTCATCGAATTCTTCAGCATTTTCGAATCGATAACCGTCAAAATTTTCGAGCATAGTTATCCCTCATCTGATTGTTTCGAATACAAATCACCACAAGTTCATCAGGTATTGCTGTTATTCCTCTTGTAGCATGCCTTTCAACTTATACGAATTCCGATTGGCTCTACAAATTCCGAATGTTTCGTTATCAGTTCGACGAAACTTTCTCAACTGAAATTCCTCATATAGGCTGCCCAATATTGCTCTTAGTTTTTGAAAAACCTTTCAACCGCCTATTGAAAAAAAAATCATTCACGCATAACGAAATAACTGAACCAGCAGAGATTAAATTAACTTGATCATTACTGAAATCGGATCTCAAAATTTAATTACATATTGTACCTTCAAGTGGGAAGAGTAAAATGAGTAAATTGATTTTTCAAATTCCGAAATATGAATATTGGTCTCTATAATTGGGTAAGAGAGTTCAGATGGTGTCAGTGGCGGATCTAGAGGGGTAAAGGGGGTTTAAACCATACATGATTCGTCAAAATATTAATAGTTTTATGCCGAATCAGTTTTCAACCGAGAGTAAATGCTTTTAGTAAAGCTGCATCCCCAACAAATATAAACGAATACCAGTGATCGAAAACGTGAAATAAAGGCATGTGCTCCAAGTTTATTTAGAAATCTCGGTGACTATAATGTTCCTGACTATTTTTGTCAATGACTTTGATATAGGGAATTTTCTTTACGCTTCTCACTCTTTTTGTTATGTCATGTTGACTTATTTTTCATCATTTTTGTATATTATTTGGAGATAAATATTCAACCTTTCTCATATGCGAATTTTTATATCTATTAACAAGTCGATAGGTCGCCCAACGTATTGGACATAGAGTTGTTGAAGAACATTATCCTCTTTTGGTTCATCTAGTGGACGAATTCGATGAGGATCCGCCGAAAACTAAGTCATAAACAGATTGACAGGTTTTCAAGGATCAAATGATGACGAATATGGGTTTATTATCTCATATCGGACCACAAATAACTGGACTCAGCCGTCGAGTCCTTAACGGAAAATATCAAAACGTCGTTTGACGCTTCGACGCAAGTTTCTTCTATCCCTAGACAGAAGAACATGATCCAGAAGATTGCAAGGAGCTTATCAGAGAGAAGCACAGAGCGGGGCGTAGAACTCAAAACACACTCAGCTCTGAGGACCGTCGAGTGTTCAATCAGCTCAACGCTAGAGTCAAGGAGGCTCTCAGAAAAGTCCAAAATAATCGCTGGGAAGAGAAACTAATCACTCTTTCCAAAGAAGACAACAGTGTTTGACGAATGGCCATAGCACTGCGCTCAGATAGGAAACCAATTGCAAATATTCACGATTCTACAAGGGATAGTAAATAGTCTAGAAGAAAAAGCTGAAGCTTTTGTCGAGAGCCATTGGAGCCATGATTGCAAAAATGCAGAGCACATTGAGGACTTCAACCCCAAAGTGAATAGAGACTTGAAGAAAGAAGCAACGGAAGCTATTGGTTTTGCAACTGTTCGGGAAATCCAGAACACTATAATGTCAAACAAAGTGAAAACGACATCAGAACCGGACGACATCACTGATTTGACGTTGTGAAACCTCCCTCGAAAAGCCTTAGTAGCACTGACAAATATAGCCAATGCTATGCTAAGACTAAGGCACTTTCCGAAGGAATGGAAGAAAGCCAACGTGGTTTCAATCCACAAGGCCGGCAAAGACGCTAGATTCCCGCAAAACTACCGACCGATCTGTCTTGTGCGTAGGGAAGATTACAAAAGCGGTCATTTTGAAAAGATTGAAGGCAATAACTGAAGAAAAGAAAATCATACAGTTGGAACAGTTCGGTTTTCAAAACCAAAATTCCACTGTGCAACAAGTGCTCCGAGTAGTGGAACAAATCACGGATAGATTTAACCGCAAACAAGTCACAGGGGCTGTGTTCTTGGATGTGGCCAAAGGACTGTCATACAAACTGCTTGCTACCGGTTTGCCACTCTCCATGGTTCAACTTGTAGCCTTTTACCTACATTCTCTCAAGTTCAGAGCCAAAGTTGACAGAGTACTGTCTTTAGAGAGGTCTCTTTCAGCCGGAGTTCCGCAAGGATCCCTGCTGTCTCTGTTATTGTTTACATTATATGTATCCGACATGCCGAAAAGGGAGAAAACTTCCATGGCACTTTACGCTGACGATACTGCCATTCTTGCCAGTTTGTGGTGTCCCAAAATGACAACGAAATGCCTACTAGAAGCCATCCCGAGACTTCTATCTTGGTTCGCTCGATGGAGAATTGAGGTAAACCCTGAGAAAAGCCAAGCTGTTCTTTTAGTTGAAAGATGAAAGATCCCCAAGGACACGTCGTAATGTTCGGTAGGAGGATCGAATGGAAGAACGAGACCGAGTATCTAGGAGCTTACTTATACTTGGAAACAACCCGTCACATCAGATGTGACGGCTTCGTTGCAACTGCTACTTTACAAAAGAAGCAAAAAGACTCTTTCCAACAAATTTCTTCTCTATAAGTCCATCATTCGGCCGGTCATTACTTACGCATGCCCTACGTTGGGATACGCTGCAAAGATCCATCTGCAGAAACTTCAAGTCGTGCAGAATACGATCCTCAGACAAGCCGTAAATGCACCATGGTTTGTCAGCAACTCACGGATACGTGAAGACTGACAAATACAATTCCTAGAAGACCATTCAAGAGACCTAAGTGTGAAGACCTTCAATGAAGTGAAAAACACGCAAACCTCCTTATAAAAAAAGTTTGTGCCTCGAGAAATAAGTTCAAAGTTTCGAAATTCTTTACAATAAAATGTATTAGTGATTTTAGAAGTCTGAACAGATTGAGATTGAGGGGTCCTTGAAAACAACATTGAATTCTAACCTCAAACAGATTGCTATATTAAGAAAGTAATGAATCAAAGTAATCACATTCGAGTATAGAAAAAAATTCATAAGTATTGCAAGACAAGTTAACAATTGGTTTTTGAATTCGAAATAATTCAAGGAGAGTATTCAATCAGAAAACAGTAAAATAATTAGATTTGATGATCACCCGATGAAGAGTTATTACCATCCACATACCGTATGGTAACCACTTTTCAAATGTCACGCAAACTAAAGTGGCTCATTAGTTCGATTAGTTCTGCGAATTGACCTAAAAGCGACAAATATATTCCTCTAAGGTCATTGCGAAACAGAAATGAATTGAATAGGTTGAGGTTGAAGACTATCAGTAGTTAACCAAGAAAAAAAAAGCTTCTATGAATATGTGTAATACAGTGCAATCAATAATCTTTGTTGCGAATGACATAATCTTAATGAGCCATGAATAATCTACACATGACCAATCAACTTTTTTTTTACGGTTCGATCATTATTTGATAATATTTGTACTGATCAATTCCGTCCAAACAATTTTTGGTGACTCATTGAGCCAGTTTCGTATTCTTTGATATTCCGGCATTGTTACCTTTGATTGGGCATAAAATTTCATGTCTGTGAAGGCGTAATACTACTAACCACAAATCAAAGGAGCAATGCAAGCCATCAGCCGGATAACTGGTTCTTTACACCTCTCCAGGGATGTATTGACAACATTTTTAACTAATCATTGTTATAATCACAAAACGTCTTCAGAAATTTTCAATAATTTTAAACTTTTGTGTCAGAAGTATCTCAGTTTCGTATATGATTTCATTCCATAAGAAGAAGAAATATTGCCTCGGATACATTAGTTTTTTTATTAGAAGCTCATAGAAAAGTACAATGTTCCACATTCCCGAAAAGATGTTTTGATTCAATTTTTGTGTTGATGATATCTTCATAATTCTGGTTACTCTGTAATTTTGCCTTAGTTTTCTGTACCCTGTGAAGTATTTTGGATGCTGAAAAGTATCTCAGTACGTGTATCAGACCGTTTCCATAGCAAACTTTTTTTTTACAATTCAATTAGAAACCCAAAGTAACTTTAGATACTAAATATTTTTCTAAACTAGCTCTGTCTAAGTGCATACAATGATATCACTGCTTCTAAAGCAGAAAACTATCATGGTGGAATTGAAGAAATGATTATACAGGATGATTCCTTGGGATGGCCTATTAGACGTTTATGGAAAACTTATCATAATTTTGAGCAGAATATTTAAATATAGGGGTTTGAGACAATGATCATCCCCCCTAAAATATTTTCAGATCTCTACAACTTTCGGTTATACCGGAAGCAGACTACAACTTCCTTAGTTCAAATGCCACACCTAGTATATTATTACATCAATAGATTTCTTTTTTGATGACAATTTCAGCAATATGGGATTCTTATGAAAAAATGGTGGCGATGAGGACTCATATTTTTTGAATATTTTGACAGAAAAAGCTTTTTTCGAAAAAACCCTTTTTCATTTTCGATTCTACACATACGTAGTATTATTAGACTGTTTGCGGTTTGGACCAAAAATGTACAGGGTGTTTACAAGAGGATCATGAACTTGGACAACTCAAATTCATCAAAACTCAAGATTCTCAAATTAGAACATTAATTTTTTTATTATTTGATTCGATTCTACGTACAAAAAAAAGTTGGGGTCACTCAAGCAAACCCTTTACCTAAAATGAATACTTCGAGAGTTATCGAAGAAGAACTTTAAATGAGGAAAAACCGCAATTTATAACTGTGTGGAGTAATCTGTGACTTCCGGAAAACACAGAAAGAAACTAAAATTCGATGTTTTCATAACTAAATTTGACATTTCAAGAATTGTAATTGTAATTATTCGTTATTGAAAATTGTAAGTATTGGTTCTTGGATTTTTCAACAATCCCAACGAAAAATTAATTATAATTCATGAAATGTAAAATTTAGTTATCCAACCATCGAATTTTAGTTTCTTTCTGTGCTCCCAAGTTCACAATCTTCTTATGAACATTTTTGGTCCAAACCGCAAACAGTCTTATAATGCTATTTGTTATTTCGAAAAAGAAGAAGAATTTATCGAAAAAAGCTTTTCCCGAATAATTTCATGAATGTATTTTTCGAAAATTTAAAAAAATAATCATTATTTGAAGTAATACCTACATATATTTTTCAATTCTGATTTTTTTAATAAAATCAATAGATCAAAAATCCTAAAATTGGTCCTATTATCTGGCATCGCAATTCAATAGAAACTATTGTTCCAATAAACAAAATATGAAAATTAAATAGTATTCCTACGAATCGATCGAAAAATCTGATAATTACAGTCCTGTACATTTGTCGAATATTCTTCAGCAAACTCATCTTATTCCAAATGTCACTGGAATATACTTTACTACTATACTCGATATTTACGACCTGTTGTTCATGAGCGGTTTTGAACAAAGGATAGCTTCACTATTCTTCAACATGAACCTTGTTAACGCGGTCGCATTGGTATAATATTTTATTTTTAATAACATTGTTTACATATCGATCAAATGATCACTTCCTTTTAGGTGGTTCCTTCGGTAGATGTTTTGGAGTCTTAGATCCTGTTTTTAAAGAGCTTAACTTGCCTCGCATGGGTTTTCTTTTGATCTCTGCATCGTATTTCGTTCAACATTGAGGTGTCCTTTCGTCACCATATTGAATTACTCTTATTTTTTCTATGCATTGGAACCGATCCACCTTTTTCTTATTCGGAACAGCTCCCCTGTATTATTAAAAATTTCATCCACATTCCATTTAGGTTCCCCATCACATGTGAAAAAATTAATTATTCCTCGTAGCAGAAGTGAAGTATGTAAATGAATGAAAATTTCATAGATCAAATTTTTCCCGAATATTAGCCGAGCGAAAATTCCAAGTTTCATTGATTAACTAACGATAGCGAACATATCCATTCAACTATTCAACGCTATTCGCAAAATTCAACAGACGCAAAAGGAATTTCCATAATGGATGGTGCAAGAACATTGATCAGAATAAGCGTTTAAAATCATTAAAAAAAAGTAGCGTATCTGAACTAATGGGGTTCAATGCGTTATTTCATTCGTCTACACTAAACGAGATTCAACATGTGGGCTGCAAACCTTCAACACATCCATTTCTCTCAAATATCAATCTGTGATATCATCATCCACGTATTTTATTAATCAGAGTAATACCTCTAGGACTGATTTAAGAGAAATAACCAAATTTCAAGGAATGGATTCAGAAACAGCCAACGAAATAACACTTGAATTCGAATTCAAGATGTGATAATAGTATATTGTACGAGTGGGGAAAGTCCAACTTTTCTCGCGAGTGTGGAAAAGACTTTTTCCACATGTTGCACACTATACTTTTCCTACAACTGCACAAATTTCAATAATTCAAGAAATGGACTTGATTCAAATCAAAATGGCCTTCGTTGACAGTATGTGCTAATTTATTGCGTTTCCATAGAAACGACTCAAAAACCCAATTTCATTGGTCTACCAAGCGAGGTGTGGGCATAGCGAATTGGCAAGATCATTGGAAGTAACACAACAAGCCATTTCAAAACGCTTGAAAGTCATGGGAATGATTCAGAAACAAGGAAATTGGGTGCCGTACGATTTGAAGCCAAGAGATGTTGAACGGCGTTTGTTTTCTTGTGAACAGCTGCTTGCAAGGCATAGGCGAAAGGGATTTCTGCATCGCATTGTGACTAGAGACGACAAATGGGTTCATTACGATAATCCCAAGAGCAGAAAACCATGGTGATATTCCAGCCATGCTTCCACGTCGACGGCCAAACCGAATATCTCCGGTTCCAAGGTCATGCTCAGTATGTGATGAGACCAGCTCGGTGTAGTGTATTATGAATTGTTAAAACCGACTGAAACAATCACAGACGATCGTAATCGAATGTAATTTATGCGTTTGAGCCGATCATTGAAAGACAAACGGCCGCAATACAACAAGAGACATCATAAAGTATTTCACAGCATGACAATGCTCGAAACCATTGTGGAAGTGGTCAAGACATACTTGGAAACGTTGAAATGAGAAGTCCTACCCCACCCGCCATAATCACCAGACGTTACTCCCTCAGACTATATCTTGTTTCGATCAATGGCACACGGCCTGGCTGACCAGTACTTCCGGTGTTATGAAGAAGTAAAAAATTGGATCGATTCGTGGATCGCTTCAAAAGATGACCAGTTTTTTCGACGCGGGATTCGTACGCTGCCCGAAAGATGGGAAGAAGTAGTGGCCAGCGATTGACAATACTTTCAATCAGAACTGGCTTTTACAATAAAGCATCGAATATTGGAGAAAAAACGTTAGTTGTACGCCTATGTAGAATGAGCAAAGAACGAATTATGTAGATTCTCAAAGAAAGAGCCGAAAAACTAGAAAATATAAATCGAAATAGAAAACATTATTGGGTTGATTCTAATAACGAACGATTTATCAATTTCAGATGGTATGGAGTTCAATGAATTGTCATCGCATTCTGAAAAAAAAAACGCATAGTTAAAAGCTAGAAAAAGAAGAATTCGTCAGGTTGTTACACTCGGCTATTTTCAACTAGTCGAGCAATTATTCCAGTAACTGTCAACATAAAAACTAAATGGAGAAATCGATAGAAACCGCAGAATAAATCTATCATCATCGGACACTTTATTTACAATCCATCTTTTACAAGACGAACCGTACTATCATTACTCTTAATGTCATGATTTTGATCCACTCGATCTTTCCTTTTTTTTCCCGCTGAGTGCATTTTTTATGAGCATGACTGTCAGGATTCGCTTCCGAGGCCCTATCGAGCATTAGGATTCTCTTCCCAATAGTACCAATCTGGCTGATGGTGTCTCAAAAAGTGTTTCTAATTGGAGCTGACGATCGAAGGATAAAACTGATTGTCACCAACTAAAAGAACATTCCATCAGGCGTGACCAAATAGCAAGAAATTCCTGATTTGGCTGATTGGGAGATATATTCTTTCGAGCCTTCTAATACACCATAGATATCCGAATAATAGGTCCAGATTATTTTAAATATTCACGCAGTTTCATTTCTAAGATTCTTCATTTCAAGAAAAATGTCATTTTATATTTGCTATTTTCAATATAAATTTGACAACAATGCCTTCTTCGTATACATATAAAACAAGGTAACACATCCTGAAAATTATTCAAGAAATAACTTGATTCATTTTAGTTGGTCCATTCTATCGATTTACTATTAAATCCATATGATTTTTAGTTAGTACCATCTTTCAAACGATACATCTCAATATTTGACAGTAGTCCGACCATCAGTTTGTGAGATATTGCGTTGTGAGTGTAGCTACTTTTGTTATTTGAAAAAAGATGAAACAGAAAGATTTTTGTGTGCTGATAAAATATTGCTTTTCGAAGAGAACAAATACAGTTGAAGCAAAATCTTGGCTTGATGAAGAGTTTCCGAGGTCTGCACCAGGAAAATCAACCATAATTGATTGATATGTTGAGTTTAAACGTAGTGAATTGAGCACGTCACTGATGTGACGTTGCTTGAAATATAATTTTGGCTGACTCATTGGAATATACTTCTTCAATTATTATTTTTTGGTGAATATTCATGCACATAGTTTAGGACGATTCGAAAAATCTGTCAAATAGCTTATTTCCCATATGATAAGGTTCTAATCTAGAACATTTTCATTTGGTATCGTCGCCTCCTGATAAAAATCTCAATGGAACGAGGTAGATATATCCCTGCTCGATTTCCAAATCAGATATGGGTAGTTTATTGCATTTATTATCATTGAGTGCAGCTGACAATAGTGGTACAGTTCTCATGAAATTAGACATTATCTGAAACAACATCAGTAAACCACCTCGTTTAATGGCAGTAAAATGAAAAGGGTTAAGTTGTTAATCGTTTTGGCAGTGATAAATAAACACAACACGGTCACAGGTATCCGTCTGACATTTCCCAAACTAACTGATATAATCCCTTCAAATTTTTGAACCAAAATTCCCAACATGTCATCAACCTTCCTGCTGTTTTCAGGTCCAAATCAACGTACTTCAATTGCAGACCTGATCGAATACCATTATTCCTTCTCGTTTCAGATAGTTCGAAATCAATTAAACTCGATTCAACTGTATTTATATGTGGGCTCTTGCCGTTTCTAAAAATTTTTCTCGAATTTTATTTTTACGCCTCTTGTCTCTTCTTCACTTCTTTCTTCTAAGGTTGTTTCACTTGAATTATCTCGTATAACTTTTCTATTTGTCTCAACAGTTATTTAGTTCTGGTCTTTCTGACCACACTTATAATATTGTGCTTATTGCGATGTTATTTCATTCATTTCAATGAATTTTTGTCCTTTTCCTTATTAAATTTTCTATGATTTTTTATCTGTTGATAACTCACGTACCATGGAGCTCCTTTAACTTCTTGAAGTTTTGCCAATTGCTTCTTGCATAAAGGTGATTTTGAACATTACACCTGTCTTTATTGTGTTAACTTTGTTTTCTAAAGGTTATCTACTCGTCGGGTTCAATAACTGATATAGGGCCCAGTGTAATTGCTTCGTTTTCTTTGTGTTCTTTTCTTATTTTTTTGCTAAAACTCAGGCTTAAGCCAAGAAACCGGTATTTCACTTCTGTCTTCAATTTCGGTTTCTGGTCTTTTCCTATTACTATTTACTATATATGTTTTTTTGTCCTTTCCTGTTTACATTGAGATGAATTGCTCATTTCAAATGACATATAATTTTGTCGAAGTTCGTCTGGTGTTGTGCAGTTAATTTTTATTTATATAGATTTCGACATAAAAGTACACCACTTATATCTTCCCAAATATCGAATTCCAGTAGGTATTGATGATTTTATTTCCAATCAAAGAACATTGATCAGGTAGAGTTTTGCTGTAAGGTTAGTAGAACTTCCATTGGACTCTTCTTTCTGAAGATTAATTGAATGTTTATTATTGGAAATAATGAACCAAAATAGCTTGAAACTTTCACAAACTCCATCACAGAAACTCCCGTTCCTATTGGTTTTATATTTCAATTTCTTTCTGCCGAATAAGAAAAGATATACGATGAGAATTTTTTCATATCTCAATGTTGAAACCCATGAAATATAACCGAGAATAAATCAATAATCTTCGATAATTGCTTCAGCACACCTTCTCACGAAGAGCGTGACTCTAAAAAAAAAAACAAGTTCGGATGATAATAAGTTGACGTTCAATTTTTCTAATTCCGTCTAAATGAAGTTGGGGGATTTTCAGATGATCATAAACGTGTTCTGCATCGATTGGTATTGGCACTGGCGCGTTCCACGGTGACCTGAAGGTATGATTTTCCGATCAACTGCTAACTTCTTCACGTATCGTGACACGTAGCATTAAGTCTTGATGGCACAAGGTGTGTCTTATTCTTCCCGATTAAGGAATGACCCATATCGAAAAATGCTACCTTGCGACTGGATAATGATCATCATTTCCTGTATTCGTGTCACAATAAAGCATTCAGGGTGTAATGTCAAAGCTTTTACAAGAATTGCAGTGTCAAAATGATTCATGGCGGGTGTGTCTTATAAATCCAAGTTTGCCTGGCTTATAAGGCTGTTCTTTCAGATGTGCGCAAGCAGTAAATATTATGTTTGGTACATACGTAATGCCGAACTGAAAAATGCTTATTATTCATATAGTGCAAGTAGGAAATATATAGGGTATCCATTTTCTGGATTGCACATTTATTCTGAATGCGATTTATAGGAACAGAAGTTGATAAAGATGGATGTAGTACTCTTGTTCAGTCAGTGAATTTAAAAATCTTCAGTATATAGAAACACGAGAATGGACAATACTCCCATTTTCTTGCATTTGACAACAATAAAAAAAACAACATGATAAAAAAATTGAAATACATGACTCATCAGCCGTTGAAAAAAACTCATGAATATGATATTTTCAAATCGAATATAAAATGACAGTTATTATATTTCCTCTTTTCGATTCTTTAAATCACAACAATAATATTAAAAATGTAAAATCTGAAGATGCTATTGTGTAGCGGAACAATTATTATAATTTATATAATTAAAAAGTGGAAAGATAATAACTGTCATTTGTTTTCAATTCGAAATGAATTTCCATCAAGTAAAGACCGAGTTATCATCAAATTTTTTCCATTCAAAATTTATATAAATCCAAAAGGAAGTTTTTTCTTTAAAGTATCAAGTTACAAGATATGTTACTTTCTGAAAGACTATAAGTTTGTGTATATAATTACTATTAGAAAGACTTTTATGGCATGAAAGGCACCTAAGATACTTTTGACACTCTTGGCACCCTATATACTTTCAAATATTACGCAGAGTTATCATTGAAAAAATATCTAAGATACTCAATTTGGCCAAAGAATGAAAAGAACAAAGACACAGTAACTCAGATACTTCAAAGTAATTATCAGTATTGATACTATCTAGTATCTAGGACACTTTTCGTGAGAAACTATAGTTCGTTTTGAAAATTATCTCAGAGACATTCTGAGTTACTCTAAAGTAACTATACAGATACTGTTTTCTGACAGCTCTGATACTGTGACAGGTGAAGTATCTCAGACACTTTACGGTATCTAAGATATTTTTTCGGGATACAAGATACAAGTCCATTTCGAAAGTATCTGGGATAGTAGTTGCTTCCTGTCAAAAAATAAGAAAATAAAAGGAATTGAGATACAGTAACTAAGGTGCTTCAAATTGACTAATTCTTTAATTACTTAAAATGTAATTAATTTTCTCTGACGGCTCTCTCTGTGAATTTGATAAATAGATTCCAACATTAAAAATCAATTTGTGAAATCCAACATATTTTTCAATTATTTCAAATATTCTGTTGTGAAAAGAAACAAAAGTTGTTTGTTGAAATTTCACAGCGCTCTGTGATTGTCATGACTATGCCTGCGAGATAGTTTCTGGAAAAGTTGAAACTGTGGGTGTCCAAAAATCACTTTCGGCTTCATATAAAACTGGTTGTGGAATTTTAAAAGGATGTATCAACAATTATTAATAAAAACCCTTCTGTACTGGCGCATCTCGGCATCACAGATAATGTCTTTGATCATACAGGTTTGGTTGACGCTATATATTCGTAACGACACCATAAAGATGTTAGCATGTCAGCCAGTTATGTTTATGGTGTCGAGGTTCACCAACATAAATGACCCCTCTTCGAACATTTTCTTGCACCCGATTGAATTCAGTGAACCCAGTTCTGCTCAATACTTCGACAACTGAATACAAAGAATTCGTACTAATAAAAATCTCAGGTTTTATTTTCTACTCGAATTTACGTCTTTATAACCACAGCTGTCAGAAAAATTTAAACTATAGTTTAATACCTATTTTTTCATTGATAAATTTCAATTGTAAAAAAAAGGCTCAATATGCAGCGTGTCGAAGTTGGAAAATGGCATTCCTTTAAAATAACATTTCTCGTTGAAAAAAATCTTGAAGGAAACACTTTTGCAGGACAAGTATTGCATACCCATAAGGTAATAATTTTAGACTGGTTTTCAATGAAAATTTTTATTTGATATGGGGTGAATCAAACATTATTCAAAATGAAAATCGTTTAGATCATAATTTACCCTGAAATCGAAAAATTCGTATTTGGAATTTTCCAATTTTTTGTCATTATAATCTTAGATTGGGAAGATGCACTATATTAATGTCTTCTGGCTTTGCTATGACCAGTTTTTGAGATAAACAGGATAATATAAAAAGAGGGGCAACCGTTATTACAAAAGTTGTATACAATGAAAATTTTATACAGCGTAACGGTAAGAGATACGTTACCGTTTACTAATTTTTATTTTGTCAATGTGCAATGAACGACATTGTACAGGATGTCCTAAATTCGAGGCTAACTGAGAGCATCTCAAGAACTATAAAACTCAGAAAAAAAATATACAAGGACCCCAGATCTTTTCTTCGAAATAATTAAATACCAGAAAGCAGATGATAGATATCTTGATTCCTCAGTTTATTAGGTGAAAAATAAACTTTTTTCTTCTTCTTCAACTTTTTGACAACTTTCGTAATAACGGTTGCCCCTCTTACTATATTACCCTGTTTATCTCAAAAAATGGCCATAGGAAAGCCAATACTTGACATTAAAATAGTGTACTCGATCTAAAGGTATAATGAGAAAATTGGAAAATTTTACGGATGACTTTTTCAATTACAGGGTGAATTCTGAACTAAACGAATTTCATTTTGAATAACGTTTGACCGACCCTGTACCTAACAATAATTCGTAATAAAAACCAGCCTGAAAATATAACCTTTTGAATAAGCAATATTTGTCGCGCGAAAGTGAGGAGAGAAGACTTGTTCAAAAAAGCCTTCATTTCTATTTCATGAAACATATCGTTGAAATGTATGAATAACCTATGAATGCATTGATTCCGTTTTCCAATTGATATCTCCCATTTCATTGAGTGATATGCATTCTTCTACGTTTATTTAAAATTACCCCATTGCACTGGGGTTAGTTTAAATTATAATTGGAATGACGTTTGAAGGTCATTTGAAATTGAATCTGGTCAGTTGAATGTTTTACTATATTCTAGTTTTACGCTCATTCATTTATCGTGAGGCGAATGACTTTTGAAGGGGGCGAAGTACTGAGAAATTTAACTAGTATTTGAAAAGGATTCTAGTATTTAGTTTTGGAGTTTCACCAGAAATTCATTTTCATCTTCCACTTGTATGATCGCACTGCTATTTTACAATCGACTTGTCAATTTCAGCTAGTCAGATGGGAATTTTTCAATAATTAAGAAAACAAAATTTCATATGGGTATAACTTTGGATCGATCATTTTTTTCTTTTTACGAACATAGCAGAGATTTTTGAATCTTGAAGTCAAAATTGGTCGGCAGATTTGAACATCGAATTTTTTAGTGAGTTGAATCCAATATTTTGAGAACATTCTCTCAAAAGTATTTCACCATTTCTATGGAAAATATTAGAGAAATTCCTTTACCAACAGCTTTATGATTTCTGCTCGTTGAATGATTTTTACCAGTGCATCAGTGCGGATTCAGAGCAACTCACAGCGTTGGTACAGCACTCACCCATATACTCGACGACGTCTTGCGTAACTGCACAGGTTCTTTTAAACTTTTAAACTAAAGCCTTCGACTGAATCAATCATGAGCTGCTTCTTGCCAAGCTGGAGTGTTATCAACATTCCGGAATTGTTTTGAATTTTTCGAAATATTTCTATGTAATAGAAGTCAATATGTGAGGGTGGAAGGAGGTAGATCATCATGTGTTCTCATCAAAAAGGGAGTACCACAGGGTTCAATTCTAGGTCCATTCATGTTTCTGATCTATACTGCTGATTTGTGTGAGACTGTTAAATTTTGCCGGTTTCATGCTTTTGCTGATAAAAATTCTTTGAATGGTTTTTAAGTCAAAAAATAAAAAATCACTTCTATCCAGCCAAGCATCTACTGCTTCAAAAATGCCAGTATATAATCATTTAATTTTCTTTCTTCTTGTTCATCATAAATGTTGATTTTTTTTGTTAAGGAAGGATTAAGGGATATATTGTAATATTGTGGGTTGAAATGTAAGAGTAGAGTAAGCTAAACTTTCGCCCAATAAAGACGATCATTATTATTATTATTAAAATCCAAAAACAACAGACATTCCTGCAAAAATTCAGATTGGTGTTACTGAGTTCATTCACGATGAATATTCAACGCAAGGTTCATTCGAAGGATCCACAAATTAATTAAAGGGTAAGGGTCTACGAAATGTCGAAGAGACATTCAAAATGTCTCAGTCTCGTCTGCGATGGAACAGAGAAGGAAGCTGTTAAGTGGTAAGGTGAAATGGGTTCGCGGCTGTCTTCGATCCATTTATAAACATCTTGCCTGTTGGCATGCAAATCAGACATCTAGCCCAGATTTTGATTGATCACTTCAGAAGATTGATTACGCAGGACCGCGTATATATTGTCGACAAAAGTGCGTCGCTATAGAATATGCCATAGAATATGCCGGGTCTATTATATGGAGTCTCATTCTGAATTGTTATCAGTATTTTTCCTTTCTGTCTTATCTGATTCCCATTATCTCGAGTATTGCCCTTTTTTTATTTCGCTTCTGGTTAGCTGGGTATTGTGCTTTTTTACGCTCCACGCTGCTAACGACCTAGACATGACTTCCGTACTAATTGTTCACATTTCAAACAAGTAATTGTTCTTAGTTGACTTCAAGTTCCTCGAAAACACTCTTTCTCATGATCAACAACTAAAAAATTCTCTTTCAATCGCATTCGTCAGAATATTGCAATAACTTCAAAGCAACAACAATTTTATTCAGTCAGTAGTGGGTGCAAAACTGTTCTAATTCTTTATTCCTCAAAAATGAAAACCCAATGTAAGTAACCATTTTCTGTTTCTAAGTTCATTCACCATGTTCAATTATTTGTTCTCAGTTGATTGCTCTGTTTTTCAATAGGGCCTCATCAACTTGCAGTAATTGTTCTTTCAATGTAACCCTCACTTATGCTTGGGTTGAAATCTTTCTCATGTCTCTTGTCTCATTTTCACCACTATGTTCTACGCCTCGGGGTAGGCTTTACTTCCCTCGTATCAATTTTCTACTGATTTACTTCAAGAATATCTTGCTTATTTCGCCGTTTGTATGTTCTTTCAACCTTTCCAATAAACTATTTCTTGAATTCATGAAGCCGTTATGGCATGTGTTATTTTTCTAATTTTGTATATGTTGAATTTTATCATTATATCTCTGCTTTATCTGTGATATATTTGTGACACTTTCAATCTTTAATTTAGTTGGAGAATAGCTCAACTTATTTGCTCGTTCATTTTCATTATCCGCTTGATAGATAGGAGGTATATGCCTTATTACAGTCTTCGATTTATCACACCAGACATCCATTTTTGTGTTTTCCACATTTACAGCCTTAGAAATATCTAGAGAGACACTACAGGGATAGCGAAAACCGTTAGAAATAAAGGGTGGCTTAAATTATGAAAAAGTTGCGTTATGTTGGGATCAGTGTGTTGGTGTTAACAGATTCAAAATATCTCAAGTGGCTCCCCAGATATCTCTGAAAAATTAAAAATTGAGATTTTCTTTTTTTCTGGGTAACTCATTTATTTTTGGATATAACTCCACACAATAAAAGTGTTGTTTGCAAGGTTTCTTCTCATGTCATCATTTTTTATTGATGGGACTCCACACAATAAAACTGCTATAAATCGGTTAGCTTGATACGATTCAAGTATTTGATAAATAAATACTTGGCTCGACTTGAGATTGAAAAACTACTACTTCACTTGAGCTAAACTTGAAATGAAGTCAAGCTCAAGCCAAGGAGTTCGAAAATCAAGCCAAGACAGGAATCTCTACAACACACTCATCCCTAAATAACGCAACTTTTTTGTAATTCAAGCCACCTGTATTTCTAACAGTTTTCGATATCCCTCTAAAGGGTTCTAGTTGGAGAAACTGTTTGAATGTTTGCCATCAAAAGTGGAAAATACAATTCAAATAAATTAAGGTAAAATCGTACTTAGTATGTCAAGAGAGTATTTCAGAGTGAGTCGAAGAGAAGTGGAATAGTTATTTATAATACAAGTGCAGAAGGTATTGATATTCTTCCACGAGTTCAAAATTCAAAAACGAGCCACGAAGTGGCGAGTTTTGGAATGAACGAGTGGTAGAATGAGCCTTCTGTACGAGTATTATACATTATTTTCTCTAATTCATTGCATTTTCATTGAAATTAATGAAATATTTCCATAAATATAATTTAGTGATATTTGCATTGAAAAATGTTGGTTGGCAGAACTGCTTTCTTTAAGGCAATTTGATGAATTGACAGATAAAGCCGCAGCGGAAAGTTCGGAGTGCCAACATAGAATAATAAAATATAACCATGAAAACTGTGCGTTTCTGATATATTCTCGCACGATTTTGTTCTACAAGATGTGGAAGAATGAACGGAATAACCACAGAATTAGAGAAATACCTAACTTTTCTTTTAAGATCATATAGAATTTTAGCTTTTAGTCGCATACGAAGATCGTTTAGGATTCCAAGTGAAAAATATCCATTGTCAGTCGGACTGTAATTGCCCTCCATTTCAATATTTACCCTGTAGAAATGAGAGGAAAAGGGTGTGCTACGTAAATTGGGACGCTGTCGCTTGTTATGATTTCGAATTTGGAATCCCAGCGGGTATGTAATCTGCAGGGTCATCACATTGATGAGTATTAATGGATTAATGCAGTATGTTAGGTCAACACAACATATTGTTATAATATACAGAGAACCATCGAATTTGTGGCTTTTCAACGTCACAGCTTTCAGTCCTCAATGAAGCCAGAGTAATATTTCATGTAATTTTCGATTGATTGACATTCGTTTTCGAAACTGAACCTTTATAGCACCCACTCGTTCAATTTCTTCCTTTCCACAACTCTTTATTTTTACGAAGGATGTATGTAAGCTATTCTTGACAGTTATTTGAGAAGTTGCTTAAAACCGTAAGCAGTTTTCTGTATCCTTATGGTTTAGTGACAAACTTGAAAACAGGAAAAAAAGTAATAGAAATGATAATTTCCTATCGAATATTCAACTCAGACTTTATGACATTGTGTTGAAAGGTTTCTCTGAAATGAAGTTCCCGAATTCAGATAATGTTCATTTTTCACCTTCGCAGAATCAATAGATCATATTTTTACATTAGTTTGTTATGACAAAAATCGTCATGGCTTTATTTGCCGGTAATCGAAAAATTTATGGGATTGCGAGTTCATGACAAGAAGAGAAAATTTCATACGATTTCATTCTAAATAGAGAAATTGAAAGATTCTGTGATCTCTTGCCGATATTAATGGCATAGTAGAAAGAAGATCGCATGAAATGTTAGATTATTATATAGACGTACAACTATGCTTCCTCCTTTTTTTCCGAAATTCTAGGCTTTATTGTAAAAAATTGGTTATACATTTATGATTCCAAGTATTGTCCTTTGCTGGCCTGTACTTTCTCCCATCTTTTTTTGGCATCGCGTTGAAAAAACGGGTCATCTTTTGAAGCGATCCACGAATCGATCTAATTTTTTACTTCTTCATGAGAACTAGAGTTCTGGTCATCCAGGCCGTGTGCCATTGATCGAAAAGAGTCATAGTCCGAGGGAGCAATGTCAGGAGAATAAGGCGGGTGAAACCACTTGTTCTTGAGTTCTTGAAGCGTTGAAACCACTCTCGGTACGTTCTTTCACTAATAGCGGCATTAACGTAGGTATTTGAGAGCATTCGATAAGCCTCAGCCTCAGATTCCTTCATATCAAAGTAGAAAATTAAAACCTCCCGCAAATGACAAAAATTTTGCTCTTCGGCTGACATGTTTAATCGGGAATAACTTTATGATGCAGACATAAATCGACTAATATTTCGATGGCGTTATGTTGACGAACACTTACCGCTACAATAATGTGTTGCAAAACAGCGGAATCAAAGTTGTACACCTGATATTTCAAAATTTTTTTTTGTCATGAAAAATATTCCAAAATGTAATAAATGACATTGAGTTGAAATCATCTCGTAATTCTTTGTTTTCATGGCATGCCACTTTGCGAGTAAATGTTGTAATTGTAAATTATATAAGATCAAACAGCAATCTGAAGGTTCATGCGAAATTTCTTGAAAAAATTCAATTAACATGAATCTCAACTAGAGAGAAAAACTACGGAGTTCAGATCATTCCTTTTCCTTCTGTCACCAATGAAATCTACTTCAATCACAACAAATTTATGATGAAGAGTCTTAAGTGATTTTTCAAGTAATTCCTTCGCGGAACAAATGAATCAAAAAAAAATTTTTTTTTGTAGATAAGCCTGGCGAAAACGTTTTCTAACACTTCGAGTGCTTCATTTCACTTTCATGAATCCCTGAAGTCCATGAAAAAACGGGATACGGTAACAGAAAGATTTATATTCAGCACCGAAGATTTTTAGCTCTAACTAAGATATTTCATTAAAATTCAGGGAAAATAAAAATTAATCTAATCCCTTTCGGCAAGAAAGAGTAAATGGTCCCCCAAGACAGCCCATTTTCCGATGGCCCTAGTTTCATTGTTTTATGTCAGAGAAATTGGCGTCAACCTCAATAGGTCTCTTGGGGACCGTAAAAAGGGCCAATTTGAATATTTTCAACAAGGATTTTAAGGAGCGTGAATTCTTATAGGGGTATTATTGAACGGTGACTTGTCCAAGTTATGGGGGATGGAAACAAGAAATATTGGAATATCGCCACAAGATATCATTTGTCTAAACGAGAATATAATGGAAATATAGTGATACATTCTGATTAGTCAGCGAAGTTCTTGACAAAATACTATTCTTAGAATCATCTCCAATAATCTAGTGCAGACTTTTATTACTGCAGACTTTTATTTCTTTTGAATGAAAAAATCTCTCCAGTGGTAGTCCATATATGATATAAGTGAATATGAATAAGCAAATTTAGGAGGGACGATTCAGAAACTTCGATTCTTCGGTTTGAAATCAGATATAAATTCGATAATTTCGTGAAGTTACTGTTATTATTATTAATTATGAATTTTTTCATAAAATGAACCTTTACTTTTTTTTAAGACTCGGCAGCAAAATATCGGACCCTATACTGTTTATGAGTTTATTATCGTGTTCAAGTTGATTACTTTTTTTAGTAATAATAATAGAGAATCTTTATTTCAGAAGGTCAGTTAGAAAATCAAACAAACGAAATAGTGTCAATAAAGAACAAATGAAGAAAATATTCTATTGAATGAAATCCTCCAGCTTGTAAGTTTTAAGTTCTATCAAAATTTTATGTATTTTTTGCATTACGAGCACATCTATGTCCGAGGTTTATTATTTTCCTTTATCTATCCGCTTTGTCGGTGTCGCCCCTTATTTGCCATCTGTGATTTTTGCATTGGTCATCGGTATACACTTACCCGTTGTTTTTTGTATCATTTTCCTCACAAAATACTAATACTGCAGTTATCAAAGAAGTGAACTGAGTTATTCGCATCGAAAAAATGGTCTGTGTATTTCATTTAAATTGCAATTTATTTGTAAAGACATCAGTTCTGAATTGACCATAATGGTATTACTGAATTGGAGGTACAAATGAAAATAACAAATTCCTCGGATCATCTTAAGAAATAAAGTCCTATAACATGGGTCCGAGAACGGTTGGTTTTTGAGATACAAATGTCAAAATTCAAGTTTTTTTCTCATAGCACATTCCCTTCACAAGATATTCAACTTAAATTTGGCATAGATATTCCAATTTAAAGTTTTCATCATGTAATATGCTAATTTTGAATGCAAATCTACAGGGTGATATTTTTTCTGGAAGAGTGTCCGCATCTTTCCACCAGAACATTCGTTTTGTGAACCACCGGTATTTTAAAAAAATGTAAAAAAACTGGTCTAGTAACACACATAATGGTTTCTTGTCGGTTCTTGTGAAAGAATATTCAGTAATCCTCAGGAAAATCGAATCATTATAAGATCCAGTGAGCTGTGATGAGTAAATAATAATTTATTTAAGTTTTGGTACTTATTTAACCAATCTGTAGAGAAGATCAATAAACATTCGATAAACTGTTATATGCATCACAAAAAGTAGGACTACCAAAAACACCCTGTATCTCGAAAACAAAGCATTGCTTTATTTTTATAGGACATTCTATCCTTAAAATTATTCAAGGAATTTTTTATTTTTCTTTGTACCTCCAATTCAGGATCGATCGAATGGTATGAACAATCGAATAAAAAAAATGCTATTATTTCTAGTAATTTTTGTTTAAAACTTCGTTTTCGATTTGCTCATATCAAAAATATGAGTAAACGTCGTTTTTCGATTGCACCCTAGAAAAAAATAAAAAATTCAACGAAAAATAAATCGAACAAAATACAATAATGGTGAAAACTAGATACATAATTTACTTCTTGTTGCAGGCCATCAAATGTACTTTGCCAAACTGTTCTTGTGATTGTTTCATCCCAGGAATCAAACAAATTCGTTATTGTGAAACTTGCAAACATGGCTGGGTTCCCCATGGTAAGTAAATGGAACATTATAACCTCATCTGATTACTAAAAATTTGAAGGTATGAATTGTTGTTATCTAACAACACCTTCAAAGTTACTGTGATATTTTTATTGATCAGTATTTTTCTATGTATTGTATAATAATATAAAACGGAGTATAATAGCAAAATTGAAACAAAAATCTAACAAAAATTTACAGGGTGTTTCAAATTAAGTCGGCACCCTTGCCAACTCCTTTATTATTGATGCTACAATTGTCGGTTAACTGGTAGCATTTTTAGTGGCCTTCTCGATGCCGAAAACAGAACAAAAATTGACAGTCGCGTTGTCATAATATTTCATAAAATGATATTTTTTTCAATGGAACACCCTATATTTTTTCATGCATTTCGATTCGCTATAAAATTCTCAACAACATTGTTGTGTTGTGTTGCATTGAAAAAAATATCATATTATGAAATATTTTGACAACGCAACTGTCAAATTTTGTTTTGTTTTTGGCATCGAGAAGGCCACTAAAAATGCTTCCAGTTTGCCCATTTAACCGACAATTGTAGCATTAATAATAACGGAGTTGGCAATGGTACCGACTTAATTTGGAACACCCTGTATAATTATTCAGAGTATGAATAGTTTTGAAATTCGTGGAGCGTCTCTCTGAGATATAGCAAGTTATAGCGTCTTATTTTTTGTAGAATGAAGTGAAAAATAACTGAATCCATTTCGCCTTGAAATATGAAATCTCACTTTTTCAAACGATTGCTTAGAATGAGCTTATCTAACATTTTCTACAGATCCATAAAAGTAAATTTTTATATTCAGTCTATTTTTTTTCCGCGGCGCCTCATTTGTATTAAATTTCTTTTACCGTGGAAGTAGAATAAATAAGCTTTGAAAGCAATTACCCATTTTGTCAACGGTTTAGATTCAAACAGAAGACTTTGTGTAAACAAAAGCAAAGGTGGCCTGAATTACGTTGGTCCTGTAAGTCGTAAACTCTTGGTACATAGGCGTAGGTAGGTTTTCACTCCACGTGACATGAAAATGAGTGAGAGAAGAAGAAAAAATCCCGAAATTTGCTGTTCACATTTTTCAATGAAATGACCTCTTTGCATGATATTTATCGTTTTTTTTTCCAACCAGAAATTCAATTTAGATATGAGATAGAGTAATTAAATTAATATTAAAAGATATGTGATGTTTCGTGTGATTTGATTGATCAAAGTAATTGCCATCTCTTAATTGATAGCAGCGAGGTAACAACAATGATAGATATATGAAGAAACCCAGCAGAAATGTTACGTAAGGAACCGAATAACAATAATTGTGATTTCGATGGTATTGACAGATAAATTGGATTTATCATAATAACTCCAAGAGTCCAAGGTAATTGACGGTGGAGGAGTATTGATAAAAATATGGATAAAGATGAAATTATAAGACAAAACACACTAATTGAATAGACTATGAGCAATAGAAACATTCTTCTGGTAATTGATTGACTGATTATTAGAATCGATAATTTATGTCGAAGAAAGCTAATAATCGATTACTACTATCTGAACTATTTATGGTTTTGATGATTGTGTATTGTGATTAAAACAATACCAGTCATTCAATTATTAAACCTTCCATTCAAAATACGATTGAAATGCGATATTCCAACGGAACGAAGAATATTATTGATATTGTTCAGTGGTTCGCATCATTTCTGCAAATTTAATATTTTGTCGTAATACTAGAGGTTTCATTTATACTGCTCCACAAGAGTTGGGGATATCGTATTCAATCGTTTTGAAAAGTTTGTAATCTTCGAGAAAATCGCTGTAAAATCATTTAAAACTCAATAACAACTTGAATCGATCCAATAAAAATCAGCATGAGACATTTCGTCAATCTGGTCGCCTTTTTTCTGGAGTTTGGTTCTTTGTATATGCTTCATGGATGTTCTTATTTTGAATTGGAGTCAGTTTATCAACGGTTTCGATTTGAAACGAGTTTTCTGAAAATACGAAGACGTAAATTTACAAACGCTGAGGCTAATAGGGCTATCGGAATGCTACAGGGTGGCCTAACTCAGGTTGTTGTAGCGGAAAGGCTCCAAGTCAGACTTTGGAATAGGTTCAGGGAGACAGGTTCCTTGTTGGAAAGACCAAGGCTTGGTGGGCGACGAAAAACAACACCTGCTCATGATCGTTTCATCACCGTTTCGGCGAGAAGAAACCCTACATCTACATGTAGAATGCTACGGAATACTCTTCAAAATGCAGATTGGGTCCAAGTTTCCATCGAAACCATCAGACGACGTTTGAGAGTGGTGAATCTAGGTTCTAGACGTCAATTAAGAGGAGTTCCATTAACACGTGACCATAAGCGTCGAAGACTGGAATGGGCAAGGCAACATATCAATTGGAACGACCATTGGCCTAGTGTCCTTTTCACTGATGAATCCAGATATGGACGATTCTCAGATTCTCGAAAAATAAAGGTTATGGACAATCCCACGCATACACTGTTATCGTCTCTATGTCCAAGAAGTCCATCCATTCCGAGGGGGTAGTGTTATGGTATGGGCCGAGATATTTTTCAACGGGCGCACAGATCTACACATTTGTCCTGGGAATATGACCGCCTCAAACTATAGGGAGCATGTCATTGAAAATGTTGTGCCAAATTTTCACGCTGCTATTAGTGGAACTTTCCAATTTCTAGACGATAACGCTAGACCGCACCGTGTAGCCATAGTTGAGAATGCGCGCGAGGAGCTTGGTATTCCACATTTACCAATACCTCCGTACTCACCAGATTTAAATTGCATAGAACATGCATAGGATATGCTCCAAAGAAGATTAGATAATCATCAACCTACCCCAGAATCCTTAAATGATCTAAGAGAGCTTCTGCCCCGTTTAGGGAACCAAATTCCTCAAGAAATGTTCAACAACCTAGTGTGTAGTATGCAAAGAAGATGTCAAGCTGTTATTGATGCCCGTGGAGACCATACGCTGCAGACCTACAGGCTAAAATTAATTTTATTTCCTGCAACTTGAAATCATATGAACTTTCATCACAAAAATCTCATTTAAACTATATTTTTTTGAAATTTAAGTCGATATCCCTAACTCATGTGGAGCAGTTTATCTAAATGGATCATTCAATCCAAGAGTATCTAGAAAACGGTAAAATGTTCTGGTGTAGACCAGAAGATCTACGGCACTGTCCTAACGTCGTAAAGATCGTTTCGAGCGTCCGTCGAACTGTTTACAGCGTCGTGACGGTTCAGTATAGGCACACATGTCGTTTTTGATAAACAGATCGCGACAGCCGTTAACACATACATTCCAATTGCCTCTACTTTGAACGACAATTTCACTATTTATAGATCCAACAATAATATTTACTCTGGCATCATTCATCAATTTTTTGCAACAGAAGATGCCATTCTACTTTGTAACCACAGGTTATAGGATCCTGGCTTATTATTTTTACCGGAATGTGACATTTATCGCCCTTTCTACGAGGCAGTTTTTTGATCTGGTTTAAATTTAGAACCTTTGAAAGCAAGGTTTGGTTTTCGTATGTCTCATTTTTTTTTGACAATTTGGAATAACCTAGGAAGGCATTTCTGTAAATGCAAGCATGAATGACTTTTCTCAGATTAGTCCACTATTAACTTCGAAAACAAAATTTTTTCTGATCCTTATTGTTGTTTCTCTGATAAATCATTTCATTTATTAGCAAATTATTATTATATACTTAACGTTCACTGTGTTTTAAAAAAGATTTTTTGTATTCATATTCATTCACGACTTTTACGAGATGTCTCATTCCTGAATAAATCAAATTTTTCGAACTGTCCAATTTCTAAAATTCATAAAAAAAGAAAGTTAGATGTGACAACTTTGGTTGGTTCAGCGTATTGAAGCTGAATTAACTTTTTGAAAATATGAACAATGATTTCAAATAAAAAAAACAAAGTGATATTTCCAACCTGAACACTTCAAATGAGAAATAATGAGTCCGGTCCTGGAATATTGATAAAATTAACATGTATCCAACCCGACCTCGACTCGATTAATTTTTTGCAGTCATTCCGTACTCACCTAGTTCTTATCTACCTCTAGTAAGAGTATGTACAGTTACTCCCGGGACACCCTGTATAAGGAAAGGGTTAATATAATAGCGTGCATTTATTATTTATACATGCTCTTTCCTTAATTTTGTTCTCCTTCTACTTATATCTACATTTTTTCGAACATATATAGTCTTTAAAGTGTAAGATGTCTTCTATTATATTGACTGTTTACGAAGTGATAATTTCATTCAAGGAAATGAAGAAAAGGTCACACGGATTTAGATTTGGCGAAAAACGTTGAGTGTTTGATTTCTGTTTTAAAGAATGGGTTTCAATAAAAAATCCTTCAGAGCTTCTTCACGTTATTGCATGGAAAGTCCTTCGTGAGTTATGTTGAATTTCCATCAGAAAAGCTAACAAGAACCACGCCCAGACGTCTTCAATTTACATTTGCTCACTGAAACCTCCTGTCTTGGGTCATCTATAGTCAAATGTGCGACCAGTGACCGTTGTCTATGCATAGAATACGATGTCCCGATACAGAATTGTGCTCTGGGGAGATGCACACTCTGGCATAGATGATATACTGTATTGTCTATGTATTGAATTTTTATATGTTTATGCATCCCCGGTTCCCTTTTATTATTGGCTCGGACCAAGCTTCATTCCCTCTGGGACGGTTCCTTCACTGAAATGTCAACTCTTACCACTCAACTTTTATTTATGCTATATCGACTTATGAAAACGGTCACACGTTCAATATGAATATCGATCGGAATAAAAGACAATCATGAGGTAGAAGGAGGAAAGGAAATGATCGAATAATGAGACCAAAATACAAGCTGCAATATGAAAATTCAGCACGAATGCTGAAAATTTCAAGTTTCTAGGTCTTTGATTTGTGCCTAAGCCAAAAATAAGGATATTTTGTCATATTAATTCTTCTCGATTTCTCATTCCCTGTTGAGATAGACCCCTTCAAAGGATATAACAATCCCACAATTTTGATGGCGATTGGAAAATCAACACGAATACCATTGGAAAAAGAACGTAATTTTCTTGAAGTTAAATTCTAAACACCCAAAAAGTACTCATCTATTATCACGTGAAGAGAAACGAACTGGATTGGACGATGACGTCAATTTGAAGTAAACGCGTGAGTCATTTGCATTTTTATTTCTTTGTATTCAGTGCTTCTTGCCTTCGTATTTTCTATGAGAAAATATGTTCTTTATGTTGTGATTTTGAACATATTCTTTTGATGTTCACAAACGAAAACGGTTGAATAATAATAGTGGGGATTACTCTATCAAACCCTATACCTAAAATGAATTGAATTATCGAGGAAGAACTTTAAATCAGGAAAAACCGCAATTTATAACTAAGTTTGTGACTTCCGGAAAACACAGAAAGGAACTAAAATTCGATGTTTCCTCAAATGAATTCGACATTTCAAGAGTTGTAATGAATTATTCGTAGTTGAAAATTGTATTGGTTTATAGATTTCTCAACAATCCCAACGAAAAATTAATTATAATTCATGAAAAGTGAAATTTAGTTATCCAAACATTGAATTTTAGTTTCTTTCTGTGTTTTCCGGAAGTCACAGACTATTCCACTCAGTGAAGAGTTGCGGTTTTTCCTCATTTAAGGTTCTTCCTCGATAGCTCTTGAAGTATTCATTTTAGGTATAAGGTTTGCTTGAGTAACCCCCACTATTTTTGTACGTTGAATCGACTGGAATAATAAAAAATATAGGTTCTAATTTGAAAATCTAGAGTTTTGATGAATTTGAGTTGTCCAAATTCATGATCTTCTTATAAACACCCTGTACATGTTTGATCCAAAATGCAAACAGTCTTATATTACTACGTATTTGCAGAATCGAAAATGAAGAACTTTTTTTCTGCAGAAATATTCAAATAAATGTGAGTCCCAGTCTTCACCATTTTTTTCATAAGAACTCATGAACCGTTGAGTTTATACCCAAGGTATGGCATATTGCCGAAATTATCATCAAAAAAGCTATCTAATGATGCAATAATATACTGGGTGTGTCTTTTGAAATAAGGAAGTAGTAGTCTGTTTCCGGTAAAACCAAAAGTTGTAGAGATCTGAAAACATTTTAGGGAGAAAGATCATTGTATCAAAACGCAATGTGCAAATTTTCAGCTCGAAAATTCGAATAGTTTTCTATAAACGTCTAATAAGCCATCCCGGTGAATCACCCTGTATAGGGGTTTCCAATAAGAGGACTTTCGTACATTACTAAAAATAGAACGACAGCCGGCAATAGAGAATTTGGTGGAAAAATGTGTGCTATTGGGACAAAAGAGTGATGTGCATAATTGAAACCGTGTGCGTAGCTCAAGAACAACTTGAGATATTGCTGCTGTAGTCCGTAGTATTGACGAAAACCCAGGTTTTTCGATTCCTTGTCGATCTTGGGAATTAGTAATTACACAAAGGGTATTACTCCGAGATTAGAAGATAATGATGTGTACGATGTTTATTTTCAACAAGAGGGACCAAACAAGCCATAAAAGCCATTGCGCAATTTTGCAAAAAAAGTTTCGTGGCCTTGCTAATTCTCGAAGAGTTGATTGCAGTTGGCCATCGACGTCTTGTTATCCAGCACCTTTAAACTTTTTCTTTGAGTCCACGTGAAAAATAAGGTCTATGCCACTGCTCCACAATTAATTCAAGATCTTAAAGATGGACTTTAGTGAAGTTATCAAGGACATACATCTTCATATTGCTAATGCTAATTGGCCATTCCATAAAAAGGATATGGTACTGCAACTTTGGCCGTGGTCGCCAATTTGCTGATATCCATTGTTAATAGCATACTTTCCTCTTTACAATGAAATAAACATCCATATATTTCACTTAAAATATACTGGTTTTTGTTAATATCAAAATGAAATATTTAATTGAAAAACCTTTCACTTCTGAATTAAGTAACTTATGCCACATTGATTGCAATTCTGTTCGAGAAACCTTTATGCGAATCTACGAGATGATTTGTCAAATATGTCAAGAGAAGACTGGCATTCCATTTTCGCCTAGTGTTGTAGAAGGTGTCTAAAATCCGAAATAACCAGACCCAAATTGGCTTGCCAGTAGAATTGACCACACTGACAAACTCCGTCGACAGATTAATGACAAAAGGGACCTTAACGACCTTTCAAGATCGAAGATGCATCCCCTGATTAGCTAATAGCGACAAAAGACCGAAAATAACAGTCAGGGAGAGTGAGCATAACGTTGATGTATTCATTTACAACCCCAACAATTTGTAAACTGGCTGGATACCCCCGGGCATAGGCAATATCTACTAGTGAGCTTCTGAAATGACACACGACACCGGTGGGTGACTTCACAAAGGATTAAATATTGCCATTATGCTGCCCTGCACGACTTTCGAATTAAATTAAAATGTAATGTTTGCGCGATGTAGCGGGTGCTTTATTAAATTAGGATATGCAGCAAAGCGTATTCTAAAGGGTAAATGAAAACTTACGTCTTCCGCCTTTGAGGTGACTCCGGTGCCTCTTGCAAACGAATCGTGTAATGCAATTTGTAAGGTTAATTATAAAGCAGATTCATAAATCATTCCGATATCTCTGGCGACTGTTAAAATGAGGGAAATACATTTTCAGAATCAAGTCGATACTGGACTTAAAATTAGGGCTTTAACGCCACTGATTCCATAAGGGAATTTTGGTTTATTATATCCAACAATGAACGATTGGAATCGTTCGGAGAAAATAAATTTCAGTCCCTCTGGTATGATTACAGATTTTTGAAGGAAAAAAAAGCACTGATTGCTTAATGAGATTGAGTTGAAAGCATCACTTATGTTGTCATAACTTGTTACTTTGTAAGTACATTGATAAACACATTTTCATGACAAAATCACGGATAAGACTTGCAAATTTGAGATGTTCTACAATTATTGAAATGATAATTGGCATATTTCTTCTAGAATTGGATATCGCATACATCAAAGAAATCATTATTATTCTACAGATCTTGTGAATTCTGAATATTTTTGTGAGCCAGCCCCGTGGAAGTCAGTCGAAAGCCTTTTTAGAATAAAGATTTTCATAAGAAAAAAATTGTGACTAGATTGCATATAATTGAATTTATCACTACTTCTTCGTTTTCAGTGAATCCTTCCTGTGCATAGCCATTCTATCATGAAAAATATTATTATTCATATTTCAACCTGGAATCACCTAAGTAAAAAGGTAATTTACAAAGTTATCTGATACAACGCTCCTCAAAGCTCAAAATCAAGGGGAAAAATCTATTGTCCTTCATAACATAAAACCAATCAGTTCAGAACGTTCAATTTATAATGATTATGTAGTTGATAAATGAATGTGGAAATTTTGCAGTGTGATAATCCTGTACGATCGTCTTTATTGCAATGAAGCTTTCTGCCCGATACAAAAACCGATCTGATATTGTCTGGGGTTAATTCTAATTTGGTGTGAGTGGGGAACAGTAATTTATATCCAGAATTTGTCTTGTACAACAAAAACCACGAGAAATATTACTGATTTCCCCATATCAGTTTATGTGTCTCTGCTAATGGAGACATATTTCACCGTTGCCTAAATTCAATACAGCCATTGGCCTCTCTTGGGGTTCACAAACTGAAGTTGATCCATAACGTTTTGACACTAACCCAATATTGGAGTTCTGGGTGACTCCAGTCCACGCTGTCGCAGTTTATCATCCACAGGACATTCAATCGCAAAACTGGATAGAATGGAGTAAGAACTTATTTCAGATTGACTAATGATCCTCAGAGGTCTTGATATGCGTATATATGTGATCTCTATAAGGATGCAATTAGCAAATGAATGAGCGAGCTCTCGAAAGATTTTGGCTTTTATAATATTTTCAATTGGAAGGGTTCTCATCAATTGATTCCAAAATAAAAATAGGATTCCTCTATCAAAAATTTGAAATTGTCGATATTATCTACTGAAATTTTGCGCTTGCATTCTCACCGCAAATTGCTATCCCTGGCTCAGCTGAATCCTAAGCCATATATATCCCGAAGATATCGGCGAATTGAATAAATTTATTCCCATCGAGAAATGGGTATGTGATGGTCTCTTTCCTGTATTAAGTCATCTTTTACTGCTGGCAAATTTGAAGGGCCCGGTATTAAAATCTGTCATATAAAATTTATATCGGGCTTGCATGACGAGACGAGAATATCAATTGGCCGAGTTGACCATAGCGCCTCGCCTCGCTAGATGCTAAAATATTACTGGAATTTTATATGCCCGGCTTCTTGTGGCAACTGCGACGGATGGAACACGTTCATCTGGAATCGTATCCAGACACCGATACTGATTTTGCAGTTTCTGGTGAGGTGGAAGAATTCCCGTATCGAGTCTTATAGTTCCAATTGAATTTTGGCTCGCTTCGATAGAAATAGGTTTTCCATCAAAAGGAATGAAAAAAAAAACTCAGTGCTGGATGATTTTTTGAGTTGAATCAGTCTAATATCTCGAAAAGGAAACATCTTACGGAAAATGTTGGGTTGATGGTCTTAAGGAGAAAGTACACTTATGCCAGAATCTCTTCCATTTTATTCCCTCTTATGGGAGCTTGATGGAATTTCAAATGGGATTTGTATTCTACTGAAGAAAATAGAAAAAGTTTTGTATGAACAATATTTCACGAATCGACATAGATCGCTTTGTATTCGAGTCTGAACTTTTCGTCTGACATGAAATTCGAATGTTCTCTGCTAAACTGTTTGTTTTCAGTATACATGTAACTGTTGTTCTTGGTTCAAAATATCCATTAATTATTGAGGATGTATCAACTGAAAG
This sequence comes from Harmonia axyridis, assembly GCF_914767665.1. NCBI lineage: Eukaryota > Metazoa > Arthropoda > Insecta > Coleoptera > Coccinellidae > Harmonia > Harmonia axyridis. The sequence continues at coordinate 1,187,437 of NC_059508.1, forward strand.
AAGATTATTTGGAATCTAGTAGAAATCCTGTCGTCTCCATTCGTCGTTTTCTATTGTTTCAACGAATAGTTGGATAATGTATGACTGAAATTTCATGTGAATGGTTTATGGACGGAAAATTCAAACTCGAATACAGAGCCATCTCACTATTCTTAAAAAATAGGAGTTCCCATTTGAAATTTTAAAGTTAACCTCCGTATTCCCTACCAGGAGATATTAAATGGAAAAGGTCTGGCTCAGTTGGACTTTCGTAATAAGTTTTCTTTTTGAGGTTTTTGATTCAATTTAAAAAAATCACCGGTATATAAAAATATTCCTGAAACAAAACTCAAAGCTGAAAGCTATTTTTATCAATTAGGTAGGTACTTGATGATAGGACATTTGATCGATATTTCAAAATATAATCTCGAGGAAATAGTAATCAAAATATTTAGTTTCAAAGATGTCGCCTAATTGTAATTCACTTAAAAATATAAACAATTGAATGCTTTGTGTTCACTTAAACTTTTGACGTCATAGATTGGTCAATACAGTTCGTATCTGATCAATATATAATACTATATAATAATATTTCTGGATTATTCGGGGTTTTAGAGCTTTTTCGTATATTTAATAACATACAGGGTGATTCACCGCGATTGCCTATTAGACGTTTATGGAGAACTAATCATGTGTTTGTGCTAAAAATTTGCATTTTGGTGTTTGAGACTTTCTCCCTAAAATATTTTCAGATCTCTACAACTTCCGGTTATACCGGAAACAGACTACTACTTCCTTATTTCAAATGGCACACCCAGTATATTATTGCATCATGAGTTAACTTTTTTAATGACAATTTCAGCAATATGCCACACCTTGCGTAAAGACTCAACGGTACATGAGTTAATGAGATTCATATGAAAAAAATGGTGGCGACTCACGTTTTTTTGAATATTTCTTCAAAAAAAGTTTCTTTTTATAAAAACCTTTAACGTGTTCGATTCTGCAAAAACTTAGTATTAAAAACCTGTTCACGATTTGGACGAAAAATATACATGTAGAATTTAGTTATTCAAACATCGAATTTAAGTTTCTTTCTGTCACAGACTAATCCACACAGTTAGGAATTGCGGTTTTTCCTAATTTAAAATTCTTCCTCGATAACTCTTTAAGTATTCATTTTAGGTATAGGGTTTGCTCAAGTAACCCACACAATTTTTTTTTATACGTAGAATCGACTGAAATAAGAAAAAATATAGGTTCTGATTTGAAAATCTTGAGTTTCAATGAATTTGATTTATCCAAATTCATGATCTTCTTATAAACCATTTTTGATCCAAACTGCAAACAGTCTTATGAAACTAAGTATTTGCAGAATCGACTATGAAAAATGTTTTTTCGAAAAAAAATGTTTTTGCAGAAATATCCAAATGAATATGAGTCCCCGTCACCACCAACTTTTTCATAAGAATGCCATTAACTCATGAACCGTTGAAATCGTCATCAAAAAAGCTATCTAATGATGCAATAATATACTGGGTGCGCCATTTGAAATAATAATAATATCTAATAATAATTTTTCCATAAACGTCTCATAGGCCATCGCGGTGAATCACCCTGTATTTTGTCAATAGATACGAATATTTTTTATACTGGCAAATATTCAATTCAAAGCGTCTTTACTTCGTCTTCAAATTTTTCGATAAAAAAATTTCCAAATTGAAATGAATCACAACTTCAGATTGCCACTTCCAGGATCGATTACTAAAGTTGATTTTTTCCTTAAAATATCATAACCGAATAATTGTTAGCTTAACGCGTGTGTAGAGAAAATGAAGTTTCCTGTCTAATAATCACCGAAATGTAAAGGTGCCTTTACCGAAATCCTGGTGGTGGTCAATTAAAATGGAATCATTTTCGTATTATCTCAGACGAAGTCGACATGACCCGTAACAAAACAGTTAGAGCAATTCATTACTTCTTGATTACCATGGCGTGATCCAAACACTGTCTGACAACAGAACGTCACAGCCAACATTATCAGGGGAAGTCATTCTTCATAAAGGGATAATTGTCGGGTTTGATTTACATAATAAACGGCGTACAAAAATGAAAATTTGTCGGAGCCTTATCGGATCTTATCGGTCTTATCTGATTTTCCATTCGTGCAAAGGACAGTCTTGACTGCTTAGGGGCCAACGTTGCAGTTGGATGTTATTTATTTCACTTTCTTCGTGCAAACTGATAGAGACTGACCTCTCCCTAATTTTACAGGCTGTATTTCAGAAAACACATTTTACATACGGGTGGGACTGTCAACGGGTCGCTGAGTTATTGCCTTTCCAGAAGATTAGCTTCAGAAAACGAGTAAGAAAGTCATGCAGTGAGCAGCTCATTACAACACTGGAAATTCCTCTTGGGGATATCCGTATGTGTTTTATGAATGCGTAATATGTTTCTCTACAGCCTTCCAGTATCTGTGCACATAAACTCTTCGAGTATCTCTGCTATTGATGTTTTGAACAATAAGGACTTCTAAAGAATACCGACAGTTCTGCACAAAGGTTTTTATTGTTTCCAAATAATCAAAATTTCATTACTTCGAAACGAATACGACTGTGGATCATTGAGTACAATAGGCCATTCGACCGATTTTTCGATTTCTTTCAAATTATTCACAAAAACAAAATACTTCAGAAAAAATAGCAAACAAAGTATGTATAGTTGAATTCAAAGGGGCCTACCCAAACGTGGCATTTATGATATCATTTAAAATGATATAAACAATCAACAGCAATATACTCAATACAATATAAATTACTCATGAATCAATCAAAAATCAACACAACTACCATATTCAAATTACAAATGAGTTTTGATTAGCTACATATTCACTAATGAGTAATGGTACAGTAGCTTTTTTCTGGAACTTTATTACACTCAACAGTTTGATAGAAATAGATTAATGGTTGTACAAAGAAAACTTACATGAGCACAAAGTATAGCTATATTTCAGGTAGAATAGTGATGGAAACCTGATAATTTTACCATTAATTGTTCATGTTTCTTTGCATGAATTAATCATCTATATCTTAACAAACAAGAAAGAGTAAGAAGTTTATATCCCTTAAAGAAAGGCTCTAACTCGAATAAATTTCCTCGTAATATCACATTATGATCTAAACAGCGGTAAACTTGTAATAAATACTTAAAATGAACTCAATAGATAATGAGTCTTTAACCCTGCTGATATCGTAATAAGAACATAATTTTTTACACACTGATTCGACTTGGTGATCTTATCACAGAGGAAAGCCTAAGAGCACTCCCAAAAATTTAACGGTACCTATCTCTAGAAGTGACTTACTTATCCGAACATCCTAATACCAACCGATCCGAATAAGTATTTCGAATACGATATTATTTACATTCAGTATTATTGATATTTAAAATCAAATCATCCAAGTGACACCTCTCCACAAACTTGCAAATAAGTTCTTTACATATTGCTGTGAGTTTCAAGAGGACCTTGTCATAGACAGGATACCTAGATCAATATAATACGGTAGATCATTGATAAACAAAATGAATTGGAGCGGTCCCAAGACAGAGCCCCGAAGAACTCCTAAATTTATTTCACATTTGGGCGTTGAAGTAGCTCCTACTCTAACGTCGAAAACCAGCATGGCAGTGGAAGAGTGAAGGTTTTCGAAGATGCAGAATTGGAGGCATTACTTGATCAAGATTCGTGTCAAATGCAATGAGAATTGGCAGGATCATTGAGAGTGACGCAACGAGCCATTTCAAAACGCTTGAAAGTCAAGGCAATGATTCAGAAACATGGAACTTGGGTGCCGTACGGGTTGAAGCCGAGAGATGTTGAACGACGTTTGTTTGCTTGTGAACAGTTCCTTGCAAGGCTAAGACGGAAGGGATTTCTGCATTGTATTGTAACTGGAGACGGAAAATTGGTTCATTACGATAATCCCAAGAGCAGAACATCATAGGGATATCCCGGCCATGCTCCCACGTCGACGGCCAAACCGAATATTCGCGGTTCCCAGGGTCATGCTCAGTATTTGTTGGGACTAGCTTGGCGTAGTGTTTTATGAGTTGCTGAAATCGACTGAAACAATCGAAGGCGATCGTTATCGAACGCAATTTATACGTTTGAGCCGAGCATCGAAAGACAAACGGCTTCAATACAACGAAAGACATGATAAATTGATTTTATAGCATGACGTTGCTCGATCCCATGTTGCGAAATTGGTCAAGATATACTTTGAAACGTTGAAATGGAAAGTCCTACCCAACCCCCCGTATTCTCCAGACGTTGCCTCCTCGGACTATCGCTTGTTTCGATCAATGGCGCACGGCCTGGCTGACCAGCACTTCCGGTCTTATGAAGAAGTAAAAAATTGGATCGCTTCAAAAGATGACCAGTATTTTCAACGCGGAATTCGTACGCTGCCCGAAAAATGGGAGGAAGTAGTGGCCAGTGATGGAACATACTTTGAATCATAAATGTATAACTAGTTTGTTTCCAATCAAGCCTCGAATTTCGGAAAAAAAACGGCGGAAGCAAACTTGTGCGCCTATGTAGTTTCATAATTAAAAGTGTTTTTTACAAGGTTCCTTCTCATTTCATCATTTTTGTTTATGTGCACATTACACAATAAAAATGCTAAAAATCAAGAAGTTTGATAGAATGTACTCTAATTTTGAAAAAATGTACAGATCTACAAATTGGCGAATAGGTAAAATTTCCTCATTAGTGGTAAAAAAGACCCGTGAGCCTCATTCCAAAACGTGCATTTCAACAACCATGAAATTTTTATATCGCAAAACAAATCCGAGAAGTAACGAACCAAAACAGGATTTTCAACGAATTGTGGTGGTGATTGAAAACCAAAACAAACAAACATTTGCTAGTTTTTTCATCTAGTAATGAATTGTAAGCCCCGAACAAAACGGCAATCGATGCGATCGGCCATTTCCGGATAAAACTCGATGGAAAACCATTATTATGTCAATTCCTGTACTTTGCTTTTAATTATTCGTTCATATTGCGTGATGAAACAAGCCACTACGCGAATCCGCTGGACCCAGCAGCCAGTCTCGGTTAATCCATCATTATCGTTAAACCTCTCTTTCACGCGTTCTAACTTCCGCCTGAATATTGCCCGACCGCGTTTCGGCTTTTGTAATTCATTATCAATTTTATTTTCATTCCCCCACGTTTTCGATTCATCGATAAGAGCACTACCGCAAAATCGATTAATCAGTTTCGGAATTCGCAGGGGACAGATTTCGCTGGTCGTATGAGCGAAGGGACAAGGCCGATGGAAATTACTGATGATAAAATCGTATATATGAATCGAGAGGAGGGATATTTTGATTTCAGTGTGATTTGATGTATGGATATACGAAGTCGATTCGATTTTCTCATTTTCTGGTTAATTCTTCAATTGCGTTATTCTGGACAAAAATAATTAAAGTGGACAGTAGGGATTCACGGCTTGGCTTGATTTCCAAGCTATTTGGCTTGAGCTTGAATTTATTTCAAGTTAAGCTCAAGTCAAGTAGTAGTTTTTCAATCAAAAGTCAAGTCAAGTCTTTATTTATCAAGTACTTGGATCATATCAAGCTACTTGATTTTAGCAGTTTTATCGTGTAGTGTCACATCAATGGAAAACGATGAAATGAGAAGGAACCTTGCAAAAAACACTTTTATTCATTGAACTTATTGTATAGAAGAACCGAAAATATCAACTTTTTCGAAATAGAAACATAAATAAAATCACTTTAAATCATAACAAAATAAAAAATAAAAAAAAATAAAGGTTCTTAATATTGAGAAACCTCCAGTCTAATTTGATTTCATAATTTTCATCCAGGATCTAAGACACTTGAGGCATCTTATAGATTTATTGCCTAACCTATTGCGAGTTTTTGTAACTGTAAGAGCAGCTTTATAAAATTGTCTTTCAACAGGAGCTAAAGGTGCTGGCGTTGATTAAAAATCTTTGGGCATTTTGGCCCAGTTTGGAAATATATGTCTGAAACTACCAAAATCTACCAATAGATTTCAGATAAATGTGGAAAAACTACTAATAAAGTTACACTGGCGAATGCTTCAGTCTCTCGGCTCTCGAGGTATCCCCTCATTTAGTCTAAGTGAGCAAGAGATTGCAGAAATATATGCCGTGACTGCAAACTTTTCACCATTTTTTTAGTGAATTTCAACAATTTTAGGGGGTTGCTGTAGCGTATTTGTCAAATGCTAAAAGATTACAGCTTCAAAAATGATAGCCGGGCTATTCAAAATGAATCCTCTTATTGGAAAATCCTTCATTATTTTGTCACAATGTCTCTAATTTTCGAAATTTGAGCCAAAAATTGCCCCAAGAATGATCTCAGAGAGAATTCGAGAATAATAACGAAAAAAATAGGCCAATATTACCGGGACCGCAATTCTGATGTGTTTGAGATTTTGGGTGATGATATGTAATGATAATTTCAAGTTTATTACGAAATGTTGATGCTCCTTTTCCGATATTTTTCAAGCGCCAGTGGAATAAACGAGAGCTTAAGAACTGTAGACTTTTCGATCAAACTGTAATCTATGTTGTTCTTTAATTCTATGCGGATTTCAATAAAAAGGACCATATTTTTATACTGTCAAATAGCCCATTTCGTTCGTTTCCAGAGCTCCCCTTTCTGTGGATTCTGCGGAGGGAGACCAAGAATGTTTCTCTCCCGCTTTAAATGCATTTCTTCGACCCCCCCCCCTCAAAGGCAGACGTCAATAAGCAAGCTATTCAAAATTTACGCACCTTTTTTGTAATCAAATTAGAATTTCATTAACCGGCAGCGAAACAAAGGATGCAGCGTTGGGGAGAGGCTTGCGATGAGGATTGAAGATGAGATTGGAAATAGCAATGACAGGCAAGTGACTCAATCTATCTCGAGGTCCAGAGGGCTCAAGACTGCGGCCTTTCCCAATTTCTGGGCGCATTCCTTCGGGACGACTACCTGTTCCTGATTTATAGCTAGTCTGCTCCACTTTCAGCCGAACTTATCCTGTGCTTCTACCGATTCTTGATATTTAGCGCGCAAGATTTAGGGGATTACCTTAGAATAAATTATTCTAGATTGACACACCAGCCTTCATTGAAACAATGTAACAGATTGAAACTCTAATTCGGTATTTCACGTGAGACCCTTATCATTCCTTGTTTTCTTACCGTTTTCTTGTCTAGCAATCCCTAATCCTAATGCCACTCTAGTTCGACCTCTCTCCACTATACGAATAGTTTTATACTTCTCTTTGGATTTCACTTGAAATAACATCTAGTTCATTCTCAATACAACTGATCTCTTGTATTATTCAGGTAATAAATTGATAAATAAAGAATATTGACGTGTAAATTAACCGGGTGTGAAATACTCTTTAGATAAGGACTGCCGTCTGGCAGCCAGGATAACTATCAATATGTTGCCCACCCTATATATATTTCGTTTTGTGAAATCATTTTGAAAAACAATAGTCGATATCGTGAAACTTTTGTAGAAAACATTTTTTGTACCTATTTTATTAACATAGTTAAAGGAGGGGTGAAATTATAGTGAAAAACCTGGTACTTGTACATTGTAATAATAATCAAAATATTCTAGGTGGTTCATTTGAGCTCAAAAATTTAATTTTGGGCGAAAACGGTTAACTGTTGTGAAGAGGCTTCCAAGACCTTTGAAATGAATTATCGACATGTTTCGGTGAATTTTTCCAAATATTATGGGATAAGAAATATACGGGGTGGCTCGTCTGAGATGAAGCACCCTGCATATACCAAGTGATACAATAACTGGAAGATTTGACGATGACACTGCTATCATATTCTGTCATTTCAACCCATAAGAAGCATTGAATGATATCTAGAGACATCTAAATCTCCTCAGGGCAGTTGCTGATCAAATAGAAAATGATTAAAACGAAAGTGAACTAAGCAAGCAGAATCTTGTCTAGTTTATTCTCAAGAAAAAAAAAACATGTCGTCTAAAACATGACGATAAACATTATTCTTATTCGACAAATGCAGTTGTTTATTATTTCAGATTCAAACTGAATGATTGACTCACCCTCTCAATTTGTAAATCATAGTCGTAGAAACTTATTTGGACATGAAATAAGGACATGAAAAATTCTTAATTGTGCCCTCTTCGAAACGAAATTTCCCGTGCCAGCAATAACTGAATGTTACGTTACAGAACATAAATCCGTAATGTTGAGATGTTCGATATAATATTTTGGTAATATCAAAATTATGCAAAAAAGCAGTGTTATAAGCCGTAAATCTCTACCGGGATAATTAATGATAATGTAAAGCAGTGTTCCGATGTTTGAGCATAATGTAACAGTAAGTTATTTGTAATACTGGTCAGTACCTAATGTATTCCAAATTGAAAATAAAAATATGCTTTACACGCTCGGCCTAATGGTTTTTTAATTACCTTCAACGTACCTATCCTAGACGCTGGCTTTTCTGCGGAGATTCTAATTATAACTTGTAATTTACATCATAAGTACATGTCAAGTTCAATAACTCGAATGTAACAATTGTGTTTTTCCTCATATTGATGGTGTCTAAGTCTGGTATGAATATAGGCACGTTTTCTACAGAAATACACCATTAAGATGTAACGGATAAAATGGTGGCTGAAATGTAGGAAGTATGTATATGGAGTATGGAAGCTACAAGAACAGATAATTATTTTTTAAGGAACAGCTATGATTATTCATTGTTGGGAATTAACAGGATGACAGTCGAATTATTAGTTTTTGGAAGATCAAGATTAACTTTTTATGAACCCCGGTTGATTAAAACAATTACATGAATGGGAAAAAAGAAAACGAACATCTATATGCCACATCCCAATACACATTATGATGCCTGCTGTAATGAAGATGAAGAATGAAGAAATTTAACTTATTTTATGTTGTTAGTTTCGTAAACCTGTGAATATATAGATTAAATGTTCAAATACTAACTGACAAAGAACCTGCAACACCTAGAAAGAGCTGATTAAATTTCAAATTTTTTTGTTGGTAAAACATGGATAGTATAGCAAGGAGTAAATGATTGAATTTAGAGAAAAAAATCGTGAAGGTTTTTCATTTAAACAATTTTTGTTACTTAAATATTGTAGTCGTTTTTTGCAAGTCTCTTGAATTTACAACAAAGCAGCTGTTCGAGGAGATCCAAAGTCGATATTCAGTTGTTGTTAAAATGCCTTTAGCACGTGTACGCGGAATGTATCGCCAGGTAAGTTAATTTGGAAGATGTTGAATTATTGGTCCACGCGATGCGGGGTTGTCATTTCGAAAACCGTACGAACAGAAATCCAACTACTGTTATGAGATGTTGTCAAGCGTGGTTTGATAATGCCCAAAATCGAAGAAGAGTAGGCACCGGACGTCGAAGGGACCCAAATGAAGTTCAAGATCGATGTCTAAGAATTATGGCCATTAGAGACCGATTTGTGACAACTCGATCTTTGGCTGATGAGTGGTTAGGAGAACAAGACCATCCTGTAACTTTCAGAACGGTTTACCGCCAGATTAGGTCTTTTGGACCTCATCAGGTCGTCTTTTCTGATGAATCTCGATTCTCCTTGGGTGCACATGATGGCCGAAGAAGGGTTAGACGGCGTCGGGGAGAAAGACGTGAACCTCAGTTTGATGTTGAGCGTCATGTTCACCGGACAGTAGGCATTATGGTATGGGGTGCTATTGCTATTGTACATGCAAGTAGGTCACCTTTAGTCTTTATTCGAGGTTATATGACAGCGCTGCGTTACTTTCAAGAAATAGTGGAGCTATATGTTCTCCCTCACCTTAACCGGTTCAAGAATCCAATATTTCAGCAAGATAATGCCCTACGTCATGTTGCTAGAGTTAGTTTAAACATTTTCGAAGCGACCCATGGCCGCCCATATCCCCCGATCTTTCGCCCATAGAGCATGTTTGGAACATCATGGGTAAGATGGCTTGGAAATTAACCCCAGCCCTCTCGGACTTTGGCGGTTCTGAGACATGATGTACAGGTAGCTTGGGATTGTATCCCTCAAGGAGAAATAGACCATCTTATTGCATCAATGCCGAGACTTGTTGGGGAGTGTATAATTAATCACGTTGGACAAACACATTATCAATAAATTCATCAAAAGGAAATTGTAAACCCTTCGTTTCTTTCTCCAAATTTCAATATACTCCTTGCTATACTATCTATGTTTTACATCCCCTTCTGGGTGTGGCAGTTTCTTTGTCAGTTAGTATATCTGATTAGATTATTATAATTCTTTTATTGCAAGAGATTTCATTTTTTCGCACTATGTTATTTTGAATTGGCATCAGATCTAAGTCAAATTTGGAAATCAATTGCAAAATAGTGGAACGAATATGTATTCATGCAAAATTTCGTCCCAACGTCAAATTCAAATATTTTCCAGAGGAATTTTGTGCGTTTTTTGGTTACTTTCATAGAGGGTCTGAAAAATACCATGATGCAAGAAGATACAAGTTGAACATTTTTTTTTAAACAGTGTCGAAATCCTGCCAAAAAGATGCAGCATTTTTTGTTTAATGAAATAAATAATTTCATTTGGAACAGACAAATTTGAATGCATAATGATCTCCTCCCATGTTTTAATGACAATATGAATATATAGGCATAATTTGAATCTTCCAAGCAGTCAATATATTTTTTTATGTTTTTCCATTTCCTAAAGAAAAAGTTTTCGAAAAACTGATAACTGACACTGAAGTCAAAGTATCAAGTAATTCAAGTTTTCATGGCATGTCATATTGCAGATATGTAATATTATAGCGGTTCAATTGTTCATACGAAATTTAATGAAAAGATCACAAAAGTAAGAATTTGAATAATCGTGAAAAAACTGTTGACTTCTGTGGTTTTCCCATTTTTTGCTTTGTGCCCATTTGAGCTCTGTTTCTATTGAATCTCTCAATATTCTAGGATCATATCTTGAATTGCTATTCGAGATTTTATTGCCTGATTCAAATCAGTTTTACGCCTGTAAAAATCATTGTATACGTGTATATTTTTTGAGTAATGTATACTTAGGGTTCATGCGACACATTGCACGTTTGTTTAGAGGAAATGAACATATACACTTCCTTGTGGCCTAATATCGGAAGTTGCAGCTATTTTTAGAATGAAACGGTAGCATTTCTTGAACCTGCTGATCACGTAGGAGCATAAGAATCGAAGAAGTGGACGGAATGAAAACATCAGCCTCCCAAAGACGTAATTCGATTAACAGTAGTACACCGAGTAGAGGAATGAAGAAAATTCTGAATAATTTTAATTATATAGGTACAGTAATAACTATAAAACGAGTTACTTATAATTATATAGTTGTGGCTGCGATTGCGCCAAACTGATCTCTGCCTCAACAATTAACTCTACCTCAATTACCTCTGGAGGACTGTCATTGTAGAGACATGGGTGTAGGCCGAGTTATAACTTGAACGTTTTAATGATTGTAATTTGTTTACTCGACTCCTCGGAATAATTTTGTCATTTAGAGCAGCAGTTCTGTTCTACGGATATTATATACTGGATTATCATGGTATATGTGGGAACCACGGATCCGAAACTTTTAATCGTTCTGCATCCGCTGCCTTGAAGAAGATCCGAGTATTTACCCTTTCGATCCGTATATGGTACGTCTAGAGCTGACAAAAAACGCATAGAAAATCGCTAAACACATGGATTTCAATGACTTTTCTACTTGCTAGTATATTTTAGACTCGCTTTTAGATAACTTCCTATTTACTTATACACTGTGTCGTTCATTCTTTCTTTTTGTACAGGGGCATAATTAAGAATACAAGGCTATCTGATGATATGATAAATTATTAATTAATTTATTGACAATATGATAATTTGACTTTTAAGAGCAATATACATCGATTTGATAAAAAATGCATGAGTGAATATGCGAACGAAGATCTAAGAACTAAATGAGTTTCAATTTCCTGTTGAAATTTCAGCTCAAACAAACATATTAAGTACGTAAAAGTAATCTTTACAATTGAATATATTCTATTGAACTTATATCTTACATCAAAAAGATATTCATAAAAGAAGACAGTTCAATTAGTATAGAAACAAACGCTATTACTTGATTCTTTATACTGCCAAGTGACGTAATTTTATATTTGCATGGCATGTCACTTTGAAGTTTGAATGAGGCCTAGAGATTCACGGATTGGCTTGATTTTCAATCTCAAGTCAAGAATTTATTCATCAAGTACTCGAATCATATCAAGCTACTTGATTTTTTGCAGTTTTATTGTGTAGTGTCAATAAAATAATGATGAACTGAAAAGGAACCTTGCAAAAAACATTTTTATTTATTAAACTTATTGTATAAAAGAACCGGAAATATCAACTTTTTTGAAATAGAAACATAAATTAAATCACTTTAAATAATAACAAAATAAAAGATAATAAAACAATAAAGTTTCCTAATAATGAGAAACCTCCAGGCTTTGTTTGATTTCATAATTTTCCATCCAGGATCTAAGACACAGAAGGCATCTTATGGATTTATCGCCTATCCTATTGCGGGTTTTTGTAACTGTAAGAGCAGATCTAAAAAATTGTCTTTCAATAAGAGCTGATGAAGCTGGCGTTGATAAAAAATCCTTGCAATTTTGAAAAGATATTTCTGAAACTTCCAAAATCTACCAATAGATATCATAGAAATGTAAGAAAACTACTAATAAAGTCACATTGGCGATGCTTCACTCTCTCGGCGTTCGAGGAATCCCCTTATTTAGTCTAAGCGCGTACGAGATTGTAGAAATATATGCCGTGCGACGCGTACGTATCAAGCTCAATTAATGTCAAGTAGCTTGATATCAAGTCAAGCAATAAATATCTAAAATGAAGTCAAGTCAAGCCCAAGTAGGTAATTTTTCACGAGCTTGATTTTCAATTCAAGTAGTTGGTTAAAATGTCAAGCTACTTGGCTTGATGAATCCCTACTAAGGCCAGAAGGTTGTAAATTTATTCGAGCTAAGAACTTTCAAGTCATTATTTCACCACTAGATTGTTGATGAAATGAGTTGAATTTTGAAATGACATCTAACATAAATTATGAAGCATGCGCCATCTATTGAATATTTCAAGAAATATTTTGGTGGTGTATCAGCTGTACCCGAATACAGTAAAAAACTATATAAACCACCAGGTTACGGGCCCAGAATTTACCGCAAAACTCCCCAGTTCCAGGCTCTTATTAATTTATGTATGTATACACAATACATTCACAGTATAGAGTATAAACACTTATTTCCAAGCGAATGTTTTAAGATATATGTAGATGTGTAGATCAAGTTCAAAGGTATATTACACAGAAACAATTCATGAATGAGTGGAATTCATTCCTGACGTACTTCAGTGCTGTTCTCACTTATGTTTTCATGAATTTGGTAGGTAAAAAATATTGAAAAACGCCAAAATTATCTATCGCTCTCATATTGTTTCCTCCCTGAGCTGAAGCCACTACCAAAAAGGAAATAAATTGATATTTGTTTATCTTATTGTTTATTCAATCAAAGAAATATTTTGAGAACTATTTCTCTTATTCCTAGAGATTTCGAGATATTCGAATGGGACGAGGAAATGTGAATTTTTGAAAATATTTCGTGAAATATCTTCTGATGGTGAATTTCCGATTTTCCAATCTTGCGTTGGCAAGGAATGTGAAATCGAGCGGCAAATTGTCGATGGAAATTGATCTGTTCAGCGTCTATCCCGAAGTTATTTATATTCGGGGCATCAGTCTCCATGTAATTTTGGAAACCCATTTGATATATCATTTCGTGGAATATAGGGAGTAACTGTTAAAAACCAGACACTCTTGAGTAAGTTTATAAATAAATCTCGTCCAGAAAAGGATCATAACGAGGAATATTCAGATGTCGATGGGGTCATCTGTCGATGTAAAAAATTCAAATGATGCTATTAATCTTTTACAGCTTTCGGTGTTTTTACATTACAGACAATAGGGAACGTGACCGTTGTCCGAGGGGGTGGTAGAGACGCCGAAGGGTTGCCAGGGGCGTAGGGGGACTGAGTGATATGGTGGCCTTCTTTGCATTATTTAGTGGCTGCTGGCATCCGTCGTTCCAAGTAAATGACCTGCGTTCGTTACCTCTGATCAGGTGCTCACCGAAGTTTCTCCTACACAGACGCTCTCCTGAATCCAGATCTCCTCTGGAATGTCGGTACAATACTATTATATTCACTTTTTTCCTACTTATTAATGTCCTCATAGATTGCATTACAACAAGCAAAGAAAACTATTAGTATCTATGAGGATGAGGTGATGAGGAACGAACTGGGTTCGACAAACTTACGATTACGTCAATTTGAAGTAAACTCGTCTGTCATTTGCATTCTCGTTTCTTAGTGTTTTCTTGTGAATAACGTCATTTTCTTCTGAGAATTTCGATAGTCTTTTGTGAGTATGAACAATACATTTACGGTGTGGTAGTTTTGTGTTCAGTGATTGGGATTCATCAAGCCAAGTAGATTGACATTTTAACCAACTACTTGACTTGAAAATCAAGCTCGTGAAAAATTACATACTTGAGCTTGACTTGACTTAATTTTAGATATTTATTGCTCGAGTTTGATATCAAGCTACTTGATATTAATTGAGCTTAATACGTACGCATCTCACGGCATATATTTCTACAATCTCGTACGCGCTTAGACTAAATAAGGGGATTCCTCGAGCGCCGAGAGACTGAAGCATTCACCAGTGTGACTTTATTAGTAGTTTTCTCACATTTCTATGAAATCTTTTGGTAGATTTTGGATGTTTCAGAAATATCTTTCCAAACTTGGCCAAAATAGCAAGGATTTTTTTATCAAAGCCAGCATCTTCAGCTCTTATTGAAAGACAATTTTCCAGATCTGCTCTTACAGTTACAAAAATCCGCAATAGAATAGGCGACAAATCTATAAGATGCATCATGTGTCCAAGATCCTGGATGGAAAATTATGAAATCAAACAAAGCCTGGAGGTTTCTCATTATTAGGAAACTTTATTTTTTTATTATTTTTTATTTTGTTATGATTTCTAGTGATTTCATTTATGTTTCTCTTTCGAAGAAGTTGATATTTTCGGTTTTTTTATACAGTAAGTTTAATAAATAAAAGTGTTTTTGCAAGGTCCCTTCTCATTTCATCATTTTTTTTTATTGATGTGACACTACACAATAAAACTGCTAAAAATCAAGTAGCTAGTATATGTTCAAGATAAACCGAGTTTTTGAA
The DNA here is from genome assembly GCF_914767665.1 of Harmonia axyridis. Classification (NCBI taxonomy): domain Eukaryota; kingdom Metazoa; phylum Arthropoda; class Insecta; order Coleoptera; family Coccinellidae; genus Harmonia; species Harmonia axyridis. Next base: position 1,202,793 of record NC_059508.1, read on the forward strand.
TGAATAGATAATAATCAAGAGCTAAAAGAAATCTATTTTATTTCATATTTTTTATACATACAGGGTGTTCCATCGCAGTCGAGCCACCCCGTATATTTGTCATCTTATAGTGATGACAAAAATTTCCAGTAACACGTCGTATGATTTTGATTGGGGGACATCTTTTGACGTATATTTGAGGCTTGAACGAGCAACCCCCTAAGAGGGGGGTCTTGAACCTCCCAAAATTGAAGGGGGGAGATGGGTTGAGTGATACTTCATTTGAAAGTTTTTGGAAGCTTCTTCAAAACGGTGTATGAAAAACGTAATTTTTATGAACCGTTTTCGCCTCGGTTTTTGCCAAAAATCAAGTTTTTAGCTCAAATGAGCCTCCTTGAATGTTTTGGTTACTTTTAAAATGTACAGGTCCATTTTTATTAAGAACTTCCCACAAACTTAAAAAATCTTAAGAATATCACATTCTTGTTTTGTTATGCTTACAATCAAAGAAATTTAATGATAAATTTATGGGAGATAAAAAATAATTTCGATTTCTTACAAAATGCAACGTTGACAGAACTCTCAACTAATAAATAGCTGTCAAAAAAAGATGAAGCTCTGATAGAAGCAAGAACTTTTACTGGATGGATTGATTTGGTGGAGAAATTAGAAAATAATAAAAAAAAACTCATATGAACAATATCATTCTCCCTGTGAATGAATCGAAGTAATCCAATAAAATACTATTAAATGCTGCTGATAATGAAAACAATGCATATGACACTGGACTGATTATACTTATATCAAGTGAAGTCACTGACGCCACGTTACGTTTTGAACATATCCAAGTTTTCTATACCCTCTCAATAAACATCATTGAATAATTTCAGGTATTTCAAAAATTGGACTGGTTCACCTAATTGAAGGAAGAAGTGGGACATACAGTGAGGTAAAATGACAATAGAACTTGGTTCGTCAAACCTCAAGATAATAGATTTAATCCTTGATTCTGCTGATGAATTTGTCTCTTTTAATCTCATTTTTTATTTTTATTTGAGTATGTTTTTTATTATGTTTGTTAAAGTTGAAACTTTTTCGAATTCTCTACCGTGGTTGTGGTTGATGGTAGTGATGACCTTAACCTGTGTTTTTATCTGCATTTTCCGCGATGTTCTTAACCCTGGGTTTCAATGTATTTATTGTTTTTTTGATTCGGGTTTGTCCTTGCTTCTCTGTTTGACCATAGTTTTTTTTTTAAATGATTATCTTAGAGTCTGATATTCTTTTCGGTCGGTTATTGCTTCTTGACATATTTGAGAAGTTTTTTCGAGTAATTGTTTTCCATATTCAGAAATTTATTCCCCATCATATATCTTCGCACGATATAAGTTGTTTGGATATGCTTGTATTGAGCTTTTTGGTTATTTGTGGCTGTTGTTATGCAGGAGAGTGAAAATTTTCGCTGCATTTGTTCATGTTGCAAGTTGATGACTTACATCAAAATGATACACATAAGAAAACGGTTCATATAACAATGAGAGCGAATACTTTCGTATATGGCACCTCACTGTGTATATTCCCAAGTGACGTCACATCGCGTCAGCTCCACGTTGCTTAAAATTGTAGTTGTCGGCCTTTTTGAATTATACTTTTTCGAGAAATATTTATGCGAAATGAGAATAAACACTTTTTTGCTGCCAATAAACATCACTTTATAATCTTACGGAAACCGCAAAAAGTCGAGCCCAAAATCTTCCAACTGAGTCGAAAAAAAAGTTCATCACAGTAAGATAAACTTCTGCATTCACTGGTTCTCCATTAACTAGCCCATCTCCCGAGAAACATGATTCATTGATTCTATCTGATCACAATTTTCCATGTCAGACAGAGGTTATATTTCGAATGTTAGATTTTCCGACTGTTAGTATTTTTATTTTGCACCAATCATTCATGTGCGCAAATTCGTATCGAACTTGACCTATTGCAATTATAGATTACATTATAAGGTGTTAAGTTAATCTGTTATGGCTATAGTTTTAGTGCATAACTCAATATTGAATTGAATTTTCATTTTACGATTCTGAATCATTAGTTTATATCGATAAGAAGTTATCTAACCGTAAATAATCGTTAGTTGGTTGTTAGTTGTGCTCAGGTAAGTGATACATTTTGTGACCCGGAAGTTCAAAAGGGAGCCCTGAGTTAAAATGAATAATTAAGATCACATCTATTACTTAATCCTTTCGGCAATTACTGCGTCGGAGGGTGAATCTATAAGACGAGGCATTAACACCAAGATATCCTTCTTTGCCTTTGCCGATTAAAATTGTTGCCATAATAATTACGGAACTAATCAGAACTTTTGTTCTTCTCGAATTACGTTAGGGAATTGTTGTAATTACTATAATTCGAGATGCAAAAGGGATTTTCAGTTACATGTTGTAGACTGGGATAAAAAAATTATGTCAATTTACATTATTGAAGCAAGTTGATTCAGTCGAAAAAAGTTGATTTGATTGGGTACAGAATATTAGACATTTCCAGTACCACAATTTTAAGTGAATAAAATCCAAGGAACAACAACATACCAATCAAAAAATTCACTCTAAGTTATGATTCTAATTCTTGAGCTCATTTTTCATTAGCCATAAACACTAAAGAAATGGTTGCTTTCAGTAGAAGTGATGTGCCAGATATAATTCTTTCGAAATTTTCAGGTTGTGGCATCTAGCGGAATTGAGATTTTGCAGCAAAGAGTCTAATAACTTTGAGATATTTTGTAGACACTCAATTGAGCTTGTCTAATATAAGATAACAGATAGGGTTGCTATACTTATCTTTTGGTATCTCACACAGTATTCGGTATCGAAAAGAAAATACGATAGATATCTGAAATACTTTTCGATAGATATCTTTCGCTAGTTAACTCAAATACTTTTCCGTGGGTAGACCAGATACTTTTCGGTATTTCAGATACATTTCCATAGATATCTAAGAAACGTTTCGGGATCTATCTCAGATATTCTTCGGAATATAAGATACTTTCAGTAGGTATGCAAGATGCTTTTCGTTACATGTTTCTCAGATACTTTGCGATAAGTATCTCAACAAATTTTCGGTTTCTAAGATACTTTTCGGTATCTGACACACTTCTTTATATTGCAACATACAGTCTTCTTTGAAAATCACCTGAAGTACCAATTACTATTCATAAAAAATAATCAAAGCAACTAAGATACAAACCCTCAGATAGTGTAAGTAACTACAGAGTTAACAAGATATTTGTTTCAAACAGCTTTGAATACCTACTAATACAATTCAAGGAATTTGAAAAATTTACAAATTTAAACGCTTAGTTGGGTTGTTCGATGAATAATTTTCCAACAAGAAGCATTCTTCGGAAAAATTCAAGGTTGACAAAGTACCCCACTGTCGAAAAAACCATATGGTAACCGTGCAATCCTTCCAGTAGCTTTGGTATGCAAAAAGAACAATCTCCCAGTGTTTTCTGGTTTGTTTCGAACCGGCATGGCTTATAGATGGCGCCAAAGGTAGCGAGTATAAAGATAATAACTTTGAAAATAATAATCGGTTGAGAGCTATTACTTCTTACTGTCAGTTGAGCATCAATGGTCTTCTGATGCCTACGGTCACTTTTGTCCGGTCGTAAAGTGGGCGTAAATGGACAAAAGATCATTTTTAATTTTCACAGAGACAAAGAATTGATTGATCATCTTCGGTACCTTGATGGTCCATTGTTCGGTCTGCACTTTTTCATACAATGTTTGAAAATGATTGAACAACATGTAGTTTATGAGTGAACCAATTATGGTCGGATAATGATGTATTATATCGAAAATAAAATGTCATTATCATTATCGAAGTGATCCCCTACAGCATTCAAGTCACTTTGGATCATGATTAGGCCTATTCAAGACAAGAAATAAGTTTCGCTCAAGATGAAAGCTGCACTGTTATTCGAAATATGAGCTTATAAGTTTTCCTTTGATTTTCTCACTCTTTCAAGCTTGTTCACACATTTTCTTGTCAATCATCGTCAGTCAAACACACAAACTCATCCTCAGGGTATCTCGCAAATATTTGAAGCGTTTAAGAATTCTCACCGATTCCTAGCAGGCATCTTAGGCCTATCTTTTACCTAAAAGGAAAAAATATCCAACTGGAAATAATTATTGAACCATTGATTGTATGATATTTTTCATCAGACCAACAAACATCACCTTAGGAATAATGTAATGCAGGAGTGGGTATGAAAAACAGATAAGAAAAGTTCATTCTGTATGAACTTTCACATTGGTTAATACATATTTATTCATTTAATCATTTGCCCCATGTTTTTTCCTATTTAAAAAATCGACTCATTCAAGTTTTTCAATTCAATCTGTGAATATACTTTTATTTGAATCGATGTCAATTAAGTGCCCGATTGAAAGTACAAGAAATAATCTATTGCTAGATTGCTACTTCTGTATTTGAATTTTCAACATCACATCGATGACACTTATGTACAAATATCTGTTTATTGGGATTCTTTCTTCCAGTTGATATAATATTTTTGTCATAAGAGAAATGGTATTTCGAGGCAAATATGTTTTCCTATTAGATGCAAGAAATGATAAACCTTTGTGTAGATTTGCAGAGTGCGAAAATTATTGGATAAAGCAAAGCTCGTTGATTTGATATGGTATAGCTTCATTTATTATGCTAAACTGAATAATTGAATAAGTGTTTCTGCAGGGCATAACTTCAAGAAGTGAGAAGTCAAAACCAATAGGAATCATTGATTCCTAATTACTTTGCAAATTAAGCGTGCCCCAGCTAGCTAATTACAAAACCCTAGATCACTTTGATTTCAAAGTCTGATTTATCGGTTGAACAAGTAAGAAAAGATTTATTATTGCCTATGGAGTCGTGTTCAACTAGACTGATACATGATATATCACGGACTGACAGACATTTAATTGATCTTGTGGATAGTTTGCTGAGAATTCTCATTTCATCTGAATCTTTAACTTTCATTCAAATTTCTGTGACGAATATAAAGCATTCAAACGTATCATTTTTAAATTTTCCCAGTAAACTAACCTTGAAATTTCCATAGGTTTTAAGGTAATTAAGAATATGACAAAGCTATAAATTGTAAACAATTGTCATTAAATTTTTCCACCACCTACAAAATATTGAAATTCAATGTCATTTTGTAAAAATCCATCGTCGAGTTACTTCATGAGCACAGACAAAACTATTGTATTTTTGTCCACCTGTACCAATTGGAATCAACATGTGATACATTTTTGGAATCAGCTCAGCTAGAGTAATTGGAAAATTGAGACAAAATGGGGGTGTTCCATTCAAAGAAATGACGGTGACGTCATTAGTCCAAAGTTATTCACCCTGTATATTAGATTATTATTTTGAAATACGGTAAATTAAAATGAAAAATCGACGTGTTTCAGGATTATTTCTTGAAATGGTCTGTTTAGCTAAAAATGAATTTGTTCCATACTTTACGGACACTGGTGTAAAGAGGTTCTATTAAAATTTTATGTCTTTTGGTTATTTACTTTCGAAAAGTCAATTTGAAAGGCCCTGTATAAGCCCAGGAAATGGCATAGAAATTGTTTTGATAGAATATGGATGGATTACATCTAAATTGCAATTCCTTGGGCAAAGAGCGGAAAAGAAGGGTAGTAATTAACATAAGCAACCCTTCGATATTGGGTATGCAGCCTAAAGCAGAATCTAACTAAGTAATAGTCAAAGGACAGCAGCTTCGTTGTAGGATTTCAGCTCTCGGGACGAGCTCCCAAGGGGCAACAGGATAGCAGGAAGTTACGGGATAAAAGGCAAGGGTTAAACACTAATACAAACGAAGCTTCCCTCATCCCACCGCTACCCCCTGAATAACAATACAGCCTTCCGTTCTATAGCTCTCTCAGGAAAAAGCTGTGAATATTTATCATAATTAACAACTTTTATGTACTCCTGTAAAAAGAATAAGAGGAAGGCGAACAAAAAGTACGATTAAAATTACTAAAATACGCTGGCTCGAGCTCCAGCAATATTCATCAAAAATTCGCTTTGTGACAGTAATCTAAAACAATGGCCTAATTGATTTTGAAAAATTACTCAGGCCCTTTTTCGACGTTGAAATTATATGCTCATACCTTTCCGCGAGTTTTTAATATGTGCGTTATGAAGTGATACGTTTTACGTATCTTGTTGTACGAATAATGACATCTGGCATTTTATTTAATCTTTATCTTCAACTTTGAAGCCCAACGTGGATGTTTCTGCGAACTAGGTACAAGTAAAAACAGAAATTGATTAATTCCATATCATACCATACCTATATGTTAGTAATACATTTCTTCTCTATAATGGGAAAAACGATTGACAGTTTTTGTTAATTGACTTAATTTAAAATTGAAAGATTCTGCTTTTTCGGAATGGGGTACCGCCCCCACCCCCATGAGTCAACTCTAGTTACACCACTGCTTCTTTTTTTCTAGTAAAGGTAGACCTTTAGCTTAAAAATATTTTATGTTTCAAAAGTTACATTTCTTTTATACAGGGTGTTTCATTGTGAAACGGAAATACTTCACAGGTGCATAGGTGGCACCAAGGCGGTTCTGGAGATACCCCATTTATTGGGTCTTACTGTCTTCGTAGCCGAGATACAGAGTGTTTTATGAATTTTGCCGGTTTCTTTCTGAGGCCATATCAAACGAACCACCCGGTATATTTTTTTCATATTTGGCAAATATGTTTCTTATTGAGAGCCCAAACGTATCATGCAATAACCGCCTTGAAAATCCAGGTCCGGGTTGACAAAAAATCAAGAATCGTTTGAATCCTCGTAACAATACCCTGTACCTCGGAATTTTGAAAATCTGTTTAAATATTCGGAAACACCACTAAAAATTAAACTGAGACGTGTACTTCAAATTTTCACGCAGACAGTTTTACTGCACAAATTTTCAACCTAAAAGTGAAGTTTTCAATAACTTGGATACCTGAAAGTGGTTTGAAGTGACTTTTAACAATGAATTTCCAAAAATATTGAATCCATAATTATTTCAAGATTACTTTGTAATTAATTTTTATATTGGTTTTTCTTTTTATAGCTGTATACTATTTTAGTTTCTATTTATTGAGAATTGAGTTGCATTAGGTTGATATCGTATATTTTGAAACAATTATGAATACAAAAATATAATAACAAAATATTTAATTAATCTTAATTATTCTAAACAAAAATGGTCTTCTGTCAAAGTGATGGTTGTCAACCTACTTGATTGAATACGAAATTTTATGATTATTCGCAGTAGTGAAAAGCTCTGCTGAAAGAAACAATAGACTTCACACACAAAAGAGGACTATGATCTCATTAACTAACTCATAGATTAATCACTAAAAGTTACTTCAAACCACTTCCAGCAAACCAAATTTTTAAAAAATTCACATTTTCGTTGAAAATTTGTGCAGTAATGAGAAACGACGAGAGACTCAAAAATAAAAACTGAATAGGTATACAGCCATAAAGAGGAGAACCAATGTAAAAATGAATTACAAAGTAATCTTGAAATAATTATGGATTCGATATTTTTGATAATTCATTGTTAAAAGTCACTTCAAACCACTTTCAGGTATCTAAGTTCTCAAAAACTTCACTTTTACGTTGAAAATTTGTGCAGTAAAACTGTCTGCACATACCCTTCAGCAATCTCTGATGACTCATGTTTCTTTAGTCACCTCCAGATTCAACAAAAAGTGTAGCAGACGATCTTCGGAATGAATAATCTATATATGAGTTAGCATTTTCTAGTTAAAGGAAATTAGCTACTGTTTAAGCCACCTTGTAGAACTGATTTTATCCACAATCTGATTGATGAATTTTCCAGTGCAATAAATATGCATAAAACAGGAAGTGAATCTTTCTATTGCTAGACAAGGGCTTTATACTTTCCATAAAATTTAGTAAGTCTTCTGTTTACATCATTTTTTGTTTTTTTGAGTTTCATAATCAATAAAGTTCCAGAATCTTGAATATCATTGATTGTTACCTGGCTTATTTCACGAATGACGAGCTTCATCCACCTTGCATAGGAAGAGGTTTAGACAGTGAACTCCATATCTAGATGTAAAACTTTATGAACTCTTGTGTTAATAAGTGACTAATTTTTGGGAGAACATATCAAAATGTTTATAAAGATGAACCTTTTCGAGAAAAATTTGGTCAAGTTTTCCCAGAAATTGCCAACTATCTGATTCTTTAGGCACTTTGTTGGCACAAATGTTTCCAGACAACGCAACTGAAGAATCCCTGATGGGGTAACTGAGAAATTTCCTGTGCGCTCGTAATTCCATAAATCATAAAACATTCATCGAGTAATCGAAAATCGCAGAGACGGTCTTATGGTAGCCTGATCCCCCTTTAGTCTCATTAAGACGTTTGCCGATGCAGCAAAATCAACGTACAGCATCTTGGGACCATCTTATTCTTCAGTAACGTAGGACCCTTGTCTCCAGAACGTAATAACGTTGTGCGTTGCGTCTTGTTTGAACTCATGGATTAGGCACCCCTTGTTTGTTCTGCCTAAGTTGACTGAAAACGATCTTATTAAATCAGATAAATCGGTTATTTGAACACTTGAGGAAATATATTTTCACTTAACTTGTGCACTAACCTATTGTTTTGCTCGTTCTGCAGTTACACTCCACCTGCTTAACCAGTAAAAACACATTTTTTTTAATTCGACTTTAGTCTTCAATAAAGTCACCTTCAAGGGTGATACATGTGTTCTCCAATGTTACGCTAACCATTCAATACATAACACATAACATAGAAGGATTCCTCTTTGCTTCAGAAATAGGCTTATTTCCAATTGTATCTTACCTCCCACATACTAGAATTCCCAAATCAAAGTCACACAAACCTTTAAGGACTAATACTTTCCTTCAATCTAATGAAAGCGACAAGGAAATTAGGCGTTCGGAATGGAGTTCTTGTAATGTTTTTAACAAAAGTCCAAGCATTGATCCTTCAGAGAATGTTCCGGGTTTTAATCTCCCTCGAAGGATTTGTAAATCGTCTTAGGACTGGTCACCATTGACCACTTGGTGAATACTTATCCAATTTATAAATTTCGTGGTTTCCAAGCTATCCATCCATTCAATTTAAGATTTTTTTCTTAGAATGGGCCGCTATCTTTAAATCGATATAATGGGAACTATCACATTTATTACTTCTTTCTGTTAGGTCACCACACGCAGCCTGCTGCAGAAACTGCAGAGTCTGGCCTGTATTGGTGTACAGTGGGAGTGTGAGAGCTAGACACATAACTCCCACAGCAGTTCTTGAGGTCATACTCGATCTACCTCTCCTATACCTAGATTCGAGGAAATGTGGCTTGCTAGAATCAAAAGGAATATCCCATAATGGGAGTATCCGTCCTGAAAGTGTGTTTAACTAATGCCTCTTTACGTTGATATTATTGACAAACTCACGGAGAAATTCATTCCGAAGATTCATCTTCTATTATTTTGAATCGATATAAAATGTGGTATATGAAAAGGGGAAAATGTTTCTAAAATACTCATAAATGACACTATGTTGAAAATATTGCGTATTTCTATGTTTTTATGACATGTCACATTGCAGGTTAATTCTTCATGAAGAAATTATTTTAAAAGGAATTTGAATGAGCTGGGTTTAAATCAGTTAATTTTCTTATATCTTTCCGCATAATATGGTAAATCCTCTTATAAAAACACTGCTATGTCTGACATTCACTTATCAACAAAGCATAAAAACCAAAAATAAAAAATCATTCATCGAATAAACTTCAGCTTCAGCTTAACAGAATATCAAACGGTTTTTTTCCAGTTAGACCAGTATATTTGGCGCGTTGGTTGTAACGAAGGAGGAAGCAAGAGGAAATTTCTTGAATAACTTCCAGCCGCTCTATTGGAAAACATTAAATTTCCCGGAATCTTCCTACTTTGGATTTTAATACAATCTTATCGATCATACTTATGCTGCTGACAACTCTTTCACATAAACTCCCCGACTTCAGCCCAAGGGGAATTTGTTATACCAAGAAAGCTTTCTTAGCGAAACTTTTGGAATATTGTAGCCGACTTTGACTTTTATGCTCCCCATTCTCCTTTTCCATCCAAAATATGTCTTGTTCCTCAGAAAACGCAGAGGATAGGGGTATATTCTTAATTAACTAACATTCTGTGAGTTAATAAATAATTGAATTTCTTCGTGCTTTTGATGCCATTACATCCTGAAGGTATACAAAGTTTTTACTTCATGTTGTGATGATGCACTTCGAGAGAATTAGTTCAAAATGCCCCTAACTATATTATCAAAATGTGTTTATTATTTTCCTTTGTATACAATTTCATTAGATAATTTAATGAGGTTTTTTTTCCATTACCAACACCAGTCAAGAATATCAATATAAGTATTTATTTGGTACTAACCAGAATTGATTACTTTCAGATCATTTTTTAGGAATTACTGCTTTTGTCATATATTGATAATCTTCTTTTCAATAATAATTATTTCTTATTCCATATTCAGTGGAATAATGAGGTATGTCTGAAAAGTTTCTGCTGAAATATATTTGTGCAATTTGAGAAAAAAAACATGGGTTAATCACCAATGTCGAAAACAGCTCTGATGGAGGGCTGAAATGAAACCCCCTTGAATCAAAAAACTACATTCCTCACTTTCTGCAAATGCACGTTTCTCCTTGAAAAATTTTAATTTTCAAAAAATCAACTATGCTTCTGTACTAACAAAATTGTAAAAATATTTTCTTTGCTCATTTTAAGATCGCACTATCCATTCCGTTTCACTTCACATAAAAGAAGGCACATTTTATTTGAATTTTTTGAGTTTTTCTTCATATTGGGCATCAATCATTTTATAGAATGAAATTATATTGCATTATAATAAACATAGGCGTACAACTTTGCTTCCGCCGTTTTTTCCGGATTTCGAGGCTTTATTGTGAAAAACTGGTTATACATTTATGACTCCCATCTTTCGGGCAGCGTACGAGTGCCGCGTTGAAAAAACTGGTCATCTTTTGAAGCGATCCACGAATCGATCCAATTTTTTACTTCTTCAAAAGACCGGAAATGCTTGGTCAGCCAAGCTGTATGCAATTGATCGAAACAAGTGATAGTCCGAGGGAGCAACGTCTGGAGAATGCGGTGGGTGGAGTAGGACTTCCGATTTCAATGTTTCCAAGAATGTATTGACCAGTTGACCACTTCCGTAACTTGAGGTCGAGCATTGTCGTGATGTTAAATCACTTTATCATGTCTCTTGTTGTATTGCGGCCGTTTATCTTTCAATGCTCGGCTCAAATGCATTGATTCCGTACAATTACGATAGCCTGTCATTATTTCAGTCGGTTCTAACAACTCATAATACACTACGCCGAGCTGGTCCCATCAAATACTGAGCATGAACTTGGTTTGGTACGGTTTGGCCGTACGTGGAAGAATGGCCGGGATATCCCCATAGTTTTTTGAGCTTGGGATTATCGGAATGAACCCATTTTTCGTTTACAGTCACAATGCGATGCAGAAATCCCTTCTGTCTTAGCCTTGCAAGCAGCTGTTCACAAGCAAACAAACGCCATTCAAAATCTCTCGACTTCAACTCGTACGAAACCCAATTTCCTTGTTTCTGAATCATTCAAAATATTTCGATTGTACAAGGGTTGTCCAAGTTTCAAGAAATTCCTTTGAGGACAGTGAATTTATTACCTAAAAATACTTTCAAATGAACCCCGGTATTTAGCGGATCGCGGTATCCACTTCAAAGGGACATCTATGACCAACGTTTTTAAGGACTAGTTCAAGTGACTTTGGATAATACTATACACCTAATATGAGAATGTCGATGAATAGAAACATTTTCATACTGCCTATTCTAATGTTTTTCACTTCATTCATGCTCACATAATGCTTCAAACGTATTTCTATGAATATTTATTTCACCAACATTCTTGTTTCATATCAAAGTGACATCTCGTTCAGTCATCCAAAAAGGCGAGAATGACACCACAGAACTAACGTTATGTTGAAATGATAGAGGTGAAGAAACATACGCAAAAAAATAAGGTTCTTATTATTGTATCATACATAGAAAGAAAATTCAAATATTATTGAGGTCATTTTAACTGAGTATGTAAATTCCAAAAAAAAAAATAATAACTTCTTATTCAGGACTTTCATAGTGGAGTCGCTTTCTACTAGTTGAAAAAAAAGAACTACCAACCTTGTAATATTCAGACTTACCTTCTTGTTTATGTTTATGATCAGACCTTATGAATTTTATAATTACTCTCTCTGGAACGGCATATCTGCTCGAAATGGCTTGAAACATAAAAATTAGCACATCTAGAGATCCCCAAGGGTTTCTTTTCGGATATAAGAAAGGGTAAATGGAGCAGACACCCCTCCGACCATATCGTTAAAACATTCCTGAAATATCGTCGAGAATACTCGTGAAACCCTTCAAAATTATTTCAAATTGAATAATGAATAAATGAATGAAATACTGCATGCCTCACGAATTTATTTTTGGGCGAGTTCTTGCTGAACGACCAGGACCGGAATTATGGAAATAGGGGTTTTTCTAAGACTATAAAAAAGGGATGATATGCAAGGGAATCATTTTTCATCATTTCGGGACAATATTCTGTGGTGTCGGCAAGTTTTAAACAAGAGAAAAAGACCTTTCTTTCAGAGTTTGTTTGGGGTTATAGCTACCCGATTGTTTTTTCCTAATACCTAGAAAAATACGTATTGGATTTAATTTAAAACATCGAAATGAAGTCTTTCGTGAAGATGAGTCCACTAAAAAATAAAAAAATTATTTATCAAAAGGTGAAAATATTTTTTTAAACAATTCGTTCAAGTTCTGTGCCCATGTTATGAATAATTATCTCACTTTTTCGATGAATGATGGAAACACCCTTGTTATAGTGATCATATATATATATATATAAAAACATATTCAAATAAGATTGCAAGTTGACATTCGTAAACGAAGTGAAAAACAATATAAATGTATAAATTGAAACATTATAAATTAATAATGAAAATAATAAACAAAAGTGTGGACTCCAGATCAGAATTTTTCTCTTACGGATTTCGAATAACGAAACGAAGGAACAAACTTATGATTTCAAGAATGGACAGGCCAAGCTATCTTCGATCTCACATCTGAGCAATATTCAAATGACCTGTTCAATTGTCACTTTCTCGTAGTTTATCATTGTCTGTACCCACTTCCCATGACATCCGGTACTATCTTGATCTTTCAATCATACTGGACTGTATAAGGTGAATATTCAGATGGGGACACTCAGAAATTTACACTTGATCTTGATCTTGAACCCAAATGGCGCCATGTACAGGTAGGTCACAAAGTATTTCTTCTGCATTTTGAATATTTTAAAGTATGAACCACCAAATCATAACAAAAGTTCTGCATGATGATCTTTTTATAGGATTTTCAATTTTTTTAACTCAATGCAGATTCTTTCTGTTTATATCTTCTTGTTGCTCCCAGATATTTTGCTTTGGTTTCCATTCAATCGTCTGATTTTCTTTTCTGATGTTTCCTGCTTGTTATTACTTTCCGTTCTACTGTGATAGTAGATAGTGGTGTCATCTGCAAACTTGGCTATTTTTCATGTATTCATTTTTGGTATATCTGCCATGTAAAAGTTGCACAACAGCGGTCCTATCAGCGATCCTTGGGGAACTCCGGCTTTTATTTTCTCTAATCGTCGACCTGGTACTATCGATATTCACTCTGTTTGATTGGAATTTTTATCAACTTCATTTTGTATTTCAATTATTCTCAATGAGTCGTACCAGTTGGTTGATCGTTGAATGCTCTTTGCGAAACTCAAACTGGTGATCTGGAAATATTTTCATTTCTTCTTCGACATCTTCTGTGAATTAATTTCTCTATCACTCTACTAATTGCCGAGAATAGGCTCGATAATTGGATGCAGTTTTTATTGAAAACTTTCCATGATTTTGTCAAAATGTCTTTTGCGTATGGGAAGTAAATGACAACTATTTTCCTATTTCTAAAGGGGTTTTTTTTTAGAGCTATAGAACTTTAAATTGCAATAAAACAACGATGGGTTATTCGATTGACATGAATTTTATTTATCCGCAAGATAATCTTATGGCATTACATTTTAAATATGATTTCTGGCATATGACCGCCACGGCTGGCTCAGATGTAGTCCATTCTGGACGTCCAATTTTCGATTACTTTTTCCAACATTTGTGGTCGTATATCGGCAATAACACGGCGAAGGTTGTCTTCCAAATGGTCAAGGGTTTGTAGCTTATCCGCATAGACCAATGACTTCACATAGCCCCACAGAAAGTAGTCTAGCATTGTTAAATCACAAGATCTTGGAGGCCAATTCACAGGTCCGAAACGTGAAATTAGGCGGTCACCAAACGTGTCTTTCAATAAATCGATTGTGGCACGAGCTGTGGACATCATGGTTGTTCAATTCAGGAATGAAAAAGTTAGTAATCATGGCTCTATACCAGTCACCATTGACTGTAACGTTCTGGCCATCATCGTTTTTCAAGAAGTACTGACCAATGATTCCTCCAGCCCATAAAGCGCACCAAACAGTCAGTTTTTCTGGATGTAACGGTCTTTCGACATACACTTGAGGATTAGCTTCACTCCAAATGCGGCAGTTGACGTAGCCATTCAACCAGAAGTGCGCTTCATCGCTAAACAAAATAAAATGGACGTAGTGCACGATACGTATTCCGCACAAAACGATTATTTTCGAAATAAAATTCCACTATTTGCAAGCGTTGTTCAGGCGTGAGTCTATTCGTGATGAGTTGCCAAACCAAACTGAGAATAAATCACTTGACAGCTGTTAAATCGGTCGCCATCTTGAACAGTAATGCCAACTCAAAGTTATATACCTCGAAAAAAAATACACTTTATTACAAAACAAACAATAAAATAATAAAAAACTCCCTGCAATTTTTCATATTCTTCAACTGTGAAATTTTTCATTCCTATTCGTTATCTGAGTTGAGAGCTCCGCTTTCTGGTAAAGCAGTAAATAACAATATCCTGCTGAAAAAAATCACGGTAGATTTTTTACGAAATTTCCAACAATCAATAACGGCGAACTGTGGGATAACAGGATACCTTTAACGACGTTGTAATTAATGAATGTAAAGGATGGTTGTTATTTAATTATGGTAGAAAATAGATCGTCGCAAATCTGTTGATTGCTTTTTCTATTTAACAAAAGGACAGATACTAATTTCCCTGTATATTTCACCAATAAAAGGTCCGTCAATAAATCGATTATGGTAGAATAAAAATGAGACAACCGTTCGGTAGAGGTAGATAGAACCAATTAACTAGAAAAAGACGGATGGTGCGTCATATACGAAGAATAAAAGGTCTAGAGGACCATTCTAGTTTATAGCCCGAATCCAACTCATTGAAAAAATGTCAAAAACTGTAATTAACTTGCCGCCGCCAATAAAATCGTCCATTTCTCAGAATGTTTAATAAATATCATTACCGAGATTTAACAGATAATATTTTTTACACCTCCTTTTAGTAATTAAAAAAGGGTTATATTACTTGTTTTATTTTTGTGTTTTCAAAGACTGCCGGCTCCTAAAACACCAGCCAACATAAGTGCTATCCCAACACTTTTGAACAACTTAAATTTTGATGTCATAAATAATTTCCACAATTTTGATGACAAAAAAACCAGGCAGTAGCTCAATGGAAAAATTGTCACCTGGTAATTTTTTTGAATTTTTCGTATTTTATCGAATATGACCTCCTGAATATAGAAAAGTCTATGGATACAACTCAATCCTATGACTAGTTTTCGAGATCCATTGTATCAAAGTTGGAAAATAGCATTTCTTTAGTGTAACATTTCTCGTAGGAAAACATCTTGAATGAAACACTTTTGCGCGATAAAAATTGCTTACCCATAAGGTAATAATTTCAGACTGGTTTTTGATGAAAATCATTGTAAGAATACAAGGGGTGAGTTATTCGAAAGAAAATTCGTTTAGTTCATAATTCACCCTGTGATTGAAAAAGTTGACCGTGGAATTTTCCAATTTTTTGTCATTATACTCTCAGATCGAGTACACTTTTTTAAAACAGTATTGGCTTTGCTATTATCGGTTTTTGAGATTCACAGGGTAATTGTATAGTATAAAGAGGCGCGACCGTTATTACAATTAAAAAAGTTATCAAAAAGTTGTATATCATGAAAATTTCATACAGAGTAACGGTTAGAGACATGTTGGAGTTTACTTATTGTTATTTTGTCATTGTACAATGAAAGAAATTGTTAGGATGTTCCTAATTAAATGTTCACTGAGAGCATTTCAAGATCTATAAGACTTAGACCATCTTTTTTCGAAATAATTTGATATCAGAAAGCAGATCATAGATTCGTTCTTGAGTCACAGGGCGTTTCTGAAAAATCACTATTTTGAATATATCATGATTTCTGTTGGAGATATTGGAAAAATTCTGGAACGTTTATATGGTTCATATTATACTCATAATTGATCATATACATATATTTGGAATATTTGAAACTGAAAGTAATGTTTCAAGAAATGCTCTGTGACTCGAGAACGAATCAAGATATCTATGATCTGCTTTCTGTTATCTAATTATTTCTTAAAAGAGTCTCTTACCGTTACTTTGTATCAAATTTTCATTATATACAACTTTTTGACAACTTTTGTAATAACAGTCGCTCCTCATAATAAGTGACGCTGTCTATCTCAAAAACTAGTCATATCAAAGCCAATACTGTTTGACATTATAATAGTATTCTCGAACTAAGAGTAATGACAAAAAATTGGAAATTTGCAAGGACGATTTTTTCAATTGAAAAAAAATTAGAAATCCAAAAAATTAACCGGTGATAATTTTTTCATTACGCTGTTGCCTAGTATAATACATTTTGGTTAGTTTGTCCCTAATTCGTTGATGGGGGGATCTCAGAATTCCTTTGAGCCAGAAAAGAATGAAAGGCACATTTTCAGGCTTGATTTTTGAAAATATTAATTTGTCGAAATCCACAACCTTATATGCAATCAGTTTTGAAATTGTAATACAAACTTTTGTTATTTTCTAGGTAAACCATAAAAACTTCTATAAAAAAATATAATCAATAAATTTTTCCCTATTCAAGAATACAAATTATGATATATCAATTTTTATCGTACTGAAAAACTCACCAATAGTTTCAGTTTCTCACTGCAAGTCTACCTGCCTATCTATGATAATCTGTGAACTTCATATAATAAAAATATTGAGTGACCACCAAGGATTTAACACCGTAGTTTGTTCATAGCTCCAACAAAATACACTTGGAAGTGCCATAAGCTGCACAGATTCCAGTAATGAATAATCCTATAATCTATGTAAACCTTTAATAGTACCAGTCCAACAAAATTCAACAATATCCTCTTTATATCGACTCCGACAATAAAGACTCTGTACCCAACTATGTGATGTGTCACATAAGACCTAGATGACATCATTTCAATAATGTCACTGTCACAAATGACAGAAATCACTTTTAAAACACTGCCTTGCTATTCAACTAACACACAAAGGAGTGAATATTCTCTTGGAGGGATATCGTATTATAAGCGTTTATATAAAGAGGTCGTTCATTATATTGAAAGTTTCGAATTAGTCGAGTCTTCAACTGCCTTAGTTATTCATATCTTATTAAGACATTTTTTTCAGAAATAACTTTTTGGATTGATGGAAAACTTCCAAAGAATTTTTCGACATATACTTCATAGTTACGCTCATCAACAATACTAATTATATCAACAGGAGTGTTAAAAATCGAAATTCTTTTTATTTTACCCCTGAAATACCCTCATGTGTACTGAAATAACAGGGACGCAGCTTTGACTTCATTTCTAGTGGCATGTGAATGAAAATAGGGCTTATGAAGCAAAACAATGGCTTCTTGAATTAAAGAGGAAAGTACACTTTGCCATTTTACAGCCTCAGCTTTTGTTTTTCAGGTCTGTAGTCAACCCGTGCATATAGCAGTATTGTTGCATATTTCATTGTTTTTTGTTTGACGCTTTACTCTGCCTTTTATACTGAAGCAAGGGTAGTTTTATTGTTCAAAATTAGCTGATGCTATTCTGAGGAATTGAATTAAGAATTGAGTGTGTTTGGAGGGTAGTTTTCCACGTGATAGACAGGAGAGTCAAATATGTATAAACTTGTTGAAGCAAATAGGTTGTTGTTATCATGCAAGCAAACAACTGAATCAAGCGGAATTTTAAATGAATTTCAATGGAAAGTCTCAATAATGTGTTTTTCATTTCACGTAATGAATCCGAAGACACAATTTAATGAAATATTCACAACTATTCAGTGTGAATTAACATTGAAAAATTTCTACTCAGTAGGGATTTTAATTCATTATTTTCATTATGAAACTATTGAATCATTCGACTGTTCATGTATCATTGTAATTTGTAGAATTTAAAAACATTTTTCGAAGGATGAAAAAGATTTCTGTTGAGTTAATTTTCATCCTTTCACTAACTTTCTTCAAAACGAAGGACATCGATAAAATTCGAATGCTGTAAATAATATATTTAAAAACCAATTTAGTTATGCATACCAAGTGCTTTACCAATTCTCTGGTCATCAGCTATATGTGAATGGGGCGCCGGTCTGTCTTTGTTTGGTTTTCTTTTTTGAGATGGTTGTAACGAAACATAAATAATTGTCCCAGTATCCATAGACGTAGTTAGAAGGTGAGAATAGCAACGAAATGATAAAGTTGTACAGCTCAGTTGGTTTCAAATTGTCTTTCTTGAGAACTCCACTGCTTTTGCTTGGGGCTTATTTGGCACTGATTTGTGAGTAAGTGGAAATCGGGATTTGTTTATTTATACAGAACCTGCCTAAGCATAACAAATCATTTTGTGTACTATTCGTCCTATAGTTAAAGTGGGTATCTATGGGATAAATCCAGTTTTTGTTATTGATTTTATTAGTAGATCAGCAATTCAAATCATCCTTATTGATGTTATTAAATTTAGGAAACAATAAAAATATGACAGATTTTTGGATATATTAATATTTATTTATTTGCTTCGAAATATAATTTTTGTTGATAAAATAATTTTTGTCATTACCGAAATTAGAAATTCGAGGCAAATAAATATATACGAAAATTTAAAAGAAATTCATCGATGACACAGTTTACATATACGGAATATCTTGAAAATAAATAAAATAAAAAAACGAAATTGTGTGAGATAGACGAAAAAAATTATGTTTTTGTTGAATGTTACGAGATACTTCCATGCTTTAGGAATATCCTCTAATTTTGACATGAGATGAGAATCCAAAATGCGTTGCACGCCTCTGGTATATCATCGGAAGACGGTACAGAACTTCTGTAAAAATTCCGGTGCAGAACAAAGGACAATATTTATTGCTGAAGGAGTAACAAGTGTATCGAGGCGTGCAAAATTTCATATATTAATATACAAAGTTGCATTGTACGCGATGTATCCAATATGCGGTCTCTTTGAACTGATAAACAGAAGAATCTCTTTCTGGGTCTTATTATCCGAGACCCTCACATATTTCATGCATGATTGGGTATATTATTCAAGTTTCCTGAAATATTACGAAATATCGGTGTATTCTTTCATAATAGTGTCTTTAGTTGCCTGCCAATAGATCGTATAAGGTTATGAGTTTTTCTCAATAATTTTTTTAGAAGCATCCTTTAAAATTATCCACTTGTGGTTCTTTCTTCCTGCCAAATGGTCTATGATTTTTTCAACAGAACGGACATCTGACGTTTTCAACTGGCGTTTATGTTCAAAAATAAATATACTAAGGGTAACAAAACATCATGTCTTTTACTGAAAACTGCAAAAATGATTTCCTATTTCCCTTGAAATTATTGCAATCTATATTTTAGTCTATACACTATGTCCGTAAAGTATGGAACAAACTAATTTTTAGCTAAACAGACCATTTTAAGAAATAATCCTGAAACACGTCGATTTTAGATTTGAATTTACAGTATTTTAAAATGATAATCTAATATACAGGGTGAATTACTTTCGAGTAATGACGTCACCGTCATTTTTTTTGAATTGAACACCCCCATTTTGTCTCAATTTTCCGATTACTCTAGCTGAGCTGATTCCAAAAATGTATCATATGTTGATTCCAATTGGTACAGGGTGAACAAAAATACAATAGTTTTGTGTGTGCTCATAATGTAACGCGTAACATTCTTTATTAGTTAGATTAACAATATTATCAAAAATACTTATTGTCTAGCGGCAATTGGTTTGAAGGTAACACCCTGTAGTTTGTTATATTTTTTAGATTAATAAAAATGAGTTGTTTCCAAACATGTTTGGTACTTGTGCTCCAGCAGACAGAATATAAAAGAAATTATTTCTTATCAATTAAAAAAAAACAAAGTCGTCTAGTTTTTCGTGAAATGTCATTATTTGTTTATTGCCGCTAGACAATAAGTATTTTTGATAACTAATAAAGAATGTTACGCGTTACATTTAGAGCACATACAAAACTATTGTATTTTTGTTCACCCTGTACCGATTAGAATTAACATGTGATACATTTTTGAAATCAGCTCAGCTAGAGTAATAGGAAAATTGAGACAAAATGGGGTGTGTTCCATTTGAAAAAAAAATTACGGTGAGTTCATTACCCGAAAGTAATTCACCCTGTATATTAGATTATTATTTTAAAATAGGGTAAATTAAATTAAAAAACCGACGTGTTTCAAGCTTATTTCTTACAATAATCTGTTCAGCTAAAAATGAATTTGTTCCATACTTTACGCAAACAGTGTATAGATGGGCTCCTGTAGTCTCTAAAATCTTCATGGGTGAATAACTTCGGGCTGTGACTGTATTTATCGTACTGTCATGCAAGTAGGTAGTGCATAAAATTTCGAATCAGCATACACACCCACATATTGCCGTCTTTGTAATACATCGCGGCAATATTGAATTATGAACTGATGATCAGACACAACAAGTGAGTTTATTCCACAATGTACAAGAATAATATCAGAAAAATCAAGTCTGTAAATCAAAATCAAAACGTTCTTAAGCAAATTTTCCTTCCTCAATAAATAATGGAGTGTTAACTGGGTATAAATCCACGAAGACATTCAACATTCAAAACACATAATAAATTCGGAATCGACATTTGAAAGTCAAAAGTGCCGCCAATGGACTCCCATTTGTTTTGGGGCAAACACATTGAAATACAAGTGGAAATAGGTCTGCGACACAATGAAAGGTCTCCTAGGGCCGGAACCCCTACTGCGCGCGCCACAATGCTCCTCTGACACTCGAGGGCTTGTTCTATTTGTTATCTATTATATATCTCATAAAAATCTATCTGTCCATCTATAATTAACCTTTTTTCGGTGTACTTTTCATTGTGGTTTCCAGTGTGCCTGAAATTAATCGACCCTAAAACTGTCGACAAGATATTATTCATCTATCGTAGTGTTATACCCCCTGTAGCAGATTGCCTTGCCGCTCTGAGACAACAAACAAAAACCATTTCGATCGTGACCTTCCTCTCAATATCTTCATAAAAAAAATAATGAACGCCATCGATGGAAGTCGAAACTCATTGGCTCCCAAAAAAACTAATCTGGACCCTTTTGTATTGAATAGTTTATATTTTTCTCACCAACTAGTTCAATTTTTCATCATTCGGCAACAAAATAACTCTGCCAACACATTAAGTTCTGTCTTCCGAAAAGTTTTAATTTAGGCTATATTAAAAAAGCCGAAAGAAACCCTCATGTCTCAACCTGAATACCTTTCCGTCCTGGGTACATTAAGTTTGCGCATGAACGAGGCACATGCGTACATCCGAAAGATCTGAATTTTTCATAAAACCACTTACTACCTGATCCAAATTATACCAATTTCCATCAACGTGGTTTTGAAAATACGTGAAAGTTTCCTACTAAAGAAACGGTGACCTGTCGATCAAAACTGTCGATTGGCAGATTGTCAGTTTTCCCTAGATTACTCACATTCAGGTTTGGATCAAACGCTCACTAGACACAAGAAAAGAAGACCGTCCGATATAATCGACAGACTTGACTTTTGAAACGTTTGAATTATATTTGGATCTAGTAACAAAGGTAAGATAAAAAGTAGAGAGTATACGAATAGAAGATATGGTTAAAGATTGTAATTGATTTAATTGAGCAACAATTTTTTATACAAAATATGTGTTTTATTCGTTTCATTTTTTGTGCTATAATACAAATATTGCAGCAGTTACTTTTTGTTTTATATTTAGTTCAGACATTTTTGGAATTGTACACTTGACTATCTGAAGATGTGAACTGAAAAATACGATGGCCGTCACCCTTCGACCAATAGATTTCGGTCTTTAGGTTCTGTCGTTGAATTTAATTGTATCGAGTGCATTTCTGATTTTCATCTTCAGGTCAAATCGACAGTTCTATATCGACAGGTGCCTGGATCTTGAGTTTTACTTCAATTGTTTCTCTCAATATTGGTGAGGTGTTGAGGTTCCTGCATAGGGATTCACGACTTGGCTTGATGTTCAAGCTACTTGGGCTAGTCAAGTATTTATTCATCAAGTACTTGAATCATATCAAGCTATTTGATTTTTAGCAGTTTTATTGTGTAGGGTCACTTCAATAAAAAAATGATGAAATGAGAGGGAACCTTGCAAAAAACAACTCCAGGCTTTGTTTCATTCCATATTTTTTCATCCAGGATCTAAGACAAATGAGGCATCTTATAGATTTGTCGCCTAACCTATTGCGGGTTTTTGTAAGTGTAAGAGCAGCTCTGGAAAATTTACTTTTAACAGGAGCTGAAGAGGCTGGCGTTGATAAAAAATCATTGGCCATTTTGGCCAAGTTTGGAAAGATATTTCTGAAACTACCAAAAACTACCAATAGATTTCATAGAAATGTGAGAAAACTACTAATACAGTCACACTGGCGAATGTTTCAGTCTCTCGGCGCTCGAGGAATCCCCTTATTTAGCTTAAGCGCATACGAAATTGCAGAAATATATGCCGTACGATGCGTGCATATCATCCTCAAGTAATATCAAGTAGCTTGATATCAAGTAAAGCAATAAATATCCAAAATTATGTCAAGTCAAGCTCAAATATGTAATTTATCATGAGATCGATTTTCAAGTCAAGTAGTTGGTTGAAATGTCAAGCTACTTGGCTTGATGAATCCCAATTCATGCAGCTTTTAAAATTTCTTGGGTGAAGTTTATGATTTCATTTTGATGACAATATTTGATTCTGACGATTTTCGAGAGATTCGTATTATATGCTTGAATTCCGTAAAGATCTGTGAGAATTTTGACAAAAAACGGTTCTGACAGAATGCTGGATCAGCTTAAAACTATTCTTCGTAAAGATTCGATTTCCGTTTAAACTAGCGAAAGCAAAGATAAAACAAGTGCGGGTTTTTTTCAAAACCATCCAATACCTAGCTGTTTCATCGATTTCATCCTTCACTCGAAACGTAAAACGATGAAATTCCTAGTAAATCCAATCGATAAATCAATTTTTGTTGACATTGTCAGTTCCGCTGTATCTTCATGGTGCTAGGTGATGGAATCAAACCAAGCTGAATCATGAGGAGTTCAACCAGCCGTTACAGAGAAGAGCTGATTAGGTTAAGGAGAAAATTTGTTATTGATACCAATTCAACACGACTGATTCACTGCAAGTTCTTTGAAACTGTTTTGTGATGGTTGGTGCAGATGGGTCGTGATGAAAGAGGATGATTCAAAAGAGCCTGAATTGGTTATGACCAATTGTAACACGTTCGGCTAATATTCTACGTGAAAAGGAATCTAGACATTACACAGAATAACAAAATCAATTATTCTGGAGATTTGAATACAACAACTATGACCCAATCTTACCCTCTATAATTTTTTCAGAAGCTACCTTTTGGTATTAACACGTCACTCAGTAAGTCTCTCTCGCGTATCTCGTTAGTAGCAAGCTTCAAAAGATGTATGTCAAATATTCGGAGTCTGCATCGAGATATTGAAGTCTCAAATGATAAGGTTTGATTCATTGTTGGCGAATTCGTCCTAGAATTTGATACTCTTTTTCCGGCCTCAAACACGATAACTCTCCAACAAAAAGATCTATAAAAGTTTCTGTTAATTTCTAAACTGTGTATTCGATCGAGATGAAAATTTGGACCACACTGTAAATGAAATGATATTTTTGAGCTTCGTGCAGAATTTCGTGCTGATAGCATATCGACAAAAAAATAAGAAAGCTCTGAGTGAATTCAGAAGATTTTGAGCGCTCTTTCATTCGTGCGCTAATTGTTCCCTTGCAGACTTCATACACCTATTAAAGTTCAGTGAAGAAGTGCTCAAAAGCTCCTGTTTTCACGTAAATGTTTTGCCCTTTTTTTGTATGTCCAAATAATTTTTTCCTCGCCAAGAGAATGATTCTGACACCTTATTCTAAATAGTTTTCGTCCATAGAATTGAAATCTTACTTGAAACACCCCTTATGTTGAATTCCCTATCGGCTATTGCCTGTATTCCCGATCAGATTCCAAAGGAATTTCACATCTGCGATAGTTACGTACAGAACGATTTCATGTTAGTTTTATTTGCATTGACGCGAAGGCGAAGTCAGATCCGAGGTATAAAATAACGAATTATCAGATGTCCTTCCGATGGCATCGCGCAGATAGGGCAGCCGAAGGCTCGGCGCGTAATTGCTAAGAAAGAATGGCCAGATGGATACGTACGATTGTTCGTTTACCCGAACGTTCGCGCGCGTGCCTCTAGCAGTGAAACAAAGGACATGAAGATCAGAAGACACACAACTGTAGGATATCAAAGATCTAAGCTTGGGTTTGATGCATCCTCCCTTTGCCTGAATGTTACAATTATGTTGAAGTTTAATCATTCGTATAGCGATTAGTTCACGCTGGATGATCACAGGACATGACGCGAGGAATGTCCAGACCAGAGTTCGCATTAATACAATGCAAATTGTTGACGATTCCACGGCCAAAAATATGATCAAAGGAAAAACAGTTGATTGTTTCCAGTTTATCGGAATTTCATTAGGACATTCATAGTCGCCAGTCGACCGAAAATACCGACTGGTGTTGGTGTTCTAACAGTTTACTGACAGATTTTTTAATAGTTGCTCCTTTGAGAGCGTTTGGACAGCTCGTCGGTCGGAAATTATCGCCCTTGGCTTTAGGTTTTCTGAATACGAGTGATTTCACAGGGTTGGTCCTACTACTGAGCTAAAAAAAAATTGCTCGTGAAAATACCAATAATCAAAGGAAAAACTGAGAAAAATATTGTAAATTTTCGTTATTTCGTACAAAGGCGTACAACTTCGCTTCTGCCGCTTCCATCGCTGGCCACTACTTCCTCCCATCTTTCTGGCAGGGTACGAATCCCGCGTTGAAAAAAATGGTCATCTTTTGAAGCGATCCACAAATCGATCCAATTTTTTACTTCATAAGAACGGAAGTGCTGGTCAGCCATTGATTGAAACAAGTGATAGTTCAAGGAAGCAACGTCTGGAGAATACAGCGGGTGGAATAGGACTTCCCATTTCAACGGTTCCAAGTATGTCTTGACCACTTTGCAACATGGGGTCGAGCATTGTCTTGCTGTAAAATCATTTGATCATGTCTCTCGTTTTATTGCGGCCGTTTGTCTTTCAATGCTCGGCTAAAACGCATTAATTGCGTTCAATAACGATCGCCTGTGATTGTTTCAGTCGGTTTTAACAACTCATAATACACTACGCCGAGCTGGTCCATATACTGAGCATTACCTTGGAACTGTGAATATTCGGTTTGGCCGTCGACGTGGAAGCATGACCGGGATATCCCTATGATTTTCTGCGCTTGGGATAATCGTTATAAACCCATTTTTCATTTTCAGTCACAATGCGATGCAGAAATCCCTTCCGTCTTTGCCTTGCAAACAGCTGTTCACAAGCAAACAGACACCGTTCAACATCTCTCGGCTTCTATTCGAACGGCACCCAATTTCCTTGTTTCTGAATCATTCCCATGACTTTCAGGCGTTTTGAAATGGCTTGTTGCGTCACTGCCAATGATCCTGCCTATTGTTGTTGCGTTTGAAACTAGTCTTGATCAAGTAATGCCTCCAATTCTGCTTCTTCGAAAACCTTCTCTCTTCCACTGCCATGCAGGTCTTCGACGTCAAAATAACCGTTCTTGAAGCGTTGAAACCACTCTCGACTCCTTTCACTAGTAGCTGCCTCACCATAGGTATTTTAGAGCATTCAATGTGCCTCAGTCGCAGATTTCTTCTTATTAAAGCAGAAAATCAAAACCTCCCGCAAATGACGAGAATTTGGCTCGTAAGCTGACATGTCTTTTTCATGTTTTCTTCAAGCTGTTTGCTGAAGTTCATTTTTAAGTCTAGATTTACTGCCAAATGCCCAAATATGTTGATTTTCTATCTTTACGTTTCCCACTTTTTCTTTTTTTACCATTGTGTTGCCGACGTAGATTGCAACTGTGGAACTACAGTTGATTTGTCTACTTTTATCTGCCAAGTTTTTGATTTTTGTGTTCTACTAGAATATTACATAGCGCTGTCATATAAAAACTGGACAATCTTTTCATTTTTGTTATATCTGATATGTATATATTGAAATCTAGCGGCCCTATGACCGATCCTTGTGGTACTCCGGCTTCGATTTCTCTTATCGTCAACCTCGTACCCTTTATATCGTCACTAGATTTGTTGTTATTCATTATTTTGGTTGAGAATTTCTGCATCTTTGTTCAATATGTTGGTTCTTGGTGTCACAATTTATTAAAAATAGAGTACCGGTTTCCGTAGAGGGGTTATTCCAGATATGATATATAATAAGAAGCTTGAAATTTATTATTATATTTATTATATTGGTAATTTCCGTTGACGGATAGTGTCGAATCCTTCCAGATAATTGAGAATCAATTCGGTTCAAATGTATACCTGTCGCCGTACCAAAAATGGTCAACTTTGTCATCAACTGTCAGCCGCATATTAAATGTGTTTTTTATTCAAAACTGATCTGAGGACTGTTAGATAATCAGCAATTCTTCGAAACCACCGAATACACTATAATTAAAATGGACTTCATAAGGCTTAAGATGAAGATAAGGTTCAAGAAAAAGTATTATTATTGTTTCAAATCGGGACGAGTACAGATTTATGTTTGAAGATTACGGATTGGTCACAGAAGAGTTGAAGGTCAGATATCTACTAGCCCGATAATTTGACGAAATAATGCGGCAGTCGGTAAATTTGGACAAGCTGAAACACTTCGTGACCGTCCAGTGGCGTAGAGGAACCACCTGGCTTAACTCCTCAATAGTTGTCACTTAGATAATGCCAATTCATAGAGCGATTATAAAAAGGACTTACCTATATGTGAACAATAATACATTCACCACATTTTGGAGAAATTCCATTCTATTCTGTCAACCAAAGATGATATTGAAACATCACAGTTCAAGTAAAGAAATATATGCTGATCTTGGAGATGAGAGGTCGACACTGGTTTTGCTCCCTATTGAATTGTAGGGTCTTTCTTGCTCCTGAAGGATAAGAGAAATATTTTGTCATCGTTAAAGAAATATATATTCCAAAAAGGAATTCACAAGGACTAAACAACTAAAATATTTACTCATGTCTTACTGAGGATGAAGTACCAACTAACTACGAAATCTTTACTTGCATTCTACACAGTTTTTAAACTAGGTTACCATCATCAAGAGCAATCTATTTGGGTACAAACGGTAGGATGAAAGAGAAACATTATACAGGACCAGAAAATCGAATGTAAAAAAAGAAGCCAAATATCTTGACGTTATTCTCGATCATGCCTGAGTTGTGCAATTGAAGAAAAATATGAAGAAACAGTAATAAGTTAAAATGATGAAGTCAGTGGTAATTCTTAGAATCACAGAAAAAAACTTGGTTCAATGTTGAAAACTCCAAAAAGAGGACCTTGCATGCCACACCAGCTCCTTGGTACTTGAGCAACCAACAGATGGGAGACAACCTGAAGAAAAAACACCATAGAAGTGATAATAAAGAATGAGAAAGTTCTTCGGAAAGAACGAAAGAAACCACTCACAGTGAAATAAATACGATCTTTAAAATACCTCTCAGAAGCAGTGACAAAAAGGCATCACAAAGCAAAGCGAAATAACCCTTAAGAGTGGAGTTAAGCTGAGTGCTGAAAATGAGAACAGTCATTTCCTTTATCAAACAGAAAGATTTGGTTTTTGTAAGGTAATCTTATGTAATAGAATTTGGTTCTTCAGTTTGAGGTTTCTACGCCATTGGTTGTCAGTTTTAGGCAAGTTGATAACCGTCTGGCCATGGCTGCTTCGATCGTGACACTTCTTGGCTCGGGACATATGCGCTAACCTATCATTACGTGTTGGAACCAAATTGTGGCGTATTATACCTTTAAGGTCGCTCACACAGTCGAACTCTATTGCGGTATCGCGCCTTTGATTTGGGTCCCTTCACTGATGATTATTGCTCGGTTTCCATTCTTATTTGTTTTCAATTTACTAACCTATAGCACCCAATTATAGCTAACCAGTTTCCATTGCTTTCCGTTCTGTCTCGAATGGAACAAGACGCGAAACAATCTGCTTAATGGTATACCATTTATTCACACTGGCTACTTCTACATTTGATCTAACCAATTTTTTGGAAACTAGGCAATAATGGAGTCGACTCCTTTAAAATTTTACAATACAATGAGCAAAACCATTTACCAACCGTTCATAACAGTCAAGTGGTTTCTAATTCTCTTTTGGGCAACTCTGAAGTATTCGTAGAATACAATAAGCAAAACCATCATCTACCATTTATAGTTGTAAAGTGGTTTCTGCTAATAGTGATTGCTTCTGTATTTCCGTATGACCAATATTTGGGAAACTAGGCAATAATTTACCCGATTGATTTGAAATATAAGAATGAAATGTGCAAAAACCATTTACTAACCGTTTATTAAAGTGAATTTGTTTCTAAATTTCTAAGTATGATCAATTTCTGGGCAGCTCTGCAACAAAGTATTCATAAAATACAATAAGCAAAACCATCATCTACCATTTATTATCGTAAAGTGGTTTCTGCTCATCGTGGCTGCTTCTCTATTTCAACGTATGACCAATATTTGGCAAACTAGGCAATAATTTACCCGACTGTTTTGAAATTTGAGTATGCAATGTGCAAAACCACTTACTTACCGTTCATAAAAGTGAAGTGGTTTCTAATTTTCTAACTATACTCAATTTCTGGAGAGCTCTGCAATAAAGTAGTAATAAAATCCAATAAGCAGAACTATCCCTTTTAGGTGTAAAGTGGTTTCTGCTTATAGTGGCTGCTTCTGTATTTCAACGTATGACCAATATTTGGCAAACTAGACAATAATTTACACGATTGTTTTGAAATTTAAGTATGCAATGTGCTAAACCACTTACTTACCGTTTATAAAAGTGAAGTGGTTTCTAATTTTTTAAGTATACTCAATTTCTGGGAAGCTCTGCAACAAAGTAGTAATAAAATACAATAAGCAGAACCATCCCTTTTAGGTGTAAAGTGGTTTCTGCTTATAGTGGCTGCTCCTATATTTCAACGTATCATCAATATTTGGGAAACTAGGCAATAATTTACCTGTTTCTTTTGAAATTTAATGTTGCAATGTGCGAAACTATTTAGTAACCGTTTATAATTGTGAAGTGTATTTTAGATTTCTGAGTGCGACTAATTTTTGTTCAAAATTTAGTCTGTTGAAATATTGAAACGTTTTTTTCTCTGAATTTCTTCAACGCACATCAATATCATCACGTAAAAATGTGGCGTCTGCCAATTCACCTCAAAGAAATTATTGTATTCCTTTATCGGCATTCGGAAAAGCTGGAGAAAAAATAATTGCACTCGTTCATGATCTCAATAATTACGATGGAGAATTTGAATGAAATGTGAACAATTATAATAAGTATGAAAGAATTACAATGTGAAAATAAATTGTATGTTGGAAGCAGGTATCATCGATAGTCTGTGGTTATATACGTAATACAAAATGAAATATCCGGTTCAGTCATTTTGTCTCAATGTCGACTGTGTCTGTCAGAGCTGGTTTTACTGAGAAATTACATTTCTAAGATATTGGTTCTGTATGAGACATTCAAGCGTTCGAAGAGCTTCCAGATATAAACCAATACTTAAATATCAACATACTGCCTTTGCTTCGTAATTCTAAATATTGAAGCGTATGTAATGTCCAAAGTACCTAAGTGTTGTAATTTTAATTCAAGAAATAACAAAAGTCAGTTAACTATATCCGGTCTCCTGAATATCTGAACTTCAAGATAGACATATGGATATAAAGAAGGGAAAAGTTAAATGGCCAACACGGTCACCAGACCTTACACCGTATGATTTTTCTCTGTGGGGAGTACTATCAATGAACCATGTTTCTTTATGATCTCCTTTTCTTTTTGTTCTGTATGCAAACTGAATGTCAGGCACTTTAGAATCTTGTCTAGTTGACATGGTGCCCACAGAAGAATATTCACTTGAATTTTAATGGAACGCTAAAGCCTAATGATGATTATATTCCCAGAAAGTTGATTACGTAAATAAGGCGGAAGGCCAATTATTAATTGTTTGAAGTTCTAAGATGAGATGGTCCTTATAAAAAAGACATTTTGACGAAAAGAACTATCTGTTCACTAGGCACAATAAAATATGTAGCTATCATGGAAAAAAAATCAAGTATTTCAAGATTTATATTGAAAATATTCGAATCATCTTTGTGGAGGTATCATCTTAAGCCGCCACTGGAATACATACAACCTACAAGGATGTAATTCAAATATCCATTTGTCATTTGTCCCTTAAAATTGCGTTATCGCAACGTTGTCGAGTTTCCTATAATTAGTTTTGTATTATATGGCCTCTAGGCAATCATTTTCAATCCCTAGGTAGATAAAAATTACTAGTGATTGCATCACTTGTCTCTATAATTAAGTTAATCACTGAAGATTTAAGTAGTAGTACGTGAAAAATTTCGATTTTGGACCAAGCTGTAGATGCACCCGACAGAACTCACAGTTTGAAATTTGTCCCCAATAAATATGAATTATATTTTATTCATTCCGTTGTTTTGAAATAGGTATTTGGATTATAATCGTTTCATCACAGCTGTCACAGATAATTTTTAAGGTATCTAGTTACAAGATCAGTTATTTTCTGGAAGATTATATATGAAGTGACTTACAATATCACAATATTCTTCAAAGAAGTTTCTGATTCAAATAATGCCAAAAAATAAAACAAGCTGAAATACAGTAACTTAGATACTTCTGACAGCTTCGCTGGGTATACAGTTGAAAATACTATTGAAAAGTATCTTGTGATAATATAAGCTACTTTCTGAAAGAATATCTGTTTTTACTTTAGGTACCTATCTGGTTACTGTTTCAAAAAAAACTCAAATACTCTTTAAGATGCTCGATGGGATACTTTTTCCTTCATATATTGAGTGGTAGTTTTTTCAAAATATTTGGTAAAAGTTAATGAGGTATTTGAGATTCTCTTTAGTATCTAGGATACTTATTCGAGTTTCAAGACAATGTTCCTTTTTTAAGATAACCTGAGATACTAGTTAGTCTCTCCAAAAAATAAAAACAAGATACAGTAACTTAGATACTTCAAAGTAACAAGGTACTTTTTTCTGACAGCTTTACATGACAAAACATTTCCAGATGAAATTTGAAGAAAGGAAAAGGTCCCTCTTGGTAAAGACCGTTTCATTAGAAATCACCTTCAAATGGAGCTTGAAAGTGGCTCCGGTTTCATGAACATATTCCTACCGTCTTTTAAAGAAAGCTTTATTTATGAGAACTGGTGATTTATTATCAGCGTTTGGTAATATTTCATAGAAATTGAAATTTTGTGGAATTTGAATTGAAATTTAAATGAAATTTTGTGTATTAAGTGAAGTAAATGAAGGTCTTTCAAATATGATAATTTCAACAAAAAAAGTTTGTGTGGTAGAGGAAAACGTGTGATGGAAATGACACAACAGAATGTAGTTTTGTAGTCATAGAGCATGGTCATAAGACCAATATCGGGACCTTATGAGGAAGGACACTTCAAACCTTTTTCTAACCTCAAAATTGGTTTATGAAAAACGTTTCATTTGTAAAGAAAACTTCTCACGGAAAACGAGACTTTACTTTCGTTCATGAAACTGGCCCTTAATAACGTATCTAGTTTCGAACTGCGATCATTTCGAGTCGGTTAAATTCTAAAATCTTCTTACCTTCTTTTTAATGTTGGATTCCTGATTCGATGAAAAAGATCAAGAGTATTTCCGAAGTTTATATCGTTCTTCTCGGAACGATTGACGTCTAAAGTTGAGTTCAATAAAGGACGTTCAACAAGTTGGTAAATGTCAACATCAGACGACAAATTGGCCAGATAAAACACCCGCAACGTTCTAAAAAGACGGGTCTGATCCCTGTGATCCGACAAACAGGAACTTTAATGTGACAAAGATGTTGGGGGAAAACACAATCCCTCAATAGGCAGCTCGGTTATGCCTTTTATACCTCTGTTACTGTTGGGGAATTCAACGGATGCAGGAATTCCTGTAGGGAATAATTCAACTTTTACATTTCCGAAAGACCCAACGTATTTTTCCATTATGATTTTGCTTGATTGTTGATGAGATTTTGCCTTCACATTGGCTGAAACAAAATGAATTAATTTTATATTTTTCTTTTTGCGCTCTTGTTTCAACCGAATTTGCCTTAATGTAATGTCATTTTTTTTTGAGCTGAGAATATGAAGAATTCGAGGTCAAAATCGATTTCATCTTTCGTTGATGCGCAAAATCTTTGGATGGTTTTGAAGTTGTATTCACATGAAATTTTGTTTTCTTAATAATGAAGAAAATACCCATCCGATCGATGAAATTCAAGAATCTGTTGAAAAATAGTTATTATTTTGCTATGCTTTTTCATTTCCTTCAAAAAATATTGTGGTGAAATTATTGCTACTCCAATGTTTTCGCGGCAGAAAATTCTATTCTCCCAATATCTCCGAATTAAAGATACGATCAACCAGAAATATACAGGGTGTTCTCAATTCGATGCTAACTAGAAGAATCTCGAGAACTATAAGAATCCGATCTCTTTTTTTGAAATAATTAGACATCAGAAAGCAGATCATAGATATCTTGATTCGTTGTCGAGTAGGTAAGAGGGCGTTTCTGAAAACTAACTGTTTCAAATATTTCGCTAGATCAGGCCAATAGAAAAATCCCCGGTCTACTATAGTAAACAGATTTTTTTGGCAAAATTCGATTTTATTATTCAACATATAGTAGCCTTCGAGTGCGATACAGAGATTATAGCGATCTTCCAACTCTTCGATACCATTTTTGTAGTACGATTTTTCTTTCGCTTCAAAATAAGCCTCTGTTTCGGCGACTACTTCTTCATTGGCGCTCAATTTCTTTCCAGCGAGCATTCTTTTGAGGTCTGAGAACAGGAAAAGTCGCTGGGGGCCAGATCTGGCCAATACGGTGGATGCAGAAGCAATTCGAAACCCAATTCATGCAATTTTGCCATTGTTTTCATTGATTTGTGACACGGCGCGTTGTCTTGATGAAGCAGCACCTTTTTTTCAAATGCGGCCGTTTTTTAACGATTTCATCCTACAATAACGCTACAATATACAATAACGCTATATATTAATCGCTGTTGATGGCCTGGCCCTTTTGGAGGTAATCAATGAATATTATACCTTGCACATCCCAGAATACTGATGCCCTAACCTTGCCAGCTGACTGTTGTGTTTTTCCTCGTTTTCGATTCGGTTCATCGTGTGCAGTCCACTCAGCTGACTGTCGATTGGACTCCGGAGTGGAATGATGGAGCCATGTTTCATCCATTGTCACATGTCGACTCAAAAATTCTGGTTTATTGCACTTAATCAGCTTCAAACACTGCTCAGAATTATAAACACGTTGTTGCTTTTGATCGATTTTGAGCTCGCGTGGCATCCATTCCGCACACAGCTTTCTCATGTACAAATATTCGTTAATGATATGATGTATATGTTCAGATGATATCTTACAATGTCGGCTATCTAGATCAACTTCACTTTACGGTCATTCAAAATTAATTTGATAACCTATATTGATTTCATCCGTTTCAAATATATAGAGTTCTTCGAATAAATTTTTTTATGGGACACCTCATATAAAAATATTTTTCATTCATTTCGGAATTCAGTTCATTTTTGTGTCCATTGTATAATTGTTATCAAGTCATATGTGGGATGTCTCATTCAAAAAACATCAACTGTCCTCAATATCTTTATATCTCTAGAACCATTATTAATTTTCGATTGAATGAGACACCCTGTGAATTATGGACACAAAAAGAATTAAATCTCGAAATCAATAAAAAAATATTTTTTGAAAGGTGTCCCATAAAAAAATGAAGGCGAAAAACTCAATATTTTTAATGACATCCCAACAACAGAATGCTTCTTGACAAATCTGCGGCTAAAAAACTGCGTTGAAGAATAAAGGGTGTCCCATTTGAGAGTCACCAACTCTTCTCTATTTCTCTAAAACGATCACTAATTTCTAGTATCGGTTATAAGTGTCAGATAAATCATAAAAACTACCGAAAAAAAGTATAAGGATTTTTTTGAACATCTCGAACAGAAACCAAGAAATAGCGATATATTTGAAAAATTTTTCATTTTTCAGAAACGCACTCTAACTCGAGAACGAATCAAGATATCTATAATCTTATAATTCTCGAGATGCATTCAGTGAGCATCGAATTCGGTACAGCCTGTACTAAATGGTTGTAAACATTCCATTTGAAGATTCAGGTAGA
Organism: Harmonia axyridis; assembly: GCF_914767665.1. NCBI lineage: Eukaryota > Metazoa > Arthropoda > Insecta > Coleoptera > Coccinellidae > Harmonia > Harmonia axyridis. The sequence continues at coordinate 1,237,916 of NC_059508.1, forward strand.
TTCGAAAAATGACATGCATACGAATTTGATAAGTACTTTTTTCATTGCTTCAATGAGGAGTATTTCATCCTTTTCACACAAAGCTGGAGGACGCGAAAGATTTGATTGAGGACAATCCTCCAGAAAAGAACGGTTGTCTTTTCATAGAACAGTTGTAGTATTTAATATAACAGATAAAACCTAATTTGTACGTATCGGTCTAATGTTATTCCAATTTGTAGTGGATCGTAAGTCCAATGACTTCTGAGTGGCTAGTCAAGATATCGAATCGTCCGCCTTGTAATTTTTCTGACGAGTCCAACTGATTGTGTAAAATGTCAATAATAACTTCTGATGATTCTTGCGGTTTTCTTTCAATTTTCTCCTATCCTCTCGGCGGATTATGATGATCGAAATTTGGTTATTATTTTAATCAAAAGTATGAGATTGAATTACTTTGCTATGCTATGGCAGGGAACCACAACATTATATCATAGTCATACGCGTACAATGGATGTTCTCATTTCGAAATATATATGCATTACGAAAAATGATTGGTTATTCTATTGCTAATAATATAAACGCTCAGCTAGAGTACTATGCGGTGTCATGCACCTAGAATTTGATGATGCCAATGGTTTCAATGCTCCACACATTTCAGCGCTTTATTTTCACCATAATAAATAGATAAATATTTATTGAGTTCCCAATATAATCACTTTTCAATGTACCATCAAATCCTCTTGATATGTCGGTATGTTGTATATTAATACCATAAATGCCGAAATAAATTGGAAATCCAGCCTGTTCCACTCATTGAAAAACACAACAAATTTTATTCAACGGTCCAAAACGGAAATTCTATGCATACTTCAATTTGATGCAATATCAAATGACAGTTCGGTAGATTTTTCAACTGCTGACGTATTTGCGTTTTTATTTGGTCATGTATTTTTGTTATTATATGAGATGTTGCTGATGGTGATGTCAGGGTCGTAGCTATGGGGTAGGCAGGTTAGGCCTAGAGCGCAAAAATTCAGGATCGGAATATCAAGCTTGATCAACAAAAATCACATGTATATAAATTCAAAGTATCGAATGACAAATATAATTCAGTCAGAAACAACAAAAAGGAATACGGGCAAATTTAACTTCAGAAACCATCAGAGGTGCCGCATTATGCATTAAACTGATAAATATCTCAGATGACGCATAATAGTATTTTTCACGAGTTATCGACCCTAAAATTAATAGAGGAGGTTTCACACATTCGGTTTTCTGAGAAAACATGGTTTTTATCCCGATAGATCAAGAGAGTTGGATGAGTTCAATTTCATTTGGCTTAGAAAGGTCCGCGAAATTAATGATTTGGTCTCCCTTTATAAGATAATTCTTTTTTCTTTTGGAGCAATTAGAGATTCTGAAAAGAAAGGATGACACTAACCTTATAAATGATGTAAAGGAGTTTCCGTTGTACAATATTTTCAAAACATTCATTTGAAAACGACAACAGAAAAAGAAGAATGTTATCTTTATGTTTGTGTATGTTTCTATACGTTTCAGACTTGACACATGCCTATGTTATTTATACGTCTGTCAACCAGATAAAGAATATATAACCTGATTCCATACATTTCACATCTCTGACTACGAAAAATTAGATTTATTGAATAGGAATCCTTGTATGTTTGTATACTTTTTGTGTTTTGTAGCTTCTTGCTGTGTTTAATGAGAGTAAGATTTTGTTTTGTATATATATATATATTTCCTTTTATACATGAGTGTCATTTCAGGACAGCCTGATGATGGTGTAAGTTTTAAACGAAATCGATAGCTGAATAAATATAATTTATATAACCAGTGTGTTTTCTTCATTTTGTATTAGATTATGTACAGTTACTCCCGGGACACCCTGTATGGATTTGAATGTATAATTTTTTAAGATGGTATAATTATGTACACCTGTAATTGGGCTTCATGGCCTGTTGGATGTATTATTTTCAAATTAAAAACAAAACAAAAATGTATGCACTCATGAGGCTTGTCGGCTATTATTGCCATTTCTTCAATATTTTGACAAAATGTATAATTCCGATTTAAATGGTTCGGTTTCACATGATAATTTATCATTGGATTCCTTCCATTCGACACCTAATGAAAAATGAAATTATTGGTTTCTAACTCCTATGATCCTTCGAGAAATATACCTACCACATGCTCTCGAACATTGAATATTAAAAAACGAGATAGTGGGAGATCTTGATGCCGAAGATGAAATTCGGATGTCAGAATAGCAGCTGTGACCTCTACAGGGTGCCACATCCAGATAGAGCGGCATATCGGACCAAAGACCGACAGACAAGAACAACAAAGCGTTGTCCTTTTATTCCTGCTGTGTTATCTTAATTGAAAACTGCTTAAAAAGTTATAATGTGTAAAAATATACCACCATTATTTTGGTCCCGTATAACGTTTTATTATTCTTGATTACAAATTTTTCTGTACGTATATGACTGCAGGTAATATAGCACCTGCTTTTTAATGATACAATAGTTTGAACTTTATGCTCTTCGTTCCAACATGCAGTGAGGAAGCTTTAATTGTTTTCGTCTCGTTTCGAATTATTGCATCAGTCATTCTAGATAAAGATTATTAAATATCTGAAACATAAAATTCACAAAAACACCCCCATTGCTATACATTTTCATTAATAAATATTTATTCATTCATTATATCAACCATAAGAAATCTGGAAAAGATTTTCATATATACAATTCATTGTTCTTCCTGCGAAATCCAATAGGAGAAAGAATAATGGAACCTTCTTTAAGACACTAAACATATACATATGTCCAAATTACCAAGTATAAAAACAAAAAACATTGGCAAAGAGAACTAATTGAGTGAACAACATACTTCAAAAAGAGACAGAACACAACAGAATCTTGGAAACAATATCTTGTGAAAGAATCCAAAAAAGAAACGATTCGTTGAACGATGTGCATAATATCTAGTTCGATTACTACAACCTCAGACTGTATTCAAAGTATGTAACAATTGCAGCCATCAAGATTAGATCAAGTCTTCACATAGATGACACTTGTGTACAAAATTCAATTTGTCAAATTTGTATATTCTAATTTGATTTTTTCGGGAAAATACAAATAAAGGTCAGTTTTTCTATTGGAAAAAGACATCTAAATATGAAAATAAATCATGTTTGACGTTTCTATATGAAAAACTCAATGGATGTGATGCGTGAAGAGCATTGGGACATTAAAATTGTTTATCATTCGCTTATACCATTCAATTCTGCCTGTTTGCTCATGTGAAGAATTATAGAGAATTTCTATTTAAAATCTCTCAACTTATTTCTTTACTAATCTATCAATTATTTCGATGAAGATACTACAGCATCGGCTACAGTTATTCTACAAGAGAAAGAAGTTTTGTTTATTCGAATGATAAACACAAACTGTCAAACTTATTGTCACTGTTATTTAGCCCACTTTTCCTGAATAGATTTCTAATGTAAGATGGACATGCAATCTCAATCTCAAGGCCTGAAGTCCGACAAACAGACAAGCACGTCTAAAATACGAAAATCTCAATCGATCTTCCTAATTTTTTTGTACATGTAACCGTTTTCCATCAGAACGTTCTATTGAACATCCATCAAGTTTCGTAACTTGACATTGGCTAAAGGTTATGTCTAATTGACTTAGAAGAGATATTGTCACTAGTAGATTCTTGTCAACTCGTTAGACTTTGTATTGAAAAATCAATCAATCATATTTCTCAATCTGTACAGAGTTGATTCACGAATCCTTGAACAGCATTGGGTCACTAAAAGAATGGGCACGTAGAATAAACAACGGTAATATCTTGTGCCTAGGGTATGTAACTTAATTAGAAATGTAAGAACATGTGTTCCTATATGAATTATTGATGGCATTAGGATGACATTCTTTTTTTTTTTTCAATCTGGGCTACATCACTGAAATATCGACCGTATTTCGAGAATTGATTCAATTGAGATTCCCCAAGGATCTATTTTTTGGCCCACTTTTTCAGTGAATAGTGTATTATACCAAATCAGTATAGCTTCACAGCATGTATTTTCTCTGGGAATACCTGTACACTCCTCACTTTTTTTTCAATCTTATCTATACTTGGAAGAACTGACATAATTGTTTGTGTCACCAACAAGGAGTGTACCTTGTATAATTTGCATAATGGGTAGTATCGTGGTAATCGATTATATATAAACGAAGAATTGTATATTACTTCCTGAAAAATGCTGATTTGCGTGCTTATAGCCCTGCGTCAATATCCTTCTTGTGAAATATAGATTTCCTCAACTGATAAAATTCTATTAATCATCTTCTCTTTCAGGTGAGTATATCACTTCATCGTGCCGGCAAAATAGAAGGTCGTTGATAGTGAGTATTCTGTTTACGTCATTATTATAACTACCATTGAGTTCCTTCGTCCAATCTCCAAGAGTCGTGATCTAAAATCTTGTCAAGGTAACTCCTCATTGTCCAGAGTTTAGTTCACAATGAGCCTTCAATGATTAGGTTTTTGAACGACCCTAGTCTTGCACTCAAAGAACATTCAATTAAGAACGAACATTCTGTCTTTAAGAGCTATACGGAAATTGAATTTTGATTAACCAAAGTGGAGAGATACATGCCGACTCTAATGTGTCATCCTGAATCAACGCTGATTTTAAATTTAGTATTGAGTCACGTTCAGAAAAAAATATCAAACTCATTTTATTCGTGCTTCGATCACTCAAAACATTCAGCATCTGAATTAGGAAGTCAGGTTTTTGACGAGAACGAGGAAGTAGCTTTCAAGACAACGATGCGTATATTCAATGAAACATATCCAGAATCAATCCAAAGTATCAATGCAGTTTGTATGTGCGATATATTTTATGCTCATTTCTTTCTTTGTGAATTTAATAGTCCAGCAAATCAACCTATCTATAACTGGCCTTCTACAATTATATTTTGGATGTTTCTGAGTCTTATTTGAATTTATCTTCAATATCCACGGCGTCCTAGAGATTAGTCATGCATTTATAAGCTGAATCAGGAATATCATAAACAAAAATATTAAACTGTAGGGGTCCTATTACAGATCCTTGTGGTACACCTGACTTGATAGTCCTTGTATACTGACACTGAATCAGCATGGCTAGCTTCATAGGGAATTTTAGTTCCTCCCTTTTATATATCAAACTTGTTGCCACATCCTGTCAAAGTTTTCTATATCCACGCATACGACATCTATGCATCTCACTATATTTCATGATTCTTTGCAATCTTCCGTTAATCTAACCAACTGGTAAACTGTTTAGTGATTTTCGAGAATACAATGTGTTATTTGAATAAAGGGTCTACAGTTGCGATGAAATCTGCCAATCTTTTTCTTTACGTTACTCAGATATTGATGTGAGCTTATTAGTATATAGATCGTTGAATCTTTCTTATTTTTCCTCATTTCCATATCATAAAACTGTTTGCTCTTTTCCATCTATCTGGGAAGTGTTCTTCAGGCAAAATAGATTAAGCTACAATGAAATAATGAAATGGTATGCAGACAATGTTACATTACATTATTTCCTTATAATTATTAGGTATACAACTTTGCTTCCGCCGTTTTGCAATAGCTATAGCGGTGAGCGGTAGTCGAAATAAATAGATCGTAGATGTCATACAATAAGCTTAGGTATTTGTAAACATAATGCCATCGAAATATTAGTCGATTTGTGTCTGCATCATGAAGTTATTCTCGATGAAACATGTCAGATAACGAGCCAAATTCTTGTCATTTGCCGGAAGTTATTAATTTTCTGTTTTATTATGAAGAAATTTGCGGCTGAAGCTTATCGAATGCTCTAAAATAACTATGGTGAGGACGCTATTAGTAAAAGAACGTGCCGAGAGTGGTTGTAACGCTTCAAGAACGGTGAATTTGACGTCGAAGACAAGCATGGCGGTGGTAAAAAGAAGGTGTTCGAAGATGCAGACTTGGAGACATTACTTGATCCAGCCTCGAGTCAAACGCAACAAGAATTGGCAGGATCATTGGGAGTGATGCAACAAGCCATTTCAAAACGCCTGAAAGTCATGGTAAAGGTTAAGAAACAAGGAAATTGTGTGCCGTACTAGTTGAAACCGGGATATGTTGAACGGTGTTTGTTTGTGAACAGCTGCTTGCAAGGCGAAGACAGAAGGGATTTCGGCATAGCATCGTGGAGGCGAAAAACGGGTTCATTATGATAATCCCAAGCACAGAAAATCATGGGGATATCCCGGCCATGCTTCCACGTCGATGGCCAAACCGAATATACACGGTTCCAAGGTCATGCTCAGTATTTGGTGGGACCAGCTCGGCATAGTGTACTCGTATTATGAGTTGTTAAAACCGACTCAAACAATACAATAAAAGCTTTTGACCTGAGCATTAAAAGACAATCGGCCGCAATACAACGGGAGACATGATGAAGTGATTTTACAGCATGACAATGCTCGACCCCATGTACCGGAAGTGATCAAGACATATTAGGAACCGTTGAAATGAGAAGTCTTACTCCATCCGCCGTATTCTCCAGACGTTGCTCCCTGGAATTATCACTTGTTTCGTTCAATGGCACACGACCTGGCTGACCAGCACTTCTGGTCTTATGAAGAAGTAAAAAATTGGATCGATTCCTGGATCACTTCAAGAGTTTTTTCAACGCGGGATTCGTACGCTGGCCGAAATATGGGAGAAAGTAATGACCAGCGATGGACAATATTTTTAATCATAAAGTTATAACCAGTTTTTTACATTAAAGCCTCGAATTTCGGAAAAAAACGGCGGAAGCAGAATTGTGCGCCTATTCAAGTACAGACAAGTTAAACCATTATTGTGTAATAGATTAAGCTATTTCTACTTTCTTTTGTTTCTTCCTCCTACGGTTTTTTTTGGTGCCAGGTTTGAATTTATGTCTACTCCAGTTTGTATTTTTTTTCAACTTTTTCTATTACTTGTTTAATTTCCTTCGTTGTAGCTTATTCTTTGAGTTCGTCTTCCTTAATCATATTACATACGTAAAGAAATAAGCACGCAAAAATAATGAACTATTGTGTAAAATTTGGAGTATTTTTTCATGAGGTACAACGAGCGCTTACAATTCGAATAGGTGATATCGAAGCGAGGCACCTGAAGCTCGGAATGCTCTGAATCGATCTGAGAAATATTTGTGTATCATCGAGGGGGATATTTGGTTCATGCCGTATTTGTCGACGTGCTCTATCATTACTGGAAGTGGCAAATAGCATAAAAGCGGTTTAGCTTGCCGTATAATACCGCGTCGTGCTTCGGTTTCGATCTTGTACGTAGTTTAAAAATGATTTGGGTCTCAATTTGACAGCAAATGGGATTGTCTTGAGCGAGTGCCTCGGGATGACATTAGCCTGTCTCGAAACGTAGTACAAAGGCTTCCAACCGTCCTGTCACTGCGTAATATATGCTAACATGTTTTTGCCACAGGCACCGATCACTTTATGAGCCTTGACGTTCTTATGGAATTTGCGAATTCACAACCTGATCCCATTACGGGAATTATTTCTGTACTTCGAAGAGGAACAGGAAGATGGGATACAAAACGGTTTATTGATTCCATTGTCGCAAAGTGCCTTCACGCAGACAAATACACTACCCAACTCAAAATGAGCGCCACTGAATTGACAGTGTTGACGAATCCAAGTATTAGTTCTTGGATATAAAGGGTTTTAGAGCTATAGAACTTTAAATTGCAATAAAACAACGATGGATTATTCGATTGACATGAATTTTATTTATCCGCAAGATAATCTTGTGGCATTACATTTCAAATATGATTTCTAGCTTATGACCGCCACGGCTGGCTCGGATGTAGTCCAATCTGGACGTCCAATTTTCGATGACTTTTTCCAACATTTGTGGCCGTATATCGGAAATAACACGGCGAATGTTATCTTCCAAATGGTCAAGGGTTTGTGGCTTATCCGCATAGACCAATGACTTTACATAGCCCCACAGAAAGTAGTCTAGCGGTGTTAAATCATAAGATCTTGGAGGCCAATTCAGAGGTCCAAAACGTGAAATTAGGCGGTCACCAAGCGTGTCTTTCAATAAATCGATTGTGGCACGAGCTGTGTGACATGTTGCGCCTTCTTGTTGAAACCACAGCTCCTGGACATCATGGTTGTTCAATTCAGGAATGACAAAGTTAGTAATCATGGCTCTATACCGATCACCATTGACTGTAACGTTCTGGCCACCATCGTTTTTGAAGAAGTACGGACCAATGATTCCACCAGCCCATAAAGCGCACCAGTCAGTTTTTCTGGTTGTAACGGTGTTTCGACATACACTTGAGGATTAGCTTCACTCCAAATGCGGCAGTTTTGTTTGTTAACGTAGCCATTCAACCTGAAGTGCGCTTCATCGCTATACAAAATAAAATGGACGTAGTGCGCGATACGTATTCCGCACAGAACCATTATTTTCGAAATAAAGTTGCACTATTTGCAAGCGTTGTTCAGGCGTGAGTCTATTCATGATGAATTGCCAAACTAAACTGAGAATAAATCACTTCACAGCTGTTAAATCGGTCGCCATCTTGAACAGCAACGCCAACTTAAAGTTATATACCTCGAAAAAAAACCTTTATATTAGATTATTATTTCAAAATACGGTAAATTAAAATAAAAATCGGCGTGTTTCAGGAATATTTCAGGAATTTGTTCCATACTTTATGGACACAGTGTATAGAGAATAATAAACATCAAAACATTTCTAAAAACTGTTGTTTCATTTTAAACGTTGATATTAATGAGATATTCAATAAAAATAAAAAGACAAATGAAGTATTACATTCTACACTATGAAGTCACTTTTAACAGGTCTGCTGGTCAGGTTTTTCTTTACAATAGCTAAAATCTTGGTCATCTCGGTCTTTGAATAATCTTCCTTGCAAAATTCGAATTCCGGAAAACGAAACCTTTTTCACCAATTCCAACTCGAAAATTGTATTGTAGTCCACATATTTTCTTTTCAGAGCCCTTATTGAGGCTTTGAAACAAAATTGGAATTGGTTGTCCTTCAAGTTTTTTTTTAAGGAAACCTGACCTAGAAACCTGTGGAGTCACTTCATTTCTACACACTAAAAATGTGAGCCAAGATGAAGGTCACGTCATGAAAATGTAGCTCCCATTTATGTACAAGTATATAAAGGCACAGAAATGGGGAGCACAATATAATTGGGGCCCCAATATTTGGGCTCAAAAAAAATGGATCCTCGATATTTGGTACCACAAAAAAATGGGGGCTCAAAAAATGGATCTCAAGATAAAGGTCACATATACTATCCACTCACAAGAAACATATAGCTCCCCCATATTCAAGTATATGGGGGTACGATAAATAAGTCACCAAACTCCGCCAAGTGCCTCAACAAGGGGCACAAAAAGGGGTGCTCCATATAGGTCACCACAAAATACCACTCTCATTCACATTAAACATTACTAAGATTTTGCGAACCCAGAGTCGAAGAATGGGGGCACCCCAACTACAGGCCATCCAGAGCACCTACTTACTGTTTGAGACACCCATAACAGCTCGCGGATGAATAGTGAGGTTATGGTCAAAAAGTGAGGATGAAGTCTCATAGAACAACTACTTAGGTCTCATTTCATCATTGTATGTATACTATGTGTATGATATAACCTTACCCCGTGTCGCTTTCAAGTTATGTTGTTATTACTGCTGACGTTTCCATTGATTAATGCATTATTTAATTGTTGTTCGCTTTTTACTCATGGTTTAGTGATAGTGAACCATTATCTTGCATATTTTGTTAACTGTCTCTTTTTCAACATAGACCCAAATTATATAACTAAAGGTTATGGGATGGTTCACTTAACTGTTACGTCATCAGCAGGCGCCAACACACCTATAAAAGTTGTCGTGATAGTTTCGAATTAGTTAGTTTGTTTGCTTGACAACAGCTGCTTGCAAGGCAAAGACGTAAGGGATTTCTGCATCGCATTGTGACTCTAGACGAAAAATGGGTTCATTACGATAATCCCAAGCGCAGAAAATCATGGGGATACTCCGTTCATGCTTCCACGTCGACGGTCAAACGGTTCCAAGGTCATGGTCAGGATTTGCTGGGACCACCTGGGCGTAGTGTATTATAAGTTGTTAAAACCGAAAGAAACAGTCACAGGCGACTGTTATCGAACGAAATTGATGCGTTCGAGCCGAGCATTGAAAGACAAACGGCCGCAATAGAACGAGAGACATGATAAAGCGATTCTACAGAATGACAATGCTCGACCACATGTTGCGAAACTGATCAAGACATACTTGGAAACGTTGAAATAGGAAGTCCTACCCCACCCGCCGTATTCTCCTGACGTTGCTCCCTCGGATTATCACTTGTTTCGATCAATGGAAAACGGCCTGCCTGACAAGTACTACCGGTCATATCAAGAAGTAAAAAATTGGATTGATTCGTGGATCGCTACAAAAGATGACCAGTTTTTTCAACGCGGGATTCGTACGCTGCCCGAAAGATGGGAGAAAGTAGTGGCCAGCGATGGACAATATTTTGAATCATAAATGTATAACCAGTTTTTTTACAATAAAGCCTATGTAATACATAATAAATAAATTTACCCAAAAACTCCAGTTAAGATCCGTTTTGTGTTTGCATCTTAACAGGTGCCGGTTTTGTGTCGTGTAGTGTGGAATATCGAAGAGATTACTACGCGAAGCTGGGAAATATGATAGGGGTGCATCCATATTTATTCGACGTGTTCCTCCTTTCTTTGAAATTGTAACGAAATGCTACCACAAATGTCAGAGATGCGCCCCACATAGAATTTCATGAATAATTCCTCACATATTTACAGGGCTGTCAAGTGGTCCTTTGTCATGCAAAATGCTGTCGCAACGTCATTTTCACTTCGCAAACCCCGAAACCGAAAAATATTAGCTCGCTTTCCCAACTTTGAACACAATCAGATGCAAATTCTTCTCTTCGTGCGTTTCGAACGTTACAAGTGTCAGTATCACCCTAAGTTGACACGAATTATGTCAATCTATCCGGTTTTCATCTGACTAAGGGTAGGTCCAGTGCAAGAAATCGATCCAAGGGTTCCGTATCCAACATCATCAGACATGAATATTTAACAACAATTGGGGGTAGTCAACCACTTGGAAAATTAATTATTTCTTTTGCGTTTATTTTAGAAGATGTTTGTATTTTTCTGATTTTTCGGCCGGAAGTAGTCTTAATTGATTAATAACTGTTTTAATTCAAGGTCAAGTTCAATTCGCATGAACGAAACTGTTTTGATATTCTGCTTTCATGATTTTATTTGATATCGAAAAAGGAAAGAGGGACAATTTAACTTTCAAGCATCCATTTGTCATTTTTAAATGCTTCTTCAAAAAAATTTTTTCCAAAAAACTGATCTCACCTCAGTGCTTTTCTTACTTTGTATGCTTCTGAAGAGCAGTAACATCTTTACTAATCATATAAATATTTAATTGGAAATTTTCGGACAATATTCTCGACACATCCCCTTTCTTTTGATACGGGAATAAAAAACCATTTTTTTTATCCTTGCTGGCAGTAACCCTCTAAGTTTGTAATTAGTGGTTAAAAATATTCTAGGCAATGAATTCGCGAACTATGCGAACCCATCAAAACCATATTTATCATCTGCAAAAGTTGGAGAGGTAACGGCTCTCAAGCATGCGTTTTTGAAAAGTTCAGAAGTTGTAATTAGTTTTCAGTCAGAGTAATATCCACGTGTATTTTATGTATACGAATGCCGATTTTTAATTAACCTTTCCTCGGCTTTTATAAGCAGAAAGCGTTTTTCAACTGGAGTTCATTTGATATTTGTTCATCGTTACCCTTGCTTTATTTTCTTGTCTCTCCCCCTTAGGGTTTGAATTCAATAGAAGCTTGCTCGAACATTCAAAAAGCGTCATTTGTTCGTCGGATATTTCTTTTTAAATTTTAAATCATAATTGCGAAAAGGTTTCATCAGTTTCGACGAATCCCAATCCAATTGTGTTGGAACCAAAAAAAAAAACCTCGTCATTGTATATCGTTCCGCTTCATTGAAGTATACCACCCAATAAAACTCTAGTAAATTTCCTTCCTTTCCAATATAACCCTAAGAACTAAAAATAAACAAGTTATGGGTTTTTCATTAGATTCTCACATTTTGAACCCAAGAGTGATCTCAAAAACTTCTTTAGAAAACTTTAAAGTCTGAAGGTATTTAATCACAAGATTTTGGTGTACAATTGTAATCACTTCTTCGAGAAATAACACGTATTGGTGAAAATAAACGTCGTCCACGTCAATACTTTTCAATTCTGGTCATAAAAATCATTAATCATGCCAAAGATCGACGAGGAATCGACAAACCTGGGTTTTCGTCAACACTACAAGATACAGCTACAATATTCTCAATTCTTCTTGAGCGACGCACACGGTTTCGATTCTTTAGATCACCAACTTGTTCCAACGGCTCAAATTTTCACCATTGCCGGTCGAGAAAGTGCTTCACGACGTGCCAAAAGTGCTTTAGTTTTGCGAACTGTGAATGCAACATTTGTTTAGCCAATTTCACCACTCACAACGCGTTGTTGAAGCATATATCTTTCCATTTTTAGTAATGGCGCAGTATTTACTTATCAAATATCAGAAGATGATAGCATCAAAAATGACTGCTGCCGATATAACGGGCTATTCAAAATGAAACCTCTCATTGGAAAACCCTGTAGATGGCTTAAAATGTTTCATTGACTTGATCACAGAAGAAACTCTCAACCAAGATGCGTAGAATTGTGTTGCCTGTTTATATTCTTTGCATCTTGGTCTTAACCATAAAAGTCAGAGATTAGTTCTAATATCATTTAGGGCTTAGTAAACCAAAAAGATTCATTGAGCAGAGGGGTGACAAATGCGAATATTATATCTACTAGCGGTGTTCGTTCCATGCCATAGAGTAATATAAATACAAGTCATGTTAATCACAACAAGATTAATAGAATCGATGGTAATGAGCCGCATTGAAAAACATGATTGTCCCATAGGCAACTGGTAGTTCTCAGCAATTTGAATACCCTCGAAAATAGAGGTTGATTTCTATCTGTTACTCTATTTTGAAGGTACAAAATGACGACAAATGATCAACATGATCATCTAGGAATTCCACGTCCCCAATTACGGCATTGTATTGCGTTGTGACGCAACAGAGATCGAAATCCAATATGAAATATCATCGTTTTCAATAGGACATGATGGATGTCTATAATACATGGGTCTTTTTTAATGTGTTGTAATGGGACAACAGCGGCTTCTTTTGTCACGTAAAAGGATGCTACCTAGAGATTTCTTTGACCGGTTCTATCTCGATTCAATTTTACAGTCACATTTATGTAAAAAACAATTTAAATAGACAAGAAAAAATTTGTCGAAGATGATTTAGCAGAATTCAGATGAGAGGACAAGCGACACTTGATGCCTTTTACCCTTTTTTCCTTCATTCCAAAGAATAAAATCATCAAGATAAAGTCAAGGACATCAAGGACAAAAGGCTATTATCGAAGGGTAATAACAAAAGAAATTCGAACCTAAAGCATCCTCTTACACGCAATTTTGCGCATCAGTGACGTCAATTGGAAGTATAAGCAATAAAGTGCAATATAAAAAATAATTAAACTTATTATTAGTTAATAGTACTCAATTGTAAGAATTAGTTCAATTCATTACATTCTTCGATATGCCTCACTGTTCTATAGGGAAAATTAATCTGCACATTTATCGAAGAAAATACCTAAATTCGCAACGAAAATCTGAACTCGTAGAATCGAAAATGCGAATGATACACCTCTTTGCTTCAAATTGACGTCATCGTAAGATCGCCCAAGATATTTCATTCTTCTTCATGTGATAATATGAGGTGAACTACTTTTTTCAGCTTTTTTGCATATTCATTCAAATCATTGTATATCGTTCCTGAAAGTATAATTTCTGAGAATGTCAATATTTTTTATACTGTTAAATCGCCTATTATGCTTTAAATAACACACGTGTCTACCTTGGCTTCATTCGAACCATCGAATTCGATTAACCCAATTTTCTGTTCTTTAGGGATGAATCGGGTGTAATTTCATTAGCTGCGTTCGATGTTCAGTTTCAAAGCGTCTCGTTTGAGATATTCAATAACAACTTCTTAAGGGCGTATTAGTTAGTTTTCCTGGATATTTCAGAATCAAATTTTCTCGTAATAACCGTTAGAAAAATATCCATCCCTAAAAATTTGTCAACTTCTATAACTTCAGTTACAGAAAATGACACATTTACTCTAACCTAAATTTTCGATACTCAGATACTCTAAATAATTTTTCAGAGAGTATCCCATTTGAGGACCAGATACCTCTTTTAGTTCCTTATCAATTCCAGTACCCAATATCAGAAAACACAGAATACAAATTGAAAATTTTATAGAACGATTGAAATTTTTCCTAGTCTTTCAAACCGAAGTCTAAAAGATGACGAATATTCAAAATATAGAAAGCTCCCCACGTCGGATCGTTTCGAATATGTGAAGCATTTAGGCGACAACAAGACCGCAAATAATGTACTACATAATACAAGGACCATAAGTCACTCAAATGGCGCATGAAAGCAACGTTTGATCATTTGGCGTTTTGAAATATCAACATTTACATTTTAATGTCAACATTTCATTTGAAATGCGAATTTCTCTATTGCCCTGGACAATTTCCACATACAAAACTGTATTGTGTTATGTTTCATTAAGTTTTATGCAGAACTGAACCCGAAATTGTGGTTAAATTTGGAAGCAGTTTCTTGATTGCTCTCTACTCATATTCCTTTACATTGTCTTATTCATGCCAAGCTCTCGAATCGATAGTCTGTTCAACAGATTTTTCAAATCCTCTCAATTCATTCAGTGAAGTTTATTGATCTCACGAAAAGTGGATGATTTCAATTGATACTAATATTCATTTCTCTGAAAAATGTCAATCAAAAACAATAACAGGCAACGTCATCAGTGACGTCACTTGGAAATTTGAACGATCAAGTGCAATATACGGAAGCATTTGTTTTAAATATTGATTCAACAGTTTTCTTTTGTGAAAATCATTTTGTTGCAAGTAAATAAACTTCTCATTATTCAATAGTGAAGATTTTTACTTGAAATTGACGTAATCGTAAGTTCACCATATCCTGTTCATTTCTCATCACTCGAGTTTCAAGACCTGGATTTGCATATTCAAAAACAACCTTATTTTTTCAAACAATTGTAGATCATTTTCAAAAGTCTAATTTATGAGGATTTCGTTCAATAGGACAATATTTCTCATAGTGTAAAATAGCCTATTGTCAATAAATTTAGAAGATCGATTGCACTTTGCTCATATTCCTGTACATTGTCTTATTGATCTTGAAGCACTCGACTCAATTAAAATAAATAGTTCCTGATTCGACATTTTTTCACAACGTGTAAAATGTCTTGCCTAATGTTCGAAAATGGTTTAAACGTAAAAAGTTGATTTATCTATGACCGAATTAATATGATGAACGTTGTGCTTCGCTATAATTATTGGTACTGAGCGTATTCGAAACAAAAAGAAAACGGCCGTCCTACAACAATCTTCATCTTGAATATAGAAGATGATGGACACAGTAATCAATCAAAAAGTCATCAAGCACCTGGAGCGGTGCAAAGTTACCCGCACTGGTCTGTATGGTTTTCGGTGAGATGCAGCGGTTTCACAAACGATCTTTAATCTTTTGGACTTAGGCATCTCGAGAACCGTAAACGAAATGAAAAGGGTCCATAACAGCAATCAGCAACGACAAGATTCTGTCTATAGATATTCCTACCACCAGGAGTTCAACCCACTAATCTATGTTTTTTTCTTGATGACACCATTGTCTATTTTTAATGAAACGATATTGGAACTAATGATTCATTTCATTCTATACCCAAATATATTTATTAAAGGGATATACACCATCCTCAAAACTAGTAAACCAGCAAAACCTTATAATCGGTAGATCCACAAACCGGGCACTCAAGAACGAACAGAAATAGCTAGGCCATTTTCAGGCAAACCGCAGATACTATACCATTTCATCAAAAATGAAAAAATTATTTCTGAAGTCTAATTTGGCTTCCGAAAAAATCATTCCCAAATCACAGTCCACCAGTTACCAAAATTAACAAAAAATATTACATAAATCAAAAAAAGTCGATAACACTGAATATCAAGGGTACAGCAAAGATCTGTTATAGGACACCTGTTGTTCAATATTCCTGTTTCACATGCCTATTTCATACTCTATGTTATTCGAAATAATGGTTTTATTGAATTATAATAATATATTGGCATGCAGACAATTTTTCAATTACGTAAAAAGTACCTCCTCGAGCGGGACTCGAACCCGCAACATCCGAATCACTAGTCCAGTTGCAGAATTGGGTCCTATTTCAACACGAATGCGAGCACGAATACGAATCGCTCCTTCGTCGCTCGTTTTCATTCGAAAACGAGCTTTCTTATATCTCTCGTTGTATTGCTGCAGTTTGTCTTTCATTGCTCGGCTCAAACTCATTAATTACGTTAGATAACGATCGCTTGTGATTGTTTCAGTCGGTTTTAACAACTCATAATACACTACGCCGAGCTGGTCCCATTAAATACTGAACATGACCTTGGAACCGCAAATATTCGGTTTGCCCGTAGACATGGAAGCATGACCGGGATATCTCCATGATTTTCTGCACTTGGGATTATCGTAATGAACCCATTTTACGTCTCCAGTCACAATGCGATGTAGAAATCCTTTCCTTCTTTGTCTTGCGATCATCTGTTCATAAGCAAACAAACGCCGTTCAACATCGTGAAATGGCTTGTTGCGTCACTACCAATGATCTTGCCAATTCTTGTTGCATTTGACACTGGTCTTCATCAAGTTATGCATCCAATTTTGCATCTTCGAAAATCTTCTCTCTTCCACCGCCATCCTGGTCTTCGATGTCAAAATCACCGTTCTTGAAGCGTTGAAACCACTCTCGGCTCGTTCTTTAACTTATAGCGGCCTCACAATAGGAAATAGGTATTTGAGAGCATTCGATGAGCCTTAGCCGCAGATTTCTCCATATTAAAGCTGAAAATTCAAACCTCCCGCAAATGACACGAATTTCACTCTTAAGCTGACATGCTCGAGACTAACTTTATGATGCAGACACAAATCGACTAATATTTCGATGGCTTTATGTTTACAAATACCTAAGCCCATTATATGACATCTACGATCTATTTATTTTGACTACCATTTACATCTACAATTCAACAGACATCTATTGCAAAACGGCGGAAGAAAAGTTGTACACCTAGAAATTTTCGATAATTGTGTAATTCAAGTAAAAGTTCTAAAAATCTTTGATAAACTAAGTTAGAAGAATTTCCTGAAGTAAAAACCCCAAAGAGATTCAATATGATATCGATTTTCCAGCAAGCTACAGAAATGCTCTCAACCGAAAGTTAGGTTTCAAACCCCCGTTTTTACAAGTCGAGAATAGAATTGAAAATGTGAGTATCAACAACGCGTGTGCAGACGAAAATAAAGAACTGGGAAAAACAAGCGCATGAAAAGTTAGGAGAACAAAATCAATCGTTATTTAACTGGTCCAGAGAACAGAAACCCGGGATCCATAATTGATATAATAACGACCCCTAGAGTAATGAGTCAGTCGGCCAGACGGACTTATTGACGAGTGCCCTGCAAAATTATAAAACTTGGAGGGCGATTCTGTTTATCCACTAGGGCCTCTCCCGGTCGACCTTTTTTTCAAACACGCTTACATCTATATTCCGGGCAGTCTCGATTGGAATTAGGCTGAGCTATATTAAGTACCAATATCTCATTTACGACTCCCTCCAGTTCACATTTTTTTTCAAGGTTTTAAATCCATTTCATTCGATTCGTGAATTGCTCCCGTATAAGTGTGGAGCTTGATGATGAGCTTAGATCCTTATGTTTTGTAGAACACCGACATTTTTGTCCTATGCTTCTGGTCTCATTTTTACCATTTCATAAAGGGGTGAGCTTAACTTTTCTCGTGTGGGGTTATTTTATTTTGCTTTTGTCAGTCTTTCAATATTTCACTCATTTCGCCATTTGTATGTTTTTTCATCTGTTCCTATAAACTTTCTCTCTATTTATTAATGGAGCTTTCCATATTGTGTTATGTACTTCCTACATATGTGATGCTCGTGATTTGTTTTCTGAAGATAATTTACTCATTGGGTTCAATGAAGGATATAGACATTTTAGCAATTCTTTCATTTTCTTTTTAAATTTTATATTTGGTTATATATTAGGTGTACAACTTTGCTTCCGCCGTTTTGTAATAGATGACTGTAGCGATAAGTGGTAGTCGAAATAAATTGATCGAAGATGTCATGCAATAAGCTTAAGTATTTTTCAACATAACGCCATCGAAATATTAGTCGATTTGTGTTTGCATCATGAAGTTATTCTCAATTAAACATGTCAGCTCACGAGTCCAATTCTGGCCATTTGCGGGAGGATTTAATTTTCTGTTGTATTATGAAGAAATCTGCAGCTGAGGCTCATCGAATGCTCTCATAATATCTATGGTGAGGCCGCTATTACTGAAAAAACGTGCGTGTCGAGAGTGGTTTTTAAGCTTCAAGAACGATGTTTTTGACGTCGAAGACCAGCATGGCTTTGAAAGAGAGAAGGTTTTCGAAGATAGAGCATTACTTGTTCAAGACTTATGTCAAACGCAACAAGAATTGGCAGGATCATTGGGAGTGACGCAACAAGCCATTTCAAAACGCCTGAGAGTCATGGGAATGATTCAAAAACAAGGAAATTGGGTGACGTACGAGTTGAAGCCGAGATATGTTGAACGGCGTTTGTTTGCTTGTGAACAGCTGCTTGCAAGGCAAAGACGGAAAGGATTGTGACTGGAGACGAAAATGGGTTCATTACGATAATCCCAAGCACAGAAAATCATAGGGATATCTCGGATATGCTTCCACGTCGAGGCAACACATAATATTCACGGTTCCAAGGTAATGTTCAGTATTTGGTGGAACCAACTTGGCGTAGTGTATTTTGAGTTGTTAAAACTAACTGAAACAATCACAGGTGATCGTAAGCGGACTCAATTAATGCGTTTGAGCTTAGCACTGAAAAACAAACGGCCGCAATACAACGAGAGACGAGAGATAAAATGATTTTACAGCACGACAATGCTCGACACCATGTTGCAAAAGTGGTAAAGACATACCTGGAAACGTTGAAATGGGAAAGCTTTACCCAGCTATCACTTGACTGACCCGCACTTCCGGTCTTATGAAAAAGTAAAAATTGAATCGATTCTTGGATGGCTTCAGAAGATGATCAGTTTTTTCAACGCAGAATTCGCATGCTGCCCGAAAGATGGAAGAGTAGTAGTGACCAGCGATGGACAATGTTTAACCAGTTTTTTACTATAAAGCCTCGAATTTCAGAAACAAACGGTCTAGGTATTTCCTACACATGTAATGAATACCACTGATTTTGAATTTGTTTTCTAAAGATAATTTGCTCATTGGGCTCAATAAAGGGTATATGGACACTTTTGCAATTCTTTCGTTATTCTTTGAGAATTATTTAATATTTAGTATGTGTGGAAGGATCTCCCTGTTTGGACAACATATAGGTACATACTAACATATAGTCCGACATTTTATTGTTATTATTTTCCTAATAAAATTTATTGGTTTTGTACGAGATTATTTTAAGTAGGTATTTTGAAATTTATAGTTAACTTTCTTGTTCTGTTTACCCTATGTGAATATGAATATCAGCAACTTAATATTCAACATCCGTTCAAACATTTCTCATCATTATTCAGTAATACCCGAGTAAGTCATGGTGTGACGAAGCAATAAAAATAGTTGTAGAAATATAATATTGTTTTTATCGATAAAAACCGAAGAGATATTTTCGCCAGAGGTCATAGGGGTCGTTCGGTAACAGCTCGTATGATTATTTCCCAACTTTTTAGACGACCAATTTCACAATCGCATTGGAGAAAGAAACTCAAATATTTCCTATAATTATACCTCTACCTGTCCTATCCATCGCAAATGAGATGCCATCAAGAGTCGTTCTCTTGGCCCCGGCTGACAAATTGGTACCTTTATGGCCAAATGTGACGGATCAAGAATTGACCATATAATTAATTTATTGGTTTCTAATTCCGATACAAATGTCCAAATGCCGGAGGAATGGTACTCGACTGTGGACCCACCAAAAACGGGATAGCTGTTATGATTAGTGGAAGCAGATGTTGCCAGGCAGATGTAACACTTATAGATAGACGAAATATTGCGATTCATGCAGCCGCCAACAAGCCAACCGGTGCCCGAAGAGACTTTGTATGAAAATTATTAGGACCCTCCCGATATGACGTCCAGTTTCGGCTTTACTCTCTGAGGTTCTGTAATCGATCTAGAATAGTAATGATGAATGTAAATCAACATTCATCAAAGGATTGAACTGCGCGCCCTACTTCGAATGTATACAGGGTGTTCTAATGAAAAGGGGGCATCCCCGATATTTATCATATTGAGGTGTTTCAAGAAATTACTCAAATAAGTTATGAATGATTTCCTAGTTTTTTTGTAAACAATAAGATGAGACGATCAGGAGTTTTCTTGCCTAACTAGTGACCAGGGAAATTAGAATTGAATATTCAAAGGACATTAAAATGAGGTGTCTTGCGATCCTTTTGGTTTCAATTGCAATTCTTGGGGTTGTGTTAACTCTGAAAAGTACGTCAAAATATGCCCCCCTTCAAACACTAATCAACATATACTTAGGTAATTTCTTAAATCATTATAATATGATAATAATATCGGGATCTGCGGTCTTGAAGTAAACTATACCGGGATGACCTATAAGACGTTTTTGGAAAACTAATCATAATTTTGAGCAGAAAATTTGCATATTGGCGTTTGAGACAATGATCTTTCTCCCTAACATATTTTCAGATCTCTACAGCTTCCGGTTATACCGGAAACAGACTACTACTTATTTCAAATGGCACACCCAGTATATTATTGCATCATTAGATAGCTTTTTTGGCGAAGAATTTGGTAATATGCCATACCTTGGATAAAACTCAACGGTGCATGAGTTAATGGGATTATTATGAAAAAAATGGTGGCGATGAGAACTCACATTTTTTTGAATATTTCCGCAAAAAAAGTGAAAAAAAATGTTTTCTATTTCGATTCTGGAAATACATAGTATTATAACAGTGTTTGCTGTTTGGACAAAAAAAGTATAGGGTGTTCAAAAGAAGATCATGAACTTGGACAACTCAAATTCATCGAAACTCAAGATTTTCAAATTAGAACCTATATTTTTCATTATTTCAGTCGATTCTACGTACAAAAATAGTGGGGGTTACTCAAACAAATCCTATACCTAAAATGAACACTTTAAGAGTTTTAGAGGAAGAACTTTGAATGAGGAAAAACCGCTATTTATAAATGTGTGTAGTAGTCTGTGACTTCCGAAAAACACAGAAAGAAACTAAAATTTGATGTTTCCATAACTAAATATGATATTATAAGAATTGCAATGAATTATTCGTAATTGAAAATTGTATTGGTTTATAATCGAATTCAAGTTTCTTTCTGTGCTTTCCGGAAGTCACAGACTACTCCACAGTTTGGAATTGCAGTTTTTTCCTCGGTTTTTCCTCATTTGAGGACCTTCCTCGATAACTCATAAAGTTTTCATTCTGGGTATAGGATTTGCTTCAGTAACCCCCACTATTTTTGTACGTAAAATCGACTGAAATGATAAAAATACAGGTTCTGGTTTGAAAATATTGAATTTTGATGAATTTTAGTTGTCCAAGTTCATGATCATCTCATGAATACCCTGTACATGTTTGGTCCAAACCGCAAACAATATTATGATACTACGTATTTGCAGAATCTAAGAGGAAAAAATTTTTTCCGAAAAAAGCTTTTTCTGCCGAAATATAAAAAAAAAAGTGAATCCTCAGAGCTACCATTTTCTTATAGAATCCCATCTCATGAACCGTTAAGTTTTCACCAAGGTATGGCATATTGCTGAAATTGTCATCAAAAAAGCTATCTAATAATGCAATAATATACTGGTTGTGCCATTTGGAATAAGGTAGTAGTAGTCTGTTTCCGGTATAACCGGATGTTGTAGAGATCTGAAAATATTTCAGGGAGAAAGCTCATTGTCTCAAACTCCAATATGCAAATTATTATTATTAGTTTTCTATAAACGTCTAATAGGCCATCCCTTCAAATTCACCCTTCAAACTCCAAATAAAATGGGGATACATATTGTTAAAGTCTTCAAAGAATGTGAAGTATTATGATTTCCAGTAAAATTACCGAAACATGATCAACTTACATCAAAAATAAAATGACAGTTGGAATATGCTTATGTTTTTCACGTCACGTGCTTTGATTCTCTTGAAATGTCACGTGACTTATATTAACACGAATTAGAACGGTCGCGCAAGAGGTATCGAGTTCAAGATAGTACTTTTCTCATTTTTTCAATGATAAAATGAACTTAATCGAGGTTCTGCCATCGTAAATTGAAGACAAGCGAATTCTCACAGCGGATATGAAGAAGTTAATTTATTAATAAATTCTATAAACTAACGACAATGCGACTTCCTCTCGACATAAAAAATTCTGAACCCGTAAAATGCATATGTATTTGTTCTTAATTAAAAATTCATTTGTATCTTGAGTAGTTGACTTATTTCCATATCTGATTCGCTATGTGACCACCTTAACGACATGATTCTTATCTCTGGGAAATCTTGGAATTGAATTAAGTAAACGCAAGGTCTTTGATGCCTAAGTATGGCACTTAAATAATTTACACTACACGTAAATCGTCTATTCTTTTTCATCTTCACTACACTTGGAATCACCTACTCTGGGACCCAAGTAATTAAGTTTCAAATTGGGTATAAATAACGGATACGGCCTTTATTATTATGGCTTTATAGCAGGACAGTCATCTACCATAACTAATATATTCTCTATAAAATCTCTTATATTTATGTGCCTTGGATCAGTCACCATAAGAATGAATATTCCAGTCGTAAATATACGAAATTAGATTTCAACAATTATCAAAACCAGCCACCACGCACTCTTTTTTCTAATTACATCAGGTTTTCGCAGGTAATTCGGTGCAATTAAGATTATTCCATTCGATAAGCTTCCTGTATCAACCGAATTATTTTTGGACTCGATTACGTCCCTGCTGATGGGTATCAATCACAAAGAGAGATTTAACAGGCGATTTTTCGAGCAAATACGAAGGAGAAAGTCATCAATCATTCACCATAATCAAATCTCAAGGATTCTATTCCAGTGATTTTTGTCTCCTTGTCATTCAGTTCAATCGAAATAATAGATAAAAATATTTTCCAAAAATATTCGTACGTCCTACACTTATTCATCATATTCCAATATATTTCAATGAATTTCGTTATAAAGTTCGCTTTCAATTTCAGAAATTTTGAAAGACAAGAGTTATCGATTAGGTCTTCCTTCCATCAAATGTGTTGAACGTTTGATCCAGACTGACAATCTTGATCTGACGATCGCCGTTGCATGGGTAGTCTAGCCAGTTATTCTCGCTGAGACGAGATGGCAAAACGTCAAGAATAAATAAATAACTACATCCAAAATACCGAAAAGATCAATTAAACAATCGCGTAGAAAGCCTCAACCAATTCAGTATAAAGACCAGCATCCAAACGACCCGTAGGGAGACCGCCAAAAATGTGGAAGGACAGCTGGACCTCAACATCTCAAGAACGAGAGGAGGAAAATGGGTGAAACAAGCTAGCAAGCTTTCATAGAGTAGAAGAAGTAGAAGAAGAAGAATTCAGTATAAACGATATTGTCCTAATAATTAACACTCTCATCACATATACTTTCAAGAGTCATATATACTGACGAAGAAACTGCATCACCCAGAAGGAGCTGTTAAAATTTTAATTTATTTTTTTTTTTTTGTAAAACATAGATGGTATATCAAGGAGTAAATGATTGAAATTTGGAGGGTTTACAATTTTTTTTTATAAATTTGTTAGTAATGTGTTTGTCCACCGCGATTATCTATACACTCCCCGCCATCGATGCAATAAGATGGTCTATTTCTTCTTGAGGGATACTATCCCAAGCTACCTGTACTTCATGTCCCAGAGCTGCGAAGTCCGTAGGGGCTAAGGTAAATTTCCAAGCCTTCTACCCATGATGTCCCAAACCTGCTCTAGGGACGAAAGATCGGGGAATCTAGGCGGTCATGGCAAAAGATTCACATGCGGGTCGCTTCGAAAGAGTTTGAACTAACTCTGGCAACATAAGGTCGAGCAGTACCTTGCTGAAATATTGGATTCTCGAGCCGGTTAAGGTAAGGGAGAACATATGGCTCCACTATTTCTTGAAGGTAACGCAGCGCTGTCATGTTATCTCGAATAAAGACTAAAGGTGGCCTACTTGCATGTGCAATAGCACCCCATACCATAACGCTTACTGTCCGGTGTACATGACGCTCAACATCAAACTGAGGTTCACGTCTTTCTCCCCGACGTCATTTAACCCTTCATCGGTCATCATGTGCACCCAGCGAGAATCGAAATCCATCAAAAAAGACGACCTGATGCTATTTCACATGCCAATGATGATGTTCTCTGCACCACTGTAATCGTTGCTGGCGGTGCTCAACCATCAGAGGTAACACAAGATGGAGTCGATAATGCTGCAGTCCAAAAGACCTTATCCGACGGTTAATCGTTCGGACACTTACAGGATGGCCTTGTTCTCCTAACCACTCTTCAGCCAAAAATCGAATTATCGCAAATCAGTCTCTAATGGCCATTAGTCTTAGACGTCGATCTTGAACTTCATTTGTGCCACTTCGTCGTCCGGTGCCTACTCTTCTTCGATTTTGGGCATCATCAAACCAAGCTTGACAACATCTCATAACAGTAGTTGGATTTCTGTTCGTACGGTTAGCGATTTCTCGAAATGACAACCCCGCCTCTCGTAGACCAATAATTCGACCTCTTTCAAATTCACTTAGCTGGCGATAAATTCCGCGTAACCGTTCCATATGCATTTTACCAACAACAAAACATCGACTCTGGATATCCCCGAACAGCTGGTTTGTTGTAAAATTTAGAAAAGTACTACAATATTTGAGTGACAAACATTTTTTATAATACATGAAAAAACCTTTTTTCTCCAAATTCAAACATTCACTCCTTGCTATACTATCTATGTTACCCATTGTACCCAAAAAAATTTTAAATTTGAACAGCTCCTTCTGGGTGTTTGAGTTTCTATATCAGTTAGTTTATGTGTGTTTGGTAATAATGAAGTAAAAAGGACAAATCAACGTGTTCCGGACATCGTAAAAGTTGTTTATCGACAATTTCCGTGGTTTACCTTCTGTAATTATCTTCTAGACAAATAGATCAGATTCTCCAGTGTTCGAACCAGGTAATACAGCTTTAAGTTTGGTTAATAGTTGCTGGCGTTTGATGTGAGGTTACTGTTGATAAGTTGGATGTAGCCGAAGTAAACTGAAGAGGAAGTTCGACCACAATCTGCCTTAATTCGTAATATTCATAGTGGTTATTGACATAACTCCAGCCCAAGGGAAGTAGAGGCGAGCCCTTTACTAGAAGGGTTAATACGAACTCATTCTGAGTTCTCGAGACTAATTATTTCGGTCGGAAGATCATAATCCTTTATATAATGGCCAGCTTCCAACTTATCAAATCTACCCATCATGGCGACCGTTCTCCGTTCGATGCAGGCACATAACCGTGTCAAATGTCCATTTGGTCGTGAAATAGCGACGCGATTACCTTCATATGCAATTTGCCCACCCTAATTTTGTCTGTTACGGGACAATTAACTATAAGACTATACGCAAATTATCGTTTGTTACGCCGTTCTCGGTCCATTTCGGCTCCGTTCTATGGCGAATTTTTTTGAATTATAGATCGCTCGAAATTGAAACTCTCTCGGGCCTTTTCTAGGTTCGCTGGTACTCGACAAAATTAGTTCAAAACAGAGTAATAAACATAGATAGAGGGAGTATACGCAATTTTTACATGTCCCCAACATGGTTGGATTACGTTGTCGGATTGTGATATATTTTCAAATCCGCAATTTCACTATATCGTTATCAATATAGTAATAGTAATAATGTTTATTTCATGAGTAGTCTACATTCAAAACAAAATACAGTCATTTTACAATGTAAGAAAATATTGAAAGAAAAAAAAATCGTGACATGAAACAAACAGAAATCAAATTTTCTCGAAGGTGAGCTCCCGGAGGATTAAACCTTGTGTGAGAATTAAAAAAAAAAAGTACAAGTTCAAAGGTCTTGACGTAATTTCCACGAATTCTCAACAGACGGCAGATTAAAGGTGCAACACGAGTAGACTGACGACTCCAGGACTACTGATTCGGTATGTTATAGGTGTTCTTTATGTCGATTATACTGGCTATGAAGTGTCTTGACTGACTCAGGATCCAACTTTTTATTTTCTTCTTAAATGCAGTCATTATACTAGGAATCTTCAAAACTTGAGGGATACCATTATAAACTCGAGGCGCAAAGAACAGGTGTGATCTCTGACCCTTTCTCCCACATGAGGTCGGCAATAGTATGAGCTGTCCTCTATTTCTGGTGTCATGACCATGCTCATTGAAACTTGCAGACATAATATTCTTCCTCTGGTGAACCGCAAGCGCCAGGAAAAACAACTGCCTCATATACATCAATATATTTCTCCTAATTGTCGAATTTATAATAAGCAGAATATTATTATTATTATCTATTATTTTCTGTTTCTACCTGCTGAAATCCAAGGTTTGGCAACTTTTGCTCTTCTAGTGTCATCGGTTGTTTCACGTCGTTTGGCGCGCTTGAAGTTTATATTCTGAATTTCTCATATATTGAGGTATTTATTTCAATATATTCAGAGATCGTAAATTATGGCATCGCTCACCGATTCTTCGTAGAGCTCCCGGTTTTGGGGGAATTTGAACTCGAAATTTGGGAAAAAATTGAATTTGCCTCTAAAAATCGTTATATCTCCTGAATTATTCGTCACAGATCCCTCAAATAAAAACGTTTTCAAACTTCAAGTTCCGCTCTAAAACATAGTGGAGTTTCAAGTGCGTAGCCCATGGCCAGAAGAAGTGGCAGCTTCGGGAAAATTATCAATTTTTTCTTTGAAAGTTTCATATTTTTGCCTATAATTTATGAAATAATGTACTGACCGCACAACTGCAAGCATTTTCGTAATCTACATAGTCGAATCAATCAATAAAATGACACAATATTCCCATGAAAGAACTTTTATTTTTCAAAAAATTTTTAAGGGTCAGGTATAGAAAATTTTACGAAAATTTTTGGACAAAAAATTCTTCAGGTGAGATCGAAATTCGGCTAATCAGAAATCGTAAATTATGGCATCGCTCACCGATTCTTCGTAGAGCTCCCGGTTTTGGGGGAATTTCAACTAGAAATTTGGGAAAAAATTGAATTTGCCTCTAAAAATCGTTATATCTCCTGAATTATTCGTCACAGATCCCTCAAATAAAAACGTTTTCAAACTTCAAGTTCCGCTCTGAAACATAGTGGAGTTTTAAGTGCGTAGCCCATGGCCAGAAGAAGTGGCAGCTTCGGGAAAATTATCAATTTTTGCTTTGAAAGTTTCATATTTTTGCCTATAATTTATGAAATAATGTACTGACTGCACAACTGCGAGCATTTTCGTAATCTACATAGTCGAATCAATCAATAAAATGACACAATATTCCCATGAAAGAACTTTTATTTTTCAAAAAATTTTTAAGGGTCAGGTATAGAAAATTTTACGAAAATTTTTGGACAAAAAATTTTTCAGGTGAGATCGAAATTCGGCTAATCAGAGATCGTAAATTATGGCATCGCTCACCGATTCTTCGTAGAGCTCCCGGTTTTGGGGGAATTTGAACTCGAAATTTGGGAAAAAATTGAATTTGCCTCTAAAAATCGTTATATCTCCTGAATTATTCGTCACAGATCCCTCAAATGAAAACGTTTTCAAACTTCAAGTTCCGCTCTAAAACATAGTGGAGTTTCAAGTGCGTAGCCCATGGCCAGAAGAAGTGGCAGCTTCGGGAAAATTATCAATTTTTTCTTTGAAAGTTTCATATTTTTGCCTATAATTTATGAAATAATGTACTGACTGCACAACTGCAAGCATTTTCGTAATCTACATAGTCGAATCAATCAATAAAATGACACAATATTCCCATGAAAGAACTTTTATTTTTCAAAAAATTTTCAAGGGTCAGGTATAGAAAATTTTACGAAAATTTTTGGACAAAAAATTTTTCAGGTGAGATCGAAATTCGGCTAATCAGAGATCGTAAATTATGGCATCGCTCACCGATTCTTCGTAGAGCTCCCGGTTTTGGGGGAATTTGAACTCAAAATTTGGGAAAAAATTGAATTTGCCTCTAAAAATCGTTATATCTCCTGAATTATTCGTCACAGATCCCTCAAATAAAAACGTTTTCAAACTTCAAGTTCCGCTCTAAAACATAGTGGAGTTTCAAGTGCGTAGCCCATGGCCAGAAGAAGTGGCAGCTTCGGGAAAATTATCAATTTTTTCTTTGAAAGTTTCATATTTTTGCCTATAATTTATGAAATAATGTACTGACTGCACAACTGCAAGCATTTTCGTAATCTACATAGTCGAATCAATCAATAAAATGACGCAATATTTCCATGAAAGAACTTTTATTTTTCAAAAAATTTTTAAGGGTCAGGTATAGAAAATTTTACGAAAATTTTTGGACAAAAAATTTTTCAGGTGAGATCGAAATTCGGCTTATCAGAGATCGTAAATTATGGCATCGCTCACCGATTCTTCGTAGAGCTCACGGTTTTGGGGGAATTTGAACTCGAAATTTGGGAAAAAATTGAATTTGCCTCTAAAAATCGTTATATCTCCTGAATTATTCGTCACAGATCCCTCAAATAAAAACGTTTTCAAACTTCAAGTTCTGCTCTAAAACATAGTGGAGTTTCAAGTGCGTAGCCCATGGCCAGAAGAAGTGGCAGCTTCGGGAAAATTATCAATTTTTTCTTTGAAAGTTTCATATTTTTGCCTATAATTTATGAAATAATGTACTGACTGCACAACTGCAAGCATTTTCGTAATCTACATAGTCGAATCAATCAATAAAATGACACAATATTCCCATGAAAGAACTTTTATTTTTAAAAAAATTTTTAAGGGTCAGGTATAGAAAATTTTACGAAAATTTTTGGACAAAAAACTTTTCAGGTGAGATCGAAATTCGGCTAATCAGAGATCGTAAATTATGGCATTGCTCACCGATTCTTCGTAGAGCTCCCGGTTTTGGGGGAATTTGAACTCGAAATTTGGGAAAAAATTGAATTTGCCTATAAAAATCGTTATATCTCCTGAATTATTTGTCACAGATCCCTCAAATGAAAACGTTTTCAAACTTCAAGTTCCGCTCTAAAACATAGTGGAGTTTCAAGTGCGTAGCCCATGGCCAGAAGAAGTGGCAGCTTCGGGAAAATTATCAATTTTTTCTTTGAAAGTTTCATATTTTTTCCTATAATTTATGAAATAATGTACTGACCGCACAACTGCAAGCATTTTCGTAATCTACATAGTCGAATCAATCAATAAAATGACACAATATTCCCATGAAAGAACTTTTATTTTTCAAAAAATTTTTAAGGGTCAGGTATAGAAAATTTTACGAAAATTTTTGGACAAAAAATTTTTCAGGTGAGATCGAAATTCGGCTAATCAGAGATCGTAAATTATGGCATCGCTCACCGATTCTTCGTAGAGCTCCCGGTTTTGGGGGAATTTGAACTCGAAATTTGGGAAAAAATTGAATTTGTCTCTAAAAATCGTTATATCTCCTGAATTATTCGTCACAGATCCCTCAAATAAAAACGTTTTGGAACTTCAAGTTCCGCTCTGAAACATAGTGGAGTTTCAAGTGCGTAGCCCATGGCCAGAAGAAGTGGCAGCTTCGGGAAAATTATCAATTTTTTCTTTGAAAGTTTCATATTTTTGCCTATAATTTATGAAATAATGTACTGACTGCACAACTGCAAGCATTTTCGTAATCTACATAGTCGAATCAATCAATAAAATGACACAATATTCCCATGAAAGAACTTTTATTTTTCAAAAAATTTTTAAGGGTCAGGTATAGAAAATTTTACGAAAATTTTTGGACAAAAAATTTTTCAGGTGAGATCGAAATTCGGCTAATCAGAGATCGTAAATTATGGCATCGCTCACCGATTCTTCGTAGAGCTCCCGGTTTTGGGGGAATTTGAACTCGAAATTTGGGAAAAAATTGAATTTGCCTCTAAAAATCGTTATATCTCCTGAATTATTCGTCACAGATCCCTCAAATAAAAACGTTTTCAAACTTCAAATTCCGCTCTAAAACATAGTGGAGTTTCAAGTGCGTAGCCCATGGCCAGAAGAAGTGGCAGCTCCGGGAAAATTATCAATTTTTTCTTTGAAAGTTTCATATTTTTGCCTATAATTTATGAAATAATGTACTGACCGCACAACTGCAAGCATTTTCGTAATCTACATAGTCGAATCAATCAATAAAATGACACAATATTCCCATGAAAGAACTTTTATTTTTCAAAAAATTTTTAAGGGTCAGGTATAGAAAATTTTGCGAAAATTTTTGGACAAAAAATTTTTCAGGTGAGATCGAAATTCGGCTAATCAGAGATCGTAAATTATGGCATCGCTCACCGATTCTTCGTAGAGCTCCCGGTTTTGGGGGAATTTGAACTCGAAATTTGGGAAAAAATTGAATTTGCCTCTAAAAATCGTTATATCTCCTGAATTATTCGTCACAGATCCCTCAAATAAAAACGTTTTCAAACTTCAAGTTCCGCTCTAAAACATAGTGGAGTTTCAAGTGCGTAGCCCATGGCCAGAAGAAATGGCAGCTTCGGGAAAATTATCAATTTTTTCTTTGAAAGTTTCATATTTTTGCCTATAATTTATGAAATAATGTACTGACCGCACAACTGCAAGCATTTTCGTAATCTACATAGTCGAATCAATCAATAAAATGACACAATATTCCCATGAAAGAACTTTTATTTTTCAAAAAATTTTTAAGGGTCAGGTATAGAAAATTTTACGAAAATTTTTGGACAAAAAATTTTTCAGGTGAGATCGAAATTCGGCTAATCAGAGATCGTGAATTATGGCATCGCTCACCGATTCTTCGTAGTGCTCCCGGTTTTGGGGGAATTTGAACTCGAAATTTGGGAAAAAATTGAATTTGCCTCTAAAAATCGTTATATCTCCTGAATTATTCGTCACAGATCCCTCAAATAAAAACGTTTTCAAACTTCAAGTTCCGCTCTAAAACATAGTGGAGTTTCAAGTGCGTAGCCCATGGCCAGAAGAAATGGCAGCTTCGGGAAAATTATCAATTTTTTCTTTGAAAGTTTCATATTTTTGCCTATAATTTATGAAATAATGTACTGACCGCACAACTGCAAGCATTTTCGTAATCTACATAGTCGAATCAATCAATAAAATGACACAATATTCCCATGAAAGAACTTTTATTTTTCAAAAAATTTTTAAGGGTCAGGTATAGAAAATTTTACGAAAATTTTTGGACAAAAAATTTTTCAGGTGAGATCGAAATTCGGCTAATCAGAGATCGTAAATTATGGTATCGCTCACCGATTCTTCGTAGAGCTCCCGGTTTTGGGGGAATTTGAACTCGAAATTTGGGAAAAAATTGAATTTGCCTCTAAAAATCGTTATATCTCCTGAATTATTAGTCACAGATCCCTCAAATAAAAACGTTTTCAAACTTCAAGTTCCGCTCTAAAACATAGTGGAGTTTCAAGTGCGTAGCCCATGGCCAGAAGAAGTGGCAGCTTCGGGAAAATTATCAATTTTTTCTTTGCAAGTTTCATATTTTTGCCTATAATTTATGAAATAATGTACTGACTGCACAACTGCAAGCATTTTCGTAATCTACATAGTCGAATCAATCAATAAAATGACACAATATTCCCATGAAAGAACTTTTATTTTTCAAAAAATTTTTAAGGGTCAGGTATAGAAAATTTTACGAAAATTTTTGGACAAAAAATTTTTCAGGTGAGATCGAAATTCGGCTAATCAGAGATCGTAAATTATGGCATTGCTCACCGATTCTTCGTAGAGCTCCCGGTTTTGGGGGAATTTGAACTCAAAATTTGGGAAAAAATTGAATTTGCCTCTAAAAATCGTTATATCTCCTGAATTATTCGTCACAGATCCCTCAAATAAAGACGTTTTTAAACTTCAAGTTCCGCTCTAAAACATAGTGGAGTTTCAAGTACGTAGCCCATGGCCAGAAGAAGTGGCAGCTTCGGGAAAATTATCAATTTTTTTTTTGAAAGTTTCATATTTTTGCCTATAATTTATGAAATAATGTACTGACCGCACAACTGCAAGCATTTTCGTAATCCACATAGTCGAATCAATCAATAAAATGACACAATATTCCCATGAAAGAACTTTTATTTTTCAAAAAATTTTTAAGGGTCAGGTATAGAAAATTTCACGAAAATTTTTGGACAAAAAATTTTTCAGGAGAGATCGAAATTCGGCTAATCAGAGATCGTAAATTATGGCATCGCTCACCGATTCTTCGTAGAGCTCCCGGTTTTGGGGGAATTTGAACTCGAAATTTGGAAAAAAATTGAATTTGCCTCTAAAAATCGTTATATCTCCTGAATTATTCGTCACAGATCCCTCAAATATAAACGTTTTCAAACTTCAAGTTCCGCTCTAAAACATAGCGGAGTTTCAAGTGCGTAGCCCATGGCCAGAAGAAGTGGCAGCTTCGGGAAAATTATCAATTTTTTCTTTGAAAGTTTCATATTTTTGCCTATAATTTATGAAATAATGTACTGACGGCACAACTGCAAGCATTTTCGTAATCTACATAGTCGAATCAATCAATAAAATGACACAATATTCCCATGAAAGAACTTTTATTTTTCAAAAATTTTTTAAGGGTCAGGTATAGAAAACTTTACGAAAATTTTTGGACAAAAAATTTTTCAGGTGAGATCGAAATTCGGCTAATCGGAGATCGTAAATTATGGCATCGCTCACCGATTCTTCGTAGAGCTCCCGGTTTTGGGGGAATTTGAACTCGAAATTTGGAAAAAAATTTAATTTGCCTCTAAAAATCGTTATATCTCCTGAATTATTCGTCACAGATCCCTCAAATAAAAACGTTTTCAAACTTCAAGTTCCGCTCTAAAACATAGTGGAGTTTCAGGTGCGTAGCCCATGGCCAGAAGAAGTGGCAGCTTCGGGAAAATTATCAATTTTTTCTTTGAAAGTTTCATATTTTTGCCTATAATTTATGAAATAATGTACTGACCGCACAACCGCAAGCATTTTCGTAATCTACATAGTCGAATCAATCAATAAAATGACACAATATTCCCATGAAAGAACTTTTATTTTTCAAAAAATTTTTAAGGGTCAGGTATAGAAAATTTTACGAAAATTTTTGGACAAAAAATTTTTCAGGTAAGATCGAAATTCGGCTAATCAGAGATCGTAAATTATGGCATCGCTCACCGATTCTTCGTAGAGCTCCCGGTTTTGGGGGAATTTGAACTCGAAATTTGGAAAAAAATTGAATTTGCCTCTAAAAATCGTTATATCTCCTGAATTATTCGTCACAGATCCCTCAAATAAAAACGTTTTCAAACTTCAAGTTCCGCTCTAAAACATAGTGGAGTTTCAGGTGCGTAGCCCATGGCCAGAAGAAGTGGCAGCTTCGGGAAAATTATCAATTTTTTCTTTGAAAGTTTCATATTTTTGCCTATAATTTATGAAATAATGTACTGACGGCACAACTGCAAGCATTTTCGTAATCTACATAGTCGAATCAATCAATAAAATGACACAATATTCCCATGAAAGAACTTTTATTTTTCAAAAAATTTTTAAGGGTCAGGTATAGAAAATTTTACGAAAATTTTTGGACAAAAAATTTTTCAGGTAAGATCGAAATTCGGCTAATCAGAGATCGTAAATTATGGCATCGCTCACCGATTCTTCGTAGAGCTCCCGGTTTTGGGGGAATTTGAACTCGAAATTTGGGAAAAAATTGAATTTGCCTCTAAAAATCGTTATATCTACTGAATTATTTGTCACAGATCCCTAAAATAAAAACGTTTTCGAACTTCAAGTTCCGCTCTAAAACATAGTGGAGTTTCAAGTGCGTAGCTCATGGCCAGAAGAAGTGGCAGCTTCGGGAAAATTATCAATTTTTTCTTTGAAAGTTTCATATTTTTGCCTATAATTTATGAAATAATGTACTGACCGCACAACTGCAAGCATTTTCGTAATCTACATAGTCGAATCAATCAATAAAATGACACAATATTCCCATGAAAGAACTTTTATTTTTCAAAAAATTTTTAAGGGTCAGGTATAGAAAATTTTACGAAAATTTTTGGACAAAAAATTTTTCAGGTGAGATCGAAATTCGGCTAATCAGAGATCGTAAATTATGGCATCGCTCACCGATTCTTCGTAGAGCTCCCGGTTTTGGGGGAATTTGAACTCGAAATTTGGGAAAAAATTGAATTTGCCTCTAAAAATCGTTATATCTCCTGAATTATTCGTCACAGATCCCTCAAATAAAAACGTTTTCAAACTTCAAGTTCCGCTCTAAAACATAGTGGAGTTTCAAGTGCGTAGCCCATGGCCAGAAGAAGTGGCAGCTTCGGGAAAATTATCAATTTTTTCTTTGAAAGTTTCATATTTTTGCCTATAATTTATGAAATAATGTACTGACGGCACAACTGCAAGCATTTTCGTGATCTACATAGTCGAATCAATCAATAAAATGACACAATATTCCCATGAAAGAACTTTTATTTTTAAAAAAATTTTTAAGGGTCAGGTATAGAAAATTTTACGAAAATTTTTGGACAAAAAATTTTTCAGGTGAGATCGAAATTCGGCCAATCAGAGATCGTAAATTATGGCATCGCTCACCGATTCTTCGTAGAGCTCCCGGTTTTGGGGGAATTTGAACTCGAAATTTGGGAAAAAATTGAATTTGCCTCTAAAAATCGTTATATCTCCTGAATTATTCGTCACAGATCCCTCAAATAATAACGTTTTCAAACTTCAAGTTCCGCTCTAAAACATAGTGGAGTTTCAAGTGCGTAGCCCATGGCCAGAAGAAGTGGCAGCTTCGGGAAAATTATCAATTTTTTCTTTGAAAGTTTCATATTTTTGCCTATAATTTATGAAATAATGTACTGACCGCACAACTGCAAGCATTTTCGTAATCTACATAGTCGAATCAATCAATAAAATGACACAATATTCCCATGAAAGAATTTTTATTTTTCAAAAAATTTTTAAGGGTCAGGTATAGAAAATTTTACGAAAATTTTTGGACAAAAAATTTTTCAGGTGAGATCGAAATTCGGCTAATCAGAGATCGTAAATTATGGCATTGCTCACCGATTCTTGGTAGAGCTCCCGGTTTTGGGGGAATTTGAACTCGAAATTTGGGAAAAAATTGAATTTGCCTCTAAAAATCGTTATATCTCCTGAATTATTTGTCACAGATCCCTCAAATAAAAACGTTTTCAAACTTCAAGTTCCGCTCTAAAACATAGTGGAGTTTCAAGTGCGTAGCCCATGGCCAGAAGAAGTGGCAGCTTCGGGAAAATTATCAATTTTTTCTTTGAAAGTTTCATATTTTTGCCTATAATTTATGAAATAATGTACTGACCGCACAACTGCAAGCATTTTCGTAATCTACATAGTCGAATCAATCAATAAAATGACACAATATTTCCATGAAAGAACTTTTATTTTTCAAAAAATTTTGAAGGGTCAGGTATAGAAAATTTTACGAAAATTTTTGGACAAAAAATTTTTCAGGTGAGATCGAAATTCGGCTAATCAGAGATCGTAAATTATGGCATCGCTCACCGATTCTTCGTAGAGCTCCCGGTTTTGGGGGAATTTGAACTCGAAATTTGGGAAAAAATTGAATTTGCCTCTAAAAATCGTTATATCTCCTGAATTATTCGTCACAGATCCCTCAAATAAAAACGTTTTCAAACTTCAAGTTCCGCTCTAAAACATAGTGGAGTTTCAAGTGCGTAGCCCATGGCCAGAAGAAGTGGCAGCTTCGGGAAAATTATCAATTTTTTCTTTGAAAGTTTCATATTTTTGCCTATAATTTATGAGATAATGTACTGACCGCACAACTGCAAGCATTTTCTTAATCTACATAGTCGAATCAATCAATAAAATGACACAATATTCCCATGAAAGAACTTTTATTTTTCAAAAAATTTTTAAGGGTCAGGTATAGAAAATTTTACGAAAATTTTTGGACAAAAAATTTTTCAGGTGAGATCGAAATTCGGCTAATCAGAGATCGTAAATTATGGCATTGCTCACCGATTCTTCGTAGAGCTCCCGGTTTTGGGGGAATTCGAACTCGAAATTTGGGAAAAAATTGAATTTGCCTCTAAAAATCGTTATATCTCCTGAATTATTCGTCACAGATCCCTCAAATAAAAACGTTTTCAAACTTCAAATTCCGCTCTAAAACATAGTGGAGTTTCAAGTGCGTAGCCCATGGCCAGAAGAAGTGGCAGCTCCGGGAAAATTATCAATTTTTTCTTTGAAAGTTTCATATTTTTGCCTATAATTTATGAAATAATGTACTGACCGCACAACTGCAAGCATTTTCGTAATCTACATAGTCGAATCAATCAATAAAATGACACAATATTCCCATGAAAGAACTTTTATTTTTCAAAAAATTTTTAAGGGTCAGGTATAGAAAATTTTGCGAAAATTTTTGGACAAAAAATTTTTCAGGTGAGATCGAAATTCGGCTAATCAGAGATCGTAAATTATGGCATCGCTCACCGATTCTTCGTAGAGCTCCCGGTTTTGGGGGAATTTGAACTCGAAATTTGGGAAAAAATTGAATTTGCCTCTAAAAATCGTTATATCTCCTGAATTATTCGTCACAGATCCCTCAAATAAAAACGTTTTCAAACTTCAAGTTCCGCTCTAAAACATAGTGGAGTTTCAAGTGCGTAGCCCATGGCCAGAAGAATTTAGTTCTCGAAATATTCTTAACTAAGTATTTGAAAATGAAGTAGTGTTTTCATGGCACTTGTAGTGTTTTGTGAAAAATCGACATTTTGAGCTTCAAAACAACCATGACTGTGACTTCCTAACTAACTAACGCATGAATATTTCGAGAACTAATGCATAAAATGAAAAAACAATTACTGTGCTGAAATCAGTATAAAAATACCTTTAAATTGAGGTATCACTCACCCCATCTTCCCTATTCAAAAATTGGGGGTGGGGGTTGTAGCAGCAAGGGTTGAAGCGCTATGCGTCCGTAACCTACATCTTAAGTTGTCCCCCTCGAAACAGAAATCGACCTGTCCGAGCATTTCTATCGAAAAACTTTATTTCGTCTGTAATCTCGTCTGTTTCGTTTTCAAATGGCCACCCTGTATTGAAATAAAAATTTGATCGATATAGTAAACGAAAGAGTATTATTTATGTTCACTTCTGAACCACAAAATGGATAACCCTTTACTACAATTATATTTTTTCTAGAATCAGTGGAACTCTTCGCGTTGTCTAGAGCACAGCCAAGTATCATTCTCCCTGAAGAATGACCGGGGGTATAGAGCAGACCGGTCACCTAGAATAGTTTTCGAGATGAACAAGTTATTGTCGTCGGTCGAGTCTTTCAAGCGGCATGGAGTATATAAACATATTTCACATGTTATAATTCCACGACACCCCAATAATTATACGTCCAAGCTTTCATACATGGACGGTCGAAGAACTGAAATGCCCCAGGACAGATCAACACTGACATCGCATCCTGTTGTATGCCAGGTCCGGATCAGGTTTCTCTGAATGACTCTTAAGGTTGACGCTCACTTTTTTGGTACATCGGGCGTGAAATCGAGAATAAAATCGGCTATCGCACTTATTTATTCGAACATTTCCGCGAGTTCGATTCGTGCTTTGCCTGTCCAATCATCAACTGACGTGTCTCTAACTAAGGACTTCTTTTCGTATGAGGACTGGAATTTTATTCCCCACGCCTCTACTATGATTTCTCCAATGCCCTACTGTTGTCTAATTGGAAGACTTTTCTCTCTTCTGCATGTTACTTTTTTCCTCTATTTGGTTCTTTGAAAGAGGTATTTCCTCTAATCTGTCTTTCTTATTGAGATTTGTATTATCTTTCTTGATTCCCTATTATCATGCTCTTCCTCCGTCTCTAATGTCTTCTTCCTCTGTTTGTTAACTATATATATATATTCCCCAAATGTTGATTATTCTAAGCTTGAAAGTCCAGCCCCGAAATACTAAATAATTAGTATTATGTAGCAATCCTTAGATTAATGTAATGTACTATTTCGATATATCTTCAATAGTTTCAATTTTCAATTCTTCTCCGATTTGTTGGTTGCTTATGTACCATGGGGTGCTAACCGATGTTCTGATTACTATATTTAGTGTACTTTGCAACTGATCTTTCTTATTGTCTTTCGTATTATACCAGGTTACTCCTGCATACGTAATGTTTGGTATTAGCATTATTTTTATTATCTTCAGCATGTTTTCTAAGGAAAGTTTATGGGTTTAGCAACGGGTAGAGTCTCCCCTACATTTGCCCTGTCTTTTTTCTGTTTTCTTCTATCTGTTTGCTAAAGTTCATTCTTTCATCTAGAATTACTCCCAAATGTTTTGCTTCTTCTTTCTATTCTATCGTCCGATTTTCCATTTTGACGTTTCCTGCTTTCTTTTTCTTTACTGTTGTTCATCCAACTGTTGCAACTGTTTTCGTCAAAAACTTTTCTGTCTTCAAATTCTAAAACCTCAGATTTTTTTGGAATATATTTTCTTGACAAAGATTACAATAAAGATTGTTATTTCGAATAATTCGATTTCGAAAATCAATATTATGTTATTGGTTGAGTACCTATACAACAATACAACGAATGGGTTTTCTCTTCCACAAATTTGACCACATTGAGCCATCAACTTTTGAGCATAATTCTAACCGTCCATTACTATATGGTTTCAATTTTCATAATGCAACATTAATCAATTGTACAATATAACTTTGGTCAATAAAAATGACGTTTGAATTAGAATTATTCATTCTTGTCCTTAGTAACCAATTAATCATTTCCTTAGCAACCACTTTTCCCTCCGCCGGAGGGAAAAGTAGAACTTTTCGATGATCCTGTCAGTCGAGAAAAGACGTTGTTATAATACGTTTGAAAAAAAACAGGTTTTTTACAATGTATTCAATACACCTCTCAATTACTTACATGGGCTTAAAATCAAATGTCAATTAACAAGTACGCGAATATAAACGGATTAAAACAAAATGATTGATATGAATATCTAGGTGAAAATGATCTATCCCCTGCCTTATTCAAACAGCCATTCCATACTCAAATTATTCTATTTTCTTTCGACCATCGAAGTATCGTACACCATTAAGGAAAACCCATAGCTGACGTTGAATGTTTGTGGTATATTATTACTCTCTTGCTATGTAATTTTGATGTATATCAGAAGTAATTTTACGTAGGAATACGTGATGCGATATTCAGAGCTGAGACATCAGTTTGAATATAGTAAAGTAGAGAAGTGTATATTTCTAGATAGAGTGACATGCTTTACGCGTATCTTGTCACTTCTCTCGTGTCCGAACACCTAACATGACAGTTGAATGCCTGTTATGACAGCACGATGGCAACAAAAATAACAGTTTGTCACTATTGTTTCCTGCTTAGTGCTTAGACCTCGGTTTCAACTTTTAAGGACGCCCGCATCTTATACAACTAATATACAGAAATTTTTGACGTGTGAACTGTAGGTCATCCAGGTAGGTTTGTTGTTTGATGCAATAAATATCTGAAAGAGGAATGAGGGAATAATAAACATCAATTAAAGGATTTTCCAATCTCTTTCAATTCCATTTTCTAAATTAATATTAATGATAAGTTGATAGTGAAAAAACTTATTGAGTTGAGTTTTCTCTCGAAATGTAATTTCTTTGAATAACTACAAGCTTCCGCCTCCATCATCATATATTCCTTGTCCCAACATATTTCCCATACTCATAACTCGACCTCAACCTTTTTTTTTTTCAAAATTGATTGGAACATCTCAGTGGGTTACCCTTCGACATATTCAACATATGTCATCTCACTTAATTCGATAATCATTTCTAGCCGTCATCTTTGAGACAAAGTGATCATTTAACCACTTTCTGTTAACAATTTCTTCTAGAAAATATAACAAGGTCAGGTATAAAGTTCCAAGACACCATATGCTCAGGAAGCAATAAAGCCAATATTTTATTTCCTTTTGTCATGGTTCATGTTAATTCCGTTAAATATTAATAAGTGACATGCGTCATCGTCATATTTTCTTAACGAGTTTAAGATTGATAGGACAATAGTCATTTTAGAATTCTTCAGGTATTTTTTTGAGTCGTTAGGAGCAAATTTCAATCTGAAAATCAAATGATAGGCTATTTGATATTATAAAAAAAATTTCTATTTGTAGCCTCATGGATTAGACTTGATTAAAATTGTAATTAAAATATACCTATTTTTGAATATGCAAAATAACTCATACGCTACTATCACGAGAAACGAACTGAAATTGTTTTGTTTCGAATTTACTATTTTCTACTATTGAATGTGTTATATTGAGAATCTGAAAAGATATATTTTCTTTGTTAAATGGTCATTAATTACTCTCAAACAATATTGAATTCCAACCTCGAACAAATTACTGCAGTAAAAATGTAATAAATCAAAGCAATGTTCAAAATAAAATACTATTGAATAATAAGTTTATTAAGTAATTGCATGAAAATGATCTTCACTAAAAAATAATAATAGATAATAATAAAAACAAATGCTCTTAAATATGGCAAGTGACGTCACTGATGACGTTACGTGAAAATGCATAATGGTGACCACTTTAAATTTTACTTTTCTGATTTTCATTTTTTTTCAGAACTAATTATGTGAATTGAAAATATCCAATTCCTATGTGCTAATATAAACCATACCGAATATTTCATCAGGATTTGTATATCAGAGAATATTTTCGATCTAATTGCCTACTTTTTACAATACAGATTAATAACCGAATATATATATATATATATATATATAAACCATTATTCTTTTAACGTTTAATATTCTGAAGAGGTCGGATTCCTGATCGTCTCAGATAATAATTCCGTAAGGATCAGGATTCAGGAGGTGTTAATGATCGTACATTCTGCCGAAATCACAACAGCTGGTTTAATTTTTTTTTAACAATGTGGCACTATCAGCAGATGTATCGGGAGGCTAAGATCATTTACGCAATCGAAAACTATCAAATTAGGTTAATGACACGTTGGGTCTTCGAAACTAAATGGCTTGATAAGTGTTGAGCAATAAAAAAGACCGATGGACGGAACCACTGCATGGGACACAATATGTGCTAGAAACTGGTATTTAAAATCAGATAGCGGCTATTAAAAGTAATAGCAACCCTTAGTCAAGATGAATGATTTTTCGTTGTAGATCCTTGTAAAAGGCCTTTTAGACAAAGGTTATTACAAAATGTTTTCGTTATCTTCTGCATCGGGTTTTCACACTCAACATTTGATGGATGAGCTGCCTCATATCTGATGAACATTGGTCACGACAACAGAACCACAGTCTGCACATATATAATCATACCATGAATGTGCTCTGAAAAAAAGTGGTTCTATACAATTAATAAATTAAATTGACACTACAATTAACGATGTAAGATATTTTGTTCATCATTCGATAAATGGAACGTCTTTAACCATTCAAGTGTTGCAAATTGAAACCCTTCCAATCTTTCTGGAGTTGCGAATTTAAAAACACGAATTTAAAAACACGAATTCAATTTCGGATCAAAGACATTCGATTTTTTGATTCCACACTTTCCAAGAAATGAAAATGTCAGGTGGGTTGAATTTTCTCTTCAAACGACACTTTAAGTTCATCATTGAGAATGGGCTATTTGACAATAAAATAAATTTTTTTGACATCCCTGCTCCTCTAACTTTTCAATATCTTTTCTGTAGAAATATTGCTCACTTCTTTCGAAACAGTCTTCAACCTCGGTAATATTTCTAAAATAGAGTCAATTTTTTTTCCTGGGGCGTTCTTTAACCGTTGAATAATACTGCCTGTTTTTCCCATCGCAAAAATAGTGTTTTATCAATACGCGAAACTCGTTTGCAAATGTAAAGTCACTTCATTGAGACTTAACTTTATGTTCCGAAATTTTGACATGCATTTTTTAGGGCTTCGTACTAAAGCAAAAAAAAATTATATTT
Source organism: Harmonia axyridis (assembly GCF_914767665.1). NCBI lineage: Eukaryota > Metazoa > Arthropoda > Insecta > Coleoptera > Coccinellidae > Harmonia > Harmonia axyridis. Next base: position 1,280,660 of record NC_059508.1, read on the forward strand.
CCAAGTCGCATCACTGCATATTTTCATTTTGTCTCTTCAGCTTTAATATTCATTTTGACTAAACACTGATACAAATGGGAATTATATCATATTCTTCTTTATTGATATGAAGTGAACAAGATTGTTTGGGATTATTTGGAGTAGATAAAAGATTTTAGGTGTCAAGAAAAACATTCCATGTCTATGGTATAACATGATACGAACATACACTTCGAAGAAAATCAAATCGTTTCAGATGTGAACACAATATAGTAGATATATATCAACACATAATTCCTTTCGAACAATAAGAACATAAACGCTACAAATTCCCACTAGACTCAGTTCGTTGGATTCTAATGACAGAAATGAATCAAGTCAATTGTCTTATTCTTCTTACAAGCATTCCAAACACTCACAAATTGCCTTTTAGTATTATCATTTTGTTTTTATTATTACATACATTACAATACGGTATACTTCTTTGCAATGATGAGAAATCCATTTGTTATTAATTATTACGTAAATTATTGATTGTGAAAATTAATTAACACTGAAGACGTTGAAGTTCCCATTATCCATTGTCTACTGATGAATAAAATAATTGTAGACCAAAAACAATCATATGAGGACATATGCAAACCACAGTTTCCTTCAACGTGCATCGAATTAAAGAAATTACACACGAATTTCTGAAGTCCTTGGATGAATTATGGAATACTCTGATTGGATTAGCCTTTGAAATTGTTCGAGCAAAAAATTTAGCTCGCTTCGAAATTTTCTCATTTCACTTGTGGAAATATGTAGCATTCAAAAAATAATGAATTATGAATAATTCCAAAGCTTCATTATCGGAAATAATATACCAAAACGAGAACTGATAACGCAGCATCATAAAAAAATTACGGTCATAATAATTTCTCTCCCACGCAGAAATGGCACGATGAAAAAAAATTGCAGAGGAGCTTGTCTGAATTCCGCAGGAGCTGTATCCAGTAAAAACACCAACGGTTGTTAATGAACACGATGGCGGTTCAAGGAATGAATTAAAAGAATACACATTTGTCTTGCAGGCATTAGTGAAGGAGGGAAGAATAAAAGAAGAAAAAGAACAGGTGGGTCCACAGTGAGAAATGTATTCCGAGATTAAGATTGTCACACTCTGTGATCAAATCTGCATACAATACAATGACATGTCGTGGATTGGGAAACTTGGGTTCCGCTTGTGAGCGGTATGCTTCTTGAGCACAGTTTTCTATTAATCAGTGTAACGTACCGTTAATTATAAAGTTCGGACCGTAATATCTCAGTAATCTCCTTATGCACTGTACTTTTTCTTCTCTAGCATGATTGACATACTAGGTAGGTACCTATTCGTGTTCTTATATAACGTGGTTTCTCTTTGTTTCTACTGGATCAGCCGTCCAAAGAAGAAATCACCTCACTCCGCCTCCCAAATGATGAAGGAGTCACCTCAGAACTTGAGAGCAATCTCAATAACAATTTGCAGCATGAATTCAATATCGTACTGAAAAGTTCACGGTCTAACGAAAATTAATCAGTTTTTTACGCATAGGTATCTCTATCGACAAGTCCATGTCATTGCCAATTACCAGGAATTTTTGAGGATCGTTGATCCTAAAAAAAAATTTGATACGATAATCAACCATAAAATATTCAAAAAAAGTGAACCTCAACCCTCAACGAAAAGGATCAAAGTTTAGTTCTTCAATCAGTTGAATTTCAAATGGGTGCAATCGTTGAATCGTTATTCAGGTTATTTCAAGTTGATCGGTATATGTCAAAGTTCGATCCATAATATTTAGAATATTTCACCTGAAATATTGATAGTTCAAGAAAATGATATCATTATTCTATTTTTGTTTACCTTTTTGAGAATATTTTGATCTTTTCTCTTGAGAAAGAGCATGACGTCACTGATGACGTCAAAATCATCATGATAATAAGAGTGTTTTGAAAAGTGAAAATATATAGTGAAAAGATATATTATTACTTTATGCAAGAATATTGATACTTCGGGTATCTTGTACGCTTTTCAAAAGAGAAACTTAATTTTTTACTCTTTTAGATGCTCTATGGAATAATTTTTTAGTTCATTACTAGAGGGACATATTGGGTAACAGATATTTTTCGGAATCTTGGATACTCTTTGGTATCTAAGATAGGTTAGGCATATCTGGTGGGTTTTAAGATACAGTTACTTATATACTTCAAAGTAACATAAGTAATTTTGAAGTGAGTAAGGTACAGATCTCTGTGTATAAGGGGGGATTATTCTTAGTTTTTTCTTGAAGCAATGACATTTCCATGGACGAGGGATGAATGAGGAGAGAAGAAAAGTAGTCCAGATCACCGATCGAAGGATTAATGTGGAACCTCATAAATAATTCAATTCCACCAATTTCTGCCTCAACAAAATCAATGAGAATTTCCCTTTTCCAGGAGGGTGCTTTAGGGAAAGTTGTGTCGTGATGAGGCGATATATCTAGCGACCGTAGAATTCAAACACACCTCCTATCTGCGTACTAGTTCCGTTAGGGGTGGACAACACAAGACGCGAATGAAAAATTAGTGAAATAGGGATGAAATAGGCGTTAGTTTCCTGAGGTGTGCATGTAGAATGCCTACAACAATGCCATCTGTATATTTTCTGTTTCCGCCGTGAAACGTGACATGCAATCGGAACTTGGCATCTCTCAATCAATTTTATCAGATCGCTTTCGACCTTCTTTCGAATATGACCCTTAAATAAGCTTTCTTCAGACGCGTCATAAAGATTGAAACAGCCAATTTCGTATACCGACGCGTAATATTTATTTTTGATAAGATCTAACAGACTACAAATCGACACCTTGACAACCAGCAATTAGCCTTCGTAATATTCTGTATTATTTTCTGCCTCGAAGATGCCATTTCGATACGGCACGACGAAATATTTAAAAATGATAAATAGAATTCGGACCTAGCTTTTTCGGGGTTACCTCCTATCGTATCATGCCACGGTTGGACGTCAAAACCTCTAATTTAAGATCGTGTTATTCGACCGACTTCAAAAAAGGCTCTCCTATTTTCCCTCTCTATGTTTGTACTCCTGAATTAATAAGATTCTTCACGAAAACGTACTGCAGAGACATTCTATTTATTCATTTATTATTCAGTATTCATTATTCATTATAATTAATTCGTCAGTCATCATTCATTGTTTAGAGTCATTTATTCATTATTCATTCATTATAATCTTATTTTCGTCACGGAGTCTACTTCAGATGCATTCAATAAAAATAATTATTTATTATTTAGTAAGTATTTATCATTCCTTACATACTTTCATAATTATTCAGTTATCATTTTTTCTTTATTATGAATTTCATTAATTATTTCAAACAAGCTCTCCTATTTTCCCCTCTCTATGTTTGTACTCCTGAATGAATATGACTCTTCACGAAAACGTACTTGAGAGACATTATTTTTATTCATTTATTATTTAGTATTCATTATTCATTATAATTATTCATGATTCGTCAGTCATCATTCATTGTTTATTGTCTATTTATTATTCATTCATTATAATCTTATTTTTTCACGTTCTTCAGATACACTCAATAAAAATAATTATTTATTATTTAATATTCATTATTCATTACGATCATTTATATTTCGTCAGTCATCATTTTTTCTGTATTATAAAATTTTATTCCTCTTTTATTAATCCTTTGCACAAAAAAATTTTTTTGAGAAATGATTTACTCATTATAGAATAATCAAAATTATTGTCCTGGTTATAATAAAAGTAAGGCGAACATACTATACATATCCATTCCAACAAATACAAAGTGATAAAAATAAATAAATAACTATAACTTACTTGAAACATTTAGTACCTTTAGATCATTATCTAAAAACATCTTCTGTATCAAAGATAACCGCAAATTCTTCAATGAAAATGGGTATTCGATTTCAATGAAAAATTTGCGATCAACTTCAGAAAAAAGTTCGCTGGCTCCATATCTGGGGAACATGGTGGTTATTCAATCTGGCCAGGAATTTGTTTTCGCTCGAAATAAACTGACAAAAAGAAGCACTTTTGAAATACTCAGACTACGTGTGAGTACAAAGAGCAGTTTTACCAACTTAACGACAAAAAAGTCGATATCGACATTTTGTTTCAGTTGAATTTTTTGCTTGAGATGTCATGTGATCGACGGGCTTCTCTCAAGAGAAAATAAAAAAACTTGCATGCTGTCGTTAATCCATGGATGTTGAAGGGTCCATTTTGCTGCATTTGGTCAATTGTTGTTTTGAGAGCAGCTCCTCCCACAAAATGTACCCTTTTGATTGGTAAAAGAATCTCCCTTTTACCATATACTTGGGCACTTGCAGTTCAAATAAAGGGTCGACGCATTAAAAGACCCTTTAGCATGGGAATAGCAGTGTGACAGATGTTGTGCCCTATATATACTTGACAAATAAAACGTGCTCGAGCTTTTCATAATGCCTAATCTGTTTTGTTCGGATTTTAGAGTACATCTTTCCGCCATGCTTGTCAGTTTAAAACCAGTTGAACTCGATTCACAGAGACATTTAACTAGCTTTAGATTTATCAGCAATTTTTCATTTATGGAGGGGCTCTTGGAACGTGAGCATAATGTATTTGGGGTTTAATATTCGTATATCCTCATTTTTGAAGTCAACTCCTACCAAATTACGTACTAAGAATCGGTTAAGAATTTAATTACCTAAAAATTCAATTAATCTAAAAAAGGGTAAAAGTAATAAACAATATAGCATTAGCATATAAACGTTTCCATGAGTGTATAAACGCTCCCTTCTAGTTTTTCACTCTCTGAGATTAGGTATTTTTGTGTGTATCTTATTTTAGTTTATACTGAAGAACTACATATTTTGATGGCACTTCTCATTCAAAGTAAAAAAATTCAAAGAAACCTAAAAACAAGATTCAAAAAAGGCCTAATCATGAGCTCCAGCTTTTTTTACATATAGTCGATAAATAGATCTAACTATTGTGCTGGTCTACCTAGTTGGCAGATATACCTAGCCAACAGATCTACTATTCCGGTTCTAACTCAAATACTTCGATTTGTATTCAAATTTTTATTCAATTTCAGAAACCTACCGGCGATATTGAGAAACCCGCTATAAATATAGCTCATTTGATGGTCTCATTAATTGCTATCGCCTAAAACTGGAACTGGAAGATTTCCTCTATTTCTTATTCAATATCCGGTTATTCTCAGTGTTGTTTCTTTAATTTACCTAGACTTGGTCGCCTCTTATGTTAAACAAAGATTGCGTAAATGATTTGGGTTGCCATATCGATGATGTATACATTGATTGTTTTCACAACAAATCATTCATTCTTACATAGCCCTGCATCCAATCCGTACTCATTTTATGTTATTCGACTTCACTATTCTGAAACTCGGATATTTGTTTGTAAACTTCACCGCAGAATTCATCGGAGAGAAGTTGGCTATTTGCCAATGATCATTCATTGATAGTTATGGTGGCAGGCATTGCTCCATGTGTGGCCAGAAAAAATAGAACGCGCAACTACACTCCGTTACAGATTGATGCATAAGGAACAGAAACCAATTCTTCTGCTAATCTCAGACTTCTACTGGATAATATGTGTCGCCCCGATTTGTAGTGAGTGATGACAAAAACCTATCTGGAGAAGATCTGACTTCTCTACATTTCAGAATTAATGATAATGTAGATCTGGAATCTTGAAAGTAGAAATGACCTCAAATTTTCACATATTACAAGAAAGAATATTTTTGCGCGCTTGATCCAACGGACCAGCGGAAAATTAGAGGTCAAAAGTTCAACAGTTTTCAAGCTATAAAATAAAATTGAAAAATGGCGTGGAAGTCTCATAACTTCTTCAATACTGGTGCTATAAACATGAAACAAAAACATTCTACGTGCACTTTTTTAGTAGAAAACATTTGTGTGAGACTGAAACTTTTCATTATTTTATAGACTGATAAGAAATTTGTATATCATGTTACATATTTTTGAAAAGGAAAAAAAGCGATTTCATTGTTTTTAGAAATATACTGGGGGTAATTACCCTCATTATTAATTATTTTTTGGTGAACCGCTGGTAGTTTAGAAGAATGTAAAAAGAAACTCTGGTCCTACTACACTGTTTGGTTTGTTATAGTTTTATCGAATCTGCTATCGATTTCGAGAAAAACATTTCAAGCAGCTCTCTAGTAATCCTCAGGAAAATCCAAATCATTATAAAGATCCAGCTAGTAGGCTGTAATGAATGAATTAATTATAAGTTTTGGTACTTGTTTACCCATCAAGTAGCGAAGATTAATAAACTGATATAAGCATCACTAAAAAGTACGACACACTAGAAATACTCTGTATCTCGAAATATGATGTGGATAGGACTTTTTATTCTTAAAATTATCGAAGGAATCTCTCATTTTCCCCCGTAACTCTAATTTAGGAACACCCAGTATGGGGTAGGAACAACCGAATTGGTAAAAAAAAATTATTTCGAGTAATTTGGTTCAAACTTCCTTATGAAACTTCTTTTTTCACATTACAGATATTAGTAAACGTTGTCATCGAAATTTGTTTTTCGATTATGTCAACTTGTAAAAACAAATTAAAATATACTACAAGGCTTGAACTTTGATTCATATTTGTGAATTTGTTGAGTTGGCTTTCATAGTTGCAGAGGATGGCCCAGTGCAAAATTGAAGATTTTTGCTGAATCCTGCTATGAGTCTAGTCAATTATGCTCATTATTTTTTTCATTACGTCGTTGGTGAGCAGCAAGCGTCAAATTAATGTTCGTTGTGCCACGAAATGATCCTAATCTGGTGCTGCTAGCCTGTCTAGAAGAGAAAATTTCGATTTTTTCCCCTCCTGAAAGGATTCAAATTGAACGGGCAAATTAAAATAACGTGTATCATTTTACCGTGACGAAATGAGACTGAAATTACTGTAAAAGTAGAGAATACGTCGCAACATTCGAAATTCTAAACATACGTAGGTAACCATTTTGCTGGCATGTAATGTGAATATTTTAAACGTCTAATGTTAAATGAACCATGTCAATTCGAGTTCAGCTCGTATGATTGAAGCGGCATACGGAAGCAAATTACAACTTTTCCAGCAATCCTATAATTTAGAACAATGTGAAATGAGGCAATTTACACATCCATATCACCGATATTCGACGTTATGTGAAACGTGGTCTCATAGCAATTTCTACTTTTATGGCCACTATCATTAATTCACTTCTTGACTTATCATTTTATTACGTGAGTGCACTGCTAGTAGTCGTCATCTTTTGATCTACGATAAAAGATTTCCTAGTTACAATAAGCTATGGTCCGTATAACAAAATATAGTCCTATTTTCTGGCATCCTCATAGATTACACTTTCAAGAACGGTATACATCCATTTAACAAAAAAAAAATATGTCACTTATTGTACAGAAGAGCTATAAAAACTGAAATGATTTATACTTATTATCATTTATTGGATATAAACTGGATGACGTTAATTTTAGATAAAATTCAATAATTAAAACAAATTCACTTGATCGTTTATACTTACCAGTGACGTCACTGATGACGTTCTCAATTTTTTGGCGAAAATATCCACTTTTAATATAATAAATACCATCGAATAATTTGAGAGAATGTGAGCAATCTGTTGAATGAAACGATTATTTCAAACTTTATATTGTTTTTAAAATAAAAGTATAATCATTTTTAGATAATATCGTATTGAAAAGTATATGAGGTACTTATTTCTTTTTGTTAGGGATTCACGACTTGGCTTGATTTTCAAGCTACTTGGCTTGAGCTTGATTTGATTTCAAGTCAAGCTCAAGTCAAGTAGTTGTTTCTCAATCTCAAGTCAAATAGTGCTAACTATCAAGTACTTGTATCATATCAAGCTACTTGATTTTTAGCATTTTTATGTTGTAAGTGTCACATCAATAAAAAATTGATGAAATGAAAAGGAACCTTGCAAAAAACACTTTTATTCATTGAACTTATTGTATAAAAAAACCGAAAATAACAACTTTTTTTAAATAGAAACAAAACTTAAATCACTATAAACCATAACAAGATATTGAGAAACCTCCAGGCTTTGTTTGATTTAATAATTTTCCATACAGGATCTAAAACACATGACGCATCTTATAGATTTGTCGCCTAACCTTTTGCGGGTTTTTGTAAATGTAAGAGCAGCTCTGGAAAATTGTCTTCCAACAGAAGCTGAAGATGCTGTCGTTGTTGGAAAATCCTTGGTCATTTTGACCAAGTCACACTGGCGAATGCTTCAGGGAATTCCCTTATTTAGTCTAAGCGCGCACGAGATTGTAGAAATATATGGCGTGCGACGCGTGCATATTAAGCTCAAATAATAGCAAGTAGCTTGATATCAAGTCAAGCAATACAAATCTGAAATCAAGTCAAGTCAAGCTCAAGTATAATATTTTTCACGAGCTTGATTTTCATGTCAAATTGTTAAAATCTCAAGCTACTTGGATTGATGAATCCCTCCTTTTTGTCATAAGATAACAAAACTAAAAATACCAACTACATACAAAGTAACTAATATGATGAATGAAGTAACTCATTTTTTCTGACGGCTCTATTCCTCATTGTGATTCCAATTTCAGTGATTTTTTTACGATCTTATCAAGGTAGCAAAGAATCCGATCAAAAATTTTTCGTGATATGGATGAAAGAATGATTGACAAACACGAACTGAATAGATGTCGAAATAACTAAATCATATGAAAACTTACGAGTGTGTAAAATCGCGATGCCCGCATTTATGAAAAGAGGGTAATTCCCCAACAATGGACAAAGATATTTCCTACCTGATTGGGCAATTATGAGAAATATGAAGCATTAAACGTTCTTCTATTTTCCTCTGTAATACGATACAAAGTCTCCCTATGTCCCTATGGTCTGTTGGGCAGGACTGCACATAATTATTATTTGTCCTTTCATGCCATGGATTATAATAAGATGTGTACCAACCATTGATATGTTTGAGACCCGTCCTCTATCTATATAAAAATGGGGATGAAGGACCTTCAAATATAATATTAGTCCTTTATTCTGTCAATCATTTTCAATAAATAACGTCATTTCAGTGAGGTAGATATTTGGAGAACTGTTTTTCTGAACAGTAGCGGCAATTTAGTTTTGGGTATTTAGGAAAGTACCTGGGGGCCTCCACATTTCCTATTGTGCGGCACTTGAAAAGGAAGGGGACAGTCCTTTACCATTGTCATTCTCTAGAACGGATGCCCATTGGTTGGATTTGTCACGTAAGCTGGTAGCCAATGGCAAGTGAATTTCCTGCAATTGTAGTATGTACGAAATTATTGTCATTTCGATGACTTGTCCCAATGGCCGATTCCGCCGACGAATGAGGATTAGACTCATCTGAAGGACTAGGTAATTCAAATAGAATACGCCCAGGTTTCATGTGAATATTCACTATTTCAAAATAGTTTACGAGCGAGTATTTTATTAGCTTTAGATTCTAAAGTAATGATATGATTAATATCTATATAACTAACAAATGAACTTAGATAATTGTGAAGATGAGAAATCTCTAGTTTCAAGATATGACTGAATTTACTTTTTTGTTGGTTACTATTTGAAAAAGAAACTTAAATAATGCTCGGTCATATACTATGATTTTCAGTTCCTCTATGAATAATGCAAGGATTTCATTCGATTTTGTAGTAGAAAATACTGAAATTAATAGCACACAGTGAACGTGAAAGAACAAAACTACAACTTCAAACTGACGTCATCGTAAGTTGGTCTAAACCATTGTAATATGAATTATTCGAATTTTGAGGGTCTTTTTACGTATTTAATTACATTTTTTCTTGTCAAATGAATGTATATCGTCCCCAACAGTATGAGGAATGAAGATGTCAATAATTGGGACACTATGTATATTTCAAAGTTTATAGGTATAATTCTGAAACCAGGCAATCAATGCAGAAAAGCAAGTTTTCGTGTCATGTTTAATAGGTTTTCTCATGGGAATAGGATCAACCACTGCTTACCTCATAGGTAGATACAATATATCTCTTTGTTACTTCATCTCTCGAAAACTATAGATCACCCTTCTGAAAAAGTACAGGATGAAAAGTGTTTCAAGTGTTCCCAAAATAAGATACTTTAAATTTTTTGCGCCTTATGATTTCAAGTGTAATTAACTGCGATATAACTAAGTTGGGTGAACATAATCGTTGAAAGTATATTGTTTGAATGATAATTAATTTCAGGTAAGATGAATTATTGAAAAGATATTCGATACCTTGCCTCTGTTACGATATGCATGGAGAAGAGATACTTTAGGAAGTCTTCTTTGTACCAACATCTTTCACAGGGTTGTATGATGAAATTTGTGGGATCCTTCGGGATTTTTGGCAAAGTTTTTCCAACTGCTTGCTGAAATCTGTGATTTACGATGAAATTTTCAATGAAAAAAGGCACTGGCGCCTTGTTCATAGTCGAATTTATGTAAATATTTGAATAAAGGGACCTTGAAATTATTCATGCAATTACTCGATTAACTTCCAAAGTGACATACCAAATGAAACCATAGAATTACGTTACACTTTCAACACATCATTAATTTGTTACCCTTTTGGTAGAATTTCCCTGAGGTAACGAAATAGCATATGAAATATAAAAAGGCTTCCATCTTGTATGAAAGAAATTCAACTTCCAATGACCTAAAGAGCTCCACGAAATTTTGCGTGAAAATTTGTTTCATTACTTTTCAATCAGAGTAGAACTAGAACTGATCAGGTATGGGGCGATAATTCAAAATAGACTGAATAAAACTTAATGTAAAACATTTAATTCCACTTTCAGTTATTTTAGATTTGAAGAACTTTTATCCGAAAAAATATTGACTGTTGACTGTTCGACGGAAAATTCTCTATATCCGGGCCTGATTTAATGCCTTCTCTTTCAGCGGCATGCCAAGATAAAGCGGTCATCGAATCATGAATAATACTGGCCTGATGAAAAACTTGCATTGTATGTATTTACAAAGGGTTGCCATTATTCATTAAGGGCACAAATATTTAGGGTAAACTCTCTTCTAAATATGAAATATTGGTTCTTGGAACGACAAGCCTACTTCAGTTCGTTGCATCATGCAGTGGACCGATCAGATGAAAGGTAGCCATATTAATAAAAATGGAGGCAGTTCTCATATAGGCCACTTGAACAATAATAAAGATCCCAGATGTATAGCAGGAGTAATTAATTATTGAACCTCTATTGTGTGAAGAAATTGTGATCATCTTCCCTCATGAAAATCTCAGGATTAATATCAACCCTCAATCATTCTTTTTTTTGGTTGCCTACATCTTTAATGTTTCAAAAATTTTCAATTGGAAATATGGCTATATATTGATTTTGGAAGTGATTATGGGTGTTTAAAAGTATGCTGAACTATTTCTATTCGTTGTACTTATCAATAGATTATTATTATTATTATAGTTGAGTTGTTTTGGGACGTAATCAATTAGTGAAACGAATCGTCTTTCATCTTTTCCCAACTTCATTTGCATTTAGAAATTAATCAAGAACTTAGTGACAACTACCGAGCAAGTTCAAATCTTAAAATTTGGCTCTATTTCCTATTTGTTTAACTCTCCGAGTCATTCGAACAAAAGCCTAACCATACTGAAAACAAATTGTTCATTGTATTGATGAATAGCAATCATTCACTTGTTTCATTGATGATATGTGCTTCTTCATCAATATAATGAAAATTCATTCATTGATATCATGAATCCCTGACGTTCATCAATATTACGATTCTGATATTGAGTTTGAGTGTTCGTTGTTGCAATGAAATATTCATTGTATAGAAGAACTTTTTTCATTACATGTCGTACATTAACTACATAGTACACTACAATTGTTCCTGGATACAATGAAAAAAATAAACAATATGATGAACGACTTTTCATTGTAAAGAGTTTTCTAAGAAGAAATTTCATTCTGATATTGAAAAAATTACGGTTACGGCTACGGTTGAAACACCATATCCTTTCCATGAAATTTACAATGTATTCTCTCATTTGCGGCTGTAAGTCCTCGATAACTCACGAATTCCAACTTTAAGGTCTTGAATCGATTGAGGAGCATTGGCTTAGATCTTATCTTTCACGTGGCACCAAAGAAAAAAGTCTATAAAGGTGTTAAATCACAAGATCTCGGTGGCCAATTGTGATCATCCCTTCGAGAAATAATACGGTCAGGCATCTTCTTTTATGGAATACCTATGATCAACGAGGAATCGACAAACCTAGGTTTCCGTCAAAACTAAAGACTACAGCATCAATATTATCAGTTGTTCTTTAGCTACGTATACGGTTTCGATTCTTCACATCCTTAACTTGTCTATAGCTCAAATTTTTCTACCAGTCTCACTATTACCATCTAAAAAGGTGCTTCACGACGACCCAAAATTAATTTAGTTTTACAAACTGTGGCTACCAAATTTTCACCATTTTTGTAGGGATTTTAATAACTTCAATGCGTTGTTGAAGCGTGTATCGTTCAATTTTTAGTAATGACGTAGTTTTTACTTGTCAGATGTCAAAATATGAGGACTTCAAAAGTGACAGCGGTCCTGATAGCGGACTATTCGAAATGAAACCTCTTATTGAAAAACCCTGTATTTATGTTTTTGTTCATCGGTTGAAAAATGATGACTGAATTAATCGATACAATGCACTTTTTCATTGAATTCATGTACACTCATGTACACTGCAATTTTTTTAAAAACAAAAAAAGTATTCCACACTAACGAGTTCGAACCTCTGTTTTAATTTATTCCGAACAGAACTGTCAAATATACTTTTAAAGTATTTAGCTAGTAGATTTCAAGAACGTATAATAAAATGAGCAAGGAGTTCATAAATATTTCTGATACTTCTTCATTTTCATAATGACGAAATTACATTCGCCCATTGATTTTTATATATTCAAATTTATAGGTAGTATGAATATTATTTCATAAGGAGAAGTGTCACTTTTCATGGCGAGCCTTTGTTTTGTATAATTGAAGCCGATCCATGAAAAGTCATTTGTCCTCCGAATAGAATATTTTATTTTTTTTCAAACGTTTTGAAATTTATAAAAATCTGGAGATCCAACTTTAAATGAGATTTATATAAACGATCGTTAGAATTGATTGATCAATGGAAAAATTGCATTATTATTACGAAGTCCATATTTTTTCTCATTTATAAATCGTAAGCTACTTCCTATCGAAAGTACTTATGTTTATTATTTCTATTCAATTTCATGTTTACGACCGAACGAAAAATTTCCATTAAAATAATCAACGTGATAGCGTGACCTAATACTTTTGAAAACTCAATCATCTCTAGACTATCCCATATTTCAAAATGATGATTAGTAACTCCTGAAATTAGTTTTCGGACATAAGGTCCCTTTGAAATAATAAATTTATGGGATGGAGACAGTATTAAAATGGGCATAACATCTTACGTCTATGTAGGATGGACCGGGTCGCTTCAAAGAAAGAAAACCAATTTAATTCTAGTCCTTTTCCCCGCTAGTAATTTATACAGGGGACATTTTGTATTCTGCGGAACACGAAAAACACAAGCTGTCCCGAAAGATTAATGAAATATTGAAGTCATCTTTTATTAGATGCTGAGGACACAGGCCATCATAATAACTGCAGGTCAGGACTGAATACCTTAAGTGGAGCAATAACAAAGAAATCTCAGAAAATCTTTTTGATTTTTTTTCCAGATATCGTAAGAAATCTTGAAAATAATTTGTAACCTGCAAACACTTTTCTAACCAATAACTGAAAAAGTTCATGAAATAGACCATTGGACAGTATAAAAAAATTATCCTTTTCATTGGCATCCTCATAAGATCATCATCACATTCAAAAACGTTGTACATTGATTCGACAGAAAAAATGTTATTAATTATGCAAAAGAAGATATAAAGACTCCAATAATTTTGAACATTTACGTGATGATTCAAGTGATATATATTTATTAATGAATTTTTCAAATATTCACAAATTAATGAGTGATGTCCATTGAACATATAGAAAGTGAATATTTCCAATCCGTCAAAATATTTCTCATGAAATTGCTAAAAAAATAAGTTAAATTCAAAGAACTGCTGAAAGTCATAACATAATGTACGGACTTCACTTCAAGATATAAACAGTCGATGTCATATACAAAATCCTTTGTTCTCTTTATTGATTCAACTGTTTTATTTTGTGAAAAGCACTTGGATGTACCTCAGTAATAAATTTATTATTATTCAATGATATTTAATTTTAATAATCACTTTGATTTATTACATCCTTACTATAGCAATTGTTGAGGTTAGAATTCAATGTTGTTTCTAAATTCTAATGCCCTAAGTTTACAATGACCTTCCTATAGGCAAAATGAATCTATTCAGTATCTCAAATGAAGTAGCATATTTTAATTTGGAAAATTTGGAAATTTGTAGTCATTTTAAGTTCGTCTAAATCCAGTTCTTTTTTTATTAAGTGATAATAGGTATGATTTATCCCAGTTTTTATAGCTTTCTGGGTATACTTAATTACATACATATTCTTTCATAAAATTGAAGTACATATATCAAATTCTAAAGTCCCAAAAAATTCCTGAATTGGAGGTACAAAGAAAATTGAGAGATTCCTTGGATAATTTTAAGAAAGAAAGTCCGGTATACATGGGCCGTAAACGCTTTGTTTTCTAGATACATGTGTTTCTTGTAGTCCTACTTTTTCACATTGATTAAACTTGTATATCGAATAATTATTATTCTTCCCTACAAATTAGGTAAAAGAGTACCAAAACTTAAAATTAAATTAAATTATCATCACAGCTGGATCTTTATAATAATCTGAATTTTCCAGAGAATTTTTAGAGAATTGTTTGAAATTTTTTCACTCGAAATTGTATCTAGCAGATACAACAAAACTACAAGAAGCCAAAAACTGTAGTACCTACTGTACCAAAGTATATTTTACACATTCCTTAACTACCAATGGTCCATCAAAAAAAAGTTCTAGAGGAAAGAAGCGGGTACTGTTCCAGAAAAAAATATCACCCTGTAGATTTCCCTTCAAAATCTTGAGGAAACCTTAAATTCGAATATCTTTGCCAAATTTTGAGTTGAATATCTTGTTAAGAGGAGGTGCTAGGCGAAAAAACTTGAAGAAAAATTGAATTTTAATACCCTGTATTTCGAAAACAAAGCGTTTGCGGTTCCATTTTCATATACTTTTTTTCTTAAAATGACCCGTGGAATCTGTATATGAGGATATAGGACAATTTTTCTTAGATCATATGGCCTATTGTAAAATGCTGAAACTAGATATGAAAAATATTAATAATTCACCCATATGAAACAATGGAACTCATTCGAAACCTGAGCCGACCCTGAAAGGACCGTCGGTCCAAATTAAAAATTGAAAGAATTTCGCAGCGAATGAATATTCTGGTTTTTTGTCTGTCGGTCTTGTCAAAGAGGCACTTAAAGGTATTTCACTCCTACAGAGAATGCCGGACTCCTGCAGTCAAACGACACGGGTGACAAAAGACAATGTTCCTGTGTACCTGTCACCAATTTTAGGAAACGCCATATAATACACTCGAGGCTCTATCCCTTTTTAAAGCGTTCCATCAGACACAAATCTTTATAGACGATCTATTATTACAACTAATATTGAAAAATTGAGGGGTTTTTGACGCATCGTTCGGTTGACATTTTTCTGATTAGAAATATATGGAGATTTTTTGAGGACCGAGTGACAAGACTTATGATGATATCAATCTCAGACCGCAAAAGAATGAACATTTCACCTTTTCTGAAGTATCAGTTATGTTGGATTTTTATATTTTTTCTCAACACATTAATTTATGGTTAGGTTTCGTACAAAATGTTCACTAATTCGACATTTGACGGATTATATAAAGTTATGAGCAGAAATGTGAAGTGATTTTATTTATATTTAACTTTCTAATTCTGAACCGAATATCTACATCATGAGGCCAAAAACGACAGTATTCGAAAAAAAAAACTTATATTTGGATTTATCATTCGCGTTGAATGATTCCGAATTTTAACTTTTTCAAATAGGGATTCACGGCTTGGCTTGAATTTCAAGCTACTTGTCTTGAGCTTTATTCGATTTCAATTTCAAGTCAATCTCAAGGCAAGTAGTGGTTTTTCAATCTCTAGTCAAGTCAAGTATTTATTTATCAAGTACTTGAATCATATCAAGCTACTTGATTTTAAGCAGTTTAATCGTATAGTGTCACATCAATAAAAAAATGATGAAACGAGAAAAAACCTTGCAAAAAATACTTTTATTTATCAAACTCATTGTATAAAAAAAACCGAAAATATCATTTTTTTTTTGGAATAGAAACATTAATTAAATCACTATAAGTCATATATGTGAAAGGTATAGCTATTTTTCCAATCCATTCTTCTAGGAATTCCGATTTTTTAGAAAAAGTAGAAAATGCCACCCTCCAATATTTGCCGCTTCGACGAAATTCGTTTTGTTTCATCCTGAGAAAAAATTCCATTCTTTTTAGTTTTTTATATAAATACATATATGTAAGTGTGTAATATTTTTTTAATAAATTCTCTAATTTTTTCTTGTTTCTAATATTCTCTTTTCCCGAGTCTTTTTCATATTGAATAAAAACATTAATTCCAATGGTTTTTCAAACCTATATTCGCAATGTGGCTCCAGCTTTTAGATTTCTGAAACTATCAAAATCTACCAATAGATTTCAAATAATAAAGTCACACTGGCGAATGCTTCAGGGAATCCCCTTAGTCAGTCTAAGCGCGCACGAGATTGCAGAAATATATGCCGTGCGACGCGTGCATATCAAGCTCAAGTAATATCAAGTAGCTTGATATCAAGTCAATCAATAAATATCTAAAAACAAGTCAAGTCAAGCTCAAGTATGTAATTTTTCACGAGCTTGATTTTCAAGTCAAGTAGTTGGTTGAAAGCTACTTGGATGGATGAATCCCTATTTTACCTAATGCTAGTTGCGCATGCGTAAAATATAATTTCTCAGGAAAATAACGTTCTTTTGTAAAAGAAGGAAAGCATAGGTTACGGTTTAATCCACAAAAAGATAACAAAGAATAAAACATGGTGGATATTTCAGAAGAATTCAATTCATTTATGAACTGCGAAAAGTAAAGGGTTTAGGATGAAAATCAAAATTGTAAAGGAAAAGAATGAAACACAATTAAATGGAAGAAAATACAAGATGAAAAAGAAAAGTAATTTTGATAGCGAGTAGCTTTCAGTCAGATCTATGAATTTAATTTTCTTCTAAAATTATTCCTCAAAACAGCAAGCAAACTATAACTCACAATATTTGTTTTCTAAATGTATGAAATCCATTTTACACTGTGTCCGTAAAGTATGGAACAAATTCACTTTTAGCTGAACATTGTATAACTAAAAATGTAATTAAAAGGAATAAAGATAAGTTTTCAACATTTCAGATGAAGCCAGTGAAAATCTGAACAGTTTTGTCTGAAATTGTTCCAAACCCTAGCGAATCGAATCAAGTTCCTCTGTTCAATAATAAAGGTTGATTTGGTCTTGTGGAAGTCATTTCAGTTCCCAAAAGAGCAACATTGTCGGCAGATGAAATTGTCAAATTCTTTACGAGACAATTCGCAGCAAGTCAATTTGAGGATGGTGTTCAAATATAAATACAATATTCCTTCTTTATTACGAGGGGCGTTGGAATCAGGTTCGGTGGAAAGGTAGGCAAGAAAGGTTTGCTGCATTTATTTCTAGTCTTCCGTCCCACAAACGACCTATCCTGCTGAGAAAATGCTCGTAAAGATATTAACATGATTCTACGTATAATAAATTGTTGGCGGAGAAAAAAAAATCCGTTTCGTTTATGCCGCCTGACTTGGATAAACCTCGTTTTATCTAATTTCTTCGCCGCATTTCATGGTCTGACAAAACCGCTTCTGAACAGAACCATGAATGAAACTCGGAAATTGATATTTGTACAAAGCGTTGAATAGGTTATTTGACATAATCTTCAAATTATTGAATCGTGTTTATTGAGTACATAAAAGTAGATACTTTACTAAAAAGCAACCGAAAAAGAATCCATCAAAATGCAATTTTACGCAACGTCATCAGTGACGTCACTTGGAAATTTTTCCAAGTGACGTCACTGATGACGAACAATCTAGTTCCATACACGAAAGTGTTTTCTTTATCAATTAATCAACAATTTCCAAGTAATAAATAGACGTATTACGTTATTGAACTATTCTTCTATAGCAATCTGTTTGGAGTTATGAATCAATATAGGGAACATGAATCTGTTCCGACTGTCAAAATAGTTTATTGTAGATCGTAATGAAGAGAAATCGAAAAGATGAATTACTCATTTTTTTACTCTCAATTGACGTTCTTAAGTTTGCCCTAGGGATTCATCAAGCCAAGTAGCTTGACATTTTAACCAACTACTTGACTTGAAAATCAAGCTCGTGAAAAATTACATACTTGAGCTTGACTTGACTTGATTTTAGAAAATTATTGTTTGGCTTGATATCAAGCTACTTGATATTACTTGAGCTTGATATGCACGCGTCGCACGGCATATATTTCTGCAATCTCGTGCGCACTTAGACTAAATAAGGGGATTCCTCGAGCGCTGAGAAACTGAAGCATTCGCCAGTGTGACTTTATTTTCTCACATTTCCATGAAATATATTGGTAGATTTTGGTAGTTCCAGAAATATCTTTCCAAACTTGGCCAAAATGGCCAAGGATTTTTTATCGACGACAGCATTTTCAGCTCCTGTTGACAGACAATTTTCCAGAGCTGCTCTTACAGTTGCAAAAACCCGCAATAGGTTAGGCGACAAATCTATAGATGCCTCATGTGTCTTAGATCCTGGATGGAAAATTATGAAATCAAACAAAGCCTGGAGATTTCTCAATATTAAGAAACTTTATTTTTTCATGATTTTTTATTTTGTTATGATTTATAGTGATTTAATTTATGTTTCTATTTCAAAAGAGTTGATATATTTCGGTCTTTGTTAATAAATAAAAGTGTTTTTTGTAAGGTTTCTTTTCTTTCAATAAAACTGCTAAAAATCAAGTAGCTTGATATGATTCAAGTACTTGATGAATAAATACTTGACTTGAGATTGAAAAAAGAATACTTGATTTGAGCTTGACTTGAAATCAAGTCAAGCTCAAGCCAAGCCGTGAATCTCTAGTTCGCCCAGTCCAATAAAAAATGTCAATAAATAGGAAAATATGGTTCATACTGTCAAATATCCTATTAAATTTGGTTTTAGTTTATCATGTTCAAAACTCAAGCGATTACATTATTGTTTCGATAGAAATTGTGAATACTTATTGTTTTTTTATCTTTGATATATAAGATCCTCCAACCAAATTCACCTTAAATTATAATTGTCTGTTTTTATCTTTTTATATTAGTTTTTCTCTTTGTTTTTGTAAACTCTATCGATTTTTATCCAACTGGATTTACCAACTATTGATCTACTAAATATGTAAATTTGATAGATCTGTGAATATAATTCTCTTCTCAGGTTTTAAGTTGTTGCAAGACAATATGTTAATCCTAAAACCAATAAAATGTCGTATTATGTTGAACATTTTTCAACCATCTCATTTTACATATATTTTTATCGGTATTAGATATTTTCCTCTTTTATCTCAAAGATACCAATATTTGCAGATGCAGAATTGTGCAACAATGTAACAAATCCTTCGAATTGAGTTTGTTGATAACTTTCGTTATGACAAACATACAGCCAAGGAGTGAGCGAATGATTCATTATTTTGTTTATATTGCCAAGAAAAGTTTATTACTCCCAATAGTAGCTGGCATTAATGAAACGCAATTAAAGTGACCAGATTGAGTTTTAATAACTACCGAACCCATAAGATGCGAATTGACGCTGAAACGCAATCGAAAGTACATTGTCGTTAAAATTATGGTCGTATGTCTGAAAGAATATTGCAATTTGTGAAAAAAATTGGAATGAAAATTCTCTCTCTTATGCACGAAAATGAATATTATTATGGGGTTATTATCCCCAGTACTTCCCCTATTTCTACGTACTTGAAATAACGTGGAAAATAGTATTTCACATGAAAATTTCCAAAAACAATGTAATAACAATTTGAATAATTTATGGCTATGCTTCAAGCCAAAGTACCTTAATTTTTTATGATTTTGGAATCAGAAAATTACAAAAAGAAGCAAAAAGACGCAGCATTAATTTTCAAAAATCGGTAAATTTCAATGAAAAAAAAAATTATATTAAAATTACATATTCTCTTCATCTTCTTAGAGAATGATGTCATTATCATATTTTTTCCATAAAACCAATCAAGCGACTGCAAAAAAAATCCATAAGCTCTTTCCATACCTCTGAATTTCTGTAACCTCTCAGGCTCTCAAGATTGAAATTGACCTTAACGGTATTGGTTTTTGTTGTGATCAGAAGATAGAATCATCGTGTCTTCTGTTGGAATAAAAATTCCAATTTCAGCCAGAATCTCAAATGAAGTAGATATGGCGTTTTGCGGGTGTAACACAAGAATATCCTAATTATACTGATTAAAATTGTGAAATCTTTCTGTGAAGAACTCTTGAGATCTCAACGTTATAAAAGCCTGTAAATCATAGTTTACTGTCCCGAAACAAGTTTTGGACGGATCGTTAGGCCTAAAGTAAAACTAATTTCTAAAGGTGGACATCAGAACAGTAACCTATAATTATAGGCAATCTCTACTTTATCGTTTTATGACACCGCTGGTCCTGTGGCATTCTCGAAATATATGTGGGACCTTTTTTTCTCATTTTTGATTCTCATTTTGTGACATTTTACAATGCCTCACTCGATTAGACGGCCATATTTTATGTGAGAACCAACAATTATTATTATCTATCGTCGCGAACAATAGGAAGGTTTACAAACCTAGATGATTCAGTTGTTTTTCCTGCTTGGGTAGAGTCTTTTGTTTCGACAGTTATAATGAACTTTGGGGACTGGAATAACGAAATAGTTGATATATCGAACAGGGTTTGATTTATCCCCTATTGGGAACTGCTTATGCAATTTATCTGCGAAATGAGGGGTTCGAGTAATATCTAATGGTTTTGGGTTATTATTTCGAATAATGGAATTGTGGATTCGTTCGAGCAAACAGAAATTTTTCACAGTTTTGGGATGTATGGATCCAATTTCAGTTTTCCAGTTTTCTTCGAAAACTACCACTAGTAGTTTTTTCATTCGATGTTTTTCTGTTGAAAGATGGAATAATAATCCATAGTGTAAAATGCGTAGTATTTTCCCCTTTTTCAAATATATTTCACTTAGTTTTAAATCACTCTCTATAGTCTCTATATTCAAAAATTGAAGTAAACCACTGAAGTCATGTCAGGAGCATTCAGGTGCTTCCTCAAAACTATAATAATAATATATACAATTATCAATCAATTGATGATTGTGACAAGCAATGAAAATTCCGTTATCCTTGTATCTTTTTACATTTTGTCGTTTCTTCAACGCTCCCTGCAAATAAAAAGGAAATTCGAAACAAATCAGTCCATTTTCCGAAAGATATTCTAGGTTATCAGATCAGGAAAAGAAATTTCCATGTAAAAACTATACAGCTCAACGTTTTTTTCCTTTAACGAAAAGAACAAATATATTGGGACACAACTACTCTGAAGGTTTCGAACTTCTAGCACCGGGCAGAATTTTTTTTGACCTCGAAATCTTCATCAGTTGGTCGACCAAACTATTTAACCCATTTGGGAAGAATGATAACCATCAAAATCGATAGGACATATGATACCTAAGTTAGTTATAAGCATTTAAAGGAAAAACACAAGGTTTTTTTATTTGGTGACTAATATTTCCATAAAAATTAGAATTTCTTCTGTGACAAGACCGAAAATATCGTACCTACTGTAGTATACGCCTTTTTAGGGGAAAAAAAGAAAGAAGCATAGTGCACGGTTTAATACACAAAAAATAATTAAAAGTATGTTAATTATTCGAGAAGAATACATATCCATTCATGAACTGAAAAAAAATTGATCCTCTTGGAAAAAATTCAAAATTGGAAGAAAAATAGAATGAAAAACAATTGAATGAAGAAACTACAAAATTGAAGAAGTAAGAAATTATAGCAACTAGCTCTGAATCAGATCTGAATGACCTCACTATGAATTTCATTATAGGTGACTAATATTGCATTTCCAATTAGTATGATGCGCTGAGGTGTTTGCTGTAATCAGTTCAAATATTTCCCTGCTTAGCTCCAGGAGGACCTGGACCTGAATATAATAATCGTTCCTCTACACCCCTCCTTAGACACCCTTGTAAATATTGATCGAATATAGTGATTCACTGCTTCAGGCTATCGACTCGTCTCTATAGTCGAAAACGTTAATTTGCAAATTCTTCCACCAATTCCAAATGAGATATCACAAATCTTCAACATAAATAAATGTTTATAGATCACCGGTTAACATGGTATCATTAAAGCGTTGGCCAAGCTGAAGTTTGTTCTATATATTTATTGAAGAACAGATATTAATGGGTTGTTTTTAATCAAGCGAGGTATGTATTATTGTCAGTGTGCAGCATTGTGTCTCTAGATATTGCCCATCTTCCTCTTATTACTTTAGGCGAAGTTCGGGCTCTCGTTATATTCGTTATAAAATATCGCGTCGCCGTTCTGAACCGCTTAATGATGCTGCCAAGACAATGAATTTCGAAACATACATATATTATGGTACGTCAGTGGCGTAGATTCGACCTCAAACGCTGAACAAGACGAAGCACTACTACACCTTTCTATAAGAGCACGTATCAGTAGGATAAAGAAGTGTAGTTTCTGATGATGACAACTTAGTTGTCGAAACGTGCATCATACACTGATAAAAATTCTCGTAGCTCTCTCATCTATTTATTTTTACGCTTCTTGTCTTATTTTTACCACTTTCTTCCATGGTTGCTTTGAGGGTAAGCTTAACTTACCTTCTACAGGTTTTCCATTGGTCCCGACAGTTGTTTCTTTTTGCATATACATACTGTCTTTCTTTGCATGTTTACAAACTATCTGGATGTTTCTGCCCTATCTCTTCAATTACTTCTAGATCCATATTGAATTCCATCTTTTCGTTGCTCATGGAACTTTGTTTTTCGATTTGCTTGTCAGGTTCAATGAAAGGTACACTCATTCGTTCAAGGAACATGGAAATATAATTTGATAAGGTCATAAACACGAATTGAAGAAAGAAGCGTAATACTCGACCAAAGTCTTAAGTTTTTCCAAACATGAGAATTGCCTATGCCCTTTTTCAAATCGGATGAGCAAAATCTATGAAATAATGAAGACAGTGGTACTATCGAGCATCACTTATGCAGAAAGCCATGACACAATGTAGAAAACTCCAAGAAGATGACCTTACAAAGTGTATTTCACAAAATAATTAGAGATGCCACAAAAATCCCAACGGATATGAGACTACCTGAATTGATTATGAGAGAACATACAAATATGTAGTGAAAATGAGCAGAATATTAGGAACCCAAGTCAGAAAGACTGATGAAAGGAACCTCTATACAAAATGAAATAACTACAAAGGTCACTGGAGTACCCATTTATGTATATATTATTTTGAGATAGAGCAATACAAAAAACGTATTGTCCATCGCTGGCCACAACCTTCTCCCATCTTCCGGTTAGCGTAAGAATCCAGCGTTGAAAAGACCAGAAGTGCTGGTCAGCCAGGCCGTGTGCCATTTATCGAAACAAGTGATAGACGATAGTCCGAGGGAGCAACGTCTGGAGAATACGGCGAGTGGGGAAGGACTTCCCATTTCAACGTTTTCAAATATGTCTTGACTACTTTCTCAACGTAGAGTCGAGCATTGTCTTTCAATTCGTAGCTCAAGGGCATTAATTGCGTTCGATAACAATCGACTGTGATTGTTTCAGTCGGTTTTAACAACCCATAATACACTACACCGAGCTGGTCCCACCAAATACTAAGCATGACCTTGGAACCGTGAATATTCGGTTTGGCCTTCGACGTTGAAGCATGGCTGGGATATCCCTATGATTTTCGCTTGGGATTTCATCTTCAGTCACAATGCGATGCAGTAATCCCTTTCGTCTTTGCCATGCCAGCAGCTGTTAACAAGCAAACAAACGCCGTTCAACATCTCTCGGTTTCAACTTTCAGGCGTTTTGAAATGGCTTATTGCGTCACTCCCAATGATCCTGCCGATTCTTGTTGAATTTGACTCGAGCCTTGATCAAGTAATGCCTGTAATTCTGCATCTTCGGAATCCTTCTCTCTTCCACCGCCGTACTGGTCTTCAACGTCAAAATTACCGTTCGTGAGCCGTTGAAACCACTCAAGGCATGTTCTCAAACTGATAGTGGTGTTTGAGAGCATTCGATGAGCCTCAGTCGCACATTTCTTCGAATTAACGCAGAAAATCAAAACGTCCCGCAAATGACGAGAATTTGACTCGTAAGCTGACATGTTTAATTGAGAATAACTTTATGATGCAGACACAAATCGTCTAATATTTCGATGGCGTTATGTTCACAAATAGCTAAGCTTATCGTATGACATCTACGATCTATTTATTTCGACTACCACCATCTATTGCAAAACGTCGGAAGCAGTTTTACACCTAATAGAATAAAAATGTAAAATACGTAAGTAAAATACAGACTCAGAGATGTTGTACCCATTAAGATATAAAAAAATATTATAGACAGATATAATCTGAAGTCATCAATATGTGAAATTATCGTTGGAAAGGGATTTCCCGCATCGCGGCTCGCATCGCTAAGCCCCCAGATTCTTCTTTCTCGAAGGATCCGGTACGTCACTGTCATGCATAGAAGTTATCAGGCCAGGTAAAGCTTTACCGCTGCCGCAAACTAATTCCGCGCCGGCAGAAAGGGCGGACCATCGGACCTGCGTGCCTGTCACTTGCCACCGCTCGGCCTCGACCCCAGACCTGCCCGCCCCCGATAGCGTCCCCGCATATGCTTCACTCTTTTACTTAGATCTCATCTCTAAATTCTAATTGAGATTCCTTCTCAGAGCTCACGCTTCTCAATGCGATACCAATAATGCATCAAACATTGTCTTTTGTAAAGCCCGTTCTCTAGCTACCTCTGCCTTCGTGCAAGCCTACCAGACGGAAGGTGATCATATACAGGGCGATACGGGGAGACAGGCTATCTCTGAAGTTACGTCGTCATTAAATTAATAAACGCAATAGTTTTTAATAAGCAGGATTTGGTTTGTAAACGTCATAATGTCCGTGTTTGGATTTGTAGATTACCTCTGTAATTTAGTTCGACAGTAGCTGAAACCCTAATATAGTTTTTTTTAAGAATAAGCTCTTTTTTTTTTCTCACACCTCATCTCTAAATTCTAATTGAGATTCCTTCTCAGAGCTCACGCTTCTCAATGCGATACCAATAATGCATCAAACATTGTCTTTTGTAAAGCCCGTTCTCTAGCTACCTCTGCCTTCGTGCAAGCCTACCAGACGGAAGGTGATCATATACAGGGCGATACGGGGAGACAGGCTATCTCTGAAGTTACGTCGTCATTAAATTAATAAACGCAATAGTTTTTAATAAGCAGGATTTGGTTTGTAAACGTCATAATGTCCGTGTTTGGATTTGTAGATTACCTCTGTAATTTAGTTCGACAGTAGCTGAAACCCTAATATAGTTTTTTTTAAGAATAAGCTCTTTTTTTCTCACACCTCATCTCTAAATTCTAATTGAGATACCTTCTCAGAGCTCACGCTTCTCAATGCGATACCAATAATGCATCAAACATTGTCTTTTGTAAAGCCCGTTCTCTAGCTACCTCTGCCTTCGTGCAAGCCTACTAGACGGAAGGTGATCATATACAGGGCGATACGGGGAGACAGGCTATCTCTGAAGTTACGTCGTCATTAAATTAATAAACGCAATAGTTTTTAATAAGTAGGATTTGGTTTGCAAACGTCATAATGTCCGTGTTTGGATTTGTAGATTACCTCTGTAATTTAGTTCGACAGTAGCTGAAACCCTAATATAGTTTTTTTGTAGAATAAGTTCTTTTTTTTTTCTCACACCTCATCTCTAAATTCTAATTGAGATACCTTCTCAGAGCTCACGCTTCTCAATGCGATACCGATAATGCATCAAACATTGTCTTTTGTAAAGCCCGTTCTCTAGCTACCTCTGCCTTCGTGCAAGCCTACTAGACGGAAGGTGATCATATACAGGGCGATACGGGGAGACAGGCTATCTCTGAAGTTACGTCGTCATTAAATTAATAAACGCAATAGTTTTTAATAAGTAGGATTTGGTTTGCAAACGTCATAATGTCCGTGTTTGGATTTGTAGATTACCTCTGTAATTTAGTTCGACAGTAGCTGAAACCCTAATATAGTTTTTTTGTAGAATAAGTTCTTTTTTTTTTCTCACACCTCATCTCTAAATTCTAATTGAGATACCTTCTCAGAGCTCACGCTTCTCAATGCGATACCAATAATGCATCAAACATTGTCTTTTGTAAAGCCCGTTCTCTAGCTACCTCTGCCTTCGTGCAAGCCTACTAGACGGAAGGTGATCATATACAGGGCGATACGGGGAGACAGGCTATCTCTGAAGTTACGTCGTCATTAAATTAATAAACGCAATAGTTTTTAATAAGCAGGATTTGGTTTGTAAACGTCATAATGTCCGTGTTTGGATTTGTAGATTACCTCTGTAATTTAGTTCGACAGTAGCTGAAACCCTAATATAGTTTTTTTGTAGAATAAGTTCTTTTTTTTTTCTCACACCTCATCTCTAAATTCTAATTGAGATACCTTCTCAGAGCTCACGCTTCTCAATGCGATACCAATAATGCATCAAACATTGTCTTTTGTAAAGCCCGTTCTCTAGCTACCTCTGCCTTCGTGCAAGCCTACCAGACGGAAGGTGATCATATACAGGGCGATACGGGGAGACAGGCTATCTCTGAAGTTACGTCGTCATTAAATTAATAAACGCAATAGTTTTTAATAAGCAGGATTTGGTTTGTAAACGTCATAATGTCCGTGTTTGGATTTGTAGATTACCTCTGTAATTTAGTTCGACAGTAGCTGAAACCCTAATATAGTTTTTTTTAAGAATAAGCTCTTTTTTTCTCACACCTCATCTCTAAATTCTAATTGAGATACCTTCTCAGAGCTCACGCTTCTCAATGCGATACCAATAATGCATCAAACATTGTCTTTTGTAAAGCCCGTTCTCTAGCTACCTCTGCCTTCGTGCAAGCCTACTAGACGGAAGGTGATCATATACAGGGCGATACGGGGAGACAGGCTATCTCTGAAGTTACGTCGTCATTAAATTAATAAACGCAATAGTTTTTAATAAGTAGGATTTGGTTTGCAAACGTCATAATGTCCGTGTTTGGATTTGTAGATTACCTCTGTAATTTAGTTCGACAGTAGCTGAAACCCTAATATAGTTTTTTTGTAGAATAAGTTCTTTTTTTTTTCTCACACCTCATCTCTAAATTCTAATTGAGATACCTTCTCAGAGCTCACGCTTCTCAATGCGATACCGATAATGCATCAAACATTGTCTTTTGTAAAGACGGTTCTCTAGCTACCTCTGTCTTCGTGCAAGCCTACCAGACGGAAGGTGATCATATACAGGGCGATACGAGGAGACAGGCTATCTCTGAAGTTACGTCGTCATTAATTAATAAACGCAATAGTTTTTAATAACTAGGATTTGGTTTGCAAACGTCATAATGTCCGTGTTTGGATTTGTAGATTACCTCTGTAATTTAGTTCGAAGGGTAGCTGAAACCCTAATATAGTTTTTTTGTAGAATAAGTTCTTTTTTTTCTCACACCTCATCTCTTAATTCTAATTGAGATACTTTGTCAGAGCTCACGCTTCTCAATGCGATACCAATAATGCATCAAACATTGTCTTTTGTAAACCCGGTTCTCTAGCTACCTCTGCCTTCGTGCAAGCCTACCAGACGGAAGGTGATCATATACAGGGCGATACGGGGAGACAGGCTATCTCTGAAGTTTCATCATCATTAAATTAATAAAATCAATAGTTTTCAATAAGTAGGATTTGGTTTGCAAACGTCATAATGCCCGTGTTTAGATTTGTAGATTATCTCTGTAATTTAGTTCGAATGGTAGCTGAAACCCTAATATAGTTTTTTTGTAGAATAAGTTCTTTTTTTTCTCACACCTCATCTCTTAATTCTAATTGAGATACCTTTTCAGAGCTCACGCTTCTCAATGCGATACCAATAATGCATCAAAAATTGTCTTTTGTAAAGCCTGTTCTCTAGCTACCTCTGTCTTATCTTCGTGCAAGCCTGCCAGACGGAAGGTGATCATATACAGGGCGATACGAGGAGACAGATTATCTCCTTCGTCATCATTGAATTAATAGACGCTATAGTTTTTAATAATAACCATTGGTTTGCAAACGTCAAAACGACCTTGATTGGATTTGTAGATTTGTCATTTGCCAGTGTAATTTAGTTCAACAGTAGCTAAAACCCTTATATTTTTTTTGTAGGATATGCTCTCCTGTTTTCTGAGACCTCATCTCTAAATTCTATAATTGAGATTCCTTTTTATAACTCACGCTCCTCAATGAGATACCAATAATGCATCAAACAATGTCTTTTGTAAAGCCCATTCTCATCTAGTTACCTCCTGTCTTCGACGATACGAGGAGATATGCTATCTCTGAAGTTTTGTCAACATTCATTATCTAAACTCACTGTTTTCTAATAAGTATACGATTAGGTTTGCAAAAGTCATAACGACCGTGTTTGGATTTGTCACTTGCCACTGTAGTTTAGTTTAGTAACCACAGTAGCTAAAACCTTCATATTGTCACATACCACTGTAGTTTATGTTTAGTTTATTTTGAGAGTAGCTAAAACCTTAATATTGTTTTTTTGCAGGATATGCTCGTCTTTTTTCTTAGGCGACCTCTCTGAATTCTAATACTCACTCTCCTCAATGAGATACCAATATATAATGCATCAAAATCACATATTGATTTTTGTTAAGCCCATTCTCTGGCTACCTCTGTCTTCGTGCAACTCTGCCAGACGGAAGGTGATCATATACATCTCCGAAGTTACTTTAACATTGATTTCATAAATGCAATACTTTCCTAATTAGTACCATTTGGTTTGCAAAATCATTAAGACCGCGTTTGAATTTGTAGATTTGTCACTTGTCAGTGTCATTTATTCAGGTTCAAAATACATAAAAGAAAATGCTGCACTATTCTACTTCTCATCTCTGAATTTTAATTGAAATTCTTTCTCAGAGCAACAAAAAAATTCTCTTTTATTTCTTCCATCGACTGATAAGGATTTCGACAAAAAATTTTAATATATACATTTCTGAAACAGAAGACGCTAAACAGGATTCTATCTCGTTTTTGTAACAAATTATAATCACAATTATTCAGCACTGAAACGGATTCCACCTCCTCACAAGTTAATGGAACAACGAACGCAGAAGAGAATATACTTGAAGATTTCATTACTTCTACATCCTCATCAAGTGAGAAGGTCGCCTTTGAACAATGAAAGGAATGGTTCCTCGCAATTTTTTATTCAAGACTATGATGCAACTTTTTCGACTTCGATAATTCGATAGTTCGGATATCGCAAGCGAAAAATATAGTCGATTAAGGTCTTCAATGTGTCGATTCGATAAATTACGACGCTAAGATTGAATCCCATTCTCTTCATTCACTTCATGACAGATAGAATATAAACTCGGTACTATTAGCAGCTATTAAGATGATTTATCTACATATATCTCCAATCAAAATGTTGAAGATGGTGGAATTGATTTCAGTCATGCCGCATTGCCTAAGATGAATTTCGTTTCAGGATAGCATCTTCTTTGTGGGAGGTCATGATGATATATTTCCACAATTTTCTGGAGAAATTGGCGACACGACAAACATACCAATTATTCCTTGTGAGAAAATACAGTATATCTCGAATGTTAGTTTTCGTAAACGAAGTGAATAGTGAAATTCATGTTCATGCAAAATTTATTCACTATTGTATCACTAAGAGATTGAAAAAAATATCGATTTTCCTCATTTCTCGGATTAGGAACTTGAATGATTTCAAAAAAAAATCCTTTTTAATAGGGAGCTATGAACTTGACACAAAGTTTAAAAAAATGTGGCGAATAATTTTGGAGATTGAACTTTTAAAAAATAAATTACGTTCAGATTGGTTTGCTCGGAAATTTCTCGATTTGAAAAGATCGATTCCTTTTCGAATAATCGAATGCTCGCTTAGACTAAACAAGGGGATTCCTCGAGCGCCGAGAGACTGAAGCATTCGCTAGTGTGACTTTATTAGTAGTTTTCTCACATTCCTATGAAATATTTTGGTAGATTTCGGTAGTTTCAGAAATATCTTTCCAAACTTGGTCAAAATGGCCAAGGATTTTTTTATCAACGCCAGCATATTCAGCTCCTGTTGAAAGACAATTTTCCAGAGCTGATCTTACAGTTACAAAAACCTGCAATAGGTTAGGCGACAAATCTAAAAAAAGCCTCATGTGTCTTAGATCCTGAATGGAAAATTATGAAATCAAACAAAGGCTGGAGGTTTCTCAATATTAAGAAACTTCATTTTTTCATTATTTTTTCATTTTGTTCTTATTTATAGTTATTTAATTTATGTTTCTATTTGAAAAAAGATATTTTCAGTTCTTTCATACAATAATTTCAATAAATGAAGGAGCTTTTTGCAAGTTTCCTTCTCATTCCATTATTTTTTTATTGATGATGCACTCCACTATAAAACTGCTGAAAATCAAGCAGCTTGATATGATTCCAGTACTTGATAAATAAATACTTGACTTGACTTGAGATTGGAAAACTACTATAATTGACTTGAAATCAAGTCAAGCTTAAGCCAAATAACTTGAAAATCAAACCAAGCCGTGAATCCCTACTTCTTGCATTGTATAGAAAGGGAATAATCAAACTTTTCAAGCTTACCTTTATTATTTTCATATGATTTTACGTTTCCTCGAAAATATCGTTTCAGAAAAGATAAATTATATTGTATTGAAAGTATTACGAAGTTTTTTTGTTTTCATGGCAGGTTACCTAGTATTCTATTATGATTGTTCAATTTAGGTAGCACACTTCTTGATCAGAAATTTGAAAAGTGAAACTTCCCGAAAAATCGTTATGTGATTGGGACACAATAATCACCAAATTCATCATCCCATCAAAATAAGACAAAGAGGGAACAAAAATCCAGTAGCGGCTTAAGGTAATGCACCTTCCTTATGTCAAACTGAAACCTGGGTGGCCTGTCCGACAAAGAAAGTTAAATACATTAGAGACCAATTGTTTAGTGGGGATTCTGTAAGCCAACAGTATTCATATTTCTAACCTGCATTATTGGCAAATAATGGGACTGCTACACTTGCTTCGAATTAGCCATGAACAGTTCAATCAGGCTTGTAATTTTAATCTTGTCTAAGAAAGGGACTTTGCGAAGTTAACTCCAATCGGTTCTTGCCTGAAGTGCATCCAACTCTGAAATTATAAACGTCTTTCAGGCCTTCTGGTACGTCATCTTGAATCAATATTCACCCTTCAAATTAACTGAGTATTAATTTTGGTGAAAAGGCATAACAATTTTGAGGTAGGTCTCGGTGTATTTGCTTGAAAATGCTACTTGCGCTAGAATGAAGGGAAATATGAGAGATGATAGGTTGTGACAGAAGTAATGTTTATATTTGTCAACTGTTCGGGAGACCCGGTGGTCTTGCTCTTCATAATTCCTTGTTGTATTCCCAGCCTTCACTGGGTTTGTTTCCAATATCTTGATTCCAATATCGGAGAAAGAAAAAGGGATTAACAAAAAAATGATCATGATCATATAACTTTTTCGACCAATTACTCTACCCATGAAAATATAAAATCTTTCCATGGTCAAAAAGAAAAAAACAGGTCCCTCGTGTCATGAGCTATTCGAATCACCCCATGTATGTTATGCGATTTTTCACAGTTTTCGAATTATGAATTTTTTTATGAACTTTGAGAATTTTTGACTTGACCATCTTAAAAAAGCTATAAAAAAAAGTACAAGACTTTTCTGTGAAAGTTTTTTTTGTAACTTAATCTCCATGAACTTTACTTTAATACATAAAATAACCAGCTTCGTAACTTAGATAAAAATTATGGAAATGTTGGTCTCAAGTGAAAAAGTTGTGTGAATTGGATTATGATCTAAATTTTCGAATCAAAATTAAAAATGTAAAAAGGCTGATTCACGGCTTCTTAGTATGCTTAAAAACTGCCCTCAAAAATTTTTGAGTAAATGTCTAGTTCTTTGATTTTTTCCACCTTGTTGACTTTGAAGGCTTATTCTAGCAAAAGTAGACTGTTGAGTACCATTTTTTATAAATGATTCTAAAAGCTGACTGTAGAGCGCAGTTTTTAAGCATACTAAGAAGCCGTGAATCAACCTTTTCACATTTTTAATTTTGATTCGAAAATTTAGATCATAATCCAATTCACGTAACTTTTTCACTTGAGACCAACATTTCCATCATTTTTATCAAAGTTACGAAGCTGGTTATGTTATGTATAAAAGTAGATACAGTTCCTGGAGATTAAGTTACAAAAAAATTTCACAGAAAAGTCTTGTACTTTTTTTTTATATCTTTTTTAAGATGGTCGAGTCGAAAATTCTCAAAGTTCATAAAAAAATTCATAACTGGAAAACCGTGGAAAATCAAACAAAGATGGGGGTGATTCGAATACCCCATTACACGAGGGACCTGTTTCTTCCTTTTTGACGTGAATCTCTTGGCCACCCCGTATATTTAATAATCAAAGTGAAGAACATCATAATTCTAACTTTTTAATTCGTAAAATTAGTAATTATCGTATCATACTACTCAATCAATGAAATCTATTAAAAAATCACTGAACCCTCCTGTATTTCTCTCATAACTACCACTTTCGTTTTCGGCGATGGAATAAATAGAAAAATATTTCTGGCGCCTCGTTCCCCAGTGTAAATGATGATTCTTTTGTGATGCATCTTGGTCCAGAACAGTAACGGAGCACTCAATTCTGCAGTCTGTTAATGCTAAGCGCCGATGAGGTCGACCATAACTTAAGAGATGATTTACGCCACAGCAATTCAAGGAAAGAATTCAATTATCATAAACCCTTCCATAGTGGACGTGGAAAAATTCGAATCAGTTTAAAGGATCTGCTTACACAACTGTGACATTGAACACGTAACGAAATCATCAGGCGGTTTTTAATTTTTTTTTCCAAACCGGTTTGAACAGGCAATTTTTCTCTCAAGAAAAACTGATTCCACATCAATACTATTCTCATTTTTATCATCGGTTTTGAACAGTCAATTATCTAATTCGTAATCAATGAAAGACTTTATTGAAGTGACGATAATTTTTGTCGTTTCGAAGATTACCGCCCAAGTAGATCTTTTTTTTTCTTGTGGGGGTAATCGAAAAAAAAATTTTAATTGACATTGTTTACTCATATCTATAATGTGAGAAAAAGAGGTTTGATAACGAAGTTTGAACCAAATTACTCGAAATAATTTTTTTTATTACCAATTCGATTGTTATTATCTTATACTGGGTGTTCCTGAATTGGAGTTACGAAGAAAACTGAGAGATTCTTTGAATAATTTTAGAATAAAACGGCCCATAGCCGTAAAAATAAAACAGCCCCAAGCAAAAGCTTTGTTTTCGAGATACAGGGTGTTTCTTGTAGTCCTACTTTTTTGTGATGCTTAACCAGTTTATTGAATCTTTATTAATCTTCGCCACAGAGTTGTTGAATAAGTAGCAAAACTTATAATTTATTTATTTATCACAGTTACCCAACTGGATCTTCAAAATAATTCGGATTTTCCTGAGAATAGAGAGCTGTTTGAATTTTTTTCTCGAAATCGATTGCATATACAACCAACCTACAACAAACCAAAGTGTAGTACTGAAACAGAGTTTCTCTTTAAATTTTTCTAAACTACCAGTGGTTCACAAAAAAATAATTCTGAAGGAAAGAAGCGGGGATTTGCATTTAAAATTAAGATATCACATGATGAAAACTTCAAATTGGAATATCTATGCAAATTCAAGTTAAATATCTTGTGAAGGAAAGGTGCTATGAGAGAAAAAATTGAACTTCAACACCTATATCTCAAAAAAAAAGCGTTTGCGGATTCATGTTATTGGATTTATTTCATGCAATGATCCGAGAAATATGTCTTTTTCATTTGTACTTCCAATTTAGGAACACCCTTTCGATATAGTCAATTCAAAACTAATGTCTTCACAAATGAATTTCAATTTGAATGAAACACAATAAATTGTACAACACAGCCCAGACAATTTTTCGATGCGAATTACTCAGTTCAGTTCTTTGATAACTACATATTGAAATTTTGTGACGAGAAGATACAAAAAACCGAAAACAAGGGATGAGTGTAAACCGATGACGAATGCAAAAATAACAGATGGCTAAAAAAGGGCGATGCCGAGAAAGTGGATAGATAAAGGAAAATAATAAACCTGGACAAAGACGAGCTTGTAATGCAATAAAAGTACTCATCTTGAAAGCGATAATTAACTGTGAAAGGGTCCGATTTTTTACTGACGTATCGATTTCAAAGGAAAGTAAAATGAATATTATTCGTTCTAAAATTCTATATTTTGAAGATCTTGGGGGAAGGGGTAATTACCCCCAGTACCCCCTCATTTCTACGCCCTTGTTACCGCCTACAAACAAAAATTCTATTTGCGTCGTGTATACTGCGAATATTTCTAATGCACTTATAAAAGGAAGAGTTTTTCGAAGCATGTTTCCCTGGAAGATTTTTGAGACACTGCATGTTCATTATACCGAAATGGCTTAATGACTCGACAAAATCTCTTTGTCTGGCGAAATGTGTAAAATAGTTTAATGGAGATAGAACGACTTCGCATAAATCGATTTCAACCCCTTTAGTGTCCGTGAAAGTCAGTCTGCATCAATGTAGTTCCGACATTAGATGGCCCTCGTGATATATTTAAAAAGGAATATGAAAAGATTGCGTCTAATGGATCCTTCGCATTAATTAAAGTAACCCCTTTTTGTCCACCCTTTCTTTCTGGGACGCTGCTATTTATTCTTTAAATCGAGTTGGTTCAACCAACCTCTGATTTTCTTCACTGAGAAGTCCCAAGAAAAACACACTTTTACACATTGATTTTCTTCTATCTTAGAGAATATCCCAAGTCATATTAACGAAATCTCTTGCTGCTGAGGTTGAATCTGATATTGCCTGGATGGAATTTTCAAAAATTCATTGCTCTGAAACTAGAGACTAGGACATAGTTTTTCTTTTCATTCCAACATTTTACTCCAATGGTTCATGCGGTATAGAATTCGTTGCAATAATTTTCATATAAATAGATCTCATAATTCCCGAGATGAAAGAGTTTGGAATATATTTATCCCAATATCGAACAGATCCTTTCGAAAAATCAAAAACACGAATATAAATGATCTTCAATTATGAAAAAATCCATTTTTAAATTTTTCGTTCCATGTTACGAGAATAGAGTTGGTACGCCCTTTCACACCATCAGGGAATCAGGATAACAGGAACGATAGAAGATCCCTTTTCAGGCTACCCCTCTATTCAATCTCTGAAAAATTCCTGCCTCGTATCGTTTAATAGATAAAAAAATACTTCGCGAAGATTCCTTAATTTTTTCAACTCAAAAAATATCGTTTTTTGGAAGTTTGAACTCGGTTTCTTTAATTACAAACTCCAAATACAGGGTGCTCAAAATTTTAGTTCAATAACTTTGACGTCGGATAGAACAACTTTTTTCCTGGAGAAAATTTCATATAACCATATATCCTAACAAGCTGTTTTTTCGAGATACAGGGTTTTGAAATTTGAAAAAAAAAACACTTTTTTAGTTATAACTCTAGTATTATTACATCCATTGTTTTAATTTTTAGGTATTGAAGTCTAAATAATGTAATGTTTCGAACAAGGCAAGTGTCTCTTGCCAAAATCATCCAGTGGCATAGATATAGGTGGCAATGATCCTTTTCCTATTGAAATTTCTACACCTTTGTCTTCTCTTCGAGTGAATTATTTCATTTCTGAAATCAACAGAGTTTCACGAAAAAAATTGCCTTAATTTTTTCATAGAATATCTATCAGACACTAACAATAACTAAAATTTGAGAATATGTTTGGTGAATGTTCTTACTGAAATATTCAGTTAAATGCCATCTGAAAGCGATATAATAAACTACGCCAATTTTGTACTTTCGTTCATCAGTAATGAGAAAATTTGAAAAAATAATATTTGTAGATCTTTGTGAATAGCGTTTTCTTTGTACTCGATTATCTCGAAAACGGTACATTCTATGGAAATATATATTAAGAAGACCATTTTTTCTGTGAAACCCTGTTGATTTCAGAAATGAAATTGTTGTCCCGAAAAAAAGACAGTGGTGTAGATTTTCAATGGGAAAAGGATCATCGTATCCCTATTTCTATGCCATTGAATAATTTTGGCAGGAGACACTTTCCTAGTTTGAAACATAACATTATCTAGACTTCAATACCTGAAAATTTAAACGAAAAATGTGAAAATACTAGAGTTATATTAAAAAACTGATTTTTTTTCAAACTCTTACACCCTGTATCTCGAAAACGAAGCTTGTTAGGATATATATTTATATGACCCTATTTTCATGAAAAGAAGTTGTTCTATCTATTAACGCCAAAGTTATTGTACTGAAATCTGGACCACCAAATTTCCCAAATTTCCTGATAAGAAATAAGCCTTTGACTAATTTTTCAAATACCCTCAAATTTTTCAATGGCCAGAAAAAGCAAATATTTTATAAACGCATAAATAATCGCGGGGAAAATAGATACCAGTCAAAAACCAATCAAAGGGCCTCCAAAAAGCAATTTTACGCAACATAGCATTAGTGACGTCAGTTGGAAGTATTTCAAGACCTCATTCGTTCCCAATAAATTTTATGAATGAAATTTTTGTTATCAAATGACTGTATACATACAGGAAAAATAGAAATCTTTTTGGTATATTAAAATAATCTTGAACTCAGACGTTTACACATATTGATTTTCTTCGAAATACAGCTTCGATCGTATCGTAGTCATGTACCTTTTTGAGGTGGTGATATCTTACGATCGCAAGTATCAGTCGGTTGGTTCAAAGGAATCAGAACCTGAAGAAGCGTTCCTTTTGATCTCCGATAGTTGAGATGTTTTGATCATTCGCTCTTATGGTAATATTGAAATGGCGCTAAAAGCTCTTCTATATGAATGTATTTGGGACAAATACGTGATGCTCCCACTTAAGGAGCGATCAAGATAGCTACATCTACATTCGTCAGCTTCAGCAATTGTGAAATACTGCAGTGTCATTCCCATCCAGTGAGCTTTCGGATCTCCGCTCGATCTCTTCCATAAAGCTTTGCCGAACTGAATATATAACGCGAAAGATGAACAACAAACCGATCCAAGGAAAGGATCCCTCACTTTGGCTCTGACGAAAGCTTTCCCTTTCCTAAAATGAGGAGCCACTACAGGAAATATATGAACATTATATTCGTTATTTCCAGTGAGATCAAGAACAAATTCACTCGATAACTTATGGATATTACATTGAAAAAATTCACTACGACATTTCAATTGATTTCAGAAATATAAAATTTCGACATTGAACCCTTTTTTTTTCGACCGTTATCTTTGGTTTAGATCACTTGGATGTTGAGCAGGTTTATTACCTGCTCAATAACTAAATTCACAATATAAATCTAATCAAGATTAAAATTGAAATGTTCACTAAATAACTAAATAAATTCTAAACGAAAAAAAAAAGAAAGTTATCGTAAATTTGTTCAATCCAATTAGTTTCTCTTCACGAATAGTTCGAGTTCTTTGTATATTCATTATCATATTTTGTTGTAAAATTAATAAATTGAACAAAAGGTATATGTAATACATACTGTCAAGTGGCTTATTATTTACTCGTCGATACAGCTGATGATACAAAGAAAAAAAATTAGAATAATTATCAAACACTAGTTTTTTGATGAGCTTCAATACTACACTACACAAAAAAAATCCGTGTGGTTGAAAATGCTGAAATGAATATTGGTTTGATAGTCATTTTTTTCTTCGATCTTTGTCCTTTTGGTTTAGAAGAACGAATCATAAAAGTTTTTAAATGATATTGGTAATAACAAAATTTAATATGATGTCAGTTATATTATTAATGAGTCATGAAATATTAAACTATACATATCTACATATATTATAACATAGGTATAAGAGTTGCATTTCGAAAATATGTTCAATGTCTCATTTTTACATGAAATGAACATGAACTATTCGTTATTTAATTTATAAAAGTTAATTTAATTGAATTACCTTCTTCAAGTAGACTAAATGAACTCTTATAGTTTGATGTGATCATTTATTGATTAAGAGTCAACATCAACCAAAAGATAAATTTAAATTTTCTTAAATTGTTGTTTTAATTGAAAATGTCGATTTGAATTTGTAGTTCACTAGAAGGAAATCTATGACTACCTGTTGTAATTATTTTTCCTCTGTGAATTCTTACTAGAGAAACAGTTACGTGAGTTTGTTCCTCAATTGCAATTGTTCGTGAAGTAGATATACAACAAGTTGTAAGTTGGTAAATTCGGTAAATGTATAAGGCACTGATGAAAAAAAACCTGTATTCATAAATACAAAAATTCCGGAACGTACGTCTGTGTTTATGTTAATTTAGTGTATTAATTTGTTAACCGTTTACTCAACTTGTACAGTTTTGGTTGGTTATTAATATTTTGTCATTTTTCGAATTGGAATCGTATTCCGAAACGAAAAAACCAAATATATCATTAAGATATTTTATATTATGAAGGAAAAGGACACAATGTAGGAAATTTTTTGATATTAATATCGTTGTTTGATGTATGATGGCATACGTTGAATTAACTTGACATATGATACGAAAAACAATGAAATATTGAAATATAATCGAAAATGAAATTGAAATACTTAAAAATATATTAATATTCTAAGGCATCACATCATATCAAATATTATCATAAAATTTTTAATATGGATTAAAGTAATCTTCTATATGATAAGTTAGCAGCTGATATCCTTAAAGGATTCAATTCTAGAAGCTAAAATCTCTTTGTCGACTTCACTTAAGGAGACAAAATTTGATCATGCTGTGGAAGCATAACGTACGAAACAAATTACAAATTATTCATAATATAGCGGATCCAATATAATGAAGGATAATAGTCGCTCTGGTCGTCGTAGTATACAGTATACACACCAGACTTGTAGTAGGTAGGATATTACGGGATATGGGATACATAATATCGAGTACCTAATTCACGTTCTAAAGGTATCGTCACTCATCTGTCCATATCATCCTCTCCCTCCCCTCCACCAGCCTCCAAGCACCGCCTCCATGCGCAAAGCACTCATCCCCTCTTTTGTTTCAGCTTTGGACAAGTTAGGAGTGCGACATCTCTTCAGTAACAGTGCCCCTGAGCCGGTTCAGCCTAATGCCGCTTTCGATATAGCAAGTTTAGTTCTTTACGGTTGTTCAGCGCTTCCTATACGACTGAAAATCCTGTTGGATCGGTTGTTTTCTGTGCTTCATAAGGATCAAGTGGTGCAAGTTTTGCATGGATTTGGCTGGACACCTATCGATTACGCCAGAGGATATATTTTGCAGGTATGTTGACAATCTTGTCTTCTTCCTACAACTTAATTTTATCCTGCATAAACTTTCGCTAAAAAAAATGGTAACATTTAAAGGTTAAAGTTTTGCACCTGTATATCAACATTCGACTGATCCATAAGTGTCACTTGAACATCTCTCTGGTGTACTAAACAGTTTACATTCATTGGTGATCCTCAATGAAAAGGATTGATTGCAAATTCTGAATCACCTTTCAATATCAAGAATTTGCAAACTGTCGCCAACTAGTCTCTAATTCTAGACAATTATCCTTGAGAAACTTGATAAACTATTACATACAAGTTTAAAAGGTAGATATGTTATCGATAAGAGATACTTAATTGGTTTCTAATCGTTTTTTATTAAACATTGATGGTTATTTTTTGAATATCATCATACTAGGTCGGCATTTATTGAAGACCGGCCGTCTTACTGGTTACCGTCGCACATTATCATCATCTGAGTTCAAGAACAGAGCTGTCAAAGTACGTCTTCAGATAACTCTTAACAGGACTACTCCTTTATTATGTAAACAATTTCACTACTTTTGACAATAATTTGTAATGATATAATAGT
The DNA here is from genome assembly GCF_914767665.1 of Harmonia axyridis. Taxonomy (NCBI): domain Eukaryota; kingdom Metazoa; phylum Arthropoda; class Insecta; order Coleoptera; family Coccinellidae; genus Harmonia; species Harmonia axyridis. The sequence continues at coordinate 1,321,300 of NC_059508.1, forward strand.
TTCCATTCAAATGATGTTGAACTTAATTAAGATCAGTACAACATTGAGTGGAACAAACGCAATTTCAAAATGAACCATGCATGAAGCCCTAAAGATTCGTACAATTGTTTTTAGCACGAATGCATTTAGGTGTTTGAAACGCCAATATATTTCAGAGTTCGTTTCAAGCAAGCAACCTATGATGTGTATAGGTAGAGACAGAAAATTACCTAGTGTTTTGCATATCATTTTGGTGGCAAGTAATAATTTCGTTTCGGTATAATTTAGTGACTCAAAGTACATATTAGGTTTCCTTCTGCTTGTCTTGAAATATCCCCATTAATGACATACTACGCTCTGGTTTATAATATTTAAATAGGTATTTTGTTAAGTGGATACCTTCATCTCTATTAGCTGGGAGCGAAAGATGCCAAGGCATTTCTCAACTTTCAATTTTTGACACCGATGTTAAGCCCACTTTGAGATCATCGCATTGCAACAGAAGAGCCGACGGTTGTCATCGCTGATCTTTAAATTCTTGGAAAAACCAAAATATGATGTTTTGTAGATTCAACAAGGAATTAAGGGAAGAGGGTGTGTTAGCAAATTACACCTAAGTGTCAAACAAGACTTATACCCTTCTTCCCCTTGATTGAACTAATGATTGTCACACGTGTTTTTATAATGCTGCTAATACAACACAATTTCATGGCTTTTAACGATGTATTATCGGGCCTCGTGGAAATCGTAATTTGTTTTTCATTTAATGTTGTGTTTGTTGTGGAACAAAATGCCGAAGGGCAGGTGATTATCACACCCCAGTTATTTATACTTACGTGGTAGACATTCTGCAGGCACCGTTTTTAAACAAGAACAAAACCCGCTTCGATATTTTTATCCTGCGTGCTCATAAAATATACATCCTGTCGCCTGTCGGACTTTCTTAGCTGTTAAATGTGCATAAAATTTTTCTGTCAAAATAAACGATACCATCTTCGATTAATGAAGAGATTAATTGGTGAACAATTTATAGACATAATCTCGCTAGACGACTTTTATAATCGCGTGTAGCTATAAAAATCTTTGTAATCTTGTAAAGTGATATACCTTATTCAGATCTATCATTTTCTATTAAATTCAGTTGTAAAATATTTGTGTTTAATAATAATAATCTAGTAAGTCAATATAAAGGTCATAGTTTGAACATCTGAAAGTCTATAAAAATGCGTATGATTTATTTGTTTATGTCTTGATATTATCCAGTTCAATTATACTTGCCCAGCAACGAAATCAATGAAAGAAATTCGTATTTGATCCATCTCTTTGAATAGAATTGGAAACGATTAGTAGAAACACTGGAAATTTAACTTCATCACTTGTTACATCCAATGAAAGGCATTTAAAAATTCATGAAAACGGGTCAAAATTAAATTTGGATAGTGAAAATTCATCAAATCAAATAAAAAACTATGGCCGCTAATTTCATGAGTATCTGTTGGAACAAATCAGCTTCCGTAATTCTCATTCGGGAGTTCAATCAATTGACTTGAAAAGCTTCGAATTGAAAAATGTATCAAAAAAAACTTTGACATAGAATCAAGCAGTTTGGTATTATTTCATTGAAATTATCTATCTTTGAAACCAATAGTTTGTGAGTTATAAAATATTACAGAACATTTAAACTTCAGAATTTCATGTTTATTTTCAGATTCTTTATAATACCCGAATTTGAAGTGTTTTTCGAGTATCAATAATCCATTCTTGTACTATATCTGGTTGAGAAAATGATTTTTATCGAAAAAGGAAACTGATCTTTTAAATTTGTCAATTTTTTTGGTTTCCAAAATGAATCGAATATTTGCATGAAAATAATTTTCATCGGAAGTTAACGTAATAATTCATTAATCATTATGAAATAGAAAAATGAGTTGAAATAATCAAAAAGTTGAATTTTCCTTCATTTAATGAAAAAGAAGTGAGTGAATTTTAACAGAAACCAAACATTTGTTGATTAACTATCGATTCAAAATGAATGAATATTATGAAAAGGGTATTTTTTCAATGATGGACAAAACATTCGCCTCCCCTTTTTCCTAAAGTGTTTCAATGTTTCCAAGGTCTTTTTGTCTGTTAATCAGTAGTTGATTATTTTATCCTATCAAGGCTTGTATTATAACGAAATAAATACAAATTAACTTATTTTTTTATAAGAATAAGACATGAAACAAGTTTTTTTGTATTTTTAGTTTGATGTTATTGAAGTTGTTCGATAACTTCGTTGAACATCTCCTTTCGAATAAAATCTTAAAGTTGTTGATCTTGTTGCAGGAGACACACGGCAGCACTCTGGACCGATGGACAATCTGCAGCCCTGAGGAGGAGCCTTTGGTCCTCCAGCAATTCCTCAGATTCGGAGAAACGAGAGCAATAACGCAACAATTACTATTGGCGCAACAAGCCCTTCAGGAATCCAATCTGGAGCGGCTGGAAAAGCGTCATTCACCAAACCATCGTCGGGTGATGTCCCCAAATCGACGACCATCACCACCAGTTTTACCCCCTTCAGCTTTCCATCTATCCCGGATGCCAACAATGTCTCCTCATCAGAAATATCCGCTCCCTTTTCTGAAAATGCATTCTTCGAACGGACCTTTGCCGTCAATTTCCCCTCCAAGAAGCATGAATAGCAGCTCGATGAACACATCGCCCCTCAACCGTCTCCAGAGTATGCAACCCTTCGATTTCCGTAAACTTGGCGCTGGTCTGGCCAATTTCCCCAATAGAGTCAGTCCAGACATGAATCGTAGAAGAACTTCCGAGAATGAGAACATGGGATTGAATCTTACCATGTCTACATCTCTGCCGACTTGTCTACCTCCTCCACCACCACCAACTTCAACCCTTAGTCACGTAGCCTTGGCTGCTGCTGTCAACCCTCTGGCAGCTAGTTTGGTAGCATCCTCATTTCCTAGTCTAATGTCCGCCAGACTTTCCACTGGAAGCAAATCACCTTCAAACTCCGATTTAATCAGTGGCAACATCAACAGCGAAGAAGACGACGACAAAGACGAGAATTCGCACAGTGCTCTGAACCTCAGCAGGGACAGGGACTCATCCAAAGATGGTCAACTTTCATCAAGCGTAGTACCTGGAAGGAAAATGACGACACCGGCAAAAAGACAGTGGACTTCCCCTAGTCTTCCTTTAAATTTGGGAACGCAGTTTATAAATCCCGCTACCGGCAAGAAACGCGTGCAATGCAACGTATGTTTGAAAACGTTTTGCGATAAAGGTGCCCTCAAAATCCATTTCTCAGCAGTTCACTTACGCGAAATGCATAAATGCACCGTTGAAGGGTGTAATATGATGTTCAGTTCAAGAAGATCCCGCAATAGACATAGTGCAAACCCGAATCCTAAACTTCATTCGCCGCATCTGCGTCGAAAGATATCACCGCACGACGGTCGAAGTGCACAATCGCATCCTATACTTATCCCACCTCAGTCAAATCTTGGTCTACCTTCTGCAGCAGCTCTAAATCCTCTGAATCCGTTTGGACCGTTCCCTCTTATCAACCCAACTGGAGACCTGAGACATCATTCAGCTTTAGCGATGGAATTCAAGCAATCCCTCGATTTGAGCATGCAACGGATGGAAGAACATAAGAATTTCCTGAACGATTGCGATCCACTACCACTTACTGCAAGTAACAACAACAACGACAGACAGCAAATGGAAGAAGACGATGAAGATGAAGAGGGTATAGTCGTTGTCGGCGGTATAGACGACTACGAACGTGAAAAGAACGAAGCATCGAACAGTGAAATCTCAGATCAGCCAGAAGATTTCAGCATACCGTCGAAAAGACCGAAAACATCAGTGTCCGATGTAGACGAAGAAATGACTGATAACATCGATAGTAACGATGATTCGATTAGTGTTACGGATAACGTCAGTGTAAAAGACGAAACCCACGTACAAACAAATAAAAGGAAGCGGAAAAGTCAGAATCCGACACGATGTGCCGTTCCTGTTTTGATGGAAGATACCGCTAGTGATGGTGATTCGACCAGTGATGTGTTTTCAGAGAGGATTACTAGTAACGCCAAAATGAATGTTGAAAATAATACGGCTGTGACTGAACCAAACAAAGATGTAGAAGGAAGGTTGTCTCCTTTGAATTTGGAAAAGCGATCTGCGGATGAGAATGCTAACGAACCTGAGAAGATCGTGGCTAACGAGATCAAAACTAGTATTGCGCCACTGTATTCGATGGAAAAAATGAGGAAGGAGAAGCAGCCAGTTTCTGAGGCAGAACCTAGTGACTACAGTTGCGAAGGAGAAAGAGAAAGGCCAAGTAGTTCCGTTGAAAGTAACAAGAGCGACGAATCTTTCGACTCCTCCAACGCGCTCAGACATTTAGAGAGTTTGTCACATGGACATTTCGGCGATTTTATGAGCAGAAGTCTTCATCTTGGTTTGACCGGTCAAGGATCCCAGTTCCCTCCTCTGGGATTCATGATGGGTGGTGGACCTCCAAGCCCAGCCCGTTCTCAGACCTCGTCAGCCGGAAGTTCGAACGGTAATGAGTCAGCAGATGAGAATAGTCAAAATCAATTTTTTGGACATTTTGACAATGGCCAATTCATAAGTACAATGGATGTTCCAATAGATAAAGATAATCCAAGGCGATGCACAGCTTGTGGAAAAATATTTCAGAACCATTTTGGTGTGAAAACGCATTATCAAAATGTTCATTTGAAATTGATGCATAAATGCAACGTAGACGGTTGCAATGCAGCATTCCCTTCGAAAAGAAGTAGGGACAGGCATAGTGCGAATCTGAATTTACACAGAAAACTGTTATCGACATCTTCTGATAACCCGGCGAGTTCCTTATTAGAAAAATCTCCATTTGCTTCCATTTCAGGTAATCCGGCACTGCATGGAGATTTTCTGAGTCGACTGTATGCTGAAGAAGCCTTGAAGAATCACCACCTGGTTCCGCCAACTTTAGATCAACTCATGTTGAATGGTGATCGTATTCCTCCCCCACCTCTACTGCTGCCTCCCTTAGGAGGTCTTCCTTTCCATCTTGGTAACTTCAGTCACTTCCCTCCCTTCAACGGTACCTTATCAAAGAAAGAACGTTCCTCAAGTCCTAGTTCGCCCATGTCTGGCTCACCTCCTCCAAATTCATCTCCAAGTCCTGTCAAGTACATCCACTGCGTGGAGGAAGATCTTCCGACGGCTGACAAAGATGGTAAACTACCCTGCCGCATTTGTCGGACGGCGTTCAGTACAACAGCACAGCTGAAGGACCACTGTGAGAAAAACCACCTCTCGGACATGTTCAAATGTACCGTAGCTAACTGCCCCAAAGTTTTCATGTCCAGGACGAGAAGGAATATTCATTCTGAGAATGATTCCTTGCACACGAATTTGAGTCGAAAGATGATCGAGCCGTCGTGACCTCTAACGAACTTTCTGAATATGAGAGCTGTTCCTTTGTGGTGGTGATTCAATCATTAGTATTTGGAATTTATTTCTTGAATGTGATTTTTAAATAGATATTTTATTTTCGAAGTCAGTTTCTACCTTATTTATTATGCTTGTAAAAAATATCGTTTACTTTTCCAGTGAAACTCTCAGTGTATAGTAGCCAGTCGTAAAAAATACTCATTGTACATAAAAAAATATAATATAATTAATGTAGCTAGATGATCCTTCGTATTACTGTATAAGCGTCAAAGAACTTGCTCATTTTTGTAAGTACTCCACACTTTATCCACTTCGTGAAGTGCATAGCTGTTCAAAGTAAATTTTGCTTGTAAACTACCATTGAACTGAAAACTAGTTGGAGTAAAATACAGTTATGTATATTCAATGTGCAATAACTTTGTGAATAAAGCTATCTTGCCTATTAATGTATAGTTGTAAATAAAACATTATATTTAAGATCTATATAAGGAATTTTGTTCCTTATCCTCCAGAATATGTATACGAAGATCACTGTTCTATGATTTCCCCATCCCATATATAAATTTAAATTCCAGATTTGTTATACCAAATTTAACCAGTTACTTAAGAAGTTGGGAATTGTATAAAATATAGAGATCTCTTAACTGTCAATGTTATTTGTTATTGCATATCCAATGTACAGTAATCCGTATGTATAGCCTTTGGGCTCTATTAAACTTATAGCTGTCGTATTTCTAGTTTTTTTTCCAATCCTCTTCCCACAGGATCCACTTGATACTTTTTAATAGCCAAGTGGTCCCAACAATTTCCTTTTTTTCTAAATTATTGAAAAAAAAGATATATTTTGGAGAGCAGAAGTTATTGATGCATTGAACACAGATAAGTATGTGCAACTTATGGTGGGTTTCATAAAACTTTTATCGTGGAGATTTGCTTGATCAAATCATTTCTGTGTTCAATTTCAGTTTATTTTTGGTACTTCCATAGATTTTTTAAACTACAATCAATGAGTTAACCGGTTAATCAAAGTTTTATGAAACCCGTCGTTATTCCGTTATATTATGAACTCGAAACTGGGTTGTAGCGCCATCTAGGAAAGGAACCAGGAACTCTTTCCTTCAAGTGGATAAATCGATATCTCCCTTTCAGAATCTGTTTGAAGTTGGTAATTCGAATAAATTCTACTAAATTTCAGATATATATTGTTTATCAGATATTTTTCCATTTAAGATTGAATTTCAAATCAGTGCGATCTACTGTTTTTGTGAATATTTCAGGAATTTGTCCAATTTAATTTACTTGAGCGAAATCTGATAATGAGATCATAATTTCAAATAAAAAGTAAGTTTTCGATTAGGCTATAGTTTTTCATGATTACAATAAATTGTATCTATTTGTAAATACTTATAAATTTTACTGAAATCCGTTTAGAGTGCAAAATAGCTACCTATCATAAAGAAGTTTGATCCAATTATCATACTTTGGGAGAACGAAAGAGAAAATCGATTTTTCAAAAATCCTGACTCTTTAATAGCTTTGTAGAAGGATTTAGCGTAAGTAGTATGGTGTTCAGTTTCTTATTCATATAACCAACCTTTGAAAATGCCTAAAATAAAAAATCCGGAACTAATGACGCCATCAATATTTTTTTTATAATAAACTTCTGACTAAAAATTTGTAGTATTATTCATTTTGAAATTTCAACAATATTAAACGATTGTCTATCAATGAACACGAATATTTTCCCAGATATTTAAAGCTAATTCAATTTTTAGCCGAGGATGGTCTGCAAGGATGGAATTCAACTTCAACTTGAAGAATTCGAGGTCGAAAATAATTTTGTGTACTCATACATTATTTCTTGAACTAAATGTGCTAGGAACTTGGAAATTTCAGGGTTCGAATATCTCTGAATGTTCGTTATTAGACAAAATCCATTTTTTGTCTTCAGACTCAATGGTCATATGAAATTTTGTTTTCTAAATTTTCTGATAGAACTGAAATTCAAATAACTTGTAAAATAGTGAAGCGAACTTCAGTCGAAATTCCCTGAGGATTTTTGATATGAAACATGAAAAAAATTATCCCTGAATCTGATTTCATTGAAATTTTATGAGCATACCTACCAAGGTCATCAAAACGTGTTATAGACAAATTTTCCTATTTCGATCTCAAACAAATTTTCAATTTTTTGAACGAACTGATTCGCTTCGAAGTTTTAGTTATTTGCAGAAATACCAACATACAGGATTTAATTTTCGTGGGGTGTCGAGTACTTACTTGGTAAGAAAACAGCATTAATTCTTAAAAAAAATTCCTAAATCTTAATTGAAAGGATTAATCCAGAAGAGACAAATATGAATGCAGAATGTTTTGTTTTTTTGATGTGGAACCATCCGAGCATGAACTTACTATTTTTATAACTATGATTTTTTGTTTTTCAAAGAAAATTGTTCGGAAAGAATATTATATAGGCGTACAACTTTGCTTCCGCCGTTTTTTCCAAAATACGAGGCGGCTTTATTGTGAAGAACTGCTGATACATTTATGATTCAAAGTATTGTCCATCGCTGGCCACTACTTTCTCCCATCTTTCGGGAAACGTACGAATCCTGCCTTGAAAAACCTGGTCATCTTCTGAAGAGATCCACAAATCGATCCAATTCTTTACTTCTTTATAAGATTCATAAGCTGGTCAGCCAGTCCGTGTGTCATTTTTCGAAACAAGTTAGGACTTCCCATTTCAACGTTTCCAATGATGTCTTGACTACTTTCGCAACATGGGGTCGAGCAATGTCATGCTCTAAAATCACTTTATTATGTATTGCTGCCGTTTGTCTTTCAATGCTCGGCTCAAGCGCATTAATTGCGTTCCATAATGATCGCCTGTGATTCAGTCTGTTTTATCAACTCATAATACACTACGCTGAGCTGGTCCCACCAAATACTGAGCATGACCTTGGAACCGTGAACATCCGGTTTGACCGTCGATGTGAAAGCATGGCCGAGATATCCCCATGATTTTCTGCGCTTGAGATTATCGTAATGAACCCATTTTTCTTCTCCAGTCACAATGCAGAATTCCCTTCCGTCTTCGCCTTGCAAGCAGCTGTTCACAAGCAAACAAACGTCGTTCAACATCTCTCGACTTTCATGCGTTTAGGAATGGCTTGTTGCGTTACTCCCAATGATCCTGCCAATTCTTGTTGCGTTTAAGACGAGTTTTGATCAAGTAATGCCTTCAATTCTGCATCTTCGAAAACCTTTTCTCTTCCACCGCTACGCTGGTCTTCGACGTCAAAATCACCGTTCTGGAAGCGTTGAAACCAATCTCGGTACGTTCTTTCACTAACAGCGGCCTCACCATAGGTATTTGAGAGCATTCGATCAGCCTCAGCCGCAGATATCTTCATATTAAAGCAGAAAATTAAAACCTCCCGCAAATGACGAGAATTTGTCTCGTAAGCTGACATGATGAGAATAACTTCATGATGCAGACACAAATCGACTAATATTTCGATGGTGTTATGTTTACAAATACCTAATCTTATTGTATGACATCTACGATCTATTTATTTCGATTACCACACCATAGCTTATTGTTTTACATCCATTTATTTCGACTACCGCTACAGCCATCTATTGCAAAACGGCGAAAGCAAAGTTGTACACCTAATAGATGACATTGGGTTGAAAGTATCACGTAATTTTATGTTTTCATGACAATACATATTTGAACAACCGCGGTGCAAAAGCTGCTAATTCCCCACCATTGTGCTTTCAGATTTTTATGATATGAAAAAGAAAATCATAAATGATTTCGAATTCCGAGCTGTGTGATATACCATCAAGAGCATATATTAAGTCCTTCCAAAATTCTGAATAAATATGGATTGGTATCGGCCGATGTATTGGAAGAATCAATTATATGTTATTAATAATACAGTTTCGTGGGCAATTTAGTTTGCAAATTTTTCTACAACCTACTTATTTGGTTCTACATTTTAAATCAGAAATTTCCATTCACCAAAACGTGAATGGTTTCGTGTCAAATTGCGAACGATTTGCAAATTTAACGCATACGCGTTTACATATTAATTATGCTACAGATACTGTAAATAATCTATTATTATTTTGTGCCATGATACACTACTACCGCCGCTTGCAGACTCTGTTCCCATACTTACCAATGGAGGCAAGGATCATTTTCAGGATTATTTCAATAATCATCTCGCATGGGTTTGTCCGTCTTTCCCACAAAGACATCGTAACAAATAGCAATGGGTAGGTAGGCACTGTCCAATCTCGTGAGACGTACACGCAATCCATGAATAAAGTTTATCAAGATGGATTCGCTCAGAATCACGAGATCGAAGAGGTATTTCAACACAGGCTTCTTCCACAATTCCTCCACAGCCTTGAATAAAAAAAAAACACTGACGTTGAGACGGGAGTATTATTTCGATTTTTTCACGAAATTTCACATGGAACTACAATCTGTTATTTTAGAACCAAATAGGTACTCACCTAGTAGATTTCTGCTCAAATATTCTTAATTCAGTCTTCTGAAAATATCTCTGAACTGTCTCAATTTGGAAATATATGCGCTCATTTAATTCCTTTTTCATTATAACAAAAAAAATGAAAAGTAAGATCTTATTCAGAACACCCTGTGGAAGTATTCATTGACCAATGACTAGGGATACACGGCTTGGTTTGATTTTCAAGCTACTTGGCTTGAGCTTGATTTCAAGTCAAATAATACTCGTAGTTCTTCAATCTCAAGTTAAGTATTTATTTATCAAGTACTTGAATCATATCAAGCTACTTGATTTTTAGCAGTGTTATTGTGTAGTGTCACATCATTAATAAGATGATGAAATGAGAAGAAACCTTGCAAAAACACTTTTATTTATTAAACTTATTGTATAAAAGAACCGAAAATATCAATTGAACCACTTTAAATCGGTACAAAATAAAAAAGTAATAAAAAAACAAAGTTTCTTCATATTGAGGAATCTCCAGGCTTTGTTTGATTTCATAATTTTTCATCCAGGATCTAACACATAAGGCATCTTATAGATTGTAACAGCTATAAGAGCAGCTCTGGAAAATTGTTTTTCAACAAGAGCTGAAGATTCTGGCATGATAAATCCTTTTGGATTTTGGCCAAGTTTGGAATAGTATATTCTAAAACAAGTTGCAGAATGGGCTCCTTTTCTAACACAAATGCGAAATTGTTTTCGAACGCATGAGTGTTGGAATTGCCTTCTGCAACGAGTATTAGACGATATTTTCTCTATTTCATTACAGCACTGTTTTTAGAACTGTAATGAACTCATTACTATACTGAAATAGAGAAAGATATTTCTGAAACTACAAAAATCTACCAATAGATATCATAGAAATGTGAGAAAACTGCTAATAAAGTCACACGGCAAATGCTTCAGTCTCTCGGCGCTCGAGGAATCCCCTTATTTAGTCTAAGCGCAGAAATATATGCCGTGCGACGCGTGCATATCAAGCTCAAGTTATATCAAGTAGCTTGATATCAAGTCGAGCAATAAATATCTAAAATCAAGTCAAGTCAAGCTCAAGGATGTAATTTTTGACAAGCTTGATTTTCAAGTCAAGTAGTTGGTTAAAATGTCAATCTACTTGGCTTGATGAATCCCTACTGTTGAAGTTCGTTGATTGTTATGGAATGTAAGAGAAGATATTGAACAAAGACAATATTACTGTTTACCTATTATAAAGTAATTAACATTCTTTCAAAAACGAGATTTCATCACCAAAACGACAATCAAACAGATTTTTTAGCATCCATGAATAGAATTGCACAACCTTCAAAATTATGCTTCACTCATTTAAGATCAAAGGGGTCATCGTACACGCGCAAATATAGAATCACAAGATTTTCCTTCGAAAAAAAATTAACCTACCCCTGCTTTCTCCAGAAAAACTCATACGGAGATATCCGCCTGGACTCTTTCATTTGAGGCACCCTGTAGAATATATGTGTATGTAATGTAAATACAATATATTATACATATAATCATTTGCGATATAATAAATAAAGCTAAAGTTGAAGAGATAGAATTCTCTAAGGATTCCAGCCACTGAACTCTAGAATTCGATGTCATCAGCTGCTGTGATGAATGGCCCCATATTTTACTCAGAGACACAAGACTTTAGCAGAGATGATATCTCGTTCTTCCGCTGTATTTTGTGCCTAACACAGACTTCAGTTATTTACTGACCGTTGCAACTTATTCTATAATTTATATTGATATAGCACGGTCTCTCATAATTTAAGAAAGCCCGTGCCTTGTAACTAAATACAAATTAACGGTCAAAATGTAATGTATTGCTCTGCAAGGTGGAAGTCATTTATTTTTGACCCATAGCGAATCATGTAAACATTGGAACAACTCTCTGAATGAAGATAGAGCCTTTCCCACTATTTTATTTCGTTCGTCTTCCGATTTTTTCACCGCTCGTTACCTGCTTTATATGTAATTTGGTCACGATGTCAGTATTTTATTAATTTTGAGACGTATAGAGAGTCTCAAACGATAAGATTTGATTCACTCGTAAAAAACCTCCCTAACAACAGATCCGACTAGGTTGAAATTTAGTTTGTATTTGGAAATTAATCACTCGAAATGCCAAATTCCTGATCTCATAACCACATGTGGTCTTCAGGAGAGGAAAAAGCACAAAATATCGTCCAATCTCAATTATGCCGTCACTATCGAAAGTTTTGGAAGAGGTTGTGAAAATCGGAATATTCTGAAAAGGAATGGCTCCTTCAAGATATAGATATGGTACCATTAGCTTGAGCTTTCTAAGAATCTCTGCAACAGACCATCAATGGATATCGGAAACTAAATTTAGCACGTGATTTAACTAAAGCATTCGACAATGTAAGTCATAAATTACTTACGAAGAAATCTTTTCATGTGGGATAGAGGAATTATACCCTTACTCATGAATAATTTCTCAATTACAGCGAACAAGTTCAATGGCAGAATAAGAACTTGGACAGTAGATAAAATTTGGCGTTCCCCAAGGCTCTATTTTGGGACCCACATTGTTCCTTGTTTTCTATGAATTATTTGGACTTCACAGATGAAAACGTACAAACTTGATGCCTGTTTGCCGGTGATATAACCTTATTTCTGAACGCATCAGACTCAACATTTTTAGAAGAAATGGAGAATTGATTTTACTGTAATTTCTCATCTGTAAATGGAACTAAAACACAACAACTTGTCATCAAAAGAGAAAATATCATCAAATTATTGAAAGTTACTCTGGATCTGCCCTGATGTCTTGAGAAACTCATGTTGAGACCATAGAAAATATTAGCAGGGGCCATCTACATGCTAACAGTAGTGACAAAAGTTTCAACTAGGGAATTAGCCTTAACAACATACATATCTTGCCAACTTTCACTCCAGTGTTTCATATGGAATTCTCCTTTGGAGTACATCACAAAAACTTGAACATCAAATCTTTCTAACTATTCATTTAGTACAAGAAATAGAGAACACGTAATCATTCCAACCGCAGAATTAGATTTCCTCATTAGGTCATGGACCATATTGAATTCAAGTTTTAGAGCACTGACAAGTTGGCTGACAGTTGATCACCTAAATTCTTGTGGACCTGGCATGTACCTAATATATTGATGCTGTAATGCTTTAAGTAGGTATATATGTATAATTATTATATATTATTAATGAACGAGCCGCGAAAGCTCTAAGCCAAAACTCTCAAGTGCTTCCTTCTACTTTTTACAATACGAAATTATAGAGTTTTTCAAAAAATTATTGTCGAGTGAAGAAAAAGAATGAATTAAATTAGTCTTAAAAAAAACAGATAGAATAAGACATTCACATATCCTTCGATTCCTTGCGCTTATAGATATATGTACTACACTTTCTACGAATTTTTTTTTCTGTCTTCAATACCCGATGATATTTTCGGTAAGTTGTTTGTCGTCTATACTGAGGTAAGTAATTGATATGGTAATTGGGAAAATAACTATATCCTCAAGTATGGGTGAAGTTGTTTGATTGCAATTTATTTAGGTTTGCGATAGTTATAGCGTGATCAGATGGATGTTACGAGGTTTTGCATGCTCAGATGCTATCTGTTGATAAGACTAATTAGTTGTATACCTGACTTCAGGTGTTGGGTACGGCATGAAACAGATTCTCTAGTTGATATTGATATTCTATTAGTCAACCTTTTAGCTTGGAGCTGTGAGGACCTTCTTGAGTTGAGATAATTGTCGATCCACTCTATATACTGATAACTCAATCAACTGACCTTTTTTTGAACCTCTTATTGGAAAACTCTTTATAATGCATTGCCAGGCATATCATTGAGAACTCTTTTAAAGTTGCTTTGAGGAGAATAACATTTGAGGATTATTGAAAAGTCAGCAGTGTTGGTTTCTGTGTTTTTGTTTTATTTGATGACTCGCTGTTATTGTTTTTGTCATTTTGGTATAATAATGTATCTATTGCTTACAGTATGCTTGCATGTCAGATGGATTGTGTTCTTGTTTTATTTTGCCATATCCATTGAATTTAGCATAATTATTTATTTATTAGGGATGAGTGGAAGAGCAACAAATTTGTGTTCACCTGAACTCCGCCCTAACATTGATAATTATTTGTTCAATTTTCTCATTCAAGAACTTTTTTCGATTTATTTCAAAGTCATTTATTATTATTAAATACATAATGTTTTACTTGGCATATATCGAAAGAGGAAAAATTGAACCTACAAAGGATGATATTAATAATTTTATATGATTTTCTTCTTTTCAAGAGAATTGTTCCAAAAACATGGTAAATGACATTATGTTCAATGTATATATTCTGAGCTTTCAAAAATATTTGCTCGATATAGGCACAGTACTGCATGTAGTAGGCACGATGAACTGAATTGTGATAAATGAAGAATGATAAAGCATTCATTATACACTGTGTCCGTAAAGTATGGAACAAATTCATTTTTAGCTAAACAGACCATTTTAAGAAATAATGATGAAACACGTCGATTTTTATTTCAATTTACCACATTTTAAAATAATACTCTAATATACAGGGTGAATTACTTTCGAGTAATGACGTCACCATCATTTTTTTTAAATGGAACACCTCCATTTTGTCTCAATTTTCCGATTACTCTAGCTGAGCCGATTCCAAAAAGGTATCACATGTTGATTTCAATTTGTACAGGGTGGACAAAAATACAATAGTTTTGTATGTGCTCATAAAGTAAAGCGTAACATTCTGTATTAGTTAAATTAACAATATTATCAAAAATACTTGTCTAGCGGCAATTGGTTTGAATGTAACACCCTGTAGTTTGTTACATTTTTAGATTAATAAAAATGAGCTGTTTCCAAACATGTTTGGTACTTGTGGTCTAGCAGACAGAATATGAAAGAAATTATTTCTCATCAATCAAAAAAAAAAAATAGTCGTCTAGTTTTTTGTGAAATGTCATTATTTGTTTAGTAATTTATTGGTGTTCAAAGACAGTTTAGTATTACAATATTTTTTGTATTCGCGAATGTTTTAATTATTGCTTAGATTTAATTTATTATTTTTGTCCACCCTGTACCAATTGGAATCAACATGTGATACATTTTCGGAATCAGCTCAGCTAGAGTTACTCGGAAAATTGAGACAAAATGCGGGTGTTCTATTCAGAAAAAAATTACGGTGACGTCATTACTCGAAATTCACCTTGTATATTATTTGAAAATGCGGTAAATTAAAATAAAAAATCGACGTGTTTCAGGCTTATTTCTTGAAAAGATTTGTTTAGCTAAAAATGAATTTGTTCCATACTTTACGGACACAGTGTATACATTTGCGATATTATTGCATCTGTAAACTGTTGAAGAGTGCATCTCAATTTGAATATTCATACATGTTTCTATATATATGGTATACAATGATAAAATCTGTGTTGTGTTCTCAAATATCGTTAGTAGCAAACCACCGTAGCTTTTACCCTAACCGCAAAGTACCAATGTTGAATGGCTGTAGATTTGTACGATAAACCATTCAGCCTTAGGTATGAAGACACGCTTGTCTCTATTTACTCCACCGGTGGAAACATAATTACCTTACCAGCAATAAATAACAAAGATAATATCGTTATTTGGGCTTGTCAACGATTACCATTGAAGTGGTTCAGCTAACCTATGTCGCTAATTAGGAATTGAATAATAACCCCTATATAGTGACGACACATACGAATAATTAAATGGAGACGCTCAAAGAATAGTTTTATACCGTTTCCAATTGACCTATGCCTGAATTGAAGTTCCGTGTGAACACATCATTCATCATTAAATAATTTCATCGAGTTTGTTTTTTTTAATTGGGGGTTTTTGATATGTAGGGGTTGGAAAAAATTCTTGAATTAACAATGATAATAAAATTTATATCTTAAAACGCAGATATCCTCCTGGTAATCATTCTTATAATACTCTCACAAAAAATTGCTACCGTCATCACTTAAAAGCCTTGACAAGAATATAGTAATGAGAACCAGAGTTAGATTGAGCAATCATTCATAACATTTGCAGTGTTATTAAATAATTCTGGTACTTTCTTCACATAATGCCCCATAAATCAATACCTACTCTTTATAATCAGCATACAGATTGATTGAAATCGGTTACAATATCGGTTAAATATAATCATTAATTTGTTCAAATTGCAATAAAGTTTTCAGAGTGTTACCAAGTAAGTGCCAATGTTTTTAGGAGGTCAATCCTTATTGAAAATTAAAAGTGTTTTTTTATGTAAAAAAACTCTTTGAAAAGTTAGGTACCCTCTTTCAAAAATGAGAACAAAATTAATTTTTTTCCTGAAATAAATAATAATGATTTAATAGCAATAATAATTTCAAAACATACAATACAAATACAAATGTTCTACCACAAAAAAGTGACAGCCACCTACTTTTTTTTCGATTCCATTCACAGAACCGCATCGGTTCATGCACAAAGTTGTATTTTGATTATTTATTAATTAAATTATGATTAAAACTTCTTATCTACTTGATTCAATGTTTTTTATTTTGAATTAGAGTGTGTTTCTACAACTTCATCAAAATACAATATCCGCTGTTTAAAACAGTTGGCAGTGTGATCGAAAAGTTGTTTTTTATTGTTCTGTTGAAGATATTAATACAGTTTTTATTGTTTGTATTAAGTTGGATAATTGTTCGCTTTTAGGATTCGTTTAACTTTCTTCAGATTTTCAGGTACTGGGGGTAATTGACCCCCCAAGATTTCCAAAATATAAGAGTTCACAATTCTCGCAAAGACGGAAAACGGAATTTTTCCATAAAATGAACCAATAATCATTTTGCTTTCCTTTGAAATCGACACGCCAGTAAAAATCGGACCCCTTTACGATTTATGAGTTATTATCGCTTTCAAGGATCTCCACTTTCGTCATCACTGTACAATTTCTATTGTTATGATATGTACCTACACTAATCCATCTAGAAATCAATATCTGCTACAATTTGCTGACGACACAACATTGATGGTACCTACATGAAAAACAATACAAGGTTGCATACAAAACCTACAAAAACAAGTAAATACGATCACAACATGGTTCCACAAATGGAGATTGAAACCAAATCCAAATAAGTCTCAGTTTATCATCTTTGATCACTTAATCAGCCCAAATTCACCATCTATAATTATCAATGGAATAAATATAAAACCGTCATCAACAATAAAATATTTAGAAGTTCAAATAGACAACAGATACAACTTCAATGCTCACACAAAGATGATAAAGAAAAAGACTATTTCCAGAGCCACATATTTTGCCAAATTAACATATAAAACACAAGGAATCAACATCCATACCGCAGCAAAAATATACAAAACAATTTGCAGGCCCTTGATTGAATATGCTCACCCACTGTATGCAAACTGCAAATCTAGAGCAATGAAAAATCTACAAGTAGCAGAAACAGTAGCCCTGAGAAAAATAACGAGAATGCGACATCCAAATAATGTTCTACATAATCCCCCTAATTAACTTTTATATGAAAAGACAGGAATTGAACGGATAAATGGAAGAATCAAGAGAGTACCTTCATTACCTACTAAATGAAGGTACCAGCTGATGAAGAAACAAACTGATATGGAAATTTGAGCAGATGAAAATTTGGAATAATTACAAATTAATCGTATCGACGAAATACAAATTGAATTATCCATAATGAAATTTGTCATTAGTTGCTGGTCCAAAACAATATTTCTTGATGAGAAATTAAAACAGATTCAGTCAGTATCCAGTGGTGATTGGAAATGAATACGCCCCCCTGCTGAAGTTCTCGGTTGCCCCCCGTTGCAAGTCGTAGCCTCTCATTATTTACATGAGTTTCTTTATGAAGGCCGACCGACCAGAGTCCTTGCCGCGATCTGGCTCAAAAATAGGGCTTTCATTATTTCCCCATAGACTAAGCCATGGGTCATTGACAATATATACAGAGCGTTTCCTAACTACACACGAAAATTCAGAGGGTGATTCGTTAGGTCGTTTGAAAAAAAAGTCCCTATAAAATATACAGGGCGATTCACTTATTAAACTTGTACGCAAAACTAATGATGATGTTGTGATGAAAATTCGCATGTTGGGGTTTGAGATGTACAGGGTATTTATCAGAAGATCATGAACTTGGACAACTCAAATTCATCAAAACTCAAGATTTTCAAATCATCCATTTCGATGCAGGAAGTACATTGACTCATGAAAGACTTAGGTACGTATTCTTTCGAAAAGACCTGGTGGTGTTTGAATCGTTTGACAGGATAGTTCAATCCGATGTTGCTAATCTTCAATGTTATTCACTTTTATTTGCACATACAGGCTTTTGCCTAGGTGCATTTTAATTTGAATATTCATTTTGCACAAACGATTTCATTGTTGTTGTTGAATTTGCATTTAAATTCAATGAAGTTGCCTACACTGAACTTTTCAAATAACCCCATCTTTGGCCACTACTTTATCCCATCTTTCGGGCAACGAACGAATCTCGAGTTGAAAAAACTGGTCATCTTTTGAAGCGATCCACGAATCGATCCAATTTTTTACTTCTTCATAAGACCGGAAGTGCTGGTCAGCCAGGCCGTGTGCCATTGATCGAAACAAGTGATAGTCCAAGGGAGCAGCGTCTGGAGAATACGGCGGGTGTGGTAGGACTTCCCATTTCAAAGTTTCTAAGTATGTCTTGACCACTTTCGCAACATGGGGTCAATCAATTTCATGCTGTAAAATCACTTTATCTTGTTGTATTGCGACCGTTTGTCTTCAATGCTTGGCACAAACGCATTATTCGATAACGATCGCCTGTGATTGTTTCAGTCGGTTTCAACAACTCATTATACACTACACCGAGCTGGTCCCACCAAATACTGAGCATGACCTTGGAACCGTGAATATTCAGTTTGGCCATCGACGTAGATGCATGGCCGGGATATCCCCATGATATTCTGCGCTTGGGATTATCGTAATGAAACCGTTATTCGTTTGCAGTCACAATGCGATGCAGTAATCCCTTCCGTCTTTGCCTTACAAGTAGCTGTTCACAACCAAACAAACGTCGTTCAACATATCTCGGCTTCAACTCGTCCGCCAACCAATTTCTTTGTTTCTGAAGCATTCCCGTGACTTTTGAAATGGCTTGTTGTGTCACTCCCCATGATTCTGCCAATTCTTGTTGTGTTTGACACGAGTCTTGATCAAATAATGCCTCCAATTCTGCATCTTCGAAAACTGTCTCTCTTCCACCGCCATGCTAGTCTTCGACGTCAAAATCACCTTTCTTGAAGCCTTTAAACCACTATCGGCACGTTCTTTCACTAATAGCGGCCTTAACATAGGTATATGAGAGCATTCGATGAGCCTTAGCCGCAGACTTCTTCATATTAAAGCCGAAAATTAAAGCATCCAGTAAATGATGAGAATTTGGCTAGTAACCTGACATGTTTAATCGAGACTAACTTTATGATGCAGACACAAATCGACTTATATTTCGATGGCGTTATGTTTACAAATACCTAAGGTTATTGTATGACATCTACGATCTATTTATTTCGACTACCACTTACCGCTACAGCCACCTATTGCAAAATGGCGGTAGCAAAGTTGTACCACCTGAAAATATTTTGAGAACCGAAAATCGTTCATATTTCAAACGGCTCATTTGTGGCCCCATGTTTGAGATCTAGAATTAGCTCGCAAAATATTAAAATGTTGTCTTTCAACACCCGGTATATTTGAAATGTTCAATTTGTCAATAATCCAATGCAGAGAGGTTCTGAACGCGTTAGAGAAAAAATCTCTTCATACAAATTTTTATACCTAGTTTATGTTTTGGGCAAATTTTAGTGAATTCGAGATCATTATGAGTAGGTCCATTATGCTCTACGAATATTATAGAATAATAAAAAGATTGGGCAATTTCTATATTGAAGCAGTTCGACTTTTTGATGAACTGAATAATAGTTTGAGTTTTCTGAAGTCAGGTGATAAAGCGTGTCAGTCTTCAGAAACGTTTTTTATATTGTAAGAGAGTTTTTATGATTCTGTGACACTTTAATAACATGGTATAACTGCCTTCTGACATGGGTCTAGGTATTTCTGAGAATATAGCAATTAAGAATTTGGGAAATTATATGTAATTTCGGAACCTCTTAAAATTAATAGTAAACTAATAACGAATCATTATCTGGACATTTTTGTGGGTACCTAAATCCTTAAAGGCATTGGATGGTCCCCTATCATTTCATTAGAAAATAGCACCTTTCTATCCTTTGACAATTTTTTACAGATGATAGATGATGGCGTGTTTGTGTCCGATCCGAAAGAAGTCGTATGTTTGGATTCCTAGTATTTTACTCCGGTTATTTTTTTGTAGGTTTATTTGGAGGCGGGTTGACATAAAGTGAGAATAACAAAGGAACGAGCTACTGGTAGACGTCGAATGTCAGAGGCGTGACGCAAAATGTAAGAAAACCACTCACTCTAACGAATCAATTACAAGAAAGACGCATTGTGGAAAATAATACATGTCCGCGCACTATTAGTTCACTTATTCAATCTTTAATCTCTTATTGGTGCTAAAAAATTGGGATCTTTAATCCTTCACTATCAATTAATGATGCAATTGGTTATTTGAGAGTATGTATAAAAAATATTATCCTATTCATCTAAATCCTCACAGATTATACTTTCAAGAAAAATATGCTCTAATTTGGAAAAAAATGTAATTAAACATGCGGAAAAGCTTGAAAGTTATTGAAAACGAATTTATTGATTTGAAATAAACCTGTGTGTCATAAGAATTTTTGTTTTTTTCTCATTTTGCCAAATTTAACATGTTCTACGATAAATTATGATAGGGTATTTTATTTGTAAAGAAGTCATTGAATTGTAATCGCAAATAGATTGCAATATTATGTACGTACAGAAGTATGTTTTACAATAAGAGATTTACGGCTTGACTTGATATTCAAGCTACTTGGCTTGAGCTTGACTGGGACTGAGATCAACTCAAGTTATTATTATTATTAAGTACTTGACTAAACATTAAAAAAACTACTACTCGACTTGAACTTGAGTTGATCTCAGTCCCAGTCAAGCTCAAGCCAAGTAGCTTGAATATCAAGCCAAGTCGTAATTGCCTATTTACATTAAAGAACTTAATGAATTTATTAATTAGATACTGCGAAAAATCTTTTTAATAGATAGGAGAAATTGGTCGAATAATTTTACATTACAAACTTTTCTGTATATGGCACTTCCAAGTGACGTACGTTTTCCCTTTTTTAGTCCTTTTTCCTGAATAAATATCATCGAGTATTTGAAAAATCTGTCAAATAGCTCATTGACATTCAAGATTCATAGAATATTCACATAGTTTTCAAGAAATGGTTTTTAATATTTTGGTACTTTGATTCTCAGTCCATGAAAATCACTGCACTTATATGGGGAGACACAGTTTTTGCTGAGGTTTTTATCTGTGCTCTTTTATGATACTTTGAAATTTATTATGCCCCGTTCACTTTTCACTGCTAATACTGGGATTTATCTACCTACACACGCTTCATCGTTTGAAGTTAATCATTTTTTGTATTACTTTATCTCAAAAAAATATATACAGTGTGTTTCCAAATGAGACGTGAACCTTGAAGGAGGTGTTAGTAACACTCATTTGCTGTCGATTGAGCCATATTTATTGATAACCGAAAATCAACAGTTTTCGAGATATTTGAGTTCTTGTGTTTTTAAAAAATTTCTCAACTTACTTATTTTTCTTTCTACGTTAACTTTCGATTTTAATTTTGGATTATTTTCATCAGAGAAGGATATGATACGTATAAAAACAGCAAAACTATGCTGTATTAGATGTTGAATAAGAATTAGTATCTATGATTTGAATGTTGGTATATGAAGAAAAGAATAGTACATTGTTAATTTGCCTGCAATTTTCGAATTTCTCAGTTAATGTATAACAGAATTATTTCAAAAACTTCCCTAATTCATTCTTCATTTCCGAAAAAGTTTTCGTTAGAATGCAAGGACAAGTTTTGTTTCAGCAGATTTTGGTTCGAAATGGGGAAAGAAGCAAAAAAAAAAAAAATGAATTGAATATTATTTTATTGCAATTAAACTTACAGTAGAAAATGTATTCAAAATTATGTTTGAAATGCCTTCTCGCTGGCCAAGATTATAATCAAATCTGGTTAACGTAGAAAATATTGAAGAAAAACGAAGTAAGACGAAAAATCTTTCAAAAATCGCTAGAACTCAAATATCTCTAAAATTTTTATTTTTGGTTATCAATAAATATGGCTCAAACGACAAAAAATGAGCCATACTAACACGTCCTCTAAGGTTCACGTCTAATTTGGAAACACCCTGTATATATTGATAGGATTTCCGTTCAAATTCATTTTTATATTGAAATTAAACGTGTATTGTAGAGAAATAATGAAGGTGGATCTAGACTAGATCTTCCAAATCATTAATTCAGTTAAACCTTGCGTAGATCGGTGTGGTGAATATCTCCGGATATCCCTCCAGATAAAAAAGTAATTCGTCAATTCTATACTTTTGAATGGGCAGAGTTGAGAATTGTTGGAGAGCCCTTAGGGATTCTATCCTGTATACACGACAAAGGAGAAAACAGATCGGGAGAAGAGGAAAGAGCTGGAAAACGCGTGATACATATACATTCTCATCAATAACTCACTATCATCCTCGTGAAATATGGAATTGTGGCTAAAATGACGTATAGCCACTAGTCTCCTGGCTGCACAATAACGTATCCCTTCGTCCTTTCGGGCCCTTCACTGATTTATCTTAATTAAGATACTTGTACAGTATTTTCCCAACTTTGGCCACTTTTATCTACCACGGAGGGAGATTTTTCCTCTCATATAACACTCTAGATACGTAAAATACTTGACTTCGTGAAGTAACCAAATAATTTGTAGATACTCGCGACAAAATAACTATACATATAGCCATCCGATCTATCTAGATTTCAAAGAAAGAAGAAAAGAAAAATTGAGGAGCTATGGATACAAAATTGTGCAAATGTGCAAAAAAGTCAAACATATCTTTCTTAATCCATAATATGAAGAAGTTGAGGGGAAAGACACAAATCAATGCCATACAAATTTCATTATTTTTCCTCTTTTATAATTTATTAATTCTTCCTAGATATTCTAATTATTTCATTATGACGTGAGAATACAATTTGTCGAAATCACCAATAAATATTTCTTTATCAGTTTGGTGGTTATGAGCACAATATTATTTTCAGTTTTAATGTGGGGTAGGACTGAAAATTCAGTCCTACAGATTCTTGATGATAATTAATGTGGGATTTGAGCACAATATAGTATTCATATCAAGCTCCCATTCGGAAGTTTGAAAAGAAGTCGGTTTAAAGCAGTCGAAAAATGATAAACGAAAATTATGATTATTCATACTGGAAAGCATAAAGTATTATCGTTGATTATCATCATACAATGGCCACCCAAGATGAAAGCCATCTTGATTTCGTCATTTCGATGTCAAACTTATCATTAATCTAATTCACAAAGCACCTAATTTCATTTCAAGAAAATTCAATCCTTCATTAGTATAGGTGAATCCATAATTTTTCATTCAATTTCCAACAAATTTATGAAGGATCTTCTATTTATTTGCAATGCTCATGTTATGTTAACATTCACTGAACAATGATTATGGAATTCTTCAAATAAAATTTTAAAATCCTAAAAAAACTTGATCGAAAAAGTATTAATTTAATTTTTTCTTAGAGATTCAAACCGATTTTTAAATTTGAGTTTGATGGTATGAATTTTTTTCTAATAATAATAAAAATAATAATAATAAAATGGTTTATTCTGTAAGCTACAGGGTATAAACATATAGTCACAGAGGCGTGAGCCTGTACGTGACTGTACGTGAATGTAGAGGGGAAAACAAAATTTCATATAGATTGATTTGCGAGTCATTTAACGGGTTTTTGCCCAATTGAGAAGCCCCGGTCTACCATAGTAAAACACATTTTTTTGGCAAAATTCGATTTTATTATTCAACATAGTTGCCTTCGAGGGCTATACAGCGATAATAGCGATCTTCCCACTTTTCGATACCATTTTTGTTTTTGTAGTACGATTTGTCTTTCGCTTCAAAATAGGTCTCAGTTTCGGAAATTACTTCATCATTGCCGCTAAATTTCTTTCCAGCGAGCATTCTTTTGAGGTCTGAGGACATGAAAAAGTCGCTGGGGGCCAGATCTGGCGAATACAGTGGATGCAGAAGCAATTCGAAGCCCAAGTCATGCAATGTTGCCATTGTTTTCATTGATTTGTGACACGGCAAATTGTCTCGATGAAACAGCACCTTTTTTTCTTCATATGGGGACGGTTTTTAACGATTCCGTCTTTTAAACGATCCAATAACGCTATATAATAATCGCTCTTGATAGTCTGGCCCTTTTGGAAGTAATCAATGAATATTATACCTTTCGCATCCCAGAATACTGCTGCCATAACCTTGCCAGCTGACTGTTGTCTTTTCCTCGCTTTTAATTCGGTTCATCGTGTGCAGTCCACTCAGCTGACTGTCGATTGGACTCCGGAGTGAAATGATGGAGCCATGTTTCATCCATTGTCACATATCGACGAAATAATTCAGGTTTATTGCACTTAAACAACTTCAAACACTGTTCAGAATCATTAACACGTTGTTGCTTTTGATCGATTGTGAGCTCACGCGGCACCCATTTTGCACACAGCTTCCTCATTTACAAATATTCGTGAATGATAATATGTACATGTTCAGATGATATCTTCACAATGTCTGCGATCTCGATCAACTTCACTTTACGGTCATTCAAAATTATTATGTGACCTTTTTTGATTTTTTCGTCGGTGACAGCCTCTTTTGGGCGTCCCAAATGAGCACCGTCTTCGGTGCTCATTTCACCACGTTCAAACAGCATACCAATCAATGATGATTGATTTTCCTGGTGCAGACCCCGGAAACTTTTCATCAAGCCAAGATTTGGCTTCAACTGTATTTTTCCCTTCAAAAAGCAATATTTCATCAGCACACGAAATTATTTTTGTTTTTTCATATTTTTTCAAATAACAAAAGTAGCTACACTCACAACACAATATCTCACAAACTAATGGTCGGACTGCTGTCAAATTTTGACAAGTAAGGTTTGAAGGTTGGTACTAACTAAAAATCATATGGATTTAATACTAGCACCGCCAACTGTGCATCAGACCGGGGACTTTTCAATTGGCCTAATACGAACTCATCCGAGATATTCAGACCCTGTACCTACTATTAGAAACCTTCTAGCTCATTCTATTCGAGGTCTATCGTATCGGCAGTACGGACGAACAGAATTTATTTTCACTTCGAAATCTTCAGCATTTTAAGGCTATGCTCGGATCAAATTTGGAAACTCACAGATATTTGATCCCCTGAACAGTGGGCAATCATTTTGCCCAAATGTCTTCAATTTTCCAACTCTATATTGGTCGCCATCGTGATTACCAACGTCAGGGGGACCTGACAGGGCACATTGAAGAAGAAGAAAATATAACTGTTCTAGGGAGAAAATCAATCAATCAACCTGTTTTGCGAAAACAGAAAAATCTCTGATGTAGAGTTCAAACGATTTTATAACAAAAAGTAAGGTATGTGAAAGTCAGATTAACACTCTGATTAACCTATAAGAATAAATAAATAGTTAACGAGGAAAAAAATTTAGATCGCAACCGAGGCATAAGTTGAGCAATTTAAATAGTGGATGAACAGAACACAAACGTAAATCATTGAATAATTATTGTTGAACTTCTCAGCAGCCTTGTAAGTAGGAATGGAGGTAGCCCCCTGCCAAGAACATATACATAAAACCGGTAACAATATCCAATTCTACATGTTAACCGCCCTGCTATCTATTTTTGTAAGTCGATTTCTTTACACCTTCTAATCTAGAAATATAATAGGATTTCGAACAAATAATAATTGCTTCACTCTTGGTGTTGTTAAAATTCTTTCAACTATTATTATATTAAATGAACACTCGGTATGTTGAATTACATTTATTTACCGCAGTGGTGACGCATTTCGTCAACATTGAATTCTTAGATCCTTTGTTTTCTAAGGGAACGAAATTTTTCTTATAACCTCTTGTTTCATTTATTCCACTTTCTTTTAAGTTTACTTTCAGGGTAAACTTAACTTCCTTATATGATCTTTCTAACCGTGTTTTTAAATATTCCAATTATTTGCCTATTTTCTTTCATCCGTTAAAATATAATAAATATAATTCTTCTTTTTATTTCTTAGACTCCTTCATTTTAGACATTTATGGAAAACAAATCTTAAGTTTGTTCTGAAAATTTACATATAGGGGTTTAAGGCATTGATCTTTCTCCCTAAATATTTTTAAACCTCTACAACTTCCGGTTATACCGGAAACAGACTGCTACTTTCTTATTTCAAATGGTACACCCAGAATAGTATTGCATGATTAGAAAGCTTATTTGATGGAAATTTGAGCCATATACCATGACTTGGGTATGAACTCAACGGTTCATGAGTTAATGTGATTCTTATAAAAGAAAAACATTGCGATGAGACTTGACTTGAAATCAAGTCAAGCTCAAGCCAAGTAGCTTGAAATTAAATTGTAATATTTCCCTGACTTATCCTATACATATTGTTAAGTGTCCTGAAGGATGAATGAATTATTATTATTATGTTGCTATATTCTCTTGACAAATTCAAATGAAGAGAAGGTTGCAGATTGAGCAAATATAGAAACACTGTATATTTTGAATAATAGCTTATAATTTGAATTTTCAACGCACAGGAAAACGATATATTGAATAGCAATGAAAAGAAATATTGATGAAAAACTAGCAGTGGAATATCAGGATTCAAACCAAGGGTAAATTAATCCTAATTTTCGTAATTTCAAGATAATATCTAAGCAACCAAGTTTGCGAAAATAATTTCTTTCATTCGATTAATTGATTTTTGAATATTTATTGGGGTTATTTTTTCCTCAAACGATTATTTTACCAACAGAGGCAATTCATTAATATGTCCTAGTGGATAAGTGCAAAAAACTTGACTATGAATTTTCAGTGGGAGCCGCAATGACTCTACATTATTCTGAAAAGCACATAAATAAGAAAGCGATTTATCCAAGAGCTAAGTGATGCGGTGTAGTATCTTCCATTAGAAATACTGCCCCTCGTTGATTTACATTTTCATGTTCTAATAGCAGAAAGTAGTTGAAAGCATAATAAATGAAGTAGATCGATAGCTTTGATAATTCATTGAAAAAAACTGTCAATTCACCACAAAGATTTATAATTTTCTCATCATCGTATCTAATAATCTAAATTCACCCTTAGATATGATTCATTCACGGTAAGGAATATTTTATTGAAGAAAATAGTATCAATTCATTTCGTCAATTACGATTTTGCTAATTCTTATGCGATTATCCCGAAGATCTTACTTGCCTTTTACGCCGTTCCAACAACTATGTTGTCAGAAAATGAAAATCAAACACACATTCAAGTCGTACGGCTCCCAATTTTCTTGTTTTTGAATAATTCCCATGACTTTCAGTCGTGTTGAAATGGCTTGCCCAATGATCCTGCCAATTTTTGCTTAGTCTAGCTCAAATACTGCCTTCAATTTTGCATCTTCGAAAACCCTCTCTCTTCCACCGCCATGCGTGTCTTCGACGTCAAAATCATCGTTCTTGTTCCGTTGAAAGTTGAAACCACTCTCCCGTGCGTTCTTTCACTAATAGCGGCCTCACCATAGGTATTTGAGAGCATTCGATGAGCCTCAGCCGCAGATTTCGTCATATCAAAGCAGAAAATTAAAACCTCCCGCAAATGACGAGAATTTGGTTAGTAGGTAAGCTGACTTGTTTAATCGAGAATAACTTTATGATGCAGACACAAATCGACTAATATTTCGGAGTTCCAAAATGGTCGTCACGGTGAGAAGACTACTTTTCCTCACGTCCCATTTTGGAGCTCCTTAATTTGAAAGAGTCTTTTTGAAAATTATACTGAAGAGTTTGTGAAGTTGAAATTGTGAAAATAGTTTGTGATTGTTGAGATTTTTTGTGATTTGTGTTACAGATTGTTTAATGTGTCGATGGCGACTAGCCAAGCACATGGTTAAAAGATACAGAGAGAGAGAGAGAGAGAGAGACTAATATTTCTATGGCGTTATGTTTACAAATACCTAAGCTTTTTGTATGACATCTACGATCTATTTATTTCGACAACCACCTACCGCTACAGCCATCTATTGCAAAACGGTGGACGATAAGTTGTACACCTGATAAATAAAAATCAACGTTTATCTTCCTAATTTCATCTTATAAAGTATAAACTATTCGTTTTCAATATTGTAAAATTTCTGTTGATTCATGTGGATGTTTGTGATTATCGAAAACAATCCATGACTTTGAGCTTTCAAGGGCGGCAGGACCAAACTCCGTTTCAAGTTTATTCATCCCGAGGGATTTTTACAACTTGAGGTCCAGCTAAGGAGAATGGGAAGTGACAGCGTTGAAAGCGGGGATTTTTTCCAATCCCCCAGTCTGTGTCCTTTGTCGAAAAAATGTCTGAATTGAATCATTCTTCCATAAATTGAATCCCCAATTCACGGATGATTTATGCAAGTTGTCGACCAAACAAGGAAACAGAATCGCGCTAAAATATACCGAATTTTCCTCACATCATTTCCCTATTTCACAATTTGCCAAATTGTTTCTCTCATCGGAAGAAAAGGTGCGATAAAATAAATTATTTCGAGTCGCAAAAGTATCGAATCCTTTTTAACTTAAGGGTAAAACCCTCCTGCGTTTCCGTGTACTTTATTTAATTTTATTTAGCCGTTATGCAAAGCAGTTCTAATAAATTGCACCGGTGGGTTTCGGATTTGCATGCTTTCAAATTTAGGTTTTTATTGGACTTTCATCTAATACTCTTTGACCACTGGTTTTACTGTCTATTCTGTTACCATGTTGACTCTTTATGATACGGAACCCTTCCCGTTCTCGTGGAAAGTGATAGGTTTCGTATTCATGAACCTAAGGGACATTATTACTCGATTCCTGGTATTGATTTTGCTCATTTTCATTATGATCCCCATTCGAAAATTAACACAGTGAAAATACAATAAGAACAACCAGTGTATGAGATCGATGTTACTTTGAATTTTCACACTATACAGGGTTAGAACTATTTAAAGGGACACTACAGGGATATCGAAAACCGTAAGAGATTACAAAAAAGTTGCGTTATTTAGGGATAAGTGTGTTGGTGTTAACATATCCAAAATCTTTGTATAACTCAATTATTTCTGGAGATAACTTCACGAAATTTGGTTTGTAGCCATTATCCAATATAGAGATTCTAATGGTGTCCTCAGATTTTTTCTGTTTTCCATTGTTTCAGAAACGTGATAGTCAATTTCTTTCTTATGGACTCCATATTAGTTTTCCTTATAAGGTGATAAAGAAAAAATTACGAATTCAAAAATGTATCACACTCTACAAAAATATCGAGTCTAGCTATACGCAAATTTGAATTTCCTCTTTATTTTTTTGTTTAAGTAGTAGGCTGGTGGCAGAATTGTCAAATAAATTTTTACTTCGTTCAGTTATTATGTGAAACCATCACTTGATTTATGTAAAACCTATATCCTGTTTGATAAGTTACGTCCTATCAATTATCTCCCTCTAAAGAGTTCTAACCCTGTATATGTAATTTGTGTAATAAAAAAATCGAGAATAACATTACTTGGGGTCAGATGCTTCGGTCGCTCGTTCACTCATGCGCCTGTTCTATATCGAATATGATATATTTTACATAATATCTAATAAGATATTATGTAAAATGTGGTTCATTATGATTTTTTTGTCTGACAAATGTCCAATTATATGCCATCTGAAAGCGTTATCATACACTACATGAATTTTTGTACTTGCATTTATCACTGATGGGAAAATTTGAAAAATTAATTTTTGTACATTTTCGTCGATAGTGTTTGTTTTGTACTCGATTATCTCGAAAATGGTACATTAGATGCATAAAATCCAAAGACCTTTTTTTCATTGAAGCCCTGTTGATTTCATAGATCAAATAATTTTCTCGAGAAAAAGACAGTGCATATACATTTTCAATAGGAAAAAGGTTCATCGCACCCCTATATCTTCGCCACTGGATCATTTTGGCAGGAGACATTCACCTAATTCGAGACAGTAAATTATCTAGACTTCAATACCTAAAAATTAAAACAATGAATGTAATACTAGAGGTATAAGTAAAAACTGTTTTTTTTTCAAACTTAACACCCCGTATATCTGAAACGAAGCTTGTTAGGATATATGTTTATATGAACTTTTTTTCATTAAGAAAGTTGTTCTATTCTACGTTACAGTTATTGAACTGAAATCCGGACCACCCTGTATATTAATAGAATTGCAAAACTTCCAAAATTATGTGTCACCCGGCCCTTATTGCCATTCTTGAGATGTCCACCTCCAAATAAAATTGGCCTGTCTCAGCATTTTCCGTAAAAACTTATAATTAACGAAATTGTCCGTTTTATTTTTTACGTGGCAACCCCGTATAGACAGGTACACGAAATATACGAAACCTGTATCACTGACAAATTTAAAAATACATTTGAGATTGGTAATGAATAAGCAATAGATCTACATCCAGCTCCATCATCAATATGTCTCAGGTATATTAACCTATAATTTTCCAAATATCTTTAAATCGCGTGCTTGATTTTACCTTTAGGGCTTCTTTCTTGCTTATTAAAGGCCTGATGTTCGCTTTGACTGAGCATTATTTCCAGTTCACAGTGTATAACTGTTTGGTCAATTGTTACAACCGTTTATACATAATAATTGCTACCGGAGCTTTTTGTTCGAATTTCCTTCTTTTTTTTTTTGTTATGAACAAAACTCTTCGGTTATAATCATTTTTTCATTAGGATCAAAGTGGTCGACCAATTTTTGTATTATTCAACCGAAATTTTCTTCAGAAAAGACTTAAAGATCATCAATCATGTTTGATCTCTTTTCCACATGAAAATTAGGGGTCCACCATAAACTGAATTCTACATTAAAAGATCTTTTTTCGGGGTTAACCAAAATGATCCATTAGATAGCTTGTTAAGGACAGACAGATAAATCAAATGGAGTGTTACAAAATCTTAAGATTTCCAAAGAATTATGATGATGACATTCAAATAACCCAAACACCGAAAGGTATCATTGGGATTTTGATAATATTAGGCCAATTGAAAAGTCCCCGGTTTGATGCACAGATGGCGGTGCTAGTATTAAATCCATATGTTTTTTAGTTAGTACCAACCTTCAAACGATACGTGTTAAAATTTGACAACAGTCCGACCATTAGTTTGTGAGATATTGCGTTGTGAGTGTAGCTACTTTTGTTATTTGAAAAAAGATGGAAAAAAAGAATTTCGTGTGCTGATAAAATATTACAGTTGATTCAAAATCTTGGTTTGATGAGAGTTTCCGGGGTCTACACCCGCAAAATCAACCATCATTGATTGGTATGCTATGTTTAAGCGTGGTGAAAAGAGCACCGAAGACGGCGAACACAGTGGACGCCCAAAAGAGGTTGTCACCGACGAAAAAATCAAAAAGTTCACAAAATCATTTTGAATGACCGTAAAGTGGAGTTGATCGAGATCGCAGACATTGTGAACATATTATCTGAACATGTACATATTATCATTCACGAATATTTGTACATGAGAAATCTGTGTGCAAAATGGGTGCCGCGTGAGCTCACAATCGATCATAAGCAACAACGTGTTAATGATTCTGAGCAGTGCAATAAACCTGAATTATTTCGTCGATATGTGACAATGGATGAAACATTTCACTCCGGCGTCCAATCGATAGTCAGCTGAGTGGACTGCACACGATGAACCGAATCCAAAGCGAGGAAAAACACAACAGTCAGCTGGCAAGGTTATGGCATCAGTATTCTGGGATGCGCAAAGTATAATATTCAAAAATTATTCCAAAGTGGCCAGACCATCAACAGCGCTAGGATGAAATCGTTAATAAAACGGCCCCATTTGAAGAAAAAAAAGGAGCTCTTTCATCAAGACAATGCGTCGTGTCACAAATCAATTAAAACAATGGCAAAATTGCAAAATTTGGGCTTCGAATTACTTCTGCATCCACAGTATTCGCCAGATTTGGCTCTTAGCGACTTTTTCCTGTTCTCAGACCTCAAAAGAATACTCGCTGGAAAGAAATTTAGCGCCAATGAAGAAGTAATCGCCGAAACTGAGGCCTGAGGTACAAATCGTACTACAAAAATGGTATCGAAAAGTTGGAAGATCGCTATAATCGCTGTATCGCCCTCGAAGGCAACTATGTTGAATAATAAAATCGAATTTTGCCAAAAAAATGTGTTTTACTATGTTAGACCGGGGACTTTTCAATTGGCCTATTATATATACATTTAAATAACACTTCACCAAGTATGTACCGAGCCTAACCAGTTGAACATATTTTTTCCTAAAAATTCGACTTTATTCGTCAATTCAGACACCTTCAAGAGAGATGGATGTACTCAAAAATTGCTCTAACTTCTCAATATCTGTAATCTGTAAAAAGATTCGTATTTGATTTGGAAATAGGCTTCAACCTCGGCAATCACTTTTTCATTAGAGCCAGATTTCTTTCCCTGGACCAGTCTTATGAGGTCTGCAAAAAGCCAGTACTAGTACATCAATAGGAGCCAAATCTGGAGTATATGCTGGTTGGTCAACCAGTTGGAAGCACAATTAGTTCTATTCTACCATGGTTTTCATCGATTTTTGGTAAGGTGGTAGTGGAAGCTAATTTTTTTGTAGTCATTGGCGGAAGTTTTTTCTTAATTTCTGCACTCAATTAATACAATAACGTTGATGATTCCACCTTTTAAAGTTACGTTCCGTACGACAATCAAGATATAATCAAATTTGACACTATTCCCGGCTAAATATTGGCAAATTACAGACATGTTGACAAATGATAGAAGAAGTTCAGGAAATGACCGCTCAACAAAACATTTAAGGTCTGATCTGATTTGCATTCTGCCAGCGAAAATTTGGAATTCGGTGACCAAATGAGTTTTCATTACAAAGCTACCTTTAATTATGTAGGCTCGGAAGCAGTATAATATCGTATGTGAGATATTCCACTGATATATTTGTACAGGGCGAAGAGAGAAAAACCATCAGTGGATGGGTCGTCCATCCATAATTAAGCAAGACCAAGAGAGCGATTCAACAAAAGACATAATGAACACAAACATGCGACGATGAACAGGCGGTCATTAAATTTAGTTTGTGTTATGTTCACAGTCGTTGTCCAACCCTGCAGTCGAATACAGGGCTGGCTTATGCGTCAGGTAAATTTTTGGATTTTTCGCGTGCTTCTTCAAGGTGAACAGCAGGCTATCGTTTTGCCTGAATGTCTTTAATTTAATATTTTGAGCCGATTGTGGTCTTAAACGATTCGGTTTAACTCTCTGATGGAGAATTCGAGTTCAAAATCAATTATGTCCGTCCAGTGGCTGGGTACACGATAACTACCAACAGTAAAATGTGCTAAAAAGATTTTTCAGGGTATAGGATCTCTCGAATTTTCGGTTAATGAGCAAAATCTATGTGCAAAATAGTGAAACGAATGTGCATGCAAAACTTTATGAGCATCGTATCATTGGAAAATTGAAAAATAAAATGTTTTTATGTAGGTACCCAATATACCGATATCTCAGAATCTATTCGTCAGGTTCACTGATTATAATGAGTAGATACATTAAATTCAAGTGATTTATACAAAAAATCAGCTATGTAGCTAAACGGTTGAAGACAATCTTATTTCTCTGATTTGATAAACCTCTGAACCACATAACATCATTTGAGCAAACGAACTGGTTTATTTCCAATTTTTTGATTATTTGCAA
This sequence comes from Harmonia axyridis, assembly GCF_914767665.1. Classification (NCBI taxonomy): domain Eukaryota; kingdom Metazoa; phylum Arthropoda; class Insecta; order Coleoptera; family Coccinellidae; genus Harmonia; species Harmonia axyridis. The sequence continues at coordinate 1,355,417 of NC_059508.1, forward strand.
AGTGGGTCGAAGATGTCAATAAAGATTAATGTCAACAAGCGCGTAGAAGCTCATAATTTCACGTCAGCGCTTTTCTCATTGTTTCCCAAGTACAACTTACTATTAATTACTTCGTCCCCTCTTGTTGGCAACATAACCTAGAACGTGAGTTAAATTATTCTGTTTCACATTTGGAGAAGACAAAAGTTATAGAAATAAATTTAAGAAATGCGTTCTTTTTCCATACGTGTATTCTGTTCAGAAGAACGAATGTTAAACATTTATTTCCAGCTAAATATCAACTATTATTATCATTCAAGTTCGAATTTCCTTCATTGAATTCTATAGTTCAGATCCGATGACGAGAAGATAATTTGTAGATATTTGAAATCTATGACTTCCTCGGTACTTCTGTGATCATTGTCAGTTATGAAATTCTCAGCCATTATGTTTATCTTCCATGAAAACTGGAATAAAGAAGAAAAAGTTTAGGTAAGGTTTCAAATTTAAGTGCCAGTGTTAAGTTTATGAATTAGTTAAGTTTTTGAACTATATAAGGCTCTGAATAGGAGAAATTGTAAAAAAAAACACAACAATCCTGAAAGTTACGTCAGGCTTTAAGTATGTTGATTTATAAATAATTTATTTTTGTTATGAAGTAAATAACCTTCATCGACACATTTGAATGTTATTATTTCACTTTAATATTCATCCATTTCATACTGAAACATATAAAGAACAATTTTGTTCATTCGGTAAATCTGGGACAAATTTCTAAAGAATATCTGAAGACATCAGTGATATCTTCTTCGGCCCTGGCAAGGCCATTATCGCGGGAGAATAGATCACCAGCTGCCATAAGAGATGGCGAGGGCAATCATAGGCTTGCCTGGTCGGCAAACGATGGCTAAGGACTACCACGCCCAACACACCACTAGCATCTTTAAAAAATGTTCGAAATCGCCATAAACAATATAAAGTCTAAATAAATGAATTATCGTGGAAATGCCCCGAATCTATATTTTGTCCTAATGGTGGCCAACGTTTGGGGAAGGCATTCCAATTTTTTTCTTCTTTTGAACTGACTAACCGACCCTTGAGAAGCTCACGTTTTTGGTTATGTTGTTCTCATTCGACAAGAAAAAGACCCAGTGGCTTATAGCGCTAGAATCCCGGCTGGCCAAATTTTTTTCAGTCTAAAGTACAAACTACAATAATGGAAAATGAATAAAAGAAATCGACTTCTCCTTCTTTTGGTACTTATTAGGGATTTATAATAAAAAGATATTTCTATATGGTTTTCATTTTCTAATCACGATCAAAATCAACTAATAAGTTAACCTATAAATAATAAACTTTTAGTAAGTATAAGTACATATATGAAATCTTCTCATAGAGGTATAATCCAAATTTGATCATAACATTCAACTATCAAATCCCTTCAGGTCACTTTCAAGATTATAAATATTGTGTCAAATGTTTCTGAATCTTTCTTTATAATAGAATACCTACCCAAAAGAATAAAAGATTGAGATTTTGAGTTCAATCAAAAAATTATACTTAGCAAATTTATGAAAGGGCACAAATGGACAAACGGATTGATAAGGCCAATTAGGACTATGGGGTGTACTTTTCTTTTGAATCCGAATTAATCTCAACTTGTGGATCAAAACACCACCAACACCAGGGGTGTAATGAATGTAATCAAATCCCATATTGTGGTTAAGAAGAATTTCCTATCTGTATTTACTTCAAGAACAGTATCCAATGTAGTAATGAACTGACCCTTGAGGAAGCTCACGTTTCTGGTAATGTACATTACCAAAACGTTACTAGCTTCTGAGTGCTCGTTCATTCAGGTATCAATCGTACTCTTGGAGACCAAAGAACTGTATATAGTTACATACACTAGACTAGTGGAATAAATTAAAGGGTCAAAATAAAATTCGAAATTTTTAGCGATTTTTCAAATGGGTGTATTTTCGATAACAATGGTCGTATCTCAATTTGAAAAAAAAACTTTGTGAAGCTTGAAATTTATAGTTTAGAAATCTCATGATAAAAAAATGTTTCAAGCAACATGTACCGCTCAATCCTAATGAATACAGTATCTAAAATTTCTGCGAAATTTTTTCAGTTTTTATTTTCGGCATACACACTTTTTTTCCAACATATTCACTATATGGATGAGATAATTTGTTCATTCAGCTTCAATATCCTTCTCACTTCTCGCTGAAATATCGAACTTTGAATTGAAAAGGACCTTTTTGTGTTTAACCATCAATATCTCACCAATCAATGATTGCACAGAAAATTTAAGGGATGTTTTGAAATCTTGAATGAATTCTCTACAAGAAGTAGCTATTGGATTTTCGGAAAAAAAATTTTTTCGTTCTCTACATCAATTTGAAAAGTTGGTAAAAATAGGGCTTTCGGAGGCTTTTTAGATAATCAAGCGCTGAATTGAAAATTTAAAAAAAACCATAAATATTGAGTGTGCGTTTTACAGTTCAATATCAACACAAAAATCCCAGAGAATTTCAATTCAATCCATGGAGCGGTTTTTTTGTTCTATTCGATCCAATTTAGTTATCGAAACATCGAATTTTAGTTACTTCCTGTGTTTTCCAGAAGTCACAAACTACTCCACAAAATTTGAAATTGCGGTTTTTCCTCATTTGAAGTTCTTCCTCGAATACTCTTGAAGTTTTCATTCCAGGTAAAGGTTATGTTCGAGTGACCCCCCTCTTTTTATGCGTAGAATTGACTGAAATAATAAAAAATATAGGTTCTAATTTGAAAATCTTGAGTTTTGATGAATTTGAGTTGTCCAAGTTCATTATCTTTTGATGAACACCCTGTACATTTTTGGTTCAAACCACAAACTGTCTTAAGTACGTATTTTCAGAATCGAAAATGTAAAAAGTTTTTTCGAAAAAACTCTTTCTGTAGAAATATTTAAAAAAATGAGGGTCGTGGTCGCCAACATTTTTTTCATAAGAATCCCATTCACTTCTGAACCGTTCAGTTTAAATCCAAGGTATGGCATATTGCTGAAATTTGCATCAAAAAAGCTATCTAATGATCCAATAATATACTGGGTGTGCCGTTTGAAATGAGAAAGTAGTAGTCTGTTTCCGGTAGGTATAACCGGAAGTTGTAGAAATTTGAAAATATTTAAGGAGAAGGACCATTATCTCAAACCCCAATATGCAAATTTTCAGCACAAAATTATGATTAGTTTTCCTGTACAGGGTGTTTCCTAAACATGCGGCAAAAATTCAGGGGGTTGTTCCTTGGACTATTCTAAGAATATTTTGTCCTTTGATGATTTTTGAAAAACCTATTTGTTTCGAAGATATAGGGGAAACAAAATTTCAGATAATAACATTTTATTATGAAAAATTACATGAAAATTCAACTCAACCTACAAAAACTGTTGAAAATGACCACCTCTAGCCAGCATACAAGCATCCAATCTTCTCCTCATTGACTGCCGAACCCTTTCAAAAACACCAGGATCATTTCTTATTAAGTTACACCCAGCAATGATCACGAATTCAAATGAAAACCGTGTTTAATCTGTATTCCTTTACCATCTGCACTTATCAATTTTTAGTCAAAAAACTGGCCGTTTTTAGTAATTGGAATGTTGTTAAACAAATTTAAAAATAAATTGTACCTACTTAGTAAACACAGTTATTTAAACTATTATTAATTTTAAAAATATGAAAAATGTTGTTCGCCCTGTATCTTCGAAACAAAGAGGTTTTTCAAAAATCATCCAAGGACAAAACATGCTTAAAATAGTCCAAGGAACAACCCCCTGAATTTTTGCCGCATGTTTAGGAAACACCCTGTATATCGGCATCAAATCATTAAAGAAGAATATTTTGCATTTCTATTTGTCTGTTTCAGATCAAATCCATTTTATTATCAAAATTTACAGATTTTTACAGAATAAATTCTAATTTTTCTTCTTGCGTTTTGGCATTTTTTTCTAGAAATGAGCCGTTTTTTCATTTGAATACTTGGTTTGAAGTCTATTCTCAGGTAAATTACTCTTAAAGCTTCCTTGTAGTGGCCTACGAAGGGATTTTAAATTAAATTTTTGGATTCTAAGTTGGTATACATTCCAAAATTTCGCGGAGCACCTATTTAATTTTTTTTTCGGGCGATCTCAAACCAAGGTGTGGCAGACTTCTTATAGGGGTTTATAGTTTTTCCCGATCATATAATAGTTATCTTCAATTATAAAAAATAGCTAATTCTTAGAAAACTTCAAGTTCTTCACAATGGTTCCTTATTTTTTTAACTACATCAAATATCGGAATTTATGAATTTTCAATATTACAAACTATTATCCAGCTATGTTCAAATTTCATGAAAATTATATAATTTGGTAATTTTCTTGTTGGACATTCTACATAGGTATACATATATAATTATAGTTAGAAAAAAATTTTTCAATTTGATCCATAAATTTTGGCATCTCCAAATCTCGGATCTAACAAGTAACAATGAAAAAACCATTCAATGTAGCAAAAATATTTTCAGCGCAATCTCCATTCAAATAACTGAGGAAATTTTATTGTTGTATTACAAATTCTAAAAATTGTGAAAATCTGATATATTGAAATCTTCCCCCCGATTAAAATCATCACCATTCCAAAGATTTAAAAATAAATTCAAATCCTTATAATAATTATTTATCTATCCTTAAAGTAGGATCACTTTTCTAGAATTGATTTGCTGTCCCTTGAATACGAAAGAATTCTAGGAATGCTCATTCGCATTCCAGTTGATCTATCACCTACAAAATTAATAGTCGAATCTCGATTTCGTGTCGTTTCTGCAGAATTTTGAAAAATAAACCCTATAATTACTTGTTTACGAATGGGTGTTCCTCTCCAATTATTTGGAACCCTCTATTAAATTCCATACTATTTTTTGGAACTAATAATTTAAAGGAACGTGCTAAGAGGTATCCCTTCAGTTTAGAAAATTGACACAGTGATGTTATAAATATAGGTTGAAGTAAAAACCTTACAAATTGTATATCTGACTAATCAAGGCCCTATAAAAATGTTGCAAACCATTAAAGTAGAATCTATAATTCAAAAAAATATTTCTTTGAGAATAGTTAAAAATAGAATTCAAATATTTAATATGTATTTCCAATATTGCTTTGAATGTTAGATAGTCTTTAGTATATGTTGAGTTTTCAGATTAAAAACAGAAATAGTTTAAATTGGAATTCATTTCGAATATGGAACTAGTAGAGGTATCTACACTTAAGAGCACATAATTGTACAGAATAGTTCGAAATCCATTACAGTAAACTGTGATCTAATCTCACAAAATCGGTCAAGTTGAATTTTCAACCAACAGATGGAGCGCTTCAATTCACAAAATCAAAATAATTGAAACCCTGGGAAAATTCGATTATTGACATTCTCATGAGAGAGATGAAAATTCAAACAGGAACAACGTTCCTGAAAATAGTGTTTTGAATCATATCAAAACAGAATACATACTAGTGGGACAGCGAAAGACATCGATGACAATTAATTTTAAGCTGGAAAGCTATAAATAATCTAAATCACATTGTAGACATTTCAGTTCACAAAGTGAATACTTGATCTGTTCCCAACGGACGTTTTTAGGAAAGAAAATGGAAGAAGTGAGTAGTCATTTTTCACCTCATAATATAATAAACTCCTTATTTTTTGCAAATTGCAAAGCTATCAATTAGGCAAAAACATGTTCCAGATCCTCTTCATTTTTCAACTAACTTTGACTTCATCAAGATAACTAACTAATTCTCTAAAATGTCTTTACTTTCCGTTTCATTAATTCAATCATTGTACTGGTAATAGTCCATCGGTGGAGTTATTGAAAATAGGTATAAATAAACAAATGGTCTACTCCACTATATATATATTTAATTCATGCACTATGCATTTCGGCAAGGTAACTTGCCATCATCAGGTGCTCGAAACAGTTGTTAAGATGTCAACGATGTAACATGACGCTTATGTTACATCTTTGACATCTTAACAACTGTCTCGAGCACCTGATGATGGCAAGTTACCTTGCCGAAATGTATAATGCATGAATTTAATATATATAGTGGAGTAGATCATTTGTTTATTTGTACCTATCAATCATTTTTGATGTAGTGGAGAAATGTATATGCAATCACTTTTCAGGAAACTACTGGCTCTAATTCAGAGGCTTTAGAAACGAGTATTACACACTCTTGGATACTGCTGGACACAAATGAACCTGCAAATCCCATAGTTCAGGATGGAGGTTTAGAAAAAATAGAAGAACCAGCAAAATCTCGGAAAATTAAAAATATAAGCGACTACTCTAATAACAAATCGGACACAGAATCAGACGGCATAAGTATTATCAGTGAAAATGAGTTTTATCAAACTAGAAATGAAGACGATAGTTCTACAAACGTTAGTGATGAAAATACAGTAGATAATTGCACAACATTGGAACCTCCTGAATCACAATCTGAAAGTTTCCAGATGCAACGCTCTCTTGAAATATCTGCTGGTAAAAAAGAAAGTAAAAATACTTCCACTATCACCGAAGAAGATGACGAGAAAAAAAAACAATGCTTAATTTCAAACAGACAAGCACCAAAACATGACAGATATCTCAATTTTCTTGATGATCACTTAAATATTGGCAAACCATATATTATTTTCTTTGTTTGTACAATTTTATTAGCTATTATAGTCTCTTGTATTTCCTCAAAAAACAGACAGTCTAGTGTGCTTGAGGAAAATAAAATAGAGCACAATGGCCATAACTTAAGGTATGATGAGTTTCTGAATTCACATATACATGAATATTGTAAAGATATTCCTGAAAGTACAGATAATGCATATAATGCTTATATCGAAAAATGCTTGAAAAACCTTATGGGACAATTGGAAGTGGGAACAAAAGGAAAGATTTCCGAAAAACAAGATTTGGATTCTGAAAACATTATTCAAGAGCCTGACATTATTCACAATAGTTTAAAGAAAAAAAAGGGAGAAAGCTCAGAAAAATATCATAAAATCAAATTGGGGAGTTATTTGAATGAGAAACTTGACTCGACAAACAAAAGTAAGATGGTAATTATAAATAGAAATAAAACTGAAAAAGAGAGGATCCATAAACAAGACAGAAGAAATAGTCAGTATAATAAAGAAGATAAGAATGATTATACATTTAACACTCCTAAAGCTTGTCCAGAAAATAAATTGCTTCATGGAAAAAGAAAACAAATTATTTGGAAAAAACATATTACGAAAGAAGATTTGAAACTATTGAGATGGAGAGATGACCAAGGAAGAGAAGAATATAAGTTAAATAAAAAAATTAAAACTTCCCATCTTTCAGACTGTAATAAAGAAAGTTATCCCAAAAAGAATAAATTGGATAAAAATGAAAACAAAAAAAAATACAAAAAGACAAGCAAATATAAATCCGAATTTGATAAGAAAATCTTTAAAATTGCAAGACAACTTTGGAGAAATGGAAAAAACCTATATCAAGAAGGCAAAATCATAAAACATGGCAGGTCGAAGAAGATCAGAGTTTTTAGCCAAGGAAAAAACGAATCTACTTATTTTGATAATCATACAATAATAAAAGATTCGTGGTCAATGAATCTAGTTCAAGCTAGAAACGACATTAGAAAAAAAGGCAGGAAAGCCAGATGGTGGTTTATTCGTGTCAACCTCCGCAAAAATAAGAGAAACAAAGCTTATTGGTACTTCGAATATATGTTGAATAGAAAGAATTTGAGATATGACCAACATATTCAATAAATGTGCGAATTTATATGTCTTATAGTGTTCTATATTGAGTTTGAAGATATGACCAATGTGATGAATGTATTTTTTTATTCTATTGAAATTTAGGTGATATTGCCAATTTTGGATGGAAATAATTCAAAATTAAATGGTAATAAATGTGCATTTTTTCAATCTGATGATAGTTTTTATTCAATTATTTTCAAAAATAAACATTCTAAATATTTGAATACTGATGAGTGTCCATTTTCAATAATTAGAATTGTTTTTTGAAACTTTGAATATACAGGAACGTGTTTGCGGTGGTGATTATGTGGTGGTGGTGATTACTGATCTTGTGGTGATTACTGATTTTTAAACAATTTACTGAGTGTTTGTTGGTGTTCTTGTGCTTATTTGAGTACTAATAAACAATTTTAAGTATCTCTGCTTCGTGTGTAGCTTATAATTGTGTTGTTATATCCAAGAAAGGGTTCGACGTGACATTTCATAGGTAAGAAAACAAAAAGGGATTTATCGTTTATTTTATTGAATATCTTCACAGGTTTCTGAGAAATTGAATTAAATAAGTGATGGAAATATGGAGTAAAGACAAAAAACCTTCTGCCACAACCGTAATATGTAGTAATCACTTCAAAACAGAGGACTATTATGTCAATCCCTATATGGAACCAAAGTTTTGAAGGAAGGAGCCATACAATTATGATATTGAGAACATGTGTTACCAAAGTAATAATGAATACTATACAGCAAATTCCTGCCATTCATAGATACGGAGTTATGAATTTTTGACCATGTTATTCCAGTTTCAAATCTCTTCGTCAGATGTTAATCATAATTTTTTATATTGATATTTATTATATATTTTTTTTTCCATATGTGCTTGCATATTTGATGATAAAAGGTAATATAATAAACCCATGCATAAAATTTGCAGTACTTTTGGAACGTAAGGCTGAATTTGACCTTTGATAGGAAAAATATGGCACTTTCATTCCCAATAACACTCACTATTTCATTTCCTCAGTCTATTTTTAAAAATATTGTGGCTATTTTTTCTGAAGATAAAAGATATAAAAATTTTATAAATTTCTTTTGTGTTTTTATTTATCACAAACTTAGAATTTCCTAAAGCTCAGTTACACTTGTAGCTACATTACATCGAATATAAATTTAATTATCTATAATACTATTGATATACTGAACTATTCAAAAACTCTGGAATAAAAATTAAAAAATATTTCCTTTCAGGTAGCACTCAATAAAATTCATCTTTTTCTGAAAGAAATTTTAGATAACATGAAAATCTGTACCATACAATTCCTAAATAGGATTCATTTAGCTATTTCAATACTATTCTCATCCGAATATCTCAATACTTTTCTTAAAAAAAAATTAAGAGCGCGTTATTCCCATAGCCATATCAAGCTATTTCAATTATATTTCCATACAAATAACTCAATATTTCTCATTAAAAACGCTTTATTCCCATAGCCATTTTGGTATTCTAATAATCAACTAATGCGAAAAACTCACTATTTCTCCAAAAAAAAAAATTAAAAACGCGTTATTCCCATACTAAATTCGCACATTCGAGAGAGAGATGCAGACTATCAAAATAGTCTGCAGAGCGAAGCGAGTAGAAGCCACGGGAGGGCACAGTATAGTACCTATACTGTGGTGAGGGCCAACCTATACTGTGGTGAGGGCCAGTCCATGTTATTATAGGCCTTAGAATATAGATAGATTATTAATGTTCTAAGCTATGGATCTAATTATTTAAATTGGAATTAATTTTGAGCTAGCAGAGACACCTAGAAATGAAGGCAGGATTTTCTCGAATCCATTACAGGAAACTGTAATATTTTCGTACGAAATGGAACAAATTGAATTTTTCATCAATTGATGAGCCATTGTCATAAAATCAAAATAATTGAATCCAAACAAATCAATTGGTAACATTCACAGGACTAGAATGTTCAAAAAAATACTATTTTGAGCATTAAAAACACATACTTATGGGACTGCGAAAGACATTGATGACAAACAATTTTAAGTTAGAAGGCTATAAATAATAATCTTTCGTAATTAGACATTGCAGACATTTTATTTTGCAAAGTGAATACTTAATCTATCATCAAAAGGTATCTAGGAAAGAGAATGGAGGAAGTGCGTATTCATTTTTTACCTTATAATCTAATTAAATCGTTTCAATCTATCAGAAAACAGTATGTTCCAGTAAATCTCTATTTGTCATCGAACTTTAACTTCATCCAGATACCTAATTTCACAAAGTTTTCTTTTAAATACGTTTAATCATTTCAATCAATATTGATGTAGTCAAAAAATCTAAATGTATCCACTTTCACAGGAAACTACAGGCTTTAATTCGGAGGCTATAGAAACTAGTATTACAAACTCTTGGATAATGCCAAATTCAGATACTTCAGAAACTAGTACTACACACTCTTGGATTATACCTAATTCAAAGACTTCAGACAGTAGCTCTACGAACTCTTGGATAATGCCTAATTCAGAGACTTCAAAAACTAGTACTGCAAACTCTTGGATAATGGCAAATTCAGAGACCTCAGAAACTTGTACTACACACTCTTGGCTAATGCTCAACACAAATAAATCTGCAAATCCTAGAGTTTGGAATGCAGACCAGAAAAAAATAGAAAAAGCAGAAACATCCAAAGGAATACAAAATACAACTGATTATTCCAATAACAAATCAGACTCGGAATCAGATGGCATAAGTATCATCAGTGAAAATGAGTTTTATCAAATTACAAATGAAGATGATAGTTCTATGGACTTCAGTGACGAAAATACAGTAGATAACATTACAACTTGGAAACCTCTTGAATTACAATCTGAAAGTTTACAGCCTCTATGCTCCCTTAAAAGATCCACTGGTAAAAAAGAAACTACAAATACTGCCACTATCACCGAAGTAGATGACGAAAATAAAAAACAATACTTGATTTCAAATAATAATTCAAACAGACAAACATTCAAACATGACAAATATCTCTCAGATCTGAACTTTCTCGATGCTGACAATGAAGATTGTCCAAATATAATTTTTGGCAAAGGATATATTACTTGCTTTGTTTGTACAATTTTATTAGCTATTGTAGTATCTTGTATTTCATCAAACACCAGACAGACTAGTGATCTTGAGAAAAAAAATAAAGAAAATGAGGGCATGAGATACGATCAATTTCTGGATTCACTCATACATGAATATTGTGAAGATATTTCTGAGAGTACAGATGATACATTTGATGATCTTATGGAAAAATGCTTGGAAAACCTTATGAAACAATTTGAAATGGCTAGAAAGAGAAAAGAGAATAATCCTAAACAAAAATTTGAAATTGTTCTTGATAGTAAAAATAATCGCTTCAATGATGAACATACAATAACAGAAGGTTCCTGGTACATGAACCTAGTTCAAGCTAGAAACGACATTAGAAAAAAAGATGGAAAAGCTAGATGGTGGTTTGACCGTGTCAACTACCGCAAAAATAAGAGAAACAAAGCTTACTGGTACTTCCAATATATGTTGAATAGAGAGAATTTGAGATATGACCAACGTATACAATAAGTGCGTTTGAATTTATATATTTAAAAGTATACTATATTCAGTTTGAAAATATGATCAGTGTGATGAATATATTTTTTATTCTATTGAAATTTTGGAAAGAAATATATATCAGAATTAAATGGTGATAATAAATATTTTCTGCATGTTTAACTTTTTAATATTACTTGACAAAATCTATAGATAAGATTAATAATCAATTTGAATAATGATGTAAGAATAAAGAATTTGAGGTTGAACATCAATTCTATTCGATCAACCACCTTGTACACATAACATTTGATCAGAATGTTTCACTTGAAAAATTTAGGCTCCGAATATCTAGGTTGAGTTCGTAAATTGATGAAATCCTTTAGATGCTTCCAGCCTATATAAAATTTTGTTTTCTAGATAATTGAAAAAATCGAAATGAATTTTAGAAATCAGTTGCAGAATAGTAAAAGGAATGTTCATGCAAAATTTCATGAGGATCATGAAAATTGGGAGATCTAAATAACATTGTGTTTAAAACATCACTTCGTTCTATTTTCATGGTATCACTTTCTAGGTTGAGTAACTTCAATCTATTTCAAAGGTTCATACATATAATGAATTTTTACAATAGTGAAAATCTCCTGACTTCACTTTAGTCATTTTGTATTTATGTAATTATTCATTCAAATTAATCAAGAAGAGATCTAGAGTATTCATAAAAATAACTTGATAAAGAAAAATTTTTACTAATATCCTTTCAAAGTGAAACAATATTACAAATACAACAAAATCATTCATAAATGACTATTGTGCAAACATAAATAAATAACTTCAAATGATCAACATTGCTGTTAATGAAAATGTACTACTGTGAATAACAAAAACCTTTACAATTCAGTCTTGATCACTTGTAATGATCACTAAGGAAACATGTATATCAAATTTTTCAAATACATGTTAAACAAACTTATTTAAGAAATACGTTTAGGTTTCTTCTTCACAGCATTAATATTTTGTACGATCTGATCAATATCCATATCATTAGCTGGATAATCAGTACTAGAAGAAAGTTTCAATTTTAACAGCGATGTTAATGAACTTAATTTTAAATTGAACTTCTCGTTTGCAATCCGTATAATGATGTCTACATTATAAGCAATTAGTAGAGTACTAATTATTAGGATTAGGCTCCAAATTGATGTTTGCTTAATTTGTTGGTCTGTATTACTTGATTTGACAGTAAACTCCATTTGTATAGATTTAAATGTAGAATCTGCAACAAAAGAAACACTCTGAGCTACCCATTTTATATTTTGATTTGTAAATGGTTCCAATTGAAGCACATAGGTTTTTCCATCTTTCGCCAATGGTGGAAGGTGAATGATTATTCCAGTATTATACTCTGGCAATAACTTGTTTGTATCCAATTTGGCACTATGAACAGGATTGGCCGATGATCCTTTCAGGTACACATTCAGCTTCAGGTGTTTAGCATATTCAGGAACATCAGTGTTGATTTTCACTAGTACTTTAGTCTGCCTTTTAGATCGAAGGACAATAAGATGTATATCATTTATATCACTCACAATATTCTGAAAAAAAAATGTCATTGTAGTTTCTGATATTTTCAAACATTCAACACAAATTCAAGTGAGATATCTGACAGCTTTCTTAAATTATTCAGTAATGTGATAGGTTTTCATCATTCGAGTTTATAGAGCTTTTTCATTATTTTTTGTCAATTGAATGTATATCGTTCTTGAAAGTCTCATCTATGAGGATGACAATAAATAGGACAATATTTTTTACACTGTCAAATAAATAACCTATTGTTTCAGACTAAGATTCTGTCCTACCTTCATTTCGATGGATTCAGGAATGCTCTGCTCTACTGATGCATCTTTTGTTCTTAAATGGTAAGTGCAATACGGTTGCAATCCTCTTACTCTAAATCTTCCATTTGATTCAGTGGTTGTTTCTTCAGATAAATGGCTGCAGTTTTCAACCCCTACAGCTTCAATAACTGAATTTTGTTCAGGGATATTATTCAACGATGTCACAATACCAAATACACTATAAGCAACTCTTTTACCTCTGAAAATTGAAATGTTCAGTGAGGTGAAATTGATGAATATGATCATATTCTCACGTCAAAGTGATATAAATAGTTTCCCCTTCTGCCACGTTTATAATTTTTGATGACGGGTCAAAACTGTATTCTTTCATCATTGGTCTCAAATAATATTCACTAGGATTCAAAGAATCGAAAGTAATTTTACCATTCTCGTCTGTTTGTAAGTTACTTCTATAACTAATGCCACCTGATAGAGAAAGAAGAGTACCCTAAAATGAAGCAGGACAATATTTTTCATAATGTCAAATAGTCTATCCTGAATTTACCTGTAATGGTAGTTTGTTTTCATCAAACACAGTCACAATGACTTGTGCCAGTTTATAAGCAGTGAAGTCACCATTTTCCGAAGGACCTACAAGTTGATAAGATTCTTTTTTGGCGGATATTTTATAACTTTTTGATGTATCCATTGGAGGGAACTTATAGAAGCCTGAACCGTCAGTCTCTGTAACAGAAGTCTCCCCATTTTCATCCTCTAACGTTATCACTGTACCAGGAAGAGGTGGTATGATTTTTCCCTTGAAAACATGGCCCTTAATTGCTTTAAAAACTGGACCCCACTGGAAACAATCATTTTTCCCTTTTATGGAAGAAATTAGAGGTTTGAAGTATAAAGTTTCAGCTTGTGGCAGAATGATAGCATTTGCATCTGGTTCAAGCTGTAAATTTATTAAGTAACAACCATTTTCATAAGGCAAAGGCCCTTTATGCAATTTTTCTTCATCTACATCTATAGAGGCTATCACAGGGCCATGGTCTTCTGGTGATGCGATGCATATGCTATTCAGATGAGATACAGCATCTAATTTGATTTTATTATCTGTCTGAGTGTTGAATGTGAATGTATCAGTGAGGTACTTATGACAACCAAGGTATTCAAATAAGTAAGAGCCATCCTTAGGTAAGCAATAAGTTGATTCTCCTTTCTCAACTTCAATATCCTCCTTTATTGAATTTTCTAGGAGTCTATAAGACATCTATGAATAAAAAGATGAATCGTTTGAAATTGATCTTATTTTATTTTATAGGGTTAGCCAATACAATTTAAAATGACTATTATGACATTTCTTATGTCATTTATGTTCAGTAGTCCCATATAATCATGGAAAGATACACGCATCAACAAAGTTAAGAAATTGTTTTAATGTTGTAAATCAGTGTTCATTTGTGAATAATGAGAGGAATTCAAGAATTCATTAATCAGTTAATTGACTCACTATTTGTCGAACCATAGACAAATTTGGAAACGAATTAAAAGAGCATCAGTACCAAGTACTGAGCCGTACTTGGTACCATTTTCATTTATATACATTACATTTTCATTTATATCATTCTTGAAGCATCTATCTTTCCATGATTAAATAATGTAACCTATTTAACACAAATGATATAAGAAATATCAAAAAATAAGACAGAGACCATAACAATATAATAACAATAATTTTAAATTGTATCATTCCTTTACCTTTATAAAAATTCATATTTACCTTAGTGTTGTGAGAGGAAATGAACTTAACAGAGTAACCACTTTGTATGAATGTCGGAGCATTTACACTAATAGAATTTACAACAATATCATGGCTGTCTTTAACCCAACAAAAGCTATTTGAAGATAGACTGAGTTTATATGTACCGGGATATACATCTACGAATTGGTAGTTTTGTCCTGAAAGATATTAAATCAATTAAAATTATACTCAACTTTTTTTATCTCACCTTTTAATTGAACAGAAAGTGTTTTCTGATTGGAACTTTGTAGAGGGCTCAAAAAGACTTTGAAATTTTCGTTATCTTTAGCATGATGTAACTGTATCTTTCCAGATATAGTTGCTCTTAACTGTGAGAAATGTAAGATATCATTTTCCTTGAATACCTCTATATTTTGAGATATTGGATAGAATCTGAAAAATTTAAGGGTTTAATATTTTTTTCCTTACTGATTTGATCTTTCAATTCAATTTAGTAAA
This sequence comes from Harmonia axyridis, assembly GCF_914767665.1. NCBI lineage: Eukaryota > Metazoa > Arthropoda > Insecta > Coleoptera > Coccinellidae > Harmonia > Harmonia axyridis. Next base: position 1,370,906 of record NC_059508.1, read on the forward strand.
CTTACTGCAATCCTTTTTTTTTATCTATGTCTTTAACTTGGACTTGAACTTCGTAAGTACCTTTTGGCAGATATTCACAAAATTTACCAGTTTGGGGATCACTCTGAACATTCTTCAAAAATGTTGAGCCTTTCTTTACTATTGTGACTATGTGAGACTGAGTACTTTCTACCTTGCCACATACTCTAAATGCTGAAGGTGCAATATTTTGAAGGTTTTGAACATTAGGACTAACTTTTACTGTGACTTCTTCAAATAAAACATTTTCTGAAAAAAATTTATTTGATGAAAAATGAATATATAAACTAGGATCCAACCCTAATTTTATTCTCTATAAAGATGAGGACGGTATTGTTTTAGAAGTAATGATCAAAATATATACAACTTTCAATTATTTCCGACATCATAAGTTCTTCAGTTTTAGAAACCCACCTGCTTTAGCTTTAATTTTCAAAACTCCAGTTTTCAACTTTTCCAATCTATAAAATCCATTGGAATCAGTCTTTGTTGACAATTTATCATTCACATAAATTTCAACATTTGATAATCCCTCCGGTTTGGAAATATCAAGTGATCGCAAAACTCTTCCTGATACACTGAATCCAATTACCTAAATTAACACATATATTAAAAATGTTATTCATTATTTGAAGTTTAACTTTACCTCAAAACTTTTCTCAAGATGAACATCTCCATTTGAAATAACAAATTCGATCTTGGAAGGTTCCACATCTATATTTTTGTTTTGATAAAAAGTTTCAACATAGTATTTTCCTACCACTACAGAAGTGAATGTGAAACATCCTAACGAATTAGTTTTAACCGCACATATTGGTTTTTTGGGAAGACCCCATTTACTTGATATCAAATTCTTATCACATTCAAATACAGCATTATGTTCAACCTAAAACTCTTTTGTTTGTAGAATATCCATTTTGGATGCTTGAAATACTTACAGATTCTTTTTCACTAAATAATAGGATAGTAGTATTTGTTACTGCCTCTCCTTCACTTTTTGCAAATCCAGATATACCATATCCATGAACTATCAAACTTCCAGCTGGTAACTCAGTGTTTCCTTCTGTTACCCTCACTTGAAGATTCCCCTTCAAGAATTTCCACCTTGGGTGGTCAACTTTGATTTTATAGTATCCAGGATAAACAGGAGTGAAAAAGAATATTCCACCTACACTAGTTTCAGTCTTACGAACTTCAGTTTCAGACTCTAATTCTACTGTTACTCCTTCTGGTCCATTAGAAACATCACCAAAATTTTCTACCTGAAAAATGTATTGTTTGTCCATCGAAACTCCAAATTGAGAATAATTTATTCACATATATCAAGAACATAAAATTCCTTGTAGTCATGAATGTTTCTTGTACACTTACCCTTCCTGTAATACCAAAGCCTTTGAAACTAAAATTAATATCAACTCCTTTGCTACAAAGGTCATTCGCTCCATCAATTAATAGTTCTACAGAATTTGGATTAAAGCTCCATCCTGGAGGAGGATTCAACTAGAAACGCACAAAACACTCAATTCAAGGAACTAATTGTATTTATTTTCGCACATACCTGAATGGTGTATTCACCTTTATCATAAATAGGAAGAAAGTAATAACCATTGTTTGGAGCGCAAGTAGTAATATCTTTCAAAATTCCTTGTTTTGTTAGCCTGAAATAATCGGAAAGTGGTTTATTTGATGATACGTGGATATATGGAAATTGTATTTACAATTTAACCTCTACTTTGGAGAAATCTATTTGTACATGGCTTTTCACAAATCCACCACATCCTAGGACATCGTTGGAATTAGCAATTGATATTACAATTGAAAATATCACTACAGATCCGAAAATTTTAAACATTTCTTTCATAAATTTCAATTGTAATGGAAACAAATTTCTTTCATTAATTATTCGAACCGACAGGTCAGGTTAAATAACATATGTCATCACATGACATAATCATAGAAATTGAATTAATTTTGAGTTGAGAGGGAAATTGAAAAATAGGATCCAGTATGGACTTTGACAGAACAGTTCAAAAATAATTTGTGATACCGAAAAATTAAAGCAGTATTCAAACAAAATTAAAATTGTTATTTCGGCTAATAACGAAAATATCTTAACCTGAAATTATAAAAGACAAATTTGAACAAAGTTGGTATATTTATTCATGTTTATATTCCTTACAATTTTCAGTTCTAAGATAAAAAGGCTCTTATATATATTATAAATGAATTACATTTCAGACATCAAAATTTTTTGTTAGTCTCATGATTAACAAAAAAAATTGTACAAGACTATTGAATAAGGAAAAAAACAAGTAACAAAATCCATAAATATAATTCAATTCATTGTGAATGAATATTAAAAACTTTTATCAAATATGGAAGGTCTCCATCTTTTAACTTTTGAAGCTTCCTGCTCTCTTTTAGCTGCAGCTTCAGCCTCTAACTGCTCTAAAAGCATCTTCCTTTTTTCCTTAAATGCTTCAATAGGATCGTCAAAAGAGCGGTAATGTGTTAAAACTTCCCTAACATCATCTATATCATTATCAGCAATACCTATAAATAATACTTTAAGTTGTGAGAAATTTAAAAATATAGAAAACTTACTTTTCAAAAAAGCAACAAGATCAATCATTGTTTGATCACTATCGGAACCATCCCATCTTTTGATTGCCAACAGATTTTCAGGATGGAACTTGAGGTTTTGAGGTTGCCAGTCTATAGCAATCACTTTACTTAAGTCTCTGTTCAGTCTATCCAAACTTTTAACGTGATAACCTCCACTGAAGTATGTAGTATCTCGAGGAAGTTTATATGAAATTATATTCTTTGGGTCTATTGCTTCACAAAGAGGAAATAGAGTGATACCTTGTTCAGCTGTGTATACTACTATCTCATAGACACCATGAAGTGACTCAAGTAAATAGTCCAGTCCTTATAAATCAAAGAAAATTTACTATTTTTAGAGTGAATTGGTTTGAAAATTTGAGAAAAATAAATCATACCTGGTCGTTTCTTAAACCTCCAACCTGTATTATATGTCCAATCTGGATGAACCAAAACATCTGTTATTTCCAGGACCAATGTATACTTGGGTTGTATATATGGATATTGCAAAGGGTCAGGTAATAGTTGCTGTCTAGATGGCTCTTGTATTAGCTAAACATAAATCATGACCATTCAGTTCATAATATTATAGTTTCAATCATAAATACTCACCCTAGTATAAAAATCTAACTCTCTATATGTTCGTATAAGATATTGCTGCCAAACAGGTTTATCAGCAATATCTTGGTGTAAATTCATTTGGTCAGGATCAGTTGTAGGAGCACCGAGAGTAAATATCAAGTAACCTCCTAATATCGTGAAACTAATACCGAACAATGAGAGAGTGATTTTCATAGTTCTCCATGCCTGTTCTCTTTTCTTTCTTGCTTCTTCCTCATTCAAATTTATTTCATTAATTTGGTTTTCAACTATTTCTTTATCCTTGGATATCAAATTACCTAAGGGGGATTTTAATTTATCTAATTTTTGATCTGCAAAACAATAAAGACATTAACATTGCGAAATTTTCGAGGAAAAAATAATACTTACCAGTGAATTGTTTTATTCCTGTAGAGATACAGCGAAGTTTAAGGACTTCATAGCTTTTTTTATGTTCCACAAGCAGAATCGAGCTTTGCTTTAACACGTTACTCACTAATTTTATATTTCTGGATGAAAACTTAAACATTTTATTTAAAAAATGTTAAAAAAATATGTTCATGGATTAACTTTATTCCGGTAATCATAACCTTAAAATTTTAAGGCAGGATATTCTATGAATTTTTATTTTCTATGCAACTCTCGAATTTCAAAAGGATGTAATCCTTGAAATTTTACCATCTTTTTGAAAATCTCTCTTTTAAGATTTCAGATATGTACTGGATTTTACCCTTAAAATGAACACTCGGGTAGTCTCAATTTGAATTTCCGCTAAAATTCTGACAAAAAAATAATTGCATGAAGTATTGAAAGAAAACTAAGATAATTTTAAATTTTATTGAAGAATTTCTTGTGAGGTTTTACGGTAAATGAAACACTCAGATAAACTAGTTTGTCTATGGAAACACTCCACTGTGTCGGTTGGAAGGTGTGGAATATGTTCAGTGAAAATTAATCACAAAATGCTTAATTTCATGATCTACTCAACCAAGTTTCTCTGTATAGATGCCTACCATCTCGCCAAGAAAGGACCACTTCTACTAGAAGATTTGTTGAATGCATTGCAGGTTGGAAGAGTAAATCACATAACTGATGGATTAATTAACTGTCATTCATTCAGCTGGCAATTGGTAATCAACAAAAGATTCCTTCAGTCTGTAGGTAAATAATATACATAGATGATACTTACAGAGATCACTTTTTTCTGATATGTTTATTACTCTATATCCGGTGCTTGAATGTCTAGAAATTCGTACAAATTATTTCACCATTAATGAAAAGAATGAATATACTTATAATTGAGTATATATTCATACTAAAGAATGTGTTAAGCAAAAAGACTTGAGTAACTTCAATAGTTTGTTGTCTGCACAACAAAGTTTTTCAATAGATACTAAACTGCTTATAACAAAAGGATTCTTTCTACTGAAGAATTGATTGAATAAATTGTAATACCTAGTAAATTACCACACTAAAAGACGAATCAATAATAATAGCTGCTCTTCATTGTTATCAACATGAGTCCTTCAGTCATTAGACGAATAATATACATAGATGACACTTATTATGGATATCAATTTTTTCAAATGTCTTAAATGTCTAATACTCTATATTTGATGGTTGGATGCCTTTCCGAATTCGTAGTAAATTTTGTTCTTCTTCCTCATATTATATTTGACATTTTTATTCTTCGATAATCGGGATAACTGCATTTATAATATAAGTAATTGGTGGATACTCTTTGAAATGTTCCACTTCTTCAACTTAGAAAAGATGAAAATATTAATTATTGTATGTTTTTCAGATTGAAAGTCAGTAAATATTATTTCCTGTCATGCTGATGCTATGGAATATGTTGAGTGAAAAGAAATCACAAAATGCTCAATTTCGTGCTCTTCTCAACGAAATTTCTGTATAAGGATGCCTACAAAACTTGCTAACAAGGGACCATTCTTTTACTAGATTTTTTGAAATCAATGCATTGCAGGTTGCAGGAGGAAATTATATAAATGGCGGATGAATTAAGATGTCAAATGGGCATCCACATGATTTTATCAGTTTGTAGGTAAATAATATACATAGTTGACACTTATGGAGATCACATTTTTTGTAATATGTTTATTACTCTACATATATTCGGTACTGACTGTCTAGAAATTCGTAGAAATGTTTCACTATTAATGAAAAGGTAATTATATACTTGAAATTGAGTATACCTATATTCATACTAAACAATGTGTTCAGCATAAAGAATTGAGTAACTTCAATAGTTTGTGTTCTGCACAACAAAATTTTTCAATTGATTGAATGCATTCTAGTAGTAAATTATAGAACTGATGAATATATAAATAATAATAACTGCTCTTCATTGAGGTGGCATTTATCATAAACATTAGTTCTTCAGTCTTTAGAATTTCAGATAAATTTTATACATATATGAGACATATGGATATTAATTTTTTTTTTTTCTAATGTCTGATACTGTATATTTAGTACTTGGAAACCTTTCGAAATTCGTAGCAATTTTTGTTCTTCCTTATATTACATTCGACATTTACATTCTAAGATAATCTAGATAACAGCATTTAAAATATAAGTGGTGGATACTCTTCCGCTTCTTCAACTCAAAAATGATGAGAATATTAATTATTGTATGTTTTTCAGATTTCGTGCTCTTCTCAACGATGTTTCTCTATATAGATGTCTACCAAACTTTCTAACAAAGGACCACTCTTCTACTAGATTTGTTGAATGCATTGCAGGTTGCAGGAGGAAATTACATAAATGGTGGATGAATTAATAAATAATTGCCATTTATTGAGATGGCAAATGGTTGTCAATATGATTTCTTCAGTTTGTGGGTAAATAATATACATAGATGACAGTTATGGATATCATATTTTTTTGTTATATGTTTATTACTCTATATTCGGAACTCGAATGTCTAGAAATTCGTAGAAATATTTCACTATAAATAAGTAGGTATTGTTATGGATTCTTCAATCAAAAATTTTATTAGTCATTGAAATTCAAGTAAAATTGGAAATAATTCGTATTTCCAATTTCCAGTTGGTTTCATAGATAAACATTTGGTTCTAGACATAATAATTAAATTTAGTTATAATAGGTGATTTGTTTGTTATTAAAGATAGTTAAGTTAGGTAGGACAAAGAAAATTCATAATTGAGTGACAGCCATAGACAGTTCATAGACGAAATATGGAACATTGAAGAGAGAAATGAAAACTGAAAATCCACGACAGCCAGAAAAAAATTAAAGAGAGACTTCAAGCGGAAATTATTAGAGAAATTTGAAGGAGATTATTTTTGAGAATTTGAATTTGAAATTGATAGAATTGAAGAGAGTAAGGAGTTTGAGGAGAAAATATATATAGAAGTGAAGATTATAATATTTAAGAGTCGAAATTGGAATTGGAAAGACTATGGAATTTGGAATTGTAACGTCGAAGTAGTATTGAAATAGGATTTTCAGTTTTCAAAGCAGAAAATACAGAGCTGAACTGAATTGATAAGTGATAAGTTGATAAGTGACTGATTAGATAAGTGTTTTTCAAATTTTTTTTTTGTAAAAAATTTCATTTCAATAGATAGGTAATTAGTTAGGTAGTTAGGTAGATAGGGTTTATTGTTTGATTAAAAAAAAAAATAATAAATTTTATATATTTTTCTCTGAACCCACCTGAGAGAGGGAATTATTTTCAATCAGAGATATAAATTTTTTTGGATCTATTTTAGAAAATATACCAAATTCATATTGAGGAGATCAATATCAATTGGCGCCCAACGCGAGTCTCGAATAGTCACAAAATTATTTATTTGCTTTCCAATTTGAATAAAATTCACACTCCATATAAATTATTTAATTTTTTTTGTTTGAAGTAATAAAAAAGTTTATTCCAGGAATAATAAAGCAAATTCCAAGGATCAGAGAAGGAGGATCAAGAATGTATTAGGCAAAAAGAATTGAGTAACTTCAATAGTTTGTAATCTGCACAACAAAGTTTTTCAATATATGCCTACCAAATTCATCACAAAAGGATAATATGTCATCAACATGAGTCCTTCACTCTTTAGATGAATAATATACATAGAAGACACTCATGTTTATCAAATTCTTTTCTTTTTTTCAATACTGTATATTGCGGTATAAAGAGTGTCTAATACTGTATATTCGGTACTTGGATGTCTTTCAAAAATATTATCAATTGTTGTTCTTCTTCATATTCAAATTCAAATTTATTTCCATAAGGTATTAAAAATATAAATATATGGTACAAAACATCGCCTAAGCTGTAGAGAGCTTCCTGCCACCTTCTCTACCTATTAAAAATATAGTGGAACTCTACTTCATCAAATTACATGGATCACTGAACAAAGTAGTGGCGAAAACTTATGTAGCGTATTTTACAGAAATATAAACACCCATAAAAAAAATCCTTTTATGAACTGAACAATCTAGATTTCCTCTGATGAACAAGTTGACTTCTTTTTTAAATTTGTTTCCTAATATAAATATAATATTACATTCAATATTTTTTTCTTAGATAATCTGGATAACCACATTTATAATATAAGTAATTGGTGGATACTCTTTAAAATGTTTCGCTTTTTCAGCATAGAAATGAATACAATAGGTATCAATTATTGTATGTTTTTCAGATTGCAAGTCAGTATATAATCTATCTGCTCATGCTGATGTTATGGAATATGTTGAGTGGAAAGAAATCACAAAATGCTCAATTTCGCGCTCTTCTCAATGAAGTTCCTGTTCAAAGATGCCTACAAAACTTACTAACAAAGGACTATTCTTCTACTAGATTTTTTGAATACATTGCAGGTTGCAGAAGGAAATTACATACCCTAAATGGTTGATCATTTAAGATATCAAATGGCCATCAACATGATTCTATCAGTTTGTAGGTAAATAATATACATAGATGACACTTATGGAGAATATTCTTTTGTAATATGTTTATTACTCTACATATATTCTGAACTTGACTGTCTAGAAATTCGTAGAAGTGTTGCACTATTAATGAATATATATATATATATATATATATATATATATATATATATATATATATATATATATATATATATATATATATATATATAATGAGATTGAATATATATCTGAAAGTGCATTTATAATTAAGTAATAGTTGGATTTGCTTTGGAATGTTTCGCTTAGAAATGATGATCAATTTTAATTATTGTTCGTTTCTCAGATTGCAAGTCATTATTTTAATTCCTGCTCATGATGTGGAATAAAATTATTGAAAATAAATCACAAATCATCAATGTTTCTCTCGACTTTACTACCCACTGCACACACAAAATAACAACAAAACACTAAAATTCGTATAAGGAACATATGACGAAGAGGTATCTGGCTCACAGATCATCTCTAGGCAACCACACATACACGAGTACGTTTTTTGTGTTGCCTACTCTATTGTACTTTTGCTCCTGATATACCTCCTCGGTCTCATTTGTTCCTGATACAAAATTCGAACTTGTCTTTTCGATCGATTGTATTCATTTGAATCACGAAAATCATTTCGAAACAAAAAATTCTCATCGAAAAAAATTAGATAAATGAAGAGGTATCTGGGTCGCAGATCATCTATAGGCAACCAAACATACACGAATACGTTTTTTTGGGTTGCATATTCTATTGTACTCCTGCTCCTGATATACCTCCTCGTTCCTGATACAAAATTCGAACCTCGAATTCTTGTCTTCTCGTTAACATTTACCTAATTCACATACGAAAATCACATCGAAACTGAAAAATTCGTATCAGGACCGTATGATGATTGAAGAGGTACCCGAGTTGCAGATCTTCTCTAGGCAACCTATCACACACTTGACTTGGTTTATATTAGTACCTGTGAGGTTTTTGAGCATTTTGGTAGTCCGCAGGGTGGCAGGTGAGATGTGATACAAGATTCCAATCAACCGAATCACAATTTGAAAAGTTTAGTTTTGGCGGGTGCGCCAACCAGAAACTTGTTAACTTTCAATTGTTTGCAATTGATTGCAAATATAGGAATTTCTCATGAAAAATCCGCCATTACATCAAATTTTGAAGACGATCTGAATCAAAAACCTCTTTCAGCGAAGAAATCGATAGATCGTTTATCATACTTTTGAAGGTTTTCTAGGTCGTAGATTCCGAATTAAGCATCGATTTCTCGCTGAAAATTCAACACATTTAAAGCACAGTTTTTCTACATAATTTGTAATATTTCAGTTTTGGGGCATGTAAGAGAAAGAAACCGACTGCAGAGAAATATTCAGGAGAATTTCTTTTTGACATCAAATTTGAAGGTGATCCTATGCCAAAATATCGTGAACAAGTTCTTTTAGGGAACATCTCATAGCGAATAGGTGTTCAGGAATGAATAATAGTAATTCGTAATATCGAATAAATAATACTAAATATACATTATACAATATGCCTTTTATATTTCACACATTCATACATTTTTTCTAAAATTTGACTAGATGGCGACAACTAGAGAGGATAGATCAAACCAACTTTTGGTAGTAACGTAGTACTTTACAGGATTTTACGACAAGAAAAAGTTCAGTAAATTTTGTATAGATAGCTTACAGGCAAATTTTCTACTGAAATGAATTAAGGAATTAGAAAAACGTAGTTAATTGATGTATTCTCTGTATTAGTGCATACACCTATTCAAACTCATAATTTATTTTCTCCAATTCTGTGGTTATTTCGTTCATTCTTCCACATCTTGTAGAACAAAATCGTGCGAGAATATATCAGAAACGCACAGTTTTCATGGTTATATTTTATTATTCTATGTTGGTACTCCGAACTTTCCGCCACGGCTTTATCTGTCAATTCATCAATTTGCCTTAAAGAAATCAGTTCTGCCAACCAACATTTTTCAATGCAAAAATCACTAAATTATATTTATGGAAATATTTCATTAATTTCAATAAAAATGCAATGAATTAGAGAAAATAATGTATAATACTCGTACAGAAGGCTCATTCTACCACTCGTTCATTCCAAAACTCGCCACTTCGTGGCTCGTTTTTGAATTTTGAACTCGTGGAAGAATATCAATGCCTTCTGCACTTGTATTATAAATAACTATTCTCTAATTCTGTGGTTATTCCGTTCATTCTTCCACATCTTGTAGAACAAAATCGTGCGAGAATATATCAGAAACGCACAGTTTTCATGGTTATATTTTATTATTCTATGTTGGTACTCCGAACTTTCCGCCACGGCTTTATCTGTCAATTCATCAATTTGCCTCAAAGAAATCAGTTCTGCCAACCAACATTTTTCAATGCAAAAATCACTAAATTATATTTATGGAAATATTTCATTAATTTCAATGAAAATGCAATGAATTAGAGAAAATAATGTATAATACTCGTACAGAAGGCTCATTCTACCACTCGTTCATTCCAAAATTCGCCACTTCGTGGCTCGTTTTTGAATTTTGAACTCGTGGAAGAATATCAATGCCTTCTGCACTTGTATTATAAATAACTATTCTTTAGACAGTAAAAATATCCTCCAATCAAACCCCCTTGAAAATTATCCTATAAAACTCGAAATATCTAGGAAATGAAACCTTTTGAAAGCAAACTGATTGTAGACTTGTATTCGGTCTGGTCAAATGCTTCTTCTATCAAATTTTCAGGCCAATACATTCTTTTTAACGAAATTTATCCAAGGTTGCCTCGGTTTCTTCGAAAATATTGACCGATCGACTTTGAACATATTTTTGTGTTATTTAGAGGGTTTCAACTAGGGCTGGGAATCATGAATGAATGATTTGAATATTCGAATATCCATTGAATATTTATTCGAATAATTGCATTTTGCATTATTCGAATATTCATGAATATTCAATGAGCAATTTCCTATTCATGAATAATCAGTGAATACTAGACTATTCACTGATTATTCAGTGAATAGTTTTGTATTCAGTGAGTTTAGTTGGATATTTGAAAAAAAACAAATCATTTGAAATGATGAACCTTTCCGACATGCACATTTAGCGGTAATTATAGTTTTTACCAGCTCTATTAAACACGCGTTCTGACGAAATTGATATTGATATTGATGGTATATATAGATACGTTCTTGCTATTTCAGACAATTCGGGGTACTTGTTTTGATTATTTTTCCAGCATTCTAGTGGTTTTGGATAATCTAATACGTAAATATCTATTTCATTATTACAATAATTGGTACTATTTTTTAACGATTCAAATCGTTTTCGAAGAGGAAATCTAATGCTGTCTTTTTAATCGATTGCAGTTTTTTCATTTGGAACCTTGTTTTCTTGTTCCGTTTGCATTGCCATCTCTAGACATTTCTCTATTTCAGTGGTCAAATATTGTTTGATTCCGATTTGCGAACCGACGAATCTTTCTATTCTTTTAAATCTGGGGTCTAAAAATGTACACACATCAACTGGAGTAACATCCTCCCCTGACAAAACCGAATCAGGAAAACAAAGTTTTTTTGAATCTTTCATGGAATTGAACACGAAGTGTATTCTTGAAGGATTTAATGTTCTCATAATCCGTTTGATCATTCTCTTTGTACCTGTATACCTGTAATGGGTCTATGTAGATTGTAATGTCCCAGCGAAGGTTTTACTGCGTCTATTCAAGAATCTATTGTATTTTTTACGTTTTAATGTAATAAAAATAATTGCTGGATGTTCCGAACGACAATTTGATTATAAAAAGATCACATTTTTTTCGGTAAAACCAGGGTACTGAGGGTACTTCCCTCTGAATATTTATTGAATAATCAGTTATAATATCATAAGAGCATCGACAAAATTCAATTATACACCGAGTCACGAGAGCGCAACTAGAATGGTGTTTCGCGAAATACGTCTCGAGTGAAGAGGTTCGCATAATCAAAATATATCGTCTACACTCGAGTTGATATTCGTTACGATTATATAAGTATAATATTTTTAATTTCTCATTTGTTAATAGAACTATAACCAACTTTTTGTAAAATTCAGTGACATCTGCTTTAATTCTTTTTTTTTTTTGCGAAAGTCAAAGTACGTTACTATAAAATGAGCACAATATGGTCAATATGCCGTAACTTTGCGAAATTTACGGATTCTATTGGATTATTATAACATGAACTGGACATTGACTATCACACCCGATGAGTTATAATGACTGATTAATTACAGAATATTCATTGAATAATCACTGAATATTCATTGAATAATCACTGAATATTCATTGAATAATCACTGAATACTAATCGAATATTCATTGAATAATCACTAAATAATCAATGAATACTCATTGAATATTCAATGAATATTCATGAATAATCAAGCTTGAATATTTGTTTGAATGAATTATTCGAATAAATTTAAGAATGAATATTTTAATACTAAAAGGCGAAAAAGTCCCAGCCCTAGTTTCAACGTTGTAGATTCCGAAATAGACATTGAAACTTACCAGAATGAATTGACTGGAGGTTGGTATTCAGCATGGCAAATTCTTCAAGATAAACAATTTTTAAGGTAATTCGAACACAATTTTTTTAAACTAATAGTTCTCTCATAGGACTCGAAATAACTCAGTTTTGGGATCTCCTAGGAAGTACCCTTCACAATTTGTCTTGAAATTCCATGTTGGATACCAACCTGCAGTCAAATTCTTTCTAACACAGTCGAAAACTGATATGAGATTTTTCGAATTTACGAATATACTCTTATTATTGCTCACTGTATAGATATCAAAACACAAGTTCCTATAGGTATATTTATAATATCTATGATTGATCTCCTGTTTTTTACTTTTTCTTGTAATTGATGTTCCTTCGGAATGGAATCTAATGAAGTTCGTTTTAAGAATTACATATTATAATTTTTTTTTAAATCGGAATTTTTTCAATTTCTACTGATAATTCGCTTTTTTATATGGGATTGGATTTTTCCTCCAAAATTCTACTGCTTGTACAAGGGAATTCCTACAAAAAACCCAGTTCAAAATATTTGAGAAATTTCTAGAGTCCAGACTAGACCCTTGAAATTGTGTCGACTGTGGTGCCGAAGGTACCGGGTTCCAATCCCGGCTAGGTCATGGAAGTTGTACATGTCTGGTGATGATGTTAGGTAGGAGGCTAATGAACATAGTAGTCGATGTCTTCAACGAAAAAAAAAACATTTTTTAGTTTACCAAAAATTAAAACATCATGATGATTGTAGAGGACCCAGTATACTCCCCTGGGACACACCTTCTCAAATCCCCTCATGGTTGCAATATTCGAAAGTTTCTCCTTGATTTTGTGAAGAAGGCCTTCATGCCAAACCCTTCTGGCTTATATAAAAAATGAAGATGTGCAGTATATTTGTCTTTGAAGGTCATGTTTATCTCAATCTGGTATAGGAGCTGTTTTGTGTCATTGCTGGTTGATTGAGTGGTGCTGACGCCATATAGTTTTCAAAATAAAAACGACTCCCCCAGAAAATGTTAATCAGAAGATTCACAGCAATAATGTTTGAACTCTTATATTATTTCGATTTTACTGAAAAATATATTCCTGAATTCATATTCTGACTTTTTCAGAGAATTAAATGAGTTTAGAAACCTGCACATTATGAACTATGTTCTATTTTATCCTCTTTTCTCATAGAATATTTCAAATCATGTGAAAAAAATAGATAAGAAAAACTATATAACAAATATAATTATGAAAATACTTAAATATAATTGGGTTATTTGAACCCATGGTTATTCGTTTTCTGATCCCGAATATTATATTAAAAATTCGAAACTATGAGGACAAGGAAACTTACGGTAAAAAAAATTATTGTATGCAAAATCGTTGTAACTTGTTTTCAATGTCATGGCTAAGTGTTGTTTGTTTTTAATTGAAAAAATATCTTAATAGCTCCTACTGTACTGCAATTATAATATTGGGGATTCAATAATGAACGAATCATTGCCGTTTAAATTAAACTGTTTATCTTATAATACAGATATCTGATATCGAAATCCTAGTTCGCATTCAGTTTGTAGTAGATCAGCAGTGCTACAGTTAAGACGATTGTTATGGTAGAAATGACAAGAACTGTAGATGATGTAAATAATGGGCACTCCACATCAGTACTTAATAGTTCTAAGAAGTGAGTATTCATTTTTCAAGAAAACCTTATCTCCTGTGTGATATAACTTGATGAAAGATAAATAGAAGGTCCTGTACTGATAATTTTTTCATGGAAATGAAATTATTACATTATGAACATTTTAGAGCCTGGATTATTGGAACATAATCACAAAAAATTCAATCAAACTTTTTTTTAGGCCAAAATTCGAATCATCATCGACGAAGCTTTTTGTACGAAAAAATGTAAATTATCAGAAAAATTATCAGCCGTCCCTAACCTTTCCAATCATTTTGGATATGCTTTATTGATTTTATAGTTCAGAGAGTGCATTCCCAATTGATATAATTGCTCTGAGTGATAAGAATCCCATGAAATAGAATAACAGGAATGATGTCATTAGGACTTCGAATCCACCAAGATCCGAATTTTGTAAATTGTTCTTTTTAATGATTTGAGATATTTCATGGATAAATAATAGAGCATAGTTCTGCAGATTAGTTTCACCTTCAATGTAACACAGTTTTTTTCTGTCGTGAGAAACGAGATAAAAATAGCGACCTAAAAACCTTGAAGGGAAAATAATATTGGATATAGAATAACAAGTATCTGAATTACAATTTACATTTCCATCAAAGCGTAATGTACATACAGGGTGGGCAAATAAGCGAGGTAAGCGACTATATCTCAGGATCCACTCATCGTAGAGACTTGCGGTAAAAAATTTTATCACTAAAGTGTACAATAAAACACACTGGAAATTGTTCTGAAGTTCATACCTCTTCCTCTAGGGGGCGTAATAGCTACCATCGAGTAGAAAAATGAATTTTATTCGAAAATGTTTCATATGAAGTTGAAGAAAAAGAATCATCATTGTAATTCTTGGAAAATTCTCTATCTTCTTGAATTGTCTTGTCACTTTCATGATAAATTTGTTTTTGCTGCTTTCGATAGGGGGCGCTAAGTCAGAAGTTCATTTTATTGTTCATTTTACTCCGAAATTTCAAATGTAATGATAGGATTTTCTCAACAGAAACAGAAATTCCATCAAATTTGCATGAAAAAACCTGATGTCGCAAAGCGATAGTTTCAGGCGTTCTGGAGTTATGGCCGAAAGAAGATATTCTTCAACTAACACACTGCGAAAAACCAAATTGTGTCTTCAAGTTCTGACAGAAACAGAAATCTCATCAAATTTGTATGAAAAACCAAAAGATTACAAAGCGATAGCTTCAGGCATTCTGGAGTTATGGCCGAAAAAAGGTATTCTTCAACTGATGCACTGAAAAACTAAATTGTGTCTTCTTTCGGCCATAACTCCAGACCGCCTGAAGCTGCCGCTTTGCGACCTTTTGGTTTTTTCATACAAATTTGATGGGATTTCAATTTCTGTCAGAACCTAAAGACACAATTTGGTTTTTCGCAGTGCATCAGTTGAAGAATATCTTTTTTCGGTTAACTCCAGAACGCCTGTAACTATCGCTTTGCGAACTTCAGATTTTTTTATGCAAATTTGATGGAATTTTTGTTTCTGTTGAGAAAATCTTATCATTACATTTGAAATTTCGGAGTATAATGAACAATACAATGAACTTCTGACTTAGCGCCCCTATCGAAAGCAGCAAAAACAAATTTATCATGAGTATATTTTGTCCTCAATCAACAAGATATTATCTTTCAGAAGAGATGTAATTTGCTCAAAAATGTTGAGTCATCCTGAAGTTACAGGCATTTCAATCAGTCAAATTTCTCCCTTTCACCTACCCTTATTTGATGTCGTAAAATCGAAAGTGACAATTCAAAAAGATAGAGAATTTTCCAAGGATTACAGTGATTTCTTCAACTTCATATGAAGCATTTTCGAATAAAATTCATTTTTCTACTCGACGGTAGCTATTACGCCTCCTAGGTGAAGGCATGAACTTCAAAACAATTTCCAGTGTGTTTTTTTGTACAATGTAGTGGTAACATTTTTTACCGCAAGTCTCTACGATGAGTGGATTCTGAGATATAGCCTCTTACCTCGATTATTTGCCCACCATGTACAACAAGTAACTATAATATGAGATATTAACGAGTTCTGTGATTTTAGGTATATTCATAGTTCGAATTTGTCACAAATATAAAAATATATGATATTATTTCAGAAATATAACTCAAACAAAGGTAATTTCAAACCCATCTACAGTTTTCTCTGTCACGTACAAGTTGTAATGAGTGATTTTATAATTGCTTTCTCATCTCAAAATTTCTAAATACCTTTACTCAAGCAATTATTTTCACTTTAAAAGAATTGGGCAAATAGTTTTCGGATGACAATTTTAATCACTTGTTTCGTTCATATAAACCTCGAGTCAGTATTTTGTTCTCTAGTATTAGATTTCGTTCAATACTCAACATTATGTTTTACTTCTGCGATATGTTATTCTGTAAACATTTTTCATTTTGCTGCATTTTTTGGACGAAAAAAAGAACTATGAGGTGAAATTTATATTATATTAAGATAGTTAATACTGAATTAATTATTTACGTTGAAGAATTTGAATGAAAATTTGAGTGATGTCTTTTGTATTCCAGAGAATCATTTCGTGTTGGTAACCCATTCTATCAAATACTGGAAATTATTTCTTTTTTGATATTATGGAATCTGCAAATACTGTATTATACTGGTGAATGGATATACAGACTATTTTACAAGTCAGAGCCTAAATCTGTGAAAAATGATGTTGTTTTGGTAAGTCTCTCACAAAGCATCAATAGATGGATCTAAAATTCGAAATTTTATAAGTTTTTCAAATTCAATTTATATATTTCATTAATTTCAGATAACTGGCACTGGTCATGGAATTGGAAAACAATTGGCTCTGTATTACGCCAAAGCAGGTGCAACTGTAGTTGGTTGGGATATCAACAAGGAAAATAATGATCAGACGATTCAAGAAATTAACCAAATGGATATTAAGAAAGCCTATGGATATGTGTAAGTAACTAATTACTCATTGATTAAACATTGTTATTGATTTGGCAGTTCCGATTTCTGTTAGAAGATAAAATTTACGAGTAGGTAAACTGCGTTTGTATTCTTTTATCGATTGATTATCTAATAACTTTACTAAATTATTGTGATGTGCATGAAAACTAAGTCAAATCAACACGTTTGAAGCGTTCTTGAATAATCTAGAGCTTTTTGGTTGTTTTGAATAACACATATTTGAAATCATTCGAAAAAAAATTGTGAACAGCACTGCTAGGAAGTCTGGAGCTTTTGCCTGCTTCTTTAAATTCTAATTCCAGAATTTTTTCGCGAAAATAACCTACATTCGAGCAATATGATGGTAGAAAACCGTTTTTCTGGAACAAGCCAATTTTAAGTATGTACATAAGTAGGTACATTTCTGTTTAATTCAAGTTTTTTTGGATGACTATTTGTTTAACAATAAAATATTTTAGAGTGGACGTGAGTGATGCAGATAATGTTGTCAATACTGCTGAATTAGTGCAACAGCAAGTTGGAGAAGTGACAATTCTCATTGCAAATGCTGGAATAATGCCTTGTCATCTTTTGATGGAGCACTCTAGAGAAGAAATTCGAAGGATCATGAACATAAACGTATTCCAGTTATTTTGGGTCAGTACCTGTATTATAAGATAGTATTTTCAATTTATTGTTGCCATACTTTTGATAATTAATTCAATTAGGAGCAATTAAATCATGCGACCAATTTGGACTAAGCCAAAGTTTTGTCTATATATTTGGACTACAGATGAAACAAACAAAATAGGTATAGGTTGAAGTAACAAATATGAACTTATAAATAAAAGGTAACAAAAACGAAGTTTAAAATATTTGCTTACCAAGTTAATTTACTCGAATGAAGATGATTTGTTAACGTATGTAAGTACAGAGAAATGAGAATATCAGAAACAATAACAACAATTTAAGAAAGAATGAAATATACATTGAACAAAATGTTGAATGGGTGACATTTGGATTTTCATACAGATGTCATGTGTTAACATATTTATGGGTTGTGGAATTCCATCTGTCTAATGAATTAGCATAAAATCGACTTAATCGCTCTTGCTAAAAGTCTCATTCAGTTTTATGAAAATCATTTTGCTGACGTTCCGAATCCATTAAATGAATCATCTTCATTCGATTGAATGAACTTGACCAGCGAATATTTCAAACTACGACTCTGTTGCCTTTAATTTGATTTTACCATAATTCCAAACATAATATAAAAATATAAATTTTCCAATTTAAAAATTACTCTTCTCTCAGTTAGGTTCAGATGAATGAATAACCATTTATTTTTCTTTAATAACAAAGAATCTAACTAGCTGAATCGAGGGCGAGACAGCGATTATACGCTTATAGCGATCTTCCAACTTTTCGATACCATTTTTGCAGTAGGATTTGTCTTTCGCTTCAAAATAGGTCTCAGTTTCAGCATTCTTTTGAGGTCTGTAAACAGGAAAAAGTCGCTGGGGGCCAGATCTGGCGAATACGGTGGATGCAGAAGCAATTCGAAACCCATTAAACAGCTTCGAACATTGCTCAGAATCATTAACACGTTGTTGCTTTTTATCGATTGTGAGTTCCGCGGCACATATTTTGCACACAGCTTTCTCATGTACAAATTCGTGGAAGATATGATGTACACATTCAGATGATATCTTCACAATGTCTGCTATCTCTAACAACTTCACTTCTCGGTCATTCAAAATTGCAGATTGTCAGAGGGATCTAGCATTTGGGGGATTGGATTTCCTTCTTACAACATTATATCTTGTGAAACTTTTTAGTTTCTTATTGTTATTTATATTTGTATGTTGTGAACCGTAGAACTAATGAGTCATATGTTAATTACAGCTTATGGAAGCTTTCTTGCCAACAATGATGAAGAACAATAAAGGTCACATTGTTGCGATGTCTTCTGTAGCAGGTTTGGGTGGTTTTCCCAATTTGGTACCTTACTGCGCGACTAAATATGCAGTCCGTGGATTTATGGAAAGTCTAAATGAAGAGCTCAGAATGAATCGCAATAACCAGATCAAACTCACTACAATCTACCCGTACATGGTTGATACCGGATTGTGCAAGAATCCAAGCATCAAATTTGACGCTCTAATGCAGACTCTAAAACCAGATCATGTTGCTCGTAAGATAATGATGGCTCAAAGAAGAGATGTCGCTGAATTGTCTTTACCAAATTACCTTTTACCGTTGCAGAATATATTGAGGTAAGACCGAAATATATTTTTAATTTTTTTTTTATTACCTACTGAAGTGATCTATAACCTGCTTGGCATAGGAAATTGGTGTTACCCAAAAGTTTTCTCCCGAATTTTCGAGAACTCGTTCTCGGATCAGAGCACTTTATTATTCTGTCATAATGTCTGTAATCTTCGAATTTTGAACTAGGAAAGGACTCAACCGATAATAATCAGACTAGGAGCTCCATACA
Organism: Harmonia axyridis; assembly: GCF_914767665.1. Classification (NCBI taxonomy): domain Eukaryota; kingdom Metazoa; phylum Arthropoda; class Insecta; order Coleoptera; family Coccinellidae; genus Harmonia; species Harmonia axyridis. Next base: position 1,390,766 of record NC_059508.1, read on the forward strand.
TCCTGTTAATTTCAAAACTCAAAATGTGCTTTTGAATATAAAAAAACAATCTCAAAAGTGAAAAATCAATAAGAAAACAAAAAAATATTACCCAATAATTTCGTGACCACAAAAAAAAATTGCTTTCACGTCAGCACGTCTATCATTTTTATTACAATCCTATATATTGTTCGTTGAAGGTAATAATGTAATTTAGGTTAATTTAGGTATTTGAATGATTGATTTCATATTGGTAATTAATTCATTTTTCATTTTCAGGATTGTACCGAGGAAAGCGTTTCTGAAGTTTGTGGATTTTTTGGATTCTAGAATTGAATCGGATCTTGTGATGAGAAATACCAGTGAATAAAGACATACATGACTGCTCAATGTTGATTTTATACATTATCATTAAATTTTTGAAGATTTAATTCTTGTTTTCTTCAAGTGATAATTTTTGATATAATTTCAATACAGTTCATGAATTCTACCGAAGACATTATTTATATCTAGAACTATAACTGAAAGATTGACATTTGAAATTTAATCATCAAAATTTCAAATTCTCAATGAAGCTTTTACACTCCTAATTAAAAAACAGAACATTTGTGGTTAAAATTCAGAACACACTCTCCCAATCAAAAACATCGCAGCAGGTGTCCCACAAGGTTCAGTCCTTAACCCATTATTGACGCAGCTAATTACTCATATTCTCACTACGACCAAGCGTCGAAATCGCTATTAAGGAACCACTTACTGCAAATTAAAAAATTTTATAAGTGATGGAAAATAACCTTGAAATATGCATCTGTGAATTCACCAAAAATGAGATATTTACATAGATAAGAAGGCGAAAATTTCATAACACCCAAACATTCTGTTGAATATCTTGGTGTTCAATAAGACGGTAAACTAAACTTCCACGAACATATCATAAACTCAGACTGCAAATCCTATGCATCGCTGAAATCTCTAAGTACATATATCCTTTATTGGAGAGAAGAAGTAATCTATTGTTTTTGTAGCTCCTTCGCACTATTACAATATAGTAGAAGAGAATTGTCCACATTAAATTAACAAACATGTTAGAAATACGAGACCGCGAGTTAAAGATCAAAAAAAAGTTTGATATGAACTAAATAACGAATGGAATCTGCTGCAATACATCAATAAATCACCACACAAAAACAAAAACATCCCTATCAAACTCTGATTTTTCCATTTCCATTTTATTCTTTTTAGTGAGACGATGAACGTCCCTATTAAACTATAATTTAGCTTCTTTAATTTCATCAGTTAGTTTTCTCATCTGTTGTCTGTACCTTTCAGCACGTAGCTCCTCAGCTTTTCCATTTTTTTTTTGTTCATTTGTAAGTCGTCTACGTAAGTTGCGTACTTCAATTTGTGTTCGTTCCAAATCTGTCCTGAGGGAATCCAACGTCTTCTTAGTTTCGTTCATTCTTAATCCCAAATCATCACCTTTTGTTGGTTCTTCTTTCCTAACACGGTTCTTCTTATCAATTTGTTTTTCTTCCAATTTTTTCTTCTTATCATTGTCGCCAAGCTTGTTATTATCATCAGAGCTAATTGTTTCATTTTTTTTATTTTCTAAATAATAAAAACACAAAAACCGCTATGATGATACCGATAATAACTTACGCTGCACCATTTTTTTTCCTGAGAAGCGAAATCTCTATAAATATTTCGGGATAAAATACTTAGTTAGATTAATTACCAATAGTAATAGATATACATCTAGGATCACATCTAGGACTCACATAAAAAAATTGAACTGGAAACAATAACAAATTATATAAATATAATTTATAACAATTACTATGAGGAGCAATGCTAACCTAACCTAACCTAACCATTTCTATGAGGAGCAATGACAATCCAGCGACATAATACAAAAAATTACTCTCTTAAGACACAATATCATTGAGTAAGCGGTCCTATACCATTGTTTTTACTTCCAGGTGATGTGTCTGATATTTGCATAAAATTTCATTTGCATAAAATTCAGATTCCATCAAGTCTGAAACTAACATACTTCAAGAATCGCCTCTGCACTTTTTCTAAACCCGAAATGTGAACACCGAACCCTGGGTTCCAGACAACGCACGCGTACTCAAACTTTGACCTCACGAGAGTATTAAACAAAACGAAGATCGTTTCAGAATCGATTAACCATTTAGAACTCCTCACCAGAAAGCCAAGCGAGTTGAATCCATAAGACATAACTAGACATATGTGGGGTGTGAAAGTCAATCTTGATTCAAATACAACATCCAAATCCTGTAGGTATTCATCCACCCTGGAAAGAATGTGACCTTTAATATTATATTGAAACTCAATTGGTGGTATTGGCCAGATCTTTCCTGTACTCAGAATTCAAAAGAATGCTCGCTGAATAGTTATTTATAATACAAGTGCAGAAGGCATTGATATTCTTCCACGAGTTCAAAATTCAAAAACGAGCCACGAAGTGGCGAGTTTTGGAATGAACGAGTGGTAGAATGAGACTTCTGTACGAGTATTATACATTATTTTCTCTAATTCATTACATTTTCATTGAAATTAATGAAATATTTACATAAATATAATTTAGTGCTTTTTGCATTGAAAAATGTTGGGTGGCAGAACTGATTTCTTTAAGGCAAATTGATGAATTGACAGATAAAGCCGTGGCGGAAAGTTCGGAGTGCCAACATAGAATAATAAAATATAACCATGAAAACTGTGCGTTTCTGATATATTCTCGCACGATTTTGTTCTACAAGATGTGGAAGAATGAACGGAATAACTACAGAATTAGAGAAAAGAAATTTAGTGCCAGTGAAGAACTATTCGCCAAATCTGAGGCCTATTTTGAAGCGAAAGACAAATCTAACGACAAAAATGGTATCGAAAAGTTGGAAGATCGCTATAATCGCTGTATCGCCCTCGACTCGAAGGTAACTATGTTGAATAATAAAATCGAATTTTGCCAAAAAAATGTATTTTACTATGGTAGAACGGGGACTTTTCAATTGGCATGTTATCAACAATCTAATTGGTTATATCTACTTAAATTTCGCAAATATACCTACTCTAAGGTTGCAAATTAATTAATATGTAGCGGATGTATTCGTAACCCCAAGTGCCGGTTTTCTTCATAACGTTGTTGATATTTAATTAATCAGAATATTCCAACAAGGTTTTTAAGTCTTATGCACGATCACCTCATCTGAATGTGGACTAGAGACTAGGCGAAGTTCAAATGTGTCGAAATATAGTTGACCATGAAATTAGATTATCAAATTCAATGGTCATTTCGAGATCCATGATATCATAAAAAGGAAAGTATATGTATATGTAGGTACCAAGTGAGCGGAAAAACAACGAGGAAAAAATTCACCTTTCAAATATTTTTTTTTCTGTTATTTCGTTATAAGAGGAATAATTCATGTGTTTTCTGCGTAATTTACTCTATTTCTTTTTGTAATTTGATGATCCACTCATTTTTAATTGTTTTTGAAAGTAAATTCATTTACCAATTGTCGAATTTCTGGTTTTACCTGGTTTTAAGTTTTTGTGCGCTTGCTCAATTTCATCATATAACGTCGTTACTCAATTAACCTGTAGAGTATCTAACATTCAATGAAAATATCCCTTCAAAATAATATAATTTATTACGTTTTTGAATTTATTTTCAAGGGATGAAAGAGCTTATTATAATGAAAATGCTTGAATGAATATTTCGGTTTTTGTCATTATACTTATACACACGGTGTCTCATCACACAAGTGCAAAAAATGAATGTTTATTGCACGAGTTGCATACAACATTTTTTCTACGTTCATGCAAAAAGCAAAAAATGATTTATTGAGGTGCGTCACTAGGTGTAGGAAAATGAAAAGCGCAACTTGAATACTTTATTATTAATATCGATTTGCATTGAAACAGGAACTAATACGTTACGAACAATTTAACTCAAACTTTATTTTTACCCTCAATTTTGAAAGTGATTGAACAATTGGTGCAATTTTCAATATGAATATTTCGTATTACCCCCCCCCCCCCATTTCTTGCAAACGCTGTCGAAACTTTTGGGGAAGCAGAAATACACACCAAACATTAGTCAGAGAATCTCTCGACTTCGACGAATCTTCAACCAGATGCAAGCGTCCCAATGTTGTACTCCAAATCGAATATTTCAAAAGGTCCCTTCAGCTTATGTGTCCTTTTTGAAAGATCCTCATCGCAAATGAACAAAAAAAGAGTTCCCCAAACTAAAAAATTTTCTGGTGCTACAGAGGGTTAGCAGATCAGAAAAATCAGATTATTTCTTCGTGTAGAAGCTACATCATCGAAATCTGTCAAAAACTTGTGATTGTATGCCCAACGTATTTTCCGTGGCAATCAGCATAGGAACGGTCAAATTATTTCAAATGGAAATAGTAACTCCCCGCTTCAATCTGAATTTTTGGCGCAACTTGAGACGTGCGTGTCTGACCACGAAATTATAATTTCAAATTTACACTAATTACATCTGACATTCAATCTTCAGTACCTATTCCGATCTCGAGGTTAGTAGTACCTTTAATTGATAGTTGAGATCAAATCTGATTTTGCACTTACCTTGGAATTTTGTTGGAAACATACCATGATGGTTCCTTCCAATCCGTCTTTTTTACCCATTCACTTTTTCTACTACTTGATGATTGCGTTCATTCCATATCTGACCGATAAACGTTTTATTGATCACACTTCAGAGTATCTCATGAGTGTTTTGAGAAAAAATACGTTTAACTTATTTCGAACTATTTAAGGTTGACAATTTGTGTATTTAAATAAAAAAAAATTCTTACAAAAATTAACAACTGAGTTGCTACATTCGGAAGTGAGCTGTAAAATCTATAGATTTTCATTCATTTCTTATCCTTTTTTATATTCAACCACGTCATTTCATGATCGTTCATTAGGGTTTGAAGAATTGCATTTCTCATGACAACTGGTTTTGAAAGTTGATTGTCATAAAACGCATTCAAATTAAATATTGAAGAACCTACAACTTCGTGAGATTCCCCAGTTTTTTCGAAAACAAAATTCAATGGAAGTATTATTCTTATTTTTAATTGATTATTTTGATTTAATTGAAATGATTCTGGTTGATTTTTGGCTTTTTCTTCAAATATTTTTCATGATCCTTCAACGATTCATCTGACTACTTCTATTGCTCATAAATAAGGAGACGGCTCCTATAAAAATAACAAATTAACACTAATTCACAGTGAGTTATATTTACATGATGACATCAATAGTTCAGTTGAATAGAATCGATATTTCGAATTCTAATCAAATTGCACAATCTATAATTCCATCTTATTAATTATAAATAAACATATTTATAGTTTAAAGAAGTATATGTTTTTATAGACATAATACGGGTATGTCTTACATATCCAATAAATAAACAATAATTATTATGGATGAAGTGAATGATGCTGTATCATTGAGGTAGTTGCTTGTACTCTCGTATCCATCTCAAGGTCCATGGTGAAGTTCACACTCAGCGTACATTCTGAAAAATAAATGAAATGTATTTTATAAACAAAGACAAAATGAATAAAAAAACTTTCAATTCAAAACCGATCAACCGAGGCAATTACCTCAAACCAATTTTAAAATGATTGAGTTGAAAATTAATGTACAATATTTCGGAAGGAGTATTGAAATATATTCACTTTATTATTTACGTCATAATATTCGTTGGAGATATTATTATGAAATATTGCAACCTTCTTTGCGGTCAATGGTAAAAACGTGTAAAGAACGTTTCTCTCATTCCTAACAGTTCAATGATATTATGAATAAGGTTGTTCGATGTAAATCTGAATTTTTCTTGGATATATCTCAGGGTTTTCTCGATTATACCTACTTCCATACTATACCTACGATCTTTTGAATTAATTATGAATCGATTCCAATCGAACCTATAATTTTTTTCCACAAAGGTATTTACAATAATAGGATATCTGAATTTTCTGAAATTGAATTGAGGTAGATAAGATATAATTCACTCAATAAAGATTGAGATTCTAAATATTACAAATGTGAATTAAGATATTTACAATATTGGCTTTCTGACATATTTATGGAATCGTGCCAAATTTTTGATGTTTGTTGACTTATAATTCGCATGAATATTAAATATAAAAAAGTGGAATTGAAAAAGGCCATATAAATGAATTTCTCGTAACTTCAGTGACTTCTTGAAGTCACCATATACGAAAGAATTTGTTTTCATTATTGATTAAATTTTTTTTCATTTTAAGAGTAAGTGATGAGCTCTTTATTATTTAATTCTATTTCATTCGTAAAGAGTACTATAATTGATTATTATTACAGCAATTTGTTTGAGCCTTGAAATCAATGTTGTTTAAATGCCCTGAGTTTTCGATGATTTTTTATAGGGAACCTTAATCTGTTCGGATTTTCGAAATAACTAGCATATTTTTTTTTGTAGAAAATGTTAAAATTTGCAGTAAAATCCGAACGCAAATCACACACATTTTTCGTTTTTCTTCATAGCTCAAATAATTTCAATTATTATTTAAATTATTTAAGAGCTCCTTTACATATTTAATAAAATATTGGTTCATCTAATTTATATTACTATGTTTGGAAATCTAATCTAAGAGGTAGTCAATAAATCGGACAATATTTTTCATACATTCAATTTTCAAACATTCATGTAAATAGATTTCGATGAATACTTCATCAAGCCAAGTAGCTCGACATTGAAATTGACTTGAAAATCAACAAAAAAAAATTACACACTTGAGCTGACTTGACCTGATTTTATGTATATTTATTGCTTGACTTGATATCAAGCTACTTGATATTACTTGATATGCACGCGTCGCACGGCATACATTTCTGCAATCTCGTGCGCGCTTAGACTAAATAAGGGGATTCCTCGAGCGCCGAGAGACTTAAGCATTCGCCAGTGTGACTTTATCAGTAGTTTTCTCATATTTCTATTAAATCTATTGGTAGATTTTGGTAGTTTTAGAAATCTAAAAACTGTAGTCACGTTGAAAATGAAGGTTTGAAAAACCATTCAAATCAATTACTGTTTTTATTCAATATGAAAAAGACTCGGAAAAAGAGAATATTAGAAACAAGAAAATATATAGAATTTATTCAAAAATATTACACACTTACATATATGTAATTATATAAAAAACTACAAAGAAAGAGATTTTTTCTCTGGAAAAAACAAAACGAATTTCGCCGAAGCGGTAAATATTAGAGGGCGGTATATTCTACTTTTTCCGAGAAATCCGAATTCTCAGAAGTACCTATGTATTAAATGAATCTTATATTTTTTATATCAAATTAACTAGGGTTGGGCATGGGCGCATTCGAATTTGAGATAATTTTTCATCCGTATCATCCGATTGTCTTACTCAATCATCTTAAAAAGAAAAACAAATTTCAAGCCTTTTATGAAATCGAAACTCAGCAGGACTTGAAGCCGCAGGGCCCGCTCTAAAATATTGGAGGGTTGCATTTTCTACTTTTTCCAAGAAATTGAAATTCCTAGAAGACTGGATTGGAAAAATAGCTATACGTTTCACATATAATGATTTAATTCATGTTTCTATTCATGTTGATATTTTTGGTTCTTTTATACAGTAAGTTTAATAGATAAAAGTGTTTTTTGCAAGGTTTCTTTTCATTTCATCATTTATTATTGATGTGACACTTCACAATAAAACTGATACATATCAAGTAGCTTGATATGATTCAAGTACTTGATAAATAAATACTTGACAAACTACTATTTGACTTGAGCTTGATTTGAAATCGTCAATCCAAGTAGCTTGAATATCGAGCCAAGCCGTGAATCCCTAATAAATACCAACAATCTATACTATTCATTGTGAATCCTATCCTAAGTGGAAAACTATTACCATTTTAGATCATTGTTGACAAATTTGGTAAGATCGAATTACTAGAGATTTTGAGAGAAAAGAAAAAATGTTGTATCTCATTAAAATGTTGTAATAGTTGATATAATTCTCGCAGATTTGATTATGGTAATTTCGTAAGCCATGTTACAAGAAAGTACACGACATGTTATTATATTTTGAAATTAATATGGGTTGATAATTACTTAATGCAGATCATTTTCTATTAGACAATAGCAATTATGATATCAGATAACTCTGAGCTTCTTGAAAGTAGTTTCACCTAAGAGTAATATAGTCGAAGGATTAACTGAATCTCTTTCCCTTACATAAAACAATATCTATTGAGAATTGATACAATTTTTATGAAAACATTCGTTATAACTAACTGAAAAATTAGCAGGATATACATAACGTTATCCCTTCAAAAATTCGAAATTATTTTTTACAATTTTCATTTCTACAGAAGGGGGCAAATTATACAATTTTTAATGATAACATACTGAATTCTTTTTTTCATTTGAAACGAAAAGATACATGAAATTTGATATTTCTTTAATCATGGATTCAAGTGATCTGCAATAGATTTCCTGTATGATAATTCTTTGAATTTTGAATAAGAAATGAGAAAAATCCAAAAATATTGCTGAATCATATGCAAAATATAGAATAACGAAATTTTGCGGGAAATTCGCAGTTCCGCTTATCAATGAATATTTCAACTCACCCCTTCCTATAAATCGAACAAAAATCTCAATAAAGAACAATTGATTGAACTATAACTTACAGATCACGATTTTTTTGTCGTAGGGGTAGTCATTATAATTTGTACAATTTTTCCGTATATGGTCATCGCGTGAATTCAAATAACAGACAGACTCGATGTCTAGCCGCCACTGAAGGAAAACGCTCGTGCTGCTCCTCAGTTATTGGCTTTCATTCGAGGTCGTTCGGTGTTCATGACAATGTACCGCAGAAAGAGGTCAAATATATTCTGATGAAATTATTATAAATCTCCTAATTAGAATTCACAAATCCAGAAATATAATTTTGGTTGTTCAGGTAGTTAAGGGTATTTTTTGAGAACAACACTGAAAACGATATTTTATTCACAAGTTTTCAACATGGATTGATTATTCTTTAATAAAGGACTATGTGCTATATTGACAAAAAGGGCAATCAAAATGTTAAATTCAAAATAGTCCCCAAAATGCAATTGTCCGCAATGTGACGCTTTTTTTTTCAATATTTTTTCTCGTAGCATCTGCACAAATGTACAGAGTGATATTTTTTCTGGAACAGTGCTCGCCCTTTTCCTTCAGAACTTATTTTCAGTTGGCCATTGGTAATCTGAAAAAAAAAAGAAACTTTAAACTATATTTTTAGTTTGCGGTTCCAAAGAATCTCTGATTTCAGTTCATAGTATCTTTTTGTGTCAAATTGATGTCTTATCCTTCTCAAAAGTCTAATTTCTGAGGATATCAATGAATATGACAATTATTAGTGCTTATTTTCGAGGAATAATGAATTGAGAAAACAGGTTGCAAAAAAACCAATCGTAGCAAACACTTTGGAATTGTGTTAAAAGTTTAATCGAATGATAATTTAATTTTTTTATTTAAACTGTAGCACAAACACGGCACAAGTACGAGAAACAGTGTTTGTTAAATAACAAATGAAAGTCACATTATCTATCATAAACTTATTATATACTGAAAAAATAATCAATCACAAACTGAAAATATAATTGACTCTTCAGGAATATAATTCTTGTGCCAATAATTTGGGTATATTTTTGAGGATTTAACTATTCAAATAATTTGTGGTATTTTTTCAGTTCCAATTCCTAAACTAAATTCATGATATCTGAGCTCAGCATTTTATGATTTTTATCAGAAAAATTATTGAACGAATGAAAATTGATGCATAATTCGATAATGAATTAATGCTATCAACTTCTTTCAGACAATCAAATCCGCAATTCCCATAATATCTTTACTATCGCAGAAAATGATCGGTAAGAGGAACACAATTCTTCAAGTAGTTAATAATTATTCTGAAAAATGACTGACTGCTGAAATTTGCGATTCATTATCTAGAATGTTGTAATTTGAAATAAAGTTGCAGAAATATTCATATATGAATAATGCGGAATTAGATATTATCAGATTAGACTTCGCATTATTAGTTTCCGCCTTTGATTACAAATTGGAGAATTATGACAAAATCTTGACACATTTCATAGTGAATTGAATACCAGTAAATTTATCATTATTGACGATTTGGCAGAGGACTTCGAAAAACAAATTGAAATTGCCAGTTTCTGAGAGGTTAGTTCAACTTCGGGCAATGCTAATAATCCAATCAAGTTGAACGGGTTACCACAAATAATTCACGATTACCTATCTACTATTTTGTGGTTGAATTTTTTTTCAATGAAGTTCAATAATTTTGTATCATTAGTCAAACATTATCCTTATTATTCATCTTGTTATTGATTAACATTAGGAAATTGACAAGGTTATGCTCCTAGTAACTCATTTGTAATTCTTTGAATGCGTACGTTGAAAATTTCATTCAAATTATCTACAATTTCGGAAATAATAGGTGACTTCCTGATAAAGGCGAAATATGACTAAATATTCATGAAATTTCATTCTGATAGACTTCATATATCACCGTCACTGCCGTAGTGAAGGCGAGGTGTGGCCGGTGTGGGAGTTAAAGTAATCAATAATTCAGATATTCGAAGGGAAATAGTGAGAAAATTAATAGAAATTTCGTGAATATCTCATGGGGATTCCAACACTGCGTCAAACGATAAATATAGTCATATTTACTAATGTAAGAAAATATCAATCTATATACATATTCAAGGCGTAATTTATATCTCTCCACGAAAATCATGTGGTCTGATACACTTCATGGTTACTAATCTACAAGGAAAGTAATTCAGACATTCAGCAAAAAAATGCATACTGTAATTATATATTTGATCAAGAGGAACAGCGAACTATCATTTTGATAGCCAGAGAAACATGAAAAAAATGCTTACAATAAAAATACATCACACATAAAAAAATAAATAAATAATTTGTTGAAATTGCGTTAATTTTATGAATAAAACCAGATCTGGGAATTCCCTTCATTTGTTCTATCTCCTATGTTAGAAATCTAAACGACCCCAAAGCCCCCCAAGAACAGACGATAAAAGCTGTGAAAACATCGAACTCGTTCGAATTACTGAGCGAGGATAAAATGGAAATTGACGAAGAATCGGAAATTACTAAGGAAGAAGATACAAAAACATAAGTGAAAACGGGAAATCAATGAAAAATATGAAAAGAGAAAGAATCGCACAGTTGATTTTAAGAAATAAAAGCAGATGGAATAAAGTGAACAAGGAGATCCAGAAGCAGCAAGTGAAGTGTAAAAAAGTGAAATTAGTAGCGCAAGGTGTTCAAATATAACCCAAAAGCGAAGATGACTACAGATGACTAATACAAGATATTAAAAGAAGGAGATGAATAATTTCACATGTTCTGATTGAAAAGTGAAAAGAAATTAAAAGTTGTCCTCCGTGGAGTACTATTAGAATCCACCGACGAAGAAATAGAGACTGACCTAGCTAATCAGGGTTACCCTGTTACAAAAATAACGAGGATGAAAGGAAAGAAAGGACATCCCATCTCCCAAAAGCTTGTCGAAAAGAGTGCTGTGAAATTTCAATCCAAGTAGAAAGTCTCAGGGTAAGGTCGGAAGTCATCCAATGTTACCGATGCCATTTATACGGACATTCACAGAGATTTTGCCATGCAGCATACAAATGTATGAAGTGCGGAGAAGAACACGTGACAGCGGAGTGCCCCAAACCGATCACAACACAGCCGAAATGTGCGAATTGTGGAGGAGACCATCTTTTGACATTTATCAAATGCACAAAAAATCTTAACAACCCTAATAATCAAAAACCCAAATATAAAGATGCTCCACTACCTAAAGAAAATGCGTTGACCAAAATAATGGAAAACAGAAAAAGTATGGATGCCAAAAAGGAAGAAGCTAAAAAGGATGGAGAAAAAATCCCAGAAAGCAAAGAGGAAAAGCAACCTAAAGAAGGGAAAAAATCTATCAAAAACGATGACAATCTAGCTGCCATTCTAGGAAGAATAACTCTACAATTTTGCGCTACCAATGCGACAATGACGCAAAAGATCGCCTTCTTAGAAGAGCAAAAAAAAAACTGATTAAGCTTTTCGAGAAGAAATGAACCACAACAATAACAAAAGTCTTTCAATTGCGTTCTGAAACGCAAATTCAGTCTTCCAAAAAAGACAGGAATTAACTCTTTTCTTGGAAGAAAATGAAATTGATTTACTTTTCTTGGGTGAAACCTATTTGAAGCCAACCAAAGAATTCAAAATGAGAAATTATGAAGTGAATAGAAAAGACAGAGAACAAGGTAGAGGAGGAGGTACAGCCGTCTTAGTGAAAAAAGGAATTGTACATCACGAACTACCAGAAGTTCAAAGTGCAAATATCGAAGAAAAAGGGGTAAGTGTTAAAACGAAGGCAGGTGAAATAAACATTTACTTTGTGTACCGTTCCCCAAACAATGGATTAGAAGAATTAGAAAAGGAATTTGATAAAATGTGGCATCAGGGTCTGATTCACAAAATGAAGTTGATGAAATTTCCAATCAAACTTACGAGATTGATAAAATCGTACCTGACGAATAGAAAATTTAAGGTGAATATCGACATTACCAGGTCAACGATTAGAGAAATAGAAGCCGGAGTTCCCCAAGGATCGGTGATAGGACCGCTGCTATTCAACTTATATATGGCAATCATACCGAAAATGAATAGATGCAAGATAGCCCAGTTTGCCATATGACATGACAATGCCATATACTGTCACAGTAGAATGCGGAAAACAATCACTAGACAGCTACATATAGACCTAGATACACTGATGGAATACTTCAAGAAATGGAGATTCAAAGTGAACACATCGAAAACAGTTGCAATCTACTTCTGAGGAACAACAGTAAAGAAAGAGAAAGCAGGAAACGTCAAAATAGAAAACCAGACGATAGAATGGAAAAAGGAAGCAAAATATCTGGGAGTATTACTGGATGAAAGAATGAATTTTAACAAACAGATAGAAGAAAACAGAAAAAAGACAAGGCAATTGCACGGCAGATTGTACCCATTGCTCAACCCTAAAAGTAAACTTTCTTTAGAAAACAGGCTGAAGATAATAAAAATAGTGCTAATACGTATGCAGTAGTTACCTGGTACAATACGAAGGACAATAATAATGATCAGTTGCAAAGTACACTAAATTCAGTAATAAGAACAGCGGTTGGCGCCCCATGGTATATTACTAACCAACAAACCAGAGAAGAACTGAAAATTGAAACTATCGAAGAAATAGTCAATAAACAAAGAAAGAACACAATATAGACGCTGAAAAAGCACGAGAATAAGGAATTCAGAAAGATAATACAAATCAAAGTAGGAAAGACCGATAAGAGGAAATACCTCTTTCAAAGAAATAAATAGAAGAAAAAAGTGACATGAAGTAGGGAGGAAAGCCTTCCGATCAGACAACAGCAGAAAATAGGAGGAATGAAATTAGAGGCGAAGGGAATGTAAATTCCGGACCTTAAACAAAAAGATCTGAGTCTTGCAGGCGTTGATCTGGGTCATCCCAGGCATCGGTCTCCAGGTAACGCTGCCGGTTCCAGAAATAGAGCTGCTATGCGCCTTCTGAAGTCCGTGAAATATTGCGCAATCTGGTGGTTCGATAAAGCTAATTCCCGGGCACTTTACTTGCCCGGTCAATATGAGAAATTGGAGGTCCCGGCATTTAACGGAATATTACAACTCTCGTTATTCGCTGAAAACTTTTTAACTTCGAATACATCTAATATATTCTCCCGAACAAGGAACATTTTTGTTGATTGTTTTCATTTGAGTGATAAAGAAGTGCAGATTCCACATACAATAATTGTCATGTTATATTCAACAAGTTGAGAGTTGATAGGAGGGGCCAAGACTTTAGACTATGTGAGTATATCTACATACAAAATTTCAGTGGAATCTGATGAATAGATTCTATTTATTGGATGTTGACGAAACGAATTGTTTTTCAACAATCTATACAATAAAGACGATTATTATTTTTATTATTCTTAATACTTGATGAAATTTGCTCCAAAATTCGTTTCCGAATTTATTTTTTCAATAATTACGAAAACAGAATTAAAAGGGCCTAAATCCAAAGCCATCAAATGAATTTTGCTACAGAGTTAATCAGAGTTGAGAGAATATTTTTGAGATTGAATTCTAGAGTATTAGAAAACCCAGGTATATAAAAATTAATTCATGTTACAGAGGTAATTAGAGTTAAGAGAATTTTTTTGGGGTTAAATTCTAGAGTATTAGAAAACCAAGGTATTTAAAAATTAATTCATGTTACAGAGGTCATAAGAATTGAGAGAATATTTTCCTGGGATTAAATTCTAGAGTAGTAGAAAACCTAGGTTTTCAAAAGTCAATTCATATTACAGAGGTAATTAGAAATGAGAGAATTTTTTTTTGGTTAAATTCTACAAGAGTACAAGAAAACCCAGGTATTTAAAATTAATCTATGTTACAGAGAATTATTCAAATTTGAAATCTGGATCGACAGTCTAAGATCTGAGCTTTTTGACAAATGATTTAGAGCCAAGTACGAGTAACCAAACTTGATCAGAGGCCAACAAATCCAAGAGAAGTAATTGGGTACGAGACATTATCATAAACAGAATTGAGGAGAATTATCACAAGAAAATTCTCAATATCCGAGACCCTGTTGAAGTAATTAGAGGTTTGAGGTTCTCCAGGAAGTGCAGTCAAATGTGACACACACTTCAGGTAAGAGCTCGCTTGTACTCCATCAAAATGGACAAACATAAATCGGTCGATGATTTCTGAGAAAGATTCGACTCGATAGCATGAGAGTATGAAGTTAGTGAGGATGTGATTGAGCTAACTGCTCAAGAGATGAGATCTGCATTTTATCATATTCACTAAGAAATTGCAAAATGTATTTGGAGGGAAAGAGAGTTCTGAGAATTTGCTTTCCTTACGTAAACTCGCAAATTCTGGGTTCAATATTTACTTAGAAGTACAAGTTCCTCAGAGTTTACAATGAGGTTAATAATGAAATTGTTTTAGAGAGCAATTCCAAGCCCTAAGAGTTTAAAATAAGGTTAATAATGAGATTGTTTTAGAGAACAAATCCAAGTCCTAAGAGTTTACAATAAGGTTAAGAATTAGATTGTTTTAGAGAGTCAGTATGAAAAACAGAACTGGATTCTAAACTTCAAATTTATTGTTACAGAGCAACGATAAGCGAAGAAGATGAGATGACTGATGAGCTTACAATCGCAGACACATTCCAATAACGAGTTATTAGGTTCGAAGGGAGAACCGGAATCTGCGATTGGGAGGGAGAAATAGTATAATCTCATCTCTTCATCTAAAGAGAAAGTTCTACAAGTTTCAACTGACAAAACAGATGAAATACAATCTGAGCAACAAGAGAAAAATTGGGATTGCAGTCATATCAGTAGAAATGTAATTTAGATCGATGACTTGGAATCACTCCAAAACTTAGTGTCTGTCTTTATGTTAATTTAGTTGTTCAATTTATTAACCGTTTACTCAATTTGTACAGTTTTAGTCATTTTGAATTTTCTATTGGTTGATTATGTAATTTGTCATTTTTAGAATTGGAATATATTCCAAGACAAAAATAAACTAAATATATCATACAGATATATTATTGTGAAGGATTAGACACAAAGTTGTCAAATTATTTGATTTATATTAAATATCCTTTATCAAGAAGACTCATTCAACTTTTATAAATTGATGTAATCATTTATTGATTAGATAGTCAGTATCAACCAATTGATAAATTTAAAATTTCTGAAATTGTTGATTCAACTGTAAATGTCGATTTGTATATGTATTTCAATGAATAACAAGGAAGAAATCTATGACTACCTTCAGTAATGGCTTGATCTGTGAATCCTCACAAGAGTAACCGTTACGTTTAGTTAGTTAGTAGTTTCTTGCTTGCAATTTTGATGGAGTGGATATACACGTGGTGAGTTTGTAAATTCAATAATTTCGTAGAACTATAAGGCACTGATGAGGAAAAATTGAATTATTACATACAAAAATTCCGAAACGTACGTCTGTTTTTATGTTAATTTAGTTGTTCAATTTATTAACCGTTTACTCAATTTGTACAGTTTTAGTCATTTTGAATTTTCTATTGGTTGATTATTAAATTTGTCATTTTTAGAATTGGAATATATTCCAAGACAAAAATAAACTGAATATATCATACAGATATATTATTGTGAAGGATTGGACACAACGTTGTCAAATTATTTGATTTATAGTTCAATCTATGATCTTGATACAGTAGTTGTTAATGAATGAAAAATAATGTACATTATCAATTGCAAATTTTTCTCTCTCTGAGAGATGTAAAGAAAATCACGTTTCCATTAGTGTGATTTTCTTTAAATGTCAAATTGAATCTTTAGAATTGTCAAAATATTGTTTTATTTGAGAATTGTGCAGAGGAATTAGAGGCTTAAAATTTTGTTTCCCTCTATTTTTGCAGGTTTGTTATTGTATTATTATTGTTGCTTTTGTGAATGAATTCCTCTATTTTTGCAGAGAAAAGCTATTTAGTCTCAATTCAATAAAAAAAAAACTTATTATATCTATTATTATTTATTGCTGACCCCCAAACAAGTATTTCATTGCTGGTATCAGGGCCTAAATTCAACAATTTTGATTTAATCCCTTACTCTTGCATATAACAGTGAATTTTGAGTCATTAGTGACCAGGAGTAATAATTTCTTCAAATTGGACAATTTCTTACGTTATAATTGTGGCATTCATTAAGATCTTTTATTGTTGAGTTAGATGTTAGCAGTTTATTATTTAATTCAGTCTGCTCAAATGTTTTTATTCTTTCTAGATTGCAAATTTTTGTTTGTTGATAAACTAGATGTGATATTTTGAACTCTGTAATTTATTGAACGGATAGCTCAGCATGTTTCCTCAATAAGGGATGAGATATCTGAGAAGAAGTGCTATAAATTAATTTTATAGTATGGCCTTCTTATTCAAGCACCAAAAAAGAATTATTTTCTTCTTGAATGTTTTCATCAAGCATATTCTAACTTATTATGTAATTATATTCAGCTACTTCTTTCAGCTTGTATCTGTTCAGGTACAAATTTATATCAATCATAATTGTTTTATAACCATGTAGATATTCTTTGCTATATTTATTGCCAATTTGTTGTTACATAACCACTTGTTGTGAGAGATAAGGTCTAAATTTCTACTATTTTGGGAATACTATCAGATAATACTAGTAAATAATTCTTGTGAATATTTAAATTCTGGAAATTATCTTTAATTATTGAAATCTTTTTCAATTTTACTCGAGAAAAATTCACTGAAGAAAATTTTCCATAGCATGACATCAAAATGAGGCATTCATCAAAGTACAAATTTGACACTAAAATAAAACATCTGAAAGCTCAGCTTGATAAACTTTTTACGTTTTCCAAGGTCAATCCTGAATATTTGAATGAATATAAGGCACTAAAGAGGAAATATAATTACACTATAACAGAATATAAACAAAAATATTATGCTGCTCAAATATATACATGTCACAAAACAAAACAAAAAAAGTCTGGCAAATTGTGAAATTTGGAAATAATAAGTGACTTCCTGATAAAGGTGAAATATGGCTAAATATTCATGAAAATTTCATGCTGATAGATTTCATATTTTACCTTCACTGCCATAGTGAAGGCGAGGTGTGGCCGGTGTGGGAGTTAAAGTAATCAATAATTCAGATATTCGAATGGACATAGTGAGAAAATTAATAGAAATTTCGTGAATATCTCATGGGGATTCCAACACTGCGTCAAACGATAAATATAGTCATATGTACTAATGTAAGAAAGTATCAATCTATATACATATTCAAGGCGTAATTTATATCTCTCCACGAAAATCATGTGGTCTGATACACTTCATGGTTACTAATCTACAAGGAAAGTAATTCAGACATTCAGCAAAAAAATGCATACTGTAATTATATATTTGATCAAGAGGAACAGCGAACTATCATTTTGATAGCCAGAGAAACATGAAAAAAATGCTTACAATATAAAATACATCACACATAAAAAAAATGCTTACAATATAAAAAATAACATAAAAAAATACATAAATAATTTGTTGTAATTGGGTTAATTGTATGAATAAAACCAGATATAGGAATTCCCTTCATTTGTTCTAATCTTATGTTTGAAATCTAAACGTCGGTTGTGTTTTGTCGCATTTGAATTTCGGTTGATTTTTTTCATCGATTCTCAGAGCAGTTTCCCTGAAAAACATCGAATTTGTAAACAAGCTGAAGTCTCCACACATGTTGAGTTTAAAAAATTGGAAAACTCACTTCATCCAAGCCTCTTTATCGGCAATTACTTCGAAAAATTGGGAAAGCGCATCTTTTTCCTTCAATCGCGCCTTTCTTTGAGATGCTAATTCCTCAATTCTTCTGTAACGGAGAACCATATTTTCGTGTTCTTCTTTAATCGATACGATGTCAAAAATACTATCGCTGGTGAATATTTTGTCGGCTTCCTTTTCCAAATCTGATTTTAAAATACTATTATCGTTATGATTTTTGGGGAATATTTACAAAGAAAGATGAAACCCGTCGATCCAGAACTGTCGATTGGATCTGAAGATGTCTGAAACTGAATACTCCGTTCATTTTCAACGGATAGAATTCCGAATGGTTTGAAATTCAGGACTGTCGTTTAGATTGGACGATCCCGCTCTAGACTGAAGATCTCAACCTGACGATCGCTGAGAGAAAAGAGACGATCTGAAAACCGACAATTTGGATCGACAGGTCACGTAGTAGGTATTTCGATTTCGATTTTTCATACTAGTTCAATAAAAGAAGTGAAGATTGAAATAATGATTCCTCATCAGTACAACATTGATATTGACCACAAACCTTTAATTTTTATCCAATGGGCTGCTATATCTTCCTCAATGACCTTATGTTGTCCTAACAAGTTCTTCACAGCATTTAGGCCTTTCCCTATGTCCTGATTTATCAAAAGGGTCTCAATATCACCCATCCAAAAGTTGATATATTTGATGCCCATTATATGATCATATTGTTTAGAAACTTCCTTGAGTTTTTCACTCTTTTCCTTGGTCTTTTCTTGAAGGTAATCCCACTGCCTAGAAATATTCCCCAAGCGTTCACGAACTGCTTGCTTTAACTTTTCAGATTCTTCGTTATATATTAAATGACGACCATTGCCCAAAACTTCCATAACGCGTCTAGTGTTAGATTCAATTTCAGCTTCGAACGCCTGAAAAATGCAATCTGTGATGAAAACTTTCTGAAATTGTCACATAATTGGTACTTTTAAGTGTACAGCTTTGCTTCCACCGTTTTGCAACATGTGGCTGTAGAGGTAAGTGGTAGTCGAAATAAATAGATCGTAGATGTCATACAATAAGCTTAGGTATTTGTAAACATAACGCCATCGAAATGTTAGTCGATTTGTGTCTGCATCATAAAGTTACTCTTGATTAAACATGCTTACGAGCATGTTATTTGCTGGAGGTTTTAATTTTCTGCTTTCATATAAATAAATCTGCGGCAGAGGCGCATCGAATGACCAGTTTTTCAACGCGGGATTCGTACGCTGCCGAATCATAATTGTATAACTAGTTTTTTCACAATAAAGCCTCAAATTTTGAGAAAAAACTGCGGAAGCAGAGTTGTACGCCTGTGTAGAATCGGTTCATCAATTCAGGGGGCTTGAAATCAATAACCCAAGGATTTTGGAAAGTGAATAACATGGTTTTATTTGATTGAGAATTTTGTGTTGTTACTGAACATCTATTCGACTAACCTGATGCTTCAACAATTTGGATTTAATGTTAACCGTATCTCTGTAATTTTCTTGAGTGGCTTGTTGAAGTTTCTCGTCAATCCAATATTCAATTTCGTCCGCTTCTAGGGAAAATTGTTGTAGAGTTTGAGTTTCCTTTAGTTGCAAACGTTTCTTTGAATGACAGGCTCTCAAATTTTTCCAGCGAGCAGATATTTTTGTAGTTCTTTTAAGTACTCTTTCTATATCATCATAACCAGAATATAACAGTTTACGCATGTCTTGTTCCATAACTATGAATTCTATTTCCTATAAATGAGAGAAGTGATTCAATTTTCATTGCAATTATTTTATTTCTTCAAGATTTAACTAACTTGAAATGTGCAAGCTGAACACTGTGTCTCAAGGAGTGAGAGCAACGACGAACTATACTATCTGAATATAACTGTGAAACTTACTGAACTGTAACTGTATAGTATATCCAAAGTCACTTGAACTAGTCTATAAAAACGCTTGGCCAGAGCCAACAATCATAAACAGCAAAACAGTCATAAACCATAGGCGGCCACTTTTCAACTCAAGTGTTGAAAAGTGTCCGCCGATCAGTTCCCCGAACTCTGATCAAAACTTAACAAGAGTGAGTGAACTAAAATTGGAATTGAATTTTTTTTATTTTTTTTATAGACTCACTTTCTTGTTTAGGGATTCTTCCATTTTTTTGTGCATAGTGATGAGTTTATCATTATCATCAGAAGTGTTCAGAAGTGCTTCCTTATCAGTCAACCAATATTCCAAATTTTCACATTGTCGAAGAAACGTATTTATTACAAGATTCTGCTGAACCAATTCATATTTGGAATTTTTCAATTGTTCTAACAGCTCGCAGTATTGATTTAACATATCTAGTTTGACTTGGACATCGTTGTCGACTTTTTGATTGTAATTGATGAGAGTTTCTCCATACTCTTGAAGAACTTCGATGTTGGGTTTGAATTTTTCAATTTCTGAGACGATCCCCTGTAAATGAATTCATATATGTTATTAACAAAAAAAAAAAGATTTCAAGGAATGTTGCACGCTTGTTAAATCTTGTATTGATGTGCTTTTCTGTTGGAATTTTACCTAAAACCGTTATTATAATTACTTATTTAATTTGTAAAATGACATATCATGAAAGTTCGAATGTGACAAGTAAAACGTCATCACTCCTAGATTATTTTGAATTAATGACGTTTTAAACAATTACAACCAGTGAAACATTTCTATCAAGTTTGATCAAAAAACCTTCTAGGTGTTGCATTTTTTTGTCTTATGATATACATAGTTGAATTTTACAGTTTTTTCATTTTGTTGAAGGCATCGACTGCTACGGTCATTAGCCTCTAACCTAACCATCACCAGACATGTACAACATCCAGGATTCGAACCCGGTATCTTCGGAACCACAGTCGACTTTTCAGTTCACTGTACTACCGAGGCAGTCTGAATTTTAGATATTACTCCATTGATGAATGACAGTTCGTCAAAAGTCTTGCCCCCTAGATTTCTCAAGAAATAAACAATCTATGTATGGAAATCAGATGAATATTTTCCTTTATTTGAACTGCAATATATTTGATAAAAAAATCTTTGTTTGTTTCATGTGGAATGAGACAAAATAAAAAAATCTCAATTTACGGATTATCTATTTTTGATTATTAAATGATTTGTTCAATAATGTTTTCTGCCATTGTTCGTTCAACTATAATAAGAGGGCTACGGCGACCGAATATTATACACCTCAGCACATTATCGATCCGCCTTGAAAAGCTACAACTTCCCGGGCGAAATTGAGTCGCTCTAGTCTGCCTGGACCTTTCCAAACCCTTTCTCGTCGACTATCACTTTATAAACGGAATCGTGACTCGTCCGATGAAAGTACGTTACGCCATGGTGGCAAAAGCCAGTCTTGGTGGTGTTCTGCCAATTTCCGACGGGTTGCTCTATGTCCAGGTGATAACCGAAATACTCTCAAAGGTTTTCTTGTCCTCAAATTTGAGGAATGTAACCATTATCTCATGGTACTGGTTGAGACTACCCGTCTATAGGTCCTCAAAAAATGACTTCGAAGTGCAGATTCCGTTCGATTCCTTCGAGTGAAATTTGCAATATAATATAATAATGTTCCCCTGCAGGCATTGATCTGGGTCATCCATGCATCAGTCTCCAGGTAACGCTGCCTGTTCCATGAAGAGAGCCCCTATGCGCCTTCTGAAGTCCGGGAAATATTCAAACATTGCGCAATCTGGTGGTTCGATAAAGCTTATTGATGTAGGAATACTATTCTTGCACGGTCAAAATGAGAAACTGGATGTCCCGGAATTTTTCACGGAATATACTCAATATTACAACTTTCGTTATCCGCTGAAAACTTATTAACTTCGAATACACTGTATTCTCCCGAACAAGGAACATTTTTGATAATTTATTGTTTTCATTTAAGTGATAAGGAAGTGACGATTCCACATACAAAAATTGTCATGTTATATTCAACAAGTTGAGAGTTGATAGGAGGGGCCAAGACTTTTGACGATGTGAGTATATCTACATACAAAATTTCAGTGGAATCTGATGAATAGTTTCTGATTAATTGGATGTTGACAAAACGAATCGTTTTTCAACAATCTATACAATACTGCAGAAAATTCGCTCAAACATTAGTTTTCGAATCAATTCTTTCAATAATTGCGAAAACAGAATTATAAGGGCCTAAATCCATAGCCATCAACTGAATTTTGCCTATTAAAGAATTTAGCTGATAATCGGACCCTGAAACTTAGGCTGATCCCATGGGACAAGCAAGTAAAGAGTCAAGTTATCGTACGTTTCGCTAAAACTAAATAGAACTCACCTCAAAGTTTATCACAAGAATCTCTGCACTGTGAAATTCCTGTGTGCATATTATGCTGTTCAGATCTGCTATCATTCTGTCCATCCATGCCTTTATATGATCATAGTTTGCACAAAATTTATACAGCTCAAAATAATCAGTAAGGTCATACTTCCTGTTCATTTCCTTCATTGAGAGTTCACTCCACATCTCGTGTATTATCTCTAGTTTAGAATTTATTTGTTCGGCATTCTCAGGATATTTGTGGCTGAGCCGATCTGCAGTCTTCTCGAGTTCTTTTATCTGAAATAAAAAAACTCTGCAACTCTCAAAATATAAATTGAAAGAAAATTTGAAAAAATTTTGGGAGGTGGGAAGATCAGTGTGGTACCTATATTTGTATCAAAACACTCCTTTTTCTTCTGAACCGATCATTCTCTCTTTTCATTAAAGTTCTGTGTAAAATCACAATAGTGGAACTATAGAAAATTCAAAAATAGATTTGATTGGGTTGAGATTTTGAGTCAGTATTTAGGGTGAGTCAATGCTCAATAGTGCTTGATCGTTCGATAACTCCTGTAAATTTTGGGCTAGAAGAATGATTCAATTTTTGTCGGAATCGACAGCACTCAGCGCATAAGAAGTGGAGAAACACGATACCCCCTATCTTTTCCAGTGGGAATGCCTAATTTTTATATAGTGGTCATAATTTCCACGAAATTCTGATTTCGAAATACTCCACTTGTCATCATTTATCTGTGGTACTTTTTGACGTAGGTCACTTTTTTAGAAAAATGTCATGGTTGCTATGGCAATTTATTTCAGATATCCATAAAATGCCATGGAACTTATTAAATTATGATAATTTGACAATCAGCATCGACGAATTTTGTGCTGAAAATTTGCATGTTTGGATGTGAGACAATGATCTTTCTCTCTAAAATATTTTCAGATCTCCACAGC
Organism: Harmonia axyridis; assembly: GCF_914767665.1. Classification (NCBI taxonomy): domain Eukaryota; kingdom Metazoa; phylum Arthropoda; class Insecta; order Coleoptera; family Coccinellidae; genus Harmonia; species Harmonia axyridis. Next base: position 1,414,561 of record NC_059508.1, read on the forward strand.
TTCTGGTTATACCGGAAGCAGACAACTATTTCAAATGGCACATCCAGTATTTTATTAATAACAATGTAGTTTATTTTATCATATACATTAATCGCAGAGGCTTTTATTGCATCATTAGATAACTTATTTGATGAAAATTTCAGTAATATGTCTCACCTTGGGTATAGACTCAATGGTTCGTGAGTTAATGGGATCATTGTGAAAAAATGGTTACGACAAGGACTCATATTCTTTTCGAATATATCTGCAGAGAAAGTTTTTTTCAGAAGACCCTTTTTCATTTTCGATTCTACAAATACGTAGAATTATAAAACTGTTTGCAGTTTGCTCCAAAAATGTACAGGGTGTTTATCAGGAGATCATGAACTTGGACAACTCGAATTCATCAAAACTAAAGATTTACAAATTAAAACCTCTATTCTTTATTATTTCAGTTGATTTTACGTATAAACAGAGTGACTTGGTGGAAATTCCCACTAGCGGATAGTGAAAACAAAATTCTGAAGATTCATTACTGTAAATTTATCAACCTAAATATCATGATATTTGAAGTATAATTGCTCACCCTGTAGAGTAAGACACGTAATTCATTCTCCAAGCCTTTGTGTTTTCTCAGCAAGGTTCGTACGGTTTTCAAACTATCGCCAGTATCAGTATTATCAAGTTTTTTATCTTTCTCCTGAATCCAGTCTTCAGTTTCATCCAGATCCCTGTAAAATCTTTGGAGATCATGAGCAGAGCTTAACTGTAAATCTCGGTTTCTGCTGATTTCTTGAAGTTGTTGCATTTTGAATTTCATATCCTGCGAAAATATCAGATATCGTTAATATGAAAAAAAATTAAAAACTCAATTTTACCTCCGTATTATTAGATACCATCTGTCTCAGTTCATCTTCAAGCAAGGGCAGTAATTTTTCTGTTTTTGTTAACATCCCTATAAGCTTTATTTTCATTTCTGCAAGGTCTGACTGAAAATCATTGAATTTTTTTTGCATAATTTCAACAGCCTCTACACTTTCACCAATATCGCCTTCCAGGACATATGCTCCTTTCACTGAAATATTATTTTACTTACAAGAGAGCAATGATATATTATTTTTAAAGCTACTCTTCACTTTAATATTTCTAACCCTTAATCCAAGAAGATATTTCTGAAGATTCCCGTATGAGAGAAAATGCTGTGACTGTATCCACCAATTTTTTTCTACGTATTTCTGTTAATTCTATCAGCTCATTGTACTGCTTTTCCAATTCAATCTGTCTGCTCAAAATTGGACAGATGGAATTTTTTTCTCTAGGTTTGATTTTAGATAGACACTTCTTAGGCACATATCCTTGGTGTCCATCTTTCTCAACCTTACACCAAATCTGAAACGAGATATTTTCTGGATCGTCATTCGTTTGGGTTTTCTCAACTAAATAGTACCTCATGAGAAGGGTTAACTAAGGTGAGGCAGTCTCCTACCATAACGGTGAGTTCTTTTGGATTTCTTGATGTATAATTTTCCACAGCTACAACTGTTTCTCGCTCATCGGTGATAGTCACTTTTAGCTCCGTTTGCTTAAAAAAAAATAAAAGTGAATTTTGATTTCGAAAGTTTTTTTATTGAAAATAATAAACCAAATACACTGAAAATTCTACACAATTGTTAATTATTTCTTCCTTCAATGAAATAAATATTGTTATATCAAAGAAACATAGAGTGTGGTCCAACGAAAACTTTACACTTTGATTTTCCGACTTTTAAATGGAAATGTGGAAAATCGCTGGGACCCGTCATTTCTGATTCGAGGGGATCAACTTTTTCGCTTTCTTCATCCCTAAAATTTCAACTCCCTGAAGGCGGTGAACACAAGCCCTTGATTTTAAATAGGAATGATAATTTGAAGATCCTACCGAGTACTATCAGACCCTAAAATTTTGCTTCAAGATATCTATTGATAATGAAATAACAGCGAAAATAGTGAAAGAAGCAATGTGCAATGTGAACGCTTTCAGCAAAATTTTCATTGAGTCATGGAAATGATTGGTGTCGATTCCAGCATTTAATGAACTAATCACAATAGTCACATATATCGTAAAAAGAGTGAACCTACCCTACAAATATCTGCTTGTTTCTTCAATTCTTCGATTTTTCGACCGAATGCTTTCAAATCATCGATTAAGACTTCGTGTCTTCTTAATAATGCAGTTGATGAATCTTCATTAGTTCCATAATCTTTGTTGCTCAGAACAAAATGTTTTTCTTTCATGATTGCATCGTGCAATTCAGCTTCAGCAAAATAATTATAGATCCGATTGGCCTCTTCTAGATTCAGTTGGTACTAAAAAGGGGGAACAATACTTACAAACCTGACAAAAATTTCATCGAATGATATACCTGTCTATTCTTTTTTTTCAAATAATTCCAGGCTTTGAGGCAAATGGTTAAATTTTTAAGGATCTCATCTTTATCATAATGATTTTTAGCTATCATTCGTTTCCCAATATTACGTAGAGCATATATTTCTTTCTCACGAGCTATTATTTCACCTTTTTTAGTTTTGTATCTAGAAGTCAAGTGTTGGACATCAAGTAAGCCAAGCTCTGTAAAAAAAATTGATATATTTCAGGAGTTCAGATTGCCTACTCACGTAGGTACTGGCGACATTTTGTTCTAGAACTGTCGGTTTTACTTGGTGATAAAAATATGAAAAACCCTACATAATATATTAAATTCGGTAGATTGAATTTGAAGAAAATGCTTCAAAAAGCGAAAACCTAACGGCCATCGTGAACTGGTACAATTAAAAAATATTCTATGAAATAGAGAACAAGAAGCCACTGCTATAATTATTTCAATAGGTATTCTATAATGATGAAAAAAAGTTTTTGGGTTGAAGAATAGTTGCTGAAATAGACGAATAGAATTCAGAACATTCTGAGAGTTAGAAAAGATCCGGCGATCTTCCCTCAATTAGATCAATAGGTAGCCAGTATATGAGTAGTGAGTATATTATACCTTTAGAAAAGCTATTGGTATCGCAAATACGCTGAAGGAAATTAATATGTTGATGATAAAAGCTTCGTCTGTACCAAATTATTCAAACCTTTATTCAGATACATGGGCGTTCAACTTTGCTTCCGCCGTTTTTTCTAAAATTCGAGGCTTTATTGTGAAAAACTCGTTCGCATTTATGATTCAAAGTATGGTCCATTCCTGACAACTACTTACTCCCATCTTTCGGGCAGCGTACGTATCCCGCGTGGAAAAAACTGGTCATCTTTTAAAGCGATCCACGAATCGATCCAATTTTTTACTTCTTCATAAAACCGGAAGTGCTGCTCAGCCAGGCCGTGTGCCACTGATCGAAACAAGTGATAATCCAAGAGAGCAACATTTGGAGAATACTGCGGGTGGGACAGGACTTCCTATTGCGACGTTCCCAAATATAAATTGACCACTTTCGCAACATGGGGTCGAGCACTGTCATACTGTAAAATCACTTTATCATGTCTCTCATTGTATTGCGTTTGTCTTTCAATGCTCGGCTCAAACGCATCAATTCCGTTCGATAACAATCGCCTGTGATTGTTTCAGTGGTTTTCAACAACTCATAATACACTAAACCAAGCTGGTCCTACCAAATACTGAGCATGGCCTTGGAACCGTAAATATTCGATTTGGCCTTCGACGTGAAAGCATGGCCGAGATATCCAAATGATTTATGTGCTTGGGATTATCGTAATGAGCCCATTTTTCTTCTCCAGTCACAATGCGATGCAGATATCTCTTCCGTTTTGCTTAGTAAGCATCTGTTAACAAGCAAACACAACGCCGTTCAACATCTCTCGGTTTCAACTCGTACGGCACCCAATTCTGAACCATTCCCATGACTTTCAGGCGTTTTGAAATGGCTTGTTATGTCACTCACAATGATCATGCCACTTCTTGTTACGTTTGACAAGAGTCTTGATCAAGTAATGCCTCCAATCCTGCATCTTCGAAAACATTCTCTCTTGCATCGCCATGCTGGTCTTCGACGTCGAAATCACTGTTCTTGAAGCGTTGAAACCTTAGACTATACAGGGTCCTGCAATACTGCGTTAGGCTTCTATAGCTGCCAAACATTCAAGGAGTTCAGTTAAAAAGCATTCCATTTGTACTTTCAATTCAGCATCTCTGGAAATTATTTTCTGATATACAGGGTGTTCCCAAATAAAATTATTCAACAAATGAGTGATTTTTTAAATGGAACACCCCTTATAATTTTACATATTCTCAATGCTTTCCAATATCTCTATCATGATGCGAAATATTGGGGATATTTTTCCAACGGTACGGATCTTATTAAAAAAAAACTGCAAAATTTCGACGAAACAGTAGTTCGGTAAAAGCCCTTCACCGATTTTCAGAAGCGATAGAAACATGAATTGATAAGAATTTCTTTTAACCTAAGAATTTGCCTAGTCATCGTTCCTGAATCCTGCTCAAATTCATATTTCTATCGCTTCTGGAAATCGGTAGAGGGCTTTTACCGAAGTACTGTTTCGTCGAAATTTTGCAGTTTTTTTCTGAATAAGATCCGTACCTTTGGAAAATATCCCTAATATTTTGCATCATGATAGAGATATTGAAGAGCATTGAAAATATGCAAAATTGTAAGGGCTGTACCATTTAAAAAATGACTCATTTGTTGAATAATTTCATTTAGGAACACCCTGTATATCAGGAAATAATTTCCAGAGATGCAGAATCGAAAGAACAGAGGGGGTGTTTTTCAACTGAATTTCTAAAACGTCTGCAGGAACCTGTATTGGTAGAGACCCATTTATTTATATTAGAAAGTGTCGCTTCTGAAACTTAGAACTGGTCGACTGTATCACTACCATATACTGGTCCATTCAAATATGTTGCCAAACTGCGCATGTGGTAGGTTTCTCTTATGCTTATTATCAGACACAAAAATTGTTCCTCTCATTTAAAATGCAGAATTGATATAATAGGTAGAAATTTTTCATTAAGATAGTCTTTTCGGATATACAGGGCGACCCGGGAAGAATGCGACAAACAGATACCGTGAATTAAGGACATCATAGAGGATTCGTATCAAGCGGTTTCAATCGCCTGAGTGCCTTCGTTTGGGATATACAGGGTGATGTTCATCTTATGAGTGAAATTTCACATATCAATAACTCTTTAACTAATCGACCGAATAATTTCAAATATTGACACCCTGTATTTTTAATGAGTATATTAAAGAATATAGTCGATTCTGGTATTTTATGTTAGAGGTTATTAGACGGAAGAAATTCAGGATAGAGTTATGACAGCACCGCTTTTTTTCCTGCTTGAGTTGAAAGAGGAGAGATAAAGATATCTTTCTCGCCTCGTGGTTTTCGAAACAACTAGTTGCCATATTTGGAAAAACCAAGTTATAGAATTACAGAAAATTTTGCGAGTCAACATCAAGTTATTCAAATTTTATTTCGTATATTATCTTTGATTAAAAATGGTTCGTAAGTGTGAAGCTTGTTGAAAAGATAGGAATTCTAGTCGGAATTTATTGTTCCATAGGTAAGTGTGTTGTTAAAACAGAGCATCAAGTTGTTTATATGTTCAGTGGTGCAGAAACTGTTAATAAGGAAGCTTTCAATGTAAATGTTCAACAGAAAATGATGATTTTTTTTAATTTAAGTTCCTTGATTACGATGAAAAGAGACGAATTTGGGCTTCCTTGCTGGGATGATGGCTGAAATAAGAAAATAATTTTCATTTGTTCAAATCAGTTCGACCCTAATAATATCCAAACGAGAACAAATGGGAAAAGATTCATCAAACAAGATGCCAATCCATTACCTTTACATTCTCTATTTGAAAATTCTAGTATAAGGTAATTACAATCTTTAACTGCAATACATAATCACCTATAAACACATAACATACTTTAAGCTATACCTATATTCAAAATGTTTCAGTGATAAATAACTCCTCAAAGACGGAAAGCAGTCCAAGTGAACAAGACAAGTAAGCTTTTATGATCTCTACAATATTTTATTGAAATCTAACTTCAAATTTATTCTTCAATTGAAAATTCTTCAATTAAGAACTTCTTTTGTAGTGTTGTGTGTGACCAATAAATATATTATCAAATAATAGTGGCATTTGATAATATTCCTTAATTATTCTGAATTTTCTAGAACATTGTGGGCATCAAGTTATAACCCTGATGAGAGTAAACTGGAGCTGAGGAATTCTTCATCCATACTCTCAACGTCAGAATGTGAAAATGAAGCAAGCAATAAGGTGAAGTTTCTTGAACCAACTAAGGATAAAATGCCCACTAAAAAGAGGTAATATTTAGTTCATATCATATCAAAATAAATAAGATGATTTATGAACAATATATTTCAACTTTTTGAGTGCTTGTTCACTGAACAGATCGCTCGTTTCATTTCGTAAAAATGTTTTGGAGACCACATATATACCTATATACAGTTATGTGGTCTCCAAAAGTACGATTCATGAACGAGTGCTCAATAGGTCCTTACTTCAAGTAGTGCTTTTTCAATTTTTTGTTTGAAAAATACTCAGGTTTATTTAATTCATTACAGAAAGAGGGAATACATTGGCGATTTGTCTAGTAGCGATTTCTCAACTCCAGAGAAAAGAAGGAGGAGTCTTTACATTTTCAAGACTCCTCCTTTTTTTTTCTGGTGTTGAGTGATTTCTCAGCAAAAGACGAAAATACGTTCCCTAAGAACAAAAGTGAAACAACAGGAATGCAGAATCATTACTTTGAAGAATTTGGTGTCATCTTTGAATGAAAAATACCGGCTCACAGAAGCTTCACAGCAGGCAATAGTAGTGAGTTCATTATCTGTATTTATTTAATGTTCACCAAATGTGAATTTCTCTGCACCCTTTGAGAAAATTACTTCTTGCTTTTCAATCAGTGCATTGTTTGTGAGCTTCACAATCTTATCACTGTTTTGAACACTGAAGTCATAACTCGAAAAATTTAAATTCAAGTCATTTTAAAGAGTTGATTTTCTGACTGACAGAAATTTCTTGACAAAATAATGCTGTGTATATCTCGTATTCCCAACACCACTCAGTACAATTCATGCATTTATTTATCAAATGTCGGAGCATATTTTAAAATCAATTTTTATATTAATTATTTTGGAAATATTGTATTCTAGTCTCATTACCAATCTACTTTTCTTCCTATTTATTCAGTTATATTTTTTTGCAGGCACCAGTCCCTGAAATAGCAGGATTAGCAGGACATATTTTTTAAGGAATGATGGAAGGACCAAGCAGGCAAAAATATGAAACTAGTATAAGAACATTTGCTCTGACACTGGCTTTTTATTCTCCGAAAGCTAACAATTATGTAAGGAGTACTTCCAATGGGCGTTCTCCACATTTAGGAACAATTTCTAAATGGTATCAGGCTGTCGATGGAAGCCAAAGAGGCTTTGATAGCTATCATTTAAAAAAAAATGACTCAACTGATCCTGTTATGTGCAATTTGGTAATGGATGAAATGTCTATCAGTCAGCAAATGGAGTAGACAGGAAAAAAATTCACTGGGTATATTGATGTAGGTACTAACCTCGTTTCTGATAATTTGCCGGAAGCGTAAGCGATGGAGGTTTTAGTATTTATGCTTGTGTGCATCCACAGCTCATGAAAAATACCCATTGGATATTTCCTGCTCAAAGACCTCTCAGCAACTGAAAGGACTGAGCTAGTTAAGAAATGCCTAGAATTTATCAGTGAAAGTGGAATTATTATAACTTCTCTAACTTTTGATGGCACCGTAACAAATATCTCTATGGCAGAGAAATTGGGAGTGAATTTCACTCCATTATGAAAACTTTTTTTGTGGACCCAATATCAAAAAGAAATATTCTCATTTTTTCAGATGCATGTCATATGTTGAAATTAGTCAGAAACTGTTTTGCTTCACAAGTGTCATGAGAGATGTTTATCGAAAAAGCATAGAGTGGAATTTTGTTCTTAAATTATGAAATCGTTGAAATTCAGAATGAATAATAAATAAAATAATGAAGGTCATGGTACCAGGTTGAGCATGGTTAGGGTGAGCTCTCGATAGTTTCAGTAATTAAGGTGGTTGAATTGGCTACAAGAATTCAGATCCTAATGTCATAGTGTATATTTATCAATGGACACCGCGATAATTAATTCAATAAGCATTTGATTCCCTGTTGCCAGATAATCGTGAATGGAAATAGTACTAAGTGAGTTCAAAAACGAGTCAGAAAACTAGAAGTAATTCTAATTCTGTTACAATTGATGGGGGCGTGGTGAAACTTCTAACCAATAAATGATTACCAAAACTGAACCTCAATATTGAGGGACAAATAGACAAAATATGTAAAAAGTTCGGTAACTTGGATACCAAGATGGAAAATATGATTACTCAATTGTCTTCAGTAAGTTCTCTGGTTGAAGTTAACAAAATTCTAATCGAAGTAGTAGGTACTTGAAAATTTGAAGCGGGATAGCAGGTAACATTCACTGATTTGAGCAGGACTCAAAGATTGTTTAATGTTCAATGAAGGTATGAAAATCAAATGTTCTCATTGATCCAGATGTCGCGTATTCCCCTCATAGTGCTGTTTACGTGTTATTGACGCTTAAAAAACACATGCACTTGGCTAAACGTTGTCGAAATTTATTGCCACTTGAGGCGGCTTCTGGATTATTTTTCTCTTCAAAGTAATGGTTCATCCTTATAATCCGATTCATGAGTATTGATGAATTTTGTCCCTGTTTCGGATGTCGTCGATATCTGTATTATTTTGTTTTAGTTTTCTTACCATTGAATTGAAAGAAAAAGCGAGATAAACTCTCGTTTATATTAGTGGGAGTCAGTGAATATTATTTTTGGGTGAAGGTGGGTCTTTATCTATCATTTGAGACTAAAGTCACGTCTAGTTGATTTGGGTATTACATCAAATATATGTATATATTTTTTTTTCTCTTTCTCAACTTGACATTTTGACCAAGATATATTTTCTTCCAATTTAAGATTTTCCGCGAATCATACTACAAGAATGTATTTATTGTTCTCTTTAAGTTTTCCTATCATTGAGCTCACTCATAATTCATGAGGCCTAGCTTAGTATGTTAACTTCAAACCTTAGTGTTTACTACCAAAATTGTAGAGTGTTGAACACTAAATGCGATTAATTATGTGAGGTACAAAGTACTTTTCGCACATCAGTTATGCGATACCACATACACCTTTCTGTGTGATGCAACCCCATTATATTATATTGTATTGTATGGCTCGGTTTAATGTTGGCATGCAACTAATAACTTCTTGAGATTTATTATATATAATTATTTGATGTTACCTTTTTTCCTTGTAATGAGACTTGTGTGGTCTGATGTTAGGATATAATATATAAATAAATTAAGAAATAAAGAAGGGGTACATGCAGCAACCAAACTTAGACTGAGGTACTTGCAATGGTCAAGGGAAAAAATGAAAGTTCGTTTAGCTACACAAACATTGAGTAGAACTGTCAGTGATGCAATAAAGTTTTTATGTGAAGACTTGAAATACCCCGAATTTTAAGGTTCTGAAGAAACCACAGAATTTATTCTGAATTTCATTAATTTATTCGATATGCTTAATTCTAGGAACAAATTCGCCAAATATAGATTCGAAAAAGCTTTTACTGAGTTAACAGTAAATTTTTTTCTAGAATTCATTGAAGAAATTAATATATACATATAGGGTCCACAATTAAATAATATTTCAATTTTACCAAGCAAGAGAAAAACGGTCTTTTCGGGGACAATGATAATTATGGAGAGATAAGAAGTATGTTGAGTATGATATTGAAAAGAAATACGTGAAGTATATTTCAACTTACAAGCTCTCCCGAGGTCACTCAGAATTTTTTTTTTGGTGGCATCAGGAGCAAGGAAGGTTATAATAATAACCTAACTGCCAGGTAATTTGAGGCATCTTACAAGAGGCTACTCCACAATAAAATATATCATCAAATACTGGCAAAGCAAATTTAGAAAGGTGTCAATTTCAAATCGTGGGTCAGGAAAAAAAATTAATCATTAATGAATCTGGAGAAAATTTGAAGGAGAAAGAGGAGTTTTTAGTATTCATGAAAAAAACCAGGATATAGATATAAAAAAATATAACGTCCATGCTAGTTCAGCATGGAATCTAACTATGCATGTTGAGGATGTTGTCGCTTATATTTCTGGTTTTGTCACCAGAGGTGTTCTTAAATGCATTAATTGAGCAAATATTTCAGTGGACAATTTGTCTTTGTCTGCTCTACAGAGGAAAAAACCAATGGCAATTTGCAAAAGGCCAGCGAAATGGTTATAGGTGTTTGCAGGGTTGTTGAAAAATATTTTAGGCTCTATGACAAGACTACGGGTGTTTTAGAATCTAAAGTTAGAGATCCAATCACGCCTCTGATGACAAACACCATGAAAAATTTTCCTTTGACAACATTTGAAGCATTTGGTAATCATCTGTATGATGATAATCCCCTGTAGGGTAATTGCATGGACCTTGTCAAACTCTTCCTTAAAAACTATTTTAAACTTCAGATTCATTAAGAAACATATATTATAAAAATTCATGATATAGAAAAAATTATGGATATTTTTGTAGTAGACAATGAAGATTTTAAATATGATTTTTTAATTGGTTTGGATTGTATAAAGAATTTCAAATTAGTACAAAATGAAAACTTAAATATCACACAATTTGATTAAGCACAAAATAACATGAGTTCCAATAAAAAGCATGCCGAAAGGGATAACCTTTTTGAAAATGATTCTCTCAATTCAACAGATTCAGAAATTCGTGATGCACTGGGTGAAAAGAATGATGAGAATTATTTTTCAGATTCTGATGAACAAAAAAAAAAGAAAATATAAAAAGATATTAGATAAATTTCAATGAACATATAAACACAGATAAATTTAAGATATTCGTGAACCATTAAGATTCAGAAAAAAATCAACATATTTAATCGAGAATAACTTCATGATGCAGACACAAATCGACTAATATTTCTATGGCGTTATGTTTACAAATACCCAAGCTTACTGTATGACATCTACGTTCTATTTATTTTGACTTCCACTTACCGTTTCAGCCATCTATTGCAAAACAGCGGAAGCAAAGTTGTACAACAATATTTCACTTACCTGTCTGGAATACACTGAGACTATATATTTTCTGATTAATCCATTTCATTTGTTCCCCTATATCCATGAATAGTTCACTTTCTTTACGAGCATCGCTTATAACCTGCTGTTTCTTCTCTATTATATCAGTGAGAGTCCAGCGTGTTTTGCTCAATTTACGTATTCTATTCATAACTGTTCGAGCACTGCTAAAACCGTTTTTGATAAGGTACATTCCTTTTAGTTTTATATTATGCATTTGTCTATGAGAAACCCGGACATCTCGTTCTAAAGTTTCAAGATTGAGTTCTACTTTCAGTATATTCGATATTTCCCCATCATGAAAAATATATTGATGATCTAGCCTTTCCTGGTATTCTTTAAGCTGGAGCTCTAATGCTGTTGTTGCTAGAAGAAAAGTTCGTAACTCGTGCATTGTTTCCAATTTAGATATTCTGTCCAGTGTCTTGTGATTCAAAGATTCCCAGCAGTCAAGAATTCCTTGCACTCGTTTTCTTACAGTTTCTAAATATTGGAAAAATGTTGATTAGTTTATGCATGAAACTCTTCTGGTGGGGTATAATAGGTTATTACTTCTAATGAAGAAGTGATTGCCGAGTTGAAGCCTATTTCGAAATCAAAGACGAATCCTTCAACAGAAAAAGTTTTGAAAAGTTGGAGAAGCGTTGGCGTACATGTATCACTCTTTAAGGTGACTATGTTGAAACTAAAGTCGTATTTTTAAAAAAGTTTTTACCGGTTAGGCCCAGTAATTGACGAAGTTTAATGAAGTGTTATAGTAGGAATTTAACAATAGTTCATTTGTTATTTCGAAACGATTTTTACAAAAGGCACTTGATAGAATCTGTCAAATAGTCTTAAGAATATTATATTTCTTCCTTTCCCAATGGAAAGAGACTTACCAGCTGCAAAATGTTTTTCATTCTTCAACCTCCGTTCTCTGACTACCAATCCATAAACTATTTTTGTGTAATCAACTAATTCATTTACAATAAGATTATTAGATGCAATACACCCACTTATACAGGAGGGATCTATGAAACTTTCATTGGTGACTATTTTGAGCCTTTCGTTGATCCATCTATCGATATCATCGCAGTCTGCATAAAATATTTGCACTTTCAATGCCTCCAACAAGTGTTGCAATCTCTTATCTGATTTTGCCTTTATAGTTTCATATGTAGAAGTAATCTAAAAAAAATATACTCTGATTGGTTTTTCAGAATGATTCCTGATGATTTGAAAAGGATCAAATGATTCGCTTACCGATGCTCTTCTTATATTTATCACTGAATCTTGGATTTCAGTCAATTTCTCAACCTCAGGTTCCTCTCCAACTAGAAATGTGATTCTTTTTGCCTCGTTATCAAAAACAATTTCAAATTCCTTGTGTTCCTCTATCAATTCTTGTACACTATCGAAGCAATTCAAAACATCCTCATCAAGAACTAGGAATGCCTCCTTTTGTTTTAGCCAATTTTCCATTTCGTCGTATTTCCGATTGAGTTTTCGGAACTCCAGTCTCGATTGGTAAAGGCTTTCTTGTTCCTCAATTAATTCTATATTAGAAAATTTCATCAGATCGGTCAAGAATAATAATATTTTTCGTAGTTTGTAAAATAATTTTAAATATATAAGAAAAGCGTAAACCAATTGATTGAATCTTATTTGAAAGATAGAGTACATATGGTGGAAATTAATGGATTAAGATCTTCGTTCCGGGATATAGAGTGCGGTGTACAATGCTTGCAAATGCAGATAGATGTATACATTGCTATTCTGACTGAACCGTGAATGGAGCTATGGAAAGGGCAAAATTGCGTTTGCATAGTTTATCTGAATGGTTCTAATAAGACTGCCTTTATTAGCATTCACACTTAAAAACACAGCTGAATATATGAATAAAAGTTTACTGTTAAGACTCAAAAATAGATCGATGGGTCCATTCGGCAAAATTTTTGGGTGTCATTATTGAAGCGAACCTCTTGTGAACAGAAGATGTATTATCTACAATTTTATCAGGGAGTTGTTATACCCTGTTCAGGGTATGGTGTAATAAGAGTCTAGATTAAAAAGATATTATTAATATAATGGACTAGTTTTAATTTTTTTGTTGAGGATTAATTCTAAAAATTTAAGTAAAATGAAACAAAAATGTGGAAGAATCATTGAAATATCTCTAGAAATGAAAAAGTTATGGGACTTTGAAGTTGCGCTTGGAAGAATAATTTCATAATACGCAGCGTCTAGTGTGTGACGTCACGCCACTTAAACGAGGCGACTAGTATTCGCAGAGTGCTTACGAATTCATTGGTGTACAATCACTTGTGCCGTTCGTGTCGTGTTTTGTTCGTTACACGATGGCTGAAATAAAAAAAAATCCTACAAATATTGTATTGTGCCTATGTGTGCAAGCACGACAATTAAAAACCCCAATAAATTGTTTTTTTATGTACCAAATGACATGAATCAAAGGAAGAAGTGGTGCAAATTAATGAGGCTGACTTGATTGGACCTAAAACTACTTCATATGTGTGTGAAGATCATTTTGATGTAAGTACCTATCAGTACTAGCTGTCTATTTCTGATAATAAAAATACTAAGGTGTAAGTTGGTTTGAAATAAGTTATTGAGTGAAAATAACTTTGTCCTTTCACGAAGCCTTCTTCCATTATGGTGACATAAAAACAAAACTCGAGTTAAAACTACACTGTACAACTACAAACGGCGCGAGAGCCTTGGCGCGGCTAAGTATCTAAACGTAATTTATGGTGTAGCGATCACAGGCAAGTGGCGTGATGTCATAGACGAGTCGGAGACCAAAGACGTTCCGCGCTAAAATACGTAAATTTAAATAATCTATTTCTCAGTCATTTATTGATGAATTTTCAACATTTTTTCACTGATTTATCTGTTTTGCTCTATATTTTAATTCTATCGTGTCAAATATAGTATTATCAACATGACTAAACTAGTCCATTGGACAGGGTATTATTATTCGAAATTTTGTAACTGTTCTATGATCAAGAATGTTAATGGGTGAGGTTAGCTATAGTGAAGTTATTTCCTGTTGTACAAATGATTGATATATAGGTTGACAGAGAAATTATAGGCTCACTTTTTGAGTTCTCTTATAGGTAAATATTAATGTATGTATTTTTGAAAAAACTAATAAATATCTGTTAAAGTGCATAATTTGAGACCTAAGAAAAAGAAGATTAGAAATCAAGAAAATAACCGTTCTCCGAAAAATATTATACGGTTTTGTAGGTTATCAGCAAAACTTGATTACATCTTTCCATGTGAAAGCTACATAGTTGAATCCTTAGAAAACTTATTTCATCGATGAACTCTATACACACACAAAATCTCATCGAAAGCTTACTACGACTTTTTTCTGAAATACTAATAATGATATTTGACATGAACATTCGTTTGCAACTAATCTTCAATTTTTAGCTCTATCTGGGTGTTTTTGCAATTATTTAAACAACAAAATTTCATATGGGAATTAAATTCACCCGAATCATATCCAATATCAAAATCAACCGTCATGTTTTGATGCTGTGCCTACGACGAAGTTGAAGTCTCTAGTATGTTCGAGAATTATCATGCACAGACGGATATTATTGAATTTGACGTTGTATTCTTAATTGAGACGAGCACACTATTTAAGACAAGACATTTAGGCAAAATGATAAGTTCTACTTTCAAAGTACCGGTTATGTCCTGTCTGCCGGTTTCTACATCTTCTATCAGTTCAGCGATTTCATCACTTCTTTCTGGAAAAATTGCTGAAATTTGTTCCCCAACTTTTGGTGCCTGTTCCAGAGCTGTTTTTCTCATGTCGAAAACATCTCTGTAGATTTGACAAATTTGTAATGTCATCTCAGGATCATCAGTTTTTGGTGCTATGCGCTGTGTAGCAATGATGTTATAATAACCATTCATCCATTCTATTAACTCTATGACTTCTTCCAAGTATGCGTTGCATCTGCACAAATTTCGTAAATTCCTCCCACGTTCCTAAAAAAAAAACAATTGGAATTTCGTAAATTTTTATAAGCATTTCAGCATTCAATTATTTGGGAATAATTCTGAATGGTCATCAAAACTCTTTTTCTGACAGTACAGATATGAGCAAACATGTTTATCCGGCATAAAGAAAGCCAAAGTTAGTTTTGATATTTCTGAAATTACCAATAGAGATATTGAGACAAAATCGAATATAATCTGTGAATTTCAGACAATTTAAATATTCGATAATCACCGACTATATTAAGTGTACAACTTTGCTTCCGCCGTTTTGCAATGGATGGTTGAAGCGGTAAGTGGTAGTCGAAATTAATAGATCGTAGATGTCATACAATAAACTTAGGTATTTGTAAACATAACAGCATTACAATCCAAATTCTCGTCATTTCCGGGTGGTTCTAATTTTCTGTTTTAATATGAAAAAATAAGCGGCTGAGGCTCATCGAATGCTCTCAAATGCATATGGTGAGGCCGCTTTTCGTGAAAGACCGTGTCGAGAGTGGTTTCAACTCTCAAGAACGGTGATTTTGAGGTTTTCAAAGATGCAGAATTGGACGCATTACCAAGGACGCAGATCTTTTTTTTCTTGAAGGGGAATCGAAAAAAATGTTTTTGACGACAACGTTCATATCTCTTGATATCGAAGTTTGAACTACATTACTCGAAAACACTTTTTATTACAAATTCGATTGTTCTTGGTGTTCTCACCTTATACTGGGTGTTCCTAAATTGGAGTTACGAAGGAAAATGAGAGATTCCTTGGATGAATATAAAGAATAATAACTCTGGTAAACATGAGCCCGCAAACGCTTTGTTTGAGAGATATGGGGTGTTTTTTGTATAGGACAGGACAGTGTCACACAAAGAAGGACCTTTCCGCTTCACACTACCCAGCAGGTGCTGACAGGTGTTTTACACTTGTCGAGATTTGTTGGGTGTCCATAAGGTGGATTTCCCTCCATTAAAAAAAAGGATGTTTTTCTAGTCGCAGTTTTATGTGATGTTTATATCAGATTATCGAATCTTTATTAATCTTTGCTACAGATTTGGCAAATAAGTACTGAAACTTATAATTAATGTATTCATCATATCGTACTTATAATTCATATATTTTATTATACAGGGTGGCCATTTGAAAACGAAACAGACGAAATTACAGACGAAATAAAGTTTTTCGATAGAAATGCTCGGACAGGTCGATTTCTGTTTCGAGGGGGACAACTTAAGATGTAGGTTACGGACGCATAGCGCTTCAACCCTTGCTACTACAACCCTCACCCCCAAATTTTGAATAGGGAAGATGGGGTGAGTGATACCTCATTTGAAAGGTTTTTTTATACTGATTTCAGCACAGTAATTGTTTTTTCATTTTATGCATTAGTTCTCGAAATATTCTTAACTGAGTATTTGAAAATGAAGTGGTGTTTTCATGGCACTTGTAGTATTTTGTGAAAAATCGACATTTTGAGCTTCAAAACAACCATGACTGTGGCTTCCTTCCTAACTAACTAACGCATGAATATTTCGAGAACTAATGCATAAAATGAAAAAACAATAACTGAGCTGAAATCAGTATAAAAATACCTTTAAATTGAGGTATCACTCACCCCATCTTCCCTATTCAAAAATTGGGGGTGGGGGTTGTAGCAGCAAGGGTTGAAGCGCTATGCGTCCGTAACCTACATCTTAAGTTGTCCCCCTCGAAACAGAAATCGACCTGTCCGAGCATTTCTATCGAAAAACTTTATTTCGTCTGTAATCTCGTCTGTTTCGTTTTCAAATGGCCACCCTGTATATTTCATCTATAATAATTTGTATACGACAAAACTACAATAAACCAAAGATTGTAGTACTGGACCAGAGATTTTTTACATCATTATCTCAAAAACAAAGCGTTTGCGGACTCATGTTATAGGGCTTTTTTTCTTAATGTTTTCCAATTTAGGAACACCGTATAGATAAAGTCAATTCAACACTGATATCACGAATAAATTGCAATTTGAATGAAACACAATAGATTGTACAACATAGCCCAGACAATTTTTTTTATGCGAATTACTCAGGTTCAGTTCTTCGATAACTGCAGTATTGAAATTTGTGACGAGAATGATATAAAAATCGAAAACAATGAGGTAAGTGTAAACGGATGAGGAATTCAAAAAATCACAAATGGCAAATAAGGGGCGACGACGAAAGAGCGGGTAGATAGATAGATAGATAATGCTTCTTTATTTCAAATAAGCAAATACAATGTTATACAAAGAAAAAATTTGAGTGAAATGACGTCATACATTCACAGGCCCTTATACCGCCCCTTCGAAATATTCTGCCAGACTATATGGCTCTAGCATTACTAATAAATTCTTTATTCTATTCCTGAATAGTTTGTAATCTGATATACATTTATTTTGATTAGGCAACTTATTGAAAGCTCTTATACTCATGTAAGATGGACATTTCTCTGTTAATGTTAACCTATGTGCAGGAAAGTTTATGTCTTAAGATCTTGTGTTATATATATTTAAATTCTCTTCTGTGAAATTGTACCTATTTTTGTGCAGAAACAACAAACATTCGAACAAATATAGACCAAAGACTGTGAAAATATTTTCATTTCTAAATTTTCCCCTACAAGATTCCCTAAAATTTAACTCAAAAACTATGTGGAAAGCCCTTTTTTGTATCAAAAATATTTTATTTAAATTTTCATTTTCTCCCCAAAATATTATTCCATAATTGAAATTTTGCTTCAAAATTCCCAAAATGAATTATTTTTAAAGTTCTTTCATTCATGTATCTAGTGATGGATCTCAATGCAAAACATATTCTACTTTATTTAATTGACAGGATCTCAGTGTGTTGACCCTAATTAAGAAATTGGTCAATATGTACTCCCAGAAATTTTACACAATCTGATAGCTGAAAACTGTACCCTGGCCAACTTATAATATTTGATTTTTCTTTTTGTGATCTGCTTGTGTCAAATAGAATAGCTTTTGATTTACTTTCATTCAATATTCATTTATTTTGGTCAAACCATGCTTTGGAATAAAGAAATAATTGACCAGCTTTCCTTGTTAGTTCTTCGAAATTTACATCACTTACTAATAAACTGGTATCATCAACATAATTAACAACAAATTCTTGAATTTTTACAATAATACTCCTAGATCATTAAGATATATAATGAACAAAATACCTCCAAGTGTACTTCCTTGGTCAATTCCTGTGGCGCGAATTAATATTTTAGACTTGGCAGTTGCATTATTTTGAGTGATAGTTACTCTCTGTTTCCTGTTTGTTACAAATGATTTTAACCATTTGCTTGCATTTCCTCTTACACCATAACATTCAAGTTTTTGTAAGAGATATATTGTATCTATTGAATGATATGCTTTGGGCAAATCTAAAAATATACATTTTATTATGCTCAAGCTGTTGTATTATGTACTGCACAAACCAAAAAATTACTGCTCGAGTTGAGCGTCCTTGAAGGTAACCATGCTGGGCGTCGGTAAATAGCTCATTCTCAACAAAAAAATTCATCAGCCTTGATGACATCAACATTTCAAAAATTCTTGAAGATCCCCAATACCCCCCCCCCATTTCTACGCCCTCGCCTATTACTTGATCAAGACTCGTGTCAAACGCAACAATAATTGACAGAATTATTGGGAGTGATGCAACAAGCCATTTCAAAAGTCATGGATATGAATCAGAAACAAGAAATTGGGTGCCGTACGATTTGAAGCAGAGAGATGTTGAACAGCGTTCGTTCGCTTGTGAACAGCTGCGTGCAAGGCAAAGACGGAAAGGAATTCTGCATCGCATTGTGACTGAAGACAAAATATGGGTTCATTACGATAATGCCAAGCGCAGAAAATCGATTCGTGGATCGTTTCAGTTTTTTCAACGCTGGATTCGAACGCTGCACTAAAGATGGGAGAATGTAGTTAGCAGCGATGGATAATACTTTGAATCATAAATAATTGTTTGAACAGTTTTTTACAATAAAGCCTCGAATTCAGAAAAAACGGCGGAAGCAAAGTTGTAGGCCTATGTATATTTTTGAAAAGTGTGATAGAAGTTGGTTCGGTTATTCTTTCTTACCTTTGCTTTGATTTTAAGTTCAAGCCATTTTTGTAGAAGTACCCTCTTTCCTATGATAAGGCCGTCAACACAGTAAGCCTTATACACTGGTTCCAATTCATCATGTTCTTCAATAATATCATCCAGTTTTGATTCCATATTCGTTAAAATTTTTTCCATCCCTTCAATTGATTTCTCGATTAATTAAAGAAATAAAAAATAATTTTCATATTACCATCCTGTTGTTTCAGTAGGGTCTTCAGTTCTGCTGTATATTCTTCGATATAGTCGGAAAAATATTCATATTTCAGATCCATCCATCTCATAAACTGATCTATCTTACACTTTAATTTGTATACACGCATAAATTCAGACAATTGTAATTTTCTTGAGGAGACGATATCTCGAAGTGTTGCCCAATTCTCAATCAATTTCTCTTTTCGCTGTGAAACATTGTAGCTTTCTGAATAGTCATCTTTGATGAAAAAGTCTGAAGTCCTTTTCATTTCTTCCACCTCGATATCCATTCTAGCAACCTTTTTATCCAGCACATTGATAGTGTGAACATAATTTTCGATATCCCCTAGATTAGTGAAGAAAATTTTCTGTTCAAGAAAAAACATTTTTTTGTCTATCCATGCATCAAGTTTATCGAAATTGCGCAAGTATTCTATGTATTGTTTCTTCAGTCTGAGGACTTCGATGTGATCATCTAAACTGGATCGAAATTTTTCCCATTCTCGCTTCATTATGCCTAGATTGGATAGAAAAAATTTATACAAGATTGAAGATTTCGGAAATAGGCTATTTGCCAATATGAAAAATTAAGGAAATATATAATTTTTTTAAAAGAGATTGCTAACTTCGCGTTTCTGGGGTTTTAGTTTTCTATTATAGGTTAGGTTACAAACGAAAATTTTGGGGTTACAAATAATAATAATAATGAATCGACTTTATTCAACAAATGTACATACATTTGCCCTGAAAAGGGGAAGATAAGCTAAAGCAACTCTTGAACTCTTAACCTTCATTCAAATGGTTATATTAAAAGTTACTTACGAATGCAAAAAAAAAATTCTTCATTTTCGAAAAAGTGGGTGCTTACTTCGCAGTTTAGGTGTGCCATTTTTCTATTACAGTTTAAGTTACAAACTAAATTTTTTATGTTACTAATGAAGTACTACCGGAAGCAAAAGAAAAATATGAAATTTTGAAGAAGTGGGTGCTTACTTGGCATTCTAAAAGTGATATTTTTCCATTATAGGTTAGGTTACAAACAAAAATTTACTAAAGGTTACTAACGATGAACTTTCAAACTGAATTTTGTTTTCGAGAAAAATCGAGAGGTTGGCACTCCAGCGAAATGTGTTATTTTTTTACTAATATCCTTGAGGTACAAACAAAAATTTTTGTGTTACAAATAGTTACTAACGAATGCAAAAAAAAATTTTTCATTTTCGAAAAAGTGGGTGCTAACTTCACGGACACGAAGAGATGTTATAGATGAAATTATTTTTTATTAGTTCCCTGATATAATGTGATATTAAGAGTTCTTACATGTTAATTCCATTATTTCATCCGAATCTTCGTGGTTTTCTTTTATCATTTTGAGTCCAAGCTGTTCCAATGCATCCATTTCACATTTTCGTGCTCCAAATTCAGTTTGAATGTTTTCATGTTTGAATATTTTTGCCTAGAAGTTAAAATAATATCAGAAAAATCTGATGTACCTATCCAAGGTAATAAGATGATTTACATAATGCGTACCTGAATATTATCTAAACTATCCAAATTATCTTTTGGGACACCATCACTGATATCTTCCAATAAGGATAAGAAGTCTTGAACATCGTTTTGGAAATGAATGAAAGTTTGTTGGGCTCGATAAAATTGGAAAGTAGAGAGTACTGATTTTTTGAGGGATTTGTAACGGGACAGTATATCCTTACGAAGTTCCAGTATATCCTCATATGAACTTATTCTTTCTGGTAGTATTATTTCATTCATGATTACCTTCAAATTTTCACTTGAATTGAATTGAATTAAAGCAACAAATTATTAGATATCGACTTATTTTTCATAGTTCATTCACTTTTACTAATCGACAAATTCATCACAAGAAATATAGGTAACATAGAAACATAATGCAATTTTAGAATAAATTCGAGAAAATTACAATTTTTTAGAAAGAATCAATACTTTGCAGATGAACGCATGTGGTGTGTTTAGTTTTTCTATACTTTCTTTCATACACTGAATGAATTAATCTTAATCTTTCGAACATATGGAAAATATGAAACACAATTTGAATGTAATAAAAGGAGATTGACTCGGCTTAATTTTATGATTGCATAAATTGATATTGCGAGTTTAGGAATTTTTGAACCATGAACGAATTGAAAAATCGGATTATAAGTATTGTGAAAAAAAATCCAAACATTTGAAGAAATCATGGTATCGGATGTATAGCCTTAATGACTAAAGTTCTGTTCATTTTTAATAAAAACTTTTTTTCCTAACAATCATTTTACTATTCCCTCCTTAATATTTTAAATGTTGATCTACTCGTCTGAATGGGTTCAACCTCACCCTCCACTGTGATTTTCTGAAATGTGGGCAAGCGTGGTACCAGGGGGGGGTCAAGGGGGTCATAACCCCCCAAAATGGAACCACTTAACACTTAATATGCGTTTCAAGCAGACAAGGTACGAAATGGAATTGATAACAATATTAGTTGTAAGTTGTAAATTACAAAATTCATATATTTTCCGTCGAAGTGTATAAAAATTATCTAATTGGTACACCAACGTATAACGGCATAAATATGAACAAATTATTTAGAAGAATTGATATCTGAACGAGTTCCCATCTTCAAATTAGATGAGAATACAAATAAGGGTGACAAAAATGAATGAATAGCTCGTAGCAATAGGTTTACAATCCCCATCCCTAAAGTACGTGTTTCAACTGAAATTGCAGATGTAATTTCAGCTGTTACTGTTGTGTTTCATGATTTTATTACCCTTTATGTTGCTGTTATTGGTAGATCAGAAGGTCAAATTTTTCTGGGATTTTTTCTATCTGAAGTTTTTTCCGAGTTTGAAGAGGAAAAAGAACACGCATAATATGTTTCTTGTTTCAAAACTGAAATTGCAGAAGTAATTATGGCTGTTGGCTGTAACTGTTACTGTCGGCACTCGGATCGACCGGCTTGTTTGAATGTTTGATGATTTAACCCTTTTTTGTTGTTTGGGCAGATTTTTCTGGGATTTTTTCTATCTGGAGATTTGCATCGGATTTGGTTTAGTCCTCCTGAACATTCACAGGGACAGTTTTCCAAAGGGTTCAGACCAAATTAGATTTTGTGTTGTATTTGCCAATTGTCTTTTTTTTTCATATTAAACAATTGATATACTATTCAATTTTCATAAGTAATTGCACAAGTGCATCAAAATTACCGATAATTTTGCATGACAGCGTCTTGTCATAAAAACTGCATGAGTTTTTTCATTTTGGAGAAAGAGCCCGACACCGAAGGTTGAAATAACTCTCGGTACGTTCTTCCACTAATAGTGGCCTCACCATTGGTATTTGAGAGCATTCGATGAGCCTCAGCCGCAGATTTCTTCATAAAGCAGAAAATCAAAACCTCCTGCCAATGACGGGAATTTGGCTCGTAAGCTAACATGTTTAATTGTGAATAGCTCTAAGGCCCAGTTTCACCAAACAGCACTTGATTCCAGATTGATTAAACTCCGCTTGTTACTAAAGCAGGCTTAACAGTGTTTTCTGTTTCACCATGCATCAACCCGTCCGAAGATGATCGCGATTAACCAAATCGCGATTAAATAGTCAAACCATTTGGCAACGTTGTGAACAAAAAGTTATATAGTGTTCTGTATGGTATTAGCAGTGATGACCACCATTGGCGCTAGGTGTCAGGTGTCATTCATTCATAATAATTATAACATTTCAAATCATTTGTTATCTTGTAAACAAAAAACAAAGTTAATTTTTGCCGAAAATGTCGAGTGATGTGCTTCGAAATGTCGGAAACTTGCAGAAGTTATAAAGAAATTATCCCATTTCACAAAACCACACATTCTGGAAAAAAAACTATATAAGTAATTTTATTAACTTATTTATTTTTATTAACAAGTTTAACTGCTTCTTAAATAATATTTCAATCAAACATATCAATAAATTATTCTTTGCAATAAATTTCATAAAATACAAAAACAAAGTTTACGTGTATTTTAAATGGGAAATATTGAGCCTATACATATAGTTATATTTTGATAAAATTGACCCAAAAATTAGAAATTTCCGGAAAAATAATTACATAGACAAGAGTTCCATACTGATAAATAATTATTAATCTCAACTTGAAAGGTTATAATCCTCCAAAAATGGCCGATTAGTGCTAAATCGCGATTGGTCGATTAAATGGCGCTTTGGAGTGTGGTGAAACGCTACATTACATTAATCGTGATCTAAGGCCTCACTTAGGCCCAGTTTCACCAAACAGCACTTGATCCCAGATTGATTAAACTCCGCTTGTTACTAAAGCAGGCTTAACAGTGTTTTCTGTTTCACCATGCATCAACCCGTCCGAAGATGATCGCGATTAACCAAATCGCGATTAAATAGTCAGACCATTTGGCAACGTTGTGAACAAAGAGTTATAATAGTGTTCTGTATCGTATTAGCAATGATGACCACCATTGGCGCTAGGTGTCAGGTGTCATTCATTCATAACTCATAACATTTCAAAACATTTGTCATCTTGTAAACAAAAAACAAAGTTAATTTTTGCCGAAAATGTCGAGTGATGTGCTTCGAAATGTCGGAAACTTGCAGAAGTTAAAAAGAAATTATCCCATTTCACAAAACCACACATTCTGGAAAAAAAACTATATAAATAATTTTATTAACTTATTTATTTTTATTAACAAGTTCAACTGCTTCTTAAATAATATTTCAATCAAACATCAATAAATTATTCTTTGCAATAAATTTCATAAAACACAAAAACAAAGTTTACGTGTATTTTAAATGGGAAATATTGAGCCTATACATATAGTCATATTTTGATAAAATTGACCCAAAAATTAGAAATTTCCGGAAAAATAATTACATAGACAAGAGTTCCATACTGATAAATAATTATTAATCTCAACTTGAAAGGTTATAATCCTCCAAAAATGGCCGATTAGTGCTAAATCGCGATTGGTCGATTAAATGGCGCTTTGGAGTGTGGTGAAACGCTACATTACATTAATCGTGATCTAAGGCCTCACTTAAGAGCTAAGTCAAGATTAAAGCATTTGGTGAAACTGGGCCTTAAGAGCCAAGTCAAGATTAAAGCATTTGGTGAAACTGGACCTAAGATGCAGACACAAATCGACTAATATTTCGATAGCGTTATGTTCACAAATACCTGAGCTTATTGTATAACATTTAGGCCCAGTTTCACCAAACAGCACTTGATCCCAGATTGATTAAACTCCGCTTGTTACTAAAGCAGGCTTAACAGTGTTTTCTGTTTCACCATGCAGCAACCCGTCCGAAGATGATCGCGATTAACCAAATCGCGATTAAATAGTCAAACCATTTGGCAACGTTGTGAACAAGAAGATATATAGGGTTCTGTATAGTATTAGCAGTGATGACCACCATTGGCGCTAGGTGTCAGTTAGTTATGTTTATGTAGCCTTTGTATAAGAAATTAATTATTTTTCACTTTTTTAATAAGTAAACAAGATTTTCATTTATATTTTTTAATGTAAATCATTGGTTTCCTCTAATGATTTTTGACTGAATGTATGTAAAAAATATTCGCATTTTATGTTTGAACGTTATTAACTGACTTCCTGTTTGTTGAGTTTTGTTATACAATTAAAGTTGATTTTGTACTTGAGAGCTTTAATTATCCCATTTCACAAAACCACACATTCTGTAAAAAAAACTATTTAAGTAATTTTATTAACTTATTTATTTTTATTAACAAGTTTAACTGCTTCTTAAATAATATTTCAATCAAACATATCAATAAATTATTCTTTGCAATAAATTTCATAAAACACAAAAACAAAGTTTACGGCTATTTTAAATGGGAAATATTGTGCCTATACATATAGTCATATTTTGATAAAATTGACCCAAAAATTAGAAAAAAATTTGCTGGCTGCGAGTGATTTTTTTTCTTTGTCAGCTGTTTTCAATGTCTTCAGTCCTATTGATCCTGCCTCACTTCTGGATGTGGATCTTCCGCAATCTCTTCATGTTCTTCCACTACAACCCTTCCAATTTCCCTGCGCTGTCGCTCTAGCATTACCAGCCTGAAATATACATATAAATTAGCATTTGCTTTGCTATTATAGAAATGCCAAAATATGTTCAATAATCTTCAGGCCGGACACAAACCTTGTGAAGTATTGATGAACCATAGTACGTCTTTCTCGGTGCTCAGGGTAATCTCTCCTCTCGTTCAATGGATGACCTAAGACTGCTATGGGATTTTGTCCCATGTCTCCCTGAGCTATTATAACATCCCATGGTGCTGGTAGGTTGGCTTCAAACTCAGCATCAAAAGGTGGGACATCTTTCCCACGTCTTCGTAGGACATTATGAAGTACAGCCGTTGCCACTATTACAGGAAATACTTTATCCAAATCGATTCTAAAACCTAACGATAATACAGGAAAGCGTCTTTTCCAAACTCCAAACATTCTTTCCACAGGGTTTCTCGTTCTGATTTGAGATTCGTTGTATAATTGTTCCGCAGGGTTCAAACAATTTTCAAAAGGAGTCATGAAATACTTGGTACAGGAATATCCACTATCTCCTACTAGGACAGCATTTCCATATCTGTCATCATCAAACATAGCTTTCCGATAGCAATTACGGAATATGGTGGAATCATGACTACTTCCAGGCCACCTCGCAACTATGTCTGTGAATTCAAGTTTGGCATTGCATATAGCCTGAATATTATGTGAAAAGTAACCCTTTCTGCAACGAAACAGCTCTGTATTATCACCACCTGAAAAATAACATAAATTTAATGAAACAGTGGGAGAAGAATCATTACATGTAGGAGGAAAGAAGGACGTACCTGGAGTTTTAATTTTAACATGAGTGCAATCGATGGCACCCAAAACCCTTGGAAAGCTTGCAAATCCGAAAAATTCAGTCTGTGTTCTTCGAATTTCCTCCTGAGTTTCAGGGAATGTTATATGCAGTGGACGGAGAGAGGCAATAGCAGTACTCACTCGATGAATTATTCTGTGGGCTGTCGATTTACTAATTCCAGTGAAGTCTGCAACTGTCATTTGGTGACAACCAGTAGCATAGTATCGTAAGGTGCATAGTAACTGATTCATTGGAGAAACAGAATTATTCCTGGAAATCAATAGGAAACGCAAAATCAGTGTATCAAACTATATTGCAAACATAACCTCAACAATATCAGTAGCCAATTCAAAAGGAAAATGAAACATTAAAACTTACTTGTCGTTTGCAAATTCAATTTGTTCCTCAATTGAACCCAGTATTTGGAGTGCAGCTTTTTTTGAGAGACGGAATCTTTTCTCAAAATCCGCATTGTCCAAATTTTGGAAATGATCTTCTCTTTCTCAGATCCATCGAGGACGTCGAACGACAAATTCTTCATCACTATCATCATCTTCAAAGGCAAGATCATATACTCGTCGAAAGGCCATTTTAACGAAATTTCCGGAAAAATAATTACATAGACAAGAGTTCCAAATAATTATTAATCTCAGCTTGAAAGGTTATAATCCTCCAAAAATGGCCGATTAGTGCTAAATCGCGATTGGTCGATTAAATGGCGCTTTGGAGTGTGGTGAAACGCTACATTACATTAATCGTGATCTAAGGCCTCACTTAAGAGCTAAGTCAAGATTAAAGCATTTGGTGAAACTGGGCCTTACGGTCTATTTATTTCGACTACCACTTACCACTAAAGCCATCTATAGCAAAACGGTGGAAGTAAAGTTGTACACCTCACATAAATGTACAAATATAAATATTTTTGAGAGGTTAGGACTTGAAACCGATTCACATAATTGGTCCCATAAAAACTCGAAGCCCCAAAATTTAAGGCTAGGACCGCCTTTGAATGTGGGAGCTATGAGGGACTCACGCTGAAGTTAAGAATCGGAAGGGATGAGAAATATTTCTTTCGAACAATTATAATATAATTTATTTTCCAGAATACAGTAATACATCTCAATAATTCTACTTTCCACAAAGACAAGGTCTTATGAGTGGAAAAGCATGAATTTTCAAAGCTCTATTATCAAAAATAATACATAACAAAAAGTGAGAGAAACCAGGCTATCTGATGACATCGCTTACCTGCTTGTTGGCAAATTAATTCAGAATTATATTTTTTAAGAGAAATTTTTAGCACCAAAACCTTGACTATACGAACATCTTCAGTTCCAATTCGTAAAACTATTACAATTTCGTTTTTAAGGCTTTGGATGTTACCAGAATAGCCGTTTATAAATTTGAATGTGTTTCATGACATAAAAAGTAGAAATGGCAAAAAGGAATATTAAAAAAAGTAGACTATAATGATTGAGAACTTCTCCTAAACAGTATAGGTGATCACCAGTAAAGTACGAGATAAACATAACAATATATTCTGCCTATATAGGAGTTTTTATGTAGACTTATTAAATCTTGCCATTTCAATGACATCACAGACCTAACCTTTGCTTTCTCGTCTGTTTTATTTATACGAGTTTTTCAACTGAACATTTTTCTAAGTGAAAGGAGCACTTTCTCGAGATACTGCAATCTTTTCTACTTCATATTCGAATTGAATAATTATCTACAAGATATAAGTGAACTGGGTGATAGAAAGGCAATGTTGAGTTTCGAAAATTGAAACATTATATTTCAGCATATCCTCCATGTTTCTGAATCACAAATACACGTTTTCGCAGATTGTCGAAAAATATGAAAACTTATCATCAATTTTCCAAAATTGACCGACCGATGCAAAACGAGGACAATAACCTGCAAACCTGCCGAATGAGAATTCTGTAGATTCAATCAGAATTTCTAAGAATATTTCAAATTTCATATTGGTTTATGTTATTTTATTGAAATATAAAATTGCGGCAGGTTCAGATAAAGTGAATTTTTTCGATGATCTATACGAATATTGAATGCATTTCAAAGCCAATCTAATATTGAATTCATTATGAATATAATAGTATGAATATTATTGATTCGTATTATTTAGACCTAAATATTCACATTCACCAGAATTACATTTTTGAAACTGTAATACTATACTATATTATAAGAATTATTCATAAATTTGTACTTTAATATCTGAATATTTCCTGTTAAATAGCTACAGATACCTTTCAAAGTATAAGCGGTAGGCATGCAGAATAACATTAATAATTTTCAAGAATCGTTGTTACTTTATCTAAAATGTAGTTCAAGATCACAGTATCTAGAATCACTGATGAAAAAAATACCCAAAATTCAGCGATATAAAGCTAAGATTGAATATTATATAATATAATATTTTAAAAGGCTGTGGACAATGTTAATTTATTTA
The DNA here is from genome assembly GCF_914767665.1 of Harmonia axyridis. Lineage (NCBI taxonomy): Eukaryota > Metazoa > Arthropoda > Insecta > Coleoptera > Coccinellidae > Harmonia > Harmonia axyridis. The sequence continues at coordinate 1,443,502 of NC_059508.1, forward strand.
TTGATCAGTTCAACATATGTCCAATAATTGGTGTGTTTTCATTCTTCGCACAAAACATTCTTCTTTGATCAATCGATATTTTCAGTATCTAAAAATGTCTACAATAATTAAGATATGCCAGTGTCATAATCTACTTAGAAAAGTGCTTGAGTTACTGAAAATATTCGATCAATAACACTAGATATTGCACTGCTAAGCTAATTATATAAGAGAAATATATCTAATTATAATACATACTAACATCCATTATATTATTATTTATAAAAAAGTATATATTCTATATCTAAATTCAATACAAAACACTATCAAAAACTTCAGCAAAAATTTATTTATCCTATCGAATATCATTTATTCGTTTCAAATTAGACAAACCAAGAATGTTAACTCAACCATAATTATTGTCTTAAGACATCGATTTCATTAAACCAAATTCAAAATATGACCCGTGAAGAACGTGACGAAGATTGGAACATATAACAAATAGCTTCGTTCCATATTCTTTTGAGTTTCTTGTTTTGAATTATTTGAAATGAATGAAACACTAATGAACAATTTATAGGCAATGTTTGTTATCCAGTATTATTGCAAGAATACATTGAGAGGTGTTTAAGAATTATTGAATATTTGCCAGTGCAATACCAAGTGAGTATTTATTGTACCATCTGAAAATGTGTGTTTCTGAAGGCATAACACTTAAACGGAAAAATTATACCTGAAAATCTTAATGAAGTGTTTCAGCAAGTGCAATTCGTAGAAAACGTTTCGAACGTTTGCTCTTTAACAGCTCATATAAAAAGTTTAAATGAAATCGCTTGTTTAAACTGAATTTAATAAGCATTAAATAACAGAACTTACATTACATTCGAACATGAGAAAATATAAGATTTCTGTTTCAATCTTCTACTTCCCACCGAATTTGTTGCTTATGCCGCCAAATCCTTTTCCGAAGATGTTGCCCACCCGGTTGCTTAGGATGTTACCTATGTTTGATACGTAGTTTCCATCTTCTCCTCCCAAACTCTCCAAGACGGGTACTTTGCTTTTGCCTCTGGAATCTCCCTCCTCGTTATATACATCGCCCCTGAAAAAAGTTGAAAACAATGCAAAATTTGAAATATTAATTTTTTGGTAACGTAAATGCATCCCGTGAGAACCCTTGAAAACAAGAGCTAATGTAAACATTTCTAAAAGTTTTTGTTTTTCTTGAACGTTTGCAGTATCGATATTCTTAAAGTATTCTGGTCAAAGGTTACCAACCCATCTACTTGGTTCATAGTAAGAGCACAGGTTGCCTCTTCAGTCTGCATCCTCTGGGAGATAGTTTGGTAAGCTTTGGAGTTCAGTTTTTCTTCCATTACACCCTGGAGTTCGAAGTCTGAGTAAATTTTCTAAAAAATAAAACATTAATTTTTGAAATTTAATGGAATCTAGGATATACATACCCGGACTATGTGGGCCAAGCAGGCACATTGGAACGGATGAAGGGTATGATCTAACCTTTCAGATAACCAATTGCACAGCATGGTTATCTGACCGATATACCATTGTTCGAAAAAAGTTAGGATCCACAATTCATCCGTTATCTTTCCTCGAATTTGGTCCATACAGTTCAATGTAAAGTTCACGTATCCCTGGCCCAAATCTTTGCCAGTCCCATGCATGTTCTGCAATACCGGCTAACTTGAAAACTTCGTAAGAACTATTCAACTTCAACTTACAGTGAACGCTATTATATGGCCTAGAAAACTCCCTTCGTCGTAGCGTGAAAGTTTACCCAGTGTTCCTTCCAAAACAGCCAATAATTTACTCACCATGCCTTGGTTCATACTCGCCAGGGTTTTATCTATCTGGTCATCGATTTTCTGGTGGTACTTATGCTAAAAATTAATATGAACTCTGAAGTTTGAACTATAAACATTAAGATATAAAACAATCGTACCAAACAAGGAACACCGAAAACATTCAGGGATTAGCTGTTAGTGTATTAATCAGTACTCACCACATCCAAACCGTCTATAGTACAGAGTTTGAATGACTGGTTTTTAGCATCAAGAACTACATTGACCATAGCACATACTTCAGATGGTATTATATAATCTGTGGAGATGAATGTCAACGATTTCTTTCCAAATTGTTGGAACGCAGTTTCCGTTCTTTGTATGCAAGATTCGATCATGTCGCAAGCCATTAGTTTCAGTCTTTGCTCTAGATGTTGCCGGAATTCCATGTCTGGCCAATGTAGATCTCTTATGAATGACTGTAATGCGTCCAATTTCCAGAAAAGATCTTCTGATGTAGCACAACCATTTCTGAAATAGTTAAAACCTACAGAAGACTGTCTCTCGATTGGAAAGTAAGACGTAAGCAGCAAATCGGAGAGGAATTAAAGATCTAGAAGATCCAGGGTGGCCCACAGGAACCTGATGTTTGTTAAATAATTGTTCAGTTACATAGGCGTACAACATTGCTTCCGCCGTTTTTTCTCAGAAATTCGAGGCTTTATCCTAGAAAACTGGTTATACATTTCTGATTCGAAGTATTTTCCATCGCTAGCCACTACTTTCTCCCATATTTCGGCCAGCGTACGAATCCTGCTTAGAAAAAACTGGTCATCTTTTGAAGCGATTCACGAATCGATCCAAATTTTTATTTCTTCATAAAACCGGAAGTGCTGGTCAGCCAAGCTGTGTGCCATTGATCGAAACAAGTGATAGTCCGAGGGAGCAACTTCTGGAGAATACGGCAGGTCAGGTAGGACTTCTCATTTGAACGTTTACAAGTATGTCTTGACCACTTTCAGGCGTTCTGAAATTGCGTCACTCCCAATGATCCTGCAGTTTCTTGTTGGGTTTGACAAGAGTCTTGATCAAGTAATGCCTCCAGTTCTGCATCTTCGAAAACCTTCTCTTTTCCACAGACTGGTCTTCGATTTCAAAATCACCGTTCTTGAAGCGTTGAAACCACTCTCGGCACATTTTTTCACTAATAGCTCACTATACGTATTTGAGAGCATTCGATGAGCCTCAGCCGCAGATTTCTTCAAATTAAAGCAGAGAAATAATACCTCTCGCAAATGACGAGATTTTGGCTCGTAAGCTGATATGTTTAATCGAGAATAACTTCATGATGCAGACACATATAGACTAATATTTCGTTGGCGTTGTGTTTACAAATACCTAAGCTTATTGTATGACATCTACGATCTATCTATTTCGGCTACCACTTACCGCTACAGTCATCTATTGCAAAACGGCGGAAGCAATGTTGTACACCTAATATCGGTTTGGTTTATGGCAATATAAGTTGCATGCGTACAGAAAATTTTTTCGTTGTAGGCTATAGTTGTTGATTGAAGCACATCTTGTAAGGATGGATCTCAATTTTCGGTCAAGGCCCGTTTCATCCTGTGGATATTTTTTTATGTCCTAACAGTGTGTCAGTCCAAAAAAATTTCTTTTTCATATGCTTCCAGGGCTTCCCAGGTTTTGAACCGATTTCAGTATTTGATTGCGATTCAGAAGAGCCTCACATTTATGATGTTGTTCTGTTGTTCTTGAAATAGGCAATCACCTTACTTTCTACTCCTTTCAACTACCACCCTCCAAAAATATGAGGTTCCTGTGACTCATCCTGTATAATGAAATATATTTACCCTTTGATTTCCCATCTTTCTTTCTCGAAACCCTTGTGAATTGATTGCGCTATAGACGATTCCATTAGATCCACATAACGTACCACCAGTGGGGCGAAAGTGACCCTCAGGTGTTGATGGAATCTACCGCCGTTCAAATTATCTGAAAATAGTAAAATCAGAATATTTCATTAGCAGAAGCAAAATGGTGATTATTATAAAGCAAAAAGAATAATAAACTAGTTGGCAACAAGTTTTTCATCCATATCAATTTTAATAATGACATAAGCTCCCCAAACTTGAAATCCCATTTTGAAGTGTTGAGTATAAAGTTGAAGGAAAAGTCTATAAAACACTTCTGTTGGTGGAACCTTGTATATTGAATCATCTGGTTTCATCATCATCATCTGGTATTCGCCATTATCAAACCAAAGATTCTGAAAAAGTTTATACTCTTGTGCATGAACGTCAGTTTTGTTTTGTTTTGTTTGTTTTTGTTTGTCATTTTATATTATTTGACTATTCATATTTTTTTTTGTGACTTGTATATATTTTAATCGATGTTTTACCATATGTCTTTGGAACCTCAAAAATCGTACGTTTCAGTGAGCAATTAACCAAACTGTATTATGTTCTCCACCTTTTTTCACCTTTTCTTTAAGTTTTTCACTCAACTTGATATTTTGTGCTTAAAAGTTTAAACTTTTTCAGAATCTTTGGTTTGATAATGGCGAATACGCCGAAACATTTAACCAGATGATTTAATATACAAGCTTCCACCAACAGGAATGTTTTATAGACTTTTCCTTCAACTTTGCTACCATTGTTATTGCTCGTCCCAGATTCATTCATAAAAAGGAGTAGGCTCGATTCAAGATCATAAAAACGTCTGAGTCGATTTCCTTCATGAATACGGAGATTGAAACATGTGTTAGTGTTCTATGGTATTATTAATCATCATCGGAAATAAAGAGTTAAAAAGTATTAAACACTCACCATCAGAACCCAAATAGTCGTTCAACACTTGGAATAGAGGGAAGGAGTCCCAAGTATCTGCTGGTTGTTCTGCAAGTACCCGATCCATGTCAACAGCAAATAAGGACCAGAATATCTCAGCATGTTCAACAAGCAGATCGCTAAACCAAGCGAAAGCCTATGAAATGACATATCAGTTATTACACAATACGTAAATTATTGATTACCCTGAGAACATCAAATTGGCATTTCATCACAGCAGCATAATCGAACAGAATGCTCTCCAATCGCCATTAGACACAAATATTATCTATTTTTTACTATTTATTTACTTACAAGGTTTTTGGATGGATATCATGACTGCAGTTTGAAACTTATGTTCATTCAGTGAAAACGTACAGGAAATTTTTGATGAATATGGCGATAAACATCTACACAGATAACAACATGTACCGGGTTTTTCACCATAATTTGACCACCTTGTTACTGAAAGAGGTACAAAAAAATGTTTTCTACAAAAGTTTAATAAAATCAACTAGTGTTTTTTAAAATGATTGCATAAAATGCAATATATACAGAGTGGGCAATATATTGATTGCAACTTCATTTTTTCAAATGGAACACCCTATATATTTTTCTATATTTGACTAACACTTTTTTCTCTGATTTCAAATATATAACATATGTTTGGTCTATGTCTCTTCTTATGAGTACCACAAAGTTTCAAATTTTAAGAATCACCTGTCAAGCTAAGTAATCAGTTTTCAAGAGGAAGACTGCAATAATTCAAAATGCCCTTTTTTGAGTTCTCTCGTTGGCAACGACATGACATACGTTTTTCACTATAAATTGGAATTGGATGATTGTTCTTCACATGAAGTGAAAATATGCAAAATTTTTCTACTTCTATGTAGCGCATATTCGATGAATAGTTTCATTCAATGACAAACAAATGTCATATATCGTTGCTAACTAGATAACTCAAAAAAAGGCATTTTGAATTATCGCAGCCTTCCTCTTGAAAACTGATTACTTAGCTTGCCAGGTGGTTTTTAAAATTTGAAACTCTGTGGTACTCGGAATGGGAGAGATAGGCCAAACATATCTCATATATTCTTAATCAGGGAAAAAAGAGCTAGTCAAATATAGATAAATATACTGGGTGTTCCATTTGAAAAAATGAAGTTGCAATCAATATGTTGTCCACTCTGTATATATTTCATTTTGTAAAATCATTTTAAAAAACACTGGTCGATTTAGTGAAACTTTAGTAGAAATCATTTTTTTTACCTTTTTCAGTTACAAAGTTAAAAGGGGGGTCAAATTATGGTGAAGAGCCGGTTCATAAAAAACTGCATTATTTCAGACTTGTTCTGTTTTTTTTGTTGAATTTTTAATTTTCATTAAAAAATGTATAATATTGGGGAATTACTTTTATCAGTCCGATAGTTCAATATATTTAAATTTTTGTTATGAATGAATGTAAGGAATTCTTTGTTGATAACATTTAATTATGTGAATGAGTTCTTTGATTAATGCATTTCCAACATTATATATGTATACAATCACAGCCAGAAAGCAGGATTTATAAATGTTTTTATACAATGTATTGTTTTTGTGTATTTCATTATTTTTGTATCTTATATTTAACTTGGTTTGTTTTTGATGGAATTTGTTCATTATTCTTCAAATTCAATCAAAACTAACCTATGTAAATGCTATTGTAATCCGGCGTTGAATATTCTGTATTGAATGAAAATGAGTAAAATTTATTTTGAGGTTCAATTTCATTTTTAAATATAGTTTTGAAATTTTTTCACAAATGTCTTCGAAATATGAGATGAACACTAATTTATTTGGAGTTGATAGAAATTTCAAAAACAGTTCAAAACAACAACGAACATATGCAGTCAAATTACTCACCAGAAAAAACACTGGTAATAAATACACAGTGAAAATTAATATTTGTATCTAATGGGGCGAAGATTACAGGGTAAAACAAATAATTATTGGGACAATGCTTTCAGCCTCATAAAAATTTTCTCGAATTGAAGTAGATGATAGTGAATTCTTTAGTCTTTGATGTTATGCCAACATTGAGGATCATTAAACATGCACATTTTGAGGCGCTGACTGATAAACACCAAACAGTTAGCAAAGGGTTACAGAGCTAAGTTCCAAGAAGCAAAGATGAGATACGTTAAGATAAACTATTTGGAAAACACTCAATGCGCCAACACAAACAGGTTTATCGAGGAATGTCGCTTAGGAGTTGTCTCGGATGAAATATAGAGTACCTAAATACAATTGTTTTATCTCCATTGGTCTTTTTAGTTCTACTCGAAATCTTAAACAGTGTTGGAAATGACGAGAACAATGAAGTGGATCATTTTTGTGTGTGTTGTTCAGTCGGCACCTGTTAAATATAAGAATTAATCAAGTTATCGACAGTTTTCTGTAGTAATTTTAGACCGACTGAAAGTTTAGAGTGTATGTATAACATCGAATAGATTTCTCTATACTCAATTGACTTATACTCATTGTCGTATTCCATCAATTTAGAGTACACCTCAAATCAACTAGAGAAAGCTGTTGATCCGTTGAAATTCCAACATAAAAATTGAACAGAAAATGAAACGAAAAGCTCTAACAGATGTCTCAAGAAACTCCCATAAGCAAAATAATAATAGGTAATGTTACAGATTCAAATGTGAAGTTTCTTCAACAATTGTTGAGCATTGAGGATTCAGAACTGCGGTTCCTAAAACATTCTAAAATTTTGGTCATTGTCTTCCAGGGATTCACGGCTTGACTTGCTATTCAAGCTACTTGATTTGAAATCAACTCAAGTTCAAGTCAAGTAGTAGTTTTTCAATGTCAACTCAAGTATCCATTTATTAAGTAGGTATGGGTTTAGTTTTTGCTGAATAAGATTTAAAAAGCTGGCTTTCCTTTAATAGTTTATAAGTCTGTTTATCGCTTTGTTTACCTTATCGAATTATTCTAAATAATTGAAATGCATTATTAGGATCTTTTTTGCAATAGATTTCAATCGATTCTCAGACGCGATATTTATTGAGAAACACAAAGGGATAACTGATTGGGGATTCCCCAAGTTTGGCACGTTGTATTGCCTAAGCTGCCAGATCACTCTACAACTGATGTATATGAAAATGTATACAAAGATCGTATATAACTTCTTGCCATCAGCAGACTAGACAGGAAACCGCTGTTCTAGGGAAACATCTCAAGACTCAAAATTCTGATTGCTTCAAAGACATGTGAAAGAGCTTATTTCTGGAGAAATCTTCAGTGAACAAAATGCAATACTGGCATAATATGTTTTATGTAGATGTGTATCTTGTTCGCTAAAGTAACCCAATAAAATCAAACTGAATGATAAATAGAGAGAAAGATTAGAATAAAGATGTACGTGCCGTAGGATCAGGTGGTTGGTAAGTAGCATGCTGAGGCATGCAATAGCGATACACAGATTGCTCGTGCTTAACGTCCCGGCCACTAGATGGGGCCGAGGCGGTAGTACTAGAGCTAGGGCCTGTCGAGGCAACAACGCCTTGTGGCGGTGGCTCACGCAGTTGCTACATACACATAAAATCACAGACAACATTAATACACATTTGGCGATATTCCATAGAGCTGGAGTATATACATTTGTTGTTCGCAAATCTTATATATCTCTATGAACATAGCACTTAGGGTATATCTTAGAGTGCGCCACTGTTGGCTCCCACATTTCAAAAATGCTCATTGGGATTTTTCCCAATGAGCATGGTCTCAGAGGAGTGAGGTTGGTTTTGTTCGGAGGAGTGTATATATTGTGTAGTTTTCATCATTCTTTGGTAGAAAGAGTAACATATTTTAGGAACTGGCATACAGATAGTCAGTTTATCAGCTTCTGTTCCTGGCAGGAGAATAATTTTGTTTCGGCTTCACAATGTCAAAACAACAGGATGTATATGGGAAGGGAATAGTATATTGTGCAACAAGTGGGGAACGTCCAACTTTTCTCGGGAGTGTGGAAGTTTGTGGCACGAGCCTGAAAGGCGAGTGCCGCAAACACACGAGCGAGAAAAGGACTTTCTCCACATGTTGCACACTATACTTTTCCTACAACTGCACAAATGGACTTGATTCAAATCAAAATGGCTTTTGTTGACAGTATGTGCTAATTTATTGCGTTTCCATAGAAACGACTCAAAAGCTATGAAGAATACTAATGTTTCCTCAAATATTGGCTCTATTAAAGAGATTTTTGGCTTGTATTATGATATTTTATGAAGTATTATTTCTAATTATGAATACATTTTTTTCAAATCACTATTGTTCTCCTGGAGTAGTGCATTATTTTCTGTTCATAGTGATATATTTCATATGACATTAGAAAAAAGAAAAGTTTCTTCAAAGTTTTTCTTCGTCCAAATATTGGACCTCATCGATGATTATAATGAAGAGTATTCATTTTTTTTCACATTAATTGAACACCAAAAAATATTATTTTGAATTGAACACATTTATTATGGAGAAACTTTTCTTCGAAGAGAAATAGGTACATGTTTCATTTTAGAGACGGAAAAGTATGATAGGATAACCCAAATATTTTTTTATACCATTGGACCTATGCAACAATTCCTTGGTTTTTGTTCAAACAGATTAAAATATATATAAGTGAATTCTTCACGTTGAATAAAAATTCAGTTTTTCGGAATGGCAGGTTTTTTCTTTCGAAATAATTGTAACAACAAAATTATATGATAATATTCAGGATATTTGCATTGATCCAATTTTAAATAATCTTTCAAAAACGATAATCGAGTATTTCAATCTTTATTACATGTTTATTATATATGCCACTCAAAAAGACCTCTCACCTCTGCGTAATGTTCCTCGTTTTGTTGTAATAAGTCGACACAAAGCTCAGCTAACCGTATCAAATCATCCAACTTTTTATTTGGTGGTACCATCGTTTCTCCTTTGAGATCTTCTGGAAACATCGAATCGGTCAAAGTTGAAAATTCTATTATGTCATTCTTTTACCTTCAACTTTTGCTTCAGCAGATAGACGTGTATAATTCAGAAGCGCCGCACTTTCAAGACATTTTTTGATCATTCCTCTCACCTCTTCTGCAGGTACTGGTGTCACAACGTCCTTCATAAGCACTCTCTCAAGCAACGAAAGTGTGGCTTTCAAAGCACCTTCCGGTCTTCCAAAAGGAAAACAGTATCTGCAGACAAAGTTAACGATTAAAAATAATATTACATGTAGATTATATGGATTGATTGGCTAAAAAACAGCCTTTCAGAACTGAGACTTGTTTTATCTGAATAATATTATACCATATTGTCAAATTTGACAACATCTATAAAAGCCTCGGCTATCACTTGGTGATTCAGAACTAGCTTGCTCAGAAGAGTGCATCCTAAGCTGGCCAGTTCAGCTGATGATAGGTCCATATATTGCCGTGTTCTCTGAGCAGTCGCATAATAACTAGGAGCTCAGCTCGATGTAATTACACGAACTTCTTTCTAGAATCCTATTGCTGAACTTTCATTACTAAACTGCTGTCCTCCAAACCCAAAGAAGGGCTCAGGTCTGTGACCTTTTAAGCAAAATAATTGTCATCCATAGAAGAGTAAATTTTTCGCCTCTAGCTAAATTTTCAATTATATTATGGCATTCTCACTGAAGCAAACGAAAAAGCCGATGAACTTGCAAAAAAGGCCATCAAGGTTACATCTATTGGTCCAAATAAGACCAATTCAAGGTAGGTATCCAACAATGGAAGTGGTACAATTGAAAAACACTGCTGGAGAAACACTCCGGGTTTTGCTCAGGCGATGAAATTTGTGGTGCTTTCATCGACCTATACCATGAAGCTCCTGAATCCACCACAAGCTGAGCTTCGGGTGATGGTGGGAGTGCTGACAAAACACTGTCATTGCAATTAACTTTTGTACCGCATGGGTAAGTTAGCTGATGAGATATACAGGCTCTGTGGAAAGGAAGTAGAAACAGCCGAACACATAATGTGCAAATGTCCGATGCTGACTGGCCTAAGAACCACTCACTTGGAAAATTAAGTTCTGGATACTCGCAAAGTAATAGCCAAGGCTCTTAAGGATGTCGTCGGTTTCGTTAACCGTATCGACGGCCTCTCTGGGTCTGTATGAATAGGTAGGGTTAAGAACAAAAGATCAAATTGGTCGCAGTTCCCGGAAGGCTAACAGATCTGCAACGACCCCGATTCAGTGAATAATAATGACACTCTCAAGTCAACGGAAATTTGAAGTTACGTTTTCTGAGTTTCTCAGCATGAACAAGTTCCTTTTAAGACACTCTTAACAGCCAAGTTTTAATTACAATAATTGCAATACAGAGGGGTATAAGTATCCTCAATTTGCGTCCATATACTTCTATGCCAATGTCCTCTGATCTGATCCATCTGTGCATCAAAAGAACCATATGTAGAGAAGTTCGTTTACGAAATTCAGAGAACTCCAATGTTAGTAATGACCGTTGTAAACAGTGTTTCTGAACAAAATATTGTGAGTAATATTTTCACCGGATATGAGCATTGAGCCATTTCTGTTTCCTTTCATGTAAATGAATGGAAGGAAGGCAGAATATAGGTAGATATGATTATAAAAATAGTGTTTACCTGAAATTAGTGATTTGATTCTCCAATAGCACTCGGAGACGTTCCTTTATCTCCTGAAACTTCTCCTTTTCTTCATAGGTGACGCTTCCAACTCCATCGGTTCTGAGTTCATTACTATGGTTAACAATCAATCGGTATTTCATAAACTCTATTCTATATCTATATTTTACCTGTTTCCATGTACGTGGCTCGCACAAAACGCGAAACTGTAGTGGATCAAGGTTGGATCGATCAGTAGGTTCTTCTCAGCTCTGTCCAATAAGTCAGACAAGTAACAGAGGTGCCTGTAGCAACCTCGAACTCCATACCTCGAGCAATATTCGTCTAACACAAAGACTTGACCTGGACTAAACCAACCCTGAAAAAATGAGGAATAGAACACCAAATCACCATTGTTTTGGGAAGGATTTACCAGTGAACAATAAGGATCGTTGAGTCTATACTCCAGAGTAAGACTTTGGAGGAGACGAAACATGGATGAATGTTCAAACTGACACGGATCAGCAGATATAAAGTCCTCCATACCATGTTTTCTAGCCCTATCAGCATCTGCTAAATCACATATAATTTAATGAATAAATTCTGTAGGCTACACCTGGTTCCTTACCTCCTTGGATCTTCGATATGGTGGAATTCTTATCTTGGAGGGTTGGTGGTGGTGTAGGCTTATGTGATTGACCAGTCGCCCTGTACATGGCCATTACCCACATATGTGATTCGCTCTCATCGTCGCAAGCGTATATTATACTGTCTCCTTCTTTAACTGCATTGAAAAAGTACCTTCCACCTTCCAAATCTAGAAAATCGAAATTTATATTTATTTGCTACAAACGTTAGGTCGAAAAACTGGAAAATATCGACTATTTGCTCACCCATGCCCACCACCATGTTAGCTGAAATAATGAGAACGTGATGTTAATATTTTGAGAGAATTAATAGTTAATCAATATTGAAAACAGTTACATATGTGTATCAATTCAAGGGATTTTGATTATGTAAATTGAACGAAAATATGCTATATATTGCTAAATTTATAGGACATCATCTCAGTGATAATAATAATAATAATAATAATATGGTTCATTCTGTAAGCTACAGGGTATAAACATATAATCACAGAGGCGTGAGCCTGTACGTGATAAGATTCAACAGTTATCAATTCACATATGTATATGTAGATTCGCGGAATAATTATCGGAGCATACAATTTACAACGAGTTAAGCCACGCAGTGGTCCCTAGCTTATGCACCTCCAGCGAGGTAACTCTTTGCCAGTATGTAGGTACCTACTCAAAATCTTAGCAATTTAAGCGATTTTTGAGAAATCACTGAATCAAAGAGGAAAAATTCGATAGAATGATATAGAAATCTCATTCAATCATTTTTATTTCAACCTACCTGTTCGAGGTCTTGAAATAAAATGATGTCGATCGACAGTTGTTTGTATGTTTCAATTGAGGAATTATGTAAAAAATATCCAAAGTTCGTTAATAGGTGAACCATACAGTCAAGCATAGAATGAGGAATTGATCCTTTCCTTATACTGTGAGTCAAGATACTATTTATCAATATTAGATCTTAGGAATCATGTAAACGTTGTTTATACCACCTTGTGTATAAGGTAGGAATCAGAGAGTAGCCTTACTGATGATTCCTTCAGTAGTCCCGAGATGAAATACCTCATTAAAAGAATCAAACTAGACTGGTTCAGTATTTTCCAAACGCATTATGAATTGTATGATCCGAAAATGTCCAGTCAATTTTGTACGTAATTTTTTTTTTCTTTACTTACCGCTGGAACTCTCAATATAATCTACGGTATATCCATCTAGCTGCATCATTTCAGAAGGTTCAGATTTCTTTTCTTTGTAGCTACACATAGCAAAGGTGTATTGCGATACTTGCACAAGAACGAAATATCTCTTCTTCCATTTCTTCCAAACGCTTTTTCCAATTGCAAATAAGGAACCACAATGTTTCATATTCAAAGGCTTATCCATTCGACATGCAATTTTTATTCGCAAATCTTGATCCGGTAAGTTCTTAGGTATCGTCATCCTATGCCATTCTGGAGCCTAATAAAATTGAATGAGTTTAAATCCGAAATAAGACTCTTTGAAGAGATCATTATCAGAAGAAAATAAGTCATATACCGAGCACAATAAACTAGAGATTAAATCCCAAAATTTTGTCTTTGTTATTTGCAAGTCAATATTACTTTCTTTTCGTTTCTTTTTATTTGTCCCAATTTATTTGTGCTCAGTATCAGTAAATACTTAAAATGGTTGATGACCTTCAATTAAAAAGGAAGAAAAACTGTATCGAATTAGTCAACTTTAGCAATTATTGAAGCTGCTTTAAAGCTGCATTATTTTTTCTAAACTTCAAATTGCTTAAAAGCATGCTTAGTGTTATTCGTTAAACTTATAACAGCTTTTGGGCACATGCTAAAATAGCGTTTGCTTTTCTTTCAAATTTCAAGTTTAAAACCTACTTGCTAGTGAGAAAGGAATGAGTATATATGTTTTAGAATCTTACATTAATCGATCCACTGATTCGAAGTAACATTTAGAAACAGACATTTAATCAAAGCGTTGAAATCTTGAGTTAGTTACCTTGGATGAGAGTGGTGTTGGTCTAAGAGCCACCTTTCCCAATTCTTTATCTTCTAAAGCAAGCATGCCTGGATTTTCTGTGTATAATTTCACTTTCACCACTGGCAACGGATGATTTGTAGTGAAATCTCCCTGAGTATCCCACATAGGCTTAGAAGCTTCAGCTTGATCTGTTTGCAATTTTTCCCCACTCTCAACTTCCATTGTGCAATAAACTATACGATTTGGAGCAAGTGATTTTATACCTTTAACTTCCATGACTACTACCTAAAAGGTGACTGTTAGGTTGTGTTCAAACTATATTAATTTTACCAAAGCTAACGTGACCAAGGAGGCTTTGTAGCTATTACTATCACATTCGACTATTTCGACTATAAGTGCTGTAATGCATAAGTGAAAGATTTCCTATAATGAGAATAGATTAGTTTCAGAAATCTTCTTAGGAAAATAACACCAAAATCATAGTGCTTTAAAGTTCTGTACCTGATAGAATTTAAATCAATTGCTCATGATGAATATTGTGCTTCAATTGCACTTTTTCAAGAAATGTAAGAGAATTATCAGCTCAATATTTATACTGAAGGTGGCAACAGTTACGAAGAGCGTCAAATTGAAGGTTTCGTTGATAAAAGACCTATCATTAATAAAAAGACGATCTTCACACCATAAAAAAATGTAAATTCTTGATCTATATTTTAGATATTATTCTTTCAGAATGAACAGAAATATTCGCGAATGAGATTTCTCGGACGAAAAAAGCTTGATTTCAAGCTTAAAACTATAACGTGATTTACTTTCTTATTATAGTTCTTGGTATTTGGTAAATGAGAGTACAGGCCTTTGAAAATATTGTACTGTTTTCTGGAAACAAAACATTAATATTCCAGGTCATTTCTGCAGAAATTTTCCTAGATATTTTAAGATGTTCGAGTGCCATCTGTGGTTCTTTTGCATTTTGAAAGAGAAATCTCCCAAAAATATACCGTAACAGAGCCTTTCTCTTGCCTCTATCTCCATCGTAATCTTCACAAGTTTTGAGAGCAATAAAAAGCAGTTGATGACCAAGCCACCACCAGTTTTCAGATCCAAAACATCTAAAAAATTCAGTCTAAAAAGCGATAAAGACAACACTCCACAATATCATTGCACCTGCTATACAGAGAGAGTCCGGAAAGTCAGCAATGTTTGATGCGCTAAAAGAACGCGCTGGACGCGTTTTCAACTTAATCACTCATTTAAACTCCAAATGAATAATTGAGTTGATCTGTTTTATTTACTCACATATAAGTTTATTCATTTATTGCCCAAAAAAGCAAATATATAATTATTTAAAAAAAATATTGTTTCATGAAAACAATTTCCCTCAACTTTTCATGCAACAATATTTTTTTAGAAAATAATTTTTTCAGATAACTACCAATAATTAATAATAGGAATACATCACTATTAATAATGAATAAATAATCAAACAATTCTGTTCATTAAATCATTTTTTTTTTCTATCAATTACTTCTATAATTCGAGTAAAAAAGTTTTTACCACAATTCAATATTATTCAAATAACAGCCATTAAATATAGAATAATCAATAAATATAATCAATCAAATAATATTAATAATAAATCTAACTTTTTTTTGAGTAAAAAAAAGACCGAACTTCAATTTGCGGTGATGAATTATATATTGAATTTGGAAAATATGTATTAGTTTCTGTTGGGCCATCTGAATATCCAACAGAAAGCTAGAGTATTTTGCATAAACCATTAGTCTTCGAAGAAATCTCCATTTTGAACGCTCTTCGTACCTACTAACGATACCAATATTAATGGAATAGTCAAGAAACATCTAAGTACTCAAATCCATCGATATCAAACATCAATTAAATAGCAAACCAATAGATAATTTGTTAATTGGTTATCATACAGTCCATTCTTTCAGGCTCGAGATACAGTCAAATTACGAAAATAAAAAATACCATGTGATTAGCAGAAAGTTAACGACATAAAGGAACATTGTGTATTCAATCAATAATGCTAATTAATATGGAAACTGTCCTAATTAGTATATCTCACAGGTTTCCTATTATCATTAGTTTTTCTACAAAACTTAATTAAACTAGCTTCATTTAAATAACAACATATTGTTCACGATTCAGGTTCAGGATTATATGAGTAAGGGCTTAATTCAATCTGAAATATGCAATTTAAACTGTTGCGACTCTGCATGCTTAACTGATATAATCTTCGCAACACTAGAGAGTAACTAGTAACTCTCTAGTGTTATCAAAGGACCACAAAGCATAGACAACGTTATTAGCTCTTCAACATTGGATCAAGTATGGAAGAAAAACACATGCTAGGATGCTATCCGCCTCTTCGTTAATTACCAGTTTGCGGAAATGTAAAACTAGACCTAACATAATTGGGTGATTGCAGTCAACCTATGCTTGACAAGTGAATGGACTTTGATCTGACACAAATTGCTATCAGGCCCCAAATTCGATTTGCATACAGATCTCAAACTCTACTGAACATCTTTGAATTCGAATACAATACACAATATTACTTTTTTCGGAACTTTCAATTTTTACCAAATTTCCTGAAACTTCGATTACACCTAAAAAACACGGACTCCACAATAAAAAATTAACCCACTCTTGAAATGATGCAGATCGACAATCTAGACAATAGTTATATAATGGGCTGAGAAGACCCAAGAATTAAATATGTGAAATAATACGTGAAAAACCTCTGAAAACAAAAATACACAAACATCCAAGGCTGGGTAGGGATCGAACCTACTAGACTATTTGGATGTAACAATTCTACCTTAACGTAATTTTGGAACGAACTTGAACATAATAAAAACCTAACTGCAACCTCCTGTTCACGAAAGCAATCTAGAGTGCCATTCAGAATTTTATTAATTCTCACGATTTATCTTTCAGGACTAAATTATCTCAATAACATCAATATAATTTGATTGTCTAGATTCTCCTTCTGTTTTCGTATCATTGTCCAAATTCATTTGAACAGAAAACATAATGTGAAGGAACAATTAACACTGGGAACATTTACTTTGATAGTTGCATTATCCAAAATGTGAGAAGAGGAAGTTAAGACAGCTCATTCCTTAGAACAACATTCAGTTCTTTTCAAACCCACCCAGAATCATTCCATCTTTTCTTGAAAAACAAAGACCTCTCGTCTCTTATATGACCATTAAAAAATGAAATCAGGACGGCAGGATGTCCACCGTATTTCCCGAAAAAGATTGAACCACGAATGACCTAACAAAAAGTTTCAAATTCGGAAATAATTCCTTTGATTTTCATTAAAAAAAAATAAATTTTGAAGCAATATTACTTTCAAACTTTGAGAACTCCTGACATAGATAATTTATTGTACTCAAAAGAAGATTAATTTTTATACTCATAAAAAATATTTCTCCCAATATGATTTTCATAGTAATTTTGACTTGAGAAAGGTCTCAAATGATTGGAAATATACCAGGTGTTGAAAAACGAAGTTTCAATATGTTGGGAGCTGATTAAAGACCTCATAATAAGTGAAAAATTTTATATAAATATGGGTCCTCAAATGCGCCATTTCGGAGATATGAGCGATTTTCGGTTTTCAAATTAACTGCTAACGTAACCAAATACGTCGATTTTAGATTCATTTTCATCTTTCAGATGTCTTGTTTGCTGAACTTACAATTGAAATGTTTTTCAGTCGGTTCATTGAAAAGAATCACAGCTGGGATCAAACAATTGGTTTTCATATAACTTTTACGTACTTCAACTCGTCAACTTCCTTCTCATGTGACGTTCAATCAAGTTTTTAGATGATTGAGGTAAACTAGTCTCTTGAGAAAAACGCTCGTTATACTGGAGGCCCAAAGCAAATTTCAAATATTGTTAGAAGTGTAGAAGAATTTCAGCAAGTAGGAATAAGTGCCCCCCTTGACTGGAGAACTATGCATCAACAACTTCTCTATCCATTCCATATTCAAAGCGTGCAAGCTCTTATCCTCCTGATCATCAAGCCAGAAGGACATTTTGTCAATGGGTTTCAACCTTTAACAATGATTGCTGAACATTTCTCTTCTAATATCCTTCTCACTAATGAAGTCGGTTTCACCAAATATGGAGTTTTTTTTAACTTTCATGATAGCCATATTTGGGCGGATGAAAATCCACATGCCATTCATGAATCCAGGCATCTATACAGCGTTTCAGTAATATTTGGAATGTTTTAGGAGATCGTTTGTTAGGACCAGTAGTTTTACCACGGAATTTAACAGGAGTCGCATACCTTGACTGTCTTCAAAATACCATGCTTGATTTTCTAGACGTAGTACCTTCAAATCAGTGGATGAATATTTGGTTTATGCAAAATAGAGCGCCCCCCACATTATACACTTTCTGTTTGGGAACATTTAGATCAATCATTTTCCAGAAGATGGATAGGATAAGGAGGCCCAATGCCATAGCCCACTAGATCTCCCAATTTGAATCCTTTGGACTTTTGTATTTGAGGTTATTATTAACTGGTGTCGTTTTGGTTCGGTAAGCCTTCCGGGAACTGCGACCATGCAGATCTTTTGTTCTCTATCCTACTCATTCATAGGAACCCAAGGAGGTCGTCAATGACGTTAATAAAACTGACAACCTCCTTAGGGGCCTTGGCCGTGACCTCTCTGGTATCCAGGACCGGCTTACCTATGTGAATGGTTCTTGGGCCAGCCAGCTCCGGACACTTGCATACCATGTGTTCGGCTGTTTCTGCTTCCGATCCACAGAGCCTGCAAATCTCGTCTGCTGACTTTCCCATACGGTACAAATGATGTTTTTACCGATATTGCCCCGCCAGCAGTCCCACCATCACCAGAAGCTGGGATCTTGACAGATTCAAGAGCTTTTTGGCGTAGGTAGGTGAAGTCGTCACGAATTTCTTTGCCTGAGCAAGTCTAGGAGTGTTAGTCCAGTGGTCCTGTTGTTCAACTCCCATAGCTGGACCGCAACTTTAGATTGGTCTTTTCCTATCCCACAGAAAGGCTCTGGTCCAGCAGGTGTCAATCTTGATGCACTTTCTGCAAGTTCATCAGCTTCTTCATTTCTTTCAACCCCACAGTGCCCTGATATCCATAGTAGAGTCACCTTATTTCCTCTGGCCAGTTGCTGTATGGTGTTACGGCACTCCCAAGTCAGCAGAGACCCCTGGCAACACGATTCCAGGGATCTCAGCGTGGTTTGGCTGTCCGTGGTGATGCAGATATGCGCCGCCTTGAGGTTCATTTTGAGACACTCGTGCATACGTAATCAGCCATTACCTCGGTCTGTAGAATCGAGGGCTCACTTCCCAGGGCTTTAGAGATCCTCAGTTTAGGTCCATATATCTCAATGCCGGTGCCCTTCTCTGATTTTGATCCATCTGTGAACCATATGGATGACTTTATGTCCAGACAATAAACGAGACTTATTGCACTAGAACGGTCATTTATAACCGTTTCAAAGGGCATTTCAAATTCGTAGGTGGTTGGCATAACATCCGATGGTTTTGCGGGGAGGTTTGAATCTAATTGATCCAGTATCCTCATATGTCCAACCCAGTTTCCAGGAAGGAGCTTTCCATTAAGGGAAATTCTTATTGCTTCCAGCAGGCTACATTTCCTCCGTATTTGTGGTTATTTGAAAAGCTGAGTGTATGCAGCGTCAGTGAAAAACATCGAAGAGATGCAACATCGGATTGCCAAACGATTCTAACACAACAAGGTCTTTTCGATAGAGTACGTATTTCCTTCATGCGACGATGTACTTCCTGTATTGACACATCTTCTGCAAAACACCAGAAGTCAATAAAAAAATTGAATATCTTCTGTAATTGGTTGCGCTAGAAGTTAATGTTTTGATAACCGAAAATCGCTCATATCTCCAAAACGGCTCATTTTGGGACCCATGTTCATATTTATATCAAACTTTCCCCTCATTTTAAGGCCAAGAATTAGCTCCCAAAATATTGAAACTTGTTTTTCAACACCCGATATGCCCCTATGGAAATTTGTTTTCTCAATAATTGAAAAACTATCCAACCGATCTAACTCAACGTTAGAGCTATTTTAATTTTTCTGAAAAAAAAATGATGAAGAAATTTCTTCTTCTGGGTATAAAACATCTAATATATATAGTGGAGCTTGAGTTTCATTCAATTTTGGTACATATAAATAGAGTCTGTTGTAATATACAACAGCCAATTCATTGCTCAACACAATTATTGAACGATTGATGTTAACGAGATGTTATGAATTTCCAATTCTGCTGTAGGTATTAATTGAGGCATATTGATTTCGAGGAACTTAATATCAATTCGCTGGGCCAATTTTCAATAAATGAAATAATCCTGGTAGGTTTGAACGACACAAATTGTAAGCAAGGAGTGCTAATGGGTAATACATCGAACTGATTGAGATGATTTTCAACATATCCCGTATATGATGTATGAACATGATAGAGTATTTAATTTTAAATGATGAAGCTCACGTGAATAAGCTAGTGTTTCGACAAAATTATAATAATAAACAAATGTGTCGTTCCATTGAGACATTATTGGGTCAAATAATAATATTCTAAACGGCACATCAATTTATACCGAAGGAATAGGTTACCTCCAACTGGAATGTAAGAACAACGTCAAGTTTTGATAGTGTTGTATCACTGTCAGCTGAATCCCCTTCTAATTTTGCTAAAGATCCTTGCGATCTAAAAGAAGTAACATAGTTCATCAAAAGATGCTTCACATTATACGGATTATTATGGTTGTTCAACCTGTGATTATAGCGTTTTAGTTTTTGCAAGCCATATTTAGAATCCATGGACCCCTTTGATACTGGAAGCGATTCTAGATTTGCCATCAACAGGTTAATTGATGACTTTAACTCGTCGACATAGAGGGATTCCATCTCTTTAAGTACGAACTTTGGCATTAATTTCCGGTTCTAAAAATCAGTCAAATAAAGTATGCATGAATTAATCAATCGCCTAATACTGTGATTGTAATAAGGCAAGATACGTGAACTACGCAAAACACATGAAAACTTAATTTTAGTCTCCTAAACTAGATGAAATAGCTAGATATTCCATTTTAAAATTTTCCTAAGAAATGTCTATTCATCAAGTATACCATGAAAAATATTGATTTAATATTAATATACTAACTGACTAAAAACTAAAACACCCAGAAGGAAATGTTTAAATTATTTTGATCAAACATAGATAGTATAGCAAGGAGTAAATGATTGAATTTGGAGAAAGAATCGTTAAGGTTTTTTCATGTAAACAATTTTTGTTACTTAAATATTGTAGTCGTTTTCTGCCAGTTTTTTAAATATTACAACGAACCAGCTGTTCGAGGAGATCCAATGTCGATGTTTAGTCATTGTTACAATGCCTAGAGCACGTGGAATTTATTGCCAGCTATTGAAAATGTCGGCTTTTTGTGTCTTTGTGCACTGAATCATTTGAAAGGATTTGAAAATTCTGTCAAATACACTAATCATTTTTGACGAATTTCATCAACATAATAATTAGGTAATGTTAATTTAATTTTTCTTGTGATCAACTTTCAATAGTTCACTTCGAAATTTCTTGCATTATCACAGTTATAACATTTCGCAATCCTCTTAAGTTGGAAAGAAACACAAAATTTTTTTTTTCAACTCGCATTTCCTTTCTCGCGAAATGTGAATCAAATATAGAAAATAACTCAGTGGTTAAGTATGTGGATTACAAACTTTTTTCTTGTTCTTCTATTCTGAAAATATTATTTCTTTCCAACTCTCTCAGTATAATTAGTTACAGCAACTCAAAACAATGGATAGAATTTATAATCTACGAGTATTTCAAGTGTTCTTGTAATTCGAGAAAACGTTGTTATGATTTCTACGTATAATCGAGCGAATCTCATTGAAATTCTCGTATATTTTCACCTGAAGAATTTTTCTAGAGTCTGAAGTATAAGAAGGATAAGACGTAATATAACTGAAGATAATATAATCTCAGGATCCAGATAGGTACTTTAGGATGAAAGTGTATAATATCCTTTCCAAGATCAGATTATTTCCATATAGACGAAGAAAATGACCAATTAATTTTATTGGAATTTGTCGGACATTAATTATCTTCAGATTAACTTATAAAAGATGCCACAGAATATTCTGGCACATTTTTCATCTTGTAGAATGTTGTCACTGAGGACTTACATCTTTAAAGGAACGCTTCATACATTCCTTTGAATTCAGTCCCTTCAAATACACTTTGGAGATTGAGTACCAAATAAGGTAAATGAGGTTATATGAGTGAAAGAAGCAATATGTCAAGAATGACCAAAGCAAGCCGGATATCTGTAGATGGAATAACTGGGGCAGAGTTATGTTCACCGGAAATGGAATTGAAAGATCAAAAACATA
Source organism: Harmonia axyridis (assembly GCF_914767665.1). Classification (NCBI taxonomy): domain Eukaryota; kingdom Metazoa; phylum Arthropoda; class Insecta; order Coleoptera; family Coccinellidae; genus Harmonia; species Harmonia axyridis. Next base: position 1,465,865 of record NC_059508.1, read on the forward strand.
TTTTTCTGATAACAGGAGAATGTGGAATCAACCGAAGAATACAATCAGACCTATAAATAGTTTAATATAAGTAAGAATATTGCCTTCAGTATGAGCAGTTGTTATTGCTTCCAAGTCCAGAAAGTATAAAGAGCTTTCTGATTAGAATTTTCACTCGCAAAATACATTTCAAACGTAGCTGCAGCAATGAAAAATCTCAAGTTGGCAAAGACAACAGAACTTAGGTTCATCACCAATCGATTCTAGATTTTGTATTTTCAACAGAAAGTTTTTCAGCGAACTTAAATGACTAGATGACATAGCTGACCTCTACCACAGTGAAGAACATTATACATCTTTTGAAAAATACCCTACACAGACTTTATTTAAAGCACTAGCAAACACATAATGTACTTTCTTTTAAATATTCATGTATAAGCAGGCTGAAGGACCTCAGGCAATACCTCCTAGAAGTCCTGTAGTCTAGGAGGTATTGCCTCAGGTCGATTGCCATCAATGAAACTTGTCTTTCTCTCTTCCTTATTTCAAACTAATCTGAAAAATTTTTGTTTCTTTTCCTATCGGTCGATTTGTGACCACAAATCCTCAATGTATTCGATTTAGATTGTAAATACTCTAATACTAATTTTAGCCATTTATGACATAAAATGGGGCTTGCGTGTGAACAAAGCCTAGTCCTGCATATTTCAAATTCCACTATTCTGGTTTTAATGAAATTTGGTATTAGAGTTGTATGAAATTTCAGCTCAGCAGATGGACCTTAATATTTTGAGTTCTACTATTCTGATTTTAATGAAATTGGCTATTGTCAGTAAGGTTAGTTCGAGAGTAACTCTGATGATATTCACAACTAGGATATAGATAATAAGAGTATAGATATCATATAACACAATTTTTGGTGTGCTTCTGATAAAGCTTAGATGTTAATCAAGAACTTGTGCGTGTTGAAAATTCAGATTGCGCTCTTTATTACTATTTCTCAAAGCCACTCCACTCTGAAATTGCAATCGAAAAAAGTTATTTTCAGTCTTCGAGGAAAAGGTTTGAGATATGTTATTCTCCGACCATCGATTTTTTTCGTTGTATATAGGATCTAGAATCAATTTTCTTATACAACTAGCAATTCTCGTATACAACTACCAAATGTAACTCTTTTCATAAGCGATCAGCTTTAACTGTAATCATTGTTTTTGCCAATATTCATTTCAGTTTAAACGATAGACCTCAGAAAAAAAATAGATGTTCAAATAGCGAAAACAGAATCTTTCAGTTCTACCACAGCCTGTGGTTTAGTCAACTGACATTCAATTAAATGTAATGAACAAATTTAATGATCAGGTTACATGAAAATGTAGTTCCAGACTTTTGAGTTTGCTGTAGCCGTATTATAAAAATTCAATTACAATTTTCACGAACCTTTTCCATTTCCGCCACTTTCTGCATTCTTCCGTCCAATTCTCTCCTAATAGCTGCTGCTTGCTCATCAGCAGAATCGAGCTGTAAATGTTTTTATTATTGTAACATAACTACAACCCCTAAATTCGTATCCTCACCATTAAGGCATTGAAAAGAATTTGGTGTTCGAATTTTTTTACCCCCAAAATTTGCTGGAACATATCATAGAGTTGTTCTTTAGATAAAATTAACTCCGAATTGAGGGTTTGTTGCATTCTAGATGGCCGTTTTGAATCTTCGTCTCCAAGACCAGCTAAAGACATACAAATTATGTTTGAAAGAACACATTTATATCAACTTCAAGTTTATTTTTTGTTGCACAATGCTAAAGGTCAATTTCATTATTGTCGGAATTTCAAGTGGAACATTCATTATATGGAGTAAGATACTCCTCAAAGAATTAACTGAAAATATGCTTAAAATATAGGCCAAATCGATCAAAATTTTAATATCCTAAGATTCAATTTTTTTATTTTTAATATTTTTCCGAATATACATATTTCAATATCGACTGTGAGCTTTATTAGCTGTTGATGTTTATTTTTATAGTATCAATTTGATAATCGCATGCAAAATATAGATGAAACTGTAAAAATGTCCATAGAATTATAAAATATAGATCTAATTATAAAATAGAGATGAAGTTATAAAAATATGATAATTATGACAAAAATTGAAATAAAGACGAAATATTGTACAATTGTAAAAAAATCTTTGCAGATCAGGTTCTCCGGATACTAGAATTTTTTATAGTTTTTTCTGTTCCCCGTGTAAAAACGAACTATTTTCATTTGAGCTTATCAACCTAAAATTCTAGATGATCGAAAAATGAGTATTATTATACAGGGTGTCCCGGGAGTAACTGTACATCCGGGACACCCTGTATGTAGGTATATCGACCATTGCAAGCTGGAGAAAAATCTAACAAATTTCTGAACAAAAAAAAATAGTGATGTGAAATATTTTCATAATTCTTACCTTTGAGAATACAGTCAAATTTGGCCATCCAAGATGCAAATACAGACTCCTTACTGAGACCCTCCACATCGGCTATATTTCTAGATAAATAAACACGGACCCGTTTTTCGATGTTATTTCTAAAAACTTCCCTGAAATCGTATTGCGAACAAGCACCAGATTGCACCATTTTAACCACTCTTTCCGATTTTAAGAAAACGTCGTAGTAGCTTTGGATTGCATTCTGAAAGGCATCGTCTGCCATTATTTGAGTTTCCCCTTTCAAAAACGCCTGAAAAATCGAATTTTGTTGGAGTTAAATGTTATACAGTCTATGAGAAAATTGGATTATGTGGATAATGTGTGAATTATATTTATTGATTGACACTAATTCATCAGTCTTTAGTGTTCATAATCAAGATATTAGACATTTGTAAAAAATCTAGAAAGCACTGCGCCCAGTCAGGAGCTTTTGACCGCTTCATTGAATATCATGTAATATCTACACTTGTCCGTAAAGTATGGAACAGATTCATTTTTAGCTAAACAGGCCATTTCAAGAAATAATCCTGAAACACGTCGATTTTTATTTTAATTTACCGTATTTTAAAATAATAATCTAACATACAGGGTGAATTACTTTAGAGTAATGACGTCACCATCATTTTTCTTTAAATAGAACACCCCCATTTTGTCTCAATTTTCCGATTACTTTAGCTGAGCTGATTCCAAAAATGTATCACATGTTGATTCCAATTGGTGGACAAACATACAATAGTTTTGTGTGTGCTCATAAAGTAACGCGTAACATTCTTTATAATTTAAATTTACAATATTATCAAAAATAACATGTAATATCTACACTGTGTCCGTAAAGTATGGAACAGATTCATTTTTAGCTAAACAGGCCATTTTAAGTAAAAATCCTGAAAACGTCGATTTTTGATTTTAATTTACCGTATTTCAAAATAATAATCTAATACTCGTACATGGTGAATTACTTTCGAGTAATGACGTCACCGTCATTTTTTTTAAATAGAACACCCCCATTTTGTCTCAATTTTCCGATTATTCTAGCTGAGCTGATTCCAAAAATGTATCACATGTTGATTCCAATTGGTACAGGGTGGACAAACATACAATAGTTTTGTGTGTGCTCATAAAGTAACGCGTAATATTCTTTATGAGTTAAATTAACAATATTATCAAAAATACATATTGTGTAGCGGCAATTAGTTTGAATGTTACACCCTGTAATTTGTTACATTTTTAGATTAATAAAAATGAGCTGTTTCCAAACATGTTTGGTACTTGTATTTTTGTCCAGCCTGTAGCAATTGGACTCAATATGTGATTCATTTTTGGAATCAGTTCAGCTAAAGTAATCGAAATATTCAGACAAAATGAGGGTGTTCCATTTAAATAAATTAAGGTGACGTCAATATTCGAAAGTAATTCACCCTGTATATCAGATTATTAATTTAAAATACGGTAAATTGAAATAAAATCAATGAATGAATTTGGACAACAGATTTTTGAGGTTTTTTCATGTAAACAATTTTTGTTACTTAAATATTGAAGTCGTTTGCTGCAAGTTGTTTAAATTTTACAACAAACCAGCTGTTCTAGGAGATCCAAAGTCGATGTTTAGTTGTTGTTAAAATGCCTAGAGCACGTGTTCGCGGAATTTATCGCCAGCTAAGTGAATTTGGAAGAGGTCGACTTATTGGTCTATGGGAGGCAGGGTTGTCATTTCGAAAAATTGCTAACCGTACGAACAGAAATCCAACTATTGATATGGGATACTGTCAAGCGTGGTTTGATAATGCCCAGAGTAAAAAGAGTAGGCACCAGGCTTATAGGGGTACAAATGGAGTTCAAGATCGACGTCTAAGACTAATGGCCATTAGAGACCGTTTTGCGACTACTCCTTCTTTGGCTGATGAGTGGTAAGGAGAACAAGACCATCCTGTAACTATCTGAACGGTTTACCGCCGGATAAGGTCTTTTGTACTGCAGCATTATCGACCTCATCTTGTGTTACCTGTGATGGTTTAGCATCGCCGGTAACGATCACAGTGGTGCAGAAAACGTCAACATTGGAATGTTTAATGGCATCAAGTGGTCTTTTGTGATGAATCTCGATTCTCCTTGGTTGCACATGATTGCCGAAAAAAGGTGCAAGTAGGTCACCTTTAAGCTTTATGCAAGGTAACAGCGAGATGACAGCGCTGCGATACCTGCAAGAAATAGTGCAGCTTTATGTTCTCCCTTACCTTAATCGTCTCGAGAATCCAATATTTCAGCAAGATAATGCCCGACCTTATGTTGCCAGAGTTAATTCAAACTTTTCTGAAGCGGCACATGTGAATCTTTTGCCATGGCCGCCCAAATCTCCTGATCTTTCGCGCATAGAGCTGTTTGGGACATCATTGGTAAAAAGCATGGAAATTTACCCCAGCCCCCACGTTCATTGGCGGCTCTGAGACATGAATTACATGTAGATTGGAAAATCAGCCCTCAAGAAGAAATAGACCATCTTATCGCATCAATGCTGAGACGTGGTGGGGAGTGTAGACATTATCGCAGTGGACAAATACATCATTAAAAAATTTAATGAAAAAAATTGTGAACCCTTCATTTTTTCTACCAATTTCAATTATTTACTTCTTACTATACTATGTAAGTTTAACAAAAAAAAAATTCAAATTCAACTTGCTCCTTCTGTGTGTTGCAGTTTCTTTTTAATATATTCACTCTGAATTACTCTCGGATCTCCTTTCCCGAATACCGATGAGTTTATTAATAAGGCATAAGGCAGAGTTGATATTTCGAAACATATACAGGTATGGAAAATTCACTCGGAACCATGGGATTTAGCGTGCAAATCTCCAATTCGCTCTGGCTCCGATGGAACAGTGAAAGAATCGAAACATGAGTACGATGCCATATCAATTTGGCTACCTATTCTTGAAAGCTGACGATGACACTTGAAACTTTGTTGTAAATCTTTTGCTATAAACAAGTCGAAAAATTCACTGATATTCAAATTCAAAGTTAGTGAAAAAAATGTTATTCTTGAGTCTTTATTTGAGTGGGTTCCTACTCCATATCATTCCAATCCGAAAACCCTCAACTTATCTCTGAATAAACTATCAATCTCAGCAAAATATATCGATTTCATTACTCGAAATCCAGGACCGCATCGAGAGAGTCGTCTATATGAAATTCCGACGGAAAATTCGGTGAAATGAGTCTCGTTCCAATGGAGACGTTCGTAAAACCGAGTCTGCAACATTGGAGTCAGCAAATCACAATCCATTACGATAGCTGTATTCTTCACACGAATTGTCCCGTGGCGTTTCAATTCAGGGTGCGGCATCTGAAAAATTGGCGCACTGAATGTTCTGCCGATGCATTTTCTGATTCTGAAGCAGCGACTTGGAAGGTGCTCGAAGTCTAAGTTGAGATACGAGGTAGGACGAATCGTCTGGAATTGTTTGATATCCACTTCAAGTGACATTATCTGTAACACTCCGTGATTTCAATGTTAATCGCTTCATAAGGAAGTGGTTATAGATATGAGAAATGGTTTTCATTATTATTGAAGAGTTCATATACACTGTGTCCGTAAAGTATTGAACAATTTCATTTTCAGCTAAAGAGACCATTTTAAGGAATAATCCTGAAACACGTCGATTTTTTATTTCAATTTACCGTATTTTAAAATAATAATCTAATAACCAGGGTCAATTACTTCCGAGTATTGACGTCACCGACATTTTTTTAAATGGAACACCCCCATTTTCTCTCAATTTAACGATTACTCTAGCTGAGCAGATTCCAAAAATGTATCACATGTTGATTCCCATTGGTACAGGGTGGACAAAAATACAATAGTTTTGTGAGTGCTCATAATGTAACACGTAACATTCTTTATAAGTTAAATTAACAATATTATCAAAAATACTTATTGTATAGCGGCAATTGGTTTGAATGTAACACCCTGTGGTTTGTTACATTTTTAGATTAATAAAAATGTATCAAAATAAGAAATAATTTCTTTCAAAATCTGTCTGCTAGACCACAAGTACCAAACATGTTTGGAAACAGCTCATTTTTATTAATCTAAAAATGTAACAAATTACAGGGTGTAACATTCAAACTAATTGCCGCTACACAATATGTATTTTTGATAATATTGTTAATTTAACTCATAAAGAATATTACGCGTTACTTTATGAGCACACACAAAACTATTGTATGTTTGTCCACCCTGTACCAATTGGAATCAACATGTGATACATTTTTGGAATCAGCTCAGCTAGAATAATCGGAAAATTGAGACAAAATGGGGGTGTTCAATTTAAAAAAAATGACGGTGATGTCATTACTCGAAAGTAGTTCACCATGTATATTAGATTATTTTTTTTTACTTTGAATGAAGGCATCGACTGCTATGGTCATTAGCCATATTAGATTATTATTTTAAAATACGGTAAATTAAAATCAAAAATCGACTTGTTTCAGGATTATTTCTTAAAATGGTCTGTTTAGCTGAAAATGAATTTGTTTCATGCTTTACGGACACAGTATATTATATGTATACATAGGCGTACAACTTTGATTCCGCCGTTTCTTGCGAAATTCGAGGCTTTATTGAAAAAAACTGGTTATACATATATGATTCAAAGTATTGTCCATCGCTGGCCACTACTTTCTTCCATCTTCCGGGCAGCGTACGAATTCCGCTTCGAAAAAACTTGTCATATTTTGAAGCGAACTACGAATCGATCCAATTTTTTACTTCTTTTTAAAAGCTGGTCAGCCATTGATCGAAACAAGTGAGAGTCCGAGGGAGCAACGTCTGGAGAATACGGCGGGTGGGGGTAGGACTTTCCATTTTAGAGTTTCCAAGTATGTCTTGACCACTTTCGCAACATGGGGTCGAGCGTTGTCATGCTGTAAAATCAATTTATCATGTCTCTCTTTGTATTGCGGCCGTTTGTCTTTCAATTCTAGGTTCAGACGCATTGCTTGCGTTCAATTGTGAATTGTAATAGCATGAATATACAGGGCGAGTGTTTGACTTGTACATATATTTCAAGATTTCTGAGGTCAAAGGAAACACTTTTTTTCTTTACCGTTTTTTCCGATTCGGCTCGGTTGAAACGATACAGGCTGTTGAAAATCCATAAAAAATGTAATTTTCAGTTGTATCTCGCAAATGGAATCGAATCGAAGGAAATGATTTTCAGAATATAGTTTTTTATTGATGTGATGAATCTTTTCCGAACATAAAATTCCATCAAAGTCCGGTCAACTCCTAAATCGAATAGGAAAAAAAAGTTGGGGAAAAAAGTGTTTTCTTTGCAATATATGAAATATGATGTACAAGTTAAAGACTCACCCTGTATATTATTAATAACTTTCGCCTGTGATTGTTTCAGTCGGTTTTAACAACTCATTATACACTACGTCGAGCTGGTCCCACCAAATACTGAGCATGACCTTGGCACCGTGAATATTCGGTTTGGCCGTCGACGTGGAAGCATGGCCGGAATATCCCCATGGTTTTCAACGCTTAGAATTATCGTAATGAACACATTTTTTGTCTCCAGTCACAATGTGATGCAGAAATCCCTTTCATCTTTGCGTTGCAAGCAGCTGTTCACTAGCAAACAAACGCCGTTCAACATCTCTCAGCTTCAACTCGTACGGTACGCAATTTCCTTGTTACCTTGATCCTGCCTTTACTTGTTGCGTTTGACACGAGTCTTGATCAAGTAATGCCTCCAATTCTGCATCTTCGAAAACCTTCTCTCTTCCACCGCCATGCTGGTCTTCGACGTCAAAATCACCATTCTTGAAGCGTTGAAATCACTCTCGGCACGTTCTTACACTGACAGCGGCTTTTCCATAGTTATTGGACAGATTCGATGAGCCTCAGTCGCAGTTATTCATATTAAATCAAAAAATTAATACGTCCCGCAAATGACAATTTGGCTCGTAAGCTGACATGTTTTCGAGACTAACTTTATGATGACACAAATCGACTAATATTTCGATGGCGTTATTTTCACAAATACCTAAGCTTATTGCATGACATCTACAATCTATTCATTTCGACTACCATTTAACGCTACAGCCATCTATAGGAAAACGGCGTAAACGAAATTGTACATCTAATACTAGATCGAACAATGATTGGAAATCATACAAATGAGTTCGTAATTCAACAACAGATCCCATAAGACCTTAAAGGAAAATTTAATTTTCACGAGTATTTCGCAGAACAAAGAGACGAACTGAAATTCGAATAAATTTATCTGATCCAAATAAAATTAATGATCCTTTCATCAGTAGTATTCCGCAAACGGATAACGCAGATCCTGCTAATATTATCCGATTTTATGGCGATAATGCATTCTGCGACCTCGATGAGAGAATGGGGTTCGTTTTGGTTGACGAGACTGTAATTTCCGGATACTTAGCAGAGATAAAGTCGAAAGCGAGGGATATTGACGATATGAATTCCAAGCTACCGAAATGATGTTGCCCATTTACAATTATATTCTGGAATGGAAAAGCGTATAAAAAATTCGGAAAGTACCTAGATCCACTCTTATTATTTCTCTTCATTTGTCGAACAATTAACGCACATTTCAGAAAGAACCGTCTTTCTAACTATCAGGGTTCAAATTTTGTATCTGTATCGGTACATATCAGCCGAAACCGAAGATATTGTCGCTACCTGACTTCGTCAACTTGACCGGCAATAAGAGGATGAATTTTCTGTCGTTTTGACTTCGCTGATGACACAAAATTCTGTACGAAACTTGCAATTACTATTCTATACAGGGTGGCCATTTGAAAACGAAACAGACGAGATTACAGACGAAATAAAGTTTTTCGATAGAAATGCTCGGACAGGTCGATTTCTGTTTCGAGGGGGACAACTTAAGATGTAGGTTACGGACGCATAGCGCTTCGACCCTTGCTGCTACAACCCCCACCCCCAATTTTTGAATAGGGAAGATGGGGTGAGTGATACCTCAATTTAAAGGTATTTTTATACTGATTTCAGCACAGTAATTGTTTTTTCATTTTATGCATTAGTTTTCGAAATATTCATGCGTTAGTAAGTAAGGAAGGAAGCCACAGTCATGGTTGTTTTGGAGCTCAAAATGTCGATTTTTCACAAAACACTACAAGTGCCATGAAAACACTACTTCATTTTCAAATACTTAGTTAAGAATATTTCGAAAACTAATGCATAAAATGAAAAAACAATTACTGTGCTGAAATCAGTATAAAAATACCTTTCAAATGAGGTATCACTCACTCCATCTTCCCTATTCAAAATTTGGGGGTGAGGGTTGTAGTAGCAAGGGTTGAAGCGGTATGCGTCCGTAACCTACATCTTAAGTTGTCCCCCTCGAAACAGAAATCGACCTGTCCGAGCATTTCTATCGAAAAACTTTATTTCGTCTGTAATCTCGTCTGTTTCGTTTTCAAATGGCCACCCTGTATACAGGGGTGAGTCAATAGTGCTCGATCGGTCTACAACTATTGTAAATTTTGGGCTAGTAGAATGATCAAAATTCTACAGAATGAACAGTACTAACGCATAAGCTCAAATTATTTCTGACTCTGCAGCCTGGTCTGAAAGTACTGAAACACGATTTAGATTTAGATTTAATTAAGGAGTTTACGTTACACTGTGTGCCCCCCATCAGAGCTATTCTCTCCATAATGTGATCTACAGCTTGCCTTCCAGTTCCAGAGTTCTGATGATCTGCAATATCTGGGATGGCTTCAAGGAGGTATTAAAATTAATGACAGAAAATGGTCAGATACCTTTTTTACCTAAGAGTCTCAATATTTCTATGGTTTCAACTGTTGATGATCACAGAAAAATTGAGCTTTCTATAACAAGAGCAGTATCCTTCCGTCAATCTGATTATTTCTATGCTTTTCACTAATTTCTACAAAATTTGAATCTAGATTTATTTTATGAAAATAGTTTCGAAAATATAAATGAACTCGGAAAAAAATTCCTAGGTAGCTTGAACACAGTTTCAAATATTCATCTATTGAATTCGGTACGAAATATTGAGAAGAGGTGTCGACTGTGCATTGTGCAATTGTTATCATTATTAGGTTAAATATTATTTCTTGATTGTTCCCTTCGTAATTAAAATGTTGAGTTCAATCATATATGCGTTGTTTCATAGCTATTTAAAATGGATTGGTTCTTGTGCGTATTCATTCTGGCGACCTATGTAAATAATCTTTTGATACATTCGTCTCAAACAACTCTTTCGATTGAAACATTCGATCTTGGTGATCTTTTTGTTATTTCCAAATCAATTTTTAGATAAAAAATTTATAAAACATATCGTAATTCGAATTTTGTAAAATTTAGTGAAAAGCATAGAAATAATCAGATAGACGGAAGGACATTGCTCTTGTTATAGAAAGCTCAATTTTCCTGTGCTCATCAACAGTTGAAACCATAGAAATATTGGGACTCAAGATAAAAAGAGGTTTTTGACCATTTTTTCTTATTTATATTGATACAAACCATACGATGTTATATATTTTTGAAATCAGGAAAAATTAAGCTTTCAAAAAATGTCACATAAATCTAGTGTTCCCATTTGAAAAAACATAACTTTGAGTCATAGCTTCGTAATTAAAAACCCTTTTGAAAATACAAGCAAGCCACTGGATTCTACGTAAAAAAGTGCCTGTATAATGTTTTAATTTCAGAGCTCTATCATCAGTATTGCCAGTGATATAAATGTTTTTCGATATCGCCATTTTTCCAATTTTCGCTCATAACTCGAAAACAAAAGAAGGTGGCCAAAAATGAATACAACCCTTTTTAGTTTCTCTGAAAAAGAGACCGAGAATGGGGTATCAGATTTTGTCTATCTCCTCTGGTTTGAAAGTTGTAGTGCTAAAACATCGAAATTTGCCCACCCTGTACAGTCAAAAATAATTTAAGCTTATGCACTGACTACTGTCGAATCCGTCAAAATTTGAATCATTTTTCTTTCCCATAATTTAAAAGAGTTATCTACCGATCCAGCTCTATTAACTCACCCTGTATACACGCAAAATTTCAACTCGTTCGGATCTGTTTGTCACTGACATAATGGGTTTTTGTTTTTCGATATTATTCTTGAATTTACTATGCTTCAATTCATTCATCAAAATGAAATTTCCCATGAGGCTTGAAATTGCCATTCTCCATCCAAATGCGTATTTTCATCTCTATTGAATATGCAGTTTCGAAATTTATAGAAACGCAATATATCGATCCACAATATATTACTCATTCACCATTTTGTATCTGAGTGGTACGATACTTCAAAACTTCTCTTCAACTTCAGACTCACTTATTCATTCTTGTATGAGTATGTCAATATTTGTCAAGAAATTAATTTTTACGTAAGAACAACTTGGTGAAAGATGATGTTCAGCTAATTATTTATTGATAGAGTTATTGATTGAGTTCTGTTAGTAGTCTGGCTTATTATGTTGAAAAATCATAAGTTATGTAATGTTGAATTGGTCCGGAAAGTTGAAGTTGGTGGAGTATTTCTCATACTTTCAAATATTATAATAAAGGGTGTTTTTTTCGAGGTATATAACTTTAAGTTGGCATTACTGTTCAAGATGGCGACCGATTCAACAGCTGTCAAGTGATTTATTCTCAATTTGGTTTGGCAATTCATCATGAATAGACTCACGCCTGAACAACGCTTGCAAATAGTGCAATTTTTTTTCGAAAATAATGGTTCTGTGCAGAATACGTATCGCGCACTATTTCATTTTTGTGAATCTATCCATCAGAATTCATTGAAATTTATTTATGAATTAGATAGATGAAGTGAATTGTAGCTTTCACGCGGAAAAAATTATTTATTTTTTTCTGATCTGTTTAACCTTTGTACCACAGAATATCTTTTGAAGAATGCACTGATTTTCAGGGTCGCAGATAAGTCGAAATTCAAGAAGGGTTTCACTGGAATGTCGAATTCAAGGTAAGAAAACGCAGCATTTATTTTCACCACATTTTTAAATTCCGATGAAACCATCTATTTCATCGGAAATAGACCAATTTGAATGTATAATATTCTTCATCAATCAGCATATATGGAAAGGATTCGAATAAAAACGCTAAAGCTCAAAATTTCACTTCATTGCCTTCCTCATTTTTCAATATAAAGGGTTGAAGCCACTGGAATTCCGTTTCATATTCAGCGGGTGAATGTTATGAAAACCTAGCAATCAAGAGCCGATTAGGATTCCATTGAAGGCTCATATTATAATCCTCCAGAGATACCCAGAATATCGAATGCAACAGGTGGTTCGCAGTTAGATACCGAAAATCTGAATTAATCAACAACATTCTATTTCAAAATCGATTCATCGGAATAATGTTTGCTGGATTGACCTGTGGAAATTTGGAATTTTTGCATAGTTTTGAGAGTATTGACTTGTTTTCAATAAAACTACTTATCATTACAAATGGCACACCCAGTCTATTATTACATCATTAGATGGCTTATTTGATGATAATTGCAACAATATCCCAATATCCCATAACTTGGGTATAATTTCAACAGTTCATGAGTTAATAAGAATCTTATGAAAAAAATTATTGCGAAGAGGACTCACATTTTTTTTTCAATATTTCTGCTTCTCTTGTGATTCTGACAATACGTAATAAATATTTCAATTTTCAATAGGTTACCTGTAGAAGTACAAAATTCTCCGTAATAAATATTTCAATTTTCAATAGGTTACCTGTAGAAGTACAAAATTCTCCAAATTTATTTATTTTCAAGAAGAGGGTTAAGTCATTACTTTTAGATAAGAATTGCTATTATATTTCTGAGTTTTTTGAATGAATGTATTTATTTTGACGTTTTCTTTTGTTGTATGCACTCGCTCTGTATATTTAACATAAGAAATAAAGATTATTATAGGACTGTTTTTAGTTTTGACCAAAAATGTACAGTTAGAAATTTCGCTTTTCCGTTAGTTCAAGTTTTTCCTCGATAACTCTTGAAGTTTGAGTAGCCCCCTTATTTTTGAATGAAGAATTGGCTAAAAAAATAAAAAGTATAGGATTTGATTTGAAAATGTTTTGTTTTGATGTCTTTCAGTTCTCCAAGTTCATGATTTTCTCATAAAAACCCTGTATATTTTTGGTCAAAACCACAATGTCTCATGCGAGGTCTTATGATACTACCTACGTATTTGCAGAATCGAAAAAAAAGTTTTTTCGAAAAAAACTCTTCCTGCAGAAATATTAAAAAAAGTGAGTCCTCGTCACCACCATTTTTTTATTAGAATCCCATTAACTCCTGAACCGTTGAGCTTATTATCATCAAATGATCTATCTAATGACGCAATAATATACTGGATGTGCCATTTGAACGTAGTGACCTGTATCCGGTATAACTGAAAATTGTAGGGTCTAAAAATATACTGACTGACAAAGAAACTGCAACACCCAGAAGGAGCTGTTTAAATTTCAATTTTTTTGGTAAAACATAGACACTATAGCAAGGTGTAACTGATTGAATTTGGAGACAAAAATCGTAAAGGTTTTTTCATGTACTTACACAATTTTTGTTACTTGTGGTCTTTTTTTGCAAGTTTTTTGAATTTAACAACAAACCAGCTGTTCGAGGCGATCCAAAGTCGATGTTATGTTGTTCAAAGGCCTAGAGCACGTGTATGCGGAATTTATCGCCAGCTAAATTAATGTTAAAAAGGTCGAATTATTGGCCTACGGAAGGCGGGGTTTTCATTTCGAGAAATCGCTAACCGTACAAACAGAAATCCAACTACTGCTATGAGATGTTGTCAAAAGTGGTTTGATAATGCCCAAAATCCAAGAAGAGTAGGTACCAGACGTCGAAGGGGCAGAAATGAAGTTCAAGATCGACGCAGCATCATCAACCCAATCTTGTGTTACCTCTGACGGTTGAGCATCGCTGGAAAGGATTACAGTGGTGCAGAGAACGTCAACATTGAAATGTGGAATAGCCCAAATCGTCTTTTCTGATGAATCTCGATTCACCTTGGGTGCATATGATGGCCAAAGAAAGGTTAGATTACGTCGGGGAGAAAGACGTGAAACTCAGTTTGATGTTGAGCGTCATGTACACCGGACAGTAGGCGTTATGGTGTGGGGTGCTATTGCATATGCAAGTAGGTCATCTTTAGTCTTTATTCGAGGTAACATGACAGCTCTGCGTTACCATCAAGAAATAGTGGAGCCATATGTTCACCCTTACCTTGACCGGCTCAAGAATCCAATATTTCAGCGAGATAATGCCCGACCTCATGTTGCCAGAGTTAGTTTAAACATTTTCGAAGCGACCCATGTGAATCTTTTGCCATAGCCTCCCAGATCCCCGATCTATCGCCTATAGAGCACATTTGGGATATCATGGGTAGAAGGATTGGAAACTTAGCTCAGCCCCCAAGTACTGGTATCTTGGGATAGTATCCCTCAAGAAGAGATAGACCATATTATTGCATCAATGCCGAAACGTGTTGGGGAGTGTATAGATATTCGCTGACAAACAAATTATTAACAAATTCATTCGTTTTTTCAAGTTTCAATCATTTACTCCTTGCTATGCTCGTACTTTATATGTTTTACCAACAAAAAAAAATTTAAATTTAAACAGCTCCTTCTGGGTGTTGCAGTTTCTTTGTCAGTAGACAAATTTTCAGCAGGAGAAAAATCGATCCTTCCAAGAATGCATTCATGATTTTATATGCTTTATCCTCTTCTCATCAAAATTCTTCAAAAAAAGTGAATAAAACTGATGTTCGAAGCATCACGTAATTCTTTTATTATGCCTTGTCTGAAATTATATTCGGAATAAATGAGTAGCTATCTTCGAACACAAAAACACATCACACGTATTTCTGACTATCAATCGAGGTGACGAAATTCATTTTTAACGGGTTGATAACGAGCATCCAAACCCGTTCCCATAGAGAGTCGGATAATAGAGAGGAATAAACAATGCCAGTTATCACGTATCTTCCAGAAGAACAGAACCCTATGCTGTTTTGATTATCGAATATAGGCGTTGGATTCGAAGGAACCGTAGTTGGAAAGCAAGATAGTTTCCTTCGACAAAGCAAATCTATTTCTCTACTACGCAGAACACTTCCTAAAACTCATTCCATATGTTTAAATTATGAGAACGAAATTTCCAGCACAAGTGCTTAAGACAATATTGTATCTTTGAACTTATCAAATTTGCAGTATGTTCCATTGTTTGTGGTTTAATCAAGCCTAGAGTTCTGAATAAAACTTAAAATTGAATTTCCGTAGAATACTACTCGATACAAATCTTCAATGTGTGTACTTTAGCTCATTGACTTTAGGTATAAGTATCAGTTAAGCTGATTGCGTTTTCAAGCATCCACTATGTCTTGTGTCCCAAATTGGTTGTCTAGTGATGGAATCTCAGAATCCCTTTGAGCCAGAAAAAAAATGATGATCATTTTCGGGTTCGATTTTTGGGAGAATTAATTCGGGAAAACCGTAACTTCATAAATTCAACTGTTTTCAACTTATGAGAAAAAATTGGAAAATGGTGTGAAATGAAAAGTTATCATAACTTCTTCATTATTGATGCTATCAACATGAAACAAAACATCCTAAAGGTAATTTTTTCAGTAGAATCCACTGATGTTATCATTTATTTTTTATTGCCATTAATTTTAAAGTTATAATTCAAACTTGAACTTTTGTTTTTCAAATATAAACCATAACAATTTCCAATAGAATGATAACAACTTGAATTGCATTTGATTTCCTTTCCAAAAATATATAACATGAAATATAAATTTCGGATCAAACTAAAAAATCATCAAAAGTTTCAGTCTCACATGGCAAATCAACCTAATGCCTATCTATAATAATTTGTGAACTTCAGATGATTAAAATATTCAGTGTCCGCCGGATTTTATTTCGTTAGATTTTTTCCTTTGGTCACATTTAAAGAACAACATTTATGAATTCGAAAATGATGAATAAATCTAACGGTGTTAAATCCGGAGAATTTGATGGCCGACTATTTTAATTATCTATCACAGATTATTATAGATAGGCACTAGGTTGATTTGGCGGGTGAAGCTGAAGCTTTTGATGATTTTATAGTTTGATCAGAAATTTTTATATCATGTTATATATTTTTGAAAAGGAAGAAAAATAGATTTTAGTTGTTTTATAAAAATTGTTGTGGTTTACATTAAAAAAACAAGTGTTTGTTTTATAACTTGAAGACTAATGGCAATAAAAAATAAATGAATACATCAGTGGATTCTACTGACGAAAATACCTGGAAGATATTTTTGTTTCATGTTGATAACACCAATAATAAAGAAGTTATGAGAAATTTTCTTTGAATTTATGAAGTTGTGATTTTCACCAAATCAATTCTCCCAAAAATCGAGCAAGAAAATGTACCATTCATTTTTTTCTAGCTCAAAGAGATTCTGAGATGCCCTCACCAGACAACGAATTTGGGACACCCGATACAATAACATGTGTCCCCCTACGAATATTAGTAAACTTATTATTGTAAATTCCGCTATTTATTTTGATATTATGAGAAAATCAGGGGAGGTTACTTCCCATCGAAACACCCTGTATGTACTAAACGAGTCATAAATATCACGTTATCTGTATATCATATAACAGGTTAATCAAGAGATTGTAACAACGGTTTGAAGGTTCATAAGAATTTTTGTGTACACATTCCAAGATAATAACAATCGCGCAAAAACTCCTGATTCAACGTCACTCATTTACTTATTTTCTGAACTGTCATTGCTCTTCTAGAATCTTTTCAATTTATCCTCCGTGTTTTAGCCCTTGAACAGAAGAAATTGAACTAGAAGGATCAATGCGAAGCTGTTTTCCATATTTTCTACAACATTTACAGAAATATTGGAACAGGGCTCTTTACTCGGTTAATAAAGCGAGAAAGCTTTTAGCAGCATGAGGTTGGATTGACTCAAATCCAGGCCTTCAACCAAACCTCAAATAATCCGATCTTTCGACACCTCATGTAAATAAAACAGTGTATATTTCTTACCTGAAATTTTATATTGATTGATTCCAATTGTTGTTTTGTTACTTTTGGTTGGCGTCTCGTCATGTCTGTTGGTTGTTTGGCGTTGAAAGGGTAAGCGATACAACGGGAAATGAATACATAGAGCTGTATTTTCCTCTTTCTCTCCTCTTCCTCTCGTTCCTGCTTTTCTTGGAGATCAACTTCGGTTTTCTCTGAAGCGACAGACGGTGATGGGCTGGTAGGTCGTGGTAAGGAGTTTGCGCGGGACGATCCCATGCTGTGGCTAAGGGTCTCAGCAGAGACTGCGCTTGAGGGTGACAGCGAACGCTGGAGAGCTGCATTGTTGTTTGGCACCTCCAAGTTTCCGCTGCCAGAGTCAGATAGGTGGGTGTGGTGGTAGGGTGAAGCCTCGGACTGAAACAATTCAAGTCAATTTACAATTCAATTCGATTTATTCACCATAAAATGTTATAAGCAATTAGCATTAACAGGCCAATTGAACAGTCCCCGGTCTACCATAGTAAAACACATTTTTTGGCTAAATTCGATTTTTTTATTCAACATAGTTACCTTCGAGGGCGATACAGCTATTATAGCGATACCATTTTTGTAGTACGATTTGTCTTTTACTTCAGAATGGGCCTCAGTTTCGGCGATCACTGAATTTCTTTCCAGCGAGGTCTGAGAACAGGAAAAAGTCGCTTGGAGCTAGATTTGGCGAATACGAAGCAATTCGAAGCGCAATTCAGGCAATTTTGCCATTGTTTTCATTGATTTGTGACAAGACGCATTGTCTTGATGAAACAGCACCGTTTTTTCTTCAAATTGGGGCCGTTTTTCAACGATTTCATCCTTTCAACGATGCAATAACGCTATACAGGGTGTTTCATTGGGAAACGGAAATACTTCACAGGTGCATAGGTGGTACCAAGGCGGTTCTGGAGATACCCCATTTATTGGGTATCATGCAATAACCGCCTTGAAAATCCAGGTCCGGGTTATCAAAAAATCATGAATTGTTTGAATCCTCGTAACAACACCCTGTACATCTGAATTTTCAAAATCTGTTTTAATATTCGGAAACACCACTAAAAACTAAACTGAGACGTGTACTTCAAATTTTCGCGCAGACAGTTTTACTGCACAAATTTTCATCTATAAAAAGAAAAACCAATGTAAAAATGAATTACAAAGTGATCTTGAAATAATTATGGATTCAATATTTTTTATAATTCATTGTTGAAAGTCACTACAAACCACTTTCAGGTATCCAAGTCCTTGAAAACTTCACTTCTACGTTGAAAATTTGTGCAGTAAAACTGTCTGCGCGCGCGAAAATTTGAAGTACACGTCTCAGTTTAGTTTTTAGTGGTGTTTCCGAATATCAAAACAGATTTTCAAAATTCCGATGTACAGGGTGTTGTTACGAGGATTCAAACGATTCATAAATTTTTGTTAACCCGGACCTGGATTTTCAAGGTGGTTATTTCATGATACGTTTGGGCTCTCTATTAGGAACATATTTGCCAAATATGAAGAAAATATACCAGGTGGTTCGTTTGATATGGCCTCAGGAAGAAACGGGCAAAATACATAAAACACCCTGTATCTCGGCTACGAAGAGAGTAAAACCCAATAAATGGGGTATCTCCAGAACCGCCTTGGTGCCACCTATGCACCTGTGAAGTCCATCCGTTTCCCAATGGAACACCCTGTATAATAATCGCTGCTGATTTTCTGGCCCTTTTGGAGGTAATCATTGAATATTATACCTTGCGCATCCCAGAATACTGATAACCTTGCCAGCTGACTATTGTGTTTTTCCTCGCTTTGGATTCGGTTCATCGTGTGCAATCTACTCAGCTGACACTCGATTGAACTCCGGAGTGAAATAATGGAGCCATGTTTCATCTATTGTCACATATTGACGCAAAAATTCAGGTCTATTGCACTTAAACAGCTTCAAACACCGCTCAGAATCTCACGTTGTTGCTTTCAATCGATTGTGGGCTCACGCGGCACCCATTTTGCACACAGTTTTCTCACATAATATTCGTGAATGATATGATTCGTTATCGGTATGCACTTACCCCATGTTTTCGTTTTCGTCACTCAATTTCGATACTGCAGTTGTCAAAGACCAGAACAAATCAACACTCCAGCTGATTCAATCGAAGATTATTTCAGACGGATTATTTTCATTCCATTGTTGGATAATGTACAGTGCATCTCATTTTGGGTGAGACTGCCAGGTTTCTCGCTTGTTATTTAAGATAGAGCCTTGCGGTTTTCACGTTCCTGTCCTACTTTTTCGTGAAACTCAAATTGGTCTAATCAGATTTTGCATAACTGTTTCCGTTCAAGAGATGCAGGGTGATTTTGGAAATTGATGCTTTTTGGACCCCTCCTTCATCTCCGAAGTTATTAGAAATAATGGTGAGGTGAAAACTACGTCTGAATCAGAATTTTGCGTAGAATCCAGTGGCGTACTCATTTTTTTTCGGGGTATGGTTCTGAAGATTCAACACAAACCTATATTTTTTTCAATGGAACACCCTATATATCATTACTTCGTTGAATTCGTTATTTTTTTCCCTTCAAAATAATATATGATACTATATAGGTAGAATGGTCAGAAATGTTAAAAAAACACTAAAACATCAAATAATGATGATTTTTTGTTAATGAGCAATGGATTTTCCATATGAAAAAAGGATTAATTGGATAATTTTCATTTGTGATTTTTATTTATAGTAGAGTATGCAAACAAATATAATACACTCATCACTAATATGAAAAACAAAACGTAGGTACCTACCTAATAGCAACAAATGAATAATAAAAAAATTCATAAACATTTCATAATATCTTACTTATCTTAAACTGTTCAAATTGCTGCCCATTTTCCCTAATACATATAATATACTACAGTAAAAGACATAACAGTCTCGAAGAACTTCGTGCATCAACAGAGGCAGTTTTCCAGGATTTACAAATCCGCCATTTTATAATATTAAATGCACCCAGGCGTATTGAAAAGTTTTGTTAATTATGTATTAGAGGAAAATGGACAGTAATTTGAACAGTTTAAGCTGTAAGATATCATGCAATGTTTATGAATTTTTGTATTATTTATTTGTTGCTATTAGGTAGGTACCTACGTTTTGTTTTTCATGTTAGTGATGGGTGTATTATCTTTGTTTGCTTACTCTACTATTTATAAAAATCACAAATGAAAATTATCCAATTGAACCTTTTTTTCATATGGGAAATCCATTGCTCATTAACAAAAAATCATCATTATTTGATGTTTTAGTGTTTTTTTTTACATTTCTAACCATTCTACCTATATAGTATCACACATCATTTTGAAGGGAAAAAAATAACGAATTCAACGAAGTAATCATATATAGGGTGTTCCATTAAAAAAAATTAGGTTTGTGTTGAATCTTCAAAACCATACCCCGAAAAAAAAAATTGAGTGACCATTTCGGCATTACTTTCTAAGGTTTTTCCATGGGATAAAATTGATTCCGAATCCTCATGTGCTCCATCTAGTCATCTTGAATTAGTTTTCCACTTACGGTCACAGACTAAATTTCCTTACATGTAAACGTAATTGAAACCGAGATTGAAACAGACTCCTATGTGGATATGAAATTGAATTTCGTCCGTATTGTAAGCCAGATTTGAATACAATCGATTGTTTTCGTATACTTACCGTGTGGTGGTGGGGGTGGGAGGAAGAATGATGATGAGGAGCAGAGTGGTGTCCTCCATGGGAAGTTCCGTGCTCTTCATCACTATCTTCCTCCGATGATGATGGATCGATCATCTTTTCGCTTTCTTACGTGTGACGTCCGATCTGGAAAGTAGATTTTTAACATTAGTATCAAAATGGACTTGGGAAAGAAAGGAATTTATGATTACAGTCTTTCCAGAGGACTGTCATTCGCTGTTGGGTAAACAATTGCCAATTATCAATCATGGTATAGATTGATGTAGATGTGGATAATCATATTATTGAGACTAATTGAATTAAATCCTTAATTATTCAAAAACGACCTTGAGATGGGGATACCACAAGGCAACGTAGCAGGTACAGTAATGTTTCTTACAGGGTGTCCCGGGAGTAACTGTACATACTCTTACCAGAGGTAGAGTGAGACTAGAGGAGTACGGATTGATTATAAAAAAATTATTTCTGGCTTTCCACAGAAGGCTACAGAGTGAGTTTGCATATTCATGGAAATAATGAAACCATCACCAGAACCATACTTACCGGAGAATTAATCGGAACTTGGGATGTTATTGATAGATGCCGAGGGCGAGTCAGAGATATTAATTATTCCCATATTCCAGGACCGCACTCATTATTCTTGATTTGAAGTGTTCAGATTGAAAATATCGTTTCGTTTTTTGAATTCAAAGTCATTATTTAGATTTACAAAAGAAGCATCAGAAGCTCAGCTAGAGTTATCGGAAAATTGAGACAAAATGGAGGTGTTCCATTAAAAAAAATGAAGGTGACGTCATACCTCGAAAGTAATTCACCCTGTACAATAGATTATTATTTCGAAATACGGTAAATTGAAACAAAAAATCGAAGTGTTTCAGGATTATTTCTTAAAATGGTCTGTTTAGCTAAAAATGAATTTGTTCCATACTTTACGGACACAGTGTACAATAGAAGACAATCGACTAACCCGATTACACGTTTCTATCATACTTTATTATTCTTGAAAAGAACAAAAACTCAGATTACGTATCTTTTTCGTTGGACGATAATATTTAACTCACTAAATTCACACAGCAAGTTCAACCACGAATATCCATCAGTCCAATTCAACAAAGCCTTCGCAATATCCAATAATACTTGATTATGGAAATTTGGCGAATATCCCGAAAGACATTAATCAATTGGGATATTTGTTGAACCTATCAAACTAAACCGATCGATCTAATCACACTTCAAACCCAATGAAAATTGAAATCAACATGAACTGCCTCTTAGAATTGAATGAGCTATGTACAAATAATATGTGTGAAAATGTGGGACATTCATTGAATGAAAACGTTTGTCAATAATCGATAATTATTGGGCGAGTACTTTCCAACCCAGTGGAGAACCGACATCCTAAAGCTTCATGATTAACGTATTAAACATTCAATGAGCCACTTTCTTATACACATATCACGTAGAGTAGCGTATTTTTGCTCTGAAAATAATTGTGGAAAAATGCATATCGATGAAAACGCGAGAGTTCAATGACAGTTGGAATTTACTACGAGCGTATTCGCCATTTTGCAATTTTCATAACTGGAATGCGTTATTGTGGAGCAAGGGCGTAGAAATGGGGAGGTACGAAAAGCGAAAATTTTTCCAATAAAATGAACCAATAATCATTTCACGCTCCTTTGAAATCGACAGGGCAGTAAAAAATCGGACCCTTTTATGGTTTATGAATTGATTATCTTATTTTCCTTTATCTATCCGCTTTTGTCGGCATCCCCTTGTTTTGCCATATGTGATTTTTGCATTCGTCATCGGTTTACACCTTCTCGATGTTTTCGGCTTTTTTGTATCATTTTCCTCACAAAATTTTAATACTGCAGTTATCAAAGAACTGAACTGAGTTATTCGCATCGAAAAATTGTCTATGCTGTGCTTTACAATTTAAAGTGTTTCATTCAAATTGCAATTCATTTGTAAAGACATCAGTTTTAAATTGACTAAACAGGATGTTCCTAAATTGGAGGTACAAACGAAAATGACAGGTTCCTCGGATCATTTTTTCATTTTCGAGATACAAATGTTGAATTTCAAGTTTTTTCTCATAGCACCTTCCCTTCACAAGATATTTAACTCCAATTTGAAGTATTCATGATGTGATATGCTAATTTTATCACAAAAAGTAGGACTACAAGAAACACCCTGAATCTCGAAAACGAAGCATTTGCGAGCCAATGGGCCTTCAATATCCTATACATGTATAGAATATTCTATTCTTAAAATTATTCAGGGAATTTTTCATTTTTCATCGTACCTCCAATTTAGGAACAATCGAATATTATGAAAAATCGAATAAAAAAATGGTATCATTTCAAGTAATTTTTGGTTTGAACTTGGTTATCAAACCTTTCCTTTTCTTATTACAGATATGTCTCAAAAAAAGTTTTTCTATTACACCCCCTCCCCCCCAAGAAAAAAAAAGATCTACGCCCTTGTTGTGGAGAATTTTATTAAGAACGGTTCGTTTCATGAAAACTCATTCATCCTATTCTCGTAGTAATCCGTTCGGACATACACAATGAAATACTCGAAGCTGTGCTCGAGGTTTATTATTTTCCTTTATCTATCTGCTTTGTCGCGGCCTGTTCGCCATCTGTGATTTTTGCATTCGTTATCGGTATGCACTTACCCCATGTTTTCGGTTTCGTCACGCAATTTCAATACTGCAGTTGTCAAAGCCCAGAACAAATCAGCACTCCAGCTGATTCAATCGAAGATTATTTTAGAAGGATTATTTTCGTAGGTAATTGCACAAGTGCATCAAAATTACCGATAATTTTGCATGACAGCGTGTTGTCATAAAACTGCATGAGTTCATTTTCATTTTTGGAGAAAGAGCCCGACACCGAAGGTGGAGGGCTCTTTCTCCAAAAATGAAAATGACCGAATGCAGTTTTTCAAAGAAAACACGCTGGAATGCGAAATTATCCGGTCATTTTGATGCACGAGTGTAATTCGGGGGAATATTTCCCGAATAAACTGTTACATCACTTGTCAAACTGATGTAGAATGGAAGTGCCATAGATTCGAACTGTGTAAGATGCATAGAAACTATGCATCTATGAACAGAACAATTATCGCAGTGCAGTTTCGCTTCCTACAATGCAATTATCGCTGTAATTTTCGATAATTGTTCTCCATATACATAGAATTTTTGACAGGAGGGAAATATTCATTCCAATGTTGTATGATGTACTGGCAGATCTCGAATTCCGTTTACATTATGACGAAGTTTTTGATATAAATTATTCAATTCGCTCCAGAGTCATTGAATTACATAGAAAGGGAATATGATACTGGTTTTAACCAGAAATCAACTGAATTCGTATTGAAATTAAGAAAAAAATACAATTCTAGTTCAATGGAATTCATGGAAATAGATACAGAATTGTCAATATATCCGATTATTCAATTGTTTACTTAATCCCTGTAATGCCTGTTAGTGTAGCGAACTCTGACATTTTATTTTCTCATAGCACCTTCCCTTCACAAGATATTCAACTCCAATTTAAAGTTTTCATCATGTGATAAGCTAATTTTGAATGTAAATCTACACGGTGATATTTTTTCTGGAGGAGTGCCCGCTTCTTTCCACCAATCTTTTTTTTTTGGAAACACTGGTAGATTTGAAAAATTAAACAAAATACTAAATTTTATGGTATCTTGTCGGTTCTTTTCAAATAATTCTTCAGTAATCCTCAGAAAAATTCAAATTATACCTGACAAAGAAACTGCAACACCCAGAAGGAGCTGTTTAAATCAATTTTTTTTTTTGGTAAAACATATATAGTATAGCAAGGAGTAAATGAAATTTGGAGGAAAAAACGGAGGGTTCACAATTGTTTTTAAGAAATGTGTTAATTATGTGTTTGTCTACCGCGATTATCTATACACTCCGCAACACCGTCTCGGCATTGATGCAATAAGATGATCTATTTCTTCTTGAGGGATACTATCCCAAGCTATCTGTACTTCATGTCTCAGAGACGCCAAAAACCGTGATGATAATCGAAGATTATTTCAGAAAAATTATTTTCATTCCATTGTTGGATAATGTACTGGCAGAACTCGAATTCCATTTTCATTATGACAAAGTTTCTGATATAAATTATTCAATTCTCTCCAGAGTCATTGAATTACATAGAAAGGAAATATGATTATCGGTTAATGAATTTTTGCTTGTTCTAGTATATGACCTCCTGAACAAGAATTTCCATGGGTTCAACTCAATTCTATACAAGTTTTCGAAGTTAAAGTAACATTTTTCGTAGGAAAATATCTGTAATGAAACATTTTTGCGCGACAAATATTGTTAACCCATAAGGTAATACACAGTGTGGTCCAACGAAAACTTCATACCTCGATTTTCCGGCTTCAGAATGAAAATGTGGAAAATCACTCAGACCCATCAATTTCTGATTCAAAGGGAACAACGTTTCCGCTCTTCGCATCCCCGTAACTACAATCCCCTAACGGGGGTGAGTACATCCCCTTGATATTGAATAGCGTGAGGGGTGTTTTAATACCTTATTTTGAAGATCTTATCGAGTATTATCTGATCCCGAAATTTCACTTAAAAATTCTTATCAATAAAGAAAAGACAGGTTGAATAGTGGAAGAGTACTTATATATGTGATTAGTTTATTAAATGCTGGAAATAGGCACCATTCACTTCCATGCAGTAATGTAAGTTTTTCAGAATACATTCACGTACGTTACTTAAGATTTGTGGTGTAATTTGACGACTTCCATTAATGATCCGAGTTCGCAAATATTCCAGTGACTCAAGCTGGGTAGCGTAAATCTTAGATTTCAGGTGACCCCATATAAAAAAGGTAAGTGGAGCCAGTTCAGGTGATCAGGGCGGTCATTCAATATGTCCCCTTCTTCCAATCCAGGCGTGAGGAAAATTTCCATCTAAGAACTGACGCACCGGTTGAACGAAATGAGTTGGTTCGCCATCTCGTTGAAAAATGATCGGTTGATGGTCTTCTGCGTTCTCCAATGCTTGCACGAGGGCTCGATAAATAGCGTTCTCCAATAGATCTAAATAATTTTGGCCAGTGAGATTACTGGGTATTATTAAAAAAAGGCCGATTATATGATTTCCATAAATACCCACCCAAACATTCAATTTTTGGGGACGCTGAGTATGCACCTCACGAAATAATCTTAGATTTTCTACTGACCAATACCGACAGTTATGTAAGTCGGCGATCGGGATCATCCTCATTCTGTTCCTGAATCAATCATATCTTATAAGGATGGAATTTATGTTGCTTCAGGATTCTCATGATTGTTGTGCGTGAAACACCAGATACATCGGACAATTTCCTAGTACTCAAGGTCGGATCCATCGCTACATGACTTAAGGCACCCACGTCCCTCACTTCGTCTCTTTCATGCACCCTCTTTTTGTTTCCGACTGAACCAGTAGCGTCAAATTTGGCAACAAGTTGTACAACGTAAGCAGCGGATACATTTTTTCCAAGAGGTCGTTTGTTAAATAAAGCCTCTGTTGTTCGCGCAGAGTCGTTATTTCTTAAAAATGATTTCATCATTTCCACCTTTTCTTTTACGGAATACACAATTTCAATTCTAATACAAATTTACAATCGCTTTGACACACTTGTAACGTTCTTGAAAATTCAGGATAAACTAAGGTAAAGCTGAAAAATGGTCCGTCTCCTTTTTTGGACAAGAAATCAATACTTTTCTGGACAAAAAATTAACACCATAACTACTAAACACCTTTGAAAAATGTATCGGCCGAGTGACCGATACATTTCATCTTTCTTTACTGCCCTCTGCCATTTCTATTGCTGTCGGGCGGTTAAATGAAGATTTGTCAAGCATTGTGCAGTATTGCAATCTGAGAATAAACGTTAAAAAATGTTTCTATATACCCTTCTTTCCGAGAACGTTTCATGCGGAGGTTGAGATTATGATAGGTGTTGAGCAGATTCCATCCTCCTACTGTAGGAACCTTGGAGTCTTTTTCGATTGTCGACTGAGATTTATGGAGCATGTTTCGATGCTGTTGAGAAATTCTTTTCTGGCACTACGTTATTTGTATCGCCAGAGACAGTTTTTAGATTTCCATTCACGTAAGTATCTTTGCGAAACTCTTGTGCTGTCCAAGCTGAGCTATGGATTGACAGTTTTTTATCCTTGCCTAGATTCTATCATAGGGGTGAGTATTACTGTATATCTAATTTTGGGTACGGATATTCCTCTTTATTTGAGAGCCAGGTTGGTCTACAGACGAGATGTTCATCGTGTTGCTTTAAGGCATGAGCAGAGGCTCATGCTGCCTCGATTTGGTTCAACCATGTTTCAGCGCTCTTTCACCTTTAATGTGGTGAAACTGCATAATGAGATGCTAATTGGATGTAGGGGTTCTTCTTTGAACTCATTGAGAAGAGAAATGGAGAATGTTTTATTTTCGAGCCAGTTACAGATTTTGTAGATGAGTTTCATTTTTGGTGATATTCATTATGTATATTATTTATGTTGTATTTCCTTTCATTAATTTTTATTTCTGTTTTTTCTTTATTTGTTTTTTGTCTGGAGTGAGTGGAGTAGCCTTGGCTAGACTTCGCCCCTAAAGTTTGCTAAATAAAGACTCTATTATTATTATTTATATTCTCGTCATCAATTCCACATTGCCTCTTTCACTATTATTTTATATTCATAGATATTTTGAAGCAAAATTTCAGGGTTAGATAGTACTCGATGCGATCTTCAAAATTAGTTATCGCATCAACACCCCTCATGCGTATTCAAGAACAAGTGGATGCGCTCACCCCTGTTAGGGGGTTGCGGTAACAGAGGTGCAAAGAGCGGAAAAGTGGTTCCCCCTGGAATTAGAAATTGAAGGGTCCGAGGGATTTTCCAGGTTGCATTGTAAAGCCGGAAAATCGGGGTGTTAAGTTTTCGTTGGACCCCACTGTATGTATGTGTGTAAGGCTTTAGTTCTGAGAACAAACGAATTTATGGTATCTGACAAATTGAGGACGAGTTTATCAGTTCCAAAAATTTCAGTTCATCTCCCACAGTGTTTTCTTGGTTGTGTTTTGCTGAAATCCACAACGTAAATATTCCATAAATTCAACACAAAAAAATTTTATCGTATTGATAAAGTACGATAAAATCATAACTTTATCGACGTTCTGGAAATTGCATATATTACTTGATTGATACCCACTAAAAGTTATATCTTATCATCTAGTCCAAAGGAGAACATATGCTGGACGAATTCTCAATAATAGAAAGTGTTGAATTAAGCGAATCCCAGAAGAAATTCCTGAACTCTCTATTGAGGAGGCACAGTGACCTACTATGTGTTGCATTGAAGGGTGAAGTCAAATCTTTGAAGGAGGAAGTTCAAGTTCAACGAGATAAGGTGAAATCTCTAGAGAAGGAGTACCAATTGCAGAGGTATCGAGTAAACCAACTTGATAGACGATCCAGATAAAATAATCTACTTCTTTACGGGTCGAGCTGTGGAGTTGATGAGATTGGGGAAACCGTAACGAAAACTCTAGAAGAGAAATTACAGATACAAATACCTCAATACGCTGTCAGTGACATTCACCTGCTGGGAAAAGATCAAAGGAGCCCTATTTTGTTGGAATTGAAAAGTAGGATAGTGGAACAGAGTATAGTGTAACAAGGTCAGTAAGATGAAGGTTACAAGCATATCAATATCTCCGGACTATTCGTTGGAGGAAAGGGAGCAAAGAAAAAGAAATGGGTTACCCCAGGGCACTGTACGTTGGACCATACTTTTTTTTATTTACATCAATGATTT
This sequence comes from Harmonia axyridis, assembly GCF_914767665.1. Lineage (NCBI taxonomy): Eukaryota > Metazoa > Arthropoda > Insecta > Coleoptera > Coccinellidae > Harmonia > Harmonia axyridis. The sequence continues at coordinate 1,495,014 of NC_059508.1, forward strand.
GTTTTCTTTGCCAATATCATGGAGAATTACTGCATTTGCTGATGATACAGTTATATTCTTTAGAGGACGAAATTGGTGGGAGTTGAGAAACAGTATATATGGCGTTTTGCAATATTCTATCTAGCCTTCTATATTACACATAACTTTCCATACTTCGAGGAACTATACTACTACTGTGGAATGGTTACTGAAACCAAATATATTTAAATAGTGGAGCTATATGTTCTCCCAAAGAATTCAATATTTCAGCAAGATAATACCCGACCTCATGTTACCAGAGTAAGTTTGAACTTTTTCGAAGCGACCCATGTGAATCTTCTGCCATGGCCGCCCAGATCCCCCGATCTTTCGCCCATAGAGCATGTGTGGGACATCATAGGTAGAAGGCTTGGAAATTTACCCCAGCCCCGACGAACTTTGGCGGCTCTGAGATATAAAGTACAGGTAGCTTGGGATAGTAATCCCTCAAGAAGAAATAGACCATCTTATTGCATCGCGTTGGGGAATGTATAAATAATCGAGGTGGACAAAAACAATATTAACAAATTCATTAAAAAAATTGTAAACCCTTCGTTTTTTTCTCCATATTTCAAACATTTACTCCTTGCTATACTTTCTGTTTCACCAAAAAAAAAATTTAATTCAAACAGCTCCTTCTGGGTGTTGCAGCTTCTTTGTCAGTTATAGTATATTTGAGTCTTAAAAACCATAGTTATAGAGGATAAATTAAAATGGGAGGTTACAGTTTGTTTCAGTATCTGTTATCCGTTATACAGTTTGATCAACTTTGTGGATATTGTGTGAACCTTGAATTTTGATATTGTTGTTTATCAACATTTAAGATTTTTGATAAATAAAGCTATTATTATTATAATAATTCTAGACTGTTTTTCAATGAAAATTATTGTTAGATACGTGGTGAGTCAAACATTATTCAAAATTAAATTAGTTCAGTTTATAATTCACCCTGTAATTAGAAAAGCGGACTGTGGAAATTTCCAATTTTTTGTCATTACTCTTAGTTATAATGTGAAATAGTATTGGCTTTGCTAGTTTTTGGGATACACAGGGTAATATACTAAGAGGAGCGACCGTTATTACAAAAGTTGCCAAAAATTTGGATACAATGAAAATTTCATAGGTACTGAGTAACGTTAAGAGACCCGTTGGTGTTTACTTATTCTTATTTTCTCATTGGGAGTCCCAAATTCGATCCTCACTGAGAGCATCTCAAGAACTATAAGGCAAAAAAATCTTCAAAGACCCCCGATCTCTTTTTTTTCGAAATGAAGAGATATCAGAAAGCAGATCATAAATATCCTGATTCATTTCGGTAGAATCTTATATATTATTTCAGGGTTTATCAGATCGAAAGAACTCTATTTTTCATGCAGACTGATTCGTAGCATTAACTCGTACATTTCTAACGAAACAAAAGGGGGATTATTGTAAAATGGAAAGCCACTGGTCCCTGCAGCCTTGCTAAGTGCCCCAAAGCTGATAAAAGATTATGGAATTATTTTATGGTGCCGAAATGGCTTCCGAGAATTCGAGCACTGCCTAGACCAAAATTTTCACAAATATTTTTTTCCATGAACAGGATGGGCAGAATTCGTCTAGTGAAGGTTTTGTCCCCCATACTTTTCAATGTTTACTTGTGCGACATCCCTGCTACCTCATCTGAGAAATTCATCCATGCCGAAGATTATATTGCTCTTGTGTTTCTTCATTCTGCTTTCAGATAAGAATTATTATGAATACTTCAAGTGAAGAATTTGATTTGAAGATTTTTTTGAGTGACGTTTATACCCTAATCCAAATAAAACATAAGTTCCTCGTTTCCATTCAAATAATCAACAAAAATATAGAAAACCGAAAGTAACTTCCAAAAATTCCGTCTTGAATCATATTTTGATTCTTCTTTGAATTTCCACGTCCACTTGGAAATTTTATGTATGAAATTGAAGTCGAGGAATAATATTCTTCAGAAATTAGCTGGTTCTTCATGGGGTGCTAGTCCCAGCATTCTTCGTACGGTAACTTTGGCCTTGGTTTTTTCTGATGGTGAATACTGTTTTGTTTGGCTCAATTGTGCTTACATTCATAAAATTGTTGCACAGCTTAACGTTTCTATGAGAATTATCAGTGGAACTATTAGATCTACACCTTTACATTAGTAGTAGCTATCATTCACATATAACAGGGCAATTAAAAGGTTCCCGGTCTACCATGGTAAAACACATTTTTTGGCAAAATTCGATTTTATTTTTTAACATAGTTGCCTTCGAGGCGATACAGCGATTATAGAGATCTTCCAACTTTTCGATACCATTTTTGTGGTACGATTTTTCTTTCGCTTCAAAACAGGCCTCAGTTTCGGCGATTACTTATTTATTCACGCTGAATTTCTGTCCAGCGAGCATTCTTTTGAGGTCTGAGAATAGAAAAAAGTCGCTGGGGGCCGGATCTGGCGAATACGGGTGATGCAGAAGCAATTCGAAGCTCAATTCATGCAATTTTCCCATTCTCTTTATTGATTTGTGACAGGGGGCCTGTCTTGATGAAACGGCACCTTCTTTCTTCAAATGGGGCCGTTTTTTAACGATTTCATCCTTTAAACGATCCAATAACGCTATATAATAATCACTGTTGATGGTCTAGCCATTTTGGAGGTAATCAATGAATATTATACCTTGTGCATCCCAGAATACTGATGTCATAACCTTGCCAGCTGACTGTTGTGTTTTTCCTCCGAATATTCGTGAATGATATGTACACGTTCAGATGATATCTTCACAATGTCTGCTATCTCGATCAACTTCACTTTACGGTCGTTCAAAATTATTTTGTGAACTTTTTTGATTTTTTCGTCGATGACAGCCTTTTTTGGGCGTCCACTGCGTTCGCCGTCTCCGGTGCTCATTTCACCACGTTAAACCTTAGCATACCAATCAATGATGGTTGATTTTCCTGGTGCAGACCACGGAAACTCTTCATCAAGCCAAGATTTCGTTTCAACTGTATTTTTTCCAGTCAAGAAGCAATATTTTATCAGCACACGAAATCCTTTTTTTCTATCTTTTTTCAAATAACAAAAGTAGCTACACTCACAATCTCACAAACTGATGGTCGGATTGCTGTCAAATTTTGAAACGTATCGTTTGAAGGTTGGTACTAACTAAAAATTATATGGAATTAATACTAGCACCGCCATCTGTGCATCAGACCGGATACTTTTCAATTGGCCTAATACTCGCCCCATATTCGTGAATAGGTTGCCGTCAAGAAATCTTGGGATAATGTTCATTTCTATCCGAACTTACTTCCAATTGTATCTCACCTCCCAGATACTTGAACTGTCAGATTAAAGTCGAGCAAACCGTTGTGGATTAATCCTTTCCTTTAATCTGATGAAAGTGACAAGGAAATTTGGATTTCGGAATAGAGTTCTTGTAATGTCTTCAACAAAGATCTAATCGTTTATTCTCAAGAGAAAGTTCCCGGTTTCAATCTTAAGAAGAAAATTTTGTGTATTCAAATCGACGAATGTCATTCTATTGAAAGCCCACTATGTGAGTGTCGTGTAGAATAAACCATTGACCCCTTGGTGAATACTTGTCCAATTTACAAATTCATGCTGGTTTCCAAGCGATCCATTCAGTTGGAAATATTCACATGTATTACTCCTTTCTGGTTCTTTTTGATTTCAGATTCAATTACATTACATATGTCGTCAACTTACGGTGAATAGGAAGGATGGAAAAGATTTTGTTCGGATGAAGAGGAAGCCCTTCAATATAAATATGTCAGGCTATTCTGTAAACAAATACACAAACCAATCGCCACTCCTATATGAGGAGACTGATGCGCTTTTGCTGAGGTTCTCATCTGTACTCTTGTATCACCTAATAAGTACTGAAAAAAATTTAGAATTTTTCGAATATCTCCAACAGAAACCAAGATAAAGCGAAATGTTTAGAACGGTCATTTCTCAAAAACTCGAGAAATCAAGAAATTCATGATCTGGTTTCTGATATCTTATTATTTCGAAAGAAGACTTAAGAGGTGCTTGAAGATTTTTTTCAGAGTTTCATAATTTTCAAGATACTTTCGATGAGTATCGACAAACCTGGTTTGTCTGTCTTCACCGTCCACTTCCTCGTCTACTATATTCTTGACATTCTCTAGTCCAATATGCAAATTTTCGGCCCGAAATTATGATTAATTTTCCATAATAGGCCTTCCCGGTGAATCACCCTGTATTTGTATTAATGCTTTGTTAAAGAAAGAAAAGAGATTCTATAAATTTTGTATTCAGAATGTTGTTTCAATAGGGCAACAGACTAGGTTACTCCTCATTCTCAAATGCATACAGCTTGGGTACAAATTTCAGTTGATGAGTTTTCCAACTATTTGGCTCTGAACAAAATTCTAAACAATACAAAATTATCGCATCGATTATTCTCCCCCTCTAAACAAAACATTTTGCCCAGCCTGTATATTATCAACAGGTCGTCTACCCTTGCGGATCTGAAAAGCTCAACAGCTAGGGTTTATCGGATAATCAGCAGAGGGAGTGTTGAAACAGTGTTGCTATGGAGGACCCTTTCCCTAGGGATCATAGACGTCGGCGCAGTTGAGTAATATTGCGATGCACAAGAATTGTCGCGTGACGATGTGATTAATCAACTTGCTGTATATATTTCGAATATCGTATGATCCCCCTTCGTAAATTTGTGCAAATCCATCGAATATTCCTGTCCCTACAACGAGGCGTTTTAACAATGTTACACTTTCTTCGTATTGTCTGACATTAAACAGGGAGAGTTGAAAATGTGTACCGAGTATTCTGGGAGTGATAGTACATTGAAAAATAAGTATAGTTTGATGAACTTAAAAATGCATATTAAGAGAGATATATCCTTCCAAAGTTGATAAAATTGAAAAAAAATTCTCGGCACAACTTCTAAACGGTGAATGCCACCAGATTGAAATCAATAATGTTTGTTGTTAAAATACATTTCTGATATTGTTATAAATAGGGTTTTAGAGGGTGAATCATGATATGTTTGCGACAACTTTTTCCGAATAGAAGCATTCGATGGTGCAAAGAAAATTACATGAGAATGGCACTTTTATCCAAATACAAACATTGAATTGATATTCGAGTTTTTGTAATCACATGATATCAGCAGATTCATTCATCGCGAGATTCATTGATAACGATATTTCAGCAGGCCGTGTTTTTAATTTTGTCGATGATATAACCTTCCTGTGCTGTTGATAAACAATGAGTACTTAACAATAAGTTTGACTCAACATGGTTTGGATGAAAATTAATGTTAGAAATTTCATCAACTTTGGAAGGATATATCTCCCTTAATATGCATTTTGGGGAATAAATTTATTCATCATACTTCACTTATTTTTCAATGAGCTATCACCCCAGAAAGCTCGGTACACATTTTTGAGTCATCCTGTATAGAGCCTAGTGAAAAAATCTCTTTTTCTCAAAGTTGAATTGAATTCAAGCAGAAAGTAATGAATTTATAATCAAAACTCCACACTATTCCTATTCAAAGTATGATGTTTCGAAGCACAGTAATTGATCTAAAGACATGTATATCAGTATTAGATCCAAACAGGACAATAATCATCTTCAAAAAACCGTCCGAAATTGATAAGTATATTTAAATAACTATAGTCTGCTCGCAAATAATAAATATAAATAGATTGCGTAAGGGTTAAATTATAAAGAGTAAAGGGTTAGAATATGAAGACTTTTTGTTTGAACCCTATTATCATGTACCTATATTCATCATTTTACAATTTGAAATATTTTTAAAAATGAATGCTGTAATTTCATACAATGAAAATCGACACCGTTACGAAAATTGCGTCCTTCTTATCTTACATCTGCAATTTCTTCGACCGTTTCTCTAAATTATCGATGAAATTCGAAACAAATCAGTCTATTCTCCACCCATTATTTTTCCCATGTAGAAGCTGCATAGCTCTATCGGGTGGTTCAAAAGTCTGGAAATGGTGAATTTATTTAGCGCACAGGTGGAAAATCGGAATTCTGATACAAGGGGTCTTTAGTAATTTCGCCCGAGGAATCGAATGGAGTTATCAGATTTTGGACGAGATACTCATATGAGGCCCATTTTTGAAATTTTAAATGCAAACCCACCTTTTTCATTGCAGATTCGGATTCAGCGGGAAAATTTTACATCCGAATTGGTTGAAACCAAAACTTTTTCATCCTTTTCTGGGCCCTATGCAGCTTTTTTTCTACAAAAATTCATATTATGACACTGAGGTCCTTAATAATTTTTCTCGTTGAATCGATTGAGCCCATCAGATTTTGGCTGCAAAAGGGCCTTATACCAGATGAGTGGCCCAGCTGTGAAATCTGCTATAAAAAAGTTGGATTTTCATTGAAATATAAAAGCTGGACCTCTTATCTCGTATAAGGTCCTTTTGCACCCAATATCTGATGGGCTCAATCGATTCAACGAGGAAAATAACTAAGGACCTCAGTATCAGAATATGAATTTCTGCATCCTGATCTGAATGAACGCCCCCGGATTTTTAAACAAAAAAAGCTGCATAGGGCCCAAAAATGGACGATAAAATTATGATTTCAACCAATTCGGAAGTAAAATTTCTCTCTGAATCCGAATATGCAATAAAAATGATGGGTTTGCATTTGAAATTTCGAAGTTGGGACACATATCTTGTATAAGGCCTTTTTGAGTACCAAATCTGATGGGCCCATTCGATTGGCGAAATTACTAAAAACCCAAGTATCAGAATTCCGATTTTCCACCTGTGCGCGAAATAAATTCACCGTTTCCAGACTTTTGAACCACCCGGTATACACATATAATTGAAATCTGACCGATGGATTTTGAGATATCAATTTGTTGTTTGAAAAAAAACGTTCTTCTTAATCTCCAATTTGAAAAATTGTGATGGAATATTTAATTGGTTTCTCCTAAAGTCACACTACCCATAATATGAACAGTGAAAATTGGTTATGGCTCAAAACGTTCCATCCAATGAACAATGAATCTTTCCACAATTATTCAAACACTAAAATAAGAGGACTCTAGTCCCACATATTTCTGAGTATTGATATGCATTTATTATGTACCTACATAATATCGTCGAATTCCATGGTTACTATTAATTTTAATTAAGTGGTGTAGAAAGCAGGTAGATAATGAAATTGCAATTCCATAAATCCGCAATTTCAATTAATTATAACCGCGTAAGACTGAATAAAAGTTTTCGATATAGCAATCAAATTGAATTTTGTTATGAAATTCAACAAAAACCGATTAAATTCTCAAAAATATTAGAGCCAACAATTCATTCAACTTACTCATTTCTCAAAAATTTTTATGTAATGCCTCATCATCGGTCGATTTAGAAAAGAAAGCCAATACAGGGTGTCCCAAATTCGAAGCTCGAGCTCACTGAAAGCTTCTCAAGAACTATAGACTTAGAGGGCGTTTCTGAAAAATGACTGAATATTTCGCTATATCTTGGTTTCTATTTGAGATATTCGTAAAAGTCTAACATGTTTAAGGTTCATATGGTACATATAACAGATCATTGAATTTAATTACCGTTTTAAAGATATCGAGGAGAGTTGGAATTTTTTAAATGGGCCACTATATATATGACTCGATCACAATTATACAATAGATACAAAATGGATGAAATCTCGGAATAATGAAAAATATTTATATATACCTTTGAAACGGATGACATATGTGAAAACCAGGGTGCTCTTCGACAAATCTACGGCCGGAAAACTAGAATTTTTCCAATATCTCGAACAGAAACCAAGATATAGCGAAATATTCCTTCAGAATCAACATATTCATGATCTACTTTCTGATATCTTATTATTTTGAAAAAAGAGATCGAGAGGCCTTGAATATTATAGTTCTCGAGATGCTTTCAGTGAGCATCCAATTCAGGACACCCTGTACAGTACTCTCCTGATCAACCGGTAATAATAAAGCATTATAAAAAAATTTTCTAGCTTTGTGGGAACCGAGTTGAGTCAAATGAACCGATAAGCTCTTGGTCTATAAGTGTTACATTATGTGCTTACAATAGGACAAAAATGATGTTAATTAAAAGAGAAATTTACAGAAATTATTGATTATCCATTCATTCCTCACAATTGATTTTATGTGCACTTCGATGCAAGTCGAGACTAATTGTTATTATTTTTACAGAATACGGTTTTCTTCAATGGGATTTCTGAAAATGCACCATTCCATCAGAACAAACCCTTTACTCGTTCAATTTTCGCAATTCATAACAATTGTTTTATTGCTTTGTCACCATTCTTCACCATAGATCGCTTGTTCTACAGCTCATCCAAACAATTGAAAACAATGGGTTAGTTTATTCTATAGGTACTGATTAACTTAAAAAAAAAAGCGAAACGGGTCTATCGATACGCACTCTCGATGGCGGCAAGATTCCTCTGGTTCACCCATAACCTAGATTTCTGCTAATCCGTTTTTCCATCCAATACTTTCGCTTCAACATATTCTTTCAACATTTTGCGTCATTTTCGAATTTTCAACAGGAAATGGTTTCAAAGAACTTATACAGTAATTCGAGGTCCAAACTAATTTTGGTACACCCATATAAATTTTGAAAAACTTTCAATTCGATCGAACTGAAATTTAAGAATCAATTAAAAAATATCTAACGCCAACGGAGAATGGACTTGTTTGTTTCGAATTTTTTCGGTATTTTCATTGTCCACGACATGTCAAGATTCAAGGAGACACAAGAAGGACGAAATTAACATGGGTTCTCAAGTTTACGACGAGAATACGCAGAATTTGTAAAGCTCAATGAAAATATCGATTTCATCCGAAATAGACAAATTTGAAAGTTATTTAATGCCGAATTAATGCATGCACATGCACTTCCAAAGAAAAATTTGACATGAAAGTGAAAGATGATATTGTGTTGGCAGTATCACATAATTCTATGTTTTCATAGCTCGTCACTCAACAGGATAATTGAATAATTTCGAAATTACATGCATACGAATTTAAAAATGGCTCACGCTGGTTTCACATCAGTGGTAACCTAATTTTTTTCATTCATTTTGATATTTCAAATCAAGTAAAAATGAGTAATTGTCACAAATAATTCAATGTTTACAATTGTTTCACTGTGGCTTCAGGTTACATTATGAAATAAAACCTGAAGCCAAAGTGAAACAATTATTGTATACATTACAATATTTGGGAAAATTACGTTGTTTTATTGTATTCGGTTACGAATTTCCATCGATTAGGGACGTAATCCATTGAACATGATATTTCAGTTATTGAAACATTATAAAATCAATAAATCTATTCCTAACCTATACTAGGGTAATCCTATTATCATAAAGAATCATAAATGATACAACTCAAATGAACTGCAATGCGATAAAATCAAATTTTCTCACAATAACTCAAATCTGGAATATACAGTTGGCATTTTCAACAATTTTAATTTTTGGGGTTCAAAACGGAAAAAATATTCATATAGTTCAATATCATCGTTAGGCATTTTTGAATTCAAAATCTTTCGGTGAATCCATGGGACCACAAGATATGAAACTAAAATTTTTCTTCTTGGATATTTACTTTATGAAAGAAATGTGCAATGATTACCTATAGATCAACCCGTCGGAATATTATGTAGATGGGCTGATTTCATTTTATCCATAAACAATAGTCCTCAGGTGATACAAAAAGGTAATTATTCATTTTTGAATTTCAATTTTTATATTTTAACATAAACAATACAAAATTGATTATGAAAAGAAATACGAAAAATATCAAAAAAACACTCTTTTCTCAACTCAAAAACTATGACGCCAGCTATGAATTTTCAATGAAGAATATTCTGTTTGGTTGTTTGGTATCCCCGTACCAATATATCGTCTCAGTTTTATGTTTATATGTTGCCAAGTTATTGAGGAAGCGTTTATTTAATTTGACCCTTGATTGTTTGCCTTCAAAAATCGAAGATCGTGTTTTTGTACTAGGAGGTCAATATGGTCTAATAAGCAATTTTTGTACCAAAACAGTTTTCAATAAAAATAAAAGTAGTAGAGGGCTTAGGGCAAACCGAATTTTGTCTTGACCAATTAGTTTGATTATTCGATATAATAAAACTCAAACATAAGGAGGTTGCATTGAACTGGAAGAAAATTATGCACTGGATAGAACAATAATTGTCGCAATGAAAATATTTTATTTTAGGGACCACACCTAACTTGTGTCCCAAACTAAACATTAGTTTCGCTACTGCCGCACCCCTATAGCTAGAGGGATAGCTCCCCTCACCCTAATTTCCGACGAATTCACCAATTTGTGCGTGTGGTGCAACCACCGCCATATTAACTAGTACACCAGCGTGCAATCCAAATAAAATCCTGATAATAAAGGCAACTTCCATGACCACTTGGGAAAACAACCCGAATTAAACATGAAAGTTCTTCCTGTTAATTTTCTTTTCTCTTGAAGTATACCAAGTTCGGAAATAAACTTCAAGAACAAAGATTAACGAACTAAGCTGTTTATTATTTCAACAACACTGAACTCTTTTACTTGATTAATATAAGGAAATTCATCACAAACACCATTTTTTTTTGACGATGACAAATTCTTCTGATAGGTATTTTATGAAGTTAGAACTCAAGGCAACACATTTCAAATGAAATTGATGAAAATAGAATCTTAAATTTCGATTCTTTTTTGTTTATGTTTTGATGAATTATTCTCACCTTGTATTTACTATTTCAGTACGTGAAGGAACAATTCATATTGTCATGGAACATTAACAGTAATAACGAATAGGTTGTCTTCTCAGATACATCAAATATTTGATTCACCCTCACGTTACTTCGCGGAAATTCATCCAATTGAATTATTATTATATTATGAGTTATTCGAACATCCACTTCAATGATAATTAAATAAATTCCCACTATAGTAACGAGAAGGTGAATCAAATATTTGATATCATATTTGAGTGGCACATACTATTCGTTATTAGAGTTAATGTAACATGACGATATGAATTGTTCTTCTGCGGATTGAAATTTCATTTGATTTATATTAATTCTACTGATTCCAATTTTCTCTCGTATTTAATAATTCAATGAATTTTCACCAAGATACGACCAAAGGAATCAAATATTTAACATCATATTTGAGTATCACATACTATTCGTTATTAGAGTTAATGTAACATAGGAATTGTTCCTCTACGAAATGAAAATTTATTTGATTGATATTAAATACGAGTGATTCCAATTTCCACTCGACCAAATGTATCAAATATTCAATATAATATTTGAGAAACAATTTTTTAATATCAATTTCATTGAAATTTCAATTCCAATTTACTTACCGTAAATTAAATAGTGTTGTTATTTTATTCCGAATGAATTTCTCTCAAATATCGAAGACATTATTTCTGAGAATGAACATCTAAAAATAATATATTTCTCAAACAGTATACTGAATATTCAATGACTTGAAGTAGTGAACAATTATTCGATAAGGTTTCAAATATTTTTCACAGATTTTCACAAAAACATTCCTGAAATTCATTAACAAGTATGTATATATCTAAATTGATTCTGAAACGAATAATTATGAATGATGGTGATAGAAGTTTGTTCCGAAAATTTTAAAACTAAGACGAAGGATAATTTTCAAGAATTTTTTGTTTTGGGTTTTCACACATTCTGGAGCCTGTCAAACATTATTATAGAAAGAAAATCTATGTTCTAATTTATGACAAATTTTGTTCAATATATCCAAACAATTCCGATAGGAGCGGATGAATCAAATAAAAATTATTTAAAGTTTTGAACTCTATTTCTGTTTCAATATGCTTTTCTCGCCTAATATTAATTTTTAATACCAATATATGTGACATTTTTGGTGGAGAAACAATTTATATTGTCAAAGTACTTCATAATATCACGTTACATCAATACTCATAATTTTCAGTGATTGAATTTCTCTAAAGGCAAAGGCAAGTTTCGAAAATTTAAGAAAAAATTGAATGAATAAATTCCAAAAATATTTTTGTTTCAAAGTTTGATATGATGAAAAAAAAGAATCTTACTAAATTTGAAAAAAATTTCTGAATTCTGTCAATAGTTGAAAATAAAGGAATATTAAATTACTGATAATATCAAATCAAAGAAAAATATTTGTCGAATTTATTTCGTAAAAATTGCGATCTGTTCTCACCAGGAATCGTATAATATAGCACAGGATTGCACGAGCACTACGTCCACACGGTAGGTAGGACTCTCATACAAATATTCCTTCAGTACAGAACATCGTTGACGGCAATGTTATTCCGGCGCATGTTCCTTGAGGCTATTGCAATACGAAATAGTTCTTTTCGTTAAGGAAGGACTCCCCACTCCGCGAAGCCTCAATTTGTCTCCAATAACTCGGAAGATCCCTCAGGATGAAAATCATGTGAAAACCTCAAAGATAAGCTGCAAAGAGACCCCGATATATCTCTTGGTTATTACGTTTCTATTCTCCATCTGGATGCATTGGAACAAGCAATTATTGTCCACATCCAAACCATCTGGAAAATTGTCCTGCTGCCTACCTGTCACCAGTTGTTAGGAAATCAACTGAAAAATTGCAATGACGGCGGATAAAATCGAACTCATGGCAACAGTTTGACTGGGGAAGTCGCGTTAGGAATCATTTACACTTTCACAATTATACAGGGTGATTCACCGCGATGGCCTATTAGACGTTTATGAAAAACTAAACAAAATTTCGTGCTGTAAATCTGCGTTTTGGGGTTTGAAACAATGATCTTTCTCCCTAAAATATTTTCAGATCTTTACAGCATCCGGTTATACCGGATACATATTACTAATTCCTTATTATATCATTGGGTATATTTTTTTATGACAATTTTAGCAAGATGCCATACCTTGGGGAAAAAAATGAAGATTCATGAGTTAATGGGATTCTAATGAACAAACTTGTGGCAATGGGGACAAACTTTTTTCAAAATAATTCTGCAGAAAAAATGTTTCCCCAGAAAACAATTTTTTATTTTCGATTCTGCAAATACGTAGTATCAAAAGACTGTTTGCAGTTTGGACCACAAATGTACAGGGTATTTATAAGAAGCTCATGAACTCAGACAACTCAAATTCATCAAAACTCAAGATTTTTAAATTAGAACCTATATTTTTAATTGTCTCCAATAACTCTGAAGATCCCTAAAGATGAAAATCATGTGAAAACCTCAAAGATAAGCTGCAAAGAGACCCCGATATATCTCTTGCTTGTAACGTTTCTATTCTCCATCTGGATGCATTGGAACAGGCAATTATTGTCCACATCCAAACCATCTGGAAAATTTTCCTGCTGCCTACTTGTCACCAGATGTTAGGAAATCAACTGAAAAATTGCAATGACAGCGGATAAAATCGAATTGATGGCAACAGTTAGACTGGGAAAGTCGCGATAGGAATCATTTACACTTTCACAATTTTACAGGGTGATTCACCGCGATAGCCTATTAGACGTATATCAGAAACTAATCATAATTTCGTGCTGTAAATTTGCGTTTTGGGGTTTGAAACAATGATCTTTCTCCCTGAAATATTTTCAGATCTTTACAGCATCCGGTTATACCGGATACATATTACTAATTCCTTATTATATCATTGAGTATATTTTTTTATGACAATTTTAGCAATATCCCATACCTTGGGGAAAAAAATGAAGATTCATGAGTTAATGGGATTCTAATGAACAAACTTGTGGCAATTGGGAAAAACTTTCTTCAAAATAATTCTGCAGAAAAAATGTTTCCCAAAAAAACAATTTTTTATTTTCGATTCTGCAAATACGTAGTATCAAAAGACTGTTTGCAGTTTGGACCACAAATGTACAGGGTATTTATAAGAAGCTCATGAACTCAGACAACTCAAATTCATCAAAACTCAAGATTTTTAAATTAGAACCTTTATTTTTAATTGTCTCCAATAACTCTGAAGATCCCTAAAGATGAAAATCATGTGAAAACCTCAAAGATGTAAGAGACCCCGATATATCTCTTGCTTATTACGTTTCTATTCTCCATCTGGATGCATTGTAACAGGCAATTATTGTCCACATCCAAACCATCTGGAAAATTTTCCTGCTGCCTACTTGTCACCAGATGTTAGGAAATCAACTGAAAAATTGCAATGACAGCGGATAAAATCGAATTGATGGCAACAGTTAGACTGGGGAAGTCGCGATAGGAATCATTTACACTTTCACAATTTTACAGGGTGATTCACCGCGATAGCCTATTAGACGTATATGAGAAACTAATCATAATTTCGTGCTGTAAATTTCCGTATTGGGGTTTGAGACAATAATCTTTCTCCCTGAAATATTTTCAGATCTTTACAAATTACGGTTATACCGGAAACATATTACTTCTTCCTTATTTCAAATGGCACACCCAGTATATTATTACATCATTAGATAGCGTTTTTGATGACAATTTTAGCGATATGCCATACCTTGGGAAAAAAATTAAAGGTTCATGAGTTAATAGGATTCTAATGAAAAAACTTGTGGCGATGAGGACTAACGTTTTTAGAATATTTCCGCAGAAAAAATGTTTTACGAAAAAATATTTTCTATTTTCGATTCTGCAAATACGTAGTATTGAAAGATTCTTTGCAGTTTGGTCTACAAATGAACAGGGTATTTGTAAGAAGATCATGAACTTGGACAACTCAAATTCATGAAAACTCAAGATTTTCAAATTAGAACCGATATTTTTAATTATTTCTGTCGATTCAACGTACAAAAATTGTGGGGGTTACTTAAGCTAACCCTATACCTAAAATGAATACTTCAAGAGTTATCGAGGAAGAACTTTTAATGAGGAAAAAGGCAATTCCCAACTGTGTGGAGTAGTCTTTCACTTCAGGAAAACACACAAAGAAACTAAAATTCGATGTTTGGATATTTAAATTTTACATTTCATGAATTATAACTAATTGTTCATTGGGATTGTTGAAAAACCCATGAGCCAATACAATTTTCAAATACGAAGAATTCATTACAATTTTTGAAATGTCAAATTTAATTATCGAATTTAAGTTTCTTTCTGTGTTTTCCGGAAGTCACCGACTACTCCACACAGTTAGAAATTGCAGTTTTTCCTCATTCAATGTAAAAGTATTCATCTCAGGTATAAGGTTTGCTTAAATAATCCTCTTTCTTTTTATACGAAGAATCGACTGAAATAATAAAAAATATAGGTTGAAAATCTTGAGTTTTGATGAATTTGAGTTGTCCAAATTCATGATCTTCTGATAAACTCCCTGTACATTTTACCTCCAAAAAGCAAACAGTCTTATATTACTACGTTTTTGCAGAATCGTAAATGAAAAAGGTGTTTTCGAAAAAAAAAATTCTGCAGAAATATTCAATAAAGTGTGAGTCCCCGTCGCCACCATTTCTTTCATAAGAATCCCATTCACTCATGAACAGTTGAGTTTTTATGGCATATTGCTGAAATATTCATCAAAAAATCTATCTTATGATGCAATATTATACTGGGTGTGCCATTAGAAAAAAGGAAGTAGTAGTCTATGTCCGGTATAACCGGAAAATGTAGAGATCTGAAATTTTAGAGAGAAATATCATTGTCTCAAACCCCAACATGCAAATTTTCAGCACAAAATTGTGATCAGTTTTCCATAATCTCCTAATAAGCCATCTCAGTGAATCACCCTGTATGACTTTACACGGTGGCACACATAAAACGATCCAATGGATAATTA
This sequence comes from Harmonia axyridis, assembly GCF_914767665.1. Lineage (NCBI taxonomy): Eukaryota > Metazoa > Arthropoda > Insecta > Coleoptera > Coccinellidae > Harmonia > Harmonia axyridis. Next base: position 1,510,903 of record NC_059508.1, read on the forward strand.
TGAGTTTTTCTAAAAAACATCGTATATAAGGTTCGTTTGTTTGATTGAAAATTCATAAATTTACGGATCGTTCTCTCAAGCTGGGTGGCAACCCCCAAAAAAATTTGTTGGGACACCATGTATGAATACCACGACGCAATACAAGTAAAAATGAAACATCACCCAGTTTTGCTGGTATGTAGTTGTTCAATCATTTGTCGAAATCGTTAGATGACAAAACATTCAATAGGAGGAGCAGGTTAATTTTAATTGACCAATATTTTTATAGCACTGAGGAATTTTTCTGACTCATTGAGTTAGTTGTTCTTCAATTAGATATTTGTTTTTTACATTATTTGTTTTTTTTTTCTTTTATTAATATTATTTGAATTATATGCTTCTTGTTTTGATTGTATTTATTCATATGTTGATATGGCCTCTACATTATATTATGCCTAAGGGAATAATGGAAATTGATTGATTGATAAATTTGTCTCCAATAATACCTAATGCTAATGCAAATCGTGTGATAACCCCAAACATAAGCTGTAAAGTTATCGGATATGTCTAGCTTAGTATGTTTCGATTTGCCACGCGAATGCATTGGAATAAGCAAAAGTCCACACTCAAACCATCTGAAACAATTTCAATTCCCTTTACGAATGATTAAAAAATCTATTTAGCTCTCCTTTTGTTGTAAAAACATCTCTTCGAAAATTGCAGCGACAGAGAATGAAATCGAAGTGGCAGCAACAGTTACAACAGGGAAATAAAAATAAATATTGTTTACACGCTCACAATTTTATGAAATTTCAGGGTGACACGTGAAACTGTCCAGCCGGATATGTACGTTTGAGTTTTTCCGCAAAAGGCTGTGACAGGTCAATTTGGATTTCGAGCGAAGATTTCTCCTAAACGGGGTGGAGACTCCCCAAGAATATTGAATAGCAATAGGGGTCGAGTATTTTTGAAGGTGTTTCAATTCTCTTGTTCAAATGAAATGTTTAAAGAAAATTCCTATATAGCTCTCCTTTCAGTATAAATATACCTTTACCACGATTCGAAATAGTCTTTTTCTATTATTCGTTAAATTTACTTTGTTTAACGGAACCGTGAATTCTACAAATAAGAACACACTTTCTCCTTTGTATGAAAACTTGAGCCAGCAGAAATAAATCAGTAGTGGTAGATTTCTTATAAATACCGAAATTTATTGAATTGATTCATTCTAAGTTGTACTGTAATCTATATTCTAATAATGTTATATAGGGTGTTTCCTAAACATGCGGCAAAAATTCAGGGGGTTGTTCCTTGGACTATTCTAAGAATATTTTGTCCTTTGATGATTTTTGAAAAACCTCTTTGTTTCGAAGATACAGGGCGAACAACATTTTTCATATTTTTAAAATTAATAATAGTTTAAATAAAAATGCGTACCGCACTGTGTTTACTAAGTAGGTACAATTTATTTTTAAATTTGTTTAACAACATTCCAATTACTAAAAACGGCCAGTTTTTTTACTAAAAATTGCTAATACATCACAAAACGAATTCAAATGAAAACCGTGTTTAATCTGTATTCCTTTACCATCTGCACTTATCAATTTTTAGTCAAAAAACTGGCCGTTTTTAGTAATTGGAATGTTGTTAAACAAATTTAAAAATAAATTGTACCTACTTAGTAAACACAGTGCGGTACGCATTTTTATTTAAACTATTATTAATTTTAAAAATATGAAAAATGTTGTTCGCCCTGTATCTTCGAAACAAAGAGGTTTTTCAAAAATCATCCAAGGACAAAACATGCTTAAAATAGTCCAAGGAACAAACCCCTGAATTTTTGCCGCATGTTTAGGAAACACCCTGTATAGTAAGAATTTTCCCATGCTTCTAATAGTCATACGATGAATAAATGAATGATTCAATTAATCAACATGAGCTATATAACATTAACTGTTGCTCAGAAATAGTGCAGAAATTCATTTGGTTTCCAAGGAAATGAGATTCGTATTTTGATCTGCACGATAAAGAGTAACCAATGAAACCTTTAGAATAAAATCTGAAGACGGAAATTTTGAGGTTTTTCACCTCGAAAGAGAAGGAGTTATACCAATACAATTATTAATTCCCCTTTGCAGTTGTAGATATTCTATTTAGGATATGTGAATGGGAAGTCGATTTCAGAACAGCAGGAGGTCACATGAAAATAGGGAATACGATTCCAACTTGAGTTGATAATGTTTGAAATAGATTATAACTTACTGAATTATTGAATTCACTATTAGGAGAAATTCAAGAATATAGCTCTTCTCATTTCAAATTTGATCACATCATGTTAGTATTCCCTCACTTGATATATGTTATTAATACTGCAACACCTGGTTTCGTGAACATTTTGACTGTTTCTCTGTTAGAAGAAATTCAAAAATATTCTTATTTCGAATTTGGTCACAACATGTTAGTCTTCCATCATTTGATATGTTATAACAATTTTACAACACCTGGTTTCGTAAACATTTCTACTGAATTTCACTTCAACACTTGTTATGGAATGAATATCATGAAACTATTTCGATAAAAGAAAGAAAAAGAACCATATGTGATCCGAATTGATTTCAGGTTTCAAAACGTCATATCCATTTTTGAATTACATGATTCAGTATTTAGCGTTGAAACAAGTTCCTTCAAGTTTTTCAAGTTAGCAAATCTAATCCATTTTCCTCGAACATGGTTTCTGACGATCGGCTTGAACTATATCCAGTATAATCTTGGGGATTTTTCAGGTATTCTGCAATTCTTTTCGTTATGCCGCTCAAGATATGATAGCCTTCAAGTTGGGTTATGCATTTTCCAATACGAAACGCAACAAACAATAATATATAATTCTATACTCTCTGAATTAACAATCTTTCTCTGCGACGGTAACAGGCCTTGATCTGTGATTTTTTTCTCTCATGAAGATTATATTAACGGAAACCTAGTCTTCTACTTCATCGATGTTTGAACAAAAAAAAAATCATCTCGTCTGCATGTACCAAAACTTAAAATTATCTTTGAAAGCAACTTGTCATCTGGAGCTTCAATGATGAATTTTATACTTGTTCTGCAGTTGAAACTTTTTTTTTTTGGTACGTAACCAACCAAAAGTCGCATTAAAAACGCAATGGTTTTCAGAAAATCAAGTAGGTTTATATTCTCTTTCGTCGCTAGACAACTTTCGCGCCTATCGCAAAACTGTTGATACTCACATTCATATCGCAACTCGGACTTTTTCGAATACAATTCGGCACTTAATTTTACCTATGGAGTCAAAGTTTCTTCAGTTATATTTTTTGAATTGCAATTCTGGAAACACATCTTGAAATCAATCAAATTTGACGTTTATAATTTTATTTCTATTCGGCTATTGGGCTATCGAACGTTACCATGGTTTCTCTTCGATGGCATACCTCTGAGCAATCTCTTGCTCAGAAATAATTGAATTAGTCAACCTCAGCTGTATAACATTAACTGTTGCTCGATAACAGTGCAGAAATTCATTTGGTTTCCAAGACATTAGATTCGTATTTTGATCCGCACGATAAACAGTAACCATTGAAACCCTGAGAATAAAGTCTGAAGACGGAAAATTTGAGGTTTTTCACCTCGAAAGAAAAAGAGTTATATCAATACAATCAATAAATAGGGGATAGAATTCCATCGTGAGTTGATAATATTTGAATTAGATTATAACTTAATGAATTATTGAATTCTCCATTAGAAGAAATACAAATATATTCTCAATTCGAATTTGATCAAAACATGTCAGTATTCCGTCACTTGATATGTAATAATAATACTGCAACACCTAGTTTGGTGAACATTTTAACTGAATTTCACTCCATCACTTGATATGGAATGAATATTATGAAGGTATTTTGATAATAGAGAGAATAAAATCCATCTGTCATCTGAATTGATCGCAGTTTTCAAAACGTCATATTCATTTTTGAGTTACACGATTAAATACTTAGCGTTGAAACAACTCTCAAGTGAGCAAATCTAATCCATTTTCCTCGATCAAGGTTTATGACGATCGGCTTGAACTAGGTATATCCATTATAATCTTGTGGATTTTCCAGGTATTCTGCAATTATTTTCGTTATGCCGCTCAAGATATGACAGCTTCATGTTGGGCTATGCATTTTCCACTGAGAAACGCAACAAATATTAATTTATAATTCTACTCTCTGAATTCAAAATCTTTCTCTGCGACGGTAACAGTCCTTGATCTGTGGTTTGTTTCCATCACGAATATTATATTAACAGAAACCTAGTCTTCTGCATCATCGATGTTTAAACAAAAGAAATCATCTCGTCTGCATGCACCAGCAATTAAAATTATCTCTGCAAGCAACTTGTCATCAGAAGCTTCATTAATGAATTTTGATCCTTGTTTTGCAGTTAAAATTTTAGTTTTTTTTTATACGTAACCAATCGATAGTCGTATTAAAAACGCAGTACTTGTCTGAAAATCAACAACGTTTATATTCGCTTTCGTCGCTAGACAACTTTTGCGCCTGTCGCAAAACTGTTTATACTCACATTCATATCGAAACATATCATGCAATCAATTAAATTTGACGTTTATAGTTTTATTTGTATTCGGCTATCGAACACAGAACAAGAGTCCTGATTATTAGAACTTTTGAAAATTCAATGTTTCTGACAGATGATGTCAAAAACATAATTACTGAAATTTAAGTTATTATTTGCGATGAGGGTGATATAAATATTGATAAAACATCCAGTTGCAATTTAGTGATATATTTCTAGTACTCATGCCAAACGATGTCATTTTTGAGGCAACTGAAATAAGATATCGGGAATATTTTTCTGGTGCTCTAATTTACTTTTCCCTAAACGGGAAAAATGATCTTCGGAATCGGATAGTAGATATGACATTTGATATTTTCGGAGATATACCTAATGGAAACGATATTGTTAACTCGCATATTGGTCATTTTCAAGTCCATCCAGTGGGAATCATGCAGTTTACTGTATGATAATCCAATTATGGACTTTTATCCACTGACCTAGCATCACAGCCGACTGAGTGATTTCGAAGGGTTCAGAGAGTTTGAGAGCGAGTGCAGTTCAAATTCGTTATCGCCAGAACTAATTCAGTAACGGGTCAATAGGGAGTGTTTGGATTGAATTTTTTCCACTGATCCTTTTATACTTCAGGAACTTAATCTCTTGAAAACCATGACGACTGATCGATCGCTAAAACAGCGAAATGCTGTTTTGAATGATTATGCTTCATATTCGTTTGTTTGTGCATGCGCCATTTTGCAACCAATTTTTACACACGATGTTCCCAAATTGGAAGTATAAATGAAAATTACAAATTCCTCGGATCGGTTTTAGCAAAAACGTTGCATGGATTCGCAAACGCTCTGTTTTCGAGATAAGGGTGTTGAAGTTTGGTTTTAAAAAACCAAACTTCAACAACATGAGAAGAAACTCAAAAATTTTCGAGTTTCTTCTCATAGCACCTTCCCTTGACATGGATATTTCAATTTGAAGTTTTCATACTAATTTTGAATGCAAATCTACAGGGTGATATTTTTCCTGGAACAGTACCTGCTTTTTTCCCCCAGAATTTTGGTGGACTACGGGTAGTTTAGAAAAATGTAGAAAGAAAATTTGGTTACACTTTTTGGTTTCTTGTAGTTTTGTAATATTTGCTTCCAGTTCCTTAAAAAAAAATTGAAACAATTCTCTTGTAATCCTCAGAACAATCCAAATCATTATAAAGTTTTAGCTAGTGAGCTGTGATGATTAAATTAATTATAAGTTTGGTACTTATTTTCCCAATCTATAGGAAAGATTCATAAAGATTCGATAAACTGGTGTAATCATCACAAAAAAGTAGGACAACAAGAAACACTCTCGAAAACAAAGCTTTTGCAGACCCACGTTTGAAGGGATTTTTTCTAAAAATTATCCAAGGAATTTCTCAAATCAAATTCAATTTGATATATTCGAGGAGATTTATTATTTCATTATCAGTTTTATATCAACTTCACCATGTAATGAAAGTTAAAAAAGCAACAGTGTCGTCTTTGAGTTGGTTTCAGGATGAAATGCTTCACTACCTAGAAAATTTCAAATATTTTCAACTTTTGGTATAAGTTTAACAATTGTGTAACAGATAATTAGTGCAAAAAATATTTTGTTTTTGTAAAAAAGTTTTTACACTCAAGTCGGTCAGTTCTAATTGGTTGATGGATAGAAAATTGAACATTTGCGCTAAATTTTGTTTGTTTTTTGAGTTCAATAGTTTCCAAGAAACAGTACCTTAGTGGGTTATCGCTGAATTTTGTTTTTCTACATAGCTATGAAAAGTAACGTATTCTTCATAGATTACCGAATTTCAAAACTATGTATTGCTCATACTGATACTGTGAGCAATATAATTCCTCACGGCACTTTTTCCACACCTCGCTTGATAGACCAATGAAATTAGGCTTTTGAAAAGTCGTTTCTATAGAAACGTAGCAAATGCATAGAGACTGTCAACGAAGGCCATTTTGAATTGAATCAGGTACATAACTTGTACTATTTAAATTTATTCAGGAAGAGTATGGTGTGCAACATACACAGAAAGTCATTTTCGACACTCGTGAGAAAAGTTGAACTTTCCCCACTTGTTGCACAATTTACCATTATCTATTGCACCAAAATTTGAAATTACGTGAACAATCGCTGAAAAGCTCCACACTCCACACGAGTAGGTTTTTCAATAATTTCATTTTTTTCGCTAATGATTTGTAACTATACTTTTGAAGGAGACTCATACCTATTAATCATTCTCTTCCACATCAAGTTAACCCGTAGAAGAAATGTGAAAAATACATAAGGTCTATAATTAATTCCTAATGAGCATTCGTTAAATTCGAAGAAATTCATTAGTTCTCATGTTCTCCCTTCGTTCTGACGTAACTAGTATTTTTCCGAATAGATTAAAGTTGAGGAACTGCAGTTACCAAGCCAGCTCATTTTTTCCATATCAAATTGCGTGCTGAAAAGCTATCAGAACAGAAAATTCAAATAATATACATATATTGATTTGTGTGGGTTCAACATAGCGCATGGAGGTTTATTGTTCTGAATAAAATATGCAGGTGTTTATATTTTGTACAGGCTCTAGTCAACTAATCGATTGTACTCAATCCATATATCATTCATTGAAATAGAGAGCAGAATAAACGTGAATGCATTTCAAAACCAACAACAACATACAAGGTTATTCGTGTCCATCAACGCATATTGCATATTCATGTCTCAAATGCATATGATGGATTTAAATCGGGTAATCAAGGAGGACAAGCCATCGGCGATGTTATTCCTTCAATAGCTTTTTTTCCCGAATAATGTTGAAACATTATATTCGACACCCCTCATTTTATCATGTCATCAATAAACATTGACGTATGCCGCAATTGTGTGAAAGTTATTACGTATCCAGAAATAGAACACATTCGAATGCATTCAAGGTCTTTCCAAAAATAGCATGGGCATTAATAGTACAACCCACATATTACCGAATATCGATTTCCACGTTTTTGTTTACTTTTGCCTATGGCAGAGTCGAATACCTGGAAGCAATTACTTTCAACACAATACTGCATATGAATGGACATATCATCGATAGTATATTTTCATAGGGAAGGAAGTATGTTAGTAGGAAAAATCGTTGACAGCATATTTTGATAGGGAAGGAAGTATGCCAGTTTTCAACTTCTTCGTCCCATATCAAAATGCATTTTCATCGACTTGATTGTTTATACAGGGTGTCTATAAATTAATGCAAAGGATTAAGGACATGATTCCTCGATGAAAATCAGCAGGGGTAGTTCATATTATTTTTTTTTAAATAGATGCCCCTTTCAAGATAGGGTCTCTAAATGCCTTTGAGTCAAAAAATTCACATAACATGAAGCACTAAGTACAAGTTGCTCATAAAAATTTTTTCAAAACCTAAACCCTATTATTAGTGGTTGAAAAAAGCAACAAAATCTTGAATTTTGATTTATTCCAGAAAAAGTATCGAGTTCTGTATCAAAATTTTGCTGAACACTTTTTTCCCCAGAATAGAATGGAAAACCATAAAAGAATTTTGTTTTTCGAAAATGTGTGCCACGAATGCAATTGAAGGAAAATCATAAGGGGTTCTATTTTCAACCCCTAATAATAAAGTTACGAAATCTAAAAAAAATGTGTGAGCAATACCTATTTTGGGCCTCATATTATGTAGAGTTTTATGACTCAGTGTTTTTTAGTATTCGTAGAAAAAATTGAATCGCCCACATCACATTGGAAATGTGGATATTTCCAATATGACAAGAAAGTTACCGCTGGGAAATCAATATAAAAAGAGATTTCAATAGGGAAAATGTCATGTACACTCAAAACTGAACGTTTTGTTGGATAAGTATGACTTACGTAAACTTCCGGTAAATGGAAATATTTTTATTCCGAAAAACATCATATCAATTGACGTCAATAACTGTTGTATCGCATAAGAGAATGGCCTAAATAAATCAACGAGGGTGAATACAGAGTGTCTCATTTGAAAGTGTCCACCCTCAATAGCTCAATAACGAATCAGAATTTGTGAAAACACTGAGAAAGGTCGATTTTTTATTACAAGGGGACATTATCTGAGATACAAAGCTTATTTTTACTAGCAACCCCCTGGAGAGGGTTGCAACCCCATCAGGAATTTGAATAGGGAAAGTTGGTAGTTTTGTAGCAAAAATGTATGCATGGATTCAAAATTTGTATGAAACTGCAGTTTGTGTTCTAATAAAGTGAATATTCTCAAAGATACAGAGTATTTTTTATGGAATTTTGGTACCGATAAAACTAAATGAAGAATGTTCTAATTGATCCTATAATTTCTATAGAAAAAAATATATTTTAAATAAACAGTATTAGTAAAAATTTACCGCAAATGCTTAGATTTCATTAGATTTCATGCAGCGATACAATCGTTCTTCAAAATTATTTCGTACATGCTGTAGCATTTCAGGACTAATGTTACGACATTCTGACACAATTCGTGCTCATCTAAATCTGCAACTCTGGTTTTATAAATTTGTGATTTCAAGTGACCTCATAGAAAAAAATCAAGCAGTGTCAGATCCGGCAATCGCGCAGGCCACTCCACTGGGCCCCTTCGGCCTAACCAACGTCCAGAGAACCTACCATTCAGGTACTGTCTCATCTGAGCTGTTTTTTGTTTGAAACTGATCCTGTTACCTCAAATTTATATACCAACTGAATGATAAATGAATGATAAACATTTTCATCAGGATGAAAACACACACACACACAGTCATTGTTCCGGAAATAAATTTTCAACATTTCCTTTCTCTCTTCCAACGAGTAAACCATTTTGTAATTTTTATTAAGAACTGAATACTGAAACGAAATTTTCTGAAAGCAATAATCTCTTTGCGTATTGCCTACACCTGGCAGTGCAGATTCTGATAAGCCTGAAGAGAAAAAAAGGCATTCAACACTCTTAAATCACCTTATCGTTTGTTTTTGCTTCGTCTTCGAACCAAAGATAATCACGGTTTTATCGCTGCATGCAATCTAATGGTGAGAAATTTGAGAATTTGTGATTAATTTTTACTAATACTTTTTGTTTGAACTATTCTTCTTTCAATAGAAATTATACGATCAATTAGACATCTCTCTTCCATTTAGTTTTATCGGTACCGTAATTCCATAAAAACACCCTTCAACTTTGTGAATATTCACTTTATTAGAACACAAACTGCAGGTTCATACAAATTTAAATCCATGCATGCATTTGTTCTACAGAACTACCCACTTTCCCGATTCAAAGTCCTGATGGGGTTGCAACCCTCTCCAGGGGGTTGCTAGTAGAAACAACCTTTGTATCCCAAATCATGTCCCTCTGTCATCAAAAATCGACCTGTCTGAGTGTTTTCACAAATTCTGATTCGTTGTTGAGCTATTGCGGGTGGACATTTTTAAATGAGGCACCCTGTATAATCAATATGGAATAAGGTAATTTTCGTATTTCTTCTGAAAACATTCATGTAAGACTGGAAAATCTGATGTAGAATAAGCTTGGTAGAATTGACATCTAAACTGAACATCAACGAAAACCGTCATTTTGTCAACAACTTTTAAAGGCTGTATCTTAAAAGAGGGGTTGCTTTCGAAAAAAATTCATTTGAACTAACCCTGTTAATTTCCATCAAAGAATCACCCTGTAGACATTTCCAATATGAAAATAAAGTTCCTACTAGGTAATCAATATAAAAAGACATTTCCATAGAGAAAATGTCATGTACACTCGAAACTAAACGACTTGTTGGATAAGTATGACTTACGTAAACTTCCGGTAAATGGAAAAATTTTCATTTGAAAAACATCATATCAAATGATGTCAATAACTGTTGTGTCGCATAAGAGAATGACCTAAATAAATCGAACAAAATATAATCGATATGGAATAAGGTAATTTTCGTATTCCTTCTGAAAACATTCAACTGGAAAATCTGATATAGATTTAACTTGGTACAGGATGTTTCACGTAAGCAGGTCACTGGATTTTTTGGATTATCCATCAAGCAAAATCGAAAAGTGATCTATCAATATGACAGTATTTTTCACAGGCTGTCCAAATATGTCATTGGAAAAACTATCGAACCAACGCATGGAAAGTTATTGTGGAAAAACCGTATTTCCAAAGAAATTTTTTTTTTAATTTGATCAGTTTTTAAAATAAGAAGGTCTATAGATTTCCAACAAATTGTTTCTTCATTTGAACTTAAGGTTTTCAAGAAAACGGAAATTTTTTTTCTGCAAAATATACTTCATAATATTTTCCCATATATTCTGAATGCTCAATCGATTGAGAATCGGAATATGTAAATATATTGGTAGTTTCATATTTATCTCAAGCTATTCCATGCGAAATCAACCTGATGAAATTCAGATTCCATATTCGGAAAATATATCCCTGATGTCAATGGTTTCAAATGAAGAAATAGTTGGTGAGAAATGGTCTCTAGACTCATTTAGAAAACATTCCAAATTCGTAGAAAAAAATTTTCTTTTCGGAAAACGGTAATTCCTTAATAACTTTTCATGTCTTGGTTCGATAGTTTTTCCGATAACATATTTGGAAGCCCGTGAAAAATGCTATCATTGTAATGGGTCACTTTTCAATATTGCTCGAAGGATAAGACACAAAACCCAGTTAAGCGCTTACGTGAAACAACCTGTACAATTGACATCTAAACTGAACAGCGACGAAAGACAAAAACACCAAGTGGGCAAACAAATTCAATTACATTCCTCATCTGAATGAAAAAAATTGGTGCATTATTTTCTGTTGGTATTAGTTGTATTGTATTGCAATACCTTGAAATAAATATAAAACTACCACTATATATTTACATATTCGGATTCCGAATCGAATTGCAGAAAAGAAATTTCCGTTTCCTTGAAAACCCAAAGTTCAAATGAAGAAACAATTGGTGAGAAATTGTCTATAGACCTTCTCATTTCAAAAACCAATCAAATTAAAAAAAATTTTTTTTTTGGAAATACGGTTTTTCCTCAATAACATTCCATGCGTTAATTCGATAGTTTTTTCAATGACATATTTAGATAGCCTGTGAAAAATACTGTCATATAGATGGATCACTTTTCAATTTTGCTTGAAGGATGAGCCACAAAATCCAGTGACCCGCTTACGTGAAACACCCTGTACCAAGTTAAATCTATATCAGATTTTCCAGTTGAATGTTTTCAGAAGAAATACGAAAATTACTTCATTCTGTTCGATTTATTTACGTCATTCTCTTATGCGACACAACAGTCATTGACATCATTTGATATGATGTTTTTCGGAATGAAAATATTCCTATTTTCCGGAAGTTTACGTAAGTCATACTTATCCAACAAGTCTTAAATGTACATGACATTTTCCCTACTGAAATCTCTTTTTATATTGATTACCTAGCAGGAACTTTCTTTTCACATTGGAAATGTCTACAGGGTGATTCTTCGATGGAAATTAACAGGGGTAGTTCAATTTTTTTTTCAAAATCAACCCCCTCTCAAGATTCATCGAACCAAAAAAAAACGAAAATTCGAATTAATTCGCACTGGTGCAGCCAGTCGAATACACTATAAGTATCCACTATAATTTCATTACTTATTGATGATCTTAATCCCACATTGACAATCAAGTTTTTAGTTATCACAAATTTAGTTGTTGGAAGATATTTGCAGAAGGATAAAAACACAGAAGTACTGTGTTTCACTGCAGGTTCTGACAATGTGGATTGTTTACCCAACAGCAAATGGTTGGATGTGAGAGTACTGAGGAATAAACGAGGTTTTGAGTAAAAACTTACTTGAGAAGTTGATCGTGTATGCATGGGATGTGGTTATGAATAGGTAAGTTTCTAGAGATCTCCAATATTATTTGTTCATATGTTCCCTTCAGTTCTTCGCAACCGGAAGAGTTGGAAAGAGGAAATTTCCAGAAGTGATCCAGTTCTGAAATGCAAATAAAAGTTAAGTAGGTACATGAAGTTTAAAAGCTGATTAATTTGAACACGTTCAAAGCTTAGAATTACTTCATTATGAAATAAATCTCAATGAGCGATAAAATACTGTCAAAACCAGAATAAAAAAGACAAACGTTTTTTCTTTCACTTCTGCTTCTAATAGGAGCCCAATTTTATCGGGTAATAAATTTCAAAAGTAAGAAGTTTAAATCAAATGAATATTCAGAGTTTAAAAAGAAATAAATCAAAAAATCGTCCTCCGTAATCAAATAGATCCACGAAAAATCCTCTTAAAATAATTCGAAGGTTAATTTTCCTCATTATCAAGATTTCGCCTCCCTAATTACCTTATTTTACTTCAATGACTGCTAGTTAATTGATATGTTTTGTTATTTACCAGAAAAAATTGTTTTTGGCAGCTGAGGGCTCTGTAGAACAAACATTCATTACTTAATTCTCCTCGATTAAACAAGTTATATATTTATTTGAGCTCCATTATTCTATTTTTTTCAAACTGCGGGTTCTTGAATTTCCTTCGAAGAGCCTCTATTATTCTCTCCTCGTCTCTCAGGCATCTCTTCAATTTCAAATGGAATCGTTTTGTCAAATTCATCAATAGACGTTTTGTCGATTCCATCAAAAAACGTCCTGAATTCTATATTTTCTATATTTCAACAGGCCAATTGAGAAGTACCCGAAAAAACACATTTTTTTTTTTTCGATTTTATTATTCAACATAGTTCCTTCGAGGGCGATACAACGATTATAGCGATCGTCCAACTTTTCGATACCATTTTTGTAGTACAATTTGTCTTTCGCTTCAAAATAGGCCTCAGTTTCGGCGAGTACTTCTTCATTGGCACTTAATTTTCTTCTAGCGAGCATTCTTTTGAGGTCTGAGAACAGGAAAAGTGGCTGGGGTCCAGACCTGGCGAATACGGTGGATGCAGAAGCAATTCGAAGCCCAGTTCATGCAATTTTGCCATTGTTTTCATTGATTTGTGACACGACGAATTGTCTTGATGAAACAGCACGTTTTTTTTCTTCAAATGGGACCGTTTTTTAACGATTTCATCCTTTAAACGATTCAATAAAGCTGTATAATAATCGCTGTTGATGGTCTGGCCCTTTTGGAGGTAATCAATGAATATTATACCTTGCGCATCCCAGAATACTGATGCCATAACCTTGCCAGCTGACTTTTGTGTTTTTCCTCGCTTTGGATTCAGTTTATCGTGTGCAGTCCACTCAGCTGACTGTCGATTGGACTCCGGAGTGAAATTATGGAGCCATGTTTCATTCATTGTCACATATCGACGCAAAAGTTCAGATTTATTGCACTTAAACAGCTTCAAACACTGCTCAGAATTATTTCACAAGATCTGAAGTGGTGATCCAAAATTTAATTTCACTATAGATTGGTGGTGTAGGATCAGAGAAACAGGAAAATGATACTCTGTTAGTTCGCCGACGTTTCGGAAAAATTTATTTCCATCCTCAGGGCTCTACAAAATTTACGGAAAACATCATTTGCAACATTGATGAAGGTGTTTACAAAATAAAGGGAAGATGAGCATTACTAAAAGTTATTGACTAGAAAATATCACAGAAAGGATGGTCTGGTATAATTTATATATACAAAGGAGCATTATAAAATTCAAAACATTTTTAGTTTAAAATAAGAGTAAAAATAAAAAGTAATATAACACATATAGGTACAAACAAAGTACTTACAAGCTAGACAAATGTATCTTCCCAAAATCATCTTATTAAAATTTAAATCAATTCTCCAATATTTTATGTGTAAAGAAATCATAATATGTATATTAAAAAGCGGGGACAAACAATGCGACCGATGCATAGATAGTATGCCGACAGACGGAGGTGAAATCAAAGGAACAGCGGACTCGAAACAATTAGGGTAAAAAACTTAGACGTATGTATGTGATGCGCTGAAGTAATGAAGTCGATAGGGGCTAGAAATCTTTATTTTGTTTTATTGTTATTCCGTAGTTGGGTATTTGTTTTTAATAAGGAAAAATAGAATCGGCTAAGTTGTTGGATGTCAGCTCTAGAATTTACTGAGTCATGGATACTTATTTGTAACATCTCAAAAATTAACCGATTGCTCAAGTATGGCTCCCTATTTAATATTTTGACGTCTTCAAAATTAAAGTTGTGACTTTCATTCAGGCAATGTTCGGCCAAGGCTGTTTTAGGGTTGGAGATCGGCAAACGGACAGACCTAATATGTTCCTGTATTCTGGATTTCAGATATCGGCCCGTCTGGTCTATGTAGACGCGAGAACAATTTAGACAGCTGATTTTATATACAACATTGGAGTTCAGAAGAGTTGGTGTCGGGTTTTTGACAACACTGAAAAAATTCTTTCCTAAGGAAAAAATCGAACCTTACAAACATGCATTCATTTTTTTTATGCTTTTTCTTTATAATTGACATTGTGTCGAAAATATTATGTCTACGGCAAGTTAATTGAATAACTACTTGATTGAATTTTCATAACGATTATGAACTTTTCAAAAACTAAATGAAAAATAAAATTTTCCCAATCCTGCAAGTTCACTCGGTCAATGAAAAACATAAAAAATTGTTTCAATATACTTTTAGAAACCAATTCAGAGAGACCAACGACGAGAACAGGCAAACTAAAAATAAGAAAAGTCCCTATTGGAAATTAATTATCGCTGAAAAAAGTTTGCGAAAGTGGCAGAGAGAATAGAGTCTCTAATCTTGCAGTGCTCTTCCCCACAAAATCTTTACGAAGAAATTAATGATTCAGTTGCAGCATCAGAGCCATTATCGTCCATTCAGAATATGGAGCAATTGCAGTTCATAATTACAATGGTGGTTTGGAATGATATACTGTTTCAGGTGAACATTGTAAGCAAGGCTATGCAGTCTGAATTATTGGACTTGCCAACGCATCAGAATTACTGAGAAATTGTTCGGTTCTTCAGAAATGTCATACTTTTCAAAGATATTGAGTTCTCGACTTCAATTTTTTCGATGGAACACCATATATACATGAAATATTGTTGATTTATATCGAGATTTTATTCATTTTGTGTCTATTGTATACTTGTAATCGAGTCATATACGGGTGTCCCTTTTGAAAAACGCCAACGGTCCTCTGTACCTTCATAGACGTACAACTTTGCTTCCGCCGTTTTTTCCTTAATTCGAAGCTTTATTGTAAAAAACTGGATATGCATTTATGATTCAAAGTATTGTCCATCGTTGGCCACTACTTTCTCCCATATTTCGGGCAGCGTACGAATCCCGCGTTGAAAAAACTGGTAATCTTTTGAAGTTATCCACGAAACGATCCAATTTTTTATTTCTTCATAAGACCGGAAGTGCTGGTTAGCCAGGCCGAGCGCCATTGATCGAAACAAGTGATCGTTCGAGGGAGCAACGTCTGGAGAATACGACGAGTGGGGTAGGACTTTCCATTTCAACGTTTCCAAGGATGTCTTGACCACATTCGCGACATTGGGTCGAGCATTGTCATGCTATAAAATCACTTAATTTTGTCTCTTTTTGTATTGCGACCGTTTGTCTTTCAATGCTCGGCTAAAACGCATTAATTGCTATCGATAACGATCGTCTGTGATTATTTCAGTTGGTTTTGACAACTCATAATACACTACGCTGAGCTGGTCCCACCAAATACTGAGCATGACCTTGGAACCGTGAATATTCAGTTTGACCGTCGACTTGGAAACAAGGCCGGGACATACCCATGATTTTCTGCTCTTGGTTTTATCGTGATTTATCCAATTTTTGTGTACAGTCACAATGCGATGCAAAAATCCCTTTCGACTTTGCCTTGCAAGCAGCTGTTCACAAGCAAATAAACGCCATTTAACATCCAATAAACCGATAACGGGATGCTTTTCGACAAATATGCGGTTAAAAAACCTGCGTTGAAAAATATAGGGTGTCCCATTTAAGAAACACCAACTCTCCTTTATATCTTTGAAACGATAATTATTTTATATGACCTGTTATGCGTATCATATAAACTATAATAAATAATATATCTACTGAAAAAAAATTAAAAAACAGAAACCAATATATATCGAAATATTTGAAACAGTCATTTATCAGAAATGCCCTGACTCTCGAGAACAAATCAAGATATCTATGATTTGCATTTTGATATCTTATTAGGTGTACAACTTTGCTTCCGCCGTTTTGCAAAAGACGGCTGTGGCGGTAAGTGGTAATCGGAATGAATAAATAAATCGTAAAAGTCGTACATTAACCTTAGGTATTTGCAAACATAACGCCATCTATATATTAGTCGATTGGTTTCTGCATCATGGAGTTATTCTCGATTAAATATGTCAGCTTACGAGCCAAATTTTCGTCATTTACGGGAGGTTTTGATTTTCTGCTTTAATATGAAGAAATCTACGGCTGAGGCTCATCGAATGTTCTCAAATAACTATGGTTAGGCCGTTATCAAAGAAGGAATTTGCTGAGAGTGGATTCTACACGTCAAGAACGGTGATTTTGACGTCGAAGACCAGCCTGACGGTGGAAGAGAGAATGTTTTCGAGGATGCAGAATTGGGTGCATTACTTGATCTCGTGTCAAACGCAACAAGAATTGGTAGGATCATTAGGAGTGACGCAACAAGCCATTTCAAAACGCTTGAAAGTCATGGGAATCATTTAAAAACAAGAAAACTGGGTGCCATACCAGTTGTGGCCGAGAGATGTTGAACGGCGTTTGTTTGCTTGTGAACATCTGCTTGCAAGGCAAAGACGAAAGAGATTTCTGCATAGCATTGTGACTGGAGACGAAAAATGGGTTCATAACGATAATCCCAAGCGAAGAAAATCATGAAGATATACCGGACAAGCATCCTCGTCGACGGTCAAACCGAATATTCACGATTCCAAGATCATGCTCAGTATTTAGTGGAACCAGCTCGGCCTAGTGTAATATGAGTTGTTAAAACCGACTGAAACAATAACAGGCGATCATTATCGAACGTAATTAATGCGTTTGAGCCAAACATTGAAAGACAAACGGCCGCAATATGCTCTATTAGTGTGACGTCACACTCTGCCATTTTTGGTTCTCCTGTCAGTGTTCGGAATCCAAACAAATAAATCATCATTCAAATTAGTACGGTGTCGTTGAAGGAATTGGCTTATTTCCATAAATAAGAGTATTTAAGGAACGATTTCAGAATTAATTGATAGACAGAAGGCACGAGATTAATACTAGTAAGTTTGAATCCTGTATTATTCCCCAGATTCTGTAAAAAGCCGTGTTTATTAGTTTGAACTTCAAGTTCAAACTTACTGGCATTAATTTAGTTTTTCCTGTCTATCAATTAATAATGAAATCCTTCCTTTAATAATCTTATTCATCAAAATAAGCCAATTTTTTCAATGACAACGTACTAATTTGAATGACAATTCATTTGTTTGAATTCCGAACACTGACAGGAGAACAAAAATGGCGGTGTGTGACGGCATCAATAATAGAGCGTATACAACGAGAAACATGATAAAGTGATTATACAGCATGATAATGCTCGACCCAATGTTGTGAAAGTGGTCAAGACATACTTGGAAACGTTGAAATGGGAAGTCCTACCCTACCCACCGTATTCTCCAGACGTAGCTCTCTCGGACTATCACTTGTTCCGATCAATGTCACACGGCCTGGCTGATCAACACTTCCGGTCTTATGCAGAAGTAAAAAAATTGGATCGATTCGTGGATCGCTTCAAAAGATGATCAGTTTTTTCAACGCGGCACTCGTACGCTGCCCGAAAGATGGGAGAAAGTAGTGGCCAGCGATGGACAATACTTTGAATCATAAATATATAACCAGTTTCTTTATAATAAAGCCTCGAATGTCGGAAAAAACGCCTATAGATTATTTCGAAAAAAGAGATCGGGAGAGCTTAAGGATTTCTTTAAGTCTTATAATTCTCGACATGGACAATTTGTGATAAATATCGAATCGTAAACAATGAAGTTTCGATTTGATGTCACGTCACTTTTAGATTTCGCACCACCTAAAAATATTCAAAAGACCGCCACTGAACCAATTACACGAAATATGGAAAATTGTGAAATAATTGGAAATGACAACAGAGGAATGACCCAAGGCATCATATTGAGTTGTTCATTTCGAATTCGAGCACTTCACTTTCGTCTGAACTAAAGCCGTAGTTAATGAGTTCTGGGTGAAATGCTGTAGATTAATTGAATTTTCCCCTCTCGATCCATTTTCCATTTCCATTTTTCAGTCGTTTTCGTTGAGAATGAATGGAATGCGTAGTGTGGAAAAAGATGACCTTGAACTTGTTTATCTTTCGCCGACTTGTTCCAATGAATCTTTTCGCAGAAATGACTGTACTTTCCGGCCACCGTATTATCTCAGTTATTTTCGTATGAAATTTCAGTAATTAAAAATGACTAATTGGATCAAAATTAAATTTGTCACCCATTTGCAAAATTACGAAAGAAATGTTCGTGCAAAATTTCATGAGGATCATATTATTGGGAATTCAAATCTTTGATTGATAAATGAAAGGAGTTTACTTCGCTTTCTAAAATTCGTCAATTTTCAGCACTTATACTGGTGTTTCAGTTTGTGAAAATTACATCGTATTGTTTATAAGGTTGCAGAGCTGTTGTTTTTTATACTTTAAGTCAGTGGTTTTCAAACTCGGGGGCGCAGAGACTCTCAAAGTGGGGCGTGGGCCACCAGTATAGTTGAGAGTCTTATATATCGCCAAGCATTGGCAGAAAAGAAGTGAAACTAAATGAACTAAATAATGTGTAAAAATTATGTATTAAAGTTGTGAATTCCTTTTAAAAAAAAAGTGCATTGAATACGAGACTTTTCAAGAAGCTTTGTGAGGATTTGGGAACCGACCATAAAACATTATTATTTCACACATAGGCTCTCGAAAGATAATGCTCGCAAGATTGTTCGAACTACACGAAGAAGTAACACTCTTTTCAGAAAACAAAAGTGAGTTACACCACAAATTCAAAAATCCAACTGTCCAAGTAGCATTGGCTTATTTATCCGATATATTTGATTCGTTGAATTCTTTGAACTTGATGCTACGGGGTGGAGAAACAAATATAATTCATCATAGTGATGTTATTAAGACTTTTACGGAAAGCTGTAGCTTTGGGAACGTAAAATTAATACAGAGTCATCTAATTACTCGTTTTTCCCCAAATTATGCAGTATTTCTAATAAAACGCGTTACAAGGAGGTTTTTGAAGATGTTGAAACAAAAAAAAAATCAAATCATTTGCATCGAATTTTTGATGAATGCAACCCCTACTTCCCCAACTCGTTTGATGATTTATTTTTATCAATTGGCGACAGATCCATTCCATGTAAACATAAATGCCATGCCAGACACGATTCAAGATGAAGCATTGAAAATTTCTCTGATTTCCCAAAAAAAGGAGAAAACATTGTTTTGGATCAAATACATCAGAATTCACAACAAAATAGCAGAAAATTCAATCAAATTATATTTACCGTTTTCCACAAAGTATTTGTGCGAAAAAAGAATTTCTGCTCTAGTGGCAATAAAAACGAAATATTGGAATAAACTTGACCTTCACGTTAATGCCTAGAATGGAAATGTAGGTAAACAAAATGCAATCTCATCCATCAAATTTTAATAGTTATAAATTTATTATTACCTAATTATTATAGTCTTTGTATGTTTTTTTTGTATTATGTGATAGTAATTTTATTTATTATAATGGCGAGGGGCGCGGAAATTTTTCTCTGCCGGAAGGGGGCGCAATCTGAAAAAGTTTGGGAACCACTGCTTTAAGTGAAAAAATAGCGAGAAATTTAGTTGGACTACGAATCGATTTTTCTTCTATCAAGGTAAGGAAACATCTAATATTTCTACTAAAAGAGATACTACACTGTACGGGAGTATCATGATGATCTGTAAAACTTGAACCTTGGTTATAACAAACAAAAGTCCCGGGTTGAAATGTGCTGGTATATGCTCGTGTTTCTACCATGGAAAGTACGTTGAGCTGACTAAGCAGTCTGTTTCGGATCTTCAATCATCTGGTGCTTCATGGTTGTGTCCGGAATATGTAACCTCCAGGACTGGATAATCTGCCTATGGTTATTCAATAAAGCTCTTGTGCCAATTCAAAAATCGGGAAATGAAAAACTTTTAGAGAAATCTAGACCTATATCTAAATTGTGCATTAAAGCTAAACTGTTTGCATCACCTATATACCGATATACGACACTTTATACATGTATGTATAGCGAAGCTAAGAACATCATTAACGTTGAGCAGCATGAGTTTATGAGGGAACGTTCTGTCAAGACCAACTTATTTCTATACACCAATTTCCTTCTCGAGCAGATGAACTCTGGTTTTCAGGTGGATACTACCTTTACTAATTTCAGCAAAGCCTTCGCCAAATTTGATCACAGTATTTCAATTCGAAGGCTTGTTGAGGTTGGTGTATACATGATAGTTTGCTAAGGTGGATAACTTCTTAAATTGATAACAGACGTCAATCAGTGGTCATCGGTAATTGTTGCTCATCCTATACAGTAAACTTACTTCTGGAGTACCACAAGGGTCTTATTTGAAACCTTTGTTTTTCAACCTAAAGATTTTTTTGGGCCATATCATTTTTTTTAGATTCGGTCAAGGTTCAGGAAGATTTTAATAGACTCTTCGAGTATTGCTAGGAAAACTTCCTCTTTTTCAATTTCAGTAAGTGCAATTTCATAACATTTTTACGCAATAAGAATATTATTTGTGCCCAATATGAAATAAACCACAATATTTGACTAGAGTCTTTGTTATAAAAGATTTCGGCATTTTATATGACTCAAAGCTTATTTCCGATCACTATATTAATTGTCTTTCCAAAAAGGGTCATAACATACTAGGCTTCATTATCAGATTTTGTACACATTTCCGCTAATGCCAGTCTATCTGAGCCCTGTATGTAGCATAAGTGCAAAGTATTGCAATATTTGGATAAGTTGTTTGGAAACCATGCTATACAGGATGGCCACTTTTTCAATGGGATTGTATTGGTAACTTTTAAACCATAAGAGTTAGAAGGTCGGTCAAATGGAGAAAAAGTTGCATGCATAGAAGCGTTATCAAGCAGTTCAAAAAAATCGAGATTATCAGGGCCGGTTATTGAGATATGAAAAAAAAAAAGTTAAAAAAAAAAAGTAAATTCTGTCATTTTGATTTTTCTTTTTTTCCCACGTTATCTCAAATATTATCAAAAAATGTTACAGGAATTTTTTATTCGACAGTAAATTATCCTCAATTTGACGTAATCATATTTCTTATCCAACGTTTCGTGCTCTCTGGGCCACCCTCAATCTCATTTTTTTTCAATACGGACCTCCTACTACAAAAAATAATCAGGTTTTTCTGATATTTCCAGGAAGGAACGAATGAACACAAGAAGATACAACATGAATGGAATTTTCGTGGGCTGTCAAATTCAATGCAATAAGACCAGATATTCAGTATTCAAACATCTGTAAATTTGAAAAGAGATCGTGATCGTTTTGATAGTAAAATTTTCTTCTTCCAGATTTGGTGCTAATAACGGGTGTTTTTTTTCGAGGTATATAACTTTAAGTTGGTATTACTGTTCAAGATGGCGACTGATTTAACAGCTGTCAAGTGATTTATTTTTAGTTTGGTTTGGCAATTCATCATGAATAGAATCACGCCTGAACAATGCTTGCAAATATTTGCTTTGCAATTTTATTTCGAAAATAATGGTTCTGTGCGGAATACGTATCGCGCACTACGTCCATTTTATTTTGTTTAGCGATGAAGCGCATTTGGAGTGAAGCTAATCCTCAAGTGTATGTCGAAACACCGTAACATCCAGAAAAACTGACTGTTTGGTGCGCTTCATGGGCTGGTGGAATCATTGGTCCGTAATTCTTCAAAAACGATTATGGCCAGAACGTTACAGTCGATGGTGAATGGTATGGAGCCATGATTACTAACTTTTTCATTCCTGAATTGAACAACCATGATGTCTAGGAGCTGTGGTTCCAACAAGACGGCGCAACATGTCACACACCTCGTGCCACAATCGATTTATTGAAGGACACGTTTGGTGACCGCTTAATTTCACGTTTTAGACCTGTGAATTGGTCTCCAAGATCTTGTGATTTAACACCGCTAGACTACTTTCTGTGGGGCTATGTGAAGTCATTGGTCTATGCGGATAAACCTTGACCATTTGGAAGACAACATTCGCCGTGTTATTGCCGATATACGGCCCCAAATGTTGGAAAAAGTCATCGAAAATTGGACGTCCAGATTGGACTACATCCGAGCCAGCCGTGGCGGTCATATGCCAGAAATCATATTTGAACTGTAATGCCACAAGATTATCTTGCGGATAAATAAAATTCATGTTTTATAGCTCTAAAAAAAACACCCTTTATATAGGTTATGAAATAAATCGAAAGGAGAAAAATAAAACTTTCCAAGCATGCTTCTATTACATTTATTTTCTTTTTCGGTCCCTGAAGAAAATTGTCCAAAAAAGTAATAAGTGTCTTCTGAAAATATAAGGCAAATCTAGGTGTTTAAGGCATGTCACTTTTCAGGTTGATGACGTAAATGTAATAACAGTTTGAAGGTTCATGAAGAATTTCATGAAAAAATTTCACGAATAATTATTATCCAAAATTCAATTTTCAAATCAAGAACCTTCAAAAAAACATTATACTAAATCTGAAATGAATCAGATGAACAAGAGTTTCAAACATATCAAGAGTGAACAGCTACAAGTTCACGTAGATATAATCTTCAGAAAGAAGAAAGTTTCAATCTCATATCTGTGTTCACGGGAAGTTTGTATTTGTTCAGGAAATTGATTATCTCAATTCAATAAAAGGATAGGGGAAGGAACACGTGTCGATATATCCCCTGAATTTGTAAATCATTGCAAGGATTAAAGCATCAATAATTGTAGAGCACGTGGAAATAGCACAGCACTATCAATTTCTCAGCGTAAATCTTTGAGAAGATTATTTAACTTATTATTGTACTTATGTACTCTATAGGTCCGATTAATATCGAAAACATTTTCAGTAAATTTTAAACCAATTGAAATTCAACAATGCGGAAAAATTCTATCGCGTTTTTATTCTTGTAATAAAAATCGATTTATATCTACTTCAGAAGAATTGTTGAATCTAATATTCCTGAGGAAGAATACTACTTCTTTCAATTCTATATTAACTTCCAAAATCTGAAGTCAGTGGTATTCTTTTTCACTGAAATATTAGGTTTTTCGATACTGTGCTTGAATTTCTCCATAATATACCAGATTTTAATTTAATTAAAATTTCTACGATAAAATCAGGCACAAATTCAGTTGACGAAGTGGAATGCAATAATTTCAAATATCATTTGAGTCTGTTGATGATGTCCCATTGAAACAAGTCGAAATAAATTACCTTCAATCGAACAAATAATTGAGATTGTGGGTCATATCGATTCAATTTTCCTTTGTTCCCATAAAGTTTAAAGCGATTTGGAATTTACTCAATCAGTATTATACTGATATGTTTTCATATTTGTACATATGTTATTGAATGTTCGTTGATTATTCCTCAGTTATATACATATGAAATTTTTATTTCTCAATTATTGAAAAAAGACACATCTGATCATAATATATTTTAGGAATCAGTTGCAAAGTAGTGTAAAGAACGTTTATGCGAAATTCCGTGGATATTATATAATTGGAAAATTCTTTCTGTTTTCGCCATTCAACCCTACGTTTGAAAATGGTGAATTTGATAGAAATATAATTGATTTTTTCAAACTCATGTAGTGTCTTAGAGAGTTTTTGCATATATGTTATGTGAACGAAAACATTTTTATTGGGGTCAAATAAACCGTACTCAATACTCACGTGGAGCATTGTCTGATATTTAGTTCGTTCACTGTGCTTCATTTCATTTTATAGTTATAGTTTTGTAGTTAATTTTTTATAGTTTTCAAAAATTTTGAGTTTTTGATTTGATGTCTTCTACTTGATTATGAAATGCTTATTTATTATTGGGTATAATAAAGATTTATTATTATTATTATTTCATGTAAGCCTATTTCGCAACTGATCTTTATTAAATTTTGTATTTTGATGCATTTTTTTTCGCTGGGAAGAGTGGAAAGGAAACGGAATAAATTATCAGGTATCATTGAGCAAATACAGGCAAGAAGAAAAAGCTAAAAAGACATCAAAATTCCATTATGAGAATAATTGAGTATTCATTATGCTTCTATTGAAATCGTCCTGCAAATGCAAGTGGCCCTTTGCTGAAATCGATATTTAGTAATGGAAGATCATCGTCTACCATTAACTGCAGAACGTTAATTTTATTACTGCTCCCTTTCAGATGCACAATCGAATAAAATAAGAGCTATATCATCCAATAAATGGTACACTAAAGCGTTTTATTAACAGGAATTCTTCTGACAATTATAACAATTAGTTTTTCCAACAGGGAACCTGATAAAACAACATGAACTTACAGCATGATGCTTTTAGTTTATTATCTTCATTAAAAAACCTGTTTGATGAATTACTGTCATTTACACGGAATGTACCATGGAATGCACAATTGAAAATGTATGATAGTTGTTGGATACAGTAATTTGATCGCTCTAGAAAACTTTTTGGGGACAAAATTCAATGCTTTTTTTTTCGGAACCACTTGAAATAAATTCGTGCAACTGGCAATAATATTCTATCCACAATTTATACATATTTCATCGATATATAAGCCATCCAAAAATTTAGCTGTTATTTCCACACGAAAAAATAGAAATTATCTTCTGAAGTACATATTATCTTTTGGAAAGAGTGCTGTTTTTTACAAATTTTCATGTTCACAGGGAGGGTCGAAACAATGCTAATATACAGGAAGCACGAAATTTTCGTAGAATATTGATTGCATGACAAGAACACGCAGCATTCATTTAAAAATATTTGAATTCCAAAAATAACTCTGCTTTACACAAATTCGAATGCAGAATGTTCGTCTCCCATGATTTGGTATCGATATATAATTGCATAAATCGAAGGAGAAGGACTCGTACTTTCCTAGCATGAATTTATTATATTTTTATATACTTTTTCGTTTATCCCAAAAATTGTTGCATTGTGTAAAAATTATCACGTATTGGCAAGTTCTCATGAAAAGTCAGGTTATTGTATTCTATTAAACGTTTTGAAGGTTCATGACAATTACATGAATACGAAATTAGACAAGCGCACAAAAGCTTCTCACTTTACGTCAATGTTTCTCATTGTTGAGTTCTGAATTTATAAGATTGACTCACGTACATTTTTTTTATAGAGTACCAAATTACATATTTTCACGAGTTTTAATGGTTTAAACTAACGTGAAGAATATGAACTTTGGCAACTGTATAATAGAAATTGATGAGGGTAGATAGGAAAGATAAGATATGTAGATAGATTCGAAAGCATTTGTATAACCATGCACTGAGAATCTAGAAATACGTCGATTTTGTTTGACGTAATACTTAATTAAAGGAAAAATAAGCCAAATAAACTTGCCAACAACTATCTATATTTTCTATGGAGACTACAAAAAGTTAGCATCTACCTATATTCAATAAAACCTTCCCACCTCATTTCTATCTACTATTGAACTTTTAATTCTCATAAATTGCATGACACAAAGAATACCTCGATATATTTTCAACTGTCACCTTCATTAAAATTATTGTCCGATTGTTTTAGTCAACTCCAGAAGCATTATCTTTTACCGAACAATAGATTCATGAAAATTACAGTAACAAGGTACGTTCCAGAAAAAATTGGTAATTGATTTCATGTTGAATGAAATGACAGTTCCATTCATGTATTTGCCAATTAGAAAGCAAGTCTAGACTGCTGAAAAACAATTTGAATCAGCTGAAACGATTTTTTCAATTGACCGTCTTGATATCGTATCGTATTCAATTTCATTAAAAATACTTTCACTAAATATACCTAAATGTGGTTCAATTATAATTTGGATTTCGTTATCCTAAATTCAGAATAATCATTTGGACCAAAATAGGAAATAGGAATAGGAAAAATTGAAATCTCCACGTCAAAATCCAGAACAATTAACAAGATCGTTTGTTTCAGCTTCAGAAAGAAATTCTTCGTAGTATGAAAGTTTAAAGAGCGGGAATAGTTTTCAAATTTTTCCTTGGATGTTCGAACTGTGATATCCGTCCTTTCGAAAATGTGCAAGTTGCTATGATCTTAAGTGATCGGGAAACAGTAGTTTAGATTTCGTAGATGAAAATCCAAAGGCCTGAAATAATTTGATCTAACCTGCTATGAAGAAATGATGTAATCTTGCTACCCCATTCTATATTGTCCACTCGCCAACACTCTGTCTTCCTGTGGCCATGTCTTTCTGTGGCTGCCAAACGTGTTCACCACTATCGCTAACGACAAAGACTTAGCGAGTTATGTGGGGCATGAGGTTCTTCTGAAAAAGCCCAGTATTGATTTCCCCTTTTATCTGCTACGAGAACGCTGACCTGAAAAACCTTCTTAATATTACACTATGCGATGTTGCCTATATTATACCAACCTTCGCCCTTAGTTGTTGATCCTGCGCCCTACTAAGATGCAAATCTTGAGGGATTCAAGACACCCCGAAACATCAGCTCTACACCAATACGAATTTCTGAAAAAAACTCAGGATTTAATACCAAAAAAGTCATTGATTAAATTTTTTTTTAATCTCTTAGTAATAAATTATAATTTCCAATAAATCCAACCACAGTTGAAAATTTGGCAAGTTCGCAAAATTTTCATGGTGTCCTTTCCCATTCACGTCCCCTGAAAAAATTAAATTAACTTGTGATATACCTAAATAACAAAAAAAAATTTAGATCATTTATTAATTGTATGAATGTTTGTATCCTTTCAACTATTATTTTTCTCATTTAAATTAACGTGTCCCGACAATTAGGCCATTGACACATGATACAACGTACTATTCCTTTGAGCATTGAAAATATTTACAAGTATTATTTAATTTGGGACATATATGAAAATCCCGAGATTGAAATTTCAAAAATTCAAATTGATAAATTTGTGGTCACAAGAAAATTAAGGTATTTTATTAATTGTATGAATGTTTGTGCCCATCCAAGTATTACTATATAATTCGCGACATATATCTGAATCCTAAGATGAAAATTTTGAACAATTCAAATTCGTCAAAAAATGAATTTGTGGTAGTGGTCGAGAATAACGATATCAGTGGCGCGACAATATCACGGTAATGAAGTGGATGATGAAAACCTGTTAGTGAAATTTGCCAACAAGCGAAATTGGAAATCGATAATTGTATTTATTGAACAATTCGAGCATAATTATAATTGAATTTCTGGTTTCAAAGAACGTCGATTTAATACAATCAAAGGCTCTAATAGCGTTCGTTAAAGGGTTACCCATACCATACGCAAGTTTTGCGATGGTGCATTTCGACATCCGAACTTTAAACTCACGTTTTACAGTAACATAGCTTGATGTTGAGTTATCTCCTGGAAAATTTTGGACGAAAGGGCAACAATGGAAAATGTTACTTGCGCGGACAGGTCGTCGGAAAAGTTTTAAGTTAAACAGCGATAGGGGCGCATACGCGCCGCTCGTTGCGGAAATTGTCACTGCCGAAAACCGAAAACCGCCAAAGCGCTTGCTCTCGCTCCGTGCCGAATTGTTTGGAAAATTTTATTGGACCTCCATCCTATCCCAGTAACAAAGACTTCAAACATTCAATGATTCCAATGTACCATCTCACCTCAAACATTTTTTTTTTGCGCGCTTTTTCCATCTAATTGAACTTGAATTCAAAATATCGGTTTCAAAATAGTGAAACAAATATTGATGCAGAATTTCCTGAGAATCGTATAATTGAGAGATTATTCATTTTTTTTTTGAAAACTTTAATATCTAATAACCTATCTACCGGATTACACTTGAAATTTGTGTGTAGCTATTTAACCCTTTCAACCCTTACGGTTGCATTTGCCACAGCTGACTTCACAGAGTTCTACATACAGCGAGTAATTGAACGATTAAATATCTGATGTCACCACTGTAGCGTTCTCAAATGACAAAATACATGAAAGATTCCTGTATCATAGCTGTTCTGCTAATGCTATTGTGCATGAGAGGCTATTACTGTTACTCTACAAGCATAAATCTAGATAAGATATATTCGATACTATAATTCTACATCATGAAAAATTCATAGTTCTTTTGGGATGGTCTGTAGAGTATGAGCCTCATAGTGGCCCCTCTTTGAGTGTTTGATGAAATTTTGCATAAGTATACCTGACAAAACATCCCTCAAGTTCATGTACGTAATTATCACCACCAGGCTGTTCTGGCTAAAAACGAAAAACATCATTATAATTTTTTTTCAAGGTGATGATTGCATACCTACTATGAAATTTTATTGAAAAATGTGTAAGAATGTCATATGAAGGAATGAGGAATGCAGAAGTTGCCATACCTATCGTTTCTTCCCGACTCTGATATTTCAGCTCCAAACATAGATGAAGAAATCCTATTGAATGTTGAAAAAGATGAGGATGATTTATGAAGCTATTTTGATAATAGAGAGAATAAAATCCATCTGTGAGCCGAATTGATTGCACTTTTCAAAACGTCATATCCATTGAATTACATTATTCAATATTTAGCGTTGAAACAACTTACTTCAAGTTTTTCAAGTGATCCAATCTAATCCATTTTCCTCGAAAAAGGTTTCTGACGATCGGCCAAAACATATCCAGGATAATCTTGAGGATTTTCCACGTATTCTGCAAATCTTTTTGTTATTCCGCTCAAGATATGATAGCCTTTGATGGGCTATGCATTTTTCACTGCGAAACGCAACAAACAATAATATATGTATATTTCTCTAATTCTGTGGTTATTCCGTTCATTCTTCCACAAACGCAAAGTTTTCCTAGTTATATTTTATTATTGTATGTTGGTACTCCGAACTTTCCGCCACGGCTTTATCTTTCAATTCATCAATTTGCCTTAAAGAAATCAGTTCTGCCAACCAACATTTTTCAATGCAAAAATCACTAAATTATATTTATGGAAATATTTCATTAATTTCAACGAAAATGCAATGAATTAGAGAAAATAATGTATAATACTCGTACAGAAGGCTCATTCTACCACTCGTTCATTCCAAAACTCGCCACTTCGTGGCTCGTTTTTGAATTTTGAACTCGTGGAAGAATATCAATGCCTTCTGCACTTGTATTATAAATAACTATTCTAGATATTACTCGATTTAATGTTATATAATTACCTATTCGAGCGCCATATTTCTGTTAATTTCGAATTGTGAGTTCTTGAATTTTCTTTGAAGGAGCCTCTATTATTCCTCTCAGACATCTTTTCAATTTCATATGAAATCGTAATCTTGAACTTAAAATTCATTCACAAATATATCAATGGACGTTTTGTTGTTTTCATTAGAAAACGTCCTGAATTGTACGACGCTCTATACCTAAATAATAAAAGACGACGCAGTTCTCAATGGTGCATTGTAGAACTTATTTGTATTTTCTTTCACACAGGGGTGGATTCATCAGCAGGATGAGTAGGCTGAAGCTTAGGGCGGCAAATTTTAAAGGACGGTAGATTGAGCTTACTAATTTTTTATTTTGATTTACAGAATTGAAAATGAATATTATACACACACAAAATACGAGTTTCGAAAATTGGAGAAAAATAAAATATTCAACAAAAATTGAGATATAATCCTATAATACAGAGCCAAATACATAATTAACATTTCAAGATCCCCACATGAACAATTGCTTAACACTTTGTAACATATAGGTAGATACTACAATGATGATGATACTTTGGTGTGAAATTAAACAAGGATCTGACACGGTACCTTAGTTTTCAATGATACTAACCATACGGTAAAATTTGATGCAACGAGGATGATGACAAATTTTATTGTTAGAAGATACAGGGTGATCCAAATTCAGTATCGAGACTTCAGGGGCGTATTTTCAGCTCAAAATAAATCTTTTTTCGATGAACATGTGTCCGCAAACTCTTCGGTACCGAACTACAGAGCGTTTGAAAGTTTTCAAGATTATTCTAGTTTTTTCATCATAGCTTTTTCAGTTTTTGAGAAATTAAGATCGAATTTAAAATATATGTTAGGTTTTAAGGATTACATCATCCAGTATACCGTGTGTAACATATGCTACACAGATATTTTTTCAAGAGTCAAGACCTTTTTCGCCCCATAAACTTTTTTTAGTACGCCGCTGGTGGATTCTAACATATGAAATGAATTCTATATTTTGTTCATATTTTTTTTGTCGTTTTTAATCTACGAGCGTTATCGCGAAAAAATAAAATCTTTTTTTTGTAATTCGCTAATTTTATTAAATTTTCAACAAGAGGTAGGAACCTATTAGGTATCGCAATGAAAACAAAAAACTCTACGTATTTGGTTTATGATCCAAATCACAAGTTTCCTTAAAAAATAAAAACCTTACGAACCCATATATTAAATTCGATCTTAATATCTCGAAAACCAAAAGAGCTATGAAGAAAAAACTAAAAAAATCCTGAAACGTTATAACGCTCTGTATAGTTCGGTAACAAAGCGTTTGTGGGCAACATGTTTATGGAAAGAAAAAATTCTTATTTTTACCTGAAAATAAGCAGCTGGAATCCTGATACTGAATTTTGAATCACCTTGTATAATCGATATGATTGAATATAAATTATTATTATTATTATATATAAAATTGTATAAAAATTCAGAGGCGGCAAAAGTTGAAAGCCTATAATACAGGCGGAAAATTTGTAAATCAGCCACTGTTTTCACAACTTCACCTAGTTGAATTTACGCTAGCAATTTTTATTATCACTAAGAAAACATTTTTGTCAAAAAGTATGGCTTGTTTTATTCTGATTTTGCGCCTCTACAATTTGTCGCCTTGGCTAAATGTTCGGTATGCCGGTCCTGGCGGCGGCCCTGCTCAGAGATCCGAAAGAAACTAGGTTGTCAATTGCATTCACAAGTTCTGCATCTTTCCGTGTTCGGAAACTGTCAATCTAACCGTTCCTCTAAGGACCCTTTCAATGCTTACTCTTTCCCACTTTCTTCTACTCTGTTATCTGTGCTCTTTCCGAATTACAAAATGTGAATGTGTTGAGTTTTTTTTTTCAATTTATACAATTGATCCTCAAATATATATTTCAAGGGCGCAGAAATGGGGGGGTACTGGGGTTAATTAACCCCGCCAAGATTTTTAAAATATAAAATTTTAGAAATCTCGCGAAGATGAAGAACGAAAATTTCTCCATAAAATGATCCAATAATAATCATTTCACTTTCCTTTAAATCGACACGTCAGTAAAAAATCGGACCCCTTTACGGTTTATGAGTTTATTATCGCTTTCAAGATGAGTACTTTTATTGCACTACGAGCTCGTATTTGTCCGAGGTTTATTATTTTCCTTTATCTATCCGCTTTCTCGACATCGCCCTTCATTTGCCATATGTGATTTTTGCATTCGTCATCGGTAGTCGGTATACACTTACCCGTTGTTTTCGGTTTTTTGTATCTTTTCGTCACAAAACTTCAATATGTAGTTATCAAAGAACTGAACAGAGTGATTCGCATCGAAAAATTGTCTGGGCTGTGTTGTACAATTTATTGTGTTTCATTCAAATTGCAATTTATTTGTGAAGACATCAGTTTTGAATTGACTATATCTACAGGATGTTCCTGTTGTTGGAGATACAATTGAAAATGACAGATTTCTCGGATCATTTCAAGAAATGAGTCCGCAAACGCTTTGTTTTTGAGATACAGGTGTTAAAGTTCAATTTTTTCTCACATAGCACCTTCCCTTCGCAAGATATTTAACTAAAATTAGAATAGATATTCCAATTTAAAGTTTTCATCATGATTCATGTGATATACTAAATTTAATTGCAATTCTGCAATGCACAATTATTTTTTTGTTAACCACTGGTAGTTTAGAAAAATTTAAAAAGAAACTCTGTTTCAGTACTACACTTTTTGGTTTGTTGTAGTTTTGTCGTATTTGCAATCGATTTCGAGAAAAAATTTAAACAGTTCTCTATAGTAATTCTCAGGAAAATCCAAATTATTATAAAGATCCAGTTAGGTAGCTATGATAAATAAATTAATTACAAGTTTTAATACTTATTTACCAACTCTGTAGTGAAGATTAATTAAGCTTCGATAATCTGATTAAGCATCACAAAAAAGAAGATCTACAAGAAACACCCTGTATCTCGAAAACAAAGCGTTTGCGGGCTCATGTTTACGGGCCATTTTATTTTTAAAATTATCCAAGGAATCTCTCATTTTCCTTTGTAACTCCAATTCAGGAACACCCAGTATAAGATAAAAACAATCGAATTGGTAATAAAAAAAAATTATTTCGAGTAATTTGGTTCAAACTTCGTTATCAACCCTTTTTTTCTCAAATTATAGATAAGAGTAAACAATGTCGTCAAAAATTTTGTTTTCGATTACCCCCCTCCCCCAAGAAAAGATCTACGCCCTTGCTATACTTATTATTTTTTTCGATTCTTCGATTATCATTATTCGTCCGACAAGATTCTAGATTCTTTGTAGTCTTCCGCAAAACTTCAAGGAAACTAAAACTTTTGTTGTACCTACGACTAATAATTCTAAGACACCCACGTGTCCCAGAAATTAACTAGACCTGAATCGACAAACTAATTCTGAAAACCCTTTTCTACGTGCATCGAAAATAAAGCAATCATTTTCCCTGGGGAAACGGTAATCAATTTCCTCATCACATGTTACATGCAATACGTGACAATCTTTAGAAATTAGATCAAAACTTATGAACTGATGGCTTAATACTTTCGACCAAAGGGTTAACGGAAAACGATAAAGGAGTTGGAAATAACTTTTTTGATTATAGAAAATATTGAATTAATTAAAATTTCCATTTTTTGCCCAATACACCATAACATAACAATATGTACACTAGGGGAATAAATTAAAGGATCAAAATAAAATTCAAAATTTTTAGTGGTTTCAAACGGCTGTATTTTTGATCAAAATGGTCGTATATATCTCAATTTGAAAAAAGACTTTCTGAAGCTTTGAAGTTTATAGTTTAGATATATCATGATGAAAACATTTTTCGAGCAACGTGTAGGTACCTGCTCAATCCTAATGAATGCAGGATGAATAATTTCTGCGAAATTTTTACAGTTTTGATTTTTGGTTTAATGAACCAGTTCAGTATTACTACAAAAATCAAATTAATAACAATGAAAGGAAGTAGATAATAAATCTATTTCTTTTTTACGAAAAAAATAAGACCTACCTATTTATCATATCTTCTTCCTAATCTTTGTTTGAAAACAGAACTCATTACACTTAAATAATACCAAAAGAAACACTAATATAGTAACTCAAATCTTAAAACGTTGAAGATTTTTTTAAATTAGATCAGTCATAAAAAGGCAAATTCAAATCTCTCAAATTGCAGTAACTACAAAAAATTAGCCTGATAAATGCTGATACATCAGCAATGAGTCATGAAGTGATAATTAAAAATTATCTGTCTTCCGTAGCACTACAATCTCTGTTAGAATTCAGAAAATAAATATATAACAATTTTTGAAGAAGAAATTAATTGTGTAGAAAAATATATGAAAAGGTTAAAAAATTCCGATATGTATTACCTACCTATATACAGTTTATGTCATTGAAAACTATATAAATAATTCGCCATCATTTCTATATATTTTGTGCTTCAATTTGGAATATACTCACCTATTTTCACTTGTCATATGTTTGAATAACGATATATCAATGTCCATGCTATACATTGCCATCCTCCAAAACTACATGGAATTTAAAAAAGCTTTTTGTGATATCGATCGGACAATTTTTGATACTAATCTTCATACGAATTTCAGTGTTTATTAAATCAGGCGGACTATTTAGTGTTGAGGAATTCGAAGAAGAGATACCTTACAGTCTAATCGATAAAGAAGACAATGAGTAATTGATTTTCGCATTATGCGCGAATAAGTCGATATTGATAAATTGAATTGAAGCCTTTGCTCCATTAAAAGAAATCATTTCGAATAGCTCCTCATATTAATCAGTTTTATAACAGTGGTTCTAATCTGGGTAGCAATGAAAATCCCAATGTATATCTTCATTTTTTTCTTGATTTTCTTCTCAAACTTAGAAGGTGAGTTCTTATTTGTTTTCTTCGTTCTCTTTTCTTGATCTTGGAAAATTTCAGAAAAATTATAGGTACTCTGTAACAAAACACTGGGGGTTATTTTGTTTTCGTGCTTCAATTTCTTTCCGAATATTAGCAATAATTTATATTAAATCATCATTATTTCTTCCAAAATAAAGTCTCAAATCGGTATACGTGATTTAATATTGAGTATTTGGTGTTAAGATCAAGATCGATTGGTATCAAGTCTGTGGAGTGGGTAGGCCATGGAAATAGGGTAGTTTTTTGTTAGTCTTATGTAATACTTCATGTATAAAAACACGCATTGACCAATTAAATATAATACTGAAGAGATCTATAAGGCAAAATCGATCCATCACTACTCACCTTCGATGACGGCACTTTTCCCCTGTTTGGCATGCACTCAAAATAGATTTCTACAAGTCCGATTTTTTAAATTTTTTTTTTTTATTATTCTACTTATATATTTTTCGTCAAACATTAATTTCTAAGTCAATTATCTCAAGAAATTGATGAATAATTATTTGATTTTAGACCAATATTCTTACTGTTAGTAGAAGTGTTTGAAGAATTTAGAAGAAATGTCTTTAAAAGGAGCAATGATTTTCTCAATATTTTGTGCCAATTTCTATTGAAAACTATAGAAAAAATTATAAAAATATATTGATTTCTTGAAATCTTTTTTTTTTCAAAGCATTAAAAATTCACTTAATTATTGATATGGAGACCGCAGCGCTACTGTGGAAAAAGTCTAAAGATTGAAAGAAATAGAAAAACACAAATATGGACAGGTAATAATTATATAATGTCATTTTCTTAATGAGTATACATTGTACATAATAATATTTAGACAATATCTTCACAGCTTCTCTGCACTAAATATGAAAGACACCACATCTATTTTTGAGATTCACGCCTTATGAATATTTAGAATTGCAAAATCGAATTATAACTTATCTAAGATGTTCACTCCTTTAATAAGGCATTAAAAAGTTGATTAATATAAAATATACATTATGAGTAGAAAACTAATAAAACATCTGAAAAAACATTGAAACAATTCAAGTATAGGATTATATGTAGACTTATCAAACATTGGAGTATTTATTTTTTAAAGATTAAGACATTGATATTTGTGCAAATTTTAGAATACGTTCAGACAATAACTGTCAGATGTCATTTAATACTTGAGGCTTTCTTAGGTATAAAAAATTGGAGCATATTCTTTAGATCATACTTTCAACCCTTCATCAACAAAATGGGTCTATAGTATAGTAAATATTATTTTTGGCGTTTTTCGTCTTGTATAAATTGAAAAAAATTGGCATAGGGATTTACGTATCTGATGAGTTCTAAACAACCCCTTCAATTATAAAACATTAGTTTATCTCTACCTAACTGCTATGGAATATCAGTCTTAGAAATTAATTCCTTGTAAAATATACAAAACTATAAATACATAAGATTATATCTATTGAAAAATTGAGAATAAATAACATCAATGGGCACCATTCTAAAATATCGACTATTAAAAAAACCAAGATTCGTTTCCAAATTTCAATATATTGTCACAAATATTACCATCAGTAAACTTTGGTTAATAAGATGATCACAACATCCATAAGCTTGATTTTCTTTATGATAGGAAAGAAAATATCAATAAAAGCACCATGGTCAAGACATTCATATAGTGAGATGAATATTTTTGTATACATTTCTTTGAGGCCAATTGGGAAAGCAAGAACCAATTCTTAAAAATCTAAGTTTAACCACAAATATTTAGGCTACAGGATAATTTCATTGAAGATTAAATATTTAGGTTCTGAAAAATGAGAACAGTTGATTGAAAATTAACAAAGATATTGCGTAGAAAAAAATCTACGAAATATCTTCATATTCATTTCAAAAATGTATAATGAAAATTCATTCCTGGTATCTACAGCATTAAGGCTGATCAGGAATGCATTTTCTGAATAAGATAAAGGATAAAAAATGAAAACAATAATCCTTCCTTAAACGAAAAATGTATGAAATTGTTCAAAAACTTTTAATGTTAGAGTAATGAAATGATAATAGTAGATATTAAAAGAAATTTTTAGTGAAATAATTCAGTTTCAATAAATTTGCGAATATAATTCAATCCTTAGCAACTTGCCTGAATTCAAAATTGGAATGAGTGAATTGTAGCGAGTTATTGAGACTATTAGGGTTATTTGAGAAAAATCATATGATTCCATTTATTCATCCATTGGCAAAGAAATTAGATTCTGTTTAGAAGTATGGGTTTGTTTTGATTATACTCATTATAAAGGGATAAGTTCAATTGTGCACCCCAGTAGGATTAATATTCTCAAATTTTTCATGTTCACATATACAAGATGCGCCCTAACACATTATGGCATTCATTGAAAAAATAGGCCATGAAATATTTTCCTGATATGGAACAAAACATTACTTAGCCTATGTACCAACATTATCTCATATATCTTCATTTCACCATTCAATGTAGATCTCAATATAAAAATATCAAAAATATTCCTGTTGATCAAAATTGATGGAAGTAAAGTTTTAAATTTTAATAAGACAGCGCACCCTACTGTGTAAAAATCAGTGGCAACTGAATTGGTCCACACATATCTTTCAATTGTTTAATATCATCAATTAGCAGTAACAAATTGGGTTTCACTCGAATCAAATAATATGTAAAACTGAGAATTTCGATGACAAAAACATCATCTTAAAAATGAATTCAACAAACCTCTTCAAAATCAGCATACATTTTAAGAGTCAAACCAATATTCCACCATTTCGATTCTTATCAAACTCAATATTTCTTGATTCAAGTGGGGTTAGTCTCTTTACCACATTCGGCAGCTAATGCAGGAAGAGGAACTGCAAAGACTGGTTTCTTCAAAACGGGAGGTTTGGCCTTTACCTGAGGTTTGAATGTGGTTGTAGCAAGATTTCCTGAAATTGTTGCATACTTCCTATCCGGCATAGGACTTGTTATGGTTATCACATCAGTATTATCTATATGCACCTTGGTGTTTTTTTTAAGCGTACACTGGTTTTGTTTGGCGAATCTTTCTGCAGCAGTCTGCATTTCAGGGCTATCCAAAGATGGTGGGCTATCAACTGTTTTTTCAGGTTCTGCCGTTTCTATGTTTGTAGATACATATACTGATTTTTTAGCAATTTCTTTGGGGCTACAATTCCCTAGAAGCGGCAGATCCATAACCAAATCCGGCGTATGATTTTGACGTTGAACAAATGATTCAGAATGTCTGTTGACCTTCAAATTGCTAGGAATTTGTATGTTCGACTGTGAGTTTGCTCTTCTTTGCCAAAGTTCCCGGTTTTGCGAAAAGTCCACATCACTTTCGTCAATTTCACTTTCAGCTTTGTGAACTTTTCGTATAACAACGGATTCCTCAACTTTACCACTCTCTTCAACGTCTTTTTCAATAGGTTTAGCAACAGTGACTGTAGAGCCATTGATTGTGATGGACTGTGGTTGAGGAGTTATCTGATTTACATTAATAGTTGTGTGATGCTGGATACATTCGTCTGTTTTGATGGAAGGCTGAGATTCTGCATTCTCCAAAGAATTCAATCTTTTATTTCCCTTCTGAAAAAAAAGTTTAAGATTCAAGAATTTCTGTATTTCATCTTTCTACTAAACACCCAGCAAATGCAATATTACAGGAGAACTATCCCATATGTACAATGAGTCTTCATTGTTTGAACAATTTTGTTTTGCCGTTCTTCTAGATTTCAATCACCACAAGCGTCCCAACATGCAAAACAATGAGAATGAAAGATCAAGAAGATGAATGTGTTTGTGATAACACTGAAAGGGAAGTGACACAATGTTGAATAGTTTATTTTCCTTTGAACGAATCAACCAAATTGATGATCATGCTAAAGATTGTTTAGGGAGAAAAATTCAGGAAATGGGGCAGAAAATTTCTTATTTTTCAATTCAAAATAATTTTAATGAAATATCCGTTTTTCTATTGCCTCATTTGATGAACTTTTACCAATGTAAAATTAAAATGTTTCACAAAAGCGACAAAGCAACCAAAATTGTTAGTTAGATGTGAAACAATTATGTTAAATTAACATATCACATTTTTCCACATACCACTCTTCGTGATTTTCCATGTCCCATTGTGAAATGATTAAAATTCAACAAAATGCAACACTCGAAAAACTAAGTAGTTGGTCTGCAAACATCCTGAAAGAAAAACTAATATGGACTCTAGGACATTCATTTGATTCGACCGTTACTGACATTCAATGTACATATGAGACAATAAACAAAGTTCACTTCAATGCAAAACAGAAAACTACATAAATCAAGAAACTAATCAAAATCAACACAGCACATACAGTCAAAACTCGTGCACTAAACTGTAGTTTCCAATACCTCTCTTGACTGAGTAATAGTCACTGCTGAAGAATTCTGATCTATAGAGATAGATTCAGCCATATCAGAAACATTTGTCCATGTTACTGGAGCACACTGTATAAGAGGAGAATTTGTAGCAGAGATGGAACTTTCAGATAAGACAGAATCATTGGAGCTTGAAGCCCTCCTTCTCATGGACTCTTCAGATGAACTAGACTTCAAATTCTCTAGTTTATCTCGATCTTCATCTCTGAAAAAACGTTATTTACACTCAGAACCTGGATATCGCTACATCAAGAATGGAAATTAATTTTGAATTTTTCGCAGATTTATTCAAATTCTCAGTGGTCTTTACTGATGGCATAAAATTTGGATAGGTGGAAATATAGAATCAGAACCATTAACAAAATTTTGCTGTCAAGCTTAGTCGTTCAATTCCATTCATATGTGTTGCAATTCCCCTGCATATTTACATATAGACCATTATGTTTTGCAGGTCGTACAATTCGAAATGTGGATTCAAAATACCACAACAAAAAAATTAGCTCTTACCTTCCAGGTAATGAAGCCTAAATAAATATGCATGCACTTACTTCATTTTTAGAGATATATATTTGTCAGGAATAAGCCCTTCTTGTCCATTGACACAACCTCTCCACCAGTCGTTGGAAACTTGACAGTAAAGTGTAACCACATCACCTTTCTTCAGTGATAGTTCTCTGTGTGATCTTGCTGTGAAATCAAATTGTGCGGTTGCTTCAAGGTTCTCCGAATCTAAAATGATTGTTTCCATAAGATCTCAATTGATGTTCTTAAATGTGATAGGTTAACACCTAATTAAAAAATGACCTAGGCCTTGAGGATCACAAAAATTTGGTTACATATGAATGGAAATCTTTTTGAAAAGTAGACAAAAATCCCATTTATTATTATGGTGTTGACATGCATATACTAACAATAATGTCGATTTCGATGTATTTGAAAATAGAAAATACTATTACTGGTTCACTCAGTATAGTGAAGTTCAGAAAAAAAATTAATAGAAAAAAGCGTATTATGTAGTAAACTGAAAATGCCATTATCCCTTCTTCAAGATTAGATTAAGAATACCTTATAAATATGAACATGTGATTAATGATATTGTAATTACTGTAGAAATTAAAAAAAACAGGAGGGTATTCATGGGAGAAATTTTACTTACCATCTTCTGAAGGATATACTTCGGAATAGAGATCTTCTTGTGTTATATCTGAAGGAGAATCGCCAACATCCCTATAAAAACAAAAAATAAATCAATAATTAAATTTTCCAGTAAAGCCGAAGCAAACTTACTGATCATCGGGTTCAGGTGAAATATATTTCTCATATACGATGCCCTCATCATTCGGGAAAATATCCTCATTATACATGATAATATTTTTAATGAGCTCATTAACTTGATTTTGATATTGCACCTGATCCTTGTCATCAGGCACTGGCACTAAAGTCGGTCCAAAACATATTGCCAAATTGTAAGGATCCATCATGTTTTCATCAGAAAATTCGGATAAACTGTGAAGCAAAGATTCTTTCAAAACTATAACACACACACACATAAAAAATGCATATAAATTTAATATCAAATGAATTTTCAAAAGTTAGGTTGCATTAATTATTCAATTTTTTTTTTGTCTATATTACGATAGACTATTTGACTTACTGGTTCAAAAATGCGAATAAATATCTCATAACTATCACAACACTTCTTGGCAAACTCATTATGAGTTCCTTCATTCTATTTATGAAGTCCCTCTTGGATTCTAATTCTGGAAATTAAATATCAATAAGATAAAAAACTTTATAGTTTGAATCTTCGACTCACGTGCTAAATCCATGAATTGTTCAAAATATATTATAGGGAATAGAGGTTCTCTTAACTCTCTAAGATATAACTTGAATACACCTGCAACACTATTTATGTCGGATGCATCAGTCATATCTGCAAGAGGATCCTCACCCCTCTCAAACCATTCTCTGAAATTATTTATCTCCACTTGAGAACCAGAAACCCTGAATATACCCTGATGGTGTAGCCCTGAAAACAAACTTCATTGAGAAAGAGATAAAATCATTTATGTGAATGGTTATGAATCTCAATTTTTTTAAGAATAAACAAAGGAATGGATGATTTAATGAATTACCATATAGATTGATCACCCTTATGCAAGATTTCATAATTATAGGAATTTCTTGATTAGTGGCCTCCAAGTATTCTTCTAGAGAACCACCAAACAATTTGGGTTGACCGTTCATCTGAAGCCTGCCTATCCTTTTTCGTCTTGGCGTTTTAATTACCGGTTTCAAAGTATTGCAAAAATCTGGTGTTTCTGATAACATAGCACTCCTAATGTACTCTTGTTTAGAATCTAGTCTCGCTATTCTTGTGGATCCTAATAAATATTCCCTGAATTTCTGAAATATAATAATAATTCTAGTTAATCATTCCAGCATACGAGTATTTCAAAATAACTTTTGAAATGAGGTTTATTTTACTTACAGTGAGGTAAAATTCTTCTGTTTCTTGCCTATCAGATCGCTGTTTCATAGACAATGTTTCAGGAGGTTTGTTTGTAGGCACAGAATTTTCCCCGAAGTAACCACTACAATCATAATCTTTAGCATTCAACATTTCCAGCAGTGTGAATTCTGCTGTTTCCAATGTTTTCCACACTTCCTCAGATTCTGCCCTGAGTGATGTGACCCGTTTTTGAAGTTGGGAAAGTCTGCTTTCCATTTCCTGATGAAGCACCTTCTGTATCTCTGGTTCTGGTGGCTGTAAAAAAAATTAAATGAGAAACAATGACTTGAAGCCAAGAGGTCTTTCGCGCTTGTTCACTTTTGTATTCATGTAATTTTTTTAACGGAATTTTGCATTTCTCTTTCGAATTATTATAATATAATTAATCAATTAAGCTTCAATGTGAGGAAATGCCATGAAAAAACATAGAAATACAAGATACTTTCAATACAATGTCTCTTTTTTCGAATAATGCATGCTTGTATTATAAGGTTCAATTCTTCCCTCTGGGTATATGCCATTTACAAGCTTAAACAAGATATTCAGAACCTCAACTGATCCTGAAAATTTTTAGTCATTATGATCGGTCTGACTGAATTGATTTTGACCTCAATTTTTTTAATCAGTACGCAAGAAATAATTGTGCTTACATCGTCAGTTTTCTGTCCTTGGAATTCAAGTTTTTTCGGTATCATAAAAGCACTGTGATTGTATTCTAAAAATTTTTGTTTGTCCAGCCTTGAATCCAAAGAATTAATACAATTTGTCAGTTGTTCTAATCCATGTTGAACTGATTTTTGTCTTCCTTCTTCAGCTGTTACATGCATCATGAGCGCCCTCGATATGCAGTTGTGAAAACCAAAATCCATACACTACAATAAAATGTTTCGTAAGAAGTAAACTTAAGAGTTGGAAAAAAGAAGGCATGATATCTAAATTCTTGTTTCATTTTCAGTGGTATACTATAAAATGAAGCAAGGACATTATGGCAGAGGCATTACATGGAAATCTCACAATGGTGAGTATCATTATTGAAAAAGTTCATACTAACTGTTAAGGACGTGTCATAAATGTCAATTTTTATTGGAAGCACACTTCTTTTGATGAAAATTGGTGAAATTTTCAAACAAATTTGAATGAAAATTGACACTTATGGCAGATATAAATAATGATAATGTCAGAAAGATGATCAATGTTTGGATTTATCAAATATAGAATAAAATCCTCAAAAGAAATTATTCTTTTAAATCAGTTATACTTACATCTATAAGATCTGACAAGTCGTCAACGAAATATTTATGGATTGTTGTATTTGACGCTTCCAAGCATAAAATGTATTCATTCCTTGCTTTCAACGCCTTCACCTTGGCGTCTGTATATTTGCTTTTGCGCTGGAAAAATGATTTTCAAATAAACAATAAATCAATTGTACATGATATCGAATGAATCATAGGAAAACGTATATATCCTGAGAGAATTTGTTTATACAACCGTATGGTAAACCAAACTTTCAAAACTGGCTTCAAAATACGGAAATTCCAACTTGTTTTTCATATTGTTTGCCAAACGCGAAATTCATGGATAAACAGGGCAGTTTCAGAGACTATTGACATCATGAAAAATATTGATCTATTCAAAATAATGGCAACTTCTGAAAATAATTCTTACGGAATAATACAAGGTGATTCACCGCGATAGCCTATTAGACGTTTATGGAAAACTAATCACAATTTTGTGCTGAAAATTTGCATATTCGAGTTTGAGACAATGATCTTCCTTCCTGAAATATTTTCAGATCTCTACAATTTCCGGTTATACCGGAAACAAACTACTACTTCCGTATTTCCAATGACACACCCAGTATATTATTGCATCATTAGATAGCTTTTTCGATGACAATTTCAGCAATATGCCATACCTTGGGTAAAAACTCAACGGTTTATGTGTTAATGAGATTCTTATGAAAAAAATTATGGTGTCCGAGACACATTTTTTTTCGAAAAAACCTTCTTCATTTTCGATTCTGCAAATACGTAGTATCATAAGACTTTTTGCAGTTTGAATCAAAAATGTACAGGGTGTTTATAAGAAGATTATGAACTTGGACAAATCAAATTCATCAAAACTCAAGATTTTCAAATTAGAATTATTTTTTAATATTTCAGTCGATTCTACGTATAAAAATAGTGGGGGATACTTAAGCAAACCCTATACCTGAAATGAATACTTCATGAGTTATCGAGAAAGAACTTTAAATGAGTAAAAACTGCAATTCCTAACCGTGTGGAGTAGTCTGTGACTTCCGGAGAACAGAAAGAAACTAAATTTCGATGTTTGGATAAATTAATTTTAAATTTCATGAATTATACCTAATTTTCAGTTGGGATTGTCGAGAAATCCATAAAGCAATTTCAATTACGAATAATTCATACAAT
The DNA here is from genome assembly GCF_914767665.1 of Harmonia axyridis. NCBI lineage: Eukaryota > Metazoa > Arthropoda > Insecta > Coleoptera > Coccinellidae > Harmonia > Harmonia axyridis. The sequence goes on from NC_059508.1 coordinate 1,555,297, forward strand.
TCTTGGAATGTCCAATTTACTTATCGAAACATCGGATTTTAGTTGCTTTCAGTGTTTTACGGAAGTCATAGACTATATATAAAGAAAAATTATAGACACATTTAAAGAAAAATTCAAAATGGCAGTCGAGATAAACAAAGCGTTTCTCATGGCTCAACTAAACCGTATGAATAAGGAGCAATTAGTTTCGATAATTGTTGATAAAGTGGTGAATTTCGATAGTGTTACAGGTATGAGTAATACTACTTTTGAAAAAACCAAAGAAATGGTGGATTTACACCTTGGAATATCAAGTCAGGATCCTAACCTCAAATCAGAGAAAGGAGACGAAATATTGTTAAAACTGGTAAATCAATTAGAAGAAAGAATTGAAGATCAAAAACTCATAATTAGATTGCTACAAAATGAAAAAAATACTAATCAAAATGCTGTTCATAAAACATTTGAATCTGATAAGAAAAATTTACCTGGCGATATGAAGTTGCGAATTTCAAACAGCGTTGCCGAATCAGAAACAGAAGTTACAAATGGAAAGGTAGAAAAGAACCAACTTAATGAATATTCTGTGCAAGATATAAAGAAAAAATCGAAGTTAACGCAATCTAGACAAACTATCAAGAAACCTAAAGGGAAAAAAAGGGACGAAAAAATCATTGGATCCATTGAAGAGGAAGATTCGTCGAATGAAGGAATAAGTTTTGCGGCTATAACAAAAAGAGCTTGGTTACATGTAGGCAGAGTAAAACCAGGAGTAACTTGCGATCATATAAGGAATTATTTGAATGTGAAGATGCCAGGTGCGAGTTTTCTTGTTGATAAAATACAAGAAAAGGAAAACACTTCTAGTTCATCTTTCAGAGTGGGAGCAGATTTCAAACTACTAGATGTGCTGAATAAACCAGAAACATGGCCAAAAGGTGTTACTATCCAAAGATTTCGATTTTTTCGACAATATGGCCAAAGAATGTGATTATAGGATAGTTAATTTAAACTGTCGTTCAATAAAGGCTAAAATATACCATATAGAACAATTTCTCAATGAAAATGTCATAAATTTTGCGATATTCACGGAAACTTGGATGCCTGAAAGTTATTATTCTCAGCTCAACATACCTGGTTTCAAAGTTGCATCATTTTTTGCTAGATATAACACGGCACACGGAGGTGTTGCTATTATAGTGAAAGATCATCACAATACATCGATTATTGAAGACTTGAAGAAATGTGAATTAGAGGGAAACTTCGAAGTGACAGGCATTGAAATAAATAAACTGAATATGAAAGTGATTGGTATTTACAGAGCACCTTCGTGTGCAAAATACGACGTTGAAAATTTTTTCAGCAGTTTGGTGTTGTGTCTAAGGACTATAACTGAAAAAACAAAAGATCAAATAACTTTTATTGGTGGAGACTTCAATGTGGATCTGTTGAAGTCTTCTAAGGACTCGAAAAGGTTGCTGAATCTGATGAAGGAATTCGGGTTCGAACCTCTCTTCGGGACGGCATCAAGAGTTACCTTGGAATCATCTACGTGCATAGACAACATCTTTCACAATTATTATAACACTCATGGCATCAGTACTAGTACGTTCAATCCTCATATATCTGACCATCTAGCACAGAGAGCTGATTTTAGTATTTTCGGAGATAGAAAATCAAAAAAGGAATTTCAGTATGTAAGAAAAATTACAAAGTATAAAATAAGTAAACTGGTAACTCACCTAAGTGAAGTTGATTGGACTGAAGATAAATATAGAACTGATGACCCAAACCAGATATTTGAGAATTTTCAAAACGACGTTTTATCAGCACTGAATCAATATTGTCCATTAATCAGGAAAGAGATAAAACCAGCGAAAAAGTCCAAACAACAACCCTGGTACACTGAGGAATTAAAGGAAATAAAGAACCGATTAGATGCACTACAAACACGAATTCAAGTGAGAAAGGAAAATGAAGCAGTGCAATTATATAAAATATATCTCAAAGAATATAGAAAGTCATTGGAAGAAGCTAGAAAGGAATACTATTCAAGGCGAATAAGTCAATCCGAGAATAAACAGAAAGTGACTTGGGAAATCGTCAATTCCCTCAGGAAAAAAAGGGACATTGAGAATGTAGTGGACCCGGAAGAATTCTACAAGTTCCTTGATAAGTTGAATGATGACTCTCAACATATTGACTTAGATCAGTCTGAACAATATCTCAATAAAGTAAGAATAAGGAATTTTAAGTCATTTTTCTTGGATCCGGCAACACCGGATGAAGTGAAAATGATAACAAATTCACTGAAAGGCAAACATACTTCAGATACATATGGTTTATCCACTTGTATTCTGAAAGATATTATAAATGTTATCGCGGAACCTCTCACTATCATTATCAACAGATGTTTCGAAGAAGGTGTTTTCCCGGAATCCCAAAAGAAAGCGAAAATCGTTCCTGTTTATAAACAAAGCGGCAAAAAGAACATGCCACATAACTACAGGCCGATTTCTATTCTTCCAGCATTATCAAAAATCATGGAGAGTTTGATAAAGAATAGATTAATGAAATACATGGAAACACATAAATATTTAACAAATAAACAGCATGGATATAGAGAGAAAAAGTCGACTATTACAGCACTGATAGAAGTCATAGAAAAAATTACGGAAGGCCTTGATGACGGCAACAAGGTAGAACTGAGTTTATGCGATCTGTCGAAGGCTTTCGATAATGTTTCTCACAAAATCCTCCTGAGAAAATTAGAATATTATGGGATACGAGGCCTGCCCCTTAAACTGATCGCTTCATATATGGAAAATAGACAACAATATATTCTAGTCAATAATAAATCAACAACTTGTATGAAAATCAGCAAGGGTGTACCCCAAGGTTCTATTTTGGGGCCTCTCCTCTTCATTGTATATATGAACGATCTACCCTGCAATATAACATGTGAAAATGTTTGTAATTATGCGGATGACACATCATTCTTGAACTCCTGTAAAAACTCAGAGTCACTCAGAACAAAGACACATAAAACTCTTCAAGAAGCTAAGTTTTGGTTCAATTCCAACGGTCTCCTTATGAATCTAGAAAAAACTAAAATATTGGAAATAGACATGAGGCCGAGAACTACACAGAGTGTCGCAAGTGCGAAATTTCTTGGAATAGAAATTCAAGAAAACTTCAAATTCAGTTGTCACATAGAAAAGGTGGTAAAAAAGTTATCGTCTACAATATTTCTGCTCTCCAGGCTGAAAAAAATTACCCAAAAGAACATTTTGGTAAATACTTATTTCGCTCTATTCCATAGCTGTATGTCTTATGCAATAATTATCTGGGGCGATGCGTCGGAGGCAGATCTGGTTTTCCTGAAGCAGAAGAGAGCCATAAGAACAATTGCGGGTATTAATAACACCACTTCCTGCAGGGAATATTTCAAAAAATTAAGAATACTTACCTTCTATTCCCAGTTCATTTTTTCATGTCTAAATTACATTCATGAAAATAAACACAAATATTTTACGACGGGCGAATTCCATCAATACGCTACTCGCAATAGAAATGATCTCTGTATTCCATATCATAGGATCAAAAATGCACAAAAAGCCACTAACTATTTAGGCATAAAGTTATATAACCATCTTCCTGTGGACTTCAAAACTCAAGATGGTTTCAAGAGACGTCTCCGAAATTTGATGATTTCGAAGGCCTATTATTCTATTGAGGAGTTTCTGTCCGATGTTTTTCAGTGAAATTCTCAATACTCGTATAATGAATATAATAATACATGTGTATTCATTTTTGATACTGTTTTCTATTTCAAATGTTTTGGTATATATATTTTTTTTGACTATTAATTGTTACCTTTGGCTTTGTAACTATTTGTGAAATAAATTTGATTGATTGATTTGATTTGACTACTCCACTCAGTTGTAAATTGCAGTTTTTCCTCATTTAAAATTATTCCTCGATAACTTTCAAGTATTCATTTTAGGTATAGGGTTTGCTTAAGTAACCCCCACTCTTTTAGTACTTCCAAGTTCATGATATTCTTTCAATCACCCTGTACATTTTTGATTCAAACTGCAGACAGTCTTATAATACTACGTATTTGCAGAATCGAAAATGAAGAAGGTTTTTTCGAAAAAAATGTGTCTCCTCCACCATTTTTTTATCCCATTAACTAATGAACTGTTGACTTTTTACCCAAGGTATGGCATATTACTGAAATTGTCATAAAAAAAGCTATCTATTATTGCAATAATATAATGGGTGTGTCTTTTGAAATAAGGAAGTAGTAATCTGTAAAGGCGGAAGTTGTAGAAATCTGAAAATATTTAAGGGAGAAAGATCATTGTCCCAAACCCCAACATGCAAATTTTCAGCACAAAAGATCAGTTCTCCATAAACTCCTAATAAGCCATCGCGGTGAATTACCCTGTATAATGGCATGCAGATAATTTTTTTATTCCGGAAAAAGTGGATAGTTAGGAAGTTGCGGGCTCGAGGAGGTAGTTTTTACGAAATTAAAGAATTGTCTGAATGCCATTATATTATTCCCTTATTGTCATATACATTCACATCCGCATAGTAGACGATATAAAATTTGATTAAAAAAAATGTTATTAAATATGAAAAAAAAATTCTAAAACTCGAATAATTCAATACCAGTTAATACCAGTTATTGAAAACAAACTGGATTGGACATGTGCCGTTTGTATTTTCGTTCCTTTACGTTCAGAGTTTTAATGCAAATTTTAATATTTTCAACAATAAATTATGCTAGTTATTCTAGGAATTTAATCAGATACTGAAAGGAAATACAAAACATATGACATTCAAAGCAACATTGAATTCTAACCTCAAACGATTGCTGCCGTGCGAATGTAAAAAATTGATTCAGATTTTATTATTTATATCTGAAAGTTCTTCATAAATTAAAAAGGTTGAATCGATAATGAAATCGAACACAAACTGCATTTTGACGACCTCTTCGAATTCCACTTTTTCAATTGCAATTTTTTTTTGACAAATATTCACTAACGTCAATTGAAAATTTCCATTATGTGGTCAATGTACATCACCGAATAACATGAGAGGGGTTTTAAAATCTTTCAAATTTCTAATAAGTATTAACAAAAAATGGCCTCACCTTTTGTACTTCTTTTTCCATCATTTTATATTTCTTTGACCTTTCCAGCTTGTCTTGTGATAGAGACTGCTCGAGTTTGTTCCTCTGGTTTTCTGCAAGCCTCAATTTTCCCTCAGTCTGTCTTAATTCAGCCTGGTAGCTATGATATGTTTTCATTGTAGTGTGCAACTCGTGAAGTACTCTTAGAATTTCCTCGTGCGTCTCATAGCCAATTTCCCGACACTGGTGGAAAAATATGACATGCTAGACCTCAATTTTCTTTTGTGACGAGGTTGGTACTCACCTTCTTGTAGATTCGTTGGACATCATCCATAACCTGGGATAACCTAGCAACTAAATGTGTTGAGTAAACCTCTGATAAGGCTACATGGTCCTTACTTAAATTTTTAGTTTGGTCAACCAACTGTTGCCAACATGTATAACTTGAAAATAAAGGCCACTGTTCCCTCCTAAAGAAATTCACAAATTGAGTGACTATTTTCAACATAAAGGGTACTACTCACTTCTGTTTTTGTTCCCTATGTCTCAGTTGTATACTCTTCACTAATTTATCCAAATTCTTCGAGTAATCTAACTCTAACTCTCCCCTTCTGCGAAAAAACTCTTGAAGCTCGGTAACCAAGGCCACTTGGGCCTCCATTCGTAGATCCAAACATCTTAATTGTTCATTCAACTGAAGTCTGATATCTGAAATAGAACCAAGGAGTTGAGGCGACATTCAAGATCAAGAAAATCACAATCGAACATACGAAAAGAACATATGAGAAGAACATACAGATTCTTGTATTTGAGTGATAGATAAAGCGTCAACATTTAACATTGAACATAACCCTCTCCTAGCCTTATAAAGGATAGGTGCATAAAATGAATTATCCAGATGTGCTATTCTACTAAAAGAACTGAAATGTTGAATGTAGAAAATTATTAGTAAGATGTATAAACAAAATACATAAATAGGGATAAAAAAAACCCGAAGGTGCTTTCAAGGAAACTGCATTCATCACTTGAGTAGTTATGATAACCATATGTACACTGTTGAGAGATATCCGGATATCCTCTTTAAACAAGAAGTCCTAACAAGCTAATAGACACCAAATAAATCAGTTCATGATTGAAAAAGTACGAGGATTCTTAGTAAAACTTATTTTCCGAAAAAAGAATAACTAGACTTGCATGGCATCCGGTTACTAGGAGTTCAGAAGATCGGTCTATTTTGGGGGTTATAAAAAGGTCGAAATGGGTATTTGATGAGGAATGATCGTACAGTGTAGGTACACCAAAAAAATGGAAGTAAAGTCTTGAAATGAAGATGAACAAGATGAAGTGAAATAATGATTGATGAGTATCGAAGTGAAAACTAATAGTCTAAATGAAGTAACAGAAAAGGTTCCTCTTTGGAAGAAAGCACATCAAATGAACACTCAGAGAAGTGTGCAATTTTCATACAACATACATTCCAACAGAGAGAAACTTACTAATATTTCAAATACGACAACATTTCTAAGAGTAACACGAACAGACGATGAGATGTAAGATGAGGCAGCGCATAAAATTGGAAACAGCTTTTGTGTGCACTATAATCGTGTTGCGGCTTCATTTACAAAGATTTAATGATTTATTGTGGCACTCTCAACAGCGGAAGGATCATTCATTAGATGACTTGACCTTAATCTGGTTTACAGCTAGAATACATACGGGCCCAGCTTGTTTTCATCTCGATCTAGGATATCTTGCCTCATATTATATCCATTCTGAAATCCAACACTGCGCAACTGGAAATAATCCCTATTTCATCTGGAATTATCGATTAAATTATTCGCTTGGAGCATGTGTATCAACCGCTACAGCTTTAGTGATTGATTCAATCTCTCATTTCACTTCTGAACACTTTTTTCAGAGAAAGATAAACTATTTCTCAGGAAAATCTAGTCTGTTATTTGCACGATTAATTTCATAATAAGGGCACTATTCTCACATTCAAGTTCTCATCTGACGTAAAGTTGATTAGTTTTAAACTTCTTGCTCAAAAATCTATATTTTTACGATACTTTTGATGGCCTTTTCTCATGAAAATGCATTTATCATTTATTATCAACTACAACTTTTTATGTCACTTCTTTCCAAAAAAAGGTATGTAGGGTGTTCGATAAAGATATGTCAATAATTCATGAGGTGATTCCTCGATGAAACCCAAGATTTGCTGTTGTCATAAAATATTTACAAATTCAATTCCGAAGTTACAGCACTTTGAATTAAGAAGGTTTTTTTATAGGGATGTAAGACACTTAAGTGGCTGAAGTATTATTTTTATGAAATTGAAGATATGATCATCAAAGATTTTTTACTAGCTTTGGGAAAAAATTCAGAAGACATTTTCTCTTAACATGTGATTATAATTTGGAAAGCATTTTTTTATGTTATCTCACTACAAAAAAACCGAAAGAAAATGATTATGGACGATACAAACCATAAAAATGGCGAAACATTAGTCTTCATCAGTGTTGATCATCTGTATTATTTCGTGACCGTTCGATCTAACATAATAAAAATTGAAACAAAAATCTCAGTCCGTATCTTTGAAGGACTGTAACTTTGAAAGGGACGCGAATTACAATTTTTCATAGGAACAACATATCCGAATTTTAATCACATCCTGAATTTTTGACCTACCTCCACCAAACACCCTGTATATTTTCTTCATTGTTGCATAATATAATACTTTGGGTTCTTATATCAATCAATGAAATGAATTTGGATACTAACAAAACTCATTATCATATCAACTTTGCTCTCAGAAAATATATTTAAAAGTATTCAACAAAAACACTTTCTTTCAGACCCATCAGTTGTTCCAAATAGACACTATAATAAAAATGAGGAAACTGGTTTGCAGGTCAGATCAGATGTAGAAGAGCATACATTCAGAAGAATTGAAGCCTTATTTTTCCTTGCCTGGCTTATAATCTTCCTGATTAAAAGGCAATTTTTCAACGGAAATCGATAGATTCAGATCTGTATTCAGTCATTACGTAATGTAATGTTTCGTATGGTTATTAATTTATAATGGTGATATATTAAATATAATGCTAACTTGGTTATTATTTATGTTCATTTCAAAATCATTGAACTCGGAAAAAAGGTATCTATCGCTTTTATTGATTTCATTGATTCAATGTACTTTTTCATCAATATAATGACATTTTTCAATATAGATTCATTGATATTATGAATACCTGTTCATCCATATCACAATTCTGAAATTAATAATATAATATTTATTGCCATAAAAAAGTTTGTAATTACATGGTTCATCAATAAAAATGTAAATATAGATATATAACAACCAAATCTTAAATTTACACAAGATAACAAACAGTTTACAATTTAAAAGGATTTTACAATCATATTACATTGATGTTGAGCGTTCGTTGTTCCGATGAAATATTCAGTGGATAGAAAAACTCTGTTCATTAGATGTATGGATTGCTTCGGACAATTTCAATGAACAGTATTACATTATTGATACAAAGTACAACCAATCACATAATAAACATTTCTTTGGTTCAATGAAAGTTGTTCCTTGATTCGATGAAAAAAAATTCATCAATATGATGAAAAACTTTTCGTTGTATTAATGTTTCTGTTAATCGATTCATCAAAACAATGAACTTTTTCATGGAATTTATGTACACATTTGGTTCAGCTTTGCGATTCAAAACATAAATTTCTGGTTCAACAACGGTACCATATGAAGTGTTCTAATTTATCTCAAAATTTAGATATAAATAAATGAAAAAAAGATATGTTCAAAAATGATGAGGCAACATCTGAGAGTTCGTAAACAATCTCATCTGTTAATGAATCGCTACACAGGGTATTCTGAATAAAACCCTAAATTTCATTTTTTGTCACCCCTGAATATAACAAAAAATAAAGTATATGAGGACTGGATCTGAACAGTTATATTCACAAAGAATTAAACTAAAATTCAAAAAACTAATTGCTAAAATCGGTCAAAGAGGTCAAGTGAAAAAGAACTACAAATTTCGCCATGTTTTGTCTGTTTTGCCTATTTGTATAAATATTTTGATACCGAAATTGAAATTCATAGCTAGTATTTTAAACGACTGAATTATTTCCTGAATAGCTCGAAATAATTCTGAAAATATTCTTTGTTATGGTTTTGTTGGTATTGAAATTTGAAATTTTTCAACCTTAAATCCATATGCTTAGGACCTAATTACAACTAATGAATAAAACGCTATAAATTATGTTTGAGTATTGATTCTAATCACAGGAATTCATTTAAAAAGTAAACTGAGGCCTGTGCAAAGTTTGCATGTAGTATTTATTAATCTTGTGTCAAAATAATTATCAAAAAATTCTTTCGAAATTGGAGTGAATATCAATTCAGATCAAGAAAGAAACGTTTGTCAAAAATTATTGTTAAGAATTATGAAAATAATCAAGGAACGAAAAATTCAATATATTATAGATGACAACAAACAAAAATCGCTATCAAAAGGTCTTCAGCTATTTTCACTTATTTGTATTGTATTCAACCAGAAAATGGTGGTTTCCCCTTTCAAATGAAAGGAATAGTCATATGTTATAGTAAAGGACATGTTTATTTAATCGATTAGACTATAAACATATTTTGAGCATGATTTTGCTAGGAAAATATTTGAATGTACATCTACAATAACTCAATGAAACCCCGAGAGTTGTTGGAATTATTTCAAGACAATGAACTATTTTCTAGAATGCAAAACATAGTCGATAATTCAATCCATACAAATTCATAGGTCGAGTGATATACGACTAGATAATTTCATGAATGCCAAAAACATTATTTGTTGTTGTTTTATTGATAATAAAATCGGACATTTTCTAAGATTAAAGCTGAACAGGTGCCATATGAAAATAATCTACAACTTAATTATGTTGATTTCCTTGAACATGCATCCCAGCAATGCATTAAAAAAATGCAACCAATTCGGAAAATGTTCTGATTTCAAATTAGGGAAATAATTATGAGAAAAAGTCACATTGTGAAATGAACCGAATTTAGTGCAATATGTTATGGAACTCGATAGTGTCGATCTTGAAATTGGCACAATAAACGAGGAGACCTGTTTGTGAGAACGTTACACAGTGTGACCTTTGATGCGACTTTGCCAGTTGAAAAACATTCGAAAAACCAGGTTCGCATCTGCGACAAAGCGATTTTCCCCAATAGAAACGACGTGTTGATGATCTGTTTTTAGAAAACGATATCGGTCTTACGAATTTATGAAGATGAACGCTCGCTATTCCCCCACGTTATAAATATCCATTCATAAAAATAGATTTCCACGAGGTGGCGCTATGAGGATTGCCCTTGTCCATGACCAAACGGAAGGACGATGAGTCTTGCACACCCCCGCCAGCCAAACCCTCATAAAAATAAAATACCCAGAAATATGACCAGAGTTCTTGATGTTTCACCACACACGCCAAATTTATGATAAAGGATACGCGTACGCGTTTTATTTGAATACGTATTTAGTTCGGAATCGGTTACGAATTAGTTCAAGAGTAACTGTTCGACTATGAGAATTATTTTTTTTTATAAAATTGAATTGGTGGCGATATACACTGCGCAAAAGAATTAACGCACATTAGGGAAATCTCAAATTTATTCTACAACTGAAGATGTTCTCGATGATAATTATTTTTATCAGAATTATGCATGCATATGTTATCCACTTTCAACGTATTTTTTCAATACAGATGTTTTTTCCCAGCAGGAATAAAAAAATATGAGATTATCAGATTTTGAATGTATTGGCTCCATTCTGAAATCAGTTGTTCTCGATCAATTCTAGTGATCGATAGTTTTTCTTTCGTTTGATTTTCTACACTCGATCGCTATGCAACGCGAAACACGCAATTTGACCCAAGAGGAATGTGCCCAAGCGGTAGTTTTGCGAGAAGAAGAATTACAGAAAGGTTTGGAGTTTTCCATACATGTGTGTCTAGAATGTTGCAGCCATTCAGGTAGACAGGTATGAATGTCCGAAGACCAGGACAGGGTAGACCACGGGTAAAAACTGCCATTCAAGAACGTTACTTGAGAGTTTCTTCGTTGAGACAACGGTTTTCAACCGCTCTCCTCCTTCAAAATCATCTTGAGCAAACTCATGGGGTGCAAATTAGCACTCAGACAATAAGAAATCGCCTCAGTGAATATGATTTAAGGCCTCGTGTCGCGACAAGAGGCCCAGCTCTTACCCCAGCCAATCGAAGGGCGCGTTTGGATTTTGCGAGAGAGCATATCCATTGGGAAGAGGCTGATTGGGAAAGAGTTCTCTTCACAGATGAGTCTAGATTCTGCCTCAACCATTGTGATCGACGTTCCCTTGTATACAGACGTTCACATGAAAGATATGCACAGTGTACTCTTTCCCAATCAGCCTCTTCCCAATGGATATGCTCTCTCGCAAAATCCAAACGCGCCCTTCGATGGGCTAGGGTAAGAGCTGGGCCTCTTGCCGCGACACGAGGCCTTAAATCATATTCTCTGAGGCGATTTCTTATTGTCTAAGTGCTAATTTGCACTCCATGAGTTTGCTCAAGATGATTTTGAAGGAGGCGAGCGGTTGCGCAAACCGTTGTCTCAACGAAGAAACTGTCAAGTAACGTTCTTGAATGGCAGTTGTTACCCGTCGTCTACCCTGTCCTGGTCTTCGGACATTCATACCTGTCTCCCTGAATCGCTGCAACATTCTGGACACACTTGTATGGAAAACTCCAAACCTCTCTCCAATGCTTGTGTATGTCCACCCTTCTTCTCGCAAAACTACCGCTTGGACACATTCCTTTTGGGTCAAATTGCGTGTTTCGCATTGCATAGCGATCGAGTGTAGAAAATCAAACGAAAGAAAAACTATTGAGCACTAGAATTGATCGAGAACAACTGATTTTAGAATGGAGCCAATACATTCAAAATCTGATAATCTCATCTTTTTTTATTCCTGCTGGGAAAAAACATCTGTACTGAAGAAAAACGTTGAAAGTGGATAACATATGCATGCATAATTCTGATAAAAATAATTATCATTGAGAATATCTTCAGTTGTAGAATAAATTTGAGATTTCCATAATGTGCGTAAATTTTTTTGCGCAGTGTATAATTTATTTATTTAAAAGATAATTCTACAAATCATCAATACATTTATGTTCCCATTGAATGAATATGTTTCGCAAAAATTATCATAACGTAAAAGTAAAAAACACCTATGATGAATATGTCATTTTATAATTTTTACATATACTTTTGATCTATTGAATAATTTTAAAGATTCCTTCTTCTTCACTTCTTCTGGTAAGTCGTTGTATTCCATTTGCAGCCTGAAAGATTGGTGAATTTTTTACTCTTTTTGTTCTTATATTATCTATATATTTCATATAACGAAAAGAGATGAATTGTTCCTTTCAAAAGTGCAAGCTTTATAAAACATTTGGAGTATATATAATGAATACACATTTTTATCGTGTATACAACAAAAAAAAATGTTGTACACAATGAAGGTACTTACATTGAAAGAGGAAATGTTCCCATCAATCATTAATGTTATCGCTTGAAAATGATTTAAATTATATCTGTAACTAATTAATTTACAAGAATTTCATTGTGGAAAATAGTGACGCAACACATGATCTATTACTTCTTGATAAGCATTTCCTGAATGAATTACATATTGAACAACCACAGCAATGTTTGCTGTGAACAATAATTAATTATGTTTTTTTACCGCATAGTTATTTCATTGAATAAAATTTAGGGCAAAAACACTGGCATGAAGTCAGGAGCTTTTTGAGAGCAAATAGAGACCTTAAAACTGTATATATAGGGTGAGTCAATAGTGCTCGATCGGTTGAAAACTCTTGGAAATTTTGGGCTAGGAGAATGATTCAAATTTTGACGAAATCGATAGTACTCAACGCATAAGCTACTCTACAGGGTGGTCCGAAAGTGGTGAAACACGATATCATCACGTTTTTTAATGGGAATGCCCAATTTTTATACCATACTCATAATCTCTATGGAATTCTGATTTCGGAATACCCCACTTGTCATTATTTATCTGTGGTACTCCTTGACTTTCGACAAATTTCATGGATATTTGGATTATATCTTGAAAACCGATCGAGATAATCATACAAATTTCTATTGAATTCATGAAAAGTTTTCAGTTCTTCTGCAAATTCACGTTTCACTCTACAGGTGGTCCGAAAGAAACTGCAATTTAAAAAAAAATGAAAGTATGTTGATCGATCAAAATTGAAACTCACTGCATCTCTTAATCGCATGAAAAATTGTAAGATAAAGATCAAATACATAACCATTAGTCAAGTGTTCACAATCATTTTAAATTAACATTATTTTCTATGCAAAAAAACATTCAAGTTCGAAAAACGTATGTTTCCAATTCTACGAGATTTTCACATCATAACAAATTATTTTATGAATTATAACCTGAGTTAATTAAGATTTAATCTTATGCATCTGAACTACTGTATAATCAACAAACTTATTTCCGTATAAAAATTACAATAAGTGTGCATTCAAATGAAATCGATTCAACAGAAAGTTCTCCATTTTACTGTGTTGAAGTGACTATACTAAAACAGTGTAAGAGTGAAAGATACTTTCCCTTCATTATAAGCAACAAATACCAATAAAAATCTTTATCAGATGACATTATGTTAAATTAACAATCAAAGGAATTTTTGAAACGACCGAACCATCAAATAACCATTGGTACTAAAACTTACAGAGCAATATAAAGTAAACAATGATCATTATTGTGTAATATGAAATGGCAATTTCACTTATTAATTTCGGTATAATAACTCCACTATAACTTTCGTTTGGAACTTCAGATTTCTATACATTTTTGAGCGGCAACAGCCGGTTTCATTTTCGAATTCAAACGTCAAATCAATTCTACCCATCCGGCCGCTATACCGGGTGTCTCAAGTTATTGTGTACAAGCAATAATTCGCTTATTTGACGAAATGTTAAAAAAAAATAAAAAATTGCTTTGAATAACATCAAAGTATCTTCATTTGACAGCCCTGTGGTAGCTACTTCTTACTTTTTAATTTAATTGGCACCCCCTATATATTGTCAGTGAAAATGGCGTGTCATTCCATTTGGAATACAACGATAGCACATACTTGGTATTTTTTCAGTAATAATAACAAAAACAAGAATATTTCATGGCGTCTTTTACATTATTTAATTATCCTTATAAAAATGAAATATTTTCACCCATGTTTGTACAAACTTCACATATGAGAAGTAGATGATTTTTTTGTTTCAAATAATAAATAATATGAATATCGAAAAATTGACTACTTGCGTCTATTCCTTCACAATGATATATCTTTATGATATTTTTGGTTTATTTTTGTCTTGGAATAAAATTTCAATTCTAAAAATGACAAAATTATTAACCAACCAAAAGAAAATCAAAATAACTAAAACTGTATTAATTGAGTAAACGGTTAACAAATTTAATAACAAAATTAACATTAAATAATACTCAATAAACTTTTATGAAATAATAAATATTTTTGAACACTTGCTTTAAATGTTTCTTCGTTTTTTGAATTGCCATAGTATATACATATTTTAGTTGCAATTCATACTTCACAAAATGTTAATGTTTTTGTTATTATTGATAAAAAATACCAAGTATGTGCTATCGTTGTATTCCAAATAGAATGATGCAATTTTCACTGACAATATACAGGGGGTGCCATTTGAAAATAAGAAGTGAGGGGCAGCTACCACAGGGCTGTCAAATATAAGAACCTTTTTTATACATCATTGGGAAGGTACTTTGATGTTATTCAAAGCAATTTTTTTAATATCTTGTCGAATAAGCTAGATATTGCTTGTAAACGATAACTTGGGACACCCGGTATAAACGGGAATTATAGAAGGGAATCTGCTAGACACTTGAATTGGTTAGGCGGATCCCAATATTTAAGAGTAGTTAAAAAGAAAATCCGTTTAATGATTCTGGAGCTTGAAGTTCAACCAAATAACAAAATTTCGTGAAAAAAATTACATGAATACGAATTTAAAGTGCGCAAAAACTCTCAACTTTACGTCATTGTTTTTTCACTTGACGATAAATCAAATTAATAATTATATTGAAATTACAAATTGATATACCAAAAGTAAAGAACCATTGTTGGTTATCGATTCATTAAAAAAATATAAACGTGCAGAAATCTGATAAGATGCAGGAAATATTTCCCTACGTAAATAACAGGGGATCCGCCCTATTCTCCTTCAATTCAATTAAATGGAACACGGAAACATTAAGGGTAGTTACTCCCTGAATGAAGACTCGAAGAAAGGTTTCAATTTAATCACAGGGGTCTGGGAGACCTCAAGAATGAATTATTGGAGAAGCTCCATTATAAACGAGGAATGTTCGAATATACATTAATTTGACAAAATAACACTGCAGTTATCTGATTTCCACGATTCACAATTAATAATGAAAAATAAATAAAAAAATAATTAAATATAAAATACAAATACATAAAATAGTGTAAATTAGAACAACTGGTATTAAATATCGATAAAAAGACAAGTTTGCGGTGGATTTGAACCCATATTCTCGATAAGGTCGGTAGGCAAACCCTAGAGATGAATAATTCAAAAATTCAGAACTTCTAAACTATAAGTGCTAGAACCTTGCAGTGAAAAAATTATGAATTCAGTACCATCCTAGTAACATAAGATTTCAATTTCATGTTAATGTGTTGTTAATTTTTCGAAAAATGTTTTTTTTTGTTCCCTTGATTTTTACTAAAAAAAACTCATGGATCGTTGTTTTGGGACAAGGATAATTGCAGTATAGCAATTGATTTTGGTACAAAAATCTCTTATAGTTCCCAAGAAAAGCTCTTATCTACGGACGGATTGTTCATTAAGTTTTCAGAATATGCACATTCCCAAACGTAAAAACTCGAATAATTCCTAACAATTATCTAGTGACCGCAGGATTGAGCGTACTTTTACGATGACAATTTTGAGTAATTTGAGAAGATTTGAAAAGTTTACCGAATAGAACTTGTTTAGTGATGCAGCATTTCCCACAAAAAATGCATAAATCTTCAGAATAGCGTTGTGCTTTTAGTGAAATTATTTCACGAGATTATTTCTAATTGAAAAAAGTGAAAGTCATAACAATACGTGAGTGGTAATAAGTAATTATCATATCACGTAGTGGCATAATCAGTAGTTTTAAACATACGTTGAACTTCCTGAAGATTACAGTTTATCAATGTATCAGAGCGTTTACATTTTGTTGGATGTATTTTTAAATTGGCGATGATTTCAAGGGACCAGAATATCCTACTTGTTGCACACTTGTTCCAAGGGAACATAATGGAACGATCGAGTTCGATTCACTGATGAGATCGAAATCAATTCTGTCCGGCCGGCCAGCCGCCGTGTACACGATAACTCTCTAAAGAAATGTGCTAGAAACTAGAAAATTCATCGGATAAATGTGTGCTAGAGACTTGAAATTTTCAGAATAGGTTCAGGTTCAGAATTTACGGAATTCTTATGAAATTCAATTTTAATAATAATTGTTAAAATACCCATCTAATACAACTGAAACTTAAATCGCTTATTTTTATGTTTTTTCGTTTCCTCAAGAAAATTGTTCCAAACAAGTGACATTGTGCTGAAGGTATCATGTAGTTTTAAGATTTCAAGGACATAACACATCGCAGGATAATTGAATAATTGTAATAACCGTCTGAAAGTTCATGCGACTTCACGTCTGAGCTTTTCTCATTTTTTTTATCTCAATATTTTCAATAACTCGGTTATTAAATTTTTGGCATCCATTACGAAAATTTGGATGAATGTGAGTAATTTTTTCCGATTTCAATAGTCGGCAAGATCAAATCGAAATTAGTCAATTCTTTGACCATATAAGGAATCTGAAACACTTCAAACAAGCAACCATGTGGACTATTGAGAAACAGTCATCACTTTAAAACGATAGCTGGTTTGACAACAAATATTTTCATTCAAAATATTTCATGTAGTTGGGAACAGTTGCTTAAATATTGCAAATAAAAATCTTAAATTATCTAAACAAACACGCATCAGAATTTGACGTGATCTCCCTCAAGGGAGACATATGTGACCAAAATAGACATATTGAGAAGAATTTTAAGATACCCTAGGACAGGAAGTTCATCATCTGTATACAAAACAAAGGAATTCACAGGCACGGTTATTTTCGGAAATAAAAATAACATTTCCCACTAATAATTATTTCCAAAGATTCATCACTATTATTAACGGCTAGTTTATGTGATGAAAGATTGATTTGAGATGTAGATAATCGTTTGGGATGCTGTTCTTTGTTGGTCCAGCTAGGAGTATGTTTTTGGTCTTAGATTTTTCGATTCGAACATTGTTTTAAATTCTCGAAGGTTTTCTTGGAAACTATAGGAGTTCTAGTTTTTGAAGAACGTAAATGAAAAATCTGAATGCAAAGTATTTTTTCGTTTGGGTAGAATCGATATGAAACGACAAACCTGGAAACACATCTTTGGTCTCGGCATGAATCCAACCATTCTTCTGTTGAATAATACACTGGAACATCGCAACACCAAGAAACAAAAAAACAAAAATAACACTAAACACTACATCTGTTTATACCTGAAAATTGTGTTGTGTTACCGACGTTCTGTTTATAAATAAGAACACGCCAGATATACCGGGTGGCACTGTGTATTTCGTAAGTTCTTTTTACGGGCGAAATTCGTAAAAATTTACATCACTACGTCGAACAAGAAGTAAATTTCAAGATAGGTTATTTTATACGGGCACAAATTGTGTGAAAACCATCGGAGTAGTCGGTGAAACGCATTCGATTCAAGCTGGGTTGGGTGCTGCGATAGCTTTACCGGATGACCCCCTGTTCCGTTGCCAGTGGCATGGGCCGGATTCAGAAGCAATTCCTACACTCGATCGGCGCTGAAATATTCAAGGAAGATTCCCTACCACTGTTGCCAGGCCTAAGAAAATATTTTACCCAAAATGCGTTTTCAATTTTTCCTATTTCATAATTTTCGTGAAAATTAAAACAATCGGATATTTCGATATGTATGTATGATAAAACAAGTCAATTTTAACACAACGAAATGAAAAACTATACCTTACCAATTTCCACTATTTAAAAAAAACAGTGGAAATTGATAAAATATAGTTTTTATTTGTGTCGAGATGATTTTACACAAAATAAAATCAACAACTGTCAACTATTAAGTCTTATAAGTCAATTTTTATGTGGAGGATGACATCTCACGATGGAAAATTCGAGGGTGTATAATCATCCTCTTAAGCGAACTGGCAACCCTCTCAAAAATCTTGAATGAAAATAGGGGTGACACATAATTCTGAAGGTTTAAATTTTTGAATATAAACTTTCAATATTTCTCAGTCTACACAGTGTCTGTAAAGTATGAAACAAATTCATTTTCAGCTAAACAGACCATTTTAAGAAATAATCTGAAACACTTTTTTTAAATAATAATCTAATATACAGGGTGAATTACTTTCGAGTAATGACGTCACCGTCATTTTTTTTTAAATGAAACACCCCCCATTTCCTCTCAATTTTCCGATTACTCTAGCTGAGCTGATTTCAAAAATGTATCACATGTTGATTCCAATTGGTACAGGGTGGACAAAAATACAATAGTTTTGTGTGTGCTCATAAAGTAACGCGTTACATTCTTCATCAGTTAAATTAACAATATTATCAAAAATACTTGTCTAGCGGCAATTGAATTGAATTTAACACCCTGCAGTTTGTTACATTTTTAGATTAATAAAAATGAGCTTTTTCCAAACATGTTTGGTACTTGTGGTCTAGCAGACAGAATATGAAAGAAATTATTTCTTATCAATTTAAAAAAAAAACATAGTCGTCTAGTTTTTGGTGAAATGTCATTATTTGTTTATTCAACTAATTTTGAATAATTTAACTAATAAAGAATGTTACGCGTTACATTATGAGCACACACAAAACTATTGTAATTTTTGTCCACCCTGTACCAATTGGAATCAACATGTGATACATTTTTGGAATCAGCTCAGCTAGAGTAATCGAAGAATTGAGACAAAATGGGGTGTTCCATTAAAAAAAAATGACGGTGACGTCATTACTCGAAAGTAATTCACCCTGTATATTAGATTATTATTATTAAAATACGGTAAATTAAAATAAAAAATCGACGTGTTTCAGGATTATTTCTTAAAATGGTCTGTTCAGCTGAAAATGAATTTGTTCCATACTTTACGGACACAATGTATATTATCTGCCTAAATCATTGATATTCAGTATTTCCAAAAATTATGAAAAGTTTTGAGCCGTTACAGCTGGTTCTAAATACAACAACTGTGAATTTGAAATATTTCAACATTCACTCATGTTAAGATATATAATAATTTAGTTGTATATGAAATATCAATCGCGTAATGAAATAAAAATATTTCTACTGTCTGAAGTAATCAGAAAATTTTTGCCACTCATTTCTGAATTTCCCTATTTCTAGGGAAAAATCCCAAAACCTGGCATCGCTGCTCCTCACTCCCTGAGGCGCAAAATCCTACATCTGCTAAATCCTCCCCGCAACAAAACCCTCTTCCCCTCAAGAATTCCTATGGGCTATGAACAGATGGAATGTCACTTCTATTCAGGATCTCAACCATACGTAAGAAGGTCTTTTAATGAATTTTTCCAAGATATAATTGCGACCTTCGCAATCAACATGTTGGTTCTCGAAATATGGGAAGTAATGCCAGATATTTCTTTTGATATAAATTGATTAAAACACTGACGTGAAGCCAAAGTCATGTAATTCCTGTCATTTTTTCAAGAAATCGTTCTTTTAGAGTCAAGTTTAGAATTCTGCTCAATCATATCTAAAATCTGGGAGATTTTGGGATATGAAATTGAAATTGAATTTGATCCATTCATATGTAATTTAGCTTCAGAACGAATCTCTAAATTGTTCCTTTTGGAAGTTATTGTGTTTACTGTTTCCATAATTACAGCTCAACAATCGTAATAGAATACAATTACTCAATTAACTTGCTAAGTGACATGTCATGAAAACATAGAAATACGTTATACACAATATAATTTATCACCTTTTTGGAACAATATTCTTGGAATTTTTTTTTTAATTTTATTCAGAAGAACTTGATTAATTTTTTCCGTGTGAAACATATCTAAATATTCATGAAATTTCAGTGCAATCTGATGGATATATTCTGAGGTATCAACATTTTTTTTATCTGACAATAATATGATCACCACAAATTTTATATGAACATTCGTTTCACTGTTTTGCAACTTATTTCTAAATTTCGGTAGGAATTGGCAGGTATTTTTTTTTTTTTTGAGATATTATAGGTATAATTGGAACCATTTTATCCACCAGCGAACTTGATGACCGTACAGACAATATTAATTTCAACCACGATTTCTTCATCAGTGGATGATGTCTCCCAGCATTTTTCTGACAATGAAATCAACAAGAAAAATATACAGGTCACCGCAGGTAGAAACATTGGTAAAGCTGTGACAACAACAAATATAATGCTCGATTCTTGCTGGGTAAATTCAAATTTGTAGTAGGCCACCAAATGGATTCTTGTTACACAAAAAACATGAATCAAATCTAAAAATTCATAACAAACGTTAATCATTTCTATGAAACAAGACTAATATTTCGTCATTTCTTTAAATTTCTCGATAAATTATTCAATTTCCAACCCGTAGCAGTGCTTTTTCATATTTTGGTTTATTATAATATGTACAAATGTTTTAGAAAAATGTAACCCATTCTCTGAAAAACTGCATTCTTGGAAACTATGAGCTGCTATTCTGCTAAACGCTTCGAATTTTGTAAAAAAAAAATGAGTTCCTATACTTGAATCAAATATTAACCAATTTGCCTCTAATTCTAATTATGGAGAAATGATTTCACAGAATAAGTAATTCTTCCACATTTTTCTAGATCTCCTAAATAAAAAATATGCTGGATGCCCTTGATTCAGCAACTGAACATTCATAAAATCAATTTGAACTCCAAATTTCAAGCAAAATCATTCAATTGTGAAAATAATATTTAGTACACATTGCCTCCTAATATTTTGATTAACAGTTTAAAAAAATACCACCATGTGTTGTGTTGTCTTCAGATGTATAAAGTTATACCTTTTTGACGTATTAAAGGTAATTCTCGCTGGTCCACTGATGGGATTAAAATAAAAATTTGAGAGCTTCAGGACTAATATTTTATTAATATTCACTAAAGCCGTCTCTGTTTGCCGGATAGTGGGTACAGAGGGGTAGAATGAAAACTATGGCGCCTGCGTACCTACAATTCTTGTTAGGTATATTCATTTCCATTGTAACAATATCATTAATGTTAATACCTAATATAAATGATATAAAACACCAAGATGATTGCTTAACTTCATAAAGGAATATGATTTAAAATAGGTTTGCGCTCATTGATTGTGCCGTTGTCCAGTGGCGTGCATGAAATGGTATAAAAAAATCAATGAAATAACAGCTCATTTCATTGCAAATTAATATTATGAATATTGAATACAATTGTGGGGTTGAATTTTTGAAACCAAAAACGTTGGAATACTTTACCTTACTTTCCGACAAAAGAATATTAATTTGAAAATAAGCCTTACTAAATTATCAACACGAAAACAAACGACAAAAAATTACAAAAAAGGAAATATTCCACAAAAGACAGGGTTATATTCGAATAGAAGACATGAATCGTCTGACCTTTACATAAACAAAGGGCTGTCATTTTCTCCTCTTGTAAAAAAAAACATTTCAAAACACCCTACACGTAAATTATCTTCGTGGTTAATTCAAAAGTCACGATTAAATATTAACGTCTTCCTACATACATTCTACAAATATGAAAAGGAAGTAATAATAAAGAAGTTACTATTCTGATAACGAATCCGCACAAAGCAGTTAATAAGGTGTGTTAGTTGAAAGAAAAACCTAACCTTTCACTCTTCACAATATTACTAAAAATCAGAATAAGCTCATATACTTTCATTATAATCTAATATAGAACAATACAAATGAAAAAGTTAGAAATTAATACATCCGTTTGAGAAATATCATAAATTATTTTCATAAACAATAAAACTGTTAGAATTAACTGGCAAGAGATTAATTTTTAAAAACATTACTCACTGTTGAACACAAGAAGTTTTCTAGTTGAACCTAGTCTCTTGATTGGAGATTTCAATTCTTGTTCATTTTCATCCATTTTTCAATAAATCTCAAGATCTATCCTTGAATACAAACAAAATTATTTTTATCGCCTCATCAAATCAAATTATATTCAGGCTCATCACTCGATTAAAAACAATCGTTCCGTTTCTATTATGATGTTCCTTTAATCATTCAAAAATCGCAACTAAATCCCGGAAAATTACGTGAAAATTTGGAAAATTCTCCGAAGAATATTCCAACACGAACTCCTACAAACTTGCTCAACAATTCCTATCCGCTTAGCAGCACAGTATTTTTTTGAGGTGTAGCAACAACACTGGATCATAGAAATGCATATTAGTAATTTTAAATAGTATTGAGGTAACTGATTTTTTATGAAACCTTCTTCACGATATTATATAATTTTTTAATTGATGTCAAAATTTCAGTTTGATAGATAATTTCAGCTTTTTCTTGTAAAACTGCAATAAAAATAACTTCCGTGAAATTTGGAAGTATTTTTAGGAATAAATAGC
The DNA here is from genome assembly GCF_914767665.1 of Harmonia axyridis. Taxonomy (NCBI): domain Eukaryota; kingdom Metazoa; phylum Arthropoda; class Insecta; order Coleoptera; family Coccinellidae; genus Harmonia; species Harmonia axyridis. Next base: position 1,578,339 of record NC_059508.1, read on the forward strand.
ATCCTATATGTTATCCCCATTTTTTAATTTTCACAAACTAATATAATATCCAATAAGTAATCAAGTTTTTTGAGGTAAGTTCTAAAGAAACAAATTTCTATAGTTCATATCAGGCGCACACTCAATAACATTCTGTATGTTTAGAAATTTCACCAAAGAAATTTGCAGTATGCCATGATAGTAACAAGAATGATTTAAAATAGAAAGTAAACAAAGGATGGTTAAAAGTTTCCTCAAGGGAATAAAACAATTACAGATCAGAACATAACACAAAAAAATCTTCTTATTGATATCATTAAGGTGAGTTAGTAATGATAAATTATTACTTCTTATAAAAAAGTGTTTCAATAGTTCCATGGAAGGGTTTGATGCTATTTATTATGAAGAGGAGGAGGATATTGTAGATGAAATTGAACCAGCTAATATTTCACTGGTCCCAGATCCTGTTATAATACGAGGTGCTGGTAATATGACTGTGTGAGTACAAAAAACTGAAATTATTAAGAAAGTCTTCATTTTAATAATAATAATATTGTTTATAAAAACAAAAATTCAATTTACAAAAAAGAGATGTAAATGTTTTTTAATTCACATTTGAACATAATTAACTTTATCTCAAGTATCTATTCATTGTTCTAGACTATTTCATATCAGTAAAAAATTATTAACAGAAAAACACAAGGCTAACTCATCATGTCATAGTTCAATAATTTACTTCAAAGATGATCAGAACCTTATGGTTTTACTTTTTAGGTTTGGCTTGAGCAATCGTTTCAGCACTGATTTTCCGTCTGGCCTGGTTTCTAGAGTAGCTCCTGAAGAATTTAAGGAAACTGTTATGCGAATAAATACAATATTGAAAAAAACATTACCTGTAAATGTGAAATGGCTTTTTTGCGGTTGTATATGTTGTTGTTGCACACTTGGATGTTCCTTATGGCCTGTTATCTGTCTTAGTAAAAGGGTAAGGTTTTTTTTAAATTTGATTTGTTGTAGCCTTCAAATATTACATATTCATCTCTTTCAGACGCAGCATTCCTTGAATAAATTATTGGAATGGGAAAATAGTTATCTATATAATAAATTAGGATTACATTGGCGCTTATCCAAACAACAGTGCGATTCATCTTCAATGATGGAATATGTAATACTCATAGAATTTCTACCGAAAATTCCCATATACAGACCTGATTAGCCCTAGTATACGTAATTTTGTATATATTTAGTAATAGAAATATTTACTTATACAAGAATCTCATAACTAAATTCTACTTGTGAATATTAAATCTTTGTGATAATAGAAAATAAAAAAATGTTGATTATGCAAAACTATTGATCCTCAGCAGTATTATAATTTTTTTTTTCTTTTAATCCTTCATATATATTTCATTTGGAGACCCCTCGGTACATGTTATACTTTCACTAATTTTAAATTTGTAATATTTGTTGAACATACAATATAAATTCAATAACCCCATATAACAAACCAAATGAATTAATTTTTATCAGAATATAAATATTGAATTTATTGATGCAAAAATATTTGTATATGATAAAATGCAAAATACAGCAAAAAATTTATTTTTGTAAGGTAGAATCAGAAGGTCCAATACAAGATATACATATATACAGTATAAAAATATGTGCCCTTAGGCACTGAAATATATCACATTCACAATAACCATTCAATAGTTAGCTTTTAGATCGTTTTCCATAATGTAATACCAAAAATCAATAAATAAATTTCAAATTAGTAAAGCAGTAGAATATTAATCACTATTTTTCAATCGTAAAACAATTCAACAATAATAAATCAAATTTAGGACGGAATATTTTTCTGAACATCAAAATTATCCAAAAGATGTATGAAATCATTGTTCTATACAACTATTACTTCCTTTTAAAAACTATTATCTTCATAACTAAATTTATCGATTTCATTCTTAATTGAAAACTTAAAAGTAGGAAAAAAATTCTAATTGATACTGAAAACCTACGTAGGTAAACTTGTGCTTCACTTAAATCAAGTGAAAAAGTTAGTATAATATCTCTTACGGCTTATACAAAGCCTTCGGTTGTGTTAAATCTCTGAAACAATAAATAAACCTGAATATAATATTCGAATTTATGACTAACAACATAATCATCTCAAATCTTCTGGTAAAGGATTGATGATTTGTATAAAGTTCTCAGGAAAGATTCCCTCTTGATCATTCACCTGACCATGAAGCCATTCTTTATTCACCCTTCGAATTAAAATAACAACATCATCAACCTGTAAATAATATACAATGAATTATAATTGAATATTAGGGCAACCTTGTCATCTTTTGGCAAGATGAATACAAACCTCTAGTCCTAAATCTCCTGGTTCAGTAGCCGGAAATTGAAATAATGCGACACCATAGGGAGTTATAATATCGGCAGCATCTTTAGGTGGACTTGGAGGTGGACCTGTAGGCATAGGCAATGAGGGTGGACTTGGAGGTTGACCTGTAGGCAAATGCAAAAAGGATGCATTATCTGAAACACTTGGAAGCTCTGGTTTTTGTTTGATTTTCAGCCTTGGTCTGATTATTGTTGGTCCAAACAATGAGGAAGAAGGCACACTAGTTATGTTGTTATCAATACTTCTCACATTATTCGAGACATAATTATTATTCCTTAAAGTGGAAGAAGATAAGTTATTCGAATTTTGTACTGAATTAATACCCCAGACAGTTGATGAAAAATTGGTAGCCAGAAGCACATCATAATCACTGGCTTTTTTGATGGAAGCTAGGCTACTTGTGCTACTGCTGAAAGAACTTGATACGCTCCCTCCGAATTTAGGTAAACTATCACTTTTGGGGGAGTTTGGTGGACTCCAATCAATAAGGTTTAAATTATCACAATTTTTGTGTATGGTGTGGGTGGATTTACTCTTCAGCTTATTTAGATTTGGGGGCGGAGGTCTTGGAGGAGGTTTCTTTTTACTTTGAGAAGATGCTATTTTTAGAGGCATTTCGAGTAACGAAGACTAAGAGCATACAATATCTTTTTAAAATTTTTCAACAAAAAACTTTGTGGAACTGACAATTTTGACATTGACTGTAACATAACACTAATTAATACAACAGGACTACCAACTACAAAAAAAAAATTATTCTTGAATTTCCACCGAATTAAAGGAAACAAAGTGATGGTATGACATCAGAATATAAAACTAAAACATTTATTTCGACGATGAGTATGAAAAAATGCCGTTTTGATGTCAAATTCATAAATTGAAAGCCTTAAATTTTGTAAACAGATTTATCATTATACGGAGTTCTCTGGTGCGTGTGTTTATTTATTGATGTCAAAAGTCTGTCGTTCAAAAACTTTTTGTTATTTATTTATTTGAATTTGGAAGTGAATGTTTTCTTTTTTGAAATAATTACCACATATTTTTTTCAATCACAGTACAGATTCGATTTTTCCCAAATAGTTTTTCGAAAGTGCTATTGCGCGATCGATGAAGAAAAAAAATTGTTGAGAGAATTCTAGATGTAATGAATTTTATTGAAGCAAATAAATGAAAAGCAGTATCAAGCAAGAATAATGGCTAAAATGAATTCATTAAGCCTATATGTTACAACCAACCAAATTATTCTCAAAGCTGATCCTAATAATTCAACTACATGGCAGGATTTATATAGATTATTGCCTTACTTGAGAAATTCTTTAAGTTGTGTAGTGTGTAGTAATTTATTAGTGGACCCACAATCTCCTACAGGAGGCCGATGTAATCATCATATATGTAAAAAATGTAAAGGTGGAAGAAAAAAAATAAAACCAGCATGCACAGGATGTAGATATTGTTTGGAATATTACGAGAACAAGAGTTTGAAAATTCTGTTACAGTGTTATCAACAGATGTGTCAACACCTCACTCAAAGCCCTATTTATGCAGGTAAGATAATTATTCTATTAATAGGATATAAAAAAAATTATTACTATTTTTTCTTGTAGGCTTGTTAGAACAAGCATCCATAATATCCCCGGTTCAAAGCGTTGAAAGAGGTGCTGGAAATCTGTTAGCACTTATAAGGGAAGGTTCAGAATTTCATGATGATTATCAAAGTGAAGGCGGTATTCCAAAATCAACCTATAACATCTTACCTTGTGTTTATACGAATTCTTCCACACAAACATTACAAGTGACACCTGTAGAAAATAATTCTGTTCCTCTAGCACAAAATGTTTTAAATATTGTGAACTCTTCTAATACCTCAAATATACCTAGTCGGCCAAATATTGGCTCGAATCTCTATTCAGTGATGTATCCTGGAGCAATAAATAAAATAACAATTAAAAGAAAGCCAAATGAACTTAATGATATGAAACAGAAAATTATACCTCTCATGAAGAAAGATCCTGTTGAGAAGGTATTTTTTATGTATTTGTCTGAGATCTTCCTTGATAGTTATTTTTAGGTTTCAGTATTTAAGAAACCAGTTAACAAGTGTGTAGTACAGTCTAAGAAAGGGTGTAGATGTGGAAACGCGACTGCTACTCCAGGTAAACTAACTTGTTGCGGCCAAAGATGTCCATGTTATGTAGAGAGTAAAGCTTGTATTGAATGTAGATGTAGAGGTTGCAGAAATCCACATAGGCCAGATGGTCTCAAGGTATTGTCTCATGAAAATTATTAGGTTTACCACTAATGAACAAAAATTACAGGTACGACCGATGATCCCAGACATTCATTCCTATCAAGTGAATACTACTACACAATTATCAGAACCTCAAATAATACATAATCAACCAATAAAACTTGGAAGTGTTGATGTGGATCCTCATTTCACCTTTGATCCAATTGGATTGAAAACTTACAAAGGTAGCTAGAAGAACAATTTTATATGATGTTAAACAATTAATATCATTCTTATTTTCTAGTTGTTGCCGGTGGCTTCAATAGTTTATCAATTCCAACAACTTTGCTTATGAATACACCAATCTTAGAAGAGGATATTAACTTAGAAGGATGACACCAAAATTTATTTCAACCTTGAACCCAAACTTGTCTTCATTTCATCTTATCGAAAAAAAATAAGGACTTTGATCTATATTACAACTTAGATCTCAGCAATAAAATATAATGAACATTATATATATATATATTATATAGTGAGAAGCTTTAGGATGAAATTTTGTATAATTTTTTTGACACGCTTCAAAAACTTCGAAGAATATTTTTTATAACATCTCAATAAAAGAACTATTAAAATTATGGAAAAAAAAATGATATATGAATTATCTCACCCAAGAACCTATCGAATTAAAGTAAAATAAGCACAAATTCAAAATTACTTCATCATTTTTTCAGTTCGAAATTTTTTTTTCCAACAATCTTGGCTCAAAATTTGAAAATATAGATTTTAGACAAAATGGTCCGCTGTATCTCCAAAACAAGCATCTATGAATAATTGTTGTTTTGAGGAATGCTTTCAATAAAATCAATTAAAAAAAACTATTGCAATTTGAAAAATGTATATAATTAATCACTTTTTCAAAAAAAAAAAAGAACAAAATTTTCAGTAACATCTGGACCACTCAAATAAATTTAAGAATAAAAAGAATTCTTAAAACAATTCATAAGTATTTCTGAATTTTGAATGGATTGTTCTTCTTAAATGCCTTTCAACGTGAGGCCATTCATTCAAACTACTTAATTCGATCAATTTTTCTTCAATTATCTTCTGTCGAAGTTCTTCTTGCAATCTAATCAGGTACTTGAAAGTTTTGCCATAATATTTTCTGACATAAGTATACCATACCAAAAAGTAAAGCACATTGGTGGACTGAAAAAAAATTGATTATAAATAATGAATTGAATATGTACAAGGATTTCACCTTTATTGTTGACTCGTTGAGATCAACAAATCTACTCAAGGAGTTCCAAATATCAGAAATTTCTGTATGTATCTTCGGCTCATCCTCTTCATTTTCTGCCGGCAGTAAACGACATTTTGCAATTCCTTTATGGCATAAAGCGTCAATCAAAGTGCTCTTTTGAGATTCCAACCTAAAAAACAAGTACTCAGATAATAGTATAAAGGATAGTGATTCACTTTGATTTATGCATATTCACTATGAAATTTGTTCTCTTTGAATAAGTCTCAAATTTTCTCAAAACGTAATTATTTTGTACCAGGCATTCCAAATCATGTGACACAGAATATATCTCATTTGTAGCAGTTTGAATGTTAACAGATGAATTTTGAATTTTTTCATAAAAATCGAGAGTGAACATGATAAACTATGACACCAATTCTGTCATGCCGATCGCCTCCTCGTTGAATTTTACTCTTGTCAGGTCTCTGGATTGCCTAACTAACTAGATTTCTCTATTCTAATTCAACCCAACTCTTGTGAAAACAAAAAGCATACTTTTTAGTTTTGGCTGGATCTGCTTTGACATCTGTTTTAACTGCAAAATTAATTAAGAGTGAATCAGCATCGATAAGCTCCAATATTTTATCACAAATGCTGTTAATTCCACAAATTTTTTCCATGTCAACGTCTTCTTTTTTTGATTTGAAGGACGGAAGTGAATTTTTGGGATCCCAAGTATCAACTTTTGATAAGTAATTTGCATATAAATTCAAATTGGAATTTGCGATAGTATCATTGCACAAATCTTCGTATAATTTCTCAGCAGCTGTTAGATCTGAAAATTCATAATTTTGATAAAATCTACATTCAATTTTAGAATCAAATATTGTTAATAGGTGAATTAACATATTTTTCAAATCCTCTAATTATTCATTGAGGTTTTTGAAGATATGAAAGTGAATAGTTGGGGAATTTAAGATAGAAAGATCTACATTTATGCATATTGAAGATAAAACCACAAAATCTGCCTATGTGATTTTCATGCACTTAGTTACATACACACATTTCAGGACATTATATAGGTGTGTTCAAAAAATTCAAAGTTCCCCAACTTTCAAAGAGCAGTATATTTTCATTTCTCATAAATAACAGTCAAAAAAGTAAAATGCAATAACTTTATTTAGCGTGACGTCACTTGAGATATATAAAAAATTGAGCATCATATAAAAAAGAGTGATTCAAATGCTCAACTGATCATATTGAAGTATTTAATTTCATTGAGAAATAAGTAGCATATTTTATTTTAAAAAAAGTGAAATTCACAGCAAAACACTGAACTCAAAGGAACGAAAATGCAAATATGATCACGTGTATCCTTCAAATTGTTCAAATCATAATTTCCCACAATCCAGTTTTTTCTCTTCACTTGATATAAAAGGCATTCATTATTTTCGTTTTTGAATATTTTTTTAAATTTTTGGTCAAATGAATGTACATCATTTTTGAATGTCTAACCTATGAGGATGTCAATAAATAGGACTATATTTTTTTTACTGTCCCATTAGATAGAAATATATAAACTTCACATATTATAGGATATACCACATACAAATTTTTGATTGAAATAATATTATAATTATATTTTACCTAACTTAGAAAGCATTTGTATCTTCATATCCCGCATATGTTCATTGATATCTTCAATCTTCGATTTTTCAGAAGAACCATTATTATTTTTTTTGTTATTGCCTTCTGCCATTATATATTTGAAAGGATATGTATCTATTTCTTTAGCAATTTCATCCTTAACATAGCTAATTTTTCCAGTTAAATATGTTCCACCATTTTTGGGTAACCTAGAACAAATTATTGAAGAACAACCTAAGGCAAATTGGTGAGGAAGCCATTTGAGGTTCAGTTCCATCGAGGATTACATTTAAACAATGAAATAATCGGCAACTTACTTTTCCGATGGTATGGGGGCAACATAAATGGTAACAGGTTGTGATCTCAAAGAGGAGAAACTCGTTGCTTTTTTACCGACAATAAGAGCATTGTTGTAACTGGAGTACACATCGACATGAATAGTATTAGCCAATTTCAGTTGTAGAAGGATGGGAACATCTCGCAACTTCTCCAAATATTCAGTTTTTTCATGCCTTACTTGAACACGTATTGTGTAATCACCTTTATCCAGTTTCAAGGAATACTGAAATATTTTTTAAAATTACCTGAACTCCAATGTTCTTGTAATTATTTCACACAAACCTTGTCTGGATAAGCATCTCCACAGCCTTTAAGTTGTTTATTCGAATCATAGAGCATCCACAATTGAGATTCGAACATACTCTCATAAAGTGTGTCACTCAATGGAGCTAAATTCGGTATCACATCAGTTGTTTTGGTAAGAGAAAAGGTATAAGTTAACAAGAGATCGTAAATTTGTCTTGTTGGGGGAATAACATCACGACTTGTCAAAGCAGATATTTTTGCATCATTAGGCCTGAAAAAAATTGATTAGATGAGGCTTTTGAATTGTTGTCTGTGTGCGGCCTATCATTTTGCTTAAATGTATTTAATTTTGAAATTCTGAGCAGAGAATGGTCATGAATGATTGGATTACCATTATTCTCATTTTTTAATGAGATATTCTCGTTCTAATGTAAATTCAGTTTGGGGCGGTCAGTCAACAATTTTTGTTTACGTAAGTCAACTGTCATAAATTGCTCAATCCCATTTTCACTATCATTTTCATCTTAATATTCTGTCCGATAAATGGAGGAAGCGTTTTGAATTTCAAATTCGAAGTATACACAATAACGCAAAAACTCAATATTATCAATAATTGGAAGAATGGAGCTTTTAAAATTGTCCTCTGCGAATTTCCAGAAAAATAAAAATAGATCTATCTGGAATAAAAATTATTACTCAATAAAAATTATTGATGAAACTCAACTAGTGAAAAACTCAAGGTGATAATGCTAATGATCTATTACGGTCTATCAGAACATATAAAGAAGAAAAAATGGGACCATTACATCTACTTTCGAATTGTAACTCGAAGCACACAGTAATGCAAAAATTCAATATTATCATTAATTTTAAAAATGTCCTCTGTTTATTTTCATAACAGTAACTGGGGTAAAAATAGATCTATCACGAAAATAAAAATTGATTACCCTCGACAAATTATCATTAACATTTTTTTATTAAACTAGCGACTAATTCCAGATTATAATGATGGGTTGACCTGCCTAGAAGGAAAATGGAAGTGAAAAAGTGACAAAGATAGCTTTTATAGACCTAGAAAAAGTGTATATAGCGTCCCAATATCCCAACTGTGGAAAGTAATGGATAAACTAGATATTACACCTATTCAAAAATTCAATTATAAAACAAATCACTTACCTCACAACCATAATCGAATGGCTAAGAACAATAGAAGGCACAATTATCTCTTCATTGTGTAAAGTCTTCAATTCCATGCTCAGAATCCCCTCAGCAGCATGCATCGTTGGGCTAATCAAGGAAGGTAAAATCCCCCGAAAATTGATTTTGTAATCCAATTTCATACTTCCTACGCTGGACCAACGTTTGGTAATGCATATTTCCACAGTGTACCCGCCCAACACTTTGAAAGCCATCGCCAAGTCTTGTGTTGAATTAATCGTGATTCTCTTATTGAAGTCGATAGCCTTGCACCATTTTTTTGGAATGATTTGCAGAACATGAATATTAAAACTACCTCTTTCTTCCCCCTTATTCGATATATTAAGTTGAAACCATGTAGCTCTTTTCGGTACATGTACGAAAATCCTTTCAATTGTGTTTGGTTCAAAAATGACATCTTTGAATTCTAGAGAGTACTTAGGCTTTTGTACAAAACGGGGAATTATAACAGTAATTGGTAATCTGAACATAGGTCCTTTATCGATATTGTATCGATCATAACCAGTTATAAACGTGTTATGAACACCTGGTTCAAGTCCACTAGTGTCAACTTTCACTTCAAATTCTCTAGAGCAATTCGAAAGATCTAAATATGTTGGTGCCTTAACATAACTTGCATCATGCGTTATAGCTAATCTCAAATTGAAATTTTGCTTCACCTCAGCCGGTACATTATCACTATTCAAAAAGTATGGTTCAATGCTTACATTTTCAACAAAATTCGGAACATTCAACTTATTCCTTACGAATATTCCTTTTTCCTTGTTCTCTCCGCAAGTTACATCCAACCGAACATTTATGTCTTTGGCTTTGTAATGCGTCGTCAGATGATCGAACGTTTTTTCAACATTCACTAGACCACAACCTTGGGCGAAAACCTCGGTGTCTTTCAAATAAGTAGCAGATGCCTCAATGGCCCTTTTAATACTGTAAGGTGAATAAGTTACATCTTTCTTTTTGAGCCCGGAGATCAGTAAACTGATACAACCAGCTGCATGAGGCGAGGCCATGGAAGTTCCATTGTATAAATGTGCATATGCCTGTGTGAAATTAGGAACGGAAGTAATAGCAGCACCTGGTGCGCAAATAGTCACACCCATTCCACCATCCATTGTGGGACCTCTCGATGAAAATGTATAGAGTCCCCCTGAAGCATTAAAAATAACAGAGATATGTCCAGTTTGAAGTATTTTGATTTTGGTATACCTGGTAATTTTTGGCGCATGGCGAGAGCGGCTACCATCATTTCAGGTGATACATATGCTCCCACTCCAATAAGAACTTCTTTATTAATATCTGGGGGAGTACCAATGGTGTTCAACGCTGGACCATGGTTACCTGCTGATACAACCCAAGTAATACCATATTTATTGACAATGTCTATTATTAATTCTCCAATACGCCTACAATGTATAATAATTATAACCAAGTTCTTTTCCGGACAGAACAGATACAATAGCTTAGAAAATGCAATATATTCTAAAAGCACAGAATAGTTCTACAAAAAATTTAACTTTGATTACTATAAATAAAAAATAAGTTGAAGAAGCATTATTACAATTGTTAAATTATGATAATAATAATAACTGTCTTTATTAGGTGAAAGTTTAGCTATAGCTATTCTTAAGCTTTTACCTAATTGATCTTACCCTGAGTTCGACCAATGCGATTGTTCCCCATAACTCATATTGATCACATCAATATTTTCAGTTTTTGACAATTCCATAATTTTAATCATAGCTCTAACAAGAGCTGTTCCCGATTCCATAGAACCCAATCTACCATCTCCAATGGTCAAAGAAATTATCTTTGCACCTGGGGCAATTCCATTTTCCTCTGGTTTGTCTGGGAAATGACCAGCAGCTATAGATGCTACATGAGTACCGTGGGAAGCTGTAAACATAATATCATCAAGATCTATACATAAACAAACAATATGAAAACACTTACAGCAAAGACCAACTAGTTCTAATATATCTCCATTATTATGTACATTAAAACTGAAATTCAAATTGCATATCGTTGTAAGTGATGCATAATCTCCAGTTAGACTATACTCTCCTAATAAAGGACAGTTTTCAAGATCTCCATTTTCAGTTGTATCAACACAACACCTCCACCTTTTAGAGTCATGAAAAAGTATACAGTCATAAACTGGACCTGGATCAACCATTTTTTTTTCAAAATTATTCAAAATTTCTAGAGTAGCCTCAAGATTTTGTTTTTTCATAAGAATTTCCTCTGATATTGAAGATTCTGGAAAAACAATGAACCTCTTTTATCAGAAAGAAATGAGGTGGAATGAAAGAACTCTGAATATTTTCATGATTCTACCTTTAATATCATCGTAAGCAGACAATTCTCTCCTTGTTTGTGCTAGAATTTCCCAATTAACATTTTGCCAATTTTTTTCTAAATACTTTGCCCTCATCTCTTTTTGTAAGGATCTAGGATACAAGGAGTAAGCATGTTTTATTCCAATCCTATAAGAGTTTGTAGGATTGTGCCAATTCTCAGGTATCTAAAAGGTGAAGGTTAGTCAGATTAAAACTTGGAAACAATAGTATAAGTCACTTTCAACTTCCTTCCAGTAAGACCAGTAATGACACCATTGACTGATTTAACAACAGTAGATGTAGAGACATCTCCACAACCACTGCAATCGAATCGATGAATAATTTTTCGATGTCCTTCGGTAGTAGTCTGTAAAAAATCTGTACTTAGACTTCGAACCAATTGAATCATTTATGATGTACCTGTAAACCCGGAGCACCAGGATCTACACCAGAATCAAGTATTACTATAGTAGTGCCTCTTCCATCGTATTCAGGATACTTTGTTAGAAAGGAAATTACTCCGGTTTCTTTTTTGGGTAACAAAGATATTACCGGATATTCTTCTAAAGCAGTAGTCATACTAATAAAAACTTTTTCCAGGAGAATTTTCAGCTAATAAAGGACTAATGCCTGCCAAGAGGACGTTGAATTCAATTATCGTCTGATATCTCACCCTCGATAAAATTCAGATGTTCTGATATTTAGAACCTCAATTAGTTTTCTTTTTGAATTTTTAAAAAAGCCAAATCATCTCATAATGACGCCATCACTTATTATTTACAAACACCGAGAAATGGAATTAAATTTTCTACTTCTATGGTGTATACATCAGAACTACCTTTATACCGAAGTTTCAAAAATTTTCCAAAAAAATGGAAACATACAGCACTTTTAGAGTCTGAAAAACATACAGATATAAGAGGAAAAACCTACTTATCGAATTTTGAAATGCAGATTTAAAAAAAGATTAAATAGATAGTTTTAGTAAAGTATGTCCATAGGTGTAACGAGTGGGGGATTATTGGGGACATAACGCCCCCCCATTGATTGGAATAAATTAAAAGAATTGTAAGTAAAATAAAAAAGAATGATGAAAAATTGAAAGATTTTGCATTTTTAAAGTAGGGGTAACTCCCCTCCATTAGTCAACTCTAGTTACGCCAATGAAGGATGTTGCCATATACAGGGTATCCCGGGAAGAATGGGACAAACGTATCAAGAGGATCAATCAATGTGGCGTGGCTAATCCCAGCCTGCTTTATTCCTCATACCTCAACAATTCCATGTTCCCCCAAAAACCACATTTCTGCCAATACCTCACCCATCCCTAATAATATCCCCTTATCTCTACCCCTCCAAGTGACAGATTCAAGCAGAACGAGCAACACGAGAAGAGAAGTAGAGCAGCAGGGTCCACCAGAGAGGCGCAGAATCGACCAGACAGAGGCCATAAAGGTAGGTGGAAATCATTGACAGGTCTAGCAGAAGACACAAGATTTGGCTGTGAGTACGTGGTAGAATAAGGGTTACTTATGTTTCTGCGGGCGCCAGTTTAGGACCTTAAGTGTAATTCTCGGTACACTATTCGAGGAGTAACTATGACTTAAATGACCTCGAATCTTAGGAAACGAGGATAACGAAGAAGTATGTTAGTATTCTGCTCAACTGCACTGCTCACAGTCAAAACTACTACACTCCCTCTAAAAACCCCCATCCTTATAACTGCCCTGCACAAACTGAGGCTGATCCTATTCTGTGAGGACTTAGGGTTTGCGTAAGTTGTGCAAGTTCGCAAAGGTCGCAAGACCAGGGTCAAGAGGCGTCTCCTCGTGGAAGATTAAGTTCGAAGGGAGGAGGCTTGCCGACCACGCTTTTTAGACTACCTGTTGAATGACTCTACCCCCTTCAACAAATTGCTTCTGCCCTATCCCACACTCCTTACGGCAGGACAGCGTGAAACAAGAAGGACATTCCGCCGTAGAGTACCAAACCCTTGGCGAGCCGGCCGCACTGAGGCTGAATGCGTAAGAGGAAGGTTGGTGTCCTTGGAACCTTTCTCTATGGGTTCGGCGGAGGTGTAATGGAGGTTTTTAGTTAGTATGCCCTTCAGGAGAGCCTCTCATTACCCAGCAGGTGCTAATAGGAGTTTTACACTCGTCGAGATTTGTTGGGTGTCCATAAGGTGGATTTCCCTCTATTAAAAAAAGAAAGGGGCAAAGTGTGTTGAAAAAAACTTATAAATTTCTTCGGTCAACCTATAGTTAAAAACTTGTGGACCAATCAAACGATTGTTGTAGGCACGCCGCACCGCAAAACATTTATCGAGAATCTAACTTGGGATTTTTTTTTTAATTACTGATCTTGGATTATCCTGAGCGTATACGTTAAAATAACAGGAATTGTAGATTCCATCTCTAGTGAATTGCGAACTTCAAAGTTCGAAAATGCCACAGATTTGTCGAAAAGCATATCGGTACTGGTTTTTTAAATAATGCATCCGTTTCGAAGATATTGAGTTTTTCGTCTTTGTTCTATTGATGGGACACCTTATATATATATAAACATTTTTCAATTATTCCGAGATTTAATTAATTTTGTGTTTATTGTATAATTGTAATCAATTCATTCATATATATGTTGTCCCATTTAAAAACGCCAACTCTCATCTTTATCTCTAAAACGGTAACTGATTTCTATGATTTGTTATGAGCATCATATAAATCATAAAGTTACCTGAAAAAAACGTTTCAGTATTTTTCGAATATCTCGATCAGAAACCATCAAGATATAGCGAAATATTTGAAACAGTCATTTTTGATCGAGAACGAATCAATATATCTATGATCTGCTTTCAGATGTCTCATTATTTCGAAAAAAGAGATCGGGGCCTTGAAGATTTTCACTCTAAGTCTTATAGTTCTCGATATGCTTCCAGTGAGCAATGAGCATCGAATTTGGAACACCCTGTACAGCAGAAAATAATAGATCAAATGGTGAGTTTTATATCGTTTTTCATACGTTCAGAGATATCTTGCGATAAAACCAAAATACAATACACCAAAGCGTAAAATTTGTTGTGTTTTTATGTTAATAAGTTTGATGCAGTTCGTTCTAAAAAGGATTTTTTTACTTGACCTAGACCATGTTGTTTTAAAAGGTTATAAAAAATCTCTACTGATGTCTGATGAGATAGATTTTGCGTGCGGTAAATTTGGGGAATACTTGACCGCATTCGGTTGTGTTTTGGGTTTCCGCCTTTTATTCTTCATGTTGCTAGATTTGCAACAGCACAGTCACCTAGAGAACAATTAACGAATTAAAAACTTATCTTCTCGACCTTAATCATTGGATTTTCGCTTGGGCGTTGAAATCAACATGAAACAAGTGGTTGAGTATCTCAGTTCGTCTATTGCATTTTCAGATTTAAGAATAAGCGCTGAAGCTTTGTGGGAGAGAAAAGTATACACTTATATTGGTTGTGTCGGTGTGTCACTATAGTCTGAATTCACGTTTGATGTGATGTAGAGTGATTTAATTGATCGAATGAGCCCGAATTAAGTGAACTTATTCTGCTAATTAGTGCATTAAGGCAATGTGACAATGTCTGAAGAAGTAGGTTTAGTTTTTATGAATCTGAGCCTATTATTAGACGGTAAGTTATAATTTATTTTTTCTTGGCATTGAGCAAAATTTAGGGGATTACGTCCAGCTCTTTGTTGATAAGATAAGACAGGAAGCTTGTTCTCAGCAGGATGTAAATTGTACATTCATACCGTCATACTGTATAATAAAATTGTGATTTATTATGCGCTAATATACACAGGTTATGGATTATGCTCGCAAATTCATGTAATAATTTAATTAAATTTTGTCCGTTTGAAACAGGATTGAACCTTCGAAATATATAATTCAAAATTCGTAAAATTGAATTCTCACGAAAATCAAAATTATATTAAACTAGGAAAAAAAATTGAATGATCAAAATAAAATTCAAAATTTTAGCGGTTTTTCAAACGGCTGTATTTTAGATAAAAATGGGATTATCTCAATTTGAAAAAACTTTTTGAAGTTCATAGTATAGAGATCTCATGATGAAAAAAATTTCAAGCAACGTGTACCGCTCAATCCTAATGAATACAGTAAATAAAAATTCTGCAAAATTTTTTCAGATTTTATTTTTAGCATACAGACTTGGAAAAAATGTCTCCAACTTAACAACTATATGGATAAGAAAACTTGTTCACTCTGCTTCAAAATCCTTCTTTCAAAACTTCGATACGAGTTCTTATCGCTGAAATATCGAACTTTGAATTGAAAAGGACATTTTTGTCTTTAACCATCAATATCTCAGAAATGAAATTATAAGTTTTTTTTCTGCATTTCTATCAATAACGGTGTTCAAATTCATGAAATGATTTTTTTTTGATTTTCAAAAAAAAATTTTTCACTTTGGTTTTTTTATTGACAGGAACTTATTATCATTTCTAATGCGATTCCGTTATTCCATGATCTTGATTATAAAACCATATTAATTTCGAAATAAAGTTGATATACCCAAAGGAATTTCGAACTCGATCTACTCGCTTTTCATATCTCAACTTTTCATCTATCGAACTTTTACAACGCTAAAAAAAGCCAGTTTATTTTCAAAACGAATTTGCAAAATTTGAAAATTATTTTTGATTCCCTATCATGGTTAAAAGGCGTGAGCCTTTGATTTTTCTGAAAATTCAATAGAATGAAACAAAAAAACCGCTCCATGGATTGAATTGAAATTCTGTGGGATTTTTGTGGTGATATTGAACTGTAAAACGCATACTTAATATTGATGGTTTTCTCGATATTTTCAATTCAGTGCTTGATTGTCCGAAAAGACTCCGAAAGTCCTTTTTTCTCAACTTTTCAAATTAATATAGAGAACGAAAAATTTGTTTTCCGAAAAACCAATAGCTACTTTTTATAGAGTGTTGATTCAAGATTTCAAAACATCCCTTAAATTTTATGTGCAAACATTGATTGGTGAGAACTTGGTTGAAGACAATTCAAAGTTCGATATTTCAGCGAGAATAGCTCCTATCGAAGTTTTGAAAAACGGATATTGTAGCTGAGTGAACAAGTTATCTCATCTATATATTATGGTTAAGTTGAAAAAATGTCCAATTCTGTAAACCAAAAATGAAAATAGTATTCTAATGTTACTTTTCCTTTTCCGACGAACTTTCACTGAGAACTGACGAATAGATTACAAGATATCGAAATTTTGCAAATAAATTTTTTTAATTCTCTTAATTGCGATAATTTCAGCCGACTCAGAATAAATTTGACTTCTTCACCAGTGGGTCGAACCCAATCAACAATTCTCGGCTCAAAATTAAATAAATTTGGTACAGAATAAGTTGATACACCGCAGTTGAATTCTTGTTACTCTATATAACGATCCATGAATTTTAGAGATAGAAAAAAGTAATAAAATTTGAAAAATCATTTTCATTTCATTTATTTTCTGAGCCGTTATTTTTTCGATATTTGGAATTATTATGAGATGGGAGGAAATTAAAAAAAAGTGTAAATTTTTCATTTTTTTTCGAAAATATAGCTTTTAAATGTGTTCTATTTTTTTTTTATAGATATATGCGTATTTTTGAGGGATGGCGTGAACAAAGAAGTATTTTCCGCTGACTTTCAAAAGAAAGCTGAAACTTTAATAAAACGCTCGAAGGTACAATTACAGCAAATTTCAAATCTTTCAAATGGAGAATGTTATATGGACATGGAAGAACATAAAAAGGAGGAAGGTTAGTAATGATTTGATTTCGGCGAACAAAATCTATTAAAAATTAGTTTATTATTCTTTATGTGCACTTTACTTTTGTTTGAGACCAGATTAGTAAAAATACATTATTATCTAGTGGTATAATTCAAATCTTTTGTCTATTAACTGAAAATCTATATTTAACCATTCTTATCAATCTGTCTTCCTTCAAATATTAAATATAGTCTTTCCTCTTACTCTTTTTCCTCTTTATGACGTTAATCTGATAATACTTACTTTCAGAAACTGCAGAAGAAGAAATTTACACTGATGCTAATGAGGAAAATGAACCGCCGGTGAAAATTAATGAAGTTTGTCCTTTTGTTGGTAGGTATAAATTAAACTTTTGAGTTCATAAAAATATTCCGGCAAAAGGGAATTTTGAAGAGTTCGGTCATAAAAAACACTTAGGTGACACTTATGTCACTACATAAGTACCTATTGAATATATCATGTATATTGAGGTATGTGATAAATAAAAATTTGGATTGATTTTCCTAGGCTTACCTGCAAAAGAACTACCTGAGAGCGATAAATGTGGATTCATTGATATGAAAACGAAATTCATATTTGGATTTGACTATTTGAAAAGAGTGTATGCAGTAGTACATATGGGTTGGTTTCTTATTTATACCAGTAATAGGGACTCTAAACCAACATATACTTATTCGCTGAATTTCCATAAAGCTCAACCAATGCCGAAACCAGGAGAGAATGAAACACAGTTGTTCTCTTTAACCAACAGTGAAACTAATGAGAAGTTAAAGGTAAAAATGTACGGTCAAATTTAATTATTTCAAAATTGTGAAGCTCACGTTATTTCATTTTTCCAATAAACGTTTCATGATAAAATTACATTTTCATAAGCAATTCGTTTTTGGAATTTTTGCGCGCTTGTTCGTTGTTGAATTTTTTTTTGAAGATCATTATGCCTGAAATCAACCATATTCGGATATAATTAGTTGTTTTCAACGTATTGAGAAAACGTATAAAAATTCAGCTCAGAGTTCTTTCATCACAGAGGTTAATGAGATAGAAAAAATTAAATTTAAATCAGATGTCTGGTTGACATGAAGAAACTGCAAAACATCACAATTGAAAGACAGAGTAAGGTGTTTTGAAAGTCTAATGATTATGATATTATTGATAAACGAACGCGCAGAAGCTTATGAATTTTTTTATATTTACAGAAATTGAAAGTCAATATCAAATTTAATCAAAAAATTTCTTTAGTTCTTAGCTCTAACTCACAAGGACATGCTTCAATGGATAGCTAAAATAAATGAATATCATCAAAAGAATGATAGGCAGCCAAATAGAATTGAGAAAATGATAACAGTTGAAAAAATACCTGAAACATCCAGTAACACCAAAGAAGAAGAAGTTTCAGAAGACGATGAGGAAAATTATGATATTGTAGTATTGAAAATGAATGACACCAAAAATGATATGCAAATGGAAGCAGAAGAAGAAGAAGAAATCTATGAAGTTATAGGGTACAGGATTTTTTAATTTATTAATTTTATTCAGATAATCATTTTTTCGGTTTTTCAAAGTAAAATTTTCAGGCCTCAAAGCTCAGAAAACAGCCAGCTTATTTCAATGTCTAAGCCTCTCGAATTACCAAGTCTTCCCATAAGAAAACAACAAACACCATTGCCTCCATTACCAGATGAAAATGGCTCATCAGAATCACTTGCTTCATACGATAGTCCAGTTGTTATTGCAGCTTTGGATAGAAAATCTATTATTTCGGACACAGCCTCATTTTCTGAAGAAGAAGAGCAAGAAATTTACGATGAGTTGGTGATTGCATCACCAGTAGAACTGAGGAGTATAGGAGTACAAAAACCAACATATCTGCCGGATCCACCGAAGAGAGAAGAAACTTTTACTTCGGTAATTTCATCTTTGAAGGATATGAAACAGCAAAAGGAAAAACCGATTCCCCCAAAGAAGCTCCCAATTGAGAAACAAGTCTCTAATAAGTCTAGCCAGTCACCAGTCAAAGAAACTCAATCATTGATCACAATGAGGAAACCATTCAAGCCATCTCTAATTAATAATCAAATTCCACCAGATCTGAAAGGTGGATCTTGTGCTAAACCTATACCGCCATTCTTAACAAAACCAAAAATTGATGTCAAACTCATAAAATCTTCAGCTAATTCTAAACCTTCCACTAAGCACGTTATGAAGTTAGCCAAAGAAATGAGTTTGAAATAATAAGTAGTTACTTCTAAACATTCTCAATACATATAGATATATTAGGATATTCTGTTCGTTATTTTATATATTTTTGATAAATAAATAAAGTCATTTTTAAACTAATTTTATTTACCTTATATCCTTTGATGTATAAAAATGTATCTCTCGGACTCTTATAGGACAAAACTCCCTTTTGAAGACTTTTGGTTTTCGGCTCAGCCTGGATGTCTTGATCATCTTTGACTACTTCCTCAGAAGTTTTGATCACTCTCCGATTGATTGTAACTCAATTGAAAAAAATTCAACTTCGAATAATTTATTAAATCATTTGCTATACAGTTTCTGATAGTAAAAAACAAGGAGACATCCAATTGAAGACGTGGACATGAAATAACGAAACAAATCCATACCATTGAACATATCAAACATTCAACAATTTGCTTACCTACATTTATCACGTTTTGACAATAAAAAATTACTGTGTAACTATATAGTATTTATAATAGCTTATTAGGTTCATACTAAATTATGTCCAGCAAATTTCCAAAATAATGGCACACATTCGAAAATAATTCATAAAATACTAATACTGATTTTCAAGGTTCAATTCAATAAATGCTTGTAGAGAAAAAAATGATATAATAAGTGCGAGGACACATATCCTAGACATCTCGATACTATTCATACTTAATAGATTGATCTTGTGATTTACAGTATGAAGAATGTTATAATAAAATGCACATCAGAATAAAATTTCTCAAAAAATTTTCATTTGGGGTTTCTTTTGTACGGAAGCTGTCAATTGACTCAAGTTTTCAATTCCTAGTATGTGATATAGATGCTTTGGAACATCAATTCAGTTGTTCTTAAAGACAAACATTCACTATATATTTCGATAATAGACAATCATCAGCAATTTTCTCGATGAAAATCTGAATGAAGTCTAGAAAACTCTAAACACTCCATAATAGTAAGTGGTTAGTGGAATCTTCTCTTCCAGCGACCTCTGATATGTTAGAGCATCGAAAATCTTCATAGCCATCACCCCCAGATATAACCAAGTTTCTGAAGTTGTTCCTTTGATCGGATATTCTCTTAAACATATGTCTATGCGGTATCTCTGGAATATTAGGAGGTATTTCTAAATATGTTAAAAATCTGGCTTGTCCCGTATGTCCATGGGATACGCCAGTAACAACAGGTGGAGAACTATTGGAAGTGACATTAGATACTCCTTGGATATGGGGCATCGTCAAAAGAACTCCAGCAGACGTCCCAATCCAGATTAGATCTTTACAAGCCAACAAAGATGTCACCCTTAGACATGCTGCTTTGTGTTGTCTTATTATGTCATCACAGCCTGTCAACAAAACAACTGTTTTCTAAATGTAATACATACTCCAATACTTATATTTTTTGCTACATGTTTGAAGCAAATACTACTTACTAGTTAGCATTTTGGTCACCGCCGCTGCTACATTTACTTCGCAAACAAATTCGAAGTTACTAGAATTGTAGCATTTAATCGTTGCAGAATGTTGTATGGATAACCAAACGTTATTTCCAGAAACAACAATACAACTGATGGGTTTGTTGTTTTCTGTAGTTATTGAGAATGTGTTTTCGGTGACTAGGCTACGTGGATTCAAAATCTTTATGAAATTTCCATAATTGCACCATAATTTCCCATCGTTAGCTATCAGCTTTAACACTGGACTGGATATGCTACCAACTTGTATGGTTATAGGAGAATTCACATTCCAAACTCCTTAAAACAAATTATCGAATGAAGAGTATTAGTTGAAGTTACTTCAAATAATCTTACCTCCTTCTCTCTCATACACCACAACATCACCATTTGCTAAAGATACAAAAACTCTACCGTCCATATAACTGAAAATTGGATACCAATTGAGAATTAAAATATTCCTTGGAATATTGTACTCACATAATTGATAGTATAGACGAGTTGTGCCTAATTTTCGTTTTGTTCCTTTTAATACGAATATTATCAGTTGAACTATAGACATGGATATATCCATCTTCAGTGCCAATCCACATGGTTGCTCCCAAATGATCCACTTCGTCCAGATCAACGCTAGAATTGTCCGTACTGTTTGTTACTTGATGGTGAGGTTCTTGAAAATCCTCGTGGTCACTCTTATCGTCTTCCTCGCTGGACGAACTACTATCCAGTTGGATCTCATGGTCAGCAGTCGGAGGCACACTGGAAAACACATCTTCAATTGAGGATGATGACGATTTTTTAAATTCTTACGGTTCACTACCAGCCGGCACCGAGGCTATACACAAAATTCTAGCATTGCAAACACTATTGCAAGACAATACTGTAGGTTCGGGTTGAAAACTGAGTATACACACTTGACCAACATAGCCATCACTATTGCAAACCCATACTGATTTATGACTATCGCCTAAGGTAGAAGCTGCACAAGTGAATTGAAGTCCTGCTCTGGTTTTTCTTATAGGAACTGTCGCAACTAATTCTGGTAATGGCTTTTTTACACCGGAGATCACTGCAAAATTTATTTCATATCTTATGGGGGCCTTTTGACTAAGATCAATATTCTACCTAATTTGTTTTTGGTCTCAATGAATGCTTCTTCCCAAGTTGATCTTTTTTCTGGAGTCGAGAACATAATGCTTATATGTTCTTCGCCACTTCTGAAAAAGGAATTGTTAATGTCAGCCATACTTTATTTATTACCTGCTGAGTTTGGCCTGAAGGAATTTCTAACCCTTCTGGTTATTCACCAAATAAGTATTTTTCTTTTCAACTTCTTGCGTTAGTAATCTTTTGTATATATTAGGTGTCAACTTTTTGCTTCCGTCGTTTTGCAATAGATGGCTGTAGCGGTAAGTGGTAGTTGAAATAAATGGATCGTAGATGTTATACAATAATCAAAAGTATTTGTAAACATAACACAATCGAAATAATCGACCATTATAGTGCCTGCGTCATAAAGTTATTTTCTATTAAACATGTCATCTTACGAGCCAAACTCGTCAGAAATCTGTGGCTGAGGCTCATTGAATGCTCTCTATACTTATGGTGAGGCCGCTATCAGTGAAACGCTTCAGGAACGGTGATTTTGACGTCGAAGACCAGCATGGCGGTGGAAGAGAGAAGCTTTTCGAAGATGCAGAATTGAAGGCAATACTTGATCAAGACTCGTGACAAACGCAACAAGAATTGGCAGGATCGGTGGGGGTGACACAACAAACAGGCTCATAGAAATGATTCAGAAACAAGAAAATAGGGTGCCGCATGAGCGGACGCCGATAGATGTTGAACGGCGTTTGTCTGCTTGCAAGGTAAATACAGCCATGCTTCCACGTTGACGGCCAAACCGAATATTCACGGTTCCAAAATCATGCTCAGTATTTGGTGGGACCAGCTCGGCGTAGTGTATTATGAGTTGTTAAAACCAACTGAAAAAATCACAGGTGATCGTTAGCAAACGCAATTAATGCGTTTGAGCCGAGCATTGAAAGACAATACAACGAGAAATATGATTAAATGATTTTGTCACATTGATTTGGTCTGCGGTAAATTGAAGAGTTCATTTTTCGCTATAAGTAGAGTAAGACATTTGTTTCCTATGTCATCGTTGATCAATGATGAATATTTATTACAGCTTAGTATATAGCCATTTATCTTACAACATCCTACTTAGGGGAAATTCTTCAGAGGTTAGTAGGGTCTTTATTATTCAAAAGCGGATTTTGCGCATGATATTTGATATAACACCAAGAACGTCTTGTAGACCAGTTTTTGCACAAAATGGTATTCTCACACTGTCTTGTATTTTTATTCTTAAAACCTTATTATATATCAAGGAAAAAGAGAATTGCATCACAAAATTATCTAGCTTTCATAATTATCATACAAGAAGTGGGGGAGTGCTGTTTATACCAAAACACAGAACAACAAAATTTGAAATGTCGCCCACATATCAGGGCATCAAATTGTTCAACCATTTACCTTCTCATATTACGTCTCTGAATCTCAGAGAATTCAAGGCCAGTGTGAAAGCTTTATTGTTAAGAAATTGTTATTATACTGTTGGTGAATTTTTGAACGATACATTTGATAATTATTTGTATTTACTGTTTTTCTTTTTTTTTCTGTCTTATCTCACACATAATTTTATGTCTTATGAGATCAATTAACGATTATCATTATTATTTACAGCGTGAGAATGCTCGACCCCATGTTGCGAAAGTGGTTAAGACATACTTGGAAACGTTGAAATGAGAAGTCCTACCCCACCCGCCGTAGTCTCCAGACGTGGCTCCTTCGGACTATCACTTGTTCCAATCAATGGCACACGGACTGGCTGACCAGCACTTCCGGTCTTATAAAGAAGTGAATAATTGGATCGATTCGTGGATCGCTTCAAAAAATGACCAGTTTTTTCAACGCGGGATTCGTACGCTGTCCTGAAGATGGGAGAAAGAAGTGGCCAGCGATGAACAATGCTTTGAATCATAAATGTATATTCAGTTTTTTACAATAAAGCCTCGAATTTCGGAAAAAAAGCGGAAGAAAAATTGTACGTTGATTATACAGGATGTATATTGAAGGGATCCCGAGAACTACCGAAACTAGGATAACACCAATAGTTTTTTTACCTGATATTTCACTCAATGAGTCTCAGGCCTAACCAATATAAACACATTCTTCTTAAAAATTCGACTTCACTCGTCAATATAATCGTCTTTAAGAGTGGTACATGTAACTTTTCAATACGTTTTCTGCTATTATTAACGCAAATTTTTCTCTCTGGAATATTCTTTTGAAGTTTATAAAAAGCCAGTGAACAGTTAAATGAAAGTAAAAAACTAACCGAAAAGCAGCATCGAGAAGACTACACCGTGGAAGAATAGATGAGACGGAAGCAAAGTTGTACGCCTATGTACTTACGGTGTGGTAAGGTTCAGATCCAAAGAAGATAATTGCGATTCACAGTTCTGCTGTTCGTTGAGATGCTTATTTACTGAAGAAATCATTTCCTTAACAATTTCATCTAATTGATTGTGATTGCAATGAAGATTTGCACACATTTCACCAATTTGATTCAATATACTCCTGTCTTCATTGAGATTATCAATCTCTATCATCATTTGTCTTACATTTTCATCTTTGGACTTGGCAATTTCGAGATCTTCTAGAGGTATCTTCATGAGAAGTTTATATTTGTTGGCTTCTAAAGCTGCAACAACTCCAGATTTATCAGATGGAACAAGGGGCTTTTTTATGGCACCACTCTTTCTTTTTATACTTGTGATTAGGAGAAGGTCAGAAAATAATAGTAAACCTCTTTCTCTTCTTGTGCCAACTGCTCCAGTCATACTAACTAATTCGTGTCTAATGAACTGTCTATCCATCGACACCAAATCAATCAGACCATCTATTAAACCTTCTATTTCTCTCAGTAAATCTAATTCTAAAGTTTCCCTTTCAGTGCAGTTGATCTTTTGAGTTTGCTCATGTAGTTCTTTTTGTGCAACAAGAAGAAGACTGTGGTCTGCGTGTGAGACATCCGTATGCTTTATTAATCTTTGTAGTAATAATTCGTATCTTGGAAATCTTTGAATGGGTTTGATCAATAAAGAGTCCAGTGCTAACTTTCCACGATGTTCTCTTGCTGTGGTCTGAAATTATTCACGTTACAAACGATGCATTGAGATATGGTTAAAGTCTCTTTATTTGATAATAATTTAAAAAAACTGTTAAAGAGGGTTTGAATTTTGGACATACCTCTAGAAATTTCGCAAATGGTGCCTTAGTCTGTTGTGTTGTTTTGATGATATTCCTAGCTCGTTTCCAGTTGTTGACATAGCTGGTATAACTATCTATAAGTGCAGGTTTAGAAAACTGAAAATCCATGAGTGAAAATACAATAGAATTGATCTACATCAACTTACAAACTCAACGAGCACATCTCCAACTTTTTGTCTGATATCCCATTGCTCTAATCGTTTTTTCAACTCTTCTAAAAACTGTTGATGATAAGTCAAAAGGAACGGAATCTGAAAATTGGTATACAATAAAAAAAAATTCTAAAATCTAATGAAAAATCTTCTCACTTGGTTGAAAATTTCATCAACAAGGGCCGAGTCCAAAAGCGTTGCATATTCAGGACTTTTGAGAGGCTCCAAATATTTCTGTAAAAGTTTATTGCTTCAGTGAATCATTTTAATAAAAAAAAATGTTTCTCGAGAGTAACTAATCTTCTTTTGGTGAGAAATGTAGATTTGAATATGAATTGAAATGTTTTCTTTCGGTTCTTAAATTCTGAATTATCTATCTCGAATCCAATATATGACATTTTCAATGAAAGCTTGTTTAACAGAATGAATGACGAATATTTGAAAGGTGGAAAGAAATCGTTATTCTCCTGAGAGCTCTGATAATAATGTAAATCGATCCATTTCAATCGAAAAATAAATACCAAAATGTAGAAAAATGAAATCTGAACCGCAATCATAATGACTTAGTCAGAAAGCTCTGTTCTGACTTTAGGTATCGTGTATTCAAGGATCTAGTTCTACTTTTTTTTAGAGTCCATAAAGACTGGCACGTGTCAACTATTGACTGATTTAAGAGGTAATTATCTCCGAATATGATCGAAGGTCACTCGAGGAACATTCTTGAATTTTTTATCGATAAAGAGAATGGTTGGATATGAAAATTGTAGAAATTTGATTTTCTAATGAAGTAATTTAAAAAATCACACAACCTACCGTTGTGAGAATTTGTAGGGATTCGACGTAATTTTTTTCGTTGTCATAAAGCTCGACAACCACGTGGGTCCTGGTGTCCTGAAAAAAAAAGAAAATTGGTGTTAGCTGCAGATCATCCCCTGACCTAACGATGTTACATTGATCTCTTGTAATCCAGTAGCATTTTGCGCCAACTGCACCTCATGGTCACTGTCTTCACCTGTTGAATAGCATTCCAAACGCAAACTCAACTCCCCACGTAATTTAGAACTCATTTCTTGCTGACATTCTCTGAGCCACGCCTTGCTGAAATGCTAAGCTCACACTGGAAAATCCGACGCAGAAGGTGGGAAACCTTTTGCCTATGCGCCTAATGCCGTTGGAAAACAGTCATGTCCAATACGAGGGAAAACTGCGATAAGCTGACGGAAATCAATTTTAGCGTATTCGATAATCCTACTCTACCTACATCTCAGTTTTCATTGATAACAACTAGGTTACCTTACCGAGAAAAAATCACACCAAGCCAAACAAAATCATTCATTTTCCAAGCATCTAAAGAGAATAATAATTTATGATTGAAAAACATTCACGGAAAGCCGTTATTTGGAAAAACAAAGAGCTCATTCCTCTATACTAACAGTAATTTGAACAAATTCGAGACCAAAACGTGGCCACACATTCAACCTAATTTCAATGCGGGTGACTTTTGCTAGCCTACTGTTCTAGAGGAAGAGTGGTCCACAATGTATAATATTATTGAAATTTCCAGCCCAAAATGATCTTAAATAATTGGGTTCAACTCGCTGATGAAAATTCGAGGTCAAATTCAATTATGTGCGTTCGATCGGCCGCTGTATGTTGGGTACTGTCGAACGAAATGTTTTCTCAGTATTAATTGGAAAAATAGTGAACTGATATTTAGTTGCAGAATAATGAAACAAATATTCATGCGAAATTTCTTGAGAATCGTATAAATGGGGGAGTGATTTATTTTTTTGAAAAATTTCGATATCTCCTAATTTCTCAGATTTCACTGAAATATTTTGTGTTCATCGTAAAGTGAATTGTTCAAAAAGTCAGGTATGAAAATCAATTTTTCCTGATCCGAATAATAGAATATATTTGTTTCGATTTTTGGTTTGTCGATATCAATCAAGGATATTAAGATTCGTGTGGATTCACTTTCTATTTTGAAGTTGTTGATGATCCAGATCAGTTTTTAATTCTTTATTTTTCTATTTCAACATTCTTTGAATCATCAATCATTTCCAGGTTGCTTCAAAGCCGACTTATTATTGGTTGGAATTCGAAATGAAAACAGTGAATGTACGAAATAAAAATAAAGTTTATTTTCATATGACTGAGCTGTCTCAAATAGGGTGGGCGTTTTGACTCCAAGTCGATCTGAATGACAATAAATGAAAGCAAACAAAATATCGGACTTAAATGAGTCACGCAAATGCTTAGAAATCACACAATTAATATCAAAATTCAACTTACGTTCAACAATTTTTCTTTTGTTGCTAAAATAGCCAGTTGCTCAGAGCTTCCTTGTAGTAACTGAGTCAGAAGTTTGTTTGAAACCACTGGATTACTTAAATTTTCGAATTTTGAGGGACTCGATATAGTTCTTTGATGGTTCACTAATTGGTCTCTGTCTAGAATAAAATTATCAGCACTTACTTTCCTCTTAGGTTGTCCTGTTCGTTGTTGATCCGATTTCTTATTGCAACATTCTTTCAGATGATTTTCATCGTATGATTTTGAACTAGAATCACGTTTTGAGTGTTTTGGCTTAAACTCATTCTCTAATTTCATAGAGGAAGACCTCGTTGCCGAGTGATTCGTAGACATTTCGTTGAGAAAATTGAGATCACAGTTGTTTTTTATACCAACCTCGGGTTTCTTCATTTCAGCCTCTAGCATCTGCCCGTAGGGACCTCTAAGAGGTCTCTTGGTGTATCTCTTAGGTGCAACTTTCCCATCTAAGTCAGAGAGATCAGACTGCAGAAGTGATAGTTGATCAGACTTTCGTTCCGAGTCAGGTTCATCTTCAGAAAACGAATCTAGTCTCTGCAAACTGGTTTCTCTCGAATGAGACTCAACAGAGTTTGTTCTTTCGAAAAGATAAGTTGGATGGATCCTGTACCTGTTAGGCCATTCTGGAGGAGTATTGTTGTCTTCCGGACTTAGGGGTTCTTCTTGAGGGCTGCTCCATTGCGAGAGATCGTTCAATTTGCTGTCCATATTGGAGTTCCTTTGAGTGTCAGAGTTGTTGTTTGTTTGTCTGGCTAGGCTGCTGAAATCTCCATCCTCAACAAATTGTGGGATGATGTTGTCTGACGGTTCAACCGACCATTGAGAAAGATAAACACCTTTTCTTCTCTTGGATTTAAATTTTTTATCTTCAATGGAATCAACAGATGATAGTCTACTGATACCTGCTGATAATTCTTTGTAATCGCTTAGTTTAGGCGTGTTTTCGTTGATATCTGGAGTTTGTTCATCTTTTGTTATCGTGTTTTGTTGGAAGTCGAACATGGAGTTTTTTCGTTGTTTCGCGATTTCATCACATTGAGAACTGTTTTTCGATCTTGGCAATGTTGCAATACCTCTTTGGTGTATATTGTCCACCTCCGTAGATGATGAATCATCTGGTCTTCTAATGTATTTCTTTCCATCTGGCAGATACTCCACTTGGGAGAAGGAGGCACTCCTCAGTGGCAGCGGTCTAATTGGTGTTGTTGTTGTTGTTGGTTCGTTGATCTTTGATGGTTGTTTTAATGAATGCGCGTTCCTTTTTGTTCTCGGGGGTACCACAGGACTCCGTCTCAACCTATCATTCACATCTTTGAGCAATTGTTCGTTCACACTTTTCTCCGAATCTCTCACTTTATGATTTGATCTGTTACCGCCGAAGCGGAACCTCGGTATGCGATCCAGATTGTTCAAAATGTCTTCATCTTCGTAACTACAAAGTCCTTCGAAAACATGCCGTCGCACTTGTCCACAACGTCGCAATTTACCCTTTAGTAGGAACTTATTCGAAAACTGAAACTGGTCCCGCACAGAGGCTTGCCGAGACAAATCTGACGTAGCCTTTTCAATCTTCAGCTTATTTGCGTAACTAGCTATATCGTAGTTATTTATAGACGTATGTGCCAGAGTCGAAGTCCAGGATATGTTGTGAATGTCCCCAAGAGCGTTGGGCCAGCAGCACTGGGATCGGTAACAGGGACCAAGACCTGGGGGTGGAGGGGAGATTGATCCGACCCTACTGCCATAACGGATCGAACCCATGTTATCCTGTCAATTTCAAACTGTGCATTAATAATTTTTTTTTTTTTTGGGAGGATTAACTTTTTATAAACTAAATGGTACATATGTAGGTTATTTGGCAGATTTTTAAAATCCACTAAAATTATTCAGAGGTGTTTATTGGGCGTAAAAATTGAATATTTTCAATTCGCATAAATGATTCACAAATTTCAATAAAATTGTACAATTCAAAGAGACCGCCATAGGTAATGCGATTCGGCGCAGTGAAGGTATATACATCCAAATGTCACATAAAAAAGTATTTATTTTCATTAACGTTTCAATTATTTTCTCGAGTGAAAATACACATTCGATCACATAATTTTTCGAAAAATTAAAGTTTGCGTATTGCTTTTGAAAGCCTATTGCCTTCAATTCAATTCACGTGATCTTTTTTAATCTTTGCATCATAACCTTTACTAGATTGGACCCGCGAATTCGTCTGCGTGGAATAATATCCAAAAATCTTCAATTTTTTTCAATACCTTCTGATTTCAATGAAAAAAATGTAGCTCCAAGCGAGCGCTTGATTCGCCTGTTTGAAACGCAATAAAATCTCTTCAGTAATTCCGTAGAAGGATAGAAATTTTTTTCCCATTACTCTTTCACATTGCTCCTTTCAGAAAATTTTTCCTAGGTAATGCTTCAATCTCCTGGGAGGGGTGGTATTATGTGGGCAAAAGATTTCGAATATTTTGAAAAAAATATTAACTTGAAGGTATTTTCAGAATATTTCCTTGATGAACCTTAGGTTAGCTTAGGTAATTAAAGAAATTAATGAAATGAGAGTCAATTTTGAATTTTTAACATGTGAATTTTTGTGCGACGCAGTAACTGAATCTAGACGTCCCAATTTTTCCCTGGGGGCACCTGGAAAGCTTACGGACGGCACTGCCATCCCGGAAACATACCTGAAAGAGTTACTACTCTCACAGAAGTTTTAATTTTCATTCAAGTCGAACTCAAATTCCAACTATAAAAATTTAAAAATCTCGCCTTTGAAGGGATTCTAAATTCTTCCGTTTTTTTTTTAAGAACGAAAATTATAAGACAAATAATGTGTTTCACATTTTATAATGTAAAAGAATAAAATATCAATGGATTTTGCCCCATGTGTAATAACGAATTTCTAGCCAAAAAGCTTGACCCCGTATTCCCCTGATCTGACTCCGGCCGATAAATGAATCATCCTTTCCACTACAATCGATAGAATATCAATAGATAATCCATGCTGAAGTAAAAAAAAAATTTTTTTGTAATTGAAATATTCATTGCTGTACGTGTATTATTTTGGAAATTGACTGTTTTGAAGGGTATTCCTTCATTTTTAGTCTTCAAAAATTAATGAATTGAAATTCGCTAGGAGGATCAATGCGATATTGCAGTATCACAAAACTTCAAAATAATAGAAATAAGTTCTCAAGTACGTGTAAAACGTTAAAAATTTTTCCGAATACACTCCTGCCTTTGAGAAAATTCGTTCGTTGTCCTATATTGCGAAGAAGCTGTATTAATCGTCTGAATTCATCCGAAAACCCTGCTTCGTATATTTTCGACAGCCTCAATCAAAAAAATACCTTAAGCAGAGAAATATTGTTCTATTTTTAAAGTATTTACTTTATTCATTCTTCGGGAGAAACTCCAATGAATGTTACTCTACAGGTGTTTACAAAGTAGGGAGATTATTTCTACTGAAATCCAAATCGTTATATATTGAATTTCCATCTTATTTAAAACTACTTTTAGTCACTAATTCAAAAGAATGAGTGCCCTACATAGGTAAACAAAAATTGGATCGAAACTTGAAATAAATTCGATGTTTTCGTTTAAAATGACTTAACATCAGAGGATAATCATGTATTAACATTATCGTTGATGTAATATTCAAAATTTAATGAATAATTACTTGTTATAAGAATCTGACAGATGGATAAGTCTATTTATCCACCTTTCTTCGAAACCATGGAGTCATCATCTACTGGCTGGTCCAAATGAAGAAGTAAACATAGCTTATCCATGACAATCTCAACCACAAACATTTTTCATACAAAATTTATTCACATTCACAATAGAGTCATCGTATTCAAAATTCATATGCCTGTCTACCACAGGTACAGTTAGATGGTACCTGCAGAAGGCTTCCACTGACTGTATTGATTGTGTTCTGAACTGGTTTGTTACCTTTCGAACAGTAGTACTTTGGAGGGGAATACTTGAATTTCTCAACATACGCAGGGAGAAATTTTGCCAAGTGGGTGATGACTTCTCACCGCTTCTTGAAGACCCTTGAAATTCGCCAGCTTTTACCTGTTGTTGACATGCACCGAAAAATGATGGATTGGTTCCATCAGTCTTGGTTTCTAAATGAATTAAAATTACGATAGAAATTTTACTCGTAAATAATAACCCATACCTAGCCATTATGGGTGTATCACACTGTTCTTGGTGTTTTGATGGGACCTTTCACCCTGCTTTTTATCGAAAGCTGCCGAATTCATAGGAAAAAATTAATGTGAATGGAGAAAGTTGATTTTTGAAGGTGTTCGGTAACCAAGTTTTGTTTTGAACTTCATCCACTAGTTGTTTGTCATTTGCATCTATATCGCTGCCTTAAAAATTCTTTTTACTATTCTTAGAAATTTTCCAATTAACTAACTTAACATAAAGATAATGAATCTTTGCCAAAAATTTTCATTGATTTTTGAAAATAAAATGAAATAAGGACAGGATCTTTTACGCGCTCATTCGAATTATTATCCATGAAGTTTTTTCGAGCGAAAATTTTTCTAATCACTCCTGCAAAGTGACAAAGGTACCATGCAAGCACATATATCGCATATGAAAATAATACATGTGTGCTTGGAAGGTTTGATGTTTTCCCTTTAAATATGTCCCAATTTATCTGTATCAAATCATGGAAAGAGAAAATTATGCGTTCAAATTAGTCTATTTCGGATTAAATCGATCTTCTTACCGAAATTTACAAATTTATCGAATTTAATGTTTTCCTAACATTAAATCAACGCCTCACAAAAATTTCGTTCTTTTTCCTCTTGATACTACCTTCAAATAACCAAAAAGTAGAAACTAACCAGTACATGTATTCTGGAATTTTTTCTTGTGTTAAGCTACCTAGCTGAATTTTAGGATAACTAGCTTTATCGACTTTATATTTTTATATACACATACTTATATTGAGGATAAATTCCGAAATAACAGAATTCCACACATGAACAGCCAATACTGCATGAATGAATTCTTTTAGTCTCCTGAATTTTTCATTTTGAAAATGCATAGGAAATTTAAACAAATTACAACAATAGATAATGAATAGCTGATGCTCCATTTTAAATGAAAGAGAATAATAACTTTTTTGTACGAATTAGTGTCACATATTCTAACAGTTCTTCTCGATAAGGTCAGTATAAATTAATTTATAAACAATCATTTAAAATTCCATACAGGTATAGGTATGAAACTATAGGCTTACATTCAAATCGACTGCTCTAATATACATTTATTGTTTCACACTGGAATAACAATTACAAAAATATACATTCGAAATTCCATAAGAACTAATACGGCATAAACAAATATCGTTGTTAATTGAACATTGGCATAGAACCGTTTGGAGAAACAATCAGTTGAAAATCCTCAGTAAATTTTTCCAAAAAAATCTAGGTACTCGAATATTTAAGACCAAAATTCTACGAAATAAAATCGATTACAAAAGCTTGATACTTATTTTTTAGAATAAGGTATAGATATAAGAGACACTTAGCGAATTTGGTTCAATAACAGTCAATAGTGCCATCAGCGTAACTAATTTGGTCATTATTAAATCTTGAGGGCACTTGAGTTATTTCGGAAAAATTACACAAATGTGTTCATTGGACCTTTTAGTCAGTCTCAACTTTTTCGAAAAATCGTTACGCTTCTGGCTTGGGTATAATGTGTATAACATCGAAAAAATACATTTAGGTACACCTCCTACGTTTGCTACAAAACAGAAAATACATTTTTGTTCCTACTATAATACACATATGTACACATTACAATCATAACAAATTCTTCAGACGATGAGAAGTGATTGGGATGTCAAGCTAACTATAAAAATTCCCCCTTAACTTCGTGACTTGAGTGATCCTCTGGAACTTAAATGGAGTAATTGTATACTTACTAAGCGTATCAAGCATATCATAAGATGAATCCTTCATTAATATCTGAAATAATAAGTATTGATCGTTAGAAAATAGTAACAACGTAAAAAAACATCTTTGAATTTTTTTGTCTATCTGTATTCATAGTATTCATTTTCGGCCACCTTCTTTTGTTTTCGAGTTATAAGCGAAAATTGGAAAAATGGCGATATTAAAAAACATTTATATCTTCGCTAATACTGATGATAGAGCTCTAAAATTAAAACATTATAGAGGCACTTTTTGACGTAGAATCCAGTGGCGTGCTTGTCTTTCAAAAAGGTTCTTTAATTACGAAGCTACGACCCAAAGTTATGTTTTTTCAAATGGAAACACTAGATTCCTGTGCCATTTTTTGAAAGCTTAATTTTTCCTGATTTCAAGAATATATAACATCGTATGGTTTGTATTGATTTGAATAATAGATAATGGTGGATCTTTCATATAAACTTTTTTTTCAGCCCCTCCTGCTTAGTTACAGCCCCCTAAGGATTGCGCCCGAAAAATAGTTTTTAATTTGTAAAAAGTTTATGATTGTTTTTTTTTATTACATTTATTTTATATTTGTATCAGTTCTCAATAAAAATGTCGTTTTGACATCCGCCTATTGGATAGATTCAAGGTCGAAAATAATTCCAGCCTCCACAACTCAGGCGTATTATTGATAATATTTTCTTCTCAAAAACCGTGAATTTTAGCAAAAAATCACAAGAGACATTATTTGTTAAGAATTTACCAGTCTCTCCAAAATTAAACATCTCATTGTAGAGAAAAAGTTATAGGGAAACAAGATGGAGGGGTGGCTTTTTCTACCACTAGGAATCATAGACAAACACTACCCAAAAACTTTTAAATGCCTCCTCGTCCACATAAAATGTCAGCTTAATTTCATTTTTGTGAATTTTTGGTTTTCAAGAAAAAATTAAAAACTACTTTTCGGGTGCCATCTTCAGGCCAGGGGGGCTCAAAAAAAGTTTTATATGAACGATCCACCCTATTTTTTGACAAGAAATCACCCCCTAAATTTTTTCGCAACTATCCATATACACCCTGTATGAAGTATTGAGGAAAATTATTGAGGATAATGGATGATAAAAATTTATTAATATTATTGTATGATTCTAATTTACCATTTAGTTTTGGTCCTTGTCATATCTCTTTGAAGCTCCTTCCGATTCAGGCGAAGATAGTTCATATTTATTGCTGTCAACCATCATTTCTGTAAGGTCCGAATCTTGGGTGCAACAATATTTGCAACGCATCCTTGTATCGTCATCAACCCTCACAGATTGCATTATTATACAAAGGGTAACAAACGAAATAACGAAAAATACAGATGGAATAGTTAATGCAATTATTAGTTCCTTCCTCGTTTTTTCTAAATTGTACCTTGCTATCACCATGAAGTTATTATGCTGAAATGGCAAATAACAGATCAGTGTGTCTTTTGTTGATTTATATTCTCACCTTATTATAAAAACAAGGGTATTTTGATTGTGCTGTATCATTCTTTCCATCTCTTCCATGGGAGTGTAAAAATTGTATACATTCTCCCTTTAGAGTGTTAACACATCCCTCAAGATTGATATACAGTCTGGAATGATTGTATATTGTCAAAACTGATTGCATTGGTAGAAACTTCTGGTCCTTGGGGTCAATTATTTCCTTCCATTTACCAGTCAAATTCCAGTATTGTTTAAAAGACATGGATGGTTTTGGGACATCATCCAAACTATATACCGAGCCGTTGATGCAATCAGTGCCACTAAAAAAAATTAGTTTTGAAGTGTATTCATACGAAGTTCTGACAAAAGTTAATTTTTTCAATGTAAAACGCATACTTAATCTCGATGGTTTCTTCGATATTTTCAATTTTGATTATCCAAAAAGTCTCCGAAAATCCTTTTTTCTTAAATTTTCAATTTAATATAGAGAAAGAAATTTTTTTTTTCCGAAAAACCAATCATCCCTTAAATTTTCTGTGATTGGTGAGATATTGATGGTTAGAGACAAAAAGGTCCATTTCAATTCAATGTTCGATATTTCAGCGAGAAGAGCTCGTATCGAAGTTTTGAAAAAAGGATATTGAAGCTGAGTGAACAAGTTAACTCATACATATAGTGGTTGAGTTGAAAAAAATGTTTCCAATTCTGTAAACCAAAAATAAAAACTGAAAAACTTTCACAGAAATTTGTCTAACTGTATTCATGAGCATTGAATGGTACACTTTGCTCAAACAATTTTTTGATCAGGAGATCACTAAACAAGGTATAATTTGGATTGGACTATTTTTATCGAGAATACAGTCATGTGAAAAACCATTGAAAATTTTGAACTTTATTTTGATCCTTTGATTTATTCCCCTAGTGTATATCGAAATGGAAAAAAAAAACCTTCGGAGCATGCATTTATCATTATTTTATGCTCGTTTGTCTCCCTCAAGAAAACTATTCCAGAAAATAGGTAAATGTTTACGTATGTTTTATGGCAAGACACTTTGCAAGTTAATTGAGTATTGTGAATATGAAATTATAACAGTATTGTGTAAAACCTTCACATTCGAATACATCTTTTGATATATGATAAGTAGGTACATTTATTTGCCTAGAAAAATCATTTCAGCATGACAAAAGACCATTAAATTCAAATATCGAAAAATTATTGACTGTTAGAACTATAGGTATTCTATCATGATTGTTAATAAATGAATTTTGAAAACTTAGACAGTCCAGAAAGTTTTATCTTCAGATTTGTTTTACGTAGTAAATTTTATTTTCACAATATTTTCAAAATTATAGAAACGATCAAGGAGATTTTATGTCTTGATTTTAAATTAACGGTTTGAACGTTCATGCGAAATTGATGAAAAAATGACGTAAATACTAAATACGTATTTGAAGTAGCGCGCAAAGGCCCCTAACTTCACGCAAGCTCCCTTCTCATTTGGAAAAATAGATAAAACAAGTAAATATATTACAAAGTAACGTAAAAAAAATTAATATAAAAACTTGTCAGGAATGTGGACAATGCTTTATTTTTCTCACATTCCTGCCAAGTTTTCATATTATATTGTTTATCATAGACGAAAACCAAACTGATATATTACAAAGTTTACTCACTTCAGAACATGGTTGATTGGATCATAAATAACCGAGTAACAAGAGGCCATAAGAAGATGTTGAGGTTTGGAATTCCAGAAATGGGTGGTGTTCACAGCATAACCTTCTGCATTACCATTTGCCGCGTTGAAGGCAACGGCAGAAGAGCAATTTGCAAAGTACACACTGTCGTCAACGTTGAAAAATACATTGTGGCCAGTTGATAATATTCTTTCAGGGCAAATGCGATCACAACTGAAGTGCTTTTTGATTTTGGTACAGCGGGAACCTTTGCACTCAAAGAAGCCGTTGAGTTTTACGTTGTCCTTGTCACTATCCAGCGTAAATCCGTCTGCTTTGTAATGGCAGTTGTAGATCTCAGACATATTTCTGCAGTGTCCCAAGGAGCAGTTGAACACACCCTTGAGAGAAGCACATTCACTACCATTGTTGCAGTTGAACTTGCTTATAGCATTGCTGTCCACCGGTGGGCATGAAGATTTATGAAATGATGTGCAGTTTTGAAACTGCACATAAGTGCCGTTTTGACGGACAATCGCGTGGATTTGTGGGCAAAAACCCGAAGCTTTTGTGAGACACCATTCGCCACAAGAAGCCCAACTGCAGTTGTTTAACATGCTTGTGTTTATAGTTTGGCACATAACCGGTCTCAGTTCAAATCCAGAGTGGAAAGCCCTATAGGACGGAATGTAAATAACAACTGTTAAATATATCAGCGACACACAGCTTAAAACTAGAACCAGCTGACAAAAACAGATAATTCCACAAATTTTCTTGTTTTGTTGCGGTACTATTCTAGCTTTGCATCTTTTTCGATGGCTCATCTTCAGAGTAAAATAAGGCACGTATACACTACATTACTGGATGGAAAATGGGAAAACCCTCTGGATACGCAAGTTTCAGACGACGCAGGCGTCTAGTGGCGCCTAGGGCATCGATATTCATCGGTTTTAGGTCAACAAATGAGACTAGATATTTTTATGGTGTTCTGGAATAAATTATGGAAAAGAACATTTTTCCCTATCATGCAAACCCCTTTAGGAATATTTGAAAAGCATTAAAACATGTTTACATGGAACATAGATTGAATACATGCTGGAATTTTCCGAGAACTTTGGGATCGTTCGATAAATAGGTACATTTTCAATGTTTCCGAGAATTTTCACCGATTTCATTTTTTCGGATTTCAGAATCCAAAAATTAGAACAAATAGGTGCATAACCTATTGTTGTTCCATATTTTGTGTGTTTTATTACTGAGCCTGGGAAATGGGCGGAACATTGAAATTTCGTCTGAATACCAACAACAAATTCACAACATTTCCACTGATTAGTTTTCAAGACCACTTTTTCGTAAATCCTAGTTTTTTCGAATACTAGTTTTCAGTATTTTTTTAATAGGCTGCATATATCTTAATTCAACGAGACAATGCATAAATACCTTTGAAATTTTTAGAATTCACATTTCAGATAGGTAGTAAAAATTCAAATTATTTTCTGTTCATCTTTCAAATTGGGAAGGCATTGAATTTTGGAAAATTCAATACTAAAGAACCATAAAAATTATATAAGGTATATCCTTCAAAAATTTACTCATACTTCTTTATTCTATAGAAATTCAAAACACACCAGTTTCTTAATTTATTTATTAGTGTAAAAAAATCTATGCTAAAAACAACATCAGAATTGTAACTAGAACAAGAACAGGATATTTTCAAGTCTTCAGATAGGAAAAATAACTCGGGTGTAAAAGATTATTGCTGAGGGTAATATATTTATATTGGTCTTCATTATTTTAATCTTGGCTTCTGCTGCTGCTACCAGAAGACCTACGATAAATGTTCTCCAAATAAGCCGCTGGTGCCCAGCCTTCAGACGATGAACCTGGAAAAAAATAGATATTAATTACATGAAATGATGAGAGAATTGGAAAAATACCGATTTGACCGAAATGAAATTTGAAAATCTGCTTCAAAATAGTGAGAGAAATATTTCAGCCAAATTTCTATAGGATTGTTCAATTGAAAAGTTTTCAAATGTATTACATTCATCGAAAAGAACTGAAACATCCCAAATTCAGATTATTAGTTTTTACACGACCAAAATTATTCAAGATATCTATGAACTATAGAGAATATCTTTCAGAGAACAGACTGATTTGTTACATTTTTTTTTTGTCATTTGTAGGGAGTGTTGAAGAAATGCCAAAATACAAGAAGAAAATGCAAGGAATTTTCAAGAAATGCAAGTTTCATTTTCAAAAAATATTTAGTTACAAATTTGGATGCAGAAGGTATGAACTAAGGTTCCAAGCATGTATTTATTGTTTTCACATGATTCTTCATTTCCTCAAGAAAATTTTTCCAAAAATGTTATAAATAGCAAAGAGTTGAAAGTATCATTCAATAAAATGTTCTCATGGAATGTCTCATCATAGCAGGTCAATTGAGTAGAGAAATTTTGTAAAAATATTAAATTAATACGAATTTGAACAGATTCTGACCTAACGTCAGTGCTTTTTACCTTTTTCTGGAAAAAAATTGTATATATAAATATTATCAAAAACCCCAATTACCATAGAATGGTGTAGGTTCTGAAAATAAAAATTAAAACATACCACATAGTCTGACATACCACCATCCAGCACAACCAATCTTCAGTAACTCAACAATATCACCCTCTTTCATATTCACTTCGCTGCAACCTACAGCAAAATAATCTGCAAGTGCAACATACTTCCTGCCCTGTAAAAATTCATGAGATAAAATTCTGATTTTTGCGTAGGAAACACCAAAAAATTTTTCCATGAAAAAGACCAAGCTTGAGAAGCATTGACCAATGCTAGCTCAAAAAGTAAAGATAATTAGAGTAATCACTTTAGATCAGTTTACTTACAGGTGTAAAAGGATGGCAGTGGTGTTCCTCATCTTCACTATTACTGCAGTCAGAAAATTCAACAGTATCTTCATAATGATACGTTCTGATTTCTGAGTCACAACTCAAAGCTCTGTTCGAACTTGTGTAGTTGCCTATACTTGCAGCAGTCTCCCATGATGTTGTCTGTCTTAGACTTCTGAAAAGCACATATACCAATCCATAAGCAAAATGAAAGGAATCATAAAAAAGCAAAATCACCTGTGTGTTTGAGCATATTCTTTAATCTTTTCCCCTCTCAACTCCTCAAGCTGATCTAAAAGCACCCTCTTTATCTTACTAACCCAAGCTTGTTTCTGCTCAACATCCACTGCCTGCAATGTGTATACCTCTGCTCTGCCTCTGAGCCAAACCTCGAATTTTTTTGGATCACCTTTAACAGATTCAGTCAATCCAATTTGAGATAACCTGAGATGAAATTTAAATTGATAGGAAGATTTATTATGACTTGTTTTAGGCACTAATTTGCAGAAAATCATCGATCTTTGGTAGAGGAATACTTGACGCCTTGATGGTTTCAGTCTTAACCGAATGTCCTTCTTGTTTTCTGTCCATACTGAAAATTCACCCTGTAGGAGCATTTTTCCCTGCTGAGGAAGATCTAATGTTGAGCCAGTTATTGAGACCTGGTGCATGCTGTCATTGACACGCTGTAGAACGACCAGCATACATTCTAGAGCCTGTTGTGTTGATTTGGAGTCTAAACACTGTAATAATTCTTTTAGCAGTAAATGGTATTTGGTTATCCTCTGTACAGGCTTTAACAAATATGCTGCAAGAGGAAGTTTATGACCTAATTTTTTCTGGCATGTTTCGAAAAACATGTAAGAGTCCACAAGACTCTCTCTAACCTGTTCTGAAGCTGATAAGTTCTGGCAATAGTAGCTATATAATAGATAAAAATTGTCTTTCTGAAAATAAAATTGAAATAATTATCATTTTTACGATTAAGATGGCAAATTACCTGTCGCATGAAGCAAGAAGCAACACCCCCTATACTATGTATACATTCTTCTAAATCCTTTAGGAAATCCGAATGAAAATGATAGATTTCATCGATATTCCCAAATATAATTTCTATCACCTCTGTGGAAATTGTTGGTACAATATTTTGCATATCTTCTGCGAAAAATTCATCTCTGTAGCCCTTAAAAGATGTAACATTCACAATATAGAACGGTTCTAAAACCACTATTTCAATATAGGAACTTACAGTTAATATAGTATGAAGTTCAGCTACGTAAACTCTTTCTGTCTCTAATAATTCTGTTAGCACTCTGCATCTTTTGGTTTTATCATCAGATGTTACCAATTTTTCGTCAAGACAGGGGTTGATCATGTCCATCTACAACATATTTCATTTTCTACATGTAGAATATCGAATATTTTGAAAAAATTTGAATTTCGAAGAAATAGAAGCATAAATCCTAGTGTCTTTTTTACGTAATATTTATTGAGAATGTCATCTACTGATTATTTTGAATTTTCGGCAAGAGTATTTCTGAATCCAGATTGCCACTTTTCGTTAATCATTTCTTTTTGAATTAGGAATAATCATAAAAAGTGAAACTTCCCAATAAAAGGTGTGGCATGATTCTAACATCATGAGGGAATCCCAGTGACTGTTCTAACATTTTCCCGAACCCCTCCTCACCTCAGAGCCTCATAGGACGATCCGGGATGGATACCACTAGTTTCACCCACTTTATTTTCAAATTTCGATATGATCACTCTGTCTGTGCACATTGTATCAATTTCTGGCAAATCCTACCACATATTGTAGATTCTAATAGTTCGAAATACATTTCGAATGCTGTGATTTGGGAGTCTAAAGGGCCGCTGTTTCGTTCGAGCAACCGACTGTTCGAGCTGCGTGAAAGGGGATTCAACGATTATCCATCCTTTTCCTTGGATGGAGGGGTCGATATTCCCTCTAACCTTTGACCTAATTTTAAAACAATTCCTTCTTCTTAGGGTGTTGTACGTCAGGGAATTTTTTCAAAAATATATTCAATTGAGAATGATCTATTTGCAATTGTAAATTTCGGAAAACTCTCCTCTCCGTTTGTGGTGAAGTGATAAGGACACAGTATCAAAGCTCACACTGAAAAATACCGATTTCCCTAACAGGCATGAGGTATCATTTAGACTATAAATAGACATTTTTCGAAAAATTTGCCTCTACTTCTCAAGTATTTCTAAAATAATTTTGGCACCAGAACCTAAACTGACCATCATATTTTTTGGCTAACTAACTCTTTAATATAAAAAAACATTATTCAAATAAAAAACACACCTCTCACTTTTGAAAAAATATATGCAAATATATTATGAGGGTACACATATAAAACTTCTGGGTTGATTACTAATCAAATTATCTTCTACTGGACCATAAAGTTTTTATGATAATTCCAACATTTATCACTTTTAAATAGCATTTAAAGTTTCTTTATTCACTTCTGCCGTTGTTAATTGCCAACTAAAAATGCCTAACTTTCGATTGTAATGAGGAATTAATTTGGTACTCGCACATATTATATAGCTCTTTATTAATATGACAAAATATACATTATTTTCGGAAGAGCGCATTTATTCGAAAAATATTTCTGTTTGGAAATGTTTGATATTAAAATAATGCTATCCACACCTTTGCTCAAGCTTTGGAATCGTTCGAGAAAAAAAAATTACTACCCTCTCCGAAATTTTCAGTCCAAGCTTTGTAATGTGTAGAATTCATGAATCAGATGGAAAAAAAATCGTCCGTCCACTGTTCAGATCAGCTTTTTCCCGGAAAATTCAGGAGTTATTTGAATCTATCTTCCTAGCTCGAGTATAAGATCCATGAATTCTAAAGGCAAAAAATCAAGGAATCAAATTTTGAAAAATTCTACGACGATACAAAACACAATATTTTTTACCGCAACGTCCAAACGCAAATTGATTCGGAGTTATGGATTTTTCAAAAAACATCTGTGAATATCACATTCTCGTTTCATCAAAACGTTCTTTAGGTACTAAATGTTTTATTGGTAATTTATCAAGCTTTCAAAAATCCGTTCCGGTTGAGTCGGTTGACTTTTTTCATTTCATGATATTATTTGAAATAAAAAAAATATTAGGTAAACCATTTATCTGGACAATTTGCAGACTTTGCAGTATATATTTTACTCGAATTTTAGTGTATGAATAAAACTCAACTGGATAAATTATTTCCAGCTAGTCAGTTAAAATTTCAATTGAAGCGAAATAGCCCGCGTTTGTAAAATATTTTCTTTTTTTTTCAACTACTGTTCGGTCCCTTTTCGACAATCTACTGAAGAAAATAATGACCTGAAGAATTGTTGCAGATTCATTGTTGAAACTAAAAATCAAAATGTAGATCTCATTTGGAAACAGAGTTATTTTTAAGGGTTTTGCGGCTTTTTCTTGTGTGAGAACTTGTGGTGATAGATAATGATGAACAGTACATACATGGTATGAAGGCCTTTATCCATCACTGAGTTTTCATGCACAATTTTGTTTAATTTCACAAGACTACAACCTTTCCAAAGTTCACTATCACTGGCGTTTGTGGGCTCCTCACTTCTGGCATAATTTTTTTTTTAGATTAATATGGTTTATTACGGTTTATTTGGAAATGAGATGCAGCACATAAAACTGGTTATTTTGCGGGATTCGATCCGATTTGTATTCAGTAAATTCTTGGGCTGGTTGAAAAATCTCTACAACCGGTCCATTGTCTGCAATCTCCACTATATCCAATGGACTGACCTCTTGGCATGACGTTCACTTACTGCGTGAACCCGCTGATGTTGAGCGCCGAAGAGAAATTTTCTTTTTTCGTGCTTGTTTTCACATTTCCAACTGTAGTTCGATAAGTGAATATATGACCCTTGATTTAATTAATCGATGTTTCAAGAGGTGTATTGAGTACAACAAACGTGAATGGATAGGATGCAATATGCAATGCTGCTTTCAGAAAGATTGAGCCTCTTTTTGTCCACTTCGAAAGAATTCGAATTCATTTTGTGGGAATCCTTGAACTTAATAATTTTTAGGTAACGGATTCTGAATTAGTTGCTCTAGTTTATTGACTCTTGATGTTTTACGT
This sequence comes from Harmonia axyridis, assembly GCF_914767665.1. NCBI lineage: Eukaryota > Metazoa > Arthropoda > Insecta > Coleoptera > Coccinellidae > Harmonia > Harmonia axyridis. The sequence goes on from NC_059508.1 coordinate 1,622,437, forward strand.
CAGTGAACGTTTGGTTCTCGTAATATTATTATTAAATAAATCTGGACCAGTCGCTAGACTTACGTGTTGAATTTATTATTAATGGGATGGAATAGCCCAGTTTTACATGTGATAATCAATAGCATGATGATAAACTAATTTGTCCCATAAATTCTAATTTTTATTGTATATTTAGATTTCAGGGAACATTGAGGAAATAACATTTATTTATAGTCTAAATTATTATCGGATCCTTGTGATATGAGAAAAATACGGATCTATTTTATAGAAACTCATCCGGATTTATATTATTCATCATTTGTAGAACTTCAAATTAGAGGGCAATATGGAATCAAATATTTGAGTAGTTTAGAGAAAAAACTTATTTCAGAAAGTATAAAAGATTATTTTATACCAAAATCAGTAGCTATTCAACAGTCTGATCTATTAATTTTCAAAGCTAAAAATCAAGTACTCAAACTGAAAAAAAGTATTACTGACATTATTCATAATTAAAAAAATACACTGATATTTTTCAGGAAGATTTTATAAAAGTTTGAGTGGCTCATATCAAGAATTTTAATTTAATTAATGATTGAAAGACTGATATCAATTACATATTTAGTTTATTAAAACCTTCCAACCGAACTTTGTCATAAAACCTATTCAATTTTTTTAAGGTATATAGTAGATTGAAAATAAACAGATAATAGCCATCTTCCTTTATTATGGAGTAATTTAACAAAAATTCAACATATAAATAATATTACATACAACATCTAATAAAATAAACAATTCAAGATTCACAATGAGTAATATAGATATTGTTGGTCATTTTTAAGGAATCTATACCTCTGGTGTTTATTCATTGTACTGGAATGATTTCAGTTTTAGAATTTTTGGTGGAAAGTTGAAGCAAGCTACCATTTCCTGGGCGGTTTTTGTTTTCAATCCAATCATGTAATAATCTAAAAAAAAGTCTCATTAATGAAAATTTTATGAAGGAAAAAAGTTGTAATTACCCAGCTACGTATTCTAGTGGTGTCCATGAAGTGAAATCGGCATTTGGCATCCATTTTCTGTTCATTGGAGTATCTAGAGTGATAGGCAAAATAGAAACAACCAAAGACTTAGGTGGTAGGCCACTATCTTCTCCAGAAAGGGATTTGGTCAACTGATGAACTGCACTCTTTGCCAAACCATAACCAATCATTCCTAAAATTAAGTTTGAATAATTTGGCAACAATATAGTTTTTATAACTATTAACCTGGAGTTCCTTCTAGGGCAGCCTTAGCACCAGTTAAAGTTACTACTCCACCATCATTCAAATGATGAGCAGCAATACTGGCTGAGATTACAGAGCTCCAAACACTTTGTTTCCACATCAAATCTGCAGTTTTAGCCAAATCTAGATAGAAAAAGTAAATTAGATGTAAATTTTTCCTTGTGAATAAAGGTAGATGAGTACCTTTCTTGGCATTCCCTCCTGCCCAACCTCCTGCAACACAAATGACAGCTTCTACTTTAGCCCCACCAAGAGCAGATTTCAGAGTATTCAATATCGTAGTCTCCTAAATTAATTTGAATCATAACTCTTTCAATAAAGGATGTATTTCTCAACATACCTGTTGCACAAGATCAGCATCTTTCTCAACCAAGATATTCAAGTCTGCATCTTTATTCTCAGACATATCAATGGAGCCTACCCACTAAAAAAAACAAGATTGATGCTTAATAGATCTAGGCTGAAGATTATTGATTAACTTACAAAATTTTTTGATTTAAAATGGGATACACAAGTTGAACCCAATGCTCCCTTTCCTCCATAAACTATAACACGTCTGGTCGCCATTTTTTAGTGATACAATTCTTTACACATCAACTGATCGAATCAGAATGAAAGGGAATATCGCATTATTCAACTTTATTGAGAAATCCGGAGACCTCACTCTGTTTATCGGACCGCAAAATTGCCTTTCTATTATCTGTCAAAAACAGAATTCCCAACCACTGATCCAAGGTCAAACACGGATCGGAAGGTCAATCACAGAATATGTTTTATGCCACTCTTCTTTTAAGAATTAATATTCCAGTCATAATCACTAATCGATTACTGCAAAGATGAAATATTCATATAAAAAAATTGATTCAAAATTAGTTTGGATTGAAATATTATGGGTATGTTTAATTGTTCAAAATGGAACATGACATTTTGTATATTTAGAGCTACCTATGACCTCAGTCCCTATTTAGTATTTATAATGAAAAATTTTCTTCAACCCAAATTTATATTAACTCAGTACTTTATAGTTTACTCCCCAGCCCCCCAACTACTCGTTAAGGTTTTTTAGATTAATGCACTCTTGTATTGCTTAATATATATATATTGCATTAAGGATATATCTGGAGTCCAACTTCATAACAAAATATAAAGTTCAAACTGTAATGATGCTGAATTTTTCAAATGAAAATTATTAGTAAAATGTTTAAAATCATACAAAATCATAATATCACAAAGTGTACGTAAATAAAAAAATTTCAATATGAAGTATAATCGGACTAACTTAAATAAGCTAAATTCTATGAAAAAGTCTAATCATATTACATATGAAATTCTACTTGCAAAATCATTAAGTGGGCAAGGAGAAGTACATAAATCTATTTTTTTAAGTGTTAGAAAACATTACTGTATTAAGTAGTAACGATATCAATGTACTGTAGGAATGAGCTATGATGAAGTTGAAGGTCCTGGAGAACCGAAACGTTTCTTTGATTTATTCTTCAATTCGTCCAAATATGTTTTCTGCGATTCTGCCATTACTCGAGCCATGATTTCCTGGTCGAAATCTTCAAACCCTAGAAAATATTTCAATTGATTGTAATTCCAAAACTGAACTGATATTACAATTTTTTTGGGAGTCATAAATCACTTACCGTTATCCACAAGACTAGAGGGTCCTGGTTGCTGAGAATCGCAAAATTTTTTTATTTGATTGTCTTCTAAATAGTCTGCAATACTGAAATCGCTATTTGTTTCAATTCTTCGTGGCGAATTGAAGACTCTCTTAGCAAAAGAGGCTTCTTCTTCAGTGGGCACATAGGGCGGGGACAAATGGTCTACATTATTTTCTACAAGTGGATGGCTATTTGATTGCAAAGTATTCCTAGGACTTGCTGAAAAAAAAGTCAAGATCAATGAAAGTAGAAGCAGGGCACCAAAATATCAACGTTTATTGCATTAGAAAAGCAGAATTTGTTCTCAAAATTATTAAGATCCGAACATACATATTGCATATAAATCAAATCTCACCATGAGGAGAATAAGTAATTTTGGGTGAACTTCCCCCTTTTGGTGACTGTCCCCCTTTAGGTGATGCCGAACCACGTCTAGAAGGCCTTGGTGTTGAAATTGATGAAATCATAGAAGAAGTGATGGTTGAACTACTTCCACTACCTAGATTATTTCCCTGCGCTTTCAAACGTCTTTCATTGTCACGAAAATATTGTATGTACGATTCTCTAGCAACCTGTTCCTCGATTGCCTCGTTTGTTGCTTCCCAATCAGTAGCTAGGATTTTATCCTCTAGCATAGTCTAAAATATGTAACAATAAAAACACAAAAGTTCTTTCATTTTAATACCTTAACCTGCTCAATAAGTAATTCTTCACTAGCTCTTATAGCTTCATTGAACCGTCTTCTATCAACATCAACGGGATGGTAATTGGGTAGGCCAAGTCCAACACCAACAGATGGTTTGTTAGGATTACTGATTGAATTGTAATGACACATTCTATGATATGATAGTCTGATTGGCTCATAGGAATTCATTAGTCTGGGAGCACTGAATATATTGATAGGTTCTGCAAAAAATTATATTAAGATTAAATATGAATTTCGCAAAAATTTAATTCAACCAAACACAATAAATGGTAGAAGAACTGAAATTGAACGTGATAAATGTACTGAATCAATGTATGGCAAAACTTACCAACTTGATAGCAATAAACTTCAATTGTTCGATTGTACATTTCACTCATGGCTTGAATTTCCAAATGATTACCATGGACGTTCCAGTGTTTCTTGCGAGCAATGTATTTATCAAAATCCTCCGTTATGTAAGGCTCGAAATAATCTCGATTCTTGACCTGAAGGATGGCACTATTAGATTTAACTTTATGTAAAAGAGTTGTTCCTTATACTCACGATGTAGTTCATACAATCTTGACGAACTTGTGAATGGCACTCTTGATCTCCATAAACTTGATCAGCGATAGATCGAAACAAACAAGCTCCATCTTCATTCATTTGTTTGATTTCAAAACCCAAGCTGGACATACACCTCTTGAAATATTCATCTCTCTGTAAATTTTAGAAAATATTTTGATCAAGGAATACGCAAAAAAAAACAACTTGAAAGCTTATTCCGAATATCAAATTCACTTATGCATTTACGTTTTCAATAATCTCTGAATTAATTCTTCTAACCTTTTGCCATTCTTCACTGCTAATACTAGACTGCTGACTGATGAGGCGATCATCATATTCATCTTCACTGTTGAATCCAGTGCAGTCTTCCTTGATGATGAGTGCACTTTCATTTTTTGTGGGTTCTACAACACTAGCATCTACTTGGTTGTTATTAGAAGAATTTTCATGTATAGGTTCAGCAATAACTTCCCTTTTAGCAATGCGTTCTCGTTTCTGTTCCCTACGAACTTCCCTCTTCTGTTCACGTTCCCTTTCTCTATCACGTACTCTTTCGGACTCTTTGAATCTCTTTCGCAATCTATCTTTTCTCTCAGACGAATTGCTGCCACTGAAAATTATGTAATTTGAAAAATGGGATATTCGTTTCGATTTAGTTAGTCCCAAATTGAATTTCCATGGTATAGATATAACTATAGTTATATCAGAGTAATCGAAGCATTATTAAAATTGATTGATCAGAAGTTTAAAATGTGGGGAACAAATTATTAAAATTCTACTAAACATAAACTGTACAGCGAAATGGTGCAGATAGTGGCTTGAATGAATTTTGAATAAAAATGTTATTCAGCTCGCAATAGATATCAATTCTGAAGGTAATTTAACATTTAAAGATAAATCATATATTCCTTCTGATAATTTATAATTGGATGTAATATAAAACTGTCTGGAAGACTGCGGTCGATAGCCAGTTGATTGAAAAATCAATAAACTTGGTTTCTCTCTCTCATATATTCTTTTCAATTTTAAATAACATATTTTGTTCAGCGTATTCACAACAAGGATTATTTAAAAGCGATTGGAAATTCATTCAGTGACTAACACTTCTGGAAGGAACAGAAGTAAAAAAAAAATCACAACCTTCTGAATTGCCATTTATCACCAAAAATTTTAGCTTTCGTTTTGAAGCTGCACAGAGTGGATATTTCAATTCTTCATCCTAAACACCAATATCCTAAAATATTCTACCATAACAAAGGATTTCTTGATAACCTTGAAATTTAATTAAATAAGGATTTTATGATCTTTAAATTCAATAGTATTCAACTCATCCAAGGATTATTAAGAATGAAGATTATAGGTATACTTGAATATCACAATTTTTCATAATATGGTACCTGCTATTACAACATCCATGCAAAGTTATTTTTATTCTGTACCTCAATTCAGGAGAAACAACTGATACTTTGCAGTTTTTCTATTTAATAAGGAATTTTTTTTATAAATACAGCAGTTATTAGTAAATTAAAATACCAGATAATCAATCGGATCAATTTTTGTCCTATTTAAATACCTTATCCCTCACTATCAATTTATAAAAAAATCTCCCGAAATAAAAACAGCTGCAGCATGATATTTTGTATTACCAAATTCATCATATCAATAAACAATAAGGAAACTTAGGCTCCTAAGTTTTGAAAAGACTTAGACACAGTGACTTTAATAGAAAGATGTTAAATATTAGAGAATCAAAAATTAAAAAAACCAGTTGATAATTTAGGTAAAATTTGACAGTATCAATTTTATACGATTGAATTATGGTACTTTGATATTATGTATACTTACAAGGAGAAAGGTGATCTTCTTGAAGTGGTATTGGCTTCTGCTAATCCATTAATTTGAATTGTACTAAGATCTTCCCTTCTTCTTACATTCCTATCGTTATTACTCTAAAACCAAAGGACACTATCCAGTTAATTGTATTGATATGAATTTCATAATACCGTTTATTAATTAATCTTAGCAGAATACCAGGTGCAATTGCTTACATTAGTTTGATTGTTGTCCTTATTTTCTTCAACACTGGCAGAAGGCCTTTTGGTTGGCAAAATAGTCATACTTCACGCTACTTCTAAAAAAATATTGCAATACAATCAACCTCCGATATTTCTTATTGTTTCAATAACGGAATACAATGAAATTTGTAATTCATTACAATATTAATTTGACTTGTTATGGTGAATGTCTTATGTGACATTTACCAGCTGACATTGATAAATGTCACAATCAGTATGCCATCTAGGAATATTTTCTTTTTTCAACTGCTACGATATTGATTAGATGAGTTCTTCTCTGGGTTTTATTATGAAATTGTTATTATAGGTCTATGGAAATTTGTGAAATTTCAATATTGAGACTTTGTTTATCTTCAATAGTTAATTTTGGATTTTATAAAATGAAGGTTGCAATATTTGCAACCTAAAAATAAAATTATTTTTGAGTATATTTTTAATTGGTTCTCCTAAAACAAAATTTGGTTTTAATTTGACGTTTGCCTATGCATATTGTGTTGCAATCAGTGCTTTGGCAGCACGGAAATTATCAGGATTAATATATAAGGTACCAGCAGCCATTGATATCTTCAACGTTCGAGAGGAAAAGATCGAATGGTCAAGTAAATCTTTAATAGGCATGAAAAATGGTGATTTGAATATATAGAAACACTTCTCTGCAAGGAATGGAAGCCTGATTCGGCATCTACGATCTAAAAACCCCTCAAATAATCTATAAAATATGTTCTAGGCCTAAGCTGACGATACTTGAAAAATATCAGTTTTTCCGAACAAAATCTAAAATTTAAATCAGTAACGAATTTGTTTATAAGTCATCTTACGCATTTTACCGATTTAATTATTCCCTGACCTAACACGTATAGAATCCTGTGATTTGTACCTCCTCCCCGTAACCGGGTTCGAGCTACTCTTCCTAGATGACACCATTTAGTCCTAGAAAAAATCTGATTTGGAAAATTTTACTGAAAGTTTATGGCCGGATCTGCTTCAAAATTTGATATCAGACTAGGGCGTAAATCTTTTTTTTCTTGGGGGAAGGGGGGGTAATAAAAAAATTGTTCTTAACTTGTACTAAATGTGGTGTTCTAAATTAGAGTTACGGAGTAAAATGAGAGATTCTTTGGCCCGCAAACGCTTTGTTTTCGAAATATAGGGTGTTTCTAGTGTGTCGTACTTTTTAATGATGCTTATATCAGTGCATCATATATTTATTAACCATCGCATCAATTTGGTATCATGGAGAATTTTCTATTCTGAATACTAACACATCATCGGTTTCTTCCTAGCACTCTTCAAATCCTAGATATTGCGAATTTTGCTTCAAACATGTAGAAAAATCTTTCTGATCGAAACCGAAGCTTAATACGGAATCTAAATCCTCGAAACCCTTCAAATACACCATAAAAAGTTCAAATTCGATCGGTTGATTTTTTGAGAGAATCCAAGACTTTATATAACCTTGGATGAATTTCGTGAAAAGAATTTTTAGGCCTGAAAATTCCTAAGAAGAAGCCATTGATAACGGCGTTTACAAATCTACAATCAGTTTGCTCCTAAAAGGTCTCAATTTAGAGTTTTGTGAGAGCAATTTTAAGGTGGTTTAACTAAACAACTGGTGGCCAAAATTGAGGCTCTTAAAATGGGTATGCATGCGCCAAAACTGAAACTTTCTAGCTGTGTGTAAACTCTGATTTTGAGGTGTTAAAATTTTTTCTGGTGAGAATCGATGCCAAATTCAGAATCTACGACCTCGAAACCCTCTAAGAATTGTGCTTTGAATATGTAGAACCGCTTTAATACTAAGAGCCGAAGTTTAATTCAGCATCTGCGATCTAAACACCTTTCAAATAACGCATAAAATATGATCAAGACCGAATACAGAACTGATGATACTAGAATTATGTCAGTTTTTCGGAAAAATCTAAATCCTTCGAGAATTGGACTACAAGCCATCTATCCGTATTTTACTGCGTCCAAATACGTATAGAATCCTGCGATGTGTAGCTCCTCTCTCCTCATCATAACCGGGTTTGAGCTACTCTTTCCAGATGGCAACTTTGAGTCTCAGAAAAAAAATCTGATTTGGAAAATTTTACTAGAAGTTTATGGTCGGATATGCTTCAAAATACGATTTTCGATTCTGAATACTAACCTACCTATTTTTTATTCTAAGGTTCCTCTCTAGAAGGTCCCAAAATCGAGATATTTTGTTTAAAAATGTTGTGGGATAAACTTCAAAATATCATGTATGAAAAATTTTTCATGCTGAATAGTAACCTCGATCAGTTTCTTCCTAACATAGCTATAAACTGAGATATTCCCTAGTTCGCAGAAATCTATGTAGAAAAACCTTTCTGCCAAGAATCAAAACCTAATTAGATATCTACGATTTAAAAACCTATTATTAAGGCATAAATATTTCAGATTCCATTAGTTGATTTTTTTTTACTCGAAAAGTTAGAATAAATTTAGCGTATTATGATGAACCTCTAAAGGCGGCCACTCACGAGGCACCCATGTTCGAGCGTTCGGATAATTTTAGTCGGGCAGCTCGGGACACGGCCGCACGACTGTAAATCAGAGAATGAACTTCAATGCCCGACTGGAATCTCTTGGACGCCTGGAGTTCAAAGTCTCGAAAAAACGCTTCGTGAGTGACGGGCTTAAGCCGAATACTGGGAACACTTTCACTTTTATATTTATCACTATAAAAAAACTGATATCAGTCTTTTGAAGGTAATTAATTCAGAATTAAAACAAAAATATACATGTAAGTTTTTAATCAAGTATTGGCAGTTATCTGTATACTTATATTAGATTTCAATTAAATCATGCTCAATTTCATCCACATCAAAATTAGTAATCAACTAACAATTCTATTCTTAAATATAAATATACCTAAAAGGGTGGATGAACTACATAATATAAGTGAGTCCAGCTTCAAATTTTCTGAAATTTTGCAGTTGAACATATCAATACTTTGGTTACCCCGATTGTACTATAAAAGACAATTATAATAAAAATGTTGGAAGATACTAAATTAAAATATTGTACAATATTATCACTCAATTTACAACCCCAATTTTAAGCTTTGAATTTCACTTAAAAATGTGGCCCAGTTTACCTACCAAATTTCACTAAAGTGTTAAATTATCTATTTCTAGATGATGACTTCTTTCATTCACATTCAAAGTCTGAATTATTAGTCCAAATAAAACAGTGTTGCAACCTTTTGCACATAACATTATCTATCAAACAAAAGAGAAACAAATGAAGAGATTTTTCAACACAAAAAGAATGATACTAAAATGAAAATAAAAAAAATTGTGTATAATGAAAGGGCTATAAACAATAATTGATTTAAAATATAAAACTTTCTCCAAACACTACAAGTTTTCCGCCTTCAAATTGGAGAATTAACAGAGAAGTTTCAGACTGTACCTCCCACATTTCTTCATAAATTTAAAAAGTTATTGATCACTGCTCTGAATGTAGAAATTTCAATTCATGTCAAGCAATAATTCATGACAGAAAAATTCAAAGTTGGATCCAACTTGTATAAGAATCAATAGATAAAACCAAACCCGAGTACAGGTTAAATAAAAATAGTCCAATGACAATTACATACATTATTAACACAGTCCAGGAAATGTTCTAATTTTTACATCTTAGTATTCATAAATTAATTGTACTTGAAAAATGAAAGTCCATATTTACACTTAAGTTAATACTAGCTCAATTTAGTTTTGCAGTGGTATAGAAATAAATAATTTCCTATAAAAGTAAAATAAGTTAAACGTATATAATGAGATTCCTTGAGGGCAGTGTTCAATATTCATACATCGTAACTTTGGATTGGAATTGTCAAAAATGATTGCATAATAAACAGAAATTTTTGGCGAATTACTTAATTAATTTCAATTACTATACATAAATTCCCAATTACAAAAGATTGATCCTTTTCAAATTTACAATTGATAAGTTAATATAGCCCTAACTGAACTTATTTCTAAATCATTGTCATTGATTAGAAACAGAATCCTGTTTAAGACTCGTTTTGTTTTTCATATATATACACAATTTACAGCAGGAAGTGACCCAATTGGAAATCGTTTTGAATAGAATGTTAAATCAAAAAGAGGTTAGAGTATGTTTAGGAAGATGACGTGGCTTTCTACATTAATTCTAACTAATAAAGTAAAACATTCCATTCAAAACGCCAATTTTTATATGAATAACTTTCAACAGAAGACATTTATTATGCATCAGGTAAAATTTCATCCACAAGATGGAATAACTTCAGGAGATTAATTCTGAGTTTACTTCATCTCAAAGCTGTAATATATTACTAGATATATCATAAAATCCAAAAATGTCCTGTGTGAAAGCTTTACAATTATTTTTTTTTAAATGCCCATTATATTTTTGTTGGATTTCATGTGTTTTAGCTACATCACTAGTTCTGACCTGAACTACATAAAAACAAACTTCAAGTTCTTGTGTGAAACTTGGAACAAAAATTAAAAAGAACAATTCAATCACACATTAAAAAAGAGATACTGAAATTTATTCAGAATTATAATTTCAATTGGAGCACTGATATTGTGACAATGAAATAACTTTTATAAATAAATAAATAACGCAATAATGCAAAAGCATTCAAAACTTCAATAAATTCCATGGTAAAATAAATTATAAATAAAATATATGACAACAGTGTGGTACATTATGTCAGAAAAGGTTTGGTTAATTTTCGAGACCACAAACAAAGAAAAAACAATGTTATCTTCCGTCTCATAAAGACAAATGATGAATAACAACAAGGATTTTTATCACATAACGGCCACCATACCATATAGGGTGTATCATATTGAGTTGTTAGTGTGAAGCATGAAAAATTCAAGTGAAATCATTGGTATTTCAGTATCCCAATATTAAACAGTTTCACACAGGATTTGAAATTTAACCTTTGTACCTTACCATGAACACTTTGAGCGTGGTGGTTTGGAAAACTATAAAAATTCTTATTTGTATTTTTTAGTAATCCCCTTGTCTATTTTCATTCCAGTACTTTGTTCGTAAAGCAACATCAATGACGCCATGAATATGAATCGTTATGCCAGTCGTCTAGATGATAGTTATTTTGATCTCTGTTCCAGTCCCAATCTTTTCCTTTTGGACGGAATTTATCTTTGATAGGTTCCGAACTTCTCTGCCATTCATGTCTCCACTGTTCTCTATAGTAGAACTTCTTCTTGTAGTGCTGATCGTGCCTGTTCTTCCTGTCTTCCGTATGGCGTTGATATTTCAACAACGCTGGGTTTAAACGCGCCACCTTATTCTCTGCTACGTAACTTTGTTCAGGACTGAACGACATTGGCACATTAGGAGGTGAAGATGGAGATGGTGTTCTGGGAGGGCCAATTTCCTCAGAGTTACTGTCGCCAATAGGTGGACTTTCTAAATGATATGCTTTACTTATAGGCATTTTGAATAATGTTGGTTTTGGGTTCGTGTTCATCTTAATAACTTGCTTAGTTGGAGCTGGTTGAACAACAGTGGTGATATCACCGCTGTGTCCGATACCAGAATCTGGGGATGTGTTGCAACTGTCACTACCCTCAGTCGATCGTCTCCGTTTATCCAGTTCCGTTGACGCAAAAGCTACCAAACGGTCAAAGCCGGAACTGATTCTATCTTGCCATTTCGATTCTTCGGCTTCTTCTTCTATTTCAACATCCGCTAAAATCGAATTAGACATGATAACATTGGATTGGTTACTGCAAATATAAACTAAGTTCAACTGAGGTGATCTACTGAAGAAAGAAAATATAAAATGCAAATTTTCATGTTTTGACATATCTATCGCAAACTGTCTTTTCCCAACACTGACTTGCAGGAAGCTTTGAAAGCTCAACAGAGTACGACTTAACATTTACTATGTGCAGAATGACTTGGATAAATCTTGAATCAGGGTAAATTAGAACAGTTCAATCGACCTGGAGGACATAGGACACAGACTTCATCCTAAATAATTAGTTAACCATTAAAATCCACAACGTCTATAACAGCTGTTTACATAAATAACATGCAACAGGTACAATATTTTCAACATATTGAAACATGTAACATCGAAGACGCTCAACATCCCCAATACTTAGGCCATTTCCTATACTTCAGCTTACCATATATCCCTTCACTTTTTGAAAAGTGGAAGTACACTGTAATAAAATGTATTACTGTTCAATTGATGATGAGCAAGAAATTAGAAATCGATAAATGACGCTAGGATAGACAGTCAAAACACTTTTTTTTTCTAAATAATAAGAAAATGTAGATTCACTTTTACAAGAAGATATCCTTTCTAACTACAATAAGAAGAGAAACCTACAAAAGAAGAAGCAAATCAGAAGGGAAAATATGCTTATTTCAAGTAAAAAAAACAATTTGAAAAATTAAAATTTTCAACAAAATTTTAGTGGAAATACTATAACATATGTAAAATCAACAAGGATAAATCTGAAAAATATGATAAATGGAAACCAAATGAATATGCTTAATATTTTGAGAGTTTGAATGATTCAATATTGAATTCTAACCTCGAACAAATTGCTATAGTAAGAATGTTATAAAGCAGAGTACCTAATAAATTAATTATCTACCATTAAATAATTTGTTCATTGCTTTATCATTCAAATAAAAAAAAAATTTGGTGACTTCGTTAATTTTTTTTTGTGAAATATCTATTGGAATCGAAATTATCCACTTTTTATGTGCTCAATAAAAATCGCTAAATAATCTGAGAGGATTTGAAACATTTGTCAAATAATCTATTATTCCCATCACCCTGTAAATTATCCACGAAACCCAATCAAGCAGTATTGTTTGAATTACTTATGTGTTTTGAGTAGGAACAACTCAAATTGCATATTCAATCACATCAACAATTTCACGTCCATCGCAATGTATATGATAAACAAGGATAATGGGAAGAGAGAAGAAGTCTGAATATACAGACGAAACGTCGGTCAGTTAAAAAGTTGTATATCACTGGCTGTCTTACTTCCCATTATCCTTGTTTATTATATTGTATATTCAATTATTTGCGGTCAGAAATGAATATTTTTTTATTGTTAATTACGTTCAAGTTTGTAACTCGTGAAACTCACCTTCATCTGAGCATTTTCTTCTTTCTGTCGATTGTTCAGTTGATAAGGGAACAACATTAGGGCGAACTTCAGACGGCGTTTCCTTGACAGTTTGGGGTTCTTTATATTCAACTCGCTTGGGAATACTTCTGACATGATTCTGGATAAGAGGAGACTCCCGTTTGTACTGACAATTGTTTGGAGCATTTTCTTGATACAGAGGTACAGAAGAGGTAAAGTTTCTCCTTTCATATAGATCAGACTCTTCTTTAATTTGTGACCCATTTAATACCCTCGCTTGCAAACTTGCAGCCAAACCTTCAGCTACAAAAGTATTTTCATTTTCCATACTCAGTGGTGGTTTTAAATCATTGAAATAAGGTTCGTTGTATGGCTTCAATTCTGCTCTAGTTACAGGTGTGTAATCTGAAGAATAAATTGTAGAGTTTGATCTGGATTGGTTCGGAGGAGGATATAACACTGTTGTTCTTGGTGAATATTGCACTGGTCTTGGCGATGTAGATTGCTGGGTTGCACTATAATTTTGAATATTAAGAGTGCTATTAACTTTATTGTAGGAATGGACATAAGCCAGCCCCTCTAAGCCTTCAGTAGACGAAGGTCTTGAAATAGGACTGTACACCTGTCTCATAGGCTCTGAATCTTTGGTTTGATTAACCTCATTATTGGGGGCTTTCACATTAACTCGTTCAGGTCTCGGAGGCAGATTGACATTCACAACCGACCTAGAAGTTAAGGTAGTCGTCCCTTGAATATCACTCATATCTACAGCAGCATTGATAATGGACTGATTTGAGATCTCCAAAGTTCGCTCAATTTCACTAGACATCAAATCACCTATCGTTCTGTTAGCCATCATTGTTTCAGGTTGTGCAAATGTCTGATGTTGAGCCTGCAGTTTCTCTTGTGACAGATGCCTCCTCAAAGCCAGCTTTGCAGGTGACACTTGTGTGTAATCAGGCTGTTCGTTATTTGCGGGTTTGGCAACTTGGGGTGAACGTTTGGGAGGATCCTCCTTATAACAATCCATAATCAAGGCTTCCTGGTGAGAATAAGAACGATGATCTTCATTTGCCGGTCTCATTGTGGTTTTTATAGTGTTACTATTATATTTGATGGTATCTTCCTGTTTGGGGGGGACACAAATGTTTGAATAACCGTTGTAATGATGTGAAGCATAGTTGGACTGGGCAGAAGTAAATACTGAAGAAGGATAACTTTGTTGAGGCAAAGGGGTTTGTGCTTTGGTTGTTCTTGTTGGATGGTCTTCGTTCAAAACTGAAGTAATGATGCTCTTCAGACGATCCTCGAAGTTTTGAATCTTTAATGGCTCGTTATTCTTGTAATGTGGCTTATTATTGGAATTAGATGCAGAAGCAACGTTGTGGGTTGTTTTTAACCTCTTGGACGCATGCGTTGGAGCTGGCATATTATTCCTCAATACACCCCTGTTGTTGCACAAAGCTGATCGACCATTATTTATAACATGAACCACCTTATTTGTAGACATTTTGCTGGCTTCAATTTTGCGACCAGTTTCTAAAATCTTTTGTGCCAATATTTCGGGATTTTGTTCTTCGATTTTGGCAATATCCGGAACATCTGGCCAATCTTGGGAACGAGTCCTGTAATCCCTAGATTTTCTTGAGATTTTCAGAGGAAGAGGTTGTTGTCTTACAGCTAATATTTGCGCTTGCTTCCTATCTTCAGCTGATTTCTCTAGGTTAACAATGTCCCCTTCTAGTTTGGAAACTTGGTTATGCAGCTTTTTCCGATGTGCTAATGTTGCTGATATCTCTCGAAGTATATATTCATGGGCAACGTTTGGAGACAAATCATGAGTAACTACTTCTTGTCCCGAATATTTCTTCGCTATTTCTTGCTGCCTCAGCGCCACATGATGGCCTTGTTCATGTTCCAAATTTGCAACCTGAACCTGCAGTTTGCTAGCTTTAGCTTGCAGTTCTTTGTGTCGACATACAATTTCTTTAGCCTTAGCAAGGAGATCCACAGGAGAAGTAGCATTTATTCCCAGTTCATTCATTCTAGCCTTCAATAATGCAACACTGTCGTCAATTAAAACTTTTATTTGCTTCTCCAATTGGGCCGCCCTATTTTGCAACTTCTGGTTGATATCTTCCTCTCGTTTAATATCCACTTCTATCGATTTCCTGTAACTAGGCTGCTTCATTTGGTTCATCATTGAAGCATATTGACGTCTGAACATATCAAGTAGAATTTGAAGACTGTAGGGGGTGTTTTCTGGTTCAGGAGGAATATCTAGTTCATTATGAACAAGTTCTGAACTCAATGCAGTCAGCTGTTGATCAACACATCCTGGAGCAGGAGGAAGTTTTTTACCTGATGCTGAAAATATAAAGAAATGAGTTTTTTCCCAACAATTTTTCAATTGTATCCTACCTTGAGGAGAGGTACTGAGTAAGGTTTGGCTGTGCAAGAGATCCAATCCATTGATCTTCAAAGCTTTCTTGGTTTTAGCTTTCTTCATTCTTCCACGACGTGGCTTTGAAACGGCCTTCTGTTGAACATTTTGTTTTTCTTGTAAGGTTTTATTATTGTTAGTTCTAGATGCTTTCCTCCTCAACTTCTTAGGCTGTCTTTTTGTTTGGCTCTGAAAGGGAAAAAGATAAGAATAATTCTATAATTGATTCTAACTATTATGCTTACCTTGCTATCATCTTCAGATTGACTGCTCTTGCCTTTATTGGAATAGTAATCAGACCAGGCTTTACGCGTAGTAGGTCCATAATTACTGTCTTGATCGTCGAAATCAGAATCTGACGACGAATCTGGAGGTAGTTGTTTTGTTAAATCCCTCCTTGAGCGATCCCTTGAACTCCTGCTATTTGAATTCTCATCCTCGCCATTCTAAAAACAAAATTCAATCATAACAACACATTCCAAAAATAATATGAGAAAGGTATGTCTTACCTTCAACTGGGGCTTCTTGAGACGTTGAAAATAACGTTCCAGTTTAGTTCTATCGATAACATGCAAATAATAGGACACTGGTTTGCCGGTCCATGAAACGGAACCTTTCATGGGTGTCATTTCCGATACATGCATAATTGTACCGATATCACTAAGATTCCTATCCGTTATACGGAAATTCAAAGGGCAGAAGCTTTTAGATGACACAATGCGGGCCCCATCTTTCAGATCGGCAAATCTCTCTTTGAGTTGATGATCCACAGTAGGTCCAAAGGCGAAGTTATTCACGAACACAATGCTGGCTTGATTTATTTTCTCACGATGCTCTTCAGTCAAAAAATCACCCCTGATCAACTTGTATTCACCATACTTCTTCCCATACCACCTCATCCAGGCCCTGAAGTTTTTATTCATAGAGTCCGCATAGCGGCTAGGAACTTCTGCTCTCTCAACACCAAAGCAAATTTTGCAAGGGGTTGCAGCTGCCATCTGAAGGACAACTTGCCCCACACCCGAACCCAAGTCAATGAACACATCATCTGGAGTTATTTCAATTTGATCGATCATTTGGCAAACTAAATCATAGGAAGTTTCACCATAGACTTCTGGTGAGAATGGTTCATATTGATTCAGTTTTTCTGGATCTGTAACGGCAGCATTGTATGTTTGCTGAAGAATATGACGTAATAACCCACGGGAAGGATACGTAAGTCTTTGAGCTGGCAGTGATGTACCCTTCTCCTATGGAAATTCAAAAATTAATTATAATATATGTTCGCTAAAAGAAAAATCAAGTAAAAATCTAAATATTATTATCTTGGATCAACTCACCAATGCAACTAGACTATCGATTGCTTTATTGAAACGGTCACATAGGTTTTTCATACTCTCATAGTCCCTGGTGTCATAGTCACATAATATATTATTTTCCAATGGCAGTTTAAGTTGTGGCAGATCTTCGCAAACCCAACGTATTGTTTCGACAATTTCAAGTGCACCATCATGTTTATCCTACAATCGATATGAAACCGCTACATTCTTTCATCCGATTACATGAGAATAAATAAAATCATGATGCCACAAATATATTTATATCATTTTTTATTATTCCCATAACCAAAAAGTGTTCTACATCAGAATTAACATAATAAAAATTATATTAAATTCAATACAAAACCAAAAGTCATTATCTGATAGTAATGGAATTATGAAAAGAAAAAATTATTGATATGATTTGAGAATAATTCCTTCAGGATATGGTGTTTTCAAGAAATATGCATGTTATTATTTCATGACCTACAAATCATATATTAAAACTAATGTTCAGCGTTCTACAAAATGTTTTCACTTCACAAACAAAATAATCATTTGTCTATTGAATTATATGTATAAGTTATAATACAGATTATGTTTATACTGTAATAACATTTTTCCACAATATTCATCACTCAATCAGTATTGATATGAAATTATACGTTTTTGAAAGCGAAAAAATGATATCTAGCCTAATTTAATGCATTTGGATAAATCATTCAGTTGATAAGATCAATGAACTCCAAACATCAATTATTGATACAAAACTTTCTTAATCTCAATTTGTGGGAGATATAATTCTTTCGTCATTTTCTAATTCTTGAATTATAACCAGTAAATCTCAATCTCAATTTGTTTGGAGATAATAATCCTTTCGTCATTTTCTGATTCTTAAAATATAACCAGCAAGTCATTTTGTTCTTTGTTTTGATTCATGAAATTATTTGGAAGTAACTGTATTTCATGATTATGGCATGAATTCCTTCAAATTGCAAACTTGAAAGGAATTTTGGCGTTTGCTTATATAGATAAGAGTTCATTAATGTTGAATAATTATTTTACATTAGGTTGAAAAATATAAAAATAACCTCAAAATATAACCGTAAGACAGTTATTTTATCGATGACAAGACAATATTAACACTTATTTCTGTATTAATAATTTAAGCTTTATTAAAATGATTTCAACAACAAATTTCTGAAGATGAAAATAAGTAAATCTGCAAAAAAATCTTCCTAATACTATTGATGAGGATCCAAAAAATATTTTGTGCTATTGATAGATGACATTCGATATTCGAAGAAAATTTAATAAATTGTGCAGTTTGGTCATTAGAAAATACACAAAATCCTTCCAAGAAATGCATTCCTTATTCCTAGAATGCATAATAAAGATTAGATTTCTAAGAATACCAATTGTTGAAATGCAGTTCTGAAAACGATGGAATTACCTTGAAAATGACATATGTATAATATATCCCCTTGATTGATCAGATTTATTTTAGAAGGCAGTCATATAATTTGAGAAATTTACTTACATTTCCTCGTCCTGAAGTCAAAGGCCAAGTGTATGAAACAGGTTCAGCACCCGCGGGAGAATGCAATGTGAGGGTAAGGGTACACATCACTTAAAATCAACTAGAATGAAAACTTCTTCTAAAGCTAAAACCTACTTGCATAATTGTCGAAACTAAAGACACATTTCGCGGAAAAAACTGATAATTAAAAATTAGAAAATTACACACGCCATCTCCCTATCTGAACATACCGTGCCTCTATGTATATTCTGCGCATGTTCGCAGAACTAACAGTTCTACCACCATAGCATTCGAAAATATAGAATGCAGTTTTGTCACGCTGGATCCGTGTCTATTGTGATTTTACAGGTTCTTCATCATAAAATTATCGAAACTACTTTCCTCACGTACACTCTTCTTTTGACATCAACAAAAATGGAAAAAGAAAAATTTCGATTACGGCGGGAGACTTCCACCTCAATTTTAAACGAATATTTTCATTAGTCATAAACTTAATGAAATTCACCGAATTAATTTCGAAATATTACTTTAATGAGATGCATTCCTTTCTGGAAATTCCTTAGCTAGAGATTTTTTGATTACAATCGATCCATACCTCCTCCTCAAATTCTGTTCTGTCCGGCCGGTCGTAAACACAATAACTCTCGAACGGAATAAAGTAAAAATTTAAATTTGGGCATCAAGGACAGGTGTATTTCTGTTTTGGATTCTTAGGCGAGTTACACATTCCAATTATGATAAAATATCATTATCAGCACATGATGGGAATAAATTTTCATTGCAAATAATTTTGACGACTTAGAATTCTCGTGACATAATGCACCTGTTCAGTGTTAAATCACTTGTTCATTACATTCCATTATTCAACTTTATGTACAAAATGTCAAAGGAAGAAATTGATGTATATTCCTTAGGAAAATAATGGATATTTATCATTTCAACGAATATTGGAATATTAATCCATAAGTATTCAGTTTTGAGATGAATAATAATTAAGGGTTGCATATATAACTGTTCAACAAAATCAATCAATGCATCAATTAGGCCCTCTATTTTTAAGAACAGAAACTGAGACAAATTCTATTTTTAGTTACAGATTTCAATAGCAGGTGGCGCAACTCGAAAACCTGTAATGTTCGTTACCACGCCTACCAACAGTTCTCAGTTCTATTTCTTACGTCTTTTGCACTTTATTCTAATGAATCAAAAATGAGTTAAATGACTCACATTGGTGAACTGATGGTGTCAATTTAACTATACTACTTATGAGAATACTTCGGAAAGGATCATTACCGTATATATGCTCTTTTAGTGAAATTGAATTTCCATAAATTTCCACCTAACTTCAGTTCTGTTCAGTTCTAAGACCGCACCTTTCTGTTCGCATTAGGCAGTGTGAATACGTGAATAACGATTAGATATATAGGTAATGGACAGATAAACATTTTGTAAATATTAGGTGAGTGTACATATCAGATAATGTGGCTTGATATCTCAGTAATATTTTCATTAATCTCATATCTTATGTACAACCGAGGGAATTATCAATTACAACAGCATAGTCAATAATTATTTTGACAGTTACCTATTTTAGTTTGATTGTATCATCTAGGCCAAGCTTGACCGTTTTATGATTTTAATCATTTTCAATCGAAAAAACAACTTGAAGATTTGAAATATTTCATTATTCTCATCCGGCTCTTCAGCTTTTAACCATCTGCAAATCTGCTAATAATCAAATTTCATTAGATTTTAAGAATAGAAAACAAGCATCCACAAGAATAAATATATTCTTTTCATTGATTATCACCATGAATTCTGTTTATTTATAATAAAAGAGAATTGTCCTATTGAAAGCGTTCTTGAATTGAATCTGATGAATCTTGAATGATGTCATACTCAATTTTAAATTTGACTTCATTACCTACCTACTTCTAAGGACATCATTACTTAAGTTAGTTTGTCTCTAGTCTTTACATGGCAATAATGTGATTTTACTATGTCTAACATACCTACATTTCGTAACTTAGAAATCAGATGTTCTATGGGACCTGTTATTTCATTTAACATTTCATTTCTATTTGAAGTTCAATAATGAGCAAAATGATTAAATGCCTAATTAAATGTTGAATTTTTGGCAGGTGTTCCTCAGTATTCAGGTCATTAACCCTAATTAGACAATTTTCAGGTATATAGCTTTGTTTACATGAATCTATCACAAATAATTGTTTGTTTTGTCATATATTGCGAAACCTACTGCATTTTATTTTCATCTTGAATTTGCCTGTCAATAGGATAATAAAAATGAGTTTGTTGTTTGATACATCTTTTTGAGTAAAAGATAATTATTATTATTATTAAAAAAATATAATTTTCTGGAACAATCCTAAGATTAAATGAGTCAAATAAATATCAGTTTCCTGAAAAACTATAACATTCACTGTATAAATTATTTTTCCTTCTACGGAATTGAATGGATTTATTTTTTTGTAGAATCTACACAAAAATCAACCATGACCAGACTGCTTATATATTGTGCATTGTTAGCTATCATCAGGTTTTCAACAGGGAGAGAAAGTAAGAACTTTTAATATAATAAAAAAAATAGTTATTTAAACTTTGTAATTAATAACAAATGGAGGTTTCTGATGTTGAACATGTTTTGTGAATTTTTATCTGGAGTTGATTCAGTTTAGCATGATGACTAATTTGAGTCATTTTTTATTTCATCTCAGCAATTACTGATAATCTATCCAAATAAGATAGCAGCTCCAATGTTTTAAAAACAGATGGAGATAAAGAATCATGTTTTTAAATATAAATTACTGATAAGTTCTAGGTATTTATATCCTTGACCTTAAGACAATATGACTGACTCTTGAATGCAAATTATATATTGAATTAAATGAAGTAAATAATCGAAGAATATATTTCTTTAGTATTGAATTTATTTACAGAAAACATTATCAGAAGATAATCAATATTTCTTGAGCCAATATTTAAAGTTAATTTCACAAGTGCAAAAAAATTACATTAATTTGCCAAATAAAAAAAAGTTAATTTAACGACAGAATGTGTAAACATAATTAAGTATGCATTTCACCCTAACAGGCGCAGTAACCCAATATGAATAATAAATTGATATATTGTCTCCTCTCAACAAATCCTTTTTGTCATTCTGACTAATAAATTATTATGCATGGTGTGGTATTGATAATTTTTGCCGCTTTATTAATTAGGCATCTAATCTTGATTGGATTCCAATAGTCTACACCCTTCGAATAAATTTATTAACTTGATTTCTTTTTTTTTTTTCTTCAATTTTTAGTGAATAAGATGTTTATTCTGTGGAAATTATTGTATAATATGAAAAATATATGCACACATACACAATTTGATATTGATTGATCTTTTCTGGGACTACTTAGGCAGAAAGATTTCCAAAAAATTTCTCACCTATTATCATATGAACAAATTACTTTTCAGTACCTTCTCCTCCATATATTATAAAACAGCCTCCTACTGATGAAGTGATGTTCCATGTGGAAAAAGATGGTGAAAATGACAAACCTTTCTACATTGAATGTGAAGCTACTGGTGAACCAGCACCAACGTAAGTGTTACATATGAACAGCCTTTACAATTTCTGAATTGTTTTAATCATACTGAACATAATTGCTTCTTATTATTCAAGAAATATTAGAAGACAGCTTCAGATGTAGATGCGGATTTTGTATTATAAGTGAATATTTGATCGTATATGTTCCTTTCAGCTATTCATGGGTAAAAAACGGCAAGCCTTTTGAATGGCAAGCTTATGATGACAGAATTTCTCAACAGCCTGGTAGAGGTACACTTTCTATCGCTAAGCCTCAAGATGTAGATCTTGGACAATATCAATGCTTTGCTAAAAACGAATATGGAATTGCTACTTCAAATTCAGTGTTTATGCGT
The DNA here is from genome assembly GCF_914767665.1 of Harmonia axyridis. Taxonomy (NCBI): domain Eukaryota; kingdom Metazoa; phylum Arthropoda; class Insecta; order Coleoptera; family Coccinellidae; genus Harmonia; species Harmonia axyridis. Next base: position 1,645,121 of record NC_059508.1, read on the forward strand.
AAAGCTGAATTGAATTCTTTCAAAGTACAAGCTCCTGTATCTCTTAGTGGAGAAGAAGGCAAACCATTCAAACTAGAATGTCACCCACCTGACGGTTGGCCCAAACCAGTTGTGCATTGGATTATCCTTTACACCAATGGAGGTTTCAAAACCATCAATAGTTCTAGAATGACCTTGGATCCAGAGGGTAACCTTTGGTTTTCAAATTTGACTAAACAGGACAGTACTGATAATTTTATGTATGCTTGTGCTGCAACTTCACCAACCAAATTCGAATATAAATATGGTAATAGGGTGCTTCTCAACATTATATCCTCAACAGCTTCAGCAGCTCTTAATAAGCACGAGCCTGTACTGCAATATGTTACAAAAAAACAAGAAGTTGCACTGAGAGGAAAAAGAGCAGAACTGTTTTGCATATTTGGTGGGACGTAAGTTGATAATTACATTTTTTTAAATATTATTAATTAACATTATTACTTTTCCCTTATTTTGATTGGATTTTTCTTCTAGACCACTACCACAAACAGTGTGGAGGAAAAACGGTAATCTCCTGCAATCTTCAGAGAGAATAACACAAGGAAATTATGGAAAATCTCTTATAATAAATATTGTTGACTTTGATGATGCTGGTGCTTACACTTGTGAAGTCAGTAATGGTGTTGGAGAGGCAAAGTCTTACTCAATAAATCTGCAAGTTATTTGTAAGTGAATTATTATTATATTTTATAAGAACAGTTTTTTCTGACATGTTTTATCAATAATACTGAAAAAAAATTCTAGCTGCTCCTTACTTCACCTATGAACCTGAAAGGGTGAACGCAGCTGAAGGTGAAACTGTTGAGTTTAGATGTGAGGCTTCTGGTTCTCCTGAGCCTGAAATCAAGTGGATTTATAATGGAAAACCTTTGGAACTTGCACCGTCAAATCCTAGGAGAAGTGTCTCCACCAATAAGATCATTATATCTAACTTGGAAAAGAAAGATACTGCTAATTATGGTTGTAACGCTACTAACTCTTTAGGTTATGTGTACAAGGACGTTTATGTGAACGTTTTAGGTATGTTCTTTAGTAATTGAAGATTGGATTCACTTTATAATATTCTTTTTTATAGCCTTGGCACCTGAAATAACTGAAGCTCCGACCAACATGCAAGCGGTGAATGATCAAACCATCAACATAACTTGTAGGGTATTGGGTGCTCCCAAGCCCATTATCAAGTGGATTCACAATGGCAAAGAACTGACAGGAGGACGGTATGCCACTCATGAAAACGGAAATTTACAAATATCCCGCTTGCAATTTGATGATAAAGGAGATTATACTTGTTTTGCAGAAAATAAATTTGGAAATGCTAGTGCAAGTGCAAAACTTGATATAAAGGGTAACATGACAATTTGTTAATATGAATTCATATATGAATGAATAAATCTATTTTTATTTATTATTATTATTTTTTGTAAGAATATTTGGTGGTCATGAATTATAAGTGTCGACCAAGAATGAATATCCTTAAAATGCTTTGCTTGCATGCTTTTTGCTGTGAAGAGTTTTTAAGGCTCTTAACACCAACATAATCACAATAACCCTAACGAAATGGTTAATTTTCAAGATGATCATAGAAACTCTTGAACAGTTGAAGTATCTTCATATGAATGGTTTATTAATTTGACTTTGATTTTCCAGAACACACCTACATAAGTGATGGTCCAGAAGATTATGAAGTAGAAGCAGGAACTTCTGCTACATTCAGGTGTAATGCTGTAGCTGATAATTCACTCAATTTGGAAATTATTTGGCTGAAGAACGACGAACCTATTGATTTCGACGGAGAAGCCAGATTTGTTAAATCCTCCGATTATTCTTTGACAATCACGAAAACGATCGAACTTGATTCTGGAACTTACACTTGCTTAGCTAAAACTGAACTCGATGAAACCTCTGCTAAAGCTCAATTAACCGTTCAAGGTATATATTCTTTTCAAACTTCAAATAGCTAAAAACGTAAAAAAAAATTTACTTGGGTGGACTGCACCATCTTTTAAACATTTTTTGTTTCTTATACCAAGTTTGTCTATTTCAGCTGTACCAAACCCTCCTGAATTGAGAAACTTGAAATGTAATGCTAAAGATGCAACCATAGATTGGATATCGATGGGTGATAATCGTACACCAATCCTCCATTATATTATTCAGTTCAATACTAGTTTTACCCCGGATACTTGGGAAGATATATTCGATGAAGTTCCAGCAGCTGAAATGAGTTATAATGTATGTTATAAGTATAGCAATTTTTGCTTGATTTTTTTAATATTTTCTCCCTCTAGGTTCCTTTGAGTCCTTGGGCTAATTATACATTCCGAGTGATTGCACAGAATAAAATTGGTAAATCGCAACCATCTTCTCATTCGGATGTATGTTCAACACCCCCTGAGGTACCCCACAAAAATCCAGACAATGTGAAAGGAGAAGGTGACAGACCAAACAATTTGGTCATTACATGGACTGTAAGTTTGGTTTATCACTGTCTAATACTGTATTGTTATTCTATTCCCCTTTGTAGAGAATGCCAGAAATTGAGCATAATGCACCTAAGTTCCAGTATAAAGTATCCTGGAAGAGAGATATCCCAGGTCAGAATTACACTGTAATAGATGTCTATGATTGGAAGCAAGATAGATACGTCGTAGACAACCAGCCTTCGTTCCAGAGATACAAGATCAAGGTAATTGCAATGAACGAGCTTGGAGAAGCTGATGTATCACCTAGAGAGGTCATTGGGTATTCTGGGGAGAGTGAACCAGAACAAGCACCAACAAACTTCACTGTGTTGCAAGTAGAAGGTCCAACTACAGCCTTATTGAGCTGGAATCCTGTAGATGCTGAATCAGTGCATGGACATTTCAAAGGATACAAAATCAAGACTTGGAGTGATGCCTCTCCAATCAAAAACGAGATTCAGGTACAAGGAGATGCTGTTAGGGCTCTGATAACAAATTTCGTCCCCTTTACTCAAAATTACGCTTGTGTCTATGTGTACAATGGTAAATACAATGGACCACCCAGTGCCACTTTGAGATTTAAAACACCAGAAGGTGTACCCGGACAAATGGACACTTTGGAAGCATATCCTCTGGGATCATCTGCTTTTCTACTTCGTTGGGAAAAGCCTCAAAGACCAAATGGGATATTGACTGGATATAATATCTATTATGCAGAAATCCTAGCAAATATGACAATAGATCGGCCCACTCCAAGATTACCAAAGATTAAACCTGAAGAAAAAAGAGCAAAGTTAGCTGGTTTAAAATCAGGAACCAAATATAGGATTTATATTAGTGCTAGCACTGCAGTTGGCGAATCTGATAAACTCTACATTGAACGTAAAACAAAACCTTCCGGCTCTTATGAACCTGCAAAACCTAATTTTGAATGGGAAGCTATTAAAGACGGACTTACTTCCTCTGTTAAAGTACGTTGGCTCCCCAGTGAGTACGGCAACCCAGGAACTCATTTTTACGTCAAATACAAGAAGAAGGGTGAAACCACTTACAGGCAAACTCCTCCAGAGTTGACTGACGATTTTCAGATTGTAGCAGGTTAGTATTTTCACATTGTATAGAATATGATGGTCCTAGATGGGATCCATGGGGTACTCCTAAATTCTACCAAATTTGTTTCTATTTATCAGGATTGGATAGTGGAGAAGTTTATGAATTTGTTGTGGTTTCTGTTGATGGAAACTATAACATACCTAGTGATGTACAGGAAGTAAACACTTACGATGCTAATGGCATTGTAATAGTTCCAAAAGAGAATGTTGCGACTGCTGGTTGGTTCATTGGTATGATGTTGGCCATCACTTTCCTTCTGATTTTGTTCATCATTGTTTGCATTATCAAGAGGAACAGAGGTGGAAAATATGCTGTACATGAAAGGGAACAAGCTAATGGAAGGCACGATTATCCAGACGAAGGTGGTTTCCACGAATATTCACAACCGTAAGTGAAACAACATTTTCTGTCAATATCTAAGAGCCAGATTTATGTGTGATTTTTAGGCTTGACAATAAATCTCATGGTAGAGCTTCGATGAGTAGTGAACCCAAAGTAGGACCAGAAAGTGATACAGATTCGATGGCAGAGTATGGAGATGGTGATACTGGTAGGATTTTATGTCTTTTCCCCGTTTATTGTTTATTTTCAAGGATCACTTATTTATTTTTCATCATTATTTAGTATTTTTTATTTAGTTGTTTTTCATCAATATTTTTTTATTTTGTTTATATAGAAGGTATGAATGAAGATGGTTCATTCATAGGCCAATATGGCCGAAAACGAGGCCAAGGGGAGACTTCATCACAAGGTTTTGCCACCCTAGTTTAACCTGTAAGATTATGATTTTCTTTTACTCACCTTTGGTTAGTACCATTTTTTTTTTATTATTAACTGTGTTGCTTTTTTTTTTAACTGAGTTCCCTAAGGAAAGATTGGATGGTTGAAAATCTGTGATATTAGTGATAAGAACTAAAAAAATATTGTTGCAGTTTAATAATTCCTGCTTCTATCAAAATTTTGGTGGTGTCAAATCTGATGAATAGGGATGATGATTTTTTGATTGTTGTATTTTACAGGTCGTTTCACAGAAGATGGTTCTTTCATTGGTCAGTATGTACCGAGCAACATGAAACATTTAGGTTCTAACACAGGTTCTGCAGGCCAGATTAAAAACTCCATGGCTACATATGTTTAAGATGTTGAAACTATAAAAAGTATTTGAAAAAAATCAAAATACTGCTAATAGGCAAACTAAGAGACAACTTCAGTAATATTGCGATATTTGTTTTATAAAAGTGATCTTTTTTTTAATATTAAAGAATATCATTTCGTCCATATTAGATGTAAATAGCGCGTATGTTGATTTGAATTGAAATTAACACTTAGTAATTTATTTTTGTTATGATTTTACATGCTTTAAAAGATTCTCTCTATACTATATTTAGCATTAAGTATTCTGAAACGAATTAAATGAATCAAATAGGATCTACGGTGCAGATTACAACATTTGCGACATAACTTCCTTGTTGATGTGGTGTAAACCTAATGCTTGAAAATTTTACAATTTCATAATATTATTCAAAGACAATTTCTTGAATATCGTGATTTATCTCAAGAGTATGTTGATTATCTGAATTCCCATAAATACGGAATATATGTACAAGAATAATCAAATTTTTTCAATGCATTATGCGAATGGGAGGTTGTATTTTTGAAGTTTAATGATACGTTTTTGATTTTGATATTATATAGTGTTATATTTTGAATCCTGAGTAGCTATTTCCCTTGCTCTATTGCAATCTCTAAATGTAAGGCTAAATTTCATTTCAATTGAAAACATTCTTATAAATATGTTGACACTGCCTATTTGAAAGTAATATATCATTTTTATGTGATTAGACTAGATTTGAATTTATACAGATATTTCACTCTACTATATCACATACCCATAATATCTGACTATTTTATGAAAATAACTAGGATATTTTAGAAAATTTTTGTTGATTACACATATATGACTGGATTTTCAGGAAACATTGCAAGATATGATCTTGAAAGTATTACCTAATCCTGTAGTTGAAATCTGTCTTAGTTAATTTCTTGGGTAACTAATCACCCATTTGTATTTCATATTTTGACCTCTTGTATATTTTATAATATGTTGTTGACAGCTTACGAAGACTGATCAGGACAAAAATTCTTAAGACATTAAAATCATTGAAAATTTTTTGTTTTTTCAATTCTATGTAATTTTTTTGGGGGGTGTAAAGCAAGCGTCAATTGGCTTTTTGTATAAGGATGAGGTGCTAGTATAGTAGGTATATTAATTTGTTGTCTGTTTGTTGCTTGTTATATTTATTAATTACCTACTAGGTATCGGAGATGCAATGAACCGACTTGTATGATTTGATTGTCAGCAAATTGCCATTACGACAGCTTTTGTAGCTAAGATTACCTTACCTACTTTTAGCTTATTATTTCTCTTCAGGATTTTTGTATTGGGCAGCTATATATATTCAAATATTTTTTTGGCTCATTTTCGTTGCATTTCTGTATTATCATTTCACTTAGGGTAGTGACAATTTTGTCCACTTTGATATTTTGGTTTAGCTTGATATTTATATATGTCCACTAGTGAACATGTCTTGGAAAAAGGGTAAAATACTGTGTTGGTTATTAATATGAATATGTTTGCATGGTATGTTTATGTGTGGACAAGGAGATTTCCTTTTTCAAAAGTCCTTACTCCTGGCGAACTCTGAAGTGAAAACCTCAAGTTTTCTGATGCACAAATTTATAATATGGTATAGTCGGATTCACAAATGGAGTAATGACTTTTTAACATCACTGTATATTATGTTCATCCTGCGATCATACTGACATATTTATACATATATATATATATTCTTTGGCAGTTTAAATTGCACTGTTGGATATTTGGTAAGATGTTTGACATATATTTTAATATTGATTGCAGCATAAAATGCTTTATTGCTCTTTACATCTAAACTATTTTTTTATTCTTGTAAAAATAGTATAATAATTTTTGTTTCATCTTATCAAGTTGTCGTGCATATTGTATAAATCAGAATGTGAAAAAAGCTTCTCAATTTCTATAAGCTGTATATTTTGGTAAACATATATTACAATGTTTGTACCACATTACCAGTTTCATGTGAATGCCTTTTGCTGTTATGTTTATTTTTTTACATAAACCTTTATTTCATCAGAAATGTCGTACTTTTTGCACTAAATAAAATTTATAAAAATTAATCATTCTTTTTCTCAATATATTAGCATAATTAGTTATTATGATCTGAAATATTCCATCCATATTTTATTAGCAGATCATCCAAATATTTTTTGTATTTGTGTAGTATTATTTAATATTTATGATATAAGTTTTATCAAATAGAGCTGGATCCAGAGGGGTGCTTTGAAAATCGCATGACTTACCAAATGATATTCAGAACGAATCAAAGATGTACCATATTTTTCTATTTTTTAATTCAGAATTCTGTAGAATATTTACGAAATATATTATATACGAATGAGTCCAAATCATGGATCAATAATATTAAGCAGAATATTAGATATGCGTTGTCGTTCAAATTAATCAAGATAAAAACGAACTTTATAGAATGCCGGATTTCAAAAATTGCTCAGTGTAATTTTCTTCCTAACATACATAATTTCTATATTCGTCTTTTCGTTAGTATTATATTAATTCGTGGTTTTGTATGATGAAAACTGACGGATGCAGAATTCAAACACTTACAATACCTACGTTAATTTATTAATTTGAAGTAGATGCACTACCTGGAGATGTGTTCTCCAAAAACAGAACCGTTAAAGAAATATACTGAATTTATATTTTCAGTTTTTATTTATAAATAAGGGTATAAGTTTAGATATATAAAATTATAATGAATTTTATTCAGTATTATCATTTTCTATTTATTGAGTGCTTAATATTACATCTAAAACTAATCGTGCTCATTCATTATTAGTAAATCACGTGATGGTGCAATATAACAAAACGATTGACGATATCCCAGTAGAAATATATCAACAATAAAAAGCTGAAAGTTGAAGAAATCATGGAATTGAAATATTATTGATAACAATGTTTGAGAAATATAATTATTGTGATTCGCAAAGCTAAACTACTGTAATTATAATCACGATATTGTAAGTAGGTATCGAAATAGATGATGAATGTGGCACAAAATGTTATCCAATGGATATTTTTTCATTTTATGAAGCTGCTACTCACATCAAAATGAATAGTAGTTCCTAAACTACAAAATCAAGACTAATGGATTGAGAAGTATATCTACATATAAATAAGTTAATAATTTATGAATAGAAATGTTTCATGTAATCGGCGAAAAACATTTTTAATTAAATAATGCATTATGCATCCATGAAAAAAGTGCAAGTTATCGATTTATCCATGTGATCACATTAAAGTGCGATTTTTAAAAAATTGCACCAGTTTAAGGTTCTGCAAAGTAATAAAACACCCAGTAGAGCCATAATCCCTGGGAATTTTGATAATGTGGTAGCTCCTGTAAAAAAAAAAACAATTCCAATGAACATTACAAGTTCAGCTGTTAAATTGTTCAGAAAAAATACCAATATTTAGATCCTCAATTTCATAAGAAGTGAAGTGAAAACAACAATTTTTCGATCTTTACAAAAGTTTATCTTTATGAAACAATGTTTTTTCGAAGTTGATTTTTTCGAAAAAAGTCTTTGAATTACTTAGTAGGCCATCTTATGATTTTTTCAATTTGTTTTTTACCTGAACATTGAAATCCCAACTCTACAAAACCTTCTTGGCAAGTACAGATTTTATCACCATTTGGGTCTGTTTTGTTCTGTTTGTCCTTTTGTTGTAAACAATCAGCATTATCCACACAATCCGTGTCTGTTGTACATAAGTGTCGAGGACCTATAAAATTTATATTTAATTATATTTTAGTGCAACAAAATGCAACAATAAAATAGAGAACATCAAATCTTAATATTGCAAATATCAAAAATTCAGTAGTAAGTCTAAGACGCCCTCTCACAATATGGTGAAGAGGTGACTCTGCTGCAACGCGGCGACCCACATAAACCAGCCGGGACCGTAGTAGAGTGTGACGCGACGCCCATAACGCCACCTCCCGGGCAGACAGAGTCACTATACAATTTATTATATTTTATTATTTAGTGGTCCTCAAGAGATTACCAACTCAAATTGTATAGGTTATTCTAGTCAAGATGGAATAAAGAAAGCAGTATCAAAAACATTTCGATGAATTAATTATAGAAGTGAGAACGAAAAAATACTGTCCTTAAAAACGAAAATAAATCCTTGTTTCCATGGTAATTGAACGCATTTATACCGTTTAAATCATGAATAACTATAATTTAATTCTGAAGTATGCAGGTAATTTTTTAGCAATATATTTCTTTTCCAATGTGAATTTTATTCCTTACAAATGAATTCACACTAACATAACTCTTAATGTCCTCAGAAATGATTATATTGAATTAAATTCCAATGAATGTTCCTTATGGGAATCTATAGCATGTTAATTCAATCGTAAAATTGTATCAGGTAGAATGAAAAAGAACATAAATTTTCAGTTGACGCATATATAGCTGTAAATAATCTATAAATTTGCATGCATTTCTCCCTTTAATAGACCTAAATTATTTCCTATGTGTTGCGAATATAGCAGGGGATTTCCTTCAACAACCGAATAGCGGTGTAACGTATTTAAAATTCTGTAATGGGATGAATTAAAAGTCCATTTTTCATCTTAGTCACAGTGGTGAACGCAACTGAATTTTCTTTGAATGGAATGCGTACCTATTTTAATCTATGAGAAAATGGAAGATCGAGTTCGTTTCTGTCTTTTATATAGTGTTTAACAATTTCACAAACGATGCGTAATGATTATTAGATATGATTTTTTTAAGTATTTATAGAATGTGGTTTCGAAATGATACGTATAGGAGGCAATTTGAAGGAAAAACCTTCAATAGTTCGGAAATAAATAAGTACATATCTACTTCTATGTCCGATAGCTGAGTATACTTAATTTGAGAGAAAAGAGCACTATACAGGGTGAATCAATTGTGCTCGGTCGTTCGATAATTCTTGTAAATTTTGGGCTAGGATTTTGAGTCAGCACTCAGCGCGTAAGCTCAAATTATCATTGACTCTAAATTTTTGACGAAACCACCTGTTTTTCGAATGAGAATGCCCAATTTTTATATCATACCTACTCATAATCTCCATGAAATTCTGATTTCGAAATAGGTACCCTCTTGCCCACTTGTCATCGTTTATCTGTGGTACTTTTCGACGTAGGCCACTTTTTTCGAAAACTGTCATGATTTTAATGGTACAAACTGAAAATCATATATCGAGAACCGTTCGAAATAATAAATTCTAAGATTAATTTTTGATTGACTTCCTGAAAAGTTTTCAAGTCTCCTGCAAATTTACGGATCACTCTACAGGTGGTCCGAAAGACACTGTAATTTGAAAAAGATGACCTTTAAAAAATGTCAATAAGTCCATTTCTTCAAATGACATTCCCTTAATTTTTTTGCCTATCAGATAGCCTAGTGAGTATAGTCTTCATTTTTTGTCAGACATGTTGTGCCTGAAATGAATAATTTAACTTTCAAAATGCTTCGCATTTCATATTTTGTAATAGGGCTGGCTGTATATCTTTCATGCATACAATTTCAGAGAGATAAAAAAATACTCAATTCTACTCAATTATATTAGTAATATCAATTAAAGATAAGCCGAATCAAAGAAATTCTCAAAATATTCGGAAACTCGTGAAAAAAACAGGAACATAGTCTGAATTCTTGTGAGGAGTTCGAAATGACTGCATATTTTCAGCTGAAAAAGTCTCATCAATATTTATCGCTCATATGATGTTTTCATTAATTTCAATATGATTGAAATGAGGAGCAGTTTAATTTGAAAAAAAGTTTGCAGACATCTGAGCAGATCATATGAGAGATACCTACATATTTTTCAGCTGAAAATCTTCTTTTACATGTATCACTTTTGAAAGCGTCTACTTTGACGAAAAAAGTAGAAATTTTAAGAAAAACTATGTTGTTACTGCATGAGAGCCCGAGTGAAGTGTTAGTTGCATATGCTATGAAAACATCACTTAAAAGTTGTTTCGAATTTGTTCAAATCTTTCTGATAGATTGAGTAATGTGCTCCTTTAAATGGATTGCCGGAATTGAATATACTTACCTATCAGTTTTCATTAATGAGAACTACCTACATAAAGTATGAGAATAAATGCTGATTTAAATTTGAATTATCTTGCAAATACGGGGGGTACTATTTATGTATTGAGAATTGGCAACATCTGATATTGCCAGGTGAAATTTGATATTAACATCGTAAATTTGGAAATTTTTTTGTTTTATAAGTACTCATAACATTTTGACGTACGAGCACAATTTTTGTTGTTTACACTAAATTGAATATACCATCTCTGCCACAATATGGATTTAACTCGTAAAATTTCCGAGCTATTAAAATTGACCATATTCACCATAGACCTAATATCAATTCTACACTCGGCCACAGTTAATTTGTTCATAAAACCACCTTTCACTAATGTTTTTATTTCCAAAAGGTGAAATTTTTGCGAAATATTCTACCAAACAAGCCTATCTGGTTACAACTTCAGTAAAATATTATGTCCACTGTAGAAAAATATATCAGCAGTCTTCACCTACATTAGATAAATTCATGCAATTTATGTCTGAATCTATTTTGGCTTACGTAATTTTCTACGTGTTTGAAGCAATGGCGCATAAAATTCGTAACGTCTGCATGTTGACCTACCCTCTGAATTATTCAAAAACCGAACAAACATTTATTCAAGAGGTTGGCTAGCATAAGGTTATGCTGATAATCGATATTAAAGGGTATCATTACTGTGGATCTGGCATCCACAGTTGAGGCAAACATAGTACTTCCCTCCAAAACAGTAATCGTTCGAAAAATCTGAATTATGGCCCAAGTGATCGGCAAAATAACCTTTCACCCCGTCGAATGACCTTTACGAAGTGGCTGAATGCAAATCAGGCCCTAGATACGCCACTGCGATAGTGGTTTTAAACGGCAGAAGTGGTTAGTATGGATTTCGATCAATTCCAGAAAAGTTGCCCAGATCGGAATTTTCAACGAATACCATTTGCATAAGGTCAAATTTGAGGGGTAGGTAACTATTTGATTTAACAAGCCGAGTTTAACTGGAAAACAACATGGCATGGGAAAACCCAATTGAAATTATATTCTTAACGGATTTTCCATCGTGGCATGACGAATTTCAATTTCTTGCTGAATTTCAACAATCCTGGCATTGATCGAATCGAAACAAGGGCTGTTTTTGGAAGAAACCACAATTTTTTTAATATCATTCTTGGTTAGAACCTATAAAGAACGATACTAAAAAAATGTGGTTTCTTCCAGAAACAGCCTTATTTCGAATAATAAAAAAATTGTCCTATCAAACCTTATGAATAGGTAAGGTTTGATATGACAATTTTTTTAAGATTTTAATAAGATGAACTAATCTACACAAGGTGTTTACAAATTAGACGTGCACCTTGAAAAAAGGTGTTAGTATCACTCATTTACTGTCGATTGAGCCATATTTATGAATAACCGAAAATCAACAGATTCTGTGATATTTAAGTTTTGTATTTAAAAAAAAAATTCTCACCTTACATCTTTTTTCGTTAATTTTCTCTACGTTGACCAAGTTTGATTTAGATTTTGGATTATTTTCACCAGAAAAGGATATGATATGTATGAAAAAAGCTAAACTATGCTGTATGTGATGCTGAAAAAAAATTGGTATGATTTGAAAGTTGGTATATGAAGATAATAATATTAAATTTCTAATATATGTTTGCCTGCAAAATTCGAATTCTACGATTTATGTTTGACAAAGTTATTCTGTAAACTTTTGCCAAATTCCTTCTTTATTTCCAAAAAAATTTTTGTCAGAATGCAGGCACTAGTTTTGTTTCAGCAGATTTTGATATGAAAGGGGAAAGAAGCAAAGAAAGGAAAGTAATGAATAAAATATTCTTTTTATTGAAATTAAATTCAAAATTTCAATACAAAAATATATTCAAAATTATGTTCGCAATGACCTCCACCATTCCTAGTATAAGCACGTGCTATTTTTCTTTTTTCTTCAGTAGTTACTTTCCGCCTGAAATTTACTCTCAATCTTCTCGCTGCTTCGTATTCTAATGGTGTTAGATCCGGACTTCTCGCTGGCCACGAAAATAACCCAAAATTATAATCAAATTTGGTCAACGTTCGAAGAAAAATGAAGTAAGGTGAGAAATCACTCAAACAACAGCAAACGTGTCATACTAACACGTCCTCCAAAGTTCACGTCTAATTTGAAAACCCCCTGTATAAAAAAATCATCTTGTTCATTATTTCTCCAGAAAAAATATGAAAAGACAAAATTATGAAGTAAAAACTTCTGTATACCATTTCGTATGTTGATTAAATCGTTTTTTTCTATAGAAACTTACACTTTTTTGAAGATAACCAAACTGAATTGTAAATATTATTGTAAACCAACCTTTGATTTGTGCTTTACATGCTCCATTCACAGGATTGGTGTTATCACCACATAAACAGTATCCTCCCAAACAAGTTGTTCCTTTTATCACTGTACAATTAGCTTGTGATCTACATGGTCTTTGAACTGAAAGAAATTTTAGATTATTCATATTTATATTTGGTATTTATATTTCCTGATTTAATATTCCCATTCTGAAATAGTCAGCATTAAGATATTTTGTTTTAATCCACTTGATTTCAATATCCAATCCATGAATTTCAACGGTTGAAAATTGAGGGATCAAATAAGGAGTTTTATTTCAATAAATGTATGCATTGAGTCTGATCAATAGGACTGAAAAATTCATCAACAATACTAGAAATTAATGAAAATTACTAATGTAATCAGTAAATTCTATATTGATCATTCGAATTTAGTATAATTTTGTTCAATTTGTAGTCAACTTTGTAATGCCTTCCTTAAGCCAACTTGAATAACTTCAACGAATGTATACTGCAGATATTATTTTATAGTTAAGATATTAAATGAATTTCTACACGCGAAGAGAACCATGTCCTTGATATTTCAGTACTGTTTCATTTTCAATGATATATTTTTTTCGTTTGACCTCGAATTTGAACAATAGGTTTGTTTCCTAGGATTGCACAGCAATTTGTGATCTGGATTGAGTTGCTTTTGAGGCGAAGCTACGAAAAGAACAAAATGGCTAATGAGATTTTGATTAGATATCGTGATATCTCTCCGACGAAACTTAACGAAGTAAGCAGAGGTCAGCTTATAATTTCTCTTGTTGCATACCATAATATCTTCATACCAGATAAGCACTTTGGTGGAAAATTATTGCATTTGAACTGAATACCTACGACAGAAATAGATTCCTGATGATCTATTCGAATAATAATCTTGGTATTCAGAAGGAGAGGGTTTTTCTGAAAGAAGTTTAGCGTGAGTGATTTAGTCGTTGATCAAGCCCCAAAACAGTTTAAATTATGTTATATAATGATGGATATTGCAAATTAAACATTGTGATTCATTATTGCTTCAAAAATAACCATTTTGAATTGTCAAAAAAAAAAACTACAAAACCATTTTGGATTTGAACCCAGCCATATTGACAAAGATTTAAAAAATTCAAAACTCATTAATCCCAACACTAGGGATTAATTCAAGTTAAGAATACCAATGTCGTACTTATATTAGGCCAATTGAAAAGTACCCGGTCTGATGCACAGATGGTGGTGCTAGTATTAAATCCATATGATTTTTAGTTAGTACCAACCTTTAAACGATATGTGTCAGTAGTTCGACCATTAGTTTGAGAGATATTGCGTTGTGAGTTACTTTTGTTATTTGAAAAAAGATGAAAAAAGAAGCACTTCGTGTGCTGACTAAATATTGTTTTTTGTAGGGGAAAAATACAGTTGAAGCAAAATCTTGACTTGATGAAGAGTTTCCGAGGTCTGCACCAGGAAAATCAACCATCATTGATTGGTGTGCTAAGTTTAAACGTGGTGAAATGAGCACCGAAGACGACGAACGCAGTGGACGCCCAAAAGAGGCTGTCACCGACGAAAAAATCAAAAAAGTTCACAAAATAATTTTGAATGACAATGAAGTGAAGTTGATCGAGATAGCTGACATTGTGAAGATCACCTAAACATGAAGATATGTGACAACGGATGAAACATGGCTCCATCATTTCACTTCAGAGTCCAATTGACAGTCAGCTGAGTGGACTGCAACCGATGAACCGAATCCAAAGCAAGGAAAAATACAACAGTCAGCTGGCAAGGTTATGGCATCAGTATTCTGGGATGCGCAAAGTATAATAAGGTAATCAATGAATCAATGAATATGATGGCTCCAAAAGGGCCAGACCATCAACGGCGATTATTATATAGAGTTATTGGATCGTTTAAAGAATGAAATCGTTGAAAAACGGGCCCCATTTGAAGAAAAATCGAATTTTGCCAAAAAATGTGTTTTAACATGGTAGACCAGGGACTTTTCAATTGGCCTGTTGAAATACCTATTTTAAATCATTAAAAAAGCGGGCTTGAAATTAAAAAAACTGCTATAACATTTTGAATTTGACAAAAGTTTAAAAAATTTGAAACTTATTAACTCCTACACTAGCGACTAATTCAAGCTAGGAAGATGTCATACTTATAACAACAGATTTTTGTACCAAATTCATATAGTTTGTTAGTAAGCTCTGAAGGACGTACGGAGAATGGAGTTTTTTATTTGTTTTTTGGATTCTGCACATTTCAAAATGTAAGCGGTGATTATTTCATGGGGGTTAAAATTATAATCCTGTAACGATTTCCAAGGTACCATCATCGACTCAAAATAATGTTTTTTTTTAGTTAGAAATAAAATTATTTTCGCAGTTAGACCAACACTGCCCCATCAAATATTTTTTCATTTTTCTCATGTTGAATGACTATGTTTAGTGCCAAAAATCATTTATCTTGCTATATTATTCTTTGGTGATTTCAAGTTACAAATTGGCGGATGTCCCGGGTTCAATTTTTTCAGCTGTTTTCAATATCTTTGTTTCTAATCTATTGTTCCGCATTTATTTGCTCAAACAGGTGGTACTCAATCTTCATTTATTCGGCAAGGGATTAGGAAGGCATTCAAAGTTTAGATTTTGGTAGTTCAAATATTGCACTGATTCAGCATGTGTTATTTGATTTTAATTGAAATAGAGACTAGTGAAAATCCCCCTGAAAAAATCTGGATAAAAAGAATTCTCGAGTTCATTTATTAATTAAGTGGAATCATATTATTTCTCTTGAAAGAAAATAATTGACTTCTTCTTTAAAATTGAACATTCTGAACAACGCGCAACTTTTCGCGCTCTTATTTAAAATGTGTGCATCAATTTGGATGATTATGTGCTAGTTTTGGTTTTGGAATAAAGACGAACTAAGGGCTTTTCTTCGTCTTTCAATATACAGAATATATTGAAGAGTATCTGATCGTACCAGTGGGTTGAATCGGTGCATTCTGCTGATTGTTGTTGCTCGATTTCCCGAAAGTGGTAAGGCCATGTGCATGATTGAATCCAGCAAGCACTAGAAGAAGCGGTATAGACACAGTCACAAAAAAAGCATTCATTTCGCACGGACGTTATTTTTCTTCGCGAAGTGCTCACATTAAACTACACGCTCTTTTAAGGAGAATTTAAATTGTGTGCCAATGCAGAGTATTAAAATTTTCAACGGGCATGCGCCCCATACACCGTACTAAATCGTGCACATGTATATGGCATAGAATTAACGTCTTGGTCGGAATCTTGAAACGATAAGAAAACTGAGGGGCATTGGGTCGACTGAAATGCTATGTGGTCACGCGATCCGTTGCGTCATTTCCTACAGAGCCCTTACAAATTGTTGGATAAACTGGCAAAGTGTGATGACTTCAAAAATACATTTGTTACGTAATTTTCCTGGCTCCACCTTGTATTATTTTTAGCCGAAATTTCCTCCCCTTATCATTTTCTAGTTCGATATTGGTTCTTCCTATGCTCGCACTATGCCTGCCAAGGAACCCCAATCTCCATTATCTCGACACCCTCGACCCTACGCCCCTGTTTCCTGTGTCTATATTTAACGAACAGAATATGAATTTGGCAACGCATGGATGTATAGGCCATTATCTGTCATTAATCATGTTTTTTTACTGAGGAGATTATTAAGTTATACATCTATACACCTCACGATTTGGCAGCTCCTGACAGTGGCGTGCAGATTTGATGTTCCGTTGAATTGTATAATACAAGCTGGTCTAACGAAAACATAACACCTCGGTTTTCCGGAATTAAAATGAAAATGTGGAAAATCGCTCGGACCCGTCAATTCCTGAATCGAGGAGGAACAACTTTTCCCTTTTCGCACTCCCGTAACTGCAACCCCCCAACGGAGGTGAGTACAACCACTTGATTTTGTTGCAATACCTCATTTTGAAGATCTTATCGAGTACCTACCATGTGATCCTGAAATGTGATTTATTCTCAGTTTGGTTTGGCAATTCATCATAAATAGACTTACGCCTGAACAACGCTTGCAAATAGTGCAATTTTGTTTCGAAAATAATGGTTCTGTGCAGAATACGTACCGCGCATTACGTCCATTTTATTTTGTTTAGCGATGAAGCGCACTTCTGGTTGAATGGCTACGTCAACAAACAAAACTGCCCCATTTGAGTGAAGCTAATCCTCAAGGGTATGTCGAAACACCGTTACATCCAGAAAAACTGACTGTTTGGTGCGCTTTATGGGCTTTATGGTGATCGGTATAGAGCCATGATTACTAACTTTTCTAACTTTTTCATTCCTGAATTGAACAACCATGATGTCCAGGAGCTGTGGTTCCAACAAGACGGCGCAACATGTCACACAGCTCGTGCCACAATCGATTTATTGAAAGACACGTTTGGTGACCGCCTAATTTCACGTTTTGGACCTGTGAATTGGCCTCCAAGATCTTGTGATTTAACACCGCTAGACTATTTTTTGTGGGGCTATGTAAAGTCATTGGTCTATGCGGATAAGCCGCCAACCCTTGACTATTTGGAAGACAACATTTGCCGTGTTATTGCCGATATACGGCCACAAATGTTGGAAAAAGTCATCGAAAATTGGACATCCAGATAGGACTACATCCGAGCCAGTCGTGGTGGTCATATGCCAGAAATCATATTTAAAATGTAATGCCACAAGATTATCTTGCGGATAAATAAAATTCATGTCAATCGAATAATCCATCGTTGTTTTATTGAAATTTAAAGTTCTATAGCTCTAAAAAAACACCCTTTAGCTTCGAAATGTGTTGGATATGAATAATATTCTCGAGATAAATTGCACATTGGCTCTTTCACTATTTTTGCTGTCATTTCATTATCGATGGATATTTTGAAGCAGAATTTTAGGGTCAGATAGTACTCAATAGTATATTCAAAATTAGTTATCGCAACACTCCTCGTCCCTATTAAAAATCAATGGGTTGTGCTCAACCCTGTTGGGGGGTTGAAGTTACCTGGATAAAAAGAAAAGGTTTCCCTCCTCAAATCAGAAATTGACGGGTCCGAGCGATTTTCCACATTTTCATTTTGAAAAATAAAATCGGATAAATAAATTTTTTCTACGTTGACCAACTTTGATTTGAATTTTGGATTATTTTCATGAGAAAATGATATGATATACATCAAAGAAGCAAAACTATGCTGTATTAGATGTTGAATAAGAATAAGTATGATTTGGAAATTTGTAAATGAAGGAAAAAATAGTAAATTCCTAATATAAATGTGCTGCAACTATCGAATTCCACAATTTACGTATGACAAAATTATTTCAAAAACTTGCCGAATTCTTTCTTTATTTTCTTGAAAAACTTTCGTTAGAATGCAGGCACTAGTTTTGTGCTGATTTTGATTTGAAAGGGGAAATAATCAAAAAAAGGAAAATAAATAATAAAATATTTTTTTTGCAATTGAACTCAAAATTTCAATACAAGAATGTATCCATAAATTATGTTCGAAATGACCTCCACCATTCTTTATACAAGCACGTGCTCTTCTTCTTATTTCTTCAGTTCTTCCTGAAAGTTCCGCCTGAAAGTCACTCTCAAGTCTCAATATTCTCCCTGCTTCGTTTATTCTAACGGTGTTCGATCTAGACTTCTCGCTGGCTACGAAAATAATTCGACATTATAATCAGATTTGGTCAGCGTAGAAAAAATTGAACAAAAATTAAGTAAGGTGGAAATCTTTTAAAAATAACAAGAACTCAAAATCCCGTGAACTGTTGATTTTTGATTATCGCTAAATATACTAGGATCACGTCTAATTTGGAAACACCCTGTATAATATTTTTCGGCAACAAATCATAAAATGAGAATTCTGCATTCAAATTCTTTTATTTGAAATTAATTTGGTCTTTACATTGTAATTTTTTGATAAATAATGCTGCATTTTCTTGAATCTTTATATTCCTTCGGAAGTCCTTGATATGATATTCTGCAGTGCGAAAAGTTATCAGATCATAAAAATTACATTTTTTCACGTGTAAAAATACAAATTTCTGAATAACACATTTCAGAGATGATTCACATATAAACAAAATTTCAGTGGTATATGTAAGATATCGAATTTCTATAAAAAAATCAATCAATTGCTCGCAAAATGGTAAAATTATCTAAATAATTGAAAAAGAGTCAGTTGTAATGAACCAAGTTAAAACGACCTGGATCGAGTGTATTCACCGACAAAATTTGCATATGTAATCTGACGGTGTAGGGTGATTAAGCGATGGAAAGGAAAAACCATCAAGGAAAGCTCCGTGAGCAGGGAAAAACCTTGATATTTTATCAACATTCGAAATGTAGATATTCCTGATAAGGGAAAGAAATATAGGAACATCGACTACTAGCATGCAAGTACCTAACAGATTTTCTCTTGATATGGTGGGGAATGAAACTAGTGAGCACGCAGTTAAGGAAAATCACGAACGGATAACAAATATTTTATGCCTCGATGTCAGGATAGTTTTGTCGAAAGATAATGAAGGAACCGCTTCTTCGTTTACTCAAAACAGAACACGCAATGATCTGACCTTTTCTATTATTCATTTTATCACCTTTATAAATTAATTATCCATCGTGCGAATTGAAAAACCCACTGAAATCATTTTTCAATTACTTACACCCACTCTTTAGATGAAATACTCTAGAATTTATTATACAGGGTGTCCCGGGAGTAATTGTATATAGTCTTACCAGAGGTAGAGTAGGCCTAGGTGAGTACGGATTGAATGAAAAAAATTAAAATTTTTGGAAACTTATCGTCGGCGCTCATCTTCTTTTTATAAGGTGATAGTGTGAGATGAATTGAAAAAATCGAGTTGTTATAAATTATAATTTATTTAACATTCTTTTCACTGGTTCACATCATAATACAAGGAAGAATTTGAAAATCGAAATAAATAAATAAGAAATTTGATAATTCAACGTATTCACTCGAAAAGTTCCGATTATCAATTAGTTTTCTTATATTTAAGGCACACGTTATACAAGATAGGGAGAGTAATTTACAAAAAGAAACAAGGGAGTATCGAAGACTGTCGATAACAAAAGTGTACAAAAACACACATACTTTACATTCACATGGAAAATTCCACTCTTCAAAGAAGAGAGAAGTCGATATAAATAATTTAATCTTAAAAATCTAATCTTCTATATCGTTATCGATTCTACTACTGCGAATTCCTGAATTTCCGGTCCATGGATAGATGTCAGGGCAAGGTTGGCAAGTTCTCATGTACCTCACTCCAGATTTGTGCCAAAGGTTGCAGACTTTGGGATTGTTGCAGCGTTTTGGCCTGTCCTATAAAACATCAAAAACATTAATGATATAGTTTATTCAATTATTCGAAATTTCATAACTCAAAAGCTTTTATTATTGAATATACTTACTGCAAAGTCACATTGGAATGGTTTGAAGGATCCTAATCTTGATGTTGGTGTTGGATCTCTGACCCATTGTACAGCTTGCCAGTTGGTGATGACCCAGACATCTCTCATAGCTAAGATGTTGTCCAAGAAGTTGATGAAACCTTCTTTATGGTGTGGTTGTGTGAACCAAGCGGCATGGTAGAAAAGTCCGAAAGGTGCTCTGAAAAGAACATATCAACATGATAAAATTCTTCAACTCGCTTAGGACTTCCGAAAATCCATCGAAGAGCTGCTATTTCTTCGTTTGGTGAATTTGAGTTTACAAACATAGGCGTACAATTTTGCTTCAACCGTTTCTTTCCGGAATTCGAGGCTTTATTTTGAAAAACTGGTTGAACATTTATGATTTAAAGTAATGTCCATCGCTGGACACTTCTTTCTCCTATCTTTCGGGAAGCGTACGAATCTCGCGTTGGAAAAACTGGTCATAGCGATCCATGAATCCAGCCAATTTTTTACTTCTTCATTAGACTGGAAGTGCTGGTCAGCCAGGCCATGTGCCATTGATCGAAACAAGTGATAGTCCGAGGGAGCAACGTTTGGAGAATACGATGGGTGGGGTAGGGCTTCCCATTTCAGAGTTTCCAAGTATGTCTTGACCACTTTCGCAACATGGGGTCGAGCGTTGTCATGCTGTAAAATCACTTTATCATCTCTCTCGCTGTATTGCGGCCTCTTGTCTTCAATGCTCGGCTCAAACGCATTAATTGCTTTCGATAAGGATCGCCTGTGATTGTTTCAGTCGGTTTTAATAACTCATAATACACTACGCCGTGGAGGTCCCACCAAATACCTCTAATGACCTTGGAACCGTGATTACTCGGTTTGGCATCCGAACGTGGGAGCATGCCGAGATATCCCCATGATTTGCAGCTCTTGGGATTATCGTAATGAACTCATTTTTCGTCTGCAGTCACAATTCGATGCAGAAATCCCTTCCGTCTTTGCCTTACAAGCAGCTGTTCACAAGCAAACAAACGTCGGCTTCAACTCGTATGGCACCCAATTTCCTTGTTTCTGAATTATTCCCATAACTTTCAAGCGTTTTGAAATGGCTTCTTGCGTCACTCTCAATGATCCTGCCAATTCTTGTTGCGTTGACACGAGTCTTGATCAAGTAATGTCTCCAATTCTGCATCTTCAAAAACCTTCTCTCTTTTACCGCCATGCTGGTCTTCTACGTCAAAATCGCCGTTCTTGAAGCGTTGAAACTACTCTCGGCACGTTCTTCCACTAAGAGCGACCTCACTATAGCTATTTGAAAGCATTCTATGAGCCTCAGCCGCAGATTTCTTCCTATTAAAGCAAAAAATTAAAACCTCCCGCAAATGACCAGAATTTGACTCATAAGCTGACATGTTTAATCCAGAATAACTTTATGATGCAGACACAAATCGACTTATATTTCGATGGCGTTTTGTTAACAAATACCTAAGCTTATTGTATGACATCTTCGATCTATTCATTCCGACTACCACTTACCGCTACAGCCATCTATTGCAAAAAAGGCGGAAGCAAAGTTGTACACCTAATAAGAGCAATGCGAGTAGGCACACTAACCAACCTGTACATGTTAGTTTTATCCTATAGCGTAATTACGCCTTAACAAGGTGAATGCGTTTTATAATTTTATTTATCACCCTCTTCGCGTATTATTCAAATGGCAAAGATGAATGATTTTCGAGATAAAACTGATCTCATTTGCAATTTTCCTTTCTCGGTTTTCTGTCTGTAAGGCTAGAGCTTATTTGAATTTATTTCAGGGTCGGTTCATTACTTGCAAATATTGTACGAGATTTTGCGATATTCGCGAACAAAAATACAACGCAACAATGCGTTCATGCGAAAACAATGTATGATTGATTTAGTCCAGGTAGAACGCATATGAATGGACCTTTCTTGTTGCGGATATTATCTTAGAAAAAAAAATAGAACAATAGGCTAACTATAAATGTTATTTCGAACCAGGGCTTTGTTAGAGTTGATGTATTTGATGATTTTTCATCCTGTCAACATCAGATCGGCGTGACCCATTTTTCTTTCACTGGAAAAACCTTTGAAAGCTTGGTCCTAGAATTGTCAAGAGTTGTTTTCAGCAGTGCCGGATTAAAATATTTTCGGTAATATATTATATGAAGGCTTTATTGTGCATCCGATTTGGCAACTCTAATTTCAAAATCCAGTTTAATGATAAAGCCTATTTCACAAAGTTCCTACTAAGCACCGACAAACTGTCAATTTTTAGAATGTCAGTTTTCCCAGACTACTCACGTTGCGGTGATCGTAAGGTCAAATCGACAGTACGATTCTTAAATGAGGAAGGATCCATTGACGTGACATAAGTAGAGGATTTTTCAATAAGAGGTGTCATTTTGAATAGCCCGGTATCTGGACAGCTGTCATTTTCGGACATTTGAGAAGTAAGAACTACGCCATTACTAAAAATGGAAATAAGTACTCGATTCAACAACGCATTGACATTGTTACATAGACGTACAACTTTGCTTACGCTGTTTTTTTTTTCTGAAATTCGAGGCTTTATTGATAAAAACTCGTTATACATTAATGATTTAAAGTATTATCTATCGCTGGCCACTACTTTCTCTCATCTTTCGGGCAGCTTTCGAGTCCCGCGTTGAAAAAACTGATCATCTTTTGAAGCGATCCCCGAATCGATCAAATTTTTTACTTCTTCGTAAGACCGGAAGTACTGGTCAGCCAGGTCGTATGCCATTGATCGAAACAAGTAATAGTTCGAGGGAGCAAAGTCTGAAGAATACGGCGGGTGCGGTAGGACTTTCTATTTCAACGTTTCTAAGTATAGCTTGACCACTTCCCCAATATGGGGTCGAGCATTATCATGCTGTAGAATCACTGTTTCATTTCTCTCCTTGTACTGCGGCCGTTTGCCTTTCAATGCTCAGCTCAAACGCATTAATTGCGTTTGATAACTATCACCTGTTATTGTTTCAGTCGGTTTTAACAACTAATAATATACTACGCCGAGCTGTTCCCACCAAATACTGAGCATGACCTTGGAACCGTGAATATTCGGTTTGGCCGTCGACGTGGAAGCATGGCCAGTATTTTCCTATGATTTTCGGGATTATCGTGAATGAACCCTCTTTTCGTCTCCAGTCAAAATGCGCCTTTGCCTTGCAAGCAGCTGTTAACAAGCAAACAAACGCCGTTCAACATCTCTCGGCTTCAACCCATAGGGCACCCAATTTCCTTGCTTCTGAATAATTCCCATGACTTTCAGGCGTTTTTTTTAAATGGCTTCCAATTCCTGTTGCGTTGACACGAGTTGAAACCACTATCGGCAAGTTCTTTCACTAATCACGGCCTCACCATAGGTATTTCAAAGTATTCAATGAGCCCCAGCTGCAGATTTCTTCATATTAAAGCAGAAAATTTAAAGAGACCTGGAGAAAAATCAATTAATGTTACATAAGTAGATAAATACCTGTTTGTTGTGTAATGCCTTTGGAAGTTCTTCATGATCATCTTGTGAACGCCTTCAGCATCAGCTGGATTGCTGCAAGCATCTCCCATGGAACATCTTCCACCGTTCAAATCTTGCCACATCACCATTGGGACTTCCCAAACTCCTGGATAGGATCTGGTAGGACAAGGTGGTATCATGCAGTCGTGGAAAAGTTTATAATCTAAAGTATATGGCCAACTTGGAGGTTTATTTTCATATATTGGCATCGAAGAATCATATGTGAAGTTGGAATCGTACAACATTTTGAACATCTTGTTGCCACCGACCTGGAAAATAGTTATTTCAACAGTTAATAAAATAACGAGAATATTTCGATGAATTCTGATTCTTAGTACGGTCCTGTTGATCTCTACCAGATTCGTACATGAATTAATGAATGATTTCGACAGATAGTAGCACAATTTGAGAGGTCAACAGTTGCGAACTTGAAATCTTTATGAACCTCCATTGTTATGTATTGAAAGTGAAATGTTAAAAACTCTTACAGAAAGGAAAGGAGCTCTCATTCCTCTTATATCCTCGAGGTGTACTCCACCATATGCTGCTAAAATTTCTCTTTGACCTGCTATTTCTCTAGTCCATTTCTTTTGTGAGAACTGTTCTCCAAAACTGTGCCTGGAAAGAATCGTGAATTTTTGATAAAATGTTGAAAGGAGTAGATCAATCAGAATAAAAAGTTATCAACGAATTTCATGCACGAAAAAATAGGCTATTCGAAAGATTTTTTGAATCAATTAGATAAAGGAAACTATTCAAATGTCTCTATGTACAATATTTTATTTTAAAAAATATCAGAAATTCGCAGCAAAACACTAAATTCGAAGGAACGAAAATTCAAATGACAAGTGTTTACTCAAAATTGACGCCATCGTTAGTTTGACCAATCCAGTTCGTTTCGGTTTATCACGGGATTTTAAATATGGCTAAATATTCGAGTTTTAGAAATGTATTGCATATTCATCAGTAGGCATCAAAAGCCTATTTTCGAAATTATCATACTAAGAAAAAGACGATTCATTCTGTTGAATTGACACATTTCAATTAATATCAGAAAATTTGATTGTAATAAGTTTACTGAAATTCAAAACTTACAATTTTTTTGTAATCTCTGGAGCTTTCGAAATAATCATAGGAAAAAAAAATGCTGGAATGAATTATATTTAGTGCTAAACATGATGCAAGTTTTCACAGTTGGAATTTCCACATAATTGCATCAGGTATATATGTCACGTGAAGAGTGTAATATCAACACTTGATATATTCAATAAGTGATTGATGATTGAAATATCGGTTTAGTATGTAAAACTTACGAAATTGTGTGTGATGCAATTTCATGGCCATCGGAGTACAAATTCTGCACTTGACTGTAGTCAGTCCATTCATGTGAGACGTAGAAGGTTGCAGAAATAGGACAACCATTTGGATTAACCCTGCCTTTCTCGAAAAGATCTTGGTAGAGCCCCTTATTCAAGTCATTGACAGAATCGTCAAAAGTCAGTAGTACAATTTGTGGCAATTGATCAGGAGGAATATCACCTGAAATTAAACCAGTTGCAAGGCGAGTTCCTAAATTCAATCTTGTATAACCCTACCAGGAATATCTTTTCCTCCGCAGTTGCAGTCTGGAAGAAGACATACGTCTTTCCTACACTTGGCAGCAGTTTTGTCAGGTTGAGGTTGAGGATAAATAGGATCGGGTCTCCTTGGAGGGAATCTGTAGATATCGACGAATTCTTGAGCTTTCGACACAATAGATGTTGAAGGTTTAAGGGTTGGTCTTGAGCGTCTGGAAGGAATACAAACAAATCAGATTGTTCTCTTATATTGGTTTGGTGGTAACTTACGATGGTGGAGTACCTCTATTGACTGTAACTGTATTAACAGTTACATCATTAGTGATGGCATTTCCGGCAGTGTAATGCCCTGAACCGCGACCTCTGTTTGTGGTCCTGAAACATCCAGAAAATTCATAAGAACACCAGTCGAAATCTTCGAATCAAATGATTTCCAGTGAGGTGCATCTAAGCTGCATCAAATTTATACCATGCTCTACTTGTCACTAACCTACTGAATGATTTTCAATGGAACAAAGAGTTATTTCGACTTCTACGTTAGACTAGTGTTAAAGTGTGTGCTGAGTTAGGTGTTTTAAGTGTCCAAAGTCAACTTCCAGTCTCTAAGGAACATTGTGTTCTATTGTCCAATAAGAACAAGAAGCAAGTGAGGTTGGATTAATCGGAAATAAAGTGATTAAAAGGAGAAAAGCATGCAAAAACATTGGGGAAAGTACCTCAGCTTGAAATCGCTGCAGTTTTGAGATTCTTTGCACTTTGTGTTATGCCCTTTGGTTCCACGCAGGGAATTCATCATAAATTTGAAAGCTGGGTTTATCCGGGAAATTCTAGGAGTTGAGGTAATCAAGGAAGAATCTGTCTTATTTGGTGCAGTTTTCGTAAGTAATTTGAAAGGCTTCAGTTTGTAAGTTGGTTGTAGGTCTGGTTCATCTTTGACTGTATCTGAATCGGTTATCAAGCTTTTTAAAGGAGGTATTTCAACCGTACCCTTGAAAACTTTATTTTGTGGTACAAAATCAGCGTTTATGGAACTTGAATTTATGTAACGGTTCAGTTTTTCGAGTATTTGTTGATCTTGTACTGGTATAGTTGGTTCTGGTTTATTTAGAATCTCGGTTTTTTGCGAGGAAACTATGTTCGCGATAGTAGTTGTTGATAGTTCTATAACTTTTTCTTCGGTAGTTTCGTCTTTAATAGTAGTACTGGGTACTGTACTTTTTCTAGGCGTAAAGTAATATCTCGACGTCGTCTTCATTTGACTAGTTTCAGTAGAACTGTAGAGTTCATCCTCTGGGGGTTCCTGATTGTCGATAGGTATTAGTTCTTGATTAATAGAAATAGGATTGATTGGAACGAAGTTTTGAACGAACCTCACCGAGTTGGCCTTTTTTGAATTACTATTTCTCGTACTTTCTCTGAATTGAACAGAATGCGAATTTGCTTGTTTTCTATTTCTAGAAGTCGTACTTCTGATATTGTCATTCTTTTGTTGCGATCTCGAAGGCGTATTTCTTGATTGAAACCGAGGCGGAGAATAGGTTGTGGGATTAATGAGAGCATAATTCTGGTTTCCTGAAGAATAAGTTGATGATTTGCTAGAGAAAGTGGAAGGAGTAGTCGAAAAAGAGGAAAAATTATTAAGAGTGTGTTTTGCTTCAATGTTATCTTCATGTTTAAATGATGTTCCAGTTGAAGAGACTTGGTAAGTTGACTTGGATGGTGGTTTTTTAGTAATATAACGAGATGTTGACGAGAGTAATTGATTAGTTGGCTCTGAAGAAACTGAAATAGACTCTTCAATTTCGACGAATTCTAAAGTTTCGTTTGGATTTGAATTGTCTGTTTGTGTATTCTTGGATTGGGATTCTGTTGGGAAAGTATAGAGTGTGGATTTTCCTGGAACTAAATAGTGACTCGGCTTTGGATAGACTTGCAAGTTTTCATTTGTGGCATTTGACGATGCTCTAAAAGAAATGAATTTTGCTTTAACTCAACTATAAACAAACTACATATAACTAAACGTAAATACAACAAAATAATAGTCAAATTATAAGCAGGAATGAAGCTAAAAATCTACATGATTCAACGAAGAAGCTACAAATTGTACATTGTTCTTGCAGTGGTAAATCAACCCATGCTACTTTTTTTTAGGCATAAGTACCTTGATGGAACTGTACTCTGTTTATATGAAATTGTTGGTGTAGGTGTTTTGACAGGTTTTTTTGTTGAGTATCTACTAGTACTGGACGTGTGAGACACGGCGTTTCTATTTTTAGATTTAGATGTCGATGGATGATCCTCAATAAGATTCGTCTCTTTTCTGTCCTCCCTAAAGTTTGATTATATAATTCATTGATAATGAAGTTTCTGAAGTTTTTCGTGATAAATTGATTGATTTACCTGATTGGTTGTCTGTTAGACTGTCTGTAAGAGTTATGGTCCTCCTCCTGGAACGAAAATCCTTTATAGTCGCAGAATTTTTATAAGGCTTTCGTACTTACTTCATTATCGTAGGCCACATCGTGGTATTCGGGTAGGTTCTGTTCTTGGTAACCACCTCTTATGTAGTCGTTTTGAATAACATTTCCTCTCTTCGGAGATGGCAGGTCGTTCTGTTGATATGTTGGTGCAGCAGTTCTACTTCTATAAGATACTGGTGCAGCACTTGGCTGAGGTTCATTGTAGCTGTTGTATTCTGGAAATTTAGGTATATTTGAACTACAAGAATCGCGTAATGGAATATGTTGTGAGACAATTTGAATTTTGTTCAAATTTTGATGAATGGTATCGACATTGATATAATTACCATATTTAGTTTTGTCATCATATTCCGGTTCATATTGCTGGTAGGCATTGGCTGAATATTGACTCGTGGTAGCGAAGTTACGAGATGTTATAGATATCGGTTCTGGTGCAGCTGTTGTTGATTCAGCTCTAAGAACAAAGAATAAATTACAAATTTTATTTTTACGCAAAAAGGGATGATATTTGGAAGACATCAAATTGATACAAATCTTTCAAATATTCCCTTTCATATATTCAACTAACATCTCTACTTACTTCCTCAATAGGTATGAAATTATTTCACTTAAATTCTGTCAGTACTGTTTGTAATGAGTGAGTCAGTTGAAACTTATTGAAAATCATTCAACCTTACTTAGAATTTCTAGACCCACGATACCTGTAATATTTACCTGGTAGTGGTGTTATTTCTGTTTTTCGTAACTTGTCTGTGTTTGCCTCTAGAAGAGGTAGTAGTGGAAGTTTGCCTTGTCCTCGACCTTGTTGGTTGTCTAGTCGTTGGTGTTTCTGTCGTAGATTTTTGATATCCTTTTGCGACTACTGTCTGGGAAGGTGCAAACGTTGTAGTATGTTTAGGAGATGTCGTAGAAACCGTGGTGCTACTTCCTTGTTTCGATGGTTTCCTTATCATTTTTCCAGCAGTTAAGTCTTCTTTATATTTTGAGGAATATTTCGTAGCTTTCTTAGAAGTGCTATTATTACTTTTCGCGTTTACTTCAGCAAATTTAGTTCTTTCGTGAGTACTCTGATTTAGTTTTGGTTTAGTGGTATAGTTTTCCAACTTCATAGGAGGTTTAGTCGTTTGCTTTGTCTTTCCTGAAGTAGTTGAAGGTTCAGTTTTCTCGTCATAGTTGTGATTAGCGTATACTTTAGTAACAGGATGTGATTTGTTAGATGTTTCGAATGTTATAGTTCTTTGAGTAACAGTCGTGACGAAATTATTCGTGATACTAGGCGAGGAAAAAGTTGAATATGTGTAATTTTTAGTCTGTTTAGTTGGTTCTTCAGTTGTAAATTTGTTCACATTATTTTTGGATGGGAAACTTTGGGCTGGATTAGAATTCTTCAGATGAAACGGCGTTGCGTTAAATTTAGCGTTAGAATGATTTCGATCACTTTGTGGCTTCCATTCGAAATCGTTCTGTCTATGAGGAAGCGTGAAATTTTGTGGAGGAAACGTATAACTTTTTTGTATATCGAAACCTTTAGTGATCGCTTCTGTGACGCTATTATTAAGAGGTTTGAAACCAGATGGTTGTATATATTTCAGCTTAATTTTTTCAGGTTTTTCGTAAACCTCCGCTTTGGTTGGTATCCTCTTTGGTTCTACTTGGAGATAGTAATAATTGTTCCTCTGATTTTGAGCATTCGATGTAAAATAGTTTGCGTTGTATTGATTGACGTCTAAAAATCTTGATGGATGGTGTGTTTTTGGGTTATTGTAATTGGTTTGTCTAGATGGGTGATGTCGAGTCGGAAATCCTCTATAGGATGAGTCAGGTCCAGTTGGTTGACGTATTTGATATGGTGGATAAGACGGTCTATTAAGAGTCTGGATGCTACTCCATGAAGTTGGTGGCCCAATATTTGGACTAAAAAAGGAACTGAATACAATTCTATATTAGTCGAAATGTTTGGTTGTTGAAGAAAGGGAGAATTTGACAATTTGGAAAAGGTTCGAAAATCGATAGCCTCGATGAGGTGATTTCGATATCATGTTACATCTCTATTTACAACGATGATTCATGGATTTTATGAATTGTCTTGCGTCGGAAATTGTCGATGAAGTTTGTGTGATTGTGTCATAACGTACCTGGGACCAGTTTGTCTTTTTTTCCTCCTCGTCAAAGTCAACTTATTAGTCGTCAATATTTCCAAGTAATCAGTCAAGTCTCTAAGGTAAATTCTATATTATTCTTTTGCGCCAAGTTTATCCGCACACATTCTTACCTTTGATGCTCTTGAGGTTGGTGAATACCAAACGAGATGACACCGATTTTCTCCTTCTGTCCTGTGTGATACTGAAAAAAAAAAAAAACGATCGTGAAATCACGAAGTGAGATCTATAGTCAACAATAATTCATCCTAGAATGGAACCTTGACATCTCTCAAACTATTTAACATAGCTATTCGAGCAGTATCGCATTGCAAAATCTGACTTACAGCTATGGCATTGGATTGTCTTAGGCCATCCCTATCTCTTTGAACTTGTCCAATGGTAGATGGTTGACCACGATAAAATCTTTGCTGTCGGTCACTCTCCTCTTCTTGTGCTTCAGGCAATGCTTCTTCTGATTCTTGATACAGTTGTTGTTGCTGAACAAAGACAAAAAATTGAAATTACCATGCCAGGTCATGAGTCGTGGGTATCTGGATTCGTTCTGTTTAATTGCTATTATAAATTTGATATAGGCTATTAGATAATTTTTAATTAGCTGATTAGTCAGTCGATACAACATCCCACAAACTGGTATGTTTTATATTTCTCTGAGATATATATTAACTGACAAAGAAACTGCAACACCCAGAAGGAACTGATTAAATTTTATAATTTTATTTTGCAGAACATAGGTAGTATAGCAAGGAGTATATCATTGAATTTGGAGAAAAAAATCGTGAAGATTTTTTCATGTAAATAATTTTTGCAAGTTTTTCAAATTTTACAACAAATCAGCTGTTCGAGGAGATCCAAAGACGATGTTTAGTTGTTGTTAAAATGCCTAGAGCACGTGTACGCGGAATTTATATCCATCTAAGTGAATTTATAAGAGGTCGAGTTATTGGTGTACGGTAGGCGGGGTTGTCATTTAGAAAAATTGCTAACCGTACTAACAGAAATCCAACTACTGTTATGAGATATTGTCAACCGTGGTTTGATAATGCCCAAAATCGAAAAAGAGTAGGCACCAGACGTCAAAGAGGTACAAATGCAGTTCAAGATCGACGTCTAAGACTTATGACCATTAGAGACAACTCGATCTTTGGCTGATGAGTAGTTAGGAGAACAAAGCCATCCTGTTACTGTCCAAATGGTTTACCGACGGATAAGGCCATTTGGACTGCAGCGTTATCGACCCCATCTTGTGTTACCTTTGACGGTTGAGCATCGCCGTTAACGATTACAGTGGTGCAGATAACGTCAACATTGGAATAGCATCAGGTCGTCTTTTCTGATGAATCTCTATTTTTCTTGGGTGCATATGATAGCCGAAGAAGGGTTAGGCGACGTCGGGGAGAAAGACATGAACCTCAGTTTGATGTTGAGCGCCATGTACATCGGACATTAGGCGTTATGGTATGGGGTGTAATTGCACATGCAAGAAGGTCACCTTTGGTCTTCATTCGATGTAACATGACAGCGCTGCGTTACCTTAAGGAAATAGTGGAGCCATATGTTCTCCCTTACCTTAACCGGCTCGAGAATACAATATTTCAGCAAGACAATGCCCGACCTCATGTTGTCAGAGTTAGTTTGAACTTCTTCGAAACGACCAATGTGAATCTTTTGCCATGGCCACCCAGACCCCCGATCTTTCGCCCATAGAGAATGTTTGGGACAACATGGGTAGAAGGCTTGGAAATTTATCCCAGCCCCAGCGGCTCTGAGACATGAAGTACAGGTAGCTTGGGATTGTATCCCTCAAGGAGAAATAGACCATCTTATTGCATCAATGCCGAGACTTGTTGGGGAGTGTATAGATAATCGCGGTGGACAAACGCATTATTAACATAATAAAAAAAAAATTGTAAACCCAATTCTCAAATTTCAATCATTTACTGCTACTATCTATGTTCTCCAAAAAAAAAAATTGAAAATTTAAATAGCTCCTTCTGGGTGTTGCAGTTTCTTTGTCAATTAGTATATAATGGTACTGTAAATAAGTACCACCAAGAAAATTCTATAATGTTATATTGAAACTGCAATTTCAGGCAATATTTTTGTACGATTTTATCAATCATTACCCGGCCACCTGAAGATCTGAACTTTCGATTTACAGAAAGTCAGTTCTTTCTAGACTACTGACGCTGCGGCGATCAACTGGTCAAGATCATCAGTCTGGATAGAACGATCGACTAAATCGACCCTTCTGAATTTTATTTGTTTGTCAGGTTAAATCGACAGTTCTGTATCGCAAAAACTTTGAACGCTTGAGTGGAAACAACCTTACAGAGTGATCTTAGAAAATTTGACATAGGATGACCTACCTTCAAGTTGATTTCTTCATTGTGGTATATCTGTTGTTGTCTAGGCTGTCCTCTTGAAATTACCAGCGCAGATGGCTTTGGTGGCGGTGGTGGAGTATATCTGGTTCTAGTGTAATCCTCTTTTATTCTAGAGTTTGATGGCGATGATGGAGTTGTGGCAGCTGCAGCAATTTCAGCTCCATCACATCCTACGTTCCTTGGCCAATCGCAAGTCTGCAGCTCTTGACTGAACAAAAAAATTTAAAACAGTTAACGATACATATTTAAATAGTAGAAAATTCGAATTGGAGAACTGATGCAATATGTTATTACCTATACATGAGTCCTCCAGTACATGACTCGAGTAGGGCTCCTCCAAAAACGCAGACATAATACTGTGTACAGTCATCTGGATGAGGGTAGTATCCAAATTCTTCAGGGCAATCGAAATGAACTGCAGTCTTTACGTCTACTGATACTACAGAGTGTTTTGGCAGTTTTCGTTGAGCGGAGCAAGCATCTGGAAAAACAAATAAGATAAATATTCAGATGTTTATTAATATTCAAATCGAAATCTCAACTATAGACGAAACACATCATATGCAAATATTTCAATGCCGTTCAAAAGTAAATATGGAAAGGTCATGGAATCTTATATTTGAACTATGTTTGAGATTATGGCATTTCAAAAAACTGAATAACTTGAATCAAACACTCTCAACAAATGAGTAATAATTCAATTCAGGGTTGTCATTCAAGCAGACAAATTCAATAATAGAGATATTTCACTTTTTAGTATCGGTTAGCATGTTATGTAATATTTCTTTGTTATTGGATAAGTTCATAAACTCTCGGATAATATGGATTTATGGCTGAATTTTGTAATCTTTTTACCATTATTAGAATCTTGTTTTCAATATTCGTTGCTTCCACTTTTAGATCCTACTTTTTGCATGCTTATTGCAGCTAACATTTTAACCAAATATCCATAATTTTTAGATGAGAATGGTCTTAAATGATCGTCTAAACGGATATAATTACAGACTTTTTCGCCAAATAATAGCCAGAATCATTTTTCCACTCTTTAATCCGATGTTGCCAAAGCAATTTTCTGATTCAAGTTATATCTGAGCAATCTCGTTGACGAATTTAATTTTATACAAAGTCAATGACCAATGTTTTCTTCAAAGTTCCTCTGGAACAGTCACCGTAAAAATGTTGAGACTTGAACAACAAATAATCCGCCTCTGAAGTACTAAAAAAAAGCTTAATATGTGTAGGCTTATTTCCACAAGTACGAGTTTCGCCTTTATTGGAATTTTTGATCGCCAACATTAAAAACCCACCATGCCAAAAAGACCAGATAGCATTATTATGATAGCTCGTATAGGTAAATCATTGTTGACGGATATGTTTCATTTGTTGGGTTCAAAATACCTTGAATATCTATTTTTGGATTCAACAGACACGAAATTGATATTTATCATGTGGAAAAAATATACAGGGTTTAACAATTTAGCGATGATAAAATTTGAAAATAAAAGAAAAAACATATAAGTAATTCACAATTTTTTTTTATTTGAAAGTTCACATTATGCCATTTTGTATGGGAAATAACATTTCTACGTAAGTAATGTATTCTGGAAACTAAATTTTTCATCATTTCCGTAAGGACATTCATTAAATCTGTTTTTGGTTTTTTTCTTTGAATGTGTATACTATTTCATACTATATGTATATTATGTATGTATATGTGTATTATGTATATTATGATTTATCCTATACATTTCTTAAATGTCGGAAAGGATCAATAAACTTTATTATTATTACTATCATATTTCGTCAATAGTACGTTCAATACTGATTTTTGCTTGATCAGTAGTTGTTGGATCTGGACCAATCCCCACACAGTGAATTATTGGATTGTAATGGTACCTATATCCACAGTTTTGTGTGGATTTTCATCACTCCAAATTGTAATTCTGATTGTTTACATAACCAGTTAACCAAAATGATCTTCATCAATGAATAAAATTTTCTGGTAGAACAGTTCATTACTTTGAAGTTATCCAAGAGCAAATCTGAAAATAAACTACATCTAATGTGGTCTTATTGCTTCAAATCCAAAATTTTTCTAAAAATTCTCCATATTGTTCTTTGAGGAAGATTTTATTGTTGAGATCGATAAATATCGATTTTCCCTAAGACTTGCTCCTACCAAATCAATATTTGCTTATGTGCGTGCATATCTTCGTTGTACTGGTACTATTGTATCGTGTGAAGAAAATTCACTTTCAAATTTGTCTACAATATGAGGAATAGAGAGTCGATTAACTGAATAAAGTGGTTCATTCATTTTTTTTTGTATTTCTCTCAGTGTTCACAACTGAGCCCTGAATTTGATAAAATAATTTCACAATTTCTAAACCTTGTTGAAGCATCTATCTTTCCATGATTATAAGGCATAAAGTACTGAACACAAATGACATGTGAAATACCAAAAAATAATAAACAGCGTTGCCATTTTAACCATTTTAAATTATCTCTTTCCTTTATTGGAAAACCGATACTTGTCTACGATGGCGTTGATATCTTTACGCTTTTCGGAAATTCAACTACACATGGTTAGTTCCGATTTCTATTTCTAATCATTAGCGTTCTAAATAGTCTCGCACTAATTAGAGATTTACAAGATTGCCAAGTTACTTTTTACACAATTTTAATTCGCATCAAGGTGTACGCAAAATATTCTTGTTAGGAACAAGCTTCTAGTACTTCAATCTTAGTTTTAAATCTTCTGAATAATCAAATATCTTCGATTACCTTTATCGGTTCTCCTTTTATCATTAGGATATGTTCTGTGAATAATTTATTATGATCACCAGAAGTCTGAACGTAAATAATGAGAAAAGCACAAAGTTTTTGCGCGTTTGTTTCAAAGGACTATTTGGATAAGGGTCAAAATCACCTGAAAATCAACTTTGAATGACATTGTATGATAAATCGTTGAATTCAGCGTTAAAAGTTATTTCGAAAAGTGTCATAAAATATACAGGTCCGTATTGAAAAAAATGAGGTTGAGGGTGGCCCAGAGAGCACGAAACGTTGGATACGAAATCTGATTACGTCAAATTGAGAACAATTTATTGTCGAATAAAAAATTCCTGTAAAACTTTTTGATGATATTTGAAATAAAGTGGGAAAAAAAGAAAAATCAAAATGACAGAATTTACTTTTTTTATGATATCCCAATAACCGGCCCTGATAATCTCGATTTGTTTGAACTGCTTGATAATGCTTCTATGCATGCAACTTTTTCTCCATTTGACCGACCTTCTAAGTAGTTTTCCAATGCCAAGTTAAGTATTTATTTATCAAATACTTAACTTGACATTGAAAAAACTATTACTCGACTTGAACTTGAGTTGATTTCAAGTCAAGCTCAAGTCAATTAGCTTGAATATCAAGTGAAGCCGTGAAACCCTATTTAGGACGCCCTGTGCAATGTCTTTCATTGCACAATAACAAAATAACAACAAGTAAACGCCAACGTGTCTCTAACCCTTACTCTGTACGAAATTTTCATTGTATATTACTTTTTGACAACTGTTTTGTAATAACAGACAACAGTCACCCTCTTAATATTACCCTGTGTATCTCAAAAACTGGTCATAGCAAAGCCAATACTGTTTGACATTATAATAGTTTACTCGAACTAGGAGTAATGATAAAAATTGGAAAATTCCACGACTTTTTCAATTACAGGGTGAATTATGGATAAACAAATTTCATTTTCAAAAACGATCGACTCCCTCCTATCTAACTATAATTTTTATTAAAAACTGGTCTAGAATTATGACCTAATGAGTAAGCAATATTTGTCGCGCAAAAGTGTTTAATTCAAAATGTTTTCCTACGAGAAATGCCATTTTCTGGATTCGACACACTGTATCTCGAAAACTAGGCATGGGTTTGAGTTCGACCCATAGGCTTTCTTGTTCAGGAGGTCATATTCTACAACAGAAATTCAGAAAAATTAACCGGTGACAATTTTTCAATTAGGCTGCTGCATGGTCCTTTCGATTCATGTAATTTCTTCTTGAAACTTGGTAACTCAATTAAGTCAAGTGACATGCTATGCAAACTTTCATCAAATACATGAATATGAACAAGCGCTCAAAAGCTTCTAACTTCACGTTAGCGCTTTTCTTGTTTTTCGCCATAAATGTCGTATATTGTGTGTACTTCAAACAAGGTATTGAATGCGGTAACTTTCTTCTGGCAATATTGTGCAAATATGGACACCGAAAAAACTCAGATCACGCTTTAGCCGACGTGTGTTCCTATTCAAATGTCAGTTGGTGTCAAATCCCAAATTGCCTTAGCGCTTCTTTTATGGATAGTTATTATAAGCCTTGACTTCAACGCATAACTCACAATGGCTCATTTTTATTGTAAGCTAATTGTAAATATTTAATTTGATAGTAAGTATCGTAATATCAACAATTATCTAATTGCATAATTTAGCGCAGTGCTCTATTACATGGAGCTGAATATTCTCGTGTAGAGCTTATATAATATAATAATTGAGAACTTTACAACATTTATTGGATCAACCGTCTAAGTTTTACAAGTGGAAAGTGCAGTTTGTTATCCAAGGATTGAATTAAGTATCTACAATTTTCATTCAGATCACCACAATTCAACTGGCTTGTTTATAAAGTGAAAATTACATAATTAATGAGACTTCCTCTAAGTTTTAAGTTTTGCGTGCTCATTCTACTTATTCGAAAAACTACAAATTAAATAGATAGTATCAGCTTGGTGTTGAAATTGATTCATTTACCCGACGATTCAAATTGAAATCACGGATATTGGCTTTAGCAATGACCCATTAAGAATACCGAGAAAGCAAGAAATCGTCGATTGAATCACTTTCTGAGATTTTATTGAAACCCATTCGGAAATGAAAACTTTTCTTTTTTTGTTCTTTTCAATATTTTTCGAGAGTTTTGTATGGACCCAGAAGCCTTCTTCATTTCCAAGCACAAGAAACAATGCAACGATATTTCATAAGAATAATTTTTCTTATATGTTGCAATTCTATGTAATAACTGTACACATATATGTGAAAGGTTGTCAACTACTTAAATGTTTTTTAAATATCTTAACAGTTCTTTATATTGTGACATTATCTCTGCACATTTCTAGGATCACGCATGAGTCTTTTCAATTAAATATGATTAAATTGAAGAATATATTGTTGATATCACAAATTGGATATCACTATAAGTAATTACTATTCATATATTTCTTGACGTTCTCAAGTATCTAGGAGTTCCTAACAGACAAACATAATATGATTGAAGAACTAATACATTCCAGAATTCGAAATTTGACATATCAATGTCACCCAAATATTGAATGAAATGTTTTGAAATAATAAAGAGCATCAAGGTAGACAACGAAACCAGCTCACCTTTACAATGTAAATTATATAATTCGAAACATCATAATTATTGGACATCCAACGTGCAAATTCACTATAAAGTTGAGATGGAAATATCTTTCACTCAATGAAAGGCCACAAATGTCATGCCAAGTATCTCATAATTCACAATACTCTTTTCATAATAAGATTAATTGTGTGAAGATCACGACTCTCCATGCCTTAGGTGCTCAAAAATACGAATATAAGATCCCATAGATCCAATATTCCGATTCAAATAGATTTCATCACCTTCAACAATGAATAGAGGAGACGTAATCCGATTATTTTGTCAGGTGAAGAAGTTCCCTCGGAATTTCTCTGTCAGAGGTAATTTTGAACGAAATTATCAAATTCACAATTTTCGAATTTAATGCATCTCGAATCAAATTTACTGAAATTTGTTGTATTAACTCCCTATATGTGTTGATTTTTCTTTCGTATTTTATCGTACGTTGATCGCACGTAACTTCGAAGAATGAAATGAAAGGTGGCAGTTGAAATGTTGTATAAATTATTATTCGCACAATCAAGTACTTAACTGGAACATTCTGTGGAAACACGTATACCTGCCTTGAAAACGATTACGTATGAACTAAACCAGAATATTCTTAACAGTGCCAGAAAGAACCATTTATTTCATAACAGTCTCTATTCCTTAACTAGGTGATCAACGGAGATATTGGGAGAAAGGCATAAGCAATGTTGGTCATGTTATTTATGAATTCAGCGTTCATTTGGTTTGTGGTTTGTTTTCCGAAATATTTTGAATCTATTTTGAAAACAATACGCTGCAAGAGAAATATCGAATTATAAATCTGGAAGAACAGAAAATATAATGGAAGAGAAAAAAGAATCTTCTGGAAATGATTCTGGATTAAACTCTAGGTTCTTTACGAAACAATTGAAGAAAATGAAGCTATTGCATGGTTTGCTACAGGAGGAAAACTCCAAGAAGAAGTCCTCACAGAGGCCAACAGATAGGAGACAAACCGAAGAAAAGATAATGAAGAAATAGACAAAATGTTTATTTCAACGTGTGAAAGAAGATCCAAATAGCAAACTGAACCGAACAAAAAATATAATAATAATATCAAATAGGCAGCTCAATAAAGTAACTGCATCAGATATCAATAGAAAATTCTTACGAATGAGTTTCCATCTGTATAGGAACCATGTTTTTAGAAAAAGTGTAATTTTTGTTAAAAAACCATTTTTGACATTGGTACACACTATACTTGAATAATTCCAATATTGATGTTTTTAATTACAATTTTTTGTTGATATAATCTAAGAAGAGATCAGAGTTGAATACGCAACGTCATTTCTACCATTCCAACCCCCTACTCATAAAAAAAAACGGAATAAGAGAGACATACTGAGGTGTTCTCAGTTTTTTTTTCGATCAGTATATCTATATTTCCGATACACAAACTCGTTATTTTCATCGAGACAGAGATTCGTAAAATTACGATTCGGCACTCTTTGTAATCCAGAAAGAAAAACCAATCAACAATCCATTGTTACTTTCACAAGACTGAAATAACATTGTGCCCTACTGCAACTATTCATGAATTATAGTGGTAAGATGAATGCTCCTTTGATCTATTGCAGCCTTCTTGCATCATTGCTCATTTGTTTCTTGATCGGCGTTCTAGTTTTGTACTCGATTATTAAACTAATTGTTGTAGTTGTGTCTATTTGACAGGCTAGATGCAAGCCAACCACTTATTTATTTGCTAGTCCATAAAAGATCATAAGTATCAGCATGATGATGAATGTTTCTCACAACAGTGTTCGAGATTTAAAAATTGGATTGGAGTTGGTTTGAATGACAATGATTGAAATGCATTTGATGATAATATTATGTAATTTCAATTATTCTTCACATACAAAGTACCACTACACACAGTAAGTCCTATTTTTTTACCGTTAGTTACAAGCTTCCAAATGAGTTTCATGTATTGATAAAACACTGTTTTTTATGGAAAGGATACCTACTGTGCAAACAAAGCGAACAAAACTTGATAAACGTTATTCAGACTCTGTTCCATCGACAACAATACTAAAAAGGTAGTAGAGTTATCAGTTTTTCAGAAAATATAAAAAAAAATCCACGAAATGATTTTCAGCGATCATAAATTGAGATTGAGAAAGCGGTGTAGCTGAAGATATCAGAAGGCAGTGTTTTCACTATTTTGCGTAAAAATTTGTCCATAGGAAAACGTCGCTTTCGAACGCAGTATGGAGTTGATTAAGCGAAATGAACAGGTTGATTTGACTTGATAATGATAGTATAAAAAATAATCATTTATTGATCTCATAAGACATGAAATTATGTGTGAGACAATTCAGAAATAAATAAAAGAAGTTAACACAAATAACTATCAAATGTATCGTTTAAAAATTCACCAACAGCATAATAACAATTTATTAACAATTCAGCTTTCACACTAGCCTTGAATTGTCTGAGATTCAGAGAACGAATATGGAAAGGTAAATGATTGAACCATACCAACTTCTGAAGAATTTCCCCAAAGTTGGATGTTGTAAGATGAATGGCTGAATACTAAGCTGTAATAAATATTGATCAACGATGACATGGGAAACAAGTGTCTTACTCTACTCATAGCGAAAAATCAACCTTTCAGTCTACCACAGACCAAATCAATGTGACTGAACCATCTTAAACAATAATCCAGAAAAATTCCAAGAAATTTTACACAATCTTCAGATTTGGTTACAGTATCTAGATGGTGAAGAACAAGTTTCCTACTATATTTACCCAAAGAAAAATGAATACATTAAGTCCTTTCGGTATTAATTACAAGATTATTTGTATGGCACCATTTCACAAAGCAATCAAGAGGAAGGAAACTCGCACAATATTTTGAGCTCTTCGAAAGAAGAAGCCCTAACAGCAAACGACGTGTCGTCAGCAAACAAAATAATTAAACACATTTTCGAGAATGATGATAACTCGTTTTGGGAACAAAATCTGAATAATTCATCTTTCAGACTTGCAAGAAGATCATTCATAAAAAGAAGGAACAACAGAGGTCCCAGGACGGATCCCTGTGGTACTCCTAATTTCGAAGTGTAGTAAGATGATAGAGTATCCCCGACTTTGACATTTGCTGGTCTCCCCGCGAGAAAGCTCTTCAACTTTTCCAGAAATATACCCCTAACACCCAAGTTATAACATTATTCTATTATAAAGTCAAAAGAGAGCCTGTCAAAGGCCCTTGAAAGGTCAAACAACAATCCAGCAACATATATGACAGTGGATGAAATATTAATTGATCACTACACTCCTGGGTCGATTGGTCGAAGATAGTGTCAACTAAGTCTAAGCAGTCTAGAGCGACCAAAATATCAAAAATCAGCTGGCAAGTTTATGGCATCCGTAATTAGGGACGCCTTGGTATATTGTTCATTGACAATCCTGACAAAGATAAAACGAACAACAGTGCATATTAAATGACTTTATCGGATCGATTGAAAGCAGAATACAAAACATTCTCAAAATGCAAAAGAAAAATTTCTCTTCCACTAAGACCTTGTCACAAATCGATGAAAACCATGGTCAATTTGAAAGTATTACGCTTCCAGCAGTTTGACAACCTAGCTTATTTTCCATATGTGATCACTAGTATTTTGCAAACCTCATAAGAATGCCCTAGGGAATGAAATTTGGGTTTAATGAAGAAGTGATAGCCAAGGTTGAAGCCTATTTCCAAAGCAAAGACGAAATGTTAGAGAAGCATTGGCGCATGTATCGGTGTTTATGATGACGAACGAAAAAAATGTTTGATTTATTATTTTGATACATAAGATCAATTATTATTTATGGCAAAGAAAATATTAAACTTAACGAACACTTGTCGTTTGCTATTCTAAACAAACATTTTATGGAGGTATTTTCAGTGCCCTTTAATAATAAGCAGCTCAGTTATTTGAATCTGTTGAATCAAAGGAATGTATCATTCTTTGTTTTCGAAGATTTGTTGATGAAAATGATAAATTGCATAGTTCGTGATATCGTGTTCAAGTCGAGGGTATTGGAATGGTAGATCCTGAAACTCGAATTGTGCCATTCTACCTGTTTCAAGGAACTACTCCAGAAAACAAAAGTGGAATAAGATCAATCTGCATTGTTGTGGGGTCAATAATTTAAAACGTAAACGTGAAAGATACTGACAAGCTTATTGCAATAGGCCAATTAGTGATAGTTGTCCGTTTTACAACTGTCGAGGTCGTACAGCGTTGGGTGTGGTACTGGTCTGTACAATTCTGACCTTCCCTTATCTCATGATTTTCGCTTTTTTTTTCATAATCACACACGGCTGAGATTGAAACGTGCTATGTTTTTCCTTATCAAGGTCGCTTTTTGGTTCACTGTTATACCTCCAGTTCCTTTACACTTTACGCGATAGATTGATTTTTATCGAATGACATTGTGATTTCGATTTTCGATACCTGAAATGATACCAGAGCATGAATTACAAGTTTTTCATGGTAGGCAATTAACTCTGTTCCAGTTTCAATTGTAGGTACCCACAGTAATTTTACGAGTTTTTTATTGTTCTATTTGTCAAACAAAAAATTAACGTTTTGGTTCGATTTTTTCACATTCATATATCACCAGATCAAGGATGAAGAACATTCTGCATTCAAATAGAAAACAGGAGGACTCATAATGTTATATATTGTGACTTGAAAAAAGAGAAACGTTTAATTTTAAAGATATTGAATAACAAACACCAAGAAAGGCATCCTTTATCATCATGTTCATTAAGCAAATAATGTAATCCTCCACTATAATTTTATTTATTCCGTATTATACTGCGAGGATGCAAGTGAAAATAGTAGACCATAGTATGTCTATCCGAGGAAGTGTCGTAGCAATTTCTATTTCTGTCGAATACTTGTGTCATTAAAAACGTCTTATTTGTCTTCATCGCTTCTTCAAATAACGATTTCAATTCATTGACATTCCACACAGAAGTTGACGACTATCAGTTATGGTGATAGTTGCTGCCTTGCACATCCTTGATATGACCTTCCTTCAGGTCCAGAACATAACCGTGAACTTTAAATATTTAGCCAAGGTACTTCTGAAAAAAATCCTAAGGGTAGAGCAGTAGAATTGACTTCCGGGTACTATGGTATGTTTAGCAAAGACAAACATCCGGCTATTCACGTTACTCAATATGAAGTTGTCCATGAAAACCACCAAAGTGGGAAGTCCATAGATGAAATGGCACTTTTGCAACGTTCTCCACTATGGAGACAGTATTTTTCCTGGATAAAAGAGACTACGGTCGAGGTCAACAGTTTTAAGGCGTATCTCGCGAATAACAAGTCGATTATTTAAATTTCGCGATAGAAAAAAACTCATACTAGATT
Organism: Harmonia axyridis; assembly: GCF_914767665.1. Taxonomy (NCBI): domain Eukaryota; kingdom Metazoa; phylum Arthropoda; class Insecta; order Coleoptera; family Coccinellidae; genus Harmonia; species Harmonia axyridis. The sequence continues at coordinate 1,688,817 of NC_059508.1, forward strand.
CGCTATGCAGGCTTGCCAAACGAAAACTAGTCGTGGAGGTTTTAGTTTATTATACCCTCAATTCAAACGAATTCTTGAAGTATTCAAGTTCCTGAAGGGTTGTGATATCGAGCAGATTTGAAACGCTTGTTCAAATTTGAAAATTTACGAAATCTAGCAAGAATCTTGAATTAATCTGCAGCATGAAATGCTAGGAAAACAGAATTACATTAGAAACTTTTTGGGAAATTTTTTCTTCAGGAAACGGAAATGCAAAGTCAATCGATTCTTATTTGTTTTTCTTGAGTATATCTATTCACTTCTATCACCTGAAAACCTTGAAAAATTCTTACAGGACCTTCATAAGTTCGTTCAAACGGGATTTAAATTCTTTTACTAATGATCTACTTTATCATTTATGAAATTCACTAGCATCTGATATTTATAATTCAGAAATGTTTGTTTATAGAATTCTCTCATATATATCTTGATTTTGTTACTTCGATGTAGAAATTTTTTGGAATTGCTTATGTTTATTCATTTATTTATTCAAAACTCACCCAACAGGCTGATTCCCAATAAGTGGTCAATGCAATAGTAAAAACGAAAGGGAAATAATGACCCATCGATGATGACAAGTTGGTTAAGAAAAATATATGAACCTACATTTATGCAATTGGAAAAAAAAAACATGTCAGTATACTTTTAACAAGAGCTTGATAGATGAATGCATCGCTTTCAACGATGAAAATTCCTTTTCATGACACTAGAAGTTATGCCTCTTATAAGAGAAGAAAAAGTTAGCTTCCGATCAAAAATAATTCCTAAATTCCTCGCCTAAGTTACTCTCATCAAATCCAAGTTAATTGTAATTTGAGTCAATTTTCTCTTAAATGTCGTTGTTTTATACTTCCTTACAGTTAAACAAAAATCTCTCCACACGATACATATTCTATTGAGATCATTTTGCAAAAGAAAGCAATCAGGTTAACTCCCCATTTCTCTAAATATCTTAAAATCATTATTAAAGAGTCATTAATATGAACAAATTATATCTGAAATGTCATCGATCAAGAACAAATCAAAGTGGTCCCAAAATTGATCCTTGAGGAACTCCCAAGGTGCCCGTGATGGAAAATGATCTCAAGCATATTCAACGTAATTCTCTATATTAGTCAAAGAGAGCTCCTCAGAGAGATATGAATTAATGTTTTCCTAACTTATTTGTGATATTCACTTGAGAATTTTAAATTTGAAAACTGAATTTTTTGTAACTACTGATAGTTAATGCTACAACGTAAAGAGATTAATTGAATATAGTACGATACAATCGCAATTTGAACGAATGTTGATTGAAGATGGAACGTTGGTTGTGAAAACTACCCCAAACAAGGTAGTTTTTTTCGTTTCCAGTTTATTACTGGTAATAATAAGGCAAAAGATCCCATTTCCCCTGCACCTACAAAAGCCGCAAATTTGCAGTGCACCACGTGATCAAAACGTAACATGTAATTCAATTTCTGTACCGATTTGCATGCGGTAATGTTTCTATAAAAAAAACTTAATGCACTGTATTTAGTTTGACCGCATAATAATAAATAATTGCTTATTGTTCCATTAGTGAGTTGAGTTCCCAGCAGAACTGTTTGTTCACATTGATAACATTTCGATTGTAACGATGTATGTAATATACGTTACGTTTATCAGCTGAAATGAAAGTTGATCTAATCAGAGCAGTCAGATGATTACGTTCGATTTGAATCGAGTCCAGTGGTCTAGAAAAAGGGTCTTCCACCCACAAAAGTCGAAAAACCCAGTTTTATCGAATATTACATAAGTTTTCGATCTCGTTATGATCTAATTGAAGAAATTTAAATCAATCATCGTTGACATTCATAATTTGATTGAGTGGACCAGCTACATTATCAATTCTAATGAACGCAAGGCGCATGTATGAACGCGCACTCTGCCTTCACGTCATTGATTTCCTCATTTTTTTAAAATTCTTAGTCTGCTCTTAAATGTTTAAATATAGCAAATACATATTTTTGTATTTTGAACTCATTGATAAATATGATGAAAAACTGATTCATCGTTTATATGTTTTGATATTTATTTCGAAATTATATGCTTTTATTTCTCCCATAATTTCTGGCTAGCATTGTGCTAGAAGGGTCAATACAGAAAAGCATTATCGATCATATAAGAAGTTATTGTAAAATTACCTATTTTTTGTTTATTACGCCAAGAGCTAGGTCTTTTCCTTGACCATTCTAATTTCATCATATATTATCGGTATACTTCGAATAAAATTACGAATGAAACGAATTTTCTGCAATTTTCAGTCTAAATTGGTATTTACGACAGGTAAGTATGCTCTAAATTGCTTAATCTGCATCGAATTACAAGAGCAATGTCATTAAATTCGATTTGACATGATTCAGTAGGAACTTCACACATCAAATAGTTAAATTATATCACAAAATACAGCACGTGTAAAGGAAAATTATTTATCGCTTATTTCGACATTTTCTGAAATATCAATTCGCCGATTCTGAAATTATCAAAATTGATCGAATTCAAATTAAGTTCTATGAAGATCACCTGGTTCTTTTGATTTGCCTAATTGATCTATTTCATGTGATTTATCTTTGTTGATTCACTAAACGTTTCTCATTTGGAATGGACCTTGAGTTATTCAAATTTGGAAAGAATCAGGTCGATTCTATATCATAAAGTACACAATTTGATCTGTTTGATATTTTTTAAATGAGCTTTTCAAATAATGAAATACAGCTTTGCTGTTATTTTTGGAAAAGGCATATCTTTATTATTTATTTTATATGTAAATTTCAATGAAGAGACTGATTTTATACGAAATAGACAAATTTAAATGTAGAATGTTATTCTTTCATGATTTGATGCCGATATACATACCGGGTGTCCCAAGTTATCATATACAGGCAATATCTAGCTCATTTGACTATAGATAATGAAAAATAGCTTTGTATGAGATCAAAGTACCTTCCCAATAATGTATAAAAAAGGTTTGTACATTCGACAGCCCTGTAGTAGTTACCCCTCAATTTTCATATTCAAATGGCACCCCCTGTATATTGTCAGTGGAAATTGCGTGTCATTTTATTTGGAATACAACGATAGCATATACTTGGTATTTTTTATTTATAACAACAAAAACATTAACATTTTGTGAAGTATGAATTGCAACTAAAATACCCACTATGCAATTCAAAAAACGAAGAAACATTTAAAGCAGGTTTTTTGTTATAAAAAAAAATCGGTTTTTAAAACAAAAAATTCATCTACTCCTTATATGTGGAGTTTGTACAAACAAGGGCGGAGACATTTCATTTTTAAAAATATAATTAAATAATAATGTATGATTTGTAATTGTATGATAAATAAATGAAAAAAAATAATTGAATAATGTAAAAGAAGTCACAAAATATAAATGTTTTTTTTTTTCTATTACTGAAAAAATACCAAGTATGTGCTATCGTTGTATTCCAAATAAAATGACACGCAATTTTCACTGACAATATGCAGGGGGTGCCATTTGAAAAGAAAAAGTGGGGGGTAGCTACCACAGGGCTGTCAAATGTACGAACCTTGTTTATACATTATTGGGAAGGTACTTTGATCTCATACAAAGCAATTTTTTTATTTTTTATTATCTAGTCGAATAAGCTAGTTATTGACAGCATACGATAACTGGGGACACCCGGTGTACCAAATTCCAAAAAAGGTGATGAATGACATTGCGTTGAAAGTATTGCTTGATTCTCTGCTTTTATAGCATGTCACTGGCAGGTTAATCGAGTAACGAAATTTCGTGAAAAAAATTACATAAATACGAATTTGAGCAAGCATGCAAAAGCTTCTGAATTCCCGTCAGTCCAGTTCTTATTTTATTACTATAGAATTAGGTTCAATTATATTAGCTGAAATGAGAGGTTAGCAAAAAGTTCAGCTGTGATCTTGTTTGTAGAGTTCAGAATACCTTGATCGAGCAAAAAGGAATTTCTTGAATTTCACTCGACCAATATTGACACATTTCTGCTCGAATTCATGTTGTATTGTAACCACAATAAATGCGTTATTACTATCATTGTCGAAATACATCAATTAATTTCGAAAAATTGGGCCATCGAATGGAATTCAACCGATTCTGAAATAATTGATAACGTAATAGACATCAGTATCGACTAGGGGCATAACAATCGTTTGAGATTTTGCATGACTTCGAAGACGTAGGTATTGTAATTACAAGAATTGCCTAATCAGTATGCGAAACGATTGTACAGGAAATGATAATATAGCCTATCGAGGTAAACCAAATATACATCGATCTAGATTTTCTATGTATATTTCTAATGGTAGTTGATCGAAAGAGAAAGCAAACCTTACTGAATGAACGCAACTGCAGTTGAACCATAACTTATCGGCGAAATACTTCGTGGAAGAAATGATAATTAACTAAGGAAACTGTCTTATCAAGGCTAAATGATATAATATCACGAGGAAGTACACCCTGGTCCCCAAATTTCTACGTGATTTTCGTCCCAATGTTTACACCGGTAATTTGCTCGAGTTACTTGTGATTTACTTTCACCGAAAGTTAAAAGAGAATGCAAACCACAGTGTTGAGATTTTTATTATTGGGTGGTCTCGAGTGAACCCGTGTTTTGGCTCCACTGTGTATAACCTATCGATTTCATTGAATCAATTCGAAAATAGTCTCTTTTAAAGAGATGTTCGACCATATAATTTATTGAACAAAATACGATTTTTAGCAATGTGACATCATTTGGAAGTATAAACAGTTAAGAGCCATATACTTTTTAATTATTGACTCGAGCATTTATCTGAAAGAAACACTGTTTTCTTTTATCTGATTATTTGCCAGAATTTCTGCAGTAATAAACTTATTATTATTTACTATTAAATACGTGTTATTCTAATTTTCACTATTTCATTATGTAAATAACAATTATTTCGCTACACATTAGTTTCTTCAGATTTCTTACATTTTAAATAATTGGTCAAATTTAATTATTCAATTCTGAAGAAGCTACTATTTAGCAATTGTTATTTAGGTACAGAGTGTTTCACGTAAGCGTGTCACTGGATTTTGTGACTTATCTTTGAGGAATACTGAATCACGAAAATAGTAGTTTTCACGGGTTATCCAAATATGTTATCGGAAAAACTATTGAACCAAGGCATGGAAAGTTATCAAGGAAAAACCGTTTTTCCAAATTCCACCGATTTTCAAAATGAGAAGGTCAATTGTTTCTCCATTTGAACTCAATCGATTCTGAATTCGAATATGTAAATATAGTGGTAGTTTTATATTTATTTCGAGCAATTTAATTCAAAAAAACCTGAGGAAATTAAGATTTCATATTCGGAAAATAGATCCATGTGTCTGTAGTTCAATAAATATTTGATTGTCAAATTTTCATTATCGATTTTAATGAAAGCTAAAATGTAAAGCTTCTATTATAATGTCTCTCTCCTTCTACTTCTTTAACCACGGTAGTGGCTTCTATTATAATCGAGAATGAAAACTTAAAAATTTGACAATCAAACATTTATAGAACCATATAAAACATGGATATTTTTTTCGAATATGAAGTTTGAATTTCCTCAGGTTGATTTTGAATGAAATAGGTGGAAATAAATATATAACTACCAATTTATTCACATATTCGGATTCAGAATCGATTGAGCATTCAGAAAATATGGAAAAATATTATGAAGTATATTTTGTAGAAAAAAAATCCCGTTTTCTTGAAAACTGGAAGTTCGAATGAAAAAACCATTAGTGGGGAATTGTCTATTGACTTTCTCATTTTGAATACCAGTCAAATTTGCAAAAAATTTTTTTTTTGGAAAACGGTTTTTCCTCAATAACTTTCCATGCCTTGGTTCGATGGTTTTTCCAATAACTAATTTGGATAGTCCGTGAAAAATACCATCATATTTAATGGTCACTATCCAATTCTGCTCGAAGAACACAAAAGCCACAAAATTTGTGAAACACCCTGTACTCAACAAATTAGTGGAAATTGTATTTAATATTAATTAAATGAATTTCCACGAAGTAACGACCAAGTCAATCACATACTTTAATGTACTATTATTATCTAATAGCATTTTATTGGTATTACTTACATTCATTACATCCTTACTATAGCAATCTGTTTCGATGAGATTTATTCAGGGAAAATAAAGCGCATCAAAGGTACGAAAATGCAAATGACATATATTTATTTCAAATCGACTTCTTCCTAAGTTAGCCCAATGATGATTTCAAAGATTTTTTTGCACTATTAATGTATATCGTCTATAAACGCATGAGTTATGAGAAATACAAGGAATAAGACAATATTTTTTTACTGTCAAGTAGACTTTATTCGTTCTCAGTTCAAAAATTCACCCTTGTCCAACCCCTAACTATTTCAAATTAAAATGAATCTCAGTTTCGGTATTGTTGGGGTGGCCCCCCTTATTTGAAATCCCATTAATTTAGATTTTTACGATAACTTTATTTTTATGCTAAATATACCTAAACGGGCACATTGAGTAGCACGTAAAGGGTTCAATGAACCCTGAAAAAATTAGGGGTTTATCCTTACCACAAATTGGACCCCACCTGATATCCATTTTACTCATAATTATGGAATAAATGACGAAGTTCGCTTCAAAACGATCGTTTTACGAAGATGCATCTAATAAACATATTATCCTCTGAAAATGTAGGTCAAGATCTTCTCATTAGCTTTTGATTGCATCTCATCACAGTTATTATGAGATGCTTATGTTGAATTAAGATCGGAATTAGTATTGATTCAGGTCGTTCGAGTATTTAACGAGCAAAACATGAAGAAAAAAAACACGATCGCGTTTCCATTTTTCGCTGCACTAGATCTCACTTTCTTCGAATGACTTATGGAATGAAAGGAAAATTTTATTTTGCATATGGACGGCGCTTATTCCTTTTTCTATCTGCACTTTCGTTTTCCATTCCGCATACTTTATCGTTCGGAACGTGAAATAAAGGATTGGAATAGATGGAAATGTTTATTCCGCTATTAAATTAATTGATTCAGATAGAAGCAAACGGTAAAACCCAGAAAGAATAAATTCTACAACAATAACAAGGAAATAAAATCAATTTATTCACTTTTTTTCACAATTCGAAGTAGAAATAGATCATTCATTTTTTCTGGAATATCAAAAGTTCAAAACACTGGGTATGATACCAACAGACCTATTAAAGATGCATCTAAAATGAAATAAAGCAGCCTTTTTGTCTTTTACTTTTCTAAATGCTATTTTGGAAAATATGCGAATTGAAAATATACACTTTTTATGTGTTGAGAATTATAAGACTTAGAGAAAAAATCTTCAAGGATCTTCTATCTTTTTTTTCAAAATAATAAGATATCAGAAATGAAATGATAGATATCTTGATTCGTTCTCGAGTTACAGGGCGTTTCTGAAAAATGACTCATTCAAATGTTTTTGAATTCTACATTTATTTTAACCAAAGTTTCCTGAGATCAGAAGAAACACTTTTTTCCTTTGCTATTTCATTCCAATTCGATTTTTTTCTCGTTTAGTATAGCGGGCATTCTGGAGTTGACCGGATCAATAAAAAAACTATATTTCGAAAATAATTTCCTTTGATTCCATAACATTTGCGAGATAAAACTAAACATTAAATTTTTCATGGATTTTCGATAATAAATAGTGTTTTCTTTGACCTCAGAAATCTTCGGTTGACATTCATGTAAAAGCCAAAGAAGCACCCTGCAAATTTTAAACTGCAGATGTGTCGAAAAAAGGTCTTTATCGCTTTCTCAAAAATGTTATCGTTTGAAGATATATATAGACATATATAGGGTGTCCCATTCAATCACGAATTATTTAACGTGTTAATGATCTTGAGAAGAGTTGGTGTTTCTTCAATGAGACACACTATATATGACTTGAATACAATTATACAATGGACACGAAATAAATGAAAGAATATTCACATCGAAAAAATTAAGTCGAAAAACTAAATATATTTGAAATGGATGACATTTGTGGAAAACCGATAACGGTATATTTTTTGACAAATCTGTGATTAAAAACTGCGTTGAAAAATATAGGGTTTCCCATTTAAGAAACACCAACTCTCTCTATATCTGTAAAGCGATAATTCATTTCTATGAGTGTCATATAAACCAAAAAAAACTTTTCGAATATCTTGAACAGAAACCAAGATATGGTGAAATATTTAAAAGAGTCATTTTCCAGAACTCGAGAACGAATCAAGTTATCTATGATCTGCTCTCTGATATCTTAAAATTTCTAAAAAAGAGTATATGCAAATTTTTTTTCAAAGTCTTATAGTTCTCGAGATGCTTTCAGTGAGCATCGAATTTGGGACACCCTGTACCGATAGACAAATAATTTGAGAGGATTTGATTTTGCCATTGATTAGTTCTGAGATTAATCTGATATTATTTCATCAGGCCTAAAACTGCGATTTCCGTTAAAAATGTTAAAAACAGCAATAACCTTGCCATTTGAACAAATAGCATCTCATTCAATGTTACCAATTGTAATTAATTAATGCTGATTTCGTAAATTGTCCATCAGATTTAGAAGGAATTCCTCATTGTTTCACTCTAACACTCCTAAGTTGAGATAAAATCTGTGGATTGTTTAACGAGAAAGTCAGTTCTAATTTGTACTCAGAAACAGGTGAATTATTGTGAAAGGTTAAAAGGATTCAAGGTGAAATCGAAGGTATCCACGAAAAATTGACCTTTCTCCATCCAAAAGCGCTGATGCCAACTTAAAGAAGATGAAAGACCTATTAAGTCCTGCACCCTGATATTTCCGTGTATGAATAATATTTCTGCAGAGTCATATGCACGAAGAAAATATTAGGTACGTGAACTTTGGCTTCTATAATCATTACCCAACCGTTGGTATTGGATCTCCTACTCGAAAAATCTAGCTGAAGAAATTCTCGATTGTGTAGGTGTTGGAACACTTTGAAAAATTTCGCGCCACAGGTTAATAATTAAAATAGGTCAGGGTTCATAATCTTTATGACAGAATAATTATATAATGGTTTCAACATCTGTGAATTGGATATTGAAACCCGGATTTACCCATGAGATAAAAATAATATGTTTATGGGAAAGAATAGAACATTGAAGGGAAATTGGCTTTCGGTGAATTTGCTTGATTTCTTTATATTTTGTAGAACTCGTAATACTGATCTTCATTCTCTAAACTCAACCATTTAGATGCTGAAAATAACTTTTCTAAAATCTCAAATGGCCGTTGTGAAGAAACTTTTTCCAATATATGAACCATATCTGGTAAGCATCGATTGTTCATACAGCTGATAAAAGTCCGCTATAGAGAAAAGTGATGCCTGCACGCACAGCAGATATACAGGGTCAGTCCAAAGATATCAAGTTCTTCAGCTGTGGAATTTCATTGTTTTTTATATATTTCGTGAGATAACAATGTCAATTGCGATGGATGATGTTAACATTTCCTGAATTGAACTGATATATCCATTTTGTATGTATTTTTAATCAAACAACATACAGGGTTAAAACTATTTAGAGAGACACTACAGGAATATCGCAAACCGTTAGACCTAAAGGATGGCTTAAATTACAAAAAAGTGGCGTTATTTAAGAATAGGTATGTTCGTGTAAACATATCCAAAATATCTCCAATGGTTCCCGAAATATTTCGAAAAAACTAATAATCGGGATTTTCTTTTCTTCTGTATAACTCATTTTTTTCTGGAGATAATTTCACAAAATTCGGTTTATAGCCATTATCCAATATAAAGATTCCAATGGTACCCTCAGATTTTTTTTCTTATAGACGTCATATTGGTTCTCTTTATGGGGTGATGAAGAAAAAAATTACGAATTCAACAATGTATCACACTCTACAAAAATATTGAGCTATGCAAATTTGAAGAATTTGTCAAATAACTTGTTACTTTGTTCTGTAGAAATTGTTCTACATAATTTGAAAACTCAAGTGATGGTTTCATATAACAACTGTCAACAAAGTTATTTGACAATTCCAACTCCAGCCTACTAATGAACAAAAAAAACAACAAGGAAGTTCAAATTTGCATAGCTAAATTCGATATTTTTGTAGAGTGTAATAAATTGTTGAATTCCTGGTTTTTTCTTTAATACCCCATAAGGAGGTGTATGTTAATGTAATATGGTTTTATTTTTTGTAAGTAAGTAGTAAGCTGGAGCCATAATTACCGAATAACTTTGTTGACATTTGTTATGTGAAAACATCACTTGAGTTTTTTTAAATTATGTAGAACAATTTCTACAGATATTGCCAGTTGTACGCTATGTAGAGTGTTGGTATCAGTATGATTATGTAATCTATAGTTGTATAGTAATTGACGTTACTTACCAAACAGGATTCAGTTTTTTACAAAACTCAATAAAAGATTTCACATAACAACTGAACAACGTAAGTTATTTGACAATTCTGACACCAGCCTACTACTCAAACAAAAAAATAAAAGTTCAAATTTACGTAGATAGATTCGATATTTTTGTAGAGTGTGATACATTATTGAACTCGTTATTTTTTTATTTATCACCCCATGAAGAGAACGAATATGGGGTCCATAAGAAAAAAATGAACTATCGCGTCTCTGAACAATTTAAAACAAAAATATCAGACGACACCGTTCTCTATATTGGATAATGGCTACAAACCGAATTTCGTGAAGTTATCCCCAGAAGCAAATGAGTTATGCAGAAAAAAAGAAAATAAATCTTTAGTTTTTAGTTTTTTCGAGATATCTCGTGAGATATTTCGAATCTGTTTACACCAACACACTCATTCCTGAATAACGCAACTTTTTTTTGTAATTTGAGCCACTCTGTATTTCTTACGGTTTTCGATATTTCTATAGTGTCTCTCTAAATAGTTCTAACCCTGTATATCTAGATGCTCGAAATTCCGGAATAGTCGACACATGATTTCCTTTAACTTTCAATAATTTTTCAGACTAAAATTGCATCTTTGGTTGATATTGACTCTAATAAATGTATTCAGTTATAAGTCTCAAATGAATCATCCTTCCTATTCCTTTTCTCGTTATTCAATATCCAATAATGTCTTTCCGTGGAAAAAAAACTTATATCGCTACATGGGAAGAAGCTTTTGCTATCCCAGGCACAGAGTGGTATGAAATTAATGTTGGAAAACACGACAACCAAAGTCAATACCCTGTCTGCAGAATGAAAAAAAGAATATTAACAGTCCCCTGAGACCAGTTGTAAGAAAGTTTACATTGGCAACTCCTCCAAAGCTCTAGGTTCGTGTTTATTGAATGGACATAATCTTCCATTTATCTCCCAGGATTCCTCTTGAGAGAAATTCCTCGGAGGGTGTTTGCTTATTACCCAATCGCATAAGACACGCCCTATTCTAATAAAATAGAGTGAAGACAGGGATGGTAATTTATCCACACGATAGGAGAAATTCGATCTTGCTTATCTCAGGTGTAAATGTCTTCACATAAAAGATACTCTCACTGATTGGATACCTGTAGGCATAGTCAATGTTGAACAATAAAAGTACCTACAGTAATTTATTGTTAGCATAATACAAGAGCAACATTCAGTCGGCATTTTTCGCTAGATAGAAGCTGTATACACCCACTCGTCGTGTACTAAGTGCACATACTTTTGAAACTTGATAGTAGCAAGTATACAGCCGAAGTCGTAGACGATTCTTGTACACCGATTAGATACTTGAAAATTTAATGTCTATTGACTGAGATTGTAGATATACCTACGGTACAAGAATAAAGGTGGTTTGAAATGTGTTTCAGTGGATTCTACTAAAAGTACCACGACTGAAAACTGAATTGGATATTATGTAGGCTTTTTCACGCCAAGAAACTATTAACTCCCTTCAAATCATTCAGTAATTTGGGGACATAAAAAGTGGACATTTCATTTAGCGAAAAATAGTAACTAAAGACTAAAAATGCAATTTTACGTGACGTCACTGATGACGTCACTAAGGAGTACAAAAAATCCAACTTTTGTTTTCATATTTATCAATTCGTTATATAGAATTAGGTATATATGATTCATTAAGAATGTATCATCACATTTTGAGGTCTAGATTCCACAATTCAGAAATTAGACATTCTTAATTAATCACCCTGTATAGCTTGGAATTCATCTTAAATGATTCTTGTGTTGTGTTTAAGGTATTTAAATTCAAAGTCTGCTATAAGAACGCCAATAAAATTCTGTAGACATATCTTAAGCCACATCCTGGTTTGTTTAAGGTCGCCAAAAATACTTTTACTTCGATTTAACAGTGATCATATATCACTTTATTTTATAATCTTATTGTAACTGGAGTTGTTAGAAAATTAAAGTGAAGGTCAAGATCGTTCGGTGATCATTCATTCTGAAAATTGAAACCAATATAATTTGAGAATCGATTATTATTGAAACTTCAATTAAATTGCTAGATGGTGAAGATATTTGAAGAAAAATGTTTTCAGGAAAATGTAGTTAATAAAATATTAATCTTTGATTGCATAGATCTGTAGCAGTGAAATTTTGGAGAAACGAATTCCTTGATTGTAATCATTTTATGGTAGGCATCAACTAAATCAATTTATGTAGCGGTATGGAGTTATATCTCTCATAAAATTATAAGAAGTTTTTTAGCTCCACTATTATGTCATATTCCTTCAAATAAATCAAAATAGTAGTCTCGAGTTGGATTATCGTCGATGAATATTCAACATTTAAAATTGTATATATTTACGGAATTAATGTGTCATCTTCTATTCTCGTCAGAATATATTTACTCAGCAAACATGATGTTCAGTAGTTAGCAAGAAGAATATTTTTATTTTATTAAATATGCAAATAATTTCTTCAGATATTATTTGTTGTAAAAGCTTTGGGAAATGTTGAATAGTGGTTAGTTCAGGGAAAAATATAAACCGTGAAGAACCAGAGGCGGTATGATTAAGACAAAAACATTTCAAATCTGGCGAGAAGTTATTGAGAAATTCAACTTATTTGCCTTGCCCGAAACCTTATAGAAAAAATTTGACAACCGTTCCATTCTATCACCAAATTACCTTTCAATGTCATTTCGCATTATGCATTCATATCGACGTCTGGGAAAAATTATGTATTAGACGCTATCATAAATTTCAAACGTTTGAAATCATTGGATTGGTTTCTGTTAATCCGGCACGTTGTTTTCGAACATATTAAAAATAACGTGGAAAATTTATCCAAAATTTCTATTCTGCCAATGTCACAATGAGAAATTCTAGTTTGAATCCCAATAATTCTTGAGAATCTTCTGATATTGTTGTATTCCTTGAGTTCCCATGAGCCGAGGTAACTTCTTTATATTATCTGCATCTAACCACCTAGTGCAAGAAGAAGAGTGTCGAAATATCCATTAACAGCTGCTGAATGTCATGAATTATGTAATAACATAAAGCAACCTCGGATATAATCAAAGTTTACGAACAATATGTAATAATTCTTCTAACACCCATGGAAATATTGTAATTTAACTGGTATCATATTGAATCAAGAATCGGGAATCTTTCATTAATTGCTACAAATATAAGCAATTGTTCTATTCAATCCTCTTATACTAGATTTTTAAGAATACATTAATTTTACAAAACTATTATAACATGATGAAAAATGAACTGGATTGGCGAACTTAAGATTACTACGTCAATTTGATGTACACACAAAGGTGCTGTGAATGTTTTAAACAGGGTTAGAACTCTTTAGAGGGACACTACAGGGATATCGAAAACCGTTAGAAATACAGGATGGCTCAAATTACAAAAAATTGCGTTATTTAGGAATGAGTGTGTTGGTGTAAACAGATCCAAAATACCTCCAATGGTTCCAGAGATATCTCGAAAAAACTAAAAATCAAGGTTTTTTTCTGCATAACTCATTTGTTTTTGGAGATAAGTTCACGAAATTCGGTTTGTAGCCATTATCCAATATAGAACTTCTAACGGTGTCGTCAGATTTGTTCAGTTTAACATTGTTTCAGAGACGCGATAGTCAATTTTTCTTTTCTTATGAACGACATTTTGATTCTCCTTATGGTGCCATGAAGAAAAAAATACGAATTCAACAATGTATCACACTGGACAAAAATATCGAGTCTAGCTAAATTTGAAGTTCCTTTTTGTATTTTTGTTAAAGTATTGGCTGGAGCCAGAATTGTCAAATACCTTTGTTCACAGTTGCTATGTGAAACCATCACTTGAGTTTCTTTAAATTATGTAGAACAATTTCTACAGACATTGCCAGTTTGTACGCTATGTAGAGTATTGGTATCAGCATGATTATGTAATTAATAGGACGTTACTTATCAAACAGGATTCAGGTTTCTACAAAACTCAAGTGATGATTTCACATATCAACTGAACAAAGTTACAAGTTTTTTGACAATTATGGCACCACTTGAACAAAAAAATAAAAAGAAAGTTCAAATTTGCGATCCAGACTCGATATTTTGTAGAGTATAATACATTGTTGAATTCGTAATATTTTTCTTTATCGCCTCATGAGAAGGATATAAATGTCGTCCATAAGGAAAAAAAATCAACTATCGCGTCTCTGAAACAATGGAAAACAGAAAAAATCTGAAACACCATTAGATATCTCGGGAACCATTGTAAATATTTTGGATCTTTTTATATCAACACACTTATTCCTAAATAACGCAACTTTTTTTTAATTTAAGCCACCCTGGATTTCTTACGATTTTCGATATCCCTGTAGTGTCCCTGTTAATAGTTCTAACCCTTCATAATTGAATATGCTAGTTATTGTGAGTGACTGATGCATAGATTTTCCCTATAACATACCTACGTCGAACAGATTGCTAAGCAATTTTACTATGTAATGAATCAAGGTAATGTTTTCAACGAAATACTATTAAATCATAATAAGTTTATTACTTTTTATCAAAATTATTTTCAAAAATAAAAACGGTAGAACCAATAAAATGGTTACATTGTTAACAATTTATATTCAATATTCTCTGAGAGAATTTGGTATTTATACCAGCGATAATCTTGACAATAAAATATTTGATTGTGTTAGGACGTATTATTGGTAATAAAGATGTAACTAGATATTGGTGAAAGTAAGAACCTTTGTATTACATCAGAAATTCGTCTAGTTAATGAGTATTGTGAATATATAGTAAACGTGATCCACTAGATCTTGAAAATCAATCATTTCAAACTCATTAGTGGCATAAAAAGGTCAATACAAGGGAAAATAGTAGGAAATAACAGTCATTCGATTTCTCTGTAGAATGTTAAGCTAGATGGCGATATTATCTTACGGAAAATGCCAAACCAATTGAAGATTGGCAGAAATTTCTTGGAAATAAGTACCTACCACAATTATATGGGATATTTGAGGAAATGAAGGGTAGAGAAATTTAACTTGGCCCAAACGAAAGTCTAGTAGAAAAATGATGAAAATGGGACAAGATGCCTAAAGAAAAAAGGACCAGACAGCAACCTAATGCAAAAATTGTCACCGGTTAATTTTTTCAGGATGTCATATTTCACAAAATACGAAAAATTCAAAAAATTAATCGATTCTATAAGACATGATATTCTGAAGTCTGTAATGACCAGCAAGATCTCCATATATTTACCCTTTGTATATTCAATTTTCAGCTATACGATTGGGAAAAACTGCATAGATGAGATCTTTTAATTATTTAACACACCAATTAGTTTCCTCACACGTTGGTTCAGACACGTGAAGAATCAAATAAAAATAACAGAAGATTAATGTTGAGACTGACTGTGAAATAATATACCATTGTGTGGGATCTGCAGTGTTTTTAGATACATTTCATATTTTTATGGTGGGTATAGAATGGGAACGGAATTATTAAAACTAAACCACGTTGAAATGTTTTGTATTCTTCTCCGTATGCTTCCTGTAGTGTTTCTCATGGTGGCGTAAACAATCCCAAATTTCAAAATTGTCGCTATAAGCGTACCAATGTGCAAGTCTTTAACGAATCAAGTTTACGTAATGGAAAACGCTACTTCATATAGACGCTCATGTTCACATTGGTACTTTCTTTGCGCACGTTTCCCGCACAAAGCGGTAAATAATTTCGTCACTATGTCTGCATTTTTCGAGAATTGAGCCGGATATGATCAAAATGAGATTTGACGAATCTTTTCACAAAGTAAATTCTATCCGATAACTCTTGAACGGAAAAACCTACCTAGGTGTTTGAACATTTCAGGGTAGGTTCAGATCTCGAAATTTTGATTACAACTTTGATTAAGATGAAATTTTGCAAATAACAATTTTAAGTTTTGAGCAACATTTGGCGAAGATCGCTTCTCAAAAATCATAGAATATTCGAGTAGAACGAATTCGACTAGATTGAAATTTCAGGTGGATAAAATCATCAAATCCTCTCATCTATTAGGCCAATTGAAAAGTGGCAGATGGCGGTGCTAGTATTAAATTCATATGATTTTTAGTTAGTACCAACTTTCAAACGATACGTGTCAAAATTTGACAGCAGTCCGACCATTAGTTCGTGAGATTTTGCGTTATCAGTATAGCTACTTTTGTTATTTGAAAAAAGATGGAAAAAAAAATTCGTGTGCTTATAAAATATTGCTTTTCGAAGGGGAAAAATGCAGTTGAAGCAAAATCTTGGCTGAATGAAGAGTTTCCGAGGACTGCACCAGGAAAATCAACCATCATTGATTGGTATGCTTAGTTTAAATGTGGTGAAATGAGCACCGTAAACGACGAACGCAGTGGACGACCAAAAGAGGCTGTCACTGACAAAAAAATCAAAACAGTTAACAAAATAATTTTGAATGACCGTATTAAAGTTGATCGAGATAGCAGACATTGTGAAGATATCATCTAAACGTGTACATCATATCATTCACGAATATTTTTAGATGAAAAAGCTGTGTGCAAAATGGGTGCCGCGCGAGCTCACAATAGATCAAAAGCAACAACGTGTTAATGATTCTGAGCAGTGTTTGAAGCTGTTTAAGTGCAATAAATCTGAATTTTTGTGTCGATATATGACAGTGGATGAAACATGGCTTCATCATTTCATTCCGGAATCCAATCGACAGTCAGCTTAGTGGACTGCACACGATGAACCGAATCCAAAGCGAGGAAAAACACAACAGTCAGCTCGCAAGGTTATGGCATCAGTATTCTTGGATGCGCAAGGTATAATATTTATTGATTACCTCCAAAAGGGCGAGAGCATCAACAGCTATTATAATATAGCGTTATTGTAACGTTTGAAGGATGAAATCGTTGAAAAATTGCCGCATTTGTAAAAAAAATTGCTGTTTCATAAAGACAATGCGCCGTGTCACAAACCAATGAAAACAATGCCAAAATTACATGAATTGGCTTCGAATTGCTTCTGCATCCACCGTATTCGCCAGATCTGGCCTCCAGCGACTTTTTCCTGTTCTCAGACCTCAAAAGAATGCTCGCTGGAAATAAATTTAACGCCAATGAAGAAGTATTCGCTGAAACTGAGGCCTATTGAAGCGAAAGACAAATCGTTCCACAAAAATGGTATCGAAAAGTTGACAGTTCGCTATAATCCCTTTATCGCCCTCGAAGGCAACTATGTTGAAGAATAAAATCGAATTCTGTCAAAAAAATGTGTTTTACTATGGTAGATCGGGGACTTTTCAATTGGTCTGTTATACGTGGTAGGAATATCTACAGTTTCTCGTGACCCGGCCTGTATACGAGCGCTCAAAAGCTCCTGACAACAATTCAGTGCTTCTCTTGCCTTTTTATAGCATAATCGAAGTGTTCCACCTAATAGGTGGTTGATTCCGTTGTAGGTGTCTTTCCTTCTCACCCCAAAAAGAATCTGCTGTCGGTCTAGAAAGCAAGGTCGTTGTAGAAACTCAAGAGAATTCTCTTTATACTTATATGTCAAGGTTCCTCCGTTGGTACTACCTAAACGTTATTTATCCATTCTCGATTATAAAACAGTTGACGCACCCAAAATGTCGGATCAATTTCTGGCAATATGATTACAATGACATGCATTAACTAATCTTTCTAATTGATATGCAGACAAGAAGGAAGTGAAACGACCTTCATATACACTCTCTACTACGAAAACTGTTTGGCACATGGAGAAATGCAGCAACTCAAGGAAATCAATTTTTTTTCGTTTGCGCGCTTGCTTAAATCCATATTCATGGACTTTTTTCACTATAAACCTTATACTTGATCCTGAAGATAAATTTGCACTCAAAACTTCCTCGTCTGTAGCATGACATTAAAACTTTTTTGGAACAACTTTTTTGAGGAAACGAAGAAGCATATAAAAATAATAAATTCATGCCTGGAATTTTTTATTTTCCCCTTTTCAATACCGGGTCTCCCAAGTTATCGTGTACATGCAATATCTAGCTTATTTCACAAGATATTAAAAAATTTTAAAAAAGCGCTTTGAATAACATCAAAGTACCTTTCCAGTGATGTATGAAGAATGTTCTAACATTTTACAGCCCTGTGATAGCTACCCCTCACTTTTTATTTTCAAATGACACCTCCTGTATATTTTGTGAAAATTGAGAGTCATTCTATTTGGAATACAACGATAGCACATACTCAGTATTTTTTCAGTAATAACAACAAAAACATTAATATTTTGTGACTTCTTTTACATTATTTAAATTTAATTATCCTTATAAAAATGAAATATGCCTCTACCCATGTTCGTACAAACTTCACATATGAGAAGAAGATGGAATTTATG
Source organism: Harmonia axyridis (assembly GCF_914767665.1). Classification (NCBI taxonomy): domain Eukaryota; kingdom Metazoa; phylum Arthropoda; class Insecta; order Coleoptera; family Coccinellidae; genus Harmonia; species Harmonia axyridis. The sequence continues at coordinate 1,707,726 of NC_059508.1, forward strand.
TTTTAAAAAACCGATTTTTTGTTTTAAAAAACCGATGTTTTTTATAACAAAAAATTTGCTTCAAATGTTTCTTCGTTTTTTGAATTGCATAATAGGTATTTTGGTTGCAATTCATACTTCACAAAATGTCAATATTTTTGTTGTTATTAATAAAAAAATACACAGTTTCTACTGACAATACAGGGGGTGCCATTTGAAATTGAAAATCGAGGGATAGCTACCACAAAGCTGTCCAAAAAAAACACTTTTTTTACATCATTGGGAAGGTCCTTATATGTGTATTATACAAAGTAGTTTTTTATTTTGTCATTATCTTGTCAAATAAGCTAGAAATTGCCTGTATAAGATAACTTGGGACACCCGGTATATGCCTTTATATACCGTATTCAGCATTTAAATTTTATATGATCTTATATTATCTTTTTATCAATATTTACAAATTTATTTGAAATGAATGATGGATCTTCTTGCTATGAACTCAACACTCCACGGAAATTTCGTTCTTGCATCTTCAAAAAAAAAATAAGAATCGAAAGGAGTATAATCTATAGATCTAAAAGAGGGTCTATGAATATTATGCATGAGCATCACATTCAAACGACTGCCCCAATTTGTATAATTTTTTTTCGTGTTATTACTGTCGTGAAACGGTTCAAAGAACAGAATATTTTCGAAAAAAAAAGGTTTTCCTTTTTCCTCCGACCAAGCGAATAGTCATAGAGGATAATTTGACACTTCGAAGGATATATTTTGGGTTGCCTAACAAAACGTGCGAAGCCGCGACAGGCAGCTATAGTAGGTATAATAATTTGAAAATATTTTCGTTTATATTCATATAATAATAAATTATCTCATTTTATATCCCATGCATGTTATACTTATGCAGTATGAATTGTTTGGATTATGCATTAAAAAAAGTGATATAACTTCCCTTTCAAAATAGCTACGCTCATAAATAATTCATTTATGCCAATGATCTTTTAAAACCTAATTGGATTTAATTTTGATGAATTTTTCTTCGCAAAGATAAATCAATTAGTCGATTTGAAATGTTAATCAGTTGCTGAATTATTTTATTTAACGAGTTTAACCCATAATCCGTATACACCATATAAGTTCAACTTAAACTTTCCCAAAATTACAGCATTTATTGGATAATAAGTTGATTTCTTATGCAAAATATATATTGACTAAAAAATTTTTGAAAATATCATAACTGAGCTCACTGTAATGAAGTCTTCAATTTATTCATATATTGTATCGAATAAGAATTGAATTCAAAGATTCTTTCATAACAACTATATACAATATTTACTAATAGTAAGATAATTCGATAATTATTTTCCTCAATTGTTTTACAATACTTCTGAAAAAACCCAATCTGTATTATTTCAAACAAAGTGGTCAGTATTTCGAAATTGTTCAGTTAAATAATGAAAATTTGTATTGACTCCGTATTGAATGTACTATCTCATTGATATTCAATTAACGATGAAAAATTATGAATGATTACACACTTTCTCTATTTCGATTCTAGTTTTGCTATAGGTGGCACAATTTCTTCAGCACATTAAGTATCTGCCATTTCATTTTGCAACCTTTAGTACACTTTACAATTGGTTTCAATTTGTTCACGAATTTCCACAACTTGAAACAAATAAATTAATTACTGGTAGTGAGAATGTAGATCAATAAGTTGTTAGAATTTCCTCATATGAGAAATAGATTAATTGACCGTTCAGAGGTGTTGATTTTTGCGTCATTTTGAATGGTGTAATTCAAGGTTCTTCCTAGGACCTCCTGTTTTATCTGCTATTGCATAAAATTGTTGCCACTTTCCAAAATGTTGCATCTGAATTCTATTAGGTATTAATTTCTTGAAATTTCCTACAACGCAAAGCTGTTTCCAACTTCTTTATATGTGGAATTGTGTGGTTAGCAATATCCTTTGAGAAATACAGAGAAACCAGAATATCATATGCAAAAATATTCGTCAAGGTTTTTCTTGAGATTGAATGTAGCTTGAAATACAAGTAAAACAACTAATCGAAACGACAGATTACTCTGGCATTTCGGTATTCATCTTGGGCTTATTTCGAAGCAAATACTCCCGATGGTGCGTTCACATTTGACTTTTAATGTTATGAAGATCACAAGAACCCTAAAGCCGTCGAAAATGGTAACAAAAATGTCAAAATAATTGTGCAGCTTTTAGCCGAATGAGGATTCGTAGAAAGTGGCCTATAGACATATTTCATAACTCTTTTTTTTGTATGATGAAAGATTGCATTTGCCAAAAGATTTAATGAAGAGTTTCCTTTGAAATTTCAAATCAATCATGTGGTGCTACCATAATAATTTACTTGACTAATTATGGACAACTTGTATATATATTCTTGTCGTATTCATAAAACAATCCAACAGATGTTTGTAACAAAATGAAAGTGGTATTCGATTGAAATCGGCATATACTCTTTTTTTTTTTCGTTGGCTCAGACGTTGACTTATTCTGTCCCCAATTTTCATCCATTTGAGAATGATAATTTCTTGATCGGTTTCGATCACTTTCGATTTAAGATTAAAGTGCTATAGCCTTCAATTATAATTAAATAATTATACTCATTACAAAACATTTCCATCGGAAATAGATTTCCAATGAAATATTAATTTTGCTCCTGCACGTTATTGAATTTCTTATTGAAATTTGTTTGAGAGAAAGGTCACAAGAAATTAATTTCGTTAAATCCTTTTTTGTTAGCGTTTTATTTAATTGAACTAGACTTGACTCATTTCTTAAGAAGAATCTGAGAATCTGAATTTCGAATATATTTTGGTCAGAGTTCAGATAGATAGTAGGTAGTGTGAAATTCAGTCTAAATATTGTATAATAACAATGTGCAACATATAATACTGGAATCCATTGTTGGCAAACCTATATGAACATTATTATGAACAATCTCATTATGATTCTATTATGTGCGCATACGTTATTCTATAGGGGATAATAGGATTGATATAATTTTTATCTTTTACTCACTTATAGTGAGAACTTCTAAAAGAGTCAAAAAAACCTTGAAAGAACGTTAATAAAATGAAAGTAGAAACAAAATTGATACTTCGAGTACCTGTAAAACTATCAATCTTAAAATCAAAATCAACCTATTCAATAGAATCTGGTTCACTTCATTATTATATAATGCAAATAACGATAAATATCGCTCCAAACTTTTACTTTTACATTAAACTAACTTGTCGGGCATTTTACTGAATAGAAAGGTAAGGAAATAATGGTTAATAAATAATAATATCAATAACAAACACTATCGTGAAGTTTTCAATATTACATAGTACCTTGAAGTCATGCCTTGCTCTGGCATGACAAATGTTCCATATAATTTAGACATTCACGAATATACCAATAAAGTTGAACTCCTACGCTTATAACTTTCAGATCATTCGTATTCAGATGTAGGTATGTATTTGTATTGATTGAGATATTATTTTATGTCATCATGAAATGATATTAATTCAGGAAAATTGTGTAGGAAAAGCTTCAGACAAACATATTAGTGAAAATACAAATATAATTTTGATAACCTCATGATGATATATATTCAGATAATTTTTTTGTTATGGGAATTTATTCATGCGATTTATGTTGTGCATGTTTTTTTTTTGCGAAAAAATTTTTTCGTTGAATTTCGATATCTCGAAATCTATCCATCAAATTTCGCTAAAGTATTATGTTCATCGACGGAAATGCCAAGACGCAGCATTTATTTTCCAGAAAAAAATTTTATTAAGAGATTCATTATTGCAAATATTCAGAAATATATGAATTACAACACTTATTTTCCAATAACTCATTAAACAAGTCAGACTATTTAAATTCAGATATGTATGCCTTCTTAAGATGCGGAATTTCAATCAGAACTCAAGTAGTAGAATTAGCTCAAAAATTGCAACATTATATAGAACAAAAATCTCGAATATGATGATGTCTTTGAATTAGCAGAATCTCTACGCGAATATGGACATGTATGTCAATCATTTCAATACAATCGATTTGAAGAAAGGAAAAATGAACAATGACATTGAAAACTTCCTCTAGTGCGTAACTTCATAGATATTTCCTTCAGCGCTATGCTCTGTCATTGTTTTGATGATATGGACCATTGTCCTCTTCAGAAAACAAAAGCCACCCGATAATCATCAATTAAAAAAATATCAGTTGGATTTTGAAATCATTTCTAACATATTTCAAGGTTCCTCATCCAACTTTTGAGAGAACGCTTAAATATTATGTACCTACGTAATTTTGGTTCGATCAAAAGAAGAAATTTCATTCCTTAAAGGTAGTTGCCATCCAAAGATGTTTTCGAAAATCAAAACAGTCATAAAGGTTGATCTCCTAGATTGGAAATCCGATCTTTAAATTTTGAAGGATAAAATGAGAGGAATGAAATCTCGAAGGAATCAACAATTTTCAATTTGAAGAACACCAGGGATTGCCTTCAACGATTTTGAATTCATAACATATTTTTTTTATAATAAAGGCAAAAACATAGAGACTATAAAAAGAGATTTGCATGGTGTTGTAGTCTATTTTATTATTCTTGCATCCTGGGTTTTAGGGAAGTTTTTTCAATAGTGTTCAATATACCTATACAATATTAGTAAAATTAGATTTTTTTTAAGATATCTTATTTTGAATCCGACAATATTGACGCATTTTCGAATATTTTACCAGATATATTTTTTTTCAAAGATTCAACATCTTCTGGGAAATTTTTTGAATGATAGAGGTGAAGCGTTCAAAAGAAATTTGCATGAAGTTGTAGTTTTTCATCTCTTTTATTATTCTTATATCCTAACAGATTAGATTAGATTTAATAAAGGGGATTCCGTTGCACTGTTACCTATTTGTCAGCTATTCGCGCCAAAATATATCCGAACAGGCTTCGAGGTACTTTTTAAATAACGTTGCTGTATTTAAAAAATCAATATACAATACCAGTTGAATTAGACATTTTTTGGAGGGATTTTATTTTGTATCCGCAAATATTGTCGCAGTTTTGTTGTTTTTATATTTTCCACAGTTGGAAATATTGTTGAAATTTTTGTGTTTTGGGTCCTGACAGTAAGAACAACTGTTGGTATGTGTGCACATGAAATTGTTACACATACATCAGTGAAAATAAGAAAATCCAATGAAACTTACCGAAAATCGAAATGACAACTAGGAAAATCGCCAATAGGTGGTGGGTCATTTTAAGAAAATCCATTTGGGAGGTTGGCACAGTCACACGCAGGAGCTAAATCACTTTCCCATAGAAAAATCGGAATTCTCCTCAAATGTGACAGAGGAACACCACGCCGTTGATCTGCACGTGCTTAGAGCAACTGATATATACAATTGTATCAAAAGTTGTTCTTGAGTGAAATGTGCCAGTGGGGGTTCAGCTTAAAGAGAGAAAGCGAAAATATTCAGTCCAAATCGTTTTCCCTCCCAGCCGTTCACTTTGGCTGCTAGGAACGAGCGCTCTGTTGGTACCACTGTACCCCACTATGCTCAAGACGCGGGTACTAGATGGCCTGCCAAAATTCTTCGGGAAACCTAACTGACAAGCTAACAACCACGAGGAAAACATCAAACTGAAAATTTCAATGTCACACCTCTTTTATATTGAAGACATTGCAAAATATCCCTATACAATTGACTCCCTCACTATATTGTGCCCCACCCTCGTATGTTCAAGGTGTAAGTAATTATTTTTGATAGGAGAGATAGGTGAGCTAAATCAGAACGTCGTAATTTGTTTCATTTTGTAATCAGATTCTGTTTGAAATCTTGGCATCTTCCTCATATTACTTCATGAAATGTCGATAGATGTTTCAACAAGTTGATGCTTCATTGGTCACCCTGCACTCAAGGTTCCCCTAAGCCACATCTGTACAGTTTCTGTATACCGAGAAAATGTGAGGACTAATCATCTAAAAAGCCGATTTAAACCTTTGTTTTTTTCACACAAAAATGTTCTCTTTTCCGAGAAGTTTCTTCACAAGTGTTTTTTTCGTTAAAATCATCGGATCTGCAAAAAGGGCGATGCATTTTTTTCCATAAAAATATCTCATTATTTTGGTAGATTCATATCGAAAAATACTTCATGGTATAAAATTTTATAAATGATCGAAAAGATCTTGATGCTTTTTTGAAAGATCTTGAGATTTCGAATTTGAAATTCCTTCTGGTCAGAAATTTTCTTTCCGAAAATCGGAATTTCTCTCATTTTGGATAGTTCAACAATGAGATTGATTCTTCCTTGTTTTAGGATTTCATAAAAACATTTCGGATATCATACCAGATGAGAATATGATGTTGGATGAGCTTTCTTCCTGCGCATCCACCAATGAACTTCAGTCAAACTATTTTGATATTCCGTTCGTGGATATTCTAATAAATGATTTATATTGCAACTTGACCGGCTGACTTATATGTATTTCATAATTTTTTTTCTGAAATTCATCTACTTTTTGCCATCTAGAAAAACGACTAGGAACTATTCCTAGATCTCTTAGGCATAGATTTCATTTATGCCCTTGAGATATATTCTCTAGCTAGGATTAGATTCAGTCTTTAGTTCCCAGATGGTGCGACTTATATGCATTCTATGAATTTTTTCAATTTAATGGAAATATTCAACTCAAAATTAATTCAAACTGCAGGAAGGTATATCAAGTATTAATTTAGAGTCTTTGTTATTTCTCTAAGATTCAACAATCAATGTTAGTTCTAAAGTCGATGATATAATCTGTGATTACAGTAGAAGAAAAGTTTTTGGGTGGGTAGATCCCCTGCTCCGTTGCCTTATGAGGTTAGGATTCATGTCAATTTTTGAACGACCTTGGACGATTTTGTGTTTGAATCATTATCTGCCTATGCGTATTGTCGGAATAAACAATGAGCAATAAAGCTTGATTATCCAATTCCGCCATTTAAGATCATATTTTAGAATAATTCGTCTTGAAACGTTGAGAAAACAAGCCCCAAAATGGATCTCAACTGGAATGTAATGCAAGAACCTAGGGGTATTATGAGACTTACCCATTTTGTAAGTTAATTTCATAATAAATATCTTGCCGCCCACCAAAGTAACCTAATCATTATTAGATATTTTAAATGCTCTTTTTTAGATCTTTGCTATATTCGCATTTGTTTGCGTAACGGAGTATACAGGATATTTAACCTTTCATTGCAATGGAAAAGATTATCCGGTTTCTTACGAGTATCCCTTCGATTTAGTGTACAATAAGACATTGAATTGTAATCACAGATACGAGATATATGGAGATTTTTCTGGGGACGCTATATTTTTTGTTTGGACAGGCTTTTTGGCTTTAGTATATTCCATCGCTATTTCCATAATCTATGTAAAATTTGATAGAGTATATCTACAAAATCCAAAGCTCCCACTCGCGGTGAGTGATTATTTTATATGAGTTTTCATGCAATACTCCTTCGAATATTTTCTAGGATTTCTGTGCTACTGTTGTTGTGGCAGTATTTTGGCTATCTAGCAGTGCAGCTTGGGCCAATGGCTTGACAGGATTAAAAAATAAGACTGATATAGATCCTTCTGAAAATCCTTGTAACTGTTCTATTACTCAAAGTAGCTTCACCACTTTGAACATATCAGTGGTAAGTTATATTATGTAAATGTTGGTTCATGCACTCATTCATTCCATAAATTCGAATATAAACAATAAAACAAAGACCTAATATTGAATTATTTACAGATATTTGGATTTTTGAACTTCTTCCTATGGGCAACAGATTTATGGTTCCTTTATAAAGAGACATCATGGTTTCAAGGAAGCAAATTCCACTCTACCAGTGGTGTTTAAAAAAAAACAAGTTTTGAGGTGAAAAAGGAGTTTCATAAACTCCCTCTATTCAGTATTTATAACGATATTTCATTTATCCAATTTATTAACATTTTTCTATTCTTCTAGCCTACTTTTACCTCTTAATAATTATTCGAACACACAACACCAAGCTATGGTCTGTCCTTTTAAATATAAAGGGAACTCAAATAAGAATTGTACAAAAAGTTGCCTTACCATTTAGGTGAACCAATTAGAAATTCAAAGAAAGACTGATATTTAAATTAATTCAACAGTGATTCAAATTTTTCTACAGCTAATTCAGTGCCAGAAATATGCACAAAAACCTGACATTTTCATCAGTGGCTCACCCAGAGATTAAGTTTGGGGTGTTATATTTCAGAACTTTGAAGTAAGTATGGCGACTGACAAAAAATGAAATCAGATGTTCCATTTTAAAAAATCCTCAGAATTGGAGCTCACATATCACTAATTTTAAGCCAAATATATTGTTTCAAAAGTATTTTCAGTACAAAGATTTCTACCAAATCTTTCTTGGGGTAATCGCCAACCCTTGGGTGCGCCCCTGATCTTTATATTCAAAGAGAATATTTTAATCTATGAGAAAGCAATGTATTTTTATATCCACTCCATGACTTTTGCTTTTAAAGAAACATTTTCTGATATTACTTGTTCATATCCTATTATTTCGTACTATGATTTTTATTTGTTTCATTTTATGTTTATATTGTGTGTTATTCAAATGATCTGTTTGGTAGCTTTAATTACGAATCATACACATTCTTTTCTTTTTAGCTTTCAAGATATTCTATATATGTATATTTTTATAGACTTTTTCTGCTATGTTTGGTTATTAGTTATTATATATATATTTTGAAATCAGGTAACTACAGATTTATCCGTTTCAATAAATATAAGAAAAATTTGTTGTCTCATTTTTCTTGCACCTATTTCTGGGTCAAATCATACATAAAAAATGTTCAAATAAAAAACAACATAATCAATGTGATGAAAAGAAGAAACTTGTCTTGAGAAACCTATTACTGTATTGAATGAAATCATAAAAATATACGATACATGTCTAGGGAATAAAATAAATAAATTTAAATGAACATTTGAAACGGACTGGTTTATACAATGGGCGCGAATGAAAAATATTATGGGAATCCCTTGTCTACGCTATTATTCGTATTAGTTATAAAATTTGATAAATCGAATGGTTGCCTTTAATAACGTTGAGGTCCCTTATTAGTAGGAGCTGACTATTAGGTTATGATTTTGAAAAGAATTGTTTGCTCTCAAGGATTAGCTTTCCGTAGATCCACTGAGGATATAATCATTCGTTTCTAAAGGAAATTAACAAAGTTGCATTGTGTATTTAGCTCAGTTTGTTGATCGAGTATTTGCTGCAAGATGCAAATAGAGGAAAAGTAGCAGTAAGCTTTATATCTCATCAAATATGCAATGAATTCTTGGAATTGATGAACATAAAACTTTCATGCAAGAAATCAAACAGCTCTATCAACATTGATTTGGGCAAGGAACGAGTGAATGCAACCAGCAAAACCTTACTATCTATGGAGTTGAAAGTTTTAATGGTAGTAGAACTGATGACTTTCATTGTAGAAATAAGAGCACTTTGATTAAATGGAGTTAGAAACGAAAAACTTCATTTTCGAAGGAGAGGCTATCAGGAATCACTATAAATATGAACTATGAGTAGATTTTTTTTTCGATGAACAAGTGGAAGTAGAATCGCTGTAGATGGAAAATAAAGACTCAGAATTGTGGCCTTCAAATGTAATATGTGATAATAATTCTCAAGACCTCAAAAAAGGAATTAAATGTTACGGAGAAGTAACATCAGCGTTTGAATGTTTCTTCATACTAGACCAGAAGGAAATTGAGAAATCTCGACATTTTTCATTTAAGAATGAAATTATTCATTTTCGGAAATTATGTAAAAATTCAAACAAATCAGGATTCATGAAAAATTTAAGATCGTCCAGAAGGCCAAAGCAACTTTTCCAAATATTCCAAATCTGTATCAAATATAATATACCTATATATTTCAAATGCGTCCTATTTCGACCTCTAGCTATTTTATTTTGAAAATAACAATTATTTCGCTATACACAGTAGCTTCTTCAGAATTCGTATATTTTAAATAACTGTTATTCAAAATGTACCAAACCTGAAGAAGCTACTATGTAACGAAATTTCTTCAAGTGCTAAAATTTTTTCCCAATCTTAGAACATGCATGGGTAAGTATATTCAAATGATAAAGATTTAATTCTGCAAAGGTGATTCATAAGGTGAGGTTCATCATATGATATAACTTAATGGTAATATTATATTTTGAGGTCTAACAGAAATCACCTTTCTGATAGGTATACATGACTTTGTAAGATATAGGGTTTCCAATCCACTTCATTGGTTTCCATACAAGTATCGATTGTCACTTTTCTCAGGTATCTACTGCAGACCTGATCTAACATTTTAGAATTATTTCAAAGTTACATTGGTTCGAAGTTGTTATACAAAAGTTTGTACTGGTGAAAATTGTTTTGGAATATCAATTCTAAACTTTTTGTAAGTACATGCGGGATTGAAATTGGAGTACAAAAATTTTGAACTGGTTCGTAGTTTAGTTTTCAGATATTCGTTCTAAACAGCAACTCAGATACTTACATTCATCTAAAGGTAAGGTAATTTTTTTAAACAAATGATTGATTTCCGCAGAAAAATAATTTTTATCAATTTAATAAAAGTGCAAAAAAACAGATTTAAAATTTATCTATATTTTCCCACTTATAATAACATTGTAGGCATTTCAAATGGGAATTTATGTTCATTGTTTGCATGTAGAATCTTTATTGTGTACCAGATGTTGTTCTTAGAAGGAAAATTTATAAATTTTACGTCATTGTGTTGTCAAGTTCAATACCTTCCAAATAAAGCCGTATCTAATAAAAGAAACGCTGACGTAAAAGTTAATCCTAAGGGATAGGTACTAAGCTTATTCAAATGTCTACTTGCTAAAAGCACTTTATCTATTGAAATGATAGTAAAAAGGCAGCTATATGAACGTGACTACTTATCACCGATGTAAGCACTTCAATCGTCAAAAATAAATATTTTCAGCAAGAACATCTTATCATTACATTTCACAAATCACACAATGATAAAATAGATGCATGTATTGAACGTCAGAACAAATGCACTCGGTTTAATGCATCTTAAATGAATTAATATAGATTTTATCTAGGTGTTGCTTGTGTTATTTGCAGAAAAAATGGCCGAATCTGACGAAAGAACAAGACTTTTGGCGAATGAAAATAGACCACAGTATCTCTTCAATTCTAGCATTGCTAGAGAAAGGCGGAAAAAAATTAAGCAGTTCCAATGTTTCTTATGTGGTGCATTTCTGTGAGTAGATTTGAAAATTTGTTATTCATTAAATGCTATTTAGAAAAAAAACGTACACTCTTTTACTTTATATTTTTCGGACAATTCTGGGTACCTTTGTTTCATGTGGATGTCTCATTTATTTTTTAATCAGAACCAAATCGGAAAATAGATATGATCTTTATAATTATCAATCTACTCATTCTCTATTTTGTCTAAAAACATTCCTGACCTTCTCAACTTATCACTTAGAAACAACATTTACCTATATAGGCTTTTAAATCGTCGAACGAGTGGAAGAAATCTTATTGTGAAGCTTGCAGTTTTTTGGTTATACCTTCAAGTTGAGACAAATCGATGATAAATTATTTATAAATACCAAATTTTTGGAGTCTACTACAACCAAAATTTTAAATGAAGAAAAATCGCGCATATAAAAAACTATTTTTTATATGCTGAGTTTGATATTTAAGACATTATTCAAACATTTAAATTTCAGGTGTTTCGTAATCCTAGCTCTCATTATGAGCATACTTTTCTCTATAACTATGGAATTCGATGATGAACAAAATTTGAACGAAACAAATTCAACCATCCCTGAGGAAACGTTCAACATCCTGCTTTCCAAAACTTGGCCATTGGATGACCAAAAAATTAACAACATAACATCACAAAATTCGACAAGCTGGGAGGCTGCACTGCTTTATGGTAAAGTGTCGTTAATGGAGAAAGACGATATTGAAAAAAACATACCTCCCTTGCCAGTGGACAGTCCAAGTTATAGGCACCAAACAGTGACATCTACATCCAAAAGAGCAATTGAACTTGCCAGAGTGGGATATATGGAAGAATGTGGTATGAAATATATGCATAGGTGAGTAAAAGAAGACATTGAAGTGAAGTCAGGAGTTTGTTAAAATTTCTGTAATTTTTTTTGCCAAACTTGAACATCAAAACTTTCAAAACTATTGAAAAGTTAGAGAAGAGTTGAAGGTGACTATGTTGACTAATGAAGTCGATTTATTGAAGAAAAATGTGTTTTTACATACTGACTTAACCAATCAAAAGTCAATCACAATATTTTAAGAGCAATCTCAAAATTTGGAAATTACAGAAATTCCCTGAAAATGAAAACCAGTTATTTCCTTGAAACAAGATGAGCGCGAAAACTATAATGTTAATAGTGTTTTCAATGGATAATTTTTGTTGGCAGAAACGAATTTTCGGATAAAATGAAAAAGATATGTCCTAATGGAACAACTACACTTCTTGAACAATTTTGCAATTTGGATACGCTCCCTTGTAACAAATATAAGAATTATAGGAGTTTTGATGGCACTTGCAACAATCTTGATCACGCAGCATCTTTTGGAGCTGCATTCAGACCTTTCCGAAGAGTTCTGCCACCAAATTATGGTGATGGTAAGTTCATTATTAATTAATTCCAATTGAAAATGATGTCGTTTTTATTAACATTTTCATATCCATATGGACAATATTTCGAAATCATTAATTTAATGAGAGGTTAGGATTTTGTTTAGGGGGGGGGGGGGTGTTATTGTGTGTTGGGTGTAGGTTTTCGGTTGTATAAAAAAGTTAAATATGAAAAATTCATTCCATTATTCTGACATTGAACTCAAGGTCGATATGAATACAAGTAAAGACAATAAAATAAATAATTTTAAATATTCAGTTTTCTTTTAAGAGAATAAAATTTTTTTGATGACAACGTTTAGTCATATCTGTAATGTGAGAAAAGAGGTTCGATAACGAAATTCGAACCGAATTACTCGAAATAATTTTTTTTATTATCAATTCGATTATTCTTTTATCTCATACTGGGTGTTCCTGAATTGGAGCAACGAAGGACAATGAGAGATTTCTTGGATAATTTCAAGAATAAAATGTCCCATAAACATATGCCCACAAACGCTTTGTTTTCGAGATACAGGGTGTTTTCTTGTAGTCCTACTTTTTGTGATGTTCAACCAGTTTATCGAATCTTAATTAATCTTCGCTACAGAGTTGGTAAATAAGTACCAAAACTTAACTTAATTAATTAATCACAGCTACCTAACTGAATATTCATAATAATTTGGATTTTCCTGAGAATTAGGTACTATATACAAAATACAACAAACCAGAAAGAGTAGTACTAAACCAGAGTTTCCTTTCAAATTTTCCTAAACTACCAGTGGTTCACAAAAAAATAATTCTGGAGGAAAGAAGCAGGCAACCTTCCAAAAAACATTCACCCTGTAGATTTGCATTCAAAATTAGCATATTAGATATGAAAATTTCAAATTGGAATATTGGAACTTTAACACCTGTATCTGTCATTTTTAATTGAACTTCCAATTTAGGAACACCCTGTAGATACAATCAATTCAAAACAAATGTCTTCACAAATGAATTGCAATTTGAATGGGACATAATAAATTGTACAACACAGCCCATACAATTTTTCGATGCGAATTACTCAGTTCAGTTCTTTGATAACTACAGTATTGAAATTTTGTGACGAGAATAATACAAAGCAGTATTGAAATTTTGTGACGAGATTAATACAAAACACCTAAAACAACGGGTAAGTGTATACCGATGACGAATGCGAAAATCACAGATGGCAAATAAGGGGCGATGTCGAGAAAGAGAATAGATAAACCTCGGACAAAGACGAGCTCGTAGTGCAATAAAAACACAAAATTCTTTGCCTGAGCAAGACCCAGAGTGTTTTTTTTTATTGTCCCACTCTAATTGTTGAACCGCTGCCCTATATTGGTCTTTTTCAAGCCCACAGAAGGGCTCAGAACCAACAGGTGTTAACCTTGCTGTTCATTGTTCATTAGCTTTTTCGTCTCCTTTCAATACCTCAATGCCCCGATACCCATAGTAGAGTTACTTTATTCCCTCTGGCCAGTTGCTTTATGGTATTACGGCACTTCCATGTCAGCAGAGACTCTTGGCTGATTCCAGGGATCTCAGCTTGTCCTGGGTTGCCCGTAGTGATGTAAATATGCGCTCCTTTGAGGCTTTTTTTGAGACACTCTTGGGCACAAGTATAGACAGCTAGTGTCTCGGTTTGCAAGATAGAGGGCTCACTTCCCAGTGATCTAGAAAACCTTGTTTTAGGTCCATATAGCCCAATACCTGTGCCTCTTTCTGATTTTGATCCAACGCTATTGCGCATGTGGGACTTTTTGTCCAAGCGATTTACGAAGTTCAATGCAATGATCATTATTGAACAGTCATCGATGACCGTTTCAAAAGGTACTTTGAAATCGAATATAGTTGACATCAAATTCAAGGTGCAATAGGAAAAGTTAGGCGATGAGAAATGGTGAATGCGCTGGTCCAAGATTTCTTTAATTTAGGGCCATTGAAATTAGGAGACCAATTTGGACTGCACCAACGATTTAGACTTCATCAATGCAACAAATAACACAAAGAAAATAGGTATAAGTTGAAGTACCACAAATGTATAAATAAAAAGTAATTGACAAAGTCAAAGTTTAAACTACTGCGTTTATTTAGTCGAAAATAAAGATGACAAAGTTTGGGTACAGAGGATATTGATCGTCTGTCTGAATGATCTTCACCGTATAATGTGAATTTCATCCTGTAAAACAAGGACGAGAAAGAATCAAATTAATTTTTTTTTAAATTTAAGAATACAACATCCATTGAGTGTAAGATAAAATTAAAAAAATTGAAATTTTCAAAATGTGAGAGCCTAATCAACCCAATATCCATTTTTTAGGAATTAGCAGTCCCAGATTGTCTAAATCAGGAGCGCCTCTTCCATCAGCAAGAACTGTAAGCTTATCAGTTCACCGCCCATATTATAGAGACGATAACAAATTCTCAGTTATGTTGGCGGTTTGGGGTCAATTCCTGGACCACGACATAACAGCCACTGCTCTGAGCAAAGGTTCTAACGGCAGCAGCATCTCCTGTTGTATCAACAGGACCATTGTCCACCCTGAATGCTTTCCAGTCTTAATAGAAAAGAATGATCCTTTAATGGCTGAAAATGTGACTTGCATGGAGTTCGTTAGATCAGCACCATCACCAACTTGCTGTCTTGGTGCTAGAGAACAAATGAACCAAGTTACGGCCTTCATCGATGGTTCTGTAATATACGGGGTGGAGAAATCTCTCGTGGATGAACTTAGGGCAATGAATAAAGGTCTCTTGAAGATGCACGTTACCAAGGATAACAGGACCCTCTTACCTGTGTCTACCAATTTGAATGACGGATGCAACAGGTTAGAAGCAGGAAAAAAGGGAGAATACTGTTTTGAAGCTGGTAAGGAAAATTTATTCAATCTATATGTCGAAATTTAGGCAATACCTAAGTTTCTAAATTTCCATTTCGCAAAATACATTTCACACCAATATATATTTCGTATCAAGAACATCAATTCAACACCTTCCGGTATATTTTCAGATAGTTTATTGAGACTGAAATATTCCGAGGTGGTAAAGTTTTCAATTAACGTCTTACTAATGCGTTTTTATTTCTCTCATTATATACATATTAGCAAAATTTTATTCGAAGCATTCTTTTTTATAGGAGATCCGAGATCAAATGAAAATCTCCATTTGACTAGCATGCACACTATATGGGCACGCCATCACAACAAGATTGCCAATAATCTATCTCAAATAAATCCCCATTGGAATGATGAAAAACTTTTTCAAGAGAGCCGAAAAATTGTAGGAGCAGAAATGCAGCATATTACCTATAGAGAATTCCTTCCAATATTATTAGGTAAGAATATCGTGGATGGTATAGGAACTTACAAGAAACACATAGCAAACAGCTGCAAAATTCAACTGATTATTCACTTCGCGAAAAGGTGCACAAACTCCTTTCATTGGCTCGAAACCTTTTTGTGGTATAGGCAAATATACTTACAAGAAGATACTTACTGCGCTCCTTTTCCAAATGAACAAACAATGTTAAGCCTTAAATTCAATATATTATTATTCAGTGAATTTCTACTTGAATTATGTGAACATAATTCATTTTTGTATTACAGGTCCTAAACTTATGACTGAACTGGACTTATGGCCACAAAAAGAAGGTCGCTTCCATAAATACAACAAGACTATTGATGCTTCGATAGCAAATCACTTTGCTACTGCTGCATTCAGATTCGCACACACAATAATACCTGGTCTTATGAAATTATTGGCTAGTGACAGAACAAGCCCCGAGTTTATCCAGATGCACAAAATGCTGTTTAATCCTTTCAAACTGTATGAACCTGGCGAAATGGATAGGGCAATGAGGGGAGCTATGGATACCAACATTGAAGCATATGATCCATATTTTACGAATGAGGTATTTAAAAATATTTATTCTAGTCGGAAAACGTAAATAAAAAAAGTGCCAGACCTCTGATGGAATCGTCAATATGGCAACTCAGTGGTACCTGCCATATACACCTCTAATCTTCATAGCAGAGCGTGGGGACGTTGTTGTGAAATAAATACGGAGTCAATCAATAAAATGAAAAAAGTTATTTTCAAATTCTCTTTCAGTTGAAACAGCATCTTTTCGAAATGGACGATGGGAAAAATTCCACCAAACCCAAAAAGTATGGACTGGACTTGGTTTCCTTGAATATACAGAGAGGTAGAGATCATGGTCTGCCAGGTTACGTAGAATGGAGACATCATTGTGGCTTCTCAAAACCAAAAACCTTCGAAGATCTTTCGAATGACATGGAAGATGATTCTTTGAATAACATTCAATCTATTTATAGGTAACAAAAATTTAATCGTAAATTGGTTGTACAAAGTAAAATGAAAGATTCCTTGAATAATTTCAAGAAAAAAGTCCTATAAACATGGGCCTGCAAAAACGCTTTGTTTTCGAGATTCAGGGTATTTCTTGACGTCCAACTTTTTTGTGATGATAATATCAGTTTATCGAATCGAATAAGTACCAGATTATATAATTAAGATTTATAATAATTTGGATTTTCCTGAGGATTACTATAGAACTGTTTGAAATATTTTCTCGAAATTGGTAACAGATACGACAAGACTAGAAGAAACCAAAAAGTGTAGTATTGAACCAGAGTTTCTTCTTATCTATGTTTGTATGTATGTATGTTTCTAAACTACCAGTAGTACACAAAAAAGAAGTTCTGTAGATTTGCATTTAAAATTAGCATATAACATGATGAAAAAAACTTCAAATTGAAAATATTTCTGCCAAATTTAAATTGAATATTTTATGGAGGGAATTCGCTATAAGAAAAAAAACTTGAAAAAAATCAAAAACAATCGAAAACAAAGCGTTTGCGGGCCAATGTGCTTTTTTTCTTGAAATTATCCTAGGAATCTATCATTTAAATTTGAACCTCCACCAAATTGAATATAACTAATAATTTTTATACTATTCCACAAATTGAACTTTAACCTATTATTTTTTCGCGTGGAATTTTTAACAAATTTTTATGTTACACCCTCTCTCTCGAAATTTCATCCCGGGACCAACTCAGTGGTTCCTGCCTTATACACCCCTCATCTCTATAGCGGAGCGTGATGAATTTGCCATAAAACGGTTGGGTTTGTACCAAACGTGACGTTTTTCCTGGAATTGTGGAGCCTCCTCTTGGGCTAGTAAAGAGCTACCACAATCTGTTTTTATCTGCTCCATGAATAATATGTAGAGGAATACGCTCTCATTTTCACAATAGAAATTCAAAATTTTCGTTGGTTTTACTAAAAGATCAAATATAAATCTCTGTCAGACGAGAGGTAACTACGAATTATTCATAATTATCTCTAAAAAAATAGATACAGCTAACTTATTTGGACGTGATCCATCGAGTTTTGACAATTAACTGGAATGTGTAAATGACAAATGACAGGAACTTTGTCCTTTCTAATCAGAATTTCTTTTTTAGTGATGTAGCCGATATAGATCTGTATACCGGAGCCTTGAGTGAGAAACCATTGGGAGAAAGTATATTAGGCCCTACGCTCACATGCTTGATTTTGGACCAATTTGTAAGGCTCAAATATGGTGACCGTTTTTGGTACGAAACTCCTGATGTATTCACGGGATTCACTACTCAACAATTGAATGAAATTCGTAAAATCAGTTTGGCAAAGATAATATGCGAAAATTCTGATAATGTTACCCAAATACAACCCTGGGTTATGGAGAGGAGTAGGGAAGGTAATGAGTTGAAGGCATGTGAAGATATACCGGGTGTGGACCTTGAGGCTTGGAAGGATCACATGGAAAGGCTTTCTATTGGTAAAAATTCAATAGAAGTGAAAACGACAAATCCGACATAAATCTTGAATACTGTGTTTTTATTTATTTTTATTACCGAAGAAGTACGAAAAAGCTAGCCTTCTTTATAATCACTGTATTGGTTTGTGTACTGAGAAAAATATTCCAATTTTATCATATATTCGATATATTGGCAAACAAACAGTGATAGAGTAGGTTCATGCAGAAATTGATGTTTCTTTTATTTTTTATATTTCAGTTACTATTAGAGAATTAATAAACCAAACATAATATATAATTATAATCAGAATGTGAGTTTTATTTACATTATTACCTATGAGATCAAATATCCCAGAAAAAAATACTGGAAAGTGAAAATATTGAATGATTCTTTCAATACAAAGTCATTCATCGCTTTTTTGGGACTATTTTCTTAAGGAACTGTGAAAGCACATAAAATGACGATACAATCTTCACAAAATATCAAACATCAGCTGTTAAGGTAACGGTATGCATATTTTGGGACGTGCATGTTTATAATACATTGGCGCCTGAAGCAAAGAATTTTTCGGCGCCCCTGCTGGAAAAGCATTAATAACAACATGTCCTACATCATAACCACACCAAAAACAAAAAGAAGCAGCACGTGTTCCGATGATAACACAGAACTTTCTTCTTCCGATGACGAATCATGCAATCGTGCGTAAAAAAATTATTTTATTGAATGAAGAATATTGAAATGTTTGCTAAAAATATTTGATAATCAACAGTAACTAGTTTCAAATGCAAAATCGTAGAAATTTTTTATATGTTGAATGTGTGAACATTCGGTTTCCAAATAATTCGAAAGCGAAAGTAGTAATGTTTTTTTCCTTGTGAAATATATATTGATTTTATGCCTCTTTCAATGGGGTTAAAAGGGCATTCTGGTTATATATATATATATTATATTATGCAGGCAGCTTAGTTAAGGCGGTTTGGAGATTTTGATTGCAGGGAATGATGACAAATGCAGCAGATCGGAACAACCTAATGTTGTTTTTAGGAATCTAGGATGAAATATGAAAAGGCGACCAGCAAATTGTGCCGAATTGCCGCCCCTCAAATAGAAACGCTTGAAACGGTCGCTTCACTGTTGCATCTCGGTTCTGAGCGTTGGAGTACATGATTGTATCACTCTTGAAAGTGACTATATTGACGAATAAAGTCGATTTTTCGAAAAAAAAATATAGACCCCGTTCTCGAGATGTTTCCAGTGAGCATGGAATTTGGGACACCTTGCACAATGTCTTTCGTTGGGCAATAACAAATAACCATAAATAAACGCCAACGTGTCTCTTACCGTAATTCTGTACTTTTCTAATAACGAACACCTCTTTAAATATACTAACTGACAAAGAAACTGTTTAAATTTTAATTCTTTTGTTGGTAAAACAAAGATAGTATAGCAAGGAAATAATGATTGAAATTTGGAGAAAAAACGAAGGGTTTGCAATTTTTTTTTATAAATTTATTAAAAATGTGTTTGTCCACCGCAATTATCTATACACTGCCCAACACGTCTCCGCATTAATGCAATAAGATGGTCTATTTCTTCTTGAGGGATACTATTCCAAGCTACTTGTACTTCATGTCTCAGAGCCGCCAAAGTCCGTGGGGGCTGGGTTAAATTTCCAAGCCTTCTACCTATTATGTCCCAAACATGCTCTATGGGCGAAAGATCGGGGGATCTGGGCAGCCATGGCAAAAGATTCACTTGGGTCGCTTCGAAAAAGTTTAAACTAACTCTGGCAACATGAGGTCGGGCATTATCTCACTGAAATATTGGATTCTCGGGGAGAACATATGGCTCCACTATTTCTTGAAGGTAACGCAGCACTGTCATGTTATCTCGAATCTAAAGGTGACCTACTTGCATGTGCAATAGCACCCCATACCATAGCGCCTACTGTCCGGTGTACAGGACGCTCAACATCAAACTGAGGTTCACATTTTTCCCCCCGACGTGGTCTAACCCTTCTTCGGCCATCATGTGCACCCTAAGAGAATCGAGATTTTTTAGAAAAGACAATGTTGACGTTCTCTGCACCACTGTAATCGTTACCGGCGTTGCTCAACCTCAGAGGTAACACAAGATGGGGTCGATAATGCTGCAGTCTAAAAAACTAAACCGTTTGGACAGTTACATGATGGCCTTGTTCTTCTAACCACTCATCAGTCAAAGATCGAGTTGTCGCAAATCGGTCTCTAATGGCCATAAGTCTTAGAGGTCGATCTTGAACTTCATTCGTGCCCCATCGTCCAGTGCCTACTCTTCTTCGATTTTGGGCATTATCGAACCACGCTTGACACATCTCATAACAGTAGTTGGATTTCTGTTTGTACGGTAAGCGATTTCTCGAAATGACAACCCCGTCTCCCGTAGATCAATAATTCGACCTCTTTCAAATTCATTTAGCTGGCGATAAATTCCGCGTACACGTGCCTTAAGCATTTTAACAACTTAACATCGACTTTGGATCTTCTCGAACAGCTGGTTTGTTGTAAAATTTAAAAAACTTGCAAAAACGACTACAATATTTAAGTAACAAAAATTGTTCACATGAAAAAACCTTCACGATTTTTTTCTCCAAACTCAATCATTTACTCCTCACTATACTATCTATGTTTTACCAAAAAAAAAATAAAGTTTAAACAGCTCCTTCTGGGTGTTACAGTTTCTTTGTCAGTTAGTACATATCACGCACAAAGCACCAACCAGTTGAATTGATACAAACCTATCTATGAAAAGTTGATGATTTTTTTATAGATACGGTAGAGCGGTGTGACTACGGTATGTTATAGGTACATATGCGAAATACTAGGAGTTGTGCAGAAAATATGACCAACGGTACATCGAAATATATTAAGCAGCTTACTTTACATTCATTAAACGTCACTTAAAAAAAAACTGAAAATATTTGGTTGAGAGGATTTCGACATTTCGGAAAATTTTTCTATTGTGGCCCTTTGGCGGTAGACATTGCCACATACCAAATTTGTCTCACTTGTTTTATTTTGAGGCACAATTATGGGTCGTCGATACAAAAAGAAGTTCCATATACGGAAAAACACTAATCCTAGCAATCAATGCAGTTCGAAATCAAAATATTTCAATACATACAGCTTCCGAAGTGTACAACATTCCCAGAAGAACTCTTTGGCATAAAATTAACAAATATATGTCCCGGAGGTATTAGTGAACTGACATATACCGCCAGCACTTCATTAAATTGCCAAAAAAAGCATTTTTAAGGCATTGGCAAACTCGCACCGATTTGCTGGTCACTTTGCCAAATTTTTAAAAATAAGAAAAAAGAAGTGTGCACCTTTTCATCTGATTCTAACCACAGCAGTCGACAACTAAAATGTTCAAACTAAACATACTTTGCACAGAACTCATTTCACAAAAAAACGAAAAAGTTACACCAAGAAAACTATAAAAAGTGGTGCAAAGTCACACCGCTACTACGGTACTTTTATTTGCTGAGATCTACCAAAATGACAATCTGCCTGAATTAAAATTAATTGAAACTCAAAATTTACATAATTTACAAAAACTATTTCAAACTAACTTTGATCAAACATTTTCCAACTTAGTGTACGTACGTAATGGATTTTCCGCTACGTTCGACCGTGGTGGAATGAACGTCGAGGTTCGTTCGAAGTCGTCACCTTCCGCTGAGAGCAGGTGCGCATCGGTGGGAACGGAGGATCTGGTGAAGAGTTCTATGTCGGCATCGTTTCAACAAAGTTATTTAATCCAGACTGATTACGTATTCCCTGTAATCTGGTTATGTTATGATCATGTACTATCAACAAATAGGATCGTGATGATTCGACATTGACGATTGATTTGTAGTTGTGAAAGGAACCCATTACTATTGTTGAATCCAGATACTGTTCGACGAATTTTTGATACATAATACAGAAAACTTTTTAATCTATCATTGAGATCGGCTTTTCTGTGACCTCAAACTTTTTACGCGTTTATTCCAGAGGAACAACATGCTGCCTGCATGTCTGAAATGATGAAGAATTCGAGGTCAAAATCAATTCTGTCCGGACGGCCGGCTGGACAGAGTATCCTAAATTCGATGCTTACTGGAAGCATCTCGAGAACTATAAGACTTATATGAGTACTAATAAAAATTACTGAAGAAATGTTTTAGAATTTTTCTATTATCCAGAACAGAAACCAAGACATAGGGAAATATACTGCTCCACAAGAGTTAGGGATATAGTATTCAATTGTTTTGGAAAGTATGTAATCCTCGAGAAAATCGCTGTAAAATCATTTAAAACTCAATATCAACTTGAATCGATCCAATAAAAATCAATATGAGACATTTCGTCAATCTGGTCGGCTTTTTTCTGAAGTTTGGTTCTTTGCGTAAATGCTTCATGAATGTTCTTACTTTGAAATGGAGTCAGTTTATCAACGGCTTCAATTTGAAACGAGTTTTCTGAAAATGCCAAGACGTAAATTAACAAACGCTGAGGCTAATAGGACTATCGGAATGCTACAGGGTGGCCTAACTCAGGTTGTTGTAGCGGAAAGGCTCCAAGTCAGCCAAAGTGTGATATCTCAACTTTGGAGTAGGTTCAGGGAGACAGGTTCCGTGTTGGAAAGACCAAGGCTTGGTGGGCAACGAAAAACAACACCTGCTCAGGATCGTTTCATCACCGTTTCGGCGAGAAGAAACCCTTCATATACGTGTAGAATGGGGATGGGGTCCAAGTTTCCATCGAAACCATCAGACGACGTTTGAGAGAGGTGAATCTAGATTCTAGGTTCTAGACGTCCATTAAGAGGAGTTCCATTAACACGTGACCATAAGCGTCAAAGACTGGAATGGGCAAGGCAACATATCAATTGGAAATATCATTGGCGTAGTGTCCTTTTCACTGATGAATCCAGATTCTCGAAGAATAAGGGTATGGACAATCCTACGCATACCCCGTAATCGTCGCTATGTCCAAGAAGTCCATCCATTCCGAGGGGGTAGTGTTATGGTATGGGCCGGGATATGTTTCAACAGGGACACATTTGTCTTGGGAATATGACCACCTTACACTATAAGGAGCATGTCATTGATAATGTTGTGCCAAATTTTCACGCTACTATTGGTGAAACTTTTCAATTTCTAGACGATAACACTAGACCGCACCGTGCAGCTATAGTTGAGAATGCGCGCGAGGAGCTTGGCATTCCACATTTATCAATACCTCCGCACTCACCAGATTTGAATTGCATAGAACATGCATGGGATATGCTCCAAAGAAAATTAGATAATCATCAACCTACACCAGAATCCTTAAATGATCTGAGAGAGCTTCTGCCCCGTTTATGGAACCAAATTCCTCAAGAAATGTTCAACAACCTCGTGTGTAGTATGCAAAGAAGATGTCAAGCTGTTATTGATGCCCGTGGAGGCCATACATTCTATTGATAGTTTTAAAATGCTCGAATGCTCTGAGAATAAAATTTCGATATTTTACTCGATTTTTCTTAACCACCCTGTATAAGCTGCAGACCTACAGGCTAAAATTAATTTTTTTTCCTACAAATTGAAATCATATTACTATGAATTTTTATCACAAAACTCTCATTTAAACTATATTTTTTTGCAATTTAAGTCAATATCCCTAACTCATGTGGAGTAGTTTATTTGAAACGGCCATTTTTTCAGGAACGCCCTGTAACTCGCGAACGACTCAAGACAGGGCCGTCGCTAGGGGTAGAATCTTTTGGATTTCACATCCATTCACTTCGGTTAAAAGGATACAAATTACATTAAGAAAACAAATTGAAGGCTTCCAGTAAATGATACACTCATGTCACAAACAGCTGAATTAAACTTTCACTGAAAATTGAAATTTTGCTACTATTTGAAAAATGTGCACTTTACAAGTTGCCACCAAGTGATTCGCCTGCTAGGTCCTGTTTTTTTGAGAAAGCTTTCAATTAATTTTTAATCGAACGTAAAAGGTTTTTACATTCGATCAAAACTATGGGACTTTTACTAAAAGCCCAAGAGCTTTGGATAAACTCAATTTTTCCATGAAGATTGTTTATGAATTTTTTTCATAGAATGTACTGTTTTCGAGAAAACCGAGTACAAACCAAACACTCTCTACAAAAATAAATTATAATTGTAAGGTGAAATTTGATTTCAGGGTTAATACTGAATATTTATTGTTTGTTATAGAATTGTCATATGTGGCAACGTTTCGGGCGGTGCCCAAACAGGGTAAATAATAAATCAATAAAATAAATTATGATTCCTCATGTAACAAATTTGAATCGTTCGATTTTGCGTCGGTGTGAAAGAAATGGCTCACATTGTGAACAATTTCTGTGAATATTTTTTATCGTTTCAGTGTATGATAAATGTTCTTTCTGAAATGTTCAAGTAAATGTCATCTGAAAGCATTATACTAAATACGGCAATTTTTGTTCTTTCACTTATCACTAGTGAAAAAATTATTTTTGTAGATTTTTGTGGATAGTGCTTTGTACTCAATTATTTCGAAAACGGTATATTCCACTTAAAAACCTTTTGTTTTTTCGTCAAACACTGATGATTTTTTTAAAATTTAATACCCTGTATTTCGGAAATGAAGCATGTTAGGATATATCTTTATATGAACTTTCTTCATGAAAAAAGTTGTTCTATCTGACGCCAGAGTTATTGAACTAAAATCTAGACCACTTTGTATAATTTTCCCTATTGATGGTTCCAACGATGTCAAGGTAACCAATGAATATACCATGCACGTCCCAAAATACAGATGATATTGAAAATATCCACTTTTATTTTTTATTTATTTGAATGGAGTATGACAAAATAAGCCCAAGAATATTTACTCACTGATTGTTACAGTTGTGCTTAAAAAATAACAATACAAAGAAGCAGAAAAAATTCAACAATGCTCCACCAATATAGATCAAAACACAAAAGGAAACAATTTCATAACACAGTCCAACCACTATTCATAAAGAATCGCCTCAAAGTATCAGAAAAACTTTATGTTCATAATAATTTGGGAGGATATGAAGAACCTGTCACACAGCCTATTAAGGCAAGGTGGACCTTGGTGGAAAGTGCAGGATCCCGAACAAACCATGCGCTCCGCGCATCGGTGTGCACACCGTGGGAAGTTGCTATAGGTTAAGTCTATTCTCTATTCTCTTGTTCACTTTCACTCTGACGGTTTATGTGTTTATTTACATACATGTGTTTTTGACAATTGCCCATTCGAACTGCTTCGTCCATGAACGAACCGAGTACACACAGTACAGGGATCTCGATTTATGAAAACACCTGAGAAAAACCGTCGTGTCCATTTATTTATTTATGTGAAAATTAGTAAACAATTGTGTCATCATGCTAAATAGTATTTAATAATCTTCAAATAGTGGTAGGTGTTTGAATCAGTTGAGTCTGTGGACACATGTGAGGAGTTGTGAGGTGTTTTTTAATCATCTGATTGTGTTGTGATATTTTTTATCATCTTGACGAAATGGACGAAGAGGATCTTACTGTACGAGTAGCTGTCAGGTGAATACTCTTGTTTGTTTATTGTTGTTTCCCTTTTTTTTCTCGATCTTTCGGTCACCTATTGGATCTTAACTGTCAAATGTTCAAAACCTAATTACTTTACTGGACGTAGGTACTCAACTTTGAAATTAGTTCATCTCATCTTCCCAGCATCCCTACAAAACTACTAACGTTTATGATACATTTTCAAAATAAACATTTGGTATGCTGAAATTTTCAATAATTGATAAAAATGAAATAAGAGCCAAGTCTTTTGCAGTGGAGAATATTGTATTAAATGTTATCGTCGAAAAATTCCAGGTTTTTCACAAATTGATTCTGCCAACCTTAGTTTTTCCATAAATATAAAATCATTGAATTAGAAATAGAGTGAATTGCTACGATGATATTGATTGCAATATTTTTCACAGTAAGTTTCGAAAATTTTATTTGGATTTGAAAAAAATTCTTATAGGCCCAAATCCCGAAATTTTCGAATTTTCAGTACCTATTCATTCTTATCTATAAATACGATGTTTTCTTGGACTTAACAGCACAATTTCTTATGGAAAAACAAATGGAATGCTTTTGGACTAATTTATCATCTATATTCATTTCTTCAATATAAAAAATCTCATTTAATCCTTCAATTCGAATGAAATTTTGATGGCTGTAATCAAGTCTTCGGCAAGTAAATTTTTATGTTGAAATCATAAAATTGTTACTGTCGTAATCCATTGTAATTGCCCATAAAATAACAGAATCCCGTATTACAAATGTGGAAGCGCATAGCGAACAAATTTCCTCATACAAATGAAATGTTATATTTCTTAATTAGTTTTATGATTCAATTTTTATTCGAAATATTTTCAACTTCCTTATTCCTTTGTGAAAAAAGGTCCAGGTACATTCGAAAATTATGATTAGGTACATTGCTTGTATTCAAGGGTATGGTATACCTCAGAACAATAGATATTATCTTTCAGATAAAATTGATTGCCTTCATAAAAATAAATTCAATTTGTAATCGTCATGTTATGAACAATTTCTAATGTCAAACACGATTGTAATCGCCGTTTGTTTATTGTTCTAGCCTGATATTACTTATCATCTCGAATTCCTGGTGGCGTCTGGATTTTTTTTTTCACAATCGCCAACTCGGTACGTTGTCTAGTAAAATCGTTCAGAGACGAGGGAGTTTCATGTGAAAACCCTATAAACTACCCCTCTGTATGGTGCCAAGATGTTGGGGTGGCCGTATTTACCCTCCTTAACATTGATTTTTGAGACAGAATGCGGCATTATTTGGCAAAGTGATATTTCCTGAATATTCTTCTGATGAATTTTGCGTGATTAGGACGTTCTATCACTTCTTACCGTTATGTGACGTCCTCGATGACGTCATAGTTTGCACGACAAACATAAACACATTACAACTGTCATTTTACTTCCACGGTGATTTATTTCAACAAATCTCAATATCTTTCAACTACTGTGTTAAAAAATAAACAGCTTATTTGAAGGCTTTAGGTTTGTAGAAAACACAATATCGAATCTCAGCCCAATAAAGTCTAAAAAAGGAAATATCATAACATTTCGTGCTGTTCAGCTTCTTCCTGTGAAGCGATTCTCCTGTGGATCATTCATTATTCCAACATAATTAAATAGAAATGCCAACATCCGGTAGGAAAGAATTGTTAAAAAGTATTCGGTCTTTCCATAGATTCGTTCGAGGCCGTTCAATTGATCAATTACTTGAATCAACTCTTCTCACTTGGATCAAATTGTGTTCACACCTATATTTTCATCAAAATGAATGATTGTCAAAAGTACAGTCCCGCTAAAGAATATAGAAAAGCACTGACGAGAAAAACAGGAACTTTGCGCGCTTGTTCAAAATCGTAATCGTATAATTTTTCATCAAGTTTCAAACCGTTATGATACAGGGTGTTTCATTGGCAAACGGAAATACTTCACATGTGCATAGGTGGCACCAAGGCGTCTAGCTTAGTATGTTTCGATTTGCCACGCGAATGCATTGGAATAAGTAATAGTCCACATCCAAACCACCTGGAAAATTTCATTTCTCTTTACGAATGTTTAAAAAAAATCTATTAAGCTCTCCTTTCGTTGCAAAAACATCTCTTTGAAAATTGCAGCGACAGAGAATGGAATCGAAGTGGCAGCAACACTCACAACAGGAAATAAACGTTAGATATTGTTTACACGCTCACAATTTTATGAAATTTCAGGGTGACACGTGAAACTGTCCAGCCGGATATGTACGTTTGAGTTTTTCTGTAAAAGGCTGTGACAGGTCAATTTTGATTTCGAGCGGAAATTTCTCCCAAACTCCCAAACTCCCCAAGAATATTGAATAGCAATAGGGGTCGAGTATTTTTGAAGGTGTTTCAATTCCCTTTATGAATGTTCGAAGAAAATTCTATATAGCTCTCCTTTCGGTGTAAAAATAAATAATTTGAGCCAGCAGAAATAAATCAGTAGTTGTAGATTTCTTATAAATACCGAAAATTATTGTTGATTTATTCTATGCGGTACTGTAATCTATATTCTAATAAGTTATAGATATAGTAAGTAGTAGTAGTTATACAGGGTGTTTCATTGGGAAACGGAAATACTTCACAGGTGCATAGGTGACACCAAGGCGGTTCTGGAGATACCATATACGAGATACGATTCTGGGTCTTACTGTCTTCGTAGCCGAGATAGATCGTTTTATGAATTTTACCTGTTTCTTTCTGAGGCCATATCAAACGAATCACCCGGTATATTTTCTTCATATTTGGCAAATATGTTCCTAATTGAGAGCCCAAACGTATCATGCAATAACCGCCTTGAAAATCCAGGTCCGGGTTAACAAAAAAATTATGAATCGTTTGAATCCTCGTAACAACACCCTGTACATCGGAATTTTGAGAATCTGTTTCAATATTCGGAAACAACACTAAAAAGTTAACTGAGACGTGTACTTCAAATTTTCGCGCAGACAGTTTTACTGCACAAATATTCAACGTAAAAGTGAAGTTTTTAAGATCTTGGATAACTGAAAGTGGTTTGAAGTGACTTTTGACAATGAATTATCAAAAATATTGAATCCATAATTATTTCAACATTACTTTGTAATTCATTTTTACATTGGTTTTCCTTTTTATAGCTGTAAACCATTTCAGTTTTTATTTTTGAGTTACTCTCTGAGTCTCTCGTCGTTTCTCATTACTGCACAAATTTTCAACGAAAACGTGAATTTTTTAAGAATTTGGTTTGCTGGAAGTGGTTTGAAGTAACTTTTAGTGATTAATATGTGAGTTAATTATTGAGATCATAGTCCTCTTTCGTGTGTGAAGTCTATTGTTTCTTTTAGCAGAGCTGTTTTCACTACTGCGATTAATCATAAAATTTCGTATTCAATCAAGTAGGTTGATAACTATCACTTTGACAGAAGACCATTGTTGTTTAGAATATTTCAGATTAATTTATTATTTTGTTATTATATTTTTTTGTTCATGATTGTTTCAAAATATACGATATCAACCTAATGCAACTCAATTCTCAATAAATAGAAACTGAAATAGTATACAGCTATGAAAAGGAAAACCAATGTAAAAATGAATTACAAAGTAATGTTGAAATAATTATGGATTTTTGATAATTCATTGTTAAAAGTTACTTCAAACCACTTTCAGGTATCCAAGTTCTCAAAAACTTCACTTTTACATTGAAAATTTGTGCAGTAACACTGTCTGCGCAAAAATTTGAAGTACACGTCTCAGTTCAGTTTTTAGTGGTGTTTCCGAATATTAAAACAAAATTCCGATGTACAGACTGTTGTTACGAGGATTCAAACGATTAATAATTTTTTGTTAACCCGGACCTGTATTTTCAAAGCAGTTATTGCATGATACGTTTTGGCTCTCAATTAGGAACATATTTGCCAAATATGAAGAAAATTTACCGGGTGATCCGTTTGATATGGCCTCAGAAAGAAACTGGCAAAATTCATAAAACACCCTGTATCTCGGCTACGAAGACAGTAAAACCCAATAAATGGGGTATCTCGAGAACCGCCTTGGTACCATCTATGCACCTGTGAAGTATTTCCGTTTCCCAATGAAACATATAATACAACTCGTCAATTAACCTGGAAAGTGACATGCCATGAAAAGATTGAATTACAAAATACTTTCAAAAATTGTCATTCGTCAAGTTTTTGGAACAATTTCCTTTAGGGAACAAAATATCACTAAAAAAACTCTTGAATTCAAATAAGTCAATTCCAGATTGAATATTGAAATTTGTTTGGAAATGTTTTGATGATCGATTTTTTGTAGAATTTATCCTCATTCAAGTTAAGATCGAATCAATCAAGTATAGCGGTGCTCCAAAAACATATTTCCCAATCTATAATTTTCAGAAGATCAGAACACCTTCTAGGTATATCATATAGCATTTCATCACGTTACACCTTATGCACAGGAGGTTTGATTGAAATAGGTATGTCGCAAATAAGTTCTCACTATAATGACAAAATCATTCCAACATGCCGACGTGGGTTGAAAACTAGTTTCGAGAATATGACATTTGAAAATATTGAAGAACACAAGTTTTCTATTCTACACTTAGATCTAAATTATTTGCCTGGAGGTAAATACGATCGAGGTGTTTGGTACATACAATTATAAATTAAATCTTACTAATATCTCGTAAATTCGAGATAAACGATTATTGGTTGGATATTTCCAAGAATTTTATGATTAATCCTATAAATCAGGAAACTGGTTTTTTCAGTCGAAGTCACATATATATTGTTCAGATCATCCTCAACAAGAACAGGAAAAAAATTAATTTAACATTATTCCGCATCATTGTTCTCCATTTACTGTTACTCTCCGACAATTCTGTTTGTTTCAAGGGCGTAGAAATAGGGGGGGTAATTAAACCCCTCATATATTCTCAAAAAATAAAATTTTAAAAAACTTGCAAAGACGAAGAACAAAAATTACTCCATAAAATGAACAAATAAAAATAATAGTTTATTATCGCTTTCAAGATGAGTACTTTCATTGCACTACAAACTCTTCTTTCTCCAAGGTTTATTATTTTCCTTTATCTGTCTGCTTTCACGGCATCGTCCCTTATTTGCCATCTGTGAGTTTTTAATTCGTCATCGGTATCCACTTACCCGTTGTTTTCGGTTTTTTGTATCATTCTCGTCACAAAATTTCAATATGTAGTTATCAAAGAACTGAATTCGTATCGAAAAATTGTCTGGGCTGTGTTGTACAATTTATTGTAATATTGCAATTTATTTGTGAAGACATCAGGGTGTTCCTAAATTGAAGGTACAAATAAAAATGACAGGTTTCTCGGATCATTTCAAGAAAAAAGTCCTATAACATGAGTCCGCAAACGCTTTGTTTTTGAGATACAGGTGTTCAAGTTTTTCTCTCATAGCACCTTCTCTTCACAAGATATTTAACTTCCTAATTAGTTCATTTAAGTAATATCCTAATTTTGAATGCAAATCACAGGGTGAATTTTTTCTGGATGGGTGCCCGCTTCTTTCCTCCAGAATAATTTTTTTGTGAACCACTGGTAGTTTAGAAAAATTTGACAAAAAACTCTGGTTCAGTACTACATTTTTTGGTTTGTTGTAGTTTTGTCGTATCTGCAATGGATTTCGAGAAAAAATTTCGAACATCAGTAGTACCTAATTCTCAGGAAAATCCAAATTATTATGAAGATCTAGTTAGGTAGGTGTGATAAATAAATTAATTATAAGTTTTGGTACTTATTTACCAACTCGGTAGCGAAGATTAATAAAGAGTCGATAAACTAGTTAAGCATCACAAAAAAGTGGGACTATAAGAAACACCTTGTATCTCGAAAACAAAGCGTTTGCGGGCTCATGTTTTTGCGCCATTTTTTTTTCAAAATTATCAAAGGAATCATTTTCCTTCGTAATTCCAATTCAGGAACACCCAGTATAAGATAAGAACAAGTTAATTGGTAATAAAAAAAAATTATTTCGAATAATTCGCTTCAAACTTTTTTTTTCTCACATTATAGATATGAGTGAAAAATGTCGTCAAAAATTTTTTTCGATAACCCCCCCCACCAAGAAAAAAAAAAAGATCTACGCCCTTGGTTTGTTTAAATAACCATTGAATAAAAAATAAGCCGCTTCATTGAATAGAGTTTATCGTTGAATTGTCCATTATTTTCCAATTGTTCGAAAAAAAATTAGGAGATAAACGACAATGCTAGTTTAACGTTACGCTAGCAGAAACAACAAGCTAATTGATTTTTTATGGAAAATCTGCAAAAGCAAAAGCTTTCAGTATTCACAAAAGAGCCATGATTTTGATTGAACAATTTAACAATTTCCAAATGTTGGTGGAGCACTTTGGTATATTTCCATGATTAAATGGTAAATTTGCTGAAAACAAATGACATCAAAAATGCCATTAGAACCATTTCAAATTGTATCCGAGATTGTATCATTCCTATTGGAAATATCGTCAACATTTTCTTCGTTTTTCCATAATAATTATTGTTTTCGAACAGAGATCAGGTGTGCATCATCACACCAAATAGGATCTCACTATCTTGGGCTGGGCAATTTAAACAAAACTATTAAAACCTACGAGTTTTCAAGAGTACTACTTAATACACCTATAGATGATTTCTCTGACTATATAATCTCAGTGGGCGTCACGCTAGTTTAGGGCACAATTTCAAAATGGTATTTTGCGCCATGCTTACCGTCTTAGAATTATCAGAAGCAAAATTCGATTTCCTAACACTCGACTTAAAATTCAAAAATATAAATCTAAAACTTTCGATGAAATATAGATTTTACAGGAATAGTTATTGTCGTTTTCCTAGTAACATGAACACCCACAACAAGGATAGCATAATGATATACTAAGAAAACAGAAACCATTGATCTCATTACTCACGTATAAGTTAAAATGTCCTAGATACAAGCTGAAGTCAAGGGTAGAAGTCTACAGGGTGTGGGCATGTGACCCACATCTTTTGAAATCATCAATGGTTTTGATTTCTAGCTTCAGGTGTAAATCGACACGGGTTTTATGGTTACATAATTGAATTTCAAATCCTTTTTACGAGCTGAGATGAATCACTGCGATCAATTAACAGCATATTTTGTACGAAATCATAAGAAGAAAAACACTTCGAATTTTACGTACATGATATTTTATTCGTAAACCTCAAAACACGAAAACATTCATACAATCCTTCAACTTCAAGTGTGAGTTTGGAACTTTGAATTGCAATCATCGTTTAGTAATTTTTCATATCACTCGAATGAACTTATTTTGAAGATTAAATCCTTAAAAAGGGAAATGTTTACTTAGGCAATACAGGGTGATTCACCGGGATCGCCTATCAGACGTTTATGGAAAACTAGTCATGAATCTGAGCTGAAAATTTGTATAGGGGATTTTGAGACAATGATCTTTCCCTCTAAAATATTTTCAGATCTCTACAACTTCCAGTTATACCGAAAACAGACTACTACTCCCTTATTTCAAATGGCTCACCCAGTATATTATTGCATCATTAGATAGATTTTTTATGACAATTGCGGAAATATGCCATACCTCATGTAGAAACTCAACGGTTCATGAGTTAATGGGATTCTTATGAAAAAAAATGGTGGCGATGAGGACTCACATTTTTTCGAATGTTTCGGCAGAATAAGCCTTTTTCGAAAAAAAAAAGATTCATTTTTCGATCCTACAAAAACGTAGCATTATAAGATGTTTGCGGTTTGGACCAAAAATGTACAGGGTGTTTATAAGAAGATCATGAACTTGGACAACTCAAATTCAGCAAAACTCAAGATTTTCAAATTAGAACCTATATTTTTTATATTTCAGTCGATTCTACGTACAACAATAGTATAAGTTAGTAATACTAAAGCAAACCCTGTACCTAAGACGAATACTTTAAGAGTTACCGAGGAAGAACTACAAATGAGGAAAAACCGCAATTTACAACTGAGTTGAGTATAGTCTGTGACTTCCGGAAAACACAGAAAGAAACTAAAATTTGATGTTTCGATAACTAAATTTGACATTTCAAGAAGTGTAATGAATTATTCATAATTGAAAATTGTATTTGTTCATGTATTTCTCAACAATCCCAATGAAGAATTAATTATAATTCATGAAATGTAAATTTAGTTATCCAAACATCGAATTTTAGTTTTTTTCTGTGTGTTTTCGAGAGTCTCAGACCACTCAACACAGTAGTAAATTGCGGTTTTTTCTCATTTAAAGTTCTTCCTCGATAACTCTTAAAGTATACATTTTAGGTATAAGGTTTGCTTGAGTAACCCCCACTATTTTTGTACGTAGAATCGACTGAAATAATAAAAAAATATAGGTTCTAATTTGAAAATCTTGGGTTTCGATGAATATGAGTTGTTCAAGTTCATGATCTTCTTATAAACACCCTGTACATTTTGGTCTAAACCGCAAAAAGTCTTATAATGCTACTTATTCGCAGAATCGAAAAAGAAAAAAAACATTTCGAAAAAAGCTTTTTCTGCTGAAAAATACAAAAAAAATGTATTCCACATCGCCACAATTTTTTTCATAAGAATCCTATTAACTCATGAACCGTTGAGTTTTCACCCAAGGTATAGCATTTTGCCGAATTTGTCATCAAAAAAGCTATTTAATGATACAATAATATACTGGGTGTGCCATTTGAAATAAGGAAGTAGTAGTCTGTTTCCGGTATAAGCGGAAGTTGTAGATATCTGAAATTATTTTAGGGAGAAAGATCATTGTCTCAAACCCCAGTATGCGAATTTTCAGCTCGAAATTATGATAAATTTCCATAAATGTCTAATGGCCATTCCGGTGAATCACCCTGTATAAAGTGTTCCAATAGGACTGATACATTTTAAAATAGTTATACTAGCAACACTGTGTATTTTTGTACATTTCTTGTCATTTATACTGTGTTCAGTATAAATGATCATGGAAATATACACGCTTCAACAACATTTAGAAATGATTAGAAAATTGTTTTATATAAAACAGTACTCATTTGCAAAACTCCTATTCATCAACCATACCTATGGTTTCTTCAACACAATTCAAAACGTAAATTCAAAAGTTCATTATTGAAAATACCAAACAAAAGTGGATTACACACATTCGAAAATGAGGTAAATGTCTTCTGAAATCCGAGATCCACGTGAACTAATGAACGGAAGCAGTGCGAAGTGATAAATCACTGGAAATAAAAGAAATACCTATCATAAGGTTGACATAGCAATAGCGACAGCCCAGGTTGTCTGGAGAATGTACAAATTGTTCTTTCTCTTCATTTGAGAGGCTTTCCTCCTCAAGTAGGCGGGATACTATCATTCAAGTTGGAAGAATTTGTCTCTAAATTTATTTCATAATTAGAGGTACAGTTTATTTTCGTGGATGCCTAATCATGTACAGCTTTCTTCGTCTTCTGCTTGCGACGTCTATGTAAATCAGGATGTGGATCTTTGATCTTCGTGTTGTTTTCTAGATTACACAGAGAAAATCGTTAGGTTACCATTACGTATTACATACACGTGTCAGGTAGAATCATAATTATACATCTTTATTGTCTTCTGGAGATAGTTCTCTCAACAGTGAAGGATTTAAGAATATCCGCCAAAATTTCATTCATTTTATTAATTTCAGACTTAAAACAAGCTAATATTATGATATGCTAGCTATTTATTTTAACTAAACTCGTTAATGCATCAAATCTGTTCATTTGTTGTAGTATTAAACACGTATCAAATTTTGTTTTCACAATAATTTAAATAATAAGAATCAGATCAAACAGAAATTCAGAAAAAGTTGAAGTATGAATGATTTTACAGAATTTCATGAGGTGAATATCATTGAGAGATTTTTTGTAAAATCAGAATCTATCCCTAGAATATCCATGATATTTTCTGAGTTTGTAAAGGTTGTTAAGTAAAATAAAATTTAGCAATCTATAACTTTTCAATTTCAAATCGACACTAGACAAAATCAAATTGGAAATTAACAAATTCAAATTGGGAATAATCAAATTTAAATCAGGACTAAACACATTCAAATTGGAAATAATCAATTTATTCAAATTGGGACGACATTAATTGCTATTTCATTTGATTTTTTCTATGAAATTCACGTATCTTTGTTCATTGAAGGTAAGGTATGTTAAAGCAGGGAACGAATCTATACCAAAGTTTACTTTAAGAGAATGCTCTATATCAAAATGAAAGATTCAGAATATTACATTATTGAATGTTTTTTACACAAACAAAAAGTGAAATAATGAATTCACATAGAAATTAATGTTGTCACAATTCGAATGTATTTATTCCCTATTCGAATTTGATTATTTTCATTGAATTTGAATCAACAAATTCAAATTGAGAATAATCACATTCAAATTGGGACGAAAAACGTTGGAATTGGGAATCAACAAGTCTCAATTCGGAGTTGAAAAAATTCCAAGATGCAAGAAGATACTTTAGAAGGCATATATCGAAAAAGGGAAAATCGAATCTCCCCATAGAGTAATAAACATATATAGATAGAGGAAGTATAAGCAATTTTTAAATGTCCCCAACATGATTAGATTACGTTGTCGGATTGTGATATATTTTCAAATCCACAACTTTACTTTATCGTTATGAATGTATATTATATTGAATGAAATATATTCATTTGAGTGATTCCCGATTGAATATGCAAATTTGAATATTTGGAATCTGATATTTTCCCTAAATGTCGAATTAATAATAAGCTGAATATTTATTATTTTCTGTATCTACCTGCTGAAGGTTTGGCCACTTTTGCTCTCCTAGTGTCATCGGTTGTTTCACGTCGTTTGGCGCGCTTGAAGTTTGTTTTCTGAATTTCTGATATATTTAGTTTATTTATTTCAATATATTTTGAGTTAATATAAAACGTTGATTCACTATGGGACATAAGAAGTGCGTTTTTTGTGGAGAAATTCTATCGTATCACTGATATGTTTTCATTTCCGCGCGCTTCGTGTCAAATTTGATAGTTCATGTTGGAGACAAAATTTGTTTACTGAAAATGACATATGTTCCCTCTTTCTATGTTTATTACTCTGAGAATATCCCTAATGAACGGATTAGGCGACATTTCATAAAAAAAACATGAATACGATTTTTAAAAAGAACGCTAAAACTAATAACTTCACGGCTCATTTTTTTTTCAGACATTTTCTGCGAAGTACCTATGAACCATAGAGTTTCTAACAAGTTGACTGAAAATGACAAGAGTTGGTGAATATTGTATTCAGCCTCTCGTTGGCACTGTCGAAAACTTACTCGAATTAAATGCAAATTGGCGTAGAAATATCCTGACTAGAATTTTCATCTAGAGTAACCCATGAATATTCGATTTCTATGGCGGTTTTCTTGAAAGCTGGAAATGTAACGAATCGATTCGATGATACTGGAGCATGTCAAAATTAAATGCACAATACGCCAAGCCGTCTAAAATTCTCGGACACGGAACATATACCTGAAATATGGAATATGCTTCGGACTGGGTTTTCACTTCCAGTACACTCTGTTCTTATTTTTAGCCGAAGACACGAATATGAAGTTTTCAAATGGAATTGTAACATTTTTCAGACGTCCAACCGATGAATTATCTATTATTAGAAAACTGATCGAAGGACAAATTAACTGTTGT
The DNA here is from genome assembly GCF_914767665.1 of Harmonia axyridis. Lineage (NCBI taxonomy): Eukaryota > Metazoa > Arthropoda > Insecta > Coleoptera > Coccinellidae > Harmonia > Harmonia axyridis. The sequence continues at coordinate 1,745,652 of NC_059508.1, forward strand.
GATATAACTCTAATTGCAGCTCTAGACTAAATTGGATGCTATTACTGATATATTAAATGGATATTCATGTTCGCTATCTATAAAATTGTTAGAAACGACCTTTTATGTATAACGGCTATTTAAAAAATTGGCACAGCCCTTTCAGGTCGAAGTATATAAATGGCAAAAATAAACAATGCGCTATTTGACATAAAAACATAAAAATATGATGTTGTGAGGAAGGTAGTGTACACCCTACCTTCTCTAAAGACGAAATGCCAAAATTTTTCCATAATATGAGCCACTAATCTTTTTACTTTTCTTTAAAATCGACACGGAGCAAAATATCGGACCCTTTGTTTATGTTTATGATATTTGATTTGATGATATTTAGGTTTATGAGTTTATTATCGCTTTCAAAATAATTACTCTTATTGCACTACGAGGAATTATATGTTCAAGATTTATTATTTTCCTTTATCTACTCGCATTGTCGTCGTCCCCCTTGTTTTGTCATCAGTGATTTTTCATTCGTCATCGTATACACTTACCCGTTGTTTCCGGTTTTTTGTATCATTTTCGTCACAAAATTTTTATACTGCAGTTATCAAAGAACTGAACTGAGTTATTCGTATCGAAAAATATTCTGTATTGTGTTCTGCAATTTAATGTGTTTCATCAAAATTGCAATTCAATTGTGAGGACAGTTCTGAATTGACTATACGGGTTGTTCCTAAATTGGAGGTACAAACGAAAATGACAGATTTCTTAGATCATTTTAAGAAATAAAGTCCTTTAACATGTGTCTGCGATTTGTTTTCGAGATAAATATGTTAAAGTTCAAGTTTTTTTCTCATAGCACCTTCCCTTCACAAGATATTTAAATTTGAGGTAGATATTCCAGATTGAAGTTTTCATCATGCTAATGTTAAATGCAAAATTACAGGGTTTTATTTTTTCTGGAAGAGTTTCTTTTCACCAGAACTTTTTTTGGTGAACCACTGGTAGTTAAGAAAATTTTAAAAAGAAACTGTGGTTCAGTACTACACTTTTTGGTTTATTGTCGGTTCTTGTCGGACTATTCATCAGTAATCCTCAGGAAAATTCAAGTTATTATAAGATCCAGTAAGCTAAAACACATTTTTTTGGCAAAATGCGATTTTATTATTCAACATAGTTGCCTTAGAGGGCGATTATAGCGATTTTCTAACTTTTCGATATCATTTTGTTGTACGATTTGTCTTTCGCTTCAAAATAGGCCTCAGTTTCGGCGATTACTTCCTCATTGGCGCTAAATTTCTTTTCAGCGAGCATTTTTTTGTGCACTGCTTTGATTTTTTGTCGGTGACAGCTTCTTTTGGGCGTCCACTGCTTTCGCCGTCTTCGGTGCTCATTTCACCACGTTTAAACTTAGCATACCAATCAATGATGATTGATTTTTCTGGTGTAGACCCCGGAAACTCTTCATCAAGCCAAGATTTTGCTTCAACTATAAATTTTTCCTTCAAAAAGCAATATATTATCAGCACACGAAATTGTTTTTTTCATCGTTTTTCAAATAACAAAAGTAGCTACACTCACAACGCAATATCTCACGAACCAATGATCGGACTGCTGTCAAATTTTGACACGTATCGTTTGAAGGTTGGTACTAACTAAAAATCATACGGATTTAATACTAGCACCGCCATCTGTGCATCAGACCAAGGACTTTTCATAATTCAAGGGAAATTAGTAGGTATAATGGTTGTGGAACCTGAGAACCTGGTTTGGAAAAAGCTCACCAGAATTTTTTCGAGCTGCTATCAACAAAATTATATGATTGCCAATATTCGAATCGGATAGGTACTTGAAGAAGAAGATACTTTCGTTAACATCCAAGATACAGTTCCCATCGAAAAGTATCCTAGATACTTATATGATTCAAAGTAACTAAGATACCGTAAAGTAGCTGAGATATTTTTTTTTAAAGCGCTGTTTGAACCTCCCCTGAAAATTTGAAATCTCTAGGAAATTATTATCGAGGGTTATTGTGTGTGTTTAAAATTCGAAAATTGCATACATTTGCGCAAAAACCTACGAACCATTTTCATTGCTCCAGGCATTGAATGTTCGTTATTCCTAAAAGGGGTATATCGTATATCGGTTTACGTTCATTGTTTAACAAGGTTACGCACATTGAAACCGACGTCAATAGAGTTATTAGAATCATAAATGGTTACTACATTATCTGGGCTACTAAATGTCCATTAATAATAATATGAATCACGCTAGTAATTGCAGGTGAATTTTTAGCATCAAATCGCGTTCAGCTGCATATCGAATCAGTTCGGGCGGTACGATTGAATAACTTTGATCTGCTATTAAATTCACCATCTGCTGCATTACCTAAATTGTTTAATAATCAGAACCGTTTCGAAATGAAATACGTAACGATGATTATAATCATCAGAGGTGATTGTCAATGCAATACGTCGGCGAGAAAATCTTTGATTATTTTTTTAACAATCAGTGAGAGGCGTAGGATCGAGATGGGAATACCTCAGGGCACAGTACTGGGACCAGTGCTGTTCCTCATTTATAACAATGATATTAGGCCAATTGAAAAGTCCAAGGTCTGGTGCACAGATGGCGGTGCTAGTATTAAATCTTAAATCCACATGATTTTTAGTTAGTACCAACCTTCAAACGATACGTGTCAAAATTTGACAGTAGTCCGACCATTAGTTTGTGAGATATTGCGTTGTGAGTGTAGCTACTTTTGTTATTTGAAGAATGAAAAAAAAATAATTTCGTTTGCTGATAATATATTGCTTTTTGAAGGAAACATTTACAGTTGAAGCAAAATCTTGGCTTGATGAAGAGTTTCCGGGGTCTGCACCAGGAAAATCAACCATCATTGATTGGTAAGCTAAGTTTAAACGTGGTAAAATGAGCACCGAAGACGGCGAACGCAGTGGACGCCCAAAAGAGGCTGTCACCGACGAAAAAATCGAAAAAGTTCACAAAATAATTTTGAATGACCGTAAAGTGAAGTTGGTCGAGATAGCGGACATTGTGAAGATATCATCTAAACGTCTACATCATATCATTCACGAATATTTGTACTTGAGAAAGCTGTGTGCAAAATGGGGGCCGCGCGAGCTCAAAAGCAACAACGTGTTAATAATTCTGAGCACAGTTTGAAGCTGTTCAAGTGCAATAAACCTGCATTTTTGCGTCGATATGTGACAATGGATGAAACATGGCTCAATCATTTCACTCCGGAGTGCAATCGACAGTCAGCTGAGTGGACTGCACACGATGAACCGAATCCAAACCGTGGAAAAACACAACAGTCAGCTGGCAAGGTTATGGCTTCAGTATTCTGAGATGCGCAAGGTATAATATTCATTTATTACCTCTAAAAGGGCCAGACCATCAACAGCGATTATTATATAGCGTTATTGGTTCGTTTAAAGGTTGAAATCGTTGAAAAGGGTCCCATTTGAAGAAAAAAAAGGTGCTGATTCATCGAGACAATGCGTCGTGTCACAAATCAATGAAAACAATGGCAAAATTGCATGAATTGGGCTTCGAATTGCTTCTGCATCCACCGTATTCGCCAGATCTGGCCCCCAGCGACTTTTTCCTGTTCTCAGACCTCAAAAGAATGCTCGCTGGAAAGAAATTTAGCGCCAATGAAGAAGTATTCGCCGAAACTGAAGCCTATTTCGAAGCGAAAGACAAATCGTACTATAAAAATGGTATCGAAAAGTTGGAAGATCGCTATAATCGCTGTATCGCCCTGGAAGGCAACTATGTTGAATAATAAAATCAAATTTTGAAAAAAAAAATGTTTTTTACTATGGTAGACCGGGGACTTTTCAATTGGCTTGTTGTGTTATCCATTGATAATGACGGTAGAGAGATTTTGTCATATACGCTTAGGGTATCTGAAAAAGGTATGGAGCACTTGGAGAGATAGCTGAGTGAAATAAGTTGAGTCTAAAAATGAAGAACAAAATTTTTCACATTCTCTTTCCAGAACAGGCCATCCACATTTTACTTCTATGTCGGGCAGCCAGACGACATTGACTATTAATTGTTACCTATTGTTTTGTAATGATTTGTTAAATAAATTTGATTTGATTTGATTTGATATTTTCAAAATTTTTTGGTACGATTAAATTTAATCGTACAAAAAAATTTTGAAAATATCGATTGAATATCTGGGAGTATATTATGATCAACACATCACTAAGAAGGAAAATACACACTCAGTACTTGAAGAATCGATATAAAAAAATAATCGATACTGTTTTTTATATTTAATTTAGTCCAATTAGTTCAATCAAGTAGCAAAATTTGATGGAATTATTATCAATTATTCTTCCTCATCGGAAAGAGTGTGTTCATACAAGGATAATACATCTATTGTAATAATCAACTAATGAAATACCATTTCATTGGCAGACTTCTTCCCCAGTAACCAAAATACGACGTAACAGTAGTTAATTATTTTTATATCATTAATTTCTTTGGTTCACTCGTCCACCTTGAATATTGAGTGCGTATATAGGGTTAAGGAAATAAACTGTTATCAACAACGTACAAAGAGCTCGTTCATTATGCTGTAATTTACATTTCACGTCTGTGAACTGGCTCTTTTTTACTCATTTTTTTCACGCTACAATAAGTCGGAAGAAGTTGGCCCTTCTATGCATTTTCGTCATTGAAAACCTTGTGCATATTTTGATTTATTATTGGCAATAAATGACATTCGGAATGATCAGCGGACAAAGTTTGATGTGATAGTTGACAAATTATTAGGTTTATTCAGTGGTGGCGCTATAGGAGGGCGCCCACCCAATTTTTGCTGTTCCCCCTGAAATTTCGCATGAGCAAAAAATACAACATGAATTCAACGTAACTTAGATGGACCTGACAATCTTGCCCCGCCATCCTTAAAAATCACCCTTGTCTTGAAAGCACTCGTCGCCACTGGGTTTATTGAACAGTAAAAAATTAATATTTTCACAACATATATATTAGGTGTACAACTTTGCTTCTTCCGTTTTGCAATAGATGGCTGTAACGGTAAGTGATAGTCGAAATAATTGGTGGGACCAGCTCGGCGTAGTGTATTATGAGTTGTTAAAACCGACTGAACAATCACAGTCGATCGTTATTGAACACATTTAATGCGTTTGAGCCGAGCATTGAAAGATAAACGGCCGCAATACAACGTGAGACATGATAAAGTGATTTTACAGCATGACAATGCTTCACCTCGTGTTACGAAAGTGGTCAAGATATACTTGGAAACGTTGAATGGGAAGTCTTACTCCACCCGCCGTATTCCCCAGACGTTGCTCCCTCGGACTATCACTTGTTTCGATCAATGGCACACGGCCTGGCTGACCAGCACTTCCGGTCTTATAAAAAAGTAAAAAATTGGATCGATTCGTGGATCGCTTCAAAAGATGCAGTTCTTTCAACGCAGGATTTGTACGCTGCCCGAAAGATGGGAGAAAGTAGTTGCCAGCGATGGACAATACTTTAAATCATAAATGTATAACCAGTTCTTCACATTAAAGACACGAATTTCGGAAAAAAAAGGCGGAGGCATTGTTGTACGTTTCTAGAAAGTCCTTCAGATTTAGGAAGAACCATTATTGGATTATCTCTGCTCAAAGATTTTTCATATTGATAATTATTAATTATTTATCCTGTTGCGATATATTATATCTGTATTCAATACTCATTGTCGTATTGTGAAAGATGAAAATGGTAGTGATACCATTGCTTATTCATTAACGACATTATATACGGCAAAGAAAACGTAGGTGCAGAGTTTTGAGACTATAAGGTTACCAATATCGTAAAAGCAAATATTGCCATACAGATTTATCTAAAATCAAGCTTGATGTGATAAACATTAATGGGGAAATTTTTGCTCTAATAAGATGTCTGGTGAATTACTGTTTTATTTTCAATAAAAACGATATACCTACGTGGAGGAATACAGGTACTAAATTTTATGAAGCTCATTAATGAATTCGAAAACACCTACAGATTATCCTACGCTTGGATAAACCGCTATGAATTCCGTAAGAGAGAGTCATCAAAAATTAAATTCAGAAGAATAAAAACAGGACGTGATTATCAAATTTGAGGATTGTGTGGTGAGCATCAAAAATAGGTATTCATCACAAGAAACACTACAAATTTAGAACAACGGGGGAAGAAAATCCAATAAATTGTTCACGTTTCGGAATATGTTGAAATAAAAAATCAAATGAAGCAAATCCTGTTCAGTTTTTGAGTGATGAATTTTTAAAAGTTCCATTCGGATTTAGAAACGAATGATATAAAATTTTTATGTGTTATGTGTGTTATTCTTCACGTGCCAAGGATTTTTTACGATGAAACAAGAATTAATAAATTTTCATGATTAAAAGACCTAATCTTCTACTTCTGAAAATATAAATGACATAAAACATGTCAAAAATAGTACACAGTATTGCCATTATGACCATTTCATATTACTATTAGTAAACCCTATATACAAAAAAATTGAGAATTCTTCTGTTTGAAAACTATTTCCGTATATAATATACATAATCAATATTAATTTAACATTTAGAAGCAATCCGGTGATACGGTGGAAAATGTCAACAAAACAAATGTCATTCAAACATTCTTAGGGTCATGCACATTTGAAATGTCGAACAATTTCCTATTTTCGTTCAACAAGGAAAACCTATAAACTCCTGATTTAATATATTTCCCATAAATCCGTATAGATAAAATTTATCTTCCCTCTATTGATCCAATAAATATTGATAAGATAAAATGATACCGAAAGCATGCATTATATTATTATACTGTTAAGCCAATATTGTAATATTTATAATGCAAGAGAACAATATGCGCCTATTGTATATTCTTCCTAGCCTACTCATATGCATTCTGCATTCTATGATAGATGTAATACTATGACAATAAGCGAACTACATTAACCTATTCATTTGGTCTTAACAACCACCGTTTGAATATTTCAACAATGGAACGTAGATATATATTTGCAAAATAGCTGTCCGCCTCGGCTTTGCAACCCAAAATAAATCCTTCGAAGTGTCAAATTATACTCTTTGATTGTTGGCTTGATCGGAGGAACACCCCATATAGATTAACTCAAAACTATAGAGTATGAAAAAAAAACACTGAGAAATTTTACAATTACACATTCAACAACAAAATGAAAAAATAATTTTACTAAAACTGGACCATTCAAACATTGATCACTTTGAAACTAAAGACTGAGAGATTGTGGTAAAAATGAATCCTTGATTTGTTTGCATTCGAAATAAAAGGCTTTAATTCTCAAGCTGGGAATATGTCGTGTAGCAATTGATTTTTGTACCAAATTTCATCTCTCACAGTTATTAAGATAATTTATTTTATTAATTTATTTTTTTCGCAATCTAAACAATACCTACCTATGTTTTGTTTCTGTATTATGGAAAATGAATTGTTGAATAAATAAATGAGCAATTCATCCAAAACTCACGTGTATCAATGGATATTTATAAAATTGAACATAATGAATACAAAATTCGTCATGTTTCTCTGGAAAAGGCCAAAGTTGACTTGAAGGCCGTTTGTGTTATCTTTATTTAGCCGCCAAATCTTGGAGTAAATACGCGAACACACATTTGATCGTAACTTGTGAAATTTTTATTCAACATCCTATTAGTATTCATAAACTGTTGAGTAATTTCCATATACTCTAAACTGGAATGTGCAAAAATAAATCGCGGATAGAAGAACATACCAGGTGTGAAGCCTTGGATTTGACGTTTCGTATTTGGTAAAGAATTAATTAAAGGATTTTTTTAAATGTTTACTCAGTCGGTATTTCAAGATCGAATGGAGCCAAGGAATTCTGAAGACTTGCATCGTTGATGCTTTTGGAATCCATTCTGACATATCATTATGTAAATTCCATATAGTAAAAGCATAGGATATAGAATTTTAACAAAGAAAATCCCTTACTTTTTCAGATAAAGTTATATGAACTGAACTAGTGCAATGAGTAAAATAACTGCTAACTTCCTTAGAAAAAACTTGTTTTTCAGTAGCGTCATCATCAATTTCATTGCCAATATCCACACCTATTCTCACATAAAATTTTTATTGTTTATCTCCCATTCTGTCTAGTGATGCTATTCGACTATCGGAATGAAAGTCACATTTCAGTTCTTATCACCTTCCATTTCATTCCAATAGGTAACAAAGTGGCTCTTTTGTAATGCAACAATCTTCTCAGATTTTATTCGAAATGAAATCGACTTCGATAACATTTTCAGATGTCGACAATAAATTGAGTAATTTTTTAAATCAATGGAAAGGATTCTACACTGTCTCCGTAAGCGTAAAGTATGGAACGAATTCATTTTTAGCTAAACAGACCATTTCAAGAAATACCTAATCCTGAATATACGGGGTGAATTACCTACTTTCGAGTAATGACGTCACCGTCATTTTTTTTAAATGGAACACCCCCATTTCGTCTCAATTTTCCGTTTACTCTAGCTGAGCTGATTCCAAAAATGTATCACATGTTGATTCCAATGGGTACAGGGTGGACAAAAATACAATAGTAATTGTGTGTGCTCATAAAGTAACGGGTAACATTCGGTGTTCCATTTAAAAAAATGACGGTGACGTCAATACTTGAAAGTAATTCACCCTGTATATTAGATTATTATTTTAAAATAAGGTAAATTAAAATCAAAAATCGACGTGTTTCAGTATTATTTCTTAAAATGGTCTGTTTAGCTAAAAATGAATTTGTTCCATACTTTACGGACACAGTGTATATTTATCATAATTGAAACCGTTAAGTGTTAATGCTTAGTGTAAATAAATGAGAATTACAAACAAAACTAGTGACTTGAGCTCAGGCGATGACACAACACTAATAAGCAGATAACACAAAATCTCAAGTTAACACTATGATAATCAATATTGAACAATGATGGGAAATTTGCAATTTAAACATGTTCACTACTTCGGCTTCTTAAATTTTATTTCTTTGTTATATTTGTCATATTACCACAATGCTGCAAAACCTTTCATTTTATCGTAATTTGATGAACACAAAAAAAAAAGGAATAGAAAACGATAATCTTTGTTTGTTTCAGTATTGTCCCATTGAAATATATTTTTTCATTTCAGAATTCGGCCTCAGATACCACGAGAAATCATCGACATGTGCCATATATGCACAACTGTGACACCAGGGGAACCACAGGTTACTTTGGGCAACGACAAGTCTTTCACTTATGATTACGTCTTCGACACAGATTCTTCCCAAAATGAGATTTACGAAAATTGTGTGGCTTCCACGGTGGAGTCATCACTGGAGGGGTGAGTGATCAAATCACCACCACCAATCGAACCCTTATCCGACTCTTTAATTTTTTCTAAACAGGTACAACGCAACAGTATTAGCATATGGACAAACGGGCTCCGGTAAAACCTATACAATGGGTTCAGGATTTGACGTGGATATGGGTAACAAGCAAATCGGAATCATACCCAGAGCTATACATCACCTATTCGACAGTATACAAAACCGCATTCAGCAAGCAAGAGAAAATGGTGTTGTAGCGCCTGAATTTAAAGTATCAGCACAATTCATGGAACTGTACAATGAAGAAGTTATAGATCTCTTCAACCCAGGCTACAATAAGGTGAGTCTAATCCATAGCTATGATAAAATGATTACTATATCTGGGGAATTCATTTTCAGGAAAAAGTTTACAAGATACACGAGGACCCATGTGGCGGTATCGTGGTCAAAGGAGTGACTTTCAAAAATGTGACTTCAGCGGAAGAAGCACTGAAGTTTCTCAGACTAGGTGCACTGTCCAGGACTACAGCAAGCACTCAGATGAACACACAATCTTCCAGATCACATGCTATCTTCACGCTCCACATAAAACAACAAAGATTGGTGCCATCTTCAGACAGTAATATAAACGAGTTTGAAACGTTTACGGCAAAATTCCACTTTGTTGATCTGGCTGGCTCAGAAAGGCTCAAAAGGACGGGCGCAACAGGTGAAAGAGCGAAAGAAGGAATTAACATTAACTGTGGACTATTAGCTTTAGGAAATGTTATATCTGCGTTAGGTGATAAAAGTAAAAAAGCTTTACACGTTCCTTATAGAGATTCAAAATTAACGAGATTGCTACAGGATAGCTTAGGCGGTAATAGTCGTACTGTGATGATAGCTTGTGTTAGTCCAAGCGATAGGGATTTCATGGAGACTTTAAATACATTAAAATACGCTAATAGAGCACGTAACATAAAGAATAAAATTGTTATTAATCAGGATAAGAGTTCTAAAACGATTTCATTGCTTAAACAACAAATTGCACAATTACAATTAGAAATAGTTGAATACAAACAGGGCAAAAGAATTGTAGGGCAAGATGGTACTGAAATGGTAAACGATATGTTCTACGAAAATAATATGTTACAAGTAGAAGTGAATAACTTGAAGACGAGAGTTAAAGCTATGCAAGATACTATTGACTCATTAACTCTCAAAAACACTAATCTACTAGCTGAGAAAGCTACTGGAGCTTGGATAGGAAGTGGAAACGACAACGACGTAGCATGTATGGTCCAGTCTTACTTGAAAGAAATAGAAGAATTACGTACCAAACTGATGGAATCCAATAATATATGTGAACAACTGAGAAAACAACTAACTAGAGCGCAAAGCTCACAATATCAAACGTCCTTATTGGAATCATCCATTGAGGGTAATTCCTGCCTTTTAGAAGAAGCGAAAAAAGAAATTCAAAGGGAAAAGGATATGTTGCGGAAATCACGGCTAGTTTCAGAAAGAGAAACGATGGAATGTGAGGAAGAAAATGAAGACAATGAATTGGACACTGATAACGAATGGAAAGATATAGACTCTGAATCAATGAAAGATGAGTTGTTAAATATCACGCAAGATATTGATATGAAACAAAAGCTAATTGACGAGTTAGAGTTATCCCAAAGAAGAATGCAGACAATGAGACAACATTACGAAGACAAACTACAGCAACTTCAGTTACGTATAAAAGACACACAAGATGAAAGAGATAAAATTCTACATTCACTTGGTCCGCAAACTGATTCCAATGAAAGAATGAAAAAAATTAAAGATGAATATACCAGAAAGTTGACCGATATGCAGAAAGATTTAAAGAAATTACAAGCAGCTCAGAAAGAACATGTGAGATTGGTCAGGAGTCAGAGTCATCATGAGAATCAATTAAAATCTTACAAAAACGAATTGTTAGAACTTAAACGAGCCAAAGTGAGATTAATAAATAAAATGAAAGAAGAAACACACAAACATAAAGAAGCTGAAATGAAGAGACTGAGGGAAATAGCACAACTGAAAAAAGAATCACGGAAAAGCGCTAGTATGATAAAATCAATGGAGGCTGAAAGAAAAATTAAGGATCAAGTTTTGAAAAGAAAACAAGAAGAAGTTTCAGTTTTGAGAAAGAGTCAAAGAGGGATGCTGAGTATGAAGGCAGCCGGGCTTCTTAATAAATGTTTTTCTGAAAAAGCAGCTAAACAGAGATGGTTACGAGTTGAAAAGGCAATCAATAATATTGCTTTGAACAGAAGAGGATTGGTTGAACAAGAGATCAGAATGGAGCATTTTCTGGAAAAACGAGAAGCTTTAAGTGAGTGTTATCATTCATTTCTTATTCTGGTTTATTATTTCAAAAATTTCAAATCTATTGAACCGGTAGTTGTAACCACCGAATTATAAATTTTTGACAATTCCATGCGTTTTCGAACCCCGCTGATAGATAATAATTAGTATATGATTTCATATTAATTTTTATTATATATGTATAGGAAAAGAATTGGAAGTCCTAGAAGGAAGAAGGAAACTAGCCATTCAAAAAAATCTGGATATTACTCAATTGGAAAGCTATATAGAAGACATAAATGAAAATATAAACTATGTACAAGAAGCAATAGCTGAAACACAACATAATGTTATGGAAATTGAGGAGAACCAAGACAACAGCGATAACCAAGATTTGCAAAATGCTATTGATACAATATGTGATATGGAAGAAGCTAAGTACCTTATAAAAAAATTGTACCCTATGGCACTAAGTCAAAGCCATGCTGTAGCACAAAGAGATGCAAAATTGAAAGAAAATGAAGCTACATTACAAGAAGTTAGTATTTTATTCAATTTCAAGTGTAACAAAAATTCTTATTTTTTGAAATGTTTAACCTTATTGCATTTGATACAACAGTAAAATTTATTATTTCTTACAGCTGAAACAAGAAAATAATATTAAGGGTCAGTTGCTTGATCATGTCCTCCACAATGAAATTCCAATATTTGGTAAAGAACTCATCACTAGCGTCTCAAGCAACGCCAATGATACAACTAGTTCAACGACTTCCTCAAGATCTTCTTCTCCCGTTGATTCACAGTATGTACCGAAAAATTTTTAGAAAAGAACTGAGGCATATAAATAGTAATTTTAATAACTCAGAAAATTTTATCATAATTTTAAACAGAGCAATGGGAAATCACATTTAAAAAATGATCTTATTATTTTTAGAATGCTTCTTCCTCCAGAATCTCATGTTAGACCTAAAGTCAGAAGAAGACAAGCTAATACTGCAGAACTTCTTTTTGGATTACCCTCTGTGGAAAGATCATCAGAACCGAGTTCTTTCTGATACCCTCCACTTCAGTATTCCTAAAATCGAAACTGGTGAAGTAAGTATTCGGAGAAATAAATGAAATCCTTTTATATTTATTTAGTCATTGAATATATCAATTTTTCTCTAGGATGAAATTATGATAGATGACCGTCTTGCTCCGAGTGCTGAGTTTTGCCCAGAAATTGGAACAGAATTGCCTACTTTTAATATAATAAATTTTTTATGTGAGTTTATTGTTATTTATTATAAAGTATTGTTGCAACTACTAGTGATTTTATTGATTTTTATATTGTTAATTTATTTGCATTTCGACTAATATATGTATTTCAATTTTTTAATTTCAATATATAAATGTTCTACCAAAAAATTGTTTTATTTAATTTCAGCATGGAGTTCATTCATCCCAAAATTTAGAGAATTATGCTTGAAATACAAAATAAAAACGATATACTCATAAGTTATCTATGATCACATAAGTTTTATGAAACAAGTATTAGTACAAAAATATTCGAAAAGAGCTTATATAAAATTTTATTTTTATTGGTATTAAGTATTATTGCAGCTACCAGTGATTTCATTGGTTTTTATATTGTTAATTTATTAGCATTTCAACTAATGTTTCTCAATTTTTCGATTTTATTTCAATAAATTGATTTCCTACCAAAAAATTGTCCTATTAATTTCCAGCACGGAGTTCATTCATCCATAATATGGATTTGAAATACAAAAAAAACATTTATCCATAAGTAATCTATAAATACATACGTTTCATGAAACAACTATTAGTATAAAAATATTCAAAAAGAGCTCGTATAAAATTTAGTTGTCAGTTCTTCTTTTTGCGGTTCATTTGAGTAACAACTGGAACATTTTGTACAGCATATACCTTCTGAGAATACTTATTGATGTAATACAAGGCACATCCTGAGATAAGCAAGCTGAAAAAATATTAGAGTTGAATATGTTATGAAAAAAAATAATGAAGAGAAAGATGTATTATTGAAAAGTTTAAATATTTTACATACAATGCAATAACTTAATTTGCCAATAAAATAAATGAAACAATTCATACATGATCACCACTACAAATCATTTAATTAACTTATTAGAATAGTACTTCAGTGTTGATAAAAATATAGTCTGTAGTGAGATTTAAAATAAAAAAAAATCAACATTTTAATCTAACTCAATTTCACTTACCAAGTTGTAGCACAAACTCTGTGCACCATACCTGAAGCAAATACGGCTAACAACATTGCAAAAAAGGCTAGAAGTACACGAAATATAGTATTTATAATGTCACAGACAAAATATTGTTACCTTCTGGGAATATTTTTGATTGGTAAGTTTTGCCAAAAACACAATTTTCTAGGTTTCCTATGGCAGTCAATGAGAATGTAAAAAAAAGGGAACCTAAATATCCCCCAAATACTGTATGAATTTGAGATGAATTGAGCCAAGGTCTATACATTTGCATTCCAGAGAATATTAACACAGCACTTATAGACGCTATAATGAAGGAAAGGCCGGTAGATACCACTGAAATTAGAGATAATGTTCAACAACAGATTATATATCAAATAATAATTGAACTTGCCCATTTTGATTTGTTAAATTGTATTTTCCAGTTCAAGTTGATCTAAACAACATGCAATATCGAATATAAGTCTATTATCAGCTTAACATTTCACTGGAATATGCATCTAATATCTGGATTAACAGTTTCAAAACGAATATGGTTATATCTGGCTTGACAGTTTACCAAACAAAATATTAAGCTATTTGTAAACCAGTAACTAAAACGAACTACACTAACAGAAAACCATCAACCATTTTCATAAAGTTAATCTGAACTTCTTATTCAAGTGAGTTTACGAAATATTCATAAATCAACTATTTATAAAATTCTACTTGACCAATTAATTCATTATTTAATTCCTTAAGGAAGATGGAAATAATCCAGTATTATTATGTGTGAAATCAACTTTATTTTCTGTTACTTGACAACTAGTCAGAATAAGTAAGGTTATATTTATAAAGACAGTTGGCAGTTCTGACATTTGTCAATTATTCATATCCAATTATCTGAAATTTCCAAATTAGTATTAAATTTCAAAACGTTAGATTGTTCGAGTTTGAATTTTATAGGGTGAAGTTCTGCATTGATTTCGCGAATCGGTGCTGCAAAATTTTAAGGAATAATTCTTTCGGGTGAGTGTCCTTTCTTAGAAATAACATTGATTTCCTAAGCCCCAGGGGACATGCCTATTAAAATAAAAAATAATAATGAAAAACAAGTAGATTTATTGAATGTACACATGAGGGTCAGAATGAAAACATGTTCAAAAGATTGTTGTATCTACCAATTTTCAACTTATGTAATATTTGAGGATGATTTTTAAATTTCAAATCACCTTATACACCTTGAAAAATTCATTGGACATTACCTGTTATATTCGAATATTAACGTACATACTACTTTATCTCACGCGATATTCATAAAAATATTTTATCTCGCGTAAAATATGCATAAAAATTTTGATTTCATGCTGAAGATTTATTCTTTCTCAATAAATACGCAAAAGAGCGAAATAATTTTGAAGTGTGTCATGTTTGTCCTCACATTTGCCAATTTTCAATCTACTTATTTCGAAAACATTGTATGAATATATAGAGAAAACGTTTTTTTCTTTTAGAAATGATATATGGAACATGTAATTAAGGAGGATTGATACGAATTTAATGAATAGGTTCGCTCAATATCATTGTTTACTTATGTCAATGTTTTCTATTGTCCCGAAATCCTTACAAATTTAGTTTTTTTTCTTGGAAATTTGTATCCATTGATGTTGACTGGTTATTATATTTTGGCTTCGTATCTTATATCTGAAATATTCCTTTTAATTAATCATATTGAAAGACTAGTAATAAATCAATGAAATTATTCCATATGCTATTATTTTTATGGGTGAATAGCAAATGGATTTAGTGTTTAAATATTCGCACTATACTCTGGTTCTCAGTCGAGAGCATAAAATGTTTATCGGGAGATGCCTGTGACGAAGATAATAATTTAATGATTGGTCCATGGGGACATGATATTAAACCACACGATTGGTTGTTAGTGTTAGATTATAGAACCGTTGAATAGGAAGGATGTTCGAAATATCGGTTTATTCGCTGTTTCGTACGTATAATGAATTATGAATACGTAGGTGTATGTGTATTGATGGATCGCACAATACCAGTTGTGGTGGAAACTCAAAATCACTCTAGGGGTTGAGAGGTAAAGCTTCCAATAACAATACACACAATTTACACACACGCAGCTCCAATCCGAATTTAAAATTTGTTCGAGTATACATAACATACATTCCTACGGGAATATAACATTATTCTGAGTTGTATAGCGGATGGAATCCGCTGTTTTTCCTATAGGAATGTCGGATGATATTCCAATAAACCTACACGTTATTGAATTTCATCAAATCGGCTTAGGTATTTGCACTGATGAATATTTCGAATAATACTCGGAGGGAAATTGAGTTTATCTCTTGTTAAATTTTCGCATATCAGAATTCAATAATCTAAAAAGAAATCACTGCAGATTTTGCACAATAGTTTATGATCTTCATATATCTCATATATAATTCAAAAAGCCCTCAATAAAAAACAATTAAGAGGGCTTAGGCAATTCAAAAAATTCTTAATTCCTAAACTGATAGGAGTAGGTGAAGAGGTGATTCAAAATTTAAGGTTTGATTTCTTCATTTTTATTATGCTGTATCACCTGTGGTTCAGTGGGTTATCAGGAAAAACGCGACCTGTTAAAAGATTACATAGCTGAATTTTTGAATAACTCGCTTAGTCGATGAGCCTTATCTACACACTTAATTTTATTGAAATCTGGAAGATAGATTTCGAGATATCGAAATTTCACAAGAAATTTTTTATCTTACAATAATACGAAATTTCGCACAAACATTCGTTTTACTATTTTGCAATCGTTTTCTAAATTTCAGTTCGATCGGTAGGTTTTGTTTTCAATTGAGAAAACAAAATATCATTTGGGTTCCACTCCAATACTATTAAACAGATTTCGCCCATTATCCAACCTAAAATAAGTATTTGGATTTTGAATCTACCCTGAAATTTCAAGTTTCTAGAATGGCCGTGTACAGGGTGGGCAAATTTCGATGTTTTTAGCACTACAACTTTTAAATCAGAGGAGATAGACAAAATATGATCTCTTTTTCTGAGAAACTAACTAGAGCAGGATTCATGTTTGGCCACCTTCTTTTGTTTTCGAGTTTAATAGATAAAAATAAATAAAATTAAAAAAAAAGTGTTATCGAAGAAAAAACCTCTGATAATACTGATGATAGAGCTCTGAATGATGATATTTACGTAGAATCCAGTGGCGTGCTCGTCTTTTAAGCAGGATTTTTAATTACGAAGCTATGACACAAAAATAAGTTTTTTCCAATGGGAACAATAGATTTCAGCTTAATTTTTACTGATTTGAAAAATATACAACATCCTGTGGTTTGTATCAATATAAATTATAGAAAATGGTCAAAAAGCTTTTTTCACCACAGAGACTCAATATTTATTTGGTTACAACTGTTGATGAGCACAGATAAATTTAGCATCGTATAATTACCACAGTCTCCTTCTATTAGTCTTTTCATAGTTACTCAAATATAAATGAACTCAGAGAAAATTTCCTAGGTTACTTGAACACATATTCAAACATTCATTCATTGAATACGTTGCTAAGTATCGAGAAAAGGTACCGACTGTGAATTGCTGCAGATGGTCAAGAAATAATAAGATTGACCGAAGCTTTATTTTTCTGTACTCATCAACAGTTGAAACCATAGAAATATTGAGAATTTTAGATGGAAAAAGGGTTCTTGGCCATTTTCTATTATTTATATTGATACAAACCATACGATGTTGTATATTTTTTTAATCAGTGAAAATTAAGCTTTAATAAAATAGTGTTTCCATTTGAAAGAACATATTTTTGGGTCATAGCTTCGTAATTGAAATTCCTGATGAAAATACGCGCACGCCACTGGATTCTAAGCGAAAAATTGCCTGAATAATGTTTGAATTTCAGAGCTCTATCATCAGTATTAGCCGAAATATAGATTCTTTTCGATATCTCCATTTTTCCAATTTTTGCTTATAACTCGAATACAAAAGAAGTTGGCCAAAAATGAATACTACTCTTATTAGTTTCTCAGAAAAAGAGAACGAGAATGGGATATCAGATTTTGTATATCTCTTCTGATTCATTAGTTCTAGTGTTGAAACATAGAAATTTGACCACCCTGTACACGGTGCTCAAAAGGACGGACAGAATTGATTTTGAATTGAAATAATTTATCAGTTAGTTGATCCCAATCGTTTGAGATCATTCTAGGTTCAAAATTAAAATAGATTAGAGACCAACTGTTGCCTGGAAAAGCGCGCGATTCGATTTTTATCGAAAATATAAATTTCAATCGAAGATTCTCCGGAGAAAATGAGCTGTGTTCGAAGATGTTGGGAGTATGACCTACATAAGCTGAAAGTGTCGTTAGATCTGATTTCACGACGTGACCATCGAAGGGATTTCCTCCGGTTTTTCCTCAAGTGGCGCCTGGCTTCAATTTCAAAGTTTTGGGTGCTTTTTGGCAATGCTTTCTGACGCCTTCCCTCCAAAGCATATAGAAGTATCGATGAGTGCGCAGTAATAGTGCGCAAGCAAACTTGCCCAAGTCGATACCTCTGTCTTGCGAATGTATTTTACTGTTTTCCAGCAAACCCTCGTGACAGTTTTGTATATTTGGTGTCTTTTACCGGCCTCCCAAAAACTCCCGATCAACCGGTATGTAAACTGTTACACCTGCATGCCTCCAACTCCATCCAAGTGCATTTTCATTCATTCTTTCTTCATTCTTTTATAACGCATTCATCCCCTTTATGGTTCATTCGTAAGATACTGTCGATAAAATCTATTTTAATAACTCGCGAAATCGTTCACTTTGTCGAGCTTTAGCAATTTTCCCGATGCAACATTTTCCCCGATATGGGAAATCATTGACGAGAGTAAGCCTTCAAAGCATTCACGATGTATCATTGTCGATAACCGGATTATTGGTGCGTACTCGATGGGTTGATTTTCATTAAGCGTGTTTCGAGTCATTCATTCATTAGGGTGAAAATCATTTTAATCTCTCAATATGCAGCCATTGATTTCGAACATATGTGCCAAGGTCGTGGAAATTGGGTCATGATATTAAATAATCGTATCTCGTACTATTTAGACTAAAATTTTGCGATTATATTTTCTGTTCGTTCTGTATCGTTTTAGCGTTAATTTATGTTATAATCGGTGGAGCATGAATCTCCTTGGGAAAATTCAACATTATTCCATCCAATGTATTAATTGTTTACTTTTATTTACAAAACAGTGGAAATATTATGTAATGTTCATCGAGGAACCGAAAGTTTTAATTGTTCTCAATCGAATGTACAAAGAATGAAACGAGGAAGCGCACTCTTGTGTTAATTTATTACAAAATTATTTTATATACAGATTTTGAAGAAATATGAGATTTCTCTTTTAGTGTTCAAGATGGCCTATATTCAAAGAAAATTCTTTTTTATTCCCTTCAATTCCTCTAACAACCTATGAACTTTTCACATTTCACCTTTCGGAATGCGTACAATTCAAAAAATATCGAACACAATGTCATTCATGACTTTTTGGAACAATTTTATTCAGAAAACAGAAAGGAGTATAAAATAATAAATGCTATTTCTTCTATCAATAAACGCCATCATATATCGGCACCAAATCATAGGAGAATAACATTCTGCAATAAAATTTGTCGATTTCGAACGAAATAGATGTTTACCATTTTTTTCAAAAAAAGATGATGCGTCTTCTTGCCATAATCTCCACAAATTACGAAAATTTCGTCCTCCTCCTATATTTTTGCATCTTGGCATTTTTAGACTCTCCCCAAAATAATCGAAATAAATTATTTTTTTCTCCGAAAAATATCCTATGGTTCAGAGGGTAATTATATCAGAAAGAAAGAAAGGCTTCACTCAATCCCAGGTCCAACCAGTAAAGATCCATTTCTTCTCAAAAATGACCTTTCAACATGATTATCTTCAACAATAATATATTTACAGTGTCCAAAGCATCTCGAGAACTATCAAACTTTTTTCGAAATAATAAGATATCTTGATTTCTTCTTGAATTACAGGCCGTTTCTGAATATTCCAGTATATATTGGTTTCTGTTCGAGGTATTGAGAAAATTTTTCAGTAATTTTTATAGTTTATATAAGTTTGAATATTCCTGCCAAACTTAATCATGACACAAGTCATGAGTTAGATGTCATATTTCATTTAATCTAATTCATAGAATTTCCACTTTTGTATTGATTTTTAAGTCACGAATTCATGGACTTACAATGTGGGGTTGTGATTGGAGGTGATATCCAAATTTAAACGAAGTATTGATGTAATAACTGAAACGAAAGAAGTATTTACAATAATGAACAATTAATTACTCTAACAAGCTACAAACCTGAATCAATACAAATGTCGATATTTTATAAACTAGATTAAATGAAACATGACTTCTAACTCATGTCTTGTGTCGTGATTAAGTTTGACAGGAATATTCAAACTTACATTTATACGATACTATAAACAGACCATAGAAATTAATTATCGTTTTGTGCCATTGTATAATTGTAATCAAGTCATATATAGGGTGTCCCATTTAATTAGAAATTAATTATCGTTTCATAAAAATAAAGGAGAGCTGGTTCCTTTTGAATGGTACATCTTATATAATTACATAATACGACCCCATTCAGGTCATACGACGTATTTTCGAATCTTCATTTGTTATTTTATATTTCATGATAGACAGATTGTTAACTCGATTTCAAACACGAGATAATGTGGGTGGAATGAATACCCATTGTAACTATAATACATCCTTTGTTCTTACAATGTATTTTGACATTTTTAAAACACCGATAACGTGAATTTTTGACAAAGGAAACCAAGATACATATAGCGTAATATTTGAAACGGTCATTTTTCAGAAACGCTCTGTTACTCGAGAACGAATCGAGATATCTATGATCTGCTATCTATCCTATTTTTTCGAAAAAAGAGATCGCGGTCCTTGAAGATTTTTTCTCTAAGTCTTATAGTTCTCGAGATGCTTTCAGTGAGCATGTAATTTGGACCTTGTTTTTATCCATTTTTCGAAAAGCAACAAATGTAGCGCCACTCAACCTTTAATACCTCAATCCAGACTCCATTATATGTACCTACCAAAATTCTGACACGCATCTTATGAACTTTGGTAGTAACAAGAAATAAGAAAGTGGTATTGTACTGGCGGTGACTTATTGAGTAACATTTGAATTTTTAGATGAAATTATCAAAAAAATTCAGTGTAATCTGAGATGTTAAGATATCAAAAATTTCACTTATAATAAATAATGCTGTATTTTCACTGAAATATGAGCATTGGGTCGGAAAATTTACTAGATACGTTTTCCGCGGTTTTATTCCAAAAACAAAATCTAATAGTATACGGAAAGTTTCAAGGAAGTCTTAAAATAATACTGTAAAGTTTAGTGCTTGCGATTATCGCATCAGGCACAGCTCGACTAAACACGCATCGGATTGTTTGGGAAAATATTTACATTGATTGCACACATCTAGAGTAATTATTATTTTCAATGTTGAAACCTTTGGCGATTCACTCAGGTGGCTGAATTTCATGTTTATAAACTTCGTGCTTCTCGAATTTTCCCAAGGATGCTGTGAGAATTCGTGCGAAAATCGTTTATATAATGGTGCACAGCGCATAAGAATTGCCATTGTTCCAAAATCCTAATTAGCTTTTCAAAAATTTATCACTCCAAAACTGGATCGCAGCAAAAAATATTTTGGATTGACGCGTTCTTTACTTGATGCAAATTCATTTTAATCAAAATTAAATGACAGTTATTCCATTTTCACTTCTTAATTTTATATTTATCAATTGCTTCGCTATTTTAGATTTAGAATAAATATTATATGAAATCTGAAGAGAAACACTTGTTATTTATATAATTAAGAAGTTTAGTTTAATAACCCAAACGAATCTTTTGCGTTTGATTTTTGGATTCTAACAGGCCAATTGAAAAGTCCTCGGTCTACCATAGTAAAACAATTTTTTTTGGCAAAATTTGATTTTTATTATTCAACATAGTTGCCTTCGAGGGCGATACAGCGATTTTAGCGATTTTCCAACTTTTCGATACCATTTTTGTAGTACGATTTGTCTTTCGCTTCAAAATAGGCCTCAGTTTCGGCGATTACTTCTTCATTGGCGCTAAATTTCTTTCCAACGAGGTCTGAGAACAGGAAAAAGTCGCTGGGGGCCAGATCTGGCGAATACGGTAGATGCGGAAGCAATTCGAAGCCCAATTCATACAATTTTGCATTGTTCTTATTGATTTGTGACACGACGCATTGTCTTGATGAAACAGCCCCCTTTTTCTTCAAATTGATCTAATAACGCTATATAATAATCGCTGTTGATGGTCTGGCCCTTTTGGAGGTAATCAATGAATATTATACGTTGCGCATCCCAGAATACTGATGCCATAGCCTTGCCAGCTGGCTGTTGTGTTTTTCCTCGATTTGTATTCGGTTTATCGTGTGCAGTCCACTCAGCTGACGTACGATTGGACTCCGGAGTGAAATGATGAGGCTATGTTCCATACATTGTCACATATCGACGCAAAAATTCAAGTTTATTGCACTTAAACAGCTTCAAACACTGCCCAGAATCATTAACACGTTGTTGCTTTTGATCGATTGTGAGGTCGCGCGGTACCCATTTTGCAAACAGCTTTCTCATGTACAAATATTCGTGAAATAAATGATTTACATGTTCAGAATATGTCTTCACAATCTGCTATCTCGATCAACTTCACTTTACGGTCATTCAAAATTATTTTGTGAACTTTTTCGATTTCGATTTTTTTGGATTCTACAAAGTCCAAAGACGCGTGAAAATGTCAGAGAAGGCTAGAAGTATTATATTCTTCGACTTCTTCGGCTTCTATTAGCAGAAATGAATCAAAAAGAAACCCCAGATTGAAAACTACAAGTTCATGTTAATTTTTCCACGGTCCACTCTATATATGCTATTCCAAACAACCGTAATATCATTCCGAATAGATCGAAAAGCACTCAAATCTCTCGTTGAAGGTGAATCAGATGTTTCAATGTCAACAGCTTCATTCATTGATAGATGAAAGCGTAATAAATGGAAAATATAAATTGTATAGATAAATAGATAGCTACTGGGATTTTCTGTGTTGATATATTTGAATGCAATGACGAGCATTCCTGTTTATCTGCCCAACGTAGCTTTTCATTCATTATTTGCAGAAAATCAATTTGGAACCGCTTGGGGTACAAATATGTGGCACTCTCTGAAATGTTTGCAATTTATACGCAATCAAATATTAAACGAACTATTTTTCACTGAAAACGTCTCCTTCTGATTATTGTTAATAAACATAATTAATATTACTGTAATAGGCCATTTGATGAATTTCTAGAAATCGTTTTGGAATTTTCAATTCGCAAACATATATTTCCAAAAATAAAATGAAGAGGGATGCTGAAATTCAATTTTACGCATTACGTCATCAGTGACGTCACTTGGAATTATAAATAGTCAAGTGCCAATGAAATAGTTTGTTTTCATTATTGATTCTACCGTTTATTTTTTTAAATATTATTTTGATGTAAGTAGTGAACTTAACGAAATCTAAAATTCGCAATGTTTTTGAACAAATAAGGAATTTGTGTTGAAGTTGCAGAAATTGTAAGGTCATTGCCATTTCGCTTTGAGAGAAGATACCCAAAACATGATTTCGTCTGCTAATTCATCTCGGGAACTGATGCACATGCTGCACCAGATTGAACAAAAATGTTATCAGAACTAACCATTTCCTGCGTTTGTGTTGATAACTACCCTGTTTCGAAAGATCGTATTTTGCAGTGTTCATCCAGAGCTTCAACAGTTCTAACTGCTGCTTTTGTTTGTGTTGCAGGTAAAAGACACAAATAACCAAAAATGGCCTTTGCAGGATTGAAAAAACAAATCAACAAATGTAATCAGGTGAGTGGTTGATGGGATTTCGAATTTCTCGTAGTAATTTTCCTCCATCATGAAGAAAATAGAAGATATTGTGTTTTGTGCTCAAGTGATCAATAAATATATCACCTTTTGAAATTTTCAAAAATTCTCTGAATCTATCTGAAATACTAAATACAATATTTTCACCGCAAAGCCTCTGACCAAGTAGTTTTGGGTATGAATGTTTTGTTCGTGTTTTGAAACGAACGTTCCAGTGTTCGAATCCCGCCGCTACATTTCCTTAAATTTTTTTTCAAATGATATTTTATTTTATAATTGTACTTCCGATCTGGCTTCAGTGGTTTTTGGCATATTTTCATCATTGAAAAGCATTGACCGTAAATAAATGTAGAATTTATGTTAAAATTGAAAGTTTTCTGTGGAAATTATCTGGGATACTCTATTGACGTAAATTACTGATAAATATTTTCTTATATTCTTGATTTTCGAACTAGAATACGCAATACGCAATGTGTCTTTATTTTGATTATTGAACAAAATCTTATCGACGATATTTGAATTATAATCATTATTAAATACAATTGTTTGATTATATTTAATTCTTCAGAAATCCATGATTCATAGGTATAACTGTTGTTTCATTCAAAACAACTCAAGGAATTGAAGTTTATCATTATTTTTTATATAATGACAGAGCATAATTGATAGTATCCAAAAACTAACATTGAGATATAATATAGAGGTTTTATTTTCATCAAATTTCGACAAAATTGCTGAAATTGTGCAATGTTGGATAAAACTTCAGAATTCATCACGTCAGAGTGTTCCTAAATTGGAGGTGCAAATGAAAATGACAGATTCCTTGGATCATTAACGAAAAAAAGTCCTATAAACATGGGTCAACTTTTTTTTTTAACTGTATATATGCGAATGAGAATATCATGTGCTCTATAAACATCTTTGATTGAATAACAATAGATAAAATGATGTCCCATAAAGCCTATTGATTTCAAGTAAATGGTGCTATCTTAGATTTCAGGAAATAATATTTCAGGTGCCTTGAAACTAAGTCTGCTATTTCTAAAGTTTGTTTCCAACGAAGCTGTGGGCCTTATGTCAATAATCCAATCAGGGGATTATTCAAGAGGCTGCAAAAAGAATTTAATCAGATTATAAGTTCAGAACGTCGATAAAGTTATACGTAATCGTCATTGTCAAAAAGCTGTCTCTGTCTGATATTTTTTCCACAACGCTACCCACACTCGGCAGTGAAATGCTGGATGCTGGATAAAATAAAATCGAGGGTCATCTCTCAACTTCCTTCCACTCCATTCTCCTTGAAGATATGACGTACAAACGTCATATGCACACTTTTTTTATCGCGCGATTTCTGCAAGGTTTCTGTTCTCTATTTCGTGGTTATGAGATTAACCATTTTTCGAATGAATTACGTTCATGAAAGCGATTAAAACATTGATTTGAACAAATATTGAATTTAGAATGATTTGAGGAAAAATATTCAACCGACCTGGAATTTTCATAGTTTCCGTGTTTACAATCTGTTAGGGATTCATCAAGCCAAGTAGCTTGACATTTTAACCAACTACTCGACTTGAAAATCAAGCTCGTGAAAAATTACATACTTGAGCTTGACTTGATTTTAGATATTTTTTGCATGACTTGATATCAAGCTACTTGATATTACTTGAGCTTGATATGCACGCGTCGCAAGGAATATATTTCTGCAAGGTCGTGCGCGCTCAGACTAAATAAGGGGATTCCTCGAGCGCCGAGAGACTGAAGCATTCGCCAGTGTGACTTCATTAGTAGTTTTCTCACATTTCTATCAAATCTATTGGTAGATTTTGATAGCTCCTGTTGAAAGACAATTTTCCGGAGCTGCTCTTACTGTTACAAAATCCCGTAATTGGTTAGTCGTCAAATCTATAAGATGCCTCATATGGCTTAGATCTTGGATGGAAAATTATGAAATCAAACAAAGCCTGGAGGTTTCTCAATATTAAGATACTTTATTTTTTCATAATTTTTAATTTTGTAATGATTGATAGTGATTTAATGACATGATTGACAAGAAAGTTGATATTTTCGGTTCTTCTATACAATAAGCTCAATAAATAAAAGTGTTCTTTGCAAGGTTCCTTCTCATTTCATCATTTTTTTAATGATGTGACAATAAAACTTATAAAAATCAAGTAGCTTGATATGATTCAAGTAATTGATAAATAAATTGGATTGAAAAAAAAATTGGATTGAAAAACTACTACAAGCTCAAGCCAAGCCCTGAATCTCTTCAATCTGTGCTTATCTCGAAAACTATTGGAGCTATATGAACCAAATTTGCTACAAAAATTGCTTACTTGAAGAAAATCATATATCGGAAGCATATATGACATACTGACATCTTTCTGGGAGGTACCGAAGCAATAGGAGAAAGGCGTAGGATCGAAAAGGGAATACCGCAAGGTGCAGTATTGGGACCAGTGCTCTTTTCTTTTTATGCCAATAAAATGTTATCCATTGATCTTAACGGTGAAGAGTTTTTGTCATACTCAGATGCCACATACGAAGGGCTTAGAGGAGTTGAAAACGGTATGGAGCACTTGCAGAGATGGTTGAGTGAAAATAAGTTGAGCCTCAAGATGAAAAAACTGAATTTTTCACATGGGACAAAGTATTCGAATGTTTTGGAAAAATATTCACTCGAAGAAATTGCTTTCTCATTGAGTATTTTGAATTTTGAACATGCGAAATTTTAGTTCTTGAAGAAGAACGCCGTAACATTGATATAAGAATAAAACTAATCACGCTGTGTGATTGGAAATTTCAAAAATTCCAATGGCATTTCGACTTAGAGTATGATTTTTGTTTTGTTGTACGCCTATTGCTCCCTTTCCCCAAGGGTTATGCGATGGATATTTGTTTTTTTCTCAATGAGTTCCATTTATTTTGTTCTGAAAATTTATTATGATCGAATTGTTCCTTTATCGAATAAATCAGGGAAGAATATATTGTAGTTCATATATGCTTATTGTTATATGAATAAATTATTTCATATTATTTTGATTCTGAAAGGTCTCACAAAGTTCTAGTATTATCAAAAATAAAAAACAGTTCTTATGATCCATTAGATGAAAAAAATTCCTATAATGAGCGGTCATTACATTCATTGACCCTATATATCCGGTGTAATTTGAAGACTGGCCAATCAAACAAACAACTCGTAAGTAGAGTATATGATCTTCTTAGGTATAATGACATTGCCATCTCAATGATATGTAGTACTTCACACGTAAATTTTAATTGTCTCTTGGCGAAACTAGTACTGACTCATTTAGCTGATTCACCAAAAATAATGTCAGTCAATTACGAATATTTTTTCTGTCTGGATCAGTTGCTTCCACACTTATTCTCGTGGACCCCTTTCAAATCTTTACTGGTTTCGGTTGACCACCGAAATATACAGTGCGTCAATTTGACAAGGTACCAACTTTAATATCTCGGCCCCCAAGCAAAATCGGAAAAATGCACGAAGAGGTTCGCAGAGAGGTATTCAATCAATTTGCGTCAACCCTGTGACGCAAATGTGATGACAGCGACCCCTAAAATTTTCAAATGGAGGTTGAGTGATGCCTTGTTAATAGGTAATTCGATGGCCTTTTCAAAAATGCTGTAAACTTGACCTTTTTGTTATTACAAAGAGATAAATGGATTGGTAGAAGTGGACCGATTGAATGACAACTACGATCCTCAGACACCCTGAGATTTTTCCTCTGGTGACATTCAAAGTCGGTTGTGTATAAAACACAGCCTCGAGATGTAGAAAAATTGAATGAAAGAATATGCTCAGCATGCCGAGAAATTCAAGTTGAAGTTTTCCCAAAACGTAAGGGCCGAATTTGAAAATAAGTTATGTTTTTGTCTACGAAATAATGGACAACATTTTGAAAATCTTATACAGGGTGATTCGCCGGGATCGCCTAGTTGACGCTTTTGGAAAACTAATCATAATTTTGAGCTGAAAATTTGCATATTGGGACAATGATCTTTCTCCCTAAAATATTTTCAGATCTCTACAACTTCCGGTTATACCGGAAACAGATTACTACTTCCTTATTTCAAATGGCACACCCAGTATTTTATTGCATCATTAGATAGCTTTTTTTATTACAATTTCGGTAATATGCCATAAAGAAAACTCAACGAGTCAAGTATTATAAGACTGTTTGCGGTTTGGACCAAAAATTTACAGGGTGTTCATGAACTTTGACAACTCAAATTCATCAAAACTCAAGATTTTCAAATTAGAACCTATGTTTTTCATTATTTCAGTCGATTCTACCAACAAAAATAAAGGAGCTTACTCAAGCAAAACCTATACCTAAAATGAATACTTTAAGAGTTATAGAGGAAGGACCTTGAATGAGGAAAAACCGCAATGTGGAGTAGTCTGTGACTTCCGGAAAACACAGAAAGAAACTAAAATTCGATGTTTCCATAACTAAATTTTACATTTAATGAATTATAATTAATTTTTCTTCGAAATTGTTGTGAAATCCATAAACTCTTACAGTTTTCAATTACGAATAATTCATTACAATTCTTGAAATGTCAAATTCAGTTATGGAAACATCGAATTTTAGTTTCTTTCTCTGTTTTCCGGAAGTCACCGACTATTCCACACAGTGAGGAATTGCGGTTTGCCCTCATTTAAGATTCTTCCTCATTTAAGATTCTATCTCGATAAATCTTAAAGTATTGATTTTAGGTATAGGGTTGCTTAAGTAACAACCACTATTTTCGTACTGGAATATGTGATAAAAAATATAGGTTCTAATTTAAAAATCTTGAGTTTTGATTAATTTGAGTTGTCCAAGTTCATGATCTTCTAATAAACACTCTGTACAGTTTTGGTCCAAACCGCAACGCAAACAAACTTATAATACCTACTACGTATTTGCAGAATCGAAAAAGAAAAAAAATATCGAAGAAAGTTTTTTCTGCCAAAATATTAAAAAAAATTTGAGTCCTCATCGCCACCATTCTTTTTATACGAATCCCATTAACTCATGAACCTTTGAGTTCTGTCCAAAGGTATGGCATATTGCCGAAATTGCCACCAGAAAAGCTATCTAATGATGCAATAATATACTGGGGGGTGCCATTTGAAATAAGGAATTAGTAGTCTGTTTCCGGTATAACCGGAAGTTGTAGAGATCTGAAAAGATTTTAGGGAGAAAGATCATTGTCTCAAACCCCAACATGCAAAATTTCAGCACAAAATTATAATTAGTTTTCCATAAAAGTCTAATAGGCCATCCCGGTGAATCACCCTGTATGTTAGAAAGATTTTCATGTTTCATTGCAACTCTTGCTATCGTGACTATTATACTCTTTTTTTTTCGGAATGACTAATGTAATGGAAACCATGTTAATAAACAAAAACATTGTCTAAATTATCGAAATGACTGCATATTTTCAGCGGAAAAACTCTCATCAATATTCATCTGCTCAGATGTTTGCAAACTTTTTTCAAATCGAACTGCATCCCAAACTGTGAAAAAGTTTGCATACATCTGAGCTGATCATATGAGCGACAAAAATTGATTAGACTTTTTCAACTGAAAATATGCAGTAATTTTGAACTCCTTGAAAGAATTGAGACTATGTCCCTGTTTGTTCACGTGGTCTCCATTTCATTTAATCAAAATTAATTTTTCCAAATATTTTGATGATTTCTTTGATTTGGTTTATCTTGAATTGATATTATTAGTAGGTATTAAGTAGAGTTGAGTAATCTTATCCCTTCGAAACTTTATGCGTAGAAAATATACTGTCAGCCCCCGTACAAAACATGAAAACCGAAGCACTTTAACAACTGTTCATTTTAGGCATAACTCGTCTCAACAAAAAATGAAGACTACTCACTAAGGTATCCGACAAGCAGAAAAATACAAAAAAAAATTGAATAAAAGGACTTATTGACATTTTTCAAAGGCCATTTTTCACAAATTGTAGTTTCTTCCGGACAACTTGTTGAGTGATACATAAATTCGCAGAATACTTGAAAACTTTCTGGGAATTCGATAAAAAAATCCTACAATTATTTCGAACGGTTTTCAAGATATGACCTCTAGTTTGAACCATTATATCCATGAAATTTTTCGACAAAAGTGGCCTACATCTAAAAGTAACACAAAGAAATTATGACAAGTGGAGTATTTAGAAATCAGAATTTCATGGAAATTATTAATATGATATAAAATTGGGCATTCTCATTAGAAAAAACAGGGTGGTATCGTGATTCACCAGTTTTGGACAAGTCTGTAGAGTCAAAAATAATTCAATCTTTTGCGCTAAGTTTTGTCGATTCTGTCAAAATTTGAATCATTCTTCTATTCCAAAATTTCCGAGAGCTATCGACCTTACGAGCACTATTGACTCACCCTGTATTTCATTACTATTATGTATTATTAATATCAATTCCATGAAATCATATGAATATCAAGGTTTACATAATCTTACCAAGTTAATATATGCAAATGTTTAACTGATTTCTTAGCAGCCTTCAACATTTTTCTCTTACAGTTGAAAGAAGATAATAATTCTCCATTCCATCAGATTTAATTAATTAAGATTCAATTATGAAATCGTCATACCTCTGCAACTTTCACAGAAATAATTCATTTTTTATTTCCACAGTATGTCACAGAAAAAATGGGCGGTGCTGAGGGCACCAAACTGGATTTGGATTTCATGGATATGGAAAGGGTAAGAGAAAAAATGATATTTAGAAGTGAATTTTTCAGCGAACAGTTCTTTTTCAGAAAACCGATGTGACATACGAATTGGTGGAGGAACTCCAAGTGAAAACGAAAGAATTCCTTCAGCCAAATCCTACAGCTAGAGCAAAAATGGCAGCAGTAAAAGGCATCAGTAAATTAAGTGGACAGGCAAAATCCAACACTTATCCTCAACCTGAAGGGGTATTAGGAGATTGTATGTTGCTTTACGGGAAAAAATTAGGAGACGACAGCATGTTTGGTCAAGCTCTAGTCGAGATGGGTGAATCCCTAAAACAGATGGCAGATGTGAAATACTCACTTGATGATAATATCAAGCAGAACTTCTTGGAACCCTTACATCACTTACAAACTAAGGATCTTAAGGAAGTTATGGTAAAGATTATTTCATTATCATCTCCAAATTTTCTACCCTTTTTTTTTCTGGAGTAAGGAATACACTCAATATTTGTAGTAGAGCTACCAGAAAAGAAAAAGATCTTAGTTCCATTTTTGCCAAATTAAACTAGAGTCTCAGATATTGATTAGAAGAAATTGTATCTTCAATGGATATATTCCTTATTGGTGTCTCAAATTCAATGCTCACTGAAAGCATCTCGAGAACTATAGGACTTAGAGAAAAAACCTTTAAGTCTAATAGTTCTCGAGATGCTTTCATAGAGCGTCGAATTTGAGAGACTCTGTACACTTATTATATGCCAATATTTGTTCCCAAACTAATAAGTATGATGTTACAGCATCACAGAAAAAAACTGTCTGGACGAAGGCTAGATTTTGATTGTAAACGAAGAAGACAGGCGAAAGGTGAGTTGTGGTGTAAACATTTCACAGAGCACGAAATGAAATTGACAAGCATGATTTATATCTAACAGTTAAGTGCCAGTCCAGTCCTTCAAAAACGCAGGGACATGGTGTTGGTATGTTTTATAAAGAAAATTATTTCAAAACCCTGCTTATTTTAATAATGATTTTGTGTAGATATAGACTAGAAATTTTACATTTAAAACTTTTTATTGTTACTTTGACACGATTATTTGAAAACACATATCCTCAACTTGAATAATACCGTTTTCCCATTTGGATTCGATAAAACATTTGCTTATCAAAAATAGTTTAAATCAATTCCCATTAGAAATATTGCATTGGCCCTTATCATTCTATTATTTTTCTATTTTTTATATATTATTTTTGGTATATTGGTTTATTATTTTTGTTATATTTATTATTTCCATATATTTCTGTATTTTGCTAGTTTTTATGGTATCTAGGTGTTATAATTTCGTTTATTTATTTTAATTTTTCCCATTTTTATAGATAAAGCATGAGCATTAATTTTGCACGAATTATTTCCTACATTGACAGGTTCCCATATTACAGATGAAGAGATTAAGACTGCTGAAGATAAATTTGCAGAATCACTACACCTTGCTCAAATGGGCATGTTCAATTTATTAGAAAACGATGTGAGTACGAAAATCAACAGTTTCATCAGGTCCTCCAAGGGTGTTGAAATTTGTCAGATTTCCTATTTTTTGAACGCGAGACTAAAATAGTCCCAGTCGATCTTTATTTTAATTTAATAAACAAATATTCAGTTCAGACCATGGAAACATATTTCAAATTTGA
This sequence comes from Harmonia axyridis, assembly GCF_914767665.1. Classification (NCBI taxonomy): domain Eukaryota; kingdom Metazoa; phylum Arthropoda; class Insecta; order Coleoptera; family Coccinellidae; genus Harmonia; species Harmonia axyridis. The sequence goes on from NC_059508.1 coordinate 1,778,034, forward strand.
ACACCCAGTGCGATAATATTGAAGTGTTTATAACTAAATCATACTCAGCCTAAATAACGTTTTGCGCGCTTGTTCTAGGCAACAGTGTGCCAGCATTCCTCCTAAATATCTCTAATTTTCGAATTTTTAGCCCATAATAGTATAGAACTATAAATTCGATAACTCTCAACAGGAAAACCCTAGAGCATTGAATGTTCAATCAGTTTTTGTCATTTATTCCGCAATATTTTGAAAAATGTCAATTGAATTTAATGGATTGTAAGTTTCAGATTAACGATATGATGAATATTTTATTGATTATGGTGAAATTGTTTTCAGTTTTTGATCTAGAAGACGAGCAGTGCAGGAAATTTCTTATACATATGTGAATTTTTTAGGAGTTCCAGCTATTTGATATTTTTAGAGCAGTTGAATTTAAATGGCTGATGAACAAGCGCCCAAAAGCTCCTCGATTTTCTAAAATTTCAAACTAATTTTGGTGCAATGAATGTAGAATTTTTTTAAATTGTAGGTAGAACAAATATCTCAGTTAGCTACGTTTGCGGAAGGTCTTTTGGACTACCACAGCCAATGTACAGAAATTTTAAAGCATCTTACTGAAACTCTACAAGAAAAGTAAGTTATTTCATGGACCCTTTATTGTATACTTGAACGTTCAAACATTATTTTTCCCCCCAAACAAAGATCAAAAAAATTGCCTGTATTTATCTTTCCAGAAATGTCAATTAGTGAGTGTTGATGTTATTCATTGTTTTTTCTTTTTTTTAGGAGGGAAGAAGCAGCTGAGCGCCCAAAGGTTGAATTCGTTCCGAAATCATTGACAGATTTGAATATAGAAGGTGTCCTGGATGGAGTAAATGGTACACATCATAGCAATCCAAATTTGAACATTCAACATCAAAATTCTTATAATATTTCAAACAATCAGTTCAAAAAACCTGCTATACCTAAGTCAATTCCCAATCGTACACATCTAGATCCCTTCGACCCTTGGAGCTATCCCCAAGGTAGATTTTTTTTATTTTATTTTGTTTTTTTTTATAGAACCGGTAACTTGAAATCTATGCTAAGACACTCTTTCAAAAACAATTTGTCTAAAAAATACCGGGTGTGGTTCATCACAAAAAATTTGTTTTGAACCTAACAATAGGTGTTCATTTATGACTTTCTATGAACCTGACAAAAATTGGCTATTGTTCTTTCGAAAAATCTTATATTTCCCTTTAATTTTTATGAATAATTATTTCAATATGTTTACTTAACTCTTGGAGCTTTTAGCATGTCGAACTTCAAAAAAGGTCCATTTTTGAACAAATTGGAAGATCACATACCTTCATTACTTTTGTATTGCAATTTTTATCTTGGACATACTGTATATTAAAAATATTATTCTTGGATATTTATCCTTTCAAAATGAATATGATATAATTTTTGGAATTATCGGCTTAGCATAAAATTTGAATGAAGTGAATTCATTTTTTTATTTCTGAAAACTATCACTATATATCTTGATGATAGTAAATATTTTTTTAAATTCCTTGTAGTTACCGGTTCATCTATAATACTTAATTATAATTTATTATTATTCGCAATTGCAAAAGAAGGATGGTAAGTTTCATTATGATTAGTGACAGTTTTTTTGATTATTTTGTTTAATTTAAATCTTATTTATTATTATTCCTTTTCCTCAATCACCTCTTGAAAATCAAATTGCTAGGACTTCAAACATTCATTCTCCTCAAAAGTCTCCTAAATCTGAATTGTTGTTGTTTATGTTGTATGTGTTACTTTCCTTTGCTTGAGTATATCTTTGCTTCTATTATCAAGTGAATTGAATTGTTCAATTGAATCCATTTACTATCTCATTGTCCCATACATAAATGTTTTCATAGGAAGATAGCCATTGCAATAGGGAGTAAAAAAAGAAAATAATTTTGATCTAATATACAAATAGATTCTTAATTACAATTCGTTGACTTGAATAAAAATTTTCAAAATTATTGTTAATCTTGAATTGAACAGACAAAAATTTTCTATTTTGAAAAAGAGAAATATTATTGATTGATGAATCTTATTGAAGAGCTCAAACTAATATTGATCTGACTGAATTGAACAGTGATTTTGATTTCTTTCACATATATAGCTTCTATAACGTTGAGTATATCAAGCCATTCCTTTTACTGAGTAGTTTGTGAATAACTTTTTGTTGAGCAGTTTATATGTTATGACGCAAATGGAATTTGGCAAGTATCCAAAATTTATTCTTGTTACACTTCTTCTCAATATATATTTATCATTGGTCCTATTGAATATACTCAATACCCAAACAAACTATGAAAACATGCGAACTTTTTGGTAGTGCAAGTTCAAACTTTGTGCCTTTGTGATCATGTTTCTAAATTGCCTGAGTTGTTGTTCTGACAAAGATGTGTTGTTAGGAACTTCACAAGCGTCTTCTCCTCAACATAAACCACATCAACTTGAGCTAATTCCTGGACAACATTCTGCTAATGGTAACTTTCTCTCTAGAAATCATTTTGGAACAAAAACTAAGACTAAAACATGGAAATTGATAATATTCAGCGATAAATTTCAATTCATAAGTGACCAATTTCTCAAGAATTGCTTCTGGAATTGAAAATTGAATTTTTATTGAGTAACCAGTCGGTAACTTTAGTTTTTGTTTCTTGATATTTCTATCTGACTATAGAATCGGTTACATAGGCTTTTGTATGCTCTTTAAATTTGATTGTGGAATGTATAGTTTTGTAGAATGTTAGTATTATGCTCATTCTTTGTTTGGTTCAGTTCATTAGATTTCTTATATTTTCAGAGCGATGAGGAATTTTCTTCAGCATACATTTTTTCTTATTCTTCTTTATCTACTCTTTCATTATTAACCTCCGTTGGTGTTCCCTAGTCAGAGCTTCACGTTTTTCTAATTCAAGAGAATTGTTTGTGTTTGTGTAATACTTCAATGATTACTTTATTTGCTATTTTTTATATGCTTTGTTTCAAATGGGACGATATTTTAAATGGATGTTATAATTTCTTGTGTTGAATTTGTTCCTGATCCTGTGATTCCCGATCACAAAACCGTGTTATGGATCTGTTCTACTTTTAATTTCTTCTTCATTTATAAAAGTTTCTGTAAACGCGTTACTTTTCAATCTATTAGGGTTGATATTCTGTAGAACAAAAACTGCATAGGGCTTGAATCTATCGTATAATAACAGCTTGGGGGGATTTACTTTGTAATTCTGCTATACATATAAGGTTGTTAGGCAATAGAAAGAAAGACATGACATACTTGGCTGCTTTGTCGTTAGATCTTAAGAGAGCTTAATAGTTTTGAGATTGCATTCAATTTATTTTTTTGAAATGGAAACAAATTACATTGAAAATTAAAGTAATTGTAATATCGTAGATTTTTTTCTTGTATTCATGCTTGTACTAAAATGATAATTTTCAGTATCTCTAGGTAGAACAAAATTCATACTTTTACTACTATGACGAGAAAGTACTGGGAATTGGTAAATGAAACACAAAATTTGTAATATTTATCAAATTTTTGAATCGCGAATTCTTTTTTAATTCTTTTATCTGTCTGTTCATTCTCAGCCAAATCTACAACTTTTGAATTAACATTCATACACACATGTTCTTGATGAGATTACATACTTTGGATGAACTGACAAAATAGAGTGATGTAAACAATTTCTTTCAAGCTAGCCTTTTGAATAATCAATCCCCTATATTTTCTTGATAGTGTATATATGAAAGATTTCTCATTATATTTGTCCTAATGATAAAATTCATTGTAGCATCTCCGTTGCCGTCTCCGATGAAATCTCCTGCAAGGACACCAATGATTAAACAGCCATGTTGTACAGCACTGTACGACTTTGATCCTGAAAATCCTGGAGAACTCGGATTCAAGGTGAGCCTCATATCAGCTCTAAAATTTCGAGTTAATTTTTGCTTTATCTTTAGCAAAAAATACTATTGGTAAATACAAATTCAAAAAAATACATTTTCGATGAAAGCATGAGTTTTCAATATTTTTGGTTGTATTTGCTAGTGTTTCAAGTCCATTATCTTTCAGGAAAATGATTCGATCACTCTCCTAAACAAAATAGATGAGAATTGGTTTGAGGGCAGTATAAATGGCCGTACAGGTTACTTCCCAGTGAATTATGTACGAGTAGATGTGCCATTACCATGAGTTACGGGTTAAATGTAAAAAAAAATAAAACCCCCAGTATATATTATAATTTCAACTCTGCATGGCATTGAATGTTTGTTTCTATTTATATTTGTACGTTGAGTTTTTCAACTGCACTCAGTGAATTTTGCCATAATTGAATGAGGAACATTAGTGATAAAAAAGCATTTAATAATTTGAAAGTACTGAAATTATGCAAGACCTTCCTAGCAGAGTGAAATGATTTTGTAAATGTTTGTATATATTTAGTTTTGAATTTTTAATATTAATTCACATTACCCAGTGTGCAGTTGAATCAATTATTATTTTATTGATAGTTTTTAGGTAATCAATGAAATGATTATCAGTTATAAGAATTTCAAGTACAAGATGCTTCAGTTGTAAATATTATATTACTGCTCAGTTATTTTAATTATTAGTAGTTTGTTAGAACACAATCTTCAAATTATGCTATTGATTATGCAGTAAATGTGATACTTGGAAAAAATCATGTAATATTTTGGAAAATATGGCCGTTGAAAAAACCAATAGCATAAACTGAATGTTGTGCATGTTAATGATGTTACTCTACAAATTGGGGATAGTGTTAAAGAAATCGTGATCACTTGAAATCCTATTTTTGAAAATTCACTGAGAATAGATCAATTATTTGGCAATTTTAATATTAATGATAACTACATGTTAAGCTAAGCTTTCAATTGAGAGGAAAAAATGAGAGATGAAAACCATTTATTATGGGTTTATTCGATAGATAACATGATTTCATCTTTGTACTGTGGTTTTGTTATTTTAAAACTTTTTATTGACTCGATAAATTTTTATCACGACTAATCAATTTCTCTTTAGTATAAAAATAATTTTGCAACTCCTATTCAATCATGATATTATTTGAATTAAGAATGAAGTAAGGAAAATATGCAGCAGCCTTCTTATATGTGGTTCTTTCAACAAACCAACTTATAAAAACAGAAAATAGCCAAAAAATGTTATTGCATGACATGGAAATTCAATGTTGATATATGAATTAAGAGAATTTTTGTTGATGTTTTAATGTACATTGTGAATTTCTGCTGAAACTTTATTGCATTGTGAATCAACAGCTTCATAACATTATTGACAAAGTATTTACTTGATTACTTTATATTCCTGGATGGTTTCAAAACTATTGATTGAATTTGTTGTAAATAGTGCTGTGACATATATTACGCTACAATTCAAGAAGTTGTATGCCAAGATATGTGCTCTCTGCAGGTATGACATCGATAAAGTTTCTGCTGGAATATGAACAATTAATTAAACGTTGTCATTTGACATGCTATAGATGTATTTCTTATAATTGTGTAAATTACCAGATAGCATTCATATGCATTTTGCTTTATATTGAGTGAAATTTTATGTGAAAATGACTAAGATACACATTTCAATTCTCTTCCGAGGCATTTGCAGATTTCTGGTTGATTTTCATGTCCTGATGGATCTTTCTCATTATTTTTCATTTTAACCTATATATCGAACTGGTTCCTTTCAAAGCTGAAGTAACTATACACTTCTTCTGGAGTCTCTGTCAATTAGAGTTTGAAGCACTTTTCGATAATAAAGTTTTTGTCATTAGAAATTAGCGTTTATCAACTATATTACAGAATCCGATCCGTAATTTTAATGTTTTGCCTTCAAGTGAACTTGACTTATTTATCGAAATGCGCGTCAATAGTTGATTAAAAAATCCCAAGGATAAGAATGTGGTTATTTCAGTTTTCACGTATAGTACAGATCCTACAGAGAACCCGAATTATTTGATGAATTTGTTTTGGTTATGTTGCTTGAGGCCCATCTCAGTATAGAGCAAATTGATCATATTAATATATTTAATGTCTGGTTCATGACAATACATTAGAATTAACGTTGAATAAGTATAACCAATTAAGATATTGTTATAAGGTTATAATAAATTCTTAACATCCAGCCAGACTAGAATATCAGAATCAGTCGAAAAGAATTTGTAATTTGTTCCAGTTGTTTCAAGTTTGGGAATCAAAGGGACTGGATATCAGTTGGGGAAGAAATTCTCATTTCAGATTCTATTTAACTAGTATTCTTCATAAAGTAGGTATATCGGAGTGGAATTTGCAGCTCCTAAAGATGAAATATAGAATTTATACTCTATAATCTATTATAATTTCATCCTAAATACAGATCTCTGAATCACAATATGCGTTGCAATAAATTGTTCAACTAAAGATATACCATCGGTAATTAGACTATAACTCTTATTTCTTAAAAACCAAAATTAATGTCGTTTATTGCACTTTCAAGACAAATAGAAGTATTTTGTTATTATTTGCCATATTTTTTTAAATGTAGCATGTTACCAAGCCAAAATATTGTTAATACACATGTATACAATTTGAATGTTACCGTATTTGTGCATTAATAAAAAATGTGTCACATCTAGGATTTTGTAGCTCTCAAATCCTTAACACTCACATGTTTCAATACTTGATGTTTAAACTAATTGTTACATAATCACCAGAGTCGTGACCAATGATCTAATAATTAGCAAAACTCGAAATCATTCAATTTTTGAGGCTTCTTGGGAGGAACCTTACATTAATATCCTACCTTAGTATTTAACTATGGGAAGAACTGATTGCGAATAGGTATTCAGCATGGAAAACTCTTCTTAACATCAAAGTTCGGAACCAAAACTACTGTTAGATATTCAGCATGGAAATTTCTTCATGATATCAAATTTTGAAGGTTATCCTACTATTTTCTTTTTCAGCAAAATACTACAAATACAAAATATAAAAGCCTCAAGTTGATTTTGGAAACATCTGATGGCGGATAGGTGTTGAATATTGAAGATTATTTGTGTTACCATAGTTTAATGCCATTATATTACCAAATATACCTTGCACCATTTTGGCGGATGCGCTTAAATCTAGCGCATTCACCTTTTTCTTCGAATATTTGACTATATGACAACATCAAGAAAAAGTAACTCAAATCGACCTTGGTATACATTACAGGATATAAGAGGATAGCTGCGGCATGTATAAGTTCAGTAAATTTTTTATAGATGGCTTATAGGCAAATTTTCTACTGAATTGAGATTTTGAAGAAAATCTATAAATTCCGAATTAAGCATCGATTTTGAGGAAACAATTTTTCTACACATTGAAAGCACATTTTTTTTACAACTGGCATGTCTCAGCTTTGGTACAAGTAAATCTATGCATACCCATTTCACAAGCCTCAGATTCTGACCAGCAACAGGGGTCAAACCACCTTGAAAATTTTCCCACAAAACTGGAACAGACAATACCGAATATTTCTCATTTAAAAGTACATATTTTCACGGAGAAACTGATACAAGTTAAATTTTCAGCATGGGGATTTTCTTATGATACCAAGTTGTGAATCTGATATGAGCAGAAAATCTTTCTTCCAATTTAATCTCTGTACATATATTACATTAAACTAAAGGCGAATGCGTTATAAACAGCGCATCCACCAGAATCAATTCTTATGGATCGACTTATGGTGACATCTAGGAAAAGCTCCTTAAACCAAGTATCGAACCAAATGTAGAATCCTGTATGTTACATGTTATGCATAAATTACACGTTGAAGGATTCTACATTTGGTTGGCACCGTCAAATATTAGTTAAGCAAAATGTGTACAGATGGCCCTCAAGCATATTTACTGAATAATAATTTTTTTTTAAGAAAACTTGAATTAATTGATATGCCTTAAGTTCCGTAATAGGTTAGAAACGAATGAATACATCTACTTGAATTAACTATTTATATACTCTAGACTAGACCATATGAATAAGAGTCTATTGGTGCAAATAATCTATAATCAACCTTTTGAAATTATTCCCACAAAAATCAAAACATCTCGAAATTGAGTGTAGATTCTTGTTTAGCGTGGTCAATTTCGTTCTTCCTGTTACAAAATTTTAATACCAAATTTTAGATTTTTCGATTGAATATAGCCATTTTACACACAAAAATATCATTCAAACACAGACTTTCTTATTAGGAACTTATGATGAATGAGTAGGTATCCGGGTAGCAGAAAACCTCTAGACAACCAATTATACACGATTGAGTTTAATGTGTTGCCTAATCACTTGTACTCTCGTTCCTGATATACCTTCTCGATATCATATATTCCTATTACCAAATTCGAACACTAAATTCTTGATTTTTCGTTCGAATTAACCATTTCACACAAGCAAATCATATTCAAACTCCCAAATTCGTATCAGGAACATATGATGGATGAAGAGGTATCCGGGTAACAGATCTTCCATAGGCAACCAATCATACACGATTGAGTTTTATGTGTTGCCTATGTGTTATACTCCTGCTCCTGATATACCCCCTCGATCTTATATGTTCCTGTTACCAAATTCGAACACCAAATTCTTGATTTTTCATTCGAATTTCACACACGAAAATCAAGTCCTAACACCAAAATTCGTATCGGGAACATATGATGAATGAGAAGGTATCCGGGTCGCAAATCTTCTATAGGCAACCAATCATACACTAAGACGTTTTGTGTGTTGCCTATTCGATTTTACTCCTGCTCCTGATATACCTTCTCGGTCTCATATGTTCCTGTTACAAAATTCGTACACCAAATTTTTGGTGTTTCGTTCGAATTTACCCATTTCACACACGAAAATCAAATTCTTACACCAAAATTCGTTTCAGGAACATATCGCACCCCGGCAAGAACAGTGACGCAACTCAAAAATGCAGTATTTGAGAAATAACAAATGAAAGAAAACTACAAAACTCATATTAAAATAGTATAAGCTCCTTTTAAATTTCAAGTAGTTATTTTTGGTAGTGAATTCAATTATAATCTATAGAATAATATCATGGACCTGTAAATCAGTTTTTGTTAAATATGTGGTTTTACCAGGTCAGGTTAGGTCAGGTCTCTGAGTTTTGTCACTTTTCTTGCTTTTCTAAAATCAGTTGTTTTGTGTTGTGACCCCTTGAGTAATACTTATGTCACTTTCCAAGCCCATTTAATTAGAATAAAAAAGGAAGTTTAAATTAAGTGCTTTATTAGCTTATTCAAAATACAAAAAAATTACATGAAAATAGAGTAGTACACAATTCATGCAAACATCGAGTCATAAATGGGCTTATACAACGTGGGAATACTTTTTGCTGAGATAAGTGATTTGATATGAGCTTTCTTTATGGCAGAAATCTCCATTTTTTTCTTATATGCCGGAACGCACTTTATTGTAGAGATGCCCTCTTGCCTTCTCCTGGTATTATTGACATTGATCTGCCCATAATCTTTTTGTTCGTATGTAGTTTTCACAAAAATAATGCCAGGATCAGTCTTCTGCACTTTGAATACTTTTAGTTCGCTAGTTTTTATTTGTTCGTTGTTTGATGTTTTGTTAAAATTTGATCCTATCTGTTCAGAGAGTTTTTTTAAGTCGACAAAATCCTCGTAACTCAATTCTGTTACTTTATACGGATTTCCAGTTTTCCTTGCAGACCGAATTAATCTGACGTAATCAGTAGGAATATAGATGGGACCCGATTTAAGAGCTCTTTTAATTGACTTCTCTATGACAGAGTGCACATTGTCTCCTTCATTTTGTGTGTGTCCCCTGATCAAAAATTTATGTGTGATCGATTTGATTTTAAATTTTTGCACAGCATACAGGTACATGCCCATTATGAATTTGTTCTTTTGCTGGCCACAACAATTATCGGAGTAGAAAACAATTTCAAGGTTATCGTCATTTCTGGTTTTAGCTTTTTCTTCTAAGTATTTCAGAATGCAAGTGCCGATTTCTATGGCACCTCGATTTCCTTGACCCTCATGCCAAAAAAACACTCGACTTTATCTGACTGAAGTTCATTTATAGTTAAGTTGTAGCTGTTGATTTTGCTTTTATAATAAAAGGTAGACGTATCTCCTCTTGGTGCTGGTAGCACCGCTTGGAGATCGTAAGTGGCGACTATAATTTTTCCTTCGCTTTCTTTTGCCTTCTTTTTATCCTCTTCTTTTTCTGTTCTTGACAAAACTTTCTCCTTCAAATGTTTATCATATTTCTCTTGTATCGCTTCTCTTTCTTCTACCCTTGCGTTGTTATACGAGCTGCATAAGTCGCACTGATCTTTTTTGGGGGTGAAAAAAGAGATGTTAAAATTGGTATTGAAAATTCGGGAATACATCGTCAGATTTGCAAACGGAAGGTTTTTTTCAATGCACTCGTTTTTGTAGTCACGGTGTAAATCAGCCAGGCTTTTTCCACCCTCTATGAACTCCCGAGAAGTTTGCGCGCGCAGGTAATGACTGTCAATTCTTGGGATAGTATTAATATGAGCAACAACACCATCTTTTATTGCAGAATCTACTTTGAAGTGGTGTCCGTGTTTACCCCTTAGATCTTCTTGAAGAAATCCTTCGTTTAATTTGGTTACTACAGTTCTAATAACTCGGTTGTTGATGTCCAGCGTGGCCATAAAGAAAAATTTGCAAACACGTACGTTTACTTCGTTGATTACGAAATGGAATGCATGGTTACATTGGCGCCTACTTCCTTCTTTCTTGTACTGATACTGAGGTCTGACGGCGGTCATACTTCTACAGATAAATTCTCGTTGGGATTTCAGACTTTCGAGTGACCAGTAGTTTTCAAATATTTCGAGCCTTTTATTTTCTTCAATTTTTCTTGAACATTTTAGCTTACATTTTTCACCACACGCTGGCCGTACCTTTCTTGCCTGCATTTCTGTTTTGCGAATTGATGATGATGTATAAGGTTTTCCAGCATTTCGGAGAAATTTTGCTTTAGTCTTCTTCCACTCAACTGGATTGGCTTTCCTTTTCTTACCTTTTCGCTTATTATCTGTTTGGGTATTGTCTGATTCGGCACCTTCTTTCTTGTTAGTAATAATATTTTCATTCTCTTCCAATCCTGATGACTCGGACGTGTTTTCAGAATTAGGAGATGATGTATAATGAAAATCTGGATCTATGTCTGAATCATCTGCACTTTCATCTAATGATTCTTTTTGTTGTGGACTTGGTTTGACCCGTTGGAGCCTCAATCGCATTGTATGCAGATTTTCAACACACTGCCATTTCGAATGTGATCCTTGATCTTCTGGTACTGTGTCGTTGTTCAATTCCGTCTCTTTCGTGGCACTTTCTTGTTCTGTGGTTTCTTCTGCACCATACTTTGGTCTAAAATGTGTCGTTTGATCTTCCTGTACTATCACTTTGGAAAAATCCGGCACTTCAATCACATTTTCTTGTCCTTCGCTTTCTTCTATATTATTATTCTCTTCATAAATCTGACTTTCGTCGTCGTTTGACTCAGTTTGCAGCCTTTTTTCGCCGAGGTCTCTGTTAGGTTTCACGCTTTCTAAAGTGTTCTCCACTTCACCAATCAAGCAGGTTTCTTCGACTTCCATGTCAGAAGTTTTAAGTTTTTTGCTTCCTTCCTCGTTTTTTAATTCACAACTCTGCCCACTCTTCGGGATTTTCGTGGAGATTCCAGACACTAGACACGCATGTTTTAATTGCTGAAATTCCCCATTTAGTCCTTTTTCAATTTCAGCAGCAGCAGCAATAGCAGCTGCTAGAATTTTTCTACCTCGGTATCCTTGCTCTGGGTTCATAACGAATCTACAACAAATAAATTTCAAGCTACATTATTGATGTTCATTTCGTAGAGTAATATTATTCGCAATCACAAGGTTAGGTGACTACAATGTGAGACGTACTTTTGAATTAAGGAAAGTGACAACACAAAATACCGATATTCTAAGTCAGGAAGAGTGAGACAAGTCGAAATAAAACAATACAATAACATCCATTTAGAGATAATTCATTCAAGAAAAGTGATACAACACCAAACACTGACCGTCTCCATCAGGAAAAGTGGCACAAATCGAAATAAAACGGTACAAATCAATAGATATAGTGATAATTGATTCAAGAAAAGTGACATAACACAAAACACTAACACTTTCAATCAAGAAAAGTGGCACAAATCGAAATACAACGGAACAAGAAAATAGATTTAGGGATAATTGATTCAAGAAAACTGACACTTTTATGCTTATGACAATATCAAAAATTATATTTCACTTACCTTACTGCACAAAAACTGTCACAACTCGAAATGTTACGCTTTTCTTGACCGACAACATGCACACCTTCCTGTAACAATACTGAAGTGACACTGTTCTTGCAGTGATGAACGTGAATTAGCTTGAGAGTAAAACTGGCACAACTGCCCCCTAGCGGATGGATTGGGACTTAGAGATGTGTCGTTTTTCGTGCACGTGAGGATACAAAATACGCATTCATTGCTGTTATAAGCTCAGAATTCGTATTTTTTGAGTTGGGACACTGTTCTCGCCGGAGTGCGATATGATGAATGAGGAGATATCAGGGTAACAGATCTTCCATAGGCAACCAATCATACACGATTGAGTTTTATGTGTTGCCTATGTGTTATACTCCTGCTCCTGATGTACCTCCTCGGTCTCATTTGTTCCTGTTACCAAATTCGAACAGCAAATTCTTGATTTTTCGTTTGAGTTTACCCATTTCACACTCGAAAATCACTTTCAAACTTGTTTAACAAAAACATATGATGAACGAGGAGGTATCCGAGGGAATTTACCTATTTTACACACAAAAATACCATCCAAACACAGACATTCTCATCAGGAAAATATGATGAATGAGAAGCTATTCGGGTAGCAGATAACCTCCAGACAACCAATCATACACGAATTTGTTTTGTGTGTTGTAGTACAACTATTCAGTTGTACTACTGCTTCTGACAGGGCTGTATCTAGGGAGTGGCAAAGGTGGCACTTTCCACAGGCGCAAGGTCCACATGGGGCGCCCAAATATATAAAAAAAATAAAATATTGGAGCACCACGCGAAATAATTTGAAATTTCACAACTCGGTTTTCATGTAGGTATACGCCACGTAAAGAGCGATGCTGAGGAATCTGAAAGCATTTAAAATATTGCTAGCTTCCCTAGAATTTGCGTACTAATCCTAAAATAATCACAAGATTAGCAAAACGAGAATATCTAACTCAAATTATATACAAAAAAAAACTATAAGAAAATATAATGGATTCAAAGAAATTCTTCGAAAATGGGGGTGCTGTCTAATATATTGCCACAAGCGCAATAGTACCTAGATACGGCTCTGGACAAGGACCTACAAGAAACCATAAAGTGTAGCTAGTACTGAACCACAGTTTCTAAACATTTTTCATACTACCTGTGATTCACCAAAAAAAAAGTTCTGTTGGAAAGAAGTGGGCACTCTTCCAGAAAAAATATCACCCTGTAGATTAGCATTCAAAATCAGCATATTACATCATGAAAACTTCAAATTGGAATATCTATGCCAAACTTAAGTTAAATATCTTGTGAAGGGAAGGTGCTATGAGAAAAAAACTTGAACTTTAACAATAGTATCCCAAAAAAAAATTTTTCCGGTGTATACCGATGACGAATACAAAAATCACAGACAACAAGGGAGATGCCGACAAAACGGGTAGATAAAGGAAAATAATAAACCTCGGACATAGACGTACTTGTAGTGCTTCTTCTTCTTCTTGCTTATTTGAGCTGGTAGTTCATATAGGTAGGCGTCTGCCTGTCTGCACTTGTAGTGCAATAAAAGTAATCATCTTGAAAGCGATAATAAACTCATAAACTATAAAAGGGTCCGATTTTTTGCTGCTTTGTGGATTTGAAAGAAAAGTAAAAAGAGTATTGGTTCATTTTATGGAAGAATTTTCGTTCTTCGTATTTGAGATAATTCTGAAATTTTATATTTTGGAAATCTTGGGGGGGGTTATTTCCCCTAGTACTACCTATTTCTCCGCCATTGTGTATGAAATTTTCAGCGTTTTCGTCTTAGCAACATTCGTTCAGTCGTAGGGTGAACAAAAAATTCCCGTACCCTCAGGAAATGCATAACATCCGAACAATACAAAGCAACATATTTCACTTGAGGCTATATATAGAAGGACCTTATTAAACGATGAGTTCGCTCCTGATCGGTATCAATAAATATATCCATTTAAATATTTATATCGGCCCCCTTTATCGGTCGAAATTCTTTTAGATCTTGCCACTATAATAATATATTTTTCGCACCTGTTTCTGAGCGGCCTAGGGCAGCCCCTATGAAACATATGCAGCGGTGTAAAATTATTTTTTTCATCCCTATCATAGAGGGGTATCTATTACAATTGAATTTGAGCATTAGCTTTTTGTGTGACATAAATGATTAACCGGCCTAACATTTGGTTGATGATTACGGTAAAAAAAATTATTATAATTGAATAATTCTCATTTCGAATTCTGGTTGGTAATTAGATCAATTTTCGGTCCTTCTGAGAACAGTGTGGTTTCTGATTGTTTTGAAGGCACAAAATATGGGTCGTTCCTCCCCCCATTATTGAAGAAAAATAAGGTAAATTTGATTTTTCAACGATATCTGGGTGAATAGATTTCCAATATGAGGTTTCATTTGAATAGTTCGCTATCTGGACAGCTGTCATTTTCGAAGCTGTCATATTTTGACATTTGACAAGTAAAAACTACGCCATTGAAAAAAATGGAGCGACACATGGTTCAACGACGCATTGAAACTGTTAAAATTCATAATAGGTGAAAGTTTTGTAGCCACAGTTCGCAAAACTAAATCACTTTTGGTTCTCGGCCGAAAAAATTTGAGCTGTTGGGACAAGTTAGCGATGTGGAGAATGGAAACCGTGTGCTCAAGAATATCTGCGAATTTTCTTGCTGTAGCCCCTAGTTTGGCAATCCCTCAACGATCCAAGGGCGAAGTTTGAAACAAAATTTACTCGATATAATAGCATTTTTTTTATTACCGATTCAATAGTTCTTACTTTATACGGGGTTTCATAAATTGGAGGTACGACGAAAAATGATAAATTACTTGAATAATTTTAAGAATATGATGTCCTTTATTATATGGGCCTGCAAACGCTTTGTTTTCGAGATGCAGGGTGTTTCTTGTAGTCGATTTTGTGATGCTTATAAAAGTTTATCGAATCGTTATTAATTTTCTCTACAGATTGGGTAAATCAGTACCAAAACACATAATTGATTATTTATTCATCACAGCTCACTGGATCTTAAAATAATTTGAATTTTTCTGGGGATTACCAGAATACAGATACAGTCGAAGCAAAATCTTGGATGCGGGGTCTGCACCAAGAAAATCAACCATAATTGATTGGTATGCTGAGTTTGAACGTGATGAAATGAGTACCGAAGACGGCGAACGCAATGGACGTCCAAAAGAGTCTGTCACCGACGAAAAAATCAAAAAAGTTCACAAAATAATTTTGAAGGACCGTACAGTGAAGTTGCTCGAGATATCAGACCTTGTGAAGATATCATCTGAACGTGTACATCATATCATTCACGAATATTTGTACATGAGATAGCTGTGTGCAAAATGGTTGCCGCGCGAGCTCACAATCGATCAAAAGTAAAAACGTGTTAACGATTCTGAGCAGTGTTCGAAGCTGTTCAAGTGCAATAAACCTGAATTTTTGCGTCGATATGTAACAATGGATGGAACATGGCTCCATCATTTCACTCCGGAGCCAAATTGACAGTCAGCCCAGTGGACTGCACGCGATGAACCGAATCCAAATCGAGGAAAAACACAACAGTCAGCTGGCAAGGTTATGGCATCAGTATTCTGGGAAGCGCAAGGTAAAATATTCATTGATTACCTCTAAAAAGGCATCAACAGCGATTATTATATAGCGTTATTGCATCGTTTAAAAATTGAAATCGTCAGAAAACGGCCCCATTTGAAGAAAAAAGGTGTTGTTTCATCAAGACAATGCGCCGCGTCACACATCAATAAAAACAATGGCAAAATTGCATGAAATGTGCTTAAAATTGTTACTGCATCCACCGTATTCGCCAGATCTGGCCCCCAGCGACTTTTTCCTGTTCTCAGACCTCAAAAGAATGCTCGCTGGAAAGAAATTTAACGCCAATGAAGAAGTCATCGCCGAAACTGAGGCCGATTTTGAAGCGAAGACAAATCGAACTACAAAAATGGTATCGAAATGTTGGAAGATCGCTATAATCGCTGTATCTCCCACGAAGACAACTATGTTGAATAATAAAATCGAATTTTGCCAAAAAAATTTGTTTTACCATGGTAGACCAGGGACTTTTCAATTGGCCTGTTACATCCGTAAATGTGCGTATTTTTCATGGAAAATTGTATTAAAAGGATAGGGTGGTGCAACCATAATCATGAAGGCCATTTGGCTGATATCGTTTTTCATTGGTAATTGCATACCTATTCACAATGGAATAAATATCCATTCATTTCTCTTTAAATAGAGTCGTTTCTGTTAATATCCAAATATCTTGAAAATCTTATTGGAAAAACCTTTACTTCCACAGTTTCCGCCCTATGTTGAACTTATAATTTTTTCGGTATACCTAATCTGGTTTGTTCATCATGTTGAACGTTTCAGTAGACCATATATATTCCACGTAAGTGTAATGATGAAAGTGTTAAATAAAACATTTAATATGAAAAACTACCATAGTCAATGAACGGAAATTTTACCATTAACTTAATGGTCGTAAATGTCGGGAATAAAACAATTTGTACGAATGTTAATATTTGAAGTATCATTAAATATCAATGAAGAGAGTAAATAGAGCTTTTTTTGTAACCAACTAATCTTTTTCCAGGTTGAAACATGTGAAACATAAAAGTTTGATTAATCTCCCCACCCTTTATCTTATATTTAATGAATCATTATTATTATTATTTTCATATTCAATACTGCTTGTTCATTAACTTTTATGAATCATTAACGATTTATTTTTCTCAATCTCAATTAGAGCCTCGCGCATAAGAATATCGATTTCGGATAATAGGAATGATAGAATTTAAAATGGTTATAATGACAACAGTATGTTATGCCATTTAGTTATGGAAATATACAGGGTGATTCCCCTGGAAATTTGCATATTGGGGTTTGAGACAATGATCTTCTTCCCTAAAATATTTTGAGATCTCTACAACTTCCGGTTATACCGGAAACAGACTACTACTTTCTTATTTCCAATGGCACACTCAGTAGTTATATTATTGCATCATTAGATAGCTTTTTTGACGATAATTTCGGCAATATGCCATAACTTGGGTGAAAACTCAACGGTTTATGAGTTAATGGGATTCTTATAAAAAAAATGGTGGCGATGAGGACTTCTTTTTCGATTCTGCAAATACGTAGTATTATTTATAACCCTTTTTGCGATTTGGACCAAAAATGTACAGGGTGTTTATAAGAAGATCATGAACTCGAACAATTCAAATTCATCAAAACCCAAGATTTTCAAATTATAACCTATATTTTTCAATATTTCAGTCCATTCTACGTACGAAAATAGTAGGGTTTACTCTATACCTAAAACCAAAACTTTGAGAGTTATCGAGGCAGAACATTAAATGAGGAAAAACCGCAATTTATAGCTGTGTAGAGTGTTGTGCGACTTCCGGAAAACACAGAAAGAAATTAAAATTCGATGTTTCCATAACTAAATTTCACATTTCAAGAATTGTAATGAATTATTCGTAATTGAAAATTGTATTGGTTTATGGATTTTCCAAAAATTCCAACGAAAAATTAATTATAATTCATGAAATGTAACATTTAGTTATCCAAATATCGAATTTTAGTTTCTTTCTGTGTTTTCCGAAACTTTACAAAGTGAGGAATTGCGGTTTTTTGTAATAAAAAAAAAATTTGACGACAACGTTTACTCATACCTGTAATCTGAGAAAAAGAAGTTTGATAATTGGTAATAATTTTTTTATTACCAATTCGGTTGCTCTAACCTTATACTGGATGTTCCTAAATTAGAGTTACGGATGAAAATGAGAGATTCCTTGGTTGATTTCAAGAATAAAAAGTCCCAT
Organism: Harmonia axyridis; assembly: GCF_914767665.1. Classification (NCBI taxonomy): domain Eukaryota; kingdom Metazoa; phylum Arthropoda; class Insecta; order Coleoptera; family Coccinellidae; genus Harmonia; species Harmonia axyridis. The sequence goes on from NC_059508.1 coordinate 1,796,293, forward strand.
GAATATGAGCCGCAACCGCTTTGTTTTCGAGATACAGGGTGTTTCTAGTGTGTCGTACTTTTTAGTGATGCTTATATCAGTTCATCAAATCTTTATTAATCTTCACTACAGAGTGGGTAAATAAGTATCAAAACTTATAATTAATTCATTCATTACAGTTACTAGCAGGATCTTTATAATAATTTGTATTTTCCTGAGGATTACTAAATTTTTTCTCGAAATCGATAGCAGATACGACAAAATTATAACGAACCAAAAAGTGTAGTACTGGACCAAAGTTTCCTTTTGAATATTTCTAAACTACCAGCGGTTCACCAAAAAATAGTTCTGGAGGAAAGAATCAGGCACTCTTCCAGAAAAATTATCACCCTGTAGATTAGCATTCAAAATTAGCATAGTACATGATGAAAACTTTCATTTTCGAATATCTATGGCCAATTCAAATGAAATATCTTGTGAAGGGAAGTTTATATGAGAAAAAAACTTAAACTTTAACACCTGTATCTCAAAAACAAAGTTGGGGTCTCATGTTATAGGACTTTATCTGAAAATGATCCGAGAAATCTGTCGTTTTCATTTGTACCTCCAATTTAGGAACACAAATAAATTGCGATTTGAATGAAACACAATAAATGCTATAACAAATCCCAGACAATTTTTCTACGCGAATTACTCAGTTCAGTTCTTTTATAACTACAGAATTGAAATTTTGTGACTAGAATGATACAAAAAACTGAAAACAACGGATAAGTGTATACCGATGACGAATGCAAAAATCACAGATGGCAAATAAGAGGCGGACAAAACGGATAGATAAAGGAAAATAAAATAATAAACCTCGTAAATAGACGTGCTTGTAGTGCAATAAATGTACTCATTTTGAAAGCGATAATAAACTCATAAACCGTGAAAGGGTCCGATTTTTTACTGCCGTATGGATTTCAAAGGAAAGTAAAATGATTATTGGTTCATTATGTGTAAAAGTTTTCGTTCTTTGTCTTTGCAATTTTATATTTTGGAAATCTTGGGGGTAATAATCCACAGTACCCTCCCCATTTGGACGGCTTTAGCAATAGGAATACCTAGAAATGTTTAAGGTACGTTAGGGAAAGTCTGAATAGGGTTTCTGCAAATTAAAGAAAATCCAAAAACCCTATATTCGAGTGACAACTGATACAAACGAATGAAAATTTAGTGTGTTGATGTAAAATAGCGATGTCACCAGAAAAATAGAAATTTCAAGCAGAATATCGAAAAATTTACAGAATATTTCAGTTACAACAAATCCGACGAAATTGAAGTTTAATTTGTATAGGTAACTATACAGGGTGAGTCTTTGACTTATATATACATATATTTCAACAGAAAATTCCTGAGGTCGAAAGAAACGCTTTTTTCCGATTCAAATTTTTTTTCTCATTTAGTATAGCTGGTATGTTGGAGTTATCGTGACTTTGATGGATGGAAAAGATTCATCACAACCATAAAAAACTATATTCAAAAAATCAATTTCTTTGATTCTATTTCATTTTCGAGATATAACTGAAAATTACATTTTTTATGGATTTTCAACAGCCTGTATCTTTTCAACCGAGCCGAATCGGAAAAGAATTGAAAAGTAAAAAAAGGTTTTGGCCTGAAGAACCTTCGGTTGAAATATATGTACAAGTCAAAGACTCACCCTGTATAAAATAATCACTCCAATGTTCACGAAGGATTGTATAAACATATCCCTTCATCACTAACCGACATCAATTACGTAATTGTCAATCACATCTAATAATCATTTAGTTCTTTGGTCTCATGCGCATGAACAGCTTTCACGCGTGATTTTCTTGATTTTTTTTCAAAATTGATTTTCGAGGTAGTACGCTAATTTCATATAAATGGTTCAAATACATTTCTGAGATTTTCAAATTCGTCTTGTACCTAGAATATTATTTTACAATATGAATTGAAGATCCATAATAATCGTTATGCGACGGCAAGTGGATTGCTTGTAGAAATTGAAACTTCGCAATATCTATTCTGTGGTTATTTTTTATTTAGTCAGTTTTTGGGATAAATTCAATGGATGTTCAAATTATTGACAATTCCTCCTTAATATATAGGGTGATTCACGGCCATGGCCTATTAGACGTTTATGGTAAACTAATCATAATTTTGTGCTGAGAATTTGCACATTGAGGTTTGAGACAATGATTTTTCTCCCTAAAATATTTTCAAACCACTTCAACTTCCGGTTATACCGGAAACAGACTACTATTTTCTTATTTCAAATTGCAAAGCCAAGCCGGTATATATTACTGCATCATTATATAGTTTATTCTATGACAATTATTTCAGTACTATGCTAAAACTTGCGTATAAATAACCTCAGCAGTTCATGAATTATTGAGATTCTTATGAAAAAAATTGTTGCTACGAGGACTCGCATTTTTTTTAAATGAAAAGAAAAGAATAAATAATCTCATTAACTCATGAACTGTTGAGTTTATACCCAAGTTATAGCATATTATTAAAATTGTCATCAAATAAGCTATCTAATGAAACAATAATATACTGGGTGTGCCATTTGAAATAAGAAAGTAGTAGTCTGTTTTCGGTATAACCGGAAGCTTAAGAAGTCTGATAATATTTTAGGGAGAAAGACCATTGTCTGAAATCCTAATATGCAAATTTTTAGCACAAAATTATTATTGGTTTTTACCTTGTATATAATACAAAAAATGAATTATATGATTCAATAGAATTGCGATAGAATAGATTCATATTCATACATTCGATATTTGTAGGGATCAAGTTCATGTAAAGTTATTTAAAAAAATATTTGACTGATTGTTTTGTATATTGATTTATATTTCTATCCCCATGTTTAATAGGTTGGATAGATTTATATTTGAATTTTTCTTCCAGTATGTGTGATCTGTTCATGTCTAATGATTATCGGAATTTTTGTTTTATTTTGAATATGATAACACTGGGAAATACATCAAGACAGATGATGCTCATCTTATGCATCTTTATTCCTTTTCCATTCAATAACAGATATGATACAGATACAGGAATTTTGAAATATTGTTGGATTATTGCATTACTGGAATTTCCCGCTATTTTAGCTGTGAAAGTTATACACATAATGTCAGATCGATTTATAGCTGACATATGGAAGTGAGTAACCATCCATTGAGCGTTACAAGATAAAAAAACAAAACAAACTGGACCTTCGAGATATCGAATAACAAGAACCACTTGACTTCGCAAATAATTTTCACTGATGAAGCTCATTTTTGAACCATTTTTGCTTCGTATAAACAGAAAAAACTGACGAGTTTGGGGCTCAGGAAATCCTCAAATGTTTCATTAGAAAGGAACCTAAAAAGTGTCTTGAGCAATGGACTGTTTTTCTTCAAGTAGGAGTCACAGAAACGATAAATGCTGTGTTGATGAGATTTTCCGGAAAACGCCAATTTTGAGTGGCAAGTCCCTCAAAAATCTTAAATGATAATAGCAATAATTTTTAAGATTTTGCAATTTTATTTATAAATATGCTTTAAAGATATTTTGTTTGGTGTAAAAAACTCGCTATAAGTAACAAGTGAAGAGCATAAAGTGGATTCAACATCAATATTCTGTAGGATCAAGAAAAACTCTTTCTGTAATTAATGAGTTTGTTGTTATCGATCCTTTGATCACACCTGTGTGCCTCAAAATGTTAAAAACGGATTAAACAATTTTCAACTGTTCAACAATATAACCGTAAAAGCCGTCAGCATAATATTACAAGGCTTTGCTACAAAAAAAAAGACTTTTGAATTATTGCATCTTTTACTTCAATTGACACACCATTCAGATGCAATCAGACAATTATTTAATTGCAAACTCGTAGATTTGTTACAAAGATGCTGATTATTATTGTGTACTACGGATTAGTTATAAAATTAATGGAAAACAGCACGACATAAAAAAATGGCTTTTTTGCATATTAAACAGCCCAAGTAAATTATCAATTCTACACGTCCTTTAGTCGCATGAATATCCGACCAAAAGATAACATAAAAAATGGAAATTCTCTTTAGACACCTCGTATGGCCGCTACTTGAATTACATGAAAAATCATTCTTGCCGACGGTTGATGTGTCGAGCTCGGCCAGACTTGAAAGCTCATTCATAACACGAAAACGGAGAAAAAAAAAAGTTGCGGCCACAAAATCGAAGCGGTGAACAAGTGGGCATTTACCATACTAAATGCTAATACGAAAATTTTTCATAAGCAGGAATCGTGTTTTTAGTATATCTTTAATCTTAGTTTATATTTACGACGATAGTTATATTAAACCTAATCTTGTGATGAAACCGGCCTTATAATTGGGGTTGGATCCAGCTAAAGGTGTGAGTCAAGACACCTGTGCGGTGCCTCGGGCACTCTATGCGTGCCGGTATGCAAGAGAATAATCTTAACTGACAGTTTAAAAGATATGGCGGTGAACATAAAAAGATATCTCACCATATGCCACAACAATTTTACAATGATTAAACATATTTGAAAGTAATTACCCATGGTGGATGGTAGCGAGAGACAAAATGGTATTGTTCTTTACAAATTATCCGAATTGTCGTTTTGACACTAAACACACACAATAAATCCAATCTAATTCGGCATGTTTGATTCAGACGGTATATTTTGTGATTTCATCGATCAAAAGAAATTACTCTTTTCATTGTAGTAGGTATAATATAGTCAAATGAAGTTGCTTTGTTCCCGTATTTGTATTGCTTCTTGCAAATTATTCGAATTGCTGATTTGACTTTGAATAACACGATAAATACAATATAACGTGTTTGATTGCGTTGGTATATTTTGTGATTTCATGGATTAATTCGAACAATTTTTGTTGTTGTAGGTAGTATAATATGGAAATAAATCTTTTTTGTATTTATTCTTGAATATTATCCGAAATTGACACTAAATACACACAATAAATTCAATCTAATTTGGCTTGTTTGATTCAGACGATATATTTTGTGATTTCATCGATCAAAAAAAAATGACTTTTTTCATTGTAGAACAATACAGTCAAATGAAGGTTTTTCGTTCCCGTTGTACTGTTCCTTGCAAATTATTCGAATTGCTGTTTTGACTTTGAATACACATCGATAAATATAATATAATAATTCAACGTGTTTGATTCCGTTGGTAAATTTTGAGGTTTCATCTATCAACTTAAACAATTTCTGTAGTTGTAGCTATAAAATATTGAAATTACTCTTTTTTGTATTGATCCTTGAATATTATACACTGGACTCTAGTTAACTCGAACCTCGTTAACTCGAAATCCTTGATAACTCGAATTATTTTCAATCCCCTTGGAAAAAACCTGTCTAATTTTTGTTGTAATATTATATTGCAGCGGAGTGAAATTGTTTCGTTCTTATATTTATTAGGTCAATTGAAAAGTCCCTGGTCTGATGCACAGATGGCGGTGCTAGTATTAAATACATATGCTTTTTAGTAAGTACCAACCTACGAACGATACGTGTCAAAATTTGACAGCAGTCAGACCATTAGTTTGTGAGATATTGCGTTGTGAATGTAGCTACTTTTGTTATTTGAAAAAAGGCAAAAAGTGTTTCCTTTGATTTCAGGAATCTTCGGCTGAAATATATGTACAAGTCTAAGACTGTAAATGCCAAATATCAAACAATAATTTATCTTTGCTATTTGAATACATGCCGACAACAAGATTTCTATACAAATTCTTGCCGTCGTCCGAACTACAATAATTTTCTGTTTTCTATAATTAATTTACTCATACATGTTCTGTCAGCAAGTTATTATATTATTCCTTCATCATCTCATCTTGTTACTTTCTTAATCTACTATCATGTTACTTTTTCATTCTGTTATTTCGTTATAAGATTATTGCGTGATTTTGCAGCTGCTGAAAATTAGATTTCTACAAGGCTAGAAAAGTGAACAGAGAAAATTTCAGCGACGAAGATTCCTCTCTAACGATCTTGAAGATTACTCGTTGGAAATAATTAACCGTAATCAAAAAACCAGAAAAGCTTTATATTTTACGGCAACGTTTTGTGATGAATGAAATCGCATCCTAATCATATCAATAACTCCTTGATTAACAGGCCCAATTCGCCAATTTATAACGAAATTGACGACGTTTCCTGAGTTAAAACGTGTAATGGATTGTCCAAATTTACATCGGCAAAATCACGGCTTTTGTTAAAAGTTCAGGTTACAGGATACTCACTTCATTATAAGCCTGAAGAAATGAGATTCAAGATCAGGTGAGACAAGGATTTTACTCATGGAATATTTGCATAACAACATTAATTACAGTAAATGACCACTTGTTGCAGAGCCACGTTTACTTATAATTTTGTACCGGTTTTGTGCAACTCTCAGGATGGATGAAACCAAGTTTTAAATGAAGGCTTCTTCATTGCCTATTCCGACTTCTCCGTAACCAGATAAATGGCCTCACAAAAAATCACCACTTCCTTTCTGCACGGTTAAAATATTTCACGGAATATGTGATTTAAAAAAAAACGTTTTGTAGAAATACAACAACGCATAATTATTTATATGTTTTATTAATTAGCCGAAAATTGTATGGATTTCCCAATTAGTACTGTTGTTCAAAGCAATAGATACATACAGGGTGATTCATTGGAAATGGGCGGAAGCTAAGGGTATATAGAGGTCACTGAGGCGAGTCAGAAGAACCTATATTTGAAGGGTCTATCTATCTTTATGAACAAGATACAGATTTCATTGATTTTTTCAACTTCTCAAATTACCCATAGCTTTCGAACCACCTTATACGTGTCAAAATTTGACAGTAGTCCGACCTTTAGTTAGTGAGATATTGCGTTGTGAGTGTAACTACTTTTGTTTTTTGAAAAAAGATGTAAAAAAAGAATACGTGTGCTGATAAAATATTGCTTTTTGAAGGGAAAAAATACAGTTGAAGCAAAATCTTGGCTTGATGAAAAGTTTTCTGGGTCTGCACCATGAAAATCAACCATCATTGATTGGTATGCTATGTTTAAACGTTGTGAAATGAGCACCGAAGACGGCGAACGCAGGGGATGCCCAAAAAAAGCTGTCACCCACGAAAAAATCAAAAAAGTTCACAAAATAATTTTGAATGACCGTAAAGTGAAGTTGATCGAGATAGCAGACATTGTGAAGATATCATCTGAAGTGTACATCATATCATTCACGAATATTTGTACATGATAAAGCTGTGTGCAAAATGGGTGCCGCGCGAGATAACAATAATAATAATAATAATAATCCTGGAAGCAATAAAACATCTGGTATTTCTCAGAGAACTCCTAACTTACGGTAAACTGTAATATTTGTCACATAATTATTTCTTATCTAGTTCAAACTATATATATTTGGTTTTTTTCAATATCAAACTGAAACCTTTTATCGGAAAATCCTTAAGTATTTTGTTGTTGTTTATGAGAGACTTTCCTTTTGAAGATATTCCAAAGATTTACTATCGAAAATAATAAATCGAAAGGAAATGAAAAAAATTTCACTCTGATTCGAACCTCTGTCTTTCCCTTGCTGCAAGAAGGGTCTGCCTATTGGGCCAAAGAAAGAACACATTTTTGACTTGGCCGATTTCTTAGGTCATTGGTTTGTTACCGGTAATAAGTAATAAACTAAATACTATAATCAAATGAAAAAAATTGCCCGTTTTTTGGGTATCATATCGACAGAGTGCATAAAACGTCAGTTTCTGCATATTCATTAGAAGGTAGTCCGGTTGCTAAAGGACTGAAGGAGCATCATGAAACAGCAAAAATCCAAGTGCTCCCAAAAAAAGGTTGCGATGATCAGAAAATTAGAAAGATTAGAGATAGGTGTGGACCGGTAAAAATCCTCTTAGCACCTAAAAATTCGGTTGTTCCGAAGTGTTGAAGGTGTTCCCCAATTTCATTTACCAATATTCATCAATGTCATAACCTTCAGAATGGCATGCCTTAAAAAACTGGCCACCTTCATCACTTTAGGTTCGGCCGATAGCCCGATGCTTGGAATGGAACATTATTTATTCTTTTCATAATATGAAATTAGTCATGGTTTTTTAAGATCTAAAGCGGGCATAAATATGTGTAGTTCTTTTTTGTTCGCCGGGACCTCTTTTCGTTTATTAGGCCCAGACCAGACGGTCCGTTTCTGGCTATACGTTACATCTGCTAGGTATTCCGAGACTTACAGACTCCAGAGCGGCATTATCTTTAAGTCTTGAGGGACCACCTGTGGACTGGTTAATTTTGGTAAATAACAAGACATTAATTGGACGATACCAATCGTTATTTAATTAATGTATCTTCCCTTGTGTATTTCGGGATGATTTTCAGTCGATATCTACAGGAAATTATGGCGAATTCAAAAACATTGCAAACTTTACACTACGGTTTACGCTTTCAACGCAAAATTGAACACGTTGAAATTTGTTGATTTTTTTCACTGAGTTCTCTCGACCCACAGGTTGAAAAACACTTCTATACAAGAACCGTTATATCTCCTGAAATATTTATCACAGAACCCCTCAAATAAAAAAAAGTTTTTTAAAGATAGAGCTCTGATCTGAAATATGATGAGGTTTCAAGTCAAGCTCATGTCAAGTAGTCGTTTTTCAATCTCAAGTCTTGAATTATATCAAGCTATTTGATTTTTAGCAGTTTTGTGTAGTGTCACATCATTAAAAAAAGGATGAAATGAGAAGAAACCTTGCAATAAACACTTTCATTTATTGAACTTATGGTATAAAAGAACCGAAAATATCAACCCTTTAGAAATAGAAACATAAATTAAATCATAACAAAATAAAAAATAATACAAAAAATGAAGTTTCTCAATAATCAGAAACTTCCAGGCTTTGGTTGATTTAATAATTTTCCATCCAGGATCTAAGGCATCTTATAGATTTATCGCCTCACCTATTGCGGGTTTTTGTTACTGTAAGAGCAGCTCTGGAAAATTGTCTCTCAACAGGAGATGAAGATGCTGGCGTTGATAAAAAATCCTTGGCTATTTTAGCCAAGTTTGGAAAGATATTTTCCAGAATCTACCAATAGATTTCATAAAAATGTGAGAAAACTACTAATAAAGTCACACTGGCGAATGCTTCAGTCTCTCGGCGCTAAAGGAATCCCCTTATTTAGTCTAAGCTCGCCCAAGATTGCAGAAATATATACCGTGCGACGAGTGCATATCAAACTCAAGGAATATCAAGTTGCTTGATATCAAGTCAAGCAATGAATATCTAAAATCAATTCAAGCCAAGCTCAAGTATGTAATTTTTCACGAGCTTGATTATTAAGTCAAGTAGTAGGTTAAAAAGTCAAGTAACTTGGCTTGATGAATCCCTACTCGGGGTGTACGTAGATTTTTTCTCTTTGATACATTCCAAAACGTAAACAGTTGAAATTTATTTTTGATTGATACTAGACTAAAATATAATTGTGCCACGTTAATGGAAGGCTGTCCAACGCAAATATTAATTAATGAATTAACAAATTAGTTGACTGAAACATGATTATACGCTTTAATTCAACCGTCTTCTCAAAAAGTGAAAGTTTATTTTTGATTGATACTAGACTAAAATATAATTGTGCCACGTTAATGAAAGGCTGTCCAACGCAAATATTAATTAATAAATTAACAAATGTGTCGACTGAAGCATAATTATACGCTTTGATTTAAACGTCTCCTGAGTTGACAGATCTGAGAAATTTTTCTATGGTCAGATATTTGGTTTTTGAAATACAGACCTTCATTTTAAAAAAAATCAAGATATTTCTTCACTAATGTGTTGTTGTCAAATTAACTTGAATAAAAGATAATATTTTCGTGGATATGACAAATCTGTCTTCAAATGAAATTCCAGCCATCATAAACACAATAATTCTCGAATAGAACAAACTAGAAACTCGAAACTTAAGAGTTAATGGGCAACAACATTTCAAGTACCAAAATTTTTACTATAAAAAAAATTGTCAAAGCATTCCCGACAAATTGCCTAGAACTGAATCATGAAAAATTGGATCAATTTTATTAAGAAAACACAGAAAATTGTTTGTTGTGAATAAATAACTACATTCAAAAATGCTCTCTCGAGTGAAATGACGAGAAAAGTTTAAGACAATGAAAATTCTCAGGGTACGTTGAAACAATTCGGTCATTGGATTGAAGTATATCGATAAATATTTTTTGGTAATTTTCGAAAACAAATACAAATTATTGTTCACATTCAATTCGATCATATATAAATATGATCGAATAAAACTAAGATGATAGAGATTTTTGCCTTGAAGGTGCATAGAAAATGTGAAGATTGAATAATTTGTATTTCAGTTTTTTTTTAAGTCTTATTGACCTTTCAGTTGTTTTTATCGCAATTTTGTGTGTAAATTAAAAGCACCAACCAAATTTTTCCTGAAAAAATTTGGCTATATTGAAGGAAAAAAGTTTTTTTTGGTCTGTTTTGAAAACCAAGCACCTTTTTTTATACTTACGTAGTTTCTAATTTGAATATCTACTAAATATTTTCAGGGTAGTTTAAACGGGTTGTTGAACAGCGTAAAGCAGTTCACGGGGTTGGTATTTCCTCAATAATAATAATAATGAATCATGGATACTGGATAATTGAATCATTTAAGAAATAGAACATTAATTCAATTTGAAATTTGCAATTTTAGAATGTGTAGAATCCTTAAATCGAGTGAAAAAGCCGAGCATCTCTTGAAAATTAGTAGAACTAGTTCAATGAAATTTGGTACGAAAATAGATTGCTCTACCACATTGATCCATAAATTTTAAAAAACAATAAACCATAGTATAAAATTTACAATGTTTTTTTTCGAAGGTGGACGTTGATTGAATTACCATTTCTTTCAGCAGAATTAATTGTGTGGCGTAAGGTACGACTGAACGGCCCTTCTGGACGTAGCTTTAGGTACAGGTCGGGTCGATGTCTGGGAGACTTGCTGGCACCTTTTTATCCCATTCAAAATTATTCCATCAGATGAGTGGCAAGCTTCAAAACCGAATGGTATTATAGATTGTGTATTTTTCCTGGTGTCCAAACCTACCCACATTTTCGTATTATTCTTCAAGAATTCTTTTTATCAATGAAATTTATATGGATGGGTCCGACTCCGATGTTGAGGTTACCGTATAAAATTATTCAAATAAGTTTCTTTTCAGCTAGGCCGTATCATGGGGCATACATTTAGAATCTGATTTGATTACCTGATTGCTTCCATTGTATTATTAAAGTGTTTTTCACTTTGGGCATAGCCGCTTTTTCATTAATAACATCGTGGATCTTTTGGCTGATCCCGCATCGATTTTTGTTGCCGTTGTGTTGGTAAAAGCCGCTTCTTTCAGGCCAAACGTGTAATTGGACTTCTGAATGGCCATGCAATCAAAAGGATTATTAATAGGCAGCACCATTTTGAACCACGTGAAAGAACTATTTATTTTCTTCAGTGTTACATAAATTATGAGAGTATTTTGAAAAATTAATATGTTCGCTTCGTATAGAAATTTCAGTTGAAAACGTTCGGTGTTTTTGAATAGGTATTTCGATCAATCAAAATGTTGTTTCAACTTCGTTTTCGTCAATCTCTCTCTTTTGTTCAACTCACCTTATGAAAAAAATATATTCTGATCCTTTGTTACCACAAACTATGGGAAAGACTTGCTTTTGAAATGAGGTTAACTTTGATCACTTTCGTTCGATTTCAATAAAAAAATGTCCAAGTCTTGCTCTAAGCTAAGCTCAATCTATCCGCGAGTACCGCAACAAAATATGTTCAGTAGTTTCGGAAATTAGCGGGAACATACATACAGAAAAAAAGAATTGAAAAACTTTTTATGTTCTGTTACTTTTCTTTTATTGCTCACTTTCAAAGAGTTTTTGAGTGTACACACATACGGTTTGATTGCTTTATTATATGTTCACATTCAATAAATGAACTATATCTTCATCAACTGGTGAAAAATTATTAGATTTAACTAAAATATTTCTTAGAAACTTGACAACACAAAGAAAATATCAAGAAATAGATTGCTACCTCTATACTAAAAACAATAATTTTTACGGTGAAGTCATTGTGTCGGACTGATGAATTTCCTAAAAGAAAGAACCATAATACCAAATTTGCAGCGTTTATACATTTGTTAATTTTATTTTCAAGACAAATTCCAAGTAATTCACTCTTATAGTTTTCGAAAAAAGCTTAAACTTTTTGGAATCGTTCGATCAACAATTAATAACCATCTCGATTTTTTATGTTCTCGGAAGTGTTGATTTTATCGATTAGTCTAAATTTTTGAATTATGTAAATACATTCTGAAAGTTAAAAAGCGGCATTCATAGAAAAAACAGATTCTATAGTTCACAAAATATAAAACCATTGAATCTAGTGAGTGTACTACATAGAAAAGAGTATTCTATTTTATGAAATTATGTACCAATAATGCCTTACAATTAGTATTGAGCTGTAACAATATACCTAAACCAGGGGAATATGGTAATTTTTGATATGTTGAGTGCCCCCATAAATATTTTCGGATATACGTTGAGAGGGATTACCACCACTTGGCCTTTCGCGTATCCGTCAAACATTAGGTACCCATTAATTTTTCCTCTGGCACTCTTACGATGTACCGGGTTTTTCACCATAATTTGACCCCCCCTTTAACTTTGTTACTAAAAGAGGTACAAAAAAATGTTTTCCACAAAAGTTTCACGAAATCGACTAATGTTTTTTAAAAATGATTTCACAAAACGAAATATATACAGAGTGGGCCACATATTAATATCAACTTCATTTTTTCAAATGGAACACCTTGTATATTTTTCTATATTTGACTAGCTCTTTTTCCCCTGATTTCAAATATATAACATATGTTTGGCCTATCTCTCTTATTCTGAGTACCACAGAGTTTCAAATTTTAAGAACCACCTAGCATGCTCAGTAATCAGTTTTCAGGTGGTAGGCTGCGATAACTCAAAATGCTCTTTTTTGAGTTATCGCAGCCTACCCCTTGAAAACTGCCAGCTTGCATGCCAGGTGGTTCTTAAAATTTGAAACTCTGTGGTACTCAGAATAAGAGAGATAGGCTAAACATATGTTATATATTCGAAATCAGGGGAAAAAGAACTCAAATATAGAAAAATATGCAGGGTGTTCCATTTGAAAAAATGAAGTTGCTATCAATATGTTGCCCACTCTGTATATATTTCGTTTTGTGAAATCATTAAAAAAAACACTAGTCGATTTCGTGAAACTTTTATAGAAAACATTTTTTTGTACCTCTTCTAGTAACAAAGTTGAAGGGGGGTCAAATTATGGCGAAAAACCCGGTTCATTGCTGAGTAAATTTTCTAGGTAAACAAGGTAAATCTACCTACAACGTGATCTACATGTGAGATAGATCTACATACTTACAAGATGGATCTATATAGGATTTGATCTACATACTATATACAAGATCGATCTAAACTTCTACGTACAAGATCGATGTACACTCAAGACAATCTATGTACATACAAGATAGATCTAGATACAAGATAGATCTACCTAGAAGCTATATCAGCTGGCCTACTAGTCAGGTTTACTAATGTGAGAAGCTCACATGGTGAAGTGTTGTCCAACAGAAATATTAGAGTTAAATAGGCAATTCATTATCTTCGCCATTCGGGCCAGTGATGGTGTGAAATGAGCCCCAAGGACCCGGATCGGAAAAGACGAAGAACTCAAAGGAATTTTTATTAAATTATAAACGAGAGGATGAGAGCGCAGATGTTAACCATAGAACCTGCCGAACAAAATATACCTACCTAAACGCTGTTCTGTTTTTCGGTACTACTAAAGCGTTAAAAAACATAATTTATCTTTATAGGCGGACAACGTTTTGATGCTTTAACGTGTAATTTATAAATGATTTTGTTTTTTAATGCCTTTGTGTACCTTAAAGTCATCGTAGCGCAACGAATACAATCGTGTCGGACGATGGATAGAAGAGTAGGCAGGCAATTTACCACATGATATGTTTGCTTAAGGGCAAGATATCAAATATTTGATCGAAGCAATCGCAGACAAGAGCCCGCGGTGGCTCTTTCACAACTGCACGGCTCGTCAGAACTGAAACCAGTTGGGGATACGTCTCAGCTTGGTTCGGAACCAAAGCGGTCTAATACAGAAACAAGTTGGCCCTATAATTAAAGGAAACTCATTTGTGTTGGTCTGACACCTTAAAGATAGGCATTTAGCCAGACGTCGGCGGCACCTTTGTACCCGTTGGTACCCTCTTTCTGAAGACAAGCAATCTCACTCGCTTCTACCTACCTGCTTTAATACAATTCGATGCTTAACAAACTGCTTTAATATTACATAAAGGCGGGGTCGTTATCTGCAAGGTGAGAGAGATAACACAGTTCGACGCCCACTTGGGGGAGTGTTCAACGCAACTTGCCTACATTTGACACAATATACACTACTGACTGTTAAAACCATTAGAATAGTAAATTAACCTAATTTACTCAAGATGAACATCCAAACCTCATGCGTTTGTACAAGCTGTCCGAAAATCAAAATTGATTACTGCTTCTCTTCCTTTCACCCCAGCACCCTCATTCAGTAAGCTCTTATGAATGGATTGTACTTGTCAAGTGAAAGTCTATACAGTGTGATCGAGATTTTACTCAATAATAACCTTCATTGATCTTTTCGGGCATTGGCAAAATGTATAAGACAAGTTATAAAAAAAGGGAAAAACAAGAATAAGGTAAAAAGCATTCACGAAAAAGAAGACACAAACAACTAATTCTGTCGGAAAGAAACGTCTCTGTGCTATAAAAACCTCTTTTAATTATTAGTAATAATAATAAATTCCTTTATTTAAAATCATCCCCACAGTAAATTACAGAGAGAGAAGCGAAATGATGTCAACAATAATATATACAAACTATACAAACTCTGATGAGTTGTTACAATCTAGAAAATCGCTAAGTGAATATGGTTCCAGTTTGATTATTCGTTTCTTTATGGCATTCTTGAATTTCATTAAGCTAGGTAATCTGCATGTAGATGGTAATTTATTATATAGTTCTTTGCACATATAGTTGGTACCTTTTTCTGTTCTTGTAAGCCTATGAGAAGGGTAAATGAAATTCGTCGTCCTTGCATTATAGCCATGGCCAAAGTTAGAGCTGAATTCAACTTGGTGCCTGAGAAAGAACATCAGACACTCAAATATATACAACCCATATATAGTCATAATCTGCATATCCCTGAAAACACCCCTGCAGGTGGCTCCAAATTTCATATGCCTGATTGTTCTTATGGTTCTTTTTTGTATAATGAAAAGGAGTTGAATGCTGGAGCAGCATCCCCAAAACACAATCCCATATCTCAGTACCGATTCAGAGTTGGCGTGGTACAGTATTTTCAATGTCCTCTCATCCATATGTCTGGATATCACTCTGATTCCATATCCAGTGCTACTCACAGTCTCAGCCAGTTTCTTCCAAACGACTGTTCCAATCTAAAAATTCATCAATGTGTATTCCAAGAAACCTCGTATTATGAGAGGTCTGGCAGAGACCTAAAAGAGTCAGAATAGGAGACATTGAACATTGACCGCCATTTTAGTTTAGTCTGGATTCGGTTGCGAATGCCGTTTAAAATGATATCTAAATCAATATCATTATTTTTATTAACTCGATTCTATCCTGCGAATTGATTTGAAAAAAAAGGTAATTTCTGAATACCAGTATGTCCAAAATGAACTAGGAATGGATCAATGAAACATAAGGTATGTATTATTCATTTAATTTTTTATGGTGCAAAATCAGTTATTTTGAAATAGTCAAATAAATACAACAAGTTAAGAACCAGTTTGGAACCGTTCGTTTGGTTCAGTAGAAAACTGATTATCATTGAAGCTAAAACTATCATAGAGCGTACCTTGAGCGAATAGTCATGAATTAATTTTTGTTTTTTCTTCATCTTCTTCGATTCGATCGTTGATTTTGATTATACTATGATGTTATATTCACAAGTTTGCTACTTAGTTTTATGCAAGAAGATCTCGTATATTCACCAAGAACTTTTCAACCTAGCATTTACTTAAATTCGCATTGGTTTGTTTAACGGCATTGAAATCTGAAATAACTAGCTCATCAAAATCTATCACGATATTCTTGAATGAAAATTCCATTGAGACATCTGTTGTAATATAATTATGATTTTTATGTAAGCGGATAATAAATTTGAAGATAATATTATTCGCAACTGACATGAGATCATGCAAGATGATGAAAGGTGGAACGAATTTATCATTAAATGAAGAACATGGGGGAAGAAGTATACAGAGCCTAAATGCAACTGAATATCGGAAGTACACAGGAAGTAAACGGATAAATGTGGACGGAAATGGGTATATAAAAAGGGGGTCTTTATCCATGTCCGAATGGTATGGTGTAAAAATGAAAATATGAAAAAGCAT
Source organism: Harmonia axyridis (assembly GCF_914767665.1). Lineage (NCBI taxonomy): Eukaryota > Metazoa > Arthropoda > Insecta > Coleoptera > Coccinellidae > Harmonia > Harmonia axyridis. Next base: position 1,812,857 of record NC_059508.1, read on the forward strand.
TAACGTGATATGAGGAGCTTTTGAGCATCTATTCATTAATGCGGTAATTGCACCCTTGTCTATACAAAAGCAAATTTTCAAAACCATCGAATCTGCAGTTTTGGAATGAACAGGAGGACAACAATTCGAGCTGCCATATTATAGAACCCCTATTCGGATTTTGTCCATTAATGAACTCAACTACAGCATCTGATCTCCGAATCTACCCTGAAAATTACAAGTTTCTAGGTCTTGTCGTTCGGTAGTTATCGTGTTTACGGACGGAGATAGTTGAATTTAACCATATTAGGCCAATTGAAAAGTTTCCGGTCTGATGCACAGATGGAGGTGCTAGTATTAATCCATATGACTTTTAGTTAATACCAAACTTCAAACGATACTTGTCCAAATTTGACAGCAGTCCGACCATTAGTTTGTCAGATATTGCGTAGTGAGTGTAGCTTCTTTTGTTATTTGAAAAAAGATGCAAAAAAAAGAATTTCGTGTGCTGATAAAATATTGCTTTTTGAAGGAAATAAATACAGTTGAAGCGAAATCTTGGCTTGATAAAGAGTTTCCGGGGTGTCTACCAGAAAAATTCTTGATTGGTATGCTAAGTTTAAACGTGTTTAAATGACCACCGAAGACGGCGAACGCAATGGACGCTCAAAAGAGGCTGTCACAGACGGAAAAATCGAAAAAGTTAACAAAATAATTTTGAATGACCGTAAAGTGAAGTTGATCGAGATATCAGACATTGTGAAGATATCTGAACGTGTACATCATATCATTCACAAATATTTGTACATGAGGAAGCTGCAGAATGGGTGCCGCGTGAGCTCAAAATCGATCAAAGCAACAACGTGTTCATGATTCTGAGCAGTGTTTGAAGCTGTTTGAGGGCAATAAACCAGAATTTGCGTCAATATGTGACAATGGATGGCACATGGCTCCATCATTTCACTCCGGAGTCCAATTGACAGTCAACTGAGTGGACTGCACACGATGAACCGAATTCAAAGCAAGGAAAAACACAACAGTCAGCTGGCAAGGATATGGCATCAGTATTCTGGGATGCGCAGGGTATAATATTCATTGAGCACCTCCAAAAGGGCCAGACCATCAACAGCGATTATTATATAGCGTTATTGGATCGTTTGAAAGATGGAATCGTTAAAAAACAGCACCATTTGAAGAAAAAAAAGGTGCTGTTTCATCAATACAATGCGCCGTGTCACAAATCAATGAAAACAATGACAAAAATGCATGAATTGGGCTTCGAATTGTTTCTGCATCCACAGTATTCGCCAGATCTGGACCCTAGCGACTTTTTCCTGTTCTCAGCGCTCAAAAGAATGCTCGCTGGAAAGAAATTTAGCGCCAATGAAGAAGAAATCGCCGAAATTGAGGCCTATTTTGAAGCGAAAGGCTAATCGTACTACAAAAATGGTATCGAAAGTTGGAAGACCGCAATAATCGCTGTATCGCCCTCGAAGGCAACTATGTTGAATAATAAATCGAATTTTTCCAAAAAAAATGTGTTTTAGTATGGAAGACCGGGGACTTCTCAATTGGTCTGTAAAATTAGTCATCAGTGAGTCGAATAATATTGTTTGAGACTATGTCCGGCTCGAAATTGGAGAACTACGATGAAATGATAGAGCGATTTGTTCAGACAACGTGTACTCAATAACTGAATAACTGAAAATTGCCTTTTTATTGAGAAATTTTTAGGAACATTTTGGCTGGAATAAGTTTCAATAAACAATATAAACTACCGGGCCCAATGTTATTCTCCATGAAATCGAATGGAGATCCTTTTTCTCCACTCGTAGAAAATCATATGCCTAATTATACTGATCCCGAAGAGTTTTACGAGCCAAACAATTAATTTCGGGGAGATCGATAGAGAAGGCGTCCACCAAATGAGTTTTCAAAAGATGAAGGGTTATACCGTCTACCGAAAGAGAAACAGTTGCCTGATTCAAAGATATATCGGCTTTTTATCGGAAGCAGCCTATAAAATTCAACCTACATAATGAATGTTGTATCACATTAGTAAGGTGTTGTGGCTAGTTTTAAAAACTTGTAAATCACTTAGGCATTATTAATCTCCTGAATGCACCATTACGTTAATATTATATTATACAGAATATTAATTTCTCGACATCGTCCAGACACCATTTCGATTGAAAGAGATGAAGTTGGGTATGGTGGAAGTCTCTCACAGCTAAACAATATTCCAATATGCACAAAATGGAAAATTTACTTCTTTACAATTTAGTTCATTCATTATACAATTAATAAATCCTCTTAAATATAAAGAAATACTTCTTTAATCTGATGACTGTGAATATTTTGTAATAATGTTAGGTTTCGAGCAAATTTTTTTGGTTATCATTTTTATTTTGAAGGATTTCAATGATTAATGAAGATTTTGAATCCAAGTAGTGGTACTAAATAAATAAAAGTTGAAATAACACTGATTTATTAGGGAGGAAATGGAATTTGATACAGAACTAGTGATTTCTTTTTTTTTTTATTTGTATAGAAATTGAAGATTCAGGTGAATACACTCAGTGATAGCTTTAACAGCAGGCTGAGTAGACTGAAGCATATTAGGGCGGCAAATTTTAAGGGGCTTATATTTAATTGAGCTTATACATTTTTATTTCGATTTATATAATTGAAAAAATCAACATACCACAAAGTACGAATATCGAAAATTGTAGAAAAATTAAAATATTCAATAACATTTAGAAAATAAACAATGCGCCATTTTGCCTTGAACTCAAAAACCCTCGAAAATCCTGTCCTTCTTCTATCTTTGAACTTCTTCAAATCTCCCTACAACTAATAGAAATTTTTTTTGAAGTATCAGCCCGTTTAGAGATGATTCTGAAATAGGGGCGTAGAAATTGGAGGGGCGTGTACTGGGGGTAATAACTACCCCCCCCAAGATTTCCAAAATATAAAATTTCTGAATTCTCTCGAAGACGAAGAACAAAAGTTTTTCTATAGAAGGACCTAATAATCTTTGTACATTTCTTTATAATCAACACGGCAGCAAAAAATCGGTTCCTTTTATGGTTTTCGAGTTTATTTTCGCTTTCAAAATGATTACTTTTATTGCAGTACGAGCACGTTTATGTCCGAGGTTGATTATTTTCTTTATCTACCTGCTTTGTCGTCATCGCCCTTGTTTTGCCCTCTGAGTTTTGCATTCGTCATCAATGTGTTTCACAATTTATTTCTGGGAACTTTTTTTAGAGAACAATTTTTAATTGACTATACAGAGTGTTCCTAAATTGGAGGTACAAACGCAAATGACAGATTCCTCGGATTATTTTAAGAAATAAAGTCCTTCAACATGGGTCTCCAAACGATTTTTTTTCGTCATGAAGATGTTAAAGTTCAAGTTGTTTTACCATAGCACCTTCCCTTCACAAGATATATTTAACTTAATTTCGACATAGATATCACAATTTTAAGTTTTCATCATGTGATATGGAAATTTTGAATGCAAATCTACAGTGTGATATTTCTTCTAGAGTGCCCTCTTCTTTCCACCAGAACTTTTTTTTTTGGTAAACGATTGGTAGTCTTGAAAATAATGTAAAAGAAACTCTGGTTCAGTACTACACATTTTGGTTTCTTGTCGTACCGATTTCGAGAAAAAAATTGCATACAATTTTTCAGTAATCCTCAGGAAAATTCAAATTATTATAAAGACTGATCCAGTAAGCCGTGATGAATGAATGAAATATAAGTTTTGATACTTATTTTTACCCAAATCTATGGAGAAGATTAATAAATTTTCGATAAACTGATATGAGTATCACAAAAAAAAGTAGGACTACAAGAAACACCCTGTATCTCAAAAACAAAGTGTTTGCGGGCTCATGTATATAGGACTTTTTATTCTCAAAATTATTTAAGGAATCTGTCATTTTTCTTGGTACCTCCAATTCAGGCAGGAACAATCGAATCGGTAATAAAAAAATGCTATTATTCCGAGTAATTTTTGGTTCAAGTCAAGTTAGTCACCTAACCATTCTTGAGTAAACGTTATCGTCAAAAAAAATTTTTCAATCACATCGTATTCGTTGTTTTGAAATTATCAGGAAAACTAAATTTCGTAATTGTTCATAAACGAACTCCACTGGGATTTTTGCAGTATGAACCTGTAAAGGACAAAATTCTGTTCGAGGGTACGCGGCAGACTGATAATAATAATAATAACATATATTCATCATCAATTGACGGAATGAGAAATTACTGAAAGAGTAAAAAATATTGGTTGCAATTTGAAAATCTGAAGTTTTGATGAATTTTAGTTGTCTGCATTCATGATCTTCTTATAAACACCCTGTACATTTCTGGTCCAAACCGAAAACAATCTTATAGTACTACGAAATGGCAGGATCGAAAATTGAAAAATTTTTTCGAAGACAACTTTTTCTGCAGCAGTATTCAAAAAACCGTGAATCCTCTTCGTCACAATTTTTTTCATAAAAATAACTCATGAACCGTTGAGTTTTCATCCAAGTTATGGATATTGCTGAAATTGTCATCAAATAATATAATGATGCAATAATATACTCATTTGAAATAAGAAAGTGGTAGCCTGTTTCCATTATAACCAGAAGTTGTAGAGATCTGAAAATATTTTAGGGAGAAAGACCATTGTCTCAAACCCCAACATGCAAATTTTCAGCACAAAATTATGATGAGTTCTCCATAAACGGCCATCTTGGTGAATCACCCTGTATTCTCCAGCCGCCACTGTCAACCAATCTCATTTCCCCTAAATAATTTGAGGGAAAATATTTTGCTCAAAACACAACCAAACCACTTCAATATGTTCAGCTGAAAAGAACTTATGAATTCCAACTGTATCACTTCACACTAGGTAGGCAAAACGGGAGGAGAAAAATGGCGGTGAAAATTGAAACGGAAGACGCATTAATGACCCTCAAGACCGTGCCAGTCCGTATTAATATTCCGGACCTCTTAATATTTAAAAGTAGATTTGTGTTTCCACGACATGAATAGAATATCAAGCGTGTTGGGCATAACGAATCAGCGGTGTTGTTTCATGTATCCTAAATTTGCCAGGCATAAAAGCCTCGCGTGCACACCCTTTATATGAGATTACAACAAACGCTTCATCCTCACAAAATAAACATACAATCTAAGAGGGCTGCAGAACCGGCATTATGAAGAAAATATTGATTCAATCTTTCAAAATCGAGTAGAGAAGAGGTTATTGCTCGATATTGCTATAAATAATTGCAACTTGAAGACAACGCGCCTGATCCTTATGAAATATCGGGGACCAAGAACAGTATAATGCAGAACACCATATTCCAAAGACATCACTTCGAATGTGACCATGCTTTTTAATTGATAAAATAACAACCAAATAGAATAATGCATAAAGTTTGTGTACAATATATACAGGGTGATTCACCGCGATTGCGTATAAGGAGTTCATGGAAAACTGAAAATTTGCATGTAGGGGTTTGAGACAATGATCATTCTTCCTTAAATATTTTCAGATTTCCGGTTATATCGGAAAATTGACTATTACTATTACTTCCTCATTTTGAATAGCACACCCAGTATATTCATATATCAGTAGATACTTTTTTGATTTCAGCAATATGCCATACCTTGGGTAAAAACCCAACGGTTCATTAGTTAATGGGATTCTTATGAAAAAAATAGTGACGACGGGGACTTCCATTTTTTTGAATATTTCTATTCTATTCTTCTATTTTTTTTTCAAGAACCTTTTTCATTTTCAATTCTGCACATACTTAATATTATAAGACTATTTGTGGTTTGGATCAAAAATGGCGGTGCTGGTATTAATCCATATGATTTTTAGTTAGTGCCAACCTTCGAACGATACTTGTCAAAATTTGACAGCAGTCCGACCATTAGTTTGTGAGATATTGAGTTGTGAGTGTGGCTACTTTTGTTATTTGAAAAAAGATAGAAACAAAAAAATTTCGTGTGCTGATGAAATATTGCTTTTTGAAGGGAAAAAATACGGTTGAAGCAAAATCTTGGCTTGATGAAGAGATTCCGGGGTCTCTACCAGGAAAATCAACCATTATTGATTGGTATGCTAAGTTTGAACGTGTTGAAATGAGCACCGAAGACGGCGAACGCAATGGCTCAAAAGAGGCTGTCAACGACGGAAAAATCAAAAAAGTTAACAAAATAATTTTGAATGACCGTAAAGTGAAGTTGATCGAGATATCAGACATTGTGATGATTTCTGAACGTGTACATCATATCATTCACAAATATTTGTATATAAGGAAGCTGCAAAATGGGTGCAAAATGGGGTAACAACGTGTTAATGATTCTGAGGAGTGTTTGAAGCTGTTTAAGTGCAATAAACCAGAATTTGCGTCGATATGTGACAATGGATGGAACATGGCTCCATCATTTCACTCCGGAGTCCAATCGACAGTCAGCTGAGTAGACTGCACACGATGAACCGAATCCAAAGCGAGGAAAAACACAACAGTCAGCTAGCAAGGTTATGGCATCAGTATTCTGGGATGCGTAGGGTATAATATTCATTGATTACCTCCAAAAGGGCCAGACCATCAACAGCGATTATTATATAGCGTTATTGGATCGTTTAAAGGATGAAATCGTTAAAAAAACAGCCCCATTTGAAAAAAAAGGTGCTGTTTCATCAAGACAATGCGCCGTGTCACAAATCAATGAAAACAATGGCAAAATTGCATGAATTGGTCTTCGAATTGTTTCCATATCCACCGTATTCGCCAGATCTGGCCCCCAGCGACTTTTTCCTGTTCTAAGACGTCAAAAGAATGCTCGCTGGAAAGAAATTTAGCGCCAATGAAGAAGTAATCGCCGAAACTGAGGCCTATTTTGAAGCGAAAGACAAATCGTATCACAAAAATTGTATCGAAAAGTTGGAAGATTGCTATAATCGCTGTATCGCCGTCGAAGGCTACTATGTTGATTAATAAAATCGAATTTTGCCAATGTGTTTTACTATGGTTGGCCTGTTACATATATGTACTTGAGTAAAAAGGGTCTAAAAAGGATGTTAGACCTTAATTTTCGTCACAACGACGTCGTTTACCATTGCAGAATGAAATGGTCACACATAAACATCTTCTGCTCTACAATCGTGATGGAGTTCAACTCTTTGTTCTGAGTTATTCCGACAGCGGTTGTTTCCTTTGTGAATTAATGACAGGATTTTCATCTCTGGTACACTCAAAGAAAGAGTGTTGAGACGCGAAATGAAGTAAAATGTTTTATGTATCTCGAAACAACCAAGAACCCAATTTATTAGTAACACCTCTGGAATTATTGAACGCTATTTGAAACCATTTATTACCTCTCAGTGAAAGAGACGGAAGTGAAAGAGATGGCGTACAAGGGTTGAGAGAAAACGTGGAATTCACACTGTACCTGTGATTTTCTTATATTCAATTTGTGTTGGAGGAGAGTGGGTTGTTAAACGGTATTCGGGAAGTTATTTACAGCTTTTACAATGAAGACGGAATGATCAGCTCAATAGATCCATAGGAAACGTAAACATTTCAAACGAATTTGAAGAATTTATATTATACTACACATGATATTATAGTTGTAGTAGATGAAGCACCACATGGCTTCTTCGTTCTTCTATGGTTCATTGTTTTGTACTTGATATAAACTTACTAACCTAGTGTGGCTAGATTTTACTTGAACTAACGAGAAATTCCCGAGATGAATTGAATCTATAAGGATGTGAAAAAAAAATTATTGCATGATAACATTGAAGCAGGGCGAGTCTTTGACGAGTAGGTACATATATTTCAGCCGAAAATTCCTGAGGTAAAGAAAACAAGTATTTTTTTCTCAATTAGTAAGTTAAGTATAGTGGGCATTTTGGAGTTCACCGGACTTTGATGGAATTTTATGTTCGGAAAAGATTCACACATTAATAAAAAACTCTATTCCGAAAATCATAGTATTCTGGGGCCTCTCCTTTTTGTGCTATATGTGAATGATCTGCCAGACTCTTTGCCATTTTCCATCTTGAGAATGATAAGGCTACTGTTGTTTGTTGATGACGCCAATCCCTAGTGGGAAATGAAGACATGAGTTCTTGCACCGAGCAGACGCAGATAGCTATAGATGCAATAAGTATACTGGGTGTAGTCAAAATGAGCATATATTGAATGTCAATAAAACCGAATTCATTGGTGTAATTTCCCCAGCCCTTCAGTGTTAAGATGTACCAATTGTTACCAATTTTAGATTAAAATGTTAATACACTATTAATTAGTCTATATTTTATATAGGGTGTATCAATAGTGCTCGATTGGTCAACAACTCTTGTAAATGTTAGGCTAGGAGAATTATTAAAATTTTGAAGGAATCTACTGTACTCAACGCATAAGCTCAAATTATTTTCAACGCCTCTGGCTGGTCCGAAAGTAGTGAAATCCGATACAACCCTGTTTTTTGAATGGAACTGCCCAATTTTCATATCACACTCATAATCTCCTTGAAATTCTGATTTCGAAATACCCGAAAAGTTTTCAAGTCTTCTGCGAATTTACGGATCAACAGGTACATAGTCTGAAATCTCTTAAGCAATTCAAAATATCACATCAATATTTTCGCTCATAGGATCAGCTCACTTTTCCAAAATGATTGTAATGAGGTGTAGTTCGATTTCAAAAAATTTGCAGACTTCTGAGCAGATCATATGAGCGAAAAATATTGATGAGACTTTTTCAGCTGAAAATGTCGAGGATAATATGCAGTCAGTTTCGAAATCCTTGTGATCACGTCGAAATGATAATTTCCTTGATTTGGCTTATCTTCAATTGATATTACTTTTAAGTGTTAAGTAGAGTTGAGTAATTTTATCTTTCTGAAATTGTATGCGTGAAAAATATACTGCCAGCCCCAGTACAAAACATGAAATGAAAAGCATTTTGAAAACTATTCATTTTAGACACATTATGTCTCTGCACTGGGCTATCCGATAGCCAAAAAAAAATTAGGAATGCCATTTGAAAGAATGGACTTATTAACATTTTTGAAAGATCATTTTTGAAAAATTGTATTTACTTTCAGGTGACATGTAGAGTGATCGGTAAATTTGTAGAAAACTTGAAAACTTTCCAGGAATTCAATACAAAAATTATACAATTATCTCGAACGGTTTTTCAAACTATGATCTTTAGTTTTTTCAAGAAACTAACTTCAAAAAGTACCACAGATAAATGATGAGAAGTGGGGTATTTTCAAGTTATAATTTCATGGAGATTATGAGTATGATTTACTTTCGGAGCAGCCTGTAGAGTCTGAAATAATTTAAGCTTATGCGTTGAGTAGTCGAATTCGTCAAAATTCTCCTAGATTAAAATTTAGAAGCGTTATCGACCGATCGAGCACTATTGACTCATCCTTTATGTAGTTCACCTGTCTGTATGAAAAATTTGATGAACAAATATAAACTGAATAAAAAAGAATCTCACTCTAAATAAATGGATCGATTGACGGTATCTTAGCCTTGTCCTTTCAGAAATCACTGTGGTCCGTCCCTGTCGGAACGAATTGAGCCTATAAGGAACACGGATTCACATTGTTAGATTTCACAAATACATAATAACCTTTTGTGTTTCAATTTAATTCGGACCCTCTAAGAGAAATTATCTTTGGGGTGGAATATTTGCTGTGCCGGCTTTTGTTAGCAGTGGTATCCTTAAATTTCACCTCGTATTGTAGTCTTTCATAAGATTGTTGAACCCCTGGGGTGCCGAACAAGAAAGATATTAGACTGAGGTGTTTTTATTTTTTTTTTTGACACTCGACCGCTATTCTCACTTCTTCGACTCACCATTGCAGGATGTTAGCTATTCGGCTTAGCTGTTGATTTCGATACAAATCGATAGTGGGCGTTGTGAGGTAATTTTACTTATTGCACTTGTCGCCGTTTATAGTAATCGTTTTGTCATTTCCTATAATAAATCTATGGAGTCATCGGCAGGAGAAATAGTATGTTCTTTTTGTGTTTCTTGATGGTTACGCTGCAAATTTTGAAAAAGTATTACTATTGCGGACAGGTCCAAGGAATATCACGGGCCAAGGCCGTAGCCCCCCAAATTTTTTCAGAATTTACAGAATTCTAATTTCACCGAAAATACTTTCAACTAGGCTAATAACCATAGCAGTCGATGCCTTCATTCAAAGTAAAAAAAAAAAAATACTTTCAACTTTTTCATATTGAATTTTTATTTTATTGTTTATTCAGGACCCTTTTACGGTTTATGAGTTTATTATCGCTTTCAAGATGATTACATGAGCGGCGGCCCCCCTTGGTTTGCAATTTTGTGATTTTTGTATTCGTCATCGGTATACTCTTATCCGGTGTTTTCGGTTTTTTGTATCATTTTCGTCACAAATTTTAAAACTGCAGTTATCAAAGAACTGAACTGAGTTACTCGCCTCGCAAAATTGTGTGTGTTGTGTTTTACAATTTAAGGTGTTTCATTAAAATTTCAATTTATTTGTGAAGAAGAAAAGTTCTGACATCTTCTAGAAATTTACGTATCACTCTACAGGAGGTCCGAAAGACTGTAGTTTTTTGAAAAATTTCAATTTATTCAATGGCTTGTCTTCATTTTTCGTTGACATATATTGTGCCTAATAAAATGTAGTATTCAAGTGTATTCAATATGCTCCGCATTTCATGTTTTGTACGGGGTCTGGATGTATCTATATTTTCCACGCATACACTTTCAAAGGGATCAGATAACTCAACTTTTCCTAATACCTACTAATAATATCAATTAAAGATAAGCCAAATCAAAAAAAATCATCAAAATATTTGGAAACATTCAGTTTGACAAAATGAAATGGAGACCTCGTGAAAAAACAGAAACATAGTCTGAATTGAGGATTGTTCCGTTCTCTACTTGACAGAAATTCCTTTTAATGTGATTAAATATTTCCGCTTATATTTATTGATTATACAACAATTTTTTCGTCAAATTACATTTCGAATTCATCAGGTGAGTATGGTAACTAACTAATCTAACAATATCGGTCTCCCTACATACAAATTGAACAAAAAAAATGTGAACAAAGGAAGGTTTGTTTTGAGAATCACATAAATTCAGCGAAAAAGGTTGAGCAACAGCGATCTGTTCAAATTTGTCTGGTTAGAAGGTTCAGTTTATTGCATTCATTTTCTATATGGAGCACTTTAAAATTATTGTCAAAATCATGTCCGGTTTCTTGAAGTCAAAATGTAATTTGACGAAAAAGAGGTATAAATTACATTGTGTTAACACTATAATTTTTTCTTTTTCAGATTTGGGTTTTTCAAATTGAATTGAAGACATTGAAGAAAAAAATTATGCGAATAAAAATTTGAACAAGTGTGCAAAAGCTCCTGACTTTACGGGAGAGCTTTTCACCTTTTTCAATTCCTGATGAATGATAAATTTTTTTATTAGATATAATTATTATATATAATTTTCGTTGCTGAAACTAAGGCATGTGATTCTCGAGCTGAAAAGATCAATGTGGTATAATAACCAATTCTTGCACCCAATTCTATACTATTTACTGTTATAATTTCGAGAAAAAATCAGGACGTTGGACAGTTGAATTCTTTCATTCAATTCATGAATATTCTAAAGAACGCATATACCAATTTGAAGAATTGAAATTCTTTTCAAAATTGCGAAACAAGAATTTGTGAATTCTTGATGACACTTATAAAGTAGAAGAACATAGGATAATTTTGTTCAATGGTGTATACTTAAGAATTTTTATGAGTGGTTTTCCTCAAATCGATTTTCTAATCCACGAATTATTATGGATCCTTGTTACTTGGACTTATTGATTCCAATTTTGGTGGCGGCTTACCTCAAACGAAGTTGAGCGTTTTAGCAATGTGGTTGCGGTTTATCTTTTGACAATATCTCGAGTAGTTCTCCGTAAATTATATGTGTCTGCCACACTCATTTTATAGCATTTCGTTCCGGAGAAAACTATTAAAATGACTTGATCAATTATGAATTTTAGTTTACAACTCATTTCTTTCATTAAGAGAATATTAAATGGGAAATATTTACTTGATACCTACTATCGAAACCAATAAAAACCTTCCCAAAGCTCGTTTCTAGATCAGAGAATCAATAAATTTGATTTATCGATTATTGGATTACTTATCAGACAAGTTTTCGCTCCTTTGAAATTTATATTTATGCTGATACCAGATTACAATGAATTGATTTATAACAATCATTTGTTTTGTTATACAATAGCTTCTTCGAAATTACTATTACCTGGTACTATGTGAAGTTTATCAATATAATTATTTCTTATTCATATTTTTTTCAACAACTGAAAATTAATTTTGAATATATTTCGAAAGGTGAATTTGAATGGTTTCATAATTTAAAGTAAATGTCCTTAAACTTCACACGATTTTGTGTTTTTCTTCTAATTATGATTGAGAAAAATCTTCACCCTGGATAAATCTATGACGATCTTTGAATGGTTTTCCTAGCACTAGTCTGATATAAAAATTGATTATTCCTCTTCTTGAATGATTTATCATTGGACTTAACTCACTATAAATTGCACATCAATTACTTAAGGAGCAACTACTATTTTATTCCACCGATACCATATCCTATTATACTATAGGGTGTTTTTTTTCGAGGTATATAACTTCAAGTTGTCATTACTGTTCAAGATGGCGACCGATTTAACAGCTGTCAAGTGATTTATTCTCAGTTTGCTTTGGCAATTCATCATGAGTAGACTCACGCCTGAACATAGCTTGCAAATAGTGAAATTTTATTTCGAAAATAATGGTTCTCTGCGGAATAGATACGTATCGCGCACTACGTCCATTTTAATTTGTTTAGCGATGAAGCTCACTTCTGGTTGAATGGCTACGTCAACAAACAAAACTGCCGCATTTGGAGTGAAGCTTATCCTCAAGTGTATGTCGAAACACCGTTTTCTTCAGAAAAACTGACTGTTTGGTGCGCTTTATGGGCTGGTGGAATCATTGGTCCGTACTTCTTCAAAAACGATGATGGCCAGAACGTTACAGTCAATGGTGATCGGTATAGAGCCATGATTACTAACTTTTTCATTCCTGAATTGAACAACCATGATGTCCAGGAGCTGTGGTTCCAACAAGACGGCGCAACATGTCACACAGCTCGTGCCACAATCGATTTATTGAAAGACACGTTTGGTGACCGCCTATTTTTAAGTTTTGGACCTGTGGATTGGCCTTCAAGATCTTGTGATTCAACACCGCTAGACTACTTTCTGTGGGGCTATGTAAAGTCATTGGTCTATGCGGATAAGCCACAAACCCTTGACCATTTGGAAGACAACATTCGCCGTGTTATTGCCGATATACGGCCACAAATGTTGGAAAAAGTCATCGAAAATTGGACGTCCAGATTGGACTACATCCGAGCCAGCCGTGGCGGTCATATGCCAGAAATCAGATTTAAAAAGTAATTGCACAGGATTATCTTGCGGATAAATAAAATTCATGTCAATCGAATAGTCCATCGTTGTTTTATTGCAATTTAAAGTTCTGTAGCTCTAAAAAAAACACCCTTTACATGCCGAAAATTATCTAAAAGAATGATGTTGTCACGAATCAACTCTGGTTGTGCTTTCCTTTTTTTTCAATTTATGTTTCACTTTGTTATATTCATTTTAATTGTAGTTGTATATATTCACCTCATACTCATGTTTTGTAAATATCTTGATGATATTTACTTTCTCTTCTAAACCTAAAGGTAACAGATCGGTGTTCTTTGTTAGGTATACGGTTATTGGGACCTAATTTTTTGAATGGGAAGTTGTTGAAGAATGGTCCAAGCACTGTTTTTCGAAAAAAAAGGAAGAGAGAAGGAAGAATTTTCGTCTGACAATCTACTAGATTTAACACTATTCTTGGAATTCTTCCTCGTAACTAATTTTAAAGGTGGAGGGTTTCAATGAAAACAAAATACTAGGATTCACTTTTATCTATAATTCTCTATCTTTAATACGACTGCATACATTTTAAATAATAATTTATATATTAATTGCTTCTTCTGAAGAACATGACGACGTATCTAAGTTGACATTCTTGTTTTTATCAGCAATTAAGTTAAGTAGAGGTAATGATTTGTCTAAATCCGATTTATCACAAATTTGCCCAGTCTTATAATCTATAGTACGTACATTGCTAGGTAAGCAAAAGGAATATTGCACAGGCATCGATACAGGGTGACACGGTGGCGTAGGATACAAAGCACTCGGCATCACAGGCATTGGCCTTATCACTCCACTTTTATAGACACTAGAAGAAGCGTTCATAGAAATCAGAGCGGCAGCATATTCGAAGAAAGCTGCTTGCTGAGCCATTATCAAGTTCTTTTCACTTTGCAGATCACTTGGTTGTGTCACTTCGGGTTGGGGTATCACCCAAGGGAGACTCGGTAGAGTTTGAGAAGTGGGGGGGTTGGTGAAATAGGGAGATGTTTGGGGCGGGATTGGTGGGGGCACATTCTTATTGTCATTTTGTATAATACTGTCTATGCTGAAGGACTTCAGCGTAGTTGACGTTGGAGTTATTGGAGGCACAGGCAGAGGCAAACCGGTGCTAACAGGACAGACCATCGACGATATATTAGGCAGAGGCGCCGAGGTCGGAGTCGATGGAGCATGCGCAGGCAGGCTGAAGGAACTATTGTTTAACTTGGAAAGGCTTTCGAGCTCTTCGTGTATATTTTTTGGCAGTTTGAACCTCTTTCTTCTCCTAAGGAAACTCCCGTTCTCGAACATGTCCAAAGCGGAGGGATGAAGAGCCCAGAAAGCACCTTTTCCAGGTCTGTCAGGTCTTCGTGGTATCTTGATGAAGCAGTCGTTGAAGGAGAGGTTGTGCCTCAGTGAGTTCTGCCAACGTTGGGTGTTTCTGCGGTAGTAGGGGAATCGGTCTGTGATGAACCTGTAGATTTCAGAAAGGGGCAGCATCTTCTCCGGTGAACTCCATATTGCCATTGCCGTGAGGGAAATGTAGGAGTACGGCGGCTTGTGATCTCCGTAACTTTCCCTTGGAGGCCGCGGCATTTCTGGAAAAAAAGATCACATGTAGTCTTTTTCATCGATGAAAAACGAGTGATGAGATGATCAACCGAAAAGAAATCTCATATGGTGATATTGGTATAAGGTTTGAACACATTTTTATCAAGCAACGCATGATATTTTAGATACTTTTAGTTATTTCAGAATGTTTCATCTCTTAATGTTTTCTGTAATGACTATCCTCGGTGTCTGTGAGAAACCTAAGAAGCTTTTAGAGCTTGTATGATTTAGAACAGTTTGTGTTCTGTGAAAGCTTTGGTACTGTGTCCCATCCCCATTTTAAACACATCTCTGATCATTTTTTTATTGATAGCTTATGGTCTGGAGCTCGAACTAACGATTTTTGGCTTATTAGTAGTAGCGTAAAATTGATAACAATAATTCATTCACTATAAGTATCAAATTGAAAGTGTCAAGAATGAAACGTTGAATAAGAGTTGCTAATGACTATTCAAAATCATCCTCTTGTAGATTGGTCTTAATTTAAGAAGACAAGTTGGTTCTGTATCTCAATTCTGAGCTATATTACCGTTGGTTGCTACCAACTTATTCCACACACCACAAAGGATTCTGATTAATTCGGTTAGGTCAACAGAAAAGATTTTCTTCAATCCAAGTTAGAAAAGACATCACACAGTAAGATGTTAGAGTTTGAGTTTAGTTTTCTACCAAGAAATAATGTTTTATCAAATATTAGGGAAATTAAAATTTACACTACATCGTCAAGTGAAGGATACCTCGAAATCTCAACGATAATTTGATTGAATTTTGCGGGTATGATATGTATGAATCATAACAAAACGTAATCATTAGAGAATAATGTGTGCATTGAAAATGTTTGAATTATATAAAAAAATACCAGGGATTGCCCTTCCATATCTAGAGTTCGTTCTGTTGGTGAATTACCGAACTTAGTTACAAATTTGGATTGTTATAATTCATATAGTTTGTACTCCATTTTCACAACTGAATAATTCGTCAAATAGCCAAGATATTAATACAAAATCATCTAGATTTACCAGAACATTTCTGACTAGAAACTATTGATTAACCAATGCACCCCCCTGATAAAGAGAAGACTTTTTCTCACTTCCAAAACTAGAGTTTCAAAATTAAGGTAAAAATTTTGATTATACAGAATAATATAAAGAAATATATAAGAGAATTCTCGTTGAGTATTGAAATGAGAAATTTTTCCACAAGGCTCTACTTAATCTATAAACGAGAACTGATTCTATGTCCGTGATCAGAATTAATTTTTTCCTCATTTATATCATCCGTATATCATCTCAATTTCAATTTATAACTGGTTAATGCGAAAATATATGAAATAATATAAATTATGTAAAAGAAAGAGAACGATCTTGAAGTAAACTATATTTGTAATAAAGTATTCAGAAAATATTTAACTCACGGATTCTAGCCATAGTCCGTCTCATCTTCTACTA
Organism: Harmonia axyridis; assembly: GCF_914767665.1. Classification (NCBI taxonomy): domain Eukaryota; kingdom Metazoa; phylum Arthropoda; class Insecta; order Coleoptera; family Coccinellidae; genus Harmonia; species Harmonia axyridis. The sequence goes on from NC_059508.1 coordinate 1,829,461, forward strand.
TATTGTCTTGCAAACATGAACGAAAGGATTGAATATCAAGTATAATAAAGAATAGTCATCGTGATTGAAACTGAAGATAACACAACACTACAATGAGTGGTGGCGGAATCTAAGAAATTCAAGTTATCTGACAATAAAAAAAAACAAATACAAAAATTTTGCATTGTTACATCATTAAGCCTAATGAATCTATTGTTTATTGGATTAGATCGGTTGCAATAATATTCGATATTGAAGCGATATTAAATTGTTTTCCTAGAAGGAATTTCCCCATTTATAGTTAGAATTGGATTGAATGATTTAATTCTTCACTTCCTATACTCTTATTGGGATTGAAATTAATTTCATGATTTTACAAATATTTTGTTTTTAGTAGAGCTGCTTAGGACCGGCCACCTAGATATCCAGATCCAATACCACCAGAAGATTATTCAAAAAAAGAGCAAGGCTAGATTGATAAATGCTAGGCTTTGTGTTATACAGGGTGTAACATCAAGATATTTATCATTGGCCTTCTAATCATATCGCGATTACCTCTTAGATCTGCGCAAGCCTTTTCTATCCTCTGCCGTTCCTGATTCCGTGAAGTGATTTCGGCGGCATATACCTCATATTTCAAATAACCCCACAGAAAGTAATCGAGATGAGTCAGATCACGTGACCTTGGTGGCCATGACACAGGGCTCCATCCATTTATTTGAATAGTTGTCATTCAGATACTGAGTTACACAAAATAATATCGAAATAAGTACTCATTATTGGTATTTTGTGAGTCATGGTTCAATTTTAAAACTGAATTACATATTTGATTTTGACAGCTATGTTGAGGAGCATAGAATATCTTTCCTTTGCAGTTTTCCGCCGGAACATCACAGAAATGGTGCGATACATGGCCGAATACGTCCATTCCGGTTCGCGGTATCATATTACAATATGTGACACAATCCCCAGAATAACAAGAAGGACAATAAATAATATCTTGAATAAGAAATATGAAGAAATTAAAGGACTTAATTCCAAAATTTCTTTTGATACTTCTCTTTCGATATTATGTTATGAATTGAAATAAATGGTTATAAATTTTCTCAAACCACTAAACTCATTCTTGCTATGAAGCGAATATATTTTCCGAGATGGGTTACGTCATTTTTGAATTTAATATCTAGTTTAAAAAAATTCACAGTTTCATCAAGCATACTTCTTATCGATATTTTAAATAGTCTGATACAACAATCATTAGAGGTGCTGAGAGTTTACAACGAAAGACAGTTGAAGAGAAAGCTATAGAATTCGAAAAATTATCAGATTTCATCAAATATTATTATAAAAGTAATAGAAAGAGGACATGTTCCAAAAAAGTCACATAACACATGAATTCTTTCGTTTGATACTCCTTTGCCAAAAGTGTGCGATTCAAAGTAAAAATTGAATTAATTAGACTGTAAAAACAAGTTACTTTTCTGAAAGGCCTGAATGACCTGTATTGTATTCACCACTTGGCTATGGCCAGTTACTCATGTTACACCCTGTATACTAATTGAGACCATAGTGAGAATATTATCACAATTATAGACTCGTCAATTTTTTCCAGCGTTATATGATCCGAACACCTTGTGAAGCTTAATGATACATGTCAATCCGAAGATAAGGGTAGGTAGCATCCTCATTTGACAAGTGCCATCTTGGCTCTAATATCTTCGAAGAATGTAAATAATCTGTTTCGTCTGCTGCTTTAGCATCGACAAAAAACCTGGCTCGCATACCGAGAGCCTTAGGCAAGATCTCAGGGTAATAAAGCATTAATTTCAGCGAGAATTTCGTGAAATTTGTCACACCTTGGATTTGAAATATCAGAATTTTACCTAAGGTAATCATATTTAACTGTTTTTCAGAAGGCGTGATGGATATCAAATTGTGGAGCTCGGTCGGTTTAATGGTACAAGGGCAGAAAGGTAGGTTTGTGAGATAAAGGTGTTTGTGGAATAATTCGAACAAATTATCGTGAGTTTTCTAATCTTGTGCCGACCTAATAGAAGACGAGGAACACCGCATATTAAACTATATGTAAGCAGGTGTTTACTCGCCTTAAACTGGGACTTTAATTATAAGGTAAGGTGTTTGGTTTGCCGCCGCTTCTTTGGATTGCACTATATTTATTTTGTTTAAATGTAGCCTAGAGTCTTCCATCAACGAAAAGGCAGAGCTATTTTGTTCGGTACAAAAAAAAGGTTGAAACTTTCTTCTATCTCGGCATCGTACAAACTGGTTGTCAGGGACAACATATTTATCTGACGCTGAAAATGATGCTCTAAACAAATATTTATACATTTTTCGGCTTCGTGCAACAAAATCATTCTGGATACCAGCAATCTTGTCAATTATTCTCGTTAGTTTTTTCCTCAAATTATCCTTATAATTATAAAATTTGAATCAGGATTAGTTAGTGTAATATCAGATCAGAATAAAATTGCAAAACAGTGCTAATTTTTTTCTTTTCAACATAAATAGATGATTGATTCAACACAATATACACTGTGTCCGTAAAGTACGGAACAAATTAATTTTTAGCTAAAAAGTGAATTACTTTCGAATAATGACTTCACCGTCATTTTTTTTAAATGGAACACCCTCATTTTGTCTAAATTTTCCGATTACTCTAGCTGAGTTGATCACAAAAATGTATCACATGTTGATTCCAATTGGTACAGGATGGACAAAAATACAATAGTTTTGTGTGTGCTCATAAAGTAACGCGTAACATTCTTCATTAGTTAAATTAACAATATTATCAAAAATACTTATTGTCTAGCGGCAATTGGTTTGAATGTAACACCCTGTAGTTTGTTACATTTTTAGATTAATGAAAATGTATAAAAATAAGAAATAATTTCTTTCATATTCTGTCTGCTAGACCACAAGTACCAAACATGTTTGGAAACAGCTCATTTTTATTAATCTAAAATGTAACAAACTACAGGGTGTTACATTCAAACCAATTGCCGCTAGACAATAAGTATTTTCGATAATATGGTTAATTTAACTAATAAAGAATGTTACACGTTAGGTACTTCATGAGCACACACAAAACTATTGTATTTTTGTCTACCCTGAACCAATTGGAATCAAAATGTGATACATTTTTGGAATCAGCTCAGATAGGGTAATCCGAAAATTGAGACAAAATGGAGGGTTCCATTTGAAAAAAATGACGGTGACGTCATTACTCGTAAGTAATATATAAAATTATTATTTTAGAATACGGAAAATTAAAATTAAAAATCGACGTTTTACAGGATTATTTATTAAAATGGTCTGTTTAGCTGAAAATGAATTTGTTCCATACTTTACGGACACAGTGTACAACATACTATACAATAACGAATGAAGCACACAAAGAGTAAACTAAATTAAAATACATTATAAATAAATTATAATTGTCTTAACCACAAGAAAGCTTCATTAGATTTGACGGTAGAAGAATATTCTACTCCCTATTATCCTAGCAAAACATGTTCGCAATTTTATGATATGTGTTCATTATTTTAAAATTTTTTCCATTGTTTTTTATTTATTCGAAATTTATGGATCATGTTCTTGAGTTAAAAAGTTTGGATCAAATAGCTTTTATAGTTTTAGAGAAAATCTCTGTTTGGTTAATGAGTGACTTTTTTCATTTAATTTTTCGACTCTACATATAGCAAATAATAAACTGAATTCAAAGATTTATTCTATATAATATTAAACCAAAAAGAAATATACTCCAATATTGAATAATGAACAAAAATATTCTTTCAACTATTAGGATCCCGTTCAAAATATATATTTTTAAATATATTAACTGTATATCTTGATTAAGACCATAATCATTACATTGCCAAAGATGTGAATGTCAATCAATGTACTAAAACGAAGTCCTCAAATTCATGCACATAGTTATTATTTCAGATTTCAAAAGATCCGCACGAAAATTAAAAAAAAATATTTTCGATCGCACGTCCATTTTGAACTTTTTATCTAAGGTTGATCGACAAAGAGGCGGCATGCCTGAAGAATTGGGGAATGTGCGCAAAATTATAAGAGTTCACGGACCAAATTATTATTCCATTGTTTATCATGGATTTCGTGTTTTACAAAACTTAATCACAGCATATCTCTTCGAATCAGTAATAAAAGAGATTTATAGCGTAAATAAATGCCGATAAGTCCAAAAAAAACTGGTAATATACTCCTGAAATAAATAAGGAAATGGGCAATTATTTGGCTAGATGTTGAACTTTTAATGGCCGTAAATTTCCCTATATTTATTCAGAGGTAGGTTTTTTAATTGTTCAGAGAACAATTTCCGCCAAATGCATGTTTTGGTGGAAAGCCAACATGATCGCGGAGTGAACATTTTCGGAATATTGAAATCCAGCAATTATAAATAAAAAACGACAACTCAATAAAATATTTAAAAAAGAAAAACTCCATATTTCCATGATAACAGATTTGATCGGGTTGAAATTTTGCGTGTAATAGAATAACCATTCCAAACTTCATGCAAGTTTTTAAATGCGCCAACTACGCCCTTGGAGACCACATACACCCACCCATATGCAGTGCTGTGGGCCTCAAGGGTGCACATGGCGCACGCATAAATAACTGACGGAGATATCGAAGTAATAATTCGAGATTTGGAAAGAAAAAATAATCGGCCGGAGTCTTATCAGAGGAATATGGTGTACTTTCGATAATATCTATGTTTTTTGATCACATATTTGTTTATACTTATTTAAGATCAATATTGTGCGGAATCTATGATATTTCTTTTGCTAGCAGTTCCTAAACACGATAACTGTGAAACCCGTTAATAGGCAAAATCTGAGCAAACGTTCCGAAAGTATAGCCATTCGAAATTTCATCTTCCTGATAAATGTAAAACAACAAAAAAATTGTTCTCATATGAGAATAGAAAATTCAAGTCTCATGTTGGCCATCATCAGAACTAGAGGGAATATGGAAAAAAAAATACCTAAATATCACAAAACCCACGGATTTATATCTCAGATATAAATTATATATTTTCAAGCATCGTGCAGAATTTAAAGATGATTAAGCAGAATAATAGAATTCAAGAAGAATATCGGAACAGAAATTTTAAATTTTTTCGTCAAAACAGAAGCGATCGGGTTTAGATTTTGCGTTTATACTAAATTCAATTACATTTACAAGCTTAGTGAAATTGCACGTTAATAGCGTCGTTAGAAACATAAAAAAATTTCAGCAGAATATCAAAAATTAAACGAGGAAAGCACTAACGTGTGAACTGAGTTATTCGCATCGTAAAATTGTCTGAGTTGTTTTGTAAAATTTAATATGTTTCATTCGGATTGCAATTCATTTGTGAAGACATCAGTTTTGAATTGACAATACAGGGCGTTCCTAAATTGGAGGTACAAACGAAAATGGCAGATCTGCAGCAAAGATTAATAAAAACTCGGTAAACTTCTATAACCATCACAAAAAAGAAGATCTACAAGAAAACCCCGTATCTCGAAAACAATGCATTCGCAGGAACAAGTTTATATCAATTTTTATTCTTAAAATTATCCAGGAATTTCTCTTTTTCCTTTGTACCTTCCATTTAGGAGAACCCTGTATAAGGTAATGACAATCGAATCGGTTATCAAAAAATACTATTATTTCGACTTATTTGGTTCAAAATTCATTAAATTACAGATAAACGTTCAGGAAACATTTTTTTGATTACCCCCCAGGAAAAAAAAGATCTACGCCCTTGTTGAATGTAGAGTAATATAAAAAATAAGTGGGCTAATTTCACTTGAGCCCAGTTCTCTATATTTTCTGGTTCCGGTACACCAAATCAAAGAATGTAAAAAAATATATTTTCTTCCATTTTGAATGAATCGTGTATTTACGTATTTCCTATCGGAACGAATTGTCACATTTTTGCAATTGCATATCATGAAATGAGAAATGTTCAAAGAAAACTTTCTATTTAAGCATTTACCGTCAAAGCTACCTACACACGATTCATACAATTGTACCGTCAATTGTAACAAAGAAATACGTAAACATAAATTTGTCAACGTTGAGCTGTGGATTATTTGCGGTATCTTCCCAATTGGTGACAGTCCCTAATCCCTTATAAAAATCATGTCCGTCCAGAGTATTGGGTGTAGCTTCCTTCATTTTGAACAATAGGCCAAAGATATGACGGTTAGGTGTTGTCGGCACACTTTTTACCTACCCTCATCATTATGTAATCCCTACTTTGAAATAAATATTCTTTGTGTTATATTTCTTGGTTTATTATTCCCGATGATCAAATTGAAATCGTTCAGGGAGCAAAATCCGACAATTTGAAATAGCCATAACGGCAACACCGTGTATTATTTGTGTATTTATTTATGTTCAATATGTTATGCATCGAAATTTGCCTTCAATAAGACGAATATTGTGGCGATTAAATGAATAACTGCATTCAATTTCACAATTAATAAAAACGTTTTTGAAGCGTGAATCTTTCTATGATTTATGACCGAACCTACTGAACTCGAATGACATAAGAAATGTCAAAAATAATACAGTTTTGCCATTATAACCATTTGAAATTTTATCATTACTATTGGAAATATAATTTAATCGAGTTATTTCATTTTTTTATGTGTGTATACTATATACCTATTCTATGCACACATTAACAAAAATAGTAGAAGTAGAATAAAAACAAGCGTCTTTATTCAATGTTTGATTTCTCTATCCTCTGCTGAATTCATTAGCATCACAGTAATATAATTCTTTTAATATTTTTCTCGATAATATCAATTTATCCTATTTTTTTATGTGAAGGTGTGATTCTATCAACAGATTGTTTGTTTATATATTTTATGAATTGAGTTGTGAATCTGATTTATGCATTATTTCAATAGCTCTTCAACTCATGAATGAATATTGATTTGAGAACACCAGAGAAAATTTATAGATATGCAGAAATAAGGAATAAGTAAAATCTTACCATCTGACGCTTATTCGCTGTTGATCTCAACATGGATGCTGATGCCAAATCTGGCCTCGAAGATATTTTGGTGGCAAAATATTCATCTGGAAAAAATATATTTATGATTGAAAACGCTTTCTCGAGAAATTATTGTAATTTATCAAACAAAAATTCGATGTAGTTGCATATAATATAGAAGTGGTGTGAATTATATTTCAGTTATCTTTCTCGCTATGAGATATTTTTTTTCAGAGCTTGTTCCCTCAACAAATCGTTCTATTACTTCGTCACAATGTGCGTTATTTTCGAATTTTGATGCCGCGGTTAAGTTCGTATATGAACATGATCTGACTGAGGGTTCCATAAATAGGTGTACTAAAATGCCTTGAGCACGTGTACGCGGAATTTATAGCCAGCTAAGTGAATTTAAAGAGGTCGAATTATTGGTCTACGGGAGGTGAGGTTGTCATTTGAACAGCTTTCTGGTCGTTGCAATTTCTTTGTCAGTTGGTATATTTCTGTTCGGAAATATGTTTTGTCGAATGTTTCAAAATTACATCGATAGAGATTCATCATCAATGAAGAATGAGTGAAATACATTTTTCATCGAATTGAAATTTTCAAAAAAAATTCCAGTAAAAGTGTGGAATCTGCTGATTTCTCTTGAACAGCAGATAGTACAACCTATCATTACCACGATACTATATTAGTTCATTACCGACCTAGATAGGTACATTGACCTTGGTATCGTACTTATCCTGGGTTATACATTCGGTAACAACCGAAAATTCCCCTGATTATTTATAAAACAATTATGGTGATGATTCAATCCATTATCTTCTGAATACTGAAATAACGAAACCATATTCAATCCATTATTTATATTTTCTATATGTTTTTTGTTATATTAATGTACAATTAACGTCGTTATATGCCGGTTATTCATTTTCATATTTAACTTGAGAAATTTCATGAAAAATATGTACCCTGAAAACGATTACCGTTGATGAAATACCATTTAATGGTGATTTTATTTACAAATTTAACGCGGTATTATACGGTGTATCGAATTGAGTTGGAACGGTGATGAAATGACTGTAATAAGTCGTACAAAGATAAGATCAGTTTCGAGATACCTGACGGTACGTTGGACTTTTCTATTGGCAAGGAATTCTAATAGTTTGTTTAGGACCTCCTACTTTATGTAGGAATCCCACTGGTGGCAATGATAATACTTAAGTTTCGCCATCTTTCGTTAATCAGCAAGTATAATTAGCGATGTTACTACAAGTGACTTTGCAAAGTGAGAATACCTGTTAACACAACGTAGATAATGGTGTCAACAAGCTTTTTCAACGAATGAATTATTTTCTTGAAACAAAACCGTTGTCTTCATTCTGAAGTCAAAATTGCCTGCATTAGTTCTCAAAATGACACGTCACCCAATAAACTAGGGATTCACGGCTTGGCTTGATTTTCAAGGTACTTGGCTTGAGCTTGACATGATTTCAAGTTAAGCTCAAGTCAAGTAGTAGTTTTTCAATCTCAAGTCAAGTCAAGTATTTATTCATCAAGTACTTGAATCATATCGAACTACTTGATTTTTAGCAGTTTTATTGTGTAGTATCACATCAATAAAAAATGATGACATGAGAAGGAACCTTGCAAAAAAAACTTCTATTTATCAAATTTATTGTATAAAAGAACCGAAAATATCAATTTTTCTGAAGAAGAAACATAAATTAAAGCACTATAAATCATAACAAGATAAAAAATAAAGCTTTCTAATATTGAGAAACCTCCAGAATTTGTTTGATTTCAAAATTTTCCATCCAGGATCTAAGACACATGAGGCATCTTATAGATTTGTCGCCTAACCTATTGCGGGTTTTTGTAACTGTATGAGCAGCTCTGGAAAATTGTCTTTCAACAGGAGCTGAAGATGCTGGCGTTGATAAAAAATTCTTGGACATTTTGGCCAAGTTTGAGAGATATTTCTGAAACTACCAAAATCTACCAATAGATTTCATAGAAATGTGAGAAAACTACTGATAATGTCACACTGGCGAATGCTTCAGTCTCTCAGCGCTCGAGGAATCCCCTTATATAAGGTAAGAACAATCGAATCGGTGATTAAAAATATGCTTTTTTTTCGAGTATTTTGGTTCAAACTTCGTTATCAAACCTCTTTTTCTCATAATACAGGTATGAATAAACGCTGTCGTCAAAAAATTGTTTTCGATCACTCCTCCCCCAGAAAAAAAGATCTAGGCACTTGCGAACAGTTCGAGGAGTACATGAATCACTGTTGAAGTTTACAAAGTTGAATTTTCATGAAAAAATATTCCAAAAGTTTATTTCTCTCATAATAGAATATTATTAACATGAAATTTTACATGTCACGAAAACTTAGATTGATGTAGTTCATAACTTTTCTGGAACAATGCAATAAAGGCTGTTTAAAAAAAATCTTCAAGAATGTCGCGGAAAAGAAGCTTTCGAAGTGTAGAGTTTTAGTTTGTGAGAACGACATAATATTGTATTTTATATAACTAAAATGAAAATATCGAATTTATCTTTGATGACTACACTTACGGATTTGAGTTGAAATAATGTAACTCATATTTCTCTAAAATTGTATATTTTAAGAATTTGAGCTCCTAGGTAAAAATGAATACGTTATTTGCATTCAGAACATCAAATTGATATAGAACCAGCTCAAAAAACCTCGATACTAAAACAACTGTTCATCTGTGAATTATTTAATGGAACGCTTTGGAATAGCTTACTTAGTAAAAACTAGGAAAGAAAATACAAAGGTAGTAAACTGAAGATAGACAGTGAAATGTGAAATCGACAATTTTTTTTCTTTGCATTAATGTTGAAATTACACGCATTGCATCAAATGTTATCTTATTCTAGTTAATTTCATTCGGCAATTTCATATTGTCGCAATCGGGAATAAATATAATTATGTAATGATTCAAGATAAAATCATCGAAGACAACCAATCGAATATTACAGATTTTCTCTTTGTGAGGGTCTTGTAACGTTGTTCCCACTCTATTCGCCTTTAAGTGGCGGTAATGATAGTAAAGCCCCCAAGTGAAAACTGGCCTCGCAATGTAGTTAGGTTAATTTATGAGGTAATTATTATGCTACCGTATACACCAATACGAGAACAAGATCTACTTTCGTCCATTAAAGCAGTATCCTCAATATTTGGGATAGCATAGTTTTACCAATGTGGGGAGAGGTTATCGCCTCCAAGGTTCAGATTGTGGCCAATACTTTCATTTGGACAATTACCCTACCATTATTCAGGTAATAAACCCAAGGTTGAAGTCATATTTTGACAGAGCAGAAGAATTCGAATATCTGACAATAAATGAGAATAGGTATGTTATCCATAACAATCGCTGAGAATCAATGATTATTATTATGCTCAATATGTTGGCAACGCCCGTGCTATTTCCCTTTTTTTCGTTAATACCAAGCTTCAAAAGATGCATGTGAAAATTTCGAAACACATAGTGAAGTCTGGATCGAGAAATATTGAACGTTGTATCTGTTTGAAAATATAAAATATGACTTTGGTGTATTGACAATGTTCCTTGTTCTCAAATCGATGAAAACTATAGTCAAATTTAACGAATTGAGTTTCCAACTGCTTGACCAGCCAAATCTGGCCCCCAGTGATTACTGCTTTTTGGCACATCTCGAAAGATTGCTCTAGGAAAAGTTTTTTGGCTCTAATGAAGGAGTGATTGGAAATGTTTTTTAACAATCTTGTTAGATGATCATCCGAATTTTAGACTAAGATAAGAAATTGAGCAACTTTTGACCAGAAAAATGAGAAAAACTGAGCAAATAATCATTCAAATACAATTTATTTGGGAAATGGTAAATTCTCAAACATTTACATGCATTTGTTAGAGCTTAAGCGCTACAAGATATTTGACAGTATAAAAAAATATTGTCCTAACATCTATTTACATCCCTGTATAATAGGAGAACGATATACATTGCTTTGACAAGAAAACATGTTAATAAATATATGAAAAAGGAGTCTGAAAACTCAAATTATTCATACCTATTGTCACGTGATGACGAAACGACCTAGTTTGAACGAATTTCTGTGTTAGTTGTTAGTTCGTTCTTTTGTGCTTAGTGTTTTGCTGCAAATTCTGACATTTTGTACAATGAAATATGCTAGTTATTTTCAGGGTTTGACCAGATTCATTTTACTCACAGAAATGTTACTGAAAACCAAGGGAATTCAAAACAACATTAAGTTCTAACCTCAAAATCAGTTGTATTGCACGAAAGAACTTCGCTATAGCTAACCTAACCCATTTATAGTCTTGAGCAGAGAAAAGTTTTTGAAATATCGTAGAATAATAATAAAACCAACATCATTCAATGATTTTACACTAATAATGAGTTTATAGCTTACATAAAAATGATCTACACAAAGAAAAACAGTTGAAACTATAATGAAAGCAAATGTTTTCGTATATGATACTTGCTTAATTATGAATCAAAGTGACGTCACTGATACCATATTGGATAAAATTGCGTATTCGCCCTCTCATTAAATTTTACTCTTTGATTGCTGTTTTTTGAAAAATATTTCTGCGACATGAGAATATATCATAAATATGTACTCAATATACATTACTGCGTTAATTGAATACTTTTCGAATAACATCTATTCTCCCGTATTTTCTTCCAATTACAGACCGAAATAATGGAGAAATATTGGATTTTTAGGAATAAAACTAGTGCAAATTATATCGAGTTTACATTTCATGCCAGACTATCATACAAAAACTCAGCAAAACTTAACGAACAACCACCAAACTCACTGATTTGGATACAGATTTTTGAAATATACACTGGTCCACAAATGAGGAAATCAATTTCAGAAATGGCGTTCAGAAAATGTTTAGAGGAGATTGGATCATTCATTTGCGTAAGTGTATTATTTCATACTCTGTGTCCAGGTATTTGAAACCATAATTTAACTTTTGTGTTTAATTAATTGCACTTTTTACATAATTGACAGAATGAAGGATTAAAAAAAAAAGCATCAATATTGTGTTGCACAAATTTCAAAGCCAATTCTTGGTATAAGACTCAGAATGCTGCCATGAATTCAGGAATGAATAAGTCGAGGATTTGATCTTCATTAACCTTTTTTTTCCTTTTCCCATTCATTTATTCAATGGCAAACGGTACAAAATTGATATTAACCATCAATTAATCTTGAGAAATGGAAGTGAAATTCTTTTATGTGCGGCTTATTATAGAATTAAGCGCTTTTGCCTCTCAACAACACACCTATTAATATTACATATGTAAGAGAAACAGCTCCAACTATAAATGATAGTAATTATTCTTTAAAGCATCCTTGCTAATTGGTTAATATGGTTCTAAAGCAGAGTAAGGTCGAATTGCGCAAGTATACCAAGCTCACTCTAATAAGCAATCTTACTAGGTACTACCGCAAACTTGGGGCTTGCTAATTGATATTTCATGGTTATCCTTGTTACTATGTGATATTCACTATTAACGATAATTGTCATGGCTGGGTCAATACTGATTTTTGTTTGAATTAGTCCAAAAAAACGTTTTATTTATCAATAATTAAAAAAAAAAAACAATCGATTGAAATCGAAAAGCCGCATGAACCTTTTGTTTTGGAAAATTTTAGTGCTGCTACATGGAATTTGTAATGAATACACTTCACATTTTTTAGTATAATTCTTGTCTGCCAAACTATTGGAAGTAGAGTCAGATGTTGAAGCTCTTATGGTTTTTAATTTTTGGAATTGTTCAATCTATCCATATTTGTAATCCCCCCGACAATATTACACTTTATCTATTGTTACTGAATAATTAGTTGTGTTTTTCGAATTCTCTTGGAATTTTCGATGGCTTCCATACGAAAGTTTGAATCTAGCTTAAAGCTGCCATCTCATCGGTTTTTTAGTATCTAGTTATTTTGAGTACTAGGTATAAAGTTGAAAAATTTCTGATTCCGTGTATTTCTTGACTCTACCAGAGTAAGTAGAAGTAGTGGAAGTAGCTTCTCAAAAATGATTACCAGCAACCTGGCCGAAAATTTAGTACACCGCGTATTCAAGATTCATTGAATGGAAGATGGAAAAGCTATGCATTTTTTCTGGGAGACAGTGTTTTTGGCTTTATTTTCGGAACTGGCACAACAACAGAAGCAATCAACAGTGAGGTGGAATTATTCAATGATTAAATCTATGTTAATATCCAATAACATATCCAAATATTCCAAAGTGATATAATTTCTGAAACAAAATGAAAATTATTGCACTCCCAAGAAAACTAAGATTTTTACTAGTGCATAAATTATGTTTTTTTTTTAATGATGCTCTTTATGAATTTTATTTAATTTCTAGATTGTTGTGGTATTTGAGATTGAAAAAGGTGCCGAATTTTTGAAGTAACATGGATGATTCTGGAACGATATAAAAAGAAACTCAAAAATACAAACAATGATTAAGCGGGAGATTTGTAGTTAGTGATGAATATATTGAATTCGTCTTTTTTATGCATAATTCAATGGAAAATGTATCAATCAGGTTGTGGATAAGAAATTAGTTTTATAAGGTGCCTGAAACATTAGTTAATTTTCTTCAACTGGAAAATGATAACTCCTATAATATAGGAAATTCATTTCAAATATAGTCTTCTACACTTCTAGTTGAATTGAAAAAACATGGCTGTTGGAAGTCATCTACGGGTATGCTGACAGGACAAAATAGCCGATAAAGTGTTTAGAACATAATGGTACTCCTGAAATAACACCCGATTTGAGTTTTACATCTTCAAGCAACTCGATCGGATCACAAATATTGCATATTAATTTTTCGATATTCTTCTTCAATTTGCTCTAGTTTTTTTGACGCGCTGCAAATGAAATCTCAACTAAAGCTTGAAATTGTTATTTTTCATTAACACGTAAGCAGAATTTCATGAATTTTGCCAATTGACAAACTGAAATTAAGCTTTTGAGATTCTAAAAATTACTCACTTCTTCATACAAGAGTTATTATATTTACGGCCGGACGGATAGACAGAATCGAATTGTACCACTGATTCGTCAATATCGAGTCGAATCATTGCCGCTGTTGCCAGCTTAAAATTTGCAAAATGCAGACAGAGATGAGAAGCGTATTATCTGCGAATTTCATAGAACAATGCACGTGCAAAACATGAGTTATGAGATTTCGAAGTCACAAATTTTCCAAAGATAGGTACCTTATCTCGTTCATCGTATTATCGATGCCATAAATGTTCCAGTAGGAAATCATTAAGCACAGCAATTGACCTTTTGGAACTCTCACAATATAAGAGAAGATATATCGTGTATTCAAATGTGCAATATGTGCCTCACCTATGTATACCGGAAAACCTAGGGTAGAGGTCCCTGGACTAATAGCATTGAGCAGGTTGATGCTTTTCACTTGAAATTGCGCTCTAACATTATGCATATGCAAATCCAACACGAAGGGATGGTCCTTCGGATCAGATAAAATTAAGATTATTAATGTTTGGCGTTTTTTCCCTAGCAGTTTCGGTTAATAAAAGCTATAATTTACCAATGGGGTCTAAATATTCCATTGGGGGAATATACAACCCCTGTTAATAATTATAGGTCGACACTATAGAACCACGAATCGTGTAACTTTGAATCTTATTTAAAAAGCCATTTTATATTTGATATTATCATCAAGAATGCATAAAATACCTTCAATTATATTATTAAAAGTAAATTGATGGTGAAATTACGATAAATAGAACTTTTAAAATATAATAAGAGAACGTAATATGAGCTCTATAAGTGTGTTTTTGTGGACGGGAAAATTCATTGGTGTTATTAGAACGTGAGTCGAAGTGCTTATAAGCATAGCTAATCGAGTCACTTCTTCAAAATATTTGAAGACTGGAGAACAACCAGGGTGAAGGTCACCGAAATATAAGGACATAAATATACTAACTGACAAAGAAACTGCAACAACCAGAAGGAGCTGTTTAAATTTCAATTTTTTTTTCGGTAAAACATAGATAGTATAACAAGGAGTGAAAGATTGAATTTGGAGAAAAAAATCGTGAAGGTTTTTCATTTAAACAATTTTTTGTTACTTTGAATATTGTAGTCGTTTTTTAAATTTTGCTAACAACCAGCAGTTCGAGGAGATCCAAAGTCGATGTTAAGTTGTTTTTGAAATGCCTAGAGCACGTGTACGCGGAATTTGTCACCAGCTAAGTAAATTTGAAAGAGGTCGAATTATTGTTCTACGGGAGGCGGGGTTGTCATTTCGAGACATCGCTAGCCGTACGAACAGAAATTCATCTACTACTATGAGATGTTGTCAAGCGTGGTTTGATAATGCCCAAAATCGAAGAAGAGTAAAACTGTAAAAGGAGAAAATGGAAGCCATTGGTCACTTAAAAGTGACGTTATTCGCGCAGATTGGTGTTTTTGATAACATGGTTGATTGCTGTATATCATATGTTCATTACATAAATTTTTTTATTATCAATAGGTTTTTTAATTAATAATAATTTTTTGAATCCTTTCAACATATATTATTCCCTGAGACCATAAGTTTTTGGATTCATTACAACATTACATCTAATCTATTATTCTCCGACTATTCAGAAGGTAGTAATAATGCAGAAGTCAAAGACCCTGTGTAATTTCCATCAGTTTGCGCTCAAAATATTTTGATCCTCAATAATGTGGTGATTTGATGCCTCTTTATGGAATCGAACCCCAATATCATCTCGTTAATGCTTGTCTCCGTAATATAAATCAGCAGCCTCTTCGATATCACATATTAATAACATTTCGTATATAAAAAAGAAAAAAAAAACCGAAAGCCTTGAAGCCAATACGTAAATCGAGAAGCGGTTTCACAGGTAGACACGAAGTATAAAAATCAAAATACGAGAGTAGGCACGGCATTCGGCACCTGTAAACTGCTTATTTCTTGCCGAGTGCTCAAAAATGATTATTGAATCTAATTTTCGACCGCTTTAATGTAATACACCGGACGGAATTGTCGGCAGTTATAGCTAAATAAAGAGAGGTAATGCCGAAAGCTATAGTTATTACACAGATTTCGACGATATCGAACTTATTCCTAGCAATTTTAAATAACAAATTATGCGATTTTCAGCTTGATATGAATTTAAACGGTAAACTTGCATTATTATACTCCGCTGAGTTTACCTTCATGTTGTTTATGCTGCTGCCATGTAACATCGGCCGTTCTGGCGGCATAAATGAGAAGGAAATCCCGACGCTACGTTTGGCGGTATTTTTTCTTTGATCGTTTCAACGAGCTTCGACTGCACCGAACGATCTGTGAACTGATTGAAAATCACAAATGAGGGAAGTTCGATTCGAAGATATCGATTCTATGTTGAGTGGGTTCTTATTTTTGATGATTCAGTCAAATTATTGTTTTTGAAACAATTCATCCATTTGAAATTTTTGTTCTTTATTTTCTCCTATTCCAACAATGAAAAACTGCAACTCCTGCAATCCTGATGGTATAAATATAAGAAGGAAACCCGACGCTATGTTTGGCGGTATTTTTTCTTTGATCGTTTCAACGAGCTTCGACTGCACCGAACGATCTGTGAATTGATTGAAAATCACAAATGAGCGAAGTTCGATTCGAAGATATCGATTCTATGCTGAATGGGTTCTTATTTTTGATAATCCTTTGGTATTATTGTTTTTGAAAAAATTCATCCCTTTGAAATTTTTGTTTTTCATTTCCTTCTATTTTAACAATGAAAAATTGCAACTTCTACAATCCTGTCGGTATAAATGAGAAGGAAACCCGATGCTATGTTTGGCGGTATTTTTTCTTTGATCGTTTCTACGAGCTTCGACTGCACCGAACGATCTGTGAACTGATTGAAAATCACAAATGAGGGAAGTTCGATTCGAAGATATCGATTCTATGTTGAGTGGGTTCTTATTTTTGATAATCCTTTGGTATTATTGTTTTTGAAAAAATTCATCCCTTTGAAATTTTTGTTTTTCATTTCCTCCTATTTTAACAATGAAAAATTGCAACTTCTACAATCCTGTCGGTATAAATGAGAAGGAAACCCGATGCTATGTTTGGCGGTATTTTTTCTTTGATCGTTTCTACGAGCTTCAACTGCACCGAACGATCTGTGAACTGATTGAAAATCACAAATGAGCGAAGTTCGATTCGAAGATATCGATTCTATGTTGAGTAGGTTTATATTTTTGATATTTCTTTAGAATTATTGGAATTTTGGAAAAATTCATCTCTTTGAAATTTTTGTTCTTCATTTCCTCCTATTTCAACAACGAAAAACTGCAACTTCTACAAGGCCATACCGACGGTATAAACGAAGGGAAACACATTGCTAAAGGGTGTTTTTTTATAGCTATAGAACTTTAAATTGCAATAAAACAACGATGGATTATTCGATTGACATGAATTTTATTTATCCGCAAGATAATCTTGTGGCATTACATTTTAAATATGATTTCTGGCATATGACCGCCACGGCTGGCTCGGATGTAGTCCAATCTGGACGTCCAATTTTAGATTACTTTTTCCAACATTTGTGGCCGTATATCGGCAATAACACGGCAAATGTTGTCTTCCAAATGTTCAAGGGTTTGTGGCTTATCCGCATAGACCAATGACTTTACAGAGCCCCACAGAAAGTAGTCTAGCGGTGTTAAATTACAAGATCTTGAAGGCCAATTCACAGGTTCAAAACGTGAAATTAGGCGGTCACCAAACGTGTCTTTCAATAAATCGATAGTGACACGAGCTGTGTGACATGTTGCGCCGTCTTGTTGGAACCACAGCTCCAGGACATCATGGTTGTTCAATTCAGGAATGAAAAAGTTAGTAATCATGGCTCTATACCGATCACCATTGACTGTAACCTTCTGGACGTCATCGTTTTTGAAGAAGTACGAACCAATGATTCCAGTGATTCCACCAGCCCATAAAGCGCACCAAACAGTCAGTTTTTCTGGATGTAACGGTGTTTCGACATACACTTGAGGATTAGCTTCACTCCAAATGCGGCAGTTTTGATTGTTGACGTAGCCATTCAACCAGAAGTGCGTTTCATTGCTAAACAAAATTCGTTTATGAAAATCGGGATACGTATTCCGCACAGAACCATTATTTTCGAAATAAAATTGCACTATTTGCAAGCGTTGTTCAGGCGTGAGTCTATTCATGATGAATTGCCAAACTAAACTGAGAATAAATCACTTGACAGCTGTGAAATCGGTCGCCATCTTGAACAGTAATGCCCAGGGCCGGATTAAACTCTTTTCCGCCCCTAGGCCAAAAACAATTTGCCGCCCCTATGAGTAAAGAGAATTTTAAAAATTCAAATTTTTTAAATACGTGATTTTCGCAGAAGTTGATAAAGACAATTTTCTATCTGGAAATGAAACAATCTAATGTTTCAGAGTTATATTTCATAGTAAAAAATTACAGCTTTCATAATCAAACTAATAATGGTTTTCTTCTTGCCTTCTTTTCCGCAAATTGTTGCAACACAGCTTCGAAGTCTAATTTTTTCAACAATTCAGCTTCAATGCACAAAACGGCCAGAGAATTCAAACGCTCTTGAGACATGCTAGATCGCAAATAGGATAAAATTCGCTTCAATGCTGAAAACGACCTCTCTGCTGAACAGTTCGTTGCAAAAGTGCATAAAAACATTCTAATTGTAATATCGATGTAGGGAAACACTTGCACTAAGCTTTTATCACTTCTAATGAAGGTACTCATCTCGTGTAGAGTTTTTGGAGGTTGTTCTAACTGTGCTAAGTAGGATTTGAAGTGCAAACATTCATCGTGGAGTTTTTCATCTAAATCCTGAGGAAAACTAGAGATGAGATTAGTAACCGCTACTTTTAATTCTTCAGAACTAATCGATTGCAGTTTTAATAAAAAGGAGAATTTCGCAGCAAAACCCTTGTAGCAATTTTTACGTTGATTCAATTCTCTTATTAGATAGTCAATTATAACAAGATAAACCCCTACTCTGAAGTTTTCCCTCCCACTCAAAGCAGTATGTCCCACTCGAGTTTCATCAGCAGGAACAGTTCTTGTTGTGGCTCTTCTTTCTTCACTTCGATATTTCTCAAATCCAGAATTGATCTTCGCTCTCTCCTCAAATCGATCAAATTGATCTCTTAATCCTAAGATATAATCAACCAATGACTCATAATACAAAACTACTTCATCTATACCAATGCCAACTTTCTGTATTGCTTCGCTCACTTTATCAAATCTTTCCAAAATTGGACTCCATACAGCGAACATTATTGCGGTTTCCAGAGATGTTAGCTTGATTTTCAATCCTTTTGCTTCACTCCCAGTCTTAGACCTGTCCCGCTCATCAATTTCACTCAAAGCTGCGACAACTTCTTTCCAATTTTGGTTCATGCTGTTGCAAGCTTCATATCTCGCCGACCAGCGAGTTGTAGATAATCGTTTCACTGAAGGGCCAGTCAGATGTTTCATTAGTATCCCCCAGCGAGCAGTCGAGATTGAGAAGAAAACGTAAATATCCTGAAGAAGTGAGAAAAAATTCCGAGATGCCTTACACGATCCAGCAGCGTGTTCTCCGACGAGGTTCAGCGAATGAGCCGCGCATGGGATCCAATATGCCAAAGGAGAGATTTCTTTTATTTTTGCTTGCAGTCCATTATATATACCTGACATATTTGCCGCATTGTCATAGGATTGACCTCTACAATTCGCAAAATTGAAATTATGCTCCTCCATCATCTTAATAACAGCGTTATAAAGGTCTTCAGCCTTGTGTCCCGGATTTGGTATAAATCCTGTGAGTAAAATTACCTAAGTTAGTACCAAATTATTCAATGAGCTCATAAAGATAACTATTTTTCACCCTAGTAAATATCAGTAATTATGTGTGAGTAGAATACTAGATTTTATCCACGACTTCCTGGGTAAAATTCGAATTAATCTGCATTTTCAAAAATTAGAGTAGTTTCCAAAGCGATGACAACATTTTCTGCGTTCGCACTGAAAATTGCAAGCTCAAAATGAAGTTCAAAATTTTCACGTGACATCGATTCCATCAGTAGCCTTTTTTTTTACCGCGCTGATAGCTTGGTGGTTGATGTTACTGTCAGTCAGTCTATCACGATGCTGATAAGTTATTCACTGCTATAATTCATAGGTGCATATTATAGAATAGTCGTGGACAAGAACAATTACATTGCATAAATCAATTCAAATTTTCAATTTTATGTCAAAATTATTATAATATGTAATGAATTTGTTATTTCAAACGTTTCGATCATTAATCGCTCTTACTAATAAACTGGAATTGATAAAATAGCTACACTTAAAAACATTTTTTGAAAGTAACATCATTTCAGTATTGGTAAATGAGAAAACATTAAGAAAAAAATACAACTTTTCTCAATCTTACCTTAAAATCTTTCCACTGGTTTTCATTCTTCTTTATTATAGCGAGTAATAAAAGCCAGTTGATCGGTATGCGTTATATCTGGTGTGGAGTCTACGCTTATTGAATAGTATTTGGCTTCTGTAACTTCCTGATCAATTGATTTTAGAACTTCTGTAGCCATAATTTGGATAATTTCTTCACAAATCGATGATGACAAGTAAGAGACGTTCCCTCTGCCTTGATTTCCGTGCTTTTCAATGTGATCAGCAAGAAAAGGGTCAAATTCAGCTAGAAATTCTAATAGCATCATATAATTGCCATTATGTAGACTACCAAATACTTCCGTCGAACCCCTGAATGAAAGTCCTCTTGATGCCAATGCCTTGATCGCTGCAACAACTCTCTTTAAAACTTCTCTCCAGTACTGTACTTCCCGCTTGTATTCTTTAACATGAAGTGCATCTACCTGGCCAGCTGCTTTTTCAAGTTTTTGGAGTAAAATTAGGACACAATTTTTGTGATTCTGTGAATTCTCGTGCTGTTCAATAGTAATAGGATTTTTCCAATCATTAAATCCGGTAGATGCAAATGGACCTTTTCCATTGAATAAACGGCATGGCAGAAAGTAGAGACGTCCTGTGCTGGCAGAGTAAATCAAGAAATCGCGAGTGTGAGTCTCGGCATTTTTCAATCGGGTTTTAAACAATCCTTTCGAACAATATCGAACGCGATCATTGTAATTCCTTCTTGAAGCTTCAAAATCTAATAAATCAATATTTTGTTTAATTCCACGATTGATAAAATTCTGCCTCAACTCCTCTGTTATTTCATCCCACAGAGCTGGATCATAACTGAAGTTATCTGAACTGCCGCTAATTTCTGGAAAAGCTTTTTTCGGATTTTCACAAGATTCCACTTGTTCCGGAATCTCCATAATGCTTTCAGCTTTGTTTGATGTGTTGTTACCACTTGTTGAAGGTTGATCGAATTCTTGTTGAATTTCACTCAGCTCTGTCGAGTCCACTTTTTGTTTTTTATCACCTTTTTGTAAAAAGGTGTCAATCTTGGGAATCTTCTTCACCAGTTCCTCATTTTTTTCTGATCTTTCCTTTGCTCGTTTTCTATATTCACAACCACTTTCACGTTTTCTTGACATTGCGAAAAAAAGAATGAACAAGTAGATCTGAAGATAAGTTCCCACAAAATTTATTTATACTAAAAATTGCACTAGTAATGTTTAAAAATGACTGGCGACAACTCTATAGTGGTTAGTTCTCGATTCTGACTGTATTGCATGGACGGAAAAATAGGACTGACGAGCTGCCAGTGCCGATTCCGAAATTCACGCAAAAAATTTAACTAGTTACTTGCATCCATTGAAAATAATACCTACTAGGGCAACTCATCAAACGTGCCGCATTCATATTTTAAATATTATGCCAGTCCTCTGATTTCCCTGACAGTAATCCGTGTTTTATTAGTAGCAATTACAATTTACGATAGGATAGGTTTTCCACGTTCTCTTTGATGCGCTTAACCGCCGACAGTGCCGACTGCTGTTCGGTTTTAGGGCGGCTCCTTTGATTTTCAGATTACCGAGGGGTGTGAAAAATGCAACAATATTTCTATCTTCCATTCAAAAGAATTATACATCGGTAATGAAAAAATGTGCGAAATTTTCGAAGATGGCTATTTCTACATTTTCGTAGAGGAGTTGAAGAATTTTTTTTTATTCACCGAAAAATTTGCCGCCCCTAAAATTGTGCCGCCCCTAGGCCATGGCCTATGTTGGCCTAGGCGGTAATAGGGCACTGGTAATGCCAACTTGAAGTTATATACCTCGAAAAACCCACCCTTTATTTTTGGCGGTATTTTTTGAGTGCTCGTTCTCCAAACATAATTTGGTCAAAATGTCTAATTTTTTAATTTTGAGCAAGGAATGGTCTGAAAAGATAAAATTTGACTCGATGATGATAAAATTTGGTCAAATCAATTAGGTCCGTCGGTAAATAGGATAACTTTCGAATGAAAGAACGTAGAAAATTGGAATTTTCAGGGTGGTTTTCTCGAATGCCGCAGTTGAGTTTGTTGATGGAAAAAATCGACTGAGGGTTTCATAAACAAGGCCGTTTGTAATATTTCTTCCCTTAATTTCGAAACAACTCATTCGATCTAGACGTAAATTTGAAGCCACGTGCGGAATTTCATGTTGATTAGATCATCACAACATTCACAATCATAGAAAATTCCAGAAGCATATCGAAATGAAATTACCTATGACCATAAAACCGACGGAGTTCATTTTTTGGCTTTTCAAAGCCCCACGCAAAATTTCGAGCTGATTAGAACCGTTTGTTGCTTTCTGACTTTTTTCATATTGTGTATACATTCGAAAGAAATGAAGTTGTTATTATTATATTACCTATAACCATAAAAAACTGAAGAATTAAATAAAAAAATTCTATAATAATTATTTCTGAGATTACCGATCCGATTTGAGCTTTTAGACTTTTAGAGGAATTTTGTGTAGATATCTTAACCAGAACCATAGAATACTAGCAATATCAAGTTCCTTGCGAAATTTCAAGCTGATATCATCAGTACTATAGAAAATTCAAGAAAAATATTGGGAAATAAATGACCCAATGATCTCGTGATTACGAATCTAATCGGGATGAGATTTTGCGAGTATATATAGAATAACTATTTAAAACTTCTTGCAACATCATAGGAACAAAAAAAAATGAAGCAGAATAGCGAATCAAATTATGTTATAATTTCGAAACCACAAATCTGAAAGAGTGGGGTATGACATTTCTTGTTGAATCATAAAAATAGAAAATTCCAGCACAATATCAAAAATAGAATGAAGGGAAAGAGCTGTCGTATGTACAGTTCTGTGGTCTCCAAGGGTGCAATTGGCGCATTAATAAACGAGCGCCCAAAAGCTCCTGATTTCACGTCAGTGCTTTCCTTTTAATTTTCTTCTGTTGTTTTGTGGAGCTTCGACTGCACAGGACCATCGAATAGGTTATTATTTTGGAAATATTTTTGGAATTATTCAAGATGAAAATCAACCTCTCTGAAATTTTTAGTTTATTACTTCCTTCTTTTTTACAATAAACTTCCGTTCTGATGATATAAATGAAAAAGATTCCCTTAATTTTTGAGCGCTCTATCAAATCACCTCAATGTCTGTATTTTCCGAATTCGGTAATATCCTTTGGTCCACTGACACGATAACTCGATCAAAATGAAATGCTGGAATAAGATGTGAAATAACAATTTTAAGCTCCATGTGAAATTTCATGTTGATCTTATTACCAGAACCATAGGAAATTCAAAAAACCGACGGAGTTTTTGGTTGTAGATATAAAATAACAATTTCAAGCTGATCATATTATCGCACCCATAGAAAATTCAAGAAAAAAGGTTATTGAAAAAAAAACCCAATATGACGCATTTCTTGCGTTCTTCCTTACATTAGATTCCTGTAGTCATGAGCTGTAAACTGCTGGTTTTAATTGCAATCAGTCTGATGTTGATAGGTATGTTGAAATAACTTTTTCTTTACTAAATGCAATAGGGGTACTTCATATGTATTATAATATAAACATTGAAACGCTACTATCTTGGATGTGGCGTGATGGTGTGAAACAACAACACCTCCATTAAAGCAATACTCAATAATATATATTCTACATTTCAAAATGCAAGTAATACCAATCGTCACATGCTGGCTATGCATAAAAAAATCCACAACTGTAGGATATCATTTGTGGTGCTAATTCAATGCAGAGCTGAAAGCGAATAATGTATCGATAAATCATGCTAATTGAAAATGTCACAGTCCTCCTCATACGAAGTATAGATAAAATATAATATATGTTCGACTAACTACACAAATAGATACGTGTACCTATATATTCGCTCACCCTTATTGTTTCCAGTCGACACCTGCTAAATAAATAAATACAATGCATTTATATCAATAAACACCTTTCATTTATATATTGCGAATGGTATTTGAATGATCGGTTGATGTGTTCCAATTATTTTGTGAAAATATCATTAATGTCTGTATGTATGCATAACACATGACATATAACCCGTTTGACATGAAATGAGACATACGGATATCTCAACAAGTAAAGAATAATCAGAAGAATGAAGTATTAACGTCCTATATTGACCTAGACTATTCATAAAATACGCCTAGGTTAAACTAGTTTGTTTTTTATTTGTGTGAAGTAAAGAGTCATCTACTATGAGAAAACCACAACCCTTAGGTAAAAGGCGCTTCTATACTTTCAGGAAAGAAATCACTGTCATTATGGTTTATTCTTTATAGTTTATCTTTTTCTCTCATAACATAGAATAAGCAGGGCCGGCGCGAGCAATTTTGGCGCCTGAAGCGAAGAATTTTTTGCGCCCTGCTGAAAAAGTATCAATAACAACATAACCTCCTTCATAAACCCCCCCCTTACCAATCGAAAAACATCACCTGCTCCGATGATAATACAGAACATTCTACTTCCGATAAAGAATTGAATTCTAGTGAATGAACAACATTGGAATTTTCAATATATAATATTATACCGGGTTTTTTAAGGTTTTTTTAATTGAATACAACAGCTACTTACGCTGTAGGTATCTTGATTTATTCCTGGTTTGTATCGACGCCGATGAAAAATGCGTAAGTACTATATCTGATTTTCACATTCACAAGACACACAGCGTACGATAGATGAAAGATTACCTATCACAATACAATATACAAAGGGCGATAGGGCATGCAAAGCTTCGAACACTAAATGAGATTAAAAACATGTGTTTCGCTGAAAACATTTGGCATTTAACAGTAACTGGTTTCGAATGCAAAATCGTAGGAATTTTCCATATGTTGAATGTGTAAACAACTTCCACATAATTCGAAAGCGAAGATAATGTTGCTTTTCGTCTTTGTGAAATACATTTCATCCCTCTTTCAATTAGGGTAATAGGCAATGCTGTTTATATTGGTTGGGTTCTCATGTGTTATTTATTGAACATGCGACTTAGTAAAGACGGTTTGGAGCGGAGCGGACCAAGCTAATGTTGTTTTCAAGGATCAAGACTATATTTTTTCAGAAATATGAAAAGGCAGCCACAAACTGGGCTAAATAGCCACCCCTCGAATAGAGACGCCTGAAACAGTCGCTTTACTGTTTCACCCCTAACGCCGGCCCTGAGAATAAGTCAGCTTTGAAATATATTAGGTGACGGTGACCCGATCAACATAACATTTCCCATGAAGTTTTAAATACTAATTTTACATCTACACGTTGAATTTCAACTCGGTGGAATCTGTTGTGACTAAAATATTAGCTTTTTTTGATATTCTGCTAAAATCTTCTATGGTTGAAATGACGCGGTCAACACACACAAAACTAGGCCTTCGGTCAACGAAATTTTTAGAATTCTATGCTCTCTATCTGCCCTCCGTCGGATTTGTTGCCCGGAAAATAGTGGGAGTTTTTTTCGATGTTGTTCTTGAATTTTTTCTGGTATTGATAAGGCGATCAACATGAAGCTTGAAATTATTATGTCTCAAATGAATACAACCGAATTGGTTGTTTTGAAATGACCCGGAATCCAAATGCTTGAAGATTAGCGAATATAAAACAAGATCCGAACCTACCCTGAAAATTTCAAGCTTTTAGGTCTTTCCGTTAGAGAATTATCGTATTTGCGGCGGACGAACATAATTGATTTGATCGAGGATTTGTCAAGTTAGTTAGTCAAAACATTCCCATTCGAAAAATAAAGGTATCGTGATGAAATGTTCGGAGAATTAGCGCTCCAAAAAGAAGATGCGATCTAAAACGACATCGGCAAAGACCAGTCCAGAAATAAATCATCTCTAAATTGTAAGCCTAACCTTTTTGCAATACGCGATGAGAAATTAATAGTTTCAATTATAAAACAGAAAGATCAGCGCCATAACAAAGTACAAGTGCCAATTACTATGAATCAAGCATACCCGTCAATCTCTAGTTTGCTAGCTGGTCGCCCTGTCTAGAAAATGCCGCCACTGACCTTGGCAATGTACGAGATAATAACGACACAGGTTAGAAGCCAATGAAATCCACGTCAGTAATAATAATTCTATGGAGCCATAAATCTTGAGTTTCTTGTATTGCCGAAGAGGGCATGCCGTCAGCCTATTATGTTGTATGCCAAATATCGCCGGTCATAACTAATTTGGACACCGAAACATGATTTACATTGGAAATGCCAAGATTGGATGTGTCGGTCCAGCTCCCGAGTGTGTTTTGTAGGTGTCGTATATGGCCTGTATATTACCCTGTCCGCTACAAATAGTTACAAAGTAGATCGTCTTTTGATGCCATGTTATGTTACATTGGGATGTCACTTAATATCACAGCTTCCACGGTTTCTTCCATATCAGTATCGTTTTCCTTACGTTTTATAGAGAATTTTAATTCTTTCGCATTTTGTCTCACTTTTTACACTTTCATCTGCTGTTATTTTTGGTATAAGCTCATCTATCTGTGCAATGGATTTATAACGATTATCGGTTTCTCTCTGTAGTTATCTCGTTTTGTATAGAGGTGTTGTACCTATTCTGCTTGTTTTGCTATTTATATGTTCTTCTGTGACAAATAAAAATGTGGATATCTCGAGACAGCAATATATTTTTCTTAAACTCATATGTTTTTCTTGTTCTGAAGTAGGAAATGTTCAAAATTGGATGATGGTAAATCTAAAAACCACATCGTTTTCAGATGAATAATAGGGTTTTTATGAATATGGGTTTTTGCTCATTTATGGAATGGACAAGAAAAATTCATATTTCTTGTTACTTCTTTTACCCATCGCTTTATTGATCCAAAACTCAAAGCATTAAGTGAATAATACCTTATAAGGAGATGGCTGAGGATACTGAGGTAAAACGTATATTTATTCTGAAGTTAATTTCAAAAACCAGACCGAAATGATATGGAAACCAGTCAACAGAATCCGAATTGGTACCTTCCACCGAAGTCGAAACCAAAGAAGGCATGTCAAGTTCAATCAGACATGAAAGTAATATCGACAGTTTTTTGTGAGACAGTATATGAACAATATTATCTGGATCAAAAACTCAGCAAACTTAAAAACAACCATAACATTCTTCTGATATGACTTCAAATTTGCTCTTTCCAAATCTGCAAATACCACTTCAAATTCTTCTTCTTGTCTTTTCTCGATGTATATGGCCTGTATATTACCCCTGTCCGCTACAAATAGTTACAAAGTAGATCGTCTTTTGATGCCATGTTATGTTACATTGGGATGTCACTTAATATCACAGCTTCCACGGTTTCTTCCATATCAGTATCGATATCCTTACGTTTTATAGGGAATTTTAATTCTTTTGCATTTTGTCTCAGTTTTTACACTTTCATCTGCTGTTATTTTTGGTATAAACTCATCTATCTGCGCAATGGATTTATAAGGATTAACGGTTTCTCTCTGTAGTTATCTCGTTTTGTATAGAGGTGTTGTACCTATTCTGCTAGTTTTGCTATTTATATGTTCTTCTGTGACAAATAAAAAATGTGGATATCTCGAGACAGCAATATCTTTTTCTTAAACTCATATGTTTTTCTTGTTCTGAAGTAGGAAATGTTCAAAATTGGATGATGGTAAATTTAAAAACCACATCGTTTTCAGATGAATAATAGGGTTTTTATGAATATGGGTTTTTGCTCATTTATGGAATGGACAAGAAAAATTCATATTTCTTGTTACTTCTTTTACCCATCGCTTTATTGATCCAAAACTCAAAGCATTAAGTGAATAATACCTTATAAGGAGATGGCTGAGGATACTGAGGTAAAACGTATATTTATTCTGAAGTTAATTTCAAAAACCAGACCGAAATGATATGGAAACCAGTCAACAGAATCCGAATTGGTACCTTCCACCGAAGTCGAAACCAAAGAAGGCATGTCAAGTTCAATCAGACATGAAAGTAATATCGACAGTTTTTTGTGAGACAGTATATGAACAATATTATCTGGATCAAAAACTCAGCAAACTTAAAAACAACCATAACATTCTTCTGATATGACTTCAAATTTGCTCTTTCCAAATCTGCAAATACCACTTCAAATTCTTCTTCTTGTCTTTTCTCGATGTATATGGCCTGTATATTACCCCTGTCCGCTACAAATAGTTACAAAGTAGATCGTCTTTTGATGCCATGTTATGTTACATTGGGATGTCACTTAATATCACAGCTTCCACGGTTTCTTCCATATCAGTATCGATATCCTTACGTTTTATAGGGAATTTTAATTCTTTTGCATGTTGTCTCAGTTTTTACACTTTCATCTGCTGTTATTTTTGGTATAAACTCATCTATCTGCGCAATGGATTTATAAGGATTAACGGTTTCTCTCTGTAGTTATCTCGTTTTGTATAGAGGTGTTGTACCTATTCTGCTTGTTTTGCTATTTATATGTTCTTCTGTGACAAATAAAAAATGTGGATATCTCGAGACAGCAATATATTTTTCTTAAACTCATATGTTTTTCTTGTTCTGAAGTAGGAAATGTTCAAAATTGGATGATGGTAAATTTAAAAACCACATCGTTTCCAGATGAATAATAGGGTTTTTATGAATATGGGTTTTTGCTCATTTATGGAATGGACAAGAAAAATTCATATTTCTTGTTACTTCTTTTACCCATCGCTTTATTGATCCAAAACTCAAAACATTAAGTGAATAATACCTTATAAGGAGATACCTGAGGATACTGAGGTAAAACGTATATTTATTCTGAAGTTAATTTCAAAAACCAGACCGAAATGATATGGAAACCAGTCAACAGAATCCGAAATGGTACCTTCCACCGAAGTCGAAACCAAAGAAGGCATGTCAAGTTCAATCAGACATGAAAGTAATATCGACAGTTTTTTGTGAGACAGTATATGAACAATATTATCTGGATCAAAAACTCAGCAAACTTAAAAACAACCATAACATTCTTCTGATATGACTTCAAATTTGCTCTTTCCAAATCTGCAAATACCACTTCAAATTCTTCTTCTTGTCTTTTCTCGATGTATATGGCCTGCATATTACCCTGTCCTCTACAAATAGTTACAAAGTAGATCGTGTTTTGATGCCATGTTATGGTACATTGGGATGTCACTTAATATCACAGCTTCCACGGTTTCCATATCAGTATCGATATCCTTACGTTTTATAGAGAATTTTAATTCTTTTGCATTTTGTCTCACTTTTTACACTTTCATCTGCTGTTATTTTTGGTATAAGCTCATCTATCTGTGCAATGGATTTATAAGGATTAACGGTTTCTCTCTGTAGTTATCTCGTTTTGTATAGAGGTGTTGTACCTATTCTGCTTGTTTTGCTATTTATATGTTCTTTTATGTTTCAAAAAACATTCTGTTTATTTCTGTATTACCTGTTTTATGGTTTATACCTTCAGGTAGCGTCTCAACTGTTGGTTGCTCCCGTACCATAGAGCATATGTATTTATTTAGTTGAGTGCACTTTGTGAGGTCTTCTTTTTGGAGTTTTCCACATTTGGGCATATGCTTCCTATATATGCGTATTGAAAATTAGCACTATCTTAATTATTTTATCTTAGTTTTCTAAAGATAACGTGCTAGTCCGGTTTAGTACTGGTTATAGTATATATATATAATCGTTTTAGAGCGTCGCCGATACCCAACTTACATTCTTTCCTATCCTGACAGTCGCTTTCCAATAGCTTCCTTTCGCTCATGGACTTAACACCTTGTAACCAATTCTTTTTGGGTCTTCCTCTTCTTCGTCTACCCTGGGCTGACCAACCCAGTATTTGCAGTAGTAGTCTATCCTCATTCATTCTGCATACATCTCCATACCATATATAATCTGTTTCTCTTCTATTTCTTCAACAATGGTGGTTTCTTTCTGCATGACGTTTCTGACGTGTTCGTTTGTTTTCATTCCTAATCTTGATATTCGTGTCAATCTTCATAATGCATCCATTTCCGAAGCCATTATTTTCTTTTTGTCTATTTCAGTCATTGTCCGAATTTCAGAGTTATATGTAGGTAAGTAGGCTCTTGATCATTGTGTAATATCTGTTCTTCATCCCCTTAAGATAATTTTCAATCATAAAACTTCATTCAATGCACCAATAATTTTTCTTTCTTGAGTTATCCGATTTTGTATTTTTGTGGTATCTTTTCCGACGGAAAATGAAACACTCTAATACCTATATGTCTTTAACCTAAATCGGTTATATATAAACCAAATGTTTTATACTCCTTTGAATTCATCTTCATTCTTCATGAAATGATTCACATATTTATCAATTTACTGTAGTCGATATAAATAAGTTGAGTACACTTTTGTCCACGGAATTTTCATTTTTTATCAGCTCCTTATCCAATAAAGATATTGTTATCTTCAAAAAATGCGGAGGCATAACTTTACATAGACATTATTTTCGAAACGACGTTGTAACCAATGAAAATTTCGCAAGCTCACAAAAGGATCAGCATTCACCACTATAAAGCAAATAAGAAATACTGCACTTATTATGAGATATGAAAACTATGAAGGTACTATAGAATTCTCTTGTTTTCAAGTTGATTCGATAAAGTATACGAAAACAAAATAAAACTGAAATATAGAGTAGGAAAATGAACCAGATACTTCACAAAACCTATTGAAACTTATTATTAGTTAAAGTGTTCAGGGACACGATTTCATCAGATCATCAACCGCCAACACTATAAAAGTTATTGGGAATTTTTAACAATGATTCTTATGTACTGATTCTTTATTATCGTGTGACGACAGAAAGTATATTATCCTTGTTCTTGAATTTGAAACAACGGCCAATAACACTATAAAAAAAACAGAAAATGATCATACGGCGCCCTTATTGCTTACTTATTCGGAATGTTAGCTATAAACACCATAAAATGACCCCAAAAAAACTTTCTACAACTTATGTTGTAGATGTTGTTATGAAAAAATTTTATAATTGAATAATTGAACACTGTGTCAATCCCTGAAAATACACTGAGAAAAGTGTTCGCTATAATAACCTCGTTTAATTTGAATCGAAATATGTGTCGTTGACACTATAAAAATAGATGAAATTAAAGCAGAAAGTATTTTATAACGTTTCGAAACATTTTCTCAAGTGAGAGAAGAATTCAGCTGGTATTTATCGAATCATTTCCTCCACTTCAACCTTCGACACTATAAAAACTTATATTGTTGGGAAATTAAGAAGATATTATTATTGAAAAATTCAAGTAGAAAAGAGGAACAATTAGTGAACAATGAAGTAGAACAGATCTAAACAGACGTCAAGAACATTGAAATACATAGAATATATATAGAAAAGCCCTCTTTCTATATTTCCAAACAACATCGAACACTATAATATTCTGAATTATAGGAAATTTGGTATCCGACGGACTTAGCTAATAATATAATCATGACGACACCCATATACAGTTAACACTATTGTGGCTGAATATTTCTTCATGGAAAGCACTCATAATCCCCTCAAAGTTAAGGATCTGAGTGGCATTAGCATCGATTTTCCTTCTCGATTTCAGCACGATGATGTGTTTTCTTTGAAATGGAGAGATAGAACATGCAAACCTGTACACGCGATTATGTTAGGATTGGATCAACGCAAACAAACAGACTTTTTGCAAACAACGCGATAAAATGACTAAATGAGACCACTTAAACCAATGAAATGGAATTATTAGTCTACCAGTTTTTGCTCATGTTCGATCGAAACTCTCAGGATGTAGAAGTGTTATTTAATCACGTTGCTACTCCACGTAGAAATTTTTTTCTTCTTGAAACGCACTCAACTGAGAAATGACTATTTTTCCACTATCAGTTTTTAGGCTTGGTATCCACAGATCAAATAATCGACAAACTTGTTTTCTAGTGAACATCAAGGAATTATATCAGCGATGAAAGTACTAAATCGATGTAAGTACTCGATATTTTGAAGTATTTTATTATGGCAACGATAATTCAAATTGATGTTTGGTTGCGATCTGACCACAATAGAATATTATTCGGTGACAAATAAAAAATGTGGATATCTTGAGACAGCAATATCTTTTTCTTAAACTCATATGTTTTTCTTGTTCTGAAGTAGGAAATGTTCAAAATTGGATGATGGTTAATTTAAAAACCACATCGTTTTCAGATAAATAATAGGGTTTTTATGAATATGGGTTTTTGCTCATTTATGGAATAGACAAGAAAATTCATATTTCTTGTTACTTCTTTTACTCATCGCTATATTGATCCAAAACTCAAAGGATTAAGCGAATAATACCTTATAAGGATATGGCTGAGGATACTGAGGTAAAACGTATATTTTTTCTGAAGTTAATTTCAAAAACCAGACCGAAATGAGTCAACAGAATCCGAAATGGTACCTTCCACCGAAGTCGAAACCAAAAAAGGCATGTCAAGTTCAATCAGACATGAAAGTAATATCGACAGTTTTTTGTGAGACAGTATATGAACAATATTATCTGGATCAAAAACTCAGCGAACTTAAAAACAACCATAATATTCTTCTGATATGACTTCAAATTTGCTCTTTCCAAATCTTCAAATACCACTTCAAATTCTTCTTCTTCTTCTTGTCTTTTCTCGATGTGCCAGGCTATCCGCCATCTACACATGACACCACTTCAAATCACTCGGTCTCAGTCCATAGAAAACAAAACTTTTTTCACAGTAAGTTGTTGATCAGACTTCTCTTGAAGAATGGATATATGGTCCTTCGAAATATCCAGAAAGAACATCAAACATTGACCAATACATCTTTTCAGGATGACATGAATATTTTGTGCCAAAGCTTAGAAGATATTTGTACAGTATAGACAACCAAGTAGAATACTCTCATTTTTGTCAATATGAACAACTTCTTAGTAACCACTTGAAGGATAAGGATGTATGCTGTGATGTTATACATATCTTATATTTCCTAGAGATTTTGTATAATTTTTGGGATCCTAAATAATTTCACATAGTCGTAATTTTTTTGTGCCATTCTGTAGGTAAGTGTTAATACGTTCAATTCGAGTGATAAAACTGTGGAAAATTGTCCTATTCACAAACTCCTAATCATTCAAATGAAAATTCATTGTTGAATTTACGACCATGTCATTCCTACTGTAAATCTTCGTTTACAGCTAATTCACTAAGTTGACAAATTCACTTAAGATAGGATGTAATTAAAGTTGAACCTTACAGAGGGCCAAATATCGCATTTCTTACTGTAGCTTTACGACCCATAAATATCACGGTATATGATACTTTTCAATTAGTAATAAATTCTACCTTATGCAGGATTTCCAGCACCCAGAAATTTCTGTAGATTTATTTAATGCTTGCTCAAGCGAAAAGGGTAACTGCATTCTCGTTAATTGAACAGGGATATTTGATGACGAAGAAATTGTTTCTGGGTGGAATTAAGGTAGTTATACATGAGTAATTATGAAGAAATTCACTTAATATCAACAACTACATATTGCTTAAAAAGAATTTTGAAAAAAAAAAATTGAAATCATCAGAAATCCTTCCATATAGTAAAGAAATGAATATCTACAGACATGGTGGTTCTAAAATATTTAGATGATAAACTTTTTACTTCCCTCTATTTTTACAGTTTTCATATTTGAGTGGTTTGAAAATCGTACAGAGCATTTTGATACAAAGATTTATAATTTCCTTTTATAGATTCGGTTATATTACCTATGTCTTTGAGTTTTGGAGTTCGAATTATATACCTATATTTAGATGTTACAGAAAGAACAAACAAAAAAGATACGTATAAGTGAAGCAACAAATATAGGTATATCTTGTAAATAAAAGGTAATAAAGTAGGAGCTTAAAATATTTGCTCACCATGTTTTTAGTTTTTACAATTCAAGGAATAGATTTACGAGCAATGTATAAAAATGAGTTTTGAATGAAATTTGATAAGTGTTAATTTACCGCATCAAAGAAAAATTGTGCACGGTGGACGGACAGAAAAATTAAAGAAGACAAAAGCAAATGATGAAGAGGTCTGATCATCATAGTACCTTGGATATAAGTTGAAACTTTTGGACTAACTTCGTACTACCTAGGTAGTACCATAGTATGTACATATAAGTACCTATACTATGGTAGTACCAATACTAAGATTTTAAGTACTTTACAGACGCTGCTGTAGGAGTGTGCATATTTTAGGTAAATTGTTAGATTAATTTCTTTCAAAAAGGATCCCGTTTTTGAATGTCTTCATAAAAAGAATAAGGGTCAACAAATTCTATAACTCAATCGGTAATGTTAAAAATGCTTTTTAGTTGTTTTCAATCATTTTTTGCTTTTTACATAGTCGGTAACGTGAACTACGTTTTAGAGGACAAATATTCAGATTTCAATGGTTTTTCTTTGTTTTCTATTTGTGAGTAAATATAGGTACATTGTTATTGTATTGAAAAGAAGGATTTTGATACAATCTGATACACTACGAGATATAATTCTTCCAAGCCAAAAATATGGATGGTACAAAATTTATGTTTTTGATTATTCGTAGATACCTACTAAATTATGTTTTCTCTAATCACCCCTAATGGTCTTTTTGTCCCTTAAGTGCTGGCTGCGATGTTAAATCTGGGACCAAGACATATTTATCCGGATTTAACAGCAGATTAAAGTGCATATCTTAATTTTTACTAGCTTCAATCCGTTTTGAAGAAGGTACCTATCAGAGGTGAATTGCAAGAAACCAGATATAGGTGGTAGGTAGGTATTTATTCTTTGGAAAATTCAACTCGATACCTATAGAAAACTTTTTGAAACAACAAACTGAGTGCTCGTAGAAAATGGGAAGCTCGATAAGGAGGAAAATCCATGGTTTTTGTGGAAAACACAAAGGGTCATCAACATTATTTTTCTGTTAATATTCATGTTCACAGTTATTTGTTATTAGCAAGGTAAATTGACATCTGCAGCTTTCATTTGATTGAAAATTGTGGGTATAGCGGGAAAATGAAATTTAAAAATTTCCGCAAAAGAAGATCGTTATGTATAGGCGATCTAAGATAATCAGATTTAGTTGGAGTAATCAATGGCTTTGAGCTAAATTAGATGGGTAAATGTTAAAGCTTACCTTTTTTTAATCATCCAAATAAGCTCCATGCAAAAAGGTGTGGAAGTAGCATATTACAAACAAGGGTGAGTCCACTGATTACACAGAGTCGATGTCGTTAGTTAATAATGGGTCAAATAACTGAGGTGTTAACAAGGACACACTTTAAGCACGTCGCACACTTGTGACACACACAGGCTCCTGGTTTAACGCACAAACTCGAAGATTGTAACATATAGCTCTAACAGAAATTGGTTAGATAACCGGAGCGAAATAACTAAGTAGGTGCGCAAGTCTTGTTAAGCCCAGCCTTCACGTTCTCTAAAATATGTACTGGAACCTAGCTACAGAGCGAGGGAGGCCGAGCCAAGCTAATTTGCTGGGAGGGGTTTCGTAACCAATCTCCATTTTGTTTTGCGCGTTTTTCGTCATTAAATTGACCCATGGTTTATGAAGTTTGAGCATCCAGTTTATTGGTGCAAATATGTAAATAAATTATTACACACCGTGTAGGTAAGTAATTGGTTGTTTACTGGATAGTTTGATGAATTATAGGTATACGTAAATGGTTGACACAACAAGTTTCATTCTGAATTACTAAATTACCCACTAACTGTCAAAAACAGATTATGAATATTGTTTATATCTTACGTTTAGTGATTAATATATGAAAATGGGTAATTACAGTTATAATTTTATCATGTATACTTGAAGTGCATCATTTCAAACATACTAATAGGTACGTTGATTGCTAATAGATTTCCATAACCATATACTTTGGCGTCCTTCTAGAGCTTGAACATGTCAACCATCACGAAAATTGTATGATTCGAATATGACGGGCTTTTGATGCCGGTATCCATAATTTCTAGTTGATTATACCGAATGGCGGAAAACATGATACAAAAGAGGATTCATCAGCCCACGTCTGAAAGGGTATTTATTGTGCCAGATAGTACTAAAACTTCAGCTCATTGTATGGTACGTCGTAGGCATAGTAATAAATATTTTCGGATATATTCACAGTTAAAATAAACCTATACTTATACAGCTTCATTTTCTACTTCTTGAAATGGTTTAAAACGCTTAATAAGGAATTATAATATTGTATATTTTGAAATTGGCATAAATACCATATATGAAAAACTACAAATATTTACTTAATACTGATGACCTTCACGGACGGAACTTTTATTATAATTTTCTCAAAGAGGTAGCTCATTAATCAAAACAAACTGAAAAAGAAAAGTTGGTACAGTAATGTTTTCTTTCAATTCAAAAGATTGTCAGGGTTGATTCATCATTTCCTGTGACAAACCTTCAATCATAAAAGAAAAATAGTCCCCTTCCTGAATTTTCTATAATTTACGTGTTGGAATCGAATAGAAAATCCTTCCAAAACGTTTGGAAATTATAGGAGCAATCTGATTTTTGGTACGAGAATTGTTCGCTATATCCTAATGATCCTCCAAACTTCCTTCAATTCTAGAAGAAAAGACTGAGAAATCAAATTAAAAAAAAGTTGAGGACACCTTCTTTGATCAGATTAATACAATATTATTTATCGTCCATTATATTTTCTTTAGTTTTTTTCCGTATGAATTTTCGTTCCTGCTGGATATATTGCTTCTCAACTGTGTTATATTTTATTTGTTGGAAAATGAAAAATTTAGGACACTTCGATGAGAAGCAGCCATAAATGAAATGACTCATCGGATCGGCAAAAATCTAGGTTAACCACAGAGAACGTGCTGTCATCGAAGGTGAGTTGCAATAGACCGGTTTGTTCTTTTTCGAGCTCATCAGAACTGGCTTCCAGTAAAACACTCACTGCTTCATTTGTCATCGTTATTTGGGTGCTTCGGTAATGATAAGCCCTTTTAAAAGAACAAAACATTGCATCAATTCATCTTTGATGCATCTCTGTATTCTCTGTGCTCTTTACTAAGACCTGGAAATGCTTTGGAAAATTCGATATAAAAAATAACGTTTTTATACAGGTTGAGTCTTTGACTTGTACATATATTTCAACAGTAGATTCTTGATGTCAAAAGGAACACTTTTTTCCCCTACCATTTTTTCCGTTTCGGCCTAGATGAAAATATATAGCCATTTTAAATTTTCATTATGAGCTATGCCATCCCTAGAATCCTGCACACTTTCCAGCCATAAGAGAAATTCGCTTCAGAATTATAAACTATAACTATAGCTCAGAATAATCTGTGCTCAGGGACATTTACACCGTTAAGTTCTAAAGTTTTGTTATACATGAGCTTGTTCATACTGAATAAACATCATTAAATTAAAAAAAAAACAACAAAATATTGAGTTTCCATACATAATTTCAAGAAATTTAAGATAATTGAGTACTACTTCTCAAAAAATTGTGTGGATGCAAAAAAAAACACCTACTGTGAAATGTACAGTTTCTATACCAACTTCATTCAGACCAAAAGCAATTCCTCTGTTAAGTGTAAAGCATTTGCATTTTAAAATTTATACCATATTAACATATTGATTTGCATCTCCAGTTTAATATTTCTGGAGCTATCAGCATGAAAATGCGGGTATGAATCAATTCCTCAATATATATTCATCAAAATCAATAAAAAGAATTAAACTAAATTTCTTGAAGTGATTTTGTACCTACATACTTTTTCCTGAACTGATGATGGCTTTATAGTTCAAACCCATCTGGATTGTATTAGAAGAAGAAAATATTGAGTAGAAGATATGCCATTAATAACGAATTGAAGTTTTACAGTGGTAAAATTTTCAACTATCGTTTGAGCCAGAACGGTTTATCACACAGAAAAACTTAATGAAAGAAATTCGTAGGAAATTTTATTGACTATCGAAAAGTCATTCTCAAAAAATTGATGTTTTAAAAACCGCAAAAAAATGATTTTTTTTACCTTTTTTTACATTTTCTATTCTAATTTGATCCAACAAACTTGTTCCATTCTGTCCTATTTGATGTCATCATCTTAGCTTCCTTGACGCTTTTCCCTTTCTTCTTTATTTCCTTTTCTACCATATCCTCCCATTTTTGTTGCGGTCTCCCCCTTTTTGCTTTTTAAAGTATGTCTGGTTTTATTAACTGACTTTGCGCCCTACAATTATGTCCGATTTACCGGTATTGGCGGCGCCCCTGCTTAAGGTTACAAAATTATCTTCAATCATCGATGAGCCATGATCGAATATCTCATAATATTAGTAATAAAGTAGAAAAGAATAGAATCACTCTGTATATTAGCAAACAATTTTTTAATGAAATGGCTAAGATGTTTGGTTCGACAGCTATGGAAGCGCAATCCAGTATTGCAAGACCCTGTATTTGAAGATCCGTATCTTTGTAACTAAAATTTGTATGGGTTCAATAGTCCTTGATTTCAATCAAGGAATTACCTGCTGATCTTTTAAATATGTGTACCCTGTCTATTTTTCATAAATCACATCGCACAATTTGCAATTTTCACTGAGGATATGTTGCCCCATCTGGTGAGTAATTAGGAGTGTATCATCCCAAATTGAAATCATTGGACCTTTCAGAGAATGCTTATATTCGACGTGTTGAGATTTAATAGCCACAATTTCTGTTGAATGCGCGCCTAACAGAGGTCACATGTGATACCTGTGGAACAAGGAAACCATTGTCTTAACCGGATACAGGGTGGAAAATTGGTAAGACGGTTCTGCTAACAACTTCCTCCTGAATTATCAGAACGATTCAGGGCGGAAGCGAATGAAAGCTACAACAAAAACAGTTAAAAACATATTATTATGTTGTTATTTGGATTTGAATTAATAGAGAAATAAATATGAAACAGACAGCTGTCGCATGTCGTAATACCATCGAAATGATATTATAATACCACAAAATCGGCATTTTATTCGCTGGTCTATTAAGTGTATCGAAATAGGGTCCTGATGAGGTTCAATACAGCTTGAATTTGACGTTAGGCGTCGGTGTAAGTGAGTCATTATTTGGGTTGACTTCAAACATTTTTTTGAGGGGACCATTTCATTTCCATTAGGGATCGTTTTTTTTTGGCGAAAGACAGTTGCATGACACATATATTTAGAGTTACCGACAGTTTAAAGTTCACTTTTGGCCCATAATTATTTTCCATAATTTCAGGATCTCCTAAGAGGTTTCATATTTATGAATTCACGAAATTTTGTACCTACATACAAATAAAATTCAACATGTGAGGATTTTGGATGAGTCAAATTCGTATTTTATCCGCTTGTCCATTGGGTGCATCAAATTCACCCCTTGAAACAGAGAACCTTCTATTATGGCCCTAAAAATCTTTTCTTGCGAATATACACTGCGGAAAAAAATTAACGCACATTATGGAAATCTCAAATTTATTCTACAACTGAAGGTGTTCTCAATGATAATTATTTTTATCAGAATTATGCATGCATATGTTATTCACTTTCAACGTTTTTCTTCAATACTGATGTGTTTTCCCAGCAGGAATAAAAAAAGATGAGATTATCAGATTTTGAATGTATTGGCTCCATTCTGAAATCAGTTGTTCTCGATCAATTCTAGTGATCAATAGCTCTTCTTTCGTTTGATTTTCTACACTCGATCGCTATGCAACGCGAAACACACAATTTGACCCAAGAGGAATGTGCCCAAGCGGTAGTTTTGCGAGAAGAAGGATGGACATACACAAGAATTGCAGAAAGGTTTGGAGTTTCCCATACAAGTGTGTCCAGAATGTTGTAGCGATTCAGGGAGACAGGTATGAATGTCCGAAGACCAGGACAGGGTAGACCACGGGTAACAACTGCCATTAAAGAACGTTACTTGAGAGTTTCTTCGTTGAGACAACGGTTTGCAACCGCTCGCCTCCTTCAAAATCAGCTTGAGCAAACTCATGGGGTGCAAATTAGCACTCAGACAATAAGAAATCGCCTCAGAGAATATGATTTAAGGCCTCGTGTCACGGCAAGAGGCCCAGCTCTTACCCCAGCCCATCGAAGGGCGCGTTTGGATTTTGCGAGAGAGCATATCCATTGGGGAGAGGCTGATTGGGAAAGAGTTCTCTTCACAGATGAGTCTAGATTCTGCCTCTACCATTGTGATCGACGTTCCCTTGTATACAGACGTCCACATGAAAGATATGCTCAATGCAATTTCCTGAATACTACTAGTTTCGGGGGAGGATCGATTATGGTATAGGGTGGAATATCTTTGACTGCTCGCACAGACCTAGTGGTCGTTGATAATGGAGCTATGAATGCTGATAGGTATATAAGGAACATTCTTGAAGAGCATGTAGTGCCATTTGTCCCATACATTGGTGAAAATTTCATTTTTATGGACGATAATGCCAGACCCCATCGTGCGCGCATCGTTCAGGAGTACCTTGAAGAGGTTGAAGTTTCTCGAATGGAATGGCCAGCAAGAAGTTCAGATCTCAATCCGAATGAGCAGGTCTGGGACAATCTTAATAGAAGGCTGAGAAGTTCAGAAAATCATCCAGCTACTCTTAATGACTTAGGAATCCAACTCAGAGAAATCTGGAAAGGATTAGATCAGAAAATTTTAAGATCACTCATTTTGAGTATGAACCGTCGTTGCCGAGCTGTAATTAACGCAAGGGGTGGAAATACCAAGTATTAAATCACTTATCAGCATTCCAGTATTTGAAAATGTCTATTTCTCTTCTTTCACAGAAGATTCGGTGGAATCCTGACTTTTCTTCCATTTAATGTGTCTTGTTTCGTTCAAAACCTTCCCGAGAGAACATAAAAAATAAGTTCTAAAGTCAATGTAGAGTTCACTTTCATTAAAATTGAGATTTTCAGAATGTGCGTTAATAACATAGAGCATGTTTGGGACATCATGGGTAGAAGTCTTGGAAATTAACCCCAGCCTCCACGGACGTTGGCGGAACTGAGACATGAAGTACTTGGTATAGTATCCCATCTTATTGCATCAATGCCAAGACGTGTTGGGGAGTGTATAAATAATTGCGGTGGACAAACATATTATTGAAAAATTAATTGAACAAAAATGTAAACTCTTCGTTTTTTCTCCAAATTTCAATCATTTACTCCTTGCTATACTATCTATGTTTTACCAAAAAAATAAAATTAATTTAAACAGCTCCTTCTGGATGTTGCAGTTTCTTTGTCAGTTAGTATATTTACAAACTTTGTCACCTTCAAATGAAATTCATCATGTGATGGCTGAATTGGCATTCATTAGCTTGCCAATTGGGTGTTTTGAAATTCACTCCTTGGGACTTAAAACCCTTTCATTATTACATCCAAAAAACTTTTTTGCGAATTTAATTCCAATCTTTGGTACATACAAATGTAGTTCATTTTGTTAGGGTTTTTGGATGAACCAAATTGGCATTTTATTCGCTTGTCAATATCTTAGTTGTTCTGAATCTCACCCCTTGGCACTTGAAACGCTGCCAAAAACCTTTTTACTGAATTGGGCTTATACAAGTGAAATTTTTCATGTGACGGTTTTTGGATGAGTCAAACTTCGAAACTGACACACATTTGGGCTTCAGTAAGAGTGACAAACCCATCAATCTTAGTACTTAAGTATA
Organism: Harmonia axyridis; assembly: GCF_914767665.1. Classification (NCBI taxonomy): domain Eukaryota; kingdom Metazoa; phylum Arthropoda; class Insecta; order Coleoptera; family Coccinellidae; genus Harmonia; species Harmonia axyridis. Next base: position 1,871,769 of record NC_059508.1, read on the forward strand.
TTTCTCCAACAAATAATTATTCTATAAGAAACACATTCAATTCTTCCTGAATCAACAAAATAAGCGAAGATACCTTTATTGAGCATCGTAATGGAAAAAATCAGCTCCGTGACAATTGAACAATTCACCATTGTTCATTCATAAATGTGGCTTCACGCTCATGAGTGATTTATAAGTCAGAGGGTCTGTACTGACACACCCTACTGTTTATTTGGCAAATTTCTGACCCTTAGCTTTCTACGTTACTAATTTGTATCATATTGTTACATCCCAGTGCTTAATCAGCAACTATGAACTGCCGTTTCACAGCTGTGCATGAACCTGAGATCAGATATACCAAGGGTTGAGAAGAATCTGATGAATCCGTCTATCGATTACTCAGTTGTTTAAAATTTGAGAGTTTTATTGATGTTATGGAACTCGATGAGATATGTGTTCCAACTAAAAACTAATAGGTTTTCCAATTCATTTTGATTTATAAGGAAAAGGCTTTTTTTGTGAAGAATATTGTCATTTCAATAACAAGAATAATTTACACATTCCCATGTTTCATTTTTAGCTTTCCTCAATAGTAATTCTAAAAATACAACAGAATAAAATAATTATCAATAATAGAAAACTTCCTGAAATCAGTCTTTCAGTATGGAATTAAAACTTCATATGAGATTTCAGTGGTCATGTCAACCAAAAAAATCAACAGTAAGAACTCATCCGAAATTGATGAAGAAAATAAAACTCTTGTTAAAGCAGAGAAAATTGAACTAATGTGCAGAGGAAAATTTTGGGACCTCATATACAAATATCATTTCTAAATTATCAATGTTTGACCCTGCTCCACAAGAAATAATAACTGTTTAGAGACTTCAAATCCGAAGGGAGTAAGATAAAACGATGAGATGGCCCAAAAAAAAAGGAAGCTCATTCAATTCAATTTCGTTTTTAATCAATAGAGTTGAAAATAAGAAGTTCTGAATATTGTCCACGGTTGCAAATTTGATCAAATTTTCGCGATTATTAGGATATTTTTGAATCATAGAGACGAGCATGAAATTTCTCTTTGAATTCTCGAATTGACGCCTTAATCTTACACTTGAGTCCAAAAGGCCAAAGGGGTCAAATTGTATGGTCTTGTGAGCCAATGGTAATCACCATTTACATAAATACTCGTTCTGAAAAAGTTTAACGAAACTAGTGATGGTTTCGGCACTCGATGGCAAAATATGTTGGTATATATATCCAAAGTCACTTGGAGGAAGTCAGAATATTTCGATCATACAAGGGATGTCCAAGTTTCCAGATATTCCTTTGCGGCCAGTGAATTAATTGTCTAACAATACTTTCAAAGAAACCCTGGTATTCAGCGTATCGCGGTATTCACTTCAAAGGAATATCTGGCCAAGCATTTTTATGGACTAGTTCAAGTGACTTTGGATATACTATAAAAATGAAGCCCAATGGTCCTCCAAGCACATCAAAGAGAGACTTTTAATGATCTAATTTGTGGTTTCTAAAACACAAATGGGATAATTCTGGCTATTAAGGAAGCCATCAAGATGAAAGTGTGCCTCATCGTTCATATTGATTCCTTCAGAAGTAGGTAACTATAGGCCTATTGGTGTTCTGCTAAGGTTTTCGAAAATGTTCGTACAGACAATGTGCTTCAGAATGACTGATATCTTGAATGAAATGAATTGTGATTTCTTAAGTGATACATAACTTTCTTGATAGGAAAATCTACACAAACAGCCATATTTGATCTAACAAACAATATATTGGAAAGAGACAACTTAGTACTGATTGTCATATTTTTGGATATGTCGAAAGTATACAGCTCAATAAACCAGGAGCAGCTAGTACATAAGCTTCAAGCCTATGGAATAAGAGGAAATGCACGCAATTAGATTAAATCATATCTGAAAACAAAGAGTAAAAATCACCAAGGGGAAAATACTAAATCCACTGAGCTGATAACTGAATGGTAGTACCAGAAAGTGTATCGGGTCCTGTTCTATTCTTAATCTTATTATAACAATTTGGAAGATATTGCAGATGGAGATGAAATATGAATTAATTATGGACCAATTTAATGGTAGAAGCAAAGAAGAAAATACATTGATTAGAGCAGGAATCAATTTTCTCAATGAGACACACGAATAGGAATGACTACAGAAGCATAAATTGAATATAAATTTCGAAAAAAACGGACCTTCTAGTTTTCAGTATCAACAGAACTAATCAAGGGCTTAGGAATGAGGGGGTACTGTGGGTAATTCCCTTCTCAAGATTTCCAAATTACCAAATCGCGAATGCTCGTAAAAACGAAGAACGAAAATTTTTCCATAAAATGAACCAATAATCATTTTACTTTTCTTCAAAATCCATACGGTAGTAAAAAATCGGACCCTTTTACGGTTTCTGAATTCATTATCGCTTTCGAGATGAGTACTTTCATTGCACTATGGGCACTATCATTTTAGTCACATTTTTCAATAAAAAGAACTGAACTGAGTAATTCGCATATATAAATCGTCTGGGATGTGTTATACCATTCATTGTGATTAATTCAAATTGCAATTTATTTGTAAGACATCAGTTTTGAATTGACCCTATATCTACACAGTGTTCCTCAACTGAAGGTACAAATGAAAATGACAGATTTTTCGGATCATTTCAAGAAAAAAAGTCGTATATATGAGACCTCAAACACTTTGTTTTTGAAATACAGGTGTTAAAGTTGAGTGAGTTTTTTTCTCATAGAACCTTTCCTTCACAAGATATTCAATTTGAATTGGCCATAGATATTCCAATTTAAAGTTTCCATCATGTAATATGCTAATTTTGAATGCAAATCCACAGGGTCATATTTTTTCTGGAAGGGTGCCTGATTCTTTTCTTGGGAACTATATTCTGGTGAACCGCTGGTAGTTTAGAAAACGTAAAAAGAAACCCTGGTCCACTACTACACTATTTGGTTTGTTATACTTTTATCGTATCTGCTATCGATTTCGAGAAAAAAATTTCAAACAGCTCTCTATTAATCCTCTATGAGTAAACGTAAACAAGAATTTGTTTTCATTACCCCCCCCCCCCCTAAGTCATATTTATGAATATGTCAAAAGTATACGGCTCAATAAAAAAGGAGTAGCTACATAAGCTTCAAGCCTATGGAAATGCACACAAGTAGTTAGATTAAATCATATCTATGCAAAGAAAAACGAAGGGTAAAAGTCACCAAGAGGAAAATATTGAATCCAATGAGCTGGTAACTGGTAGTAATACTTCTATTCTTAATCTGAACAATTTGGAAGATATTGCAAAAGAAAATAAAACATGAATGGACGACACCAATCTAATGGTAGGAGCAAAAGAGGAAGACACATAGATTAGAGCAGGAATCAACCTTTTCAAAAAGATACACGAATGAGAATAGCTACAGACCTTTTAGTTTCCAGTATCAACAGAAGTAATGAAAGTAAACCAAATCATTCACCAAATAGCATTAGCAACAAAAATAATTTGAGGACATTTAAAAACAAACATTGGAAACAAGAATTATTTTACACTAGAATTATTGTGCCAAACTTCAGAATAGTATTTTAGGAACCTCTAATCTAGATTAACTATGACATCATGATAAGTCATACCTTACTTAGAGTTCTGTTGTCTTTAAGGGCTCTATATGCGCACGAATCAACGAGCGCTGGAAAGCTCCGAGATTTCATTTTATACCTCATTCTGGCCGAATTCCAACAATTCTCCTGAATTTCGATATGTGAAAGAGCTTTGGGGGGAAATACACCAAATGAAAAAAAATCGAGAGTAGGTACCTAAATGCTATTTGTGGTGTAATGTGCTGATATGGAGTGAATTCTTAACTGTAAAATGGACACGCTTCCTAAATCACCCTTATTTCGCTCAATTTGGAAAGCTTGATTATGTATTATACTAAAGGAAAATAGAGGCAATGTTTCACCCTTTTAAATTGCTGTTCGCGTCACTGTTTCTATTAGGGCAACATAAAGAATGCATTAGTCCTGTATATAACCAGGGATACGGTAAGTTAGCTCAGCCCTATGTTTGATAGCCGCCATTACTTCATTCTCTTTTATTGCGGACTACACCCCCCCTCTTTGTGGCACACAATAACAAAACTTAAATGGAACCGATTTGATTACAATATTTTCTTTTAAAATAAATTCATTGTGCCGCTTTTGTGAAACTTCTCGCCATACACGAATTTCATTTTTCAACTTATTATTAATTATTCCGGCCATTGTTTCTTCTGAACAATTGTTTCCTCGCAGTCTTTTCTATCGGTAATAAATTAATAGAAACAACAATGTGATCGAAAACTGGAAGGATTATATTTAGGACACAAGCGATCAATTTTGAATGACACTCACACAATGTTCGTTATTTTCTGTTTTGAAATGAACCTTCGAACTTATTTTGGTATCATCATTATTGGCTCAAGAAAATCGTCTAGAGTTGGTCCGTTGGAGACTGACTATGTTCTTCAAAAGATAGGTATTTTGTTATTCAGAGAATTACCAGATTTTGGTTATCAATTGCAATAATGGTCTTTTTTTTCAATCGGTGATAAACAAAATTCTCATTCTTAACTCCTGCCCTGATATTTTCACAATTTTGGAATGTGCAGAATCTTAAAATCGTAGTCCCTTTTTCTCGAGAACTATGAGGAGTTATTTCTTTGAAATTTGGTACAAAAATTATTTGCTATACCGCATTTATTCTCCTAGCTCAAAAATACGATCCTTAATTTTCAAAGAAAAAATCAAGGAGCAATATTACAAAATAATCATTTCTGTGAAACTCATATACATATTAGGTGAGTCTTTCAACAGAAGAGTCCTGAGGTCAAAAGAACCACTTTTTCATTTACCATTATTTACAGGCTGTTGAAAATCCATAAAAATTGTAATTTTCAGTTATATCTCGCAAATGGATGGAATCGAAGGAAATGATTTTCGGAATATTACTGTTATTGATATGATGAATTTTTTCCGAATATAAAATTCCATCAAAGTTCTGTCAACAGAATGTCTGCTATATTGAGTGAAAAAACAAAATCGAATCAGAAAAAAATAGAGAAGAAAACAAGCGTTTCTCTTGACTTCAGGAATCTTCGATTGAAATATATGTACGAGTCATAGACTCACCCTGTATAATTATGTAAGTTGAAATATGAATTGCTGCGATAAAACTGGGAACAATATTGTTCACTGTAAGGTCTTATATTTATTGTTTCGGAGTTATGAATTTTTGAAATTTCTATTCGAATTTGAAAACGAATGTTTCACGTTGATAATTTTTTATTCCTGTGTCCAGATATTTCACGTTGAAAGTGGAAGCAATAAACCATAGTAAAATTTTCAGTAATCTGTCCCATGAAAAAGGAGTCAAGTTGAATTCATTGATCATCTTCATACGAGACAGAAAATTCCAGTACAATCTGACCAATTGGTTCTGAGATAGAAATTTGCCCAGAATTTTTTAATCTTTGAGGGCTACGATACTCACAACATTTTGAACTGTGCTGCAACAGAATTCTTAATTTCAGTTATTCTATCAAAGAGTCGAACGAAAAATTCGAAAAGTACGATATACTAACTGACAAAGAAACTGCAATACCCAGAAGGAGTTGTTTGAATTTCAAATTGTTTCTGGTAAAACATAGGTAGTATAGCAATGAGTGAAAGATTGAAATTTAGAGAAAAAGGAAGGGTTTACAATTTTTTTAATAAACTAATTCTGGCAACGTGAGGTCGGGCATTATCTTGCCGAAATATTGGATTCTCGAGCCGGTCAAGGTAAGGAAAAAAATATGGCTCCACTATTTCTTGAAGGTAACGCAGCGCTATCATGTTACCTCAATAAGGTGACCTACTTGCATGTGCAATAGCACCCCATACCATAACGCCTACTGTCCGGTGTGCATGACGCTCAACATCAAACTGAGGTTCACATCTTTCTCCTCAACGTCGTCAAGTGCACTAAAGGAGAATCGAGATTCATCAGAAAAAATGACCTGATGCCATTCCACATTCCAATGTTGACGTTCTCTGCACCACTGTAATCGTTGCCGGCGATGCTCACCTGTCAGAGGTAACACAAGATGGGGTCGATAATGCTGCAGTCCAAAAGACCTTATCCGGTGGTAAAGCGTTCGGTCAGTTACAGAATGGCCTTGTTCTCCTAACCACTAATCAGCCAAAGATCGAGTTGTCGCAAATCGGCCTCTAATGATCATAAGTCTTAGACGTCGATCTTGAACTTCATTCTTGCCCCTTCGATGTCCACTACCGACTCCTCTAAATTTTGGGCATTATCAAACCACGCTAGACAACATCTTATAACAGTAGGTGGATTTCTGTTCGTACGGTTAGCGATTTCTCGAAATGACAAAACCGCCTCCCGTAAACCAATAATTCAACCTTTCTCAAATTCAGTTACCTGGCATAAATTTCGCGTACACGTGCTCTATGCATTTTAACAACAACTAAACATCGACTTTGGATCTCCTCGAACAGCTGGTTTGTTGTAAAATTGAAAAAACTTGCAAAAAACGACTACAATATTTAAGTAACAAAAATTGTTTACATGAAAAAACCTTCACGATTTTTTCCACCAAATTCGATCATTTACTCCTTGCTATACAACGTATGTTTTACCAAAATTAAAATTTACACATCTCCTTCTGAGTGTTGCAGTTTCTTCGTCAATTAGTATATTTTGGCAAACAACACGATCTTTCCCAGATCCAAACGCACAAAAATTATACCTGATAAACTATAAATCTCGAAATATAAGGTTAAGAATAAGATGATTTGGACGTTTGAGTGAGGCAAACCAAACTTTTCTCCTGAAATGTCAAAATGCAGGGCGCTCAATAAAATTTACATCGGTTTGATGTGGACAATCTATTATTTCTTTTCATGTTTTGTCGCTTGTATAATGGTATTAATGAAGAAAATGTGATAAGAATCTATCAAAAATGTATCAATAAAACATAAAAATAACCTAAAAATAACTTCGAAGTTTGCAGCTCTGCAATAATCAATGGGACAGGCAACAAAAAAGCTTGGTAAAATTAAATAGACATAAAAATAGGCACGTAAATGGCCGATCATATTGAGAGGCTTTTAAATAAATATGTTTCAGTTTAGAATCCTCAAAGTCAGACAGAAAAAAATTTTCACTAATGATAAAAAAATTTTAAAATATCAAAGTGGCATTTCGGTTACTCAAAATCCGATACAGGGGAAACACCGACAGGGACTGGTGATGCCGTATCTAATCCGAAACTTATGCATGCATTCTTCGGCGGCATCTCTGAACACAAACCGAGCTTGCTCTGCGGACCACCTTCCAACGAGATAAAAGGAGTTCAATATCATCAAAGAATTAAACAATTTAACGGTACAATAAATTAACGTGGAAAAAAACGTGTATTAAATTCGAGCCATTTCCAATACATAAAAAAGACAAACTTTTAAACGGTGTTGAGAAATCGATATTTGCTTTAATGTGCATGATGACGGAGCACTGAGTGGCACAATGAGAAAGCGTTTTCTTGGTTTAAAACATTTATTTCGCTCGATTCACGGTGCTTTTGTGAAACTGATGCCACAATGGGGGAAAAAAGTTCCACCTATATTGCGTTCAGATTCTATGGATTGTGTGTGTGCCACAATACGGTCCCTGGCTGTATTATTTTACGCGTTTTATGGGGATTCAACAGTGGGTTCACCACGGATACTGCGATTTCAGAAAAGTGGAAAATTCGAAGGGGAAGACCACATTCCTTCGATCTAAAACGTACCTTAAACCGTAAAGTATGGAGCAAATTCATTTTCAGCTAAACAGACCATTTTGAGATATAATCCTAAAATACGTCGATTTTTGATTTTAATTTACCGTATTTTAAAATAATAATCTAGTATACAGGGTGAATTACTTTCGTGTAATGACGTCACCGTAATTATTTTTAATAGAACACCCCTATTTTGTCTCAATTTTCCGATTACTCTAACTGAGCTGATTCCAAAAATGTTGATTCCCATTGGTACAGGATGGACAAAAATACAATAGTTTTGTGTGTGCTCATAAAGTAACGCGTAACATTATTTATTAGTTAAATTAACAATATTATCAGAAAAACTCATTGTCTAGCGACAATTGGTTCGAATGTAGTACCCTGTAGTTCGTTTGCAAATTGTATTGGTTTATGGATTCCTCAACAATCCCAATGCAAAATTAATTTCAATTCATGAAATGTAAAATTTCGTTTTCCAAACATCGAATTTACTTTCTTTCTGTATTTTCCGGAAGTCACAGACTACTCCACACAGTGAGAAACTGCGGTCATTTAAGGTTCTTCCTCGATAACTCTTGAGGTATTCATTTTAGGTATAGGGTTTGCTTAAGTAACCCCCAATATTTTTGTACGCAAAATCGACTGAAATAATAAAAAATATAAGTTTTAATTCGATAATCTTGAGTTTTGATGAGTTCGAGTTGTCCAAGTTCATGATATTCGTAAAAACACCCTGTACATTTTGGTCAAAACCACAAACAGTCTAATTATACTTCGTATTTGCAGAATCGAAAAAGAAAAAAAAAATCGAAAAAAAAAAAAAAAAAGAATTCCATTAACTCATTTTAGGGAGAGAGATCATTGTCTCAAACCTCGATATGCGAATTTTCAACTCAAAATTATGATTAGATTTCCATCAACGTCTAATAGGCCACTCCGTTGAATCACCCTGTATAAGGTATCCCATCAAAAGAATGAAGTCGAAAAACTCAATATCTTCGAAACGTATGACATTTTTGAAAAATCGTTAATGGGACGATTTTCGACAAATCTGCGGCTAAAAAACTGCGTTGAAAAAAAGACCCAATATAACAGTTTGTTTTTATTATACCAATATAGTGGTCCGTGCTAACAAGAATAATATAAAAATGGTCCCTGACTAAGAAAAGGTTGGGAACCCCTGTGCTAGATCAACGTTAAGCTAGCAAAACCTCAAAGCCTAATCATGTAATCAAACAGTTTTTGGAGATTTCTCAATATTTAGACACTATTTATTTATACTTTTATTATGTTATTATTTATATCGATTTAATTTGGGTTCTCATTTCAAAATAGTTGAAATTTTTGGTTCTTTTATGCAATATAGTTTAATAAATAAAAATGCGTTTTGCAAGGTTTCTTCTCAATTAATCATTTTTAAATTGATGTAAGACTACATGAAGCTAAAAATCAATTAGCTTAATTGAATTCAAGTACTTGATGAATAAATACTTGGCATTGAAAAACTACTACTTGACTTTAACTTGACCCGATTTCAAGTCAAGCTAAGTCAAGTAGCTTGAATATCTTGTCGAACCGTGAATCTCTAACCGTATACCGAAACTAAAAACAGTTTTTTCACAAAGCTCTTTTCGTAATACCTATAGTTATAGTTTTATAGTCTTGAAACATTGTATTTCGAATTCCACGTGAGAAGATCCTTTTCAACGAGCTGCACAATATGCACATGAAATTCGCAGTATTCATTGGAAAATCGAACTTATCAAGCATACATTTATTATGTCATATATCCTCCCCTTCTTCAAGAAAATTATACCAAAATTGTAATAAATGACATTGAAAATATCATTCAATGTCATCATGAAATGTCTACTTGCTGGTACATATATTGTATTCTATTTTGGAATTTGAACATATAGAACAGAAAGTTTTTTGTATCTTGTATGCAGTATAGCAAAAACCTGCATGCGAAATATCATGAAAAAATTATATATTGGATTGATTCGGTCTTCATTTGATGAAAATTCATTTTGATAGAAATTAAATGACAGTTATTCCAGTTTCACTTTTAATTTTAAAAGTGGAAATGAAATAACTGTCATTTAATTTCTGAAAAAAAAATATATTTTCATGAATTGGAACAAGGACACAAAACATCATAATTTCCGGTCACTTCTATTCTCATTTAGCCTAGATCAGCCACCGCAATTCAAACAGACAACAAACGTTGCGGTAATAACAGGGTTCAGACCCTACAACCACAAAAATTATGGTTAACATGAGCAGAAGCATCAATAAAATCAAAGTCGTGTACCTGTGTCCTGAACACCCTTATTAAATCGAAAATTATTCTACATACATATGTCCAAAACGAATGTGTTACCACAATACAACTCATCTTCCAACCACCCCTTACAAAACCCTTTGGGGCGTGTTATCCAAAAAATCCAGAGGAAATAATACGTTTCAAATTGAACCTCGATAAAGTGACATCTTATATATGAGTGACATCACAAATTCTATTTGGATTGATGTTTTGCTGTCAGGAGGGGTTTGCTACAACAGACTACACCCCTCTATGATGTATGGAAATGATATACACCCCAAGATTTGATTTTTATGGTACATTTAGTGGTCTGGCGAATTCAACAAATTTTCATGGTTAATTAAATGCAGTAGCAGTTCCGTTGAGTATACGGGGTATTCAAAACATCGTATTGTTGAGAGGAAATTGCTCGAGTTTTGTGGTGAAAAGTTTGGGTATTTATTGGTTAGTTTCGGTATCTCCGAGATGCTCAATGTTTCCAACACATTTGAGTCCGATAAAAAAATCTTTATTCGACTACTTCAATGGAATATTTTGTTTTAAAATGTGTACGAATAGTTGATGAATGAATAGGAAAACATGAAGTTTTTTTAACTGGCAATGAAATATTCATCCTTTCTTGGAAAATGTTGGATATATAGAAGTGTACCGGGTTTTTCACCATAATTTGACCCCTCCCCTTTAACTTTGTTACTAAAAGAGGTACAAAAAAATTACAGATGTTTCACGAAATCGACTAGTGTTTTTCAAAATGATGGGATTTTTTTTTAAATACTCGGAATATTCGGAAAATCTCAGAATGTATCGATTAATCAATTTGACGAACTTTTCAAGAGAGAAATTTTATGTCAAAATAAATGGAATTATTCAGGTTTTTACCTCATATGCAGATACACTGTCTGTGGTCGCATATGAATTTTCAAAGCAGTTTGAGTGTGTTTTTTTTTGAAGAATATTACATTGGCGAGATTTTCTTAGTTTTGTTTATGATAAGTTTCCTCCTCCGCTGGAATTTCTTGTTAATTTCCACTAGCTCTTTCTGTATTTGTTGTAGGTATTTATATCTGTCTTTAATTTGAAAAAAAACTTGAAGTTTTTCCGATTTGATAACCCTTTTAATCATTCGGAAACCATTCTAAACCCTTTTCGGAATACGAACAGATTTTTTTCGAACATTGCCTCAACAAAACCATAGAAAAATCAAGCAAAATACTGCAAAATAGCCAAATATTCGACCGAGTAGATCTTGCGTGTATATGAAGAATAACAGTTTCAAGTCTCTTGTAAAAGAATTCATTTATGCGCCAATTGCATCCTTGAAAACTATACAGGGTGTCCCAAAATTATGGCGCCAAATTGAAACAGAATATTCATTTTGAAAAATAAATAAGACTTTAGTAATATTTCTTCTCTCAAATATCGAGAGATGTAGGGTGTTGATTATGAAAAATTGAAAATTTAAATTTGTTTGTGACCAAAAGGTGCTTTCTTTCTGAAAACAATCACATGTTCAGTTGCCGCCAGTAGCGTACAAAGTGCTAGAAGGGTATCATGGTCCCTTTTCTCAGAGTTTCAACATCTACCCCTGCAAGAAAGCAACTTTGTTGAAAAAATGCATGTTAAAGTGTATTTTTTTGAATATCCAGTTGTAATTTGATTTAGTAATTGGGATTGTAAAATAATTTCTGCCTGAGAAATTTTTCATTACTAGTAGATACCTATGTATTTTTATTCATAAAAGCGCAATTATCTTGAAAATCGCTAGTTTTTCCTGTTATCAAACAAGTTTACAATTTTTCAGTCAAAAGTGAATTGGGAATGCCAAAAATGTATAATGTTTCCGATTTCACTAGTGGCTTAAAATAAAGGGAGAAAAGAGACCATGATACTCTTCTTGTACCTACCTTGTAGATGATACGCTACTGGTGGCAAATAAAAATGTGATTTTAGGTATAAATCGAAATAAAACATCTTTTTAACACAAACGTTCTTTCAAATTTGGTTGAAAATTTTTGAAAACAGGAAATTATGAATAAAATTACTTTTAATTTTTCATATTCAACGTACTACATTTGAAAAAAGAAATAATTGGAAATTTCTATTTATTATCAAAAGAAATGTTCTGTTTCAATTTGGCACTATAGTTTTGGGACAATCGGTATATACTTACCTGTTCTTCAACCGGGACAGGAATTAACAAGTTCTCAAAAGCTCCTGACTTCATTTCAGTGCGTTTCTCATTTTTTTTACAACGATATTCATAATACATAAGTTTTCCAAGGCAATGTTTTGTAGAAAAATTGGAAACTATAATGATGATTTATAAAACTGAATTGTGTATCATCACTCTGCTTCTACCGAAACAAGACCAACTGTTAAAAAGTTGAATTTAAGTGAATACAGATGTGAAAATGTTCAATTCCTTACGTAAAACTTTGCCATTAATCAATTTAACATTTTTTTTTCAATGTAGTTCGACTTCGACACCGACTTCATCTTGGGTCTATAGTCTACACACCGCCTCGACAGGATTAGTTTTCTGGGTGGTGGAACATCCAAGCAGCGACCTGCATCGAGAATAGACCAAAGGGGATGATTTCAAATTTCACGGCCAATCAGAAGACAAAAGAGATGGGTACATACTATCTACCGCCTAGCCGTCATTTTCAGTTTTCAAGCGTCATTTAACGGGGATCGAGTAATTTATCAAACTGACGATGTGTATAGTTGCAGTTTTATTATTTTCAATTTGATTACGCTCATAAAAGGTCTGTTATACATTCTAATTGAAATTTCAGTATGCGTTGCTTGGAGGAACAATTGAATTATTGCCTTTATGATATTGGAGGAGGTTATAGGGTATGTATATATCGATGATGGATTTCTAGAAACGGTTTGAGCTTCGTAATCACATTTATTGTTGTAATAACTATCAGTTCCGTAGATAAACTCTTGAAATAGGCTATTTTTGACAAATCTTTCAAATCCTATCAAAATATTCAGTGAGGTTTTGGAGAACATAAAATTTGAATAGTTTCAATTAGCATGAATATTTCTCAAAAACATAGCAAACAAAAAAGTATGAGTTCTGAATGGAATGCCAAAACGAAATTTTACCCAACATGACTTCAGTTATATCGCTTGGATATAAGTATAAACAAATAATCTTATTCAAAAATGTTTTCAATATTGATTCAATCGTTTTTTTTTTTTTGTACAAATCATTTTGGTGACTATTTTATAAGTATTCCATTGTAAAGATTACTTAGATTCAATATATTCTCACTAAAGCAGTTTCTTGGGTTAGAATTCAATGCTGTTTTCGACGACCTTCTCAAATTAATTAAAAAAAAAAATCTGTTTTATTAGATTTTAATTTGGAGAGTCAAAAAATAGCTAAATCACAAAAGTCATTACATATAAAATAACTCCAGTTTTATTGCAAAATGTAGTATGAAATATTTTAAAAATTTCCATAAAAATTGAACTACCGCTTCTTTGTTGCTTTTTCTGCGGCTTTCGTGACTTTGCCAGCTCCAGCATCTTTGAAGCAAACGCTCTTGATGACACCTACAGCAACTGTTTGGAAAATGAATTTGTTCAAACTGTCAAAATAAGTACTTATAGCATAATGTGAAATTCTCAGAAAAACACTATACGCAAAAAAATGAAAATACAAATAAAAAATGTGTTCACGTCATCTATGAGAATTAAGTGTATAACATTTTTTCTAGTTCGCTGACTATCACTTTTTCGAAACCACCACCAGCCATTTTTCCTAAGGAAACAAATCCTAAAAAATACTCCCTGATTGTCATAATTTTTCCCAATTATTCTCACAAGGACGTAGATCATTTTTTATTCTTGGGGGGGTTATCGAAAAATAATTTTTTGACGACAACGTTTACTCATATTTGTAATGTGAGAAATAAAGCTTTGATAACGAAGTTTGAACCAAAAATTACTCGAAATAATAGCATTTTTTTGATTACCGATTCGATTGATCTTAACTTATACAGGGTGTTCCTAAATGGAATGCATGAAGAAAAATGGGATATTCCCTGAATAATTTTAAGAATAGAATGTCCTATACCTGGGCCCGCAAACGCTGAGTTTTCGAGATACAGGGTGTTTCTTGTTGTCCTACTTTTTTGTGATGTTTATAAAAATTTATCGAATCTTTATTAATCATCTCTACATATTGGGTAAATAAGTACCAAAACTCATAATCAATTATTCATTCATCACAGCATACTGGATCTTACAATAATATGAATTTTCCTGAGGATTACTGAAGAATTGTTTGACAAGAAACCAAAAAGAATAGTACTGGACCTGAGTTTCTTTTTAAATTTTTCTAAACTACTAGTGGCTCACAAAAAATGTTCTGGTGGAAAGAAGCGGGCACTCTTCCAGAAAAAATACCACCCTGTAGATTTGCATCACAATTAGCATAGCATATCACATTATGAAAATATCTATGCTAAATTAAAGTTGAATATCTTGTGAAGAGAAGGTGCAATGAGACAACACAACTTGAATTTTAACATCTGTATCTCTTTAGCTAATGCTAAAGGAATATAAGAAATCTTTCCATCTATAAAATTAAGAATATTTTGCACTACTCTGAGGGATCAAAATTCTGATTGGAGAATTGAAAATGAAAATTATTCCTGAAACATTAAGGAGACCGCCGACAAGCCTGTTAGTGCATTAGTTTTAGCGTCAATAACGTCAATAATATTAATTAGCCATCATCTGAAATATTTATGAATAAAACCACCAAAGTCAAAACTCTGATGTGTTAGTTACTACAGTATGATCTGAATATAGCCAAAATTCAAGTCGAAGAAAATGATATACCGATAATGATGCTGAGTATATTTTACGGCCGGCGCTTCATTGTTTTCTGAAGGAGAATATCCCATTGGAAATTGTGCTAATAATATCAGGAAAATTTCAGGCGTTCGATTGTTGAAATTCAGCACCGTATATAATAAACTGAAACGACCCATGAGCCTTTCGTGTTGAAAACAATTGTATGTTTGCCGAACCAAATGATAGCAAGTCTCATAAATCATTCACCATGAGATGTAAAGAGAGGATTGAGTTAACCAACCAATGGAAGTAATTTGCATGCAACCTTATCCAACTTTTTTGTTTCGAATGCAGAGCGGACTTTTCTATTCTTGCGCCTCATCTCCTACCTATATATGAATTTATTACTACAAAACTGCCAATTAAGGTTCTCAACAATTAAATCATAGATATGAAGGAATAATGGAGCCTTAACACTCAACCGGAAGAAATATGTAATTTCATCCAGAAAATTGGCATAATTCCGTATTTATTATACGAATCTCAACCTATGAATTTCGTGAGCAGATATCATTGCGTCTTCACATGAAAATGTTTCCCTAATTATCCATCTTCATTATGAGATGAGCATAATTGAATTATGTTTTGCATTGTAAAATTGTTTAATTATATGAATAAAAGTTATGTTTCATTGTAATAACTGTCAGGGATCTATTATGCAGCTACTATATAACCATTGTACAGTTTGTACGGAACCCTGATCTCCCGAGCAAATAAATTAATAGGTATTTTAATGATAGCTTAACGATACATTAAATGTTGTAAGTATATAATGTAGCCGACTATTAGGAAAACAATTATTTTCAAATTCTACATTGGTGCGAACGCAATGGCAACCTCATTTGATTGAAAGCTACTCCGCTATTGTTATTAACTGAGTCAGTTAGTGATCTAGAGAAGGAGAACGATAATGTTTCTTTCTTGGCTTCCTTTCTTCACCAGAGGATAATTGGTAATCTTCTTAAATACGTATAAATACACGCTGGGAATATTAATAATTCAACGGTAGAAGGGATTGTTGAGATGTTCGTAAAAGGATTACATAAAGAAATGTTACATTTGAATTTAGATCACCCATTTTTGTTTCGGAAAATATGGGGTATAATCATTATGATGATTGTTCCACTCGAGGTTCCTTTCTGTATATTTCATGAAAAATCACTGTATAATATTCATACTTCATTATTTTCAGCTGATTGATAATAATTGTTATTTGGACTGCTACTTTTTATTTTATTCATGATGATAGTAATTCTATTTGATCAAAAATTTGATCATTGAAGAATTTTTTTTCGTTTTTTTGTCCTCTAATTTCTTGTGGTGACAAAATACATTTTTGAGTAAAGAAGTGGCAACTCGTCAAGGAAGTCACTGTAGACTCGAGAGATTTTCTACTGAGTTTGTCCAACTAAATTATGGGCCTTTCTTCATAATAGTTTTTTTGGAAACCTGGAGAAGAGCATAGATATAATTTTATAAATATTAACATTTAGGTAAGGTAAGAAGATTCTGCCGTACTTACCTGGTTTGTATTGTAATTCATCTGTTACTTCATTGTGACATCATAGGAATACCCATTTATTTTATGTCGATAAATATTTTGCTTGTTATTAGTTCATATATTTACGCTTCTCTCATTAAATAAATTCGATATTTTCCATTTTTTGATAGCTACCGAATGATGAGAAAAGCTAGAAACTTGAACTTTTTAGGATTCCTTGAAATATGATCTTTCGAAATTTTGTGTGGATGAAAATTTGAATTTGGGTGTAAAATGACAGATTAAAGAGTCGCGGAAAATTTTATGTTGATCGAATAACTAGTAGAACCATTGAAAATCCAAGAAGAATATAAAAACAATTCAAGAAGAATATGAAAACTATTACTCAATATTTTCGTAAGCAGATAAACACAACCGACGGAGCTGAGATTATGGATGTTGATATGAAATACCGTGTTCAAGCTCCTTGCAAAGTTTCAAGCCGAACCAAAGAAAATATTCGAAAAATTACCTACTAAGTACTGAATTCTCAATTCTTCAATATGAAGAAAAAATTTATTTTAATTCAGTGAAAAATGAAAAATTATCAAAAAAAAAACAATCAAGATTTTGAATGAAACAGTAAACTCTGAGATCATCACCATAAAAACAAAAAACTAGATTTTTTTTTTAAATATCACTGTATTGAAGGAAACAATTCCTCTTTTGATTAGTCACAAATTATTGGTAGTTACAAAACTACGTTTTAAAGGGGGTATAAATTCGTATTTTTTACCAATTTCAATAGAAATTCATTTGTGATATATTTTCTTTGTAATATTCGATTGGATTTGGTTCAGAATATATATTTTCGTTCCACTCCCCAATCGCAAACTGTAAAACCATTCGTTTGGGTTATTTTATATAAGATTTTTCCGTATGAATAATTCATTCTTCATATTTGTTTTAGTATTACTAAAATCATCTCCGTATTTTTATCATCATCTTGGAACTCGTCCTCATTTGGATATGCTAATTCTAGTAATTGTACTCGATTGAAGGAGCTTTCCATTTCTTCAGAATTTTGTTACAAATTTATAGTCTGAAAGATCTGATAAATCGAATGATACCGTCCTCATGTATGTCAAACAATTCTATCAGATTTTTTCCATTTTGAAACATCTCCTTTGTACTAAATACACTGGATCTCCTTATAAAGTAAAAGCATAGTATAAAGAATGGTGTATTATGGTAAAATAAAATTGAGCTCTCTTGTGCTTTTTGAGTTTCTCTATGTTTATTTCTCCGGGTTCTCTGTCTTCATGAATATATTGAGATTTTATTTTGTAGAGATGAATAAACGTTATTATTATTAAAAGATAAATTTTGTTACCCCCGACTCACTTTGTCCATAATTGTGGTCTGTGGACAGACGATTTTGGAATGAAATTGTTTGAAAAACTGACTGAATTCTGGAACCATTTCTATTGAATATTGAAACTGGGCCTTTGACTTATTCTAAAAATTTCGTGATATAAAATCAAAATATCAAGAACCTAACCAGCAGTGAAAAAGACGTACCACTTACCAGTCGACTTTCGGACACTCATGGTTGCCAGGATTGTTTGAATTTATATTAAGTGACCTCTATCGTTAGACATGGAAACTCATTGCTAATGAGAAGAAGGAGGGTAGATGTATGTTGTATATCATTTACAGAAACATCTTTTTGAATCAGCTGATATTTGTAGAGCTCTGAAGTTGATGTCCATAATTATGGACACCAGAAGCGAAAGGGTTGAATAACAACTATATGCGAAATGATCCTACAGAATTCAAGAAAAATGTTCAAGACGACATACCAAATATTTCCCTGTTTAATCATAAATAAAAATAAGGCTTCGAACAAAATAAGGTGTTGTTAGTAGCATCAGAACCATGGTAAAAATTATCTGATAATGCCGTAACAACAGATTCGACCGAATTTATATTGTAAGTGAATATAATAAAACAATTTTAAGCTTTATTCAAAATTTCCAATCAAAATCATAAAAATTTAAAATTCAACATAACATTAAAAAAAAAATAAGAGAAAAACAAGTTTTTTTTTTTATAGTAGTGAGTATAGCCTTCACGTAATTCTCGTAAAACTTTTAATGCGTTGTTTTTTGTCAAATCAACTAATTATTATATTCTACAACAAGTTGCTATTCCAATAAGTTTTCGAACGCATGAGTGTTGGAATTGCCTTCTGCAACGAGTATTAGACGATATTTTCTCTATTTCAGTCAAGTTTAATGGAATATTGTCGAAATTCAATGAAAAATTCAGATTAAACATCTTAGTGACATTTGTATTGTATCTTGGCAGTTGGTGTGAATGTTACGAGAATTGACAGATTTCGGAATTTGAATCGTACGTTTTGAATTTTCAAATAATTTATAATTACGCATTAAATTCATGAATTATGTCTGACGAAATCGATTTAACATCAACAGAATTAAGAGAAATAAAAAATAATATCGCAAATCATTTCACTAAATCCAAATTTCATTACATTGTCAATTGACGAGTGTTGAATTTGATGGGATTGGAAGTCTGATAGACAACCACAAAACGAAAAATATAACTGAAAACAATGCTGTAATGAGTTCATTACAGCACTGTTTTTAGAACTGTAATGGACTCATTACGATACTGAAATAGAGAACCATTTTTCTTGAGTTCCAACCAAATGGATTCAGCTGTGTCATGTATGTGTTGTTGGAATTCAACTTTTTTTCGGGAGTTATGTTCAGTTTTAGAACTAATTTATCGCATCACATATAAGTCGGTATTCCCGTTGCATTAGCCAAATGAAAATGAATGAACGGATATAACCGCCATTAAATTGATTTCCTTTTAATGCGTGTGCAATTTAAACATTACCCGATATGTATGATCTAGTCCAGTTAGTTTCAATAATAAAACACATGTAGCTGATGACTTCTGAGTTGGAAGGAATAAAGACATTCATTCACAAATGGGTTTCATGAAAAGAGTTTCCAATAACTTTCTATTCGTCCTATAATATATTAGAGTTTCCATACATTCATGTGTAATGAGGACTATTTGAAGCAAATACCATTACTAGATACGTGGAAATAATAGAGATAATTGGATATTAGAGGATAGATGGAGAAATGTATTTGTTTCAAGCCAATAAAATTATTTCAACTAGAATAAAAAGCTTTATGAGCCTACCGCCGATATTACTTTCCAATCCAACTGATTACTTCACTAAATATTCGATCTGTATGCAGTTATGTATTCTGAAGAATGATATTGGATGGAAATAACACTTGACTCAATAAGTCCCTGTCTTAACCAGTAATAATACATTTTCCTTGAAAATTTGGCTTTATTCGATAAATTTATTTCAATACCTTCTGTGCAGAAAGATTCGTCTTTGCTTTTAACTCGGCAATTACAACCAAATTTTTTTCTGAATTAAAATTCATTACATTACAATGTACAACCTATTCCGCTCCTGGTAAACTGAAAGAGCTAATTTAAATTTAAGGGCAGTATTTTAAGAGGTCCTTACTACTGTTCATCATATCAAATATTCTTTAAATTATATTAAGTAGTTTGAAATGTATTCCAGTAAAATGGAAACCATTGACGTCATTTAGGAGGCCGTATCTCCGTAGGGGGGGACGCTAGGAAAAAAATGATGGGAAGTTGTCATCTTATTTTTTTGTTTTATCTGAATCCGAGATATTTTCCACATTTTCCTTGACATTCTGTATAATGCACGCCCAATATACGGATGCCATAACCTTGTCACCTGACTCTTGACATATTGGTCGCTTTGGACGGCCATCACCAACTGTTGTCAACTCAGCTGACGCTCTTTTTGACTCAGGAGTGTAGTGATGAATCCATGTTTCAGTCACTAACGCAAAATATACTGTTGATTCCGCTCAAATAGCTCCAAACAGCGTTCGGAACGATGCGTTGTTGTTTTTGCTTCCTGATATCTCCAACTTCACCGATATCTCACGCAAATTTGAGTTACAATAGCTCAAAACCATTTTGTACTTTTTTGAACATCTAACTTTTTTGATACTAATAAGAATAAAAGTGATATTTCAACGACCGTCTGTGCGCCAGTGACGTACTTAGTGTAACTGGTATTATAAATCGGGCGCATCTTTCAATGAGAGCAAAAAGAATGTATACGTTGAAAGAATATTTTTATTGAATAGATACCCACTGATTGAAAAAAATCATCTAATGCTGCGGATAAATCATGAAAAGATATCAAACAGCTTGAAAATTTCTTTAGGAATTGCAAAATATGTATGTATGTAGTTGAATTCGAATTTAAAATTTTTCTGTCGACTAAAATATTTATGGAACGAAAAGGCTGTAACGACAAAATTGTGAAAATTCGTGTAGAGTTTGTATCAGTTTTCACCTCATATTTATTTACATCCTGTAGAATAGAATGAAATCGATTTTTGAAGTTCGTATGCTTCAGCTCAAGTCTTAACCAACAGCGCCATCTAGTTTTGGATCTCTTAACTGATTATATGGACCTGGTGTATTCAAGAAGTCTGTAGTAACATTTTATTGATTCCATCAGATGTTTGAAAATTATGAGAAAAAGTCTGTTATTGGTAAAAATGTGTTAATATTAAGATTCATATTATACAAATTGATGTATTTCAATTAATACTTTTCTAGTAACGAGATCTACCTCCTCTGTAGGTGGGCAAGTCAAAACTATCAGCTTCATTTCTCTTGCACTTTTTCAAGCAAATTAACGAAGAAACTATTATGATAGCGAGAAATATTAAACTCACTGAAGTGATTGCAGTCACTGCCCAAAAACTCAAAGGAGCTCCTAGAATAAAAAAAATATATGAATAAATATCAAATGAACCGTTTATCAAGAGAAAATGGCTCAAATCAAATGCATCCTTCAAGTAAAGGGTGTTTTTTTTAGAGCTATAGAACTTTAAATTGCAATAAAACAACGATGGATTATTCGATTGACATGAATTTTATTTATCCGCAAGATAATCTTGTGGCATTACATGTTAAATATGATTTCTGCCATATGACCGCCACAGCTGGCTCGGATGTAGTCCAATCTGGACGTCCAATTTTCGATGACTTTTTCCAACATTTGTGGCCCTATATTGGCAATAACACGCGAATGTTGTCTTCCAAATGGTCAAGGGTTTGTGGCTTATCCGCATATACCAATAACTTTACATAGCCCCACAGAAAGTAGTCTAGCGGTGTTAAATCACAAGATCTTGGAGGCCAATTCACAGGTCCAAAACGTGAAATTAGGCGGTCACCAAACGTGTCTTTCAATAAATCGATTGTGGCACGAGCTGTGTGACATGTTGCGCCGTCTTGTTGGAACCACAGCTCCTGGACATCATGGTTGTTCAATTCAGGAATGAAAAAGTTAGTAATCAAGGCTCTATACCGATCATCATTGACTGTAACGTTCTGGCCATCATCGTTTTTGAAGAAGTACGGACCAATGATTCCACCAGACCATTAAGCGCACCAAACAGTCAGTTTTTCTGGATGTAACGGTGTTTCGACTTACACTTGAGGATTAGCTTCACTCCAAATGCGGCAGTCTTGTTTGTTGGCGTAGCCATTCAAACAGAACTGCGCTTCATCGCTAAACAAAATAAAATGGACGTAGTGCGCGATACGTATTCCGCACAGAACCATTATTTTCGAAATAAAATTGCACTATTTACAAGCGTTGTTCAGGCGTGAGTCTATTCATAATGAATTGCCAAACCAAACTGAGAATAAATCGCTTGACAGCTGTTAAATCGGTCGCCATCTTGAACAGTAATGCCAACTTAAAGTTATATACCTCGAAAAAAAAACACCCTATATAAGAATGGAAGATTTCTTAGGATGAAGTTTGATTTCCAACTCTTGTGCATTTGAAGTTATTTGAAAAAAGGACTTACTATAAGCGTTAATCTGTCTGGAATATCTGTTATTCATTCTGTCTACTGCAATGATTTGAAGATCAGCATTACAACATGATTCGCTATAGATACCAGTAACTTCTTCTCTTGTGCCAGAAGTATAGGTATCAGGAAAATATAATCCTTTTGGAATCGTCGTGAGAAGTTTTATACCTGCCAACGAATCAATCAACTATTACCAAAAATTGAATTAAAATTGTAGATAATATTACCGGAATCTGAATCTTGTGCTGTGATTTTAATAGTCCATGTCCCTTCTTTGCATTTCGAAAGGACAATATCTGTACAGTCACTGGTATACGTGTAGTCAACAAAGGGTGCGTCTGTATCTGATTGGTAATTGCCCCCAATGTCAACCAAAACATCTTTTCTAACTTGTTCCGAACCCGTTGCTATGAAAGTTATTCGATCTGAGTGTTGGCCAGATTTTGGGAGAACTGCTACCCTGACAGTAGTACTGGCATGAGGTCTCAAAATAGCTCTGGAAAAAACAAAATTGTATGTCAACAATGAGACGCCTTCCCAAGATCCAACTAATAGTGCAATTATGAAGTTTCCCTCATGATGAATCCTGATTAAATAACACAGGTTTATATTAGATTAGATTTAATTAAGGAGGTTCCGTTTCACTGCGACCTAATGGTTTATTGTGCCACCCATCAGAGCTATTCTCTCCATAACGTGATCTACAGCTCGCCTTCCAGTTCCAGAGTTCTAATGAACTCCAGTATCTGGGATGGCTTCAAAAAGGCTTATTCCTCACTTCTACAAGTTTCTTGACCAAAGCAGATTTTGCGTTGGCTATCAGATGATCCGGTGTTTCTTCCCCCTTCCCACAGAATCTGCACTTGTCATTTTCTGCTAGACCCGTTCCTATGAGGTGTTTCCTAAGGCGACAAGACCCTGTGAGGGTATTGAGAGCACCTTGTGCGATTTAATGAAGGAGGGCCTTAAAATTATTGAACAATGGTGCTTGTAAGTGAGGCAAAACATTAACCCATCCAAGACTGCAGTAATCCCCCTCTCTTGAAAAAGGAAACTTCCAGCTATGAAATCCCTCTCTCTGAACGGAGACATCATAGAGTGGAATCTACAGTCAAATATCTGGGAATAACACTAGAGAGTAAGCTTCTGTGGAGGAAACACATTGAGGTTACGGCTGACAAAGCAACAAAGGCCTTGATAACGTGCAGACATTTGGCTGGTAAGACTTGGGGATGTAACTCAAAAATACTGCGATGGATGTACGTCATGATTGTGGGCCAATAAAAACCTATGATGCAATAGTCTGGCATGCCAGAGTAAGTCAGAACAGCACGAGAAAAGCTCTTGAACAAAGGTTAGCCTGTGTTTGTATCACTGGAGCTATGGGAATCTGCCTAACTAGGTCATTGGAAATCGTTACAGACCTCACACCTCTTCATCTAGTGATAGGGAAAGTGGCCCATGAGAACACTTTAAGACTATCTAGGGAAGGTACCGGCTAAGAGGGAATTAGGAATCAGATAGCCTGGTTCTCCCAGACTAATTACATACCATCAGCAAACTTTCCCAGTGACGAGATGATAAGGACAATAACACAGGTTAAAGCAGTAAAAGATGCAAGTCAACGTCTTAAAAATATAAAAGTTTCTGTCTAAGGTAACATACGAGCTGAATTAATATAATACAGAACAAAAAATTATTTGGCAATCTAGCAAAGCTATTTCAGACCTACATTAATGCTGGTAAGACACCAGAACAAGAGGAGGAATCATATCTTACTCCGTTACACAAAAAGAGTTATAATGAGGATGTGAAAACTATAGATGTATCGCAGTTTCAGGCTCGATCAGCAGACTTTATGAAATTATACTCAAGTCTAAAATAGAACAAGAGTTTGCTGAATAAGAAGCTGAAGAACAAGCCGGATTTCGGACAGAAAGATCAACCATAGACCCCCTCTTTTGTGTAACTCAAATCCAGTTGCTGAGGAAATCCATCTATTATTTGTAGACCTGAAAAAAAAATTAACTCACATGTATCTGTCGATCTCCAATAAGATGCCTAATTCATCTCTCACAGTGAACGTCACCCTTGTAGCACTATTCAAATTATTGGTAACTTCAAAAGGTATTTCTTGTCGTTCGTTGGGTGTCATAAGCAAATTGGAATCTTCTCCTAATTCGACTGTAAGTGATGGCAATATATAAACAGTATTCTCTGGGTTGTTCTTCAAGAAAGCTGCTTCATGAGAGGCGTTAGCAACATCGTTTTCTGAAAATGATATCTGATTTTTTCAATCGATACATTATTGTAAATTGTAAAACTCTCCTTTATAGATAGGTATCTGGTTTGAACATCTATTAGAAAGTTAAAATATTCGTTTTTAAAAATAATGAGTGTAATTTTGATGTTCACCTTGTAGTTCCAGTTGTTTCGCTGATTTGTTTTTAACAAGGAATGGATCTTTGTTCATTTCGCTGGCCGATGTTAACAAATAACTAGTTCTGTCGTACTGGGCGTTCCATGGAAGTGTAGTAGTTGTATCTGGAATAACACATATCTACAGATTTTGTACAAGGTAGATTATTACAAATGAATGAAGCCTTTTTGCTTTCACGTGTGTTATAGATTTTCAAAGTTTAACGAATCAGAAATCAGTAATAGTTTCTCGCTATTTCTGAATGGCATTTGAATTTTCATCGATATTGATGAAAATCCAAACTGAGTTTCGATGAATATTACTGAAAATCCACAACAGCATGTTTTGTAGGTAAGATTACCTTTCTTTCAGAATTTTTTTCGTTGAATGGATTCGAACTCGGGACCTTCTTAATCGTGAGTGAAACGCTAATCAGAAATAATTTTAAATTGTTTCCTCTTTCAGAACGAGTAGGATGCTACATTTGACGTAAATAGTGATTGAGGTGCATAATTAGCATAGTTATTAGAACTCCAAAGTTTTCCTCCTCATATATGATATAATATCCAACGTTGTGTTTGTTGATCTGATGATACTCAAACGGTTCTCATGACGCCTTCGAAAACTATGCGCGCCGTAGATCAAAGTTTATTTACAATCTTTCATTGCTATTTATATAAATTATTTGAGATTTATTAAATCCAATGTGTATTGGACTTCGAGTGAAATAAGGTACGTCAAGTTCACGATTGTTGTTTTTCAAAATAAGTGTCAAAACTTGTGATTTAATTGTTAACATAAAGTGATTCGAATAAGAAATCGTGAAGAACCATATCAAAAAGGTATGATATTATTTCAATATAGCTATCCATTATTTATTTTGAATGATCAAAATATATATTCAATTTTTCGAAAGTTTGTTTTTTCGAGGTTAAATGAATCATACTAGTTGCTTCAATTCAATCTTCTTTGGACGAATTGAGATACACCAAGTTCACGATTGTTGTTTTTCAAAATAAGTGTCAAAACTTGTGATTCAATTGTTAACATGAAGTGATTTGAATGAGAAATCGTGGAGAATCACCTCAAAAAGGTATGATATTATTTCAATATAGCTATCCGTAGAGTATGAGTAGAAGAATTCAGAAACTTCTTCTATTTTAAATGATCGAAATATATCAAATTTTTCGAAAGTTTATATTTTCGAGTTTAAATGAATCATACCTACTAATTGCTTCAAGTCAATCCATTCCGGTATGATATATCCAAATCCGTTAGTACAATAGATCTCATTTCATTGTATTCAATCATCAATAACTCGATATTATTATATTATTAATCAACAATTATATATTAAGACGATTGATTTCCTCGTTTCAACACATAGTTAAGATAAAGTGAAGATATGTTGAACAGAAATAGAGTTTTGATATGCAGAGAAATATTCGGGTAATTTTATTTCTTTCTTATCTACCTACATACATTGAAATTTTGTACATTAATCCGTTATTGATGTACTTAATCATTTGATAATTGTGTATAAAATATTAGGTATACGAAATGCCGGTTTACGAATATTGAGTTATATTTTCTAATATCTTATTACATATTGTATATCTATTGTATTGTGAAGAAAACAATGTTTGATTATTGGAAATTATCCAATTACAATCTTGTTATTGCTTGTTGCTGAGTTTGTTTGTTGTTCATCTATTTGGCTGCACATCGAATAGCTGTTGCGTAAATAGTTTTCTATTCACCAAAATACGTAAATTAATAAATCAAAAGATACGGGATATCAATGAATATTATTTATTTCCTTGTTCGACGTGTTTGTGTTGAACGATAACAAAATTATCAGTTCAATTTATATCGAAAATTCTGAATGAAAATAGGTATATTATATTTGTCAATCTATTTCTTCACGGAAGATTTTTTTTATTGAAAGTGAATTGTTTGAATTGATCTTTGATGTCGGACATTTAGAAGATACATCATTAAATATTCAGATTGATGTTTGAGAGCAATAATTGTCAACCTTTGGAATTGTTCGAGCAAATAAAATTCTAACACCTGGACACCTCTACTTTTTTTTCACAGAAAGAAATTACATCGTCGTGGTGTTTTTGATACCGGTAACAAGAAACCGGGAATTTTGTGAAAGAATCAGTTATTTTAGGTATACTGTATTGATCTTTCTACATCGAGAATCCGATATAATCATTTTGAAGGTGAAATATAGGACTACAAAAAAATATATAATTTCTGAAAATCCATACAGCAGAAAATCAATAATACGAATGACTAGCAATACTCAATTAAATATTTACAATACTCTCAATTCTCAACCTCTTCTGGACCAACAGTTCAAACCTGAAATTTTTAAATTCTGCCAGATAATATCGAATCTTTTTTTTAATTTCACCAAAATATATTGGGATTAACCGATGATCATTTGATCTTATCTCATAGATACTGAATTATGTATGTATTGGGCTAATGATGTTTTTGATGAAAAAATACGTGATTCCCCATTAAAGGTCCACTTACACGTGAGGATTTTTTGAGAAGGCAATTTCAAGGAAAGTGAGAAAATTACAGATACGGAAATGAATAATTCAGTCAATGAGAAGCAATGTACAAGTACTGTTGATATTTATAGGAAAAGGAGTTGCGTTCCCTAAAAGACACATCTTGCCATCTAGGGTCAGGTAGATGCGTTTCAGTATTGTACGAGGAAGAACTCTGTAGCTTGGAATCAAAGTGAATGTATTTTATCATTTTAAGGAAAATAATATTCAAAGCGTCAAGTGTTTAAGAAAAAAAATTCCAATTAATCCTATCAAACAATTATACCTGAAATTGATGGAATCAGATGTCGCCCCGGTCATTTAGATCAACGAGAATAAAGACCTTCACACATTATACAGCCGGTCACATATTCATGCGCTGTAAGCACGTGTTCCACCAAAACATGCGCTGTCGTCATACTTTCACGTTAAAGGTTATTCCTTGTTTGTTACACAACTTAATGTTGACGTAAAATCATAACAAACACACCTAAGCAAATGGTTATTATTTTCAGTAGATAAAGTTGAGAAATTGTGATTGTGGACATTCTGTTCTAAAGAGGAGGATCGATAAAAGTGTTGCCAATTTAGACACATGAATATTGTTCTATATTCTGATAGGTATGTGGATTGTGAAATGAAAATGAACAGGAAGAATGTATGAGGGATTCCTTACAATTGAATCAGGTTAATATTACAAATGGCTTATAATGATTAATTTTTGAATGAAATAGAACTATTATTTGCAATCTCTCCTTATTTACCGAATTCCTCTTAACTTTCCATCCTGTTGGTGAGATTTATTATCATCTTCACACCTACGATATTTCGAGCAGTGAACCATGAAATAAATTTTGATTTTCGTTAATTATTTGGTTTTTAATGAATAACACTGACAATTATAGACGGAGTTTAATTATTGTAAATATTTCACGTAATATATCAACTCTTTAACACACTGCAAATAATACGTTATGGTTTAAAATTTCAACCCAAATAAGAAAACTTATAATGAATACAAACGTATACGAATACAAAATAATTTTAATGAACATCTAGTGGTGGGGTTTGAACCTAGGTCATTTGAACAGAATACGAATAGAAATCGTTCGAATTCCGAAACAATAAGGTCTATCAAATTTCATGCAAATAGTTCTTATAAGCATAGAGGCTGTGGACGATAAGAGAATTTTTACTTCCAGGATTTCAATAGTTTATGAATGATGAACCAAAAGGCTGTATTTTCATAAACTGACATTGTTAACTTTTTCAGCAATGCATAATTTGGACCTTTTCGTTTCTGAACCACATTTTTGGATGAGTATTTTTCGAGTTGTTCCCCACTAACCGCTTTTAAGACAAAATAGTAATAGAAGAAATAATTGAATGAAGTTACCTCTGTTGGATTTCCTTGTCCGACCTTCTGGTAAGATCACAAGAGCCAAAGGCTCAATCCCAAGAGACTTATACTTGACCTCCTGCTTCACGAATTCTGACTCCACCAGGTCATCTTCCAAGTCCGCATATATGTCCATAGTTTCTTCTTTTCTTCTCTTTTTCTCCAGATTGTTCTCTAAGCTGTCTTCCGCAAATATTTTCGCTATGTGTTCGAAGCTCATGTTGTAATCTTCTTCGAGATTGAGTAATGTTGTGAATAATTTGGAATGTGGTACCTTTTCAACTATTTCGATGCTGTAAATATCCGTGCTGTTAGTTTCATCGTCATCTATACCTGATGGCAACTCAAGATCGATACGTCTTGTTGGTAAGTTTCCGTCTAAAGGTCTCATTAAGTCGTTGAGGTAATCTCTCAATGGTGTACTGTTTTCTGGTAGCTCCTGATGACCTGAGGTAGATTGACTGTAATCTGAAGGAACAATTGTTGTGTCCTCAATTCTTCGATCCTTCAGAATATTAGTGACAGAATCTGAGAATAAGGAGACAATTGAAAACACAATATTAATTTCGGTCAATGGTTTATTATTTCACAGAATTTGTGTAAATTTTGTATGTTTCTTAGTTTAGTATTTCCACGAACAATTATTCTATATAAGTTGCGGATTTCGAACGATATTTTCGAAAATACATGGTTCCGAAACTATGAGGGTGATGTTTGCTTTATGAACAGTATTGTATCTAAATAGTCTATTATTGAAAATGCTAATTGACATTTTGGTTTAAACCTCGTTAATTATTCAGTGATGTATGTTAGGATCTAAAAAAGGATATTCTCAATTCGCACATATTACCTACTCTCAATTAAATGAAAATGAAGAAAGTGAAATTCAAAAAGATCGCCACAATGCAATTTTACTCACCATGGTATCAGTGACGTCACCTGGATATGTAAACAATCGATTGTCATATATATGAATGCATTTGTATTTATGATTGGTTCAACCGTTTTCTGTTGATGTTAGAAACAAATTTATTATTATTTAATAGTATTTCGTTGAAGAGATTAAGAATGTTGATTTTTTGTATTCTTTTACTATTAACAATATGCTTGAGGTTAGAATTCAATATTCCCTTCAAGTGCCTTAAGCTTTCAATTGCCGTTTTTAGAGAAAATACTTCTGTTTGAACTATCCGAATAACTAGTTTATTCAATTATCGAAAATATCACACGTGTTTTACGGAAATTGACGTCATCATCGATTCCCCAATCTAGTTCGTTTCTCATCAAAGTTTTAAATTATTCGAGATTTTATAGTTTTTGCATGTTTAGTAACATATGTTTTCGTTAAATTAAGATATATATCATTCTTAATAAATATCAATAAAGATTGGCAATACTTTGCATACTTTAAATAGATAGGCTATTTAATGATTTTATGTCGAATAGTAGTATTTTAATTCAGTTGTTTCAAATTTTTCAACGAAAATGCGGTGTATGCGTGTATGATTCAATTTTCTTTAGAAAGCTCTTATATTTTCCATGGAACATGAACAAATAAAATTTATACTTCACACGTTTATGAAGGATTCCATTTATTTTTTTGAACGATTTTGAAGGTTTTTCGTGGAAAATAATGATCAAACGTTTATACAGTCAGATTATCGATAGCTAAAGATATAAATCATAGAAAATGTTATATTTACAAGGGAACTTTTCATAATGTAATGAACTTGCTGTTGTGTATTCCTTCAAAAAAAGTTTCGTACTCAATTTCCCGGTAATAAAAATGTCCACTATTTGATATGAATATCAAAATAGGTGTTCCACCAACATAAAAGCTTTATCAGTTAGTTCACCAAACTAACTAGTAGAAAACAGCGGAGACAAGCACTATATGCCTTTCATTTCATTTATTACATTTGGTACTTAATAATTTTTGTGTTTATTCATTTTATATGTATTTATTTTACATACTTCTAGAGATTAGAATAAGAAATAAAATAATTTTTTTGTTGTAGTGTTGTAGATATTTCGCGAATAGGAAATTTTTATTACATAATATATACCTACTCATCTTGAAATAATTTTCGATCAAGTGAAGACCGAAACAATCGAATATTCAATACACTATAGTTTTCAGAAAGTGATACGTTTGTGTATTTGATTACTGAACGAATAGAAACAAATCAATTTATCTTTGTTAGGATAACTTTGAATATTCAAATGAGATTAAGAATTGTCTACCTATTGAAACTTGTATAGTCAAGAAAACAGCGAAATATTCTTACTGTTGATGAGTATTATCGTAGGTATTCATGAGCTTCACTAATTAGCGGAATTTCTAATCAGTTTGGCGAGGTATTCGCAGTTACAGATATCGTATTATTATTATTAAATCAATCAAAACAGAATTTTTATTGGTTGGACAAAAAATTGAAAAAATTTTTTCAATGTGTTTGTAGCTCGGGAAATATATCTTCCATTTTGCAACAAAATATCTAGTGAAGTACCTGGGATGTCATCATCTTCAGAAACACTGATCTTCAAACTTTTCCGAAAGGCACTTCTATCTGCACAAGTCACTAAAACAACGACCAAAATGAGAAAAAAATGCTTGAGACCCATGTTTAATTAACCGAAATTTTCTTCTTTCTACGCGACTGAAGACCCACGATCGAATGAACTGCTTTTCTTCGAGTACCAGCAGAAATCACTTTTTTTATCCTATCTTGGTGACGAATTCTTGGGTAGGAACGGAAATGTTCATTATCAATGTTCAGGTGAAAATACTAATACTTATCTAGGCCAATTGTTGTTTTACCATTTTCATAATTATTCATCGAAAGCAAATATCAACGATTGGGTATTTCTCTGTAATAAAGATAGGTGGAAATTGTCATGAAGCATCTGGTTGCGAAATATCTTCGAATTTTCGTAGAAAGAATCTGGATATAGTCGATTGTGAAGAAAATCAATTGCTTTGTTCCATTTTTTTTGATAGTTATCCTTTGCATTAGCTAGACGAGGAAAACTATCAAAATGACGCTGTCTTTTAAATGGTAACTTGGCTCAACCAACTTGTTCATCCATAACCATATATAGCTACGCTACGAACGAATAAAAACTGACAAGAATATGTGAAATTTTCATAGTGTTAGTTTTGGGTCCTAAATTATAGTATGTACAATTCTTTTAAATGGTTTGGTTATTCCGCCAGAATTTTCATCCATAAGCTCTTAAATATCGATAGAAGTATAAATGAACATCTGCCATAATAAATACAAGGGTACAATTCAATAAAAATCTGAAATTTTTATTGTATTTGTTTTAGGAAAATTGAAATAAAAAATACATCTTGAAGACGAATCAAAAAATAAATTTTGGGTTGGTAGGGGCTATATCAGTTTCAAATTTCAAATGAATTTTATTGGCAGAGAAAAACATAAGAAAAATAATTTTTTAATTTTATGGCATCATAATTCATTAAATGCTTGGTAAGTTTGATACCGTGTTAGAGATTGTTCAAGTTGGAACATTCTGGACTGTTGAGTTGTCGTCCAGTCGGTCTATAACCTGACGTGTTGCTTACGATTGCAGTAGCCATCTTTAGATGTTTGTATGTTCTAGATTGTAACTTGCCAACAACTTATTTCAAAATGTGTTTTTAACATACTTCTCGAACTTGATGGAGATCATCTTTATTTTTACAGATTCTTCCCTTATATTCTGATATGGTGATATCGACTCAGGTAGATCAAAAATAGCCATATTGAAATTATTTACGTATTGAATCATGGATGACCAGTTTGTTGATCCAGAGGCCTTCCTTTTAAATGGCAATGCAACTGAAGAAGTGAGTAAAGGTGATCCTTGTTAAAAACTGAATAAAACCAAAATGATTTTTTTTCAGGCCACTAACCAAGAGTACCAGCCTATTCAGCACCATTGGTTCTTCAAGAAAAACGTCGACGATTCTAAAGAGATCTGGATTCCGTTCAGCAAGAGAGATAGTAAAGCCCTAGAAGAAGAACATAATAATGGTAAGTTGTTAAATTGTTTTATTAAAATCTGTGCTCTTCACAAATAACATTTGCAGCTAAACCAACACATGAAAAAATTGTGGCAACTGATGGAGGACGTTTTGACGTCAATATAGATTTGAGGATAAAGACCCCAGTCTATTGGAAAGGAGAACCTATTGAAGTTAGAAGATGTTCATGGTTTTACAAAGCCGCGACCAGTGCAAAATATCTTCCCTATCAAGAACACATCGCCGATAATTTAGAAGTTGAATACAAGAACTGTTTCGAGAATAAGAAGTGGCATAAAAGAATTGAACTTCCAAACAGAGACACTATAGTTTTCCATTCACATGATGTCCTAGTATTATTTCCCCCTTCAATACCAACAGACGATTGGAATCACACACCGGTAAGTAAAAAAATGAGGAAAGCGCTGACCGGAACGCAGGAGCATTTGAGCGCTCGTTATTCATGCGCCAAATCATATATAGGTACACTGTGTCCGTAAAGTATAAAACAAATTCATTTTTAGCTAAAAAGACCATTTTGAGAAATAATCTTGAAACACGTCGATTTTTGATTTTAATTTACCGTATTTTAAAATAATAATCCAATATACAGGGTGAATTACTTTCGAGTAATGACGTCACCGTCATTTTTTTTAAATGGAACACCCCCATTTTGTCTCAATTTTCTGATTACTCTAGCTGAACTAATTCCAAAAATGTATCACATGTTGATTCCAATTGGTACGGGGTGGACAAAAATACAATAGTTTTGTGTGTGCTCATAAAGTAACGCGTAACATTCTTTATTAGTTAAATTAACCAGATTATCAAAAATAATTATTGTCAAGCGGCAATGAACAAATAATGACATTTCACAAAAAACTAGACGACTTTGCGTTTTTAAATTGATAAGAAATAATTTCTTTCATATTGTGTCTTCTAGACCACAAGTACCAAACATGTTTGGAAACAGCTCCTTTTTATTTATGTAAAAATGTAAGAAACTACAGGCTGTTACATTCAAACCAATTGCCGCTAGAAAATAAGTATTTTTGAAAATATTGTTGATTTAACTAATAAAGAATATTACGCGTTACTTTATGAGCACACACAAAACTATTGTATTTTTGTCCATCCTGTACCAATTGGAATCAACATGTGATACATTTTTGGAATCAGCTCAGATAGAGTAATCGGAAAATTGAGACAAAATGGGGGTGTTCCATTAAAACAGAATGATGGTGACGTCATTACTCGAAAGTAATTCACCCTTTATATTAGATTATTATTTTAAAATACGGTTAATTAAAATCAAAAATCGATGTGTTTCAGGATTATTTTTTGAAATGGTCTGTTTAGCTAAAAATGAATTTGTTCCATACTTTACGGACACAGTGTATAGGACACGTCAGTGCTTTCTTCTCATGATATCTGCTTGGTGAACTAGAGCTCAAATATATTTCTTTTGTTGAGAGATACTTTATTTTATTCTGAATAAAAATCAAAGACTCATTCGAAATCTATTGTCTGATTGAATATCTTCAATATCCAAAAAATTTATGACCGAATGTTGGTAAGTATTCAATGGATTCGTGAAAATTTTGATTTTTGAAATGATTGCAGACACAAGAGAGACCGAGAGTTGTGAGAAGAGGTGTTGAAGGTTTTGATATAGAAGAAGGAGAGCTCGATCAAGTTGACCACCTTTTATTTATGGTACATGGAATTGGTTCGGTTTGCGATTTGAAATTCAGAACAGTCTATGAAGTCGGTAAGTTAAGGCAGATGTATATCTGCCCTCCACCTTCGGTGTCGGGCCCTTTCTCCAAAAATGAAAATGAACTCATGCAGTTTTCATGACAACACGCTGTCATGCAAAATTATCGGTAATTTTGATGCACTTGTGCAATTACTCACAAAAATTATTTTTACAGTTGACGTCTTCCGAAGCACTTCTCTCCAATTACTAAGATCTCACTACCAATCCTCCTACGATAAAGGTACAGCCAACAGATTGGAAGTTTTGCCAATAAGTTGGCATGATGAACTGCACTCAGAAGATACAGGGGTCGATAAGAGGTTGAAAAGTATTACACTCGAAAGTATGTCAACATTGAGGGAGTTTACGAACGACACATTATTGGATATATTGTTTTATACCAGTCCTCTGTATTGTCAGAAGATTGTGTCAACAGTTGGTAATGAACTCAACAGATTATATGACCTGTTTAAGAAGAGAAATCCTAGTTTTAAGGGACATATATCACTTTGTGGTCACAGTTTGGGATCTTTGATTCTTTTTGATCTTCTTTCGCATCAACAGTCACCTGAAAAAGGTAACAAATTCTCATATATGTCTTTATTTGTATATTTTAATGTGATTTTTTTTTGTTGCCTCTTTATTTATTTTGTCTCTCTTCTACTTCAGATTCAAAAGAAGCAGGTGCTGTTATACGCACAATTAAACCCGATAGAAGAATAAGTCACATGTATGGAGCTACAGGGGCTGGCATAACAAAAATACACTATCCTCAATTGAGTTTTTCACCAAAAGCTTTATTCGCAATGGGCTCTCCAATAGGTGAGTTAATTATCGATTTAAGATGCGTTCTACGAGTTCGTCTCTTATTTGAAATTTACAAATTTCACGAAACTAGTTTAGTTCTTATGGTGTGAAACACTCTCAATTGCAGGTATGTTTGTTACTGTTAGAGGATTGGATTCTCTTGGAGAGGATTTTGCTCTTCCGAACTGCGAAGCATTTTTCAATATATTCCACCCCTATGATCCAGTGGCGTACAGAATCGAATCACTGATAAATCCGAAATTGGCCTCAGTCAAACCAATGTTGATACCACATCACAAGGGCAGGAAAAGGATACATTTAGGTAGGATGACTAGGTATTATATAACCAAAAATGCAATGAAAGTTGAAATCTAGTGAAACTGGATTACTGAAAATCTTCAATTGTCTTTCTGATTTCAGAATTGAAAGAAACTCTAACCAGGGTTGGTGCTGATCTGAAGCAGAGGGTTGTTGATTCAGTCAAACATACGTGGAATTCCTTATTTCAATTAGGAGTTGTTCCAGCAATTGGACCACCAATTGAGGAACCTACAGGTACAATAGAAGAAGAGGATGGTGATGAAGCGGCTAAGAACCAAGAAGTTGAACCACCCTTAACAGAATCAGTCGGTATATTAAATAAGGGAAGAAGAGTTGATTACGTTCTGCAAGAATCTCCTTTTGAGCTATTCAGCGAGTACATATCTTCCTTGAGGAGTCACGTGTGTTATTGGGAATCAGAAGATACAATGCTGTTTATTTTGAAAGAAATTTACTCTACGATGGAAGTGAAGCCAGATAGTCAAATTCCACAACCAACTATGACTATAGAGAGGCCACTTGATGCTGGTAGTAGAAGAGGTTCTGCTGTTGTCAGTACACCACCACTTTTGTCGCAGAGAACAGAGAACGCTGTAAATGGCGAAACAGTGTGAAAGATACCCTTGTTACTATAATTGTTAACTATATTGTTAATATGCACCAAATTTGTGATGAAGTCTACTTAGTTATAGCTTAAGTAATTTATATGATTTTCGGGACTATAAGTTGAGCTTATAGTAGCAGAGAAGATGTTTGGAAGTGTGACATGTACTTAGTTTAGTTAATATAGAAGAAATATATACATTTTTTTCAAATATATGTTCAATTATTTCTCAAATTAACCAGAAAAGATTATATATTATATATTTTTGTATGAATCAGTTCGAGAACTGTTGCATAATGAATTCATGATATACAAACGAATGGAACGATAAATAGCAAGTTAATTGTACGAGCTTTTACTTGTTCTGTGAAAATCAAGATATTTTTCGACCCAGTATCATCCATCTCATGGATGAAATTCTACTTTCTATAAAGTATTCTTTTTTATAAAGCGCCATCTAGTAAATATGTCTGGAACAACTTTCATTAACGTTTCCTGTAGACTTATTGTTCATCTCCAGATGAAGATATATAGATGGTGCTTAGTGTCTTTAATATTGCCGAAAATGGAAAACAAAATCGTTGGAACAACTCAAATATTTGTAGTTCACTTTCACTCCCTTCTTGGATTACCCCAAGTATAAATTTTCCTATGGAAAAGTTGATGACTAGGGGAACTGGAAAAATTAGCTTCTTAACGAGAAAGCAAATCTTGGTTTTAAAAAAGGGTATACAAAAATAAATTGAATTTTGTTTTTAATTCGAAAAATATCAGTTTCAAAATAGCCATATTTTTATTGAAATTTCGCGAGTATCGTGTAATTGAGAGTTTGAATTTTTTTTCTGTAAAATCTCGATATTATATAAGTTGTACACCTAATATTTTTCACTGTATCTTCTGAACAATGCGTTTGGGATAAAAATCAGCTCTGTAGGTACAATAGTTATCAAGATACAGCCTCACAAAACTTGGCAATTTTCTCAAGAAAAAAAGAAAATTTCTCATTCTGACTTTATATGACTTCTCTCATATTTTAATTACCTAATAAGAAATAAATCTTTTGTTTTCCCTATGTTCAAAGTATAAAGTATGAAAATTCAGATGTACTCATTAAATATGTTTTTGTCTTCGAAAAATACAAGGAAGTGATAAAATGAGAAATGTTTTTGAAACGGTCTCTTTATTTCTTATGAAAGCTCGCTCATCAATTGAACATGATATCCAAACAATCTAATTGACAAAAAGTGCTCATCTTTATATTCATTGTAACTCAAAGTAGGGATCCAACTTTGTATGCCAAGATCACTTCCGTAAATTACTTATAAGAAATACAAAAATTTTCTTCTGTCATTTACGGAATGGATCGCCTTTCTTGGCGTTGAAGTTTTTGATCATTGTGAAAGCGCACTGCACGTGAATTGTTCGAATGAAAGTTCATACATTAGCAGCAAGTAATGTCAGACTCTAGAGACAATTGTATAAATGAGACGTTTGCAAGAATGGATGCCGCTGAAATAGCAGTCTACACTTTGCATTCTCACAATGAATGGGACGATTCCCTTTTATGTAGATTTTTGTTTCTATTCGCAAATGCATCATGTTCATTGAAATCAGGATATTATCGCTTTCATACGTAATGAATTCAGAATTTTTTTCATTTTTTCTGGATTTCAGAAGACGGGACAATAGCAAGAATGCATTTCGGAATATTCTGAAGGTATCTTTTTTACATCATCACATTTTATATGGCTATTGAATCAGATTCTGAATTTGAAGATGAAGAATAGATACCTTCTTTGGTCCTAAAAATTTTAATTTGCATTTCTGTTTAATCTGTTCTTGATTCAGTTTCCTAAAAATGAAGAACTCCTGAAAAAAAATTTTTTTTTAAATCTGATATCTGAAAATATGTCAAGGGCGATACAATAAACAAGTATCTACTTCGAGTCTATGTTCGACCATTATTGCTGAGACAACGATTGAAATTATCAGTTAACTGTTATGAGAGACGACGCTATCTTTCTGTTATAAGTTCAGATTATCTTGATAAAGGTAACATAACATGAAGGTATTAGAACGATTGAATGCAAAAATTAAGAAAAAAGTTTTCAAATGCAAAAAAAAGAATTATTTTTCAAACAGGACAATGTGCCTTGCCACAAATCGATGAAAAAACCATGATCAAATTGAACAAACTGCGCTTCTAACTGCTTGACGACCCAGCTTATTCTCTAGGCCTTGCTTCCAGTGGTCACCGGATTCTTGCAGACCAAAAAAAAAAGCTGCAGGAAAAAAAATTTGCAGAAATGAAGAAATGATTGTCGATGTTGACTATTTCGAAAGCAAGACTCAATCTTTCTACAGAAAAGGTATTGAAAAATTAGAGGGACCTAGGATTACATGAATGACCATTGAAGGTGTCCATGTTGACGAATAAAGTCGAATGTAAAAAAAATATGCTTTCACTGATTAGGCCATTGTCCAAAGTTCAAAAGATCTGAAAATTATAAAGTTTCCATTGAAAATATGTCTCTTAAAGGAATACATAATAACTTCAGAAAATACTTTTTTCATCATGAATTTCTGTTGAGGTAATCCGATATCGATTAATTTTCCTTAATTCCAAAATACATTGATGATGTTCTGTAGCTTCGGACGATATTGCTGGACCCTGTTCCAGAATGAAAACTTGGAAACTATTCAGGAGTGAATATCAAAATGAATTCAGGGCATTATACCTATTCAATCCCTGGTAAAGGAAAATTAATTCAGTATGGACCTTCGTCAGATATCAGCGAGAACGGATATTGTGTAAGAGTAAAAAATTGGAGACAAGCACCGACCCAGAGTTTGGAGTTTTTGCGCACTTGTTCATCAGCCCATTCGCTCTTAAAAGCTATATAAAAAATTTCAAGACTCTGAGTTTCATCATGAAAAATTCACCAATGCAGATACTGACCCCAGCCAACGTTTGTTTCATTTCTACAGGTTAGCCTACATAATATAACAGCCCAGACGAATGTTGTCGTAAGTTTGAGTGTTTCTGGAATACGCCAAGAAATGGCAATTGTCATTTCGACGAGAACATCTTGTGATTGTGAATTGGCGATTGTACGATCATGACCGCGTCAAAATTTTTAAATGTTAAGAGAGGTCAAGTGACAGAGGATTTTGAACATTGTGCATTTATTATATGAATATAAAGGGTGTTCCAATTTTGATATTGAAAAAGTTAGCAAATTTTAGAGATAGTATGCACTATATTCTTTCCATGAAATTTTCCGTTACCAATTTGCACATTTGCGGCTTCATGTCCTCGATAACTTTACGAGATCCATTTTTAAAGTATTGAATCGATTATGCAGCATTGCCATAGACTTTATCTGTCTCGTGGCCCCAAAAATTAAATAATTAAATAACAACGTCCAATCACACCACCAGCCCAAAACCCGCAACAAACAGTGCCACGTTGAAGTTTGAGAAACTTTTCAGCAATTCTTGGATTTTCCGAGCCCCGAATTTCGCTTATCAACAAAGCCTCCGAATTGAAAATGAAATATGATTTTCCAATTAAAATACGGA
Source organism: Harmonia axyridis (assembly GCF_914767665.1). Lineage (NCBI taxonomy): Eukaryota > Metazoa > Arthropoda > Insecta > Coleoptera > Coccinellidae > Harmonia > Harmonia axyridis. Next base: position 1,911,783 of record NC_059508.1, read on the forward strand.
TCGTCAAGACTCTATTTCAATTCTTCGTAGTATTGTGTAACCTGCAACAAGATTGATAGAAATCGTCTGGTATATCGAGAAAACTTCATTTTCATTCTTCATACAAAATATGTATTTGAATAACCAAGTTCTACCAGTTGTTTCTGTGAAGCATTGTATGGTTATGTGTACTATTCGGTAATTATTTCTAATAATAAACCTTAGAACTGTTGGAAAATAAACATCCACTGAAATTTACACACGTCCTGAAATGTGTGGTATCCAAAAATTGAATAACAAAACATTCGTCTGCCCAGCGTTCAAAGCTTTTCTCGTGAACTCTAGAAGATTCTTATATGAAATTTCGTTAAGAAAAATTATCGATTACTTTACCTTATTGACACTTCTAGCTCCTAGCTCGATAATAGAAGTAATGAATTCCAAAAGTAAAGATGTATTCAAGTCGAACTAGTTTGACTTGAGTTAATTTCAAGTCAATCTCAAACATTCAAGTCAAACTTGTGCAACTCTATCTAAAAGCAACATTTAAAAAATGATTCATCGAATACTCGAAAATTCATCTTCAGAAAATTGAAATTATACAGGGTGGCCATTTGAAAACGAAACAGACGAGATTACAGACGAAATAAAGTTTTTCGATAGAAATGCTCGGACAGGTCGATTTCTGTTTCGAGGGGGACAACTTAAGATGAAGGTTACGGACGCATAGCGCTTCAACCCTTGCTGCTACAACCCCCACCCCCAATTTTTAAATAGGGAAGATGGGGTGAGTGAAACCTCAATTTAAAGGTATTTTTATACTGATTTCAGCACAGTAATTGTTTTTTCATTTTATGCATTAGTTCTCGAAATATTCATGCGTTAGTTAGTTAGGAAGGAAGCCACAGTCATGGTTATTTTGAAGCTCAAAATGTCGATTTTTCACAAAACACTACAAGTGCCATGAAAACACCACTTCATTTTCAAATACTTAGTTAAGAATATTTCGAGAACTAATGCATAAAATGAAAAAACAATTACTGTGCTGAAATCAGTATAAAAATACCTTTCAAATGAGGTATCACTCACCCCATCTTCCCTATTCAAAATTTGGGGGTGAGGGTTGTAGTAGCAAGGGTTGAAGCGCTATGCGTCCGTAACCTACATCTTAAATTGTCCCCCTCGAAACAGAAATCGACCTGTCCGAGCATTTCTATCGAAAAACTTTATTTCGTCTGTAATCTCGTCTGTTTCGTTTTCAAATGGCCAACCTGTATATTGCTACAATGAATTTGATAACTAGTGATTTTTGAATAGACCTTGGGTTCAAATGCCACTGCTGAATAAGTATTCATTAAAATTTTTAAATTGGTAATTTCACGTTTTCCTTCATTCTTCGAGATATTTCGTGTTGATAGAGGAAGTGATGAACAATAGTGGAAAATTTGTAAATTCCTCTTTCGAATACTCAAATCACCTATTCAAAGTAACAGTTTTCAGTCGATAAAGCCTATCAAATGGAATAAGCATTAGCAACGAGAATTGGAGTCGTTTGCCGAAAACACGAATGAAATAATGTTCTAATGATAGGATTTGTTTGCATAATTATATTTGTGTGCAACCTTTGAAGTCGATTTAATAAATTCAGATGAATGATTGAAATATATTGTATTTATGATTTAGTGTAGTTTTTTAGTCGGCAGACTGAACTAGAGCACTTCGATGTATCAAAATCGTTATACACTGTGTCGTAATGTATGGAACAAATTCATTTTTGGCGAAACAGACCATTTTAAGGAATACCGTATTTTGAAATAATAATCTAATATCCAAGGTGAATTACTTTCGAGTAATTACGTCACCGTCAATTTTTTTTTAATGGAACACCCCCATTTTGTCTCAATTTTCCGATTACTCTAACTGAGCTGATTCCAAAAATGTATCACATGTTGATTCCAATTGGTACAGGGTGGACAAAAATACAATAGTTTTGTGTGTGTTCATAAAGTAACGCGTAACATTCTTTATTAGTTACATCAACAATATTATCAAAAATACTTATTGTCTAGCGGCTATTGGTTTGAATGTAACACCCTGTAGTTCGTTACATTTTTAGATTGATAAAAATGAGCTGTTTCCAAACATGTTTGGTACTTGTGATCTAGCAGACAGAATATGAAAGAAATTATTTCTTATCAATTTAAAGAATCATAGTCGTCTAGTTTTTCGTGAAATGTCATTATTTGTTTATTGCCGCTAGACTATAAGTATTTTTGATAATATTGATAATTTAACTAATAAAGAATGTTACGCGTTACTTTATGAGCACACACAAAATCCTGTATACTAGTTTATTACTTTAAAATACGGTGATTTAAAATCAAAAATCGACGTGTTTCAGGATTATTTCTTGAAATGGTCTGTTTAGCTAAAAATGAATTCGTTCCATACTCTACGGACACAGTGTATAAAATGTAGTATTATTGATTTTTATTTTCCAGAGGTCTTCCGAGCAATTCACTTCTAGGAAAATAAACAGAACTGAGGTAAAACTACCGTTCGTGCTTACTTCTCTATCAAAGCAATGATAAATTACTAATTGTTGAACTGAAACTTCGCTGACAATCACCAAATCGGACACAAGAAAAGGCTTTTCGATGAGATCGCACCGATTGGAGTAATTTAAACTTTTGGCGTCTCTGTATCGCTTGTAAATTCGGGGAAACTAGTATCTACTATATTATGTTACTTACTACTCAGCTAATAGATTCTGCTTACTTGCCTCTGCGAATTTTATGCTGACTGGGGATGTTCAGAGCTGTGCATTATTGAACTCAGAACGTGTACCTATCGAGAGGCTGGTTGCCACATAAAAATTTACACCGTTACTATCTAGATGGGAATAAGCTTGATGTTTTGGTGTTGGCCCGACTTCAGTTTTCCCCAGAGAACTGTAAACTTCATACGGTGACGGTTTCAGAGGAGAAAATTACTAAGACGTAAGTTCGAAACCATGAATTAATTGTACAAGGGTAAGTTATGTTGTCTGCAGAAGACAATCCACATGAATTTCATGGGCGTGTGAAATCTTGTTCTGGTCCTTTCAAATCCAACTGGAATTCCACACGTTTCCGTTCATTTCGTCCTTTTCGATTACCAACAAAAATTTGTAATGTTATAGATCGTGAACAAAATACAAGATTTCTCGAAATTTTCTTGACTTGAAAGTTTATATTGATTCACACGTTCATTATTTTTCTGAATAGCACCTTTTATGCTATTTGTAGTTTATCAAAAAAAAGTTCACTCAACAAATTTAAATTTATGATTTACTGTATATGTCGAAAGTATACTTTCTATAGCATCTGGACAAAACAAGGAATCCGAAGCATTTTGAGAACTATTCACTTCAGGCACAATCTCAATTCTCAACAAAAAAAGGAAGACTATCCACTAGGGTATCCGACAAACACAAAAAAAAAAAATTAAAAGCATACTATAGGGTGTTTTGTTTCGAGGTATATAATTTTAAGTTGGCATTACTGTTCAACGCTTGCAAATAGTGCAATTTTATTTCTAAAATAATGGTTCTGTGCAGAATACGTATCGCGCACTACGTCCATTTTATTTTGTTTAGCGATAAAGCGCACTTCTGGTTGAATGGCTACGTCAACAAACAAAACTGCCGCATTTGGAGTGAAGCTAATCCTCAAGTGTATGTCGAAACACCGTTATATCCAGAAAAACTGACTGTTTGGTGCGCTTTATGGGCTGGTGGAATCATTGGTCCATACTTCTTCAAAAAAAACGGTCAGGCACGACATTCTTCTAGCCAAAAAAAAAAGAAATTCTTGCTGTACCCTGAAACAAACACGCAAACAGTAATGAGAATTATTTCTGTTATCACTGTCATTTTATTACATTCGTATATCTCATATATATTCAAATTTTCAAACGAAACTGACTGCAGGTGAGTGAAATATACATTGCTGCAATTGTACAGACGATGGTAAATATGCTGTACACACCCTATAAAGGAGATCTATATGAAACCCTTTATATACCTTCACATCTGTGAGTGAGATGCGGAAAATAAAATGGACATCAAAAAGTTTTTCATTCGGATTATACGATGCCGCGAAATGTTCTAAACAGAATTACATTTCATCAAGGGCGTAGATTTCTTTTTTTCTTGGGGGGGTAGGTAATCGAAAAAAAAATTACGTCAGGTCCGACACATCAATCGTTTCATCAAAAATAAATACTTATAAAACGTATATAGACAACAAGGAACATTTTGAAAACAACAATAAATTTTTTCCCCTAAGAAAATATTTGATGCTAGGGGCGTAATAGCTACCGTCAAGTAGAAAAATGAATTTTACTCGAAAATGTTTCATATGAAGTTGAAGAAAAAATATCATCACTGTTATCCTTGAAAAATTTTTGAATTGAATTTTTTTTCGATTTTACATCAAATAAGGGTAGGTGAAAGGGAAAAATCTGACTGATTGAAATGCCTCTAACTTCAGTTTGGCTCAACATTTTTGAGCAAATTAGATCTCGTCTGAAAGATAATCTCTTGTTGATTGAGGACAATATATACTCATGATAAATTTGTTTTTGCTGCTTTCGATAGGGAGTGCTGAGTCAGAAATTCATTGTTTTGTTCATTTTGCTCCAAAATTTCAAATGTAATGATAGGATTATCTTAACAGAAACAGAAATTCCATCAAATTTGCTTGAAAAAACCTGAAGGTCGCAAAGCGATAGATTCAGGCGTTCTGAAGTTATGGCCGAAAGAAGATATTCTTCAACTGATGCACTGCGAAAAACCAAATTGTGCCTTTAAGTTCTGACAGAAACAGAAATCCCATCAATTTTGTATGAAAAAACAAAAAGGTCGCAAAGCGATATAGCCTCAGGCGTTCTGGAGTTATGGCCGAAAAAAGATATTCTTCAACTGATGCACTGAAAAACTAAATTGTGTCTTCTTTCGGCCATAAATCCAGAACGCCTGAAGCTATCGCTTTGCGACCTTTTGGTTTTTCCATATAAATTTGATGGGATTTCTGTTTCTGTCAGAACTTAAAGACACAATTTGGTTTTTCGCAGTGCATCAGTTGAAGAATATCTTCAATGCATCAGTTCGAATTTATTCGAATTTTTGTCGAGTTAATTACATAAGTAGCTTGAATTAATTCGCACTGGTGCAGCCAGTCGAATACGCTTTAAGACTATTAGTCTCGGAGATACAGGGTGATTCGAAAATTGGTCTAAATTTCTGAAGATTATAATTTGAAAATCGATAGTTTGATTCTGTTCGAATTTTGTGAGCGAATTAATTCGAATTTTTGTCGAGCTAAATACATAATTAGCTCGAATTAATTCGCACTGGCGCAGCCAGTCGAATACGCTATTAGTAAACACAACAAGCTCCTTCTCCGAAATGCGTGGATTAACCAACCACTCATGTTACACCCTGTATAATTATGCAGAGTGTCCTGAATAGGAAAGTTTTCTTACTTACACGTCACCGACAAACCACTTTTATGCCAGAGGAGCATCAGAACATCTTTACATTCACGCATGCTAGTCCGAAGGCTTTCAAGAAAATTGGCCACTCAAAGATGTGAGTGATGTAGTTGTTCAGTTGAGGAAAGAACCTGATCCTGTGCCTATACACCCATATTTCGGCTTTGGAAGCAGCCCAACTTGAAATATTGCATATAGTAATGTTACATTTTTTACATGCCAATTTATCAATATCCTGCGACATTTCTGTGAATTTTCACCTGTGGCTCCGACGATAAGGTGGTAACTTTGTCACGTCATCCGAACATTCGAAGCGAGCAATATTTGAATATTTTCTTGGAGGGAAATATTCGTCATCTATATTCTGATCGATGTTATTTTTAGTGGAAAAAAATTAATGATTTTATGATAAAGATTTTTGAGAGCTTGTACTGCGATTAAAACTCGATATTATTCCGTAAGGATGTCCGGATTTTTTACTTTTGAGACGAGAATAGTCTCAAACGTTAAGGTTTCAATCATTCGTCATCTGCGAGTCGAACCTTGAGTTTTTAATTATTTATACATTGTGGTCCAGATTTTAGTTCAATAATTCTGGCGTCGGATGAACAATTTTTTCATAAAAGAAAGTTCATATGTTTAACGTATATCCTAGCAAGTTGAAAATAATATCATCAATATATAGGGTGAGTCAAAAATCTTTGATCGATCGATAACATTTGTAAATGTTGGGCTAGGAGAATAATTCAAATTGACAGAATCGACAGTACTCCTTTTTGATGTAGGCCACTTTTGTCGGAAAATGTTTAAATAATTGAAATAATTGTTTAAAATAGGTATCATATCTTGAACACTATTTATATTATTGTAAGTTTTTTTTTATTTATCCATTATATCCTAATATCAATTACAGATTAATCAAATAAATTACAGCCAAATCGAAAAAATCATCAGAATATTTAGAAACATTCATTATGACATAATGAAATGGAGATCACGTGAACAAACAAAAACAGTCTGAATTCTCTTAAGGAGTTCGATATTACTGCATACTTTCAGCTGAAAAAGTCTCATCAATATTTATCATTCGTATGATCTGTTTACTATGTTTCTGTTTGTTCACGTGGTTTCCATTTCATTTTGTAAATGAATGTTTCCAAATTTTTTTTCGATTAACCCCCACAAAGAAATAAAAAGATCTACGCCCTTGAAATGGACAGACAAAGAAAATTCAGGGCATATATATCATTTGAATAAATGGACTTATTGACATTTTTTAAATTACACTTTGTAGATTGTAGACTTGAAAACTTTTGAGAATTTCCATAAAAAAAAATCGTACAATTACAGCAAACGGTTTTCAAGATATGATTTTAGTTTGAACAATTATATCAAAAAGAATCACAGTTGAATGATGACAAGTTAGGTATTTCGAAATCAGAATTCCATGGAGAATTCCAGGAGTATGATAATGAACAGTGGGTATACTCAATCGAAAAAAGGGTGGTATCGTGTTTTACCACGTTCGGACCAGCCTGTAGAATCAAAAATAATTTGAGCTTATGCGTTGAGTACTGTCGATTCCGTCAGAGTTTTAATTATTCTCCTAGCTCAATATTCACAAGAGTTATCGAGAACAATTTACTCACCCTGTATATTGATGATATTATTTTCATTATGATGAATTCAAGTGAAAATGATCCATTTGGGATTTGGTCGAATCGTTGAAAAACTCCCCTTTGAAATTTTGAATCAATGCGAAACTAGGATTTTTCCGATTACGAATGTTCATCATTTGACATAGCTACAAAATCCAACAGGTTTGGTTGGAGTGCTTCGATTATATCCAAACGATCGGCACGATGAACCATTGTATAACTTTCGGCCATAGTTGATTGCCCTGCTAATCAATCAGTTATATCTGTCTCCCTTTTCTCTTGACAGTTTTTTAATCAAAAGTATCCATTGTATTATTTTCTGTATATGTTTCCGCTCACAACTGACAGATTATCTGGGCAAGAGAGAGGGGAGGAGAGATCGATGGTTTTTGCCTAATTGAATCTTTTAACTAATTCACGAGATCTATAACTGGATATTTTTTAATACGACTAAGTTGCAGATATGTTGCATTCAATTCCCAGAATCAACAAAGGCCAAAATGGCAATTGTTGGTATTCGAATTTTCATTGCAGAAATTCTCACATAATTCTAGGACCAACGCACGTAATAGTTGAGTATCCTGTCGGTGTGAAAGCTCACACCATCAGTTTTGGACTGCATCGATTTGTTTGTACGAATGTACAGGTCAGGATTTCCTAGAAAATCCATTATTAAAGAGTCTATTGTAAAAGCAGAGTTGAATTGAGAGTTCGAATCCGATATTAATTCTTAACTTCAAACAATAAAGCATGTGTAGATAAATCTCAGTATCAGTAGAGGAAATGTGAACGGGGCATCATACATTTCAAATTATGATACAAGAGCACAGATGATTGATTGGTTTGTGTTTTTGTTTACAGAATAAGTTGATATATCTATATTGAAGGGCTTCTCTTCATCCAAACAAAATCTTTTCATCCTTCGTTTTCACCAAAAGTTGACGACGCATATATTATAATTAAATCTGAAAACAAAAAGAAAAGAACCAGAAAGGTGTAATAAATGTTATAATAAAGATATAAAGATTCGATAGTGATGCTGAGGTTGAAGCCTACGTTCGCAATTGGCTGCAGACATCTGCATCTTTCTACGTGGAAGGGATTGGAAAGCTGCCTATCCGCTGGGAAAAATGAGTTTCCAAACCAGGAGATTATGTAGAAAAATAAACTATATTTTTTTTTGTTTTTAAAATGAAAATAAATTACACAAAAAGGGCTCGTTTATATTTGATTCACCCTCGTACATGGGCGTACAACTTTGCTACCGCCGTTTTTTCGTAAATTTGAGCTTTTATTGTGAAAAACTGGTTATACCATCGCTGTTAACTACTTCCTCCCATACTTCGGGCAGCGTACGAATCCCGCGTTGAAAAAAATCATCTTTTGAAGCGACCCACGAATCGATCCAATTTTTACTTCTTCATAAGACCGGAAGTGCTGGTCATTCATGCTGTGTGCCATTGATCGAAACAAGTGATTGTCCGAGGGAGCAACGTCTAGAGAATACAGCGGGTGGGGTAGAACTTCCCATTTCAACGTTTCCAAGTATGTCTTGACCACTTTTGCAACAAGGGGTCGAACATTGTCATGCTGTAAAATCACTTTATCATGTCTTTCTTTGTACTGCGGCCGTTTGTCTTCAAATGCTCGGCTCAAACGCATTAATTGGGTTCCGTAACGATCGACTGTGATTGTTTCAGTCGGTTTCAACAACTCATAATACACTACGCCGAGCTTGTCCAACCAAATATTGAGCTTGAAACCTTGAATATTCGGTTTGACCGTCGACGTGGAAGCATGGGCGTGATATCCCCATTATATTTTTCGTCTCCAATCACAATGCGATGCAGAAATCCTTGCTGTCTTTGCCTTGCAAGCAGCTGTTCACAACAAAACAAACGCCGTTCAACATCTCCCGGCTTCAACTCGTACGGCACCCAATTTCCTTGTTTTTGAATCATTACCATGACTTCTAGCTGTTTCGAAATGGCTTGTTGTTTCACTCCCAATGATCCTGCCAATTCTTGTTGCATTTGACACGAGTCTTGATCAAGTTATGCCTACAATTCTGTATCTTCGTAAACTTTCTCTCTTCCACCGGTCTTCGACGTCAAAATCACCGTTCTTGTTGCGTTGGAACCACTCTCGGCACGTTCTCTCACGAATAGCGGCCTCATCATGGGTATTTGAGAGCATTCTTTGAGTTTCAGCCGCAGATTTCTTTATATTGAAGCAGAAAATTAAAACTTTCCGCAAATGACGTGAATTTGGCTCGTAAGCTGACATGTTTAATCGAGAATAACTTTATGATGCAGATACAAATCGACTAATATTTCGATGGTGTTTTGTTTACAAATACCTAAATTTATTGTTTGACATCTACGATCTATTTATTTCGACTAACAATTACCGATATATCCAGTTATTGCAAAACGGCGGAAGCAAAGTTGTGCACCTAATAGCATATCTTGAAAAAGAGATCTGAGGGCCATTTAGTATTCTGCACCTAAAAATGAATCAGGAACAGTTGAAAAGTTGAAAGACATCTTACATGTCCCTTGGCCTGGTTATGTTGACTCTGACGTTTCTGTTCACTAGATGGGTACCTACGAATTGATTATTTTCGTCAGATTTCTTTGCAAATTTGATTTCCTTCATTTTATTAATTATTCCTTCAAGCTCAAGAAGTTGCTACAGATTGGAATATCCTCCAACTATATCGTTAATGAGTCCTTGTTCAATCGTCGCTTCCTAGTTTGTAACCATAAGTTTCGGATATCTTCTTGATGTAATAGTTGGCTTGTTATCCCGGTATAACAATCAGGAAGCCCTCGGTAATGGAGGCGGCTATTGCTCAGGCCATTCTTGACACATCCATGTGAATGTGGCAATTTGTCACGTGTCTGGATGCGATAATAAACGAGGATACGGAGCAATTAAATACTATACACAAGTTGTTGGACAATTAGCACGGACTACAAACTTCGTAGAATACGTGATGCCACATGACAATTCTCTTATGGAGTAATTTAACACCAGCTTGAATGAGTTATTTTTCTTCTGGAACTGAATCGGACAAGACGAATAATTTGGTTTCCTTATTTGCACACAGGAATATACTCATCATTGATATACAGGGTGTCTCAGGAGTAACTATATATACTCTTATTAGAGGTAGAGTAGGACAAGGTGAATACGGATTGACTAGAAAAAATTTATTTCTGCCTTTCCTCTGACAGCTAAAGGGCGAGTTTTTATTTTCATGTAATCAACAATAGGACCGGACTCATTCTTCCTCTTCCTAAAAATATCACATTGTACTTCGAATTTGAAATCATTGAAGTTGTCAACCAGTCTGTGTGAAAGACCTTGTTTAAATGAATGTCTTCCCTTCATTCCAATTCCAATTGAACAAAGCCTCAACAAAGCAAGCTCCAATGACGGGAGAAAACTTTTAAAAAATCAGTTAAATTTTTTCGGAGTTGTGCATATAAGCAAATTCTATTTTGTTATTTGCAATATTCTCCTCTCATGGAACATACTCATTCTTTAGAGTATTTATAATATGTAGGGACACACGGTTTCTGAGTGAACAGAGAAAGAACAAAAAACTACTAACAGTACACAAAGCTACATAGAAATAAAAATGATAACCCAGCAAGAAAAAACTACTAATATCAATTCACGAAGCAGAAAAGGAGAAGAACTGAATAAAATCACTAAGAGAAACAAAACAAAACTGACTACGTTAACTACGTTAACATCAGCAGCTCACAAATAGATATGAAAAAAAGAATCATAGCAGACAAGAAAGAGTTCTTACAAATGTTGTGTTTTGAATTGGTTTTATATGGTTCACATATGAGCATACGTCCGAATTTCCGTGTAATAGGGAAGACGAAGATGGAACTGGAACTAGAGATAACGCACAGTTATGGGAATTAGCTTGTTTTTCATCGAAGAATTAATTGAAGCGTGATGGAATGCCATTGTAATTTGCAACACCTAGCTACGCTACTGTTTCCATCCAATTCAATTTGAATATCAAGTTTGGAGACGAAATAAATAATTGAATAATTCAAATAACGACTGATTGAAATGTGAAATTGTGTTATTTCACTATACCTTTCGAAACTTTGTAATGAACCCTTTTTTGCTCTGTTGACAAAACCGGAATTAATATCGACCGGATTAAAATTTTAATGAATATATAACCCAGATTTTATTTTGATTGAGTTTTCGAGCATTCCATTGCGTTCGCGAACTTCGCCTCAACTTTGTCGATCTAACAGTATTAGTTAGATCGATTTCGGTTTGTCAGGGTTGCCCTAAAGGAATTCAATCCCTTTTTACGAATTCCGATCTCCGAGTGTGCCCTTCTGGCCCGAGGCCTTACGGAGATCTATCTGGGCTTATTATAATCAATCGTTGAAAGTGAAATTACGTTGTTTTGCTACTTGAGAGGAAACAATGGCTGAATTCTCTTCCGCCTTGCCGAGCCCCTGGAGGTAAACAAACTGTTGATACCAAGTTTTGGGGTGGCGCAATCGAGCTTGCTGGATTCCTCGTGGAAATCACCGCAACAAATCTTAAATTGATCATAAAGTTCCCTTGCGGTGTGATGTTTCGAAAGATTGTAAGATTGCAATCTGCTACGGGAGCTTTTTTAGGAACCTTCGGAACGTCCACTTTTCCTCCGTTTTATACATAAGGAAAGAAGCGATATTTTCCGTTATTCGATATCGATTCGATTCTTCATTGGATTTGGGAATAATTCGGAGAGTTTCAAGGTGTGACTTTTTGCGGAGTGTATTGCTGCAAGTCGCCCAACTTGGCTTGGAGAGACTAAATTGAAAGACTTGCTTGAAAGTATGTAGCAAAAGTTGTAGGTTGAGTTGGGTTTGATGGAATTCGGATAAACTGCCAATTTCACATTGAATCACAGGATCTTTTGAGTGAAAGTTAATTTATGTGCCTATTGCACCCAATTGTATATACTAGATATAATAATAATAGTAGATATTAATTAGGTGTACAACTTTGCTTTCGCAGTTTTGTAATAAATGGCTGTAGCGGTAAGCGGTAGCCGAAATAAACAGATCGTAGATGCCATACATTGACCTTAGGTATTTGAAAACATAACGCCATAGAAAAATTATTCAATTTGTGTCTGTATCATCTGCACATCAGCTTACGAGCCAAATTCTCGTAATTTGCGGATGGTTTTAATTTTCTGCTTTAATAAGAAGAAATTTGCGGCTGAGGCTCATTGAACGCTCTCAAATACCTATGGTGAGCCTGTTTTTAGTGAAAGAACGTACCGAGAGTGGTTACAACGCTTCAAGAAAGGTGATTTTGACGTTGAAGAGAAAAAGTATTCGAAGATGCAGAATTGGAGGCATTACTTGATAAAGCCTCGTGCATAACGCAACAAGAATTGGCAGGATCATTGGGAGTGATGCAACAAGCCATTTCAAAACGCCTGAAAGTCATGGAAATTATTCAGAAACAAGGAAATAGGGTACTTTACCAGTTGAAACCAAGAGATGTTGACCGGCGTTTGTTTGCTTGTGAACAGCTGCTGGCAAGGCAAAGACGGAAGGGATTTCTGCATCGCTTTGAAACTGGAGACGAGAAACAGGTTTATTATGATAATCCCAAGCACAGAAAATTATAGGGATATCACGGTCATGTTTCAACGTCCACGGCCGAACCGAATATTCACGGTTCCAAGGTAATGCTCAGTACTTGGTGGGAATAGCTGGGCGTAGTGTATTATGAGTTGTTAAAACCGACTGGAACAATTACAGATGATCGTTATAGAACGCAATTAATGCGTTTGAGCCGAGCATTGACAGACTAAAGGCCGCAATACAACGAGAGACATGATAAAGTGATTTTACAGAATTACAAATGCATAGACATACTTGAAAATGTTGAAATGGGAAGTCCTATCCCACCCGTCGTATTCTCCAGACGTTGTTCCCTAGGACTATCACTTGTTTCGATCAATGTCACACGGCCTGGCTGACCAGCACTTCTGGTCTTATGAAGAAGTGAAGAATTGTATCAATTTCTGGATCGCTTTGAACTTTAAAAGAAGACCAGTTTTTTCAACGCGGGATCCATATGTCCGAAAGATGGGAGAAAGTAGTGGCCAGCGATGGACAATACTTTGAATCATAAATGTATAACCAGTTTCTCACAATGAAGCCTTGAATTTCAAAAAAAAACGATGGAAGCAAAGTTGAAAATGTATAGAAAAAACGTCAACAAATAGCAATAAACAAAATTTAAGAAAGAAGTGAGTGATAATTATCAAAGTTTGTAGCATTGCTATCTGGAAAGATACCATCTCTGCAACAGCAATAGATGATATGAGCTAGAGGCTTGGCAATCAAGTAATTGATCTTTTGATGACTGTCATGGGAATATCGTCGTATCCATGAGACCTCGTATTTTTAGAGATTTTACCACACTTACAATTTCTCCTTCTTCGATTTCAAACTTGTAGAATGACTTGATATTTTCTGTGATATTCGAATAAGTTTGGCCACCTGTAGACATATTTTGTCCACAAGAAGCTACATTGGCAAAATGCATAGGCATTGAAGGAATTTGTGCACCGAGATTATTGGTGAATTTTAATTTCACATCTCCGTTACTCGTTGAACGATTAACGAATCGCCAAACGGGTCTGTTATTTTCTGAATCAATGATCTGGCTACGGATATATTTTTGTTTGGATTTTTCCAGATTTTCCTCGTAACGTAGCTTTTCTTTTTTGTAGTTTTCGAGATATTCAGGTCTACATCTATAGAAACATTGAAAAGCATAGTCTTTTTTTCACGATCTGTATTTCTGGACACTCTTTATAAACCTTTGAAACATTCATCGTCCTCATTACAAACGGAAAAGACTGATAAAAAATACGCTTATATCGCCGAAAAAATTCCTCCCAAAGACCTGCAGAATCACTCGCATCAGAACTTGAAATATCCTACCAGTTTTCCTTAGACACTTCATTTTAAAAAGAGATTGGTGGTGGATTCGTTTATTAGGCGAACCTGCTTCTTCCTTAATTTCGAATTAGTTTTTTCTAAAGGATTAAAATGATCAGGTAAGTGCGAGTCAATAACACTTGATTCACCTTCTTCTTAGTTCGTTATTATATTGCCAATGCAAGTAGCTGAATTCGCAGTAATATGAGTGGGTTCCCGAAGAAATTTTCGCTAGCCAGACGAATTTCTGAGAGTCAGAATTCGATATCAGTTATTTAATATTGAAATACCCCGTTATGATGAACTTCACGTTTTAATTTAAAACTTTTTCGAATAATTAATCTACCTTATCTAGAAAAACGTCAATATTCGTGGGCGGCATGGGGCAAGGACGATAAATACATACAATGACTAAATTATGCGACGATTTGTTTCTAATTCAATCGATCAGCATTCGTACACATGAGGAACACTCATTCTCGCGAGATTTGAGCGCCTCTTTCAATTAATATTCTTTTTACAATAAATTGCAGAGCCGTTGTGAATAAACGATTCTCTACAAAATTTGAAAATCGAATCGAAAGCCAGAATTTTATAAAATTCCATTTCTTTAGAATTTTTTCAGTGCCCTGTTATTGAAACAATAGAAGCGCTACTGTTATTTACGATCAGTTCAAGCTTTTTCAGACTGTTGCAAATTGATTGAACCTTTCACCAATGAACTGTATATGAGATGTGATTCATTAGGCAAATTGCAAAGTCCCGGTCTGATGCACAGATGGCGGTGCTAGTATTAAATCCATATGATTTTTATTTAGTACCAACCTTCAAACGATCCGTGTCAAAATTTGACAGCAGTCTGACCATTAGTTTGTGAGATATTGCGTTGTGAGTGTAGCTACTTTTGTTATTTGAAAAAAGATGGAAAAAAAATTTTGTGTGCTCATGAAATATCGCTTTTTGAAGGGAAAAAATACAGTTGAAGCAAAATCTTGGCTCGATGAAGAGTTTCCGGGGTCTGCACCAGAAGAATCAACCATCATTGATGGGTAAGCTAAGTTCAAACGTGGTCAAATGAGCACCGAAGACGGCGAACGCAGTGAACGCCCAAAAAGGCTGTCACCGACGAAAAAATTAAACAAGTTCACAAAATAATTTTGAATGACCGTAAAGTGAAGTTGATTGAGATAGCAGACATTGTGAATACATCATCACTTGAACTCGCTTGGCCATAGATGTCCCTTTGAAGTGGATACCGCGATCTGCTAAATACCTGGGTTTATTTGAAAGTATTTTTAGGCAATCAATTCACTGGCCTCAAAGGAATTTCTGGTAATTTGGACAACATTTGTATAATCGAAATATTTAGGCTTACTTCAAGTGACTTTGGATATACTATACATCATATCATTCATGAATATTTGTATATGAGAAAGCTGTGGGCAGAATGGGTGCCGCGCGAGCTCACAATCAATCAAAAGCAACAATGTGTTAATGATGTCGAGCAGTGTTTGAAGCTGTTTAAGTGCAATAAACCTGCATTTTTGCGTCGATATGTGACAATGGATGGAACATGGCTCCATCATTTCACTTTGGAGTCCAATCGACAGTCAGCTGAGTGGACCGCACACAATGAACTCAATCCAAAGCGAGAAAAAACACAACAGTTAGCTGGAAAGGTTATGGCATCAGTATTCTAGGATGCGCATGGTATAATATCCATTGATTACCTCCAAAAAGGCCAGACCATCAACAGCGATTATTATATAGCGTTATTGGATCGTTTAAAGGATGAAATCGTTAAAAAACGGTCCCATTTGAAGAAAAAAGGTGCTGTTTCATCAAGACAATGCGCAGTGTCACAAATCAATGAAAACAATGACAATATTGCATGAATTTGGCTTCGAATTGCTATATCCACCGTATTCGCCAGATCTGGCCCCCAGCGATTTTTTCCTGTTCTCAGACCTCAAAAGCTCGCTGGAAAGAGATTTAGCGACAATAAAGAAGTAATCTCCGAAACTGAGGCCTCTTTTGAAGTGAATGACAAATCGTACTAGAAAATGGTATCGAAAAGTTGTTGAACCTATTTTTGTGGAAATATCGGGAGATTTTTTTCGATATTCTTCTTGAATTTGATTTGATTTCGCACTTAGTTTGAAATTGTTCGCATACACGGATAATCTCAAATCGTTCGAATGTGTTGTCACTAAAATATTAGGTTTTTACTGCTCAATTAAATGTATGAATTTCAAAATGTTAGGTTATGTGAGGTTAGACTAGTAGAGATTCTCCATTTTCAATCAGTCCAATCGACATTTTATTACGTTTCATAAGAAAAAAGTCGAGCTGCTACAATAGCTAGAAGATATTTCAACGGACATTTCTTGAACGTCCGTTTTATTGCTTCGTGGACATGCTACATCTGACGAAATGAATGTGAGAACAGGACAGGGACTTTAATTGTGAACACATTCGTTTATGTTATTAGATGCGGCCATTTGTCTAGCTGGGCATGGGTGAACTTTAATAAAGAAGCAAGGACAAGACGAACGTGAAATAATAAAAAATCGAAACAAGAAAATAAGAATGGCCATTCGTAAAGGATGCCCTCGGAACTTCGAGCTTTCAGTCCCCCACTGAATTAGGAAGCTATTGGGGAGATTTGGAAGGCAAGTTCTTCGAATAAGCGGAATATCTTTCCCGATTGCCTTCTTGAAAGGGTGCTAAATGAATCTGATTATGTTAGTTTCTCACCTGTTCGATATTTTCTGAATTGGTTTGATATATTAACTGGGGTTGAAGGGGATGTTAATTGAAAATTGTTGAGTTTCGGACTTTTGTAGAAGAATAGACATATTTCTTGTTTTTCTATAGTTTTTACAGTTCATGGAATCTGAAGAATATGCGGAAAAACGTCCCTTTTTAAGACCTTTCAGATTTTACGAATATATTTATCTCTTGGTAATATCAATTGACTTATGGATCAGAAATACTAACTACATAGGTCTACAAATTTGCTTCCGCAGTTTTTTCCGAAATTCGAGGCTTTTTTGTGAAAGTTGGTTATACATTTATGATTAAAAGTACTGTGCATCGCTAGCCAATACTTTCTTTCATCTTCGAAGCGATCCACGAATCGATCCAATTTTTACTGATTCATAAGACCGGGAGTGCTGGTCAGCCAGGCCGTGTGCCATTGTTAGAAACAAGTGATAGTCCGAAGAAGTAACGTCTGAAGAAAACTGCGGGTAGGGTTGGATTTCCCATCTCAACGTTTCCAAATATGTCTTGATCACTTTTGCAACATAGGGTCGAGCATTGTCATGCTGTAAAATCTCTTTATCATGTGTCTCGTTGTATTGCAGCCGTTTGTCTTTCAATGCTTGGCTTAAACCCATTAATTGCGTTCGATAACGATCGCTTGTGATTGTTTCAGTCGGTTTCAACATTTCATAATACACTACGCCGAGCTGGTTCCACCGAATACTGAGCTTGGAACCGTGAATATTCGGTTTGGCCGTCGACGTAGAAGCATGGCCGGGATATCCTCATGTTTTACTGCGCTTGGGAATGTCATAATTAATCCATTTTTCGTCTCTATTAACAATGCGATACAGAAATCTCTTCTGTCTTTGCATTGCAAGCAGCTTTTCAAAAACAAACAAACGCCGTTCAATATCCGTCGGCTTCAACTCGTACGGCACCCAATTTTCTTGTTTCTGAATCATTCCCATGACTTTCAGGCGTTTTGATATGGCTTGTGGCGTCACTCCGAATGATCCTGCCAATTCTTGTTGCGCTTGACACGAGTCCTGATCTAGTAATGCCTCCAATTCTGCATCTTCGCAAAACCTTCTCTCTTCCACCGCCATGCTGGCCTTCTACGTCAAAATCACTGTTCTTGAAGCGTTGAAATCACTCCCGGCACGTTCTTCCACTAATAGCGGCCTCACCATAGGTATTTGCGAGCTTTCGATGAGACTCAGGCGCAGATGTCTTCATATCAAAGCAGAGTATTAGAGCCCTTTCCTTATGATGCAGACACAAATCGATTGATATTTCGATGGCGTTATGTTCACAAATACTTAAGCTCATTATATGATATATCTGATATTTTTATTTCGACTACCACTAACCACAACAGCCATCTATTGCAAAACGGCGAAAGCAAATTGTACATCTAATAGTTGACATTTACTGAAAGAAAGGGCTCCACATCAACACACTTAGACCAAAGCTGCCGTACGAAGGGTGATAATGATGAAATTTTTGAAAGTTGTTCTTCTTCTTCGGGTGCCTATTCGTTCCGAATATTGGCGATCATCCTGGATATGAATTTTTTTATTTTTTTGAGCGCCACTCAAGAAAATTTCCTTTCATTTTCAGATCTTCATTCAAAGTATTTTCGATAATTTCAAAATCAGTATGACGAAACAAAAAAGCAATATCATCAGCATAGATGAATTTAAAGTATAAATTGAAAAGTATGGAAGACAAAACCGATCCTTGCGTAAGTCCATTATCCAAATACTGAAACTGATATGCTAATTTAGTTAGTAAACATACTGCGATCTACTATTTCAACCGAAAGAGTGTGTTACATATTTATTTCGAACAGAGAATGAAGAAGAACATAGGAATATAGTGATATCCGGTAAGAAAATTGAATGAAAGAAAGGGGCCAATAATCTAGGAATAATTTTTGACGAAAGCCTGAATCCGTCGAGCAGACTTTCAATGGACCAAAAAATTGAGCTGATGAAGACCTTCCGAGCATAACATATACAGGAGTTACATAGCGAAATGCTTCACCTAAAACACCTAGTATTTGCTCCTACCACAATAATTTGACATGCATCAGTAGCTCCATATAAAAAGGGAGCAACCAACAGTAAGAGATGTCTCTAAGATAGAAAAGAGATGATAAAGAAACTAACAGAAATTTCATGAGAACGGATAAAATAATAAATAATTGCAGAATAAGTAGAATATTGGAGATTCCTATCAGAAAGCCTCTAAGCACATTTAAGCAAAAAAAAAATATTGCAGAGTTCAGTTGAAAATCCTTATGAAGTAAGTTATTCATCCGTAAAAAAAAGAGAAGTTACAATAAATTTCGATCCTCAATGAAACCAAAGGAATTATATGCTGTATGAGGATTACTCATCATTAGAGCAGAGATAAAAGAAAAGTTATTCGGTCACTTACTTATGCAATCCAAGTCATTTTATGCGAGTTGGATTGACCGATACCCAAATTTTTGTCAGCAGTTGATCGTATGTCAACACTTCGTGAAAATAGATGAGGCCATCGACGTACAAAGAAGCTCTTAATTGGTGGTGTCCCCTTGTCCTGGGCGCGTACTGAATATTTAAAACTTTTACCAAGTTCATTCTGGAGTGGCAGGGACCCTAAAGCACACCGAGGGGGCGGATCAAAGTGCCCCCTCTTGATTAATATAAGTCTTCTGATGGGTTAGAGCGAGGGACCATTATATGCAATCTAAAACGGCAACTTATTCAAAACTGACCGATACGAGGCAAGGTGAATTGGATCCTTCGCCAATTTATAATTCGGTTTGTATGCCTGGCACACTACCCAACCAGGTTTCTGTGATGTATAGGTGTCGCTCCCTTCTGCATATTTATCAGTTGTACTAACTCTCTCACCGTTCGATATTTACTTCGAATTTTCTAATTGTATGGTCCTGCTTAACGGGATAATCCTATCCTATGCTGTCCCATGTTGTCTCCGACTACATAACAGTTTCGATCGTGTTGCCTTTCTCATGTTGCTACTTCGTTACAGATTATCCTCGTAATTGGTTCATAGTGCTCATGTGGATTATGACTTTCGTGTTTCGATATGATAATCTTTTCATTGTCTGAATTTCAATCCTTTCTTATTGACCTGGTTTACTGAATGGATACGTTGTGTTATAAAGGGTCAACTTGATTTTAATCCGAACTATTCGATTAATGATCAAATATGAAAGAGCAGAAGATTTCGCGTGTTTCTAAATTTCATTTATTCATTGATTCATGAATAAATGTTAACGATAAGAAATGAGTAACGAGACAAAAAATATTTTTTGAAATTTTTTCCATTTGTTTATATTTAGACGCTTACTCCAAAGCTACTCCAGAGAATGTATTATTGTTAGATAACAATAAGCTTCAAGCAACTCTGAAATAGGCTGAAACTGTTATTCAAACACACAAATGAAACATTGTGTTGTTTACTGTGCATTCCTAGGTTCGATTGTTTCGGATTCCTCAATTCTTTAAAAAAATTCAAATTCAAAATTCAATCTGAAAGCGCTTCTGAACATCAAGCTTAGATGCACCAGTTAAGGGTTATGTCAAGTTAGTGTGTTGCTTCGTTTATATTATAGAGCGTTAAATTTTTGAACTAGGCTGGGAAAAATCGAGGAATTCAGTGGAGAAAATGATCTGGAAGGCTTTTGGTACCAGCAAGATGGTTCTACAATAAACACAGCCCGTTATTCAATCCCTAGATTCCTTTGCACGAGCAACTCCAGTGGTCAATATCTACAGTTTTTAGCCCCTGTGATTTTCATTATTTTTGGGAGTTTACTGTATATCAAGGTTTTCAAACAATAATCTATGAAGTGAGTAATCCTGAAATTCAATTTCTGCAAATAAATAATCAAACTTCTCTAAACTTATAACGAACTAGAACATTTTCTGGAGAACTTCAATTTCGAGTTAAATCTCCATTCTATAGAATTATTTCAAACAACCTAGCCTAGATGGCGATATAGGTATGCCTAGCACTCAAACTTAGTAATCCTACTGAACTCTCGTGAATACCGGTGATTTTACGATCGATAATTTTCCACTTATACTTGCCCAATATCTGCAACCGTCTTTTGTTTAGGAGAAATTTAGTAGTATTATCCCATGTTAAGCTGAATGCAGAATGTTCTTGCAGAATTAATTGATGTCGGAATGTAATGGCATACAGGGTGGCCACTTTTTCAATGGGATTGTATTGGTAACTTTTAAACCATAAGAGTTAGAAGGTCGGTCAAATGGAGAAAAAGTTGCATGCATAGAAGCATTATCAAGCAGTTCAAACAAATCGAGATTATCAGGGCCGGTTTTCGAGATATCATAAGAAAAGTAAATTATGTCATTTTGATTTTTCTTTTTTTCCCACTTTATTTCAAATATTATCAAAAAATGTTACAGGAACTTTTTATTCGACAGTAAATTATCCTCAATTTGACATAATCAGATTTCGTATCCAACGTTTCGTACTCTCTGGGCCACCCTCAACCTCATTTTTTTCAATACGGACCTGCATATTTTATGACATTTTTCAAAATAACTTTTAACGCTGAATTCAACGATATATCATACAATGTCATTCAAAGTAGATTTTCAGGTGATTTTGACCCTTATCCAATTTTCTTCGGGTCGGATCTGTATTACCTTCATTTAGTTTAATTAACAATATGCAATATGCAATAAATTTCTATAAGAAAATCAACTTACCCATCTTGAACTAAATGGAACATATTAGAATCAAAGCAAGAAACTAGTGTACTGGTTTCTTGGTTCTTCTTTTATAATAATCATTTGAATATTTCAATTCATAATAATTAAACGAAAGTATCATTTAATGAAAGCAAAATCGAATGATTATTCGAAAGTAAATGAAAATTAATGAAGTAAGTGTTCGAAAAGTCCACCATTTTGTAAAATGCACTTTACGGTTCTGGAACCCATACTTCTTATACATTTGCTTGTTTGGTCTCCTTGAATACCTTCCAAAACATTCTCAATTTTCTCGCGAGGTATCACTATTGTTGTATTTGTCATTTGAATCGTTGAAACAAATTACAAATTCGAACTTTACTTTCAGATCATTACGATATAATTTTTGCAAGGCTTGGTATTCAAATTTAAAATCATTGTATTCGCGTCTCTTGACTATTTTATTACCAGCAGTTTTTGAAAAATTCCATTCACTAGCCACAGTTCTCGATTTTTTTTCTGGGTTCGATGGAATTTGGGTCAGAACATTGATATCGTTAATAGACTTGTTTTTTCTTACATAAACACCATTAAATTTGGATGAGGGTCAAAATCACCTGAAAATCAACTTTGAATGACATTGTATGATATATCGTTGAATTCAGCGTCAAAAGTTATTTCGAAAAATGTCATAAAATATGCAGGTCCGTATTGAAAAAAATGAGGTTGAGGGTGGCCCAGAGAGTACGAAACGTTTGATACGAAATCTGATTACGTCAAATTGAGGATAATTTACTGTCGAATAAAAAGTTCCTGTAACATTTTTTGATAATATTTGAAATAAAGTGGGAAAAAAAGGAAAATCAAAATGACATAATTTACATTTCTTATGATATCTCGAAATCCGGCCCTGATAATCTCGATTTGTTTGAACTGCTTGATAATGCTTCTATGCATGCAACTTTTTCTCCATTTGACCGACCTTCTAACTCTTATGGTTTAAAAGTTACCAATACAATCCCATTGAAAAAGTGGCCACCCTGTATATCGAAAATGAAAAATATCGAACCTTCCAAGGTGTTTTGAAGGTAATTTGATAGCCTTGAAAATGCCGTATACTTGACCTTTTCTATAAGTACTTCCGGAAAATCGAAAAAGAGTAGAGTAGTAACGATAGCAACAGTTGTAATGAAACATGAAAATAATGAAGAATTTTTTACAATAAAAGGTTTTTCAAAATGTAACCAACTTTCATAGAGGGCCTTCAGGTTTTGAAAAACATCAACTTGAAAACCTCATTGTCAAAAGGTTATCGAATTACCTTGTAAACAAGTTGTCTCTCAAACCCTCTCCATATTTAATATTGTAGGGGTTGCTGTCATTATGCTCACAGGGTTGATACAAATTGATTCGAACCAGTTTACCTCTTCTTGATTTTTTTTTTATTTTGCATGGGAGTCGAAATATTAAAAATTGGTCTGCTGAATAATGAAGATAATTGTTCCAAAGGAGCTAAAATGATATAAGTGTCACGTAATGATAAACAAGAATAACGGACTAGCGTAATATATGGGGTATACAACTTTGCTTCCACCGTTTTGCAATAGATGACTGTAGCGGTGAGTGGTAGTCGAAATGAATAGATCGTAGATGCAATACAATAAGCTTCATGGGCGCCCGCAGGGGGGGGCTAGGGGGAGATTTTGGATGCCTCATTTTTCAGCACAACACCCTCAATATTACTTTCTCAATCCAAAGGGCAAGGAAAAAAGGAAAGTAATAGATTCACAACTATTTTCCGGTTTTCAATGGAATTACATACTATACATATAATTTTTTGAATTAAAAACTTTTTTAGGCGCGTTGAGCACTTCTTGGGTGAAGAAAAATCATGGAACCGAAAGCAGTCCATGCGTGTCAATTTGTTTATAAATTCATCTTATACACCTAACCGTAACCGTTAAGTATGGAACAAAATTCATTTTCAGCTAAACAGACCATTTTAAGAAATAATCCTGAAACATGTCGATTCTTTATTTTAATTTACCGTATTTTAAAATAATTATCTAATATACAGGGTGAATTACTTTCGAGTAATGACGTCAGCGTCATTTTTTTTTAATGGAATACCCCCATTTTGACTCAATTTTCCGATTACTCTGGCTGAGCAGATTCCAAAAATGTATCACATGTTGATTCCAATTGGTACAGGGTGGACAAAAATACAATAGTTTTGTGTGTGCTCATGAAGTGACGCGTAACATTCTTTATTAGTTAAATTAACAATATTATCAAAAATACGGCAATTAGTTTGAATATAACACCCTGTAGTTTGTTACGTTTTTAGATTGATAAAAATGTATAAAAATAAGAAATGATTTCTTTCATATTCTGTCTGCTAGACCAAAAGTACCAAACATGTTTGGAAACAGCTCATTTTTATTAATCTAAAAATGTAACAAACTACAGGGTGTTACATTCAAACCAATTAGCGCTAGACAATAAGTATTTTTGATAATATTGTTAATTTAACTAATAAAGAATATTATGCGTTATTTATGAGCACACACGAAACTATTGTATTTTTGTCCACCCTGTACAACTTTCAGTGATCTTTTGAAATTCAGAGTAGACGCTGGTGATAAATATAAATACAGAAATAGAAAGAAACGGAATACTGATGTCGCCTACGACAATCATGGATGCCTTATTGTTTTTCAATTATTTTCATCTTGCCCCCCCTGAGAAAAATTTCTGCGGGCGCCCATGATAAGCTTAGGTATTTGTAAACTTAACGCCGTCGCAATATTAGTCGATTTGTGTCAGCATAATGAAGTTATTTCCGATTGAAGAGGTTTTGATTTTCTAATATGACGAAATCTGCGGCTGAGGCTCATCGAATGCTCTTAAATACTTGAGGTGAGGCCGCTATTAGTGAAAGAACGTGTCGAGAGTGGTTTCAACGCTTCAAGATCGATGATTTTGACGTCGGAAATCAGCATGGCATGGAAGAAAGAATGTTTTCGAAGATGCAGAATTGGAGGCTCTACTTGACCAAGACTCGTACCAAACGCAACAAGAATTAGCAGGATGCAACAATCCATTTCAAAACGCATGAAAGTCATAGTAATGATTCAGAAACTGGGAAATTGGGTGCCGAGAGATGTTCAACGGCATTTGTTTGCTTGTGAACAGCTGCTTGCAAGGCAAAAACGGAAGGGATTTCTGCATCGCATTGTGACTGAACACGTAAAATGGGTTCATAACGGTGATCCGAAGCGCATGAAATCATGAGGATATCCCGGCCATGCGTTATTAAAATCGACTGAAACAATCACAGGTGATCTTTATCGATGGAAATTCATACCCCACCCGCCGTATTCTCCAGACGTTGCTTCCTCAGACTATCACTTGTTTTGATCAATGGCACACGACCTGGCTGACCAGCGATTTCGAGCTCAAGAAGAAGTAGAAAATTGGATCGATTCGAGGATCGCTTCAAAAGATTACCAGGTTTTTCAACGCGGGGTTCGTACGCTGTCCGAAAGATGGAAGAAAGTAGTGACCATGGATAATACTTTGAATCATAAATATATAACTGGCGGAAGCAAAGTTGCCCATGTAGATAAAGAGTAAAGTGTGTTGCCATCGGAGGTGAGTAGCGATATACCACTTTCACTCTTTTTTTATGGCCATCAGAAGATAGCATTGTATGCGCTGATGAGACAGCTAGCGTCCAAGCTCTTAAATTTTCCAGGTTTTAACCTCAATATGGATTTTTTCATCATATTTTGTTTAATTCTGTTTACAACTGGTAGATGAAAATACCTGGATAATAGATAAGTCATAAAGACGCACGCAATAATAAACCAATGAATTACATTCCAAAAATGAAGTGACGGTAATGATAAATAAGAAAACTAACCTCGATTAGTTACGTCCTATTAGGGAAAGCGTGAAAGAACTTCCTGTTTCCTCATGTTTTCCTTCTCATCATCACAACAACTGAAGATATTGAGTTTATAATTGAAGAGTCGGAACTGTACGTCGCCTCCAATCGAATATTCAATTAAGATTCGAAATCTGGTCGACTGCGTGAATGATTTTGCATGGGAGCTGAGAAGTTAGAGGTGGTATCTTTTCAAATTGACACACTGTATAGTTTTTGTCTGCTGAAGATGATTGTTCCAAAGGAGCTATAAATGATGAAAGTGTCAAATAATGATAAACAAGAATAACGGACTAGCGGAATCTAGATAAGATATAGATTAGTGTGTTGATTTCGAAGGTGAGTAACGATAGTTCGCTCTTTTTGGAGTTGAGCGATGAAAACCAAATATATGGGAAGTCATCAGAAGATAGCTTAGTATTCGCTGATGCCATAGCTAGCGTCCAAACTCTCAAATTTCCCAGGTTTTAACCCTAATATGTGTTTTTTCCATCATATTGAGTTAAAATCTTTTTACTCGTTGTAGAAAAAACACTTGGATATAAGATACGTTATAGAGATGCGCGCAATATTAAATCAATGAAGGATTACTCTTCAACGTTGAAGAAACGGTAATGATAAAGAAGAAAACTAACCTTGATTAGTTCTGTAAGATTATGAAGAGTGCGAAAAAACTTCCTGTTTCCTCATGTTTTCCTCTTCGTCATCACAACAACTGAAGATATTGAGTTTATAATTGAAGAGGCGGAACTGTACGTCGTCTCCAATCAAATATTCCATTCAGATTAGAAATCTGGTTGACAACGTGAATGATTTTGCATGAGAGCCGAGATATTAGAGGTGGTAATTTACACACTGTATATAATTTTCGTCTGATGAAGATGATTGTTCCAAAGGAGCTATAAATGATGAGAGTGTCAAGTAATGATAAACAAGAAAAACGGACTAGCGGAATCTAGATAAGATATAGATGAGTGTGTTGATTTCGAAGGTGAGTAACGATAGTTCATCAGAAGATAGCATACTCTTCGCTGATGCGATAGCTAGCGCCCAAACTCTCAAATTTTCCAGGTTTCAATCCTAATTTGGGGTTTTTCATCATATTGAGTTAAAATCTTTTTACTCGTTGTAGACAAAACACCTGGATATAAGACACGTTATAGAGATGCGCGCAATAATAAACCAATGAAGGAATACTCTTCAACGTTGAAGCAACGGTAATGATAAATAAGAAAACTAACCTTGATTAGTTCTGTCCGATTATGAAGAGCGCGAAAAAACTTCCTGTTTCCTCATGTTTTCCTCTTCATCATCACAACAACTGAAGATATTGAATTTATAATTGAAGAGTCGGAACTGTACGTCGCCTCCAATCGAATATTCCATTCAGATCCGAAATCTGGTCGACAACGTGAATGATGCCGTCTGGCTGAGAATGCAGCCGGAGTTTCAGAGTTCCCAAAGTCTTGTCGAAAGAAACTTTGCATTCCGATATAAGTAGGTTGGATAGAGCGATTCCGTTCTGTTGGTTTCAGCTTCCGTATAAAAGCCCAAGAAACAGTGACTGCTTCCTCAACGGTTTGTCACTTCCGACCCTTTGCGTCTGAAATTTTATATATGGTACGATGTAGACCATCTAATGCATTCAAGGATTCTGAGCCGAATCAATTTCGCTCTGAGCTGAATAACGCCAGCGATAGATGCCATCCTGCAAAGAGTGGGTGTATATATCAAAAACAATGGAATTGCAGTATTCAGGGCCCCATTCTTCCGCATTACTCGCTACGTTTCACGAAAGAACAATCGCGAGAGAATATATACTGTCTTTTAGATACCAACAACTGCAGTGGCGGCTCATCAGGGAAGCCAGATTCATCCTCACTCTCACTCAACGCAGAACATAAATATTCAGAATGTGAAATATAAATAACTACAACAATGAATTTGAATTTGGGGAAAGCACTGCACTCGTTCATTTATCCGCTAATTGCGCCTTTGGACACCACTCTTTTTGGGTATATGAAGGGTTTCCCAATGGCAATTATATCATTTGAAATGAATCAGTTTCAGTGCAGTTGTGAATACTGAGAGAAATTTAAGAAGAATACGACATTATCCAGTCGATTATCGATTGTAGAGAAATGTGAAAGTGATACCAAGTGAGGCTCACTACTCTTGTATCGTCTGAGGAAAATTGACTTAAAAATCTTTCTATCAAACGACAAATAGGGAGTCGATTAAGTTTTAAGAATTAAATTGATTTCAGTATTAATTTCAAATTTGTACTGATTCTGATGAAACAAAATTCCTAAACGTTGTAGCGTGTAAATTGAATTTTCGAATTGAGGCTATAAATGAGAAAACTTATGAACAAGCATAAAAACAAACGTTCAAACTTTTCATTCAAGAACCCATACAAAAAATTTAAATATTTTCAAATAGTCAATACATCAATCATAATTTTCAGCTGAAAACTTGTATGTTCAGGTTTGAGATAATGATGTTTCTCTCTAAAATATTTCTACAACTTCCTGTTGTACCGGAAACAGACTACTACTTCCTTGTTTCAAATAGCATATCCAGTATTTTTGACGACAATTTCGGCAAAATGGGTAAAAACTCGAAAAAAAAATTTCTTTTTCGATTCTGCAAATACGTAGTATTATAAGACTGTTCGCGGTTTGAACCAAAAATGTACAGGGTGTTTGTTTATAAGAAGATCTTGAACTTGGATAACTCAAATTCAGCAAAACTAAATATTTTCAAATTAGAACCCATATTTTTTATTATTTCAGTCGATTCTACGTACAAAAATAGTGAGGGGTACTCAAGCAAATACTATACCTTAAATGAATACTTTGAGAGTTATGGGGGAAGAACCTTGAATGAGGAAAAACCGCAATTCCTCACTGTGTGGAGTAGATCAAGGTTGGATGACGAAATTTGAATAAATCAAAAAGTTGGAACCATTCATTTTTTCTGAGCATACCATACGCACATTGGGAAAATCTTTGGTCATGTTGAGAAGTTTGATCTGCTGTAATTTTCGATCGAAAGAAGAATAACCAAATACCAACATTTGTAGCTGTGTTACCGTTGTTATGAGTGGACATGATTATCGCAGATTCAATAAAACTTTTGAAATTTGCGTGGCAAACATTCTTGACAAAAATAGTATGTAGTGAGATGTTCATAAGAGAGATAATCTGCTCAAAAACGTCCAAATCCCCAACGATCAGTTTGCTCAATTGAAGAGCTGAAGGAAAGCACATGCAATAGTAGCTCACAGCAGGTTGGATTTAAAAGTACTGGCGGTGGAAGCACCCTGGCAATTTCATATTTTTTGTTATTGAGTTATTGACCTGCAGTTGAGTGTGATAAATTTTCACGAACCGCAGCTGAACGATTCGTTCAACTTTCAACTCCAGACAAAGTTCACAATAGTAATGAGCTTGATATCGTAACGTGAAAGAGAGCTTTATTTTTTCCTTGACACTTCGTTTTCTGCATTCGTTGAGAGGTCTCTCAAATCTTTGATGGGAATTGAAAGAAAGGGGATAAGTACAGCATTTCTCAATTAGAAAAACTTAGGTACATTCGAGATGTCTGACAGGCATCATCTGAAATGGTGGAGCTAACACCGAAACATTTTTTAAAAAGTACCGGAAATTGGAAAATAAATTGGTATATTCATAAAAGTATACCGGGTGGTCCCCCAGATGCGGATACCATTTTGAGGGAGTAAATGAGGACATTTTAAAAATCTTTTTTTTGTGACGTGTGTAGGGTAGTTAGGAGCACAATTTAAAATTATTTTCATATATACTGGTTGTTCGAAGATCAAGATGTAGACCAAAGTTATAATTTTTTCATCGTAACACCCTGTATATGAATCCAAATAATGATGAATTTCTTCAGATTGCTTCATCTTCAGAAGCACCATTCACGAAAAAATGTTGAAAAATTGGAAATATGGATTTTTTTAATTGGTAATTAATCAGTTGATAAACTTTTTTGAATGCATAATTTAACTATTAATGAATATATTAAATATGAATCTGCTGTAATAGTTGTGAATAAATAACCTCCAAATAAATGCTTTATTAATAAAAAAATATGGATTTTTCTCAGTGTACAGTCCAGACCAGTCTATCTCTCGGAATTAGAAGCATATAAAAGATCAATTTTTCAAAATAAGTCACACTGTGTCACTTCCAATCACTTTATAGATTTTAATAAGATAAATAAAATGAGAAAATTTTACACAAAGGTGTTAAAGGCAAACGTCTAGACCTCTCGGAGTTTTTGGAAATATTCTCAGCTCACAAACGAAATCTCTCAATTGATGTGAATGATAAAATAGATTTCCGCCTGTTTCCAATTCCAACATCTAGTTATCTATATGTACTTGTGTATTATTTTATATTTAGTTTTGAAAATGGGATGAAATCCAAAACATGCATATCAACAAGATTTTATATATTTTATTGAAAATTGTGAAACGTA
Source organism: Harmonia axyridis (assembly GCF_914767665.1). Lineage (NCBI taxonomy): Eukaryota > Metazoa > Arthropoda > Insecta > Coleoptera > Coccinellidae > Harmonia > Harmonia axyridis. The sequence goes on from NC_059508.1 coordinate 1,941,916, forward strand.
TACTCAAGGTTTTTATTTATTTTCTTTTATTAATAATATAAGTAATCTATCAGTTAATCTGCTTAGGATTTTTCTATTTCAAAATCCTAAGCATCTTGAATTACCCACCCTGTATAGATTGAATCAATTTATCATGAGATCCACTTTCACATACTTCCCTACAATGCCATTTCCAACAACAACAAAATTCAGCCTAGATACAACAAAAGAGTTTTCGCGATGGAAATGGAATTCCAGAGACTGAAGGAAATTTTCAACGCTTCCTTTTTCCAATTCATTCCAGATGCAATTAACCCTACTCGTAATGTTCAATTCGAAATACCAACGGAACCGATAACGTTGAGATGATTGCAGAAAATTGTGAACTACTTTGGGTTTCCTGCTGGATAATAACCACATAATGGTGCTTTTAGCTATACAATGCTGTTTATGGTAGAAAATCGCGAATGCTCAGTTATTTCCTCAGAGAGGTTGTGGTATTGTTGGGACAATGTTTCTATATGAATTGGTGGAACAATTTTTACAAACAGAGTGTTTCAGTTAGGTTGGAGGTTTCTCAAATGAAGTTAGAATAATGGCACTTTTATTTTACTTTAGGTTCGTCCTGCTTCGACAAAACAGATACTATGAAATATATTCCTGTAGGGTTTTTATATCGTTGTCTAGGGGTTTATATAAAAAGGACGCCGGTACTTAACTATTGTTTATTTACACAATGTACTTCAATTGAATGTATAGCCACTGAACTTTCGTCTATTGTCTGATTATTCGAGTAGATCCGTCTATATCTAACGTCGAATTATCTAACTAGCTGCGTCTAATATATTTTACGTCGAATCATATGCGTCTATCACGTCGAATTCTTTAACCTTTTCCGTCTAATCTGTAACGTCGAATACCACCCTCGTTCGTATGTATCGTACTCCAGTCTCAGTCTTAAGTCTCAAGTGCCTCTTCCCCTTACTTCTCCTTATATCGATAAAAACTGCATGGTCCACCGTTTTAGGATCGATCGCGTAGTTTTCGTATAGTCAAGTCAGTAGCGTATCATTCAGTTGGGAGTTAAGAATTCGGATCCCACATTCCTATAAGGTAAGAGCATAATATTCCAAATGTAAAGATAAAATCATTGTTCTTTAAATTTATATTTTGAAAATTATTTTGTTTCGCAGTCTCTCTCGAAAGAAACCGAGGTGAATTGGGTTTATTTCTCTCTCAATTTCCATCTTCAGATCGTTCAGATTGCTCCGAAAATCTCATCATTGAGGTGAACTCATATATAAAATCAACGAGGCTCAAATCTGGAGAGCGCGGTGTGCACTGGTACTGGAGCCGCTCGTGCAAAGAGGCCAGAGAGTATGTTTTGGAGAATAACACATGAACGATATTCTGTGTGGGCTCAAGCACCATTTTGGTAGAACCTTAAATTTCCCAATTCTTCGATTTTTGAACACAACAAACATACAGGCTGATCCATCTCAGACGAGCCACCCCGAATATTTCTTATTCCATTGTGATGTCCCTCAAAAAAAATCATTTGACGTGTTTCGGGAAATTTTTCCAATCACTATGCGATAAGAAATATACGGGTTGGCTCGTCTGAGATGGATCAGCCTGTATATCGTAGTATCAGTCAGAGTTCACTGCAATGGCGAGGCCATCCTCTAAAATAGCAATAACTAATGTTATAAACGAGACAGTAATTCAAGATATGTTTCTCGAGTTATGAAGGGGTTTTTACCAACTATCGACAATTTAGCTTAATGATACAACCTGAGAGATAGAATTTATTTTCATAACTCATCAAGAAAATCACACACTGAGAGAAATTCGGTGTTGAATCATTTGGCAAAAATTAAAAAGCAGTTGTTTGGACAAAATACCTGAAAAAACAATATCTTGTATTGATGCACCTCAATGTAAAATCCGCTTCACTGTAGTAGTTAGAGATTCACGGCTTGACTTGATATTCAAGCTACTTGACTTGACTTGAAATCAAGTCAAGTTCAAGTCAAGTAGTAGTATTCCAATGTCAAGTCTTGAATACTTGAATTATATCAAGCTAATTGATTTTTAGCATGGTGTAGTTTCACATAAATAAAAAAATGATGATATGAGAAGGAACCTTGTAAAAACAATTTAATTCATCAAACTTATTGTATAAAAAAATAAAATATATCATATTTTGACATGGAAACCCAAATTAAATCACTATAAATAATAATAAACAAATATATAAGAAAAATACAGATTCTCAATTTTGAGAAACCTTGAAGCACTGTTTGATTACATATTTTGGCTTTTAGGTTTTGCTAGCGTAGTTGAGCTAGCACAAGCCGTGATTTCCCCGACAATTTCAAAGGAAAAAAATGTTTCAATAGGATAATAAATCAGCCGAAAATTAAAATTTTGTTATTATTCTACCCTAAATATTTAGCAATTGAACATATGTGCCTATAGTCTCATATAACAATATTATATGAATCTAAATAGTAATGATTAAGTTGATTGGGAATGCAACCTAAAAATTCTCTGTAAAATAGAGTTCATAAAAAAAATAATTCTGTTATGTGAAACGAATATCGATAAATGTGAAATATTTTGCAACTTTAATTTGTCAATGAAATTCCAGTAACATTTTATTTTCACGTGATAGAATACCTGATGATGAAATATTTTCAACTAAAATTTACACCATATGTTTTTAATGAAATCCCCTTTGTAGATTTATTGTTTGTAGTTGTTCTCAGCTGACAGCCACCAAAGATGATTTATGATTTTATTATGTTGCGTAGATTTTTCTAGAATCAGAATTGAATAATCAAAATGGTCTTGGTCTCGGTATCTTCGTTTTTCCGTCGCTAGTGTTGATATGTTAGATTTCTATAACCACCAAAATCTACCAAGAGATTTCTGCCTAATAGAAAGTTCATAGAAATGCGAGAAAACCTCTAAAAATTTACATTGGTCGTAACGAGGGGGGTTATGGGGAACCCCATTGATTTAAAAAAAAATTGAGTTACAATTTAAAAAAAAATATAAAAAATTGAAAGGTTTTACTTTTCAAAGTGGAGGTAAAACTCTCCCCCCATCAGTCAACTCATCGCTTCAGTCATCTCGGAGCACAGGGAATCCCTTTATTTTGTCTAAGCTAAGCGCACACGAACTTGGAAAAATATATGACGTTCGAAACTAATATCAAGTAGCTCGATATCAAGTCAAACAATAAATATCACAAATCGAGTAAAGTCAAGTTCAAGTATGTTATTTTTTACGAGCTTGATTTTTAACTCAAGTAGTTTCTTAAAATATCAAGCTAGTAAGTAAAGCAGGAATATGTATCCCTGCAGAATGGGAAGAAGACTGCTGAATAGACTGTCATTCTGGTGATGATTTCAAATGTTGTAGCAGCCCTTCTGACCACGTGATGATGAGGAATCCATTCCATCAAATGAAACCGGTATCATCTCTCTAAGAACGCTTTTTCACCCATTGAAATTTTTATGTTCGCCCAGAAGCTAAGAGCTTGTGATAGTTAGGAAAACCGACAATATCAGAGAAGGTTTTGTTCTAACACCGGTTGGTTGTAAGATAAAGTCAGAAATTCTTCATATTAGAGTCAATGAATGTTTTATATTAAGAGATGCTGAAACCTATCAATTACTTGAATAGGTTTCAGTCATTTCCTTATTCGAACGTTGTCGGTTAGACTTATCGGGCTAATTGATGGCCATTTTTTTGTCACCCTAGGGTGCATTATCCATATTGACAAGTGACCCCTATGAGGATACAATAAAACATGTATCAAAATCAATTCAAAGGATAGAGAGTACAGAGCCATTGTGTATTGAATTATCGTCCATTTTGACGCCATGGCGTGCCATGTATAAAATACAATGTGTAATGGAGGATCGATCACATGTGATATGAAAGAAATTTTGTTCGAACATCTAAAGAGCTTCGAACGAAAATGGCAAACACGAATCTGGTCCGGTATCATAATGGCGGCATTCTTTCCTAGATGGATTCCATGCAAACATGCCCCCATAGCTGGCTAACGAGCATGAAATGATCGTGTGCGAGATGCTATTACAATTTTGTATGAAAAATTCAATAGAAGATTATCAGGCCTCATGTTAGCGCCGATCTGGGTGTGATGTATTTCACCTAGAATTTCGGAATATTGCGTTACTTAATCACGTTATTTTAGTTTTACACTCTATTAGTCTATTAATTTCGTGTTATTATTTTCAATATTAAGAGCAATTGATGTTGAGGTTTCACAGAGGGGCCAACATTTCATTTCAATATGGTTTAAGGTTTAATTATAACTGTGAAGGGACTTCTTGGTAAGATTTTAATGTTGTATGGTATGGGCAGTAACGAGGGATTCATCAAGCCAAGTAGCTTGATATTTCAACGTTAACTCTCACTTCGAATAAGCATTGGGTCGTTACACCTCTGATCGCCAGTGTGACTTTTTCAGTAGTTTTCTCGCATTCATAAGAAATTTTTAGTAGGCAGAAATCTGTTCGTAGATTTTGGTAGTTTTAGAAATCTAACAATCTGAGTATCAACATTAGCGACAGATAAATGAAGATACAGAGACGGTTGGGAATAGGGATGCCTAGACTGTTCCCATGAATCAATTTATTGTTCATTGAGGTTCTGCGTGATTCTAAAAGAATCTACTCAAACATAATAACATCATAAAACTTCTTTGGTGGCTGGGTGAAAATGAATACAAAATATGATGGAATCTGCGAAGGGCACCTCACTTACAACAAATGGTGTAAATTTCAGTTGAAAATAAACCATCATCGGATCAGGTGAAAAAACAAGGAAATTGGGTTAGATGGAAGAATAGACGCATGGTTAAGGTTTAAGGTTGATTGTAGGGTACTAGACAATATTCTCTACCTAATTTATACGAGCTGAATCTCGCCCCCAATAGTGTAGTTCAATATGTTTTCTAAATTTTTCTTGATAAAGACCTTTATTATTATTTTTATTTCATTGATGAATTGAAGTGGCCGAATATTTCAGGTTTATAGATATTCATTTCACATGCAGAATCGTTTTTTTATGACCTGTATTTTACAGAGAATTTCTTTTTTGTTCACCTTTACAAGCTCAGAGACTACCAACAACGATAAGATTTTTATGTACGTAAGTAACTTATTTTGATGAAAATAAAAACGCTTTTACCTTTATAATTGCTAAAGTTTCAGTAACCACAGTCTAATTCAAAAAATGTTTAAAAGCTTTCAACAATGCTGTCATCTTCATAAACAAAACGTTACTGCGTTTTTTTGCTTCTGAAGTGACAACAAGTTGCTGAAAAATCTTTATCTCAAAACAGGAAATAATTGAAAAGAAATAGAGAATTCTACAAAACTGTCTCAGCCTAACCGAAGAAAGAGAAAAAGAGGATTTTAAAACAAACGATGGGAAACTGGATTGGAGTTTGGAATGAGCCGAATTTCAATATTCTGAGAGTTCTTCAAGCCTGCAGTTGTTGAGGTATTGCACCATCAGCAATATTAACTTCTCCAATAAAATTCCTCTAATTCCCCTCAAAAATATTTCACTCCTTGCTCATTCCATGAATAATTCAAATCATACATCATGATGGTGAAAATGAAGTCTCTTGTTTCACTCGATAATTCCAATGGACCTCATTCTCCTCACAACTATAAATTAAATTTTCCATCGATAAATTATCGGCGCTTCATTTATTACCCAATTATTGAGTTTTCATAGCTCCGAAAAGCGTCCCCTAAAAGTTGGCCGTCCAACAAAAAAACCCTTATAAGTTGCAGAACCATAGATTTACGATCTTTTCTGATAGGAACGTATGATTCCATTGTTCGGCTTTAATTTAAATACTTTCAGTTAACTCTCATTCATTCTCGCTTTCTTTATGGCTCCTTTGTAGGGGGGTTAATTCGCACACAAAAAAATCATTTGCGTTAGTGGTCGTTAACTTTACTGACATCAGTCTCAGACAGAAGTTGATTTGTTGCTTTGGCGATTCAACACTGAATTTGAAATTCGAAAGGATCGTAGGGGAGGGTGGGGCAACTGAGACACCTTAAGGTTTGTGGCGGCTTCTCATGAAGCTCCACATAGCAATAATATACACAGCACTCAGCGGCCTAGAGGTTAAGAGTGTAGACTCACTCACCGAGATACGACAAGGTGCCGGGTTCGAGTCCCGGCGGCTCCCGATAATAATAAATTCCCCAAGCGTCTGTGACACGGCACACACAAATATACCTAAGTCACACTGATGAGTCCGGTGTGTGTGCCAGGGACGAAACGCATAAGTAGGCATATGTGAAATCCTATAGGTTTAACGAGGTATAACTTCCTCAAAAATGCGAATAAAACAATGTTTATTGATTGGGACACACAACTTCAGATACTTATTCAATACACAAAACACACAAAATTAACAAAATAATAATTCTTAGGTCAGAATTTCTGACTTCAAAGAAAAACCTCAAATGCCCCATAACGTGGGGCAAGTGAATCCTTCTACTCTTCGTTCATCAAGCCGCTATATTAATAGACATTATTCATTCTTCATGAAAATTGTCTCAATTTGTTTCTTTAAATTGTAATTTTTTCTTCATCTGATATTGTTGGTGGTTTTCCGGTTAATTTTTTTTGTCCTCAGAGTTTATTCTCTTTTCCTCTTTTTCATTCGAAGAACTTGGTCCAGTATTCTCGAAGTCCTTATGACTGCTTTGGTTCTAGCTGTTTCTGCTTTTACTTTGAGTTGGTCTTATAGGATGAATTTGTGATTAGATAAGTACTCGAGACTCACTTGCCCCAATGTGTCATAAGAAGTGAAATTAATGTTTTGCAAAGTACGCTTATGTTTGGCAACGTTCTGAATATCAAGCCTTATAACATGATTTTGTTTTAATATGATGTATTCTATGAAATATTTAGAATTTCCCCATGAATTATGAAAAAAATTTTTTTTAATTCACCTGAAATATAACAAGACAAAAGTTGTATCACGATAAATCTCCATATCTACTTAACTTTCACTATTTTTCATGAAGTTGTTCATTGACACCACCAGGTAATTGATTCACTCGTGAACTGTATTCATTTTTGCTGGATATTTAGCCGGTCAAGGAAGACATTGCGAAGACGCACTTGTCACGTATGGCTCACTTGCACTACTCTCCCCTACATAGGCGTACAACTTTGCTTCCGCCGTTTTTTTCCGAAATTCGAGGCTATTGTAGAAAATTGTTTATTCATTTATGACTCAAAGTATTGTCCATCGCTGGCCACTACTTTCTCCAACCTTTCGGGCATCATCCAATTTTTTACTTCTCCATATGATCGGAAGTGCTGGTCAGCCAGGCCGTGTGCCATTGATCAAAACGAGTGATAGTCCGAGGGAGCAACGTCTGGAGAATACGGCGGGTGGGGTAGGACTTCCCATTTCAATGTTTCCAAGTATGTCCATGCATTGTCATTCTGTAAAATCACTTTATCATATCTCTCGTTGTATTGCGGCCTTTTGTCTTTCAATGCTCGGCTCAAACGCATTAATTGCAATCTATAACGATCGCCTGTGATTTTTTTAGCCGGTCTCAACAACTTATAATACACTACGCCGCGCTGGTCTCACCAAGTACTGAGCAGGACCTTGGAACCTTGAATATGCGGTTCGGTCGTGGACGTGGTAGCATGGCTGTGATATCCCTATGATTTTCTGTGCTTGGGATTATCATAATGAACCCATTTTTGGTCTCCAGTCACAATGCGATGGAAAAATCCCTACCGTCTTTGCCTTGCAAGCAGCTGTTCACAAGCAAACAAACTCTTGGCTTCTACTCGTACGGTACCCGACTTTATTGTATTTGAATCATTCCCATTACTATCAGGCTTTTTGATTTGGATTGTTGCGTCACTCCCAATGTTTCTGACAATTCCTGTTGCGTATGATACGAGTCTTGATCAAGTAATGCCTCAAATTTTGCATCTCCGAAAACCTCTTTCACCGACATGGTGGTCTTCGACGTCAAAATCACTGTTCTTGAAGCGTCGATACAACTCTCTGCACGTTATTTCTCTGATAGCGGCCTCATCATCGGCATTTGAGAGCATTCGATGAGCCCCAATCACAGATTTCGTCAAATTAAAGCAGAAAATTGAAACCTCCCGCAAATGACGAGAATTTGGCTCGTAAGCTGACATGTTTAATCGAGAATATATCTATGATGCAGACACAAATCGACCAATATTTCTATGGCGTTATGTTGACAAATACCTAAGCTTATTGTATGACATCTACGATCTTTTTATTTCGACTACTACTTACCGCTACATCCATCTATTGTAAAATGGCGGAAGCAAAGTCGTAAACATAATAGTTTGTTTTACAAAAATATGTAACGATTTTCCAAGCAAATGCTCTGTCTTTGTGAACATAAAGCCCTTTTCAGTGCATACTGCTCTCTTGAGGCACCATAAATGTTGCAGCTCATCAGTTGGTGAATGTTTCTGCAGACCTAGACCCTTGGGTCGTTCTCTAGACAATTTTGATGAACATGATGATTATGACTCCATCAAAATGCTATTTTATCCAGAGATTGACCTCTATTGAATATACAGGGTGGGCTACGGTTGGGTACCCTGGACTTTTACGGAGAACGAAAGGTACGATTTTATTGAAAATCTAGTTTTTAGGGTAGGAGCCACTGCTCTATCGATCTGAAATATTTCCAGCGCTGCGGTGTTGCCACACAACTTCGATATTTTAAACAGAACACCCAGTATCTTGATGCTTTTTTCGATTTGCTGTATAGCCTCTTGATTATTAATGTCTCTATCTCTAGTAGTTTTCGAGAATTAGATCAATTTACTTTTTTTTTGTGCCAAACAGCTTCAAACATTCATTGGTACTTAGAATCGTAGAAGCTGAAATTTCGGTTATTGATTACTAATATCCCGTGTATTATTTTCCTATAGTAAGTACGTCCCTAATCATAAAAGGCTGTTCAAAATAACAAAATTCAACGAGACTTACTAAAATGGTAAAAAGTGCGGTTTTTCAAATCGAATAATCTGCATATCATAAATTGTCTGAAATAAAGTTTCCTTTCAAACGATATAACACGTTTCTATACCTAGATTGTGAAGTTTCCTAATAAAAAGGAAGTTATTAATCTTATGGTAATATCAGGATACATTTATTTCAGAATTTAAATATCCAAGAAATACCAAAGAAATTTCAATTTATGATAATTTGAATATCAACGGCCGTTTGTACAGTACTGTCGAATTCATCATCAAATATTTGATTTATAGACGATTCAAATAAAAAGCAATAATTACACAAATGAAGTTTGGATGAAAGTGTTCATGCTTCACGGTGTATACATTTCCTATTGTTCATTATCAGGAGTCTGGAAAAATATTTGTTGTTCTTGTTCTTATTACACTTTGATATACAACAAAGCGAACGAGGCATTCCAAAATTAGGGACACTTATAGAAGAGAAATAAATGGAGAATTTGTTGGGCTATATTACAATTTATCTGTTCGGAAAGCTGCATTGTTCGAGACTGAAGAAATTGGGGTATGAACTTGTATTGTATGAGCACTTCGATCAGATTTGATTGTTCTTTACCCACATAATATCGCGTATTCATTTCTTGTTTTGTTTTTGAATACACATAAAAATTTTATATTCCATTGCAGGATATAGCGTGGCAGCCGACATTTCGTTTTATGTTTTTATACCGAATGGGTAAACTTTGATTTTCTGGCAGAAATTTATGTACATTTCTCCGATTTTACGTTTTCGACATATACAGGATGAACTCGCACATTCGCAGACAATTCAGTTGAATTGTCTGCGAAAGTAATCTTCTGAAGTTTCAAATTATTACTTTTTGTTGCATCCCGGAGGGAATGCGATAAGATGAAACCTTATCAAAATGAATTCATATCAAGCGTGTGTAGCTCTCTTACTAGCAATTATCGCTAGTTTCAAAGAATAGATTTGTAAGTTTTCGATTTGATTATAATTTTCTCTTTATTTCAAAACTGAAAAATTCCGAGAAATGAGAACTTTCTATTTCTCTATAACGAATAAAATACAACTCCACATTTTCCACTAAAGCTCTGGACGATTTATTCATTCAATTTTCGAATTTTAGTCATTCGGAAAAGTAAATAACCGAACTGGGGTTAAAATATGTATCTCTGGATTGATACAAACGTTTATTATAAAAATAATAAACCAGAAATAAAAACAGTTCAATGGAATTTCAACTAGTTTCGGCAGAATTAAATGATATCGAATATAAATATTTTGTGATTTGCTCAGGTACAGTGAATAGTTTTTAGCAAAGCGTATGACATACAACATGGTAGGATTAGATTTTAATGAATGTATGCAGATTTCCAATTAAACACTTTCTACGTGGAAACATTTCATCGATATATTGAAGTGTTCATTTTCGATGATTTTTATTGAATGATGATTAGTTTTTTTGAATGATGAAATTAATTTGAAGTATGCCATACTAATGTCAACGCTTTAATCTGAGCTTGGAAATATTATTGTTTCAATTGTTGTGGAAATGCGATAATGTCAAAATATCGTGTTTAATCAATTCTTCATTTTGGAGGTTCTTGAATCTTAATGCTTTTATGGATGAGGATAAAGTGGAATATATGAAAAATACATCGAAAATTATCCATAATTTTATTCAATCATGAATTGAAAAACAAACAATTTTATATACAGAAAACCAACTCTGCAGATGCTATAAACATAAAATGACATTAATATCGTTATTACATCAATTATATCCAAATATTTCAACAATCGTAGCAATATACGTAATGTTACTCTCATAGTTCAAAATCTTATTTGAAATTCTGATCAGACATATAGAAATACTTCGTTTATTGCTACACCGTCAACTGAACACTAGATAATTGAAAAAATGTTTCCATAAAATTTGGCACTCTTGAAGACTATTACATCTTTCGTCATACTTCACAGTCATCAGCAATTATCACGCAATTCATTTTAATGAATCATTCTGCTTGGTAGTCTTGAGTTAATTAATATATCATCCCCTACCTGCCCTTGTCAGTCAACATCAAATTAAGATAATCATTCATTCCTTCTTGAGAATGACATCAGCGTTCAGCTTGTATTTGTTGATATTTCAGAAAGGTTGACTTTCTGAGAAATCCATTAATTTAGTTGGTATTTCGACCTATTTGAGATTCTATCTGAATCACCAATGAAATTAATATCACAAAAATTCAGCAAATGGTTTATATAATAAGAATATCGATCGGACTGGCAAATATTTGAGTTGAGAGTTAATTACATGGAGTCGGGATGTTATCGAAGGGGAGTAGCGATAGACTGGTTTCGCTCTTTTTAGAGCTCATCAATATTGTATAACCCAACATAAAAATGAAAACTAGCTATCTCTCTGCTGGGTATCGCACTACCTATGTTTTAGTCTCAATACTGCTGGTAGATTGAAATCTCTGTTTTTTTTTTTGGTTGTCATCGTTGTGCTGTGTAATGTATTACTACTCAACTTTGATGCCCGAAGATTACCCTGTGGTTAACTTTTAATCTATTTTTCTATCAGTCCGACATTCTTATTAGATATAAGTTAATTAATTGGTAGAAATCAAGGATGAATGAAATCTATTGAATGAAATTTTGCTGACGTTTCCATTATGTTTGAACCATCCTCGAGGCTATTATCATTTAACTCGAATCTTTTATATGGAAAACACGTAAGATGCTATAATTTCAAAATCGTAGGTAGAGCGATACATAAATGTATGTTGCAGACAACTCTCATCAGGGCATTATTTTCAATTATTTTTGGCTTCTTTGATTTTCACACTATTTATTCTGATGACTGTATGATACTCCGAATTATTTTCCTCAAAATACTGAAAATAGGTTTTTTTTTTCATGGCACGAACATATCTTGAATACACAAAATATTTTATTGTTATTTACAGTGGAAAATTTTTTTGATTGATTAGTTCGAAGAATTTTATGAAGCATTTTTATGAGACACATGTGTACTCTGATACGTTTCTATTGAAAACGAACAAAGATTCCTAACGAATTACAATGAAAAATTGTGCTAATTACATCAATTCACATGAAGCTCTTCTTCTATAGGTAATTTTTACAATATATAGGAACAATCTGGTCAGAAATATTGTTCATTATTCTCAAGGCCTACATTTAAACTACTACAGAAATTTGATATGTTATAACCAAGATCTAAGGAAAAACTGAATGTTTAATTTCTTACCAGGTTGCTTTCAAAACTCACCAGTTGCAGCGAGTGCTCGAACTTAGTGGACTCTGCTTCCTACGTGCAAATATACACATTATGCACCTCTTAAGAGTATAGGTGGAATATTATTCTTGGGAATAAAAACAATTATATTGATCTATTTGATTTGAGAAACGTATAAAATGAAAAAATCTTCCTTGGAATGATTTTAGTGATTGAAATCTGAATCCCGAAGCATACATCTCCTTTTGAGAAAGGTTGTCATATGCTTCCCTAGAGAACCCAATCTTTCGAATCTAGCTTGTACATTCATTCGTAAATCTATTCTGACAGTACTTTGAATAACATGTAATCCCGTATCAGTCGCGAAATTGTGAGAAATCTATTTTGATGGATGCAATTGGGAGAGGTATGTTTCGATTTCATTTTTTTTTCGAATCAAATTCACAGCGCTGTAGATCTGTTTCGATTTTGATATGAGTTGATTAATTTACATTTTCGTAGATGTCTTCTTAAATTATGATATGTTGAGTTGAACGATGAAAAATAGCAGCTCATATTAGGACCATTCAAGATGTAAATTAGGGGTATCGTGTGTATGATGACGATACCTTCAAAATGTTATGGATAGGAAATTCTAAATGTATCCCCGAACTGATTTTTCATCGTGTGTACTCAAAGTACATCCAAAATTACCATGTTTTTCAGATTTCCATATTGATTTCACAATAACTTTTTTACCATAACTAGCAAAATTTTGTTTCAAAAAATATATTCAGCTTGTATTGTGAACTTTCTTTCAAAAAAAGCTGAATGAAGCTGAGCAATCAATTCTTCTCATATAACTGTTACCATTTAGATTAGGTGTTACATGATATGGTTAATTTGGAGGAACAAAGAGGTTGGTAGATAGAAAGTAATGAAGAATCACAATGAGACACTGAAGGAGCAATATCTCTTGAGTACTGGATCCATCTGAAACAAAATTATAACCTATTAGTTTTCTAACAATGCGATAAAATAGAAGAAGGACGAAAACACTCGCGTTTGAAGTTTTTGAGCGCAAGTTCATTCATGCGCCTATTGCTCCCTTGAAGGCTGCATACTTTACGTCAGTATTTTTTTAATTTTTGTACTAATATCAGCTTGGTTCCAAACGATACTACTAGGTTGATATTTTTGTGAGTTTTTGCATTGATGATAAATATAGTTTTTTGTACAAAATGAAAATTTTGGTGGAAAAAGATGAATTAATGAGTGGTATATTTGAGGTGCCTCGATTATCATTATGGATTTAACATGTTGATGAATTCTTAGTTTCTGAAATTCGTTATGACCATACACAATAAAGTGGAATTAACAATGTACTTTATTTCATTTACTAAGTTCCACAATGCATTTCCATCAAATAGAAGCCAATATCATTCAAAATGTTCTGAATAGATTAATTAATTCTGATCAATTGTTCAATTTCCACAATGCTTATTATAATATAGTAATTGCCCACCGTATCACCGGCTGGAATGATTCTTTGTGATTAGCCAATAACATTTTATCTCAAAAAGGCATTGTGCATTTCACATAGAAATTTGAAATTGTATATAATCTGTCATTAAAACTCCTCTGATCCTATCTGAAAATTTCTCAAAGGAATCTACCAACAAATTCTTTGAAGTAAGATTCCAATAGTGAAATTGCTGAAATTTTAACAAAATATTATTCCTGCATCGAGAATTTCAAAACACTGAAACTGTTTGTGGTATACAGGCTGTCCCGGGAAGAATGCGACAAACATAAATAAAGATCATCATGGACGACTCGTACCAAGAAGTAACAATCGTCTCAGTGCCTTCGTACCCTGGCTGACTAATTGACTTGCTCTCTTACACCAACCATCAGGTTTCCCCATGATGACACCCAAGTAGCTGAAATCTGAGACTTGCTCTATTGATGAGGACCTGGCTCCTTCGATATTACCAAACTTTTTGTTTTTTCGCTAGAGATCTTCATGTTGGGTCTTTCGTCTTAATTTTTTAACGCTTGCTGCAGCCATTGTGAGCCGTAAGGCGAAATTTTCATTAGAAAGAGAAATAGAATATGTATTATTGAGTCAAAGCCAGAAGCCATCGGCCTTAGGTCCTTCAGCTCAGTAGAACTAACATACACCCTATTCGATCCCCAAAAAAAAAAATTATAAAAACGGCTCATAGTGAATGTTGTATAGGATAGGTGATCCTTGTGGTATGCCCAGTTTTGGGGAGAATGGAAATGATGTTGTTTTGTTTATTCTAACACGTAGTCTCCTGTTTTCTTGGAAGTTTTTAATAATGAGTAAAAGGGCTCTAGGCATCTTGAGTAGGTGTAGTTCAAATAAAAGATCTTTCTACCATATACTATCAAAGGCTTTGTTGATGTCTAGGTTTTATATTTTCATTGGATTTGATCCATCGGAATGTCGCAAATTGTGCTCCTGATACAGTGTCAATATTATTTTTATTCCTACAGGGTACGATAAAAAGCTACACGGAAATATCAGAAACGAAAAAAAATCTTCCGGGAGCGAGTGCCACCCTTGAAAATCAGATGGCGGAAAATAACGGAATAACAGGGATGAATAGTAAAGGAGCCTACCCGATCTCCCCAGACCACAGAAATCCAAATGCACATTCGCTGTTCGGGATTGTAAAAATGCGAATGTTTTTCTTTGGCTGGGAAGCGAGTCTTCTTTGATTGGGTTAGAAGTTAATCCATCATGAATTCAAACGATCTTATTCTATTTCATTCGTTTATAATTCTGAAATCCAAACCATTTACCCAACGTTTGAATGTGGACTCTTGACGTACTTGACTGGCTTCAGAGCGGAGATGGATTTTCAAATAAGCCCGACATTACTTTTACGGGGGCTTGGAGAAAATGTTTCTCACAAAGGGTTTTTCCATGGCAACGATTGGAGAAGCCTTATTCGAGATTCAGTAGAACTCTTCTTCCTTTTACAGATCAAATCGGCGGAGAGTGGTAGAGTGGTCAAAAGGAGCATTCCTTCAAATAGCATCGAGAAAAAATTTCCAGAATTTCGATTAATTTATTAAAAGCATACTTACACCCTCAACATCCTTGAACTGCACTTGATCATTTTCTCCAAAAAAATTCTCATTCTTTTATTCTTCAAGGTGTATTACCCAGTTTCCTATATTTCGTTCAGGGTTTGAGTGAACAAGAAGAGTGTAAATCTGATTACTCAAGAAATTGTCGTGGATTTCTCATTCCAAGAGTTTACTCTGAAGAATTTTTCAAAATTCTTGTTTCGATCATTTCGTATAAAAAATGAAAAGAAAGAATACTGACAAATAATATCACGGGAAGTGTTAGAACAAGATAGACAAAGGAAATACAATATAGGAGTACAGAAAAAATTGAACCAAATATCTATTTAAACAAGGAGAATTGCAATTATAACAATATGGTTTATTAGTTTCTCTTTTTTTCCAGCTTGATGAATCTTATAAGACGAAATCTAGTAGAAGGTTTGAACTAGGGCCGTTTTGAAATCTGAATGAAATTCATAACTGTAAAACAATAGGGCCATGCCATTTGCAGCGGAAAATTTTATCGTTAGTACCAAGCTTCAAAAGATGCGTTTTATTTCACCAAATTTCATTCAAATCGTTGCCATATTTTGTGAGAAAAGCTCTGGATAATGACGAAAAGGTTTCTCGAGTAGACTCTTGGATTCTACAGATTTCTAAATGTTACATAGGCGTGCAACTTTGTTTCCGCCGTTTTTTCCGAAATTCGAGGCTTGATTGTAAGAAACTAGTCATACATTTATGATTCAAAGTATTGTCCATCGATGGTAACTACTTTCTACCATCTTTCAGGCAGTTTTCGAATTCCCGCGTTGTAAAAACTTGTCATCTTTTGAAGCGATCCATGAATTGATCCAATTTTTTACTTTTTCATAAGACCGGAAGTGCTGGTCAACCAGCCCGTGTGCCATTGATCGGGACAAGTGATAGTCCGAGGAAGCAACGTCTGGAGAATACGGTGGGTGGGATAGGACTTCCCATTTCAACGTTTCCAAGGTTGTCTTGATTTTCACTGATCGGCTCAAACGCATTAATTGCGTTCGATAACGATCGCCTGTCATTGTTTCAGTCGGTTTTAACAACTTTTAATACACTACGCTACCACCAAATACAGAGCATGACCTTGGAACCGTGAATATTCGGTTTGGCCGTTGACGTGGAAGCATGACTGGGATATCCCCATAATTTTCTGCGCTTGGGATTATCGTAATGAACCGATTTTTCGTCTACAGTCACAATGCGATGCAGAAAAACCTTCCGTCTTTGCCTTGCAAGCAGCTGGTCACAAGCAACCAAACGCCGTTCGACATCTTTCAGCTTCAACTCGTACGGCACTCAATTTCCTTGTTTCTGTATCATTCCCATGACTTTCTGGCTTTTTGGAATGGCTTGTTGCGTCACTCCTAATGATCCTGCCAATTCTTGTTGTGCTTGACATAAGTCTTGATCAAGTAACGCCTCCAATTCTGCATCATCGAAAACCTTCTCTCTTCTGTCGCGATGCTGGTCTTCGACGTCAAATCACCGTTCTTGAAGCGTTGAAACCACTCTCGACACGTTCTTTCACTAATAGCGGCATCACCATAGGTATTTGAGAGCATTCGATGAGCCTCAGCCGCAGATTTCCTCATATTAAAGCAGATAATTAAAACCTCTCGTGAATGAAGAGAATTTGGCTCGTAAGCTGGCATGTTTAATCGAGAACAACTTTATGATTCAGACACAAATCGACTAATATTTCGATGGCGTTATGTTAACAAATACCTAAGCTTATTGAATGACATCTACGATCTATTTATTTCATCTAGCATTCACCCCTATAGCCATCCATTGCAAAACGGCGGAAGCAGAGATGTACACCTAATATTTCACCAAATTTCATTCAAATCGTTCTCATGATTTCTTAAAAAAATTCGGAGTGATGACGATAAGGTTTATCGAGTAGTCTTTTGGATTATACAGATTTCTAAATGTTAGCTTAAGGGTTAACTTTTTTTGTATTCCATCTATTCTATATATTTCTTTTATTCTATCTTTTTTGCATCTAGAACTTTCCACCCAACCCCTGTAAAACGGAGAAGTCTGCACGCATTGCGCGTTGCACACATTTATGTATGGGGATCTCGGCCTGGGAATAAATGGGACGAAAATCTGTTTTTCTTGGTTCATCAAACGATCACTACTTCCCCTATTCAGGTCAGGATTCAAATAACACAGATACGTGATATGAATTTTGATATATATATATTGGAAAGTTGAGAATATCGAGTCAAATTTTAAGTGCACTATTGGCGTAACAGGTGGTTGGAATTACAGTGGTTTACAAGCAATATTTCCGATGGCTAGATATGGGGTAATTCCCAAAGATCAATATATCCGCACCACCGGCTGTTCAGTCTACAGATTATCTTCATTAGGAGAGAAGCACGTTCTGTGAGTGGAGGTATTTTTAG
The DNA here is from genome assembly GCF_914767665.1 of Harmonia axyridis. Classification (NCBI taxonomy): domain Eukaryota; kingdom Metazoa; phylum Arthropoda; class Insecta; order Coleoptera; family Coccinellidae; genus Harmonia; species Harmonia axyridis. The sequence goes on from NC_059508.1 coordinate 1,959,785, forward strand.
GAGATACTGGATGTGCATTAGAGAAATATTCAATTTGTTCTGTCAAAGTTGATGGAGCAGGTGCTCTGGTTATAAGATAAATACTCGATATATGGTGGAGCAAGACTGACTAGATGCTATCACGAAAATAAATGAACATCCTTGGAAACTGTAGACATTCTTCTCGCTTTTCTTATTCCAACAGAAATCGATGCACGTTCATCGATGATAATAAATATACTAACATTGCATTTAGAAATTACAAGTTTTAAGTTTTTTCTTATTCCGGTCTTTTATACAATAAGTTTCATAAATTGAAGTGTTTTTGCAAGGTTCTTAATTTTCCATGTATTTGATTAATAAATATGTCATGACATTGAGAAACTACTACTTGACTTGATTCCAAGTCAAGCTTAGTAAAGTAGCTTGAAAATCAAGTCAAGCCGTTAATCTCTAATTACAATCTCTCAACAGAGTAAAGAGTTTTTCAAAAGGAATGATACACTTTAAAGTGGTTATGTTATAATGTTAACACTGGGTAGTTCTTTTGACGTTTCTTATGTCAGTTGTGTTCAGTTGGTTTTGCCATTCAATCATAAAAAGAAACATGACTCAACAAGCTTTAGGAATTGTGTAATTGTTGTATCGAAATTAGTCCTCATTCGTGAATATTCAGAGAAATTGGAGAAGAATTCATATGCGATATTTATTCAGTAAAGTAAGTCACTATACATCGTATAGTTAAAAAATTTGTAAGGAAATTTTGCTTTGGCTAAAATATTTCTTTTTGAAGGAAAAAAATACAGTCGAAGCAAAATCTTGGCTTGGTGAAGAGTTTCCGGGGTCTGCACCAGGAAAATCAACCATCATTGATTGGTATGCTGAGTTTAAACGTGGTGAAATGAGCACCGAAGACGGTTAACGCAGTGAACGCCCAAAAGAGGCTGCCACCGACAAAAAAATCAAAAAGTTCACAAAATAAATTTGAAGGACCGTAAAGTGAAGTAGATCGAGATAGCAGACATTGTGAAGATATCATCTGAATGTGTACATCATAACATTCACGAATATTTGTACATGAGAAAGCTGTGTGCAAAATGGTTGCCGCGCGAGCTTACAATCGATCTTAAGCAACCACGTGTTAATGATTCTGAGCAGTGTTTGAAGCTGTTTGAGTGCAATAAACCTGAATTTTTGCGTGGATATGTGCCAATGGATGAAACTTCAGAGTCCAATCGACAGTCAGCTGAGTGGACTGCACACGATGAACCGAATCCAAAGCGAGGAAAAACACAACAGTCAGCTGGCAAGGTTATGGCATCAGTATTCTGGGATGCGCAAGGTATAATATTCATTTATTACCCCGAAAAGGGTCAGACCATCAACAGTGATTATTATATAGCGTTATTGGATCGTTTAAAGGATGAAATCGTTAAAATACGGCCCCATTTGAAGAAAAAAAGTTCTTTTTTCATCAAGACAATGCGTCACAAATCAATGAAAATGAAAATCAATGACAAAATTGCATGAATTGGGCTTCAAATTGCTTTCGCACCCACCGTATTCACCAGATCTGGCCCCCAGCGACTTTTTCCAGTTCTCAGACCTAAAAAGAATGCTCGTTGGAAAAAAAAAATTAGCGCCATTGAAGAAAAAATTGCCGAATGTGAGGACTACTTTGAAGCGAGGCCGGGGACTTTTCAATTGGCCTGTTATAACATGCAATGAGGTGTTCAAATAAATTCGAAAACGAAAACTTGAAACTATCAGTTGTGTTAGGAATCTGTAATATTCTGCTGAAAAAAATCTAAAAAAGGTTGGTTCTCAACTATACCATCAAATGTTATTCATTGAGATTTCTCTCAGCCGAAGAAATTTTTAATACGGTCCTCATCAAATGAGATTAATTACCACCAGACTAAGTTAACGTCCGTTTGGAGGTTATGAAGCTTTAAAATATAATTTAATGAATCTAATTTTCTCAGTTTTATGAAGTCGCCTTCAACCTATAGAGAAAAAATACTGAATTGCAATCAATTCCATATTGAAGGAAAATAAATAGGAAAGTTCTGCCGGAGATTCCAAATTTCAATATTTATTTAATTGATCGATAATTCAATGAGGTTTTCAGAGTATAATTTTGTTATTCACGAACGGCATGTTGATCAGATTATCTGATCGGAAATTGGGTTATCACCAAATTCAACTTATCCTTTTCCATCAAATTTGCATTTGCCACTGAAGGATTTATTTCACTGCCCAACATTAAAATATTCAAGCTCATTTGTAAGCATAATTAGTACAAATATCTGTTTAATGAAAATCACGTTAAGTAGCTTCGTCCAGCTTATTTTATAGGGAAATAGCACATGAATTACTCTAAAAGACAATATAAAACACTATTTTGCTAGTTTCATTATGCTTAAATTCGTATCTTACATTCATCAATCTTTGATAATATTGATAGGAAATGTTATTTCGATGCAATATTGTAAATATAATGGAATGATCCATTTTAATTCTGCCTGTTATGTGATAAATTTGATTGATGCTGACGAAGCATCATATAAATTATTCAATGAGACACAATTTTTCCATTTGAAAGTTAACATTCAGCCATTATGTACGGAAAATTACATCATTCACATGATCACAACGACTTTTTATCACTTTTTAATCACTTTTCAACATACATTTGGCTGTATTTCGTTAATTGTACGCTGAATATTGATTTTTGATTGCTAAATTGTTATTGGATCATCAGTATACACTTGTGACTTAACATATTCCCAAAGAAAGCAATCACATGGTGTTAAATCACATGATCTGGAAGGATAATTAACTTGACCATCTCTTGAGATAATTTCCCCACCAAATGATGTTTTACATAAATCAGGAGTCTGTGTGACAAGTGGTATTTTTGAAACCACATATCCTTCAAATTATTTCCAAAACCAGCAAGTAAAATATATTTTTTTAAAATTCTCCATGTTGTTGTTTGGGAAAGATTTTATTCTTGAGAACGAAGTAGAACCGCTAAATTTGGATATTCTCCTATACTACCTGCTATTAAATGGATTTTATTTTGTGTGCGTGGATTTCTTTGTCGTGAGTAATATGAGAATACATCAATATTATTTCATACAAAATATTGAAGCTGACTTCAGATAGTCTAGATGGAATAATTTCAAACATGCCTACTGGTAACCCCCTTTTCTCAAAGTCATGTTGGAAAGGAAACTGTTGAAATGACCGCATCATACTAGCTTCATCTAATGGGAAAATTTTCTCTGTTCCTTGCATTACATATCTACCTACTATATCGAGACGTATCATTGCCAACATTGTTTTGATTGCCATATCCCTAGTACTGATTTCTTCCTCAGAAAATTGGAGAAATTCATATTTTTATATGTTAGGACACCAATTTCATTAATTTAGGTAATTCAAGAAAGCGTGTGCAGATCACATTGAAGCATTCGATTTTTGTTTAGGTGCTCAAAATAAGTGCAAAAAAGATCTACTTGTGCAAAAAAGCGTATATACCTGAGGTTTTGGAACCTGATGGAAAGTACAGCCCTAGGCCTGTATCCTCTTCTGGTGGATGTTGATACATCTCCTTTTCTGAGGAAGATACCATTATAACTTTCGGTTTTTCGTCTTGGGTAACGGATCTGCTCACATTGCGTTTTGATATATCTGGAACGAAAGGTACCATCAGTACCGACGCAATATGATAATAACAAAATTTCGAAATGTCCAATTGTTCATTACGTAGCAAACAAATCAGTATTCGATGGAGCATAAATCAAAAAGTTCAAATTAGGAACGAAACAATTAACTCTTGAAAAAATTGTGATGTGGTCTTCTTGAGTTACCTTAATATAAATTTCGAAGTGATTAGTGAAACAATTATTATTGCCTCCCATCAAGATGCAATTCACTTAATCAACAATTGATTATCGTGTTGAAATATAAAGTTGGATCGATTGGAGTGTTGAGAACAAATTAGGTATTTTATTTTAATTTTTCAGTTAATATTTAATACTTGACAAAAGATCCCAAAGGTTGTATTAGAGAGAGTTGGGTTTGAACTCCAATAAAATGATATACATTATCACGTGATGAGAAACGAACTGGATTGACAGAACGATGACGTCAATTCAATGTAAACACTTATGTCATTTGTCATTTTCGTTCCTTGAAGTTGAGTATTTAGCTGAAAATCTAGATATTTTCTATAATAAGGTTTGCTGGCTATTTGGGAACTCTGAACAGATTAATTTTTCCTGTAGAAAGATCATCAACAACTTATAGGGCATTGCTTTCTATTCTTTAGATCACTATAGCAAAATTGTGAATAGAAGTGATCGTTATAATGAAATACCCTCAGAAAATATAAGCTCATTATTCACACAAAAACAGTTGAGTTGAAAATTGAGGCTTTCATATATTCATATATTCAAGTAACGTCACTAAAAAAGTTAAAATTACGTTTTAGCGGAAATATTCGAATGAATTGAAAATATCCAGTTTTATATTTCCAATAAACATCACTAAATAATTGAGAAGATTTGAAACATTTCTCAATTAGCCTATTATATATGAAAGAACAAATGTCCTATACGACTTTGATGACACAAGCAAAACTTTCAATAGCAAATTTTCCGAACTGCCTTGTCTTAATCTATGTCCTACAAACCTTCAAAGATGCCAACCGTAGTTGTAAACGAACCATCAAGTGAAAAACGACTAGGCCAATTCAGAATATATTGAAAAATACTGACGAGAATGTGGCAAAATTTGCTGCAAAATAATAGAGATATCTAACAAAAACCTTGATACATGCTGAACTGAGCTGACAGATAGATATTCATCGCAAACCTTTTATTGCAATACCTGAGGTGAGATAAGGGGGAGAAATAGCGTTCCCCTTAAATTTTCATTAAAGTCGCTCCCTAAGATTTTTCAGCAGGTAGAGAGGGCACTAAAAATGGTAATAGCTCTTAGATATTCATTATTCATTGATTAGTCTCAAAAATTCAATCGAACCCATTCAGTGCTTAGTCGACTAAAAGCACGAAAGTATTAAAAACTCCGAAAAGTTCGAACCATTGAGAAAAAGTTCCCTAGCGAAAATCCACCCTATTTCTGTCATGCTGATGTCGTCGTAAAACAGTTTTAACAGCTGTGAATGGCAATCCATTGTATACAGGGATGGAACTTCTCATGATATCCAGATTTGTTCGCAGAACATTTGAATCGGATGAATTATTTCATATCGATATTTTTTATCGGCAACTAAATCAAATCTTTTATTTTTTACAGCAACGATTCTATGCATCTTTCAGCTCTGCTCCTCAACACACTAAATTCACTTCTACCAGATTAAATTAATCCCTCAAAATGGACGTTTTATTTGTCGCTTAAAATATAACTCTACTTTGATAACCTAAAATATTTTAGTGTTCTGTATATAAAATACAGGGTGAGTCAATAGTGCTCGATCGGTCGATAAATCATGGAAATTCTAGGCTAGGAGAATGGTCCAAATTTTGACGGAATTGATAACATGAATGCCCTGAACTTTTTTATTCTGTTCTATAATCTAATGAGTAGTCCAGTCTTGGTCAATTGTTCTACAGCATTTAGATTATTGTACGTCTCTCTCATTCAATTTGAAATCGAATGTCATCAGCAGACTACAAATAGTCCTGAATAGAGGCATTAGAATGGTTTTTAAATATGTAGAAGAACACCAATCAAATCAATGTTAAAGGCACTAAATTTGATGAATGTCGGACGAAGAACCTATTTCAAAACGTGAGATCTCATATACAAAATTGAATATAAAATGTTACCAGATCATTTATCTGAGAAAATCAGGTATGCTGCTGGGGTGCATCCGTATGATACCAGAAATCAAAACTGAAGAACTGCAACAAATATATTACCTTAAAAAATTATCAATATCAAGTCTTGAGGAGCACTATTTTTGAGAAATGTTCCTTCATTTTATTATTTTGAAGTTAAAACTACTAATTTTTACTGAATAAAGAAATATTCTTATTATTATCATCATCAAAATTAATAGTTTTTCGAATAATTCAAATAATTATTTCTTGTTTTCCATACGGAGTCTAGCAGTATACATACAGTTTCAAAGGGATAAGTTTACCCAACTCTCTTAATACCTGAGTTTCTGATGATGGTTTCAGTCAGAGATTCATCAATTCAAGTAGCTTTATATTTTAACCAACTACTTGAGTTGAAAGTCAAACTCGTGTCAAATTACATACTTGACCTTGACTTGATTTGAGTTATTTGTTGCTTGACTTTATATCAAGCTGTACCTTAAATCTTATATCTTCAAAATATAAATACAGTGAGTTTGACATCGATCTCCCTAGTTCATTCAAGAAATCTCCTGTAAACCGAATAAGTGAAATGGCTTGGCTTGTTGAAATAAACAAAATCCTGTTGAACCCGAGCTGACAGCTCTGAAGATACTTTCAAATGATGAAAGAGGTACGAAATCGTTTATCCAAACTTGGCCAAATATTTTTCATCAACGTCAGCATCTTCACCTCATATTGAAAGACAATTTTGTTTTGTTTATTTGTTATGTTTTATAGTCATTCATTTGTGTTTCTAATAAAATAGTTGATATTTATGGTTCTTTTATTCCATTTTTCATAAATAAAAGTGTTTTCTGAAAGGTTCTTTCCATATCATCTTTTTTTTCATTGATGTGCACACTACACAATAAGGCTGCTGAAAATTAAGTAGCTTGATAGAATGTACTTGATTCTTCAAGTACTTGTTCAATAAATACTTGACTTTACATTGAAAAAGAACTACTTGACTTGATTTCAAGTCAAGCCAAATCAAGTATCCATGAATCACTAGTTTCAGTATTTCCATGAATATGAAAACCCACCCTGTAATATTCTGAGGAAAGACAGAAATTAATTTTTATAGTATATCCGTAATAACTTAGCCCTATCTACCTCTGATAAGGGTTAGTAAAATCACTTCCGAGACATCCCGTATATACGAGAATATCGAAATTGTTTTTTCAAATAAAACTCCACGTACTTCAGCCATTTATACAAGAATTTTGATGTTAATATATTGCTTGAAGTTTTTTTTATTATCAACATCGAGCCTCTCGAAAAATTCGACCATTTCGTTCCTTTGGACCCCTCACAAATAATTTAAATTGGGCAGTTATATTTTCTGAGGGTGGTAATGTTCCGAAAAAAAGAGGCAATTTACGCAAATTAATATTTCTGGGTATACGCCATCATAGTTAACGAAATATGTAATGATGTACAGCCTTACGTTGAAAGAAGCAACTTCAGCATTACAATAACGTGATGCTGTAATGGGCAAAGTTAAGGTTAAGACAGTGAGAAACTTATTCTCAGCGGTGATATTCGCAAGTACAATGAAAGCATACTTTTTGTGGCTCACCTTCCTGCCAGCTAAAACGGAGTTCAGAGTGTGTTTCCTATTCTCCGGGGTAATAGCACTAACTTTAAAGAACATGTTGTGTAGGACAATATACAGTTATTCAAAATGATACGCTTCCTTAGACACCGTTTCCGTAAATTTCAAAATGTATATGAATCGCACTTATGAACCACGACTATGTCGCCCTCAATAAAATTTCTGAGTTATTAAGCAGTGAAAATGCGAAATGTGGAACTTTCCCCAACCCATCTGAACTTTTAGGGAAATCAACTTGGGGAAGATGCGTTTCTTCCAGTTTCATACGAGCAATAAATAATTCTTGCACCTTAGAGTCAGGGGTGGACGACCTGGCTACTTGAGCAAAGCCCCAGGAACCAGGAGAAAACAGCATTGTAATCAATGCAATGTAGATTGAAAACATTAGGCGCAGTCTGATAAGTATGATATTCATTTATTCATTCAAATTCAATATCCGAGGCCAATATGAAATTAGAAACAAGATACAAAAACGAAAGACCCTTAACAACTGAATGTTCTGAATTTATTTTAATCCAGATTCAAAAATGTGTTGGAAATGAAATGTCGCACACTCAACAGAGTGATGATTCAATTGTTCAGTTCGTGACAAACATATAAGGTGTAAACTTTGCATCCGCCGTTTTGCAATAGATGTCTGTGCGGGTAAGTGGTAGTCATAGATTTTTAAAGAGAACACCTATAAATTATGGTCAGATAGAGTACAAAACTTGATGAAGATGATGAGAATTTTCTATGCCCCACGATATGGGGCAAGTGAGACATTTTATTTTTTTTTTCAAGTCAGGAATACTCACCTAAGAATTATTATTTTGTTAATTTGGAATGTTTTGTGTATTGAATAAGTATCTAAAGTTGTGTCTCAATCAACAAACATTGTTTTATTCGCATTTTTGAGGAAGTTATACCTCATTAAACCTTAAGGTGTCTCAGTTGCCCTACCGTGCATAATGAACATTCCAGTGAAGGTGGTAACATTCTAAGATATAAACAGACTACTAATTGCATAATTATAATTCTTATTGATACAACCATATCTGAAATGTAAACGAAATATTATTCATTCAAACCTATTGTATTGTCTTCAATGATATCGAATTCAGTATTCTCGCAAACTTTTCGCAGGTATTCTAAAGAAAACTTCATATTCCTCTAACGATCTCTAAGCTCCATAATCGGAAATAATAAACCAAAAGATCTCTAGACTTTTTCGTTTACATACACACCTTGCGGTTATGGATGAACGTAGAGTTCGCATATAGAAGGAGAGCGCATTTAAAAAATTGCCACATAAATCCACGAGCAAAATAACACATAATATAACCAAGGTTTGAGTCTTCCACACATGAAATGTTGGCGGACTTGCACGGTATAAATTTTCATTCGCGTAGCTGTCTGGAGTGCTTCATGTACACGGTATGAATTAGATAAAAGTAGATCTCCCGCATAAGTTTTGCATTTCAGGCATTGTACGAAATTCTCGTGCTCCAAATGGAACTTTAAAACGTCTATCGTTTCACTCTTTTAAGTAGTGAAGTGAGATGATTCGACCGGAATTTTCACCGACATCGTGGTGGTATTTCGAGGTCTGGGTGTTGAAAATGCTAACTTTGCACACCGCGCCATTTGTCGGCAACCTTATGATGATTTCTTTGATGTGGAACTCTGAACAAATACCGCAATCCGCGAATTTTGGGGGTGTGTACGGATTTTCTGGAATTCAGCATCTTTACACGCGATGGAAGGAAATTTTGGTGATAAGTTTCTGTGCAAGAACTCTAAACATCATTCATAACAAAAATGTGGGGTTTTACGAATAACTGATAAATCATTAACTCATATTATAGCAGAAAATTGAAACCTTCCGTAAATGACGCGAATTTGGCTCGTAAGCTGACCTGTATAATCGAGAATAACTTTATGATGCAGACACAAATCAACTAAAATTTCTGTGACGACGTTATGTTCACAAATACCTAAGCTTATTGTATGACGGCTACAATATATGCATTTCAACTACCACTTATCGCAACAGCCATCTATTGCAAAACGGCGGAAGCCAAATTGTACACCTAATAGTTTCAGATAACTTATTCAAATGCCTTTTTCAATTCTTGAGCCATCCCAGAAATCAAACAAGAGAGGAGATGGCTCTAGATGTTATTGCTAAGGAGAAAGCTCACTTGCTTTTCAATTCTTCGCTGGCTGACAAAATCGGAAAACTTCTTGAAAACCATAACATCGAACCAACGCATAAACTGGGATAAGTCATCAGAAATGCTATGCATTTTCATGCGTAGCTTCCCAAAGATCGAATTCAATTCCTTGCAATAGCAAGGAATTCAGCAATAGCTGACAGTAAGCATCTATATAACAAAAAAAAGCTTTTGCATCGACACACGAACTGAATTGCCGATAGTATGTTTTAACCGATTTCACCAAGATCAACATCAGAAGAGAGTAATCTATCATTTAAACCGCCAGGTTACCAATAAAATAGATCGCTTTCGATCATCTACATCATTCTTACTTGTGGTGAGGCATGCGTTTACAAGTTTCACGTACAAAGCAGTCAATAATTTCTGAAAGTACACCTTTTAATTGAGAGGATAACTAAAGAGCACTTCGGAGACGATTGAATATCGAGGTATTGTAGATAGTACACACAATATTTTCATTTGGAAATAGACAGTATGTACCATGTCAATGATTTAGCTCCACTTGGCCTACAGAAAGCACCATTAGTGTTTTTATTGTTAGTGGCAAGCCTTAAGAGGGAACGTCACCACGTGACTGCTCAGTTTGAAACGAAATGATGAATGTTTCTTCTTACAAATCATCAATTTTTATGGTGTTTTCACGTGATTTCCTCAAATAATAATCTACAAGGTAGAAAGTCAATATTTCTAATTTGAGAATGAAAAAAAAAGTTGGTAATTTTTCATTTTTCGCAAAAGAATTGATGATATGGGGAATGAAACTAGCACCGATATATTATTAAATTAGTCGTAAAAATGAAAAAAAAAATAAAACATTTTAAAAGAGATAAATCATTATTTCGTGTCAAAATACAGGAAAACAGATTTGAGTCTAAATATATAGAAATATGAAGGGTTGAGTGACACTATATTTTTTAACCTTTGTGCGATGGATAAGAACGAATATTGAAAAAAAAAATAAAATTTTCTACGAATTTCGTTTTGACAGGGAATTTTATCTTCTTCAATATAGATAATGACAACACCCTACCATATGCATGTAGAGATGCATTTAAGTCAAACTAGTTTGATTTTACTTACAAACTTGACATGAAAATCAAACTTATTATGTAAAAAAGTTTGACTTGACTTGATGTCTGTATCTTGAGGTTTGGCTTGAAATCCAACGTCTTCAAACAGTTTGAAGTTTGAATATCATTTTGCGCAACGTGTCTGAACCTGTACGCAAGTCCACAAATTAGTTATAGTTCATATTTAGAAAGATGCGCTTGGCTTGTTTCGTTTTTTTTTTAAATGTGTGTGTTGTGCGTTGTGTCTGAAGTCAAAATGTCTGACTTTGAAAATTCCCTCCCCCTCCTAAAACTATGAGTAAAAATCTATAGACGAGGCAAAATTAATCAAAAAGAAAAAATAATCCATGAAAATTGGAAACTGCAAATTATGTAAAAATAAAGAACAACGGTATAAAATGCTAATGGTGGAAATAGTTCTTTGACGGCATTTGATGAAGGGCCACAAAAAATTGTAAGAAGAAGAATTTTCGCAGGAAGTAACACCTTCAGGAGCTAGTAGTATTTGTGGTAGTAACAACATAAAACATTGTATCCAAAATTATCACAAAAGTTTTTGGACGGCAGCTTCTTTAGTCCTTAATTTAAAAATATGCAGTTTGTTTTAATGTACTTGTAATTTTTATTAGCAGGGGGCCAGATTTCTTGTTCACCGCATTCACTTTATTTGTAATGAGTAGTGAAGTAAGAACTTTACTTATCACGAAGAATTTTGAGGTGACAAGTTTGAAATTTTTTTTTTTTGTGTTAAATCAATTTATGTAATTGCTGTACCACTTACTATATTTAATTAACATAAATATTTCACCCATTCAAGGTATATCTACTAAATAATTTTTTTTTCAAACGCTTTCGAACTAGTTTGACAATCAGTTTGTATTTTTAAACCTGTAACCATTGTCCAGTTTGATTTGCCTTGAATCATTAGTCAGAAAGATTGACTTGAGTTTGACTTAATTCCAAGTCAATCTCAAACATTCAAGTCAAACTTGTGCAACTCTATATGCAGGTTTTGAGAGAACTGTTAGGATGTCAAAATACAAGTGTTTGTAGGAGTTTATAGAAGAATTGTTCCGCATTATTCCCTGTTGGATTTATGTCTTCAGAATTGTTGGATAACATTTCCAAGTAGTATCAATGGATTGGATTCTCGAAATAGGAGGATCAATGGGGGATATGAACTTATTTTTCTACCCAATTCAATATTCTATTCAATCAATAAGTTCTTATTTGTTCCGAAGAAAGCCATGGATGGTGGAAGGATTTTTTGGTTTATTATTTTTAATAATATCGTTTGGTGTTCTCAGGGGAAAATTGCAATCTCTCATGAAATTTCCGTTGGTTGCATTCAGGATAGCGTGGGACGAATTGAATTGAATAAGATCTGGTCTTATATTACCATTACCCAGCGTTTTACACTTATTTATTCGAGATATTCAGTATAATGGTTTAGGAATTCTTGTTTTTGTTCGAAATGATTAGGGATTTATGAAGCCAAGTAACTTGACATCTTAACCAACTACTTGACTTGAAAATCAAGCTGGTGAAAAATTACATACTTGAGCTTGACTTAATAACAAGCCACTTGATATTACTTGTGATTGATATGCACGCGTCGCAAGGCATATATTTCTGCAATATCGTGCCGGCTTCGTAAGGGGATTCCTCGAGATTCGAAAGACTAAAGTTTTGCCAGTGTGACTTTATTAGTAGTTTTCCCACATTTCTGTGAAATCTTTTGGTAGATTTTGGTAGTTTGGCCAAAATGGCAAAGGATTTTTTATCAAAGTCAGCATCTTCAGCTCTTGTTGAACGACAATTTTCCAGAGCTGCTGTTACAGTTACAAAAACCCGCAATAGGTTAGGTGACAAATCTATTAGATGCCTTATGTGTCTTAGATCCTGGATGGAAAATTATGAAATCAAACAAAGCCTGGAGGTTTCTCAATATTAAGGAACTTAATTTTTTTTTTATTTTGTTATGATTTATAGTGTTTTAATTTATGTTTTTATTTAAAAAATTTAATATTTTCGGTTCTTTCATACAATAAGTTTAATAAATAGAAGTGTGAAGTGTTTTTTACAAGGTTTCTTCTCATTTCATCATTTTTTTATTGATGTGACACTATACAATGAAACTGCTAAAACTCAAGTAGCTATAAAAGATGATCAAAATGTTCAATCTGGAATATATATCAAAGTTTTGGCAATTGAATGAAAAAATAGATTTTCTGTCGGATTCATCTCCAAATTCAAATGAAATATATTTGTTCCAACCTTTATTGTGTGTGTGACCTTTGGAATGGTAATTGAAGAGATTATAAAATACAATGTTAATGATTAGATAAAAATTTCTTTTGTATAAAATATGGAAACATTCGTATTTACTAAATAATGCTTTTGTTTTATATTCGGAAGTTATTCTTTTGATGTATTTCCAACTCGTATCAAAAATATTCTGCTGGGATCATTGTGTTTTGAATTTTGTGAATATAATTTGCAGGGAATAGTTGGAAATGATTTCACGCATACACGTGGGATACTAAATGTAATAAAAGATAATCATTAATCTAGAGCAATTTCGGGTTTTGAATCAACGAAAGGACGTCAAAACAATTGTAATGATGTTAAACTTCAATGTCCATCATAGTTATTCATCAAGTAAAGAGATTTCACAAACAAAATATGGTACTAAAAGCTACTTGGAGGTTGAATTCTACCACATGAATATTTCTAGATATCGCATGAACGTGAGAGAAATGTATTTTTTTATAATTTGGTCTCATATTATATAGGAAACTTAACATAATATTCTGAAATAGTTATAATTGAAAGATTATATGGAAATTTTCGAGGTATTCCCTATTTGAATGAATAACAGCATTGCATTAACAATATGAAAAATAATGAGTAATTAATTGGTTTATACTCGACAAATTTTGAGATCTTCCAAGAGAAGAAGAATATACGAACTCCTGAAAAGTAACACATGAATTACTCTGCTTTTAACAAACCAAGTTAATCGATAGAATTTGGAATTGATTAAATTGAATATGTAGGTGTATTTTGTGAATTTCATCAGTAAATTTGTGAATGTTCCTTTCTTTCGCCAGAACAATACGTTTTCGTGTATTGAGTGTAATTTTCTGTATCGAGAAAATTGCTTATATCCATTTTTAGTTTGAATTTTAATAATTGAGAATTTATCAAATCAATGACATGTGTGAAATTCGTAGTTATCAAGTCTCATCTGCGAGCAGTGGCGACGCCAGCTTTCAAAAAAAGGGTTGGCCAAGATGAGGCCTGATTTTTTTTTTGAGGGGGCCAAAGTCAAGCGAAACTATAGTTCTGGTACTCTTTTAGCCTAAGTATATCGAATTTTGGGTGGAGCCAGCAGAATTTTATGGGGTACTTCTAAATGAAGTATTAATTAAAAAAACCTCTATCTCATAGAATAGACGAAACAAATGAACATGGTGAAAAATCAGACCTCAATGCTTGTAATGAATGAATCACCTCATGAATTCTTAAAATATCCTTAGTCAAACATACTTATGTTTGAATAATTTAGGAGATATTCAAAAGAGCATGAATTTTCCGCTCAAAAATTTTTTAGAAAATGACTACTGATCGCCATCATAACACATCTATCGCCATCGGACTGGAAGTAATGACTGAATGCAAAAATGTTATTTACCTGACGTGATGAATTCATCAAAATCAACCAGCAAATAAAGGAAAATCTCCACAAAAGCAAATATGTTCACATCATCATATTCAATCTGGTAGTGGTTTTTGGCCGATCCGAGATCCAATCTGCATATTATTATGTTTTTCACATGGTGTTAACGAGTTTTCGTTACATACACTGCTACAAATCACAAAAAACACGTTTCTGCAGCATAGAGGCCTGGGAATACCCCTCTCGACAGTTGAACTTCAGTATCGACTATTCCCCAATCTGAAGTCAATTTCGGATTTGAATTTTGTTTTGACATTCGAAATAAAAATTTTGTTCTTCGAAAAAATACAATGAATATTTTATATATAGTCCTCCAAAAAGATGAGAGTCACCCGAACGTATATTCACCCTTTGTACTTTCTATATTACGTCAGGAAAATATTGCTCTCTCTTCATATTGCTTTACTTTGAATTTTCCTATTATCTCGAAGTTTTTCCCAGGTTTTTATTTGGAACTAAGTACGTATGTTTTCCTTTTCACTATTTCCTGTGATATTAACGGTTTCAATGTTCATGAATAATATTCTTGAACTTGCAGGAATTACTTCAATACAATTTCGAATTCAATCAAGTCGAAATGCAAATTGTGGAAATTCTTGAAAAGGTTAAAATGATTTTTTCTGTGAATAATTTCTAGACATACTATGTGGAATGTGAGAGATATTCAAGACGCATTGGGTAGTGTTTGAATAATATATACAAGATAGAAATGACATCAAACTGACATAATTGAAATTGAAACACATTTAGGTTATCCTTCCAATACTTGAAAAGTTAGATATTTATTGATCCATTGATCCAAGTTCAAAATTCAATCTCATTTCAAATATGTAATCACAAAAACTATCAAAAATTTGCATGGAAAGTTATTATGGAAAAGCCACTTGTTTCCAAAATTCAATGGTATTGAGACATTTATGATTTTTTTTTCCGATTTTCTCTTGAAATATTGAGGAGAATTAAAAAGTGAATAATCAAGAATAGTATTTTTTCACGGGCTTTCCAAATATGACATCAAATTCAGAAACTTGTTTTTCCTAACAAAATTCTTTATTCGACGTATATTCAAAAATAAATGGTGTGAAGATAATTGTTTTTCATTTGAACTTCCGGTTTTCAGGAACCAAAAATTTTTCAATATTGTCTGAATACTCAATCGATGATCAAATCGAATATGTAAATATGATGAAATATCCATTCATTTCAAACAATTTCATTCATTATAACCTTGAGGGAATTCAAAATCAACATTCGAAAAATTATTCATGTTATATATGGTTGAAAACATATTTGAATTGATCATATTGATGGTTTACTTTTTAATTTTGCTCGAAAGTCATGTCACAAAATAACGTAAAACAAGCTGTACACTAAGTACGTGTTCACTAGCTTCATTAATACGATAGGAAGTTTCATATAGTATTATAAATTAAATTTCAGATGGAAAAAATTTAATATTCCACTATTATGTTTTTTTTTTATTATTGATTAATATCAAGGAGTAATGGCTGCACAATTTCTATCGTGCTTCATGAAATCAGTCGGAGAGTAGTTCCTGGAATGAAATCCATAATGGAGTATATTCTTATGTGCTCAAACGGACTTAACTTGAATAATTAAAACATTCATAAGAAAAAGTTGTAGCCAAACATTTTGGCGCCCCGGCAGAATAAAATTTCGCCATCCTGCTTTGCCTTATTCGCAAATTTTTTGTTTCACAAAAAAAATTTTTGCGCCCCGGCAAAATGTCCGATATGCCGGTCCTGGTGGCGATCCTGCATACCCTGATAACTGATTATAAAGGTTAATCTAGTACATATTACATTCGAGAGTGTAAAGACTTATATGCAGGTATCCTATGATTTCATTTCATGAAAATGGAGAAAGGTTTTGTAGTACTCACATTCTTTGTTGGAGAAACTTTTCATTTCTGTTGCCTTTGGTG
Organism: Harmonia axyridis; assembly: GCF_914767665.1. Lineage (NCBI taxonomy): Eukaryota > Metazoa > Arthropoda > Insecta > Coleoptera > Coccinellidae > Harmonia > Harmonia axyridis. The sequence continues at coordinate 1,976,252 of NC_059508.1, forward strand.
GAGCAGACGGCATTGGAATTTCTGAAAAGGAATGCATTATTACATACTCGTATTGAACATTATTTGAAGAAAATTTGATATCTGCTCGAATGCAATGTTATATATGATTTCTTATTTCAGAATTGACCGTTTCATTTTATTCCTTGGAATTTTTTAAATTTGCTATGATGGAGTGAAGTACATATACCCCTGAATATTTACAGTTGATCAATATTCTAGTAGAGGTAGTAGGAGAATCAAAAATAATAAATAATTGCGAATGTTCACCAGCTATTCAATGATTCATTTGATGTTTGGTTGAGTTATTTTCCTTGTTTTGCAACAATAAGAAATTTTAGATAGATATTTCTTACAATTTCTGAAAAACGTTTCGACCGGATTTACAACATCAAATTCCCTCAATTTCGAAACATTTGTGGCGGCTTCTCGTAAAGCCCACATAGCAACAATAAACACAGCACTCGGTAGCCTAGACGTTAAAAGGTAGACTCACACCCCGAGATGCGACAAGGTGCCGGGTTCGATTCCGGCGGCTCCCGATAATAATAAATTCCCCAAGCGTCTGTGACACGGCACACACAATTATACCAAAGCCACACTGATGAGTCCGGTGTGTGTGCCAGGGACGAAACGCATAAGTAGGTATACGTGAAATCCTACACATTTCACGTTGAAAAAATCATTTTCATGTTGAAAAATAACCAATTTAGTATCATCATCATATTAGTTAATCTAGGGGGCAGAAGAAATGGAATTGAGATTTCTAATTTGGAAAATGGGATATGTTAAGACGTATCAACCTAAAATTCGTCGCTGGCCACTATACTTTCTCCTATCTTTCGGGCAGCGTATGAAGGAACTGGTCACTGGTCATCTTTTGAAGCGATCCACGAAGCGATCTAGTTGCTCACTTCTTCATAAGACCAGAAGCGTTGGTCAGCCTGGCCGTGTACCATTGATCGACACAAATGATAGTCCGAGGAAGCAACGTTTGGAAAATAAGGCGGGTGGGGAAGGACGTACCATTTCAACGTTTCCAAGTATGTCTAGAAAACTTTCGCAACATGGGGTCGACCATTGTCCATGCTGTAAAATCACTTTGTCATATCTCTCGATGTATTGCGGCCGTTTGTCTTTCAATGATCAGCTCAAACGCATTAATTGTGTTCGATAACGATAACCTGTGATTGTTTATGTCGGTTTCAACAACTTATAATACACTACGCCGAGCTAGTCCCACCAAATACTGAGCATGACCTTGGAACCTTGAATATTCGGTTTGGCCGTCGACGTGGAAGCATGGCCGGGATATCCCATGATTTTTTGCGATTCGAAATATCGTAATGAACCCATTTCTCGTGATAATATGATGCAGAAATTCCTTCTGTCTGTTCACAAATAAACAAACGCCGTTCAACATATCTTCTTTTCAACTCGCACACACCCCATTTTCGTTGTTTCTGAATCATTTCCCTACCGTTTTGAAATGAATTGATGCTTCACTAATCTTTCAATTCTTGTTGCGTTTCCCACGAGTCTCGATCAAGTAATGCCTCAAACTCTTCCACCATCATGCTGATCTTCGAAATCATTGTTCTTGAATCGTTGAAACCACTCTCGGCAAGTTCTTTCACTAATAGCGGCCTCACCATAGGTATTTGAGAGCATTCGATGAGCCTCAGCCGCAGATTTCTTCATATTGAAAAATTAAATTTCCCACAAATGACGAGAATTTGGCTCGTAAGTTGACATGTTTAATCGAGGATAACTTTATGTTGCAGACACAAATGGACTTATATTTTGATGGCGTTATGTTAACAAATGCCTAACCTTATAGTATGAAATCTACGATCTATTTATCTCGACTACCACTTACAGTCATCAATTGCAAAACGGCGGAAGCAAAGGTTTACATCTAATATACAGATTTTAGAGTTCAACTGAATTCTCCTAAATATTGAATTATAAGTTTTTAAATTGTAATGAAATTATCAGTTGCAGTAGTGCTTTGGCTTATCCGACTCGAATATTATTCTGTCAATATCGGTTATTTAGAACAAAATAATACAAAATCGAATGCTTTCACAGCGAAAGGTATATCCTCATGAACTTACAATAAAATTCGTACTCTGAGGATGCGTCATTCAATGTCTCTGAATAACAGCTCATCAAAGTCAAGTTTGTTGAAGTTTAGCAATTATAACACCACTTTAATTGAAGCCAGATTATCTGTAGTCGAAGATAAGTTGAGAACAGCCAAACAGATATACCAATTCGAATGCAGCAGTTAAATTTGACTGCACATTCAAACGTTTAGGTCTGAATTCGAATGAAACACAATTGTTGAACGAGTCAGACAATGGAGAGCTCTGAGAAAGTAGTCTACAAGGAACAAGAAATAAACTTTAACTATTAATTTTCGGTTATCGTTCAGAGAACAAAAGACTTCAAAGTGTCTTTTACACTCCGATAAAACATGTTTGAGAATGCTCCTGTAAATGCTTCTCCTACCATGCGCAGCAATAAACGTTATAAATGGGCCTCCAAATTCAGCTCTCCACATTTACCATATGGCAAGGGGGGCATTTCGAATTTAATCTACTGCAGACTGAAGTTTTGTGTTCTCTGTTCATTTGGAGGGATGCAGATTGGGTGCTGAGATTAGGAAAAAAATCAATCGTCTATTATTACACGATTTACTTTGCAGTTTTACGGATTTTGAAGTTCCATATCTGGCTTCTTTCGATTGTTTTTCATGGTATTTCTGGTTCATACTTTGGGATCATGTAATTTATTAGAGATCTGGAAATCCTTTCAGAGATTGATCTGATTTCTATATAGACTATATTACAACTTTTTGAAGAGGGATGACATGACATGACATATGTAAACAATTGCGTTCGTTCACATTATTGTAAAAAGATTCTCTGCTTGCTCGACAGATGGAGTTGTGGGCTGCGCAACCCTCGAACATCGAAACAGCTTGGGATGTAAATCCAACTGTTTTAGGGCAATGCTACCAATTACGGAGATGGAAGTGTATAAGGCAGGGAACACTGAACGCCTTCTCACTGATGATGTACAACTTTGCTTCCGCTGTTTTGCAATAGATGGCTGTAGCGGTGAGTGGTAGTCGAAATAGAAAGATCGTATTTATGAACATAACGCCATCGAAATATAAGTCGATTTGTGTCTGCATCATGAAGTTATTCTCGATTAAACATATCAGCTTACGAGCTAAATTCCCGTCATCTGCAGGAGGTTAATATTTTCTGCTTCAATATGAAGAAATCTGGGGCTGAGGCTTATCGAATGCTATCAAATACCTATGTTGAGGCCGCTTTAAGTGGAAGAACGTGCCAAGAGTAGTTTCAATGCTTCTAAAACGGTGATTTTACGTCAAAGACGAGCATGGCAGAGGAAGAGAGAAGGTTTTCGAAGATTGATCAAGACTCGTGCCAAACGCAACAAAAATATGCAGGATCATAGGAAATGACGCAACAAGCCATTTCATAACACCTGAAAGTTATGGGAATGATTCAGAAACAAGGAAATCGGGTGACATAGGAGTTGAAGCCGAGAGATGTTGAATGGCTTTGGTTTGCTTGTGAACAGCTGCTTGCATGGCAACGTCGACGGCCAAAGCATCAATATTCATGGTTCCAAGGTCATGCTCAGTATTTGGCTCGGCGTAGTGCATTATAAGTTGTTGAAACCGACAAAAACAATCACAGGCGATCGTTATCGAACGCAATCAATGCGTTCGAACTGTGCATTGAAAGACAAACAGCCGCAGTACAACGAGAGACATGATAAAGAAATTATACATCATGACAATGCTCGACCCCACATTGTGAAAGTGGTCAAGACATACTTGGAAACGTTGAAATGGAAAGTCCTACCCCACCTAGACGTTGCTTCCTCGGACTATTACTTGTTTCTATCAATGACACACGGCCTGGCTGACCAGCACTTACGGTCTTATGAAGAAGTAAAAAATTGGATCGATTCTTGAATCGCTTCAAAAGATGCCCGAAAGATGTGAGAAAGTAGTGGCCAGCGATGGAAAATACTTCGAATCATAAATGTATAATCAGTTTTTTACAATAAAGCCTCTAATTTCGGAAAAAAATGGCGGAAACAAAGTTGTATGCCCATGTAATTAACTTGTTGTTTTTTAAAAATAATTCATTCAGAATTTTTTGCTCCTACTAGAACACTCTGTTCGAGGTTAAATTTCAATGTTGTTTTAATGTCCCCAGTGTTCAATGAGGTTCCTATAAAGAATATGAGTCTGCTCGAACTGTCAAAATAAATAGCATATTTCACTGTAGAAAATGTGGAATTTCATCGCAAAACATTGAATGGAAAGGAAGGAAAATGCATATAACACATGAGTTCACCGCAAATTGCTGTCATAGTAAGTTCACCCAATCCATTTCATGAATTTAATCTGGTTTTAGAGTTTTTTTGTTGGTATATTGAATGAAATATCAGATTCTGAAATCGATGTATATTAAAGTTTGAAAGTCTGTGAGCTTTCCAATGTATGGAATTATATTTTTCATTTCGTCATATGTTCCATTCACAATTCGAACTTTTTGAAATTTTTAGACGGTTTATTATTGGAAATAATATCTCGAAATTCCATTGGCGAACTGGATATATTATGAATATGGACGTTACAGCATAACCACAAGGGCTTGTCGTCAATAGGATACAGAAATTGTTTGTATTATATTCAGTTTGTGCACCTGTATTTAGATTACTCCTACGGTTTGATCTAATCCCAGTTTGTAGTTCAAAACTAACTCTCTCGGACATCGTAATGGATTAATCCCCACTGAATTATGTATTGAACATTAATTCCCATATATGGGAAGGTTTGAAAATTTTTTCTGATATGCATTTGGAACACTTGAAGTTTTGGAGTGACAATTTTACAATATGGTTTATTAATTCCTCATAGAATATTTCAATTCATGCAAAGCCATTGAAAAAATCAGAACAGGGTGGACTACAAACATGAAATTCATAACCAATTCGTACATTTGTGGCTGTACAGTGCATCCCATTTTGGGTGAGACAGCCAGGTTTCTCGCTTGTTATTTAAAATAGAGTCTTGCGGTTTTCACGTTCCTGTCCTATTTTTTCGTGAAACTCACGTTGGTCTAATCAGATTTTGCATAATTGTTTCCGTTCAAGAGATACAGGGCGATTTTGGAAAGTGATACTTTTCGGACCCCTCCTCTATCTCCGAAGTTATTAGAAATAATGCTGAGCTAAAAACTACGTCTGAATCAGAATTCTGCGTAGAATCCAGTGGCGTATTCATTTTTTTTTCGGGGTATGGTTTTGAAGATTCATTACAAATCTATATTTTTTTGATGGAACACCCTGTATATCATTACTTCGTTCAATTCGTTATTTTTTTCCCTTCAAAATGATGTATAATACTATGTAGGTAGGATGTTCAGAGAGGAAGACGTACGGATCAACCATTATTATAAACGCCACAGCAAACATTAAATGAAAACCTGTATTGGGAATGGGCGTGTTTTGTTGCAAAAAGATTTGGTTCGGCCCAGACATAATTTTTTTAAATTATTAATACTTCCTCTGGTCATTTTTACGCTGAATAAACATCTGTATCAAATTCTTTGATTTCGCAATATCCACCTGAGAACTAGTCGAGCGATTCCATCACCTAACTCTAACTTCTGAACTTTTCTTATTGGTACTAGATTTATTGAGCATTAAAATCGCATGCAGAAGTTCGAAAAAAACCTTGCTCCTTAAGTTTTTCCTTCTTTATTCGAATATCCCATCAAATTCGAGGAATTTTGATAAACGGGATGTTTTTTTGGATTTAATCTTATTCAACAATTTTTCCTATGCCGAACCTGAGAAATTCAGTTGCTATGTCTGTATGAAGCATTTCTTGCAGAGAATGAACGTACAAAATATTATGAAATTATATTGGCTGGTTCGAAAGTTATGAGTAATTGCATATAGGTTATTCTGACTCGCCTGAGTGTCCTCTATCTACCCATAGTTTCCACCCATGAATCATCCTGTATATATTATTTTTATTAGTATATGTTAAAATTTTTCATCAATGTAAAATGGCTTTGCCGTCTGATCAAATAAATAAATAAATAAATATTTCAATATCATGGATATGTGTTTTGCAGTTCTCGAAGGAAGATTAATTCTTATTTTGTTTCCTTGATTTTTTGCATGAAATTGGATTCATCGATCGAGCTGAAAGCATCAATGATTTATTTCTATTAATTTTGAACTAAATTTCATGCAAATAACATATTTCCTGAAAAAATCTTTGGACGGTTTATGACAGACGAATTTCTGTTATTATATTGTTCGATTCTACTCGTTTTCAAACGTGAACTAGGAAATTTTCAGAATATTTTCAAAAGTTTAAAATGCACAATAACTAATCAAAAGTATTGAAAATGATAGAAGCAAGACTTTGGATTTAAGGGAAAATCCTTTTTTAGTGAGACTAATAATGAAAGGTGATATTGTCGCGAAGATATATCTGAACTCATAGAAAGTCTACTGGAACCAGCATCACTTCATTTTAATCATCCCTTATCAAGGTTTCCCAGCAATTATCTTGAAGTGAAATATTTTATCAGTGAAAAATTCGTAGCAGATGTTTGTCCTTTTTCCTCGACCTGGACCCAGTGTTAACAAAGAAATCCAAATTTTTTCTTATTCCCCTGGGATATTTCCATTACCGAAATAGATTACGGGAAAACGAGTCAATTATTTCAAGGGGCTTGACGAATATGTTCGACCCTCACCATCATATGTCTACCCGTAGGATCGATCCTTTGAAAAAGTGCGAACCCGCTTAAAGACATCATCACCCTCCATTTAAATGCTTTGTTTTAACTAGGACCTATTATTTGGATCCGCCCACGCCATTTCCACCGGATAAGTGCCCTCGAGTTGTTCGGATCTGTTTTTCCGACTCGCAACACCAAGAATGCAAATTGATATCAATCGGGAAATAAGCGATTTAATAACGATTAACATAGTTTTTTCAATGAGAACGCCAATGGTGGTTAGTATTCGACTAGGAATTATGCTCATTAAAGGGTATGAAAGAGTTTATTTCAATAGGAATCCTACAATTTAAAATGGATTTGATGGCAATACTGTGCATTATTTTCTGACATTTCCTGTGTCATTTGTATTAATTGGGTTATATACAGGGTGGCCATTTGAAAACGAAACAGACAAGATTACAGACGAAATAAAGTTTTTCGATAGAAATGCTCGGACAGGTCGATTTCTGTTTCGAGGGGAACAACTTAAGATGTAGGTTACGGACGCATAGCGCTTCAACCCTTGCTACTACAACCCTCACCCCCAAATTTTGAATAGGGGAGATGGGGTGAGTGATACCTCATTTGAAAGGTATTTTTATACTGATTTCAGCACAGTAATTGTTTTTTCATTTTATGCATTAGTTCTCGAAATATTCTTAACTAAGTATTTGAAAATGAAGTAGTGTTTTCATGGCACTTGTAGTGTTTTGTGAAAAATCGACATTTTGAGCTTCAAAACAACCATGACTGTGGCTTCCTTCCTAACTAACTAACGCATGAATATTTCGAGAACTAATGCATAAAATGAAAAAACAATTACTGTGCTGAAATCAGTATGAAAATAGCTTTAAATTGAGGTATCACTCACCCCATCTTCCCTATTCAAAAATTGGGGGTGGGGGTTGTAGCAGCAAGGGTTGAAGCGCTATGCGTCCGTAACCTACATCTTAAGTTGTTCCCCTCGAAACAGAAATCGACCTGTCCGAGCATTTCTATCGAAAAACTTTATTTCGTCTGTAATCTCGTCTGTTTCGTTTTCAAATGGCCACCCTGTATAATTTAATCATATTGTACGCTTCAACAACGTTGATCTTCAGAGCACAAGCATTCCGAAATTTTGAAGTTCGATTTACAGGGTTAGGACTATTGAAATAAGTCCACCAAACTTTGGAACAAGCCAACGTTTGGTCTATAAATTAGGTGTACAACTTTGCTTCCGCTGTTTTGCAATAGATGCCTAAAGTGGTAAGTGGTATTCGAAATAAAGAGATCGTAGATAAGCTAAGGTATTCGTAAACATAACGCCATAGAAAAATTAGTTGATTTGTGTCTGCACCATGAAATTATTCTCAATTAAACATGTTAGCTTACGAGCCATATTCTCGTTATTCGCGGGAAGTTCTAATTTTCTGCTTTAATATGAAGAAATCTGCGGCTGAGGCCCATCGAATGCTCTCAAATACCTATGGTGAGGTGAAAGAACGCGCCGAGAGTGGTTTCAACGCTTCAAGAACAGTGGTTTTGACGTTGAAGACCAGCATGGTGGTGGAAGAGAGAAGGTTTTCGAAGATGCAGATTGGAGGCATTAGTTGATCAAGACTCGTATCAAAAGCAAAAAGAATTGGCAGGACGCAACAAACCATTTCAAAAAAGGGAATGACTCAGAAACGAGGAAATTGGGTGCCGTACGAATTGATGCCAAAATATGTTGAACGGCATTTGTTTGCTTGGGAACAGCTGCTTCATAAGCAAAGACGGAAGAGATTTATGCATCGCATTGTGACTGGAGACGAAAAATGGGTTCATTACGATAATCTCAAGAGCAGAAAATCATGGGGACATCCCGGCCATGCTTCCACGTCGACGGCCAAACCGAATATCCACGGTTCCAAGGTCATGCTCAGCATGGGTGGGACCAGCTCGGCGTAGTGTATTATGCGTTATTAAAACCGACTGAAACAATTACAGGTGATCGTTATAGAACGCAGTTCATGCGTCGTGGATCGTTTCAAAAGATGACCACTTTTTTGAACGCGGGATTCGTACGCTGCCCGAGAGATAGGAGAAAGTAGTGGCCAGCGATGGACAATACTTTTTTACAATAAAGCCTCGAATTTCGGAAAAAAAAACGGCGGAAGCAAAGTGGTACGCCCATGTAAAAATAATTCTTATTGAAACATGATTGTGGGATTTCCTAATGGTAATCTAGGAATATGCAGATTTACTGACGCAAGCAAATTCACATAGGTATAAATAAAAGATAACAGAGTAGAAGTTTGAAATATTTGCTTACCAAGTACATTCAGTCGAATAGAGATGAATTAATCTGAGTACAGGGAATATTGTGAATATACGGTAACATTTTATTAAATGTATAAAAACTAATACAGAGTGGCATAAATACTAAAAAAACTTTTATCAAATTACAATCACCATCAATATCAATATCGAAACATTCTATGAGGGAATTGTTAGCTGATACGTCCACATATGAGAAAATAAGGACAGATGCTACTTTGAAATTTGAAAGACAAGCTAATAACTTAGTCATAAAGTATATACAGGGTGTCCCAGGAAGAATGCGACAAACGAATACCATAAATTAAGGTCATCATGGAGGACCAGTATCAAGATGTTTCAATCGCCTGAGTGCCTTCGTTGGGGATATACAGGGTGATGTTCATCTCATGAGTGAAATTTTACAGTTCAATAACTATTTAACTAATCGACCGAATAATTTCAAATTTTGAAGTTTTGTCACCGTTTTCTATCGCCTTCCTTCAATATTTCTGAATTCGAGTAAATCAGATCCGGACTAGGAAAATTTCAGACTTCCTATTTTCGTGAATACTGGATCACCCTGTACGTGAACATTATGATTTTTTCCTGATGTCGGAACCACAAAGAATCAATTCATTATAAAAATCCTAAATCCCTGCTTGACACGGTCATACTGGGTGATCAATAAACATTCCTTTATGAGTGAAATTTTTTTCAGTTCAATAACTCTTCAACAAATCCACCGAATAATTTCAATTTTTGAAGTTTTGTTGCCCTTTACTATCGCCTTCCTTCAATATTTCTTAAATCGAATAAATCAGATCCGGACTAACAAAATTTTAGACTTCTAGATCATACAAAATGCGTACAATTAAAAATTTAATTCACAGATCGATACACCTTAGTTCCAACTAATTTCAGGAGGAGAAGGAAATTTGAGGATGAATAACTATCCCAAATACGAATGAAGGTATAAATGAATAGAAACAGATTATACACACATGGGATACAAATCGCCCAGAAAACTAGATAGTCCGATTCTTTCGATTTACATTCATTTCGGATCTCAGTCAGAATATCGCACGAACCTTTACAGAAAAATCAACAACAACAAAATTGGTATAGTACAATCTGAAAACCACACGCAGTCTATTTTCTAAATGATACAACACATATTGATAATCAATCTAATATGGTATTTAAAATACCTTTCCAGGGATGCTCAAGAATTTATATTTGGCAATCCAAACAACTATTAATAAACGCGACAACATAAATATTTTATTGCGATGAGAAATTCAGAGATAGGGACAACCATCCTTGCTGAACATAATTTAATAGAAGATCATACGTTTGACTTCAATAACGCTAAGATAATGGAGCCAGGTATTTGCTAATTAATTAGACAGATATAGTGAATTCCAAAACCCATAAATATGTTAACATATGATATCTGTATGAAGATCAAAACATTACTCATTTAACAGTTTGTTTCGACGGTGATTGCAATTTGATAAAAGATTTTTTATAAGTTAGGTATGCCATTCTGTCTCAGTTTTCATACATTTAACGAAGTCTTACTGTATATTTCCAATATTCTCTGTACTCAGATAAATTATTCTGTATTCAACCAAATGAATGGTGAGCGAATATTTTAAATTTATTCTCCGTTTCCTTTTATTTATAAATATGCATAATTTCAACTCATACCTATTTTGCTTGTTTTCTCTGTAGTCTAAATATATAGATGAAACGTTGGCTTAGTCCAAATTGATCGACTCATTTCAATAGTCCTAATCCTGTAAATCGAAGTTCAACATGTTGGCTCAAGGACATGAGAACACCAAAACCATTTCGAAACTCTTAATTACCCAAAAAGTTACTTCAGACCGATACACCGATCAAAAATAATTAACCGAAATCATATTTTTTTTTGCAGATAATCCGTTATTGTCTCATCAATGCTTCCTGCCGAATGAATTTCAATGATCCAAAGTTATCTGATCAATTTTATGACTTTTTCTACAATCGCGTGCGAATAACTCATCGATATCGTCATTTTTCCACCAAATTCATATTCGGTATGTCCTCTTATCGGTGAATTTCAGTCCATCAATTCATTCATACTCTTTGTCGAGATTTTCTGGTTCGAGGAATGTGATTTAATGAATCATGGTGAACCCCGAAGCATCGAAAAGCAAAGCTTTTTCAAACTAGCCCAATCGCTATTCTATTAAATATTCCAATTTATGCTTTGGATCTGATATCCATCAATTGAAACAGAAACTGTTATGTGGTTCTGTATTCTGATCTCCAAATCAAGATAATTCGTCTATTTTCCACTGAAGAGGAAATACAATTTTGTTTCACTTTTTCGGTTTGAGATGAATAAAATGTATACAAGGTGATTTATTGGTAAATGGGCGGAAGCTAAGGGTAGATATAGACTGAGGCGAGTCAGAAGAATCTATATTTGAAGGACCTATCTCTCTTTTCGAGATACTTTCTGTGGGGCTATGTGAAGTCATTGGTCTATGCGGATAAGCCACAAACCCCTGACCATTTGGAAGACAACATTCGCCGTGTTATTGCCGATATACGGCCACAAATGTTGGAAGAAGTCATCGAAAATTGGACGTCTAGATTGGACTACATCCGAGCCAGCCGTGGCGGTCATATGCCAGAAATCATATTTAAAATGTAATGCCACAAGATTATCTTGCGGATGAATAAAATTCATGTCAATCGAATAATCCATCGTTGTTTTATTGCAATTCAAAGTTCTATAGCTCTAAAAAAAACACACTTTATATACGTAACACTTCGTATAGTCTAGCTAGCCAAAAGCCCTGATCAAATCAGGGGATGAAGAGGGAGAGAAGAAGCAATTCCTTTCAAACAATCCCTTCTCATTACCGAATCAATACAGCGGAAAATCGCTTAATCGTTTTTTCGCAACAACAAGATCTCGAATCCGTTCGAAAAAAAGAAAAAGATCATATAATTTCGTCTGGCAGAAGATAGTTGAGCGAACGGGAAACGTTCGTTTGTGACTTAAGTGGATATATTTTATTTACCGTATAGTCGGATGGAGCCTTCAGTTTCCCCCAGAGAATTCTTGGAGATACATCGATAGTTGCCGAAGTCGCCGGTTTGTAGGTTTCGCACCGTCAGTTTCATGTGCGCTCTGTAGCTGTTCTCCATCGTCTCCGTGCCGTACTTCTTCGTTGGCAACAGCATAACGTTGTCGTAGACCCAGTAGCTAATGGCTCTTGGATAGGCCTCGGTATGACAATCTATTGTGACGTCAGTGCCTGCCGGGGCACCCACCAGCTGGTTTGGTACCCATATCATCGGAGAGACTGCAACAAATAAACATATTTTAATATGAGATTTCGACATTTCTGAAGGGTAGGCCAGTCTATAGGTATACAGGTGGAATTAGTGAGGGTTAGAAAACAAGATGAGATGTGAAGACTTTTTAACATATTCGATGTTTAAGATTATAGGAGCTACTCAATCGAATCGACATAATCTTTTATCAATTATACACCGAATGAATCCTTGAAGATCACATACCTATATTTGGTTGTGTGGTCTCCAATGGTGACGTCAGTTATTTGCAGAGTTTTTCGATATTTTGCTTGTATTTTCTATACTTTATTTTGCTCAGAGCTTGAAATTGAGATTTTATCCGGTCAGATCTGATGTAACTCAAATATTAGAATTTTGTGTTTGATATTCTTTTTGAAATATCTAAAATTATATTTTATATACATAAAGTACAACTTTGCATCCGCCGTTTTTTTCCAAAATTCGAGGCTCTATTGTAAATTACTGGTTAGACATTTATGATTCGAAGCATTTTTCAACGCTGACCACTACTTTCTCCCATCTTTCGGGCAGCGTATGAATCCCAGGTTGAAAAAACTGGTGGTAGTCCGAGGGAGCAACATCTGGAGAATACGGCGGATGGGGTAGAAATTCCCATTTTAATGTTTCCAAGTATGTCTTGACCACTTTTGCAACATGGGGTCGAGCATTGTCATGCTGTAAAATCACTTTATCATGTTTTTCATTGTGCTGCGACCGTTTCTCTTTTAATACTCGGCCCAAACGCATTAATTGCGTTCGATAACGATCGCCTGTGATTGTTTCAGTCGATTTTGACTACGCATAATACACTACGCCGAGCTGGTCTCAACCAATAGTGAGCATGACCTTGGAACTGTGAATATTCGGTTTGGCCGTCGACTTGGAAGCATGGCCGGAATATCCCCAAGCTTTCTGCACTTGGGATTGTCGTAATGAAACCATTTCTTGTCTCCAGTCACAATGCGATGCATAAATACCTTCCGTCTTTGCCTTGCAAGCAGCTGTTCACAAGCAAACAAACGCCGTTCAACATCTCTCGATTTCAACTCGTACGGTACCTAATTTCCTTGTTTCTAAATCGTCCCCATGACTTTTAGGCATTTTGAAATGACTTGCTGCGTCACTCCCAATGATATGCCAATTCTTGTTGCCTTCAACTCTGCATTTTCGAAAATCCTCTCTCTTCCAACGCCATGCTGGTCTTCGAAATCACCGTTCTTGAAATATTGAAACCACTCTTGGCACGTTCTTTTACTAAAAGCGGCCTCACCATAGATATTTGAGAGCATTCGATGAGCCTCAGCCGCAAATGTCTTCATATTAAAGCAGAAAAGTAAAACCTCCCGCCCAGAATTTGGATCGTAAGCTGACATGTTTAATCGAGAATAACTTTATGATGCAGACACAAATCGACTGATATTTCGATGGCGTTATGTTTACAAACACCTACAATTATTGTATAAACATTCATTGCAGAATGGCTGAAGCGAAGTTGTACATCTAATACTTGAGTCAAGCATGAAATTCAATCGAACTTTTTTCTTTGAATTCTCAAGGTAAAGGATGATCAATATAATTTTCATCTATTCGAAGTGACACAATTAATTATTATTAGTTATGAGTAATGGTTTAGACCAAGACCAAGAGCATGAACTGTTCTCAACTTAGGAGTGAAGGATATTTTTTCATTGAATGATAATTCTGCTTAATTCTGCTGTTTTGGTCATTCATATACGAAACGCCTTTCCATTGAGAAGAGAATCATATTGATTATAATTTGCACATAAACAGCACCAAGTTTTGATAGTTGTAACGATTTTGAAATGTGGTGACTCTTTATTCACTTCTCCAAGGAGGTGTAGAGGTGTACAAGGCAGGTACTAATGAATAGTTTCGGCGTTGATTCCGCGATGGAATGCGGTAATCAATCAATGAAAGAAGCGCCAAAAATATTTGCTGAGAACTTCCCCATCAAAGTAATAACTACAGCACTGCATAAGTAGCTAATTCATTGCATAAAGTATTTGAGACGAGAATAAAAGATGCAGTATATTTAATGGTCCCTCTACTTCTAAGATGAAAATGAACTGTTGAATTTCAATAGAAAAGGTATAGTTTTTTAGGAATTTATCGCTCATTAAGTTTGTAATTAAATTGAATCGAAAATTAAAAAGAAAATTAGCTTATGCAAAATTTGAAATGAAAATAAAATTCAACATCCTGTCGACTTCTTGCATTCTTGGTTGAACTACCCCTGGATGTTGATATTTTTTAGGATGCTGGCTTTACCCACCTCGATTTTTTGTAGCAGCAAAGGGTACATCTGAATCAGCTTAATTGAATACTGGTTTATGTAGAATTATTTCATTATCGTCGGTGTCGACCCTAACTCCGAAAATACAGGGTTTTGTTTCCGAATCACATCAAGAATACAATATTTATACAGAATCGTGTAACGGCACGATTCGATATCGATATTAAATGGAATGCTTTATTTGCTCAGAACTCTGAAAATTCAACCTGAATAATTGACATATCGAACAATTCCTGAAAGCTGTAATTTGCTGAGTGTACATAATGAAATATGCCGAATTAATTGGTGATATCGAGATAAAAACTGCTAATGCGTTGGACGAAGTTGATTAGAATGCCAAAAAAGTGTCACAATTTTGACAGGAAACTGATTGGAATTTTGATTAAGTCTATTCCGATTGAGTTAGTTGATATTTTTTCGAAGAGCCCTATCATTAGTATTTTGAATTTAGTTCTGCGTATTCAACAACACAGACTGACGAAAAAATCTAAAACTTCAAAAGTATTGATCGAACTATTGTATCCAATCCAAGTATTGATCCAAACAGGAATTCTGTCTATAGTATTTACTATTCTTCTCTCCAGTGCTTCAATTACATTTGAAAGTTGTAAAAAAATTGTACTACTTTAGATGTTTGAATAAATTTTGATTGGATTGATTGAAGTCCAACAATTTCTGATACATATTTTCAGTTCCTATTTTGACGCGCTTGTTCTAGAAAACATCGGGCTACCATTATATTATGCTCAATTATGGGTTACTCATGAATTATACTATAATTTAGGTACTTTTAGAATAAACAAGGCCCTCGACATTGACTTCAATATACTTCTGGCTGAGTTTCATTTGATGGGTTTTTCCAAATACTCCAACAAGATGCGCTTAATAGTTTCAAATTCTTAGGGTGCAATATGAGTTCGTATTAAAATACACTATTCACACAGCCTCTTAGACCGTTTTCCAGAAAATTTGGGAGACATGAGTGAGGAACAAGGTTATGGAGGACCGCTACCAAGGAAGATGGGACATGCACATGATGACAGATTAATGTTGGAGTTTAAAAAAGGACTGTTGAAAAAAACATTCAAGAATGTCGCGGAAAAGAAGCTTTCGAAATATTGAGTGACTATTTGATTTCTCAAATTTTTTGTTCGTTTGTTACGACCTACTATTGTATTTTGTATACCTAAAAAAAATTTCGTATCTACCTTTGTTAACCACATTCACGGATTTGAGTTGAAATAATTTAACTTATATATCTCTAAAATTGTATATCTTTAAAATTTGAGCTCCTAGGTGAATATGAATAAGTTATTTGAATTCAGAATATCACATTAATATAGAATCAGCTCAGAAACCTCCACACCAAAACAGCTGTTCCCCTGTGTGATATACAAATCTATATCTATACCTACTACTACATTCACCCGAAATGTACAACTTTTTTTATGATGATCTTTCTAGAATTTCTCTTACTGCTTCATGCATTGATATGAGATCAATGCATGAAGCAGTAAGAGAAATTCTAGAAAGATCATCGTAAAAAAAGTTGTACATTTCGGGTGAAATTTTCACAAAATTGTGGATGACCTGATGATAGCAACTGAATTCAAGCTTTTTGTGGACCCTATGGTGATTGATTGAGTTTCAGTGGTATAAATAATGAGTATTTATACCACTGAAACTCAATCAATTACCATAGGGTCCACAAAAAGCTTGAATTCAGTTGCTATCATCAGGTCATCCTCAATTGTGTGAAAATTTCCTATTCTTCAAGAGCCAGAAATCTTGGTCTGATTGTGAATGGAACATTCTCTTGGAATACGCAAATTACGAGCTCGAGTAAAATTTTTTCTTATTGCTCGCATCGACAACGTCTCCTAAAAAACTTTTGTCATTCCAAACTAGAAAAAATCTTCATTTTTGACTTTTACTCCTTATATTTGATTTTTGAAATTGTTTATTACATATTTTACAAATATGCCTCTGGGAATTGGAAGATTACTTGTCTTCCATTCAACTTCTTATAGATGGAGGAGAAAGTATCAACTTTGTGTTCTATGTTGGTTTGTTGATTCTTATCTAAATGAACTTTAATAAGCTGAGAACCATTCAACTTCACTCTTATCCTCTTGCCGATAATTTCAGCTGGATAAATTAAGTGATCCAAAATAGCATCATACACAGCAGTCAATGTGCGAGATCTTGGGCGCTTCTGCTTGCTCCTAGTCCTAGTTTTACGTGTGGGCTTATTCAAAATCTTGCGTTCACCAACGAAAACTACATGCCTACCACTAAATTTCTTCTCAAGTTCCCTGACCAAGTCAGGATTGCAATTTTTGGAACTGTTTTAGTTTGGGCATCGGCACATAGATGATGATTGACTTTTTATTGTTGCAATCTATTTCCTTAGCCTTAGTAACGTGGAGCTCCCTGAGTTGAGCTTTCAAATCAGAGCTCTGTTCCAATTCCAATAAAGCTTGAGCCACTTGGGACTCAAACTGATCGGGATCAGCACCTCCAGCTCTTATTATTTTATTAGCCATCGTGACATCAAAGAGGATTATAACGATGAACAACGATTGAACAAGCTCGAACGCTTGTGGAATGCTGATATGAAATTCATCTACAATTTGAGGAAATGTGATCACGTCAGTTAGTTTCAGCAAGACCTGAATTTGTTAGCCATGAAACAACGTAGCATTTGGTATACGCTGATTTCTGGGATGTGAGGTTCTGGGATCGCAGGAACATACGTATTTATTATATTGCAATCTGTGGCTTCTTGAAGACGACGTTCCTCAACAAGGGCGCTTGGCTATCTCACATAGAGAATACCTGCACGCTCAACAAATTTTTCTCACAATAGTCTTTTTGTTCAGCAGTTCTGGAATCATATAGTTCCAGGGCATTGAGTTTTTTAATCACCTTCCCAAAAATGTTGAGCGCCTGGACTCTCGAGGGTACAAAAAAAGTGTTAAGTCAATGCTTTTGAAAAAATGTTTTTATAGTGTTGCTGAATTTCTGAATGACAAACTGTTCTGATGTCAAATTTCTTTCTTTTTTTTTGTATTTGTATTTATTTTATCTGTATATTGTACTTTTATACAGGGTGTTTCCTAAACATGCGGCAAAAATTCAGGGGGTTGTTCCTTGGACTATTTTAAGCATGTTTTGTCCTTGGATGATTTTTGAAAAACCTCTTTGTTTCGAAGATACAGGGCGAACAACATTTTTCATATTTTTAAAATTAATAATAGTTTAAATAAAATGCGTACCGCACTGTGTTTACTAAGAAGGTACAATTTATTTTTAAATTTGTTTAACCAATTACTAAAAACGGCCAGTTTCCAGTAGAAAATGTGGAAGACTTGCGAAATCGGATCATTGCTGGGTGTAACTTAATAAGAAATGATCCTGGTGTTTTTGAAAGGGTTCGGCAGTCAATGAGGAGAAGATTGGATGCTTGTATGCTGGCTAGAGGTGGTCATTTTCAACAGTTTTTGTAGGTTGAGTTGAATTTTCATGTAATTTTTCATAATAAAATGTTATTATCTGAAATTTTGTTTCCCCTATATCTTCGAAACAAATAGGTTTTTCAAAAATCATCAAAGGACAAAATATTCTTAGAATAGTCCAAGGAACAACCCCCTGAATTTTTGCCGCATGTTTAGGAAACACCCTGTATATCTACATATTTATTTATTAGTGCCAGTATATGTCGCATTATATTGTACTTAACTGACTTATCTCATACATAATTTGTCCTAAGAGATTCAATAAATTATTTATTTATTTATTTTGAAAGCCGTCTCTCAATTCATCTCAATTCTAAGAAGTATTTAACAAGAACAAATCTCAATATGTGAGTCCGTATATTTCTTGGACCAGTTCTTCTGATACCTATACCTTTTCACTCTCTCTTTCAATAAGGAAAATTCAAATTACAATTGCAGTTGCATTATTAAGTTGGGGACTATTCTTGGAGAAAAAGAGGCTTTCTAACTTTAGTAGTTCTAGCCTTTTATTCTTGGCTTCATATAAGCTCACTCTTCGTTCCCCAATGACCAACACAATACAGAAAAATAACATTCTGCGATATTAAAAACAACGAAAGATCCATAATGTGAAAAAGAGAACTGAAAAATGAACCGTCTGAAAGATATCACCACTGTTTGGAAAGTGCAATTCCTTCCAAGCCGCAGGATAAGGAAGAATTCCTGCGGGATAAGCGGGAGAATAGAGCGCCTTTTCCGTGAAATGTGTATCAAATTATTTCGTCGACCAGCAGTTCCGCAGGTGCCGCTCTCTTCAACAGCTCCAGGAGCTCGTAGCGCCTGCGAATCTCCGATGCTTCCAGTGGCATCGCAACGCCAAGAGCAGGGGGCTCATATCCGACAATCGACAGAGTTGAACATTTTTTTATCGTAAGATGTTTCTAGAATAATTTGTTGTTTTGTATGTTTATCATGCCGAATAAGGTCGGGTATGTTCAGGGATTCACGGCTTGGCTTGATTTTCAAGTTACTTGGCTTGCGCTTGACTTGATATCAAGTGAAGCTCAAGTCAAGTCAAGTATTTACTTATCAAGTACTTTAATCATATCAAGCTATCTGACTTTCAGCAGTTTCATTGTGTAGTGTTACATCAATAAAAAAATGATGAGGAGAGAATAAACCTTGCAAAAAACACTTTTATTTATTAAAGAGACCCATATATTATAAGAGATCCAAAAAAATAAATTTTTTCAAATAGAAACATAAATTAAATCACTTTAAATCATATATGTGAAATGTGTAGCCAATTTTCGAATAAATTCTTCTAGGAATTTCGATTTCTTGGAAAAAGTAGAAAATGCCACCCTCCAATATTTGCCGCATGCATCCAATTCACCCACGCCCAACCCAAATTAATTTGATATAAAAAATCATTTGTGCAATTCAATGAAGTTATTCTATACATAGGTACTTCTAGGAATTCGAATTTCTCGTATGAAGTAGATAATCCTGCCCTCCAATATTTGCCGCTTCGGTGAAATTCGTTTTGTTTTTTTCATTTTATATGGAAACATATATGTGAGTGTGTAATACGAGTATTTGTTGAATAAATTCTATATATTTTTCTTGTTTCTGATGTTCTCTTCTTCCGAGTATTTTTCATATAGAATAAAAACATGAATTAATTTCAATGGTTTTTCAAACCTATATTTTCAATGTGGCCCCAGCTTTTAGATTCTTGAAACAATCGAAATCTACGAATAGATTTCATGAAATGTGAGAAAACTACTAATAAATTCACACTGGCAAATGCTTCAGTTTCTAGGCGCTCGGGGAATCCTCTTTATTCATTATATGCGACGCGTGCATATCAATCTCAAGTAATATCAAGTAGCTTGATATCAAGTCAAGCAATAAATATCTAAAATCAAGTCAAGTCAAGCTCAAGTATGTAAATTTTCACGAGCTTGAATTTAAGTCAAGTATTTGGTTAAAATTTCAAGCTACTTGCCTTGGTATGTCGATTATGCTCATCCTGGCACTCTTGGTTCTATATAGTGGTAGATTAACGCCTGGTCATAGTGCGCCTGTCATACTGCTTCAACAAGCTCAATCGTCTTTTATCAGAATGGTTTAATACTTCCTTAATTCTGTGGCTAATCCTTTTTTTTGCCACACCTTGTGGAACAAAATCGTGCGAAAATATCTCTGATTCACACAGATTGGTTATTCTTTATTATTCTAATATGTTGGTACTAGGAACTCTCCTGCCAAGGGTTCATTTATTATCTGTCAAATGTGTAATACAGAATACTCTTCTATGAACCCATATTTTCCAATGCAAAAATCACTAAACGATATTTATTGAAATATTATTTTGAACACGTGAGAGAATATCAATGACTTCTGCACTTGTATTATAAATAACTATGCTATAATTTTCATAGTTTGGATTCTCATATGGTATTCTCATGCGTCTGTGCTACAATATGTGTGCCATGTTGAGATTTGCGTGATCAGCTTATGTAGTCGCTGCACAGTCCGCTTTTGAGTATCTTTTTGCTGAAGTTAAAAAAATTGTAAGATTATCCATGTAACTTATGCAAATAAATTGTATTGTATTCTATACTTGCTCGCCCTCCTAGCTTCTTGCATACTCAGTTAGTAGATGTAGAACTTCCCACACCGAATATTTCCGTAAATATGAATTTTCCGGACAAAAACGTGCCACGAGATTTTACAAACATGCCCGTAAGTAGGGTGCACCTTCTCCATGATCTCAAATAGTAATAGAACTTGAGTGACACATAATTTCGACGATTCTGCAATTTTATTTATAAATAGATACTGAACCGTCTTGTATTGTGTGTATTCCAAATACTGTTTTGACATGGTAATATATCAAAACATTTTCCAAACCTGAAATAGTAGGATTCGACCGATGAAATGAAGGATTTAGAATATAACTTTAAACTCAAGCTCGATTGGAAATTTAAAAAACTGTCGTGCAGAGTGACTGCATTCAGGGCGGAGATGTCTCTAAAGCACGCCACTGACCCCAAACCCTAAACTTTGGTAGTTGTGTACCGCGCTAGATACATAATAAATTAACATAAATAAATTAAAGCTTGCAGGTTCGTACTGAGAATCTGCCCCTTCCCGATACAAGGTTGATAACTACACAAAGCAAGTTATAGGGGATATAAAACGTACGTGGGTTCCCTCATTCGTAACAGAAATTTCGTTAGCAGAATTGTAAATCAACAACATGAATGCCCCTGACATCATATCGACAAATTGGTCCCATACACCTCTGTCGAATGCTCCTGTAAAAACTGGAGTAATACGGATCCGACTTTTATGTTCTTAATATAAAATTTGTCATCAACACCAACGGACTTTGGTTGGTTTCACCAGTTTTCTCTCTCTTTCTACTGAAAGACGTATCTTTTCAAATTCGACTCCATTTTTCTTCTATGATGTAATCTTTCGTGTGATATCCCTCTTACTTTATCTGAGAAATCCATTTATTGCTCTTTTATTTCGTCAAATTTTTTTGAAATTATTGAAAATACTTTCAATGAAGATCCGAGAATTATGGAAAACTATTTTTTTGAGTGGCGCTTATGCTTTAATCCAAATAAAATAGAAGTATCCTGTTTTCATTTAAATAATCAACAAAAGTATAGAAAATCGAAAGTAACTTTCAATAATTCTGTCTTAAATCATAATTATGCTCCCAAATATCTTGGAGTTAAACTCGATTCTTCTTTGACTTTCAAGGTTCACTTAGAAAACTTACGTTTGAAATTGAAGTAGAGGAATAATATCCTCCAAAAATTAGCAGGATCTTCATGGAGTGCTGATGCCAGCACTCTTCGTACGGCAGCATTGGCCTTGGTTTATTCTGCTGCTGAATACTGTTGTTCTGTTTGGTTCAATAGAGCTCATGTTCATGAGCACTATTCCGTATAAGAAAATTTTAATTCGAAATTTCGAAAAAAATCAAGGGGGCACATGACACATTGATTAGAAGAAATATAAAAGGTGTAAGTGAAAATTAAAAAGATTGAAAGAATTAGCTTTCTCAAAGTGGGGTAACCCCTTTCATTAGACAACTCTAGTTACGCCACTGGATGTTCGATTATATTATTGTAGACTCATGATAATGGCAATTAAATTGGATTGGGCTATTTCCGAAGAAATACTATCAGGTGAATCTCAACTTTGAATGTCAAGGGTGTTTTTTTAGAGCTATAGAACTTTAAATTGCAATAAAACAATGATGGATTGTCCGATTGACATGAATTTCCTTTATCCGTAAGGTAATCTTGTGGCATTACATTTTAAATACGACTTCTGGCATATGACCGACACGGCTGGCTTGGATGTAGTCCAATCTGGACGTCCAATTTTCGATGACTTTTCCAACATTTGTGGCCGTATATCGGCAATAATACGGGGAATGTTGTCTTCCAAATGGTCAAGGGTTTGTGGCATAGACCAATGAGTCTACATAGCCCCACAGAAAGTAGTCTAGCGGTGTCGAATCACAAGATCTTGGAGGCCAATTCACAGGTCCAGAACGTGAAATTAGGCGGTCACCAAACGTGTCTTTCAATAAATCGATTGTGGCACGAGCTGGGTGACATCTTGCGCCGTCTTGTTGAAACCACAGCTCCTGGACATCATAGTTGTTCAATTCAGGAATGAGAAAGTTAGTAATGATGGCTCTATACCGATCACCATTGATTGTTACGTTCTGGCCATCATCGTTTTTGAAGAAGTACAGACCAATGATTCCACCAGCCCATAAAGCGCACCAAACAGTCAGTTTTTCTGGATGTAACGGTGTTTCGACATACACTTGAGGATTAGCTTCACTCCAAATGCGGCAGTTTTGTTTGTTGACGTAGCCATTCAACCAGAAGTGCGCTTCATCGCTAAACAAAATAAAATGGACGTAGTGCGCGATACGTATTCCGCACAGAACCATTATTTTCGAAATAAAATTGCACTATTTGCAAGCGTTGTTCAGGCGTGAGTCTATTCATGATGTCTATTCATGATGAATTGCCATCACTTGACAGCTGTTAAATCGGTCGCCATCAGTAATGCCAACTTAAAGTTATATACCTCGAAAAACACACCCGTTGTATGAACCTAGCAGATCTATATTGCTGGTTTTTCCCAAGCATTTCACGTTACATTGACCTCATTTGAAATCACTCAAAGATGTAAAGACTGGTGATATCCACAATATCATAACTAAATTACAACCTACAAAGGAGCCTTAGGATAACATTATCATGATTGAATTCGTGGACAGATCCAAAGATCTCTTTCAAAATAGTCGAGCAAACTCAAGGTTCACGTATGAGAGGAAACTCATTATGTCTAAAGCATATGTCACATTCTACGCATCAAGAGCTTGACGAGAGGACCATTCTGCCAGAATTTTATTCCTTTCCGTTAATTAATTCTGGTATAACGTTCAGTTATTCAAACAATTGGACTGAATGTAAAACCGGAAACTATGGAAGGACCAAACTGCAGACATACCTCGGCTTATATTGAAATAATGGTGACCATCTACCCGTGTTGACAATAATAGACATTCCACGACGGCAGAGAGATCGCAAACACGTTCAGAATCTCAAATATGAAATTGATTTGATCCAGCTCATATTCCCTGGACAAATGCTGCAGAGCTTTCAACGCAACGTATGACTGGTTATTTTAGGCCCTCGCGAATTTAATTCTGATTAGTTGGCGCTATGAATTCACCTGGTTTCTGGTAGATTGCCCGCGATAACTGGAATAACATAAATTAATCGTCGGTATTATGGTAGATTTCACTAGTTAAGTATTACGTCACAATTGTGCCTGTACGCCTATGGCAATTATGCATGATAAAGATAAAACTGTGGTGAAATTCCGTGATATATCAGATTCTTGTTTTGGGTAATCGAGATCGCCTAGCATGAGGAAGATTTAGAATATTAGGAGCAGTAAAAAGAAATCCATTTTTTTTTCCGAACGATGGCTTTAGTTATCATCTCGGGTTGTATGAGTCTGATCGGGTTTTACTACATTGCTTCAGAAAGATGAGATTTCGTACTACAAAAACTTTTGTGACAGTTCTGTGATCAGTTGGCTCAGTTCAGTTTGGACGCGCGTCTAAGATAGACATTAGCTAAGAGAAAATACGCTATGGAACAAGCCGTCCATTTGTGGTTTGCGCAGGAAGACCCTATGGGTTTTCGGGCAATAACCAACATCATCACGTGGGAAGCTATAGCTGCCGGAAACTCTAGTCCTGGTAATGATATGTGAAAAAGTTATCGAGGAATAATTATAAAGCAAGAAAAAAGAATATTGGACATGCCCTCAGGAGAAGTGCTAACCGTAGACACGTGTTTCGGGCTTTCGGCCCTCATCAGTACGGTGAAAAAGTGTTAGATGAGCAACACTTGAAGGTATTCCTGCGGAAACCACAAATGGACGGCTGGCTTCTGTTGTGGACTCCATTTGTTTTTTGTTTTGATAATTCTAACGATAAATTCAAGATATCTTGAACTATGAAATTTCTTTCATGAAGAAATGTTTATTGATCACCCTGAATAATGGTGCCAAGCAGAGATTTGAAATTTTTATTATGAATTAATTCTTTGTGGTTACGAAAACGAAAAAAAATCATGATATCAACATGCAGGGTGATTCAATATTCAAGAAAATAGAAAAGGTCTCAAATTTTCCTAGTCCGGATCTGATTTACTCGATTTCAGAAATATTGAAGGAAGGCGATAGTAAAGGGCGACAAAACTTCAAAAATTGAAATTATTCGGTGAGTTTCTTGAAGAGTTATTGAACTAAAAAAATTTCACTCATAAGTAAATGTTTATTGATCACCCTGTATGACCGTGCCAAGCCGAGATTTAGAATTTTAATAATGAATTGATTCTTTGTGGTTCCGAAAACGGAAAAAAATCATAATATTCACGTACAGGGTGATCCAATATTCACGGAAATAGGAAAAGTCTGAAATTTTCTTAGTCCGGATCTGATTTATTCGAATTAAGAAATATTGAAGGAAGGCGATAGGAAAGGGTGACAAAACTTCAAAATTTGAAATTATTCGGTCAATTAGTTAAAGAGTTATTCAACAGTGAAATTTCACTCAAAAGATGAACATCACCCTGTATATCCCAAACGAAGGCACTCAGGCGATTGAAACCTCTTGATACGGGTCCTCCTTGATGACTTTAATTCATGGTATTCATTTGTCGCATTCTTCCCGGGACACCCTGTATAATATGTAATAATAATAATGGACTGAACGAACCTATATGTATACTTAAAATTCATCTCAAAAACTAAACAAAGTGTAACGGTAACAAAGTGTTCGCGGAAATATATTTATGAAAAAAAAATGTTATGTCGACCTGAACAATACGGCCTCAAATATTAATACTAAATTTTGAATCACCCTGCATTTTTGAACAAGTGATAAGTGTAAAACCAAATAGCTTTTGTGCTTGCGCATAATTATTTTGAAAGCAAGTAAATAAAAATAAAAAAAAAATCGAAACACTCATCGGAACGCAGAATGAAAAAAAAAATCGGAATGGAATGGAAGTCTATTAGGCAGTTCAATATAAAAGTCTAGTTATAATCAATTGGACAATTAGGGAGCAGAAGAGAAACAGAAACAAACTGGTTCTAGCGTACGCAATTTGCAATATGAACTGTTGCAAATTCTCAATATGCGTTTCAAATTAACAGTTCCCATTTTTCGATAGCGTATTCATCATTTCCCCTCTGTGAATATAACGAGACGATCCAACTTGTGATGCACAGGGTACTGGGTAGGTAGCATTAAAATGAACCCGCTGGAAAGAACACAATATTGCATTGACAACAATTATTTATCTTTGTTGTTTCGGGAGCAATATAAAAAGAGGAGGGTTCTTGTCTGTGAAGTTTTATCTTTGTTGCCTTGTGAGAGAAGTGACCCGATGAAAAATGGTTCCCATTTGGACATATCCTAGAATATTATACGTGGAACATGACAAGGGCGTTAGACAGGAAATACGGATCTCTCTACTTGGCAGGAGAGTGGAAACACTATAAAACCTTGGAATGAAAAATCACACTTTTATATCACGATATATCATATTGTTTATATAAGCATTTCGAATGGCGGATAGGAAGGAAGTTTGATTAAATTTTTTCTCTTCTCTTCCTACATGCAAACGTCTTCTGAGAACTTTCAATTTGAGTTTCTGATTGGAAATACGGTATTGAAGTTTGAAGAATATAATCATCACTCACATCACCATATCTGGAGGTGTTGTTCCACTCTGCTCATACAGGGTGGCCATTTGAAAACGAAACAGACGATATTACAGACGAAATAAAGTTTTTCGATAGAAATGCTCGGACAGGTCGATTTCTGTTTCGAGGGGGACAACTTAAGATGTAGGTTACGGACGCATAGCGCTTCAACCCTTGCTACTACAACCCTCACCCCCAAATTTTGAATAGGGAAAAGGCAAAGGAAAGGCAAAAAGGAGTTACCTCATCTTTTCTCGTCAATTGATCTGCATTTCTGCACCGTGCATTCCAGAGTGAGCATTAGGCAAAGTAGGTTGATATGATTTTGAAACAAGAGATATCGTCATACCTCATTCAAAAACAGACTGTATAACGAAGAGTTGATAAATTTGTAAATGAAAAGGACCAAAATCGCGACATCTTCTTTCTGTAAGGAAAAAGGTGAAAGAGTCAAATCGACAAAACCTTAAACATTAGACAGAGTGTACATAAATCGCCCTAAACCGTCAAAAGCACGTTCATATCGACCGTCAACAAAGGTACATGATCGATCGTCTGCGTCATCAAACGAACTAGCAGCCATAACCGAAAAAAAAAACTAAAGTTACAATCACTTGCCATCCCATCCATGTCGCGATTCAATTTTAATCAACGATAAAACCAACCTTTCGAAAACAAAAGAACGATAAATCGGATGGAGGCTAGCATTTCCCCCACTCTTCCCCCGTCCGTTACCGCCGTACAGTCGGCAGAGGGCAGAGTTATAAAAATAAGCATTACCTCCACTACGGGATGAAACTTCAGAGTTGCACATCACGGCTCATTTACTGGAATGATGTTTATTCATATTCGCCATCAGTCCACTGAAGTTCTGAAATGATAAAAACCTCCGAGCTGTCAATCGAAACCGAGGGAGAATGTATGACTCGTTCATCCGTGAAAAAAAAAAAAAAACAAACGGAACACGATGGAATTCCAGCCACCGGCCGGAACATTCCAGGTATTTCAAGTGAAACGTTTAATGAACTAAGGCCGGGCGTACACGAACGCTTTTTTTCGTGCTTAATCACGTTTCGGGAAGTCTCTACGCCAGGCTCATACGTGTCGAGTTATTTTATGGTGATTATTTCCGTGTTACTCGTAATATTGAATACCCTTTTCACTCCACCTTCTACGGTAAGAAGCGACGGGTGAGGTTACGTTTATTATTTCGCGTATTAAGCGCGTTAAGAATATTTTTCTGCTATTCGCGGAATTTATATGAAGATAAATGAAAATTATCTGCTCCATTTCGATATCAAGCGTTTCCTCCAAAGTATCCCGAAAAACTCTCGCTTTAAAATTCTTACTAGCAGCCTAAAAGTGTTGAGGGGAGACAGGCCCACTCAAATAGCTGCTTTTTCATTTGTAAACTTTATTCATGAGAAACTAGGGGATTTTTCACACAGGTCTCTTTTTTCATTTATCACGTGCTTTCGATATTTCTTGATGCAACCACAGAAATGAAATTGGGCACAACTCTCCGTTCAAGGACTGTGATCCTCAGTGCAAAGTTTCATCGCAATCGGAGAAGTACTAGAGGAGATTCAGGTCATTTTGTGTCGAAATCGAGTAATTTTTTTCTATGGTTGTGATGCAACCACAGAAATGAAACTTGGCCCAACTCTCCGTTCAAGGACTGTGATCTGTAGTTTTCGTGGGATATTTTTGAATGGGTGGCTAGTTTCATTATAAATCGTAATAGGTCGTTTGAAACAGTGGCGGCTTGTACTATGCGGCAGATTAGACAGAGCCTCACCAAATAAATTCTGGAAATTGAACAAGCTCCACATAGCAACAATAAACACGGCATTCAGTAGCCTAGACGTTAAGAGGTAGACTCACTCACCGAGATGCGACAAGGTGCCGGGTTCGAGTCCCGGCGGCTCCCGATAATAATAAATTACCCAAGCGTCTGTGACACGGCACACACAATTATACCAAAGTCACACTGATGAGTCCGGTGTGTGTGCCAGGGACGAAACGCATAAGTAGGCATATGTGAAATCCTACAAATTGAAACATTTGAAATCGAATAGTCAGATTTAGATTTGCTGATGATACGTCGATGGCGGTCTCAGCACAGAGTCCTTTCGAGCTCACAGCAATATGTAATGTTCCACTTATTTGTGGAGTGGTGTAACTCGAATGCTTTGATTTTAATTAACAATTCGTTTCCGTAATACTTATTATGATCGTTTGGTATTGATATGTTTGAATCAGCGAGTCACTTCCAGAGATACGGTTACATTTTTAGAGTAATCAGAGAGCTCTCTGAAATGGAATCACCATGTCGAATCAGTGTCTAAAAATTAGGTAGTTCTTACGCAGGGTTAAAGACTCATTATTTTCTAGTAAAACCATTTCAAGTATTTATTAAAGTTTGATGTATTACTTTCTTAATTAAGAGATGTTATGAGGATTGATTGATTGATTCGGGTATAGGTTGTTGCTTAAAAAAGGATATTCAACTTGAATTCAGGCGATTCATGTAAGAGATATAAAATAATTACTCTAGCTATTAATGGGGGCTATCGCATATGAATTCGCCACTAGGTGCGCTAGTGTAGCGTGAGATCTCCGATTATTTGAATTTTGAAATGTCCATTGTGTGTTGATGGTCTTTTATCAGTAATTACACTGTTGTGTGTAATTTCTGATGAATATTCAGATTAATTATAGTAATAATGAATTTTGGTTCAATAAATGTCAGTGCTTTGAAAGCGGAGTTGAAAAAGAAAGCCAATTTAACAGATTAAAAGAACAGCTGATTCAAAGGTAAGTTTGTTCACTGGTTCAAAACACATTTATTTTCGAAAGTATGCTTATTTTACGAGTTTACAGCTATGGGTTTCCACACTCAAGACTATTACGGATATAATAATTTTAATGAAAACGTAAATTAAGTGATATGAAACAATATCTATGTAGGCTTGGTTAATCGATCGTCTAGAGGTATGATTCGATTATCTGGACTTTCGTCTTTTTCTCCGTGACTTTGTTGGATTTGTAATAATTAAACTCTTTTGAATTATTTACATCTATTTACAGAGCCACAATTATACAGTAGAAACTCAGTATCGAGAAGATCTTAATTACGTTTCAATTACAAGTTTCTCACTACGGTACTGAATTTCGTCTTTAACTCTAGTTTAATTGCTCGAAACGTCTTCGATTATCACGTCTTCGTCGTACTTCAAGTTTTCGGTCGTCTCGTCTTTGATTTGTTCGTGACTCGTCTTAATCTAGTCCACGAACCGTCTTTACGTCGTACGTCTTAAGTTGACCGACCGAACTTGTTCTGTCTCTCGTCTTAGACTTAAGTTAAACTGTACCGTCTGTACCCGTCTTCGGTTTAATCTTAACTGTACCCGTCTTCGGCTTAATTTGAACTGTGCTCTCTCCCGATTGGAACTACCTTGTCTCGGTTTGACCACACTCTTAGGGGAAGGTACCATCCCCCAAGTCCAATGAGATATTTGCCGTACCGCCCACAAAGATCTTCGCGGATTCCTGGCAATCGAATATTTTAGAAGGACTAGAACCTGATGAACATATGTAACCATCTGGCACGACCGTGTTGTCTTCGGACCTTATCAACCCCCCAATAAATATCTTCAAGATTTACAACTCTTGACATATCTTCGACACCTCGAAGAATAACAAATCCTTTTTACATTTATGTACAATAACGATTCGTTCCCTGTAAATCAATTGAAACTGTCATGCCCTCGACACTAAAAGAAACTAAAAGGTCTCCAAGCATCCGGTTGACCATCGCAATTATTTACAGGGAAACAATAAGTAACTGGATCCTACATCTATAGTTTTAACTGTTGAGTGACCCTCTGACAGTTAGTAGTGTTACTTTAAAAAGTGTTCCACCTAACTCAGATATAGTAAATATTAATAATTATTCTTTAGAAGTTTATAAAGACTATGTGGGAATGACTGTGCTGCAGTGCTACAGTGTGATGAATGATGAACGAGTACCCACTTAGTGGCTCTAGAGACTAATTCTTGCAATAAGTTACTTTTTTCTAGGGGGCAAGTGCACTCAGAGAACACAAGAGCAATCATCTTATTTAATGAATATTGCCATTGAATTAGAAGGAAAAATTGTTCAGAGTTTGTTTGTGTAAGTGTGCTGTTGGTAAAGGGCCAAAAGCATTTTGCAAACACATTACTTGTGTATGCTATGCAAGTTCTTGGTTTGAAGAGCATTCTGAATGGAGTATTGGAAAAACCAACCACAGAAAAATCAAATATAGCATGAACCCAAGAGAATTAATTTGAGTTGCTTCCCTAGAAAAAGCTGAAAATCTTGCATTTCAGATATAAAAGTGCAATCTCACCAAGTGGAAAAGAAATGATAATAATAAAAATGGTTCTTTATTTCAAATCTTCTCCATAAAACTCGAATAAGTTATCTGGACAGGAAGTGAAATATGAAGTACCAAAAAAAAACATATAGGTACCTACCTATCTACTATCACAATTAACTTTGAAATTCCTCTAAACCTTAATGAATTCTAAAAGAAATTTATATAATCTTCTTTTGAAATAGTTTTCATCTTCTATAGTGTTGATATTATTTGGTGGGGAGTTATATATTTTGAGGCATCTATATTCAATTTGTTTAGACTCTAGAATGTAGATAAATTCAGTTTGGGATAGAGATAAGTAGTCCTCATTTCTTGTCACGTAAAATATTTTCGTATTTTTCCAATAGTTTTGTATTTTTCTTAATGAAGAGGATATATATCTGAATACTTATATATTTGCGTCATGTGATTAAATTTTTTTTTCTGAGAATCTAAAAGCGTACCATGAAAAATTGGACAATATTGGAGTAAAATGCTTTGTTTACAGCAAAAGTAGTACTTTTTTATCTAAGTAATGAAATTTTCGTTCGAAGAATTTGAGTTCATACTCTCGAACTGAAAATGATCTCAGGAAATATTCAGGATTTCCAGTATCTTGGTTGAGTTTGTTATTAAGCAATGAGCAATGAATTAAGTTCATATAGGTACTGAAGCAAAAATTTATGTGATGTTGATCCATTCAGGTTCTGATTAAATAATACAATTTCGAAAACCCAGGTATCATCGAGGATTTATATTATCTGGAAATGCAGGACTGCAGGCTAACATCAAGTAGCAGCTATACTGAGAAAATTGGAAATACTGAATCTTTGGCATTATTTTGAATCACTTCAATTTCTATAGGTTTCCAAAACCTTATATTCTCTATGAATTAAGTTTACCCACGCACTTTGCGTGTTTGCTACAAAGGGGTATCCATCCGCGAAAAATATATAAATCGCATTCTTCCGACAGAAAGTACAATAAAAT
The DNA here is from genome assembly GCF_914767665.1 of Harmonia axyridis. Classification (NCBI taxonomy): domain Eukaryota; kingdom Metazoa; phylum Arthropoda; class Insecta; order Coleoptera; family Coccinellidae; genus Harmonia; species Harmonia axyridis. The sequence goes on from NC_059508.1 coordinate 2,008,305, forward strand.
TTATCGATCTGAATATATAGAACACGAATTCTTATTTGTGGATGCTCGGAAGAATTTATTATTTATACCAACAGGTGCAATCTACAACTGGCTCCTATCAATAAAACAGCCGGCATGAACTGCAAGATTTTCTTTCATTGGAAGCATCCGATGATACTCTGGAGCAAGGTGGTCGGTTTCATGTAATAACATGTTTCAACAGTCTCGATATCTATCTAGCTGGGATATTATGAGTAAATAAAATACGTGAGTGGGAGGGAATGCTGCAAAATTTCATTATATCTGCCTTCAGCTTCCGCCAGTAGCTTATGTTTTCTTCTCTACCATAAGCAAAATGTTACTTCCACTCCAGATCAGAGGCTGACACAGTATGAAGTCAAAATGAACAATATCCACCAATTTCCAAACAGAAATGGTTTTCCTGTCAGCTTAGGATTTCTTTATTGCAACGAATTTTCGAATTCTATAAAAATTTCTTAACTACGTACCTTTCATTTTGCGAATTTAAGAATATAAAACCTATTTGTGTATAATATACACTGGGAAAACAGCCTGTAAGTTTGTGAATATTCAGTTTATAGAACACAAACTACAGGTTCATACAAATTTGAATCCATGCATACATTTGTGCTACAAAACTATCCACTTTCCCTATTCAAATTCCTGATGGGGTTGCCCCCTCTCCAAGGGGTTGCTAGTAGAAATAAGCTTCGTATCCCAGATCATGTCCCCCTGTCATCAAAAATCGTCCCTGTCTGAGTGTTTTCACAGATTCTGATTCGTTGTTGATTTATTGAAAGTGGGCACTTTAAATTGAGACACCCTGTATAAATATTTATGTCAACTTGGAGTAGTGTCGAAGAAGAAACTGGTATCGATTAATACAACAGAAATTATGTTACAGACCATATTTTGAAAACGGATCTGATGATGTTTTAAAACTTGAATTATAGTTGGACTACTTCCACTTGAAGTAACTACATTACTTATCGTTAAATTCTTCCTCTTCTCTGTACGGAAAACAGTAATTTGATTTTTGGGATAGAGAAAAAAATGAACCGAAACCATATCAGGAAAATATACAATCGTTTTAGGACGAGATTTGATTTCGAACGAATTCGTTCAAAAGGCCTTTTGAGATGACATTTCATCGTCTCTCATCTAATTGGATATATTCGTTCGAAATATATTACAATGAACGTTCAGTTTTCAGTAAATATTTTTATCAATCGCCGAAATATTGATCATCTAGTGCTGCCTTAACTGATGAACATATGCGTTGGAATTGCAGGCCAACATTTATACACTCCATTCATAAAATGGAAACTCAATTAGAGAAAACTCGATTGGATTGCGGCAATAAATTTTTATTATCTTTATGGCACCCCGGTGTTACATTAACCGCAGTTATAGAATCTAATTAAATAAAAATTCCATCAATAGGTTTCATCGGATCCATATTTAGTGTCGAATTATTTATTCCAATTGTAAATAAAAGCTCGTATCGAATTTTCCCTCAAACCGGATAAGGTAAATTTTATCATCCGAGAGGAAATGGAAAATTATATTTGCATAGGTCTTCTCCTCTCAAAAAACCCCTGTGAAATTGAAGTGCTTCACTTCATTACTCGCGACTAAACCTAATGAGATCTTCTTATTTTGCGTTTTTGATGATATATACTCGAATATCTGAACACAAGAATACTAAAGTAATTTCATCTGCACTGAATAAGGAAATACTCCATGGGGATTCATGAAATGGAGAAACCCATACTCACTTCCTTTTGAAATATTTGATCATAAAAGATGCTGCCTGTGAATTTACATTTCATTTCATCTAATTATTTAAAGGCGAATTTTTCATTATGCAATTGTGGACAGCTCATCACGGAAATCAACACAAAGTAATGACCACCCTATTATATATACAGGGTGGCCACTTTTTCAATGGGATTGTATTGGTAACTTTTAAACCATAAGAGTTAGAAGGTCGGTCAAATGGACAAAAAGTTGCATGCATAGAAGCATTATCAAGCAGTTCAAACAAATCGAGATTATCAGGGCCGGTTTTCGAGATATCATAAGAAAAGTAAATTATGTCATTTTGATTTTTCTTTTTTTCCCACTTCATTTCAAATATTATAGAAAAATGTTACAGGAATTTTTTATTCGACAGTAAATTATTCTCAATTTGACGTAATCAGATTTCGTATCCAACGTTTCGTACTCTCTGGGCCACCCTCAACCCCATTTTTTTCAATACGGACCTGCATATTTTATGACATTTTTCGAAATAACTTTTAACGCTGAATTCAACGATATATCATACAATGTCATTCAAAGTTGATTTTCAGGAGATTTTGACCCTCATCCAAAATTAATGGTGTGTATGTAAGAAAAAACAAGTCTATTAACGATATCAATGTTCTGACCCAAATTCAATCGAACCCAGAAAAAAAATCGAGAACTGAGGCCAGTGAATGGAATTTTTCAAAAACTGCTCTTAATAAAATAGTCAAGAGACGCGGATACAATGATTTTAATTTTGAATACCAAGCTTTGCAAAAATTATATCGTAATGCTCTCAAAATAAATTTCGATTCTGTAATTTGTTTCAACGGAACAAATGACAAATACAACAATAGTGATACCTCGCGAGAAAATTGAGAATGTTTTGGAAGGTATTCAAGGAGACCAAACAAGCAAATGTATAAGAAGTATGGGTTCCAGAACCGTAAAGTGCATTTTACAAAATGGTGGACATTTCGAACACTTACTTCATTAATTTTCATTTACTTTCGAATAATCATTTGATTTTTCTTTCATTAAATGATACTTTCGTTCAATTATTATGAATTGAAATATTTAAATGATTATTATAAAAGAAGAACCAAGAAACCAGTATACTGGTTTCTTGCTTTGATTCTAATATGTTCCATTTAGTTCAAGATGGGTAAGTTGATTTTCTTATCGAAATTTATTGCATATTGCATGTTGTTAATTAAACTAAATGAAGGTAATACAGATCCGACCCGAAGAAAATTGGATAAAAAAAATTTGGTCAAAATCTCCTGAAAATTAACTTTGAATGACATTGTATGATATATCGTTGAATTCAGCGTTAAAAGTTATTTCGAAAAATGTCATAAAATATGCAGGTCCGTATTGAAAAAAATGAGGTTAGGGTGGCCCAGAGAGAACGAAACGTTGGATACGAAATCTGATTACGTCAAATTGAGGATAATTTACTGTCAAATAAAAAATTCCTGTGACATTTTTTGATGATATTTGAAATGAAGTGGGAAAAAAAGAAAAATCAAAATGACATAATTTACTTTTCTTATGATATCTCGAAAACCGGCCCTGATAATCTCGATTTGTTTGAATTGCTTGATAATGCTTCTATGCATGCAACTTTTTGTCCATTTGACCGACCTTCTAACTCTTATGGTTTAAAAGTTACCAATACAATCCCATTGAAAGAGTGGCCACCCTGTATATGGCCTCCAAAAGTTAAGAATTTTTGTGATATTGGATGTAAAACTTCGGAGCGAAATTTAATCAATTATTTCAGATTCATTCGATATATTCTTTGAATAATTCAACCGAAAAAGTTTTTTTTCGAAAGAAGCTTTTTCCATTTTCGATTCTGCCAATATGTAGTATTATAACACTGCGGTTTGGATTAGGAATTCATCAAGCCAAGTAGTTTGACATTTTAACCAACTAAGACTTGACTTGAAAATCAAGCTCGTAAAAAATTACATCCTTGAGCTTGACTTGACTTGATTTTCGATATTTATTGCTTGACTTGATATGCACGCGTTGCGCGGCATACCTATATTTCTGCAATCTCGTGCGCGCTTAGACTAAATATTCGAGCGCCGAGAGACTGAAGCATTCGACAGTGTGTTTTCATTAGTAATTTTCTCACATTTCTATGAAATCTATTACTAGATTTTGCTAGTTTCAGAAATATCTTTCCAAACTTGGCCAAAATGACAAAGAAAATTTTCCAGAGCTGCTCTTACAGTTACAAAAACCCGCAATAGGTTAGGCGACAAATCTATAAGATACCTCGTGTGTCTTAGATCCTGGATGGAAATTTTGAAATCAAACACAGCCTGAAACTTAATAAGAAACTTAATTTTTTTCAAATTTTATTATGATTAATAGTGTTTCAATTTATGTTTCTATTTCAAAAATTTGATATTTTCGGTTCTTTTATACAATAAGTTTAATAAATAGAAGTGTTTTTTGTTCCTTCTCATTTCATCATTTTTTTTTTATAGATGTGACACAATGAAACTTCTAAAATCAAGTAGCTTGATATGATTCAAGTATTTGATAAATAAATACTTTACTTGAGATTTGAAAAACTACTATGTACTCGACTTGAAATCAAGTCAAGCTCAAACCAAGTAGCTTGAAAATCAAGCCAAGCCGTGAATCCCTAGTTTGGACCAAAAATGGATAGGGTGTTTATGAGGACATCATGATCTTGAACATGTCGAATTCATCAAAACTCAAGATTTTCAAATTACAATCTATATTTTTTACTATATCGGTCACTATACTATTCATTAAATAAATATATTCCTATACTTGAAATCAGAACTTCAATTTTGTAATTTGAAAATTTGAATTCTGACGAATTTCAATTATCCAAGTTCATGATTGCCTTATCAACCAACTGTACATTTTTGGTCCAAACCGAAAACAGTCTTATAATACTTCGTATTGGATGAATCGAAAATGAAGAAGTTTCTTCGAAAGAAACTTTTTCTGCAGAAATGTGAGACCTCGTTGCAACCATTTTTTTATAGGAATCTAATTAACTCATGATCCGTTGAGATTTTACCCAAGTATATTGCTGAAATTGTCATCAAATAAGCTATCTCATGATGCAATAATAAACTGGGTGTGCCATGTGAAATACGAAAGTAGTAGTCTGTTACAGGTTAACCGGAAGTTGTAGAAGTCTGAAAATATTTTAGGGAGAAAGATTATTGTCTTAAACCCCACCAATTGAATTTATTATGCACAAAATTTTGATTAGATTTCCGTGAACGTCTAATAGGCCATGAGGAGAACCACCCTGTATAATATTCTATTTCGGAAATGCTGGAATAAAAATTAGTGAAGAACCAAAGTACAGATTGGAGAATTCAGAATCCACATGAATACAGAGAGGTTTTCACGGGTGTTTTCCTTCCAACGGAAAACTCATTAAATACGATATCAAAAACCGGAATTTGTATGAGAATTCCGAAATATCTATTAGAAGGAAGTGGGAAAATATGCCTGTCATATTTTGGACCGGGACTGATATCAGAAATATTCGAAGAAGGAATTCAAAGGGAGCGTCAGTTTGGAATTCTATCGGGCTTAAGGATGATGGTCCAGAAAGGACTAGGTTGAGAGATGAAAAAGCAGTTCGAGAACTCTTAGATCAACTCGATATCCAGATTCTGAAAACATTCGTCGGTTTCAAAGGGTGGAATTTTTGACCCTCGCATTCATTTCAACGGAGAATTCGTGAGGTCGATGGGAACCTTTTATTATTTTTCAGGATTTAATTCGGTCACAAAAAGAAAGGAATTTCGGACAAGTCAGAGAACTAACTGAGACTGATATTTCGTATGTCAAAACTAGAAAATAATAATAATAATAATAATGTTTATTCATTCCGAAATACACAAAAATAATACACATTAATTCTACCTTAATTAATGAATGGACGGAAATGAATGGACAAACGTAAATCTCCCACAAAAGTATGATACTTGTGCGTGGGTTGTAATTCAAATTAACAATAATTCCATGGACAGACGAATACTTTACACTTCCCTAATGAATTTACTCACCACTACATACCTTGAAAAGATATCGCTCTTTAGCAACAAGGGCGTAGAAAGAGGGGTTAATTACCCATCCCCGAGATTTCCAAAATATAAAATTCAAGAATTCTCGGAAATACGAAAAACGAATATGTTTCCATTGAATTAACCAATAATTATTTTACTTTCCTTTGAAATCGACACGGAAGTAAAAAATCGGACACTTTTACGCTTTATGGGTTCATTGTCGCTTTCAAGATGAGTACTTTTATTGCATTACGAGCACATCTATATCCTAGGTATATTATTTTCTTTTATCTATCCGCTTTGTCGGCGATGCCCCTCATTTGCCATATGTGATTTTTGCATTCGTCATTGGTATACACTCACCCGTTGTTTTCGGTTTTTTGTATCATTCTCGTTACAAAATTTCAACACTGTAGTTATTAAAGAACTGAACTGAGTAATTCGCATCGACAAATTGTCTGGGCTGTGTTGTACAATTTATTGTTTTTCATTCAAATTGCAATGTATTTGTGCAGATATTAGTGAATTGATTATATTTAAACGGTGTTCCTAAATTGGAGGTACAAATGAAAATGACAGATTTCTCGGATCATTTTAAGAAAGAAAGTCCTATAACATAAGTTCGCAAACACTTTGTTTTTGAGAGACAGTTGTTAAAGTTCAAGTTTTTTTCTCATAGTACCTTTCTTTCACAAATATTCAACTTGAATAGGCATAGATATTCCAATTCGAAAATTTCATCTTGTGATATGCTTATTTTGTATGCAAATTTCTAGGGTGATATTTTTTCTGGAAGGGTACCCGCCTATTTTCTCCACTATTTTTTGGTGAAGCACTGGAACTTTAGAAAAATGTAAAAGGAAACTCTGGTCTAGTACTACACTTTTTGTCGAAGTTTTGTCGTATCTGCTATCGATTTCGAGAAGAAAAATTCAAATAGCTCTATAGTAATCCTCATTCAGGGAAATCCAATTCTGTAGCAAAGATTAATAAAGATTCGTTCAACTGATAATAAGCATCACTAAAAAGTAGGTACGACTATACAAGAAAAACCCTGTATCTCGAAAACAAAGCGTCAGCGGGCTCATGATTATGGAACTTCTTATTATTAAAATTATCCAAGGAATCTCTCATTTTCATTCGTAACTCCATTTAAGGAAAACCCTGTATGAGGTAAGAACAATCGAATAGGTAATACAAAAAATATTTTGAGTAATTCAGTTCAAAGTAGGTTATTAAAACCTCTTTTTCCCACATTATTATATTAATAAATGTTGTAAAAAACTTCTTTTCGGTTACTCTCCCAAGAAAAAAAGAAAAGATTTACGCCCTTGACAAGCAATCAATAAACGATTCATCGAAATAAGTTTTTATTTCGAAACAGAAGGAAAAAAATCCCAATCTATCTTCTTGTAAGGTCGAAGTATAATTCTTTCGAAATAACTGCTTCAAGTTCCATCCTATAGATGATGTTGGACAGATTGATGTTCGATATCATCTTGATTGCTTTCGATATGGCGAAATTATGACTATCATGTAGTCACATGCTATTGTTATATTGAGTGAATCAGAGTCGTTGCAGAAACTGATTCCACATATTGGCTTCGTTTAGCGATGTCACGAACTACAATGTGATTGTTGGAGTTATCTAGGTCAGGCAAAATTTTATTTAATTATGAGATTGGTTGGATTAATTCAGCAGCTTTTCGAAGTTTGGGACTGAAGGGCAACAATTTAGATGATCTGTACGGTATTATTCAAAGCAGCAAATCCATAATGACCTTGTGTCTCTGGAACAAGGAATAGGTATTCTTCGTCGAAGGATCATTAGCTGGAAAAATCACGGATGAATCAATACAGTATGTCACAATGAAATGAGTTATTTTACTCTCTCACTGTTTAAATTGGAGGATATTCAATGTGGAGGAGTTGAGTCATTCAATGATGAGTTTATTGATGAAACTCACCCAGAAGGAGCTGTTTAAACTTAATTTTTTTTTGGTGAAACATAGATAGTATAGCAAGAAGTAAATGATTGAAATTTGAAGAAAAAACGAAGGGTTTGAAATTTTTTTGATAAATTTGTTGAAAATGTGTTTGTCCACCGCGATTATCTATACACTCTCCAACACGTCTCGCCATTGATGCATTAAGATGGTCTATTTCTTCTTGAGGGATACTATCCCAAGCTACCTTCACTTCATGTCTCAGAGCCGCCAAAGTCCGTTTGGGCTGAGGTAAATTTCCAAGCCTTCTACTCATGATGTCCCAAACATACTCTATCGGCGAAAGATCGGGGGATCTGGGTTGAAAAAATTTAAACTAACTCTGGCAACATGAGATCGGGCATTATCTTGCTGAAATATTGGATTCTCGAGTCGTTTAAGGTAAGGGAGAATATATGGCTCCACTATTTCTTGAAGGTAACGCAGCGCTGTCATGTTATCTCGAATAAAGACTAAAGGTGACCTTCTTGCATGTGCATAGCACCCCAAACCATAACGCCTACTGTCCGATGTACATGACGCTCAACATCAAACTGAGGTTCATGTCTTTCTCCCCGACGTTGTCTAACCCTTCTTCAGCCATCATGTACACCTAGAGAGAATCGAGATTCATCAGAAAAGAAGAACTGATGCCATTCCACATTCCAATGTTGAAGTTATCTGCATCACTGTACGTTGCCAGCGATACTCAACCGTCAGAGGTAATACAAGATGGGGTCGATAATGCTGTAGTCCAAAAGACCTTATCCGGCGGTAAACCGTTCGGACAGTTACAGGATGCCATGTTCTCCTGACAACTCATCAGCCAAAGATCGAGTTGTCGCAAATCGGTCTCTAATGTCCATAAGTCTTAGACGTCGATCTTGAACTCCATTTGTGCCCCTTCGACGTCTGGTACCTAATCTTCTTCGATTTTGGGTATTATCAAACCACGCTTCACAACATCTCATAACAGAGTAGTTGGATTTCTGTTCGTGTGGTTAGCGATTTCTCGAAATGACAACCCGACCTCCCGTAGACCAATAATAATTCGACCTCTTTCAAATTCACATAGCTGGCGATAAATTCCACGTACACGTGCTCTAGGCATTTCAACAACAACTAAACATCGCCTTTTGATCTCCTCAAGCAGATGGTTCGTTGTAAAATTTAAGAACTTGCAAAAAACGACTACTATATTTAAGTAACAAAAATTGTTCACATGAAAAAACCTTCACGATTTTTTTCTCCAAATTCAATCATTTTTGCCTTGCTATACTACCTATGTTTCACTGAAAAAAAAAATTTTAATTTGAACAGCTCCTTCTGGGTGTTGCAGTTTCTTTGTCAATGAGTACTGCTCAGAAAATGAACTTTTTTCGTCTTTGCTAACACATTTGAAGCAAACGTTTGTCTGAATGTCAATATTTTACAGTTTTTTCAAAAATGGTTCCGTTCGTTTGATCATTATTTAAATGAATGCGATAATTGAGAAGGTTAATAGAAAATAAACCCATCTAATGATTTTGGAGTTGTAGCCTCATATGGTTTTTGTGAAACTTATATAGTTTCGATTACTGTTATTGAGAGTACCTTTTTCTTCAAACGAAGTTTATTGAATGATATTGAGAAGGTTGAATTAGTACAAAAATTTTAACTTTTTCCGATTCACTATCCTTTTCCTACTGAGATTCGTTAGAATTCTTTATCATTTCAAACTTCACCGTCATAGAAGTTGATTTAGCTGTGATGATAGTAATGTTCTGGATTCGAGAAAACCACAGTGGATCTTACTGCTCAATTCCTATTCGATTCCTGAAAAAGTTTGATGGAGAAGATGAAACCTGAGGTACTTTGAATTCCCAAGAAAATTCCCTGAGTGAAATTCGCCACACTCTCCGTAAATTTCAGTTGGATGTGAGATCGTTTTTCTTACTGGTGCTCTGTATTGATTGGATTCCCAGCTATTGTTGCGAAATAAGTTCAATTTTGAATAAATAATAATAAATAAATAAATAACATAGCTAAAAATTTGAACTTTTGATATTAGAATAAAACATTATGAATCAACTGACAGAACTGTGTTATTCCAAAGTATTCAGCGTGTTCAAATAATATCTAAAATCCTACACACTTTGCATAATGGACAAAAATATTTTGTCCCTGTTTACCATATTTCAAATCCCTTTTTTAGTTTTCTCATCACATTTTTTGTTCTTGAATCCATATAAATACATATAAATTATAGACCAATTGTTAATCGATGCAACTCTAGCAAGTTATATACTAAATTCATTGAAGGTCGATCCACCGTGACCAATTCAACTTGTACTTGTACTGATAGTGTTTCGGATAAGCTTTCCCAGGTGTATGTCATTTATACGGATTTCTCTAAAGCATTCGATAGGCTGGACCATGGTGTGCTTGAAAAATTTTCATCATTTGGATTGACTCTCAATTTAATTCATTTTCTAGAGTACCTAGTACCCTACCAACAGGACGCTATGTATACAGTACTTCGGACTCACTTAGGAGATGCGAAGTTTGTGGCATCCTTTGGTGTTCCTCAGAGGTCGGTGTTGAATCCCCTGTTATTTGTCATCTTCATCAATGACATTTGACGTTTCTTGAGGAGTGAATGCCTATTTTACGTGGACGTCTGCAAGTTGTTTCGGCAGATTCTGTCGGTTGAGGATTGTTCGGAACTTCTCGGTGATATTGATAGGTTGAATCGTTGGAGCGGGAAAAATTCACGTCCTCTCAATATAGATAAATGTTGCTTCATTTCATTAAAACGAAGGATGGTAGGTACCAATTGAATTTCACTATAATATTGAGGATCACATCCTTTCCAGGGAGATGAGTACAGAGATTTTGGTGTTATATTTGATTCGAGTTTGACTTTCACACCTCACGTGCGTCTGGTCATGTCTAGTAGATTCAAGGCGCTTGGCTTTCTGGTGAGGAGTTCAAAGAGGTTAATCGATTCCTGGATGATCTTCGTCTTGTAATGTTTTCGTGAGGTCAAATTTTGAGTACGCGTGCGTTGCCTGGAGCCCGGGGTACGGTGTTCGCATTTCTGGTTTGGAAAAAGTGCAGAGGCGATTTTTGAAGTATGTTAGTTTCAGATTTGATGGAATAAACCCGAACCGTGGTTAAGCACATGAACGGCTACTGAGCAGATTAGTCTGGATAGGCATCGCACCAATGTGGGTCTAGTGTTTCTTCTGAAAAAAATTTTCTCAGGGATTGATTATCACTTTCTCTACTCAATCTTCATGTGCCCAGATTGCTAGTTCGTGTTGAGGTTAGCTTTTATCTTCCTTCTCCGGACACCAATGTATTTTTCTTCTCGCCTCTGTACCGGATATGTCAGAGCTATATCTCTGTTCAAGATGTTTTTGATATTTTCGATAGTGAACCATCTATTCTAAGGAGGACCTTTCTTGGATCACAGTCTGAATTAAATTGCAAAATGTGGAGCTAGGTGTGTGCATTTCTTTTTTTTTTTGTAAAATCATTTCATGAGCGCAATTGGCTTCGATTTGTTATATTTTTCTCCCATTCTGTAATTTACGCAGGATGTTGATTGGTGTAATGAATGAATATATAAATTAATGAAAAAATACTATATGTACCATTTGCAGAACCTTCGGTGTCAGATGATGAATTTGAAATGAATTCGAAACTGGACGGTTAAACAATGTAATTCCCACATTTTTAATATCATATTGTTGATAGTAAAAGCTAAAAACATAAAAAGTATAGATTTTGCTCAAATATAATCGAATTTTCATCGAATATTTGTTATCTCCATCAATATTTCAACCAAAAACGAGCACATCCAAATGAATGGTATAATCACAAGCCACTGAATATTACCACTCATTCATTCAATTGACAAAACCAGATATCAACGGTTTGAATAAAATGCGAGGGACAATAAAAACTATTTATCTCTCGAATTAATTATCCTATCCAGTTAATAGATATGATTCTTGGAAAATTACAGAATGAATGGATACGATTTACAGCAACCGTATCTTGAAATTAATATAAACGACTAGTTATAATTAATTGTGGGTGGTTTGGAGCAGCCGAATAAATAATATAATTTTATGAAATTGAAACAAACATGGAGTTTATTTCGTTGAGTCAATCATATTTTCAATTCAATTACGTCGACATCGTTCAGATAAGGCAGGGGTGTGCTCCGTTTTGCACTCCTAAATTCGGAAGAACAACAACAAAATAAAAATGGAATTTCTCCAATTTCGGCTTTGGTTTCCTCTTCGGATGAAAAATGACGAATTCCTTGAGGATTTTTGTTTGTGAGCGGAAGAAACCGAGGACTTATGTCGGTTCGTCATTATCGATTATAAATATTTGATAGATTCGGTCCTAACTCGATAGAAATTCATCAATAAACTAAATTTCGACCAAATTATAAGGAAGATTTTCCAATAGGAATTATGCGATTTAAAATTATGGCAACACTGTGTATAATTTTTTGACATTTCTTATGTCAGATACATGTTTCAACAACGTTGATATTTTGTTAAATTATTTTATCAAAATTATTGCTCATTGTTGAATGATTGCCATTTGTCGATGGTCAACAAAATTTTACCTCGACAGAAGATTGGAGGTTATTGATGGTTATTCTCCTGTAATTTGCAATTAAACTAAAAATCTTAATTTAACCTTAATTTAATCAGTACTCTATCTACATCATCAGTTTATTACACCTACTCTGGGAGATTCTATAGGGTGTTTTTTTTCGAGGTATATAACTTTAAGTTGGCATTACTGTTCAAGATGGCGACCGATTTAACAGCTGTCAAGTGATTTACTCTCAGTTTGGTTTGGCAATTCATCATGAATAGACTCACGCCTGAACAACGCTCGCAGAAAGTGCAATTTTATTTCGAAAATAATGGTTCTGTGCAGAATACGTATCGCGCACTACGTCCATTTTATTTTGTTTAGCGATGAAGCGCACTTCTGGTTGAATGACGACGTCAACAAACAAAACTGCCGCGTTTGGAGTGAAGCTAATCCTCAAGTGTATGTTGAACCACCGTTACATCCAGAAAAACTGACTGTTTGGTGCGCTTTATGGGCTGGTGGAATCATTGGTCCGTACTCCTTCAAAAACGATGATGGCCAGAACGTAAGAGTCAATGGTGATCGGTATAGAGCCATGATTACTAACATTTTCATTCCTGAATTATTCAACCATGATGTCCAGGAGCTGTGGTTTCAACAAGACGGTACAACATGTCACACAGCTCGTGCCACAATCGATTTATTGAAAGATACGATTGGTGACCGCCTAATTTCACGTTTTGGACCTGTGAATAGGCCTCCAAGATCTTGTGATTTAGCACCGCTAGACTTCTTTCTGTGGGGCTATGTAAAGTCATTGGTCTATGCGGATAAGCCACAAACCCTTGCCCATTTGGAAGACAACATTTGCCGTGTTATTGCCGATATACGGCCACAAATGTTGGAAAAGGTCATCGAAAATTGGACGTCCAGATTGGACTACATCCGAGCCAGCCGTGGCGGTCATATGCCAGAAATCATATTTAGAATGTAATGCCACAAGATTATCTTGCGGATAAATAAAATTCATGTCAATCGAATAATCCATCGTTGTTTTATTGCAATTTAAAGTTTTATAGCTCTAAAAAAAACACCATTTATTAGAAAAACAGATACGAAGAGTCGGAAGTATCCTCAAGAATTCTTCAATCCTTGAAAATGTGATTCAGATCATCATATCTAAATTCTATTGCGATCGTTCTTTAGGGTGACCAGTGTATGAGGGTGGAGTCCGAGGATGCTGTCCAAAAACAGTGGAGTACAGAGGGGGCTACTGTTTAAGCTGTCAGAAATTATACATGCAGATTTAATATTACATAAAGCGAAATATCTCAATTTGTATGGAAATAACATGTAAATTACCATCATTGGATAATGCGATTTAACTGTTCATTGAATTTATGTAGTAGGAATCCCGTGCGAAAATATCACAAATGGACGATGGCCCTATGCTTCTCAGCAACACAATCCCTTTGTTTAAGATTCCACCGTCGTAGCCGTAAGATCACGTAACTCTACAAACAACACGTGAGCTCCTCGTTATGTAAATTGTCACTATGCCATAATATGTTGGACCTTCAAGAATACCTTCCAGCTGAAAATTACGACAGGGATAAGCGATAAATATACAAACATATTCAGAGGAACAAAACAGGGAAAAATAAAGTCGAGAATGTCGGCAATGGAAGAGGCTCTTTTGTTGGAGGCTGTCGACTGCTCGTTTATCTGCTGAAGGCGTGGACTTCCTTTATTTTCGTCAATCAGGTGGATAGCCAGCTGAGGAGTGATCCTTCTTCAAGGTGTTGAAACATAGATAACAAAACATTTGTATTTTACATTCACGATATTCTTCCTCGATATAAGGATGATAGTTTCTCCATATAGCTTTGTCTTCCTGTGCTACTTTGAGCATTGGCAGCGAAATATACTAACTGACCAAGAAACTGCAACTTCCAGAAGAGTTGTTTAAATTTTGAATTTTTTTTGGGAGAACATAGATAGTATAGCAATGAGTAAATAATTGAATATGGAGAAAAAAATCGTGAAGGTTTTTTAATATGAACAATTTTTGTTACTTAAATATTGTAGTCTTTTTTTTGTATTGTGTGTCGTTTTTTAAATTTTACAACGAACCAGCTGTTCGGAGAGATCCAAAGTCGATGTTTAGTTGATGTTGAAATACCAATAGAGCACGTGTACGCGGAATTTATCGCCAGCTGAGTGAATTTGAAAGAGGTCGAATTATTGGTTTCCGGGGGGCGGGGTTGTCATTTCGAGAAATCGCTTACCGTACGAATAGAAATCCAACTACCGTTATGAGATGTTGTCAAGCGTGGTTCGATAATGCCCAAAATCCAAGAATAGTAGACACCAGACGTCGAAGAGGCACAAATGAAGTTCAAAATCGACGTCTAAGACTTATGGCAAATAGAGATCGATTTGCGACAACTCGATCTTTGGCTGATGAGAGAACAAGGTTATGCTATAGCTGTCCGAACGGTTTACCACCGGATAAGGTCTTTTGGACTACAGCATTATCGACCCCATCTTGTTACCTCTGTTACTCTCTGTTACCTCTGACGGTTGAGCATCACCGGCAACGATTACAGTGGTGCAGAGAACGTCAACATTGGAATGTGGAATGGCTACAGGTCGTCTTTTCTGATGGATCCCGATTCTCCTTGGGTGCACATGATGGCCGAAGAAGGGTTAGACGACGTGGGAGAGAAAGACGTAAACCTCAGTTAGATGTTGAGAGTCATGTACACCGGACAGTAGGCGTTATGGTATGGGGTGCTATTGCACATGTAAGTAGGTTACCTTTAGTCTTTATTCGAGGTTATATGACAGCGCTGCGTTACCTTATAGTGAAACCATATGTTTTCCCTTACGTAAACTGGCTCGAGAATCTAATATTTCAGCTAGATAATGCCCGACCTCACGTTGCCAGAGTTAGTTTAAACTTTTTCAAAGCGACCCATGTGAATCTTGTGCCATGGCCGCCCAGATCCCCCGATCTTCCGCCCATAGAGCATGTTCGGGACATCATGCCTAGAAGGCTAGGAAATTTACCCCAGCCTCTACGAACTTTGGCGGCTCTGAGACATGAAGTAAAGGTAACTTGGTATAGTATTCCTCAAGTAATAATAGACTATCTTATTGCATCAATGCCGAGACGTGTTGGGGAGTGTATAGATAATCGCTGTGGACAAACACATTTACAATAAATCTATTGAAAGAAATTGTAAGCCAATTGAAACAAGTTTCAATCATTTACTCCAGGCTATACTAAAAATCAAAATTCAAACAGCTCCTTCTAGGTGCTGCAGTTTCGTTGTCAGTATAAATGGTTCATCATTTCGTTGCCAAATCATTCCCCCATACATTTTTCTGAATAACTAAACGTCTGATGAAATCCTTGAAGATTGAATCTTGCAGCATCCAAGGAAATTTGGGTTTTCTGTTTCGGAAACAAGATAATAGTATTTATTTACATAGGAAGGTTAGTACTGACATACCATTTGAGATGATTTTGTGTTGGTATGGAAAATTACATCGTGTAGCTTAAAAGATCTTGTTGAATGTAAGTTTCCACTTATTTTCCATACTCTTCTGGACTAAACATTTACATATTTCTGAGAGCAAATAAGGCCTTCGTAATCGAATATCAATAAGTCAGGTCATATTGATAGCCACAAAATAATACCACGAAGAAAACTACAATGTCCTATCACAAATCACAAATATACGAGCATATTCAGAGGAGTAAAATAGGAAAAGATAAAGTCCAGAATGTCGGCAATGGAGAAGGTCTTGTTGAATGCTGTCATTTGTTCAAGGTTGGAGGCGTAGAATTCCTTTATTTTCGTCAATTAGGTGGATAGCTGATTCTTCTTTAAGGTGCTGGAATAGAAATAATGAAGCATTTGTGTTTTTTTCATTCGCGATATTCTTTCTCAATGAAGGATAATTTTTCCATATAGCTTTGTCTTCCTGTGCTCATTTGATCATTGAGATAGATATTTTTCATTATTCCGTTACTTCATAAATTATTCTGATTTGCTTCATCAGTTCTGATGACACTCTTCCAGGAAAAAGGTTGCAATATCCTATGAAATTTTATTTTCCTGTTCCGGATTTCAAAGGATGTTCCATGGAAAAAAGATGATTCTCAAATGAGCGTAACACAGGTAGTTTTTTTCGAAAGATGAATTGACATGCCATTTGAAATAATTGATTTTAGGTATGGAAAATTATATCGGGTAACTGAAGAATATACACTCATTCTACTTCAACTCGACCACCCATTTCCATGTTGATTCTGAATTACTATCGAATGCAAGATTTGACTATGAAAACTGTTTCATTGATTATCATAACCTAACTCAACCAGTCATCACTTTATAATAAAAATTTTGAATTGTTTGCGTGTGATGTGAATATTTTAATTTGATTCTATGATATTCACGGAATTAAAAAAAATTCATGGATTGTGTCCTGAAGCTTAAATGAGTGAAATGTTGTCCTTCTTGAAACTTGTTTTTCAAGAATATAACCTGTGAAAATTGTGGATTTTTTCCCAAATGTTTCTGAATCGAAATATCATGATAGAATAGACTTCCATGAAGCAAAATAAATCAAATCCAAGGAGAGAATGCCGAGGGTATTATGGAAACAATGAGAGAAAAGAAATGAAAATAATACTTGTATATCGAAGCTCCGAAGGCTCATCAGTCATGAACCATTAAACCGATTACCTACTTATCAATAAATCCTTTTCGTGGAAAGCCCCATCTTATTCTCGTTAAGATGTATCGTGTTGCTTACCATCATTTCTTCGAGTTATCACATTCACGTAGTAATCATTTTCATCGAACATGAGCGGATATGAATTACAGAAATTACCTTATCAAGATCCTCACCGCAGATGTTCAGATTATCGCTAATTATTTAGTACTAATAGACGAAAACAGAGGCCAATTTTGCGTTCATTCCCTACAAGCTAGATTTTTTGAGGCTCAGCTCAAAAACATTTTTTTTTGGTCGTTTATCTCTGACACGGCGAGAGCAACAGCCAAAATACGTGAAATAAAGTATGTAGATGGCAAAATCTTCACTAAGAAGATATCTTATTTTTCTCTACAAAACACCGTGTTAAGTTTTGATTTCAAACCGTTGGTAAGTCGTATTTATACTGGGTTAGAACTATTTAGAGGGGCACTATAGGGATATAAAACCGGTAGAGATACAGGGTGGCTCGAATCATAAAAAAGTTACGTTATTTAGGGATTAGTGTGTTGGTGCCAACAGATCCAAGATATCTTCAAAGGTTGTCGAGATATCTCAAAAAAACTGAAAATCGACATTTTTTTTTCTGTATATCTCATTTATTTCTGGAGATAACTTCAAGAAATTCGGTTTGCAGCTATTATCCAATATATAGATTCTAATAGTGTCATCAGATTTATTTCTGTTTTCCAATGTTTCACCGACGCGGGAGTCATTATTTTCCTTTATGGGGTTACTAAGAAAAAAATTACAAATTGAAGAATGTATCAAACTCCACAAAAATATCGCGTCTTGTTGAGCGGATTTAAACATCCTTTTTAATTTTTTTTTGTTATATAGTAGGCTGGTGCGAGAATTGTCAAATAACTTGTTACTTTGTTCAGTTTTTATGTGAAACCATCAGTTAATTTTCGTAAAAACCTATATCCTGTTTGATAAGTAACGTCCTATTTATAAGAAAAGTCGGTTGATGTCTGAAATTAATCGGAATATTATAATATTTTGATGGCTCGATTTGTAAAGCATCGGACTAGTGATTCGGAGTCAGTCCGAGTAAATTGAATTTTTTCTTCAAGCGACATATTCAAAACATATTTCCGCTCATTCTTAAAATATTTCTTCATATACAGGCTGTCCATAATCACCTCACTTAACCGAGCCGAATCGGAAAAAGTGTTTCCTCTGACCTCAGTAATCTCACACTGTATAAGAGAACCTGCACTGAACAGGCTATGTTACTTCTAAAAGAGGAAAAAGAAGAAAACAGAGTTATTTTCCTTCTATAAGCTCTAGAAAATTTTCAGTATTAAAAAAAAACTAATTTCGATGGCAGTAAATGAAGAAAAACATTCAAAAATTCAATGACGTGACTTCATCATTCCTGAGAGTTTGCCAATTCGTCACAAATATGTTTCCTTCAAATAAAACCTTCTGTTTATGCGCAAATATTCTGAGATTATGGTATCTTCAAAACTTATCCGTAGAAAAAAACTTGAAATTTCTGCTTGTACTAGCCATTGTAACAAGGTCCAGCATATATAACCCAAAATATATTCTTTTTGTTTGAAATCGAGAAACTCGAGAATACTGATTTCTGTAGAAAAGTGTTCCAACCTTTTTCGCAAAGAATATTTCTATCTACTAACTTTATATGGGATATATGTCCAGTGTAACTCCTACAGTTTAAGAGATATACGCAAAAAATAGCAGATTATGAGATTTGACCTCTGCTATAAAAAAAGGACAACCAGGATCGTGAGGGGCGTTTGACAAATCATTTGTAATGACGTATTCACGCCCTATAGAAAAACTCAGCTTGTAGGGTGTTAATGTGTAGTGGAATGCTATTTTGACTGTACTATGCTGGATTAGATTACGTCGATGGTTTGCAAATTTACTCCATGATTATTGGATTGATTGACAATGTGTAAGTGAAATGTGCTACCGTGATTTTGGTAATTATCATGAATTCAGTGTGATGCAATGTTGACAATCGTGTTATTAAGGTCTTAGCCTGATTGGTTGTAATTTTGATGGACTCCCGTTCAATGGGAATATCCCATAAATTACTTCACGTCTGGCGTTCAGGATATTCTTCATCGGACAATTTCGACAGATCAACATGTATCAATTCGGTTCCAATTCCCAATCTGAGAATCATTATTTATTACGCATAAACAATAATCTACCCACTGATTGACAGGAAAAACTCAATTAGTAATAAGGAAAGTTCTGAATAGAATATGTCGCAATTCAATGATGAGAAGACGTAATATGACAGAAATTTCCGGAAAAAATATAATGAAAAGGACGAAAATATTTAAAAGTTTACATGTCAATGATTAGACAAATTTTTAAAATCCTTTCCTACTGATCAATCAGGTTTATTAATCAGATGAAAAGTGGATATTTTAAATTCGCATTAATTTTCCTCGAAACGTACCAAAACCTTTCATAATCCAACGACGTCATCAGTGACGTCGTTTGGATATGTAAACTATCGAGTGTTGGTTTTCGTTTTGAATTAAATTGTTTTTTCTTCATGAAGATCATTTTAATGTGAGTAATGAACTCATTTTTCTTTTTTTATAATTTATTGATATTATAGTTATCAAGCACAATCTAGAAATTCTGATTCTTCTTCATTCATCATTATATTGCCTAACCGAATGAATGTTTTATTCTTTTCAGAGCTCTCTGTCGAAACAATATAATCAGTGTTATATTCATTGAAAAACACGATCTCAACTGAAATACTACCCATTATTTTGTGTTTCTAAACCTGAAATTGAAAATTGGTTCATATCTTATATAACGTTAACATACCGTAAAACCATGAACTCGCACATTTTTAATTGTTCCCTCTTTCCCAATGGGCCACTTTTATCAACGATTAAGATTCAAATTACAAACATGCAAGGCGATGATTCCGACATTTTCACTCTCACAATCTTCCACCAACAATTGTTACGTCTTAAAGCGTTCCTACAAGGAATAGCACATATTCATTACGCATTCGGGTGTTAACATCTGCACAGCATTAATTCCATTTGCTCTCTTAGGGGAACTGCGACAATTAGGCGTCCTATGAAACATTGGACGAAGAACCTCCAGGGTAAAATTCACGTTGATCCTCTACCTTCTGAACTCTATATACTCCGTGTGAATGAAACAGAGTTTATGTTAATCATTGTTTTCTCTGCCCATATCCGGTATAAACATCCTTCTACACCCTATCCGTTTGACTTTAGAATCATAACATTGACACGAATTCATCGTTAATTTTTTGGAAATAAACTTCCGAAATAATGAGAACATTTTGATGTTATTTCGGTTTACAAATGAAAAGAAAAAATATATTCCAAACATTTAATTTATTTGTACCAATCGAAAATTTTCACAATTTTTTTTTGTACAACTGCCATTAAAAGAGATCCTTTTTATGACAGCCAACAGTGATGAAAGTGATTGTTTACGAGGACGCGTGTTAAAAATATTTTTAACACAGTGTTGAAAAAATTTTTAGCGCTATCAATATTTAACAATAATTACTTATAAATATCGATAATGATCGTACAACTAGAACATTAATGCCTTGCGACGTTACTAAAATCCCCAGTACCTCCATAACTAGTAGAAACCGGTACAATATTGGATGATGATGTTCCAAAATCTTGTTAGAGGTTGGAAGAATTTTTTCCGCAATGGCATTTCTTTAAGCAAAAGAATGATCAACATACAGTCATAGACTTCCATCCCCCTTTTTTTATCTCCGTGATATTTGCTCCTGATTCTGCTAGCAAGGAAGCGGATGATCTTCAACTTTATCCTTTACCTTATCCTTTTATCCTCTACCTGTCTCTTTTGACTATGAATTTCTGTTGTCAACTTTTGAATCGTGATTCTCAGTAAGGCTCTTACAATTTTATTTTCCTGTTCCAGGAGTTTTCTCGATGACATGTTTTAGTCGATTCAATCACTGATGATCAGATACTGAGAGCTGCGAAAAAGTTCGGAGACAAGGCAACTGCTGGGCCGAATGGTGTGCTGAGTTACTTGGTAAAAGATTGTGTCGCTGCGCTGTTGATACCCTTGCGCCATATTTTTAACTTAATATTGAGCACTGGGTTATACTCTGACATGTGGAAGCTTGCTTAGGTTATGCCTGTTTTGAAGAAGGGAGACCAATCACTGATTGGAAATTATAAGCCTATATCTGTTATGCAACTTCTCGAACATTATTGAGATTATTTTAAACAATGCAAGCTATCCAGTTGTGAAACATCTGATGATTGTTGAGCAGCACGGCTTCATGCGTAAATAACCTGGTTTGCTTCTTTGAGTTTTTGACTCGTTTAGTTTAGATGGGGGTCAACAAGTAGATGTTAGGTTTGCTGATTTCCAGAAGGCTTTTGATAATTTCTGTCATGAAATCCTCATTGAAAACCTCAGAAGTAAGTTCGGATTTTCACATACACTATTTGAAGTGATCGCATCTTACCTGTTCAACCGTCGGCAATATGTACAGATTGAAAGCTTCCGTTCAGAGGAGTATGCTTCTACATCCGGTATACCTCAAGGATCTAATCTCGGCCCTCTCTTATTCATATTGTTTATAAATGACATCATTGATGTAATAGAGAGTGCAAAATTGATTTTTGCCGATAACTTGAAAATTTTTCGCAGGATCATGGGTTCAGGTGATTGCGGGGGGTTTCAGGAGGATATAAAGCGCTTGAATAACTATAGTGTGTTTCTAACAAGCATAACCTAAGTATTTCACGAGGAGTATGCAACCTGTTGTTTTCCCCTACATAGTTTGCGGTAAATTTTTGACGAGAGTATCTGAGGTGAGAGATTTTTGATGGTGTATTCACTTTCATTCCAAACGTCGATCAGTTGGTGCTTTATGTCTCGAAGATTGATGGTTTCATTATACGCAATTGTAGATATTTCACTCATACATAAACCTATTTGCATTAATAAAAAGCACGTTGGACTATGGCTCTATAATTTCGAATCCTATATACAATTGTCATTAGCGCATCAAATCAATTCAGAAGCAAATATCTTGGTATCGGAGGTGAAATTTTGGTATAATGTTCTGAGTAACATAACAGATTGTCCCACATTACTGACTATGAAGGAAGTAGAATTAAAGGTCACGTGAACTTTTTTACTTGCGTGCACCTAGGACCAATCTACTCTTGCAATCTCTGATTGAGTTTATGTGCCGTACCTTTGATCCCATATCTGCGGTTTGTGATGTTTATTTTGATGGTTTGCCATACAATGTTGGAGGACTTTTGGTGCAGTATGGTTTTTGAAGTCTAGATTCAGTTTCCTTTGTTTCCGTTGAATGACGTAATGCTAAATTTTCTTTCTCTGGGTTAAGTATATTTTGCTATAATGTTCATATCTATTTTTATTGATTTCCGGTAATTGGGTTTTCCTGTAGGAAATGAATGGCTTATTATTATTACAGTTGAGTAATCAGGAATCAAAACCAAATTTCCTCTCTACATGCATCCAAGTCTCCCAGAAGATGTAGGTCGGTATTACTAATTTCCCATCGACGAGCAACCCCTGTCTCTCAAGGCCCAATTGTATCTCAATTATGCGGGACTTTCGGTTTCAGTTTTCACAAATTGAAAATGATCCGTGCAAATTCCTAACTCTCCGAAAATCTCCACGCAGTGAAGCGATAGTTTGTAGGACGGGTGGAAATCTGATGACGTCCAGGTTCGAACTAGGACAGAATTAACTCAGAACGAGTGAACAGGGAATTGAGGTGGTTATATCTAATCCAGGGATAACGGCGTTCTTTGTGATTCGGTCCAAAATTTACATGCGACGCCCGGTAAGGACGGCTTCGGCAAATTTGTTGATCGCACATTAGTATTGATTGGTTTTTCATGTGATACTTTTTATGGCCGTTTTTATTGCTTCGGACATTTTATGACGCCCTTGCTGCCGTGCAGTTTATTTGTCAATATCCCCGGCATTTACGTTACGCATAAATTCTGGGCAAGGAGCACAATGAAATTGGATGGAATGAACTATCCTACATTTTGCGACAGGTTGTCAATATTTAACCCTTGTTAAACCTTAAGTGACATTTCGAATAGGCTATCAGACGAATAATATCAAATATTCTCAAAATTCAATGATGTCCATTGAGCACTTCAAATTTAAATTCAAATTCATCAATTTCGAAATAATTTGATACATAAGTACAGGGTGATTCATCGGGATGGCCTAATAAACGTTTATGTAGGACTCATCATAATTTTGTGCTGAAAATTTGCATATTGGGGTTTGGGACAATGATCTTTCTCCCTAAAATATTTTCAGATCTTTACAACTTCCGGTTATGCCGGACACAGACTACTACTTTCTTATTTCAAATGGCACACCTAGTATATTATTGCTTCATTAGATAGCTTTTTTGACGACAATTTCGTCAATATCCCATACCTTGGGTAAAAACTCAACGGTTCATGAGTTGATGGGATTCTCATAAAAAAAAGGTGGCGATGAAGACTCGAATTTTTATGAATTTTTCGGCAGAAAAAGCTTTTTCAGAACAATTTTTTTTTCGATTCTGCAAAAACGTAATATTATAAGACTGTTTGCGCTTTGGATTAAAAATGTACAGGGTGTATATAAAAAGATCATGAACTTGGACGACTCATATTCATCAACACTCAAGATTTTCAAATTAGAACCTATATTTTTTTATTATTTCAGTCGATTCTACGTACAAAAATATTGGGATTTTCAAATAAGAACCTTTATTTTTTTATTATTTCAGTCGATTCTACGTACAAAAATATTGGGGGTTATTCAGCAAACCCTATACATAAAATAAATACTTTGAGATATCGAGTTTTCCTTGAATGAGGAAAAACCTCAATTTCTCACTGTGTGGATCAGTCTGCGACTTCCGGAAAACACAGAAAGAAAATGAAATTCGATGTTTGGATTACTAAATTTTATATCTCAAGTTTTTTATTGTGTCAG
This sequence comes from Harmonia axyridis, assembly GCF_914767665.1. Classification (NCBI taxonomy): domain Eukaryota; kingdom Metazoa; phylum Arthropoda; class Insecta; order Coleoptera; family Coccinellidae; genus Harmonia; species Harmonia axyridis. The sequence continues at coordinate 2,032,576 of NC_059508.1, forward strand.
TTCATTTGAGGTGTACTTCTTGATTTTAACGCAAGTGATTTTTCATTACTTTGTGAATTATTTCTTTGAAGGTCGATGAACTTTATTATTATTAAACTTTAGAGAAAGATCACATTGCGCAGTGATTTTTAGTTTTGAAACTTGGGAAATGCATTATCATTCATCAACGAAAGAAAATGCAAATATCACACGTGTTCACTGACAATTGACGTCATCTTGAATACAAGTAATCCAGTTCATTTATTATCTCTTGGTAGTAAAGTATTGGAGTTTTTCTTCTCAAATGAAATCAATATATAGTCCGTTCAGGAATTATTGACATTCTGGGTTGATGTGGAAAATCGAAATTAAGTTGGTAATGGCTCATTTAGTAATATTTTGAATTGCAGCTTTCGGATTAGTATTGGAAATGTTATTGACAGAAGGTTAGATTTAGTTCAGTTTGTTTGTGTTATTGCTCTTTATCCAAGAAATTATATGAAACTAAAAACGTTCATCAATTTTCAACACACATTGATTAGTTAATTTGAGTATTCCTCCCAGTGCTGTTAGCAAAAAGAATTCATTATAGCCTGGATTATTATCGGCGGGAAACCTGTGCATTACGATTTGTCACCTTCAAAGAATCTTGGAATTATTCGATTGTTACCTAAATCAAAAACAACGGATAAAACTTGAGCAAAATATAACAAAATAATAATTTGTGAATCATTTGTTTCAAGATCGATGAACTTTATTATCATTAAACTTTAGTAAAGAATCACATTGCGCAGTGATTTTTAATTTTGAAACTTGGAAAATGCATTATTATTCTTGTGAATTATATGGGAGAAATTGAAATTCGAAGAATAACTAGACTCCGACTTTTTTCACAATAAATCAAATTAGCTAATGACTAAAATAAGATAAGATAAGAATTATTGTAACTTTTTTGTGAAAATAAAGACATTATTATTATTATTAAATATTATTTGCATCATATTCATACTTCTGACTGCTCTATCAAATAAGTGAATTTCAGAACAATTCGTAATGTCGATTCAATATATCACTCGAAGTATGAATCATGAATTCAATCTAAATGAGTTGAATTTAATAATGAATAAAAAAATAACATAATCATGGATAATTTCCAGTTAATTAACATCTCTCCTGAATCAAATTGACCCAAATACACATATTTTTCAGATCGAAGTTTTCAATAACTACTAATTAGTCTAGATAGGAGACTGATAGCATGATATGTCGAAACTACCTACATCATATGTTCGCTCAAAATTCATGAAGTAGTTCGAAACTTTGACTAATTAATTCTTCATAAATGCACCTGCAAGTGATTAATTCACCCTTAAATTAATTGAAGTATTCTCTATTCCATAGGGGAGAACCGATAGAGAAGCATACTCTAAATCTGATGGAAATAGGGGTTAATCAATTTTTACGAGAAATTTCGAATAATTGTGAATCACTCCATTGATTTATAAAAGTTAATTGAGTCTACTTGATGAAGGTTATTCAATATAAATGAAAAAAAATTTACAACATTGTGTACTTCTCCCTTCACAAAATAAAAAATATCTTTAGGAAATATTCTTCAATGTGATATCTCGTAGTAAAGGACTAAATTGAAATATAAACATCATGGAGAAATCAACATTGCTTTGAATTATATGTTTGCTGTTTTTGATATCAATTTTCTTCTGAATGTACATAGTTGTTTATAATCGCTATACTTGTAAACAGTGAAAAAAACCTGAAACCAAAATAATTCATATATTCTCAGCAGTGAAGAATGATAGAATAGTGGAAGAATTTGGACGTTCACCACTAAAAACAAACCTATAGAAGTGGAAACGCCCCATTTACATAAAATCTAATATTCATCTAGTCACCATAAAGCTCGGAACTACGTTTTTATATTTCATGGAGTTTTTTAACTTTATATCTCAACAGGAATGAATAAATAGCTATCAGTAAAGTAGAATCGAAGGCAAAATTGCCATTTGAAAAAGGTTTACAGTAGAACGAAAAAAAAAATTTTTTTTAGCTCATTTCCATAGAACCGAATACTCTGGGAATGCTTGTACAATGATGATACGATATGTCGGATAGTCTGTATGCAAATTCACCCGATTCAATTACAAGCGAATAAAAATAAAAACGATGGGTTATTCTTCTGGAGTGGATAGGTAGAACACCGTTTAAATTCCCAACAAGTTTATCCGAATTAGTTTTTCAGAAGTTTATCGATTCAGATAACATATTTTTGTACTTAACATGACTGAATAATATTTATTTTCATTTTGAGTACTGTGGGGATATCATTCCACTCAAATGTCTGTTATTTTCGAATTTTCAATTGATATTGCTTTTGGGTGATACGGTGATGAATAGATGGCAATTCTATGTGGTTGATATTTATGTGGATATATATTTGTACTTTTGGATGTGGATATATTTTGATTTTGCATACAATTGTAATATGATTTTTCCAAATTATGTCATGTTTTGGGTGGTTGAAATATATTTGAGTATTTGGTATGAGCTTAGTTGAACATTACGCTCAATAAAGTATGCTGGATCTCGGCCTTTTCAATTATTTCTATAGTTGTGAGAGTTTTGTTATTATTTTTCATGAAAAAAATTCAAATTCAAATTCAAATTCAATCACCCATTCGGTCGAAGAAAATTTTGAAGAACTTCATGTGAAATTTCGTTAGAATCGTATAATAGAAATTTCTGTTAGATTTCTAAGAATTTTCTAGATCTCACTGGAATTTTGTTTGTAAATGAAATTCATCAATTTAAAAATTTGGCTATGGAGCATTTTTAAAAAGATTATTGCTTCGAAGCAACAATAATATCATGTACAAACCTATGCAAATGAAGGAAGAATTTCTTCATATACTTAGAATGAATTTTAGATTCCAAGTTATCAATAAAACTTCAGCAAGAACAGGAATCAGAGGACATCGGATTACCCAAAACCAAACCTTCATCTAGATAGTTCGATTAAATTTGATGTCATTTTGACAAATTTGAAGACAAATGTCAAATATATCTTTGAAGTATATTAGGTTCTTTTTAGTTATATATTTTTCGTCCAACGTTCAAATATTGTTAGAGATATAAGTTGGTTCACAAGCTCTGTTTCATTTTAATTGAAAAAAGTTATTTATTTCATTTGAAAATGTCATTGTATTGAAAATATCTAAGTCATTCTATGACATGTCACAAATCTGGAAGTTCCGATATTAAATTCATATCCAGAAAACTGAATTGAGTACCTATATAAATATGAATATGAATCTGGTATATTTCTGGAGTGGTTGAGGAGCTATCTCGCGGGGAGGCCAGCAAATGTCAAAGTCAGGAATACTCTATCATCTGAGTACACTTTGGAATTAGGAGTACCACAGGGATCCGTCCTAGGACCTCTGTTGTTCCTTCTTTTTATCAATGACCTTCCTGCAAGTCTGAAAGATGAATTGTTCAGTTTTTGTTCCCAAAACGAGTTACCATCATTCTCGAAGATGTGTTCAATTATTTTGTTTGCTGACGAAACATTGTTTGCTGTTAGGGCTTCTTCTTTCGAAGAGATCCAAATATTGTGCGAGTTTCTACTTGATGGCTTCGTGAAATGGTGCCGTACAAATAATTTAGTAATAGATATCGAAACTCGTTCTTCACCATCTAGATACTGTGACCACATCTAAAGATTGTGTAAAATTTCTTGGAATTTCTCTGGAAAGGTTTAAGATGGTTCAGTCACATTGATTTGGTTTGCGGTAAATTGAGAAGTTCATTTTTCGCTATAAGTAGAGTAAGACATTTGTTTCCCATGTCATCGTTCATCAATATTTATTATATCTTAGTATATAGCTATTTATGTTACAACATCCTACTTTAGGGAAATTCTTCATAGGTTAGTAGGGTCTTTAATATTCAAAAGCGGATTTTACGTATGATATATGATATAATACCAAGGACGTCTTGTAGACCAGTTTTTTCACGAAATGGTATTCTCACGCTGTCTTGTATTTTTATTCTCAAATCTTATTATATATTAAGGAAAAAGAGAATAGCATCACAAAATTATCTAGCTTTCATAATTACCATACAAGAAGTGGATGAGTGCTGTTTATACTAAAACACAGAACAACTAAATTTGAAATGTCGTCCACATATCAAGGCATGAAATTGTTCAACCATTTACCTTCCCATATTACGTCTTTGAATCTTAGAGAATTCAAGGCGAGTGTGAAAGCTTTATTGTTAAGAAATTGTTATTATACTGTTGATGAATTTTTAAACGATACATTTGATAATTACTTGTGTTAACTTTTTTCTTTTTTTTGTGACTTATCTCACACATAATTTTATGTCTTATGGGATCAATAAACGATTATTATTATTATTTTTGTTATTATATTGAAGCAAAAACCTATTCGCGAAATTTTGTGCAAAAAAAAATTATTCGAAGTTGAACACGTTCGCAAAATTCCTATCCATGTTAACGTCTGTATCCGGAAATAGTCAAAGTATGTCGAAACAATTGTGAAAACAATATCGGGAATGACATATTATTTTCTCAATAATAAACTGTGCACTTTGCAAATTCCACATCAATGTGCGCAATAAATTTACTGCCAAAGTAACTGAAGGATGTTGCACAATTCACAGCGTCCTTATTCGAACACAAGGTTTCCAATTTATCTTCAGAAAAGTTCGGAACACTTTTATTCAGATATGAATATTCACCTCGATTCAGAACCTGAAACAGTTGGGGTGTTTTCTCTAGAGTGAGATATATATTTCGAGTCTCAAGATGTATTTAATATTATGGTTGGCTGTAATAAATTTCGAAGAGGACTACAATATTTTCTTAGGTTTACTTACATTCAACGTCGACGATTATACGTTTGCTTACAGACGGTGGCACACCATTTGTGGCTATACAGAGGTAGGCTCCCATTTCTGTTCTGCTGATTCGTGTAAGATTTAGTTTCTCCCCATCGTAGACATTCACTGAAATATGATGCCGAATTAGTATGGTCATAATCTGAGGCGGAGGAAGATGGCAGGCTTGTGGCGCCTGAAGAAAATCAATGTTGTACCTCGTGGGAGTTATAACGGAAGGATATTCCTGACATTCAAAGTTTCAGAATGAGAGATGATCTTGCGACTTCTATGTGTTTTACACCCCGAAAGATCACTCATGTGATGATCCACTTTACGCGTGAACACTTTCTCGAATTTTCTAGGAAAAGTACAAAGTACGTACTTTTCCCCCTCCTCTGCTGAAATAACAAATGGAAATCGGGCAAACAAAATAATTCGTGCAGTTCCATATTCATAATGGATTAACTGTGAAACGAAATAAATATAGACCGTAATAACAGCATAATACCAAAACAAAATCAACACGCAATTATTTTATAAAAGATAGGCACATCGTCAAACAAATTTTAAAATTAAATTCCATCTTCTATATCAGTCTTTCAAAATCCACTTCTGGATTTAGGCCTTTCCATACGTATTTAATATAATCAAAAAATTTGGAAGTTTCGGTGAACTAAATGGAATTCAAACTCAATTCAACTAACAAATGCTAGTTCGAATGAGATCCCAAATATTCTATCTTGAAATTATTGAATTGCGAACTTAATACTTCTCTCAATAAATCCATGGTCCATGGTTGACAGCAAATATTGATTTTTCTGACACATATCAATCAGCAATGTATTACTTTTCCTACCTAGGCAGCAAAGTTACTACTTCCCTGACAAGGCAGCAAAGTGATTATTCTCAATGTGAATAAAACATTCCACAGTTTTTGATAATCAATATTTTTTGCCACCTTCCTCATTTCTGGAGGAATAAGTACTTCTAAGTCACTATCACTGTCTATAATATAAATACCTATATCCGATATTATTCCAAAATGTCAGATATGTCATAAGTTTTCAACCTATAATTATCATGAACAAATAAATTTCTATAGCAACAAACTGTTCCAACAATTGCGATTTCTATCAAATTTCGTTTTAATTTATCACTATTGGAAGAATAAAAAGATTGTGGTAATTGTAATAATCTGCAACTACAATAACCTATATACTCTGTGTCCGTAAAGTATATATTCATTTTTAGCTAAAGAGACAATTTTAAGGAATAATCCTGAAACATAATGATCTAATATACAGGGTGAATTACTTTCGAGTAATGACGTCACCGTCATTTTTTTTAAATGGAACACCCCCATTTTGTCTCAATTTTCCGATTACTCTAACTGAGCTGATTCCAAATATGTATCACATGTTCATTCCAATTGGTACAGTGTGGACAAAATTAATAAATGAAATCTAACCAACTAGTAAAACAAAAACTATTTTCTTAAGAATGCGACTATATTCGTCAACATAGAACCTTCAAAAATGATACATGTACTCTCGAACTGAACTCGGCAATCATTTATTCATTAGAGCTAAATTTTTTCTCAGGATCATTTTTTGAGGTCTTAAAAAAGGCACAGTTATAATCTGAGGGCCAGATCTGGAGTAAAATCTGGGCAACCAAGTAGGTTGAAGCCCAATTCGTTCAAATTAGCTATGGTTTTCATTGATTTGGAACAGGAAGTATTGTCTTGGTGAAAGATTCAATATGACCTTCATTGTCTCAATCCATGCTTGGAAATTTTGAGAGACATCTTTTGGAGCTTGGTATTAATGTGTTGTATTATACTGTTGGTGACATATGTGCGCTAGACATTTCCTCTAATTCTCTTTTTCTCTGGAAATGTGATATCGTTATACTGGATGGGCATTTAAATATAATCCAATGCAGATCCTGCAGCAAAGTGTTGACCCAGTCTGTGAAACAGAACGCTAGCTCGTGATGTATCGTTGATATAATTATTCAGAATTTCATCCAGTTTGTAGAAATAACCTCATTACCGAATGAATGAGGAATCGAAAGATGATATTTCTCTGAAACATGATAGGAGAAAAGAGAAAATTGAAACGATAATGTGGCTCAAGAACTCGAGGATGCCAAAATCCTGACCCCACACCCTTCAGCATCTTCTCCTGAATCTATGTAATATTTCACAGGGAGATATTGGAAAAATCCCGTAACTTGTAGTGAGGTAATGAAAGAATGAATTTTTTATTCATCTCGAGGAATATTTTGCCGCATCAGCGAACATATAGACTACAGCATCAGCTGGAGTTGGAATATACGTCCAGTTTTGTTTGTCTCCTTATGACATAATCCAACATGTTGGATCATTGGAAAACATCGTTCAGCTTGACTGACGTAGTTTTTGCTGCACGTACTCGGTTTCCAGACGATATAAGGGGTGTACACCCTACGACAGGACTTTTGTGTGATTATTTAATCACCCGTGAGGTTCTTGTGCAAATGTCCAATTTGGTTGTGGGTTATTTCCTGTCATAATGCAAGTTTTTTCGACATCTCGTATTTTTTGTTGGTTGCTGGTTGTCAGGCGTGTGATATGTTGGTATGTGGATTTAGGAAATTCTTTTACATATAAGAAAAATTACAGATGGAAACTCTTTATGGAAGAATTCAATTATACTTGACTCAGGTTACCAGGATTGACGTTAATTGGTGTAGATATATCAATGTCAGCTATTTATTTGATATCTGATATTCTTGTTATTGGAGAGTTTCTCTTAATGTTATACTTGGGAAAATTGAATTCTTCACGTGAATCCGCCGAAATTTTGTGTGTAAATGAATATTCTTTCATGGCGGATACAACACGTCAGAAAATGCAACTCAATTCGTAGAAAAAATTATGAATATCAATCAAACCATGGATTTCCATCCAAAATAGAAAGATTCTATAATAGAACTATCTTCTTTCATGGCTGACATAACACGCCAGTACCATATCACTTCTTTTTCTTGTTGGTGCCAAGCTTCAAAATATTCGTGTATTGATGTATTATTTTTTTTTTGCGAGCAGAGCAAGCAATGGCTTGGCAAGTGTAATACAGATTTTGCTTCATCCAAATGATGAAAGGTGGTTGGCTCTAAAGAAAAAGTTATGATCGAAATTGGGAACAAGAGATTCTGACTTCGTCTCAGTGGTTTTCTCATTTTTTTTTTTGGAAAGCCATTCAAATAGAGTCAACTAGTCGTGGATCACCCTGTATACTATACAGGGTGATTCATTGCTAAATGGGCGGAAGCTCAGGGTAGACAGAGGACACAGTGGCGAGCCAGAAGAACCTATATTTGAAGGGTCTATCTCTCTTTATAATCAATATACAGAGTGTTTTATTGATTTTGTTGATTTCTTCAATTACCCATAACTTTACAATCACCCTTTATATTTTTATCATATTCGGTACGTTTATTCTCTGCAACAAATACAGACATAGGAACTGGTTCCTAGGTCCGGCCAAGGAAAAATTGGTGAATAAGATTCAACCAAAAAAACACCCTGTATAACCAAAATTCCTTGAATTTGATAGGGTATCCGAATAAAAGAGAAAAAACTGAAGTGAGCAAGGTATTTTTCGAACTTCCGCATGCGATTTAAATACTCAATAAATCTAGTAGTAATAGGAAAAGTTCAGAGTTAGGCGATGAAATCGCTCGACTAGTTTTCAGGTGGATATTGCGAAATCATAGAATTTTATGCAGATAGAGCACAAATCACCAGAAATGGTATTTATAATTTCAAAAAATCACATATCTGTGCCGAACTAAATCCTTCTACTACAAAATACGCCCATTCCCAATACAGGTTTTCATTTAATGTTTGGTGAGGTGTTTATAATAATTGATTGGTGGGTATGTATCACCACCCTTTTTAACTGGTGAATATTGTTGTGATTTTCTCCAAAATATTTTACCCGGTTTGCTTGATGCAGCTGTAGATGTCGGAGGCAGGTATTTTCAACATGATGGGGCTGCACACAAAAATTTTCCGAATCGGGAGATAGGTAAGGGTGGACCTCATAACTGGCCTACAAGGAGCCCTGACTTGAATCCTATGAATTATTTTGTTTGGAGTTATTAAAAATCAGGAGTTTACTCGACACGGATAAACGATAGAATTTCCTTAGAGAATCGAGGAGGCTTGCAATATTTGAAGAATAATCAATAAATGATTAGAAAAATAATAAGTTGTCTAATTGAATGTGCACAGAACTGCATTGAGTAGAATGGTAGCCATTTTGAGCAATTTTTGTGAAACTTCTTTCTCTGTATCAAAGGTTTTTTAACAGCATTTAGGTTTTTTAAATATCTTATGTTTTTCATTTTGTTGTTTATTTTCAATTCATATATTCGAACATTTTATTTAATCCTCGATAGTATCGTTTTCAGTGGTGATTGAAATCATTGGAAATTTCTCCAAACAAAGAGTTTGTTTGCAGAGGTGCAAACCTCTGCATTTTGTTGTGTTTCAATTTTGTTTCCCAAAAAATTCAATAAAATCACTAAATACCGAATGAAATTTAATTTTTTTTTAAATTTTGATTAATATGTTGTCTGGATATTCAGGTTTGACTAGACTTATTGAGTATTAAAATCGCATGCGGATGTTCGTGAAATACCTTGCACCATTTAGTTTTTTTCTCCTTCTTTCGAATAGCCTATCAAATTCAGGAAATTTTAATTAACTATGTTTTTTTTTTAATTTAATCTTATTTATCAATTTCTTCAAGAGGGATTTGAAAAAGAATTCAGTTACTAGGTCTGTATGAATGTTGTTGGAGAGAATAAACGCAACAAATATTATGTAAATATATACAGTGGTTCGAAAAGTTATGGGTAATTGGAGAAATTGACAAAATCAATAAAACACTCTGCATTTTGATTATAAAAAGAAATATACCTTTCAAATATAGGTTCTTCTGAATCCGTATCATTATTGTTCGTTATTGAGAGCACCATAGATTTGAAATAACTATCAACGGTCGATTGAAGTTCTGTAAAACCACCTTAGTCTATTTCAAGCGACCTTTAACTAACAATTTCCCTTTGAATTAAATTTTTTCCAGCGACTTGTCCTATGATTTTATAGAACAGGAAAATTGTCTAGTGATCTGACCGGCAGACTTGACACGAAGTTTCCATATTTTATAACCGCCCTCATGAAGGTCGATCTGAGTCAGAAAATATTGAACATCTAATTTCTTTTTGTTGGCGCTACTTCCTGCATATTCTCGAGATGGAATATCTTATAAGTTTTCATACAGGATGAAACGAGAATACCTCGCTTAAATATCAATCACAATGAATATTACACCCATCAAAATTTCATATCAAACAGATTATATGATGAAGTTGAGGACGTGTTGAAAATAAAAGCAGATATAATGAATTTTCAGGATTTAAATTTCTGGTTATGTAGCGTCTTAATGATTAGAATACATTAGTCAACCTTCCTGTGCTTATGTAAGACTCAATTAGTCTCAGGCCTAGAGCACAGTCGACACAGACAGTATCATACCACTTTTTTATCAGTACCAAAGGATCAAAACATGCGTCTCAAAATTCGCAGAATAGAGTTCTAATAAATGAAAATCAAGTGACGCTATATTTGTTGTTGTCTGGAATATGGAGAAAAACGAGTTTCATATATGGATAATGCTCGTTAATTGTGAATTCACAAGTTTCGAGGTCAAGGATTTTTCTCACAAAACCAGCTTTTGGAAAAAAGGCCAACTAATTTCAACTTGAATTTAAAGCCTTTATCAGGGCTCTGAAATGTACAACATGAACTACAATAATAAATTAGATGTTCAAAAATTTCAGCATTACAGAATTATTTTAAATTATTAAAAACTTTTTTAAATAGACAAAATAATACACAAGAACCACAATAAAAATTCAGATGTTTGAAACTTAAACATAACAATACTGTTTTGAAAATTATCAAGAAATTTTATATATTGATTTATTTATTTAATTATTTATTCTTTCATTTGAATACATCGATCAATGAGTGAGGAAGCAAGCTCGGAAACTATTTTAATTCAAACAAAAATTCTTGACGTTCATTTTCTCTTCGTTAATTTTGGTTTTTTTCATCCTTTTTTGTGAGAAAAATCCTCGACCTAGAAACCTGTAAGAATTTCGAAAGAATGCTCTATTGACAGGAATATGGCTTTCACAAAGGCGAATACAAGAAAGGTATTGAAAAGATAAAGAAGAATTGGAGAACATGCATCACTTTTGAACTATGTTGACGATTAAAGTCGAATTTTTGAAAGAAATTTGATTTATTGGTTATTGACTGAGGTGCTAAATGCTGGATAGTTGATTTATTTTTTCAAAAGGGTCTTCTATTAAAACATAATATGCACTTACAATATTGTAATGTTTCGAGTTTGTTGATTTCTGAAGAAAGTGCCCACAGACCAACGAATATTAACTAGAGTTTTGTATTGTGAATTTTATATATTGAAACCAAGATTTCACCGTCACCATTATATACTTTTTGAAAGCATTCACTTAAGCATTTAATTTCGTTTCCGCTTTCAAGGATTTCGTCAGCATTATAATTAATAATTGATGGACTAACTTTGCAACGACTGATTTTAGTTTTAAACTTTGTTCTGTGATGTATTAACGGTTTTCCATACTTCTCATACTGAGATAGCTTTCCTGATTAAATATCTAAATGAATAGACAAAAAATTAGTTCGAAATAAAAATCGTCCTCTAAAAAGTGGGATCTCTCCAGAAAAATCAGGCAGCTCCCCAAACAGAATACCAAACAAACAACGAGCTCATTCTACTTATTTATTTATTCACAGTGTGAAAATATTATACGCGGTCTGTGTTACTAACACCAGAATGTATCAAAGGAGATGAGGACAAAGTAAATGTAGTGCTCTCATAAGTCCTTCAGCTCAAGAGAAAATCATCGTTATGAATTTCATTATTCTTCACTGCACTTAAAAAACGGACGAATAATTGAATTTTAATGAAAGGGATCAGTGATTAGAAGCGACAACAGGTGATCTAACTGCATGTGGAAAGAGTGAGAGAGATGGCAAACGAAACAAGAACGTCAACTTGGCTTTAAGAACATAAATCCGAAATCTAGAGGGGTTTGGTATGTGATCGAGTTTCTTAATATCGGAAATGCCTGCCTATGCCCTGTGGGATTCAGTCCGAATCTCATCAGGCTCTGGTTGTAAACTGATTTGGAGAACAAACTGATCATATCGATAGTTTCCAATAACTCCATTGTACTTTTATGAGCTCGGCTTCGAGCCCTACGCGCACTTATTCTGTATGTATTAGAGTAGATTTCTCTGGATAGATATCCTGACTGACAAAGAAAGGAATATAACGACATATACATTAACTAATTTCAGGTACACATGCGCAGTACTCCTGAAATAGTAGATTGAGAAATTGGAAAATCAATGACTGCAAGGTGAGAAAAGTTTAAAAGGAGAGTTCATAAAAAAATGTATCAAAATTGAATAAAAAATTATAATTCAGTTTTTGCAGCCCAACAGTCTTTCTGACTTATTACGTGAATTCATATTCTCCTGAATTCTGTTTTTTTTTTGTGGTTATAACTTTCGCGTTGAACACAAGTGATTCAATTTTGAAAGACTGTTACCAAATTTTCCACTCATATCTCCGAAATAATATACTAACTAACGAAGACACCCAGAAGGAGCTGTTTGAATTTAATTTTTTTTTTTTGTTGGAAAAACATAGTATAGCAAAGAGTAAATGATTAAATTTGTAGAAAACAATTTTTGTTAATAAAATATTATTGTCGTTTTTTGCAATTTTTTTAAAATTTTACAACTAACCTTCTGTTCGCGGTGATCCAATGTTGATGTTTAGTTGTTGTTAAAATGCCTAGAGCACATGTACGCGGAATTTATCTCCAGCTAAGTGAATTCGAAAGAGGTCGAATCATTGGTCTACGAGAGGCAAGGTTGTCGTTTCGAGAAATCGCTAACGAACGAACAAACAGCAATCCAAATACTATTATGGGATGTTGTCAAGCGGGGTTTGATAATGCCCAAAATCGAAGAAGAGTAGGCACCGGATGTCGAAGGGGCACAAATGAAGTTCAAATCGACGTATAAGACTTATGGCCATTAGAGACCGATTTGTGACAATTCGATCTTTGGCTGATGAATGGTTAGGAGAATAAAGCCATCCTGTAACTTTCCGAATGGATATGGTGTTTTGGACTGCAGCATTATCGACCCCATCTTGTGTTACCTCTGACGGTTGAGCATCGCCGGCAACGATTACAGTGGTGCAGAGAACGTCAACATTGATGGAATCTGGAAAGGCATCAGATCGTCTTTTCTGATGAATCTCGATTTTTCTCGGGTGCACATGATGGCCAAAGAAGGATTAGATGACGTCGGGGTGAAAGACGTGAACCTCAGTTTGATGTTGAGCGTCATATACACCGGACAGTAGGCGTTATGGTATGGGGTGCTATTGTACATGAAAGTAGGTCACAATTAATATTTATTCGAGGTAACATGACAGCGCTACGTTACCTTCAAGAAATAGCGGAGCTATATGTTCTCCCTTACGTTAACCGGCTCGAAAATCCAATATTTCAGCAAGATATATAAGATTGCCAGAGTTAGTTTAAACTTTTTCGAAACTCATGTGAATATTTTGCAATGGCCGCACAGATCCCCCGATCTTTCGCCCATAGAGTATGTAGGAGGTTTGGAAATTTACCCCAGCCCCCACAGACTTTGGCGGCTCTGTGACATGAAGTTCAGGTAGCTTGAGATAGTATCGCTCAAGAAGAAATAGACCATCTTATTGCATCAATGCCGAGATGTGTTAGGAAGTGTGTAGGTAATCGCGTTGGACAACCACATTATTAACAAATTTATTGAAAAATTGTGAACATCTCGTTTTTTTCTTCAAATTTCGATCATTTACTCCTTGCTATACTATCTATGTTTTACCAACAAAAAAAAAAATTAAATTCAAACCGCTCCTTCTGGGTGTTGCAATTCCTCTGTCGGTTAGTTCATCTTAATAATGTCTTAACATTAATTAACACTAGTTACTATTTTTCGAAACTTACAAGAGTAAAAGAGAAGTTCTTCAAGGAAACAGAGAAATATCAAATTAAGAAACTATTGAGTTTGAGGTGATTAAAAAACTCACCTTTTTTGCGCCGCTCCACCGAAATTGCCTGACCATCCTCCCTCCTCCACATTATCTTCGGAGTGGGAAATCCATCTGCTCTGCACGTTAAGCTAATATTCTGATTTTCACGAACTGCAACAGTTGATTGCGTGCTTTCGACGTCGATGATATTCGGGGGAACTGAAAAAGGGAATAGGAGAAATGAATTTCACTCCTTCGGATTATTTTGAGCGGCAGCAAATGTTTCTTAGTCTCTTTTGTTGGTTCCGTGGATGGTGATGAGAAATTTTTCTCTTCACCCTAGACTGAATCCAGTTAATTTCCCGCAAACTGAAATGAGATTGGAAAATTTCGTTTCGGTTTGTTGTGTCGGACAGCACTCGAAAAAAAATGTCAATCTTATACCCTCACCCTCTAGTGAAACTTCAATTTCTTGTTATGAGGATGTAAATTAGAAATAGCTGTGCTCTTTGCACGAAGATTGATCATTTACAAGTCAATATATCTAACTGAACTAACTAGGAATGTATTTGAAGTATACTCATAATATTATTTATTTTTCATTCGAAATTATATTCCAGAATACAATATTTTTTCATTTATCCCAATATCGAACGAAAAACGTTTTGATCCACTGATAGCTACTCCAAAAATTGCAGTGTTGAAACGAGTGATCGCGAATGGTTGTAGTTGGTCTCGATTGGAGGAGTTTTCAGTCCTCATCATGGTGTGGTTGAGAAACCTGCTTCATTCTTTGTCGTGGTCAAAATATATTGCCTCAAAGTTCGTACAATAAATGATGAAACAACAAGCAGAAAATTGCACCTCAACTTTTACTGTATATTACTTTTTCTAATCAAAAGCATAGATCATTATAGTATGATGAAGCCAACTAAACAAACAGTAAAGACCAAGACACATTTCGATACAATATAATATCAAAGTTGAGATACAAGATCATGGTTGCCCACGATTTCTCAACCAAACGATAGAGATTGACTGAGTTATCAGGTGATTCATCAAAAATTCCTCATACTGCAATTTTGTAGACAAGCTGTGAATTGTCATTACTGGGCAATTGATAACCATCAAGAACTTCACCAAAACTCATTAAGAGCCCAAAAGTTACATGTTGGTATGTTGTCTCGTCTATAGGCATCATGATCCAAAGAGCTTCTAGTAATGCAGAGCAACAGCGCATCTTTCACACACTCATTTTTAGGAAATATTACCGGGTCAGGTTATTTCTTTCCACGAACAACTCAAGTCAACACCTCGGATTTGAGCAATTGTGATTTTCATCTGTAGGTTTGGCTCAAAACCAAGGTTTTCAAATATCATCTTATTTTCTATGAAAGGTTCAATATATCGCCCTCCAAGTGTGGTTTTGTTTCTTAAGGCGAAGGAAGTGGTTCTCAAGGTTCATTCCACAAAACAAAAACAAAAATATTTTGCCTTCTTAATCACGTATTTCAATTTATATAGTGAAACTTATAGTAACTGACAGTAATTCTCTCTGGATGTTGAATCAAAACAAAAGCTAGATTTAGTCAAATGATTATCATGAAAAGTTAGGATATATCTCAAAAAACGGCAGGATATGTAAATATAGGGTGTAGTAAAAAGAAATCCATTATTTTTGAATCAACAACAAGGGTTTTATTACCATAGCTAGATTGATCCGATTTAGGTCAAATATAAGTTGTTTCGTTCGATAACTTGTAACCATTTTGAAGGTAATATCATTATGCTATATATATATCATTCTCATAGAATCCCCCGTTCCTATTGGCAAAAATTGAGGCAATCGATTTTCACAAGCCTCTGTTGAAGCGATTTTTTCACCAGCAAAATTGTTCGCTATGGACAGATGATCATCATTTGGTACCAAATCTGTACTATAAGGGGGATGTATAAGAACCTCCCAACCAAGCTCCCGGAGCTTCTTGTCAGTCCCTTAAAATGTGTGGCCTGGTGTTGTCCTAATGGAACACCATTCCTCTCCTATTGGCCAAAGCTGGGCGCTTTTAGGCGATTGCTTCCTTCGGACGGTTCAATTGTTGACAGTATATTTCCGAGTTAACAGTTGTGCCTGCGGAGGAGTTCACACTAGATATTCCCCCGCCAATGCAACAAAACACACAGCAAAACCTTCCTGGCTATCAATCCTAGCTTGGCCACCGTTTCTGCCAGCTCGCCGCGTTTCGACCACGACCGTTTTCGCTTGACGTTGTCGTAAGAGATCTACTTATCATCACCAGTCACCAACCTCTTCAAAAATGGGGCAATTTGTTGCGATTCGCAGACGGAAATTCGGTCCATGAGGTATGGATAGAGCTTCACCCTGAGACCAGCCTTAGGCAAATGGTTCCAAACGCTATTTTGTGCAAGACTCAGCTCTTGGGCAATCCAAGCAGTGCTTACATGACGGTCGGACTCTGCAATGTCCATGGTTCTATCGACATTTTCGACAATTGGCCTTCCAGTGCGTTGTGCATCTTTGACATCGAGATTACCGGAACGGAATCGACGAAATTAAAATAGCGCATGCTTGGCTGTTTTAGTATCATTGTCATAAACACCCTTTACACCTGGCTTTTATTTCCGTTTTAATCGAAGAAAAACTGTAAAATATAACGATTGTATCCATCTTCGACGCGCGCTCAATCACAAAACTGTCAGGAATGTTTTTGTAGTACGAAATCTCATCTTCCTAACTCCATTTAGGAAAACCCGATCGGATCAATTCAACGCGAGATACAGATAACTAAAACCATCTATTGCAAAAATAATGGGTTTCTCTTTAAAACACGTAATAATAAAGTAATGTGTTATTTCCCGAGTTTGCAGCAGTCAAAACTTTCCGAGATCAAATGAAAAGAATGAAATCCTTCAATTTCTCTTCCTATCGATAGACACAACTCAAAATTGTTCGAATCTCATGAATTCACGATGAATTGTGGGCATTCTCGTCGAAACGGGTCTCAATATCCTCCACCTTCGGCGAAGAAGTGTTCCCCTTTTCCGCATCTTCTCGCACAAGTTTCACGCCTCGCCATTGTTCAGTCTGCAAATTATTAATGAGGAATTTTCAGCCCAGCCCGACCACCGCCCTTACGGAACACTACGGTGTGCCAAGTCAGTTTAACACACATTCTCAATTTCGCTTGGATATCTGACTATTTTGCATCTTCAAACGCCAAGTGAACTAGCCCGTGGAAATTTCCCATTTTGATGATTTTACCTCTCGGGGGAGAGCGGTCATAAAGATACTAGCGGCTTTCTGTTTAATATATTCAATATGGTGAATACGTTTCGAGTTCACACGCATCTGCATCTCGTAAATGCAACGTTCTGGTGGAGAAAAACAACTGTTTAACATATTCAACCTATTTTTTTAATGGCGCGGAGTTGGCAGGAAGAGGATATGCGAGTTATGATATCATGGAACTATTTCAACAATCGATAAGTTTGGGTTCGGGGAAAAACATTCATTTTAGGGTGTAAGTTTTGGTTAAAAGTTCGAAAATGTGTAACTACCATTTTCGAACTAAGACGACTTCATTATTTCTTCGCATTTTGGAGCTCAAATTGTTATGAAATAGTTCAAAATATTATTGTACTTGAGAAATTAAGTAGTGAATTGATGTTCAAATATTGCAAATCGTTATAGAAGTGTAAAAATACAAGCAAACCGATTTTTTTATATTCTATAGGCTTGTTTGCTCGTCCAGAACTAGAAGCTCTCAATTGATGTTGTGAGAACTTCTCCAGTGATAATAATAATGTTTATTTTCTCTCTATATGAATGATATTTTGAATGCGGTTGGAGATAAGGTGTTTCTTGATGCGGATAATGCAATAGTGATTATCATCAACAAAACTGAAACAGCTTAGGGGGATAACATTCAGAGCACATTGAAAATATTGCAGAGATGGTTCAATATGAATTTCCTACATATAAATGAAGCAATCATTTTTAGAAATATTAAGAATAGAGACAATATTAATGTGAAATTGTAAGCCGTAGTGTCAGATTTTTGGGAATTGAAGTGGATGAACACCTTACATGGACAGCACACTGTGAGAATATCTGCTCTAAATTGATTCCATTATTGCATCTTTTAAGATAATTAAGATCTGTCTTGTCTTCAGAATAAATACCTTATAACATTTTATTGTGCACATATGTATTCCAGGCTTTCCTATGGCATTGTTTTTTGGGGTCGCAAAAAGTTAATTAGATGTTTGGCTGGAATTCAAAAATCGTGAACAATTCATCAAGCATGGTAATTGGAAGGAGATCACCTGTGTACCAGGGTATGAAACTATTTGACAAAATTGGTACCGAAGTTGAGAATTCCAAATCTAAATTATATTATAGTTCGAATGAATTTCTGCTGAAGTAATGTTTTTCATATTTCTTCACTGTTAGAATAAGATTTGTTGTTAGTTTTTAGGCCTGTTGTTTTCGCTGATGTTGAGAAAACACATTCTGGGTCATGTTTCCGTTAACTTTTTCTTGAATGTTCCATGCATTCCACAAAATAAATGTGTCTATCTATCTAATTCTTCAGGAATCTTCTAGATCAACTGGCCTATTTCGCTTTAATCGCCTGTGAGTTTGAGTTTCAATCAAAGGTTGGATTAGGGTGTTTGGATGACACTCCAGTTCTGTGTGATGTCAGTTACTTCTGCCCTGGATAACTCCTTGCGCACACAAAAATTTCAGTTGTATACGTATTTTGTTATTTGTAACATACCAAGGAGCGTTTGCTATCATCCTTAGAATTTTGGATTGGCTTCTCTTTATTATGAAAACGTTGGATATACTTAAACATTCCCAGAGCTTAATTCAATGTTTCGAATAGATTTGTATTGTACCTATACATAAGAAGCTTGTTTTCAAGTGATAGTTTTGATTTTATATTAATCAGCCAATAAAGGTCTTCAACTATTAGATCAACTTGTTTAAGTTATAAAAGCTGGAAATAAGGTATTTTCAATCACCTGTGTTCATTTCTGTTGGATGATATAGGTTAATCCTATAGACTCCGTGACACCAGGAATCATTTCACTTCGCCGTTTCGATTAATTTATTTATCTTTTTACAAAAAGCACTACATTGCATTACTGCTGAACCCAACTGATACTTTTGTCCACAGCAGGTTTTACTCTGTCCAAAGTATAGTGCTTTGAAAATGTAATGAAAAATATTCAGATTCCGTGGACAAATCAAATCATTTTTAGTTATTTATCTAGATCGTATAGACATTCGATTGAATTAAAATGGTTGAGCAGTCAAAAGCCAGTGAATTGAAAAAAAAAACAGAATGAAATAAGATATAGTAGGAGGTACTAATAGCAAGCGTATGTTTCTTTTTTACTCCTGTCTTCTTGATTTTGTATAACAAGAGATATTTTGGTACCAAAATCTCCACTTTTTGTGAGCACTTATATGAGAGTAGAAATTGTAATCAATAATGAAAGAATAAGTTTTCCTTTGATCTTTATGCCGATTTTCCTCTCGATCCGACAATCATTTAATCTTATTCTAAAGAAGAAATTCAATTTTCCCTGTTTCAGAAATTGTTATTTTGGGTATAATTTCAAAAGTCTGAAGCAATAGGTTTTGATGGCATAAATCCTTTCACTTTAAATATCTGTCTCCCTTTCTGATTTCTTACATCACTCACATCATCAACTTCTGTATTGATAGGTCTGTCTCTCCATTCGAGTGTAAGCGGGTTATACCTGTGTCAGACTCCAAAGCTTTTAGTAATCTGAGGCCTATAAAGGAATTTCCGATTTTGTCGAAAATTCTTGAGAAGGTTTTGAAAGCTCAACATTCATGCTGATAAAGAAAGAACATATTCAAAAATAAATAACTTTGAGAAAATCAAAAGAAAGAAGGTGAAAATTGTCCACATCGAGTATTCGTATCCCGAGTCAGCAATTCATTCTCACGAAACAACTGATTCCGCTATGTGAATCGGGAAAACATGCAGTGAAAAAGGAGAAAACCCACCTACAACTTGGAGATATCCTACTTGACTAATCATCGGATTTGTGTTCACTTGACACATGTAGTAACCTCTATCTTCCTGTTGTACGCTGCTGACGTGCAGAAGCCATGTCTTGGCATTATCGTGGGACACGCTGAATCGAGCTATTCTTGAAATTACATGACGGTGGATTGTCAGAATCATCTGACGATCTATGTGAATCCAGGCCACCTGCAAACAAATAAATATAAATGAATTTCGTGCTCTCTGCAGACCTAGTCCCTTTCACACTTGCAGAAGGACTTGAAACCTGAAATTTGACAGATAACAAACGGTTTTCCCGCTATACGGAACCGCAAGGCTTTTCTTAACATTCCTACGGATCTCTCAGAAGACATGTTAGTATTTCAGGATTTATTTCCAATGTGATTTAAAGTATGCTGTTTTTTTGGCATCATAAATGGAAGCAGAGACGTTTGAAAAATCATATGACGTTATTCCCAATCGAACCGCAGTTTCTGAAAAAATTTAACGTAGGTATTCCTTGGATAATTTCAAGAAAAAAAGTCCTATAAACATGGTCTCGCAAACACCTTGTTTTCCAGATACATGTTGTCTCTGGTAGTTCTTCTTTTTTGTGATGATTATATAAGTTTATCGAATCTTTATCTCCACTACAAATTGGGCAAATACGTACCAAAACTTGTAATTAAATCACATCTTACTTACTGGATCTTTATAATAATTTGGATTATTCCAAGAATCAGTAGCAGATACGACAAAAATACAAAATGCCAAAAATTGTAAAAGGTACTGGACTAAAGTTTCCATTTTCCAAAAAAAGTCTTAGGAAAAAGAAGCAAGCACTGTTCCAAAAAAAATATCACCTTATTGATTTGCATTCAAAATTAGCAAAAAACATGACAAAACTTCAAATTGAAATATCTATGCCAAATTAAGGTTGAATATTCTGTGGAGAAAGATCCTATAGAAAAAACCTCAAAAAAATCAAACTATAACACTCTGTATCTCTGAAACAAAGCGACTGCGTGTCAATGTTTGAAAAACTTTTTTTCTTGAAATGATCTGAGGAATCTGTCATTTTCATTTAAGATTTAACACCCTGTATAAGGAGGAATTATGAATCACGTGAGAGGAAATGATATAAATCCAGAAGACGCAGAACATTTTTTTGTAGAATCGACCAAATGGAAAATGAAAGACGAGAAGTTATATCTGGAATATTTTATGAACCGCTTTCAATAACAGATATAGGTTTATTGATAAGTTGTAATGTATAGAGCAAATACATAATATGCTGTTCTTTGAAAAACAAAAAAACAATAGCCCTATAAAAACCTTAGTTGATGTGGATATCAGGGAGAAAGGAAGAATAAACTATTCCACATTTATGATATGTCATATTCAGAAAAATGAATAATATATTTGTCTGCATGCACTTTAAAGCCGATGTAGTAAATGTGAATCAATAAAAGATATTTTGTGTTTAATATCCGATACAAGGTATGTTTTTGACATAACAACATCTCATCATCAGCTGGTTGAACTTCCTGAATCAATAAAGTAAGTGAAATAATTGTTCTCCAAGAAACAACTTCAACTAACTGTGTTTGTTCTCAAACTGACTCAACCACTAGTTAAGTTTATACGAAGAATTCATTATATTCTTAACAGATGCAGTCTATTCTTTTGAGATGTTTTTTATCACATCAGTGATTATACAAATATACAGGGTGGTCCAACGTTAACTTAACACTTCGATTTCCCTTTTAATTGAAAATGTGGAAAATCGCACGGATCTGTAAATTTCTGATTCGAGGGGGAACAACTTTTCCGCTTTTTTCATCCCCGTAACTTCAACCCCCCAACGAGGGTGAGAAATGAGGGGTGTTGAATTTTGGAAATCGTATGGAATACTATTCGACCCTTAAATTTTGCTTCAAAATATCCATCGATAATGAAATAACAGCGAAAATAGTGAAAGAGGCAATGTGGAATTCATCTCGAGAATATTAATGCCTATTATTTTACCTGTCATTCCCTTATCGATGGAAATTTTGAAGCGAAATTTCAGGATCAGATAGTACTCGGTAAGATCTTCAAAATGAGGTATCGCATCACCTCTCATCATCATATTTCAAAATCAAGGGGTTCTACTCAGCCCCGTTAGGGGTTTCGTAGTTCAGAGATACGAAGAGTGGACAAGTTGTTCCCCCTCGTATTGAAATTGAACGGACCGAGCGATTTTCCACATTTTCATTTCAAAATCAAGGGAAAATCGAGGTGTCAAATTTTCGTTGGACCACACTGTAATTAAGGATAAATGGCTAAAAGCACCAAATTTTTTTCATATCATATTCACTTGATAATAGTCAATCAGTTACAGAACTTTTAATAATTAATAATATAGGGAGAAACACTGATCATAAACCTTTTGTTTTATTGTGTTGGTCTTTGCCAAAAAAAAATCGTGATTTAAATTCAGCATGTAAGTATATAGCGAAAAAGCGTGATTATGAATTCACGAAACCATTTGTTAAATTAGAAGGCGAATAATTTACAGGATTTTAATTATTCAATACAGAGGATGAATGAACAATGTTTTTGAATGATTAAATAAAAGCTCGTTTAATTATTGAGGAAAATGAGATTGTTATGTGAAAACAGAATTTCAATGAAGCAAATGATTTGGATTATGGATTGGCTGAACTTTATTGGATTATTCGATTAAATCATCATACGCACCAGATGATCAATGAAATTGTATTTTCTAACTGCAAATCTGTAATAGCTGATGTATACTGCTTCACAAAAGATGAGGAAGTTCAAAATTTTGTGGCCGTTTTAAAGTTGCCGATTCGTGGCTACCAAATGCCCATTTATGAGAAATAAAATGTCGACTTTCTTATATTTTATTACAACTACCCTAAAGAACATAAAAATTTTTTTGTACGATAATAATGATAATAGAGTCTTTATTTGGCAAATTTAGGGGCAAAGTCTAGCCAAGGCTACTCCACTCAAAATATATTTTTACCACCATTTAGTTATAATACATGGTCAAAAATTTCATTAAATATAATTCAATGTGGTTGAAAAACACAGATAACTTCACAGCGCTTTATCTCTCATTTCACTTTTTGAGAGACACGACGTTTTTTCTCATTCAAACTTCATATTTATTCGTCGAGTCATATCAGTTAATTTCTTAATTAAGGTATTTAACAAATTTTAAGCCGGTAGCAAAAATAACTTCGTTGATTAGGATATTCCATTATACATATCAACAAGGATCTCATTATCAATATGGCTTTCATTTAATGAAGACAGCACTTGAAATAATAAAATATAAAAGGCAGATTATATAACCGAATAAAATTTATTTATTCATTGAATCACTCACAAACGCAATCTAGACAATAATTACATGAAGAAACCACTGCCAGGAGCATTTGTACAACTTTATACAGGGTGAGTCTTTGACTTGTACATATAGTTCAACAATTTTTTCCTTAACTGTTTGTTTCGCTTCGGCTCAGTTGAAAAGAGCGGTCGAAATTCTATAAAAAAAAGTAATTTTTAGTAATATCTACAAAATGGAATAGAATTGAAGGCAATTATTTTCGGAACATAATGTTCAATTGATGTGATGACCTCTTCTTTCGTAAAGAAAAAAGTGTTTCTTTTGACCTCGGGAATCTTTGGTTGAAATATATGCACTAGTCAAAGACTCACCTTGTATTAATGTGAATTTCGAAGAATTTGGCAGTTAATCTGCCCTCATGGTGCCTAGCTTCATCATATTGTTGATTTGTTCATTTCCTTTTCATTGTATTAGCTAGAGGAAGGCGAAATATAACACCGAAACATAACACCGAAATGTCGCTCTAAGATCCTAAGTGTTTCATTCAGTTCCTCAGCCCGAGATTAGCTGTCATTCAAGAAATTTGTGACGGAACGAGAATAGTTCATCAATGTTAATACTTTTCATAGAGGTTTTCAGGACTTATTTCGCACGCCACTGTTAACGTCGGTAAATCCCGTAAGAATTCACGTTAATGTGAATACCGAATATACCTTGATTCCTTCTGACATGTCATCCATTAATTTACATTTCTGCAGTCTTGTTCCAACACCAAAGCAACATGTCGTGTTTGCTGCATTAACGTACTTGCTCCCAGGTTTGTCTTTACGTTCGTATAAGATGGCACTTTTGCCTCTTTTTAATGTATCATAAGTAGCGCAGGAGAGATTTTCAGGGTTGAGGTAATCCGTGAGTGGCAGCTGCATCACTGTGTTACATCCCCTAAGCCACGTGACGTGGCACATAAATAGCATACTTTCGATTAATGTACCCTTTTGGAAATTGAGCTGCATACCAAACGCCATCTCCGATATTCTACGATAGTTCCATATAACGGGGGAGAACGGACAGAATGAAAATTTCAGCTTGGTTTCCCCTTCTGGATGTCCTGTTCTGGTTTCCACGTTGCATAATCGTAAAACCTTGATTATCCCAGATAGGAGTATCTGTGCAAGAAGTTTTCTTGAGTGGCTGATAGTTGAAGGTGGATGTAGCTCGAGAACACAAGAATCAATACAGTGAAACATTTCTTCTGGAGGACAATGGACCTGTTGAAGCGTTTACTAGCTGGAATCATAATTTTTTTTCTTTATAAATGATAATGTTGATTTATTGATGTTCGAAAATTTACATGTATTTCAAATAACAGAGATCTTGACCTAAACTAAGATTTGTTTTTCTGCTTCTTCTAATACAATTTTAGGCATATTAACTCAATATTACATTCTCCTACTTACATGAACACTTGAACATCAAAAAAATCAAGGAAGGAATGAGTACTTAGCAATTATATGGAAATAGATGTTCGAACGGAAAAAAGTTTCTTAAAAATGGATGAATTAAGAGTATGAATGTCTTCAATTTTTTGTTGGAATAGTTATCAATCTGAAGAGATCTTATGTCAACAGGTAGGATGTTGTAGATTTTTGGCAACAAGTTGATTCACGTTTCTATTGAAAAGTGGTAACTCTAGATTTTGTAATTCATTTCATGTGGTCTTATAATCGTGGGTTAGCAAATGAAAAAATATGCTTCATCTTTGGAAAATATATCAATCAAGATTGCACAGATTCAACAGCTTGTTACAGTCATGTAGGTCCTTAATTGGAAAAAGGCTTGGGTTTTCTAAGCATAACCTCGATAACCGTTTTCTGAATAACTTCTGAAGTCTTAAGATCCTTATCAAAAGCTCTACCCCATACGACAATACAATACCTCAGAATTGACTCAAAAATAAGAGAAGTTAAAATGAACAAGATGTTTTTATTGAGGATTTCTCTTCTTCTTTTCCGCTAATGAAAGTAATGTGATGATCTCATCTCAAATGTTGATCTACGATCACTCCCAAATATTTGATATATTTGGTTTTCTTTATATATTCGCAACCTGTCTGATTCCACACAACTCAATGAGTGTATGTTTAATATTTCTGTAATTGGTTGATCGTGTTCTGTTGCAGAAAATGCCATGAAAAATGTTTTTGAGTTATTCTGACTCAGAAGACTCTCATTCAACCACGTGATCATAAGTCTCATGCCCCTACCAACATTTTCTTAGAACTTCCCCCAAAACCGACCTCGAAATATAATAACTGTATCATCCGCATACGAAAGTATTTTTCCATATCCCATAACGCTACTGATTTCATTTATATAAATCAAAAATAGCACCGATCCAAGAACCGTTCCCTGAGCTAACCCAGAGTCCACTGTTTGATATAAGAGTTATTATATATAAGAATTATTTATTTTTTTCTTTGTTTCCTATAATTTAAATAGTTTTTCAATCATTCAAGTGCCTGGCCACGTATGCCAATTTTTTCTGATCTCTCTAGAAGGATCGTATGAGATATTTCATCAAATGCTTTTCTCAAATCTAAGAAGCAGGCTAGAGTTTTTTTATATTCTGTCAATTCATGTGGATTGGTTTTCTCAGTTCAAAAACAGCATCTCAGTCTTTCTAAATCTGAATTGATATGAGTTAATTAGAAAATTTTTTTCTGAGGAATCATAAATACGGTCTTTCAGACATTGTTTAAACATTTTTCCCGAGTTCTCTATAGTTAGTAAGAAATGATGAATCGCCACTCTCTGACTTCGTTTTTTGTTTGAGAAACAGGAAATTCTACATATTTGTACTTGATTTCATCATTATCAGCTTTTTGTATATCCTACCTACTTCAATAAAAAACTCATTGAAGCAATTATCATCATCCTCATCTTCTGAAATGTTATCTTGTCCGCGCTGTATACTGAATGTTTTCTGTTTACCACTTTTTTGTTCATTAGTTATTCCATCTTATATTTTCCACATGATGAATTAATCCCCAAGGCCTCGAAAAATAATTCCAAATTTTAGCACTCACTGAAAATTGGGAAAGTAAATTTTTCTCAATGTGTTCAAAGTATTGTAGGATTTCTTATATGCAAGTTCCACTGGAGATTTTGGTCTATAGTTGAGCCGTCAATATGTGTGCCATTCATAGAAGTTTAACTATTTATAGGTTATTCAGGAACCCTGAACGATGGCTTCGAGATGACGTCAAAAATAAAATTCAAAGCGATTAAAATCTGGTGAGGTCTAAGCCGGTTAGGAAGATAAACTGTCCCATATGCCGATGATCCTCTTTGTGGCCGTTACCGAACAGTTATATAAAACTATTTCATGTAATTTTTACTGCCCATCTTTCTCGAAAGACGAAAATGAATTATTTTTAGTTATTTTATACAGAAAGAGATTAATTTGTTACTTTCTATGAAATGGTGAACATCCAAAAGAAATCGTGCGTTGCATTTGGTGAACATTCATCAGATCCACATCGATTTTTTAGAACAACTCGTTGTTTCTATTGCTCCCTAGAGAAAAATTTCATCTCACACAATTAGAATATCAGCTCGAGTGGAACCAACGATAAAGAGCTCGATAAGTAGAGTTCAACAGGGTGGCAAGACTGCTGGACCTGTATCTGTGATCGTTAAAACGATGGCGGAACTATACCATCTCTTTATGCAACTTGAAAATTCTGCAATAAAACATGTGGAAAAAGATGGTTGAAAATTGATTGGTTCGATTTTACAATTGGAGTCATTTGGAAATGTTGGGGGAGGATATTCTGTTTTACAACACCTGACTGTTTTTCTTAATGATTTGAAGTTCTGGATTATCATGCCATACGCTAAATAAATAAATAAATCATGCGGTTTTTCAGATTTGAAAAAATTTTTGTTTTCAATTCATAGAAAGTCCAGACGTTTATAGAAAACTAATCATAATTTTGTTCTGACAATTTGCACATTGGAGTTTGAGACAATAATCTTTCTTCCTAAAATATTTTCAGACAGATTTCTTGATATGCTATAAAATATACTTGAAAAACTTTTTGTTTTCTTCCTAGAGTCCACTGTTGAATAATGCTGCCATTTTCAAATAACCGAGTTTTTCCCAGATAAATGAATTTCACTTCTTGTTGCAAATATTCTCTGTATTCACCATAAAATCGTACTCAACTCATTATATTTTTCTGTTCATCAATAAGAATTTTCCTTTTATTAACTATTTTGAACTTGTCACCAATTAAGATTATGTAATGTTGACTTTGATTGATTAAAATCCAGATGCTTTTTGGTCAAATTTTATCCAGTCTGATATATTGGTTCCTTTTGGTAACAATCAAATCATTCAATGATTCTTTGAAGGTGAAATCGTATTGCACAGGTTTTCTTCCACTAATAATCCAGGTTGTAATGACTTGCCTTCTCCTTTTTTCAAACAGTACTGTGAGAAATACTCAAATAAACTACTCAATTTGTGTTTGAAATTGATACAACTCTTTAGTTTCAAAATTTCTTCGATCAAAACCAATAACACAAACAAACTGAAGTCTAACCTCCTGACAATGACATTTCCAATGCCAACTCGACCTCTGCAATTCAAAATGTTACTGAATGAGCCAGTACCAAATTATTTTTGACTTTTCAAAGCCACCCGGGATTTCAATAATTCCTGAATGGACTATAGATGAAATCAGCGCTAAAAAAAAAGGAGAGAAGTGAAGTCCAACCAATATATCTTTAAACGTAATTCATACCATTTCAATTCGAATACCTCCATAATCTCCGTATAATGAGTAGGCAAAGTATCTCAATTTCTCGTTTGTTGAGTAGGAACAGGGAATAATGTGTTCCAGTTCCAGTATTAGAGGGTGCACCATCTTCATCCGGTCTACACCACTGCCGTGTGGGGGGAAAGTTCACGTTTAACCCCTGAATATTGCGGGTGCGCTGTTCAAATTTACAGTTCCGAGGTCTGGTGAAAAATTTACGTAATCTCTTTTACCGTGCATTGAAACGGATGCTACATAATTCATGGTAATAATATATTTCGCGTTAATCGCAACGCTTTAACATGTATTTTTGCATATTCCAAATGCAGCCCTCGTGAATATCTCGCGAAGTAGGTATTGCATGAACTATAAGAAGAGTCAAATTGGCTGACTGAAGTTATAATAATAATAATAAATAATAATACATAGTTTACAACATGAAATGAAATGAAATAGGGTCAAAAAAAGTAGTATAATTTCTAGTTATTTACTAAATAATCTTGTAGGCAATAGGGTTCCATTTCCACCAACATCGAGAATATTCCCTACTTATACAGGGTGTCCCGGGAAGAATGCGACAAACGAATACCATGAATTAAAGTCATCAAGGAGGACCAGTATCAAGAGGTTTCAATCGCCTGAGTGCCTTCGTTTGGGATATACAGGGTGATGTTCATATTATGAGTGAAATTTCACTGTTGAATAACTCTTTAACTAATCAACCGAATAATTTCAAATTTTGAAGTTTTGTCACCCTTTCCTATCGCCTTCCTTCAATATTTCTGAATTCGAGTGAATCAGATCCGGACTAGGAAAATTTCAGACTTTTCCTATTTTCGTGAATATCGGATCACCCTGTACGTGAACATTATGATTTTTTTCATTTTCGGAACCACAAAGAATCAATTCATTATAAAAATTCTGAATCTCTGCTTGGCATGGTCATACAGGATGATCAATAAACATTCCCTTATGAGTGAAATTTTTTTAGTTCAATAACTCTTCAAGAAATCTACCGAATAATTTCAATTTTTGAAGTTTTGTCGCCCTTTCCTATCGCCTTCCTTCAATATTTCTGAAATCGAGTAATTTATGTTTCCAGATCCGTAAAATATTAGTCCATATCTTAATTTTGACTCTATCATTGAATAATATACGGTTTTTGCTACTTCAGCATTTAGATATTTAGCTGTTACTCTGAATGCATAAAATGATGATGCTATTTTGTCTTCTAAATTTGCTATATGTGTTTTCCATTTCAAATCACCATCAATGTGTATAACTAGAAATTTTGTATGTTCTGATATTTTGAATTCTTGATTTTTTATGTTGATTTTTCCAGGATTTTCTTTGGAATGTATTGGATGGAATAATATCATCTTGGTTTTTCGTTTTGTTGAGTATTGAATTGTTATTCTCTAATCATTCTTCAGTGAAGTGCATTATGTTCTCAGTTAGATTTTTGAGATCAGGCCATAATGGTTGTACTGTTAGGAGGTTTGTATCATCTGCATAGTGAACATTTGTTATTCCTTTCCGGTTCTCGATCAGAGAAATAAGACCAAAGTCGTTAATATAAATTAGAAACATTACTGTCCCTGCTACCCTCTTAAGTGTTCTACCAATGACATTCGAATGAAATTTGATATCCTGATAGATATGACCGAAAAATCAAAGTGTAAGAAGAAATAGCACTATTAAGTTGACAATATCGAAAAAAAAATTTATTGGGAAATCTTGAAAGAAACATGGGTTAAATTGATCAACAATGATAATAATAAGAAAAATTAAAACTGCAAACAGTTAAATAACACCTTCCAAATTGAAAAATGTTCCACGCAAATACCAAACATGACGGTGACGTCATTACTCGAGAGTAATTCACCTGTATATCAGATTATTATTTTAAAATACGGTAAATTAAAATAAAAAATCGACGTGTTTCAGGATTAATTCTTAAAATGGTCTGTTTAGCTGAAAATGAATTTGTTCCATACTTTACGGACACAGTGTATATGTGCCAAAATATCCTAAGAAAGAATTGAATTATCCAACACAAGCATTTCAAACCGATAATATTCTAACTTTGTGGCGAGATGATAGAGCGATCGCTTTGGAAAATGAGTTCTCCATAAGATCGTAAGATTCGTAGTATTCGTTGAAATAAGAACACACTTCCCTACGATACCCTATTCGTTATGAAAGCCCAACTGTCACGAACTGCCACTGCTATATAGGATCGAAATAAATTAAAATCGACAAAAAGAACAAACATCAAAACTGAAAAACTGTCAGAATCAAATTCATATCGTTTGTTCGGCTTTGACTCAGTTTGAATGCGCTATTCCAATTTTGTTGACCAGTTTACATCTAAAACTCTCAAATTGATGTTTCTGTACCAGTTAATCGTACATGCGATTCGTGAATATGAACTGAGAGAAATCCCGATTTAAAAAACCTCAATTCCTTGTTTGATTAAAATTGTTTCATAGAAGTACGCAATAATTGTGTACATTTCTGAAACTTCGATTCTTGATGAATTTGTACACGTTATTTGCTTAGTTTTCACAAAATATTGTATAGAATATTCCCACGTCATAAATACTCCGTTTTAACTGTAATTTTTCATTAAAAAATTATATAACCAATCTCTGAAAAAATTCAGAAATCCAATTCAATGTCAAATAGTATAGTTACTCCTTGCTAACAAATTTTTTCTCTTGACATTATGTATTTTGTGAGAAGAATTGAGACCCATTGTATGAAATCGATTCAATGAAAATTATATTTTCCATGGGAGAATTCTCCCAAGAATTTAAAAGAATCGACGTATCCCTTTCTTGAGGCTGGTATCCAATGTTCATATTTTAAAAATTAAAATCAAATTGGTAGTCCCAACAAAGGATGGGTTCCCCTTTTATGTTGCATGTTATCTGGAGGTATCTCTCAAAAATTTATTTCCGCGTTTAACCAGAGCGAAAACCAACTCAACTCCCTCTAGAGTTCTTCAATTTCATTCTTTATTAACTTTTGCCGGAACTTTATGTTGGGCCCTGTTACGGCCCTGGGATGAGCCTTTCGAACATTCGGATGAAAACAAAAAGCCATTTCGAGGGTACACTCGGGGACATCGTTCATCACTGCAATTATATCGATATAATGTCAACCCCTGTTAGAACAGTAATCAGAGATTACTTGGAAAGAAGCGGTTACGTTTGGGGAAATTGATAGAGGAAAATGGCTCAAAATCGGTCGCTAAATAATAGTCGATCGTAAAAATTTATTATCTGATCACGTTCACTCGAATCTAGTATTGGTTGACCTGAAAATCGCTGAAAGATACTAACGAACAACTCGAACGTATACATATAGGTGTCCTAAAAACATCCGCATTTCATGAAAAATGAATTTTTTGATGATGTTTTAGGTTGACCTTTAACCATGAGAACGTTGAGAACTTGGCAAGAAGAACTTGGCAGGAGTTTTTGAAGATGACAGAGAACGAATGCTAATAATAATGTTGGAAAATGTTGAGAAAGATATTTTTTGCTATACGTGGGTTACTATTTATGTATTGAGAATACAAAAAACAAACATACGATTTTGATGCAAAATATTTTTATTGCTTTTCAAACTAATCGTATTTAAGATCTATACACTTCTGCCTGTGATTGAACTATCATTCGAAACAATTTTTCCAATCAGAAGATGGTAGTTCTAAAACAGGCATTTTGAGGACCTCAACCTGATCTTCGGGCGTTGAAAATCGTTATCCACGAAGTTTATTTTTAATTTCTGGAAAGAAGAAGAAGTCATACGGTGCCAAGTCGGGGATATTAGGCGGATAACCCATTAATTTGATTTTTGTGTGTCCCAATACTCATTCGTCGCATTTGATGTGTGTGAACTCTCATTGTCATGATGCAGGATGATTCGTTGTTTTGGGTTTGTTTCTCTCAATTTACCGAAAACTTCAGGCAAACAAATGGTTTCATACCACTCTGAATTTACAGTCTTTTAATTTTCAAGAGCCACAATTGCCACAGGGCCAGTTTTCGTAAAGGAAGACGCCACCATTTGCTTCTTACCGCTTCAAGAACGAAGAACTTTTGTTGGCTTTGCTTCAAATTGAAACACCCAAACTGCCGACTGGCCTTTTCTTTCTGGCTCGTATGCATAAATTCACGACTCGCCACCTGTAAAGATATTGATATCTCTTTGGATGCACCACAGTCGTATTTCGAAATCATTTCACGCCACCAATCGACACGAGCAATTTTTTGAGCGTCATTCAACAAATGTGGAATCCAACTTGCAAAGATCTACAGAACACATAAATGTTCGTGCAAAATCTTATGTATGCTAGTCATACTAATGCTTGAACATCTCTCGATTTCCTGATATATCACATGACGATCTTCTCCAATTAGTTTTCGCAAAGCGTCAATATTTTCCGGCACAACGACGTATTTTGGACGACCTTCTTTAACTTCGTCCGTGAGCGAACTACGTCCAAGTTTGATTGAATTCAGAGTTCAAGCGATATACAGTGGCTTTAAATGGTGCTTCATCGCCAAAAGTTGAATTTAGGTGATAGATGCATTCTCCTAATTTTCATAGCTCGAAATTTTTCACGATTAAATCCATATTTTGACAGAGAAGCAATATCAGTATTGCCAATTCTCAATACATAAATAGTAACCCTAGTATATCGAACATTTTCCGTATTTCTTGTAGATTCTTCAGGATCTACATTTTTGGAAAACTGGATGAGAGCAAACAGACTTCCATTAATTATTAAAGTAAGTGCAGAGCCAACATTGGTAGCTTGAAAATGAAACAGCTGTTCATAAGCAAACAAACGCTCCCGGCTTCAACTCCTACGGCACCCATTTTCCTTGTTTCTGAACCATTCCCATGACTTCCAGGCGTTTTGAAATGGCTTGTTGCATCACTCCCAATGATCCTGCCAATTTTTGTTGCATGTTGCGTTTGACACGAGTCTTGATCAAGTAATGTCTCCAATTCGGCATCTTCAAAAAGCAGCCCTCTTTCACCGCTATGCCGGTCTTGAAGAGTTGAGCGGCCTCACTATAGGTATTTGAGAGCATTCGATGAGTGTCAGCCGTAGATTTCTTCATATTTAAGTAGAAAATTAAAACCTCTCGCAAATGACGAGAATTCTGCTCGTAAGCTGACATTTTTAATCGAGAATAACTTTATGATGCAGATAGAAATCAACTAATATTTTGATGGCATTATGTTTAAAAATACCTTAGCTTATTTTATGTCATCTAAAATCTATTTATTTCGACTACCACTTACCTCTACAGCCATCTTTCGCAAAGAGGTATACCTAATATTGTTTGCACTTTGTACCGCGAGGCGAACTGTTATGCTCATAAAAGTGAATTGACCGATCAGGTCTGACCAACGTTCCATCGCGTCGACTGTTGTATATTTATTCCAATAACTTCATTCATCAATGTGATATTATGAATTTAATTTCTAGGGACTGGTTTGACTACACGAAACCAGAATTCTGAATATACACTGAGAGAAATCCATATTTTTTTATTGATAAAAATTTTATTATTTCATTTTATTTGGAGGCTATTTATTAACAACTATAACAGCAGATTTATATTCAATATATTCATTAATAATTAAATTATGCATTCAAAAAAGTTTATTAATAGAGAATTAAATATTTGTTTACAAAGTATTTGATAATATTTAATATATTTCGGTCATAAATAATTTATATCAACTCACGTTATCTCCACAAATAGCATAGATTCATTGTCAACAAATTTTCAACAGGTAGTTAACGAACATTTCCATTTATGAATAAACTCTTACAAGAATTCAATAATTTATTCTCTCAAAATATAGGATTTATTATTAATTAACAAACTAAGATAATTCTGGCGATCCAATCTGTGGAAAAGTTTAAGAACACATACCTCAAAGAGAAGCGCATCTCCTTGAACGATCTGTCCTTGAACTTTTCCTTCGATTTGAATTTCCTTTTTAAATATAAAATCTGTGTTAATATGGGCTCATTGAACGCCGCTTAGCACATCTGTACTGAATTTTGGGTTCAGATCGTTTGTACCTGCTTACTTATTAGTGATGTTATCAGAACAATGGTTAGAGTGAACAGATGCAATCAAGATGACTAGGGTTCAAACCCGGATACCCTCAATATGAACTCTAAAAGATTACCTAGTTTGGCAAACGATTCTTCTCAGACCCTAAAAATCGGATAATAGAAACAACCAAAATAATTATCTAAGAAATACGATAACCATTACTGAATTGAAAATTTTTTTTTATGCAGCATGGATACATATCACATATAAATAAGGTTAATTAATTTTTACTCAATGATATATTTATTATTATTATTATTTATTTCCTTCAAATGGATATTTCTTCAGCATTATTTATATAAGTAATGCGTAAATAAATGAAATGTAATAATAAATGATGATTATTGGTGGGATTTCAAATAAATTATTTATTTCCATGAAACTAATATTTGTTTGTCCATATATCCAATAAATGATTTATTAACTATAATGCATTCTCGACAATATCATATAAACACTACTCCCAGTGTATGTACAAAACTGTTTTGACAGCAGAGTCTTGCTTCCGTTTAAACACCAATATTCAAATAACGTTGCATCGTTCGGTTCCGTTTTAGTCTGGACCTACGCTAAAACAAACCTAATAAACCACAAGCATATGCATCAATCCTTTCCTAGGATGCAACGCCCCAGCCATCAATCAGTTCCCATTTTACTAATTTATTTCGAAAACATCGTTGCGGCAGTAGGAGGGCACTATAAAATCGACCAAGATAGCTGCGATAACTTCATTCCTAATCTCATTTTTGATATTGCTCCCTAATCACGTTCCTCTGAGTTATGAACCGCCTGCACTTCCGAGGGACGTAATTTTACATCCCTATGTATAACATTCATTAAAAATGTATGGCTACTTGCTTCCTCTGCTACACCCATTTGGGGCTTCAGCGTACACTTATAAACGGCGAGAGACGTTCCTTCCTCCTGCTATTGCTCGTGAAGGATTGCCCTCGTGATGCCTGCCGCTTGGCATCTCGAGAAGAGTGGCCATTTTAGCGAAATATTGTTTATATCTTTCTGCATCTGTAGATCCAAAGGGTTATTTACGGTGGGGCTGTACGTTTTTCATTTTGAGAATTACGTCATTCGAAGCGAAGGAACGCGTTAATGTGTTTACCAGGGCTGAGAATTTTGCTGAAAGGATTATTGTTTCATGTGTGTAGGATCCCAATTATTTTTTCATTAGTCACCATATAGTCACCAATATGCTTGGTGATCTATTAGTTTCAATTTAATCATAATGGAACCAATTTCTATTGTACCCAAATCTTAAGAGTGTTTCATTAGTACTTCGAAGTGTTGAAGGCATGCCGTTTTCATTCAATTGATATACACAAGTCGTCTAAAGTCTTGCCCCCCCCCCTATGTTCTGGAAATGAGACGAATACTTTCCTCTATTTCAACAGCAATATAAAGGGTGTTTTTTTTTAGAGCTATAGAACTTTAAATTGCAATGAAACAACGATGAATTATTCGATTGTTATGAATTTTATTTATCCGCTAGATAATCTTGTGACATTACATTTTAAATATGATTTCTGGTATATGACCGCCACGGCTGGCTCGGATGTAGTCCAATCTGGACGTCCAATTTTCGATGACTTTTTCCAACATTTGTGGTCGTATATCGGCAATAACACGGCGAATGTTGTCTGCCAAATGGTCAAGGGTTTGTGGCTTATCCGAATAGACCAATGACTTCACATAGCCCCACAGAAAGTAGTGTAGCGGTGTTGAATCACAAGATCTTGGAGGCCAATTCACAGGTCCAAAACGTGAAATTAGGCGGTCACCAAACGTGTCTTTCAATAAATCGATTGTGGCACGAGCTGTGTGACATGTTGCGCCGTCTTGTTGGAACCACAGCTCCTGGACATCATGGTTATTCAATTCAGGAATGAAAAAGGTAGTAATCATGGCTCTATACAGATCACCATTGACTGTAACGTTCTGGCCATCATCGTTTTTTAAGAAGTACGGACCAATGATTCCACCAGCCCATAAAACGCACCAAACAGTCAGTTTTTCTGGATGTAACGGTGTTTTGACATACACTTGAGGATTAAATTCACTCCAAATGCGGCAGTTTTGTTTGTTGACGTAGCCATTCAACCAGAAGTGCGCTTCATCGCTTTACAAAATAAAATAGACGTAGTGCGCGATATGTATTCCGCACAGAACCATTATTTTTGAAATAAAATTGCACTATTTGCAAGCGTTGTTTAGGCCTGAGTCTATTCACGATGAATTGCCAAACCAAACTGAGAATAAATCACTTGACAGCTGTTGAATCGGTCGCCATCTTAAACAGTTATGCCATAGTAATCGCGATTCTTTTTGTTGTGGTTTCAGTTAACAAATTTTGCGCATGCGCCTGAGCTCATGCGACGCAACTAGATAACGCTATTTCTGATTCTCGTTAAAGGCTTAGTGGTCTATTACTCTATTCACCTCGTTGTACCAAATACTGCTTATTGATTACATGATGTCACAATTGCATGTATTTTTTTTACTGTACATGAGTTGAATTAATGACTACATTATTGAATGATCGACTACATTATTGAATTATTGATCAATATTCCATTATATATCGACAGAAGATCATGGTAGAAGAACATTTGGCAGAGTTATAAAAACGTTGGAGCACATGTATCTCCGAAAAATGTGAACCACACCAAATTTCACATAAATATTTTCTTTACACTTTCACAAAATTATTTCTACATTGAAATAACGTTCAAGATTGATTGAGTAGACGGCAGCCAGACGGACAGAAATAATTGATTGGTACATCGGTCGATACAATTTTCAATTCAAAATTCGAAATTGACAGACGAGCATGCAATAATGATATCGAATGGTAATAACAGATTGGCGAATGCGCCAGTGATGACTAATTAATTAATTATCAAATAAATTCCAAATCCTCATATCGGTGGATATGATATTCGAAATTATATAACTCTAGAATGAGTGAAATACGGAAAGTCATAAGGAATTCAATTCGAATGCCGCCATTCCGGAATTATCGTAACTATAAACATATGTACATTCAATAATGAATGTAGATCCAATATTGCCATTGAGTCATCATTAGCAACGTTATGCCTATACTTCTAAACTCGACACTTTGATGGAAACGTAAACATTTCCGTTTCATGAATGCGAAATCTAACTTGGATTCGTTCGTTCGAAAATGTGGCCCGTATTCAAATCATGTAGGCAAGCCTGAAATACTATTCGTTGGGACTCACATAAACATCATTTGGGTGATATGATAAAACTGAAGAATAAAAAGTGTAGTTTCGTTTCTTCGTGTTGAATTTTTCGTTTCTTCTTTTTTGTTTGGGGATGAACCCGAATGGAATATCTCAATTCGCATATATATTTCAATTGCCATTATATATTCAGTAGATAATTTATGAAAAGCACAAGCCGTTGCAGACCAGATCAATATGATCATTTACATTTTTTATATCTGGAATTTTCCACATACTCATGTAGAATATGTATTAGACAAGGGCTGTAAAATGGTTTTTATTTGTTACGGAAGATTTTATGGAAGAAGTTAAGTGCCTTTTCGTGACTTTTGTAATGACGGCAATACGTTCTTGCAGTAAGAGTTTTATCACAATCCCTAAATATTTACCAATAAACTGACTTCTATACTGAATTCCTAATTTTAAAGTTCTTGCGGGGGACTGTATAACAACGGAAAGTTATTGCATTAATGTTCACTATCTTATCAAGGCCTCTATAAAAACAGACTAGGCGAATTAATTCTATCACTGTTATATTTCTCGTGCTCTCGCCCATCTTACGTTCGTTGAGATTTGCTTCGTGCTCTTCGATGAAAATTACGATTTCGTTATAACTGGAATTGCTTAAAAGAACTTCGAAAATGTTTCCTCCAGCCTCACCGATACAGGAAATTCATCTTCAGAACAACTCATTCAATAAGTCCCGGGCCTAGAGCACAGATGGCACAACCAGTGACAAGATGCGTGTCTGGAGTCTGGAACGAGAGAATAAGTGACGCTACATTTGCTGTTGTTTGAAAAATGAATAAAAACGAGTTTCGTGATTTGACAATGCTGCTTGTATCAAATCGAATAAATGAACAAATGACGTCTCTAGAATTAGTTTGATGCACTTTTGACTCAATGAGCAGACTTAAGCTATTAATGGCTAGTGCTGAAATAAGCCTGATGTAAGTGGGTTTTATGTGGAATTCACTGCTCGCTTTATTCCATGTGTATTTAGTCATTAAAGGTCGTTGGACATATTTCTTTCAACCCGGCAAATAGGCCTAAATGAGGAACGGACAAACTATAGTCCTATTAATTTTTTTTATGTTGGAAAACTTCATCCGTTCGACCAAGCTGAAATACAAATACCTAAAATTATTCTAGCTCATTGTGTTTCATAACTTCCTGTACATTTAGGCTTATAACATACAAATATTACGAAAATATTTGGTTTTCATCTCCATAGATTGCGAACTCAATTGACCTCCTTTCAAATTCACAAATATAGGTAAACTTTAAATAATTTCTCATAACCTCAGAAATTGTTTGTCTTCTTCTCGATTTTGTGAAAAAGGCCTTCATGTCAACTGACTTTTTGCGGATCTCAAAAGGGAAAGAATTTTGGCACTAGTGAAGGCAATAACGAATCTTTCATAAAAGTTATTGAAAAGTATATCGAAAAAGGTGAACTTTTACTCTAGGCTTATTGAGCGAAGTGTTAATGAACGTTTCAAAAAATTAAATAACTTCAAATTAGTGCTCCATTCAATTTCAATTAAAAAATGCCATTGCATCATTCCGAAAAAACTTCATTCGAATAACAGAATCAAGTAGACAATCACGCTCCATCTCAGTTCAAAATATTTTTCCCACTATAACTCACGAATTTTCCCGCTGTTTAATCTCTGGCTGTCCGAGACTCACCTTCAGGGGAATAGAAAGTGGGCAAAAACACACAAAGACCAGGCGATGAAAAGGTCGAGGGCTCTCCAAATCGCCCGAGATTGCGTGTTTAATGAAGTGCGCGTAAAATAATAAAAACACCCGAATTCCATGCAGGTCGCAAATCTCCGATACAACCAATTATCACACAACACCACCTCCTCATTAAATTTGTTATTCATGAATTTGGCTCAGCTCGCGTCGGCGCCGTCCTCGGCACGCCTTTCCAGCTATTAAAAACAGTACTTACTCGCCGAACTGGATGCCGTTATTCACTTCTGAGTCTTCCCGTCTTCCTTTATAAAGTAAAATTTATAATATATGCTTTCAAATGTCAGGTTGAATTCTTTGAGGTACATCTTATGCTACTTCACTGAGAACGCGATATTAAATTTCAGAGGGGATTTTGGATACAAAGATTATCCTGAAATCACAGGTTTATATCAGTTTAACCTCGAAGAATTGATTTCGAAAAGTTAATTTCATTCAGTTCTGGTTCAAATACAAGATGGTCTTTAAAGATATTAAGTTTTTCCAGAACAATATTCTTAAGCAGACACGCCGCCAGGACCAGCAAACCGAACATTTTGCCGGGGCGCCAAATTTTAGGGGCGTAGTCAGTTAATAAAACATAATAGTACATTTATTTCTTGACACAAAAATATTTTCTTAGTGTAAATCTTTGTAGTCAGAAATTAAAATTACCAACAGCTTATTTCTTTTTTGAATCGGATAGGTACTCTCAACTATAGTTATGAAAAGACACTTTTAAGAACTACATTGTTTTTTTTAGTTTGTATAGGGTGTTTTTTTTAGAGGTATATAACTTTAAGTTGGCATTACTGTTCAAGATGGCGACCGATTCAACAGCTGTCAAGTGATTTATTTTCAGTTTGGTTTGGCAATTCATCATGGATAGACTCACGCCTGAACAACGCTTGCAAATAGTGCAATTTCATTTCGAAAATAATGGTTCTGTGCGGAATAGGTATCGCGCACTACGTCCATTATATTTTGTTAAGCGATGAAGCGCACTTCTGGTTGAATGGCTACGTCAACAAACAAAACTGCCGCATTTGGAATGAAGCTAATCCTCAAGTGTATGTCGAAACACCGTTACATCCAGAAAAACTGACTGTTTGGTGCGCTTTATGGACTGGTGTAATCATTGGTCCGTACTTCTTCAAAAACGATGATGGCCAAAACCGAGGCCAGAACGTTACAGTCAATGGTGATCGGTATAGAGCCATGATTACTAACTTTTTCATTCCTGAATTGAACAACCATGATGTCCAGGAGCTGTGGTTCCAACAAGACGGCGCAACATGTCACACAGCTCGTGCCACAATCGATTTATTGAAAGACACGTTTCGTGACCGCCTAATTTCACGATTTGGACCACTGAATTGGCCTCCAAGATCTTGTGATTTAACACCGCTAGACTACTTTCTGTGGGGCTATGTAAAATCATATGGCAGAAATCATTTAAAATGTAATGCCACAAGATTATCTTGCGGATAAATAAAATTCATGTCAATCGAGTAATCCATCGTTGTTTTATTGCAATTTAAAGTTCTATAGCTCTAAAAAAAAAAAATAATTTTTTTTCAAAAATATATAATGTCATATAAAATTCTTATTGAACTACAAAAATCATCAAAAGTTTAAGTTTCTCACGGAAAATTATTCTAGTGCACATCTTTTCGCCGCAATTCCTCTATTTTTCACATTTTGATTTGGAAATCATTTGAAACGACAAGGTTTGACTTTAACTCATTCTGGACGAATTTGATTTTTTGGCAATCCAGCCATAAACACAGTAACTGTCGAATAAAAAAAACTTGAAATTTTGAAGGTAGGTTCATTATCAGGACCATAGAATATTCAAAAAGAATATTGAAAAAGGAATTTCCAATATTTCTGTGCTCAATGGCTTTCAGCTGCATATCAATGCATTCCTTATTTTTATGTGTAG
This sequence comes from Harmonia axyridis, assembly GCF_914767665.1. Lineage (NCBI taxonomy): Eukaryota > Metazoa > Arthropoda > Insecta > Coleoptera > Coccinellidae > Harmonia > Harmonia axyridis. Next base: position 2,074,035 of record NC_059508.1, read on the forward strand.
GTTGTTATCCTTGCTTATAAAGTTGAACTACAATCAGTTTATGCTTCCAAACGCCAAGATAAATTCCAGGTTTGTCTTTTGGCACTCGACTGAGGACGCTTTATTAAATTTCGAAGCGAATTGTGGATCTTAATGGAAAAGAAGATCTTCCTGAACTTCCAGATTTATATCAATCTAACTTCAGTAACCTAATTTCGAAAAGTATTCATCGTTTGCCTCTGTTTGAAACCCAGGCCAAATAAGCAAGCGCTCCTACTGTACAATCACTGTGGTGCAACCTCATAGTGAAGGTTAACAGCTTTCCTCAGGGCAAGAGGGAATATTCGCGCCAAAACAGATTGCTTTACAATGGAGGCTGGTTGTGCAATATCGCTCTTTTGGAGTTATAAAAGAAGCGATGCAAATAATGAAAATGGATTTTTTGAAATGGAGCTCTTCAGTTTCTGGAATTGTTGCTTTCGTAATATACAGGGCATGTTTCCGTCACATTAGTTATGGGGTATGTTTCCTTCATATTGGTTATGGTGCTCCAATCAATTTGATTTTTCAAATTGGTCTTTCGATTTATTTCGATAGTATTATTATTTTGACATTGGGAAAGTTTTTTCAAAAGTAAATGAAAAATTCATTTGAAATGATGAACCTTTCCACCAACCTCGATTCTCGAATAAATTAATTTCACTTTGGTTCATAATTTGCAATAATGAAGCTGTAGGGTGTTTTCTCATATGCCTCTGAAATTTTTTCAGTTAACATTTTTAGGAAGGCTGTCATCTATCCAGACCTTCTCTTTAAAATTAAAGCTATTGGAATAAAACTATCTATTTGCGTAAAAATGAAATTTCAACAATGGCAAGAAAACAATTAAAGATTTTCGAAGGATGAATTAATTTACATCAAGACTAGCGTACCTACATTCAATATTTTTTATATATTTTATAAAATTATTTCTCTTCTGAGTCTCATAGTTCTTCATTGGCCAATTCTCAATTATCACGGTAGATGCAATAACTATGTCCCTATCATTTCATTTTTGGTTTGCTCAAGATATACATATTTATTGCTGAACCAATACATCAGAACATATCTAACCTAAAACAACTGCTAACTGCAGAAAAAAACATAAGTGAATACTGTTTTTACCATAAGCCCTAAAATACTAAATATCTAATTTCCCACACTTCATGCCAACCACCATCAAGAATTCACACACCCAGAGGAGTTCAACAACCTCACAACCTCATCATAAATTTATTTCAATATTTATTGAATTTAGTAGTAGGTATTTTACCAAACATGATTTTAAAACTTGATGGCTTGATGGATTGCAAAACTTCAGGAGAGCAGGAAACACTCTTCTATAATATGTTATCCAACTTCAGAATAACAATAATTTTTTCATAAAGGTTTAATGAGTCTACTTGATGAAGAATATTCGATATAAATATCAAATAATTGACAACTTTGTATCTATTCCTTCACAATAATCTTTATGATATATTTGGTTTATTTTTGTCTTGAAATATAACTTCAATTCTAAAAATGACAATATCAATTTTATAACCACCCAAAAAAAATTCAAAATAACCAAAACTGTACAAATTGAGTAAACGGTTAACAAATTGAATAACTAAATTAACATAAAAATACACGTAGTGAGTTGAAAAATAACGTTATTTTGTTGGACTATAAGGCACTGATGGGAAAAAATTGTACAAGTAAATAAAAAAATACCGGAACGTACTTCTTTATATTGATTCAGTTATTCAATTTGTTAACAGTTTACTCACAGTTTTGATTATTTTGAATTTTCGTTCGGTTGGTTATCAAATTAATTTTATCATTTTCAGAATTGGAATTATATTCCAAGACAAAAATAAACCAAATATATCATAAAGATATGTTATTATGAAGGAATTGACACAAAGTTGTAAATTTTTTGATATTTATAATAATTTTTTTGTTAGTTTACACGACAATTCGTTCACATAATAAATTCACTGCTGTAAAGGAGTAGACAAACGAGAAATAAAGTTGCGATCCACAACTGGTGCAATCTCATCTCTGGGTGCATCATTTAGTTAATTCGCCTTTAAAGAAAATAAAATGAGAGTGGAATAACCAGATTCAATGACGAAGGATGACAGATTAATCTCGCAGCATCCATCTAATTCCCCTCATCTTAGGTTAAGCGAGGAATATAGGGGATTCAGGGATTATTACACGAACTCTTTACTCTGCAATAGGCAAACTTATTAATGATAAATACAATAAGCAATGTTATTGGAAATTATGCTGTCGATGTTGGATATTCTGTGCAGACAGTATCTGGCTATAATAGATTTAGGCTATCCAGGTATACCGACCCAATTATCCACAAAGTAGCAGATTTCATTAATAGTCGTGAATTAATATCTAGAGACCCGATGAGAGTGTTGCCTCAAAGTCTAGTGAATGGAAAGTTTTCAGGGAATTAAGCATCACCTAGACCCTTGCAGTAATTAAAATCTGACTTACGAGCTTCTTTCTTAATATTGCTAGAGCTTACGTATAAGCATCACGGGAAATATTGGAAAATAATTATCTAGCTAGATCGTAAATTGTGGATCGGAAATAAGGTGGAAGGCAACCAATTTGCTGCCACATATTTATTGGCTGCATTCGCTTTTTTTTTAGTTAGTTCATTGTCGTCAGGCAACCTCTCCATGTGAGCGTTACCGCATATGACATGATGCAAGTTTCGTAGGAATATTACTATCACATCTGTTCATATCACTCCATGTATTTGTATTTTGCAGTTCGTTCCAACTACTGTAATATTGCAAATTTTACACGAAAGTTCATTCTGCTACCTATCTAATGAACTATTCCAACTGATTAAGAAAACTTGTAAGACTTGTAAGAACTGAGTTATCATCTTAGAATTCAATATTCAGGTCTTATCTCTTTGGTAGATATCAGTGCGTTAAATTACGTGATGCATTTTCGGAGTACTTCCTGATAACTTCGGGTGTTCCTCAGGGTTCCATTCTTGGTCCTTTGCTATTCCTTGTATATATAGCTGATATGTATAAGGTTGTTAAGTTTGTTGACATCTATTTTTATTGCGATGACACTCAGGTTCATCTATCTTTCCTCCCCTCTGCCATTTCTATAGCTGTCGAACGGTCAAATGAAGACTTGTCAAGCATTGTGCAGTATTGCAGATGGAACAATCTGAGAATAAAGGTCAAAACATGTTTCTATATACCCTTCTCTACGAGAACGTTTTATGCGGAGGTTGAGGTTATGATAGGTGTTCAGAAGATTCCATCCTCCTCCTGCTGTAGGAACCTTAGTATATTTTTCGATTGTCGACTGTGATTTAGGAAGCATGTCTCGATGCTGTTGAAAAATTCTTTCCTTATTTGTATCGCCAGAGACAGTTTTTAGATTTCCATTCACGTAAGTATCTCTGCGAAACTCTTGTGCTGTCCAAGCTGAGCTTTAGATTGACAGTTTTTTTATCCTTGCCTAGATTCCATCGAGAGATATAGGTTGCAAAAAGTGCAGAGATCGTGCTGCCGCTACGTTTAAGGTTTTAAAAAATATGATAGGAGGATCAGTGATGGAATAAATGGGTTAGCGTGGCTCAGAATAGAAAATATTTTTCAGCTTTGGATGAGTATTACTGTATATCGAATTTTGAGTACGGGTATTCCTCCTTATTTGAAAGCCAGGTTGGTCTACAGACGAGATGTTCACCGTGTTGCTTTAAGGCATGAGCAGAGGCTCATGCTGCCTAGATTTGGTTCAGCCATGTTCCAGCGCTCTTTCGCCTTCAATGCGGTGAAATTGCATAATAAGATACTGATTGCATGTGGGGGTTCTTCGTTGAACTCATTGAGAAAAGAATTGAAGAATGTTTCATTTTTGAACCAGTTACAGATTTTGTAGATAAGTTTCATTTTTGGTGATATTCATGATGTATATTATTTATGTTGTACCTTTCATTAATTTTTGATTTTATTTTTTTCTTTATTTGTATTTTGTTGGGGGGTTGAGTGGAGTAGCCTTGGCTAGAATTTGATACATAAAGACAAATTATTAATATTATTATCATTATTATATGATCATAAGGACCCAAATTGAGCTATCCTTGATCAGAAAGCCTCTGTCTTTCAGGCAGAAGCCTAAGCTTCGTATATATCTGCTCAAGAGTAACTAAAGGAAAGCAACTCATCAATGTGGGCCTAGGATTGAAAGTTTTCCTTTAAGGAATAAATTCTCAAGTATTTCTTTCCAATGCAATGATATTATTTCCTAGATAGTGATTTTCCAGTACTGTATATAGACTATTTGCTATTCGGTAAATATCCTACATGGCTTTATGTACCCTTTTCGTTGAATTTCAATAATGATACTTCACACATATTGCATTTTGTTGATATAACTTCCAATTTTGTCATTCAATACTTTGGTGGTTACAGCCAAAATATCAAAGGTATCATATCTGAAGAGATTGATAACTTATTCTTGATTTCAAAGCTGAAGATGACATGAACTCGTGAGCGTTAATGTTTTGTGGATGATTTGCCAATTAGCGCCGTACTGCTAGAACTACTCACAGTCGACAACAATATTCCCCAAATGAGATAAAAAAAATTGTTCATTTGGGCTCTGTAACGGTCGCCAATCATTAACAGTCAATCCTACCTGGATGGCCTTTGAATAATGATGAATTTTCCCATGAAACATCTGCATTTCTGAGTCTTTATTGCTGAAAATTCACCTGGCTATAAAGACATGAAAGAACATTCAACCGAAAATAACAATTTTATTCTTGAAATTGAAATTTCGTAGATCTATCGATTGAATTGTTCTGCAGTGTAAAGTATTCTAGCTTTCATAAATGATCAATGTATATCATTAGGATAGTGGAAATGGGTTGCATTTAATTCTTACGCCCTCACTGATACGACATTTAACAGTCCATATTTCCATGAGAAATTTTCAGCATCTATTATTTCTCGTCGGATAAGAACCAAAGATGGAGTTTTGCAGGAACCACACTATCACCTAATTTACAGGCAGATATTTTTCACTATCTGATGGAAGTGCAGCCGAAATGGCGGCTTTGCTGCAAAATTGTCCATACGAGCAATATCAGGAACATTTAGGTTGATTTATTTTTGTGTTGGTATCGGAGACTGAAAATGTGGAATGAGGGCGCTTGCATAGTTTCTAAATACCAAGCTTTGAACATTTTCTCACTCATTACTCATGTTTATTTATATAACTAGCAGTTAAAATACCATAACAGTCGTTCATATTCACTAAAGAAGACACTTTTACAACCGTATGGTGAAACAAATCATATTTCTGGAGATGATGTTCGATAGAAGTAAGAAACATTTTGGAATATTAGTTTTCAGTTTCAACACTAGGTTCCGCTATTTTATCTGAATTCAACCATAATGAAATTGTTCTACAATTTAATTCAGTATTCTGAAACTGAATGATCTGAAAGGAAAAATTACTTGAAAGAAGTTAACGTAACGTTTTGCAGATAATTATAGGGGTATAATTCACTTAATTCAAGAAATATGTATCAATTTATTATTTGTCGTTGAAATTAGCATGGTCTGAAATATGCCTACCTTATAAGTTCCAAGATTCTCTACAACACAAGGTAAACTAGCATCCCTTCCTAAAGCCACGGTTACATTTGGAATAGGCTCTGCAAATCTGGGATCATCGGTCATCGCTAAAAAAAAAATTGAAATTATTGATTTTTATTAATTATCAAACAATAAAGTTAGGTGTTTTGGTCAACTGATTGCACCACACGATTTTCTACCACTTTTTGAATTGTCAATATGTTTAAAAAAGTTCAACAATTTACTATAGTACACTAGGAAATATTAAACCCTGTAAGAAAATGCGGTTCTTCAGATTCATCGGTAGGTAAACAGTTAAAACTGCAGGGCTTGGTTTGGAAAGTTATAATTCGAATCAAAAAATCAAGGGAGTATCGAATTACTTTCTTAATAACTGAAGCATCATCAATATTCATTCCTAAATCGATAAGAAAACAACCATGGCATCATACCAAACATTTGAAATACGTTTGACTGCTCAGTCGAACAAGTGAATTTATGAATTTTCATGAGAAGCTTACCACCCTAAATTATAGGTCTCTCCTATATTCCATTCCGCCGGTTTTTCGATTTCAAATTCTAAATTATACGGGCCTTTCTAAGTCGAACCAGCCACAACTTGAATATGCCTCGCCTCATTTCACCAAACCTGTTTATACTGGCCAGAAGGGAAGCAAGTGCGATTGTTGTAAGATACCGAGGTCTCGCCGAATTTTTTATTCTGCCACCTCCGTGTAGCTCCGAAAGTATGTGGAAGGAGTCTGCGAAAACATCTGTTGTTCGATATCTAAATATACAAATCGGAAAAAGGTTCCGATAGAATAATTCAACAGTGAAATCCAGCTAGAGGAGGAGAATGAGAAATTTCAATATTGTAGACAAAGATCAGTTGGAGCGTTGGATCTTCTTTATGCCAACATATTCAGAAATATCTTCCACTTTACTCCTAGGCCAGGTGTGTTACATTTCGTTATGCAAAATAGGAATGAATGCTCCCTGATTCTTGCCTTATTGTATGTATCACTGTAGTTGAACGATAGTCAGTCTCAAATTTCATTTCATACGTCCAATAGTAAATAATATTACATAGATTGTGCCACTTTTTACGAATATGCTGAAAAAAGTTTGTTTGCTGTTCATTTCGGTGTGAAATATGAATTGTGAATGTCACTCCTTGCACATCTTTGTGCTACAAGATGTTTATAAAAACGTTGAAGAATAATTAAATTATCGGCTAGATTCATATAATAATCAATTTCATGATGCCAATACTAAAAACTGGTTCTGAAACTAAACCACTTTCCTCTCAGTTGGAAAGCCTAAATCCACTTCGATCGTTGTCAGTTAATTTCAGCCATGTTTAGGTTTCCAGCTGTGTGAATCTCTGTATGTACTGACCAGAGAGGAACGTGAACAAGAGTTTCCTTGATAAAAACTGCATTGCTCCATTAAGAGGATTGTTTGTTGATGTCGAATTGTGTTTCATGAGGAATTGAGGTCAATTCTTCCAGCGGAACAATAAGGCAAAATCACGTGGTAGCCATCCATATCAAGGAATATAACGTTGGTGTTGGAAACCACTAGTTTTGACTGCATTTTACTACAAGAAAATTGCACTATAATATCGCTCTACATATCTTCACAATTGAAACAATGTGGAATAATTTAAGAGTTAAGTTTAAGAGTTAATGCTAGGTATTTCACACACAGCAATTAATTATTTGAAAAGCTGGCCTAGATGGATTATGAATATGTTTTTCGCCAAGTCAGCAGTCTTTTTTTTCCACTGAGAGTTTGAGTCTAATCTGTCCTATAGTTAATTCAATTTTTTAGTTTATGTCAATTATATCTTACAATTTTTTTAATGAAAAATTCGAACAAACGGAAATATTGCAGATGATATTCTATTTTCAAATTAAAAGAAACCAAGGGCTTAGGAATGAGGAGGGGTATTGGAGGTGATTGCACCCCAAGATCTTCAAAATATAACATTTCAGAATTCTCTCAAAGACGAAGAACGAAAATTTCAACATAAAATGAACCAATAATCTTTTTACTTTTCTTTCAAATCGACAAGGCAGCAAAAAATCTGACTCTTATTCGGTTTATGAGTTTATTATCGCTTTCAAGATGTTAATTTTTATTGCACTACGAGCACGTCTATTTCCGAGGTTTATTATTTTCCTCCATCGACCCGCTTTGTCGGCGTCCCCCTTGTTTTGCTCTATGTGATTTTTGTATTCGTCATCGGTATACACTTACCCGTTGTTTTTGGTTTTTTTTACCACTTTCGTTGCTAAGTTCAAGTTTTTTTTCTCATAGCACCTTACCTTCACAAGATATTTAGTTCGAATATTTCAATTCGAAATTTTCATCATGTGATAGGCTAATGAATGCCAATCTACAGGGTGATATTTATTCTGGTGAACTACTTGTTTTTTCAGAAAATTATTCTTGTCAAGCAATTCTTCAATGATCCTCAGGAAAATTCAAATTATGATAAGATCCAGTAAGCTGTAATGAATAAAATGAGTTATAGGTTTTGGTACTTATTTACCCAATCTGTAGAGAAGATTAGTAAAGATTCAATAAACTATTATAAGCATGACATAAAAGTAGGACTTCAAGAACACCCTGTATCTCGACAACAAAGCGTTTGCGGGCCCATGTACCTACAGGATATTTCATTCTTTGAATTATTCAAGAAATCTCTCATTTTTCTTCGTACCTTCAATTTAGGAACACCCTGTACGAGGTGAGAACAATCGTATCGGTAATCAAAAAAATGCTATTATTTCGAATAATTTTTGGATCAAACTTGGTTATCAAACCTTTCTCTCTCACATTAGAGATATGAGAAAAACACCATTTTATCAAATTCCATCATACCTCATATAATTTTATTGTACTGAATAGAAATAAGATTGCAAAATGGATATTATAGCATGTAAAATAAACTTCTCCACATGAGTTAGGGATATTGACTCGAATTGCAGAAAAATATAGTTTGAATGAGATTTTTATAATGAAAATTCATATCAATATGATTTCGAGATGCAGGAAATAAAATTAATTTTTGCCTGTAGGTCTGCAGCGTATACAGGGTGGTTAAGAAAAATCGAGTAAAATAACGAAATTTTATTCTCAGAGAATTCAAGCATTTTAAGACTATAAATACAATGTATGGTCTCCACGGGTATCAATAACAGCTTGACATCTTTTTTGAATACTACACACGAGGTTGTTGAACATTTCTTGAGGAATTTGGTTCCATAAACGGGGCAGAAGCTCTCTCAGATCATTCAAGGATTCTAGGGTAGGTCGATGATTATCTAATCTTCTTTGGAGCATATCCCATGCAATTCAAATCTGGTGAGTGCGGAGGTATTGGTAAATGTGGAATACCAAGCATCTCGCGCGCATTTTCAACTGAGGCTGCACGGTGCGGTCTAGCGTTATCGTCTAGAAATTGAAAAGTTTCACCAATAGCAGCGTGAAAATTTGGCACAACATTGTCAATGACATGCTCCCTATAGTGTAAGGCGGTCATATTCCCAGGACAAATGTATGGATCTGTGCGCTATGCCCATACCATAACAGTACCCCCACAGAATGGATGGACTTCTTGAACATAGCGACGATTACGGGGTATGCGTGGGATTGGCCATACCCTTATTCTTCGAGAATCTGAAAATCGTCCATATCTGGATTTATCAGTGAAAAGGACACTGCGCTAATGATCGTTCCAATTGATATGTTGCCTTGTCCATTCCAGTCTTCGACGCTTATGGTCATGTGTTAATGGAACTCCTCTTAATGGACGTCTAGAACCTAGATTCACCTGTCAACGTCGTCTGGTGGTTCCGATGAAAACTTGAACCCCATCTGCATTTTGAAGAGTATTCCGTAGTATTCTACACGTAGATGTAGGGTTTCTTCTCGCCGAAACGATCCTGAGCAACCCTGTAGTATTCCGATAGCCCTATTAGCCTCAGCGTTTGTTAATTTACGTTTTGGCATTTTCAGAAAACTCGTCTCGAATCGAAGCCATTGGTAAACCGACTCCATTTCAAAATAAGAACATTCATGAATCATATGCAAAGAACCAAACTTCAGAAAAAAGGCGACCAGATTGTCGAGATGTCTGATACTGATTTTATTGGATCGATTTAAGTTGTTATTGAATTTTAAATGATTTTACAGCGATTTTATCGAAAATGACATACTTTTCAAAACGATTGAATACGATATCCCTAACTCTTGTGGAGCAGTGTATTATGTTAGTCGACTGGATCCAAAGGCATCGCAAATACTATTCCCCAAATGATCTACCTTAACCGTATATGTTGGAAGACGTTCAAAGCCATCTCATTCTTTTAATATCGTTGTAATAAACCCCCTACAGATTTGACTAATGATGCAATTTCAGTTGATTCTGTGTCAAGGTCAGTCAACCCATTAATTCCCATCGCAAAATTACATCTATTTCAGAAATTGATAACTAACGTAATTTTCCAAACCGAAGACCCAACTTGCACGCCTTTGAATCGATCGGAAAGGGGAGCAAGATAATTCTAGCTTATCTATCGAAAATCCGAGAATGCACTTGAGCGATTCGAGTTCAACGAAAATAACGTTTGATTATGATATAACCGACAAAGTTGATGTGATTGCGGCACTGGAATTGTTCAGGCTTCACGATGCCGTAAATATAAGAAGAATTTATGATAGTGTTATATATAATAGTGAGTCGAGTTTCAGACAGGGGTGAGAGTAATTTGGATGGGGGAGAAAGCCATTCAACTGGAACGCTTTTCTTCTGTATTGCCACGTCGTTTCAACATTATTCAACACTGTATCGTGTACTGGGGAACGTCTTGCTACCTCACTTACGTCTTTAACTGATAGCTTTTAGTGAGTTAGTAAACATGTCAGTTGGGGTTGGTCAAAAGGACCATTTAAGACTTCTCAATTTTGAATGGAGGAAACACAAAGGGAGTAAATCAAATTTCGGCATAGAAATTATAATAAAAAATAAAAAATTCATCCACGTAATCGAATGAACGATGAATCAATAAAAGCACAGAGTTTTGAATATTCAGGGTTGTTCATTGTGAAATGGGCGGACGCTAAGGGTAGATAGAGGACACTGCGAATAATCTACACTGTGTCCGTAAAGTATGGAACAAATTCATTTTCAGCTGAACAGACCATCAATAATTATTAACATTAATTATTATTTATTATTAATTATTAACATTAATTAAGGAATAATCCTGAAATACGTCGATTTTTATTTTAATTTACCGCATTTTAAAATAATAATCTAATATACAGGTGAATTACTTTCGAGTAATGACGTCACCGTAATTTTTTTCAAATGGAACAACCCCATTTTGTCTCAATTTTCCAATTACTCTAGCTGACTTGATTCCAAAAATGTATCACATGTTGATTCCAATTGGTACAGGGTGGACAAAAATACAATAGTTTTGTGTGTGCTCATAAAGTAACGCGTAAAATTCTTTATCAGTTAAATTAACAATATTATCAAAAATACTCATTGTCTAGCGGCAATTGGTTGAATGTAACACCCTGTAGTTTGTTAGATTCATTACATTCATTTAAATTGATAAGAAATAATTTCTTCCATATTCTGTCTGCTAGACCACAAGTACCAAACATGTTTGGAAACAGCTCATTTTTATTGATCTAAAAATGTAACAAACTACAGGGTGTTACATTCAAACCAATTGCCGCTTGGCAATAAGTATTTTTGATAATATTGTTAATTTAACTAATAAAGAATGTTGCGCGTTACTTTATGAGCACACACAAAACTATTGTATTTTTGTCCAGCCTGTACCAATTGGAAACAACATGCGATACATTTTTGGAATCAGCTCAGCTAGAGTAATCGCAACAATTGAGACAAAATGGGGGTGTTCCATTAAAAAAAAATGACGGTGACGCCATTACTCGAAAGTAATTCAACCTGTATATTAGATTATTATTTTAAATCACGGTAAATTAAAATAAAAAATCGACGTGTTTCAGGATTATTTCTTAAAATGGTCTGTATAGCTATGTTTCTCTTTTATAATCAAGATACAGAGTGTATTATCGATTTTGTCAATTTCTTCAAATACCAATAACTTTCGATCCATTCTATATACTTTCATGATACTCGGTGCGTTTATTTTCTGCAACAACTACTTCATACTGACATAGCATTGTTCTTTTCAGGTCCGACCTAGGAAAAATTAATAAATAAAATTCAACCCAACACCCTGTATATCGAAATCTCTTGAATTTGATAAGATTTTCGAATAGAGGAGAAAACTTAAGGAAAGCAAGGTGTTTCTCGAACTGCCGCATGCAATTTTAATACTCAATAAATCTAGTAGTAATAGGTAAAGTTCAGAAGTTAGAGTAAGGCGATGAAATCGCTCGACTAGTTTTCAGGTGGATATTGCGAAATCAAAGATTTTTATACAGATGTTTTTATACCGATGAAGCACAAATCACCAGAGATGGTATCAATAATTTTTAAAAATCACATGTCTGCGCCGAACTGAATCCTTTGGTTTTGAGAATATTTAAAATCAGGAGTTTACTTGACATGAATAAACGATAGAACTTCTTTAGAGAATGGAGGACGCTTTTTGCAACAAATTGAAAAATAATCAATAAATGATAAGAATATCAAAAACTTGTCTGATTGAATGAACACGAAATGTATTGAGCTGAATGGTAACCATTTTGAGCAATTTTTGTGAAACTTTCTTCTCTGTATCGAAGGCTTGTTGTTTAGCATAAAACTTTTTCATTAAGATGTTTTTCAGAGCTCATTTTATCGTTTATTTTCAATATAGATATTCGATAAATAAATTTTATCGATGTTATCTGATTGAAATCTCTCTTGAGATTCCTCAAAAAAAAGACCTATGCCTTTCGTTGTGTTTCAATTTTGTGACCAAAACATTTCATAAAATTATCAAATGAATAAATGAAGAAAAATAGTTTTGTATCACTGTGTTGTCTGAATACTCAGGTTTGACTAGATTTATTCAGTGCTAAATCGCATGGGGAGGTTCAAGATATATCTTGCTCCCTTTAGTTTTTTCTCCTTTTTTCGAATATCCTATCAAATTCAAGAAATTCTGATTGTATCTTGATTAAAAAGAGATAAACCCTTCAGATATAGGTTATTCTGACTAACCTCAGTGTCCCCTGGTCTACCCTTCGCTTCTGCGCATTTACCAATAAATCACTGTGTAAAGGGCGAGATATTTTATGTTCCTCAAACACTTAGGTAGACTAATTGCACAATCTATCAAGGTTCAATGAAGTGGAATGTATTTCTTTATAATAATAAAATCACACAGATAGTGAATAAGAAAATTCACACTTCTAATAGGGGTGCCTATTGGTTTCTACTATGGTTCACAAAACACTGAGTAACTCAAGTGTCTACTACTTTAAAATAATATCCTTGATACAGAACCATGTTTCAATCTTCCATGGATATACTTTTTATAACCTGAGTATTTCGAATTCTAGTTTTCAGTCTAAATATATTAAGAAGGCTCAATCAGTTAACCATCTCAAAGTTTGATAGAAAGGTACCTACTCTTCTTCGATTTTGGGATTTAACAAACCACGCTTGACCACATCTCATAACAGTAGTTTGATTTCTGTTCGTACGGTTAGCGAATTCTAGAAATGACAACCCCGCCTCCCGTAGACCAATAATTCGATCTCTTTCAAATTCACTTAGCTGGCGATAACTTCCGCGTATACGTGCTCTAGTCATTTTAATCACAACTGAACATCGATTTTGGATCTCCTCGAACAGCTGGTTTTTTGTTAAATTTAAAAAACTTGCAAAAAACTATTAGAATATTCAAGTAACAAAAATTCTTTACATGAAAACCCTCCAAATTCAAAAATTTACTCCTTTGTATATTATCTTTGTTTTACTAAAAAAAAATTAATTTAAACAGCTCCTTCTGGGTGTTGCAGTTTCTTTGTCAGTTAGTATATTACTGTTGACGAGGTCAATACATTCTGTATCAAAAGAGTCTGTCGGCACAAAATTGCAGACGCTGAAAATCGGACATAGAAAGAGTTGTACATATATTGTGCAACTGTTCAGAATTGGCTAACCTCATAAATACACTCATGGGCAAGCCTATGAGCCAAGGCTTCCTTTGGCTTTGTCCAATTTGTAAAAATGGTAAAAATCGCTTTCCAAATTGATGAACAGAGTAATGAATTGAATATCAAATTGGTTATAGTTCTAACCAATAAGTTCTCCATCAGATCCAATCCCTTTTTGTGGCCATATTTTGATATATTTCAATATTGTGGAGCAGTGTATACCATGCAAGGTCAGTTGTCCATTTAATTGCACCATTAGGAAACTGTCTGAATAGTCACACCCTCTGACTAAATTATCTCCGTATTGAATTTCAACTATAAACCGATAGCTACCATTGAACCATTGTATGGAATAGCCGCCAAATGGTTATACAAAGCGATAAAAATGAAACTCGAACAATAATATGTATTTTATGCGTCTATATATAAAGGAATAATCTGATATTTTCACATAAAACATATTAAGCGGTCACTCCAAGCGTGAAGGATGGAATAACAACCGCATAAAGTGGAGGAAGGCTGCTTTTCTCGACTCTTCGAGTGAAATCGATCCCATAATTTCGTTTAAGGCTTTTACCTTTATACTTTCACCCTCTTTTGATGCAATCTTTGTATTCCCTGCATATATAACCCTTATCGATTCGATCGCCAATAATAAACATTGTGGGAAAATTATAGGGGTTAAATTCTTACCGATAACTGGGGGAAACCTTGTCTTTTCTTACAGATCGGAGAGGATACCGATATAAAAATGAACCTCGGGGATTGTACATCAAAATATGCCAGGGAGATAGTACGCTTGAGCATTTTCCATTAAACTTCATGATGTTATTTATGTCTTTTGAACATTATTCTCTATAGTTTGAGTAACTCATTTCAAAAACCCTCTTTTGGAATTCCAAAATCGATGAATAACTTCACCAATTTGAATTTTGAACAACAAAAATGTTATGGGTTTTTCAATAGCCCTTATACAGGGTGATTCATTTGGAAACGGAAATACTTCATAGTGCATAGGTGGCACCAAGGCGGTTCTGGAGATACCCCATTTATTGGGTCTTACTGTCAACGTAGCCGAGATACAGGGTGTTTTATGAATTTTGACTCTCTTTCTGAGGCCATATCAAACGAACCACCCGGTATATTTTCTTCATATTTGGCGAATATGTTCCTAATTGAGAGCCCAAACGTATCATGCAATAACCGCCTTGAAAATCTAGGTCCGGGTTAACAAAAAATTATGAATCGTTTGAATCCTCGAAACAACACCCTGTACATCGGAATTTTGAAAATCTGTTTCAATATTCGGAAATGGCGATAAATTAAACAAATATTCCATACTTATTTAATGGCTGTGAGGATATGAATCAAGAATAACCCTGAAGGAATTGATGAGATCGTTCTTCTCTCAGTGGTCAATGAGCGTTTATAAACTTTGGAATGAGATGTGAGTTGAACCCTCCTAAACATTGTCACATTCGAACATCTGCCACACTTGAAGTGCAGTAACTTGGTGGATCCCAAGCACCAAGTGCAGCAAACTTCGTCTAAGCCCTTAGCATACTGCCAATTTTACGAAGAATTGATGAACCTTCAAGAAACTTATTGTTTGTTGTTGTATCAAGTTTGAATTACTAGATTGTCTGTTATAAATTTTCAGCAGTTCTCATGCCCCTTAATTCAAGAAAGTGGTTTATGCAACCCCCAAAAACATTCCAACTGTCTTACTAAGAAACTGAAATAATGTGTGAATGATGGTAAAACGTCACACTTGATGGATTGCTTTCATAACTTGCTGAAAACAGTTGGATCTTAGTTTAAAAAAATGTAACATTACTTAATTTCAGCATAAATAATTCCAGAAGTATATATTCTTTCGAAATAAAATAATTCAAAAAATTATTAACTTCAAACAATAAAGCATGTGTAGATAAAATCTCAGTATTAGCAGAGAGAATGTAAACGGGGCATCATACATTTCAACGTATGATATAAAAGTACATATAGAAACCCTTTCCATCCCTTCTCTTCACCAAAAGTTCACTACATATATAATATTTATAATTAAATTTGAAATGAAAAACAAAAGAACCAAAAAGGATCAATAAATGTGATAGTTTCCATGAGTTTGATTTGATGTTACTGTTAGCGACGCATTCTAAAAAAGAATCTGAAACTGAATGGATCTTTTGAAAACCACCATGAAATTTTTAAATTGGACAAGTAACCAAGTGGTTAAAGGGTTCTTCTACACCACACTTTCAGAGTGGGCTTTCAATAGAATGCCATTTGCCTACTATAACAACTACATGACCAGTCCTAAGTAGAATTGAAATACACCAAATTTTCCCAAGAAGATAGAAACCTGGAACTTTCTCTGAAGGATCAACAACTAGACCTTTGTTGAAGATATTACAAGAATTTATTTTATTTAAGCCAAATTTCCTTATCACTCTCATTAGATTGAAAGAAAGTATTAATCCATAAAGGTTTCCGTGACTTCCATCTCGAGAACCTGAAATCTGGGAGATAAGATACAATTGAAAATAAATTGTGGTAGAAATGAAATTTCTCCCAAGATTTCTTGACAGTAACCTGTTTACGAATATGAGGCGGAAGTATATGTGACAGCACTGGTAACCAATATGAAGGTGTAGATCTAAGAGTTCCACTAATATTTTTCATAGAAACGTTAAGCTGTGCATCAATTTTATGAAGTGACACTTCTCAACGAAACCTCACTATTTATCACTCACATATCAAATTTGAGATCCATAACTAGTCCGTTTAGATTAATTAGGTAGGACTATGCCTAGATTGCGATCAATAGAAAATTAACAAAAACTGATTGAAGTAGATAGAGGAATGAATCTCGATTTTGCCATTGTGCCCACCGATATGTTTATGAAGTGTCAGGACCATATATCCTTCTGTGGATTGCTTTGAAGAGGCTAACATCACCATCTTGTTATCCAGATCTGTCTACCCTTCGTGTATTGCGCCATGATTGGTAGAAGACTAAAGCAATAAGAAAAAGAGTAATCTCCGGTATGAATTAAAAATTGTATGGGATGCAATATCATTGGAAGAAATCGTTCGTCTAATGGAATCCATTACAAAACTTGTGCGGAGGAGTCACACTGATAGGAGTTTACATATATTCAATAAAGAATGCCTTCATCTATTGTTCATTTACTCTGAAAACGATAACAATCGTTGGATATGGTCTGACAATCAATGTTAACAAGACCAAATAGATGATTCTCACCAAAACAAAAGTGCCCAATGAGGGTATGATTGTGGAACGTCGGAGAGTAGATAGGTACATTCACCTGGGTAGTCGACCTATTGCCAATAAATAAAGACTTGCATTGAGAAAGCATGTGTATCCTTTATGGAAATCAAGAAGTTGCTCTGCAGTTGCGGTCTCAGCCGGGACTTTGGATGCTTATGTTATGTATTCCCAGTCCCAGTCCTTATATATGGCGTTGAAGCCTAGATGCTTTCGAGATGCGGGTCTACCATAGGACGTTGAGAATATCATGTGGAAAGAAAAACAATTGGAATGAGAAGAACATCCTAGATTCAAAACTTCCGAAAATGGTTTCATGTCACTTCATTTGACTTATTTAAGGCTGCAGCTTGCAGAATCAAGATAGCAATGTGTTAGCTAACCTCCACAATGGAGACACTACATCCAAAAGAAGACAATTTTTGACTAGTTGAACATTTCTGCCATGATTGATCGGAAACCTTGGTGTTGCATATTTATGTCGCTGAGTATAGATCCTCATAAATTCTCTACAGCAAATGCGCGAAAATCATTGATTCATCAACATACAAAAATGAATTTTTTTTTCATTGAGTAGAATTCATGCGAAGAATTTCCTGTCAAGTAATAATTTCAAGCTGAACCATAGCATAGAGTGCCAAGGCGAATTATCTATCTAAAACACGAGGCAGTATGTAATGATAATGCGAAAAAATGTGTGACTAACAATGATGGAGAACGCGAACATTATAAATCTCAGCTACCATAAGGTATCCTCATTCGCGAAAATTTTCCATTACACACAATTTACGAGAAAACAGAGCAGTAGAGAGCGAGAAAGAGATAGGTGCAAAGCGAGCCTCATCCATGAACAACAAGACGGTTGGTGTATGGAGATAAATCATGTAATCTATTTGGAATGAGTTTTTGTTCTTCATGACTTGTTCGAATACTGGAAAATTCCAAGAAGCGATTTCACACACAGAAGCACTATTTGAATTTGATTCGGAATTCTTCATATGAAACAAATATGAATTTTTCTGCATCTTGTATTTTCTACCTGAAGGAATTTCAATAAAGACAGCATAATATTTTCTGGGGAGATTTGTTTTCTATCTTGGACGTAAGAGGGTTATTCGGTATGGAATTTCTTACTCTCGGTTAGATTTCTACTGAAAAATTCTCGTTAAGCCTTCGTTATTTGTTAGAATGACAATCTAGAATCATATCTTAGTGTTTCGACCAGAATAAAGTAACCTGTCTTCCTGTTTCGGTTGGAGAATTATTTCCTCTCCTTGAATCTAATCTCAAACTTCATTTGGTTCTGTCAGAATTACTCGATTCATGGTTTTCAGAGTTTTGATAAGGTGTAGTAAAAAAAAATCCATTATTTTTGCATGAAAAACAAGGCTTTACACTTAAATAACATAAAATGATCCGATTTAGGTCAAATATGCGTTATTTGGTTCGATATCTTGTAACCATTTTGAAGAATGAAGACCATTATGCCCCTCTCATAGAAGCCCTCGTCCCTATTGCCAAAAAATTGAGACAGTCCAGAGACTAACTTGAATTATAACACATATCCCTGGGACATTCCTGTTCAATAGCTTGTGCAGAACTGGTGGGCATTATCGAAATAATTTGATTGGGGGGTATAATAATCTGATGAGAAACTATGTTTATTAAAGTTGTGGATCTAGTTTTTAAACAATTGCTGCTGTGGCCAGGCCTTATAACTTGCTGAAATAAAATGTTGATCAATGTAGAATGCTGCGAAGTGGATGGTTTTACAGAACTACTAACAGATGTCACTGTTGATGTAACCATAATTTCAGAGTTCTCCGTTTGTTCACTTTGCGGCTTATCAACCCTTTGCTGGCCTATCCTCTGAATATGAGGTGTAATTTGAGTAGTTGTCTAGGCCTTAACAGGAATAGAGGCTTCAGCTCTTCCTCCTGCTATCTGAACCACATTCACAACCATGTCCGTATTACTTGGCCCAACTATGTCATGTGAACCTGGTACTTTGGCTAGGATAGATCTGAGATAGTAATTGTCCATGATAGATAGACGTTCAAGAAGTACTTTAGGGTTTTCAACCTCAGACTTTTTGTTTTTATCATCTTCTTTTGAAGAATCTTCATTAAGACTTTTTGAAGCTCATCATGATTAAATTAAGTTATTTCATAAATATTATGCAGGATACGATAGAATTACACCGGAAATGATGAAGAACATGGGAGAAAAAGGTATAAATGTATTCAGGGAAATATGTCAGAAAGCATGGAATTCGAAAGAAATACCACAAGATTGGAAAATGGCGATGATAGTACCAGCTTACAAGAATGGGGACAGAAAGAAATGTGATAATTATAGAGGTATAAACTTGCTATGTACAGCTCTCAAAGTATACGAAGCGATATTGGAGAGTAGACTAAAAATAAGCACAGAGGACACACTAGATAAAGCTCAGAGTGGGTTTATGAGAGGGAGAAGTGTACAAGACCACATTTTCACTCTGAAACAGACCATTCATAAGATGAAAAGAAGTGGAAGAAAGGCTTATTTTGTATTTATAGATCTGGTGAAAGCTTTTGACAGGGTTAGTAGATCGAAAATGTGGGATATATTGAAAACAAGAGGGATAAACAGAAATTTGGTGGAGTCTATTAAAAGTGTTTATTGTGAAAGCTTGAACTGTGTTATTGTCAGAAATATGAAGTCGGAGTTATTTGAGACAAAGGAGGGACTGAGGCAGGGTGGAGTGCTGAGTCCGACATTGTTTATACTGTTTTTGGATGAGATAATCAGAGAAGCAAAAGAGAGAACAGAGAAGCTTACAATTGGTTTTAAAAACTTAAGAAGAGTTGTAATATCAGAATGTGCCTTTGCGGATGACATCGTATTGATGGCGGGAACAAGGAGGAGTATACAGGGAAATTTGGATATATGGAATGGAATACTGAGAAAATATGGGATGGAAATAAATAGAAGAAAGACAAAAGTGATGGAAGTGAACGATGAACGGGAGGATGATTGGAGATTGGAAATTGAGGGAGAGGAAGTTGAAAAGGTGAAATGTTTCAGATATTTAGGAGTGAACATAGAAAATACGGGAAGCCAAGAAAGGGAGATTAACGAGAGAATTGAAAAAGCCGGCAGATTATACCACACAATTAATAGGAAATTCCTAAGAAGAACTGAAGTCGAAGAGAAAACTAAAATGACCGTGTTTAAGTCGATATTCAGACCTGTTCTGTCGTATGGATGTGAAACTTGGAACACAACAAGGAGAATGAGGAGTAAACTACAGGCAGTAGAAATGAAATTTTTGAGAGGAGTGAAGGGGGTTACAAGGATGGACAGAAGGAGAAATGACGACATAAGAGGTGAATTGGGGATAAAATCATTGGAAAGGTTTGTGGGTGAGAGGCAGTTGGGATGGTGGGGACACTTACATCGTATGGAGGAGGAGAGACCAATCAAACAAATATGGGAGGCAAAAGTCGAGAAAAAGGCAAAAAGGGGGAGACCGCAACAAACATGGGAGGATATGGTAGAGGAGGAAATAAAGAAAAGAGGAAAAAGCGTCAGGGAAGCTGAGATGATGACATCAAATAGGACAGAATGGAAGAAATTCATTGAATCAAATTAGAATTATTCTTAAGTTATTGTTAAGTTGGAAAATGTAGATAATGAAACCCATACACCGAAAGGTATCAAATGGGATACAGATTATATATATATAAATATTATCAAGTTTGCTGCAAGTTTCCTCTTCAGTATTCTATTTCTCATTTCTATTTGAATTATCAGTATGGTGTTCAGGTTTTAAATTACTTTTACATATATTATCATGCAACTTGTAGTATATAATACTGATATCTCTTATTGAGACATATTTCTTTGGTTCAATATAGCTATATTTATCTAAACCAGCCTTGTCTAAAGCGTTTCCAGTCTTTAACTTTTTATTCTTCTTTGAAGAACATCCTTTTTCAGGTGTTCTTTTCTGTTTCAGAGGTGAGTCGATTATGTTATTGTTATTACATTTTTTAAGATAATGATCAATATTTTTAAATAGTCCTTTAATGGTATCATAAAGTGAATTATTTCTAGATAATTCGATATGACACCTATTATAATGATCGTCTGATTCAACTCGACTATCAGAACCTGTTTCAGGACAAGATTCATATCAGTCACAAATCGCTTCAAAATGAGTCGATTTTGTTGCGATTCAGCGGTGATTCGCAGATGGAAATTCTATCCATGAGGTTTTTTAGCGTTAACTCGTGTGATACCCATACATCAAGTTTCTTTTTGAGACTAGCCTCATGCAAATGGTTTCAAACGGTTTTTTTCTGTGCAACTTTCAGCTTTTGGGCAATAAAAACAGTGCGTCAGTGCATACATGATGGTTGGACTCGACAATGTCCATGATTTTATTGACCTTTTCTACAATTGGCATTCCACTGCGTAGTGCATCTTTGACATCGAAATTACCGGTACGTAATGAACGAAGCCAAAATCGCGCATGATTGGCTGTTACAGTCTTAAACCAACATTTCCATACTATTCACATTTTCAGCCGCCTGGCTTGCATTTTCGCCTCCATCAAAAAAACTATGAAATATAGCGTATTTTCTCTTTGCTACTGGCCATCTTTGACGCGCGCTCAATCCAAACAGAGTCAACTATTCACCAAACTGTCAGAAAAGTTTTTGTAGTGCGAAATCTCATCTTTCTCGATCAGACTTATACAACGCGAGATGCATATAACTAAAACTATAATAATAATGGATTTCTTTTTACTACAACCAATATGAGCTTTGTATCAATTCTTGCATGATTCAATT
This sequence comes from Harmonia axyridis, assembly GCF_914767665.1. Taxonomy (NCBI): domain Eukaryota; kingdom Metazoa; phylum Arthropoda; class Insecta; order Coleoptera; family Coccinellidae; genus Harmonia; species Harmonia axyridis. The sequence goes on from NC_059508.1 coordinate 2,095,970, forward strand.
TATTTCTGGGATAATCGTCGTTTGTTACGATACTTTTTGTATTCATTTCGGCCAGGCCTTTTGTCATTGATGACATCCTATTAACCATTTCCTGAAACTATGCCTTCGATGAGAACATCTGTTTCTGATGCTGATGCCACTTTGTCTATGTAAGTACACAAACTATTTTGCATAACAAGATATAAATCTTCTTTGTTGTAGATAGATAGCGCCACCGGAAAGTCAATAATACCACGCGCCACCCGCCGACATATCATATCTCAAGCGACGTAGATATTTGGTTCCATCTGTTGAGCGGGATAGATCCGAAGTTTCGGAACGTAACCGCATTAATCATTCGTTAATTATAAGGAGAAACTATACGCCCTCGAGTTAGTTTTATGAATAAAAAAAGTATCAGAATATCACACTCGTGGTGTAATTATTCCACAAGGATGGATGATGATGCGAATTACGTGGTCTTTGTTGAAACGTTTGATATATCTGGCTTATTATTGCTCATTGAACAGTATGAGGGGAATTTGAAGATAATTAACATTCATAGAAAACGCCACATGTGAAAAAAAGTATCTTGCTCATTATGTACCCTTTTGCCTAGAAATTACCTAAGTTATCCTTTGCAGTCTAAAATGTGTTTCCTTCGAATTTGTACTCTGGGCGTCGCTTTTGAATTTCAATTTCAATGTTTCTTAATTACTTTTGTATTCCTTCTCGAGTAAATATTCCTTCTATACAGGGTGATTAACTGCGATGGCCTATTAGACGTTTATGGAACACTAATAGATAATAATTTTGTGATGAAGATTTGCATATTTGTGTTTCAGAGAGAGAATGATCTTTCTCCCTAAAATATTTTCAAATCTCTATGTTATTGAGTTATCGAAACATAGAATTTCTGTGTTTTCCGGAAGTCACAGACCACTCCACATAGTTAGAATTTGCGATTTTTCCTCATTTTAAGTTGTGTGTTCTGTGTTCTCCTTCGTCGTAGCTGGTTGCTTCTCTTATGTCACTGTGTTGCTCTCTATTGTTTAAAGTTAGATTTTGTTCACTTCCAGAAGTGTGTTATTTATCGATTTATATATTCTTTATTTCTTGGTTAATCGCTCTTGTGTACCGGGTTATCGTATACAGGCGATATCTAGCTTATTTGACAAGATAATAAAAAAATCAAAAAATTGTGAAAGTACCTTCCCAAGGATGTATAAAAAAGGTTCGTACATTTGTCAGACCTGTGGTAGTCACTTTTCATTTTCAAATGGCAACCCCTGTATATTATCAGTGGAAATTGTGTGTCATTCTTTTTGGAATACAACGATAGCACATACTTTATATTTTCTTATTGATGACAACAAAAACATTAACATTTTGTGAAAAATGAATTGCAACCAAAATACCTACTATGCAATTCAAAAAACGAATTCGAAGCAAGTTTTTCGTTACAAAATACATCGGTTCTTCAAAACAAAAATTTCATCTACTTCTCATATGTGAAGTTTGTACAAACATAGGTGGGGGCATTTAATTCTTATAAGGATAATTAAATAACGTAAAAGAAGTCACAAAATATTAATTTTGTTGTTGTTACTACTGAAAAATAACAAGTAGGTGCTATTGTTGTATTCCGAATAGAATGACACGCAATTTTCTCTGACAATATACAGAGGGTGCCATTTGAAAATGAAAAGTGAAGGGAAGCTACCACAGGGCTGGCAAATATAAGAACCTTTTTTATACATAATTGAAAAGGTACTTTGATGTTATGCAAGGCAATTTTTTATTTTGTTATTATCGTGTCAAATAAGCTAGATATTGCCTGTATACGATAACTTAGGACATCCGGTATATTGGTCTTAGTCCTGGTTATGATCCCTGTGGAACTCCTGGTTCTTCAAAGGCATTTCTCCTCTGTGAAAATTTCAAACCAGTAATTCTTGATAGTGAACTCAATAACATTTAAATGTAGAGGTATCATTTTTTGAATGAATATCGAAATTCTACTTCAATTGTTTTTGTTAATATAAAAAATATTCAACAGTGTTTTCAGAAAGCAAGCTATAACGATGGCTTCGAGAAAAAGTTCTTCCAACGGCTACTATGATGATAATATATTCATTTCAACAACTACAACAGTCATTTATTCATTGAAAAGAGTATGATCAAAACATGCGATGGCATTACATAACATTCCGAATAGTTGAAGATTCCTATTCAGAAAGATTATTTTTTATGAGGATAAAAATAATTCATGTAAAATTGTGGATTTTTTTTTATTGAATCATTTCGCACAAGTATAAATCGATTTATTCAGTATTTATTCATCAGATTTTCCATGTTCAATTCCAGACGCTATCACTCGAAGCTTCATTATTGGAAATGATGAAACACTTCATCAACACCATAATTAATTATTACACTCATTAATAATTATCCGGAATATTCCCATATGATTTCGCAAATACAGATTGATATTCTACTTACAATTCAATCAAATATTCATGCAGTGTTGACATGATAATGATAGTGGAGTTCCATGTCTTATTGACCATGGGAATTATTGCAATACACTATCATACCAGCAAAGACATAATCGATATGCATCATGAAATAATTTATGGGATATGATATGAAGAACTCGATAAGCCACCTACACATGTAATATCTATGTTTATTGACATTTGACATCAACACATAGCTATGCACAAGAAGATATACATTGGGCTTGTGATTTCCATTGATCTATACAGATGAATCCACAATAGTATTTTCTTATTATTATGTTATTCTTATTTCTTTTTCATTTCAACAGTTTTGATGACTTTCGAAATAGTTGTTAAAATACGAATAGTTAGTTTTATCAATGAAATTTTTCATTTTATGAGTAGTATGACCAATATGGACCATAAATCTAATGAATATTTTTCGGTTTGCATAAATTTAAAAAAACCTCTGATACGCCGGTCTTCAAAACTATCTAGCCCAAATAACCGCAATCTTGATGGTAGTCAGGTCGAGTGTAGAACGGAAATGGTATCGTTGTGCACCACCCTTGAACAGACTCAAGAAGTTGCGAATCAGATTTCAGAGTGACCCACCATACTGGTCCAGCGCACTCCAAGATGGACCTTACATAGGCTGTATGAAATAATTTGGTAGCCCTGATACTACAGCCTCTTAAAACTCTGTGGAAAAGGTACGTGGTCCTCTGGGCTCTACCACAAACATCAGCAATGTGTTCAGACCAGTTCAGATCAAAGTTTACCATCACTCGGTAAGGACCTGTCCAGCCAATGAATACCGAATAACAGGATTATTCGCCAATGTGTAGTACACGACATTTATGTATGTTCAGAAGTAACTGGACAACATTGTCAAAATCCACCTGCAGCTGGTTTGGATTGAGCGATGGAGCACTTTATAGCTTGGCATCGTCGGCGAACAGGAGGCAACTAGAACCAATCCGACAGGTCAGATCTGCTGTATACATCAGAAAGAAGATAGGACCAAGAACGGAGCCCTGAGGCACCCCGGAGAAAACACTACCAACCCTGACCTGAGTGTTCTGTCAATAAGGAATGAACCAATCCAATAGAGCAGTCCTTTTGGACTCCCAAGTGCTTGTGAATAGGGTGACGGTGGTAAAACTGTCAAACGCCTTTCCGAAGTCCAAGTATATCAAATCAGGGTGAACAATAGCGTCCGCAGACTTGGACCAATCATCCACTTCTACGAGAAGGTTAGTAAGAGTTGATCTGCGAATTCTTCGATTGTTGTTACTTAAACTTCTTCCTTTATTAGAAGTCAAATGAAGTTGAGGAATTATTATTCTATTTCCCCTTTTAATTATTCAATATTTGAGTTATTCTATTACCAATTTTAATTATTTCATAAAACAATGGTTTCGCAACACAGTAGCTTCTTCAGATATTTTACAATCTAAATCTAAAACACTTCGTGTTCTCTGGTTATAATTTTATGCAACAATCATGTTTTCATAGTTGATAATGTTCCTTGCTGATATATAACAGGTTTTTCATGGAGTATTTCAATTAAGATTGGAAAAACTGTACAAAATCCAAAGAGAACACGAAATAATTTCCATCTAAAAATCAAGATCATCAATACAGGGAAGGGCAGTATGATGCAATTATCCTATCGCATCCTTTTCAAGTGTCCCATTTCTATTTTGACTCCTATTCCCCATTCTTCATAGATCAAACAAACTCCAGAAGTACACAACATTGGAAATTCGAAGTGCAATTTGAGGAGAATGAATAATTTTACGGCCCCACCCCACGACGAATACAATGTGTCGTTTCATCCGACAGCTGAGAAGACTGCTCGACCCCTGGTCATTGGTTTGAAATGACAGCGCGGCAATTATTATAAGGACGGTGAATGTCGATGGTTAAGGCGTCGCAATCGGCGTCGGGATGGCAGTTCCTGTTTCATCTCGTTTCTTCGCTTCTGGGCAGGGGATCCGATTACTCAGTTTACGCTGGCTTTCAGAAACACGACCTTTTAGTGTGACGGAGACTGCGTTTCGTTAGACGAGCCAGCTGGTGCGGCTTGAACTTCTTTGAGGAACATTGTCATTCACCGAACGGACAGGAGTGAGACTATTTTTAAAAATGAGCGTGGTATGAATATCGATAGGTGTATTCATTTCGTAGGTTGGTAGGTACGTTATAAGATGGTGAGTTTCGTTACATTGGACTTGTTTGTTGGGCGGAACTGTTGAAGGTTTTTGCTAATTCAACTTTTTCATTTCAATTGTCTTCTATTAAGACGGAGGCCTCCAAAGATGTAATGAATGTCCTGTTGAAGAATGAATGAATATTTATTGGCTTCAAGAGCACACAATTCATTTCAATTTGTCAATCAATATGTTATTTAACAAAAAATTGTTCCAAAAGGCAAACAGGCTTCAAGGGGCGCGTGTTTTTTAATAAATAGTTTCGGAAGCTGTTTGTCAGCGTTCATTCAAAATATCAGCAATCTCCTACCCTCACTTCTACTACTTATACTTCATATATAAAAAGTAATTACTTCACAAGAAAAAAATGGTACATCCTTAAAATATTCTGTCTAATTTTGATTGTTATTATCCTTTGATCCTAAAGTATTGAAAAATGATTCGAAGAAATGTAGTTCAAGCCTGATTTCTATGGAATGGTCAATAGGAATGAATGATGTTGAACTCGGTTGAATTAATTTCCCTAATTCAAAAAAACTATAGTAGATTTTTCACTTCATCGTAGAATGCAAGTACAAGGGCAGCTCCAGTACCTCTGAGTACATTGGAGAATGCTGCCTTGAAGAAAGCAGTAGCACCTTCTGTTTTGCCAATCTTCATCCAGCAGTAATTCTTGAAATTTACTGTACTAAATTTGGTAAAATGAATTATATTGATTGATTGATTGAGTCAAGAGTGTTCTTGTACATCATGTCGGATTTAGCCCTGCCAGACTGCATCATCATACGCCTTCTGATACAGTAGTAACAGCTTGAGCAATAATCAATTTGTCATTATTATATCCAACAAACTTGAAATTTCAATTTTGAATTTACCTCAAAAAAACCTTCATCTCATTCAGAATCTTTCTCTATAAATGTTACCTATTAAGTATAAGATGAAGGTCTCGAAGAAAGTTCGAACACATCAATCAGAGTTGAAAAGGCTTGCTAGTGAACAAATTGACCTGCGTTCAATGGTAAGTTTATTCATTCAGGCATTTCATAAGAAAAAATCATTTGTTGTGCATTCCTTCCAAATCATGTGAGACCCTATTAAGAAGAATCTGCTCTCAGTTTTTTTTGTTCACCTGAAATTTTATATTTCGAGTCGAGTATTTTAATAGTGACGACTTCTCAAGTCGGAAACTATTTATCATCAATAATAATCATTCAATAAAGATTTCAGGGAAGAAAAGCACTTTATAGTTCGTTCCTGATGAATAACTCACATCCATTATTATTTTAATTTGAAGAACTTTCAAACTTTCAAAGGAAAAATTCTGTTTACGATTCATTTGTTTTTTTTTACTTCCTCAATAATGTCAAAGATCATTTCTACTATGAGGTATTTGCTATTCAAGCTATTTGATGACGTTAGTTCAATTATTAGTATCTATATTATATTCCAAAGTGTTCCTTCATAAGAAACATAAAATTTCTTCTTATGAATTCATATCATAGAAGTCGATAGTGTTAACTCAAAAATGAGTAAATAGCTATTGAATTGAATCGAGAACACTTTGTGTAATAAGTCAACTGTTGGTCCCACTGAATCATGAAAAATCAATGGCGAACCCTCCATGAAATTCTGGAGAGAAATTCAAGAATACCCATAATACTAGGGTAAACACGCCGTTACAAGTGTGATATTTATATCTCAGCAAACGAAACGACGTAAGACGAACCAACAGTGAAAATACCAACAGCAAAGGCAAGCGGCATATTTTACTTCATTCAACAGTTCCCAGTTTTTATCGTCATAACTCATCCTTATCCCATAACATAAAATAAATTTCATCAATAATAAATCCTGCTTACCGAATATGGACTCATTTCGTTGAATTTATATTTCCTCGCTGAACTAATACCCTTTAGAAAGTATTGCCCTATTGCCAATAAATATGTAATCGATATGTTGAGGTACTTTGCACCGAAGAGGAAGCAGACGAGTGAGAAACCCCCTATGTTTGATAGGAAAACGGGTTTTCCACACCCCGGCAATATTAGGGTTGTTAGATCCTTTGCTCCAGAACCCCAATTCCACTAGATGGCACTACCCGAATATTTTGAATTATACTGGCACACCCAGTCAACTGAAATCTGAAAGGAACCGCAAGTTTGATCTTTTAAAAACAAACGACTAGTTTAGTGATGTTGATGATACTATATTTGACACGATAGAATTAAAATATAGAGCAAAACTGATAAATCAGTGAAAACAATTTTGAAAATCCATCAATACTGAGAAGTGAACTGAGAAATAGATTATTTAAATTTACGTATTTTAGCGCGGAACGTCTTTGGTCTGTGACGTCACGGCTCTTGCCTGTGATCGCTACACCGTAAATTACGTTTAAATAATTAGCCGCGCCAAGGCTCTCGCGCCGTTTGTAGTTGTACAGTGTAGTTTTAACTCGAGTTTTGTTTTTATGTCACCATAATGGAAGAAGGCTTCGTGAAAGGACAAAGTGACAATTTGCCTAAAATAGATATATTCGCAGTGATGGAGTTTTTTTCTTCAAATCCATCTTATGTCAGTGCAGAAATAAAAGGAGTTAAACTTTTCAAGTAAGTATCTACTTTTGAGTTTGCTTCATCATGGTTCAACTTATAACGATGATTTATTCAAAAAACGTTTCATAAACAGTTTGTAGTTGAGTACTGGTTGTTGAAGTCTATCAATGGCAAAACATATTTATGTTAGGAGTAAAAAGTAAGGAAAAAGTAATTTATATGTATGTATATAGTAATTTATTTCAGCCATCGTGTAACGAACAAAACACGACACGAACGGCACAAGTGATTGTACACCAATAAATTCGTAAGCACTCTGCGAATACCAGTCATCTAGTGTGTGACGTCACGACACTTACACGTACTATGAAATTATTCTGCCAAGCGCAACTTCAAAGTCACATAACTTCTTCATTTCTAGAGATATTTCAATGATTCTTCCACATTTTTGTTTCATTTTACTTAAATTTTTAGAATTGATCCTCAACAAAAAATGAAAACTAGTCCATTGTGTCAGTTTGATCTTAATGAACGAAATTTTCTCGTTCTAAAAATTAGAAACAACACCAAGGAGGGATTGGAATTTTTGAAAATTTAAAATTTTCACCCATCCCTAAACATATATAATAATAATAACAAGTTGAGATTTCATTGGCCCTCTCGTTGAAAAGAGGTGTAAACTAATGGAAGGTGGAGATATGAAATAATTTGAATAGTTATCGATTGAAAACTCCAAGAAATAAAGGAATTCCTACATTTATTGCATCAATTCAAGATTTCCTTATCAACGAAGGGCTTAGGTTGAGATATTGGAAAAAAAACTTTCTCTAAAACTTTATAGTGAGCGTGAGCGAACTACGTCTACGTTTGAATTCAGTGAACCAGAAATATACAGTGGCTTTAAAAGCTTCTTCATCGACAAAGTTTGAATTTAGTTGATAGATGCATTTTTCTTAACTTAAACCACGTCGGAAGTTATAAATTTCATAGATCGAAAATTTTCACCAGTTAATTCCATATTTTGGCAGAGATGAAATTTTCAATTTACTGTAAACAACAAAAATGGAGCTCGTACGTCGAAACGTTATGTGTAATTATAACACAAAAAATGTCAAATTTTACGGTATCAATATCCGATTTAACCGGCAATATCAGTGTTGCCAATTCTCAATACATAAATAGTAGCACTCGTTTGAAGAACTCCCTCTGAATTCCGCTCTGTTCAAAGTTTAAATGATATAGACTCGATTTATTGTGGGAGTCTGGTCGACAACACCTAATTTACTGCCTTCGAAATTAGAAGTTATCAGGCACTTTTTAATTTGAACCCATTTCATTTTATGAGCCTCTGCAGTTTGGTGTTCACTTTACTCAATTCGTTAAGTTTCCCCTCACTGAGATGAGAAACGTGATTATCATGCAATCCAAGATTTGGATACTGAGGAGAGCTGAAGAAAAAGGAATGGAAAATTACATTTCCTCCAAAAAGTGTAGTTGTGAGTCTTGGGTTTCATGTTTTTACAAACCCAATTTGGCGAGAGCAGAGAAATGAGATACAATTATACAATAACCCGTTTAACTACTAGAACATGGCAGCAAAATCAACGAATCTCTTATGGATTTTATGGAATTCAATCTTTTTCAATTCGAATTAGCCGAATTGTACTTCAACCTTCATCTAGTTTTTATTCTATTATTTTAAGTATTATCGAATATTTCCAAATCTTTCCAATTTTATCGGAACAGAATCAAACCCCCCATTTTGTCATGATTACATTTTTTCTGATACATAAGCACCCCGTATTCTTCACAAATTATGGATATAGTTCATTATTTTCAATTTTTGACCTCTCGGATTATTCTGAAAAGTAACTATTATAATACCTACTAACAATTGAAGGTTTGGAAAGTACAGCTCATTTTTTTTATTGATTTTGGCGCCAAGTTTGATTGCTTCTCTACATAAATTCTCCATATTATAGAATTCTTTTTATGTAATTGCAAATTTGAAGGAACTCATTTTGTTAAACCTATAGAACATACGGGCATTTGTGAAAAATCGTTTTGAGCTTCAAAACAACCATGACTGTGGCTTCCTTCCTAACTAACTAACGCATGAATATTTCGAGAACTAATGCATAAGATGAAAAAACAATTACTGTGCTGAAATCAGTATAAAAATACCTTTAAATTGAGGTATCACTCACCCCATCTTCCCTATTAAAAAATTGGGGGTGGGGGTTGTAGCAGCAAGGGTTGAAGCGCTATGCGTCCGTAACCTACATCTTAAGTTGTCCCCCTCGAAACAGAAATCGACCTGTCCGAGCATTTCTATCGAAAAACTTTATTTCGTCTGTAATCTCGTCTGTTTCGTTTTCAAATGGCCACCCTGTATATAATTTATTGGTCAAAATAATGCCTCATTGAATGATTGAATTCGTATATATTTTTCGTGTATTTTTTTTCTACTTTATTACTTACGTAGATACTGTTTCTATATTTTTGTTGCTGAACTTCAAAAGCATAACCTCAGTTGTCGTCGTTTAATCAATTATAATAAGAACAAAGGCGTCGAAGTGATAATTTCGATTTCAGAAAGACAAAAATATCAATCGAAGCTACATCAGGGTAATACGATGGAATTTTTAGTTTAATTTCCCAATAACAGCTTCCTTGAAAAAAGTAGTTCGAATTTTTGTTGAACCATAGAAAAATCGAGTAGAATATCGAAACAAACTAATATTTCACTGACATCTGATAATTATTGTTAAAAATTCTCATCAAGATACAATTGCACCCTTGAAGACCACATATACCTATGAACAGTTCGTTGGCCTCCAAAGGAGCACTAGGCTATGAATGAACGAGTTTGAAAGTTTCGTTTTTAGAGTTTTTCAGGTAATTGATTGTCAGTACTATCTTTCCTATATCTCCTCCTCCTCTTATATTTTAACCATGTGCTTGGCTAGTCGCCATCGACACATTAAACAATCTGCAACAAAAATCACAAAAAATCTCAACAATCACAAACTGTTTTTACAATTTCAATTTCACAAACGCTTTAGTATTATTTTCAAAAAGACTCCTTCAAATTATGGAGCTCCAAAATGGGACGTGAGGAAAAGTAGTCTTCTCACCGTGACGACCATTTTGGAACTCATCTTTTCTATATGTAACATAACATTTTCATAGAAATTGAAATGATATTTTTCTCCATGGATTCGTCATTCTCCATTAACGGAAACATGATATAACCATTTTTCGTCGAATAGTTCTCAAAGGATTGACAATATTGGAGAATATCAGAAGGAACATACCAAATTTTTCAAATGAAGTTCTTTCAGGCTTTCCGGTTGAATGTAAGGTTAATTAGTTATCGCTTTATTCTTTTTATTTGCTGTGAAACACCGCTAGGCTAGGAATTTGACGAATATTTCTTGCACAGATCGTTAAAAAAGTATGTAAAAAGTTCATGTCGAGCGAAGGGCAGTCGACAAAAATTTCCCCGCAGGTTGTTTTAGCGTTCTTCATGCCTATTTCCCCAAGTTTTTGCTGTTCAGTTCGCCTGAAAGTTCATTCGAGATTTCCTTTTCTGTCCCGTGAGAATTGCAATGTTTGAATGGCTGATCCCACAAGAAACAAACAAGGCATTAATATTCAACTTGTAGCAAGAACTTGAATTATCAGTGTTTTGAAAATCAATTTCAGAGGGTTTGGAAATGCTCGTATTTTGACTGGATCGATTTCCAACTTCATCAATCAGAGAATTTATTTGGTCAAAAAAAAATAAGAAGAGCATCACTGACGACAAGTATTTTTTTTTCAAAAGTTGAAATTATCTTTCCAAAGTTTGTAAATGATCGTTATGACCTTTGAAGTTTGTTTCATCACTTTTCTCGAATACTAGCAATAATTTTTTATCATGAAACTTTTCATATATTAAACTTATTTCGTGAACTATTTCTTTCCAAACCGGAGATATATGGATTGAAAATATTTCAAAGACCCTTAAGATGATACCTTCGTTTTTTCAAACGTACAATAACAACGTCATATTTCGACTGACAAGATCAATGATCATCAAAAAGTTCTATTTTTCCTCCGCCGGAGGGAAAAGTGTAGCCAAGCAATGATAACTATCAACTATTATACTTCATGTAATGAAGCAAATTTTCCATTAATATAATTATAAATATATCGATCTTTAATAGAAATCTTATTCAAAGGTGGATCTCCAGATTTTTATGTATTTCATAACGTTTGAAAAAAAAGTAAATGAGCCATGACAAAGTGCACATACTGAAAACCACTTTGAACTAATTTTTCAGAAAAAAAAAATTTTTCTTGAAAATGTCTGCACGCCTGTAAGGAAGATACAAAGACATTGCCGAAAAGTACCACATGACCCAATTTCCCTATTCAAAAAATTTAGAGGGTATGGGGATGGCACAGGGTGCAACAAAAATCCTTCAAAAATTCATAAAAAATTTGGTAAAAGTGAAACAAAACTGACCTGTTTCAGGATTTTGTAGCCAAATATTTTTCTTCTGAGGAAATGTTTCATGATTTTGACGCGCACTGTATACTTCGATATATACCATAGTAAGGTATCTCAACAACAAATTAAAATAAGAACATTATGTATTCAAATCTGTCTATTCCGGATTTTTATTGAAACTTTTCGTATTTCTACATTCATCATTTATAAAAAAAAAATAATAAAGGAACTTTATCATCATTGAATCAAAAACAAGTATTGTTGCCAAGAAACTGAGAACAAAAAATATATATAATTATATTTGGGCATTCGGAATCTGAAACAAATAAACCTAAGTTCGAACCGAATAGGATGATATTTATACAGGGTGGGGCTAAATTTTAGATACAAAGGAAAATAAGGGATTTCTTGGATAATTTTAGGGAAAAAAAGTCTCATAAACATTGGCTCGTAAACGCTTTGTTTTTGGGATACATGGTGTTTCTTGTAGTCCTATTTTTTTGTTATGCTTTTATCTGTTTATCGGATCTTTATTAATCTTCGCTACAAATTGGGTTAATGAGTCACAGGTCACTAACTGGATATTTAATTTGGATTTTCCTGAGTATTACAAGATAATTGTTCGATTTTTTTTACAGGCTCGGTAGCTCATATAAAAACTACAACAAACTAAAAAGTATAATCCTGGATCAATGTTTTTTTCACTACCGTCCACCAAAAAATCTCTGGAGGGAGAAAGCTGGAACTATTCCAGAAAAATATCACCCTCTAGATTTGCAATCAGAATTGTCATATCACATGATGGAAAATTCAAATTGAAATATAGTCAGGTTGTATTTTTTGTGAAAAGAAGTACTATGAAAAAAAAAATTCGCAAAAATACAAAACTTTAACACCCCTGTATCTCGAAAACAAACCATTTACTTACATGTACACATATCTATAGAACTATTCTTTTCGCAAAATGGTCCTAGGAATCAATCATTTTCGTTTCTACCTTCAATTTAGGAACATCCTGTAGGTATACATTTCTTTATGAATGTAGTTGTTTCATGAGATTAAAGGGAATTATGAAGGATTACGTAAAATTCGCGATATTCTATGTGCTGTACTATACAAATTGAAAACAATGGAAATTTCGAGGAAATAGATATACGGAAAAATATTATTCGACAATCCATGGTGTTATTTTTCTGTATAAATAATCCGTTTTTTCTTTCGAAAGGACGAAAAAAACAATCGCGATCTGTGCATTCAAAAACAAAGAATACTTATGTGATCAACGACACTTCTGTGTTTCACTAGACCATCGATAATCCGTGGCGTTATCAATAAGGCCATTAATCCTTCGTTCAGTTCAATTCATATGTTTTCAGAACCAGGTGAAAGATTTGTTCAATGGTTAGAAATTCTATTCGATCTTACACACCAATATGAAAAAATGCAAATAATGAATTGAAAAGAGGGCACGATGTAAGTACAAATACCATGAATGAATTCCTTTTGACATATTCATCGCCTCGAAATAATTGATTGCAAAGGTATATTTTGTGTATACTTGATGTAGATATTTAGTAGTATTTATGTAACCTACAAACGAAAACAAAATATCATAGCAATGCATTATCCCGAATTTTCATTTTATTTGTATAAAAGTAGATTATATTCAGGTTCTTGAATGCTCTGGCCATACCTATTCCCCTTTGAGTATTGAAAACAACCAATTTCCAATGAGTGAGATTTTTTGGGATAATGAGTTTTCGGAGTACCAACAATAATGAAGAGATGTAAGAAGTGAAAGATTCAACACTGCCATTTTGCTGAAGGAAAAAATTCAACGGTGTTTACCTCCAGACCACATTACCTAGTCACTGATCATGAGATTTCATAGAAGAACTAGATCATTATTCGGGTAAGACAATTTTCTATACTTGAAATTTATGAAATCGGCAAATTGACTATCTATAAATTCTTTTCCTTAACATTAAACTCGGTTTTTGTTTCAAAAGGGCGAAAACAACAATCGAGCTCTATGCATCCAAAACCAAAGCATACTAATGTGATCAACAATACTTCTGTGTTCACTACACCATCGATAATCTGTGGCGTTATCAATAAGACTAATAATCCAGTTAAATTCAGATGTTTATCGAAACAGTTAAATAAATTGTTCAGTGGTGGGAAATTCTATTTGATCCTACATAAAAATATGGATAAATGCAAATGATGAATTGAATAAAGAGCACGATGCAAGTACATATAACATGAATGAATTCTTTTTGACATATTTACCTTCTCGAAATAATTGATTGCAAAGGGATATTTTGTGTATACTTTATGTAGATATTTAGCGGTATTTATGTATCCTACGAACGAAAACAAAATAGCATAGCAATGAATTATCCCAAATTTTCATTCCATTTGTAGAAAAGTAGATTATTTTTAGGTTCTTGAATGATCTGGCGTATCATGCAATAACATGATACGCTTGGGCTTTCAATTAGGAACATATTGGCCAAATATTTTCCACATTTTCATTTTGAAGCCATAAAATCAAGGTGTTAAGTTTCCGTTGGACCACACTGTCTATACTGGATCTATGTATCAGAATGTATGTACTCGTATCCTACAACGAAAGTATAACAATGAATTTCCTTGTAATTCTTGTACACTTTTTCCCATTTAATCCTGAATTTTCATTTTATTTGTATGACAGTGGGTCATTTTTAGGTTCTTGAATGCTTTGGCGATACTTCTCTTTGAGGATTGAGGAATGAAAACAACAAATTTTCAATGAGTGGGAACTAGGTGTCTTTCCGGATAATGAGTTTTTAATGAAAAGAAGTATCGAGTAATATCTCAATTGGAAAATCTTGGAGAACTCTTTATAACAAGGTATGATAAAGGAGTTTTTCATGTAAAAAATATCAATTTGATTTTAAACGATTAACCTCAATATTTTCAGCTATTCAAGATCTTATTTCTAAGGGGATTCAACATTTCAATTTCTCTGAAAGGAAAATTTTGACAGCGTTTACCGCTAGAGGCCATCACTTGACATTAGACAGTGAATTCACTCATCATGAGATTTCATAGAAGAACTCGGGTAAGGAAATCATTCTATAGAACTATGGTGTTACTTCTATGCCTTAACTATGAAAGGTATGGAGGATGAAAAAAACTTTGGACTGTATTCGAGATAATTAAATCAGAAAATTGAATACTCATAATATTCTACGTTTTCCATATCACTTTTGTTTCAAATGAACGGAACAATCACACCTCGTGCTTCGAAAAACATCTGGTTTGGTCATTTACTAAACTGATCATCGATACCTACGTTTTTCACTGCAGCATCGAATATGCGTGGCTTCATCAATATGTCAAACCATTGATTTCGCTCACTTACTAATCTGATCAACGATACCTTTGTTTTCTCCTAGATCATCGAGAATGCGTGACTGTATCAATATGTCTAATACTTCATTCAGGTCAATGACCTTCTGAAAGGTAAATAAGTCGTTCAATTGTGATAAATTCTTTTTGATCGATGTGAATAAATGCAAAGAGTGAATTGAATGAAGAGAAAGATGTAAGTAGACACCTATAACTCGAAAGAATTCTTTTTAACTTTGTGCCGTCTCGAAATATTAGATCACAAACAAATATCTTTATGCTTTTAACGAAGGCATAATAACATAACAATGAATTTACTGCTGATCCTCAGTTGATTCTTGCGTAATATTTATCATGAATTTTATTTTATTTTTAAAACATTGGATTTTTTATTTTTAGGTACCTACTTGATTGCTCAGGTCATACTTTGGATATTGAGGAATGATAATAACAAATCTTGAAAGAATATCAAATGAGTTTTTTCCTTATAGAATTTTTCATTGAATATTAATCGCGTTTACGTATTATGAGTTCTCGTATAATGTACCTACAATAATTAAAAATGTATAAAAACAGTTTCATTGGTTCACATATAAATTTTTTTCACTGTATATATTATTATTATTACTATTCAAATAAGAATATGTTCATTTTCTTGCGTAAAAAGTAGTAGTTTAATATTTTTCCAGATATGGATGTTGTACAGCTGGAATGACCATAAGAATTTGAAGAGAAGGAATTGACTGAAGGGTCTTAGGCATGGTTTGACCCCATATGGGGTTGGGTCACTAAGGGATCTCCCTAAAGTTATTCTCATCTTTAGCCATCGATGGATTCTAAGCGATATATGTAGCCGGGAGTTTGAAACGTCAAGGTAAGTCATTTTTCATTTCGAAAATATTTGAGAATCAGATATATTTAATTGAGCCCAGGAAGTTTCTATTCGAATCGGATAGTCCTATAATTTCTTTAAGAGAGTGAGAGGTCTTTTTCAGGAGATTGAAGTTTTTTGGGTGGAGATCTATAGCAAACATTCGGTTATAGTGGTTATACACATGATTGTTTGTATGAATCGAATATTTGTGGACCGATTTCCCTCGAGAATAAAATTCTGTGAAGAAAAGCTTTCTGTTGCTCTCCAGAAGTTAAGACTAGTTTCATTCGAATAGTTTCTTGGGAATTTTTCATGTATTCATTGCAAGCGCACAAATAATAGCAAGAGCAAGTGAATGCAATTTCAGTGAAAAGTGGCAAGATGAGAGGGCAAGAAATCAAGAATTGAGTTCAATTAGCAGGTAGGTTATTCGATTGAAATTTTTCTTACTACTACAATATAGTGTGAAGATTGTGAGAATAAAAGTAACTGACAAATAATCAGGGAAGTGAATTCGTATCACTAATTACGCAATACTTTTAATCTCGATAAACACATATACAAAAATTGCTTCAATTGAAATTGAATGGAAACTGGATGTTCCCTTTACAGAGGTGTAATTATTCATTTATTTCTTCGGAATTCTGTATCTTCAATTATTTTCTCTTCATGCACAGTTCCATGGAAACTAGAAGGAGAGAAATGATGCAGCTACACTGTTTGTATGTCAAAAGGTGAGTTGGATAATGATGTTGTATACTGTCCTGCCTTCTCTATAATGAATTGATCTTTTTTCAGTGATCCATAAAGAGCAAGATCATTTATGCAGCCATAGATATATCAAGGGTACTTTCTCCTGAAAAGGCGAGGTAGATATTTCATGCATTTTTATTTTTGTAGTCCATGATATTTTCAAGAAAATACTGCGCACTCACTATTTTTTCAGATAATTCCTGAAAGGATGAGGTCGAAAATCTTCTAACCTGATAAAAAAGGAAAGTATCTTCCATAAAAAGCAGAAGCAAACACGTTGAATTTGGACATTGGGATTCAATTAATTCCAAAATTGGTGAGTTTTCTATAGGAAGAATAGTCTTTGCTTTGTGAAAATGTTCATTCATGAAAGAACTAATATCAATAATATCAATTGTATAAAAAAATCCAACTTTCATATTTATTCAACAATAAACTCAGAAAACTTATGTGTGCCTCACCATAAACAAGTACCTAAATTTGCCACATCGAGGTGGTAAGATTGTACAATCTTTCGTCCACTTATAGATGTCATATTAGTGATAAAAACTCCAAACTGAAAATTAAAACTCTGCTGTTATTTATGGCTTACTATAGAATCTAAAAGTACCTGAATGATGGGACATTTCAATTGTAACCTAAATTTTAAGATTTGATCGATATTTTATTATCGCTAAGTTTGTAATCTCACAGTTTGTTGGCTTCTCTCATACATTATTTATATCTTAAGAGACCTATAAACATTATTATTATAAATAGGTATAACTTCGGCAACAACTTCTTCATTAGAGCCAAATTTATCTTTCCGGCAGCATTCTTTTGGGATACAGTTTATACTGACAAACGACAGACAAAATTTCAGTAAAATTTCCCTCTTCACTTTTTACTTTCTTCTGAACTTATTCTTTTCATGAATTGATTTATATTAAACGATTGCATTATATTCATAGATGCCATTTTACACAGGGAAAATTCAATCTCAAGAACTTCAGAATATCACAAAATTGGGTTGGTTAAACTGAATGTGATATAGAGGCTTTGTGTATGAAGCTGGCTCCAGCTCGCGAAGTAAGAGGCCATAAATAGGAGAAGTCCGTACGAATATTCTCTGGTCCTCGGAGGTAGATTACGAATTATGTCCATTAGAATTTAATCCAAATTCCTTGCGTCATGGGATAATGATTAATCCTTTCGACGTATCGGTATTCTACGAGCATAACAATTTGTTGCAGTTTCGAACGAAGTTAGGATTTCGAATTGAAACTTCCGGAATAGAACCCGGTTGCAAGTTTTTTTTTATTAATAATTCGGTTCACTCATGGTGAGCATTTCGATGAGTTCACTGAACATACCTTAAAATGAATAGTTTCCATTAATTTTGAAATTTAACTATAAAAAAATTGACAATATTGTGTCTTTTCCCTTCACAATAATATATATTTATGATATATTTGGGTTATTTTTGTCTTGGAATACCATTCCAATTCCAAATTCTATATTTAAGAATTGGAATTATATTCCAAGACAAAAATAACCCAAATACATCATAAAGATATATTATTGTGAAGAGAAAAGATAAAATGTTGCCAATTAATTGAAAATTATATTGAATCACCTCCATCAAATAGACTCAATTAACTTTTGAAATCAATAATTTCGAAATAAGACAAGCAAATGATAAACGCTCCTGAATTAATCAATGTCAAAGTGATTAACATGTTTCTTTACCTACTGAGATAATTTTGACTATCACCAGTAAAGAGAAAATGACATTATTTTTTCAGAAGCCTACATCTCGAGAAAAAGCTGTCGCGATTCTTCTCGGATATAAGAAAACATAGTACACGGAATTTTATGCATTACGCATTGATTTTTTTGGGAAAATCACCTCTAAAACTTTTTAGTGAAGAAAATAAAATCAGCATAATATTCGCCATGAGAAGTTGCGCCTATTTCCATTAAAATCAATCGAAGCATTCAACGCTATCGCAGAAAATGTATGGTTGAAATTAAGACTTCTGATGGCTGTAATTGGTATATGCTTATAGGACCTTTTTTTTAATATTTAAATCAGTACTATCACACCTTTGTGTGGTCGATTTTCAAAAAACTATTTCTTTATCGTGCCATATATATGGCACGCTAGAAACTAATGGTTGGTAAATGCATATGATATTTGATTGCCATATGTAAATATGAATGTATATTATTATTATCACTTCCAACGAAGTTTTTATTCCAAAACAAACGTTCTTCATAAGACCGAAAGTGCTGATCAGCCAGGCTGTGTGCCATTGATCGAAACAAGTTATAGTCCGAAGGGGCAACGTCTGGAGAATACGGCGGGTGGGGTAGGACTTCCCATTCCAACGTTTTCAGGTATGTGTTGACCACATTCACCACATGGGGTCGAGCATTGTCATGCTGTAAAATCACTTTATCATGTCTCTCGTTGTATGGCGGTCGTTTGTCTCTCAATGCTTGGCTCAAACGCACTAAATGCTTTCGATTAGGATCATCTGTGATTGTATCAGTCGGTTTTAATAACTCATAATACAGTACGCCAAGCAAGCTGGTCCAACCAAATACTGAGCATAATCTTGGAACCGTGAATATTTGGTTTGGCCTTCGAAGTGGAAGCATGGCCGGAATATCACCACAATTTTCTGCGCTTAGGATTATTGTAATGAACCCATTTTTCGTCTTCAGTCACAATGCGATGAAGAAATCCCTTCCGCCTTTGCCTTGGAACATCTTTCGGCTTCAACTCGTATGATACCCGATTTCCTTGTTTCTCAATCGTTACCATGACATGCGTCACTCCCAATGTTCCTGCCAATTCTTTTTGCGTTTGACACGAGTCTTGATCGAGTAATCTCTAATTCTGCATCTTCGAAAACCTTTTCTCGTCCACCACCATACCGGTCTTCTACGTCAAAATCACCGTTCTTGAAGCGTTGAAACCACTCTCTGCGCGTTCTTTCACTAATAGCAGCCTCACCTTAAGTATTTGAGAGCATTCGATGTGGGTCAGTCGCAGATTTCTTCATATCAAAGCAAAAAATTAAAATTATTCGCAACTGACGAGAATTTGGCTCTTAAGCTGGCATGTTTAATCGAGAATAACTTTATGATGCGAACAGAAATCGAATAATATTCCGATAACGTTATGTTTACAAATATGTACCTAAGCTTATTGTATGACATCTACATACGATCTATTTATTTCGACTACCACTTACTTTTACAGCCATCTATTGCAAAACGGCGGAAGCAAAGTTTTACACTTAATATTATGCAGGACAAGCTCATATATCAAAAATGAGCTGAAACGTATTTATAAAGTTTATGACTAAATTTGCTGAAATATTTACTTTGAATAAAAGAATTCATTGTACCTCGCCACAACTATTCAAGAAAGACCCTTCGTGGCAAATACCTTGATCAACTACTAATTAATAATAACGAAAGAAATTCGTCATTCGAACAAA
Source organism: Harmonia axyridis (assembly GCF_914767665.1). Classification (NCBI taxonomy): domain Eukaryota; kingdom Metazoa; phylum Arthropoda; class Insecta; order Coleoptera; family Coccinellidae; genus Harmonia; species Harmonia axyridis. The sequence goes on from NC_059508.1 coordinate 2,116,233, forward strand.
AAACCATTAATTCGTAAGTGTCGTAAATAATGAATTATCGAATAAAACCGAAAACTGTTGAAGAATCCTCTCACAAATCCCATAATGGACCCGTTGAAGAAAGAGAAACCCTCGTTTATCAATAATTTTAAATCCCCGCAGCGATCCGTTCATTAGCTTGCTCATTCAATTATTCCACTCATTCGCCTCAAAGCATCCGTACCATCAAGATACACGTTTATCCGATTATTCAGCAGGATCCCTCTTATCCTCATCTCTACAAATCCATATAAGTACAGTCGAACCGATTTCGGTGGGAACAATGCATCCCCCGCAGATTGAAGAACATAAAATCGAAGCAACAACAGCAGCAGCCATCCTTCCAAGTCATAATTTTCGTCGATATCTCATAATCTCATCAAACTTTTTAGTGCAGCCTGTACAAAGCTCCAGTTACCTGCCGAAGAAGCCACTACGACTGCCGAACCGGGCAAAAAGCTCTTTCGACGCTTATCAGCGCTGTTCTTATCTCGTTAATTACTCCTCCAGACTTCTTGTCGATGATCAGGCTAGAGTAACGTCTCTGCATCCGTCCGATGTATAAATAGATCTCCGATGGCTTCACGAGCGAGATACGTCTGGTATAATACTATACGATGGCCTTATCCTCTCCATCGTCGACATCAAAAGTGTTACGTTCGAAAGGATGAGTTTCTTCGAGTTGATTTTCATTCCGGTTTTACTCTGGAAGTAGACCTACTACAGCCTCTACTACTAAAGGGTGTTTTTTTTAGAGCTATAGAACTTTAAATTGCAATAAAACAACGATGGATTATTCGATTGACATGAGGTTTATTTATCCGCAAGATAATCTTGTGGCATTTTATTTTAAATATGATTTTTGGCATATAACTGCCACGTCTGGCTCGGATGTAGTCCAATCTGGACGTCCAATTTTCGATGACCTTTTCCAACATTTGTGGTCGTATATCGGCAATAACACGGCGAATGTTGTCTTCCAAATGGTCAAGGGTTTGTGGCTTATCCGCATAGACCAATGACTTTACATAGCCCCACAGAAAGTAGTCTTGCGGTGTTAAATCACAAAATCTTGGAGGCCAATTCACAGGTCCAAAACGTGAAATTAGGCGGTCACCAAACGTGTCTTTCAATAAATCGATTGTGGCACGAGCTGTGTGACATGTTGCGCCGTCTTGTTGGAACCACAGCTCCTGGACATCATGGTTGTTCAATTCAGGAATGAAAAAGTTAGTAATCATGGCTCTATACCGATCACCATTGACTGTGACGTTCTGGCCATCATCGTTTTTGAAGAAGTACGGACCAATGATTCCACCAGCCCATAAAGCGCACCAAACAGTCATTTTTTCTGGATGTAACGGTGTCTCGACATACACTTGAGGATTAGCTTCACTCCAAATGCGGCAGTTTTGTTTGTTGACGTAGCCATTCAACCAGAAGTGCGCTTCATCGCTGAACAAAATAAAATGGACGTAATGCGCGATACGTATTCCGCACAGAACCATTATTTTCGAAATGAATTTGCACTATTTGCAAGCGTTGTTCAGGCGTGAGTCTATTCATGATGAATTGCCAAACCAAACTGAGAATAAATCACTTGACAGCTGTTGAACCGGTCGTCATCTTGAACAGTAATGCCAACTTAAAGTTATATACTTCGAAAAAAAAACACACGTTATATTACAGGTCTCTCATGAAATATTTCAAATAAGATTGAAAGAAATGTACGAAATCCATAGAGAACACAAAATAATTTTCATGTGATGTGGAAAATCAAGATCATCGATACAGAGAAAGGCAGTTTGATGCAATTATTCTATCGCATCATTTTCAACTGCTCCATTTCTATTTGAAGTCCTTTATCCCATTGTTCATAGATCAAACAAACTCTCGAAGTACACATCATTGGAAATTCGAAGTGCAATTTGAAGAGAATGAATAATTTTATGTCCCCACCCCACGACGAATACAATTTGTCGTTGTTTTATTTATTGAAATTTACTTTCTACCTTTTTTAAGTATTAAGTAAATGTGATTTCTCTAATTCTGTGGTTATTCCGTTCATTCTTCCACATCTTGTAGAACAAAATCGTGCGAGAATATATCAGAAACGCACAGTTTTCATGGTTATATTTTATTATTCTATGTTGGTACTCCGAACTTTCCGCCACGGCTTTATCTGTCAATTCATCAATAATTTGCCTTGAAGAAATCAGTTCTGCCAACCAACATTTTTCAATGCAAAAATCACTAAAATATATTTATGGAAATATTTCATTAATTTCAATGAAAATGCAATGAATTAGAGAAAATAATGTATAATACTCGTACAGAAGGCTCATTCTACCACTCGTTCATTCCAAAACTCGCCACTTCGTGGCTCGTTTTTGAATTTTGAACTCGTGGAAGAATATCAATGCCTTCTGCACTTGTATTATAAATAACTATACTGGTAAACTAACATGAATAAGTTATCAATCAATATCGATACTCCTGTACAATACTTCAATTCAGGTCAAATGGTTTGTTGTAATTTTCTGTTGTTGAAGGGGTTCTGAGCCAATTGGTCTATGAAGCTGTTGTCATGTCCTTCCAAGTTTTGATGGTATTCATTCAATTAAATGTTTTCTGATTTCATCATTGACAAATGGTATTATTAAATCATTATGTATGATGTAGTGAAGAAGAAAATCTTGGTTGCAGAACCTGAGAACTTGGTTTGGGAAAAGCTCAACAGAAATGTTTCGAGCTGCAACCAACAAAATTATGTTTGCTAATATGATTGCCAACATTCAAATCAGATAGGAACTTGAAGAAGAATAATGGTGTAGTTGGAAACATACCATGGCCCATCTATAATCGAGCGTAGTATTTTGGAATGAAGAGTCTTTATTATTTGCAAATCAGAAAGAACAGATAATGCCGTTAGATTTTTCATATATCTCATATGCATGCTCCGAATTCAACGCGTGAATGATATCGACAAAAATCTGAATCCCCCAATATCGATAGCCGACGGTCACCGGCAACCAGGGTCAAGTTATGCTGTTTAAGTAAGCCAGTGCTCCAGATTTTTGAGCATTACGTGAGTTTGATATGCGTCGATGAAGTACGTTTTTGCCTTTTACTCTCTAAGCCGTATCAAAATCCGCATTCACTTTCTAAAACGGAAAAATTCCGCATTCGCTTACTCAATCGACACACAAAACGGCACAAGAATAAATAAAACGCGAACCGATTCGGAATATCAAACTTGATCGATATAATCTTTTTATCTGGTGATAAAACGGCACCAATCTATTCGGCTTTAGGCCGAATTGAATGATCCCCGTCATCAGAAACCTGCGACTTTGAGGCCGAACGGGGAGGAGGGGGGGGATATAATCATCTCTCGCTGAGTATGTAGAGAGATGCCGAGCGAAAAAACAAAATGTTTCGGGCGTGCCGGAAACGGAAAGGACGGCAAATTGTGTGCACTGGGAGAAATTGGAGAAATGTTTTCCTTCCACTCGTCATAACGGAACGAAATCATCTATCATTTTAATCGCGAGTTACGAGAGCAAACCAGACGCTAGAAATTTTTCTGGCCGAAAGAGCGGCAGATGAAAGAAATCCGGGTTATGTTTGTTCAATCGCAAAGTGTAGTCGTAGAAGGTATAACGATGAACACTCTCAGTATGCATTGATGCCCGTAACATATATAACGTAACAATTACCATTAGGGTAGTAAAAAGAAATCCATTATTTTTTTCAATAGATGACTTCAGTTATCTGTATCTCGAGTTGTATAAGTCCGATTGGATTCCACTAGATGGCTTCAGAAAGATGAGAGTTCGTACAACAAAAACTTTTCTGACAGTTTTGTGATCAGTTGACTCAGTTGAGTTTGAGTGCGCGTCAAAGATGACACTAGGCAAAGAGAAAATACGTTATATTTTACGATTTTTTGTTCATGCATTCTGTAAGCGGTCAAGTTCACCCAACTGGCTTACCGTTAGACCCATGAAGGCCACGTCAGCATAGTCCAGAATAGGGAGCAATAGTGTGAAGAAAAGAGTCTTTCGTGTTTGGAAAGGTAGGAAATCCTTCATGAGACGGAGCTGATGGAGGCTCTGGTGAAACTTTTTGCTTATACTGGTAATTAATCTGAGGATCCCAAGAAAGCGTCTCATCTCTAATCAAACCCAGACTTCTCACCTCCGAAGAGTAGGGAACATTCTCCCCACAGAGAACAATTTCACGGTCGTGTATATTTACCTTACTCAAACATCTTTTAGTACCAATGACGATGGATTGTGTTTTAGAGGTATTTAAAACGAGACCCATATGGGAGCAGTGGTGGAAATAATAGAAAGATCTTCGTTTGAAAGTCGAACGGATTGAGCAAATTCCTCAATCCTGGTATGAAAATAAATTTGAAACTCGTCCGCGAAGTGGTGATATCTACAGTTTATATTATGGGCCAAAGAGGAGACATAAAGGGAGAACAGGAGTGGACCCAGAACGCTGCCCTGCGGAACCCCCGCCACCTTCCCCATCCAAATGATAGCGGCAACATCTCCATAAGTCGCTTAAGAAGTTTGGTCAGAGTTTAGGATGTCGGCGGCTGTGTATGTCGAATATAAAAGATGAGACAGGACATTACCTTGGAGGACCCCGGTTTCGAGATTTCTAGGAATTTTTGGATATTTTGCTCTGAACGAGCATTCCTGTTGAAAAGAGCAGATGACTTGACACATCGGAAGGGGCAATCAGCTTCATCAACGAATTACACAACACTTTAAATATATTTCGCCAAATGTTATTTTCTTTTTTTGTCCTAATATCTGATTCAAAGAGATGGAATACTAATTTAACAAGTATTGAATCATAAAAATTGATAATCAAATGATCGTTCCATTATCAGTTGTAAACAGGTAACCTACATTTTATTTAGCGATGCATCTCAACTTAATTATATTACATTGTAGCCTCAACGTGTGAGCGTCATTTGGTTACAGCAATAATACGAAAATCCATCAGAGGGCTGAATATTTCATGTCGATGGAATAACGTAGCCTATCAATTAACCTGATATTTAAATGTGTAACTTAATTGAGGCCCACTGCCGCATATCTCGTTCAAATTTGAATCAATTCGATAAATCATTACCCAAAAACAAAGGCAGATAGATCTATCAGTTGATTTATGTAGCTGTTGGACATAATTTTTGGCCGGTCTGATTAGTTACCTAACAAATGAAATTTATTGCACACATAACATATCCATGGTAAACATTTTTCGAGTTCTGTACTCAAGAATTAATACGGTGTAATCTGATCCAACGAACCGAATTCAAATTTAACTAATTGAATATATTTATAGATCGATTTTGAATATAGATAGTTCTATGGAAAATGTTATAATTATTTATTTATAAATTATTATACATTATAATCACGTATTCTGTATAATTAATTTCAACAAGATAATGTAACAAAATAATTTTTGGTTCCCGTTATTTTCATACCACAACTTTTTCAATTTAGCATAACAGTGAACTGATATTTCGATGTATGAATGTAAGTATCTGAAGTATTGATTTTGTTTCCAAAACTCAAGAGCACTGACGTGAAGTCAGAAGCTCTTGAAAATTAGTACCTATTTCTATTTCTTTAATTTTTTCACGAAATTTCGAATGGAACTTCGAACTTCTTCGATAGATTACCATAACTTAATAATGCTGCAAAATTGTGTCATGAAAATATGAAAATTCGTGATAATAAAAAATAATGTCATTTATACCATTTTTTTTCGGAAATAATTAGAAAAATTATAAAATTTAAGTGCTTGCTTGAAAATTTTCCAATATGGTTTTAAATATTTGAAAAAGGCATTTTGTACTCTTATTTGTCAATTTCGGACGAAGTACTATTTCCTCATCTCAAATTGCACACCCAGTATATGATTGCATCATAAGATAGCTTTTTTGGTGAAATTTTCAGCAATATGCCAAACTTTGGATAAAAACTCAACGGATCATAAGTGAATGGGAATCTTATGAAGAAAATGGTGGCGATGTGGACTCAAATTTCTTTTAATATTTCTGCAGAAAAAGTTTTTTTTTGAAAAAAACTCATCATTTTCGATTCTGCTAATACGTAGTATCATAAACATGTTCGTGGTTTGGACGAAAAATGTACAGGGTGTTTATAAGAAGATCATGAACTTGGACAACTCAAATTCATTAAAACTCAAGATTCAAATTAAAACCTATATTTTTCAGTCGATTATTCTTCCAACTATGTTGGGTTGTCTGTGATTTTTGAAAATACAGAAAGAAAACAAAATTCGAGATTTCTAAAACTTAATTCGACATTTTTTCGAAAAAAAATTTTCTGCCGAAATTTAAAAAAAAATGTTAGTCCTCATCCCCATAATTTTTTGGTAAGATTACTATAAACTCATGAACCGTTGAGTTTTCACCCAAGGTACGGCATATTGCTGAAATTGTCATCAAAAAAACTATCTAATAATGTAATAATATACTGGGTATGTCATTTGAAATGAGGAAGTACTAGTCTGTTTCCGGTACAACCGAATATTGTAGAGATCTAAAAATATTAAACTCCTAATAGGCCATTGAGTTAAAATTTTACACTCACCGAATATACAATCTTCATCGAATTTTGCATAAACATTTGGTTTACTATTCTACAACTGATTTTCAATGATCGAGAAAATTGTCAAAGCCTTCATTGTATAATTTTAATATGCTAGTACAAAATTGGAAGATATATATTATATTAATGACAAACATCAGAAAACGTCACATATAGATCACAGAGCATTTGAAAAATATAAAAATAATATCGTGTTCTACCAATTATAGGCATTCCATTTACCGAACTGATGGATATCAATATTAGTTATTTTGTTACTTACATTGACACCGTATCCATCAGGTGATTGACGTTGCACAAACTAACATTTTTCGAGTTTGATTTATGGCAGGATTCGGTATTATATTGCTCCGGCCATATCGTTTTTCACTGGACGACGGGATATCGATACTTCTCCCCATTTTCTAGAGCATAATTTCAAGCAAAGGCAGTATGATGATACATCTACCCTTACAACGAGTAAATTTAAGGATTGTTCAAAACGTTAAGAAATGAGAAAAACAGGAGCTTTTAAGCATTTGTTCAATTTCGTATTAATGTAATCTTTTAACCAAGTTTGTTGCTATGTAGATTTTTGGTTCAATATACTTAATTTAGTCTCCTCAATATATACTAACTGATCGAAATTGCACCACCCCGAAGGATTAAATTTTATTATTTTTTTTTGGCGGAACATAGATAGTATAGCAAGGAGTAAATGATTGAATTTGGAGAAAAAAATCTTGAAGGTTTTTTCATGTGAACATTTTTTTTTACTCGAAATATGTAGTCGTTTTTGCAAGTTTTATCGCCAGCTAAGTGAATTTGAAAAAGGTCGAATTATTGGTTTGCGGGAGGCGGGGTTGTTATTTCGAAAAATCGCTTACCGTACAAACAGAAATCCAACTACTGTTATGAAATGTTGTCCAGCGTGGTTCGATAATGCCCAGAATCGAAGAAAAGTAGGCACCGTACGTCGAAGGGGCACAAATGATGTTCAAGATCGACGTCTAAGACTTATTAGATACCGATTTGCGACAACTCGATCTTTGGCTTATAAGTGGTTAGGATAAAAAGGCCATCCTGTAACTGTCCGAACGGTTTACCCCCGGATAAGGTTTTCTGGACTGCAGCATTATCGACCCCATCTTGTGTTACCTCTGACGGTTGAGCATCGCCGGCAACAATTACAGTGGTGCAGAGAAGGTCAACATTGGAATGTGGAATGGCATCAGGTCATCTTTTCTGATGATTCTCGATTCTCCTTGGGTGCACATGATGGCCGAAGAAGGGTTAAGAGACGTCGGGGAGAAAGACTTGAACCTCAGTTTGATGTTGAGCGTCATGTACACCGGACTGTGGTCACCTTCAGTCTTTATTCGAGGTAACATGACAGCGCTGCATTACCTTCAAGAAGTAGTGGAGCCATATGTTCTCCCTCACCTTAACCGGCTCGGAAATCCAATATTTCAGCAAGATTATGCCCGACCTCATATTGCCATTGTTAGTTTGAATTTCTTCGAAAAATTCCATGTGAATCTTTTACCATGGCCGCCCAGATCTTTCGCCCATAGAGCATGTTAGGAATATCATGGAAAGGCTTGGAAATTTATCCCAGTCCCCACGGACTTTGACGGCTTTGAGGAAGAACAGGTAGCTTGGGATAGTATACCTCAAGAATAAATAGACCATCTTATTGCATGAATGCCGAGACGTTATGGGGAGTGTATAGATAATCGCGGTGGACAAACAAATTATTATCAAATTTATTAAAAAAATTGTAAACCCTTCGTATTTTTTTCTCCAAATCAAATCATTTACTCCTTGCTATACTATCTATGTTTTACCAAAAACAGCACTTTAGGACAAGTCGAATCTGTGCCTTATAGATCAGAAGCAGCTGACTCGCAGTGGAATAGCTTTTTGGGATACACTGAAGTCATTTTCCCAAGAAAGGTTATTACTGATAGTAATACCAAGGATCGAGATGAATGTCTTCAATGGTTTAATTACTCCGGACAAGCATAGTGAGATCGATTTTTCTAGAGAAAAGACATTCTTGAGTTTTGTCTTTTGTTAAACTCTATCAAGTTATTGGACCCCTGTTTTTATGTTTCAAACAAACCAATGTACAACAACTGTATAAGACCAGCATTGAGAAACATAGAAATAGCAAAAACAACAGCGCTTAGAACCATTACAAAAATGAAGCACCGGAATAATATCTTCACAATCAGCCAAACTTCCTACTCTATTCAAGCACCAAGATTGAACTAATAAGATCCCGACTAAAATTATTAACCAGATTTGTTGAAAAATTCAGGAAACAAGCCCTCCACCAAGATGATAACATATAATAACAGTTATCTATCTATTGTTAACATTTCTTCCTCATTTGTTTCTGATTTGGCTTGCTGGTATTGGAGCTCTGGAAGAAAAGGCAGTATGGAAGGTACTATCCTCCGCGATTTTGTGCAGTGGACATAAGTTGCCTTCAGCACATCGTTCATGTGATGTAGAAACAGTGTTGACGCCAGAACTGACCCCTGTGGAACACCAGCTTTAATAAGGGGATAGTCAGATGAAAATAAATTTATTCTTCAATAAAAAAGGGACATCTATCTTTTTACATTCCAAAAAATAAATGAGGACCTTCTGCAATGACGAGATCTTTGAATTATTTATAGTGAAAACATCGTAACATCGTAAAACATAGCGTACTTATTTTTAAAATGGTATAGACCCATTTTGGACGTTTTTTATTTTTATATTTATTAGATTTCTCCTTGCGGGATGAAGTTTTCTGCGGAATGAAAGCACATTTCCTTATTCATTCAACCACCTCTTTTGCATACCCCATCGCCCGAATGTGTTGTGTTGAAGACGCGCCCGTAGTCCAACATGCAATCATTTCCGGGGGATGAAAATTGAAGAGGGTATAATTTCATCCGGAATTCCTCTTACAGTCGGATGATTAATTCGATTATCCTCACCTCGATTCGTTCTGTTTCTTTTTCCAACGGATCTGAATGCGAACATCCCGCACTGTGTAATCTCTCAGAAGAATCATTCATTTCTGCAGAAAGCTCGGCAGCTTTTAGCAGCGGCACGAGTGGTAGTAATTTATGTCCAAATATACACTAATCAAGTGAAATTCTATTTCATTGTGTGATCTACGGTAAAATTTCATTCTACCGCATTCCCCTCGTTCCGACAACGTTTGTTTGAGGGAAACCAGAAGGAAAATTTATGTACTTAAAATTCTTGCATCCTGGGAAACGGACCCGTGGACATCCGCCCTGTATTTAGCGAACTGTCCTTAAATTAATTCCGTGTCGTCCGTTTCAATGGACTCATTTCGACCTTTTTTTTCGGTTTATTATTTCCAATAATATGCCTTTGTGGTCGTTTGTTATTAATTAAACCTTCTCCCGAAGCTATCGCAGTTAACAATTCAGATTGTGCAGAAACTGGACACTTTGGACATGTTTAAATTTTTATTTTCAGAGTGCTAGGTATTTTGGCTGATCTGATTTCGACACAATTATTTCTCTTCATAATATATTTTTTGGTGAGCATCATGCCTGTAGTTTTGTTTATATTCAGAGAGTACAGGCTGTTCCAAATTCGATGCTCGCTGAACTATAAGTATCTTGCTTCTTTTCTGAAAAATTACCGTTTCAAATATTTCGCTATACCTCGGTTTTTTCAGTGGTTTATATGATACTCATAACAGGCCATAGAAATCAATAACCGTTTTAGAGATATAAAGGAAAGTTGTTATTTTTGAATGCGACAGACTATATTTTTCAACACAGTTTTTTAGGAGCAGACTTATTATAAAACCGCGTGATACCCAAAAAAATGGAGTTATAATACAATGATGTGCGTGCTTTAGGGACATAAAAAAGTCATCTACGACGACCGGTAAAAATACAAGTATTCAAATCAATTCCACTGATGAGGGAAAATCGAAGTGACTATTCATTATTCAATATAAAAAAGTTTAATAAAATAAAACCCTTCTTTGATCTAGAGTAGTCATTCTATGAAACCTTAACTTTGCACCATAAGGACACTCAATGTGCCTATTCTCGAATCTGTAGTACCAGGCCCTAGTGAATTTATTTTCGATGCGACTGAAATATTTTTAATGAAAATGATTTATACTGCAAACCAGTAACAAATAAAGAACCATTAGCGTTTTCTGACTTCTGAATGCACGCGAAATTATTAAAATGAAAGGTCTAGAAAAAATTTTAAGGGTCAGGTATAGAAAATTTTACGAAAATTTTTGGACAACAAATTTTTCAGGTGAGATCGAAATTCGGCTAATCAGAGATCGTAAATTATGGCATCGCTCACCGATTCTTCGTAGAGCTCCCGGTTTTGGGGGAATTTGAACTCGAAATTTGGGAAAAAATTGAATTTGCCTCTAAAAATCGTTATATCTGCTGAATTATTCGTCACAGATCCCTCAAATAAAAACGTTTTCAAACTTCAAATTCCGCTCTAAAACATAGTGGAGTTTCAAGTGCGTAGCCCATGGCCAGAAGAAGTGGCAGCTTCGGAAAAATTATCAATTTTTTCTTTGAAAGTTTCATATTTTTGCCTATAATTTATGAAATAATGTACTGACCGCACAACTGCAAGCATTTTCGTAATCTACATAGTCGAATCAATCAATAAAATGACACAATATTCCCATGAAAGAACTTTTATTTTTCAAAAAAATTTTAAGGGTCAGGTATAGAAAATTTTACGAAAATTTTTGGACAAAAAATTTTTCAGGCGAGATCGAAATTCGGCTAATCAGAGATCGTAAATTAAGGCATCGCTCACCGATTCTTCGTAGAGCTCTCGGTTTTGGGGGAATTTGAACTCGAAATTTGGGAAAAAACTGAATTTGCCTCTAAAAATCGTAAGATCTCCTGAATTATTCGTCACAGATCCCTCAAATAAAAACGTTTTCAAACTTTAAGTTCCGCTCTAAAACATAGTGGAGTTTCAAGTGCGTAGCCCATGGCCAGAAGAAGTGGCAGCTTCGGGAAAATTATCAATTTTTTCTTTGAAAATTTCATATTTTTGCCTATAATTTATGAAATAATGTACTGACCGCACAACTGCAAGCATTTTCGTAATCTGCATAGTCGAATCAATCAATAAAATGACACAATATTCCCATGAAAGAACTTTTATTTTTCAAAAAATTTTTAAGGGTCAGGTATAGAAAATTTTACGAAAATTTTTGGACGAAAAATTTTTCAGGTGTGATCGAAATTCGGCTAATCAGAGATCGTAAATTATGGCATCGCTCGCCGATTCTTCCTAGAGCTCCCAGTTTTGGGGGAATTTGAACTCGAAATTTGGGAAAAAATTGAATTTGCCTCTAAAAATCGTTATATCTCCTGAATTATTCGTCACAGATCCCTCAAATACAAACGTTTTCAAACTTCAAGTTCCGCTCTAAAACATAGTGGAGTTTCAAGTGCGTAGCCCATGGCCAGAAGAAGTGGCAGCTTCGGGAAAATTATCAATTTTTTCTTTGAAAGTTTCATATTTTTGCCTATAATTTATGAAATAATGTACTGACCGCACAACTGCAAGCATTTTCGTAATCTACACAGTCGAATCAATCAACAAAATGACACAATATTCCCATGAAAGAACTTTTATTTTTCAAAAAAATTTTAAGGGTCAGGTATAGAAAATTTTACGAAAATTTTTGGACTAAAAATTTTTCAGGTGAGATCGAAATTCGGCTAATCAGAGATCGTAAATTATGGCATCGCCCACCGATTCTTCGTAGAGCTCTCGGTTTTGGGGAAATTTGAACTCGAAATTTGGGAAAAAATTGAATTTGCCTCTAAAAATCGTTATATCTCCTGAATTATTCGTCACAGATTCCTCAAATAAAAACGTTTTCAAACTTCAAGTTCCGCTCTAAAACATAGTGGAGTTTCAAGTGCGTAGCCCATGGCCAGAAGAAGTGGCAGCTTCGGGAAAATTATCAATTTTTTCTTTGAAAGTTTCATATTTTTGCCTATAATTTATGAAATAATGTACTGACCGCACAACTGCAAGCATTTTCGTAATCTAAATGGTCGAATCAATCAATAAAATGACACAATATTCTCATGAAAGAACTTTTATTTTTCAAAAAAATTTTAAGGGTCAGGTATAGAAAATTTTACGAAAATTTTTGGACGAAAAATTTTTCAGGTGTGATCGAAATTCGGCTAATCAGAGATCGTAAATTATGGCATCGCTCACCGATTCTTCCTAGAGCTCTCGGTTTTCGGGGAATTTGAACTCGAAATTTGGGAAAAAACTGAATTTGCCTCTAAAAACCGTAAGATCTCCTGAATTATTCGTCACAGATCCCTCAAATAAAAACGTTTTCAAACTTCAAGTTCCGCTCTAAAACATAGTGGAGTTTCAAGTGCGTAGCCCATGGCCAGAAGAAGTGGCAGCTTCGGGAAAATTATCAATTTTTTCTTTGAAAGTTTCATATTTTTGCCTATAATTTATGAAATAATGTACTGACCGCACAACTGCAAGCATTTTCGTAATCTACATAGTCGAATCAATCAATAAAATGACACAATATTCCCATGAAAGAACTTTTATTTTTCAAAAAAATTTTAAGGGTCAGGTATAGAAAATTTTACGAAAATTTTTGGACAAAAAATTTTTCAGGCGAGATCAAAATTCGGCTAATCAGAGATCGTAAATTAAGGCATCGCTCACCGATTCTTCGTAGAGCTCTCGGTTTTGGGGGAATTTGAACTCGAAATTTGGGAAAAAACTGAATTTGCCTCTAAAAACCGTAAGATCTCCTGAATTATTCGTCACAGATCCCTCAAATAAAAACGTTTTCAAACTTCAAGTTCCGCTCTAAAACATAGTGGAGTTTCAAGTGCGTAGCCCATGGCCAGAAGAAGTGGCAGCTTCGGGAAAATTATCAATTTTTTCTTTGAAAATTTCATATTTTTGCCTATAATTTATGAAATAATGTACTGACCGCACAACTGCAAGCATTTTCGTAATCTGCATAGTCGAATCAATCAATAAAATGACACAATATTCCCATGAAAGAACTTTTATTTTTCAAAAAATTTTTAAGGGTCAGGTATAGAAAATTTTACGAAAATTTTTGGACACAAAATTTTTCAGGTGTGATCGAAATTCGGCTAATCAGATATCGTTAATTATGGCATCGCTCACCGATTTTTTGTAGAGCTCCCGGTTTTGGGGGAATTTGAACTCGAAATTTGGGAAAAAATTGAATTTGCCTCTAAAAATCGTTATATCTCCTGAATTATTCGTCACAGATCCCTCAAATAAAAACGTTTTCAAACTTCAAGTTCCGCTCTAAAACATAGTGGAGTTTCAAGTGCGTAGCCCATGGCCAGAAGAAGTGGCAGCTTCGGGAAAATTATCAATTTTTTCTTTGAAAGTTTCATATTTTTGCCTATAATTTATGAAATAATGTACTGACCGCACAACTGCAAGCATTTTCGTAATCTACACAGTCGAATCAATCAACAAAATGACACAATATTCCCATGAAAGAACTTTTATTTTTCAAAAAAATTTTAAGGGTCAGGTATAGAAAATTTTACGAAAATTTTTGGACTAAAAATTTTTCAGGTGAGATCGAAATTCGGCTAATCAGAGATCGTAAATTATGGCATCGCCCACCGATTCTTCGTAGAGCTCTCGGTTTTGGGGAAATTTGAACTCGAAATTTGGGAAAAAATTGAATTTGCCTCTAAAAATCGTTATATCTCCTGAATTATTCGTCACAGATTCCTCAAATAAAAACGTTTTCAAACTTCAAGTTCCGCTCTAAAACATAGTGGAGTTTCAAGTGCGTAGCCCATGGCCAGAAGAAGTGGCAGCTTCGGGAAAATTATCAATTTTTTCTTTGAAAGTTTCATATTTTTGCCTATAATTTATGAAATAATGTACTGACCGCACAACTGCAAGCATTTTCGTAATCTAAATGGTCGAATCAATCAATAAAATGACACAATATTCTCATGAAAGAACTTTTATTTTTCAAAAAAATTTTAAGGGTCAGGTATAGAAAATTTTACGAAAATTTTTGGACGAAAAATTTTTCAGGTGTGATCGAAATTCGGCTAATCAGAGATCGTAAATTATGGCATCGCTCACCGATTCTTCCTAGAGCTCTCGGTTTTCGGGGAATTTGAACTCGAAATTTGGGAAAAAACTGAATTTGCCTCTAAAAACCGTAAGATCTCCTGAATTATTCGTCACAGATCCCTCAAATAAAAACGTTTTCAAACTTCAAGTTCCGCTCTAAAACATAGTGGAGTTTCAAGTGCGTAGCCCATGGCCAGAAGAAGTGGCAGCTTCGGGAAAATTATCAATTTTTTCTTTGAAAGTTTCATATTTTTGCCTATAATTTATGAAATAATGTACTGACCGCACAACTGCAAGCATTTTCGTAATCTACATAGTCGAATCAATCAATAAAATGACACAATATTCCCATGAAAGAACTTTTATTTTTCAAAAAAATTTTAAGGGTCAGGTATAGAAAATTTTACGAAAATTTTTGGACAAAAAATTTTTCAGGCGAGATCAAAATTCGGCTAATCAGAGATCGTAAATTAAGGCATCGCTCACCGATTCTTCGTAGAGCTCTCGGTTTTGGGGGAATTTGAACTCGAAATTTGGGAAAAAACTGAATTTGCCTCTAAAAACCGTAAGATCTCCTGAATTATTCGTCACAGATCCCTCAAATAAAAACGTTTTCAAACTTCAAGTTCCGCTCTAAAACATAGTGGAGTTTCAAGTGCGTAGCCCATGGCCAGAAGAAGTGGCAGCTTCGGGAAAATTATCAATTTTTTCTTTGAAAATTTCATATTTTTGCCTATAATTTATGAAATAATGTACTGACCGCACAACTGCAAGCATTTTCGTAATCTGCATAGTCGAATCAATCAATAAAATGACACAATATTCCCATGAAAGAACTTTTATTTTTCAAAAAATTTTTAAGGGTCAGGTATAGAAAATTTTACGAAAATTTTTGGACACAAAATTTTTCAGGTGTGATCGAAATTCGGCTAATCAGATATCGTTAATTATGGCATCGCTCACCGATTTTTTGTAGAGCTCCCGGTTTTGGGGGAATTTGAACTCGAAATTTGGGAAAAAATTGAATTTGCCTCTAAAAATCGTTATATCTCCTGAATTATTCGTCACAGATCCCTCAAATAAAAACGTTTTCAAACTTCAAGTTCCGCTCTAAAACATAGTGGAGTTTCAAGTGCGTAGCCCAGGGCCAGAAGAAGTGGCAGCTTCGGGAAAATTATCAATTTTTTCTTTGAAAGTTTCAGATTTTTGCCTATAATTTATGAAATAATGTACTGACCGCACAACTGCAAGCATTTTCGTAATCTACATAGTCGAATCAATCAATAAAATGACACAATATTCCCATGAAAGAACTTTTATTTTTCAAAAAATTTTCAAGGGTCAGGTATAGAAAATTTTACGAAAATTTTTGGACAAAAAATTTTTCAGGCGAGATCGAAATTCGGCTAATCAGAGATCGTAAATCAAGGCATCGCTCACCGATTCTTCGCAGAGCTCTCGGTTTTGGGGGAATTTGAACTCGAAATTTGGGAAAAAATTGAATTTGCCTCTAAAAATCGTTATATCTCCTGAATTATTCGTCACAGATCCCTCAACTAAAAACGTTTTCAAACTTCAAGTTCCGCTCTGAAACATAGTGGAGTTTCAAGTGCGTAGCCCATGGCCAGAAGAAGTGGCAGCTTCGGGAAAATTATCAATTTTTTCTTTGAAAGTTTCATATTTTTGCCTATAATTTATGAAATAATGTACTGACCGCACAACTGCAAGCATTTTCGTAATCTACACAGTCGAATCAATCAATAAAATGACACAATATTCCCATGAAAGAACTTTTATTTTTCAAAAAAATTTTAAGGGTCAGGTATAGAAAATTTTACGAAAATTTTTGGACAAAAAATTTTTCAGGTGAGATCGAAATTCGGCTAATCAGAGATCGTAAATTATGGCATCGCCCACCGATTCTTCGTAGAGCTCTCGGTTTTGGGGAAATTTGAACTCGAAATTTGGGAAAAAATTGAATTTGCCTCTAAAAATCGTTATATCTCCTGAATTATTCGTCACAGATCCCTCAAATGAAAACGTTTTCAAACTTCAAGTTCCGCTCTAAAACATAGTGGAGTTTCAAGTGCGTAGCCCATGGCCAGAAGAAGTGGCAGCTTCGGGAAAATTATCAATTTTTTCTTTGAAAGTTTCATATTTTTGCCTATAATTTATGAAATAATGTACTGACCGCACAACTGCAAGCATTTTCGTAATCTACATAGTCGAATCAATCAATAAAATGACACAATATTCCCATGAAAGAACTTTTATTTTTCAAAAAAATTTTAAGGGTCAGGTATAGAAAATTTTACGAAAATTTTTGGACAAAAAATTTTTCAGGTGAGATCGAAATTCGGCTAATCAGAGATCGTAAATTATGGCATCGCCCACCGATTCTTCGTAGAGCTCTCGGTTTTGGGGAAATTTGAACTCGAAATTTGGGAAAAAATTGAATTTGCCTCTAAAAATCGTTATATCTCCTGAATTATTCGTCACAGATCCCTCAAATAAAAACGTTTTCAAACTTCAAGTTCCGCTCTAAAACATAGTGGAGTTTCAAGTGCGTAGCCCATGGCCAGAAGAAGTGGCAGCTTCGGGAAAATTATCAATTTTTTCTTTGAAAGTTTCATATTTTTGCCTATAATTTATGAAATAATGTACTGACCGCACAACTGCAAGCATTTTCGTAATCTACATAGTCGAATCAATCAATAAAATGACACAATATTCCCATGAAAGAAATTTTATTTTTCAAAAAATTTTCAAGGGTCAGGTATAGAAAATTTTACGAAAATTTTTGGACAAAAAATTTTTCAGGTGAGATCGAAATTCGGCTAATCAGAGATCGTAAATTATGGCATCGCTCACCGATTTTTCGTAGAGCTCCCGGTTTTGGGGGAATTTGAACTCGAAATTTGGGAAAAAATTGAATTTGCCTCTAAAAATCGTTATATCTCCTGAATTATTCGTCACAGATCCCTCAAATAAAAACGTTTTCAAACTTCAAGTTCCGCTCTTAAACCTAGTGGAGTTTCAAGTGCGTAGCCCATGGCCAGAAGAAGTGGCAGCTTCGGGAAAATTATCAATTTTTTCTTTGAAAGTTTCATATTTTTGCCTATAATTTATGAAATAATGTACTGACCGCACAACTGCAAGCATTTTCGTAATCTACACAGTCGAATCAATCAATAAAATGACACAATATTCCCATGAAAGAACTTTTATTTTTCAAAAAAATTTTAAGGGTCAGGTATAGAAAATTTTACGAAAATTTTTGGACAAAAAATTTTTCAGGTGAGATCGAAATTCGGCTAATCAGAGATCGTAAATTATGGCATCGCCCACCGATTCTTCGTAGAGCTCTCGGTTTTGGGGAAATTTGAACTCGAAATTTGGGAAAAAATTGAATTTGCCTCTAAAAATCGTTATATCTCCTGAATTATTCGTCACAGATCCCTCAAATAAAAACGTTTTCAAACTTCAAGTTCCGCTCTAAAACATAGTGGAGTTTCAAGTGCGTAGCCCATGGCCAGAAGAAGTGGCAGCTTCGGGAAAATTATCAATTTTTTCTTTGAAAGTTTCATATTTTTGCCTATAATTTATGAAATAATGTACTGACCGTACAACTGCAAGCATTTTCGAAATCTACATAGTCGAATCAATCATTAAAATGACACAATATTCCCATGAAAGAACTTTTATTTTTCAAAAAATTTTTAAGGGTTAGCTATAGAAAATTTTACGAAAATTTTTGGACAAAAAATTTTTCAGGTGAGATCGAAATTCGGCTAATCAGAGATCGTAAATTATGGCATTGCTCACCGATTCTTCGTAGAGCTCCCGGTTTTGGGAGAATTTGAACTCGAAATATGGGAAAAAATTGAATTTGCCTCTAAAAATCGTTATATCTCCTGAATTATTCGTCACAGATCCCTCAAATAAAAACGTTTTCAAACTTCAAGTTCCGCTCTAAAACATAGTGGAGTTTCAAGTGCGTAGCCCATGGCCAGAAGAAGTGGCAGCTTCGGGAAAATTATCAATTTTTTCTTTGAAAGTTTCATATTTTTGCCTATAATTTATGAAATAATGTACTGACCGCACAACTGCAAGCATTTTCGTAATCTACACAGTCGAATCAATCAATAAAATGACACAATATTCCCATGAAAGAACTTTTATTTTTCAAAAAAATTTTAAGGGTCAGGTATAGAAAATTTTACGAAAATTTTTGGACAAAAAATTTTTCAGGTGAGATCGAAATTCGGCTAATCAGAGATCGTAAATTATGGCATCGCCCACCGATTCTTCGTAGAGCTCTCGGTTTTGGGGAAATTTGAACTCGAAATACGGGAAAAAATTGAATTTGCCTCTAAAAATCGTTATATCTCCTGAATTATTCGTCACAGATCCCTCAAATAAAAACGTTTTCAAACTTCAAGTTCCGCTCTAAAACATAGTGGAGTTTCAAGTGCGTAGCCCATGGCCAGAAGAAGTGGCAGCTTCGGGAAAATTATCAATTTTTTCTTTGAAAGTTTCATATTTTTGCCTATAATTTATGAAATAATGTACTGACCGTACAACTGCAAGCATTTTCGAAATCTACATAGTCGAATCAATCATTAAAATGACACAATATTCCCATGAAAGAACTTTTATTTTTCAAAAAATTTTTAAGGGTCAGGTATAGAAAATTTTACGAAAATTTTTGGACAAAAAATTTTTCAGGTGAGATCGAAATTCGGCTAATCAGAGATCGTAAATTATGGCATTGCTCACCGATTCTTCGTAGAGCTCCCGGTTTTGGGAGAATTTGAACTCGAAATTTGGGAAAAAATTGAATTTGCCTCTAAAAATCGTTATATCTCCTGAATTATTCGTCACAGATCCCTCAAATAAAAACGTTTTCAAACTTCAAGTTCCGCTCTAAAACATAGTGGAGTTTCAAGTGCGTAGCCCATGGCCAGAAGAAGTGGCAGCTTCGGGAAAATTATCAATTTTTTCTTTGAAAGTTTCATATTTTTGCCTATAATTTATGAAATAATGTACTGACCGCACAAATGCAAGCATTTTCGTAATCTACATAGTCGAATCAATCAATAAAATGACACAATATTCCCATGAAAGAACTTTTATTTTTCAAAAAAATTTTAAGGGTCAGGTATAGAAAATTTTACGAAAATTTTTGGACAAAAAATTTTTCAGGCGAGATCGAAATTCGGCTAATCAGAGATCGTAAATTAAGGCATCGCTCACCGATTCTTCGTAGAGCTCTCGGTTTTGGGGGAATTTGAACTCGAAATTTGGGAAAAAACTGAATTTGCCTCTAAAAACCGTAAGATCTCCTGAATTATTCGTCACAGATCCCTCAAATAAAAACGTTTTCAAACTTCAAGTTCCGCTCTAAAACATAGTGGAGTTTCAAGTGCGTAGCCCATGGCCAGAAGAAGTGGCAGCTTCGGGAAAATTATCAATTTTTTCTTTGAAAGTTTCATATTTTTGCCTATAATTTATGAAATAATGTACTGACCGCACAACTGCAAGCATTTTCGTAATCTACACAGTCGAATCAATCAATAAAATGACACAATATTCCCATGAAAGAACTTTTATTTTTCAAAAAAATTTTAAGGGTCAGGTATAGAAAATTTTACGAAAATTTTTGGACAAAAAATTTTTCAGGTGAGATCGAAATTCGGCTAATCAGAGATCGTAAATTATGGCATCGCCCACCGATTCTTCGTAGAGCTCTCGGTTTTGGGGAAATTTGAACTCGAAATTTGGGAAAAAATTGAATTTGCCTCTAAAAATCGTTATATCTCCTGAATTATTCGTCACAGATCCCTCAAATAAAAACGTTTTCAAACTTCAAGTTCCGCTCTGAAACATAGTGGAGTTTCAAGTGCGTAGCCCATGGCCAGAAGAAGTGGCAGCTTCGGGAAAATTATCAATTTTTTCTTTGAAAGTTTCATATTTTTGCCTATAATTTATGAAATAATGTACTGACCGCACAACTGCAAGCATTTTCGTGATCTACATAGTCGAATCAATCAATAAAATGACACAATATTCCCATGAAAGAACTTTTATTTTTCAAAAAATTTTCAAGGGTCAGGTATAGAAAATTTTACGAAAATTTTTGGACAAAAAATTTTTCAGGCGAGATCGAAATTCGGCTAATCAGAGATCGTAAATCAAGGCATCGCTCACCGATTCTTCGCAGAGCTCTCGGTTTTGGGGGAATTTGAACTCGAAATTTGGGAAAAAATTGAATTTGCCTCTAAAAATCGTTATATCTCCTGAATTATTCGTCACAGATCCCTCAAATAAAAACGTTTTCAAACTTCAAGTTCCGCTCTGAAACATAGTGGAGTTTCAAGTGCGTAGCCCATGGCCAGAAGAAGTGGCAGCTTCGGGAAAATTATCAATTTTTTCTTTGAAAGTTTCATATTTTTGCCTATAATTTATGAAATAATGTACTGACCGCACAACTGCAAGCATTTTCGTAATGTACACAGTCGAATCAATCAATAAAATGACACAATATTCCCATGAAAAAACTTTTATTTTTCAAAAAAATTTTAAGGGTCAGGTATAGAAAATTTTACGAAAATTTTTGGACAAAAAATTTTTCAGGTGAGATCGAAATTTGGCTAATCAGAGATCGTAAATTATGGCATCGCCCACCGATTCTTCGTAGAGCTCTCGGTTTTGGGGGAATTTGAACTCGAAATTTGGGAAAAAATTGAATTTGCCTCTAAAAATCGTTATATCTCCTGAATTATTCGTCACAGATCCCTCAAATGAAAACGTTTTCAAACTTCAAGTTCCGCTCTAAAACATAGTGGAGTTTCAAGTGCGTAGCCCATGGCCAGAAGAAGTGGCAGCTTCGGGAAAATTATCAATTTTTTCTTTGAAAGTTTCATATTTTTGCCTATAATTTATGAAATAATGTACTGACCGCACAACTGCAAGCATTTTCGTAATCTACATAGTCGAATCAATCAATAAAATGACACAATATTCCCATGAAAGAACATTTATTTTTCAAAAAATTTTCAAGGGTCAGGTATAGAAAATTTTACGAAAATTTTTGGACAAAAAATTTTTCAGGTGACATCGTAATTCGGCTAATCAGAGATCGTAAATTATGGCATTGCTCACCGATTCTTCGTAGAGCTCCCGGTTTTGGGGGAATTTGAACTCGAAATTTGGGAAAAAATTGAATTTGCCTCTAAAAATCGTTATATCTCCTGAATTATTCGTCACAGATCCCTCAAATAAAAACGTTTTCAAACTTCAAGTTCCGCTCTAAAACATAGTGGAGTTTCAAGTGCGTAGCCCATGGCCAGAAGAAGTGGCAGCTTCGGGAAAATTATCAATTTTTTCTTTGAAAGTTTCATATTTTTGCCTATAATTTATGAAATAATGTACTGACCGCACAACTGCAAGCATTTTCGTAATCTACACAGTCGAATCAATCAATAAAATGACACAATATTCCCATGAAAGAACTTTTATTTTTAAAAAAAATTTTAAGGGTCAGGTATAGAAAATTTTACGAAAATTTTTGGACAAAAAATTTTTCAGGTGAGATCGAAATTCGGCTAATCAGAGATCGTAAATTATGGCATCGCCCACCGATTCTTCGTAGAGCTCTTGGTTTTGGGGAAATTTGAACTCGAAATTTGGGAAAAAATTGAATTTGCCTCTAAAAATCGTTATATCTCCTGAATTATTCGTCACAGATCCCTCAAATAAAAACGTTTTCAAACTTCAAGTTCCGCTCTAAAACATAGTGGAGTTTCAAGTGCGTAGCCCATGGCCAGAAGAAGTGGCAGCTTCGGGAAAATTATCAATTTTATCTTTGAAAGTTTCATATTTTTGCCTATAATTTATGAAATAATGTACTGACCGTACAACTGCAAGCATTTTCGAAATCTACATAGTCGAATCAATCATTAAAATGACACAATATTCCCATGAAAGAACTTTTATTTTTCAAAAAATTTTTAAGGGTCAGGTATAGAAAATTTTACGAAAATTTTTGGACAAAAAATTTTTCAGGTGAGATCGAAATTCGGCTAATCAGAGATCGTAAATTATGGCATTGCTCACCGATTCTTCGTAGAGCTCCCGGTTTTGGGAGAATTTGAACTCGAAATTTGGGAAAAAATTGAATTTGCCTCTAAAAATCGATATATCTCCTGAATTATTCGTCACAGATCCCTCAAATAAAAACGATTTCAAACTTCAAGTTCCGCTCTAAAACATAGTGGAGTTTCAAGTGCGTAGCTCATGACCAGAAGAAGTGGCAGCTTCGGGAAAATTATCAATTTTTTCTTTGAAAGTTTCATATTTTTGCCTATAATTTATGAAATAATGTACTGACCGCACAACTGCAAGCATTTTCGTAATCTACATAGTCGAATCAATCAATAAAATGACACAATATTCCCATGAAAGAACTTTTATTTTTCAAAAAAATTTTAAGGGTCAGGTATAGAAAATTTTACGAAAATTTTTGGACAAAAAATTTTTCAGGCGAGATCGAAATTCGGCTAATCAGAGATCGTAAATTAAGGCATCGCTCACCGATTCTTCGTAGAGCTCTCGGTTTTGGGGGAATTTGAACTCGAAATTTGGGAAAAAACTGAATTTGCCTCTAAAAACCGTAAGATCTCCTGAATTATTCGTCACAGATCCCTCAAATAAAAACGTTTTCAAACTTCAAGTTCCGCTCTAAAACATAGTGGAGTTTCAAGTGCGTAGCCCATGGCCAGAAGAAGTGGCAGCTTCGGGAAAATTATCAATTTTTTCTTTGAAAGTTTCATATTTTTGCCTATAATTTATGAAATAATGTACTGACCGCACAACTGCAAGCATTTTCGTAATCTACATAGTCGAATCAATCAATAAAATGACACAATATTCCCATGAAAGAACTTTTATTTTTCAAAAAATTTTCAAGGGTCAGGTATAGAAAATTTTACGAAAATTTTTGGACAAAAAATTTTTCAGGCGAGATCGAAATTCGGCTAATCAGAGATCGTAAATTAAGGCATCGCTCACCGATTCTTCGTAGAGCTCTCGGTTTTGGGGGAATTTGAACTCGAAATTTGGGAAAAAACTGAATTTGCCTCTAAAAACCGTAAGATCTCCTGAATTATTCGTCACAGATCCCTCAAATAAAAACGTTTTCAAACTTTAAGTTCCGCTCTAAAACATAGTGGAGTTTCAAGTAGGTAGCCCATGGCCAGAAGAAGTGGCAGCTTCGGGAAAATTATAAATTTTTTCTTTGAAAATTTCATATTTTTGCCTATAATTTATGAAATAATGTACTGACCGCACAACTGCAAGCATTTTCGTAATCTGCATAGTCGAATCAATCAATAAAATGACACAATATTCCCATGAAAGAACTTTTATTTTTCAAAAAATTTTTAAGGGTCAGGTATAGAAAATTTTACGAAAATTTTTGGACACAAAATTTTTCAGGTGTGATCGAAATTCGGCTAATCAGAGATCGTAAATTAAGGCATCGCTCACCGATTCTTCGTAGAGCTCTCGGTTTTGGGGGAATTTGAACTCGAAATTTGGGAAAAAACTGAATTTGCCTCTAAAAATCGTAAGATCTCCTGAATTATTCGTCACAGATCCCTCAAATAAAAACGTTTTCAAACTTTAAGTTCCGCTCTAAAACATAGTGGAGTTTCAAGTGCGTAGCCCATGGCCAGAAGAAGTGGCAGCTTCGGGAAAATTATCAATTTTTTCTTTGAAAGTTTCATATTTTTGCCTATAATTTATGAAATAATGTACTGACCGCACAACTGCAAGCATTTTCGTAATCTACATAGTCGAATCAATCAATAAAATGACACAATATTCCCATGAAAGAACTTTTATTTTTCAAAAAAATTTTAAGGGTCAGGTATAGAAAATTTTACGAAAATTTTTGGACAAAAAATTTTTCAGGCGAGATCGAAATTCGGCTAATCAGAGATCGTAAATTAAGGCATCGCTCACCGATTCTTCGTAGAGCTCTCGGTTTTGGGGGAATTTGAACTCGAAATTTGGGAAAAAACTGAATTTGCCTCTAAAAACCGTAAGATCTCCTGAATTATTCGTCACAGATCCCTCAAATAAAAACGTTTTCAAACTTCAAGTTCCGCTCTAAAACATAGTGGAGTTTCAAGTGCGTAGCCCATGGCCAGAAGAAGTGGCAGCTTCGGGAAAATTATCAATTTTTTCTTTGAAAGTTTCATATTTTTGCCTATAATTTATGAAATAATGTACTGACCGCACAACTGCAAGCATTTTCGTAATCTACATAGTCGAATCAATCAATAAAATGACACAATATTCCCATGAAAGAACTTTTATTTTTCAAAAAATTTTCAAGGGTCAGGTATAGAAAATTTTACGAAAATTTTTGGACAAAAAATTTTTCAGGCGAGATCGAAATTCGGCTAATCAGAGATCGTAAATTAAGGCATCGCTCACCGATTCTTCGTAGAGCTCTCGGTTTTGGGGGAATTTGAACTCGAAATTTGGGAAAAAACTGAATTTGCCTCTAAAAACCGTAAGATCTCCTGAATTATTCGTCACAGATCCCTCAAATAAAAACGTTTTCAAACTTTAAGTTCCGCTCTAAAACATAGTGGAGTTTCAAGTAGGTAGCCCATGGCCAGAAGAAGTGGCAGCTTCGGGAAAATTATAAATTTTTTCTTTGAAAATTTCATATTTTTGCCTATAATTTATGAAATAATGTACTGACCGCACAACTGCAAGCATTTTCGTAATCTGCATAGTCGAATCAATCAATAAAATGACACAATATTCCCATGAAAGAACTTTTATTTTTCAAAAAATTTTTAAGGGTCAGGTATAGAAAATTTTACGAAAATTTTTGGACACAAAATTTTTCAGGTGTGATCGAAATTCGGCTAATCAGAGATCGTAAATTAAGGCATCGCTCACCGATTCTTCGTAGAGCTCTCGGTTTTGGGGGAATTTGAACTCGAAATTTGGGAAAAAACTGAATTTGCCTCTAAAAATCGTAAGATCTCCTGAATTATTCGTCACAGATCCCTCAAATAAAAACGTTTTCAAACTTTAAGTTCCGCTCTAAAACATAGTGGAGTTTCAAGTGCGTAGCCCATGGCCAGAAGAAGTGGCAGCTTCGGGAAAATTATCAATTTTTTCTTTGAAAATTTCATATTTTTGCCTATAATTTATGAAATAATGTACTGACCGCACAACTGCAAGCATTTTCGTAATCTGCATAGTCGAATCAATCAATAAAATGACACAATATTCCCATGAAAGAACTTTTATTTTTCAAAAAATTTTTAAGGGTCAGGTATAGAAAATTTTACGAAAATTTTTGGACACAAAATTTTTCAGGTGTGATCGAAATTCGGCTAATCAGAGATCGTAAATTATGGCATCGCTCACCGATTTTTCGTAGAGCTCCCGGTTTTGGGGGAATTTGAACTCGAAATTTGGGAAAAAATTGAATTTGCCTCTAAAAATCGTTATATCTCCTGAATTATTCGTCACAGATCCCTCAAATAAAAACGTTTTCAAACTTCAAGTTCCGCTCTAAAACATAGTGGAGTTTCAAGTGCGTAGCCCATGGCCAGAAAAAGTGGCAGCTTCGGGAAAATTATCAATTTTTTCTTTGAAAGTTTCATATTTTTGCCTATAATTTATGAAATAATGTACTGACCGCACAACTGCAAGCATTTTCGTAATCTACATAGTCGAATCAATCAATAAAATGACACAATATTCCCATGAAGGAACTTTTATTTTTCAAAAAATTTTCAAGGGTCAGGTATAGAAAATTTTACGAAAATTTTTGGACAAAAAATTTTTCAGGCGAGATCGAAATTCGGCTAATCAGAGATCGTAAATCAAGGCATCGCTCACCGATTCTTCGCAGAGCTCTCGGTTTTGGGGGAATTTGAACTCGAAATTTGGGAAAAAATTGAATTTGCCTCTAAAAATCGTTATATCTCCTGAATTATTCGTCACAGATCCCTCAACTAAAAACGTTTTCAAACTTCAAGTTCCGCTCTGAAACATAGTGGAGTTTCAAGTGCGTAGCCCATGGCCAGAAGAAGTGGCAGCTTCGGGAAAATTATCAATTTTTTCTTTGAAAGTTTCATATTTTTGCCTATAATTTATGAAATAATGTACTGACCGCACAACTGCAAGCATTTTCGTAATCTACACAGTCGAATCAATCAATAAAATGACACAATATTCCCATGAAAGAACTTTTATTTTTCAAAAAAATTTTAAGGCTCAGGTATAGAAAATTTTACGAAAATTTTTGGACAAAAAATTTTTCAGGTGAGATCGAAATTTGGCTAATCAGAGATCGTAAATTATGGCATCGCCCACCGATTCTTCGTAGAGCTCTCGGTTTTGGGGGAATTTGAACTCGAAATTTGGGAAAAAATTGAATTTGCCTCTAAAAATCGTTATATCTCCTGAATTATTCGTCACAGATCCCTCAAATGAAAACGTTTTCAAACTTCAAGTTCCGCTCTAAAACATAGTGGAGTTTCAAGTGCGTAGCCCATGGCCAGAAGAAGTGGCAGCTCCGGGAAAATTATCAATTTTTTCTTTGAAAGTTTCATATTTTTGCCTATAATTTATGAAATAATGTACTGACCGCACAACTGCAAGCATTTTCGTAATCTACATAGTCGAATCAATCAATAAAATGACACAATATTCCCATGAAAGAACTTTTATTTTTCAAAAAATTTTCAAGGGTCAGGTATAGAAAATTTTACGAAAATTTTTGGACAAAAAATTTTTCAGGTGAGATCGTAATTCGGCTAATCAGAGATCGTAAATTATGGCATTGCTCACCGATTCTTCGTAGAGCTCCCGGTTTTGGGGGAATTTGAACTCGAAATTTGGGAAAAAATTGAATTTGCCTCTAAAAATCGTTATATCTCCTGAATTATTCGTCACAGATCCCTCAAATAAAAACGTTTTCAAACTTCAAGTTCCGCTCTAAAACATAGTGGAGTTTCAAGTGCGTAGCCCATGGCCAGAAGAAGGGGCAGCTTCGGGAAAATTATCAATTTTTTCTTTGAAAGTTTCATATTTTTGCCTATAATTTATGAAATAATGTACTGACCGCACAACTGCAAGCATTTTCGTAATCTACATAGTCGAATCAATCAATAAAATGACACAATATTCCCATGAAAGAACTTTTATTTTTCAAAAAAATTTTAAGGGTTAGGTATAGAAAATTTTACGAAAATTTTTGGACAAAAAATTTTTCAGGCGAGATCGAAATTCGGCTAATCAGAGATCGTAAATTAAGGCATCGCTCACCGATTCTTCGTAGAGCTCTCGGTTTTGGGGGAATTTGAACTCGAAATTTGGGAAAAAACTGAATTTGCCTCTAAAAATCGTAAGATCTCCTGAATTATTCGTCACAGATCCCTCAAATAAAAACGTTTTCAAACTTTAAGTTCCGCTCTAAAACATAGTGGAGTTTCAAGTGCGTAGCCCATGGCCAGAAGAAGTGGCAGCTTCGGGAAAATTATCAATTTTTTCTTTGAAAATTTCATATTTTTGCCTAAAATTTATGAAATAATGTACTGACCGCACAACTGCAAGCATTTTCGTAATCTGCATAGTCGAATCAATCAATAAAATGACACAATATTCCCATGAAAGAATTTTTATTTTTCAAAAAATTTTTAAGGGTCAGGTATAGAAAATTTTACGAAAATTTTTGGACAAAAAATTTTTCAGGTGAGATCGAAATTCGGCTAATCAGAGATCGTAAATCATGGCATTGCTCACCGATTCTTCGTAGAGCTCCCGGTTTTGGGGGAATTTGAACTCGAAATTTGGGAAAAAATTGAATTTGCCTCTAAAAATCGTTATATCTCCTGAATTATTCGCCACAGATCCCTCAAATAAAAACGTTTTCAAACTTCAAGTTCCGCTCTAAAACATAGTGGAGTTTCAAGTGCGTAGCCCATGGCCAGAAGAAGTGGCAGCTTCGGGAAAATTATCAATTTTTTCTTTGAAAGTTTCATATTTTTGCCTATAATTTATGGAATAATGTACTGACCGCACAACTGCAAGCATTTTCGTAATCTACATAGTCGAATCAATCAATAAAATGACACAATATTCCCATGAAAGAACTTTTATTTTTCAAAAAAATTTTAAGGGTCAGGTATAGAAAATTTTACGAAAATTTTTGGACAAAAAATTTTTCAGGCGAGATCGAAATTCGGCTAATCAGAGATCGTTAATTGAGGCATCGCTCACCGATTCTTCGTAGAGCTCTCGGTTTTGGGGGAATTTGAACTCGAAATTTGGGAAAAAACTGAATTTGCCTCTAAAAATCGTAAGATCTCCTGAATTATTCGTCACAGATCCCTCAAATAAAAACGTTTTCAAACTTTAAGTTCCGCTCTAAAACATAGTGGAGTTTCAAGTGCGTAGCCCATGGCCAGAAGAAGTGGCAGCTTCGGGAAAATTATCAATTTTTTCTTTGAAAGTTTCATATTTTTGCCTATAATTTATGAAATAATGTACTGACCGCACAACTGCAAGCATTTTCGTAATCTACATAGTCGAATCAATCAATAAAATGACACAATATTCCCATGAAAGAACTTTTATTTTTCAAAAAATTTTCAAGGGTCAGGTATAGAAAATTTTACGAAAATTTTTGGACAAAAAATTTTTCAGGTGAGATCGAAATTCGGCTAATCAGAGATCGTAAATTATGGCATCGCTCACCGATTTTTCGTAGAGCTCCCGGTTTTGGGGGAATTTGAACTCGAAATTTGGGAAAAAATTGAATTTGCCTCTAAAAATCGTTATATCTCCTGAATTATTCGTCACAGATCCCTCAAATAAAAACGTTTTCAAACTTCAAGTTCCGCTCTGAAACATAGTGGAGTTTCGAGTGCGTAGCCCATGGCCAGAAGAAGTGGCAGCTTCGGGAAAATTATCAATTTTTTCTTTGAAAGTTTCATATTTTTGCTTATAATTTATGAAATAATGTACTGACCGCACAACTGCAAGCATTTTCGTAATCTACACAGTCGAATCAATCAATAAAATGACACAATATTCCCATGAAAGAACTTTTATTTTTCAAAAAAATTTTAAGGGTCAGGTATAGAAAATTTTACGAAAATTTTTGGACAAAAAATTTTTCAGGTGAGATCGAAATTCGGCTAATCAGAGATCGTAAATTATGGCATCGCCCACCGATTCTTCGTAGAGCTCTCGGTTTTGGGGAAATTTGAACTCGAAATTTGGGAAAAAATTGAATTTGCCTCTAAAAATCGTTATATCTCCTGAATTATTCGTCACAGATCCCTCAAATAAAAACGTTTTCAAACTTCAAGTTCCGCTCTAAAACATAGTGGAGTTTCAAGTGCGTAGCCCATGGCCAGAAGAAGTGGCAGCTTTGGGAAAATTATCAATTTTTTCTTTGAAAGTTTCATATTTTTGCCTATAATTTATGAAATAATGTACTGACCGCACAACTGCAAGCATTTTCGTAATCTACATAGTCGAATCAATCAATAAAATGACACAATATTCCCATGAAAGAACTTTTATTTTTCAAAAAAATTTTAAGGGTCAGGTATAGAAAATTTTACGAAAATTTTTGGACAAAAAATTTTTCAGGCGAGATCGAAATTCGGCTAATCAGAGATCGTAAATTAAGGCATCGCTCACCGATTCTTCGTAGAGCTCTCGGTTTTGGGGGAATTTGAACTCGAAATTTGGGAAAAAACTGAATTTGCCTCTAAAAACCGTAAGATCTCCTGAATTATTCGTCACAGATCCCTCAAATAAAAACGTTTTCAAACTTCAAGTTCCGCTCTAAAACATAGTGGAGTTTCAAGTGCGTAGCCCATGGCCAGAAGAAGTGGCAGCTTCGGGAAAATTATCAATTTTTTCTTTGAAAATTTCATATTTTTGCCTATAATTTATGAAATAATGTACTGACCGCACAACTGCAAGCATTTTCGTAATCTACATAGTCGAATCAATCAATAAAATGACACAATATTCCCATGAAAGAACTTTTATTTTTCAAAAAATTTTTAAGGGTCAGGTATAGAAAATTTTACGAAAATTTTTGGACACAAAATTTTTCAGGTGTGATCGAAATTCGGCTAATCAGAGATCGTAAATTAAGGCATCGCTCACCGATTCTTCGTAGAGCTCTCGGTTTTGGGGGAATTTGAACTCGAAATTTGGGAAAAAACTGAATTTGCCTCTAAAAATCGTAAGATCTCCTGAATTATTCGTCACAGATCCCTCAAATAAAAACGTTTTCAAACTTTAAGTTCCGCTCTAAAACATAGTGGAGTTTCAAGTGCGTAGCCCATGGCCAGAAGAAGTGGCAGCTTCGGGAAAATTATCAATTTTTTCTTTGAAAATTTCATATTTTTGCCTAAAATTTATGAAATAATGTACTGACCGCACAACTGCAAGCATTTTCGTAATCTGCATAGTCGAATCAATCAATAAAATGACACAATATTCCCATGAAAGAATTTTTATTTTTCAAAAAATTTTTAAGGGTCAGGAATAGAAAATTTTACGAAAATTTTTGGACAAAAAATTTTTCAGGTGAGATCGAAATTCGGCTAATCAGAGATCGTAAATCATGGCATTGCTCACCGATTCTTCGTAGAGCTCCCGGTTTTGGGGGAATTTGAACTCGAAATTTGGGAAAAAATTGAATTTGCCTCTAAAAATCGTTATATCTCCTGAATTATTCGTCACAGATCCCTCAAATAAAAACGTTTTCAAACTTCAAGTTCCGCTCTAAAACATAGTGGAGTTTCAAGTGCGTAGCCCATGGCCAGAAAAAGTGGCAGCTTCGGGAAAATTATCAATTTTTTCTTTGAAAGTTTCATATTTTTGCCTATAATTTATGAAATAATGTACTGACCGCACAACTGCAAGCATTTTCGTAATCTACATAGTCGAATCAATCAATAAAATGACACAATATTCCCATGAAAGAACTTTTATTTTTCAAAAAATTTTCAAGGGTCAGGTATAGAAAATTTTACGAAAATTTTTGGACAAAAAATTTTTCAGGCGAGATCGAAATTCGGCTAATCAGAGATCGTAAATTAAGGCATCGCTCACCGATTCTTCGTAGAGCTCTCGGTTTTGGGGGAATTTGAACTCGAAATTTGGGAAAAAACTGAATTTGCCTCTAAAAACCGTAAGATCTCCTGAATTATTCGTCACAGATCCCTCAAATAAAAACGTTTTCAAACTTTAAGTTCCGCTCTAAAACATAGTGGAGTTTCAAGTGCGTAGCCCATGGCCAGAAGAAGTGGCAGCTTCGGGAAAATTATCAATTTTTTCTTTGAAAATTTCATATTTTTGCCTATAATTTATGAAATAATGTACTGACCGCACAACTGCAAGCATTTTCGTAATCTGCATAGTCGAATCAATCAATAAAATGACACAATATTCCCATGAAAGAACTTTTATTTTTCAAAAAATTTTTAAGGGTCAGGTATAGAAAATTTTACGAAAATTTTTGGACACAAAATTTTTCAGGTGTGATCGAAATTCGGCTAATCAGAGATCGTAAATTAAGGCATCGCTCACCGATTCTTCGTAGAGCTCTCGGTTTTGGGGGAATTTGAACTCGAAATTTGGGAAAAAACTGAATTTGCCTCTAAAAATCGTAAGATCTCCTGAATTATTCGTCACAGATCCCTCAAATAAAAACGTTTTCAAACTTTAAGTTCCGCTCTAAAACATAGTGGAGTTTCAAGTGCGTAGCCCATGGCCAGAAGAAGTGGCAGCTTCGGGAAAATTATCAATTTTTTCTTTGAAAGTTTCATATTTTTGCCTATAATTTATGAAATAATGTACTGACCGCACAACTGCAAGCATTTTCGTAATCTACATAGTGGAATCAATCAATAAAATGACACAATATTCCCATGAAAGAACTTTTATTTTTCAAAAAATTTTCAAGGGTCAGGTATAGAAAATTTTACGAAAATTTTTGGACAAAAAATTTTTCAGGCGAGATCGAAATTCGGCTAATCAGAGATCGTAAATTAAGGCATCGCTCACCGATTCTTCGTAGAGCTCTCGGTTTTGGGGGAATTTGAACTCGAAATTTGGGAAAAAACTGAATTTGCCTCTAAAAATCGTAAGATCTCCTGAATTATTCGTCACAGATCCCTCAAATAAAAACGTTTTCAAACTTTAAGTTCCGCTCTAAAACATAGTGGAGTTTCAAGTGCGTAGCCCATGGCCAGAAGAAGTGGCAGCTTCGGGAAAATTATCAATTTTTTCTTTGAAAGTTTCATATTTTTGCCTATAATTTATGAAATAATGTACTGACCGCACAACTGCAAGCATTTTCGTAATCTACATAGTCGAATCAATCAATAAAATGACACAATATTCCCATGAAAGAACTTTTATTTTTCAAAAAATTTTCAAGGGTCAGGTATAGAAAATTTTACGAAAATTTTTGGACAAAAAATTTTTCAGGTGAGATCGAAATTCGGCTAA
The DNA here is from genome assembly GCF_914767665.1 of Harmonia axyridis. Classification (NCBI taxonomy): domain Eukaryota; kingdom Metazoa; phylum Arthropoda; class Insecta; order Coleoptera; family Coccinellidae; genus Harmonia; species Harmonia axyridis. The sequence continues at coordinate 2,149,649 of NC_059508.1, forward strand.
TCAGAGATCGTAAATTATGGCATCGCTCACCGATTTTTCGTAGAGCTCCCGGTTTTGGGGGAATTTGAACTCGAAATTTGGGAAAAAATTGAATTTGCCTCTAAAAATCGTTATATCTCCTGAATTATTCGTCACAGATCCCTCAAATAAAAACGTTTTCAAACTTCAAGTTCCGCTCTGAAACATAGTGGAGTTTCAAGTGCGTAGCCCATGGCCAGAAGAAGTGGCAGCTTCGGGAAAATTATCAATTTTTTCTTTGAAAGTTTCATATTTTTGCCTATAATTTATGAAATAATGTACTGACCGCACAACTGCAAGCATTTTCGTAATGTACACAGTCGAATCAATCAATAAAATGACACAATATTCCCATGAAAAAACTTTTATTTTTCAAAAAAATTTTAAGGGTCAGGTATAGAAAATTTTACGAAAATTTTTGGACAAAAAATTTTTCAGGTGAGATCGAAATTTGGCTAATCAGAGATCGTAAATTATGGCATCGCCCACCGATTCTTCGTAGAGCTCTCGGTTTTGGGGGAATTTGAACTCGAAATTTGGGAAAAAATTGAATTTGCCTCTAAAAATCGTTATATCTCCTGAATTATTCGTCACAGATCCCTCAAATAAAAACGTTTTCAAACTTCAAGTTCCGCTCTGAAACATAGTGCAGTTATTCCCTTTAGTTCCGGGAACCCAGGCTGATAAGACCTTGTTAATCTTCCTTATTTTATTGAATTTTCTTCGGCAGTCCAATAACACTTTAGAATCGATGATATGTGAGCTCAGTGCTCTAATTACTATCAGAATGTAGAGCTTTATCTCATTCCTGATAGTTTCTTGCTAGATTAATTTCCCTACATCTTTCTATTGCAAGTATCTCTGCCTGAAAGACACTCAGACAGTGAACTACTGATGATGAGTATTTGGTGCCAGTCCCGAATACTTCATCGAGTGTTCCCCCCTTGGTTTAGAACTATCTGTGTAATGGTATTCTCTTTGAAAACTGGTACTGTGGACTACCTTTCTCGATCTTTGTTTCTACTTTGTATGTGAAGGTTTTCTAGAAGCTAAAAATCTTTATCATCTCGTCACTGGGAAGATTCGCTGATGGAATATAATTCTTCTTGGAGAACGTCAAACGTTAATTTGAAAATCACGTGAACAAGATCACTTCAGTTTTCAAGATCTTCAAATCGTTGACCATTGTTTTTACCTACTTACGGGTGTTTTTTTTTTTCGAGTTGGCATTACTGTTCAAGATGGCGACCGATTTAACAGCTGTCGAGAGATTTATTCTCAGTTTGGTTTGGCAATTCAACATGAATAGACTCACGCCTGATCAACGCTTGCAAATAGTGCAATTTTATTTCGAAAATAATGGTTCTGGGCGGAATACTTATTGCGCACTACGTCCATTTCATTTTGTTCAGCGATGAAGCGCACTTCTGGTTGAATGGCTACTTCAACAAACAAAACTGCCGCATTTGGAGTGAAGCTGATCCTCTATTGGCCAGAACTTTACAGTCAATGGTGATCGGTATAAAGCCATGATTACTAACTTTTTCATTCCTGAATTGAACAACCATGATGTCCAGGAGCTGTGGTTCCAACAAGACGGCGCAACATGTCACACAGCTCGTGCCACAATCGATTTATTGAAAGACACGTTTAGTGACCGCCTAATTTCACATTTTGGTCCTGTGAATTGGCCTGCAAGATCTTGTGATTTAACACCGCTAGACTACTTTCTGTGGAGCTATGTAAGGTCATTGGTCTATGCGGATAAGCCACAAACCCTTGACCATTTGGAAGACAACATTCGCCGTGTTATTGCCGATATACGGCCACAAATGTTGGAAAAAGTCATCGAAAATTGGACGTCCAGATTGGACTACATCCGAGCCAGCCGTGGCGGTCATATGCCAGAAATCATATTTAAAATGTAATGCCACGAGATTATCTTGCGGATAAATAAAATTCATGTCAATCGAATAATCCATCGTTGTTTTATTGCAATTTAAAGTTCTATAGCTCTAAAAAAAAACATCCTTTAGATAGCGAAAAACTGTCATAGCAACTAGTGTATGCAGGTTCCAGACCAAAAAAATTTCCACACCTAATATTTATATCGCGCGTTAAAACGGGCTGACAGAGCGACGCGTTTGGTCCAGCGTGATCCGGGCTGGCCGTTTAATTTTGTAGACAGCTGGCCGTACGCGAGAAAGAACGTTTGGGGCGGAAATTCTAGAATATAATTCATTGAAATCGCCAGATTTTCGTGGCGCCGTTGTGTACGGGCGTGGGGTTTGATCATGACATATGTTATACCGAGGTAACACCGTGTGGCTGATAAACCCGGTATGTTGCATTTCTGTATCTGACAGCCGTAATAGTAATAACCCTATTGTCGCAAAATAATCAGGACGGTAATGCAGAAGCACTTTGATTATCCGACACACATCCAGGTTATTATGCTTAGCACAATAGTTTTATACCAACAAAGACTAATTGTTAATAACTCCAAATTGAGGGCAACTCTTTGATGAATGCAATTCGCGTGATTGTACGCGCGCGACACTGTCAGATACAAAATAAATTCATATGAGGGGGGGGTGTCTTCGTCGCGTTATTCGAAATGGGGCATTATCCGGTAATTAATTTATTGCAATGACACGCGTAACAAGCATTATTATGTAGTAATTGCTACAATTTTGTGCTGGTAGTTGCGGACACGATTTGTATTATTTCGATGCCGGTTTGTGCTGATATGACAACTTCATCAATATTAATTGAATGAACTAGAGGGACATGATGGCGCGTGAGAGTCATATTAGAATAACGGAATTACGAAAAATTATTAAAATTTTATTTATTCATAACCAGAACATAAATAGGTAAACTAATACCCAAAAAAATGTTCACAAGTAGAGTATAAAGTTTACAAAAATGCAATATACAGGGTGGGCAAATTTCGATGTTTTAGCACTACAACTTTTGAACCAGAGCAGATAGACAAAATCTGTTACCCCATTCTCGTTCTTGTTTTCTGAGAAACTAACAAGAGTAGTATTCATTTTTGGCCACCTTCTTCTGTTATCGAGTTATAAGCGAAAATTGGAAAAACATTTATGTCTCCGCTAATACTGATGATAGAGCTCTGAAATTAAAACATCTACAGCCCCTTTTAAACGAGGAATCTAGTGGCGTACTCGTCTTTTCAACAGGGTTTTTAATTACGAAGCTACGACCCAAAGTTTTGTTTTTTCAAATGAGATCACTGGATTTTCGTGACATTTCTTGAAAGCTTAATTTTTCCCGATTTCAAAAATTTATAACATCTTATGGTTTGTGCCAATATAAATAATAGAAAATGGTTAGAAACCTTTTTTCATCTTAGAGCCCTAATATTTCTATTGTTTCAAATGTTGATGAGAACAGAAAAGAGCTCCGTATAACAGGAGCGGTGTCCTTGCGTCAATCTGATTCTTCCTATGCTTCCTAGTGATTTCTAAAAACTTCTAATCTAGATTTTATATTTTTTTTTTCAAAATGGATCCGGATATAACGAAAAGATCCACAATAAGAATCATAGAAATAATCAGATTAGCGGAAGGACACTGCTCTTGTTATAGGAAGCTCTATTTTTCTGTGCTCATCAACAGTCGAAACTATAGAAATATTGGGACTCTTAGATAAAAAAAGGTTTTTGACCATTTCTTATTATTTATATGACAAAAAATCATACGATGTTATATATTTTAGAAATCGGGAAAAATTGAGCTTTCAAGAAATGTCACAGAAATCTAGTGTTCCCATTTCAAAAAACATAACTTTGGCTCGCAGCTTCGTAGTTAAAAACTCTGTTGGAAAGACGAGTATGCCACTGGATTCCTCGTTAAAAAGAGGCTGTAGATGTTTTAATTTCAAAATGAAGAGTTTGTTTTCATGAAAGTTTTAATTAAACCTACCCTGAAAATTTCTGTTCCGTAGCAAACCTCTCCGAATTCAAAATTTCAATTCAGAGATATCCAGTCTTCAAAATGGAAACCTCTGAAGACGCTTACAGTAGTTGTAGGAGAAACTATAAACCCAGAAAAACTGAGTAGAAGTGGATGTATTGGATTATAAAATATCCACCAACTCTCATATCGATGCACCCAAACCAATAAATAATTACTAATTCATGGTTATATCCATGAGTTATGAATGTACCTACTTCCAGAACCGGTTGGGAATGTGCAAGAAAAACAATGGATATATGAGATGGCCCAACTTTTCTGCTGAAAGGGATTCAAACTCCAGACTTTTTGGGAACTTCGAAATGTTCGATACGCCATATGTTTCAGACATGACAAATGGATAGATGAATTAAACAGCAATGTTCTTTTCATGAATTATAAAAAGAGGGCAGATAATAAATTTTATAGGTTCTGAGGATTCCTGATTAATTTTCATCGTGGTTCCAACGAGTGTATGAATTTCTGAAGGAATAGAATTTTCCAGAAAATTCTTGAATACGTCGACATTCTCATTCGAGAATCTAGCCTCTTCGGTTACGTTTATTTCATAATCTTACATAAAAAGAATTTTGGGGAAATTGAAAACCTACAACCACATTCATTTTCATCCGTGATTAGGCCGACGGTATATAATGAATTTTCACGAGTTGTGAAAGCGAAGAATTTTCGGGAAAATTCCTAGAAACGTCCACGTTTTCTTCAACAATCACATCGGTGACACTTATGTCAATGAAAAGTTTTTTTCAATGGAAAACTTATTCTTTTATCAGCAGATTTATTTCAGTCAATAATTCCTAATTGGTTTAGAACTAAATATGTTTGGCACAACATCGCATTCAGTTCGAAAATACCCAAACACGAAAGCATCACAATTATTTCAGCTCACACCTACGCTTTTCGCTTAATTTCGCTGGACCTGTTTGGGTGCATTCCTGGAACTCTCATGTACTTACCAATTAAAATTAATATTTAATTAATGATCATGCACAGATAACTTTTCTCATCACGATGGAATTGTTATCTTTGTGGTCAAGTTAAACTGTTATTCTGTTATTAATCCCATTTAACTTTATTATATTCATATTAAGCTGTGAGCAATAACACTGCATACAAAGTTTTTCTAGTCGAAAGTTCGAATGATGGTAATAGTTGAATTAGTTGCAAAAATGAGAAAATGCCGTTGCTTCGAACTTCATCATTCTATGCTAATTCCAAATGGAAGTTGGATGAATTTCGAGAACTATGATAGAAATTGCTTAATCAAAAAGTTGGGCTGATGTGTTGAGTAGTGGATTAGAGCCGATATATAATTTTGGTTAATTCTTTTTCCATTTCGAAAAACCGATAATATGGTAAATAATTCAGTTGCGGTAATTATTCCATCGAATAATAAAGAAATATTGCAATTCATTACTTTCTATATACCTAAGCTGATTAACCAGGTCAGTTTGTAAATGATAGAGAGTAGAGACCAAGGATGGAAAAATGGAGATTGATATGAATATTTTATTCTGAACGTCAGACCAAATTGATGGAATGGTAGTGTTTTCAGTTTTGGAACTTTTGAATTCTCCATTATACGGTTGGACGTCTGTCATTTGTCATTTCATATGTTTCACACAAATATTGAAGCATGATTGGGCAGTCCCATCGATTGCATAGCTCTGATTAAACATCATACGGATACTCAGAACATACGAATTATTATATTAGATGTACAACTTTCCCTCCTCCGTATTGCAATAGATGGCTGTAGTGGTAGGTGGTAGTCGAAATAAATAGATCGTAGATGTCATACAATAATCTTAGGTATTTGTAAAAAAATTATATCAAATATATGAATATTGTACCTCGTATTCGAAATCGAAATTAGTTCCAAATAACAAGTCCTTAAAGACATCACCATCTCAGTGAAAACTATAGTGTGTGCGACATAAAAAAAGAAATAACCTCGAAGCCACAAATCTTCAAGAATAGCTTTTTCACAACTAACTCTAAGAGAAGTTATATCTACAACAAAACAAATCGTTAACAATAATATGTTTCATGTTTATTTCTGATTTTCTACCTTTTATCTCTAGTAGTTTATTCTCTTTTTCTCCTTTCTTGTCTCTTGTCTTTGATATCCTGAATTTCCTCTTTTTATTGTGAATTATCTCATGAGGCTATTCACAAAAGATATATCTCTGTTTCTTGTCCATCATTTTCTGTCTCGTCTTTACCTCTTTTCTTTTGTTTTTGTATTTTGTTTTCGTTTCTTTACTTTGTCTTTTATCCCTTCAATTATTCGTATGAATCGATGATAAATTATGATTATTGAAGGTCATTCCATTTCAAAAAAATCAAATTGAAGAAAACATTTCTTCTGGGTGTAACCGTTTTGTCGCTGAGTATATCCGACTCCGATTTTTTCGAGTACGTTTTCAGCGCTGAACTGAAGAAGTTCGTTGTGGAGAGTCGGATTGATTTCAACTCCCAGACCTTATACGTTTCAAAAACGCCCAATCCCAAGATCGGGTAAAGAAATCTGCCAACATGTATAATGCATAGTGGGGGTTGCAAAATGGCGAATGCGTCGGTTGCAAAAACGTACCTTATTTCGAATCAATTCCGTATGACTTTGGAAGCGGTGTAAGTGGAATGTCATGGAGATATTAGAAGTCGAAAAATATTGCTGTTCATGCCATTATACCGTGGAGATTTAATAGTGAATGAGGGGAGAATATCGCCTTCATTGATCCTGAGATCATCTCATTCCTCGTTGGGTTAAAAACACCATTTATTGCCATTCTCCAGTCTTCGCTTCTCCATCTGATTTAAAATGATCGAAGTTTCCATTTCGCCTTCTTAGGCTGAATGTATTTTAACAGTCGCGTGATTTATTCTTCTTTCATCCTATGTGTCCCAGAGTTCATACTACGGACAGTAAGTTAGAATGCATCGACTGTCGATTCTTTAGAATATCGTCAACATAACTTGATGAAATTGAGTAATTTCATTTCGTTTAGATGATTGCAATTAGTAATGTGACGTTTTGATCCAGTTGTCAAGGCTTCTCTAGATAATATTGAGGTTAGTTTAGGATAAAATTTTATGGTTCAGGGAAACAATTCTGTCACTCTTGAGAGAAATTTATAGCTTCTCAAAACTCCTCTGATGAAAATTTTCAATAGGGATCTAATTAAATGAAATGCGCTCAATCCTTCAGAAATAAATTAACTTCATGTTCATTTTGTTGAGTTATGAAACGTCTGGTTGAAGTTTTGGTCGATGCAAAGCTCCTGATGCTTTCGATACAACTTCAGAATAATATTCTAGAAACTATATATGAAAATCAGCCATTTGAAAATAAGTGAACTCCATGTTTCTCGTAGAGGTTTTAAGCTTATGATTAAAGTTTTGGTCCATCAAAAAGCGTCTGATGCGCATCAGAGTAATATTTTACAAAATACATAGGCGTACAACTTTGTTTCCGCCCATTTTTCCGAAATTCGAATCCCGCGTTGAAAAAACGAATCGATCCAATTTTTTACTTCTTCATAAGACAGGAAGTAATAGTCAGCAAAGCCATGTGTCATTAATCGAAACAAGTGATGGTTCGAGAGGGCAACATCTGGAGAATACGGCGAGTGGGGTAGGACTTCCCATTCCAACGTTTCCAAGTATGTCTTGAACACTTTCGCAACATGATGTCCAGCATTGTCATGCTATAAAATCACTTTATCATGTCTCTCGTTGTATTGCTGCCGTTCATCTTTCAATGCGTTCGATAACGATGGCCTGTAATTGTTTCATTTGGTTTTAACAACACATAATACACTACACCGAGCTGGTCCCACCAAATACTGAACATGACTTTGGAATCTTGAAAATTCGGTTTGGCCGTCGACGCATGGCCGGGTTATCCTCAGGATTTTCTGCGCTTGGTATTATCTTGATGAACCTATTATTCGTTTCTAGTCACAATGCGATGCAAATATTCCATCCGTCTTTGCCTTGCAAGGAGCTGTTCACAAGCAAACAAACGCCGTTCAATATATCTCGGCTACGGAACCCAATTTCTTGTTCCTGAATCATTCCCATGACTTTTAGGCGTTTAAAAATGGCTTGTTGCTCCCAATGATCCTGCCAATTCTTGTTGCGTTCGGCATTTTGGAAAACCTTCTCTGTTCCATCGCCATGCTTCAACGTCAAAATAACCGTTCTTTAAGCCTTGAAACCACTCTCGGCATGTTCTTTCACTGATAGCGGCCCAATCTTAGGTATTTGAGAGCATTCGATAAGCCTCAGCCGCAGATTCCTTCATATTGAAGCAGAAAATCTAAACCTAAAATGATGAGAATTTGTGTTATTTGATCGAGAATAACTTAATGATGCAGACAGAAATCGACTTCAAATCAAATCAAATCAAATTTATTTCACAAATAGTTACAAAGTCAAAGGTAACAATTAATAGTCAAAAAAAATATATATATTAACTTATATTTCGATGGCGTTACGTTTACAAATACCTAAGCTTTTATGAGATCTACGATCTATTTATTTCGACTTACCACTAGAGCCTTCTATTGCAAAACGGCGGAAGCAAAGTGTCCGTGAGATAACTTCACAAACTCACAAGCATTACAAGCACATGGGACTCTAATCGAATCCTTAGGTTTTATCCTTCAGAAAATGAGTTATGTCTTACGGCTCTGGTATCTCGGACTACTTCAAGATTCGAAGAAAAAAAATGGGTTGACGATCTACAATCGATCGTTTCAGACTATAAAACAGTGTCAAGGACGACACTTTCAAACGGTTTACCAAATACCCATAATTCATTCACACCACGCAAACGGTTGACCGAACTAACAGATAGACCTCAATTCAACCAAAGTCGAAAACACAATCAAAATTTCCGAATATAAATGAGAATAAAGCGATAACTCCCAGATCAAATAACGGATATCGATACATTGTCCAGCGCAAAAAAAAAAAACAAATCGCATTTTTTTTTAATCCCACAAAATTCACGAGTGTACGGATAGGCCGCAGGAAAAAAAAAAGAACGAAGTGCTTCATTGTTATAATTTGAATATAAATTCCGAATGAGGGGGTTATTTTTATCCTTTGCCTGATGTTCATTTTGTATTGGTAAATGCTCGAAGAATTTCAATGGATACTCACGCTTCGGGTAAAAAGGGCGATATGAAAGAACTATAACCAGAATTAAAATCGTTTCGGCATCCAATCATTGTTAGCCGGTGGGATCCCGCAAGCGGTGGAATCACATGACCGGATGAATCCCAGTTCGATTCGTTAGGAGCGCCATAACTCCAATTCCATAAGCGATCTGTTTACGTAGCCCTTCTTTTCATAGATCATTCCGAATGATTAATGTTTATTTAATGGAATGATCGCAGCTGTAGATCCGAAATAAATAGCCGCTCATCCAATTATGAATTATCAGCTTGCTACTACTTCATTTACGAGTATTCCACTTATTCCGCTCTCCCCCACCTACCGGATTTCGTGGGGGTGGGGGAATTGCTGCGGTTATCGCGGGGCCAGCAACAAGTTATCTCTCTAAATCCAGAATTGAGCAGTTTATCCGATTGAATGGAAATGCGATTTTTGGGATTATTTTCCGTCGCGATGCCTAGCGTTTGGGCGGAAGGAAATATTCGAAACTTGCGGATGAGTAGGTCGGCTCAGTTCGATACGGGACGGAAGTCGTAGAGGAAGAAGGATAGGAAGCCGATTTTTATTGCAAAAACAATGTGATCAGAAATCTTGCCGTGCATGGCATGCTTTACGGATCATTCATACGGAATCATCGAATATTTCAATTCAGGTAGTTTTAGGCTTGCTACATTAAGAAATAAATAAATAAATATTTTTTTATTCTATCCTTCAGATACGAATTAATTAGATGAAAAAACAATAATTCATTATTAACATAAACTTGGACAAGAATAAGTAAAAAACCTCCGGAGCCTATTATAACAACAAAAAGATGTAGTCTATCGCCGTTTCTTCTTAATGCCTATGATGAGGTAGCCTTTACCAATCGAGGTTGTACATCCCTTCACAGATGATCAAGTGGTACTGGCACAGGGAACGTATTCTCGACAAATGATCTTTCAAAACGTATACGTACTTTCAGTGCTCTGAACACTGAATGAACGTATACGTTTTGAAAGATCACTTGTCGAGAATACGGTCCCAGGACTCTTATGATTTGGAATGAAAGTTAAAATGTCTCTATAACGAATACAAGACTTGGGGATTACAAGTGAGTAAAGAAAACCGAAACCAGATTTGAAGTATGTACTGGCAAATGAAGAAGTTTATTTAAAAGTGGTGGGTAGTTTCAAATATCTAGGCGTACCAAGAAAGCCTAGAAAAGGATGTGATAAGAAACAAAATATGCATTAAAAGAATATTTTAAAGGTCTTTGGTGAGACAAGCAAATTTCGATGAGACCAAAAAACGTCTTGGTTAGAGTTTTGTTATGGTGCTGAGCTACAGTCAATGGGTGCAGATTCTAAGCGCAATGGGTTGACAGTGGAGTACTTCCATATCGAGACTTGAAAGAAGAGCCAACGATGAAGTCTGACAAATCATGGACGCCAATGATACGAGGATTGTTAGGATTATGGGACGGGGATTGATTGGATTTGGTCATGACCTGAGAATGGAGTGGAACTCTGTCGCTAGATTGGCCAAAAAAATTTCGAAATGAGAGAAGCAATAATATCTCGGAATTTAAGAAACGAAAATGCTTTAAGCATTTAGATTTGGAAGTGTGAAACGAAAAGGCTGTAAATTGAGTGACCAAATATAGTATGTAACTCATGTTCCGTAATAAAATAAAAACACCATCATTCCTTACAGTTCAGACCCTGCATAATTCATCATTCGGCAATATCTTGTAAATTGACACTAACTACTTCTTATGGAATTCTTTGAAGTCGAAGATCTACTCTTACAACGTCGGAATAAATTTTGAATCGTTATTTTAAAGTTACATAATTACTGGTCCAAATGAAAGCAAAAAAGGCATATTGAATTTGATATTGCTAAATACCCGCAATGGATGATATGCTTAACGCTATTCGGCGAATGTTTAAATTCTTATCGATAATCAATTCAAAACAGAATTAGTGTTTCAAACAGCGCAGCGCCTAGACGCACTTGTCAATGCTGAAGAGTGCCACAAAGGTACTCTTCCGAAGTTAAATTCCACTGTCGCTTGGATATTGATTACGCTTTAATAGGACGATGGTAGGTGGCTGTCATTGAAGTTATTTTTACAGGAGCTCTGAGAACTTTGTTGAAATGATTGTATTGAATATGCAGTAAGATTTCGTAAATTGACACTGCCTGTCTTCTTCGTATAAGATCATCTGAAGTTCTACGCTATCAACACAAAAAGATTAAAGACTCTCAAACCAATTTTAGAATGTTAATTGAAAGTAACCGAGTAACCAGTTCAACTAAAAAAAATTATTATCATAAATTGGACTCTCTATTGCAAACAAAATTAGACTATACAGATAATATGTAATTTTCCTCTGAAATATTATATATTATCATATATTTTCTTCTTAAACCATCTTTCGGTTTCACAAATATAAAACTATTTTACTTTTGGTTTTTCGAAGAAAACATCCAGATTGATTGTTAAACAGATATCTATACCTCGAATGAAATATACTAACTGACAAAGAAACTGCAATACCCAGAAGTAAGGTTAATGTTACCTCGAATAAAGACTTAAGGTGACCTTCTAGCATGTGAACTAGCATCCCACACCATAACGCCTACTGTCCGGTGTACATGACGCTCAACATCAAACTGAGATTCACGTCTTTCTCTACGCATCTCAAACCCTTATTCGGCAATTTTGTGCACCTAAGGAGATTGATCAGAAAAGACGACCTGATCCCATTTCTGTATTCGTTGCCGGCGATGCTCAACCGCCAGAGGTAACACAAGATGAGGTCGTTAATGCTGCAGTCCAAAAGACCTTATCCGGCGGTAAACCATTAGGAGAGTTACAGAATGGCTTTGTTCTCCTAACCATTCATCAGATTGAGTTGTCACAAATCGGTCTTTATTGGTCATAAGTCTTAGACGTCGAGCTTGAACTTCATTTGTGCCCCTTCGACGTCCGGTGCTTGCTCTTCATCGATTTTGGGCTTTATAAAATCACGCTTGACAACATCTCATAACAGATTAGATTTCTGTTCGTTCGGTCAGCGATTTCTCGAAATGACAACCCAGTCTCCCGTAGACCAATAATTCGATCCTTTTTAAATTCAAAAGCTGGCGATAAAATCCGCGTATACGTGCTCTACGCATTTTAACAACTAAACATCGAATTTGGATCTCCTCGAACAGCTGGTTTGTTGTAAAATTTAAAAAACTTGCGAAAAACAACTACAATATTTAAGTAACAAAAATTGTTCACATGAAAAAACCTTCATGATTTTTTTCTTCAAATTCAATCATTTATTTCTTGTTATACTATCTATGTTTTACCAGAATGAATTTAAAATTCAAAGAGCTCCTTCAAGTGTTGCACTTTCTATGTCGGTTAGTATAATATGACGGAATATTTGTATATTGACATGATTACATGAAAATCGATATATTTCGGGTTTGAACATATTTTTATTAGTTGAGGTACACTTTCATATAGGAAAATAAGAATCAATTGTGTAAAATTCTCAATATTTCCGAATTGTTTCATCCAGTCGAGATATCTCATGAAATATAATGAAAAAAAAACCTCTGCTTAGAATTTCCGTATTTCATTTCAGAGTAACGGTATTCGGAATGTGTGCCTCTTGTCTAAGGAAAGTTTATTTCAGTCAATAAGTTTATTCAGAGCGCATAAAAATGTACATTTCAACGTCTCCCTATCGAAATACGAAATTATATTTCAGAACACAGCCTGAAAAGTATATACGGAAATTTTCTTCGCTGCCGCATTGAATTCAAGACAACATTTGTTGTCTAGGGACCCTTCTGACATGCCTCTTACATCCAGGGGGTTGACAATATCGATGTAACAATAAATATCGATCTCGGACCGGAACGCTTCGAATTCTAAATATCTCACTCCACAGAAGCAAGCAACAAGTTTTCTATACGATATCCAGACTCGCATTAAAAGCGGAATTCAGTACGGGAATTGGTCGGAAGGATTCGCCTTATTTGGTCACCACATCGGATCGCAAAAACCTGTGAAAGGGCTTGCTGAATACAGGGTTTTTGTGAACACATTGAGTGATTTTCGGTCACTTGTAGTGGAGCATTCGATTTGGCTTTTTAAAACGGATGCTAATTTGATCTTAATGATTATGGTTTCAGTCGTTAATTCATAGAATTCGATACAAAAATTCTTCTTCTTTCACTTATTTTAGGGCTTGCCCTGTAGTTAATATCATCGAATATGTTCTCAGTATAATAATTGGCAATAATTACATTCATTTTTGAAAAAAGGAATGAGTCCCACTTGTCATTACTTTCACAACAATTTACTGTTGTACTAGAACGTAGATGATATTGCTATTGCTGAAGGAAAAAAAAACTGTATTATATTGAACAAAATGCCCTTCATTTTCACTTGTCATCGTTGGTTGGGTTATGCGATACAGATGAGTTTTAACAAGATCGAAATTGTTAGTGTTGACATTGGCAGCACGTTTCCCTGTGATTAACTCTTGATCTAGGCTTCTGTCAGAGCGATATTCTGTTTATTTACATTTGCTCGCTTTCCGTTAGCATTATTCTATCTTATTATTGGACTAGAATGTCCAACCGGGAGGATCTGTTTATTCGTTCAAAACCACATCGAGAGACTTATAGAAGACATAAGACAATTTATGGCCAGTACTGATTGATTCCTTGAAATACAGTGAAAATGTTCTAATAGTTGGATTGTTATTTGAAATATATCGCCAAAATCATTCTTTCCTCTAAGTGAGCTTATTTCCATGTGTAATTGGAAGATTAATGATTTGAAGACATACTTTTCTATATAAAACACAAAAAATGAACGAGGTTATTCTGATGAAGTATTGTTATGGTTTTTTCAGGAACAATATAGGAATATTGAGATAGATGTGGAAAAAACTATTGATTACTTTCTAATATCAAATTAAAACTAACATTCTCGAATACGTTACTTTTCAAACTAAGATCATATATCTAAATTATCATAAATTCAAAAGTAGAATTAGGATATTTCATCAAAGTTGAAATGTTTGTAATGTTATTTAGAATTAAGTTTCAAAAGTTAAATGTCAATTAAGTGAGATAAGAGAAGAAGAAGTTTTATTTGATGGGAAGTGACAGCAGTGAAATAAACAATTCATAGAGAATATAGTATCATCGAAGACTGGAAGCAAGATTATACGGTCGACGATGGAAGCGAGCACATTGGAAGTGAGACGTCAAGTGAGTTTTTTCATGAGAAAATTAATTCGAGGGTGGAAGTCAAGGGTGAAAAACGAAAAAAAAACAGTGAAAAATTACATAGATTATAGCGATGGACTAAAGGCTGAATTGCAAAAAAAAGAAGGAAATACTTAACGATCAGAAGAATCATCATATAAATATGAACAAATAAGGTAATGCGCAACAAAAGTGAAAACTGAAACTCTTAAGGAAAGATTCGAAAAAAAAAACAAGGGACAATTTTAAGTGTTTATAGTTGAATGTTATAGTTTTTTTGTGTATTGAAAAGTTTATAATTCTGAATTCCTAAATTTTTTAATGTAATTAGAACCCAGCCCAAAATTTTTCAAAATTGAAAAGAAATATTAAATTGAAAGAAAAGGATTTTCATATATTCAGAAATCATATCAACCTACCAATACAACCTTTTTCGTAGAATTTTCGAAAGTCTTCATTTCATATTCAATAATCAGGATAACATTTAGTGTCCTTATTGGTGATTTCTTCATCTTCTCTTGATACCATAAAATGAACAAAAAAACTGCTCTATCCGAAAATTAAATTTGAGGAATCTCCCAGTGATAACTGGTGGGCCTAAGATGAGGAAAACTACACACGTTTGTTTCTGTATAAGCAAGACGAGCGGCACTTCAACTCAACAGACTTTCCAGTTTTCTCGGTGGGAAATATAACTCATCGAATTTTCTGAGCGTGGCGCGACTGTTTGAATCAAAAAGCTCTCTCGCAGCTGAAAATGTGAAAATTCGAGTGTTATATGTTGCAGAAGATGGGTCAAGTGAGGCAGCCATCCACTTTTGATCGGACGTAATGTTTATTTTCGTGGAAGAGTTTGGTTTTTGGCTCTTTAATGCCCAATCGTCTTCGGGAATTCGATCGATTCGAAGACTTCACATACTCAGCACAGATCTAGACCAGATGAATATACTCTTTGAAAATATTTATTGGAATTGTTATAATACAATTTTTTTTCATATCAAAGAAGTTCAGACTTTCTGCGCTGGATTGGTTTTCTCTAAATGTACTCACGCTATGATTGCCTTTCTATAAGTAGTGGATAACGAAAAGAATTAAGTAGGCTATTTCATACACATATTGCCATGGATATTCTTCAATTTCTATCGACAGTACATAATGGTATACTACACCTAATGAAATGAGAAATGTTACACCCAGGAAGATTTTTTTTCGTTTTTCATAGAATGTACACTGAGAGAAATCCATATTTTTTTATTAATAAAGCACTTATTTGGAGGTTATTTATTCACAACTATTACAACAGATTTATATTCATTGATAGTTCAATTATGCATTCAAAAAAGTTTTGCCATTCAAGAACGTTATTTGAGAGTTTCTTCGTTGAGACAACGGTTTGCAACCGCTCGCCTCCTTCAAAATCAGCTTGAGCAAACTCATGGGGTGCAAATTAGCACTCAGACAATAAGAAATCGCCTTAGAGAATATGATTCAAGGCCTCGTGTCGCGGCAAGAGGCCCTTCTTGATTTCACTATACTAACTTGAGACGCGATAACCTGTTGGCGAAGAGTTTTCATTATCCTTTTGTCATATGTGTTTTCAATTTTTCCGCCTTTCATTGTTTATTTGTTTGATTTTTTTCAAACTACTCGTCAGTACTACAGATGCAGAAAAGAGCAATATTTTGAGTTAAAATAATGAAGAATTGTAATCAGTGATGAATCACTTTTCTGTTGGGAGCATGCAGCATTGGAGAGCGACGTTCTATTCGTGATATTTCTGATAAGTGAAATTCATTGAACATATTTTATCGAAAAATACCTAAAAGAACATCCACAGCAATATATGTAAGAGAAACATTGAAATCTGTTTTCGATTCAGTGTTGCAATCAATGCATCTGAAAGAACAATGGTGGACCAACAAACTCTAGTGCTTTTTGCCACAGCTAATAGGCCAAAGAACTGAGGTTGGCTCGATGGTGGTCGAAAGTGACGTATGGAAACAAATCTATTGGCAGCAAACAAGCGTGTATACTGCATTCGGTTCGACGAAAAAAAAAGGAATTTTCCATTCTGAACACATACTTGCCAAAGTGTTTATTTAAACTCCGTTTCAATTCGCTGCGGTTAATACGGCCGTTCATTTAGCTAGCTTGAATGGCGCGCTGTGGAATAATCAAGATAAAATCGACGGGAACTGGCCTGCCGAATGAAAAATGAAACAATAAAAGAAACACAAAGTCCCTACTTCGGTAGTAACGATTGAGAGTTTCCGATGAAAAACAAACATTAAGCCAAAAGCGATTATCGGTGTTCGGAATCACTATTGTGGAAAGAAACTGATGAGAACGAATGTTCTTAAACTTACCGATACTACAAACAAAGCGAACGTTATTGAAACGAACTTTTGTCGGGACTTTCTTTTGCCTC
Source organism: Harmonia axyridis (assembly GCF_914767665.1). NCBI lineage: Eukaryota > Metazoa > Arthropoda > Insecta > Coleoptera > Coccinellidae > Harmonia > Harmonia axyridis. The sequence continues at coordinate 2,166,545 of NC_059508.1, forward strand.
CTCTACTAATCCCTCAAGAAGAATGACCCACTTAGGGGCCACTTCACGATTCTGTTGATTCTTCGGTTCACCCTAAAAACTAGTTGTTGTTCATACTTGAACTCTCAGATGATCGGAAAGTCTAATACACAACTTTAAGACATATGATAACTCAGACTACGTTCAGAATTTTTCAATTGTGGCAATGGTGAATGAAAATATTAAGATTATTTTCCATCCAGTTTTGAAAATAGATAAATATCAATGTGAAAGTTTTTTTCGTCGTTTGCCCATCTGATTTTCTATATTGACACAGAGTTTGAACGTCATAATATGTCTCTTCTTGAATAAAATGTTTCGGTTTGAAATTTCACCTCACGAATGGAAGTTTATTTATAATCCCTGAATAACGTAGTACCATATGGGATTCTTCAGCGCTATCCAGTGAGCATTGATATATGTACTGATTTCTCCATATTCCTGATTGAAGTTTGAAATATTTCACAATTCTATCAAAAACCAGTTTTGCATATGGAAATTTGAAATAATGACAAAAGCGATTGAAATGAAGATTGAATCAATTCGGTACATCTGTTAGATAAAAATATCGAAAATCGTAGACGATCCTGTCTATCTGAAAGGTAGAAGTGATGATCATTGATATAGAGGGGTGATACATGATTGTCATTATACATTATACCCTCTGTTACCCATCAAACATCCTTATGAGAAACCTTATAGTACCAACATAAAATGAGTTCAGATTATGCTTTACTTCCTGATTCATTGCGAGGTACCGAACGCTTTCATTTCGCAAAGCAGAAAAGTTGGCGATTTCGGAATGAAATGTGAAGATGAAACTATAGAACACTGGCAATACAGAGAATGAAACGATCAAATATTGAAGAGCAGTCGTTATTTGGATTCGGGCGGCCAGGCTTTACCGTTTGCACGGAAGGAGCAGTCATGAAAACGAAAAACGCCGTTATTTTGCAGAGAGTGTTGGTGGCACTAAATCAGAATGAATGTGTATGTATTTCTGTTCCGTTTCAAACGTGCAGTTGGGTACATACACGGCCAGTATGAAGTAACTTGTGAGCTCATTTCGGTCTGGGTTACATCTAACCAGGAAATTATTAACAATGGAATTTCAGAAGTGAAATCACATTTTGCGGCAGTCAAACCAACATATTTGTACGCCCATTTTCATGTGGAAAATGTATTCCACTCCGTTTTCGATATCACCAACTTTGTAACGGTGTAATGGAGTGGAGGAAATGACCATTTCCGTAATCGAAAAATTATGCCGAGTTTTCTGATTCTTTGAGGTTCTTATATTCATTTTTTTTTGTGCGAGTCAGATGTTGAAATCAATGAAATTATTGGTAGGATGCCTAAACATTGTTTTTCCAAATAAACTCTAAAGAATTATTGATAGGTTTGGCATGACCTTCTTCGAATAACCTCTTTTATTCAGGTTTTTTTTTCCGAAAATTAATTCATTTACATGGAAATCTTGATACTTATAGGCCGTTGAAGATAATTGAAGTATGGAAAATAATATCGAGTAGGGGACGTTATGCTGCTGCATAAAAACAATAGCAAATTCGAGCACAATATGGAAAAAACCTAATATTTCAGTTTCAATAGATCCAACCAATTTAAAATTTTGATGTATAGTATATATTAGATAGAATAAAAATTCCGAGCATCGAGCAAATTTTGTGTTCGCGTAGTCAGTTCCATATAAAATTCAAGCAGAATATTGAGAAACAAAAGAGGAAAGCTGAAGGCGGGATGTTCGAGCGCTTGTTCATTCATGCTTAACTCGATCCCATATACCTTTATTGGCGCATGAACAATCGAGCGCTAAGAAAGAGATCCTGTCTTTTTCGATATTTTTTTGAACTTTTTGTTTTGTTTGTTTAGATTAATTATCCGAGATAATAAGAAAAAAAATTCATCGCATGAAATTTGTTATGTTTTTTCGTGTTTGCTATGAGTATGGGATTTCGAAACTCGCCCACATCCAGTAACCCAAACTTGTATGGTGTAACTTTAGTGATAAACAAATGAAGTGACGTAATGTAGCCAATAAATATGATGATGATGATATTAACATGCAGAAGCACCTGGGGGCCCCAACCGACTCGAGCGCCAACCGGGATCTGCTGTTTTATATTGTGCCCCACTTGTTTCTGGGTTATTTACCGACCAGACAACCGTTACCCGGCTTATTATAACTCAGTTGACAAATTACCTCTTAAGATTTCACGAAGGCTTATTGGTAACGGCTCCAAATTCCAGACGAGGTATCTAGATGAATGGATTATTCGAAGTGCGCCCACAATGAGAAGTTAACCGTTGTCGAAACGTTACAGTTCGGGGGTATTTTTATGTTTCTGGGTATGCATAGCCATCCGGAAAACACATAAAGCTTCGACAGAAATTATTAGGTGCTCGGAAAGTTCGTAGAGACTTTGGAGTTGAATGCAACAAAGCTTAGTATGTCGATGTTCCTTTCATTTCACGCTTAAACTTTTCCAGGTGTTCTATGAAATTTACTGGATGATTTTAACTGAGGAATGAGCAAATCAAAAATCAAAAAGAAAAGAATTTAATTCCACAAAGATCATTATCTTAACACGATATTTATGAATCACACATTTTTCTTGGCTTATTATTATTCAGCCAATTAATAATTTAATAACTTCTCTCAGGTATTTCCCTGATCAATAACGTTTCATATCAAAACTAGATCAATATATATAGTACTCAGTCTAGTCCTCAGAATATTGTAGTACCATAAAGGATTCTTCAGCGCTATTAAGAAAACATCAAAATGAAAATAAACTTATCAACTACCTGCCGCCAATTTTAGTCCTTCAAAAAAATGAAATATATTGAAATTCTTGAACTAGTTCTGCATAATATACATGTAGGATCCAGTTACTTATTGTTTCCCTGTAAATAATTGCGATGGTCAACCGGGTGCTTGGAGACCTATTAGTTTCTTTTAGTGTCGAGGGCATGACAGTTTCAATTGATTTACAGGGAACGAATTGTTATTGTACATAATGTAAAAAGGATGTGTTATTCTTCGAGGTGTCGAAGATATGTCAAGAGTTGTAAATCTTGAAGATATTTATTGAGGGGTTGATAATGTTCAAATACAACACGGTCGTGCCAGATGGTTACATCTGTTTCCCAGGTTCTAGTCCTTTTAGAATATTCGATTTCCAGGAATCCGCGAAGATCTTTGTGGGCGGTACGGCAAAGCTCTTATTGGACGACATGGGGATGGTACTTTCCCCTAAGGGTGTGGCCAAGACGAAAGAAGGGATATTCGAGACAGGGTAGTTCCAATCGGCAGAGAACACAGTCCAGATTAAACCAAAGACGGGTACAGACGGTGCAGTTTAACTTAAGTCTAAGACGGGAGACGGAACAAGTTCGGTCGGTCAACTTAAGACGTACGACGTAAATACGGTTCGCGGACTAGATTAAGACGAGTCGCGAACAAATCAAAGACGAGATGACCGAAAACTTGAAGTACGACGGAGACGTGATAAACGAAGACGTTTCGAGTAATTAAACTAGAGTTAAAGACGAAATTCAGTACCGTAGTGAGAAACTTGTTAATTAAGACGTAATTAGGATCTTCTCAATACTGAGTTTGTACTGTATGAGTGTGGCTTCGTAAATAGATGTAAATAATTCAGAAGAGTTTAATTATTGCAAATCCAACAAAGTCACGGAGAAAAAGACGAAAGGCCAGGTAATCGAATCATACCTCTAGACGATCGATTAACCAAGCCTACATATATTTCCACTCCAGCAGTTTACATGTGGACTCGCTTCGAGTCAGAATACCCTTTATGTGTGGTCGATACAAATTAACTCCCCAATACTTTATATGCACATCTAATTTCTTGTCCTATCAGTCAGTTCTTCGTTACAATATCGCTATGAATCTCCCATGGTGACTGAATGGACTGATGATATTAGTCTTGTTGCGGGAAACTCATTCTGAATTCTGTATCGTTCCCTCTGCCAAGTTTGGCTAATTAATCTTCAAACAATAATATATAACTGAAGCGACGTCCGCAAGGCTTTCGTTAGCAAATTGCTAATAACTTTGATGAAAAACAACTGTTTAAATTCGGAACACATTTTCCTGTTGAGTTTAGAGACCACAACGGAGATGGGATACTCGGAAAGTACTGATTTTCGAAACATTCTCAATCCAGTTGGAACCGAACATTGTTCTTCGAGATATAATAATAGGCGTTAATTCAATGGAAGCGCTTAAAAATCCAACTGCGTACTCATTTACAGTGGCAAGGATGTTTGAAGGGAATTCAAATTGTTTTATACGTACAATTTTACACGGTGGTATTCAAAAAAACAAATTTTTCTCAACCTGTATTCGAATTATTATGAGGTATTATAATTGATAAAGAAACTGCAACACTCAGAAGGAACTGTTTGAATTTTAATTTTTTTTGGTAAAACATAGATAGTATAGCAAGGAGTAAATGATTAAAATTTGCAGAAAAAAACAAAGGGATTAAAATTTTTTGTGATAAATTTGTTAATAATGTGTTTGTCCACCGCGATTATATATACACTACCCAACACGTCTCGGCATTGCTGCAATAAGATGTTTTATTTCTTGTTGAGGTTTACTATCCCAAGATACCTGTACTCATGTCTCAAAACCGCCAAAGTCAGTGGGGGCTGGCGTTAATTTCCAAACCTTCTACCGATGATGTCGTGAACATGTCCTATGGGCGAAAGATCAGGGGATCTGGCAAAAAATTCACATGGGTCGCTTCGAAAAAGTTCAAACTAACTCTGGCAACATGAGGTCGGGCATTAGCTTGCTGAACTATTGGATTCTCGAGCCAGTTAAGGTAAAGGAGAACATATGGCTCCACTATTTCTTGAAGGTAACGCAGCACTGTCATGTTACCTCGAATAAAGACCAAAGGTGACCTTTTTGCATGTGCAATAGCACCCCATACCATAACGCCTACTGTCCAGTGTACATGACGTTCAACATCAAACTGAGGTTCACGTATTTCTCTTCGACGTCGTCAAACCCTTCTTCGGTCATCATGTCCACCCGAGGAGAACCGAGACCTGATGTCTTTCCACATTCCAATGTTGACGTTCTCTGCACCACTGTAATCGTTGTCGGCGATGTTCAACCATCAGAGGTAACACAAAATGAGGTCGATAATGCTGTAGTCCAAAAGACCTTATCCGGTGGTGAACCGTTTGGACAGTTACAGGATGGCCTTGTTGTCCTAACCACTCATCAGCCAAAGATCGACTTGTCATAAATCGGTCTCTAATGGCCATAAGTCTTAGAAGTCGATCTTGAACTTCATTTGTGCCCTTCAACGTTCGGTGCATACTCTTCTTCGATTTTCGGCATTATCAAACTCCTCGAATAGCTGGTTGGTTGTGAAATTTAAAAACTTCGACTATAATATTGAAGTAACAAAAATTGTTCACATGAAAAAACCGAATTCTCCAAATTCGATCATTTACTTCTTGCTATCTAGGTTTTACCGAAAAAAAATTAAATTTAAACAGCTCCTTCTGGGTGTTGCAGTTTTTCCGTCAGTTGATGTATTTGGATCTTTTTTCGAAAACGAAATTCATGAAAGCTGCTTCGAGCAGAAATTTTCCTAGGAAATAGAAAAGAGAAGCAAGAAAAATGAAAAATAAGAAGGAATTCCTTCGAGTTGAATTCTGTGGTTCCTAAGATTCATGCGTACCATACCATCGATTTCGGATTGCAAAAGTTGATCGCATGAGAACAGAGCGATTTTAATCACCCACCATGATTTTCCCTAAATTCGTTCGCTGCCGAAGGAGCGAGTTTTCCCATTATTTCCCACTCAAGACGTAACGTTGAAATAAGGTGAAAGATTTGAGAAAGAAAAATAAACAGTTTTTCAGCTCCTGCCTTGCCGCATTATGCCAGAGCTCTTCGTGTTGTTCGTTGTTCTTGCATCTCATTTCATCGCAACCACTCTGAACGATATCTTAGATTTTACCAGCTGGCTTGGGAGACGACGTATGTCAACGTTTGATCTTAAGTAAATTTATGTGTTCTCCTCTATACAGGATGTTGATCTTTCTTGGTTTGTTTTTCATTGATCTCCTTTCAATCATATATCTCTTCATTTGGATTCGATTTAGTAAAGATATATTAATTTAAAAATTAATTCATTTCAGATAAGTTTCATTCAATCAGAAAAAGCCAATATGGTTTCAGACGCGGACGTTCAACTGAAACAGCAGACATCGATTTTACTCAGGGTGATTGATCCTCGAGTATATTATGTTTTTACAGGCATATTCTTCGAATTACTTCAAGCCCTTGACACCAACGCTCCAAGTTTTATCTCATATGAGAAAATATCGGTGGAGGTTTTCAATACCCAATTTTCTCACTTCGAATCGGAATTCTTCAAGGTTCTTCGATTTTTATATTGTTATAAATGATCAAACTCAATTATTTTAGCAGGAAAAACTGTGATATTTCTAGATGATGTCTGCTTCATTGTCATATCAATGAGTGTATGCGAACTGGGTGTGTGGTAAATTCTAGAAGGAAATTTCAAGTCCTGGTGTCACGCGCCAATTGAAGGGAAAAAACATTGATATCTTATAGCGCCTGGTTATCAGTAATAGATCATACAAATACCAGACCTATCAGAAGTGGAGCGGATGAATTACATAGGTCTGCGTCCTCCCAATAGAAATCGACATTCAGCTGAGTGGACTGCACACAATGAACCGAATTCAAAGCGAGTTAAAACACAACAGTCAGCTGGCAAGGTTATGTCATCATAACCTTGCGCGAGGTATTATATTCATTGAATATCTCCAAAAGGGCCAGACCATCGACAGCGATTATTATATAGCGTTATTGGATCGTTTAAAGGATGAAATCGTTGAAAAACGACCCCATTTGAAGGAAAAAAAAAGTGCTGTTTCATCAAGACAATACGCCGTGTCACAAATCAATCAAAACAATGGCAAAATTGCATGAATTGGGCTTCGAATTGCTTCTACTTCCAACGTATTCGACAGATCTGACCTCCAGTGACTTTTTCCAGTTCTCAGACCTCAAAAGAATGCTCGTTTTGAAAAAATTTAGCGCCAATGAAGAAGTAATCTCCGAAAGTGAGGCCTATTTTGAAGAAAAAGACAAATCGTACTGCAAAAATGGTATCAAAAAGTTGGAAGATCGCTATAATCGCTGTATCGCCCCCAAAGGCAACTATGTTGAATAAAATCGAATTTTGCCAAAAAAATGTGTTTTACTATGGTAGACCAGGGACTTTTCAGTCGGCCTATTACAAGTAGAAGCACGAGTCCCCAAGTTTAAGTTCTAGTACCTCTACAACACCTACACCTACGACATCAAAAAAAAAAAAAATCTCTAAGCCCTGTATATAGATGACACAGGAGTCAGACATCAACGAACAAAAGACTCCAAGAAGCCCTAGAAGATATAGACGAACGGTTTATTGAATGATAAAGTCAAATAAACCGCAAAAAGGGCCAGGCTTTTCTCCTACAGAATAGATGAAGGAGAGATCGAATCGAAAAATCGAGGAAAGTATCTAGGTCTAACACTAGATAATAAAAAAAAAACAAATTCAGCAATAAGCAGACTTTACCCCCTTATAGGAAGAAAGAGACAAATGAACCTAAATATGAAACTGGGAATGATCAAGTTAATTTCAAGACCTCAACTAGCAAATGGTTAGGTACCATGGGGCCACTCAACCAAAAGCTATATCAAGAAGAGTGGAAGACTGTCACAGATTTCCTGGAGAGGAAACTCGGAAGGAAAAGTCTCAAAATCCAAATGAATAGCTAAAAAAATAGTAGACCCTGTAGAATATGTGATTAGATCTACAAAATTGAGTGAAACTCAATCAAATATGAAAAATGAAGAGACTCTTCCATGAAAAATCGTGATGGGTTACAAACATAAAAAGTCAAAAGGAAACTTAAAAACAGCAGGTCAGGTTCAGTGGGATAGATCATGAGGATTCCCCTGCCTAATCAAAAAAAAAAACGAACCTCTGAAGATGCTCACTGCGCATTAACAGGCAAATAGCCAGATTACAAAGCCCAAAATGTTCCAATTCTAAAGATTCATAATTTTTTTGTTAACCCGGACCTGGATTTTCAAGGTGGTTATTGCATGATACGTTTGGGATCTCAATAAGGAACATATTTGCCAAATATGAAGAAAGTATACCGGGTGGTTCATTTGATATGGCCTCAGAAAGAAACGGGCAAAATTCATAAAACACCCTGTATCTCGGCTACGAAGACAGTAAGACCCAATAAATGGGGTGTCTCCAGAACCGCCTTGGTGCCACTTATGCACCTGTGAAGTATGTCCTTTCCCACGGGCGTAGCCAGGTTTCAGTTTCGGGGGGGGTTTTACATATTATAAAAAAAATCTTATGTTTTTCTTTTTAAATATATCAACTTCAAAAGAGCCAACCCATTCAGTCTATTTTCACTAGTTTTATTTTTCAAGTATGTTTTGAGAAGAAATAAGCATTTTCAAAATCATTTTTTGAAATTTAGTTTATTTCTTTACATCGATTCCTATAAATATATTTAGGAAAAAAATGCCGTCGTAGTATTTATACAACAGAGTACTCAAATTCAAATTTATGAGTAGAAAGTTTATATGCAAAAAACCGGTAAAAAATTATAGTTATCACGTTTTTTGCATTTTTTTCAATGTTTTATCATGAAATTTTGGTGGCAAACTTCAGATTCGAATTCTGCACCCCAGAAACAGAGATAATGAATCGAAGAAATTAAAACTATCCCATCAACTGAGTTTTAGCAGAGATAGATATAATACGCCAATTTTGAACTATCGTTTGAGCCAGGTTTTTCGGGCAAAAAACTTTATGGAAGGAAACGTCAGAAGATTAAATTTTTTTTGTATTTTTTTTTTGTTCTGTCAAAGAATTTTGGTGCTAAACCTCAGATTCGGATTCAGAACCCAAAAAAATTAAGGGTGTTTTTTTTAGAGCTATAGAACTTTAAATTGCAATAAAACAACGATGGATTATTCGATTGATATGAATTTTATTTATCCGTAAGATAATCTTGTGGCATTACATTTTAAATATGATTTATGGCATATGACCGACAAGGCTGGCTCGGATGTAGTCGAATCTGGACGTCCAATTTTCGATGACTTTTCCAACATTTGTGGCCGTATATCGGCAATAACACGGCGAATGTTGTCTTCCAAATGGCCAAGAGTTTGTGGCTTATCCGCATAGACCAATGACTTCACATAGCCCCACAGAAAGTAGTCTAGCGGTGTTAAATCACAAGATCTTGGAGGCCAATTGGTCCAAAACGTGAAATTAGGAGGTCACCAAACGTATCTTCCAATAAATCGATTGTGGCACGAGCTGTGTGACATGTTGCGCCGTCTTGTTGGAACCACAGCTCCTGGACATCATGGTTGTTCAATTCAGGATTGAAAGAGTTAATAATCATGGTTCTCTACCGATCACCATTGACAGTAACGTTCTCTCCATCATCGTTTTTGAAGAAGTACAGACTAATGATTCCACCAGCCCATAAAGCGCACCAAACAGTCAGTTTTTCTAGATTTAACGGTGTTTCGACATACACTTGAGGATTAGCTTCACTCCAAATGCGGCAGTTTTGTTTGTTGACGTAGCCATTCAACCAGAAGTGCGCTTCATCGCTAATGGACGTAGTGTGCGATACGTATTCCGCACAGAACCATTATTTTCGAAATAAAATTGCACTATTTTCAAGCATTTTTCAGGTATGTTTCTATTCATGATGAATTGCCAAACCGAACTGAGAATAAATCACTTAACAGCTGTTGAATCGGTCGCCATCTTGAACAGAAATGCCAACTTAAAGTTATATACCTCGAAAAAAACACCCGTTACATACGAGCGAAAAAATCAAACTAACTCATTACTTTCCTTTGAGGGGCACATGTGAGCACAAATTGACTGGATTACGTAGAGGTAATTTAATTCAAATTTCACATTACAAATTAATTGAACTGAGAGTGATAATTTCATTCACTTTTTACAAATTCCATTAAAAAATATTTTCGAGATTTTGAAAAAAGAATAAGTTTTTTTGACATCTTCAACATTTCGGGGGGGGTTTGAACCCCCAAAACCCCCCCCCTGGCTACGCCCGTGTCCTTTCCCAATGAAACACCCTGAAGAAGAACAATTTGACGATTATTTTGAAAAGACAATTGTCCAAAAGATAGAAATTCTTGGAGAAATTTCGTTCCACTAGAGTCGTATCTCTGTCAAAGCAGCCTGTATAAATACTCTTGGGTCGGTGTCCAAATTGCTTCGATCGGGTTCAGTGAGCTTGCGAAGTAGCAGCAAGCCAGAAACTTGAATAACACGTAATTTTCCAACTGGTACAAACTGTTGTGAAATTTCCCCGACTTGAACTTACAACGTTTCGGAAGGAAATCCAGCCGAGAACCGTACCCGAGGACCCAACGTCGAGGGCTACGCACAATTTTTACGGCACCAGTCTCGACAGGAAATGTACTTGGCAAATGAACAATAGCGGCCTTGCCGAATGTTTTCCACTGGATGCGGACTTGCAGGGGTGACGGGAATGTTCCACGTCATATCCGACGTCGGAAATACCCATTCTGGTGTATACCGGGACGCGAATGAACCGTCCTCTTAAAATCAGAAATTCGGTTTGCGTAAAACATTCGGCGCGTCCCTTATATATAAGAGAGAGCGCTGTGAGGAGTGACAGTTGATCTATTCATTTGAATATTGCGTTGCCGAGGGTAGTTCGTAGGTGGGGAGGGGTGGTGGTGGTTTTTTTCAGTGAAAAATCTTTTTCGCGAGGAATTTCAGGGTTGGTTTGGGAATGTGTCGTTTCCGGATATGTGTCATGCGGTTTTATTTGGGTGGTTTCGAATTTAGTCGGAAGAAAACAGTATTGGCTTCGATATTTCTTGATATTGTCTATATCCAATGCAAGGAACTTGTATGACATCTTCTTCTTCCACATATTTTAAGCCGGTGGCTTGTATTTCCCAATTATTTATGCCTCTTGGGAGATTGACGTCCACGAGTCCTTCCATCGTTTAGGCGGTCTTCCCAGCGGTCGACGTGTTCCTGGATTTCCATCTCTTACTGGCAATTCTTTCTTCATCAACCCTTTCCACATGGGCACTCCAAAATCTTCTTCTATTGCTGCCCCATCGAACTATATCTGGAACTTCACACTCGTTGCGCATGTCTTAATTTCTCTTTTTATCTCGTAATATGAATCCTAGGATGTTTCTGAGTACTTTCATTTCGGTAGTTCGCAGTGCATTCTTCATCACCTTGGTGTCAGCTCTCGTTTCCATTGCGTACGTCATCATTGGTCTCACAATAGTTTTATATATTCTGGATTTTGAATCTTTCCGCATGTGTTTGTTGTTCCATACAATGTCTCTGAGAGCACTCGATATCCTTGCCGCCTTGTTTGTCTGGTCTTTAATTTCTCTGGTTCTGTCCTGATTAGCTGTTATTTGCACGCCGAAGTAAGCAACCGACATCACCTGTTCAATTGGTCGATCCTCCAACACAAGTTTACATCTTATTGGTTCTTTTGAAGCCACGAGTGATTTCGTTTTTGCAGTCGATATTTCCATGTTCAATGTTTTGGCCTTTGTGTGAAATTTTAACAGGAGCCGTTGTAAATCGTCCTCGCTCTCAGCTTCAATTACTGCGTCATCGGCATAACAAATTATCTTGATCTCACCGGTTGTCAGCCTGTAACCTCTTGTTGTCTTCTTCAGTTCTTCTATCATATCGTCCATTATTAAATTGAACAAATGAGGACTCAAGAAATCCCCCTGCCTTATTCCTATCGGTGTTGTTATTTCTTCTGTTAAGCCGCTGTTAGTCACTATTTTAGTGGATGTTTGGTAATTTAGGTCCGTTATTTTCTTAACGATATTGTCAGGAATATTTAGGAAACGAGTAATATCTTTCAGTTGAACTCGATCAAAAGCCTTCGTGAGATCAATGAAACACATGTACATGGACTTGTTGTATTCTATAGACTTTTCTACCAGCTGTCGTACTATATATATAGCGTCTATGGTTTATCGGTTTTTCCTAAATCCTTGTTGTTCTTCAGAGATGCTCGTGTAGTTCTCTATCATTTCCGTCAGGATTTTGGTGAACAGCTCCATGGTAGAGTTCAGCAGGGTGATACCTCTATAGTTTTCAGGCTTCCTTTTGTCTCCCTTCTTGAATATGGGTATTGTCAAACTCTTCTTCCATTCATCAGGAACCCTTCCTTTATCAATAATTGTGTATGACATCTCATTGGTTAAATCTTCAAATCTTTATATCAATTAACCACATCTGCTATCTTTGAGGGAAAGGAGTTCACGTAGACGTGTTGGAAATGATCTTTATTCGAATATAAGAAGAAAGGAAAGCAAGTGGATTCAATATACTCAGACTCCCAAAAACTTATCATTCTGTAGCGCACTGGTTGCTTATCGCTAAATTAAAAGCATTAGGAGTTGAACCCCCGCTTTTAGATTGGTTAGCTGATTGTATTAGCGGTATCATTCTGAAAGTTTCATGTTGTGGTGTGCTCTCCGACGAATTTATTATTGAATCCGGAATTTTGCAGGGACCACCACTATCAGCACTATTATTCCTTGTATTTGTCAACAATATTGGAAAGGTTATCAGATTCAGCTTGTTCTTGATGTTTGCTGACGATTTAAAGGTATTCAGGAAAATTTCTTCTTCTGTTGATTGTGAGTTTCTACAACGGGATCTCGATAAATCAACGAACTGGTGCCTAGAAAACCACTTGGAGTTCAATATTGATAAGTGCCAGGTGATAAGGTTTGGAAGACTAAAATCTCCCTGCAAGATTGAATATCATTTGAATCAGGAATCTCTCACAAGCACAAATGTAATTGAAGACTTAGGAGTCTATTTCGATTCAAAAATGAGTTTTATCCCTTCATTAAGAGATCAATGCAGGAATTCAATGATGTATAATGTATTGAAAATAGTTTACTGCTCAAGTGAAAGAAGTATTTTAGAGTATTCAGCAGTGGCATGGGTGCCATACTATATTTTCCATAGACAAAGTATTGAACGGGTACAGAGGAAATTTCTGAAGTGGGTATCGTATAAAACTGGGTTGTCAATGTCAAAACAATGACAAAATTTTGCACAGGAGCACTTTATTCCAAATTTTTTTTCCTCGTTTCAAAAATGGGGAGTGAAAGTTTTTCGTTCAAGCTCAAATCCTCTTAGAGGTTTCACAGAATACTAGTAGAGTCGGAATAAAAAACAAATAATATTAAACAAAATATTTATTTCCTACAGGCTTTGCAAAACTAAGCAATGCAATTATTGCATCATTAGATATGATCGATTCATCTACAGTCGGGGTTTCGAATTAACTATAATATTAACTTCGAGTTATGGAGGTAATTTTTGTGTCTTCGACCTAAAGAGGTAAAAATGATTGAATATAACAGTAAAATAATTTAGATTTATGCATTGTTATTTTTTCGACTAGAAATAATTTTTCAAGGGGATTGAACATAATTCGAGGTACCGAAGGTTTCGAGTCGACTGTATTTTGTAGGAAACAAGAGTCGGTAATTTCATGATTGTTTTTATTTAGTATATTGCGTCCTTATTATACGGTCAAATGTTTATTTTATTGAGACCTCTATCTGGCTTTAGAAGCATTGTGGTTACCATAGAGGAGAAGGGATTACTCGGTAAGAAGGAATTTTTTTTGAATTTGTTATCATCTAGAATTTATTCTCAAAAAATCTCACAAATTCCATTCTCCTGATACAATCTACTGGGAAACTTCATTGGGTAATTTTAAATTTATAGGGAATTCCTGAGAAATTTGAGTGCTGGATTTCGGAACACACATCTCAGCATCCAGGGATTCAAACCCCGTGAGATTTTTCTGTTAGATAAAGAAAGTAATAAACTTTTGTGTAGAATTCAGAGTGTTTCCGGAATATACTATACCTAAAACATGAAGCCTGAAAATTTAATGGGCGGAAGATTTCAACCGTGTGAAATTTGGTAGCTATTATGTATTGCTCCCCTTAGATCGATTATTAATTGATGAATTAGTGAATTTATACGAGGGTTAATATTTATGTATTGAGAATACAAAAAATAGAGAAACGATTTTGATGCAAAATAATTTTATTGCTTTTTGAAATAATCGCCTTTAATACACTTTAATACACTTTTGCATGCGATTGAATTATCATTCGAAACATTTTTTCCTATCAGAAGATGGTAGTTCTGAAACATGCGTTTTGAAGGCCTCAACCTCAACTTTGGGCGATGAAAATCGTTGTTCGCGAAGTTTATTTTTGATTTCTGGGAAGGGGATGGAGTCATTCAGTGCCAAGTCGGGGCTGTAAGGCAGATGACCCATTAATTTGATTTTTATGTGTCCAAATACACATTTGTTGCATTTGATGTGTGTTAACTCGCATTGTCTTGATGCAAGATGATTCATCGTTTTGGGTTTGTTTCTCTCAATTCACCGAAAACTTCAGGCGAACAAATGGTTTCATACCACTTGAATTAACGGTTTTTTGATTTTCAAGAGCCGCAATTGCCACAGGACCAGCTTTCCTGAAGAAAGACGCCACCATTTGCTTCTTAACGCTTCGAGAACGAACAACTTTTGTTGGCTTTGCTTCACATTAAAACACCCAAACTGCTAACTGGCCTTTTCTTTCTGGCTCATAGGCATAAATCCACAACTCGTCACCTGTGACGATGTTGTTTACCGTTTGGATGCGCCACAGTTGTATTTCGAAACCATCTTAAACATTTCCCGATTTCCTGATATGTCACATGATGATCTTCTTCAATTGATTTTCGCAAAGCATCAATATTTTTCGGCACAACGACGTATTTTGGACGACTTTCTTTAACTTCGTCCGTGAGCGAACTATGTCCACGTTTGCATTGTGTACCAGCGATATACAGTGGCTTCAAATGGTGCTTCACTGGCAAATGTTGGATGTAGTTCATAGATGCATTTTTCTTAAGTTAGACCACGTCGAAAGTCATATTTTTCATAACTCGAAAATTTTGAGGAGTTAAATCCATATTTTGGCAGAGATGAAATTTTCAGTTTACTGTAAACAACAAAAATTGTGCTCGTACGTCAAAACGTTATGAGTACTTATAACAGAAAAATGTCAAATTTCACGATGTCAATATCAGATTTCACCTGACAATATCAGTGTTTTCAATTGTCAATACATAAATAGTAGCCCTCGTACAGCGAATTTTAAGTTGATCGCTCTCTGGTTCAAATATTAGTCAAACATTCATGACTTTGTGAGGTTCGTATAAGAACATAAATAATTAACGACGATTTGATCCATAACGATTGCATTGAATTCTATGCGTACGCTGATGCTAATTCGCAATGCAAATATTGAGTGGTATCTTTATATCAATATTTGACTAGGCTCATAACAAATTGTTCCACATACTAACGTTTTGTATGGCTTGTCATGTCGCTCGACGTTCAAACTTGATGCTCGATACAGCCACTGAAATAGCGAGAATAATTCTCAAATACGCATGAATCTGAACACGAAAAGCCCAACTATTCGAGGATAGAAGTCATCGGCATTTACTTCGTGATTCCTATTTTTGAATAATTTCCGCTCTTTATGTTTGGGTAGTGCAGACACCAGGAAATTATACGAAAACATTCTAGAGACGAGAAGGCGAAAGGTTTTGGGAGCTTTTCAATAGACCAGTCAGCTTGAAATTAGATCGATGAAATTCAAAGCCATAAGATTTCCCTTGAAGAAGCTTCATGAGCATTATAGGGTGGTCACACACACGTCCAGATGTTAACTCGTTCAGTGCTGCTGAATTTACCAGTTGGGAAAAACAAGCTCTTCCTCCATAAAACCCTAAATGACAGAGATATTTGTTGAAAGATTTGTTTTTCGTTCAAAAATTAAATACATAGGTTAACTCCATTATTATCTAACAAAAATTATCCAACTGTGTTGAACAATCCTGTCGTGACAGTTTTGTTAATTATAAAGAGTTCAAAAATTTTACAACTTGCATGAAACCTATTCTTCACCAATGAAGATCTCAACTGGAAGTATAAGGCAGAAACGAAAGAATATAATACTCTAATTTCTATATAGCATGATGTTACTAAATCAAATATAATGGTTTTCGTTTTGAAATTATCTAAAGTTTTCGATTTGATCTGATTTTAATTCCAACATGTTTGTAAAGTGAGGATGATGGACAGATACTCTCTATAGATGTACAAAATGACCTAATGGACCAAACCAAACAACTCCACTCAGTTTATATCTCCTAAAATATTGAGCACAGCCCCCTCAAATTAATTCGTTTCTATAGATCGAGCTTTGATCTGAAAACTATCAAAGTTTCAAGTTCGTTTTTTAGTTAATTCCAGTTGACAACTTGAAATTTATGGAATAATAGACAAATCGCATAATAGCGAGCATTTTTTGTAATCTACGAGTACGTTATAGACTCAATTGATAGAATTCTATGAAATTGCCATATAGAAATTTTTAGGTAAAAAATTTAAGTATAGAAAATTCGAGCATAAATTTTCGATATAAAAATTTTCAGGCAAGTTCAAATTCAGCTAATTGTGCTCGTTAATTCTATAAGGTGTAAAATTTTGCTTCCGCCGTTTTGCAATGGGTGGCTGTAGCGGTAAATGTTAGTCGAAATAAATAGATCACAGATGTCATTCAATAATAATAATAAAAATGATAATCATAGTTTATTGATCCTTTTAGACAAACAAGGTATATATAGGACATATGTATAAGCTAAGGTATTCGTAAACATAACGTCATCGAAATTTTAGTCGATTTGTATCTGCATCATGAAGTTATTCTCGATTAATAATGTCAGCTTACGAGTCAAATTTTCGACATTTACAGGAGGTTTTAATTTTCTGATCCAATATGAAGAAATCTGAGACTAAGGCTTATCGAATGCTCTCAAATACCTCGCCATAGGCCGATATTGGTGAAAAAACTTGACGAGAGTGGTTTCAACGCTTCAAGAACGGTGATTTTGAAGTCGAAGAACAGAGGAAGAGAGGGAGAGAGAGAAGGTAGAAGAGAGAAGGTTTTCGAAGATGCAGAATTGGAGGTATTACTTGATCAGGACTTGTGTCAAAAGCAACAAGAATTTGCAGGATCATTGAGAGTGGCGCAACAAGCCATTTCAAAACGCCTGAAAGTCGTTGATTCGATCGGAATGATTCAGAAACAAGGAAATTGGGTGCAGTAACAGTTGAAGCCGGAAGATGTTGAACGGCGTTTGTTTTGTTTGCTTGCAGCTGCAACTAGGCAAAGACGGAAGGTATTTCTGCATAGCATTGTAACAGGAGACGAAAAATGGGTTCAGTACGATAATCTCAAGTGCTGAAGACCCATATCCCAACCATGCTTCCACGTCTACGGCCAAATGGAATATTCACGGTTCCAAGTGCATGATCAGTATTTGGTAGGACCAGCTCGGCGTAGTGTATTATGAGTTGTTGAAACCGACTGAAACAATCACAGGCGATCGTTATCGAAATCGAACAGAGCATAGAAATACAAACGGCAGCAATAAAACGAAAGACATGATGAAGTGATTTTACGATATGACAATGCTCGACCCCATGTTGCGAAAGTGGTCAAGACATACTTGGAAACGTTGACATGGGAAGTCCTACCCCACCCGTCGTAATCTCCAGACGTTGCTCCCTTGGACTGTCACTTGTTCCAATCAATGGCCTGGCTGACCAGCACTTCCGGTCTTATGAAGAAGTGAAAAATTGGATCGATTCGTGGGTCGCTTCAAAAGATGACTAGTTTTTTCAAGACGGGATTCGTACGCTGCCAAAAGATGGGAGAAAGTAGTGGCTACCGATGGATAATATTTTGAATCATAAATGAATAACTAGTTTTTCACAATAAAGCCTCGAAAAAAAATCTATATCGAAAGATTCTGCTTTTTCAAGGTGAGTTAACTCTATTTACGCCACTGCACTCAGTATCCCGGAAACATGGATATCCATAATTCCAGCTATAAGCTACCCTTCGACCAACGCTTTCTGCGGAAATTGATAGAAACCAGCCTTCACGCGATGGTTTGTTATTTTTTGCGACGCCCGAATAAGGATCACCTACTCGCAATCTATAACAAGGGTTCAATATGTGTAGAAACACAGGTTTTCGCGTCAGCTGTCGGGAATACCCAACTCTGCCGCCTACCAGAAAACGGAGGGTGAAGAGAGGTAGGAAATTGCCCCACATTCATATTAAGGGACATTATATTCTAATAAGTTTGACGTATGTAAATTGCACTACGTTCAATGATCGAACAATCCCATATTACATGAGCTAAGCCTGAGTTTAAATCGGTCGAGTCTGTTCTGGGTGGCTCATGCCCATCCTGATGTCATCCAGTTTTAGAATTCATTGAGAGAGATTGCTCATTGAGATATTTCAGAGTATTACCATTACCAGATGGGTGTGAAATGGTATTTGTTGTGTTTTTTTTTATCGGAACGTGCTGAAGGAAATTTACTATAATAACAGTCGATATAGTTAGTCAACACATTGGTTGAAAGTTTATTAACTAACCAAATCATTATAGACACATCGTCAAAAGTCTTGGCCTCCCCTATCAAGTCTCAAATTTTTGAATGTCACATGACAATTTTTTGTGTGTGTAATCATAACAATCTTATCACTTAAATGAAAACAATAAACTAGCAAAAAATGTTTCTTGTTCGAGAGAATACAGGTGTATTCGAAGTTGATCAGTTTTCAGCGGATAACGAGAGTTGTAATATTGAGAATATGCCGCGGAAAAGGCTGGGATACAACTTTCTCAGTTTGACCGTGCAAAAATAGTAGCCTTACATCAAAAAGTTTTGTCGATCCACCAGATTGCACAACGTTTGAATATTCCACGGAATTCAGTAAGGCGTTGCCCGGAGACCGGTGCCTGGTTGACTCAGAGTAACATCTGCAAGATCATTATATCGCAAATTTTACTGGAAAGAATCAAACGGAGTCCTTCGAAGTCATTTTTTGAGCACCTATTGACGGGTAGTCTCAACTAGTATCAGATGGTTGCATTCCTCAAATTCAATGGCAAGAAGACCTTTAGGAGTACCTCGGATATCACCTGAAAATAGAGCTACCCGCTGGCAATGAGCAGAACGCCACCAAGACTGAGTTTTACCACAATGTCAATGACTAGTCACGATTCGGTTCACGAAGTGATAATCGACGAGAAAGGGTTTGGATAGGTCCAGGCAGACTAGAGCGACTCAATTTTGCCAGGGAAGTTGTGCCCTTTCAAGGAGGGTCAATAATGGGCTGGGGGGTATAATGTTCGATCGCAGTACCCCTCTTATTATAGTTGAACGAACAATGACTGGTGCCATCTACATAGAAAACATCGATGAACTAATAATTGTTCCTCTGTGCGACGAATTTTGGATAATTTTATTTATCAGGATGATAATACCCCACTACACCGCACACGAAGGCTTCAAAACATTCTTCAAGAGAACAATATCCTTTGAATGAATTGGCCAGCAAACTCACCAGACATGAATCCAATTGAGCACGGATGGGATTACTCAGGGAGAGCAATATCTTCTTCTTGCAAATGAAAATAGGGTAGTGTCAGTGTAGTGTGAGCCGATCAGCCACAGGGTGATATGTGAAAAGCCTATTGGACAGGTTTTGAAGTAGTTATCAGAGTCATTAGATATCAGTATTCATGTCCCCTCAGCAGCTTTTCTGTGACGTTTTCTGATACTACTTCATTCCAGACAAGCATTAACGATTTGTTAAAAGCTTCTGATCACTCGTACGGTAATATATTAATGAATTTCACTGATTTAGTTGAATACAAGTGTAATCTTCTTAATTAAAGTGGTAACTGCACATCGGTGGATATATATTGAAATACCAGAATTTCATATCAAAATTATAATCTTATGTTTTGGAATGCAGAACAACCGTTCTGGTTCAGGTGTAATTCCATGCCGCTCTTTGATCAGCAGCCAACAACATGCCTATCTAACTATATATAACGTCAAACTATATTCTGCATTTTGACATCGATTGTCTAGGATCCATAACCTTTAAAAATTACCATAACCGAACGTCAGTTAGATGAAATAAGGGGAGCTGGGCATTCATGTTGCTAGCTAATTCTCGGGTTTCTGAATCTGTCGGAATTTAAGGATAACTTCGAATTCCGTAAAATTATCTGTTTTTCTAAAAAATTTTGTCAGACAATAGGAATCTCCTAATAATTTTCTAGTGCAAAAAATTTCGATGAACTTCATCTTCGATTTCATATTTTGTAAATGGGGGAATAAAAATTTGAAACATTGCTGTAGATGTCATACAATAAGTTTAGGTATTCGTTAACATAACTCCATCAGAATATTAGTCGATTGGTGCCTGCATTATAAAGTTATTCTCTATTGAACATGTCAGCTTACCAGCCAAATTCTCGTCTTTTGCAGGAGATTATAATTTTCTGCTTAAATATAAAGAAATCTTCGGCTGAGGCTCATCAAATGATCTCAAATATATATGGTGAGGCAGCTCTCAGTAGAAGAACGTACCGAGAGTGGTTTCAACGCTTCAAGAACGATGATTTTGACGTCAAAACCCAGCATGGCAGTGGAAGAAAGATAATTTTCGAAGATGCAGAATTGGAGGCATAACTTGATCAAGACTCCTGTCGAACGCAACAAGAATTGGCAGTATCATTGGCAGTGACGCAACAATCTATTTTATAAACACCTGAAAGTCATGGGAATGATTCAGAAATGAGAAAATTGAGTGCCGTACGAGATGAAGCCAAAAGATGTGAAGCGGCGTTTGTTTGCTTGTGAACAACTGCTTGCAAGGCAAAGACGGAAGGAATTTCTGTATCGCATTGTGACTGAAGGCGAAGAATGGGTTCTTACGATAATCCCAAGCGCAGAAAATCATGGAGATCTCGGTGGGACCAGCTCGGCGTAGTGTATTATGAGTTGTTAAAACCAACTGAAACAATCTCAGGCGATCGTTATCAAAAGCAATTAATGATTAATTAATAATTAATTAATGAGCCGAACATTGAAAAAGAAACGGCCGAAATACAACGAGAGACATGATAAAGTGATTTCACAGCTCAACCCCATGTTGCGAAAGTGGTCAAGACCCGCCTTATTCTCCAGACGTTGCTTCCTCGAACTATCACTTGTTTCGATCGATGGCACACGGCCTAGCTGACCAGCACTTCCGGTCAGGTCAGTATTGATTCGTGGATCGCTTCAAAAGATGGCCAGTTTTTTCAACGCCGGATTCGATGGACAATACTTTGAATCATAAATGTATATCCAGTATTTTTCACAAAGAAGCCTCGAATTTCGGAGAAAAAGGTGGCAGCTAAGTTGTATGCCTATATATATATGAATGGTTGTAACATCGAATGGGTGACTAGGGCCGCCGCCAGGACCGGCAGATCGGACATTTTGTCGAGGAGTTAAATTATAGGGGCGCAAAGTCAGTTAATGAAACAAGACATACTTTTTGACACGAAAACGTTTTCTTAGTGAGAATACCACTCTTTGAAGTAAATCAATGAAATTGTCAGAGGCCAATTTTGTTTAAATCAAATAGGAGCTCTGAAGTACAGTTATGAAAATACAAATAGTTTCCAAAATGCACCTTCAAGAACTGCGTCGTCTTTTTCACTATAGACGTCGTACTTCTAAACAATTCAGGACATGTTTTGATGGAATGGACAAAACGTCCTTTGACAAGGAGCTTTTAAGTTGAAAAATACGATTTCATATGAAATTGAAAAGATGCCTGAGACGAATAACAGAGGCTCCTTAAAAGAAATTCAGATGAATAAGGCCAAGCAGGGCGGCAAAATTTTATTTTGCCGGGGCGCCAAAATATCTGGCAGCAGCCCTGGGTGACGAATTCGAAATAACTTCATGGGAACAACAGACACCCTGAATATTCCAACTATTCTATAATCAAACCCGGCGGCAAAAAATTGGCCTAATCCAGTAACACCATTTGATTCAATCTAGACGACTCCGATTGATGAAGGGAAATTTTTTGTCTCATATGCCAATTTTGCGGCGACCCTAACAGCCCACGTTCCAGATACGAAGTTTTGTATTCACACCTAGGATTGGATTGATATCGATTAATTCGAGTGCCTTCAATGGCCAACAAAGATGAATTCGCTCTTGCGGTTTATTGTGGGTGCAATCGATTCATCATTGCCGGAGCCAGGGTTGAATTGGTAATTATTCAGGGATTGAACGTATTACGATTTTTCTATGATTCCACCTCGGTAATTAAATTCTGCCGATTGCATGTTGCGGCCCTGATGTCTCTGTTTGGTTCGATTCCACTCTTTGGTACGAAGATTTTGGCGCTTGGTAACATTTTACTGGATTATCTGTAATTTTCGAATTTAGTAAATGACTGATGTGTTCCATTAACTGATGAAGAATACGGGGTTGAATGAATTCTGTCGGTCTCGTCGTGCACAGGTTGACTCAAATTGGATGCAGATGTCCGTTCCATCTTTGCCTTGCAAGCAGCTGTTCACAAGCAAACAAACGGCGTCAACTCGTACAGCACCCAATTTCCTTGTTTCTGAATCATTCCCATGATTTTGAGGCGTTTTAAAATGGCTCGTTGCGTCACTCCCAATGATCCTGCCAATCCTTCTTGAATTTGACACAAGTCTCGATCAAAAAAAGCCTCCAATTCTGCATCTTCGAGAACCTTCTCTCTACCACCGCCATGCTGGTCTTCGACGTCAAAAGCACCGATCTTGAAGCATTGAAGCCATTCTCAGCACGTTATTTCACTAATAGCGGCCTCACCGAAGGTATTTGAGAGCATTCTATGAGCCTCAGCTGCAGATTTCTTCATATTAAAGCAGAAACTTAAAACCTCCCGCAAATGACATGAATTCGGCTCGTAAGCTGACATGTTTCATCGAGGATAACTTCATGATGCAGACACAAATGGACTAATATTCCGATGCCGTTATGTTTACAAACACCTAAGCTTATTGAATGACATCTACGATTATTTCGACTGCCACTCACCGCTACAGCCATCGACTACAAAACGGCGGAAGCAAAGTTTTACACCAAATTCACATACACCTAATATAAGGTGTCTTATTTCATCTGGGTGACATTTTTGAGAAACCCCTAACGAAATGCTTTTCGACAAATCTGCACCTAAAAGCTGTTAAAAAATATAAGGTATCCCATTTAAAGAACGCCAACTCCCCTATATATCTCCAAAACAGTAATTAATATCGATAATATGTTATGAGTGTCATTTAAATCATACAAATGAAAAAAAAAACCTTTCAGAATTTTTTGAATATCTTCAACAAAAAATTTTTTTTTTCAGAAACGCCCTGTAACAAACAAATATATCTATAATCTGCTTTATGTTTATTTCGAAGAAAGAGATCGGGAGTCCTTGAAGATGTTTTCTCTTATTCTCATAGTTCTCGAGATGCTTTCAGTGAGTATCGAATTTGCGACACCCTGTACACAATAACTCTTGAACGAAATGTGTTAGAAAATTGGAGTTTTCAGATTAGAATCAGAGTCGGAATATCTCGGATGAGTTTTTCATTAGGCAATATCCGTTCAATTATTCACGTATTGAATTTCAATCGAACTGAAATTCAGAAGTCAGTTAGAAAATGAGAGATCTAAGTTTATGCAGAATTGTCCTATCATTCTGAGATTGTAGGATTTCGAATTCCTACTTCGATACCTATAGGATATATCCCTAAAATCAAATTTTATAACGTTCTATTATATCAAAAAATTTACTCACTGAAATACAAAATATCCATTATCAACCAAAATCTATAGAAAAATGTTCCGTCATAATCAGAAATATCCAATCTTCGTACGAAATTTCCGACAGATTTCATATCCCTTCAAGTTCTCAGCAACTTGAGCTGAACATTCACTATTACATGTATTCGATCCAGTTAGTAATCTTATTTTACATTTTTTTTAGACTGACAGTTGTTCATTTGCTGCCTGCACACTGGAAAATTTCCCTCGAGAATTTCCTGCTAAAACAAATTATATTTTCACGCGTTTCGATAAATTTTTCGAAGTTTCGCCATTCAATTTTATTCGACATGATGTAAACGGTTCATTGATTCGGTGTATTGCAATATTCGATTGATTGATATTTTCCACATTGGAATACTCCCTAATTTCAACCATTTCATTCGATCAAAAATTGAAAATTCATTTTATTTCTTTCATCGATCATTTAAAACAAGCCATTTATTGTTTTTTTCATTTTCACAATATTTCTTCAATTCACGGAATCATCTTCTTCTATAGGATAGTATCAAGAATTCTTAGAGATAAGTTAGAATCCCAAGCTTAATTTTGAAATTTCAAAATTTTTCTATCAATAATTAGAATTTTATCACTTCGAAACTGTTGATGATGGAATATACTGGTTTGATAAGTGTTATTCAGACTCCAAAAACAACAACGATATAAGGTGGTATGCTAACTGTCGTGGTAAAATAACCACCAACGATACTAAACGCTTTGGTCGCCCGAATTTGGCAATTTTTTCGGAAAACATCCAAAAAGTCCACAAAATGATTTTGAGCTATCGTAAATTGAAATCGGGTGAGATATCGATAGAGCTGAAGATAAGGAAAGACACTATTTCACGTGAACATTTATCTATGGAATGGATGCCGCACTGGCTTACCACTGATCAAAATCAAAAGCAATAACGCATGGTCGATTCCGAACGCTGTTTGGAGCTATTTCAGCGAAATATACAGGCTTTTTGCATCGATATGTGACAGTGGACGAAACATGAAGTCATCACTTCACTCCTAAGTCAAAATGAACGTCAGCAGCTGAGTGGAGAGCAGTCCGTGAAAGCAGTCCAAAGCGACCAAAATATCAAGCAATAATCACCCAAAGAAGTCGAGTGAAATCATTTTATTAATTATTAATTTTTAAGAATCAAAAGTGTTTTCACTGGTTAGGCACAGGACTTATTCCGTGAAGTGTAGAAGATGAAGATTACATACATTGGTTAATCTTCAAATGACTTAACCAAAATGATAGTTTCTGAGCATTTCACATTGTTATTTTTTCGAGGAGAAATCCTCTGCTTCTATCTCAAGCGTTATCTCTCTGTTTGCAGATATAATTGTCCCTCTAACACGCCTAATATTAACAATTACGTAATTTGGAGAGCAGCCAAGAATTAGAGAGGTGAAGCGCCGTTTCAGTTAATGACATAATTCTGAACATTATCATCTACAATATCCAGCAGTGGAAGTTGCCGCACAATTGATATTTCTAGAAAATATTAATTAATAGTTAGCCTCAGTTATTTCATATGGCATTCAACGAGTGCATTCGATTTTTGGTTGATATTCATTGGAATCTTTATCTAATTACTTATCTGGCTCTGGATTTCAGTTGAGCATAGGGCAAAATCCAATTCGTGACCTATGTGAACATATTCCACTATTTCAAAAATTTCGTCAATAAAATACAAAGTATCTGCCCAAATTTAGAGCTTCGTTTTCAAAACAAACCATACATTTTCGCAAACCAATAATCAAATTGACAGAACATCTGTCAAACGCATTTCGAGCAATAGATACTGCGATTTTTTTTTATTGACTGGTGTCAAAAAAATATTATATTTTCAACAAACAGTAGAGTAAAAATTTGCCACTCATTCTCTAATTTTGAACATTTTCTTTCTCTCCTCCAACGTGTAAACCATTTTATAAAACGCACCTCTAATAATTCGGCAATAGAGAATACTGAAAGAAATTTTCTGAAAGCAATAATCTCTTTGCGTATTCCTACACCTGACAGTATAGATTCTTATATGCATGAAGACAAAGGTGGCATTTAAGACTTTTCAATCACGTTATTGTTTGTTTTTGCTTCGGCTTCGAACAAAAGATAATCACGGTTTTATCGCTGCATGCAATCTAATGGTGAGAAATTTGAGAACTTGAGGAATATCTTCCTTTCAATAGAAATCAAACGATCAATTAGAACATCTCTGTTTTATTTAGTTTTATCGGTACCATAATTCAATAAAAAACACTCTGTAACTTTGTTAATATTCACTTTATAGAACACAAACTGCTGGTTCATACAAATTTGAATCCATGCATACATTTATGCTACAAAACTACTCACTTTCCCTATTCCAATTCCTGATGGGGTTGCAATCTTCTCCAGGGGGTTGCTAGTAGAAACAACCCCATGATCCCAAATCATGTCCCCTCGTCATCAAAAATCGACCTGTCCGAGTGTTGTCGCAAATTCTGAATCGTTGTTAAGTTGATGAAGATTGACACTTTTAAATGGGACACCCTGTATAAAATGATCTAGTGGATCTTAATTGAAGTTATTCGAAAAGTTTTTTCTCTTAATTCGTGTCATCAAGGGGGTATATTTGCAATTCATTAAATGCTTGTGCTAAGTCAACAACATTGGAATGCTCTTAATAGGTAACATTTCAGCTGAGGCGAAAATCGAACAGGCTAACGGACCCGCCAGTCCTGTTTCGTATTTCTGGACTCAGTTTCAGAAATGAGGCCTTCATGTGTTTAGCAGGAGCGTTCAGGGGATTCTGACAGCTCATGTGTGGTGATTACAAATTGTTGGGGCGAACAAAGGAACCCGACTGGGCATGGTTAAAATGAATTGAAGATAATTTTCAGAACAGTAATTCGAGTGTGTTGAAACGAATTAAATTCATAAAATTTCCGAAATGCTCACTGTATTCGCGGCGTAGAACGTTTTCGGATTGTGTTGTTGTGCACGTTTGCAAACACTTCTCTCTTCATCTTCTGCATCGTTGGAATTTGAAATACCGGCCCGTTCTTGTCGGATCCAGTCAAACGTTTCTTAATTTCTGACATGGTGGCGTTCCTTTTGTATGTAACCATAAGACGGGTCTTATGAAAAATCATGCGGAGAGTTAACATGAGAGGATGGCGAAGGTACAGCTAACGGTCCTTCTGTGGAGAGCTTTAAAACGCTTACAATGGATTCTCTCTTAATCTGAACACATCGCTTCACGAAAAATCGTGTTGGGACTATTTCGTTCCAGATATGTGTAGATACTGTGATGCAGTAATAGCATAATATTATTATACATAGGCGTACAACGGCGGAAGCGAATTTGCTTCCGCCGTTTTTTTCCGAATTCGAGGCTTTATCGTGAAAAACTGGTTATACATTTATGATTCAAAGTATTGTCCATCGCTGGCCACTACTTTCTCCCATCTTTCGGGCAGCATACGAATCCCTGGTGACGGAACGCTAGCCAACGCAAAAAATGCTTTGGACAAAAGACTTGTAGATGTGAAAAAGTGACATCCTTGAAGCCATCCCAGTTTTCTTGGAATTCATTAGAACTTGGGAACTGGAGAGTGAGCTGTAGACTAATGGCGAGAACAGCTCTGATGGGCGACACAATAGACCATATGGTCACAGTGCAATGAAACAGATTCTAAAGGGTGTTTTTTTAGAGCTATAGAACTTTAAATTGAAATGAAACAACGATGGATTATTCGATGAACATGAATTTTATTTATCCGCAAGTTAATCTTGTGGCATTACATTTTAAATATGATTTCTGGCATATGACCGCCACGGCTGGCGCGGATGTAGTCCAATCTGGACTTCCAATTTTCGATTATTTTTTCCAACATTTGTGGCCGTATAACGGCAATAACACACCGAATGTTGTCTTCCAAATGGTCAAGGGTTTGTGGCTTATCCGCATAGACCAATGACTCTACAAAGCCCCACGGAAAGTTGTCTTGCGGTGTTAAATCACAAGATCTTGGAGGCCAATTCACAGGTCCAAAACGTGAAATTAGGCGGTCACCAAATATGTTTTTCAATAAATCGATTGTGGCACGAGCTGTGTGACATGTTGCGCCGTCTTGTTGGAACCACAGCTCCTGGACATCATGATTTTTCAATTCAGGATTGAAAGAGTTAGTAATCATGACTTTATACCGATCACCATTGACTGTAACGTTCTGCCGATCATCGTTTTTGAAGAAGTACGGACCAATGATTCCACCAGCCCATAAAGCGCACCAAACAGTCAGTTTTTCTGGATGTAACGGTGTTTCGACATACACTTGAGGATTAGCTTCACTCCAAATGGGGCAGTTTTGTTTGTTGACGTAGCCATTCCACCAGAAGTGCGCTTCATCGCTAAGCAAAATAAAATGGACGTAGTGCGCGATACGTATTCCGCACAGAACCATTATTTTCGAAATAAAATTGCACTATTTGCGAGCGTTGTTCAGGCGTGAGTCTATTCATGATGAATTGCCAAACCAAACTGAGAATAAATCACTTGACAGCTGTTAAATCGGTCGCCATCTCGAACAGTAATGCCAACTTAAAGTTATATACCTCGAAAAAAAACACCCGTTACAAACTTAAAGTTAGCACCCCATATAGACCAAGACTAGTTCTCACCTTACCGGAAAGGAGTTCTCGTCCACGGAACATGAAGAGAAGTGAACGAATTTAGTTCTGTAGCTAGCGACGGTCCTCGTCGAAATATTATAAATACGGAATTGACATGTTACATTCGGTATTCCGCGCAGAAAGTGAAAATACAAGGTTGCTGATAGCTTCGGCAAAGTTCGACGGATCCATCAGAATTCCGTGACAAGCGTAACATCTCCGAACAGTTTAATGCCGGGTAATAAACTGACCGATGAGGACAGATGGAAGCAATACATCATTTTTCACCTTCTGCCGATAAGCGGGGACCATATTAATTGTGAATGATAATTCTTCCAAGTGACGCTGTATACCGTTATTCGTATCTCTCTACAAACGAAATATTTTGCCACAATTTTGATCTTTTATTTCGTTCAAAATGAGGATGGTTTCAGTTCATGCTCTATTATTGAACGTTGTCTATGCAACCCGTGATACTTTGATATTTAACGAACCAGAAATTATGGGAAGTTCACGGAATGTACCTATACAGGAGGAAACTACGTCGTTATTCCACATTGAAACAGTATTCACTCGAATTCAGGGCCGGCGTTAGCGATGAAACAGACGCCTCTTTTTGAGGGGCGGCAATTCGACACAGTTTGCTGGCCGCCTTTTCATATTTCATCTTTGAATTTAAAAAAAAAACATAAGAAGTTTTGTTCTGCCCCGCTGCTTTTGTCAGAATTCCCTATTAATCTCATTGAAAAAAAAATAAAATTATTATTGATTTCACAATGACGAGAAAGAATATCACCTTCGATGTAGAATTATTTGGAAGCCGATGTTTGTAATCCCAATTATTCTTATGTATATATGTGATATGTATTTTGTTTTTATGACATTCGTTTCATTCCACATTATTTTCTAAGCTAGGCAGTATAGGATGACCTAATTTTTCCAGATATACATAGGTAATAAACGGTGAATATTACAGAATATCATTGAAATATATAATAGTTCCGAGAAAATACAAGGTGATTCACCAGGATGGCCTATTAGTCGTTCATGGAAAAATTTTGAGCTGAAAATTTGCGTTGAGACTGTTTGCGGTTTGGACCAAAAATGCACAGGGTGTTCATAAGAAGATCATGAACTTGGACATCTCAAATTCATCAAAATTGAAGATTTTCAAATTCACACATTTGGAGAATCGGAAAAGAAAAAGTTTCTTTGAGAAAAGCTTCTTCTAGTGGAAAATGAACCGTTGAGTTTTTACCCAAGGTATGGCATATTGCCGAAATTGTCATCAAAAGAGCTATCTAATGATGCAATAATATACTGGGTGTGCCATTCGAAATAAGGAAGTAGTATGCTGTTACCGGTACAACCGGAAGTTGTTGAGATCTAAAAATATTTTAAGGAGAAAGATCATTGTTTCCAACCCAAATATGCAAATTTTCACTTCAAAATTGTAATAAGTTTTCCATAAACTTCTTATAGGCCGTCTGGGTGAATCACTCTGTATAATAGGGACAAAATATGAAATCGAAAATACTGAGATTTTGAATTTTAAGATGAATCAATCATTAGCACATTAATTCTTGGTGAGTGTGAAAAATTGTTATTGAGTATATTCAAAATAAAAGTGAATTCCCAAAAATTATACTTTCGTATTCACCCCATATGTATATATTCTATTGAAATTATTTATCTGGCCCTTTCTAATCCTAAGATTTATTGCTGGGAAAAGACTATTTATAATTTTTCGATCCAAGATAAAAATTTTCTTAAAGGATCATTCGTTCAACTTTGTCCTGATATATTCTGGAGGAAATAAATTGGAATATTTTGAACGACATTCAAGGCAGGTATGAGGAACGTAGTTTATCTCGAACATAATGAACTTTTGTGTTGAATAAGCGGAATATTCGGTAGGAACAGGAATTATTATGCAAAATATTGGGGTGATCAATACTCTCCGATAGCGGGCATATGAAGGGGGATCCAATGCAATAAAATCGCCCCCGTAAATGCCAATAAACCCAAGTGTAACCCTCCACCTTGGCGAAACAAATCACAATAAACTCAAGAGTAAAACTTGTCTACGTAGGCTTATCGAAATAAGAATTTATTGTTAGCCAAAACTCCGTTTGGCAACTTTCATTTTCGACTTGCGTCGGGGAATGTTCTATTGCCGCAAATATCACGACCTCGAGGAATGGAGCAAGTGTTCGGTTGAATTTCTTCAATAAACCCGCTAACCAAACCGTGGCCAGAAATGGCCGACGGATTTTCAGATTACAGTGATCGATTTTTTTTTTTTTTCGTTGGAGCGTAACGCTGAAAATGTTATTGTGGTAGAACGGTATTATCTAGATACTTCAAGAACGAGTGAAAACACCGCTCGGTTTTCCGTTCTCTTTAAACTGTTCACATGTATCACTCCAGGGGTTTTAGTTCTATATTTGTTTTATAATTAGAATTTCTAGAACCATCTGCGGAATATAATCTGTTAGAAGACTTTTTTCACTTCTATTGGAAGTAGTTCGTGGTGCTTTTCTACCACTTCGTTAAAACAGTAGCAGGAATTTATTGTAACCCAAATTATGTATCATCTAACTTCATTAGGTGCCTCTCAAAAAATTAATACACTAGTTCAAAGAATAATCAAGTCATCAGAACAATATTCAAACGAATTTTTAAGAATCGACATCAGTAATCACCGAAAATTTTTTTTCGTTTTGTTTGAAAGATATAGACGTAAATTGGTGTCTTTTGAATGAGATACCCAATATATGACTTGATCATAATGGTACAAAAGATAAAAAATGACTTACATAGGCGTACAGCTTTGCTTACGCCGTTTTTCTCCGAAATTCGAGGCTTTATTGTAAAAAAATGGTTATACATTTATGATTCAAAGTATTGTCCATCGCTGGTCTCTTCTTTCTCCCATCTTTCGGGCAGCTTACGAATCGTTAAAAAAACTAGTCATCTTTTGAATTAATCCACGAATCGATCAAATTTTTTGCTTCTTCATAAGACCGGAAATGCTTGTCAGCCAAGCCGTATGCAATTGATCGAAACAAGTGATAGTCCGAGGGAGCAACGTCTGGAGAATACGGCGGGTGGGGTAGGACTTCCCATTTCAACGTTTCCAAGTATGTCTTGACCATTTTCGCAACATGGGGTCTAGCATTGTCATGCTGTAAAATAACTTTATCATGTCTCTCGTTGCATTTCGGCCGTTTGGCTTTCAATGCTCGGCTCAAACGCATTAATTGCGTTCAACAATGATCGCCTGTAAATGTTTCAATCGGTTTTAACAATTCATGATACACTACGCCGAACTGGTCCCACCAAATACTGAGCATGACCTTGGAACCGTGAATATTCGGTTTGGCCGTCGACGTGGAATCATGACCGGGATACCACTATGATATTCTGCGCTTGGGATTATCGTTATGAACCCATTTTTCGTCTTCAGTTACAATCCCTTCCGTCTTTGCCTTGCAAGCAGCTGTTCACAAGCAAATAAAAGCCGCGCAATATCTTTCGGCTCTTAAGGATCCTGCCAATTCTTGTTGCATTTGACACGAGTCTTGATCAAGTAATGACTCCAATTCTGCATCTTCGAAAACCTACTCTCTTCCTCCGCCATGGTGGTCTTCGACGTCAAAATCACCAATCTTGAAGCGTTGAACTCACTTTCGGCACATTCTGTCTCTAATAGCGGCCTCACCATGGCAGCAGATTTCTTCATATTAAAGAAGAAAATTGAATTGAATTAATCGAGAATAACTTAATGATACAAAAACAAATCAACAAGTATTTCGATGGCGTTATGTTTACAAATACCTGTGCTTATTGTATGACAACTACGATCTATTTATTTCGACTACCACTTACAACTACATCCATCTAGTGCAAAACGGCGAAAGCAAAGTTGTACACCTAATATTTATTTATGAAGTGTCCCATCAAAAAATGAAGCCAAAAAACTCAATACCTTCAAAAACGTATGATATTTTTGAAAAGCCAATAAAGGAATTTTTTTCGACAAATCTGCTGCGTTGAAAAATATAGGGTGTCCCATTTAAGAAACACCAACTCTTCTCTATATCTTCAAAATGGTAATTGATTTCTCTGATCTGATATAAGTATCATATGAACAATAAAAATTATTTGGTGAAAAGATATCAGGGTTCTTCGAAGATTTTTTCTCTAAGACTTAGTTCTCGAGATGCATCGAATTTGGGACACCTTGTACACATCCTCAAATTCATTCGACGACGAAACGTGTGAAAACGGTCTAATACCAATTTTCTCGCAATTGTACCGTTAACGATACTTTGTGTCATATTCCCGAAAGATTGATAAGACCGTGGAAGATTTCGCCAAGGGGGGAAAACAAACCCTCTAACGGGATGAGAATCGGATAAGGGGCAATAACATTTACTCCGGACTCGTGATGGTCTTATATGCAGTGCACAATAATTAAATACATGTGTAAGAAAGGAGGGACTGGTAGAGGAACAACTAATAAAATGTATTGCCCACTAGGGAAATTAATATCAAGTGTCTTAATCCCGACCTCCTGAGTTGAAAATTGCCGTGTTATTTTTCACAGTCTGCGACCCAGTATTATAACGGACGTAACAGCTCAAAAGCAGAACTTCTCCAAGACTGGCACAGACATTCGCAGACTCTTGAACTTTCCGTATTCTTCTCCCTCTTGCTATTGCGAGGTTCTTCATTTACATTTCATTCGGAGGTAATATATTGTCATTCTTCAAACAAATTTTATAGTGCTTCAACGCTCTCAACGCGGAAATATCGAACCTTCATTCAAATGAGCACAAATGACGATACGGCCCTGTAATATACCCTCAAGAAAGGGGAGACATTTCTATTTGTAATTTACAGCTTGGATTCTGACACAATCAGAAAAATTGAGAATTATCTCTGATAAGTTTCATTAATTTCTCTAATCTTGAAGGACTCCCTGGTGTTTTTGAATGGGACACCCTTTATATTTTTCAACGCAGTTTTTTAGTCGAAAGGCATCAATTTTTCAAGATATTCGTATATATTTCCCTAACAATGCCTCTTTTCATTGTAAATCTTTACGTGCTCTTAAATATCATGGAATTTAAAATTTAATTCCGCATTAAAGTTTAATCCTCCATTGAACGGTGCAGGTAGCAAATTGGCCCCTTTTACTGGAGGATTGAAATTTTAATGATAATTCTATCATAATGAACGTTCCTGCAACTGAGTGTTAATAATCTTGTTCAAAACGTTATATGCATCAAAATTTAATGCCGCATTAAAAATGTTAGCCTCCTTTAAATGGTGCAGCCAATTGCGTATTTCTACTGGAAGATTGAAATTTTGACGACGGCATTAAATTTAAATGAAAATTTCTGCAACTGGTTGTACGAGGGTCACTATTTATGTATTGAGAATACACAAAATAAATAAGCGATTTTGATGCAAAATGTTTTTATTGCTTTTCAAAATATTCGCCTTTAAGATCTATACACTTTTGCATGCGATTGAACCATCATTCGATACATTTTTTCTAATCAGAAGATGGTAGGCCTCAACCGCATCATCGGGCGATGAGAATCGTTGTCCACGAAGTGTATTTTTAATTTCTGGGATGAAGAAGAAGTCATTCGGTGCTGAGTCGGAGCTGTAAGGCGGATGACCCATCAATTTGATTTTTGTGTCCAAATACTCATTCGTTGAATTTGATGTTTGTGAGCTCGCATTGTCATGATGCAAGCTGATTCGTCGTTTTGGGTTTGTTTCTCTCGATTTACAGAAAACTTCAGGTAAACAAATAGTTCCATACCACTCTCAATTGTCTTTTGATTTTCAACAGCCTCAATCGGCAAAGTACCAGTTTTCGAGAAGAAAGAAGGCATCATTTGCTTCACATTGAAACACCCAAACTGTCGACTGGCTTTTTATTTCTGGCTTTTATGCAAAAATCCACGACTCGTCACCTGTAGTGATGCTTTGGATGCACCACAGTCGTACTTCGAAATCATTTAACGGCAAAAAGCATCATTCAACAAATGTGGAATCCAACTTACACAGAACTACCGAACACACAAATGTGCAAAATCTTATGTATGCTATTCATACTTATGCTTAAACATCTCTCGATTTGCAGATATATCACATGATGATCGTTCCCAATTATTTTTCGCACAGCATCAATATTTTTCGGCAACACTACGTATTTTGGACGACCTTCTTTACTTCTTCCGTGAGCGAACTACGTCCACGTTTGAATTCTGCGTACCAGCGATATACCGTGGTTTTAAATGGTGCTTCATCGCCAAAAGTTAAATTTAGTTGATAGATGCATTTGTCTTGAGTTTGACCACGTCGAAAGTCATAATTTTCAAAGCTCGTAAATTTTCACGAGTTAGATCCATATTTTGGCAGAGATGAAATTTTCAATTTAGTGTAAACAACTTGAATTCTGCTCGAACGTCAAAACGTTATGATTACTATCAGATTTCACCTGGCGCTATCAGTGCTGTCAATTCTCAATACATAAATAGTAGCTCTCATATGAGAATTAACTGTGGAATTTGCAGAAAATTGTCATCCAAAACGAATTCACAATTTTATAAGTTCCAATTGTAATAATAAGTGGAAAGGCAATCCAGAGTGAAACCATAATCCCATGATCTAACGTTACATCACGTCAAAACATTCGAAGGTAATAATAGAGTTCAGAGCCAATTGCCTCTTTCTACTGGAGGATTCAAATTTTGACGACGGCATTAAATTTAAATGAAAATTTCTGGAACTCGTTGAACGAGGGTTACTATTTATCTATTGAGAATACACAAAATAAATAAGCAATTTTGATGCAAAATATTTTTATTGCTTTTCAAAATATTCGCCTTTGAGATCTATACACTTTTGCATGCGATTGAACCATCATTCGATACATTTTTTCTAATCAGAAGATGGTAGGCCTCAACCGCATCATCGGGCGATGAGAATCGTTGTCCACGAAGTGTATTTTTAATTTCTGGGATGAAGAAGAAGTCATTCGGTGCTGAGTAGGGCCTGTAAGGCAGATGACCCATTAATTTGATTTTTGTGTGACCAAATACTCATTCGTTGAATTTGATGTTTGTGAGCTCGCATTGTCATGATGCAAGATGATTCGTCGTTTTGGGTTTGTTTCTCTCGATTTACCGAAGACTTCAGGTAAACAAATAGTTCCATACCACTCTTAATTTTCTTTTGATTTTCAACAGCCACAATCGGCAAAGTACCAGTTTTCGAGAAGAAAGAAGGCATCATTTGCTTCACATTGAAACACCCAAACTGTCGACTTGCTTTTTCTTTCAGGCTTTTATGCATAAATCCACGACTCGTCACCTGTAATGATTCTTTGGATGCACCATATTCGTATTTCGAAATCATTTAACGGCAAAAAGCATCATTCAACAAATTTGGAATCCAACTTACACAGAGCTACCGAACACAAAAATGTACAAAAATGTGCAAAATCTTATGTATGCTAGTCATACTAATGCTTAAATATCTCTCGATTTCCAGATATATCACATGATGATCTTTCCCAATTATTTTTCGCACAGCATCAATATTTTTCGGCAACACTACGTATTTTGGACGACCTTCTTTACTTCGTCCGTGAGCGAACTACGTCCACGTTTGAATTCAGTGTACCAGCGAAATACAGTGGCTTCAAATGATGCTTCATCGCCAAAAGATGCATTTTTCTCATATTTGACCACGTCGAAAGTCATAATTTTCATAGCTCAAAAATTTCCGCGAGTTGAATCCATATTTTGGAGGAGATAAAATAATATATAAACAAAACTTTATGAGTAAAATGTCAAATTTTACGATGTCAATATCAGATTTCACCTGGCAATATTAGTGCTGCCCATTCTCAAAATATAAATGTTGGCTTGGTTAATCGATCGTCTAGAGGTATGATTCGATTACCTGGCCTTTCGTCTTTTTCTCCGTGACTTTATTGGATTTGTAATAATTAAACTCTTTTGAATTATTTACATCTATTTACAAAGCCACAATTATACAGTACAAACTCAGTATTGAGAAGATCCTAATTACGTCTTAATTAAGAAGTTTCTCACTACGGTACTGAATTTCGTCTTTAACTCGTTTGTTGATTACTCCAAACGTCTTCGTTTATCACGTCTTCGTCGTACTTCAAGTTTTCGGTTGTCTCGTCTTTGATTTGTTCGCGACTCGTCTTAATCTAGTCCGCGAACCGTCTTCACGTCTTAAGTTGATCGACCCGAACTTGACTTGTCTTCGTCTTAACTTAAACTGTACCGTCTATACCCGTCTTCGGATTAATTTGAACTCTGCTCTCTCGATTGGAACTACCCTGTCTCGAACATCGACCTCCCTTCTTTTTTTGGCCACACCCTTAGGGGAAAGTACCATCTCCTAGTCCAATAAGATTTTTGCCGTACCGCCTACAAAGATCTTCGCGGATTCCTGGAAATCGAATATTCTAGAAGGACTAGAACCTGATAAACAGATGTAACACATCTGGCACAACCGTCTTGTTCTCGAAGTTTCCCAACCCCCGTAAATCTCTTAAGATTTACAACCGACATGACACATCTTCAACACCCCGAAGAATAACACATCCTTTTTACATTATGTACAATAACAATTCGTTCCCTGTAAATTCATTGAATTTGTCATGCCCTTGACACTTGAAGAGACTAATAGATCTCCAAGCATCCGGTTGACCATCTCAATTATTTACAGGGAACAATAAACTGGATCCTACATAAATAGTAGCCCTCATATGAGAATAAACTATGGAATTTTCAGAGAGTTTCAGAAAATTGTCATCCAAAACGAAATCGCAATTTTATAAGTTCCAATTGTAATAATAAGTGGAAAGGCAATCCAGAGTGAAACCATAATTCCATGATCTAACGTTACATCACGTCAAAACATTCGAAGGTAATAATAGAGTTCAGAGGCGCGAATTTCCGGGAAAACGGACGGGGAAACTTCCCGCGGAAAATCTATCGGAGTAGTTTTTATCCGAACCGACACCTTCGGCCTCAGAAACGGTTCCATTCATTTCGCCCTGGAAATCAAATTGAGCTTTCGTTCCGAAGATAAATCCAGAATCTGCGGATATTAAAAATAAATCAAGAAAGTGGAAACTGACCGTCTTGAGCTGGGCAAGCCTTATCGAAATTTCTCATTCACGAATTGATACTTAATGAAATTAGGATGAAGAAAAGTAAGGTTTCTCACGAACTGACAGTTCCACTCAGTGAATCGGAAAAGAAACTGTCGGATTTTCAGTAAATGATGTTGAGGAAGCCAGGAAAAAGTTCAGTAGGCACTATCGAGTTGTCAATAACGGATTCGAAGAGTTGAAAACGAATAAATAGAGCAGTAACTTGAAAAACTCAATATACAGGGTGTACCAACGAAAATTTGACCCCCTCCAGAACTCAGAATCGAAGAATTTTCGAATATTTTATAAAACAGATCAAGTTTTGTTATTAGGGGGAATATTTCCATTATTAGTTTGTGCCAATAAAACCATCTCCATGAAGGTGGTATCAACACCCAAAATTTGAATAGGGAAGAGATGTCGAGTATTGGTTAGTTTGAAATTTATTTATGTTCTCTGCACAATCCAGTTAAAATTTTCAAAATCGGTTCATTACTCACGAAATAATGTAATATTGAAATTATCGTCAGAAGGAAAACATTCTTATGACAACATTGTTCCGAAAAAAGAACATATGTTCTAACTAAAATGCTTTTTCGTTCGCTGAACATCCCAGTTGAAATTTTCAGATTTTGTTTTTTGATGTTGTTGCCACCCTCAGATGTTTTTCTCGGAACTATGTCATCATAGAAATTTTTTCTTTTTAGTGCAGAAAATTATTTTTGGATTCTTTGAAACTCTAAGGTTCATGAGTTTTGGCGTTTCAACTGTCTGTTCAACATCACCTTTTAAGCGTTTCGATTTCAAATGTCACATTGTTGCAATTTTGACTAGGTTGTGTACAGAACATATAAATAACTTTCAAACTAACCAACACCAATGAACCCATGATGCAAATTCGTTGTTGGCCTGTTTTTTTTTTAATCTTCGAAAATTCTTCGTTTCTGGGGGGGGGGCTAAAATTTTCGTTGGGACACCCCGTTTTTTATTGTCTTCACTTGATTAATATCGTTCTCAGAATTTGAATAGGAATCGATGTAAGAATCAATTGCTAAGGATATTGTAATGATCACGAGGAATTCGAATAAAAATAACATGAGAATGGGACAATCAGCAGATGCTGATAAAATCCTCAAACCAGCCTCTCGATGTGAAACCAATGGAATCCTTAATTTCATGGGAATACGAGAAGCGCCAAGGAAAAATCAAATAACGCATATTGTGTTGTAATCACAATACGTAATGAACCTGGACAGATAGAAGATTTCTTCAGAAATACAGCTAATTAGCCTACCACCAGCTGTGGGAAAGAATCAGATAAAGAAATCTAACTAGAGAAATATATATCTGAGAACTTGAATAAAGAACAGTAATAATTGAAAAGAGAACATTCCAAGGAAATTCAACAAAAGATGCTCGTCGAATGAATACAAAAGGTTTTCAAAACAACTGAATCACAGCATCTTTTCTACTGGATGTTATAGAAATCCTGATACCTCATGGTGGAAAATAACAGTTTATACAAAAAAAATTTCTTGGAATAACTTGAGAGAAGAAAATTTCTCGGAATAACTTGAGGGAAGAATATTTTTTCGTCGAAATAAACCAATATTCAATACTTCAGCTTCTCTCTTTTGAAAATTTTCCATTCAAGTAACACAGGAAAATTAGTCGAATAACGAAAGTCAGTTTTGAATAATATAAGCTGACAATTGATGAAAAAATTAACAGAATAACTTC
Organism: Harmonia axyridis; assembly: GCF_914767665.1. Classification (NCBI taxonomy): domain Eukaryota; kingdom Metazoa; phylum Arthropoda; class Insecta; order Coleoptera; family Coccinellidae; genus Harmonia; species Harmonia axyridis. The sequence continues at coordinate 2,206,224 of NC_059508.1, forward strand.
TAGGTTTTTTGTTTAATATTCTATTATTATTATTATTATTTTGTTGCCAGAACCCTTGATACCTCATTGTAGGGAAGATTAGCTTATTTTGTCGAATAACTTCAGAGAAATAATCTTTCACGTCAAAATAAAGCAAAATCACCCAAGGGTTCTCTCCAAACCCTTCAGTACATATTCATTTCAAGATATTCTATTTAGATAGCAGAGTGAGATAAGCCGAACATCAGAAGCCAGATAGTATACATCGAAGATTGCAAGAAGTAGCAGAAATGAATGGCCCATCAAGAGTGAGTATAATTAGCAATAGCAAAGCTGATAGAGCTGTACATCGACAGAAATTAATCGATTGACGAAAATGAGATAGAATGGCAGAATGACTTGAAGGTTTTTGAAGTTATACTTCATTGAAAGAGTTATGTCAATGCGGTGAATAAAACGAACGCATCAATGATCTGATCCATAAACTGATCGCTAAAAAGTGACCAATAGATGAAACAGATTTTTGTGATGTAGTCTAGTTCATTTGATTCGTCTTGCATTAAAACTATTCAGAATCGATGTTGCTGATTGGTCATGAAGAGAAGAGGTACATCAAATCATTTGAATGGCTCAAAATGAATCCTAGTGAATTCTACTTGAGCTGTTCGGTACACAAAGTTATCAAATCTAGACAGCCATAATACTTAATCCAATTTCTTATTTGAGTGACATTCACCAGTAAATGCAAGTCAATATCTAGATTCCTCGTCAAGGAGCTGGGTATATGTTAACTCAAAAGTTTCATCTCTTATCATGCACCACAAATAGACAATGAGATTGAGGAAAGTTGGAAGCTGAAGTCAGTTAACCTATGTCTATTTCTATTCAGAAATTCAATTTTGTTCTCATTTATATTCCTTATATTATGATACATATTATTTCTTGATTTTTTATGGGGATTCAATCCATAACTTTTTTATTGAGTTTATTTTTAATGTATTACTTGTTTTTTATGTTAAAAGGTTGATATTAGTTTGTAAGGTTGGAGTGTAAGAGTAGTTTCAAGCTATTATTATCATAATTAAATAAGTGAAATTCAATCAAGGCAAGTATGTTTTTTGGGACATCGCAGCAAAGAGTAACTTCAAGATCATAGAGAGAATTTTCAAAATACAATTCCAACCAATTTATAATGGGTTTCATAAAGACCTTAGGCTGTTGAAGTGACATTTAGAATACCAATGGTATTGGAATTATACTAGCTGACAAAGAAACTGCAACACCCAGAAGGATCTGTTTGAATTTTAATTTTTTTTTGGTAAAACATAGATAGCATAGCTATATGAATGATTGAACTTAGAGAAAAAAAATCGGGAAGGTTTTTAATTTTATATTTTTGTTACTTGAATATTGTAGTCGTTTTTTTAAATTTTACAACAAACCAGCTGTTCGAGTTCCAAAGTCGATGTTTAGTTGTTGTTCAAATGCCTTGAGCACGTGTACGGGTGATTTATCGCCAGCTAAGTGAATTTGAAAGAGGTCGTATTATTGGTCTAGAGAGGCGGAGTTATCATTTCGAGAAATCTCTAACCGTATGAACAGAAATCCAACTACTGTTATGGGATGTTGTCAAGCGTGGTTTGATAATGCCCAAATTCGAAGAAGATTAGACACCGGGTGTCGAAGGAGCACAAATGAAGTTCAAGATTGACGTTAAAGACTTATGGCCATAAGAGACCGATTTGCGACAACTCGATCTTTGGCTGATGAGTGGTTAGGAGAAAAAGGCCATCCTGTCACTGTCCGAACGATATACAGCCGGTTAAGGTCTTTTAAACTGCAGCATTATCGACCCTATCTTGTGTTACCTCTGACAGTTGAGCATCGCCGGCAACGATTACGGTGGTGCAGAGAAGTTCAACATTTAAATGGATCTTTAGGCTTTATTCGAGGCAACATGACAGAGCTGCGTTACCTTCATGAAATAGTGGAGTCATATGTTCTGCCTTACCTTAACCGGCTCAAGAATCCAATGTTTCAGCAAGATTATGCCCGATCTCATGTTGCCAGAGTTAGTTTAAACTTTTTCGAAGCGACCCATGTGAATTTTTTGCCAGATCTCCTGATCTTTCGCCCATAGAGCATGTTTTGGACATCATGGGTAGAAGGTTTGGAAATTTACCCCAGCCCCCACGGACTTTGGCGGCTCTGAGACATGAAGTACGGGTAGCTTTGGATAGTACCCCTCAAGAAGAAATAGACCATCTTTTTGCATCAATGCCGAGACGTATTGGGGTATGTATAGATAATATTGGTGGACAAACACATAATTAACAAATTCATTAAAAAATATGTTCACCCTTCATTTTTTTCTCCAAATTTCAATCATTTACTCTTTGCTATACTATCTATGTTTCACTAAAAACAATTTAAAAGTTAAACAACTTCTGGGTGTTGCAGTTTCTTTGTCAAATAGTATATTGCTGTTTGTGATTTATCATCTTTTCCTCTTATGATGGCCTCATTTGCAGTGAATGGATCTCTCTTCATATTAATAGTATGCTAGGCACAATCCCGCAGAATTTAAATAACACGAATGTCAGTTGAATACACATTTGTCACCCATCAGGAATATCATAACTATCCATTCAAGGAGCGATTTCCCATAAAGAAAGAACATTTCCGTAAGCCGTGTACTGGAGGCCGGAATTCTAAAACATATTCATGCGGGAGTGTTAACATATTCAACGATGTATCCAGAAAAAAGAAGCTGGAGAACATGGGGAAACTTGGTAATAAATTTTGATCCGTGCAGAGCTGACAGAAAAGTTCAGGAAATTTCGTACTGACTTGAGCGGAAATGTTTGCTGGATAATTTTGCGGATGTCGCCAGGTGAAAAACTCACTTAGCATCAAACTATCAGCATTGGAATCCACAGTTCTCGGCCTTAAGTTTATTCATTCAATCTGTGAATCTATTCCATTATGTAAGAACATTCTTCGGACTATATATTTTCAATAATATCCAGATTGTTTTTTATATTTGAATTTTCAAGGGGATAAACGAGGCCACAGACAGCAAGTTATGCTCGGTGAAGTGAGAAATAATTGGGGAAAAGAGAATAGCCCAAAGAAAAATGAAACTTTTTATTCGATTCGAATAAAAATAATAACTTTTTTGAAAAAATCAAAAATTCTATTTTGAGAAACTGTGATAATATCAGTATCACAGCTACCAAACTACTTCGCATGGTCATCATGAGCCTTCGAATATTCTCTTGAGGAATATTCTCCCATTCATGGCGAAGGGTTTCAAGAAGGTCTTGTAAATTATTGGGCGATAGAAATATAGTCTGATTCGCCTTCCCAGTTGGTCTCATAGATGTTCAAAAGGATTTAAGCTAGGACTTCGTGCTGGCCTTGAAATACCAACCACATCCAAGTACGCTGTTACTATTCGAGCAGTATTTGGGCGTGCATTGTCATGCATAAAAATACCCTAGTTGTTATTATCAAAATTCTCCTTCAATTCTTTCAACGCTTGGTAGAATACCCCGATTACCCAATATAAATTTTTTGCATTCTGCAGAGTTAGCGTCAGTAAGGACGGCAAATTGGGTTTCTGCCTAGGCCATCAGTTTACCTAGCGACGGCTCTGCTAATCGTACCCTTAAAAAAATTCAATTGGTGCAAGAATTGAAACCGCAAGATGCTATCAGAGGTTGAAATACATAAACCAGGCAATTGAGCGCTAACAAAAGTTCACCAAAATTTTGTTTTCGATTGAAGCCCTTTTTGACCTCAATGGCCATGTAGATATGCAGAACTGCAGCTACTGAACTACAACCATTCGGAAACGCAGGCATCAGAAACTCCTCCATTTACTAATGGCGATGTTAGGATGTTAGATGAATTTTTGTTGCCTGAATACAGGGTGTCTCATTTACAGGTCGATTTTTTATGACAGGGGGCATGATCTGGGATACAGAGCTTGTTTCTACTAGCAACCCCCCGGATAGGGTTGTAACCCCATCAGGAATTTGAATAGGGAAAGTGGGTTCTATAAAGTGAATATTCACAAAGTTACAGGTTATTCTTTATGGAATTATGGTACCGATAAACCAATTGAAAGAAAAATTGAAAAATATTTTCAACAAACAGTATTAGTGAAAATTTACCACAAATGCTCAAAGTGCTCGCCATTAGATTGCATGCAACGATAAAACCATAATTATCTTTTGTTCGAAGACGAAGTGAAACAAACAATAACGTGATTAAAAAGTGTTAAATGCCTTTTTCCTCTTCATGCTCATCATATTGCTTCCAGAAAATTTCGTTTCAGTGTTCTGTGTTGCAGAATTATTACAGGTGCGTTTTATCAGTTCTTAATAAAAATTACAAAATGATTCCCACGTTGGAGGAGAGAAAGAAAATGTTGAAAATTCCAGAACAATGACTGTGCTAGGGCTACCGAAAGCAATAATCTCTCTGCGTATTGCCTACACCTGGCAGTGCAGATTCTGATTAATTACGTTATTGTTTGTAATGTATTCTCACAATTGCCGAACATTTTTTGGACTAACGTCTAATTTTTTTATCGCATTTTTACATATAAACTTACTTTTGAGACCTTGTATTACTCAACTAATGTCCCACTAGGAAAAAAAGTTCTACGCCAGGTTTTATTTTTCTATGGTCAGCAGAAATCGGATGTTTATTCGCGCTCGACTGGGAACGTTCAAGTGAGAGTAATTTCCTTTTGTCGTAAATAGAGCACACCCCGCATGCGATCGCAAGTTCAAAATCCCAGAAAAAGGGGGATATCAGTAGGAATTACCCTATCCGAGTGATCCCCTGGAACACTTTGATGAACTCGAGAAACAGAAAGCGATCTAATTTTCCTCGCCGTATAAATAATGAAGTATTTCGGAAAGACTCTGGAGCGAGCAAGTTGTATTTCCACCTACTTAATATTTTATCGAGTGAAGGATTCCAGAAAATGCCATAAAATTCGCTCACGGATTCCACCGAACGCTATACTTCCTATTGATTGAGTCAGAGGGCCGATACCGAATCTGCATTCCTTATTTGTCACATCTTTTCTACGGCTATTTCAGGACTAAAACGTACATTCTGTTTCTTTCCGAAGAAGAACATCACTTTCAGGCAGTAACATTTCTGTTGAAATTTTCATCATAATAGAGATAGACGCGTCAAAATCAAATGGATATGAATCTTTATGGTTTGTAGAATATCGCACACTAGGAGAAATCCATATTTTTTTATTAATAAAGCACTTATTTGGAGGTTATTTATTCACAACTATTACAGCAGATTTATATTTGATATAAATAAAGTTAAATTATGCATTCAAAAAAGTTTATGAATAGAGAATAAAATATTTGTTCAGAAGGTATTTAATAATATTCAATATATTTCGGTGATAAATAATTTATATGAATTTACGTTATCTCCACAAATGACATAAATTCAGTGTCGACAAATTTTCAACTGGTAGTTAACGAACATTTGCTATTTTTGAATAAACTCTTACAAGAATTCAATAATATATTCACTCAGAATAGAGGATTTATTAATAATTAACAAATTAACATAATTCTAGCGATCCAATTTGTGGAAAAGTTTAAGGACACATCCCTCGAAGAGTAGCGCATCTCCTTGAAGGATATGTCCTTGAACTTCTCCTTCAATTTTAAATTCCTTTTCAAACATAAAATCTGTGTTACTATGGGCTTATTGAACGTCGCTTAGTACATCTGTACTGAATTTCGGGTTTAGATCGCTTGTACCTGCTTAATAATTAGTGGTGTTGGCAGATCAGTGGATAGAGTGAACAGATGCAATCAAGATGACTAAGGTTTAAACCCGGATATCCTCAATATGAACTCTAAAAAATTACCTAGTTTGGCAAACGGTTCGTCTCAAACCCTAACAATCGGATAATAGAACCAACCAAAATAATTATCTAAGAGATACGTTAACCATTACTGAATTGAAATTTTTTTTTTATTAAGCATGGATACATATTACATATAAATGAGGTTTATTAATTATTACTAAATGATATATTAACCTCAACTATATTTATTTCCTTCAAATGGAGTTTTCTTCAGCATTATTAATATAAGTTATGCGTAAAGAAATGGAGTGTAATAATAAATGATACTTATGGGTGGGATTTCAAATAAAATATTTATTTCCATGAATAATAACTAATATTTGTTTGTCCATATATCCAATAAATGATTTATTAACTATAATGCATTTTCGATATTATCAAATAAACACTTCTCTCAGTGCAAGTTATATAATTGTACGCAGATGAATGTTAAATCATCAAGCCAGTCTCACAATATGAAACCAAAGAAAGGGTTGAGTTTACGGAGGCACGAGAAGCGGAAAGAAGAAATCAAATAAGGAATATTGAGGTGAAATCATAATTAATAAAAGGGATCCCTGTAGAATAACAGTCAATTAGCCTACTACCAGCTATAGAACCAAGGAATCTAACTAACCAAATAAAAGTCTTAATCTAATCTCATTCCGACTGAACAGTTAGAATTGAGAAGAATATATTCGGGTTAAATTCAACATAGACGTTCACCAGATGATTCACAAAAGTTTTTTTTATATTATTCAATAGTTATCACTATCACTTTTCAATAGTTAACACAATCTCGAATATTTATTGAAATTGAAAAACCGTTAACTACTCATTTCTAAGTCATCCGCATTGTTTTCGGACATCTGCTGCTCTGAAGAAATTGTCTGTTTGTTTATCAACATAAACAATAAAACTTTAACATTTACCCAACAAAACAGTCAAAATGAATCAAAATCTTAGAAACACTCAATAATCAACTGTGATTTAAAGAAAACGAGCTTTCCAGTACTAGTTCTCAAGACATTTTGCCTCGATACTCTTGTTTTCATTAGATCCATAAATAGCAATATTTCAATGAACAAATTAATGTACGCAATAATTGTCATATCACTCTACTCATAATATTGTTCTAATGAAATTCTGTAGACAGAACTATTTCCGCTAAAGACCTGTTTGTCGAAGCAGCAAATATACAGGGTGTTCCTAAATTGGAGGTACAAAAAAAATGATAGATTCTTGGATAATTTTAAGAGAAAAGGGGTTCCATAAACTTGAGTCCTCAACGCTTTGTTTTCGAGATACAGGGTGTTTCTTGTAGTCCTACTTGTTTGTGATAATTACACTAGATTATCGAATCTTCCCTACAAATTAGGTATATAAATACCAAAACTTATAATTAATATATTCATTAAAACTCAAAAAATGGATATTTATACAAATTTTGATTTTTCTAAAGAGAATTTTATTGGAAATTTGTCTCGAAATCGGTAGCTGATAGGACAAAAATACAGGAAACCATAAAGTGTAGTACTGGACAAAGTTTTTCTTTACATATTCCTAAACTAGCAGTGATCCACCCACTGTTCCAGAAAAAATTTCACCCTGTAGATTGCTTTCAAAATAAAACTGGACCAAAAATTCTTTTTACATTTTCCTGAACTAGCAGTGGTCAACCCAAAAAAAAGTTCTGGAAGAAAAAAAACGGGCAGTGTTCCAGGAAAAATATCACCCTGTAGATTGCTTGATGAAATTTTCAGATTGGATTATATATATGTAAGGAGACTGTTGTATGTTATCAAGTTACATTGTATGTCAAAGTGACAGAAATAATTAAAACTGAATTTTGTATTAGAGAGAATTTGAATGTTGAATTGAATTGATTGAATAATTAACTTTGAATGTTGTTTCTTTTATTTCAGGTATGTGTTATAATTAATTAAATTGTGTTACTACCTGTTGTATTTTCCATGATAAAAAAATAAACTTTTATTTCAGAGAAACACTTCAATTGATTATTCAGTGACAGTTGTTTTTTTTGGGATATAACATTATATATATACCAAATTTAAAATTAATATTTTGTGAAGGGAAGGTACTATAAAAAAACTTTAACACCCTGTATCACGAAAACAAAGCATTTACATTTTTTTAGGACTTTTTTCTTAAAATGATCTACGGATCTATCATTTTGTTCGTCCCTCCAATTTAAGAACGCCAAACAATAGTAGTATCAGAACTATCAGAGAAATGATCTTTTACGTCGAAATAAAGCAGGGGCACCTCAGGGTTCCATCTGTGGTTCTCTCAAAATATTAATTCGAAAGATTTTCAATCAGATAACAGTGGAAAGCAAACATCGGGAGGAAGACATTAATAACTAGTACTTAATGTGTGAAATAAAGATTATTCGCAAGCTAATGGAAAAAGTGAAAATGTGGCAAATCCATTAATCGATGAGAAAATGTAATGACAAAATGACTCTCATGTTTGAAAGAGCCACTTTAATACAGTGAGTGAAATAAACTCAGCAATCCATGACCACAGCCATGAAGTTATCGTTGAGATCAGTGAAAATTTCGAAAAAATCACCAATGGGCGTCAATAGTTTTTGAGCGCTCTTTCATTCATGCGCCTAGTGGAGACCACAAACTAAATTTCAACCTAGTCGGAGAGCCAAAAAAAATGCACATTACTGGTTTGTCATATCTTTGATTTTCTACTGGAAAAAAAAACAAATTTGGGAAAAATTTCTCCTTCTCTTATTTTTTGGTAACTAAGTTTATTCATCTTTACACAAAATTTCATTGGGATATTGCGAAGAGTTTTTCTTTTCCGTTATACTAAAACACATTTCGAGTCTTTCAGTTCTATCAGAAAGATAAATGTCGTATCATTAGATTGAATTAATTCGCTCATTAATTAAAATTCCAAATATGTATTTTCTGAATTCTTCTAATTGTCCAGAAAAATTTTTGGCTCAAATACGTTTGAGCGAAAAATTCAACTCGAGTAAACAACAGTGTAGAATTCGGTGTACTGAAATCAGTTTTCCACATGAATGTGAAGAGAAAAAGAATTCAACACCTCGTTTTCCTCCTAACGATGGCTAATATTCAGGAATGGGTTTTGGGGGGAAAAGTATCCCGGTTAGTGACTTTATCTTTTCGACTACCTAGAAAAGTAGCCGTATAAAATCCCCCAGACCCGATCAATACGATTCAATCAAATTTTACTGTTCGTAATATTTCTAGTCAAGGGTCGGACCGAATCCATTCTGAATCGAACAGAATATACGTATGTTATATACGGAAATGTGAGGCCACATTCTAGTTCCAGATCCTGATTGCTAGGGAAGATTTATCTAGTCGCCGGTGAAATTCCTGTTCCCAGATGCAGATATTAACGGTTTTCCACTCACCATTAGGAAATTTATGGCGATGTTCAATAGTGACCAGTGGAAATAGTTACAGCGCCTATTTTACATTGACAGCTTAAATATCGACGTCATCCACCACGAAATGACGAAGGTCTGTTGCTTAATAAGATCTCTCAGACGTTTCCCATTATGCGACTCTTTGGAATTCAAGGCCGAATTTCAGATTGATTGGTTTCGTCCTCTACTATGTTCATTAGTGGAATTTTAGTTGTTGACAGTTTATAAATAATCAGAATGATCTTTATAAAAATTTTGATTTTCCTGAGGATTACTAGAGAATTGTATAAAAAATTTGTCTCGAAATCGGTAGCAGATATGACAAAAACACTGGAATCCAAAAAGTGTAGTACTGGACAAAGTTTTCCTTTACTAGCAGTGATCCACCCACTGTTCCAAAAAAAATTTCACCCTGTAGATTGCTCTCAAACTAAGCATATCATATGATGGAATTTTCAAATCGAAATTTTATATGCCAAATAAAAAATGAATATCTTGAGAAGGGAAGGTACTATGAGAAAAACTTCAACACCCTGTATCACGAAAAGAAGCATTCGCATTTTTATAGGAATTTTTTCTTGAAATGATCCTAGGATCTATCATTCTCTTTCGTACCTCCAATTTAGGAGATACAAACATTTGTTTGTCAGAACTATCAGAGAAATAATCTTTTACTTCAAAATGAAAACGGGGCACCTCAGGGTTCCGTCTGAGGTCCTCTCAATAACAATGGAAAAGTTAGAATCCGACTTTCGGATTGATTGCTTTTGTCCTACTATGTTCCTGAATAATCAGAATGATAAACTAACATGAAAAATTATGAAAGCACTGACGAAAAGTCAACAGTTTTTGCTGTAATTGATAAATAGAGAAACTGTATGGAAAAATTTGAGCTGTTGGAACAAGTTAGAGAACAGAAACCGTTTGCTGCTGTAACCCGTGGTGTTGACAAAACCCAGGTTGGTCGATCTTGGGAATTGGTAATTTCACTTATGAGATTACATAGTTTTTTGCATAAAGAGTCTTACCATGAATATTCGGTTTAGCCGTCGTCGTGGAAGCATGGTCGGGATATCCCCATGATTTTCTACTCTTGGGATTATCATAATGAACTTTTTTTCGGTCTCCAGTCACAATACAATGCAAAAATCTATTCCGTCTTTGCCTTGCAAACAACTGTTCACAAGCAAACAAACGTCGTTCAACATTTCTAGGCTTCAACTCATATGGCACCCAATTTCCTTGTTTTTGAATCATTCCCATAGATTTCAAGCGTTTTCAAATGGATTGTTGAGTCACTCCCAATGATCCTGCCAATTCTTGTTGCGTTTGACTTGAGTTTTGATCAAGTAATGTCCACAATTCTGCATCTCCGAAAACCTTCTCTCTTCCACCTGGTCTTCGACGTCAAAATCATCGTCCTTGAAACGTTTTAACCACTCTCAGCACGTTCTTTCACTAATAGCGGCCTCACTATAGGTATTTGAGAGCATTAGCTGAGCCTCAGCCGCAGATTTCTTCACATTGAACCAGAAAATCAAAAACTTCCTCAAATGACAAAATTTGGATCGGATGCTCATGTCTTAAGGCTTTTAAAGTTCAATTGACACAAGAACTCGAGCCGGTCGATCACCAGTTATTTCATATCTTCGCTGGTTATTGGTCCTATGAATGCATTAAAATGATCCGGATTTCCATCGAAAAATCATCTTCAGTGATGGGGCACATTTTCGGACTACGTTAGGAGGAAGAATAAATCATGTTGTGCCTAAATGAATAATTTTCCAAATGCTCGCATTTCATAATTTGTTCTGTGGCTGGCAGAATACTTTTTACCCATACATTTTCAAAGGAATAGAATTACTTAACCCTACTATCATCAATTGAAGATAAGTCAAATCAAAGAAATTATCAGAATATTTGGAAACATTCGTTCTGACAATATAAAATGGAAAAAAGAGGAACATAGTCTGAATTCTCTTAAGGAGCTCGAAATGACTGCATATTCTCAGCTGAAAAAGTCTCATCAATATTATTTATCGCTCATATGATCTACTCAGATGTCTGCAAACTTTTTTCAATCATATTGAAATTATTGAAAAAGTTTGCAGACATCTGAGCAGACCATATAAGCGATGAAAATTGATGAGACTTTTTTAGCCGAAGAAAATATACAGTAATCCTCCTTAAGAAAAATCAGATTATGTTTCTGTCAAATGTCTCCATTTTGTATGCAATGTTTTCAAATATTTTGATTTGGCTCATCTCTCATTCATATTACCAGTAAGTATGAGAGTTGAGTATTCTTATCCCTTTGAAACTGTATGCTTGAAAAGTATACTGCCAGCCCCAGTACAAAATATGGAATGCCTAGCATTTTAGAAATTATTCATTTTAGGCACAACATGTCTAGACAACAATGAAGACTATTCACTAGGCTATCCATTAAGTGAAAAATTTCAGGACCGATCATTCGAAAAAATGGACTTATTAACATTTTCCTAATATAATTTTCCAAAAATTTAAGTGTCCTCAGGACCACCTGTAGAGTAACCGTAAATTCGTAGAAAACGTCTCGGGAATTCAAAAATAATAATTTTCAAGATATTATCTTCAGCTTGAACTATTATAACCATGAAATTTTCTTAAAATAGTGGCGTATCTCGAAAAGTACCACAGATAAATGATGACAAGTGAGGTATTTCGAAATCATAATGTCATGGAGATTATGAATATGATATAAAATTGGGCACTCCCAATTAAAAAAACAGAGTGGTATCGTGTTCCACTTCATTCAGACAAGCCTGTAGAGTCAAAAATAATTTAAACATATGCGCTGAGAGCTGTCGATTCAGTCAAAATTTGAATCATTCTCCTAGCCCAAAATTTAGCAGAGTTATCGACCGATCGAGCAGTATTGGCTCACCCTGTATGTTTTATGAAAGTATATTTGTGCTGAGGTTGCACTTCTCATGTCAATGAATATATATGGTTGAAGAAAATAACACAAAGTTATGATATGATGAAATTTCAAAAAGAGAAAAAAAAATCCGAAAAAAAAAGGTATATTAAATAAATATATATGTATTACGATGATCGAGCACACAACTGTTAACTAAAATATCGATTAGGCACATTGACATATACGAGCGTTGTCCTTCTTCGCTCGCTATTTTCAATAAGCGCTCGATTTCCAATAAATCCCATCTAATCGTCGGAAGCTAATCATTGATTAATTGGCAGAAATTGCCTATTAAATACCAGGTGTCAAATCAGTCCAATATGAACCCACTCATATCAGTAATTGTCGGTACTTGAATAATTGTGGAAGTGAAGAATGTGCACAGATATGACGATAGCTGCAGCGTTGAAATTGGGTTAACCATAAAAACCTGAATATTATTATTAACGGAGTGGAATTATACTCGACATTATGATCGAGTTTAGAGAGCTAGAGAACCGCAGTATTTGAGCCCGTTGATATTTTATTGCCGGAATGAACGCCACTGGTGTATTCCATGAACGCAGGCGTGATATAATATACTGTCTCCATGTTGGCTGCATATCCATCGTTTGTTTTTTACTGCTCATAAATCAACATGAAGGGTTGTATGATATTAATGGTTTTTCTCTTATTTTTATTCAACTTGCATCAATAAAACATCATTTTTCTTTTTGATTTGCGTGGACGCGCTCGATTGAAAAGTTTCATCAGTCCAATCAGCTGAAAAATGGTGTCGTGAACGGTTGGCTTGATATGAATCTACGTTAAATTGAAAGACCCTGTGTTTTGAACTTTATTCAGAGAAATATTCTTTCTTGATATTACACTTATTATTCTGGGGATGGAGTGTTCCACAAATCATATACTGCTACCTCAAAAATACCGTTTCTATAATTCATCCAAATTTATTGTACTGCCTTCGAAGTACGCTTCCACGCCAATGAAATAAACAATCCTCGAAACTTTTGCATTTTTCAAGAATCAACTACATAACTTGCGGAGAATCTTATTTCTTCTAATAATTTGGGTTTTGGAAACGAAAACATTGAGAGGATGTCATATCAGGAGAATACTGTAGTTTCCCGATGAGGCTGATTGATATATTGGTCAATATATACAGGGTGGCCACTTTTTCAATGGGATTGTATTGGTAACTTTTAAATCATAAGAGTTAGAAGGTCGGTCAAATGGAGAAAAAGTTGCATGCATAGAAGCATTATCAAACAGTTCAAACAAATCGAGATTATCAGGGCCGGATTTCGAGATATCATAAGAAAAGTAAATTATGTCATTTTGATGTTTCTTTTTTTCTCACTTTATTTCGAATATTATCAAAAAATGTTACAGGAACTTTTTATTCGACAGTAAATTATCCTCAATTTGACGTAATCAGATTTCGTATCCAACGTTTCGTACTCTCTGGGCCACCCTCAACCTCATTTTTTTAAATACGGACCTGCATATTTTATGACATTTTTCGAAATAACTTTTAACGCTGAATTCAACGATATATCATACAATCTCATTCAAAGTTTTTTTTCAGGTGATTTTGACCCTCATCCAAATTTAATGGTGTTTATGTAAGAAAAAACAAGTCTATTAACGATATCAATGTTCTGACCCAAATTCAATCGAACCCAGAAAAAAAAATCGAGAACTGTGGCCAGTGAATCGAATTTTTCAAAAACTGCTGGTAATAAAATAGTCAAGAGACGCGAATACAATGATTTTAAATTTTAATACCAAGCCTTGCAAAAATTATATCTTAATGATCTCAAAATAAAGTTCGAATTTGTAATTTGTTTCAACGATTCAAATGACAAATACAACAATAGTGATACCTCGCGAGAAAATTGAGAATGATTTGGAAGGTATTCAAGGACACCAAACAAGCGAATGTATAAGAAGTATGGGTTCCAGAACCGTAAAGTGCATTTTACAAAATGGTGGACTTTTCGAACACTTACTTCATTAATTTTCATTTACTTTCGAATAATCATTTTATTTTTCTTTCATTAAATGATACTTTCGTTTAATTATTATGAATTGAAATATTCAAATGATTATTATAAAAGAAGAACCCAGAAACCAGTATACTGGTTTCTTGCTTTGATTCTAATATGTTTCATTTAGTTCAAGATGGGTAAGTTTATTTTCTTATCGAAATTTATTGCATATTGCATATTGTTAATTAAACTAAATAAGGGTAATACAGATCCGACCCGAAGAAAATTGGATAAGGGTCAAAATCACCTGAAAATCTACTTTGAATGACATTGTATGATATATCGTTGAATTCAGCGTTAAAAGTTATTTCGAAAAATGTCATAAAATATGCAGGTCCGTATTTAAAAAAATGAGGTTGAGGGTGGCCCAGAGAGTACGAAACGTTGGATACGAAATCTGATTACGTCAAATTGAGGATAATTTACTGTCGAATAAAAAGTTCCTGTAACATTTTTTGATAATATTTGAAATAAAGTGAGAAAAAAAGAAAAATCAAAATGACATAATTTACTTTTCTTATGATATCTCGAAATCCGGCCCTGATAATCTCGATTTGTTTGAACTGCTTGATAATGCTTCTATGCATGCAACTTTTTCTCCATTTGACCGACCTTCTAACTCTTATGGTTTAAAAGTTACCAATACAATCCCATTGAAAAAGTGGCCACCCTGTAGAATCCATGATTTTTCTTCTCACAAAAGCGATCTTCTTCGAAGAACTCTAAGATTCTAAAGTTTCTGAAATTTCTTGAAACTCTTCTTAGAGCTACTGCCTTTTGTAACCTTCAATACATTGAACCTCACAGTTTTTGATAGGGGTCTGCATTCTGATGAACTGACATCAAGGTGAATGAATTCATATAGTAAGTACACTTTTCAATGACGAATTCCTCACACTTTGTTGATGAATGTGATCTTATATAGCATTTCATTGACCTCAAACTGACTTGAGAGATATAACGGTCCTATGGATCATCTCAATTTAATTGATGCAATTTTAGGCGAATGAGCAGATTCTTGTACTGAGATAAATTTGCATTGGTTTCGGAAAAAATACATTTGTATGAATGTTTTCCTAGTTTTCAGATTATACTCGAATGAAAAATATTATAATATTATTACAACATTGCTGGAAATTAATAAAATTTTTAATATTTCCATCTAAAAATGATCATTTTTTATATCACCATAGAATTATAAAGACAAGAGTGGGTAGTCAACAATTGGATAAAAACAATTATGGATGGTTTTTCGAACTTATAGCATCGAACTCAATATTATTATATTTCGTATATTTAAGAAGCAATTACTGCACGATTCGATTCATACATGTGTCCTAACGAATAATACTTCTAAGTTAAGGATCTTGAAATTTCTATGAAAGAACTTTCCAAGTCATTTCGAATCTTTTGAAAGTTTAATTAGTAAATTGAATAATTACGGTAGATATCAGCTTCAGAAGGTCTGAAAATAAACTTTCAGCTTTTTCGTGAACGCAGACGTTTTAAAACTTTTCTTAAATCATTCCCACTGCTACAACTGAAAAAAAAGTTTTACAATTGTATAGTTAAATGTCAGGGGAAAGAATAGCATGAATAATTATATGAAAATCCAGAGGGCATGTCCATTGAAATGACACTATTTATACGAATTCACTTCAAAATGTGAACGTCTAGAAAATATTCCTCGGGATTCTGAATGCTTGCGGTGGTTTTTTTTTTTTCAAGAGATATCGTAGGGGAACAATAAGCAACTGAGGACATTATCCAGTTTATCTAACCCCAATGAATTTTTATATGATCAAGTGAACTTTTTACAAAGACAAAGAAAAGGTATAAAGGAACTGAAGCATTGATAGTTCACTATTATTATAAATATTGAAACTGAAACTGACCAAAAAGGGAATAAAAACGAGGAGAAGATTGAAAATATCGCTTTCGATATGGAGGATAAGTTTTGTTTTATATTTGTAAATCGTGGGTTACATTTCAAAAGTTGAAGGATCAATTCTGTATAGTCACCAATTGCTCTTTCAAATTTTCGTACGAAATGATTCCATAAATTCCAAAAAAACTATGATACCAATTTTTGAATACCATCTTTGAATTCTGCACGTTTCAATAGATGAAATATATTTCAGAAATGTTAGTTTTTTCAAACGAATATTGATCAACTCACGTGGCGTGGAAAAAATTGTCTCATTTGCGATAGTTTCAAAACTTGATGGGCCTTAACTTCGTGAGTCAGGCGTCGAATATCATTTTGTGTTTTAGTGCTAACAAGATCTGACAATAACTTATTTCGTTTCATTATTCGTAATAAAAGATATATTAGAATCCATCTCTCAACTCCATTGTTGAATTTTCAGAGCATATAAAGTTCAAAACTGCAATAAGATGAACCATGGCTGATTCATTTCCTACTTTTTTCATTCTCTCATCATTTTCCGAGCTTTCGCCCCTAAACAAAGTGCTATAGCATTTTGCCATGATATTCAAGCAGAATATCGAAAAGAATGATAACATAATAATCATATTAAGAATATGTTATTATGATAGTTTGTCTTAACTGCAGACAGAACATTTCATTTTTAACACTTTCGTGTGCCTATAATTCCATGCAACGATTAATTCATCATCGTTATTAATCAAGTTATAACACAGTAGCATGACATAGTAGTATTGTGACCATAAAAGCTATTCACGCCGCAAATTTTCTGAAAAAAATCGACATCAGGGTACAATACATACACATATATATTACATATTTTTAACGGTTTTGATATCACATCTAGCCAAGCGTTTTTATGAACTAGTTCAAGTGACTTTGGATACTTTACCTCAATATGCGTAGCTTCATTAAAAAGTCTTTGTTGGTTTCTGTTTTTCTTTAGGCTAATTCTTCAGTTACTTTGAATATAACTAAAAATGAAACATGCTATTATTGCCTATACTATTGAGACAATCTTAAGTGTTTTTATCTCATATGGTTAAATAGATTTTCCGCATGAATTCCAATCTGATGCAATTCTCTCGTAACCCAGATGGTATTGAAGTTTTCTGAGTAACGAGTGACTTCACCACTAGCTCATACTTTCAGGGTGGTCCTTTTTCCGTCATCCCTCAAGTACATGAATCTGAAATATGTTGTTTCTTGGGAAACTCCGAGGCTTTACAGCAGTCACGAAAGTTATGTTGAGGGAAAGTCGTGAAATTTATTCAAGTGTGAAAGATTAGTTGGAATTCTAAATCCGAAACCAAATGCTTTCCACTGGCTGCCAAATTGTCGCGGATTTTTCGCCCAATTTCCAGTTTCCGCCCTCAAATGTTGAAGTTATAAACTAGATACGAAGTTCCACAACACCATTTCATTATGAGCTATATCAGTTCGAAGTGTGCCCTAGAGAGGCGCTGTTCCCTTAAATATTCGCCTTGTAATATTCCGAAGAAAGTGCAATTCTCTCACCAAATTACTACAACCACCATGGTACTTTATCCTCGTCTTTTATCGGTGGACCTTGACTAATCGAACTACCGCCTTGGAATTTTGTTGTTTAAGCTTCGTGAAATGAGAATTCTGAAGAACTCTAAAAATAATATAAAAAAAAACTTGTCAGGAATGTGGACAATGCTTTATTTTTCTCACAAGTTTACTTTTGCCAATGTTTCGGAGGTGATTTCCTTCTTCTTCGGGGCTGAAAACAAAAGGACATTTAACAAACAATAACAAGGACAGCCTCTGAAACTAACCTCAAGAATATCAAGTTTTCGAGAAAACAGCAATTAAGCAATATTTCATAAAATTCGCAGGATTAAATCACAATTAGGTATAACGTCGCCAGAATCAAAACAGAAATGTGAAACCAAGCATGGTATCTTGTAAACCACAGATGATAATAGTTCTTTTTTGGTGGTTTCCTTTAATCTTGAGAAGAATCTGTTGGTGGTAAAAATGTTCTAGAAAGCGCATATGCAATTTAACTCCCTGATAATCTTTTGAATTCTGTAAGACAGGCCCTCGATGAAGGGGAACCTGTGAAAATATTTTGTGTTATCCTCTGAGATGGAACTAAAAATAATTTATTTACGACTGATTACGTCAAAACTCCGATACTATCCATTTTTTGAGCTCCCGTTGCTCGAACAGAATGCTCTAACATTTCATCAAGATGAAAGAAATTTTCAAATTCTGAGCCGGGAATGGTCTCAAATGATAAGGTTCAAATCACAAATTCGTGGTCAAATCCAAGAATGTCTGTTCATTTTCATGGTGGATTCCGATCTCTGATGCCACAAATGAATTTTTGATGATAAAAGGGTTATTTTAAAATCTCTTCTTTCCTCGAAGGATTATTCTACAAATACAAACCGAATTTCAACCTAGTCCGATCTGTTTTTGAATGAAAATTGATTTTTTTCGATATTCAGCTTGAATGTTATTTGGTTCTTCATCTAAATGCAAAATGTCTTGATCGAATCCGTAATTATTCCAAATAATAAAAAAATAACATACCGGAACTTATCTATAGTGGAATTGTACTCACTTGACGAACTTATCGTATTTGTGACCAGACAGAATTGAAGTTGACTACGTTCGTGATGTCCGGCTGATTAATCGAGAAATACTGAAGTTGCTGCCTTCAGTAAAGCCCGAAAAATGAACGTTTCCGATTTTCTGCACATCCTCAATTATTCAATTCGTGCTGGAAAATAGTTTCGACAAAAACTAGACTCGAATAATGATTGCTTTCTCAATAATTCCCAAGTCAATTTTCTACACTTACAACGTTCTATTGACCAGCAGAAAGCAATTATTTCAGTCGAAATGAATTTGATACAACATCCCCATTGCACTACTTTTTCAAATTTGTGGTCAAATCCAAGAATGTCTTTCCATTTTTAGGGTGGATTCCGATCTCGAATGCCACAATTGAATTGTTGATGAGAAGTTCTGTGAAAATGGCTGTTCGAAATATTGTTTTACTTTTGAATTCAAAACTGTAGATTCGATCGAATTCAAATGTTTCAGCTGATCGTCAAAACCATAGAAAATTAAAGAAAAGTATTGTAAAAGATAGACTCAATAAATCCGACCGAGTTGAGCTTCAGCCATTTCAAGCAAGTTTTTTGTTGAGAGCGTTGTCAGAATCATAGAAAATACAAGCAGGTTATCGAAAAAAAAATTAGAAAATGCCAACGTGATGTAAAGGGCATTCGCGCGTTCATTCATGCCCTTGGAAACCAATCGAGAGTTTTGTGGCACTCCAAGTGCATCGAAAAAAGAGCCGAAACAGACTCTGATGTAATATATCAATGCTTCCCTAATTTTTCTCATATGAGGACACTGGTGCTTTCTCCATTTGTTATAATTTTCCAAAAACGAAAATCCTCGGAAATTTTTCCATAATTATCGAACTTTGATTATACCGGATGTTCCTCGAGTTCTTCAAGTGAAGGTACAAACAAAAATGACAGATTTTTCAAATCATTTCAAGAAAAGTCTTATTGACATAGACCCTCAAGCTCTTTGTTTTCGCGATACAGGGTGTTTTATTTCATAGAACTTCCACTCCGCAAAATATTCATTTTAAATTTGACATAGATATTCCAATTGGAAGTTTTCATCATGTGAAATGCTCATTTTGAATACAAATCTATAGGGTGATATTTTTCCTGGAACAGTACCCGCTTCCTTCCCCCAGAACTTCTTTTTGGTGAGCCACTGGTTGTTTGGAAAAATCTAAAAATAAACTTTGGTCCACTACTACACTTTTTGGTTTCTTAGAGTTTTTTCAGAGTCTGACTTGTAGAAATTCGTGATGAGAAACAATTTCAATTTTATACCATATGTTCGGGATTGGGATAGAATGGACCTTTGTTCGTTTGTTTTTGTTTTTTTTCGTTTTCCTTTAAAATTTGCACCAGGGTGGTTATTTGGCAACACCGCTTCCCCGGGCTACAAGAAGAGGAGTTGTTCGGAAGAATATATTGATTGAAAATTCGATCGCTCGAGAGTGCTGCTAATAAAATCACAAAATCGTCAGGCTTGTGCATCGATCAAGCCAAAGGTGAGTAAAATCGCTGTTTTGGTGCACTTTGTCTTCATTTTATTAAATTTTGAATTTAGTTTTATATCGAAATATTCGCGTATTTAACACCATACATCTCGGGAAAATACAGGAAATAAATAGATAATTGAGGGAGAAAGCTGTTCTTCCTTACGAAACATCTTTTGTTAACATTCTATCATTATTCGAATTTCTATCAACCACTAGAATTTCTTCAATATTCAATACCGTATGACATAGTAAATACCCCAGCGTGTTCGCCAATTTGAACATAATTTAGCTAACACTCGTTTGGGTTTATCAGGTGTTATTGAAATGAGTGCATAAAATTCTCATAGTCTGTCTAAAAATTCATTTAATATCTTTCCTTCATAGCTCATGACACGGAAAACGATCTCAAATTTCATAACATTCTTGTTGAAAAGCGTGTGCTGAAGTCTACTTTAATTTTCAGTATTTTTCAGGTAGAAAAATCGATGAGTTCTCGCTGCTGTGAAGGCATTCGCTTTTTTTTTCCCCGAAATTATATCATTTTTCCGCTGTTTACGAAATTGAAGGTTTCATTGTGTTCTGCAACAGTGTAGGAAGATTCGAATATTTGAAATTCCGGGGAAATCGCCGTCATAATTGGCAATAACGACGTGAATTTTCTCAAGAATAATGTTTGATATTAATTATATTCGTCCCAATCTGTTACACTTCCTATAGAGTGATTGGAACTAGTAAATGTACCGTATCAATAACAACACACATTGATACTTGTATCTTTTGAAAATAGATTCCCAAAAATCGTTTCTGCTTCAATAGATTGTAAACAAGGGCGTAGAAATAGGGTTACGGGGGGGTAATCACCCCCGCCAAGATTTCCAAAATAAAAAATTTCAGAATTCTCTCAAAGACGAAGAACGAAAATTTCTCCATAAAATGAACCAATAATCTTTTTATTTTTCTTTAAAATCGACACGGCAGCAAAAAATCGGACCGTTTTACAGTTTATGAGTTTATTATCGCTTTCAAGATAATTACTTTCATTGCACTACGAGGTCGTATATGTCCGAGGTTTATTATTTTCCTTTATCTACCCGTTTTGTCGGCATTTCTCTTGTTTTGCCATCTATGATTTTTGCATTCGTCATCTGTATACACTTACTTCTTGTTTTCGGTTTCTTGTATCATTTTCGTCACAAAATTTCAATACTGCAATTATATTCATTATAAGTTTTGGCACTAATTTACCCAAAATGTAGAGAAGATTAATAAAGATTCAATAAACAGTTATAAGCATCAAAAAACAGTAGAACTACAAGAAACACCCTGTACTCGAAAACAAAGCTCTTGCGGGCTTATGTATAGTACATTCTATTCTTAAAGTTATACAAGAAATTTCTCATTTTTCTTCTTACCTTAAATTTAGGAACACCCTGTATAAAGTAAGAACTATCGAATCGGTAATCAAAAAATGCTAACATTTCGAGTAATTTTTGGTTCAATTTTCGTTATCAAACCTTACTTTCTCACATAGGTAACAGATATGAATAAACCTTGTCGTCAAAACATTTTTTTTCGATTACAAAACGCAAAATTGAAATATTAGTAATGATAATTGAAAAGCAGTGAAAGGATTTCAGGATGTAACTAACTTCATTTGAACTGTCGAACCGTGAAACTCCCAAAACGAAGCACTCGTAAATATATAAGGCATTGAAGTGGGCGAGAAAAAGCTGAAAAACATCAATTATGCATATAATCGAGCTGCACCGACAGAATCAATGATCTGCAAAAAATTGTCGAGAGGTTATTCATATTTAAACAATGTGAATGAAACCATGGCTGTGAAAAGTGAAATAAATTTAATTGGAAGAACTTCAAATAGTGGAATCTGAACATGTACAGGGTGGGCAAATTTCGATGTTTTAGCACTACAACTTTTAAACCAGAGGAGATAGACAAAATCTGATACCCACTTCTCGATCTCTTTTTCTGAGAAACTAACAAGGGTAGTATTCATTTTTGGCCACCTTCTTTTGTTTTCGAGTTACAAGCGAAAATTGGAAAAATGGCGATATCGAAAAACATTTATATCTCCGCTAATACTGATGATAGAGCTCCTAAATTAAAACATTATACAGGCACTTTTTTACGTAGAATCCAGTGGCGTGCTCGTTTTTTCAAAAGGGTTTTTAATTACGAAACTATGACTCAAAGTTATGTTTTTTCAAAAGGGAACACTAGATTTTTGTGCCATTTTCTGAAAGCTTAATTTTTCCTGATTTCAAAAATATATAACATCGTATGATTCGTATCAAAATAAATAACAGAAAATGGTCAAAAACCTTTTTTTACTTAAGAGTCTCAATATTTCTATGGTTTCAACTGTTGATGAGCCTTTCAACAAGAGCAGTGTCCTTCCGTCAATCTGATTATTTCTATGCTTTTCACTTATTTCTACAAAATTCGAATCTATATTTATTTTATACAACTATTTTCGAAAAGATAAACGAACTTGGAAAAAGTTTCCTAGGTAGATTGAACACAGTTTCAAATATTCATCTATGAAAATATCGTTAAGAGGTGTAGACTGTGCATTGTGTAATTGTTGTCATTATTAGGTTCAAAATTATTTCTTGTTTGTCCCTTCGTAATTAAAATGTTGAGTTCAATCATATATGCATTGTTTCATATGCTGTTAAAAATGGATTGGTACTTGTGCGTATTGATTCTGGAGACCTATGTAAATAATCTCGTGATACATGCATCTCAATACAACTCTTCCGATTGAAAAATTCGATCTTGTGGTTTCTCCGTTATTTCCAAATCAATTTTTAGATAAAAAATTTATAAAACATATCTAGATTCGAATTTTGTAGAAATAATCAGATTGACGGAAGGACACTGCTCTTGTTATAGAAAGCTCAATTTTCTGTGTTCATCAACAGTTGAAACCATAGAAATATTGAGACTCTTAGGTGAAAAGAGGTTTTTGGCCATTTTCTATTATTTATATTGATCCGAATAATACGATATTATATATTTTTGAAATCAGGAAAAATCAAGCTTTCAGAAAATGGCACAAAAATCTAGTGTTTCCATTTGAAAAAACATAACTTTGGGTCATAGCTTCGTGATTAAAAACCCTTTTGAAAATACGAGCACGCCACTGGATTCTACGTGAAAAAGTGCCTGTATAATGTTTTAATTTCAGAGCTCTTTCATCAGCATTAGCGGAGATATAAATGTTTTTCGATATCGCCATTTTTCCAATTTTCGCTTGTAACTCGAAAACAAAAGAAGGTGGCCAAAAATGAATACTACCCTTGTTAGTTTCTCAGAAAAAGAGATCGAGAAGTGGGTATCAGATTTTGTCTATCTCCTCTGGTTCAAAAGTTGTAGTGCTAAAACATCGAAATTTGCCCACCCTGTACAGTTTGAGTTTTGACTTTTGGAAGGATGAAAGGGTTATTTTAATTTTTTTTTTCTAGAAGGATTATTTTACAAATACAAACTGAATTTCAACCTAGTCCGATCAGTTTTTGAATGGAAAAAAATTTTTTTTTTCGATATTCAGCTTGAATGTTTGGTTCTTCATCTAAATGCAAAATGTCTCCATCGAATCCGTAATTATTGCAATTATCAGAAAAATTACATACCGGAACTTATCTATAGTGTAATTGTACTCACTTGACGAACTTGAACTTTTGTTGGTTATGTAAGTTATCGTATTTGTGACCAGACAGAATTGAAGTTGACTACGTTCGTGATGTCCGGCTGATTATTCGAGAAATACAGAAGTTGCTGCCTTCGGTAAAGCCCGAAAAATTAACGTTTCCGATTTTCTGTCCATCCTCAATTATTCAATTCGTGCTGGAAAATAGTTTCAACGAGAACTAGACTCGAATAATGATTGCTTTCTCAATAATTCCCAAGTCAATTTTCTACACTTACAACGTCCTATTTCTCGCATTCGAAGTACCCAGCAGAAAGTAATTATTCCAGTCGAAATGAATTTAATACAACATCCCCATAGCACTACTTTTTCGTTTCGAATTTTGCCTCAAGGAAATTAAATTTCTTCTGTGCGTCAGATCTTTTGATGTCGCAGAAAAATGCCCTCAGACTGTGGCACATTTCAATCTTCAGAATTTTTTTCTGACCAACTGAATCCAGAGAATGCGTTACGTGTTCATCATTATCACAATAGAAAGAAGTGATTGTAGATGTCGCCCGAGGAATTATTTTGCACAAACCATTGCTTCATAACGTTCATTCATATCTCAGAAATGTCATTAAAATGAAAAATAGCTGGCAGATATTTATGGGGGACAATTTTTCTATTTCTTCCTCCCTCAATTCATTTCGCGACAAATGAATCGTCGTTTCTTTGACAAGGCCTTGGATCAAATCATACCTACAAAGGAGAAAAAGACGTTTTCATTAGAGTTCTGGTCAAGAACTGAAATTCAGATGTTCACTCTGTAGGAAATGAGAGATGTCAGGGAGTTTCATAAGGTAGAAGCACACATTTTTCATATTGAGTTATGTTATTTTCTCCATAAAATTCGGTAGATAAAACTCCTCTCCACGAAATTCTTTCATATGACGAACTTGTCTAAGTTGCAAAGTCCTATAAAAAGTTATTTATCTTTGACATTCCGATGATGGTTTCGGATCACACTCTTTCTAATTATCTTAACACCACAAGAAATTCCAACGGTTTCTATATTCTATTTCACCTGAACATTCTAATAACTTGACTTTGGTGATTAAATTCACGTTACGAATTTTTCAATAGGGATATTATAATTTGAATTGGTTACAATGACATTATTTTTTGATAATTCTTATGTCGTTCAATCATGGAAAGTTATACGCTCCAACATTTGGGTTTACATCCTTATAAAATTCAAGAACTGAAACCATAAGACCACTATAAATGTCGTTTATTTTCTGATTTGGCACTTATAAAATTTCGTTCAATGATGAAACTTATTTTTTGTTAATGGTGCTGAAAACAAACAGAATTGCAAAATTCGGAGGGATGAGAATCCACAAGAAACTGTTGAGGCACCATTGCTTAGAGATAAAGTCACTGAGTCGAAGAGTAACAGTCAATGGAGAAGGATACAAGACAATGTTAAATGTATTTTTTCCTCCTGTTGTTGAGAATAATCTGGAGGATATGAGGATTCAGCCACCTTAACAATCGATTCATTGAAAAGTATATTTGGTGATAAAATTATCTCAAGGAATGGTCCAGTTGATTATCCTACCAGGGGGTGTTATTTAGTTAGAGTGATTTCCTTCTTTGGGGATATGGTGGGTCTCAAGTTTATGCAAAATTATGTTATTTTCAAGACATAATGGTATTATGTAAACTTTCGAATGAAATAATTGTGTCTGAATAATTTATACATATTTTTTTATTTTAAATTCTATCATCGCTATTGGAAACCCTATTATTAATAAACGGATCAAGAAACTCTCAAAAGGACTTGTCCTCCCAAATTTTCCAATATAATTTTCATCAACCTATTGCAGTAATGGAATCTTTGGGTTTATGTGCAGGCTTTTCGTGGAAAATCAATAAAATAAGCAGCTTTTGGACTTCTGAACAGAGCATTTCTCTATTTCATGTGATCTTCGTTGTGTTTTTTCAAGCCGATTTCAATATATTCCATAAATAACTGGAGTCTTCAGCATTGTTATCATTTTGGTGGCAGTTCCTGAAGGTAATAAAAAAGCGGAAATAAAATATAAGAAATGAAACGTTAAGATTTTCCCGCTGGAAAAGGGATATTTAATGCCTTTTTATCTTTCGGATGGCGTTCTTGGTTTGCTTTCGATGAGTTTTCCCACAGAAATCGTGTTATCACATATAAAATTCTGATTAATTCGTTTCACGAGCTTTTTTGAAGTCCAAAATGGGTAATATTCAACTAAAAATCTCTTTTCATTCAACCATAATTTTCATAGCTGGAAAAGCCATTCAAAACGTTCGAATTTTACATCTCCATATGAAATTCCTTTACATGGATTTCACATTAAAAGACGATTTATATGTCAAAATGAATTAGATACTTATTGAGAATGGTCGAATTTCCACTATAATCAACTATTTCAACTAATTTAAGAATCCGTTGAAATTAGGAATATCTATTTTCCTTAATCAATCACCAAATATCAATCAAGTATATCGTTCTCTATTCTTTCCCTGAAATTCTGATATTGCATGATTTCTTGCAAGTTTTTCGAAGAAGTGAGTCATTTGAAACTTCAACACTACACTTCGACACAGAAGAATATTAATCAAGTTTTTCTGAGCTGATAACCCTATGGAGTTGGTATCAAACTGTTTCAGTAATTCCAAAGAATATCGAAAACATCAGAAGACAAGATCGTCATTTTCAAAATATGTGGATACGCAGTAATAATTATCAAAAAAACAGCAAATTAAAAAAAATGGATTTCATCTGAAATAGAAAATGTTGAACAGAAAGTGTTGTCCTAAAATGGTTAATGTCTAAGCTTCCATGCTTTCATTTGTCGATTTTGATCCTCTTTCGTTTCCTCAAGAAAAAAATTGTTATTATATTGACAGTTGAAATTTCATGTCAGTGACCATAAAGTTCTATATTCAGAAAAATAAATTAAATATTTCTAAGCAAACATTTAGCTAAATTTCCTTGAAAAAATTACATGACTACGAATTCTAATAAAATTGCAAAGCTCCTGTCTTCAAGTCAGTGATTTTCTTGTTTTTATTGTCCTCACCATGAAGAAGTCGAGATATTCGGTCAGAAATGAGCGACTTGGAACATAGGTTACGTTCAGAACGAGCGAGGATCAGGATTTCATTTCTTGCTTCGTGATTTCGACTCACAGTTCATTTAGTGGGAATAACAGCAGAAGTTGATTCACTAGGAAATCGGTTGATACCTTTACTTTTGTATAGAAATTTTGCTGATTCGGATATAACTTTTCAGACAAACCCCTCGCGAAATGAATATTCCGTTTGGCATATCGAATCTCCCAGCTTTCTCCGTTCTTACAAACGTGAATCCATTATTCATGATGATACCGTTATTATATGAATGGACACAGGCCGGTTACAAAGTGAATAATAACACAAACCCCCTGACTTTGAAGGAAACGGTTCGATCGGATCTTTTAATCGAAAAATTCCGTTTTTAAATAATAACTGAGTTATTAGATATACATAATTTGAAGGGTATCGAGTTTGTTGCAAATTGGCGAATGCGCTGTCTGAAATTACTATGTACCTACATAGAGTGTTTTGTTCCATTGATTAAGTCTATACCTTTCCAATTTCAAATTGAGACTCAACAAAATCAAATGGGGAATTAACAAATTCAAATTGGGTATTAACAAATTCAAATTGAAAATAGCCAAATTCAAATTGGGAGTAAACACATTGAAATGGGGAATAATAAATTTCAAATTGGGTCGACATTTATTGCTATTTAATTTGATTTTTTCTAAGGAATTCAAGCATATTAGTATGTCACAAGGAAGTGGCGAAGGAATCTATACCAAAGTTTAATTCGAAAATTTTTCCATATCAAAATGGAAGATCGGCAATATTTTCAAAATTACATTGCCCCTATCGATCACAATGATCTGTGTTTTACAAAAAGAAATTGTTTCTTTTTCATTATAGCATTCTTGAAACAGTATTTCAAATTTCGAATCGTAATGATTCTTTATAAGTCGAATATTTCTGATGTCCCTAAATATATCTATTCGCTTATTTCCTCTGTTGAACTACGATTGGAAGCCTCAATTAGAATTATCAAATTCC
This sequence comes from Harmonia axyridis, assembly GCF_914767665.1. Lineage (NCBI taxonomy): Eukaryota > Metazoa > Arthropoda > Insecta > Coleoptera > Coccinellidae > Harmonia > Harmonia axyridis. The sequence goes on from NC_059508.1 coordinate 2,234,435, forward strand.
TTGTGAGATGTCAACAAAAGGACAGTGATGGCTCATCAGTGCTCGTTCAATCAGAAATTTGCATAGAGGGTTCGAAACACTTACTCTTAACAAACAACTATTTTCCTCTAAAGTGGCCGCAAATGAGTCGAAATCGATACTCTACAAATAAAGGTAGGGTTCCTCAGTAATCGACCAACTGATTTGAAGTTTGTGTATTCAAATCTTATTGAGCATTTCGATTCGTGAGAAAGTGAGAAACTTTTGATAAACAACAATATTCAGGAGTTATTTGAATTTTTGTTATGATTTGTTTTGTGTATGTTTTTATAGAATTTGAAAAACTCAAATTGTTATAATATTAAGTTGTAGACTATTCTGTAAAGGTTGACAGGAAGACATCGCTTTGCGATATGCTCGCCTTTTGCACTTTTTCAACAAACTATTGTTCAACCTTTTTTGCAATAAAGAGTTCTAATAATAATGATAATAATCAGGTGCGATGTATCCAGAAACTGAAGGATTTCTGTTAGCCATCTAAGATCGAGTGATCTCAACGAGAAATTATATCGTAAAGGATCGAACTATAACTGACATCGATGCCGTCATGGGTGTCCAACGAATGAAACAATCCAACATGTCATAGGAGAATGTAAAATGTTCTCAGTAAAAGAATATAAAGAGAGACACGATGCAGTAGGAAAAATACTACACCAAGAAATGGCAACCAATTTAAAACTTATTCATTCTGAAAAATACCATACTACAAGTACCAACCGGAAACCATCCTGGAAAACGAACGCTATAAACTGTACTGGGATCGTACAGTTTTGACTGATAAAACAGTTCCTCACATCAGGCCAGATATACCAGATTTGCACATGTCGTTCGAGTGAGAACAGTCGTCTGCTTGTGCTCTTCATTTGTTTTTATTTTCTAAGATATCCTCAAAATAGTAATAGTAATTCATTGATATTTGTGAGGTCGAATTTAAGAGTGTTTTTTTTGGTGAAATATTTGTAATCATTTTGGTTCAAATGGCTAAACCAGCTGCAAATATTAAAGAGTTGAACGTTCGCATTGACAAATTGTCAGAAGAATTCAAAAAGGGAATTGATGGTTTCAAGGATGAATTTTTGAAATCACAATCTACTGCTATAACGTTCACTAACACGGATGTGAGTCCCTTGGATCTCCTGAAGAAATTTGAAAATAGGATCAATGATGCTATTAATGAGATCAAGGTTGACATAGATTCACTCAAAAATAATGTCAACACGGTGAAGAAAAAGCAACAGAATTTGGAGATGAAACATAATATAAATTTACTACTTGTACATGGAATTTCTGAATCGGAAAAGGATTTAGTTGAAAGTGTGGTTAAAATTTGTAATAATAAAATTGAGGTACAGGTGAAAAAGGACGATTTAAATCAGTGTTATCGAGTAGGGAAGAAAAAACTAGATTCTGATAAGCCTAGACCGGTTGCAGTACAGTTTCTTAGAAGATGGAATCGCGATGCTGTATTTGTAAACAAACGTAAACTAAAAGGAACTAAATTACTTGTAACTGAATTCTTGTCGTTGGAAAATTTGATTTTGTTCAAACAGGCTAGAAAAATATATGGAAAATCTGTTTGGACACATAATGGTATAGTTTATCGTGATGTGAAAGGTCAAAAGACGGTTATAAACTGTGAACAGGAACTGAAAAATGTTTCGGTTTTGTTGAGTTAACTCTTTTCATTTCCATTGTTGTTAATAATTCATTAAAGGGGAATATTGGAATTACTAATTTATAAATTTAATTTTTGATTATTATTTGTATTGTTTGAGGATCATGATTGGCAAACGTAAGTTGAACCATTTCTCAAATTTTGAATATATTTAATGATCAAGTGTGAATTTTGTTGAGCACTATGACTGCTAATAGATTTGTGCATAAGTCGGTGATTTTTTGTATTTTACTTGCCTGCCCTTTGAGCCTCGCTGCCTCATTGGTTTATTTTTGTTTTGTTTTGGGTTAAAATATATATCTTATTTTTTTTCTTCTATTTTCATTATTGAAATAACGAGCACTCGTATATAGAGAATAGAACCTCTATTTTTTCTCGCAGCATGTAGTAATTAATATATATATATATATTTATTTTTTTTCACTGCTCGCATTTTTTTTCTTTTCTATATTTATTTGTTTACTTAACTATTTATCAATTTTATTATTTCTGTAGAAATGAAATTTGCACATCTAAATGCCAGATCTGTTTTAACTAGTTTAAGTGAGATATCAACGCTTATTTTGACTCATGACTTTGATGTCTTAACTTTGACTGAAACTTGGCTCTCTTCTGGCCTTAATAGTGATATTCTGCATATACCAGGTTATGTCTTCGTGAGAAAGGATAGAGAGGGAAGGGGAGGTGGAGTTGCGGCTTATATAAGGCAAACATTTAAACATCAAATAATTTCAATTGGACAGCAGGTGAGTGGAGATACTGAGTATCTAATTATAGAGTTAAAAGTTGGGTCTCGCAGGATGGTTATTGCTACCTTTTATCGTCCTCCTCATTTTAATTTGAGTAGTTTTGTGAATGACGTTGACATCATATTTGATAGTATTTCACCAGCTGCGGACGAGATATTGTGTCTCGGTGATATGAATGTTGATTTTTTGGGACCAGAAGGTCCTTTGACGACTTGCCTGGGTTCTTATGGCTTGAGGCAGTTTTTGAATGAACCAACAAGAATAACTCGGTCTACTTCAAGCTTAATTGATCCGATATTTTTCACTAGAGAGGATTTGGTCACTGAGGTTGGTACAGTGGATACATCTGATATTTCTGATCACCGGTTGGTTTACGTTAAATTGAATTTGAAATGTGTAAAAATGAAGCCTAAATTTATAAAATACCGTGACTTTCGTGGTTTTGATCTCATAGATTTTCGTAGAACTCTGGAAAATCTTCCTTGGCATCGTTTGATAGCTGAGGATGATATTGATAAGAAGATCGAAATTTTTAATTGCTTAATTCTAGGAATTTTTGATAAACATGCACCACTTATTGAGAGAAGAGTTACTAAACCTCCGGCACCATGGCTGACATATAATCTCAAATTATTAATGAAGCAGAGAGACACAGCGCTTCAAAAGTTCAAAAGAACACGTTCGTCAGGTGATTGGGAACTATACAAACAAATTCGTAATTGCACAGTTTCTATGATTAGGATTGAGAAAAAAAAATATTTTGAATTGATAAGCGCTCAGCACAATCCCTCAAAATCTTGGAAAGCTTTACGTGATCTCAAAGTATGTTCATTGAATGTCATTAATTTACCAACATCTCTTTCTGATCCGGATGCTATAGGAAACCATTTTTCATCTCTTTCAAATGCTAATAATAATTATTGTGCTTCAAAGATTCAATTCTATAATGAACACTCACACTCCTCTAATACCTATAGCTTCTCTCTTACTACAGTTGAACAGATTGAAAGTATCTTGAATGGGATGCGAAGTAACGCCGTTGGAGTTGATGAAATTTCACTGCAGATGATTCAATATTGTGGAACATTTATTGTTAAATATATTGTTCATATCATAAATGTGTGCATTGAATCTTGCTATTTTCCTCATTTGTGGAAGGTTTCCCTGGGTAAACCCATTCCGAAGGTAAGGAACCCCTCGTCTTTTTCTGATCTAAGAATTATCAGTATACTGCCATTCTTATCGAAGATTTTTGAGAAAGTACTTCATAATCAAATGATACATCATCTGAGATCAAGTAATATATTACCAGACTCACAATGTGGTTTTAGAAAAAACTATAGCACTGCTACTGCACTTGCTGCTGTGACCGGTGATATCATGGAGGCCTATGATGAGGGGTTGTCCAGTATCCTCGTGCTGCTGGACTACTCAAAGGCTTTTGATACAATCAACCATGAATTGTTGATTGCTAAAATGAAATATTACGGCTTTGATCTTACGTCGTTGCAATTGATCAGATCTTACTTAAGTAACAGAACTCAGTATATATCCAGCAATAATACTTTGTCATCTCCGACTAAAATTCTTGCTGGTGTACCCCAAGGTTCAGTGCTTGGACCATTGTTATTTATAACTTATACTGCTGACATAATGAGATCTATAACCCATTGCAAATTACTAGCTTACGCAGATGACTTCCAACTATATTATCATTTTCCTAAAGAATCATATGAAGAGGCTTCTCGTGTAATCAACAATATTTTACATCTTGTGCAAGAACTATCTACCGTACATAATTTAGTCCTCAATCCAGAGAAGTCAAAGGTAATGTGTTTTGCCAACAAATATACTGCTAGTTTCCTCAAATCAAATATGTGTATTGAATTGAATAATCATCGCTTGGAATTCACTGATGTCGCTAAAAATTTGGGTTTAATAATGGATACTGATTTACGCTTTTCAGAACATCTAAAGACTTTACTCATGAGGGCATATTCAAACTTGAGACTTATATACCCCAACCGGCATATACTTGATATGAAGACCAAGAGAACTCTTTGTGAATCTCTTGTCTTATCCCAGTTCACATATTGTGATTTTATCTATGGGCCGTGTTTGACTAAGATTAATCGCGATAGAATACAAAGAGTGCAGAAGTCGTGTTTCAGGTTGATTCATGGTGTAAAGAAGTATGATCCTATTAGTTATAAAATCAGGGAGGATGAGAGCCTTTTTATGGAATCGAGGAGAAATTATCACCTAGGTACTTTCACTCATAAGCTTCTTTGTAATGCCGGGGCTCCACCTTTCCTCAGGAAGAGATTCGTTCGTCATAGTAACGTTCATTCGAGAGTTACAAGATTTCAGGATAAATTTGTAGTGCCGAGACATAAAACGGCTTTATTTCAGAGAAGTTTCATCTTTCAGTCAATAACATTTTACAACTCCCTACCGAATGAGTTCAAATTGTTGAATATCAATAAGTTCAAGTATAAAGTTAAAAAGTATTTGTTGTGTGAACAATAATTGATGTATATTATTTCAAGGGTGTGTATGGTTGTAATCTTCATGCTGTGGATTTCGGGTGCTCATTGGGTATACATTTCATATTTTGTTTTATATGTAGATATATATTGCTGACTTGTTAATTATTATGTACTTGTTGGATGCTAGCTCATTGCCGGTTTGGGGAGGGTTGAGTTTGAATAGCAGTCTGCTAGACTTCGCCTTCCGCTGCTAGGTGATGGGTTCATGTATTTCTCTATTTTCTTTTGTGGAATAAAGACGTCATTTATTTATTTATTATTCATTTATTTATATACTGCTAGTCGATAAACATCAAGAGACAGCAATACTCATCGACGTAGCAATACCAAATAACAACAACATGCGCCAAAAAGAGGTCGAAAAAAATTTCAAAATATAGGGACCTCGAATTTCAGATAAAGCGTCAGTGGGGATTGATATCAACGAAAACTATTCCAATTATCATCTCAACAACTGGAATAGTGCCCAAAAATCTCAAGAGGAATATCAAGCAACTGGGACTTAGTGAGTAGGTATATATGTAATATAATGCAAAAAGCTGTTCTTTTAGGTACTGCAAGGACAGTGAGAAAATTTCTAGGAAGCGAAGGACTGGTCCAAAGATCACGTGTAAGAGGACCGGAAGTTCGACGAGAATCAGGGGGACCACAAGGACCGGACACGACCGAGCTCTGCCCTTCTGATATTTTAAATATCTGGGATTGAGTGAATGTTCCTCTTAGCGGGGAGTGAGAAGCCGACGGCGAGGAGAAATCCTACGGGTATAGGCAAAAGTCGGGGATAATATTCCAAAATATATCTGAACCTTACTATTGCTGTGAAATCTAGATTCGTAGGTTTTATATTCACCTTCAATGCTTAATGAAGATCAATTTTTCTATGCATTGAAGATTCGAATGAATTCTCGATATAGGGATGTAAGTTCAATGAACATTGTACCTAAATATACCTGTTAGCTCTTTCATTATAGCGCCGCACTAAAAATGACCATTTTCTAAAGATCATTCACAGCATCGTTATATTAAAAATTCAATTTTCGTAATAAAAAAACACGAGATATTTCATAAAAATCACGAGCTTAATAAAACAGAAATGACGAACCGTGGTTTGAAATCTGCGCAATTTCGGAAAATTAACCTAAGTTTATCATACGCAACCTTTTTTTTTCTCATATCATACAAGACGTGATTATTGCTGTCAGTAACGTGGAACAGTTAATGAATTTGAGGGCTCTCTTCCCTTCAGTGTCTCAGGGTTACGTAAACAAAGTATCGGGGAGGCTCTTTGTCAATATTAATATCCAGCTCCAAACGAGATGTGTACATTTTTCTTAATTTCATGATCAATAACCAAATATTTGACTTATCGTCAACTCTCGAATGTAGCATATAACGGATTCATTTTTATACCGATATGTTTGATGGATTTGAAACTTTTGGTATCGTTCGGAGGTTGGAAATTCCAACTTTTTCAGCTCACGCTTTAGGTAACGGAGTACAAAAAAAATTGAATTCAAAAACTGTCTAAGAAGGATATCAGGTGAAATTTGATGTCAACCTCTGAAACAATATTATGCTGATCTTACTCGATTTACGCATATTATTAGGTGTAGTGAAAAGAAATCCATTATTTTTCCAATAGATGGCTTTAGTTATCTGTATCTAGCGTTGTATAAGTTCGATCGAGTTCCACTAAATGACGTTAGAAATATGTGATTTCGTACTACAAAAAATTTTGTGATAGTTTTGTGATTAGTCGACTCAGTTTAGTCTGAGTGAGTCCTAAAGATGGAAACTAGCAAAGAGAAAATACGCTATATTTTACAGTTTTTCTTCGATAAAGGCAAAAATGTGAGCCAGGCGGCTGAAAATATAAATAGTGTATATGTTCATGATACTGTAACATTTCAAATACGTGCAATTTTGATTCCATCGATTCCGTTCCGATAATTTCGATGTCAAAGATGCACCACGCACTGAAAGACCAATTGCGACAATCGACAATTGGACATTGTCGAGTCCGACAGTCATATAGCACTTTTTCGATTGCCCAAGAGCTAAAGATTGCAAAAAAAACCATTTGGAACCATTTGCATAGTGCAAAACAACTTCATGGACCGAACTTCCATCTGCGAATCGCAACAAAATGAACCCATTTTTGAAACGGTTGGTAACTGGTGATGAAAATCACTTACGACAACATCAAGCGAAAACGGTCGTTGTCGAAACGCGGTGAACCGGTGGAAATGGTGGCCAAGCTAGAAAAGACGACCAGGAAGGTTTTGCTGTGTGTTTGTTGGGATTTGCAGGGAATTTCTACTATGAGCTGTTCCCCTACAGTACAACTGTTAACACGGAACTGTACTGTCAAGAATTGAACAGTCATCAGGACAACGCCAGGCCACACAAATCGATATTGACTCGCCAGAAGCTCCGAGAGCTTGGTTTGGAGGTTCTTATGCATCCACTTTATAATCTGGGCATGGCACCAAGTGCTTACCATCTGTTTTTGTTCATGGTAACCAATTTTGCTGGTAAAAATTCGGTTCGACAGAGGCTTGTGAAAATTGGCTGCATCATTTTTTTTGCCGATAGGGACGAGAGCTTCTATGAAAGAGACATATGGATATTACCATCAAAGTCACAACAAGTTATCGAGCAAAACGGTGCATATTTGACTCAAATCGAACTATGGTTATTAAAGCCTTGTTTTTCATATAAAAATAATTGGATTTCTTTTGAATACACCTTATATTTCAATAGTACAGTTACTCCATAAATGATTCAGTCATGTATTTGAATTTAATTAATTCAAAATAAATGAAGTCACATTAAAATATGATATAAGTAACCATAAAAATAACTTGCAATATGTGTAAGAAGAACCGAACAACCTTTTTGGAGGAACTGATATTCCGTTATCGAGATTCTATTATACTGATTCTCTGTCCTGTGACTAATGTATATGAATTTATTCTACCAGCCTAGTAGAAGGGTCTGAATTGTTTCAAGAAAACAAAATCGACTCAATTTCAAAGCAAGGACGCATATAACTTCAATCCCGCTTTTCCCACGAGTAAATGTTTGGAAAAATGGATCTCACTTGGAAATGAAATATTTTGTGTATCTACGTAGAAGGGAGACGGAATATTTCAGATTCCGTGGGATTGTTACCTCCTGTTTCCGCTACCATTGTCAAGTGTTACCCAGAATTATGCTCACCTGAACGTGCAATAAGAGTATAATGGGCTTTTAGCCATTCCAATTGAATAATGTATTTTCTGCGGTGTTGAATCTGAAACGGAATTTTTTTCGACTACTTGAAATTTCAGATGATGGCGTGGACAAGATTTTGGGATCTACTAAAATGGTGACGGTATGTGCTTATTCAGATCTGCCTTCGAAATCGAAAATAGTCATTTGATATATGTAGTGGTCGATGGAAAAAATCCGTGATTTTTTTTGATGCCGAAACTGTAAAAATCTTTTCGGTGAATATGCGATAACAGGTGGAAATCTAGTGATGAGAATTGATAGGAGCTATATTACTTTAATCCAAAAAGTACAATCAATAATAGATAGTTAACAGGGGTCTATTCCAAATTAGGCAAATTATATTTTTTATCAAACATTTTAATAACACTTCCTGAAAATGTTGTATGTTTCAAAATGTGGTTTGCTCTCCTACATTTATTGCCATGATTGATTTTTACGTGGGTCATTACTCAAGTCCAAGAATTTGCGTATAGATGACACTGCCAGTGGCACTATTTATTTCATTAGTACCATACTTCAAAGGTTGGGTATCAGCATAGAATTAATTCCTCTGTTAATTCTGGTTCGAGATATTGAAATGATATTGAGTAATGCCTAATTCGTTGTTGTTTTAAAAATGGTGAAGAACGAGTTTCGTGTATGGCCAATGCTGTTTGTCACAAAATCATGATCAATTTTAACGAATTTCGCTTCGAACTGCTTGAACACTCAGCTAATTTTCCAGAACTGGCTCCAGGTAAATATTTTTGGCTCTAATGAAAAAGTGATTGCTGAGATTGATTTCTATTTCGAAATCAAGGGTAAATTTGTCTAGATAAGAGGTATTGAAACGTTAGAGAAGCGGTGGAGTACATAAATCACTCTTGAAGATAGCTGTGTTCACGAATAATGTCGAATTTCCAAGAAAAAATTTATTTTCACTGTTCAGACACAGAACTCATTGAGAGAAATATTATGATCCTAGTAAAAAGAGATGTCTCGCCTACAAGCAGTTTATCACAATCCAAACATCCTAGCTCGAGTATGACCTATTTCAATTCATCCAAAATTTCTGTAAACGTATTTTGGTAAATTTGTTCAGTTTTGTTCACACTTCAATTTCCTAAGCTGTGATAAATTTTGAAATTTCCTGATAAAACTATTGCAAGTGCGATCAAAGTTACAAAATGTTTTAAAATAATAGAGGAGCTGCCCAATTTTGACACAACCTCTCTTCTCCGGTGAGCACTGTCAGAAATGTATTATATTTCTGACAGTGCTCTCCGGAGAAGAGAATGTTAGGGTATAGTCAGGGCCGGCGTTAGGGGTGAAACATTGAAGCGACTGTTTCATGCGCATCTTTTCAAAGGGCGACAATTTAGTCCAGTTTGTGGCCGGCCTTCCATATTTCTCGAAAAATATAGTCTTGATACTTAAAAACAACATGAGGTTGGTCCGCTTTGCTACGTTTATCAACATTCCCTGCAAGAAAAATCTCCAAACCGTCTTTACTAAGCCGCCTGTTCAATAAATAACACACGACAACCCAACCAATAAAAGCAGCATTGCCTATTACCCTAATTGAATGAGGGATGGAATGTATTTCACAAAGACGAAAAACAACACTTCGAATTACGTGGAAGTTGTTCACACATTCAACATATGGAAAATTCCTACGATTCTGCATTTGAAACTAGTTACTGATAAAGGCTAAACGTTTTCGGCGAAACATATAATAATAATAATAATAAAGGTCTTTATTCAATTAATTTCATGAAAAATAATAACAAAACTCTTACAACTATAGAAATAATTGAAATGGCGAGATCCAGCACACTGCATTGAGCGTACTGTTCAATCTAACCCTCAATTTAATCCCATTTCGTTTTCGAAGCTTTGCATTCATAACGCAGTGTCTTGTGATTTGTGAATGTGAGAATCAGATATATTACTTACGCATTGTTCATCGGCGTCGAAGAAATCCACGAATTTATTGAAGGTAAAAATGTCCGAAAAAAAAGAAACCCAGAAAAAACGACTTCAGAAAGAAAAGATTAGCGATTCTTTTTCAGCAGGGGCGCCAAAAACTTCTCTGCCTCAGGCGCCAAAAATTGCTCGCGCCGGCCCTGGGTATTGTCGTACTTTGTAAGAGACTTCAAGAGATCCGATGGTAAAGATAGCTCGATAGTTGGATGATGTTTTCCAATTTATTTATTAACTTCCTGAAAGTGGCAAATCTTGTTACGAAACGGTGTTAAACACAAAGATTCTCAATCTCAAGAGAACTCAAAACATTTCATCATCCTTAAATCAAATATTTAAAGCGAAATAACTTTCACGGATTGAATTTTATTGCACCCTCAACCCGAATCTAAAAGTTCCCTACTCTCGAATCGAATTTTTTTTTTGTGGGAGAAAAAAATTATTGGTCTTTGATTCTATTCGGTTAGCATTTATGGATTTTTCTCCTCCTGTGTAACTCTCGATCTAAGAGATAAGCTCTTCTTAACTCTCCCCGTATCCGGCCTTAACGGTTGGAGAAATCTTAAGTGTTCGACGAAACACCCTCTTCTCAAAGGCTTCAAGCAACTTTCATCGGTAATTTATCAAAAGATACTAAAGAGGTTGTGTTTAACGTCAATGATACAGTTGAGATTCATGAATTCGCGAATAAAAAGGTTCTTTCTTATATCGGACAAAATATACGGCCGAAGGCTTGGTCAGTCAATCGCTTTGAAGAAGCATAATCTTTTTGAAGCCGCTTTCGATTGGATGGTTGAACGGTATAAACTTTTTCATTTAATATATTTCGTGACTGTTTGTTAGTTTTAGTGATAAAATGAAGGGTGTTCGAATAAGAGGTTTCATTTTGATATTGAAAAAATTGATTATATTTCAAGAGAAATGTTCTTTTCATTGCCATTAACGATTAAAAACGATATCAGCCACCACAGCTAAAGTTGCAGCACTATATCATCCTTTTCATGAAATTTTACATGACCAATTCGCACATTTGCGGCTTTGTGCTCTCGATAACTTCACGAATTTCATCTTCAAGGACTTGAATCGATTGTGGAGCATTGGCATAGACCTTATCTTATACATGCACTGAAAGAAGAAAGTCTAAAGGTGTTGAATCACAAGATCTCTTTAAAAAATGTTTTTGATTGAATCAATAATGAAAACAAATGTCATACTATAACTAAATTCTACTTATTTACTTGGTGTTAGAATTTCCTGAATATTTTCATCGAAAGTAGGAAGGGAAAGAATAAAATAGAGATAAATGGACAATCTCCAAATACTGCACATTCCATATTTCTCATCGGACATGTAGATCCAGACTCCAATGTAATCTATCCTTACAAATCGATTTCGTCCCTTGCTGAAAGGAATAATTCATTTCAATCGAGAGAAAAAACGTTGGAAGTCCCTAGTGATCCCACATTTCACTGTCACTTACTAATATAATCGATGAAATCTTAAATGAAAAGCGTTTCAAACACGAATCCTTGAGATAACGCAAATTGAATTATTCCTTTAATGGGTCTACCTTCCATTGGATGGATGAGGAAAAAAATAGATGAAAAACGACAAGGGATTTATGCTTTCGAAGAGAGCTTATGGTCCTACAAAGGATAAAAATTCAAGCAGATCTCCTAAAGACAAATAATAACATTTGAATATGAAAAATTATAAGATTTTACTGTCTAACAAGATGGTACCTACTAGGAATTAATTATATTTAGGGGTCTATTTCGAAGGAATTGTATTTTTTTGGAGTCCAGTTAGTGCAACTGCCAACTACTCCCAAAGGGAATTTGTATATTCATGTGTTTTCAATGGCTACAAATATATAAGGAAAAATGTTCATATTATTGGAGCATATTTTATGCTTTATTTTTCATTTCCCAGTATTTTTCTAACTTTTATGGTCTTTTTTATTCAAAAAAACATTTAGTTCCTATTAGACATCTCCAAAACCTTCCTTATTCAAAAAAAAAGTCACTTTTCCTCAGATTATTACAGTTAGAAGTTTTTTATGCAAACTTCATTAATTTTTTTGTTATATCAAATGTTATATGTACAACCGTTTTTCATGTCTTGTTAGTTTCCATTTTTGAGTGAGAATCTAATTGCATTTTTCTGATTTCCAATGGAAAAATTCAATTTTGAATATTTCATCATTAATACAGAAAACAATAGGAATCTACCTTGAATAATAATGAGGTAAAAAAAAAAGTTTTGAGTCAATTTCTTCAGATAATATTTTCGAAGGTGAGAGTTAATTTGAAAAGCATGCTTTTTTCAACAATGTCATATTTTGTAAAAAGTTAATAACATAGCGGAAATGAAAGAAATTTTCAGTAATTGAAAGCTGATCAGCAATTGCCAGGTTTCATTATTCTTCAAACCAAATTTCATAATCATTTCGGCCAAAATAATTATTAAAAATTTTTTTTATATACTATTTTGTTAGTTTCACTATTTTTTCTTTCCATTGACTATTAATTGTTTCCTATCGTTTTTTAATGATTTGTTAAATAAATTCGATTTGATTTGTTCTGCTATTACATTCTCATTTCTTTAATTCGAAAAAAATTTTTTCAACAAACTAACACGTGAGAAAAAAACTGAAAAGTACGGTTACGTTATCGAAAAGTCGCCGGAACTCTTCAGAAGCAGAGCCGAATACAATACAATAATAATAATAAATCATGTTTATTTTCATTTGGAAAAAATGTATTCAAAAACATTAAAAAAATGAGTTATTAGACGAACCGAGGCGAGCCGAAGTTCGGTTGTTTTTTCTTAAAAATTCACACAAAAAAATACACTGCAGGAGAGAAATAGAAAGAAATTAGAAACAAGAAATTCAGTCCCCTAAGAGAGAGCTTTTCAAATGTCGCTTGAATTGCTGGTAGGTAAGACTGAAAACACTACTGTCCACATTGTTCAAAAACTTTACCGCATGGTATGAGAAACTTATCAAGTTCGATGTTTAGAAACAGTAAAGGAAAATAATCGTCTAATATTCACCGAAATGCACCGCACTTTTATAACACGTGACATCCAGTCAGTTTCTTAATTGCAATCGACAGGTTTCAGCGGAGCTTGCGACAAAACAAAACAAACCTATATATCCGTTATTAATCTAATTTATCGCAAAGCTGCCGACCACTCCGTTCCCTTTGATGAAATTTACGGGTAGCTCGAAGGAGGAAAACAAAAAAAAAATTATCTTAAATTACCTTGGCTAATGATAGTCACGATGTAAATAATAACCACAACGATGTATCTGCTATCCGTCTTCCGTCTCATAACTCTGCATCAACTCGACAAACTTCCGGGAAAGAGTCAATAAAAGTTCGGGCCGTACGAGGTGGACGCGTCAAAAATGTAGCGAGAGCGATTCAGATGCACGCTTTTATTATGAATGAGATCGCATGGTGGTGAACAAAACTGCGCGAAGGGACGCAGCACAAGCCACGGCTGACGAGAGAAAACTGCAACTGTACGCAAACATGAAACTGGAAACTGGCAAAACCGAGAGACGTTTTCCGTGGATCCAGTCTGCGCTTGCCGCGTATGCCAGATACCACATGCTTCTTCAGCTACAACCCCCAACCGCTAAGTTTGAGCGTCAATCATTGATCTCGCGCTATTTGTATATGACAGTCGGTGACTCTTGATATATCGCGTCCTATTAAACTAACGAGTTCAAACTTTGGAAATTTCGATTTTTTTCTACGTCTAATGTGTAGATTTTTCAACACCAAACACCTGACGCCTGAATTCTCCAAGTGTCATCGAAATGGGTAATCCGATTTATGAAATCCACCATTGTTCGATGGTTTCAAGAATTCATGCGTTCATTTCTGTAAATCTGATCAATATTTCTGTTTTCACGGGTCATTTTTCAACAGTCATATAATATTATTCGCCAATATATAGAAAATACAATACTACAATACACCTAATAATTTCATAAAAAATATTCAACTATAAGAGCATTATTCTCGAGTAACAAACTACAAATATAACGTGTGACCAAAAGGAATCCATTATTTTGCATGAAAAACAAGGCTTTAATTACCATTGTTAGGATGATTCGATTTAGATCGAATATGCGCCGTTTTGTTCGATAACTTGTTGGAATTTTGAAGTTAATACCATAATGCCTCTTTCATAGAAGCCCTCGTCCCTATTGGCCAAAAATTGAGACAGCCGATTCTCACAAGCCTCTGTTAAAGCGAATTTGCCACCAGCAAAATTGAACAGATGGGTATTACTTGGTGCCAGGTCCAGCCTATAAGGTGGATGCATAAGAACCTCCAAACCAAGATCTCGGAGCTTCTGGCGAGTCAATATCGATGTGTGTGGCCTGGCTTTGTCCTGATGAAACACAATTCTGGCCAAAACTGGCCGCTACTAGGCGATTGCTCCCTTCGAACGGTTCAATTCTTGGCAGTGTAGTTCCGAGTTAATAGTTATACCGTAAGGGAGCAGCTCATTATAGATAATTTGCTGCCAATCCCACCAAACACACAACAAAACATGGAACTGGAAACTGGCAAAACCGAGAGACGTTTTCCGTGGATCCAGTCTGCGCTTGCCGCGTATGCCAGATACCACATGCTTCTTCAGCTACAACCCCCAACCGCTAAGTTTGAGCGTCAATCAATGATCTCGTGCTATTTGTATATGACAGTCGGCGACTCTTGATATATCGCGTCCTATTAAACTAACGAGTTCAAACTTTGGAAATTTCGATTTTTTCTACGTCGAATGTGTAGATTTTTCAACACCCAACACCTGACGCCTGAATTCTCCAAGAGTCATCGAAATGGGTAATCCGATTTATGAAATCCACCATTGTTCGATGATTTCAAGAATTCATGCGTTCATTTCTGAGCTTTTTCACGGATCATTTTTCAACAGTAAAATAATATTATTTGCCAATATATAGAAAATACAATACTATAATACACTTCATAATTTCATAAAAAATATTCAACTATAAGAGCATTATTCTCTAGTAACATACCACAAATATAAGGTGTGATAAAAAGAAATCCATTATTTTGCATGAAAAACAAGGCTTTAATTACCATGATTCGATTTAGATCAAATATGCGTCGTTTTGTTCGATAACTTGTTAGCATTTTGAAGTTAATACCATTATGCCTCTTTCATAAAAGCCCTCGTCCCTATTGGCCAGAAATTGAGACAGCCGATTCTCACAAGCCTCTGTTAAATCGAATTTTCCACCAGAAAAATTGTTCGCCATGAACAGAAACAGATGGTTATTACTTGGTGATAGGTCCAGACTATGAGGTGGATGCATAAAAACCTCCAAACCAAGATCTCGGAGCTTCTGGCGGATCAATATCGATGTGTGTGGCCTGACTTTGTCCTGATGGAACACAATTCTGGCCAAAACTGGCCTCTACTAGTAGAGGCCAGCGATTGCTTCCTCCGAACGGTTCAAGTCTTGACAGTGCAGTTCCGAGTTAACAGTTATACCGTAGGGGAGCATAATAGATAATTTGCTACCAAACACACAACAAAACATGAAACTGGAAACTAGCAAAACCGAGAGACGTTTTCCGTGGATCCAGTCTGCGCTTGCCGCGTATGCCAGATACCACATGCTTCTTCAGCTACAACCCCCAACCGCTAAGTTTGAGCGTCAATCAATGATCTCGTGCTATTTGTATATGACAGTCGGCGACTCTTGATATATCGCGTCCTATTAAACTAACGAGTTCAAACTTTGGAAATTTCGATTTTTTCTACGTCGAATGTGTAGATTTTTCAACACCCAACACCTGACGCCTGAATTCTCCAAGAGTCATCGAAATGGGTAATCCGATTTATGAAATCCACCATTGTTCGATGATTTCAAGAATTCATGCGTTCATTTCTGAGCTTTTTCACGGATCATTTTTCAACAGTAAAATAATATTATTTGCCAATATATAGAAAATACAATACTATAATACACTTCATAATTTCATAAAAAATATTCAACTATAAGAGCATTATTCTCTAGTAACATACCACAAATATAAGGTGTGATAAAAAGAAATCCATTATTTTGCATGAAAAACAAGGCTTTAATTACCATGATTCGATTTAGATCAAATATGC
Source organism: Harmonia axyridis (assembly GCF_914767665.1). Classification (NCBI taxonomy): domain Eukaryota; kingdom Metazoa; phylum Arthropoda; class Insecta; order Coleoptera; family Coccinellidae; genus Harmonia; species Harmonia axyridis. The sequence continues at coordinate 2,250,856 of NC_059508.1, forward strand.
GTCGTTTTGTTCGATAACTTGTTAGCATTTTGAAGTTAATACCATTATGCCTCTTTCATAAAAGCCCTCGTCCCTATTGGCCAGAAATTGAGACAGCCGATTCTCACAAGCCTCTGTTAAATCGAATTTTCCACCAGAAAAATTGTTCGCCATGAACAGAAACAGATGGTTATTACTTGGTGATAGGTCCAGACTATGAGGTGGATGCATAAAAACCTCCAAACCAAGATCTCGGAGCTTCTGGCGGATCAATATCGATGTGTGTGGCCTGACTTTGTCCTGATGGAACACAATTCTGGCCAAAACTGGCCTCTACTAGTAGAGGCCAGCGATTGCTTCCTCCGAACGGTTCAAGTCTTGACAGTGCAGTTCCGAGTTAACAGTTATACCGTAGGGGAGCATAATAGATAATTTGCTACCAAACACACAACAAAACATGAAACTGGAAACTAGCAAAACCGAGAGACGTTTTCCGTGGATCCAGTCTGCGCTTGCCGCGTATGCCAGATACCACATGCTTCTTCAGCTACAACCCCCAACCGCTAAGTTTGAGCGTCAATCATTGATCTCGCGCTATTTGTATATGACAGTCAGTGACTCTTGATATATCGCGTCCTATTAAACTAACGAGTTCAAACTTTGGAAAATTCGATTTTTTCTACGTCTAATGTGTAGATTTTTCAACAGCCAACACCTGTCGCCTGAAATCTCCAAGAGGCATCGAAATGGGTAATCCGATTTATGAAATCCACCATTGTTCGATGGTTTCAAGAATTCATGCGTTCATTTCTGAGCATTTTGTAAATCTGATCAATATTTCTGTTTTCACGGGTCATTTTTCAACAGTAATATATTATTATTTGCCAATATATAAAAAATACAATACTATAATACACTTCATAATTTCATAAAAAAATTTTAACTATAAGAACATTATTCTCTAGTAACATACCACTAATATAAGGTGTGATAAAAAGAAATCTATTATTTTGCATGAAAAACAAGGCTTTGATTACCATTTTAGGATGATTCGATTCAGATCAAATATGCGTCGTTTTGTTCGATAACTTGTTGGCATTTTGAAGTTAATACCATTAGGACTCTTTCATAGAAGCCTTCGTCCCTATTGGCCAAAAATTGAGACAGCCGATTCTCATAAGCCTCCGTTAAAGCGAATTTTCCACCAGCAAAATTGGCTGCCACGAACAAACCAGATGGTAACCATTTGGTGCCATGTCCAGATTATAAGGTGGATGAATAAGAACCTCCAAACCAAGATCTCGGAGCTTCTGGCGAGTCAATATCGATGTACGTGGCCTGGCTTTGTCCTGATGGAACACAATTCTGGCCAAAACTGGCCGCTACTAGGCGATTGCTTCCTTCGAACGGTTCAATTCTTGACAGTGCAGTTCCGAGTTAACAGTTATTCCGCAGAGGAGCAGCTCATAATAGATAATTTGCTGCCAATCCCACCAAACCCACAGCAAAACATGAAACTGAAACTGGCAAAATGGAGAGACGTTTTCCGTGGATCCAGTCTGCGCTTGCCGCGTATGCCAGATACCAAATGCTTCTTCAGCTACAACCCCGAACCGCTAAGTTTGAGCGTCAATCATTGATCTCGCGCTATTTGTATATGACAGTCGGTGACTCTTGATACATCGCGTCCTATTAAACTAACGAGTGCAAACTTTGGAAATTTCGATTTTTTCTACGTCTAATGTGTAGATTTTTCAACACCCAACACCTGACCCCTGAATTCTCCAAGACTCATCGAACTGGGTAATCCGATTCATGAAATCCACCATTGTTTGATGGTTTCAAGAATTCATGCGTTCATTTGTGAGCATTTTGCAAATCTGATCAATATTTCTGTTGTCGCGGGTCATTTTTCAACAGTAATATAATATTATTTGCCAATATATAGAAAATACAATACTATAATACACACATCATTCCATAAAAAATATTTAACTTTAACAGCATAAAAACAGCATAAAAGAAATCTACAAATTTTTCATGAAAAACATAATACCATTTTACCTCTCTCATTAAAGCCTTCGTTCCTACTAGCTGAAATGCCGGTTTTCACAAGCCTCTGTTGAAGCGAATTTTTCACAGGCAAAATTGTTCACCATGAACAAGAACAGATGATTATCACTTGGTACCAGTCCGGATTTTAGTGTGGATGCATAAGAACCTCTAAACCCTCGGAGCTTCTGGCGAGTCAATATCAATGTGTGTGGCCTGGCGTTGTCATGATGGAACACAATTCCTCTCTATTGGCCTAAGCTAGCCGCTTCTGGACGATTGCTTCCTTCAGACGGTCCAATTGTTGACTGTACAGTTCCGAGTTAACAGTTGTACCGTTGAGGAGAAGCTCATAGTAGATAATTCCCTGCCAATCCCTCCAAACACATAACAAAACCTTTCTGGTCGTCAATTTTTACTTGGCCACCGTTTCCGCTGTCTCACCCCGTTTCGACCACGACCGTTTTTGCTTGCGTTGTCGTAAGTGATTCACTTTTCATGACCAGTCACCAATCGCTTCAAAATAGGTCGATTTCGTTGCAATTCAGCAGCGATTCGCAGACGAAAAATCGTGTGATACCCATACATTGAGCTTCTTCTTGTGACCAGACACATGCAAATGGTTTAAACGGTTTTTTGTCCAATTTTGAGCCTCCATGACGGTCGGATTGAACAATGTACATAATTTTCATTTTCGACAATTGGCCTTTTTTTGTGCATTTTTGACATAAAAATTACCGGAACGTAATCGACGAAACTAAAATTGCGCGTGATTGGCTGTTACAGTATCAGCATCATAAACACTATTTATATTTTCAGCCGTCTGAGTTGCATTCTCGCCTTTATCGAAGAAAAACTGTGAATTATAGTGTATTTTCTCTTTGCTATAGTGTCCATCTTCAATGCGTTCTAAAACTAAACTGAGTCTACTTATCACCAAACTGTCACAAAGGTTTTTGTAGTACGAAATCTCATATTTCTAACGTCATCTAGTTTCATACAACGCGAGTTACAGATAACTAAAGCCATATATGGTGGTTAAGTTGAGTAACTCCCATTCGCGAACATATTATCTCAAATGACGGGTCCCCCAGGGCTCAGTTCAAAGGTCTCTTCTTTGTCTTTTCTTCATTAGTGAGCATCCTGAGTATCTTTTGGCTTGCATAATAATTATTTCAGCTGATGATATACCCCTGGCAATAAAAGATCTCAATCTTGATGAATTCAGGAGAACATGTGAATGTCTTATTAGAAGCTTCATAAGCTGGTGCCGAATGAACGCCTTGATTATGAAATCGGCATTAATTATCGAGAAATGCTATTTTATCTGACGTGATCTATTCAGACACTAATGTATGTCTGGAAAGATTTCAAATCTTGAGCTTTTTGCCATATGATAATCGGGAACTCTTAATATATGGTCCCCTTTCAACTTTCAAACCTTGAAAATTTCGATTTTTCTCGTCTTATATGTATATCCTACAATAAAGAACACCTAACGCCTAATTTCTCTTCGTATCATCGCAAGGGGTAATCTGAGTTCAGAAAATTCCCATTGTTCGAATTCCTCAGAAGGTTTTGAGTTGATTGGCGTGGAAATACAACATTGCTGTATTTTTCGTTTCAATTTTTCAGATAGCACGTTTAATCTGCATACTTTTAGAGAAATTTTCGGACATAATCTATAATAATTTTTATTTAATATATATCGGTATAAGTTAGTAGTAACATGCGTAAAATATTTAGTCATCACAAGTTTCATGATACGTCAATTAAAGTAAAATTACATTTATAAATACGAAATAACAAAATATGACAACTAATGTAGGTTGAACAGAAATAATACAGATACAATATTTGTGAAAATTTATTGAGAAATTCACTCACATGGTAAATCGTGTTCATCAGCAATAGATTCTGAGCTTTTTCCTGATATTCTTTCAACCTCAAATTTCTGATATGATTTGTTAGTTTTTTATAGGGCTTGGTGAGATAAATGCAATTTGCATCCTGTTTTTCTCATTTTTGAAGGTGGAGTAAAGCATGTGTTTTATTTTCTCTGGTTTTATGAGAATTAATCTTTATGTCTTGGGTACTTTTCTCTGTTCTTCTGAACATATATTATACAGGTTGGTATGAAGAAACAAATCAAATCCAAACACATAAGTTCCGAGTCTTTACTATTGTTGTTAGCATTCATACTCTTCTCGAGGACATATATCATAGCTGTTAGTTTAGATCTAATGATTGCAAATAATAGAAGAACAAGCTCGACATTGATAGATATATAAAATTAATTCTTAAGCTGCTTCAACCCACATATGTCGAATTCTCTGATATTTTAGTAACTATATTTCTAACTGATTCAAAATTCTTATTTCATCTGAGCTGTGAAATTTATGAGGTAAAATCTAATTTCAAGAACTCCATAAAGTATTCGTGCTATGAGTATGGGTGCGTTTATTTCAAATAACTTTCTTCTCATCAATCTCATTCTGAACAATAAATATTCATCTTCGATTAAAAGTTCTAGTGTTTCGTATGTGCCGATACCAAAAAAATTCAATCACAAGTACTATGATAGCCAATCCAATTCCAAACAACATCAGGCCAAAAACTCCTCCCATATTCGGTAATCCTATTCCATCTAACCGATTTTCTGTTTCGCATAATTTTCTGTCTGGATTTCTGTCCCACCATTTCGTCTTGAGTTGCTGAAGAGTGCCTCTTTCTATCAGTTCCATAATACTGAAATATTTAGAAAATTAATGCTTACAGACGATTACAAACTGAGTCTGAGCGTGACGTAAAGACAATATATAACGCAACTGGTTGTCAGTTAGGTTTCCACAGACTGATCGCTTTGTGAAAGAAATTATAACACACCAAACTCTGTACCAAGAAAATGAAAACTGGCTCAATATGTCGTGTTCTCGTGATACTCTTCATTTTTATTTTAGCTTAATTCCAATACCTAACGAAACTACAGATAACTACCAGTCATTAACCTGATAAACAACCTCCTGGGTATTTCAGCTTTGCATATGATTTCTTATGAGAATGGCTCTGTATTTATATTTCTCGGCGACTTATGGAATAAGCTATATTCCACATCCCTGGTGGGAATGAGGATAATTAAAATGTGGCTGCCAGAGAATCATTTGAATATGAATGTTGCGAAGAATAAATTCATTACATATTCCCTCCAAACTAATGATCAATCTACTTACGTCCATCCCTATGCAATCGACGAACAGTGAAATTTCAGTAAAGGTTGACCACCTTAAATATCTAGAAATTGTAAGTTGACATGGGGTGGAGCATTAGATGTTTATCTGGGTAGAGTCTAGAGTAATCCAAAATATCACATTCTAAATCTTAGTCAGTTAAAATAGGAAAATGCATTAGTGTGTCCTAATTATCGGACTCATCTTCAGATGTCTTTACTTTCGACCTGAGTTTTATTGTTTACTTCCCTTTGATCTTGAGGACAACTTCAATATTATGAATGAGGAGCACAAAGAGAGCCGAAGCAGGAGAATGAGATTTATATTAGCGCCATCACAAAAAATTTGTTTTGCAAAATTGTATTCATCAGAGGACAAAGGCATTAGATCAAGGGATGAGATCGTGGAATTATGATATCAAGATGATGATGACTGAATGAATGAATAAAGATTCAATGAAATGAACGTAATACAAAAGTGCATTCCTTACGCGAAGTCCAATCGCCTTTTCAGAGGTGACCCTTCCGGTACTGCAATAGCGTATGGCTTGGTGGAAAATTCTTCACCGACTGTTTGCAGATCGCAATTCGTCAACACTAAATATCTGCAATCGGTGGCATCGCCCAGAAATACGAATCCGTCAGCAGAGGACGTCGATCTTCTTATCCTTTCTAGGACCTCGTCCATCGTTTTCGGAAAGCCAGCCGATTGCATTGAGTTCCATATGTCGTTGTATTTGTTGGATACGGGATAAGACCAGACCGAATATTTAGATTTTGCTTTTTCGTTGTGGTCTCCGTCGAAGGTCATATTTTTCCAAATGCTAGAACATAATTTCACTCGAAATATTTGAGATAATTGGGTGCTTTGAAATCAGCAACCAATATATTCCTCTGGAGTTTTTCAATTGATAATTTAAGAACAATTTGTTGTTGACAAACCAAATATAAATGTTGATACAAATTGGCGAATGAACCAGTGCTCAATTTTGATTAATTATTTTTAATGATAGGTCGCTTCAGGATAAATAATTCGAAGATCTGAGTCGAAGAATGATCGGTCTGCCATTCAGAGATTGTTAAATAAAAGCGGAACTAATAACTTGGTAGGATCTATTGTCACGGAAAAATCGGGTATTATTTCTCAAAATTGGTCATATTTAAGGAACCTGTAGTCGAATTTTGTTGATTAATGAATTTAACTACAAGCGAGATCCAAACTATCCTGAGAAGTTTCCATTCGAATTAGTCGGCAAAAATAACTTCATCTTGAATCTGATTTCATATACAGTTTTGTGGTCTCCAATACCTTTATACATAGATAAAAACTGAAAAGTTACTGTACATCTAAACAAATGTTATTTATATCTGATAGACAGGGGAAATAGAATAACAGTTATTTAATTATATTCATAACTTCAGGTGGATTGTCTGAGAGTCTTGTAAACAAGAGATACATAGGCGTATAACTTTGCTTCCGTTCTATCCAAAATTCGATGCTTTATTATAAATAACTGGTTATACATTTATAATTCAAAGTATTGTCCATCGCTGGCTACTACTTTCTCCCATCTTTTGGGCAGTGATAGAATCCCGCGTTGAAAAAACTGGTTATCTTTTGAAGCGATCCACGAATCGATCCAATTTTTTACTTCTTCATATGACCGGAAGTGCTGGTCAGTCAGGCCGTGTGCCATTGATCGAAACAAGTGCTGGTCCGACGGAGCAACGTCTGGAGATTACCGTGGGTGGGGTAGGACTTCCCATTTCAACGTTTCCAATTATGACCACTTTCGCATCATGAGCTCGAGTATTGTCATGCTGCAAAATCACTTTACCTTGTCTCTCGTTGTATTGCGGCCGTTTGTCTTTCAATGCTCGGCTCAAACAATTAATTGCGTTCGATAACAATCGCTTGTGATTGTTTCAGTCGGTTTCAACAACTCATAATACACTACGCCGAGCTGGTACCACCAAATACAGGGCATGACCTTAAAACCATATTTTCCCATATCGGAATGAACTCATTTTTAGTCTCCAGTCACAATGCGATGCAGAAACAACTCAGAAACATTCAGAACAATTTCCTTGTTTCTGAATCATTCCCATGACTTTCAGGCATTTTGAAATGCCTTGTCGCGTCACTCCCAATGATCCTGCCAATACTTGTTGCGTTTGACACGAGTCTTTATCAAGTAATGCATCCAATTCTGCATCTTCGAATACCTTCTCTCTTCCTCCGCCATGCTGGTCTTCGACGTTAAAATCACCGTTCTTAAAGCGTTGAAACCATTCTCGACACATTCTTCCACTAATATGAAAGCAGAAAATTAAAACCTCTCCCAAATGACGAGAATTTGGCTCGTAAGTTGACATGTTTAATTGAGAATAACTTTATGATGCAGACACAAATCGTCTAATATTTCGATGGTGTTATGTTTACAAATACCTAAGCTTATTGTATGACATCTACGATCTATTTATTTCGACTACCACTTACTTCTACAACCATCTATTGCAAAACGGCGTAAGCAAAGTTGTACACCTAATAGATCTGAAGAAGTTACTGTGCATCGAAACAATTGTTATTTATCTGATAAACAGAGGAAATAGATCAACAGTAATTTAATATTCATTACTTCAGGTGAATTGTCTGAGAATCATGTAAACAAGAAATACAAAGGAAAAATGTCGACTCACTGATGGAACATTTCCTCAATGCGCGCCAATCTTGAAAAATACTGCATTGTATAGGATCCGTTCAAAGGAGCAAATTTCAGTCTGTATTCTTTCTCCAAGTCGTTGATATTTTCGATTTGATTATTGAATAACGAAACGGTTAGAATTGCCGACAAATTAGCTGTGTACGAAGCAAGTATGACAAACGAGAATAACCACCAAGATACTGTAACAATAAGACCGGGTAGGTTACGTGGCAAACCACCAGTTCCTTGGGGCGTCAATGAAAGAAAACAAAACCATAAGCTCTCTCTCAATGAGAATATCCTTTCGTTAGGGTCCTTCTCCGGTTGATATTTGTCGAAGATCCAAATGAGCAAGCTGAAAAAAATAAGATCTCATCAAGTGACAAGTAGGCTTGAGTATAATAATATTATAGTATATTATGTGTCATGATTAGAATGAAAATCACGAGCATCGCATTTTCATTCTGACCAAGTAGCAGACTTTACTTTCTCTACAACTGTTAAAGTAAAAAAAATACCTATAGTAAATACAGTAAAAGCAAATACTAGGCAATAACAATAGAAACTCAAACATCAAATCCTATTTCATAATGACTTTTATATTCATTGTATTCTGAAAATTATTGAAAATAAAAACCAGAGCAGATGTATTTTGTAAAGAACTCTTTACAAAAAGTTTTCAGAACATAAGTTTTGTTTGTGTGCTGGTTCAATATAGGGTTAAAGTGAACTATTGAGGAGATCAAAGTATTTGCTATGTTCATACGATGTCGAATTAAATTTCCAATGTATCCTTCTCTTTCATTGATTGATCAAGAAAATATGCCAGAACCACGTCTTTTTGCTTTTTGATCTTAGACGAAGACAGTTCAGTTATAGCATTAACATGTGAGTAGGATACAATTTATAATGCTCAATAATTTCACTCAGTTTCACTCAAAAAAACATTTACCTTGTCAGAGCATACGCCGCTAAAATGTATATCCAAACTTCGGTCTCTATCACATCGATAAACTTATTCAGGGAAGGTTCTGTCCTGAAAAGTTTCATCAGCATGATCGATCCTACAGCTTCGTAGTAGGGTATGGTGAAATCGATAACTTTTTCCCGTATCGATGATACCGGAATTGAAGCCAAGCCAATGTCGGCTTTTAAATTCAAAATGTCTCCAATCAATCCGTTCCATAGTCCATCGTCATCTACATCGCCGATAGCGTTATCGCTGGCTAACTCCAAGTAAAATTCGAACCCTAACAATTGGCCAATTTCTTCCATCATGTCCACAAGGTAACCGTTGTATCCTCTTGGGTGTGAATAGTCCAAAAAAATGAAGGGTTTTTGCTGGAAAAAATAATTATCTTTTGGTTGCGGGATTTCGGAATTGTGATAATAATAATAATAAAGTTTATTTTCGAGAATCCCATATGTACATCTCAAACACAAACAATCAGAACGAATTATTATTATTATTATTATTAGGAAATCCTGCATTGTGTAAGGCTCAAGGTTCAACATTTCTCTTAAATTCTCCAACATTAGGAAAAACTTCTTACAGTTTATAAGTTTGTTGTTATTGTTTTAGCAAATTTTTCCGCAAAACAACGAAAAGTTACCGATATTTTTTTCATTGCTCATTCGGAAATTGAAAATATTTACTTTGTTCCACGTAGATTAATGTTTAAGGAAATTATATAAAAATTCCATTAAAATCGGCGATTTGTAAGACGAATTATCTCTATTTTGTTTTGAACTAAGCAGCCACGTCGTAGTATTCCCTCTAAATGAAGCTTCATCTAGGTATAAGTCCCAATTGAACTGTAGAACCAGCAACTTGCTTCAAAAAAGCTGAAAGATCAGAATACGCACTTATACCATATTAATAAATTCAATGTTCACCTCAACCACAACTATTTTCAGAACCTCTGTCCCTATAAATTCTCTCCATAGGTTTTTATTCATCAGCTTCACTTCATTATCCTCATATGAGATCCATTGACCAATTAGGACCGAATCTTTGATCTTTCCATCAGTAAAATGTACCAATTTTACTTCCATATTGAAAGGCTTATAATTGAACATATATCTTTGGAGATTTTCTTTCAAATCGATATTCTCTCTGAACGGAGTGTTATTTCCATCGTAAGTTTCACAATTTATGAAGTCATATTTGGTCCATCTGCTCACGTATGAGCTATTTCTGCAAATAGAAAGTGTAATGAATAAAAAAATAATTAGGTGTACAACTTTGCTTCCGCCGTTTTGCAATAGATGGCTGTAATGTTATGTTACGTGGTAGTCGAAATAAATAGATCGTATAGATGTCATACAATAAGCTCAGGTATTTGTAAACATAACGCCATCGAAATATTAGACGATTTGTGTATGCATCATAAAGTTATTCTCAATTAAACATGTCAACTCACGAGCCAAATTCTCATCATTTGCGAGAGGTTTTAATTTTCTGCTTTAATATGAAAAAATCTGCGGCTGAGGCTCATCGAATGCTCTCAACTACCTTTCTTGAGGCCGCTATCAGTGGAAGAGTGTGTTTGAGAGTGGTTTCAACGCTGCAAGAATGGTTATTTTGAGGTCGAAGGCATCACTGGGGTTGACGCAACAAGCCAGTTCAAAACGCCTTAATGTCATGGGAATGATTCAGAAACAAGAAAATTGGGTGGCGTACGAGTTGAAGCCGAGATATGTTCAACGGCGTTTGTTTGCTTGTGAACTGCTGCATGCAAGGCAAAGATTGAAGGGATTTCTGCATCGCATTGTGACTAGAGACGAAAAATTGGTTCATTATCATAATCCAAAGCGCAGAAAATAATGGGATTATCCCGGCCACGCTTCTATGTCGCCGGCCAAACCGAATATTCACGGTTCCAAGATTATGCTGGGTGGGACCAGCTCGGCGTAGAGTATTATGAGTTGTTAATAGCGACTGAAACAATCACAAGCGATCGTTATCGGACGCAATTAATGCGTTCGAGTCAAGCATTGAAAGACAAACGGCCGCAATACAACGAGAGACATGATAAAGTGATTTTACAACATGACAATGCTCGACCCCATTATGCGAAAGTGGTCAAATCATACTTGGAAACGTTGAAATGGGAAGTCCTACCCCAGCCACAGTATTCAGACGTTGCTCCGTAGGACTTTCACTTGTTTCGATCAATGACACACGGACTGGCTGACCAGCACTTCCGGTCTTATGAGGAAGTGAAGAATTGTATCGATTCGTGGATCGCTTCAAAAGATGACCAGTTTTCTCAACGCCGGATTCGATCGCTGCCCAAAAGATGGGATAAAGTAGTGGCCAGCGATGGACAACACTTTGAATCATAAATGGTTAACCAGTTTTTTTACAATAAAGCTTCGAATTTCGGGAAAATAAACTGCGGAAGCAATGTTGTAATTGTTCCCTTGATTCAAATAACAAATTTTTCAATAGAAATGAAACAATTCAAAATGGTTATAATGGCAGCAATATGTATTGTTTTTTGACATTTCTTATGTCATTTGTATTCATTAAATTGAACCATTTAAACAAATAAAGAAACGGTCCAACAACGTTAAGAAAGGGAAACAAAAACTTAAGGTGCTATGATATTTAGTAGTTCAGATATAATCAAATCTGCACCTTCAACAAATTGGCGAATGCGCCGGTTCTGGTTTTTCAAGGTAGGTTTAATTTATTTTTTATGATTTATTGTCTAACTTGAAGTGTTTAGTCATATCAACCCCTCTTTTAATTCTTCATTCACTGAATGCAAATTTATATGTAGGATTAAATGCAATAATTTGCCAATAAACTGTCGATACGAAAATTATAGAACGGAAAGGAGATTAGTGATTTTTTGAAACTAAACAATAACAAAAATTGTTATTTTATTCATATCTGGTCGATGAAATCTATTCAAGTTCATCTAGAGATATAGAGTAGAAATTTCCGTAAAATTTCTATAATAACGATCAACTTGCCAAAGTATTTCCACAATTACAAAAAAAATTTTGAAAAATTGCCCGAAGGACAGATAGAGACATCTATTGGTGTTTAATTGAACTCTCAGCGAAATCAATGGGAAAACTTCGCGAAAAAAGTTACCTTTCAAAGAGATTTGGATGGAGTTTCCATTGAACTATCAATTACAATTGGAAATCATTTTCTTTGATTTCGATCATACGTATAATAACTTATAAACTGACTCATTCATCGTGTAAATTTGTTTGTAAAACAGTTCGAAACCCAAAAATTTCAAAAGTTGATGTTTGAAAAAAAACAACGAACTTAAATGTTACATACCCTATTAAACGTACCTCAGACTCAGAATAGATCCAATGAAAAGATGTGAATAAAAATCATTTGACGGGATATCTTTATCATAGATTGGATATTCAATCGAATGCATTCCAGATGGTTGAACAGAGATAATTTTAGCGTTAGCACAAGTTGAGCAATTCACTATTCCGTCATCTAGGGTGAAAGCGTACCAAGCGTATTTAGTCTCAAATAGTAATTGTGAATCGGCAATTTCCAAAATGCTCTTTACATTTTGTGAGCTGCCCATAACGAAAAAATTTGAAAAAGTTCTGCTGTAATTGCTGAGTTTTTCGTATATATTCATCTTTAAATCTATTTGATCAATTACATATCTCACGTTGACGTTTAGGAACATTTCTAAGAATGTCTCGTGCGACCCTGAAACATATATTTTCTATTTATAATTTAAAAATTAAATACATAGGTGCAATAGAATCAGTAAATTTACGGTTTAAATACTTACCAATATTCCGTTATTCTTAAATAAATAAAAGAAAAATTTTGGTGAATGACTGAAAATTCTCACTCACCTAAAGTAACGTCATGAATTATAACAAGATTCGTTATTTTCTGATGACGAAATATGTGTTTGGACAAACTGAAGATAGCATGATATGGTGAAAAAACTTGAATCAAATATTGCATCTCGTTTTGATCGAGATTGCTCCATGCATCGTTTGCTGCATTCTTATAAGCAGATGTAGTGACAATTGGTAATGCTAAGGCCTTCGTAAAAAATTTAATAGCTTTTGAAATAGCTTTCGTTTCAGTTGTGTCGAGTATCAAATGAGGTGCTTTCATAATTTGTACATAATTTTTATATTCTTCACAAACTGCAATCAACATTATATACTTCAAGATATCTAATATTGTGATTGGGTACTACAGAATTAAAAGTTAAAAAAGTTTCAGATGAGTAACAAAACTCACAAGGGTCTAGTGGAATAACTTTTATTCTGCTCTTTGTAAATGCGCTAGGAATACTACTTACGTTTAGTGAGGAATGTGACTGGATCTAAGGAATCGGCAGATATTTTTTTTGAGTTCAAGGTATAATTATATGTTTTACTGATATAGTTGCTTGCTTCATCGAATTTTTTTGCTACCATATCATTTTTCACTCCATGGACCAAAACTGAAAATAAATCCGTAAAATAAAATATAACCTTGTTACAAATACTAACAAATGTTAAAACTGTCATCCTCAGAATAAATTTCTCCTGCTATTAAAAACAAAAAAAATGGAATTTTCTTCACGATATTCATCTATCTAAATGACACCGTTTATTTCAAGATTTTCTATTCAATGTTCTATCCTGTATGAAATATACGTAGGGAACAAAATCAAGAAGCTATCAAGTTATTGAATAAATAAATATATGAGCAGAATCTAATGCATTTGTACTAAGTGCTTTTTGATGGATTTTGTTTTATTTTATTCATGTAATTATTCACATTAAACTTCATTCTGACCGTCTGAAACTAAGTGCATTGAATAAGTGAAGTAGCTATTTATTTAAGGAAAGCAATTGTGGATTAATTTCCAGTTCATTATATTATGTAGGTCTTAATATAACAATCTTTATAAGAAACTTTTCATTAGATTCGTCGTATAACAATATTTCATAATTTTCGTTAATTGGTCTGAAATATATTCTTGAAACCAGCAAGAATTAGTATTGTAAGTCGTTGGTATATTAAGTTTCTAAGTAATGCTTTCGAAAATTCCAGAAAAATCCTGAATCTTAGTTTCAAACATTTTCACGAACAAACTAAAGATAGATAAATATTCAGCATAAAGATTTCCGTGTGATATCAAATTTTGAAGCTGATCTGACTAAACACTCTTTCCGCAAAATGCATATGAAATCATATTATTCAAATTTTGGTGGATGCGCTTAATTACAGCGCATCCGCCAAAAAATTCAATGATAGGATTCTATAGTGATATCTAGGAGGAATACTGTAAACCAAGTAGCGATTGAGACTCACACGTTACAGAATTCCATACTTAATCGACCGCGGCGATTATATAATATGCAGTTTATAGATGGGTCCCAAGCAAGTTCTGTAATATTTGAAATTTTTCATAAAAATTGATATGAAAAAAGGTGCCTCAAACTGCGAATTAATTGAAAGTCCATAGATTAATTTGAAATGTAATTCATTTTTTCTGGACCACAAGGATTAAAGATCAGCGGTACAAATAATATCTGATCAACACTCTGAAAATGTTTCAACATAACTCGAAATTGAGTGCAGATTCGTATTCTGCGAGATCAATTGCTGCTACACTCAAAGACCAATTTTTTTTTATTCACACAGGGACAAAGATTTTACTTAGTAAAATTACTAAAGCACCATCTAGAATTAAGAATGTTTATCACAATTGAAAGTGAAAGCTGGAAAACCAGATTCCTAGTTGATATGTTTTGGACTTTGAATTGTCAAACTGATTTTTAATCAACAAATTTAGGTTAGATCTCACTTTCATTCTTCTATCATCCAAGTACAGATAAAAAATTTAATTTGTTTAAAGATGAATAGTGCATTGGAATATTTTATATGTGGGGGATTTGGAGGAATATGTACAGTAGTGGTAGGACACCCTTTAGATACCATAAAGGTAAAATTGACTATTTGGTATTTTGTTTGAATTACTTTCAATGTATGGGAAATAAAGTAATTCTATTATAGGTTCGATTGCAAACTATGCCAATACCTAAAGCTGGAGAACAAGCATTGTATAAAGGCACCTTTGATTGTTTTAGCAAGACTATTCGAAATGAGGGGTTCAAAGGTTTATATAAGGGGATGGGAGCTCCTTTGGTTGGTGTAGCACCAATTTTTGCTATTTCATTCATGGGCTATGGAGTAGGAAAAAAAATATTTGGTCCATCAAGTGATTCGAATGAAAATTTCACTTATACACAATATTTCACTGCTGGGGCTTTCTCAGGTATATTCACCACTTTGATTATGGCACCTGGGGAACGAATCAAATGTCTCCTACAAATTCAACAAGGTTCTAAGACACCTAAACTGTATGATGGACCAGTTGACGTAGTTAAAAAACTATATAAACAAGGGGGTCTGAAAAGTATATATAGGGGGTCTGCTGCCACACTACTCAGAGGTAAGATTTGAAAATTTTTTCATGGAACAATCATGACAGTCATTAGAAACATAGTTGTTCGGCATTTGATTATTCCTAATTATGTGAAAATAGGAGTAATAAATGAATACTTCACCTAGCTATCTTCTATTTCGAGCAATTTATTTTTATTCACTCTTGAACCTATGAATATATAAATTTGAATAGATTTAAAATTTCTTGAAATGAAGGAAAGTATTAATTTAGTTATTTTTTTCAATAAATTTTTTTTGGGTAGAATAAAGAGGCACATTATATTCTCAAATTATTTATTTACAAATGGGTTAATTATAGTAAATGTATGTGATCATAAATTCAACTGAGTTGAAATAATCTGTATCAATAAATATCGAATTCCTCTATAATACAATTAATCAATAATACATGAATTTGCACTTGGTTGTTCTTCATGAATGTTGATAAGAAGTACTTCTTCAACAAAATTCATATCATACTATGATATGAAGTTGATAACATTTTTTCTATATTATCAAAGCTCTCACATTATAATTTGATTTTGGTAATAAATTCTCTATCCAAAACTTTGATAAGAGTTACATGATGGTATCATAAATTTCATTGAATAATATTTGATTTTGCCATAAATTTTTTCTGTAAAAACTTGCGATATTTCCTCATTTTATAAACTCTTCTTCTTTTATGTGTATTTGGATGGGTTCCATTATTGTGTATATTAATTTTATTGTTTAGTATTTCCTCAGAGCTATTACTTGTTACAGATTCAGCTGAGGTTATGTGAGACACAATTTGATTATCCCCTGAATTTTCAGTTTGATTCAATTTTGTTTGATTGGCCTCCATTAAACTTTTATCATACGTCTCAGTGGGCTCTAGTTTCAATATTTCTGTGCTATTATTTGTAAAGGTTGTAACAGTGTTTGGTATCTTGAGATTTTTTCTTAGTTTCGGTTTGTAAGCCGGACATTTCAACAACCTCCTCATTACTTGGAACACACTCCAGTTTGCATATTGCAATGGAGTTGCACATTTAGGAGCTATTTTGTTGTCGTATACATATTTGAAATATATTTGATTATCTGTGACACATCCAATTCCTTTATCCATTGATCTATCGCAATGCTTCATAGTTTTACGTTTCAACTTATTAACAATCATGGGTTTCCATTCACTCATCTGGCAAGAACAATGCCAGGGATTTTTATTCAGCCTTAAAAGTTTTGGATGAATTCTTGCAAATACGTCTCGAGGTAATTCTACCAATTTGTTGTCATTGAGGTATAATTCTTTCAATGATGTGAGCTCATCAAAAACATTAGGTGGTAAATACTCCAACTTGTTGTTGGATAAATCTAAATACTCTAGCTCTTCAAGGCCGACAAAAGTATCCATAGATATGTTTTGAATTTGACAATTGCTGAGTATCAACTTATTGAGCTGATAAACCTCTAAGAATGAATCGAATTCAAGTTCAGTGATATTTCCAGTAAGGACAAGTTCTTTCAAATTTGGCATTCCACTTAATAATTCTCTTTTGAACAGTTTGACATGTAAATTCTTCAGTTCTAAAATTTTTAATACTTCTAATCCTAAAAACGAGTTCTTCAATAAACTCAATTCCATATCATCGCTACCAATTATAAGTGAATCAGTAGTGTTCATAACTTCAAAAGTGTTTGGAAATATCACTGTTATAGGATTATTGGCAAAGTTGGCTAATTTCAAATTTGGAAATGGTGGTAATGAAAGTTCAGATAATTGTGAGAAGTTATTGAAAGATAAATCTAAATACGATAACTCTAAAAGGCCTGCTAAATCGGTTATTTGAATATCCAGTAAGCTATTGTGGGAAAGAGATAGTGTTTTCAAATTAGGCGTACCGTAAAAAGCGAAAGGTGGTATAAAATGTAAATTGTTCTCTTCTAAAATCAGATATTCTAAATTTTGTAAACCTTCGAACATTTCCCAGTGAACTACATTCAATTCACACGATTTTATCCTTAGTAAATTGAGATTTTTGAATCCGAAAAATAAGGGTACCCTGGCATATTCCTTTCGAGTCTTATACTTTGAATAAGGTAAAATTTCTTCGTTGGTTCCTTCTTGAATGAGTGTTAAAGGGTGGGCGTTAGAATCGAATTTTTGGGTGTATTCGAAAGTCATCTCTTCTTCGTTCACTTCCTTTACGAAGTTTTGCAGTTGTTTCTTGGAATTCTGTATGAGAATTCTTTCTAGACTGAAGTATTTCAAATCAGGCAATGGCTTATCTATCTCACAGAAGAGGTGGCTGTTTCCATGTTGGAAAAGCTGAGGTCCTAGTAATTCAAGGCTTACCAACTGTTTGAATTGTAACAAATCGCCGAGTTTGATTGTTTTATTTCCACTTTCATATCCTTGGATCAATGTTAGAGTTTCTATGTCGTCGGGAAGATTTTTGATCAGTTGAGCTGGTACAGTCTCTGTTTGAAGAATACACGTTGCAGATCTCACGATGGTTTTCTCTTGGAATATGTCGGAATCTAAGCTATCCTCAGGAATTACCTAATTCAAAGAAACACTCTTTATTTATCATGTAAAAACATATTGGATTCGAAATAATGTTTGAAGGTTTAACAGAGAACTAACAACGACAGAAATGAAACTCTAAAAATAATTTTCAGCTTCTTCAAATCCAAAACTGATATACCAATCCAAAGTTCAACTATTCTACATCAGCTTGTATTTACTTTTGGTACATTACTCTCAATAATGAATTAGTTAATGAGTTTTCAATACTAATATTGCAAATTCCAAAAATCCAATAAAAAATCTGGAATATTTTTTGAACCAAAGAAGACAATTTTCTGAACTTCTCAAATTTTACAGTTCTTCTTTCAATTGAAATAAAAAAAAATCTACCGTTCATCTGAATTTTTTTTCGGGGAGAATCGGTCGTGTACTGCTTCAATCCCAATAATCCGATCCATGTATTTTGAAGGCAAAAAACAAGAAATCAAATTTGAAAAAATTAAATTCTCAAAACATTGTGGGTAAACAATCATAATACTGAAAATATGTACGGTGTTAGTGAATACAATAGATATTTACCATCCTTACGTTGTTAATTTTTGGCGTTATGTTTTTTAAAAGATTTTTATATCAGTACTTACATCATTTAATTCAACCGATAAAATTTCACCCTGTTTTGGTCTATTCTTATGGGTCTGCATGAACCTATGTATTGGGGTTTCTGTTAGGTGCTCCAGTTTACAGGTGCATATACTTGGACACCCAGTATTTGCTCCCCAGAGAGCTACTACCTATAAGCGAACAAAATAGAAAATTTCAGTTACATGACCACTAAAATATTTAAAGGAACCTTCTTTGAAATTATCACTGTTGTCGTTTCCAAATTGGATCTAAAAATTGTATGTTACAAATAGTTCAAGCGCTTTTCAACACCTGTTCTGAGAGTGTATGAAGGATTATAATATAAAAATTTCGGTTTAAAGTCAGGTACTATGCGTTCAATCGATAGAAGGTATCAAATTAAGGTTTTGAAGGTAACAAAATTGAAAAAGTATTATGGATTTGAAACGTGTTCACTGAATCGATATTTTACTGCCGATAAACATTCATGAAAAACGTAGGAAGCAATATTTATCGGAAAAAGGGTTTTTTCATAAATTATTTTTTTCTGTTTTCATCATCGAAATCATCATAAATATTGTGTGAAATATTATTCAGGGAGATCTGAAAATTATGAAGCTTTGTATTCATTGCGTTTTTCGTACTATTTCATCAATGAAAAGAAATATATTCACTACAATATGAATAAATAATAATAAAATTTAAAAGTTCTTTTTTATTTTGTGGTTGAATACTTACATTTTGGGGAACAAATAAGCACCCAAACAGCACATATACCCACATTTTATTTCTTTTGTACAAGAATTTATTGAAAATGAGGCATCTTTCTGTACATGAACGATAGCCAGGAAATGAGTGGGGAGTATTTCCTATAAGTTATCGTTATCTCTTTAAAACGCATCTTACTTTTTCAGTTCAATTTTTACCCATCCTCTTATTTGATAGGTCATTCTTTGTACGCGTTTCATTCTTATTCGGAAACGAAACTTTGAGGCTCCGTATAAAAATGATTTTTTCGATCATCATCATCTTTCGCTATTGGGTTTCATGTGTAGGTTTCAGATATTCGTGTATTCTTCCAAAAATGAATGTATTCTGATTTTAAATCGACGGTAGCAGTTCTACATATTTTTTTCAGATGTCCCAGCTAGTGGTATGTACTTCTTGACATACGAAGCGATAAAAGATTATGCTACCGATTATGGTAAACATGAACCAAGTATATTGGGAACAGTTTGTGCAGGAGGTTCAGCTGGAATAGCGAATTGGTTAATTGGAATGCCACCAGACGTATTGAAGAGTAGACTTCAGACAGGTAATCAACATGCGTTTAATTCATCAGTCTAAACGTCGTCTATAGCTTCTCTCGGAAATTATGTGAGAGTTAATCTTATCTATCCGGAACTAATCCTTTTATTTCGTGAATAGGCTGCATGTACCTACATTATCTGGAAAAGTTTCACTCAATGGAAAATAACGAGCGTTCATTAAAATTCGTGGTCAAGAGTGCTGTGGAGAAATTAGTGTGGATTTTCTGTGATTACAAGTAGCGCTTAGCTAGTACCATATCACTAACATTTGTTCACATACTTCGCTACTGGTAATCACAGAAAATCAATTCTAAGTTCTCCACAGCACTCTTGACCACGCAAAGCTAGACATTTCGTAATTTCAAATTCAAAAGAACTACACTATTTATGACAGATTTCATTCATACGTGAAATATACCAACTGACAAAGAAACTGCAACACCCAGAAGGAGCTGTTAAAATTTCATTTTTTTTTTAACATAGATAGTATAGCAATAAGTAAATGATTGTATTTGAAGAAAATAATTGTGAAGGTTTTTTCAAGTAAACAATTTTTGTTACTTGAATATTGTTGTCGTTTTTTGCGAGTTTTTGAAATTCTACAACAAACCAGCTGTTCAAGGAGATTCAAAGTCGATGTTTAGTTGTTGTTAAAATGTCTAGAGCACGTGAGCACGAAGAAGAGTAGGCAGCGGACGTCGAAGGGGCACAAATGAAGTTCAAGATCGACGTCTAAGACTTATGGCCATTAGAGACCGATTTGCGACAACTCGATATTTGGCTGATGAGTGGTTAGGAGAACAAGGCCACCTATAAATGTCCGAAGGGTTTACCGCCGGATAAGGTCTTTTGGGCTGCAGCATTATCGACCCCATCTTGTGTTACCTCTGACGGTTCAGCATCGACGGCAACGATTACAGTGGTGCAGAGGACGTCAACATTAGAATGTGGAATGGCATCAGGTAGTCTTTTCCGATGAATCTCGATTCTCCTTGGATACATATGATGACCGAAGAAGGGTTAGACGACGTCGGGGAGAAAGACGTGAACCTCAGTTTGATGTTGAGCGTAATGTACACCGGACAGTAGGCGTTTTAGTATGGGTTGCTATTGCACATGCAAGTAGGTCACCTTTGGTCTTTATTCGAGGTAACATGACAGCGCTGCGTTACCTTCAATAATGGTGGAGCCATATGTGTGAAATGACGTACAGGTAGCTTGGGATAGTATCCCTCAAGAAGAAATAGAGCATCTTATTGCATCAATGCCGAGTCGTGTTGAGGAGTGTATTAATAATCGCAGTGGACAAACACATTATTAACAAATTTAATGAATAAATTGTAAACCCTTTGTTTTTTCTCCAAATTTCAATCATTTACCTATACTATCTATGTTTAACCAAAAAGAAATATTGAAATTTAAACAGCTCCTTCTCGGTGTTGCAGTTTCTTCGTCAGTTAGTTTATTTTATCTGAAAATTTGTAGCTTCCTGAAGAGAAAAATATTTTTTCCCTTTTAAAATGACACGTTTGTCAAATTTCAAGCTCATAAAACTCCATATTCAAATGTACAAAGATGAAAAATCGATAGAGCGTCAACGTTTTGCAGACGGTATGACAAGTGGTGCTAACCTGCTGAAACCAACTAAGACAAAAAAAAACTGGGTTCCATGACAGGATAGCTTTCGCCCTTAAAAAGCAACATATTTTGGGTGCATAATTTTCAGTAGAATCATTCGTGGATTTTATTAGCCCCAAATGCGTCAGTTTTGTCGTTCAACAAACATTTTGCATCGTCTTGTAGATTAAGATGTATATTATTGAGAAAAATCAATATATAATGACGATAAAAACAAATACTTTGGTTTTTGTTGGCATTAGAACATATTGTTCCTGAAGATTTTTTTTATTATAATAAAAATTGTTTTTTGCAGCCCCTGAAGGCACTTACCCAAATGGTATCCGAGATGTGTTCAAAGTATTAATAAAGACTGAAGGGGTTGGAGCTCTTTATAAAGGACTCACTCCTGTTCTATTAAGAGCCTTTCCTGCAAATGCAGCTTGTTTTGTTGGTTTCGAAATGTGTAGGCGATTTTTACATTATCTTTTTCCCAAAGATAGCCAACCTCTTTCTACAGGAGTGGACACTACCAAGTGAGGGGTTATTCTTATTGTTAAAGGTGATTTGAATGTACACAAAAATATATATTTTATATTTCTGGAAATATATTTATACATAAAAAATTTCCGTGAATCATTGCTCCTCTCATAAAAAATTCTCCACATATGAATCAATGGAGCAGTTGTGTTTCTTATAACTACACTTTATAATCAGTCAATAACAGCGTTCAGCAAAAGAAGAATATAATGGATGAAGGTATCATAAGAAAATTCAAATCAAATTAGTATGTTCCAAAATCTTATACAGGGTTTTTACATTGGCAACAATTTTCCATGATATCCTGAAATTCTTCAATCTGTAATGTCATCTCGAAGAAATTATATCTATCCTGAACATTTTTCGTAGTCGTTACCAATATTGTTTGGGGGTCAGTGCCTTGATCTGGAAAATAGCTTTATTAGGGTTTAATCGAAATTTCTCTTCAAACAAAACTTGTTAGCAGGAATATTCTTTATCAAGATGAATTTTCTTCATTAAGTGTAATGGTCATCCAAGAATTTCATTTATATTTTCTCGGACTTCCGTTGATGAGATCATATTGAAAAATAACTTACTTATGGCTATATGTGCAGACATGGCAATCTTATCCAAACTCAAAGCCCATATTCTGACATTGTGGACTCTTTTCACACCAGGGGTATCCATCAACGTACTTATGACTTCTTTGAAATCGATTCCTCTGGGTGCACCTTCCATAAGGACAAGCATAACATCTTTTATAATATTGAAGGTTGTAATAACCACCAGTACAGAAAATAAGAAAGTACAAATGGGATCCACTATTTTCCAGTCTTCCTGTAATGAGTTAGTCTTATCAAATTTGAAATAATAAATAAAAAACTTTTACTGATATATGTGTGTTGGGATATTTTTTCAAAAATATGTAGGCTACGAAAATAGACGAATCAAAAGGATAATAAGTCTATGGTACGAATTTGATATGTTAGTATGTTTGATGTGAACAGCTGAAAAACTTCATGACATGAAAAAATTTCAGCATTTTTGGTACTTGCAGGAAATTGTTGTCATAGTTTTTGAAATGTAACTAATAAACTGAAGTAAATATATTGAAATTTATCATATAAATGAAATTTTTTGTTCAGAGGCACTGAATATGTTATAGTAAATCCAAAGTCACTTGAACTAGTCCATAAAAACGCTTGGCCATAGATGTCCCTTCGAAGTGGATACCGCGATCCGCTAAATACCGGGGTTTATTTGAGAGTATTGTTAGGCAATAAATTCACTGGCTCCAAAGGAATTTCTGGAAACTTGGACAACCCTTGTATAATCGAAATATTCTGGATTCCTCCAAGTGACTTTGGATATACTATACTGAAGTGCTTCCTTCTTGTAATCGTTTAAAGGTCTTAATTATAATTGAATATTCCTGACTCACCTTAAAGAATATCACTAAAGCTGCTATGAATACTCCTAAACTTTGTAAAAAATCTCCAATGACATGAATAAGGGCTGCACGGACATTTATATTTTGCTTTTTTCCATTGTCTGCACTGACCTTGTGACTATGATTGTCGGAATGACTGTGGCCATGTCCGTGATCATGTAGACTCAAACCCATACTGAAAAAATTGATATAATTTAGAAAATAAATACAGCAAGAACTTTTGACGCTTAGTTCATTCAGCTTGGAAATATGTCATTTTGGTATCCAGATAATATCCTCACTACTTTTGTCCAAAGGAAATATAATTCCTTATATTTCCTTTGGACAAAAGACCACAAGGTATATACCTTGTGGTTAGATTAGTGTAATATATAGTGATTGCTTAAATTCAGCTTATATATTTTTTTATCGAATTACATTGTAAAATGACTGTATTTTGTTTTGAATGTAGACTAATCATGAAATAAACATTATTACTATTACTATTCAATACTTAATGAGTATTAAAACACTTAAAATTATATTCAATTAAATATCATGGAACATGGTTGAATATAATACTCACATAAGATTAACTACCACTCCAAGACCTGATGTAATCAACATAATTTTCGTATCAATGTCGAAATCATTGTTCATCAGTCTCAGAAAAGCAATATACAGCAAAATTGCGGTTACAACCCATATCATGAGTACCGACGTTAGGGCTCCTATCACCTCCGCTCTGTACCAACCAAAGTGCATTTTTTTTGTCGAAGGTCTGCTTGCGATCCATAATGAAAACAAAGATATCATAAAACTGGCAAAATCTGTTAATAGATGGGCGGCATCTGACGCTATGGCTAAACTATTCGATAAATATCCACCTAAAATTTAAATGGAAATTAACTTCTGTATGGACATTGAGTTCGAATCTACTTGCCTACTATTTCTGCTAACATAAATACTAAACATAATACGCTGGCTATTAAAAGTCTATTTCTTGCCTTTTTGTCTATTCCTGATTCTTGATTTTGATGACAATGTTTCATAACTGGAACAAAATGTTATTGCATTAATGTTTTTTTAACAAATTTTTGAGTTTACCTCATAAAAAAATGATAAACTTAAATTATGACGCGTGTTCAAGTGTTTCTGATTTCAAATAAAATATACACTCAAACACATATAATACCGAGCAAAAAGCACGCTTGTTTATTTACATAACTCTATTTATCTTTGATTTTGTGGGTTCATCTCAAGTATTTTTTTTCACAAATTTTTACAGCTGAAAATATCAGACAAAAAATCCTTTTTGAAATTTTGCCTTCCTTATGAAATTCTGTATGCTGGAGAGCTGAAATTTTACATGGGAAGAACAAAATTTTTTGGTCTCAGATTTCAAAAGAGGGATTTAAAAAAATGTTTGAAAATGTTAGTATTCTTATCTCTTATCACCATTAAGTAGCAGTGAAACGTCGTAATCTCCTAAATTAATTACTATTCTTATTCAATGCCATTTTTGAACATAACCATTGGCCTTAACGTTCTAAACTTATTATGATACCGAAACCAGGCATCAACCCTCGTCCTACAATTTTTTTGTCAATTTTCCGTCCAAAATCCTGGAAAAGCTGATCTTCCAAAGAAGATCCACCAGTTTGGGTACCGCAAGAATCACCCAACCATCTAAATATGCCACAGGACAGTACAGCAAATAAGAATATCCTCAAATTAGAAAATAATACACATCAGCATTTTTGGATATAAGCCAGGGTTTATCATGAAGGCCTTCTTCACAATAAGAAAAAGCTCCCTCTATCAGAACAAAATTCAAAGGCGAATATTGAATCCATGAAGCAATTAGAGGTGGAGTCTACTGGGGACTTTATACTATATGCACTGCAGACCTAGCCAAAATTGAACGGGACATAAAAGCTACTTTTGCTGATGACACATCAGTCATACTAGCTAGTGATGAAGTTCCTGCAATAACACCACTTATCCTAGAAAGTCACTAAAATATGCTGCAAAAATGGTTTGAAAGATGTGAATTGAAGGATAAACGAGTCCAAATTAACCCAGGTATAGTATATCCAAAGTCACTTGAAGGAAGCCAGATTATTTCGATTATACAAGGATTAACAATACTTTCAAATAAACCCCGGTATTTAGCGGATCCCGGTATCCACTTCAAAGGGACATCTGGCCAAGTGTTTTTTTGGACTAGTTCAAGTGACTTTGAATATACTCTGTAGGATTCACATTGAGAAAAATATAGTGTGATAATAAACCTATGTAGTCAGATATTGGAGCCTCTATCTAGACGAAAAACTAAATTGGAAACACCTATAAGATTCCGCGAACTGAACTGCGGTTTCTAAGAACAAAACCCATATTTACACTAGACAAAAAAATCTTGATAGAAAAAACCGTGGCGAAACCCTTATGGACCGAGAACTATGGGGATACATCAGCAAATCTAGAATAAATATCATTCAATGAGCTCAAATAAAAATAATCCGCGCTATGACCGATCTGAAATCATACACAAATTCTCTCATCCAACCTCTCTTGCAGGCTTGCAGCAACCTAAAAAAGATTCAAGAGAACCTGGCCAATTGACCTCAAATGAGGAGAAAAAATAAACATCTTCATTGAAAAAGTCCTCTCACTCCTCACCCCGCTAAACGGAGTGTATTTGTAGCTCTTTGGTAAATAGATTGAAACAATGAATGTTCCGCAGGAATTTTAGCTTTTTTGAGTACAGTGTGCTTTTGCGAATGTATAAATAAGAACTTCTCCAGAATAATACTGTGGAGCTTTTTTTCCATTGGCCAATACTCTCAATTTTTTTTTAATTTTACCTACTAGATACATCCGATGTTGACTATAGGTATTATTGAACATGATGAAATGAAAAGGCGTATATGAAAGAGTGATAAGGTGTTAAAAATTGTCCTAGTAATACGAATATAGGCCATTAGACTATTATTGAAGTCATAAAAATGTGTACATACGTAATTCTGTTGTATGAAAGTTTTCTTTTGCATTTGAGCTTATCGTATCTACAGATACATTAGTATCTAGGTCCAGTACCTCACTTTGTAATACTTTACAGCATCCAGAGCTTGGATTGCCGTGTACGCAATAGATAATTGTTTTTGTGCTGCCAGCTGAGGGTCGTTGTAATGTGCCATAATTGGCTGGACTGTTTTCACTTCTGAAAGAGAAGAATTGGAATTAATATTTTCGGAACACAAGAACTAATGAGAGTACAAATTCACAGTGGAAAATATCGTATGCAACCCTAATATTTCTATCCACAACCTTCTCAAATAAGGTTCGTTAGTAAATTTTTGTAGTTTCAGATTTTGAGTTTGACGAATCGGTATATCCATAGTATATTGAAAATTTTTTCATTAAATTGTTATCTGAAGAGATTCGGAGAAAAATGTCAACAAAAGAGTATATTTTCCTTTTT
Source organism: Harmonia axyridis (assembly GCF_914767665.1). NCBI lineage: Eukaryota > Metazoa > Arthropoda > Insecta > Coleoptera > Coccinellidae > Harmonia > Harmonia axyridis. The sequence continues at coordinate 2,277,766 of NC_059508.1, forward strand.
TATGTCAGAAATGTAATTTTGAAGAGGAATTTTCAGAAATTTTAACACTATATATAGAGTTGTTTTTTCGATCATATATTAAATTCAAAATTGCAAACTATTCGCGGTAAACCATTTATTATGAAATTTTAAGAATTAATAGATTGGATTCTCACTAGAATTAAGAAAGATTTAATGATTTTATACCAAAGTTTGATACAATTCGATAAATTGTGGAAAATATGAGATCTTCGTTGTCATTCTTCTTCAAATTATGCAGATAGGTATAGAACAAGAACTATAATTCGTTTCTATTATCAATAAAAAAATAAATGTTAAATAGTTCGCAATTATGATTTCGAAGAATGATATACATATCATTTTAAAATTACAAAAACAAAACTGTAAATCGAAATAATTGCGTATTTCACTTCAATTTAGGCAATCTTGATTATAAGTGGGTGGTCTAATTAGAGCAAACAAATCCTTCTTGAGTAGAATAAGCATATAATTATATAGAGGTGTCCTATAAGGTGCACACTACACGACTTGAATATAAACGGGGGTTTGATACCAGTCGGCATGTTTTTTATATACAAATATTATGACTCAGATACCGGAACTAATCGAATATTATTAAAATATAAAATCCGACGAAAGGTTGAACTCGCTAAATTGTATCCAACTAAACTATATAGGAAAAAAAATCGTAATTACTTACAGTAATGATGAACGATCTTGATCTTGCATATTATTGAGAGAAACGCAACAAATATCTTGTCTATTTACACCTGAAGATTACCAAAATGTTCAAATTTAATTATCTCTACATCTCAGATAACACAAAGTTGTTATCATTTCGAATTTCACTACAATGAAATGCTAAATTTGCACCCGATACTACAGTTTTATCAGTGTTATATTTGGATTTCAGAGATGATTCTATAGCGAAACGGCTTGATGATATGGTGCGAAGATGAAAATGAGAATGATCCGTTTACTATTGTTTCCTCATATTTAGTATTCAGAGATTCAAGTGTTTGCCATGCCATTGAAGTACTGCATCAGTTCAGGGTAAATAAAGTAGGGGAACAAAAGTAATTGACGTGATAAACAAGAGCAATAACACATTGTTGTTCTACGACACACACTAAAACTTGTCGGTTCAGTCCGTTGACCAAATATCTTTCTGTAGAATTCCCATATCAAATACATTTCACGAATAGAAAAAAATATTTGGTCATTCAAAGAAGAAGAGAAATGAAAAATATAGATTCTTGGGAATAACATTCAAAATTCCCTACTCTACTTACTCGGACATTTCACTAGATAATATTGTTTTTACGAAAGACACCCGAGGTATCTTTAACGATCTTGAACGACTAAGAATTAACTTATCAATTAGTCAAAAAAATGTATGTATGTAATCGATGAAAACTTTCAACTTATCTGATAAAAACTCAGTGTTTATATGCTCGTTTTGAGCCATCTTTGGATTGTAAGGTCAACTTTGAGTGCCAAACGTGGTGTCTGCTTATTTGAATAGTTAATCCATCAAGTGGTGGTGTGCAACATTCTTCGAGAATGAAAAAAATTGTTTGCGCAATTGATTTGATAAGAAACTGTTGAAACGGTGTTAGGGAGAAACCTTCAGCGCATCTTTATGACGGTCATTGAAAATTTCCATGAAAATTTTGGGTTTCATTGAACTTCAAACATCAATGTATACTACTCGTCAAAAATTATGGATTATTAAAAGTAACTAGCTTTTATCATCATATCGCCCGAAAAATAAATTTAATCTGGGAATACCCCTGAACTTTTTATAATTTGGGTAAAGTTGAATCCAAAAATGAAATGATAAATCAGCCATAAAAGCAATGACAGTTAGCCTTTTTTCATTACTATACATCTTCGATCCTGCAGCATCAATATTCAATTTATGAGAACTAATTGAAACTAAAGCATCAGATTAAAGTAAATGCATTCCTTAAAAAATCTATTTATGAAAAATAAAATGGAGAACAATGGTTATAGAATAGATGGTTTTTCGCTTCACTTAAATAGTTCGAGAATTTGAATTTTCAATTAATTGATTCACTTGGATACTTTGCAGTATTTGTTATTTATTCACTTTAATACAGAGCAGAGGGCTGCAAAAGAAAACTCTTATAGATTCGAAAATAATTTAATTTCATATTAGTTGTACATATAGGTATACAAAATTAAATTGAAATGATCTAATTTCCACAGCTAGTAATTAATATTTATTTGTATATGTTTTACAAATTTGATTCAGAATAATATAATCAAAATTCACACTAAGCATATTCCTTCTCATGCTTACTTATTCCCATCAATTTATCTAATAGGTACTTCAGAACATCGTTCATCAAAATGATGAATAATATTCTCACTTGTGCCTATTAATTTTCTTCAATTAATGTAATTCAGATTATGGAATAATAGAAAACGTTGACATCATACAATAACCTTCAGAATGTAATTTTATTAAGAATTCTTCATGGTATCTTTGTGGGTACGGGTTGAACTGTCCCCCTTAAAAGAGTTCTTAGATTTTTTCTCCACGGAACGTTTTCTCTTTTCTTTTTCATCAGTGTTCTTTTCTTTCTTGTCAGTGTTCTCTTCTGTTTTTTCTTCCCTTTTCATTCTCTTGGCTTTAGAATCCAAATATTTCAATTCATCAGCAGCTCTAGACTTTCTAATTTTTTCATTCCTATCGTTTGACGACACACAATTTTTAATTGCATTTTTGAAATATCTCAAATTTGGTTTCAAACGAGAAGGTGTGGTATCATCTAAACGATATTGTAATTCATGTCTTCTCTTGAACCTTTCACCTTCTGCAATCAATTGTGCTACAGCAAGTCTAAAAAACAAAATTTTAACTACTCATAGATACCTCATCTGAATGAATCTTTGCGAATATAAAAAAAAGAACAATTCCTTAAAGAAATCATTTATTTATCGAATACTTACTTAGTCAATTCTTCGTCATTCATTTTTCCCAGAAATTGATAAGAAAACCGAAAAACATCAATTTATTGTGATATAATGGCCGAACACTTTTTATGAGCGATATCAATCTATCGTTTTCTATAACCATATTTTCCAAATATATGCTGAGTAACTCTTTTTGTATTGATTAAAATATATCATTTCCACATGAAATTTTACATATAAAAAAAACAAATACAAGATAGGTTATCTCTGAAATGACACCTGTGCATAGAACAAAATTGCCTCATTTCGCTAAAATTTATTCTTACCTGAAATGGCCTCTGGAGATGTGCGGATCTAATGTTAGAAATGAAAATATATACAGTATAGCATTTTTCAAATAGATAGGTATATTTTTATAACATGATACCTATTTACAGAAAAAAAACTAATTAAAGTTGATTTTCTATTGATATCTATTTCTTCTAATGAATTTTTTTCTTTTGTAATAACTAAAGGAATTGAAGGAAACCAATTAATCTTAAAAGAAGACTTTATTGCTTTTATACAATTTTCATAGCTGTATTCTTAACATTTTCCAATGAAATATATAAAAAGGAGATTCAGTCTCTTCCAATACAATTCTAGATGTAAAAAAAAGAACTTTCAAAGTCAGGTATAAAAAAAATAAATTTCTCTATGTAATAAAATATCTACACAGTAAAATTTGAGGACGGAATTAAATTGCTTCATTCAGTAATAACATTATTATCTACTAAATGCCAATCTCATTTATAATAATACATTTTTGTGCTGCTTTGGGACAAACTAACAAAAATATAAATATTTTTAAAGTTTCAGTTATACTTTTAAACAAATTTTTTGAGGGCCAATATTTTCTAAATAATTGGAGCTGCCCATTTGAAATCAAAACTGAAATTAGAAATTGATAATATTATGGAAAATAAGAGCTCATATTTTTGTTTGTTTGAAGCAGTTCATTTTATATCAGTGATAACGTTTTTGTCATTTTAAGTCTAATTTCTCAAAGTCTAATTTTCAAGACGGAATAATGAAAAAGAGAATAATTATCCTTAAGATAATTACCTTCGAGATACCTATACAATTTGTTCAAACAATGACTCAGAACCTTGCGGAAATAAGGAAGTACGTTATCGAGGTTAAGGCAACTAGAGGATTTGTACACCACGAAGGAGATGAATTCTTCAAACCAAGAGCATCTGGATCACCTGCCAAATAAATAAAATCAATGTATATAGTTTATCATTTAATATTTTGAAGTTTGAGAAATGCGTTTGTAATATATGAGTATATAGCATTATTCTCTGATTATATAGCATTATTTTGGTGTCAAAGGTATTGAAAATATAGTGTTTGTTAGACCATCAGGTAATAACACCTTTTTGTCATCACTTTTTCCATTGGACAATCAAAAACTTAGTGGCTCAAATTATTACCCATTTGGAACCGTATCTCTGGAGAACTCATTCGACCATCACCACCATTAGAATATGCTAAAACTCTCATTCTGTAGGCCTTTCCAGGAGCTAAACCGTTTACATAGCCCTCTAGCTTTTCACCAGTATAAACAATGGTATCATTAGCGGAACTCAAGGGTTGATCAAACTCCCATACGCGAATCTACAAAAAAAAAAAAAAGCTTCGATATTCACGCAAACGAGCTTTTGTAATTCAATCTTACCTTGTAACCTTGTAATGGTTCTTCTTGAGGTGAAGGCTGTACATAACGCCACACAACTTTAATGGTTGAAGGATTTATTCCTATGATATGTACCGATGATGGTGGCTTTTGAGGTGCTTTTCTATAGGTCCTTTCTGAAAGAAGTTAGACAGGTGCATAAATGAAAAAATTGATTGAAGGCAAATATAAAATTTACCAATGAATCTTTCACTTTCTGGACCTTCTCCAGCGCTGTTAAAAGCCATAACTTTAACCAAATATTGTGTATCAGGTTGAAGACCTACGATCAAAGCCCATGGTCTGGTTGTTCTAGACAAATAATAAACGCTATCTGCTTCGCTGGTTTCCATCTTCCAATATTTGATCTAGATATCAAAATAGAGGATTTAATCAAGGTTTTCGACAATTGAATGTTTAGACTCACCCTATAACCGATAAGTTTTCCCCTTACAGTCTCCCTATCTTGAGCAATGGGTTGCCAGGTTACATTCAGTGCTGTTGAATTGAAACTCATCGCTGACACGAACTGCGGAGCTGGCTGTGGCATATCTTCAGCAGAATAGATGATATGTTCGTTACTGATGGGTCCAGCTCCTATGTCGTTGATTGCTTGTACCTTCACGATGTACTGGGTGTAATAATCGTCTAAAGATATGGGCACAACTGCTGTACCAGTATTTCCGAAATCCTTAAGTTCCAAACTTTGGAATTCCGGTTCTTCGTACATTTTCTTCCAGAAAACTTTGTAGTGAATTCCTGGGGAAAAAGTATTGGTATTACTGAAAAATGTAAGAATTTGTGAAGAAGGAAAAAGGAAAAAAATGTCTAACCCGAGGGGTAATAGAAAAACGTTTTATATATGATCATTACATATAATTTTGTATTAAGAATTTTACCTGGACCATTCTGTTGATCGTTTCTCAAGGGTTTCCAGGTTATAGTCAAGTCTCCTTTTTTGCCACCACCTCCGGCGATGTTTTGTGGATATATGTAAGGTCTATCTGGGGGAGTTGCGTGTTTGGGACTTGGTGCCGAGGGAATGCCCATACCGATGGAATTCCAAGCAGCAACACGAAATTCATACACTGACCATGGAGTGAGCACATTTTCAATATTTGCTTCTTTCCTCCCTAGTATTGAAAGTGTCATTAAAAAAATGAAAAATGCGGAAGGGAACATAGTTTCTTATGTCATTTTGTCAACTCTGAATGTATTAACATGTAGATTTTCATTAATTTTATTAGTGTAACATTTTCAATTTAAAGATGACTAATCTCTTACCGGTGTATCGTTCAACTTCCTCAGCATGAACATTGTGACTTATATTGACCCAAGTTGAGTTCCAATTCGTTTTACCACTGATAGTATAGGAATTAATTGATGATCCATGAGAACCACCGTCTGTCCACTGTATGACAGCCGAAGTTTTCTGTATCGATATAACTTGTAGACCTCCTGGGGGTCCAGGTGGTCCTTCCACAACAACGTATGTTTTGGATGAGATCTGTCCTACTGCAGATTTTATCACACATTCATATTCCCCAGCATCTGGGAATGTCACATTGACAACATGGAGATATCCTCCATCAATGAACTGCAAAAATAATATATCTGCTAATAACTGAACATTGGATAAAACATTTTTCTTTTTTTTTCTACGCCTCATTTATCGGAGATTTTGGTTTGACCAATGGTTATGTACCCCATATTATGTAGTTTTCAAAGTACTCACAATTCTGTTTCCAGAGTTTTTGATATCTATGTCCCTAATCCTCATTCCTCTGTGGTTCCAAATGTATGCCATATCCAACATTTCTTCTGTATATGCCTGGCAGTTGAGAGAAAATGAACTACCAAGGGCAGAAACAATCCTTGGTTGTAAAGCCCTAACCAACTGTGGTCCTCCTGAAAGATATCATTGTATAACATCATTACAAAAACTACACCAGAAGAGCATAAATTTCAATTTGAGTTATTACAGAACACTCTAATCAAATCTTTGTGTTGCATGGAACAGAAATAAGCAAGACAGCATGTAAATTAAAGGAAGAAATACACTACTAAAAAAAAGGATAACTGATGGAAGGACATCAGTTGAAATATCACAATTTCATGAAATATATTTTCAAGTGAAAACATTTATCTAAAGATGGTTTCAAATGTTAATCTCGACACTTATATTGGAGTCTGTTATGGCTAGAATGGAGGAGTGGTGCATTGATTATAGGCTTGTAATGAATATGCAAAAAATTGAGTGTATATTTTTCACTACCAAAAGAATGCACTGGATTCCACCTGATATATTGCATTAAAAAGATCAAATAATTGAAGTAAAGTGTCTTGATGTTGAAATGGACAATGCTTCAAAATGGTTTCCTCATATTGCACAACTCAAGAGTAAACTTTGCACCATAATTTATACACTGAATGTAGTAAAAAAGCAGGTCTACTTAGATGTCCTAAAAGTTATTTATTATGCTAATTTTCAATCTTTAGCATCATACTGCATCATTTTTTGGGGCGGTATTTCTTCTGCAGAGAAGATCTTTCTTATACAAAAATGGGCCTTACACACAATTTTCGGAATGTGTTATAGAGACTCATGTAGGGGCCTTTTCAAGAGTAATAACATATTAACTATATATGGCCTTTACATCTACAGACTGCTCTTCTTTTTCCAAAAACAAAATCATTATTTTGAGGAGTGCAAAATCAGAAATAATAGCTGACAAATGAACCCTTATATATATCCACTTCATTACTCTACTTTGCAAGAAAAGAACACACATTATGCAGGTATAAAGTTATTTAATAAACTGGCAAAGGAGATCCAGAAGATCAAAAACTATAGGCTTTTCAAGAAAAAATATATGATCTCGTATTAAAGTGTGAACCATACAGTCTGCATGAATTTGAAATTTTCTGTAAAGATTATCACACATAGTAATTAATAATTTTTTTATTGCAACATCCTTAGTAACTGAAGAAATTATTAAAAAGATCCTTACTCAACACAATAAGTCTTCCAACAGATTCATCCATTCCCAGAGGATTACTAGCCATACAGGTGTATTTGCCTTCATCATCTCGAGACACAGGACTGATAACTAAATTACCATTCTCTAATATTCTGCGGTGGCCTCCCGAACCTTAAAAATAATAACAAGTTAGATGCGAAGCAAACAACTATTGAGAACACATTGAAAGTACCTATAACATTATCATCCTTCTTCCATATGAATTTAGGTTTAGGAGCAGCTTCCGGATTACATCTTATTGTCACATTACCCTGTTCTGCTGCATAGGTTTCAGATTCCACAGGGTGTTTTTTGAAAGACGGTTTAAATGCTACGAAAGTAAAATGTTCTGTAGATAAATAGGACCAATATTGGTATTAATGCTCACATAAAACTCTCAATTGTGCTGACGAATATTTCGTTTTCAAGGTGTTGGCAGCACGGCACTGATACATTCCTGGATCTCTATCCTCATCGACTGGACTTATTGTTAGTACATTATCTTGAATATTAATTCTACCTCGATCTTCTGGTGGTAAATAACCTAGAACTAAACGACCAAATATTAGTCAGTTATAATTCAAAAAAGGAAGAAAAGCGATTTTGTTAAATAAAAGTAAAATACCTAATTGTCGACCATCCTTCCACCAAGTGTAATTAACATCAGGAATTCCAAATGCTTCACAGGTCCATACTAATTCACCTCTTCTGTCGATATGTTTATCTTTTAATGGAATAGTGAAATTGGGTTCAGCTGAAAATATAGGGTTCATGAAACTCAATTCACTTGTCAATTTGTGTTTCTAACCTAACAAGGCAAATGTCATATAAATATATACTAATTATATCGGGTGTCCCAAACTCGATGGCCTATTAGACGTTTCTGGAAAACTAATCATAATTTTGAGCTGAAAATTTGCATATTGGGGTTTGAGACAATGATCTTTCTCCCTAAAATATTTTCAGATCTCTATAACTTCCGGTTATACCGGAAACAGACTACTACTTCCTTATTTCAAATGGCACACCCAGTATATTATTGCATCATTAGATAGCTTTTTTTATGGCAATTTCGGCAATATGCCATACCTTGGATAAAAATTCAACGGTTCATGAGTTATTGGGATTCTTATGAAAAAGAAAGGTGGCGATGAGGACTCACATCTTTTTGAATATTTCAGCAGAAAAAGCCTTTTTCGAAAAAAATTTGTTTTGTTTCGTTTACGCAAATACGTAGTATTATAAGACTGTTTTCGGCTTGGACCAAAAATGTACAGGGCGTTTATAAGAGGATCATGAACTTGGACAACTCAAATTCATCAAAACTCAAGATTTTCAAAGTAGAACCTGTTTTTTAATATTTCAGTCGATTCTACTTACAAAAATAGTGGGGGTTACTTCAGCAAACCCTATACCTAAAATGAATACTTCAAGAGTTATCGGGGAAGAACTTCAAATGAGGAAAAACCGCTATTTATAACTGTGAGAATAACTGTCTGTTACTTCCGTAAAACATAGAAAGAAAATAAAATTCGATGTTTCCATAACTAAATTTGACATATCAAGAATTGAAATGAAGTATTCGTAATTGAAAATTGTATGGGTTTATGGATTTCTCAACAATACCAACGAAAAATTAATTAAAATTCATGAAATGGAAAATTTAGTTATCCAAACATCGAATTTTATTTTCTTTCTGTGTTTTACGGAAGTAACAGACAGTTATTCCCACAGTTATAAATAGCGGTTTTTCCTCATTTGAAGTTCTTCCCCAATAACTCGTGAAGTATTCATTTTAGGTATAGGGTTTGCTGAAGTAACCCCCACTATTTTTGTACGTAGAATCGACTGAAATAATAAAAAATATAGGTTTCAATTTGAAAATCTTGAGTTTTGATGAATTTGAGTTGTCCAAGTTCATGATCCTCTTATAAACACCCTGTACATTTTTGGTCCAAGCCGAAAACAGTCTTATAATACTACGTATTTGCGTAAACGAAACAAAACAAATTTTTTTCGAAAAAGGCTTTTTCTGCTGAAATATTCAAAAAGATGTGAGTCCTCATCGCCACCTTTTTTTTCATAAGAATCCCAATAATTCATGAACCGTTGAATTTTTACCCAAGGTATGGCATATTGCCGAAATTGCCATCAAAAAAGCTATCTAATGATGCAATAATATACTGGGTGTGCCATTTGAAATAAGGAAGTAGTAGTCTGTTTCCGGTATAACCGGAAGTTGTAGAGATCTGAAAATATTTTAGGGAGAAAGATCATTGTCTCAAACCCCAAAAAGCAAATTTTCAGCTCAAAATTATGATTAGTTTTCCAGAAACGTCTAATAGGCCATCGAGTTTGGGACACCCGATATATATTTACATACCTATACAGGGTGATTCACCACGATGGCCTATTGGGAGTGGAAAACTGATCAAAATTTTGTGCTGAAAATTTGCATGTTGGGGTTTGAACAATGATCTTTCTCCCTAAAATACCGAAAAAAAAACCAGACTACTACTTCCTTATTTCAAACGGGGCACACCCATTATATTATTTCATCATTTGATAGCTTTTTTGATGACAATCTCAGCAATACCTTGGGTAAAAACTCAACGGTTAATGAGTTAATTGGTTTCTTATGGAAAAAATGGTGGCGACAAGGACTCAATTTTTTTTTTAATATTTCTGCAGAAAAAGTATTTTTCGAAAGAACCTTTGTCTTTTGAGATTCTAGTTTTCCATAAACATCTAATAGGCCATCGCGTTGAATCACCCTGTATGTATACAGTACATTCATTTTGAAAAAATACTGTTACGTAACTATTTCACCAGTGTTGCAGAACTGATAATTTATTGAAATAAAGTAATGTTAATACCTTGAATATCCAATATAACACTGTTAGAAATGCTAGCTCTGTCATTGTAGGCTCTACAAATATATTCTCCCTGATCATCAACTTCCACATGTGGAATAACGAGAACTCTGTTGTAACTAGTTGAATATGAGTTTTTAGGAAGGGGGGCACCTTTCCGTGTCCAATTGTAACTAGGAACAGGACTGAAAATATTTGTTTGTTAACATTGTCAATGTGAGTTATTTTCATCAACTTACTATCCAAAAGCAACACATTCGAGTCTCACTTCTCTTCCAGCTACTGGAGCCTCTGGAAAAGCCTTTGGAAAACTATTTGGAAATTTAAGCTGTTGATAGCTTGCTGTAAACAAAAAAAAATTAATGTTACACCAAATAAATCTAAAAATTATACATACAATGGGGATTCACCATCAAAGGGAAGAAAGGGCCATTCCTTCCAGAATCAGAGAAATCTGATCGAACACTACAACTATACATAGCTCTATCAATTGTCTCCAATGCTGAAAAATACAAAGCACCGTCGTAGGATACAAACACTCGTTTATCTTCTTCCACGAAATTTGGGAAATAATCACGAGACCAGGAATATTTAACAGCAGGGAAATAAGCTGGAGGATCACAGTAAAGTGATTTGCCCCAATTTTGGTCACCAGACTCCGGAGAACGTTTTAAGACGAATTCTAAAATGAATCCGAAGTTAAGTTGTACGCTTTCTGATATAATTGTGCCATATTTGTTCGATGCTTTACAGTGGTAGGTGGCATAGTCTTTTTTCTGTTGAGGATCGTAGATTATCAGAATTCCACCGCTAATAGTGTATCTGCCATCTTGAAGAGGATCTATCTTTCTTGCTACCAGCCTATCATTTTCATAGTATTCTCTGAACCATTCATAGGTTGGTTCTGGGTAACCACCAGCTAAGCAGCTGAAAAATAATAGTAATTAGTAACATTTTCGACTGCAAATGAGCTTTGTGTTCAAACGGAGCTGATCTTCACTTCTCACAATAAATAACAGCAAACTCACCTCAATCTAGTAACATTATACAGGGTTCTCATGGATGTATCGAAAGTCACATCTTTTGGTTGTTTTTTGAAGTAGGGACCTCTTGGAATTGTTTTACGATCAGCAATATCTACACCATAAGTATAATCTCTTTCATCAGATACCAGTCTTTGAACAGCTGCAATATTTGCTTCACATATGAATAAGAAAGGCTCATCGCCTCTAACTAATTGAAAACTCCAATGCATGACATTTCTAGTGAAATTATAAGCTAAATAATTTTTTCCATAAGGCTCATTTTCAGGTAAAAAGGCACTTTCCATATTGGTAAATTGAGTACCATCTGGGTTTGCCCAATAGTTAGGTTGTTGTTGGTTTGCTCCAATATACCACCTCCTATGCTGTTGATCAATTAAATTCAGTTGGTGTATCAAGAATCCATGCTCCTCAGAGCTACTTATTGATACCAAGTCGGAACCCCCCACATCTACAGAGTAAGTCTAAAAAAATCTATTTGATAAAAACTGCTCAAGCTACTATAAGGAAATTCTTACTTGACAGACTCGTCGTGCATCGTGGTAATTTCTTTGTGGAGATTTTACAAATCTATAACATGATTGATAATGTTGTACCCAGTACTCTGGACATTTGAAATCATAAAATATTTCATTACTCATATAATTGGGGCTGCCTGCATAGTCATACTGTGGTCCTGGTTGTAAGCTATTTTGTGCATTTATAAGGGATGAGTACCCTAATAATAACAACAACCACATTCCTACAAATAGATACAATACATTGGGTTATGAATTTTTGAGTGAATGATCCTTATGAAGGAATTTCTTAACGTATCTATTTCGTTCTGGTATTAGTAATGGGAGTGGCAATTGAATTTGTTTGTTTGGCAAGAAATAAAATATTCAAGAGGAGATTAATGAAAAATTATTATTTTTATGATTAATTCCTACCTGAATCATAAATTAAATACTCAAAAAAATATAAATAACAACATAGACTTGTGAATGATTCAAATCATAACGAACTAATTATGTCTTCATTATTTTGTTTATTAGTGGCATTACCATGACATTCGTGCGGTATGAGTCATGTCATTTATTTCCTGGTTGTTTTAATAATGACAGGTGTATGGATATGTTCCATCATATTTTCGGATTCCAAGTTTTTATTTCAATTAGTTTAAAATTGTTAAAGAGAAATTTTTGAAATACTCAGAATACTAGACGAAAATTAATAAATTGAAGAACTGTTAAATAGGCACTGCAGATATCTTCTGTTGAATCCATAGCTTTGTAATAATACTCTAGATGGCGCTTATTTTTTTTATTTTGAATAATTGGCGGCAAAAATCATTCGTGAGTGAAATTATTCAGTTTTTCACTAGCTTTTGGAGTTTAATCAGATTTCTTGAATCGATTCAGTATATCTCTTTTATCTATTGAGTTTAATGATTGATTTAGATTATCGTCTCTTTCAAGAAATATGGTTTGCTCAGTGATGAGTTAAGGATTATGTAATGGTTATATCATTTTTTCAATGCAATGATTTAAGTCTCCTAAATTTATTCTTTTTTTTGTATTTTCCCTCTTCAAAGATTTTCTATTGGATAATACATCTGTCTTCTGTATATAGATTAGATTATATGTAGATTATAGAACATATATCACTTCTTGGTAATTTTTTTGAAACAATTCAAGTCCAAATTACAATCTTAATTTTTATATTCCCGTTAATATATAGGAACACTGATTATCAAAATTTCTTACACAATTTAGAATTTAGTATGTAGAGGTTTGGATACAAAGGGAAAGGAAGGTTATTCATTCACAAAATTTCTGTCGTAGATGTTTATTCAGTCCCATATTAACACATTCATCACAAAGTTCTAGACTAAACAAATCATCTGGATGTAAAGTCAACCTACCGATAATATTTTGTAATATCTTGGAAATTGTAAATTATATTTTATTAAAAATAATTCGAATATATTATTATAATGGGTATTAATATGAGTGAAATGTGACGAAATAGTATTTATATTTGCTGCACTTTTCTTCATAAAATACTAAATCTAAAACACTTACCTAATCACTACACTTCCTATTTACTACAACAGAACATTGAGATGTATATAATATAATTATATATAAGTATAAATTATTATTCACAGTCATTTTTATTTTGGCAATTCAGTTTGTAGCTCTTCAAAAATACCACGTATAATCAAGAAAAAACAAAAATTCAACTAGAACAACAACCTATCCAATTATTAACTCTATTTGTCCTCAAAATATTGCACAGATATAACGAACAGAATATCAACTATGATATGTAAGCAATTATAATAAACAAAGTGAAACACTCCTTTCAGAAGTGAAAAATACAAAATTTGTCTTAATCGAATAAAATGTTGATTTATAAAACGACGATGGTATGACATTCAAGAATTTGAGGTATTCTTCGCAGGATGCAATTTACTTTCTACCAAAATTTCACATTTGGAATATCTAGGGATATCCGTAATATTATTATAACTTCTTCGAATCTAATCGTATCAAATTATCATTATAATTGAAACAGTACCAATGGCGGATGGTGTATTACGTAAAAATTCAGGAAATTTATCATAATAGTTGCACAATAACTGGTTGCAACAAGCACATATGTTCAGCTCCTCTGATTGGTAGTCTATTGATAGAAAAGTGACGTATCATTTCGGGAATAGAGGCAAACGGTTTGCTGAATTGTCCCAAAATGTAACAACCGTCAACTTCACTCTTTTGAATTCGCATATGCATGAAGCCTTTCGCACTCCTAAAATTTACGTTATTTTAGTACCTATCTTATTTTACACAAACTGGATGCTTACTTGAGAGATAAGGAATAATCCTGTTTGGCAGATTCGCTGTTCCTTACTAGAAAGCTGCCCTCTTCCAAAAGTCTCAGCACATTTTCAGCCTCAATTCTTGTTATAGCCCCATGGAACCACCTTAAAACGGAAGTAGTTAGTATATCAAGAAAGTAGATACTTTGATAACTACTTACCCTTGTTTCTCCAAAGGCAAATTAGTATCAACCTGGTCTGAATTTTGGGAAGAAGGATTGTTCACACTGAGATTCAGACCCATAAGCGCCAATCCTAGACATGGTCTTTGACGATTGCTAAAGTCCCCTAGGTTGAGGGTGAGGTTTGGTCTGAACGATGATCCTTGAAAAAAGAAGAAGAAAAATTTATTATATGAACATCTATTTCTTGATTCAACATGTGTTAATATTTCAGAAAAGTACTGGCAAGGAAGTATATCTGTTTGCAACTGAAAAGTAAATCCCTTTCGAAATAAAATAAAGTGATTTATATTTTCTATCATCTGAAAACGGTTGCCTCGAAGTGCTGAACAAGTTTTGGAAAAAAGTCGATTGGAGCCATATCCGGTGAAAACGGTGGCTGTTCTGAGAGTTTATTAGGTTTTCGTCTAGAAATTTGTTCACTGGGATAGTTAATTTTTTCTAAAAAAATCACTGGCCTGTTGATGCTATCTGCTTGAAAAAAAAATATCTTACCATCTCTATCGGCTTCCACAACACTTTGACTAGATGAGGCCTGTGACACTGATTCATTATTGGTCTGTTGTATCCTTAATCTACGCCTCAATTTCGGCATATCAAACGGTAAATCTCGAACATCTACAGATGTTGCACTTCCAGAAGTACAAGCATCCTGGGTTGGAATCAATCTTCTTCTTCTCAATTTGGGCATATCGAAAGGTAAATCGGAGAGATCTGGCTGACTTGGAACATTGATTTCTGCCAAAGTGAAACCAAATCGGGATTTTATTCCTGTTACAAATTGTTTCATCAGAAATGCTTGGAATTAAGTTTATGGATAGATAAAATATTCACAGACATCTATCAGGAAACAAACATATCGCAGTTCCATAAAAACACTCTAAGCCTAACCTTAAACTAGCTCCTTAGTGATTTTTGACAAAAACCTTAACAGAGTTGTGATATTTTCCATAGAACAACAAAGTTGGTTGCAAACAACTTTTGATACTTTTTACTCCTTTGATTGAAAGCACACGTTAAGAAATATTTTAGTAACAATAACTCACCTTCCCTAGATTGTATGGATATACCGCTGTCAGATCCTTGGATTTCGGGATCCCCTATCCTAAAGCCCAGATTGAGTAAATTTTTATTTTGCGGAAGTCGTCTCTTATTCTTCAGCACTTCCGGCGTGCAGACTACTTCTTCCGGCGAACATTTTTGGGAATTGTTGTTCCTGTTGTTATCTGAAGTTTCAGAGATTGGTTCTTGGGACGACTTGTCAGAAATAGGACTCAGAATGTGAAGTTTATTCGATTGCGATAGGAATGCGGAAGTTTGAATGATCGGATACTTCGGGATTCCTGCCGAATCTGAACTATGGGAACTCAGAGAAGAGGAGTGTCGACTCTCAGAGCTCGTGGTGCTTCTGTTGCCTTCGCTGGTACTGCTCTTGATGCTCTCCATACTACCGCCACTGCTGCTGGTGGTCATGCTTTCAGTGCTGGAGTATTTGGGCCTTCTACCCCTGAAATCCAGGAGGGTTGTTTTTCCATTTTCCTTGCCTCTTTTCGCCAGTAGACTCTCCTTTCTTGGCCGGTCCTTGATTTCCATTATTCTTTCCTGTTTATTTTCTCTGGAATGGCTGGGCCTACCTTTGAACTCGGCTATGATATTTGTTTTACCTAATTCTATTTCGAAAGCACTACCGGGAATTTGTAAGCTGCCGCTACTGCTGGTGTTCGTTTTACCTCTGAGGGATTTTACAGGTAGATGAAGGTCTTTGAGTCTTGCTTTCTGATGCGCGGGAAGGTTTGGAGCACTTCGGATGCTATTCATCACTAGCTCTTTGCCGTGGAACTTGGTGGGCAACGGAGCAGTGGACGGAGGCGATGGGGTGAATCCTCTAAGTGGCAAAGAGAGGACTCCAGAGGTACCGGATATCCCTTCTTCGTGTATGTGAATATTCTGGGAAAGAAATTTATATTTTACGAGATCATTAGAAGGATTTTAGGACGTTGAAGTGATATGGAGGCACTGTTGCATTTGACAAGCAAATTGTTTGATGTTTTTGTTGGTCAGATTATTATTATCGAGTTATTTGATATTTAAGACATCATAAGAAATACTTCAAAATAGAAGAAGATGAGTCCCGGACATCTTTCATCGAAAAACCAATACGAATAGAATACTGTGCTCACCTGTATTTCTTGAGAAAGGTTGTTGATATTATTGTCAACTTGGCTCGGTTTTGGACAATGCAGAGAGACATTCCTCCTGCTGTGAATTGTGTTCTTTTCGACGGAATTGCTTGTTCTCATCTCTTTCACTGCGCTGAGCTGAAGGAGAATAGGATGATTCGAGACCTGATCTATCTGGTCCAGATCATCGTCTGACTTGTTGATGCGACAGTCGAAGGCCGTTTCGTAGACATGTCTTTGGCGTGTCATCTCGTCCTCTAGTCCATATTCGGCGGTCATACAGTCACATGGTGATATATATCTATTAGGTGGCATAACCAATTCGTGGGGCACATCCCTAGAATCGGTACTCTGGGTATCGACGCTAGAACTCTTCTGGTACTTCTGTCTCGATCTAGCTCTCAGCTGCCTCGCATTCGCGCTCTGTAGACTCGCGCACTTCCTGTACTTCTTTTGGGACGTTTTGTTCTTTTGATTGTTTTGCGATTTGGTGGTCAGCACATCTCTGGCCACCTTCGGGAATAATTGCTGCTTGGCGGGTTGATCTAGGCTCTTTGTCGACTTAACGTCGGTCTTCGCAGGTGACTCGGATCTGTTTTTGAAGAGGTCGCCGTAGTAGTAGGGAGAGGGGTGGCGCTTGGCCTCTACTTTAATTGGTGATTTGATTCCGAGTTGTGGAAAGATGCCTTCGGTGATGCTGTCTGGGGAGTTTAGGTTGATGTGTTTGGTGATTGTTATCTGGTGACCGAAGAATTCCTCATCGGAAGAAGGTTCCGATGATCCTTCTGCAAAAAAATGAACGAAGTTGAAGATTGTGAAGGAGTTAGACCTTTTATTTCGTTTGAAACAGTGCTCTGGACAAAAATAGATATGTAGGATCAAGTTATTGTTCCCTGTAAATAATTGAGATAGTCAACAGGATGCTTGGAGACCTATTAGTTTCTTCAAGTGTCGAGGGCATGACAGTTTCAATGAATTTACAGGAAACGAATTGCTTTTGTATATAACTTAGAAAGGAAGTGTTAATTCTTCGAGATGTCCAAGACATGTCGGGTCGATTACTCGACTGTAAATCTTAGGAGTTTTACTGGGGTTAGGAAAGATAGAAGACAAGACGGTTTTACCAGATGTGTCACATCTGTGTATCAGGTTCTAGTCCTTCGAGAATATTCGATTTCCAGGAATCCGCGAAGATCTTTGTGGGCGGTACGGCAAAACATTTATTGGACCAGGGGAGGTACTTGGTACTTACCCCGATATCGGGGTGATGTGAAGGGTGTGGCCAAGTCGGAAGAAGGGAAGTCGATATTCAGGGGAGACAGAGTAAGTTCAAGTTCGGTCTAAGTTGAAGAAAGTCAAGTCTAAGACGAGTTAAGAGCAATTTCGGTCGGTCAACTTAAGAAGTACTACGTAAAGACGGTTCGCGGACTAGATTAAGACGAGTCGCGAACGAGTTGAAGACGAGACGACCGAAAGTAGAATCAAAGACGAAGACGTGATATGCGAAGACGTTTCGAGTATTTAACACTCAAGTAAGATGAAATTCAGTACCGTATCTACTGTGTTTGTACTGAAGTATGGCTTCGTAAATATATCTATATAATTAAAAAGAGTTTAATTATTACAAATCCAACCAAAGTCATGGAGGAGAAGTAGAAAGGCCAGGCAATCGAATCATAACTCTACGATCGATTAACAAAGCCTACAGATATACTAATGAATGAAATACATTTTTTATTCGTTGTATCTCCTTCAAAATACTTAATATCAAATATTTCATAACACTGTTTACAAACATAACATAAAGTTTACAAAGCGAGAATATCGATCAGAAAAATAATAAGTGAACGAAGTCTGCTGGTGTTTACAAAGCAGACGAAACGACCTACACTTGATTTCTGATGAAATGACGACGAATAATGGAGATACATGAAAGTGGAAGTGAAAAGCATGAATTGTTTCGCTGCATCCCAGCTCGTTTTTTATGAATCAACCCATACGAACGACACAAAAGGCCCTTATTTTATTCTCTGTTGACTATTTGCGGAGTTGGAGGGGATTCTTTGTGGACATAAAGCCACAGTAGTCGGAAAAACATTCAATATAACTCTGATTTTTTACTCGACCACTGTCGTAACACTTCTGTTGCATTTTTAATTCATTAAAATGGAGAATGGGATATTTTATCCGATTATAATTCTTTGTTTCCTTTCAAATATAGTTGGCACCAATTGTTTGGAAACGAAATATGCTGCATTTTTCAACCTAGGAATTCTTATGTTATGAAATGAACAATGAATGAAAAACGTAATTTTCAGTTCACGTATTTTTGGAAAAATAATGTCTCATTACCTCTATTCATTACAAGGAGAATACGAAATAACCACTGGCTCTTCTAGGTATAACTAAAATTCGCCAATAAACTAACGTACCATTAAAAATTAGGCATAAGTTTAAAATACATTTTCGTCAAAATTACTTGCCCGATTTGGACGTTTTTTCAAATCACAAGTTATTTTCTCCTGATCATATGCGCATCAAAACCCGGGTATGGTCAGCTAGGAGCCCGGGTTTAAATCTCATAGAGAATCTCTGGGATACTCTTGGGAGAAGATTTGAAGAGGAACATAACTTGAATACTCTGGAAGACGTAAGCAGAGACTAATTGCAATTTAGGAAGAACAAAATCACATGATTCTCTTATTTTAAGTATGGACCGTTCTTGTCGCTACTGACACTATCGTTCAACTTGTTTCTTTTTATTTTGTTTCGTTTTTTGTTGATAAATTTGGATCTCCATTTTCCATAAAATTAGGATTTGCTATGAAATGGTATTTATCGAGTAATAAGAAAGATAATGAAGTGAATCAAAATTGAAAATGTTGAAAAAAGATTAGGCTGAATTGTAAGTTCAATTTCAACTTGATAATGTAACTGTAACACTCAGTTACTTAGTCAATAGAGTGTTACAAATTTCATGGAAAAAACATAGGCTATAATTGCGACACCTGGTATATGTAAAGTACCAAAATGTTTTTATGAGGATACGGTTTACACGTTTGAAAGAAAATAACCTGTCATTTAAGAAAAACGTCTAATCCGGACAGGTAGTTTTGACGAAATGTATCTTAAACTTTTGCCTAATTTTTAGTGTTGCGTTAATTTATTGGTGAAATGTATTTTGCCACTGAGTAAATTCGAAATATCATTCCTTATTACATGAACTGTTTCTCACGGCTGTTTAGGATAAACGAAGCAGATGAGTCTCGTTTGATCTGGATGTAATTAGTTGGTGGACTCCTTTGAGAGATGTGAGACTCTTATAAAAGCGTACAGTTCTAGTGGATTAAAACGCTTAGGGAATTGTTGAATCTGACTCAAAATCAGAGTAGTCCTCTTTGTCGAGAATGATTATATCTCCAGGATACAGGCGATTGATCCTAGTCCAAAGGCACATCAACATATGCTAGATAATATTCAGAAGATGAAAATAGAAGTTCATCATATACTATCAAAAGGGTTTCGAGAATTGGACATAAAAAAAATAAGTATCACATATCAGAATTCATGCAAAAGCTATAATACACCGATAAAGAATCTAAATAAGGAAATTCAAAAAATTGAAGTCAAACGGAGATAAATCAGGAAGAAACGGTGATTATTCAGTAAAATTTGCTGTTTTTTAAGCGGAAATTAATTTGTAGCGTCAAATCGATAAATTTGCTGTCGAAAAATCATTTTTCGATCAATTTTACATTTTACACGAAGTCTTAGTTCGATATAGTTTTTTCCAATATTCAAAATATTATATTGCACTCAACCCCCTCTCAACTCAAAAAATGAGGCAATTTCAATGATAACTAACGTAACGTTTGGATAATTCATGCCAGTAGGTTTTAGTTTGAATCAAATCTCAATCCTAAGAAACGTCAGCCTGAATATATTTTATTCACATGTGAGTTTTCTCTGGCAGCTGTAAACCTTTAACCTTTTTCAGTGCAATCATAATAGTCTATTCTAAAGCAAGTTGCAGAATGGGCTCCTATTCCAACACGAATGCGAAATAAGTGTTGGAATTGCCTTCTGCAACTAGTATTAGACGATATTTTCTCTATTTCAGTCAAGTTTTGTGGAATATTGCCGGAATTCAATGAAAAATTCAGATTATACATTCTAGTGACTTTTGTATTGTATCTTGGCAGTTGGTGTTCAGACTGTTTCGAAAATTGACAGATTACGGAATTTGAATTTGATTCGTTTGTTTCGAATTTTCAAATAATTCATAATTACGCATTAAATTCGTGAATTATGTCTGACGAAATCGATTTGACACCACCAGAATTGAGAGAAATTGCGAATAATGTTGCAAATCATTTTAATATATCCAAATTATATTATATTGACAATTGACGTGTGTTGAAATATGATAGGATCGGAAGTCAGTGTAGACAACCACAAAACGAAAAACAACTAAAAACAATGCTGTAATGAGTTCATTACAGCACTTATTTTTAGTACTGTAATGAACTCATTACGATACTGGAATAGAGAAACATTATTTCGACATTTATCCGTTTAGTGAACATACAGAGACTTTAGTGTGTAAAGATTCATCTCAAGGAACCTTTTTTGAGAAGGTAGTTTAGAATTTTAAGAAATTCAATGAATTAGCTATCATATCTTGTAAACTAAAAAGTTGATTTAGGAATGGCTGGAATTTCTACATTCAAATTATCCTGATTTCATTTGTTTACCGTCATCGAGCAAAAATTAATTTCTACGTTCTGTTAAATTCATAAGAATCAACCATAGAAATAATTCCTCGTCATCATCCGGCTTTTCTTTCGATATTCATTTCGAATACCAATCTGAATATAATTAATTCTTTTATCAGACCTTCCGACTCATCCTGTTTAATTGGATTCCATTCATCCGTGTGCCTTTTTTCTCAACGCCCTCTCAAATCTTAAATCCGAAATCGAGAAATTCATATAAAAATTCAATTAATAACTGAAACTGCCATCGGAAAATGGAGGGTTCAGATGAACGTGGTTTACATAGCAATTATATCCGCTTAGTTCCCTTGATACCCTCAGGGAGGTGAGAAAAATGGCTGCAGGAGTTCGGATTGAGACATTTTTCGAGGAATTGAGCAGAAGAAGCATGTCCTTTAGAGTACCCACTTGAAATTAATGGAAATCGAGACGCTCAATTTGATCTCAACGTTGCATTTGAGAGAACGAGCATTTCAAATAATGATTATTACTTTCAACATGCAAGATGAAATTCTATAAGCACTAAAAATTATGGGGAAGCCTTCATTTGAAAAAAATATTCATTTTAACAATAGCTGCAAATTGGCGAATGCGCCCGAACATTTGTTGAATGGAAATGCATGCCCCTTTCTACGAGAAAATGGAGAATTGAACTACTATAAGATGAATTGAGAATTCGGTCTCAAAATACATACAATATTTCATTGGAGGCATGAATGAAGAGTTCAAGTTATTCTAGGTCGGGTTTTCTAAAAGAAATAGCTGCAGTAGTTTGATATTGGGAAATTTAGATTCTTAGTGTTGAGCCGCAGCCAGTTAAGTGCTTGAAATTAATGAAAATCCAGACGCTCAATTCAGTCGTTTCGACTCTTGCATCCAAATGAAAAGCCTTTTAAACAATGATTTTCATTCTTTCCGCATATTTTTTTCATTCTAGGAATGGAATTCTATAATTCAGAGCTTCGTTCAGTTGATTTTCATATTGATTATTTACCAAAGTGTTAAAGCTAGAAATAAGGAAGGCTTACGTATTCGGAAAAATTTCCATTTCATAGTAGTGAAAACAAATTGGCGAATGCGCCGGTAATTTTGAAATAGTTTATGAAACATGACGTTTCGCTGTGAAATATCATGATTGATATGATATGAAATGATGTAAAATTCAAATCTCACAGTGTCACTTTGATATTTCAGATGCAGTCCAACAGTCCTCGAAACCAAAAATGAATCAATGAATTACAGTTTATATCTGGTAGTTCGTTATTGTCTATATTGAAACATCGAAGAAGTCCTGAAAAATTATATTATTCGTACGAAAGTTCGAAAAATAATCGACTGAAAATTGGAAATTTTTATGAAACATACATTATTTTATTAATAATTATTTTTTATTGTTCGGATAAAATCCGCTTTCGGAATATCATCTAGAGTAAATCAAGAATTTCAATTGAATTTCATTCCATAAATTGAAGATCTGTTCATTCCACGAGAAAAAAACTCTTCGCGAAAAAACTAAAAGCGATAATTTGCAGATAACGTTAATATCCTTCAAGAATGCATTTAAGAAATGACCTACAGCTTTCTGTTCTGAACATCCTTTTCTTTTCCCCTCGCCAAGACCCTCTTAGATTCACCGTAACTCATCTGGAATTCTGCAGATGATTCAGCGGAGTCTGAATTTATTCTTGAAGAAGCAAAATTTTCCATAAAAAGGATGATTTTTCCTACAGTGTCTGATTCAATGTGAAATGGGAAATGTGTGATTCTTCTCACAAATGCTTTTGTTAGGTTCTATAATCAACAGATTAGATATAACATTGGAGAACTCATGAAAGAAGTATACAGATATCTTTCAATCCTATTTTGTTATTATGTTTACCTCTTTATTCGAATTTATTGAATGATTTTGTCGAAATTAAATACGCTAGCTCCAATCATCAAAACGTTTTTTATGCATTTGCGACGCCCTTTGAATTTTTTTCTAGGTCTACAGACTGTAAGCAATGTTAATTTAAGTTTCCGAAAAATAAAATATTTGGACTGCAAATCAGGGAACAAAATATAGTTACAAATTTTCCTTTTACCTGATCTTTTTCAACGAATTGATAACATTCCATTTTCGATGTTCAATTCAAGACAAGATTCTCATCTCTATATTTATGACTATTGTGAAAATAATAAGACTGTTCGACCTTTTCTTGAAGTTATCCTCTCAGCTAAGAAATATTTTCTCAATCTTTGAAAAAGTTACACTATTGTAGTAAATTTCTGTTAAATCAAAAATATTTATGATCATTTAATTGGTATTCTATGTTAATTAATGATCTTAGAATCAGATGAAGAATATTCGTGGTCCTTGAAATACTGAATTATCCGATTACCAAAAGAAATTCATGGACGTCATTTTCTGCAGTAGCATACTCTCCATGAAAAGAATAAGATATTTCTTTGATCTTATGACACCTCCATAAATCTCTAAGACTTTATCAGATAAAGTGGATTTCTTATCTGCGCCATATTTCATAAGAAAAATAGGGGTGACTTTGGCAGATAAACTGAAAAGATATGCAGATCTCTGTTCATTTTAAGGGTAGCATTGGGTCAGTGAGTCAGATATAAAGGTCTTTAACGCCTTTATAAACGAGGATTTATGGATCTGGTCAAATGATGAAATGGAATAAATTAGTACTTCGCTTTAATGATACTTCTTTCGGGTATACTTCTTAATCTTCTTTCTTTTATCATACGTTCTGCCTTCAACCATTTTGATTTAGTTTTCTTAATGATGAATCGTTTGAGGAAAAAAGGTTCACCTAAATTCTTAGGGATGTTGCATTATTCTTTGAATGAATTCAATTTGAATTTTTAAAGTTTACTGTTCTACATCTGAAATTTTATGATAATCAGTAGATATTCTATAGGGAAATTTATATTGCTAATTATAGGTAAACCTAACAGTTTACCTTTCGAAAAGTGTAGAATCTGAGTATCGAATAGAGAAATTCTTCTTTCGAGCTGTTTGTATGATATTGGGTACAAAAATACTCTATATTGAAGTTTCTCACTTGAGAATTGAGATGTTCATGAATTTTGAAAGCTAAAAATCGGGTGATTAAATTAAAATCATCAACTTCTCGAAGAATCGACGATGACATTCAAATTCAAAGGATTTATTTCTTCAGGGATTTTGAAAACGGAGCTTTTCGATAACTTTTTTGACGAAAGAAATGCATATCTGCATTTCAAACCGTCCTGAACAACTTTTGTCCCTCGTATGTTTGAAAGATCCTTAAATCCTTCTTACACTCTCACTTTTTAAATTTTCATTCGATTTTAATAGCTTTTAGAATGAGTATTCTGTTTGGGTTGTATATGGTCCCATATAAATTTCAACTGTTCTAATCATAGAGTGCACGTGAGTATGTGCGAACGTGAAATTCTTTGGATCTCCATATCCCTCTTTCAACTTGATGAAATTTGGAATGAATCCATAGGAATTAGAGCTCTTTCAAATTTAATATGCGCTCCGATCATACGTAAACGTGAAATTCGCATTTTACTGGTCTGATGGTGATGAAATTTTGTACATGATTTGGCTCATTAGTGGTTCCAACAGAATTTCATCATTCCCGGATAGACGTTGTACATTCGTAACTGTGCAAATCCATAGATCTCAATACCTCTCGTTTTACTGATCTGATTTTGATGAAATTTGGTAAGGGTATTTGAGTTGGATCGGGTGATGCAAGATTTTGATGAAATTTGGTATGGGTATTTGAGTTGGGACGGAAGATACGATTTTGATGAAATTTGGTCAGGGTATTTGAGTTGTCTTGGTATATTGAGTTATCTTGGATCGTGTTATCCGAGTTTCTGATGAAATTTGGTTTGGGTATTTGAGTTGGATCGGGAGATACGATTTTGATGAAATTTGGTAAGACTTTTTGAGTTGGATCGGGTGATCCGAGACTTTGATGAAATTTGGTATGGGTATTTGAGTTGGGACGGGAGATACGATTTTGATGAAATTTGGTGATGATATTTGAGTTGCCTTGGTATATTTAGTTACCTTGGATCGTGTGATCCGAGATTTCGATGAAATTTGGTATGATTTGGTCTGATTTTGATGAAATTTTGGGTATTTGAGTAGAATCGGGTATTCGGCTTGAGGTTTAGGTTTTTTTATAGGTATTTCATGAGTAAACTAGAACTTCTCTGGCATAATTGTTTCACAAGACCAGAAATTACTCATTGTGATTTTTAAGGACGAGGAAGGATAGAGCTATCGGCAGAGTTCTTGTCTATATGACTATATTCGACATAAAAAATTGAAAGAATTTCATTGCTTGAATTTTTTCTCCTCCACTGAACCAATTTATTTTCATAAATAATGAATGGATACTCGACCGTGAATCCTGAAACGCCCTCCTCGATCCTTCAATGAAGCGGCCTCTCCGCATCACATATAATCCTTCATTAAATATGCTGCAGTGTTTCCCCCACCACCGAAATTCGCCGCACACCGTACAGATGACGTCAGTGAGGGTGGTTTTATCAGGGTTGCCACTATATTCGTCCCGCAACAGCTCAAGGCATCATTTATTCGTCCCATCCATCAGCACCGCTTTAAAAAAAAAGGTCCTATTTTTCAACGTTTTTTTTTGTCGGACGCTCTTTTTTTCACGTCTACGGACGCTGCACCTACGTCGGCTAATTTGGCCCATTATGCAGATTTGATCGTGGATCATTTGGGGGTTTATTGCAGGCCCGTATTAATTCGTTTCGGAGAGCCCCGTTTAATAAAACCGGATATTATGGATTACACCTTATACAATATCTAAGTGGCTCTCGTCAGTGTTGCCTCTTCGTCCATTTATAGTTCTTAGGAGCACTTTTACGTCGTAAACGGAGACCATTAATTTGATACGGCGCCGCATCAACGAACACTGTTACGGGGGTAGTCTTGTAGATTTATTCCGCCACCCATTAGGGCAATTGATGAAGACCGGAGTGGGGTGAAAGATAGTCCGGATGTGGAAATTGAAACTGTTCTTGTTCCGAAATCGGTTGGTCGTAGATGACAGGTTTCTATTGACTTGATTATTATTTCCAATGAAAAGAATTGAACAACACTTGAAATTTTCATAGATCACGTGTTTTTTTTTTATTTTGAAACGAAATATTGAATTATACAGGATGAGTCTTAATGTTGTTTCTTTAAGTGATCGAACGGTGTTGAATTCGGAGACCTTGGTGGCCACCGAATATTTTAATCATCTGAAGTTTATAGATTATCATAGATAGGCAGTTAGTTGATTTGCCGTGTGCAACTGAATTTTTTGATAATTTTATATTTCGATAAGAAATTTATATATCTTGTTATACTTTGGTGATTTCATCAGAAGGCTGAGTAGGCTGAAGCCTATGGCGCAAATTTTAATGTTCAGCAGATTGAGCTCATAAATTTTTATTTTGATTTACAGAATTGAAGAAAAAAGACGAATGTCGAAAAATTGAAATACTTAAAGAAAAGGAACGTGTCAAAATTAGACAGCAGTCCGAACCTTAGTTTGTGAGATATTATTATAATTATTATTACAAGGTAAAGGCCAAGCCTATAAACTCACAAAAATTAAATATATGAAAAAATACACCGAAACTTAAAAAAAATGCATTACAAAAGAAAAAGTAATTCACAGCTCCACAAGTAGCACTCACTCGCGACGAAACCAGGTATTGCGTTGTGAGTGTAGCTACTTTTGTTATTTGAAAAAAGATGGAAAAAAAGAATTTTGCGTGCTGATAAAATATTGCTTTTTGAGGGTAAAAATACAGTTGAAGCAAACTCTTGGCTTAATGAAGAGTTTCCATGGTCTGCACCAGAAAAATCAACCATCATTGATTGGTATGCTAAGTTTAAACGTGGTGAAATGAGCACCGAAGACGGCGAACGCAGTGGACGCCCAAAAGATGCTGTCACCGTCGAAAAAATCAAAAAAGTTCAATGAAAACAATAGCAAAATTGCATGAATTGGGAAAAGTTCACAATATAATTTTGGCTGTGTGCAAAATGGGTGCCGCGCGAGCTCACAATCGAGCAACAACGTGTTAATGATTCTGAGCAGTGTTTGAAGCTGTTTAAGTGCAATAAACCTGCATTTTTGGGTTGATATGTGACAATGGATGAAACATGGTTCCATCATTTCATTCCGGAGTCCAATCGACAGTCAGCTGAGTGGACTGCACACGATGAACCGAATTCAAAGTGAGGAAAAACACAACAGTCAACTGCCAAGGTTCTGACATCAGTATTCTGGTATACGCAAGGTATAATATTCAATGATTACCTCCAAAAGGACCAGGCCATCAACAGCGATTATTAAATAGTGTTATTGGATCGTTTGAAGGATGAAATCGTTAAAAAACATTTGAAGAAAAAAACAAGCTGCTGTTTCATCAATGAAAACAATGGCAAAATTGCATGAATTAGGCTTCGAATTGCTTCTGCATCCACCGTATTCGCCAGATCTGGCAGACCTCAAAAGAATGCTCGCTGGAAAGAAATTTAGCGCCAATGAAGAAGTAATCGCCGAAACTGAGGCCTATTTTGAACCGAAAGACAAATCGTAGAACCTTAAGAATTTCCGGTTCTAAATTACAAGAACGGGAAATTCTTATATTTCCGAAATTCCAAATCACAATTACAAGTTGTAATCATATTTTAAAGAAATATGATATCCTTTCACGTTCTTGATAGTATACAGTGATGAAATCATTCGCAGTGCGAATGTCGATAGGACAGAAATATCCACTTCAATTGTCGAGCAGTGTAGATATGGAAATCACACCCGACTGTGTAAAATTCGCGGTTTTCCCTCATTTCACCCATCCGCGCGTCGCATCTGCCGACAAACGATATGGAATCTTATCGGGGAGCGCCCAATACGTGAGAAGAATCGAGAATCATTCGAATCTTATCAAATTCCGATCCCCAACAGTAACTTATGCGTTCCCGAATCGTACAAATTCTCATCATTCGATTTCTCCCGTCCAAAACTATATGTACCCTATGTTCTCTTCTGATTTGCATGCCTGGGAGGGTAGCACTTCGAATTAATTCACCTTCCAATCGATCAATCAATCTGATCAAGTCAAGAGTGGATATGGTATTCACATACATAATTTAATTAATTTGTATTGCATTATTCACCAGACGCTAATTACATTAATTGCAATTTCTGCGCGGAATAGTTTGTCTTGTATATGTGCAAACATAATTACTATCAAGGATAACATTCCCCGCATAAAAGCATTCTTGTTCAGTTCCTCAGAGGGTATCTCAATTTATGTGAACTTCATAATTATGTATACAGTAAAGACACGATCGAGATATTGAAAGTGGATCAGTGTTACTCCTCTTAATATTTGAAAGCGTGTGCGGTAATGAATATTTCAAACATATTAAGCAATAAATCAACAAGCTGCTGAGGGGTTTTCAATGTTCCCCATCCTTGATGGAGTTCTAGTGTACTCACTATTTCAGGTTTCAGCTAGGTATTCGATATGGT
Organism: Harmonia axyridis; assembly: GCF_914767665.1. Taxonomy (NCBI): domain Eukaryota; kingdom Metazoa; phylum Arthropoda; class Insecta; order Coleoptera; family Coccinellidae; genus Harmonia; species Harmonia axyridis. The sequence goes on from NC_059508.1 coordinate 2,306,933, forward strand.
TGGTCCTAATATTATAATGATGAAGTTACCGGCCATTGGTGTACACGAAGATCCTTTGAGATAGCCGTCTTCTTAATTATATTCACTGCTATAGTAAGCTAAGTGTAAATAGCTATTTGTCTTCGGCTTTCGTGATTATTTCGGGTAGTACCCAGGGTTCACATCTTGGCCCCCTTTTCTTTCTGTTTTTCATCAATGACAATCAGATGATACTTCAAGTTATGTTTATGCCGATGACCTTAAGATTTTCAGGAGGATAATTCATCTTAGAGATTACCTTAAGATTCAGGTGTATCTTGAGAGATTTTCTGTCTACTGCTACAATAATAAACTTAAGCTGAACTGTAAATTTCCAGTATGAAAAATAATGGAGCCAATTTTCAATACCATTTGGGTTTTATATGGTTTTTAGGGTAGATCAAATTAAAGAACTAGGTATACTCTTCGACTAAAAAATCACTTTTCAAGCTCTTAATAGCCTTACTTCGTTTTTAATTAACTTAATTATGGTAGTATGGTGTAGTCCCCATACTATAGTTTCTATAAGCTGCGTTTCGAAAAACTACAGAAATAGATACGGGATAAGGCATCTAGAACAGCGGAGGCCTATTTCTAACTTGGTTTTTCATTTCAAAGTCGTGATAAACTACTGTGATTCACCGAAGATAGTATAATTTGTGCATATCATGTAGCACAGAGACAAACGGGAAATTGACAGCTTCTTCTTGATAGAGGTTTCAGCAAAAATAGGTAGGAACTTTCCTGTGTATGCATGATTCGTTCAATAGATATGTTGTCCTTAACTAACCTAAATATGGTTGTCAATTTTTTCAAGAAAAAGTTTTTGATCATGAAATTTCCCCTGTGTTGACATTTTATATTTTATGTGACTTTATTTTGAAATGGATGCTTCTTTGAATGTTCCCTTTTTTTGCCTTATTTTTTCAATAAATAAATAAAGATTCCATACGGTCGACCCCAGCTGCATTTTTTTGCAAACGATTGTTTCTTTCGAAATATTCGTATTGAAACAAAACTTCTTCTTCCTTGGAGATATAGGGAAGATATAGAGATGCAAGTTACTCTGGATTTTTCGAGAAAATATGGCATCAAAGTGCTCATGAATTTTCAAAATTACTGAAATTTCGATGTTATTGAAAATAACACAAGAAATTGGTAGTAACAAAATGGCGAATGAGCCGGTTCGAAATGTATGTCTATGATTTGGGGTTCTTAAATAATATCTGATATTATTCGAACAATTTAAATATTTTTATTGCATTTATTGTAACTTTTAATTTCAATTCCCCTGAAGTTATTAAGCGTAACAAACTATGAAGGAACAGCCATCGAAGAATTGATAAGAATCACTTAAACTTATACACATGTACATTCACTCATAAAAAAATGTTAATATTCAATGATGTTTTCCTGAATTTTTCCTCATTATTTCATCATTATGCCACCTGGTTTTTTGCAACCTCAATTCGATTCATTATTATTGAATCGATTCGAATATTTTCTATTGCCTAGTACACGATCGAATATATTTTACGTGAGACGAATGAAGAATCATTGGAATCTTATTAAATTCCTATCCCCAATAGTAACTTATGCGTTTCCCGAATCGTACAAATTCTCATCATTCGATTTCTCCCATCCAAAACTATATGCACGCGCCTCATTCGGAAGAATGTTCACTTCTGATTTGCATCCCCGGCTGGAAGGGTAGCTGTTCGAATTAATTCACCCTCCGATCGATCCGAGATCAATCAAAACGATGTACATTTTTCAATCTGATCGAGACAAATTTGATTATCTAGGCAGGCGTGTTCAGGGGCGAATTTCATTCGAACCAGTGATGGAATTGTGACAACTTTTGCTACATTTGCTTTATCGATTCTGGGATATACTCAATAAGCGACTTAGTCACACCAATCACACGGGAAAAAATAATCAAGTTTTTCTGATCTGATATCTCTCTCTGAACCACAGAATATCTTTATCGATTTATTTTTCTTCTTCTTCTTACGTTTCCTGTGTTCTCTGCAATGCTTCTCATTCTTGGAATTCCGAAATCCAGCTTTCATACCTGCGTTTTGGTAGTCTTCCTGGGAGACTTGTGATGTTGGATTTTTCTGTATTTGCTCTTCCGGTAGTTGATTGTCGGGCATCCTTTCTACGTAGTTTCTCTCTATTGTCTTCTAGTCCATCTTACTAATATCTCTCTAATTTCCTCATTTCGCTTATGATTGTGTAATGTATATCCTATTATATTTTTTATATTGTTTTTAGTTGTCTTTTAGTTTGGGAATTTTCGGCTCTTGTTTCAATGGCATATGTCACAACAATAAATTTGGATCTTGCTAGATGAGCTAAAGTGTTAGTTCCTCCATGTTATCACGTAGGTATCCTCACTTCAGGGAAGCTTTTGTTGTTTGGCCCTGCACCTTTTCTTTTAGATTTCTGATGCTTGTTATTTTGGAACCAAAGTATATGTATGATATTACTTACTCTATACTCTTGTTATAACATGTTTCTCGATTCTCTGGATATAGAGAGGCATTGGGTTTTTTGGGTGGAGATAATCATGTCGTTCGTCAGTGTACAGTTGTATTTAGATTTCATCTTCATTTTCAGAAACTATTACGGCGTCGTACGCCTAGCAAAGCGTTTTAATTTCTTGTTTTTTCCCATTCTGTGTTCTCGATCCTTGCAATTATCCTGTCTTATGATTTTGTACATTTGACTTATTCCTGTCACAATTGGTATTTCTTTCGTCAGCCTTGAGTCCGTCTTTGTGAAAATCTTCGACACTGATCTTAGGATGCTTATTCTTCGATTGTTTTCTGGACAGTCCTTTTCTCTGTTTTTGAATATGGGTATCGTGATGCTTTGTTTTCACTGTTCTGGTATTACTTTGTGGTGATTATTCGGTTAAAAAAGGTGTGCAATTCCTGAATTAACTTAAACCCTCGTTAGTTGTCTCATCTAAACCAGGTTCTAAGTCTTAAGTGGACACCAATTTTTTTTTCGTATTTGACTGATACCCATGTTTATCCACATCCTCATTTCTCTCTATTATTCTCGCCATATAATTGTTTTTCCCAGATTTCTGCTGATATTGTTCGTTAATTGTATATGTTCGTTAACTGTTTTTTTTTCTGTTTCTTAGAATGTTTTTCAACTCCTTGTACCCTAAATACACATCGTTCTCCATATCCAAAGAAAATATTTCCCAGAAGCTTCGTCTTATTTCTTGTATTTGTCTATTTACTCTATTTCGACTATCTTATTCTCTTCGTATAATAGTTTCTTGTTTCTAAATTGAAGGTATGCAATTCGTTTATCTTATGCAACCATTTAATATACACTGTGAACTGTATTTTCCCGTTTATAGTAGAGATTCTCCTTTATCTCATGCCTTCTTCTGCTGCTGTGATCGTGTACATCTTCATTTTTTCCCAAGCGAATTTGACATCATCAGCTTCCCTTATCTTGTTGTTCATTTGTAGTTTCATTCTCCTCTGATGTAGATTTTTGGTTGAATCATTCGACAGCGATTCGATGTTTCAATTTTATTTGAAATAGGTAAATTTGAGTAGAAATATTCAGAAGATTGAAGTGTTCACCACACTCACAGGATGTAAATACTATTGAGTAAGTTCGGATAGAACTGTCTTGCTTATTGAATTGACTTCAGAAGTCTCTATGAAAACTTTATTATTCTCTTCCAAGTTTACAGAATTGGAAGGTTCTGTCGATTATTTACTGATATGGGAATTCTTTCTAGCCAATTGTAAATTTTCCAGGGACCAAAGTAGTGTGGGCCGTATGAATTACTCAACACCCTTGAAAGTTACATTAATTGATTCATCGATGCTTCGCACAAATTCAAAATAATAAATCAAACCTGTCTATGAAGTAATAAATTGGCGAAAGCATTTTGTAATTATATCTATAAACTGATGATTCATTTCTGGATAACGATTCGGTACAGCACAATAAAATATTTTGAATATTTTCCATTTCGTAGTAATCTATCAAATGTATTTTCTGCTCGATGTATTTCCATTAAAATTAATGTATGGATATCCGAAAGTTAATCTGATAATGACGTTTGTATGTGGTTATATTCACATATAATTGTTTTTCTCTTATTAGAAAAAAGAAACTTGATTGACAGAACATATGGATACTGCCTTGCCCACGTTAAAATATGTACTTACAACCTTACACATCGCACCTTTGAAGGTGAACCATCACTAAACAAAAATATGCAATTTTTTAGTAGAGCGATTGAACGAATAAATATTGTTTTTTTCCTATAATATTCAAGTCCTTGACACTACATACATATTTTTTGAAGCAGGATGGCAGTTATTCATGCGCATTAAAGAATGCAATGAAATAACTTAAATTTTTGTGTCATTAATATTAATCATTGCTTTTGATTTAGTAACGGTTTAACATTGAGGTGCGATTTAATACATTATTTCTAAAGATTTATTAGTTTATTTTACGTTGAAGTGTGGATATCACATCCATCATTTCTGTGAGGAATATTTTGTCCTGCATAAGTAATTACCATGAGACACAGTATCTACTGCGAATGATATATTAATTTTCACAAAGTTTAAGTACCGTTTAAAGTTTCCGTTAATTAATATACATGTTTCAAAAACACGATCGAAACATGTTGATTGACATCTGAATAACTGCCTAACATGCGTTAAGGTGGGTACTTAACCTTTGTGGAAATTTAATTAACGTTACTCCTTACTCCTGTTATTTTTCAATAGCGGTGATTATGTCTGGATTGAAAATGAATATTGCAAACTGTCAAGAAATGAAACAATAACAGCTGATAGTATCAGCGTTTCCCATCTCAAGAGTTCATTCGATCGACCCCAGCTGTATTGTTTCCGTGAAAGGTTGCTCCTATCGACATATTCTGACTCATTGAACCACACAGGAGTTCTATTGCGTCGAAGATATCATACTCTGCGAGTTATTCTGGAGATTCTTCGGGGAAATATAGCAATATAGAAGGTATGAATTTTTAAAACTACTGAATTTTCGATGCTTTTGAAAATAATAAGAGAAAGTTGGACGGGGTACAAAATGGCGAAGGAGTCGGTTCATATTTTGAAATAATGATTCATTTCTCGCATATGATGCAATATTATTGGATAAAATGGAATATTTTTGATTGTATAATAATCTATAGGACATTTTTTTTTGTAAGCTCTTCCAGTTTTCCTCAAAGCAATAAGTTGAGCCTGAGGGGATTGTATCAAAATGGTGAAGGAACCGGTATCGCTCTACGATGAATGATGTTTTTGAATTATATCTTTTTGTGATCTTTTTGTAATAGTAAATAGGCATAAACATTAATCGCAAAGACCTGTACCTGAACGCGATATACAACTTACAAATACACATTCAAAGTAGTCAATATATCCAATAAATTTGTATGAATCAATGTAGATTTGGTTAATCAATCGTCTAGAGGTAAAAAAATGTTTTGGACCATTTTCTATTATTTATATTGATACAAACCATACGATGTTATATATTTTTGAAATCAGGAAAAATTAAGCTTTCAAAAAAGAACACAGAAATCTAATGTTCCCATCTGAAAAAACATAATCAGATTTTGTCTATCTCCTCTGGTTTAAAAGTTGTAGTACTAAAACATCGAAATTTGCCCACCCTGTACAATGAATGAATCACAATTCTTCAGCAGTACTACATAATGAGAAGAGCAACTGAAGCAAATGAAAAGTGTAGAGCACCAGTATATCATCATCTAGACATACATCACTCATTAGGGATTGATGAGGAAATGGAAATATCGTCTTTCTTATTCCTTCACCCAGGTTTTGATCTTATATTCACGTTTCAAGGCAATTTTAATTTATTTTATTTCACTAGGATTCTCGTTATAAATGAGTGAGGCGAAATGTTTTTTTTTTCATTAGGTTATTATCATGTCATCTGGTTCTGTCAAAATATCAATTCCGATATTCAATCTTCAGAGAAATGAAAATCATAATCGATAAAAAGTGACATCTTTATCTGAAAAATGGAACGTTTCAATGTGAATTAATGGTGTCGGTGGTGTCTGCATACGAAGGGCTTTGTTCGCGGTGTCATTGATTTCCTCTGATGGAAAAGGAAAAAAACATGGTTATGCATGAACGAATGTGAAGTTTCAGAAGGGAGAACCTCAAAGGTGTGTAGAGGTCTAGCGAGACACTCGAAACTTTAATACACCATCAAATATTCAGTGAGAAATTTAATTTCCTCGTGCTGTTGTACTCCCACTTCACAGCCACTTCAGGAACTGCTTAGGAGATATTCATTTCCACCTAATTTGAATTTTCGAAGTTTTAATATAGAAAGATATTGCCAAAGACTGAAGTGGATGTACGACACTTGGTGGGAGGTATGAAAAGCGTCCGTTGTTCTTGGATTTATTAGTTTTTATGATTTTTGTTTACGTGATGGCCTGAAGTTTTGTAATGTTGAAAGTTTCGTTTCCTTTTCGGGTGTTCGTGCCGTAGGCAGTTAGAAAACTTTCAACTTTTTACTTGATGGAAGGTTTTCAATCTCCTTCATAACAAGATTTCGTTTAACATAGTTCTTAGACACAATCACATAGAGAGGAAAGAATTCTTCTATTGTTTCATCTTTCGATAGATGTTTTATCCTTGGTTGGTAGAAAATTTTTCTTTTGCTACTTCTTACAATTTCAAGAGTATGATATTTGTGGTTTGATATCCCACCACTATTTCTGCTTTGAAAATATAAGTATTCTTAGAACTTTTATGGACCTATTATAGACCCCTGAAACACCCCCAGTTCCAAGTAGCACATCAAGTCACCTATTTTAACATATTGGATATATGTACTTTATAAGGCATCTATGGAAGTAGGAATGAATTAAGAATGTTTTCAGCTTGCAGGAAAGATTCAATTTTTTTTTTTAGATTTCCCTAATGTATTTTTTTTGGTTATGTCAGTGAGAACAAGTTAACATCATTTTCTACGAAATTATTGTGTTTAGATTAGATATATTTTTTTCCTACATGAAAACAACTTCATAATACTTAAAAGAATTCAATGCTTTTCGGTTTACAGATTTCACAGACAAATTTCCGAAACACGATTAACTAGCATTTGGAGTAAAATAGCAGTTGATATAGCTCAATAGTTCTTGATGTGTTATGAGTAGAGTTAAGTGTTCACTCCCCTTGAATTCTATAGATAATATCTACTACAGTTTGATCTACGCTCACTTATCATATGATATTATGCTGTGGGGAAATTCTTCGGATGATTGTAGGGTTTTTTGATTCACTTGATCAAGACTGGTGTCAAACTCAACAAGAATTGGCATGATCAATGGGAGTGATGCAACAAACCGTTTCAAAAAGTCTGAAAGTCATGGAAATGATTCAGGAACAAGGAAATTGGATGCCATACGAGTTGAAGCCTAGAGATGTTGAACGGCGTTTGTTTGCTTGTGAACAGCTTCTTGCAAGAAAACGACGGAAGGGATTTCTGCATCGCATTGTAACTGAAGACGAAAAATGGGTTCATTACGATAATCCCAAGCGCAGAAAATCATGGGGATGTTCCGGTCAAGCTTCCACGTCGACGTCCAAACTGTTTCAAGGTCATGCTCAGTATTTGGTGGACCATCTCGGCGTAGTGTATTATGATTTTTTTAACCGACTGAAACAATTATAGACGATCGTTATCGAACGCAATTAATGCGTTTGAACCAAGCATTGGAAGACAAACGGCTGCAATACAACGAGAGACATGATGCAGTGATTTTACAGCATGACAATGCTCGACCCTACGCTGAACATACTTGAAAACATTGAGCGGGAAGTCCTAGCCCACACACCTTATTCTCCAGACGTTGCTCTCTCGTAGTATCACTTGTTTCGATCAATAGAAGACGGCCTGGCTGACCAGCATTTCCGATCTTATGAAGAAGTAAAAATTGGATCGATTCGTGGATCGCTTCAAAAGATGACCAATTTTGTCAACGCGGAATTCGTACGCTGCCCGAAATATGGAAGAAAGTTGTGGAGAGCGATGGACAATACTTCATAATGAATCTATAACCAGTTTTTTTCAATAAAGCCTAAAATGGCGAAAGCAATTCGTACGCCTATGTATTTTCATCACTGACTACCTTGCAGCTACTTTCAAATATTAAATCGAAGATTCAATCACTTGTCGTGACATAATAACTCGACATGGGCTGAATTATCAAAACCAGATGAACGCCTGTCTACCTCATTTCGTCAATCAGCTTGGGTTTTCTAATGTGTCAAGCGCAGAACATATTCTATAAATAAACTTGCTTCTCCGATGTTCCGACAAGCTCTTCGAGGACCATCGAAAACTTTCAACTCGAGATTGAATGGGAAAACATCACGATCGGGTCGTTGAAAGGTGAGGAAGCTTTTAATCGCGTTGAAAATCGTTCAGATACGAAAAGTCGAAAATATAATTGAAGGGCCTTCAGCGAAAGAGCAATTTTCGCGTAGAAAGTGAGAAAACTCAAAACGTCCCTCGGGACCCGGTTGTATTATGTAAATGGAATCTGCGAAATAATCGAGTAATTAGGCCGAGGTCCTCATCAAGTGTTAAGTGCAGGAATTGCAGACAGCGGAGTCTATTTTGCCTCGGGACACCGACGCCATCTGAAATATAATTAGTGTGTAATGATGTTGGGGTGGAAACGTGCACTATACAGTGCACATGGCGCGTGCGGCAGAGCTTGATAAACGCATTTCAACAATCCCGCCACTCGATTAAAACAGATATTAAATCTTTCCGATTCGAATACCTATTAAAGCGCACAGTCGATTATTTTGCTAGTCAGTCATAGTGTGCACTTATTGTATTCATTATTTTACACGTATTGTTTTCATTTTGCATGTGTACTTATTTTGCAAGTATTTATAATATTGTATTTGGTAGTTCGCATCAAATGCTCTATTAGGCCAATTGAAAAGTCCCCGGTTTGATGCACAGATGGCGGTGTTAGTATTATATCCATATGATTTTTAGTTAGAACCAACCTTCAAACGATACGTGTCAAAATTTGACAGCAGTCAGTGTAGCTAATTGTGTTACTCGAAAAATGATGAAAAAAAAAGGATTTCGTGTGCTGGTTAAAATATTGCTTTTTGAAGGAAAAAAATACAGTTGAAGCTGAATCTCGGCTTGATGAAGAGTTTCCGGGGTCTGCACCAGGAAAATCAACCATCATTGAGGTTGTCAACGAGATAACTCAAAAAAGGGCAATGAGAGAGATAGACCAAACATATGTTATATATTCGAAGTCAGGGAAAAAAGAGCTAGTCAAAGATAGAAAAATATAAAGGGTGTTCCGTTTGAAAAAATGAACTTGCAATCAATATGTTGACACCTCTGTATATATTTCGTTTTGTTCTTTCACTATTAAATTGTCGTTTTTCCTGTCACAGAAAAAAATAGTGTATTATACATGGGAAAAATATTAGATTTTAGCTCTCGGTTTTTTGTCTCCCTCCGCTTCGCGTCGGGAGACAACATAACCTCGAGCTAAAATCTAATACTTTTTTCCCTTGTATAATAAATAACTATTTTTGGAGTAGGTAGCTTACTAACCGAATAATCATCATTTTGCACCAGTTTAGAGTCAGAGGTAATATCTCAAGACTATGACAAATAGCCGACTATTATTTTCGAATTAATTCTATCGAGATTATCTTCTGATTCGAGACAATTTGATGATACCATATGAACAATAATAATCTCTGATTATTAATGATTTCCGTAGAGGAACATAAACCAAAACAAGACATTTTCAATTTTGAGTGAATAATATGTCAAATGTTGACAATTTATTATAGTAGATACACTTAAAGTATCGAACTAAATAACCGCTTATATTTCTTCATTTACCTGAATAGTCGATCATATTGCATATCATGTGACTGAATTCATTAAATTTCATTGGCGGAACCCTGTGTGAAAGAAGTAATCATTCCTATTTTGCAGGAGGTTATTGAATTCATTTTCCACGTTCAAATAGTCATTGACAAACCTTTTTTTTTAATTATTTATTGTATTCACCAAATAAACTTCATTTTGCAAAAGTTTATAATCATAGTCTGTAGCACAACAAATTTTATTCAATATTGTTGCACCCTTGTTCAAGTGTGAAATAATCATATTCGAGGCAATAAAATTGTCTAAAACGTTTAGTTTGGAATCACTTTTGGAGATTCATGATTGAAATCAATTCTGTCCGGCCAGCCGACAGTAAATATGATTACTTTTGATAACCGGTAGTTGATCATTCAAAAAATATGATGAAATTGATGAAATTTTGCCCAAATTTTGGGAAAAATATTGAATTCTTTTTAATTTCTTTCAAATTCCTTTCCTTTGTAGTGAATAATTATTTCGCCTTATTCGATGGAATGAATAAGACTTCACTATGACATCTAACATCAAAATTGGTGAAATGGAAGCATTTTTGACTGAATTAAATTTACGTCTTACTTATAAATAGAGTAAAAAAAGTCACAACTGGATCATAGAGTATCCACGATTTGAACAAACTTTGCAATTAGGAGGGTTATAGTATTCCTCAACTAAGTCATTGAATACATCCAACTTATACCGAAGAAAATCTGTGAAGGTGTCGTATCAATAAAAACTGTGATTTTTTGTTTAAAAGCATTGGAAAAAGTTACCTATCTATCTATATGAATCTATCTATACGCAACACCATAAAATCACTCACTTAGCGATTCTGTGAAGCTGAAAGAGGAGAATCAGTGATTTATTCACGAGGCATTACAGAAATTCCTGACGATACTATCGCCTATAAACCAAGCTTTTATTGCAAGTAATGAATTTTGCTTCCGCTCCTGCTACTGACAGATAAGCGTATGGGGTCAACCATGAATAGGCGGAGAATTAAAAATTAGCCTATATAATAGCGTCTGAACAGTTAATCGTTTAAATCGGGGTGATTCGGTGCAAATATTGTACAGTACGGTCGGCAAAGCAATGAGGTTGAATTTCTCCAGAATACGTACGTTGTGATCGTCCAAACGCATAAGTAGATATGCGTTGATATTAAATCACTGTTATTCTATTTTCACATAATCATGCAGCTATATAATTTGTTTCGGACTTACGAAATCTTGAATTAATCAGTTTTAATTCATAATTAGTGCTGAAACCTGGGTTTCAGTCCAAGTTCTACCTCCAGAAACCGGTAATATTAGGTGTACAACTTTGCTTCCGCCGTTTTTCAATAGCGGTGTAGCGGTGAGTGGTAGTCAAAATAAATAGATCGTAGATGTCTTACAATATGCTTGGGTATTTGTAAACATAACGCCAACGAAATATTAGCCGATTTGTGTACGCATCATAAAGTTATTTTCGAAAAAACATGTCAGCTTACGAACCAAATTCTCGTCATTTGCGGAAGGTTATAATTTTCTGATTTAATACGAAGAAATCTGCGGCTGAGGATCATCGAATGCTTTCAAAATACCTATGGTGAGGCCGCTATTAGTAAAAGAACGTGCCGAGAGAGGTTTCAACGCTTCAAGAAAGGCGATTTTGGAAAGCGGTGGAAAAGAGAAGGTGTTCGAAGATACAGGATTGAAGGCATTACTTGATCAAGACTCGTGTCAAACGCAACAAGAATTGGCAGGATCAATGGAAGTGGCGCCAACAAGCCATTTCAAACCCTTGAAAGTCATAAAAATAATTCAGAAAAAAGGAAATTGGGTGCCGTACGAGTTGAAGCCGAGAGATATTGAATGGCGTTTGTTTGCTTGTAAGCAGCAGCTCGCAAGGCAAAGATGTAAGGAATTTCTGCATTGCATTGTGACTGGAGACGAAAAATTGGTTCATTACGATAATCCCATGCTTCCACGTCGACGGCCAAACCGAATTCCAGGGTCATGCTTAGTATTTGGTGGGACCAGTTCGAAAGTAGTGTATTATGAGTTGTTGAAACCGTCTGAAACAATTACAGGCGATCGTTATCGAATGCAATTAATTCGTTTGAGCCGAGCATTTGGAAGAAAACGGCCGCAATACAACGAGAGACATGATGAAGTGATTTTACAGCATGACAATGCTCGACCCCATGTTGTGAAAGTGGCCAAGACATACTTGGAAATGTTGAAATGGGAAGTCCTACCCCACCCGCCGTATTCCAGACGTTGCTCCCTTGGACTATCACTTGTTTCGATCAATGACACACGGCCTGGTTGACCAGCACTTCCAGTCTTATGAGGAAATTAAAAATTGTATCGATTCGTGGATCGCTTCAAAAGAATACCAGTTTTTTTCAACGTGAGATTCGTACGCTGCCCTATAAATGGAAGAAAGAAGTGACCAGTGATTGACAAAACTTTGAATCATAAATGTGTAACAAGATTTTTTCAATGAAGCCTCGAAAACGGAAAATGGCGGAAGCCTATGTAATAAATGATTCGAATATAAAATAGTATCACATTGGAGCAAATCTAATTAATGTTAGTGCGTTTCATTCAACCAGGCTCATTACATTAATTTTATCCGAACCAATGTTCGACAGAAGATGGATCGTTTTGAGTGCCTCAATACTCCAAAGTAGTTTTCCATTCAATTGTCAAAGTGAGCAATCCCTCGAGGCGCATTTTACGTATCGAGATTTTCTCGCTTTAGTGTAAATCTCTTTTTGGAAATTCCTTGAGGATGTATCGATCAGAGGAGATGTCAGGACAATCCCGCTTATCGTTTCGAGTGCCGACCAAGTGAGCAAAGGATTAAATCTCCTTCCTCCTGGTGGAGCACAAAGGCTGTTGTATATCTTGCGAGTGGCTACTCGATCCCTTCAATTACATTCCGTTTCTTGTGTGGAGCCTAGATATCCTTTATGCCATCTACTCGAGTCATTTATTAGGGGTACCCGGCTGGGCCATAAGGCTTAGCTGATTGTATTACCTTCCTTTCTGTTATGCAAATGATAAGACTCCCGCATTTGTTATTCAATTAAAAGTAGTGCTGGGTTATAAATTGGAGATATTGAAACCGGAGGGTGGTTCGTGATACTGAACCTGTCTAATAATGCGTCATAAGATGGAAATGTTCATCTAGATCTTTTTCGCCGACTTTCATTTATTGACATATTGACAAGACCCAGTTGAGATGGGAATTTTCACGAGTTTTGCTTGTTTTTTACCTAGGCGAACAACTTTGCTTCCGCCGTTTTTTTTACGAAATTCGAGGCTTTATTGTAAAAAATTGGTAATACATTTATGATTCGAAGTATTGTCCATCGCTGGCCAATACTTTCTACCATATTTCGAGCAGCGTACGAATCTCGCGTTGAAAAAACTGGTCATCTTTTGAAGCGATCCACGAATCGATCCAATTATTACTTCTTCATAAGACTGAAAGTGCTGGCCAGTGATAGTCCGAGGAAGCAAAGTCTGGAAAATACGGCGGGTGGGGTAGGATTTCCATTTCAACGTTTCCAAGTATGTCTTGACCACTTTCGCAAGATGAGGTTGAGCATTGTCATGCTGTAAAATCCCTTCATTATGTCTCTCGTTGTATTGCGGCGGTTGTCTTTCAATGCTTGGCTCAAACGCATTAATTGCGTTTGATAACAATCGTCTGTGATTGCGTAAGTACTGACTTTGGAACCGTGAATCTTCGGTTTGGCTGTCGATGTGGAAGCATGACCGGGGTATCTCCATGATTTTCTGCGCTTGCGATTATCGTAATGAAACCATTTTTCGTCTCCAGTTACGATGCAGAAATACCTTCCGTCTTTGCCTTGCAAGCAGCTGTTCAACAGCAAACAAAAATGTTCAACAACTCTCGGCTTCAACTGGTACGGCACCCAATTTCCTTGTTTCTGAATCATTGCCATGACTTTCAGGCGTTTTGAAATGGCTTGTTGCGTCACTCCCAATGATCCTACCAATTCTTGTTGCGGTTGACATGAGTCTTGATCAAGTAATGACGCACCGTTTTTAAAGCGTTCAAAACACTCTCAGCACGTTCTTTCACTAAAAGCTGCCTCACCATAGGTATTTGAGAGCATTCAATGAGCCTTTTGTTTTTTGTTGTTTATATTATAGTAGAAAATTAAAACATTCCACAAATGACGAGGATTTGACTCGTAAACTGACATGTTCAATCTAGAATAACATTAAGATGCAGACACAAATCGACTAATATTTCGATGGCGTTATGTTTACAAATACCTAAGTTTATTGTATGACACCTGTGATCTATTTATCTCGACTACCACTTACCGCTACAGTAATCTATTGCAAAACGGCGGGAGCAAAGTTATACACTTAATATTTCCCCATTTGCAATGAAATTTTGCTCTGAATATTTTGGTGTCTGTTAGAAAGCATACATTCCGATCACCTTTCCGGATACTCATCCTGCCCAACGTTGACTTTTCAGAATTTCTGATTACACGGAAAAAAAAATGGTTGTCTCGAAAAAAAACCTTTCGATAAGACTTTTTGTGCCTTTCTTATCGTGATAGGGAAGCTACAATTAAAGTCGATTATTTCTAGAAGTCTTATTCAAGTAGAAGGAAATTAATTTCTACTGAAATTTTTATCGGTTACGTTTTGGAATGAGTAGAATCCGAATATCGAAAAAATATCTGTCCGTGTGCCGTCCAGAGTTTTCTGGTAAAGTATTAGATTTATTTGGATGAAACTTAGTACAAGAATTGGTAATTATACTGCAATGATGTTCGTATCTCGATAATGCGATCCATAAATTTTGAAACCAAAATAATAACTTTTCAGAATCTTGACTGCAGATGATAGCCTGTTAAGTTTTTCAATAAACCCGAGATTCAGCCACTACATATTCAATGAATGTTTTTATGAATATAATTGAATTTCACCATAATACGTCAGACCATTGCTAACTGAAATTTTGAGAATTACAAGTCAAAAGGGTCCAGTTGCATAGAACAGCAAGAATTTTTTATTAAAATAAGTTTCTGAACACGGGCAAAGTTCGAATAATGACAATCGCGTGTTAGATCGGGTGAAGTTTCAATTAACTAATACTCTCACACGTCAACGTGTCAATAAAGTTTACCTTTAAACAAGTTTGGGAACGATAATCGGGGATAAATTTTTCGTCATTAAACCCCGAAGTGACGCACGCAAAGAGTTATTCATTTAAATTCGAATAATAAACAAAAAATTTATATCAAACTTAGTTTATAGTTGACATCGGGCCATTTTGCTCAATCTCCGATTGACTTAAGAGGAAAAACAAAGTTGGAATACATCGGAGACGGAGTTATGTCGAGAAGTGAAAGTGAAAGCGTTTATCTTATGGATAATTGCGGCCATCGAATTCCAATGAAAAAAATTTAACAAACAATTCACGGACACCTGAATTTTTTTCAGCATTTCAAAAAAAATTTCGAGATCATTTCATCTTCAACTTAAATTTTTTCGTTCCGAAATGATTTATAATTATTCTTATGACTCAATAAAAAACCTTATTTAATTCCAACTTACAATGATCGTCTTGAAGTTCGTTGATTTTTCCGTAGGACGGAAAATTTCGTAATGAATGATTGTGCGTCACAAAACTTTCGCGCCGTGCCGCCGAGCTCACATACCAACCGGAAGCACTGGAAGGCACGTCCTGCCCTTACGACAGTGATTCCAACACTGACTCCGGCTCAGCATCCGGCCGCGAGTGTCAGACAGCCACCGCAGTGTCGCAGGCGTACTGACACAAGGACCGAGGAAAAAAAAAAGGAAAAATTCCAACTCGATACAACATAATTTGTCTACGAGAAGGTCTGTTTCAAACGGCTAGTGTTTCCTATGTAATATGACTCATCTGTAAGGGTAGTAGGAGGGTTAACTTGTGTATCTCATCAATTTTAATTTGTAAACGAACGTTTAACGAGGTCAATGAAAATTGCTTCAAAATATTACTCGATGAGTCTGGAAGATATATCCATGGATTCATGGAGAAGAGGAAGGATTATCTGTGACTTGATGATTGTGATGCTTCTCTTCTGTGATCATATTCAGTTCTACATCGTCAGTTATCAAGTGAAGGTGAGGTCTAATAAAAGATTCTAAATTGCAAAAAATACAAAGATTTTCGAAGGGTTTTTGTTCAGTTAGCTATCTTGTTAGTATTTTTTCTCAACTTTTGTGGCTTAAGAAAGTTTTAGTTTTTGGTTAGACTAATTCTAGTCACTGAGAGAAATAGTATTTTTACACACAGTTGCAGTTATCAAGTGAAGGTGAGGTCTAAAAAGATTCACAGTTGCAGGAACGTCCATCAAAATTTAATGCTGTATTAAAATTATAATCCTCCAGTTAACGGTGCTGGTAGCTAGGGATTCATCAAGCCAAGTAGCTTGACATTTTAACCAACTACTTTGTTTGAAAATCAAGCTCGTGAAAAATTACATAGTTAAGCTTGACTTGATATGATTTTAGATATTTATTGATTGATTGATATCAAGCTACTTGAGCTGTATATGCACGCGTCGCACGGCATATATTCCTGCAATCTTGTGTGCGTTTACCCTAAATATGGGGATTCCACGAGAGCCAAGAGACTGAAGCATTTGCCAGTGTGACTTTATTAGTAGTTTTCTCACATTTCTATGAAATTTATTGGTAGATTTTGGTAGTTTCAGAAATATCTTTCCAGACTTAGCCAAAATACCCAAGGATTTTTTATCAACGCCAGCATCTTCAGCTCCTGTTGAAAGACAATTTTCCAGAGCTGGTCTTACAGTTACAAAAACCCGCAATAGGTCAAGCGACAAATCTATAAGATGTCTCATGTGTCTTAGAGCCTGGATGGAAAATGAATATGAAATCAAACTAAGCCTGGAGGTTTCTCAATATTAAGAAACTTCATTTTTTCATTATTTCTCATTTTGTTATGATTTATAATGATTAAATTCATCTTCTTATTTCGAAAAGTTGATATTTTCGGTTCTTTTATACTATAATTTTAATTAATAAAAGTGTTTTTTGCAAGGTTCCTCCTAATTTAACCATTTTTTATTGATGTGATACTACACAATGAAACGGCTTAAAATCAAATAGCTTGATATTATTCCAGTACTTGTTAAATAAATACTTGACTTGAGATTGAAGAACTACTACATACTTGACTTGAAATCAAGTCAAGCTCAAGCCAAGTAGCTTGAAAATCAAGCTGAGCCGTGAATCCCTAAAGGTAGCCAATAGGCTCCTCCTACTGAAGGATTAATATTTTAATGACGGCATTAATTTAATTTACTAATATCATGCCTTACAATTCATATTTGTTTGCAATGGTCAAGAATTCCATAAAGGGAAAAATAGAAAATATTTGCTTAAAATCCAAATATACAATATTATTTTTTGATTATTATAAACTTTACAAGAGTTGAGGCAAAGCCTATAAACTCAAAATAAAACGTAATTAACTTTTAACGAACGTTCTTGCAACTGGGTGTTATACTGTTGGACATATGAATAGTTATATTTCGTTTTATCATTAATTTTATCGACTAACCTGTGGTGTATGGTTGGGAATACTCCCTATCTGGACTTGTAAGGTATTTAGTGTCTTCTTCCTGACTCAATTGTTGTCTGGAGTCTCGAGGATTCGAGTATGTCTCTAAAATCTCAATCTGCAAAAAAAAAATATTTTGAGGGATGGAACAATATCTGAAATTAAATACACGTGTGTTGATAAAAATTAAGACACAAAAATTTGAGCCTCTGACGGTAGAGTACATCGATATTTTTCAATTCAATTCAATTAGTCAATCAAGAAGAATTCAAGAAGAATATTAGAAAAGACAGAATTTCTTTGTTGATAGTAAAAGAAGCATAAAAAAGAAGCACACCAAAATCAAGCAGAATATTTAAAAAATATAGGGAAGCACTGAGATTAGATATCAATTCGATATGAATTAATGAATGAATGAACGAATGAACAATTAGATATGAATTCTGAGCCTGTGGTTGAGTACAGACGTATTCGTTGTACACTCGATAAAATTGCAAATTAATATAGTTAATCGGAGTCTACAAATTTCAAATAAAAGCAGTGTTCTAGATAAACAGTAAAGGCATTATAAATCGTAATTTAAAAGGTGATTTTCGAAATATTAAACGAGAAAACTACAGTGAAAGTGTTTTCAGTTCATTTTCTTCACACGGGTACAAAAAGTATATATGTAAATATAATCGGTCAGGCCGTCTCTAAAGGAACACATACCCGTTCTTACATTTAGAATGACGGAAAGAAATTCTCCAATTACGTCGGAGCATTTGTACGAAGAAATTATTAACTCAAAAAAGGAAATAAAGAACTCGATTGCAGCCAGCGAAACGAGAATTTTGTTAGAATTTCAGGCTCTAAAGAATAAGGTTGAACAACTTGAAGCCGAAAACCAGTTTTTGAAAAATAAGATTGAACATCTTGACCGCATAAATAAGAAGAACAACATAATATTTTTTGGTCTCAAAAAAACAGCAGACGAAATAACACCACAGTTCATTTGCGATGAAATAAAACGTTCTCTGAAAATAGAAATTAAGGAAAACGATATCAACGACTGTTATAAATTAGGGAAAAACGAAGACGCTCCTATCAAGATAGAGTTAATTTCTTATCTGAAAAAGAGAGAGATACTATCGAATGCAAAAATTCTAAAGCAAACTAATCTGAGTATCCTCAATGATCAGACAGAGCAGCAACGCGAGGAATATAAAATTCTCAAGAGCAATTTACTGAAAGCCAAAGCCAGTGCACCACAAAAAAAATCCTTCATAAGAGGAAACCGTCTCATAGTTGGAAGCGCCATATACACTGTACAAGATCTTATCAATAAACAAGTTGAAAACAAAGCAAGCAGTGCACCACCAACCCCATCAACAAGCAAACACGGGGGAAGCGCAACAAACGAAGAAGACGAAAACACGAACGAGTCAATCTGGGAGGATACGGAAACTCTAGAAGATACAAGTTCATCGAAATCAAATCTAGAAAAAAAAGATCACCAAATAGCAAAAACAACACCGAAGTCAACGCTTCACTATAAAGTATTCAAGAAGAAAATTTCGCCGAAGAAAAACGATCAACCAAGATTGAGACCAAGACATGGATCAACGCAGTGTTAAAAAACTTTCGAGAGACTGAAAAATACATTAATCATATTAAGTAAGTTAACTCTTTAAACAATTTAAATTACACCGCTTTGTTGAACATTACATGTAGTCATATCTTTAGCATTCCTTACCATGAATCAGTATATCCGAGACTATGAATGTGAAACATACGATACTCCTATGGAAAATATTGTAAATCTAAAAAGTCATAATTTTAATGATAAGTTTAACATATTGCATATGAATGTACGTAGTATTAATTTGAATTTTCCGGAGTTTGTCGCATTTTTAGAATATTTGTCTTTGGAGTTCGAAATAATTGTACTGACGGAAACATTTCAAATTGAAAACCTGAATCTGTTTCATCTGAACGGGTTCGACACTGTTTATAATAAAGGGAATTACAATAAAAACGACGGGGTTGTGGTCTATGTTAAAAAATACTTGAACTTTGATTATGAAGTTATTGAAATTGGGGAAACCAAGGCGGTAGAAATCTCTCTCAAAAATAATAGCCGCAATAGCAGGAAAGTGACGGCAATCTACAGATCTCCACAACAATGTACAAAACTCTTCAATCAAAGTTTATATAACTATCTAGAAAGTTCCTTATCTTCAGAACATGTAATAGTAGGTGATATTAATATTAACACCCTCTCAAATGAAGATTTTGTAGAAGAGTACAAGAATATTATGCAGAGTTTTGGATTCACATCTGTGATAAACAAATGCACAAGACCAGAGAGCGGATCTTGTCTAGATCATTTTTATATTAAAGGGTGGAATACAAATTTTAATTCAAATGACAAAAACGGCTGTATTATACAATACTTAATTACCGACCACTATCCGATTATGTTGTCTTGTAATAAAACAAGTGAGCATAAAGTATCAAAAAATAAAAGCAGAGAGAAGATTTATATAAATTATGAGCAACTGAAAAAAGATCTAATAAATGAGACCTGGCAAAAAATGTACTCAGAAGTCGGCGCACACTCCGCAACTGAGACATTCCTCAATATTCTGACGAGTCATATTAACAAAAACACTCATAGTGTGAAGCTTAAGAGCAAAAATGTTAAGCGAAAACCCTGGATAACACCATCTCTATTAAAATTAATAAACAAAAAAAATGATATATACATGGAACTTAAAGAGGAACCGGATAATCTCGAGCTAAAGAACACTTATCGCAACTTAAAAAATCAGATACAGCAACTTATTGACGAGGCAAAGAAAAATAACTTGGAGAAATTTATTTCAAAAAACGAATCAGAAACAAAAGGCATATGGGATTATGTAAAAAACATTTGTAATGAGAAAAAACCGACAACGGAAATTAAAACAATCGAAACAGAAAATGGCCCTTCAGATAATCCGAAAGAAATCACCGAAGCTTTCAACAAACATTATAGTACTTTAGGAGAGGAATATGCAGAAAATATTCCAAACATAGAGAACTATCAAGAGAAAAATATTTCTGTAGGTGAAACATTCTTCCTAACTCCAACAAATCTTCAAGAAATAGAAGCAACAATCGAAAAATTGAAAAATGGAAAATCTCCCGGAAATGACGGCTTACAAGCAGAAACATTAAAACAAATAAAAGCAGAAATTTCCGCACCCCTCTCTGACCTGATAAATTATTGTTTTGAAAGTGGTATTTTTCCAAATGTATTGAAGATTGGTAAAATAAAACCACTCTACAAAAGTGGAGATAAAACTAAAATATGCAATTACAGACCGATTTCATTAATTTCAAATATTTCTAAAATAATAGAAAAAATCCTAAAGCATAGAATGATTTCTTTCCTTGACCAAAATAATATTCTGGATAAAGGTCAATTTGGATTTAGGCGAGGCAGATCCACCGAAGACGCTATACGTGAGCTTACTGATAAAATTTATGAATGCTTAGATGGAAAAATTCCTAGCTTATGTGTATTCGTGGACCTTGCGAAAGCATTCGATACTGTCAGTCACAAGAAATTACTAAATAAACTTTGGAGTTGTGGTTTCCGTGGAGTCAGTAACGAGCTGCTGAAAAGTTATTTGACCAATCGTCGACAGATGGTAGAAATTAATGGAAACATAAGTTCTTTGAGAGCAGTTACTTATGGGGTTCCACAGGGGACTGTTCTCGGTCCAGTTCTGTTTTTAATTTACATAAATAGCTTGTTAAAATGCAATACCACTGGTCATATAATTAGTTTTGCTGACGACACCGCTATACACTATCGAGCAGATACATGGGACAATCTTAAAAAAAAAGTTGAAAATGATTTTACCAATTTGCAACTCTGGTTTCAAGCAAACAAACTTACTTTAAATTGCACTAAAACAAAATACATGCCTTTCTCGTCATATTCTACTGGCCTGCCATCTATAGGAAATATTGAGGTTAACTCAGATATAACAATTCCCGAAACAGCAGCTATTCGATATCTTGGCGTGATAATAGATTCAAATTTAAAATGGGATCACCACATTCACCATGTAGTCAAAAAACTAAGAGGTCTGCTGTACAAATTTAGAACAATGAAAAAGTATTTTAGAAGTTCTAAATATTTGATGATTCTGTTCAACGCCTTGGTCCAATCCCAGATCAACTATGGGATCTTAGGTTGGGGAGGTATATACGATAAACACTTGGAAAATCTGAACGTTACTCAAAGATGGATTTTAAGAATAATATTCGGAAAAAAAATCAGGTATCCAAGTGAACAGCTTTACGAAATTTCAAAAGTGTTGGATGCTAGACAACTATATAGCCTCAAAATAATGACAAATATTTTCAAAGGAAAGTTAAAACTGGCTAAAATTGATCACCCATTCAACACAAGAAATAGAGATAATACCTACCAGACCCAGAGATCAAAAAAAAGAATAGGACAAAGAACCTGTAACTACATTGCACCTCGCCTATATGCTAAGATTCCTGAATACCTGAAGAAAATAAAAAATTTTAAGCGTTTCAAAAATAAAATCAAATTTTGGATTCTAGAACAAGGTCGTAAATTTATTAAAATCATAATAAATCAAGAAGAAGATAAATGAATATTCAATAATAATACCTCGATTTTGACCACCTACCTGATTATGACAGCTTACCCAATTTTGACATTTTACCGACGTCGACAACTTCCTCAGAATCGACATTTTTTTTCCCAAATTCGACTTATGACTCAGACTGTACAATGATTGAAAATTGTTGTTAATTAGTTTTTCTTATACATGAATTAAACCTTAGTTATAATCACCACAGTTAAGAAAATTGTTAAGTTTTATGTTACGCACAGGCATCCATTCTCTGAAATGGAGACCTCTGTAACTTATTATGTTTATTTATATGATTGCTTTGAATAAACATTATTATTATTATTATTATTATTATTATTATCACATATAGACCTACAACTGGCGAATTAATGAGCGAGTGCTCAAAAACTGCAGATTCCGGGTCAATGCTCTCTTCATTTTTCCTGGGTAATTAATACCCGAGTTCAACAATTCCTTGTTTAATTTCATGGATCCAACAAGAGAGGTTATTTGACCCTACGTCCTAATATTTTCAGCGTTTTTCTCTCATAGAAATCAACAACCCTAATCCCAGAGGTAAAACGCCATGGCCCAAGGCATCCCCTATGCTCCCAACGCCCAACCCTTATTCTCCGACAACACAATCAAACGGATACAACTCCGATAAAAGGGGACCATGGAATAAACAGATCATCCTGAAATATACAGTTTTGATGAACATCCTCTTCAAACAAACTGTCGGAGGCAGTTCCTCCAAATTTTCAGACGAAACTCCGTTAAATTATCTCAATGGCAGCGTCTCAATGATCGGAACAGTTTTAGGTGTCGTTTGTTGCAGAAAATACAGGAGAGGGGGGGGAGTTTGGTTGTTTGGTTGCTTCGTAGCTTGGGTTTCACCCTCCTCATTTCATTTCGTTTCATCAAATGTCATTTTGGAACGGAGAATTCATCTTTAGAGCTATGATCGATACTCGGCTATTCTCTCTAAGCTTGGAAATGGCGAGAGACGAAGGGAAGATCTCAATTTTTTTCACGTATCTGTCCGAATTGATGGGATTTTTCACGATGTATATTTACTTCTTGAATAATAAGGAGGTAGGAAGGGGAGAGGTAATAGGCACCGATAGGGATGTAATCAGAACAAACTGATGAAGGACGATAAAATAGAGGCTTCTTTCATATGCATATATAGGGTGTTTTTTTAGAGCTATAGAACTTTAAATTGCAATAAAACAACGATGGATTATTCGATTGACATGAATTTTATTTATCTGCAAGATAATCTTGTGGCATTTCATTTTAAATATGATTTCTGGCATATGACCGCCACGGCTGGCTCGGATGTAGTCCAATTTGGACGTCCAATTTTCGATGACTTTTTCCAACATTTGTGCCCGTATATCGGCAATACACGGCGAATGTTGTCTTCCAAATGGTCAAAGATTTGTGGCTTATCCGCATAGACCAATGACTTTACATAGCCCCACAGAAAGTAGTCTAGCGGTGCTGAATCACAAGATCTTGGAGGCCAATTCACAGGTCCAAAACGTGAAATTAGGCGGTCACCAAACGTGTCTTTCAATAAATCGATTGTGGCACGAGCTGTGTGACATGTTGCGCCGTCTTGGTGGAACCACAGCTCCTGGACATCATGGTTGTTCAATTCAGGAATGAAAAAGTTAGTAATCATGGCTCTATACCGATCACCATTGACTGTAAGGTTCTGGCTATCATCGTTTTTGAAGAAGTACGGACCAATGGTTCTACCAGCCCATAAAGCGAACCAAACAGTCAGTTTTTCTGGATGTAACGGTGTTTCGATATACACTTGAGGATAAGCTTCACTCCAAATGCGGCAGTTTTGTTTGTTGACGTAGCCATTCAACCAGAAGTGCGCTTCATCGCTAAACAAAATAAAATGGACGTAGTGCGCGATACGTATTCCGCACAGAACCATTATTTTCGAAATAAAATTGCACTATTTGCAAGCGTTGTTCAGGCGTGAGTCTATTCATGATGAATTGCCAAACCAAACTCAGAATAAATCACTTGACAGCCGTTAAATCGGTCGCCATCTTGAACAGTAATGCCAACTTAAAGTTATATACCTCGAAAAAAACACCCGTTATAAGGAGCGTAGAATATTTTTCAAAATAGGTAATATTCTCAGGAAAAATATTACTTCCCCAAGTTAATGTTTACAGGTTCTCAAATTAAACTTCCGCTGAGTAGAAATATTAATAAAGTGAGGAAAATTCAGCTATGCCTCTTAAATAGGAAAATAATAAAGTTTTTCGGATCTGATAACGTTTCGAACTTTTCTTAACGTTGATGAAGCTTGTATCTTTACATGATTAAATGGCGTAACCTACTGAATATAAATTATACAACAAATGTCGAAAAATAATACATTTTAACCATTTCAAATTGAATCATTCCTATTGGAAAACACTTAAGACTTTACTGATAAATATATGATATATTAGAAGTCAACCATATAAAAAACTTTCTTAGAAACCTGTAAAAGCAATTATCAGTAATTCAAGACTTTCTAATTAAATTCAATTGCTTTCCATTCTGGTGGAGTCCAGGTCATAAATTAAGAGGGATAAGGAGGGACGCTAGTACATGCATAGAATAATGCAACATTAATGGTTCAAAGGGCAGAATCCCTCTGTCTGGAAGTGGTTAATAATTAGTTGGTCATAAATAAACATACTGGGTGAATCTGACTTGAACACACGTTTCAACACGAAGTTTTGGCGTCAACGGACACCCATTTTCATTTTAGTACAATACTATACGAGGGTTATCATTTATGTATTGAGAATACAAAAAAATGAATGAGCGATTTTACGCAAAATATTTTTATGCTTTTCAAAATAATCGCCTTCAAAATCTATACACTTTTGCATGCGATTAGATCAGTTAGAAGGTGGTTGTTCTAAAACATGCGTTCTGAAGGCCTCAACCGCATCTTCGGACGATGAAAATCTTTGTCCTCGAAGTTTATTTTTTAATTTCTGGGAAGATGAAGAAGTCAATCGATGCCAAGTCGGGCCTGTTAGGCGGATGCCCTATTAATTTGATTTTTTTGTGTCCAAATACTCATTCGTTGCATTTGATGTGTGTGAGCTCGCATTGTCATGATGCAAGTTGATTCGTCGTTTTGGGTTTATTTCTCTCAATTTACCGACAACTTCAGGCAAACAAATGGTTTCATACCACTCTGAATTAACGGTATTTTAATTTTCAAGAGCCACAATTGGCACGGGATCAGTTTTCGTGAAGAAAGACGCCACCATTTGCTTCTTAACGCTTCAAGAACGAACAACTTCTGTTGGCTTTGCTTCACATTGAAACACCCAAACTGCCGACTGGCCTTTTCTTTCTGGCTCGTATGCATAAATCCGCAACTCGTCACCTGTGACGATGTTGTAAACCGCTTTGTATGCACCACAGTCGTATTTCGATTCATTTTACGGCACCAATCGACACGAGCAATTTTTTGAGCGTCATTCAACAAATGTGGAATCCAACTTGCAAAGAGCTACCGACCACATAAATGTTCGTGCAAAATCTTATGTATGCTAGTCATACTAATGCTTGAACATTTCTCAATTTCCTGATTTGTCACATGACGATCTTCTCCAATTAGTTTTCGCACAGCTTCAATTTCTTCCGACACAACGACTGATTTTGTACGACCTTCTTTAACTTCGTCCGTAAGCGAACTACGTCCACGTTGGAATTTAGTGTTCAAGCGATATATAGTGGCTTTAAATGGTACTTCATCGCCAAAAGTTGAATTCAGTTGATAGAAACATTTTTTTTCAAGTTAGACCACGTCGAAAGTCTTAATTTTCATGGGTCGAAAATTTTTAAGAGTTAAATTGTTAAATCCATATTTTGGCAGAGATGAAATTTTCAATTTTCTGTAAAAAAACAAAAATTGTGCTCGTACGTCAAAACCGTATGAGTACATGTAACACAAAAATGTTAAATTTTAAGATGTCAATATCACATTTCACCTGGCAATATCAGTGTTGCCAATTCCCAATACATAAATAGTAGCCCACGTATTACTTGGTTGATCATCAAATTTTTTCAGATGTTCTCGAATGAACCCAATCTTCAATAAAAACTCGGGCACAAATACATTTTATTGTGCAGAAAAACAATGAGACACACAATAGGGGTGAAAATCTTAATCGGAAGCTTATTGTGCCGTTACAAAGTAGAAACATTTTTTTGATAACGTTATTTTCCTCTCGAATATAACTCGAAGTAATGATTTCAGTTTTGTAATTACAAGAAAAGCCAGCCCGATGTGAAACATCCTGTAGAGTATAATGAAATGAAGACATTAGTAAAATAATTATCTGCTACTCAAATTCAATTTATAGGAGAATATTGTTTCAAAGGATGTAAGGGTGCATCTCAATTTGCCGGAGTGGAAGACTATAATTAAAGAGGAATGGACTGAAATTCCTGAGTTTTGGCAACCTAAATGAAAGATCAAAGTATATCATAACAATGAAATTTTGCAAATGCCTCCTCTTCCAATTAAAATCCATCAGATGCGTCGCTCCAATACAACCGAGTCATAATTTCATTATGGTTTTTGGGGTCCAACGTTTCGTTTATTACTTTCAGTTGATTATGCGGAAGAATTTCATTATCTACAATATGTTTATTGGAGGGAGAGTTTAACCAGATCAAACTTCGATAATACGCTTATAATAGATGCGTCTCTTTGAATCTGTATGAACTACGAAAATCTGTTTAAAATTATTCATTTACCTTCTCTTCGTTTGGACTGGAAGGATTCCATTCAGATAGACTAGGAACTGCGATACTATTTGGTCGTTTTTTTTGCAAGTGATCTGCTGGCAGGCTGTATTCGTCACAAACAGCAATCTGAAACAAAAAAGAGAATTAGATATAATATAATTGATTTGATAGAAAAAATTTCTTCAATATTCTATAGGATTTTTCAAAGATGTAATACGTCGCAGTAATTTTAGAATTCTACACAAAGTCGAAAATTGCCGTTTTAAGTTGAAAACTCTTTGGTTATTAATTATTTTCTAACCGACTCCTTCACCAATTTGTTCCAAACTCACCATTTCATTATTATGATATCTTATCATTTCTACTAATAATAATTATTCCAACTTCTTGAATCCAATTACATATCGATGTATTATCAAGGGCGTAGATCTTTTTTTTTCTTGGGGGGGGTAATCGAAAAAAAAATTTTTGACGACATTGTTTACTTATATCTATAATGGACGAAAAAAAGGTTTGAAAACGAAGTTTGAACGAAATTACTCGAAATAATTTTTTTTTTATCACCAATTCTATTGTTCTTATCTTATATTGGGTGTTCCTGAATTAGAGTTACGGAGGAAATTGAGAATTCTAAACTACCAGTGGTAAACAAAAAATAATTCTGAAGGAAAGAAGCGGGCAACTTCCCAGAAAAAAATTCACCCTGTAGATTTGCATTCAAAATTAGGATATAACATGATGAAAACTTTGAATTGGAATACCTATGCCAATTCAAGTTGAATATCTAGTGAAAGCAAGGTGGTATGAGAGAAAAACTTCAATACCTGTAGGTTTCTCAAAAATGAAGCGTTTGCAGACTCATTTTATAGGTCTTTTTTCCTTAAAATGATCCGAGAAATCTGTCATTTTCATTTGTACCTTCAATTTAGGAAGACCCTGTAGATATAGTCAATTCAAAACTGATGTAAACTGAAATAAATTGCAATTTGAGGAATGCAAAAATCGCAGATGGCAAATGAGGGACGATGCCGAGAAAGTGGATATAGAAAAATAATAAACCTCGGACAAAGACGAGCTCGTAGTACAATGAAAGTAGTCATCTTGAAAGCGATAATAAACTCATAAACCGTTAAGGGGTCCGATTTTTTGCTGACTTGTCGATTTCAAAGGAAAGTAGAATGATTATTATCGTTTCATTTTTATGGAGGAATTTTAGTTCTTCGTTTTTGCGAGATTTGTGAAATTTTATATTTTGAAAATCTTGGGGGGGTAATTAGCACCAGTACGCCCTTGTGTAATATGGAATTCTCCCGGTCCAATGATGAATTAAATTCATTCTAACAATGTTAATTTGGATAAAACATTCAATAATGCACGTTCCGTGAAGCTATAAGTAGAAAATTTTCATTTTCATTTTTTCATTATTCATTAACAGATTTCAAACTAGTTCATTCGCCATTTTGTTTCAAAAACTTTTTCATTCCTGTAGTATGGAATTCTCTGTCTGTCCATTGATGAATCGGGTTCATTTTCACACTGTCAATTCCAACATAATTTTCCAGAGGTATTCACGAACTTTTGTAAGAAAACCATTTTTTCATCACCTATGTCGTATTAGCGCATTCGCCATTCTGTCTCTAATATATTTCTGCGTTTGAAATTAACTCTTCGGATATTTATCCAACCAACTATTCCCCTCAAGCGGCCATGGCGGAGAAGTTGAATGGTATAAGCTTGAAATGGCGTTGATAAGATCAAATCGAAACAGCATTTAGAGAAGGTCTAGAAAGGGAAAGATAATCGCGTATTTTCTAGGATAGATTAGAATTGATGGAGTAATAATGAGAAATAATGATAGTTGTAGATGAATTTTCCATGTAGTATCTTATCAGTTTCGGGGTTCGAATAAATAGCCTACGATTCATCACAGATAACTTGTTTATCGTCTTATACAACTTCTTTGATGATGTTTTATAGGGGGAACTGAGAAAGGGAATGGAGTGAGGCCGTTGTCGATGTAACGGCTTTTCTGAAAGTTGAAAGAAAGTTTATTGAAATTCGTCGAGTAGAGTTGGACAAAAAAAAAGATATCGGATCGATAAGAAACTGAGGTCGGATAACTTCCTGGGTCATTTGGAAATTCGGATTTCTCTAATGCCAATGCGAATGATAGAAGAGATTGAGCTTATTACATCAGGACAAGTTTTTTTTCATAAATGGACTTGATTTTATCGCTTGTAATCAAACAGAATTCTTTCTATGACATTTTTTCCGCCTTGTTTATCCGAAATTCGAGGCTTTATTGTAAAAAACTGGTTGAACATTTATGATTTAAAGTATTGTCCACCGCTGGCCACTACTTCTTCCCATCTTTCGGGCAGCATATAATCCACCGTTGGAAAAGCTGTTCTTTTTTTGAAGACATTCACGAATGGATCCAATTTGTTACTTCTTCATAAGACCGGAAGTGCTGATCAGCCAGGCCCTATGCCATTGATCGAAACAAGTGATAGTCCGAAGAATCAAAGTCTACACATTGAGGTAGGACTTCTCATTTCAATTTTTCCAAGTATGTCTTGACAACTTTCGCAACATGGGGTCGAGCATTATCATACTGTAAAATCACTTCATCATGTCTCTCGTTGTATTGCGGCCGTTTGTCTTTCAATGCTTGGCTCAAATGTATGAATTGGGTTCGATTACAATCACCTGTGATTGTTTCAGTCGGTTTTAACAACTCATAATACACTACGCCGAGCTGGTCCCACCAAATACTGAGCATGACCTTGGAACCTTGAATATTCGATTTGGCTGTCGACGTGGAAGAATGGCCGAGATATCTCCATGATTTTCTGCGCTTGGGATTATCGTAATGAACCCATTTTTCGTCTCCAGTCACAATGCGATGCAGAAATCCCTAAGGTCTTTGTCTTGAAGCAGCTGTTCACGAGCAAACAAACGCTTCAAATCGTACGGAACCCAATTTCCTTGTTTCTGACTAATTTCTTTGACTTTTAGGCATTTCGAAATGACTTGTTTGGCACTCCCAATGATTCTGCCAATTCTTGTTGCGTTTGAAACGAGGCTTGATCAAGCGATGCCTCCAATTGTGCATCTTCAAAAACCTTCTCTTTTCCACCGTCATGCTGGTCTTCGAAGTCAAAATCACCGTTTTTGAAGCGATGAAACCACTCTCGGCACGTTCTCTCACTAATAGTGGCCTCACCATAGGTATTCGAGAGCATTCGAGGAGCTTAAGCCACAGATTTTTTTATATTAAAGAAGAAAATTAAAACCTTCTGCAAATGACGAGAATTTGGCTCGTAAGCTGACATAATCGAGAATAACTTTATGATGCAGACATAAATCGACTTATATCCCGATGACGTTATGTTAACAAATACCTAAACTTATTGTATGACATCTACGATTTATTTATTTCGACTTCAAAAAATCAAGAGTTTGATGCTTCCTATAGTCACGAGTCTCTGAATTCATTGTTTAAATATCGTTAGTTTATTGAAAGGCAAGATCTGTTTGATGATTCCGAAGTTGTAATCATATGAAATTTTGGTTCCTACGTAATTGGAAAAATGCTCATTCGAACGGTCTTGAATTTAGAAATTAGTTTGAAAACAGCAAAACGACATTTGAGATGTGAATGAATAGAAAATATTTTGTTTCTTTTCAACCAATTCCCTTTAATTTTTAACATTTCAAAATCGTTGATAAATTATTCACATGTGCGTACTATAAGATATTCACAACTCTTATTGTGTTATTCAATTGTTATTTCCGATTCATTGAACTTCCGATTACGGTGGGAGAAAGAGAAAGAGAAAACAGAAATACGCCATACAAAAGATCTCCATTCCTATAAATTTCACCCTCACTTCAGAATTTATTCATTCAAACTTTCTCATAATTCTATATATATCTGAGCAGAGGAGAGTAATAAGACGCCATTCATTATGCAGTTACACGGCAGATTGTTTCCTTCAAAAGATCCCGAATCTGCAGCCTCCAATCGTGATGGGAGCTCGGAATCTATTGGGCGTATTTAACAAAAAGGCACCAAACTAACGAAGGGTTGCTGCCCTGACAGGCTGCCTTTGACAAAGCAATTAAGATTTTCGTAGGGTGGAGTTCGGCACTTCAGGATTCACTTAGTATTTTCAGGCAGACCCGTGTTTTACTTTCCCATCTGGAAAAAGACAGGAAGCTTTCCGATGGAGGCGAGGCTTTACATACGATCAACGGGAGATTTTCAGCGAGGGTCTCTTATGAACCTGAAAATCAGACTGCTTAACGTTGGATAAAATTTGAGCGATCGCCTTTAAGACCGAAGGAATGAAGGGATGTATTGAAATTTGAAAGGACGTGGCACTTTTAGCGGAAACCTTGGGCTCGTTTGAATTCCAGCCTTTTGGTTTGCCATTTTTGTGATTAAAGGGGACAAATCTGTCTCACTGGTTTATATTTTGTGGAGGATTTTAACAGGTCTGGATATTTGACTATTTCAAAGAAATCTTAATTCTATTCGTTCATTATGTGTCAAATATAAAGTCACATTAACTACTCCTGTTGTAAATAAAATTGTTTGGGGTCTTGTTAAAAACAGGCGAATAACACGTCCTTCAATAAGTCCATGGCTTATCTCACAGATGACACCGACAGAAGCATATTACTTTAATCTGGTTAGTAGAAAACTTCAAAAAGATGCGTCTCAAATTTTCGGAACATTGAGTCGAGTCCGGATTGAGAAATCGAAGATTAAGTGACGCTAAAATTTTTGTTTGAAGAATGGATAAACACGATTTTCATGTATTGATAACAAACTATATTTCAGGGAGAAAAGAACTGTGCAAACTAGAATAAATTTTTAAGTGTTACTCAGACTCTGCTTCATTGACAACAATGGTTAAAAGTTGGTATGATGACTTTAAATTTGGCTCTAATGAGTGATCTTTTTTAACATGAACCTAAACAGATGGTGTTACATGTACTCAACATAATATTCAATATATTTCACTTATTAAATATAATTTTAACAGTAATCAAGATCAAAAGAAAAAACACAAATTATACAACTAAACTAAACCTAGTTTTTCCACAAACATTTTATGTTTGACAGTTGGTAGACTTTTCATTGAAGTGTCTGCCGTCATATCAGATGAAGTCAAGTATTATAATTTGATATAATTTGAGCATTCATTGGTTAATCTAAGGAAAATTTATGAATTATCTTGAAGAAATTCTCATAACATTTCAACCAGTAATGGTACGTCAAATTGGCAGTTCAGTTGATGTCCTGGATCCAGTTATATACAAATAATTTATAATTCAATTTTCCCGACTGAGTTAACCCAACAAAATCCATTCAAACTTTACGCAATGAGAAATATTATGATGTTTGTTTCACGAGCCCTTAAGCCTAATTGAGTTATCCAAGAAAAGCTTCATATATCAAGTCTAATTGAGTTTGAGATCCCGAATCAAAATGATAAATAGCCTGGTCATCGTAAAATGTAAAATAACACCGCCAAACGAAGGGGTCCGCTAGATGACCAATGCTTTACTCTTTGTCCCGTTCTAACTTTTCATAATACACTGAGAATGGATGGCATCTCATAACACTTCATCATTCGTAGAACAGTGTTGCGGCGAAGAAGTTTGTTCTCGAGGGTTTTGAACCCCTACTGAGCAACTTTTCATTGGGTGATATTTCTTCGTACCAGTTTATATTTCACTTTTATCAAGTGGATGATTCCCCACAGAAACTTGTAGTTGCAGTGAAGAGTTATTCGTGTTTAACTGGAGATACATAAAAAACTTCGACGTCTGTGCGCAAGATCAAAAGATTTTGCTTGTTCGCTTGATAATCCTCTGAAATGTACCGAACACAAAGTTAGTCTATGTTTTCATCGTAATTGAAGAACACATTTCATGTATCCAGTCTTTTTATTGAAATAAAACAGGTCTCAGCCAAGAAACCTCAGGAAAAATTTCATTTCTACCCGAACTTATTTCCAATTTTATCTTACCTCCCAGATACTAGAACTGCCCGATTAAAGTCACGCAAACCTTTTTGAATTAATACCTTCCTTGAATCTAATGATAGTGATAAGGAAATTTGTCGTTCGAAATGGTGTTCTTGTAATGTCTTCAACTAAAGTCTAATCATTGATCCTTCAGAGAAAGTTCAAGGTTTCAATCTGCCTAGGAAAATTTGGTGTATTATAAATCGTCTAAATGGTAGTTGTAATAGTATGCTCTCCAAATAGCATTCTATTGAGATCTTACTATGTGAAAGTGGTGTAGAAGAAACCATTGACCACTTGGTGAATACTTGTCCAATTTATAAATTTCATGGTGGTTTCCAAGCTATCCATTCAGTTTTAAATTATTTTTTAGAATGTATCGCTAACTTCAAATCAATATAATGGGAACTAACATTTATTACTCCTTTCTGGTTCTTTTATCTTTGTTTTCAGATTTAATTAAAATGTCGCCAACCGTTGGTGAAGAGAAAGGAAAGAGAAGATTTTGTTTGTTTTGTTAGGAAAGATGCTCGAACAACAAAAACGGCATTTTTAAATTGTTTCATCAAAATCAGTGCTTATTTGAGATTTTTGTGAATAATGAAAGAAATTTACGAAGTATTCATAGACAATATTATTCAATTGATCGACGATAAAATGGCATAACCTTCTGAATATAAATGACAAGAAATGTGTAAAAATAATTATAGTATATCCAGAGTCACTTGGAGGAAGATGAATATTTCAATTATACAAGGTTTGTCCAAGTTTCCAGAAATTCCTTTGGGCCCAGTGAATTTATTGCCTAACAATACTTTTAGATAAACCCCGGTATTTTGCAGATTGCGGTATCCACTTCAAAGGGACATCTATGGCCAAGAGTTTTTATGGAATAGTTCAAGTGACTTTGAATAAACTATAACAGTCTGACCATTTTGAATGGTATCATTCTTATTAGAAAAACCCTTTACTTCTTCTCTTCACTCTTTTTGGGTTCACTCTGTTAAAACTGCCGTATTGATTGAGAAATTTCCTGCTTATTGCAGTGAACAAGTGAGCTCAGAAAAAAATCTAACGAAAATATCACCAAGTTACTTCGTCCACCTTGTGAAGTAACTTGGTAATAATTTAAAAAGTAATCCTAGTAAGTGTTTCAAAGTAAACTCATCACTCTTCAGGCATATTATTCCCACCAAATTTTTGCCCCCTCCCATAGTGAAAATGCAAATTTTGAATTACCTAGAGCAATATAGGGTCACTCAACAAGGCCCGTTTAATTAATTTTGAAGCCTCCAAGGAAATCCATCATGGCCCATTGGGGAATATACCCGAAATACCTCATTATCCCTCTTTCAACACTTGGTATGCAGCCCATTCAAATGTGCAATATTAAATTTAATACGCCTTGCCAGTAAGTGGTCTTAGCACTTTGTCGTCAGACCAGAATTATCTAGGAAAGTGTCACGCTTATAAACTTGGCAATGAGTTATGTTGGCCATTTAGCTTCACCGACACGTTCACTAAATAGAATCTGAAAGTGAATACAATTTAACGTGCTTATCAGGAAGTTAGAGCATATTAGAGAACTAGTATGGCCTGGGAGTTTTGTCGAACTGATCCTAATAACACAATGCGTCCTGCATGATAAACTACACGTTTGCCAATTCGGTCTCATCGGGTTTTGTTAGAGGTGTGGATTTTAGCCACAAATTTGGAATTGTAGTCGAACACGCAATGACCATATTATAGGACGAAACAAATGGATATTCTGCAGCTGTGTACCTACAGTAGGGTTTACTAGTTTCGTCATTTCAACTCGTGAAAAAATCTGGAAACATTACTTCGAAACCACCGAATTCACAATTGGACAAACTATGAATTATTTTTTTCTTTCCGGAGCTTTAAACTACTTGTTCAAATTCGTATTGACGTAATTTTTTTTTTTGAAAATGTCACATACAGGGTTTCCGGAACAAAACTTCAAGGTCACTCTCATACCCATAAAAACTCTTTCCAAGATGAAGCATTTTTTTCAACTTTGGTGTTAACGGTTGCCCCAAAAAAACAAGCTATCAGAAAAGTATAAAAACTATCACATTACACTTTGATTGTAAAACACAGCGATATAGTAGTAAAAATCACATTTTTTCACTGTGAATAATTCACCCGGTGTCAGATCTGGATTGAATGGGTTTCTTTTTCATTTTAGATGAAATAATGACGACTTACAATAGCAATGTACGATGATCCAATGTTATTCAGAATCGATGAAAGTAATTCTATTACAATTAATACTTCAAGCAATCTCTTAAAACAAATATATTCATCTGTTTATTCTCTTGAAACTTCAGATGTATTTCCTCCATCCAAAATTCAATATAAATTATAAGAAGAATCATTAAGCAAACAAATTCAACACTTGGAGATTTTATCATACAGCTTCTTTGTTCAAGTAATGAATGAGTATCTTTTGTTTGTCTACAGGAATATAACCTTAATTTGAGATGGAATAAAGTAAATTTGAGGAGTGAAGACTAACGCTGTTGGTATCTACAATCTTCTTCAGCCTTACAAAACGTTCATTCTATCAGATAACTCACAGAATTCTTTGATGTTATGCCGAAAATTTGGATCTTTTACACTCAATTTACATTATTTTATACCAACGTTGATGATATTCAGCATTCCTTAAAACCTGAATCGTTATTCTTATCGTATTACAGTCTGGATAGCAGTTGTTGCAGTGGTTTTGCATCTGCACCCCAATACTTTGGACTAATTTGTTTGAGTTTATTCAATTTCTTCCCAATTTGTAATTGAAAGTTGGATCTGCACTTAATTATGGAATACAGGTTTCCTCTAGTTGCTCCTTATAGTTTGAATACAAGAAACTACCCGAGAGAAATTACAATTTAGTTCGGTACAGTTTTTTTAATTAAAAGTCTTTAGGATTAAGCATTGTTAAAATTCAACTCTCGTCAACTTTCAAACGTTTTGACTAGGTTCGAATTTAAACTTCCATTGATGAGAATCGACCTTTTCGCTAAATGCAGCTTGGCTTCCATACTAAAAGAAAATCTAATTTTCTGTTAACATGGTATAATTGAATTGCTGACTGATTATTTATCCAACTCTTTTCACTGAATTCTTAGATGTACCTAAAGTTGCCGTAATTTGAGGTTTAAAAAAAATCTCTCAAAGATCTCCTGTTGCAATTCTCATTCTATACTGAATTTATGGAATGTAGCATTCAACACTTTTGTACCTCTTAATCTATTTATTCGTATAATAAAATATTTTATGTATTTTTTTTTCTACGAACTTTTCCAATACCATGTTGATGGTCTTAATGGAATAGAAACTTATTACTTATTATTATTACTCAACTTCGAATGAAAACAATGAAGTTCTTGCAATCCTCGAGAACATTTTTCTCCAAAATGTATAACTTATTAACTATCATTATTAACTAATTAAAGATTCAAGTGAGCCAACGATCAAATCATAAAAATATGTTGTTAAAGCACTGTTGTTAATTCGTCGACCCATAAGTTGTTTTTTTGAAGATCTGTTTTTTTTTTACTCTCTTCTGTAACCTTATTAAGCTTTTGTTAATGACAATTGTGCCAACTTGTAAAAATACCTCGATAATCTATTTGATCAGATTTATTAATGATAAAACCCGTACTTTTATTATAGAAAGAATTCAACTGAATAATTGATACAACGTTATAAACAATTGAGGAATATTCAGAATATAACAGAAATAAAGAAAATATTGTTGATAAATCAAACATAAGCTTGTGGCACCAGTCAGGTGATAAAAACTTCAGTTTCTCCCCTGGATTTTCAAGCTCCTTCCGATCCCGAGATTGACCAACTTATAAAGGAACATTTCCTCATCGTAATACCACATTTATCCGTGGAACATTGAAATTTACACAATATTTTCTCGAAGATTTTGCCCAGAACGCCCTTTTACTCAGGAAAGAAGTCAGATTTATGGGTTTATCAAGGGTGGTGGTGATCCTACCCGATGTAAATTTCAACAGCAATGAAGCGTTTCTGCTTCGCCACAATAGAGGAATTCGTTTGAATAATGTACAAAGGGCTTGGGGAGGGAAGAAAAATGTCTTCAAGTTCTGATGAAAGCCGAGTAGATTCTTTATTTTATATTCTAGATGCCATTTACCTGCCGTTGAAAGAAACAATGATTTCGTTCTCCCTTCTTCGAAAGAAAAATAATTTGCATGTTTGAAAAAAGTGTCCTACCGAAGTGAACCACGAGTTGAATTAATTCAATCGGCACAACATCTTCAATTAAAAATGAGTGAACAAAACTTCCGACTAAATTTAGATTTCAATGGAGAAAAGAACCGCCACAGAGTCAACGACTTTAGCGAGCTTGTTCAAGTTCGAATTTATGTAATTTTTCCACGATATTTCTCTTCGATAGGTATACTGAACTCAGTCTTCTGAATACAAATCTCAAGTCGAAACTTACTGGTTTTTGAAGGGCCACGATAAAAAAAATTATCTGAATGATTTTCTTCAGGAAACGAGAAAGCATATGAAAACAATGAATGCATGCTCGAAAACCTCAATCTTTCCCTTTTCGATATAATAATAATAATAATGGTTTTTTTCTTGACTTTTGCTTCTAGCCTTTTTTGCCAATGTGGTTTGTTTTTCTGTTTTTTCTGGGCTGGTTGCTCACTCTAAATTGGGGAATTATTTCTTTGTTCTTTATGTGCAGAATATGTGAGAGTTTTTTCGATGTCTTCAGTCTAGGAAAAATCGGTCGTTTAAGGAGATCAGTTTCCTCGAATTCTATGAAATATCTATTCATTGTAGCTGATAATTGTTCTAATAGATCTCTTCGACTTCCTTCTCGGTTTTCGATAGATGCAGTTTGTATATTCCGCCGTTGCTCATCTCTTACTGGTATCAAATCTCTGCTGTTTTGTTCCTCAGTATTAATTTGTGCATTTATGTTGTGTGGTTTTCAGCACAATCGTAGTTTTCTTCAATTGTCGTTCGTTGTTAGTGAGGTTCCTATTCTTTAGCCTCAGTTGGACTTTATTTTTTATGATGTTTAGTTTCTCATCGGGTAACTCGTTCGAGACTCGTCGACCGAACTTGCTCTTAACTCGTCTTGGACTTCTTTCTTCGACTTAGATCGAACTTGAACTCTCTACCGGCTGGAACTTACTCTGTCTACTGACCGCAACTTACTGACCTCCCCTGAATATCGACTTCCCTTCTTCCGGCTTGACCACATCCTTAGCACCAGTCCGATATCGGGGGAAAGTACCCCTTAGTCCAATAAGAGTTTTGCCGTACCGCCCACAAAGCTCTAAAGCTCTCCGCGGATTCCTGGAAATCGAATATTCTCGAAGGACTAGAACCTGATACACAGATGTGACACATCTGGTACAACCGTCTTGTTTTCGATCTTTCCTAACCCCAGTAAATCTCCTAAGATTTACAATCGAGTAATCGACCCGACATGTCTTCGACATCTCGAAGAATTAACACTTCCTTTCTAAGTTATATACAAAAGCAATTCGTTCCCTGTAAATCCATTGAAACTGTCATGTCCTCGACGCTTGAAGAAACAAATAGGTCTTCAAGCATCCTGTTGACCATCTCAATTATTTAGAGGGAACAATAACTGGATCCTACATATATTGCATAAATAGTAAAGGCTCACATCTTCTTGAATTCATTTCTGCAGGAGTGGTCATATTCCAGGTTATTCATTATTCAGACCGACTCCTTCTGTGCAACAAAAAGTGACTTAATATGTTTATTATACATTTCCATAATCGGAGGAGGACGTTCTTGTTTCAAGTTTGTTTATTTTGGATAAAACCAACATTTTTTAAGGATAAACGGAGGATCTCCTATTTAGATCCGATGTGAATTTTTTCGATTATTGATCTCAAGACATTTTTATGAGAAAAGTAGGTTGCAAAATGGTGAATGAGCCAGTTACAATTTTCTCCATATTTGAAAAAATATGTTTCTTCTTTCATGCCTGGAGTTCTAAGCAGAAAGTTTCAGATAATTCACAGGGCATGGATGATTTCAAAGCATCAAAATCTGATACCGATAGAAATTGTCGTCTGAAATAACAATACTATACGAGCGTATCAAATTTGATGTCCTATCTTGTTAAACCCCAGACTTCTCGATAGTAAAAGATTTGATGCGGTTGGCGTTTTTACAGGAACGTCAATCTACCTGAAGGACGACAATCAAGTCACACGTTTTAGACGTTGAATTCCTGACTCGCATCTCAACGACTCATTTCCCCGATCCGTCTAATTGAATAGAATCTCTAGTTTGTGCTGAATCTCGGGCATCCCCCTTACCTTAATGCGTTGACGATTCACGCTGGGGACAAAGTAAACCAAAGAGCATTTCGATTCAATTAACCACAGAGACTTTCTCGATGATGAAGCTTTCCTCCATAGAATTGTTACTTATTCTTCGTCGCCGCTCTGTGTGCTCGAGCGGAAGATGGAATTTTGGTTGTACAGAGTTGGCGGTATCGTCGATGGTTTTGTTTCAAAGCTCGTGGCGTCCATATTGGACAATTTCTCGAGTGGAACTGAAGGCTTCAACGGAATATATTTTTCGTTTTAAGATATATAATTCCAGCTTGCGTATTCGCCAATTAGTGGCGTGGTTGAAGCGAGGGAACCTTACTAGTTCGCTTATTGATGTTAATTTGTCATAAATGTACCAATGAAACACAAAACGCATATGTATTATTCATCCAATCTTATTTGCGCTTGTTCCAGGGACACAGAGGGCTATCATTTTATTCAAGAGTCTATAATTTCCGAATTTTGGGCTGAAAGTGGTCTCAAATGTTGAAAAATTGTAAAGGAATGTGCTTGAAACTTGAGTTTCCAAGTTCGAATAATCCTGGTTGAGTTCGTTGATGATTAAATGTTATACTTAAAAAATTTTGTCGAAAGATACATAAATTGTCGAATTTTGATTGCCAGAATCCTTGTATCATAGTCCACTAAACTTTTATTCCATATTTATTGTTTTGTTATTTTTTTTTTTCAGATTTTCTGATCTGATATCCTAATGAACTTTTAGAATTTGTCCGGTTGCACGCATTGATAGGTGTATAATTTTATTTCCGCCATTTTGCAATAGATGGCTGTAGCGGTAAGTTGTAGTCTTAATAAATAGATCGTAGATGTCTCACAATGAGCTAAGGTATTTGTTAATAAAGTTATACTTGATTAAACATGTCAACTCACGAGCCAAATTCTTGTCTTTTGTGGGTGGTTTCAATTTTCCGCTTTAATACGGAGAAATCTGCGGCTGAGGCTCATTAAATGGTTAGGCCGTTCTGAGTGAAAACACGAGCCGACAGTGGTTTCAACGCGTCAAGAACGATGATTTTTACATCGAAGACCAGCATGGGGGTGGAAGAGAGAAGGTTTTCATAGAAGCAGAATTGGAGGCATTACTTGATCAAGACTCGTGTCAATGGCAACAAGAATTAGCAGGATCATTGAGAGTAACGCAACAAGCAATTTCAAAACGACTGAAAGTCATGGAAAT
Organism: Harmonia axyridis; assembly: GCF_914767665.1. Taxonomy (NCBI): domain Eukaryota; kingdom Metazoa; phylum Arthropoda; class Insecta; order Coleoptera; family Coccinellidae; genus Harmonia; species Harmonia axyridis. Next base: position 2,347,626 of record NC_059508.1, read on the forward strand.
GATGCAGAAACAAGGAAATTGGGTGCAGTAAGAGTTAAAGCCGAGAGATGTTGAACGGCGTTTGTTTGCTTGTGAACAGGTGCTTGCAAGGCAAAGACGGAAAAGAATACTGCATCGCATTGTGCCTGGAGACGAAAAATAGATTGATTGCGATAGTTCCAGGCGCAGAAAATCATGGGGATATCCCGGCCATGCTTCCACGTCGACGGCCGAACCGAATATTCACGGTTTCAAGGCCATACTCAGTATTTGGTGAGATCAGCTCGGCGTAGTGTATTATGAGTTGTTAAAACCGACTGAAACAATCACAGACGATAATTATCGAACGCAATTAATGCGTTTGAGACGACTATTCAAAGACAAACGGCCGCAATATAACGAGAGACATAATAAAGTGATTTCACAGCATGACAATGCTCGACCCCATGTTGCGAAAGTGGTCAAGACATACTTGGAAACGTTGAACTGGAAAGTCCTACTCCATCCGTCGTATTCTCCAGATGTTGCTTCCTCGGACTATCACTTGTTTCGGTTAATGACACACGGCCTGGCTGACATGCACTTCCAGTCTTATGAAAAAAAAAAATTGGATCATTTCGTGGATTGCTTCAAAAGCTGACCAGTTTTTTCAACGCGGGATTCGTACGCTGCCCGAAAGATGGGAAATAGTAGAGGCCAGCGATGGACAATACTTTCATTCATAAATGTATAACCAGTTTTTTACAATGAAGTAGCGGAGTAGTTGTATGTCTATGTATTATTTTTGATTGCTTTTTCACGAGCTTTTTCATTTCTCTTAGTGAATTGTTCGGAAAAGTGATAAATAAAATTGAGTTGAAAATATCACGTCAATTGATATTTTCATGACATGTCGAAGCCAAAGAAGATTTGTGTTGGCCTTATAACTACCTTTGAGTAAACTTCAAACTCAACTAATATAGCAAAAGGAAAATTATAAAAGCTTCGCAACAAAATCCTCGGAAAATGTAAGAATATATGAGCTGACGTTGAGAAATGTGATTTTCCCCGGATTGATTTAATATTATCTTGGATTGGAATGCCTCGGTAGAGACCTCTTATATTCAACAGCCTTCTTATTATTTGCCCCAGAGAAATCGTTCCAAGTAGAAATGAATTCCTTAATTGAATGTCAAGTCACCACAATCGAAATATTAATAACAGTGATATGAATGCCTATCCAGGCATTCCAGAGTCTTGATAAGGGTACGAACCAGAGAGGGAATATTAAAGATTGCCACACATCTGTGAACTAAAATACATTTCATTGTGGATGTTTAATTCAAACTTGGAATCCCATATTTTTAATTGATGTAGTCTGTACTTGATAGAAATGGAAATTTCATGCTGAAACATTGTTGAACTAAAACTGTTTCTGAAATTTATGTACATATGAGAGGAAATTATTTCGCCGAAGTAATGCTTCATTACATTCACATATTTGAATTAAATATACATTGGTGGACTTGACTAAAAATCAAATATTAACCCTTTTAACTCATATAACATTAGTAGGTAATATTTGCTAAATGGTGAATGCGCCGGTTTACATTTTTTCAATGCGTAATAAGGTCTGAAAATTAACCAGCAAATCAAACCTGCTCTTACAAAAATTCACCTTTAAGTCGTTTTTGGTTTTAATAATTCCAATTTTTTTTATAATTACAATTAATATGACAAACTAGAGTTTTATTGTTCAGGTTCTTTATGATCGATGGTAACAATGATGATAACATCGTAGTGGTCTGTGAAATATTTTCAATTTACTTATACGTTTGTGAAAGTGATTCAATGGAATTTGAACGAGAATTGATGAAACACAATGTTCAATAGTTAATTTCAATATTTTACCCTATAGAATAGTAGCCAGTATTAAAGAAAAGCGATAAAGAATATATCGAAGGTCACTACGATGTTACAAAATTATTTTGAAGACCCTGAATTTAGTCATTATATCCTATTTTTTGTTTGAAATCGCTTGACTATCAATGATTTTCAGAGTTACGAAGAGAGCGAATCTTATCAAATACAGAATATAATCGGTATATAGTTCTTCAGATATTGATTTTTCTGTTTTTGTTGGGGGTTTATTACTTTTGAAATCGATAGATAATCTCAAAGTAGAAGATATACGAAAATAAACTGAATTTTACATATCTAACCTTCATCTTTTCCAAGGAAATTTTTGCAAATGAAAAATCACGTACGTTTCGAAATTTTTTTCTGGCCATGAAAGATCTTCCATTTTCAAATTAATACTAAGATAGATAAAAGCTAGAGTTTCTCCAGGATTATCATGAATACAACAATGAGGAAATTAACATCGTGTTCCTAAGTTCATAGGACCAGCGTTGAATGCAATTCGGGAGAAGTTTGAGATCCCTATTTAGTACGGCCCTGTCTGCAAGTACGAGATTTCCTCGAGAACAATGCCATAACGTATCAGCGGGAAGGAAGGAGCCTCAAAATGAACGCTATACATCATTTGAAGTACAAAAGCTTACTGGCTTGAGTTTGCCGCATAGTGAAAGCTCGACCAATCCTGATGCCGGCTACTTAGGTGTAAGCTACCCCTTCGAACGGACATTTGAATGGCTGTGCTGCGATCGGAGCCAATTTTTGGTTGTTACTATGTTTGTGGAACTTGAATGGGACCAATTTACGTGTCTGCCTGGAATTTATCACTCAATCCATTAACTGATATGGTCCTTCGGTTTATGATTCGTTTTGTTACCATTGCTAGCTTCAATGCGAATTCGTTCTTCCAAAGATTTTTATGGAAGTTTCTAAAATATAACCATTATATTTCCCTGATATTGGTCCAATCTATTTTCTTCCAATTCACTACCTCCAGGCAAATGGTTTCAATCGATAGAATACATAATTATCCTTTCATTGATCGATTTTTCTGATATACTCGAATCATAGAAGGAAGATGTGTACAGTAAAAAAAACCGTTGCCATGCTCATAAATTGGTTGCTAAATGGTGAATGCGCAGAGGCCAAATTTCCTTAATCAATTAAACAATACAAAGAATATTCCTAAATATTCATCAGATTTCATATAATATCGATCCAAAGTTATTTAAAGTAAAACCTAAGTTCAAAAATACAACTAATCCTTCTGATACAGTTCGTGAGGTTTTTCAGATCTAGTTTAAAATGCAGAATTTAATACACTTCGAAAACGATGATATTTTATCAACATGAAAACAAGTTTTGAGCAATGCCTGTAATTTTCAAATTTTGAAATGGGAATGTTTTCAAGTGATAAGGTTCGATTCTCTGATGACACAAATTCCATTCTGTCCGTCTGTTTCTGAATGTTGTTGAAGCTTGGTTCTTTCCATGATTAAGTCATATCATTCCAATTCAAAAAATTATACTGTTACTACAAAAACTGTTACCGGTTATTCAACATAACGCTCTTGAATATAATGCATGCGATCAAAACACATGCAAAAATAAATGTTTTGTACTCTAATAATTATTTTTCTTTCATTGTAGTTTACTGACACATTTGTCACCAGAGATAAAACCTTACTTTCAACTGTACACACGATTCAAGGCCATTAATTATACTTACGTATAAATTTTATTTTTGTTTACCCTTAAGCACTCCATATTTGATGGCTTCATCGCAGTGTCCTCATCCAAATAAAAAATGGTGAATATTTCCGAATAATTTTGTAGGAGGGAAAGAAATAATTTATAGCCTTTTCAGAAGAGGGGTATGGATTACATGCTTACATTAAAATAATACGCCGGTTTAAGCTTTCGATGAGGGGAATCCCGCAACACCTGAGCTTTCCCTCGACAGTAAAAGCTGCTAAGTGCAAATACAAATTTGAGAGCACTTCGAATGGATGTCCCAAAAGTTTATAGCCTGTTCTCGAAACACTCAAAACTATAGGGATGCTCTGAGTAATCGCCTCCTTTATATATGGGATTTGTTGGGGTAGTTTGGGTCATTATTCCTATTCTAATTATTGAAAAGATGATTTGTCAGATTAGCGCATAGACCCGACATTCAAGTGAATTTTATTTTTCTGCCGGTATAGAAATGGAGAGATAGGATAAGGATTCGACAAAAATACAAAAGTACTGACATGTCAGTGAACTTTGCAAGTTTGTTCAAATGCATGCAGATTATTGTTTAATGGGGTAATAATCCCATTTAAGGCTGCATTTGGCTGCTAAAGAAACCCGAACTGAAATTGAATTGACAAAAGGAATATTTTCGATTTCATGGTTTCCATTTTTATCCTCCAGGATGATTCATCCCTCGACAGGCCTTGAACCCCTATACAAAGCAAATTAATAAATGCTCCAATCCAAATGTTCTAAAGAAGAATTCCTTCATCGCCGTCAGTTGAACCAAAAACACAAACACTAATTATATGAAGGGAGAAACCTGGACAAATACCCGGTTCCAGAGTCCCAATTAAAAAAGAGAGTTCAATCAAAGTGGAATTCCAAAGCAGCGACGCAGCACGTGGGGAAGGGCCCTCAGCATGTGGAGTCGGCCACCCTAGTGGAAAAAGCCAATCGACTTTATTGCACACTGTATTTTTTTTTACCTTTCATTTATGGGAATACCATTTATCTCGTGCTCATCTATGGCTGAATTGCAGTAATAGGGTGAAATTTGTTCGCCTGGACTTCTGAGGCTGAGAAAGGTTCCATTTGTTTGTTCAACAATTTTGTTGAGAGCAGGCAATTTGTTCTTTTCCGCCCCTTCGATAGCGTTTCATCGGATGGATGAAAAAACATGCGGAACTGCTGCCATTTCATTAGGCCAGATCCTGTTCAGGATAGGAGAGTCTTCGACAGGTTGACGAATTTCCATTGTCTTTCTCGAGGTGTGCTGTTTTCAAAATTGCAGGAGCCGGAAGAATTCGGAATAATGAAGAGAAAATAAAGCACTAGCTTTCGGAGAAAGCTCCTCTTATTGGCACTTAGGAACTTAAAAAAATAGGAACATTCAGTAATGCTGAAATCATAACATTTATTTTTTTGGAATAGATCGGAATTTTGAGAGATATCAACGTTTGGAAGAAGTGTATAGAATATTTAATGAGGTGGGTCTTCATGATGTCTTATGCACTCAGAAACACGTCTGGGCCTACTCCTAATGGGACATCGATTACCTCCTAAGGTATCGCATCCCAGACTACTTGTAGTTGCCTATATTGCCTCAAAGGTAAGCAATGGTAAAATGTCCCAGACATGGGCAATAGTAAAATGATCGGGAAATCTAGAGGGCTAAGGCATCAAATATTCTTGATTGTCTTCGAAAGGGACCAACGAAATTCTGACTATATAGGGTGTTTCCAAATTAGACGTGAACCTTGGAGGACTTGTTAGTATGAATCATTTGCTTTCCTACTTAGTGATTACCAAAAATCAATAGTTCACAAGATATTTGAATTCTTGTAATTTTTAAGAAATTTCTCACCTCACTTCATTGTTCGAAAATTTTTTCTACGTTGACCAAATTTGATTTTTTTTCTGATTATTTTCGTGGCCAGCAGGAAATCCGGATCTAACACCGTTAGAATCGACGAAGCAGCAAGAAGATTGACAATAAATTTCAGGTGGAAAACAAGAAAGAGGCCACGTCCTTGTATAAGGAATGTTGGAGGTCATTCCGAAATAATTTATGAATACATTTCCTACTGAAGTTTTCAGTTCAATTGCAATAAAAAATATTAAATTCATTACTTTACTTTCTTTGCTTAATTTCCCTGTCAAATCAAGATCTGCTGAAACAAAACTGGATCCTGCATTCTAACTTTTTTAAGAAATGAAGAAGGAATCTGGCAGGTTTTCAAAATAATTTTGTCATACATAAGCTAAGGAATTAGGAACTTGCAGGCAAATTTATACAAGAAATTTAATATTCTTTTCTTCACAAACCAATTTTCAAATCATACTATTTCTTATTCAACATCTAATAGGGCATAGTTTTGCTTTTTTCATATATATCATATCCTTTTCTGACGAAAATAATCCAGAATTCAAATCAAACTTAGTCAACATAGAAAAATTTGACGAAAAATAAATTGAGGTGAGACATTTTTTAAACACCAAAAGAACTCGAATATCTCGGAAACTGTTGATTTTCGATTATCAATAAATATGGCTCAATCGAAAGCAAATGAGTGATACCTACTAACACCTCCTTCAAGGATCACGTCTAATTTTGAAACACCCTGTATATTCATCTTGTTGAAAAAATGGTTGATGAGCGTCTGTATATAAGATAAAACAAATGCTTTCACTACCTCCTAGAAATAACGCACGGTGGTCACGTTATCTCTGATGAACTTTAAAGGTGAACTGCTATAATTTCGAGAGTGCGGTCCACAGGTCATTTCATAGAAAATTGAGGATCTTGAATTTATCCAAGTTGCCTTCCATACGAAAACAGAATCTGGATTTTTCAATAAAGAATTCAGTGATGAATCTAGATCCTGCCTGAAAACATTTTAGTGATGAATGCAAATTCCGTTTTGATCTGCGACAAGAAAAATTATGGTATAGGTGGAAAATCAAATATCGGAAAAGACACATAATCAGGAACATAATGAGGACACATAATCAGCTAATTGAGAACATAATTTGTTATGATGACACAATATTTTTCGCCGCAAAGTCTCCTCTTTCCAGTGCTATAAATTTTTGAATATTCTCTTTCAGTAGTAGCGTTCTCTACGTTTGATGCGGAAAAGTAAGGCTCTAATCCAGATTGATGCCTTATTTTTTTATTTTGTGAACCGCTTTCATCAGTGTTAGTTAGATTTTTGAGGAAAAAATAAACCATAGTGAAAAATTCAAAGTGTTTCCTTTCATGACTTGAGATATTCCAATTAAGAAAACAATAGCTTTTGCCGCAAAATTCCTAGAGTTATTATTGTAGTAATGAGTGAAAACGGGAAATTTATCATTGTTCGATTTCCACCACGGAAACGGAACACATTCCATCGATAAGTCAAAAGAATCCAGGAAACGAGCATTTGTAGCGTCATAACTGCTACTCTGCACCATAAAGATGAGGCAATAAATATCGATGATCAAATAACAAAAAATCGGGACAACATACGGAACAGAACCGTAGACACCTCGTATTTCATGGGGATGTTTCGTATTCACCCCGAAAAGCGTCTACCATAAATAAGACATTTTGAAATATCCTCGGGAAACAGGGATGTAGGAATGGAAGCTCAGGATTAGTTGGATAAACAGGAATAAACCTGTGACACGCAGACTCTCTGAGCTCTATTTATGCACTGGCGATACAACTTCTGTTCTACCGCCTTTATACTTTGAATATACAGGGTGAGTCTTCGACTTGTACATTTATTTCAACCGAAGATTCATGAAGTCAAAAGAAACACTTTTTTCCTTTACTATATTTTCCGATTCGATTTTTTTTTTTCTCACTTAGTATAGCGGGCATTCTGGAGTTGACCAGACTTTAATAGAATTTTATTTTCGGAAAAGATTCATCACATCATTAAAAAAATATATTCCGACAATCATTTCCTTCGATTCCATTACATTCGCCAGATATAACTGAAAATTACATTTTTTATGGATTTTCAACAGCCTGTATCTTTTCTACGGAGTCGAATCGGAAAAAATGGAAAAGGAAAAAAGCGTTTCATTGGACCTCAGGAATTTTCGGTTGAAAAATATGTACAAGTCAAGGGCTGACCCTGACTAGAGAACTCAAATGAAGCTTTTCATTTCAACATTTGTAACAATGAATTGAACTAAGAATTGTTCAAGGGTAGCATTCATTGGAATTTTTCGTAATTATCGTTTAAAGTAATGTTGAATCTATATAAACACTCAAAATTCTAAACACTAACACTCTCATTCATTTTTTTTGTTTTATTTTTGTAATTTTTTGCTGAGAACATTAATTGATCCTATTATCGAACTAGGAAGGTACTGTTGTATGGCATTTGATTTTTGTACCAAATTCCATGTGAATACCTTTTATAGCTTCCCGATAGCACTAGACGGATTTTTTTTATTCCATTTTGTATTCAAGAAAGAAAACTTAAATATTCAGGTGGGGTTATGCATATTCTACTGTATTGTTATGTGGACCAGCTTGTATAGTTTTTCAAATTTATCAGGAGCCTTCTTGCATGAAAATGTTTGCCCATAGGAGCAATAATATCTCCCAAAAAAACTCAACAACAAATGAAAACATCACCCCTATAACTTTCTGTAAGCACAAGTGACGAATGTGCTATTTTCACCAGAGCAAAATAGGTTTATCGTTGATCCGACAACAGAAAAAACTACAAGTTTTCATTTGTCAAGTTGTAGCGACATCGCATGTACGAAGAACCGGTTGGCGAGGTACAAAATTTAATATAACCTCAATTAGTGCCAACATGCTGAAAGTCTACTCTTCCCATTTCCAACTTGGATTAGTAAATGGGAACTGGCAAGGGGTGACTGAGAACACTTAATCTTCACTTCCACAATTACTTTTTTCCTTTCTTGTGTCTTACATTGAATCTTTAATGTATATAGCGACTTGAATATGTCCTTGGTTTTTTGTATTGAGGAATCAATTATCTAATGCCTTTATGTTCTTGGTCTCTTGCTCTCAGCTTTGAAAATTCGCCAATCAGATTGTCAATATGAGATGATCAATTCAAGTTTCTATTCTAATTAAAAAAGTAATTAATATTACTGTTTTAATTAGAATAGAAACTTGAATTGATCATCTCATATTGACAATCTGATTGGCGAATTCGATTGGATAATTCCAGGATTTTCGAAATTATTACCGAATAATTTTGTCTATTAGCCTAAATTAATAAAGTAAATTCTACTAAAGGAGATATCTCCTAATCTTTCTGGTGAACCTTTTGAATGTGGGAACTAGCCATTGCTCTATGATGCTATATGTTAACGATTGCAACCCTTTTTTGCTGAAACTGATTTCACATTAGACTTCATCAGTGATGGCATATTTCGTTTTCAGAAGATCATTAGACAATTGCGATTTCTCCCGATCAAACACATCATAAGATCTTTCTTTATTGGAATAAATTATTTAGAGTACCGGTTGATAACAACACTTGAAATAGCTTAAAATTCGAGTACAGTATATACATCGGCGTACAACTTTGCTTCCGAAATTCGAGGCTTTATGGTAAGAAACTGGTTATACATTCATGATTCAAAGTACTGTCCATCGCTGGCCACTACTTCCTCTCATCTTTCGGGATCATTTTCATGCTGTAACATCACTTCATCATGTCTCTCGTTGTATTGCGACCGTTTGTCTTTCAATGCTAGGCTCAAACGCATTAATTGTGTTCGATTACGATCGCTTGTGGTTGTTCTCTCTTCCACCGCCATTCTGGCCTTCGACATCAAAATCACCGTTCTTGTAGCGTTGAAACCCTTCTTGGCACGTTCTTTCACTAATAGCAGCCTCACCATAGGTATTTGAGATCATTCGATGAGCTTCAGTCGCAGATTTCTTTATATTGAAGCAGAAAATTAAAACCTCCCGCAAATGACAAGAATTTGGCTCGTAAGATGATATGTTTAATCCAGAATAACTTTATGATGCAGACACAAATCGATTAATAATTCGATGGCGTTATATTTTCAAAAACCTAAGGTTATTGTATGACATATACGATCTATTTATTTTGACTGCCACTTACCGCTACAGCCATCTAGTGCAAAACGGCGGAAGCAAAATTGTATACTTTTCCTCGCAATTTAATAATATGTGAAAATGCTTATTTTAATAAGCTCTGAATCTGTAGGGAGAATAAAAAGGGAATAGAAGTTTTGTCCATGAACATTTTCAACAACCATCCCATTATTGGGAATTGAATGAAAATCAATTCGTATAGAATTGCGTAGCTAATGAAATGGTGCATCAGTATTAATACATAGGTTTAAAAAATCAAGATGTTTCTAAAATAATATATTGTGTCTTTATAGCGTCATAATTGGGAATTATCTATTGAATAATATGTCTGGTGAATAGTTCTAACGCTATACTGACTCATATGTAATTTTGAAAGAATGTAACGCAATTTTAGAGGATGGTTATTCCAACTTAACAACAAGAAGAAACTCTATAGGCAAACTTGTTTAAATGACTACTGTCCGGTACTTTATACTCAGGTGTAACATTTGAATGAATGTAACAAAATTTTAGAGGACGGTTATTCCAACTCAACGACAAGAAGAATGTCTTCAGGCAAACTTGTTTAAATGACCACTGTCTGGTATTTTTATGCAGAATGCATAACTGTGACTGTGGTGTAGCAAATAAAAGAAAAAAACAACCATGCCATTCCGTGTGACAAAAACAGTACAGTTACCCGATATTTATTCCTTCCTATTCCCTCAAATGGTCTATGATATTCCGTGAATAGAGGAAATGAAAATGTACCTTTGTGCGAAACATCCGCTGTCCCCACGATGAAAAGAGCTGATGCGAAATTTTATATTATTCTTACCGATGTGATATCCTTCTGAACGGTGCCGTGTCGAGTACTGAATACCGAATATTACATTTCATCAGGCATTCGTTCAACCCTCGAAATAAATTACTCCGTCTGAATTAATGATATAATATCAACACTTATATAAACCGTATCGTGACTAGAATATGCGGAATTTATTTGTGGGGACTGCTTCGGTATTCGGCAATGCAACGTTTGGATGATATTAATGTTCAAATCCCTCATCGGAACGTTCATTTCCTATTGTGTTCACTCCAATTTACTGGGGATTTCCCCATTAGCCTTTGCATTACGTGGCCTTATGGAGGCCGAAATTACCAGATATCATGGCGTAGGAATCGGTGTCATTCCTTGCATATTTTACACCCGGGTGTATTGTTCAAACGTTGCTGATTTTTATTTCAATCGGACCAGGGTCATTGAAAAATCTAGAACAATAGGTAATTCCAAGCAGTTTAGCTATTCACGTTTAAATGTAATATTTACGACTTCTATATTTATCCACATTCAGAGCAGAAACGTCATATTTCTATTTTTTTTTAAATGATGGGTTTTGTATTTGAATATATATTTATGGGTTTTTCCTAAAATCAACTTTTGTATATATATTGAATGATTGAAGCAAATAAACAGATGTAAGCTGAACAATTCTTATCTCATCTATAATTATTATGGTATGATTCAAGACACCTGCAATATAGCTGAATAAGCAAATCTTAAACAAAGGACTGAAATTACGTCGTAATATTGAACAAGGCGATTAATTCGCCAACATTATTCTATCTTATAAAATTATACAATAATTATACTATAAAAAAAGAAACAAATCAGGATGAGCCTACAACAAAAATATAAAAAATAGAATCTTATTCTATGTATCCTTCACGTCATAGAATTTCAATAATATATTCGATGTCAACACTGAAAATCTAATTGTCCATGAGGATGAACTCATATTCGAGATGTTCTTCGATATTAACAGTTAGAAGGATGAATAGAAGGGCTCAATATAAACGAAACTAAATGTAAAAATTCAATATTGAAAAAACTCATGGTTTGGTGTGTTGGGTAGTGATAAACCTTTTAATACAAGCCACATAAATCTCAGATTTCACTTAACATATAATGTGCAATATGAATTAAATCGAAAAATAGACAAAATATCAGACAGAAAGCAATGAATAACTACGTATATCCTATATTTTCCGAAAATGGGTAGATATGTGTGTGGAAACTCCACTGCAGTATTATATTCCGAAAGATTTATTGAATCGGATAATCTAGATATGATATAACACATTGCTATAGCCATACATTCAAAGCCATTACCATTAATCGATTGAAAGCGGCCCTAACATTCCCCTAGTTTTTATTTATCCCCACGCCTCCATGAATAATTTTTTCCTCTAATCCTTCGTTGATTTGTAAAAAAAATAGAACTTAATGTTGAGATTAAAACCAAGAATTAAAACATTGCAGATTCGTTTCGTTTCACGAGTATAAAAGTCGCTTGTTTAGTATATGGAAAACGGAACTTCATAATCGTACAACAAGATATAATGAGTTATACCGCATTGTATTGTTTAAACGCGCGAATGCACAATTATTAGCATTTTATTCCATAATAAACATTTGAGCATTTACGAACTGTTAAGTTATGCGGCCAAATAATTTCAATTCTAGTAAATGACACCTGAATCCACACTTGAAGCTTTTTGATTTAATGCAGTGTGTTCATCAGTTTTGAATTTCTCTTCTTGCTCTTTCAAATCAACATATCATATTTTAAAATCAAACCGTACCTACAACAATTAAGTAATTTTTAGCTTTGAGTTATCATAATGACATACATTAGGCCAATTGAAAAGTCCCCGGTCTGATGCACAGATGGCGGTGCTAATATTAAATCCATATTAGTTAGTTAGTACCAACCTTCAAATGATACGTGTCAAAATTTGACAGCAGTCCGACCACTAGTTTGTGAGATATTGCGTTGTGAGTGTAGCTATTTTTCTTATTTGAAAAAAAAATTCGTGTGCTGATAGAATATTGCTTTTTGACGGGAAAAAATACAGCTAAAGCAAAATCTTGACTTGATGAAGAGTTTCCGGGGTCTGCACCAGGAAAATAAACCATCATTGATTGGTATGCTAAGTTTAAACGTGGTGAAATGAGCACCGAAGGCGGCGAACGCAGTGGACGAAAAAATCGTTAACAAGTTAACAAAATAATTTCGAATGACCGTTAAGTGAAATTGGTCGAGATAGCAGACATTGTAAAGATATCATCTGAACGTGTACATCATATCATTCACGAATATTTGTATATAAGAAAGCTGTGTGCAAAATGGGTGCCGCGCGAGCTCACAATCGATCAAAAACAACAATTAGTGTTAATGTTTCTGAGCAGTGTTTGAAGCTATTAAAGTGCAATAAATCTGAATTTTTACGTCGATTTGTGACAATGGATGAAACATGGCTCCATCATTTCACTCCGGTGTCTAATCGACAGTCAGCTGAGGGAAGTGCACACGATGAACTGAATCCAAAGAGAGGGAAAACACAACAGTCAGCTGGCAAGATTATGGCATCAGTATTCTAAGATGCGCAAGCTATAATATTCATTGATTTTCTTCAAAAGGCCAGACCATCAACAGCGATTATTATATAGCGTTATTGGATCGTTTAATGAATGAAATCGTTAGAAAAACGGCCCCATTTGAAGAAAAAAGGCGCTGTTTCATCGAGTCAATGCGCCGTGTCAAAAATCGATGAAAACAATGGCAAAAGTGCATGAATTGGGCTTCGAATTGCTTCTGCAATTCAGCGACTTTTTCCTGTTCTCAGACCTCAAAAGAATGCTCGCTAGAAAAAATTATCGCCAATGAAGAAGTTATCGTCGAAACTGAGGCCTATTTTGAAGCGAATGACAAATCGTACTACAAAAATGGTATCGAAAAGTTGGATAATAAAATCGAATTTTGCCAAAAAAATTTGTTTCCTTATGGTAGACCAGGGACTTTGCAATTGGCCTGTTAAACCATGACATGACAGTAAGGAGTTGAGTTATCACATACAAAAACCGGTTATGTAATAATTCAACTCAAATTTCACAAATTCATTTTTATAATGAAAAATCAAAAAACCGTAGGTGTGAAAAGATGTTCTATTGAAGATATTACAATGTTATTTTTAATACTGAACATGTATACATCGGAGTATTCAGCGCATTGATGTTGTGTTCATTTGTCAAAAGAGTAATCTTATTTTCACTGAAAAACATAAAGGTTAGACGAGCGAATTCAATCACTTTCCACCCTTTCACAAAAAAATTTCATTCCCTGTGAACATGTGGGCGTAAAGGCCCATGACATTATCGACGGAAATATAATGGAAAATTTCATCAAAAGAGACGTGTTACAGAGATCGTTGAGGCCATGTGGCTGATATTGTTTTCCTTTATTGATCCTGACTGCTCCTCCGTCTATTGAAATGAAAACCCGTTACTTTGTACGATGAGGATTATTCACAGATAATTTTAGAACATATTATTTGGCCTTAACTGAAGACGTTTTCATTAACTTGGTATTCTTTTGTTTTCAGCTGCAGTGAAGTGAGCCCATCCATCCAGAAGTGCGTTGTCATGAATTCTTTATGAGCCGGAGGCATCAAGTCGACAGTGAGTAGATCATATAAACGGGAGTAAGGGATTCTCTTCATTTGTGATGATTAATGATAAGAAAATTCTGACAGTATCTATGAACTGTTTCTCCATAATTCTATCATTTTTTTTATGATTCACTCAAATGAACGACTTAATACTGCTGAGAATTGAAAAGGTTTTGTTTTCATCAGATTATGCCGCACTAGTCGTAGGTTTTTGTTTTTCTCTGAAGTAAAGAAATGCTTCAACACGTAACTATTCAATATTTTAAACCAGTCTGACTCAGTATTCATTTCGTTTTGAAATTGAAGAAACACATTCAGTTATCTAATGATGCAATAATATACTGGGTGTGCCATTTGAAATGAGGAAGTAGTTGAATGTTTCCGGTATAACCGGAATTTGTAGTGTTCTGAAAATATTTTAGGGAGGAAGATCATTGTCTCAAACCTCAATATACAAATTTTCAACTCCAAATTATGATTAGTTTACCATAAACGTCTAATAGGTCATCCCGGTGAATCACCATGTATACAAAAGTCTTTATGTATACCGAAGATGACTCGAAACTACTCGATTTAGCAAAAATACCTAATATTCTAGTGGATATACGACAAACATTTTTTAACACTTTTCATTCATAAAGAACTTACTAAAGAGGAAGGAAATTTCAAACTATATCCTAATAAGAGTCAGTCCAAACGTGGCAAAATTTGTATGTATTAAATGAAAAAATTCGTCCGATAAATAACTGAAAAAGTACCTAACCATAAAATCCGCGTAAGGGAAACCGCAGAAATATTTCTGGTTACCATCCTTTCGACTAGAACAAAGTGGGCTTATACGTCTTCCGTAATAAATCGCCTAGAATTCTTTTACGACCTTACAGTTTACATTTTCAACAACAGCGGGTAGATCATATAAACCAGGGTTGGTGAGTTCTCTTCATGACGACAGAATAACCGTTTTGTTCGTTTGGGGACAACTCAAAAGGGTCGAAACGTTCATCATACCGAAACGTTTTCATCACGCATACCGAACTTTGTTCCATGATGCGAAAAATACGTTTCGCATACCGCTCTCGGTACGTTTCCATCTGATTCACTCACGTATGCCCGAAGCCCTGAATATTGGATGAAAATCCATCTTCCTGTAACCAGCCGAATTTAATCAGTGCGCTCCTGCTTCCTGAAGGCCCCGTTGTTCCGTTTTAAGGGTTCCGCCTACAGTGCAAATTCGGCCGATGTAACATACGCTGAAACTGCGGATAATTGAATCTAGAACTATTGGAATGATCGCTCGATAAAATCTAGTTAGAATCAGTGGGAAATTGGAAATGATCAGAGATTTGGTCTGGTCGCAAATTATCAGTTTTATCTTACCACTAATTCGTGCGTAAGTATGCACATTATGTCAAAAAGAGGATATTAGGCTGCTACATTGGCACAAATGAAATCGATACTTATGCGGAATGTCATCTGTTAGTTCCCAATGAACCCTTTTGCCATTTCATCTTCCTCTTCCTTCATCTGAACGTCTATCTATCTAAATATATAGGGCACTATTAATGAAAAAAAAATCGCCTTCATTATATACTAACTGATAAAGAAACTGCAACACACAGAAGGAGCTGCTTAAATTGTCAATTTTTTTTTGGTAAAACATAGACAGTATGGCAGGAGTAAATGATTGAAATTTGGAGAGAAAATAAAGGGTGCACAATTTTTATTTGATAAATTTGTTAATAATGTGTTTGTCCACCGCTATTATCTATACACTCCCCAAAAGGTCTCGGCATTGATGCAATAAGAAGGTCTATTTCTTCTTGATGGGTACTTTCCCAAGCTACCTCTACTTCATGTCACAGAGCCGCCAAAGTCCGTGAAGGCTGGTGTAAACTTCCAAACCTTCTACTCATGATGTCCCAAACATGATCTATGGGCGAAAGATCGGGGGATCTGGGTGACCAAGGCGAAAGATTCATATGAATCACACTAAAGGTGACCTACTTGCATGTGCAATAGTACCCAATACCATAACGCCTACTGTCCGGTGTACATGACGCTCAACATCAGACTGATGTTCACGTCTCTCTCCCCGACGTCTTCTAATCCTTCCTCGTCCATCATGTACACCCAAGAGAATCGATATTCATCAGAAAAGACGACATGATGATATTCCACATTCCAATGTTGGCGTTCTCTGCACCACTGTAGTCGTAAGTCTTAGACGTCGATCTTGAACTTCATTTGTGCCCCTTCGATGTCCGGTGCATTATCAAACCACGCTTGACAACATCTCATAACAGTAGTTGGATTTCTGTTCGTACAGTTAGCGATTTCTCGAAATAACAACCCCGCCTCCCGTAGACCAATAATTCTATCTCTCTCAAATTCATTTAGCTGGCGATAAGTTCCGCGTACACTTGCTCTAGGCATTTTAACAACAACTAAACATAGACTTTGGATCTCCTTGAACAGCTGGTTTGTTGTAAAATTTAAGAAACTTGCACAAAACGACTAAAATATTTAAGTAACAGAAACTGTTTACATGAAGAAACCTTCACGATTTTTTTTTCTCCAAATTCAATTTTTTACTGCTTGCTCTACTATGTATATTTTACCAAAAAAAAGATTAAAATTTTAACAGCTCCTTCTGGTTGTTTCAGTTTCTTCGTCAGTTAGTATATTACTGAAAGACCATTCTCTTTATCTTTTAAGCAACGAAAATAATGAACGCTGTTGTTAATCGTTCGGTGATACAATTACAAGAGTATGTAGAAGACTCTAGCATATCAGGATAATTCCCGAAACGGCCAAATTCAACTGAGATGGGTTGTAAACACTCATTTGTTTAACGCTGATGCTCCTCCACTTGGATGATGGCTCCAACTGACAATTCGAAACTTCCACGGCAATATACAAATAAAATTATGTTCCTACACGAAAACTCTCTAGAACTTCTAAGTGAAACCACCATTTCACAAGTTATAATTTTATGTTAGTGTTTTATGGCCTTAAGACGTTGAAATCCACCCTAGTCTTTCTTTACCCCAGTATAGTTGGAACGCTCTCCCCTGAGAATACTAGTTTTTTATTTAGCCCTATCGTGATTTGTGGTACAGTATGCAAGATTTACTCCAAAATGCGTCTCTCGATTGACTTCTGAACTTGGACATTATTTTATCTTCTCCACGCTCCCTGTCTCGAAGTAATTTTAACTTACTGAAAACATCTTGAGAGCCATCAAGGAAGATCACAGATCTTACATGTTAACAAGCAGGAAAACATTTCCTGGCAACTCAAAATTCTATCAATAAATCAAAAATCATGATGGCATGTTCCATAAATATTTTTAATTTTCCTTTTTGAATTTATGGAACTTCTTGATTATCGACCTTCAATTCACATGAAGTAAATCAATTTGTGTAAAAACTGTTTTTGTCGCAGATTTCTGTCTCTTTCGAACAAAAATTTCATCTGATCGACTACTGCACTAACTAACATGAACTGGGTAAAATTTTTAGAATAATATTTCTATATTCTAATTTCAAATATATGCTTTCGGAATATCTGTTAGTTTGCAATAACGGCATAACATTGACACGTTTAACTTCAGAATCCAATTTATACTTTGAGGATTACAGGTTTGAAAAGTTGCTGAAAATTGTCGAGTTTAAATTGGAGTGCTAATTTTCAAATGCTACATCGAAAAGAATGCTTTAACAGGCCAATTGAAAAGTTCCCCTTTCTACCATATTAAAACACATTTTATTCGATTTTATTATTCAACATCGTTGCCTCCGAGGGCGATACAGCGATTATAGCGATCTTTCAACTTTTCGATACCATTTTTGTAGTACGATTTGTCTTTTGCTTCAAAATAGGCCTCAGTTTCGGCGATTACTTCTCCATTGGCGCTAAATTTCTTTCCAGCGAGCATTCTTTTGAGGCCTGAGAACAGAAAAAAGTCGCTGGGGGCCAGATCTGGCGAATAAGGTGGATGCAGAAGCAATTCGAAGCCAAATTCATGTAATGTTGCCACTGTTTTCATTGATTTGTAACACGGCGCATTGTGTTGATGAAACAGCGCCTTTTTTTCTTCAAATGGGACCGTTTTTTAACGATTTAATCCTTTAAACGATCCAACAACGCTATATAATAATCGCTGTCGATGGTCTGGCCCTTTTGAAGGTAATCCATGAATATTATACCTTACGTATCCCAGAATACAAATGCCATAACCTTGCCAGCTGACTGTTGTGTTTTCCTAGCTTTGGATTCGGTTTATAGTGTGCAGTCCACTCAGCTGACTGTCAATTGGACTCCGGAATGAAATGTTGAAGCCATAATTCATACATTGTCACATATCGACGCAAAAATTCAGGTTTATTGCGTTTCAAACACTGCTCAGAATCATTAACACGTTGTTGCCTTTGATCGATTGTGAGCTCGCGCGGCACCCATTTTGCACACAGCTTCCTCATGAACAATTATTCGTGAATGATATGATATACACGTTCAGATGATATCTTCAAAATGTCTGATATTTCGATCAACTTTACTTTACAGTCACTCAAAATTATTTCGTGAACTTTTTTGATTTTTTCGTCGGTGACAGCCTCTTTTGGGCGTCCACTGCGTTCGCCGTCTTCGGTGCTCATTTCATCACGTTTAAACTCAGCATACCAATAAATGATGGTTGATTTTTCTGGTGCAGACCCCGAAAACTCTTCATCAAGCCAAGATTTTGCTTCAACTGTATTTTTCCTTTCAAAAAGCAATATTTCATCAGCATACGAAATTCTTTTTTTCCATCTTTTTTCAAATATCAAAATTAGCTACACTCACAACGCAATATCTCACAAACTAATGGTCGGAGTGCTGTCAAATTTTGACACGTATCGTTTAAAGGTTGGTACTAACTAAAAATCATATAGATTTAATACTAACACCGCCATCTGTGCATCAGACTTTTCAATCGGCCTTATATTCAATGGTCTTATAAAACACGATTTTGTGCAATTATCTCCAGGTGATAAAAAAATATTCACTAATTATTAACTAACAAATCTAACTAGCACTGCTTCGCTGGTGTATGTGTACGTTTGGAGAAATTTTCAATAATTTACTATTTCGAACACGTACTCGTGTTTCATAGATATATGATCTGAAGTTTCGATTGTTGCGGACCTATTGGCTCAAACCTGGCACTGCAAATAACTCTAATTATATTGTGTGACACTTTGTCATAAATCGGAAAAAAGCAACACATTCAACGACAGCGCTATTATTGATGCATCTTTTGTAATAAACATGTCATTTCAGAATTTTTTTTTTTATTTTACTTTTATTTCCCTGAAAACGTTATCCAAATGTGTTCAATGTGTGCAACAATTTTTGACCCTCCATGACCTGAAAATTTCGAAGGACATCAATTTGCGTTTATCAAGGAATCATCCGATCTACGTGTCCCATTACAAATTCCCCTCCCTTAATGTCCTAATGCCGCTATTGAATTTTCAGTTGGTTCGAAACGAATAAATTTCAATACCCTTAATCGATGCGAGCCCATAGGGGTGACTGAAAACTAAAGGATGATCGTATATATGGAAGATGTAAATTCTCAGGTTATATATTACTTTGTGGTGACAGTCAACAGCACGTCCTATAATGAATATAGCTGTTATCCACCGTTCTGTGAACGATAGCCTCGAATATCCGGGAGAACCATGAATCAAGTCCCACTCAAAAACACAATTTAATCACAGACATATCCGGTTTTATTGTTTCCAGTGAAAAAAAAGTTTCGGAATCTTTCAGGGGTGGCACTGAAAACAACGTTAACTTTGACGAACGTAGGAGCCGAAGGTTGAATGAAAAACTCGATACATTTGGCTACGCCGCAACTCAAAAATTTGTTTTTATTCTTTCAAGAAGTTATGGAGGCCATTTAGGTACTGGATGTGTTGGTTCATAAATGATTTTCAAATGTCTACTTCTGAACCCATATTACAATTCTGCACTATCACTGATATATCCTCTATATACAGGGTGACCCACAGGAACCTGACTGTTTTGTAAAGGGTAGTATAGGGAGGATTTACGGCGGAAGAAAGGGAGAAGAGAATTATTGCCTCCGAAAAGGAATTCCATTTTAGTGACAATAGTTAGTGGACTGGGCAAAATCGCATTTTTTTGTATGTCGCTTTCGTTCGCAGTAGAGCGACTTTTTCGTCAAGAATTCAATACCGAAGCCACAATACAATTCTGAACTGGGTTGAAAATTTGAGACAGGCTGGTAGTATCAAGGAACAAAAGATCACATGAACCCATAAAATACAAAAAAAAACATTCGTAGAGTGAGGCAAGCCTTGATTAAGAGCCCTAGAATTCCAGCACGACAACTATTGAAGATCCACCTTCATAAGATAGACATCGGCCAAAAACTACAACATCAAGAACATTTTGTTGTAAGCATGTATGTTATCTTGGAGGAGGATGAAAACACATCTACATTTCCACTTGAACATAAAAGTGAATAAGTAACACTTCCACAATTGAGCTTTTGAAACATTAATGGGTCACAGTTTGGTGTTCAACCTTCTGATTTTGAAGAAGAAAGAGCTACCAAGTTTGCTTTGAGTATTGTAATAATACAAACTTCCTTTCAAATGGAGGGGAAAACTTTCTGACAGTATTGGTATATTTTTATGAGGTGTTCGTGTGTTTTCATGCTGAGTTATTTAATGATCTTCCAAGGTATGTGGTCCTTTCTCGGAACACTATTAGTTGCAAGTATTAGAAGGCTTTTACTTGTTTTATAGTGCCTCCGTTTAATCTCAGTTGGGCAATTATATTTGTTTCTTTAAACACAAGTAGCTTTGTTTTATTAACGTTGATGAAGAGGCCATGTTCTTCACTGCAACAAACTATGAGAACTAGCATAACTTGTTGATTCTCTATAGTTTCGGCGAGAACTACAGTACAATACTTCAACAAATTTGAAAACTGTGATTAGAAAGGAGGTTGTCAGAATAGGCAAGGCAATATTAGGTTAGGTTTTATGGAAGACTTTACGTTTTGAGTTGGGAAACGTCAGATTTCCTTGGTTCATATTTTGTTATTTCACGTGGGTTCATTTTGGTAATGATAAATCATGTTTTAAATCCATCAAGAGACATTCATTTCCACAAGATTGGTGATATCATTTCAATGAGAAACAATTTCCTCCATTCTTCTCACAAATGACTGATCAAGTATAAACGATAAAAATTTGTTTTCACGCCAATTTTCTCCTACAGCGTTCCCGCATTTCCCTTGTAGAACAAGGTTCAATATTGACAAGGCGAATGAGTAAACTCCCATCGACTTTTCGTATGAGCCAGATGAGAAAACGGCCCCATACAAAAAGTTCCTGTTTACAAATGATAAGTGAAGGCGTTTATATCCAGTGAATATCCGGGTATCACACTGATGCTGCGCTCTCGTGTACAGCATGGGCATAAATCGAAACGCGCTCCTATAAATCAGTGTCGACATTTTCATCTCAAAATTTGAAACGCGATATGTTCTGGAATCGCCTTGAGTCGTTTTTATCCCGCGAAGATTTATGGGATTTCAAATCGGGATTGACAGATATTGGGGTGGGATATCAATTTGAAATCACTTCTCTAGAGGAGATATGTTCTTATGCTAATATTGAAGTATGCCCAGTTGAAATTCAATGTAGTTTAATCTGGGAATGAGAATTTTATTTGAAATGATTCATTTGTCTGGACATAACTACTCGCATTGATTAGAAGAAATGAAAAAAAACCGTACAGAACAACTAAAAAAAAATTTGAAAATTGAACGGTTTCGAGTTTTCAAAATGTAACTCTAGTTACGCCACTGGATGTTCGAATCACCTTTCGTGCATCTCTAACATTGATAGTATCTTTGTTCAGTATTTTCTTTCACATACTATAACATTTCATGTATTATTTTATTCAATGCTAACACTATACTCAAAAAAGCCTATAGTAATAAAATCAGGAAATTTTGGAAGTTTTTCAATGGGATTTCTCATTCCATTCTCACAAAATTTCAGGATTTCACTTACTTGTTGGGATACGTGACTTTCTGAATGATCAATCTCCCGAGAATTGGATTGAAAGGAGTTCCCCTTATGAATGACCTCCAAGACATAATGATTTGACACCTTTAGGCCATGCACCAAATCCAGAATTTTTACCTGTCAACGGAATCATCATCAAAAATGATTTTACTCGCGAAATGATCATTGTTTTCTCGTGTTTTGTTCTAGTATACAATTATGTGGTGGTTGTATCGTGCAACACTTTATGTTTACTAACTTCTTTAAATCACCTATCCATCTGACATCATGACATAATAGTAATTGTAATAGCAAAAATGGCACGCAATTCAAATCTAAAAATCGTACTCATTATTCTTTATAAACCTCAATAAATATAAAAAATAATAAGGAACCACTTTTTGGGTACTCTTCATAAACCTCAATAAATATAAAAAATAGAATGAAGAACCGCTTTTTGTGTAAGCTAGATTACCTGAATAGTTATTTATAATATTTTTTAAGGAAAAGTGCTAGAATGAGCCTTTTGTGCGAGTATTATACATTATTTTTCTAATTCAATTATTGAAATCAATGGAAAATTTCCATAAATATCGTTTTGTAATTTTTGTATTGAGAATGTTGCTAAGCAGAACTGTTTTCTATATCACGAACTCTTATTTGAATAATAACCATGAAATCTGTGTGAAACTAGCATATCCAGCACGTTTTGGTTCTAAAAAGATATGACAGAATGAACGGATTCGTCACAGAAATGGAGAACTATAATTTCAAATATCCCGTTCAATGTTTGTCAATCGCAGCAACGATTATTCCATTTTATTCCTTTGGTAAACAATTCCATCCCGTTGGTAAACTCAGAGTTCAGACAAAATGAGAATGAAATGAAATAGCAGGCGGTATGTTATCCAAGATGACGCATATTACAGCACTCTCATTTTTTCGTACGAATGTTAAGCTCGTGAATCTTTTATTTTAGTTGAGTATCCGCGAATTCTCCCCCTTGTTGGAATTCAGTAATTTGTCTCTGCAAGTCTAAGCTGATGGGTAAACAGCAGCAATTTTGTGTAAGACATTTTTCATCTTGTCTCCAGCTCGAATGTTTCATGGAGAAGATTTTTATTTATATAGGACTGAATACATTGTTTATTGGTATTGGAGTCACTCTGGTGTGAAGGGAAGAAACCGTTTACGCATGTTTGTCTTCATTCCCAAAAGGGAATGAATTACAGAGACGAAGTATACTTTTGTAAAACGATATATTTCGTATAGATGGCGATGAACTCATAGGTTAAATATTTGAAATGTTGGAAAACCAGAATAGGATATATTAATAAAATAAGAATTCACTCCAGACACTCACTCTGGAGATCTTTCAGTGATTTTGGTTCATCATATGGAACAATAAAGCTTGGAATCGTTGCAAGAAAAAAATAAAGAGAAATGTACTGATATTGAGTCAAAAGCTTTTGGGCGCCCGATCATTAATGCACCAATTGCATCCTTGGAGATCATATAACTGTATATATCAAAATTTTTAAGGAATCACATAATGCAAAAAATCTATGAAAAAAAATTTTCAAAAACTAATTATTCCTCGAAAATTTATAATCATGAAATTATAAATATATACTAACTGACAAAGAAACTGCAACACCCAGAAGGAGCTGTTTAAATTTGAATTTTTTTCGGTAAAACGTAGATAGTATAGCAAGGAGTGAATTTGGAGAAAAAAACAGGTTTACAATTTATTTTCAATAAATTTCTTAATAATGTGTTTATCCACCGAGAACATCTATACAGTCCCCAACACGTCTCGGCATTGATGCAATAAGATGGTCTATTTCTTCTTGAGGTATATTTTTCCACCCCAAGCTACCTGTACTGTGCGTGGGGGCTGGGGTAAATTTCCAAGCCTTCTACCCATGCTCTATGGGCGAAAGATCGGGAGATTTGGGCGGCCATGGCAAAAGATTCACATGGGTCGCTTCGAAAAAGTTTAAACTAACTGTGGCAACATGAGGTCGGGCATTATCTTGCTGAAATATTAGATTCTCGACCGGGTTAAGGTAAGGGAGAACTTATGGCTCCACTATTACTTGAAGATAACGCAGTTCTGTCTTGTTACCTCTTATAAAGACTAAAGGTGACCTTCTTGCATGTGCAATAGCACCCCATACCATAACGCCGACTGTCATCAGAAAAGACGACCTGATGCCATTCCACATTCCAATGTTGACGTTCTCTGCACAACTGTAATCGTTGCCGGCAATGCTCAACCGTCAGAGGTAACAAAAGATGGGGTCGAGAATGCAGCAGTCCAAAATACCATATCCGACAGTAAACCATTCGGACAGTTATAGGATGGCCTTGGTCTCCTAACCACTCATCAGCCAAAGATCGAGTTTTCGCAAATCGGTCTCTAATGGCCATAAGTCTTAGACGTCGATCTTGAACTTCTTTTGTGCCCCTTCGACATCCGGTGCCTACTAATCTTCGATTTTGGGCATTATCAAACCACGCTTGACAACATCTCATAACAGTAGTTGGATTTCTATTCGTACAGTTAGCGATTTCTCGAAATAACAACCCCGCCTCCCGTAGACCAATAATTCGAACTCTTTCAATTCACTTAGCTGGCGATTCCGCGTACACGTGCTCTAGGCATTTTAACAACTACTAAACATCGACTTTGCAGAAAATGACTAGAATATTTAAGTAACAAAAATTGTTTACATGAAAATTTTTTCTCCAAATTCAATCATACTCCTTGCTATACTATTTATGTTTTAACAAGAAGAAATTTTAATTAAAACAGCTCCTTCTGGTTGTTTTAGAGTTTTTATCAGTTAGTATATGTATATTGCTGCGATGATACTGAATCGAATATCCTCAAACACAAAGCCGTAGAACTTACTGTTTCTGAATTCTGAGTTTTTAATTTGCTGAGTTCCTAACTCAAACAGAATAATATTAATTCCGGTATCTTCATAGCTGATGCATGCAAAAATTCACCAAAAGAAAACCAACATAAAAAGTCTTGAATGTTCATCGATTCTAAAAAAGGTAGAAAGTAATTTATGTTCCACTCTGATTCAAACGCGTGGATCTATTCGTTTTCAGGGTAACGGAATAATTTCAGGAAAAAAAAGGGAGAATTCTGCAGGCAGCAAAGCCTCAACCCATATCGGATACTTGAAATTAATGTAGCGTTACAAAAAGTTTTAGGTTTATTCGGAATTTTAAACGTACTGTGCACCTTTGAAATTTCTGTAGCAAGAACTAGACTGATTCTTTGATGTCAAGTTAGCGTAGGAATGAATATAACTTCAATTTGTGAGTTATACAGGGTGGGTGGAATTTATTGGCAAAAATCTAATTTATAACGATCAATATGTTATATAATCATGAAGATTCGATGTATTTCATGGCGAAAAATTCGAGATCAACCCTCTCATTGCTTGGTAGAGTTTTAATTTTTCTTTCTTGGTAACAAAATTTTTCTCGAGATATCTATGGTCCTTATTTTGAAAATTTCCATTATCTCTGATAAAATCTACTTTTTTGGAATCTCTAGAGGTATTTATTCAATTTCAACGGCCTACCTTACGAGTATTTTTATTCTTGTATGTCAGTTGAATCAACGTTACCTGAAACATAAAGAAAGAATATTATTAATGTGGATTGGCGAAAATTGTTAATTTTCCATGACAAAAATAATTTTATGGAAAGTTATTTATACTTCTGTGAAGAAAGAGCAAATCAGGTGTTGGGAAGTCAAAATTTCAAAAATTATTGCAAATATCAAAGAAAATTATCCTTTCTCCTATTTCACTCATCATACAGAATTTGAACAACAAGTGTATCATTTTGTATGATACACTTGATACTATTCTGAATGTTTGTGTTTTCTCACAGGCTCAATTTTAATTAATTTTTTCTATATTATAAACTATCAAATGAATCATTTTTACTGAAGAAGGAGAGACCCTCCGGAACGTCTTATTATATATGTTTATATTAAATAAACATCAGTAAAAAAGCTGACACTTCCAAATAAAGAAAATACTGTTGACTATTGAAAAGCAGGTAAATAACATGATCAAAATTTATTTATTTATACCTATTTTCAATATTCAATATTTTCAACTCCACCGATGGACTATTACCAGAAGTATATTCAAGTGTATTATTTATTTTCTTTTATTAATATTTCGTTTATCAATATAGCATAAATGATCGCTCAAAAGCTCCAGACGCCAAACCAGTGCTTCTAACGAATTCCTCCCCAAATCACCGCCATAAAAAACAATCCGTACCATCGAACCGAGTCGCATTTCAAGGGTACCAACGCAAAGTAAAATCGAAAGCGCTCGAAAAATGCCTCAAAGAGAATATTCAAAGTGATACGAATGCAAAGGGGTTGAAACACCCTCCGCAACCACCCCAGTGACGGTATGCGTTGCATTTCGTCCCCGTAGTGTGGTCATAGATTAAGAGTGGGTGTTTTGTCGGTAGATGTAATTTCTGAGGGACAGAAACCACCCCCCTGTCGAACAAGGGGTGAGTACGTGGGGCGCAAATGGTGGCGGGGCCGCGGATCGGTCGTGAGGGACTAAATTACGAGCTGTAATGTGATCTAGTAGCCTTGTACCGGGTGTTGGACATCGGTTAGCGAACGTGATGCGCACGTAAATATTTTATATTTTATCCATGTATGACCGGCATCACGTATGGGGTGCCCGGGGGTGCAAATCGGGGGTAGTGCTCGTTTGCGTCGTTAGCCCGAATCATTTGAACTTTCATAATTAGGAGAATTAGTCGAACGGGATACGGAACTGACCATTTAAATGAGGGCGGTTGTTATGGCGGTATTGTTTTTCGGATGGTGATCCGAATCTGCTATTTCCATTTTGATATCATCATTTCATCATGTGTCGGGTTTCTTTGTAACAATACAATCCTGCCTGGTACATAGTTTCTCTATTTCAGTATCGTAATGAGTTCATTACAGTTCTAAAAACAGTGCTGTAATGAACTCATTACAGCATCGTTTTTAGTTATATTTTTCGTTTTGTGGTTGTCTATACTATCTTCCAATCCTATCAAATTTCAAAAAACGTCAATAATTGTCAATATAATATAATTTGGATATAGTGAAATAATTTGCAACATTATTCGCAATTTCTCTTAATTTTGGTAGTTAAATTGATTTCGTCAGACATAAATCACGAATTTAATGCGTAATTGTAAATTATTTCAGAATTCGAAACTTACGATTCATATCCAAATTCCGTAATCTGTCAATTTTCGTGACATTCACACCAACTGCCGAGATAAAATACAAAAGTCACTAGGATATATAATCTGAATTTTTCATTGAATTTCGATAATATTTCACAAAACTTGACTGAAATAGAGAAAATATCGTCTAATACTCGTTGCAGAAGGCAATTCCAACACTCATGCGTTCGAGAACTCGTTCCTTCGTCGCTCGTTTTCGAATTTCACATTCGTGTTGGAATAGAAGCCCATTCTGCAGCTTGCTTTAGAATATACTATTATTCAGTAACGCATTACAGATAAATCCGAAATTACAGCTGTGTAGTTTTCACTCGGAGGTGAACGACTGTATACAGCGAAAATAAATCTTATTCTAAACGGTTATAAACAAATTAAATAATTTTGTCTTTTTTAAATATGAATACCTAACTAATATGAATGTCATTTGTTTGTGTTTTCTGTCTAAAAAACCTTGCTCTCGTTTCTTCATCATATTCATTTTTTGACCTTATTCGGTGCCTTGCCTCTCTAAAAAAAAAATTGCCTGAGTTAGTGATTTTCCATTTTGTGATTTTTTTCACTTTCCTTTCCATTTGTCTCTCAATCGGTTTTTCCTTTTTTCTTTCAATCATCCATCTCTTTACATGTCTACTGAATTTAGACTTATTTTCGATTTTTTTTAATATATTTCATTATTATATATATTATATTAATATATAGGAGTACAACTTTGCTTCTGCGGTTTTTTTTCGGAATTTGAGGCTTTATTATAAAAAACTGGTTACACATTTACGATTCAAAGATTGTCCATCGCTGGCCACTACTTTCTCCCATCTTTTAGACAGCGTACAAATCCCACGTTGGAAAAACTGGTCAGTCAGGCCGTGTGCAATTTCTGGAGAATACGAGAATAAGGTTCCCATGTATGTCTTGACCACTTTCGCAACATGGAGTCGAGCATTGTCATGCTGTAAAATCAATTTATCATGTCTCTCGTTGTATTGCGGCCGTTTGTCTTTCAATGCTCGGCTCAAACGCATTAATTGCGTTCGATAACGATCGCCTGTTGTTTTCTCAGTCGCTTTTAACAACTTATAATACACTATTCCGAGGTGGTTCCACCAAATACTGACCTTGGAACCATGAATATTCGGTTTCGCCTTCAACGTGGAGGCATGACCGGGATATCCCCATGGTTTTCTGCGGTTGGGATTATCGTAATGAACCCATTTTTCGTTCCCAGTCACAATGCGATTTAAAAATCCTTTCGGTCTTTGTCTTGCAAGCAGCTGTTCACAAGCAAAAAACACCGTACAACATATCTCGGCTTCAACTTCTTCTGAACCATTCCCATGATTTTCTGGCGTTTTGAAATGGCTTTTTGCGTCACTCTCAATGATTTTGCAAATTTTTGTTGCGTTTTGCACGAGTCTTGATGAAGTAATGCCTCCAATTCTGCATCTTCTAAAACTTTCTCTCTTCCATCGCCATGCTGGTCTTGGACGTCGAATTCACTGTTCTTGAAGCGTTGAAACCACTCTCGGTACGTTCTTTCACTAAGAACAGCCTCACCATAGGTATTTGAGAGCATTCGATGAGCATCAGCCGTAGATTTCCTCATATTAAAGCTCAAAAATAAAACCTCCTGTAAATGACTAGGATTTTGCTAGTAAGCTGACATGTTTTATCATGAATAACTTCATGATGCAGACAGAGATTGTTAAAATTTCGATGGCGTTATGTTTACAAATACCTAAGCTC
This sequence comes from Harmonia axyridis, assembly GCF_914767665.1. Lineage (NCBI taxonomy): Eukaryota > Metazoa > Arthropoda > Insecta > Coleoptera > Coccinellidae > Harmonia > Harmonia axyridis. Next base: position 2,376,971 of record NC_059508.1, read on the forward strand.
AAAAAGGTAAATTCTGCAGGCTGCAAAACCTCAACCCATATCGGATACTTGGAATTAATGTAGCGTTACAAAAAGTTTTAGGTATATTCAGTATTTTAAACGTCTTGTGTACCTTTGAAATTAATGTATGATAGCAAGAACGGAACTGGTTCTTTGATATCAAGTTGGCGTAGGAATTAATATAACTTCAATTTATGGTTTATACAGGGTAGGTCAAATTAATAGGCAAAAATCTAATTTATAACTATCAATATTTCATATGTATTTCATGTCAAAGTATTTGAGATCACCCCTTTCATTGCTTGCTGCAGTTTTGAGTACTCTTTTTTGGTGGAAAAATTTCCAATCTTTTCGAGAGATCTATGGTCCTTATTTCGAAAATTTCCATTATCTCCGATAAAATCTACTTTTTTATAATCGCTAGAGATAATTTCACTGTGTAAAACGGCCTACCTTTCGAGATATTTTATTCTGGTAAGTCAAATTAATCAAATTTACCTGGAATATAAAGAAAGAATATTATTAATGTGGATTGGTTAAAGTTGTAAATTTTCAATTCTTAGATATAACGCGATAAGTTTCAAAAAAAAAAATCGTTTGATGGGCACCTATCTTAGTTTACGAATTCGAACCTCTGAATGGCATCTTGAGGTTTCAATTCTTACACCAAATGAATGTTATAGGGTTACAGACTTAGTTTTTTGTGCAAAATGCGGTATCGCTAGGACCTATACACATTGAAAACACTTGCACGCTTCTGAATAGGGAGTTCGGGATCATCACAAACATGTAGGTCATCTGCCTGGCCTCTGCTGTCACACCGCTCTACTCAAACTATTAACATTTCCGAATGAGACAAATAGATGGAATCATTTGAGTGACGAAAAAGCGATGAAGTTTTCCAAATACTCAAGAAAATTTGGAGTCGCACTACATTCGTGAAATAACTGTATTTCTGTGAATTTTTGTAAAATCCGGTTACACACAGCCCATGATCAGCTCCCGAAAAACGCTCCATAGCTACTAAACTCCAAAAAGCTACCGATTGAGATATCTCCCGCACTCGTACGAATCTCTGCGTTCGCCTTTTATTTAAAGCTAATCACTCCAGAATGAAATATTTCTTTACCGGTGAAGTCAAATCATTTATAAAAATCAAATTAAGGTAGTAAGGACAAAACTAGATTTTCACAACGATAATTTCCAAATTACTAATTGTTTTTACCCTAATAAGGTTGAATTTTCCAATAAAATTGTTGATCTCGTTATTACAACCCGTTTCAATATGGTAAATGTCAAATGTAAATTGTCGAGTTCCAATTAATCTAATGAACAATTAGTCGTTTCGGCCACTAAAACTCGAATTGGTCTATTTGCCCACTAATTGAAATAAACTTCGTATTAAACCGTCTAGTTTGTTCATTTTGTTGGGCTAAAACTCTCTATCAAACGATGTTTTATACCAGAATCTAATTCCAGCTTCGGTACACCCAAAGACGCTTATTTAACGCAATATGTAAAATAGCTTTTATCCGGTAAGCTTCGATGTGTTCAAAGTTTAGATGATTTTCCAAAGGGGATGCTCCCCTTTAGTTTTTACCAGAAAGTTGAGTAATAGGCTTTTGGAATACTAAATAATAAGATTAAAAGTGATTTATGATAGAAGTAATGAATCATGGTCATACGACATTAACACAGAATAAGAGGATTAAGAGTATTATCGAGAATGGAATGAAAAATTTCTTCTCATCAAGTGAATTTTATTCTCGAATAGATTACTTTGATGTCGCTCAGTTCTTTTCGAAAAAGTTTCAAAAAATGAAAATTATCTCGCGGAGCTTGAACTCACAGAGTTAATGAAATAATCAAAATTTCATGAAACTGAGAATTCTTGGAGGATCGATGCGCATAGCGATCTGAATTTCATGCTTCAAGCGCAAATAGTTTTTGAAGAAGGCTTTATACGGTGGACGATCTTTCTATTCGATCTTCAGATTGAACTCAATGCAAAATGAGAGATATGGAAATTTCAGGTGGATTTTTCTCTCAAGGGAATCCAAAGGTTTAATATAGCAAATAATGAAAGGTCCATCATTTCCAATTCATCGAATTCCCTCATCTCACATTTTATATCGACCCATAAAAAAAATGATATAAAATTTCATTTCCTATGGGATCAAACTGCGAGGATATATAGCCAAACCTCAGGGAACATTGGAGCAGTTCAGTGGAAAACCACACGTTTCAATTTTCTAATTTCAAGCTGATATTTCAGAATTACGTTGCAGTAATTATATCTTATCTTATTGAATAAGCATTTAGGTTTTTCTATATTGAATGATATAGGCCTTCAAAATTTGTGACTCAAATTCTTGAAGTTGCCATAAATGGACTCATATTCATGTGGAGCATGGGCAGTTCTAAGATTTTTTCAAGAGATGAAAGATCTATCAGAGGATCTGTCTCTAATTATGTATTGCAAATGAAGTATTATGTGCAGAAACATTGAAAATGTTACATAAGGCTTTGAGTGAATCAACTTCATCAAAAACATATACCTTTGTCCAGTCCACATATTTGTCTCACAAAAACTCGTCATAAGTGTTGATTATGACAGTTCTCTTCAATTATCGTCGTATTTTTGACTCGTTATTCTTTACAGATAGGGAGAAATTTAAGAGGTCAAACTCGTTGAAAAACATCGAATTTTTGATGAAAAACTAGATTATGTACCACCATAATGCAAGGAAAGAACCATACAAATTTTAACAAATCACTAACGTATTTTTTTGAGATATCACCGGCTGCCACTTTTCTATTTCAAAAATTCAAAAAACCCCTTTGTTCTCTGTAGATAGAAAACATTAAAAAGAATTCATAACGCGTACTGAAGTCAAAGTGTGAATATGCGCTTTAAAATTCCTACAACTGCTATGAAAAGTAGCGTATTCTGCATAGTTTACTCAATTGCAAAACTATATATTGCGCATACTGTGGGAAATATTATTCCCCACGGCACTTTGCCCACACCTCCCTTGGTAGACCAATGAAATTGGGTTTTTGAGTCGTTTCTATGGAAACGCAATAAATTAGCACATACTGTCAACGAAGGTCATTTTGATTCGAATCATGTCCATTACTTGAATTATTGAAATTTGTGCAATTGTAGGAAAAGTATAGTGTGCAACATGTGGAGAATAGTTATTTATAATACAAGTGCAGAAGGCATTGATATTCTTCCACGAGTTCAAAATTCAAAAACGAGCCACGAAGTGGCGAGTTTTGGAATGAACGAGTGGTAGAATGAGCCTTCTGTACGAGTATTATACATTATTTTCTCTAATTCATTGCATTTTCATTGAAATTAATGAAATATTTCCATAAATATCATTTAGTGATTTTTGCATCGAAAAATGTTGGTTGGCAGAACTGATTTCTTTAAGGCAAATTGATGAATTGACAGATAAAGCCGTGGCGGAAAGTTCGGAGTACCAACACAGAATAATAAAATATAACCATGAAAACAGTGCGTTTCTGATATATTCTCGCACGATTTTGTTCTACAAGATGTGGAAGAATGAACGGAATAACCACAGAATTAGAGAAAGTCATTTTCTCTATCGTGTGTTTGCGGCACTCGCCTTTCAGGCTCGTGCCACAAACTTCCACACTCGCGAGAAAAGTTGGACTTTCCCCACTTGTTGCACAATATACTATTTCTTGATGCAATTAAAGATAATTCCATCAAGAAAACATTTTGAAGCGCATTTTCAGGCATTGACTTCAGTTCACCTTGGAGACAAGGTGAACTGAAATAAATTTAATTTATCTACTCCTATTGAATTATAAACTCATTATTCAACTGCTTTTGAGCAATTAATAGTATCTATTAACAAACAGCGTGATTTATAATAACTCACTACTATAACTCACTATTATAAATCAGAAAATATGGATCTGTGCTTCTATACTTCTCTGCTTCTATTCGATTGACCGAAAGGGAACATTCCATTATTGTTATTGAGGGGAGGAATGTCCGAGGGAATGTCACTTTTGACGTTTTCAAATTAGGTTGAATTATTGTGAATGTTTTGCTGAAAACGATTAATTCAGATAGTGAAGATGAAATATTATAAAGGTATACATTCCCAAAAGACAAACAGCTAATGTTACCATACAGAATTAATTGCCCGAAAAAATATAAAGGAGTTTGAAAAAATTTTCAAGATTGGTGTAGCAGTAAGATCATTAAGTCATCGTTTACAGGGAATATTTTTTGGTATATTTTAATGCATTTTATAGGAAAATATTAAGGTTTTTCAATAAATTTCTATGTCTGTACTCTGTACTGGATTCGAGCTAGCCGAAGCTAGTTCGATTGTGATTGGTAGCACTAAGTTTCCATCTCTCTTGTACGGGATCGAGCACATTATGTTTATTTCCCGTTCCTTCTGTCTTTATTCTAAGTCTGTATTTTTTCTTAGTATTTATTGATATAGTCGTAGATAAAGTATAGTATTCAACTTGCGGTAATGGTCATAACTCACTTGATGAATTACAGCACTCGCCTGCGGCTCGTGCTGCAAACATCATCTGCGTGAGTTATGACCTACATTACCGCTCGTTGAATAATATACTATTAAATGAATGATGCTTATTCTTCAATGCTTATTCTTTATTTTATCGAGCAATTATCAGTATTTTTTTAAGAAATATAAGTATGAGCTATCGATAATTGGAAATCGAAATATACCACGTCATTTGGATGTGCTTGGTTTATTGGTCATTGACTATATTGACAAAATGAAACCATCAACAGTGAATTGATCAATAGATAACATTACTGCAGCGATTGAGTGAAAAAAATTGAGAAAAACGTTATTTCTGATTATGACAACTTAGTTGTTCAAATGTGTGTCGAATGCTAATAAAAATTTTATATTGTCAAGAGGGTAGTTACTTAAGTTCTCAAATCCATATCTCATTCAAATTAATAGAGTTGTTTTCTTTCACGTGCCAAATACGCAGATCCCACCCTGCAAACTTGAATCAGAAAAAAAATCACCTTGGAAAATCCAGTACAACAACAAATTTCGCCGCCCATAAATGAACGAGGCAAATATTGACACCGTAAAACAAGACAAGCCGCCTGTCCGCCACTTAACAGATTCTTCGAACACGTCCGTATAAAAGTTGAAAAGCGATGACTCACTCATATTCCATGAACAGCGTGGAAAATGGTAAAGTGTGCCGCCTAAGCTGCTCAATGTTGAGACAAAGGATAATCGATAACGGGGTTAACCTCTTGAAAGTCATTGGGGAGCGCGCTGGAACACATGGAGCGTTCGAATTGTTTCTCAATGCCGTGGAAGAATTTATAGGCCTTCATTTCCACAGAACGGCGGATGAGAAGTGTCCTTGACTAGGAAGGTGATTGTCTTTTTCCTGAATTATTAGCTGAAATATTTACGCTTTATTCGGATGCCGAAATTGGGTTTTGTTGTTCCACGGACCGCCGATCGGTGCTCCCACAAGGGCGGCGTGTGTGGGGCGCCATAGCCGGTCAGAGAAACCTAATCGAATATTAGTATAAACGTCCATTACGTCAGACTAACATTATTCATTATTTCACCTATCTTGATGATAATCTACATAGGCGTACAACTTTGCTTCCACCGTTTTTTAGACCGGAAGTTCTGGTCAGCCAGGACGTGTGCCATTGATCGAAACAAGTGAAAGTCTGAGGGACCAACGTCTGAAGAATACGGCGGATAGGGTAAGACTTCCCATTTCAACGTTTCCAAGTATGTCTTGACTAGTTTCGCAACATGTCATACTGTACAATCACTTTATTATTTCTCTTGTTGTATTGCGGCCGTTTGTCCTTCGATGCTCGGCTCGAACGCATTAATTGCGAACAATAACGATCACCTTTGATTGTTTTAGTCGGTTTTAAAACTCATAAAACACTACGCCGAGCTAGTCCCACCAAATACTGGAACCGTGAATATTCGGTTTGGCCGTCGACATGGAATCATGGTCGGGATATCCCCGTGATTTTCTGCGCTTGGGATTATTGTAATGAACTCATTTTTCGTTCTCCCATCACAATGCGATGCAGAAACCTCTTTCATTTTTGCCTTGGAAGCACCTATTCACAAGCAAACAAACGCCATTCAATACCTCTCGGCTTCAACTCGTACGGCAACCAATTTCCTTGTTTCTGAATCATTCCCATGACTTTCAGGTGTTTCGAAATGGCTTGTTGCGTCACTCCCAATGATCCTGCCAATTCTTGTTGCGTTTGACACGAGTCTTCATCAAGTAATGTCTCCAATTCTGCATCTTCGAAAACTTTCTCTCTTTCACCGCCATGCTGGTCACCGACGTCAAAATCGCCGTTCTTGAAGCGTTGAAACCACGTACTTTCACTAATAGCGGCCTCACCATAGGTATTTGTGAGCATTCCATGAGCCGCAGCCCCAGATTTCTTCATATTGAAGCAAAAAATTGAAACCTTCCGCAAATGACGAGAATTTGGCTCATAAGCTGATTTGCTTGATCGGGAATAACTTTATGATGCAGACACAAATCGACTAATATCTCGATGGCGTTATATTTACAAATACCTAAGCTTATTGTACAACATCTACGATATTGTACACCAATATATGTGTGTTTAACAGAAATCCATTATTTTTGCATAAAAAACAAAGCTTTAATTACCATAGTTAGAAAGATCGGATTTAGGTCAGTAATGCGCCGTTTATTTGATATTTTGTTTCCATTTTGAAGGTTATATCATTATGCTTTTCTCGTAGAAGCTCTAGTCCCTATTGGCAAAACATTGAGACTGTCGATTTTCACAAGATGGTAATCACTTGGTGCCAGGTATGGACTATAAGGTGGATGCATAAGAACCTCCCAACCTTCTCCCGGAACTTCTTTCTAGCTACTTTCGATGTGTGTAGCCTAGCGTTGTCCTGATGGAACACAATTCCTCTCCCAGTAACCAAAGCTGGTTGCTTCGGAGCGATTGCATCCTTCAGATAATCCAATTGTTGACAGTACAGTTCCGAGTTAAGAGCCGTCCCGTAGTGGAGCAGGTCAAAGTAGATGATTTCCTGTCAATCCCACCAAATACACAGCAAAACATTCCTGGCCGTCAATCCTAACTTGGTCATCGTTTCCAACGGCTCACTGCATTTCGACCACGATCGTTTTCGCTTGACGTTTTCGTAAGTGATCCTTTTTATCAGAAGTTACAAACCGCTTCGAAAATGGGTCGATTTCGTTGCAATTCAGCAGAGATCCGCAGAAGGAAATTTAGTCCATGAGGTTTTTGCAACCAAGTCTTAATGAATACATGGAAATTAAATTTGGTGCCAGCCGTGGCACACCCTGTAGTAACCTCAAGCTTTTTTTTAATGAATCATGTGCTTTCGTTGAATTCTTTTTCACGGTTGGATAGAAAGTCATATTGTAAGAATAAGTTTTATTGCTTGACTAAAATACCAGTTAAGAAAATTTGCGGTTTCTTTTCATAATATAAAAATTGATAATTCGGAAAAAAATATTTAAGCCGTTAGCCGAAAATCAGACTAAAAAGTTCAGAAAAGTTTAATAGCAGCACGTCATTTTATAAAAGCACGAACTGTCGACCCACGATGAAAACTCATGTGCCGCCTCTGGCTTCTGGTTTTGATGTCGACTCGTTTTGGAATGATCAATCATTCTAAATTACAGACGCTGATTTTCACCCTTGGAACTTATTGCTGCGAATGGCAGTGTCAGATTGATGCTCGAGCCAGAGTTTTCCCGTGACGATTTAGAAATGGAATGAATGTTTCCCGTTTACTCCGATTATCCTCCTGGATTTATCAATGTTTACTAATGAATTCGGTCAGAACGATTTTCGTCAACCCCTCCTTTCCACTTATACCCTTCTAATTATAGAAAATAGGCTTGGTTAGTTTGCATTTCCTAATCGATGGCACGTGAACTCGAGAATATTCATGATATTGTGAACATTTGCCTCGCTTTGACTACAACCACACATCATTAAAAAAAGAAGAGGTTGCTGGAAAACTTTGTTTCACATTTACGAGTCAGTTCATACTATTTCAAATATTCGAAATTCATTCCTCGCATATCTCTTGATGAAACATACTTTCAATATTAATAAAAGAAAATAAATAAAAACACTTGGCTATACGTTTCACAATTTACTATTTCAAATAGTTGATCGGATATTGAACGTTGAAACAAAAAGGTCGCTGAAGTTTCTGCTAGAAGATTGCTACCCCACATTCATGAAACTATTGTAACTGTTACTGATTAGTATAACGACCTTAAGGTCTATTGTAAGCTGTTCTCACCATAGCATCATCTTCAGCTTGCCTCTTAGACCCAGGGGGCAAGCTAGATCTAGGAGTACATTAAGTCAAGGGCGTAGAAATGGGGGGGTACTGGGGGTAATTGATTCTTTTTTGATGAACCGTTGGTTGTCAAAAAAATGTAAAGAAACTCTGGTCCAGTACTAAACTTTCTGGTTTGTTATAGTTTTATCGGATCTGCTATCGATTTCGATTTTGCATTAAGTATCTAGGATGGCTTTAAAGAAGTTGCTTCCACACTCCAACAAATTTCTCATCCTAAGAATTTTTTGCATTTGCAATGGCGGGTCATTCTGTGACCAGGTGATCAGGAGTTTCTTCCTCCTTCCCACAGAATCTGCACTCGTCAGTCTCAAAATCAATAAAAAGTGAGAGACAAATATTCTTAAATATTTCACAATCTATAAATAAATTTTGCCAATAACTTAAGATCAAACAAGCATTTTTCTTTTTCAAAAACTTAAATTACTACTTCCAGACATCCGTGTTTTGTGAAAGAAAGATATGAACAAGAATGCTCAGCAACTATAGAAAACGTTTCTTGAAGTTCTAATAATTAGATTATATCTTGTCGAGGCAATATTAAGCGCTCATTACTATTAGAAATGTTTATATCTTTCACCGTTGATCATTAGTTGTTTGACAGTTCTTTGAAATATTTTCTTCAGGTTCATGAGACATTGGAAGACGAAACTCTCGTTTACTTTTATTGACAAGGGCTAGATGTCATCAGGTGTCTTGAAAAACCCAACGTTATATCCCAACGCTCCATATGATATGAACAAAAATGTTTGTACTCGAAATGAAAAAAAGAAAAGGTTTCTAGGCATGCAGGAGAGCATTCAATATAGCTTCGTATTATGTTCGAGATGGGGTGGCAGCTTTATGGCTTGGAGAAAGATCACCAGGCATCCATTCAATTCTGTAGAAGGCAAAAGGCGTGAAAATATCTGGAAGTATGCAATGACAATGCCAGAGGGGGGACGAAAGTGGAAGCGTAATAACGGCAACGAAGATTGCTTTCACAGTAGTAAATATGAAATCCCACAAAGCGATCCAGGAATGCCAACATTAGGGTTTCAAGAATGAAGACGTCCAAAATCGATATATGTATAAAAAAAAGAGGGAACCTTTTTTGATGGCGAATATTACGCATAATCGGATGGTGGTGGCTTGTTATAACTGCAGAATGGTCATCTCACCCTTCCCCCTTTCGTTTGGAGACGTGATTTTCCACTGGGGCTTTTTTCGAGAAGAAAACGTCAATGTGATGCAAATTGGCGGATGCGTCAGTTATGTATATTGGATGTGAATTCATCAGCACATGAATGGATCTAATTCTCACAGAAGGCTGTTGCTCTATTTTTTGACATACTCTCAGATTAGTAATTTTGAAAATGAAATACTTTTGAGAAAATTCAAAATGATTTTCACAAAAGGAAAATGTTGGATCAATAATTGAAACAAACTCTTTCGGATATTTTACTTGATTGCTTTCGAATAAATAGATCAAATTGTATCATCAGTCTTAAGTAGGAGCTAGACATCCAAATGATAAATCGTTGAAACTGTTCCATTTAATCACGTTAGAATTATAACTGACCATTGATCTTAGACAACTTTAGTCATTTATACTCCAGACAATAGCGCTCTACCCCCCGGTGTATCTCTTCCAGTTTACAGCTCAATAATTGAAGAAAATATCTGTCTTCTCTCGAAATATGCGATGATAAATATTCTTGAAGTAGCCTCATTGCTTACTCTCTCATGTATAATACTGCTCAGCGAACATTTTATTTAAAAAATATCTTTAACTGAATTCATTCCTGGAAAACGTCAGATTACATTCTCAAAGGTTCATTATATATTTTTCTATTCCGCATGCTGTACAGCGAATTCTCATCTAATTCTCCAGTGAAATTGAAGTGGATGAAAGCTTTCAATTATACTAACATACACAAGGGTGAATCCAGGATTTTGCCAAGGGGTGGAACGTAAAGCATATTTATGTTACAACGAAAACTCTGCAAATGTGGTCAAGCAAGGTGGGAGAGCTCTCAAAAACCCTCATCATATTATGCAATATAATACATTTCCCTCAAGGAAATCCTCAAAAGCTCATTGTTGATGATTGATTCCGACAAAAACGTGTCATTTCCTCTGAAAAACCCTATAGATAAATCATGTTAGCACCATCCAATATATCCTTCCTAAAAAAGGTGTTTCGTATAGAAAATGTGAAATCCCGAAAAAGCTGTATTCTTTTTATACGTTATTTTCTCGTCAAATTCCAGTATGTTATCCGGCCATATCGCTCAGCTAGATCCAGACTATTCATCGAATGATTCCAGTGAATATATTTACGAAGAAAATTGCCTTTTTATCGCCCGGTTCTCAGCGTAGAGTAGAAAGCCTACTGCGAGAAGATTATCAACACTTTTATCGACTATAAAACGACTGCAGGCGATAGACTATGTGTTCCCATCTCTCTCTCCCTCATCCCTATTAAGTATTAAACACGAATGCATCAACGAAAATTAGACTGGCATTGGGGATGCAGTACACAAGCTGTAGTGGACAAGGAGGAAAACGATTGGGGTGAAAGTTTAACCACAGTTATTCGCATGGATAGTGAGGAACCGATGCAGAACAGCGAATTTTCCATCCCCTCGTAATAGGACATATTAGTGATGTTAGAATGTATGGTAATCTTTTTTCGATGTTCAAATCTTGAGATCAGACTACTTTATTTGAAAGTAAATGCTTTTATTGAGACAACAAATACTTCGTTCTTCAATCATGAGTGTGGGTTTTCATTTCAACCCATGATTTATCAAAATTTATTTTGACTTTTGACTCATTGAATTTTCCAGAAATAAATGTTGAGAAACTCATTTAATTACCTGAAAGAAGGTTAAACAAAAAATAGGTATAAATCTTTTGAGCCTCGACCATTCATGCACCAGTTACTTCTTTCAAGTTCACATAACTGTAGGTCTATACATAACTGTATATAGGTATATACAGGGTGGGCCACGATTCATTGTACCTTGAATTTTTAAGGAAAACGGAAGGTACGATTTTATTGAAAATATGTTTTTTTGTGTAGGCATCACAGATCTGAAATATTTTCAGCGCTCCGGTGTTGCCGCTCATATCAAAAAATACTAAAAATTCGATAGTTCGAATAAAATGTATATTATTCCTTTTTCGGTTTGCCGTAGCCTCTAGATTATATATGTATCAACTTCCTTGTCCCTATCTTAAGCGATTTTCGAGTTATTGATTGTTTTACTTTTTTGAATAATGAAAATAATGAAAATAACGAAATTCATAGGAGGTTTGATCGAATTTTTTGCATAGTATTCTCAAACTATTAGGCGGACAACTTTGCTTCCGCCATTTTGCAATAGATGGCTGTAGCGGTAAGTGGTAGTCGAAATAAATAAATCGTAGATGTCATTCAATACGCTAAGTTATTTGTTAACATAACGCCATCAAAATATTATTCGATTTGTGCCTGCATTATAAACTTATTCTCTATTAAACATATCAGCTTACGAGCCAAATTCCCGTAATTTGCGGAAGGTTTCAATTTTCTGCTTTAATATGACATCCGCGGTTGAAGAACAACGAATGCTCTCAAATACCTATGACTATTAGTCAAAGAATTTTCCGATAGGTTTCAACCCTTCAAAAACGGTGGTCGAAGACCAGCATGGTGGTGGAAGAGAGAAGGTTTTCGAAGATGCAGAATTGTAGGCATTACTAAATGTCAAACCCAACAAGAATTGGCACGATATTTGGGAGTGACGCAACAAGCCATTTCAACGCCTGAAAGTCATGAGAATGATTCAGAAACAAGGAAATTGGGTGCCGTACGAGTTGAAGACGAGAGATGTTGAACGGCGTTTGTTTGTTTGTAGACACCTGATTTCAAGGTAAAGAAGGAAGGGATTTCTGCATCTCATTGTAACTGGAAACGGAAAATTGGTTCATTACGATAATTCCAAGCGCAGAAAAGCATGGGGATATCCCGGTCATGTTTCCCCCGTCGACGGCCAAACCGAATACACGGTTCCAAGGTCATGCTCAGTATTCGGTGGGACCAGCTCAGGGTTGTGTATTATGAGTTGTTGAAACCGACAGAAACAATCACATGTGATCATTAACGAACGCAATTTATGCGTTTGAGCCGAGCATTGAAAGACAAACGGTCGCTATACAGCGAGCGACATGATAAAGTGATTTTACAGCATGACAATTCCCGACCCCGTATTTCGAAAGTGGTCAAGACATACTTGGAATTGCCATTCGTTGATCATAATCATTGCTTGAATGTTCAATTGATATCTGAAGTGCAAGAAGCTTTCTACAGTTCATCAAATAGATTTTTTAAGTGTTTTTCAGAGACAAATTGATGAATGCGCTGGTTCAAAATTTCGTGTTGGAAATAGTCAAAGCGTCCGAAAATTTAGTATCTCATTTTGTCAGAATGAATAATATCATATTCTTGTCGCGCGAATTGATCGCGATATTTGAAATATATTCAAGAGAAATTAAATTAAACCAAATTGTTAGTTTTATCCGTTGTACTAACTGGGTAATTTTACTGAGTTTCTCAAGAAATTTTTTCATTCGAATCCTATCAGTTTCAGTTATTTATGGACATTGATAACCTTCTCACCATTACCCTGAGGGAAATATTTGATATAATGTTCTTTTCTCGAATTTTCAAATGGTCACTTTCAACTTATAGAATATATATTCGAAAAAGGAGTGAAAACGAAAGAATTTTTCCGGAAACTCTAATCATATAGATCCGATTGTCCGGGATCCAATCAGTCTTCAATTGAAGGATCAAGACATTATCTAACGGATTGAAACCCAGTTCACAGAATAAAAGCGTACCGACGACGAACAAAGCCCCGAAGAACAAAAAAATAAGGAACCTAATTATGAATTTCAAAAGATCTCCGAAGGTATTAGGGACTAGTCCTATTACTTGAAAGATTTTCGATTAAGGTCGGGACCCATGATGAGATCTCTATTGAAAGGATTTCTCCGTGTCCCTACGTTTAGTAGCTGATGATATTTTCTCCATTTGCCACTCTTTTCAATCCGAAAGCTGAAGGAAATGTCCCCGATGCGTCATACGTAAGGGGAGGATTATGTGGGACTTGGGGAGGGGTTGCTTGCTACATCTTGTTGCCCCGGTACAAGAAGGGTGACTAAGACATTGAAGACTTTTTTACATGACGTGTATTCTGATGTAGGGTAACTTTGATTGCGTTGGGGGTTGGAAGCCGAATAACAAGGGTTATTAATAAATAGTTCGATAGTAATTATCAGGTCAGTTTGTAGATGACTTGATTGTCTCCATCGTTTTAAGTTTGGATGTTGTTTTTTGACGATCGTATCATTGATGATCAGATGAACAAATTGTTTTTGCACCACAGAATATATTCTTCAGATTTCACTGAAACATTTGGATTTTCCAATTACTGTTTAATTACTGCACAAATTTTCTACGTAAAAGTGAAGTTTTCAAGAACTTGGATACCTGTAAGTGATTTGAAGTGACTTTTAACAATGAATTATCAAAAATATTGAATCTATAATTATTTCAACATTACTTTGTAACTGTCTGCGCGAAAATTTGAAGTACACGTCTCCGTTTAGTTTCTAGTGGTGTTTCCGAATATTATAACAGGCTTTAAAAATTCCGATGTACAGGGTGTTGTTTCGAGGATTCAAACGATTCATAATTTTTTGTTAACCCGGACCTGGATTTTCAAGGCGGTTATTGCATGATGTTTGTTTTCTCAATAAGGAACATATTTGCCAAATATGAAGAAAATATACCAGGTGGTTCTTTTGATATGGCCTCAGAAAGAAACGGGAAAAATTCATAAAACACCCTGTATCTCGGTTAAGAAGACAGTAAGACCCAATAAACGTGGTATCTCCAGAACCGCCTTGGTGCCACCTATGCACCTGTGAATTATTTCCGTTTCCCAATGAAACACCCTGTATATAGAGTTCATCGATAAAGTGATTAACAACACAAATCTTGCAATAAATCCTTATTGAAATCATTCTCCAGTGCCGACAAGGATATCTGAGAAGGATACCATTCAAACCAATGCTTTCTGTATTCAGCCCTGAATAAATCGAACAATTAAAATTTCCCTGCTTCACTGGAATAATTAGAGCTCTCGATATTTACTTCAGCATGACTGAACCGATTCGGTAACGACTTTGGGATATTCCAAACGACAACGAAAATCACAACCTTTTCGGTCGAAGATGAAGGGCTGTCAAACACACGATATCCGTTTTCCATTGTCGAGCCGAAAATGAACTGATTAAATTTTACCACCAACGTCAACAGCAACCGTAGAATAATCTACTGCTTTCCGGGCAATTTGAAGTCTCTCGAATATATTCGGTATTCATCTCTGGAAACCGTTGCATGGCTTTTGATAAGATAACATTCCTAATCTATGTGGAATTTGATTATGTCTACCCCAATTGATTGATAACTAGTCAGCTGAGGTGCGTTTATACTGACTGAGGTTTATATGGTTGAATAGGTATAATTTGCGCAGAACAAGTTATGAAGGTTTTAGTCGATATACAGGGTCTTTCACGAGCAACCTCACCCATATTTATACGGGAAACTACTGAACGTATTTTCATGAAATTCAGCACTTATAAGTATTTCACGATGCTGATGAAATCTAAATAGATGGCGAATTTTGATTCGAATTTGGCGGTTCTGGAGATACCCCATTTATTGGGTCTTACTGTCTTCGTAGCCGAGATACAGGGTGTTTTATGAATTTTGTCCGTTTCTTTCTGAGGCCATATCAAATGATATACCTGGTATATTTTCTTCATATTTGGCAAATTTGTTCCTAATTGAGAGCCCAAACTTATCATGCAATAACCGCCTTGAAAATCCAGGTCCGGGTTAACAAAAAATTATGAATCGTTTGAATCCTCGAAACAACACCCTGTACATCGGAATTTTGAAAATCTGTTTTAATATTCGAAGACACCACTAAAAACTGAACTGAGACGTGTACTTCAAATTTTCGCGCAGACAGTTTTACTGCACAAATTTTCAACGTAAAAGTGAAGTTTTTAAGAACTTGGATACCTGAAAGTGGTTTGAAGTGACTTTTAAAAATGAATTATCAAAAATATTGAATCCGTAATTATTTCAACATTATTTTGTAATTCATTTATACATTGGTTTACCTTTTTAAACCTGTATACTATTTCAGTTTCTATTTATTGAGAATTGAGTTGTATTAAGTTGATATCGTTTATTTTGAAACAATTATGAGCAAAAAAATATAATAACAAAATAATTATATATTTAAGAGATACACCCTGTATCTCGACTACGAAGACAGTAAGACCCAATAAATGGGGTATCTCCAGAACCGCCTTGGAGCCACCTATGCACCTGTGAAGTATTTCCGTTTCCCAATGAAACACCCTGTATTGTCTATTCCTGGGGTGTCTCAAACGACTGATACTTCTGGGATCTGTCCTCTCTGCTACTTTTTACTAGTTTTTAATAACTGGGTTTCTACAGTTTATCAGAATTGCATGTGCATATTTCATATAATGGTCTGCAAATAGAAGTGTAGATTTTATTTGCATTTTTCAGCGTTAGACCTTGGTTCTTTATCACCAGTTAAGAGCAGTACTTTGCACGTGATATTGATTTCTTCTTCATCAGGTTGGTATGTTGATTGAAGTTTAGTTTTTGATTTATATGTACGCCTAAGTATTTAATTGAATGTTGGGTAGTCTTGTGTTGGGTACATAATTCAATTGTTGGGGTAACTTGGTGAAAGTTTATGGCCGAATATTATGAACTGTGACTTTTGTGGGTTGGGCTTTAGCCGCCAGATGCGGAACCAGTACTCGGTCTTATCCATCAACTCTTGTAAATTATTAATGCATTTTTTCAAATTTTCGTCATGCAACATAGTATCATCTGCATATCGGAGGATATACTGCTTGTTCATTGTCCCGGCTCAAATATATCTTCACAGTAAATGTTGTATAGGATAGGTAATAGAGGTGATCCTTGTGTTAATGTCTAGACTTATTGCTGCTGTTTTATATTTTTTCATCATGGCATTCTTGGTGTTAGATACCATGATGCTGAGTGGATAAATAGTTGATTTTTCGATTTGAAATCCGAACTGAGTGATTGGAATGTTGTTTTCAGTATATTTATTTAATATTTCTCTAATGATTTTATCATATATTTCACCCAAAACGGGGTGTTTTTGGTCGATTATACGGAGGTTTTAAATTTCCTCTCAAACATAGAATTACTCAACTCAATGATGATTTTATAAATATATATCATGTTTACGACTAGTTATACAAACACAAATGAATTCGTCTTCAGTTAGTCAAACCTCATGGTTTTAGACCATTTCTAGAAAAGTAGAAAAATACAGACATCTTGACAGAATGATAAACCTCTCTCTCTTGAGAAAGTCTGACAAGTTTGAATTTCAAAAGTATGAAATAAGGGTTGAATTTCTGTGATATTCAAATCAAATGTAGCATAAAAAATTCCATTTCCGTGATTTTTAAACTAAAATAATTGTTACAACAGGCATACGCATCGCAAAACCGAACAACAAATGTAGTATATCTGTGCTATGATGCATTTATGAATCAAAATATATTATGAGCTTCGCAAACCCTGTACAAAAAACAAATACAGTTGATATAATGATAATTAACATAATACATTATTCATAAATAGTATTGTAGCTGATTGGATTTCAATAAACTTAATATCCATAACTTGTTGCACCACTGCCAGGCATATGCACATGATACAGCTACAGATATACAACTTCATGAATTGGATACGAAACATCTCAAGAAGTGATACTTTGCAGAAAATTAATATCTTATTATTATTTTTTTATCGAACTTTTTGTTGCAGAATATTTCGATATCATTTCGGAAAACCAAAATATCAAAACGAAAAAAATGTTAGATACTTTAATTCTGTCGGAACCACTTATTTGTCTTTAATGTCGTTACTTTGTTACTTCAAAGATTGTAACTTGAAAAGAAAGAAATTTAACTTTCACATTGTTTTCGAGACGCACAGACACGTTAACATGTGCATGACCGTGCTGAAATCCATTATGTTTTTATCCATCTGAAAATCGCTTAATGTTGTGTCTAGAAATATCACAAACCACTTTAATCCAGCAAAATCCACATTCATTGACCTTCTGCTAATTCATGAGCTTTATACAAATGTTAGACAGGAATATGTGGTTATCACTTAGTGAAATGTCAAGAGTGTATAAGGTGGGTAGCAAAGTTAATAATCGATTATTAACACAGCTTGAGTTGTAGTTGATTTCAATTCTTCTCATGGCATTCAACCTTTTTTTCCAATATTTCGAATGATACTTCGAAATGGCTTCTGAAATAGCATGACCAGTTAAGACCAGGTTAGCACGTAGATATTGTCATTCTTCTGGTCTTACGTTCCTCATGTCACACAACTGAAACTCAAACGGTAAACAAAATCGAACTTTCGTTTGTAATAATTTCAATATATTGCGCAAGAGTAATTAAACTATTGTAAATTTTGCGTAGTTATCAAATGGAAAAGAGAATTCATAAGAATATATGAATATGTGATGGTAATAAATCACTAAAACAAATGTCTATTCATGGAAATTCGTGTAATGAAATATAATATAATGGTTTTATGAGGTACATTTCTGTCTCTCATGGAAGATATTATATATTCCATTATTTGCACACTGGTAGCTTAAATAAACATCTAAAGACGTCTGAAGAATTGGTTCAAGATTGTTCGCGATCAAAAATGTAAATGGAAAATTCTAGGGATACGTCATTATTTTCATATTCGAATGACTGAAGAGCAAGTTTACTCAATATAATGAGCTTCAAACTGGAAATTGGACTACCGTGTCACAGTTCGAATGGAAATTCCTCTACTGGAAATAATAAAAGAACTTCCTCTGAGGATGACAACAACAAAAGGTGAAATTGGAGATAACGCCCCAACTTTTCCTGATTTGAAACTTCTTCAATAGAATTCTCGAGTGAAAATGTTTATATTTATCTTGCAAGCACATCGTGTAGGCCACAAAAGGGCAATTTCAGACTTCAGAGAACATTGGTATATCAGGTTTTGCATGAATATTGTGTGGTGCAGCAAGCGAGTATGCTAAGTAGATAGTAGGTACGATTTTTGACACTTTCTTCTGGTCCACAAACTCCACTAAGAGTGCAGCGAAGTTTATATAATAATATAAATGAGTCATTCGATTCAGATTTAAATGAACTAATGAATTTGGATATAAGATTTTACCCACAACACGAGATAGAGTTATGAGCGAAATAAAATTAGCTGTTCAGTGAGTTCTCTGATGGAAAGTAAAACATTTTGCTGGTTACGAATCAAGTACACACAAAATTATATAGATAAGCAAAATATTAACAAAATATGAATCAAATACATTAATGTCACAATTTTTATCGAAATTTAATGAAAATCAACTACCTATCTAATATCTCACTCCTGAAGAGTTATATGTTTTCAATATCGAAAAGTTGTTGAGCTTCTTTGATGATAGAAAAGGCATATTACCAAAGTCTAGTCATGGTTTTAGGTTTTTTTTGTAAAATCCTTGTTGTTGAAATGCTCAAGTAGTATTGTTTAAAATGGAAATTTGTCGAAAACTGTTATATAGATACTGAGTTTTAATAATTCGATCATCCACCATGTCATGCAAATAACACTATCGTTTTTAATGCAGTTAATCTTAGAAAT
Source organism: Harmonia axyridis (assembly GCF_914767665.1). Lineage (NCBI taxonomy): Eukaryota > Metazoa > Arthropoda > Insecta > Coleoptera > Coccinellidae > Harmonia > Harmonia axyridis. The sequence continues at coordinate 2,396,237 of NC_059508.1, forward strand.
TTTCATTTGTAAGTTAAGAGTTCATACTGAATTGATAATTAGAAATGAAAGAATTTGTTGATTGATATTTAATTTTCCCTTCAAGAGCACATGGAGATGAAATTTTGAGTACCTTCTCTTGATTGAAATCAATATCTATCTATAATGATATAGGAGTATTCAACAAAGTTACAAACTTCCTTTAAAATTCTGCCTAGAAAGGTTCTCGTTGATGCAATATTTAAGCAATAGTTCAAAATTGCAAGTCTTCGTTGAAAAATAATGGATCAATTACAGTTAGTGAAGTATGGACTAAGTTATTCTAATGGAGTTTCCTGGAGTGTTATTAGTGAAACATTCAAGTTTAATCCTTTAAATAGCAGTTTTCCAGTTTTAAAACTGTGCCATAGATAATGATCAGTTATCGTGATTCGGTAATCTATAATTTCATGGGAAAGAAACACGTGAAACCAATATTTTCAATGCAAATAGCCTTCAAGGATTTCCTATTTTATTTTTATCAGCTGTTCGATTGAATGAATCAAATTGAGTTTGAAAGAATGGAATATACAACGAACAAAATGTACAAAATTTTGATATCCTTCTAATCAGTTCTCTTCTAGAACACGTGGTATACTATGTAAGAAAATATTTTAAGTACTCTGCTTATATTGACAGTTACTTTACTCTATCGATAATTAGAAATGGGTGATTATTAAAGTTTATTAGCAGTTTATGCTCATATGTGTACCTAGAAACATGTCGGTAAAGAAATATTCAAATCGATCGCTCAGAATTGCAATTTTTCATATGAGAACGATATACCTGCTAATTGTTGAAGTCTAGTCACAATTTTACAATTTGTTTGCTTGGAATATCCCTCATTATGTATTTTTCAAGTTCATTCTTTTGAAATTACAATGTTTTCATTGAAGACTGTGGTAGATCCTGGAAGATTTTATGATCAACAATGTCACACAATAAAAATAAAAAAAAAATTTATGTGAAAAAAATTCACGGTGTCTCATGGAATATCAGCTGTTCGACTGAAATAGTGTTCAAAGATGAGTCAATTTTTCAGAATTATGAGTTTTCTTCAAAGAATGTATTAACAATGAGGGCAACTAATTTATTGAAGTCAAGTCATGATTATTCAGATTTTTTTAACTGGAATCTCCTTACCGATAAAACATTCGAATAAATCGTGTAAAAAGACAGTTTTCTTTTAAAAAACTGAGAAACAGATATTAAACCTTCTAAAGGATTCACTAATTCGCAATGTCATACAAATAACTCACCTTGAACTAATGTTATCAATGCAAGAAACCTAACCTTAATCACGTAAAGAAAATAAACCCGCAACGTGCAATCCCCGCATCGGCTTAGGGGAAATACTGTGGTGCTGATGACTCATCGGATATATATAGCATCAAAGGAATTCTGACATCAGAGGGCTCCAATGGAAGCAGCAATCCTTGAGCATGCGAGCTGAAATATTTCAAAAGCTGCCGCGATCGATTCAGATCTTGCGCATTAAAAAACGGTGAAATAATTTTTATTTAGCCGTTATTTCTTCTTCTTCATTAAGAATAATTAGATGAACCTTCAAAAATTTTGAATTGACAATGATATAACATCTTCTTCATTTTAAATTTCTCACGATTTGACGATGTTAGGCGCATAGAAATCAGAAGTGTTTGCTCTCGAACTGACCTATGAGTCCGCTTGGCGGGAAAATGACGTAGACAAATACGTTAGCCATTCGAATAGGCTTCGTACGATACTAAATCTCACTTTAACACTTATATAACAGTGTTTTTCCAACTGGGAAACAAAAGCGATTGAAAAATATTAGTTACTCCATTTTCTTTTATAATTTCTGTGAGCCGCAAATTATGATTTACAAGAATCATTGAATTCTATTGAGGGAAAATGACACTTGAATTATTCTGTCAATCGAATTTTTAGTCGTACAACTCTGCTCCGCCGTTTTTTTTTTCGAAATTTTATTATAAAAAACTGGTTATACATTTATGATTCGAGGTATTGTCCATCGCTGGCCACTCCTTTCTCCCATTTTTCGGTCAGGGTACGAATCGCGCGTTGAAAAAATTGGTCATCATTTGAAGCGATCCACAAATCGATCCAATTTCTTACAACTTCATAAGACCGGAAGCGCTGGTCAGCCAGGCCATGTACCATTGATCGAAGCAAGTGATAGTCCGAGGGGGCAACGTCTGGAGAATACGGCGGGTGGGGTAGGACTTCCTATTTCAATGTTTCCAAGTATGTCTTGACCACTTTCGCAACATGGGTCGAGTATTGTCAAGCTGTAAAATCACTTTATCATGTCTCTCGTTGTATTGCGACCATTTGGCTGCCAATGCTCGGTTCGAACGCATTTATTGCGTTCAATAAAGATAGCATGTGATTGTTTCAGTCGGTTTTAACAACTCAAAATACACTACCCCGAGCTGGTCCTACCAAATACTGAGCATGACCTTGGAACCACGAATATTCGGTTTGGTCGTCGACGTGGAAGCATAGCCGGAATATCCCCATGATTTTCTGCGCTTGGTATTATCGTTATCAACCCATTTTTCGTCTCCAGTCACAATGCAATGCAGAAATTCTTTCCGTCTTTGCCTTTCAAGCAGCTGTTCACAATCAAACAAAAGCCGTTTGACAACTTGTACGGCACCCAATTTCTTTGTTTCTGAATAATTTCCATGACTTTCAGGCGTTTCGAAATGGCTTGTTGCGTCACTTCCAATGATTCTGCCATTTCTTGTTGTGTTTGACACAAGTAATGCCTCCAATTCTGCATCTTCGAAAATCTTCTGTCTTCCAGCGCCATGCTGGTCTTCGACGTCAATTTCACCGTTCTTGAAACGTTGAAACCACTTTCGGTACGTTCATTCACTAATAGTGGCCTCACAATAGGTATTTGAGAGCATTCGATGAGCCTCAGCTGCAGATTTTCCCATATTTGAACAGAAAATTAAAACTTTCTGCAAATGACGAGAATTTGGCTCGTAAGCTGACATGTGTAATCTAGAATAACTTCTTTTTGCAGACACAAATCGACTAATATTTCTATGGCGTTATGTTTACAAATTCCTTAGCCTATTGTATGACATCTACTTTCTATTTATTTCGACTTCCACTTACCGCTACAACTATCAATTGCAAAATGGCGGAAGCAAAGTTGTACACCAATAGATTTTCAGAAAGTCTAATATTGAAAATTAAAAAAAAAAGTGAAATTCATCAAACTGTCAATTCATTCCACCAAATTCTTGATTAGCTTCAATCTACTGTTTTCATTTGCAGGGACCGCTGAAATTCTATGACGGGAAAAATTAAGCATGAATTCATCGACGTTCTGGATGGATCTCTACTATCAGTGTTTTTTTAATCAGCTAGCATGGAAAGAAAATATTTTCTTCAATATGCAAAGAATCAAACTTTTTCCTCTTTAACTTACCTTTGAGATTGTATGACCGAAAAAGACACACGAATCCGGAAGTCAATTATCATCTAATATTGATAATCAAAAAACAGTTATGAGCTTGATCAAATAGCAAATTTACCGAATGGTAGCAAAAGAATATTTATTCACTTTTTCAATTTTCTAAGAACTTCTGGCTTCCACTTCCAGACATCGTTGTAATTTTAAGACGTGAATCCATTAGCTTATTGAATTATCTTCCAAAACTTGGAACAGTTTTTTCTACCCAGCTGATACGTAACAGTTAATCGAAAGACACTTGAATTAACCATTCAGATTTTATGAAAGGAAAATAACACATTAATCCGCAAGTCTCTGATCAAATTTGTTTCAATGTTGGTGATTCAAAAAGAAATATGATATGTAATCAAACTGCAAATTGATTCCATCAGAGGTTTGTCAGAATTTCCATTGAAGTATTTCTATCAGTTTTTTTTTTAATCCTTCGGGTGTAGAAGCCTAATAGCTGTCGATAAATCAATATGAACTGACAATTATCTCACGGCTTGATATCTCGCTCGAATAGATATCGTTCGATTCATCTCGTTCTGAAACTTTTCCTCCTGAAATCCAATATTTACGAAAGACATTCAGTATTTGGAAGTAACCCACTGCACGTCTGTAAATTCAATTTGATCAAACGTGCTCTCCTATGTGGCAACTAAAGAGTTTGATTGCAGATTCATTCCCAAAGCCCATATACGTGACAACTGAAATAACTAAGGATATTTGTTTTCTGAAACTTATACTGATTGAAATTCGGTTTGCCGTGTGTAATCAGATACGAACGTGTGGTTACAAAGATCTTATTCAACTCTGAAGGATACCATATTGGCTCCATTCAATATTAAAAATTTTTCCAGCCTGATTCAAATGAATTCATTACTCCTGAATTCAAATTTAGGTTAGGACGACGATCATCAATGTATTGAGGAATAAATGTATCCAATGAGTTGAGTTACGAAATTAAAAACTCAGATAATAAATGTTTATTTAGGAAAAAGTCGACATGTTTCTCAATAGATAGATGTTTCTAAAGTCAAATTGAAACCGTGTGCGCTGCTCAAGAACAACTAAGAATATTGCTGCTGTAGTATTGACGAAAACCCAGGTTTGCGATTCCCTGTCGATCCTGAGAATTCAACATTCCACAAACGACGTTACACCATATTTTGCATAAAGGCTTAGGTCTCAAGGTTTTTTCAAGAAGGCGCTACGTGTCACACAAGCAACAAAACTATAGCAATTTGACAAAAAAACTTTCCTGGTCATGTTATTTCTCGAAGAGGTGATTTATTTGTTCGATTTCTACACCCATCTACAGCCTGAGCCAATTACAGAATGGGGAAAAAATACAAAATTACAATAAACAATACAAAAATAGAATACACATATAGCTTCTTATAGAAATTGCGACTCTAGCCCTTTTTATATCAAAATGAGTATACACCAAAAATTGTCAAAAACATCCTGAACACTGCAAAAATCTTGACACATTCTGAACAGAGGCGAATCTCGAAGTACGTTAGTAGGCGGAAAAGGAAGGTAGAACGTGCTTACATTTCGAACAAGCAGCCTCGGAACGTGGCAATCCACTGATGCTAACAAGTAAGTATTTTGAGTCCAAAAATCTACAATTCAGAGATGGTCATTCTTAATTATCACCCAGTATAAATATTACTCTTGACTCTTCAGTGATTGGTTAGATATTGCGCTTAAGTATATACTTAAGTATCGTAAAGAATTACCGGATCTGAAACAATAATGAGAGACAACTAACTGTACTCGATCGGTAGAATATATTTAATCAATTTGAGAACTTATAATATCATGTAGAAAAATAATTCTCAAGTAAACCCAGCGTACCTCTAGGGAGTTCACATGAAATCTTTATAATAAATATTCCTGTGGTATGCCAGGATTTGGATACATGCCATCAATTTTGAAACAAACCCACTTCAGAAATCGCTTCTGTATTTTCTCTATCAATGTGAACTTTATAACCAGGGATCCACACTACACATCCATACTCTAGCTTTGACCTCACAAGCGCTGTAAAAGGGAGAAAGAGGGTTCGAGACTCAAATAGGTATTTGGAGTGTCTAAATATGAAATCGAGAGATAAAACTCCCAGATCTCTACATTCAGTCACTCTGTTTAAAACACTGCCTTGAATGTTGTACTGAAAATGAAATTTAGATTCCCCAGGACCAAAGTATATTACATTGCACTTCTTTATATTTAATGAAAGCAAGATTCTTCTACACCAATCAATCAGTTTATCAATGTTACTCTGAAAATCCAAACAATCCTGGATGGAACCATTCGGCGAAACAACTTGCAATCATTAACGTACAAAAAAAACCGGCAGAGCCAAAATAAATTCAAATCATGTATATATTTATGTATAACATAAAGAGCAGAGGCCCCAAAACAGAACCCTGCAGAACTCCAGATGATGCTAAAAACCCAAATGACCTGAATCCGGAACACTGAACGAACAATTTTCTATTTGTAAGGTAAAACTCCAGAAGAAGGACAAAATCCGTTGTTAATCCAAAAAAAGACAACGTTGTCAGAATAACTCCATGATCCAGCCTGTCAAACGCCTTGGAAAAGTCCGTATATATAACATCCACTTGGGAGGACTCATCCAAAGCAGTGCACAATCAGTCAAACAAGTCAAGTGATCACAATTGTCCACCAAGATCTTATGATTTGACACCTTTAGAGATTTTTCTTTTGGTCCATGTGGAAGATAAGATATATACCAATACTTCACAATCGATTCAAGACCTTGAAGACGGAAATGGTTTAATTATCGAGGACATACAGACACAAATGCGCGAATTGGTCATGGAAAATTTTATGAGAAGGATATACTCGTTTTTTTATTATCAAAATGAAACCTCTTCAGGTGTTGTTTAAAAATTCTTTCTTAACATCGATGTTTTAAAGTTTATGCTACGTATTTATTTGTTCAAGATTATTGTCGAAGTTTGTTCGAGTCCATTTGATAATATTATTCTACGATTTTATGCCAAACCAACTAAAGCATTCGATTGGGTGACGTCAAACGCATATTCTAACTCCAATAGTCCTTAGCCTGATTATTTTTAGGATCTCGATTTCCGAACAGACGGCTCTATAATTTCATCACAATGCCTGTAATTTTCGAAACCACGGTTGAGTTCCTTAATGGATGTAATACGATTGGTGTTCCGTGAATAAGGCCATTTGAAATTTGTTTTCCTCTTAATTCAGAAACTAGCTATTTGATCGAAATCCCATTGGAAAACGAATCAGGGATATAATTTCAGTTATCTTTGAAGGATTCCAGAATAATATTGTTGAAAACAGTAAATCAAAAAAAAATCTGATGCTCAGCGGGTTAAATGTGCATATATCTAAAATTTTCTCTCCTTGAACTTGTGAACGAACAACTTCAATATATCATAAGGAATAATATCCATACAATTCATCAAACTGCAATAAACATTTCAATACATTCTCCCTCCTGGTTTTTTCAACAAAGAATGCCACATGTTGGGGTTCCCAAGTTTTTTCATCATACTTTCATCCCAGTTGATCGCAAGGAAGCTGTGACCATTGTGGTCAGCTTGATGAAACGATTGGTAATGAGCTTTTAATGACCATTTGGTATAGAAAAGTTTCGTCACTTTCATCGCAGTTGAAGATAGATCTGTTCTGATACGATGAAGATGATTGAAGTCTTTTGTTACGAGGGAATATCATTTCACGTTTGCAACAGTTTGGACTAATATCCTGTGGGGGGCGTATTGAAGGATAAGAAAAACTGTCAATCTTTCGATAACACTTGTGCATTTCTTGTACAGTCTGGTAATCATTTCATTGTGAATAAAAACCTGGATTTTCCCCAACGGAAACGATATTTTATTTCAATCAGAGTGACCCAAAAGTTTCTCATTTCCTGGGAATAGTTCCCAAAAATATAAAGGACTACTCTGCCACTATTAAGCTGTTACTCCCTTTATCTTAATCTAAAATGAATTGCAGAGAGGCTGGAATGATATTTTTCTTGAACTATTACGAGAGTTCATTATTTGAAGTAATAAAACAATTTGTTCGTTACTTTCTGGCATCGGCTATGTCACAGAAACTCTCGATTGGAATAAAAAGGCTTACAATACATAAGTACCATCCTTTGAAGTTACCGTTATTCTTTTCGAATTCCAAAACAATCTCAGAATTTTATTTGCTCTGAGCTGTCATGGCCGGGACTTCTTCTCCTTCTTCCTTCTCGAAAGGAATATGCACGTAATTTCAATATACAAACATCTATGTAAAATTCATCAATGAACAAAATATACAAATACAAAACTATAGTTTAGTAGCTATACCTACTCATTCTTCTCGATAATAGGAAAAATCATTCTTTCGAACTTAAATTTCGAAATCAATTTCCAAATAGTGAAACGAATCTTCATTGTATCATTGGGAGATTGAAAAAATTTTTTATATATTAGGTGTTCAACATTGTTTCCATCGTTTTGCAATAGATGGCTGTAGCGGTGAGTGGTAGGCAAAATAAATAGATCGTATTTAGATGTCATACAACAAGCTTAGGTATTTGTAAATATAACGCCATCGAAAGATTATTCGATTTGGAAGGGAGGGATTTCTGCATCGCATTGTGACTTGAGACGAATGAGTTCATTACGATAATCCCAAGCGCAGGAAATCATGGGGATATCCCGGTAATACTTCCACGTCGACGGCCAAAACGAATATTCACGGTTCCAACGTCATGGTGGAACCAGCTCGGCGAAGTGTATTATGAGTTGTTAAAACCGACTGAAAAAATCACAGGTGATCGTTATCGAACGCAATTAATGCGTTTGAGCCGAGCATTGAAAGACAAACGGCCGCAATACAACGAGAGACATGATAAAGTGATTTTACAGCATGACAATGCTCGACCCCATGTTGCGAAAGTGGTCGAGACATACTTGGAAAATCTACACCACCCTCCATATTCTCCAGATGTTGCTCCCTCGGACTATCACTTGTTTCGATCAATGCCACACGGCTTGGCTGGCCAGAACTTCCGGTCTTATGAAGAAGTAAAAAAATTGGATCGATTCGTGGATCGCTTCAATAGACGACCAGTTTTTTTAACGTGGGATTCGTACGCTGCCCGAAAAATGGGAGAAAGTAGTGGCCAGCGATGTACAATACTTTGAATCATAAATTTGTTACCAATATTTCAAAATAAATCCTCGAATTTCGAAAAAAAATTCGGCGGAAGCAAAGTTGCACGCCTATGTATAAAAAATTTCAACCATCAGAATCAAATGAAACCATCAATGGAGAAAAACAAATTAATTTTCTCACCGAATTCCAATTATACACAGAATTTCATAGAAGTTTTATTGCCAAAAATATAATATAAAGAAAACATTAATAGTGTTTTTCGCTCGGTGTGAATCAAAACAAAAATTCAACCATGACTTACTGATGTTTTTATGGGTTTGTGTACTCTAACGCCAGAAATATTTTATACATAAATACATCAAGCTCACTTACGTTGATTCGTTCTCAGGAAATTGCTTCAGCAGAAATCTCACACATTGAACCGATATGAAGTATCGGTTGTACAGATTTAATGCTCCAGGTGTACTTTATCGCCAGTATCTCACATATTTCCTATAGTTTAGACAGTTAATTGAGAAATTACTGGACTGCTATCGTAGATTATGACACCCTAGTTGGATTTATTACAAGCCGTATAAAAACGTCGACCGAAGGTAATAAATTTTCTGGGTCTTTTCCAGCTTCCAGAAAGCATTTTCCTGATGCTGAGGCATGAGGAAAATGTTGCGAAGGATAGCTTTTACTTGATGAAAAACATTGATGTTTCAGAGGCAGATAACCACGCTCTCACACTTCTAATTTCTCATTCCGATGAATGCTTCAGAATCCACACCGAAACGATGACGTGGAAATGGGCATTGGGTTTTTTTTATACATACAGTTTTTCATAATCTGTGCGAGATATATTTCTTGGCATTATATTTTCTATTTGAGTTCCCGATTTTCAGCCTTCCAGATTGTTAACCCAAAAACCGGTTTTCAGGTTATCAATTGATTTTTTCTCACGATTTCATTTGCGAATAATACTTTGATTTGTTTTTGGTATGCCCTTTGTAAATTTATTTCTGTTTTGTGCGGTTGTTCAAATTTGAATCGATGTAATTTCTTCGAAAAAACTTTCAAAACATAATGAATATCTGACAACCGACAAAGTGACATGCTATGAATATATATACGAGTAAATACATGATATTTTCAACACAATGTAATTACTCTTTGTTTTGGAACAATTTTCTTGAAAAAAAAATGCATATAAAAAAATAAATGATTGTTCTGAACGTTCGACCTTTAACCTTTTAAAAAACAGGGTATCCCGGGAAGAATGCGACAAACAGATACCATGAATGAAGAGTTATTGAACTGTGAAATTTCATTCATGAGATGAACATCACCCTGTATATTCCAAACTAAAGTACTCAGGCGATTAAAACCTCTTTATACGAGTCCTCCATGATGTCCTTAATTCATGGATCCGTTTGTCGCATTCTTCCCGGGACACCCTGTATACCTTTATGTACGAAACTATCATTTTTCGAAAGATATTTCTATAGTTTAGACATTTTAGATGGTTTACAAATTATAAAAAAATCATTATGCGGGAGTTGAACCCAATCATTTGAAACCATCAATCAAAAGTGAAGTTTAATTGTGAATAGAAGCGCTGGTGATGTCTTAAAAGGTTTGGGAGGATCGAAATAGGTTATATCCGATCTTGTAACATTTTCATCTCTTGAGAAATTCTTATTGCATGCAAAACATTGAAATTCCTTCAATGTTCCATCAGTAATGACAAATTTCATCAACCGCGGAATATTGAGATGCGTCTGTATACAAGGAACTATCTACGGTCCCAACTGGTTGGAGTAACCAAATTTAATCAAAATCTGATGAAAATTGTGGAAGTTTAGACGGTTACAATAATCTGCGGACACACAGACCAGCAGACAGGCACGAAACCAAACAACAATTTTTTGTCATTGCTAGAGTGATCATACTGCTTCAAATTATTTCGGTAGAAACGGAAGCAAAAATGTGAAATAAATGTAAGATTTTCCTTCCTAAAAGTTATCAAAAGAAAAAAAATGAAAGCGATCAATAAAAAGGCAAGAGGTCTTCGCCCTCAACTCCAATCTTGAAAGAAATCGATGGATCAAATCTCAGCCACCCTGTGGGGCTCAAAATCCAGGTCCTGTCTTAGCACCAGTTGAATTTATGTTCATATGACCGCAGACGAATCCCAAGGGTGCAACAGCCCTATCCACTGAGCTCTATAAATAAGACGTGGGACAGCAAATAATTGCCGCTCAGATCACTTATATTGATAGATTAGGATTCTACCTTTACCTAAATTGTTTCTTCCCTTGAAAGGAAATGAAGTCTCTCATTATTGACACTGATATTTTTTTCTTCCTTTCTAATCAAACTGATGGCCTTGATTAACAGCTTTTCTGTGGATATTTTACGATCTCTTTCGATTTATCACATCCACAGAGAAAACTCTAACCCCTGCCGAGATTTTCGCTGTTTGTGTCGAAATCAAAGAAGATATGTTTTCAATGCCATATAAAATTTGATCGACAAAACGAATCTATTAAGTGAAGTAAGAAGAAATCCATTATTTGTGCAATAGAGGGCTTCAGTTATCTGTATCTCGCGTTGTATAAGTCCAATCGGGATTTAGAAAGATGATATTTCATACTACAAAAACTTTTGTGACAGTTTTGTGCTCAGTTGACTCAATTTATTTTGAGCGCGCGTCGAAAATAGACACTACAAAAAAGAAAATACACTATATTTTACAGTTTTTCTTCGATAAAGGCGAAAATGCAAGCCAGGCGGCTGAAAATGTAAACAGTTTTTCTGGTCCTGATAGTGCTACAGACAATCACGCGCAATTTTGGTTTCGTCGATTACGTTCATGTAATTTTGATGCACCCCGCACTGGGAGGCCAATTCTCGAAAATTTCGATAAAATTATAGACATTGTCGAGTCCGACTGTCATGTAAGCACTGTTTCGATTGTCCAAGAACTAAAAATTACACAAAAAACCGTTTGGAATCATTTGCATAAGGCTGGTTTCAAGGAGAAGCTCGCTGTACGGGTACCACATGAGTTAACGCAAAAAAAACATCATGGGCCGAATTTCCATCTGCGAATGCTGCATCGCAACAAAATCGACCCATAGTTGAAGCGGATAGTGATTGGTGATGAAAAGTGCATCACTTACGACAACGTCAAGCGAAAACGGTGGTAGTCGAAATGCAGTGAGCCGACGGAAATGGTGGCCAAGCTAGGATTGACGGCCAGGAAGGTTTTGCTATGTGTTTGGTGGGATTGGCAGGTAATTATCTTATATGAGCTGTTCCCCTTTTGGGGAATGTTAATATATACAAAACACAATATCTGCGTATAGGAGGCGAAGCTACTAACTTAGATTGAGGATGGACAGGAGGTATCTCACAATTCGGGAATTAAGGCGAATGAAGAGGCCAATATACTTTCCAGAAAAGGAGCAAAAGCTCCCCACATTGGCCCGGAACCTTTCTGTGGTACAGGCAAATGTAACTTGTAGTAAGAGTTTCAGGAAAAGGAAAAAACCGAAAGAGAAACAATTTGGCGAAATCTTCCTGGGTTGGATCATTCCAATCGATCGATCCAAGATCCAGGAAGTATTTGAATCCTATCAAGAATATACTACACCTCCTCACTGGACTCCTCACATGGCATTTTCGTCTTTGGAAACACCTCATGAAAATGACGATTGCAGATTCTGTGGGGAGAAGGAAGAAACTCCGGATCACCAAGTGACAGAATGCCTCACTTTTACTAGCCAACGCTTAATCTGCTTTGGACAAGAAACTTGTAGAAGGAAAGAAGTCCCAGATAGTAGAGTCCATTAGAACTATGGAACTGGAAGGCGAGCTGTAGATCAAGATGGCAATAAGAGCTCTGATGGAGGGCACAATAGACCATTAGGTCGCAGTGCAACGGAATCCCCTTAATTAAATAAAATCTAAATCTCACTGTCCGGAATTACTTATATCTGAGAGTAACATTTGATGAGTCCGGTACCGATGTGAAAGAAATTGTAACACGTATTGTTCAGGTAATGGCATCCCGCTATACCAAGAAGAAGAATAAGACCTAAACACGAAGAGCAAAGAACAGTAAGAATGTGGCGATTAGACGTTGGACGTCAAAAGATGTTCTAAACCGACTTATAGATAGAAAATCTAAGGATTCAGTGAAGAGCATGATCGAGAGAGCTTCTGGTTCCATCTAAATGCACGATAAGCTTCAGTCACCCACGTGCTTTGCAGATTTAAGCCCCTGTGATTTTAATCACCTCCAATCTTAGGGTCCAAGAACCCTGGACGACCTGAAGATCGCAATTGTGGAAGAAATCGCCCAAATAGCTCTCTCCACACTCGAAAAAGTATCTATGAACTACTCAATAATATGGGTATAGCCAGCGAGGCTATCATTTAGCCAATGTTATTTTCAAGATATAGGTGTGAGGAAACTAAATTATATAAACTATCTGGTAAGCATTTCTTTGTTTGAATATAGTCTACCCTTTTTTCAACAGCCCTTAGAAATGTGCGCACTCTCTTCCACTGATTTCTCACAGTAATAAAGCTCAAACCGAATATGTTCAAGATCTAATCTATTGCTAATACATAGATCTTCCAAAAAAGTTAATAAAATCGGACCACGATTCCAATACGTCTCGTCCAGACGTAAGTATCCAAGAGCCTCATCCATTAGCGGACGTTTCAGAATTCATTGAACAGATCCGAATTCCCGAAGAATTAATTTAAAGAGACTGCTGCTATTCGTGACAACGCAATCCGCATAAAAGTTTTGCGCGCAGGCGAGAGGGTGAATCGACGTCCGAACTTCTCCAGAATTGTCTACAACTCTCATGGGAACTCGCAACTTGCGGGCTACGTTGAACAAGGAGTGACACCTACCGTTTTCTCCAATTAGATACGTTGAATTCTGACAAAGCGGACATGGCATAAAACAATGTCGAAATCAATTTTCAGGTTATCCGCATCCGTCTGATATTACACCTGGGGCCCCATTTGGATATCAGAACGGTACGAATAACGTGTGGGGGGTATGCTTTTCAGTTTGCTTCGTTTCTCACATCCTGGAGAAAATTTGCAGTATATTTATTTACAGGTGTTCGAGAAAATTGGAATGGAGTGAAAGATATTTCGAATTGAGAGAAAAATACTCTCGGGCATTCAGGAGGGTTTGGGAGTTTGATATTGTACGTCTTAAGATTAAGATTTAATTAAGGAGGTTCCGTTTCACTACGACCTAATGGTCTTTTGTGTTCCCCATCAGAGCTATTTGCTCCATAACGTGATCTTGCCTTCCAGTTCCAGAGTTCTAATGAGCTCCAGTATCTTGGATGGTTTCAAGGAGGCTAATTCCTCACTTCTACAAGTTTCTTGTCCAAAGCAGATTTTACGTTGCTCAGTGATGGCGAGGCATTCTGTCACCAGGTGATCTGGAGTTTCTTCCTCCTCCCCACAGAATCTGCACTCATTTTCTGCTAGACCCATCCTCATAAGGAGTATCCTAAAGAGACAATGCCCTGTGAGGAATCCAGTGAGGAGGTGTAGTACATTCTTGCCAAGATCCAGATACTTCTTAGATATCGTAATGTCAAAGTTTCGAAGAAACTTTTTGGAATGATCCAAACTAGGAAGATTCCGCCAGAGTGTTTCTGTTTCGGTTTTTTCCTTCTCCTGAAACTCTTTCGTGTAGTAACACGATGCCACAAAAAAGTTCCGGGCCGATGAAAGGAGTTTAGGCTCCTTTTCTGGGCTCTTCATTCCCTCCAATTCCCGAGTTCCCGGGAACCCTGACTAAAAAGACCTTGTTATTCTTGCCTTTTATATTGAGTTTTTTTACCATTTAGAATCAATGATATGTGAGCTCAGTGCTTTGATTGCAGTCTGGCTATCAGAATGAATCGTTATATCACATTTCTGATAGTTTCTTGCTAGGTTAATTTCCACACATCTTTTAATTGCAAGTATATCTGTCAGAAATATACTCAGACAGCGGCCTTACGATATTGAGCATTTGGTACCAGTCCTGAATACTCTAGCGCCAGTACTCGTCATGGTTTTGGAACCATCTGTGTACCATTTGATGGTATTCTTTTTGAGAACTGGGATTGTGGACTCCTTTTCCTAATCTCTTCTACGTAGCAATGAAAGTTGTTTCGATGCTTATTTTCTTTATCATCTCGTCACTGGGAAGGTTCGCTGATGGTATGTAATTAGTCAGGGAAGACCAAGCTCTCTAATTCCTAATTCCCTCATTGCCCGTACCTTCCCTAGATATTCTTACAGTAGCCCTAGAGGCCACGCTTTCCATGTCCATGGATATTCTAACATCCTGGAGAAAATTTGCAATATATTTATCAACTGATGTTCGAGAAAATTGAAATGGAGTGAAAGTTATTTCGAAATGAGGGAAAAATACTGGCGGGCATTCAGAAGGTTTTGCGCGTTTGCTTTTGTACTTCTGAGAACCAATCAAAGGATGATGCTGTACAAACATTGTGCTGAAAACGGAGACTGTCTGGATCATGCGACTCACTAAATTCATCGATGGACCGAAAAGATCTCCTGCAAGTTAAAGTATTGGTCCCAGTTAACGAAGCAACATCTCTAGCAAGGGTAGGGGAGGCGTATCAATTGAAACCTTTGAAATTATTAGTTACGTTCTGACAACACATTAAACAATGTCGAAATCAATATTTAGATTAACCGAATCCATCTGTTATTACACCCAGTGGCGGATCAACCGGTACGCTTAGTACGCTAAAGCGTTGGGCCCGAAAGTCCACAATCAACATCTCTTCAGAATGAAAATTTGTCCTGCAAGTAAAACTGGAAAATGATTAAATAATAAAAAATAACGTCTAAATTGCCACAATCACACGAAACGCTACTAGGCCCAGAGCAAAAATTTAGCTGCCGGCAAAAAAATTTCATTAAATCAAAAAGGTTCCGCTTCTGCATATTGTCTCCAATTATTTTCTGTCTGCAATGAATTCAAATTTGAAAATCTTGGGTTTTGATCAATTTCAGTTGTTCATGATCTTCTGATAAACACAGTGTAAATTTTTGGTCCAAACCGCTAACAGTCTTATAATAGTACGTATTTGCAGAATCGAAAATGAAAAAGCTCTTTTCGAAAAAACTTTTTCTGTAGAAATATTCATAAAATGTGAGTCCCCGTCACTACCATTTTTTACCCATTAACTATTGAACCGTTGAGTGATGCATTAATATACTGGGTGTGCCATTTGAAATAAGGAAGTAGTAGTGTGCTTCAGGTGTAAACGCAAGTTGTAGAAATCTGAAAATATTTTAGGGAAAAAGATCATTGTCCAAACCCTAACATGCAAATTCACAGCACAAAATTATGATTAGTTTTCCATAAACGTCTAATAATCCATCGCGGTGAATCACCCTGTATATAGCTGTGAAGATATTTTTGACATTGTTCATTTTCTATGTTATCTTCAATGAATGAAATATAAAAATAAATAAATAAAACAATTATGAAGGGAAGCAGACTGCAGTTCTTAGGAATTCTTTCGATTGAAAGCAATATAACAGTTAATTGGTTAATTTTTCGGCATTTCATATTATATTTCGTTTTTATTTTTCAATGATTTTTCATTCATGTTAATTTCGATTTAATTGTTTTATTTGAATTGATGAACCTTGTATTTTATCAATTGAATTTATGTTTGTTCTGTAAAAACTAAATTCTGGTTGAAAAATTGTTTCGAAAGAAATTGTAAAGTAGAGGTGGGCCCCGAAAGTTTTCAAGCATAGGGCCCAGAAAATCGTCGATCCGCCGCTGATTACACCTAGGCCCTATTTGGATATCAGAATGGTACGCAGATCGTGTGAGGGTGATCATTTTCCTTTTTTCTTCGTTTCTCACATCCTGGAGAAAATCTACTGTCTATTCCTTCTCTGATGTTCTAGAAAATTTGAGTGGAGTGGATTATATTTTGAAATGAGAGAAATGAACTTGCTCTTTTGCATTTAAAAACCGATCAAACATTTTGCTGTCTGGATCATGCAACTCACTGAATTCATCGACGGACCAAAAGAGTCTCCTACAAGTTACAGTATTGGTTAGAGTTAATGAAGCAACATATTTATCAAACTGTGCCTTATGGGCAGTGGAGGAGCCTTAGTTGTAGACTAACGAGAGAACGAGAGATATTGGTTACATTCGAGAAATCTGACAGCACATTAAACAATGTCGAAATCAATATTCAGATTAACCGCATCCATCTGATATTACACCTGAGGCTCCATTTGGATATAAGAACGGTTCGAAGGTCGGGTTATAATGATCGTTTTCCTTGTCGCTCCATTTCTCACATCGTGGAGAAAATTAACAATCAATTTCTTTACTGGTACTCGAGAAAATTGGAGAGTATTGGAAGATATTGATAGGTAAGACACTGGCATGAAGTCAGGAGCTTTGTGTTTCTCAAATCCAATCGAATGGTGTTTCTGGTGTTTCTATGACGAGAATGCATGATTTTTGGGCTATGAAAGGATTATATGGGAGCTCACTTTTTCATAGAGAAAACGAGAAAATAACGTGAAAAGAAACATTGTATTAGGTGTACAACTTTGCTTCCGCCGTTTTGCAATAGGTGACTGTAGCGGTAAGTGGTAGTCGAAATGAATAGATAGTAGATATCATAAAATAAGCTTAGGTATTTGTAAACATAACGCCATCGAAATATTAGTCCATATGTGTCGGCATCATAAAGTTATTCTCGATTAAACATGTCAGCTTACGTACCAAATTCCCGTCATTTGCGGAAGGTTTCAATTATCTGCTTTAATAGGAGAAAACTATGACTGAGGCTCATCGAATGCTCTCGAATGCATGTGGTGAGGCCGCTCTTAGTGAAAAATCAATGGTTTCAACGCTAAATGAACGGTGATTTTGATGTCAAAGACCAGCATGGAAGTGGAAGAGAGAAGATTTTCGAAGATGCAGAATTGAAGGCATTACTTGATCAAGACTCGTGTCAAACGCAACCAGAGTTGGCAGTATCATTAGGATAAACGCAAAAAGCCATTTCAAAACGCCTGAAAGTCATGGGAATGATTTAGAAACAAGGAAATAGGGTGCTGTACGAGTTGAAGCCTAGAAATGTTGAACGGCGTTTGTTTGCTTGTGAACAGCTGCTTGCAAGGCAAAGACGGAAGGGATTTCTGCATCGCATTGGGACTGTAGACGAATGGGTGAAATTGGTTCATTACGATAATCTCCACTTCGACGGCCAAACCAAATATTCACGGTTCCAAGGTCACGCTCAGTATTTGGTGGGTTCATTATGAATTGTTAAAACAAACTGAAATGGGGGTTGTTATCGAACGCAATTAATGCGTTTGATCCGAGCATTGAAAGGCAAACGGCTGCAATACAATGAGAGACATGTTAAAGTGATTTTACAGCATGACAATACTCGACCCCATGTTGCTAACGGGGTCAAGACATACTTGGAAACGTTGAAATGGGAAGTCCTACACCACCTGCCGTATTCTCCAGACGTTTCTCCCTCGGGCTATCACTTGTTTCGATCAATAGCACACGGTCTGGCTCACCAGCACTTCCGCTCTAATTCATAAATGTAAAACCAGTTTTTTACAATAAAGCCTCGAATTTCGGAAAAAAACAGCGGAAGCAAAGTTGTTATAGTATATCCAAAGTCACTTGGAGGAAGCCAGAATATTTCGATTGTACAAGGGTTGTCCAAGTTTCCAGAAATTCCTTCGTGGCCAGTGAAGTTATTGCCTAATAATACTTCCAAATAAACCCCGGTATTTAGCGGATCGCGGTATTCACTTCAAAATGACATCTGGCCAAGCGTTTTTACGGACTAGTTCAAGTGACTTTGGATATACTATGCCATGATTTTAATACCGGATTTTTCAAAAGGAATAAATAATATAATGGCAGCAGTATGTATTATTTTTTGACATTTCTTATGTCATTTGTGTTCAGTAGATTGAGTCATTCAAACATTAAAGAAAAGCTCCAACAACTTTTAGAAAGAGAAACAAAAACTCAAGGTGCTATGATATTTTTTAGTTCAGAGATAATCAAATCTGCACCTTTAACAAATTGGCGAATGCGTCGGTTCTGGTTTTTTAAGGTATAATTTTTTATATGATCTATTGTTTAACTTAAAGTGTTTAGTCATATCAATCCCTTGTTTAATCATTCATTCACTTTATGCAAATTCATATGTAGGATTGAGTACAATGACTTGCCAATAAACTGTCGATACGAAAATTATGGGACAGAAAGGAGTTTAGTGATTTTTTGAAACTAAACAATAACAAAATTGTTTTTTATTCATTTCAGGTCACTCCATTCGATGAAATCTATTCAAGTTCATCTAGAGATATAGAGTAGAAATTTCCGTAAAATTTCGATGATAACGATCAACATGAAACTTGCCAAAGTATTTCCACAAAGACAAAAAAAAAATTTGAAAAAAATTTCCCGAAGGACAGGTACAGACATCTGTTGGTGTTAAATCGAACTCTCAGCGAAATCAATGGGAAAACTTCGCGAAAGTTTCCTTTCGAAGAGATTGGATGGAGTTTCCATTAAACTATCAATTACAATTGGAAATCATTTTCTTTGATTTCGATCATACGTTCAATAACTTTTAAACAGACTCATTCATCGTGTAGATTTGTTTAATTTTTACAGTTTCTCCGTTCTAAAATAAATTACATCCAATTCAAAAATTACTTTGTTCCTTTCTAAATTTTTATTCAGCTGTAACTTCCCATGTGACTTTCTTCTTACTAAAACCTGAAAATGAACGTACTTCATTTCAAGTTTTAAACCGGAGGGACCATACAAAATTCACATAATTATTTCTTTCGATTCATTGAAACATGGCAAAAACAGATCGAAAGAGCTTTTTCCACATTTTCAGTCTATGACACAAAATTGAATTTGGAGAAATTATCTCTGAACCATCAAAGACCAAATGATCTAATTTTTTTTGTTTCTATTTCAATTCGATTAGATTTCAAGATCAAATTTGTTAGCATTATGTGAATTTACCATAATTATTGTAAAAAAATTGTAAAAGGGAAACAAGTGTACATAAAGCACACTCTAAAATTTATGTTAATGGACGTATTAGAGGTTATGATTTCCTGGAAGTTGAAATGACTGTTTTCCTTCGTGACGAATTGGGTTTTCCTGGCATGTCCGGGACCTAG
The DNA here is from genome assembly GCF_914767665.1 of Harmonia axyridis. NCBI lineage: Eukaryota > Metazoa > Arthropoda > Insecta > Coleoptera > Coccinellidae > Harmonia > Harmonia axyridis. Next base: position 2,416,185 of record NC_059508.1, read on the forward strand.
TTTCGACACAGCATCCTTGCGAAATAACTCAGCGAATATAGGACAGTGAAGCAGTATCATGCTGACAGGAAGTTAAATCGATATGCTTTGAGGTGAACATCAAACAGCATCAAACGGAATGAGAAAAACTATATTATTCAGGGAATAATTGATCCACAACAAGAGCACACATAAGCATAATTGGTGTCAATCCACTTGTAGGTCTTGCTTGTTTTCATGTCATCCACGTCATTTTCAGTTTTGAGGTTGGTCAGTTAGCTCGAACTCACCTTTTCACTCAAAGTTGATGATTCCTCGTTGCCTCTGATGAAACGTTCGAATTTAAAACTGTTGGATCTGTAGAGTTCATTGTCGCTTCTCTTGCTGCAGAATTTCCTCGTGATAGCTCGAGATTTACAGGATCTACAATCCTTTACAGACTCCCAATCAATATTAAATAGACCTCTTGTTTTTTTGTTCTCCTGACTGGGAGGTCGGCGTGATTTGCTTCTTCGGCGTCTTCGTATTTTGCTCCCGTCATTGGTTGCATTGGCGTTTTGCGATGTAACATCGGATTCTGTTCTTTTCGACAGCCCCACACGCTTAAGCACTCTTTCCATTACCGCGGCGTTTCGTACACTAATTTTCAACCCCTAGACTTCCCTTTCGGCGTTCTGTAACAGATGGTCGCGTGGCTTGGTGAGAAGTCGTGTGACAGCACGCAGTGGCGTGTCTTTGACTTCTTCCAGTGATCGACGGGATTTTTGGTTCCTTGTTCTCGACAAGGACGTAGCGAGAAAAAATTTCGGAGAGGGTTCGGTTTGATCGAATGGTAAATAAACAGAAATTGTTTTGATAAAAGTAAGAAAATGGTGCTAGTAATCTATTATACATACACTGTGTCCGTAAAGTATGAAACAAATTCATTTTCAGCTAAACACGATTTTTTATTTAAATATACCGTATTCTAAAATAATAATCTAATATACAGGGTGAATTACTTTCGAGTAATGACGTCACCGTCATTTTGTTTTAATGAAATACCCCATTTTGTCCCAATTTCCCGATTACTCTAGCTGAGCTGATTCCAAAAATGTATCATATGTTGATTCCAATCGGTACAGGGTGGACAAAAATACAATAGTTTTGTGTGTGCCCATAAAGTAACGCGTAACATTCTTTATTAGTTAAATTAACAATATTATCAAAAATAATTATTGTCTAGCGACAATTGGTTTGAATGTAACACCCTGTAGTTTGTCACATTTTCAGATTAATAAAAATGAGCTGTTTCCAAACATGTTTGGTACTTTGGTCTAGCAGACAGAATATGAAAGAAATTATTTCTTATCAATTATCATATTATCAACATAGTCGTCTAGTTTTTTGTGAAATGTCATTATTTGTTTAGTAATTAATTGGTATACAATGACAGTTTAGTACTACAATATTTTTGGTATTCGTGAATGTTCAAATTATTGCTTAGATTTAATTTATTATTTTTGTCCACCTTGTACCAATTGGAATCAACATGTGATACATTTTTGGAATCAGCTCAGCTAGAGTAATCCGAAAATTGAGACAAAATGGGGGTGTTCCATTAAAAAAAAATGACGGTTACGTCATTACTCGAAAGTGATTCACCCTGTATATTAGATTATTATTTTAAAATACGGTAAATTAAAATAAAAAATCGACGTGTTTCAGGATTATTTCTTAAAATGGTCTGTTCAGCTAAAAATAAATTTTTTCCATACCATGGACGCAGGGTATATTATTTTCAGAAAACCATGACAGAAAAATAAACCTCATTACAAAATAAAATTTTCTAGCTTTCTTCGCAGCGAAAAAATCAATTACCTTCTCGGTGTCATGTAAATGTATTATTTTCCGTTTTTCAAACTTTTGATGATATTATAGAATTATAGATCAAGGAATTGTTGATGAGCTTTCTAAACCATTATCCGAAATATTGACTCTCAAATGCTTTCAAACAAAAGAAATTAAAGTAATCAAGCCTTTCAAATTGGAGAAATCTCCAGGTATCGATTCAATATCATCCCAAATGCTAAAGGAACTATCCAAAAAAGAATTTACATTTATAGCGCAGTTCTAAGAACCGAATATTGGCCTAAATGATTGGAAATTGAAAAAATCATTATGAATCATAAGCCTGATAAAAACCAAAACATCAAATGTTCAAGCATACAGGCCATTAAGCTTAGTGCCTATCATCTCAAAGACCCTTGAAAAGTTAATCCTTCAGAAATTTCATTCTAAATCCTCTTCATTTGAAAAAATACCTAACTATCAGTTTGGCTTCGGAGGGGGCCACTCAACAATTCAAGAATATAATCGTATTGTCACTATTGTCCAGATAATAAATGATGCCTCAGAAAATAAAAAATATTGCAACGTGGTATTCTTGGATATTAAACAGGCATTTCATAAGGTCTGGCATGCAGGCTTACTTGGAAATGAATCTAGGCTTTCCATTGAAAACAAGATCCTCCTCTATAAATGTGTAATCAGGTTTGATTATTAAATGATCGCCAATTATTGCAACCAATTTCAGATGACGATGACGATAACTATTAAGGGATTAAGCAACTTGTTGAAAGAATTTGTGTGCACTTACCTCGTGAGTTAAGAGAGATGATGTCTGTGAATTCACCCCCTAATCTGGTGGCAGAAGATGGTCAGGTGGATAGGTAAAAGGGATGATTAACTTCTTCTGCACCGGCTTCGTGGTTATCACTCAATTTGAGTATCACACAATTCACTCGAAATTGCTCAATCAGTTTTTAACAGAAGAAGAGGAATTGAAAATTTATAAAGGTGATAGATGATTAGATGAATTTTAAGTAATCAAATAACTTAGTTTGATAAATTTTAGAATCGATAAGCACAGTTTGACACTTCAGAAAAATTATTATTATTGATTATTGCGATGTTTGTTTACCGACCGGGTAATACCGCGGCAGCAGGTGGCGCCAACAAACAACAAACTTTCTCCAGGAAAAATTCCACAGGGCACGTTCACGACGTAACAATTATTATTATGAACTTTGGGGCTGCGCATCCAAGTCAAATATTGACATAATACGAAGATGTCAGTCAAAAATTTTTCTACGGATGGTCGGTGCTTCTTGGTTTGTTACAAACCATACGGATCTAAACGTCCCAAAAATTCAAGAGACAATCCGATGTAGATCTGAAACTAATCACCAGAAATTAGAATTCCACCAAAACTAACTGATCCAACCTATGCTGATTCCCATAATCAACAAACGATTAAAGAAAATTTGGCCATATTTTCTTCAAGTTTAACCAGGTGATTCCGAGGGGCATCAACCTGCAATAATCCTTTTTGTTATTTTTTTTTTATTACTTTTTAATTTGGTCACCACTTTAGCTAATAGATTCTTGTTTTAATTGTATTTGATTGCTGAATAAGAATTAAAAAAAAACCTTCTCGCTGTCCATGTTAATATGTGCTTCCGGAGCTTCTTAAATAAGTTTTCTGACGTTTCAGAAAAAAGAAAGTCCTCTCAGGGTTACATCTGGTAACAGTGTTTCCAAAATCTTCGGAACGTTGTGAATGTTGAAAATGAGGACTGGTCACATACTCCAAGAGCTATTGGTCGATCTATACAATATTTATCCTCACTCATCAGTCTTGGTTTTCGATTATGAATTTTTGGAATCGTTCGAGAAAAAAAATTCTAACCATCCCATGAGATCATCATAGTAAATTAGTAGTATTGTAGAATTGAAATATCGAATGGAATACATTAGAAATTTAATCTATTGTTTGTTTTCTTCGGTTTTGTCACAAAATATCTCAACACCTACAATTTTGTTATGAGTTTATTAGCAAACAAAATATATTTTATTCTATAAGCTTATTAGTTAGAAAAGGTTTTCAATACACCCCATTCAACGTGGTGAGGCCTCTTCCAATGAAGAGACCTCTCTATCTTCATCTGAAGGGAATTCGCCGATTCTCTCAAGTCTTCTATCAGGTTGCTTCAGGAGTGGTTGGATCAGAGGATTTATGTCTGATTGCAGAAAGTCATAGTATTCAAAGGTAACGAAGCAACATATCTACCAATATGTGACTTATGGGCCTGGTGGAGTCTTAGTTGAAGCCTTCGAGAATAATCAGTTTTTACCACATCGGTTTTGTATCACGTCGTTAACTTAAGATAAACTCCGACCATCGTGAAGGGCTGAATTGGTAAATTCAGACCATCGTAAAGGGCTGAATTGGTATCATGGTGCATAAGAAGAATCTTTAATTAAGCTCTTTGAATGATATTTATACTTAATTTGCTTACGCATTCCTATATTACAATGCCGTAAATCCATATGGGTTTGATCACTGTCTTGTATATAAAGATTTTGTAGTCTAGGCACTTTAGATTCTCTTCCCAGAAGCCAGTTCAGCTAGCGGAATCTTAGGTCAACTTGTTTCCTTTGTGTTAATAGGTGTTGTTACCAATTTACTTCTTCATCTAGGTCCAAGTATCGTTTTGATGACATTTGCTCCATTGGTTTATTATTCATTTTGATCGCAGGACACTTTCTTTTTCTAATAAGGAAAGACGCGTTTGGACGCATAAACCTTTATTTTCCATCTTTCAAACAACATTTTAAGATTGATTTTGTAGGATACGTGATGATACTGCAGGATCTTCATCATTAGCAAATTTACCTATCATATTAGGTACACAACTCTGCTTCAGCCGTTTTACAATAAATGTCTGTAGCGGTAAGTGGTTGTCGAAATAAATAAATCGGTTATGTCATACAATAAGCTTAGGTATTTGTAAACATAACGCCATCGAAATATTAGTCGATTTGTGTCTGCATCATAAAGTTATTCTCGATTAAACATGTCAGCTTACGAGCCAAATTCTCGTCATTTGCGGAAGGTTCCAATTTTCTGCTATAATATGAATAAATCTGCGGATGAGGCTCATCGAATGCTCTCCAATATCTATGGTGGGGCCGCTATTAGTGAAAGGACGTGATTTAAACGCTTCAAGAACGGTGATTTTGACGTCGAAGGCCAGCATGGCGGTGGAAAAGAGGAGAATTCCGAAGATGCAGAATTGGAGGCATTACTTGATCAAGACTCTTGTCAAACGCAACTAGAAATGGCAAGATCATTGCGAGTGCCGCAACAAGACATTTCAAAACACCTGAAAGTCATGGGAATGATTCAGAAACAAGGAAATTGGGTGCCGTACGAGTTGAAGCCGAGAGATGTTGGACGGCGTTTGTTTGCTTGTGAGCAACTGCTTGCAAGGCAAAGGCGGAAGTGATTTCTGGAACGCATTGTGACTGGAGAAGAAAAATGGGTTCATTACGATAATCCCAAGCGCAGAAAATAAGAGGGAAATCCCAGCCATGCGTCCACGTCGACTGCGAAACCGAATATTCACAGTTCCAAGGTCATGATCAGTATTTGGTGGGACCAGCTCAGTGTAGTGTATTATGAGTTGATAAAAATGACTGAAATAATCACAGGCGTTCGTTATCGAACGCAATTAATGCGTTTGAACCGAGCATTGAAAGACAAACGGCTACAATACAACGAGAGACGTGATAAAGTATTCTACAGCATGACAATGCTGGACCTCATGTTGCGAAAGTGGTCAAGACATACTTGGAAACGGTGAAATGGGAAGTCCTACCCCACCCGCCGTATTCTCCAGACGCAGCTCCCTCGCACTATCTCTTGTTTCCATCAATGGCAGACGGCCTGGCTGACCAGCACTTCCGGTTTTATGAAGAAGTAAAAAACTGCATCGATTCGTGGATCGCTTCAAAAGATGAGCAGTTTTTTCAAGGCGAGATTCGTACGCTGCCCGAAAGATGAATTTTGGAACGAATGAACCCAGCTTCGAGCAGTTTTCGAACTTCCTACTTTGTCTTCGGTTCCATGTTCAGGTGTATAGATCATCTGTGTGGAAATCTAAATAGGTATATAAAGCAATTTCAATACAGCAAAGTAATCACAATCGCTATAAAAATCCTTCTGCCTACTTCAAAATGCTCTGGTTTTAATGAGTTGTTCGTCTGAGGAATTACATAACACTTTAAATCTTTTTTCGGAGTCTCGCATTGCAAAGTCGTTAGCTGGTTAAATCGAAATCGTAAGGAATGAAAAGATGTATTGATTTTGGTCATCTGTAAGTCAGTTAACGAATCAAAAGTAAGGATGTAGTAAAAAATTCTAGACCTCTACTTGTTAGTTTCAGAACCTGGGCATAGATGGCGTCATCAATATTTATTTCACTTGAGAGTCGTGACCAGTTGAGAAAACAACTGAAACTCGACCTAAAACCATGAAGCGCTAAGAAGCTAAGATTTCTTCAAATATTATATTATTTTCGATAATTTAGTTTCAACCACATTTTCATTATGATGTGTTAACTTAGTTTACCTACAAATAAATAGATTGATGGGAAAGGCAACCTAATGCTATTAAAATTCAACACAAATATCTTATATAATTTAATTAGCATAAAAGAGTTCATTACATGACCTTATTTCAAATTGTTTATAGTCATATTATTATTATTTACAAATCGGTATATAATTCCCAAATACAGTTTTCTTTATATATATATACAAGAGTAATGGTATAACAAGATAATCTTAAAAATACATGTGAGAGAAATTCAATATTTCAACAAAACACAACTTCTTAGCCATTTTTGTAGAACTTTACAAAGAGGCTTCACAGCTCTTCATTTCAGTATATCTTGTTAACTAAGCGATATCCCAAATCTGGGAATGAAAGAACTTCAATATAGCGTCGACCTGCTGAAAACTTATATAAAAAAAACTACTATAATTCAACAACTTTACCAATTAAGGATTGAATTTTTGGTTGGTCCATAATATTACCTATGGAATACTTTCTCACAAAACTGCATGTGTCCTTTGAATGTTCAATTCTGCATTAATCAACTGATAACATTTTCTAAGGGCAATATCAACAATTCCAAAATTATTCTTGTTTTTTTAATTTAATTTACAGTTATTATTTATATCTAATGTCATTTATACATCCAAAATCTGGAATGAAGATCAATCGAAGCTTGGAAACACATGACCACCTGAGATTCAACTATGAAGAAACAGTGGCTGTGATGTAAATCACTGTCAGTCTTCTGAATACCATCTTTGGGTACAACTTATCCGCTCATTTTATTGTTTATGGTTTGAATTTAACCAATGGGATCGTTTTCGATGACAGACATTTGTCGCAGACCCATTCTGCATATACTTCTGCAGTCAGGAGAGAATAAGCTGTTTCCGTTAGTCCAGTACATCCCCTAAAATTGAATAACAGGATAAGTTGTGAGCCTTCTAATCACTAATGCAGCAACTTATTTTATCTACATTTTCTGGGATGCTAATTAAAATCAATTTAGGAGGTCAAAGAAATAAAATTTGGTGTAGAATGAAGAATATTTACCTGTGGAACCAGAAGTTGCAGCCACTTTCACAAAGTATAGCTTGGTCATTGTCATGGACTTCTTTATGGCAGACTCCACAAGGATAAATTGGGGGAGCATTGGGGTTTTGTGCATTGAAAACCTGCAAAAAAACAAATACCTTTATATTCTACTATTTCTAAACAATATATTTTTGTAGAAAATATATTCTGAAAATGTCAACAATAAAGATAGCAGGTAGAAAATGTTTTCCTTCGAAATTGAAATTGTCACATTAAATTGCATTTATAATGATTATCTTGTAGAAAACTTGAAATACCTACCATTGGTTGATCTGCTGGATATACCTTTCCAGCACTCACTGGCATCGGTTTTGAATACATATTATTCATCATAAAATTATTATTCATTGAAGGACCTATAAATAATAATCACATGTATAAGAATTACAATAGAAGTTGAATGACTCAATTTATTTTTATACATACCCATTGGTGCATTCGGGGAATTCATTGGCATACCTCCTCCCATATTGGTATTCATGCCATTCATCGGGCCATTCATAGGACCACTCATAGGTCCATTGTTAATAGGACCTGGACCACTCATTGAATTTCCGTTTCCAGGCATATGAGGGCCTTGAATTCCAGAATTCATATTTCCAATGGGACTATGCATAGGTCCAGATATTCCATGCATGGGGCCATTGGGACTATGCATCATATGAGGTCCCATGTGGTTACCCATAGGGCCGTTCATTCTAGGGTTATTCATCATTACTTGATTATTCATCATACCATGATGAGCGTTTGGACTATGCATCATTGGAGAATTCATGCCCATACCAGGACCTTCAAGAGAAATAATTTGAAATTAAACTATCTAGAATCAGCTTTGCTACATATTCCACTAAAATTTTAAAAAATCTTACCCATTGGCCTACACATTCCCATTGCATTTACACCCATAGACATATTTCCGGGCATACCCATGTTAGGATTATTCCTCACGGAACCCATGGAATTAACATTGCTTGGGCAATCATCAAATGGATTTGAAGCAACAATAGTATCGCCATATCCAGTTAATGGCGGTGGCAAGAGATCTTGTACATTTGGACTAGATTGTATGGGCACTTGGGAGTTTTTTCTTCTCTTCTTGGGATTAGGTGCTGTACCCCCCAAATCAGCACCGAGATTCGGATTTAACCGGAATGGAGATAAATGACTCATTTTCACAATATTCTTTCAGCTCAATGAGCTCTCATATATTATAAGTACTCTGTCCAAATTTTCGCCATGAATGCATTCTACTCACAACTCTTCTTGTGTATCTTTACCATCCGATATAAAAACGTTTGTTTACCAATTTTCGATTAACAAACCAGACAAGTTAATCTGGAGAATGATACAATCTTATATTTAACCAGAATAGCCTATGTTTCAACAACATATCAGAATTTATTTACTTTCTGTAAATATACTCCATTTTTAAAACCACAGTAACACATAACATACAAACTCTATGGTTCATGTCATTCTTATATGACATCCTATTCGAAAAGAAAAGAAGAAGAATATGACATCTTTTATTTTCCGATTAGCCTACATAAGGTTATAGCTTAACCAAATTTAAAAGAGTATTTAATTTTTCCTCAAAGCCAGTTTTTTCAAATGGGAATAAATAAATTTATTCTTTAGCTACGAATAAAACCTGTGCTGTAATTTTTTGATGTAATGAAATGACTGTATATATTTTTCATCACTCTGAGGATTTTTCAAATCATATTTTTATACTTACAATATAAAACACTTTTCAGAAATAAGACAGAAAAATTATTATCATCCTGTTCAACCCTAAGACCTCATCATCGTGAAACACTATGTTAAAATGCCCATAACTCTTTCTTTAATATCGGATTTCAATGAATCAAAGCCTAAATGTTGCTAAATCTTATTTTAGTTTAATTGTGACTTGTGAGAACCGAAAAAAAAAATAATAACTTCTTTCCCCTCGCTCATTTAATGTTGTCATCAATTTATGTCAGATTACCATCTGAATTTTACCTACAATTCAATTTTTCGTTATAATTTGAACTCGTTTAAAACATAATGATAACTGAATGAAGCTCATGAAATTTCACGACTCAAAAACTATCTGATACTCATTGAAATGCGTGAAAACTACAAATCCGAAAAAAATGTAGAACAGTCCTAACCTTCACGTAATACATTTTTTATCAGTTAAAATTAATGAAAATAAAAGAACTTCATTAAGGCAAAATTAATTTAATTTATTACACCATACTGCAGTATAAATACTGAATCAAAAATGAGCACAAAAGGAATCATATAAAATTTTGAAAATCCAAAAAAATGAAGAAGGTTAAGCTCATCACTATCATTATTCGAATTGAACATTTGTGTAAATCAATTTTATATAGTAATTTATTTTCAAAAATACAAAAAAGAATTAAATGCAAATGTTATTTTGAGACTCAAACTTCTTCACTGGTAATATAAAATCCAGGAATGTAAAAATTATTAGTTAAAGCATTGTAATGGGTCTCTTCAAAAGAACCCAATAAATAATTTGTAGTTTGAAAAATTAATAAATAACAAATAACTTATATAAAACAATAAAAATAATAGCAGATTTTGTCGATATGTAAGCTTTTATGTCTATGGTGATGAATATACATTTAAAATATATCATGTCTATTGAAAAAATATCGTCTCAACTTGCTTAGTTAATACATAATTGCAGGCTATATTATCATACATTTTCTTAGCAAGAACGCTTTTTATTGAGTAACTTATCTTATAACATGTGCTTCTCAAGAATCAACTTTACAAAAGAAAATCTCAAACTTTTTTGCATCATGCATAAAAATGATGACTAACTAAATTAATAAAAATGAAATTTACACTCGTATTATTTTGACTTTTGGAGCATTAGGAATATCAATCATGAATTTTTCCACCAATGGAATAATTAGAAACTTTTGGTGCTCCAAATTGTCATATCTAGTAACATTGTTTCTGCAGCTATTCATGCTTTTTGTCCTCATTTTTCTTATTTTGTTATCCAAACCAAAAGAGAGAAGTGTGGAAAATTTCCAACATCCATATAGCGTGAAAATCATATTTCGCATAACAAAAATATTACAGAGTTCAACATTGATCAAGAAACTTTCAATTGCTAAGTCAGAGCTTTGAACTAATGCAGTTGACTTTCTCAGGCAGATGTTGTGTTGAGGGATTTAGAATGTCTGTATGTCTGGAGTTTGAGTGAACCACAAAGAACAGGTGGTAATATCAAAACTCTTGCAAAATGACTAGAATGCTCTGAATATCTCAATCTCATTTTAATTAAATAGATATTGATTTTTGTTCTCAGTCTTTCCCTAATTGTAAAGTAATTAGGAACAATGAAAATTCTTGAAAAAGAAATAATTCCTCCTTTAGAAATAAGTAATATTCCATGATTGCAACAGCCATTCTAATGTGCACCAAAGGTTTACATATTAATTCTTATCTTTCGTCACTGGAATATCGGCATTCAACAAAAAATATATTTTATAAATGAGAAGGATAGCAATGTCAACAAAAAGTTATATATTCAAGTTTCTCAATATTCCAGCCATTCAAGTGTTGAATTTATTGTATGTTTAAAGTTTTGTGTATATCCAAATATATTTCTGGTATATTTCCAAAGCAACAACAGTTTGCAAGGAATTATCACACTGTATAAAAAAAAATGTTAAATTATCCGATATGATACAATTCAATTTCTTTACAAATTTTGTTCTTTGCTTGATTATGGAGTAAAAAGATAGCAGAGCCCAATGAGTAATGTACAAAAATTACAAGCCCATTGAAATGAAGTACATACCTTAATTTCTTTTAAAAAATAATAAGGATGATTTTTATGACTTACTATATTAGTTAATAAAAAAATTTCAAAACGTAATTGAAAAAATATTATTAGGTTTATTTTCGCTTGGTGGTTCTCCTACTTAACTGTTCTTCTGCTACAAGTTTTGACTCATAATCAGCAGCGATCTCCATAGATCTAACTACATTCGAAACCAAGTTACGGCCGATTTCCTGCCAACTTCTACAATAGGCTGAAAAATAGAATTTGATAGATAAACAAACAAATTCTCAGAATTTGAATACATACCCTCTTGATCATAGGCCACTTCTTCAGTCATCTTCAATATCTGGGAAAGTTTATCTACATCTGTTGTTATACTATCGAATAATTGCTTTTGGTTATCTAACATATTATCCTCTGCAATTTGCAAATCCGAGATAACTTGGTGAAAGTCCAACAATTCTGGAGTCATATCTGCTTCGCTCAAAGATCTCAAATGCTGCAAGCCTTCCTGTTCTTCATTTACACCATCGTTCGTTTGGAGGTCCCCTCCTCCCAATTCCTTAACCCTATCTGCATACCTAGAAGTTATATTTTATTTAATTATACTCTTCCAGACTGATGTACAACTTAATCTCTATCCAATTAGATATTTCGTACATATTACATTACATTATTATCTTGACTGAAATTAATTTTGAATTATAAATGATTTGTATTTAATTAAACCCCTATTATACTATGCTTTTTTCAGGGCTATTTATAAGTCTGCTTAAATGCGCATGCCCTAAGATCTATTTTCATGCTTGCATTAGGCATGAAATTCAACTGAACTTTTCTCCTCAAAATATCAATACGACCAATGTGATGTTTATCCTTTTGAACTAAAATAACTTCAATTACAAGGGATAGTCATAGTCATTTATTTTTCCATCAAAAATTTACATGGACTGTCAATTAAATATAAGAAAGAAAAAAATGCATACATATAAGTACATATACAAAACGAAACAACTATCACAAACTTTGCAGATCAGCCACACCATCAAAAAACTCCCCATAGTATCCATAATAGTTATAGATAATGCGTTTTTTTAATTACACTTCAGTTTTGATGTGTATTTCATTTAAACAAAAAATGTATGAAGTTTATTAATATAATTATGTTATATAAACTTATTGTCATTAATTATAAACCCCAAAATAACTTCCAAGTTTTGAAGCTCGGTAATTAGCACTCAAACAAGCGTCAATAAGAAAGAGTAGGCTGAAAACCTTACCTGAGAGTGTTCAGAGTATGTTCACAAGAGTTGACGCCAGGGGATACCATAGCTATCATGCATGTTCGAGAATTGTTGCCTACAAAGCTATCTCTAAGGACCTGTGTCAGTTTGCTTACTCTGAAAGGCAAGTGTGCTCCTTTGCGCCCTAATGCTCTTATACATTCTTTCAAAGCAAGAAGTGATTTGTTGATTTCTGCACCTTCCATTCCTTAGAAATAAGAAAGATATACCATAAATATGAAGGAAAGTTTTTTTAGAAGTACTACTGAGCCTTCTATTGAGTTTCTACAGACATAAAAGCGCTATAGTTTTCAGAAAAGGAAATGTCATGAAACTTATGTCAAATTTAAGTACATATGTTCATCCTATACAATCTCAATATTTTTGTTGCCCAGTAGACTCATGTTTTCTAAGTTCGAATGTACTTACTGGTTTGTCGATTAGCAGAAGATGTATCAGCTCCTCTTTCATTACCCGCCAGATCAATGAGTGAAAATTTACCATGTATTTTGTGCATATTATTGTTTGACCTCAGATAAATCTGAAATACAGCATGAGATCTTGACGAATTTGCATTAGCAAATGTCTGACCAGATGTCCTGGCTTGATTGCCTTTCTGGATCAGCTTAAGAACATCCTCCACCGAACTAACAACCAACTCCGTTAGGCCTACTACCTGTACTTGTTGTTTACCATCCTCTAATATCCTAAGCTTGGCTTTATTGTTGAGTAAATCGAACACTTTTCCCGAGTATATTTCGAAAAAACTCGATGATACCACAAGGTTCAATTGCCTATATTTAGGCGAATTAGCCAATCGAAAAACATCAGCAGCTGCCATCGCATAAATACCTTTTTGGCAATCTTGATTTTTCCCATTGAAATCTCCACCCATGGTATGTGTTTTTCCAGAACCAGTTTGCCCGTAAGCAAAACAGGTAGCAAATCCACCTTCGAATATTGTTTTGATCAGGGGTTGTGCAGTGTATTTGTACACCATGGCATTTGAGCATGTTTCATCAAAAGCGTAATCGAAACGAAAAAGCTGGTTTTCCAAGTACTTTGTGAGATCAACTTTATTTTTGGGTTCATGTACAATGAGCTGATTTTTACTTGGAATAGTTATCACATCTACTTCTTTCTTTTGTACCTCACGCTTGTTCAGAGGCCTCTTCCTCACACAAACTGTTATTGTATGATCTTCAACGACATCATTTTCGCTCAGGGGTTTGATGTCCAAGCCACGACGGTATTCTCTGAAAAAAAAAAAAGAAAACAATTTAGTTTCAGCTAAATTACTCTTCAAATCCAAATGAATAACACAACCCAATAAATTTGTCTTTTCTTGAAACACAAAACATAAATGTAATTTTAGTGGTTCAACAGAAATTGGAAATTCTGGGCCTCCTATCAGACAGTAAAAATAATTTTGAAGGAGATTTAAATGAATCCTTTCTTTATATCTACAAGAAATTGTACAAATCTACCAGAGCAATCATCAGAAGTGTAAATATTGTGTTTAAGAAAAACTTAAGATTTCCAAAACTAGATCTGATCCAACTACACTTACAATTTTTTCCAAACTAAACAAATCAAAAAACAATCAGTCTAAAAACAGCAGGCTGCAGAATCTTGGATTGTGAAATTGGACAATAAAATTGATTACTTACAATATCATATTCAGGAACTCCCAATGTGGATTGCCTGGAGCCATCTGTAAAAATGCTTCTTTCTCAGCTTTCTCCTCAGCTTGTCTTTGTCTCCTTTCTTCCCTATTCTTCTTCAATTTCTCAACTTCCTTCAGTACATTGGTACGACGAGGATTCTAAAATCATGATACACTGCTATGGTTTTAAGCATTCTCAAAGTGTATCAAACTCACCGATGGTGGTGGTATGAAACTACCAGTATTTGTTGTATTTGTGGTAGGAGAATCATTGTTTGAAACAGCATAACCGTTACCCACAGTAACCCTTGATGAAGATTTCATTATTCCTGTAATGAGAATAATACATTCCAACTTTGAAATAAAACCATGCAAAGATTTAACTTACCATTGTTGGATTTGATGCTTCCCATGGACTGCCTGGTGGCTACCTGTAAATTATATTTGTGAATCTACAAAAAACATACACCTATTACGATAAAACGAAGCACATAAAAAGAAAATGTTTAATTCAATAGAAAAACTATGGATCTTCCTACTATAATCCAATGATAAAATAATGTGGATAATGCAATTCAAGAACCAAACTGTAAGTAACATTTTGAAAAATACCGATACGGTAGTCGATTCAGTAGAAAACTGGTTACTGTTGAAGTCATCATCATTTCCCTCAGAATAAAATTTGGGTTGGTTCAGTCCTTCACTTACATCTTCCTCAGATGATCCAGAAGATTCCTTAGTTAGCAGCATGACACAAAAGTGTTAATATATTACACCACAATTATAGGATTAAACATATATCAGCACGCTAACGTATTCAAAATTTTCAGTAACTTTTATAAAATAATCTCTAAAAGATGAATGAAAGGGAATATTGAATTGAAGAGAAAGAAGTAGCTTTTAAACCATATTTTTGAAGAAAGAAAAAAATATATTCAGCGCAATCTAGAATTAATATTCTGATAAATTACTTTTGTCTTTTCTGTATAATTTAGCGATTTTATATTGAATATCTTTTATGCCAGCATATGATTAGTGATATATTCCTAATACAACTGCATTTTAAAATTCCTTTTTTTACGAGTTACGCGCTAATACATAGTGGCGAAATAATCGAAATTTGTTTGAAGACGAAAATATATTTTTTTAGATTGTTAACGGAATTGAGACGGCGCGAACTAGATATTGCCGTAATCAGTCATAAGAATATAATTTGTGACAGTTTGCAAGTTACAGCTGAGTAAACATGGTAAAACTCGACACTATTTCTACCTTGACAAGATCCACAGCCAAAATACAATGCACGTAATTGGCATACTTATTTAGTTTTAGCTAAAATTATTGTTCACGGTTGAAATTGTTAAAAATACAAGCCAAATATGCAGAGGAAATCACAGTAGAAACAATGATACTACTATACTTTATAATTTTATTTATACTCTAATTTTTGAAAGGACTCTGGATTGCCTAATATGTACTTTTGGAATTCTACGCATTCAGTAAAGACTTCAATCGTACAGCCCCTGTATCCAAAAACGTCGCGTGATAAATATTCGTTAAGTTCAGGATGCGCCAATTTTATAGATATCAATGTATCGAATAGACATTTTCTTCGTGCGTAACTCAAATCACCAGTTAGAATCGACATGATTACAGGAGTAAAAAAAATTACAAGGAATTTCCGAAGAGGTCCGATGCACTCACTCTTTGCAATGGTTTCAAATTGCTCTGTGGAGAGGTGGTGTCCTGTACGATATTTCGTTCGCTTGGCCTGACAATAATCAATTCTGGGTTCAATGTTGTTATCGCTACCATATCGATTTCTTTTCCTTTCGTTTCGCCTTGCTCAAACCATTCCACAGTGGCACTTCTCATAGCATAGTTTATGTCAGCCACAATGGCTGAATGTATTCGACCTGCAAGGCAAATGAATTAGAAACCTACGTACCTGGAACATGAACCATTAGAAGAGGTTGTTACCCTTCTTTTTCGCCGAAGTCAAATTTATACGAAGTAATAACGAATCAAAATAGCTTTTGGTTGATGAACCGCGCAACAAAAAGCATCACCGTTCTTTATTCCAAATAATAAGACTTTAGACTCGAGGATAAGATGAAATATTTCAATATTGTACCTCTTTGTATGGTTTATCCAAAGTCACTTGAACTAGTCCATAAAAACGCTTGGCCTTAGAAGTCCCTTTGAAGTAGATACCGCGATCCGCTAAATAACGGGGTTTATTTGGAAGTATTGTTAGGCAATAAATTCACTGGCCCCAAAGGAATTTCTGGAAACTTGGACAACCCTTGTATAATCGAAATATTCAGCTTCCTCCAAGTGACATTGGATATACTATACCTCTACCACTTTTGGATATAGAAGAAAAACAGACTTAATTTGGTACTTCGATTTCAATGCCTTGATATTAATGGAAAGGCCCCTCCAGAAAGATGCATTTTTATACCTATAACCATGCATCTACTAGTTTATATAGTTTCAAACCTAAATATGGCGGAAAAAAATGTTTAAATACTCTGCCAAAGAAATTTTAAAAATTCAAGAAAAAACATAAAATTTTGCTCCGAAAACTACCAATCTAGTAAGCGTTGTGATCCTTTTTAAGATAGTCTCCGATTTCAAAACTTTCCGCAAAATGCCTTTCGAACCAACCTAAACAACTTTGGTTGCGTGTTCATATGTCGGTCTGTGTGTCCGCATATCTTCAAACAACCGTAACGCCCACAATTTCTATCAGATTTTGATGAAATATGGATCAATCAGATGATGAAATAAAAAATTCAACTTTTCCAGATACAGAGTTTGCGTTGAGCATACGCAAAGGTAAAATTCTCGGGATTTCCATATCACGCGTACTACCAGTCCGTGGATGATAAAAATTGAGTATTCTTATAGGATAGCGGGTGGTTCCATGTAAATTTCAGATAATTTGAATATACGGGTGCAACTTGATCATGCGCGAACGTGAAATACCTCATTTCGCGTTCTACTGATGAAATTTGGTATGGGTTTCATAAAAATGTCAGCTTTCTTGAATATTCGGTGTGCGCAAATTACAACTTCTCCTAAGAGGTTAGGTGATGAAATGTTAATGATTAATGAAATTCATGTAATATGCATCATTTTTCACAACAAAATCGTTTATCATTTTTTCCCAATTTGCATTATGAAAACTAAAATTAATCAAGACATCCAGATTAAAAAAAAAAAAATTGATCCCGACAAAATAAACAAGAAAATAACCTGTAATTTTGAAGGAGGGCTGTGAATTTACTAAATAGTTGGCAATAGAATAATATTCCTGTATAAAAAAAATTATCTGCTAAATTTTTCATGCTAAGTTTTTCATGGTAGAATATAACATTGGAAATTTGCTACTATGGTTTATTATTTTCCTCATAACAGAGAACTCCCCAATTTGTGTGAAGAAAATAATATATGATGAATATCACTAGCTCCGAAATTTTAAAAATTCATAACTCCGAAATTATTAAGGCTAGGGCGTTGCGCTAAAAGATATACTCAATTCCATCGTAGCAAAATATGTTTCAAATTTCATGGTTGAATATCATCAATTTAGCGAGAAATTAACTTTTCAATTTGATTCCTCATTTTTCGACCTTCAAAAAAAGGAGAATCAATATTGCATAGCGATCGATTTTCGTACCAAACTACATTGCCTCCAAGGCATCTCTGAAGGATAAGGGCACTTTATTCGATTTTTTTTATTGCACATTGCCCAATATGGTTAAAAAAAAATAACAGAGGGTTAAAAAAACCTCTTTGCTTGCAAGATTTCAAATGTTTGCAACAAGAAATAATAAAACCAAATCCGCTTTCCAGAAATTGCCTGTATAATTTGTACACGCTAATCTTCAAAACTAGTTCGTAGATTCTGTAACGGTTTCTACAGATATGTTGAGCTCAGCTTGAAACAACTAATTGTCTTTGTTTCGTCGAAATCGGATAAAAATGAAAAAACTTATCGTCTTTTTGCAATATACATATCGGGTAAAAGTGCTTAATGAAATAGTGAATTTCGTTCAAGACATAAGGAAATAATAAACCTTTGTGTTTTCGTAGATAAAATCTGTGTTCATGGAAGTTGAGTAATGCAAGTCAATATGATTACCCGGTATACGTAAAATATGATTCACTTTGTACACATATTTGTTCTTTACATCCAAAAACGAATCAACTTCATATTTGTTATGACAGAAAGAAATGAATATATCGATCTGTTAATAACATTCATTTTTCAAATTGACAATTCCACTGCATGGAATATCGACCCAGCAATTCAAATGTTACCTTGACATTCACATACGCGGTTCATACGAAAAGTATTTATTTCGATTCAATCGCTACTATATGATTTTTTTCTCGCTACCAAATAGATTAAAACACCATTATGGAAAATTTGAACTCTATAAATTGTGTTGTAATTCTTTCTGTGCTAAAAGGAGGTATTAAGTCTACCGTCGGAAACTGAGGTTTTTCCTATATTTAACATTTTGCAAGTAGTTTTCTAGATTTGTTGGCTTGAAATTAATTTTTTTTTTCATATTAATTTCCATTTGTCCTTATTTTGAGTTTTTTGCTTGTGTAAATGTATGCGTCAAAACCAAATTCAGGGAGTTCATAAAAACTGCATAATGCCATGACTTATAAACTCACTGCAACTTCAACAGAGTTGAAGCATGCACCTGCCTCAATACCAATATAATAGGGTGATCCATTTATAGTTCTCACCAAAGGTCACACATACAATCACATACAATCACACATACATATCAAAGAACCAATAGAGTTTATTTTAAAGATCGATTACGATTACGAAATAACCGAATTGACTGTAATTATTATCTTCAAATATATCAACTGTCACTTGTACAAAAGTGAAAAATATACAGTTTAATAATATCATATAATTTATTAAATAGGTATTTATTACAAGATTGCGGAATTCGTGTGTGAATTCCTCGACAAATATATTGAGAGAATAATAAAATGATATCAATACCTAATATAGTATGATAACTATGATATAATAACAAATATTTTATACTAAGCAGTGTTTGAATTCAAATGAATACCGAAAACGGTTTATGACATCTTAAACTGCGTCTACATTCAAACTATTAATACAGAAAACTAGAATACCTTGATTATAATAATTCAGAAATAATTATGTATTCTTGACTATAGCAATGATTCACTGAAGAAACAACCCACATAAAAACAGTGTACTCAACACATGGTAGGTATTTGAATGGAAAATTAGGTGAAATAGTGTCAAAGGGGAAATATTACAGAAGACTAATACAGAATATTAAAAAAAAAGTATGAAGTGACACATTCAGTTATTTGTTGCAAGTCAAAAAAATTATATTTAATTTTGGAATCGAAAAAATTTAACTTCAGAAAGAAATGTCAGAATTAATATATTTCAATTTAATTGTACAGTTCATAGGGGTTGGAACATTAAATAAATACACATAATGAGTACAAAAACTGAGTCATTTCACCTTCAAATAGTCACCCTAACCTTAAATGCAAGCATAACTGGAAAAGCACTTTTCCTGTGTGTATTGTTGTTGTTGTGAAAACGATTAGTTTCCATTGAGTTATTCACAAATATAAGAACACTCTTATCAAAAAAACTTTTGACAATAGGATGAAGTCACCGATTCATCCATTACCTAAGACAATACCGAAAGAACAGGACATATATGGTATTCAGATCATTCAGAACGGTAAATACACAATCTAGTATTTTCCGATAATTGTTCACAATTCATTGTATTTCCCATTTAGTGGAATGTGTACTTACCATCAGTTCTTTTAATGTTGATACTGGTTCCGATTTCCAATGTACAAGAATTCTTCTCCATATTTCCTCTAGTTGAAGTGATTCAATTGAAATATAGACACTATACGGTAAAATTAACAGGTTCAATAGAAATTGTGATTTAAATTAAAGCTCTATTTCAATGTTCAACATTATTTTGTATTTTAAGAAGAAAATACAGCAACATTCCTTCTTAACTTCCACACCATTTGTTCTTATTTGGTTGTAGATGTACATATTAGTGTTTGACAGTTTACCATTGTTGCCAGCCCAGAGATATGAGAGTACCGTGCTTGCGCACATAAAGTTTCAAAAGAGTTCATGGGCGTAGATAGCAAGAGGTCGTCAACGAATAATTGTATACCATCTGAATCCACACACATAATCAGAAAAGTAATCCATCCTCTCTTATTGGAGTTATGATAAGTATAAATAAGAAACAACAAACTCTCAGGAAAACTAACAGAGCAAACAGAGCTCTGCTTGTTTTCCTTTCAATTAGCAGAGTCTTATGATGATCTCTTGAGAGCTCGAATTATATATGTAGTCATTTTAATATAAGAATCGGAGTTGACTTAGAGAGTTTTTTCGTTCGCCTTTATAGATACATAATTAACAAGGAGGAACCACAGAACTTAATGAAATATCTTTTATTCAATCTTACTTGGACTGCTAAAACAACAACAAAAGATCTGCATGGTCGCAGTTCCCGGAAGGCTCACCGAAGCAAAACGACCCCAGTTCAAATAATAATAATAATAATAATACTTGGACTGCTATAAAGTACTCACGAATTTAACGGAGTATAAGGTAGTATATTGGATTTCACTGAGATTTTATACTGAAACTGAACAATATACTCTTTCGTCAGAAAAATACTGGGATTTTGGGTTAATATGTATTAGTCAACCAAATTGATTATATCGCGTTTAAATTAGGTCCTTTTGAAATAATACATTTTTTTAAACGCACTTTGAGAGAAATGACTTCAATATATACATATTCCTCGCAAATGTTCTTCTCTGTTTTTTGATGAGTGAAGTGAAGAAGAATTGACAAAATTGAGCTTGCCCTCAACCTCCACTTAAGTATTTAGATCTTTTGTACCAATTTGGCTACATAAATAATTTCTTTTGAGTACTTCCTCGAAAAATTTCTTGCACATTTTCTTCCAAAATATTTGAAACATATTCTCCATATCAATTTGGTTTAAATTATCAATATAAAATTTCTACAGAAAAAACTCGACCTACGCCTATGGCATTCTTTCTGGAGAATGACAGATGCCTAACCTCCAAAAAACTTGTTACCTTTATATATAACCAAATCAATGTTTTCTATAGGCTTACGTGAAGAATATACGTATTATTGTCAAGTATTATGAGTTGAAAACTAAAAAGAAGCATACTGGTATTCAAGGAATAGTTCGTATTCTACCCCTTCATTAGTAGTAGGTACAATGTTATTATTATGTTTTTGTTTTAAGGTTATGAGTTTTTGTCAAAACTGACAAGTATAATTTGCGGACCCAAAGATGCAATAGATTTCATTCACAGGTATATTAGGTATATGTTTATAATTTTTCGAAGAGGTTATTTGTAGACTACGCGCTCTACTTGTTACCTAGAAGTGGTGTAACGGATGACAAGAATGTTGAATAAATTTTGTTTTAATTGTTATTTATATTGGACAAATTAACGTTAAGCTGAATCTCTTCTACTATATTGCTTATAATTGCTCAGGATGACACAAATTTGATACATTTCTTCAGTTGATCCTCGGAATCGGTTAACGACGTTTAGGTAAAGCCCATAGAAAGAATCTTGAACCATCGCATTCGCCATTTTGCAGCAACAAAAATAATATCCTTTTGTATAATTGAAAAACGGTTTTTAATTGAATTTAAACTGAGAAAAGTACAGGGTTGCATAAAAGATTTTTTCCAGTGAATGAGCACGGTAAAGAACTGAAAAAAAAACATATAATCGTTGCACACTTAGTTTTTCAATTTTGAATAAGAATTATTTCAATTCCGTATCCTAACATGCAACAAACAATTCATGTGTAAATAAGTACACTAAACAATTGTGATTAAGAATGTTCACTTTTTTCGTCACCTTATCAAACAACGAAGAAAACTACACATGTTAACTTGAAAGTCTCCACATTAACTCAGTTTCCTTCATCTTGAGCAACAGTTCACATCGTTAAAAATAAAATATGGAATTAACAGAGATTAATCCTGACGATTATATAAAAAGACGTCTTTCCCAATTCGAAGGACTTTTTTTACGTTGCGGTGTTTGTCTAAGGTTTCTAACAGTTCCTCCAATTCACTTCTCTTCCTCTAACGGTATGAAAATTTGTGGAAGATGTTTCCGAGGGAAAAGATACTTCCGTCATGAGAAAGACATTGAGAAAGCCGAATTGATAAGGGATACTTTATACGAGCAGTTTGCGAAGCTCTTCATATTCCCTTGTTCGTACTTTGATTGCAGGAAAATGGTCAAATTCGGTGATTCTGCAGATCATCACGAAACAACTTGTAAGAACAAAGGATATGTGTGCCCCATTTCACTAATTAATAGATGGTTTGCGAGATCTGAAGACAAGGAAAGGTGCGATTGCTTGGAGACTTTCCCTGAGGAAAAGGAAATGATTGAACACATTGAGACTGACCATGTTAATTACTTATTGCCGGGGCCCTTTTTGCACTACCGGTACATTTTTTTGCCATTCGAAAAACGCCGAATGTTTATTTCGATATCCGAGGGAAAAATCGCCGTTCTGTTCAGCAGGAAGGTACAAGAAAAATTCTGCGTGATCAGATGTAGAACATTCTCACCGGAAGGTACTGATGTTTGTGAAATTAGTGTGAAAGATTTGCAAACAGGAAGATTTATAAGAAAATGCAATATATTATGTGGTCCCTTAGATGGTGAAGATAGTGATGATGCTGATCAGGTATTCATGATACGTTTAGATGTGTTACCACCAAGAGCAATGTTTCATTTCCATATTAGAGAGAGGAAAGGCAACGAAAAATTAAACGATTCAAAGGAGAATCATGAAGATTCGGTCTAATTTTAATGTTTTATATCTAGTCTAATTGTTTTTATTATGTTCTTATATTCACCTAATGTGATATTAAATTTTACTCATTTTTATTGTCTTTATCCATTCTTAATGGAAACCATAAGTTAATTTCAATATTCAGTATATTACGTCAGACTGTATCGAGATTAACGTTTAAATTGATCTTGTTAAGGAATTTTTTTTATAATATCATATTTCCAAGAAGCAAACCATGAACAAAAATTGCGTGAAACATCTGATTTTCATATGGTCGAAGAAAAAAGGTATTTTATTCAACAGTCAAATATGATCACGCGAATCTGCAGTGTTCTTTGCATGTCATGAGGTTCAAAGGGCGTCAAGACTTAGTTTCTTTTATCTTCAATATATGAGAGATGCTATCTTAGGGTTAACGTCGTTTTTACTTCCTGTATCTATCTGTTCGAAACCTGATAATGTTGAGCCTATGGGGCTTCCTAATTTTGTGATGAAATGGACGAATAGAAAGAAACAAAGTGTTTTCCAACTATGTTTGATTATTCAGTTTGCATTGTTATTTTTTTATTCATTAATTTCAATAATAGTAATAATTTTCAAACTTTATGCTTATCTTGTTTGATCTGCTTTGAATCTTCCCCTTTTGGTTTAGGTTTAATTTTATCAATGTATCGTAAATAGAAACTGAAGAAAAAATAAAAACTAGGTTATGTACAATTCATTTCACTTTTTCAATTCTATGAGTTTTGTTGCAGTTATCGAGGAATGATTTTTGACCATTGGTTGAAAATGTCTCTGATTATCTGATTTTGAAAAGAGAATAATATTAATAATGTTTATTTGACTTAAAATAATCGACATTCTTATATTATGGGAAATATTGTGTTATAAATAAATGAACATTACTACATCCCTATAAAAAAAAACATCGTAAAAATAACCTTTTTCGAAGGCATTTCTATTGGCAAGCCACTTGAACTGCCTTGTGTGGAAAATATTTGGTTCATAAACCTAAAAACCAAAAGAGAAACATCTCCAAAAGATAATTAATACAATTGGTTCTTCTTTTTTATTTCGACGAGAAAAAAAAATCTCAAAATGGTCTCAAAAATTGAATTCGGCTGACTGAATCCCATAAGAATTTTTTTTCCAACTGAAATTTAAAAAATAGTTACAAAATATCAGAAGTTGAATGTTGAATTTAAATTAAAGCTCGATATCTTAGAATCTATCAGTCAGATTTCACTTGAGTTGTCCAAAAATTTAACTAGGTGTACAGGGTATTACCGAATATTTTCGAAAGTTTTATGGGTGAATATTTGTTGAAAATTGAAGGGTATAAACAAAAGCATTGTTTACTCATATCTATAATGTGGGAAAAAGAGGTTTGATAACGAAGTTTGAACCAAATAACTAGAAATAATTATTTTTTTATTACCAATTCGATTGTTACGATGGAAAATGAGATTCCTTGGATAATTTATAATTTTAGCCAGCAAACGCTTTGTTTTCGAGATACAGGGTGTTTCTTCTAATCCTACTTTTTTGTGATGCTTAACCAGTTTATCGAATCTTTATTAATATTAAATACAGAATTGGTAAATAAGTACCTAAACTTATAATTAATTTATTTATCACAGCTACTTAACTGGATCTTCAAAATAATTCGGATTTTCCTGAGAATTACTTTGGAGAGCTGTTTGAATTTTTTCTCGAAATAGATTGCAGATACGATACGACAAATCGATTGCAGATACGACAAAACTATAACAAATCAAAAAGTGTAGTACTGAACCAGAGTTTCTTTTCAAAATTCTGGAGGAAAGAAGCGGGCACCCTTCCAGAAAAAATTCACCCTGTAGATTTGCATTCAAAATTAGGATATCACATGATGAAAACTTTAAATTGAAATGTCTATGGCAATTCAAGTTTAATATCTTGTGAAGGGAAGGTGCAATGAGAGAAAAACCTAAACTTTAACATCTGTATCTCAAAAACAAAGCGTTTGCGGACTCATGTTATAGGACTTCTTTTTCTTGAAATGATCCGAGAAATCTGTCATATTCATTTGTACCTCCAATTTAGGAACACCCTGTAGATATAGTCAATCCAAATCTGATGTCTTCACAAATTTATTGCAATTTGAATGAAACACAATAAATTCTACAACACAGTTCAGTTCTTTGATAACTATAGGTACATATTGAAATTTTGTGACGAGAATGATACAAAA
Organism: Harmonia axyridis; assembly: GCF_914767665.1. Lineage (NCBI taxonomy): Eukaryota > Metazoa > Arthropoda > Insecta > Coleoptera > Coccinellidae > Harmonia > Harmonia axyridis. The sequence continues at coordinate 2,441,641 of NC_059508.1, forward strand.
AACCGAAAACAACGGGTAAGTGTATACCGATGACGAATGCCAAAATCACAAATGGCAAATAAGGGGAAATGCAGAGAAAGCAGATGGATAATGGAAAATAATAAACCTCGAAAAGACGAGCTCGTAGTGCAATTAAAGTACTCATCTTGAAAGCGATAATAAACTCATAAGCCGTAAAGGAGTCCGATTTTTTACTGACGTGTCGATTTCAAAAGAAAATAAAATGATTATTATTGGTTCATTTTATGAAGAAATTTTCGTTCTTCGTCTTTGCGAGATTCATGAAATTTTATATTGTGAAATTTTTGGGGGGTGGTAATTACCCCCAGTACCCCCCCCCCCCCATTTCTACGGCCTTGTATCAAATTCAATGCACATAGTTCTTCTGGCATCATAGAAAATGACAACCTCAAGTTGGTAAGAAGTTTTGATTCACGAAGAGATTAAGATGCCAATTTTTACTCAAATTAAGAAATTTAAGTGAAAATCAACTTAAAACTCCCACATTTCATGAGTTGCATCAATCGAAGCCGATTAGGTGAGTATCATGTTTAAAACCGTCCTGATATGTTTCTCGGGACGGTGAACCAATAATTGAATTCAGAATTATCTAGTTCCGTATGAGAGGTCATATTGTAGCACCAAAGTCAATGCCATCTCAAATTTGATGGAGTTTCTCGTGGAATTTATTTACGGAATTGGATAAGTACGAATAAATAAGTACGTATCATCTATTTCGGACGATGAAATTACGAATTTACCAACAATTGAATCGTATATAAATAAGCAACACAATACTGCAGATAAGTTTATGGTATGAGTAACATCAGATTCGAACGAAGATATACCTACCTTACCTTTGTTACGCTATAGTTGTTTATTATACAGTAATTAGAATTAAAATAATATCTATCCGATCAATATGATTCATCGCTAATGTAGAAATAACATGAAAACATGTGACAGATCTTTTCCATAATTGAATACTTAAAATTAACGATCCGATGATTAATGAAAGAAATTATCGAAATTAATATAAATATTTATTTGTTTGCCTTGTATTCCCGCACATACCAGGGTTGGAGGAAAAGTGAACAGCACCAGCAAATAATTAATCTGTTTACCTGATTTTTCACAATTTCAATGTGGAGTAGATGTCTCTAGTTAAAGAGTTTGAGTGGTTTAAGAAACTTTCCGCGAAAAATTGGTGATCGATCGATAAAGTTCACTCAAAAAGAACAAAGATTTTGAAATGAGTAGGTTCTTTTAGAAACTATAGGGGATAAACTACAGTTAATTTGGTTTGGAGTTTGCAGAGATATTAAATATGAAATCCATTAGGTTGAACTCCTAGTCCATGCTCAGGTTTATTATCATCTGCAGAGAGTGCCATAAAACAAGGGCGTAGAAATGGGGGGGTACTGGGGGTAATTACCACCCCCAAAAATTTGAAAATATAAAATTTTATGAATCTCGCAAAGACGAAGAATGAAAATTTCTCCATTTTATGAAGCAATAATAGTCATTTTACTTTCCTTTGAAATCGACACGTCAGTAAAAAATCGGACTCCTTTACGGTTTATGAGTTTATTATCGCTTTCAAGATGAGTACTTTTATTGCACTATGACACAGAATAGAGAGGTATACCTCTCTCAATTTTTCCTTCTTTTGAAGAAGTTTTCCAAAGAATTTTGCTTACTCATAATAAGATTGTGATATATAAGGTTGTTACATATAATGGATATTCCTTCTGGGGGGATATATCCCCCTTATACCCCCCCTTGGGTACGCCACTGATAAGATAAGAACAATCGAATTGGTAATAAAAAAATATTATTTCAAGTAATTGAATAGATAAAAGTAAATAATTTCATCAAAAAATTTTTACCCTACCCAAGAAAAAAAAAATACGCCCTTGCCATAAACAGTTCTTTTTAATGAAATAAACAAATTCGTTGATAATTAAAATGGTCAAGTTGTGGTGGAAGAGTTACCTCGTTTGCCAATCAATTTTATGTTGAAACCAGAGGATTTAATGGAGTCGGTCCTTACTTCGCAGAAATTCATGAAGAAATTCAAGAAGAGAATTCTTCTAATATAAGAAGAACATTTCCGTAACAACAAAACCGACGGAGATTAGATTTTGGGTGATGGTAGGTATAAAATAACAATTGAAAGATACCCACTAAATTCAAGGAAAATATCGGGAAAAAAATAACCAATTTTTAGTTTTTTCATCTATCCATATACATCCCTACATCTATCCCTACATTTGGACGCAGAAAAAACGGGTCATTACTGTTCATGCTTTCTTATGCCCAAAATTTTTACGTGAATCATGAAATCTCAAAATTGGTAGGGAATATAGAATTGCCCAAAGAAAAGTTAAACTTTTTATTCGATCTGTATAAAATTAATAAGTTTTTTCGAATACGCCAAACACTTCCAAATTGAAAAAATTGTAACTGTGAAAATTCCAGTGTCAGTATAACGTGTAATCTCCCATAGATCTGATTACAGCTTCCAAACGTCTTCGCATAGGTACTCGTAATGAGCCTCGGTATATTCTCTTGTGGAATATTCTCCCATCCGGGACGAAGGGCTTCAATTAGCTCTTGTAAATTATTGGGAGATGGAACCATAGTTCTGACTTATCTTTCCAGTTGGTCCCATAGATTTTCGATGAGATTCAAGTCAGGACTTCGTGCTGAATAGTTGAACCTTAAAATTTCCACCTCATTCAACTACGTTGTGACCATTCGAGCAGTATGTGGGCTTGCATTGTCATGTATAAAAATTCCCTGCTTTCCCAGAAATGGTATATAAGGAACAACATGGTCCATAAGAACTTCCTCTATGTGCGTTCCCCTAAAGACACACCTCCCCAGACCATAACAGACCTGATCAACTTTCTCCTGGACGTTTATAAACGCGTCTACGACCATCAGCTCCTCGAATGCTGAATCTGGATTCATCAGACAAAAGTGCAGTTTATGCAAATTGAAGACTCGAATTCGATTCTGATAGATGTCTTCTCACGATCCAAATCAGTCTCACATTATACCGTCCACTTCTAGAAGAGCAGGGAATTTTTATTCATGACAATGCACTCCCACATACTGTTTAAATAGTGACAGCGTACTTGAATGAGGTTGAAATATCAAGGTTCAATTGGCCAGCAAGAAGTCCTGACTTGAATCCCATCGAACATCTATGGGACTAACTGGGAAGGCGAGTCAGACTCCGTAAAGCCCATGAATTGGAGAATATTCCAGGAGAGAATATTTGAAGGCTCATCACGAGCATGCAAAGACGTTTGGAAGCTATAAACAAAGCTATAGGAGAGGTCACACGTCATACTAATACTGATGTTTTCAAGTTGCGATAATTTTTTCAAGAAACACTTATTATTTTTATACAAATTGAATAAAAAGTTTAATTTTTCTTTGGGTAATTCTCTTCTTCCTAACATTTCAGAAACTTTGTGATTCACGTGAAAATTTCAAGTAAGAAAGGTATTCGAACAGAATAATGATCAAGTGAGCCGTTTTTCTGCTCACCAGGGTACATATACCTACATATATTTCATATAAATTTCAAGCTTCGTGCTAAAGTTTGTGTTTTTAGAGCGTCATCCGAAAATGCAAGCATAATTTTGAGAAAAAAAAGTGGAAAAACCGACGTGTGGTCAGGTGTGTTAGATAATGCATGCGCCAATGACTACCTAGGAGACTAATCGATTATAGGCGAGTATGGTCTCCAATATGGAACAATTGGTACAAGCGCTCAAAAGCTCCCGACTTGCCTCATATTTTTTTCTCTTGACATGCGGTTACATTGTGAGTGTTTTGAGGCATGAGACATTGGACCCACTTTCGATTTCAGATCGCAAAGCTCGTGGCAGAAGCATGGGATGATCATTAAATTTATTCGCTTATTGCATCTGTGAAATATGATTATTGATCATAACTAGTACTAAAACTGGATTTGTTTTCATGTTCTGAAATTCCTCAGATATCGAATTCATTCACACGATAAGAGAAAGTGTATAACGATAAGGGGCTGAGCCATTGCGTTTAATTTATTTTGAGGTGTTCTAACGAGAATCGAGGTGATAGGTTAAAGGCATCCTTCCATCTCGGCATTAATGTGAATCATTTTTTTATTCTAAATACAGTACTATTATATCTATAACATAAATAAACTGCCTGAGTTCCGATAGAAATATGAGATCAAGGTTCAACTGTATCATCCGGCTAAGAAATGTTCTACAAGAGTGGGGCATTCCAGCTCTACGATCATTTTAAAAGTCTGTATCCGAGAAAATTTTCACTCAACCAGAACGTACAATAAGTTCAAATTGAGTCCGGTCCTTTCGGCGTGCTATGATTTTTTTTTATTTATCCGTGATACTCCTCTCGTCGTTGCAATCTGTGATTGCCGAAAAACGGGATATTAAATCGATAATGATGGAGTTTTTCGGATACAAAACCTTTTCCGGTGACAGTGATTACGATAATGACATACTGGAACAGCCCGCTTCGGATAAATATGTGAAAATGCTCAATTTAGAGAAGGAGGTGACAGCAATGAGAATTGAATACATCAAGTACCAGATCCTCAAGAAGTTGCGACTCAAAGAGAAGCCTCTGATATCGATGAAAGATCTTCAGAAGACCAAGGAGTACGCCAATCTGCTTCCAAACCAAGAAGACCACTTTCAAAATCCATACGACGACGATTTCTACGGCAAAACCACACAAGCAGTTATCTTCCCTTATGAAGGTGAGTATTTTGCATGTCTATAAAGTATTATGGAATTTTTCCATTATTTCTTCAAACAAATACACTGGAGTTCATATTTTTGAAAATCGAAATTCTTTTTAGTCCTTCAATCTGGATACTCTATATAATCACTATAATGAAATTATCTCGAAAATTCCTAAAATTTTCCCGTTCTTGTATATCAAATACATTTTTTCTCTTCAGATGCTACAAGTTGTTCGAAGAACACACGATTTCCATCAGCTTGCCTACCGTTTCAGATGCCAAGCGACATTTTTCCTTCCGACGTCAGCTCTGCAGAATTGAAATTTTACAAAGAGGCTGACGATTTCGATTCACACAATCAGACTTTCGTTATTTCGGAAATAACCCATTGGGACGCAAAGAAAAGTTTCCAGAAGAACAGACCGATTGCGATACAAGAAACCAGCTCCACAGGTAAATGATCAAGGATTCTCGATTATCAAGAACATTTATTAGTTTTTTGTGGTCGGCAATACGCACATGTCAAAAAAGTACTGGGAATAATATATTATATTATTCGTCAAAATGAGCGTAACACTTTTTTAACTCATTTTCAGTAATCCATTCCGGTATACACCGCGATTTTTCTCTTTCAATTCTTTAGATAAGAGGTCATTTGTTTTTAAATGGGTATCATAGTCAGAATGTTATTCACAATGATAATTCTGTGCGATTTTACCAATCTGATCTTTTTTACAAATTTGCTCTCATACGACGTACAATGCTCTGACAATTTTGTCTTATTCAAATAAGTTTTATACCTTCTTCAAGATCATCTTCAGACACTGAAGGTTCTACGAGTGGTACAGAGAGTATTTATAAGAATTCACGTACAATGAAGGTTTAAGTAAAAAACTTTCAATCATGATCAACTACCAATATTAACAGCTAACAAAATAGGATATTCGAAAAAACTGTCGATATCATCTTCAATTCATGTTGACTGGTTGTTATGTCAAAACTTGTAATTCACCAATTACAATATGATATGTAACTTTCAAACTCAAGGATTGTAAGTTCAGATGAACAAATTGGGGCAAATTTTCCCCACATCTCGAGCTCCTTTGAATGTATTGTACCTCTCTTACATACGTGTTTGGATGAAGTATAGTTACCGTAAGCCTTATGTAACGAATTTCCATTAGTAATGCTCAATTCAATCAGAATTTTCTTTCGATATTTTTATACATTGTAAAAATCGCAATACACATCTCAAATGAACTAACAAAAAAACTAAGTAAATTTCGCGTGGACATCAACAAGTGAGCGAAAAAAAAAATTTTGACTTTTGGATCAGTAGTTCCCGGTACTTTTTTGATTTATAATGATGATATTCTTTCAGTAGGGGTAGCTTATAAATTTTTGTTTCAGAAAATTGGTTAACGATCGATATAACTTACGTAGTCAAAAACTGGTTAGAATACAAGTATTCTTTGACGCACGCTATCCATATAACGTGTAAAACATGTGGAATGGATAGAAATAAGTCCCCAATCTCATTCCATACTAAATTGAAGCCGTTTTTGATAATCTACACTCATTCGCAGCGTAGAAGGGCCCTGAAGCATAGACGAGCTAGAAGGTCATCAGATTGCACACCAAATTCGAAGGAATGCTGTAGAGAGAGACTATTGGTTTCTTTCGCTGATATTGGATGGGACAATTGGATTATCATGCCCAAGGAATACAACGCTTATTTTTGTAGAGGATCATGTACCGCACCATCTGCCTTAACTCTTAGTTCTTCACAACATAATAGTTTATTGCAGGTAAATGCTTCGTTCTATTGCTTCGTATATAAAATTAGTAATATTTTCTGATAGTGAGAGGAAAAGACTAAGAAGCCTAAATACGTTTCATTCATTTTTTAAATTCCGACAAGCCTGGTACAACAAATTTTTTCAACAAAATTAAGGAATTGATGATTCGTTATTCGTTATATTGCATCATATCAGTAAAATAGTGATTGAAAACCTAAAAAAAAAACAAACATCATGTCAACTGTATCCCTAAATTCTCCTAAAGGTTAAGATATTAAGTACTCGATGAATAATTTACTCTTAATGTTCAATTCTTCATTACATCGGATCATGTAAAGAATCAGTAATATTGTCTGGTGATGAATGATGATTGGATCAGTTAGAGAAACATTATCAATAAATTAATTCCTCGACTTCTTAAGATTTTGAGATGTAATTTACTTATTTTTTTCCAGAAATTAATTAACGGAAAAAGGTTCAAGAATAGACCAGGACCGGAGTTCACTATGTGTTGCTCTGCAACACAATTTTCTCCCCTTAAGTTGGTTTATATGGACAACAACAAAACACTCACAACCAAGGTGCTATCCAACATGATAGTTGACAGTTGTGGCTGCATGTGATGAAGAATAGAACAGAAAAAAAAATCAGTATTTTAAGAAATTAAAGGGTACCTCTGTTAAACATCGAGAGGTTTCCAATAGATTACAATTATTCGTTTTCGTCTGCTTGAATAGAGGGATAGGAACCATAATTTATTTTAGTTAGTAACATCTTTATGATGATGAAGTTTATTCGTTTCAGAATACTGCTTGTTCAGCAATATTTATTTTCTTTGTTATTTATTGTACAATTATTTATATTTGTGGGATGACTTTTAGCTTACCTACTGTGTTCTCATTTCTATTTATTATGATTTGTATTAAAACACCAATACTGCTTTTTTATCGTGAAAAATAAAATTGAAATTCGACATCATTAACTTGTCCTTTCAGATTCTGATGAAGAAATAATTTAAGCGAAGCGTAATAGAAACTAATGAATGAAGTACAAATGAACATATAAATTATTCGATCCTTATCAGTCGTTCATCAGTTCAACTGGTATTCAGTTGAAGTGGACCTAGAGTCTAGTCATTGAGAGAATTAGAAATTTTCAAATTCAATGTGCCTACACAAATTGATGTGTTTCATTTCTATATTGCTTGTTAAAAATTGCCGTCGTGAGCCTAGAAAGTATCTATATAAAATTCAAATTCGAAGTTCGAATAAAAGGTACGTTTTTTTTCTATTTCTTTAACTAGATCTTAAAAATTGTTTTAACTTCTACTTTTTGTTAAACCCTTTTCGTTATACCGTTGGTGGTGATAATTATTCAACGAAATAGTAAGAAATCAGGTTTCTTCATTTATTTATAATATGGAGAGTCCATTTCAGATAGAATAACAACTCTGTGGTTTCTTTCGTATAAAATAAAACATCATATTCTGTGCTTATGTTGACAAGTCAAAATTAAATTTTCATAATACTGCAAAATCAATGAATATGCACAATTACTGAATTAAAAAAGGTGATATGCTAATAATGAGGTTCGAAACATAAACATAATCATTAACTCTTGATCCCTGGGATTTCCTGGAAAACAAACAACCAGTATTTATTTATGTTGCAAATAAACGTATCACCACTTCACAAGATTTTTGGATTTTGAATGTAGATCGAAATTGCTGGGCATTTTCGGGTAATATTTACAAAATGAATTGTAGATGGAAGATTCTAATAATTCTTATTATAATAATATGGGGTGTTATTCACTTTGTTTACAATCGCTCTCTGAAATTTGATCTCTCTGACAAAATAAAACTGACAGTGTACTATGAAGCATTGTGTACAGATTCGAAATTTTTCATAACTAGGCAGCTTGGTCCTCTATATGAGGAAATGCCAGACCATATCATTATTGAGTTAGTTCCATATGGTAAAGCTGAGGTAATTGTGAAGTTCTTGTTTTATACATTTCAAATAACTTGTATTTTTCAGACTATTGAATCTGGTGGATCCATTTTATTCCAGTGCCAACATGATGAATTAGAATGCTATGCAAATAAAATCCATGCTTGTGTGATAGACTCTGTAAAGCACCCTTCAATTCAATTGAAATACATAGCGTGTATGATAAGGAATAACCAGAAACCGGATGATATAGCAGAAAAAGTGAGTTCTATATATTTATATGAGAAATATTTTGTCTAGAAGGATTACGTTCAATTTGGATAACAACGAATTTAAAATGTATTCAATTCCTGTTAATAATAGTCTAGTGAAGACCTTGAATATCATAAATATTTCATTGAACTAATGCATTTTTTAATTTTAGTGTGGTAAAAATTATAACATTGATCCTTCTCCAATTCTGAACTGTGCAAGGGGAGAGAAAGGCTCACTATTACTAAAAAAACATGGAGAGAAAACTCATGCTCTTAATCCTCCTGTAAGTTTCATACCAACAATAGAAATCAATGGCAGTCAAGATTTAATCCCTTTGAGTAAAATATTGAAGGATTTGAGACAGACGGTTTGTAATTTACTCAAGACCAGACCTTCAGGATGTGATCGTTAATGTTTTCCAATTAACTGTTTTGCTTTCAATCATTTAATGTACTGTATATAATAAAGAACTCATTAATGGTTTTTTTGTTTGGAATCTCCTATATATATAACATAGCGATTAGACTCCAATTAACCTTGTTCAGTTCAATTTCTTTTTTGAAATGATATTCTCAGTATTTCTTGTCTTTTAAGCCTTCATTAATGAGATTGAATATTTCACTTAATATCTGGGTGATTTCATAATTTTGTCAAATTATAGATGTCCAACGTTTTTTATTCGAACTCACCATTAATTTAAAATAAATAGCAAATAATATAGCTGAAAATTGAATGGTCAATTTAATTTCCAATTTGATCCTTTCTGATCTAATATGGTGATAATCAGTACCTACAATAAGGTAATGAACTCTTTCTTGATTTTAAAGGTATAAATGAGTCCAATTGCTTTATATTATGCAATTGTATAATTTATTGAGTATATAGGTGACGAATGTATTTCAAATCAAAGATAATCTGAAAAATAACCTTTGACAGAGCAAGTTACTTAAAATGGGAAATGATCATTTTCGTCATCATATGAGAGAAAGTCCTTAACATTTTTTAACAGTCTTCAAAAAACGAGTACCTTATCATAAATATTATTCAGGACTATATTCACAGTAGCTTATGTTCCCGAAATGAATGATTGCTAACAATATTTCGAATTTAGATCTTATTTCATGAAGAACTTTTTTCACAACTAGCATACAGTGTGAAAGATTTTAAGATAGTGTGACATAAAAATTATAGGGACTTTGGCGAAGTAATTGTATCTATTTATTTATGTAATTATATTACCACTGAAATTGTCCTCAATTTGAGAAATAATTAATTTATTTATCTTGGTTGATTTACTACTACTATTGTAATAAGTTTTTAACAGATAGGTTATAATAATCTTTATTCTCATTCATCATATTCCTGTTACGAATTTTTAAGTTTGAATGTGGTTTTCGTGTGTGAAATGAGTAAATTCGAACGAAGAATCAAGAACTTGGTGTCTGAATTTGGTAACAGGAACATATGAGATCGAGGAGGTATATCAGGAGCAGGAGTATATTTGAATGGGCAACACATAAAACTCAATCGTGTATGATTGGTATGAATGAGTAGGCAACACATCAAATTCAGTCGTGATTGATTGGTTGCCTATAGAAGATCTGCCACCTAGATACCTCCTCATTCATCATATGTTCCTGTTACGAATTTTTAAGTTTGAATGTGATTTTCCTGTTTGAAATGGGTCGAACGAAGAATCAAGAATTTTGTGTCCGAATTTGGTAACAGGAATATATGAGACTGAGGAGGTGTATCAGGAGCAGGAGTATAATTGAATGGACAACACATAAAACTCAGTTGTGATTAATTGGTTAATGAATGAGGAGGTACCCGGGTGGGAAATCTTCTATAGGCAACCAATCAATCTCAACTGAGTCTTATGTGTTGCCTATTCAATTATACTCCTGCTCCTGATATACCTCAGTCTCATATGTTCCTGTTACCGAATTCGCACACAATATTTTTCATCCTTCGTTCGAATTTACCGATTTCACACAGTATTCTTCATTCTTCGTTTGAATTTACCCATTTCACACACAAAAATTTCATTCAAACTTAATTATTCGTATCAGGAAAATATGATGAATGAGGAGGTATCCGTGTGGCAAATCTTCTATTGGCAACCAATCAATCACGAATGAGTTTGATGTGTTGCCTATTCAGTTTTATTCCAGCTCCTGATATACATCCTCAGTCTGATATGTTCCTGTTACCAAATTCGCACACAATATTTTTCATCCTTCGTTCGAATTTACCGATTTCACTAACTAAAGGCGATAAATAGATCATATAGGATTACGTTTTGTGTGTTGCCTATTCAATTGTACTCCTGCTTATATACCTCTTCGGTCTCATCTATTCCTGTTACCAGATTCGAGCACCAAATTCTTGATTATCTGTTAGAATTTACCCATTCTTCACGAAAATCATTTTCAAACATAAAAATTCGTATGTGGAATATATGATTAATGAAAAGGTATCCATCTAGCAGATCTTCTATAGACAACCAATCATACACAAGTGAATTTTATATGTTGCCTATTCAAATTGTACGCCTGCTCCTGATAAATGTCTTCAGTCTCATATGTTGCTTATACGAAACACGAACACCAAATACTTTTCTTTTTTTTCATTCGAATTTACCCATTTTACATACGAAAATCACATTCAAACTTTCAGGAATATATAATGAGTTAGGAGGTATCCGGCTATCAGATCTTCTATAGGCAACCAATCATACATCTAATCGGTTTTATATATTCCTGTTACAAAATTCGAACGCCAAATTATTGATGTTTTGTTCGAATCTACCCATTTCACACACGAAACACATCCATAGTGATTCTCATTTTCGCAAACTGAAATTTTGTGTTGGGTGGATATGAGGTGTAGTAGATTTTCTAATTTTGACATTGTCTTAGTATTCTGGTTTGATGGAAAGTGGAAGAATATTTCCATGAATTTGATTTCATTTATTTATTATCCTTACAATAATGAAGTACACAAAGAAAAGGAAAGAAAAAACATCGTGATTATTGGTGTTGGTCCCATGAATAGAAATCATTTATGGATTCTTGAATCAGAAAGTTAGTTTTTAATAATATCAATAAATAAAGAATTTTCTCCACACAAATTTTTCCAAACTATATTTCGACAATTTTCTTGTGTTTATGAACAATTATTGATCGATCTTCATCGAATAGAGTCAATTTTTCACTAATATCAAATTGAAAAAATGCGAAACCTGTTAATGGTAATAGATGTTATACTAAGTTACTAAAAAATGGGGAGATAAAATTACATTTTACATTGGTTTCTATAAATTGAAGTCAATAATGAATCTGTCGCCAAATTAACGTAAATGAAATCAATTAATTCAACTAAATCTTCACGACAGAGATATGCCTGTAAAAAAATAATCAACAACCATATGATAATTTAAATAAGACAAACATTTATGACAAAAGCATTTCTAGTACATTCTACAATTAGCACACTATGAATTCCTGGCTAACTGAGAATTTACATAAATAAAAATAAAAAGAAATTATTTTCAACTTTTTTATTGCACTTGTACATTGTCTATAAAATTAATTAGTCATTATAAATTCAAATACATACAACATTACACTTTAAAAAAATATATCATTTTATACAAGCATTTTTTGTTCGTAAGAAAATATTCATTCAGTTGTTGGGATCACAAATTATTTTGTACAATGTATAAACTACAATTACCCTCCAAAAATGATCAATCCATGCTTTTCACAAATTGAAAATGAATTAATTTATACTTTGAACAATTCTATATATGAGGATTGGTTACTGAAACAACGCACTTATCTTTAAAATAAATATTAGCATTTCAAGATGTAAGTAAAACTGAAATATAAAATGAATTAAAATTCAACGAACAATTACTTTGCAATCATATATTAAGCTCATTTGCTTGCTCGAAATTGAAAACAACTTAAATGTAATTAATTCATTCCGACAATAAAATATCTAAAAATATCACAATTTGAATTGCATATACTGAAAACAATTCAAATTTATACTTAAGTATTATACGTTAACAAAAATTACTGAGAAGCTTATTACTTTTTCATTGGCAAGATAACTAATCTCAGTCCAAGGAACTGATCATGTTATGTTCAATGCAGAGAAACTTTGTTTATTTACACTTCTGATTCAACTTATTTCAAAGAGAAAAAAATTTTATACTTCATGTTAAAAAATACTGGTTATATTCAATTGCAATTCATAAAGTTTTCTTATCAAAACTTTGAAAATTAAGGAAAAAGTGTTTTGTTCAATTTCTAATCTCATTCTGCCTGAAAAGAAAACGCCAAATTAAAATAAAAAAATTACTTAGTTTTCAAGTGATGAGTCAAATAATTGCTTAAATTATTTGGATATAAACACTTTAAAAGTTACAAGGATTTGTTACTGTCGAACATTGAGCATAATTTTGGTTACACATTATTGCTTCTGTTAAAGGTATTATTTTGAATAAATAAGATATACCTATACAATTATGCTGCAAATACTTTTATAAAATAAATGTGAATCAGCAGTGACATAATAGCGAGCTGAAAAATTTAATCATTAAACAAGAGATCAAGGATATTTCATAAAATATTGATTACAGCACATCTCTATAAATCAATTAAATTTTGTTGGATGGTTACTGAAGATTTTGTACATTCTGAATAATTCTTGATCTTCATGAAACCATTTGTATCACTACATTCTAATTCAATATGACTATGAAAAGTAGCTTTCTTCTGGGTAACAATATTGTCACTTTTGCCATTTGATTTTTCTGTTTCTCGAGAATTATTTTTCATGTAATCTAATACTGGATCATCGCCAATTTTCATACTTATTTTGGCTCTCAGTATATGATATTGAGTACGCCAGTATTCATAGGATGCTGCTTTGAGTGAAGAAACCCATTTATTAACATCAGTTTCACATCGACAAGAAAATATATGCTTAAGATCGTTATCTCGTACTTTACTGTTCACTCTGAATGTAATAGAAAATGCAAAAGGAATGCCTTTTAGTTCGTAAGCAATACGAGCATTTTCCAATACTAACACAGCCATGGGTTCTGGATCATTCAATTTGTAATAGAAGAGTAGATTTGAAAACAGTTTGAAATACCTTTCTTTGAAGGTTGGCTGTTGATACCAATCAGACCATTCTTTGCCAGAAGGTTTCATATGTTGTAAAACACCCTCCAATTTTGGTGTGTTTTCATTGGAAAATTGAATCATTTCTTTATCATTGAACCTCATATTTTATTTGAATTATACGATTTATCAAATAATGACTAGATACTTATTTGTACTTCATGGACAATGCCTCTGAAATATTACTATGAATACAGCTCTTGCAAAAGTAAGCAAGAAAATAATTCATACATATTCAATAATTCCCAGGAAATCTCTAACACTTCGATGCTGACTGCTGAGTTGACTTGTGTGACAGATATGTAACCAGTTACCAGAGGAGAGGCAGCATTGTTATGAATGTTAGGTAGTCAATATTTAATTCAAAATATCTTGTTTTTCAACTACTAGATGAAGTAGTCCATTAACATAAAACAATTCACTTCATTTGCTATCACTATCCTATCTTTGCCTTAAGTACATTGTTTTCTGAAGAAAAAAATTAAAATGTATATTCTATGTCCGTGACAGAGGTTGTCAAATAATATTTCACTTGATTGTTTTGACGTTTACATTTACACCATATGGAACGTTAGATGGTTCTGAAACTTTATTGAAAATGGATAGAGAAACAGAATTGTTAAAAATAAATGAGGAACTCCGTAAGAAAATTGAGGAGTTAGAAAGGAAAAACAATGTAGTAAGACAAAAAATTCCAGAAATGTCCTCTAAAGTTGTAGATAGTAATCCCTACAGGTAAAGGAAGATATTATTTCAAGAATTTTATATTTTACTATACAAACACAACCCAAAGTTCATTAATATTTTAGCCGATTAATGGCTCTGAAAAAGATGGGAATTGTCAAAAATTATGAGCAGATCAGAACTTACTGTGTGGCTATTGTTGGTATTGGCGGAGTGGGTAGTGTAGCTGCTGAAATGTTAACACGTTGTGGTATTGGAAAATTGCTTTTGTTCGACTATGATAAAGTTGAATTGGCAAACATGAATAGGTTATTCTTTCAACCTCACCAGTCTGGACTCAGTAAAGTTGAGGCTGCAGCAGAAACTCTTCGAAACATCAATCCAGATGTTGAAATATTGACATTCAATTATAATATCACACTCTTAGACAATTTTGAAAATTTTCAAAGCTCCCTCATGTAAGTGAATACAAATTAGCAATATGCAGTATAGTTATATGTTATTAATTTAGACATCAAGGAATGAATGGGAAAAATGTTGATACAGTGCTCAGTTGTGTAGACAATTTTGAAGCTAGATTGACGATCAATACTGTGTGTAATGAAAACAATTTGAATTGGTTTGAATCTGGTGTTGCAGAAAATGCTATTTCAGGGCATATCCAATTTATTAATCCAGGAAAGACAGCTTGTTTTGCTGTAAGTTATCCCATAAGCAGTTTTTTAATTTTATATTATGACATATAATAATATTTCAGTGTGTACCTCCACTAATAGTTGCCTCTAATATTGATGAGAAAACTTTAAAAAGGGATGGAGTTTGTGCAGCAAGCTTACCAACTACAATGGCAATAGTAGCTGGGTTCCTAGTTCAAAATTGTTTGAAATATCTCCTTGGTTTTGGAGAAGTAGCAAACTATCTTGGTTATAATGCATTAAATGATTTCTTTCCTACTATGAGTCTGAAGCCAAATCAGAATTGTGAAGACAGGTTTTGTAGAAAGAGACAACAGGAAAAAGCTAGTGAAGTGAAGGAAGAAATACTTGTAAAAGTGGATGAAGAAGCACCCTTACATGAAGATAACGAGTGGGGTATATCATTGGTTGATGAGAGTGTGGAAGAGCAAAAAGCATCAGTTGGTGTTGCAGGCATTGAATTTGCCTATACATTAGCAACTAACAACTCAAAAGAAGAACCAGAGGTTGCAACTACTGATGATGTCAAATTAGAAGATCTCATGGCACAAATGAAATCCATTTGAACAGTTATTGAATGAAGAAATTCCATTTTATAAAACTGAAAATTTTACTACTTGTTGAAAATAATTGGTATTACTCTTTTGTGCAGTATATTTTCTTATTTTATCTTATAATTCATTTTAAATTAGTACATGAATATGTTTCTAAATCATCATATTAAATAATTTGTTCTATATTTTTATTAAACAAGTTTTATAATGACGTTTTTGAATAATCCACACCTGGCAGTATACTTCTATACATAATATTTTCAGTTTTACCTATGATCCACACTATAATGTATAAAAAAAATAATGCTTGGAATAAATTATTCAGTTAGAAGAGACAATGCGATGTAGCATTATAAAGTGGCCCATTCATCAAAATAAAATATTGGTAATACCTTTTCAAACATGATATGCTCCTCTTACTTAATTTCTCTAAAAAAAAATTCAAAAACTTGGCATTATTATGTAAATTCACCATAATGTAATAACCAATTCTGGAATGATTTTATTTAACTATGTACTTTGAATTAGACATGAGGAGTGTCTACCTACATATTTCAAATGGAATTGAAATACCCAACCCTATATTCAAGCATAAGTTGAAATCCATAAGTGCCACTTATGTACGTCAACGCACACGAAACACTACTGTTGAATTATTAAAACCAAGAGAAATATAATGATTATAGTTTAATTTGATTTTGTTATTAATGTTATATTATAAATCTCTTACCAATAAATAATTCATCCACTTGATAATCGGATATACCAATCTTGTATTACCTCATTACCTAGTATTATCCATCAAAAAATTTCACGATCATCCCTCTGTAGTTTTTCTTCCAAGGAATACCTGATTTAATTTTTTATCTTTAAATATCCGAAGTTTGATTTTGATGTGGTCGTTTTCTTATTAAATAATAGTTTTTCTTTGTATTGGCAAACAGCGTCCTGGTTAATATCAGGACTTCCTTCTTCCTCTCTTTCAGCAAAAAGATGAAAGTTTGTAAATGTAGATTCTTTTCATCTGAAACATGATTTACGATTATTGATCCTAATAGAATTTCAAATTAAGAAATAAATTGTAACGATATTTAGCTCTTCAGAGCGCATCCACCATAATATTTAATCTTGGAGGTCATCAATGTGAAAAATTTGCAAGAATTCTAGAATTTAATTCATGAAATGTAAAGTGGAAAAAGCAATTTTCTGCATTCCCATACATTTAAATTCAATTAATTACAACATTCCCAAGTATTCAAAGTTTTCTAAATTATATTCTACAGCTTTCGACGTCAAAACTTTGACATGCCACACATACATAACCATGACCTTGATCGAAATAGTGAATTATGTCTGATTGTTTTTAAATTTTCAAATTGAAATTCTTTTCTACAATCTGAAAACAAGAGTGGGGCCTGAAGTGGCCATATTTTACGGGCCAGAGTTCAGTCGAATCATAATTAAATATTCAATTTTCGTAGTCGTGTTATCAAGTCAGTTCAAATTAGTTGAACCAGTGGTTGCGTGAGGTCAACGAAACATTAAAATTGCATCATGGTTAATGTAATTGAAAAAATACACTTATTTTATACGAAATAACGATATCACTAAAATTTTTAATTTCAGGTGGAGGTTTTCACTGTTTCAAACAGAAGTTTAGGAAAAGTGGATATATCCGAATCATCCACTGTCAAAGAACTGAAGTCAAAAATTACTAATATATCCAAAATTTCTATAGAAAGGCAGTCAGTTCGCCAAGAAGCAAGAGGAAAGGATTTAAATGATACCATTAAAATTGAAAGTCTGAAATTGGGAAGCCCTGCAAAAATTTTTGTTAAAGATTTAGGTCCGCAAGTAGGTTGGAGCACTGTTTTTCTTGCTGAATATGCCGGACCTATAGCTGTTTATGCCTTAGTAGCTGCCAGTAATGGCATTTTACATAGTTCCTTACCAACAAGGCAATCTTCACTCATGTCCAGGTAAGGAAAATATGCAAATTTTCCTGTTCAAAGGTTAAAGGTTTACTTAAAATGCTTCAATAGTTTATTTAATGGAACAAATTTTTTTATATATGAATTGATATATTATATTTATCCAAAAAATTCAACTTAAATTTCATTCAATAGACAGATTATGTGATTTTTCGGTATGAAGGATAATGACCTTGTATAGTATTTATTAAGTTACTTGAAAAAACTATCAATATTATATTCAATCATCTAAATTTTAATAAATAGTAAAGAAGTTAAGTTTAATATAAATAATAAAAAGTAATTTACATTTATTTGTGGAAATTACTTTGGTTTATTTTATTTATAATGAATTTCCATAAAATAAGGACAGAATCTATTATAATAAAAAGTTCACAATGATATGAATAATTTGTGCATAGTGAGTATTAGTATTCATCAATACTTCTTATTGGATGAAAATTTCAATGGATATTCTTTAGAATTATGTTATATGTTATCTGAATATATATATTTTTCAACACTCTTAATTATTCCGGTGATATTCAATTACAGCTTAACAGTTAAAAATAACTATAATGTCATCAATTTGAAAATAATTTATTTGTAATGAGCAATTGTTTTTTCAAACCTGTTTTGGGATTATTTCATTGTCTGCCGCAAAAATGTTTGATAGGTTCCAAGTTATTGAAATGCTGTAGGATATGTTTTATGAATGTTTTACATTCTCATCGGTAATATTCGAAATATTATTCATGGAGAAACAAATTGTTTTATTTTGCCTGAGAAAAATTACTATTTATCGTGAGAGACAAATATTTGTTATATGTTGAACTGAAAAATGATATTTTCAACTTTGTTTACGAATATTTTTTTTTACAGTTTAATTTATTGGGCTTGGGTCATACACTATGCCAAGAGAATATTAGAAACTATTTTTGTACATAGATTTTCCCATAGTACAATGCCTATAAGGAATCTTTTCAAAAATTGTACCTATTATTGGGGATTTGCATTTTACGTAGCCTACCATGTCAATCATCCTTTATGGACAGAGCCTCCTGTAGTTATTTCATATCTTGGATTTGCTATGTGGACTGTAAGTGTTTATAGTTTGAGAAGCTAATCTGTTAGTTTGATATATTGTTTAATATTCAATTTGTAGATTTGCGAGTTGGGCAATTTGAGTGTGCATTTATTATTGAGGGATCTCAGACCAGCTGGTAGTACAGTAAGAAAAATTCCATTCCCAAATGGAAATCCTTTGACAAATTTATTTGATCTCGTTTCTTGTCCTAATTACACTTATGAAGTAGGAGCTTGGTTAGGCTATACCTTAATGAGTGGATGCTTGCCAGGTTTGTTTGAAAAAACCCTTATTATTCTTTCAGAAATTCTTATTCTTTGTTTGTTTTATTCAGCTCTTTTATTCACTTTGGCTGGGTTCTATCAAATGGCTGTGTGGGCTCTTGGAAAACACAGGAATTACAAGAGAGAATTTCAAGACTATCCCAAGAAGAGGAAAGCAATCATTCCATTTGTTCTATAATTTTCATTATATAATGGTTTGGGTTAAAGTTAAAAATTTTTGTTACTTGTTCAAGTTTATTTAAATAAAGATTTCTAGGTATTCATATGATTTTATGATTTCAATAATGTCAATGTCCGGATTATAAGCTAACTATGTATATATATATATATCGTGAATCTTTAAGGGAATTCGACTGATAAGAAGGATTTCAGTTTTACTCTTTATTCATATATATATATATATATATACATATACGTTTTTTTTACTCGCATAATCCATTTATTAATTAGTTAAAATTATTCTTTTGACTAATGGATATTTGCATTGATACAAAAAGTGGCACAAAGTTGTAACTCATGAAATTTGAGCGAGTTCATTTTTTTTGTTTCACTGAAATAATCCGTCCCTTACTTGAAATAGTAGGTTTTGGAAATCCTAAAAAAATAATTATAATATTTTCAAGTGCAATATTTCAATATATCCCCTCTTTACTACAAATCATCTAAGAAAAATATGACTTGGTCATTTCTATTTTGCGAATAAAATGATTAAATTATAATACAATACAATTTGCTGATGATACACCACTAATTACCCACAGCAAAACACTAAAAAAATGTGTGGAAAGGCTACAAAAACTCACAGATATAACTGTAGCATGGATGAGACACTGGCGGATACAACCTAACCCAAAAAAATCTAACTTGATAATATTCCACCATAATATAAAGAACAACTCCCCAGGTATAAAAATTGGCAATGATAAAATTAGACCAACAACTAAGTGCAAGTATTTGGGAATACACGTGGACAACAAACTCAATTTCAAACACCATATGAAGGTACAGAAAAAAGCAGCCATCACACGAGCCGGACACTTCAGATCACTCACGTACAAGAACTTAGGAATCAACATCAAAACAGCCAGTTCAATTTACAAGATGATATGCAGACCATTACTGGACTATGGTAGCATAATATTCTCGAATGCGACAAAAAGCTCACTTAATAACCTGGAAATAGCAGAAAGAACTTGCCTTAGAAAGATAACAAAATTGAGACATCCCAACAATCCCTTACACAACCCCTCCAACACTCTATTATATGAAACAACAGAAGTGGAGTCAATACTAACGAGACTACATAGGCTGGGCATGAAATTCATCAAAAACCAAAATAACAGAAATATTATGGAACCACTAGTACACCACTATAATAGAGAAACCACTGAAAAGGCAAAACTACCAGCGCTCCCACTTTATGAACACTTGCTATCCCTAGAATAGTATTTATATTGCAACTACCATATTTTTTATATAAAATATAAATTGAATCGAAATATAAATTACTGACTGGAAGACTTCGGTCGATAGCCATTTGATATGTAATCAATAAAGTTCTCTCTCTCTCTCATTTAAGAAAAATATGACTTGATCATTTCTATTCTGCGAATAAAATTATTAAATTATAATATTTCATTTATGTAATAATTGGTTTCAGTACAAAATATATAATTAAATATTATTGTCACTTTATTATTCTGACAGAATTTTTTTGAACAGTGTTATATTTGAATTTAATGAAAATAAGAGGAATAATATTGTTCTAAATCAAACAGTTTGAATTTTTTAATTAATAAAATTGGATCCTTAAGCCTAAAATTGTATAAAGAAATATATATTTATACCTTCTTGTCAAAATTGATAAGTGAAATGCATTGCAAACTATTGCATATCATTCAAATTGATTTATTACTAATTACATATTACACTTTATAAAAGTGTAAATTTCAGATTGTAGCTCCTAATTATAGTTATAATTATTGCTTTTCTTTTTATTCTGCGGGTCATAATAATTGAAATCTAGTAGTAGAGGAATGCCCACATAATATAATTGAGTAAAATCCAAATTAAAAATAATAGATCATTTTAAATGTAAATTAAAATGATTAATATTATTTTAATGATATTTTGGCCAATTGGGCATGCAATATATTGTCACAAAATAATGAATAAAAGAGTTTAAAAATGCTCATACCTACTACGTCCACCTCATAAAATATTTACATGCCCCTTCTGGAATCCTGTTGTGAAATATATGAAGAATATATAGAATGGATAAATTGCACTCTATAACGATGAAGTTAAAATAAATAAATTTTTAAGTACATCATTTTTGAAGACCCCTAAATGAATTTCATCTTAAATTCTTTGCAACTTCACATTTTCACTTTGTAATTTTCTAACCGTTTTCAGTCGGTGATTACAATAAATTCGTAATAATACACTGAAAAAAACCAAAAATAACCCAAAAATACCTAAAGCATTGACCTCATGATTATATATGATACAGCTCAATAATACCGAAAACCCTTGTCGTATTGTTGTAATTATTGCAAAAACTAAAGGTCCGAATACCGATAAGGTACTATAAATAAATAACTGACCACTTGCAGAGCATGCTGATAAGATCACACAATCAACTATAAAAGAGGGATGTTTTAACATAAAATTACAGGATGTGAGAAAATTACCTTGTTGGAACAAGGAACCCGCTGTAAAAATGCAAGAGAAGAAATTTACGTAACACATCATTTGGACAGGTCTCATTGAATATTTTTTGAAAAGTGCTCCTTGCCAATTTGATGTAAAACTATCAAATACTATATAGGAACATAAAAGAAACACCCCAGAAAGTGTTGTAACTGCTGATTCTGAAAAATGATGAAACAATTATTTTGAAACTCTTATCAGATAGTGAAATCCCTACTTGCTCTATCATTTCCAGAATCCAACATGAAGAAAAGCATTCCTATTGAAAGTATTGAGGCTGTAACATATTCATAGAACTCATATTTTGTTTTGGATACAATTTTGCCCATTAGCATCACTGGAATCACTTTGGCAGCCTTAGCTAAAACCTAGGAATGATTTATTTAAGTGCTATTCTTCTAATCTAAAAAAGTTACCTGATGAGGGAAAGAGACAAATTTCAAAGCTTCATATTGGCACCACGAACTCATAATATTTGAGAAGGAACAAAAAATATATTTGTATAGAGGACATTTATGTCTTGGTTGTCTCCTGCATAGCAATATTATTCCCGATATTGTAAATGCCAAGACTCTATTCACAAAAACCAAAAATTGGGAATCTTTGAAGAACTCAATTTCTCCTGAAGAACTAACATATTTCTAAAACAATAGAGTGTGGTCAAGAAAGATCCTTTTGTGTAAATGATCAATAGTTTATATTTACTTGTGTCATGACTTTTTCTTGTAGAATACCCCATGATAAATAAGATATTTGAAGACCAAAAAAATAGAATATTAATAAAAAAGTTTCTCCCAATACTGAATATGGGGTGGTGATATTTGGGCTTGGAGTAATTGTTTCATCTTCATCAAAACATAAACGAATTATTTTTGGAAAATATCCGTTTCCTAAAACAAAGGCAATTTAAGTTGCTGTGGTAAAAATATGATATTTACTAACCGCTTCTATTGAGGTAATTTATTTTTTTAATATATTTATAGACTATGTAACCCGGAAAAAATAAAGTGGAATATCCAAGTGTATTCGTAATGGCATCTTTTATCCATTCATATTCCTCAAAATTCTGAGTTGAATGAATTGATGAACTTAAGAAGTGGTTTAATATATATAAAAAAGCTGCACTGACCACAAAAATTGTACTATAAAGAAAAGCAAAACGTTATTCAACATTTGACAAAATAATAAAAATCAAATGATTACCAAATAATCGTATCTACATAATTATTATTTGTCATCGTGTCTTCTAAATATTTATCCTATCATAATGATGGTTTATACTACATTAGGATGTAATAAGAGAGTCATAATTTTGTTTGATGTCCTATTGAAATTTATTTGTCATTTTGGAAAATTTGTATTCAAATTTCAAAACAACATATAACCTCCAATATCTGCTGTCAATAAAAACCACAGAGAAAAACTATGGTAATATTTCTTGATCTATTCATTTTTGAGCATTCATATCATTAAGAAATAATATTTTCTTCTACTGTCTTAAACAGACAAAATCACTCCGAAATTCTAAAAGTAATTATAAATTAAAACTTTATTTCAATAAAAATACATAACATTGTTATCATTATAACATTTCAATATAATATCAATTTCATAAATTATTTATTTAAGTTAACATTCCTTTTAATCTAGTCATTTCCTTCAATATCAAGGAAATGTTATATCTTAGCTTATGAAATGATTTGATATCCACCTTCAAAGTAGTTTTCTTTCCATTGTTGGTACTAATTTGAATAATCACATATTTCACATTCTTATTAGCAAACTCACTAAAAAAAATAATAAAGTTGAAGTGAATTTGATATTCTGTAATACAAATTGCCATAAAACTTTGTACTATTCATAAATACTGAAATAATGAATAAGTACAATTACTCACTTATATAAACTTAAATCAATTGTCCATTTCAAATCAACTAAATTCCTCTTTTCCATCTTATAGTATTTTAGAATAGTACTGTGTACTTCCTTTCTATTAGGAACCAGTGGCAATTCTTCAATGAATTCCGAGTTGAAACCAAACTGTCCTAATTGTGCATTGAAGTCCTTATCACTTGTAATAAGGAATAACTTTATTATTTCAACATAAATGGCAATTAATTCAACAAGCTTATGTTTTTCGATATTTAATTCATGTGATATTTTATCTAACACTTTAGTCCTGTCCTGCGAAGACTGCATTACACTTAATCCAACTGAAAAGGAATTGATATTAGGCATTCAAAACCCTCTGCAACGAATACTCACTTTTCAAGAATACATTTCTTATTTCCTGCGAACATTCATTTAGGAATGGTATATGTGGTTTAATTGCTCCTTCAGGGTTCATTATGGCACCAGTTACATTGTTTATTTACTTCCTGTGTGAATTTACATATTTCTTTTGAAATGACAGTTCTATATATGACGCTCTTGTTAAATTCTTCTTTATTGATTATGAACTTAGTGTTTTATTAGATCAACCAGCCTAATCAAATAAATTGATCTGAAAATATTTGACGAAAAAATCAATTCATTTCGTTTTTTTTTTGTATATTTCTGAATAATTTCGCAAAATGGTAAACGTTTGAATGCTATAGAGGTAATTTTAAAATCTATAAATGATGTAATCCCTACCTGAAAATAAAGTTTTTTGTATGAATTTGAGGATAGCATGTTATTATACTGGATCTGCAGCAGTCTCAATCATGTAAGATCTTGTTACGTAGTTAGTTTCGATGGCGCTTCAAGGGTGAAGATGCCATGAAAAACAAGAACTTTCCCTAGTGACGAAATCCCTGAATAATAATTATAAATCAGTGGTCTCTAGCGCAAGATATACCTCAACCCTTATTGAACTGACCGCTAAAACGCTATAGATACCCCTTTTAAATTTTTTTTATAATACGCTTTGCAACAGAGATTTCGAGTTTTGACCAACTTAAAATTAATCCTGACTTGGAATAATGCGCCTGTTTTGTGTGTGAACAACATCAATATTGTATAAGTTAAATTCTTTATTATAAATATAGTTTAATTTAATACATTTGTCATTAACAAATAGATCTAGGAATGTTCACAAATTCTTTTGGAGTAACAAAACTAAAAATAACATTGAATAACATAAATAAAAAATGCACACATATTAACAAAATTGATGAGAATAATTAAGGGACACAAATTGATGCTCGAAAATATTATTGCAATTTTATTTAATTCAAAATTAAAGGGGCCCTGAAAAAGCCAGGTTTGGCAATTCATACTTACAGTACTTTGATTAAGACCTATTCAAATTACTTATTTACATTGACGAAAACTGCACATAGAGTCGTAGCAATGTTCCTCCCTTACTTTTCATGCAAAAATTTTCATTGAAATATCAAGGAGAAAATATTGTTTCCCTTGTAATTAAATGAATATTAATTAATGTGTCCAATATTTGGTTGTTAAAATCACTTGAGTTCTCAAAATAAAAAATGAAATTAATTAACGGCAGAAATATAACACAATATTTTGATATAACAGTTTCTATAATCCTTTCTATCGTTTGTTCATTATGAAAAAATAATTATTAGCGGTGGGTTTAAGTTAAAAAAAAAAAATGGTAGGTAACACTATCTGCACAGGCCCTAAACATAAAGTGTGGATTTAATAAATGTAATTATTCAAGTAAAATTACTATGTCAACAAAATTGTAAATTATTTCTATTATTTGGTGAAAAGAAAAAATTTTTATTCCATTTTACGTAATGTTTGAAAAAATTACGCAGCCAATTACCTTTGATTAAAATAATCGATTTTTCTATGTAAAAAAAGTAGATATGATCTAAAATATTGTGAGTGAATCAACAATATTTTCTTTTCGTCAAATATAAAAAATACTGAATTTAAGAAAAGTTTCATTTGTTAAGTATAATACTGAAGGTATTCATCACGTAAAGGACATGGAATTGAAAATTGCTCTAAGGATATCCTAATAAAATGATTATATGCATAAAAACGATTAACTACATTATCAAAATAGAGAAAAATCATTAAACTTCCCAAATAATCAGTACTTCTATATTATGATATCAATTGAAGCAAGAAAATTACTATTGAAAATTAAATCAATACCATTCATTACATTGGCATATTTATGCCAATTATCCAAATAGGATTGAATCCATGTACAAAACATCAGATTAAATTTAAATCCGCTGAAGTTAGGGAACAACACAGCTGACTAAGAACAATTCGAATATATTACATTTACGAGAAAATTTACAGTAAGAGGTACTAAAAGATTAGAAATGTAGCAATTGCTATACAAGTAGTTCCAATTGTCCAATTTTTACTCTTTACCAACCTGAATTTGTACTAAAGTGCAACCACTCGATAGCCAAGACTATTTAACAAAACAACTAACAACTTGAAACTAAAGATCTTGCTATACACGTGTGCACTATCTTTTCTTGTTAATGAAGGCTTTTTTGTGCAGGCCTGGAGTATGAGACTGGGAAGAAGGTCGTTTTCTGTTACCTCCTTGCGAGCCATTACAACATGAGCACATCTTTTTGACACTACGTCTAGCCCCTCGACCGCTAGGTGAATCCAGGTCGTCTTCGTAGTGTAACTCTTCGCAACTTTCTTCTTCTCTCGCTAAATCAGTTTTTGATATGGAAACGCGCACAAATTTGAATTCCTCATCTTCATCACAACTAGAATTTTTGATCACAAATGACTTTGGGCTGTGTGCCATTTTTCCCAATTCACTACACATGGTGTCTTCTGAACTCGACACTTCCCCAGCTGTTGTCCAAGTTTCTACTTGTTTATGTCGATCTGTTTTTTTTCTATTGCTATATTTGAATTTATATTTATTCATGTGCGTTGGGTTATCATTGAATTCTGGGGATATTGGTGAGTGCAGGGTTACATCTGACATTGAAGCACAATTTTGTAGCAGAGTTGTATCCTCGCAAGATGATCCAGATTCATTGCTGGTACTGCTTTGGCCATTTGTTTGTCTAGATTGTTCATATTGTAACTCGGATTCAGTTTGATATTGCACGGAATCGAATAGAAAATCATTTCTTAAAGAACTGGAATTATCATCATCACTAAATAAAGTTATAATCTTATCTTTTATATCTGGATGGGAAGTCTTCTTTCCCATGTCTTGGGCAGTCTGGTCAAATGAAGGTGAATGATTGGTATCAAACAAAAGATCAGCTTCGGGGAAGAGATCACTTGTACTAGGTTCATCTACCCCTAAATCTTCGCATTCTTCTGACAAGGATTTCTGCAATCGAAGTTCACGATCTAAAGCAGCTTGTTTACGCTGAAGACATAATTGTTGAAGCTCCTTATCTCCTCTTATATTTGTTGCTATTTTCTTTATTTTATTGGGAAAGTAAACAGGTGCTGTTTGGAACGTTTTAACTTCTTCTTTTTGCTGAAATGAAAAAATAAATTATTGAATATATAACGAAATGTAGTCAGCAAACAGTAACAAAAAAACTATTTCAGTCTCTATGATGTAAAATAATACATCGAAGAAAAATAACTATAAATCTGAAAATACTACAAAAAATATATTTTTTTGAAAAACTATTTACTTCAAAATATATTCATCTAAATTTATTGTATACATACATGCTTATGAAAACAGAAAAAATCGACATAGAGCCATATCAGGGAATTACGGGTGTTGTTCATCAAGATGTCTTGAGTTTTTGAACCTAAATTCGTTAGGGGGGGGGGTCAAAATCCACGATTTTGCTTTCCACAAATTTAGTCTTTATCGCCGAAATATGCTGTGTTACGCTCCGACAATATTATTCATTTATTGTCTCGAATGCCAGCAATAATTCAAATGACGATAATCGAAAATACTGTTCAATATTACCTTGACTTTTGATCAATTTTACATGCTTCTTCCAGTTTCGCTCAAAGTGAAGCCGACATTTCGAAGTTTGTTGACTGAATATCTTTTAGACTCAAACGACAATTATGTCATTATCACTCAAACACACGTGTTTGATTAAGTGGATTCACCGTAAAAATTTAAAAATGAAGCACCGTGCATAAACTAAAAGTTAAAGGACACCTGTGAGTGAAGAGAATAATGCCATCAGCTTTGTAAATGATCGATTCTCGGTAAGAAGATTGTTAAAGCATATCTAATTATCCGCATATAATCACTAGGATTTTAGAAGTGAGCATGCACAACAGCCAAGGACAATACAAAGCAAAAAACAGGTATTTTTAAGCACTTACGCTTGGCGTATGCCCATGCAATTTACACTTGATAGGATGGTTAAGATACCTTTTCTCCATTATGTAGATAGCCCCCTTTCAAGTTCATTTCGTTAGTCACTGGGGTACTGTCTGAAGATTTTCTGTACCTTGGTGGTGTTTGAGACAACATTGGACCATTTGATGCACAAGTTGTTACTAATACTGATTGCATCCGTTTCACTGTTTTTGAAGGGTCATCTGTAAAAAGGCGAAAAGATCATCAATGATGAATAAACCATTGAAGCACTCATAGCAAGATACAAATAGAAGTTAAATGATTGGTAACCATTCTTTCTGAAAGCAAAATGCTTCCAACAAAAACAACTATCAAATTTTAGAGTGCATTTATATACCATCAAATAACTTAACCTAACCATTTATGCAAACCAAATGTCAAATAGATTGAATCAGTTTCATGTCATTTAAATGAAAATAAAATAAAAAAATGTAATCGTTAAAAACGCAAGCATTGAAATAATAATGAACTATTTGAATAAACTCTGTTATTGAAATATAGCATATTCAAGTTACAATAGTCAATTGAGGTACTATTCGTTATTTGATGCACCCTTATACAGTGATTAATATATTCTGGAATTTATTATTATTTGTATCATGCTTGTATCTCCCAACATTGAAAATGTATATACAAACCTTTAGTTTTTTCTGGGGAAATATTGAGTGTAATAATACTAGGTTGTGCAATTGTGTTGTTTTCATCCAATTCGTTTTTTGACTGGGAACTTTGAGAGATGACAGAAGTCGCTATTGGTGTTGCTATTGTTGACTTTTGATAAGTGTAAACCCTGCCAGAAGAATTGTTGGTTTGAATATCATTATCGTCCAATTTAATACTGTTTGCAGACTGTACATTGATGTGACCATCACTTTGCGGACTTGTCTCTGTAATATTCACCCCATCATTTCTTGGCTGCGCTATGGCAAGCAACAATTCCGTATTCACTCTATTATCAGGATCCTCAATTTTTTTAAGAGTCAAAGGTTGTCCAAGAGTGACTGCCGTTAAATTGTGCGCATTTTGCGGTAATATCACTTGGGACTGACCACTTACACCAGCCAAATTCTGAGAAGATAAACCCGATAAAGGCTGTAACGTGGAATACTTGACAGTTGGCCCTCCAGGCTTCCTATTCTGATTTAAAAAACTTTGAAAAAGCAGCATGTTTGGACCAGATCTGGCAGGAACTGTAGCTAGGATTTTACTCCCACCAGAAACCACAGCTATTTGCTGACCACCTTTAACCATCGACACTGGCATTATGTAATTTCCAGGGACTAGAACTGCCGTATTTTGGAGCTTGAGCGTTTCTCCAACACTAGAATCTGCAATAATCAAATTTCTTGTGGTCGGATTCGAGTTTGTTTCTGTTGTTATCAAAGGTCTGCTGGTACCATTGTTACTATCATTAGACTCGGTCGTTTGGTTTGGGGATTGATCGTCATCCTTCCCTGACAATTGCACAACACCACAGGAGCTATCCTCACTTCCCATCGTTCTTTGATCATCTAAATCAGATTCAGATATGGCGCCACCAGAAGTACTCGGTTTTTTCGAAGAAGAACTCTTTTTTCTTTTGGAATTGTGATTTGGGTTAGTAGGTGGATTGGAACGTCTTCTCGGAGCTGGTTTATTGTTCAAATCAGGAGAATTGCGGAGTTGTTCCGCATATTCTGCAAGAATATCGAATATTCTTTGAGTGGTATGCTCATCCTCTTGTGGCTTTTGTTGAGGTTTTGGTATTGGTGAAACTTTCGACGCATGGGGTGTTGCGTTCTTCAGACTTTTACCTACAAAAGAAAGAAATATTATCACAGTTGCAGTAACATGATTAGTATGGTAGACACACTGATTATTCTATTCTAAAAAAGTAACAGGAATTGGTTAATGGAATAAATAATGCATTGTGCCTCCAATTTATTGTTAGCCTTAAAAAAATTTCTAAAAAAAAAATCGATCGGTCATATCAGGGGAATACGGTGATAGTTCAGTGAGATGTTTTTTGTTGATGACTAGCGGACCCGACAGACGTTGTCCTGTACACACGTCTTTAATTTCATACTTTTTTTAATGAGCTGAAACAATCTGGACCGCTTTGATGAAAATTATTATTGAAAAGTTATTACTTTGTTAAATAAATAACAGCATCGTAAATGAAAACTTTAACTCATTTTAATGAAAGGTGAAAAAGCTTGCACTCAAAACATTTTATAACATATATATTTATTTTTTTTTAATTTACAAAAACTTAATTTATCGTAATGCCATTGGATGTACAATATTTTTAGTTAGTCCATGAGGAGTATAAACAAACAAACTCGATGGTTTTCCAACTCTGGAACACGCAACGTACAATTGGCCGTGAGAAAAACACGGATTTTCTATGTCTAAGCCACAAAATGTCATCGTTTGACATTCCAAAATCAACAACTCCTTATAAATAAGAAATTAATTGAAAAAACATTTTCCAGTTGACCAAACTGTAAATCTAAACCATTCTCGAATCTCCACGAACACACACAAAAAATTCCATCAAAATTGGTCCAGTCGTTTAGGAGGAGTTCAGTCACATACACACGCACACAAGAAATATATATATTAAGATAGGTAGAAATTTGATATTGGAGCAAAATCAATGACCTTTCTTTCCTCAAATCTAGTTATTATGACAAATCTACTTTGTGAAGTAATGTGCAGACATGATTTTTTTTGTAGTTCATTAGAACTCTGGAACTGGAAGGCAAAATAGACCATTAGGTCACAGTGAAACGAAACCTCCTT
Source organism: Harmonia axyridis (assembly GCF_914767665.1). NCBI lineage: Eukaryota > Metazoa > Arthropoda > Insecta > Coleoptera > Coccinellidae > Harmonia > Harmonia axyridis. The sequence goes on from NC_059508.1 coordinate 2,472,681, forward strand.
AATCGAATATAATCTAAACATGATTTTCGGCTTTGGCTCATTTGAAAGGCGCTTGTTGACTCAAATACATGTCTCATCACCATTTACAAGGCATTTTATCATTGTGTCTTCAGTAACCTTTAATTTTGGGCACTGGGCTATATATATATATAACTATCAATAAAAAATTCGATCTCTTGATTGTTGCCTTCGAAATTCATGGATCTTGTTTCCGAGCTGGGTATACGGTATACTTTGGTTTATTATTCATTCGTTATTTCAAATTGAAGACAGATTCTTTGTTCGATATTTCAATCCACGGTAAAAATTGCAAAACATACCCGACATGAACTTATAATATGGAACTCTGAGATAAGATGATGCTGAAAATCACAGCGATAACAAATTTTTCATCAATCCTTTTATAAGTAGGTTTTTTAAGTAATGAAATTCCAGTACTTTCTTGATAGAAGGTACCAAATAATTTTTCTACCAAACAGTCAAGAAATTAAGATCTTTTTAGGCGTGGTCCAGGGGCATGAAGTTTGGCCTCAATTAGTTCAGAGTTGGAGAATTTTAATGTTAAGTTATAATTCAGCCTAGAAAACTGAAGATGCCTACTGCAGAATTAGGCAAAACATCAGTTCAAAAACCAACTAGTCATGAATTTAGCAACCTTAAGCAGTTAACTATCAAACACAGCCACTCACCTTTCGAAGAACTTTTAGAAGACACTTTCGGTAAAGTTGGCGTAGGAGCTGGAGTAACACAGGGGCTTGAGCTTCCTTGACTCGTCACGCTCAATGCCGGTGAGGCAGCTGGCTGAAGATTACAATAACTACTAACAACAACTACTGGAGACAACTGCGTGAACTTTTGACCCTGGTTAAGATATGTAACGCTGATACCTTGAGACGAATTTTCTGGCTCGCCCTGTGTAGAAGACTCTATAGGCGTCGTTCCTGTATTGCTCCTCTCCTTGATCTGTTTGTAAACCATATCAAACTCCCTTAGTTGCTCTAATGTCGTCGAGCTTAGGTTTGCCTGGGTGTTTGTACTTGTTCGGATCACATTTGTAGGTATTTGTATGACAGGCTTTACGATTCGTGCATTCTGTACAAGTGCCGGCCTAGCAACTGTGACCCTCTCCCCATTCTCATTATTTCCTTCATTTTCCACCTGTACTTCTGCACTCTTTTTCTGTAAAGCTGCAGTTAAAAGGGCACTCATCTTACTGTGGATTACGGTATCTTTAACTAAGGATATCTGATCTGGATTCGATGTAGCAATACGAAATACCTGACGACCGGGTGGTAACAAATTTATGGTCTGACCAACCGGTACCTGTCTTGTATATATCACACTACCCTGGATGGGTTGAATGTTCACTGTAGGGTTTTTTGGAGGAGTTGCCTTTTTGCTGTCTGTGGTACTGGAATTTTCGCCGGCACTCGATGAATCCGAGGTTTCCGTGTTGTTTGATTGATACACAGTTTTACCAAATGCTTGTTGAAACTTCGGCAATGTTGCCGATTTACAGATGAACTGGAGTATGGTCCCTGGAGCAGGCGCTGAAGTTGGTACTGTTGCAGTCTTAGCAGGCGCCTGTACATTTTTAACTATTGTTGAATTTGCAGCATTTGACTGTTCAGAACTGGGTTCTGATCTGGGTATGTTTGTTGCCTAGATAAAAAAAATGTATGAATAAGGGCATATATTTGTACTTTTTCAATACGGTTTTTCTATGTGAACTTAGATTTATCACCTGCTGTGCAAGTCTCAAGACTCTTACTACCACCACAAGATGTTCATATTTCAAGAATGTGAAAATGATGCAACTTGTTAATGAATGTCACGCCTACCCCATCAGAACACAGAATCAACTTAGAACCAACTACAGAAGAACTGTGAAATCACAAAATACGCCCATCTATAGGAGCATAATGACTTATAACTGTTCCTGTGACTGTGACTGACTCAAACAATCCAAAGAAGATGTGCCGTAATCTAAGAGAATACCTAGAACTTAATTAACCTCAATGTTTGTAATTATTTGTTTTTTTTCGATAGAAGTGATTTGTTAATTTAGATTTGTTATATGAGTTGAAGCCTTGGTACCAGTACACCTGTACTGATTTAAGGTCAAAAAAATGAAGATTATTATATTATTATGACCAAGTGATAGTGGCAATGAAGTAAATGCAGGCTATATGTTTAGAAAGCTCATAGAGAAATATCACAAATGGGAACATGAACATGGGAAAATAGAGTACCTCAAAATAGGAGATCAATCAGAAGACGCAGAACTGGAAATTCATAAACTTAAAAGGTGAAAAGATTTCAAATACCTAGGAACTATATTTTCGGAAGCAGGTACCACAAAACAAGACACCTATAACAGAACACAATAGGGAAAAAAGGCTATAAGCATATTGAACTCACTACTGTGGTCAAGTAAGATCAGATTTGAAACAAAAATGACTATCTATAATACTATTGTAGAACCAATTTTGACATATGGGGTGAGTGTTGGCAGTTCTCAAAGGATGACATAAGGAGAGTTGAAGTAGGAATCTTTCGAATTAATTTTCTAACATAAATTAAATTCTGCGTGATTATAGAAGAGTTATTTATGCCAACTTAGCAAAAAAATAATAATTTCGAGTTTATATGTCCTGTTTAATGAGATCCTCGAAATTACTTTTATTGCTATGTTGGCTTAACTTTTCTATTATTACGAGGAGTTTAATTTATGAAAAAAAAAATAACAAAATGGTTTTAGTTGCCTGTTGGCAGAATTCACAATAGTGAAAAGTTGAACCGGAGATGAAAATAGAAGTCCTTGAACATGTTCACATATATTTCAAAACTATGTGAAAAAAGTTCATGGAATTAGTAATTGAAATACAAAATATGCATAGGCCCCTTTGTATCTTAGTCATTGAAGTAATTCAATTACTAATTCCCTGAACTTTTTTCATATAATAGTTTTGAAATATCATCATGTTTAAGAACTTTCATTTCCACTTTTCCATTTAAATTTTTTCAAATGTGAATTCTGTCAACACACAGTTAAAACCATTTTGAGGTGAAAATAGAGGGTCGTTAAATTTTTTAAAAATGCATCACTTAGTATACATCAACTAACTAAAATAATATATACATATTCCTGGAACATACCTGTTCATTGGTTTGTGCAGAACTGGTGAGCATTTTCGAGACAACTTGATTGGAGGGCCTAATAATCTGATGGGAAACTATGTTTATTAAAGGTGTGGATCTAGTTTTAACACAATTGCTACTTTGGCCAGGCTTTATAACTTGCTGAGATAAAATGTTGATCAATGTGGAAGGCTGCGAAGTGGATGGTTTTACAGAACTACTAACAGATGTCACTGTTGATGTAACCATAGTTTCAGAGTTATCCGTTTGTTCACCTTGCGGCTTCTCAACTCTTGGCTGGCCTATCCTTTGAATATGGGGTGTAATTTGAGTACTTGTCTGGGCATTAACAGGAGCAGAGGCATTAGGTCTTCCTCCTGCCATCTGAACCACATTCACAACCATGTCCGTATTACTTGGCCTCATCAATTCTGTGTCATGTAAACCTGGTACTTTGGCTAGGACAGATTTGACATAGTTATCGTCCATGACAGAGAGACGTTCGAGAACTACTTTAGGGTTTTTAACCTCAAAATTTTTGTTTTTATCATTTTCTTTTGGAGATTCTTCAACTAACACTTTTGGAAGTTCATCATCATTAAATGAAGTTATTTCATTATCATTATCAAATTTGCTGCAAGTTCCCTCTTCGGTATTGTCTTTCTCATTTTTATATGAAGTATCAGTATGGTGTTCAGGTTTTAAATAATTTTTACATATATTATCAGGCAACCTGTTGAGTATAATTCTGACATCTTTTATTGAGATATCTTTCTTTGGTTTAATTTTGCTATCTATATCTAAACCAGTCTTGTCTAAAGCGTTTCCAGTCTTTGACTTTTTATTCTTTTTTGAAGAATATCCTTTTTTAGGTTTTTTTCCCATTTTCAGAGGTAAGTCAATTATATTATTGTTATTATATTTTTTAAGATAATGATCAACATTTTTAAATACTCCTTTAATAGTATCATAAAGTAAATTATTTCTAGATAATTCGATATAACACCTATTATACTGATCGTCTGATTCAACTTGACTATCAGAACCTGTTTCAGGACAAGATTCATATTTCGGTTCCTTTTTCAAGTAACATCTATTTTTTGACAATTCTTGTTCCTTATATTTATTTTCTTTAGACACCAATAGATTATTGTTCGGTTTATACTCATAATTAGATGTACTTGGTTCATTTTCATAATCCATATCTTCGGGTATAAACCTATCTTTATTCATATTTCGAAGTTTCATTTCCTCATATGAATCTATTGTATTTAAAACATGATGAAGGATGGGGTTTGTAGAAGTGAAGTAGTCATATTCAGAGTCTGAATTAATAAGGGTATCAGCATAATCATCAATTGTATTATCGATAGATATAATCGACTCATTATCTTTGTCCAACAAAAAGTCCATTTTAAGTTCTTCCACTGGTTTGGGTTTTTCTTCTAGTTTTCTCTTTTTGAAATAGCATTTCACATTAACTATGTCTCGTTTTGTTTCTTCTACTTCTATAAATTCAACTTTCACATATTTACTAGATGTTTCAATATTCGGTTCATCCAAGACTAAATCTTGGAATAAATTAGGAACTTCATTCAGAAGAGGCTCTTCAGTATGTACAGGAGTATCCAAAATATTTGATAAATTCGTTTCCTGCCCTTTTGTATCTCCAACATATTTTTCCTGATGATCGCTAATAATTGTTTCCTCAGGTATTCTTTGATAACAAATTTCCAAGGCTTGTGACCGTCCATCAAATATTTCTGACTGACTACATGACAAAACATCCTGATGGTCAGGAATAATAGCTTCCTCAAATTTCGTGTGATTTATTCCCAAGCTTTGTGAATCTCCATCATTTGTTTTAGACAAACTACATGATAAAAATTCTTGTTTGTTACAAAAAACAGTTTCCTCAGGTTTTGTTTGATCCATTTCAAATTCTCCATCCGTAAGACTGCATGATAAAATCTTCTGATGGTTACAAATATTACTTTCCACAGGTTTCGTTTGATTGAATCCTGTTATGTCTTGGAAGTCCCCATCATTTGTTTCTGAAAGACTACATGATAATTTCTGACGGTTACAAATAATACTTTCCTCAGGTAATGTTTGATTCATTTCAAAGCTTTGAGGAACTTCATCTTTCGTTTCTAGCAGACTGCAAGATGAAACTCCCTCATTACAAATTTTAGTTTCCTCAGGTTTTGCATTGTCGTTATCATCGTTTTTATGCATCCTCATCTCTTTCGAAAAGCTCTTCTCAACTATGCTAGGGCATATGTTTAGCTCCTCCACTTCCATTTGTTCCGTATTCATAGAGCATTCTTGAGATTTTGCAGTCGCATCTTCCATTTTGGTGAGTACAGGTTCTTTTCTGGACAACTCCACTACATTGCTCAATATCACTGAAGAAAGGTTTGAAAAATTGCAGCTTGCTTGATTCTGATGAGTTTCTGAACTGTTGGGTTTGCCAATGATCGCCTTTGAGGTCAGATTGTTGTCTATTGCCACTTGCCCCCCAACTTGCTGCAATGTGGCAACTTGTCCGTTTTTTGAAGTCGTATCATTAACTGGAGAAGCATTGGAATCTTTGAACATTGATTGAAGGGCCCTAGGCATACACGGAAGGGACACTGTCAAGCTATTCGATCGATTTGCATAAGTCTTCAGGTTAGGTCCAAAATTTGTAGTGGAAAGTAGAGGTTTCGTTGGAACAGTTGACTTTCTTTTCAGGTTAACAGCTTTTGGAAGATGATGTTTGATTGGTTTAATATTTTTAGTTGATACAGTAGATTTTACTGGATTTGTATATTCTTTTTGTAGAGATAAAATTGATGAATCTGAGTTTATATTACTGTGTTGAGAAGTGTGTAGTTTTATTGGTGCCAAATTCTGATTGGAGTACACTGATGTATTTTGGTGATCTTTGTGTTTGACAAGACCTAATGGTTCCATATTTATATTCTGTTGAGGAGGATGTAATTTTATTGGTATGAAGGGTTTTTCCATTCCTATACCATTCTTGGTAAGAGAAGAGAAAGGCAAATCTTGCCTTCCAGTATTAATTCCTATAATACTGTCAATAGGAGATGACGAAGTTGATTCTTGACTAAACGAACTTACCCCTACAATACTGCTAACAGGAAACTGATTAGAAATTGTGGATGCAGAAGGAAATGTTGTCAATTTTGATGAACTGGCTATGGCGGAATCTGCCAATTCGTTTTTCATAATTTTTTCAGGTACAGGAACCTCTGCATTTATTCGAGAACGTTTTAAATTCGGCCTGAACATCCTAAGACTTTTCAAAGTATTAGGATCGGACTTTTTCAGCCCAAGTGATAAAGAGTGTAACTCACTAGCACTATCACTACTCATACTGTAAAATCTAGAGTCTTGGGAACCTGTATCTTCACTGGCGTTACTTATTTGATCATCATCAAAATTATGATCCAAATAATGTTCATATCCTCTTTCAATGCCGGCATATTCATCTAATGGTTCTTTTTTGATGGTAGCAAAGATAGAATAATCAATATCCAAAAATTTCAGTTCAGTCACTACATTTTTAGTCCTTTCTGGATCATTCAAATACATTAAACATAGTCTCTGAAGATCTGGCCAATTTAAAAGCCAACTGAAGACTTGATATCTTGGACTTGACAAAAGAACTACTAAATCATCACATAGTTCTCGAGTTATCCCTAGTTTTTCTTCAGTTAATGCTTCATTTAATGCTATATTAGTATTTAATGGCACATTTAATTGTGGCTTGCACATATATTCGCCACATTCGTTACAAATCCAAGTAACATCATCAGTTGGAAGAACAGGGGGGTGTAGCTTACATTTCCACACTTGACCAGTATCTAAAACTTCAAATCCAGAAAGCTTTGCCAATTCTTCAATTCTCTGGATCCTCTCTAATGTAGGTTGTAGGCTGAAAGCTGTCATTATACATTCTCTACTGACATTGATGTCGCTCTTCAGAACATCACCTAGGTTTGTGAACCCCTTTGCAAGTTGATTTGTTGTTTCTATTATTTTTTCCTTATCATTATCTGTTTTTTGTCTCTCTAATAAATTCATATCTGTAGTTAAGGCTCTAATATAAAGTTCTATTATGAAAGCTTTCATTTTGGATTCAAACTGGAAAAGAAAATCGTCATATTAAAAAACTGAATCCATTAACCTTATAAATGGTTGAATGGCAAATAAAATGCAAACTCAAAATATTTAAAAAACATAGACACCAATCACAACATGTGAATATACAGATTAAAAATCACAGTACATGTGTTTGAAAAAAACTTTTACTTTTATTGAAGAATCCACTGATATATTTATACGCACCTGTTCTTGAAAAACTTCACAGAATATATAAATATGGGCAGCCGTCTCTGCAAGTCTTATAATACTTTTAACAGACGCAACAACATCTTGCAAAAAAGATTCCGTATTATTTAATGTAACATAGGCTGTGAGTAATTCCTTCAAAATGCCTCGTATTTCATCTATGGGTTTCAATATGGTACTTGATATATAAACTTGTGAAGCAAGAATGGCTATACGATGACAGTGTTTCCAAACCTTTGATATTTTAACTCTTTTTTTCGAAAATCGTTTTATGAGATTCAATCCTTCTTCTGCACTCAAACCTTTAAGCTGAAAAAGATAAATTTCAATCTAAATACATGTTCTAGAGAAATAATTAAATTGAATTTGACCAATTTTCAATAACAATATATTTTTTTATTTTTCTGGTTCCCACGAAAGGAGATATCCTGTAATTTTCAGAGAACATCATGAGAACCAAGGGAAAGAAGGTAGGAATTGGTGTTCTTTTTGAATTCTTATTTGATTCATATAAGAGTACTGCTGAAATATGAGTTTAAGAGTATATAACTTACCATGTCTAGAAGTGAATCATTTTCTTTGAATTTGTAGAGCAGGGCCACATATATGTCGAAAATGAACCAGACTTGTGTTTCTGTGGCATTTAGGTTAAAATTATCTGTTTGTGAAAGACGGTAGCATTTCATGAAAGCCTTCACTAAATTGAGTGCCAAATCCTCGCACTGAGATTCACACAACTTTTTCAAACGAACAGAAGTTAAATATGCTGTTTCGACACAAAAGAATTCGATTTCTGAAAACAATATATTATTGTTTACATTTGTTTTAATCTCAAGCTAATGTTGTAACAGTATCATCATGATAAGAACAATAAATTGTTAAATAAAACTTACCCTTGGGCCCAACTACTGCATTAGGAGTTCTGACCAAGTATTCCAAGATCGGATCACTCCATGGATTGTTGATAACATCAATAAGCTTTTGACATCTTGTATAAAAAGCATTATTGATCTTTGTTAATAGGTTTTGAGTAGATTTAACTTCTTTCAGAAGAGGTTCTTCATACTGACCTAAATTAAATTTTAAGTGAACCAGAAATATTTTCAAACCGATTGATTAGAAATCAGAAAATGTGAACATAAGCAATAAATTATCTATAAAATATCTCGACAAACCTTTGAATTTTTTCCATTCTCCAGTTAACACAATATTGAGAGTATGTAGTTTTGCCCAGTCTATTATTTGAACTATGTACTGGATCTCAGAGTTTTCAAATTTACACAGAGCTAGATTTTGCCATACTTCCACCACACTATCTGCTTTTTTCGTGAAGGATTCATTTTTATTGTTCAATATATATTCAAATTTCTGCAAAAAAAATCTTCAATATATGATGTTCAATTCAAAATAGAACTTTCAACTACATTTACAATAATTATGATACTGAACAAGCTCATTGAAGCAACAACTGCTAGCAAGATTTTCAATGGAACTTTATGAATACTATATACTAAAAGCTAGAGTGATTTCACCTTTTCATCTACTATTACACCATACCACCATTCAAGGTAAATACTAAACACCATTATTTTTTTAATGTTATGCTATTAGGAATCGATGTACAATATTAATATGAGTATTTGATAAGTAACGAATATAATGCGAAGCAAGGAAGTCCATGCAAGAAATCCAATAATTGAAATAAATGCAAATATCTTAAAATTTCCTCAACAAATAACTTGATGAAGGAAAATGAATTAAACAACCTAAACTAAGAACAGTTATGAAAAAACAATTGCCCAAAATGCATTCACAAATCTCTTAAGAATTTAAACTTCATCTCAGAACTGTAATACTGAAACGATTAGAAGATTACTAAAACATTCATTTCTCACATATATCCATAACACATTTTCTCAACATTTATGTGTAATAATATTTGCATGCATTTCAATTTAGTGGAAGTAGGTAATTGGTAAGAAACCAATGTTTTTGACAGCAACTCCTGATGTTTATATCACTCCATGAAATCACTCTGGCCCTAAAATAGAAAAGATAGCAAAAATATGATAGATACGTGCTTTAAAAGGCTTAAAAATGGATTTTCCAGCGTCTACATTATTCATCTCGATGAAATTATTTAAACAAACAAGTAGTCAGGATAAATCAGAATTGAGCTGCCGGTCTTATCAACTTGACATATATCCATTTGAATCACTTGAATACGAAATATTGGTGCAGTTTGAGCTCTCCTGAAGGAATCCAGGGAAATCCAATGATCATTAAAAGAGTAGACGAAATCTTCTATTTTCTCAGCACTATAAGAACATGGCGGCCATGCGAAAACCAAACTAAACACTTTTTCACAACAAACATGCGAGAAAAAAATGAACTAATGAAATATAGACACGAATATTGAGTGTTTCACCTTGTAGACATTAATGAAGTTTCTTTCTGGCTCATTGTTTACGTTCGTACTACACATAACTTTATCATCTCCCTGCGTCGCCATATTTACACCAATATCTTCAACATACGCAAATGTAGACTCGAGTACGCATGTACACACATCGAATTACTTCAAGGAGATAATTTGAAATTATTATATCTTTGTGCTCCATCAGTTAAAGTTGATAATAAGAAATAATGCATTTTAGCAATATGTTCAAACTTTTTATGAGAGTATCCATCACTCATTATCCTAAAGCTCTCATTTTGTGGGATGACTTATGTTTGAATTGCAAATCTGTCAATTTGACAGAATGGTAGATGCATAGAAAACCAATTAAAACCACGGAATGAGTAGAATTCACTTAATAAAAATAGAGAAATTTTCATCTTTCTTTGGTATTGGGCTCCTAATATTCTAGTTGAGTTTATGAATATAAACCTACGTGGAAAATTACGAAGTATAGGATCTTCAAGAGATAATGAATGTACAAAATAGTACCACTATAAAAAATTTAACATATTTATTATTAAATTTTAACTCCGCTTTATCAAACATTTTTTTTTTACCAAATGCCAAGGCTCACTCACTTGAGAGTAATTGCACAAAAATATACTATAACAAAATATATATTTAGATGTTGGAAGTACATAATAAATATTGATAACCATAATACCTTACAGTGTTCTATATTGAATAATATATGTAATATAAAATTCATTGATAATAATAAAATTCTAGGTAAAAATATTTATTGTGAAACTATTAATGCTGGTACATAGTATAAGTTTCCATCATGATGTTTAAGGAGGAATTATATTATATCAAATTGTTCACTGAAAAGAGATTTGTTTCACTTATATAATACCAATAATTAAAAAAAATAACCATATCCGAATAAGTTTAGTGTTTAGGCATTTATGCAATATTTGAAAATTTCAATTGTGCATTTCCCTTTGTCATAATTCCAATATCAGACTCAAGATACCTAAAAACTGGTGATACCTCATCTAATGAATTCTGAAAAAATACATGAATTAACTTTCTCAAGTAGATCTAATGAAATATTTACCATACCTTTTTAATTATTGGATGTATTTCCTTCCAACTGAAGGCTAGTAAGTTTGATTTATTATTCAAAGGAGAAAAATCCACAATGATTGGGTCATCAGGCAAAACCAGAATTACATCAAATATAACTGAAAAAAAAAATTATAGAACAACTGGTTTTTTAACATTTATTAAATACTCACAATTTGACCTTGGAAATTTATGTGCTATTTTACATTTGAAAAAGTTATGGAGATTATTCACAATTTGGGGTCCATCTTCTTTAAAATGAGGATAGTAGGTGGGCCAGTCTCTAGGCGAAATACCTAATAAAAATAGAAAAATACTTATCTGTTTTGAATAATCATAAAAATCAGAAGCTTTCATGTTATTTACCTCTTAATATATTATTTATTACAATGCATCTGAATTCTGATGCAGGATGTATATTGAGCCAAGGTCGAAGGACTATACAGAAGGGAATTCCTTTGTCAGTTTCCAAATCCCTTGTTATTCTATCAGACACAGAAAAAAAAAGCATCAGATCATCGATATTGGTAACTTTCAGACAATTTCCAAAACTGAATGCTTTTGCGTCCTATAATACTAAGGGGTAGTAAAATATATTTATAGTATAACGATTATAATAACATGATAACTCACTGAAGGAGAACGCCAGTTGTTTCTAACAAAAGCATTTTTATTCAGATCATTTAACGCATTCCGTATTGGAACCAAACATTGTTCAGAACATTCCTAAAATTAGATTAATATTAGCTGACAAAAAGGGTTGAAAATATATATATCTCACAATTTCTTCAGATTCTTCCCCATTATTGCAGTTCAATATTATGTTGAGTAATTCTTTATCCAACTTGATGATAATGCTTTTAATTGTTTCTTCTGAGAATAGCTGATACCATGAACTAATGGAAAAGTCTTTCCAATCTTGAAATTCCTAAAATATAAACACATTAACCTGTGCTATTGAAAAATTTATTTTGAAAACTTACCAGCATAGTCGGTAGTAAATATATGCAGCATATATAAAAGATACAGAATATATACAAACGATTTCATTTACAAGTTAGAACCTTGAAGTTTGAGGTTAGGTTAGCAATGACAGAACCCGAGAACGCCGAGATTCGAACCCTGTAGCTTGATTAGTATATTGTGAAACAAATGGCCCATCTATGAAATAACCTTGAAACTAACAGAAGAAATCTTTCTTCTGTTAGTTTCAAGGTTATTTCATAGATGGGCCATTTGTTTCACAATATACTAATCATGGTACAGGGTTCGAATCTCGGCGAGGTATGGAATTTTTCTTGACGAATTACACCGATATTAATAGTCATGGAATATTCCTGCAGGCATCTGTGACATTTGAAAGGAAACTACTTTCCTGCGCACAAAAGGCGTTTTGTTCAAAATGGGGAATAATTCAACTAAAATTTTGTGAATGAAATGCAACAGCTCGTTCAATACGACCATCTCGTTGTCCCAGTCTCGTTCTTTAGTCGTCTCTTTCCCTCTGGCCTCCTTGCCGCATATTATTTTTATAGATATAACTTTGCTCCGCAAAATCGTAAAGGGCTTCGATTTTTTGAGGCAGAAGTTAAGGGAAAGAATGACGGTAGGCATTAAAATTTCTCCCTGTCTACTACCCGGGAATATTCTCCCGTGAAATGGAAAATTTTTGATGTTTAAATAATGGTGGCAACCCATTAGTTATCGATAAGATTTTTGTTGAAAAATAATAATAATAATAAAATATAATATCGATATAAGATTTGATTATCTTTTTCTGTATATTGAAGTTAATATAAATAACTCGATGTTTGTATCTAAAAACAGGATTTATTAACGTAACTTATCACATCAAAATATACTAGTGGAATAAATTGAAGGATCAAAATAAAATTCGAAATTTTGAGTGGTTTTTCAAATGGCTGTATTTTCGATAACAATTTGAAAAAAAAGCTTTTTGAAGCTTGAAAAAAAATTTTTTTTTCTTTTCCAATTTTTTTTTCTTTAGTGATTCCAAATAAATCAACTAAACATGTCATTATCATTTCTAATGCGATTCCGTTATTTCATTCCAAGATCTTGATGATAGAAACCGAATTAAATTCGAAATAAAGTTGATATACCCAAGGGAATTTCGAACTCGATCTACTCGCTTGTCAGAAATTGCATATCTCAACTTTTCATCTATAGAACTTTTACAACGCTAAAAAGGCAGTTTTTCCCGAAAGGAATTTGCAAAATTTGAAATATTTTTTTATTTCCTAGCATGGTTAGAATGCGTGATCCTTTAATTTTTTGAAAATTCGATCGAATGAAACATAAAAACTGTTCCATAGAATGAATTGAACTTATTTGGAATTTTTGTGGTGATATTGAACTGTAAAACGCACACTCAACATTAGATGAAGGACAATCTACCGCGGTAAATACCAATGTACGATATTTCCCAAAAAACTAGACGACTATGTTTTTTTTTTTAAATTGATAAGAAATAATTTCTTTCATATTCTGTCTGCTAGACCACAAGTACCAAACATGTTTGGAAATAGCTGATTTTTATTAATCTAAAATGTAACAAACTACAGGGTGTTACATTCAAACCAATTGTCGCCAGACAATAAGTATTTCTGATAATATTGTTAATTTAACTAATAAAGAATGTTACGCGTTACTTTATGAGCACACACAAAACTATTGTATTTTTGTCCACCCTGTACCAATTGGAATCAACATATGATACATTTTTGGAATCAGCTCAGCTAGAGTAATCGGAAAATTGAGACAAAATGGGGGTGTTCCATTAAAAAAAAATGACAGTGACGTCATCACTCGAAAGTAATTCACCCTGTACTATAATAATACTGTAATATAAGATTATCATTTTAAAATACGCTCCCGCAGTCCGCGTCGGTCTGTTCATACCTTAACTCGTGTATTCATGCACAATTTTCAACCCCTACGAACCCTTCAATGGAGAAAAAAAATGGAGTGATATTGGAAATTTAGTTCGGCATTGAAGTACCACGCGGAGAATCATTGTGCATTACAAGATAAGTTAAATTGAATGTTCAAAATGACCACCATCGTTCTGTATGCAATAATCAAATTCTTTACAGGTGAGCAGACATTTCCACAAAATTTTTTTTTTTTGAAAAATGAGTTAGTTCAGAGAGGTTTTCAGTATGTGCACTACTTTGAGACGATGCTACCCGATGCAATTTGTCACCATTACAGTTTTGTTCATGCACAACTTTCAACCCCTACGAACCCTTTAATGGAGAAAAAAATGGATTGATATTGGAAATTCATTTCGGCATTGAAGCACCACGCGGAGAATCATTGTGCATTACAAGATAAGTTAAATTGAATGTTCAAAATGACCACCATCGTTCTGTATGCAATAAACGAATTCTTTACAGGTGAGCAGACATTTCCACAAAAATTTTTTTTGTTTGGAAAATGAGTTAGTTCAGAGAGGTTTTCAGTATGTGCACTACTTTGAGACGATGGTACCCGATGCAATTTGTCACCATTACAGTTTTGTTCATGCACAACTTTCAACCCCTACGAACCCTTTAATGGAGAAAAAAATGGATTGATATTGGAAATTCATTTCGGCATTGAAGTACCACGCGGAGAATCATTGTGCATTACAAGATAAGTTAAATTAAATGTTCAAAATGACCACCATCGTTCTGTATGCAATAATCAAAGCGCTTGACACATTCTTCCTGTACCTTCTGGAGAGTAGTTTCTGGAGTTATTCTACCTATCTCGAAACTTATTCGGTTTTTCAAGTCTTCCAAATTTTCGGGCCTATTGATGTACACTTTCGATTCAAGGTAGCCCCATAAGAAAAAATCGAGCGGTGTCAGATCTGGAGCCCTGACACTTCGCAAAAATATTTGAAAACTGTCTCAAGTCACAACTTGTCGCTTTTCTGGCCAGGAATCAGATCCTCAGTGAAAATCAGTTCGGTTTTTGAGAGAGTATAAGCACGGAGGATGCCATTATTGCATTGATTAAATCCATAATTTCATCTAGTCACACAGGTAAGAAGTGCCTTGTCATTTTCCTGGATCTGGCCAAGGATTCGATACTGTGAACTTCAGTATTTTACTGGATAGATTGGAAGCGATTGGCTTTCGTGGAAGTGCCTTGTTCCCCTGTTTCCATGGGCATTTCCCAGGGTACAGTGTTGGGGCCAATTTTATTTTTGGTCTATATAGACCTGCTGACAAAGTCGCCTATAAAGGGTAAAATAATTTCATATGCCGATGACACCGTTGTCATTATTGAGGGACAGACTTGGAAATGCAGATAATCTATCGGTTCTTGAATCAAAGTCTCCTAAATCTGAATGAATCCAAGATTGAATTCGTCACTTTCCAGCGACTCCAGCGGATGAACCAGACATTGAATTTATTAGGGTACATGAAAGTCATTGCATGAATTTTTCGGAATGTAATTGTCAAGCTATTGTCAGGAAAAAAAACTGTGAGATATCTGGGTGTCTAAAAAGATCAGCAATTGAATTGGAAGGAACAGGTTTATAACATGGTCAGAAAACTTAGGGTAGTGGTCTATAAATTCTACAGGTTGAGATTTATATTGGACAAAACACAGTTAATTTATGCCTATCATGCTCTTGTTGAATCTATACTCAGGTATTGCGTGCTTGCTTGGGGGAGTTGTTACAAAAATGCCTTGGATCCAATAGAAAAATTACAAACTAATATTTTAAGAGTTATCGTGAGAAATAAGCGCGTATATCCGACGCATTTACTATATGAAGAAGGGAATGTTTTATCCGTGAGAAAAATATATATGTATCGATCAATATTGTGGACTAGAAGAGAAGTCCGTGAAATTACTACAAATCCTCCTCCATACCACACTAGACGAGGGAATCTTCCCTATATAAAAAGAACTTCACCCAAAGTATTGTATTTTATTACGGTCAAAAACTCTACAGCTCCCTCCACAGAGAATTAACACAATTGAAAAGTTTCACATCTTTCGAAAAATTATTGAGGGCTCATTTAAGATCGCAGGGCAACGTTTTGTTGAGGGTGTTTGTTTACGCATTGGGTCTCAATCTCTATTGGGGGTCTTGTTTTGAGCAATTTCATTTTTTTTTTCATGAATTATGTTAAATTCATCTTAGCTTAAATCTTTCTTTTTACACAAATTATTTGAGCCTAGGAAGTTCGATCACACACGAACGATAGTTCAGGTGACGAACCCAAATCATATTTTTTTGTTGAGGTTTGTTCAAGTGTGTACAATATTTTCATCCCGGGTTCAAATGAAATCAAAATGTATAATGTTTATTTTGTTCTATAGAAAACATAGTTGTGTAATGGAGTTAATTGTAATATATTTGTTTTCAATAAATAAAAAAAAATAATGTGGCCTGATGTGTTTTCCAATTTTATAGGCCCCAATATGTCTTAAAGTTGTATGAACTTTTTTGATTAAATCCAAAATCTGGAGATAAAAATATGCGATCATTTTTTCGAATGTCTGTGGAAATAATATCTTTTTTTTGTAATACTTTTTTGAATCTAAATAATTATTGATATTCAAGTCTTGATCTGTCTTTATATAGGTACACTGTGTCCGTAAAGTATGGAACAAATTCATTTTCAGCTAAACAGACCATTTTGAGAAATAATCCTGAAACATGTCGATTTTGATTTCAATTTACCTTATTTTAAGATAATAATCTCATATACAGGGTGAATTACTTTCGAGTAATGACGTCACCGTCATTTTTTCAAATGGAACACCCCCATTTTGTCAATTGTATACAAGTGACTCATGTGAATGTTTCGCAATGGCCGCCCAGATCCCCCGATCTTTCGCCCATAGAGTATGTTTGGAACATCATGGGTAGAAGGCTTGGAAGTTTGCCCCAGTCCCCATGAACTTTGGCGGCTTTGAGACATAACGTACATGTTTCTTGGGATAGTATCCCTCAAGAAGAAATAGAACATCTTATTGCATCAATGTATTAAAAAAAATTGTTAACCCTTCCTTTTTTTCCAAATTTCAATCATTTACCCCCTGCCATACTATCTATGTTTCACAAAAAAAAAAATTTGAAATTGAAACAGCTCCTTCTGGGTGTTGCAGTGTTGGCTTCTTTGCATTTCAAAACGTATACGTTTAAAAGGGGATAATTTTGTTTTCCTCGAACGATTCATAGTGGAAAATAATGAGTGGAAATAACACTAAACCACATTCATTTATTTCAGTGAGGACAATAATGGGTGCTGCAACTATTGAGGTGATGAAGGCTGAAAGAACTGTATGGGTGATGCGTTGACCAGGTCAGGTCGTCATAGCCGGAAGTCAAGCTTTCTGGACGGCCAACGCACTCGAAAAGTTTCACAAGGAAGTTGAAGTTATGCTCGCTAATGTGAGTTGAGAAGAGCAGGATAGCGCTCGAAAGGAGATATTTTAAACTTGAAATTTCCAGTTGGACGGTTTGAGGAATCTTGTGAGGGGTAGCTTGTCGTTTCTGCTAAGAGGAATACTGTCTGCCCTCATTGTTATCGAAGTGCATTCCTCTGGAATGCACTTCGACGTTACTCAGAATTTGGTGGATCTGAAGATATCGAATGTTAACGATTTTGACTGGATCACTCAATTGAGGTGGATGTTTATTTTGTATTTATGGCTTTATAATAATCGACTTTATTATTTTTTTCTTATGGATTGAGTTACTGTTTCATTCCTTACTTATTTTCCTAATCTTCAATCGAATTTTCTCTATATACAACTGACTTCAAATTTCTTGCACCCTTTTCGAATAAAAGTTCAACGTTTACTTCACATGAAGCTCTTTTTTACTGACTCTAACTGATTCTACTGGACTCTTTTTCCCAGGTTTCCCCAATTTTCAACAGCGACTACAATCTTCTTTCCAGTGGACTAAAAATATCTTTGAATGTCAGCTTGATTTTATGGCTATGGGCAAGTTTTTCAAAGGAAAACACCAGACACACCAGCTGGTCGTATCTATCCAATCTATCTATCCAATTGTTTTTAATGGTAAAATCACATCAGGACAAGTAATATACCATATCACCAAGTTCTTCATCAGACTTCAAATTTTACAGTGATAAGCCACTGTAAAATACCATATCACCAAGTTCTTCATCAGACTTCAAATTTTACAGTGGCTTATGAGCAGTATAAACTTCAAACTGAGTTCCAAGTAGCTAATGCTTCCAGAATTTTATTACCTGTTTTATCGTCATGCATTCCAAACAGGGCCGCCGCCAGACATTTTGGCGCTCCAGCAAAATAAAATTTCGCCGCCCTGCTTTGCCTAATTTATCTGATTTAATTCATTATAGGTAATACTACCTACCTATTCATCGAGTTTTCTTGGAGTATTTAATTCAATGAATGATTCAAAACCTCAAATAACGGGTAAGTGTATTCCGATGACGAATCACAGATGGCAAATAAGGGGCGATGCTGAGAAAGCCGGTAAGATAAAGGAAAATAATAAACAAAGACGAGCTCGTAGTGCAATAAAAGTACTCATCTTGAAAGCGATAAGAAACTCATAAACCGTAAAGGGTCCGATTTTTCAATGACGTGTCGATTTCAAAGGGAAGTAAAACGTTTATTGGTTCATTTTAAGGGAAAATTCTCGTTCTTCGTCTTTGCGAGATTTCTGAAATTTTATGTTTTGAAAATCTTGGGGTTAGTACTTACCCCCAGTACCCCCCCCCCATTTCTACGCCCTTGGTTCTTAAAGGCTATAGCTGAAAACCGAAACTACAGTTGAGAGCACCTATCAGGACCGTAACTAGCCAAACTGCCACCTTAGGCAAAGACCCATTTGCCGCTCTAACAGAATCTAACTCTGCAGAATGCTAAAAATTAATATTTGATAATCGGGGTCCAGGGCCCATTCTAGCGTTTCTGCCACCTGGGCAAAAATACGAGTGGGAGTTTGGAAAACTCCATTTTTTTTTCATAAAAAGTATTATAGTAAAGAAAAAATTATTTTTTTATGAATTCCAATTGGAATCGGATAGATTTAGGAAACAGGGAATGTAATGAATAATAAACGTGCTCAACTGAATTCTAATGAATGAAGCATCAAATAAATGAATTTAATTCAGGTTTCAGATTCTTCTGCTGAGTTTCGACTTCATAAAACGCTCGAACATTTCGTTTTTTTCCTTTTATATGATTGAATGAAACAACCGTATCATGCGGAAGAACCATTTTTTCAAATTTGAATATGCCCACGCACAACACTAGTTATTTTGATTTAAAAAATTATGTGTGAAATTCGCTAAAAAAAATATATTTAATGCATTTTTCTAGGAATCCAGTTTTCTCGGAAAAAGTAGACAATGCCGCCCTCCATTATTTGCCACCCCTCTAGAGCGGGTCCTGCGTTTTCAGATTGCTCAGTTCCGACTTTATGAAAAGACTTGAACATTTTCATTTTATTTTTTCTTCAGGTTTATCGAATAAAAAAATTGGGTGAACCGCATTATTTCAAATTGCAATGTGCCCAAGCTCAACATTTGTTAATTTGAAATATGTCTTGCTTTAATAACTGACTTTGTGCCCCTACAATTTGGCGCCCCGG
Organism: Harmonia axyridis; assembly: GCF_914767665.1. Lineage (NCBI taxonomy): Eukaryota > Metazoa > Arthropoda > Insecta > Coleoptera > Coccinellidae > Harmonia > Harmonia axyridis. Next base: position 2,492,336 of record NC_059508.1, read on the forward strand.
CAAAATGACCGGTATGTCGGTCCTGGCGGCGGCCCTGATTCCAAATATATTGCTTTTTTTTTGTTGGCTCGCAATGAGTTTTTTTGAAGAATAAGCAACTGGCAGAATATGGCCATTATCTTGTTTTTTTTGGTTTCAAAATTGCTCCTATTCTTATTCCTGAAGCATCTGTATAAAGATAAGTTATAAATGGCTAAAACTGGACTAGAACTTAGATAATTTTTCAACTCTTGAATGGCTTTCTCACACTAATTATTCCAATTAAATGGTATATACGTTATTCCGTAACAAATTATACAGCAGATCTAAAAATTCTGAACATTTCGGAATGTATTGATCATGAAAATTAATTTTACGTAAAACCTGACGTACATTGTTCTTATTTCGAAGGTGGGGGAAATCTCTTATCGATTGTAATTGTCTGTTTTTGGCATAGACCTAAAAAAACAAGGACTGGTCCTCACGTGGCTTCTACTCGCATCGCTTTGCAGACTAGCAAAGACAGAGAGGAGTTGTGCAACATGGAGTTATTGATAGCAAAACATACGAATGGGCTATGAGAATAATATATTGAAATATTGAGTTATTCGGCTGAGAATATTATTGAAATATCTAAATGGCTCTGGGAATAAAGCGTTTTTGATTTTTTTAATGGGAAATATTGAGTTGTTCGGATGAGAATAGAATTGAAATTGCTTAATATGGCTATGGTGATAACGCGCTTTTAATTTTTTTTTAAGTATTAAGATATTCGGATGAGAATAGTATTGAAATAGCTTAATGGATCACATTTAGGAACTGTATGGTACAGATCTTCATGATATCTAAAATTTCTTTCAGAATAAGGTGAATTTCATTGAGTGCTATCTGAAAAAAAAACATTTTTTAATTTCTATTCTATTCATGGAATCGTCCGGTTTTCACTATCTCATATGTCCCCTATAACGAAACATATTCTGAAATATGGTTTTTCTGAATCTGCTTTATTTCTGAATAATACTAAGAAAAAATTCCCAACGTGCAAGAAATGGTTTGGGCCATCAACGGAAAAACGTGAAAAAATTGTTCGAATTCCATGAAATCTCCCGGTTTTCAATTTCTCCTTTGGCCTCTCCAGTGGAATGTATTTTGAAATATGTTTTTTCTGAATAATAATCAGAAGAAATTCGGAAAGCGCAAGAAACGGTTTGGGATATCCACGGAAAAACGTAAAAAAAAGTTGTGCGAATTCCATAAAATCGTCCGTTATCGTAATTATAGTTACCAAATCCTTTTCATTCATTTGAAATTTTTCCAGTCGAATTTTCACTCGAGTTGATATGTCACTTTCGAGCAAATTTCCGATTTATAAGATTTAATTTTTTTTTCTGTATATTGAAGTTAAAAAAATTTCGATGTCTGTATCTAGAAATAGAATCCATCACCATAACATCATGTTACATCAAAATATAACAAGAAATACCTTACCTCACAACAGGAATCGGAAATTAAAGCTATCAATTTCTAAATGAATATTACTTATGATGAAAAAAAATCTGATTAGACAAAATGTCAACTGAAAGTCATAAAAGTGAAACATGTTCAATTAGATTCCTCGTCTAAGTTTCACTTTCATATATGATAAGTTTGCTCAATACTTAAAAAAAAGTTATTTGTACAATTTCTTCTAGAATATTTGAAAATTTGGGTATTTCATCATCAGAAATATTAATGATATTAGAACTAATGAAGAAAATAAATCCAGAGTCTAGAGTTTTCTATCTCAAATGATTCGAATGCCTTATCAAACATATAAACACATCAGAGCCGTATCTAGGCCGTGGCAAAGGTGGCACTTGCCACGGGTGCAAGGTCTGCAAGGGCGTCCAAAAGTATCAGGTGAAAAAAATATAGTTTCCATGTATATATACGCATCGCAACGAGCAATGCCGAGGAATCTGGAAATATTTAAAATATTGCTAGCCTTCCCTAGAATTTGCGTACTGAGCTTAAAATAATTACAAGATCAACAAAACTTCAAGGAAATAATATAAATATGGCATTATGTTCAAATGTGCCGCATTCAGATCATTAATATAACGGTCGCACATCGGCATGCGTGCTTACCTTAGAACATACATTTATTCTATACTCTAAGGTGCTTACCCCTATTTTAGCGAATTTTTTGCGCTTCATCAAGCTAGTCGATATTTCGTCGACAAACGGCTTTTTTTTCTTTGATACAATTTTTTGACGATCGATTTTTCATCTCTTTTTATGTATATGAAATGTGTATTTCAATGGTTTCAATGAATATAAGTAAATATATACATGGTGTTCATGAACAGTTGAAAAAAAATAGGTGTTGTTTCCTTGTCAAAAAATATGGGATCCTTGCATATACTTCTTTTTTGAGCCCCTTCCTGCTTAGTTACAGACCGAAAAGTAGTTTTCAATTTTTTTCTTGAAAACTAAAACATTCACAAAAATGAAATTAAGCTGACATTTTATGCGGACGAGGAGGCATTTTATCGGCTGGTATTTGATAATTATCGTAACTTTTTCTGCTTCATTGTGTTTTTTTTAGTTCTTGTTTGCTATGAATTGTGCAAATATGGTTGATCTCAATCGAGATCACAAATAGGCAACTCGATTGCCTCTGTGGAATGCACATCATTGTATTGTGTATTTTCGATTAATAAATAACTAAATCAATAATAAATAACTAAATGAATAAAACGCCCAAGTTGTGGAGGTTGGAATTATTTTCGACCTCAAATTTTTCCAATAGGCGCATGTCAAAACGATATTTTTATTAGTACAATTATAAAATAATTTTGACAAAAAAAACAATTTTGAACTTTTTACAAATCAAAAACTACGTTTCGGGCGCTATAATTAAGCAGGGGGAGAATAAAAAAAAAAGTTCATATGGAAAACCCACCCTATTTATTAACAAGGAATCGCTCCCTGAAATTTTCCGCAACTATTCATATACACCCTGTATAATATTGTGTACTATTTCAGAACTTCAATGAAAATATACGACTCAAATTATAAACAAAAAAATACCATAAGAAAATATAATGGATGAAAAAAAATCTTCGAAAATGGGGGGCGCTGTCTAATATATTGCCACAGGTGCAATAATACCTAGATACGGCTCTGAAAAACATATTTCAAGTACGCAAATTTTCCCTATGGATTGCGTCATCAATCGATTTGTCAATTATTGCTCTGCCGGTCCGATGAGCACCGAAGAATACCACGTGGCCCTTCTTGTGCATTCGCCATTTTTACCACCTATAGGTAGATATTATTATTGCAGTTGGATACAACCTTGGATAGTTGTAATTATCGAGAGATATGTTTGTGACACTTTTCCGGAGGGGGGGAAAATATTAAGACATGATCAGGGGGATGGAGGAGCTGAATTCGTCCGTATAAAAGGGAGATGCTGATTTCTTTGATTTCAATTGTAATACGCGTCGGCGAAGTAAACACGACTTGCGGTAGAACGTTACTCTTTCGAATAAGAAATACAACATTATAAACTTGCCGTGCCGAGTTTGAATGGTCATCAGGGGCAGCTGTAGTGACAGTATACATCCGACGGTGAGGCACATCAGAAAAAATAATAATCATTATTATTATTATTATTAGATATACATATATTATTATCCCTTATTTTCACGTGTCAGATTTCAAATGATGGTGTTTATCTCATATAAAAATATTTAATTAGACGTTTCGGAGAGACTCTCCTTCCTCAGTAAAAATGACTTGTTTGATAGTTCACAATAAAAAAGAATAATAGAAATTGAGCCTTCAATTTCCCATCGAATTATACAATATTGAAATTCGAATTTAATATTTCATAATTTGACGAGAAATTGAAGGCTCCATTTTAATTATTCTTTTATATTGTGAACTTTCAAACTAGTCATTTTTATTGAAGAAGGAGAGTCTCTCCGAAACGTCTAATTAAAAATTTTTTTATAAATGAACAACATCATTTGAAGCCTGATACGTCCAAATAAGGGAATATCATAATTGAATATGTGAAAGAAAAAAAAAATTCACTAGGGGAATAAATTAAAGGATCAAAATAAAATTTGAAATTTTAAGCAGTTTTTCAAATGGATGTATTTTCGATAACAATGGTCGTATCTCAATTAAAAATTTTGAAGCTTGAAGTTTATAGTTTAGAGATCTCATGATGAAAAAATTTTTCAAGCAACGTGTACCGCTCAATCCTAATAAATACAGTGTCTAAAATTTCTGTGAAATTTTTTCAGTTTTTATTTTTGGCCCACAGACTTGGAAATGTTTTTTTCAACTTAACCACTATACGGATGAGATAACTTGTTCATTCAGCTTCAATATCCTTTTTTCAGAATTTCGATACGAGCATTTCTCTCTGAAATATCGAACTTTGAATTGAAACGGACCTTTTTGTCATTAACCATCAATATCTCACCAATCAATGTTTGCACAGAAAATTTAGGGGATGTTTTGAAATCTTGAATGAATTCTCTACAAGAAGTAGCTATGGTTTCATCCGATCGAATTACCAAAAAATTTAGGGACCACGCATTCTAACCATGTTAGGAAATCAAACAAGAATTCAAATTTTGCAAATTCGATTTGAGAATAAATTCCTTTTATTTAGAGTTGTAAAAGTTCTATAGATGAAAAGTTGAGATATGCAATTTCTGAAAAGCGAGTAGATCGATTTCGAAATTTCCTTGGGTATATCAACTTCATTTCGAATTTAATTTGGTTTCTATCATCAAGATCTTGGACTGAAATTACGGAATCGCATTAGAAATGACATGTTGAATTGATTTATTTGGAGTAAATAAAAAAAAATTCAAAAAGAAAAATGTTTTTTTTTCAATTTTCAAAAAATTCATTTCATGAATTCTTGTTATTGATGAAAATGCAGAAAAAAAACCTAAAAATTCAATTTCTTTATTTTGAATCGAAAATCGTGATCCTTTAATTTTTTGAAAATTCGATCGAATGAAACAAAAAAACCGATCCATGGATTGAATTGAAATTCTCTGGGATTTTTGTGGTGATATTGAACTGTAAAATGCACACTCAACATTGATGGTTTTTTCGATATTTTCAATTCAGCGCTTGATTATCCAAAAAGCCTCCAAAAGCCCTTTTTTTATCAACTTTTCTAGTTAATGTAGAGAACGAAGAAAATTTTTTTCCGAAAATACCATAAGTACTCCTTGTAGAGAAGTTATTCAGGATTTCAAAACATCACCTAAATTTTCTGTGCAAACATTGATTGTGGGATATTGATGGTTAAAGACAAAAAGGTCCTTTTCAATTCAAAGTTCAGAATTTCAGAGAGAAATGCTCGTATCGAAATTCTGAAAGAAGGATATTGAAGCTGAATGAACAAGTTATCTCATCCGTATAGTGGGTAAATTGGAAAAAATATTTCCAAGTCTGTGGGCCAAAAATAAAAACTGAAAAAATTTCGAAGAAATTTTAGATACTGTATTAATTAGGATTGAGCGGTACACGTTGCTCGAAAATTTTTTTTATCATGAAATCTCGAAACCATAAACTTCAAGCTTCAAAAAGCTTTTTTTCAAATTGAGATACGACCATTGTTATCGAAAATACAGTCATTTGAAAAACCGCTAAAAATTTCGAATTTTATTTTGATCCTTCCAGTAGCTTCTTTCCGTATCAAGACGATATCAGGTCTGTTGCTCGCAACAGGCCTATCCGTGACGATCATGGTGTCCCAGTACAACCTACAACTCTCGTTTTCCAATACATTGGCAGGTGAGTGAATATGATTTTTTTGCCTGTTCTTCACGAGTCCGTATTTGAGAGCTATTGCTTGATGGTATACTTTCGCCATCTGATTATGCCTATACGTGTACTCCCCTCGAAGCGAGCACCGAGCATTGGCATATATATTTATATATACTGCTCTTCAACATTTAGGAAACCCTGAATTTTTAAAATAACACACGTATATAAAGTTCTGGAATGTGCGTGTGTACATGAAAACATATAGACAGTTTTTGTGGTTTTCTCTTACATTTTTATGCTACTCGAAATAATGATTCCAAAAGATTAAATTTATATCAATTTTGTATTAGGTTCCCTAACTTTTGATGAGGAGTATATATATTTTAAATTTACGGACTATCTAATGAACTTTACTTTGTCAGTTGCATAATAATCATTCTAAAAAAAATTATTATTAATAATTGATGATAATATTATGATGAGAATCCTGAGAGGTTTGAGAAAAAACTTCAACCTGTTGAATTGAACTGTACGTTTTACTTAAAACGAAATTGAATATGTGAGTATAGCAATGAGTAACCATCGCTTGTGGTGCTTTAGATTTGATTTTTCCCTGTAAACCGTTTACTTCTCCCGACATTACACTAGCCCCATCATACATTTGAGCCACTAATTTTGAATGCAAGTCAAATTTTCTGAATTTGACAGACAAAAATTGAATTAAATCTTCAGCAGAGAGATTATAAAAGAAGCTTTATATTTGAGTTTGTATACTTATCGAGAATGAAAACTTCAAAATTTGACAATCAAATATTTATTGAACCACATACACATGGATCTATTTACCGAATATGAAATCTGAATTTTCTCAGGTTGATTTTGAATGAAATTGTTCGAAATAAATATAAAACTACCACTATGTTTATATATTCGGATTCAGAATCGATTGAACATTCAGAATATATGAGAAAATTATATGAAATATATTTTCCAAGCAAAAATCTTTTGTTTTCTTGAAAACCGGAAGTTCGAATGGAAAAACAATTGGTGAGAAATAGTCTCTAGACCTTCTCATTTTGAAAATCAGTAAAATTTGCAAAACATTTTTTTTAAAGAGTTATAAATTGCGTATTCATTTCCAATCTTCTTCTAATTCACAGACATTTGAAGTCTGTGAATACAGGTGATTTATTTTCACCTGTAGAAGTGTCAGCTGTTGTGTTCAAACGCGAAAAACTGCATCAAATTTTTTTTTTCTGAAGGAGAAGTTTTCTAAATAAGTTAGCTTATTTATAATAAGATTCTGATTAGTTTTCAAATTATTCAACAGACATCAAAGAATTCATATTTGTATAAAAATACTAAATTTGCTGAAATTTGGTACCATAACAAAATGGCGAATGCGCAACGAAGGCTCAATGTCAATATCCATTGAGTGATGACTAATTTAATTTTATTGTTGTTTTATCTCCCGATTTTTTACGTATTCTACTAATTTTGAAGTAATCGTGAAAATTTCGTAGAAACCATTCAATTTATCAGCGGTCTACTTTCCAATTCTATTTGCTACTCAGAAAGGTCCGGTAAAATGTATTTCTCCGAAACGAGAAAATAATTTCCGATTTTTCACTGCCTTGGGCTTGCCCACGAATATCCGTTCAATTTTCTATTCGGGATTTGGCAGGCCCTGTATTGGTTTTCTCATGTGTGAACAGGGCCTCGAACCAAAGTAAATGAAACAAAAAGGAAAGGCTTCGGAGGTGAATTACCCATGATGTGACTGGAATCGTTATGCCATCTTTTCGAAATGAAACACGTGCTGATTTTTCCCATTCGAATTTTCCGATCGTCAGAGAATTCCGCGAACGTTTTCTGGAGTCCATTACTTTTATGTGAATTTCTGGTATTGACTTGATTTATAAATCGAACTACGAGCACGAATCTCATAAATTTTAGAAATTAACGAGAGGTTAATGGATTTTAAAACATTATTGCAAAATTGAATAAGAATTTTTCCAAGTTGATATTGTATTAAAATGGGTAAATATGAATTCAATTGATCGATGCTGTTCTGGTTCTTTATTTCCAATTTCACTTCTACTATTTTTAATAATAAACCTTTGGAATTGGTCAAAGGGAAAAATTAAATTTAGTTGATTATCTATCAATTCTGAAAAAAGCGTTCTTTCATCTCGTAGAAATCGTACAATCTTTTGAATCATCTACATATTTTTTGAAGAAGTGACTTATTTATTATTGTGCAGCTTCATACTCGTATTCAACTTGTAATATTTCGAGAAATAGTGACTTTATCGCCTTGAATTGAAATTAAAATATTGGATGCTCACTGGAACCATCTGGACAACAATAAGACTTAGAGAAAAAATGTTCAAGGACCCTGATTGCTTTCCTCGAAATCATTAGATATCAGAAATTCAATTCGTGAAAATTTTGCATCGTTTTGCGGTTACACTATACAGGGTGTCCTGGGAAGAATGCGACAAACGAATAAGAATTATTCCAAGTTGATATTGTCTCAAAATGAGTAAATATAAATTCAATTGATTGATGGTGTTCTAGCTCATTATTTCCAATTTCACTTCTACTATTTTCAGTAATGAACCTTTGGAATTGGTCAAGGGGAAAAATTAAATTTCCAGTTGATTATCTATTAATTCTGAAAAAAAGCCTTCTTTCCTCTCGTATAAATCGTACAATGTTTCATATCTCCTACGTATTGTTTGAAAAAGTGACTTATTTATTATTGTTTATGCAGCTTTATACTCGTATCTTACTTGAAATATTTCGAGAAATAGTAACTTTATCGCCTTGAATTCAAAGTAACATATTGGACGCTCACTGAAAGCATCTGGACAACAATAAGACTTAGAGAAAAAATTTTCAAGGTACCTGATTTCTTTTCTCAAAATAATTAGATATCAGAAATTTAATTCGTAAACATTTTGCATCGTTTTCCAGTTACACTATATAGGGTGTCCTGGGAACAATGCGACAAACGGATAAGAATTATTTTATGTTGATATTGTCTTAAAATGGGTAAATATAAATTCAATTGGTCGATGGTGTTCTGGTTCATTATTACCAATAATTTCACTTCTACTATTTTTAATAATAAACCTTTGGAATTGGTCAAAGGGAAAAATTAAATTAAGTTGATTATCTATCAATTCTGAAAAAAGCCTTCTTTCCTCTCGTAGAAATCGTATAATCTTTCATATCTTCTACGCATTGTTTGAAAAAGTGACTTATTTATTATTGTTTGTGCAGCTTCATACTCGTATTCAACTTGTAATATTTCGAGAAATAGTGACTTTATCGCCTTGAATTGAAAGTAAAATATTGGATGCTCACTGGAACCATCTGGACAACAATAAGACTTCGAGAAAAAATCTTCAAGGACCGTGATTTCTTTCCTCGAAATAATATATACCAGAATTTCAATTCGTGAATATTTTGCATCGTTTTCCAGTTAACCTATACAGGATGTCCTGGGAAGAATGCGACAAAGGGATAAGAATTATTCCAAGTTTATATTGTCTTGAGATGAGTAAATATAAAATCAATTGGTCGATGGTGTTCTGGTTCATTATTTTCAATTTCACTCCTACTATTTTCAATAATAAACCTTTGGATTTGGTCAAGGGGAAAAATTAAATTTCCAGTTGATTATCTATTAATTCTGAAAAAAAGCCTTCTTTCCTCTCGTAAAAATCGTATAATCTTTCATATCTTCTACGCATTGTTTGAAAAAGTGATTTATTTATTATTGTTTGTGCAGCTTTATACTCGTATCTAACATGAAATATTTCGAGAAATAGTGACTTTATCGCCTGGAATTGAAAGTAACATATTGGACGCTCACTGAAATCATCTGGACAACAATGAGATTTAGAGAAAAGTTTTTCAAGGACCCTGATTTTTTTTCTCAAAATAATTAGATATCAGAAATTCAATTCGCAAATATTTTGCATCGTTTCCAGTTACACTATACAGGGTGTTCTGGGATGCGACGAACGGATACCATGAATGAAGGTCATCATGGAGGAGTCGTTTCAAGTGGTTTAAATCGCCTAAGTGCCCTTGTTTGGGATAGACAGGGTGTTGTTAATCTTATACGTGAAATTTTACAGTTCAATAACTCTTTAACTAATAGAACAAATAATTTCAAATTTTTCAAGTTTTGTCACCCTTTACTATCGATTCCCTTCAATATTTCTGAAATCTAATAAATCAGAGCCATACTAGGAAAATTTTAGATTTTTTCTATTTTCGTGAATATTGGATCACCCTGTTCGTTGGTATCATGATTTTGTTCGTTTTCGAAATATCTATATATAATAGATATTTTATAGTGCCAAACTTGAGTGAGGCACTTATGAGGTTTGTCGATTGTACAAAACTTATTCGATTGGCAGTTTGAAATAAGCAGATACAATTCATACCCACCATCGATAAATCCGATTTTCCTGAAATGAAAACCCACGTTTATATAAATGAAAATCCCTATACCAAAATGAGCGTTAATAGAAGATGCAGTTTATATTTTCATCGATGGATTTTATTCAAGTGAAATGCGTGGCCGTCGAGCCATTGAGTTAGAAGAATTCGCATAATTTATTTTACTCATTTTCTGTTCTTCCTACGTAATACGTCCGATTAAAACGCCTTATAATAATTCGAAAAAAGAATCTTTCCTCCGCAAAAGTTGGCACAATATTAGTCGTGGAAATGATTTCTATGACACGTTCAGCAGCTTTTACAATTGGGCGAGGTCTTTTTACCTAATATCGAAGGTGAGCCTTCTGTCAAGGCAATACGGGATCACTGATGGAAATAATCAGTTTGGCCCTCAATGATACCCGCCAAATACAGCTTCCGTCTAAATAGCAGAACATGGTGACATTGTCAACCACAAAACGAAAAAATTTATATTTTTTTGCATATTGTAATATTCTCTGAATATTATATTACTTATACTCAGCTTGGCTTCTCTCTTCACCAATTCAATGGAATAGCCAGTATTCCATATGGACTATCATCGCACGTTAACATCAATTCGTATTCTAGATTATAATGAATTAAAGTTTTCGAAGAGCACATTATTTGTTTTATCTCATAAAAAGCATTATTACATTCCGCACTCAAATTCCACACAGAATCTTTCTATAACAATTGATGTAAAGGATGTAAAATTTCAGATGAATAAGTAAAGAAGTTAAAGTAAAAATTGACCATCCCGAGAAATGACTGCAATTCTTTTACATTCCTTGGGATATTCACATCTTTCGAAAAATCGAATATTTTGCTTTTCATGGATTAATATTCCAAAAAATAAATCATAACGATTCACATTTTCACTTTCAATTTTATGATTCAGATAATAATGATCTTTCTTCATATAGTTTTTTCAATTTTGATAAGAGTGCAATAAGATATTTTATAGTGCCAAACTTGAGTGAGGCACTGATGTAGTTAGTCGATTGTACAAAACTTATTCGATTGGCAATGAACACATACAATTCATATCCACCTTAGATGAGTTTTCTCATTTTTGGTACATTTCCGAATAAAAATAATTGGATCTAAATTTTCATATTTTTCCCGGCAAGAATCAACTTAAAGTAGCAATGAAGAACTCCAGTTGTCCATGGACTATATCGAAATATCTTCTGTAGGCAATAAAGAAAAGGAGAAACCATCGACAATCCAATTTTCCTGAAAGAAAAACTCACGTTTATATAAATGAAAGTCCCTATACCAAAATGAGCTTTAATAGAAGAAGCAGTTTATATTTTCATCGATGTATCATATTCGAGTGGAATGCGTGGCCGTCGAGCCATTGAGTTAGAAGAATTCGCATCATTTATTTTACTCATTTTCTGTTCTTCCTACGTATTACGTCCGATTAAAAAGCCTTATAATGATTCGGAAAAAGAATCTTTCTTCCGCAAAAGTTTGCACAATATTAGTCGTAGAAATGATTTCTATGACTCGTTCAGCAGCTTTTACAATTGGGCGAGGGTCTTTTCACCTAATTTCGAAGGTGAGCCTTCTGTCAAGGCAATGCGGGATCACTGATGGAAATAATCAGTTTGGCCCTCAATGATACCCGCCAAATACAGCTTCCGTCTAAATAGCAGAACATGGTGACATTGTCAACCAAAAAACAAAAAAACACATATTTTTTTTGCATATTGTAATATTATCTGAATACACTGATCAACAAATGCTAGGGATCACTTATGAACTTCTCTTCATTTGTATTTTTTTCAAGTTATCTCGTGAATATCGGTACATTATATGTTCTCTAAGGAAAAAGTAAGATGTTTTGAGGATGGACTGGCCAGCTCGCTCTCCAGACATGAATTGCATCGAACATGTCTGGTCTGAGATGTCTAGACAATTGTCAACCTTAGAACAACCGATCAATAACCTGGAGGACCTTTCTAACGCTTTACGGGATATTTGGATGAATTTGCCCCAAAATTTTATAAATCGTTTGATCGAAAGTATGCCTCGTAGGGTAGAATGCTTGAGACGAGCTCGTGGGGGACCAACTAGGTACTAGCTCAACCGAAACTTCAGCCTTCTTGTGGTTTCATCATAAAATTTCTATGTTATTCAAACACAGAATTTTGAGTGTTCCTAATAAAGTCTTTTTTTCTCTCCAACTTTCCATTTTTTTTTTCATTCTTTTCTCAAGTGAACCATATTATCAACTGAAAATACTCTGATATCTGACTAAATTTATAATCTTGAAGCGAATATTTCAGAAATAAATTTAGAACAAGTAAGTGATCCCTATCAATTGTTGAGCAGTGTATTAAATTACTTATAAGCTATTCGATGAAACAAATAATCAGAGCTATCATATTTTTAATGCTTATTCTTGGAAGGTTTAACATTAACTGTATTGAACGATACATATGCACATATGGTACCAGAACAAGATAAGCTATATTTAATGCATTCTCACTCGGCATGAAAAAACTATGAAATATGCTGCCAATGGATGAAATCCGTGATACCCAAAAAATATTTCATGCGACGCATTAAATCGATTTTGACTATGCCGTCAATATTTACGTTTTCAATACGTGCCTTTTTTGGGATTATCATGGCAAACTGAACTCATGCATATTTCATCGCCCTAAATTATGACATTTCATAAAATATATTTCGCTATTTCATTGAACGAGTATCTACAAATGTTTTCCTTTGATCGAAAAAATATATGACACTATCATCACAGGTATATTTCGCTGAATGAAATCATAAAATTTAGGGGATTTTTCGTGAAAAAAGTTGTGAGAATCAATGAAAACACGTAATCTTTTATTAGGAAGAGAATGAATAAGCTCTGACAGTACAGAATATCTGCTTGTTCAGCAGGTTACAATTCGAACCAATCAGTTATAAAAGTTCGGGAACTTTCTGTCGGCGATGAAAACTTTATTTTCCACTTGATCTGGCGTGAAGATAGTTGAGAGGTGTACAATATGTCTCTTCAGATACACAATCAATTTGTTATGAAACTCTAACATAATCGAATCAATCATGGAGAAAACCACTGTTTCAAAAAGCGGGATAGTCATTGGTTGATAGAATACTTTTTTCATTGAAGAAATGGTATTTTCAAGCGAATAAATAATTAATTAAAGATCAAAAACATTTATGAAGACCTTCCCAATCAGATTTTATCATTCAATATTAAACATACGTCCACTAATCAATATCAACCAAAAATCATTGTATTGTAGTTTATTGTGAAATATTGGAAAGGCAATCGAAAAAATTTCACTTAGAAAAACGTTGGACTCTTTTATGAAGAAAATGATTTTGCAGAGCATCAGAATGGTTTTAGAAAAGAGCGGAATACAGAAAATTAATATATCCTTTGTGAAATAATGGATCCTGGTTTTGTAGAAGTCTTTTGAGTGGACCATGAAAGATGAAGAGATAAAAATTTGTGGAGTAGCAATGGATTTCAACAGGATATATTTGTAAGATCAAAAACAGTGCGTTATTGAAACTGATATAATAAAGGATTACCCAGGGATCTATCCGGAGAGTATTCTTGTTCATTGAACATACAATTGAATTACCTGATGTTATCAAAAGTTTTTCAATAATGCATGACAGATGATCTTCAGTATTCTCAGAAAGGGATCCAGAAAAAAGAAAAAAGAAATATATATATATATATATAATACAAACACTACTATGACTAAATGAATGGTTCGAGGCATATCGATGAAGGTGTGATGATAAAGGGGTAGCAAAATCACTGGCAATATTTAACCATTTTAATATATAATAAGATACCCGGAAAGATGATTTGGAACCCAAAAACTTAAGGAGAATTTTTTTCACAAGAAAGCTTATTGTGATGTTTGGGAGTTTTAGAGATGATGTAGAGATGTTGTAGAGTTTTCAGGTGTGTAATATTTGAGATTTTTGCTAATCATTTACTCTCGTTGTCATTTTATAAATTTTATTTTCATTTTAATTTTTAATTTTTAAATTTCGACAAGCTCGACTCTTTTAATGTAGGAATACTTTATAGTGACGTTTTTTTTTCTACTATTCTCTATTATTATTTTTCTTTTTGTTACTGGAACATTTTACAAACACTACATTCATCGAATTGTTTTTTCCCTTATCAACGTAGAGGAACCGTACAAACTTTATTTCATATATCCTGCCAACACATTTCTATTTGATCGACCCCCTCAATGATAAATCAAAAATATTGCCATCATGTCGATGTGTTCCCCTTCTTCTGTGCAACGTTCAACGGTGTAACGTACAGGGGAAGAGGATACAGCTGTTGGATTGTCCTCCTTTATATGCAGACAATGGCCCCTTCTACGAAGAAAGGGCGCATTCACCATTTTGCAACATTTGGTATTCGCATTAATCAAAATATATCGCAAGAAGAATCTGTAGGATACATTTATATCCTACTCTAAGGAATTGGACAGATTATATTTTGAGAGATATTAGAGCTTGGAGGAATATTTACCCCAATTTGAGTTTTTGGGCCACAGACTAACTAAATTTTTTATTTTTTTTTGAGAAATTGGTGTGTTTTTTGTTATTGTATTTCCATCTTTTGTCCAATCAAGATCTATTGACATTGAAGTAGGCCTTGGAAGTTTGGTCGAGGCTTTATTTCTGATTACAAAAATATAACTAAAAATTGCTATGGTTTCATAATTCATCATAGAAATAACATTATATATTATCATTTTCATAATTTTTTCATCCCAAAGATCCCAAATTTTCGGAATTACGAAGGGATGGCATACAACGTCATGATTTCATATATAGGACAGGTTCTATAACGTAAAAATATAGTGGAATGCTATCACATTTCAAGGAAATGTTGACTGCTTCTGCCCAAAATCATTTTTCCAAGCCTGCGTCGAAAAAAAGACATCTGGCTTTTTCTACCAGGCCCTATTCATCCTTTCACACATGCCAATTTTTTGCAGTGTGTAGGGGTTAGTCCGTTGATGAACTATACCATGTTCCAAAAGGAATTTTTTGAAGACGGAAGAACAGAATTCTCCACCATTATCTGTCCTGAAATTTTTGATTTTTGAATTAACCTGGTTTTCAACTAACGCTTTAAAAATTTTAAAGTAGTTGAAAGCTTCATTCTTCTCTTTCGAAAAATAAACAAAGGTCATTCGACTCAAATCGTCCTCGAGAAGGAAGTGATATTTTGAACCTCCTAGAGAATGAACATCCATAGGTCCACATAAATCAGCATGTACTATCTCTAAAAGTTTCGTTGCTCTCGAACCTTTGTGATTAAAATGTAGACGGGACTGCTTACCTTCACAGCATATATTGCATATTTGGTTAATTTCCCCAATTTCCATTGCTTCAACAACGTCTTTCATGAGGGAAAGGTCCCTGAAATTCATGTGACCAAAACGTCTGTGGCATATGTTACCAGAAACAACCGCAGCTACAAAAGGTTTCAGTCTATGCAAATTTAGTCTGTACATGTTATTCACAAGACTAGCTGTTGATATCAGTTCTCCAGAACGGTTATATATTTCACAACCATTCTCACCAAACATAACTAAGTTTCCTTTTTTAGTCAGTTGAGACACTGATAAAAGGATTCGTAGATAGTTTTGAGACATATAGGACATCATGAACAACTATATCAAATATTTCTTCACCTGCTATTGTAGAAATGTTCACATTACCTAAATATTCAACTTTCAAAATTTCATGGTTGGCTACTGTGATATTTTTAACTCCTGTATGTTTAATATCAGTTAACTCATTACTCTTTGCGTCACGTACGATTCCATGGATCAACAATTCTCGTACCTCAAACAAATTAAATATAAAAGAAATTATACTCACTCGTTGAAATACAACTCAAGACTAACCTTTTATTTACAACATAGAAAGGGTAAACTATAGAAACATAGAACTTTACATATGTGGCGTTCGTAGCAATATACCACCGTATAAAGAAATTGATTTACTACCAACACAAGTTTCTGTAAGTAAAATAACATTAAAATTTACGCTTGAGATTGAGTAAGCGAGTTCAACTAGTTTTGTTCTCAAACCCCTTACATTTTGATAGTAACAATTCAACTTGAGTTTAACCGATTGGCTAGTATGGAATCGAATGGGGAATAAAATCCCCATCCTTCAGTCCGAAATGGTCTAAGAAGCATTTCTTCGGCCAGTGCTCGGCTTGGAGCAGTTCTTTCAGGCTTAAATCTTCACTTTCCATCTTGAATGACTTTTTTGAGTGTTTTGATTTGAGGTCAAAACATAATATGTCGTTCTGTGGCCATATTTCCTTGGCATATGACACAATATTATTGCGATAATATAATAAATGCAATATATAAAATAAATCTAATTTTAACACGAATCAAAAACATATTACCTAACCATTATTTGCTGATCGAAGCTATAGTAAAAATAAATTTCTTAGTCAGCAGGAAAGTTTGGGAACATATCTTGGCACAGACCATTGAACTATGGTTTTTCAGAACTCACATAATTGTCTATTTGAAGTATGTGCTATCTTATTTCTTGATATTCTGGGATGCTGCGATGAGATGCTTTCCGGCAGCTTAACTTTTGGTGCAGCCCTCAACATCATGCTTCTGAATAAATTCTTCTCCAGAGTCTATTCTCTTTCTTTTTGTTCTGGCACTTTGAATTATCATTTTATGATTATCACAGATATAAATATTCCTTTTCGAGTTATCTAACGATAAATTGAGCCTTCTTTGTATGACATCTGGATTCTTTTGCATTTTCAGTACATCTCAGGCCATTATCATTTAAACAGCAAATTTGTTGGGTAAGCTCTCCATTTTCACTTAATCTATTATCGAGGTCTTAAAGGCAGGATCGCCAGTAGTAAGGTGGAAGAGATACACTGACTATTCACTATTTATTATGTACCTATTACATTGTACATTTGTGTTTCGATTCTTCGAGTCTAATCGCATAGAATAGTATGCTTATTATATATGGGTACTTGTTTACATAACATTGCTACGATTAATATACAGGCTGTGAGCAACGCACTACAAATGTTTATTCAAAATTGAAACAACATTTTAGTTCCACAATTTCTTGGATCAAAACGAATAACACAAACAAACTGAACAAAATCTTATCGTCTGTCAATGACATTTCCAATACCAACCCGAAATCTGTAATTCGAAATATTACTGAATGAGCCATTACCAATTTTATTTCGATTTTCCACAGCCGCCCGGGATGTCAATGATTCCTGAATTGAAAGATGTAATTTCAAAACAACTTTAAGAATAATCTTTATGATATACTATTTTTTTCTTAGACTGTTGGACAACTTTCGGAAGTGAAAAAATTGATTATTAATAATGAGCAAAACTCGAAAGAATACGGGTTACCATGATTCCAAATAGACTTCGTATGTTACTGCGCTGAAATGTTATGTGAGCCCAACGGTAAATTGATTCATTCAATATCACGTGGGCATGGGAAATACAGTACATCCAAAAGTGGTCGAGATGTGGTGAAGTATATTTTATCCTTCAAAATGTACTGTGAATGCTTCAGGGTGTCCGATTAATCATTAATTCCTTCAATTTGAGTTTATTAACGAAGTTTATGAACGAGAATAGGGTAGCAGATGTCCTTGTTCGAGCTTGAACCGAATCTGCAATAGATTCGATTGCTTTTGGCATAATCCAGTAAATCCTGACATATCGCTTCGATGTATGCGTTCATTCAAGTAGGGATATCGATTATTGAACATTGAAATACCAAGGATTTCTGAAGATTAACATAGCTGCCTCCCATAATTGAATTAAAATTAATATAGTTCCAGCTCATCAGTAACTTTCTTCTATTTTGTGAGAATATCTTGTTCGAAATAATTAGATATAAGAAAGTAGATCATAGATATCTTGATTTATTCTCGAGTTATAGGGCGTTTCTTGCAAATGACCATTTCAAATATTTCACTTTATCTTGGTTTCTGTTCGAGATATTAGAAAAATTTTAGGAGGTGATATTCATGAAGGATCATATATATAGGGCGATTTTTGAAAAGTGACTTAAAAATATTTTGCTAATTTTTTCCAATGAGGGCTTCTGAAAGGAATATTTCGGAGATGTTATATGGTCCATTCAGCAATTATTGACATCGAAGGAGGCCTTGAACGTCTAGTAGCGGCTTTATTTCTGGTAACAAAAATATCACTAAAAATTGCTGTGGTTCATC
Source organism: Harmonia axyridis (assembly GCF_914767665.1). NCBI lineage: Eukaryota > Metazoa > Arthropoda > Insecta > Coleoptera > Coccinellidae > Harmonia > Harmonia axyridis. Next base: position 2,510,892 of record NC_059508.1, read on the forward strand.
ATAGAAATAACCAGTTCAAATTATTTTCATCATTTTTGTATCCGAATGATCCTAAATTTCCGAAATAACGATCATTATGAAGGGACGCATAATTTGAGAAATACTCAAATAAACTAATCAATATGTGTTTGAAATTGATAAGTACAAGATTTTAGTTTCAAAATTTCTTGTATCAAAACCAATAACACAAACAAACCGAAATCTAACCGCCTGTCAATAACATTTCCAATGCCAACCCGAAATCTGAAATACAAAATGTTACTGAAAGAGCCAGTACCAACTAAATTTCGATTTTCCACAGCCACCTGGGATGTCAATAATTCCTGAAGACTATAGTTGAAATTTTGTTTACTATTTAAATTCATACTTACCTAACTTTCTTGGTTGACGGATATGATTTTGATACAGTGTTTCATTTTGTAGTTTGAAAAAGACCTCAGATAAACGTCGAAAAGTCGCTGGGTGAACCAAAGTGTATTATTTGTTCCTAAGGACCGAAGTAACTTTCCTGAATCTTGACTCAATAACGAAATTGATTGCAAATCTCAAATGGACTTCGACAAACTTCTAAAATAATCTTTTATAAGGGAGATTGAAAATACGTAGCATCAACGTTGAAACAACAATGTTATTGAAAGCATTTCAGACCACAGAGAGGATTATGCGTTAGTGGTTTTCCAACTACTGGTGATCTCCTCCAAAAACTGAACAGATGAATTCTATCAAAGTAGTACAGTTTTCATGCAACCGTCTGAGTTTCATTTCGTGCTTCGCTGTGTTCTACGGAAATTCAGCAAGAGAAAACTTCGGCACCGTTTCATTTATCTTGAAGCTAACTCTTCCATTCGAGAAATATTAGACACGTCATTTTTCATGCACAAGAGTACGGATTAAGGATCATCTTGTGTAGAAGTCGTAGGTGGGTGGAATATTTCCCCTCTTCAGTAGAAAAGCTAGATTTTCCATTTCCCAAGACTAATGGAAAAGGAATTACTTGAGAAAGAAAGAGGAACAGGTGCGAAAAAGATAAAACTAGAACGGAAGAAGGTGGATTTGAAGGCTAACATGTTCGGACAGAAAAGAACGTTTTACGATTTCGACATTCCATTCCTATTCCATATTTTATTTCTCTCTTTATGTCGCCGACTATAAAACCTATCATAGCAGAATACCTAAGCCCGGCTCTTTGGCCAGGACAGCTTTCAGTAAAGAGAATTACTGTTTTCCTTGGAATTCCGTAAGCCACTTTCACATTTTCTTACAATTTCAATTTCGTTGGTATTATACCTATTATATGCTAGCTTTCTCGCAGCTTCGAGGTAGAGATTAGATTATCAATAGAAATTTCATATACTTGAGTAAGTTCTGCACCTTAGTTAGAATAATATACAGGGTGTTTCAAGTTCGACGGCCTATTAGACGTTTCTGGAGAACGGGGCCGATTTGAAATATGAAAATTTGGAATATGACATTGTTCATGATGCCCTATTCAGCTGAAATATTTTCGAAGTTCGTGCACTTCCGGTTGTATAAGAATTTAAAGAAATTTTTTCAAAAAAAACTTCAAGATTTCCATTCTCAATTACTCTTTGCTAAAATTATTACGTTATTCCTCATAGTTTTCAAAATATTAAGAAAAAACCGAAAAAAAGAGAACTTCCTTGGTCACAATCACGTGAATTATTTTTACTGTGAATATCCTATGCATATACTCAATTCACTTTCTTCTTTTATTGTCACCTTATGTGTTTGAACGAGAGAAAAAAACAGATTTAATAACAAATACCACATTGCTTTTCACTCCACCTGTAACAGCCTACAGATAATAATCGATTTTGTGAACAAGAGCCGATGAAGTGAGGAAGACTTTGATATAATCAACTCAAAACATCTTACTTTTTCCTTAGAAAACATATAATGTACAGATATTCACGAGATAACTTGAAAAAAATACAAATGAAGAGAAGTTCATAAGTGATCCCTAGCAATTGTTGATCAGTGTATATTAAATATTATCAAATACCTTGTAAACAAATATTTTATTTTCTGTTAATAAACTTTTTTGAATGAATAATTTAACTATTAATGAGTATATCAAATATAAATCTGCTGTAATAGTTGTGAATAAAAAACCTCCAAATAAGTGTTTTATTATAATTAAAATAAAACGAAGTAATTTCCACTATGTTATTTAATTGTTATTCGTTTTATTTTAATTATAATGAATTTCCGCCAAGTAAGGACCGAATCCATTGAATGAAGTGCTTTATTAATAAAAAAATATGGATTTCTCTCAGTGTAGAAAACATCTTGAATGAAACACTTTAGCGCAGCAAATATTGCTTACCCATTAGGTAATAATTTCAGGCTGATTTTCAATGAAAATTATAGTTAGATACGGGATGAGTCAAACATTGTTCAATACATTTTCACTCTTCAATCTCTTCTTTTGAAATAATGAGATATCAGAATCCCGTCTGGGCCCCGGGAAAGAATAGGCCTAGGGAATCCCCTGCCTGTTGTAAGAGGCGACTAACTGGGGCATCTGTCCTTTAACCATACCCAACACCCGATCAATCCATTATTTCCAAACTTGTACCCAAATTCCCTTTTCACATTCCTTTCCTTAACTTCCTTTTCCTTCCCCACCGGTAATCACAGGGTGCTTTGTCGAGAAGATGGATGTCACTACCAAAGTGTTTCCATACGACTCGTTATCTCAGCGACAATAAATATCTCGGGTACCATACCACGTGGAGCTACCTCCCAGAAAACTATAACAGCTACGAAGACGGCGGAAAGAATGCCGAGTGAATTTTCACATGGTTTTTACTGCATAGATCTTTCCTTTTGCTCAACATCAGATGCTCGAATGCATGCAATTTTTAACTTAACAACATTGTTTCGAATATTATTGAAAAGTTTCATTTATTGATTTAATTATTTATTTCTGGTTTAATTGAAATACATCAATCAATAAGTGAGGAAGCAGGTTCGGAAACTATCATTCATTTCTTTAGTTTCGGTGAAGAATATAAGTCAAAAATTTTTTTTCCAATTATAATAAGAGTGTCCGATCTCATTATAATTGGAACAAAAATTTTTGACTTATATTCTTCACCGAAACTAAAGAAATGAATGATAGTTTCCGAACCTGCTTCCTCACTCATTGATTGATGTATTTAAAAAAAAAAAATCAAATGAATTAATAAAACTTTTTAATAATATTCAAAACAGTGTTGTAATGTTCAAAAATGGCATGCATTCGAGCACCAGATGTTGAGCAAAAGGAAAGATCTATGCAGTAGAAACCCTGTGATCCAGCAACGAAGTGAGTAGTCGTGCCATAGTTATGGACATAGTTGTTATAATAATAATAATAATAAGAAGATTGAAACGGTAGCAACCGTTCCTATTTTTGGTCCACTCTCGGAAACTATTTTAATAAAATGAAATTAATTTCACGGCATTCAGATAAATTTTCAATTCTGAAAAAAGTACCTCCTCGAGCGAATAACTGGTTCGACTCTCAATCCACTAAGCCATCGAGAGAACTGAAGACTCTCCGCAATGAGGAACCACTAATCCCAGAATTGCAGAAGATCTTCAGTTTCCTGGATGGCTTAGTCAGCTTAGTGGATTGAACGTCGAACTAGTTGGAGGCTGCGGGTTCGAGTCCTGCTCGAGAGGGTACTTTTTTCGAAACTGAAAATTTGTCTGAATGCCGTAAAATTAATTTCATTTATTAACACAGACGTTACACGATATTCACCGTATTAAAATTAAAATTATAATAAAATTTTTGACTTAGATTTTCTTCATCAAAACTAATGAGAAGAAAATAAAAGTAAAAAATTTTTTTTTTAATTATAATAGTTTCCGTGAGTGACCCTGACAATCTCCCTACTTATAGACAATCACCTAAATGAAGATGAGGGAAGCCACTGTGGAATTATAAAAAAAAAATATATAAAAAAACAAAATATCAAAAAAAAAAGCAACATATCGAAAAAAACGACATATCAAAAAAAAACAACATATCAAAAAAAAAAACAACATATCAAAAAAAAAACAACATATCAAAAACAAATATCAGAAAATATCACATTTTTGGCATTCTGATTATACATATCTCTTTTCTTTATTTGATGATGTTCTTTTCTCATTTTGCCACTTTCTTGCAAATGAATTCGCATGTGCAGGAATCAATCAGAGAACGTCCATATAATATTTGTTCAGGTGAGAAACACTCACTTATAACTAAAATAAACATTTTTGACTTACGTTTTCTTCACCAAAACTGACGAGAAGAAAATGAAAGGAAAAAAATTTTTTTTTATTATAATATTTTCCGAGAGAGGACAAAAAATAAAATAAGAAGATCCCCTGTGGCGTGAAGTATGTCCATCACCCTACCTATAGAAAATGTCTTATAAATAAGAAGGAGGGAAGCGGTATATAATAAATAATGTTCAATACATTTCCACTCTTCAATCTCTTCTTTTGAAATAATAAGATATCAATATCCCGTCTGGGCTCCGGGAAAGAATAGGCCTAGGGAATCCCCTGCCTGTCGTAAGAGGCGACTAACTGGGGCATCTGTCCTTTAACCATACCCAACACCCGATCAATCCATTATTTCCAAACTTCCCTTTTCACATTCCTCTCCTTAATTTCCTCTTCCCTCCCCATCGGTAATCACAGGGTGCTGTGTCGAGAAGATGGATGGCACTACCAAAGTGTTTCCATACGACTCGTAATCTTAATAAATATCTCGGGTACCTCGTTGGGCAGTCGAGGTAAAAAAAGCCCCTACAACAGGCTGCGGTGCTGGGCCTGTTGAGGACGATCTCCAGCAACCCGATGGTAATGGTGGTTCGGGCGGCGCCATACCACGTAGAGCTACCTCCCAGAAAACGATAACAGCTACGAAGACGGTGGAAAGAATGCCGAGTGAATTTTCACATGGTTTATACTGCATAGATCTTTCCTTTTGCTCAATATCAGATGCTCGAATGCATGCAAATTTTAACTTAACAACATTGTTTTGAATATTATTGAAAAGTTTCATTCATTGATTTAATTATTCAATTTAATTGTTTGAAATACATCAACTTTCTATTAATGTTCAAAACAGTGTTGTTAAGTTCAAAAATGGCATGCACTCGAGCATCAGATGTTGAGCAAAAGGAAATATCTATGCAGTAGAAAACCTGTGATCCAGCACTGAAGTGGGTAGTTGTGCTATTATAGAGTGGACATAAGTGGTTATAATAATAATAAACCCGCAGGGGTAGCACATGTAAAATGTACTATTTGGGATTGACGAGCCCACGGACCCGAGTTACGCAGGGAAGGCTTTGACAGCCTCGGGTATGGTGACCCCGCGTTCCCAAACCAGCAACCACTTGTGGAGGTCAGCAGCCTGCCAGGTGTGATTTGTAAACAGCTCCCATAACGAGAAGAAAAAGTCAGGGCGGGGAGGGGCAGACGGCTGGCCCCTCTCGGATCCGTCCAGAGGCTCAGCCGGATAGGGATGGTGGATCGAGTGGCACCAATCCCCGTAATGAAACCACAAGGCCATGCGAAGTATACAGGAATAACTCTCAGAGGCCCACAGACTTGGCAATTCAAATGAATATGCCAGTCGCTGAACCTTGCAGGCGTATGCGATGGACAAAGCAACTCAATGTTGAACTTATAAAAGCATACTATTTAGCCACAAACCTGGAAAAAGACCTAATGAACTATCGAGCAAGGCTGCATACCATATGGATGGAAAGGAGACCTGATATCCAAAAAGACCCTCATCAACTCGCTATTCAAGTTCGATCAATTTTGAGGAGAAAGACTATTTCGGAAGCAGAGCTTCAACTGATAAAGAATGAAATACGAGGATCGGTCGATCACAATTCTTCAACTTCTTCAACACCTCAAATAATGGGTAGAAATTGAATTTTTGGTGTGATCAATACGCCGGTTTATATCATCAGCACCAATTGAATTGTGATATAAAAAAAAAATAATAATAAGAAAATTGAAACGGTAGCAACCGTTTCTATTTTTGGTCCACTCTCGGAAACTATTATAATTGAATGAAATTAATTTCACGGCATTCAGACAAATCTTCAATTCTGAAAAAAGTACCTCTTTGAGCGGGTGTCGAACCCGCAACCTCCAAATACCTAGTTCGACGCTCAATTCACTAAGCCATCGAGAAAACTGAAGATGAGGAACCACTAATCCCAGAATTGCGGAGAATCTTCAGTTTCCTCGATGGCTTAGTGGATTGAGCGTCGAACTATTTGGAGGTTGCGGGTTCGAGTCCCGTTCGAGGAGGTACTTTTTCAGAACTGATAATTGGTCCGACTGCTGTAAAATTAATTTCATTTATTTAAACAGACGTTACACGATATTCACCGAATTATAATTAAAATTATAATAAAATTTTTGACTTACATTTTCTTCACCAAAACTAATGAGAAGGAAATAAAAGTCAAAAATTTTTGTTTTAATTATAATAGTTTCCGTGAGTGACCCTGACAATCTCCCTACCTGTAGACATTTACCAAAATGAGGAGGAGGGAAGCGGCTGATGACCATGAAGTCAATGCCACTGTGGAATTATAAAAAAATAAAATATAAAAAAAAACAACATATCAAAAAAAAAAACAACATATCAAAAACAAATTATACAAAATATAAAATAAAACAAATATCAGAAAATCTCAGATTTTTGGCATTCTGATTATACATATTTCTTTTTTTTATTTGATGATGTTCTTTTCTCATTTTGCCACTTTCTTGCAAATGAATTCGCATGTGCAGGAATCAATCAGAGAACGTCCATATAATATTTGTTCAGGTGAGAAACACTCACTTATAACTAAAATAAACATTTTTGACTTACGTTTTCTTCACCAAAACTGACGAGAAGAAAATGAAAGGAAAAAAATTTTTTTTTTATTATAATAGTTTCCGAGAGAGGACAAAAAATAAAATAAGAAGATCCCCTGTGGCGTGAAGTGTGTCCATCACCCTACCTATAGACAATGTCTTATAAATAAGAAGGAGGGAAGCGGTATATAATAAATAATGTTCAATACATTTCCACTCTTCAGTCTCTTCTTTTGAAATAATGAGATATCAGAATCCCGTCTGGGCCCCGGGAAAGAATAGGCCTAGGGAATCCCCTGCCTGTCGTAAGAGGCGACTAACTGGGGCATCCGTCCTTTAACCGTACCCAACACCCGATCAATCCATTATTTCCAAACTCCCTTTTTCACATTCCTCTCCTTAATTTCCTCTTCCCTCCCCATCGGTAATCACAGGGTGCTGTGTCGTGAAGATGGGTGGCATTACCAAAGTGTTTCCATACGACTCGTAATCTCAGCGACAATAAATATCTCGGGTACCTCGTTGGGCAGTCGAGGTAAAAAAAGCCCCTACAACAGGCTGCGGTGCTGGGCCTGTTGAGGACGATCTCCAGCAACCCGATGGTAATGGTGGTTCGGGCGGCGCCATACCACGTAGAGCTACCTCCCAGAAAACTATAACAGCTACGAAGACGGTGGAAAGAATGCCGAGTGAATTTTCACATGGTTTTTACTGCATAGATCTTTCCTTTTGCTCAACATCAGATGCTCGAATGCATGCAATTTTTAACTTAACAACATTGTTTTGAATATTATTGAAAAGTTTCATTCATTGATTCAATTATTCAATTTATTTGCAAAAGGAAAATCTATGCAGAAGAAACCCCGTGATCCAGCACTGAAGTGAGTAGTTGTGCCATTATTGAGTGGACATAAGTTGTTATGACAATCAAAATAAACCCGCAGGGGTAGTACATGTAAAATGTACTATTTGGGATTGACGAGCCCACGGACCCGAGTTACGCAGGGAAGGCTTTGACAGCCTCGGGTATGGTGACCCCGCGTTCCCAAACCAGCAACCACTTGTGGAGGTTAGCAGCCTGCCAGGTGTGATTTGTAAACAGCTTCCATAACGAGAAGTGAAACTCAGGGCGGGGAGGGGCGGACGGCTGGCTGACAAGAAAATTGAAACGGTAGCAACCGTTTCTATTTTTGGTCCACTCTCGGTAACTATTATGATTGAATGAAATTAATTTCACGGCATTCAGACAAATCTTCAATTCTGAAAAAATTACCTCCCCGAGCGGGACTCGAACCCGCAACTTCCAAATAGTTCGACGCTCAATCCACTGAGTCATCTGGAGAACTGAAGATTCTCCGCAATGAGGAACCACTAATCCCAGAATTGCGGAGAATCTTCAGTTTCCTCGATGACTCGGTGGATTGAGCGTCGAACTATTTGGAAGTTGTGGGTTCGAGTCCCGCTCGAGGAGGTACTTTTCCAGAACTGAAAATTGGTCCGAATGCCGTTAAATTAATTTCATTTATTAACACAGACGTTACACGATATTCACCGTATTATAATTAAAATTATTATAAAATTTTTGACTTACATTATCTTCACCAAAACTTACGAGAAGAAAATGAAAATCAAAAATTTTTGTTTTAATTTTAATAGTTTCCGGGAGAGCACAAAAAATAGAAATGAGAAGATACCTTGTGGCGTGAAGTGTGTGACCCTGACCATCTCCCTACCTATAGACATTGACCTAAATGAGGAGGAGGGAAGTGGCTAATGACTATGAAGTCGATGCCACTGTGGGATTATTGAAATAAACAAAATATTAAAAAAACAAAATACAAAAAAACAAAATATCAAAAAAAAACACAATATATGAAAAACAAAAAAAAAACAAAATATAAAAAAAACAAAATATAAAAAAAACAAGATATATTAAAAACAATATATCAAAAAAAAAAAATATGCATGAAAGAATCAATTAAAAAAAAAATACTTTAGTAGGGAGTAATGTTTTTATTCAATTAGCATTTCTTTTTGTATATATAAAACTTTACCGCAACAACTATTAGCTACCTCAAAGCACTAGATCTGTTTTATAAATTAAAATTAATAATGGAAAAAAAATACGTACCTCTGTTAGTGAACTCTATATGGGACACCTCTCTTTTCCGATAGTGAGTTATAGCTGTTAGTTATTATAACTCACGTTGTATATATGTATTGTATATATGTAATATATGATCTATTATACTAATATATATTACTATATTATATGTATATACTTAGCCATGGATTTTCCTGTTTTGTCTCATAAAAAGTCGCACAGAAGATCCCCTGTGGCGTGAAGTGTGCGATCCTGGCCATCTCCCAACTTATAGACAATGGCCTATGAATGAGAAGGAGGGAAGCGGCTAATGACCATGAAGGCGATGCTGCTGTGGGATTATTGAGATAAAACGAAAATCAAAAAAAAAACAAAATATAAAAAAAATATGTACTTCTGTTAGTGAACCTTATATGTGACACCTTTATTCTTCATGGAATTCCCTGTTTTGTCTTATAAAGAGTCGCCCAGAAGATTTCCTGTGAGTGAAGTGTGTGACCCTGGCTATCTCCCAACTTATAGACAGTGACCTATAAATGAGATGGAGGGAAGCAGCTAATTATCATGTAGGTGATGCCACTGTGGGATCATTAAAATGAAACGAAATGTCAAAAAGAAAGACAGAATATAAAGGACTATGTACCTCTGTTAGTGAACCCTATATCTGACACCTTCATTCTCCATGGAATTCCCTGTTTTGTCTCATAAAGAGTCGCCCAGAAGATCCCCTGTGGCGTGAAGTGTGCGACCTTTGCCATCTCCCTTTCTATAGACAATGACCTATAAATGAGAAGGAGGGAAGCGGCTAATGACCATGAAGGCGACGCCTTGGATTATAAAACAAAAAAAAATATCAAAAAGAAAAACAAAATATAAAAAAATATGTACCTCTGTTAGGTTAATGAATATATTTTTCTATAAGAGTAGATAAATAATTTACATGACCCTGTATATTGTACATTAATTACATGATTATACATTATTATTATATATATATATCGATTATTAATTATTACTGTGTATTTTTCTATGAAGGAAGCATAATTATTCAATTAATTTAATTAAAATCCTATATGTCACACCTCTCTTACCAATGAATTTCCCTGTATTGTCTCATAAAAAATCGCCCAGAAGATCCGTTGTGACGTGAATTGTGTGACCCTGACCATCTCAATACCTATAGACAATGACCTTCAAATGAGGAGGAGGGAAGCGGCTAATGACCATGAAGTCGATACAGCTGTGGGTTTAAAAAAAAACGAAATATCAGAAAAAAAAAAGTTATGACAATCACCGCAAGTTGAATACTGTACTTGATCCACGTCTATAACAATGAATAATAAAATACAAGAATAGGGAGAGAACTTTAATGACAATTCCCAGAAGTTTCCTATGAACGTCAAAATTATCGAAGTGACATTCCTCCCATCAAAAACAAAAAGGTATGTTTCATTTCAGCCAACAGAAAAGAAGCTCAGATACATCTTTTCCGATATATCATAGTGAGTTATAACAGTGAGTTATTATAACTCACGTTGTATGTTAATATATACTGTATTTCACCAATATATTACTATGTTATATATGTATACTATATATTATACGATATATTAATATTATATACTATATTCGCTCAAAAGAGATTGAATTATGAATATATAATTCAATATTACGCAAGTGTTCTTAAGATGATTTATGTCCACAACTATTATTGTATTATGGTTAAGCCTAGGAATTGAATAGGAGTAGATAAATAGTTTTACGTCACCCGTAAATTCTACATTAATTATACCATTATACATTTCCAATATATGTATTGTATATTTTTCAAGGGAGGAATCTTTTTATTAGATTTCTCAATACTCAGTCGCCGACAGTGAAAATCATGTTATCGGGTTAGAGAAAATAATTACTGGAAAAAGTAGTTGTTAATTTTTAGCCACCCGGAAATGTTTTCATCTTTATTGGGCCGTATAGATAGGTAGACAGATAACAAACTTCATTTTGAAACATGTAAACGTCTACATATTATGCTACACATACAACTAAATAGTGTCAATAAAAACTATATAACTAAAGTACTTCCATACCCTTGCTATGCATGAAAAAAAAAATCAAATAGTCTAGTAAGGAGTAATGTTCTTATTTAACTAGCATTTCGTTTTGAATAAATTAAACCTTTCCTTACCTCACTTTATAGAAGAAGCACTCATGGGCGCCCGCAGAAATTTTTCTCAGGGGGGGCAAAATGAAAATTATTGAAAAACGATAAGGCGTCCATGATTTTCATTGAAAACCGGAAAATTGTTGTGAATCCATTACTTTCCTTTTTTCCTTGCCCCTTGGATTGGGAAAAATATATTGAGGGTGTTGTGCTGAAAAATGAGACAATCAATATCTCAGGGGGGGCCATGGCCCCCCTGCCCCCCTGCGGGCGCCCATGGAAGCACTCAATAACACTGCAACTACTATTAGCTACCTCAAAGCACTAGGTGTGTTCTACAAATTATAATTAAGAATGGAAGAAGAATACCTCTTTTATTTAGCCCTCTATATAAAGGATGTCCCGGTAGTAACTGTACACACTCATACCAGAGGTAGAGTAGGACTAGGTGAGTATGGATTGACTGAAAAAAAAAATTATTTCTACCTTTCCTTAGAAAGCTATAAGGTGAGAGTTAGCGTATTCATGGAAAAAATGAAATCATTATCAGAACCGAACTTATCGAAGAAATTCTTTTAATTGAAATTCGAAGACGGTAATTTGCAGAGTTGTTCGAATTGAAAATCATTTGCTCATTTCTTTATATATCACAACATTTAATTATTTTATTCATCTAATTCTTTGACTGGATGTGTTCAGGAATAGCTATATTCTTCAATTCTCCCATAAGAAATGATCAAGTTGGTTGAGATCCGGACATCGAGAAGACTATGAAACGGGTCATCCTTGACATATATATTTTGAGAAGTATTATCCAGGTAATTTCTCACTGAAGCAAAAAGATCCATCCAATCATCTTGAAAATATATTCCTGTGATAATGCCTTGCAGCATGCCGAGTTCAATAGTTTGTAAGAAGTCAAGATGTACCTAAATTGCCAAGCGACCGTTTTAATCTAAGTATTTTCACACCATCCTTGGTGAACTGAGTAACTGGACAGTTACTCAGGGGATAACTGTACATACTCCTTCTTCATTCACATATTTGCAAATTCTCATATACCTACTAAACGTTCACTGTGTTTTAATGAAAAATTTAATGAGTCCGTTCCTGGAATATGGGAAAAATTAATGTCTCTGACTCGACCTTGGCATATGTCAATTACATCCCAAGTTTCAATAAATTCCGCCGATAAGTTTGGTTCTGATGACGGTTTCACTTTTCCCATGAATATGCAAACTCCCCCTGTGGCTTTCTTAGGAAAGGCAGAAATTAATTTTTTGCAGTCAATCGCTACTCACCTAGTCCTCCTCTACCTCTGGTAAGAGTATGTACAGTGCATCCCATTTTGGGTCCAGGTTTCTTGCTTGTTATTTAAGATAGAGCCTTGCGGTTTTCACGTTCCTGTCCTACTTTTTCGTGAAACTCGAGTTGGACTAATCAGATTTTGCATAACTGTTTCCGTTCAAGAGATACGGGGCGATTTTGGAAATTGATCTTTTCGGACCCCTCCTTTATCTCCGAAGTTATTAGAAATAATGCTGAGGTAAAAACTACGTCTGAATCAGAATTCTGCCTAGAATCCAGTGGCGTACTCACTTTTTTTTTTCGGTGTATGGTTTTGAAGATTCAACACAAACCTATATTTATTTTAATGGAACGCCCTATATATCAATAATTCGTTGAATTCGTTATTTTTTTCCCTTCAAAATGATATATGATACTATGTAGATAGGATGTTCCGAAATGTTGAAAAAACACTAAAACATCAAATAATGATGATTTTTTTGTTAATGGGCAATGGATTTCCCATATAAAAAAGAATCAATTGGATAATTTTCATTTGTGATTTTTATTCATAGTAGAGTAAGCAAACAAAGATAATACACTCATCACTAACATGAAAAACAAAACGTAGGTACCGGGTTTTTCACCATAATTTGACCCCCCCTTTAACTTTGTTACTAAAAGAGGTACAAAAAAAAAGATTTCCAACAAAAGTTTCACGAAATCGACTAGTGTTTTCTTAAATGATTTCAAAAAATTAAATATATACAGAGTAGGCAACATATTTAATGCAATATCTTTCTTTCAAATGGAACATCCTGTATTTTTTTCCATATTTGACTAGCTCTTTTTCCCCTGATTTCGAATATATAACATATGTTTGGTCTATCTCTCTCTTTCTGAGTACCACAGAGTTTCAAACAGGGCCCCCGCAAGGGTCATCAACACCCGCGTGCCGAAAATATTTTGGCGCCCCAAAAAGGGGGGAAGTGGAGAAAAACGTCGCAGGATAATCGGCAAAAAATGTTTCAGTTTTTGTTAGGAATTTATTTGTGGAAGGGTTAAAAAAACTATCAGCAACCTTTATTGAATGCCTTAAGAACTTTATGCTGTCAGTTGTTGCACAATACATTTTTTAAATGTTTCATTATTTTATTCAAGCATTCGATCAAAACCGCATTTTATTTTAATTTTGTAATGAAACTGCAGAGTTCTCAAAACCTGAGCTTTATTCTTCTTTAAATTATTCATAATATTATATCAAAATATTAATATAATTATTAACAATTATTAAATATTATTCCATACTTCCAGCCATCTTCTCCTTTGTTGAAGTCTAGCTTTTTTTTGCTCTCGAAATTTTGCACCAGAAGGTCGTTTTCTCTTGTATGGCTCCTAGAATTTAAGAAAAACTTGATCCAAAATATGTAAGGACATTCACCCATGATTTACTTTGCGCCATCCCTTTGAGAATAACCCGTATGTTTTCATTTTTATGAATTTAAACCTAAACGGAGTTAATATTAATAATAATAATAAGTTAAGACCGATCTGAAGCACATACCCTGTTCCTGTTATAATAATTAATTTTTGGCAAAGGTGAAATATAATTTTTTTAGAATGTCAAACGGCTACGAACATCAAATAAATAATACAGATCCAGGGTGCATATTAAAAAAAAAATTAAGTATAGTATGATGGTGGCCCCAGGTAACAAATTCAAAATATCAAAGTCGATTCAATTTTTTCAAGATTACAAATAATACTTCCCTATTTGAAGCAAATAAAAATAATGATATAGTATATAGGTATGGGCTAATTTAGGATGTGCACCATTTTAAATAGAAAAAAAAAATATCGAATTTTATAGACTAATAGAAATGCTAATACTGTATGTGGATAGGTACTTACCATTGCATAAAATTTAATTTAATCACAACAAGAAACAGTAAAACAAACCACAATTACACAAAATACAAATCTTTCCAATTATCTGAGTATTTTAATTTTTTGCGTTTTGACCTCAACCCCTAAACGTTTCATAACAAAATAACTATTCTTTGGATAGGTTTCTGCTGTTATAGCATAGCAAGCAGATTTTGGTAGGTTCAGAAATTCTCTGTAACATGTAGTATTTTTCCTACAGATGGTGGCGAAAGTTTCAGTAATTCCTCTGGCTAAAAGCTATCGCTTCGGTATTTATGATTATTTATGTGTACCATATGCGTTTTAGTGATGATCGAAGAAATGGTGCCCGCCGTCCGGTGCAAGGTGGTCCATAAAGAAATCCCGTACCGACAAAGGGATAATTATTTATGATTTGTTTACTCGAAAAGAATCGTATAATTGCAATCTGTGGCCGAGGTTATTTTATAGGGATTGTGACGTTCGGGAACTTGTTTGGATGTGTAAAAGATGTCCTTGAACCTTTAAAATTGTTGAAAAAATAAAAAAAAAAATTTTCAAAAACCTTTGGTCTTTCGGATTTTCATGCGGTCTATAAGAGATTTTGGCGCCCCTTAAGAGTGGCGCCCGCGTGCGGTGCACGCGTTGAACGCGCGGTTGCGGGGGCCCTGGTTTCAAATTTTAAGAATCACCTAGCATGCTCCAGTAATCAGTTTTCACGTGGTAGGCTGCGATAACTCAAAATGCCTTTTTTTGAGTTATCTCAAACTCAACTCGAAATGCCTTTTTTTTTAGTTATCTCGTTGTTAACGATATATGACATACGTTTTTCACTATAAATTAGATCTCTAAAAAGGGCATTTTGAGTTATCGCAGCCTACCACTTGAAAACTGATTACTGAGCATGCTAGGTGGTTCTTAAAATTTGAAACTCTGTAGTACTCAGAATAAGAGAGATAGAGCAAACATATGTTATATATTCGAAATCAGGGGGAAAAGAGCTAGTCAAATATAGAAAAATATACTGGGTGTTCCATTCGAAAAAATGAAGTTGCATGCAATATGTTGCCCACACTGTACATATTCAATTTTTTGAAATCATTTTAGAAAACACTAGTCGATTTCATGGAACTTTTGTTGAAAACATTTTTTTTTACCCTTTTTAGTAACAAAGTTGAAGGGGGGGGTCAAATTATGGTGAAAAACCCGGTATCTACCTAATAGCAACAAATAAATGATAAAAAAATTCATAAACATTGCACAATATCTAACAGATTTAACTGTTCGAATTGCTGTTCATTTTCCCCTAATACAGAATTGACAAAACTTTTCAATACGCCTGAGTGCATTTAATATAATAAAAGGGCGGCTTTGTAAATCCTGGAAAACTGCCTCTGTTGATGCACGAAGTCCTTCGGGACTGTTGAGTCTTTTACTGTAGTTTATTATATGTATTAGGGAAAATGGACAGCAATTTGAACAGTTTAATCTGTAAGATATTATGCAATGTTTATGAATTTTTGTATTATTCATTTGTTGCTATTAGGTAGGTACCTACGTTTTGTTTTTCATGTTAGTGATGAGTGTATTATCTTTGTTTGCTTACTCTACTATAAATAAAAATCACAAATGAAAATTATCCAATTGATCCTCTTTTTCATATGGGAAATCCATTGCTCATTAACAAAAAATCATTATTATTCGATGTTTTAGTGTTTTTTTAACATTTCTGAACATCCTACCCACATAGTATCATACATCATATTGAAGGGAAAAAATAACGAATTTAACGAAGTTATGATATATAGGGTGTTATATTAAAAAAATATAGGTTTGTGTTGAATCTTCAAAACCATACCTCGAAAAAAAAATTGAGTACGCCACTAGATTCTACGCAGAATTCGGATTCAGACGAAGTTTTTACCTCAGCATTATTCCTCATAACTTAGGAAATAAAGGAGGGGTCCGAAAAGTATTAATTTCCAAAATCGCCCTGTATCTCTTGAACGGAAACAGTTATGCAAAATCTGATTAGACCAACTTGAGTTTCACGGAAAAGTAGGACAGGAACGCGAAAACCGCAAGGCTCTATCTTAAATAACAAGCGAGAAACCTGGCTGTCTCACCCAAAATGGGATGCACTGTACAGTACTCCCTCTGGTAAGAGTAGGACTAGGTGAGTACGGATTGATTGCAAAAAATTATTTTCTGTCTTTCTTAAGCTAAGAAAGCTATGGTAAGAGTATGTACAGGGTGGGCAAACTTCGAAGTTTTAGCTCTACAACTTTTAAACCAGAGGAGAGAAACAAAATCTGATATTGGACCAGAAAAAGAGAGCGAGAATGGGGTATCAGATTTTGTCTATCTTTTCTGGTTCAAAAGTTGTAGTCCAAAAACATCGAAATTTGCCCACCCTGTACAGTTATTCCCAAGAGTAACTGGCCACTTACTCAGTACACCAAAGATGGTGTGTTTAATACTTAGTTATATTACGGTCGCTTGGCAAGTTTCTATTCATCTTGACTTCTTACAAAACATTTAACAAACTCTTATCAGAGATAAGATTAGGAAAGGCAGAAATTAATTTTTTGTAGTCAATCCGTACTCACCTAGTCATATACTCCACCCATGGTAAGAGTATGTATAGTATGATTTTGAAATAGTTGAAGAGACATATAATAAATTTGGATATTACATATAAAATTGTTTGAAGATTTAGTTTCGGTTTTTAAAGTTCTTAGTTCGGAGGAAGGATTAGGTTCATCCACCAAGAGGATTCGACCATGGTGCATTGTTGTGTCGATTCAATGTGGTTTCACTGCGGTATAAGAGAGAAATTTGTCTCAGATTCCTATACAAACCACTGCACAACAGTATGTAATTGGGTGTTTACCTGTTGAAAATAAAGGACTTATTATTATTTATAGAATCAAGACACTAAAGGTGGTAGGTAATAATGATGGATATTTTGCTTCTTGAGCTAGTTTGTAGCATTATGATGTAATTTCAATAAAATTTTGGACGAGGAAACGTTAGTTAGGTTTTCATTCTAGGATTTCATTACGATGAAGGGTATTTTTAGTTTTGGGAAAATGTAGACTTTCTGGAAAAAGATTAAGTAGTTACTTGTAGAATTTTTATTAGGATATTGATGCTAGAGGAGATAATGAAACGAAAAAAATATTTTTTGGACTCTGAGGAAAGATTTGAAAATAGCCATTGTTTGTTTGGGTATAATTAAAAAAATTTTCGATAAAAAATTGTTTTGACTATTTGAGAGTTACTTGGATCTGGTTTCAATAATCAAGGGTGGAAAGAAGGAGAGTGAGATCTAATAATAGGGAGGCAAAAGAGATAACTAATTAGTTATCTCTTTGGTCTCATCATCAATAACATGGAATTAAAA
This sequence comes from Harmonia axyridis, assembly GCF_914767665.1. Classification (NCBI taxonomy): domain Eukaryota; kingdom Metazoa; phylum Arthropoda; class Insecta; order Coleoptera; family Coccinellidae; genus Harmonia; species Harmonia axyridis. The sequence goes on from NC_059508.1 coordinate 2,528,655, forward strand.
TAAAAAAAATTACGTTAAATTGGCCACTCTATATATCTCCCTACTACTAGATTTCACTCTCCTAACCACCCGAAATAGAATTCGGGTGGTTAAAGGTGAGGGATATAATAAAACTTGATGAGGCAGTAAAATTTTTGAATGATACAGAACAGAATTGATTCTACATTTAAATTTTATTTTTAAAATGTTGAACAGATAGCATGAGACGTATGTCTCACGTTGATGCTGCCCGACGTGAGATTCCAGGCAGGGGCTCCTTGTTTAAAGGAAGCCACCACCTGATAAAGCGTCCCCGTTCTGGGATATGGATGTCTCATTTTTTTATTGATGATTTGTTTGGTTATGTTAGGTTTGAGGAAAAAAAAAGGAATTTCGTGAAGTTTTATTTGGAAATAAGAATGAATTATTTTTGACAAGATAAAGGAGACATCCACTCCAAGGGTTTGACAGAGATATCAGATTTGATGTGTTTCAAATTAAGTTGGCACCATTGCTAACTCCGTTATTATTGATCCTGTGATGTCGGTTAAATGGACAAACTAGTAGCATTTTTAGTGGTCTTCTCGATGTCGAAAACAAAACAAAAATTGACAGTCGCGTTGTCATAATATTTCATAAAATGATATTTTTTCAATGGAACACCCTATATTTTTTCATGCATTTTGATTCGTAATGACATTCTCAACAACAAAGCTCATATCACCTTTCTTCCTAAAAAGGAAAATGAGAGACTTATTTTGAAATATTCATTCCTTTCACTAGTACAAAAAATTTATTTATTTTGGCGAATAAACCTCATGATTGTTCAAACAACCATTTTTTGTACTTATATGAATGACAACATTTTGTTACTAATAGCAAAATAAGACAGAAAAAAGAATAAAGTGCGCTGGGATGTGAACTCGTGAAACCCGTGTAGCACCACTCAATCGACACAACTAAGCTATTTGATATTAATAGACAAAACGATAATTTCCATTTTAAAGCCATTCCGCTAGTCGCATTCATTTTGTGAATCAATAGTGTCAATAGAAGGGCCCAAATATGTGTTGAACGAGAAGGCGGTGTTTTTGACCATTTACTCGATATTTTATAGTGCTTCATCATATCAGTTTATTATAAATGTTTCCTATCAATAGAACTGTCTTATTTTGTCTTTGTTGAGAATGTTATTACAAATCGAAATGCATGAAAAAATATAAGGTGTTTTTGTGTTTTCGGAATCGAGAAGACCACTAAAAATGCTACTAGTTTGTCCATTTAACCGATATCGTAGCATCAATTATAACGGAGTTGGCAATGGTGCCGACTTAATTTGAAACACTCTGTATACCGGATTCGACTTAATATATTACTGATTGGGACATCGTCTTGTATTGAGAACAGGATGATGGGGTCTTTTTGGGACTTTCTGACCTGATGAAAAAGTCTCCATGCCCAGAATTTTGAATTTTTTGTCTCAAGTACAAGAATGAATAACAAAATTGGTCTGAATCATGTTTTATTTCTTTTTGAGACAGTGTTGTATGACGGAGGCACAAATTGTTCATTGTGCTTAGTATTTCGTAGTACTTAGCTTCGAGCTTAGCTTTGATGAGTTTAAGAGAGGGCATGTTCGGGCTTCAGCTGGGTGATGATAGTTGTGGTTGAGACTACATCCTCACCCCTCTTCTAATTATAGATGTGGCCTTCAGCAGCCGAATGCTCCTTTATTTTTTTTCTAAATAAGTGACAAGATCACTATAATTTTTCGCAGATGAATGAGATGAGTAGTAGAAGAGAGTATCAGATTGTACTGTGATAGGTGTCAATAAGGGAGCATTATTTATTAAATGAATTATTAATTGAATTAAATTTATTAAATTAAATTAAATTATACTGATTTTCAATGACTCATTCAAAGGACTAATTTTTTTTCTTCAATTTAATGAGCGACTGAGGTGGTATGTTAAATTGTTATGTGGTATATTACTGTTAAATGAAATTTGAGATAAGTTTTATTATGTTTATATTTGAAGTAATTTTTGGAATATTGTAATATTTTCATGGAAAATTGCAAATTGAAGACATTCTACTACGAACGATGAAAGCAACTTCAGGAAGATGGATGGATCAAATCCTAGTTAACGGAATAACCTTACCGAATTACGTGTGTCAATGTATCATACAAAACTGAAATGACATCGTGACGTCAACATCAATGTTGGTTATAAACATCTGAGAAGTGATATGGATGAAGAAAAAATGGGATCAAGATGGAGCTAAGAAGTAGATATTCATTGTAGCAGCACAGTAGACGTCGCCAAGGGTTTGGACGACGAGTATGTTTAATTTGGAAGAAATGGTTCCCTCACAGATATTTCACCATTCATGAATGGACTTATGGTATTCTACATCTCATTTCGTATGATCAAATATGGCCTTGGAATTACCCTACCGACAGTCCTTGTATGAGAAAGTGTTGCTAGCCAGTCTATGGAGTATCAGCCTTATGAGAGAAACTCGTCACCAAGCATTATATGATAAAGTGTTGCTAGCCAGTTGAAGGAAAGATCACTAGAGTTATGATGGACGTCAGAGTATAAGGTTATTTCCGTGACGAAGATGAGATCCAAGAAAATAACAAAGTACCATTCCACCAGACAACCCTAGGCAGCAGTATTATGAAACCAGGAAGTGCCGCGATAGTGAAATTTTGAAATCCCGAAAAGTGAACAGACTCCATTATGGAGATAGTGAAGTGCATAGGAGAAAAGAAGTCCTAAATGGATTCAAAGAATTTTGATTTTGTCGTTCCATTCATGTAGTAGGATTTAGATTTGTGTTTTTCTTTTATCGAGTTGAAGATATTCTCGAAGATATTTGACGAGTATCAGATATCAATCAACATTTTTTATCATTTGATAAGTATCATGTATCTTTAACTCAATTCAATAATTAATAAACTGTCGAATTATTGACTAATGTCGGAAAACATACCACCACAGAAGTTTCGACTTAGAGTAGGTAGAAATGATATGGTTTTTTTGGAAGTTATGGTTTTGAAAAGTTTGGTAAATAGGATATAGTGTATGTTTGCACTTGTTAACGAGTAGATAGGAGATGATGAGCTATGTACTTAAAAAATGAAAAATTTCAATTTTGTTTGATTTGAGCTCAATATTGAAATATGTTAGTGTTAACGTAAATACTGGAGAGGACGGAATACTTCACAGAAGTGGGTAAAAGTAAGCGAACAGTTATGGCAACCGATGCTACAACTTTTTCGGAGGAGGGAGTAATGTGATCCGTAAATTCATAAATTATTCAAATTACTACCTAATTAGATTGGAATTCATTGTATTCAGAAGAGCAGGTGAGACTCGCGTAATCAGATTTTATCTTGGCAACAGGATATTCATAATCGATTATTATTTTTTTGAGTTATCACGTCTCGCCACTATGTTGTTGATTTAAATTTCAGGGATAAGAGTGGCGAGGAACCAAAACTGATTATTACCGAGAAATTTTGGCTTATCTGAGTTCAGTCAGCAGGTTGCACAGTTTTGTTGGCTACCAGATGAGGAAGCAGAAAAATCCTGCTTCAACCAGGTTGGAGGCGGATGCTTTGAACATGAAAAATTACAGAATTTAACAAATGATCAAACTGGGGGTGGTATTCTGGGCAACTTCATGGCGGACTCGAGATAAGCCGAAGTTAAGTTTTTGAAGAGAACGAAGAAGAAAAGTAGTATCGTTTAGGGACTCATATAGAGAGGGCTTCGGAACATATACGTTAAGCGCGGAACCGGACTTGAACAGAACAATTTCTTTGAACATTTGAGTAACAGTTAATACGGTCAAGGTATTGAGAAAATAAGAATCCTTGGTTGAGTGATTACACTTTTAAGTAGTAGGAGACAAGACAGAAAGGAATTGCTCTGATTCTAAGGAAGGTAGAGTTAGCTCAGAAATATGTTTAAAAGGAGTTTTACTGAAGTCTCAGTTTCTTATTGACGTAGATTCAGCTGGGAGTTCGCGGTTCTAGTGTGAATTGAATAAAAAGAAATAACAGGTCACGTGTGAATAAGTTAAGAAGGAGTTTAGGAAATATATGTATAGGCAGGGCCTATATATTAACCTAGCACCGCGGGATGAGGGCAAATTAAAAGTTCAAACAATCTTTTGGATATTTTTATCAACCAATACTCTCTTCTCCGAAAATAAGTATTGTTGAGTATTTCCGAATTCTCCCAGATTCAAAGATTAAAAAATAATTTCGTTTGAGTATTGATCATTTCAAATATTTGTACGCATCAGAAAGATTTTGGCTTTTAAGCCCACTGATGTAAATTTTTGTATTAGTTCAACTCTTATTCATTATATTCAATTTGAAATTAATTGGACTTTAATTACCCAAAATCAAATCCTGCTCCCTAAGAAAGAAAATCAATAATGAGACCTGCCTATTAAAGCGACGGGCCGGATGTACATTAAGACCTTTTAGTTCCTTGAAAATTATCTTTTCCGAGACCACTGGAAAGCCGCTCTTCCGGATGTTGTAAAGAACATCAACCGGAGACCCAGCTCCTTATATTTTGGTGAAAGCTTAAGGGATAATTTGTTGATTTTTTTTGGGAGTAGATCTCTTTCAAATAATGAAGTCAAATTTCGGTTGTTTGAAATTTTGAGAATTAAAGGAATTCAAGTATTTGAGTGAAGTTTATTATTGGAATTGGGAGATTTTCGGATGAAGTCGTTAGTAATTTTTGATCACATACATTCTGCGAGAACGGTAATTGTAGGGATGAAGACAAGGTGCGAAACAGTATAACATCCCATTTACCACTATAAGCACAGCCCAAAACTAGGCCGATTTTCACCCACACTAAGAAACACAATAAGAAAATAGAATTGCTGAACAAGTAAAGGTGCTCAGCTCGTTATAATATGAACTCAGTGTCAAAGATTTGCCTGAGTGTCAATACCCAAGTCAGGGTCAAACTTGGATTTTTCATAGTCTTTCTACCCTTAATTAGTTCTAATCTAGACTTGACGAAATTGGATACTTACTTGATTAGTCAAGGTCATTTTGGGTACCACATGAATGGTCAAAAGGCTTCTCACAAGCTCCTGAGGACAACTTTTGACTACCTAAGACGTTATGTATCATTTGTATATGTCCGTATCAAACAGGTTGCCTGCGTTCAACGTCTGTCATAAGAGATTCTCCTCTCCCCCTTCGAACTTCTTCATTTCGTATTTGAACTCTTCTGGATATTCCTACTGACCGTCTGGACACATTTATCTCGGAAACCTCCAGATTCCTTTTATACATAGTTCCCTGAGATTCTCTGAGTATTTTGATATGAAACCAATATGCTAAAAAATACAGAGGGCGTTTTCCTTAAGTAAACGCCCTTCCCCTATGGTTAACCTACTAAATTTCTCAATACTCATCTCCCTGTAGACAATGACCTGAAAGAGGAGGAGGGAAGTGTCTAATGACCATCAAGTCCATGCCACTGTGGAATTATTAAAAAAACAAATATCAGGAAAACAAAAGAAATTTCAGAAAGCAGATCTAGTTGAATCTTGTGTGATGACTGTTCTCAAGTAAATGGCTAGTGGCTACCGCTGATTTTTTCTTCATGGTTCCCAATACCATAAGATATAATAATAAGAACAATTAATCAATAATTTTTGTAGACAGAAAAATGTTTTCATCTTATGGGCCGTATGACCGGCGGCATCTTTGATGTTCCGTATGTTCTTCGTGATTTATGAATAGTTGTACGCCACAGATGAATTCCACATTAATTATTAATTATTAATTACACCATTCTAAATTTCCAATACCATAAATATGTGTTATATATTTTTCAAGTGAGGAATTTTTCAATACATTTCTAATACTCATCTCCCTAACTGTAGAATATGACCTAAATGAGGAGGTGGGAAGCGGCTTATGACCATGAAGACGATGCCGCTGTGGGATTAAAAAAACAACGAAATATCAGAGAGCAGATCTAGTTGAATCTTGTGTAATGACTGCTCTCGGGTAATTGGCTATTGGCTATCACTAATTTCTTGTTCATGTTATCAACATGATGCATCATACAAAGTAACTCTCAATGAATGAAAAAATTTGCTCTATGTGAATCAAATTTCAGCCAATATATTTTACAATTTCCAATGAAATTAAAAACCGAAGAATCAATCAATAATTTTTGTAGACGGAGAAATGTTTTCATCTCTATGGCCGTATAACCGGCGGCTTCTCTGATGTTCTGTATGTTCTTCGCGAACATTATTTACACCATTCTACATTTCCAATACCATCATTCCTTGCTTTATATTTTTCAATGATGGAATTTTTTCATTAGATTTCTCAATACTCATCTCCATAACTGTAGAATATGACCTTTATGAGGAGGAGGGAAGCGGCTTATGACCATGAAGTCGATGCCGCTGTGGGATCAAAAAAAACGAAATATCAGAAAGTGTAATGACTGTTCTCAGTCAGATGGCAATTGCTAACTCTTTCTTCATGGTCTCAATATGCAAGACATTGTATAATCCAAATTAACTCTCAATAAATGAGAAATCTTGCTGTATTTGAATCAAATTCCAGCAAATAGCTTTTATAATTTCCAATGAAATGAAGAACAGAAGAATTAATCAATAATTTTTGTAGACAGAGAAATGTTTTCATCTTATGGGCCGTATGACCGACGGCATCTCAGATGTTTAGTATGTTCTTCGTGATTTATGAATAGTTTTGCGACACAGATGAATTCCACATTAATTATTAATTACATCATTCTATATTTCCAATACCATAAATATGTGTTGTATAATTTTCAAGTGAGGAATTTTTTTCAATAGATTTCTCAATACTGATCTCCCTTACTGTAGAATATGACCTAAATGAGGAGGTGGGAAGCGGCTAATGACCATGAAGTCGATGTCGCTGTGGGATTAAGAAAAAAGCGAAATATCAGAGAGCAGATCTAGTTGAATCTTGTGTAATGACTGTTCTCAGGTAATTGGCTATTGGCTATCACTAATTTTTTCTTCATGCTCTCAACATGATGCATCATACAAAGTAACTCTCAATGAATGAAAAAATTTGCTCTAAGTGAATCAAATTTCAGCCAATATATTTTACAATTTCCAATGAAATGAAAAACTGAAGAATCAATTAATAATTTTTGTAGACGGAGAAATGTTTTCATCTCTATGGCCGTATAACCGGCGGCTTCTCTGATGTTCTGTATGTTCTTCGCGAATATTATTTACACCATTCTACATTTCCAATACCATCATTCCTTGCTGTATATTTTTCAAGGATGGAATTTTTTCATTAGATTTCTCAATACTCATCTCCCTAACTGTAGAATATGACCTTTATGAGGAGGAGGGAAGCGGCTTATGACCATGAAGTCGATGCCGCTGTGGGATTAAAAAAAAAAAAAATATCAGAAAGTGTAATGACTGTTCTCAGTTAGATGGCAACTGCTAACTGCAACTGGTCTCGATATGCAAGACATTGTATAATCCAAAGTAACTCTCAATAAATGAGAAATCTTGATGTATATGAATCAAATTTCAGCCGATAGCCTTTACAATTTCCAATAAAATGAAGAACCAAAGAATTAATCAATAAGTTTTGTAGACCGAGAAATGCTTTCATCTTATGGGCCGTATAACCGGCGGCACCTTTGATGTTCCGTATGTTCTTCGCGATTTATGAATAGTTGTACGCCACAGATGAATTCCACATAAATTTATTAATTATTAATTACACCATTCTAAATTTCCCATACCATTATTATGTGTTGCCTATTTTTCAAGTGAGGAATTTTTTAATAGATTTCTAATACTCATCTCCATAACTGTAGAATATGACCATGATGTCGATGCCGCTGTGGGATTGAAAAAAAAAGAGAAATATCACAAAGCGGATCTAGTTGAAACTTTTGTAATGATTGTTCTCAGGTAAATGGTTATTGTCTACTGCTTATTTTTTCTTCATGGTCTCAACTCTCAACATGCTAGACATCCAAAGTAACTCTCAATTAATGAGAAAATCTGCTGTATATGAATCAAATTTCAGCCAATAGCTTCGACAATTTCCAATATAATGAAAAACCGAAGAATCAATTAAAAACTTTTGTAGACGGAGAAATGTTTTCATTCTCATGGGCCGTATAACCGGCGGCATATATGATTTTATTTATAAATAATAATATTTTAATCATCATGGAAATGTTCATCTTGGTCTTCTGCCTCCCTCCAATTGATGACCACCATGATGACTTCATAAAGTAATAAATAGCACAAAATAACACAAATACCATTGACAAAACTAAGAAAATATCTATATGTTTTGATGGTGAACTTATAACTGACCCAGCAATATCTGCAGATGTGACTATTGACTTTTCCTTTGGTTCAATAGCAGTATGTCTTCGAATAAATTTGGAAAACAGCTCTAAGCTGTATTCAGGGTAGCTGAATTTAGCTACAGCTTTACCATTATGAAACAGAATGAGGGATAGTATCTCTACTATCCCATTTTGAGTATTGAATAAGTGAAACATCACTGTGTTGATGTTCTGTATGTTCTTCGCGAATATTATTTACACCAATATACATTTCCAATACCATAATTCCATGTTGTATATTTTTCAATCTAGGAATTTTTTCATTAGATTTCTCAATACTCATCTCCCTAACTGTGGAATATGACCTTAATGAGGAGGAGGGAAGCGGCTAAAGACCATGAAGTCGAAGCCGCTGTGGGATTAAAAAAGTTAAATATCAGAAAGTGTAATGACTGTTCTCAGTTAGATGGCTATAGCTTACTCTTTCTTCATGGTCTCAACATGCAAGACATTGTATCATTCAAAGTAACTCTCAATAAATGAGAAATCTTGATGTAAATGAATCAAATTTCAGCTGAAAGCTTTTACAATTTCTAATAAAATGAAGAATCAAAGAATTAATCATCAATTTCTGTAGACCGAAAGAGGTTTTCATCTTTATGGGAGTTATTGTTCAGTGCACTTCAGAATTAATTTTGTTTTTTTTAAACTTTTGTAGTAGGCTTATCATGATTTGTTTCTTTTTTTTTTTTTTTTTTGATAGTATAATTATTGTATAATTTTATAAGATAGTTTAATTATGTACACCTGTAATTGGGCTCTATGGCCTGTTGGATGTATTATTTTCAAAATAAAATAAAATAAATAAAATAACCGGCGGCATCTTTGATGTTCCTTATATTCTTCGCGATTCATGAATAGTTGTACGCCACCGATAAATTCCAAATTATTTACACCATTTCAAATTTCCAATATCACAATTTCATGTTGTATATTTTCCAAGGAAGGAATAGTTTTAATAGATTTCTCAATACTCATCTCCCTACCTATTGACAATGATCTAAATGAGAAGGAGGGAAGTGGCTAATGACCATGAAGCCGATGCCACTGTGGTATTAAAACAAACGAAAAGTTAGAAAGCAGATCTAGTTGAATCTTGTAGATGGCTATTGTCTACTGCTAATTTTTTCTTCATGGTCTCAACATGCAAAGTTACTCTCAATAAATGAGAAATCTTGGTGAATATGAATCAAATTTCAACCAATAGCTATTATAATTTCTGATAAAATGAAGAACCGATGAATCAATCAATAATTTTTGAAGACCGAGAAATGTTTTCAACTCTATAGGCCGTATTACCGGCGGCATCTTTGATGTTCCGTATGTTCTTCGCGAACATTATTTACACCATTATACATTTCCAATACCATTATTCTATACTGTATATTTTTCATTAGATTTCTCAATACTAAGTCTTCGACAGTGAAAATCATATTATCGATTCAGAAACTCTTACGATTTCTGAGAAAATAATTAACCGATAAAGTAGTCGGTAATTTTATCCACCGGGAAATCTTTATTGGGCTCATAATCGGCGGCATCTTTGATGTTCCGTGTTGTACGTCACCCGTAAATTCCACATTTATTACACCATTACACATTTGGAATACCTTAATTATACCTCTGTTGTATATTTATATGAGGAGTGATATTTTAAATTGATTTCTCAATATTTCTAGCCGACAGTGGAAATCGCATTAGGTCTCTTTGACCACCGAGAAATGTTTCCATTTTTATTGGGCCTTATAAATATATAGATAGATAGATAACAATCTTCATGTTGAAACATGTAAATCACATCTACATCTGATGCTACACATACAACTGAATAGAGTCAGCATAAACTATATAACTAAAGTACTTCCATCCTTACTGTGCATAAAAGAAAAAATAAAAACAAATCAAATCAAATCTTCTAGTAACGAGTTCCTATTTAATTCTCATTTAATTAATTCCTCTTATTTTTTTTGAATAAAATGAAATTATTAATTCATCTTTATACACATGTCCGAGGGTTGTTTTTCTGTTGAGGTCAACCTTAGCTTAGAGTCATTAAAATCTAGAGTTTTCATCTCATCAGCCATATGTATTGCAAAACCGGCTTTGAGGCTGAAGAAAAAAAAACAAGCATTTATTCAAATAAATACCATAAACTGTCAAGATGTCATTCTTTTTAAACACTCCTCTACATGAATCAATGAACAAAAAACGTATCAACGAGTTCGGAGAATTTATATTTCCTGAAAATAATAAACGGAAGAAGTAGTTAGTATTTTTTTGGAGAAATTTTTCCATCTTTATTGGGCCGTGTAATCGATTGAATTCCACGGCGGCATCTTTGATGTTCCATTAATCCTGAAATCGGGCGTAATCGGTGTTCGAACACGTTTTCTTCGCGATTCACGAAAAGTTGTACGTCACCCGAAAATTCCACGCCAGCTCCGGGGCTATAATGGTGGCATACGAGATTGCGTGGGCGTTAAACCTCGTTCAAATTGAGTTTGGTTTGCGCATTCCTGATTGTGTGGGCGTCATTCATGCAAATGTTCAAACAGGGGACATCGCAAAATTCCACATAATAGTTCAATATGTTGGGGCACTTATAACATGTCAATCGCGAATTGACATCTCTTTCAATCTCTTGATTGCGATTTCAATCGCTGATGAATTGTAGTAAATAGCAGTAAATTGGCGCATTTATTGATACAATCAAGAGTTCATCTTCACGTTTAAATTGCTACAGCAACAAAATTGATTTGTTCAAAAGGATGACATGAAAGATATTCATTTAAAAAAAAATCAAAGAAATTTATTTAAAAATCCAATTCACTTACTAAAAATTTGTTCTGTAACTCTTTCCAATTCTCAATCATAGGAAGATAAGGCAACTGAATGAAAGACGACTGAAAACAGAAAAAGGTCTATAATTAGCAATATCAGCTACATCACCTTTTTATGAACTGGAATAATAGTGGCCTTTTTGAGGAGATCAGGAAAAACTCCTGTGGTAACCGACAATCGCGCCAACAGAACAAAATCAAGATCAATTCTTGATCAGGCTATACAAATCACAATTGCTTTCCTAACTGATTTTATTTTTCATTTATTTAACTTCAATCTTCTTCCGGAAAAGATAGCAGAAATATTCTAGATCTTCCTTTTTATTTCAATTCCCCAATCTTCTGTAGAGCTATTATTACTGTAATAATAATAATAATAGGGTAGCGGTAGGAAATCCCTAGCGATTCGCCTATCAGGAGAGTAGAATCGACTCCTGCCCACCGCAGATTCCAGAAGCTCCCTGACCCGGGAAGCTGAAACCTTTTGAAGGGTCCCTGTCCAGGGTAACGGACGAAGCCGTGTGGAAAGCAGCTCAAGAATTCTCCCACTTCTCCCACCGTAGCTCTGCGGATCGTAAAAAGTGATCAAAGGCCGTCTCCTCCACGACACGGGGGAACCCATGAATGATGGTGTATTTAAGGAATAGGAATATAGAGCCGCTGCTTGAGGTTCGTCTGTGCGTCTGGAGCCAGCGCTGGACGTGATATTATGCGAGACGTCGGTGACAGAGTGCTAAGGAGACGGGCTTCTGTCGAACAAAATGCTACGCCTCCATAATCTCAACATTCTAGGAGAAGAATACCACGAGTTGAAATGGACAAAGTCAAAAAAAGGATATAATTTTTTTTTTAATTATTTATTTATTTCTACAATAGGAACTTCAATAGAAAATCAAATAACAGAGGTTCACAATGATTACAATATATAAAATAATTTCACACTCTATGAAAAAATCATTGAAAAACAATATAAATGAAGCATCGAGCAAAACACCGACAGACAAATGAGAAAAAAAATTAAATATTTCATAATAATAACAATAATTTTATTGATCTCTTCAGACATAACAAAATATGTATGAGACTAGTCAAGATTATACAAAATTAAAAACTATTTCTATTCTATCCAATCATGAACCTATTATCCATCAAATATTCTGTAATGCTATAATAAGATTTACAAATCAATTCACATTTAACTGATTTTTTGAAAATTTCATGTTCTTTAAAAATCGGCCCACATGAATCACGAGAATCTAAATTGAAAATAAGACGTATTATACTTTTTTGGGCGATACTTTATTCGACTCCACTGAATTACCCCACCGTAACACATTATAACTTAACAAACTATACACCAAACAGTAGTAAATATGTACTAATTAAAGAATGGAAAGGTAGCGAATCCTTCACCCTGCTGATAGCTTAAAATGAGCTACCTTATTTCTTGCATACTGCCTCAACCTGTCGATCCCACCTGAGTGAGCAATCCAGGTGAATTCCCAAAAATTTAACTGATTCGCTGGATGTTATCTGCCCACCTAAACATTCCAGACGTTCCTCGGTAGTGTTTCTAATACGAAAATGTAAACATTCCGTTTTCTCGATGTTAAGTATCAGTGCAATAGAGCAACACCAACTCTCGAACCTACTAATCAGGTCATTGCAGAATGTCCTGAGCCCCCAGGACTCTGCGCCGAGATCGCCAACCTTAAAATGGTTGGGCAAGACACCCCTTTGTGGTAAACCCAGGCTTGTTATTCTTGGACCCTACAAAACACCGTCTACCCTTAAGAAAATCTCCCTGTTGGTGAAAGGGTTGAAGATAATGCTCGCGAAATTTTTCCCAAGTCTGATCTCGGCCATCTACTTATATAAACGTTAAAAACAACCAACTGGAAATTGTAATCCAGCTCAGTTGAAACGAGACTTTGCCTTACCCTTAACTGAGATTGGAGGAAATTTAATTCTAGAGCTACTTTTTTTTACGACGATGGCGACACCGCCCTTCACATTTGCTCTGTCCTGTCTAAAGCAGTTATACTCAGTTATGTTGAAGTTAGTATCTGGTTTGAACCATGTTTCACTCAAAAGGCAGATATCAACATCATTATAGCTAAGATACAATTCAAAACTTGCTTTATTGGCTAACAAAGATCGACAGTTCCATTGTAAGATCTCAAGTTTATTTTCCATTAATTTTATTTCTTTCAATTTAATTTTGATATAATCCCCGTTCAATTCATTCGTAGAACCGGTGAAATCTTTGAGAAATTGTACTTTAACACCAGACATTATATTAACTATTGTTGTCTCGTCGGGTTGAGCAGCTATGAAAGGAGAAGGAGCTGAGGCTCAATTATTTCCTAAACAAATTCCATCGGAGCTATGTAAATTAATGGGTCTGATAATTTTTGCGCGTCTCCTTTTCAGTTCTGCATTTGGATGTACCGGTGAAATTTTTCTTTAGCTTAATCTAGTGAGCAAGGGGAAATCTGAATTACGGTTTATATATGACGGAGCAGAGTTTGCAGTGTTTTTAGAGGTCGATGTGATAGTCGCGAAGCTATTTTGAATACTTCCCTATGAGATAGATTCTCAAATGCCATTTTTTCCTTTATTTTCCGTTGTGTTACAAGTATTGGGCAGTTTTTATCATTCGCAGCATGATTACCTTTAGAATCTACGTAGAGTTATTCCTAATTCTTACATTCTACTGAGGTATGATCCTCACCGCATTTAAGGCATCGAGCATTGAAGGTTATCAACACACTAGAATACGGAAAATATCCGAGGGAGCCATCTTCTTTCCTGACTTTTTTGTTCAATTTTGTGATTTCTAATATTTTGAAGGAATCGCCAAAAACAGGTGTTATGCAGGATTTCAATTCTTCTTCGGATATATCCGTATCGATACCTTACAAAACCCCTTTTCTCTGCAGAAGGAACGCAGGTATATACTTCTAACCTATTTTTTGTTAGGAATTCTAATACAATAATAATAATAATAACTTCATTGATCCTTTGGGACATAACAAAGTATGTATAGGACAAGTCAAAATAAAATGATTAATAATTCAAACACTTCCTAAATTAACAGAAAAATACTCATTCACACTGTAGAAACACTCTATACAGGGTGGGCAAATTTCGATGTTTTAGCACTACAACTGTTAAACCAGAGGAGATAGACAAAATCTGATACCTCATTCTTGATCTCTTTTTCTGAGAAACTAATAAGGGTACTATTCATTTTTGGCCACCTTCTTTTGTTTTAGAGTTATAAGTGAAAATTGGAAAAATGGCGATATCGAAAAACATTTATATCTCCGCTAATATTGATGATAGAGCTCTGAAATTGAAACATTATACAGGCACTTTTTTACGTAGAATCCAGTGGCGTGCTCGTATTTTCAAAAGGGTTTTTAATTACGAAGCTATGACCCAAAGTTATGTTTTTTCAAATAGGAACACTAGATTTCTGTGCCATTTTCTGAAAGCTTAATTTTTCCTGAATTCAAAAATATGTAACATGGTATGGTTTGTATTGAAATAAATAATAGAAAATGATCAACAACCATTTTTTACCTAAGAGTCCAAATATTTCTATGGTTTCAACTGTTGACGAGCACAGAAAAACTGAGCTTTCTATAACAAGAGCAGTGTCCTTCCATCAATCTCATTATTTCTATGATTTCTACAAAATTCGAATCTAGATATTCCATTGAAATGAGAATAATAATACTAACAGTTCTCTGCCAATCGGTTGAAAAACCATGAATATTGCTATTTCAATTTTAATACACG
Organism: Harmonia axyridis; assembly: GCF_914767665.1. Taxonomy (NCBI): domain Eukaryota; kingdom Metazoa; phylum Arthropoda; class Insecta; order Coleoptera; family Coccinellidae; genus Harmonia; species Harmonia axyridis. The sequence continues at coordinate 2,543,731 of NC_059508.1, forward strand.
CCTCCATAGATTGAATAACATTATAGCCTATTTTAGCTTCTTCTTGGGACGAAGGTTGTTGGTATGTCCACACTTGGTTTTCCTGCAGTTGGTTGCACGAGGATGTAACCTGAGATAACAGTATCGAAATGTCGAGTTATGAACCTACTATCATCATTAGATAATGAGAAACATATACACTCCGTTTTATCCACGTTGATCATAATGGCATTAAAATTGCACCATTGAACAAAGCTTGGAAGAGATCGCATAAACTCTGTAATTCCTCAATGGTATTCGCTCTAACAGCTAATGAAAAATCATCAGCGAATAAGATCGCTCTTAAGAGTTCGGTAACATCTTTTCGATAATTGGATTTTTTGATAAATAGCTTTCTCAAATTCTCTGGAAGATCGTTGATGAACAGTAAAAATAGGAGCTGTCCTAAGACAGAGCCCTGAGGCACCCCCAATTTCGAATTGTGTTTACTGGAAAAGGTTCTGAAAGTTATTTCAACACGGTCTCGTCTGCTCTAATCAATTGAAATTATTCTGTCGACAACTTTGTTACTATTTCTGTATACAAGTATTCCCACGGACAAGCTATGTAAGTTACCGATATTTTTATCAGTACTCTCAACATACACAATAAAAGGATCGTCAGATATGTCATAGCGATGCGACTTTCTTTTCTGAAGATGATCAGATAGCATAGTTTTTCAGTGAATCATATCGCTATCTTCTCCTGAATATTTTTGCGTTTTGATTGCTCTGTTTTCTCCCTGATACCGACAAATCTGATAAAATCCCTTTTTGGAACGAACTCACCGTTTTAGTTTTATTATTGGTCGCTGAAGGAATCTCATACATTTCTCCGTCAGATCCCTGCAGGATATTGATGGATTTAGTAATAATCCCATAAGGAAATTGCCCAGCCCCTTTGTCAGGGGGCTCCTGTTTTCCAGACATTATTCACTCACTTGCTCCTACAAAATTTATATTTCATTTCGTATCGTGAATGAAATGAACGAGATAAACACTCGATTGATGATTGATATTCTACGTGGTCTAGATCGTTGAAATCCATTAACAACAAATTTTTACCAAATGTTGGTAAATTTATAATTTTGAGCGAGACTGGTCGAAATTAGGTTCATCTCACTAATGAGGAATTCGAGGTGAAAATCAATTTCGACCATCAGCAACCGTTCGCACCATAACTATCGAACGGAAGGTGCCAGGAACGTTAAATTTTCAGTTTTGTTTCATGTTTGGAATATCTCGGTTGAGTTCGATAATGGGTAGTCTACTTTTGATGGTTTCAGAGTTGTTTTCATATGAAATAATGTTTTCTCGATAATTGAGTAGTCTTATTTGTGAAAATCAATAAAAAGGTCGATATCTTCCGAAATTGATGAATTTCTTTTTCAATGATTTGGTGCAAATATTACCTACGTAGCATATATCAAAAGGGAAAAAATCAAACCTCCTACGCTGCATTCAATATGTTTTGATGATATTTCGTTTCTCCATGAAAGATCGTTAAAAAATTGATCGATCACATTTTGTTAAAAGTACATGTGAAGCTCTATTTCCATCGCATATTATTATTATTATTTATTGAAAAAAAAAACGAGTATATTTGAAGAGACAGCAATGGATGTTTATTTCATTGTGAAGAGTAAAGAATGTCATTTTTAATGACTAAAACTTTTATGTACACTCCTTATTAAGGGTGGCTCTATGAAATTAAGTGATGATGAGATGATCGCGTTATTTTTCCATTATCGATGGAAAACAGATATCAGCCAAATGCCCGCCATGGCTACGGCTGCAGCACCATATCCTTTTCATGACCAATCGGCAAATATATCGATGTATACCTATTTCAATTAGATATTTATTTTTGATAAGAAAAAACCCTCAGATCGTCATATCGGCATTCTTATACAAAGCATTAGAATAGAATAGAATAGAATAATGTTTATTTTCCCATATTTTATTCATAAACTCATTTATGTCATTAAAAGATCAAATTATTCATACAAAAACATTGTAATTGTTTTTTCAAGTGTAATCTTTAACATTAGAAGTGAACAAACTTTAAATATGCAAAAAAATAGTAAATTTAGAGAATGGACTAGTTTTAATTTTTTTGTTAAGGATTAATTCTAAAAATTTAAGTAAAATGAAACAAAAATGTGGAAGAATCATTGAAATATCTCTAGAAATGAAAAAGTTATGGGACTTTGAAGATGCGCTTGGAAGAATAATTTCATAGTGCGTGTAAGTGTCGTGACGTCACACACTAGACGACTGGTATTCGCAGAGTGCTTACGATTTCATTGGTGTACAATCACTTGTGCCGTTCGAGTCGTGTTTTGTTCGTTACACGATGGCTGAAATAACTTACTATATACATACAAATGAATAACTTTTTTCTCTTTTTACTTTTACTCCTCACATAAATATGTTTTGCCATTGTTCAACAACCAGTACTCAACTACAAACTATTTATGAAACGTTTTTTAAATAAATCATCGTTATGAGTTGAATCATGATGTAGCAAACTCAAAAGTAGATACTTACTTGAAAAGTTTAACTCCTTTTATTTCTGCACTGACATAAGATGGATTTGAAGAAAAAAACTCCATCACTGCGAATATATCTATTTTAGGCAAATTGTCACTTTGTCTTTTCACGAAGCCTTCTTCCATTATGGTGACCTAAAAACAAAACTCGAGTTAAAACTACACTGTTCAACTACAAACGGCGCGAGAGCCTTGGCGCGGCTAAGTATTTAAACGTAATTTATGGTGTAGCGATCACAGGCAAGAGCCGTGACGTCACAGACCAAAGACGTTCCGCGCTAAAATACTTAAATTTAAATAATCTATTTCTCAGTCATTTATTGATGGATTTTCAAAATTTTTTCACTGATTTATCAGTTTTGCTCTATATTTTAATTCTATCGGGTCAAATATAGTATTATCAACATCACTAAACTAGTCCATTGTGGAAGAAATTTTCATATATATAGAACATTTTGTTATGAAAATAATATATCGTCAATAACTTCACGAATTGCATCTTTGAGATCTTGAATCGTTTATGGAACATTGGCTTAATCTTTATCTGCCACGTGGTCGCAAAAAAAGTCTAATGATCTCTTTAGCCAATTGTGATCATCTCTTCGAGAAATAACACGGTCAGGAAACTTTCTAGCCAAATTTCGATTGTTTCGTTAATTATGTGGTACGTAGCGTCGTCATACTGTATTCACTGAACTTTAAAAGTCTCAAGACTTAAGTATCTATGCAAAATACGATGTAATGTCGTTTGTGGAATACTTTATCCTACATCCTGCAATATTTTCAGTTGATATTGAGTGAGGCACACGGTTTCGATTCGTCACATCCCTAATATCTCAAAATTTTCCACCTATTTCACTATTGCCGGTCGAGAAGGTGCTTCACAACTATTCAAAAGTTGTTTAGTTTTGCGAAACGTAACTGCAAAATTTTCACCATTTTTGCGGTGAATTTTAACAATTTCAACGAGATGTTGAAGCGGGTATCGTTCCATTTGAAAGATGACAGCTTCAAAAGAGACAGCTGCCCAGATAGATAGATAGATAGTGTTATGGAATGGTATTATCAACTTATAAAATCAATGAGAATACATTACCAGACTCTATCCTTCGGAAACTACAGCAAATTCATCAAATAGATAATAAATTTTAAATTGATATGATCCAATAACTTTAAAGAAAGTAGAGTAACTTTATTCATTTATTCCATTCACTTGCACATTATAAAAGTAGCATAAATCTAATATTTCTAAATTACTATATCAATATTCATTCAAAACATCTCAGGATCTGAAAAAAAATGAAAATATCAATAAAATTCAAGTTCAATTTGATAAAATCAACAAAAGATATTCAACTCAAGTATAAGGAACCATTTATATATCATGAGAGGACTAGGAACCTCCAATTTCAGATAAAGCATAGTTGGAAATGATTTCAACGAGAGCAATCCCATTTATCTTCTCAATAATTCAAACACTACCCAAAAATCTTCAATGGGGCGCCGGAAAGACGAGGACCAGATGGGCTATGAATTGAATTAACTACCATGAAATTTATAAATTGAACAATTATTCACCAAGTGGTCAATGGTTTCTTATACACCACACACACATAGTGGGCTATCAATATAATGCCATTTGAAAAGCGTACTATTACAACGACCATGACCAGTCCTAAGACGATTTAAAATGCACCAAATTTTCCTAGGAAGATTGAAACGTAGAACTTCTTCTGAAGGATCAACCATAACACTTTTGTTGAAGACATTACAAAAACTCCATTCCGAACGCCAAATATCTTTGTCGCTTTCATTAGATTAAAAGAAGGTATTAATCCATAAATTTTTGCGTGACTTCAATCTAGCAGTTCTAGAATCTGGGAGGTAGGATACAATTGGAAATAAGTTCGGGTAGAAATGAACTGCATCTCAAGATTTCTTGACTGCAACCTGACTACGAATATGAGGCAGAAATATATATGTTAGCGCCGGTAACCAATGTAAAGGTGTAGATCTAATAGCTCCACTAATAATTCTCATATAAACGTTAAGCTGTGCATCAATTTTATGAACATGAGCACTATTTAACCAAACAGAACAACAGTATTCAGCAGCAGAAAAACCAAGGCCAAGGCTGCCGTACGAAGAGTGCTGGCATCAGCACCCCATGAAGATCCTGCTATGTTTTGAAGGATATTATTCCTCGACTTCAATTTCAAACGCAAATTTTTCAAGTGAACCTTGAAATTTGAAGAAGAATAAAGTTTAATTCCAAGATATTTGAGAGCATAATTATGATTCAAGACGGAATTATTGAAAGTTACTTTCAATTTTATGTATTTTTGTTGATTATTCAAATGAAAGCAGGATACTTATGTTTCATTAGAACCACGTTGTTATTTTCGCCTTCGGCTACTTGTTGAGCAACTAAACCATCACTAGCTCTTCTACCTTCCCGAAAATCGATAGGTGACCTTGTGACTTCCGTTTGATTAGTCTTGTCGTTTAAGATGCATTTTTTCTGATTTGCAGCATAATCACACATGTGACATTTATGTTGTAACTTGACATATGCACCAAAGGATTATGTTTTATTGTAATCAGCCTAAAAAGGCATTAATTCAAGTCAAAACAAGTTTTTATTACTACTGAGTTTTAGTAACAATTAAATTGAAGTAACAATTTCAGGATTACATTGTGTAACCGCAGTTTCGAACTCATACTAGTTCATCTTCATGAAGATACAATACAAAAGTCACTAGGATGTATAATCTGAATTTTTCATTAAATTTCGACAATATTTCACAAAACTTGACTGAAAGAGGGAATATAATTGTCTAATACTCGTTGCAGAAAGCAATTCTATCACTCATAGGAGCCCATGCTGTAACTTGGTTTAGAATGTACTATTATTTCATTTGGAATTTCATTTTAAAAAATGCCAAGTTCTGTAGTTGGGAAGTACCTCGAATAGAATATGTAGGGTTATTACAAATTATCTACCTTGGTTTCATAGAATAATTTGAAGTAACAATACTGCCTTCTATCTTATCGGACTTCAGGCATAAGCGCCACTCAAGAAAATTATTTTCCATAATTTTTAGATCTTCATTGAAAGTATTTTCAATAATTCCAAAATCAGAATGACGAAACAAAAGAGCAATATCATCGGCATAAATTAATTTCTCAGATGAATTAACAGGGATATCACACAAGTATAAATTGAAAAGTATGGGAGACAAAACCGATCCCTGTGGAAGACCATTCATTATTCAACGTTTTGAAACTACTACTTTTGTAATCAACGAAAACACGAATTCTCCTATCAGACAACATGTTTTCGATCAAATGAATCATTTTTCCACAGTTCAAATGATTATGTAGTGTTTTAATCACTTGAATGCAAAAGAATAAAGATAACACAATATTTCCGATACGATTTTATTGAAGAATCATCGAGAATTTTCCAACTGAAGAGACATATTGTATACTACTCATCTATTTTCAGACCAGATTGAGTGGAAAATAAAGTTTTCATCGCCAGCAAAAAGGGAAGTTTCCCAAGCTCACTTTACCAAACTTTATATATCTGATTAGTTTGAAGTTTTGCCCACTCAAAGGATAGAGTTGGCTGTCAGTAACAATTCATTCAGTCCCAACTAAAATCCCATGTGATTAACAGCGCATATAAAAGTTCCACCAGACTTTTCATTAATTTTCCCGTATTTTTTCCATGAATGCAACCTGATGTTTGCACTTCCCCCCACTTTTCATCATTGATTTCTCGTGCATGAAATACACGTACTCACAAAATTGCTTTATTAAATTGAAACGTTTGGATGACAGCGGAAACTGAAAGGGATCACTGGCAGGAAGACATAGGCGTCGGTATTTTCTATTTTTGTGCGGTGGTCTTGTGATGACCTATATTCAGAAGGTTCCGAATAATTTCGCCATTTTTTTCATTGACATGATGTGAATACCACTAGAACCACTAATTTGAAGCTTTTAAGGAATAATGACATTGTTATATCCGTGTGAGGGATATGGAATGAAGACAGGTATAAAAAAATCTAAAAACGCAAAATCAATTAAATATAATGAAGTATCAGTATATCTTCTGAAGAAAGGGTCTCCTCCAATCTACAGGGTGTATCATGAGTGACTGGCCATAGCCTAGTGCTGAATGCCTTCCAGAAAAGTAGCTTTTTTTGTATCCTATAAGACTATTAGTTTCGGAGATACAAGGTGTTTCATGGAAAATGGTCTGAATTTCTGATCTCCATGATTTGAAAATCAGCAGTATTACGATAATACTCAGATTATTGAGTTTGTTCCTTTAGACTTTGAAATCTATATTGTTTACATGTTTTATATAAATATCGTTATTGCTATGAGAAAATACATAATTCAGTCTAATGAATTCAATTTTTATTTTGAATGGCACACTTTTTTCAAAAGACTAGCAAACAAAAGGATTTATGTGTAATGTAACTTTTTTAAAATACGGTCATGCTTAAATTTTTTTGTGATTATGTTATCAGCTGAGAATTTGAATTCTAGAAGTATGCATGATCACTCCGTGAATTCTTTTGAAATTAGAATAGAGGAAGCTTGCGTAGATGTGAGATACAATCTCGAAATGACTGAAATAGCAATAAATATTCTCCACGTTGAAAAAGCTGGTCATATTTTGAAGCGATCCACGAATTGATCCAATGTTTTCTTCTCCATAAGACCGGAAGTGATGGACAGCCAGGCCGTGTGCCATTGATCAAAACAAGTGGTAGTCCGAGGGAACAACGTCTGGAGAATACGGCGGGTGGGGTAGGAATTCCCATTTCAACGTTTTCAAGTATGTCTTGACCACTTTCACAACATAAGGTAATGCATTTTGAAGCTCAAAATTACCTTTATCATGTCTCTCGTTGTGTTGCGATTGTTTGTCTCGGAATGCTCGGCTCAAACGCATTAATTCTCTTCTAAGGAGATTGAGTACAGTGTTGAGAAAAAAAAGCCTAACGTACCATATCTGATCTGTAAACCTAAGAAACCCCAAGACTGTTCCAAGACAAGAAAAGATATACAGACAAAGATCAAGGTCAGTAAATTAACAATAGGTATAAATTCTACTAAAGAAAAGAAAAATGGATGTCTATTGATTCGTTGTGACTCGAAGAAATCTTGTGATGAGATGAGGGAACAGCTGCAGACACATTTGGTCGACGGGTATGATATCACTGAGTCTAAACTCCGTTCTCCTAGTTTATTCATAGGAAATATTGATTTAGAATTCACGGAGCAGGATATAGTAGACGGAATAGGAAATCAAAATTATATGATCGACGAGGATGATCAGTTTAAGGTATCAATGTTGAGGAAGGCTAAAAATGGAAGATCTCAGTTCGCTATCATCGAGTGCAACGGTTCTTGTTTTGCCAAATTGATGGCTTCTGGATCAGTGTTTCTGGGAATGAGAAGATGTATTGTTCGTGAAAACCTAAGGGTAATAAGATGTTTCAGATGCTTTGGATTTAACCACAAATCGGGTGACTGTAGGTACGATGGCCCAGAAAAATGCTCAAGGTGTACACTCGAACACAACTACAGAGATTGTAGGTCTGCAGAGAGGGTATGTGTCAATTGTTCTGAGAGTAACCGATCATTCAGGACCAGGTACGATACTCACCATGAGACTATGGATGATGAATGTCCGCTGTACAGACTGCAAGTGGACAAGATGAAAGATCGCACGGACTACAGTATTACGAAACTCAATTAATGGTGGAAAGGTATGTACGTGAATACGAGAACAACTGCGTAAATGTAAGTACCATCTGTACATCTGATACTGAACGACTTAGTAATGTCCTTGATGCTTCTGGAATTAAGTTGCTCCATCATAACATTAGAAGCCTAAATAAGAATTTGGACAGTTTGCTTATATTGTTGAAACAATTGCGGTCTACTTTTGATTTTGTTGTCTTGTCTGAAACATGGAAACTGTATGATCCACTTTTATTTCGAATAGATCAATATGATATTTTGTACAATGAGGGCAGTATAAATCAAAATGATGGTGTTGTAGTTTATGTAAGATCAAATTCGAGTTACAATCATAGAATTCATAGTGTGAATGGACTCAACTTTCTGATTGTTGACAGTATTTCTAGGGGGGAAACTATAAAGTTGATTGCAGTTTATAGACCCCATACTATATCAAAAGATGTTTTCAATAAAAGTTTGACACTGCTGTTCAATGATGTTAAAATGACAAGCGATGTGAATTTGTTCGTGGGCGATATCAATATTGACTTGTTTTCTGATGAGAGTGGCACCCAGGAATATCAGAATATACTGAGCGAGCAGGGACTTCTTTCAGCGGTGAACGGGATAACTCGACCACAAAGTGGCACCTGTGTTGATCACATATTTTTTAAAACTGGAATAACAGTAGAAAACGTTATTTCGTTGACTTTGCAGGTTGACATCACTGACCATTACCCTGTGGCCCTTGTGCTGGCGAGGGATCAGTCTGTGAGCAAACGACAAATCCTGAAAACTAAAAAAATAATTAAATACGCGGATTTGAATGAGTCATTGAGGGAGGAATTGTGGACAGAAGCTTATGAAAGTCAGAACATAGATGTGGCTGCGGAGGCATTCATTGATAGATTAAAACTACTAATAGACAGAAGCACTTCTTCTATAAAACTCATTAGGAAGAGAAAAGATTGGATAACACCAGGAATTATGAAATCAATCGAAAAAAAAAACCACATGTATAAGCAAATGAAACATGGAAGAAGTTCAGACCCAGACATGATTGGGAGATACAGGCAGTACAAAAACCACATAGAAAAACTAATAAGAATAACGAAAATGGATTATTACAAGAAACAAATATTGAAAAATTCTGCGAATCCAAGAAAATTGTGGCAGGTGATATCGAATAAAAAGGCTGAAAACCCAAAGATCATTATCAATGTGAATGACTCAGAGCAGATAATTGAGGCGGCGCAGGTGGCGGAAGCTTTCAACAGTCATTTTGCTTCTATCGGACCTAAGCTGGTGGATGAAATAAGAAGAAGATCAACAAACACTGAAAAATTACCCAACCGAAAGAATAACTCAAAAATGGTATTGGAGTTGACTAATGAAGCAGAGATTTTGGAGATGATAGGTCAATTGAAATCACACAAAGCACCCGGATTGGATCAAATATCTTCAATAACCTTAAAGCATATTGGTCCAAATATAGTAAAGCCATTAGTACACCTTGTAAATCTCTCAATAAAAAGTGGACAATTTCCGATGGTATTTAAATCGGCCTTGATAAGACCTCTATTTAAGTCTGGAAGTAAACAGCTTATGAATAATTACCGACCTATATCTCTAACCTCGAACTTATCAAAAGTTTTCGAAAAAGTTGTTCACAAGAGAACAATGAAGTTTCTGGATGCCTGTAATGTCCTGAGTGATCGGCAGTATGGATTTCGGAGAGGAATTTCAACACAGGACGCGATAGCGCATTTGACATCTATGATATATGACTGTTTGGATAGATCTAAACCATGTTTATGTGTATTTCTCGATATAGCGAAGGCATTCGATTCGGTCGATCATGAGGAGATGCTCAGAACTCTGGAGGACTATGGTTTTGTCGGAAATACACTGGATTGGTTCAGAAGTTTTTTGACCGGGAGAAGTCAATGCGTTCAGATTGAGGATTCGTTGAGCTCATTCACTGCCGTCACTGTTGGAGTACCCCAAGGTACCATTCTCGGCCCAATTCTGTTTCTATTGTACACGAACTCCTTATTTGGACTTGAGACAAGGTCAAGAATAATTTCTTTTGCGGACGATACCGCAATGTTTCTGGAGGCGGAGACATGGCAAGAATTGAAAATGTTTGCGGAAAGTGACTTCAACTTAATATCAAAATACCTGCGGTCTAAAATTTTGACTCTGAATATAGAAAAAACTGTTTTCGTTCCTTTCAGCAACTCTGTCGCATTTTGCCCCACTTTTACATCATTGGTGGTTGACGATCACTGCATGATACACTCAGCGGACACGGTAAAATACCTGGGTGTTGTGTTGGACAAACATCTTAGATGGAAACAACAAATTAACAAAATAGTCCATAAATTGAGAACTCTGATACAAAAATTTAAAAATCTCAGAAGGTTTTGCGATGCCCAATTGTTGAGAACATTATATCTGGTGTTGGTGCAGCCTCATTTGACTTATGGTTTGCTGGGCTGGGGAGGAATTGTTAAAACTCATTTAAACAAGCTCGAAATAACACAGAAGTGGATTTTGAAAATCATACTGAACAAGCCCTATCGATTCCCAACTGACGAGCTCTTCAGGATTGCCGCTGTAATGGATATGAGGCAGTTGTTTTTCCTGGCGCTTGCGGTTCACCAGAGGAAGAACATTATGTCTGCAAGTTTCAATGAGCATGGTCATGACACCAGAAATAGAGGACAGCTCATATTATTGCCTACCTCATGTGGGACGAAGGGTCAGAGATCACACCTGTTCCTTGCGCCTCGAGTCTATAATGGTATCCCTCAAGTTTTGAAGATTCCTAGTATAATGACTGCATTTAAGAAGAAAATAAAAAGTTGGATCCTGAGTCAGTCAAGACACTTCATAGCCAGTATAATCGACATAAAGAACACCTATAACATATCGAATCAATAGTCCTGGAGTCGTCAGTCTACTCGTGTAGCACCTTTAATCTGCCGTCTGTTGAGAATTCGTGGAAATTACGTCAAGACTTTTAAACTTGTACTTTTTTTTTTTTTTTGATTCTCACACAAGGTTTAATCCTCCGGGAGCTCACCTTCGAGAAAATTTGATTTCTGTTTGTTTCATGTCACGATTTTCTTTTTTTTCTTTCAATATTTTCTTACATTGTAAAATGACTGTATTTTGTTTTGAATGTAGACTAATCATGAAATAAACATTATTATTATTATTATTATTATTATTATATCTTTTTTTTTCAACTTCAAACGTGGATAAATATTTCATGAACAAGAATGTGGCTATTTCGAACTCTAATTTGACAGCTCTTTGCGTAGGAATTTTCCTTCCATCGCAGCATATATTTTCAGCGATAAAAACTTATAAGGTGTGTGAATAAGTCTTTCCCGTTTTTTTTCAAATTTTGAGCCTTTATTGGGAAAAAATGTTTACAAATGAATTATTGAAAGTATTGGCCATCGCTAGCTACAACTTTTCCCCATCTTTCTGGCAACATACGAATCCCGTTGCGAAAAAATTCGACCGGTTTGGCCTCTATCCAGTCATCCACCCATTTTTTGGCTTCCTCGTAGGAATGGAAGTGCTGGTCAGCCAGGCCATGCGTCATCGATCTGAAGAGATGGTAATCAGACGGAGCAATGTCTGGAATATACGGCGGGTGGGGTAGGACTTCCCATTTGAGCGTTTCTAAGTATGTTTTCACCGGCTGTGCAACATGTGGGCGAGCATTGTCATGTTGCAAAATAACTTTGTCGTGCCTGTCGGAGTATTGTGGCCGTTTTTCTCGCAGTGCGCGGCTCAAACGCATCAATTGTCGTCGATAGACCTCGCCTGTGATCCTTTCATTCGGTTTCAGAAGCTCATAGTAAATCACACCTAGCTGGTCCCACCATATACAGAGCATGAGCTTGGCGCCATGAATATTTGGCTTGGCCGTCGATGATGATGCATGGCCGGGTAGTCCCCATGATTTTCTTCGCTTCTGATTATCGTAACGGATCCACTTTTCATCGCCAGTCACGATACGATGCAGAAAACCCTTTCTTTTATGTCGCTGAAGCAGCTGTTCGCAAGTGAAAAAACGCCGTTCGACGTCTCTCAGCTTCAGTTCGTACGGCACCCAATTTCCTTGCTTTTGGATCATTCCCATGGCTTTCAAACGCTTGGAAATGGTTGTTCGGTCAACTCCCAATGCTTCAGCAAGTTCTTCTTGCGTTTGACACGAATCTTCATCAAGCAAAGTCGCCAATTCTTGATCTTCAAAGATTTGCGGCCGCCCGGAACGCTCCTTGTCTTCCACGTCGAAATCGCCACTTTTGAAGCGTCGAAACCATCCGCGAACACTTGAATCATCGACACAACCTTCTCCATAAGCTTCCTGAAGCAACCGATGCGCCTCGGCAGCAGATTTCTTCAAATTGAACCAATAAAGTGAAACTTCCCGCAAATGACGTCGACTCGGCTTAAATTTCGACATTTTCACGATTTCAAAAATTTATGATGCGAAAAAATTTCAACTAATGTGTTAGTGTGGAATTGTTGACAGATGAATAAGCTTTGATTATGACATATGTAACCATTAAATACTCGCACAGTATTGGTGGCGCCATCTCTTACAAAAAACGGGAAAGACTTATTCACACACCTGATAATTAATTTCGAACAAAAGGTCTTTTAGTGGCTTTCACTGACTTTTCTTTCAAAACATATGGCAATGAAGAAGTGTACGAAAGCGGACATTATTTTTATCATACGTATGGTGTTTCTATTCGATACAAAATTGTCGGCTACGAGCCAACTGAAATGAATGATGCTAGGGTAGGGCTTTAATGTATCGTAATAAAATGCAGAGATACAGCGGAGAGCTTCTCATTAGGACCATCCAGTTCCCAGAGATAGTAGGGCGAAAGGATAATGGGATAAATTTTATTTCGTTGAGGTTGTTGTTTGTTCAATTATTCCAGAAAATTTTAGTCATGTCTGATAGTTTCCACGCATGGCGTGAATTCGGAATATAAAAAATTCGGCATTCAGAATATATATAAAAATAATGGATGAAATAATAAAGAGGTTTACATTTTCATATAACTTTAATTTCTACTTAATAGATAGTATTTGGAGGAATTTTTTTCCCTTGAATGAACTTTGTACCTATAATAATTGTTCTTAGTACTCACCGATGGGTTTATTCCATGATGTGGAGAGCTTTTCGTCATTATAAACTTCGATTCATTCTCATCCTAGAACTATGTTGTCTTTAATTCACATCATCATTGTGAGCAATTGATCATTGAGACATCATGAACCTAGAATAGATAAAATATTCCATATCATCAACATTATTTGATGAAATAATCCATAATATCAAATGTAACTCGCATGAAAAATGTGCATGAAATACCTTGAAAATAAATATCTGCAAAAAAATTTATTGTTTCACGCAATTCTCGTATTTTTGCAAGTCAGTCTTATAGACTAATAATAATTTAATGCACCAACAATCATCGACTAGAAGGCGGAGTTTTGGAATTTCTTAAATCTATGATCAAGAGTAAGCAGAACAGTGAAAATTAAAAACTGTGGCAACAATACAAAACTGTGGTTGAATTTCTGTGATATGTCATTGAATGATACAATCTATCTAATCGTATTATGAAATCATGTTTTCAGTAAGCGAATTCCTAGATCGCAATAGATTTGAATGCCTAGAATTGCTGGTGTGTCTAAGCTTTCTTGAGAAAGATTAGGATCTGATTTGTTTTGATTCAGAGGAGATGATACCTATACATGGTATTTCATTGGTGAATGTACATACAGTAACCTGAGATAAAGCTACCCTAGAAGAGTCAAAAAAACCTAACCTAACCTAACCTAACCTGAGATAAAGCTACCCTAGAAGAGTCAAAAAAACCTATTTATGATTATTCACTCCATTTACACATTTATCTTCAAACTTATTTAAAAATTCAGGTCCGTATTAGAAACATTATGGTTATTTTCACAAACTGAGGTTCAACACCCTCAATAGTAGAAAATTGAAATTTGATCGAAATATTTAGAAGGAGCTGAAAATGTTCATTTGGAATCAGTAGATTTAAGTGTCCCTCATGTCATTTATTACAAATTTCTGCCAAGAATTTAGTTCAATAGTGAAATTCCAAAAAGTTCGGGAAGAAATCATACATTGATATTAAACTGAAAAAAAATTTCTTGTTCCACTGGGTTAATATGTGCATTTCCTGATAATCTGACAAATTAGGTACTTGATTCATCATGGGAGGTGGGTTGTTGTGTAGGTATATTCATCTCAATGTCTTCGAAACTTGGTTTTGAATATCTTCCATTATTTTCATTTCTTCTTCATGGTCGATAATCCATGTTGTCACAATAATTCGATCTTATTTATCAGTTATAGTGTGAAGTTTCACTGTCTCGATTAAACAAGTTTCAATCACTCCGTAGATCGGTTATCGATTCAAAATTTGAACTTATTTCAATTCAACTCTTTTGAATAGCATAAATAACCAAAGACTGTATAACCTTAAAGTGACACGATATGCGTTGATGTCAGTTCATGATTCATGGGTAAATTGGTGAGCAATTTACCCATATTCAAGTTGCGTTCTCAGAGCATAGATGTAAATATTTATATTTTATGATGTACAAAAACATGTGGCAATTTAAGAATAGTCTGTGCCGTTAACAAAATTCTTCTTCATTTTCGTTATTTAGAAGCAACTCCAAATAATAGGAATGTAATAGAAGGCGAATGCATTGTAATTTATGAATAATCACCCATTAACCAAAAAGCAAACATTTTAGGAGAAGCGGTCTTGAATGCCGGTCATATAATTGTGTGGAAATTTAGGAAAAATAATGTTTAGACAATGCCTATAAACTCACAGAAAAAGAAAGAAAGTAAAGTTCGAAAGGACCTTTGTTCTGCTCGATTCTTCCCCTTTTCAAATTATATCTGATAGCCTTTTTTGTGTTAATAAAAACCTGGGGTTATGCGAAAGGTTGCGATTGTAGTACTTGTTGCCTTTTTTTCTCACTTCTGTATATTTATCGAATGCAACTTCGATACATTGTAAGAAAATATTCTCACTTCCTATTTCCGATGAACACATGAAGATTTCAAATATTTCCAAACGAAATAATAGACAGTATTGAAATCTGGTGATCTAGCGGGCCATGTATTCGGTCAACCCCTGCCTATCCATTTATTTGGAAAGTTCTGATCCAAAGTGTACCTGGCTATATTTCTATAACCGCTATGGAAAGTAGCGTAATCTTCATAGCTAACTCAATTTTAAAATTATGTATAATTTGAGAAACAATATTATTCCACACCGCACTTTGTCCACACCACGCTTTGTAGACCAATGAAACTGGCCTTTTGAGAAGTCGTTTCTATGGAAACGCGATAAATGAACAGATACTGTCAATGAAAGCCATTATGAATTTAATTAAGTATATTACTTGAATTATTTAAATTACTGTGCAGTTGTAGGAAAAGTATAGTTTGCAACATTTGGAGAAAGTCCTTCTCTCACTCTTTTGTTTGAACTTCCACACTCCTGAGAAAAGTTGGACTCTACTACTCATTGCACAATTTACTATTCAGCGATGTGCATACACTCGAATAGTACAGACAAATGCTTTTGAAGAATCAATCGATTCTTGAAAAACTCCTCAACATACGTCTTTGATAATTTCAATTGATATTTGGTGTGCCTGACTGCACGTGTATTCTCTTCAGCTCACTCATGCGAATTCCTCAAAGTGAAAACTCCATCCTACGTAAAACTGGTTTGATAGGTAAACAAAATTTTGTTGCTGGATCGAATCGTTTTTTTTCCTGTAGATGCAAGGGTGGAGAGTATTTTTTTGAAAACCATGTCATACTGTCACATGTATGTTCGGAGCATAAGCAATCCTTCTAAAGCTATGTTCTGAATGAGTCTCTATTCAATTAAAGCATGTTAGATAGTTATTTGGGCTATTTCCATCATCTGTGCGGTTAGCATGTCTCAAGGAGAATTTAATTTTGCATAAATTACAGGTCGCATAATTTCCATCGACCTGTGTGAAGAAAGTCCAGAGATCGCTAGTTTTGCGCCAATTCATACTACCAAAAACACACAATCTTAATAAAGAACTGAAATAGTTCCTTATACTATCAATCATACTATGGATGTTCTTGTGTCGTCATCAGTGAATGGGGAGAAGACACACCTGCTCTAGATGTACTCAAATAATACATCAAGTCGAAGAAATGTAATTAGGAGAATAAAAAATTTTGATTTTGATTGATCACGATTCACGACGAATTCACTATTCACAGTATATATATTGAGGGTAGTGATGAGCAATATTTCACTAACTGTGATTCAATTTCGAAT
The DNA here is from genome assembly GCF_914767665.1 of Harmonia axyridis. Classification (NCBI taxonomy): domain Eukaryota; kingdom Metazoa; phylum Arthropoda; class Insecta; order Coleoptera; family Coccinellidae; genus Harmonia; species Harmonia axyridis. The sequence goes on from NC_059508.1 coordinate 2,560,483, forward strand.
TTCGAGCGATGGGAAATACTTTGAATCATAAAAGTATAACCAGTTTTTTACAATGAAGCTTCGAAAATTTTTTTATACGAATCTGAAGATTTGGATCAATTCAAAGATGAATCGATGATTAGTGATGAGCGATATTTCACTAACTGTGATTCAATCACTGATATCTTCAAATCACAGGTATTCAAAGTTCCTCGCCTATAACGTACAACGTGATCGTGATCACAGTTGTGATATCACATCGTACGCGAGACGTACGATTTTCCTATATCATCGTAAAAATAACATCTGAGACTTCACGCCTTATTGCATAGTCAGTAACGATCTAGCTCTAATACGTGCTCGGTATTAGATATTTCCATCAATGAATACTGTGAATAACGAATCGTGAACTCTTTGTGAATCGTGATATTGTGATTGATAGTATAAAAGACTAGTGACCAGATATTCAGTTCTTCATTAAGATTGTGTGTTTTTGGAAGTATGAATAGACGCAAAACTAGCGAACTTTGGACTTTCTTCACACAGGTCGATGGAAATTATGCGACCAGTAATTTATGCAAAATTTAATTCTCCTTTCTATTTTTTCTACAACTGTTAAACTTATTTATTCATATGTTCATAATTGATACAATTGATTACAAATAAATAAAAAATTTCTTCGATTTTCATCAATTCCTAAAACCTTACATAGGTATATCAGAAATTATTTCGAAACCGTGATCACATCACATTTTGAAATCACTGATATTCAAAAATCACAGTCACGATACACAACGTGATTTTCAAATCACAATTTCGCTCATCGATCAAGGGAAATATCTAATACCAAACGCGTATTAGAGCTAGATCGTTACCGACTATGCAATAAGGTGCGAAGTCCCGAATCTCTCATGTCATTCTTACGTGGATATAGAAAAATCGCCCTTATTAGGTCGTACGTCTCGCGAATGATGTGATATCACAACTGTAAACTGTGATCACGATCACTTTGTACGTTATAGGCGAGGAACTGTGAATACCTGTGATTTGGAGATATCAGTGATTGAATCACAGTTAGTGAAATATCGCTCATCACTAGTCATCGATTCATCTTTGAATTGATCCAAATCTTCAGATTCGTATAAAAAAATTTTCGAAGCTTCATTGTAAAAAACTGGTTATACTTTTATGATTCAAAGTATTCTCCATCGCTGACCATTACTTGCTTCCATCTATTGGGCAGCGTACGAATTCCACGTTGAAAAAACTGATCATCATTTGAAGCGATCATCGAATCGATCCAATTTTTTACTTCTTCGTAAGACCAGAAGTGCTGGTCAGCCAGGCCGTGTGCCATTGATCCAAACTAGTAATAGTCCGAGGGAAAATTCAGTGGGTGGGAACGGACTTCCTATTTCAACGTTTCTAAATATGTATTGACCACTTTCGCAACATGGGGTCGAGCATTGTCGTGCTCTAAAATCATTTTATCATGCTCTCGTTGTATTGCAGCCGTTTGTCTGTCAATGCTCGGATCAAACGCATCACTTTCGTTCGATAACGATCACCTGAGATTGTTTCAGTCGGTTTTAAAAACTCATAATACACTAGGCTGAGCTAGTCCCACCAAATACTGAGCAAGAATTCGGAACCGTGAATATTCGGTTTGGCCGTCGACGTGAAAGCATGGCCGGGATATACCCATGATTTTCTGCGCTTGGGATTATCGTTATGAACTCATTTTTGGTCTCTAGTCACAATGCGATGCAGAAATCCGATCCGTTTTTACCTTGAAATCAGCTGTTCACAAGCAAACAAACGCCGTTCAACATATCTCGGCTTCAACTCGTACGGCACCCAATTTCCCCTATTCTGAATCATTCCCATGACTTTCAGGCTTTCTAAAATGAATTGTTTGGTTCTATTGATCCTGCCAATTCTTGTTGCGTTTGACACGAATCTTGATCAAGTAATGCCTTTCAAATCTGTATCTTCGAAAACCTTCTCTCTTCCTCCGCCATGCTGGTCTTCGACGTCAAAATCACCGTTCTTGAACCGTTGAAACCACTCTAGGCACGTTCTATCACTAATAGCGACCTCACCATAGGTACATTGGAAATTTATTAAGATTCATACTAAAACTGCAAGGACTAAATCAATTCAATTCAAGGAACAAACTTCTCATTCATGCTAGTAATTAGTAAACTCATTTTTCTTCTTGACTACTTTGCTTCAAGGCACTGTTTATCCCAACTTTTCTTAGAGTTTCAATTAATTCAACACTTCGATGCATATTTCAAAGAATATCATAACCCCAACAAGCTCTCCATTTATGTAAAGCTGTGGAAATGTGGGCAAATTAGAGAATTCTTTCAATCCTTGTCTCAACGAAGGTATTTGAGAACATTCGATGAACCTCAGCCGCAGATTTCTTTATATCAAAACAGAAAATTAAAACCTCCTGCAATTGACGAGAATTTGGCTCGTAAACAGACATGTGTAATCGAGAATAATTTTATGATGCAGACACAAATCTATTAATATTTCGATAGCGTTATGTTTACAAATACCTAAGCTTATTTTATGACATCTACGATTTTTTATTTCGACTACCACTTCCGCTACATCTATCTATTGCAAAACGGATGTCATTTATTACGAATTTCATCGAAAAATTTAGTTCAATACTAAAATTACAAACAGCTCGGGGAAAAATCATACACTGATATTAAATTGATAAAAATTTCTTGTTCCACTGGGTGAATATTTGTGTTTCCTGATATTCTGACAAATTCGGTGCTTGATCCAACATAACATAAGAAAAACCATGTTATGCGAAACGCTGCGATTGTAGTACTTGCTATTTGTGATTCATATACTATCTCAAGTATTTCCCAAAAAACCTGACTTGTGTCATATGTATTCAAAATGAGCATTATAAACATAAATAAATGAATGAAAAAAAAACATTTGGAACGAATCACAGAAGTTGTTCGAAAGGACCATTGTTTCGCTCGATTATTTTCCTCTTCAAATTATATCTGATAGCCTTTTTCATAGCGTCTGTATATTTATCGCATGCAACTTCGATACTTCGTAAGAAAATTTCCTCACTTCCTATTTCCGATGAACACATGAATATTTCAAATATTTCCAAACGAAATAATAGACAGGATTGAAATCTGGTGATGTAGCGGGCCATGTATGTGGTCAATCGCTGTCTATCCATTTATTTGGAAAGTTCTGATCCGAAGTGTACCTGGCTATATCTCTAAATAGAGGTGGAGCCTCATCATGCTTGAAAACATTTTGCTATAACTGCTATGGAAAGTAGCGTATTCTTCATAGCTTATTCAATTTCACTATTATGTATACTTTGAAAAACAATATTATTCCACATTGCACTTTGCCCACACCTCGCTTTGTAGACCAATCAAACTGGCCTTTTGAGAAGTCGTTTCTATCGAAACGCGATAAATGAACAGATACTGTCAATGAAAGCCATTTTGAATTGATTTAGGTACATTACTTGAATTATTTAAATTATTGTGTAGTTGTAAGAAAAGTATAGTGTGCAACATATGTAGATAGTCCTCCTCTCACTCTTGTGTTTGTACTTCCACGCTCGTGAGAAAAGTTGGACTGTACCACTTATAACACAATATACTATCAGCGATGTCCATACACTCGAGTAGTATAGACAAATGCATTTGAAGGATCAATCGATTCTTAAAAAAATCCTCAACATACGTCTTTGATTATTTCAATTGATATTTGTTGTGCCTGACTGCACGTGTATTTCCTTCAGTTCACTCATGCGAATTTCTCAAAGTGAAAACTCCATCCTACGTAAAACTGGTTTGATAGGTAGACAAAATTTTGTTGCTGGATCGAATCCTTTTTTTTCCTGGAGACGCAAGGTTGAAGAGTATTTTTCTGAAAACTATGTCATACTGTCACATGAAAGTTCGCAGCATAAGCAATCCTTCTAATGCTATTTTCTGGATGAGTCTCTATCAAATTCAAGCATGTCTTCATCGATATATAGGTGCCTTCTTTTTTGGTCATTTCCACAAATATAATTGAAAAAAGATGGAAAAATTTGATGATGTGGTAATCTCAGTGGCGGATCATGACGTTGGGCAGACTGAAGAGCAACTGACTTCAGCGCCCCTTTCTTTCAGGAATTTGCCTACCCACTTGGCCATACATTCAAAAACCAAAGACAGTTTTTCCAGAATTGGAATATCGACAAATCGTTTATTATATAAATTGACTACATTAAATTTAATGAATAAATATAACATTGGGATGTCAACAATATCATAAAATAAATGAAAGGTATCTCAAATTTGCTTTTGATAAATTATTCCGCTGATAATTTTGTATTCGTGAACGGAAATTGATCATTCCCCACTTGCGTTGCAAATGAGTATATTCTTCTCCTTTGAAAAAGGATTTATCAATAATATCCTTGTACAATGTTCGTAAGGCATATTCACACTCAATTCTGGGATTAGTGGTTCCTTGCGGAGAATCTTCAGCTTCCTCGGTGTCTCAGTTGGCTAGAGGATCGAACTAGTAATTCGGAGGTTGCGGGTTCGAGTCCTGCTCGAGGATGTACTTTTTTCAGGATTGAAACATTGTCTGAATGCCATGAAATCAATTTAATTTATTAATACACAGACGTTGTACGGTTTTTCACGTATATATCCTTGGCTCGGTTTGGTCGGTTGGTCGGAAGATTCAGAAACAAATATATGATTAGCTTGTGAAGGTAAAAATTCAATCACTGCGAGAGACTCAATTTTTCCATTGCAAAAAAATACAATGGCACTCGGTACTAAATGGCTTGTACCGAATTGTATGAATTGGCAGATTATAATTAAAGTTCACACACGTTCATACGAAGAGTGTATCAACATCACAAAAACAATTAAGGCTAGTAACAACGCCCTATCTTATCGAACCGCAAAACTTCTTGAAGAACCCTAAGAACTGAGGTGCAAACATCACTATTGAAACATAGAGTAATCACGTCTATTAGAAATCTTATAATTAAAAGGTTTTCGGATCTTTTGAATTTCTTGAAACTCAAATTATATTCTTCAAATCATTGGAATTGAATCAGATACTAGGAATTGAACAAACCTGATTTTTTGTTATCTTAAATCTCAAGAGTCCGCCTGTTTCTCAGAAAAAGGAATTTATAAACGAATAACCGAGTATTCAAGTGTCATTCAACCCGAGTTCAACTTTTCTTTTTTCTTCTTGGAATAAAAATGAGATAGACGGAACAAGGTGTAAAAAAAAAAGATAGGGTGTTACCACGAACTTGCGAGAGGCATGTCGTTTATTTCACGCCATCCACTAGAATTCTTCCACCTCAATACGCTCAGAAATCCGCATAGGTATGCATGGATATATCCCATTCGATATTTCATTTTTCCCATCTCAAATCTTGGAAGGCACAATTCGAGAAATCGGAATTTACAATGTCTCAATTGAATTCGATGAATAAACGAAAGATTCACTTTGAATCGTATGCGAGAATACAATCCGATATGATGAGAGATATCCCTTGAAAGGAACTTGTAGAATATCAGGTATTGCCTTTCATGTTTGCAGTTGAATGACCGTTTCCATTTTCAAGAGTGGTATACTCGTAGGATGTCAACTTTTTTTTGCAACATGACGTTTGAAGATGATATGAAGTTGTTGTAGGAATGTACGATAACATGAAAAAACGATTCGAATTATTGTATTTCGTTTTATTCATTTAATACATAGATGATTACTTGGGTACCCCCTCCATTAATTGAGGTTTTTAACTTCTCTTCATTTATGTTTTCATGATGTGCTTATTCCTGTAATTTCGAGCCGGAAGTTTTCTTAAATAATTGGTTTTGACTTACTGATGAAGAAATTGATGTCACAAACAATTATGTCTGTCCATTCAGCCGATAACACGATAACTCTCGGACGGAATGTGCTAGAGACCTGAAATTTTCAGGATCCAAATTTCCGGTTGAAATTGTAAATAGGCACCATTAGTTCGATGGTTCCAGAGAAGTACAGAATATGTTTGTAGAGTATCACCCCTTTGGTTATTTGGAAAAGGAGAGTCCATTAAATATATTTCGCTCTACTATTCGAGTCAGCTTTTGCAGTAACAAATCATAAACAAATGTTGACTTGACTTGACATGTATTATTAAGGTTGAATCATAGACATAGACATCCTTTATTAAATTTTATTACATATGATATTCTTCTATTCTATTCTAATATCAACAAGAGAAATAGACAAATGCATGTGTGCATTTATATTTTCGTATGCTCTTTTGTTTTCCTGAAAACATTAATCCAAAAAAGTGAAAAATAGCATTATGTTGGAGGTACAACGTAATTCTATGTTCAGATGTGTGTTCAAACAAACTGAACATAAACTGAGTATATTGAAACAGATGCAATGGAAAATTTGAGATAGATTCTCCGTTCGACGACAATTTCGTTATGAAATAATAAGTAGACAGACCTAAAGCGAAAATTCAATCACTAGAGGTATTATTATTGAAAATATCACGCAACTCTTTGTTCTTAAAGTATCTCTAATTGAGTGATTGAATTTTGAAGTTCAGGTTTATGTTCAAGAGATTGAATTACGTGCATGCGGAATTTCATGAAAAATGCAAATTGGAGGCGCGCAAAAGCTTCTGATTGAGGTTGATTGAGGCATTATTCAGCTGAAACCATCAAATTGTTCTCTATTTCGCATTTTCCCTAATTCAGAACTAAGATATTAGCCGGAAAAATATTTTTCTGAATGAAAAATTAAATTAACCTGATCGGCTATGAATCACTACAGGATGATACTTATTTTCAGATTTCTTCTCAGTAAGTTCAGAAATAACGTACAGTAGAGGAAATAATATATTTTTGTGGGACATTTCTATATATCTGAAGTATAAAAATTGAGTGTTCGTAACATAAAATACATCACACTCCCCGTGTTATGCCCAGTTTATTCCAAATAACGATTTCAGCAGCAAATATCTGTACTCCGGTCAGAATCCCTTATGTTCCGGTTGAAATATTGTAAGATTGTGAGGGTGAGAAATCAATATGAAATATAAAGTGACTTTCGCTCAAGTAAATGATTTTTTTCTTCATTTCAACATTCTTCAATTCATTTTATTGATTCAGAAAAGTATTGAACTTTCGGAATTCCCTATATTTCCTAGAGCGCCGTGAATATTTCATAAGAATCCTTGCAAGGTCGACGCCACATGAATATAACCTTATCTTCACTTATACACCATGGCTCACATAAAATTGTGAACCTCCCAAGCATGTATTTGTCATTTTCATATTGCTCAAGAAGATGCAGATAACAGCAAAGATGGTAGTGATTACAGTAGAAGGTTATTAAAACCATATGAAACATTACTGTAAAATTATTGTACGAAAAAAATTTTGGGGAGTTCTAGAGAATTATTGATCCTTTCAAATATATAGTGTCCAAGAAGGCGACAGTTAAAAAGGAAAGATTTGTTCGGTCACAATGACTTCCCACGAATATAGAAATATTTACAATGAGATGGAGACACGTCAAAGAGACTCCAAAAGAAACTTTTTCATATAGATGCAGTTGAAGTAGCAATTGCTCCTGAAAAGTATTGAACTTGCGGAATTCAGAATATTTCCTAGAGCGACGTGAATATATCTTAGGAATCCTAGCAATGTCGGCACCATATGAATATGACTCACCCCATCATATTCACTTATACAGGCTGGCTCCTAAAATTGCAACTTTCCGAGAATTCAGCGACATTTTTGGGTTTGACCGTCCCAAGAAAATCAGAGCATTTCAAGAATGTATTTATTATTTCCATATGCTTTATCTTTTTTTCAAGAACATTGTTCCTAAAAAGAAATAAGACGACAAAAGGTTGACTATTTCGCACATACCACGTTCACTCCATTGGAGCCAAACACAAACCAAATACACGTAATAGTATCAAGACAACACCACCTATCTTCAAATTATGATCAGACTAACAATCTTGGTATTTTCAAGGAACGTTTGACAAAATTATAATTCAATGTGCAGTTAATTGTTATTTCCATTACTTATGGAGAAAATTTATGACGTTCTGTGTGGAACAGAACTTATTAATAATGAAAATAATAGCAATGAAAAATTAGCATTAAATATCCTGTAAAAAAATTTGACTGTGAAAATAAAGTCATTATTATTATTATTATTCGCCCAAGGAGGTATCTCATGTCCACATAAAATTTTTGTGAAAGCACTAGAAAAGTGATTACAATTGTTATTCTTGCGATGATATCTGTCTCCTCTAAACTCTTTTTCTAGTTCATGGATCAATTTATCTTTGTCCTGCTCCGTAAAATCTGTATAACCAACTTGTATGGTCTGTCTGAATTGAAACTGGTCTCCGAGATCTTTTTCATCCCTTGGTATGACTAAATATTCCTGAGATGATTGGAATTTTAAGAAACACTTATTTAGAGTTTACACTTACAATTCCTGAAGCAAGCTTATAAGATTCGAATAAAATGCTCCTGCGCATATAATTGCAATAACTTGTCAGAAGTTGTCAGATTGAAAAAAATGTTGACTACGAAAATGGAACACTAACACTTTGAATTAATTAACTGTTGTTTTGAAGTCTGAATAAAACTCCTTCATCAGACAAACTCTTAAAATATTCAGAATTTGTCGACACAGAGAGACATTAGTCTATCCTCCCTTCAAATAATTTTTATTAATTTGAAATATTTGGTACTTACAAATTTTTTTATTTAGTTCCTTACGTAAAGCAAAAAGTTGAAAAAATCAAAAGGGAGATGGAAATGTAAAGGAAAAATTTTTCTGTTGAAGCAGAATGACATTAAAAGGTAAAGGATGATTGATTTTCAAAGTTGAAAGGAATTGAAAATCACGCTAATCAGTTCGCTTTCACGTGACCTATATTATTTATGATAACTTAGGTGTTTGAAACTTCATTCATGTGATTATAAACGGTTTATGTCGTGGTTTTATGAATCAAACAACCAACGGTGAGGGTTGACAGAGGGGAAGTCCATGAATCGAAGCATAGAACATGAATGGTTAAGGGTTTGCTACACTATCCGATTTATATACTCTACAAAGCGCGGAAGAGTTATATAATATTGATTGCTGATTTTTGTTTGAAACACAATAGGTAACTTATCTGAAAGCAGGAGAGAAACTCATGTTTTAACTATATTATTGATTCCTTAATTAGATGAAATATAACTTTGTTCAAAAAATTCAAAATACACTAGTTGATATTAAAAGTGATACGCCAGAATGAATATCTTCTTGTGATTGATTCTTTGGCAATCTGGTTGATTTCCTCACAGTTCAATTGTTTCGAATTGGTGTGATGTCTTGCATACAGGCACTTTTAGGTATTACTTTTTTGTAACTGTTAAAGTGAACTCAGATTGGTACTGCTAGAGTCCTGATAATTTTCAGCTTAAAATTGGGGAAATTTGTTGAAGAGCATTGTGATCCCATCAATATTGTTCTTCAGCACTACAGTCCATGCTCTTAGTGCTGTCCTTAGAAGATGTTACAGGCTAGCTGATCTCATTGTACGAGCAAATTCAGTGGCCCCCGCGCTCTCCAGATTTGAGCCCTTGTGATTTTAACTGTGAGTTTACCTCGAAGACAAGGTTCTCAAACACGAACTTCTACGCAAGGCTCAATATTTATAATTCCCACCAAGGCCATCATTTGATGGATGTTATTCTCAAAACATAGCTTTGAAAACGGTTAATTTGTAACCTTTCTGCCGAATAATCCTTTCGAATAACTCTTTCCAACTTTTTTTAGAGCTCTTTGAAATATTAAATCTAGCCGTGGTGCATTTAGTGATATGTCTGTCTTCTTTTCATTGGTCGGTAATTCGACGCGTTGTGATGAAACTATCTTGTAGAGCTTGTTGTCTGTTGCGGGTTATCTAGTCTGCTATTTCTGTGTCAGGATACACAAAAAATTCAAAATATTAGAGACTAGTTTGAGCCCTCGTGTAAGACTACCTTGATAATTTCTTCCAGGGAAATCGTGATATAATCAGTGGAGTAGTTTCAGCGACTCTTCTTATCTTATCTTATATATTTTTTTATTAATTGACGAAATGTACTTTGGCTCCAACTGCTATGCTAGCAAAAAAAAACTGTTTCAATATGTACAGAATAGTAAGATTCTCATGTTGAGTACCACCACACTGTTCACATATCATAGGCACTACAGGTACAGCCGAAAGTTCAAATTTGAAAATGATAGGTTTATCATATTTTTCAGAATGCCTAAAGGTTGTAATGTAAAACTATCGCAGCCAGTAAAATGGAAAACATTGGAAAGTTTGATGAAAAGACAATTACTAACATATATTTGATCCCCTCAATAAAAAACTCACCTCAGAGTAAATTGCATTTATATGCGCTGGTATACCCTCCTAAAAACCCTTATATAAAAATCAGCAGAAATTGAGAGAAGAGCAGAAGACAGGGTGTCCCAAGAGAAAACAGGGCAGCTTTTATGCGATTAAAAGAAAATTTTCTAAGAAAGTGTATTGAGGCTCGAGGTGGCCACTTTGAAAACCTATTGTAAATTTTATAAATAAAATTCTTTTTATTTACATTATGATGTGTGATTTATTGCCATACCTTTTTCTTTCTTTATCTAAAACTTTTCTTGACCAACATCTAAAGCTAATTCTCATTAATTTTCAGCATTTTCTGTCATAAGTTGATCAGAAAAATCTCAAAATGGCAAAAAATAATTTTTGAGTAAATGTCTAGTTCTTTGCTGACTTTGAAAGCTAATTCTAGTAAAAGTAGACTGTTTTTTATTAATGATTCTGAAAGCTGACTGTTGAGCGCAGTTTTTAAGCATACTAAGAAACCGTTAATTAGCCTTTTCACATTTTTTATTTAGATTCGAAAATTTAGATCTTAATCCAATTCACGTAACTTCCCAACATTTCCATAATTTCTATCAAAGTAACGAAGCTGGTTATTTTATGTATAAAAGTACAGTTCTTGGAGATTGAGTTACAAAAAAAATTTCACAGAAAAACTTTGTACTTTTTTTTTATATCTTTTTTAAGATGGTCAAATCGAAAAGTTCATAAAAAAATTCATAATTTGAAACCGTGAAAAATCGCATAACATACATGAGGGTGATTCGAATGGCACATGACACGAGGGACCTGTTTTTTTCTTTTTGACGTCAATCTCTTGGCCACCCTGTATATCTTGAATACCTGTTGGCATGACTTTCAATACACCCAAGTAGGATTCTCACAGTCATTTCATGACAAGATGCGTGAATTTGGTTCGACTACATGTATATTGTCGTTCTTAGAGATCAACAAATATTGATATGGAAGCTGCTTTAACACTGAGAGAAGTGTTTATTTGATATTATCGAAAATGCATTATAGTTATAAATAAATCATTCATTGGATATATGGACAAACAAATATTAGTTTCATGGAAATAAATAATTTATTTGAAATCCCACCAATAATCAACATTTATTATTACACTTCATTTATTTACACATGACTTTTATTAATAATGCTGAGGAAATATCCATTTGAAGGAAATAAATATAGTTGAGGTTAATGTATCATTGAGTAATAATTAATAAACCTTATTTATATGTAATATGTATCCATGCTGAATAAAAAAAAATTTCAATTCAATAATGCTGAACGTATTTCTTAGATAATTATTTTGGTTGTTTCTATTATCCGATTGTTAGGGTCTGAGAAAAACCGTTTGCCAAATTAGGTAATTTTTTTAGAGTTCATATTGAGGGTATCCGGATTTGAACCCTAGTCATCTTGATTGCATCTGTTCCCTCTAACCACTGTTCTGCTAACATCACTATTAACTAAGCAGGTACAAACGATCTAAACCCAAAATTCAGTACAGATGTGCTAAGCGACGTTCAATAAGCCCATAGTAACATAGATTTTATGTTTAAAAAGGAAATTCAAATCAAAGGAAAAGTTCAAGGACAGATCCTTCAAGGAGATGCGCTTCTCTTTGAGGGATGTGTCCTTAAACTTTTCCACAGATTGGATCGCTAGAATTATGTTAGTTTGTTAATTATTAATAAATCCTATATTCTGAGTGGATAAATTATTTAATGCTTGTAAGAGTTTATTTATAAATAGCAAATGTTCGTTAACTACCAGTTGAAAATTTGTTGATAATGAATTTATGTTATTTGTGGAGATAACGTTAATTCATATACATTATTTATAACCGAAATATATTAAATATTATCAAATACGTTGTAAACAAATATTTTTTTCTTTATTAATAAACTTTTTTCAATGCATAATTTAACTTTTAATGAATATATTAAATATAAATATGCTGTAATAGTTGTGAATAAATAACCTCCAAATAAGTGCTTTATTAATAAAAAAATATGGATTTCTCTCAGTGGATTCAGGGAAGAATTATAGATAAAATTAACAAGGAAATCAAAACCATCAAACAATTTTATTGATCCTGAAAAATACTAAACATCCGGAATTCACTATATTTCCTCTAGCGTCGTGAATATTTCATAGAATTCCTTGCAATGTGGACGCCACATGAATATGACGTTATCATTCACCCCGTCATCTTCTTTTATACAGGATGACCCGCATAAAACTGTACAGATCAAATTCAACATTACGAAAAGAATAACAGACAGAGGAAAATGAACGTGGAACTCAAACATAATTCCAACGAATTCAACTTGTATCGTTTTCGAAGAGAATTTCTGAGATGAATTTCCTCTGCCTCAGTCGACCATATTCAGTATTCCTCTCGAATAATTCCAGAAAATTATTTAATTAAAAATTTCATTGGATTCGAGCCGACTGCAAATGAATGCAAGAGCTGGAATTTTATATGCTCGCAAATTTATGATACCGACTTCCTTTCTTTTCGGTTCCAAGAAATGTATAATGGGACCCCAATTCATGTTGAGCCCACCTCGGAGTCTGAATCTCCCACACAATTGTATGACGGGATTTAATTTTGGGGTTTTATGAAGATTCAGATTTAGGCAAGTCAACAAGATGGAGAAATTTCGTGTGGACAGATCTCCTCATCAACGGTTTTTTTCTGAAGGGACAGTATAGTTTGCAATATGATCGCTTCACTGAATTTAATTGAGTTATGTCATACCCGGCATGGTGAAATACGTCAGCACGAACTGTGACAGCTTTTTGCGCCTTTATTCAAATGGTCCTAAGATAACGTGAGGAATTTTCTTGGGAATATTATAACTGGGGACATTTCTATTTGGAGGTTCATGAGTTAATGAGATTTTTATGAAAAAGGTGGCGAAAAGGATTTTTTTTTATTTCTCTCTAGAAATTTTTTTTTAAACCTACTTAAATTCAACAAAATTCAAGATTTTCAAATTAGGACCTATATTTTTTATTATTTCAGTCGATCCTACGGACAAAAATAGTGGGGGTTACTTCAGAAACACTATACCAAAAATGAATACTTTGAAAGTTATCGAGGAAGAACCTTACTATTTTTGTACGTAGAACTTCCACTATTTTTGTACGTAGAATCGACAGAAATAATAAAAAATATAGGTTCTAATTTGAAAATCTTGAGTTTTGATGAATTTGGACTGTCCAAGTTCATGATCTTCTTATGAACACCCTGTACATTTTAGATCCAGACAGTCTTATAATATTAGGTATTTACAGAATCGAAAGAGAAAAGAATTTCATCGACAAAAGCTTTTTCTGCCGATTATTGAAACGGCAGCTTTTATTTTAAACTACTGAATTATTGATGATTAAAAAGTAAAATAACTTATTTCCGCTTTATATATTTATTTTACTCTTTAATCATCAAGATGAATTTCCGACAAGTAAAGACTGAGACAATCAAATACTGAATTATTAATAATTATTTTCAATGGTAAGCCTTCGGAATCATTCGAGGAAATATTTTATGTTAAAAAATTAGGAAATTCGAAAGTCAGGACTTCAAGAGCCCTCATTCATTCATTCATGCGATTCGAGTACTGTACAAGGTATAGTTGTCTCCAAAGGCTTAATTGGTGCATGAATGAATGAGCGCTCGGAAGCTCCCAACTTCACATCAGTGCTTTTTTTTTTTCTTCTTTGCTTGAATTTCCTATTGTCCTGATCTGATCGTTTTGAAATTTGAAGTTTGAATGTATAAGATTATTCTATAAGAATTATACGGTGTAAAATGGTTTCAATGGCGACACTGTACATTATTTTTTGACATTTCTCATGTCGTTTGTGTTAAGTAGGTTATGTCATTTTCTCATGGTAAGAACTGGTTATATTGTTTCAGCAAAACCAATGCTCATTTGTGGAGACTGAGAAAAATAACTCTTGGACGACATATTTCAGCACTCTTTCACCTTCAATGCGGTGAAATTGAATAATGAAATGCTAATTTCATGTAGAGGTTTTTCTTTGAACTCGTTGAGGAGATAATTGAAGAATACATTGTTTTTGAGCCAGTAACAGATTTTGTGAACGATGTTATTTTTGGAAATATTTCAGTGGTGAATTGATCGAGTTTATTTATGTTGTATTTTCCTTTTATTGATTTTTGTCCTTGTTTTTTCTTTATTTCTATTTTGTCGGAGATTGAATGGAATAGCACTGGCTAGACTTCATCCCTGAAATAGCCAAAAATAAATACTCTATTATTATTCAGTTAATCGACTCGCTATTCGTCGTGTTGTAGACAAATTTGAAAGTGATTTTTTTACACCATACAACAGTACCAAGTACTGAACCGTGCTCGATACCACTTAAAAAATTTGTCGACAATACGACGAATAGTGAGTCGATCAACTGAATAATGTCATCTATGAATAACACTTGAATTCATCTCAGTATTTACAAATGAGCACTTATTTTGATATAATGATTCAACAATATTAAATGGCACAACTAATTGAACACAAATGACAAAAAATTCCAAAAAAATATTACACATTTATGCCATTACCAATTACGACCATTTTAAATTATATCATTCATAATGGAAAACCCTTCATGATAACTAATTCAAGCTTAGTTCAAAATTTCATGTTGATCACGGCACTAGAACCAAATGAAATTAATTTAGATTATCAAATGATGTGATCGAAAGTTCGAAAAAATATTTGATTTGTCCAAATTATGATTAGCTAACAGGCAATAAAGTCTGAAACGATCAATTATCTTTTGAACTGGTTATGAAATGAGATTTTATTTTCGAAAAAACCGATCAAATATGAAAAAAACAACAAGTTGAAGAATTAGTTCCATTGTGATGTAACAATTTCCAAGTTGATGGTTATATAAGAAAATGATTTGTTTCGTCTAAAAAATAACATCTAGAAGAACGACCGTCACAGATAGTATGATTATGATTGAGGAGATCTGGTATTGTCAATTCGAAGGGGATTGCAATTTATAATTATTGAGTGGTTTGTTTGCGCCATTGCTTCGGTTTTTTGTGTGGGTGAACGAATTACATTATCCGGTATTGATTTAAATTTCATCGATATTGACATTGACGTTGGTATCATCTCTTTCATAAATAAAAGGGGGGACGAATAAATTGCTTTCTTTTCTGTTCTTACGTAAATCATCATGAGCTATGGAATTGACATCTCCAGAAGCATTCCAATGAATATAAAATTCCTATGACGTAACAATAAATTGATCTTATCCGAATATTTCCTTTCAAGAAGTCAACAAAAAATATGTTTTATGCATATGAATCACCATACGTTTAAGAATTTATTGTTTTTGTTCCATTTCTAGTTCAACATTTTATACAAGGAATTCTGAGTCATTATCTTTTTTTGTGATGTTTTTTTATGAATTCTAGGAACATATTCAATTTTGAGATGAGCGTCAAGTTCTTCAGAATTACGTTTTATGTAAATAAATGAAATGTTTTAAAATTTTAAATGCGGTTTTGTGGTTTTGATTTTTCAACAATTTATCCATTGAGGCATTATTTACTGCTATTCGTTTAATTACGTTCAGTATGTATAGTTAAATCTCGATATAGTTTGATCTTGATTTTTATAATTATCAAACATTTACTTGGTAATGCTATGAATCGTACTTTTGAAGGCAAGTTTAGTCATAAGAATCTCTGTTGGTAATATACTTAAGATGAAACATCACCAAAGGACTGCTCAGTTCAAAACGAAATTAGAGATATTTTTCTTTTTTTTACTGGATTTTCACATAATTTCATTGAACAATAACTTACATTGTAGTATTTCAATATCTTTAATTTGCGAATGGAAAAAATAAAAATTTTGGTAACTTTTCATTTTTCGGAAAATAATTGATGTCAAGGTATTTCTGCAAAGCACTGATGTTTTTTAAAAATATTGGCAAAAACAAATTCTACAAAAAAAAACCATTACAAAAGAGACAAAACTCCAATATTGTGAAAATTCAAAAAAAGACTGGTAAAGTACTACCTTTCGGTAAAAGTTGAAACAATTGTAATATTCCTAATTCTTACTGGTCTGTAAATTGTTCTCATAACACCGCGTATTATTTTGTTCTCCTTTAGGAAAATATTGACAGATCACGAAAAAAGGGTGGTGTTCCCTAATCTAACCTTTTTCTGATTTATTGAATTGAATTGTGCTTAAATTAAATCATAAAAATTGCCTGAGATTCAAGGACGTCTAACAAAATGGGTTTTTGCTCATTAACGAACTTCACCTTGACGTTGAAGATCAAACTTCTAGGTATTTTCGTTCGATGGTTGTTGTGTATACGGCCGTCAAATTTAATAATAATATTTTTTTATTCAGTAGAAATTACTAGTTATAACTTCACAATAAAATTAACAAAATTTCTCAAAAATAGTGCTCCTTAATATCAGATTTCAACAATTTCCTGAGGGTAACATATTTGTTGCAGTTCTTTAACATTTTAGGCAATTTATTATAACATATCAAACCTCTAATCAGAGAATTGTCAACTCAGTGCACGGCATATATTTCTGCAATTTCGTGCGCGCTTAGACTAAATAAGGGGATTCCTCGAGCGCCGAGAGACTGAAGCATTCGCCAGTGTGACTTTGATAGTAGTTTTCTCACATTTCTATGAAATCTTCTGCTAGATTTTGGTAGTTTAAAGAAAATCATCCCAAACTTGGCCCAAATGGCCGAGAATTTTTTATCAACGCCAGCATCTTCAGCTTCTGTTGAAAGACAGAGCTGCTCTTACAGTTAAAAAAGGCGCAAAAGGTTAGGCGACAAATCTATAAGATGCCTCATGTGTCTTAGACCCTGGATGGAAAATTATGGAATCAAACAAAGCCTAGATGTTTCCCAATATAAAGAACCTTTTTTTTTAAAGTTTGCGATCTTTCTTTTCTGGAATGATTGATGGAATCGATGGATACTCCCATAACAAGTTGTACTTCATGGGTATAATCGGTTTATTCCCTATTACATGAGAGAAAACTGAATTACTTTTGATTTGTTGTTACTTTACTGGGAATAAATTATTTATTATTATTATTAATATTAAAATCAAGCCAAGCCGTGAATACCTAATTTTGGCTCAGATATCGAAAATTACAGACAATGTGAGGAAATGGGCTCAAAAATACACAAATATGTGGAATTTCGAGTAGATCAGATAGTGGGACGCGGAAAGTTGGTAGAATTTTCGGTTAGATCCGCGTTTCGTTGATGTGGTTTGTGTGGGCACCCTTATGGGGGATCTAGTAGAGAATAGGAGGCAATAGCTGGGGGCGCGCAAACTTGGGGGCGGTAACTGAGAGAGAAAGAACAAGGAGCGAGAACATCGGAGGTATTTGGCCTGGGCCAGCGCAACCTCGTTCTGGAGTTTAGTCTTGCGCCAGCATTTTAGGCATGCACTTATAACTAAAAAACCACTAAGTCGAGTACGTAAACGCATGATATAATGACAGAGCGCACCTGATATTCACTTCGCAAAGAAAGCTAGTGCACTTCACTTCGATTCCAATTCACGAGTTAACATCATGTTTTTTTCAATCTGATTCACATTTTTCGAAAATAGTCTCATTTTCACTGCACCCATTTAAAACAGAGCACATTGCACCGCATTTTGCTGAAGAAAACCTGCACCATTTAAAATAATAAGGTAATTGCATATTTATATTTTGGCACGCTTTTCGCTCTTGGCGGCATGCACAACGTGTTGCTATACTCGGTAACTACTATACGGTTTCCTTTGATCTCCTCTGCACTCTGACTAGTTGAACGGATTTATTCTGCCAACTTTTCATTCAACTTTTACGTTCGTTCTGAACGGATTTTTCGAGTTCGGGATGATTCTATCTTTCGCAATCTCTCCGAACTATGCGGATTATTCGTCTTTTGAACTCTTCGTGCTACACTTTCCTCCGATTTTTCACATTTATACGGTTTTTTTATTTTGACATCATTCTTTGAAATTGATCAAGTATCATTAAAATCAGTATTAACATTTTAATTGGAACTGAATTAATTTTTTGAGTTAGATGTCTTACAAAATTTTTGATACTACATGGATCGTTTTCAACAGAAAATATACGTTTTTTCCAATTGAAATTTACGAAAAATGAAATTGGTAAAAAATTTCAGGTTGAAAAAATTTTGTTCTGAATTTAATTGAATTTACTAAAGTTATTTTCAATATTTAAAGTTTCTCCATTATAATTTTCAGGAAGGTAAGAATTTTATGAAAATTTCTTTATATATCAATATTGTTTTTATGTGAGTTTGAATATTTACATCTCAACTCTCCTGTGTATTAATCATAATTAATTTTTGAATTGCCAATATTTCAATCAAATTATATTCAACTACTTCTAGTGGAAACACTAAAGAATATCCGAATTATATTCTAAATTCAATGCAATACATATTCGTATCATAATTGATATTTTTTTAATATTGATATTTTGATGATATAGCATCTTTACATATTTTGATCATCATCATCATGTAGCCACTGTTGTCCAATGCTGGACGTAGGCCTCCTCTAGGTTTTTGCATATCCTACGGTCGTCTTCAACAAATTGATCTTTTGAATTTGAGCAATTAACTTTTGATTTTGACATAATAATGTAGATTATTTCTCGAGAATGGATTTTCAAAAATGATTTCGTCATTTTCAGCCCTTATCAATCAGATTCTCAAGCTAGAATGATTAATGCGTTAAAACATAGTTTTTTTTCTAACGAACATTTGAAGCGAATAAATTATTCTCATATTTTCGAAATAATATTCGAGTGAGTGGCAAGAATTTTTCTACGAAATTTATCTGCCTTAAAATATGATTTTTGAATTTAAAATTCCAACAATAGGGACATCAATTTCAATCCATTTTTTCTTACGCCGTAGTATCGATCTAACCAATGGAAACTAAAAGACAAATATGTATTTCCAAATTAAAAATATGAAAAAACTCATGTAATAGAATATATTCCTTCATATTTCGAGGTAAGAGGAAAATGAAAAATTCTTGTGTAAATTTTGCGTAAATGCGTTTTCCTAAGAACTCCCATTCAACGTAATTGTATTTATTCGATTGATAAAACTCAGACGTTCTGCTTTTTGAAAAGTCCGAAAAAGATGGAAATTCGCTTTTCTAAGTCACCCCTTCAGATTGAATCTGAGTGTTAAACTTTCGAAAGATTTCCAAAGTGGCTTGAAACTTCAGAGTGCCTTTTAAAATATCAGTTCATTGGTTCAGAATTCGAAATGAAGGCTATGCTGTTCGCAGTTCTTCGACTTTTATGGAAAAATAACAGGCTATGAAATTGTCTAATTAATTCAGCGTATTTATGTTTATCGATCTATATTTCATCTTTTCCACAGTCTTATTTTCTCGCATTTGTGAGGATTGAGTTAAGTAGTCGTTATCTATGATGTCGTTTCGAATTGTTGGATTGTTTTCATTATTTTTCAATTTTACTCTAAGAGAATTCTAATGGGGCATTTGGAATCTAGTTTATATCATATTTCAGCCTTGTGTAACAATTGTTCCCACAAAATTTGTGTTTTTTAGAATAGTTTGTAATAGATGTTTTCTCAAATGAGAATTTTATCATTATTGAATTACGAATGGAAAACTGAATAGTGTAGTTCATTTATTGCTAAAAAATGGTGAAGGATCCGGGTAAGTTATTTAAACATTTATTTCCTATAATTGTTGGTAATATCAATATTGGAGTCGCAATTGTTGCAATTCATTGCATTTTGGATATTCATTGTCGATGATAATAACTGTTGATAATAAGGGTAAGCAATTTCGGTAGTTATTTTTCAGACGATATATCCATAATTGTTTTATCAGGTGCTTCCAAAATACCTTCTGGTAGCTCCTCATTAAATCAATTGATTTTGAATCTTGTTCCTGTAAATAATATTCGAAAAAAAAAATCAATAATGCGGAAAAGTAGTTATTTAGGACCGGTTGTGAAAAAAAAAAAATTAATAAAACCATCTTCGTTGTTCTCAACAAATATCGAAAAATGTACGGGTTGATTCATTTTCATTGGGTACATCATCCCAAAAATGACTTAATACCAAACATTTCGTTTTTGTGAAAATAGATATCACGATGTTATTACAAACAATTCAATGATAACCATAAGATGAACGAATTAAATCGGATTCCATTTAAGATAATCCTGACATTGATAGATCGTAACTTCTTCAAGAATTAATTCCTTAGATTCAAGTAAATCATTAATAGTATTATGTTACATAAGTATTGCTAATTGACTTTGATCTTGTTTTCATCGCAAAATCAATTCATTTAATCGCTGAATTAAGTCTGCCCATTATTCAAGCTTCAATATAGTAAATTAATACCGATGTGTTCGATATCTCTATATCGGGTAAGCTTTATCAATATTCCATCAATTTACTCAATGGTTTCAGCGGTTTGTGTACCAGGCTTCCGATTGAAAAGGGAATAATATTAGCTCCTCAAATAATTGACTTAACACGAATATAAACGGCAACATCCGCAATCGGGATTTAATCCCACTTGAGAGATGAAAAGGATCATGGAGATAAATTAGAGGTCGATACCTACAAAAAAATTAGAAACTTATTTACTACTTGACGAACAAGTTTTGTGAACAATTCAGATGAAAAATTCTTGGAAGAAATTGCCACTGATTCTATATCTAAAACTATCTCCCATTTCAAATTCGTTCTCGATAACTCTTGAAGTTTTCATTTTAAGTGACTCCCCCAATTTTTATACGTTGAATTGCCTAAAAGAATAAAAGATATAGGTTGTAATTTGAGAATGTTGAGGTTTGATCAATTTGAGTTGTCCAAGTTCGAGATATTCTTAAAACAGTATGAAATCACTACGTATTGGCCAAATCGAAAATTTAAAAGCTTTTTTTCTGAAAAAATTCGAGTCTTTGTCTTGACCATTTTTTTCTTAATAATCTCATCAACTCATGAACCGTTGAGTTGTCACGTAAGTTATGGCATATTGCTGAAATTGTCATAGATCTGTGAGCTACATCGAAATGTGAATCTCTTATCTATCAGTTAATTCATAGGAATCTACTTCGTATAGAACTAAAGTTATGAAATTTGAAAGTGTTGGTTTTTTCAAGATAACAAAATAATTCGCATGAAATGGCTACAGATCCATTTGATATGTTCATGTTTCATTCAGAGGATATGTCTTCTCGAGATGAAACATTTTTATTGCGAGTTGTCATGTCCTGTCAGCGTCATGTCCTGAATGAAAAATATAGTGTGTCCTAATTGGTTGGTCGATTCTAAATGTTGAGAGTTTCACTAGGAAAATAAGGGAGGATGGCAGTACGAATGTCATATTTGGTGAGTCCAAAATTAATTCCTATGGACCAAGCACATTTAGTTAGGAAAATGGCTTTCTGCGAATTCGGCTGCATTTTTGTAGTTCTTGATGAGCTTATCAAAAATATTCAAATATTCAATTCAGGAATTATTGTCATAAAAGTAGGCCTTGAACGTCTAGTCGCGGCTTCATTTCTGGTTACGTTTTTGCATGAAAGAATTTTCAATTGGTGAATTTTAAAACTTCAGTTTTTAGAAATCACATTAGAAGAGAAAAAGAAAATCAAATTCCCTTTTAGGCCAACCCATTGGTCTTTGGTGATGTCACACCGTTCAAAAGATCCACGTGGCAGTTCGTCATCCATAACCTAAATTTAGTAGTTGAGAGCTGGAGAAATTCTTGAATTTACTCTTCTAAACAAATTTTTCGATAGAAAGATCAATAATCATATTGACTGATCTGAATGTGTATAAGCTAGGCAAATTTCGCTACTAACGGAGTGAAGGGAACTGAAATAGCAACTTCCTCTTATGGTCTGAATAATACAGGGGAATTATCAAGATATCTTGTGGGTTTCAGCGACAGATCGCAATATAATAGGTATGTTGTCTTCACTGAAATATTTGTTCATGAAACCATAATAGATTGTTATTACATGCTCACACGGATATTATAGGAGAGATTGGAATGAAGACATAACAATACGAATTCCTCTGTTGTATATCGTTTGAACGTTGCTTTATTACGACTTCGTATTCGTAGTTCATGATATTTTTGGGTTTTATTTCACACAATATAAACAGTTGTTTATAATGGAAGTAAGATCTATCTTATAAAAATATCTTTAATCAGAAACGTAATTGTTTTGGAATTGATAGCTTATCATCTTTCAACAATTTTCACAGTTTTGTTATTCACAGGTTATAAAGAAACAGATGATAATATAGAAAAATTTTCGAAAAATTATTTCTCTTCGATTTGATGGCTTGTTTTCACTTTTCAAAGGTCGTGTATTCTATTCACGAACTGAAAAATTATTGAGATATCGAAATAATCTTACCGGATTTGTACCAAATTACATTTCAATAGCTCTTTCAATATTCCATGAGAGATTTTGAGAATATATATTGAAAAAGTGAATTTTACTATCTTTTCATTCATTGTACCTGCTAATATCGGTTCTTGAGTGGCAGGTAATGATTTTCTCAAACAATTTTTATATTATGACATGGTTCCATGAATAACTCATTAAGCTGTACTCTATGGAATCTTTAAGGTAGACAGTTTATCATTTTGAGTTGATATTGTTAATTTCGAGTCCCAAATGATGCATGGGAAAAATTTCGTTACAAAATGGTGAAGGTGCTGGTTTACATATTACCATTATTTTCTATAATAATTGAGCAAACAAATTTTTTTAAATTTTCGGCCAGATATCGTTTAATATGGATTTTACGAAGGTACCATAAAACTCAGCTAATATTTTTAAATTCCAATTCTAAATGCACAACAATACTATTATTGGAAAATCGATGATTTTTTCGGTTTCAAATCGTTTTGATGTTGTCATTATGAAGTTCGTCGAGTGGTTTCCAAGATGGCATATGTCTCACCACTAGTTGAAATGTATTTTATGAATTCTCAGCAACGCTTTCATGACTAAACAATAGTTTAACATGAAAGCATTCGTGAGAGGGTGAAATTCAAATAGCACTCTCTCTAAGACTTGAACAAAGACTTTCAATCGAGTTATCCTTCACTTTATCGATGAATTCAATTGAAGACGTTGTTTACTGGCCAGATAATTGATTCATTATTTTGTTTCTCGGCTTGGTTTTGAACATACTATTCACGTAATCGGCTTCCGTCCGTAATGTAGGAGTTCACTTTACGTCAATTTTCGTTATTATTTCCGATGATAATGGGCATTAGGAATTGTTCGACTGAATATCTGAACTTTTGACCTACTTACAATTTGTTCGAAACTAGAATAGCTATATACATGAAATTTGGTACAAAAATCGGTTATTATACTGCTTCAATACTTCCATCGATTATTTCAAGGGGATGAATATAAAGTATTAAAATCATTTCTCGAAAACTACAACCAAACTCAGGGAATTGAAGAAACAAAATGGTACACTCAGTTTTTTCAACGGTTTCACAGTTTATGAATTATATTTCAAATTTATGAACGAATAAATATATATTTGCCATGGAAGTAGGTTCCTTCCGAAAAAATAAACTGATGTGTCTCAAAGAGTCAATTTGTTTCTTGGTGGTTCAGTTTCCTTAAATTTTTTATGAGAAACGTGTTTCGGTAAAATAACTTTGGAGCACCTTCAAGGTATGCTCTTATCAGATTTCGCATTGGAATAAAATTTTTGTGAGAGTTAGATGAAAAAATTAACCGTTATGAAAAGAGTTTCTATTCAGATTCATTATGTTTCAGTTAAAAAATAGTGAGAGGTTGTTTCTATTGTAATGAATTTATAACTAGTATAATACAGAATTGTAGTTTAATCTGTTTATATAGTACAAAAAATATATTTTAATGAGAGCAATGTAAAGTATATTTGCTATCAAAAACTCAAATATAAACTACGACACATTTTCAGTGAATTACATCATTATCATTATAATTTAAAACAATATACACCTAAAAATTGAGTACTGTATTACACTCAAGTTATGAAGTAGATCATCAACAGTTGTTTTACACTCAAAGAAATAACATAAATGAAAACATCAAAAATTCCAATACAAACTGGTCTTCTTCATAACTCTCAGAAATTCTCAGAAAATCTATAATAGATTTTTCACTATATCTTAGAATAAAAGTACAAGTACAATTTACGTTTGGTTGAAAATTATTATTGTTAGGAACCTCCGAAGGTTTATTATACTTTGATCCTAGAGTATCGAAAAATGCTTCAAAGGAATGTAGTTCAAGCCTGATTTCTATGAAATGGTCAATAGGAATGAATGATGTTGAACTCAGTTAAATTAATTTCCCTAATTCAAAAAATCATTAATAGATTTTTTACTTCATCGTAGAATACAAGGTGTCCGCATGAAATTTGTTACAGATATTTCTCACTGAAGTTAATCCGTCTAATTTCAGAGTCGAGACATTTTATAGGAAAGAGAAAATAATCAAATTTCCTGTGAAGGCCGAACTCACTTACTTTTCTCGAACTTGAACGCTAATTAATTTAAACTTCGGTATCTATTTCACCTGATATCTGAGGATATAAATGAAAAATACTCCACCGGATAATCCTTTCGTTGAGCTGAAACACTTTCCTAATGAAACCCATCAAGCAAAAACTTTAATAGAAACACAAGCCTGGAATTATGTCTTTCCTCGACTACAGAACGACCTATAACTCAAAAGTTGTTCGTTTTCGTCCCTGATGGGTAGGAAAAGCATATTTTCCATCCGAATTAAACAAGAGAGCTGAGGTGAATGAAATAGGGGATTACATCAAACACTTCGACATAGCTTATCATCTTGTTCCCGTAATCGTGAAATGGATTTCCAGCTGCTTTGATTCAAGCTGGTGCCGACTGCTCTCCAGTGGGTATATTGATTAAAATTTAAGTATATTAGGCCTTTGACCTGCCCAGTCTATTGAAAAACCTTGGGGACGAATCCTTGCTCCTATTCGAATTGAATGCTGATTTTGGAAATCATTTAAGATACTCTTATCGTACTTCTTCTTCCAGTAACTATCCGGGTCCTTTGGTTTTTCAGCCATGAAATTCTCCTTCGGCCTTGGCCGCGTATAGCTGGAATTTTTCCCTGCAGAATTGTTCTGCTTTTTTCCACAACGTGATGCCACCATTTTTCTAGAATAAAAAGCGTTAAAGACGAGATGACTTATCGAAAGTGAGACGCAGACGAAGCTATTCTAAAGACGTTGTATTCGTTAGAGGTTTTGTTCAATTAACATTCAACGAGTGAAGACGAAATTCAGTAATTAAGACTTGAATATCTTATCAATACTGTAAACTGTAATATTGTTAGATTTTGAAAATAGACGTGTATATAATTAAAAAAATATTTAAGTCAATCAGAAGAAGAAAATTGGCCAGGTTATCGAATCATACCCAGAGTAATCGAAAAATCAAGCCTATATTTTAGTTTATCTCACAAATAGTGACTGCTCTGATTGTTTTCTTCTAGAATAAGTAGGGTCCGAGGATGACCTATTGAAATATTGAAACATATGTAGCCATTTTAATATAATAATTGTATCCGACGTAGAAAGTATTTTCTTTCTCATCATTACTCCAATAAAAAAAAAATGCTTACGTTTCTACCAATTATATGAAGAATGCATTGATAACATTAACAAAAGGGGTTTCCAGCTGTATATTCAGTTAAATCGCGGTAAAACACATTAATGTTAATATTAATTTATGAATTAATTAATTAATTGATTAAATCTAAGTCGATTTTAACATAACTTCAAATGACAAATTAGAACAATCAATAACTATTTGTATTCGTCTTACCACAAAATGTTTCAACCATGAAATCTACACCCAATGTAGTCCAGAATGTTTCAATGATATAATTTATTTCCTTAGGAATTTCAAAAACTTACTTTCCGTATAAACGAAGAACGAAGAGCTCCTCTATTCTATATATAAAAATTCTAAGTAAAGTAATATGAGTATTTCCTGTAAACGTACAAGAATTGATTACTATACAATATTGATTTTCCTCTATGGAATCCGTGAAATTAAAAACCGGTATAATAGCTATTAACAGATTCTGCGAAAAAATCACGGAATTCTCAACTCTTGAGTACAATTTTCCGCTGTTTAATTCAATCATAAAATTCTTAGCATTCCTCACAGTAAACTGAGAGGAATTCGAAAAAAATTTTTCGCAATTGAAGAAGCGCAAATACTGGCCTGCATCCTTCAACTGCCGATATTGATACAAAATACATCCGATAAATCAAGCATGAAACTATGATCCCCGATACATTAATTGGTAGAATTAACCCAATCAAATATTCATAATTGCTTTGCACGATTGGTGGATTTTCGAATTGATGTAAATTGAAATGATGAAATTGAACGGTTACGTTTGAATTTTTGAAAATTCAACCATTTTATAGTATGGACTTGAAAGCTGGGTTAGGACAACAGAATAATAATAATGTTTCATGAATTATTTCTCACAAATACAAGTCTCACAATGAAGTTCAAATTCTAGTTGTTTGAACTTAACAGAATAATAAATGCTTGGTGAATTGTAAAGACACCTTTTGAAATATTTCTCTTTGATTCGATTTTCGATTCCGCCAAACTATAATTGCTTGTTTTATTCGATAATTTTCATTTCCCCTCCTTCAACTCTTCATTTTTCTCTAGGATTACTTGTATCGGTACGTCAAAGTCGCACCTAACAATCCATAGAATTAGAGTTTTTCAATGCTTATAATGAAAAGAAATTATCTTTTCCTCATAATCTATTCAATCTTTTCTATATTTTCGTCAGAATGTCGATATCTTCAGAGTCAATACGAGCCATAGGGAAACTTGTTGCAGAATGGCGAAGGGGCCAGTCCAATCATACTCGCCAATTATTCGACAGCAACTGGGAGTTCTATTCGAGTTTGACAGTGGGACGATGTAGAATTTGAACTTAAATAATTAGAATTCGGGCTGTCTGGCAGTGTAGCTCATATATTTCTTAGTTCAGCCGCTTTGTTCCCGAACTTGTTCGATACTAAAGCCTTCCACATAAATTATGACATGAGTAATATTCCTGTTGATTTAGGGGGCACTTGTTCCCAGACTTGGTTCTGGTTTCCCAATAAATTCCTTTCGCTGATATGAAAACTTTCTTAATATAAGATTTGACGGTAGTAGAACATCAAACAGAGCCCGATAGATCGTTCAAAACCGTGGAACATCTTTCACGTTTCGGGATTCTTCCAGGAAATACTTCAGCTGCGGCGAAGATGAATGAAACTGGCGACACAATGGTGCATTGAGTTGGTTTGAAAAGATCTCGAGATGATCGAGTGCTAAACGGGCCATGTGGTGATTAATAGACAAGCATGGAAATGAAGGGATTACCAACAGTCGACTGCACCTATTCCAGAAGAATTCAAGGTGACATTCTGAATTGAAGAGTTCTCCGATTTTATTCGCAATGACGATAGAAGGAATAAAAAAATTGTATTTTTCCTAGAAAATTGTATCGTTAAAGAACGTGTGGAAAGTCATCGAGATAAAAGAGTAAATCCATAAGGGTTTTTAAATAAAGGAATTTTTTTTAGAGCTATAGAACTTTAAATTGCAATAACAACGATGGATTATTCGATTGACATGAATTTTATTTATCCGCAAGATAATCTTGTGGCATTACATTTTGAATATCATTTCTGGCATATAACCGCCACGGCTGGCTCGGATGTAGTCCAATCTGGACGTCCAATTTTCGATGACTTTTTCCAACATTTGTTGCCGTATATCGGCAATAACACGGCGAATGTTGTCTTCCTAATGGTCAAGGGTTTGTGGCTTATCCGCAAAGACCAATGACTTTATATAGCCCCACAGAAAGTAGTCTAGCGGTGTTAAATCACAAGATCTTGGAGGCCAATTCACAAGTCAAAAACGTGAAAGTAGGCGGTCACCAAACGTGTCTTTCAATAAATCGATTGTGGCAAGAGCTGCTTAACATGTTACGCCGTCTTGTTGGAACCACAGTTTTCTTAGAATTAGAAATATATACGGTTGCTCTGAAAAAACTTTCACATACAAAGTTAAATCATCTGTTAGAGATTTATCTTGGTTATTTTCCATTTCCTTTTTGAAAATAAGTGCATCCGTATTCACATTCACTTTGTGTGTGATCATATGCATAATGCAATGTCATCTTATCAAGTGTGCATTTATACAGCAAGTATCAAACTGAGTTAAATAAAAATACCTTCCAAGTGAGATTTCCAATGACGGTCAGAGCAGTTATATTCAGTATGACGTTAGTTCAAAGGAAAATCTCTAGATCAGATGGCCGGTTTTGTGGGAATAATTGGCTGACGCAGATAAAAGCCTATTGTGGGTTGAATTCCAATCAGCCCAGATCCTTTTGCCTTCTAGAAATAAATAAGCTAATAATTCTTAATTAAATCCGTTCAATCAAATCGTTGAACTGGAAAAGTTAGATTTAATCAGATTTTGTTCATCTCACCATGCAAACCGGAATTAAAATTACGTATTTTCCACTTTTCTGACAGTTGAAGATCTTTTTCTGATTAATCTGAAAATTTAATAACATAAAATGTTCTTTATTATTCTTGAAATATTGGAAGATATTCGATTATTCAATTTCAATCCATTTTAATTCAATAATTTTATTAATTAATTTTTAATCGAATAATTCAACATATAAAATATATATAATTCGACATAATCGATAATTTGACATAAACTGTAGAGTTTTTTTTTCATAGACAAACTGAACATCAACTATGCTCACGAAAATATTTTCTAATACTTATCCGATATTCTTGGAATTGTTGTTTTTTATATATCTACAATATTTCTTTCGGATTAATAATTTTTTTATTCGAGAATAGAAAGTTCAAGTTATATTGTTCACAACCCGATGGACGGAAAGAGTTGTCTCTCTCAACATGACCAGGTTTGTGACATAAGTGACAGGTTTTAGTTCTTTCTGGACTGTTTCCGGAGATATGTCTTATATAATAATTAGAAGAGAATTGGCAACCAAATAAGAACTAATTATAATGAAAATTAATAATTAAAATGAAATTTAACAATTGAAGAAATGGTACAATTACTAATTTCTGTAATCGTTTTCTTCACAGTATCTCTCAATATGATCAGGCTTGTGATATACGTAACAGGTTTTCGTTCTTTCTGGACAGTTTCTGTCCAGAAAGTTCTTATTTCTTGCCAATTCTTGGTGTAATATTATTATTAATATTACAACGAGAATTGGAGAGAAATAAGAACTAATTATAATAAAAAATAATATATAATAATTAAAATAAAATTCAACAAATAAAGTTATAGTACAATTACTAATTTCTGCAATCGTTCTCTCTCAAGATGACCAGACTTATAACATAAGTAATAGGTTTCAGTACTTTCAAGACAGTTTCGGTAGATATGTCCTATAATAATAATATAACACCAAGAATTCACAACCAAACTTGAACTAATTCTCAAGGACCGGACACGACCCTTCTGATATTTCAAATATCTGGGATTGAGTGAATGTTCCTCTTAGCGGGAAGTGAGAAAACCTACGTGGATGAGGAATTTTTTCCTACGCGTATAAGCAAAAGTCGGCATAAAGTTTATTCATATTAATATTCAGATTAATGATATATTAAAGTTTATTCATACATTTATTCACAGAATAAATGGGTTCATCGGCAAAAGGTTGACGATTTGAACTCTAGAAATTTTCTGAGTTGGTGCAATTGACATCTTCGCTACATCATCTGCTACGTTAAAATAAAGATAACATGGAAATATGCACTTATTGAAATTGCACATAGAACAGTTATATTTTGAATACTTATATTTCTAGAAAAATTCGTTTGTTCTGTTTCTGCTCATTTGAAGCCTTAGTTACATCTTCATCACAGGCAGCATCCTTTGCTTTCTATTCCTATCAATCTAGCGTCAGCACGCGTTTTCCTGATAGTGTTGTATAGATTGAAGTTTTTCCGTTGGCACCTTAGCCTTCCACTTGATGGAAGCTTGACGACTAGGAAGTGCATCAGAGGTTAATTGAGTGGCAACCTTCTTTTCTTCCTTCTGTTCTTTCTCCAGTTGGTTACAAAATGGTGCATGAGCCAGTCCTCGAGGTAGGCTTATTTTCCGCTCAATAATTGGATTCATTAAAACTTGAAATGCGTTTAGAGTACGATATAAGACGATGCAGAGATTCAACTGGAATAATCAGAACTCGAGGTTACCTGTCAACGTAGCTCGTATGTTTTTTAACACTTTAATTGCATCTGCAAATGGATATGTACAATTAAAAAATGGCGAATTAAGCATTTGGAATAATTTGTTATGAGGTAGAGAAATGATTTCATTAATTTTTTATTTGAATACTTATGCTATTTTGGACGTCCAGAATGAAAAAAATTGAATCAAAGTGAAAATTTATTCAACTATCGATGCGTAATGAATCTATATTTGCATATTGTTCTAACCAAGCTTTCTCTGGCATTACCACTGACATGCTCACTGAAGTTTAGGTCATTAGTTGCTAACCCTATTGGAATAACTTCAATAGATTGCAAATTGATTGTTTCGGAACGACTACAGTATAGCGATGGTGATTTAACGAGGATTTGCAATTCAAATTTGTCGTTGAACCTGAATATTCCGAAGGATCGTATTCAAGATTTTTTTGTCACTGTTTTGTTGGTATCACTCAGTGAACGACCACACTGAGTGGAAATTAACATCTCAAATTCTATTAGTTCTCGCTTGAATTGCCGTCTGAAAATAGTTGAGCCGTTCGGTAGAATCATCAGAAAAAGAGATGTTATCCACAAATATCCCTGTTTCGGATTGTTTCGGACAAATTGATGACACAAAAAGGAATTTTTCTCTCCCTCTTTTATCTTCGCTACAACCCTAAGCAGTCGGTTATTCTATCGGATTACAGCACGTACAAAAAACATATATCCAACGTTGGACTGATACGTTAATCTCTCTTAGTTTTTCAGCCCTATCTCCAGAAATGATTTCAGTTAGCCTATCGTTTGTGTTGTTCACTTGTCACATGTGGTCTTTCCCACTTCCGGACCATTTCTTTCGAATCATGAATGTTGGTGAATACTTGAGTGTGTTTCCATCACATATCTTGACTTTTCATGTTAATGCGGATTCCTCTTATACGGAATACTGTTCTATTTATTAACATCCTCATAATATAAATAATGTAAAGATTGAATATCAGACTTCTAATTCAACTGTTGGCGAAGTAGTTTTTGGATTCCTTGACATCAGGTTTAATGTTTTTTTTTTTTCCTGGGAACCATCCGGCTGGACAAACTTCACCATGTTCATCAGTAAATTGGAATAATTAAATCATTGACGAAACATTTAAACAATATAATAGATATGATATCATGAAACTCAAATAATTCAAAACTTATTACCACGAATCTACGACGTCATGCCATTGCTAAAATGAATATACTATGGAAATATGAAAAATTAAAAATAGAGATTTGAACATTTGGTTACAAAATGGTGCACGCACATGCCTTGGATGTAGACTAATTTCCCGCTCAATAATTGGATTTGTTGAGAACGGTTGGAATGCGTATCTAGCGCGACATAAGACGATGCAGAATTCCAACTAGAATAATAAGAATTCTTCGTCTGTCAATGTAGCTCGTATGTTTATACTCACTCCAATTGCAACAATTGCTCTCCACGATCTGTAGTATTTGGTTATTTGGAATTCCATGGAAAAAAAAATTGGTCCAGGAATTCTAATTGAAATGATGTTGGTTTATTTTTTTGCGTTATAAGTTTTCAAACTGCCAATATCTCTGGAATGATTACTACTTGAAATTATCAATATTGTCAAGTTTTCGTTTGAATTGCCTTAAATATCCACATACTTTATTCTATAACTTCCTATCAAACTCATAGGAGGAAGTCATACCATTTTAAGTGATTTTTAATCAATCCACTATTCCAAAAATATGAGGAAATTATTATTTGGGTTTATATATCTTAAAAGAATCGTCGCAATAGTTTTTCAGTGATAAAGTTCTTCAGAATTTAATTCAATTCGATTTAATTTCGACCTTGTGCAGTTCTTCATGAATATAGCCTTCAGGCTCACTCTGAAATTAATTTTTTCATTCATGTGTAAACCTTCGAAGGAAATGCATAGAAGAATTTTCCTTTTTGGAACAATTTATCATTTAACTGTATGGAAAAAGTATAAATCTACAAATATTTTTTTTTAATCCTTAACTCTTTTTGATTTATCTTTATTCATTCATTCGACCGATTATTTTTGTTCAAATGACAAATTCTATTCCATAGCCATAGCACTAAGAATGTGGAATTCCCTGAAAATGGGAAATTCCAAGTTACGTTCATATCTCCAAAATGAAGAGAAATATGGTTATGCATTTACAGTTTACCCTTTTCAAAAAATCGAGTTCGAAAATCCATTTTTTTCTTACTGTTGTATCTCATCATGAGACATCGAATTCGAACAACCCTGTAGAGAAGTTCATAAATCGAAAACCTCCACATTCATGAGCTATACCGTATGTTTAATACGAGAAATTCATTTTCACGCCATTTCCACATGAAGGCATTTTGACACTGAAATGGAATTTTTTCACATCGGAAAACTAGCACATTCAACGCCAAAAGTTGAGAGATTATTCACAAAGCTTTTCAATGCGATTACGGAAGTTATTGTTGAAAATCGCATCCCAAGTGAATTCGAAAGGTAACTATTGCTCTCAAAAGCTTTCACATAGCGAAACATTTCACACGGCTTTTCGAGCTTGCATGTTTGTCGTGCTCTATTTTCGGAAGATTCAATATAGATTATTTTTGTTCAAATAACAAATTCTGTTCCATAGAAGTAGCACTAAGAATGTTGAATTCCATAAAAATGGAAAATTTCAAGTAACATTCATCTTTCTAAAATGAAGGGAAATATGGATATGCATTTACAGTTTACTCTTCTCAAAAAAAGAGTTCGAAAATCAATTTTTCTCTAACTGTTGTATCTCATCATGAGACATTGATTTGACCAACCCTGTAGCGAAGTTCATAAATCGAAAACGTCCACATTCAGGAGCTATACCGTATGTTTAATACGAGAAATCAATTTTCACGCCATTTCCACATGAAGGCATTTTGACACTGAAATGGAATTTTTCCACATCGGAAAACTAGCATATTCAACTCCAAAAGTTAAAAGATTATTCACAAAGTTTTCAATGCGATTACGGGAGTTATTGTTGAAAATCGGATCCCAAGTGAATTCGAAAGGTAACTATTGCTCTCAAAAGCTTTTCACATAGCGAAACATTTCGCACGGCTTTTCCAGCTTGCATTTTTGTCGTGCTCTATTTTCGGATTATGCGGAAGAGTCGATATGGCGTTTTTGTCGAGGTGGCGAGTTCAAGGGTAATATGATGATTCAATT
This sequence comes from Harmonia axyridis, assembly GCF_914767665.1. Classification (NCBI taxonomy): domain Eukaryota; kingdom Metazoa; phylum Arthropoda; class Insecta; order Coleoptera; family Coccinellidae; genus Harmonia; species Harmonia axyridis. The sequence continues at coordinate 2,594,604 of NC_059508.1, forward strand.
ACTTTTCAATTAACTTTTCTATTGGCAGAGAGAGAAACCGCTAACTAGATCATTACTCGGTATCGGGAAAATCTCGGTCGGAAAGTATTCGTTTAGTTGCAACAAGAGGGGAGAATTTCAGTTCACAGGATTTTCAGTCCTGAATTAATTTCAATGATAAAATTTTTTTTGCGAGGATCGAAAGATATTTCTTTTTAATACTCGACTCAGATGAACGAATTCACTGAAATGGATTCGGTAGTATATTGAATCATAATTATATTTCAGTATAGGTATATCGAATTATAATTATTATTGAAACAATTATGATTTGGTATAGGGGGCAAAAATGTCGATCACCCTGAAGTTTTCACAGGTTTTTAAATTAATTTGAAGAATATCTTTCACCATATTTGAATGAACTCATACGCACATTTAATTCATTAAATCATGAATAAAAGTAATGGAAACGGATGGCATTTTTGAAAAACCAATTACGAGATGCTTCTCGACAAATCTGAGGCTGCAAAACTGCCTTGAAAAATATTAAAGAAACACCAACTTTCTTCTGAAAATCTCTAAAACGGTAATTTTTCAGAAACACCCTGTAATTCATTATGTAATTAATGGATTCTATAAGAATTTGAAGGATTCATAATTATCTTCCAGTTTACAATTCAACATTCGGAATGGTATATCAAATTTTGTTATGTAAGCAGTGAAAGGATTGGAAATGACATTTTTCTTTTGTCGCTTACGTCATGCCATTGCTGCAATAATCGGACCATATGACTCGTTCGTTACATTAATCCCTTGATTATAATATCACAGAGACTTTTCTATAGAGAATTTAATAATTGACGACAAAGGACTGAATAGTGTTGCCAGGTGGCTGAAGCCATTTATCTGTATAAAGTGTGTATGATCATAGAAAATTTTATCTGTGGTTTAATTTAACAATTTTTTCAGAGCTTAGGAAATCTTCAATTATAATTCAATTCTCTCTTGTCATTATTAACACTGGGATGTTCACTTTGACCATCGGACAACAAAAGAACAAACTCATGGTTCAAAACGAATTTTTGTTCAGGTTAACTAATTTTCTTAACAGCCATTGGGATAAATATTTTCTCCGAATACTCAATTCCATTAGTGTTTGGTAGGTAAAAGCTTTTCGGGATTTGCCAAATGTATTTTCCAGTTATGATTAAACTTTTGCATCAATCTCAGTTTTTTAGACGTCATTTCATGAATTATTTTCGAATAATCGACTTTTGAAATAGCGCGATGTCCATTATTTGATAATCTCGATCAACTAATGCAACTTCACCTCATACGAAATATCTAGGAAACATGCCTAAACACTGATTAATAATTCAGTAGTATATTATTCAACGAGCGGTATGTAAGTCATAATTCACGCAGATGAAGTTTGCAGCACGAGCCCCAGGCGAGTGCTTTAATTCATCGAGTGAGTTATGACCATTACCGCAAGTTCAATACTATACTTCATCTTCGACTATAACAATAAATACTAAAATACAAAAATAGCGAAAGAATTTTATTGAAAAATCCTAAGAGTCACTGATAAACGTCAAAATTATCTGAGTGACATTCCTCCCCTCAATAACTATAATAATGGAATGTAAAGAAGCACTGATCCATCTTTTCCTATGGATTATAGTCGGTTATAATAGTGAGTTATTATAACTCACGCTGTTTGTTGATAGATTCCATTAATGCCTCAAAAGCAGTTGAATAATGAATATATAATTCAATAGGAGTTGATAAACAGTGTTTATTTTTTGAATAGTGCAATTGGCCCTCAGATGTCTGAAATACTGGTGTGTTCACTGAGAAGATTTTGTGCGAGATAATTCTGGAAACTCGGCCAGGCAATGGTCTCTTTTAACTTTTCTTCCTTAACGTGGCGCTATTCAAATAATTTAATTATTTCTCTCAGTCACCAAATCCAGATTGATTCCAGTTTAAGGAAAGTACGAAAAGGAGAATCAACAAAAAATTCAACGCATACGGCGCAATATTGAATGCGCTCGAACTCTGACGTTCAAATATTCGAAATCAGCGCGAGATTTTGAACGTTACAACTGATATAAGACGATCTAGTCTACACGCCAGAAGAACTTCTCGAACTACAAGCTACGGAAGCAGAGGGGGATATAGGAAAAAAGAGTGAAAGTGCCCCATCTATTCCAACATACTCAAACGGACAGCAGAATTCAAGGCACCGAATTCCTGCCAAACAATCCCTATTATGATTTAGATTAGATTAGATTTAATTGAGGAGGTTACGTTTCACTGCGACCTAATGGTCTATTGTGCCCCCCATCGGAGCTATTCTCTCCATAAGGTGATCTACAGCTCGCCTTCCAGTACCAGAGTTCTGCAGAACTCCAATATGGAATGGCTCCAAGGAGGCTAATTCCTCACTTCTATAAGTTTCGTGTCCAAGGCAGGGTTTTCATTGGCTAGCGATAGCGAGACATTCCGTGACCAGGTGATCCGGAGTTTCTTCCTCCTTCCACAGAATCTGCTCTCGTCATTTTTTGTTAGACCCATTCTCATGAGGTGTTTCCTAAGGCGGCAGTGCCCTGTGAGGAATCCAGTGAGAAGGTGTAGCATATTCTTACTAAGATCCAGATACTTCTTGGATCTTGTAGAGTCAAAGTTTCGAAGAAACTTTTTGGAGTGATCCAGACCAGTAAGATTCCGCCAGAGTTTTTCTCTTTCGGTTACCTCCTTTTCCTGAAACTCTTTCTTGTAGGTGCATCTTTCTATACCACAGAAAGGTTCCGGGCCGATGAAAAGAGTTTGTGCTCCTTTTCTGGCAAGTGTGTTGGAATCAGGTCCAATCAGAGAGCAGATGACACCACAATAAAATTGGTGTGCCAATTGCTTAGGTGGGTCAGCTGTTTTCTGAAGTGGAATCACAAAAAGCGTACAATTTTGATTATTGTCTTACAACTCCTGAGACTCGCTGTGAATTGCTTTTCCCAAATAAATGATATATATAAAAGAATTATGTAAATTATATGTAATACGAGTACTTTTAATTTTTTTTTTAATTTTGCTATTGCGTCAAACGCAGAAAAAAAATTCGGGGAAATGCAGTAAGTTGTTAAAAGACAAATCGGATGGGGACATATGAATAATGTTTTATTCAAAGCATGATTGTCATGAGCTGTACTTTGAAATGAAGTTTTGCTTCTACCCCATGCATCTCTTTCTACATTATTCATAAATCTTATCTCACCACTAAAATGGCAAAATGCATCCGTTCAATTTCAATGGAGGTTTTTCATTTCGAGGCCACAGATGTGAAAGAGATGGATCTCTTTATGAACCCATCCGTGCTCTGAAAGATTAGGAAAAAATCGATAATCGGACACCAAGCTTCATGGTTGAAATATTAAGCGATTGACATGGACAAAATTTTTCTACGGCCCTTTGTTGGATTCTTAGAAGATTACGTTTTATATCCTTTATCATTATCTTCCGGAAGCAATTTTGAAGGGATTGGTCCTTCAGAGAAGAAAATGAATAATTTGTTTGACGATTCAGTAGCTGGTATACGTGGGTTATTATTTATGTTTTGAGAATACAAAAAACAAACAAGCGATTTTGATGCAATATTTTAACACTAATCGACACGAGCAATTTTTTGAGCGTCATTCAACAAATGTGGAATCCAAATTGCAAAAAACTAACGAACACATAAATGTTCGTGCAAAATCTTATATATGCTAGTCATACTAATGCTTGAACATCTCTCAATTTCCTGATATGCCACATGACGATCTTCTCCAATTAGTTTTCGCACAGCATCAATATTTTCCGGCACAACGAGGTATTTTGGACGACCTTTTTTTAACTTTGTCCGTGAGCAAATTACGTCCAAGTTTGAATTCAGTGTACCAGCGATATGCAGTGGCTTTAAATGGTGCTTCATCGCCAAGAGTTGAATTTAGTTGATAGATGCATTTTTCTTAAGTTAGACCAAGTCGAAAGTCATAATTTTCATAGCTCGAAAATTTTCACGAGTTAAATCCATATTTTGACAAAGATTTCAAATTACTGTAAAATTTCTTTTCGTTGAAAATTTCCAACCAATGAGTTCAAATTTTTCTTGATGTATTCGTTGAGTACAGAGAACGGTTATGTGTAACGCAACAATGCTACACACTATTACACATTTATTTTTCTTGATGAGGTCAATTAGGTCCCTTCTAAAACGTGTTGTAATATGTTTAAATATGGATCACTTGGCCCTCATTATTTCATCGTTTGTTCCACCCGTTCAACAAATAAACCAATGTCATCCTTAATTCCACGGAGAAGGCGCAGAATTTTGTTCCTTATTATTTCAGATACGGTATTAAATTCAAAAGGGCGTCTCAGGGTAGGAATAATTTAAATGGAGAATCTTGAGTGACAGGCTCTTATACGAAATCTACAATCCATAAAGTTTGATCCTGTTTAACTGAAATTGAATTTTGTTTTGGGGAAAATGGATATATACGAAGCACTTTCCATAAATTTGCCCAATTCTCATGAATTCTGTTTTGAATATGAACATAATAGCTTTGGAATAATGTGATTTTTAGTATAAATGATTCGAGTTCTGAAGCATGTTTCAATGAATACGAAAAATTCATATTATTATACTTGTGCAGATTTTTTCATTTATTGTACAATGATAAAGTTACCATTTAGGTTTCATTTATTCACTATCATATTCACGAAATGTCTTAAATCCACGGTCCATAATATTAAGCATCTAGAGAGCAACTTACTTAATTCACGTCTAAAATAACATCTTTTAAACTGTACACGACAATGATTTCTAGAAGACATAGGTACCTTCTTGGCCGGTGACCAGTTTCTTGCTCAGAGGATTTTCGTCTTCTATCCTGTAAAACTGATTGCATCAGCATGGCATATATACCTTCGATCTCCATAGCGGAGCTGGGTGATTTTGCCGTAGCTTATTTCGCAAGTGGCGTATAATATAATATATAATTTAATAGCAATCCACGTCTTTTGTCAATATTTAATTCGATGATACTCCTCAGTTTTTGTAGAAAATAGTACCATATGGGATTCTTCAGCGCTGTCTAGTAAGCATTGAAATTTTAGTTCTGTTGTTAAGAGAAAACCTCCTTTCAACCTTTTCAACAGGTCAAAATATTTGAAAATTTCGCAATAAATATTATTTTGACTCAAAAAATAATCAGTCTCGTTTTTAGTGCTACAAAAATTATTTTGTAACTTGATAGGCGCTACTTAAATGAAGATACAGTCCTCAAAATTGAAGAGAATTTTGAACAAAACTTTTTGAATGCTCTACAATTTTGAGGACTGTATCTTCATTTAAATTTTTACAATCGTCAAATGCTGACAGCATCAATTAAAAGATTTTTTTAATTATAATGTTCAATAAAAAAGAGCAATCCAATGTTTCATCGAATAAACCATTTTATTAACCTGCATTCTTATACATAGTCGAGACAATTCCTATTTTGAACGATAGCTGGGAATGTTCAAGAGTATTTCGAGGTTAATTGATTGGCTTTCAACCGATTTTAATCAGTCTAATCCCACACGTGCTCGATTGGGGACAGATTCGAAGCTCTTCAAAGTAACGTATATAATTGATATTGGTTCTCATCCAATAGAACTTCTCGAGAGAGATGGTCACCATTACCTCGAGGTAAAATCGAATAGCCAATCTAGCAATGTTCTCACCAACATTTGCGGAATTGCATTTTTCGTTTCGAACATCTCATCTCATGTTTTTGAGTCAAGATCGAGTTTTCGATTTTACAAAAAAGTACCACTTCACCAAAAAAGGTCCGATAAAATGTCAATGGAACGCAAAGTATACATTTTTTATTTATTATTATTTTATACTCTTCAAAGAAGACACATAATTATAATAGGGGAGGGGGACAACTGAGACACCTTAAGGTTTAACGAGGTATAACTTCCTCAAAAATGCGAATAAAACAATGTTTTTTGATTGAGACACAACTTTAGATACTTATTCAATACACAAAACACACAAAATTAACAAAATAATGATTCTTAGGTGAGAATTTTTTACCTGAAAAAAAACTTCTAATACCTCACTTGCCCCATATCGTGGGGCAAGTGAGTCCTTCTACTCTTCGTTCATCGAGGCTCTATATTTATACAAATTATTCATTCTTCATGAGGATTGTCTCAATTCGCTTTGTTATATTGTGTTTTTTTCTTCATCTGATATTGTTAGTGGTTTTCCGGTTAATTCTTGTTTTGTCCTCAGAGTTTATTCTTTTTTTAGTCTTTTTTATTCAAAGAACTTGGTCCAGCATTCTCAAAGTCCTTATGAATGCTTTGGTTCTCGCTGCTTTTTCTTCGAGTTGGTCTTTATAGGATGAATTTGTGGTTATTTCAATACTCGAGACTCACTTGGCCCAATGTGTCATAAAAAGTTAAATTAATGTTTCGCAAAGTACGCTTATGTTAGGTTCTGAATATCAAGCCTAATAACATGAGTTTGATATTATATGATGTGTTCTATGAAATATTCAGAATTTCCCTATAAATTATGAAAAATCATTGTTTAATTCACCTGAAATATAATAAGACAAAAGTTGTATCATGATAAATCTCCATATCTACTTAAGTTTCACTATTTTTCATGAAGTTTTTCATTGAAACCACGAGGTAAAAACGCAAAACAACTGGATAGAACCTAACAAAATGACGCTCAAACTACACGAGAGTATGAAGAACATTTGAAAGATAAGACATTTAGAGATGGCAAGAAATCCTTATTTATTCGAGGCGGAGTTTTCAATTTGCAAATTTGCAAAAAAAAATTTCTGGAAAAACGGTTTTTCCTCAATAACTTGCCAAACCCTGGTTCGATAGTTTTTCCAATAACATATATGTATATGGATAGCCCGTGAAAAATACTATCATATTGATGGGTCACTTATCAATTTTGCTTGAAAGATAAACCATAAAATCCTCTGACCTGCTTACGTGAAACACCCTGTACATATTATTATTATATTGAAAAACATAGTATAGTATACTATGTTTTTCAAGTGTAATTAATTGTTGCATAGGATGGTAATAACCAGTTCAAGGCTTCTGTTCATGTTGAAAAAAAATCAAAAGTGTTTTGCCTGATAAAACCGAAAGGAAAATCAACTGTTTCAACTAACTCGTACGAACTCTGAACTGCTAAAACAAACAGTAAAGTATCAACATCGATACAATTTCAACCTCATTTCAGAATAACATGGGATCATTTTGGGTATGTAGACAGATTAGGTACCGATGAGTAAATTTATATTGCTCGAACTGATTGATGTATTTTATAACTTTGAGGGTATCACCCAAATTGGAGATAACATCCAATTTATCTTTCGAAAATTAATCAGACTTTACAGTGTAATTGAAAAGCCTCACGAAGTGGAACATCAAACTGCACTTCATACGTAATAAACTTTATTACACGAATTCTGACAGATATAAATCCTAGCAACCTTCATTTATATGGCATGAAGTTAGTTAAATTGCAGAATCGAATAATAATTACGATAAGCTTCTAAAGTTATTGCATGAGAACTTCTAGAGTCAACCATAGTATAGCGATATCTTGGCAATAGAAAGTTTTGCGTATAGAAACTTCTGTTAGCGGAAATGCAACTTCATAACTTCCTTTCGTAGAAGTTCAAATATCTCATTGTGTACATGCCAGTCCGAAACTTGAATCCAAGTATTTGATCTTCTGATTAGGAGGAACGTTAATGATGCAACCAGAACAGACTTCTCAAAGTTACTAAGTTTGAAGGAACCACACTTTCGTCAACCAAAATCTAATTTGCGTTCAATGACGTTGTAATTATTCCAAATTGAAATTGAAGATAAACTGCATTCAAAAGGTCATACGAATAGAAACCACAACCCGATCTATTGTACTCGTATAATACAACTAGTCTTGATTCACAGACACATCTTAGATTCACAGATAGGTCTTTCCCTTTCTTTTTTTTTTGTCATGTTACATTCGACGTATATTCCTTTGTTCTGTATCACGTCACGTTCAACAAGATATCATAAAAATAGCTGAGGTTGTTTACATCTTCTCTAGAGTTTACGGTGTTGTTTCTCCTGATGGAAATAATCTCACCTATATTCCTTTTATAACCATTGCTCTCCACAACTAGTATTATCATTAATGAGTAATACAAATTTTGATGATGATTATTATGCAACTTATGAAGTAAAGTCCACTAGATGAACTTTGTCCGTGAACTCGAATAATATAATAAGCTTCAACAAATAATTAAATAATATATGTATATCACAATAATAATAATAATGATTTTTTTTCTGATGTGCCTCACCTTCTCAAATTTTCACATTTATTAGGTCACCAGGATTACGATAAATTACATACTACTGGAAGTATTCTCATTCGATACATGGAGCATAGGTCATATGAAAAAAACCATAATATACAAGCCTGCTGTAGTTATTCACGTCTCAATACTATCTCTGAATATCGTTCAAACATTTTTCAATACAATGAACATGTATTGAAATGTATAAAATTTTGATTTTCCGACTTTATGGGTTGAATTTCGAATTTAAAATGATCAATGTAAAATAGCGTGAGATATACATAACGAATTCATTTCATTCAGGAATTCAGAACATTAACTGAACTTTTTTCTCTAATCCCGGAGAGCTTTACTCCCAAGTTCTTTCGAAAATCTCAAGATTTATGTTTCATTGAAAGCATTTCTCCTTTTCTTCCGAGTTTCGAAATAATTACTACCTTAATATGACCTTGTGTACGACTCCAACGTTCTAGACGTATTCTTGAGTGGAAATTATCTAAGACAATGACAGACTGAAGACAATAAGGGGGAGAATTGCTAATAGTTCAAGTAGACATTTGTGATAATTTTTGGGGAAGAACGAGGATGGAACGTTCTCTTCTTTTCAAGGGCGTACTTTCCAAGCGTTATTCAAGGTGAAAATAGGGGAAACTGAAACAAACAAAGAATTTACTTCGGCTCAATTATCTCACATTTTAATAATGAGTAATTCCTCGAAGGTATTAGAGGAAAGGAGTCGTAATTACTCATTTCTAGGTTGAATCAATACGAAAATTATAATATTCATCGTTTGAGAAGTCTCAAATTTCAGCAGAATATCTTCGATATTTCTCATTTCTTCGGCAGAAATACTTCAAAACATCATTAATACTCATTCATTTTATTGTGATTTACGATTTTCATAGGATATATATTTGGGCATTGAATATCTTTATTTAAAAAGGATGAATTTCAGAATTACCATTCCAGATCTTTATACATCAAATTCTTTATCACTGGAATTCTCGATATTGTTTTACAACAGCAATTCATCTTCATCGATGAATATAAATTGCTGTTGAAGAACAATATAAGGAATTACAGTAATAAAGAATCTGACGTAAAAGATCTGGAATGGTAATTCTGAAATTCATCCTTTTTAAATAAAGTTATTCAATGTCCAAATATATATCCTGTAAAAATCGTAAATCACAATAAAATGAATGAGTATTAATGATGGTTTGAAGTTAAATTCTTCATTACTGGAATTCATATTGCTCTTCAACAGCAATTTATCTTCAATGAATATAAATTGTTGTTGAAGAGCAATATGAGAAATTCCAGTAATAAAGAATTTGACGTATAAAGATCTGGAATGGTAATTCTGAAATTCATCCTTTCGTTCCATGTCTATTGAATGATAATACTATGTTTCCAGATAACCTCTTCAAATAAAATGAATATGACAATAAAACCTTTTTTTCCTCAGATGCCAATAGCTTATCTCTTCAGAAGCACACTGATCTGGTGCATCTGGGTCGGCATAACTTCTGCATCTTTTCTACCCACGCGAGAAATACAAAGAGGGTCTGGAGAAGTGGCTAGAAATGGCATCGCTCCTGAACCCAGCTGTGAAGAGCTTAAAGCCATGTGGCGACTTTCAAAAAGGCAGTCGAGAGCTTCGGAATTGACAAATGAGATTCCCACCTTCCAAGATCCATTTGCACATAACATTTGGCAACCTTATTACGCTACCTCGAGGAGTATTGGAGGGTAAGTCCTAAATTCATTAAAAATTACATACATATACGTCAGCTGGTGCCTCAAACATGAAAGGAAACATTTATATTTTCAATTTTTTCCTTTCAAACAAGAATTTACCGGATGATAGGATGATAGCTTATATGCAACTATTGATAAATTTATATGTCAGCTGGCTGTATCTTGGTAGAGAAACCTTCAGCTGATACTTTGAAAGTTTCACGTAGAAGTTGAGCGGATGCATCTATTGCCCATTTAAATGTATCAGCTGCCCAGGTTTTCCTCGATTTACTGCTAGCTGATTTTTTTATTAATCACAGCAGTATATTAACAATCTGCTGAAAATTTTTCATGTGGGAGGAAATGACGCAATGGGAATTATTCAGCATTACACTCCAATATGAGTGTTCTACGTAATAACTTTCAAAGTATTAGCTGACGGTTTTTCCACCAAGATACAGCCAGCTGACATATCTTTATCTATTTTTGTTTAAGAGGAAATCATTGAAGATATAAATGTGTTCTTTCATGTTTGAGGCATCTGTAAAAAAATTCGTCTTTGCTTTCAAAATAGGCTTCAACCGCGGCAATCACTTCTTCATTAATGCCAAAGTTGAAGTCAGCAATATCTTGATCCAGCTTAAGTAAAGCTAAAGTCTATGTTCCGATATTTTGACACTAATCTTTTGAAACTTGGGACTAACGAAAAAAGTGGAATAGGCTGTGCCATCTGTACGCTAGGTTCGGAACCTATTGAGTAGGTGTATTTCTTGAATATATGATCATTCAATGTTTAATTGTATGGAAATATGTATTAGAAAGATGAAATGAAACTTCCATCATTTTTCATTAAGCGGAAAAATTCATTTGGAAAGTCAATAACTCCATCTTCATCAGACATTTCTAATTACCGACCGCAACTCCGCTAGCATTTTAATTAGGTAATATCCAGAAGGCTCTATTAATCATGCCAAGTATATAGCGCATCTTGACGAAAAACCATTAATTTATATCATTTTACGGTACTTTGAAACGAGATATTTTCTTTTTGTCCAAGAGATATTGGAGATTAGTTGCTCCAATAAATTATACACAATTAAATTGGAATATACTGACTGAAAAAAAAGTTGAAGCGCATAGATCTCTATTTGCAGTACGGTGCAAATGTATGGAATAAATTCTTTCCCTCAAAAAAACAAACTTTGTGAAAAATGCTGAAACATCACGAGTTATATTTCTGATTATTCAATTTTTGATATTCATGCGAGAGAGATGACGTCATCGGCTGTTTTTTAAATAGGAAAATATGTCATGTGACACCTCAATTTGAAGGTCCTTCAATTACCTACTCATCGGTACAAATCATGTGAGGATCATTCATACAGGGTGTAATAACTTTCGGTATTGTTTATTTTTTATTCAACGCGTGATAATGATTATGATTAGAATTGTGGCTTCATTCGACTATTCACTGGAAGGTATGTACATTAGGAGAAAATAAGGGTTGGATGAGGGTTATCATTACTTTCAGCAATTAATTGCTACATTCATATTTAACAACACAATTCTAATAATTATCTGATGCTTTCTTTACTCATTTTTATTTTGACTCTTCGATTGAGTTTGACTTCGATAATTTCCTTCTTTTTTCTTCATAAATATCAATAGTATACTCAGCACACCTAATTTTCTCGTTAGTTCCAAGCTAGTACTAAGCGTTGAATCTAGATCGAGATATTGAAGCTTATGTGCTGATGCTACTGTATACAACCCAGTTTCGTGTATGAAAACTTTGCTCAAATTGAACAAAATTCATTTTCAACTGTTTGACCAGTCACACTATTCGCCAAACATGGCCTCCAGTGATTACTGGCTTTTTGTAGACTTCAGAAGAATGCTCCATAGATTAACAATTGCCCAAGGTCAAACACTTCTGGAAGACAGATACAGACTGATAAATATTACGTCGATAAAATAACGGAATCAAATATTTTCTTTTTGAAAATTTCATCTACCGGTTTTCCCATTTTCAGAACTGGTAATGCAGATCTGCAGCTCTAAGATAACAACCACCTTTTTTTCCAACTGTTCAACTACATTCTTTTCAGTTTTTCACATCCTAAAATTGGGAAAATTGCTCGAATCCATATCTAATTATTATTTACTGTTTCGTATTCATCCGCGCTACTGTATTCATCACAGCGTATTATAATCAAATATTTTCATAAAAATGTTCAAATTGTTTCCAATATTTGAATCCCATTTCGATTAGGTCAAATTTGACGTCATGTGAAGTGGGTTGTTCACTCGACAATGAGGAAATTCACCCCGCCACTGTTTTCATCACAGAATAATAAAATTAAATATTTCCATGGAAACTATTCGAATTGTTTCCAATAGCGTGAATATTCGAATTCCATTCCCACGTAAGTGTGCTCAAATGTAATATAATTTACAATTCAACGTTATTTAATGTGGGTAAAAGGAATACAATTTTGTTTGAGTGGATAAGTGTATTCAAATTCAATTATATTCACTATACTTAAAACATTCGATGTTGCATATTCGAAATAACGTTTTGGCGTGTTTATAATGATTTATATTCATTAAAAGCCTGGAATCTCATTACTAACATTTTGATCAGTGAGGAATCTAATACTTTGAAAATACCACACAGATATGATATTTTTGCATGATAGGGATAAATATCCTGAATTACAAAACTCTGGCATCATTGAAGGTAGGAATTCGTGGCGAATAATGTTATAGGTACCACAAAATCACACTTTGAATTTCATGATATGTAATACAAATCTTCCTCATCTGATTCTTTAATAATTAATTAATTTGATTTTTCAATTTTCATTGAGAAAATATTTGAGAGTTTGATATTTTTGCATGATAGGGATAAATATCCTGAATTACAAAACTCTGGCATCATTGAAGGTAGGAATTCGTGGCGAATAATGTTATAGGTACCACAAAATCACACTTTTTGAATTTCATGATATGTAATACAAATCTTCCTCATCTGATTCTTTAATAATTAATTAATTTGATTTTTCGATTTTCATTGAGAAAATATTTGAGAGTTTGATTTTGGGCAGATGGTATTGGACCTGAAAGATATTTTAATTAGAATTGAGTTGACGCCCTCTGTATATTCCATGATTTCATTTTATGAAATTTTCTGATTCCTTAATTTGCAAAATTGGAATTTGTCTGACTTAAAAAATTAATTATTATCGAAATTTTGGAATTTTAAATGTTCTTTCCATAAATGAAGAATTCATAGACTCATCGCATTTGAATTAGGTCGAAATATTAAAGCTAAAAATGAACAATATAAGAAAAGTCAGAAATGAATCAGATACAAACGAATGAATATAACGTTGATAAAATAACGGAATCAGATATTTTCTTTTTGAAAATTTCATCTACCAGTTTTCCTATTCTCAGAACTGGTAATGCAGATCTGCAGCTCTAAGATAACAACCTCCTTTTTTTTGAGCTATAATTTTCAACTGTTCAACAACACTGTTTTCAGTTTTTTATATCCTAAGAAAAATTATCGCGACAATTGAAAAATTGCTTGAATAAACTATCTAGTTATTATTTCCTGTTTCGTATTCAACTGTATTCATCACAGCATATTATAATTAAATATTTTCATGAATACTATTCAAATTGTTTCTAATGGAGTCAATATTTGAATCCCATTTCAACCTCGGTGAGGTCAAATTTATAATTCGCAATTTGACGTTTGTAACCTGGGTTGTTCACTCGACAATGAGGAAATTCACCTCGCCACTGCTTTCATCAGAGAATAATTAAATTAAATATTTCCATAGCAACTATTCGAATTGTTTCCAATAGCGTGAATATTCGAATTCCATTCCCACGTAAGTGTTCTCAAATTTAATATAATTTACAATTTAACGTTATTTGATGTGGGTAAAAGGAGTACAGATTTTGTTCAAGTGGATAAGTGTATTCAAATTCAATTATATTTACGATACTTGAAACATTCAATGTTGCATAGGTATTCGGAATTACGTTTAGGTGCATTTATACTGATTTATAATCAGTAAAAAAACTGGAAAGTCCCAATTACTAACATTTTTATTAGTGAGGAATCTGAAACTTTGAAAGTACCACACAGAGATCCCATATTTCCGCATGATAGAGATAAATATTCTGATTCACATAACTCATTAGAAGTAGGAATTCGTGGTGAATAATATGATATCACACAATTACACTTTCTAAATTTCATGATAAATGTTATACAAATCTTTCTCATCTGATTCTTTAATAATTAATCGATTTGATTTTTCAATTTTCATTGAGGAAATATATTAAAGTTTGATATTAGGCAGATGTTATTCGACCTGAAGGTTATTTTGATTAGAATTGAGTGGACGCCTTCTCTAAATTCCATGATTTCAAATATGAATTTTTCTGATTGCTTAATATTCAATAATGGACTTTGGGTGATATTAAAAATTAATCATTATTGAAATTTCAAATGTTCTCTCCATTGATGAAAAATTTTAAGAGTTATCTCATTTGGATTAGGTCGAAATGTTAAAGCTAAAAATAAACAATATAAGAAAAGTTAGTATAAAGAAATTAATCAGAAATAACGGAATTAGATATATTCGTTTTGAAAATTTCATCTACCGGTTTTCCCATTTTCAGAACTGGTAATGCAGATCAGCAGCTCTTAACTAACAACAACTTTTTTTTTTGCTCTGAATTCCAACTGTTCAACAACACTGTTTTCAGTTTTTCATATCCTAAAAAAAATTATCGCGACAATGGAAAAATTGCTTGAATCCATATCTAGTTATTATTTCCTGTTTCGTATTCAACCCCGCCGCTGTATTCATCACAGGATAATAGAATTAAATATTTCCATCATGGAAATTATTCAAATTGTTTCCATTGGCGTCAATATTTGAATCCCATTTAATATAATTCGCAGTTTGATGTGATGTGGGTTATTCCAGCGACAATGACACAAATAAAATTAAATATTCTCATGGAAAATATTCGAATTGTTTCCAATAGCGTGAACACGAGATTTCCATTTCCCATTTCTACCTCAGTCTGGTCAATATTAATATAATTTGCAGTTTGACGTCATTTGATGTGGAATACGGGTACAGATTTTGTTCACGTGGATTGATGGGTGATTTGAAATTCAATTATATTTACTATACTTGATGAAACATTCTATAATGCATATTTGGAATAACGTTTTGACGTATTTATACTGATTTAAATTCAGTTGAAGCCTGGAATGTCGTTTTGATTAGTGAGAAATCTAAAACGGAGAGATATTCGGAATTCTGAAACTCTGACATCACGATGAATAATTATACATCACACAATTACACCCTTCAAATTTTTTGATTAGTGATAAAAAATTTTCCTACAACAGCGTATTCTTCATAGCTTACTGAATTTCAAAACTATGTATTGCTTATGACGAGGCTTTTACTGTGAGAAATGTTATTTCTCACGGAACTTTGCCTACACTCCGCTTGATAGACCAATTAAATGGGCTTTTGAAAATTAATTCCTATGGAACGCAAGAAATGCATGCATATACAGGGTGGCCACTTTTTCAATGGGATTGTATTGGTAACTTTTAAACCATAAGAGTTAGAAGGTCGGTCAAATGAAGAAAAAGTTGCATGCATAGAAGCATTATCGAGCAGTTCAAACAAATCGAGATAATCAGGGCTGGTTATTGAGATATCATAAGAAAAGTAAATTCTGTCATTTTGATTTTTCTTTTTATCCCACTTCATTTCAAATATTATCAAAAAATGTTACAGGAATTTTTTATTCGACAGTAAATTGTTCTCAATTTGAAGTAATCAGATTTCGTATCCAACGTTTCGTGCTCTCTGGGCCACCCTCAACCTCATTTTTTCCAAGATATATTCGCATTTGGATTAGGTAGATATGTTGAAGTCAAAAATAAACATATAAGAGTCAGTATCTGTCTTCCTGAATATCATCCACATGAATGACTCTTTGTTTGAATGAGCTAATGTTTAAATGAAGAATCATTGATATGACTGACTTCATTGATGAACATTTAAAAATTCTTTCAAATGTACGACTTTTATCTCATTCATTAGTATTGATGATCCTTCATTTCAACATCGAACTCATCAAAGAAAAAGTTATTAATATGAATTACTTAATTAACGAACATTTGAGGAGTCATTCAAATGTTCAATGTTGAAATAACAATTCAAAATTTTATGAATTCAAATCAATGAACTTTTCACGAATTTGTGTATTTTTTGCAGGTTAGGGGTCAGACGTATGGATAGATACAGAAATCATCCAATATATGGAAAAATTGTCCACACGCCACACATGCAAAGCCCTGATAGAAATAGAGCATTTGGCGAATTGACTCACAATTTTGGCAGACTTCAACCAGGGGAACCACATAGGAGGTTGACAGCATTCAGATTATCAGGAGGTGGAAATCCGAGACAATTGCCAGAAACGAGTAGTTACCCACAAAGGGCCGGCAGTTTCCAACATCTTAAGGTAAGTTTCTTAACATATTCAATCAATCTAGAAAGAACCATCCACTATTTTAATCCAATGACAGTTAGACTTTCCAGACAATAAGCTCTACAAGAACATTCGTAATTCGCGATGGATCACTGTCACGCCACATTCTTTTTGTTTTATAGATTGTAACGTTACAATTGCCCATGAGACTCTAACGACTAATTTCTAGGGGAGTTTTGGCTTATTTGGCAACAAAACGCCCATCCAGGTTTTTACAAATTTAATGAAATTAAAATATGCAAAGATCGATCCTTTCCACTCTAAACAAATAATATTTAAATAAAACTTAACTTAAATCGGTTTTTAATGAATTACTCTGTTATTAGGATGGAACCTCTTCTGTAAATTATTTTCAGCCTTCTGAACACCAGATCTTATCAGGAAGCTATAGTATGTAATAACGCCAGATATTACGTCGGTATTCTCTCATATTCAGAAACTGAAGTGGTTTTACGTACGTTCTATTCCAAATTCTGTATCTCAAGGAAGTACTTCTTGATATTTTTCAATCCCAGAAAGGTTTCTGTTGTTTCAATCCCACGGGAGGTGCTTTGAGAAAATGAACAACGATATTAGAATATGTTAACCTGAATTTACAACTCCTTCTCAGATTTCTAACCAAGAAATTAAAAAGAAATCTTTACATTTATCATAAAATAAACCTGAGAAGAAGTTTTGTTGAAATTGTTCGACACAAAAAGAATCCTACCAAACCTGAAATATGTTTCGACAAGATGGACGACTCTAAAGAAAAACGACTGTTTCAAATTAAATTAATTCGTTCTGGTGAGATTATTACTTGTTGAATAAAAATATTCATGTCAACACTTACCAAGAACCCCGACACAATTCTCGCCGATAAATTGAATTCCAAATCTCAAATTAAACTAATAATGACTGAAATCTAAAACTCAGGTACGTATCCTTCCTGAAGTCTCGATAATTATCGAAAATCTTTCAGAAAATTCGTATCCGCGTTCCAACTGATGGCATAAGATTAATTGACAAATTACCGCGTCTTCGAAAATTCCAGTAGCGTAACATGGATTTAAGCGTGCAAAATATTAAAATACCTACTTGAGTCAGTGGCGTACCCAAGGGGAGATGAGGGGGATATAACTCCCCCAGGAGGAATACCCATTATAACACACAACGCTCAATAATTCAATAGTGCAAAATTCAAACAACGAATTCATCAACTAGCGGTTATATCAAAGTGCTCGATCTGTCGTCGGTACAATCATTATTTTCATACGGGGTATAAATAGCAAATTGATTATAAACAATCGCGTAAAAATCAATGAGATCCTGAAGTAAAAGCTTCGAACTACTCGAATTGAATCGCCGGCACCCCTGATAGCGATTTCTCTATTTTTTTAGGACCTTAAAGTAAATAAATATAAAACATAATTATATCTAATTATGCATTTGTCGCAAAAAATATCTTTGTCGGCGTTTTGGATTCCATTACTTACTACGTTAACATTTTCACTCTCAAAGATAGGTCAGTAGGTTCAGTATATTCTGTTGATTAGTTTGAGGTGTATGACGTGCAAATTTTATAACAGGACAATTGGAAAATCCCTGGTCTACCATAGTAAAACACATTTTCTTGGGAAAATTCGATTTTATTATTCAACATAGTTGCCTTCGAGGGCGATACAGCGGTTATAGCGATCTTCCAATGATATCTTCACAATGTCTGCTATCTCTATCAACTACACTTTACGGTCATTCAAAATTATTTCGTGGAATTTTTTGATTTTATTCCACTGAGCATGGTAACTGTTACCATGCTCACCTGACGAAGTCATGTTATCATGACGAAACAATTGTTGTGAAAATAAATATATGAAGCGGAAATAAGTTATTTTACTTTTTAATCATCAAGATGAATTTCCGACAAGTAAAGACTGAGACAATCGAACACTCGGGTCGATAATGATATAAATTGCAGAAAGAACTTCTCCTGATTAGAAAATAAGTGAGAAGACGACCTAATGCCATTTCACATTCCAATGCTGACGTTCTCTGCACCACTGTAATCGTTGCCGGCGATGCTCAACCGTCGGAGGTAATACAAGATGAGGTCGATAATGCTGCAGTCCAAAAGTCCTTATTCGGCGGGAAACCTTTCGGACAGTTACAGGATGGCCTTGTTCTCCTAACCTCTCATCAGGCAAAGATCGAGATTTCGCAAATCGGTCTCTAATGGCCATAAGTCTTAGACGTCGATCTTGAACTTCATTTGTGCCCCTTCGACGTCTGGTGTCTACTCTTCTTCGATTTTGGGCATTATCAAACCACGCTTGACAACATCTCATAACAGTAGTTGAATTTCTGTTCGTATAGTTAGCGATTTCTCGAAATGACAACCCCGCCTCAGTCGATTAGTATATTATCAGTAAACAGGATAATCACGTATTCTGTTTAACTGGGATCACCACGAGCATGCTGCTCCATACTCAGAATCCCCACGAAAAATAGATTTTCAAGTGGAACACTTGAAATATTCGCCCCAAATTCAGATAAAGAAATCTTCGATAAACCATTTCCATCATCCGCTTTTTTACTTCAATAATTCCCGCTTGTTAAGCTCGTGCTGGATTTCGAAGGTAATAGAAAAAAAATCTGCATTACAAACATCCCTTGAAGTTTGTTGAGGCAAAATTCCATTTACAGCAGTTTCTCCATACCTTTCTGCCGAAGTTCCAACAGGATATTCAGAATAGAAATTTCGGGAATAAGTTAACTTCTTCTAATGATATCGGCAAACAACAAACACTGCAAATTTTATGCAGGGGTTCGTTATTTCCTGAATCCTAAAGAATTTTCAACTCATTAAAAAAAGACGGAAAATAAATATTTACTTGCGGTGTTTGAACTCTGAGGTACACGGGTATTTTTTCAGGAGAAGATAACTATGAGAGTAACGGTTTTTTCACTACGAATTATATAATTTAAAAAGGTTATAATGGCCACTCTGACTCTAATTTTTTTTGACATTTCTTATGTCATTTGTATTCAGTGGGTTATGCCATTTAATTATGGAAACATGCACGCTTCAACATTACTTACGAATTGTTTATCAAAAGCAGTGCTCATCTGTGAATGGATTTGAGAGAGATTTTATTTATTTATTTATTTTTACAACAGGAACCTCAACAGAAAATCCAATAATGATCCAATAATCACAATGATAATAATATATGAAATAATTTCACACACTATGAGAAAATAATGGGTGACGTTTTAGGTCAAATTTTTATTCAAAGTCCACTTTACAAGTCTCTATACAACATACATGATGAATATAAAAAATAATTGATACAGGAAAAACTAAAGGAACGAAACAATAATGAAATATTCTCCACCGCGATGAAGAATATCATTCTTCATCTTCATCTGTGGTCTCCTATCAGGTTCTATATCTACCTGAGGTGAACCTGATTATTTCCTTGGTTTTATCTATCCAAACTCTGGTCTTCTTCAATAGTTCGCATGTTCTTGTTCATCAATAACTGATGAAATAAATAGATTTGTTCTGCATATTCCACATTCATAATCACTTCCATCTTGAGATTTCTTCTTTCCCTTTATGTTTGAAGCTTCAGATGGAGGAAGAACCTCGATAATATTCAACCCTAAAGACAGAGGTTTTTTTTTTTTTTGCTTTTCTTTGGAACAGATAGTGGAGATTATTGGAATCATCTGTCTCAAGACATCAACATTTGTTCTTGGATCGTTAATAATACATAAGTATAATCTATCTAATGAGAACATTAAGGACTCACAACTATCTTTCAGTAAATCAAATGTAACTTGAGCAGTTTTTAACCAAGAAGGTGAAGCGAAGAAAACACTTTCAAAAACGACATAACCTGTACTAATACTCGAGGTAAAAGCTTTAGGGAAAACTGCAATGAATTCCCCAGTTTCTTGGACTATTCTGCACAAAGAAACTCCTGATTCTATGAGAAGATTAGGTGGTAAAATATATTGATACAGGAAAAAATAAAGGAACAAAACAATAATGAAATATTCTCCACCGCGATGAAAAATATCATTCTTCATCTTCATCTGTGGTTTCCTATCAGGTTTCTGTATCTGCCTAAGGTGAACCTAATTATTTCCTTGGCTTTATCTATCCAAACTCTGTTCGTCTCAAATAGTTCGCATTCTCTTGTTTATCAATAACTGATGAAATAAATATATTTGTTCTGCATATTTCACATTCATAATCACTTCCATCTTGAGATTTCTTCTTTCGTTTAAAGTTAGAGGCTTCAGATGGAGGAAGAACTTCAATGATATATAACGCTAAAGACATTTCTCTCTTTTGCTTTTCTTTGGAGCACATAGTGGAGATTATTGGAATCATCTGTCTCAAAACATCAACATTTGTTCTTGGATCGTTAATAATACTTAAGTATAATCTATCTAATGAGAACATTGAGGGCTCACAACTATCTTTCGGTTAATCAAATGTAACTTGAGCAGTTTTCAACCAAGAAGGTGGAGCAAAGAAAACACTTTCAGAAACGACATAACCTGTACTGATACTGGAGGTTCAAGCCTTAGGGAAAACTGCAATGAATTCCCCAGGTTCTTGGACAATTCTGCACAAAGATACCTCTGATTCTATGAGAAGATTAGGTGGTAAAATATATTGATACAGGAAAAAATAAAGGAACAAAACAATAATGAAATATTCTCCACCGCGATGAAAAATATCATTCTTCATCTTCATCTGTGGTTTCCTATCAGGTTTCTGTATCTGCCTAAGGTGAACCTAATTATTTCCTTGGCTTTATCTATCCAAACTCTGTTCGTCTCAAATAGTTCGCATTCTCTTGTTTATCAATAACTGATGAAATAAATAGATTTGTTCTGCATATTTCACATTCATAATCACTTCCATCTTGAGATTTCTTCTTTCGTTTAAAGTTAGAGGCTTCAGATGGAGGAAGAACTTTAATGATATATAACGCTAAAGACATTTTTCTCTTTTGCTTTTCTTTGGAGCACATAGTGGAGATTATTAAATAAATAAATAAATAAATAAATAATTTATTGAATCTCTTAGGACAAATTATGTATGAGATAAGTCAATTAAATACAATATAATGCGACATATACTGGCACTAATAAATAAATATGTAGATATATAAAAGTACAATATACAGATAATATAAATACAAAAAAAGAAAGAAATTTGACATCAGGACAGTTTGTCATTCAGAAATTCAGCAACACTATAAAAACATTTTTTCAAAAGCATTGACTTAACAGTTTTTTTGTACCCTCGAGAGTCCAGGCGTTTAACATTTTTGGGAAGGTGATTAAAAAACTTAATGCCCTGGTACAGTGGAGAATTCTCGAACTTGGTAGTTCTATGCCTAGGGAAGCACAACATATCATCATTCCTGGTGCCATAACTATGATGATCCGAAAATTTTGACATCAGGGAAATGTTATCTCTAACGTATATCAGACAACTCAAGATAAATATACAAGGGAGAGGCAAAATTCTATATTTTAAGAAGGCGGGTCTGCATGACTCAAGCGGACCCAGACCGAGCATCATGCGAATAATGCGCTTTTGCGCAATGAAAATACGGCCGGCATCTGTCGAAGTTCCCCACAAAATAATGTTATAACTGATGTTACTGTATACCAGGCTGTAATAAACATTAAATAAGGATGTCAAAGGAAGAGAATTTTTCACTCTATTTATAGCAAAGTATGATTTGCTCAACTTTTTGCTGAGGTTATCTACATGATCGCTCCATCTGAGTCCGCCATCGACATAGACACCCAAAAATTTAGTGACGGACTTTGAGGTTAATGTTTCATGATCATATTTAATGGTCATAATGGTCAAAGGATGATTCGAGCGATTACTACATTTGAAAAATAAGCATTCCGTCTTGGATATATTCACCATTAGATTATCCAAATGACACCAGGAACAAAAGTCACGCATGATCAGGATTGTTAATAATACTTAAGTATAATCTATCTAATGAGAACATTGAGGGCTCACAACTATCTTTCGGTTAATCAAATGTAACTTGAGCAGTTTTCAACCAAGAAGGTGGAGCAAAGAAAACACTTTCAGAAACGACATAACCTGTACTAATACTGGAGGTTCAAGCCTTAGGGAAAACTGCAATAAATTCCCCAGGTTCTTGGACAATTCTGCACAAAGATACCTCTGATTCTATGAGAAGATTAGGTGGTAAAATATATTGATACAGGAAAAAATAAAGGAACAAAACAATAATAAAATATTCTCCGCTGCTAATAAGAATATCATTCTTCATCTTCATCCTTGATTTCCTATCTGGTTCTCTATCTGGCTAAGGTGAACCTGATCATTTCCTTGGCTTTATCGATCTAAACTCTGCTCTTCTCCAAGTTATCAGCGTATTCCTTGTACTGATTGTAATTGTTATCGATCTTGTTGGTGATGTTCAACTTTGTGATGTCTGCAACTCGATTTCTGATGGCTTCCAGGAGTCTTTTTCTGCTGGTTCAATATTTAAAATGAGAACATTCTTTATCTATAATGATAGACGTTTTCGATCAAATTTGTATTCGAAATCCACTTGACAAGTCTCTGTTCAATATACATGATGAATATAAAAAATATGGATACAGTAAAAAATAAAGGAACAATATCATCAATCCAACAGCCACAAGAGCACACTCCATACTCGAAATAGTCCACATTGAATTAGTTCAACAATGAACGAGGTGGATCAACGATAAAGAGCTCAGACAGAAATTCTGTTCGCAAGATGCTACACGAGATGTAAATCAGACGGAAATGTCTCTTTTGTTGCATCAATTCCTCAGCTCGCCCAGCCTAATCTCAAAATTAAATTTCGTTGGAAATTAGTTTGGGAAAGCCCCGTTATATGAAGCTATGAATAAACGGATACCTACTTGAGATAACTCGGATCTTCTGAACCTATTATAGGACCGCAACTGAAAGCCCCATTCAGACGACTAAGTTATCAAATTATAATTTCCAACAAACCTGTTGGAAGCCGAGTGCTTCGATGCTGGGGGAACGAAAAATTCTGCCACCGCGATCGATATATCGCATATATCTAACGGGATTTTCCAAGCGATAATCCAGTTATTACAAGATGATATTTCATCAAACGGTTCAATGCGCCAAAGTTTCGGATGATAGGTACCTAAGCCTGAATTTATTCGAAATGGCGAATCCTTAAAAATTCGGGAAATCAATTAATGTGAGTCGGGAAATTTTGAGCGCTCATTCATTCATGCGCCTGTTGGAAACCAAAGAACTTATACTGATGATGCACTCGATATACACATTGCTGTTCGCTGTTATTATTTGAAAAAAAATACAACTTTATGTGATCCTTTCATTCGGTTTCAGAAGCTCATAGTAAACCACACCTAGCTGGTCCCACCATATACAGAGCATGAGCTTGGCGCCATGAATATTTGGCTTGGCCGTCGATGATGATGCATGGCCGGGTAGTCCCCATGATTTTCTTCGCTTCTGATTATCGTAACGGATCCACTTTTCATCGCCAGTCACGATACGATGCAGAAAACCCTTTCTTTTATGTTGCTGAAGCAGCTGTTCGCAAGTGAAAAAACGCCGTTCAACGTCTCTCAGCTTCAGTTCGTACGGCACCCAATTTCCTTGCTTTTGGATCATTCCCATGGCTTTCAAACGCTTGGAAATGGTTGTTCGGTCAACTCCCAATGCTTCAGCAAGTTCTTCTTGCGTTTGACACGAATCTTCATCAAGCAAAGTCGCCAATTCTTGATCTTCAAAGATTTGCGGCCGCCCGGAACGCTCCTTGTCTTCCACGTCGAAATCGCCACTTTTGAAGCGTCGAAACCATCCGCGAACACTTGAATCATCGACACAACCTTCTCCATAAGCTTCCTGAAGCAACCGATGCGCCTCGGCAGCAGATTTCTTCAAATTGAACCAATAAAGTGAAACTTCCCGCAAATGACGTCGACTCGGCTCAAATTACGACATTTTCACGATTTCAAAAATTTATGATGCGAAAAAATTTCAACTGATGTGTTAGTGTGGAATTGTTGACAGATGAATAAACTTTGATTATGACATATGTAACCATTAAATACTCGCACAGTATTGGTGGCGCCATCTCTTACAAAAAACGGGAAAGACTTATTCACACACCTTATATTATTACATAACCGCTTGGCGTGATCGTCTTTCAGCGGCTGCGCACCTCTAGTAACCGCAGGTAATTAAATAGTCACCTAGCTTTTCTAGCTGCTTGCTGAGGTTGGATTGGATCTTCATATAAAGATACGACGACGGCTTGTGTTGTTTTCATGCAATGTACTCCGAATTTACCCAATTTAGTCCTAATTACTCGGTCTGTACCGGAGAGGTATATGTACCTATTGCCTGCTAAGGTGACGCCATTTGATGTGAGAATATCTTGATTATCGAAACCTTGTACTATTTTCTGCATTTCTTCTTTTGAGACATCGAATCCTTCGGATCTGGCCCAAACGTTCCCGTCGTGTCCTGCAATAGCAGCTTTTGATACACAACGAGAGGCAAGGAGTTGTTTGTTGAAAGGTTCTCCAAAAAAAAAATACTCATGACCCGAAGAATCATTTTGATTAACTGAAAGACACAATATCAAATCAATTGATAGATTATTCCATACAGAATCATGTATTTTTCAGTTTGAAAATACCGAGAGTTTGTTTCCATTGAAATAAATTCATAACTAGTATAACAATTTATTTCTTGAATTCAAGAACATAAAATTGATGCATTACTTCCTAAGAAAAAAATGGTTTTCTTCAAAATATTCTGTCTGATTTTGATTGTTATTATACTTTTTATCTGTCTCTTGTTTGAATGAATTCTTGATTAATTGAACTGGTTTGTTTTCCTCTACGATTTCGTGCCAACCGTTCGTGCTTTGATCCTAAAGTATCGGAAAATGCTTCGAAGGAATGTAGTTCAAGCCTGATTTCTATGGAATGGTCAATAGGAATGATGTTGAATTCAGTTGAATTAATTTCCCCAATTCAAAAAATTAATAATAAATTTTTCACTTCATCGTAGAATACAAGTACAAGGGCAACTCCAGTACCTCTTAGTACATTGAAGAAGGATCCCTTGAAGAAATAAGTAGCACCTTCTATTTTGCCAATCTTCATCCACCAGTCAAAAGTGTCCTTATACTTGTACATCTGCCTGACGCCTTCTGACTGTATCGAATGGATAGTAGGTAATACCAGATACAGTAGTGACAGCTTGAGCAATAAGGAATGGGATGAGGAATGGTGTATTCTTAGGATCGGGCAACATTTCCCCATCTGTGTCGAGAAGACCAGATCATATCAGATCAATTAATCAAGAATTAATTCAAACACAAATTTTAAAGATAGTTAATCCATATGATCGTCTCGATCGCTTGTCATTGTAAAAAACTGGTTATACATTTATCATACAAAGTATTGTCCATCGATGGTCACTACTTTCTCCCACCTTTCGGGCAGCGTACGAATCCCTCGTTGAAAAAACTGGAGCGATCCACAAATCGATCCAATTTTTCACTTCTTCCTAAGAACGGAAGTTCTGGTCAGCCAGGCCGTGTGCCATTGATCGAAATAAGTGATAGTCCGAGAGAGCAACGTCTGGAGAATACGGCGGGTAGGGTAGTACTTTCCATTTCAACGTTTCCTAGTATGTCTTGACATTTTCCCAACATGCGTTCGAGCATTGTCATGCTGTAAAATCATTTCATCATGCTCGGCTCAAACGCATGAATTGCGTTCAATAAAGATCGCCTGTGATTGTTTCAGTCGGTTTTAACAACTCATAATGCACTACGCCGAGCTGGTCCCAACAAACATAGAGCATGACCTTGAAAACATAAACCAATTTTTCGTCTCAAGTCACAATGCGATGCAGGAATCCCTTTCGTCCTTGCCTTCCAAGCAGCTGTTCACAAGCAAGCAAACGCCGTTCAACATCTCTCGGCTTCAACTCGTACGACACCCAATTTCCTTGTCTCTAAATCATTTCCATGACTTCCAGGCGTTATGAAATGGCTCATTGCGTCATTTCCAATGATCCTGCCAATTCTTGTTGCGTTTGACACGAGTCTTGATCAAGTAATGCCGCAAGTTCTGCATCTTCGAAAACCTTCCTCCTTCCACCGTCATGCTGGCCTTCGACGTCAAAATCACCATTGAAGCACTGAACCACTCTCGGCAGGTTCCTTCACCAATAGAGGCCTCACCATAGATATTTGAGAGCATTCGATGAGCCTCAGCCGCATTTTTCTTTATATTAAAACAGAAAATTGAAACCTCCGCAAATCACGAGAATTTAGCACGTAAGCTGATATATTTAATCGAGAATAATTTCATGATGCAGACCCAAATCGACTAATATTTCGATGGCGTTTTGTTAACAAATACCTAAGCTTATTGTATGACATCTATGATCTATTCATTACGACTACCACTTACCGCTACAGCCATCTATTGCAAAACGGCGAAAGCAAAGTTGTACACCTAATATAATACTAGTGCAGTAGGCATTGATATTCTTCCATCAGTTCAAAACTTAAAAACGAGCCACGAAATGGCAAGTTTTTGAATTAATTAGCGTTAGAATGAGTCTTCGGTACGAGTTTAAATAATCATTATCCTTCTCTCCAATTCACGTGCTTTTGACGGATTTCATAAAAGCTTCAAATATTGACGAAGAGGTCAATGTGAGTGTCACAATACTCACTACAATAAAGCCTTATTAATGGACAAAGCAAGTAAGCTTCTATTCATGTAATGAATTCCTGGAATATAATATATTATGCTGATAGTTATGTAAAAAGAGAATGGAGTATATCAATATGTAACTAGCTCCCGACGTAATAGCTTTTTTGCATATCCAGATGATTCTCAAGCCGGATATTACACTCAACCAGAGGAAATGAAACACATCTTCATATCCTGTGCATAAGCCGATGTAAACATCTTTGTTGCATTTCCTTATGGCAGCTAGATATAAATTAAACCTCGACATTGCAAGTAATTTCTCTTATCTTCGATTACCTGCCTATGAACGTAGTAGAATAGTGATCACATATGTTTACGGGTAGGTGAGTCTAACAAATGATGTTATTTGATTTCTTTCATGTAATTTCAATACAGAATCACACACATAACATAAAATGGGTTTTTTCATGGAATTCAGCAACAACATTTCAGCAACATTATTGGCGGTCACGAGAAAATCCGAATACTCTTGGTAAGAAGTCTTGATAAGAGGCATATCTGCCCACAAGTCAGGAGTCAAGTAGGCGTAAGTCTTGGCGATAGCAGCAAAAGTTGCTTTAGCGAAGTTACCCATTGTTCCAGTAGAACCTCTAGCAATCTTCAATACCAGCCATTTGCAACTTCTTGGGAACTGGAGCTGACACAATTCACACAATGCCAGTTCCTCTAGGTGCTGGAATGAGTCTCACAGTAACACCGCATTTACCGGTTACCTTGCATGGTACTGTGTGGAGTTTACCAATCTTATTACCTCAATAACCTCTTACTGGAACAAAAGAAACCTTGGCAAGAATAATAGCACCACGAATGGCAGTTGCGACTTCCATGCTGCACTTTACACCTAAACCAATAGCAACAAAAGCCTTGAATCTAGTACACTGACCAGCAAGAGTACATGTAGAAATATACTGTCAAAATTACAATCTATCTCTACATATTTTAAAACGTGTTGAACCATCATAGTACCTATACCTAATCTTCTGTAAGGGTACAAGCAGCCCAATGTCATTATATACAGTCTACGACTTTTTTCTGATGTATCAATGCGACAGCATACAGTACCCACTTAAATATAATTTATTCATCTAAAAAAATTTTGACGCTGGAGGTTTGTCATCTTTAGAGCCAGTTTGGGATAAATATTTCACAATATCCACCCAATTCCAACCTCTAGGTTTTTCACCTTTATTATCAAGCCTATTCCATTGTCTTCGCTTCTGTGCTTTAGTTAATTGTTCCTTTTTTGGGGCTTTCTTAGAATCCTGAGCAATTTCAACATCATCAGAAATAGTTAGTCTTTCAATTGAAGAAGGATCGATTTTATCAGGCTGCACAACAATTAACTCTTCAAATTTTTCTTTCACAGCTTCAAATAGAGAATATGTCATTGACATGCCCAGAAATTGTGTGCCCTGTTCAATCACCAATTCTCTTATTTTTTCTTTTACACAAGGAACTACGTGTTTGTTATAAAATGTGTCTAAATTTATTTTAGGTAGTTCTTCGGGGTAGTTCTCAGTCCATTCTATCTCAAGTAAAAATGATTTTATACTTTCATTTTCGCCATACTTGTAATGAAAAATTTTTTCATTGTAATATGCTAATTTAGCGAGTTCGCCTGCTTCTAATACGTCTTTATAAAATTTATCATTATAAGAAACAGGGAAAACAACACTATTCAATTGCTTGAGTTGCTTGATGTTATGAGGAGTAACATTTCCTAATTCTATGTTATGATTCAATTTGATAAATTTTAAAATAAATAATCTTATCGGTAGAGCTTAATGCGTAACCCCAAAATATAAATCCATAAAGCGAGAAAAATTGACAATTTTACACAGATGTCCGAGCAATTACGATATTTCCCTTTTCAGTTGGAAAATAACGGCAAATATTGATATGCTTGAAATTTAACTTCGAGAAATCGAGTTAGAAATGAGAAAGTCTGATTTTCTTCGTTACCGATCGATTTCTATATTCAGCCCCTATATAAGTTTAGCGTTCCACGAACTACTTCGTATTGAACTTGTATAAAGTCTATGGTGGTAGATTCGAAGAATTTCTCACTTCGATGCACACAGCTATCGGTATACCAGAAAACTCAATTTAATCCTTATATCCTTTCTGGTTCTCTTGGAATATGAAGAATAGGGGTTGAGGGATGAACACTATTACGATTATGTGCAGCGTTCATTCGAAACGTTCGGCCGCTAAAGTACGGAATGTAAAGCAGATGGAAATTGAGTAGATTTTGTGGAGTTGCTTCCAATTTATTTTTTAAACCCCCCCATATTTCACCGTTCGAATTTTCACGGATCCATGAAGTGATTTCATGACCTGAAAAATTAACTCTTTATATAATAAATTAAGAGGGGTGAACTCAGAAGCTTTTGTGCGCTCGTCATTTATCAGCCACCCTTGGAGGCCCCAGAACTGCGTATTATTATATTCAAAGAAAATTATGAACATTTTCTGGTATACAAAATAAATTTCGTAATGTGAAGGTTTACAGGATATTTCAAATCGTAAGAAAAGAGTAATATGATTGCATAAATACGTCAAATTCTTAGGCTCTTTCCCCACGAATTCTACGGGCCAGTTGGATATCCTTGGGAATAATAGTCAAATAGTGACACGCTTGGCATTGATAGCACACAAATTTGTGTTAATTTATATGCGAATAGGCATATTATTAATAAAACATGAAGAAAGGAGGTTTAGACCTATAAACTGTCATGATACACATAAATTACATAGGCATACAACTTCCGCCGTTTTTTCCCAAAATTCGAGGCTTTATTGTAAAGAACTGGTTATACATTCATGATTTTCATGGGATTGTCCATCGCTTGCCACTATTTTCTCCCATCTTTCGGGCAACCTAAAAATCCCGCATTCAAAAAACTAGTCGTCTTTTGAAGAGATCCAATTTTTTACTTCCTCATGCGACCGGAAGTGCTGGTCAGCCAGGCCGTGTGCCATTGATCGAAACAAGTTATAGTCCGAGGAAGCAACGTCTGGAGAATACTGCGGGTGGGGTAGGACTTCTCATTTCAACGTTTCCAATTATATCTTGACCACTTTCGCAATATTTGGTCGAGCATTGTCATGCTTTAAAATCACTTTATCATGTTTCTCGTTGTATTGCAGCCGTTTGTCTTTCAATGCTCGCCTGTGATTGTTTCAGTCGGTTTTAACAACTCATAATACACTACGCCGAGCTGATCACACTAAATACTGAGCATTACCTTGGAATCGTGAATATTCAGTTTGGTCGTCAACGTGAGAGCATGGCCGAGATATCCCCATGATTTTCTGCGCTTGGGATTATCGTAATGAACCAATTTTTCGTCTCCAATCATAATGCGATACAGAAATCTGTTCCGTTTTTGCCTTGCAAGCAGCTGTTCACAAGCAAACAAACTCCGCTCAACAGGTCTCGGCTTTAACTCGTACAACACCCATTTCCTTATTTTTTTCAATCATTTCCATGCCTTTCAGGCGTTTTGAAATGGCTTGGTGCATCTTCGAAAACCTTCTCTCTATCACCGCCATGCTGGTCTTCGACGTCAAAATCACCGTTTTTGAAGCGGCAAGTTCTTTCACTAAAAGCGTTCTCATCATAGGTATTTGAGAGCATTCGATGAGTCTGAGCCGCAGATTTCTTCAAATCAATGAAGAAAATTAAAACCTCCCGCAAATGACGGGAATTTTGCTTATAAGCTGACATGTTTAATCGAGAATAACTTTATGATGCAGACACAAATCGACTAATATTACGGTGGTGTTATGTTCACGAATTGTTTATTACATATTTTAGAAATATGCTCTTGGGAATTGTCAAGTCTCATAAGAAAAATCAGCAGTCTTGTGGATCCAGGTGGTTCTTGAAAACATCCACACACAACGAATTCAAACGTTTAATTTTTTAGGATTAAATAGTCGAAATATTATTTACACGAATCTAATATCTAGCTATTGGAGGATTGTAGTGGCCATGTAGAAAAAATGAAGGTTCATAAGAAATCAGAATATTCTTTATGAATTCCCTTTTCTTAATTTTTTTCTATCTTATGAGAGAAAACATTCACTCACAAAATTCCATTCACCTGAAAAAATCTTCTAGGAACATTTCTT
Source organism: Harmonia axyridis (assembly GCF_914767665.1). Classification (NCBI taxonomy): domain Eukaryota; kingdom Metazoa; phylum Arthropoda; class Insecta; order Coleoptera; family Coccinellidae; genus Harmonia; species Harmonia axyridis. The sequence continues at coordinate 2,626,325 of NC_059508.1, forward strand.
GGAAAATCTGCAATTGTTGATCAGGCTAAACAAAACTAAATCGACCAACCACATCATCCGCTCTGCCAGCTTTCTAAAATCATTTCATAATATTCATTTTTTCTTCATGCGAATCCTTTTTTTCCGAATGAAAATTCTTACTCCCATGAAAGTCTGAGTGGAAATGAATCTACGCTACGCACAATGGACATATCAGAGATGTAGATTTGCAGACATAGAGAACGTATTCTCCTCTTGTTGCTAATTGGACTTTCACTTATTGTGGAAGGCTAGAGCAATGGAAAGAGGGGAAAACGTTGTCCTTCTCCGTTTGGCTTTCGGCATTACCCATGCATCTCTTTCTAACCCATAAACTAACACATGATAAAACTTGCCAGCACTGTTTATACTGTTCTGTGGTTTTCATATTCTAATATTCTTCTTGAATATTCTATAGTTCTGATCATAGGCGTAACGAGAAGGTGTAACTGAAAACATAACCGTCCTATATTTTTCGATATAAAAAATTTCGGGCAAGTTCAAAAGTCGGCTAATGGGAGATTCGTTTATTCTAACATCGCTTACTCGAACTTTTGAAAAATTCAGTATAAATGTTCTGGAAAGAATCGTTATATACATAGGCGTTATGAGAGGGGTTTTTGGGGATAAAACCCTTCTCATTAATCAGAAAAAATTGAAAAAATTGTAAGTAACAATTTAAAAAAAAAATTGAAAGATTTTGCTTTTTCAAAATGAGGTTACCATATACCCCACCCCCCTTGAATTACGCCACTGGTTCTGATGATATTATCAGCTTGGAATTTCGATTGGAGCGGGAAGTTATTACATATATCAATACCAAAAAACTCCTTTGGTTTTCATGACACGGAAAATTCAATTTTCTATGGTTCTAGTGCAGCGAAACTCTGCAGTTGTTCATTTCCATCGAATATACAGTTCTGAAATTTCAAAGGACCAAAACTACGGAACCCCTGGTCGGGTCATAACCATTAACGAACTTGAAGGCGGTATTTGAGATCAAACTCATTCTGAAACCTGAAAGTTTTCTGGGTATTTCGTTCAAACATTATCTTGGGATGGACGGACAAAATCAAATTTGAGGATACATCAGTAAATCGAACCTTATCGTTGGAGACCATCCCCATCTAAAAATTCGAAACTTATAGTCATTGAGATGAAGTGTGTAGTCGTTCATGAGAAACAGTCGATTACGAGTACACAACTAGTTTGCTTCCCAGTATTCATAACCTATTTTTGTTTATTTCCAGGAATTGATCAAAACAGAAAGAGCTAGAGAACTTCATGATCAAAGGGTGGCAGAAGAGGATGCAGCAAGAGCTGAAGCATTGAAGAGTTTGACTAATTATGGAAATCAGCGAGCTTCTATGTGAGTTTATCTCAATTAATACTAAAGGGTTTTCCATTCAAAGGTTTCATTTTAAATAGCCTTCTATTTAGTCAGTGGTCAATTATGAATAAGTCATCTTTCGAAATTTGACAAGTGAAAACTACGCCATTATTAAAAATGGAACTATACCCGCTTCAACTACACATTGAAATTGTAAAAATTCCCTACAAAAATGGTGAAAAAATTGCAGTCACAGTTCACAAAACTAAACCACTGTTGGGTCGTCGTGAAGCACCTTCTAGCTTCTAGGTCGGCAATAGTGAAACAGGTTGAAAAATTTGAGCTGTCAGGACAAGTTAATGATGTGAACTAGCCCATCTTACCACATCTTGAATCCCGCACTCTTCTCTGATAACCATATATATCTCACTCAAAATGAAACCTTTTATTGAAAAACCCTTCATCTTCACCAAGAAATGTTTGAAATTTATGACGAAAGTATTAGGTGTCGTAAAAAGAAATCTTTAATTTTCCAATAGATGTCTTTAGTTATCTCTATCTCGCGTTGTTTAAGTCCGATCGGGCACTAGATGGCGTCAGAAAGATGAGATTTCGTACTACAAAAACTTTTGTGATAGTTTTGTGATTAGTTGACTCGGTTTAGTTTGAGCGCGCGTCGAAGATGAACACTTGCATGGAGAAAATATTTAAGAGTTTTCCGATGTATGGGTACCACATGAGTAAGTAAACCTCATAGAACGAATTTCCATTTGAGAATCACCGCTGAATCGCAACAAAATAAACCCATTTATGAATCGGTTGGTGACTGGTGATGAAAAGTGGATCACTAACGACAACGTCAAGCAAAAACAGTTGTGGTTGAAATGCGGTGAGCTGACGGAAACGGTGTCTAAGATAGGATTGACGGCCAGGCAAGTTCTGGTGTGAGTGGCAGAGAATTATCTGCTATGAGCTGCTCGCTTACGGCACAACTGTTAACTCGGAACTCCCCCACTCCCCAGTGTGGGGGATATGATTTAACGCAAAATCACTTGGATTGCGACTGATTCCGTCGTGCACGCAGGTCGAGAGACTTCAGACCCGACTAACAGATCCCCCCACTACGCTTGCCAGCCGCCGTTCGCGATGACCAGATTTTTATTTGATAATGCACCCGGCACCGCACACATGTTCCGATTCTTCCACTGTTCCATTGAAGCCAGAGCGACTTGGAGATTTGTACGCTAAATCCCATGGTTCCGAGTGATTTTTCCAAACCTTTATACAGTTGACTGCTGCTCGGAATAGCTCGGTAGTGTTCACATCATACCAGGTTCTGAGATTTTTCAACCATGAAATTCGTCTCCTTCCAAAACCCCGTTTTCCCATCACTTTGCCCTGCAATATGGTCTGCAGTAACTGAAATCTGTTTTCATTTCTCATTATGAGCCCAAGGTATTGGAGTTTCCGAATTTTCACAGTTTCCACCAACCTTCTGAGAACTTCCTGGTTAGTTATGTGATCTATCCACGATATCTTCAAGATCCTTCGATACAACCACATCTCGAATGCCTTGAGCTTCTTTGTTGTGGCTTGAGTGAGTGTCCACTATTCTACACCGTAGAACAAAATGGAAAAGACATAACAACGCAGGAGTCTTATTTTGGTGTTGTGAAAATCTACTGCCTCAATTTTTTGCCAGAAGGAATGAAGGCTTCTATGGGAGAGGTACAATGATATTACCTTCAGAATGGCAACAAGTTATTGAAAACAACACGGTGCGCATATTTGACTCAAATCGAATCATTCTAACTATGGTAATTAAAGCCTTGTTTCTCATGCAAAAATAATGGATTTTTCACTTTATATTTTCAAATTACATCAATGGTTGTTTTTCACATAATACTCAAATAACACAGTACAGTGCATCCCATTTTGGGTGAGACAGCCAGGTTTCTCGCTTGTTATTTAAGATAGAGCCTTGCGGTTTTCACGTTCCTGTCCTACTTTTTCGTGAAACTCAAGTTGGTCTAATCAGATTTTGCATAAATGTTTCCGTTCAAGAGATACAGGGCGATTCAAGAAATTGATACTTTTCGGACACCTCCTTTATCTCCGAAGTTATTAGAAATAATGCTGAGCTGAAAACTACATCTGAATCGGAATTCTGCGTAGAATCCAGAGACGTACTCAATATTTTTTTTCGGGGTATGGTTTTGAAGATTCAACACAAACCTATATTTTTTTTAATGAAACACCATGTATATCATTACTTCGTTGAATTCGTTATTTTTTTCCCTTCAAAATGATGTATGATACTATGTAGGTAGGATGTTCAGAAATGTTAAAAAAACACTAAAACATCAAATAATGATGTTTTTTTGTTAATGGACAATGGATTTCCCATGTAAAAGAAGAATCAATAATAATAACAATAATTCATAGCGATGATAGCTAGATCAGATTGGTTTTTTCCCTCCAATGCCTACTTGATAAAACAATGCTCCCAAATGCATAGAAGCCATAATAACAACAAGGATGTTTGTATCATCAATGACCTTCTACTTTCAAAAATCGAAAGTAATAATCCCCTTATCAAAACATAGAAAATTCATGCCCATTTACAAAAAATCATCATTATTTGATGTTTTAGTGTTTTTTAAACATTTCTGAACATCCTACCTACATAGTATCATACATCATTTTGAAGGGAAAAAAATAACGAATTCAACAAAGTAATGATATATAGGATGTTCCATTAAAAAAAATATAAGTTTGTGTGGAATCTTCAAAACCATACCCCGAAAAAAAATATTGAGTACGCCACTGGATTCTACGCAGAATTCTGATTCAGATGTAGTTTTCAGCTCAGCATTATTTCTAATAACTTCGGAGATAAAGGAGGGGTCCGAAAATTATCAATTTCCAAAATCGCCCTGTATCTCTTGAACGGAAACAGTTATGCAAAATCTGATTAGACCAACTTGAGTTTCACGAAAAAGTAGGACAGGAACGTGAAAACCGCAAGGCTCTATCTTAAATAACAAGCGAGAAACCTGGCAGTCTCACCCAAAATGGGATGCACAGTACATGTTGATTCCCGGAAACCTGACGTTTTCGTAACAGGTAGTAAGGGTAGGGTCATTGCCTTCAGGAAGGAATGCCATTTCAGTAACAGTGGATAGTGGACCGTGCAACATCGCATGTTGTGTTCATTCGCAGAAATGACACGATTATTACAGTACAGCGCCTCTTCCGTAAATAATTGAATGTTGGACGGCATGGGTATATTCCTAGCCGCAATGCAATCCTGAAATTGTCTGAAAACGATAACATTCAACTCACTAATGACGAATTCCTGCTCGAATTTGATATTGGCCTGCAGTCCGAAAACTCATTGTCACTCGAACGAGAGGACCTAGAATCTTGTAATTTTCAGGATATGTTCGGATCTCAAATTCTGCGGTAAGGAAGGGTTCATACCACGTGGCATTCTTGTGAACTGCCAAAGTTCACCTACTCCTCTATCCCCAGCGTTTTTGAGATTCCGCCACTTTCAGGACGAATAAAGCAATCTCAAGCCTCTGATTTACCGTCTTTTTCTAAAGGGCGTTTTTTTTAGAGCTATAGAACTTTAAATTGCAATAAAACAACGATGGATTATTCGATTGACATGAATTTTATTTATCTGCAAAATAATCTTGTGGCATTACATTTTAAATATGATTTCTGGCATATGACCGCCACGGCTGGCTCGGATGTAGTCCAATCTGGACGTCCAATTTTCGATGACTTTTTTCAACATTTATGGCCGTATATCGGCAATAACACGGCGAATGTTGTCTTCCAAATGGTCAAGGGTGCCTTATCCGCATAGACCAATGACTTTACATATCTCCACAGAAAGTAGCCTAGCGGTGTTAAATCACAAGATCTTGGAGGTCCAAATCCACAGGTCCAAATCGTGAAATTAGGAGGTCACCAAACGTGTTTTTCGATAAATCGATTGTGGCACGAGCTGTGTGACATGTTGCGCCGTCTTGTTGGAACCACAGCTCTTGAACATCATGGTTGTTCAATTCAGGAATGAAAGAGTTAGTAATCATGGCTCTATACCGATCACCATTGAGTGTAACGTTCTGGCCATCATCGTTTTTGAAGAAGTACGGACCAATGATTCCACCAGCCCATAAAGCGCACCAAACAGTCAGTTTTTCTGGATGTAACGGTGTTTCGACATATACTTGAGGATTAGCTTCACTCAAAATGCGGCAGTTTTGTTTGTTGACGTAGCCATTCAACCAGAAGTGCGCTTCATCGCTAAACAAAATTCGCTTATGAAAATTGGGAACAAATGCAATCTCATTTTGGGCCCATTCGACGAATCTACGCCTTACTTGATGATCGTTTGGCTTCAATTCTTGAACGAATTGAATTCTGTAAGCACGCAAACCAAGATCCTTCCGCAAAAGTGGATGGACACAGATCCAATTCCTGTGCTCGATGTCGGATAGACTCATTGGGGTCTTCCTCAATGCTACGCTCTGCAGCAGCAATAGCTTCTTCTGTACGCACCGTACGGCGTCTCTGGGGATGCGAGTTATCAATAAGAGTAAACGTTGTGCGAAAACGTTCCATGGTTAATCGAATTAACTGCTCTGATTGACGATTTTATCGACGATAAAATGGACCCAGTGCTCGATACGTATTCCGCACAGAACCATTATTTTCGAAATAAAATTGCACTATTTGCAAGCGTTGTTCAGGCGTGAGTCTATTCATGATGAATTCCAAACCAAACTGAGTATAAATCACTTGACAGCTGTTAAATCGGTCGCCATCTTGAACAGTAATGCCAACCTAAAGTTATATACCTCGGAAAAAACACCCTATACAACATGTAGGAATTCAAAATATGTTTTTACGTCTTTATTTTCAATTTCAGAAGAAGCGTGATTTCAATTTTTGACAAGACTTTCAGTATAATATTTGCATGTTGAAAATCATACAGTAGGTGGTCCTACGAAAACTTAACAACACGATTTTCCGACTTTAAAATGAAAATGTGGAAAATCGCTAGGACCCAATAATTTCTGATTCGATGGGAAACAACTTTTCCGCTCTTCGCATCCTCGTAACTGATTACAATCCTTTGATTTTGGATAGGGATGAGGGTTATTGCGACACCTCATTTTGAAGATCTTATCGAGTTCTATCTTAACCTGAAAGTTCGCTTCATAATTCCCATCCGAACGAAATGGCAGGTAAACTAGTGTTTCGTGATCTTCTTATAAACACCCTATACATTTTTGGTTCAAACCGCGAACAGCCTTATAATACTACGTATTTGCAAAATCGAAATAGAAGAAAATTTTTTTGAAAGAAGCTTGTTGTAGAGTTATAGAGATCTGACAATATTTTAGGGAGAAAGATCATTGTCTCAAAACCCAATATGCCAATTTTCAGCTCAAAATTATGATTAGTTTTCAATAAACGTCTAATAGGCCATACCGGGAATCACCCTGTATGACAGCATATGAGAAATAACTCATCATGTAAATTGAAGTAGGTATATTCCAGCATCAAATTCCAACTAACTTCATTACATTGAAACGAACTCCCCCTAAAAAAAAACTGAATGTTCATCCAAATCCATAAATATTCTTCAAAGGAAAACTCTCGCGGTCGCTTTCAGTTCTAAATGAATCCATTCATAACTTTTTGCTATAAATGGAGTAGGAAAATGAAATCCTCAAAGCAGTTTATCGGAATTGAATACAGAGATGAGATGAAAATTTAATGTAATCCCTTTGTATTGTGCAGGTTGAATTCACCAGATGGTTTCATTCAACTATTCGTCGAAGAAATTGAATGGCATAAGCCTGTTTACCAGAATTCATTATTATCGGCATGTTGTCTACTTCTCGTATTCATAGAGAGGGAAATGTGGGAATTATGTCAAGGACAAGGCATTCAATGTTTATTTTTCCTCGAACCCGTAGTTGTTCGCGATGTTAATCCCTCTTTGGGTAGAATTTATTTGGAATTCCATCGAAGTGAGCAGTATAATAGTTCACCTATTTTTGCAGATCGGTTTTCATTTCATGGTCTCAAAAATTTCCACTCAATGATGACGAATCCGTCCTCAAATTCGATCCAGTCCGTTCGTTTTGATAGTGTTATCACACAATTAATCGACAACTCAAGCAGAATTTCGGAAAGAATTGCCTAATAATTCTGTAGCAAGAGAAAAACCAATTGAGATCAAATCATCATTATCAATCGTTATCACATCATCACATTATCACGTCATCACATTATCACATCATCACATTATCATTATCACGTCATCACATTATCATTATCACATCATCACATTATTATTATCACATCATCACATTATCATTATCACATCATCACATTATCATTATCACATCATCACATTATCATTATCACATTATCATTATCAAATCATCATATTATCGCATTATTTTTCATCATTATCAACTTATTGGCAACTCAAGCAGAATATCTAAAAAAAATATACCTAATAATTCTGTAGCAAGAGAAAAACCGATTGCAATTTCAACCTTTATGCAATAAATTAAAATTAATTTTTTTTCTGGAATATTTTGTAGCTCATCATTTATACGTCATATTCTGTTTGATTTGTTAATAAAGTTCATCAATAAAGTGAAATATCCTAAAATTCAGTCAAAAAAAATGGTTCAGTTCATGTCGGTGATTTTCTCGTTTTGTTATCAAACGATTGATTCGCGATACTTTCTCAACAGCATATATTTGCTTGTATGAATTTGACAATTGAAGCACATTTGTGTGTTAAAGAAGAAAGGAGGATGAATACTGAAACAACCCAAATACAAAACTTATTTCAATAAATAATTTCACGAATATCCATGAAAATTTAATAGATGGATTCTGGTATTATTAATTCTGAAATCGGATCTCTGAAAATGAGGTGAGCACTAGCGTGAAGTCGGGAGCTTTTGAGCGTTGATTCATCTATTCGCATATTGCATCCTTGGAGACCACCTTTATACCTACATAAAGCGTTAACTCGTGTGGTACCCACATATCTTGAAACCAGCCTTATGCAAATTGTTCCAAAGGGTTTTTTCTGCAATCTTTTGATCTTGGACAATCAAAACAGTGCGGACATGACTTTCCATAATGTTATCAACATTTTCGAAAAATGGCCTTCCATTGCTTGTTGCATCTCTGACATCGAAATCACCGGGACGGAATTGACGAAACCAAAATTGCGCGTGATTGACTGTTACAGTATCAGGACCATAAACACTATTTATATTTCCAGTCGCCTAACTTGCATTTTCGCCTTTTTCGAAAAAAAGAACTGTAAAATATAGCGTATTTTCTCTTAGCACGTGTCCATTTTTGACGGGCGCTCGAACTAATTCGAGTCATTAATCACAGAAATGTCAGAAAAGTTTTTGTAGTACGCCAGTACGAAATCTCGTCTTTCTAACGCCATTCAAGTGGAACCCGATCGGACTTATACAACGCGAGATATAGATAATTAAAGCCATCTATTGAATGAATAATGGAATTCTTATTACTTACTAGACCACCCAATATTAATTTTGAAATCGGTTATCTGAAAATGAGGCTAGGTCAGGTGACCAGCCGGCCACCTGTTGGGACATGACTTCAGAAAAATATCAAGTATGCTTAATTTTTGGGATGGTTATTTTCAGCTCTATCGAAATATTTAGAAATAAACGGGGTGTCCCATATTAAAAAAAATTCAACAGTGATATGTCATGAAATATAACTTAGCGGGAAATTCATTTAACGTCATTGAATTTTACGTAAAAAATTGCTGCAAGAAGGCAGAATATTATGTAACCCTATGCAGTTGCGGTTTTCGCCAATGAGTTTCTCATGAAAATTCTAAACATCAGTTTTCGTCTGCCTAGTATAAAAATAGGACTTCCCATGCAATTTAGCCCACCTATTTATAGCCTCTTACCTCATCTATTCTTCTCATTAAATAAATAAATAAATTCTTGAATTTTGTAAGACTCTAGTAATGCTATCAGCACAGAATTTTGCAAAAGGTTTGAATGGGTCATTGAATGCAAACTTCCAATGCGGTCCGATCTGTCACTAAAACATTAATTATTTTTTCGATATAGGGTAATTTTTTTAAAGGCTCCTCGAATTTCTCATGGTTCAGCACGTGGCTTCAAGTTGTCAATCTATATCCAACTAAACATTTTCATCTCAATGGAATATGCAGTTTTCAAATTAACAGGTCAAAAAATCCGGAACGGCCATATTGACAGAACCTTTGCCGAATTTTTCCCAAAACCTAACCTAGCCATACCCTCCATATTTCAAATTCCTAGGTTCGAAATTTGTCGTGTGACGGACCTTATCGTCCACGAACATTCCCGACTCAAAATTCGAAAATTACGGACATTGTAACGAAATGACGAGATTTCCATAAATGCTAGTTGCCATCTATCGAAACGTGCTTAATTCTGTATTGCCTACGCGGATAGTACGTGGTATTTTCAGCGTTTAATTAATTTTGGAAATCCCATAATTGTTTCCGCGAAATTAATTAAACTGGTTAGAGGTCAGTGTATCGAAATTAGATCAAAATTCCTGGAATGTGCATAATAATTTAGCAATTAAACCTTGGTTACGCAACACGCAGAGCTAGGCTAGGTATTTCGGCGAATCTTATCCTACACTTGTGCAAATAGGTTTAAGAGATAGTTTCTCCCCTATGGAATACAGAAATTAGCACATGCTCTGCATGGGATGGTGAGATACGTGTATATTCTTCGTCACATCATAAACTTGACGAATTAAGCAAGAGCCAATTCTCGTATGTCAACTTCATGAATTAAATTATAGGAGGCGGATATAGCAGATGAAAGTACCCTCCTAAGAGAGAATTTCCAACACTAAATTTTTGTAATGAAAATTTTCAGCGAAAAATTGAGCTCCATTTCCGTCAAGTTGTCGAATAATACATAGGCGTACGACTTTGCATCCACCGTTTTATTTTCCGGAATTCGAGGCTTTATTGTAAGAAACTGGTAACATTTATGATTCAAAGTATTGTCTATCGCTGGCCACCACTTTCTCCCATCTTTCGGGCAGCGTACGAATCCCGCGTTGAAAAAACTGGTCATCATCTGAAGCGATCCACAAATCGGTCCAATTCTTTACTTCCTCATAAGACCGGAAGTGCTGGTCAGCCCGGCCGTGTGGCATTGATCGAAACAACTGATAGTCCGAGGAAGCAACGTCTGGAGAATACCGCGGGTGGGGTAGGACTTCCCATTTCAACGTTTCCAAGTATGTCTTGTCCACTTTCGCAACATGGGGTCGAGCATTGTCATGCTGTGAAATCACTTTATCAGGTCTCTCGTTGTATTGCGGCGGTTTGTCTTTCAATGCTCGGCTCAAACGCATTAATTGCGTTCGATAAGGATCGCCTGTGATTGTTTCCCTCGGTTTCAACAACTCATGATACAATCTGCCGAGCTGGTCCCACCAAATACTGAGCATGACCTTGGAACCGTGAATATTCGGTTTGGCCGTCGACGTGGAAGAATGGCCGGAATATCCCCATGATTTTCTGCGCTTGGTATTATCGTTATCAACCCATTTATCGTCTCCAGTCACAATGCGATGCAGAAATCCCTTTTGTCTTTGCCCTGCAAGCAGCTGTTCACAAGCAAATAAACACTGTTCAACATCTCCCGCATACAACTCGTATGGCACCTGTAATTCTGCTCTCTTCCCCCGCCATGCTGGTCTTTGACATCAAAATCACCATTCTTGAAGCGTTGAAACCACTCTCGGTACGTTCTTCCACTAGTGGTCTCACCATAGGTATTTGAGAGCATTCGATGAGCCTCAGACGCAAATTTCTTTATATTAAAGCAGAAAATTAAAACCTCTCGCAAATTACGAGAATTTGGCTCGTAAGCTGATACGTTTAATCGAGCCACAACGACCCCAGTTCAAATAATAATAATACCGCTACAGCTATCTCATGGTACACTAAGCCGAGCTGGTCCCACCAAATACTAAGCCTGACCTTGGAACTGTGAATATTCGTTTTGGTCGTCGACGTGGAAGTATGACCGGGATATCCCCATGATTTTCTGCGCTTGGGATTATCGTAATGAACCAATTTTTCGTCTCCAGTCACAATGCGATGCAGAAATCCCTTTTGTCTTTGCCTTGAAAGCAGCTGTTCGCAAGCAACCAAACGCAGTTCATTATCTCTCGGCTTCAACTCGTACGGCACCCAATTTCTTTGTTTCTGAATCATTCCCACGACTTTCAGGCGTTTTGAAATGGCTTGTTTCGTCAGTCCCAATGATCCTGCCAATTCTTGTTGCGTTTGACTCGAGTCTTGACCAAGTAATGCCTCCAATTCTGTATCTTCGAAAACCTTCTCTTCCACCGTCATACTAGTCTTCGTCGTCAAAATCACCGTTCTTGAAGCTTTGAAACCACTCTTGGCACGTTCTTTCACTCATAGCGGCCTCACTATAGGTATTTGAGAGAATTCGATGAGCCTCAGCCTCAGCTGACATGTTTAATCAAGAATTACTTTATGATGCAGATACAAATCGACTAATATTTCGACGGTGTTAAGTTTACAAATACCTTAGCTTATTGTATGACATCTACTATCTATTTATTTCGCCTACCACTTACCGCTACAGCCATCTATTGCAAAACGGCGGAAGCAAAGATGTACTTATAATACATATTCCTATGGAGCTGAACGCTAAAGATCAATGATTTTTTAATAGAAAACCAAACGTGAAATCTTTCGGAAAAAATACAGAAGTTATTTACAACATGTAGTGATAATTAAGAAAACAATTACTCCTTCTTTATTGAAAAACTCAAAATGAAAACGTGAAAGGGAATTTCATAAAAATTGGTCTTTATAAGAGATAGCGATATGTTGATTTTTTTATATTAACAACAAACCTTCTTTTTATGGAAACAACAATCCTCAATTCCAATCAATGGATCACTTACTTTGGACATATTTCTAACAAACACCCTTTATATATTCCATACAGGGGAGTTCTCTATCAAATTTTTTTAACAATCTAAACTACTCAAAATGATAACAGTAAAATAAAGAGAGTTGGTTTGTTTTTTCTTGAATGATTTCGAAAAGTAACCACAAACGTCGTGTCTCACATAAACATATTTTTTCATTTCTACATCTAGGGCCTTGTTAATAGGTTTAGCGGCTTCCAAATCCTGCAGAAACCCAAATGCAGATTTACTTACACACGCCAATTTCGATTCGATCGTGAATAACAGACATAAATAACAAGTTCCAAATGTAAATCAGTAGCGAACGAGAAAGGGGATGAATTTTTCGAAATACATTTCCCTTCCAATTGAGTGAGAAGCGTGGGTAGACCGACGTAAGGAGGAAACCCCAACAATTACCTATAATTATTCCATTCATGAGTAAGAGCTTTGCCTGCTTTCGTTATTTGGATTTGAAAGATGAATTTAAATTTTGTGTTATTTCTTTTATGGACACTTGTTGAATGGAGTTATATTCTTGTTGACAATCAATCGGGCAGAAAACCTTTCTTGAGACATTTAGAGTTCACAGAACGCTCAAATATTCAGAACATTCATAGAAAAAAAATATATTTTTCGACAACTGGGCGTGAAGACAAAATGGTTCATAATTTCTGAAAGTTCTCAGTAGTAAAATTGTATCTACTTATTTTGCCCAATAATTTTTTGTTGATTTCATAATTTTTCGATTTGATTCATTTGGAATTCAGTCAAAATCATTGATCCAATTCTGAAGCTGTATTTTTTTACCATAAACTTAAATAAATTTACTGGTGGTCATGAACATAAACTAGTAGACATAAATTTTCGAATATCACAAAGAAAACAATTCAGTAATTTATACGTAGGTACAAATATTAGGCCAATTGAAAAGTCCCCGGTCTGATGCACAGATGGCAGTGCTAGTATTAAATCCATATGATTTTTAGTTAGTACCAACCTTCAAACGATACGTTTTAAAATTTGACAGCAGTTCGACCAATAGTTTGTAAGATATTGCTTTATGAGTGTAGCTACTTTTGTTAATTGAAAAAAAAAGTAAAAAAAAAAATTTCTTGTGCTGATGAAATATTGCTTTGTGAAGGGAAAAAATACCGTTGAAGCTAAACCTAGGCTTGATGAAGAGTTTCCAGGGTTTGCACCAGGAAAATCGACCATCATTGATTGGTATGCTAAGTTTAAACGTGGTGAAATGAGCACCGAAGACGGCGAACGCAGTGGACTCCCAAAAGAGGCTATCACTGACGAAAGAAAAATCAAATAAGTTCAGCAAATAATTTTGAATGACCGTAGTATAGTTGATAGAAATAGCAGACATTATGAAGATATCATCTGAACGTGTACATCATTCATATCATTCACGAATATTTGTTCATGAGAAAGCTGTGTTCAAAATGGATGCCGCGCGAGCTCACAATCGATCAAAAGCAACAACGTGTTAATGATTCTGAGCAGTGTTCGAAGCTGTTTAAGCGCAATAAACCTGAATTTTTCCGTCGATATGTGACAATGGAAGAAATATGGCTCCATCATTTCACTCTGGAGTCCAATTTACCTACTCCGTGGACTGCACACAATGAACTGAATCCAAAGAGTGGAAAAATACAACAGTCTGCTGGCAAGGTTATGGCGTCAGTATTCCGGGATGCGCAAGGTATACTATTCATTGAATACCTTTAAAAGGGCCAGACCATCAACAGCGATTATTATATAGCGTTATTGGATCGTTCAAAGTATGAAATCGTTAAAAAACGGCCCCATTTGAAGGAAAAAAAGATGCTGTTTCATCAAGACAATGCGCCATATACAAGCTAATGAAAACAATGGCAAAATTGCATGAATTGGGCTTCGAATTGCTTCTGCATCCACCGTATTCGCCAGATACTCGCTGTAAAGAAATTTAGCGTCAATGAAGAAGTAATCGCTGAAACTGAGGCCTATTTTGAAGCGAAAGACAAATCGTACTACAAAAATGGTATCGAAAAGTTGAAAGATCGCTATAATCGCTGTATCGCCCTCGAAGGCAACTATGTTGAATAATAATTAGAGAACAGATCAAAGATGATTCGTTCTCGAGTTACAGGGTTTTTCTGAGGAATAGGTGCTTCTGTTTGATATATTAAAAAAATTCCATAACATAATATTCCATTTTTTTTCCGACAATTTTTATGGTTCATAACACACTGATAAGAGATATTTCAGATCGATAAAACAGTGTTTCCTGCCCAAGAAACCAAATTTTCAAAAGAATCGTGTAGCCCCCCAGTATATCTGAAAAGGCGTGGTCCCAAATGAGAACCCTGAGGCACTTCCGATTCCACCCTGTAATCTGACAACTAAGCATCATTTTTTATCATGCATTGTAGTAAATAATATACTATTCCACAAAAAGTAAGGAAGCTTAGAACTTCTGAGACTGTTTCAAAAGTTTCCATTTTTCTTCAGCGATTTTTCAAGTATGATAGATCTAAATGTTTACTCACTTATCTAAATTATTTTTTTGCCCATTCCTTTATGGGTTCCACATTTTCAGTTGAAAATTTATTTTGAGTAGTATGGCCTTCTAGAACATAAACCACAGCATGACAACACGTTAGCATACTTTCGATCATATTGTTGAAGCAGCCTTGTTCAATTTCTCTTCAGAGTTGTGGTAAGAGCCGCTTTAGTTCTTGAAGCGTATGAGGAGTTGATTGGTGAGAATCTAAAGCTCTCTATAGCTGATCTCAAACGTTTTCAATGGAATTGAGGTCTGGCGACCGAGAGGGCAAGGCCAAATGCGGAATACCGTGGATTTCCAGAGCTTCATCGACAATTCTCGCACGATGAGGTGACGTATTATCATCCAAAAACAAGGAATTTGGCCTAATGGTAGCATGAAATAATGGAATAATGTTAGTCATTAACTTGCTCTTTGTAGATCTTCACATTCATGCATCAAGCACCAACAATGGACTAGTTTTCATTTTTTTGTTAAGAATTAATTCTAAAAATTTAAGTGAAATGAAACGAAAATGTGGAAGAATCATTGAAATATCTCTAGAAATGAAAAAGTTATGGGACTTTGAAGTTGCGCTTGGAAGAATAATTTCATAGTACGTGTAAGTGGCGTGACGTCACACACTAGACGACTGGTATTCGCAGAGTGCTTACGAATTCATTGGTGTACAATCACTTGTGCCGTTCGTGTCGTGTTTTGTTCGTTACACGATGGCTGAAATAACTTACTATATACATACATATAGATTACTTTTTTCTCTTTTTACTTTTTACTCCTCACATAAATATATTTTGCCATTGATAGACTTCAACCACCAGTACTCAACTACAAACTGTTCATGAAACGTTTTTTAAATAAATCATCATTATAAGTTGAACCATGACGAAGCAAACTCAAAAGTAGATACTTACTTGAAAAGTCTAATTCCTTTTATTTCAGCACTGACATAAGATGGATTTGAAGAAAAAAACTCCATCACTGCGAATATATCTATTTTAGGCAAATTGTCACTTTGTCCTTTCACGAAGCCTTCTTCCATTATGGTGATATAAAAACAAAACTCGAGTTAAAACTACACTGTACAACTACAAACGGCGCTATACCCTTGGCGCGGCTAAGTATTTTTAAACGTAATTTATGGTGTAGGGATCACAGGCAAGTGCCGTGACGTCACAGACCAAAGACGTTCCGCGTTAAAATACGTAAATTTAAATAATCTATTTCTCAGTCATTTATCGATGGATTTCCAAAATTTTTTCACTGATTTATCAGTTTTGCTCTATATTTTAATTCTATCGTGTCAAATATAGTATTATCAACATCACTAAACTAGTCCATTCTGTACGTCCATTCAAACAAATGTCTTCCCAAACAGTAACTGTACCACCTCTGAACGGATGAATTTCCTGAACCGATATGCGATTTCTGGTCATCAGAAGATTGGTCCATAAACGAACACGCCGACTATCCAAAAACCATCCATATCTCGACTCATCTATGGACAATACAGACCTCCATTGATTGTTCCAATTCACGTTCTCATTGGCCCATTCCAATCGCAGTCGCATATGATTTTGAGATAATGAAATCCTTCTCAGAAGTCGTCGAGAATGTAGATTAAAGCCTCAGAATCTTCGACGAGCTGTTTCAATCGAACCAAAACACCAGAAGCGTTTCCAGTTTCTCGATATTGATGAATGAGTCGGAACTACGCTTTCACCAACTTGAAAGAAATTCGCAACATCTCTCTGAATAGCTCTATTGGCTTCACCCGCACCAAGTTCGCGTCTAGGCATTATTTCAAAACAACAATCAAAGTTGATTGTAAGAACGCAGGGCTGTCGCTAGCCAAACTGAAGCTCCATTTTGAAGAGACCCATTTTGCCGCCCTAACTGAAGCTAACTCTGCAGAATAATAAAAATTAATATTAGATAATTGGGGTCCGGTGCCTGGTCAAGCGTTTCTACCGACCAGGAAAAAATACAAATCGGAACCCTTTAAGGTTTGGGATTTCGGACTAAGCGAAAGAATTTCAAAAATTTAGTGTGGAAGTGAAAAAACTCCACACTTTTTCATACAAAGTGTTTTAGGAAAAAAAAATGTATTTCAAGTGTAATTATTTTTAATGAATTCAAATTTTAATCCAATAAATGATTCAGGATAAGTGGAATAGTAAACAATAAACGTGCTCAACTGAATTCTAATGAATAAATGATAAAATATATTAATTGTGTTCAGGTTTCAGATCCTGACAGATGTGAACATTTCTTTATTTCTCTTTTTTTTGATATGATGAAATTGAAAAACAGGATGATGCAAATGAACTGTTATTTTAAATTCGAATAGATGTTACAGATATTCACTATGCAAAAATGTTTAAGATTAGTGAATTTGATGAAAAAAATCATTAGTGAAATTCGTTTAAATGAAAAAAAAAAATTTAATTCGTTCAGTAAATGTAGATAATGCCTCTCTCCATTATTTGCCACCCCTCTAGAGTGAGCCCTGCAGTTTCAGGTTCCTAGCGCAGTTTCGATTTTAGAAAAAGCTTGAAAATTGTTTTTTTTTTTTGTTTAGGATTATCGAATAAAACAATCGGATGATGCGGATGAACCATTATCTAATTCGAATGCGCCCACGTTCAACACTAGTTAATTTGATATACAAAATGAAGAATATTATAAAATAATGTAATGTGTTATGAAATAATGAAAATAAAAAAAAGAAAACAAAAAAACCAGTTCGAAATGATGAAATGGAATCGTTTTCTTATATTTTGCATTCCATTCTGAGGAATCAACATTCTGATTAGGGAATTGAAAAGAAAATTATCCAGAACCCCAAGTGGCAATAAAATTCGGCAACGTAAAGGGAACGCCGACAAGCCTGATGAGTGCATGTGTTTTTTTTAACGTTAATAACTCGTAAACAGCACTATGAGGGGATCACGCCACATCGGGATATTTATGAGTATAATCTATAATGCGGACCTTTTATGGTTTTTGATGTTGATTAAATTTGAAGGTTTTCTTTCTGTTGTTGCTGACTGAATTAAATCTCATTTGGTCCTTTGAATTTCTACTTATGTGATTATTGTTGATCAAGCTTGAAATGCCGCCCTTGACTTTTGCCGCCTTAGGCGACTGCCTACCTTGCCTAACCCCTAGCGACAGCCCTGTAAGAACGTAAAACAACAACTGATCCAAAATTTTTAGATATGCGAATGATAAGAACATGCCTGAAACTAACGAAGTTATCAACGAGGGGCAAAAAAACCATTCAGATACATATAAGAATTTTTTTTCTCATAAATGAACATTTGGTGGACATGTATCGGCAATTTTTGAAACGATTACAAAATTGTTGAACTTCCTCGATTTTTGTGGAGTAGTATATTTGTAATATGATGCAGATAGCTCCAAGAAAATTCATCCGAAGGACAGATTTTTCAAATCATAAAAACTGATAGTCAATTAAAATGTGTAATGGCTGCAACAATACCTACATTTTGGTTGATATTTTAGATTAATGGTTTTCACATGTTCTTCAAATATGAATAGGGAATAGGAATAAAACAAAACCCGACGAAGCTTATACTGGAAAAGTTTTCACGAATGTTGTCCAGGTCCGGATAAAATCAGCGAAAACCGGTCTGCCAAATCTCATTCAATATCTTGTCCCAACCAGTACAATAAATGGGGGAGACGAGCAAATTTTTCTTGGATAACTTTTGAAAGTAACGTCCGAAACTTTCACTTCCCAAGTTTGAGAAGCCAGATTAGTCATTTTACCCTCATCCTTTTATTCTATCAGTCATTCCTGTGATCAACAAAGTCTCGAAAGAGTAAAAACTCAATACATAAAAAATTCTAGCTTCTCTTCCAATTAGATTCTGATTGTTATCATTAGGTCTCGATTCGATACCTTGGATCAGAAAATATAGTTTTCACCATTTTGATGTCGGGTAGATAATTTAAAGTGCATAAAGAGATAGGTACTCTAAAAGTTGTGATGGTGTAAATGTCAGAATATTAAATTAGAAATTACATAATGTAAATAAATGTTATCAACGGGAGATTTCTTGATTTTCTTCTGAGATTGCATCCACACATTACGATGGCTAAGCCATAAGTAATACTCAATAAAAAAATATGCCTTGTGATTGTAAAGGGTGTTTTTTTTAGAGCTATAGAACTTTAAATTGCAATAAAACAACGATGGATTATTCGATTGACATGAATTTTATTTATCCGCAAGATAATCTTGTGGCATTACATTTTAAATATGATTTCTGGCATATGACTGCCATGGTTGGCTCGGATGTAGTCCAATCTGGACGTCCAATTTTCGATGACTTTTTCCGACATTTGTGGCCGTATATCGGCAATAACACGGCGAATGTTGTCTTCCAAATGGTCAGGGATTTGTGTCTCATCCGCATAGACCAATGACTTTACATAGTCCCACAAAAAGTAGTCTAGCGGTGTTAAATCACAAGATCTTGGAGGCCAATTCACAGGTCCAAAACGTGAAATAAGGCGGTCACCAAACGTATCTTTCAATAAATCGATTGTGGCACGAGCTGTGTGACATGTTGCGCCGTCTTGTTGGAACCACAGCTCCTGGACATCATGGTTGTTTAATTCAGGAATGAAAAAGTTAGTAATCATGGCTATATACCGATCACCATCGATTGTAATGTTCTGGCCATCGTCGTTTTTGAAGAAGTACGGACCAATGATTCCACCAGCCCATAAAGCGCACCAAACAGTCAGTTTTTCTGAATGTAACGGTGTTTCGACATACACTTGAGAATTAGCCTCACTCCAAATGCGGCAGTTTTGTTCGTTGACGTAGCCATTCAACCAGAAGTGCGCTTCATCGCTAAACAAAATAAAATGGACGTAGTGAGCGATACGTATTCCGCACAGAACCATTATTTTCGAAATAAAGTTGCACTATTTGCAAGCGTTGTTCAGGCGTGAGTCTATTCATGATGAATTGCCAAACCAAACTGAGAATAAATCACTTGACAGCTGTTTAATCGGTCGCTATCTTGAACAGTAATGGCAACTTAAAGTTATATACCTCGAAAAAAAACACCCTATATCATTTGGTATGCATTTTTTCGACGAGTTCATTTATTTTGGGATACCTTTAAATATTTTACGCTTGTATAAAATTTTCCGTATTTTATCTTGCTTTTCGTCTGGTATAGAAGCCGACTGAAATGTAGAATGGAATGTCTCATTCTTCAGGTGAGCGACCCTATAAAAAATGTTGGTTTCCTTTTTGTTATAGGTATCCCGATTTATACGACATGGAAGAACAACCAGCTCCAGAGCCTGACCATTACTTGGGTCGTCAGGGGCTTATACAGTTTCCAGATTTGTTGGCACCCTCTAGCCGCCAAGAGCCTGTTGAACAGTACATAGAGGATTATGGTTACCCAAGAATCAAATCCAAATCCCCAGAAAATTTATTGAGTAGTTCATTTGCCTATGTAAGTAAATAAATTATAGAATTTTATTCTTTATTCGATTTATACTATGAAAAACAAATAAGTGGTCCTTTCTCTACTTCAGTAACACTGTTTCTACCGTAAACACCATAACTTTTGAAGGAAAGAGCATTTTTTAAAATACATTGGAGGTCAGATTGGTCAGAAAACGCTAGAGAGTTCGGTAATATACAAAATTCACCTAAAGTTTCGGAGTTATAACCATCTGAATTTTTGTTTTCCAAATTACTCAAAAACCATAGAACCATAGTAATTTGATAAGCAAAGGCAGGAAAGGTCACCAACCAAAGTGAACACCAAACTGTATTGGAGTCAAGCTTCACAGTCACTTGGATTGTAAAATTAAATCCTTGAATCACAGAAAATTTGAAAATGAGGTCAAAACCTTACTAATTCAGGGTACCTATTATACAGGGTGTTCCGTAATTGGAGATACAAACGAAAATAGCAGATTCCTCGGATCATTTTAAGAATAAAGTCTCATGAACTAGCAAATGAGTTGTTGTCGAAATACAGGTTTTAAAGTTTTTTTTCTCATAGCACTTTACCATCAAAAAGATATTCAACTCAAATTTGGCATAAATATTCCAATTTGAAGTTCTCATAATGTGATATGCTAATTGTGGATGGAAATTCATAGGGTGAGATGTTTTCTGGAACAGAGCCCGCTTTTTGCCTCTAAAACTTTTATTTGGAGGCCCACTGGTATTTTAGAAAAAAGCAAAAAGAAACTCTGACCCAGTACCACACTTTTCAGTTTCTTGTAGTTTCGTCGTATCTACTACCGATTTCGAGAAAAAAAATTCAAATAATTTTCTAATGATCCTCAGGGAAATACGATTTTTTACTAAGTTCAAATTAGTAAGCTGTCATGAATGAATAAATTATAAGTTTTGGTACTTATTTATTCAATTTGCAAACAAATCGTTTGCGGGTCCATCTTTATAGAACTTTTTTCTTTAATTAATCCAAGGAATCTCTCATTTCCGGAACACCCTTGTAGGACTTAGAAAGAATGGCTATCTCCCATACCATGTGACGAAGTAATAGATAAATATGTCGCCTTTTCCGATTGATCAATTAGATAGACGTCACTTTGACCTTTGACATCAAAATTGGGGAACATACAATTCGCCAATAAATTTACCACTAAAATTTAGGCAGATGATAAAGATTCTTGTCAAAACTACTTGTCCGATTTAGACGTTTTTTTTAATGACAGGTTATTTCGTCCTGAACGTAGGCGTGTAAACCGTATGTGTATCAACATATATACTCTGTAGAGTGTAACGGTATTTTTTTTTTTTTTTATTATCAAATCAAATCAAATCAAATCAAATATATTTTCAACCAATATATAAGTTACATTATCAATTGGAAATTGAGCGCACACTTTAGCCTTATCGTTTTTCAACTGTTTTTTTTTAATTCACTTCATTATCTTTTTATTACTCGAGAAACAACATTTCATAGCATGACATGATCTTATTGAATTTAATTAACATTACCTGGGACCCTATTCTCGATAAGTGATGTTTCAAAAGTTACAAGTTTTATGAAAAGAAAAAACTATAATTGCGTCACCCGGTTTTTATAAAATAGAGATTTTTATACGCATATGATTTACTCACTAAGGTTCAGAAGAAAATTACCTCATTAAAAAAACGTCCAAATCAGTCCAGTACAGTTCTGACGAAAATTTATCTTGAACTTTTGCCTTATTTTCAGTGTTGCGTTTTTTGGCGAAGTGTACACAACATACAGGGACGCATATTCAAATCACATCTCATTTCTTTTACTTACATAATTTATATACATATGACATATTCTGTTTTATTTTTTCTTCAAATTCGAATGAAATATACATATTTTTCAACTTCAACTTCAATTTTCAGACTGATTATGATGGATTCTACATATAAAGTGGAAGCCCATTCAAGAAAATGTTACTTAATGTTGTTTGATTCGATGTTTTATCCATGATAGGCTTTTCAACACTTCCACAGACAGTTCAGTTGTTTCAACCTCAGTCACAATATTCAAATTGTAAAATTGTAAAAATATCGAGAGAAAACATCACAGAAGAAAGATAAACTGTTTGAGATAGATTCGACGGTGAGACTTTGAAGATATGTACATTTCGAAACAATTATTGTTGAACTAAATGTAAAAAAATGTTTATAAACTATCAGAAATCGACTGATTTTCTATTAAGGGGTGCTCATCTCACGGATGTTGTTTTGATTTTTCAAAGAACAACTGAACGTAGTTTATAATTATCACTTTGTACGAAAATTTATTTTTCGATTTTTTTTCTGTTATATTCAAAATTTCAGATTTCAGGTTTAAAGAAAATCTCCTATAGTTATAATGGAGAAGAGTACAAATAGTTCGAATTGACAGTTCTGTTATTGCAGGGGCTGTGATGATTCGTGATATTCACACTTTTTTTCAAAATAACACTAATGAGGGAGAATGTAACAGAATATGAGGATGAGTACAAACAAGGAATATTTAATTATTTTGGAGGATTTGAATTATTTCAATTTCAAAAAGATTTCAATTTATCGGCTACGTTCAGTATTTCTCATGACTAAATGTCACATGATTTATAGCATTTCATTTCCTTCAGTTTTGTTTTTTTTTTCAAATGATCGAATAGACCTTGAAAAATTTATTTAGTGGATGTGTAGAAGAAGAAAGGATGACTTCAGATCATAATGGCTGGTGTGATTTTTATCATCTCAGATATTTGTTTCCAATAGTTTAATCTTCTGAATACAATCGAAGATTTATTTCAATCCTCTCTTGAAAAAATAAGATATATTTCTATGATATAATTACCAACATATCTTCCTCTGGAAAAAGTACCTTTAGTTTCTTCTTGGGATCACAAATTAAATATCAGCATTAGGATAGATGAATGTTTTAGGGATAATGTTAGATTAGATGCAAATTCTAAATAAATCTTTACAAAGGAAAATATTATCAGCTTTCATACATATATAACTTAATGAATTATAAGAAAAGGTGTAAATTAAAGGCCTGTCATCAGTGAATGACGACTATAATAGAATTGGTTTGATTCTTTGATTCAGGGATATTTAGAGTTATAAAAAATAATTAAGATTGATAAGTACTTTCAAATACTAAGGTTTTTACATCAACCTAATCTAGATAGATTGTTCGGTACGTCTTCCTGGAAAAATATCAGAAACGAAGAATATCACTAAAATAACATATCTGAATGATATTGATATGATCAAAACAACATCCGACAAAATTAGGCTTAATTTAGAACACTGAGCTTTAGAGCACCTAGAATTTTGCATAAGTGAAATCATCTTGTTGACTAAATGTTTATACCTCCTAGTATCAGAAATTCTATTAAACCTGATGAACTCTGAGATGCCAAATAGTAAAGTGTTTGCAGTCTTCCTTCATGATGGAATAATCAAAGATGTTGAAGAATGATCAAAATTTGAACCCGAATCAGGTATTCGTACAGAACATATATCGAGGAAAGTGAAGAAGACAATAAATTGATAACCGCGGTGATATTGACTTTTTAAATTGAGATTTCAATAAAAAAATCTATTTTTCGAAATCCTACATCTTTCTGAGATCCCATTTTCACTGCCATGAGTAGTTTAAAGGTCTTTGAGAACTGTTAAATCAAAAACCTATCTTAGATTCATCAGATTCATTTCGTAATGAAAATTCTCTTCAAATATACAAAGTTTCAATTCCGATATATGTAATTCTTTGAGGGGTGAATATTCAGAGGAATAAGTAATTCAAATATGCTAAAATAGATAAACATAAAGTCAATATAAAGATGTTCGTGATAAAAGGTTAAAAAAATCATTTTCTTTACCATCCTACTTCAATTTTATGATTTTCTTTCAAACCCGTAATTAATTCAGTTTAAATGACAAGATATAATTGAGAAATTGTGATTGACAATAAAGAAGAAATTTGAACGGAGTACAGGGGTAGAAACAATTAGGTATTTACGTGAATAAAATTATAATTTCAGTTTTGTCAACCTTGAGAAAAAATTACAGCAAATCGAAATGTTCTAACCAATACCTGATTCTGAATATGAGAATTCGTACGAAGTACCAACAATTGAAGCAACATATTGCCATTTTAATGCTTGAAATTAGTCGACATCAAAAAAGATCAAAATATATATGATCTGGTATCTAACTCAAAAAAACAAGTATGATTTCAACCACAGGGAAATACCGCAAGTCAAAATTTAGTATTGTGTTAAAAATATACCAAAAAAATTCCTTCAATTCTTCTATATCTGCAATTCTCTCTCAGAATATCATATCGATCGGGCAAATTTTTCGGAAAGTTTTGTTCGAAAATGGCAGCATTTGGGTTAGTTGTTGACTATTTTTTGAAAATGAACGATTGCCAATTTTGAAAACCTTCAACTCTTTAGAAGTATTCCGATGTCTTCCTATCGGAGATACGTAGGGCCAATACTTGGACGATATGAACACATCTTTGTAAAATAAAAAGTTGAATAGTTCTTTAAGGAGTGTAGTTTAAAAAGTTGTTAATTTAAAATCTGAAATTTGCAGTCGATTTGATTGGCTTTGTGAGTAAGTGGAATTTTCCACCGTATAGACATTCTGTGATGAATGAAATACTGACAATACTTAGCCAATGCCTATTTATGGGGTCTAATGTAAACCATTCATTTAACACTTAGTATTCATTTCATATGTTATATTTGTATCCTCCTATAATTACCGAAGATAAAATGAAATATATATTAGCAAGCAAGAATGTTTTTTTTTTACTGAAATCCCTTCCTATCCTCACACAAAATGGTTCGATTTGATTCAGTAGTATATACCCATCAAATGGTCTACTCGAATAAAAGTTGAATATGATGTTTGTTTTTCCGAATCAATAGTGACTTAAAGAGACCACTGCAAAAATAACCAAGCCTACTTTAAAAATTATTATTGACATATCACAGTTCCCTTCTTATGTATAGGGTGGGTTTCAGCACTACATCTTTTAAACCAGAGAAGATAGACAAAATCTGATACTCCCTTCTCTTTTTCTGAGAAAATAACAAAAGTGTTATTTATTTTTGGGCCACCTCCTCTTGTTTTCGAGTTATAAGCGAAAATTGGAAAAATGGCGAAATGGGAAAAAAATTATATTTCCGGCTTCCGCTAATATTGATGATAGAGCTCTGGAATTATACAGCCATTTCCTTACATAGAATCCAGCAACGTGCTAATCTTTACAGCATGTTTTTTTTATTTCGAAGCTTTGACCCAAAGTTATGTTTTTTCAAATGGGAACACTAAATTTTTGTGCCATTTTTTGAAAGCTTGATTTTAACTGATTTCAAAAATATATACAATATCGTATGGTTTTTATCAGTATAAATAATAGAAAATGGTCAAAAACCTTTTTTCATCTAAGAGTCTCAATATTTCCATAGTTTCAACTGTGGATGAGCACAGACAAATAGAGCTTTCTATAACAAGAGCCTACTCCTTCCGTCAATCTCATTCTTTTCATGTTTTTTACTAATTTCTACAAAATTCGAATGTAGATATATTTTATAAATTTTCATATCTCAGAATGGATTAGAAAAGATCCACATGCTCTTGTTCTAGGAAGTTCTATTTTTCTGTATACTCATCAATAGTTGAAACTTATTAGGCCGATCGAAAAGTACCTGGTCTAATGCACAGATGGCGGTGCTAGTATTAAATCCAAATGATTTTCAGTTAGTACCAACCTTCAAACGATACGTGTCAAAATTTGACAGCAATTCGACTATTAGTTTGTGAGATATTCCGCTATGAGTCCAGCTACTTTTGTTATTTGGAAGATGGAAAAATAATACAGTTGAAGCAGAATCTTGGCATGATGAAGAGTTTCCGGGGTCTGCACCAGGAAAATCAACCATCATTGATTGGTATGCTAAGTTCAAACGTGGTGAAATGAGCACCGAAGACGGCGAACGCAGTGGACGTCCAAAAGAGGCTGTCACCGACGAGACGAAAAAATCCAAAAATTTTGAATGAGCGTAAAGTGAAATTGATCGAGATAGCAGACATTGTGAAGATATCATCAGAAGGTGTACCGGGTTTTTCCCTATAATTTGACACCCCCCTCTAACTTTGTTAATAAAAGAGGTACAAAAAAATGTTTTCTACAAAAGTTTACGAAATCGACTAGTGTTTTTCAAAATGATTTCACAAAACGAAATATATATAGGGTGGGCAACATATTGATAGCAACTTCATTTTTTCAAATGGAACATCCTATATATGTTTCCATATTTGACTAGCTCTTTTTCCCCTGATTTTGAATATATAACATATGTTTGGCCTATCTCTCTTATTCTGAGTACCACAGAGTTTCAAATTATAAGAACCACCTGGCAAGCTAAGTAATCAGTTTTCAAGTGGAAGGCTGCGATAACTCAAAATACCCTTTTTAGAGTTATCTCGTTGGCAACGATATGACATAAGTTTTTCACTAAAAATTGGAATTGGATCATTTGGATGCAACTCCATATATTCTCTCCTTGTAGCTTTCTCATTTTTATTGTTCTCCACATAAGGCGAAAATATTTCAAATGTTTCCGCTTCTGTGTAGTGCATATTCGATGAATTGTTTTATTCAATGACAAACGTATGTTATACATCGTTGCCAAAGAGACATGGGCGCCCGCAGAAATTTTTCTCAGGGGGGGCAAAATGAAAATTACTGAAAAACGATAAGGCGTCCATGATTGTCATTGAAAACAGGAAAATTGTTGTGAATCCATTAATTTCCTTTTTTCCATGTCCTTAGGATTGAGGAAGTAATATTGAGGTTGTTGTGCTGAAAAATGAGGCAATCAAAATCTCAGGGGGGGCCATGCCCCCCCCTGCGGGCGCCCATGCAAAGAGATAACTCAAATAAGGGCATTCTGAATTATCGCAGCCTTGAAAGCAGATTGCTTAGGTGGTTCTTAAAATTTGAAACTTTATGGTACTCAGAATAAGAAAGATAGGCCAAACATATTTTATATATTCGAAATCAGGGAAAAAAGAGCTAGTCAGATATAGAAAAAGAAACAGTTCCTATCAATATGTTGCCCACTCTGTATATATTTCGTTTTGTGAAATCATTCTGAAAAACACTAGTCGATTTCGTGAAACTTATAGAAAACATTTTTTTGTACCTCTTCTAGTAACAAAGTTAAAGGGGGGGTCAAATTATGGTGAAAAACCCGGTACATCATTCATATCATTCACGAATATTTGTTCATGAGAAAGCTGTGTTCAAAATGGATGCCGCGCGAGCTCACAATCGATCAAAAGCAACAACGTGTTAATGATTCTGAGCAGTGTTCGAAGCTGTTTAAGCGCAATAAACCTGAATTTTTTCGTCGATATGTGACAATGGAAGAAATATGGCTCCATCATTTCACTTCGGAGTCCAATTTACCTACTCCGTGGACTGCACACAATGAACTGAATCCAAAGCGAGGAAAAATACAACAGTCAGCTGGCAAGGTTATGGCATCAGTATTCTGGGATGAGCAAGGTTTAATATTCATTGATTACCTCCAAAAGAGCCAAACCATCAACAGCGATTATTATATAACGTTATTGGATCGTTTGAAGGATGAAATCGTTAAAAAACCGCCCCATTTGAAGAAAAAATGATGCTGTTTCATCAAGACAAATCGTACTACAAAAATGGTATCGAAAATTTGAATGATCGCTATAATCGCTGTATACCCTCGAAGGCAATAACAATCATCGAATTTTGCCAAAAAAATTAGTTTTACTATGGTAGACCGGGGACTTTTCAATTGGCCTGTTAGCTGGTCCCTCAACCGACTCGCAGAGAAAGACTCGAAAGAAAATGAACCATTTTTAATTGAAACATATTTGAGGAATCTGTTTTGTACTCTCTCAAGAAAAAAGGTGTCCACGGATGTGAAGGGGGACCAAACGACATTTGAGAACACCAAGACTGGTCTCATAAAAGCGACATAGAGATACTGTAGTGAATGAGATTGACGAAAGGAGAAGGCTCTTGTTATAGAAAGCTTTTTCTGTGCTCATCAACAGTTGAAACTATGGAAATATTGAGATTCTTATATGATAAAAATTTGTTGACCATTTTCTATTATTTATATCGATTGAAATTTAGCTTTCAAAAAATGGCACAAAAATCTGGTGTTTCTATTTAAAAAACATAACTTTGGGTCATAGCTTCGCAATTAAAAATTCTGCTGAATAGACTAGCACGCCACTGGATACTACGTAAAAATGTCCGTGTATAATGTTTTGATTTCAGAGCTCTATCATCAATTCTAGGGAAAATATGATTTTCCAATTTTCGCAAGTCGAAAATAAAAGAAGGTGACCAAAAATAAATACTACTCATATTAGTTTCTCAGAAAAAGAGGACGTGAATGGGGTATCAGATTTTGTATGTGACCTTTGGTTTGAAAGTTGTCGTGCTAAAACATTGAAATTTGCCCACTCTGTACAGGGTCACTGAATTCGATGCTCACTGAAAGCATCTTGAGAATTATAAGACTTAGAGAAAAAAATCTTCAGGGACCCCCGCTCTCTTTTTTCAAAATAAACATATGATAATGAGATAGATAGATAGATAATGAAAGAGCTGATCATAGATATCTTGATTAGTTCTCGAGTTGAAGTTTCTGTTAGAGATATTCGAAAAATTGCAAAACGTTTTTTCCAGAAATTTTTATGGTTTATCTAATACTCATGACAGATCATAGAAATTAATTACCATTTTAAAGATATGAATGAAATTTTTGAAAAACTGATAACGGAATGCTTTTCGATAAATCTGCGGCTAAAAAAAACTTTGGAAATAATGGGGTGTCCCATTTATAATACTCCTAATCTTCTCTATATCTCTAAAACAGTAATTCATTTCTATGATATGTTTTGAGTGTCATAAACCTTATGAAACAACGAATATCTAGAGGAGAAATCAATCTTTGATGGTTGAAAAAAATAATAGTGCTCTGTCTGAAGTGGCGATGGAACACTGTAACAAAACCTACCCAGAACACAACTGGTTCTCGCACGATCTCTATGCTCTTAAGTAATTTGTAAAGGTCTTGAAAAGTCCGGATAGAGAACAATGAATCAAATATATAAACTATTTGTCCTTATTGCATAAGTGAACATGGAAGAGAAATCACAAACAAAATTTTAAACAGACATTTCACTTGAAAACTGACTTATTATTTCGAAAAAAGAGATTGGGTGTTCTTGAAGATTTTTTCTCTCAGTCTTATACTTCTGGAGATGCATTTAGTGATTATCGAGTTTGGGACACCCTGTACAGGCCTTATGTGTCCCGTGCACGAAGCCAGACCTCTCATGATTTATTTCAGGCATCTTGAAAAAAGCAGCAATCACAAAGCCAAATGTATAGGATTGCTAAATCCTGGACCCCAACATAGGAGGAAATTGAAGGAAATGTAAATATTGCATTTGCCAGAGAAAAAATTCGTTTGATTTTATGGATGTAAGTAAAAGGTACATAATTCGAGGAAAATACATATTGGATTCATAGAACCCCAAAAAAATAAATCTGGTTGAAAAATGGTGAATGCGCCTCCATAGCAATCTGTCTTGGAACTATTCTATAGAATGAATTGAAATAAATAAAAATAGGAAACAAGGGCGTAGATCTTTTTTTTGGGTTTAAATAATTTTAACGACTACTTTTAGTCATAACAGTAATGTGAGAAAAAAAGGTTTGATAACGAAGTTTGAACCAAATTACTCGAAATAATAGCATTTTTTTGATTACTGATTTGATAGTTCTTGCCTTATACAGGGTGTTCCTAAATTAGAATCACGAAGGAAAATGAGAGAATCCTTGGATAATTCAAAGAATAAATAGTCCTATAAACGGTTCGTTTTCGAAATACAGGGTGTTTCTTGTTGTCCTACTTTTTTGTGATGCTTATACCAGTGTATCAAATCTTTATTAATCTTCCCTACAGTAAATAAGTACCAAGCTAATTGATTTATTCATTACAGCCTACTAACTGAATCTTTATAATAATTTGGATTTTCCTGAGGATTACTAGAGAACTGTTTGAAATGTTTTCTCGAAATTTGTAGCAGCTAGATACGACAAAACTACAAAAAACCAAAAAGTGTATTACTGGACCACTTTTTTAAACATTTTCCAAACTCATCATTGGTAACAAAAAAAAGTTCTGGAGGAAATAAGCGGACACTCTTCCACAAAAAATATCACCTTGTAGATTTGCATTCAAAATCAGCATGATTAAACTATAAATTGAAATATTTATGCCAAATTTAAATTGAATATCTTGTAAAGGGAAGATGCCATGTAGAAAATTAGAACTAGAAAAATACAGCACCCTGCATGTTGAAAATAAAGTGTTTTCAGACCCATGTTTATATGAATTTATTCCTTGAAATCATACCAGGGCCGCCACGAGTAAGTTTGGGGTGTGAAGTAAAGAATTATTCGACGCTTCTGGTGGCAAAGCAACAATAACAACATGACATCCCTGCTCCGATGAGCAGTCTTTGTGAACAAAATGATTTTATCCCTCTTTCAACGAGGGTAATAGGGAATTCTGTTCATATTGGTTGGGCTGTCATGTGTATTTATTATACAGGCGGCTGAGTAAAGGCGATTTGGAGATTTTCATTGCAGAAAAAGTTGACAAACACAGCGGAGCGAAACAACCTTTTGTTGTTCTTGATAATCAAGGATGAAATACGAAAAAGCGACCAGCAAACTGGGCCGAATAGCCGCCCTTAAAATTTATCCGCCTGCAACGATCGCTTCGATATTTCACACTTAACGCCGGCCCTGTGACAAAGGAATAGTGATCTGTAATAGGAAATTCTACACGGGAAATAATCATGAAATGATCAGTCTTCAACACCCTCCATATCCGACTCCAGTCCCGCAACGCCAGCTAACGACTAACTGAAGGAAAAAGCTACAGATCTTCGCGAATAGAAAAAATCGGACGAAGCGGATGACGATTCTTATATCATTAATGAAAATAAAGAACAACAATGGCCCTAGATGACTTCGCTGTGGAACACCCGACGTCAGTCCGTTATCCAAAGTTTTATTATTAGGTGTACAACTTTGCTTCCGCCATTTTGCAATAGATGGTTTTAGCGGTAAGTGGTAATCGAAATAAATAGATAGCAGATGTCATACAATAAGCTTAGGGATTTGTGAACATATGCCATCGAAATATTAGTCGATTTGTGTCTGCATCATAAAGTTATTCTCGATTAAACGAGCCAAATTCTCGTCATTTGCGGGAGGTTCAATTTTCTGCTTCAATATAAAGAAATCTGCGTCTGAGGCTCATCGAATGCTCTCAAATACCTATGGTGAGGCCGCTATTAGTAAAAGAACGTGTCGAGAGTGGTTTCATCGCTTCAAAAACGAGATTTTAATGACGAAGACCTGCATGGAGGTGGAAGGGAGAAGGTTTACGAATATGCAGAATTGAAGGCAGTACTTTATCAAGACTCGTGTCAAACGCAACAATAACTGGCAGGATCATTGGTGATGACGCAACAAGCCATTTAAAAACGCCTGTAAGTCATGGAAATAATTCAGAAATAAGGAAATTCGATGCCGTACGAGTTAAAGCCGAGAGATATTGAACGGCGTTCGTTTGCTTGTGAATATCTGCTTGCAATGCACAGACAAAAGGAATTTTTGCATCGTATTGTGACTGAAGACAAAAAAAGAGATCATTACGATAATCCCAAGCGCAAAAATCATGGGGATACCCCAGCCATGCTTCTACGTCTATGCCAAACCGAATATTCACGGTTCCAAGGTCATGCTCAGTATTTGGTGGGACCAGCTCGGCGTAGAGTATTATGGGTTGATACAAGCGACTGAAACAATTAATGCGTTTGAGCCGAGCATTGAAAGACAAACGGCCGCAATACAACGAGAGATATGATAAAATGAATTTACAGCATGACAATGCCTGAACCCATGTTGCGAAAGTGGTCAGGACATACATGGAAACGTTGAAATGGAAAGTACTACCCCACCTTTCGTATTCTCCAGATGTTGCACCCTCGGATTGTCACTTGTATCGATCAATGGCACACGGCCTGGCTGACCAGCACTTCTGGTCCTATGAAGAAGTAAAAAATTGGATTGATTCGTGGATTGCTTCAAAAGATGACCAGTTTTTTCAATGCGGGATCCGTACGCTGCCGGAAATATTGGTGAAAGTGGTGGCCAGCAATGGACAATACTTCGAATCATAAATGTATAACAAGTTTTTTACATAAAGCCTCGAATTTCGGAAAACAACGGCCGGAGCGAAGTTGTACGCCTATGTGAACACGAAAATTGTTATTGTTATTTTGCATGGCGCGGAGAAATCCGTTTGATGGCAGCAGAGAATTTACGTGTCGAATTAATGGGATTCTTTTTTGAGGAAATTCCGACGCTTTTAGGAATGTAGCCTAGGCAAATGGATTTCCTGTTCGGTTCTACTCTCTGAACTCAATGATCCATTGAACGAGGCCAGCGTCGGTAAAAAAAGAAAATACAGATTACATGTCGGAAAACTCGGGAATTTCAATTTGCAAATGGAAGAAATTAATCTTCGTTCGTGGCTACGCTATAGGTATTTTTTCACGCTACACTGATAAATTCCAGAAAAGCATTGACATACAGTCGAAAGTTTTCACCATCCGCCCACATACACTCAAAGTTCATCCTGAAAATTTCAAGCAGTGGCGACGCTAGGGGATCTAGATGGGCCCGGTCCCTTCCATAATTTGACATACTTAGGCTGAAATAATTACAAGATCAGCAGAACTATAATTTTCCAGTATTAATTCTTTGGCCCCCCCAAAAAAATCCGGCTCCCCCTTGGCCCCCCCTGTTTTTGAAAGCTGGAGTCGTCACTGATTTCAAGTATTCCAATAATTTCTTTATTTATTGTATCACATTTGCACAACACATAAATTAATAAAATAAAAAATTATATATCTCGAAAATATTACATACATGTTACGCCACTGCTAGTTCCCGCACTTTTTAAAAAGAGTTAGAAGAGCACCGACGTGAAGTCAGGAGCTTTAGAGCTCAATTGTGCACGAATTGCATCCTAGGACACAGCATAACGGTAGGTATAAGAAGCCAATTGAAAAGTCCTAGGTCTACCATTGTAAAACACATTTTTTTGGCAAAATTCGATTATATTATTCAACAAAGTTGCCTTCAAGGGCGATACAGCGATTATAGCGATCTTCCAATTTTTCGATACCATTTTTGTAGTACGATTTGTCTTTCGCTTCAAAATAGGCTTCAGTTTCGGCGATTACTTCTTCATTGGCGCTAAATTTGCCTCTAAAAATCGTTATATCTCCTGAATTATTCGTCACAGATCCCTCAAATAAAAACGTTTTCAAACTTCATTTTCCGCTCTAAAACATAGTGGAGTTTCAAGTGCGTAGCCCATGGCCAGAAGAAGTGGCAGCTTCGGGAAAATTATCAATTTTTTCTTTGAAAGTTTCATATTTTTGCCTATAATTTATGAAATAATGTACTGACCGCACAACTGCAAGAATTTTCGTTATCTACATAGTCGAATCAATCAATAAAATGACACAATATTCCCATGAAAGAACTTTTATTTTTCAAAAAATTTTTAAGGGTCAGGTATAGAAAATTTTACGAAAATTTTTGGACAAAAAATTTTTCAGGTGAGATCGAAATTCGGCTAATCAGAGATCTTTAATTATGGCATCGCTCACCGATTCTTCGTAGAGCTTCCGCTTTTGGATGAATTTGAACTCGAAATTTGGGAAAAAATTGAATTTGCCTCTAAAAATCGTTATATCTCATGAATTATTCGTCACAGATCCCTAAAATAAAAACGTTTTCAAACTTCAAGTTCCGCTCTAAAACATAGTGGAGTTTCAAGTGCGTAGCCCATGGCCAGAAGAAGTGGCAGCTTCGGGAAAATTATCAATTTTTTCTTTGAAAGTTTCATATTTTTGCCTATAATTTATGAAATAATGTACTGACCGCACAACTGCAAGCATTTTCGTAATCTACATAGCCGAATCAATCAATAAAATGACACAATATTCCCATGAAAGAACTTTTATTTTTCAAAAAATTTTTAAGGGTCAGGTATAGAAAATTTTACGAAAATTTTTGGACAAAAAATTTTTCAGGTGAGGTCGAAATTCGGCTAATCAGAGATCGTAAATTATGGCATCGCTCACCGATTCTTCGTAGAGCTCCCGGTTTTGGGGGAATTTGAACTCGAAATTTGGGAAAAAATTGAATTTGCCTCTAAAAATCGTTATATCTCCTGAATTATTCGTCACAGATCCCTCAAATAAAATTGTTTTCAAACTTCAAGTTCCGTTCTAAAACATAGTGGAGTTTCAAGTGCATAGCCCATGGCCAGAAGAAGTGGCAGCTTCGGGAAAATTATCAATTTTTTCTTTGAAAGTTTCATATTTTTGCCTATAATTTATGAAATAATGTACTGACCGCACAACTGCAAGCATTTTCGTAACCTACATAGTCGAATCAATCAATAAAATGACACAATATTCCCATGAAAGAACTTTTATTTTTCAAAAAATTTTTAAGGGTCAGGTATAGAAAATTTTACGAAAATTTTTGGACAAAAAATTTTTCAGGTGAGATCGAAATTCGGCTAATCAGAGATCGTAAATTATGGCATCGCTCACCAATTCTTCGTAGAGCTCCCGATTTTGGGGGAATTTGAACTCGAAATTTGGAAAAAAATTGAATTTGCCTCTAAAAATCGTTATATCTCCTGAATTATTCGTCACAGATCCCTCAAATAAAAACGTTTTCAAACTTCAAGTTCCGCTCTGAAACATAGTGGAGTTTCAAGTGCGTAGCCCATGGCCAGAAGAAGTGGCAGCTTCGGGAAAATTATCAATTTTTTCTTTGAAAGTTTCATATTTTTGCCTATAATTTATGAAATAATGTACTGACCTCACAACTGCAAGCATTTTCGTAATCTACATAGTCGAATCAATCAATAAAATGACACAATATTTCCATGAAAGAACTTTTATTTTTCAAAAAATTTTTAAGGGTCAGGTATAGAAAATTTTACGAAAATTTTTGGACAAAAAATTTTTCAGGTGAGATCGAAATTCGGCTAATCAGAGATCGTAAATTATGGCATCGCTCATCGATTCTTCGTAGAGCTCCCGGTTTTGGGGGAATTTGAACTCGAAATTTGGAAAAAAATTGAATTTGCCTCTAAAAATCGTTATATCTCCTGAATTATTCGTCACAGATCCCTCAAATAAAAACGTTTTCAAACTTCAAGTTCCGCTCTGAAACATAGTGGAGTTTTAAGTGCGTAGCCCATGGCCAGAAGAAGTGGCAGCTTCGGGAAAATTATCAATTTTTTCTTTGAAAGTTTCATATTTTTGCCTATAATTTATGAAATAATGTACTGACCGCACAACTGCAAGCATTTTCGTAATCTACATAGTCGAATCAATCAATAAAATGACACAATATTTCCATGAAAGAACTTTTATTTTTCAAAAAATTTTTAAGGGTCAGGTATAGAAAATTTTACGAAAATTTTTGGACAAAAAATTTTTCAGGTGAGATCGAAATTCGGCTAATCAGAGATCGTAAATTATGGCATCGCTCACCGATTCTTCGTAGAGCTCCCGGTTTTGGGGAAATTTGAACTCGAAATTTGGAAAAAAATTGAATTTGCCTCTAAAAATCGTTATATCTCCTGAATTATTCGTCACAGATCCCTCAAATAAAAACGTTTTCAAACTTCAAGTTCCGCTCTAAAACATAGTGGAGTTTCAAGTGCGTAGCCCATGGCCAGAAGAAGTGGCAGCTTCGGGAAAATTATCAATTTTTTCTTTGAAAGTTTCATATTTTTGCCTATGATTTATGAAATAATGTACTGACCGCACAACTGCAAGCATTTTCGTAATCTACATAGTCGAATCAATCAATGAAATGACACAATATTCCCATGAAAGAACTTTTATTTTTCAAAAAATTTTTAAGGGTCAGGTATAGAAAATTTTACGAAAATTTTTGGACAAAAAATTTTTCAGGTGAGTTCGAAATTCGGCTAATCAGAGATCGTAAATTATGGCATCGCTCACCGATTCTTCGTAGAGCTCCCGGTTTTGGGGGAATTTGAACTCGAAATTTGGAAAAAAATTGAATTTGTCTCTAAAAATCGTTATATCTCCTGAATTATTCGTCACAGATCCCTCAAATAAAATTGTTTTCAAACTTCAAGTTCCGTTCTAAAACATAGTGGAGTTTCAAGTGCGTAGCCCATGGCCAGAAGAAGTGGCAGCCTCGGGAAAATTATCAATTTTTTCTTTGAAAGTTTCATATTTTTGCCTATAATTTATGAAATAATGTACTGACCGCACAACTGCAAGCATTTTCGTAATCTACATAGTCGAATCAATCAATAAAATGACACAATATTCCCATGAAAGAACTTTTATTTTTCAAAAAAATTTTAAGGGTCAGGTATAGAAAATTTTTCGAAAATTTTTGGACAAAAAATTTTTCAGGTGAGATCGAAATTCGGCTAATCAGTGATCGTAAATTATGGCATCGCTCACCGATTCTTCGTAGAACTCCCGGTTTTGAGGGAATTTGAACTCGAAATTTGGGAAAAAATTGAATTTGCCTCTAAAAATCGTTATATCTCCTGAATTATTCGTCACAGATCCCTCAAATAAAAACGTTTTCAAACTTCAAGTTCCGCTCTAACACATAGTGAAGTTTCAAGTGCATAGCCCATGGCCAGAAGAAGTGGCAGCTTCGGGAAAATTATCAATTTTTTCTTTGAAAGTTTCATATTTTTGCCTATAATTAATGAAATAATGTACTGACCGCACAACTGCAAGCATTTTCGTAAACTACATAGTCGAATCAATCAATAAAATGACACAATATTCCCATGAAAGAACTTTTATTTTTCAAAAAATTTTTAAGGGTCAGGTATAGAAAATTTTACGAAAATTTTTGGACAAAAAATTTTTCAGGTGAGATCGAAATTCGGCTAATCAGAGATCGTAAATTATGGCATCCCTCACCGATTCTTCGTAGAACTCCCGGTTTTGGGGGAATTTGAACTCGAAATTTGGGAAAAAATTGAATTTGCCTCTAAAAATCGTTATATCTCCTGAATTATTCGTCACAGATCCCTCAAATAAAAACGTTTTCAAATTTCAAGTTCCGCTCTACATCTTAGTGGAGTTTCAAGTGCGTAGCCCATGGCCAGAAGAAATGGCAGCTTCGGGAAAATTATCAATTTTTTCTTTGAAAGTTTCATATTTTTGCCTATAATTTATGAAATAATGTACTGACCGCACAACTGCAAGCATTTTCGTAATCTACATAGTCGAATCAATCAATAAAATGACACAATATTCCCATGAAAGAACTTTTATATTTCAAAAAATTTTTAAGGGTCAGGTATAGAAAATTTTACTAAAATTTTTGGACAAAAAATTTTTCGGGTGAGATCGAAATTCGGCTAATCAGAGATCGTAAATTATGGCATCCCTCACCGATTCTTCGTAGAGCTCCCGGTTTTGGGGGAATTTGAACTCGAAATTTGGGAAAAAATTGAATTTGCCTCTTAAAATCGTTATATCTCCTGAATTATTCGTCACAGATCCCTCAAATAAAAACGTTTTCAAACTTCAAGTTCCGCTCTAAAACATAGTGGAGTTTCAAGTGCGTAGCCCATGGCCACAAGAAGTGGCAGCTTCGGGAAAATTATCAATTTTTTCTTTGAAAGTTTCATATTTTTGCCTATAATTTATGAAATAATGTACTGACCGCACAACTGCAAGCATTTTCGTAATCTACATAGTCGAATCAATAAATAAAATGACACAATATTCCCATGAAAGAACTTTTATTTTTCAAAAAAATTTTAAGGGTCAGGTATAGAAAATTTTTCGAAAATTTTTGGACAAAAAATTTTTCAGGTGAGATCGAAATTCGGCTAATCAGAGATCGTAAATTATGGCATCGCTCACCGATTCTTCGTAGAGCTCCCGGTTTTGGGAGAATTTGAACTCGAAATTTGGGAAAAAATTGAATTTGCCTCTAAAAATCGTTATATCTCCTGAATTATTCGTCACAGATCCCTCAAATAAAAACGTTTTCAAACTTCAAGTTCCGCTCTAAAACATAGTGGAGTTTCAAGTGCGTAGCCCATGGCCAAAAGAAGTGGCAGCTTCGGGAAAATAATCAATTTTTTCTTTGAAAGTTTCATATTTTTGCCTATAATTTATGAAATAATGTACTGACCGCACAACTGCAAGCATTTTCGTAATCTACATAGTCGAATCAATCGATAAAATGACACAATATTCCCATGAAAGAACTTTTATTTTTCAAAAAAATTTTAAGGGTCAGGTATAGAAAATTTTTCGAAAATTTTTGGACGAAAAATTTTTCGGGTGAGATCGAAATTCGGCTAATCAGAGATCGTAAATTATGGCATCGCTCACCGATTCTTCGTAGAGCTCCCGGTTTTGGGGGAATTTGAACTCTAAATTTGGGAAAAAATTGAATTTGCCTCTAAAAATCGTTATATCTCCTGAATTATTCGTCACAGATCCCTCAAATAAAAACGTTTTCAAATTTCAAGTTCCGCTCTACATCATAGTGGAGTTTCAAGTGCGTAGCCCATGTCCAGAAGAAATGGCAGCTTCGGGAAAATTATCAATTTTTTCTTTGAAAGTTTCATATTTTTGCCTATAATTTATGAAATAATGTACTGACCGCACAACTGCAAGCATTTGCGTAATCTACATAGTCGAATCAATCAATAAAATGACACAATATTCCCATGAAAGAACTTTCATTTTTCAAAAAATTTTTAAGGATCAGGTATAGAAAATTTTACGAAAATTTTTGGACAAAAAATTTTTCAGGTGAGATCGAAATTCGGCTAATCAGAGATCGTAAATTATGGCATCGCTCACCGATTCTTCGTAGAGCTCCCGGTTTTGGGGAATTTGAACTCGAAATTTGGGAAAAAATTGAATTTGCCTCTAAAAATCGTTATATCTCCTGAATTATTCGTCACAGATCCCTCAAATAAAATTGTTTTCAAACTTCAAGTTCCGCTCTAAAACATAGTGGAGTTTCAAGTGCGTAGCCCATGGCCAGAAGAAGTGGCAGCTTTGGGAAAATTATCAATTTTTTCTTTGAAAGTTTCATATTTTTGCCTATAATTTATGAAATAATGTACTGACCGCACAACTGCAAGCATTTTCGTAATCTACATAGTCGAATCAATCAATAATATGACACAATTTTCCCATGAAAGAACTTTTATTTTTCAAAAAATTTTTAAGGGTCAGGTATAGAAAATTTTACTAAAATTTTTGGACAAAAAATTTTTCGGGTGAGATCGAAATTCGGCTAATCAGAGATCGTAAATTATGGCATCGCTCACCGATTCTTCGTAGAGCTCCCGGTTTTGGGGGAATTTGAACTCGAAATTTGGGAAAAAATTGAATTTTCCTCTAAAAATCGTTATATCTCCTGAATTATTCGTCACAAATCCCTCAAATAAAAACGTTTTCAAACTTCAAGCTCCGTTCTAAAACATTGTGGAGTTTCAAGTGCGTAGCCCATGGCCAGAAGAAGTGGCAGCTTCGGGAAAATTATCAATTTTTTCTTTGAAAGTTTCATATTTTGCCTATAATTTATGAAATAATGTACTGACCGCACAACTGCAAGCATTTTCGTAATCTACATAGTCGAATCAATTGATAAAATGACACAATATTCCCATGAAAGAACTTTTATTTTTCAAAAAATTTTTAAGGGTCAGGTATAGAAAATTTTACGAAAATTTTTGGACAAAAAATTTTTCAGGTGAGATCGAAATTCGACTAATCAGAGATCGTAAATTATGGCATCGCTCACTGATTCTTCGTAGAGCTCCCGGTTTTGGGGGAATTTGAACTCGAAATTTGGGAAAAAATTGAATTTGCCTCTAAAAATCGTTATATCTCCTGAATTATTCGTCACAGATCCCTCAAATAAAATTGTTTTCAAACTTCAAGTTCCGCTCTAAAACATAGTGGAGTTTCAAGTGCGTAGCCCATGGCCAGAAGAAGTGGCAGCTTCGGGAATATTATCAATTTTTTCTTTGAAAGTTTCATATTTTTGCCTATAATTTATGAAATAATGTACTGACCGCACAACTGCAAGCATTTTCGTAATCTACATAGTCGAATGAATCAATAAAATGACACAATATTCCCATGAAAGAACTTTTATTTTTCAAAAAATTTTTAAGGGTCAGGTATAGAAAATTTTACGAAAATTTTTGGACAAAAAATTTTTCAGGTGCGATCGAAATTCGGCTAATCAGAGATCGTGAATTATGGCGTCGCTCACCGATTCTTCGTAGAACTCCCGGTTTTGGGGGAATTTGAACTCGAAATTTGGGAAAAAATTGAATTTGCCTCTAAAAATCGTTATATCTCCTGAATTATTCGTCACAGATCCCTCAAATAAAAACGTTTTCAAACTTCAAGTTCCGCTCTAAAACACAGTGGAGTTTCAAGTGCGTAGCCCATGGCCAGAAGAAGTGGCAGCTTCGGGAAAATTATCAATTTTTTCTTTGAAAGTTTCATATTTTTGCCTATAATTTATGAAATAATGTACTGACCGCACAACTGCAAGCATTTTCGTAATCTACATAGTCGAATCAATCAATAAAATGACACAATATTCCCATGAAAGAACTTTTATTTTTCAAAAAATTTTTAAGGGTCAGGTATAGAAAATTTTACGAAAATTTTTGGACAAAAATTTTTTCAGGTGAGATCGGAAGTCGGCTAATCAGAGATCGTAAATTATGGCATCACTCACCGATTCTTCGTAGAACTCCCGGTTTTGGGGGAATTTGAACTCGAAATTTGGGAAAAAATTGAATTTGCCTCTAAAAATCTTTATATCTCCTGAATTATTCGTCACAGATCCCTCAAATAAAAACGTTTTCAAACTTCAAGTTCCGCTCTAAAACACAGTGGAGTTTCAAGTGCGTAGCCCATGGCCAGAAGAAGTGGCAGCTTCGGGAAAATTATCAATTTTTTCTTTGAAAGTTTCATATTTTTGCCTATAATTTATGAAATAATGTACTGACCGCACAACTGCAAGCATTTTCGTAATCTACATAGTCGAATCAATTGATAAAATGACACAATATTCCCATGAAAGAACTTTTATTTTTCAAAAAATTTTTAAGGGTCAGGTATAGAAAATTTTACGAAAATTTTTGGACAAAAAATTTTTCAGGTGAGATCGGAAGTCGGCTAATCAGAGATCGTAAATTATGGCATCACTCACCGATTCTTCGTAGAACTCCCGGTTTTGGGGGAATTTGAACTCGAAATTTGGGAAAAAATTGAATTTGCCTCTTAAAATCTTTATATCTCCTGAATTATTCGTCACAGATCCCTCAAATAAAAACGTTTTCAAACTTCAAGTTCTGCTCTAAAACATAGTGGAGTTTCAAGTGCGTAGCCCATGGCCAGAAGAAGTGGCAGCTTCGGGAAAATTATCAATTTTTTCTTTGAAAGTTTCATATTTTTGCCTATAATTTATGAAATAATGTACTGACCGCACAACTGCAAGCATTTTCGTAATCTACATAGTCGAATCAATCAATAAAATGACGCAATATTCCCATGAAAGAACTTTTATTTTTCAAAAAATTTT
Source organism: Harmonia axyridis (assembly GCF_914767665.1). NCBI lineage: Eukaryota > Metazoa > Arthropoda > Insecta > Coleoptera > Coccinellidae > Harmonia > Harmonia axyridis. Next base: position 2,668,665 of record NC_059508.1, read on the forward strand.
TAAGGGTCAGGTACCTATAGAAAATTTTACGAAAATTTTTGGACAAAAAATTTTTCAGGTGAGATCGAAATTCGGCTAATCAGAGATCGTAAATTATGGCGTCGCTCACCGATTCTTCGTAGAACTTCCGGTTTTGGGGGAATTTGAACTCGAAATTTGGGAAAAAATTGAATTTGCCTCTAAAAATCGTTATATCTCCTGAATTATTCGTCACAGATCCCTCAAATAAAAACGTTTTCAAAAATTATCAAAACATCGAATTTTTTAGTTTCTTTCTGTGTTTTCCGGAAGTCACAGACTACCTCCACGCAGTAAGAAATTGCGGTTTTCCTCATTAAAAGTTCTTCCTCGATAACTCTTGAAGTATTCATTTTAAGTGTAGGGTTTGCTCAACTAACCACTCCTCTTTTTATACGTAGAATTGTCTGAAATAATAAAAAAACATAGGTTCTAATATGAAAATCTGGATTTTTGATGAATTTTAAGTTGATCTTTTGATAAACATCCTCTACAATCTAAAATAAAAAAGGTTTTTTCGAAAGAAACTTTTATTGCAGAAATATTTAAAAAATGGGAGTCCTCGACGCTAGCATTTTTTTCATAAGAATCCCATTAACCCATAAACCGTTGATATTTTACCCAAGGTTGAAATTCTCATCAGAAAAGCTATATAATGATGCAATAATATACTGGGTGTGCCATTTGAAATTAGGAATTAGTAGTCTTTTTCCGGTTTAACCGGATTGAAGAGATATGAAAAAATGTTATGAAGAAAGATCATGGTATGAAACCCCAACATGCAAATTTTCAGCACAAAATTATGGTTAGTTTTCCATAAACGCTTAATAGGCCGTCACCCTCTATCAAAGTGATGTGTGTACTTGATCAAATAATTCGCAATTCATACTTAATTTATCAACAGAGCAAGCACAAACAAATATTTATGAGAAAACTTTTTGGTAAGCGGCTATTTCAGTGAATGGAACATATTCTTCAAATTATTTTTTCGATGAATAACCTTCAAATAATAATTTTCTTCGATGAATGAAATGAAATGTCACTTTGACAAATCTGTCAGAAAATGTCAGAGGAACAAATGGGTGTATTTATCAGGGACTATTTATGTTTTTGAATTTATCATAAGTACCAGTTTATGTTCTATTTCTGCAAATTCATATCAAAATAGAATCGGGTCAATTACTAATGATGCATTTCTCCATTCCGGATGTGCAAGAGATAAATGATGGAAATGGGTCATCATTTATTGTAAATCAATTTATGCCTTACTACTTTAGTATGTTTACTTACTTATTTTTAGGGCTATAACATCCATATCAATGGTGTTTTCCATTGTACAGTTAGGTACAAGCAATTACATAATTTACATGAACAACTCAAAAAAGAATTTGGAAGTGACAATTTGCCCAGTTTCCCACCAAAAAAAATTTTACCTCTCACCACTGGACAGATAGATGAAAGAAGATCCCTTCTGGAAAAATACATTCAAATAAGTAAGCATTTAACTTACTTATTTTCACTCACATGAATATATATGTATATCCATTTAATACCCTTACATTTAAATTGCGATTAACTTTTTTTTTTAGTTGGGCAAGACGCAAAAATACTCTCTTCAGATCTAATAATTGGTTTCTTATTGTCGGCACAGCAGGAAACTTCCTGTGAAAAAAATGTGGAGGTGTCTTTAGATGTATACACGATGAATAACTATAAAATTTCTGTTAGAGTTTTAGTTTTTGACAGGACTGATCAAGTATTGACTAAGGTTTGCCAAAACATCAACTTGCCAGAGGAATATGTTAAATACTTCTCATTATTTCTCATAAGAGAAGATAATGGTGATACTTTCATTATCAGAAAACTATTGAATTTAGAATCTCCTTACATGTCGCATAAGAGTGTCAAGGAAAATAACAAGGTCTTTTTGAGGAAAAGGTGAGATCAAAAATTGTTTCAACCACAAAATTGAAATTGCTAAATATATACAAATATTCTATAATTGAATAGGATTAAATTTTGTGGAACTTTCAAAAGCTTTTATTAATATCAAATGATAATGGTTGGTCAAGTTGTTAGGACCCTAAGTCCTGAGTGAAAGAAAAGATTGGTTACCAGGTACCGTTGAATCATTCTTTGATGGTTAAAAAAATAATAGTGCTCTGTCTGAAGTGGCGATGGAACACAGCAACAAAACTTTCCCAGAACACAACTGGTCCTCACACAATCTCTATGCTTTAAAGTAATTTGTAAAGGTCTTGGAAAGACCAGATAGAGAACAATGAATCACTATATAAATTATTTGTCCTTATTGCATAAGTGAACATGGAAGAGAAATCACAAAAAAAAAATATAAACACATTTCATTTGGAAACTGACAACAACAGTGAAATTTATAAGCAATTTCGGAAGCTAAGAATATTAAAATTTCGAAATAAATGTTGCTTTATAAAAAATCATCAGAAATTTATAAATCATTTCAATTGCAGCTACTGGGATATCAATTTTGACAGTGAATTAATGAATGATCCTATAGCGCTAAATCTTCTTTATGTACAAACGGTAGCTGAATTAGAAAAGGGATGGATAATATGTACAAGAGATACAAGATTACATCTAACAAATTTACAAGCCAAATTAGCCAAAAAAGATTATATCAGATTTGCAGCCACTCTGAAATATTATGGATATACTCAGTTTGCACCTTGTTTTTGTGATTATCCCAATCCAAGAACTAGAGTGTTGATAGCTATAGGAGATCATGAACTGAATATGAGAATTATCGATTCTGGTCAGCATTTTAAAGAAGGTTGTTTCAAAGTAACTAGAATGAGGTGTTGGAGGATTACAGCTACACATGTAAGCCAACTTCCTTAGTCATTTAAACACAGGTCACAAAATCATTGGTGACTCGGTTTGTCTTTGAAGTAAGGAAAACTTATTATAGAAAAATAAATTTCATCACAAAAAAAAAATGAATGTCGATTTCACTGAGTCATAGATAATAATAATTGATTTCAGATAGGTGCTGTATCTACATATATAATCAATCTCAATTTTTTTAATAGTCAAAACAAAACCCTTATGTATATAATCTATATCTATTATACCTTTCAGTATTTGGAAGGTGCGGTATCTAATGTATTACAATTTTCAGAATAAAATAGACAATCCAGCAAATAGTAGAACGAACAGTACCACCTGCTTGGAGCTGGCATTTGAATATTTAATGTCGAAAGATAAATTACAATGGGTAACAGTGACGAGCGATCAAGCAATTCTAATGTCTTTATGTCTGCAATCACTTGTGGATGAATTGTTGGTAAAAAAAAATGGCTATGATACCAAAACACAGGCAGCTAAAAGAGGGCCATGGTCTTATATGAAGAGGGATGGCTCGTCACATTTAATATCTTTGGACAATTTAGATATCAATACTAATAATAAAACTACAACTGTGAGTATTCAGATTATGACAAATCAAAAGATAATAATAAATCTTATTTCAGGAGGGAAACAGAATTCAAGACACTTTTTCAATCAGAAAACTTCAAGAGAAATTTTCTATTGTTTCCTTTAAATCTGGTAGAGGAATCGTAGAGAATCATGCTTTTGAAGGCATAGGAGATGAAAACTTATAAAAGACGAAATGAAGATTTGAATAGATTCAAACAAAAGCTCTGTGGTGCTACAGTCGTTTTTTCCTGTCAAAGATTCGAACTCCTCTAATACGATTAATACCAATATAACTTCAGTAATGACAAATAGATGTAATACAAATAATTTTATTCCATACACTTAGAATATTGGGGTAAATATTGGTCTTCATTTTCATTGAAGGCAAACAGTAATTTTCAATAAGTTATTTTTACTTCTAACACATCAGCATTCTTAGGCAACGAAATAATTCTTGAGATTTAATATTTCCTAGATCAGGCATATTGAAAAAAAAAATAACTCACATAATAACTAGATATCTGACCAGATATTTTTCGACATTTATACGTAAAATACTCACATAAACTAAGTGGCCATTGATTCTAATTCTAGTTTAGTTTTTTTGTTAGTTTACCAAACAGCTCACCAAGTCTTTTGTTCATTTGAAATCTCGGCTCTCTCTCTCTCATTTAATGAGATAACATTAAAACTAGCAGGGATAAGGGCTTCTGAAAGAAATGGTATAATAAGCTGTACAAAATCTTGTTTTTTTTTTTATACAAGAGAGAATGTATATCATTTTTAATATCCCTTGCTAAGTACTTGAATTATGGTTTTTGTTTGTTTTAAAAAGAACTATCTCTTTCAAGTATTATTGTAACAAATACTATTGAATACTGATTTGATCTCAATATATATTTCGATTTGATTAAATGAGCCCAAAAACTTCATATGAACAATTTAGTTCATTTAGTATAATTTTCTGAAAATGAGTAAAAATAATGAATTTCCTCGATTTTTGTATTCAGGACAATTGATTTTTATCTAATGGCTTCTTCTGGTGAGTATTACTGAATTACAATGTTTGAACATGTTTAATACTATTAAACTATATAAAAAAAATTGTACAAGGATTGTTGGCAATTCTTTTGTGAATTGTAAAATATTCAAAAAATGTTTAGCAGTATCTATTGACGTATGGATATTGAATTAATTTATTTTTTTATAATTCAGAAATTGTGATGCAGAATCTCCAAGAATTTTTGATTTCTTACCAAATTATTAGAATCTCTAATTACATCTGATTTAAAAAAAGAATACTAGTCTAGTAGCAGATAGGGGATGATTAGAGTGTGAATTAAGATTGAAATGGATTTGAAATATTAATCCCAGGAGAAAGATACTCACAACATATATTTTAAGGTAATTATCTCACTCAAAGTTAATTTGTTGATTCTATGATATCTTGTTCGATGACTTACATGGAAATAATAGATAAATTAATGAAATTATCCATAGACAATTCAAAACAATAAAAACCATATATAGGGTGTTTCCTAATTAAATATCAATATTTATGGAGGTGATTTTTGGGCCCATTTTAAGGAAAAAACTTCAAATGAAAATATGTGTCCTAAACGTCTTACCTTTTGAGATACAGGATAATAAAGTTTTGAAAAATGAAATTTGTATTCAATTATGAGCAAATTTGATCTCTTGAATTTAGTTAGTCCGACGCACGGGTTTCATCTAAAAAACTAAAATCTATGTATGTCTCTGCATGGTGATATTGTCGTATTGACATTATTGTTATGATCATGCAAAGAAACGGTCTTTATTTTTTCAAGCGAAAACCATGCATCAAAAAGTCAAGTGATCAACTATGGTAAGAACTTTGGTAATTTCAAAAATAATTTTTATTTTAGGAAAAATCTGTGGGGTACCATCAATGTCTGCCAAAATAGGCAGGTTGAATTACGTACGAACGCCACTGGTGAAAATTAAAAAAGAAGTGATACATTAAAAAATGCCTCTTGATTCATAGTACATGTATGACAAATTTCATTAAAATATCTGAAGTGGTAATGTAGATATTAATAATAAATTATTTATTTTTGAAAAATTTACCACCATGTTTCTCAAAAGGTAAGACGTTTAAGACATATGTTCATATGAAGTTTTTTCTCAAAATGGGCCCAAAAATCGCCCCCGTAAATATTGATATTCAATTAGGAAACACCCGGTATATTGAAAAATTCAATGAATCAAGAGAATTAAATCAACTTGATCGAACAAAATATTTGAACCACATTTTCCATACTGATCCATGAATCTAGTGAATAAAACAGAAAACGAATTATCAAGAAAGGGTTATCAATTCGATCTGATTAACATTAATAAAACATTTTTAGAATATCCAGGAAATGCACTCTTAAATTGTAAAAATTCAAATAATGATAAATATACATTACCAAATATTATTATGAGTAAAGAAATTACAGCAAATCAAAATATTGATAATTGCTCGGTTAAAACAGTTAGAAACTACTCACACATTCTGATAAGGGAAATACCGTTAATTACTAAAATGAAATATATTCATTCATTCTTAGTTTTCTTGAATTTATGGAATGTACAGACATATCAGTTTTTACTGCTTTATTATACAGGGCGTTCCTGAATTGAGGTACAAAGAAAAATGAGAGATTTCTTGAATAATTTTAGGAAAAAAATCTTTTGAATATGGGCCGGAAAACGCGTTGTTCTTGATATATAGGGTGTTTCTTGTAGTCTTACTTTTTCTGTACGATTTTATAAGTTTATCAAATCTTTATGAATCATTGTTACAGATGGAAAAAGAAAGCACCAAAACTAAAAATTTTTTATTAATCACAGCTTACTAAGTGAATATATAAGATAATTTGGATTTTTCTGAGTATTTCAAGAGAAATGTTTCAATTTTTTTTTTTGAAATCTGTAGCTGATACGACAAAATTACAAGAAACCAAAAAGTTTAGTACTAGTAAAAAATTCCCAAGGAAAATTATTTATACAAGAATAAGGGAACATGAATAATGTAATATTATTTTAATAAGAAACGGAATACAACTTACACTGAATATTCATTAGATACAAAACAAAAGTTTCAGGCAGATGGGTATTATAATAAAAAAAATTTGTGATGACTAAACCGACTTTAACATATCTCTACTAAATAAGGTATGATGCATTGGATTTGCTAAAGAATTCGTCTAAACTATTTTTCTAGAGTTTGATATTTAAAACATGTTTAAACATTGTAATATAAGTATCCAGTAATAAGTACTCACCTGAAGAATTCATGGCAGGTCGATACAATTAATATTAAATAAAATATTTTATTTATTGCCGTGATATAAAATATAGCAAAAATATAACATTGTTATTTCCAATCCTATATGAATTTCTGTCGAGAATAGACCGAAACAATCTAATAGTTTCACACATGATCAATTATCTGTAATCGTTCTACACTCATCTCATGTGACAACCTATATTTCTCCCATTAATTTCTAGATTACAAAGAATCATTTTGCATGAATATTATATCTACTGGTTGCTGCATATATAATAATTTTTTACGACTGAAGAGAAATAAATATTCCTAACGGACCTAAGGAACTTTCTCTCGAATTGTTCTACACATGTCAATTATTAATTTTTGTTACCTTATTTTGCTGATGTTAATAATTTGTGTTAAATAGCGTTGTATGTATTATCTCTGAAGAATCAATTTAAGCAATTCCAAATATACTCTTTGTGAATCAACAATGGTTATGATAGCCTGTAAAAAATAGGCAGTAAAAGAACCATTTCATTGATAACATGTATGTAAAACAGAAAGAGTCAGCATTCCATAATTAATTTTTTGAAATAGTTATAGAAAATAGGTTTCAATTGAAGTAAATTGTATATTAATGAATTGACTTCATCAAGAATCAAAGGAATTCAATTCAATTGATGAATTTTTTTCGATCCAAAAATTTTATGTTACAAAAAAGGAATTCTGTTCAGAAGTGTAGCATCCTAAATTGCCAATGCAAACATCTAAAAACTCATATCATATAAACGACATATATTTAAATCGAGTGATATCTTAGACTGTCCTATGAAATTTCTCAACTAGTATGAAAATTAAGCCAAAGTTCTGTTCAAGTATTCTTGAATAAAAAAGTTATGTTCATTTAAAGTATTCCAAAAAAATTTTTGGTTTCCATCATTTCTATCGCTGAGAACTATATAAACACTCAAATAATTTTTGCTAAAAATGCTCAAACTTTATATATTTAAGTATATATACTTTTATGTTAGTACCTGAAATGACTATCGTTATTCATAACTATTTTAAAATTTAACAGCTATCGGTTGTAGATATCCCTTGTATATTTTTAATGTAGGTGATGATAGAAAAAATGTTAGGATGTATTTTTCGTATTTGAATGTAAATTGAAATTCTGATATGTCCAAAATACTTTAAAGATTTAAAACTTCTGAGATGTATTTTATCATAATTGTTGTATATTAATGTAAAGGATTTTAATATAAATGATGAATAGTGTACGTTGTTTTATGAGGATCCAATACACAACCGTTCCAGTGATTATTATTTGGAAATTACCCATAATTAAAACTAGTTTTTTAAATTAATATATTATAATTGAAAAAGTCTCAACAAATTGGAATGTTTACATTATTATGTGCAATTCTATTTATTTGGGGTAGACTTCGTATATTTCTGGAACAGAAAAAACTATAATATGATATTCAAATTTTGGTAAGCTATCTTCAAACGTTTTTCATGTTCAAATGAGAAAATGGATGAAAGTAACAACATTATGACCATCCAAAATTTGTGGGTGGCAAAATATAGTAATTGAAAATACTAGTTGGATTGAAATACATACTTTTGTTTTTATACGGTTCCTTCAATAATAGAGGGATGCTGTGTAGTTTAACACCATTAAAGTATCCTACTCATTGATTTAATAAATCTGAATAATGCTTATCATAATTATTCAAAAACATCTATAACTTTCTTCAACACACAAATCAATGAAATATATATAATAAATCAATATATATATATATATATTTTATGTGTGTGTTTTGTTACAGTGTCCCATTGTCCAAAAATAGTGCATTTCAATTTGAAAATGGGTCATTTCCATGATTTAAATATACGTATTAGCGCATATGCAAAAACAGAATAAAAATCAATTCCAAAACCATAGTTAAGTGGTATAGAATTTTATGCTAAAAGATATTGTATTCGGTATCATAGTAGCTGCACATATTACCAAATTCTCTATATTATCAATATTTGCTTTTATTCAGTTTTCAAAATGCATTTAGGTACTTATAAGAGTTCTTCATCTAAGTGGATCAATGCAGTATGTCTGCTAAATTTCAAACATATAGTTAGCTCTTGTAGTTCTGGGCGGCTGAAGGAAATTGTCGAAAATTAAGTACATACAGTGATTTAGAAAAGTGTTTAATAACTACTTTAGGTTATTTCAAGGTTTGTCCACAAAATGTAAATTAGTAGGAAGCAGAAAAGTGACACAAAATTGTGAAATTCCGTAACGATATAATTCGAGATAATCGAAATTATATGAAAAATAGTTATTCTTCGAAGTGCAGCCAAACGTATCTACCTATTCATGCCAAGTACATCTAGTAAAACATCAACATCCGCTTTTTACCTCTTCTGATATTTGACAAACGCGATTTTGTACTAAATTTTACTATTCGCTCATTTTAATCCTTACATATTGCACTCCGTCTTGAATCCTCATGATGCTTTTGTGCTTATATGGAATATTGGTGAATTTGTTTTTGTTCTTGCCTGAAACTTTTGGTATGTTGGTAATTCAATTATATTTTCACCTACTGTGTAAGAAGTTTTCGAATGAGTAGAAGTGATCATAATAAATTCTAACTTATAGGTTGGAATCGGACTGAATTTGATGGAATATAAACTATATTAGGTATAGACATGATTCGTGTTTTAAGCTCATCTAAATTATGTCATTACTTTCTGGGTCATTTATTTTGGTTTTAGGTATATGATAATCTTATCAAGATCCCCAAAAAATATCTAAATGCATTGAAAGAGAGAAAATTAACGAAATGAGTTTTTATTTTTCAACTCACAATCACAGGAATTTTGTATCACAATAAATAAATATGTATAATAAATATAGCAATAGAAAATGGATCATTCATCTTGTTCTTCAATTTCTTCATCCTGTTCTTGTGATTCTTCATCTTGTTCTTGAATCTCTTCATCTTGTTCTTCAGATTCCTCTTCTTGCTCTTGCGATTGGGCTTTTAAGAGATCCTCCATTTCTTGTAATTTCTCATCTGGTACTAAGGCTCTATTCGCTACTTGTTTCCTACGAGTGCCGATAGCCTTTCTTTCAATCGCTAGAGGCATAAATTCAATCTTTTGTACCAATTGAACGAACAAGTTTGGATACTCCTTGACCAAAAATGTATAAGATAATTCGAAGTCGTCGTCAAGATCCTTCATGCGTCCACTTATTGAGATATCTCTCTTCAATCCTATTATCTCCTCGCTTTGGGTGAACTCTGCAAGAAGTTGCTCCTCCTCCAAAACGCGTTGGCAGTGTCCCACCAATTCAAGTTTGCATCTAGCCTCTCTCACGCGGTAATCCATGGATAGTCTTGTCGGGAATTTCAGAACCCATTCGTTATATATGTAGGGGTACTTCTCTTGGAACAATTTTTCTGCTTCGTCATACTCAGGAACTTCGTAGCGAACAGACAAAACATAGATCATCACTTCGCAAGCCTCTCGGAAATACTGCAACTTGGCAGTATCGATATGTTTCTCACAAAATTCGCCAGCATCACCTGCTTTATCACAGATACAAATCGCTACGCTGCCATGTCGCATATGCACTGCTGCACGTTCCAGATTATTGTTGAATACTGAAAAAAAAACAGTTTTGGAGAAAAAAATTTAAAACCAAAAAAAATCGAAGGGTGTTAAATCACATAATGTTTAGGGTCAGTGCAGGGTATCACTAAAACCTGAGATGTTCACATGTGGCAAGATGCATCTGTTGGATTTGCGTTTTTCCTCTTTTTAAGCTAACCCAACCCATTAAAAAAAAAATCAAACTTTTCACCATTTTTGAAATTTGTTGATTTTGTAAGAGTTTATAGAAGCTAGAGGAATAACACATATTCGAGATGAATAAAATTAAGGACGAGCAAACAAGTAAACGCATTGCCAGATTTTTTTCAAAGTTATAGGTTGGGAACAAGGAAATATAAATGGAATTCTAACTAAGGAACTTACTATGTAAATATTGATCGAGGAAATTGTAGGGAATGGTAGGTACAGGATAATCGGGATTCTTAGGGGTGAATTGAGAGTATTCCCAGCCTTTATTCTTGATGGCTTGGTAAAGTCGGGAGGGTTCAGTGATAGGTAATGGTCCTTCATCAAAGACGGGCAGTTTTTCAAAGACTAAAATACAATCGAATTAAACAAATGGAATACCTACACAGATATGTTGATATTTTTGATCAAAATAATCTTTACATTTTTTGTATTGTCGTCTAGATGGATCTATATAGGTTGTGTTTACAGGTTTTTTGGGTTTTTCAGTTTTAGGTGAATTCTCAGGCTCGGGTACTGCAAAAGTTACGCTCTTCTTCGGTTTCAGAGCTGTTCCTGTTGCAGCTGAAAAAATGTGATATTAGGAAATGATAGTTGTTTTTGAGAAGTTTACCCCTCTTCAGAATGCCTGTTTCCGTAGTAGGAATCAGATTACTTGTACTTTGAGAGCCTCGCTTTCTCAAGGGAATTTCTGAAAATAAAATAATTTAGTGCAAAGTGCATCTGAAAACAAAATAGACTTACTGCTTTTTGGTAGTAAATCATCAGTTGTTCTGCTATTCATTAAAGCTGCACTTGGTATAGCAGGTTTAATTGTGTTCTGAAGATAATTCAAACTTTTAGATTTAATCTCTTTTGCAATTTTCTTTTTTTCTTCTGCTTCTTTCGCTCTTTCTTCCTCTTCTTTCTTTTTCTGTTCTTCTTCTTTCTTTTTTTCTTCAGCTTCCTTTCGTTTATTCAAAATGAATGATGGTACCCCTAAAATAGATTCATATACAAAAAAAAATTTAAAATCACAAGGCAGATTATTTTTTATTTTATTTTAAAAGTTGGTATAATTTTTGACATTTAACAATATTCGAAATTAATATACCCATTGATATTGTAGCAAGATATATATCCGAACAAAATCAATTTGAAGTATGACTCACTTCCTATTACTGGTTTTGGAAGGTTCTCCAGAGATGGAATTCCTTTACCACAGCCTGAAGCCATGAAAGGCTTAGGTTTCAAAGGACCAGCAGGACGGTTCCTGTCAACTTTCCTATCTGTAATTTTTTTAGTTATTAGGGGTGGTAAAATTTTCGGTTCAATCTTCTTGACGGTTGGTTCAACTGGCTTGTCAGTTGCTTCTTTTATGGCTGCAGGACGGGGGGTATCTTTTTCCAAAGGAGTTTTCTGAGCCTTTGCCTTGTCGTTGCTGGCGTTACTTGGTGCTTTTAATGAGGTCAGGGTGTTTGAACTTTGGCGAAGTGTAGAAGATGATCTCAAAGAAACTGATGACTTCTTTTTGACCGGTCCATAAATGCTTTCGATGCTTGGGCGTGTTAGAGTCCTTGATGGGAAAAATAGCATGTTTTTCGAGTCAATTTTCTTCAGTTGTTCAGCAAGTCGAGAACCTGTGTGGACATATTGTAAAATAAAATCGGAAATAATGTTTCAAAATAATTTCAAACAAAGAGCGTGTTATTGACCTGAGGGATCTCGTCTTTTGGAATCTCTCAGTTTCAGATCAGTGACTCCTCTTGCAGATTTCAGCATAACAGATGATATTTCGCTTACACTTCGAAGATCTGGGAGAACATTGGTCAAGTCGATACGTTCGAGAAAAAACACATAAAGAATTAATATTTCAAAATAAATTAATCTAAATAAGGAATAAATAAAACGTGGATAACTTGAAAAGCTAACAGTACTCAAAGTAAAATATGACTTACCGTCCAAGTTCAGTATTGGCACTATTGGTTTCTCATCTTTCAAGCATATTTCCTCTCGTACGCCGCTGGATCTTCTCTGATGACGAGATTTTTTTTGTTTCGGAGCAATTGATACTACCGTACTTGCATCTAGGTATTTGGAATATATTTACATAATATTACGAAATATTCAATTTCTACCTTTACAAAAAAAAATATCAAACTCTTTACGCCATTGAATATTAGATTATTCAGTGCAATTAGATGAAATTGTTATACTGAAATCAAAACTTTCAGTGTTTCTAAAAAAATTAACTCACCAGAATCTACGGTTGATGTATATTCTCTGAAGCTATCAAATGAGAGCGCATCACAAAAACTCATAGGAGTGGCAGGTAACGAATATTTTTCAGGTACAGATATAACAGTCTCCGCACCTAAATTTTCAAAACCATCATAAAAAATAATAGTCACATCTAATTTTAACTTTAAATGATTTGGGTGGTATCAAAATGTGATCGACGCCACTGGATTTTACGCTAATTTTTTATTCACATCCACTTACCATCATTATCATCATCAACATCAGAATCAAAATCGGAGGAATAATCATCGACTATATCATCAATGAGATTCTCAGAAGTCGAATAAAATTCTTTTGGGGACATTGGTTTAAGGGTTTCTGTATCTGTTTCTGCACCTGGTTTGAAAATATACGAAGTATATTCAATACAAATTATGTTAGGGAAAAAAACAAGGACATAACTACCAAATAATAAAGATGTTTTGGACCAAATAAATAAAGAAAAGTTACATAATTTCAAAGTTTTAACCTTTTGCCCAATACAACCGACGCCTATGTATTATGTGAACATCATTTCGGCCTCTTAAAACTGAGACATGTAATGAATGAATTGCAAAATTTATTATTCACTTCATGAATAAAAACTTAATTCACTTACCAGTTAAATCGCAGGCAGAAAAAAATTTTTCATCACCTTGTATTGAGGCCGCTCTGCTAGATTCCCTTGTAGATATATGTTTGTTATATATTGGTTTTGGAGAAGTTGCTTTGATAGTTTCGGTATCTGTTTCAGTTTCTGTATATGAATATAAAAATTTTTACCATTTTTTATAATGGCATATTCAATAAATGCCTCAATTATTTCCCGATTCGACGCCAGCAAATTGAATTGGTTATATATTCATTTATAATAAATTCCTTTTTATTTATACTTCATTGAAAGCACACATATATCATGTAAAAACTATAATATATACTGACCTGTTGAATCATGATGAGTATATAAATATCTTTCAGTACCTCGTACGCCACTGGAATGTCTTGAACTCGAAGATTTAGATTGAGTACATGCTGTCTTTGGGCGTACAGTTTTTTGAGAATCTTTAATCCTTTCAGTTTTTGTTTCTAGAATTGAATATGAACCAAAAATTTAATTTTCGAAAATTTTATTCGTTCTCTTTTAGTTGAATACTTGAGAGGTAAACATTTTGTAATTCGAGGTCGCGAAGAATCATGAATTTAATATACGATCTCCATATACGAAATGTTGAGAATCTCAATTATGGGACAGTTGTCAAATTTAATATTTGGAAAAATTTTTTTTCAATTTTTATTCATTCAAGTGGAATTCCATGAGGAGATAACAGAAAATATGATATATTCGAAAGAAAAATTTGAGTTTTCAATGATTTTGATAATAGATTTGTCGTATGAAGCCGCTGAAAAAAATTTCGAAAATTTTTTGACATGCAATTGTCAAGTGAGAGATTATTATTGAATCACGAGTATATAAATATCTCCCAGTACCTCTTACGCCACTGGAATTTCTTGAAATCGAAGATTAAGATTGAGAACATGCTGTCTTTGGGCCTACAGTTTTTTTAGAATTTTCAATTTTTTCAGTTTTTGATTTTAGAATTGAATATAAACTAAAAATTGAATTTTCGAAAATTTTATTCGTTTTTTTCTGTTTGAATACCAGGGAGGTTAACATTTCGTAATACGAGATAGCGAATTAGCATGAATTAAATATTCGATCTCCAAATTCCATCAAAAAATTCCGACAATTCCAATTATGGGGCAGTTGTTATGAAAAATTTAATATTTGAAGATATAATTTTTTTTTGTTGAGTTTTTGGAATTCCATAGGGAGATAACAGAAAATATGACATATTCGAAGGTATAATATCATTTCTTAATGATATTGATGAAAGATTTGCCCTATAAAACCTCTGAAAAAAAATTCGAAAAATTTTTGACATGCAGTTGTCAAGTGAGTTATTATTATTCAAATATATCGTCATATATACCCGAAAATGCAAGTAAAAGGCATTTTTATAGTAGAAAACCTAATTTTTTGTTCATTTTTCATTAAATTCCCCATGAAAGGAACTCTGACAGATATAGAAAACTCTGACAAATTGTCAGAGAAAAGTCAAAAATTTTTTTTTTGAAAAATTTCAAAAATATTACCATATTTCAAATCCTGGGGTAGTGGCTTTGCAATGAGGGGTTCTGAGCGTCTTCTGGGACGAGACGTTCTTGGTCTGAAGGGATCCATCCCAAATCTGTGGAGAAAAATCATCTCAAGTTGTATTTATCAAATTAAAAATAAAAAAAAATTCTCACCTGCTTCTTCTAATGAAAAGAAGTTAATTGTAAACGAATTCGTGTATAAATGTAGTATTTTTTCGAATTCTGGATAAGTGAAATGTAAAATATATGTAGAAGTATAAAAAAGCGTGTGACTTTTGTGAAATTCTCTGACAGAATGAAAGAGCGAAATATTTATTTTTCTTAGTTACGAACTGAATTTATATTTAATTAAATACCTAGTTACGATCCATAGAATCAAAAATTCTACCATGAATAACATAATTTTAATGGAACAATGTCCTTTCTTAATTCACTAATATTTATATCAATTAAATAATCCAAAAGATATTCCTAATATATTGTATTTTCGTTGAAAAATTTTTCTAATGAAAATGTTTATATGAAGCATGTTATTTTTGAATATTTCATACAAGGAAAATTGTAGCAATTCAAGAATTGAATCATCACTTCGCATCTGTGCTATAAATGTATAATTGTTATTTCAAATAAAAAAAATTGCAGATATTATTGAAAATTATTACATTTTGTCTTATTGCCAGATTTTTTATATAAAATTGATACTTGTCTTTGAAACCTCACTAATTATCATAAGGAAATGAGATATTCTGCCTGGAATTCATTCAAATTATGGTTAAAAAATAATCATTTCAACACAAAAAAAAATTCATGCACCGTGTATACCTACTTATAATGTTTCAGAGTAGGAATGGACATCGCATGCTATATAATATTGGATTTCTATATATTTTATATGATTTTTAACTAGAGTTGTTTCTATGGAAGAGTGATCGCGTATGTTATTCCTTAATCCAAATGAAATAATTTAATTTTGAGAAGATTTAAAAAAAATTGACAAGTTCTGTCAGTTTTGATGTTCACTAGAATAAAATGAAAAAATTATTGTTCTTTACGTAAAACCTATTATATATTTGATTTTAGCTTCATTTTCTCATGGATCTTTCCTATTTCATTCAAAATATCCAAGAATTATGACCATGGGCAGAGATGATATGGTTTCTCCTGAGCCAATTCCATCTTCTCCAACAACAAATACCCCAATATCTACAGAAACCACACAAAATCATATTTTAACACCCAGCCCAACTTCACCTCCCATAACTACATCTGAAATTCCATCAACTCCAAATAGAAATGGTGATTCAAAAGCTGTAAAGAGTAAGTACATTTATTCCGCTAAAACAAGTCGAGAGTTTTATAGTTTAAATTAATATCCAGTACTAATGATTTGGAAAAATATACGATCAATCATATTTTTTTTATGCAGAATGCAACGAATATCACGATTGGTTGATTAGAAAGTCGACATTCCAATTTTTTATCATCAAAGGAACACCTGCTATGGAAAAAGAATTTCCACATATGGTAAGGAAGTGATGAAGTTCTATACTCACGAAAAAGTGATATTGAACTATTTCACTGTTTCGTGAGTAATCAACAACTTCAAAACTGTTAGGAATAGGACTTTCTTAAGAGGAAATATTCCATTAAGATTTATTATTCTTCAAACTTCATGATTTTTTTAGTTGACCCCCTGAAATGTTTTGGATCCAATTATTAAGTCACAGCGTAGCATCCATTTCTGTACCTAATTCCTTTGACTAGCTTTTACCTTCCGAGAAATACTCTGCATAGAATTCTCAGCTTCCATAATTTCCGAAAAAAATTCCAAAACTTAAACATGTTTTACCTAACAGAAGATTTTGGTTTTCCAGTTTTGAAATTTTTTTCGGAAATTATGTAAGCTGAGAGCTATTAACATGGAACAGCACTACAGAAACTGGTTGATCTACATTCTAAAAAATCGAGGAATCGACTTTGAAAAATCAATTTGTAGGAAACTTGATGATATACGATTAGATAGAAATAGAAATTTGTATTACTTCGTACTATGATAATCAATTTAATATTTTTCATAGCCAAATCCTAGCCCTTACAGTTACGGAGTTGACATTTTTGGAACTTTTTTCGTATTTCGGTAAAAATAAAGACGGGTTCAACCTCTGCTGCTAAATGTTTGGAATGTTCCATATTAAATTTATAAACATGATTTTTTGGGATTTCATATAATCTGTGTTAAAAGAGGAAATGATGAACAATAGTATACATTCTGCAGTGCTATTTACTTTTCGGCTTTCAAAAAGATTGACTAGGATATGAAACCTTGGCGCTACATATTCCAGTATTTTATATAAATGTTCATTATAAGATTTTTCAGTTTGAATTGAACCTTCTGATGACAAAACAAGATATAATGAAACATGTCCAAAGGTGGGAAATTGAGATTATTTGTGCTTCAATTTTATGTAAATATTTTACATGAAAAAAACTTAACAATGACTAACTCATTAGGTTTTACTTATTCACCAAAACCTATATTCTCAGTATGCTAACTCCGAAAATTCAAAATTGTTGAGTTAAAATCGTTCGAGAAAAAAAAGTCAACCCTTCCTCTAGTTGACCTCTAGTTTGAATCTTGCCACTAGATATTCCAACTCAGAAATAATTATAATTTTTTAAGGCTGCTCTGGGCTTTGGACAAGAGGACAACATTCAGTGGCTGTGTGGTGGAAGCCTTATTTCTGAGAACTATGTTTTAACTGCGGCTCACTGTTTAAAATCAATGGAATTGTAAGTGACAAAAATTTAAAAAATAAGTATATCATTTATTTCTTTTTACTCAGAGGCCCTGTGAATTGGGTAAAATTGGGCGAGATCAATTTAGCCGCAAAGAACTCAGAAACTGCGCAAATGTTTTCTGTGGTGGAAAGAATATCTCATCCAAATTATTCATCGACGTCGAAATATAACGACATCGCTTTATTGAAACTCGATAAGCCTGTACAATTCTCTGAAAATGTCCTGCCAATATGTCTTTCGACATCAGCATCGGATATCAACCAGAAACTAATTGCCACAGGTTGGGGTAAAACTGAAGTAAATGGACCTAGAAGCGATGCTTTGTTGAGAGTTAATCTCGAATATTTTTCCAATCCTATTTGCAACAACGCTTACGCTGATGTTTCTAAGAAGGATCTGCCTGAAGGGGTTTCTGAAGAAAAGCAAATTTGTGCTGGTAGTAAAACCGACAGCAGGGATACTTGTCAGGTAAGAAAATATTTTTTTCCATTTGTTTGTCACCAAATGCAAATATTATTGAATTGCAGTTGCAGAATACTCAGTGAAAGTTGGGTCGTAAATTACCGTTATGTTTTGTATTCACTTTGGGGGTCTTAAAATTCCTTCAGGGTATAGAAATATTATAAGTCAACGAATGCGGTTCTTACTTGATGGAAATAATTTTGTTTTATTTCATAGAAATATAACTAATGATTTTGCAGATGTCAGAAAGTTTTATGAGACTTATCTCATAAAACTTTCTGACATCTGCAAAATCATTAGTTCAGCGTCATTAGTCAGTCTCATTACTTATAATGAGACTGAAAAATTTTGTTTTATTGTAGGAATTTTTATCTTTTGTTTTTGGTCTAATGGAATTTCCATATTGGATAGCCTGATGATAATTCTTTCGTATATTTCATGGAATATTCCCACAAAAAATTCAATTTATACAGGATGTTTCTAAATTGGGGGTAAAAACGATCATGGCAGATTCCTCAGATCATTTTTAGAAAAAAGTCCTATAAACATGGGCAAGCAAATGCCTGTTACACAGGGTGTTAAAGTTTTATTCTCTTTCAATTTTTTTTTATATCACTTCCCCTTCACAATATATACTTATAACTTAAATTTGGCATATATATTCCTATTTTGAAGTTTCCATCATGCGATATGCTAATTTTGAATGCAAATCTAATTGACAGGGTGTCAAAGTTTGGTTTATTAGTTCTCAGGGCTCCTTTTCTTCACAAGATATTCAACTTAAATTTGAACTTCAAAACGCTTGACAAAAATATGGCTTGCTGTCAAGCTCGCCATGAAAAGTGACACTTCTCCTCATGAATATTTCATCGAAATTCATCAGAGATAAAATAACAAAACAAAGTAATCACTATAAAATCATGAAATTCAAATGATGTAGATATTGATACGATGATATGAAATGAAATTTTACTGCGAATTCTCAGTGTGTATCAGCAAAATGGAATAAATTCAGTAATAAACAAATGGAGTGTATTTGAAACAATTATGCGTCGCTTGGTATTTTAATTTTCGATTATTTGCAACAAAGGCTCTTTATAAAATATGTATTATGTAAATTGTTATCAATACTAACTTTTCTATTTTAAATGCGAGTATCATACCATTTTTGGAATCTTCAGAAAATTCTAGACATATTTTTCAGGTACACGACATCTTCATCGGATAACTGTGCTACGGTAATTCCTATTCAAGTTGTCAGTGAAAGCTAGTTTAAGCCGAGGTTGAAAAGAATAGGCTGTAAATTTTCGAAATATTTGAATACAAGTTTCGACATTGTATATTTTAGAAATTCTCTATTTAAAAAAAAATGAGGAAGTTGGTATATTGGTGAATATTCCTTATATAACACACCCTGATAATTTTTTTTGCGAAGATTCTCGCATTTATTTATTATACAATAATCGATTAACTGCAGAATATTTTCGTAAGCGGACGCAAAACGTGCACCGCACACGGTAGGCAAATCCAGGGGGCGGCAAATCCAGCAACTCATCATCACGTAATTCAAGTTACGAAAAAACGAGAAAAAATTCTGGAAATCAATAACCGAGCCACAGAATAGAGAGGTATACCTCTCTATTCTGTGACCGAGCATTTACGCCCAATGATCGGCGCATAGCCTCAATTTGGCAGTGAATGATGAAGCAAATATAACGTATGAAACTGTAAATTCATTCAATATAATTCAAGAAATTTACGTTTTTTTTCATATTCGATTCTGCAAATACATAGTACCTATTATAAGACTGTTTGCAGTTTGGATGAAAAATGTACATGGTGTTTCTAAGAAACTCATGAATTTAGACAACTCAAATTCATCAAACTCAAGATTTTCAAATTACAACCTATATTTTTTATTATTTCAGTCGATTCTAGGTACAAAAATAGTGGGGGTTACTTAAGCAATCCCTTTACCTAAAATGAATACTTCAAGAGATTGATGGAGGAAGATCTTTAAATGAGGAAAAACCGCAATTTCTAACTGTGTGAAGTCTTGCCTTCCGGAAAACACAGAAAGAAACTAAAATTCGATGTTTCGATAACTAAATTTTACATTTCATGAATTATAACTAATTTTTCGTTGGAATTGTTGAGAAATCCATAAACCAATACAATTTTTAATTACGAATAATTCACTACAATTCTTGAAATGTCAAATTTAGTTATCGATACATCGAATTATAGTTTTTTTCTGTGTTTTCCGGAAGTCACAGACTACTCTACACACTTAGAAATTGTGGTTTTTCCCCATTTTAAGTTCTTCCTCGATAACTTAGTATTCAATTTAATTATAGGGTTTACTTAAGTAACCACCACTCTTTTTATACGTAGAATGGACTGAAATAATAAAAAATATAGGTTCTAGTTTGAAAATCTTGAGTTTTGATGAATTTTAGTTGTCCAAGTTCATGATCTTCCGATAAACACCCTATATATTTTTCGTCCAAACTGCGAACAAGTTTATAATACTACGTATTTGCAGAATCGAGAATAATAAAGATTTCTTCGAAAAAAAATTTTTCTGCAGAAACATTCGAAAAAATGTGAGTTTCCGTCGCCACCATTTTTTTTAACAAAAATTCAATTAAATCACGAATCGTTAAGTTTTTACCCAAGGTATGATATATAGCTGAAATTTTCGTAAAAAAGCTACCTAATGATGCAATAATATACTGGGTGCGCCATTTGAAATAAGGAAGTAGTAGTCTGTTTCCGGTATAAACGGAAGTTGTAGAGATCTGAAAATATTTTAGGGAGAAAGAGCATCGTCTCAAACCCTGACATGCAAATTTTCAGGACAAAATTGTAATTAGTAGGTATTCCATGAACTCCTAATATGCCATTGCGGTGAATCACCCTGTAAAGACAAAAATGATCCAGTAAAGACAAAGTTATTTAGGTATAGTTTCGATAGAAAAAAATATTTTAGACAATTTGGATATAAGAAAATATGATAGAAAATGAATGAAAAGGCAAGAAGAGTTAAATTTTTGTAGATAAATATTCAACTATATAATTTTATACATCAGTAAAAAAATAATGAGTACCTACTTTAATTAATCAAAATAAATGTTCTAACTTCGTAAAGTTTTTTTCGCACCATAATGAGAAAACATGAATTATATAGTTTTTTTTTGCCAAAACTCCAAGTAAGTAGGCGTTTGGTTGACTTCAAGAGAAGCTATAATTGAATTATTCCATGAATAACAAAAAATAATTATGAGCCTACGATAAATCCTGATTGAAATGAACATATGTGTTTTATAAAATATTCTTTATAATTCTCTTTTAATTGAAATAAATGCATTTCCAGGGAGATTCAGGTGGACCTCTGCAAATAAATACAGACAAGTTATATCTGGTCGGGATAACATCTATTGGAAAAATGTGTGGACTTCCAAACACTCCAGCAATTTACACCAAAGTCCTGTATTATGTTCCTTGGATCGAACAAATTGTATGGAAAGATAATTGATCGATTGATTAACTAACATTTTTCAACAAGAGTATTTGTGCAGTTATAGGTACTATTTATAATGATTTTTTTACCCAACTCCTTTCTCAATAAAAATATTCCTTCTCCAAAAATTCACTATTTTCCATTTCTTTTTTTACTTTTTAGAATCATCAACAATTTTCCAACATTCAAGACAAAGTCATTTATTATAACTTTTTTGAAACACTTAGTTGGGGAAACGAAAAAGCCTGTATAGAAATGATAAATGCATATAGGTACTTGAAAGATTCGACTTTTCTCTTTTCGGTTAGGTATATTATTTCAATGATTGAGAAAACATCTTGTCCATTAACGGAAGTGATACCGAGATATTTGAACCCTAAAAATTTCAAGTCTCGAAGTCTCTAGCACATTCCATTCAAAAGTTAACGTGTACACTAAGGCCGGAAAAATGAATATATTCAATTTTGAGCTCGTAGGAGTATATCCAAACACATAGATACTCCTTTGAAAACTTCCATCTTTCCAGAATTATATTTTTTGAAACCAATTCTGAGATGAAATTGAAAATTAACCAAATTGTTGTTTATTTCAATGATGAAAAAGTTATACTGCCACATTGTAAAAACATTTTATCGTGATTAAGTCAACAACATAAGTTTATTCCTGATAAAGTAAACATTACGGTTGATTTTTCAAGGGCATTTGATCACAACTTGTTTTTCTATATAGGTTCTATGGATGCATTAAGAAAATCATAAATTGATTAGGAATTATTTTGACTGGGGTCTCCAACATATTCAGTGTCTTCTTCACAACTGTTGCTTGCATCTGGTATACAATAGGATCTAATTACTTGAACCATTTATTTTTAACATTTGTTGATGAATGATGACACAAAGTAGGTACCTATAATAATCATTTATAAGTAATTTCTTATGTCTGCAGCTAATTTGAATATATGGATTTAGCCTCTTAAAATGACACATCACCAAGTATAAGCAATTCATCAACGAAACTCAATAATACACAGGGTGATTCACCCCGAAAGCCTATTAGATATTAATGGAAAACTAACCACAATTTTGAGCCGAAAATTTGCAAGATGGGGTTTCAGACAATTATCTTTCTTCGTAAAATATGTTCAGATCTCTACAACTTCCTGTTCTACCCGAAACAGATTACTACTTCCTTATTTCAAATGACACACCCAGTATATTATTGCATCATTAGATAGCTTTTTTGATGACATTTTCAGCAATGTGCCATACCATAGGAGAAAACTCAACGGTTTATGAGTTGATGGGATTCTTCTGAAAAAATAATGCGACAGGGACTCACAATTTCAAACACAAACACGCAAATTTTCAGCACAAAATTATGATTAGTTTTCCTTGAACATCTAGTAGGCCATCACGGTGAATCACCCTGTATAATCCTCCAACTTTATTATATCGCTTTTGAAATAGAAACATTTCGAAATAATTCAATCATCAAATAACATTCTCAGAAAATTGAAAAGTGGTGCAATTTTGATCAACAAAATTTTTGGGCTTCATCTCAGCTTGAAAGCTCTGCCTTGAAACAAAATTATATGGTGTCATAAATCAAGCTCTTTCCGAAAAAATCCCATAAATCATTCATATTAAGTCGAGCGAAAAGAACTGAAGACTGCAAGTACCTTCAGCCTTCAGAGGATTGCAAGGGTACCTAACTATTGACCCAAAAATTTCCTACCTAAAAAAACCCATACTTCAGTTATGAATATCGAGATTTTGTCGCATATGGTCACAGCCGTCTTCAACTCGTTGAACTAATCAATGTAATGAAATATTTTTGCCTTCATTCCACTACCTCTGTAGTTATTAACAGTAAAAAAATATTGTCCTTTTTATATTGGCGTCCTCAT
This sequence comes from Harmonia axyridis, assembly GCF_914767665.1. Classification (NCBI taxonomy): domain Eukaryota; kingdom Metazoa; phylum Arthropoda; class Insecta; order Coleoptera; family Coccinellidae; genus Harmonia; species Harmonia axyridis. Next base: position 2,692,416 of record NC_059508.1, read on the forward strand.
AGTTTAGACAAGGTGGCTTAAATTGCGTTATTTAGGAATGAGTGTGTTGGCGTGAACAGATCCAAAATATATCCAATGGTTCCCGAGATATCTCGAAAAATCTAAAAATTTTATTTATTTTTTTTTTGTACAACTCATTTGCTTCTGGAGATGACTTCACGAAATTCGGTTTGTAGCAATTATGCAATAAGAGATTCTAATCGTGTCTTCAGTTTTATTCTGTTTTCCATTGTTTCGGAGACGCGATAGTCAATTTCTTTTCTTATGTACGCCATACTGGTTTTCCTTATAGGGTGATGAAAAATTTTACGAATTCAACAATGTATCACATTCTACAAAAATATCGAGTCTAGCTAACCAAATATGGAACTTCCTTTTTAATTTTTTCTTTAAGTAGTAGGCTGGTGCCAGAATTTTCAAATAACTTTTAAACTTTTTTAAATAATTTTTCGGCGCCCCTGCTAAAAAAGCATCAATAACAAAAGTAGTGCTGTTTTTCGTCTTTATGAAATACACAATGATTTTATTCCTCTTTCAATGAGGGTAATAGGGTTGGCCTGCCATGTGTGTACAGGCGGCTTAGTAAAGGTGGTTTGGAGATTTTTATTGCAGATGAGATGTTGACAAACACAGCGGATCGGAACAACCCTATGCTTAAGAATCAAGATTGAAATATGAAAAGGCGGCCAGCAAACTGAGACGAATTTCCGCCTCTCAAATTCATCAAAACTTGAAATTTCCATTGAATCCATATTTTTTTGTTGGGAGTTTGAAGTGGTTATGGTCATTAAAATGTCTGCTCTTTCTGAATATTTCCATCAAATTCCGATATTCCACTATACAGGGTGTTGAATCTCAGCTCGTGAAAAATCCCGTATTTTTCTAACACATTGAATTTCATGAGAGATTGCCACGACATAATGATTTTAGAAGTACAAACGAAATAGGGAGGACCTTGGATAATTTCAAAAAAGTCTTATAATCATATATGTATATGCCAACGCTTTGTTTTCAATATACAGGGTTAAATTTGATTTTTTTCTCATAGCATCTGCAAACCACTGAAATTTTTCATAGTTATTCCAATTTGGAGTTTACATCACGTTATATGAAATTTTCGATTGCAAATCTACAGGGTGATTTTTTGGCACAGTGCCTACTTTTTTCTTCAAGAATTTTTTTTTGGTACACCACTGGTAGTTTAAAAAATGTATTATGAAACTAATCTTATACATATTGAACTATTTGTTTTCTTATTAATTTGACTTATTCTGCTACCGATCTTAAGAAAAAATTTTTAAACAATTCTCTTGAAATCTTCAAATAAAAAAATCCTGTTAAAATAAACACCCTGTATCTCGAACACAATGCGTTTTCGCGACCAGGTTTATAATTATATATATATATATATAATATAATCAATTCTTAAAATTATCCAAGGAATCCCTTAGTTCGTTTGTACTCTCAATTCAGATGACACCTTGTATTAATAATTTAGAACATCTCGCATCTAAATGATGAAACAAAAAACCCAATAACGAAAACAAATATTTTCGTGAGAGTAAATATTTTGATATTGGGTTTTGGCAGCCTCTACTTGTTCTTACTTCTCCTAAATAGATAATAGGAACAACTTGGGAAGACTTGAAATATTCGTTCAATAACTGATAAAAGTTCAGCTATTTCACGTGTATAATTATTTATTTAAAAATCAGAATGGGGAAAATGTTGGAATAAATAAAATATTTTTTGAACCAGTTTGAAATTTATTGATATCAGAACAGACATCCAGTAGATTACAAAAACAATGTTCGTATCATAATGCAAAGTGTAGATTATTGAATAATCCAAACAAAAAAAAAATAAACTGTTAGTTGTTCATTCAATTCGATAACTTGATCAAAATAATCGAATTTGTTAAGTATATAAACAAGATCAAAATTTCAAAAGCAGCCACTAGAAACCGTTAACAATGTAGCTTAACACTGACTAGTAACCGTCACCCATATAGGGATCACAGACTACACTGAATAAACAATTAAAAATATAAGAAATTTCAACACTTTCTTACTATCAAATTTGTCAAGTTGGAAAATTGAAATGATCAGTAAGTTTATTATCAAATTACAAGTTGTTTTAAAAACGCACGAACGCACTACACTGCAAACTGATGTAGTCTCTAAATCTTAGAAGATAACTGATTTTTTCAAAAGTTCATCAAAACTGTAAACGTTTTTAGGTCGGGAAAGCGCGTAAGCTCTTGCCCGTCATGCTGGGTTGAAAACCTAACCAAGGGAAGGGAAGTCCCGCTCATCATCCACTTTGGGGGCCCGACGAACATCTTGCTTCTCTTCGCCCTGCAAAAAAAACCAAAAATTCATTAATATTGTTGAATAGAAGTAAGAAATGATAATCTACCTGATCGTCACGGAATCGTCTTTCTGTTCTTTCCCCACGAGGATTGGGTTTGCTGCCTGGACCTCTAGGTCCAGCTCGGGGTCCTTTTCCTCTTCCTTGTCCGGGACGTCTGCTATCGTTGAACTGAATATCAATATCTAGGACGTGCTTCTGTCTACCAACGCGTTGGGGATATTCATTAATCTCATATTCCTCTTCTTCGGTCTCTTCCTCCTCTTCTTTCTTTTTCAACTCATACATCTTTTTCCATTGAGAGGGATCCTCTCCTTCACCAGCTTTACGGATATTGTAGGTCGGTTTAGCACGTCCAGCACGTTGAGCCTTCCATTCGTCCAATGTGAGTTCCTTTGGTTCCTCAGGTTGAGGTACTTCTGGCTCAGAAACTTCTTCCCTGTAAATTAATTCATTAGAAAAAAATTCAAAAATCACAAACACATTTCATGGGTCATACAAATATAAAAATGATTATTGGAATTAGAAAATTACAGTAGCAAAAATTTAATGAAAAATTTTGATTTTTTTTCTCGGAAACCTCTTTCACCGAGTTTTGAGAAATTGTAGGAACAGAAATTTATTTACTTGGAGTCATTATTAGCAACACCATCATTTTCTGCCCATTTCTCGCTTTGCTCATTGTTAACCTTGTTAGGATCAGCTTCCCTAAAAATCAACAAGGTGAGTATTACAAAAATAAAGTTCCCAAAAATTATACTAACTCGATAACATCTTTATTGGAACCCCAGTTGTGTGGTCCAGATCCATCACGTTTATCCACATGCTTGACTCCGCTGTAACCATGGCTGCGTTAATCATTTATTGACAATTAATGGTTGAACAAAAATTTGAAACAATAAAACCCATGAAAATCCACTAAAATACTATGTGATTGAGAATAAAAAATATTTCACAAATGGCAAACTATACATCAATCACTTATGAAATGTAACAAAACTAAATTAATTACTCAAATACAGAATGACAATATATGAAGAAAATTAGTAAACAGTAATATTTTTGAATTGAATGAATCAATTTTAAGTGAAGAAAAAAACTTACGTCTTATCAGATCCACTTTGCCTATCGAATTCACGTTTTCCTCTTCTTTCATTGAACGGCTTACGCGGTCCACGGTTTTCTCCAGGCTTATTGAAATTTCTTTCGCGATTATTACGGTCACCACGATCAGTTCTTTCACCTCTGGGACGATTCTCAAACTCACCATTATTAGTAGTCCTTATTCTATCTTCACGGTCCTTACGGAATTCACCACTAGAAGATAATTATGACAATGGAATTTCAAATTTGTATACAATAAATAAGCTAGGTTAAAAAAATTTGAAATTGAAAAAAAATTTTTTTCATATAAACTTAAAATTGTAATTGGATACTTCAGTGCTTCTATATAATATAATTTTACAGTTTAATGAACTGTGCCAACAATTATAGAGCTATTTGAAATATCAGGGTAAAATAGAAAAAATAAAATACAAAAAGGTTTGCAGCATAAAATATGGTTTCACTTCCCATGTGGGAAATGAGCTAAAAATAAAAATTTCAAAGTACAAAAAAATTTGAATAAACAATTTCAGAAATGAAATGAAACATAATATCCTTGACAGGCGCAAAAAAATGCACATTGATCAATAGGTAATTGTAAATAAACAAAATACACGTGGTTAATAATTGAAGTGTAAAACTTACCGATCGTTGCCCCTAAAATTGCGATTATCTTCACGGTTTCTCCTGTTATTCACAGCCTCGCGATTTTCATTGTTCTTTTTATCAAAATTGCGCTCATTTTTCAAATCGTTGTTAGTACCTTTAGAGATGTTGGACTTCAAATCTAAAACAAACCGGTATTAGGAATTTAAAAATGAGCAGGGTCACATGGGTTGTAATTTAATACTGAGGAATTACTCAACACTTACCTTCACGCTTTTCAGTTGGTTTTCCAATGATTTCCTTCGTTTTCTTCACTGTCGGTCCAGTTTTACCTTTAGGTTGAATTTCTATTTTGCCTTTAGTATTTTCTTTCTCAGCAACTTTGACTTTTTTCTTCGCTTCTCTTTCTTCCTCCTTTTGCTTCAAAGCTTCCAGAGGATCGGATTCATCGTCTAAAAAAAGAGCATACCTATTGGCTACTCCAATGCCATAAATGTTCTCCATTATGAACGGGAAACGTGATTCCTTCGCAACGATAAGATGTTGGAAGATAATAATTTTGGCTTCTTTAGCCTAGTCACTTCTAGTATTCATTCAAGACAATATGGCCGTTAACGCAAACGCACATGTACCACCATCAACTCTGATGATCTATGGTCAACACAAACTTGGGTTATGGACTTCGGTTCACGCAAAAACATAGAATAGCATGTTTTTGGCGGGAGAACTTCTCTATGAATATTTGGCCTTCGTTCAGTTATCTGGCCTCACTTGTTTGAAAATTAATGGATTCTCCTTCTAAAATTGATTTTTTGAAATTTGTTGTATTCTCTTAATTAAATATTAAAGTATAATAAACTTGAAATTAGAAACTACGCATTGATGATATTTTAATTTAAATCTATCCGTTACACTTTTAAATTGGTAAAAACTAGTTTCTAACATTTAATTTTCATGCAATCAGCAGTTTACAGTCGTTATATAAAATAATAATTTATCGAATCTGCTATCCTGATGTTTGAAAGTCAATAATATTATTAAATGTCAACGCTTGTTGAAAAATAGGTTGCGTTTTGACAGTAAAGTGACATTGAACGGGCTGAAAAAATGGGACGATCAACACAAAGACCTGCATTGCTAAATAGAAAAACAATATGATGTTGTGCTTGTGTTTTTTCAATTTTTCTTTTGAATTATTCTACGGGTCTTAAGGAGGTTGGATTATTCAATAGATGGAGAGCGAAAAATTTCATTGTGGAGCTAAATCCAGAATTCGATGCAATTCTGCTAGGGCTTTGGTATTTGATGAGCCAGTATCGCCTTGTGAAAGGCCAAAATGTTCAATGCCGGTGTGTGGATGTGGGGCTCCGATCAAACATGTTCACTCTGGTAATGTAATCCACAGAATAGCTCCTTATTGATTTTCAAAAATTTCTTAACTCATTTGTTTTTACATCCTTCCAAGAGACATCAAAGCTCATTTCAACAATTTTTGTGGATTTGTTATGAGGATTAGTTAATTTTTTTGTGAAAATAACAATTATTTGGTACAATCATACCATGTGTTGTGCAATGTTGATATTCCTAAAATAATGGCATGAGTAATGCCACATTTTTGTGAAGTTGCATGTTTTTGCTTTTATTTTTAGCTTATTATATATCTGCGTATTGGACACCTAAAATTTCAATCAATATTTATTATGATATACTTATCATCTATATCCTAGTAAAAAAAAACATATCTTTTACTGATTTAATCATAGGTCATCATCAATTTCATTCAAAATATTCCACTACACCTGAATTCAATTCATGGTTCAATGGGATATGAACAATATTATTAATGAATTTAAAGGGAATTTAATAAATTAATCCACTTTTAAATATATAACACCATTCTTGCATTCACATGCTTTTAGTAGAGAAAATATAAAAGGCAGATTATTCTACATTTTCAGCCTGAAAAATTTCCCAGTTCTGGAAAACAATTATATAAAATAATATAATTTACTTTATCCTTTATTGCAGATTATCCACAGGTTACCCAACCTTCAAACTTGGTTCGTATGCGAAATTCAACCTTAGGGAAGTCTGCTCCATCTTTGTCCTTGAATATGGTAATTGTAATATTTTCACTGAAATAATCAGCAAGCTTATCATTCTTTTAATCCCTTGATAAGATGTGCACTCTTGTTGAATGGATAACTCTGTTTTGATATCTTTTGATATTTACAAGTGTTTCCATGCCAAACAAATGTAGATAAAAATATATATAAATAATTACATTGTTTTTATAAGGGATCTATAATGTTCTTGAATTTGATTGGAATAGAATCTGGAGACTTGAGTGAATGATGGGAAAGACCCCTAAATGAGGGCTGAAGAAATGAGAAATTATTCACAGAAAAATGTTCTGCCAGGAAAAATTAAAGTCATTATCTTGAATAATTGAATTTACTTCAACAAAATGATTTGCACTGAACATTTGGGTTTCATATTTTTTTTCCCTTCAGAAGGACACAAATGTTTCTCGTCGCAATAGCCGTCCAGTAGCTGTCCATCGATTAAGTTTTATAACAAACACTTCACCTGTTCTGCCTAGGTCACATTCTCCAATCTGTGGAAGTCCTATCGACAGTCCCAGAACCCATTCTAGTTTCATCAACTTCTCATTTGCACCAATCAAAAGGTAAATTCCTGAAAGGTTAAAAAAATTTGTCCTGATAGGCTCAAATTTTTACCATGTCAAAAAAGTATTGAAAACTGCTCGATCAAATATAATATACATATTAGTCATCTAGACTTATTGTATCGTCTTCAATGTAGAGCAGTTCTGTAAGAGAAATACACCAATCATCAAAAAATTTGCTGAATGTATTTGTATAGGTGACTAAATACAAGATCAGCTAAAAACTCCACACAGCTTACATACAAAAACTTTCATTAATGTAAAAAATCTAGAGGTAATAGTTCTTTGAGCTATAATATTACAAATTGAGACATATTCAATTGCTCCACTAACCACCAAATCGAGTTCTGTATTAAAAAATTGTCAATAAAATCAATTGATGCCAACAGAATATTCTACGTCATGAAAGATCTGAATAGGTGATCAATCAATTTCAACATGATAAAACATCATGATCTACTAGATGAAATAGACAATTAATAAAGAGATCAGTTAAACTTTTTCTCTTTTTCTTTATGTAGGGTGTCTTAGAAAGTACATACAGAGTAGAAGTATAGAGGTAGAGCATCCCAGTAGCTATCTGAATTGCTTCTATGAAAAATTGTTTCAGTGCAATTTTTTTTACACAATTTGAAAAAGTGGAATCGTGGAGATTCAAAAATTATTTATGCCAAAATGGTATCAGATCTGACCATAATTGTTGTATTTCATATTTCACATGAAAAATTAAAAACTCAAATACTATGCAAAATGATATAAGGTTATCAAATAGCTTATACCTTTGTTCTTCCGCTTGTCTGTACTTACTGGGGCACCTTGTATTTGAACTTAAATTATTGCATTCATGTATATATTATTTAGTAAAATTTATTGTTCAATTGTATATAAGTCTGAAGGACCTAGGTCAATAGCCATTTACTAAAGCGGTAGAACACTGTTATTATAATTAATACTGAGCTGATATATAATTCAAGCATCAAAAGATTTTTTGAAAGCATACTTGAAAATTGATTTCAGTATTCGTCTCGAATTCTCTTTAATGTTTTCTATCATATGGAAATCTAGACTTTTTCAAAGAAATTCTTATTTGAATGAACAAATTAGTTTTTTCAAAATTGCAAAACATACAAACATATTATTTCTACAAAAATTTGTCTATTGCAGAATTGTGGCTGGTTGTAGAGGAGATGGTAGAAGATGGTCCGTAGCATCCTTACCATCCTCAGGATATGGAACAACTCCTGGTAGTTCCAATATTTCTGTGAGTGATTTATAATTTTTTTTTTCAATAAACTATCAGACATTGAAAAAAACAAGGCAAAACTATCTTCTGAATAATACTTCACATTCAGTTCAAAGAACAATAAATTAATAGTCCACTCAAAATATACAATATAAAACTCATAGATGTCTAGAAAGCTTTCGACTCCATGTGGCATAGAAGACTTCATTCAGGATGTTTCATTGGGAGACGTGAATACTCAAAAGGTAAATAAAGAGCCAATAAATGTGCTATATCTAGAAGCACCTCGGTGCCCTCTATTAGCCTTTTAAGTTTTTACGTTTCCCAATGAAACACCCTGTATAAATTCAACAGGATTGGTGTTCCTTTCAAACTTATCAAGATGAGTAAGCAAAAAAAAATTGTCATTAAAAGACTTTCAGTTTTCACATTGAGATATTTTGTGAAAAAGAGGAAAGAATAAACTATATATAAATATTATATATGATCAAAATCCCAATGATATCTTTCGGTGTTTGGGTCGAAAAATGTATACAATTCTATCAACTTTTAAACTTGATAAATTCTCTCCAGTCTTTCCTGTTTGCCGCCAACGCTCTAGCTTCTGTGATGTTTTTCCTTCTTCTCGTGATTTCCTTCGCAACCATATCGTCCCAACTTAGTCTTGGTCTTCCTCTCTTTCTTTTCTTGTCCACTCTCGCCTCCCATATCTGACTCGCAGTCCTCTCTTCCTCCAATCTAATCAAGTGCCCCACCTTCCCATCTGTCTTTCTCCCACATAATCCTCCATTGACTCTATCTTCAATTCTCTCCTAACATCCTCGTTCTTCCACCTATCCAATCTTGTTATACCCTTAACACTCCTAAGATACTTCATTTCCATTGCCTGTAATTTGCTCCTACTCCTTTGTGTAGTAATCCATGTTTCACAGCCGTAAGTCATTATAATAATAATAATAATAAACTCCTTTATTTCAAAACATCTCTATGTACATGTACATGAGTGAAAAGAAATGACGTCAGCACAGAAATACATATAACTCAAATATAATTCATCAGATTATCACAATTCAAATAATCCTAAACTGAGTAAGGTTCTAAAACAATGAACATTTCCTTAATGACATTTTTAAACTTTGGAAAGGTTAACATTCTACAGCAATTAGGTAATTTATTATAAAGTCTTATGAGTATATTCACTCTCGAATTTATCTTTATGTTTGAAAAGGAAAACCAAACACTCATATATAAAGAGCATAAACTGTCATTATACCCATATCCTTGAAAACACCTTGGCATGAATCTCTAAACTTCATACCATTTATAGATCTTATAGTTCTTCCTTCCTCCCAGTAATTCTATGAAATGTTCCCTCCATCTTCCCATTATCTCTTGATCTTAAGTCAATAATGTTCCCTTTTTGGACCTCACAGATGCATGAATCTCTAAACTTCATACCATTTATAGATCTTATAGTTCTCTTTTGTACAACAAATAATGCTTGTATGTTGGAGTGACATCCCCAGAAAATGATTCCATATCTAAGAACTGATTCAAATTTGGCTTGATAGAGTATTTTCGAAGTTTCCTTGTCCATATACCTAGCCACTACTCTAATACCATATCCGATGCTACTCAGTTTCAATCCAGTGTTGACCAAATGTGTACCCCAGTCCAGAAATTCGTCTTTATATATCCCAAGGAATTTTGTGTCAAAACCGTTCTGAATATACTCTTAAACACTGTCATTTTGGTCTTATCTTTTATTTCCCTTTTCCTCAAAAATTTTCTGTTGGAGAGCATAAAATAATTTTTTTCCTTTTTCTATCCTTTTTTCAATATTCATTTCTTGACTACCACTATTATCAATATCCACTCCTAAATATGTGAAATTATTAACTTTTTCAATTTGTTCATTGTCTATTTTTATCTGTACATCTTCATCTTTTTTCACTTCCGCTATCACCATAACCTTAGTCTTCTTCTTATTCACTTCCATTTCATACTTTTTCAAAGTTTTTTCCAAATATCCACGTTCTCTTGTATTGCAATTTTCGATTCTGCCATCAAAACTAGTCGTAAGCAAAAGCAAATACCGAGGCCCCCACCCTCCTCATCTTCCTATGTCCTATGTTCCTTTTTCTTTCGTTTCCTTTATGATCCCATCCAGAAATATGATGAAAAGTGCTGGGCTCAAAACTCCACCCTGTCTTAGCCCTTCTTTGGTCTGGAAACATTCTGATCTCATATTCTTGTAGATGACACAATTCAAGCTTTCTCTGGACTGCACTAGATGTTCTGTGATTCCTCTCTTCCTGAGAATTTCTCATATTTTTTCTCTCTTCACTTTATCAAAAGCCTTCACAAGGTCTATAAAAACGAAATACCCTTTTTTACCAGTTTTCTTTAATTTCTGTATTATTTGTTCCCTTTTTGGACCTCACAGATGCATTTCCAAGTTGCTTACCATACCATAAAATTTTGCAGTTTTTTTCAGTTTACTGATTTGTTTATCAATTTGATTCTCGTACTGAATGTTATGTATTCAATGAATACTCATAAAAACTTATTATTTCATGTTTTTTTTTCAGTCTAAATGCTCAAGCCATGAAAAATTGCATCAGCTTCCACATTTACCCACTACTGATGATATGAAAATGCTTACACATCATTTTTCCAGCAATGATAGCAACGCTTCCATATCAGGTGTTACAGAAGAAAATGTAGCTACACATAGATCACCACTTCATCGTCCACGTTCAAGAAGTCTGAGGTATTTTAGTATGAGTCCACCTTTTTCCTATATTGTTAACTGAAGAACACCATATTTTTTTATTATGGTTTATGTTTTTTTCATAAAAAAAACATTCAAATTGAATCTTGCTTTTCTATTGCAGTAGTCCAAGTAGATCTCCAATTATAGATAATGATATATGTATGATGAATACTTTGTACAAAGAACGTTTTCCTAAAGCTACACAGCAAATGGAAGAAAGGTTGACGAATTTCATCGAAGAAAATAAATCCATTGATTTTGGAAAAGCATTTTGTGATTTTGTGCCTATTGTTCGTTTTGTTCATCATCAAGTTCTGGAAATGGCAAGAGACTGTTTACATAAATCTCAGTCGAAGCTCATCACCAGTAGATATTTCTATGAAATGTCTGAAAATTTAGAGAGACTCTTAACCGAGGTAATTTAAATCTTATTTCTCATAACTAGTGGTAGACACTCATATATGTTTAGTCAATTTCAATAATTTTTCAAATGTAGGTGTATCTCATTATGAACAAGCTATTAAATTTTCAGATTTATTTGTTATGAATTTGGGATGGCAAGGTTGTTTCAGTAATAAAAAAGGTATTACATGTAAATGTAAGCAGGCAGATTCAGTATGACCTCTGTGGGCACTGCTGTGGGATTGTGTTTTCGACTCCTGTTTACAAGGGCAATTTTTGCAACCTATTGCGTCTTGTGACCACTTCAGTTTTGTCCACAATATTAAAAATTCATAGGTGACAATGAGGCCTACTACCGTCATGTAAGACCATCTTGCTTCTTGGCTTATTAAGACCCCTGGTTTTATCGGAGAACTTTATGCATGCTCACATAGTTGTTGTGGCTTCGGGGATAATTTTCTCTGTTTTTTTCCATTTGAGTTTGATATAACACCAAGATATTAAATAAGGTTGGGGTAATTCCAAATGAGATACCCCACCAAACACCATCAAACCGATTTTTTCAGTTGTTCAATAATACCCAAATTCTTATAATTTAAAAAGAGGTACTGCCGATGTGTGAAAATTATTGAAATCAGATAAGCCTCTATGGGTTTTGTGTTTTTTTGTCAGTACATTTGAAATAGTAGGATTTTCATCGTTATTTGAAACTGTACTCATCGTCTAGTAGAACAGTCCAACAATCGAAGCATTCACTTGATAAGATATCCAATAAACGAGTGTTTTTTTTCAATGGCGGGTTGGGGATGGGATTAGTCGTTCTCCAACCATGGGCTGGGCTTAAGACCGTATCAGTTGAAATATTTTCATTGTTGCACTGGACCATGAGTATTGTCTCGAAAAACGTAGAATATTCTATATTTTCTAATGTATTTTCCAAATCTGTTTATGGATGTTTTTTCAGACAAAAGAAAAATCCGAGGATGCTGCTAATCTAGTCACAGGCTTCATAAAGAAGCTGTTATTAATTATTTCGCGACCTGCTCGTCTTCTGGAATGCCTGGAGTTTGACCCTGAGGAGTTTTACCACTTTTTGGAGGCTGCAGAGGGCCAGGTTAAGGGTTTTCAAGGCATCAAAACAGACATACCTCAATACATAATTCAGAAATTGGGATTAAATAGAGACCCCATAGCTGAGCTACAGCAAGAACTGCGCGATTGTTCATGGAGCTCCAATTTATCCTCATCATGTAATTCAGTGTGTATGTCTTCCACACCTAATTCAAAGGCTACCTTCAAAAATCCCAACGAACAGGATTTCGAAGTGGTAAAACTTATTTCCAATGGGGCTTATGGTGCGGTTTACTTAGTTAAGCACAAACAGACAAAGCAAAGGTTTGCATTGAAGAAAATTAATAAGAATAACTTGATGTTGAGAAATCAGGTGGAGCAGGTTTTTGCAGAACGAGATATATTGAGTTTTGCCGATAATCCCTTTGTAGTTTCTATGTACTGCAGTTTCGAAACTAGAAAACATCTTTGTTTAGTCATGGAGTATGTGGAAGGAGGAGATTGTGCTAGTTTATTGAAGAATATTGGACCACTTCCTTCAGATATGGCCAAGTTTTATTTTGCCGAGACTGTCTTAGCTGTTGAATATCTTCATAGCTATGGCATTGTACATAGAGACCTTAAACCAGATAAGTAAGTAGCAGAACACCATTCTTTACTGACAAATACCCTATTGATCTATTACCAGTGTAGGAAATTATAATTTTTATATTAATTTGAAATAAAATTTTAGCCTACTGATAACCGCATTGGGACATATCAAACTAACAGACTTTGGATTGAGTAAAATGGGATTAATGTCACGTAAGTCTACTTATAATAATATTTTTATCAATTTATGTATTACAAATAGAAAAAAACATAATAGTGGCTTATTTTCATTGAGACACCTTGTATTTCATAAACAAAACTTTACTTCTTGCTTTGATTTTTTTTTACTTATCAATATCATTTTTCAGTGGCAACAAATTTATATGAAGGTTATGTCGACACAGAATCGAGGCAATTTTCAGACAAGCAAGTATTTGGAACTCCGGAATATATAGCACCAGAAGTAATACTTAGACAAGGTTATGGTAAACCTGTAGATTGGTGGTCAATGGGTATTATTCTGTACGAATTTCTTGTGGGTTGTGTCCCATTCTTTGGTGATACTCCTGAAGAGCTTTTTTCTCATACAGTACATGATGATATTGAGTGGCCAGACAAAGACGATTGGCCTGTACAAGAAGATGCTAAGGATCTGATCACAGCACTTTTGCAGCACTCTCCTAGAGATCGTTTGGGGACAGGAGGTGCTCATGAGGTTAAGGAACATATTTATTTTGCGGATTTGGATTGGAATAGTTTGTTGAGACAGAAGGCCGAATTCATTCCTCAGTTAGAACATGATGAGGATACAAGCTATTTTGACAGTAAGTGATCTCATGTTTTACAAACCATCTTTTTGAGGGCTTCTGTTTTTTTATTGTTATTCCTTCCCAATTTATTTTTCTACCAAAAACTACTTCTCCATTATTGTTCCCTACTTTATTTTTAATGTTATCAAACTTTTCAACCAATGAAATAAATGGTTTTCATAATGGAACAAATCAATTCTTAGTTTGGATAAGTTATGCTGAAATCATGTTTGAAACTGTAAGCCTGATTCGATGATTTGTAAGGGTAATAAAAACCATAAGTCAATAATGTTATGCATAGTTGGAAACCAGTCTTGTAAAGGTTGTCTAAAGCTCTTATCTTGACGCTCTTCTTGTGATTGCAAATTCGTAACTATAAGATCGTCCCCTTTACAAATCGTAATATTAAGCATGGATTATTATTAGATTTTACCGAAACACTATATTCCTTTAGGTTTTAATTTTCTAGTTCATTATACATAAGTGAACGATCTCTGATATTATAATTTTCATTTAATTCAAATTTAACCTAATTAATCTAATACATTAATATATTTTTTCTTTTATCAGGTCGACTTGATAGATATAACCATGAGCTTGAAGATGATACTGATGATACAGACGATTCCCCAGTTTTTAGTCTGTTTTCTTCTTGCTCTCCTCAATATAAAAAAACAAATGTTTCCAAGCTAAGTCTTAATACAGATGTTGAAAAGGTGACTGAATCCCCCAAGTTTAGTTTAGATACTCCGGACACTCCAGATATTCCCGATAGCAAATTGAAATTTGAGATACAAACATCAAGTAAGGAACATACCGAGGTTGTGCATGTGGAACATAAAAAGGTACAAAAAGTCCTTCAACAATATTCAGCATAATTTTAACGGGAAATTTATTTCAGCCTATATTAGATATCAGTAGAACATTGAGTACCCCTGATTCATCTCAGACAGACAGTGATGATGTATCTCCTCAAATTCAAAGAAAACGTAGAAGTGCGCATAGCAGAGATGTATTGCCTAAATTTTCCATATCAATGGAAGATGCCTCCGAACACAGTTCGATAAATCTTGAAAAAACTTTGGCGTTGGCTAGGATCTCGTCAACTCCAACTTCAAGCAAACATAAATCGAGATCGGTTGTCAAGAGTGCATCGGCTTCAGGGTTATCACTGATGATTCCGACTACAGGTAACCAGTTTTTTTTCCATCTCTGTGATAATCTCCAATACATTAAGACATTAGAGAAAACATTAAATAATTGTAACTAGAGTTTCTGTTATGTCATGGTTTGGTTGAGTTTAGTTTGTTAACCGAATTCATATCTTTCAGATGAATTTGAAGCTATACATTCTCCTAGTGGAGGTGGATCAAGTACTGCAAGTTCTCGTGATACTTCTCCTTGTAGAGAATTGTCACCGCTCATAACTAGTTTGAAGCCACCAATAATAATAAGAAGAGGTCCTAAAGGATTTGGATTCACAGTACATACGATCAGGGTGTATTATGGTGACACAGATGTATACACTATGCATCATTTGGTTATGGTGAGTTCAGTTAGAATTCTTACACTAGACACGACACTGGGCAAAAATTAATGAGACTTGTTTTGAACCGATCCCTCTACCGTTTCCTCATAAAGAAATGTTGTTTTTTTTTGTTAATTTCAAAAGTGCTGATTCGGATAGAGATGTTAATTTGCATTAAGATGACCAATGGCGATTTGAAGCCTTATGTAAAATTTCATGTTGATCACATAACCAGAACCATGGAAAATTCAAAACGAATTGAAAAAAATTACACAATATTTCAATGACCACAAAGCCAACGGATTTGAGATTTGGAGTGATGATATAAAATTTCAAGCTTCGTGCAAAATTTCTACCTTATCTCATTGTCAGAACCATAGAACATTCAATAAGAATATTGGAAAAAGAATACTTACCCAATATTTTCTTGATAAATAAAATAAAACGAAGTAATTTCCACTATGTTATTTAATTGTTAGCAACAATTGTTTCGCCACACTGTGGCTTCATCAGGCTACATTTCTGAACTGATAAGAGTACAAAGGTTTTCGGAATCTTATATAGGAACAAAATTGACACAAAAATATTCGAAAGGGTATAAATTACAAAGTTATATTGGACCATTTACAGCCTGGGATTTCCAAACTATCGGAAGAAATTCAATAAAGGGGATGAGTTTACATCCGTTTGTTCGTTCAACAGAATATTTTGGGTATTATACCTGTTTATTTCCAGGGATTCTAAGAGTGTTAGTCTTAAGCTCTTGTTTTCTAAATGAAGAATTTTAAAGTTATTATTGAAGGTATGGTCCCATTCTTTTAAGTGATCCATTAAATATTTTCTTGATAACCGAATCGATCAGATTGAGATTTTGCATATATACATAAAACAAACCCTATCAACTTCTTCTTTTTGTGTGCTTGGCAGCGAGGCCATCTATACATTAAACATCCCACTCTGGGCTAGTTTTAACTTTGACGGCATACTTTTTATTCAAGTTTGGTACATAACAGCTTGAAGGTGGGAGGTATGAAATAAAAGACACCATTAGGTAAACTGGAAGAAAGATCGATCATTAGCATCACAACTTATGTCCACAAGAATTGATTTATATACTAAAAAGTTCTCAGAGAAGACTAGATCTTGTATGCTAAGTGTTAAGAGAAGATTCTGCTGAGGCACTTAGAGGACTTCATATAAGTTTCTACATTTTTATTCATTAAGTGAGCTTGAGAAGAATATGTGTTGTAAGTCTCCTCTCTCTTCACACTGACAAAGGTCATCATCTTTGACCTGAATTTTGGCTAGGTGGGCCGGTGTGCAGCAGTGGTTTGCTCTAAGTCTATCAATAGTTGTAACACTGCCCCAAGGGAGACCATGGAGACCTGTGAAAATGATCTAAGTTGATCATAGTCGAATATAGGTGACCTCTGGAAAGTGATGTCTGCTTCCACTCCGTCTTCCACCTCATCCGCACGTTTAAAAGTGTGCCAATGCTCTTTTATATCCCATTCGTTAGGACGAGTGTGGGATATTTTGCTACCTTCTTTAGCTAGGTGATCTGCTCAATTGTTGCCGGAGATGTTTGTATGGCTGGGAACCCATACAAATTTGATTTTGAGATTGGTCTGGGAAAGATTTAAGATTTTATTTTGGATGGAAAGGGTCAGTTGATCATTGTTAGAGTTGAGGAGCCAATTCTTAATTTTTTCGAGGGCAGGTTTGGAATCAGTGATTATAAGGATTTTGTCATTATTCATTTCGCTGGTCATGGACAGGGCCTCATCAATCGCAAGAAGTTCGGCAGATGTTATTGCGAGGTGTGGGGGAACTCTACTACTGTGGGATGTTTCTTCCGAATAATATACACCAATACCAACTCGGTTAGACGCTTTCGAGGCATTAGTAAACAGACAGGAGTTTTGGGGGAATATATTTCTACATTTTTCTATAAACCGGGAGGAGTTGTCCAAATCCGATTTGTTGAGGTTTAAGGAGTGATAAGGGACATCAAGGTAGTGGAGGGACAAAAGAAAAAGGAAACAGGGAAGGCGGGAAGAGAAAAAAAAGGAATCTGCTGGTGGAAGTATATTGAGTGCTTCCAATATTGGAGGAACGGATCTGCTACCCCAAGCATGTCGCCAGGATGAAAGTTGAGGCGACTTTTGGAGAAGGGGATTGGGAGATATTCTAGCCATCTTTGGTACAAATTTGATTGCCAATCAGGTCTGACGGTGGGAGAGAAGGAGTTGATTGCTCTCTGCTAGGAGAACTTTATGGGAGTGGACCTCATACAGAGTGGTCACTTTTTTTAATGGAATTGTATTGGTAACTTTCAAACCATAAGAGTTAGAAGGTCGGTCAAATGGAGAAAAAGTTGCATGCATTGTCAAGCAGTTCAAATAAATCGAGATTATCAGGGCCGGTTATTGAGATATCATAAGAAAAGTAAATTCTGTCATTTTGATTTTTCTTATTTTCCACATGAAGGACTTCCACTATCAAGATGGGATTTTCTATAAAATTTCTGCTTTTTGAAAAGCTTTCTTTTGACACCAATTTGATTCTCTTAGCGAGGGAATGAGGTTGCGAAAAATACCCTCCAACCGGTTTTTCTCGAATTTCCACATGAAGGACTTCCACTATCAAAATGAGACTTTTTATAAAATTTTAGATTTTTGAAAATATCTTCTGACACCAATTTGATTCTCTTAGCGAGGGGGTGAAAAACACCCTCAAACCTGTTTTTCTTGAATTTCCACATGAAGGACTTGCCCGTCTCTGATTTTGATCCAGCGGTGAACCATATGGATGACTTTTTTCAAACGATTTACGAAACCTAGTGCAATAAGTTTCGTAAATCGTTTGGACAAAAAGTCATCCATATGGTTCACCGCTGGATCAAAATCAGAGAGGGGCACTGGCATTGGGATATATGGACGTAAACTGAGGATCTCTAAAGCCCTGGGAAGTGACCCCTCGATTCTACAGACCGAGATACTGGCTGTTTATGTATGCTCTAGGAGTGTCTCAAAATGAACCTCATCCATATGGTTCACCGATGGATCAAAATCAGAGAGGGACAAGTCCTTCATGTGGAAATTCAAGAAAAACAGGTTCGAGGGTGTTTTCCACCCCTTCATCCCCTCGCTAAGAGAATCAAATTCGTGTCAAAAGATAGCTTTTCAAAAAGCAGAAATTTTACAAAAAGTCTCATCTTTATAGTGGAAGTCCTTCATGTGGAAATTCGCGAAAAACCGGTTTGAAGGTGTTTTTCACCCCCTCATCCCCTCGCTAAGAGAATCAAATTGGTGTCAAAAGATAGCTTTTCTTAAAGCAGAAATTTTACGGAAAGTCCCATCTTGATAGTGGAAATTCGAGAAAAACAGTTTTGGGGGTGTTTTTTCACCAACTCATACCCTCGCTAAGAGATATGGAATGGTTTCGCTGGAAAATAGGATGTAATCAGGTGAAGGTATTTCAATTACAAGGAACTTGTACTTAGTCTTCATTATTATGTTCATCTAAACTTGCGTTCCTAATTTTTGTAACTCTTATGTCAGTCATTTCTATATATTCATTGAACATCCGATTGATATCGATTAACATAATATTTTTCAATCACCAATTCCCCAGATATTGCCATATTTCTCTTCTTTTCACCGTTATAATATATAGACCGACGCCTATGGACGTTCGGGTATACCTCGGAAATTCTACCGGCTAACTTTTCAGGACACAGGTGTTTATTTTTCAGCGATGAGCATGAAGAAAAATTTTATTACTTCGAATTTCAAATCACTACATGGTTGTACCTGGTTATACATTCATAACATTGATGACATTGCGTTGTCAGAAATCTTACTTTGAATTAAAACATTTATTGAAATCGATGGAACACTGTAAACTATGAAACAGACACTCAAACTTTGCGTGAGCACTGAGGACAGTTATTCCAAATTACTGAGATACAATAATTTCAATAATTCATCAAGCTGGTTAGATGATTTATTTCCAGATTTTTTTTTTGCAGAATGTTGGTATATCTTAACAGTTGATATTTTTTTTCTGATATTTGCCTTATTAGGTTAGAAAATGCAGGATAGTTAATTTTTTCCTATTCAGTAAAACCAATGATCTAATAATACATAGATGCGTAAAACTGACGATAAAAAACGCTTGAAAAGCCCCTTCCAAGTTTAAGTCGAATCTTGTAGTGTAGGCATATAGTTGACGACTCTTTTTTCCTCAGGCAGTAGAGGAGGGAAGTCCAGCGTTTGAAGCAGGCTTGAGGCCTGCAGATCTGATAACTCATATCAATGGAGAAACAGTTCAAGGTCTATATCATACTCAGGTGCTTCAGCTTTTATTGGGAGGTGCTGAACATGTTAGCTTGAGAGCGACACCTCTGGAGCAAACCTCCATCAAGACAGGTGGACGAAAACGCGAACCGGGATTGAGCAAGCTGGCAAAACGCAGTCTTCACAGACAGAGAAAGCAGAAGAAAGATCACGATAAGAAACGCAAGAACTCTCTGTTCCGAAGGATTAGTAATAAGAGGGCTAGTGCAGAAATCCAACAGGTTTGTTACAGTAATCTAGTAAATATTGTAAGTGATATATCATAATTAGCCAAAAAAGTACCACCTTAAGCTTTTTGTTTCTTCTATTTCAGATGGCGGCAGGTATACAATCTCCCATCAGTGTAACTCCTAGTCGAAGTTTCCAGTCCTTCTCACGATCTCAAGATAACAGCCCCTTGAATGTTGCAACAGTTCGAAACAATTCAAACAGGTCAAATTTATCAGCTCCAGACAATATGAGTCACCTCTCAAATAGTCCTTCAACTCAAACTCCATCTTCTAGTTCCTCGAGCCCCACACCAGTATCAGCAAGTCGGAGTAGTAAGCAGCATTATCAGAGACCTTCTACTTTGCACGGATTGAAACATAAGCTTCATTCGACTGGTTGTTCTAAAGTATTACATTCTACAAATCCTTCTTGTGCAGCTACTATTCCTAGCAGAAGGAAGTCAGTTGGGCATATACCCCTCTCTCCTCTTGCCAGGACCCCTTCTCCCTCACCATTACCAGCTTCCCCTACTAGATCTCCTAGTCCTTTGACTTTTCCTATTGGCCATCAGCCTGGCAGTTCAAATACCACCCAGTCCTACAGTCCTAGTGCAGGAGGAGCTCCCATCGCTATGTGTAATCAAAGTAAAAAAGGCTTTGTCAGGGCTAAGACTTCGGAACCAGGATCACCTCTTTTAAGAAGAGCTTTGTCTCCAGATCGTTTACACCCAAGGAGTGCTGAAAATAAATGTTCGATCTCACCACTTTGTTCATCAGGGAACAGCCAAACAGTTGTTAAGGCTCAACCAAGAACCAATAATACTGCATTGTGGAAACCTTCTCAGTTGGATAGGGATAAAGAGATGGAATTAGAAAACACATTGGATTTGTCTAATTCTTCTGACACTCAGAACCAAAACAGGTTATCTTTGAATTTATCTGCACCTGGAGAACTTTTACCTAGAATTGCTGAAGAAAAGGACTCACCCACAAGCAGTTGCTATGATATTAAACAGGATTTAACTAAAACCATCAAAGAAAAAGATAAATGTGATACAACAGGCTTGACATTCAACTCTAATGCAATACAAAAACAAGATTCGAAAACATCCAACGAGGTGAGAGAATGTACTGTGAACAATAGAAAGAGTGATTCAAGTAATGATAAAATGAATGAATTAATAAAAACAAATTCTAATATTCATGATGGGGATAGTCAGAAGGCCAAAGTTTTGGAAGATAGTAAAGATAGGGTATCTAAACGTTTGGTGGAAAATCCACACAAAGTTCCTATTGAAAAAGAACTGACATCGAAAAAGTCTGATACTGTAATATTAAAACCTAAAGTGGTGGAAATGATTGAAAAACAAAAAGTTAAAAATGTGGTAGAACTTGATAAATCCAAGCCTACAAAAGGTGACGAAAATGAGAAAAATTGTCATAACCCTCCAGAGCAACTCACTAAAACAAAAGCAAAAACCAATACAGAAGGTGAGAAACAAAAACTAATAGAGAAAGAAGATGAGAAATCTTCGAAATCTGTTGGTGACAGTGAACCAAGTAAAACAAAAACTACGAAAGAATTGTTGAGAGCGTTCTCCCTTAAAGAATCCAAAAAACAGAAGGATATCAAGAAGCAGAACAAAAACAGTGAAAAAGAGAAGGAGCAGGGTAAATCTGAAGCAGGTAAAAGTACCTGCAAGTCTGAAGATAAGGATAGTAAAACTCAATCAAAGCCTGCAGAGGATAATACAAGTAAAGGCAGCAAAAAAACGAAAAATTAAGAGAAGCTACAGATTGAATCTCCTAAATCTCTGATAGCTAGTAGAAAGTGAATATTAACTCCTGCCTATGTAGGTAGTTTGTGTTGTATATAATTTGAAAATTTTATCTTTGATTCATTTTTATAAGTCATTTTTTATATTTGAAAAGCTTAGGGAGGTGAGCAAGTCATCTATTCTGAGATTTTACCAAAAATCAGAATATGATTTTGAAATATTCGAGATTTAATTTATAATTATTTATTGTAGAAGGTACAAAAAAATCTCTAGGTCTTATAGATCGATTGAATGTTTTAAGCATTGGGCAGAGTTAAGAGAAATGCGTATGAATTTCGATTTGGTTTACATTGGGTAGGGCAATATCAATAAAATCTATGATTCATACAGATCAACAGAATAGACAATTCATTTATAGAATGGATATGTCTGTGTTGATTCATGGTGCACCTATCCTCTTATTGTGAACTATTTTGTGTAATTTTAAAAGTGCTGATGTAGCCCGAAGTCATGGAAAAATTCTGGACTAATTGGCCATAATTAAACTAGTATGAACTTTTCGAAAATATTACCATTTACATGACCAATAAACCCAGAATTATCCAGGAATCACATGATTCTTATCAATTTATTCATTCTTTTAGTTCCTGTGTCAGTATTGATCCTTTAAGTTTTTTAAAAGGAATTCTTTTTTCAATATATTATTAAAAAACTATATAAACAAATTTATACTCAAGAAGGGGATATTGAAAATATTCCGATTTTTATTTATGACATTTTAAAGTAATTGTGTGCGCATAAATATAAAATCTGAAAATTGTTTGGATATATATGGAATACCTTTTATGTAATTTTTTTTTGATTTTTCAATGTATCTATATATGTTTATCCATGAAAAAATCGTCGGGTAAAAAACATGATTTGTTGTTTTGAGAAAATTCTTTGGATAAGATATGGAATTATTGAAACAGCTACATATCATAATCTTACAAATATTTAATTGTTCAAAAACATATACTATTTGTCGTGGAATATTGCTGTTTATTGGATGGAAAATAATTGATCTCATATAAATATTTGTGAAAAAAAATCTTTA
The DNA here is from genome assembly GCF_914767665.1 of Harmonia axyridis. NCBI lineage: Eukaryota > Metazoa > Arthropoda > Insecta > Coleoptera > Coccinellidae > Harmonia > Harmonia axyridis. Next base: position 2,715,049 of record NC_059508.1, read on the forward strand.
TTATTCGCTTTGAGCACCTAACTGAAATTTCTTGATATTATAATTTGTAATTCAAAATGTAAATATTTTATTAGCTGGAAAGTGAATTTTAACTTGGAAGTTTCTCACGAAAGATGCTCACATATTTATATTTCCCAGAAAAATATTTTCATGTTGAAAGATTAATTAATTTTCAACAAGTTTTTTATGCCTGAAAAATTACTACTATAGTAGTACCAGGACAAAATGTATATTTCGAAATTTTCTATTTTACAATACACCCCATTTTTTTTAACCTACTTTGAATTTGAGTTCAGATAGTATAACATAAATACAAAAGTTTTGTTATACTTCAATGTTTATAATGTGTACTATGAATATTGCGCTTGCTTCATATGAGACAGACATATTGAATTGTAAAAGCCTTATGTTTTATATAATATCCAAATGATAAAAGTTGTCAATTTAATTTTTAAGGGAACTGGCATGAAGTCTATCTATGTATCAAGTGTCTCATTATGGCTTAAGATGGTAATTCAAAAACGCTTCAATTTTATCCCCTATTTTTTTCTTCTTTACTTTTTTCTTTCCTTTCATTATTTTTTCTCTTTTGAACTTTCATATAATTTTTGAGTTTCTTCAGTAAGTTCATTCATTTCATGGTCATTTTTGGATGTATTTTCTGGTTGAGACATTGATGAGGGTCCCGGTCGCGACATTGATGAGGGTCCTGGTTGTGGTTCTGTAGAAGAAGATGGTTGTTTTGATCCAAAAATTGAGGCCCGAATCGTAGAACAAGATCCAGTCTGCTGATCAACAGACTGGATCTTGTTCTACGATTCGGGCCTCAATTTCTGGTCAACTCGAGTTGACCAGAAAGGAAACATTGATGAGGGTCCTGGTTGTGGCGTAGAACAAGATCCAGTCTGTTGTGTTGAACCGAAAGAAAACATTGATGAGGGTCCTGGTTGTGGCGTAGAACAAGATCCAGTCTGTTGTGTTGAACCGAAAGAAAACATTGATGAGGGTCCTGGTTGTGGCGTAGAACAAGATCCAGTCTGTTGTGTTGAACCGAAAGAAAACATTGATGAGGGACCTGGATACTTGATGGATGAAATATAATCAATTGAATGTAAATGTATGCATTGCTGTACTTAGCTTAGAATAGAACTGTTCCAATATTTCCCTTTAGTCTAAATTATGTAACATTTCAAATATTGATTTTGACCAGTTTTATTTCTTTACAGACAAATTTTTCAGACAGGTTATTTGTATATTTATAGTTGATCGAAAATACTATCTGAATCAATGAAGATAACAGACTTGAGTGTAAATTATTACGTTTCATTTTAAATTCTTCTATTTACCTCTTTTGTGAACTTAATTTTTTTGTTTTGTATTTATTTTACAGTTAATATACCTGTCAAATCTTTCATTGTATGATAGTTTTCCTGAATTTAAAATCGTGTTTTAATCTTTTCTTAACATAATCATTGAATAATTTTTTTTCCTACAATTTACGTTGTGTAGAACTGAAAATGCGAATCGAGAATTTTGAAACACCCATATATGAAATTATTCAAAAAATTATATTCTAGTTTGTAATTCCAATCAATGTTGCACTTTGCATTTATTTTTCTTTTATTTCCTTTATACGTGTTAGGCTTCCGCAACCATCTACACAACGAACATTTTATTTTCTATAAGAATCAAATTTATTACCCATCACCAGAAATATACAACATCCATGACCTAGCCGCGATCCTTTGCATTTAATACCGTGGGTCTAAAAATATTTATTTATTTATTCTACACTCCAAGCTGTGGGTTGATATAAAATCAATTTATTCGCACAACTTTTTTCAGTTGCGACATCTAGAAACAGAAGTAGAATGAAGTCAGAGATGGCGGGACGTACGAGACATAGAAATCTATTTATTGTTTCCAATGGCGAATATTAGTTTAAATAGAAATAAATAGATGGCGAAGCATATGTTCCCAAACTTAATGCAATTTTTCAGGATAAAAATCAAAATGTATCATGTACCTGAAGATTTCAGAGAGGTGTATAGTATGTTTAGTATTAATTGATTGCGAAAAATCCATTTAACAGGATATTTATTTTCTCAATATCCCCTACTTTTAAGATGAAACAATTCAAAAGCACCCTTCAGATATACATATGATAGTTATATAGGTATTAATGATTCGAAAAAATTATTTCCTTCTCAAGAAATATTTTCGATATTCAACAGATCTTCAATACCAATCGTTGAAATTGTTTGTTTAGTAATTCCAACCAATGTCGAACTCTGCGTTTAATATCATCGGGCATCGGCTCATTTAAAATTCAATTTTTAACTGCTATTAAAAATGAAGTATAGTTTGTTCTTTGGTTCTACGATTCCTGCAACTTGACTCTGTGAGGACATCTAAAAATTTGTTCGGCCTCTCATTCATAGATGGCGGGATGTACGATAAGTAGAGTTCTATTAATTGTTGCAACGACCAAAGTTCAATAAAAAAATGATTAGATGGCAAAGCATCTTTCCAAACTTAACAGTGGCGACACGAGTGGTCTCTTTTTTGATTGGGTGCCGATTTCTGAGCCTAAATATGGCGGCTTTTTGTTTACATTTTCTGATTACCTGCTTTTTGGGATTTATTTGGATTTTAGGCCCATTTTATTTAGTCACTGTGGTAGATATTCTTCAGTTGAATATATTTGTTCTATCAGGCCCAATAATTTATATATATAGTTATGATATACCGAGGAGGTATATTAGGAGCAGGAGACAATTGCATAGGCAACACATAAAATGCTTCCAAGTATGATTGATTGCCTGGAGAAGATCTGCGACTCGTTTACCTCCTTAGAAATTATATGTTCCTGATACGAATTTCTGTTATAGGATATTATTTTCGTGTGTGAAATGAGTAAATTCGAATCAAGAATTTATTATTCGAATTTTGTTACAAGAACATATGAGACCGATGAGGTATATCAGGGGCAGGAGTACAATCGAATAGGCAACGCACGAAACGTCTTAGTGTATGATTGGTTGCCTATCGAAGATTTGCTACCCGGATACCTCCTCATTTTCTTCATATTTTGTGTTAGGATTTGATTTTCGTGTGTGGAATGGGTAAATTCGAACGAAACAACAAGAATTCAGTGAACGAATTTTGTAACAGGAACATATGAGACCGAGGAGGTATATCAGGAGCAGGAGTAAAATCCAATAGGCAACACACAAAACGTCTTAGTGTATGATTGGTTGCCTATAGAAGATTTGCGACCCGGATACCTCCTCAATCATAAAATGTTCCTGATACGAATTTCGGTTTTCGGATTTGATTTTTCGTGTGTGAAATGAGTAAATTCGAATCGAGAATTATTCGAATGTTGTAACAGGAACATAAGAGACCGAGGAGGTATATCAGGATTGCATAGGCAACACATATAACGCTTTCGAGTATTATTGATTGCCTGGAGAAGATCTGCGACTCGTTTACCTCCTTAGAAATTATATCTTCCTGATACGAATTTCTGTTGTCGGATATTATTTTCGTGTGCGAAATGATTAAATCCGAACCAAGAATCAAGAATTTAGTGTTGTAAGTTCGTAACAGGATTATATTCGATCGAGGAGGTATATCAGGAGCAGGAGAACAATTGCATAGGCAACACATAAAACGCTTCCGAGTATGATTGATTGCCTGGAGAAGATGTGCGAGTCGTTTACCTCCTTAGAAATTATATTTTCCTGATACGAATTTCTGTTTTCGGATTTGATTTTCTTGTGTGAAATGAGTAAATTCGATCCAATAATCAAGAATTTATAGTTCAATTTTGTAACAGAAACATATGAGACCGGGGAGGTATATCAGGAGCAGAAGAACAATTTGCATAAGCAACACACAAAACGCTTTCGAGTATGATTGATTGCCTGGAGTAGATCTGCGACTCGTTTACCTCCTTAGAAACGAGATACCTCAGTTCAGTTAATAGTATTCTTGAGTTCTATGACTGAGTCCCGCCCCATTCGCCATTTTTAGGCTCAATTTGAACGTATTGTCTCCACTTTGTTTTATTAAGTTAAGTTACGTTGAATTCGTAACTGGTTTTGAGCAGAAAAAAATTTCCACTCATTTAGGGACGAAAAATATTTTATCTAGACCAGTCATACCCAACCTTTTTTGACCGTGGGCCGCATAATTGCTACTGTTCATTCTTGTGGGCCCCAGTAATTCACCTACTTGTAAAATTAGCTTTAGAAAATTATATGTTCCTGATACGAATTTCTGTTATCGGATATTATTTTCTTTTGCGAAATGAGTAAATTTGAACCAAGAATCAAGAATTTATTATTCGAATTTTGTAACAGGAACATATGAGACCGAGGAGGTATATCAGGACTCAGGAGCACGAGAACAATTGCATAGGCAACACACAAAACGCTCTCGAGTATTATCGATTGCCGGGAGAAGATCTGCGACTCGTTTACCTCTTCAGAAATTATATGTTCCTGATACGAATTTCTGTTTTCGGATATTATTTTCGTGTGCGAAATGGGTAAATTCGAACCAAGAATCAAGAATTTATCATTCGAATTTTGTAACAGGAACATATGAGACCGAGAAGGTATATCAGGAGCAGGAGTACAATCGAATAGGCAACATACAAAACGTCTTAGTGTATGATTGGTAGCCTATAGAAGATTTGCGACCCGGATACCTCCTCATTCATCATATCTTCCTGATACGAATTTTTGTGTTAGGATTTGATTTTGGAGTGTGAAATGGGTAAATTCGAACGAAACAACAAGAATTTGGTGTACGAATTTTGTAACAGGAAGATATGAGACCGAGGAGGTATATCAGGAGCAGGAGTACAATCGAATAGGCAACACACAAAACGTCTTAGTGTATGATTGGTTGCTTATAGAAGATTTGGTTTTTTAAAAAATATTTGAGCATATTTAATGTTTTTAGAGATTTTCGAGGTCGCAGATTCTAAATTCGTAACTGGTTTTCAGCAGAAAAAAATTTCCACTCATTCAAGGACGAAAAATATTTTATCTAGACCAGTCATACTTAACCTTTTTTGACCGTGGGCCGCATAATTGCTACTGTTCATTCTTGCGGGCCGCAGTAATTTACCCACTTGTATTATTAGCTTTAGCCCGCGCGGTTTTCGTTTATCGCGCATAATCAAAACCTTTTTTTTTAAGTGGGTTACAAAGTAGCCTAAGTCCTTTTCTAAGCTCTACTGGTTCCTGTCTGTGTACCAAATTTTATCAAAATCGATTCAGTGGTTTATGCGTCAAAGCGTAGCAGACAGACAGATTACTCTTTTTTTCGCATTTGTAATATCAGTAGGGAAGTGTGAAAATAAAAATATACAGGATGTTAGGGAAACGCTCCCGAAAACGAGAACCGGGGATGCTATTGATGATTTTAAGAAAAGTGGACAAATTTTTTCATCGCAATTTTATATTTTCGTAGGTACTATGATTCCTAAACCCCCTATTTTAGCATAATTCATGCAATAATGCTTACAAGAGGTTCGAAAAATCATGGTACTGGCCAGAAAAAACTATATAATCAGCTAAAAAACGCACCCAAGAATCCATAGAAAGGAAAACTAAAAGAGCAAAAAAAGTGACATAAAGCATTCTCGCTAAGATTAGGTATAGGTAGTATCATAGGATGTATAAAGAATCCATTGTTTATACTATGGTAATAGTGTTCTGTGTGTACGCAATAAGGGAGAAAACAAAGGTAAATGAGTAAATATTAATACCGTTATTTTTGCGAAATCTTATTTGTGATACCACTGTGAAAATTGTAATACTGGACTACTTGGCTCGGGCCGCACGTTGAATATGGCTGATCTAGACCATGTGGATTAAGATCCATTGGTGCAAATGGTTTCTAGCAAACCCTCATATTAAACTTTAAATATTCTAGTTTTGGGTTAGCTTAGGGAGGAACTGATTGCAAATAGGTAATCAGTTTGAGAAATTCTTTTATATAGCAAATTTTTATTTTAATTCGAGACTCTAAATACTTCTCCGCGAAATTTATTTTTGAAAGAAATCGACTGGTAAAATCTGAGCATATTTAGAGGTTTTCGGTTTAGTATAATCCGAATTCTATACTGGTTTTGAGCATAAAAAAGTATCCACTCATTTAGAGACGAAAAATATTATATCTAGACCCCCAAAAAATATTCCTATAAAACTCGAAATAACTCACTTTTGGGATCGCTCAGAGAAGAACTGATTGCAAATAGGAAACAACTTGAGAAATTTCTCCAGATGACCAGATTTTCAAGATGATTCGAGACCAAATGTATTTTTTCGCGAAATTTATCCAAGGTTTCAAAAAGTGTGGGGACAATTTTTATACCATTTAGCATGTGGATTGAAGTTCATTGCCTAAGTGTTATGAAATTTTTGGAATTTTATTAAGATATTGGAAGAAAACATTATAATTTTTTCATATATCATTATTTTCATATAAGTAGAGATATTTTGCGATGAAATTGCTATAATTGAACTATATTTTAAATGAGTTCTTCATTCAGCATACTACGAATCTATGTTATGTTCAATACTTGCAGTTATTTAAGATCAAATGACATTATCTATCAAATGTTTCACTCTAAGCAAGTCACTGATAACTTTAGTTTTAATTAAAACTAACGGTCACATTTCATAAACCGAAAAACTTCCCTTTGACTAAATAATATCTGTTTAATAGAACTGAAGAATAGTACTGAATTTTTTTATGTAAATGAGGTGAATATCATAAAATGATTAATTCTTACAGCAAAATTATCAATGAATCATAATATTCGTCAGCTTGTATTATAATTATAAAAGTTTTAGTCGAAGATTTAAGTCACATGGTGCGTTCTATTCTTGTAGTCCTCCATTACAATTTACAGGGTGATTCAGGTAAATATTTTCAAAACAAAAGTTTTTCGTTTTATTGAGATTTCACAGATTACTTCTGAGTAATGAGATATTACAAAGCCGTTTGCATCCAGAAAAATCCCAAAATTTTTTGAGGGTTGGAGCTATAATATAATCGTACTATTAGGGGTTCAATATTTTCGAAAATAAAGCAATTTACATTTTGAAATGCGTAAGCATTGTATACACTGTGTCCGCAAAGTATGGAACCAATTCATTTTTAGCTAAACAGACCATTTTAAGAAATAATCCTGAAACACGTCGATTTTTGATTTTAATTTACCGTATTTTGAAATAATAATCTAATATAGAGGGTGAATTACTTTTGAGTAATTACGTCACCCTCATTTTTTTTTTGATTCCAATTGGTACAGGGTGAACAAAAATACAATAGTTTTGTGTGTGCTCATAAAGTAATGCGTAACATTCTTCATTAATTAAATTAACAATATTATCAAAAATACTTATTGCCTAGCGTCAATTGGTTTGAATGTAACACCCTGTAGTTTGTTACATTTTTAGATTAATGAAAATGAGCTGTTTCCAAACATGTTTGGTACTTGTGGTCTAGCAGACAGAATATAATAAAAAAAAATAGTCGTCTAGTTTTTTGTGAAATGTCATTATTTGTTTAGTAATTTATTGGTGCTTAATGACAGTTTAGTACCTCAATATTTTTGGTATTCGTGAATGTTTTAATTATTGCTTAGATTTAATTTATTATTTTTGTTCACCCTGTATCAATTGGAATCAACAATTGATAATGAAGAATGTTACGCATTACTTCATGAGCACACACAAAACTATTGTATTTTTGTTCACCCTGTACCAATTGGAATCAACATATGACGTCATTACTCGAAAGTAATTCACCCTGTATATTAGATTATTATTTTGAAATACAGTAAATTAAAATAAAAAAATCGACGTGTTTCAGGATTATTTCTTAAAATGGTCTATTTAGCTAAAAATGAATTTGTTCCATACTTCACGGACACAGTGTATATTATTCTTAACAAAATAGCGTAAGATATTTTCTCAAAACCGTGATGAGATATTTGTATGAAATTTAGAACACCGCATTGAGAGTATACACGATCCATGTTTTTGATACATTTTGATGGCAGAAAGTAATTTTTTGAACATAATTTTTTGGAAAATAGAATTTTGCAGACACAAACCGACAGATATATAGATACGAAACCACAGTTGTTCGAGATGTTCTGAAATGCATTTTTCGAGTGAAAATGTTGAAATTGGAGAGGATCTTTTGCCGTATTTTCTAACAAATAGGTATTCATCTTTTGAAATAATGAATCGAAATTAATTCATGAAAAAAATGAATATCTTGTCAGACGATCAGAAATGAATAAAATACATAAGTTTCAATGCCAATAGTTTGATAGTGAAAAAATATCGAAAACCTATTTCGATTTTGATTGAATATTTAAGCTGCTAGACTAGAGCAAAATTGCAAGGAATGCCTACAAGGAATCTTCGTCTTCACAAAAAAAAAAAAACTGAATCTTTTTTCTATCCCGCCGACTCGCCCGTTGTCTGGAAAAAATGAATGTTTATTTCCGAAGAAATAAATAACTACAATTGAACACAGCTGATCAAGATTGAGGTAAATTTAGCACCGATAGATTCAGAATCTTTAAGAATGATGAATTCTCGTCCGGCCTGTTCCTTGTATATTGCAATAAAATAAAATGAAGTAAAAAAAAAAAGATAAACGATGATGCAGACTCAAACGGTGTATGGGTAAGTGGTTTCAAAGAAGATGGTAAAAATAAACTCAAACAAGTTCATAATAGGTAAATGGTTATCGTGGGGGGGACTATAGGATCATCCAACCACCGGGGCACAAAAACAACAAACGAATGAAGATTCTTTCAGTAAGCGAGCACAACAAGCGCGATACAGTCATTCGTGTATAAAACAACAGACATGTCCCGTCACCTTTGTTCTTTCACCGCACTTTTATTATTTTTCGCCACAGTATCTCGAGGTGAGTTCAATATTTCTGTTCGAATTCTTCAATTGCATCCTTTTGATTAACCACTACCATGCGTGCGCAAATTTGCTAGCTTCAATTGAAGTTAACACACATCTTAAATTATTGAGCATTGCATAAAGTATCTTTTTGTGCACCCGTAATAGATATGATGTTGTACAGGGTGAGCGACGTTCTGAGAATATTATATTGGTCATTTTCACCCCGAAAAAATAAGAATTATATGCACATTATCTAACAGAAATTGATACCACTTTTTGCTGAAAAAAATTTAGTTTACCATTTTGGTTTCGCAGAATTGAAAAGCGAAATTGATTCCTCGCATACCCCCTGGGGAAACATACTTTCAATTCTAATAAAACTATACTTTCAATAGTAATAAAAGAATTGAATAGCACCTAGAGTCTGAATTTGTTAGATATAGGTATCAACGGTTTGAACCTGGAATAGGTGAAAATTTGATAATAAGGTTATACAAGACTGTGAATAGTGATTTTTGTTTATCAGAGAATTTTTTCAAGATTTCGAAGTTTTCAATAATCGAACTGATATTTGGATTTCATTACTTCATAACCATTAGAAATAGAGTATTTTCTATGAGGAAATTCAATGATTTTATATTAGATAATCTGACAGTTGAATATTTTATTATGAGGTTTGTATAATATATATTTTATAATGATCATCCCAGCTTCTGCAACTTATATGAGTGACCAAAATGGCGGGATCAAATTAAAAATTCTAAAAAATCACGAAACTCAATTGTGGTAGTTTGATAATCCTCAAAAGAATATTTTTCATGTATATGTCCTATTCCTATTAGTTTTGTTGTAATGAAACTTTGAATAATACTTTCCCATATCTATAAAAAATTGCACCGGTTTTTTGTTTTGATCAAGTTGTAAATTATTAAGGATCAAAGTAAACAAAATTTCGAAATCCTGGAGTATTGATGAGAATAGGTACTAAATTGGGTGCAAAATTCAATAGTTAGACTGCACTCACTGATTCTCTCTCGATTCATTCAGAAGGATTGAAATTGAAGAATTTAATAATATCGAAATAATGTAATGCAGTTTTTGCAAACATTTCTTCTTCATTCTATACATTTTTCGCATTTTTTTTCATAGACCATGACATCTTCAAGTGTGCAAATACAAAAATATACTGCAAAAAAAAAGAGTGTAACAAATTTAACCTCCATAATTAATCTATTTATATATTAAATCTCAAAATTATGTTTCTTTACTATGATGTGCTTGTAATAATAATTTCATTTTTTTCGTCACTGTCTTTGTTAAAAATATCTTAATTCTTTTTATTTATTTTTTACTTTCTTTTTAGTTTGTGTGCATACCTTCATAGTAGTGAAATTTTGGGATACTTATATGAGAAAAACAGTTTTGACCTTAATTAAAATTTTAGTTATTTTGAGCAATAAATTGTAGATATTCAATTATTGAACATACCTCTCTTCGAAAATCATCAAATGACCCCTAAAACAGTTTTTTTTTTGTTCATACTCATATTTGCGAAAATCTCTTGAAATGTCTGAATTGAAGAAGTCATGGTATGTGGATGATGGGATTATTTTAATGGAAAAGATATTCATGGAAAATATTTACTGCTCTGTTGGGCAAACAGTCAATAGTTTTAACAAGTTTATTAAACTTTCGCATCAAGGTTTCGAAGTTTTTAAAATTCACGATGTCCGATTCTTGGTCATTTGTTTTTTTTGTCTTTCGTTCATTCTTCCTTTTCGTTCAATTATTATGCAGAGGTTGAATCTGTCTCGTATGGTACTTCCAGTTGATACATCCGGTCATTGATTCATCAACATGTTCCTATATTACAAATTCTCCAACATCCGATTTGAATAAATTTGAATAATTATTATAGAATCAATTCGTAACGGCCGTGAGGAGTGTTTGGACCACAAATCTAGCGGTTTCAGATCATGATATTGAACCGAATATAACGGATTTACGTTTGTCTATTGATTATCACTGAACTCCATCATAATAATCTAAATATGTACATACTAAAATAAAATTTAAGAGAACTTCCCTGTATATCCTCTACTCTCTGATTCTGATATAAACCGAATATTTCTGAATTTGTTGAGAACCTCTGCTCAAACATTTATTCTCGTTTAAATCAAGACGCACTGCGAACGTATAAATGTTTTATAGCAATCTGGATATAAATTGATGTTCCCTTGAACTTGAAATAGTCGCTTGCTAATTATTTTGGTATTCTTTTTGCTTCAAAGTTTACATGACTGGAAGATACTGATTAACCATTAGATGTTTAATTTATCATATGAAAACATTTTCAATCTCGTGTTGATTTTTATTGTTTTACTTTCAATTTATTGTCAGTGAAAGAAAGCCTAAATATTTGGATATTAAAAATTTCTTTTTATCTAGAAAAAGGAAGCTAAAAGGAAGAACTTTGGTATCTTTGAATAAAACAGTTGTAGTCTTTTCTGATATTGAACATGGGATATCTGGGCTACTGCACTTCTGAACAAGACTCTATTCATCTTTCGATCAGATCATATTGGAAAATATGATTAATACATTATAACCCCGAAACTAGAATTGTTAGGACTTGGCGTTAAAAATATTTCAGTATCATTGTAGCAGTATACAGGGTGAGTCTTTGACTTGTACATATATTTCAACCGAAGAATCCTGGCTCCTGAGATCAAATTTCCTTCACTATTCTTTCCGATTCGATTTTGTTTTCTCACTTAGTATAGCGGACATTCTGGAGTTGACCGGACTTTGATGGAATTTTATGTTCGGAAAAGATTCATCACATCAATAAAAAACTATAATCTGAGAATCATTTTCTTAGATTCCATTCCATTTGCGAGATATAACTGAAAATTAAATTTTTTATGGATTTTCAACATCCTTTATATTTTCAACCGAGCCGAATTGGAAAAAATGGTAGAGGAAAAAAGTGATTCCTTTGAAATATATGTACAAGTCAAAGACTTATCCTTCATATCATCAATTTCTTAATCATATGTTGTTTAGTTTTCGAGAAAAGTTTTGTGTGACGGACAGACGGATTCTTTTATTCGATTTTTGGTATCCAAAACATGAACTGTGGAAGTTTCAGAGGTTAGTAATTATTTTAAAGGCTTAGTATCGAAAGAAGTAAATCGAAACTTCTATTAGGGCCTAGCACTCTAATTTCCAGTTTTTTCGACTTTTTAGTTCGATCTATTATGAAAGCGCGTTTCATAACTTTTATACTATTATTTCTCCAAAAATTTTTTTAAATTCTGGTCAGAATAATGTGACAAAATTAATGAATAATGGTATGGTCATCCATACCTGAAAAGTGTGACAAATTTCAAGACACGTTTAAATTAATTTCAAGTTGACAAATAAATGAAATAATTTTTTGTCCATCAAGTGTTTCTTGGAAAATTAGAAATTTATTTGTAACGAATTTCGAATCAAGATCGGTGGCTATACAGACTCCTTCGGTAAAGGTTTTTTTCTAATTTAAAAACCAATTTGAAAAATAATCTCTCCAAAATTCGATGGCCCACATTTATAAAATTGAGGAATGATGTAGTTGCGATGATTAAAAAAATTGTTTTTTACGCTCGTTCCCTGAACACGTAATATCATGTTGAAACGATGTGTGTATTTTTCGAATTTTGAGCCGGAGTTGGTCCCAAACGATAAAGGTCGACTTATTGATGAAAAATTAGTTCTCCAATTTAATTTTATCTAGCCGTCCTTCTTGCCATAAACACGATATATTTCGAGAGCAAAAACTGAAATACTCTCAATTTTCAGGGAAGGTTCAGATATCAAATTACTCAATCAAGCTTCAAACATAATTTCTCTTGAGTTATGTATATGTATTTATTCATTAATAATTTTGAGCTTTGTGCACAATCACTTGTCGTGATCAGAACATAGTAACATAGATCATTCAAGTAGAATTATTAATACCGTTATATGATCTGAACAAATTGATATTTGGCGTGTAGATGTAATTTACTATTTCAAGCTTTATGTAATTGATGGTGTCATTATAGACAAATCCTATCATTCTGTCATACCTTGTAGAATATCGTGCGGGAATATCTCAGTTTCACAGAGATTTCATGGTTATTTATATTTCATTATTATATGTTGGTACTTAGAAATCTCCTGTCACGGATTCGAATATTATTTATCAAATTTGTGATACAGAAAATAAGCTCTGCCAAGCAACATTATTCAATGCAAATAACTTCAAACGATAGTTGAGGATATATTTCATTAATTTCAATAAATTTCCAGTGAATTTGAGAAAATAATGCTCGAACAGAAGACTCATTCTAGCACTCATTCATTCATTTGAATTTCGAACTCGTGGAATCAATGCCTTTTTCAGAACTTGCATTATAAATAATTTTTATGATAAAAGAAGAAGTTATATCAAATTCCCAACACAAAATCGAAAAATATTAAAAGAGGATATATGAAACTATCGAATTGAAATAATAACAGTTCTGAAATATTGTGAGTTAGCGAATATCGTCAGGTTTTTGTACAGGGTGTTCTTAAATTGGAGGTACAAAGCAAAAGGAGAGATCCTCTGGATAATTTCAAGAAGAAAGTACGATAAACATGGACCAGCAAACTCTTGTTTCTTATAGATGATTTGTGATTATTATATCAGCTTATTGAATCTTTATTTATTTTCACTACAGATTGGGTAAATAAGTACCAATATTTATAATTAATTTATTGATCACAGCTTACTAAATAAAACTTCATAATAATTTGGATTTTCCTGAGGATTACTAGAGAATAATTTAAATTTTTTTTCTTAAAATCAGTAGCAGATACGTCAAAACTACAAGAAACCAAAAAGTGTAGTTATTGGAACAAAGTTTTTTTCACATTTTTCTAAATTACCAGTGGTACACCAAAAAAAAGTTTTGGAAGAAAGAAGCGGAAACTGTTGCAGAAGAATGATCAACCTGTAGATTTGCATTCAAAATTAGCATATTGCATGATGGAAACATCAAATTGGGAAATCCATGCCAAATTTGAGTTAAATATCTTGTGAAGGGAAGGTACCAGGAGAAAAAATGATCAAACTTTAACACCCTGTATCTTGAAAACAAAGCCTTTGCAGGCCCATGTATGTAGGAATTTTTTTCTTAAAATGATCCCAAGAATTTGTCATTTTCGTTTGTACCTTCAATTCGCGAACATCCTGTATAATTTTTGTGGTGTATTCAAAATGTTCGTTGTTGTAGGAAGAAGACGAAAACCGGACGCTTTCGATTTCTCCAGGTGAGCCTGTGCACAGCGTTCTTTGCGAGGAATTCCTCGACTCTCTGCACTAGTACGCTAGACATCGAGAATTCCTTTACAACAATGTCGATCTTTTACTATTTTATTTCCATACATTGCCCTTCGCATGGAAGATACATTGAACCTGTTGAAACAACAAAGAAGCAAGACGAATAAATCGAAGATTGCGATAGTTAAAGTTGAATGAATTCAGTCCGATTATAAAAGTGGACTCACCGGTTTTAAATTCGTATGAGGCTCAAAACAGAGTTCAGTCGTGATTGGAATCGATGCTTACAAAATTTCTTCGGCATTGAAGAGGAGGCTGACCTCAGATCAGCTTTTATGTGTAGCCGCGGTGTTCGAGTCTATTTATAAACTGTGTTTTTTTTTTCTACGCTACACGATTATTAGGAGGAAGAAACGCATGCAATTTCCTGATTGTTATAGAGCCGAGCCGATTCTCGAAAGTGATTCTTTTGTAATTGGGCATCCTCTTCATTACGAAGGATGTGGAGGTAAATCTATTAGTCCTTAATAGAGGGAAGCAGTGCAAATTCTCCACTAGGAATTATTATTTCTCATTCTTTTCTGATTTGATTCCTGATTCTATCTCACAAAACGACTGAGAAAATTAGTGTTCACCTTCTATGAGTGGCGAAAATTCCTCCCTCAGAACATATTGAAGATAGCATATAGATCGTTGGTCGAGGCCGTTCTTTCTTATGGAATTATCATTTGGGGTGGGACCTATGAGAGCCAAATAAGAACTATATCTTTGACCCAAAAATGGATCCTCAAGGTTATAATATCGAAACCAAGAACCTTCTCCACAGAAGAACTTTTCACTAATGACTGGATGATGGACTTACAGCAACTGTATATCTTCGGAGTTTCCAAATTTATATATAGATATATTTATATCCCTCTTATTGCCCCCTCCCCCCTGATACAAATATCTATACCAATTTTCAGCAACTTCCAACTCGAAATCAAAGTTGTTCAGTATGTTCTGCAACGGAGTGCAATATGATCTATTCTACTATTTGTTTTTATCAGAATGTTTTTGCTTATTATGGAAAAAAATTCTTGGCATTCTAGAATTCCGAACAATGCCTGTGTTTCTCTTTTACTGTATAAAATAATGAACCTGTACAAAATCCACTATAATGGTATAACCAATATTATCTACTGGATGCAATAGAGGATCTCTTGCATTGTTTGTTCTTCTTGAGCATAATGAAGAATCTCATACATGTAAGACATGTGTGATCTTTGATAAAGAATTATCGTTCTTCTTCAAACAAAATAACCTGTACTCCAAAAAAATGTTGTATGTCAACTAGACTTTTTATTATGCTTTCGAACACCTGAAGCTTTAGATTTTAATGGAGAATTTTTATAGAATAATTTCAAATTGGTACTTACTGGAACTGAAACATTGAAATCTTCATTGATTTGTTGTGCTCAACCAAATCGAAATAATAGTTACTTAGTCACTATACTGTCGTATACCTACTACCAATCGTCGAAAATATTTCAATAAAATACTAAACGTCTTTGTTTATATTTGAGGTGACTTTCAAATATTCATAAACATTCTTCGAGATCTTGATGATTGAATGAAATAACTTCTTACAGGTTGATGCCCTTGGTTCATTAATTTGAATGAAATAATATTTGGAATATTGAATAACGAAAACGCTTCAAATTTCCCACTATGGTTTTTTATTCTTTTTTTCAACGTAATGAAAGTGGACACATGAAGAAACAGTTGATAATCAATATTAAAAAAATTAATAAACTACCGAACTATTCGACGGATTTTGCCCATCAAGGAACTCAATCATCGCATTAATAACCTAAATATTCAGAGAACATATTAAATAATATTCTGGAAAACTATACAACTCAATCTCTTATTATCTTATTAGTTCTTAAGTTGTGAAAATTCAAATTTTCGATAAATTAATGTGTGCTTTTTTGCAAATCAGGCTATTGCTCACAAAATGTTCAAATCAAAATTCATATTCATTATAATTTACCTATTTTACTCTGTCTTATCTCTGCGAATCTTAATCTTTTTTGTATTTTAGTTATTAACATATTCTTCGCTTCTTATGCATTCATAGCACATACATATTATATTTCCTTATACCTGCTAACAACTTATGCAAATATGTAATTGAATAGTCAAACACATTCGCATCCTCTTGTCTCATTAAAAATTCGAGTCACTGATAATTACACCCTCTGTTTCATTCTAAACAACCATCATCAATTCATGTCTGCAAGCCATTTCTATGAAAGAGGAAAACATTATTTCCAAGAGACCCTGGATTTTTTTTTTAATCTCCATTGGAGAGGATACGATATAATCAACCTCTATTTCGTGTCGAGTACAGGGTGTCTCTTGGAAGTATCCTCATGCGATCGGATGAAGTCTGTACGAAATCAAATGGAGCCTTCCTTCCGGTCTTACATCGTGATGCAGCACTCATGGTAATCATCCTCTTGAGTGGTTAACAGAGGTTGCATAATACGATTTTAATAGCCTAGTCACGTTGGGTTGGGGAGTTGATCTCTAGGCGACACAGACGTAATGGATTAGTATGATTTGACGTAGCATGATGAGAGTGAATTGTCTGGGTCAATTTCAGAAATTTACATAGAGTATTACTTGTGTAATTTTGAATAACGAATTGTTTTGGCCTTTAATCGATAGAAATTCATTTAATACTAATCAATTATTAATACACATTTGAATTCATTTCGAATTTTATTATGAATTGAAACGCGTTCAAAATTGAGTACAGGGTGTCCTAAATTCGATGCTCACCAAAAGCAACTCGAGAACTATAAGACTAAAATTACCGTTTCAAATATTTCGCTAAATCTTGGTTACTGTTCGAGATATTCGTTTTACCTATACCTAAACATTTTTTTCAGTCATTTTAATTGGTTATATGATACTCATAACAGATCATAGAAATTGATTACGGTTCAGAGATATGAAGGTCTTTCTTAAATGAGACACCCTATATTTTTTAACGCAGTTTTTCAGCTGCAGATTTGGCGAAAAGCATCTCGCTATAGGTTTTTCAACAATGTCATCTTTTTCAAAGATATTGAGTTTTTCCCAACTTTAATTTTGCTCCCAGCTTCGAGGCTTTATTGTATAAAATTGGTTATACATCTATGATTCACAGTATTGTCCATCGCTGGTCACTACTTTCTCCCATGTTTCGGGCAGTGTACGAATCCCGCATTGAAAAAACTCGTCATCTTTGGAAGCGAACCACGAATCGATCCAATTTTTTACTTCTTCCTAAGACCGGAAGTGCTGGCCAGCCAGGACGGGAGACATTGATCGAAACAAGTGATAGTCCGAGGGAGCAACATCTGAACAATACACTTTATCATGTCTCTCATTGTATTGCGGCCGTTTGTCTTTCAATGCTCGGCTCAAACGCATTAAGTGCGTTCGATAATGATCGCCTGTGATTTTTTCAGTCGGTTTTAAGAACTCACAATACACTACGCTGAGCTGGTCCTACCAAATACTGAGCATGACCTTGGAACTGTGAATATTCGGTTTGGCCGTCGACGTAGAATCATGACCGGGATATCCACATGATTTTCTGCGCTTGGGATTATCGTACTGAACCCAATTTCCGTCTCCAGTGACAATGCGATGCAGAAATCCTTTCCGTATTTGCCTTGCAGGAAGCTGTTCACAAGCAAACAAACGCCGTTCAATATATCTCGGCTTGAACTCGTACGGCACACAATTTCCTTGTTTCTGAATCATTCTCATGACTTTCAGACGTTTTGAAATGGCTTGTTGGGTCACTACCAATGATCCTGCCAATTCTTATTGCGTTTGACATGAAGATAAAGAATCCAATTCTGCATCTTTGAAAATCTTCTCTCCTCCAACGCCATGCTGGCCTTCAATGTCAAAATCACCGTTCTTGTAGCGTTAAAACCCCTCTAGACACGTTCTTCCACTAATAGCGGCCTCACCATAGATATTTGAGAGCATTATATGAGCCTCAGCCGCAGATTTCTTCATATTGAAGCAGAAAAAAGAGCTATATCCACCCTTGCGTTATGTTTACATATACCTTAGCTTATTGTAGAATATCTATGATCTATTTGTTTCGACTGCCACTTACCGTTACAGCCATCTATTGCAAAACGGCGCAAGCAAAGTTGTACACCTAAGATATGATCCATATATCGATCGTATTATGGGAAGTAACTCAGAAAATAGATCAATTAAAATTCATTATACTTTTCCATTATCTTAAAATCCTGATGTTAATTTTCTATACCCGTTCTCCATTTAATAGGTCTTGCTCTGAGGGTTTGTGGAGGTTGTAAAGTTTTATACTCATATTAAAACCGAGAATCTTATCAATTTAGAAAGCATAAGTTTCCTCTTATTCCGTTTAATTCTCTGCTTTACGATTGCCAAGACAATTTTGTACAACTTGAACCGTTCAGCTGAAAACATAAGATTCAATCACACTCATTACGTTCTTTTATACTATGTAATTTGTGAGCGCAATCATCTAAGCCTGCTTTCAGTTTTAGCATGCTAATCATGTCATTTATATTATGCATAAGTCCTACTCACTGAGAAGCCTTCAGAAAATGCTTCATATGCCTCTAATTCTGATGAAAATCTGACGAAACAAAAATAAAAAAAAACCGTATGGAAAACCTAAACCAACTGAACAATATTTTACCTAATCCAGTACATCAAATGCATCCTACACCAAGATAAACCTGCAGAGCTACAAGATATCCAATTAAAATTTTTTTTTTTGCAGGGCAAAGGATAACAACGATACAGTTAGATGGGGTCCAATATTTCGTTAGCAGAATGAATCCTTATTCGCCAGAATTAAATTTTTTCCTAGCGTATCAGTATTGTAGGTCGTTAGGATTACAATTGGTTTCCTTCGAAACAAAAGAAAAGGCAGATTCTATAACGCAGTACTTAAGTAATGCAGGTGAGTTTGAAACGGTTAATTTTATGGTTTAATAATCACCAAGCATCAATAAAAAGATGTGAATTCAAGTTCCCATTAAAAGAAATTGTCAATAAAATTTGTTCAACAGTAGCAGTAGCAATTCGTCATAAAACAATATAACGAGAAACTAGCACTAGGATAACAGTAGTGAGTGCTTAATTGATTTCAGGTTTCAATAAATACGACTTTTGGACGTCTGGTAACCGGCTAGGCACCAATATGTTCCTTTGGATGAGCACAGGATTGCCATTCAATGCTACCTTCAATTACATGAAGCAGACTGAAATCGAAGATCCAGAGGGTCCTGTAGCTTCAAATGTTCCTGGTAGCACTAGTCCTCAAAGAACTGCGAGAGAAAGGTAAAGAATTAAGTGTTGTTGTTATTCTTTCGACGTTGTCAAGTGCCAGTTCAGTTTTGAACTAATCAATTTGCTCTGCAAGTCGATGCAAGGGGTTCTCTTATTTGGGCTCCTCCAATTACAGTCACAGGGGTCAATATACTACACTTACTTAATATTCTACTCTGTGGTTTGTGGAGGAAATAGGTGCCTGAAATGATCTATTAATTTTATAATTCACGAGTTGTTAGCGAGTTCTGTTATTTTGCGCTTGTTCCCTAAACAGTGCGCTCCACAATGTCCGTAATTTTCGGTTTTTGAGCTGGGAATGTTTTCAAACGAAAAACTTCAACTTACTCACAGTAAACATAATTTCTTGTGAACGAAAAAAGCTACAGAATTTCAGTGTAGGTTCGGATCTAGAGTGCCGTCGTTAAGTTTGTTGATGCACTTAATTTGATTTCAAGAGTGCGAATTTTCATTTCGAGCACCAGAATTTTTGAAATTCAAGAATATAAAAAAAATTACCTAATATTTACATGAGCACGAAATCAACGGAATTGTAATTTTTTCTTATGGAATGATGATTCGTGCGAAATCTTAAGCTGATCACATCATCAGAACCAGAGAAAATATAAGAGGAATATCGAAAAAATAACCCACAATTTGAAGCTCCGTGCTTATTTTCAGTGTTCTCTTGATGTACACAATATGAGATCATTTGAACTCACTTCTGAAGCATATTGGCTCCTTATCCTGTGCTTCAGATGCTGAAAATTAAATAATCAGAATTGAAAAAATTATAATTGAATGAGCATAAAATCGATGTTACCCATTTTCAGCTTCAAAATTCTTTTCACAAATTTTTTTTTTTTGACGAATACAACCATACGTACACTGTTTTTTCAATTCAAAAATAGGGAAACAATCTGTAACTG
Source organism: Harmonia axyridis (assembly GCF_914767665.1). Classification (NCBI taxonomy): domain Eukaryota; kingdom Metazoa; phylum Arthropoda; class Insecta; order Coleoptera; family Coccinellidae; genus Harmonia; species Harmonia axyridis. Next base: position 2,735,667 of record NC_059508.1, read on the forward strand.
AAAAAATGGAGCGCTGTAAACAAACACTGCTTGAATATAGAATAGTTGTGACAACGCCAGCAACAGAATAAATATCGACAATTCTTTCGAACAGGCTATTCAGCCCTTATAAATTGATTTGTTTCGTCCATAACTACGGTAGGTCTTTTCAGAAGTTTGTGGTTCCTAGGAATTCTCTTGAGAGGGATTACCACCATGTGGTTTTTCGCGTATCAGCCAAACTTTAGTACCCATTCAATTCCTCTCTGAAGCTCCTGCGATTACCAAACTTTGTACTGTGTACCAAGTTGTACATTCACTTCATCTTCTTTCTTTTTTCGAAGCAAATAAATAGAGGGCAGCACTGTACGACGAACCACGAAATTATAATCTTACCTCTTTAAATGATTTTTTGTAGGTTTTTTTTCACGAACATTTCAAAGATAATTCTGAAATGTAAAAATGAGAAAAGTACATATCAATTCTTTTCCGAAAAACGAAAAGTAACCCAATTTTTTTCCTTTTTTCTTTCGCAAATTAAAAATATTTACTTTCTCCCATGTAGATTATTGTCTAAGGAAATTATGAGAAAACCCCATGAAAATCGGTCATTTTTAAGAAGAAATATCTCTAATTTCGTTTTGAACTGATCAGCTACGTAGTGGTGTTCCCTCTTAATTGATTGATGCCAACTGTAATAATCGGCGAAACGAAACAATATCCAAGTGAAAAACAAGCTCACTATTAAAAAAGCGATGGAGATGGTGAATTTGATGGAATAAGGTCTAAAAAATGTATTGGAATATAGTTTCAGTACATATTGAACATTTGGAAAGTTATGAACAAATCAAGATGAAAAAAAGCATTTTGTCAATAACTCAGAATCCCTAAAGACCATCAAAAGAGATTTTTCATTGTTAATAATTCCAAATTAACGCAGGAATCAATTAATTCTTGTTGAAAACACCAATTTTTAATCAGTTAGACAGTTCTTGTTAATCGATTGAAACTTCACCTACGCCTTGATTGAAACCAATGAAAATTGTTTGAGTAATTGAACAGAAAATCACAACTTTTATTTCTTCAAAAACTTCGTTTTAAATTTTGATTGTCTTTTAAAGTTTTAGAGCGACATACTTAATACCTTCATTCAATTTCGAATCATTTACAACTTTTGCATTTTTAGGTGCTAATGAAATGTATGAATATCAAGAAATATATATATTGGCATGACAGAATAGTTTTTTGATTCCCGGAAAAAGTACCTGCTCGAGCGGGTATCGAACCCGCAACCTCCGAATCACTAGTCCGACGCTCTCACTATGACTTGTCTGTCATGCCAATATATATATTTCTTAAAATATTTTCAAAAATCATTATTTCAAATGTATGAATATTGTTACCAACCTTTTGGAGATGGTACTCGATGAAGAATACGTTCTGAACGTTATTTCGAATACAATGCACTATTGCTCATATTTTTGAGAGCAGATTGAAGAATATACGCATTTCCCAACTCATCTTCCTTTAAGCTTTGTGTTCATCTTGAATATTCCGCCGATTCTGGTCTTAGTTTATAGTTCTATTGTTTGAACCGCTTCTTATAGCTTAGCCGTCCAACTCAAGGATCTTCATCCCAGTTATAAATCAACTCAACAAAACAACCTTGTTTCTTGTCGATGTCGAATACAATGATAATGAAAAATAACGAGAGGTGCTTGTAATTCACCGGGTACTACACCAATCAATTATATCGAAACATACCCTACCAGGTTGTCGAAGCCAACGAGCCATGTCCATAGTTATCACCCGATTATAATCGTGCAGCGCAGATTAAATCAAAGGGGAAGAACTGGTCGTTCCCGCGTAGAAGAAATAAAAACAGTGAGATACGGAACGTCCAACGTCGGCACACACAAGAAATGGTTCGTAAATCATGATACTACATTCGGGGAATTCCGATGCGAAAAATTAACATCCGAGAGCCGATAAGCGGCGGTGGTAGTCCTTCGGCCGGTGCCATCGTCCATATACAGCGATCTTTATAGGCGTACCCCAGGGGCACGTATTAGAGCCAGCGCGAACCGAGGGGGCTCCCTCTGCACGTCATTCCCAGACGGCGGTGTTGACCTTCTGGAAAAAACAAAAAGAGGACCTAGACCGCCATCGGCATCGGCGGCAAACGGTGACAGACAGTACGTTCACGTTGTGGTGCAGAAGATCTGTAGCCGCGCCCGAAGTGATCTCATCCTGGCTGGTGTTGGAGCTGGGGGTATCGTGAAGAAATACTTTGGTCATTTCAATCCTAGTAAACGAGATCACGTTCCGCAAAACTCATTATGGATGGTTGGGTTGGAGCGCCATGCCAGAGGTTAATGGTGAAGATGATTGTACAGGTTGTTTGCCTTTCTTCGGTGCTCCTTGGAGGATAATTAGGGTTAGGTGTGAGGAATTGTTTGAAGCAATAATCCCTTATTACACCATGCCTCTTTCCTTGTCAATATTAAAGCTATTTTAATGGTATACCATGCCTTTTTTGAATGGTATTATTACACCAAGCCTTTTTACGAACTTGTTATCACCTGTACTTGGACTTGCAATTTTCAGGGTAGGGTTGTGCGTTCAAAGATCTGTGTTGAATTTGTAAATCCGTTCGATAGTATATGAAATTTTGTTTTGACACTAATTCATAAAATACTCGGATCGAACTGAAATTAAGAAATAGGTTGTAATATATTGAAAAGAATTTCGTGAGGATTGTATAATTTAGGTATTCACGGCTTGGCTTGATTTTAGCTACTTGGCTTGAGCTTGACTTTATTTCAAGTAGTAGTTTTTCGATCTCAAGTCAAGTCAAGTATTAATTTATCAAGTACTTGAATCATATCAAGCTATAATTTGTAGCAGTTTTATTGTGTAATGTCACACAAATAAAAAAATGATGAAATGAGAAGAAATTTTGCAAAAAACACTTTCTTTTATTAAACTAATTGCATAAAAGAACTGAAAATATCAATTTTTTTTGAATAATAATAATGATAATAATGTTTATTCAAAAAAAAACATAAAAAAAAACTACAGAGGTATTTATTTCGCGAAATATTTATCTGTGCGTAATAGAAACATAAATTAAATCACTATAAATCATATATGTGAAACGTATAGCCATTTTTCCAATCCATTCTTCTAGGAATTCTGATTTCTTGGAAAAAGTAGAAAATGCCACCCACCAATATTTGGCGCCCTCTAGAGCGGGCCCTGCGGCTTCTGCTGAGTTTCGATTTTATAAAATGTTTGAACATTTTGTGTTTTTTTCTTCAAGATGATTGAGTAAAACAATCGGGTGATGCGGATGAACTATTATTTTAATACGAATGCGCCCATGCCCAACCCTAGTTAATTTGATATAAAAATAATCTGTGGAATTGAATAAATTTATTCAATACGAAGGTACTTCTAGGAATTCGGATTTCTCGGAAAAAGAAGAGAATGCCGCCCACCAATATTTATGCCGCTTCGGCGAAATTCGTTTCATTCTCTAGTGAGAAAAAATTCCATTCTTTTTGTATAATCAATAAATTCTATATATTTTCCTTGTTTCTGATATTCTCTTTCTCATATCGAATAAAAACATTAATTAATTTCAATGGTTTTTTTATCCTTCATTTTCAATGTGGCTCCAGCTTTAAGATTTCTGAAACTACCAAAATCTACCAATAGATTTCATAGGAATGTAAGAAAACTGGCGTCACACTGGCGAATGCTTCAGTCTCTCGTCGTTCTAGGAATCCCCTTATTTAGTCTTAGCGCCCACGAGATTGCAGAAATATATGCCATGCGACGCGTGCACATCAAGCTCAAGTAATAACAAGTAGCTTGATATCAAGTGGAGCAATAAATACCTAAAATCAAGTCAAGTCAAGCTCAAATATGAAATTTTTCACTAACTTCATTTTCAAGTCAAGTAGTTGGTTAAAATGTCAAGCTACTTGGCTTGATGAATCCCTAGGAAAAAATGTTGGTCGTTCACGCCGAGCAAAGACAAGAGTGCTTGGTATTTGAATATATGATTGTATTTTACCCAAGGAAGAATCCTCAAGTATTGAACCTTAGCTCGTAGATGTTCACTAAGTGGACTGTAATTTAAATGAGCTTTGACCCAATTGTTGGCGCAAAATTGAAATTTATGAAACGAAAAAGGTATCTACTTGCACAAGACTTACTAGATCACTAGATGAGGTGAGAAGTTGGCTGATATTGGATGCTGATGACGATGTCCAAAAGAACGCTCAGTAGAGTCCATAAACTTAACACTAAACTTATTACTAAAATTTGTCTGATGAAAATATATTGTTTTTGAAAAAAGCGACAAAGGCACTCAATACAACTCCTCGGAGTTAGGTACAATGACTTCCTTGAACACTAAAGCAATTTATTATTTAATGCTATATTTTATTCAATAAAGATTCTACTCTATTCTAATAAAACTACAACAAAAGATATGCAACTGTGGCAATTATTATCTATGTTCACCGTTCGGAATCATAAGAAGGAATTAACATAATCGTCTTTTATACTAGTTTTTTTGGACAAAAAGATGTTCTCGTACACACGCGCGTACTCCACCGCGTAAGAAGCTGTGCAAGTACGAGGGTTTTTCGACAAGTACATAAACCACTCACGTGAATAAAGAACAATGATGTACGAGCCAAAGTGACAACTATTTGCTTAATTTTGAATTATTAACTCACTGTTCAAAAAGGCCTTTTTATTTGAATAAATTCCAGTGTAAACAATGAAATATTTCACGGTCGAATCCAAGATGAGCCATAATTTTTTTTACCGTCCAAAAACTTTTTGTGATGATTCGCGATATTCTATGCCACCGGAGAAATAATATACTATTGTGTGTAAATTTTGCAGAACTTCTTGTCATTTGATTCTCGTTCATTCTTTGAAATTTACCTACTTCAGAACTGTCCAAATGAAAACATTCAAGTGTCGGTCCACATTCTTTACCTTTCCTCGGAAACAATCGTAAAATTTACATAAGATGATAGGGTCCTTTAAAAAGAACAAAAAAAAAAACATTTGTGTGGAATTCGCATAAAGTCAACAGAGTATCGGGAATCGATCAATTAAAAAGACGCAATTTTTTGTGTGGCTAAGTTGGCACATCTTTTCTTAATGCTAACGCTCAGTTGAAGCGTTTATATCGTTTGGTTTGTGAGGCGATCTTGAATTCTGAAATTGTTACAATAATTTAAATATCCAACTAAGATTATATCTTGGAATTTTATGTTATTTGCAGTAGATTTTAATAATCAACTGATTTGCCTCCAAACCAGTTCCTAAATTCGCTTCCAAATGTGTCCAAAAGAACGGCGAATGTGATAGTCTAGACGGCTCAACGAAGAATAATCTAATAAAGAAGCCGCTGTATCTGAAGTGGATTATGTCAGAAACATATCAAGATCGACCGCTGCCAAAAAAACTTCAAACTCCTTTGATCTTGCCGCTAATTGGAATATTTGCTACACACATTTGGACGCGGATTAGGGTTTTCCTAACCTCTTCAATACTCTTTATTTTTATTTTCAGCGATGAGAGCGGAGCATCCAGCGCATGCGTGACTCTGAAAGCCCCAAGTTTCGAATGGAAAATCGATAACTGCATGAGCATCAAAGATTTCATCTGCGAGCAGACTCGCTGTTACTACTACAACTATGGTTCTATTCCTGTGTCATCGGCGCAGGGGTAAGAAGGTGAGCCCACGTGAGCGACTCATCTGGGGTTAGGGTGTCCTACAGCTTTTTATTTAGGGTATGGTCCGTATATCACCGAAAACCATAGTGATTTTCGCGAATTTTTATATTTCGTGCAACGGACTTAGAGAATTGGAAAATTCCAGGCTTTTCAGCCGTAGTCTATTCGGTTTTTCACCTGACGTTTCGCTTACTACTGCAGTAAGCATCTTCAGGGGTTTCTCCGTCTATAAAGCTCGGAATTTTCCAATTCTGTCTAACAAACCAACCGTGAAGTCTTCAGTAGGGTGTTCCTAAATTGAATGCAAACTATTTTAGGAGGCCTTGATTCCATCAAAATAAGTAGGGTCTTTCAGATATTTTTTTGTTCTGACTTACTTCCATTCCAAGTTACTGTCCTTTTCAAATTGGAGGAAACTTTTGTTGGCATCAACCCCTGTTTATGTTTGATTTGATTTTGCAACAGAACTTTTGTTCCTTAAATTTTATCCGATTTGAATATTGATTCAAGAACACAAATTCGATCTGCAACTTTCACAACTTTTTCTCCTGAAATTTTTTCCAATAATGAAAAAAGAGTAATGATTAGACGTTCTAATTTGTTTAGAATATTGAGTGGGCTGCTGTCAAATGTTGTCATACCAAATTATATGTTGTAGGTTGGTGTCAAACATATACACTGGTTCTGTGAAGTATGAAACAAATTCATTTTAAGCTAAACAAACAGACCATTTGAAGAAATAATCCTGAAACGCGTCTATTTTTTATTTTAATTTACCGTATTTTAAAATAATAATCTTATATACAGGGTGAATTACTTTCGAGTAATGACGTCACCGTAATTTTTTTTAAATGGAACAACCTCATTTTGTCTCAATTTTCCGATTACTCTAGTTGAGCTGATTCCAAAAATGTATCACATCTTGAGTCCAATTGGTACAGGGTGGACAAAAATAATGAATTAGATCTAAGCAATAATTAAAACATTCAGGAAAACCAAAAATATCGTAGTACTAAACTGTCATTGAACACCAATAAATTACTACACAAATAATGACATTTCATGAAAAACTAGACGACTATGTTTTTTTTAAATTGATAAGAAATAATTTCTTTCATATTCTGTCTGCTAGACCACAAGTACCTAACATGTTTGGAAACAGCTCATTTTTATCAATCTGAAAATGTAACAAACTACAGGGTGTTACAAACCAATTGCCGCTAGACAATAAGTATTTTTGATAATATTGTTAATTTACCTAATAAAGAATGTTACGCGTTACTTTATGAGCACACACAAAACTATTGTATTTTTGTCCACCCTGTACCAATTGGAATCAACATGTGATACATTTTTGGAATCAGCTCAACTAGAGTAATCGGAAAAATGAGGCAAAATGGGGGTGTTCCATTAAAAAAAATCCTGTATATTAGATTATTGTTTTAAAATACGATAAATTAAAATAAAAAATCGACATGTTTCAGGATCATTTCTTAAAATGGTCTGTTTAGCTAAAAATGAATTTGTTGCATACTTTACGGACACAGTGTATATTCATGGTTTAAATTATTATAATCTCTGGAAGTTTTCCAACTTCAACAGGCAGTATTTTGAAGGGGAATGAGCTTACAACAAAACCATACTTTTCATAAAAATGTCACTTCGAAAAATTATTTGCATCAATATAGAAACACCCTGTATACACGGAATATTTACTAAAGTTTGAAGGTTGAGCTTTTTTATTTATATTTTCTATTATTTTGCCTACATCGACAATACAATAACTGTATATGAAAAAACGGTAATGTTTTTTTTCATTATATTATCAACTCAAGAAAACCATCAATTTTAATTGTATCCAATGAAATCTTTGGATTCTGGTGTAGATTTTTGTTCTTTCCAGAACTCTTCATATTAACGATAGAAAAATTTGGAATGAAGAAGCAATGAACCGAAATAATAAATGATAGGTCTACAGAATCTTCATTAGTGTTTAACGTAGTTTTGATGTTGTCGTCTTCAAAATTTGAAGGGTTCCGAAAGTTCCTGAATGGAAATCACTTTTTTGATCGATTATTCAGTGAATTTTCAGTAAATGATCACAGCTTTTATAGGCAGTAATACCTTCATACAATTTTTTTGGAGAACGCAAGAAAAGGTGAATTTTTATTTGTGATTGCAAATTCGTTGGTGTACTATAATATTTATAAGTCTGGTAGCAACCGCCTTAAAAATCTCAAATGGCGAAGATATTGCAATTCTTTCTAAGAATAAGGTAAACAATTTCTGTCTGGGGTTACTTTCGTTGATGTGATAAGTACTACTTGATCCTTCAATAAAATTGACCTGGCATTTTTCGGAAAAACATCGTATTTACGAAAATATTCATCTGGACTCAATCAATTGGCCCAGTCTTCATAAAGTTACTAACCAGTAACCAAGAATATGTACAGACCATACCCTTACTAACACCCAGGTGCTTGGTTGCCTATGGAGCGGGCTTTCACATAGTTTTTATGCAATTAATTTTAAGACAATATTAAAATCTGACGACAAACATGAATTCACTGTTTGTGTTTGCTTTCAGATTCGTATTTTGAAGAATTTTGTCATGGGTGGTAAAATTCCTTTTTTCAATTCATATCTTATCACATTTCTCGATTTTTTTCTGTGGAATTCAACTACCTTCCAAAACTCTTGACATACCTAGTGTTAATCTAAAAATACTTTTCAACAATAACGATTTCATTTATTTTTCTCAAACAATGAAAAAGTTCTACTCTCCATGAACTTTCTACAGAAATAAAAAAGGACACAGTAACAAATCCTACTCAGAGAATTTGATTAAAGCATCGTGAAAAAATTGAAGAGTATTTTTGGTCAATTTTCGTTATTCTTACTGTAATCGGATCATTTTTGAACTCAATTTCAAATCTCACGAGAGGAATCATCTCAATTTTAATCCACTTCATTCATATTCATGGTAAAATAACACTATAAATCAAAAATATTTTCATATGTGCTCATTGCGGAACCTCTTTGGCAATTTAAACCTCTATAATTCCAAGAACAACACAATGTTTTAAATTTTCGATTGACAGCTAACTTGGAAGATTAATAAAGTATATTCGGGCACACCTTTATTGAAATATTACCTGTTGCTTTTGGATCAGGCTATGGTCTATGGAACATGAAGAATATTCATCATGTTCAAATAATGAACTCCTTGAGATCATCGACCTATAATAACCAGTTTCTTATATATCATAAAGTCATCTTCAAGTTCAAGTAAACTCAATGTACCTATATAATTTACATACTCCTCATCTTCGGAGATGCTAAACGAGAATTTTAGATAGGAAAGGATGTAACATCGCATTAGTTGACAGGAGGTTTCAGTTTTCAAGAGGAACACACAGTTCAGCCAATTATTGAGTGGAAACCTGTTCGATTATCTATAAAATTTTTAATAAGACAAAACTACAGATTCATATATTTATCGTATAGATATTCAAATAAAATTCATTTACTTATGGCTTAGAAAAGACAAAGAGGCATTTTTATGACTGGTTTCTGGTAAAAAAATATTTAATTTTCTTGAGAATTCATCTTCCATTGAATTCATGTCGATTTTGTTGCAATGAAACAATTGAAACAAAAAAAAAATCTGATTATTCGCTTGATTTAATTGCTGCCAATATTAAATAGGTAATTGAATTATTTTTTTGGTCGGGAAATAATAATAGGGCAAAATTTTCCAACGGAATTTTTGACGCCATTGAGAGGTTTTGGAGGATGACAAAATGAGATGAGTTATAAACAAAATTTTCAGATTTTTCATTTAAAAAGGTGAAAAGAGTCTCTGAGTGAAAAGTGTGGAGTAAACATGTAATTAACCTATCTTTTTCAGGAAATATAAGACAACAACTGCTGCACCAACATCGACGTCCACCGAAAATATCGATAATAATAATATTAGTAATTTACTTAGCAAAATCCTTTCTTCCCCAATGCAATCGCTGACTGAACCCGACCGTGATGCGTCAGATAGACATCCTGTGTTTCTGCATAACAAGGACCTCGAACTCGAGCAATCAACAAATGGCCCTTACGACAATTTCAATTCTCATGCCGAAATGCAGGACGATCCGTCATCTGGTACTGAAGAACAGGGAGGATATATTTCGACAATTGAACCTGAGAAGGTCACCTTGGTCAGTTCCTCTGGTTCTTCCTCATAGGCATTTAAGTTTCGTCCGTAAGTTCCGATGAAGTTCATCATAATGTGTAATCTTTTCTAATAAAGAATTTTGTAAAGAATGTTTGCTTTTGATTTATACTTTCTACAACTGAACCTGAAAAGGACACATTAGTCAGTTTCTCGGATACTCTGATTCTTACCCATAATCATTTGAGTTCATACTAATATGTAATTCTTCTGATAAAAAAATGTTCACCTTGGTTGTGATCCTTTCTAATGAATACTTTTGTAAGGAATGTGCGCTTTTTATTTATACTTCGTTCAACTGAACCTGAAAAGGACAAACATGTCCTTTTGAGGAGATAGAGCCAGAGGAACTGACCAACGGACAGTTCCTCTGATTTTATTTCATTGGCATTTGAGTTTTGCCCATAAGTTTTGATGAAATGTATACTAATGTGTATTCTTTTCTAATAAAGAATTTTGTAAAGAATATGCAATCTCTCCATAACTGAAACTGAGAAGGACAGTTCCTACCATTCTTCCTCATAAGATTCTGTGTCCATAAGTTTCGATGATCTTTATGATATAATGTGTAATATTTTCTGATAAAGAATTTGAGTTCATCCAAATACGTAATCGGCCGTGAGTTTCGATGAAGCTCATCATAATGTGTAATCTGCTCTTGATTTATACTTTCTACAATTGAACCTGAAAAGGACACATTAGTCAGTTCCTCGGGTGCACTGATTCTTCCCCATAATCATTTGAGTTCATACTAATATTTAATTCTTCTGATAAAAAATGTTCACCTTGGTTGTGATCCTTTCTAATGAATACTTTTGTAAGGAATGTGCGCTTTTTATTTATACTTCCTTCAACTGAACCTGAAGAGGAGAAACATATCCTTTTGATGAGATAGAGCCAAAGGAACTGACCAACGGGACAGTTCCTCTGATTTTATCACAAAGGCATTTGAGTTTTGACCATAAGTTCTGATGAAATGTATACTAATGTGTAATCTTTTGTATTAAAGAATTTTTTAAAGAATATGCACTCTCCCCATAACTGAGACTGAAACTGCGCTTTTCATTTATAATTGATTCAACTGAACCTGAAAAGGACAAAAGTGTCCTTTTGATGAGATAGAGCCAGAGTTACCTACTGACCAACGGGTCAGTTCTTCTGATTTTATCTCATTAGCATTTGAGTTTTGCCCATAAATTTTGATGAAATGTATACTAATGCCAATGCGTTATCTTTTCTAATAAAGAATTTTCTAAAGAATATGCGCTCTCCCCACAACTGAAACTGAGAAGGACAGTTCTTTCCATTCTTTACCTAATAAGATTTTGTGTCCACAAGTTTCGATGATGCTAATAATAATGATGTGTTTTATTTTCTGAAAAAGAATTACAACTAAACCTGAGAGGATTTCGCTGGTTCTTCCTTTCAAGCATTTGAGTTTCGTATAAAAGTTTCAATCAATTTCATTATAATATGTAATCTTCTTTCATAAAAAAATTGTAAGGAATCCGTACTTTTGATTTTATACTTTCAAAATAACTGAACCAGAAAAGAAAACCTTGATTCTTCTTATGCATTTTCAAAAGTAATTTAGTTTCATCTATAAGTTTCAGAAAAGTTCATCATAACATGAAATATTTTCTTCTAAAGATGTTTGTAAAGAAAATGCGCCTTTGAAGGTGGAAAGGAGACGTTGGTTAGCTTTTAGAAATTTTAATTTTTTTTTGTAAGTATTTTCAAATAAATAAGGACCACAATTTAGAGAGAACTACCTATATTTGTAAATTGAAACTGATCCTAAATTGGAGGACCATAGTCAATGCTAGTGGTGACATCTCTACTTCAGACTAGTAGCTTAGTCGGCTGCACATATATAAATTACAGGCACTTGATGAAACAAGTATCCAGACACTGTAATATAAATCAATTCTTGTTTTTCTCTACAGATACCTTTCAAATGTCTCCGTTTCCTCAAGTAAATGATTTTTAGATAATTCAGACAGATGGCTCTCACGACTCATTCAGGCAACAGTGACTTGATGAACACAGTTGCGACACGAAGTCATTCGCTATTTGCAAATAAATGTAAATGCATAGGATTTGGATTAATATCGTAATACGAAGGCTATTAGAATTTGAAAAATGTTTTTTTTCCTAATACCCACTGGCCTATCGTGCTAAGATATTATTCTACATATACAATGTGAGTCTTTGACTTGTACATATATTTCAACCGAAGATTCCTGAGGTGAAAAAACACTTTATTTCTTTACTATATTTTCCGATTCCATTTTTTTCTCACATAGTATTGCGTGCATTCTGGAGTTGACCGAACTTTGATGGAATTTTATGTTCGGAAAAGATTCATCACACCAATAAAAAAAAAATCCTTGGATTCCGTTCCATTTGCGAGACATAACTAAAATTCCATTTTTTCAATGGATATTCAACAGCATGTAATTTTTCAACCGAGCCGAATCGGAAAAAATGGTGAAGAAAAAAAGTGTTCCCTTTGACCTTCGGTTGAAATATATATTCACAAGATTCACCCTGTATATTGAAAAATAAAGAACCACAGTCAATGTCCTTTCTAAGAATTCCCACAATAAGGAGGTACATCATTATTAATAATCACACTGAAATTACATTGCAACTGCAAGACTAGATTGTTTCAGAGTAATAGGATTTTCTTGGAAGTGGTGGCTTCCTTTTGGCTTGAGGCTTTGTAAATGAAAATATTGTTGGAACAGCATTTAAATTCAATCTCCTTTTGTGTGTTTTTATACATTTCAGTAGCAGAGTAAACCCTAAGATGTACTACGCAGGAATATCAAACTTAATTAAAATAGAACTCAACAAATACTCCACATAAATAGGAATAATATGCTGGTTTCCAATTATCTCTTTTCATTCAAATAGACCAATCTTTTCTTTTTTGAACTTTGGGAAAAAATTTCATTTAGAAATCTTCTTTGTTAGGATTGTTATAATTTACTTCTTCAGCATTACCTTACCTGGCATTAAAGAAATGTGTTTGATCTTAAAAAAATGAAAACACTCTTTTTAATGGATTCGGTGCTTGCTTGGTTGAATTTCATTATGAATGAAATAATGAAACCAAGTAATTTCCAATGATCTTAGTGGAAATTACATTGTTTCATTATTTTATTAGGTGTCCAACTTCGCTTCCGCCGTTTTGCAATAGATGGCTGTAGCGGTACGTCGTAGTCGAAATAAATAGATCGTAGGTGTCATACAATAAGCTTAGGTATTTGTAAACATAACGCCATCGAAATATTAGTCGATTTGTGTCTGCATCATAAAGTTATTCTCGATTAAACATGTCAGTTTACGAGCCAAATTATCTTCATTTGCGGGAGATCTTGATTTTCTGCTCTAATATGAAGAAATCTGCGGTTGAGGCTCATCGAATGTTCTAAAAAACTTATAGTGAGGTCACTTTTAGTGAAAGAACGTGCCGAGAGTGGTTTCAACGTTTCAAGAACGGTGATTTTGAGCATGGCGGTGGAAGAGAGAAGGTTTTTGGAAGATGCAGAATTGGAGGCATTACTTGGTCAAGACTCGTGTCAAACTCAACAAGAATTGGCACGATCATTGGGAGTGACGCAACAAGCCATTTCAAAACGCCTGAAAGTCTTGGGAACGCTTCAGAAACAAGAAAATTAGGTGCCCTACGAGTTGAAGCCGAGAGATGTTGAACGGCGATTGTTTTCTTGTGAATAGCTGCTTGCAAGGCAAGGACGGAAGAGATTCCTTAATAGCATTGTGACTGGAGACGAAAAATAAGTTCATTACGATAGTCTCAAACGCAAAAAATCATGGGCATACCCCGGCCATGCTTCCACATCGACGGCCAATCTGAATATTCACGGTTCCAAGTTCAATCTCAGTATTTGTTTGGACCAGCTCGGCGTAGTGTTTTATGAGTTGTTAAAAGTTACTGAAAAAATCACAGGCGTTCGTTATCGAACGCAATTAATGCGTTTGAGCCGAGCATTGAAAGACAAACGGCCGTAATACAACGGGAGACATGATAAAAGATTTTAATGCATGACGATGCTCGACCCCATCTTGCGAAAGTGGTCAAGATATACTTGAAAACGTTGAAATGGGAAGTCCAATCGCACTCGTCGTTGCTTCCTCGAACTATCACTTGTTTCGATCAATGGCGCACGGCCTGGCTAACCAGCACTTCCGGTCTTATGAAGAAGTAACAAATTGGATCGATTCGTGGATCGCTTCAAAATAGGACCAGTTTTTTCAACGCGGGATTCGCACGCTGCCCGAAAGATGGGAGAAAGTAGTGGAGAGCGATAAACAATATTTTGAATCATAAATGTAAAACCAGTTTTTTACAGTAAAGCCTCAAATTTCGGAAAAAACAGTGGAAGCAAAGTGTTACGCATATGTATATACACTCATTGAAGTTTTGAATTCGATATCATATACTTGGTAAATAACCGAAGATTTTAGGGAGATTCAAATATAAAATGGTACAAGAAAACGTAAGAAAACGAAAAATATATTTAAATACCACTTATCACTTTAGTTGAATATTTACAGACCAAAGGGTATGATCGTCCCCCCCTTCAAATAAAAATTGACCTGATGTGTCTGGGTTTTCCGCCAAAACTTATTTGCGGGAATATCTAGCTAGACTGTTTCAAGTGGGCCACCTGTATATGAATGACGACTTCTTTCTTATTTTTGTTTGAAATAAATCCTTAGATCTTCTTTTTCTATAAGTATGTCACACTTTTTAAATTGAAAAACCATTCTGAATAACATTTTTTTCTCGACGTGGGACGTGTCAGGAGATTGCGATCGAAATTAATCAACTGTGATTGGCGTTTAGAGTTTTCAATGTTTTTCTACTTTGAAAGATTAGATCACCCAAAAATAAGACAACTTTCAAATGTATCATAAATCTAATAACGAAGAACCAAGCTTTAGTATAAGCAAAAAGGAAAAACGAAGAAAAGGAAGTACCTCTCCCTTCGTTTTTATGGATTCGAAATCTCCATTACAACACTCGAAATTCTCAAAGCTGAAGCATCTTCTCCACCTACTGGAATTCCTCCCATCTAATTCAAGATCGAGAGAGAATTGAACAGTGTTCAATTCTCTCTTATCGTTCTCCTTTCCACAGCGTGAACGTTGATCTTGGTCTTGACATTACTTTCTCCCGATGAGACTGTTACCTCAAGGGCATGACTTTCTTTATTTCTCTAAACAAGCCGTCCGCCGTGGTCTGCCCAACCTTTATTGGAAGGTCGATGATATACACACTGGTAAATGGTTATGCGGTATACTTTTTAGCGCTTCTTGCCGAAGAACGCAAACGAAAGAAGTTGTTACCCAAGGTGGTCCACGCTGACAGCAGGCGTATCATCTTCGGCTTGTGGTCATGGTGCTCGACTCTGCATAGTTAAGAAACTGCTGAGGCGTTGCAGATGCAAAGATTAAGCTCTTTTACGGTGGATGATTCTCTTATTATGTCCAGATTACTTCATCGTGGCTTTGTTGTGAATTGAACTGACATTTCTAAGCTGTAATCGCTCTATCGACTGTTTCATTTATTAGGCTATGACGATTTTACTATTCATGAATTCGGGTGAATATTTCATATCTTACGAAATATCGAAGTTTATACAGTATTTCCTTAAAAATTCCAATATATTGATTCTGTAAATTTTTCGATTCTTCCAAATATTAGTTCTTATTTATATTCTTCAGCTTTAAATAATCTTGAATCTGATTCTGCATGCTCTCATGGTTTGAAATAACTATTGGCGATCGACGTCAGCTCTCGAATTCATTTTTCCCATCAGCCAAAAAAAATCTCACTTGACATCTCTCTTTCTATGTTCTCATCGCAATCGTCGATCGTAATCTTGCTTCCAGCCCAGTTTTTCTACCTCTGTGTCCTGGCTATGGTGTTATTACCTGTTTTTTATGTCACTCGATCGAATTTTAACTTAACGAAACAATTCTGAATTACATTACAAAACAAAATTCTAATTTTGAATATATTAACATAAATGATTGTTATTATTTGAACAGATGATCTATGAATCTTGTAATATAATTAAGAATTTAGGAAGTATCAATAGGTTTTTTCCTAGTTATCTATATTTTAATTTTGATTCTGAAAACACCATAACAGTACCACCTTTAATATCTTTGCCCTCATGCAAATTTATAAAAAAAGCTAAAAGGGGTAAATATTTCATGAAAAATGAATAGATATGAATTTGAACAAACGTACAAAAGCTTCCGACTTCACTTCAGTGCTTTCCTCATTTGTTTTTATAGTGGTGTTCACTATATGATTTCTCTTACGAAATACGATACCAGAGAAAATATCACCCTGTAGATTTGAATTGAAAAATTAGCATATCACATGATGAAAACATTAAATTGGAATATCTATACCAATTCAAGTTGAATATCTTGTAAAGGGAAGGTGCTATGAAAACATAACTTGAACTTCAATACCTGTATCTCAAAAACAAAGCGTTTTCGGACTCACGTTATAGGACTTTTTTTCTTAATATCATCCGAGAAATCTGCCATTTTTATTTGTACCTCCAATTTAGGAACACCTTGTAGATATAGTCAATTCAAAACTGATGTATTCACAAATAAATTGCAATTTGAAAATTGTAAATTGTAAAACACAACCCAGACAATTTTTCAATGCAAACTACTCAGTTCAGTCCTTTTATGACTAGAGTATTGAAATTTTGTGACGAGAATGATACAAAAAACCGAAAACAACGGGTAAGTGTATACCGATGACGGAAGCAAAAATCACAGATGGCAAATAAGGGCCGATGTCGACAAAGCGGATATATAAATAACATAATAAACCTCGGCCAAAGACGTGCTCGTGGTGCAATGAAAGTACTCATCTTGAAAGCAATAATAAATTCATAAACCGTGAAGGTGTCCGGTTTTTAACTGACGTATCGATTTCAAAGGAAAGTAAAATGATTATTGGTTCATTTTATGAAAAAATGTTCGTTCTTCGTCTTTGCGAGAATTCTGAAATTTTATATTTTGGGGTCCCCCATCCATTTCTACGCCCTTGGACAAAGATGATGGAGAAACTAAAATTTGATGTTTGAATATCGTCGTCAACATCAGTTGCGTTCAGAGTGATCTTAACCATATTCGTTTCACAAAGGAATCCAAGTAAATTCAACTTTCAGAACTGAAATGTCATTTCAATCAAGTTTATTTTCCAATGATATACTATACCTACGGATCAACCATATCAAATAGACGTTTTACAGCCAATACGAAGTGAAATTTCAGAATATTCCATACGGATCTTTCAACCAATTATACTAATTTCCTCATTAACACAGTTTGTTGCGAGAAAGTAAATTTGAATGTTTATACTGAATAACGAAACCATGAATAGATAATAAGGCTTATTTAATATTCTTTGACCCCCGTTGTTGAGAGCAGATTTCAACAATGCTGGTTGTCCGATCAACTAGCTTGCAAGTGGAACAGAACGGTGCAAAAAAATTCAGAAGTGAAATATACTTTGAATATACGAATACTTTGAATTTTGAGAACGAATCTTAAACAGGTCAATTTGTCGTCTTCATTACACAACTCTAGGTACGTCATTGATGACGTAATGAATGCTTGTGCTCTTAATTTCGATATAAATATATGTAACGTGATACCTCATTTACAATATCTTTCAAACGTATATTTGGAAATAATTCTCTATAGAGTCTGTCCTGTTTGTATATATAATATACTCACCGGCAAAAAACTCGGCCACTGAAATTTTGCTGAAGTTCGTCGATCATGAACTTTCCCTATGTTTCATCGATTGAAGCTTTATTTGAATACGTGTATCTTCAATAGAAATCATGACATTAAGATGAAATAAAAACTGATAGATGGCGAAAAATATGGTTTTTCTAATGAACTGAGCGTAAACGCTACAAATTTCCAGAACTGTTTCACAGGGTGTTGAGAAATTGGACTACAAAAACATGTTTTTTTCACCCTGTATAAATAAACTATCAACATTTTGGAAAAACTTTCTTGAAGTTTGTTTTAATAACAAAGGATTTATCTTCAATTTGTCGTAGAAACAATTGAAACCTATGAAAAATCACGAAAGTTCGGGGTTGACGAATGGAGTCCAATTTTTAAAGAATAATATTTTTAACTAGTAAGGCTTGGAACTTATTGAGTAGATTATATATAGATTGAGTAAGGAAACTAATTGAAACAAATAATATGTCGGTATTTTACTTAAATGGTTTGAGGTCTCTGTGGGAGAATTTCAGTGTTTTTGTTCATGGTCATACCCTGATAATTGAGATTATTTAGCATCTAATAACCATCTCAGCGTAGGTGAAGTGTGGTCATTATAAATGAGAAGGAAAGCTAATTGAAATTCGAATATCGAATACCATAATAAGGTAATCATCGGTTTTGAACCCGGAAACAGATCGGAACTGAAATCATTCCATCCTGAATTGTCGTAATTTAAATCAGAATCTCTTATGAAATGCGTAAAACGTAGAAAATCCATTACGTTTAGACGTACAGGAAGAATCTTAAATTAGAATATTGGTTTTAGAGAAAGTTTTCGTTCGTGCAATGATCATACTACTTGTTAGTATTTACCACATGTTGAGTTTTCCCTTGAATATTGGTTTCGTCATTGGAAATTGAATGTTACGTCATGGAAAATTGACTTTCCACTAATCTACACTTCCATGTAGAATGCGGAATTTCGAAAATTTCAGATTATGTTTATTTTGTTGAATTTAAGGGTTTACTTGGAGAGTTGATAATATATGTCGCCATGTTGACACAACTTTTCTATATAATCACGCAGAGCTCGGGCTTCATCTGTTATTCATTTGCTCCATCTTACAAATATAATTGAGTATAAACATAAACATAGAATTATGCAGAAAAAATTATGTACATTTTTCCATGATTACTCAATCGATCTAATGTTTTGTTAGTAAAGCTCAAATTACCCCGTGAGAATGAATACAATCGAGTTGAGATTTTGCGAGTATATACAGCGTGAGCCAATAGTTAGTTCTCGATCGGTCACAACAGAAATTTTGGGCCAATAGAATTATTCGAATTTTGGCTGAGCCGACAGTACATAAGCTCAAATTATTTTTGGCTCTACAGGCTGTTCCGATAGTGATGAAACATGATATCACCCTGTTTTTTCTTCAAATGAGGATGCGTATTTTTAAAACAATACTTATAATCTCCATAGAATTCTGAATAATTTAAAAAACTATTGCCTCAACGTAAAATGAAGACTACTCACTAGGGTATCCTACAGCCAAAAAAAATTAGCGTAAGCCATTTCGAATAAATGGATTTATTTACATTTTTCAAAAGTTATTTTTTCAAAAATTGCAGTGTTTTTCGGATCACCTGTAGGGTGATCTGTACATTTGTAGAGAACTTTTCGTGAATTCAATGAAAAAAATCATATAATTATCTCGAACAGGTTTCAAAATATAATCTTCAATTCAAACTATTATTTCTATGAAATTTTTCGAAACAAATGGCCTACGTCAAGAAGTACTTCAGATGAATGATGACATGTGGAGTTTATCGAAATTAGAATTTCATGGATATTTTTTATTTATTTTTGCCCAATGGAAAATCCAATTTACGAGAATAATACAAAAAACTGAAAAATAATAAAGAATAGACTAATATAAAATCAATGTAAAGTTTTCTCAAAAGAATTCTTTAGCTGAAAAATCATGAGTATGATATAAAAATAGGGAATTCTGATTTGAAAAAAAGGATAGTATCGTGTTTCATCACTTTCAGACCAGCGTGTAGGGACAAAAATAATTTGAGCTTATGCGATGAGTACTGTCGATTCCCTCAAAATTTAAATCATTTTCTAAGCCCAAAATTTCTAAGAGCTATAGACCGATCGAGCATTATTTTGATCCACCGTGTATAGAACCCCAATTCTAAGCTTCTTGCAATCATTAGAACCATAAAAAATTTGAGAAGTCAGGAGTTGCGCCCTTGGAAACCAAATAACTTTATTTTGTTATATATATTTGGATAGTTGCGAAAAAAATTTGGGGGCGACTTCTTGTCAAAAATAGAGTGGGTCTTTCATATAAACTATTTTCGAGCCTCCCCCTGCTTAGTTACAGCGCCCTAGAGATGGCGCCCGAAAAGTAGTGTTTGATTTGTGAAAAATTTTCAATTTTTTTTTGCTACATTTATTTTATATTTGCAGTTCTCAATAAAAATATCGTTTTGACATCCGTCTATTGGATACATTTGAGGTCGAAAATAATTCCAGCCTCCACAACTCAGGGTTATTTGTATCTGTATCTGTTAATAATTTGTTTTTCAAGAATACCGTTAATTTTACTAAAAAATTACAAGAGACCTTATTTGTTAAGAATGAATAAGTATATCCAAAATTAATATTCTTATTGTAAGATATAAATATAGAAAAAGTTATCACGAAACAAGTTTGAGGGGTGGCTTTTATCAACCCCTTGAAATCATAGAGGAACACCACCAAAAATATTTTTGATCACCTTATCGCCCGCATGAAATGTTAGCTTAATTACATTTTTGTGGAAATTTACGAATGATGGTAAAAATACCATCTTCAGGGGGCTGTAACTAAGCATGGGGGGCTCAAAAAAATAGATTATATCAAATTCCCAATCTATTTTTCGACAAGGAATCAACCCCTAAATTTTTTCGCAACTGTTCATATACAAATGAGTAAGTGGTGCTCAAAAGCTCCTGACTGGCCTAATTTTTTTTTAAATCCCCTTAGCGCTTTTTGGAAAAATATCACATAGAACACAATGTTTCCATGCAACGAAAGAATTAGGTTGGAGTTTAAAAAATCGAATCTAAGAATATTCTGAGAAAATTACGGCATAACGGACAATCATTTACATTAATTGTTTCTTAATTACATCGTATCCGTTTTATGAACTATTTTGTTGAAAATATAGGAAAAGATTAACACTTAATTTGAGTAAAGGTGCTGACGAAGTAATTATTTCATAATTGAATGAATATTATTGTGTTTTGATTGTGTTAATGGACTTTTAATTTTAGCATTTCAATTGGTACAGCTAGGCAGTAGGGAGGACAAATGCAAGAAAATATTCCAAAAAATTAGTTTTTTGAACCTCCAATGATGACTATAAGTTCAGATTTAATCTCGAGAGATGACTAGATGTCAGACATGTGATAAAATCGAATTCACAAGCCGGAAAGAAAGGTACTCTATCTAGTAAATTAATTAGAGAAAGGCGCGACCTTGGAAAAACTTGTCCAAAAGTTATCGTACAACTACTGAGATCATCGCACAACGTCAAACAGCTAAACAACGCTTACGATTATCTGAATGTCGTCGTAGGAATGTAGCGAAATTTGGAAAAAAAGGGCGTGTTCACTTTCTCCGCTCCCGAGCGTTGTTTTCGGTTTCTTCTTGTGCTGGTGCATTTTCGATCCCAACCACTTTCGTTTAATGACATGTTTCGAGCCGATTGCACCGCTATGTTGGAATTCTTCTCTAACAGGTCCTCGTCCCGGAGTTCTTCTACACCAAGGTTAAAACGGCAGCCCACGTACTTAAGAAGAGTAATGATCTTCGATGACGTGATGAGGAAAAGACAGAATTATTTGGTAGTCAGCATGAACATCAAAGTTGGAAATATGTATCGGTTTATTATTTTGAATATTGAAGCCTGCGAAAAACTGAATTGTCACAATACAAGTCGACTAAGTTTTTTAAATGCATTTTCAGGAATTTCCTTCAGTATCTGAATGGTGTTTTTTTAGAGCTATAGAACTTTAAATTGCAATAAAACAACGATGGATTATTCGATTGACATAAATTTTATTTATCCGCAAGATAATCTGGTGGCATTACATTTTAAATATGATTTCTGGCATATGACCGCCACGGCTGGCTCGTATGTAGTCCAATCTGGACGTCCAATTTTCGATGACTCTTTCCAACATTTGTGGCCGTATATCGGCAATAACACGGCGAATGTTGTCTTCCAAATGGTCAAGGATTTGTGGCTTATCCGCATAGACCAATGACTTTAAATAGCCCCACAGAAAGTAGTCTAGCTGTGTTAAATCACAAGATCTTGGGGGCCAATTCACAGGTCCAAAACGTGAAATTAGGCGGTCACCAAACTTGTCTTTCAATAAATCGATTGTGGCACGAGCTGTGTGACATGTTGCGCCGTCTTGTTGGAACCATAGCTCCTGGACATCATGGTTGTTCAATTCAGGAATGGAAAAGTTAGTAATCATGGCTCTATACCGATCACCATTGACTGTAACGTTCTGGCCATCATCGTTTTTGAAGAAGTACGGACCAATGATTCCACCAGCCCGACACGGCAAATCAACCAAGTGACACTCTATAATAATCTGTGAACTTCAGATAATTGAAATATTCGGTCGCAACTAAAGTCTTCGGATTCAACATCGGCATATTCAAATTGGCATTTAGAGAATCATTTAGAGAAAAATTTCACGAAAATAAATTACTAACAGCGTTCGCCATTTACATACAGGAATGTTATTTGCCTACAGGAATAGAAAATACTTCGAAAAGAAAAACATTACTAAATATAACACAACAACAACTGAATTGAAATACCCAAGACATAGGTTGACCTTAACTGAGCGAAACGCTGTTTCTCAATAAACTATCATCCCAAATAGGAGCAGAGTGATCCTGAACAGTTTCAAGAAACGGATTTTGCAACTGTTACTGAAGATAGAGCCATATTCACTGAATGAGTTTTTTTAATGTCAAATGAAGATCAAACATTTTGACCCTGGTTCATTTCGAGATATGTGTGAGCTTTCTTTATTTGAAATAAAGACTATTTTCATTCTATTCTATGTAGGAAGAACATTCTGCATTTTTTTATTGAAAAAAATGCTACTGCTAAGTTCTTTTATGGAACAGTTCGGTGTCCCAAATTCGTTGTCTAGTGGGGGATCTCAGAATCACTTGAACTAGAAAAAAATGAATGGCACATTTTCGGTTTTGTTTTTCGAGAGAATCAATTTGGTAAAAACCGCTTTTCGAGTGCAACTGTTTTCAAGCTATTAAATTAATTAAAAGTTCTCAGAACTCCTTCATTACTAAAGTGCTTTGAACATGAAACGAAAACATTCTATAGACACTTTTTTCTGAAAAATCTATTGGTGTTATCATTTGTTTTTATTGCAATTAGTTTTGAAGTTATAAAGAAAACTTGTGTTTTTTTAAATGTGAGATATAAAAACTGAAATTGTTTTGTTTCCCCCTTTTCAAAAATTTATAACAAGATATGTATATAAATTCCTCATCAAACTATAATAATTATAAAAAGGTTCCGTTTCACAGTGGAATTATAACAAAAAAAAGTAGCAACGAACGTCGCCTTGTAACAGATGTAGTAAAAACATAGATTAATAACTACAAAGCTGGTGATGCAGTTTCGATTAAACTTTCCATCAAAATTTCGAAATTTTTTGACCAAATGGATTCTGTTCAAATCTTTGCATCAATAACGAAAGAATGTGAATGATCCAGATGGTAAATCCTATTAACAAATACCTCTTTGTCTCATTAACGCATTGCTCAAGATCCTGTATTGAATCACCAAGATTTGAAGGGTCCATCTTTCAACAAAAGACCCATGATCAATATGTGAACGAATTTTGTAATATCCGATGGTCATTTCCCAATTACACAAGACTCGTTCAAGAAGGTAAGATCCGCTTCTTAACATAAACGATGACACATTCACTTTCATTCTAGTCCCGAAAAGAATCCGGATCTACAGATCAGGTATGATTTCATGTTTTCGATTTCAACTTTGGGACCTGCCGCAGTATTAGCACCTTCAGCGAAAAAGAAAAGGAAGTAGTAAATCGGTAAATTGTTGGGCTGCACCCATACTATTAAAATACAATGAAATTGAATGTTGGAATCTCAACAAAGCGAAGGAAAACACAGAAAATTTCACACTATGAATATTTATTTTTACATCTGCTTTTCAATATTCCTCTGTGAAAATTATTATGTCGAACCAAATGCTAGGAATTGGATAATGCATCCCATGAATTTATTCATCTGAATTTTTTGTATTGCTTTCAAAGTAAGAACGCGTATCTTTAAGTTTCGGAAAAAAAAGTCAATCAAAGAAATATGACCCATAATATAGATTTTTCGAGTTTTTGGTCTAAAATTCGCTCACAATGAAAACCTTGTGGAATAGTACAATTTTGCGATGAGTTTTTTACACAGATCTGGTATTTTTCGACAAATATGCTCTTTCAAAGGCTGCGTACAGCTCAGATAATATTCTGTAATGTGTCAACCTCTGGGTTCGGTCTTTATCCTTTTGATATACGACACCAAACTATTTGAGAAAAAACTTCAACTTTTTTTTCAAATTTCGAATTTTTCGAAAATAAATGTTTTCTTGGCATGAAAATTCCGTTCTTTTTGTATATTCTTGCATCTTGGCATCTCTTGGGGTATTCCCTTAAATAAATCAACCTATTCCCAGAAATTAATTTCATGATGGGAAACTTGATATTTTCCTGTGTAAAGCAACTACTAACTTTTTGTATAACTCAGGTTATTGGTGAACTTATAATACAGGGTGAATCACCGGGATGGCCTTTTAAACGTTTATGGAAAACTATTCATAATCTTGATCTGAAAATTTGCATATTGGGGTTTGAAACAATGATCTTTCTCCCTAAAATATTTTCAAATCTCTACAACTTCCGGTTATACCGGTAACAAACTACTACTTCCTTATTTCAAATAGCACACCCAGTATTATACTGCTACGTATTTGCACAATTGAAAAAAAAAAAATTGAAAAAAGCTATTTCTAACAAAAAATTTAAAAAAAAAATGTGAGTCCTCATCGCTACCATTTTTTTCATAAGAATCCCATTAACTCATGAACCGTTGAGTTTCTACCCAAAGTATGGCATTTTGCCAAAATTGTCGTCAAAGAAGCTATCTAATGATGAAATAATATACTGGATGTACCATTTGAAATAAGGAAGTAGTAGTCTGTTTTCGATATAACCAGAAGTTGTAGAGATCTTGAAATATTTCAGGGAGAAAGATAATTGTCTCAAATCCCAATAAGCAAATTTTCACCTTAAGATTATGATTAATTTTCATAAACGTCTAATAGGCCATCCCGGTGAATCACCCTGTATACCTATACCAAAAATTCAGAGGAATCTGACTAATAGAATCCGAGATAGTGAAATCTTACAGAAAAACCGCTCTTTCTCTATCCAATGCATAAATTTCAGTTAGATCGTCTGCGTATTTTTCGATTATGGCGACAAAAATTTTTTATGGGTGCAACATTAACGAATTTTGCCCATTTACGAATTCTACTGAGATATTGGGACCCTGAACCTGGCCAGAAAATTTCAAGGTTCTAGCACAAACGGTTTGAACTGAAAGCTGTACAAAATTGATTTTGACTTCATCATACAATCATCATACCTTACAAGATCACTTTCGTCTCCAAATAAGAAAATTGCATGCATTTGGGCAGAATTATCTACCGAATTCCTATCAACAAGAGCCCAAAAATGATATTCCCAGCTTCATTAACAAGATTATCTAACATCATCTTTCTTCAATGAGTGTAACCTTGTATTTCATTCAAGAACTACACGAAACTGAAAATAATAAAGGTCATGCACCTTTGTTATTTTGTATCTCGAAGGAATTTCGATAAAAACTCATGACTAATACATGGGACGGGCTAGAAATGCCATAATTCATGATTTCGAAGTCTTCGTCTGGTATTATCATCTCTGTGCTTTGAATACTTTCATCTCCTACTTTCTCTCGAAGCAGCTCCCACTTCTGTCTTCTGATCATACGTACCCAAAACAGTGGGGAAATGATCTTTACCACTTTTCAATACCCATATAAAACAAGATAGCTATACGAAAACGGCACTATTATCACCTAATTTCCAGCCCAGAAGGGTGTAGAATGTTGTTGTGTAGATGTACAGTAGTGTCATAGTGTAGTGTAGCCATATAACACAGTGTTTTGGATTATAAGCAACCATGTGGATACAACAGGTGGGATTTTTTACTGGCGCGACAATTATACGTTTCTTTTTATGTGAAAATTGTGCCGGTTTCATTTAATTATCGGTGCTGGTGTTTGCTCGTTTCATATTTTTTTTCGGGAATGTTTGTTTTATCATCGGATCAACAGAATCATTGTAAACTTGATAAGAATTATTACCCCGTAGTATGGATATTTCATTCTAAAATCGAATATCCAATTTCATCAAAAATCAAAATTAATCACAAAATTGAAGTTTCTTCGACCTTTTTTCACATTGAAATATGAATGAGTGAAAAACACCAAAATAATATTTCTGGATACAAACCCTTTGATGTCTCTGCAAAAGAATAATTATAATGCAAAATCAACTAATCAAATCTTCCACATCTAAAAAAATATAATTTAAATGCTGTAAGTACCTCCCGAAAATCATCTTTTTACATAATGTAACCTGAAAACATTAAGATGGTCATTTCATTTTGCTGTATTTGAGCTTGGTTTTATTTGCTCCCAATTTTTAAACAATTATTCATCATTTCTAGTAGTATAGTACTATGTGTTCAGTAACATTCCTGTATTACATGTTTGCAAATTCATGATTTACAGTGAACGATTTTTGAATCATGAAACGAAAAACGTGCTTTTTTGTCGAAAAAAGATCGGTACAATGAAACACATCATATGTATTTTTTAATCAAATCTATTCCATCCTAATAAAATTCCAAAAACGCATAATTTCAAACATTACCTAATAACGGGTGCATCTATAGGTACTAATTTAAGTTTGGAACACAAAAAAATCTGCCGAAGCCAAATCAGGGAAATTGTTCTATAAATGTTCTATGAAAAAACTTGACTAAGAAATTCGTTCGCAGTACGTTGTCATGATTAAAAATAAGATAGTTTTCTTCTTCAGCATACGATAGACAACTATTGTGCAACTTAGCGATAAAGAATTTCGTCAATCCTTTCAAGCGTCTTTCTTTACAGAAGGTCCATGTTCACCTCATCAGCCAGATTATTTGGTATAAGCAACATTGAAAATATCAGAAACTTCATGGTTTCGATAAATACTTCAACATTATCAACTAAAAGAAACAATAATATTCTCGAAACTACAATTGAAAAAGATAGTTAACAAATCAAATACTTGAATAAATTAACACTGAGACACTAAGACTGACGAATGTTTTGGAATTTTTTATATATTTTACAGTTTTTTCAGAGCTTTGAATCTATACAAATCTGTAGACAAGTTTCATGGGCTTCAAGTTATGACTTAATCTCTAAACTTGATATTTAGTGATGTTACAACTGACGAATCACAGAGTAGCTGTGTGAGTAATTATTAGAACTCCAAAAATCAATGCATCTCCTAATCTATTAGTTTCCTTCGTGACATCTGTGACATGTTCGAAGGACTCTAAAACAATATGGCAATTTGTAATTGAATTAACAGACCCATTGTGTAGGCACAAATCAATATGAGCAAGTGGAGAGCATCTACATGTGACTCTCAAGGCCTTATGTACTTACGAGTTGCTGATGGCAATGAGGATACCCTTTGTTGTGCCACTTCAGCATGGGCTCAAAATTCACAGGTAATACGTACTGAATAGATGTGAATTCGATGCTCTGGATAGACAAGGTATGGGGCCTCTCATGCCAAAGGAGAGGATATCCCTCTGTCTCGATGAGCTCTAAAGGGGTTCCAGAATTCCGGATATTATAATAACGTCTTTGGTGATGGATTCCTGATGCTGAATGCCTGTACCTACTAGAATTTTCGGCTTCCAGTGAAGGATAGTCAATTAGGTTCCTGTTTCTGGCAGGAATTAACACGAGTTTACTGATTTGGAATTCGACGGAAAGAATAGAATAATTTTTAGGTTCAGGTGGGGTAATCTGTTGGGAAACAAGCGCGAATTTTCACTCAGAAGTTTCAACAGCCTGAAGCAATGCGTAAAGAGGTTGTAGTTTGAGTGTTATCTATAATCTGGCTTATTTACAGTGTTTTTTTTGTCAGTTCTGCGATTTTTACAATGGATGGAATTATCCAACTTAGGATCTGTGCCAAATCTGGCTTGAAAGTTTTGATTTTAAAATGATGGATTGAGAATATTCTGCATTTGAATTTATATATTTCTCTTGCATCTTCGTTGTCATTTTTGTTAACTCACTTCATTGATACAGTTCAAAATTTCATTGAAACCTAATAGATAGGATAGATTCTGAGAGATCAAAATTTACACAAGAATTTCTTACCAATCTACGACCTTCACGAAATCTGGCAAGAACATTAATTTCATTATTTTTGGAATGATTTCTGGATTTCAGAAATATTGTTTATGGAAACATAAATCTAATTTTCCCTTTTTTGTTTTATGAGTCCGCTTTTTTGACAATTTTCCATGAGATAAGAGGAAATAATAAACAATTGAGTAAATTTGCCGAATTTAACTGAATGAAAAATCAAA
This sequence comes from Harmonia axyridis, assembly GCF_914767665.1. NCBI lineage: Eukaryota > Metazoa > Arthropoda > Insecta > Coleoptera > Coccinellidae > Harmonia > Harmonia axyridis. The sequence goes on from NC_059508.1 coordinate 2,764,297, forward strand.
GAAATGATACGGAAATATGATTGGAAAGCTCTGTATTGATTCCTCGAAGTTAAATATCACTTTTGCATCCCAGTTATAAGAGGTAACAGTTCCTATGCATATTTGTGTATCATCACAAGCAACTCGATCGCTATGTTTATAGATGATTATCAGGTTTATCAATAATGCGAGTAATAACCGGTGAATGAATTCGTTCTATTAACAAATGAATGACACGGTCGACCTAGTACCTAACAGATTAGACAGTTGGAACAGGTAATTGTTTAGAGGTAAATATTGAAATGGAATCTCCATAAAACGTTGAAGAATGAATGGAGGTTGAACATTTACAGACCTCGGGAAATGAATGACTCTTTTAGGAATGAATAAATTGTGAAACTGCAGTTTTATTTATTCTCTCGGATATGGATATAAAACTCTGCTGAATTGTTATTTGAACACGGAATTGAAATGAAACTTTTCTGGAGGAAAAGTTTAGTGACATAAATGGAATTCTCTGTGTAGGTATATATATAATCGGGTAGCTATGTTGGGTTCCTTCTCTGAGGGATACTTGCTTATGATCATAAACCGAGGAAATTTTTCCACAGCCCTTGGGTTATGCTTATCATTTTCTTGGTTTCCAATTTAGAATTATTCAATCTAGTATTTTGAATATTATCCGCAATTAGTTATAAAAACTTAATTTCATCTTACAAATTATCAGATTTGAAATTTATATAACTGTTTGGTGTTTTTAGGTATACATCTTTATTGATTTGTCTCCTTGAAAAAGGAAAGATTCAATTTGGAAAACTATGTAAATCTTCAAATCGAATACTTGAAAACTCTAAACCCGTTAGAAAAAATTCTGAAAAATATTTCAATTTTCATTGTAATATCACATGTATTTTTTTCAGAACTGATTCTTTTTGATTTGGACTTTTAGCTTTTATGCTCTGATTCTGCCTAAAAAGCGATTAATTTTGTATTTATTTTCATCAGGATAGCTTAAAGGATTTCCAAGTGACAGTCAATTTTAAAACTATGAATTTCAAAGTATTCAGAGATAAGAAGTTATTTCGCCATCGGTTCTTATGATTCATGATTGAAATTCTTTGCTTATTTTCTGAATAACAAATTCATTTTGAAGAGGAAGCAACAAGAACGTCGAATTTATTGAATTCAGAAAGCATACTGGAAGAGATTTTTGAAATACTTCTTCTCGTCCTGTAAATGATAAATATTATCTAATTCACACCAATACTTCATTCTTTCAATAACATTAAGTAATAAGTTAGTATTATTGTAACTTTGACAACAGCGTTTAGAATTTTTTAGAACATAATAAATTTCTGTAGGGTGAATGAATAGTTCTTTTCAATTGAAATCTAGATTCCATCTGTCATTTAGGATTTTAACAGTGCTCTATTTTGTCAGTTCACTTCAAAAGTGTGAACGAATGATTTTAACGAACAACCACCATGTTTTCCTGATGTAGTACCGTTTGACTTTATGTTCAAAGGAGTAGAATCCATGAACAAAATGCAGAATGTCACCATTATTAGGTAATAAAGCAAAAATCCTCAACGCCCGTCTGTTAACCTGCATCATCACGAAAGAATTCAAAGTAACACCTGCTGTCTAGTATGTAAATCATTGAAAGTCTCTGTTACTTACTTTCGAACATTAACTGGACAATACATCATGCCTTCAATCAATTTCGATGGAAATTAGTCATGAATATTTCAAGTTTGGTAATAATTCATAATTTGCATTCGATTGTTTCAGAGTTACTGCAATTGTATTCAGGTCAGTTGGTGTATTTGGTGAAGGTAGTCTCGGAAAAATTGCAACTCTAGTCGTTTTCAAGAAAAACGTGTTCAGTCTGGATATTCGTGATTCGTGTGAAAGCAACTGCTCTAATTAATGTAGAATTTGGCAACATTTGATCCTTTCAACTCATTTCTCAAAAATTGTTCTCTTATCGATGTTTTGATTACCTTGTTGGATGTACAAGTTCATTATGCAAGAAGAGCTTTTACCTTTTTTGAGTATTACTTTTCATGTTGGATGGAATATCGAACGAATAAACAGCAAAAAATTTGCACATTCTTCTTGTGTTTCTCGAGATTCTGACGAAGCAATCAGCCCGAAATTTTACCAGAGACTTTAAATTGTCATATTTTATACAAAAGTGAAATTTAAACTCTGTCGGATCTACTGTCACTGAAATATAAGGGTTTTTTCCGATATTTTTATGGAATTTTCTATGGTTTTAATGATTTTATCGACACAAAATTGCAAAATCACTCGAATATTGGATATTTCTTTTTCAATATTATTCTTGAATTTTCTATGGTCATGATGATGTTGCTATTTCATATTCATACCCGAAATCTCCGCGGGTTTTGTATCACAGAAATATTTGGTATTTTTTCGATATTCGTCTTGATTTTGCTATGGTTCTAGTTGATCTATCAACAAGAAATTTTCCACGAGGTTTAACTTTGTCATTCTACATCTAAGTGCTAATTTTCATCCCATTCAGATCCGCAGTGTTCAAATTATCGTTTTAGATAATTGCTGGTTCAAAATTGGAAAATTACAGACATTGTGAAGAAATGATAGTGCGGTTAAGAGACGATATCTCAAAAAGAGCAGTTGTAGGAAGTAATGTACAAGTTCAAGGTTTAATCATTCAACTATAATCTCTCTGAGTGAAGTAAAGCGTGTTCTAACACTTTTCACCTCACACTCGACATCTCCATCTATCTGATGACATCAACAAGGCTGACCTAGAATACAAACTCGTTTTTAGTGAGAGTCATCGGGATTAGAAATTCGAACGATTCCTACAATACGAACATATCCGATTTTTTTTCAAGGCTGTCTTTTCAATTTAGCCGACATGTGCTTCGAACAAATTGTTGCTTTGCTTTCCAGCCGATCTGTTTGTTCGCTACCATTTGAAATGTAAATCAGACTGTCTCCTTCCTTGAGCTTTCCAATTCTGAAATGGAAGGGATCAGTCTTAATTTTCATCGTGTAGATATCATAGTTACTGGATTATTATTTTTCGTATGAACCCTTTGAACTTGTACAAGTGGACCTTATCGGAAACTTGAGGTTATTCGAGTCATATACTGTTCAATAATAGGTTGCTAATCTGTACTGAAGTTTCGACAGTTCACATTTTAGAATGTGACCTGAAATAGTATGAAAGCTGTGGTGTTTTTAATACTTTGCTACTTCTAAACCCTTCATTGAAGTTCCTTCCTCAACAAGATGCATTTATTACAGATAATTTTAGAGAAAGTAACTTATCTGGTGAAAAGATAGAGATCACAATGCTTCCACTAACTTCGGTTGACTCGGAAGCAAAATAATGTACCTCCCTTTAAAATTAGCAAGATTTTTTGTAACGAGTGTGCTAACAGTTCCATGAAACCCCTGATAGCAAGGTAACAAGCTTCCTTCGTTAACTAATCTAGGAAACAAATTATCCCAAAGAGTACACTAATAAAATTCTCTTCATTCGAGCCTGAAATAAGGATTGAGATGGTATCGTGCTTTTTCTACAACCAAGTGAATTGAAACAATTCGAACTTCAACTGCCTAACTGAAGTAGTTAGGCTTTCTTCTCTAGGGAGCTTGCAAATCGCATTTTCTTGGTTCTCAGTTACTGAGGGATCGTCTTCAGATTATGAACACCTCCAGAGGCTATTAATTCAATTTTCCACTGTGAAATGAAATTTTAGCGAACGAATGAACGTCACCTTCAATTGGAAAGTATTGTATCAACTTTCTCATGATGAAGCCTTGTATGGGAGTTTTTCGCCAAAAATATTCCACGGTCATCCGTTACAATTGAAATCGATTCATGCTTTTGTTTGAGCTGACTCATAATTTAACAATACGGTCGACAAGACAATCCCAGATACGAATTATAAAATATAAGTCAAGCCGCAATGAATAATTTTCTTATTATTCGCAAATGATTGTTTGATGATATAATTAGCTACTTGCTCAACAATTAAGTATTCATGATTCTTTTCTCGAGCGATCTTCTATTGAAAAACCATTGTGTATTTCATCGAAGAAAATATAACAATAATCAACCACTTTCCATTGGTAAACGTTCAAAGAAAGAACAATATTTATCGGCTCTCATAAAGTTTCTCTTATTTATTTTCCTTGCGAGGAATTTTCTATTAAAGAAAATGCCATCAAGAAACATTTTACATTATAGAAAAGGGTACTGACATCAAACCCCGGCTGAAATTTGGGAACTATGTGTTAAGTAAATCGCCCCATGGCTTTATAGACATATGAGTGCTCTTTCATAGAAATTTTCAATGACACTATGACATACAGGTATTTCGTTGACGCAGCATCTAATTTCGGTCTTAGATGCATCGGTTGTTGTCAGTTTGTTTGCGTAAATTACTAACATTGGGAAGATGGTGAATCCTTTTATCATCAAGAGCAATGTATATCTGCTAGTATACCAAAAATTGATTTGGCATGTAACGTTCTTCTTTCATGTTGTTCAAAGATGCAATTGGTTCTGTTATTTTCAAATTTTCTACTCCATGTTTATACATTTTCTATCATTCACCGATCTGCCATGACAAAATCAGTTGATGTGCTAACCTTGAACCAGTACCTTACATCGAGCACAGTTTGTTATGCTATAGATTGAAATGACAATGATCCTTCGAAAAATAAAATTGCTGCTAGAGAACAGAAAAATTTGCCTAATCAAACTAATGTTATTCATTCAAAGCATTCTTACGAATACTAGCAACCAAATGAAAATACTCGTATATAATGATAATGAAAAGTGAAACAATATAGAAAATGGATGACATAAATTAACTGTAACTAATTTCAACTATTTGTTTTCAGATACTTGTTGCTGTTTTGTGCATAACCTGTACAGTACATCAAACTAGAGCTGTCGTCAACAAGGCCACGTTTCAAGATTCAGCTGTAAATAATGTAAACTCCAACACAAACGAAGATGCCAAGAGTGGAGAGGCAGATACAGCAACTGCTGAATCGAATCACGAGGCAAACAAAAGAGATGCTCCTGTGTTATCAGATTCTTATGGAGTGCCGATATCACCAGGTTCCTTGAACTCTTACGGACCACCACCACTCCCAGCACCTGTTTATGGAGTACCCAACCATCCTTCAAACAATATAGTTTATCCTCCACCTCCTCCAGATATACCCCCACCAGTATCGACGAGTTTCGTCAATAGCAACAATTTGGATCTACCATCTGGTAGTTATGGCGTTCCAAACGGAAGACCTGGAATTCCTTTCGAGAAATATGGCCCTCCAAACTCCATTTCTGCTGACTTCGGACCTCCACCTCCACCACCAATCAAATACGGACCACCAAAATTACCCAAACCATTCATATCAAAGCCATTCAAGCCAAGACCAGCTTATGGTCCTCCAAAGCCACTGTTCACACCAAAAGGTCCAAAACCAATATATGGCCCTCCCAAGTATTACCGTAAACCCAAACCATCCTACGGTCCCCCAAAGTTGACCTATGGACCTCCAGGTATCAATTTAGGCCCTAGCTACTTCAACAACGGACCTCCAAAGAACGTTTATGGACCTCCCAAATATGTTATATCTTCTCCGCATAATCATTACGGACCTCCAGACCCGGTGCCTCATCCACCTCCACCAGGTGTGCCAGCTCCTCCAACTCCACCAGAAATTAAGTACGATGGCTGGAAACCCATTCCTGGATTGGTTTCACGACCACCATCTGATAGTTATGGAGTGCCACATGGACAACCTCATAGTAGTGGAGATCTCTTATTGAATATCGATTTCACTCCACCTCCTGTAGGTGGAAATGGTGATAATCATATTTCCATCGAATCGCACTCGAATGTTAATCTCTTCGGATCTTCTAACAATGGAGGAGTTAGAGATTCCTATGGAGCACCCTTGAATGCGGTCACTGGTTCAGGACAAATTATAACATCTGCAGTACCTACGAATGATCATCATGGTGATATCAAATTGGGACTTTCTGCGGTAGGTGTCAACTCTGGACAGAATGATAATCTTGCAGTCATCAAGAGTATTGGTTACGAAATATTGCAACAGTCCAATGGTCAATATTATGTTAACAATAACGGAGGCGCCCATTCCAATAGTCAATATCATGTAAACAACAATGGAGGCTCCCAGTCCAATAGTCAATTTTATGTTAACAATAACGGAGGAGCCCAGTCGAGTTCTTTGAATGGTCATGATATCCACAGCGACTCTTTATCTGGAGGCATCAGCAACGCATTCCTTTCTGGTGGTGATATTAAATTCGAAGGAGCACTAAATAATAACTATTTGCCACCACAATCAGGAAATATCATATTAGATACCTACAGTGCTCCTCCTAGTGACTCTTATTCGATTTCAGGCCCATACGCTGCAGCTCATTCATACAAGTCTTCCGGTCTGTCATCTTCCAAGTTCAATTCGTTCAAACAGTTCAAAAAGTATCCTTCCTACAAACCTGAAGGCGGTTTGTCAAACTCGGCTACACATGGCGGATTAGTTCCTCCTAGTGGATATTACGGCATTCCTCCAAGTGGCCAGTATGGTACACCGCTAATTGATACTGGTTCTTTCTTGAACGCTCTTGAAATAAATCCACCACAACGTCCAGTTGTACATAGAGAGCCTGTACCTCATGGAGTTCTTCAGTCGTTAGATGGTCGTGGTCATCACCACAAGGACGCTAAAGGTCTAGTGCATAATATCCATCTTGCTCAATCTTCACATAATAATCAATTCAACGCTGCTTCTACTTATATTCCACCTCCAGTATCAGATAATATCAAGCCAGTCAATGAGAATATTCCTCATATTTCAACTGATTTAAGTTTACCAAGCACCCATACTCATACAACATTCAGAGATAACTCTGTAGCTCAGTCAGATTCTTACTCACATGCACTCAATATCCAAGGAGTTCAAAGTGCAGCTTTGACAGGTTATCAATTACCTTCAACAGGGGTTGCCACAAGTTATCAGTCATCTTCTAATTATCAAGCTCCTGTCAATGCTGTTGAAGGTTTGTACGGAGTTCCAGTGACATCATTTGGAATCGTTCAGGATAGCTCACATTCTGATTCATCACATGGTATCAATATAGCATTGGCACATAACCAAGGCTTATATCCTTTCGGTTACGCTGGTATTCCTCATGACTGTAGTGCTTACAAGTCGCAACCATTACCTGAAATAACTTATGGAACACCGCAACAAAATGGTTATTCATCTTCATTGTCGCAAGTTTCGAATATTGGAGGAAACTATCAAGGTCAAATAATCCAAGGTACTTACGGAGTACCAGACCTTCAGTCTGCACATAGTCAGATTGTTGCAAGTGATCAAACTGGCAATAATATCGATATAAATGATAAGGAATCATTTGCTAAAAGCTTGGTACCTGGTGCTGAAGTAATCCCATCACAAAGTATTGATTTCCATAGTGTACCAATTCAGGTTCCGAACACTTACTCAGTTCAAATTCAAAACAGTGAAAATACCCATAGTGACATCTCCTCAGGTCAATATTTGAATGACGCTCTTTTACAGAGTGTTTTAAACGCTGTGGAACAGACCAAAACCAATGAACAGAATGCTCGAAGCAATCTCCAGGTGGTTGCAACTGGCCCTGGCGCTGTTCATCAGCATCTGGACCTGGATACTCAGCATTCCATAAGGAATGAGGTTTACACTACTTCAAATGCATTGAACGGAACTTCGAGTCAATCTGAAGAACCTGATTCACTACCAGATGAGAATCCACTATCCTTGATAGGAAATGAGGAAATAGCTCTCTATTTCAACAAAAATATAGGACAGGATTTAAGGGCGAATGAGAATGTCGAAAATAAGGATACTAAGTCATCACAATATGATAATTTTGGTTTTCAACAAGAATCTCATTCACTTCAATCCCAGAATAATACGACTGAGATAGTTTGAAAGTGAAGAATCCTCGAGGTATTCTGCAATGAGGATTTTAATAGTGATAAACCGAAAATGGCCATGCCATATTTGATGTGCTCATATGATTTAATACGTATATAATTTATTTTATAATGTAGTAATTTATAATGTACAAATATTGTAGTGAATAGAATGAACAATTAAAATATAAGGAATAATAATTTATTGCCTTTACTTCGCACCTTTTCTCCTTAAATGTTTCAGAAATCTTGAAAATACAACAACTAGTTAATCATTTCACACTTCATACTTACATATATCAATTTTACGAATAGCTCGAAGTGTTCAATATCAATTTGTAGTCTGAAAATTGATTGAAAATTATGCATATTAGTTAATCTCACATTAGGGAAAAAAAAATTTTCTCAGTCTTTCTTATTAACTGAGCGGAATTGATTTTTCCTTTGTCATTTGGAGTTTATCTGATGTAGAAGCAATAACTGTATAAAAATTCAGTACATTCGGTTTCTGTCCGATGAAAACTTGATAAAATATCAATTCAACAACAAAAGACACAACAAATACAAACAAAGGTAGCTGCAGTATAATCCGTTTTATTGGTCTAGCGATAAACTTTGCATTATAATGTGGATGCAGAAGCTATTTACTACATAATTCACACAAAAACCAGATGGCGTGTATTAAGATACAGAATTACCTAATCATCTCTTCTAGGTAATAAATTCATGACTATCTTCCATTAACAAGAATAAAGTTTGGGTTCTTGTTATTATAGTTAGTATAGTTTATCGTATACCTGTGTCTGTGATTAGTTCCAAGTCTAGAACATCTTCGTGTATTGATTAAAATTGTAGTGATAAACGTTACATATTTCACATGAAGATTAATTATTTACGTTAGTCGAACTTTAAAATTATTAGAGCTAACTGAGAAAAAATATTAGGTACCTGAAACTAAGACATAAGTAAGTAGGTACGATAATTAATTAATTTATTGATTTTGTGTAGAGAATCTTCCGAAAATACTTACTTTTAGTATTTTCTTTCTGCGCTATGACACTCATTGGATGATTTCTGAAGCTAGATATGTTTGTTTTCGTCCAATCTATTTCGTTTCTCATCACGTTATAGTAGTTATAACTGTTTCGTGTTTTTGGACTTCTTTTTTTGGAATTTTATGATTTTTTTGTCAAATTAATTATATTTCATCATATATCATACTAGTTGATCTATAAGAATGTCAATGAACATGACAGTTTCTGAATTAATAAAGGAAGGAAAAAATTATTGAAAAAAGCAATTCAAAAATGAGGAGATCTTCTTGAACGTTTGATCAGAATGATGTGGACATGCTTTCAAAGTAATCTCGTTCTCCATTTCTTTCTGATATCAATGAGTCTTCCAATTTTCGTCGGAAAACTAAAAAAATCCATTTCCCCGCTTATTTATACCCAATGTGTTCCGTCATAAATATGAAATGCTCCATTATATTCCGGCCAAATTTCAATTCGATTGTTTCCAATTCCTCTGAAATAATCTAAGGCTTTATGGAAGTTTTGAACGACTACGTGCTATACGAAATAGAAAACATTTTTCATGAAACCATAAATTCAAATAATTGTAATAGGAGCGATCAATAGGATGCGGTAAATACGGTGGCTCCATCTGTGGAATATGCCCGGTACGACGGATTCACTCGATAAATGCTGCGAGACTCGGATAGTATCAGGAGAAAGTTATTGAAATGAACCTTTGGCAGGTTAGATGTCGCAAAAAGCCAGACTATTGATTTAGTTCTTTTTGAATTTTTTCAACTGCCGTAGTTGAAGAATAATTTCTTTTGTATCAAAGGCGTAGCCATGATTTTTCTAAAGGGGTCACATAAATATTATATTTGTTGTGGAAAATTCTAAAAGATTTGGTTCTCCCTCCTCACTTGAATTTTGAATTGACTTTGAATATGATTTGAATGTTAAATAGGTTGTTTCTCTTTCCTCCAATAAAACTGAAAGTAGTGGCGAAATAACTTGCTCTTGAAATATTTTGAATATACTTCTCAGGGATTTGGAAACAAACAGTTCACAACATTTGAATGAGACATAATAAAATACAATGATAATAGTTGCCCATATCAGTAAATGAAATCTTTATTCTCCTGATATGTTTTCGATCGACTTTTTTTACTACTACCCCCTTAAAATGTTTCAGGTCTCGTTTGAGCGATTGTAAATAGGAAATAAATAAATAAATTTAGATGAATAATTCGTATTTTGTTGTTTCATTCACTAATTCCCGGAACTCTTTTTACGTATCGTTTTCTCTAAAAATTGATTTTCACTTGAATACTGTCACAATTTCCTTCCATATAGAAAATGAATTAACTCCGATTCCCAACAAAACGGACCATAGAAGTGATCTCGAGTCTGGCAAGCAGAAGATTTAGACTAAATATAAAAGAAACAAGTTGTACAACAAGGAATATTGGGATAGGAGTACCACAAGGATCTGTAATAGGTTCTCCAATGCTTTATCTTTTGTTTAAGACATTCCAGAGACTTTGAGCAAGGTGGGTATGATCGTAAATGACAGTGTGATCTACTTTTTCAACTATAAAAGCGTAACGAGACAACTCCAGAAGTGACAATGTTGTGAATTATTTCGAACAACGTAGAACGAAGATAGATCCATAAAAAAATGAAGCTAACTAAACAACGGAAAATAAACACAAAAATATAACTGTACAAAATCAATTCAAAATGTGCACAGAGAGAAATGAAACGAATGAAATGAATGAAATGAATGAAATGAATGAAATGAATGAAATGAATGAAATGAATGAAATGAATGAAATGAATGAAATGAATGAAATGAATGAAATGAATGAAATGAATGAAATGAATGAAATGAATGAAATGAATGAAATGAATGAAATGAATGAAATGAATGAAATGAATGAAATGAATGAAATGAATGAAATGAATGAAATGAATGAAATGAATGAAATGAATGAAATGAATGAAATGAATGAAATGAATGAAATGAATGAAATGAATGAAATGAATGAAATGAATGAAATGAATGAAATGAATGAAATGAATGAAATGAATGAAATGAATGAAATGAATGAAATGAATGAAATGAATGAAATGAATGAAATGAATGAAATGAATGAAATGAATGAAATGAATGAAATGAATGAAATGAATGAAATGAAGGAAATGAATGAAATGAAAGGAATGAATGAAATGAATGAAGTGAATGAAATGAATGAAATGAAAGAAATGAATGATTTGAATGAAATTAATGAGATGACGGATCTGAGGGAAGTTTCAACAAACAAGTGAAGGACAATACGAAGAAAATGAAGCAATTGAACAGGCGTCTTTACCTGCTATTGAACCTAGTGGCAAAGTTGATCTAATAAAGAGAGTTGAGATTCTGAGCACTACATATGTTGAAAACACTTAATAAAATGTGGAAAATATCAAGAAGAATATCTTACAGAGTGCAGTCAATGAAATAATTAGAAATGGTACCTACGTGAACAACCAACAGATGAGAGACTACTTGAAAATAAAATAACATAGAACAGATAATAAATAAACATAAAGAAAGTTTTTTGGTACAGGTAAATGAACATGTAAACAGTGAAATGAGAAAAATTACCTGTTCAAGTGAACTGGCTTTCTAAAAATAAATTGCAGCTGATGATATTTTTTACGCCCTCGAATATGACGTTTCAAAACCCACCATCGCAATCGTTGAACCCTCTATCTGAAGAGGGTGGAAATGTTGAAGCATCAGATTCATCGCAGAATACAGGCAGGATGAACCATGGAAAGACTTGTTAAATAGGAGAAGAGAAAAAATCCATTGTTAAGGAACGCAAATCAAATACTCATTTCGCATGAAAAGATTGTGTAATGAAGTTAGACGCATCGGAACCGGAGGATGGAAAGTGAATACAACGATGAGGAACCAAGTCTCTCGATTTTGTTGTTTGTCAACTTGAACACCGGGATCAACATCGGAAGAATGGGCGAAGTCAAACGAAGCGTTTAATTCCTAATTTATCTGAATGAAGTGCGGCTCTGACAAACGCGAACATTTCCATTTCAATTGATGAATAATCAATTACTTGTTCTACAAAGCGGGCTCCCAAAATGTACGCCACCTGGTTTCTGTTTCTTTCTTTTCGACCCGTGCGCGTTTTTCCGTTACTTAAACACGGTTCAGTTCTTGGGCTCTCTCGATATTTTGCTTCAAAGACTATCGGAGGTAGAGAAAGCATTTTTATATGAAAAAACTTTTGTTCTTCGATTTAAAAATTTTCGCTTGTGAAATGTATTTCAGACAACGTCTGTCTATATGTCTGTATGTTCCCAAATTCTAATAACTTCTACAATTATTATCCGTTTTTGGTGGAATTTGATTTGAGTGTTGTGTTTGGATTGTTCATTCTCCCATTAGAAATTTCCAGATATACAGAGTGTGGTTGAGCTTGAGTAAACAAATAATACCTGGTATCTATATCTAGCGTTCTATTCCTATTATTTTGATGATATCTGATAATGACGTGAAGGTTGTTTCGTAGTATTTGTAACGTGCAATGGACTAGTTTTCATTTTTTTTGTTAAGGATTAATTCTGAAAATTTAAGTAAAATGAAACAAAAATGTGGAAGAATCATTGAAATATCTCTAGAAATGAAAAAGTTATGGGACTTTGAAGTTGCGCTTGGAAGAATAATTTCATAGTACGTGTAAGTGGCGTGACGTCACACACTAGACGACTGGTATTCGCAGAGTGCTTACGAATTCATTGGTGTACAATCACTTGTGCCGTTCGTGCCGTGTTTTGTTCGTTACACGATGGCTGAAATAACTTACTATATATATACATATAAATTACTTTTTTCTCTTTTTACTTTTTACTCCTCACATAAATATGTTTTGCCATTGATAGACTTCAACAACCAGTACTAAACTACAAACTGTTTATGAAACGTTTTTTAAATAAATCATCGTTATAAGTTGAACCATGATGAAGCAAACTCAAACGTAGATACTTACTTGAAAAGTTTAACTCCTTTTATTTCAGCACTGACATAAGATGGATTTGAAGAAAAAAACTCCATCACTGCGAATATATCTATTTTAGGCAAATTGTCACTTTGTCCTTTCACGAAGCCTTCTTTCATTATGGTGACATAAAAACAAAACTCGAGTTAAAACTACACTGTACAACTACAAACGGCGCGAGAGCCTTGGCGCGGCTAAGTATTTAAACGTAATTTATGGTGTAGCGATCACAGGCAAGTGCCGTGACGTCACAGACCAAAGACGTTCCGCGCTAAAATACGTAAATTTAAATAATCTATTTCTCAGTCATTTATTGATGGATTTTCAAAATTTTTTCACTGATTTATCAGTTTTGCTCTATATTTTAATTCTATCGTGTCAAATATAGTATTATCAACATCACTAAACTAGTCCATTCCTGAGAACCTCATAATGCAATTTTATTCCGATTTTTGCTCACTCTGAAATGTGAAATTTTTTGGGTCCTCATTATTACACTATTACTGATTCAATTTTGTTGAAATTTCCTGTCAAGACTCAATTTCAAGATTATTAAGAATCAGGAGATCATTTATTCAGTATATTTATTTGAAATTCGTAAAATCTTCGAATATTTTCCTTAACACATTGCCTAAATAGCTATTATCTAATGAGGTGTGTCCATTCAACGTTTAATTACTCTGTATACCAACTCACCAAACGAATAGACACTCCGATATTCATGATAGGAATACAGTCCCATCAATTGATGTCCAGTGTAGTGAATAATTTGAAGATTCAAACCGTTTTGAACGGGTCGATTCAACTTATAAGAGATGTAGGGAGCAAGTTAACGGAAAATAGCATCCCAGATCGCTTTTTATATTCTCCAACCCCCTCAATTGTCGAATTGAACTCCGTTCTATCAACTTTCAGACTCTCAAACCTGAACTTAGGGATATTAGACGTCGAATTGATTTCGATTCAAACAAATTTCCTTACGGCTCTATTTATCCCGATTTTGGTGTGTTCTTTTTGAACAACGTTTGGAGGGAACGTAGAAAACTTTCGCTATATTCTTATATACTTCATGAGACTAGTCAATTGTTCTCTAGTTGTGAAAGTCTAGAAATAGTTTTCTTCAAATATTTTGGTTTATTATTTTCAATAATAGAGTCGAAAAAAATCTTGAACTATAAATCATACAAGGATGAAATATAAAGCATGTTTTGAAAACACTTTTTTTTGGCAAAATTCGATTTTATTATTCAACATAGTTGCCTTCGACGGCGATACAGCGATTATAGCGATCTTCCAACTTTTCGATACCATTTTTGAAGTACGATTTGTCTTTCGCTTCAAAATAGGCCTCCGTTCGGCGATAACTTCTTCATTGCCGCTGAATTTCTTTCCAGCGAGCATTGTTTTGAAGTCTGAGCACAGGAAAAAGTCGCTGGGGTCTAGATCTGGCGAATAAGGTGAATGCAGAAGCAATTCGAAGCCCAATTCATGCAATTTTGCCATTGTTTTCATTGATTTGTTACTCGACGTATTGTCTTGATGAAATAGCCCTTTTTTTCTTCCAATGCAGCCGTTTTTTAAAGATGGTCTGGCCCTTTTAGAGGTTATCAATGGATATTTTACCTTGCGCATACCAGAATACTCATGCCATCACCTTGACAGCTGACTGTTGTATTTTTCCTCGCTTTGGATTCGGTTGTTGAGCAGTCCACTCAGCTGACTCGATTGGACTTCGGAGTGAAATGATGGAGCCATGTTTCATCCATTGTCACATATAAATGCAAAAATTCAGCTTTATTGCACTTAAACAGCTTCAAACACTGATCAAAATCATTAACACGTTGTTGTTTATGATCGATTATGAGCTCGCGCGGCACCCATTTTGCACACAGCTTTCTGATATGATATCTTCACTATGTCTGCTATCTCGATTAACAACTTCACTTTACGGTCATTCAAAATTATTTTGTGAACTATTTTGATTTTTTCGTCGGTGACAGCCTCTTTTGTGCGTCCACTGCATTCGACATCTTCGATGCTGATTTCACGTTTAAACATAGCATACCAGTCAATGATCTTTGATTTTCCTGGTGCAGACCCCGGAAACATTCAATCAAGTCAATATTTTGTTTCAACAGAATTTTTTTATTCAAAAAGCAATATTTTATCAGCACACGAAATTTTATATCCTATCTTATTTCAAATAAAAAAGTAGCTACACTCACAACACAATATCTCACAAACTAATGATCGGACTGCTGTCAAATTTTTTACACGTATGGTTTGAAGGTTGGTACTATCTAAAAATCATATGGATTTAATACTAGCACCGCCATCTGTGCATCAAACCGGGGACTTTTCAATTGGCCTAATATAATTTCAAAGTTATGAATTTTTGAACATCCCCATCTGAATTTACCAACTTTCAAAAAAGTAACGAGAATTTAATCATTTGGAAAGCGCTCTTCAAGGAATAGTCGTTTTTTTGCATTGCTATACAGAAAAAAATTCAAGAAAGGAAACTGAAGAAACGAATTCTTTTCTGGCTAGGAATTCAACAAATCCTATAAGAACAGCCCCCGTTATTTTCTGATGTGGCTCCAGTCGTTTTTTTCTTCTCTTTTTAAAACTTAAATTCAGATGAACTCGTTTTTAATTGTTCGGAGATATGAAAGAGGATTTGCTGTGAATAGTGAAGTCAACCGTTAAAAATTAATTTGGGAAATGTTTTGAATGAAACGGGAACACGCCGAGACAGGTAAATTCAATTTGAAGGGGGACATCTCGTGAAATAATTTCGATATTGTTTTTAAAAATTGCTGAACAATTTCTGGTTTGGCATTCATTTCATTGTGAAAACCTTAACATTGTCTCTTGCTTTCATGGACTCATCAAGAATTCGATTATGGAAAACACTTCCTGCACTTCATAAGTTCTTTTTATGTTGATATTACAAAATGTTGATAAAAACAATGGATAAAAATTAAATTTACGCCTAGAAGCGAACTCATTCTTATTTTCTTTATTATTATATTAGATGTATTAGGCCAATTGAAAAGTCGCCGGTCTGATGCACAGATGGCGGTGCTAGTATAAAATCCATATAATTTTTAGTTTGTACCAACCTTCAAACGATATGTGTCAAAATTTGTCATGCAGTCCGACCATTAGTTTGTGAGATATTGCGTTGTGTGTGTAGCTACTTCTGTTATTTGAAAAAGGATACAAAAAAAGAAGAATTTTGTGTCCTGATAAAATATTGCTCATTGAAAGAAAAAAATACAGTTGAAGCAAAATCTTGCCTTGATGAAGAGTTCCTGGTGTCTGCACCAGGAAAATCAACCATCATTGATTGGTATGCCAAGTTTAAACGTGGTGAAATGAGCACCGAAGACGGCGAACGCAGTGGACGCCCAAAAGAGGCTGTCATTGACAAAAAATAAAAAAAGTTCACAAAATAATATTGAATGACTGTAAAGGGAAGTTGATCGAGATAGCAGACATTGTGAAGATATCATCTGAACGTGTACATCATATCATTCACGAATATTTGTACATGAGAAAGCTGTGTGCAAAATGGGTGCCGCGCGAGCTAACAATCGATCAAAAACAATAACGTGTTGATAATTCTGAGCAGTGTTTGAAGGAGCTGTTTAAGTATAATCCAGAATTTTTGCGTCGATATATGACAATGGATGAAACATGGCTCCATCATTTCACTCCATTCGACAGTCAGCAATCCGAAGTGTTGAAAAACACAACAGTCAGCTGATAAGGTTATGGCATGAGTATTCTGGGATGCGCAAGTTATAATATTCATTGATTACCTCCAAAAGGGCCAGACCATCAACAGCGATTATTATATAGCGTTATTTAACCGTTAAAGAATGAAATCTTCAAAAAACGGCCCTATTTGAAGAAAAAAAAGGTGCTGTTTCATCAAGACAATGCGCCGTGTAACAAATCAATGAAAACAATGGCATGAATTGGGCTTCAAACTGCTTCTGCATCCACTGTATTTGCCAGATCTAGCCCCCAGCGATTTTTTCCTGTTCTCAGACCTCAAAAGAATGCTGGGTGGAAAGAAATTTAGCATCAATGAAGAAGTAATCGCCGAAACTGAAGCTTATTTTGAAGCGAAAGACAAATCGTACTACAAAAATGGTATCGAAAAGTTTTAAGATCGCTATATAATCGCTGTATCGCCCTCGAAGGCAACTATGTTTAGTAATAGAATCGGAATTTGCCAAAGAAAAATGTGTTTTACTATGGTAGATCGGGGACTTTTTAATTGGCCTGTTAGGGTTGTACAGTTATTCAGATGAAATAACTTCGTATAAACCTATCAATGAAGTAGTGTGAAAATATCCCTCATAATCTGCGTAAACTGTAATTAGTTTAATTCTCATTTAGTTGAAGCCTTACTGAGTCCGAATCTAATTATCAATTTAGTTCCCCTTTCAACTCCCAGGGCACATCTTGCATACAAAACAATATGTATACTCATATATAAAGTGGAATATCTTACGGTTTTCATAACAGACAGAAATAGACAAGTTGCAAACGGTGCTACTGCTGTTCTGCTATTGATTTGTTAAACACATACCGACACATGTGTATATTGCCTGTGGTCAGCGTTTAGCGAATCTGCCCCTCTAGGGTTAACCCTGCTCTACTCGTATTTCCACATATTTGATATAATATATACATACAGGGATGTTCCTGAACATAAGGACCTACCATTTGAATATGTCGAATGTTCAAGTGGAATCATGTGTTTAGTTTCAATAATGTGCTTACACCACTTGCTTTTGAAATAATGAAATTAGTAAGAATCATCGGCTGCATTATAAAGGTCGATTCGCCACAGTTCAGTCACCGTTCCGAATCAAAACTGGTGCCGGCCAGTCTCAGTCAGAATAATGGCTAACAGGCCAACTGAAAAGTCCCCGGTCTACCATAGTAAAACACATTTTTTGGCAAAATTCAACATGGTTGCCTTCAAAGGCGATACAGCGATTAAAGCGATCTTCCAACTTTTCGATACCATTTTTGTAGTACCATTTTTCTTTCGTTTCAAAAAAGGTCTCAGTTTCGGCGATATATTCTTCATTGGCGCTAAATTTCTTTGCAGCGAGCATTGTTTTGAGGTAAGAGAACAGGAAAAAGTCGCTGGGGGCCAGATCTGGCGAATACGGTGGATGCAGAAGTGGGACACGGCGCATTGTCTTGATGAAACAGTACCTACATTTTTTTCTTCAAATGGGGCCATTTTTGAACGATTTCAATCTTTAAATGATCCAATAACTCTTTATAATAATCGCTGTTGATGGTCTGGCCCTTTTGTAGGTAATCAATGACTGTTGTGTTTTTCCTCGTTTTCGATTCGGTTCATCGTGAGCAGTCCACTCAGCTGACTCAGCGTTCAGATGATATCTTCACAATGTCTGCTATCTCGATCAACTTCAGTTTACGGTCATTCAAAATTATTTTGTGAGTTGTTTTGATTTTTTCGTCGGTGACAATCTTTTTTGAGCGTCCATTGTGTTCGCCGTCTTCGGTGCTCATTTCACCACGCTTAAACTTAGCCTTCAAACCTATCAATGATGGTTGATTTTACTGGTGCAGACCCCGGAAACTCTTCATCAAGCTAAGATTTTGCTTCAACTGTATTTTGTCCCTTTGAAAAGCACTATTTTATCAGCACACGAAATTTTTTTCCATCTTTTTTCAAAGAACAAAAGTAGCTACACTCACAAAGCAATATCTCACAAACTAATGGTCGGACTGCTGTAAAGTTTGGCACGTATCGTTCGAAGGTTGGTACTTACTAAAAATCTATGAATTTAATTCTAGCACCGCCAGCTGTTGATCAGACCGAGGACTTTTCAATTGGCCTAATATATTCACATTCACTTCTCATGTTATTTTGACTGTATTTAGTCATTTTGGATGAAAAGGAGATGAAACAACAGAAGAAGAAAGAAAATGGGTTCACGAGGCATGGAAAAAACCACAAAGAGAGTTTATCACGATACTTTAAGAATTGATCGATGATGAAAAAAAGTTTTTTCAGTATTTCTGAATAACCAATAGCTGTGTATACTGCATAGCAAACAAGAAATGCATAAAAGCGAGATATGCCAAAATAGGTATGTTTTTTATTGAACATTAATTATTACATAGACGAAAAACTTTATTTTCGCCGTTTTTATCCGAAATTTGTGAAAAACTGGGTCTACATTTATTATTCAAAGTATTGTCCATCGCTGCCCACTACTTTCCCCCATCTTTCGGGCAGCGAACGAATCCCACGTTAAAAAAACTGGTCATCTTTTGAAACGATCCACGGATCGATCCAATTTTTCACTTCTTCATAGAACCGGAAGTGCTGGTCTAAGGGAGCAACGTCTGGAGAATGCGGCGGGTGGGTAGGACTGCCCATTTCAACGTTTCCAAGTATGTCTTGACCACTTTCATTAAATGGTGTCGAGCATTCTCATGCTGTGAAATCACTTTATCATGTATCTCGTTGTATTGCGGCCGTTTGTCTTTCAATGCTCGGCTCGAACGCATTGATTGCGTCCGATAACGATCGCCTGTGATTGTTTCAGTCTTGATCAAGTAATGCTGGTCTTCGACGTCAAAAAAATCATCATAATTGAACCGTTGAAACCACTCTCGGCACGTTTTTTCACTAATAGGGGCCTCACCATTGGCATTTGAGAGCATTCGATGAGCTTCAGCCGAAGATTTCTTCATATTAAGGCAGAAAATAAAAACTTAAAACCTGCAAATGACGAGAATTTGGCTCCTAAGCTGACATGTTTAATCGTGAATAACTTTCTGATGCAGACACAAATCGACTAATATTTCGATGACGTTATGTTTATAAATACCTAAGCTTATTGTATGACATCTAAGATCTATTTATTTCGACCGCCACTTATCGCTACAGCCACCTATTGCAATACGGCGAAAGCAGAGTTGTACAACTAATATGTTTTTCCTGAAAAAGTGTTGCCATTATAACAATTTTGAATTGTATTATTCGTATTGGAGAACCCTTTAGTTACCAGAGAATTTTAGGAGTAGGGGTTGTATTGTCTTCATGTTTCTAATTGGACTTTAACCATTGTGAAAGGGAAGAGGACAAAACGGATCTAGGATATGTTTTATGTGAAACTGAAAAAAAAATCCGCGCTAACCAATCGTATTATTTTAACTATTGAAAAGACTCCCTTTTGTTTGAGGCATTCCTCTTTTTCTTTTTCGCTTCATAAAAAAGGTATTTTTCAAGGATAAACTCGCTGACTTTCGACTAATCAGTTTGGATGCTTTTTAAAGTGGAACTCATAAAATTTTCCAACCAATGAATACTAGGTATAAAAAAAACAACTTCCGTCTGATGGTGTTTCCTATCTTCCACTACTCCAACCAATTTCTGTTCGGTACCTTCACTTCGCTTTCTATGAGATGAAGACGTTCCTCTGAATGTGACCCTATTAGGAGGAATTCTGAGTTCTAGAAAGTGGACTCGTCATTTTCAGTATAGTCGAAATTAAATGGCAACTTTTTTTTATCTCGTTTGTTGTTAATGTTTGACTGGTTCAGAGCAAGGCTCTAGCCAGAATGTTAATTTCACCGAAAATACTCTAAACTTTTTCAAATTAATTGGGAATTTCTGTTTCTGTTAAGAAAATCCCATCATTACATTTGAAATTTCCGAGTAAAATGAACAAAACAATAAACTTCTGACTTAGCGCCCCCTATCGAAAGCAGCAAGGACAAATTTATCATGAGTATATTTTGACCCCAATCAACAAGATATTATCTTTCAGACGAGATCTAATTTGTTCAAAAATGTTGAGCCAAACTGAAGTTACAGGTTCTTCAATCAGTCAGATTTCTCCCTTTCACCTACCCTTATTTGATGTCGTAAAATCGAAAGTGACAGTTCAAAAAAACAGAATTTTTCAAGGATTACAGTGATGTTATTTTTTCTTCAACTTCATATGAAACATTTTCGAGTAAAATTCATTTTTCTACTTGACGATAGCTATTACGCCCCCTAGCGGTAGAGGTATGAACTTCAAAACAATTTCCAGTGTGTTTTCTTGTACACTTTAGTGGTAAAAATTTTTACCGCAAGTCTCTCAGTGAGTGGATCCTGAGATATAGCCGCTTAACTCGCTTATTTGCCCACCCTGTACATACGTTGTATTGTAGACATCAGTGAGTCGACTTCAATTGTTTTAGTCAATTTTCGGCGAAAACTTGAAAATAGCAGACATTCAGGCAAAATGATAAAGAGCGTGAATAGTAAATATTTTGAGACAAAAAATAAACCAAACAGACTTGGATGAAATGACGAAAGTGAACAAAAAGTAGAAAAGTATGCGAGACAAGCATGAAAAGGGAAAACCATTTCCGCCACATTTCCATTCATTCTTAACAGATTGAAAGAAATAGAAAATTGTCCTGGATTCTCCCCAGGACCAATATCTCATCAGATGTCATCCTAGCTATAGAGAAAAGTGAAAATACTCATTTACGGAAGTCCCACATTGGGATATTAGCCCTAATAGCAATTCTCAATCTTTGCCTACGATCTCTCTCAAGACAGCTGGTTTTATAGGCGGTAAATCTTCCGTTAATTGATCGATATACAGGCTGCGTATCCAGTTTTCCACCTTCAGAAAAGGTCCTGAACTAACGTATGTCTCAAAAGTTTTGGCACAAATTTCGAGTTTATTAGAAAATTCAAAATGTAGAGTCAGCTTTGAAAAGAACCGCAATAAAAATTGAAAAAATTGCTTTGAATATTATCAAAGTACAAGGGCGTAGAAATGGGGGGAGTACTGGGGGTAATTAATGTGAAAAAAAATCTGGTCCAGTACTAAACTTTTTGGTTTGTATATATATATATATATATATTATATATATTGTATATATATATATATATATATATATATATATATATATATATATATATATATATATATATATATATATATATATATATATATAGTTCTATCAATTTCGAAGAAAACTTTCAAACAGCACTCTAGTAATTCTCAAGAAAATCCAAATTTTTATAAAGATCCAGCTAGTAAGCTGTAATGAATGAATTAATTATGAGTTTCGGTATTTTTTCACCCACTCTTTAGAGAAGATTAAAAAAAGATTTGATAAACTGATATAAGCATCACTAAAAAGTACGACACACTAGAAACACTCTGTATCTCGAAAACAAAGTGTTTGCGCGCTCATATTCATGGGACCTTTTACTCTCAAAATTATCCAAGTAATCTTTCATTTTTCCTAAACTCTGATTTAGGAGCATCCAGTATAAGGTAAGAACAACCGAATTGGTATTAAAAAAAATATTTCGAGTAATTTGCTTCAAACTTCGGTATTAATCTTCTTTTTCTCATATTACACGTTGTCATTCTATTTAAAATACAACGAAAGATTTTTTTAGTAACTACAACAAAAACATTAATATTTTGTGAAGTATGAACTGCAACTAAAATACCTACTATGCAATTCAAAAAACGAAGAAACATTTAAAGCAAGTTTTTAGTTATGAAAACATTAAAACAAAAAATTCATCTACTTCTCATTATTGAAGTTTGAACAAACATGAGTGGAGGCATTCGCTTTTATAACGATGATTAAATAACGTGAAAGAAGTCACAAAATATCAATGTTTTTGTTGTTATTACTAAAAAATTACAAGTATGTGCTATCGTTGTATTCCAAATAGAATGATACGCAATTTTCACTGACAATATACAGGGGGTGCCATTTGAAAATAAAAAAAGTGAGGGGTAGCTACCACAGGGCTGTCAAATGTACGAACTTTTTTATAGATCATTGTGAAGGTCCTTTTTTTCCTTAGCATTAACTGCAATTGTAATTTAAATTTTCTTTTCTTCGACCTATCCTATACTTTTGTAGGGTCTTACAAGATCATTAAAGTATGTTATGTCATTATTTCGCCAAATAAGCGAGATATTGCCTGTATGCAATAACTTGGGACACCCGGTATGTTATGTTTTGGTTTCAGGGTAGACCGAGCGATACTGAAAGTGAGAGTGTCTCTGTGCGTATAAAATCGAAAATGCTTTCACAAATCCAGAAATTTAGTGTTGCTCTGACGTAAATTACGCAGTATACCATGAATAGTAAGTTTTATTCATGTATTGTCCTTGTTTTACGAATAAGCCATTCGTAATTTCAGCACGTACATTGTCGTACTGTTACAGCACCATAAAATGTGGTTCGCTAGCCTGTATGGTAGGTGGTTATTGCAACCCCCTCAGCTGATATATTATCCCTGCTCTCCACTTTGCCGTATATATATTGTGTTGCACTTACACCCGCCAGGAATATCACCCCAAAATAAGTCGATAACGACACAGGGTCGTTATTCACAGCCAGAAAAACTATGCTTTCGTTGCCCTTATCCTCACCCTATGGAAGTTCATCTAATCTCTTCCGTTGAAAGTTATTCAAATTAACGAATTTGCATATCAACTCTGCCGATATCATGAGGAATATGGAAAACTGGTCTCTGGCTACTTTTTTAGAGAGCATATTTCACGATAACTACTCCTTGATTACAAGGTAATGAGGTAACTTTTTGGAGTTTTTCTTCAAGGCCGCTGAACTGGTCGAGTGGTAATATAAGATGTAAAATCAGACAACATTCTATGCCAAAAAACTAGAAAAACATCGACATGAAATTTGGAGCTTTCGCACACTTCTTAAAATTGTTGGCTGTAGGTTGCGGTTGTATAAAATATTAAATATTAATAATGTATTCTACATATAATTCGGTGATTGAATTGAAGGTCGACGTGAATACTATAATATAATGAAAATGAATCATTTTAAATAGGTACTCAATTTTATTGCAAATGTTCCTAGGACATTCTCAAAATCCAATTCAAAATAATAATAATTATTCAACAGAGTGAACCCAGTCAATCTCTAACTTCCCATTGTACTTCTTAAATACGTTTTCAGTCTCTTGAGGGCGGAAAAAGTTTTTCCGGCTTGGCCGTTGATACTGGTAGCGTACAAAATATTTTGCGTAATACGAGGAGCTTACAGATACCCCAAATTTTTACAATGATTTCCCATGACTTCCCAATGACTTCCCATGACCTAACTAAACGTAAAATAACTTGAAGTAACT
Source organism: Harmonia axyridis (assembly GCF_914767665.1). NCBI lineage: Eukaryota > Metazoa > Arthropoda > Insecta > Coleoptera > Coccinellidae > Harmonia > Harmonia axyridis. The sequence goes on from NC_059508.1 coordinate 2,788,577, forward strand.
TTAAATAACGTAACTCAACGTACCGTAACGTTCCTTTACGTAAAGTAACGTAAATTAACGTAACGTAACAACGTAATGTAATTTAACGTTACTCAAAATAACTTAACTTAATGCAACTCAACGTAACATAACGTAACGTAAGAAACCATATCGTAACGTGGGGAAAACCCAACTTAAAGTAGCGTATCGAAGCGTAATGTAACGTGACTTGAAGTAACGTAACGTAACATAACGTAACGTAATTTGAAGTAGCGTAGCTTAACGTTTCGTAAATTAACGTAGCGTAAAGTAACGTCACATAACTAAAAGTAACGTAAGTAAACTTAACGTAATGTATTTTGACGTAACGTTACTTGATGAACGTACCGTAACGTAAGGAAACGTAAATTAATGCATCTTAACTAAACCTAACCTAACTTAACGGAACGGAACAAAGCGTTACTGAACAAAACGTAACGTAACTTAATGTGACAAAACGTAACGTTACTTCACGTAAAATAATGAAATGTATCGTAACGTAAAGTACTCAACGTAACTTTACTCAATGTAACGTTATCTAAAGGTAACGTGAGTAAACATATCGTTCAGTAACGTAACTAAACATAACGAAACGTAACGTAACTAAAAGTAACGTAACGTGAATAAACTCAACTCAACGTACCGTACTGTAATGTAACGTAACTTGACTTGTAACTTGACGTAACTTGAATGTAAGGTACTCAACGTAACTTAACATAACGTAACTTAAAGTAACTCAACATAAGGTTACGTAAATTGACGTAACGCAACGTAACGTAATGTTATGAAACGTAACTTAATGTAATTTAGTTTAACGTAACGTAGCGTAACTTAACGTAACACAACGTAACCTCAGCATCTGTGGGCTTTGGGAAATATATTTGTAGGACGCCTTCAACCATGATATGAAGAAATAATAATATTTCTTTGTATCATAGTTTCCAACTACTGAACACCTACCTGGTGGCAATAAAATTGGAATTTTTAGATTATCTTTAAGGAGTAACCCTCAAGAAATTCCTCATATATTATATTGAAATATTGCCGATCGAAGCAATAAATGATGCTGGGTTAAAAATAATGAATGAAAATCCATAAGATACATAATGTCCTTTCCATTGACTAAGTTCCTCTGAATTGTTGGTATTTTTGAGGGGGCTGCAGTCCCAAAGAACCCACCCCCTATCTACGCTATTGCTGAACATAATCGAATATTGAGCTGTGCAGCCGTTACTATTTAGTAGTTGATCATGATTACAACAAGTTTCATACTTCCCTTGATTTTACTACTAATAAAATTTCATATTAACAACATGAGAATTACATTGTGTAACTGTGCACTTTCTGAAGATAACTTCAAATAACATACACAATGTAATCCCCATATTGTAAATATTGAATTTTACTGGTGGTTAAGGCATAAAAAGTGTAAACGTTTTTTAATCGAACATAATCATTCAAGATAATTCAAAAATTCGTGATCATGTCGAAATCAAAGATTGCGCTTTTGTATGTTCATTGTCCCTCAGTGAAGAAATTCTTGAATCCCAAAACAGACTCCCCCTTCATAAATTCTAAGCGAATGTGTATAAAATATATCGGTCCGTTGGTTTTGCCGTTAAATTGTACAGCTCCCACAATAGCGTAAGGCATCTGAGAGAAGAATTATAGTCAAATTTCGCAGTGATAAGCGGCAAAGCCGGCTAGTTCTAGCAAATAAAGAAGGCGTGCCGCAGATGTCAGGAAAGACAGGCTTTAGCCCCTTCAAGATAAAGTCATAGGCTTGCGATTATTAGTTCCGAAGTGGGAGATATCCCAGCTCTTCTCCGTCAGTCCCCCTCGCCAGTGAAGACCGTGCAAAAAACCATGTCTGATTCGAGCCCTTCGCGACTGCAGTGGAAGTAAACTTCGTCCTGAAAAACTAGTAATTAAAATTAGGATTCATCGTCCGGAAAATTCTTTGGATTATTTCGACTCGATTTAATTAGAACCCTGGTGCACGGACTGCACTGAAATTGTTGCGGAAATGTGTACGTGAATCCGCTAGCTGTTTCGGAATTCTTCTATGTATAGTGTGACAGATGCAAAATTATACGATGGTGAACCACTTGAATTTTTTTTTTAGAACGTACAGGGTGTTACTAAATTGAAGGTACAAATGAAAATGAGAGATTCCTTGGATTGTTTCAACAAAAAAAGTCCTATAAATATGGCACCGCAAACTCTTCTTTTTCGAGATACAGGGTGTTTCTTGTTGCCCTACTTAATTTTGATTATTATATATTATATATGTAGGTACCATTCTATCGAATCTCCAATAATCTTCACTACATAATTAGTGAATAAGTAACAAAACTTATAATGAATTTATTCATGACACCTTATTTACTAACTGGATCTCTATAATGATCTGGATTTTTCTGATGATTATTATTTAATTGCTTAACTTTTTTTCCCGAAATCTATGAAAGAGCGATTATGCGTACAACTTTGCCTCCGCCGTTTTTTTCCGAAATTCAAGACTTTATTGTAAAAGACTGGTTATACATTTATGATTCAAAGTATCCTCCATCGCTGGCCACTACTTTCTCCCATCTTTCGGGCAGCGTACGAATCCCGCTTTGAAAAACTGGTCATATTTTGAAGCGGTGCACGAATCGATCCAGTTATTTACTTCTTCATAAGACCGGAAGTGCTGGTCAGCCAGGCCGTGTGCCATTGATCGAAACTAGTTATAGTCCGAGGGAGCAACGTCCGGAGATTACGGTGCGTGGGGTAAAACGTTTCCAAGTATGTCCTGATCATTTTCGCAAAATGGGGTCGAGCATTGTCATGCTGTAATAGCACTTCTCTCATGTCTCTCATTGTCTTGCGGTCGTTTGTCTGTCAATGCTCGGCTTAAACGTATTAATTGTGTTCGATAAAGATCTCTGTGATTGTATCAGTACGTTTCAACAACTCATAATACACTAGACCGAGCTGGTCCCCCCCAATTACTGAGCATGGTCTTGGAAACATGAATATTCTGTTTGACAGGTCGACGTGGAAGCATGGCCGGGATATCCCCATGATTTTCTGCACTTGGGATCATGATAATGAACCCATATTTCGTCTCCAGTCACAATGCGATGCAGAAATCCCTTCCGTCTTTGCCTTGCAAGCAGCTGTTCATCAACAAACAAATGCCGTTCAACATCTCTCGGCTTCAACTCGTATGGAATTTCCTTTTTTCTGAATCATTCCTATGCCTTTCAGGAATTTTGAAATGGCTTGTTGCGTCACTTCCAATGATCCTGCCAATTCTTGTCGCGTTTGACACGAGTCTTGATCAAGTAATGCCTCCAATTCTGCATCTCTTCCACCGCCATGCTGGTCTTCGACGTCAAAATCACCGTTCTTGAAGCTATGAAACCACGTTCTTCCACTAATTGCGGTCTCATCATAGACATTTGAGAGCATTCGATGAGCTTCAGGCGCAGATTTCTTCATATCTAAGTAGAAAATTTAAATTTCACGCATATGATGAGAACTTGGCTGGTAAGCTGGTATGTTTAATCGAGAAAAACTGCATAATGCAGACATAAATTGACTAATATTTCGATGGCGTTATATTAACAAACACCTAAGCATATTGTATGACATCTACGATCTATTTATTTCGACGACCACTTACCGCTACAGCCATCTATTTCAAAACGGCGGAAACAAAGTTGTGGACCTAATACAAGAAACCAAATTGTGTAGTAATGGAACAAAATTTCTTTTTACATTCTTCTGGACTACCAGTGGTCCAGCAAAAAAGATCTGCAGGCGAAAAGCCGACACTGTTCCAGAAAAAATCTCATCCAGTAGGATGAAAACTTCAAATTGGAATATCTTCACCAAGTTGAAGTTGAATATCTTGTGGAAGGAAGGTGCTATGAGGAAAACACTTGAAAAAACTTTAATAGTCTGTATCTCTAAAAAAAACGTTTGGGACTTTTTTCTTGAAGAAATGATCCTACCGAAAGTGCTGGTCAGCCAGGCCGAGTGTCATTGATCGAAACAAGTGATAGTCCGAGGGAGCAAGGTCGGTCCCAGAAAAAAATCTCATTCAGTATGATTAAAACTTCAAATTTCAAGGTAAAGTTGAATGTCTTGCGAAGGGAAGGTGCTATGAAGAAAAAACTTGGAAAACAAAATCAAACATCAACAGTCTGTATCTCGAAAAAATCACCCGAGGAATCTATCATTTTCATTTGTACCTCCAATTTAGAAACATCCTGTATACAGTTTAGATATTTCATACTTAATTAAAACGTTGTTTGATCTATATTCTCGAATTGCTGCACATCTGAATTCAATATTTCATTCCAATCAAATCTGTTGTTCTGAATTTATCAGGAAAATACAATTAACTGAAACCCTGGTTAGATTTGGCCTATTAAAATTTGAGATGAAACTACGCCATTTAGTGCATCAAATTGAATGAAAAGGAAATGTGATGCAGACCTCACAGGCTCATCTTTTTGATGATCCTGCTATCTCAGAGGACAAGCGGATGTTTTCTTCTAATATAAATTTTTCATATACATGTTATTGGGATGTAAATAATTAATGAATAAACATATTATTATTATTAAATATTCAAAGGCCTGAGATATTCTGTTCATATTGAAGACCGCATTTATTTCATATATTAAGATTCATTTCATATGAAATTTCGCAATTATTCGGTAACACCCTCTCTAATGAACCTTGGTGTAACATTTCTAGATTCCTTCAATTGCCTTTATAATCAATTCGAAATCACGGATGGAAGAATCTGCGACAAGAATGAAAACTTAGCAATGTTTCCTTCCGTTTGTTCATATCACCCTGTCATTGGATTTATCTAACGGTCCCCTCACTCTGTATGATGAAATCGTCTACGTCTGGAACGACCAGACCACACTGTGGCCAGAATTGGAGAAATCTAATAAGCAATGTCTGAATGCGCCATGGTTTCAAGTAGACAATAAAAGAATACGGAATATAATACTTAAACAATGGTAAATAGGGAAGACAACGAAACAGAGCTGAAGCTTGGAGGCAGCCTGACAGCGAAATTAGGACATATCCTTAGGACTATAATGGCATCGTGCTCGAAAGTTAATGTGCCATATTCCCTTCGACTATGCAGACAATATGTTGGAAGTAGCCGACTCCCTTTATGCTATATCACCATTAATTTACTACAGTCCACCTCTTCCCCCTAGACTACAATGTATCATAACCATTTCTCCAAGAAATTTTGCCCAATATTTATTGAATGGACAGAGGCGTTACACAAACGGCAGAAAATTTTTCAGTCTAAAGTACAATAATAAGAAAAATAATAAAAAAAAATTACTTTATCTACTCCTATTGAATTATATATTTATGATTCAACTGCTTTTGGGCATTTAATAGTATCATCATCACATTATCAAACAACGTGAGTTATGATAACTCACTGCTATAACTCACTATAATAAATCGGAAAAGGTGGCTCTTGTATTTAGTTGAATTCTGAAATTACTAGTTCTAAGACTAACCACCAAATGGGCCCAAAATTTCCTGAAATTTATTTGGTCAGAAAAGAAAAAGTGAAAAATAGGTGTAGCTGAAATTATCTTCTCCTAGAATGATCCCAAGTTTTTATTATTGCGAGTGTTTGAAATACTCATGATTAATTATGTCCATGGTCATAAATTGTGTTTCGTGTTAAAATTTATGATGACATTTTCCATTATTTGAGGTTAATGTTATTATTTATATTTCGAACAGGATGCATTAGCGCTACCGCTGTCAACTGTCGATCATAGATATTCTAGTGAGAAAAATTGACTGGCCAGGGACTCTGTGATTATGGCAATTTTGGTTAGGAGCTCATGGTGATCATTTGCGATTTCTCGAATTTTTGACTAAGAGTCATCCATTGTGGGATTTATTTCGCTAATCGTACTTTGTGCGTTATCGACAATCCAAGCCCTTTTTCGTTTTGGAGAAACTGGTATTTTCCGTATTTTTCTCGAAGGAGGCTTATTTGAATATTCTACTGCTCTAATTGCATGTGGTCATCTTTCGAATTTCCGTCTGTATTTATGAAAGTTGCCTATTCCTAATTTTTCTATTGATATACTATTTCTGAAGAACTTTATTACCACGCAGGTTCAAACTGCGAAGACTTTCAGTTTCATAAAGAAAACATTATCTCAGTACCTTTGTCGATATACCACTTACAAGTGAGGTTATTTTCAGGCAAGTGTTATAGAGAAATTTGTCATTATTATATCATTAGTAGGATTACAATCCTCATTGTCTGACGACATATCGCCTATATAGACTGACGATTATCTCATTCGTGAGGTACTGATTGAACGTTTTCTCTTTAAGAGATAATTCCGCATAAATTGTTACCACACTACGCGCATGCGCTTGAGCTCAAGCGACGCAACGCGGTTGATATTTGATTTCCTCAATTCCACTTTCTCTTTTTCACAGTTATGTATCAGTGACCCCCTCCTTTTCGTTCAATTGCGACCAATTTGCTCTTATTTCTTGTCAACGTCAATTGGCAGCTGTATCTTGTGCTACCTGTATAAACCTTTTCATTATTACACTCTTTTGGTAAATTTCAGAGTTGTTTGTTCTGACTGGAGGGTATTTCTGGGAAGAAATTCACCAGGCCCCAAGTAGGTAGTTCATGTAAAACCCTCAGATTAGAGGTTACAAAATTTTGAGGTTGCAATTATTTCAACAGAAACCTGTCATTTTGATTATGAGAGATTTTTTATCATTATCATTCAATAACGTTAAAACAATGAATGCGGTTTTAGTTTATCCAGAATTATGATTTTTTATTACTTTAAGTAAAGGGTGTTTTTTTCTGCTGCATGAGAAGTTTCGATGGTTGTTGTCTATGTTTTGACAGATGAGAATGTCAAACTGAGTTAACATTTCTGTTCAGTAAGTTTTGGTAATTCATCATGAATCGTTTGAAGCCAGAACAACGCTTCCAATTGTAGGAATTCACCTTGATGAAAATAAATCTGTTCGCAAAGTTCATAGACTACTTCTTAATGTGCCTAGTCAGCAAGAAATTCGTGCAGTTATTGATTGCTTTCACACTTATCTTACTCTTCTCGATTCAAAAAGACAAATACATGTAGGTATCGCTGCTGTAGCACGAAATGTTGAAGAAGAAGCGGAAATGTCAATACGTTGCTGTTCTCAACTTGTTGTCTTTTGTTCTTCGACTATGTAGAACATAAAGATCCTAGTTAACGTGCCTATAAAATACATCTCATGCAAAAATTGAAGCCAAATATTCATCTTTTACGTCGCATTCTTACTGATTGGGCTAATTTGAAACTGAAGATGATTATTTTAACGAGGAATTGTGTTTAGTGATGAAGCTTATTTCTGGTTGGGTGGCTTCGTCAATATGCAAAATTGCCGTATATGGAACAGGGATAATCCCCAAGCCATCAACGAATCTCCATTACATTAATTAAAAATTGACTGTTAGGTGCGGTTTACACGCTGGCGGCATCATCGGTCCTTATTTCTTTCGAAAGGAAGAAGAAACTGTGTGAATGGCGAGTAAGAGCAAGATATGCTGACTGATCCATTAGCCATCAATTTATTTCAAAATTAATTTAGTGACAACTTTATGTCCAGGATTGGTCCTGTTAACAGGCCTCCTCGTTCGTATTGTTATGGGGCCATGTTGAGAAATTGGTTGCCGACCAAAGCAGCAGCTCTTGAGACATTGAAGTCCAATATTCAAAACCATACGGCCAGATTTATTGGAAGAAGTAGTGAAAAATTTGAAATATGCTGGAAATCATTTGAAAAATGAATGTCATGCAATTATCTAACAGATAATAATTATAAAAAATTCATTCCAATAATATTTTTCGAGTTATCATTAAAAAATCGAAGCTCTTAAAGAAATATACATGTATTTACCCATTAAAAAAGTAACCTGCGCATCCGCCATTTTGATCTAGCCATTACTTTCAAATATCGGGTGAAAGTTTGAAACATCCGTCATTCACTTTATGGACACTTGTGTAATTTTCTAGCCATACGGCGATGAATCCGAGTTAGCAACAAAGCCTAGTCCTCGGAGAGGAATGCTTATCTCGGTTGCAGCAGTAATAAAAACCTTATCAGGTGGTGAGGAACATCTGGTTTCTAACATTATTATATTATTGTCCTGTTGGAGAACTGTAGTTATGAGGTTGTTTTGGTGCGTTATTGCCTAATTTTCTGTTGAGGAAGTGTCGAAAAGCCATAATAGGTTTCATATCAAAGATTCATTAGTAAAATAGTCGAAAGGAATCGAATGAAAAATATTAGGGAACCAAAGAAGCTTTTGGGTCCTCCGTTACATTCCTATTCATGTAATATTAAAATGGAATTTCGTATGAATCATTATTTACAACGGATTTCAGTGTTCTGTAGACAAAATTTTGTGTAATTGGGAAAAGAAAGGATGGGGAGCGCTTCAATGTAGTCTTCAATTTTCTGCACATAATAAAATATAATTCACCTGCAATTCACATACCATTATAGAATCATAGAAGGATTCTTCGAACAAAATATCAATTTGTCACTCTTTTCAAACAAATTTTTCGAGGAAATGAAAAACCAGTTGGAAATAATAAATGAACGCTCAGAAGGTTGAATCTATTCTCTTTTCTTTTGTGTGTGCTCATAAAGTAACGCGTAACATTCTTTATTAGATAAATTAACGAAATTATCAAAAATACTTATTGTCTAGCGGCAATTGGTTTGAATGTAACACCCTGTTGTTTATTAGATTTTTAGATTCATAGAAGTGTATAAAAATAAGAAATAATTTCTTTCATATTTTGTCTGCTAGACTATAAGTACCAAACATGTTTGGAAACAGCTCATTTTTATTGATCTACAAATGTAAGAAACTACAGGGTGTTACATTCAAACCAATTGCCGCTAGACAATAGGTATTTTTGATAATATTGTTAATTTTACTAATGAAGAATGTTACGCGTAACTTTATGAGCACGCAAAACTATTGTATTTTTGTCCACCCTGTACCAATTGGAATCAACATGTGATAAATTTTTGAAATCAGCTCAGCTAGAGTAATCGGAAAATTGAGACAAAATGGGGGTGTTCTATAAAAAAAAAATGACAAATACGGTAAATTAAAATAAAAATCGACGTGTTTCATGATTATTTCTTGAAATGGTCTGTTTAGCTAAAAATGAATTTGTTCCATACTTAAACGACACAGTGTATAGGTAGAAAATAATCGAAGACCTTTTCAATACTTGTGACTGCTTTTAAATTTCAGTGTGTGTAACACAAGAATCCTCGAACTTATATCACAAATAAAAAAACTTTAAAGAGATATTTGGACCCTGAACCTACCTTGCAAATTTCTTGTTTTTAGTTAATTCACAGTTTGAATGGAATTAAATTTCTGAAAAAAATTCAATAACAACAATCAATTTCTACATGTCCAGACGTTGATTCTTAAAGTCAAATACTTCAATGATTTCTTGTGAAATAAGGGTTGTTTTTTTTTTAATTTCCATTCGATCATCCAAATTCAAGTTAAACTGCAAGAATTCGGAAGTTTCGAAGTGAATCGATTCTTCGTTCTTATTATGAATTTCCAAATTCAATTTCATCGATTGGATTTCACACATCAGATAATTCTCGCAATGCCGTTTCAGCCCTTCTCCCACCCTAATCCGAAGGGTGACTTTAGCGACGATTGTCTTCATTGACTTCTCATTTGAACGCGTATTTTCATTTCCCAGTTTGTCCCTGTTATTCTTTCAACCCTTCCTCGAGGAAATGTTTGTTTTAGAAAACCGCCAAGGTAACCACTTTCCTTCAACAGCTTACGGCCCCCACGACGATTTTTGTGAAGCCCTTCGGTCATTCATCGTGGCCCCTTTGATATTTTAATGGGAGAAAAACGGAAAATATCAGCTAGGCAGGAGCAGGAGTTGAGATAAAGTCGTGTAAAAGGATTCGGCTTAAATTTGATTCTCGACGGTTGTTCTTCCTCCCCCTTATTCTACGCCAGTCTGAAATTTCAAGTTTTGACTTTAAATTAACGAAGTTTTTGGATGTCAAGATTTCAGCCCGTGAGAGACTTGAGTGGTTTCTCATCATTTATTTTTCGGGATCTACCTTAAATTTTGTTCATGTAACAAGCTCGACTTTTGGATAGGTTAAATAGTCATTTTTCAAAAATAATAACTTATGGATAAATATGTGATACGGATTGATAAAATCTAATGCCAATTTCGCACATAGGTTTGAAATGTCATTTTAATCCAAGTCAGATTCTTTTTTGATTTTTTATATTTGTTACTCTATTTTTACTTGGCGAAATTTTATCTTGAATGGAGAGTCTCACACAATAAGGATGTGTGTCCGAAGTTCAGATCGTTAATTGGAATTGATATGAAATTTTTTTTTGTGATTGTAGATTCGATCAAAATGAAAATAAGTACTTGGTTGTTGCATTGAAAGTCTAAACTGGAGCAAAATTTCATGTTGATCTCATGATCATAGAAAATTCAGGAAGAATATCGAAAAAATTGAGGAGCGCATACAGGAACGTTTGATCGCTCTTTCATTCAAGCGCCAATTACGCTATTGGAGACCACATATATCTCTAAAGAGTTCTGTGGTCTTCAAGTTGAAATTGGCGCATAAATACCTCTGACATTTGGTCATTTGGAAATATTTCGTTTTATTTGTATTGAAAACTTTCTCTCAATGTATATGGTTCATTTCAATTATGAAATTTGTATATACAGGGTTTTCTAATGAGTGGTTTCTTTTTGATTTCAATAGAAAACGAGTATATATATCGAGAGAAATCGATGGATGTTTATTTCATTGTAAAGAAACGGGGGAGAACGATATCAGCCAAATGGCCGCCACGGCTACGGTTGCAACACCATATCCTCCTCATGAATTTTTCCATGATCACTCTGCACATTTTCGGCTATATGCCCTCTGTACTTCCACGAATTTCATTTTTGAGGTTTTGAATCGATTGTAGAGGCAAAGACCTTGTCTTTCACGTGGTCCGAAAAAAAGTCTAAAGATGTTAAACCACAAGATCTCGGTTGTCAATTGTGACCACTTCCTCAGAAAAATCGTTTCGTTTCATTTTCTGTCCTCCACATCAATATCTTCCAATGCCAGTCATAAAAATTATCAATCATGAGCTAATTCTCAAGTTCAATCAGGAATCGACAAACCTGAGTTTTCGTCAATACTACAGCCTACAGCAGCAATAGTTTGAGATGTTTTTGAGTGACGCACACAGTTTCCACATCACCAACTTGTTCCAGCAGCTCAAATTTTCTTACCAGTTTCACCTTTGACGAGAAATGCTTCACGACTAAGGATTCACGGCTTGGCTTGATTTTCAAGCTACTTGGCTTGAGCATAACTTGATTTAAAGTCAAGCTCAAGTCAAGTAGTAGTTTTTCAATCTAAAGTCAAGTCAAGTATTTATTTTTCAAGTATTGAAGCATATCAAGCTACTAGATTTTTGGCAGTTTCATTGTGTAGTATCACATCATTGAAAAAATGATAAGGAACCTTGCAAAAAAACTTTTATTTATTGAACTCATTGTATAAAAACACCCAAAATATCAACTTTTTGGAAATAGAAACATAAATTAAATCACTATAAATCATAACAGAATAAAAAATAAGTTTCACAATATTGAGAAATCTCCAGGCTTTGTTTGATTTCATAATTTTCCATCCAGGATCTAAGAAACATGAAGCATCTTATAGATTTGTCACCTAACCTTTTGCGGGTTTTTGTAACTATAAGAGCCGCTCTGGAAAATTGTCTTTCAACAGGAGCTGAAGATGATGGCGTTGATGAATAATCCTTGGCCATTTTGGGCAAGTTCGGAAAGATATTTCTGAAACTACCAAAATCTACCAATAAATTTCATAGAAATGTGAGAAAACTACTAATAAAGTCACACTGGCGAATGCTTCGGTCTCTCGGCGCTCGAGGAATTAAATCTAAACGCGAACGAGATTGCAAAAATATATGCCGTGCGACGCGTGGATATCAAGCTCAAGTAATATCAAGTAGCTTGATATCAAGTCAAGCAATAAATATCTGAAATCAAGTCAAGTCAAGCTCAAGTATGTAATTTTTCACGAGCTGGATTTTCAAGTCAAGTAGTTGGTTAAAATGTCAAGCTACTTGGCTTGATGAATCCCTATTGACGACGACCCAAAAGTGCTTTAATTTTGACTGCAAAATTTTTATCATTTTGGTGATGAATTTTAACAATTTCAATACCCTTTTGAAGCGTTTATCTTCCATTTTTAGTAATGTCGTAGTTTTTACTTGTCAAATATCTTAAGATGACAGCTTCGAAAGTGACAGCTGCCCAGATAGCGGGCTATTCAAAATGAAACCTCTCATTGGAAAACTTTTTACTCAGTCCAAAAACATATTTGGTCTCTGAGTTGCGAAAATTCCTTCCTCAGAACGTGTTGAAAATGGCATATAGATCGTTGGTCGTGGCCGTTCTTTCTCATGGAATTATAATTTGAGGTGGGACCAATGAGAGCCAAATAAGCCAAATAACTGTATATTTGACCCAAAAATGGATCCTCAAGGTTATAATATCGAAACCAAGAACCTTCTCCACAATAGAACTATTCACTAATGACTGGATGATGGATTTACAGCAACTGAATGAAATTGTAAAAGATGAGAGCTCCCATGATTCCTGCACAAGACGAAAACAGAATTCGAGGATACACCAGACAAATACAACTCCCTTTCATTATATGTACCACTGGATCAAGAATATACAACTGCATACCTCTCGAGTTGAAAAAAAAAATGGTAGTTTCAGGTTGTTCTGCAGAAGGTATGAAAGTTGACATCTCATTTCCCCCTGTTATGGTTTCGAAAATGGCATTATTTTTGTATTTTTTTTTCTCTTTAGAGTGAATTTTTTTTTCTCAAAATGTTGTGGATGAATGCTTAATGAATCAAACTGATGCATGACCTGTGTATTATTATTACTTAACAATTAATTATTCAGTGTTATATTTGTTCAATAAAAGAGTATATTTGAAGAAAAAAAAAGATTCTATATACCAGAAATGGTGGAGCAAATTCAGTTTGTAGATCCACTGGTCGATTCAACGATATTTCCTTTTCATTATTTCCCTTCCTTGTCTCGAACAAATTGTTGGTTGAGGCCACAAAACAGATATAGTAACTTTCCGCGATGGGTTCTTAAATTCAGTGATCTTGCACCCTTATATCCTCACACTCGACTGAACAAATGGCCTAAGAATTGAAATGGGATTCATTTGCATGTCTTAATGAGGCCCTTTGAAGGCAGACAGGCCCCTTTATGAACATGTTTTAAGTATCACTTTCAGACGACACCTCTGTAGGCTTTCTGGGTTTTACTCAATTCGAGTTTGCTACGAACGAACGAAGTCAAAAATTGAAATACAGAGGCCGCATTGCTGGCGAACGGAAACACAATTCGTTGTAAATAACAAGTAAGAAAGTTGTAATGCCGTATTGTTTATTCAACTTGTAAATTGATTGTGAAGTTCGTGTACTTGGAAAAAGCCGATTCGAGATCCCCGTGTTTTTGATGTTATGAATTTGGGAACTGATCGTTTAGCTTGAGCCCTGCGGCAGGCGAATCGTACCATTACTCTGGAACAACTTTTTTGCATCCCCTCTAATTAACCCTTCAGCAGCTTCAGAGTTCTGTGGCTTGAAATGAAATTATTCTTCCCATGCTATACAACTTCAATTATCTTATCTCGCATCCTTCCACAGACTCACACATAAAGGATGAATCGATTTTCTTATGCTGGGGAGCTTTATGTATATATACAGGATGTCCAGAATGAAAGATGCATTTGTAGTTCACGTCAGTGCTTTTCTCATTCTTATAATATAGGGTGATTCACCGGGATGGTCTATTAGACGTTTATGGAAACCCAATCATAATTTTGAGCTAAAAATTTGCATATTGGCGTTTGAGACAATGATCTTTTTCCCTAAAATATTTTCAGATACCTAAAATTTCCGGTTATACCGGAAACAGACCACTATTTCCTCATTCCAAATAGTACACCCAGTATATTATTGCAGATAGCTTGTTTGACGACAATTTCGGCAATAAGTCATACCTTGAATAAAAACTCAACGGTTCACGAGTTAATGGGATTCTTATGAAAAAAAATGGTGGCGATGAGGACTTATATTTTTGAATTTGTCGGCAGAAAAAGCTTTTTCCGAAAAAATTTTTTTTTTTTTTCGATTCTGCAAATACGTAGTATTGAAAGACTGTTTGCAGTTTCGACCAAAAATGAATAGATCATGAACTTGGACAACTCAAATTCATCAAAACTCAAAATTTTCGAATTAGAACCTATATTTTTTATTATTTCAGTCGATTCTACATACTAAAATAAAATGAATACTTTTAGAGTTATCGAGGAAGAACCTTAAATTAAGAAAAACCACAATTCCTCACTGTGTGGAATAGTCTGTGACTTCCGGAAAACACAGAAAGAAACTAAATTCGATGTTTGGATAACTAAATTTTACCTTTCATGAATTATAAATAATATTTCATTGGGATTGTTGAGAAATTCATAAACCAATACAATTTTAAATTACGAATAATTCATTACAATGTGCGAAATTCAGTAATGGAAACTTCAAATTCTATTTTCTTTCTGTATTTTCCGGAGTCACAGACTACTCCACACAGTTAAAAATTGCGGTTTTTCCTCATTTAAATTTTTCCTCGATGACTCTCAAAATATTCATTTTAGGTATAGGGTTTGCTTAACTAACCTCCACTATTTTTTAAAATATATAGGTTCTCATATGAAAATCTTGAGTTTTGATGAATTTGAATTGTCCAAGTTCATGATCTTCTTATGATCACCCTGTACATTTTTGGTCCGAACCGCAAACACTTATAATAATACGTATTTGCAGAATCGAAAAAAAAAATTTTTTTCGAAGAAAGCTTTTTCTGCCGTAAAATTCAAAAAAATCCTCATCGTCACCATTTTTGTTCTAAGAATCCCATCAACTCATGAACCATTGAGTTTTCACACAAGGTATGGCATATTGCCGACATTGTCATCAAAAAAGCTATCTAATGTTGCAATAATATTCTGGGAGTGCCATTTGAATAAGGACGTAGTAGTCTGTTTCCGGTATAACCGGAAGTTGTAGAGATCTGAAAATAGTTCAGGAAGAAAGATCATTGTCTCAAACCCGAATATGCAAATTTTCAGCTCAAAATTTTGATTAGTTTTCCATAAACGTCTAATAGGCATCCCAGTGAATAACCCTGTTTGAAATCAATTGATTCGAATAATCAAGATGTGAATTGAAGATTAAACCGTAAATATTTGACATTGTGACGAAATGATTTCACACAGCAAAAATACTGTGTTTTGATATAATTTAAATGGAAAATGTATTCATTTTGAATATACCTCCTAAAAAATGTCTGAATCTTTGAACCTTGTCGAAATTTTGGAGAATATTTGGTTAACAAGTACGGGCAATTTTTAATCCAAAAAGGTTCTCGAAGAAATACCTAACCTATTCTTATAGAATTATTGACACAACAAACCTTTAATGAATATACAAAAAAGCTTTGAAACTGGAATAACCCATACCTATTATTACGTTATAAGAAACAAACTAGATTGGACGAAATTACTATGACGTTATTTTTGAATGTGGATGTGTTTAGTTGTTCCTTATTTCACTGTGAATTTCGACATATTTCACAATAGCGTGTTAACAGATTCAATTTTCCATATCGAAAACTTTGGGCATTTGAAACAATATGAAATTCATATCATATCATCTTACCACGAACGGATTGATACGGTAAGAATGTTATGATGTATTCTTGCATTGCAACGATATTGCATTCCTCTGGATTGTCCTACATCAACGTTCTGCCACTCACAAGCTACTTAGAATTCGGTCTCGTAGATGTCAGATGGATGTTGACATCTGCTAGCGTATTTTCAGTCAGGATGAAGTTTTTTTGACATTCCGAATATTAAGAGAACAATACTAGTTTCCGGCATCTTTTTATCGTTAGCATCACATTGAGTAGAACGTTAGTTCCGATATAAATTTTGCTTAAGTCACACATTTCTAGGGATTCATGGCTCAAGCTCAAGCCAAGAAGCTTCAGCTTGACTTGAAATCAACTCAAATTCAAGTCAAGTAGTAGTTTTTCAATGTCAAGTCAAAAACATAATAAATAAAAACCTACTTGACTTGACATTGAGAAACTACTACTTGACTTGAACCTGACTTGAGATCAAGTCAAGCTCAAGCCAAGTAGCTCGAATATCAGGCCATTTCTGATTTGATACTTATGCATTGAAGAATATTGGATCTTATGTAGGTAACTAAAGTGATAAATAAAATTGAATTTCTACTTCCAAAATGGCCATGTTGCTTAAAATCACAATTTGTCAGCTTTTGATGGCTATTTTTATGCGAATTGAGTTTTTGTGATTCAGCCATTAGTGGTTCCGTAGGAATTTTTATCTCCTGATGTAAGGTGCGCCTTCCTCATTATAATTTTATAATGGAATTTACTGATGATGCTGGAGGAAGAGGGCTAACATTCACCCTATCCCCCTTCAAGGTGATTCATGAAAATCCTATTCAGCAAGGCAACTACACTTTGATTAGTTCAAATCGTGTATAAGGTGGGGGAGGCCAGGGAAAAGGCTGGCATAATTCCTCTTTGTAATCTTGAGGAGGAACATAGATCTATGAAACTGTTTGGTCTGAGTTATACGGGGCTTGACAGGCTTTCGTAACTGTTGTGAATTGAGGTTTCCTATGTCCTACTTTCTACCCTAAATGTTATCCCTTGGGTTACTCTCAACTCTTCGAGCAACACTGAAGACAAACTTTACTGTTCAACATCGGGAATACCGTGCATTATTAAATCTGCTTAGTGAAATGAATTAAGTCATCAGATTATAATTCTCATTTCGTTCAGTTCATCGATAAGTGTAACAAATTGCCAGGTTCAATAGGCGGCATTGTTTCACGTAGGCATACAACTTTTTTCCGCCGTTTTTTTCCGAAATTCGAGGCTTTATTGTAGAAAACTGATTATACTTTTATGATTCAAAGTATTATTCATCGCTGGCCACTACTTTATCCCATCTTACGGGCATCGTACGGATCCCGCATTGAAAAAACTGGCCATCTTTTGAAGCGATCCACGAATCGATCCAATTTTTTACTTCTTCATAAGACCGGAAGTGCTGGTCAGCCAGGCCTGTATGCCATTGATCGAAACAAGTGATAGTTCGTGGGAGAAACGCCTGGACAATACGGCGGGTGAGGTAGGACTTCCAATTTTAACGTTTCAAGTATGTCTAGACCACTTTTGGAACATAGGGTCGAGCATTTTCATGCTGTAAAATCACTTTATGATATCTCTCGTTAGATTGCGACCGTTTGTCTGTCAAGGCTCGGCTAAAACGCATTGATTGCTTTCGATAACGATCGCCTGCGATTGTTTCAGTCGGTTTTAACAACTCATAATACATTACGCCGAGCTGGTCCCACCAAACACTGAGTACAACTTTGGAACCGTGAATATTAGGTTTGGGCGTCGATGTGGAAGTATGGCCGGGATATCTCCATGGTTTCTTGCATTTCGGATTATCGTAATGAGCCCATTTTTCGTCTCCAGTCACAAAGCGGTGGAGAAATCCCTTCCGTATTTGCTTTGCAAGCAGCTGTTCACAAGCAACAAACACCGTTCGACATCTCTCGGCTTCAACTGGTACGGCACCCAATTTCCTTGTTTCTGAATTATTCCCATGACTTTCAGGCGTTTTTAAATGGCTTGTTGCGTCACTCCCAATGATCCTGACAATTCTTGTTGCGTTTGACACGAGCCTTCAATACTGCATCTTCGTAAACCTTATCTCTTCCACCGCCATGCAGGTCTCCGACGTCAAAAGCCCGTTCTTGAAGCGTTGAAACTACTCTCGACACGTTCTTCCACTAATAACGGCATCATCATATGTATTTGAGAGCATTCGATGAGCCTCAGTCGCAGATTTCTTCATATTCAAGCAGAAAATTGAAACCTCCCGCAAATCACGAAAATTTGGCTAGTTAGCTGATATATTTAATCGAGGATAATTTGACGATGCAGACACAAATCAACTAATATTTCGATGGCGTCATATACAGGCTGGAATTCGGGCAGATATACCAGAAGCGGTACAAAAAAAAATCAAAGAAAAACCGGTAGGGTTAACAGGGAAATATCGTTCACGGAAAACAGCCTGTATTGTTTAGTATATTGGTTTTATCAAAAATTAAACGGACAACAAAGTCTTCGACTATTAAGTAATGAATATTCAAACAAAGAACGTAAAACGTATACAGGGTGAGTCAATAGTGCTCGATCGGTATATAACTCTCCAAAATATTGGGCTAGAAGGATTATTCAAAGTTTGATGCAATCGACAGTACTCAGCACATAGGCTTAAATTATTTTTGACTGATAGGTTGGTCCGAAAGTGGAGATACACGATACCACCCTGCTTTTTTAAATGAGAATGCCTAATTTTTATATCAACTTTGTTGAAGCAAAACTCTATTCGAGCTCGTCGCTTCAACTTTACGTATAGAAACTGAAGAGTTGTATCTCATAAAGCAGATACCCAATCGATTCCTGCTGTTTCTCCCTTTGATCGAAATTGTTTTTGATATTGTTGAGTGCAGCATATGTATGAAGAAGATTACTCAAATTTGCAACACTGAGAATGATGACCATAACTAATTCCTGGCTCCATTAGTAGGTTAGTAAGGGATAAAATATCAGAGGAATACAGAAGTTGGGAAAACGTAAAAACTTGCTAATGTGTTGGGTCTCTAAGATGCACTAATGCACTCTGCCGTCATACTCCTGATGAGATGATCGATTTCCTCTTGAGGTATCTTATCCCTGACTACTTGAACTTCTTGCAGCAAGAGTCTGTGAAGGATAGGACAAACGAAGTAATATTCTTCTTATAATCTCCCACATGAGTTCAATGGGTGGAAGATCATAGTGAGATCTAGGGTGCCAAGCAACAAATATTCTTAATTGTCCTCGAAATAGGTCAACGTGATATTGGATATATGCATTATCTTATTGAAACGTATGGTTCCACCTCCTGGATGTAACTAATGCCCGTCGGTCATGTGGTCCTTGATGAACATCAAAGGTGACCTGCATCCATGAGCACGAGCCCTTATGCCAAAACTCTAATTGTGAGGTTCACATACAGGGCTGGTATGAATTATCGTAATATCATAGTTGGTATTGAACTATTTTCAATTTGAAAGAAATTTGGGTATGACAAACAATTTACCTATGAATGTCAATTTCAAATTAATTTCATTTAATGCTATACAATAGTTGCCAATATTAATGAAAAGAGGTACATTTTGAAAGCCACAACAATATAACAATCACTAATGCCCGCCACTCACGAGGCATTTTTTCGAGCGTTTGGAAGCAAGCGTTCAAATGGCTTGCGTCCAAAAGGTAGCTAGTCTACACTGACTACCATCCCATGCGTCCATCGAAACCTGCCACTCAAGAGGTTGTTTTGTTGAGTACCCGGGTCGGATTTCAGATGACCACAGAGAGCTTTCAATTTATCAGGTACCGTCGGAACTTCGTAGCATACTAATTTCTTGTGCAAAATGAAAGAATTTTTGATAGGTTTCATCGAAAAATACAGGCAGAAAACCTTTCGATGGAAAATAAAAGCATACGCAAACAGGAATATCAAAAATAAAGCCTATGGGGAACTAGAAGAATAAAATTTTTTTTCGATTACGGTTTTCAAATTAGTAAAAATGATTGACTAGGAAGACTACCTTCCAATGGGACATTCCAGGAAAAAAAGATCTCCAATTGATTAATGTTATTTCCAATGTAAAGAGGAACAATAACAAAGGAAAACGATATCAGGCAAATAGAAATTCACATCTACTCTTTCATTCTGTAATTTTCCTTTGGAATATTCTAGTAGTTCCCCATAAGGGAAATTATCAATAAATAATTACCAGTGGAAGTGAAAATAATATTATTATTCAGTTTCTAGCTTGCTTGACGAGCCGCCACTGTCTAATAGTGAATAGATCAACAATATAACACAAAGTTTTTTTTTTAATTCAAATTAATTCAAACCACTACTCAATATATCAAATGATGAAAAACTGAATAGGTACATTCGAAATGAAATGCCAGACAGTTGGGATTATATAAGGTTATCCTGTGAAATTCCTGTGGACATATTTAGGACCTGTTGGATCCCCAAATGCGGACATAATCGATGAACGAAGTGCTCCAACAGATTTCAAGTTGTTTGCAATCGTTTCCAATCATCCGACACGGGAACATAAGTAAGAAAGAGTCCTCAACATCTCATAAATATTTCATTTGGAATGACGAGGGACCAGAAGGAATTGAGATCCTTTTCAGCAACGTGAAAGATTACCCTCGTAGCCCTTGCCTTTACGTATGTGGTAGGGGCAGGAAATGAATTACAAGTTATCTGAATCTTGAATTATCTACGGATGTATCTACTTTGCTTTATGTAGGATGGGGAATTTGGTGAGGAGAAATCAATTAAAATCTACGACGTGTCTAGTCGATGAAGAAATCGGTAGTTTGGTAGATTGAAGTTTAGTCTGATTCTGATGTATTAGTCTCATTCAAAAACGTGTTAATATTTCTGCTAAATACATGTAGGATCCAGTTATTGTTCCCTGTAAATAATTGAGATGATCAACAGGATGCTTGGAGACCTATTTGTTTCTTCAAGTGTCGAGGGCATGACAGTTTCAATGAATTTACAGTGAACGAACTGTTATGGTACATACAATGTAAAAAGGACGTGTAATTCTTCGGGGTGTCGAAGATATGCCATGCGTTTGTAAAACTTAAGAGATTTACTGGGGTTGGGAAAGTTCGAAGACAACACGGTTGTACCAGATGTGTCACATCTGGGTATCAGGTTCTAGTCCTTCGAGAATATTCGATTTCCAGGAATCCGCGAAGATCTTTGTGGGCGGTACGGCAAAGCTTTTATTGGACTAGGTGATAATACTTTCCCTAAGGGTGTGGTCAAGCCGGAAGGAGGGAAGGATATTCAGAGTGGACGGGGTAAGTTGCGGTCAGGGGACGAAGTAAGTCCGAATCGAGAAAGTTCGGTCTAAGTCGAAGTAAGAGTAAGTTCAGTCGGTTGAAACTTAAGACGTAAGACGAAAAGACGGTTCGCGGACTAGATTAAGACGAGTCGCGAATGAGTTAAAGACGAGGCGACCGAAACTTGTAATAAGACGAAGACGTGACATATCGAAGACGTTTCGAGTAATTAAAACAAGGGTTAAAGACGAAATTCAATACCGTAGTGAGAAACTTGTAATTAAGACGTAATTAGGATATTCTCAATACTGAGTTTGTTTTGTACTGTATAATTGTGACTTTGTAAATAGATGTGAATAATTAAAAAGAGTTTAATTATAACAAATCCAACAAAGTCACGGAGAAAAAGACGAAAGGCCAGGTAATCGAATCATACCTCTAGACGATCGATTAACCAAGCCTACATACATATGAAGGATAGTTCATTGAATTACATATAAAGGTACACAGAGTGAGTCTTTAAGTTGTACATCAAATTCTACTGTAGATCCTTTAATCAAATAAAACCCTTTTTTTATTTTTTCAGATTTATCGTAGGTAAAAAGTTATAAGCATTCAATGATTTCGCAATATTCTTTAAGACATTCCTGTCCTTTCGATGTTTACACCTCTGGGATAACACAGAACTGAATCATTGTTAACATAGAAGTTCTATGAATTGAATTATTTATTTGGATGGACGTTGCCAGATCCAGGAATAATGAGGTTGAATATGCAGTAGATCACATTCCGCATATAATTATAAACTTAGAGCTGCATTTGCTCAAACAGCTGTGACGCTATAATCCATTGAGCCAGCCTCTATTTTATCGTTTGTATCAAGGTAAGAATAATACATTCTTTTTAATTGAGGTTAGCTATATATTTCAATTGAAATTATGGATTTTGATTATTCTTACTATGCATCATTCAATAACGGATCAGGCATGTTGATTGGAAATTTTTTGTTCCTTATTTGTGCCTCAACAAGAGCTTTATATACAAGATGTTCCATGGAAAATATACTAATATCGCGTTGATTATTACTCGATTGGAATTATTCAATAATATTCCAATCCTCAAATTATATACAGGGTGTACGTATTTATAAAATAACTGAAACCGTTGTATATTGCTCTATATTAGTCCGATATCGATATTATACTATTAAAATAGATTCCTACTCTATTTATATTTCGGTTCTTCTATAAGTAGCAAAGGCTGAATTAGCATTACAGCTTCAGAATCTTCAGGTTATTGTACTATTGTCTGAGTTGTGAAAAAATACATTACATATAATTATGAATATAGACGGTGTATAATTCTCCAATACCAATCAGGCGTTTATACAGATCTGAGACTTGGGATGGCAGCTCCAGGAAATTTTTTCCGCAAAATTTGTGTAGAAATTTATTATATGCACAACAATTATACAGTTCCACAACACAACCGACTATCAAGAACGAATACCTTCAGATAATAAAAAAGTGTAAAAATTGACACTATAGTTTCTGGTTATACTTCTTATCTTATCTTATAATATCTTCAAAGAAATGAAGCGTATATGTACCAATTGAACTTATCTGTAAAATAAGACAAATTTGACATCTGAAAATTTGGATTATAATATTATTTATGGGCTGTGGATCTACCGGCAATGTGTATGTATGGGCAATGTGGATCTATGTGCAATGGGGAGCTAACGGCAATGCGGATTTACCGACAATGTGGATCTATGGGTAATGTAGATATATGGGCAATGCAGATCTATGGGCAATGCGGATCTATGAGCAATGCAGATCTATTGGCAATGTAAATCTATGGGCAATATAGATCTATGGGCAATGTAGATCAATAGGGAATGTGGGTCTATGAGAAATGTGGATCTACCTACAAGCTGGATCTATGGGCTTATTACTATTTGGTTCTCTATTTCAGTAAGAGTATTTCAGGAAAATCATTTTATATCAACCGATATGATTAAATACAGACAAAATGCATACGACACGAGTTCTTATTGTTCTATATCAACTGATAGAAAGCTAGCATCAATAATAGCTAAATGCAGAACATTAATTGTAAGTTTGGTGTATTTTCTTCATATAACCCGGTTTTAAAGAGTCTTGATCTTCCCATTCTAGTCTCACTCGGGGGGTAGGGGCTCGTCCTTTCCCGGTAGATTTCGCTTACGTTCGGAACAGCTTGAACAGTTGTGTTCAAGGCATTTTCTTACCAAGGTGTGAAACCTTAATCTTGTCGAATCTTTTACTGATCTTATATAATTCAACCTCTAATATCTTCAAAATGGTGCATTTTGCGAGATACTGCAATAAAGATTTTCGAGAGCGATGCCATATGCTCCACAATGACATGCGATGACGAATTCCAGAAAAATTAAAAAAAAAAAATCAAACACTAAACTATATTTCACTGATATATCATAACAACGTTCAATTCTTTTCGATCTCCGAATTATTTTGATAATGTAGAGAATAAAATCTACCTGTGATCCGAATTGATTGACACTATCATTGGGTTTTTCGAAGCGTCATATTCATTTTTGAAAAACAGGATTCAATATTCTGCTGACAATATGAGTCATTTCATCGAGGTGCTTTGAATGATTGATACGATTATAGAAATCGGGAATTTCTGAATAACAACCAATCTATATAGATTGCAATATCAATAAGCGACGAATGGTAATTAAATTCGAATGAATTCCATACAATTTGATAGAGTTGAATTGAATAACAGGACCTTCCCAGAATACCATTCTGAATACTAGTTAGTATTAGTAGATGTTGTGCATTGGAAAATCTTTATAGTTCGAATCAGGTAATTCTGGTAATGGTTATTCAATCCCGAATTGGACCTAGTAACTATTACATATATTTATGCTTAATGGATCATTGGGTAGTGCACTTCCAACTATCTGATTTTGTTATTATTTCAGAGTAGGCCTATTGCAAATAGAGAGTCTGTTTGAATTTCGCTCTTACAACTAAAAACATTATGTTGACGGCATGTTCTTAATTTTATACAACTTCCATTATCATTTCAATAAAAAAAAAGATTAGCATCTTTTGAGATGTGTGAAGAAAACAATGAGCATGAAATTCAACAGAAATGATTTCATGATAGATTTCAATTCAAAACATGGAATATTAAATATGATATATAACAGAAAAATGTTTTCATATCAATTGATTTAATGAAATAAAATCGAAATGTGCACGAAACAAAAAAAAAAAACATTTTGTGATCAAACTCCATTAATTTTGTAGCAGTTATTGAAACAATCTTATTTGGCATGTCTCTCGTGAGTAAGGATTCATCAAGAAAAGTAGCTTGACATTTTAACAAACTAGATGATTTGAAAATCAAGAACGTAAAAAATTACATACTTGAGCTTGACTTGGTTTTGGATACTTATTGCTTGAATTTATACCAAGCTACTTGATAATACTTGTGCTTGATAAGCACGCATCGCACGGCATATATTTTTGCAATCTAGTGCGCGCTTAGACTGAATAAGGGGATTCCTCGAGTGCCGAGAGAGTGAAGCATTCGCCAGTGTGACTTTATTAGTAGTTTTCGCACATTTCTCTGAAATCTATTGGTAGATTTTGGTAGTTCCAGAAATATCTTTCCAAACTTGGCGAAAATAGCCAAGGATTTTTTATTAACGCCATCATCTTCAGCTCCTGTTGAAAGACAATTGTCCAGTGCTGCTCTTACATTTACAAAAACTCGCAATATATTAAGCGACAAATCTGTAAGATGCCTCATTTGTCTTAGATCCTGGATGAAAAATTATGAAATCAAAAGAAGCCTGGAGGTTTCTCAATATTAAGAAACTTTATTTTTTCATTTTGTTATGATTTATAGTGATTTAATATATGTTTCTATTTCAAAAAAGTTCATATTTTCGGTTCTTTCATACAATAAGTTCAATAAATGAGAGTGATTCTTGCAAGGTTCCACCTTATTTATTTCATCATTTTTTTATTGATGTGAGACTACACAATAAAACTGCTAAAAATCAGGTAGCTTGATATGATTCAAGTACTTGATAAATAAATATTGACTTGAGATTGAAAAACTACTACTTGACTTGAAATCAAATCAAGCTCAAGCCAAATAACATGAAAATCAAGCCAAGCCGTGAAAAAAAAAAAAAAAAGCACGGCAAAATTGATTTAGCTGTGTTCAAGGCATTTTTTTGGTCAAGATTTTCTATTGAATTCATAATTAAAGTGTAATATCTCAAGAATGATTTGTTTTGCGAGATTATTCTTATATTGACTTGTTTTATTTTCAATGACTTTCTTTATGCTGATCTCCTAAAGTCTTATCGATTGGCGGGACCACAACTTGAAAAGTATTAGAAGCAGAAAAAATATAAGAATATGCCTCTTAGTTATAGAAAACTCCACTCTCACATATTATGTAGGAACTACAAAGAACAAAGTAATTTCTTTTTGGGAATATAACACCCTGTTTCTTTTCACTTGATGCGACTGTGAAAAATAGCAAATAGAAAAAAAAAAACACAATATTCGATGAACTAAATTCAACTTACAACTATAAGACCAAGGTTGCAATTGGCTCATGAATTACCGACCTGTCAAAAGGTTTGAACTTCAAGTCAGTGCTGTCCTCATATTTTTTTATTATCGTATCAATTCAAGCGCAAGGATGGAATAACTTTTAATGTAACATATGCACCCCCCTCCCCCAAGAGGTTTTCCGCTACTTCCATTTCAACCACCGTAACCGTATGGAAAACAAGGAGGGGGAAATAAGCACGAAAATATTTCTAGACGGCTAGGGAGTCGCTTCATAAGACCTACAGCATTCAAAACTCCATATGATTTACTCATTTCAAAAAGAAAATTGTCGTCTAATGTGAAAGAACCGCAGCATTATGTGGTCCATTGTTCGAGGTGAATGAAGAGGAAAATGAGCCTTAAATGCACATAACCATCACAATCTAACTTTGCACCAGTTATCACTTCAATCCGCATAAAACATGCTAATGTATCTTAACAGACTCAGTTGATTCAACGACGAAATCTCATTGTCTTCAACCCTTAGCATCTTCAAGGGTAGTTGATTTCGGGGTCATTACAAGGCGAGAATCGAATTACATCGTTTCAAAGTTTAACAGCATTGCGACAACGAATTTTTGCAGTTGGCCAATTCAATTTGGCGCATCTATTTTGGTTTATCCCTTCCAATAATGAACAGTTGGAAGTGTTTGGGGTAAAATGTACACGCCAACGTATTGGAGTTTTTTCAGGAAATATTACAATTGTACGCTTGAAATTTGATAGTTACGACAATCTGTTATTATACCGTAATGAATGGATTGGAAACTTCGATGAAATTACAGACAGGAATATTGGGTATTTTGTTTGACACTCGAAAATCATTTAAAACATGTAATAGGACGCAATATCATTATTTATATTGTGTTATATTGTGATATATTGTTGTGAGTTTCATTGTGATGTTTATTAAGTATGTTCTTTATATAACGAAACGTTGCCTATCAAATGACAGTTTAAATCTTTAAACAATAAATATATTCAGAAACAACCCTGAAATCAAATTTCACAATACAATAAAAAGTTAACGGGGTAAATAATTAAATCAATGAATTATTTATATCTGTACAGATGATCAATAAGTTGGTAGAAGGGTGTAGTGTAGGTTTCTACCATAAAATGAACCAATACTATTTTTACTTGTCCGAGGTTTATTATTTTCCTTAATCTACCCGTTTTATTGGCGTCCCCCTTGTTTTTCCATCTGTGATTTTTGCATTCGTCATCGGTATACACTTAGACGTAGTTTTCGGTTTTTGTATAATTTTCTTCACAAAATTGTGATACTACAGTTATCAAAGAACTGAACTGAGTTGTTCTCATCGAAAAATTGTCTGTGCTGTTTTTTACTATGTGTTTCATTCAAATTGCAATTTATTTCAGTTTTAGATTGACTATACAGGATGTTCCTAAATTGGAGGTACAAACAAAATGACAGATTCCTCGGATCATTTTAAGAAATTGAGTCCTATAACATGGGTCCGGAAACGATTTGTTTTTGAGATAATAATGTTATGTTCAATTTTGAATGCAGGGTGATATTTTTTCTGGAAGAGTGCCTACTTCTTTCCACCGGAACTTTTTTTGTGGACTAATGATAGTTTAGAAAAATGTAAAAATAAACTGTGGTCCAGTACTATATTTTATGGTTTCTTGTCGGTTCTTGTCAAACAATACTTTATTAATCCTCAAAAATATTCAAATTATTATAAGATCCAGTTAATTGTGATGATCAAATAATTAATTTTAAGTTTCGGTACTTATTTACCCAATCTGTAGAGAAGATCAATAAAGATTCGATAAAATGTTATATGCATCACAAAAAAGTAGGACTGAAGAAACACCGTGTATATCTCGAAAACAAAGCATTTTCGGACCCATGTATAGGACATTCTATTCTTAAAATAATTCAAGGAATTTTTCATTTTTCTTCATACCTCCAATTCAGGAACAATCGAATCAAAAAAATGCTATTATTTCGAGTAATTTTTGGTTCAAACTTTGTTATTGAACCTTTCTTTCTCAAATTACAGATATGAGTGAACGATGTCCTGAACAAAATTTTTCGATTACCCCCTCTGAGAAAAGAAAAGATCTACGCCCTTGAATATTCATGCACAAAAAATCTACTTCATTTTTAATGAACTAAAATTTGAATATTTGTATAATTGTTTTGGTACGCGTATCGTTTAATAAATAATTTTCAATATTTTGTACCAATTACTGTTTTAAATTCACGGGATTTTGAGTTACCTATATTGATTTCAACGAGAAACAGTTTTGTACATTCTGCCCCAATTGACGGCACTTTGATACATAGGCGTACAACTCTGCTTCCGCCGTTTTTTTTCTAAATTCGAGGGTTTATTGTGAAAAACATTTAAGATTCAAAGTATTGTCCATCGCTGGCCACTACTTTCTCCCATCTTTCGGGCAGCTTACGAACCCCGCGTTAAAAAAACTGGTCATCTTTTGAAGCGATCCAAAAATTTATTCAATTTTTATTTCTTCAGAAGACCGGAAGTGCTGGTCAGCCAGGCCGTGTGCATTTGATCGAAACAAGTGATAGCCCGAATGAGCAACGCTTGAAGAATACGGGGGTAGGATTTCCCATTTCAACGTTTCCAAATTTGACTAGACCACTTTCGCAACATGGGATCCAGCATGTCTCTCGTTGTCTTGCGGCTGTTTGTCTTTGAATGCTCGGCTCAAACGCATTAATTGCATTCGATAACGATCGCCTGTGTTTGTTTTAGTCGGTTTCAACAACTCCTAATACACTACGCCCAGCTGGTTACTCCAAATGCTGAGCACGATTTTGCCAATTCTTGTTGCGTTTGACACGAGTTTTGATCAAGTAATGCCTCCAATTCTGCATCTTCGAAATCCCCTCTTTTCTCTCTTTCTTCATCATGCTGGTTTTCGACGTCAAAATAGCCGTTGAAACCTCTTTCGGCACGTCCTTTCACTAATAGCGGCCTCACCATAGGTATTCGATGAGCCTCAGCCGGAAATTTCTTCATATTGAAGCGGAAAATTAAAACCTAACGCAAATGTCGAGAATTTGGCTCGTAACTTCAAGAAACTGTGAGCCCTATTTGCATACTGCCTGCCTGATGTCGAATAATGAATGAATAAATTAAGATAATGAATCATTCAATGGGATAGTTTTGACAATATCATGGAAAAATCAACAATAGTAAGACTTTGGTTGATGTTGACTGATGTTTTTGATTCCATACTTTTTGGTTACCTTCGTATTGATAAAGTTTTCGACAATACTTTACTTATAGCTATTTTCATATTATCTTCATCAAATATATTTTCAGGACCTATGTGTTAGTGCATGCAGTTATGAACCATTTTCAGAAAGAACATAATCAACATTTCAAAGATGTCATTGATTCATATTTGTTTTATTGTGATAGGGCACTTTGATGTACTAACTTGGAAGTTTAACGTGGATCATATCATAGCAACCCACATCTTACTGAATCACAATATTCCTATGGACTCCTTTCACAAAAAACTAATAATTGACTGGTATATCTTTTTGATTTCAAAGAATATGATAATAGTTTGATTAAAAACTCGTTTTATATTCCCGTTGCAGAGAGAACAGCCCTGTTCATCAAAGAACAAGTAACCTTTGGGATAAAGGACGCTCCTCCAAAAGCCAATCTGATATCACTTCAGAGTAATTACGAAATGTTCCTGTGATATGCATTAGTTCCAAGATTTTGGACGATGAATTTCACATTGTTATATCCGACACCCTTACAAATTACTGTTGAGCCCTTCAAGAAACCTTCAACTTATATGACGTTGATTCATGTTTCACTATAGTGAGTTTGTTTGTAACCCATCTCGGAATATTATTAGGAAATAGTTACTCGGCCATCTAGCGGATATGATTGGTCAAATATCATTATTATTATGATAATTGAAAATAAAATTGAAAATATATGTTTTTCAATCCAAATCGGTAACGGTATGTTTTTCGACAAATCTACGGATAAAAAATTGCGTTGAAAAATTAAAGATGTCCCTTCAAAAGTCTGCTTTATATATCTGAAAACAGTATTTAATCTCTATGATCTGTTATGAGTATCATGAAAACCATAAAAATTACTGAAAACAACATTTTAGATTTTTTCGGATATCTTGAACAGAAACCAAAATGTAGCGAGATAATTGAATTAGTAATTTTTCAGAAACGCCCTATAACTCCAGAACGAATCAAGATAACAGGCCAATTGAAAAGTCCCCGGTCTACCATATTAAAACACATTTCTTTGGCAAAATTCGATTTAATTATTCAACATAGTTGCCTTCGAGGGCGAAATATTGCATACGATTGCAACGATTTTGCACGCTTCAATTCATGTTAGGCTACTGGAATTTTCAAAGACACGGTAATTTATCAATTCGTCGTATGCGATTGGTAGGGATGCGGATGCGCTTATCAAAAGAAAGAAACAGAGATAATTTTCTTGAATATTTTCATCAATTATCGAGACTTCAGGAAATATACGTACTTTGTTTTAGATTTTAGCCATTACTAGTTTAATTTGAGATTTAGAATTCAATTTATTGGCGAGAATTTTGTCGGGAATCTCGGTGTTGACATGAATATTTGTATTCAACAAATAATAATCTCACCAGGACGAATTGATCAAATTTGAAACAGTAGTTTTTATTTTTAGAGTCATCCATCTTATAGAAACGTATTTCAGGTTTGGTAGAATTCTTTTTGTGTCTAATAATTTCAGCAAAACTTTTCTTCAGGTTTATTTCATGATGAATGTAATAATTTCTTTATAATTTCTTGGTTAGAAATCAGAGAAGGAGTTGTAAATTCAGGTTGACATATTCTAATATCGTTGTTCATTTTTCCAAAGCACCTCTCGTGGAATTGGAACAACAGAAACCTCTCTTGGGATTGAAAAATATCAAGGTGTACTTCCTTAAGAAATATATGTGGGAATAGTTCGTACGTTAAACCACTTTAGTTCCTGAAACTGAGAGAATACCTGCGTAATACCTGGCGTTATTAGAACTTCGCTGAATGACAATTGGAGTACTCTAGCTTCCTGATAAGATCTGGTGTTCAGAAGGCTGAAAATAATCTACAGAAGAGGTTCCATCCTAATAGCACAGTAATTAATCAAAAACCGATTTAAGTTAATTTTTTATTTCAATATTATTTGTTCAGAGAAGGATCGATCTTTGTATATTTTAATTTCATTAAATTTGTAAAACAACCAAGACCACCCTCAGAAATCAGGCTTTAGAGAATCATTGGCAATTGTAACGTTACAAGATTCAATTTGGAAAAGTTGAGAGAGTATTTTCGGTGAAATAAGAATCCTGTATTTCTGAAAAAATTCCGTGGACTGCGGCCTTGGATTGTGCACAAAGGTATGTTTTATTGGTAGGGATATATCATGAGGATGATTTATACGTATATCGCATCAAATTTGCATAATTCTCCAAAAAAAAACAAAATATCTCATCATCGATCCGATATAGCCGCAGAAGTCCTTTTTTCAAGATGCTGTATTGTTTCAAATCGCAAGAGGCAAGTTCAAACACTGTTCTACTCACTGAAGTATGATACATATCGGTAAAATACCAGCTTCTTTTCGTTCGATATAGGTAACAGCGATCGTGTATCAATGTGGAATTAGTCGGGATCGCCATAAAGAATAGCCAATCCTCAACGATTCCACTTATGTTTACCTACGATCTGTCCATGTTATGTTTGATTTGGCCGTTGCAAGCACCCTTCTTAATCCAGGATGGTATATTCATTCTGTTTGTTTTTCCTCGACCTCAGCTGCCACTGCTCTCGCAAGTATTGTAGCACGGGCTGTATACTACACATTCCTATTGGAATTCTGAATGGAAAGAGATTAATCTGCTTGAACTGGATTCTATAATAATTTCATATAAATGAAAGGATAAACGATGATTAAGCTTCGTATTTATTTTTTATGTTTGGGTCGTTCCGGAAATGTTGGATAGTAGAAAGGGAAATTAACTACATAATTTATGATCAATGCTTTGGGATATTCAGTTTTCATATGTATACTTTTTTATCTCGGGTATTCATAATTGAAAAATATTTCGTATTCGTTTAATCTCTTATTGTTATCTTTTTGTCCCATTATATGTTGGATTGGGAATGACGAATGGAATATCTCCTGTGACATATTCCGTAATAATTTTGGGTACTGTTTCAGTATACGTAAAATTTTTCACAGGTATAAGGTATTCATTATTTTCAAATTATCAATTCTTGTTATGTTTGAACAGAAATTTATCTGAAATCACAAACAGTAAGAAAATGGAGGAAATGTGTCAATCAGAAATAAGATATACCCATTCTCATATGAAATTCAATGCAAATAGGATTTATACTTCCAGGAAATGTTTTGGATGGCAGATAGATGGATGTTGTTTCATGCAAGTCCTGTCTACTTCCAAAATATAAAATATTAACGAACGTACTCAAGAGTTATTTTTTGGATGCAATTTGCCATCATAACTGCAATGAGTAGTTATTCTCTAGCGATTTTCGAGTAATTTATTGATTTACTTCTTCTTTTGTGTAAAACATAGCTTCAATTGAACATTCACCACTTCTATACTCGGAATCCAAGAAAGCTGAAATTTCGGATATGAATTACCAATTTTCCGTGAATCATTTGAGTGTAATAAAATACGTCCCTAATCATACAGGGTTGATCGAAGTCACAGGCTTCAACAACACATACTAAAATTATGAAAGTACATTTTTTAAATGGAATGACCTGCATATCATAATATGTATTGAAAGAAAATGACAATATAGCATGTTCCTATACCTAAATGGTAAGGTTTCCTAATTTAGAGCTTAAAAGTTTTCACCCCAATGGCAATATTAAGATACATCCGTTTTATATAGGGTGTTTCCTAATTGAATCTCAATATTTATGAGGGTGATTTTTGGGCCCATTTTAAAATAAAAACTTCATATGAACATTTCTAACTTAGGACATATGTTCACATGAAGTTTTTTTCTTGAAATGGACCCAAAAATCATCCCCATAAATATTGACATTCAATTCCCTGTATATCCATGAAATGTCATAGAAATTGTGAATAATGTGAATTTGATTATCGGCATCGCTTGTAAAACATTGGTTTATTCCTGAATTATGTCATAAGTTACCCATTATGAGTTTATTTGATTCTTTGCTGAATATATTTCTGGCTCGAATATAATAGTCTTTGGTACATGTGCAACTGACAATGAATCTGCTTCTTGCTTGAAATTTTGCCAATCATTCTTTTCTATTCCAAACTAACAAGTAAAATACTCAATACACCAATTCTGTCTGTCGAATCATTCAAATCGCTTCAAATTCATGCGAATATTATCCATAATCTCAATGATCATTTGCAATACATAAAATAACACTCAATGATATCTTTATCTAAGTAAATCTAGTATTTTCCACCATTTCTGACGAGTATATTGAGTGGAGTATCTACGCAATTGCAGTTATCATTTACAGATTTGACATTAGTAACTGAAAGAGCATATGAAAAATAGATTGAAGGAGCAAAGAAAAACCTGTATTACACGATAGGTTATACCTATCACGTACATTTTTGAAATCAGAAGAAATATTATTTTCGAAAATGAAATTGGAATAATGGGTTCCTATTAAAAAACGAACATAACACCTCATAATAATTCAAAATCTGAAAAATTTCACATCAATCGAGCTTTTGTTTCATAGCGAAAACATCAAAAATGTGGATGTTATGATGGTTGAATGAAAATGAGAATTTTGCAATATTCCACCATATCTCAAAAATGAAATTAAATATCGTCATGAGGTTTTCAATTTCTTTCGATTCTCGAAAAAAGAACTCGAAAGTGCAGCGTCCAATTTCCTCTAACTGCTGCAGTTCCGGAGATCGCATCATAAGACAACGTATTCGAGCCACCCTGTACACACGCACTCACACATAAGGAAAACGTCCTTTTTTTTCATCGTATCCTGTAGTGTGTATAATATTTCATTGATTGCGCTGGCGTTGGCTTGAGGGAGAACCTCCAATACGGCCGCCTAGAGAGCGCTGGTTACCGCCTTCCTTCTCTTCGTTATTCAAACTGTTCTGCAGCTTATTTATCCGGTGGCTGTGTTCTGAACGCGACCCGATCTGATCAGCACTCGAACGCACACTATGTTGTCTTTTGACGCGCGTCCTGACCACGTGACTGCTCTCTTCAAACCCAATTCGCGCTCGTAAGCCGCGTGTGTTTGTTTTTGCTTGACCATCAACGGTGTTGGGTTCATTTTGGTATGCTGAGATCTCAGCAACTTTCTTCGACTTGCTGAGCTAGAAAGACTGTTGCGTTGGCTTCAACACCGGTCGTGCTGGGTTACAGCCTTGTCGGCGTGTACCCTTGTGCGGTACTGAAACCAGAGACTGAATCTAGTGCTGTAGGACCAATTCGTGCTAGGGTGGCGACTCAGAGGCCTCAGCCTTACCAAGTGCCGATTCCGGCCATACAGACGGCTACAAACACGGCAGCGACGACGACTAGAGTAGGGGCACCAAAGGTGGTGGTCACATCTTGCCAGTGCAACAACATTAATCCCCAACTGGCACCAGCACCAGATCTCCAAGTGGCTCAAAACACCACGCCAATGTTGTTCGTACCTTTCTCCATCTCCAGCTTTGTGCCACCTATAAATGGTGGCACACTTCACGCCAACAACTGCAGCCCTTCTAAGGTAAATACCCATCACCAACACTCTTTAAACCTTCACTCTACCCTTCTTTTATGTTGTCCTCGTGATGGATGATTTATAGGTTATGCGGAAGCAGTTGAATTAGGGCACCACGTGATGGTGATGCAGTTTTGTTTCTATAGTAACCATGTCGATGCAAATGTCACTATCGACATGACTATCAATTTTGGAAAAGTGGATTAGAGAAGTTTTGAGTGTCGAAAGACATGTCATTTCGAGGCAACGTTGTAATTGTTGCAGCTATGCTAGAGATGACGTGAAGCGTCGGGTAAACATTCGGTGCATCTTAATTGGCGGCGACATAAGCGACAGGCCTATTTGGGGTGGGGACGTGAAGGAAAAATTGAGGTCAACCTCAAATTCCGACGAATTGGATTAATACTGATGCAGCTTGTCAGTGCAGATTGTTGTACCGGAGTTGCGTTGGGAAGTGATTGGACAGCAAAATGACAAGACAAGCTGCATTACTGCATGTTGCGGAAAAAATAAATGGTCCGCTTCATGTCAAACTAGTTAATCAGATTGCGTGTCTACATGTGTTCTTTTTGAACATCACAGATAGTCGGGTTTTTTTTATACTTCTTTTTCAACTATGTGTTCTAGGTTATTCGTGTCATGATTCGCTTGACATCTTCGAGTGATTTCGATTTTTAACCATTTTTTTGTTCTTTACAACATACAGATACATTGCTTAAATATTTGATGAATTATCATGAATTTTGTTGGAATACTTTTTTTTTTATTTTTTATTCTTTACAAATTTGTAGGTACCTTTTAGTAATTTAATTTTCACTGGATGAACATAGTCTGACCAAAAAGTTCGAAGTAAAAGCCTTATTGCCGATTCTTCATTCACTGTTAATCAAATTTTTCTGTGGAACAACCATAATGGAAAAAAAAATAATCATTATATATGATAACTCTAGTTTTATTGTCGAATCGTTTCATCAAATGAATTTTGCATGAATAATAATAACTTTTTTGAAAAAAATTTATCTAGTTTTTTGGGTTTTCAAAAAGCTGTCTATTTAGTTGGCATCTAAGACTAAATTAAATAAAACTCATTGGACTCATTTGAGAAACCATCGAGTCAATATTGATTTACGTTCTCAGTGCTAGATAATAAAAACACTATTACTTTCTCCGTGAGTATGCAAATAGACATGAATTAAATTTTTCTCGATCACTGTTTATAAAGAATGATGCATCGATCTGTCGAATTCTTGATTGAGCAAATAATTTTATAATTAATCAGTGTCAAATGGTACATGAATTTTCATTGAACGGAATATTAATCAGAAGGAACCAGAATTCAATAAATCTAAAAGCATGAATGCAAATTGTGTTTGCTCTGTGGAGAATCAACTCATTATATAAAAACAATTGAAAGTCGATTCTCCTGATGAGATCTAGACGACTCTTTCGACTTTCGAGTGTCGAAGATTGCACTTTCTTATCCCTCAAAAGTTCCTGGTATTTTAGGAAACCAATTATTAACTGCTCAAATTTGTGTTATGTTAATTAAAAATTGTATTCAAATCTAGGTAAACTCAGAACACCTGATCTGAATATTTTGATTACTCTTGGAATTATCTGAGGCTTTGTGTTCCAAGAAGGTATTCTGAAAAGCTGTGTCCCATCCTAAAAACAACTTGCTACTGCAAAATTATGTATCAACATCCATGTTACTCTCCAAGTTACATTGCATCAAACACATATCTATTTCAATGGGTCACTTGACATACCCATAACTTGGAACATGGAACAATTCATTACAGATCGGACAATGGTCTCGTTCCATAATGCTTCATGATTAGTCTGAAATCTATTAATATTATGACATTCACTACAGCATTCCTAGTCCTTGTATTGTCTTCATATAATAGGCATTAGTTTTTCATTTCCAGCTTTCAAAATTTGTTGTACCATCATCGTCGCAAATTCTTTTTAAGTGATTGTTCCATAAAATTACTTGAGTCTTGGGCCTAACTAGCAAAAACACATTTTTTCTTGAAAATTTGACTTTTTTCGCCAACATAGTCACCTTCAAGGGTAACACATGTAGTACAACGCTCTTCTAACTTTTCAATACATTTTCTGTAGAAAGGTTCGTATTTGATTTTCAAATAGGCTTCAACCTCGGTAATCACTTCTCTTACACTTTTGTATGTTTTGTATATAATAATTATTTATAACTGTTAATTTTTACTTATCGTTTCATTAGTATTGATTCATTTGTTAATTTATTTATTTGTTTATGTTTTTTATATCTATATTTCTATACGTTTATTTTGATATTTTTATAATTCTTTCTTCAATTGGTATTCTAAATTTTTTTTTATATATTCTTATCTACTAACTCCCCTCGTTACGCCTATGATCGCCAGTGTGACTTTTTTAGTAGTTATCTCTCATTTCTACTAAAGTTTAAGAAGGCAGAAATTTGTTGATAGATTTTGGTAGTTTTATAAATCTAATATTTTGAGTAACAGCTCTAGCGACGGAGAGAAGAAAGTACAGAGACGGTTGAGAATTGGGTTGCTCAGACTGTTCCCATGTTATTCATTATTCATTGAGGTTCTGGGTGATTCTAGAATAATGTACGGAAACATAATAAAATCGTCGGCTGAGAATAACTACAAAGGGTGATGGAATCTATGGAGGGCACCTCGTCAAAAACATATGGTGTAAATTTCAGTTTGAAATATACCTTCAACTGGTAATCTACAATTACGTGAAAAAGAAACGTAACCGGAATTTCATTGACTTATTAAAGTGGCAGAATGTTTCAGATTTATGGATTTTCAATTCTTCAATATCTTCGCATTACCAATCAATTCAATTATTATTATTTAGATTCATATAATTTTTTTAAAATTTTTTATTTGATTATTTTATCGTTTCAGGCTAATTAATTATTCTATTGCAACAGTTTTTGCTCTCAAATTGTCGGAGAAACCGCGGGTTTTGCTAGTTTAACGCTAAACTAGCAAAACCCAAAACCACAATCATGGACCTAATCAAACAATGCTTGAAGGTTTCTCAATATTGAGCAGCCATATGTTGTTCGAAAGATGAAATAACCTTCCACCTTCAACATCCTTTGGTATTTATTATTCATTACTTTTCACCTTATCGAAAAATTTATGAAAGTTTATACAAAATCTCCATGAAAATTTCAATATATTTTTTATAATGAAAAACTTTTATCATGAATGAATCCTTCTAATTTTATGAGTTAATCTAAGAAGCTCGTAGACCTTCCTCCTTTATAATTATACACTAGAGGAATAAATTAGAGGATCATAATTAAATTCGAAATTTTCAGCGGTTTTTCAAATGGCTGTATTTTCGATAACAATAGTCGTATCTCAATTTGAAAAGAAACTTTTTGAAGCTTGAAGTTTATAGTTTAGATACCAAATCAAATTCGAAATTTGGTTCATATACCCAAGATAATTTCGGAATTGATCTACCCGCTCTTCAGAAATTGCATATCTCAACTTTCCATCTATAGAACTTTCACAACGCTAAAAAAAAGCCAGTTCATTCTCAAAACTAATTTGCAAAATTTAAAAATTATTTTTGACTCCCTAACATGGTTAGAAGGCGAGATCCTTTAATTTTTTTGAAAATTCGATCGAATGAAACAAAAAACTGCTCCATGGATTGAATTGAAATTCTCTGGGATTTTTGTGGTGATATTGAACTGTAAAACGCATACTTAACATTGGTGGTTTTTTCGATATTTTCAATTCAGCGCTTGATTATCCAAAATGCCTCTGATAGCCCTTTTTTTTATCAACTTCTCAAATAAACGTAGAGAACGGAATTTTTTTTCCGAAAATCCAAGAGCTACTTCTTGTAGAGAATTCATTCAAGATTTCAAAACATCCCTTAAATTTTCTGTGTAATTGATTCGTGAGATATCGATAGTTAAAGACGAAAAGGTCCTTTTCAATTCAAAGTTCGATATTTGAATTTGAGCGAGAGAAGCTCGTATCAAAATTCTGAAAGAAGGATATTGAAGCTAAATGAACAAGTTATCTCATCCATATAATGGTTAAGAAAAAAAATTACAAGTCTGTTTGTCAAAAATAAAAACTGAAAAAATTTCACAGAAATTTTAGATAATGTATTCATTAGGATTGAGCAGTACACGTTGCTTGAAAAATTTCCATCGTGAGATATCTAAACTATAAACTTCAAGCTTCAAAAAGTTTTTTTTTTCAAATTGAGGTACGACCATTGTTATCGAAAATACAGTCATTTGAAAATCCGCTAAAGATTTCGAATTTTATTTTGATCCTTTAATTTATTTCACTAATATATTCAATCTAATGGTTTATAATTGTTAGTAGATCAGAGAGCCCGTTCTATGAGGTGAGTAAACAAATGTGTATAGAGTCGGCAATGTTTTTCAATAATGTGTGGAATAACTCAGATGGAACGCAACAAGAATCTTCGAATAGGATCGAAGCAAGCTTTCGGGGGTGAATCTTTCAGGATTTAATAGCAGGATCGGCCACATCCGCCTATCCGCATCATAAACCTCTCCATTTTAATAAGAACACGCGATTCCGCACGCTTGTATAGCCTTAAGGATGAAAAATCCAGCATAGGGTAATGCAGTTTTGGTGTTAAAATTGGATATACGTACTGTTTTGTTTTTTCGTGTTAGTTCATACAGGCGCGCTGATACATAGAGGCTTTAAAAAGTGATGCGACTGTGCCTGAAATAATCCATCCTGCCCACATGGTTCATCGAATTTTCCAAGCCAGAGCATCTTTCGGATTATGTAAGGCATCATAATATGTTTTATATGTGCTGAAAAGATATAAGGGTATCAAACTTTCGCATGAGCATAGACCCAGTATTTTTCACTTTCACACTGATTTTCTCGAATATCAGAAAGAGTGTACTTTAAAACGGCATTTTTATGACATCTGTAAACACTGAACATGAGAAGAAAACGGCATTATTTTTATTGCTGCTTTGAAGCAAGACTGCCTTGGTGGTGGGATATATCAGGTCTTTTGTTAAAACCAATTTAATTTTGAAACGAATTGAATTTATATTTTATGAACATGTAACTTTTATTAAAGAGAACTATTCCTTAACGATGAACGATATTATATTGAAGTAGCCATCACACTTCATTACAATTATTCTCAATCGTTTATGTCCTCACTGAAATATTAATTTTTGTTTATATTTAGTTGAATTATTCATGGTTCTGGTGATGAGAATAAACCGAAATTTTCACAAAGTTATTGATTTTTTTTGTCTATACGAGGGTTACTATTTATGTATTGAGAAAACAAAAATTTAACAAACGATTTTCATGCGAAATATTTTTACTGTTTTTTAGAATAATCGTCTTTAAGATTTATACAATTTTGCATGCGATTGAACCATCGAAATAGGGGCTGTAAGGCGAATGACCCAGTCATTTGATTTTTTGTGTGTCCAAATGCTATTTGGTTGCATTTGGGTTGTCTGAGCTCGCATTTTCATGATGCAAGATGATTCGTCGTTTTGGATTTGTTTCTCTCAATTTACCGAAAACTTCAGACCAACAAATGGTTTCATACCACTCTGAAAAAACGGTCGGATTTTCAAGAGCCACAATGGCCACTGGACCAGTTTTCGCGAAGAAAGACGCAACCATTCGCTTCTTAACGCTTCGAGAACGAACAAATTTTGTTGGATTTGCTTCACATTGAAACACCCAAACTGACGACTGGCCTTTTCTTTCTGGCTCGTATGCATAAATCCACAACTCGTCACCAATGACATTGTTGTGTACCGCTTTGGATGCACCACAGTTATATTTCGAAATCATTTTACGGCACCAATCGACACTAGCAATTTTTGAGCACCATTCAACAAATGTGGACTTGCACAGAACTACCGAACACAAAAGTTCGTGCAAAATCTTATGTATGCTAGTCATACTTATATAGGGTGTTTTTTCGAAGTATATAACTTTGAGTTGGCATTACTGTTTAAGATGTCGACGGATTTAACATCTGTCAAGTGATTTATTCTCAGTTTGGTTTGGCAATTCATCATGAATAGACTCACGCCTGAACAACGCTTGCAAATAGTGCAATTTTATTTCGAAAATAATGGTTTTCTGCGGAATACGTATCGCGCACTACGTCCATTTTATTTTGTTTAGCGATGAAGCGCGCTTCTGGTTGAATGGCTACGTCAACAAACAAAACTGCCGCATTTGGAGTGAAGCTAATCCTCAAGTGTATGTCGAAACACCGTTACATCCAGAAAAACTGACTGTCTGGTGCTCTTTATGGGCTGGTGGAATCATTGGTCCGTACTTCTTCAAAAACGATGAGGGCCAGAACGTTACAGTCAATGGTGATCGGTATAGAGCCATGATTACTAACTTTTTCATTCCTGAATTGAACAACCATGATGTTCAGGAGCTGTGGTTCCAACAAGACGGCGCAACATGTCGCACAGCTCGTGCCACAATCGATTTATTGAAAGACATGTTTGGTGACCGCCTAATTTCACGTTTTGGACCTGTGAATTGGCCTCCAAGATCTTGTGATTTAACACCGCTAGACTACTTTCTGTGGGGCTATGTAGAGTCATTGGTCTATGCGGATAAGCCACAAACCCTTGACCATTTGGAAGACAACATTCGCCGTGTTATTGCCGATATACGGTCACAAATGTTGGAAAAAGTCATCGAAATTTGGACTACATCCGAGCCAGCCGTGGCGGTCATATGCCAGAAATCATATTTAAAATGTAATGCCACAAGATTATCTCGCGGATAAATGAAATTCATGTCAATCAAATAATCCATCGTTGTTTAATTGCAATTTGAAGTTCTTTAGCTCTAAAAAAAACACCCTATATAATAGCCCTCGTATACACCTAGAGTTTTAATTCCGTCAGTTATTTATGATCCGCTTCTGATATCTTATTATTTCGATATCGAGATTTCTCGAGATGCGCTCAGTGAACATCGAATTCGGGACACCCTGCGCTACAGTTAATCCAAAGAAAAAAATGACAAAAGAAAATTTCCTCGGGAATTCAGGGTGATTTCCCCACATCGAAACAAAAGCGTAGCATATTTTTCCCTATTTTTTCTCAATCAAAAGATGGATGAAGGGAAACTAATGATGCGGTCGGACAGAAACTGAGAAAATTCTGCCGTTGCACGAAATCAATTAGAAAACGAGGTGGAAATGGACAACCGCGCATTTCCCTAATGTGGGTTTTCTTCCTTTGGCCAGATCTAGACGATTAGTGGCGTGGCAATATTGCGATGAAAGAAAAACACTAACCAGGAACAAGAAAACATTACGGTCAAGCTGAAGGGAAAGATGATTAGATTGAAGCTACGAGAACGCCAAGGGACTACTAGTTTCCGGTAACAAAAACAAAATGCCGAAATTAACCCATTATTCGTGGATTAGACATGTACCCTTGTTGGTTTTAAACGGCCGAAGACGACCTTACGCTTCTGCTATAATTTCAGTCATTTCTCAGACATGAATTCAGAATTAGAAAACATTTGATTTTCAACGATTTTTCACGCTAATTGTTTACTAGATGAAGTAATATACACTGTCCGTGAGGTTAAAACAAATTAATTTTTAGCTGAACAGACCATTTCAAGGAATTATCCTGATAATCTAATATTCAGGGTGAAATACTTTCGAGTAATGACGTCACCGTCAATTTTTTTGAATAGAACACCCCAATTTTGTCTCAATTTTCCGATTACTCTAGCTGAGCTGATTCCAAAAATGTATCACATGTTGATTCCAATTGGTACAGGGTGGACAAAAGTACAATAGTTTTTAGTGTGCTCATAAAGTAACGCCTAATATTCTTCATTTGTTAAATTAACACTATTATCAAAAATAACGGGTGTTTTTTTTCGAGGTATATAACTTTAAATTGGCATTACTGTTCGAGATGGCGACCGATTTAACAGCTCAGTTCTCAGTTTGGTTTGGCAATTCATTATGAATAGACTCACGCCTGAACAACGCTTGCAAATAGTGCAATTTTATTTCGAAAATAATGGTTCTGTGCGGAATACATATCGCGCACTACGTCCATTTTATTTTGTTTAGCGATGAAGCGCACTTCTGGTTGAATGGCTACGTCAACAAACAAAACTGCCGCATTTGTAGTGAAGCTAATCCTCAAGTGTATGTCGAAACACCGTTACATCCAGAAAAACCGACTGGTGCGCTTTATGGGCTGGTGGAATCATTGGTCCATACTTCTTCAAAAACGATGATGGCCAGAACGTTACAGTCAATGGTGATCGGTATATAGTGTTATGGAATGGTATTATCAACTTATAAAATCAATGAGAATACATTACCAGACTCTATCCTTCGGAAACTAAAGCAAATTCATCAAATAGATAATGAATTTTAATTTGATATGATCCAATAATTTTAAAGAAAAGTAGAGTAACTTTATTCATTTATTCCATTCATTTGCACATTATAAAAGTAGCATAAATCCAATATTTCTCAAGTACTATATCAATATTCATTCAAAACATCTCAGGATCTGAAACAAAATGAAAATATTAATAAAATTCAAGTTCAATTTGATAAAATCAACAAAAGATATTCATGTAATAATGTTAAAAGAGTCAAAAGACTGAATATTCAATTTTCATTCAAAATGATAAAAAATAATCATTTAATTTATATTTCATATGTTAATTTTCATGAAATAGCTTGGGATCTAGTGAATTACATCTAGATGCAATCTCAAAAATGTAATACTAGCCAAAATTCCTAATAAAATTGTAAATAATGGATAGGGATAGGATATCGAATGATAAATCAGGGATTCCAAAGTAATTAATGTCTCAAACATACAAAAATGTATATATTTCATTAGATTATAGTATAATTTAAAAATATGTAGTAGATTTTAGGAGTTATAGATAGAAATATTTGAATATTAGGCCAAAGAAAGTGAATATTAGAAAAATTTCCAAATTGTATATAGAATATTTGAAAATTTTGTAACTTCGAATCGACCGAATGCAACATATGTGGTACCAAAAGATGCGGAAAAAAATGAAGAAATTAACTAGATCAAGATTGAAGAAGGAAAACTTACCTCAAAAGAGAAAATTGCGAAAGCATCATATTTGGAAAATTTTTTGACATCCAAGGCAATCTTGATTTCAAGAAAAAATTGAAAATCTATATAAAGCCCAGCCGAATGACAGCTAATCAGTCAGTAAAAAACCATTGTTGAGAGCACATCACCTGACTCAAGAAATTTACCCGAAATAATTGATAAACGAAAGAATTTATTTACGAAAATTTGCAAGATATTAAAATTGTTAAATACGTACCTGAAAATCATTGTGAGAAGAAGTGGAATATTATTTAATCAATTTCAAGAAGAAATTACCCTGGATTCAAGCAAGTTGAAGCAATATCAAATGGAAAATGGATTCAAAACAATGCAACTGAATTAATACGAATTAAGGTTATAATCCATTCGAGGTTAGGAGCATAGAAGACGATACCATACCATAACATAGAACACTGATGAGGTCGATGAAGATTTGAATACGTAAATATAAGATTAGATTAATATAAATTTAGTTATTAGATAAGAATTTCTTTATAGTTAGTGAATTTTGAAAATATTAATTAAATTAAAAAAAATATATAATTGAATTTGAATGAACCCTCCTGAGATATATAGAGTCGGCGCAAAATCATAAAAAATATAGTATCAAATTTAGTTATTGGATCGAATCAATTTAAATCAAATCAACAACATAATCTCAACAACTTGAATATATATACGATCCATAACAATAGCCATGATTACTAACTTTTTCATTCCTGAATTGAACAACCATGATGTCCAGGAGCTGTGGTTCCAACAAGACGGCGCAACGTGTCACACAGCTCGTGCCACAATCGATTTATTGAAAGACACGTTTGGTGACCGCCTAATTTCACGTTCTGGAGCTGTGAATTGGCCTCCAAGATCTTGTTATTTAACACCGCTAGACTACTTTCTGTGAGGCTATGTAAAGTCATTGGTCTATGCGGATAAGCCACAATCCATTGACCATTTGGAAGACAACATT
This sequence comes from Harmonia axyridis, assembly GCF_914767665.1. Lineage (NCBI taxonomy): Eukaryota > Metazoa > Arthropoda > Insecta > Coleoptera > Coccinellidae > Harmonia > Harmonia axyridis. Next base: position 2,833,468 of record NC_059508.1, read on the forward strand.
CGCCGTGTTATTGCCGATATACGACCACAAATGTTGGAAAAAGTCATCGAAAATTGGACGTCCAGATTGGACTGCATCCGAGCCAGCCGTGGCAGTCATATGCCAGAAATCATATTTAAAATGTAATGCCACAAGATTAATTTGAGGATAAATAAAATTCATGTCAAGCGAATAATCCATCGTTGTTTTATTGCAATTTAAAGTTCTGTAGCTCTAAAAAAAACACCCTTTATTTATTGTCTAGCGGCAATTGGTTTGAATGTTACACCCTGTAGTTTGTTATATTTTTAGATTAATAAAGATGAGCTGTTTCCAAACATGTTTGGTACTTGTGGTCTGGCAGACAGAATATGAAAGAAATTATTTCTTATCGATTCAAAAAAAAACATAGTCGTCTAGTTTTTTGTGAAATGTCATTATTTGTTTATTGCCGCTAGACAACAAGTATTTTTGATAATATTGTTAATTTAACTTTAAAGAATGTTACGCGTTACTTTATGAGCACACACAAAACTATTTTATTTTTGTCCACCCTATACCAATTGGAATCAACATGTAATACATTTTTGGAATAAGCTCAGCTAGAGTAATCGGAAAATTGAGACGAAATGGGGATGTTCCATTGAAGAAAAAACGGTGACGTCATTACTCGAAAGTAATTAACCCTGTGTATCAGATTATTATTTCAAAATACGGTAAATTAAAATCAAAAATCGACGTGTTTCAGGATTATTTCTTAAAATGGTCTGTTTAGTTGAAAATGAATTTGTTCCATACTTTACGGACAGTGTATATATTCCACTGTCGAAGACAGACTCTCAAAACAATTCTTCGACTAATGAAAAAATGTATAGTATTGTATATTCCATTTATTTTAGCAATACCGGATCGAGGAAAAAATGTCGTAGACAGACTTTCGAAATAATCCTTCAACTACAGACAAAACAATTTTCGAGATTAATTTCCGTACGTTCATTGTATTCTCAAAGATTTATTATGATTCATTCAAATTCTTAAGAAATCAATTTCATATAAACGCTGAGTATAGCAGATGAAAATCAAATCGAAAACAACCAAACCAATTTATATTACACTTTATATATGACTGAATTACAATGATATAATGGACACAAAGTGAATTGAATCTCGGAATAAATGAAAAGAAATTATATATAAGGTGTCTCATAAAAAAGTCAAAAATCTAAATGTCTTTGAAACGCATGACATTTTTGAGAAACCGATAACGGGATGCTTTTCCACAAATCTGCGGCTGAAAAAACTGCGTTGAAAAATATAGGGTGTCCAATTTAAAAAACGCCATCTCCCCTCTATATCTCTAAAACGGTAATTAATTTCTAAGATGTGATATGAGTATGACACATACCATTAAAATTACTGAAAGAAACGTTTTAGAATTTTTAGAATATCTCCAGAACCAAGATAAAGCGAAGTATTTGAAACAGTAATCTTCCACAAACGTTCTGTAACTCGAGAACGAATCAAGTTATCTATGATCTTTTTCATTCCTGAATTGAACAACCATGATGTCCAGGAGCTGTGGTTCCAGCAAGATGACGGAACATGTCACACAGCTCGTGCCACAATCGATTTATTGGAAGACACGTTTGGTGACCGCCTAATTTCACGTTTTGGACCTGTGAATTGGCCTCCAAGATCTTGTGATTCAACACCGCTAGACTACTTTCTGTGGGGCTATGTAAAGTTATTGGTCTATGCGGATAAGCCACAAACCCTTGACCATTTGGAAGACAACATTCGCTGTGTTATTGCCGATATACGGCCACAAATGTTGGAAAAAGTCATCGAAAATTGGACGTCCAGATTGGACTACATCCAAGCCAGCCATGGCGGTCATATGCCAGAAATCATATTTAAATTGTAATGCCATAAGATTATCTTGCGGATAAATAAAATTCATGTCAATCGAATAATCCATCGTTGTTTTATTGCAATTAAAAGTTCTATAGCTCTAAAAAAACACCCTTTACCTTTCCGTTTGAAAAAATCAAGTTGACCTTGAAATCCTTGAACTCAAGGTTAAGGTCAAAACACAATATGTTCAATTAGTTTCGCCCTTGATACCTTGCATCTTTTAGTTGAAATTTTTTCTGAATTACATAATTTTTGGCATAATTGACTGTCTCAAGTTAAATGCTTCACCCGGTATGTGAAAAATATTATACATTAATTAATTGAAATTAATTTTGTATCAAATGTAATTCAAACGAATTTCATATCAGAAGAATTGTGCAAATAATAACTTTCGATATTCGCTTTTTGGAACCTCAGAACCCCCAAGTGAAAGTAATATCTACGCCCTTGCTGGACGGCATTAAGGAAAAGCACTAATGGTAGGATCCACCGAGCGGAAATGCTCGAAAATCATAAAATACTTCTGGAAGCCCAATGTTCGAAAATCCCCTAGGAAGGTCGATGATTTTCCACCAATACATGACAAACTTCATGAAATACAGTTTAGCCAAGTGAAACGTGACATCTAAGGCCAGCAAAGAAAACTGGCCAACTAAATGGTACATTAACCGTATTTTCGATAGATTCAAGATGTGAAAGCTGTGTTGACCGCACAAAACATCAATTTTATGACCCGGAATCTCATCACGATTTCGGATGTGACTTTCCGATAGCACAAGGGGAATAAAGTCAGCCAGAATGGAAAACCGAAATGCTCCAACTCGAAATATTAATTTCTAATGCGAGTTGGGGCTTATCTTCCTGATTGAATCATTTTGTAGAAATCCATTAAATGTCCAACTTTTACCCAAATTTCAATTTACCCAATTTTGAGCATGATGTCCTTCCGAATTTCTTTCACAGGGAAACCTCGTTTAGTGAAAATCGCAGCTGGAATTTTTATCTCATTAACTGAGGTTTCTCTGTGAACCAACTATGTCATTCAGTTAGGTTTCTATGAGAAAATGCTCACTTTCCAACGTGAGGTACGACACCATTCTATTCTATTCTATATGGTAAAATCATATAAAGAAAAATCCCTACAAATTTCACACTATGGTTTATTATATTCTTTGTTCGCTTGAAATATGGAAAAACGCAAGGAAAATATAATTCACATGAATATCTAGCGGCAGGATTCGAATAAGGGGCATTCGTTTCGTATCCTAGATCCTTGCGGTGCATATTAATACAGAGTGATTCACCGCGATGGACAATTAGACGCTTATGGAAAAATAATCATGATTTTGTGCTGAAAATTTGCATGTTAGGGTTTGAGATAATGATCTTTCTCTCTAAAATATTTTCTGAACTTCTGAACGATTCGCGGGTTGATGAGATTCTCATGAAAAAATGGTGGCGACGTGGACTCGAAAAATTTTTTTTTCGAAAACACCTTTTTCATTTTCGATTCTACAAATACCTAGTTTTATAAAACTGTTTGCAGTTCCGATCGAAAATGTACAGGATGGTTACCAGAAGATCATGAAGTTGGACAACTCAAATTCACCAAAACTCGAGATCTTCAAATTAGAACCTATTATTTTTATAATTTCAGTCCATTCTATGTAGTGAGGGTTACTTTAGCAAACCCTATATCTAGCATGAAATGTCAAATTTAGTCATGGAAACATCGAATTTCAGTTTCTTTCTGTTTTTTCCAAGAGTCACAGACTACTCCTCACAGTTAGAAATTGCGGTTTTTCCTCGATAACTCTTGAAGTATTAAATTTAGGTATAGGGTTTGCTGGAGTAACCCCCACTCTTTTTGTCCGTAGAATCGACTGAAATAATAAAAAATATGGGTTTTAATTTGAAAATCTTGAGTTTTGATATATTTGAATTGTTCATGATCTTCTGATAAACACCTTGTACATTTTTGGTCCAAATCGCAAACAGTCATATAATACTACGTATTTGTAGAATCAAAAATGAAAAAATTTTTTTTTTGAAGGAAACTTTTTCTGCAGAAATTAAAAAAAAAAGCCACAATATTTTTCATAAGAATTCCATTAACTCATGAACCGATGAATTTTCACCCAAGGTATGGCATATTGCTGAAGTTGTCATCAAAAAAGCTATCTAATGAGGTAATAATATACTGGTTGTGCCTTTTGAAACAAGGAAGTAGTAGTCTGCTTCCGGTAGAACTGGAAGTAGTGATCTCAAAATATTTGAGGTAGAAGGATCATTATCTCAATCCCTAGCATGCAAATTTTGAGTACAATATTGTGATCAGTTTTCCATAAACTCCTAATAGGCCATCGCGGTGAATCACCTTGTATATTATTCTATTCAGTATCATCCCAGTAATTTTCTGATTTTTATTTTTGAATTTGGTCAAGTAGTCTTTTATATTTCGTGAAGGTATATGTATGCACTATGAAGACTGTTCCTAAATTGGAGTTACAAACGAATATGACAGATTTCTCGGATTTTCGAGATACAGGAAGTTAAAGTTTAATTTTTTTAGATTTTGTTCCTCATAGCACTTTCCATTCACAAGATATCCAACTCAAATTTGGCATAGATATTCGAATTCAAATATTTCATCTTGTGATATGCTTATTTCGAAAGCAAATCTAAAGGGCCACTTCTTTCATCCAGATTTTTTTTTGGTGGATTACATCATCGTGATGTTCAGTCATCAGGGTAGCCAATTACCGAAATAAAAGGCAGCCCTCATAGAGCAACCGATTTTCATATAAAGCTGAAGAGCTAGTTTTCGAGGGAAGCTCTGGACGGCCAACGAATGGATTGTTCATTTAATTTTTGGATTCTACACCTTTGAGATTTTATTAATTCGGAATTTCTAAATGATCCCTTCATTTGATTGATAGACATCCATCTATGACAAACAAGCGTCATATGAAAATGAAATGGATTATATAGAAGAGATGAAAAACATTGGAATGTTCTCGCTAATTTTCAATGCGAATTTTAGGAGAATATAAATATCCAGTTCAACCAGGTTATGACATAAAGTCACTGCTTACCTCAAATGGCAGTCATGCAACACACACTTTTTAGCTTATTTCCCTTCCAAAATCGAATGTGTGTTCACAAATGGCCTAATCCTGAAATACAACAATGAAAGTTATGTTGAGAGGAAACAAATATATACTTGAGTGCTTCCCATCATAACCGGATTGCTCTTCATTTCGCGTTACAAAATCTTGTTTATTCAGTGCAATTACATCATTCGTCTGCTCTACCGATTCTGAAAGACCATGCTATAAGACCTTCCAGTCATATATCTCGAAGTACAAACATTGTTTCTTGTCTCCGGGTTTTTGTTGGTCTAAAGCGCATCCCCAAAGTTCTGTTAAGGCCGATCTCAAAGGGACAAACACGATGTTTTTGTTCTCGCGCACAAAGAACCCTAAGCTAGTCCAAAGTCCAAGTATTGTGACCAAACCGACCATTTCTAATCTAATAACTAATTTGGAACTATGGCTTATTCATACTGAAGCCATAATTAGGTTCCCTCGTATTTCCACTGAGCTTTCCAGAAAATGCAAATGTCAGAGATTAGAAATCTAGCTTAATCAGTTTCGGAAATAGAAGAGAAGTTTCCTGTAACTTTTGATAAATAAGGGGGCGCCTTCACAATGAAAATGTCAGGACAAGACATAAAGATAAAGGAACATTATTCAACGTGGTTTTTGTTTCTAACTCATCATGGTTGTGGAACTTGATTTATAAACGAACTTCGCCGAATTCAGATTGAAGATTCGCCAATTATGTTATTAAAGCCTCTGATCATCTTATTAAACAAGGCAAATTATGTTTGGTCTGTTTGATCTACGCTATTCAATGTATTCTTTGTGTTATTTACTGAAACGATTATTGTTCCTAATTCTGAGAAGTTTGTTAGCATCCCCTATGTTCGTTTCACTTCTTCCTCGCCATCCTACACGAACAACTTTAAATTGCAATAAAACAACGATGGATTATTCGATTGACATGAAGTTTATTTATCCGCAAGATAATCTTGTGGCATTACATTTTAAATATGATTTCTGGCATATGACCGCCACGGCCGGCTCGGATGTAGTCCAATCTGGACGTCCAATTTTCGATGACTTTTTCCAACATTTGTAGCCGTATATCGTCAATAACACGGCGAATGTTGTCTTCCAAATGGTTAAGGGTTTGTGGCTTATCCACATAGACCAATGACTTTTCATAGCCCCACAGAAAGTAGTCTAGCGGTGTTGAATCACAATATCTTGGAGGCCAATTCACAGGTCCAAAACGTGAAATTAGGAGGTCACCAAACGTGTCTTTCAATATATCTATTGTGGCACGAGTTGTGTGACATGTTGCGCCGTCTTGTTGGAACCACAGCTCCTTTTTTGAAGAAGTACGGACCGATGATTCCACCAGCCCATAAAGCGCACCAAACAATTAGTTTTTTTGGATGTAACGGTGTTTCGACATACACTTCATCGCTAAACTAAATAAAATGGACGTAGTACGCGATACTTATTCCGCACAGAACCATTATTTTCGAAATGAAATTGCACTATTTACGAGCGTTGTTCGGGCGTGAGTCTACTCATGATGAATTGCCAAAGCAAACTGAGAAGAAATCACTTGACAGCTGTTAAATCGGTCGCCATCTTGAAGAGTAATGCCAACTTAAAGATATATACCTCGAAAAAACACCCTATATAATCAGTTTTCTACAATTAATTTCCGAATTTCGAAAAAAATGGCGGAAGCAAAGTTGTACGACTAGGTACTTGGGTTAGGTCAAGTAAATTTGGTTGATGTTTTTTTTGTTTTTCTCTTGGGCTCGCCAATTCTAGATGAATTAGAATCCAGTATTTTTTGTACGGTATATTTTCTTGTCATTTAGCCTATCATCGTAGGTACCCTCACGAATTTGCAATCACAAATAAAAAATAATATTATGATATTTTTTCAACTACGTCTCCGCATCTTTAGGTTTTCTATGCGGAATAATATCGAAATCTTCCTGATCATTTCACAGAGAAAACTCGATGTTTAAGGAATTATTCAAGACTCCCCTTCATGTGTAGGGGATGCAATTTACTCCCGCTCAAATGCACAGGGAGAACAGTCCGAAATGAACAATATGTTGCCAAAGAAAACAAGACATATCCATCATACTTGACATCCTGAATCAATTAACGTTTTTTCCAACAGTCGACTGATTCCAACTCCCTTTCCGAAATATGAAATTATTCTTGATTGCCTCTTCTATTTCTTCGCAATTATTAGAACTTCTGCCCACTTGGTGTATTTGAACGTTTGACGCTGTACTCAGCTTGTCACTCTGAACATTAAAAGCAGCACTTTCAAGATATCCTATTCGTGGTGCTTCAAAGCAGAATGATCGTTTAGAGATTTTCTGAATAGAGCGGACTAATCTCGTTTGAAGGCGATGTCTGAGAACTAGAACAGAAAAATTCCTCCTACACCTTCGTGGAAATGAATGAACTTCTTGGAAATAAACGAGAAAGATTTATTTTGGAGGCCGATTCTCTAATAATCTCCATCAATCCCTGAAATATTTTTTTAAGCTGGACCATCTGCTGGTTTCCTTTTTCGGTACAGATTATTCAGTATTAAGAAAAAATGGATGCAAGTTATCCTGAAAAATGCGTATAATGAGTTTAAGGAATATTTCCAGAAAGCTGTCAAATATTGAGAAATGGAATTTATGTCGGAAATACCCTTTTTACTGCTGCAGGATCATGAACAGCTTTGTCTTCATCATTTTATTCTCTTCCGTTCCTCAAAATTGAAAATGTTCAGTTCCTAGCTTATAAATCCATAGATCCTGAGATACTGTACAAATAAAACCATGAAATTAAGAAAAAATCAACATTCAACATTATTCGTTAACATAACCACCTTCAAGTGACATCGATGTACTTCAAAGGCCCTCCAAGTTGTCAATACTCTTTCTGTTGAAAGATTCGTCTTTGATCTCGAAATTGGCTTCAAGGGTGGTAATCACTTCTTATTGAGAGCAACATTTCTTTCTTTGGAGCACCTTTTAACAGTTGTTGGCGATGGAATGGAAGAAAAAAATTATTAAAAATGAGACAGAAGGCTCAGATAAGATATTTTTAAATTTAGGAACAATATGAGTTAACAGAAAATTCATTCGAATCTACGAAGGTTACTATTTATGTATTGAGAATACAAAAAATAAACAAACGATTTTGATGCAAAATATTTTGACTGCTTTGAGATCTATACATTTCTGCATGCGATTGAACCATCATTCGAAATATTTTTTCCAGTCAGAAGATGATAATTCTAAAACATGCGTTTTGTAGACCTCAACAGCATCTTCGTGGGATGAGAATCGTAGCCACGAAGTTGATTTTTAATTTCTGAGAAGAGCAAGAAGTCATTCGGTGCGAAGTCGGGGATGTAAGGTGGATGACCCATAAATTTGATTTGTTGAGTGTCCAAATACTCATTCGTTGCATTTGATGTGTGTGAGCTCGCATTGTCATGATGCAAGATGATTTATCATTTTGGGTTTGTTTCTCTCAATTTACAGAAAACTCCAGAAGAACAAACGGTTTCATACCACTCTGAATTAACGGTATTTTGATTTTCAAGAGCCACAATTGCCACAGGACCAGTTTTCGTGGAGAAAGATTTGCTTCTTGACGCTTCGAGAACGAACAACTTTTGTTGGCTTTGCTTCACATTGAAACACCTAAACTGCCGACTGGCCTTTTTTTCTGGCTCGTATGCATACATTCACAACTCGTCACCTGTGACGATGTTGTATACCGCTTTGGATGCACCACAGTTGTATTTCGAAATCATTTTACGCGACCAATCGACACTAGCAATTTTTTGAGCATCATTTAACAAATGTGGAGTCTAACTTGCACAGAGCTACCGAACACACAAATGTTCATGCAAAATCTTAAGTATGGTAGTCATACTAATGCTTTAACATCTCTCGATTTCCTGATATGTCACATGACGATCTTCTCCAATCAGTTTTCGCACAGTTTCAATATTTTCCCGCACAACGACTGATTTTGGAAGACCTTTTTCAAATTCATCCGAGAGAGAACTACGTCCACGTTTGAATTCACTGTACCACCCAGTACAGTGGCTTTAAATTGTGCATCATCGCCAGAAGTTGAATTTAGTTGATAGATGCATTTTTCTTAATCCACGTCGAAAGTCATAATTTTCATAGCTCGAAAATTTTCACGAGTTAAATCCATATTTTGACAGACATGAAATTTTCAATTTACTGTAAACAACAAAAATTGTGCTCGTACGTCGAAACGTTATGAGTACTTATAACACAAAAACTATCAAATTTTACGATGTCATTATCAGATTTCTCCTGACAATATCAGTGTTGCCAATTCTCAATACATAAATAGTAGCCTTCGTATAACTCTTTCATCTGAAGAGTAAATGAAATTTCTTTGATCTCAAGAAACATGAAAGTTTTATTGGAAAATTCGGAATTGATTTCCCTTCATCCAATTTGTTTAGTGAAATATTCATGACAGCCCTAGAAAGGAAAATATTTTCCCCTGCGAATATCAGCTTGACCGATTATGTAATGTACTGGAAGCGATATGTGGACGATATTTTCTGTATATGGACTGGCTCGACTTCAGAATTGAATTCTTTTTTAAATTTGATGAATTCCTTCTATAGCTCCATTCAGTTCACTTTAGAAATGAAGGACAACAATAAGTGTTTGAATTTCTTAGACATTCAGGTGGAAATAATAAATGAACATCTCGAATTTGATATATATATATAGAAAACCCACTTTATCTGATATTTTGATCCCTAACAGCAGTTCACACCCTTATAAGATCAAGATGTCTGCATTTCACACCTTAGTACATAGACTGATTTCAATTCCATTATCTGAAATTAACTTTGAAAAAGAAGTTCAAACACTGAAAGTATTAGCCATGAACAATGGATACCCTCCTAAAATAATTGACAAATTGAACGTTTAGACCTCTTGGCATTTTTAGAAATATCCTCAGCGCAAAAACAAAATCTCCCAATTGTAAATGATCAATTAGATTTCCGTCTGTCTCCACTTTCAACATCTGTCACCTAGTCATCTATATGTACTTGTATATATTATTTTATTCAGTTTTGAAAATGAGATGAAACCCGAAACATGCATGTCAACAAGATCTTATATATTTTATTAATAAACTGTGAAACGTATACTTGGTCAAGTGTTTTTATTTTATTAATATTCATTGGAAAAGATGTTTTACTGTCCATATACAGTATTGGCAACGATACTTCTGGATATTGTAGATAAACATGCTAGGGATAGATATGAAATCTCATTAGTTAAACAGAGGTAGTATGATGTGGTCATAGAACAATTCCCTTTCCAACATGGCTTTGATTGAACAGGGTACAAGTATAGGAGTGTTCAAAATAATTAACTCTCCTACGAAATAATAATGCCTATACCAGACAGTGATTTGAAGTGGTAGAGGATACAGTTTCTTCTTGTTTCTACTTAGATTTTCACAGTTTGTGGAAGGGAAAAAGGAAAACTTTGTCACCCATATATATTTTTTTATTAATGTATGTATTTCTTTCCAACATATTGTCATTACATTCGTTTGGCGGTATTCCCAAACGGGAAAAGCGTATGACCTAACGGCAGTGCTTTTCCTAGTTTCTTATTCGATATTTCGATTCACACTGCCCAAAACCCAATGGTGTATTATTGAAAATAATCAACTGAAAAGCATTCGTCTCAAATCCATTAATTATATTTAGTTGTCAAGTTACTAATTGTTTTGTAGCTCGTATAGATGTCATTCAGTATATGACTGATTGTGATGGAATGTTGATATGGAAGTCCTAAAAATCCTCAAAGTTGTTTTATTTTTCGAGAGAATTCCTTTCATCATCTCTGAGAATGCCAGTGGCGGGTCTAGCTAGACCATGGGAAGTAGGGAAGCTTTACCACATTCTTTCGATTTTGAGGTCTGGTCATATTCAAGAACAGAAATAATTATTTCTACTTGATTTACTTCATTTGTTGAGCTCACAGATTCAGAATGAACCCGAAAATATAGTATATATTAATCTATAATTATTTTGTTTATTTTCATAGTTTGTAGATTTTGGGAATTGATGTCATTTTGAGAAATTTTGTTTTTTTTATTCTGAGAATAAACTATATTATTATAGTTGTACCAATTGGAATCAACATGTGATACATTTTTGGAATCAGCTCAGCTAGAGTAATCGGAAAATCGAGACAAAATGAGAAGTAATTTCTTTCATATTCTGTCTGCTAGACCACAAGTACCAAACATGTTTGGAAACAGCTCATTTTTATTGATCTAAAAATGTAGCAAACTACAGGGTGTTATATTCAAACCAATTGCTGCTAGACAATAAGTATTTTTGATATTATTGTTAATTCAACTAATAAAGAATGTTACGCGTTACTTTATGAGCACACAAAAAACTATTGTATTCTTGTCCACCCTGTACCAATTGGAATCAACATGTGATACATTTTTGGAATCAGCTCAGCTAAAGTATTCGGAAAATTGAGACAAAATGGGGGTATTGAATTTAAAAAAAATGACGGTGACGTCATTACTTGAAAGCAATTCACCCTGTATATTCCAATATACCTAATAATATATCTAATATACCTAATAATATATCTAATATAAAATAATCTAAAATCTAAAATCTAATATAAAATAATAATCTATTATTATTTTAAAATACGGTAACTTAAAATCAAAAATCGACGTGTTTCAGGATTATTTCTTAAAATGGTCGGTTTAGCTGAAAATGAATTTGTTCCATACTTTACAGACACAGTGTATGTAGTGTTAAAAGATATTCATAGACAAAACCGTTTCAATTAACATGTCTGCTATAATGTAGGAATCCAAAAATAATTTCACGATCATTGTTATTCCTTTTAAAATAACTTGTATATGAGATGAGATAGTACCTATGTGTTCTGATTAATGTTTGTTGTTTTAACTGTACTATCGAAAACATCGTCCAACTTCTTGATTGTCTGGAATTTTGGCTAAAATAAGTAAAGTATCCAAATTCGAAAATATAAAATTTGAAGTAATATTCTAAAATTTGAAACATCCTTTGTGATGATTGTCAAGAAAAATATGCATAATTCCATAACCTAGCTGAAGAAATGCTGCGAATTGTCCTTATTTACTAATGAATTTTATAAGCCTTGTGTTATACGAGAATCGTTTGGTCCTCTTCTAGCAAAGATTAATTCATTAGATTATCTATGAAGATTGGAAAGACATCTAAATAATGCAGCATCTCTGGATTTTTCTGAATAGGTAAATGCATATATTCCGGTCTCTATGGATTATCCTTACTTTCATTATGAAAGCTGTGCTTCCGTAGCATCCATGGTAAACACGCCACTGGAGAATGCCGTATTTATTTTGCAGGGTAGGGCGTTTTTACAACTGGGGCTATATAAAGACCAGGCTCTCGTCTGCTTTGTCTCATATCGTTATCAAACAGAATGTTAGGAAAGAAGTTGGTTAACAGTTTGTTTGCCGAAGAAAATTGATACCGTCACCAAGTCATCTTTAGCAACTTGGAAGCGGAGGGGACGGATAATCCTTGGGGGCAGACCGCTTCTAATTTACATTTATTCAAATGGCTTCAAATTTGAGGCTATTTTTCCTGTAGATGTATTCAGGCTCTGCCACGGTTTTCACAGTTATTGATTAAAAAGATTAAAGGGCAGATGTATTCATGAGATTTTCAGGAACGAGTCTTCTTATTTCAACACAAAGATTCCTCCTGGTGAATGCTTCTTGCTGCTGTTGTATCAACACGGTGGATCCGTAAGCCTTTCCTTGGAAAGTACATGAATGTTTCTGATCTTTAGTATAAATATGCTTCTTTATTCGCTAGTTTTCAGATCAGGATAGTTGTGAATAGTAAACAGAAAGTCCTTAAATCAAGAGGGTGAGGAGAATCTCTTTTCAGCTAATGAGGGAATACAACTGAAAAAACTATACTAGTTCACATCTTGATTTATTATTTTTCTTATTTTACCGAGCATGCAAATTGTGTATTCAATGAAAATCCTAATACTTGAACATTGAATTCAATGAACTAATATAATGAATGTAAGATTTTTGAGAAACGAATTCAAAACAAATCTTTTTCCTTGATTATGTGTCCTTAAAATCCATCACGGATTTTTGTGGTTCTCTTGAATTCACCGATACAGTGGGTGATTGAAAAATTCTTTGTTGCTTTTACACGGGAAAACAAACAATTGTTATCATGCCATAACCTTCCGAACCACAGATTATCTTTCGGTAACGAATTTTTTGACTTTTTTCGGTTGTGCCTCAAGCGAAAAATAAATGTGAAGCAGTAAGGAAAAGATCTTGTTATTGATGAAAAACAGATAATCACAGCTTGATAACCGGCGAAAAAGGAACCAAAACCTTTATCAACATTGTCAACGTTTCGAATCTTTATTGATTCTTCATCAGGGCTACAGGGATATAAAATTAATAAAATTGATGGCACCTCATAAGAGGAACATAATACAACTACACACAAGTTCAGCGGTATTTTTGAGAATAAAAATGATACAATATAAAGAATTAAAAACTCACTAAAAACCAAAATGCTGTTTGTTGGGTGGACAAAATACAATAGTTTTGTGTGTGCTCATAAAGTGACACGTAACATTTTTATTAGTTAATTTAAAAATATGATCAAAAATATTTATTGTCTATCGGCAAAAACCAAATTATGACATTTGACAAAAAACTAGACGACTACGATTTTTTTTTTTGAATTGATAAGAAATCATTTCTTTCTTATTCTGTCTGCTAGATCACAAGTACCAAATACGTTTGGAAACAGCTCATTTTTATTAATCTAGAAATGTAACAAACTACAGGGTGTTACATTCAAACCAATTGCCGCTAGACAATAAGTATTTTTGATAATATTTTTTATTTAACTAATAAGGAATGTTACGCGTTACTTTATGAGCACACACAAAACTATTGTATTTTTGTCCACCCTGTACCAAATGGAATCAACATGTGATACATTTTGGAATTAGCTCAGCTAGAGTAATGGGAAAATTGATACAAAACGGGGTTGTTTCATTTAAAAAAATGACGGTGACGTCATAACTCGAAAGTAATTCACCCTGTATATTAGATTATTATTCCAAAATACGGTTTATTAAAATCAAATATCGACTTGTTTCAGGAAAATTTCTCAAAATGGTCTTTGTTCCATACTTAACGGACACAGTGTATAGAAAGGAAAAATGCAATACTATGAATTTCGATCAAATTACAGTATTATTTCAAGAAGCGAACCTGATAAATCCAATTTAACTGACATTTCTGATTCTAAAACAAAGAGTCAATTAAAAGAGAGCTCACCAACGTGTATTTCTCCAACATCGTTGTCAGACTGATATACACGAATGATGCCTTTTCGAATCCAATGGCGGGAAAAACTTTTTTTTCTGAGTGATTGCATAGGCAATCACCGAACGCGCACGTTGAATATAAATTTCTATCATTTTTGCGAAAGAGAACAATTAGTATTCATTTCAGCATTCTTTTTTTCGTTATAATGTTTGATCGCCGTTCAGTTCACGTGAATGAAAAACAATTTCCACAATGCAGAATAGAAATTGCCGCATGTAGGTATTTAAGCTGTCAACGTAAAACAATCATATGCTGCACGTAATAACCGACGTCGTTTTTTCGTTCTCCGTTCTTCTATTCCGGTTTATTTATCGTCAAATTAGATAAAATTCGTGATTGGAATATATCACGGGCTTGAACAGCGACCTGAAAATGTAATTGTTTCTTCTGGAAAATTGTTTCCATATCTCCCCCCTCCCCTATGAATAATTTCGGCCTGACTGCCAACTAAGAAATGCAGATTTCCCTTATCTGTAGGGAAGGGGAGAATTTGCTGAAAAAATATTGTAGCTGCTTAATTTCGTTCTGCCACCTTAATATCCCCAATTTTATCGTAACCGAATGACAAATATGCTAATGAGCTAATTTGGACCCTGGTGGATCTAATTTTTTGTAAAACTCACGATCTGACAAGCGGGAAAATCGATGATGCACCAGTGGAAACTGTGTGAACCTTGAAAAAAGATAAGACATTGTATAAACATAATGGCAATAACGTCAAACCAGGAGTTTTCGGGCACTCGTCATTCATGCGTCAATTGCACTTTTTGAGAACACATAACAAAAAAAAGTATATCGATTGAAAAGAAGACCTAATTTCAGTCCCGACATCCTGAATTTATAACAATGATGACCTTAATAGTTTTCTTCCATCCTGCGAATATTGACGTGCCAAAAAATGAATTGAACATCGTGGCAGTTAAGACAGATAGGGTTTCTAATAGCTGGGAAGATTGAAGCGATGTTTCACGTCATTTCCGAAATTTTCCAATAATTACCAATTTGTACCAGATACAAAGATTTGGAAATCTGATGGGAATTCTCAGTGAACGTCATTGTGGTTGAGTATTTTCCGGCCTGATTGGAGACATAAATAATCAATCAAAGTATCACACAGAGAGCGTAAAAGGTTTTCGCTTGAAGATCTCCTATATTTTGTTTCGAACACTTTTTATTAATTGATTCGGATAATATTGTGCAATGAATTGGTAAAATATACCACGTCATTCAGTAGGTCCCTTGTCTGCGCCTAGATGGCACTGTTAGTGCCATACTACTTTTTTCTCGTTAGTACCAAGCCGCAACATGTGTTTCAAAATTTCGGAACAAAAAGTTAAGTCTGGAACGAGATGTTGAAGGTTCAGTGATGCTACATTTTTCCGTTTGAAAGAAATGGGTTTCGTGTAATGATAAAACACTATGCAAGCAAGGCAATGGCTTGATAAGTGTTATTCAGACTCTGTTCCAACAAAAACGGTTGAAAGAAAGTATGCTACCGTCTGAAATGTGGTAGAAGAACCAACGACAATGCTAAACGCTCTGGTCTTCAACTCGGCTTCAATATGTAGATGACATTAGACATTTGGTGCTAGAGTAATGAAAATTTGAAGGCTTTTTTGAATATTAAGATTGAAACGTTCTCTTGACCATGAAAAATGAAACACATGATATTTTACTGTTTCTGAATGTTTGGTAACAGTAAATCTCGAAGGTAGACTAGAGCAAATGGTTAACAGGAAACTAACTCATAAGGACAGATATCTGCACGTGCAGTCTTATCACCATCCACAACAAAAACGAGGGATGATAAAGACACTTGTGGATGGAGCTTGACGTTCCTATTCATCAGCCCAAATTCAGGAGTAGTTGGATAACTCGCTACAAGCTTTTTGTCCAATCATCA
The DNA here is from genome assembly GCF_914767665.1 of Harmonia axyridis. Taxonomy (NCBI): domain Eukaryota; kingdom Metazoa; phylum Arthropoda; class Insecta; order Coleoptera; family Coccinellidae; genus Harmonia; species Harmonia axyridis. The sequence goes on from NC_059508.1 coordinate 2,849,866, forward strand.
TAACTCGGAAAAAAAAGAACGAGATAAAACGCCAAGACGTTAAACAGGAGAAGGCTGGCCTCCACAAATAGTTTTCTGGGGAAAAGCTCACTTTAAAACTTTCGGTGAGTGAAATAATTAGGAAACTTCAAGGAAGGAATAACGTTGAACCTACGCAAAAATTGAAGCGAATGCTTAAGATAAAGTTGATCCTTTCAGACAGGTAAGCTTTCGTGGAAAACGTTGTATCGGTAATACAAACAGATGCATTAGCACTCGTGTCCACGAACAATGATGTCGGTTGAATCAATCGGATAAGTACAAACTTGCCAAACATGCTTTAACCAACGTACACAACATCTAGTTGATTGGAATATATAAGCCGTTCATAGTGTCTAATTACCAGTAATCGAGCGTACTCGGACTAATCAGACTAGAAGTGTAGAGAATGAGCCACCTATCCTAACGCCACCTATAGAAAAAAAATTGAATACTGTATTTGATCAGCTGAAATCAGTTCGGAGTAATAAAGTGTTGAGTTATAATATAGGTACGAACGGGAGACATTTGAAGATACTTACCGGAGTTGTACGAAAAACCTCAGTTGCAAAACCGAATAGACCACGGCTAGAAAGCCTGAAACTCAGTAAAACTTTTTCATTGCCTCTTTTGCCAAAGGTAAAACCATCAACACTGAATGTTACATAACGTAATGTGATCGATAATTCTCAGAAAATAAGGAAAAACGCAATCAAATTCAAAGTAAAGTGAATTTTTTTCACCAAGACAATATATACTTCTTGTCGATGAAAACCAAGGTCAATTGAAATGAACACAGCTCATTGCATATATCTGCCAGTGCTAACTGGATTTTTGCAGACCTCAGAAGAATGCTCCAGCGTTTTAATGAAAAAATGATACTCTTCGAATCAAAGACAAATCTTTCTACAGAAAAGATATTGAGAAGTTAAAGTAGCGTTAGAGTATATACGGTGAAGTGAAAAGAAGCAAAAGCAAAGACGAATCTTTCTAGAAAAAAGGTATTGGGAAATTAAAGTAGCGTTGGAGTATGAAAGGTGTAGTTAAAAGAAATCCATTATTTATGCATGAAAAACAAGACCCTGATTACTATAGTTGAAATGACCAGATTTAGGTCAAATATGCGGCATTTTGTTCGATAACTTGTTGCCATTTCGAAGGTAATATCATTATGCCTCTCTCATAGAAGCCCTTGTCCCTATTGGCAAAAATTGAGACATTCGATTTTCACGAGCCTCTGCTGAAGCGAACTTTTCACCAGCAAAACTGTTCACCATGGCAAGAATAGATGGTAATTTCTTGGTTCCAAGTCTGAACTATAAGGTGGATGCATAAGAACCTCCCAACTAAGTTACATTAGCTTTTGGCGAGTCATTATCGATGTATGTGGTCTGGTGTTGTTGTGATGGAACACAATTCCTCTCCTATTAGTCACTGCTTGCCGCTTCTTGACGATTGCTACCTTGTCCAATTGTTGACAGTACAGTTCTTAGTTAATTGTTGTTTCGCAGGGGAACACCTCATAGTAGATTAATTCCTGCCAATACCACTAAACACACAGCTGAACCTTCCTGGCCGTCAGTCCTAGCTTGGCCATCGTTTCCGCCGGCTCAACTCGTTTCGACCACGACCGTTTTCCCTTGACGTTGTCGTAAGTGATCCACTTTTCATCACCAGTTATCAACCGATTCGAAAATGGGTCAATTTTGTTGCGGTTTAGCAACAATTTGCAGATGGAAAGTCGGTCCATGAGGTCTTTATGCGTTAATTTTTTGATACATATACATCGCGCTTCTTCTTGAGACCAGCCTTATGCAAATGGTTCCAAACGGTTTTTTGTGCCATCCTTTATTGATATTTTGCACATTTGACCTTCCATTGCATGGTGAATCTTTGCAATTACCGGAACGGAATCGACGAAACCAAAACTGCACATGATTGGCTGTTACAACATCAGGACTATAAACACTATCTACATTTTAATCCTTCTGGATTGAATTTTCGCCTTTATCAAAGAAAAATTATGAGGTATAGGGTATTTTTTCTTAGCTAGTGTTCATCTTTTACGCGCCGTCAAACTGAACTGAGTCACAAAACTCTCAGGAAAGAATTTGTAGTGAGAAATCTTATCTTTTTAACGCCATCTAGTGAAACCCGATCGGACTTATGTAACTCAAGGTACAGATAACTCAAACCAGCTATTGAAAAAATAATGGATTTCTTGAAGGTGACGATGCTGTCGAATAAAGTTGAATTTTTAGGGAGTAAGGTGTTTTCAATGATTAGGCCTGTGACTTATTGGGTGGGGTGGTGTAGTCCGGCTTTATGAATGTTTGCACCCTACGAAGAAGCTCTTTACGGATTCGGGTAGTCCTCCAGGATAACCGAAAGGGGGAGATTGAGATTCGCATTTCGTTGCTAAGATTTTTGTCGCCTCTCCAGAGACAAATGTGTAATCAAGGGCGTTAATTAAAAATTAATCGCCAGAGCAGCGGGAAAGCTGCAAAATTCAGCAGAAGTTATGAAAAATTAGCATCTGCGACAGGGCAGCAGGGCTGTTTAAGAGGGGGGGGCAGAATCGCAGAAGGCAATCCTTGCATGTCTGATACTCTTTGCGACGTAGTGAATTGGATCAGTTTTTCAATGCAACGGCCGTGGTTCAGCTATCTCAGCTCCAATCCGACCGTTCAACCTAATTAAGCCCTGACAGAAATTCCCATTCTACGCTAATTGCTCCACGAATTAGTGACAAATGAAAAACGTCATACGAATTTCAATATTAACTCTTGTCGTTAACGTTAGACTGTGAGGGGGAGAGGAAGCTTCGAGGCTTGGTCACATGCATATTGATCACCCTTTTTCAGACCTGCAACCCCTCACTTTCGGTTTTCATTTGAGTTTACCCACCATTCAAAGCAGGTGCTGCTTCTCTGAACTCTGCCTAGTATTAACAGGTAAACAGAGAAGTTCGAATTGCGTTAGATTGTTACTTGATAGAAATCCGTTATTCACTTATATTAGTAGTTGATACAATGTTGAATATCAAAATTATCACATCAAAAAGAAGAGCGTTATAAATAATTATAATTAATAATTATTATTATTGTATCAAAACCCTCATTACTTGATATATTTTTTTGATATATATATTTTTTTGTCTAGAAAAATAGATTGACAAAATATTGAAACCAATAAAAAACAAATCCAAGAGTGTAGAGATTGAGAAAACGGTAAAAAAATGGAATAACTCAATAAAAAAGAAGACAGACGTACGTTTTGGATCTTTTTTTTATACAACTTTTTCTCTTCAGAGGCTTATAGTTCAAAAATTTTATGAATTCACAAACTCAAAACTTTTATATTCATTTTACAAACTAGATTTAAGGAACCGTGAACTAACTGAATGAAACTGAATAACATACTGAATACATAGAGATAGCAATCTAACAGGCAGTTATAGATATTCTCTCTTACTCTTCTGTGAAATAATTATACAAATCAGCATTTGAAATTGAAATGAAATTTTAGAGAGTTCAATTTATTTTCTGGTTGATGTTGACTCTTATAAATACCAAAATTATGCCATCACTGTGCCATGCATTCAATGCATTTGATTGTATTTTTGGTATACGGTTATTTCTTCGTTCTTGCAATATTATATTTATTCTCACTTCTCAGTATTCATTGTTAGTGTGTCACGTATTGAAGCTAATTTAGATTATTGTGACTCCATATTGTCAATTTATTTCTGTATTCAAGCTGTAGCTTTGTTTTTCTTATTGCTAGATTTAATTATTTTCTGTAATTGGGTGTTTACCTTTCAAAAATAAAGGACTTATTAGTATTATTATTATTGAAAACTTTCACTATTTGATATATCTTTTTGATATACAGTGCGCGTCAGAATGATGGAACAAATTCATTTTCTCAGAAGGAAAATATTTGACAACAAAATCCTGAAACGGGTCAATTTTTGTTTTGGGTCATGTGGTACTTTTCTGGCAAGGTCTTTGGTATTAATCGCATATTGTAATATGTTATTAGGCCTGAATAGTTCAGTTGGTTATCAGTTTTTACTTCCCTTTCCTACAACAATTAATATCAATTTGGAAAAAGACAATATACTAGATGGCAGTATTGATAATAATTGCAAGAACTAATGGTATTAAAATTAAAGAATAATATTATAATCTTACAGGATTCCAAAAAATTATTATGTTGTAATTCTGAGATGCAGGAGACTTTCTCCAAAATAAAAGTATGAAAAACGCCAATAAGCTATGTTATCTGAAACAACAATCGAAACAAACACAAAGACAAGTATAACATTCTATTCTGTCTGGTGTAATCCTATCTCATGAAACTTTGAAGTTTTGTTGATATTCCTGTTCCGTTTGGATTGAATTTTGCATTATTTAATTTTTGTTTACTATTGGTTAGTGATAGTGAACCAGCATCTAGTATATTTTGTTAACTTTCCTCATTCAGCACAGATACAGAATACACAATGAATGGTTGTGGGATGGTTTACTGCGAACGTCCTGAAACCTGTGGTTGTTGATTGATTTTACATGTAAAAAGGACCTCGATAGACGTATTTCTATTATTGAAATCATATTGTGAATTATTATACAATGAGAGGAATTCCTGGTGGAAACTTTTATGAATTTCATCTATTTTGTTGATAATTACTTTGAAATCACTTATATTATTATTATATTCGAAATAAAAATGAGAAAAACACTGACATGAATTCAGTAGATTTTACGAGCTTGTTTAAATCGATATTCGTATTATTTTTTCACGAAATTTCGTGAAAACAAAATTTTCACATTGTTATAATTGATGTTAGTCTTTCCAATGTCTAAGAATGAAGTAGAGTGTAACACTTCCAATAACATTAGGTTTATTGATTTGACCGATGCAATGATATTTAACACGAAAATTGAAGCGAACTGAATCGAAACAATCACTGTTTTTCAGTGAACGGAAACGTACGAAATTCATGGAAAATATCGAACAAAAGATATCCATATGGAGCAATAAATATTAACCAACCAACAACATGATATCCGTCATGGCGTTGACATTTTCATATTCGACACGCACGTTGCTGAAAATATCAATGGAGGGAGCTGAAATTTCGATTAGAAAAAATCCCATTCAGTTCGCATACAATTTTGTAATTAAATTGGAAGCAAGTACCAATTTCAATTCGAATTTATGTGTGATGGTGTAACCGTCGCTTAAGCTAGTATGGGGATAAAATTTAATCACCTATTTTAACGTCTATTCAGGTTTTATGCTCTCGTTTGAATGAAATTTTTCATTTGCACGTTATTTACAATTAACGATATCGAATACCGGGTATTGTGCAAAACAGATAAAGTCTTAGATCTTAGGATTCGGCTTTTTGAGCGAAATAGAACTATATAACTATATAACTCTCATCATAATTTCTGTAGTTCCCGAATTTCGAACCGGGAATGGTCTGTAAAAATGAAGTTTGACTCACTGACTATGGATCCTTAGTCGAATTCAGTTCTGTTTGTCTGTTCAGCTGGCCGTCCGTAAACACAGAAAAGACGAATGGAAGAACTTTTCAATGGAGGTTCGATGACGGATATTTGGATTCTACACAATGTAAATTACGTCAATTTAAGGAGGACTTAAAATTCTTCTCCTCGAACGATTCCAAAGGTTTATGATTAGAAATGATGATAAAAACTGAAACGTTAGTTTGATAATTACAAAAAAAGATGGAAATTTTTTTGACCTAAGCATTAAAAATTGTTTGATCACGGGATGGCTCGTTTGAGATCGGATAATCTGTATACAGGGTGTCCCGGGAGTAACTGTACATACTCTTACCAGAGTTAGAAGAGGAATAGGTGAGTACGGGTTGACTGCAAGAAATTAATTTTTGCCTTTCCTAAGAAAGCTGAGTGAGCTTGCATATAAATGGAAATAATGAAACCATCATCAACCAAACTAATAGGCGGAATTTATTGGAACTTGGGATATAATTGACACATGCCCAGGTGTAGTAAGAGACATATTAATTCTTGCAATATTCCAGGACCGGAATCATTATTTCCCATTTGAAGTGTTCAGGTTGAAAACATCATTTTGTATTTTGAATTTCAAATCATTGCTCATATTTTTTAAAAGCACATAAATTCAGCTTCAATACGTGATATCACTCAAAGTTGTCGTATCTAACATTCTTTCTTTATGAACTTTTGGAACATTGAGAGACATCTCGTGAAAGTCGTGAATGTATATAAAGAGTGAAAATCTTCTTTAAAACACAGAGAACGTTCGGTATATGATAATAATTTGCTAATAAATGAAATGATTTATCAGTGAAACAATCACTGATGGAATCGTCAGTTTGGCACTCAGTGATCTCTGCCGAATACACCTTCTAACTCCATAGTGGAGGCGGAGCATGGTGATTTTAGCGTAGCACTTTTGAGATTTATATCTCAATTTAGCGACGGCCCTATCTACATCCAAATGCAAAACATGAATTCGATCTCGGGTCCCTTTGTTGGATTTTAAACATTGACGAACTCAAAAACGGTATTCGAAATAGTGAACCTCCCCTGAAGTCTCTAGGTTTTTCCGATCGAATTAATCATCTTTATGGACGGACAGAATCGACTGTGGATACGTAATCAATGAGTTGAAGCATCATTCAAAATACAGAAATCCTGACGAAATGTTCTAACTCTATCCACATAACGCAAAACATTTACGCAACACAAAGTAATTAGTTGGTAAGACGGAGGGACATGGTAATTGAATATTTTGGAGATGATTCATTCCGCAGTACGAAGATGCGATAGACGCCGCTAAAGGGGTATATGGAGCATCATTTGGGGAATGAAGAAGTTATGAGATGTGAGTTAACTGAACTTTATTGGCTTTCAGACGGTATCGTGATTAAAACTCAGTGGGTCCCCAGGCAAGTGGTACCGTGAAATTGGAAGTTCTATCCTCATTCAGAAATTGAATATCTGAACGTCGAGAATTTTATGTCTAACTAACCGAGAAATTGTTTGGGTGGGCGATATTCTATCACAAAAAACGAATCACTGTCTTGAGGTTGTTTTCTCGAGCGCTTACTTCATTCCATCTGACGAAGATCAGCAAGAGGTTTAGCTTATAGTCCTTCAGATTTGGGAAAATTGTATTTTCCTAATATGTCTCCAACATCTGGCTATCAGCGTTAAAAAGAAAAATCCTCCCAGAGTCAGCGAACTCACTCATTGTTGAGAAGAATTTTTACTCATCTCTTTGTCGTTCCTTGAGATGTTCTGTCTATAAATTTCCTCATCGTTTTCAACATATAGGGTGAGCCCTGGCTAGTTCTCATATTTCAAGAATTCATTTGGGAAGGGGGAGTTTGAAGGCAGTCCCTGAAGGGTGTGGTTGTTCTCTTTGAGAGGAGTGGAGTGGATTGTAAGTTTTCATTCATCTGTACCTGCCACATAGATGGCCTTCCAATACCATTTATCGTCATCTGCATGTGTTCCTGATCGAAAGACAATTTTGTTATGGGTGTACAAACTCGCAGCAATAGGTTCTGCAATGAGGTTATCTCACAACTGCTAAGAAAAGTAGCCTATTCTTCATAATTTACTGAATTTCAATACTATGTATTGCTCATACTGTGAGAACTATTATTCCTCAGGGCATTTTTCCCACACTCACCATTCAGGCTCGTGCCACAAACTTCAACACTTGTCAGAAAACTTGAAGTTTCCCCACTTGTTGCACAATATACTTTTGTACCACCAGGATCCAGAAAACACAACTAGAGTCTTTCAATAAGGCTTTATTTCGATCTTCGTGGAAACGAACTTCTGCTCTTCATATTTTAGGCCTTACTCTCACAAGATAATGGTTGTTCAGGAAATATCCCCAAAGATAGGGGTGGTATACTTGTATTTGCTAGGCGATCCTCCCAACAAATTATTTCTATTTTAATTTGTTGGACGAGCATTGGAGCCATTTTAGGTCAACTAAAATCCTTGGAAGCTCAACCAAAAATACTTCAGAATACCGAAACTTTGGTATGCTGTCATATTTATAGGGAACTCTGACTGATATTAGGACCTGCTAGCGACTTTTTTGCGCTCAAAAATTGAGTATTTTTGGGAAGAGCGTTCAGCACACACAGCCCCTAGTTAAAATGTTGTTATCTTAGACTCCATTATGTCTATGGTGACTATGAAGGAGACGTTATCTGCCTAGGTGATCTTTTTTCACGAGCAGCTTCAGTAGCTCTTATGCTTATCAGATTTGATCACCTATGATATTTACCTGTGGGGTTACCTCAAAGACGTGGTTTTCGATCGACCAAAGATCCTGCAATACCTAAAAATTGTATTTGGAAAAAAAAGGCTCCATGTAGTCAAGAGACACTTCCACGTGTATTGACAACCGAGGTGAGTGTTTGAAACAATATCTTGAAAAATTACAAAGAAGAATCTGCCTTGGAAAACCCTGTATATTTAATTGTTTGTAAGGCTCGAATTTCATTTGCTGAACGTTTTTACACTTACGGAAACAACACTTTTCTTTATTTTATCGTCTGCAGTACTATTTAATGTAGTAGCCTGGGTCGAGCTGAGTCTTGAAATTCATTATCAATGGGAGATAACTTCTTTAACTTGCATCCGATTTCAAAGATCAGGAACCCAAAGCTGCAATTTGTTCTGTATTCATTTATGAAAACGGTCACAAAATCTGTTCAATAGTAAGTAAATTATTACATAAGGAGGAGAAGTGTTATTTTTCATAGGGAGCATGTGCTTACCCACCGAACGCAGTGAGGCGGGTAATTGAAGGCGAGCCATGGAAAGTTACTTCTCTTCCGAATAAAATATTTTATTTTTTTCTCATACGTTTTGAAATTTATAAAAATCTGGCAATCGATCTTTGAATGAGATTTATATTAACGATTGTTATAATTGTTTGATCAATGGAAAATTTGCCTACTTGTAAGGCTTATAATATGAGAAGATATGGAAAGTTGGGAGATAACTCGATGTCATCGAAATGGTGTTTCAAAGGAATTGCCTATTCACAGTGGATTTTCTCATAGGACTTTCGACAAACTCGTTTCATCCATGAAATGTTCCTCAAATGAAGTTCAGTCGACGATTGAACCTGACGGGCCAAAGGGCAAAGGCATAAATTTGCCGAGGAATAAATACATGCTAGAAACTACCCGAAACTCAGAGAAAAGAGATTACCGGTTGTCACTATGGTAGATACAACCTAAGGCCACCATTTTCATTTGATGTATGCATTAAGTTTTCTAGGATATAAGCAAGCAGCTTTTAGGATCACCCCTGTGAGCTATAATCCAAATCATTGATGGAAATAGCCCTGCAGGAGGTTACATCCTGCTATGTTCTAATATAACTGTTGCTAAGCTCTAAAACTTTTTCGCATTGCCATGAAAGGGCCAGAGATGGCAAAGTTAATAGTTCCATAACGGAAAGTGAAATAACTCGTCATAACCGACGTTATTCCCAATAATAAACAAATTTGTGTACTCAATCGTTTCTGCATGGGTCGGTTGTTCGAAGTAATCAACAAAATGAATTAACATCATGTGATTTTGTGAATGAAATGAGAGTTGCGGAAGTTCCAGATGATCAAATTATCTTTGTTCCCTACCTTGCATGCTGCAGCAGTGGCGTTCTTACACTTTGAGAAGTAGGGAAGCTGTTTCACTTTTTTCTCAAATATTCATATTTGTAACACTTATATCTACTCCATTTGTTGATCTTTCAGATTCAGAATGACTCCAAAGGTCAATTCATGTTTTTCAAGATAACTCACTGATCACACCGTTATTCAACTGACACAACATTCAACTTGACAGCGACGTTAGCACAATATTAGTTTCTGAAATTATGTACAGTGAAATATGAAATAATCTATGATCATTTTGAAGTAACCTTTTAGCAAGAATATTGAAATATAAAAGTACATCTATCATTCTGGAAGGTGGCAATGTTGACGAATGAAGTCGAATTTTCAAGAAAAAATATGTTGCCACTAGAATTTTGAATGAGGTGTTACCGCCTAGCGCTAAATTTGAAAAAGCCATTATCTGTAAAATTGTAAGTTATTGTCGGTAGATAGAATATTGAATTTCTGGTTCTTTCGATGCCACGGTGTAACTTCTGATGGTTAAAAGGCAAAAGTGCATAAGCGAAATTTTTGGTTGAACTGAGTTAAATAGATCGATAGAATTACCAGAATTTTCCTCGTCAAACGGTCTGAGTTTCGATATTTTGTCTCTCTTATTTTGTCTGTGTTTTTAGAATAACCGACTCAATTTTCAATAGATTCGCAAATTGATCCATTAATTTTATAACGAAATATTCATAAATTCTTTTCTTGCTTTCAAGCAATATCATTCAAATGTTTCTCATCTTGTTTTATTTAAATGCAATGAATGGTGATAATGCCGTCTTCAAAGTGAAGTTACTTCTTTATGAGGTTATCCATTTTCACCTACAATAATTAAAATTGTAGAATGTCTTATAGATATACTGACTGACAAAAAAACTGCAACACTCAGAAGGAGCTGTTTAAATTTTAGAGTTTTTTTGGTAAAACATACTGTATAGCAAGGAGTAAATGATTGAAATTTGGAGGAAAAAAACGAAGGGTTCAAAATTTTTTCAATGAATTTGTTAATAATGTGTTTGACCACCGCGATTATCTATACACTCCCCAACACGTCTCGGTATTGATGCATTTCTTCTTGAGGGATACTAACCCAAGCTACCTGTACTTCATGTCGCAGAGCCGCCAAAGTCCGTGGTGGCTGTGGTAAATTTTCAAGATTTCAATCCTTGATGTCCCAAACATGCCATGGCAAAAAATTCACATAGGTCGCTTCGAAAAAGTTTAAATTAATTCTCGCAACATGGGGTCGAGCATTATCTTGCTGAAATATTGAATTCTCGCATGTGCAATAGCACCCCATACCATAAAGCCTATTGTCCGGTGTACATGACGCTCAACATCAAACTAAGGTTCACGTCTTTCTCCCCGCCATCGTCTAACCGTTCTTCGGCCATCATGCGCATCATGCATCGAGATTCATCAGAAAAGACGACCTGATGCCATTCCACATTCCAATGTTGACGTTTTCTGCACCATTGTAATCGTTGCCGGCGATGCTTAACCGTCAGAGGTAACACAATATGCGGTCGATAATGCTGCAGTCTAAAAGATCTTATTTAGCGGTAAACCATTCGGGCAGTTACAGAATGGATTATTCTCCTAACTACTAATCAGCCAAAGATGGAGTTGTCGCAAATCGTTCTCTAATGACCATAAGTCTTAGACGTCGATCTTGAACTTCTTTCTGCCCCTTCGACGTCCGGTGCCTAGTGTTTTTCGATTTTGGGCATTATCAAACCCTGCTTGACAACATCTCATAACAGTAGTTGGATTTCTGTTCGTACGGTAAGCGATTTTTCGATATGACAACCCCGCCTCCCGTAGACCAATAATTCGACCTCTTTCATTCTCTCAGCTGGTAATAAATTCTGCGTACATGTGCTCTAGACATTTTAACAACAACTAAACATCGACTTTGGATCTCCTCGAATAGCTGATTTGTTGTATAATTTGAAAAAACTTGCAAGAAACGACTAAAATATTTCAGTAACAAAAATTTTTCACATGAAAAAAACCTTTACTCCTTGCTATACTTACTATGTTTCACCAAAAAAATATTTAAAAATTTAAACAGCTCCTTCTGGGTGTTGCAGTTTCTTTGTCAGTTTCCTTGGTCAGATTTTACTTGAAACCAATACCAAATACGTGAAAAACGGGTCGAATTCATAGGATGGATCCTAGGCCAAGCAATGTTAATTAGGATAGCTTTTCTTTTCGAGATAGATTATTCCACTTATCCTATCTTTGTTATAACTGAATTTGTTATTTTGAAATAGGTATGTCAGGAACGCTTTTACTTTCCAAGCTTAGATGGTAAACACGCCACTGTGCTGCAGTAATTTTACAACTTTTTTCAACTAATTTACTCAGATTTGTATTCCCTCCGCTGATAGGGGTTTATGTTTCCGCGTAAAATTTGGATGCGGAATTGTCTCTAACTCATTTATGTTTACATCCCAACTTTTTCATGTAACGGCAGTTCATTAAAAGTATGTCAATAAAGATCGCAATCGCCTTGGTTCGGTTAGATTATCGTGTTCAGAATTTCTATTCGGTTATGACGGGAATGAGCGTGTTCTGTATCGTGTGGAAAATTCTCCATTCAGAATTCTCCTTCTGTTCGATCTGGACTGAGCAAAGATGATGGAGGTGAGCTTGATTAAACGCTGGCTTGGTTATTTATGAGGCGTGCAAGTTGGGAAAACCCGCATGCTTAAAACTTTCGTTTTCCACGGATTGACCTGATGGAGTGTTATTGCTGAAACTTAAGACGGTGCAAATTTTTAATAAAGGCTCTTTTTATTTCAATAATAATGGGGTTGTATTCTAAATTTCGTCAATACAGAAGTATTGAAAGTAAAATTTACCTCGTTTAGGAGTGAAAACTTGATTATGGTCTTTACTTTATATTTTTTTCAATGGTACGTCTCTATCTAATTACAATGGTGGGTTAACTAAACGACACTGAAGGATAGATATAACTATGAGTATTGCCTTCATTCGTAAATATATAAACACCATAATTAATCATTGGTGATTTGAATATAACACAATGAAAATATTACAAATTCATAGAAATTCTCGAAATATATAAGGAGTAGTAAAAGAATTCCATTATTTTTGCATGAAAAACAAGGCTCCAATAACCATAATGACCCGATTTAGGTTAAATATGCGCCGTTTCATTCGATTTTGTTGATATTTTGGTGGTGTTATCATTATGCCTCTCTCATAGAAGCTTTCGTTTCTATTGGCAAAAAACTGAGACAGTAGATTCCATTTGTTGTGGCGTATTTTTCACCAGCAAAATTATACGCCATGAGCAGGAACATATGGTAATCATACTTGGTGCCAGGTTCGGACCATAAGGTGGATGCGTAAGAACCTTTCAATCAAGAATCTGGAACTTCTGGCGAGTCACTATCGATGTTTGTGGTCTGGTGCTGTCCTCATGGAACACAATTCCTCACCTATTGGCCAAAGCTGACCTCTTCTAGGCAATTGCTTCCCTAAGAGGGTCCAATTGTTAACAGTAAAGTTTCGAGTTAACAGTTGTACCGTAGAGAAGCAGCTCATAGTAAATGATTCTCTGCCAATATCACCTAGCTAGGCCACCGTTTTCGGCAGCCCACCGCGGTTGGACCACGACCGTTTTCGCTTGACGTTGTCGTAAGTGATTCACTTTTCATCAGATGGAAGTTTGGCCCATGGTGTTTTTTGCGTAAACTTTTTTGTGCAATCTTTAACTCTTGTCCGATCGAAACAGTGCTTACATGACGATTGGACTCGATAATGTCAATGATTTCATCGACATTTTCGATAAATGGCATTTCAGTGCGTGATGCATCTTTGACATCGAAATTACCGGAACGAAATTGACGAAATCGAAATAGCGCGTGATTTACTGTTGCAGTATCAGGACCATAAACACTTTGGGTATGATCCGTATATCGCCGAGAATTTTAGAACGATTACTAGTGGTTTTCGATATCTCAAGTAATCTGCTTCGTATATTTCGTTGACACTTGTTGTTGGTAAACAAAATTTTTCTTTGACAGAATTTTGGAGGTTAAAAATGGCAAGTCTCTTTCAATTTGTAAACAACTAAAAGTTCTTAATGGCTCTGAAAGATATTTGTTTCCTAATTAAAAAAATAAAGTATTTGATGTCATGGAAATTGTTTATAAATAACGCTCGCTCAAACTAAACTGAGTCAAATAATCACAAAACTATCACAGAAGTTTTTGTAGTACAGAATCTCATCTTTCTAATGCAACCTAGTGGAACCCGATCGGGCTTATACAACGCAAGATACAGACAACTTGAACTTTCGATCTATTGGAAATATAATGTATTTCTTTTCACTATACACCTAATATTTAACGTTCTATTTGGAAACGCTTAAAAACTCCCACGTCAATATTTATACGAACTCTCAACAAACTTTTTCGGTTGCCCCTTACTTCCGGAAGTATTCCGGTAATTCTTTAGAATTAAGTCAAAGAGAGACCGAAAAGGAAGAAAATGGGAAACAATTTCGTCGGAAGATCACTCGAAATAATACGTTCGAATCCTTGAATGGAAGCCAGAGTAGTGGACCTACTGGTTTTCAGGTGAGAGAGTCAGGAGCGCTATCGATATTTTCGACGAATAGCTTTTCAGTGCGTGATGCATCTTTGACAAAGAAATTACCAGAGAAGAAAATATGAAATATAGCGTATTTTCTCTTTGCTATTATCTATCTTCGACGCGCGCTCAAGCTTAACTGAGTCAACTAATCACCAAACTATCAGTAAAGTTTTTGTAGCACGAAATCTCTTCTTTCTAATGCAACCTAGTGGAACCTGATCGGGCTTATACAACGCGAGATACAGACAACTTGAACTTTCTATCCATTGGAAAGATAATGTATTTCTTTTCACTATACACCTAATATTTAACGTTCTATTTGCAAACGCCAAAAAACAACCACGTCAATATTTATACGAACTCTCAACAAACTTTTTCGGTTACCCCTTACTTCCGGAAGTATACCGGGAATTCTTTAGAATCAAGTCAAAGAGAGACCGAAAAGGAAAAAAAACGGGAAACAATTTCGTCGGAAGATCACTCGAAATAATACGTTCGAATCCTTAAATGGAAGCCAGAGCAGTGGACCTACGGGTTTTTCAGGTGAGAAAGTCAGGAGCGGTATTGATATTTCCGTAATCGTATACAGATTCGCCGGTCCTTAGCTAACCTTTCAACCCCCATTCTTGTCCACGTAGCAACCAGGACCGATGTCATTTCTTTCGCATTTGCGGCCATGAGCCGTGTATCCCTTTGCCAGCGCCTGGTAATTTCCGAACCCTCTCCATTCTTTATTCTTTGCGGTCGACGGTCTGGCTCTTCCCGAGGGAATGAATAAATTAATAATAACCAACCGGCTCTCACCCGTTCAGTTGCTTCGACTGCGTCTGCATGTATTTGCATTAAACTTTTCTTCTAGACACTGTATTTTTAATAGCCCTTTATACTGACGCTTTCCATCGAGCTATCCAGCCCCCCCCCCCTCTCTCGCTCTCTCTTTCTCTCCATACCGACCCTGGTCTTGCCGCTAATCTAATGCCGCCGCCGTATTTGAATGCTAATGACAATACATTTTCCGTATTTGCATATTTGTCATTTTGTTCCGATAGCAATAAAGAACTAGATTAAGAGCCGGCGAGATTTTGTGTTTTTTTTTTGGAAATTGCCTTCTCTCTCAGATTAGACTCGGAAATTTGCATAAGTATCGGGTTATCCACATAAACATGGGATGATATCTTAAGAGCTATCACCATCCTTGGGATCTTTTGAGGTTTTTGAACTCTAGCTAATCCTCTAAATCCTCAGCTTTCATTTGAAAATTCTGAAATAATAATATGCTGAATAATTGGAATACTTCAGTGTATTGTATTTTGGAAGGTGAGGTAACTCAGGAAACGATGTTTGGGCTATTGCTCTTTTCTGAATGAATCAATGTAGCCAAACTCGATTCTTGTACTGAATAATGTTTCAAAAAATGATTGCTTGATCAAAATTCAACTTTGTGTGATCTAGATTCAAAGAAATATCAAACGTTGCCATTTGGAATACATAATATATCTATATTGAAATACATGTATAATGACAAGACATTTTTCGTATTTGCCTATTTGTCATTTTGTTCCGATAGCAATAAAGAACTAGATTAAGAGTCGGCAAGAGTTTGTTTTTTTTTTTTTTGGAAATTGCCTTCTCCCTCAGATAAGACTTGGACATTTGCATAAGTATCGGGTTATCCACATAAACATGGGATGATATCTTAAGAGCTATCACCATCCTTGGGATCTTTTGAGGTTTTTGAACTCTAGCTAATCCTCTGAATCCTCAGCTTTCATTTGAAGATTCTGAAATAAAATTATGCCGATTAATTGGAATACTTCAGTCTATTGTATGTTGGAAGGTGAGGTAACTCAGGAAACGATGTTTGGGCTATTGCTCTTTTCTGAACGAATCAATGTAGCCAAACTCAGTTCTCGTACTAAATAATGTTTCAAAAAATGATTGCTTAATCAAAATTTAACTTTGTGTGATCTAGATGCAGAGAAATATCAAACGTTGCTATTTGGAATACATAATATATGTACATTGAAATACATGTATAATGACACATTTTTCGTATTTGCTATTTGTTATTTTGTTCCAATAACAATAAAGAACTAGATTAAGAGCTGGCGAGATTTTGTGTTTTTTTTTTGGAAATTGCCTTCTCCCTCAGATCAAACTCTGAAATTTGCATAAGTATCGGTTTATCCACATAAACACGGGATGATATCTCAAGAGCTATCACCATCCTTGGGATCTTTTGAGGTTTTTGAACTCTAGCTAATCCTCTAAATCCTCAGCTTTCATTTGAATATTCTGAAATAATAATATGCAGCATAATTGGAATACTTCAGTCTATTGTATGTTGTAAGGTGAGGTAACTCAGGAAACGATGTTTGGGCTATTGTTCTTTTCTAAATGAATCAATGTAGCCAGTCTCAGTTCTCGTACTGAATAATGTTTCAAAAAATGATTGCTTGATCAAAATTTAACTTTGTGTGATCTAGATTCAAAGAAATATCAAACATTGCTATTTGGAATACATAATACATATCTATATTGAAATACATGTATAATGACAATACATTTTCCGTATTTGCATATTTGTCATTTTGTTCCGATAGCAATAAAGAACTAGATTAAGAGCCGGCGAGATTTTGTGTTTTTTTTTTTGGAAATTGCCTTCTCCCTCAGATTAGACTCAGAAATTTGCATAAGTATCGGGTTATCCACATAAACATGGGATGATATCTTGAGAGCTATCACCATCCTTGGGATCTTTTGAGGTTTTTGAACTCTAGCTAATCCTCTAAATCCTCAGCTTTCATTTGAAGATTATGGAATAATAATATGCTGAATAATTGAAATACTTCAGTCTATTGTATGTTGGAAGATGAGGTAACTCAGGAAACGATGTTTGGGCTATTGCTCTTTTCTGAATGAATCAATGTAGCCAAATTCAGTTCTCGTACTTAAAATGATTGCTTGATCAAAATTTAACTTTGTGTACTCTAGATTAAAGAAATATCAAACGTTGCTATTTCTTATACATAATATATATTTATTGAAAAATATGTATAATGACAACACATTTTTTTTTTATTTGCATATTTTTCATTTTGTTTCGATAGCAAAAAAGAACTAGATTAAGACACCCACAACAATTGGAATATTTGAATTATGACATGTAGAGTTGTGAAGTAACTCAGGGGGCGATTTTAGGGCCATTGTTGTTTAAATACATCGATATCCCGATCTTCGCCTAAAATAATGCTTTCAGGTAAACCTACTTGGCTTAGAAAAAGCTTCTTGAAACCTTGGGGTATATAGTATATGGAGTACCTAAAGGAACAGTTCTGGGGCAGTTATAATTTCTTATATGCATTAACGATTCGACCACCTAATTGAAGATAAGAATAAAGTCTTCGAGAATACAAATTCAACCTTTTATTTTGTCCTTTTTTTTGTTTATTTCAAGTGTTTTTTATCATTTCAATTCTATTACCTGATAAATCATTGGAATGACATGCGTTTTCACGAACTCCTATTGGATGGAGCATGATATATCTGTGCAATCAAATTCGATGAATTTTCCGGCAAATATCCTATATGTAGTTTCGGTTTTTGCGGGGCCCTCAAATCAATATTGAAAAACGAGATCAGAAGAATGTATATTTCGGTCAAAAATAACAATGATACTCGATTTGGATGTCACTGTTTGCTCTTCGTTTATTTGCCCATGTATTGTTACGTATTTTAGTCGGAATAAACGCTTGATGTGACCAGCGTAATGGTCCTACTATTTGTGTACATTTCATCCACAAATTACACCGTAATCCCCATAGGTATTCAGTATTAATGAAATGATTCCATACATTTCATCTATCAAACATAATTGCCCACGTTTGGCTTTTTTGTTCGATACAATAACGTCGAAGGTACAGCCGCAGTTGATTCGACAATTGATCCATAGTGATCACTTTTCATCCTATTTAGATTTTCAATGGTAATACCGGATTTTTTGTTTGTTTTTGCATGATTGTTAAAGTTTCTAATTGATACAAATTGAATTCAATGGAATATTAACAAGTGTTAACACATTTTTGTCAACTTAATTGAAATTTTTTCAAGAAATTTGTGTTATTACATGATAGGTTCATTAGTTTGATTTCAAATAAAGGGTGTTTTTTTCGAGGTATATAAGTTGGCATTACTGTTCAAGATGGCAACCGACTTAAAAGCTGTCAAGTGATTTATTCTCAGTTAGGTTTGGCAATTCATAATGAATGGACTCACGCCTGGACAACGCTTGCAAATAGTGCAATTTTATTTCGAAAATAATGGTTCTGTGCGGAATACGTATCGCGCACTACGTCCATTTCATTTTGTTTAGCGATGAACTTCTGGTTGAATGGCTACGTCAACAAACAAAACTGCCGCAATTGGAGTGAAGCTAATCCTCAAGTGTATGTCGAAACACCGTTACATCTAGAAAAACTGACTTTTTGGTGCTCTTTATGGGCTGGTGGAATCATTGGTCCGTACTTCTTCAAAAACGATGATGGCCAGAACGTTACAGTCAATGGTGATCGGTATAGAGCCATGATTACTAACTTTTTCATTCCTGAATTGAACAACCATGATTCACGTTTTGGACCTGTGAATTGATCTCCAAGATCTTGTGATTTAACACCGCTAGAGACTACTTTCTGTGGGGCTATGTGAAGTCATTGGTCTATGCGGATAAGCCACAAACCCTTGACCATTTGGAAGACAACATTCGCCGTGTTATTACCGATATACGGCCACAAATGTTGGAAAAAGTCATCGAAAATTGGACGTCCAGATTGGACTACATCCGATCCAGCCGTGGCGGTCATATGCCAGAAATCATATTTAAAATGTAATGCCACAAGATTATCTTGCGGATAAATAAAATTCATTTCAATCGAATAATCCATCGTTGTTTTATTGCAATTTAAAGTTCTATAGCTCTAAAAAAAAACACCCTTTACATCGATCGAGTTAAACTTCGATCGAGAAAAACTTCAGACCTTTTTTTAGTTCCTTAGTTCTGTAATTAGTTCAAAGAGGGTCACTTTTTCTTAATTTGGAGCAAGACCCATGATTGCCTAGGTCATTAAACAGATAATTTTTTTTCGTGTTGACATTTTTAATTCGTTTCTAGTTATTGTTCATCTTCGAAATTGAAGCCATAAGCCATCATAACAGAATTAATGAATCGGTGGCCTTAATGAAAGAAGCACAGCCGAAATGAAAAAGGCCGCAACCATCGCAGTCACGAATTCGATTGTGCGACGAGACAAAATTGTCCTATTTCACCCCTTTGCGTCAAATCATTTATTCCATTCGAAAGGCATAAATACGTCGTGCATTCACAGTTGCATTTCGCGCTGGTTGCCAGGAATAATTTTGAATTTGAAATTGGTTTTAATCTACAATTTCCATGATCAAACATTGGCGGTAGCGGCCTATCTTTGTTTACCCAGCCTTCGTCCTTTGTAACCGCAGGGCTTCACGAATGATGCCGCTGGGAGACACACATTTCCGCGCTGCTGTAGTGTACATACACTGTTCCACCTCGCAACGGTAGCTGGAAATCACCCCATAGTTCGGGCGACACGCTTCATCGAAAAACACATGTACGTATGTCATTCCCAGGGTTGATATGCTAATGGAGTTGGGCTTGGAGCGGCTACCCTAATCCTTGGTTTTTAGCCAGAGTTGCGTATCAATTTATGATTTTTCCTCACTGATATCACATACAAATACGACCAATAATTCATTAACTTAAGAGTAGGGATTCATCAAGCCAAGTAGCTTGTTGAACTCATAGAATTATTTTTTTTTTCACTTTTTATTGAGGTTTACAATCTACTTCTGTGAAGTATTAAGCAAACATGATGAATGTTATAGACATGAAGAAGATATTAAATATTAATACTGCTTCATTATTCTTCAATTCAAGTCAACTGGCCAGGTTCTCTTCAATCTTCTGATATTGAATGGACTTTCAACTAGCTGATTTATTAGGTTGTTTTCGTGGCCCTGTAGGTTCTGCTGATATTTGTTGAAACGGTTTCTGATTTCTTCTTCGATGACTGGTATTCCCAGATCATTGTGGATGGTGAGATTAGAGACGTACCTAGGTGCGTCTGTTAAAGTGCGAAGTATTTTTGATTGAGTTCTTTGGATAATGTTTTTGTTTGATGGTTTTGCGCATCCCCAAAATTGAATGCCGTAGGTCCAAATTGGTTTGATTATTGCCTTATATTTTAGTATTTTATTTCTAAGGGATAATTTTGATTTTCAACCTATGAGCCAGTACATGCTGCGGATTTTCAGATTGATCTGTTGTTTTTTTGCTTGAATAGGTTTCCTCCAGTTCAGAAGTTGGTCTAGATGTATGCCAAGATATTTCGCCTCAGTACTGATTGGAATTTGTTCGTTGTTTCTTTTGACCGGAGGACATAGGCTTCTTTTGTTAGTAAATGTAACATGTACTGATTTAGTTTAATTTATTTTGAGACGCCATTTTCGATACCAACCTTCTAGTTGATTCAGGAGTTGCTGAAGATATTCCGAAGCTGTTTCTGCATTCTCGTGACAGTACTGCTACATCATCTGCATAGGTAGCTATCGTGCTGTTGGGATGTGTTGGTAAGTCAGATGTGTAAATGAGGTATAGGACTGGTCCAAGTATGCTTCCTTGAGGAACTCCTGATCTGATTTGAAGTGGAGGTGATATCGCTCCTTCGTATTTGACCGCAAAATGTCGATTAGTTGAATAGGATTTAAACATAACGAAGTATGGTTGTGGAAGTAGCTTCTTCAGTTTATACAGGAGACCTCATAGAATTATGGGTGACTGAAATAATTTGTGTGAAAAAACTATTTCAATCCAGGGTTCCAATCGGAAATGAACATTATCAAAATAAATAAAAAATATATGGAGTTTTATTCTGAAAATGACGAACCGCATATCAAGTCATAACACTTTAGAGCTCCCAAAAATATCGTCAATCCTTCAAATAACATTTGATACAGTGAAATAGTTGAATAATTTCCGAGGATGATAGTTCTGTTGTCGAAATAAAATCAATTATGAATGGACTTTCTGAAGATTTCACCGACAACTGGGCCTCCTGTGAACTCGAAATACAATATCAAAGAAATTTCAATCTGTGAAAGCTTGAATAAAAGTGACACTACTTCTAGAAAAAGTGTCAACTACATATTTTTTTGAACTCAAAACAATATATTCACATGTGTGAAAAACTTATTAACTTTCGGTCTTCACATGAAAGGCGCATGACTTTTTTCGAACGCTTAAGCCAGACATGAAATTTTTTTTTTGATCTTATCAACAAAAATTAAAATTATCTTCAAGGTTTGCATCTCTGTGATTTACGCTGAAACAAGTATAAAGAAATCATAGTGTGAAAATGTCAAAAATCAACCCAGCAATGAATTTGAAAATAGACTGGATATGCTAGCAAAAGCTTGTAGATACTTCAAACATTTCAATTTCACGTAAATTGTCAAGTATCATCATTCCCCAAAAAGTCCCAACAAAAATCGACAAGGAATTTGATGAGATGAAAAAATTGGTATCTATTGCTTTTTTATCTAGGAGCTAGCTACGGTATAAGCGACTGTGTGTTATCGCGTAATGAAATTGTTATTTCATTTAAATGCTCCATCAAGCCGGCGTTACGTGTCATATTCCAATGACACCGCAAGTTGTAGAGATCTGAAAATATTTTAGGTAGAAAGATCATTGTCTCAAACCCCAATATGCAAATTTTCAGCTCGAAATTATGATTAGTTTTCCATAGACATCTAATAGGTCATCCCGGTGGATCACCCTGTATTACTGTATTACATCGGATTATAGCGTTCTACAACGCTTTTCGACTCCTAACACCCATTCCTCTCTATTCAACCAAAGATTTTCTGGTATCTCTCGTTCTTCGATCTCTTTGTCAATGTCTGTTCTCCAACTTTTCCTCGGTCTTCCGTTTTACCTTCTGCCCTGTGGTGTCCATGATAAAATCTGTCATCAGACATCTTCTGAACGTGCCTATACCATATCAGTTGTTTGGTTTTTATGTCAATTACCGTATATTTAGATTCCATTATTTCTCGAATTCTTTAATTTCGCAAACGATCTAACCTATATGTATATGTATACGCGTGGATCTCTTCCAGAAATCTGATCTTTGCTTCATTTGCCAGGTCTCGCTTCCATATGTAATTATACTCTTCAGTATGGTATTATGTATATGGTGCTTGTTACATTTGTATTGATTGATTCTGCAGAATCCGATACATCCCGGATATCGCCTTTCTTCCCTGCATGTTTCTTTCTTTGATAGCTGCATCAAGTATTCCATCATGCGTTAGTTTCAAATTTCATATTCATCATCTGGGCAATAGGTTATTTGTTCTCCATTTCGACACTAAAGTTGACGAAGATCATAGGTACCAATCTTTAACAGACCTACCTGTTTCTATAGTAGGTGTGTTCTTTAAATTATTTAGAGAAATTTGTACAAAAAAGATCCATTCTTTTCTAGTTTCTGTAAGCACAGATTAATTCGAACGACTACTTCTAATTTATTCTTGTGTGTTTCTGGATCTCTGGATAGGAGCCAGCAAGTTGCAGGTTTGTCCTTCGATCTGTCTAGAGCTTTCGACTGCTTGAATCTGGACTCTATAAATAAAAAACAATATTCAATTTGGGGTTTTGCGTTTTAGTTCGGACTGGTATATGAGCAGAGAATACAAAAATCGTTGTTTATATAAAAGGTGTCTTGGTGGATATGTACGAAGTTGATATCTGCGTTCCTCAGGGCTCGATGCTGGGCCTCTCATATTCATCTTATTCATTATAATGACTACTTATTTCAGAAATTGTTGTTTTTTCAAATAATATAAAATGAATTTTTATTTACTTATTAGAGTAGATTGAATCTAGAGAACAATAGTTTTACCAATTATATTCACACGACGAACAACTATGGCTTGAATTGAAAAAAATTTAGGATTATTTTCCATTTATATTGTGATTTTCTCATCAATTGCAATTACATCAATCAAATACAATTTTCAATATCATTAATTACGTTTATATGTTACAATATTTGCCTTGTTTTCAAACTACTGAATCCCGTTCCAATAATGAAATTGCCAAAATTGCGTGATGATATTGATGAATTTTAATGTTATTCAATTATGATATGTTTTAATTGTAATGTTCAATGGAATTCCGTTGTGGGTAGGGATCAAAACCACGGCTATTCTATTGTCATTTTAGGTACTTATGAATTATATTTTATTGGGTGATATTAACATTTGAAAATTTCAATTCAATCAAAGGAAATTTTAATATCTATAGGCCGATTTCACAATATTAAAATTAACAGACGACAAATTAATAAATGGCAACTCCACATATTGCAGCCTTATGTAACAAGAAGTTCACCTCTCACAGAATCAGTTTCGCCTCGATGGCATTATAAACTAGCATCTGCTTAAATTGGGGTTTAAAAAACCGAAGAAAAAACCACTTGAGATGGAAGGTGTATTCGGCAGGGATGATTTCATCATCGATCCCGGGATGAACCACCGCAATCCCTTGAGAGAGGTTGCATCTTCGAAACTGATTGAGAACGTCTCATCAATTGATTGACTCAGTCTTTACTTGTTGAAAATTCATTTTAAATCGAAAATGAAGGTTCATTTATTATACAGGGTAAGTCACCGGGTTGGCCTATTATACGTTTATGGAAAACTAATCATAATTTTGAGCTGAAAATTTGCATAATGGGGTTTGAGACAATGATCTTTCTGCCTAAGATATTTTCAGATCTCTACCACTTCCGGTTATACCGAAAACAGACTACTACTTCCTTATTTCGAATGGAACACCCAGTATATTATTGCATCATTACATAACTTTTTGATGACGATTTCGGCAATATGCCATAACTTGGGTAAAAACTCAATGGTTCATGAGTTAATGGGATTCTTGTGAAAAAAATGTTGGAGATGAGGACTCACATTTTTTTGAATATTTCTCCAGAAAAGGCTTTTTTCGATATATTTTTTTTCTTTTTCGATTCTTCAGATACGTAGTACCATGATACGGTTTGGACCAAATACAGCGTGTTTATAAGGACATCATGAACTTGGACAACTCAAATCCATCAAAACTCAAGATTTTCAGATTAGAACCTATATGTTTTATTATTTCAGTCGATTCTACGTACAAAAATAGTGGGGGTTATTCAAGCAAACCCTGTACCTAAAATGAATACTTTATGAGCTATCGAGGAAGAACTTTAAATGAGGAAAAACCGCAATTTCAAACTGTATGGAATAGTCTATGACTTCCGGAAAAAACAAAGAGGAACTAAAATTCGATGTTTGGATAACTAAATCTCAAAATTCATGAATTATAATTAATTTTTCATTTGGATTGTTGAGAGATGCATAAACCAATACAATTTTAAATTACGAATAATTCATTACAATTCTTGACATGTCAAATTTAGCTATGGAAACATCGAATTTCTTTCTGTGTTTTCCCGAAGTCACAGACTACTCCACACAGTTATAAATTGCGATTTCCCTCATTTAAAGTTCTTCCTTGATAACTTTTAAAGTATTCATTTTAGGTACTGGGTTTGCTTGAGTAATCCCTACTATTTCTGTACAGGGTAGGCAAATTTCGATGTTTTAGGACTACAACTTTTAAACCAGAGGAGATAGACAAAATCTGATACCCCATTCTCGGTCACTTCTTCTGAGAAACTAACAAGGGTAGTTATTCATTTTTGACCACCTTCTTTTGTTTTCGAGTTATAAGCGAAAATTGTAAAGATGGCGATATGAAAAAACATTTATATCTCCACTAATATTGATGATAGAGCTCTGAAATTAAAACATTATACAGGCACTTTTTTACGTAGAATCCAGTGGCGTTCCCGTATTTTCGAAAGGGTTTTTAATTACGAAGCTATGACCCAAAGTTATGTTTTTTTATAAAGGAACACTAGATTTCTGTGCCATTTTCTGAAAGCTTAATTTTTCCTGATTTCAAAAATATATAACATGGTATGGTTTGTGTCAAAATAAATAATAGAAAATGGTCATAAACCTTTTTTTACCTAAGAGTCCCAATATTTCTATGGTTTCAACTGTTGATGAGCACAGAAAAACTGAGCTTTCTATAACAAGAGCAGTGTCCTTCCGTCAATCTGATTATTTCTAAGCTTTTCACTAATTTCTACAAAATTCGAATCTTGATATGTTTTATAAATTTTTCATCTAAAATTTGATTTGGAAATAACGAAAAGATCCACAAGGTCGATTGTTTCAATCGAAAGAGTTGTATTGGGATCGATGTATCAGAAGATCATTTACATAGGTCTCCAGAATGAATACGTACAAGTACCAATCCATTCTGAATAGCATATTCTGAAACAACGCATATATGATTGAACTCAACAATTTAATTACGAAGGGAACAAACAAGAAATAATATTCAACCTATTAATGGCAACAATTGCACAATGCACAGTCGACACTTCTTCTCGATATTTCGTACCGAATTCAATAGATGAATATTTGAAACTGTGTTCAAGCTACCTAGGAAATTTTTTCCGAGATCATTTATATTTTTCGGAACTATTTTTATAAAATAAATCTAGATTCGAATTATGTAGAAATTAGTAAAAAGCATAAAAATAATCAAATTGACGGAAAGACACTGTTCTTGTTATAGAAAGCTCAATTTGTCTGTGCTCACTAATAGTTAAAACCATAGAAATATTGAGACTCTTAGGTGAAAAAAGGTTTTTTACCATTTTCTGTTATTCATTTTGATACAAACCATACCATGTTATATATTATTGAAATCAGGAAAAATTAAGCTTTCCGAAAATGGCACAGAAATCTAGTTTCCCCATTTGAAAAAACATAACTTTGGGTCATAGCTTCGTAATTAAAAACCCTTCTGAAAATATGAGCACGCCACTGAATTCTACGTAAAAAAGTGCCTGTATAATGTTTTAATTTCGGAGCTCTAGCATCAGTATTAGCGGAGATATGAATGTTTTTCGATATCGCCATTTTTCCAATTTTCGCTTATAACTCGAAAACAAAAGAAGGTGGTCAAAAATGAATACTACCCTTGTTTGTTTCTCAGAAAAAGAGACCGAGAATGGGGTATCAGATTTTGTCTATCTCCTCTGGTTTAAAAGTTGTAGTGCTAAAACATCGAAATTTGCCCACCCTGTATGTAGAATCGACAGAAATCATGAAACATATAGGTTCTAAATTGAAAATCTTAAATTTTGATGAATTTGAGTTGTTCAAGTTCATGATCTCCTTATGAACACGCTGTACATTTTTGGTCCAAACCGCAAACAAAACAAAACAAACAAATTCTCGAAAAAAGCCTTTTCTGCCGAAATATTCAAAAAATATGAGTCCTCCTCGACACCATTTTTTTATAAGAATTCCATTAACTCATGAACCTTTTAGTATTTACCCAAGGTATGGCATATTGCCGAAATTGTCGTCAAATAAGCTATCTAATGATGCAATAACATATTGGGTGTGCCATTTAATATAAGGAAGTAGTAGTCTGTTTTCGTTATGACCGGAAGTTGTAGAGATCTGAAAATATTTTAGGGAGAAAGATCATTGTTTCAAACCCTAATATGCAAATTTTCAGCTCAAAATTATGATTACCCTGTATATCCACTTTTTTATCCTATAATTCCTATAAATTATAATTGCTTATCTAGACAGTAGTTTCTTCAGATTTAAGATTTTTAATACCTTCGATAGTTTCTTATTTCATCAGTATTTATTCATTCAATTCATCGGTCATCAACCTCGATGTTTTTCTCTAGTTACGACCGTATTAAACCGTCTCGTAGCAATAGATATGGAAAAACTGGAGGTGTACGTGGAAAAATCGCATCCAAATTCGGTGAATTAAATTCCTCCCTGTTTCCTGCTGCAATAAACTTCCCGAATGTCTTCATAAAAAACAACTCGTCGCATCGGCTCACGTGCATTCTAATTCTATTCCTGGCATCCCATCCGAAAGAATGAGATCTCTTCTTGTCGCCCTATCCTTCTGCCGATTGTCGAAAAGTCAATTTCAATATAATTCGTGTCTTGCAAAGGGGAAAGCGGGACCAGATGTAAGACCCTGGCGGCTCGTCGTTTGTTTTTCAGCTCGCAAACCCCTCCAAACTCTCCTATAAAGGGAAATTAATGAGAATCAGACAACCGACTGATTAGCCAATCTATTAATCATTTTTCGAATTTCAGGTTTGCCGTCGAACATCAATGGGATTAATGATGATCTGTTAACAACTCTTTAGCAAGAGCATGAAATGACGGAATAATTTCGTAATTTTATTAGGTTTAGTTGAAAGAAATCCATTATTTTTTCAAAAGATGAATTCAGTTATCTGTATCTCGCGTTGTAAAGGATTTTTTTTTCAGAGCTATAGAACTTTAAATTGCAATAAAACAACGGCGGATTATTCGATTGACATGAATTTTATTTATCCGCAAGATAATCTTGTGGCATTACATTTTGAATATGATTTCTGGCATATAACTGCCACGGCTGGATCGGATGTAGTCCAATCTGGACGTCCAATTTTCTATGACTTTTTCCAACATTTGTGGCCGTATATCGACAATAACACGGCGAATGTTGTCTTCCAAATGGTCAGCTTATCCGCATAGACCAATGACTTTACATAGCCCCACAGAAAGTAGTCTAGCGGTGTTAAATCACAAGATCTTGGAGGCCAATTCACAGGTCCAAAACATGAAATTAGGCGGTCACCAAACGTGTCTTTCAATAAATCGATTGTGGCACGAGCTGTGTGACATGTTGCGCCGTTTTGTTGGAACCACAGCTCCTGGACATCATGGTTGTTCAATTCAGGAATGAAAAAGTTAGTAATTATGGCTCTATACCGATCACCATTGACTGTAACGTTCTGGCCATCATCGTTTTTGAAGAAGTACGGACCAATGATTCCACCAGCCTATAAAGCGCACCAAACACTCAGTTTTTCTGGATGTAACAGTGTTTCGACATACACTTGAGGATTAGCTTCACTCCAAATGCGGTAGTTTTGTTTGTTGACGTAGGCAGTCAACCAGAAGGGCGCTTCATCGCTAAACAAAATTCACGTGATACGTATTCCGCACAGAACCATTATTTTCGAAATGAAATTGCACTATTTGCAAGCGTTGTTCAAACATGAGTCTATTCATGATGAATCGCCAAGCCAAACTGAGAATAAATTTAAGGCTCCTTGAATTTTCTACCATCAGTTCGTAAAGCACATTCGATCAAAATATTAGTCTAAACATAATTTTAATTGGTTAGTTATTTGAATGAAGTGTTTTTCATTTCAAAATTCTAAAGCACTGTGTTCATTACTATTTCAAAAGTATGCACATTAAATACCTTTTAAGAAAAAATGAATATGTAATCAGCTAAGACATTGAACTGTTTTTGTGTAGACCATTTCCAGCAAACAATATCCTATTTACCTACGAAATTATTGGATCAATCCCACCAATTTGTATGCAGAATATTGTCGAGCAAAATTCAGTAATTTATTTATGGCTGGAGTGATTTGAGAATTTGTAATCGTTTTTGATCGTTAAAACTATGTTCGGGAGCGGAGGCGTTACGCTAGTTAATACAGGTCAGGAATTCGCGTTCGATGCAATAGAAATTTTCGGAATGAATATTACACACGGATTTTTATGGAATGGAATTAAATTCCACGAATAGTTTCGGTTGTTTCTGGATACCTCGACACTCGACAGTGAGATGCCGTACATTCTGATTGTTATGTAGGTAACGAAAATTCAACAGCTCAACGTACCTTCACACGAAATTTAAATTGGTATGCACTATCTGACATGTATTCTCTTCGCTGTTGATCTATCCATTGTAAAAATTTACATAGTTCAGATGGATTAACATAATGGATCAGTGTTACGAAATGGAACATGAAGTTTGAACTCCGCGTGGGTATAGAAACTAGAATATTATGGAATAAGAGGGGAAGCTCTTAACATGTTCGACTCCTACCTAGCAAAGAGGTCGCAGTGAGTAAGATGGAATGGCACGGTTTCCAATATGAAGGAAATAAATGTAGGAGTGCCGCAGGGATCGATTCTGGGTCCGATTCTTTTTATCGTCTTCACAACTGACCTACATGCCAACTTGAAATCGGATCATGAATAGGTCGAGAAGTAAAAATACTATTGAAAAAAAAACCTCGACATCGCTATTGAGTGCTCAGAGTTGGTTCACTTCGAATGGTCTACTGATGAACAAAAATAAAACCCAGCAGCTCTTGTTCACTAACAAAGAAAGTACAAATGATTCATTGAAATATCTGGGTGTGACCTTTCCCTCATCATTAAGCTGGAGCCTATACATAGACGCATTATGTAGCAAACTCTCGACCTCGATCTACCTAATAAAAAGGATGAGAATTATTTCCATCAATGACACAGCCAAACTCGTACACTACTCGACATTTCATGCAAAAATGATATACAGTATCATTGTATGGGGACATTGCAGTGATGCACAGAGGGTTCTGCTGAAACAGAAGAAGGCCATAAGATCTATTTTTGGGATACATCATACAGAGAGTTGCTGAGATATTTTAAAAAGGGAGGGTATATATCTGCACTACGGTTTTCATCCTCGCCGCCGTGACTTATGTCCAACGAAATCTCAAGAAGTTTCGAACCAACGCCGACTTTCACGAGTACAACACCAGAAGAAAACATTTACTTAGCATTCCTTTCAACAGAATAGCGAAAGCGCAGCAGGGAGCAAATCACATCGCACTGAAACTATATAATAAATTGCCTGAAAATCTGAAGAGTTTGAATGACCTGAAATACAGTAAACATATGAAACAACTACTATTGAGAAAGACTACTTATGAACTTGAAGAGTTTTAAATGTTTATTTCATCTGTGATGTATTTATTATGTTATACTCACCTTTTTAGTCCATTGTCGATATATTGGCTTTTGCCTTCATATTTGTATTTTACTTTTTTGCAAGTTGTGTATTCTTTGAACACAACTATTTATCATGTACAACATCACTTATTTATGACAGTAATTAATTATTTTTACACACTGTACATGTATAAATAAATAAATAAATAGAATAAAAATATAGAGGACAGTTGTACCTTCAAAGTTGAAAAGATGATAACTATCGGATGATGTCTAAATTTCGCAGTTAAGACCAGAGTTAGTAGAATTTGAATTGTATTATTTGTATATATAGAAACTGACAACGAAATTGCAACACCCAGAAGGAGCGGCTCAAATTTTGAATTTTTTTTTTTTTTTTGTGAAACATAGATAGTACAGCAAGGAGTAAATGATTGAATTTCTGTAACTTAAATATTGTAGTTGTTTTTTGCAAGTTTTCAAATTTTACAACAAATCAGCTGTTCGAGGAGATTCGAAGTCGATGTACAGTTGCTGTTAAAATGTCTAGAGCACATTTACGCCAGCTAAGTGAACTTGAAAGAGGTCGAATTATTGGTCTATACGGGAGGCGGGGTTGTCGTTTTGAGAAATCGCTAACCGTACGTACAGAAATATAACTACTGTTATGAAATGTTGTCAAGCGTGGTTAGATAATGCCCGAAATCGAAGAAGAATAGGCACAGGACGTCGAAGGGACACAAATGAAGTTCAATATCGACGTCTAAGACTTATGGCCATTAGATACTAATTTGCGACAACTCTATCTTTGGCTGATGAGTGGTTAGGAGAACAAGGCCATCCTGTAACTGTCCAAACGGTTTACCGCCGGATAAGGTCTTTTGGACTGCAGCATTATTGACCCCATCTGGTGTTACCTCTGACGGTTGAGCATCGCCGGCAACGATTACAGTGGTACAGAGAACGTCAACATTGAAATGTAGAATGGCATCAGGGCGTCTTTTCTGATGAATCTCGATTATCCTTTGGTGCACATGATGGCCGAAGAAGAGTTACCTCAGTTTGATGTTGAGAGTCATGTACACTGGACAGTAGGCGTTATGGTATGGGGTGCTATTGCACATGCAAGTAGGCCACCTTTAGTCTTTATTCGAGATAACATGACAGCGGTGCGTTACCTTCAAGAATTAGTGGGGCAATATGTTCTCCTTTACCTCAACCGCCTCGAAAATCCAATATAAAATAATTGTTATGTTGCTAGATTTAGTTCAAACTTTTTCGAAGCGACCCATGTGAAGCTCTTGTCATGGCAGCACAGGTCTTCCGATCTTTTGCCCATGTTTTGGACATCATGGGTAGAAGGCTTGGAAATTCACCCCAGCCCCATCGTACTTTGGAGGCTCTGAGACGTACAAGCAGCTTGGGGATAGTATCCCTCAAGGAGAAATAGTCCATCTCATTGCATCAATGCCCAGATGTGTTAGGAAGTGTAGAGATTATCAAGGTGGAAAAACACATTACTATCAAATTTATTGAAAAAAATTGTAAAACCTTCGTTTTTTTTTCCAAATTTCAATTATTTACTCTTTGCTATACTATCTATCTTTTACAAAAAAAAAATAATTAAATTTAAACAGCTCTTTCTTGGTGTTGCCGATTCTTTGTCAGTCAGTATATTTTGAAATTTCAGTTATAACAATCTAGAAAAGCTCCGTAATAAAAAGAAAAAATCGAATAGTTGATGTCTTACGAATTTTTGAATTGTTTGGACGATATTTAAAAAAGTAAAAGCGATAAATTTCGAAAGAAGAAATGCATAGGCTCAAATTCACAATTATCGTAGTCTAATGAATAACTACTATAATAATAATAATAATAAAGTTTATTCGAGAACTTCAACAAATAAACCATGATCGAATTTATAAGAATACGAATAAAATCGAAAAAGCTGAAAACATTTTCTGGGCATCTGATAATTTGAAAGATATTTACGTATTCTGATTGATATTCTAAGATGATAGTGGAGTGGCAGAGAGAACAAGGTCAATTTAGTCGGGAATTGAAGAAAATGAAAAGGCCTGCACACTTGCCAGAAAAGAAACACAAAATCCATTTATTGACCCAGAAGTTAGAACCTTACTGCCGTATAGGCAAGACAAAAAACGAATTGAGGAAAAGGAAAAAATTTAAGAAAAACACTACAGCAGAATTTTCCTGGATTATTGGATCATTCCAAAAAGTTTCATAGAACCTTTGACACTGCGAGATCTAAGGAGTATCTGGATCTTAGCAAGAATATACAAGACCCCCTCAATAAATTCTTTACAGATAATTATCGCCTCAAAAATCACCTATTAGCAGAAAACTAGTAGAAAACGACGTTTACAGATTCTGTGGGGAGAACGAAGAAACTCCGGATGACAAAATCTGTGAAGCCTTGCCAGATACTGGAGTTCATTAGAACTCTGGAACTGAAAGGCGAGCTGTAGATCACGTTATGCAGAGAATAGCTCTAATGGAGGGCACAATAGACCATTAGGTCGCAATGCAACGAAAAACCTCAAATCTTAATCTTATATACTTCTGAATAATACCTCAATCAAATAAGAATACGAATAAGATCAAAACAGCTGTACGCGTTCTCTGTTATTGAAGTACTCGTATTCTTCAGCCTACGATAATCGACTAAGAATACTAATGGGATCGAAAAAGCTGAAAATTTTTTCTGGTAACCTGTTAATTTGAAAGATATATTCTTAATCTTGAAGTAACGATAATCGATTGAGAATACTGATAAGAATACGAATAAGGTACTTAATCAGAGGAATTTAATCAACTATTACTGAATGAGCGAGCAAAAACTTATGAAGTGCTCTTCTGAAATTTTTAGAGGATAAACATCATCTCAATGTTTATTCGTACGCTGTTAGACTGATATCAACAATGAAATCCTTAACACGGAAAATCCGAATGAAAAAATCATTGTGTGAAACTCGCCGCACCAAAGTGAAAAGTAGCCTTTTCCAACCGGACGAAGTTGAAGACTCCTCCGATTCTAAGAGCCACAAAAGATTAGTCGGTGAGAAAAACGTCCGAAAAAAATATTTATCGTTCAACCCCACTTGGCACTCGAAAAATGTATAAAAAAAACCTGATGCGAATATCATACGGGAAATGCTTGAAGTAACAGGAAACCGTTTTCGAGTGGAGGCTCAGCCGAAATAGAGTCAACAAACCCCGCCTGAGACCCTCCCTGAGCGCAGGGGGGTGCTGGAGCCGTCGGCGTGACGGCAAATGCAATAGGGGTCGAATGACCACCAAAGCATGGCACAATTGGTGCGGATCTGAACATAGGAAACGAGTAAAGTGACAATTAGCTCTCGAATAATGAACCCCTATGAACTTTGAGAAATGTCTGTGAATGAGTTAATTATCCGAATTGCTAACCATTCTATATTTTCGCCACTAACACGCTAAATTTTAATTCATTCTAACGGCATTTTTGCTTACGAATCAGGTAGATCGGAACTTTGCTATGAGAAAGTTTTCGCATGTGGATTTTTGCTACAATACAGAGTTGGCCACGGTCGATGGTACCTGGCCCATTACGGAAGGAACTATTATATTAAAAATTTGATTTCTTGGGAAGGAACCAATGTTGTAAAAATCCAAAATATTTTCAGTGCCGCTGTGTTGCCGCTTCAAAACGAACTAACAACTTCAAGTAGAATACCCTGTATATCAATACTTTTTTTGGTTTACGGTAGCCTCTTGATTATTTATGTAACATAGGCGTACAACCTTGCGTTCACCATTTTTTTCCGAAATTCGAGGCTTCATTGTGAAAAATTGGTTATTCATTTATGATTCAAAGTATTGTCCATCGCTGGCCACTACTTTTTCCCATCTTTCGGGCAGCGTACGAATCCCGCGTTGAAAAAACTGGTCATCTTTTGAAGCGATCCACGAATCGATCCGAGTTTTTACTTCTTCATATGACCGGAAGTGCTGGTCAGCCAGGCCGTGTCCATTGATCGTGGCAAGTGATGACAGATGGGATAGGACATCCCATTTCAACGTTTCCAAGTATGTCTTAACCACTTTTGCAACATGGGGTTGAGCATTGTCATGCTGTAAAATCACTTTATCATGTCTCTCGTTGTATTACGGCCGTTTGTCTTTCAATGCTTGGCCCAAATACATTAATTGTGTTCGATAACGACTGCCTGTGATTTTTTAAGTTGGTTTCAACAACTCATAATACACTACTCCGAGCTGGTCCCACCAAATACTGAACATGATCTTGGAACCGTGAATATTCGGTTTGGCCGTCGACGTGGAAGCATGGCCGGGATATCGCCATGATTTTCTGTCCTCGGGATTATCGTAATGAACCCATCTTTTGTCTCCAGTAACAATACCATGCAGAAATCCCTTCTGTCATTGCCTTGCAAGCAGCTGTTCACAAGTAAACAAATGCCGTTCAACTCGTACGGCCAATTTCCTTTTTCCTTGAAATGGCTTTTTGCTTCACTTCTACTGATCCTGCCATTTCTCTTTAGGTTTTGACACGAGTTTTGATCTAGTAATGCCTCCAATTCTGCATCTTCGAAAACCTTCTATCTTCCACCGTCATGCTGGTCATGGACATCAAAATCACCGTTCTTGAAGCGTTTAAATCACTGTCGGCACGTTATTCAACTAATATCGGCCTCACCATAGGCAGTTGAAAGCATTCGATGAGCCTCAGCCGCAGATATCTTTATATTAAAGCAGAATATTAGAACCTCCGGCAAATGACGCAAATTTGGCTAGTGAGCTGACATGTTCAATCGAGAATAACTTTATGATGCAGACACAAATCGACTAATATTTCGATGGCTTTATGTTTACAAATACCTCAGCTATATATATGATCTCTACGATCTGTTTATTTCGACTACCACTTACCGCTACAGCTATTTATTGCAAAACGGCTGAAGCAAAGTTGTACACCTTATATATTCACTGTCACAATAGTCAATGAACAATATACGATGAACCTCTCAAAATACGGATGCCATAACCTTGCCAGCTGTTTGAGATTTTGATCGCTCTGAACGGTGTTCGAAACCGACGATACAATGTTGCTTTGAATCTGTGAAGCTGTCTCATAGTCAAATGTTCACGATAAAAGTGAATACACTGCCTTTCGATATATTCAACTACACCGCTAGTTAATTGTTAAGGAGTATCGGATTCAATAATACAACAATTTAGCTTTATCTCTTTATTGTACCTAATCCTAGCATTCAGTCGACCATATCTACCATCTTTAGAGATATAAAAATTTATATCTAATCTACCTTTAGTAAAATGAACAAATCTACAAACCACAATCAGAGTACTTACGACAATGTGAGATGGCTTCAGTATACTACCATCCACGATGACAAACAACTTATTGGTGGAAATTACTCTTAAGTCACTGGACAACTACGTAATCCAATGAAACAATTTCAAGGAAAACAATTTTCACTCCAAAATCTCAAAAGCTCTGAATCTCTCTTTCTCCTAACACGTGCATAAACTTCTAGAATAATTTTTATATAACCTCTACATCAAAACTGAATGTCAATTCAAGACTTCACTTTGGGCAGGTGACATATCACTCTTCTTCTTGATAGAATGAACAAAGTATATGTGAATGGGATTCAGTCTGTATGAATCAGTCATAATATTAAGGTTATCTTCAAAACAATGGATTTCACCAGTTACAAAAAAAGTTCTTTCGTAACTTTTTTTTTCATTTTGGGCTATTATAGGTTCATTGAAATTTATCTGATGCCCTGTGTCAACGACATGTTTTGATAAACCAAATGTCTGTTTCATTTATCTAAAGTCTCTTTGATGCGAGTATCTACACATCTGCCAGTCTGGCCTACATAAAAACAATTACAATATTTACGTTTAATCACATTACATTGTCATCGTGGATGGTTGTACAATGAAGCCATCTCATATTTGCATTAGATAGCACGATTGCGCTTAGTAGATTGGTTTTTCTTACTAAATGTAAATAGTGGGTTTAACGTATGTGTTAATATATGGAATCAATATAACAGATATCAGACATTTTTCTCAATTCTGGAAAAAGTACCTCCTCTAGAGGGACTCGAACCCACGTTGCGGTGAATCTTCAGCTTCCTCGGTGGCTTAGTGGTTAAAGCGCTGAACTAGTGATTCGGAGATTGCGGGTTTGAGTACCGCTCGAGGAGGTACTTTTTGCAGAATTGAAAAATTGTCTGATACCCGTGGTATTAATTTTTTGCTCATACGGAGATAATTAATAGAATTATTGGGATATTTTTTCAAATTTTGTGAAATTTGTGAAATTGTCTATCCATAAGCCTCGCGCTGATTATAGTATGAACCCAAAATGTTCTTTACTTTCTTCTCTTTTTAAGGACAAGAGCACAAACATACAATTTTGAAATAATGTTGTGAAGTAAAAATTCATGGGAGTTTGGCTCCAGCAGCAGGCACCTAATAAATTAATCAACGAAACTAAAAATTGCCAGAGTGCGGTTAGCCTTAAGTTCAATCCATTCAGAATTGTATTGACTTCTACAGATTTTCAATATTTTCTCTATTTCTGTATATGAAAAATTTCCCCCCTATTGTGTGTTGTTGAAAGTCACCCCGTAGTTTTCTATGCACGCCGAATATGCCTGCAGACAACCCCAGTGAACATTAGAGATAGGTATAAAATAAATCCCTGGTAGTATAAGGTTGTCAGGCAGTGATTTAGTCCTGCTTTTATGGTGGCTGTTTCTCCACATAGCTCAGTCAGATTTACTGCAGAGGTTACCCAGAAACGTTAAATTCTATATTTTCCTTAATAATCCGAAATTTCATATTTAGTACACGGGTATAGGCAATATTCTAAGTCTTACACCTGAATACTGAAGTTTACTACAATGACTATGAATATCTTGTTAGCCGATGAAAAGATATAACTTCGTCTGAATTTAATTTTTTGAGACTTCAGAGTTCATTCATCTATGAGCATTCTTTATACTTCCGTAACTATCGAAGGTAAAGATTTTATCACATAAAAAAATAAACTAAATGTGGAATCATTCGAAGAGTAAATCGATAATCGTTAATATAGCAATTGAGATACTCTTGCGAGGTCAATTGCTATCAATTAAAACATGTATATCGTTTCTATTATTGATTAATATCATTCAATTATTCAACAGAAAATTCTAGGAAAGCCTGTCGTTTTCACAAACATAGATTTTTTGATTAGAATCATTACAATTGACCTCGATACAGCGGAGGGTGCCTATGTGGGAGACAATCAGAGATATTATTTTCGAAAGGTAAAACATTTCCCTCGATTTCAATAAAGTACAGGAGCTTTTGCACGCTTCTTTATTTATGCGCCTATTGTGCCTTTGAATACCACAGAGATGTTCATAGATATATGTGATTTTCAATTGGCTCATGATTGAATATTTCTCGATATTCTGCTTGAATTTTATGATGAAATTCGCAATTGTTATTTAGATTAAAATAAAATGTTGCTCCATGATTGAAATAATTATTTTACATTGAAATCTTCATCTCCATGGAATCTGCATTGTTGAAATTAACTGCAGCACAAATTTTCGGTAGGCCATATTTACGGAACACTTAGTAGAACACTTTTGTTTATTTCTCGACATTATTGAATTGGAGCAATCATCAATTTGATTGAATCGTGATCAGTGTGTTGAATCTTATCGTTTGAGACCATTTCTGGCTCAAAATACAGACATTGTGACGAAATGATTGGTATAACTGAACAATTGAAAATATTTCATAGATTCGGTGCTCACTTGATGGAAATTCATATTTCAATGTTAAAACCATCGAAATATAAGATTGACCTGAAGAAGTCGCAGTGTAGGCGAAACCATTGCTGTTTCGTGTTGTTTTGAATTATATTGGCGTACAACTCTGCTTCTGCCTTTTTTTTCTGAAATTCGAGGCTTTATTGTAAAAAACAGGTTATACATTTATGATTCAAAGTATTGTCCATCGCTGGCCACTACTTTTCCCATCTTTCAGGCAGCGTACGGATCCCGCTTTGAAAAAGCTGGTTATCTTTTGAACGATCCACGAATTGATCCAATTTTTTATTTCTTCATAAGATCGGAAGTGCTGGTCAGCCAGGTCATGTGCCATTGATCGAAACAAGTGATTTTCCGAGAGAGCAACGTTTGAAAAATACGGCCGATGAGGTATGACTTTCCATTTCAACGTTTCCAATTATGTCTTTACCACTTTCGCAACATGGGGTCGAGCATAGTCATGCTGTAAAATCACTTTATTATGTCTCTCGTTGTATTGTGGCCGTTTGTTCCTCAATGCTCGGCTCAAACGTATTAATTGTATTCGATAACGACCGCCTGTGATTGTTTCAGTCGGTGTAAACCACTCATAATACACTACACTGAGCTGGTCCCTCCGAATACTGAGCATGACCTTGGAACCGTGAACATTCGGTATGGCCGTCGACATGGAAGCATGGCCGGGATATCTCCATAATTTTCTGCGCTTTGGTTTATCGTAATCAACCCATCTTTCGTATCCAGTCACAATGCGATACAGAAATCCCTTCCGTCTTTGCCTTGCAAGCAGCCGTTCAACAACATCTCTCGGCCTCAACTCGTACGGCACCCAATTTCCTTGTTTCTGAATCATTATATGACTTTCAGGCGTTTTGAAATGGCTTGTTGCGTCACTCATAATGATCCTGCCAATTTTTGTTGCGTTTGACAAGAGTTTTGATCAAGTAATGCCTCTAATTCCGCATCTTCGAAAACCTTCTCACGTTCTCTCACTAATAGGTACCTCCCAAAGGTATTCAAGAGCATTCGATGAGCCTCATCCACAGATTTCTTTATGTTAAAGCAGAAAGATAAAACCTCGCACAAATGACGAGAATTTGATGCAGACTCAAATCGACTAATATTTCGATGGCGTTATGTTTACAAGTACCTAAGCTTAATTGTATGACATCTACGATCTATTTATTTCGACTACCACTTACCGCTACAGCCATCTATTGCAGAACCGCAAAAGGAAAGTTGTGCAGCTAATGTAAGTGGAAATAATGTTGTTTTATTCTGATTGGAAACGTATATGCTATCGGGTAGAATGTTGGAAGGTGAAAAGTACTATCGAATAAATTTCTCAGACATAGATAATAGTTTATTTTTGATTCGATACGTCAGAGCGTAACTCGTTCGTTCCATAATTGGAACATTCGGATGTTTCACCATGTGCGACTGTAAGTGAGAGATAAATATAAAAATTTTATCGTCTTCAGAACAAGAAAATTTACGCCTCCTTCCCCTTCTGAATTATTTTCAGCAATTTGGAGGCAGCGGCTGCTTCTTTTTAATAGAATATAGTGGGTTTGAGACAACACAGTATTTTTATTTCAGCGTTCGATACGTGACTAGGGAGGCAAAAAGTAATTAGTTCTAGACAGTGGGCGCCAGTTGTCATTCTTTAGCCTGCTTGCCATCTATACTTCTTAGCCAGCTGGATTTCACTATCGTTTCTCCCATTTTTTGTTATTGGAAATATGGTAGACGTTTTCGATTTTCAATCTGCAGTTGGCGCGAGAGCTCTTTGGCGTTCTACACTGTGTCCGTAAAGTATGGAACAAATTCATTTTTTTTTAATGGAACACCCCCATTTTGTCTCAATTTTCCGATTACTCTAACTGAGCTGATTCCAAAAATGTATCACATGTTGATTCCAATTGGTACAGGGTGGACGAAAATACAATAGTTTTGTGTGTGCTCATAAAGTAACGCGTAACATTGTTTATTAGTTAAATTATCAATATTATCAAAAATACTCATTGTCTAGCGGCAACTGGTTTGAATGTAACACCCTGTAGTTTGTTACATTTTCAGATTAATAGAAATGAGCTGTTTCCAAACATGTTTGGTACTTGTGGTTTAGCATACAGAATATAAAAGTAATTAGTTCTAGACAGTGGGCGCCAGTTGTCATTGTTTAGCCTGCTTGCCATCTATACTTCTTAGCCAGGTGGATTTCACTATCGTTTCTCCCATTTTTTGTTATTGGAAATATGGTATAGACGTTTTCGATTTTCAATCTGCAGTTGGTGCGAGAGCTCTTTGGCCTTCTACACTGTGTCTGTAAAGTGTGGAAGAAATTCATTTTTTCTAAATGGAACACCCCGATGTTGTCTCAATTTTCCGATTACTCTAACTGAGCTGATTCCAAAAATGTATCACATGTTGATTCCAATTGGTACAGGGTGGACAAAAATACAATAGTTTTGAGTGTGCTCATAATATAACGCGTAACATTTTTTATTAGTTAAATAAACAATATTATCAAAAATACTCATTGTCTAGCGGCAACTGGTTTGAATGTAACACCCTGTAGTTTGTTACATTTTTAGATTAATAGAAATGAGCTGTTTCCAAACATGTTTGGTACTTGTGGTTTAGCATACAGAATATAAAAGTAATTAGTTCTAGACAGTGGGCGCCAGTTGTCATTCTTTAGCCTGCTTGCCATCTATACTTCTTAGCCAGCTGGATTTCACTATCGTTTCTCCCATTTTTTGTTATTGGAAATATGGTAGACGTTTTCGATTTTCAATTTGCAGTTGGCGCGAGAGCTCTTTGGCGTTCTACACTGTGTCCGTAAAGTATGGAACAAATTCATTTTTTTTTAATGGAACACCCCCATTTTGTCTCAATTTTCCGATTACTCTAGCTGAGCTGATTCCAAAAATGTATCACATGTTGATTCCAATTGGTACAGGGTGGACAAAAATAGAATAATTTTGTGTGTGCTCATAAAGTAACGCGTAACATTCTTTATTAGTTAAATTAACAATATTATCAAAAATACTCATTGTCTAGCGGCAACTGGTTTGAATGTAACACCCTGTAGTTTGTTACATTTTTAGATTAATAGAAATGAGCTGTTTCCAAACATGTTTGGTACTTGTGGTTTAGCATACAGAATATAAAAGTAATTAGTTCTAGAC
This sequence comes from Harmonia axyridis, assembly GCF_914767665.1. Lineage (NCBI taxonomy): Eukaryota > Metazoa > Arthropoda > Insecta > Coleoptera > Coccinellidae > Harmonia > Harmonia axyridis. The sequence goes on from NC_059508.1 coordinate 2,891,351, forward strand.
AGTGGGCGCCAGTTGTCATTCTTTAGCCTGCTTGCCATCTATACTTCTTAGCCAGCTGGATTTCACTATCGTTTCTCCCATTTTTTTGTTATTGGAAATATGGTAGACGTTTTCGATTTTCAATTTGCAGTTGGCGCGAGAGCTCTTTGGCGTTCTACACTGTGTCCGTAAAGTATGGAACAAATTCATTTTTTTTTAATGGAACACCCCCATTTTGTCTCAATTTTCCGATTACTCTAGCTGATCTGATTCCAAAAATGTATCACATGATGATTCCAATTGGTACAGGGTGGACGAAAATACAATAGTTTTGTGTGTGCTCATAAAGTAACGCGTAACATTCTTCATTAGATGAATTAACAATATTATCAAAAATACTCATTGTCTAGCGGAAATTGGTTTGAATGTGACGTCCTGTAGTTTGTTACATTTTTAGATTAATAGAAATGAGCTGTTTCCAAACATGTTTGGTACTTGTGGTCTAGCATACAGAATATGAAAGAAATTATTTCTTTTCAATTAAAAACATAAATAGTCGTCTATAGTTTTTTGTGATATGTAATTATTTGTTTATTGCCGCTAGACAATAATTATTTTTGATAATATTGTTAATTTAACTAATAAAGAATGTTACGCGTTACTTTATAAGCACACAAAAAACTATTGTATTTTTGTCCACCCTGTACCAATTGGAATCATCATGTGATACATTTTTGGAATCAGATCAGATAAAGTAATCGGAAAATTGAGAGTAGTAGAGCTAAATCAACAAAAATTTGCCCACCCTGTACATAGTGTTCGCCAATTTTTCTTCTTTTTATTACAAGAAGGTGTATCTTCCTGGTAACTACACAATGGGTTGGTCTGCAGTTTTAAAAAAGGAAATCTTATGTATTTAATAATGTTGAATAAATTTGAAAGAACAAGGAAATCGATAGTTTCAATAATTTATTATCAAAGTTGCTTTTAACCACTTTTTGACATCCAATTTCTCCAAAACTTCACTTGAATAATGTGACTTCATTGAGTTTTTTGTGCTCCTTGCAAATCGAAAAAACAGATTTTCAAAATGTCAATATACTGGGTGTTGTTTCAAGGATACAAATGTCTCATAAATTCTTGTTAATCCAGACCTGGATTTTTCTTGTGATCATTAACTGATTCACTTAAGCTTTAAATAAGAAATATGTGTGCCAAATATAAAGAAAATATACTGGGTGGTTCGCCTGTTATGACCTCGGAAATAAATTAACAAAATTCATTAATCACCCTGTATCTCGGTAACCAAGGCAGTTAGACCCAAAAAAAGAAGTATATCTTAGGTGTCTTCTATTCACTGTTGAAAGTTTTTACCAATGAAACATCCTGTATGAAGATTATCTATTTCGAGATTTCATGCTGATAGTGTCTTCAAAATCATAAAAATTCGAAAAGAATATCGAAAAATAATGCGAAAAGCACAAATGTGAAGCCAGGAGCTTTCAAGCACAGGTTCATTCAAGCGCCAATTAGCTTTTGAAAAACACATATCTGTACATATACACTGAGAGAAGTATTTATTTGATATTATCGAAAATGCATTATAGTTAATAAATCATTTATTGGATATATGGACAAACAAATATTAGTTTCATGAAAATAAATACTTTATTTGAAATCCCACCAATAATCATGATTTATTATTACACTTATTTACGCATAACTTATATTGATAATGCTGAAGAAATATCCATTCGAAGGAAATAAATATAGTTGAGGTTAATATATCATTGAGTATTAATTAATAAACCTTATTTATGTGTAATATGTAACCATGCTGAATAAAAATAATATTTCAGTTCAGAAATGGTTTACGTATTTCTTAGATAATTATTTTGGTTATTTCTATTTTCCGATTGTTAGGGTCTGGAAAGAACCGTTTGCCAAACTAGTTAATTTTTTAGAGTTCATATTGAGGGTATTCGGGTTTGAACCCTAGTCATCTTGATTGCATCTGTTCACTCTAACCACTGTTCTGCCAAAGCAGGTACAAACGATCTAAACCCAAAATCAGTAGAGATGTGTTAAGCGGCGTTCAATAAGCCCATAGTAACACAGATTTTATGTTTGAAAAAGAAATTCGAATCGAAGGAAAAGTTCAAGGACAGATCCTTCAAGGAGATGCGCTTCTCTTAGAGGGATGTGTCCTTAAACTTTTCAACAGATTGAATCGCTAGAATTATGTTAGTTTGTTAATTATTAATAAATCCTATATTGGGAGTGAATAAATTATTGAAGTCTTGTAAGAGTTTATTCATAAATAACAAATGTTTCTTAACTACCATTTGAAAATTTGTTGACAATGAATCTATGTTATTTGTGAAGATAACGTAGGTTCATATAGATTATTTATCACCGAAATTCATTGAATATTATCAAATATCTTGTAAACAAATATTTTATTCTCTATTGATGAACTTTTTGAATGCATAATTTAACTATTAATGAATATATTAGATATAAATCTACTGTAATAATTGTGAGTAAATAACTTCCAAATATGTGCTTCATTAATAAAAAAATATGGATTTCTTTCAGTGTACAATTAAGAGGTATCAAAGGACGCAATCGATGCATGAATGGAGGGCTTACATGCTACTGACTTCACGTCAGTGTTTTTTTCATTTTTCAATAGCGAAGGGTACGTTCCGAATTAGAAACGAACGGAAAAAGCTTGAGGAAGTTTTACTTACGAGCGTAGATAGATCATGACCTGTCCCCATTATTTACCGAGATAACTTTCCCCGTACGCTGATGTGAAAAATAGTGAAAATACCCATCGGAATAAGCAGTCACTGTTTCCCAATTTCCCGGGCGTGTAGTTAGCCACCAACCTCAGTGATATGTTAAATGTACGGCCTCTCGTGGACCCATCTCTTGTTCATTTTTAATGGGACAATTTCCATGCAAAACATGTATCAGGCTAGCGAGCGGAGAGAATCGTAAAATTAAGAACATTGTCTGCTACCGAAATTTATATTTTAATCACGATCAGAGCAGGAGTTCCTTAAAACAATTTCTTCATCCTGCTCCCAACATTTCTTCTGCCTGGGCAGGAATACAGCCGTACCCGGATTCCGTGAGGCAGGATGACTTGTTATGTTAGATGAAATGCACCATTTATCTGAGTGCCTTTTCTCGGTTCGAACCCCTGCGTTGCAACACTCCCCCAGCAGGAATTACTGCTACCCTTTCGCCACAGGAAGTGAATAAATTAACGGCTCCGTGGAAAGATTGGAAAAATCATTAGATATTCTCATGACAATTGACTCTCTGGAGTTCGAAATTAAAGTCTTGATGGGAAATCAGTCAGGTGTCTCAAGTAATCTCTAGCAGGAATTTTCTTCCTTTGAAATTATTCATAACGAATTTCAGTTTTTGTTATTTCTGAAATGATCGAATATTCTGTCACAATTGCGTTCTAAAATTAAATTCAACCAAGTTGTATTGCCTTCCAATTAGGACTGTTCTGAAATAATAGACTCGCGTTGATAGTCAGATGAGTTAATATTTGTCTGTAATTCTGTGAAGGATTCTTTTATTCTGCTGGACCTCGTAGAACAAAATTGTGCTAAAATATCTCAATTTCACACAGATTTCATGAAAAACTCGCCACGTCGTTGCACATTTTCAAATTTTGAACTCGAGGAAGAATTTATAAATAACTATTCATTAATTGAAAAAACTTTCATCTCAACACTCAGGTTCGATCAACTTTAACTCTCCTTTTTCGGTGTCAACTCAGTTCCTGATCCTCATGCTGAAGCTAGTTGAATTTGTAGTGATGAAAGCTCACACGAAGCTGCTGAGAAAGCATTATATCATTCATATCCACATAAACATACTGTGAGGTGTGCAATTAATGCTGGCGTAATGATTGGTCCAAAGTTTCTTTGAAGAAAAGGGACAATAGAAACAAGAATAGAATAGAACAATAATGAATGAAGTTTTTTGACAGCTTGTATTAGAGAATAATCTGCCGGATATGAGGTTTCAACAAAACTGTGGCACCTGCCGCAGAGCCACCTTAACATTTGATATACTAACTGACAAAGAAAATGCAACACCCAGAAGGAGCTAATAATAATTGTCTTTATTCTCACATCGATAAACTTTTACATAATATTAATAGGTATAATAATAGAAATTAAGTCCGAATATATGCCAACATAATCTGCTGCACTTAACCCATAAGTTTGAATTTAATTTTTTTTTGGTAAAACATGGTAAGTATAGCAAGGAGTTAATGATTGAATTTGCGGATCGAGGAGATCCACAGTCGATGTTTAGTTGTTGTTACAATGCCTTGAGCACGTGTACGCGGAATTTATCGCCAGCTAAGTGAACTTGAAAGAGGTTGAATTATTGATCTACAGGAGGCGGGGTTGTCATTTCGAAGGGTGTTGTAGTTTCTTTGTCAGTTAGTATATATTGAATACAAAATAAAATTGTATCCTCCAAAAATGGTCCAGTTAATTATCCTTCCAGGTAGAGTGATTCAATATGTTGTGATTTCTTTCTTTGGGGATATGATATTTTACAAGTTTATGCTGATAATCCAATAATAATTGTGCAAATGAAAATCAACAACGTACAAATTTATGAGTGAAAAGGGATGCAGAATTGCGTTGACAAAATGCACTACTTATGGAGAAGTCGTGGTGGTCATTGAATGATATTATTTTCCATTCATTATGGCATAATGTAACTTCTCCACAATTGCGGCCCACTGTATAATTTATGTTTTATGTAATTATTGAATTTTATCATCGCTATTGGAAAGCCTATCACATAATCAAGAAACATTCAATAAAAAAAAATTGGCAAAATGATACTGAATTCAACATTTCTTGAAATAAAATCCTAGACCTGATTATTTTAATATTGAATATTTTTTAAATTCCTAAACCATACAACAAAATTTGACTATACCCACCACTGCAGATTTCATCACAAACTGTATAAGATCAAGTTTTTTTGGTGTGTGAGATTCAAACTGGATTTCGAACGAATCAAGTATTCATAAGAAAACTCAGTCATGTCTGGTTCAGTCTTATCCAATTCTCATTTTCATTCTTCCAGATTATCCCTTGAAGGGAATTGTTTCTTGTATTTATAAGACGTTCAAATTTGTTACAATCCCCACTAGCAAATCCTCTGGAAAGTATATCTGTAATTCGTCGCGAGAATATCAACCATAAACAAGAAAGAGATTATGGTGAAGGCGCTGAAAAATGAGATAGAGGATATATCGAACTGCACTTGGGGTTGGGATTTTTGTCCCACCCCTGAAAACACACTTAGTCCGCCCAATTTGACTTGTCAATAAAATTTATAGGGGAAGACGTTATTCACATATTTGTAAAAATGGAAAAAGAAATCCCAAGACTGTTGTAGCAATAGATCTTGCAGGAGAAGACATAGGAAACGAGGGAAATCTGACGTTCGCTAATGGCAATCTCAGGATAGGAAATGAATAAGCTCTCCACCAAGTGTGGCTTTCATACGATAAGGCTGCAACTCCAAGATATCAACCCGGAAATATTTCTTTATGACCACTCACGTCCTTTGCACCCTGGGGATCGTAACAGTCCAGCCGATCAAAAAAAACCTGATTTTCTAATTCGAGGGGTGGCTCGAATCGATTTCCACTATTTGTGATGTCCCAGCAGAGACGTATTCAAAGAAATCCGGCATTAGGCTGATATAACTGGCCGCCCCTTTTTATTTCTTAGGGTGCAACATGACATAAGAGAAGATTGATGAGGAATGAAAATAATTAGAAAGATTTTGCTTTATTTCTTTCAATAATGAACTTCTGGAATCCAAAGATGAAATCAATCGACTTTCATCCTAGGCTAATAATAATTGGCCGCACCACATTTCTGGAAGTACAAAATGATAAATTATTAAGAATATATCGAATTCTCTATGTATGATAATTAGAAAGATTCTCTTACTTCAGTTTCAATAATAAATCTTAAAAATACAGATGCAATCAAACGGCATGCCCTCCTAGTTTAATAATAATTGGCCTCACCACATTTATTTCTGAAAGTGATATGACATCGAAGTAGATTTTCATTGATACATTGAATTTTTTCTGTGTTATAATGAGAAAAATTCTGCCATTTTAGTTCCATTAGTTGATCTCAACAATCCGGATGCATCGGAAAAAATTCCATCTTGGGATAATAATAATTGGCCGCACCATATTTATTACTGGAAAACAAAATGATATGTCACATTCAACATTAATTAGTTAATTAATTTTCATATCGGAATAGTCAACAAAACAAACAAAAATCTATATTATATTCGAACCAAAACATTAACTGTTCAGGCTTTTGGAAGCGTTAAAACAATTTATAAAACAATATTTGATGGTTTATTGGAGAGTGTGAACCAAAATGAACAATAATCATCCGAAAACTCTTGTGAAAATGAAATGATGATCCGTTATTGTTAGCGAATTTATCTATGAAAATTCATCAAAACCGAACGATTTATTGTCACCAAAACTCTCGCCAGTTTTCATTGATGTGTCAATCAAGTAATTCAGGAATTTCCATTGAAGCCACTATACGTGAAAATGAAACATTCCACATTCTCATCCAGAAATAGGATAAAGGCAAATTATAATAAATACGAACAGCATGGAATTCTTTGTAAAATTCCATTATTTTCATTTAATGTTGATATTTAATCATCGAGTATTCAAAGTGCTTTCGAAATTCGTATTTTCTTCGATGAAAATTTACCTTGAAATGAATCTAATATTGCAATTCCTGCTGATAAGGTGAAAATATTCAATTCAGAATGTTTTCAATTTTGACTTAAAAGAATAATTTATGACCAAAACTCAACAAAAGTTTTCGGACAACCATCGTTTCTCCCTGATATGGCTCTTGTTGACTATTTTCTCTCTTCAAAATTCAATTGATCATTTCTAGATACCTATCTCTTTTTATTCAATATAACACATAATTCGAGACGAATCGAATCCTCGAAAGAAATATTGGGAAATATTTTGATAATTGTATAATAATAATAATAATAATAATAATAAATCATTTTCAGAATTGCTACAAAAAACAAAGAGAAAACAAGTCAAGTATTACATCATTTTATGGTGTTGACTTGCATAGTGTCTTTCCAAAACAAATTCTTGAAGTTGAATTCTCTCAAAACAACAACAAATGGCTTTGATAAAATTCCATAAATAGTCTCAGAATATACTCCTACACTGAATGCTGAAATACTTCCCTCAGTGGGAAGTTTCTCCGCTTCGAATTCATAGCTGCCAATGGAATTTAGTAGAAAATCCATTATACCTTTCCCAGTTATTTCATTACCAAAGATTCTTCCAACATAAGGCCACTTTCTTCGTAAGGACCCTTGTTCTTTGACTCAACAGTCATCTGTTTGGACCCTGTCCACATTAATTTAGATTTTTCTCCCATTTGTTTCTTCTTCACAACAGTTGCCCAATTCGTTTCATTTTTATGTACACCGACCTTTATAGATTTCAGAGTCTTCTCTTGTTTATTGTTTACCAATGAATTAATTTCTCGTGATTTTACGTTCAGTGGAATCGGTAATTGAGATCTCTTTTATTGAACTTATCAGCTATAATATTATCAGATGGGATACTATTTGTCGATATCGAGATTTTCGGTTAAGTAGTAATCGCTTTCAGATTTTTATTATTTATATTCAACGTTCTCACAGGTGTAATGAGTACATTATATGAATGCTCAAAAACTGGAGGAACATATTGTTTATTTTCATTTTTTAACACGTTATTTTTTTTATTTCGAACATTTTTTTCCATTATGTCCAATTTATTCACTGACACTTCTTCAGCTTTTTGTCCCATATTTTGATAGGGCTCGCAACAGTTCACATAAAATCTGTCGATGAATTTTACGTTTTCCATCTTCCTTGCACAAGATTTATTTATTATAATTAGTGGGTTAATTTTGGAAGGAGATACAAGAATTTTATTTTTTTTTGGCATAGTGGTAGCATTATATGGTTTTTGAGTTTTAGGAGTTTTCAGGTATACATTTTTCCAAATCATATTCTTTGATACAATTCTTTGAAGATCATGGATCAGAAAACTAACAGAACACTTTACAAAAACCTTTAATGAGTAGTTCAAATGAACGTTGTTCAAGAACCTTTTTCTACCACATGGAAACTTATTGTTCCATTCGTTCGTTTATGAATCAAGTTTTCAAGGGTAGAGAACGTATTTTCTCCGGGTATATGCTGTATCTTTAGGAGCTTTTCTCAATTTTCATGATAACACCCCCGCTAAAATGTAAAAGCCGAGCGTTTGGAGAAAAGGGAAGTCAAAATGAAAGTAAAACGATAAAATTGGGGAGAAACATAAGAATAATCTCCAAATAGCGTTTTGATGTCGGAACCTAATGCGAAAAATAATTCATCTCTCGAAGTAATTAGACTTTAATTTTCTCCAAATGAAATTTAGAAGGAAATAATATAAAAATAATGCGAAAATAAATTGCGAGATAGTATATTAATTATCAAAATATTAAACGTCCTTTTTCTCCAAATATCAGCCAAGTTATTAGGTTTCCTTTAGGTTTTTATGCCTTCATTCAGTGCAGAAAGTTTTGGCAGAGAGGGGAGAAGGAATTATACTTTTATTGCCCTTGCTGTAATTGAATATGCGAGTGAAAATGAAATAATTGGGTTAAATGCTATTTTAATTCTTGCTTTGCCTCAGGGATATTGATGTCATTGGGCATTCAATATTTTTATTGCTCCTTCTCTTTCAATTACTTCGAAAACATTTCTTTAACTTAGAAATTATGGAACAAAACAATTGAATTCTACTATTTATAGTTTGATTTCGTTGATAGTATATTACGAAGATACCTTAGGCGTAGATGACATTGGTTCAAATATCAGAAATATTTTTTATTTTATCACCAGAGTTTTTTTATCATTCGAAATAATGAAGTAGAAAATTGTGAATCCTGGTGTGAAATTTTTTCTAGTTCTAGAGAATGACATCTTATCGGATATCATCAGGTTATTACGAATTTGCAATGCGAATTTTTATGTTAATCAATAACAGACGAAAACTCCCCAGCAAGTTCAGTTTCTGTATTCGGGCGGGGAATAAAAAAAAGAGGGAAGTGATGAGCGCAACAAACCTAATTTAATAAGAGTTAAACAGACTTCAACACTCGCTTTTGTCTTTCTCTCTGCCTTCAGGCCTCACTTGGACTCGTTAATATATTCTTCGGCCGGCTGCTTGTCTTGCTTGTCATAGCATCACCCCTGCATCTTTCGCTGCATTACGTATTCAAAATTTCTTCGAGCAAGTTTTTTAATTATAATTATCCTATCGATACGAAAGTTGCTTTCAGCGTGACAAGTTTTCGAACGATTTCGCTCAACTGCACAGACCATAGTTTGGCGTTGCTTTTATGGAAATCCTGTTGGGATGAGGTATTAGAGGAGAGAATCTCAAATTTTTGCTTTCTCTTCATAACACGATACTTTTTTCAACCAAATCATCAAAAAAAAAAATAATAATTCGCTAGAAAGTGTGAGGTGTAACAAGCCAATTGAAAAGTCCTCGGTCTACCCTTTTGGCGCTAACCAATGAATATTATACCTTGCGCATTCCAGAATACTGATGCTATAACCTTGCCAGCTGACTGTTGTGTTTGTCTTCGGTTCATCGTGTGCAGTCCACTCAGCTGACTGTCGATTGGACTTCGGAGTGAAATGATGGAGCCATGTTTCATCTATTGTCACATATCGACACAAAAATTCAGGTTTACTGCAATTAAACTCCTTTTAATCGATTATGAGCTCGCGCGGCACTCATTTTGCACACAGCATTCTCATGTACAAATATTCGTGAATGATATGATGTACACGTTCAGATGATATCTTTACAATGTCTGCTATCTCGATCAACTTCACTTTACGGTTATTCAAAATCATTTTGTGAACTTTTTTGATTTTCTCATCGGTGACAGCCTCTTTTGGGCCCCTACTGCGTTTGCCGTCTTCGGTGCTCATTTCACCACGTTCAAACACAGCATACCAATCACTGATGGTTGATTTTGCTGGTGCAGTGCAGACCACGGAAACTTTTCATCAAGCCAAGATTTTTCTTCAACTGAATTTTTCCCTTCAAAAAGCAATATTTTATCAGCACACGAAATTCTTATTTTCCATCTTTTTTCAAATAACAAAATGAAGCTACAATCACAACGCAATATCTCACGAACTCATATTCGGACTGCTGTCAAATTTTGACACATATCGTTTGAAGATTGGTACTAACTAAAAATCATATGGATTTAATACTAGCACTGCCATCTATGCATCAGACCGGGGGCTTTCAAATTAGCCTAATAAGTTGTACGGATCACGAAAATTTGATCTTAAAAACCCTTAATCCAAAGAAATCAAACGAAATTAATTTTCACAAATTGTTTCGCCAATACTGTGACTTCTCCAGATTAACTCCATATGTGACTGATACAAAACAGTGCTTGATGTAGACCAATCTATACCTAAATGTTACAAAGTTTGAAAGTTGACCGGAAATTCAAGAAAATAAAAAAAGACTTAATAAACTTCAAAGATACATTGGACATTTGCCGCCTGGAATTCGAAATTATCGAAATATATCCAAGACTGGGGACCTATTTGTTTCTTCAAAATAATATTTTGAGAAATGTACCTATTTAATTCTAGAGATTCTGAAAGTGTTAATTTTGTACTTTTATCTTCCATATAGAGAATTTCGAGATTATTATTATAGGTATGGCTCCATTCCATTTAATCATTTAGAAATGTTGAAATTGCAATATAAATAGTATAACTCCTCAGGTGTTCATGTACCTTAGTCTTGTATTTCTGTTTGTTCAATGTAAACCATGTGGAAATCATTGCAAATCAACTTGTAGATTCTGTATTTATTGTCGTTGTTTCTTCATTCTATAAAATAGTTTGTACAACAAATTTTTTTCAGCAATCTCTTCAGATGTATTGAGAAAATATTTAGTTTTAATAAATATTTTGATACAAACATTAATCTGGAAATGTTCATATAAAATAATGAATAGGTATATACATCGGTACATACATATTATGTAATATAAATTCGTTTTGTGTGTTCTTTGATATTGAGGTGGTATTTGTTCAGTGTTCGTTCTTGGATCGTGTAATATTTCCGTGCAACATTTTCTGCATAATCTCTTTCATTTGATTAAATCAACAAACTGAATAAATTATCAGAGAAAAATTCACCTCCCTTCACTGAATTCACAGAAATGAATTCCAGAGTACATTTGTTATTCATTCATGTTAAAAACCCTCTTTTCAACACGTCAAATAACCGAAATCAAAGGGGAAGGATTATATTAAAATTTGCCTGAAAATATTTATCCTAAGAGCGGTAATTATGAAAAAATTGATGACTGAAAGTTGGTTGGCCTTAAAAGGCCAGATACACTAGAGGGCAGCCACCGTGAGAGAGACCTCCCATTCTAAGAACAAAGAGGTCCACGGACCAGAATAACGATAATATTTTTGTCTCTCTATCTGCGATCAGAAAAATCATTATAAAAGCCATTTCTGTGCACGAATAAAGATAAAACCAGGGGTTGTAATGTCAGGGATCTTCGTTCGAATGAATGATCCCTTGTATATTGTTAAGAGCATTAGTCGGGGTGTCTTTTGGTAATTTTTCAACCGCAGACCTTTTTTGTAATTGAGCGTCTATTGTTCAACGGACAAGATGATTATTATGAACGAATTGATCCATCAATAATTCAATTGGTGTTCCGAAGATTTCATGTTATAGAAACAAGATTTTCCGAAATATATCCTCGAAGTGGAAGTTGAATATTCATGAAGTATTCATAGTTAAATCAAGTAATCCAACTTATAGGTTGTGAATCGATCATTTAAATTTCTCGTTCAGAATTTATCTCACTTAGTTGACACAAGTATCTTCTCTACTTCAAACCATTATCTGAGATTTACTTTGTTCCAAGTGCTCCAAATATCGAACGAGGAATAAGTCTCATCTTTTGAAAATAAGCTGAGCTTGATAAGGGATATGCGGTGGATCAAAAACTCATTTTACGTTTTATTAACTATTTTCCGTTATTTATCGATAAAGTTTCATGATGAAATACTTCAAATTTCATGTTTTTATTCATATAGTTCTTATTCGTAATCGAACTCATAATCGAATTGCTTTGAATTCAATGATTTTCATAACTCAACCTTTGAAATCGTTGGAGAAAATAAACATTTTGAACATTTGGAATTTTGGTTTACGTTCAGAAAGGAATAAGTTGAATCTGGAGATATAATAAATAGGGATTCATCGAGCAAAGTAGCTTGACATTTTAACCAACTACTTGAATTGAAAATCAAGCTCGTGAAAAATTACATACTTCAGATTGACTTGCTCTTACAGTTACAAAAACCCGCAATAGGTTAGGCGACAAATCTAAAAAATGCCGCCTGTGTCTTGGATCCTGGATGGAAAACTATGAAATCGAACTAAGCCTGGAGGTTTCTCAATATTAAGATACTTTTATTTCTTATTATTTTTCATGTTGTTATGATTTATAGTGATTTAATTTATGTTTCTATTTCAAAGAAGTTGATATTATTGGTTTTTCCATACAATAAGTTTAATAAATAAAAGTGTTTTTTCAAGGTCCCTTCCCATTTGATAATTTTTTTATTGATGTAACGCTACTGACACTACATAATAAACCGGCAAAAGATTAAGTAGCTTGATATGATAGAAGTACTTGATAAATAAATAATTGACTTGAGATTGAACAACTACTTTTCGACTTGAGCCTGAATTGAAATCAAGTCAAGTAAAAAAATAATTTTTTTATTTTGCACTTTTATGTCCTGCACAAAAATAGTAAACTGTAAAATTTTCGGGTTAAGAAAAAAATTAATCATTCTCAAAGAAAGTTGAAATGATCCATTATCGGCAATAATGAACTGAAGGAGTAGAAAACAAGGAAGATTCAAATTTGACCCATTACCTCCCTCCTCCTCGAAAATTCCAACCTTCAAGTTTGCAGCTATAGAACGGATTCAGAGGAAATGTATTTCGAGACAACGGAAGTTCTAATGAATGCCATTAGCATATCTTTCTCGTTACTTTTGTCTGCTACCGAGACATGAACAGGACTATGTAAGTTACCATCGAGTTGTCCTGGATAAATAATCAACACTGTGAATCTAGGGTAGTATCATCTCGAGGATGACGCAAGTACAGAATATTCTGTTGACAAATCTTTAGTGGAAGAAAGAACACATCTTGGAAGGCCTTTCTCTCAACAATCGCAATTAAAATGGTTGGAATAATGCCTTTGGGTCACTTTTGGTTCATACTTTTCACTTGAACCTCCAATTTGGAAACTAACGATATTCGGCTGGGTTGTTTCATGTGAACCACCCTGTACTTTATCATATTTCACGATGTTTTCATTATTTTAGTGAGGTGAACGTCCCAATTATCGACACAATACCGTGATAGTGAGACTGCGAATGCCAAAGACAATTTTTATGTAGTTGAAATATACATTTTCTCATTCTTTGAACCTCCAGTTTCAATATACAGAATAAAAAAGAATCATGAGATAGTCAAATAATTTAAATTTAATAAATAAAAACCCAATGCAGAGAGGACCAATGTTCGACACTGTGGCAAATCGAAAAGTGTATATACGTGATATATTTATATAAATTGTGAATGAAACAGTATAAAAAAATATATTTCAATCCATAATAAAACAGGAAAGTAAATATGAATTCTTGAATGAACTTGACAACAAAAAAAAAACTTCGGCACACGATCAATTTTCAGGAATTTTTTTCTTCATTTCAGGTACTCCATTTATATTAAGACCAGTTGTTTTGGTTCTGCAGTTATACATACGATTAGTTTATACCTCAAAATATCATAGACATTTGCCATATCCAGTTATTACCACGCCTTGATATACGCTGTGTCCGTAAAATATGGAACAAATTCATTTTTAGCTAAACATACCATTTTAAGAAATAATAATCTAATATACAGGGTGAATTACTTTCGAGTAATGATGTCACCGTCATTTTTTTAAATGGAACACCCCCATTTTGTCTTAATTTTCCGATTACTCTAGCTGAGCTGATTCCAAAAATGTATCACGCATGTTGATTCCAATTGGTACAGGGTGGACAAAAATAGTTTTGTGTGTGCTCCAGTGCTCATAAAGTAACGCGTAATATTCTTTATTAGTTGAATTAACAATATTATCAAAAATACTTATTGTCTAGCGGCAATTGGTTGGAATGTAACACCCTGTAATTTGTTACATTTTCAGATTAATAAAAATGAGCTGTTTCTAAACATATTTGGCACTTGTGGTCTAGCAGACAGAATATGAAAGAAATAATTTCTATCAATTCGAAATTAACATATTCATTCAGTTTTTTGTGAAACGTATTAAACGATCACCATAGTCATCTATATCAAATTAGTCAGTTTCCTAAAAATGCTGATTTTCCTTCTCAATCTCTCCCATATTTCTAGTTTTCTGTGTATTTTTAAATTTTTTTCGTTATTTGCTCTCTTCTTTTTTTTATGCACGTTCTCTTTGTTTCTATTTTTTTTTCTGTACAGTTTCGTTTTTTTTGTGATATGTATGCCTTCTTGCATTAACATTAAATGCAACTGCATTTAATTTTTTCCTCTGTTTTCGGTTATTTCTGGTAGTTGTTTGGATTTCTGAAGGAGGTCAGAACAAAGCTTTCTTGAAAGTAGAGGAGATATTTTCTTCTCAGAATATTCTCTTTATTGATGTTTTTTCTCTCGAAACTTGATCATGATTTATTTTTCTTGTTTTCTTCTGTTTACTGTAAGCTTCTGGCCATTTTAGAAATTTTTTCGTGACTGGACTGTGACTGGAGCTAATAACTGTCAGATAAATTATACGATTCTAGACATTTTCGAAAGAATGGTCAAAAAAATCATAAAACAGAATCATAATCGAATGTCGATTGATGTTATGGGAAATTTCATATTTTTTGAACTGGATATAACAACTTGAATAAAAATCAATAGTTTTCTGTAAAATTGGTGATTATTCAGTTTTAGTTATCGACATAAGGTAAATAATTTATCGACATAAAGTTGTACGTTGTATCAACACTAAATTTTTTGTACTCCTATTTGATAATTTGACGGAGAACAGTATGTCGATAATTGGTACATATGAAAATTAGGGGTCTATTGAACATACCAACGAAACAATTATTCGATAAAACATTAAAAATCATCTTGCGAGGCACATTTATTGACATATGTGTCCATATTTAGGAAACAGCATATTTCAAATGTATCTATTATTGACACCCCAATTTCTCATTGAGTATGAAATGAATATTAAATTTCCCATGAGACTGAAGATAATGGAATATACAGGGTGTTTCCTAAACATGCGGCAAAAATTCAGGGGGTTGTTCCTTGGAATATTTTAAGCATGTTTTGTCCTTGGATGATTTTTGAAAAACCTCTTTGTTTCGAAGATACAGGGCGAACAACATTTTTCATATTTTTAAAATTAATAATAGTTTAAATAAAAATGCGTACCGCACTGTGTTTACTAAGTAGGTACAATTTATTTTTAAATTTGTTTAACAACATTCCAATTACTAAAAACGGCCAGTTTTTTGACTAAAAATTGATGAGTGCAGATGGTAAAGGAATACAGATTAAACACGGTTTTCATTTGAATTCGTTTTGTGATGTATTAGTAATTAACATTTTGTCTTTGACTATTATGAAGGGTTCGGCAGTCAATGAGGAGAAGATTGGATGCTTGTATGCTGGCTAGAGGTGGTCATTTTCAACAGTTTTTGTAGGTTGAGTTGAATTTTCATGTAATTTTTCATAATAAAATGTTATTATCTGAAATTTTGTTTCCCCTATATCTTCGAAACAAATAGGTTTTTCAAAAATCATCAAAGGACAAAATATTCTTAGAATAGTCCAAGGAACAACCCCCTGAATTTTTGCCGCATGTTTAGGAAACACCCTGTATAGAAGTATGTTCGTATTCAAAAAGTTATAATTCATTAATAATAAATTGTGAATATTTCAAGAATTTTTTTTTATTTCAATCAAATTAAGTTTCATATGTCTCTATCACCAATAAATATTTCAATGTTTATAAACAACAATAATAATTCATCATTTCAATTTACGAAGGATTTAAATAAAATCGAGTAAAATTAATATCGAACCTCCGTTATCCAAAAGACATTGATATTCCAGAAGAAACATATTTTATTTTGACTGCCATAATTGATATTTATGAGATGCAAAGCGAACTCAATCGATATTCTTCTACGAATGTATTTCGCGCCTTATCAATCTACGTTGAGGAATTCATTCCTTTACTTGGCCTTCCGACTTCACCCTTCTCTTTATAAACCTTCATCAGGTTGACGTTTACAGCTTCAATAAAATTAAGAACTGATTGAATTTGAAGCAGGTGGCGTATAACGGTAAATACAAAAGATTTATTGGAATATAAATAATTGAAGACGAAGTAGAGCGATTCTGAAGAGCCGGAATCTAATAGACTGTATTTAATGAAAGTGGATCTTGCCATGGGTTCCCAATTTCCTCAAATAGATGGTTATCGGCTTGAGAAATTGAAATGTTCGAAATCGGCGAAATTTCCTACCGATACAGAATATTCGTAGAGATTCCACATTGACTATTGGAAAACTTCGGAATCGACTAAATATTTCGTCATATTCGCAGGCGAAACGAATATTCGAAACTTTGATGATCGTCTGCAAGTTTCACACTACTTAATTCATTTCGACAGCGATAAACAAAATTGAAAAATATCGGAACACGATGGTTTCGAGGCCAAGGTCGAGCGTTCGCTAACCAATCAGTCACAAATTCAAGGAAACCTGTTTAACGAAAGGATTTTCATTCTGATATTATTCACTCTATTAGGCCAATTGAAAATTCCCCGTGCTGATGCAAAGGTGGCGGTATTAGTATTAAATCCATATGATTTTTAGTTAGTACCAACCTTCAAACGATACGTGTCAAAATTTGACAGCAGTCCGACCATTAGATTGTGAGATATTGCATTGTGAGTGTAGCTACATTAGTTATTTGCTAATAAAATATTGTTTCTTGAAGGAAAAAAACAGTTGAACCAAAATCTTGGCTTGATGAAGAGTTTTCGGGGTCTGCATGAGGAAAATCAAACATCATTGACTGGTATGCTAAGTTTAAACGTGGTGAAATGAGCACCGAAGACGGCAAACGCAGTGGACGCCCAAAACAGCATGTCAACCACGAAAAAATAAAAAAGTTCACAAATTTATTTTGAATGACCGTAAAGTGAAGTTGATCGAGATGGCAGACATTGTGAAGATATCATCTTAACGTGTACATCATATCATTCACGAATATTTGTACATAAGAAAGCTGTGTTCAAAATGGGTGCCGCGCGAGCTCACAATCGTGTTAATGATTATGAGCAATGTTTGAAGCTGTTTAAGTGCAATAAATCTGAATTTTTGCGCCGATATGTGACAATGGATAACACATAGCTCCATCATTTCACTCCGCACTCCAATCGACAATCAGCTGAGTGGACTGCACACGATGAACCGAATCCGATGCGAGGAAAAACACAGCAGTCAGCTGGCAAGGTTATGACAACAGTAAAATACTCATGCCGTAACCTTGCCAGCTGACTGCTGTGTTTTTCTTCGCATTGCGCAACCCAGAAGGGATGCGCAAGGTATAATATTCATTGAGTACCTCCAAAAGGGCCAGATCATCAACGGTCCCATTCGAAGAAAAAAAAGTGCTGTTTCATCAAGACAATGCGTAGTGTCAAAAATCAATGGAATCAATGGCAAAATTGCAGGAATTGAGTTCCGAATTGCTTCTGCATCCACCGTATTCGCCATATCTGGCCCCTAGCGACTTTTTCCTGTTCTCAGACCCTCAAAAGATTCCTCGGCGGAAAAAATTTGATGAAGTAATCGCCGAAACTGAGGCCTATTTTGAAGTGAAAGACAAATCGTACTACAAAAAGGGCATCGAAAAGTTGGAAGATATAGCGCTATTATCGCTGTTCAGCCCTCGAAGGCAACTATGTTGAATAATAAAATTGAATTTTGCCTAAAAATGTGTTTTACTTTGGTAGACAGCGGAATTTTCAATTGGCCTGTTATAACTAAATTTTCAACAGTGTTGTAGTGAATTTTACTGATTTAAATACGTTATTGAACCGTGTATCTTCCCATTTTTAGGAATGACGTCTTTATTACTAGTCAAATGTGGAGTAGTGTCTGCTTCAAATGCGACAGCTGCCTAGATGCAGAATTAATTTCCATATTCCAAATGACCTAATGAAAATACTTCAAATAAGTGTTATCAATCCAAATATCATCAAACAAACCTGTTTAAGCTGTAAAACGGCAATGGTTGTGGTTTTTGCCACAACTCCATCCATCTAAATTTCGTCAAAAATTTAATTTTGCATTGTAACGAATTATTCAGTGCAATATACTAGTAGTTATGTGATCCAATCATATTATATTGAAATATTTAAATGTTTAAATGAAATCTATGATGAATTTTGATGCTATTTATTGATGTATAATTACGAACTGGGAATTGCTTTATCTGTTATTATTCATTTGCATTGTGGTTTCTGATAAATTAGACGCAAAATTGATAGGGAATTGGAAAGCCAATAATAATGAAACCATTTGAAGTCTAATGAAAATTTCATATTGGATTGTCATTGTAACAGTATAGAGGAGAATATTCCATGTTGCTCCAACGAATATACTATCAATATATTTCTTTCTCTAAATGGAGGTGAGAAAGTCTTGATGATGAAAATCTTGGTGCTGAAACCTTCGTTTTTGATTTGAAAGGAAAACTTCAAAAAAGTAAAAGGGGATATAAATAAGAATCAACTCGAGAAATCAATAAACATGCAGTTTACTTCTGGATCTATACAATACAAAAACTGAATGAAAGAACCCATATAATTTTAAGGCAAGCTAACTTCGGAGACAAAACTATGAATATGAATGAATAATGTTAGGCCAATTGAAAAGATCCATATGCTCTTGTTCTGGGAAGCTCCATTTATCTGTATACTCATCAATAGTTGAAACTTATTAGGCCCCGGTCTGACGCACAGATAGCGGTGCTAGTATTAAATCCACCTGATATTTAGTTAGTACCAACCTTCAAACGATACGTGTCAAAATTTGACAGCAGTCCGACCATTAGTTTGTGAGATATTGCGTTGCGTGTGTAGCTACTTTTGTTATATGATAAAAGATGGAAAAAAGGAATTTCTTGTGCTAATAAAATATTGCTTCTGAAGGAAAACAATACAGTTGAAGCAAAATCTTGGCTTGATGAAGAATTCCCGGGGTCTGCACCAGGAAAATCAACCATCAATGATTGGTATGCTAAGTCTAAACGTGGTGAAATGAGCACCGAAGACGGCGAACGCAGTGGACGCCCAAAAGAGGCTATTACCGACAGAAAAATAAAAAAGTTCACAAAATAATTTTGAATGACCGTAAAATGTGAAAATGATCAAGATAGCAGACATTGTGAAGATATCACCTCAATGTGTACATCATATCATCCAAGAATATTTGTATATGAGAAAGTTGTGTGCAGAATGGTTGCCGCGCGAGCTCACAATCGATCAAAAGCAACAACCTGTCAATGATTCTGAACAGTGGTTGAAGCTGTTTGAGTGCAATAAACCTGTTTTTTTGCGTCGATATGTGACAATGGATGAAACATGGCTTCATCATTTCACTCCGGAGTCGAATCGACAGTCAGCTGAGTAGACTGCACACGATGAACCGAATCCAGAGCGAGTAAAAACACAACAGTTAGCTGGCGAGATTATGGCATCAGTGTTCTGGAATGAGCAAGGTTTAATATTCATTGATCACCTTCAAAAGGGCCAGACCATCAACAGCGATTATTATTTTGCGGTATTGGATCGCTTGAAGGATGAAATCGTTAAAAAACGGCCCCATTCGTAGAAAAAAAGGTGCTGTTTCATCAAGACAATGCGACGTGTCACAAATCAATGAAAACAATGGCAAAATTGCATGAATTCAGCTTCGAATTGCTTCTGCATCCACCGTATTCGCCAGAACTGGACCCCAGCGACTTTTTCCTGTTCTCAGACCTCAAAATAATGCTCGTTGGAGAGAAATTAAGAGCCAATGAAGAAGTAATCGCCGAAAATGAAGACTATTTCGAAGTGATAGACAAATCGTACTACTAAAATGGTGTCAAAAAGTTGGAAGATCGCTATAACCGCTGTATCGCCCTCGAAGACAACTATGTTAATAATAATAATAATAATATAGTTTATTCGAGAACTTCAACAAATGAACATAGTTTATCACAGAGGTAATATATACTGACAGAGTATATTAACCTGTACGTGATACTAAATTAATTTTACATTCTAAAACTGTTCTGCAAAGAAAGGAAACAAAATTTATAAAATCTAAAAAGTACAAGTGAAGAAATGGATGCTTCGAACGCAGATACTACCATCCACCATGTTAAATAATAAAATCGAATTTTGCCAAAAAACTGTGTTTTACTATGTTAAACCGGTGACTTTTTAATTGGCCTGTTATGTTTTTCGTGTGTCACTGACTGTTTACTGGTTTTTTTAACGAGCTAGTAAATTCCTAATGGAAGATCTACATTAATAATAGATCTATTCAGCGGATACTGCAACAGAGCGAGCTAATCGAATTAGCCTTTTTCTTCTAAGATTCCTTCACTTGATATCTTACTTTGTATTTATTCATTAATTATTTGATAAAATCTTAAAATTGTATTGTACTTGATTTTCACAGGATTTTAGGATTTTAGTGGGTTATCCAAAACTAAAACCAACTAATGCCAAACGTTTCGCGGATATATTTGCACTTCTTCAGGGCTACAAGAGAGAAATTTACGAAGATTAAATAATGTACAATCATTTCTTCAGTTAACATTAAATTATCAATTTCTTAAACTGCTCCGAAACGAATGCTAAACACACATATACAATAAAAGATGATAAAAATATATTGATTTTAGTTTGGATAACCCACTTTCCTAAAATCCTGTGAAAATCAAGTACAATATGACCTCACAAGGAAATGAATCTTCAGACCTTAAAATTTTATAATTTATTTTGTGGAATATCTCTTGAATTACCGAATAATAGAACATAAAGACTGAGAAACAGAACGTCGAACGAACTTCAAGGAAGAAATATCAATAACGAGAATCTCTCAATCTTAAAACGATTGATAATGGCTCCGAACAGGAAGTTGTTCTACCCAAAAATTGGCCTCGACTACAAACCAGGGAATGATTAATATAAGAATCCCCCAGTTTTCTGTGATCGTTCAACCAACCAATTAGAATAAATCGTGATGTCGACTGAATCGTGAAGCGGTTTTAAAAATAAGACGTCCCTTGATATATAGGTTGAAGGTTTTGTCAGCTGAAATAGCGAATACCGATTCCCACTTTCTGGCTGTTTTCAATGGGTAAGGGGCGGCAAACCGGCCGTTCCCAACCTTTTGCGGCTGGCAGCTGTAGAGGACTGACTCCTCTTCGACGAAATTATAGCCGCCCCTTCGTTCCATTTACACCTGCTACTCGAATTATCTCGATTATAAGCAGATTTGACACATTGTGCTGTTATTGTCACCTCGGTCTCTGCTCTGACTCGATTCCCTTCGATAACGCTTTCGGTGTAAGCAACAAATGCTACTCATGGATTTTTGCATTGCTAATCCTTGCAAATAACCTCAGTAATTTGGAATTTCACAAAGGAAAAAATATTTATTTTCATAATAATAATAGGTTTCATGTTTTCTACACGTTGAAAAGACCAATTACAGAAAAATAAACAACAAAATATGATAACAGAAAACGATCACCAGGTAGGTATTCATTTTTTATTTATTTATTTAATTACTACACCCATCTACAGCCTAAGCCAATTACAGAATGGGGAAAAATACAAAATTACAATAAACAATACAAAATAGTATATATAGGTACAGATAGCTTCTTATAGAAATTGCGACTCTAAAACAGCCCTCTTTATATCAAAATGAGTACAGCAAAAAATGTCTAAAATATTAAAGGTATTACGATTTAGGAGTGATTGTTGTCAATGTATAACGGTTAATATTACATGGCTTACCAGAAAGTATTGCATGAATTACACTAACATTGCATATATGTTTGAAGCATATGATCATCCTACGTTGAACCAAAGAAAACAGAGGTCTAGTTCCTATGTTTGGACTAGGTACATAAAAATGAACTTTTACTAGTAAGTAGATGGGGATATCACTGCGACCGAATACAGAAAAAAATTGCCTGTAAATTGCACCGATCAGCCAGTATTACGATACTAACCCCTGGTTTCTGAAAGACTGATCAAATCTTTGTTCAACTAATACAACATTCAACTTAACAGCGAGATCAAATCCATTTGGGTTTCTGAAATTTTGAAGTGTAGAACTAACTGATTTATGTTATCTGGAGCTTTTAACTTGAGGAGAAAATTTGAAAAGCGATTCAGAAATGACGCTTTGTGAGAGGTTTTAATTTTCTTCTTCAATATGAACAAATCTGCGGCTGAGACTCACCGAATGCTCTCAAATACCTATGATGTGGCCGCTACTATTGATAGAACGTGTCTAGAGTGGTTTCAACGCTTCAAGAACAGTAATTTTGAGGTCGAAGACCAGCTTGGAAGAGAAAAGAGTTTTGAAGATGCGGAATTGGAGTCTTTACTTGATCAATACTCATGTCAAACGCAACAAGAATTTTCGGGATCATTGGAAGTGACGCAACAAGCCTTTTCAAAAAGCCTGAAAGTATTGGAAATGATTCAGAAATAAGAAAATTGGGTGTCGTACGAGTGCCTCGAACTATCACCTGTTTCGAGCAATGACACGGCCTGTTTGACCAGCACTTTCGGTCTTATGAAGAAGTAAAAAATTGGATCGATTCGGGGATCGTTTCAAAAAAAGACCAGTTTTTTTAACGTGGGATTCGGTCACTACCGTAATATGGGAGAATGTAGTGACCAGCGATGGAATAAACTTTGAATCATAAAGATTAAGTTTTTCACAATTAAGCCTTGAATTTCGGAAATTGAAAATGGCGGAAGCATAGTTATACGCATATGTAAGATAACAAGTGTATAATAACAGTGTTAAAAAAATAAAAACTTATAAATCTGAATTAGTATTCAGCATGATATCTTCAAAAAAAGAATCTCATTTCAAAGTTAACACTGTAACCTCTTCGTTACAACTCAAAATGCCCGAGAACAGTCGTTTGTTTGAGTCGTGGTTCAGATCCCTGAATCTACCAAATGGAAGGGACAAAAACCCAGGTCGATCAAACACCTCTTATAATTACATAAGTATTTCACAATCCGAATCTTTAAAATATCTGGTACCAGAAAAATTTACATACAATATTTATAAAATGAAAATATATACAAGTGAATCCGAAATTTATAATTGTATAAAAAAAGAATGAAATTTTCTAAGATCCTAAATTACTTTCCTGAAGAGGTAAAAGTCCTAGCTCTATACTGAGCCAATCTTCCTCCACCGAAGTTGATAAGAACTTAGGTCTGGCAGTTCTTCAATTGTAAGGAGAGTAAATAATTTGACTTGTAAGTTGACAATTGACAATGAAGGGCTGTCTTTAGACGAAGAACTCTCAATGTAATTATCCAACTTTCAACGTTTATCAAGAACCAATCAGGAATTCAGCAAAGAAAATATACCAAAAAAAAAACCTTTTCTCAGGGTTTTATGAATGAACTAGAGAAAAACAATTATAACTATTTTGCAGCGATAATTATCGATATATGTACGTTCGAAGAAACTAGAAAAAAAAATGATATCATAATTTCGAAGTATCGAGTACATATGCACGAAGATACGCATTGGCGTACGCCCAGATTTCCATCAACTGTCTGACTCAGTTGAATATATAAAATTTGAAATGTAGCACGCTACAACACTCTGCTAGAAAAGTTTAACCATAAACCATTCGTTTCACATCATCCCAGCAATACCTGTGAAGCACTTTGCTGAACAGCCGCATCATGTGAATCATTGAAATAAAATCATCTATTATCAAAAAAAATAGCACTGGTCCAAGATTCGAGCCCTGAGGTACACCAGAATCAATAAGAACTGTTATGCCTGCGATGAACCGAAAGGGACATATCAACCACGAACTGAACCCATAACTATTCAAGAATATCCTTAATAAGATATAATAATACTTGTGTCTATCATCACATCTTACTAAGGCTTAAGGTGGAGGGGCAAGATAACCGTTTTACATTAATTAGTAATCATGATTTATCTCAGCGCCAATTTCAAATAATGCATCAATATTGATTCCTTTATATTATACCATTCGATAATTCTTCGAACTATAAATGAAAAACTAAACCCGATCATCAATATGTGTAATATTTATAGATCTCAAACTGATACTTAATCAGCAATCTGACAAATCTCTTTCTCCTGAAGTGTTTGACCTGAAGTAAGTAGACTAATGATCAATGTGAATCATCTCTAAAGACTAGAAAAATAGATTATTTCAAAGTGGTTTTAAAGTAAGCTGGGAGTGCTGCCTCCAAATATAACCAAATTTACTTAGCACTTCATTTCTCTTGTTTCGTTTGTCACAAACGCAATATTACGCGATTTATTACGAGGTGTGGATATTCTGATTTGATTGACAAAATGGATTTGATTTGGTAATATAAAAACTTCTGCAATTCCTGAATTCACGAAAAAAGGGTTGATCTTATAAATCACAAGGAGTGAAACTCCTACCTTTTAAAACTTTCAAGTTCATAAGGGAGAAATCTAACATTTGCGAATCTCTCAATTTCCTTCATATGATTATTTTTCAATCGACTTTCCTGGAGGGTTCCAAGTAGAGCGATACAACTGATCACATTTATGGGTTACGACCTAGATTTGAATTTTATATCCTGAGCCCTTGAAAAAGCTTATCCACCGAAAGTAACCGAAATTAAGGGATGTTTTCGCATTACACATCAATCGTATTCCACAAGTGTTATTTCATGAAATCATTGGATATCTTGGTTAAAGTTATAACATCAAAAGAATGAACAGTCTGATTCATGATTCCCTCAGAAAGAAGGAAGAAAGTAATAAGTAGAAGCTTTGAAATGGTCGATAGAAAATAATTCGAGGCTCTCTTAAATTTTCAGATGTAATAAAATGTGTAGAATCAAAACTCGATCAATAATGAGGGCATACTGCATATTTGAAATTTCTTGCTTGAAAAACAGATCCATGAGTTTTGAAGACGAAGATTCAAGTCATAACAATGCAACTTCAACTACTGGGGGACATCAGTAAAATTTGGATCTCTACAAGAATTGTTATATCTCCTGAAATTTTGATCACAGTCACATGAAATAAAAATGGTTTTCATTCATCGAGCTCTGATCTAAAACATATTGAGATTTCAGTACAGTATTTTGCCGCAAGGAGAGGTGGCAGCTTCGAGAAAATTATTGAATTTCATTTGAAAATTTCAGTTCACAACCTATTCCTTCTCAAATAATGAACTAATCGCACAACCCCTAGCATTTTATATATTTATATTTTTTATTGTTTTTTATTACCAGAAATGTAGAAACAATGTATTCGAAGGAACAGGCTGAAGGATCCAAGGCCGATGGGCATTTTCTCCACAATAAATGACAGTTATCCATCTATCTATAACACAGCATAAGTTATTGCTTCGATCGACAGAATTTCTTGGAGGTTTGCTCCTCAAAGATAACCATAAAATTCGAATTTTATTGCCCCATGTACATAGTAGTTCAGTTGGTTAACACCAATTATTATTGCTCTATATCAACTGCCACGGTTGAACACGTCCTGCAAAAATACTTCCTAAAGCCGACGAAGTTACCAACGGATGTTGGGATTGCTCGATCATATAAAGTATACAATTATGCTACTCTGAGAAGGTTCCAAAGCAATAGAAACATTTGACTTCAAAATTCTGAAATCTAAACATCTGAAACGAAACTAAATATTTGAATATGATATAAAAAACTTGTCAGGAATGTGGACAATGCTTTATTTTTCTCACAAGTTTACTTTTGCCAAAGTTTCGGAGGCGATTCACTCCTTCTTCAGGGCTAAAAACAAGAGGACATCAACAAACAATATCAAGGACATCTCCTGAAACTAACCTCATGAATATTAAGTTTTCGAGAAAACAGCAATTAAGCAATATTTCATCGAATTATTTGTAAGATTAAATTACAATCAAGTATAACGTCGCCAGAAGCAAAACATAAATGTCGAATACAAAAACATAGACAAACATTCAAATTTCATGTATTACAATCATATATAGGTCTTTTTCTTTTTGTCAATAAGTTATATTCTACGTGTATTCCTTTGTTGTGTATCACGTCACGTCCAACAAGATATCAGATAAATAGCTGAAATATAGAATATAACTTCACAAAAAGAAGAAGACCTATCTATGATTGTAATACTTGACATTTGAAGTTTCATGTTTGTCTATGTTTTTGTATTTGACATTTCTGTTTTGATTCTGGCGACGTTATACCTGATTGTAATTTAATCCTACAAATAATTTTATGAAATATTCTTAATTGCTGTTTTCTCGAAAACTTGATATTCATGAGGTTAGTTTCAGGAGCTGTCCTTGTTATTGTTTGTTAAAAGTCCTCTTGTTTTTTAGCCCTGAAGAAGGAGGAAATCGCTTCCGAAACGTTGGCAAAAGTAAACTTGTGAGAAAAATAAAGCATTGTCCACATTCCTGACAAGTTTTTTATATTATATTCAAATATTTAGTTTCGTTTCAGATGTTTAGATTTCAGAATTTTGAAGTCAAATGTTTCTATTGCTTTGTAACCTTCTCAGAGTAGCATAATTGTATACTTTTTATGATCGAGCAATTCCAACATCCGTTGGTAACTTCGTCGGCTTTAGGAAGTATTTTTGCAGGACGTGTTCAACCGTCAATCAAAGTTTTTTATATTATATTGTTTATCATGGACGAATACCAAATTGATAAATATTTAAAATTATTTATTTTTATTATCTTTAGTTTTCACTAATACTTTCAGTTCAATCTCTAATTCGCGTTCCATGTTCAGATCCTAGTAAAACCAAATGCTGGCTGGGCCAATGGTGAAAAGTAAATATTTAAAGTTTCGAATGCACATCAGTATTTGATTAATTACTAGAGAAACTCGTGGAATGCTTCGAAGCGGCAGGTTTTCAAGAGGCATCATATCTACGATTCCACCAACCACCAACAGCGGTGAATGCCCAGAAATTCTGATTTTATACCTTCGTATGCGGGGAAATTTCCATTTCCACGGTGTGCGAGCAGCTTTATGTTGTCTCCTGCAGTCTTTAGAAAGTGCCGCACGAAGCTTAGAGGAACGGTACACGTCATGATTTACAGTTTTCGCAGATACCTATTTAATTCGTGGGATTCCCAAGGATTGAGGGAAATCTAGCATTCCACTGCTACTGGGCCATATATTACCCGATGACAAATACCGTAGAGCGCAAACATGTTCTCTGTCCACCCTCCACTCAGCTGTTTATCGATTTCAGAAAGGAAAGGGGTGCGTTTTATGCACAATGAATCAATCAAGGTCACAGTTTTGGTAGCCCATCTGACCATCATAAAATTTCACTGAACCTGAAAATGCACTCAGAACCCGTTCGAAAATGTTATGTGGGCATTTGGTTTTGCTCATCGGAATTGTCCTCGTTTTCACGTGATCGAAATTTATCGGAATATTTCCACATTGTTATTGATGAAATGTTTCGATTTATAATTTGAATTCAAACAACCTAACTCCCATTTAAATTTTGATAGTTTGCGTTTCAGACTACGAAGGATCTTTAATAGTTCAAAAACCAGTAAATAGACTAGATTTCATTTTTTTGTTGAGGATTGATTCTAAAAATTTAAGTAAAATGAACCGAAAATGTGGAAGAATCATTGAAATATCTCAAGAAATGAAAAAGTTATGGGACTTTGAAGTTGCGCTTGGAAGAATAATTTCATAGTACGTGTAAGTGTCGTGTCGTCACAAACTAGACGACTGGTATTCGCAGAGTGCTTACGAATTCATTGGTGTACGATCACTTGTGCCGTTCGTGTCGTGTTTTGTTCGTTACACAATGGC
Source organism: Harmonia axyridis (assembly GCF_914767665.1). Taxonomy (NCBI): domain Eukaryota; kingdom Metazoa; phylum Arthropoda; class Insecta; order Coleoptera; family Coccinellidae; genus Harmonia; species Harmonia axyridis. The sequence goes on from NC_059508.1 coordinate 2,919,799, forward strand.
TGAAATAACTTAGGTACTATATACATACATATAAATTCCTTTTTTCTCTTTTTACTTTTTACTCCTCACATAAATATGTTTTGCCATTGATAGACTTCAACAACCAGTACTCAACTACAAACTGTTTATGAAACGTGTTTTAATTAAATCATCGTTATAAGTTGAACCATGATGTAGCAAACTCAAAAGTAGATACTTAATTGAAAAGTTTAACTCCTTTTATTTCTGCACTAACATAAGATGGATTTGAAGAAAAAAACTCCATCACTGCGAATATATCTATTTTAGGCAAATTGTCACTTTGTCCTTTCACGAAGCCTTCTTCCATTATGGTGACATAAAAACAAAATTCAAGTTAAAACTACACGGTACAACTACAAACGGCGCGAGAGCCTTGGTGCGGCTAAGTATTTAAACGTAATTTATGGTGTAGCGATCACAGGCAAGAGCCGTGACGTCACAGACCAAAGACGTTCTGCGCTAAAATACGTGAATTTAAATAATCTATTTCTCAGTCATTTATTGATGGATTTTCAAAATTTTTTCACTGATTTATCAGTTTTGATCTATATTTTAATTCTATCGTGTCAAATATAGTATTATCAACATCACCAAACTAGTCCATTGTTGAAACAGCTACTAAAAATGAGATCAATAGCTTCTTGAATTTTCGAAATGTACAGAGTGTTTCCAAATTAGACGTGATTCTTGGAGGACGTGTTAGTATGGCTCATTTGCTGTCGTTTGAGCAATATTTAGTGATAACCAAAAATCAACAGTTTACAAGATATTTGAGTTCGTGTGTTTTTTGAAAGATTTCTCACCTCACTTCGTTTTCAATTTTTTCTACGTTGAACAAATTTGATTATAATTTTGGATTATTTTCGTGGCCAGCGAGAAGTCCGGACCTAACGCCATTAGAATAGACAAAGTAGCGAGAAGATTGAAAATGAATTTCAGGCGGGAAGTAACAAATAAAGAAATAAGAAAGAGGCACTTGCTCAAATAAGGAATGGTGGCGGTCATTGCAAACATAATTTATGAATACATTTTCTACTGAAATTTTGAGTTAATTTCAATAAAAAAATATTTAATTCATTACTTACCTTACTTTGCTTCTTTCTCCTTTCAAATCATAATCTGCTGAAACAAAACTAGTGCCTGCATTCTAACGAGAACTTTTTAGGAAATGAAGAAGAAATTCATACCAACTTCTAAATCATAATAATTTTTTCTCAACATCTTATACAGCATAGTTCTGCTTTTTTCATACATATCATATCCTTCCCTAATAAAACTAATTCAAAATTGATATCAAATAACTTGGTCAACGTAAAAAAAATTTACGAAAATTAAAGTAAGGTGACAAATGGAAAAATCGACATCAGGAATAATATTCTCTAAGGAAATAATGAAAACATGTTTTTTTTTCCATTACAAATATTACTTATGAATTTAAAAACACTTCAATGAGATATCAACAACTGAATAAAAATAATACTAAAGTAAGTTAGAATAGATTTGAATGAATAATAAAATGTGTTTCATGTACCTATGTTTCCATGAATTTTAATTATTTATTCAAATTCTGCTCAATTCATTGCCCCAAAACTATTCAAATCTACTCCATAAAATCAAACATTATAATACTTATTACAATATATTTTCGTAGCCATTTTCGAATTTATTTTTGGAAAACATTGGTGAACATTGAAGTTGGAATAGCTTCATTGATTTAGTTTTATTGTCTCCTAAAATCTATCAATTTTTGTACGAATTCAAATTGTATTATTCATTCTTGATTACAAACTGTATTATCATTCACCTTAACGATATGGAATGATTTGAAATATTCAGCAAGATAAAGAACTGTTTAATCTACAGCTATAAAATTGCCTGAAAAGTCCAATTATACTTCCTTCACCTGAACATTGTTCTTCCCCTATAAAATTAGTTATTCAATCACGAAAAACATTTAATCGAATTAGTATACTTTGGTTTGATGAAGTTAATAACCGTCAAATGGAGTTGTAATTTGTCGTATCTAAATGAAAAATCTAAATGCCAAACTCCTGCGAGTTTACTTCTCCTGATAACGCATGGCTTCGAAGAAATTAACAGACATTTGTCAGGATACAAATGAGATCCCTGAACAAAATATAAAGCTCTAATTATCTTGTGAAGTTCCTGTTATCAGCTGAAGTGAAGAATTCAACGGAATCGTTTCAACATTCAACGATATCTTGTGTCATTCATTTATATCACATTTAATGAAAGAAATTGAGGTAACAGGAGAATCAGGAATAACTCTTATGAATAATTTTCAGTGTAGCATTTTACTTTTACTTATAAAAATTGTTATTGAATGAAACAATGAGAAGTAATATCCAAAAATTCCAAGAAATTTATTGCAATAATATCTACATTAATTTGGAAACTATATGATTACAATTCAGTGAAAAAGCACAACAATTTTGAATGGTAGTAGTTCAACAAGTCGAAAGGAATAGACAATCAATTTTCCACATCTTCATCATCGTAGTTATACTCCTCATCATAAAAATCCTCTTCCTGTATGTCTTCATTTTGAGTTCCACAAATTTCGTTATGCTGTATAAGTAGTTCATGTGGTAGATTCGCCATTTGAATTACTTTGAGACGATTTTTTTCAATGACCATTCTTTTGGTAACGAATTTCGATAATTTATGCTTCCATGTCAGCACAGTAAATAGAAAAGGATACTCTTTCTTCAAGTAATTACATGAGGTTATGAAGTCTTCGTGGAGATCTTTCTTTTTTCCGCTTAGGGCCAACTTGCTCTTGAACAAATCGATGTTTTTCACCCTGTAGATCTCCTCTTCTTCCAGCATACATTTACAGGAATGTATTATCTTCAATTTGCTCTCATTTTCTTTTGAAATTAATTCAGAATCAGGGTAAAGGTTGTAGTATTCAACCAGATGGTCCCAGAGGTGAGGATACTGCAGTTGAAATGAGTATTCGACATTATCAAAATCTTCGGAGTCTTCGAACGATTTGAGAAACAGTTCATATATTTGGCAGGCCTCATTATATTGCCTCAAAGCTCTCAAATTGTTAACATGTCTCATGCATATGTTATCCAGGTCTTCCGTATTCTTCGTAAATTCGAAACAGCTTTTCGGTTTAGATATCTTGACAGGAGACGCAATTCGTGATAAATCAGTACAAGATCTTGATGATGGGATGCTGCGTTCAACATGGCAAGTACATATAGTTTTACTCGGCAATCCGTACTTGGAAACGATAACATATTTTTCCATATTCTTCTCGAAATCTGAAACATTCAACTTTGTTAAGTGATTTTTTTTTCAAAAAGATATTCACCCACCATCAAATTCCTTTGGATATTCGTCGTTTGAACTTGAAACGTTCGAAAAGCAATCGGATTCGTTCGACATATCTCCAAAATTTTCGTTCCCATCATTCAAAAACGTAATCTTGATCGGTACATTCTTGAGTAATACTTCTGAAGCTACCTTTCTCAGAATTGTTTCTGAAAAGTTGAAAATTTAAAATAAATGATTGAAAATGTACTGGAATCATACCAATGCCATCGATTGTAGTAATTTGGTTGAGAAGAATTGAATCTGATCTCCTTCTCGCGAAATTTCTCTTTCCTAGACTTTCCATTTTTATATTCATCGATTCTGAAAAAAATTGAGTTATTCGATTAAGACACTCACCACTGTTGATGGATTACCTCTAATTGTACGTACTCCAGTGGAAAAAATGCTTCTCAATTCCTTTTAAACAAAAATAAAACACAAAACCCTACGAAAACACTTCCCCTTGAAAAAATTTGTCAATACTGTCAGTTTTGACAAGTTGTCACATAGACCAAAAAAAATTTCTACGGATAAGAATATTGCTCGGTGATTAATTTTCATGGGAAATTAAGTAAGAATAAATTATTGAGACTCTATTTCTTTATACAGGGTGAACCTTGAAGCTATAATTACTGCTAATCATTCAAATGAGATTGAAACTAGATATAATTGAAAATACATCTTACAAGTTGATTGAACATTAGAATAATAATTCTTGAAATTGGATATTTTTCTTGGATATCATGAAATGGAAACATATCGAATAATTAGTACTGATGTTATTGTCAAACCATACAAATATTTTTTACCACATTTTCAAAAATAAAGATCAGCACTCAAAACGAATTTTCTTTTATGTTTCCTATAGAGTGAAAACGAGTTTTTCAAAGTGATAAATCGAAATTAAGAAAGAGAAAAAGAGTCGGCCGGAGTCATATCTGGACAAACGAGGGGTAATCCGATGAGATTTATAAAATTTTTGGGCATCAATTCGTTCTGAATGAAACACTTGCATGTTCCTTATGAGAATCTATCAAGTGTTTCCTTGAAATTTCATTGTCTAAAAAGCTGCATAATTTAATTCAATTTTTTTCTAATGTCTCAACTTATGCGATATTCAAATTAAACCATTAATACAGCGATATATCGAAATATGTCATTCAAATTGAGGAATAAGAAAAAACTTGAACTTTCAAAATAGAAATCACACTGAGCTAATATATGTAATGATCATGAAATATGTATTAAAATGCAATGATTAACCAAACTGTAGAACAGAAAATTATGATTCAGAAGTTTCAGCGTCTGAATTCTTCAGAATGAAAATATTGAAAAGGGTCCAAACGAGCACAATATTCATAAGAAAAAGGGCATATTTTTATAATAGCAGAATTTTACCGATGTTTGTTCAAAAACTTCATACTTTGGTACACGAATTGTCATATTTACATAGTGATCGAATAATTTCACAATCACTTTTTTACGATCAGTTTCAGTTACTTATTTGAGAGAATTTATATTTTTCCACAAAAATCTTTCTTCACTGAGTGCATATCACGTTGTTTTATTCGCCATGAATTTCTTCATTCTATCCCCATTTATTATGAAAAACGATCTCTATATTCTGGTGAAATTCGTCGATTTTTATTCTTCCCCGATACATATCCAGAGTGTAACACATCATGATTTACACAGATTTATGGAATAAATGAAAATCCTGTCCCCCAACGATCGAACAAAAATTCCTGGCATACTGGGAACACAGCGTCATAATATATTTATAAGTTTCGGAAGAAGAACGAATTCGTAAAAACAGCCATGTTGGCACATATGTGACGATATTATATTCATATCTAGCTAGGGAATATGTAATGATAGATATTACTCACTTGTAACGCAGCTTCTGTTTGGAGTTTTTGCCAACGAGTTCCTATTTATCCAGGGACCATTTGTTCTCCTTTTTTTGTTGTTGAGCCTTTTGCAGTTTTTCCATGATGGAGGATTCTTTCTTTCTGAACACAGTGTAGGTTCAAGGTGTCATTTAGATAAAAGGAAATTTTCTATTAATTTTATAAAAGATTTTTTTTTAAGTGTTGAACTTTTATTTTCTTTCGAAAATCGATGACGATGACGAGAAATTGTTTTTATTTTGCATTGTACATAATTTTTTGTCATTTATTATTTCCTCATTACTTTGTAATATCAATATTATTGTCTCAAATTATATAATAATAGAGATGAGGAATTGTATATTCAACTAGTTTTAATTTTTTTTGTGTTGTGCCTCAAAATATTTTTACTATCTTTATGGTTTACCTATCAAGTTGTTTGTTCTTTATTTGAATGATCGAATTCAAAATACAAAAAGGGCAACAAAAAGGGGGTGTTAAAATTTGTATCCAGAGGTTTTCAAAAAATTGGACCTAATAATTATGAATTAAATTTTTCATCACACGAATTTTCGATAAGGAAAACTTCACAGAAATTGGAACATTCTTTATTTCATTTCAAAGTCAAATCACAACTGCCTGCAATGAAAAACAAACATTATACCTGCAAAAAGTTTTCCTGACAAGACTCTTTCAAAATTGATTTTAATATAATTGAGTTTAAAAAAAATAGAATACTAATGTATATTACATCAAAAAATGATAAATCAGGAGTTTGTAAGTTACATACTCCTGTGCTAAAAGTTATTCATTTATTGGATAAAAGGGACGTATTTTTGAAAAATACAAATAATGAACATCTCAAGAGTTTCCTGAACGGAGAGAATAATATTGTATATTTCAATCAATTAGAATTAGGATATAATTACAACATTTTACACTTCGAAAAATATACGTTATACACTCACCTTCTTAGAAGTTTTAGAAATGAATTTTCAAAATGGAATTGGAATATGGCCAAATGACCAATTGAAAGTTGTCAACTGATCGCATTCAAAATACGTCAAGTGAATGAAACCCTTGTCGTTAAAATATATCTTTCTACTAGTCCTGTAATGATGAAAATTGCTATGGATATTCAGATCGTTTGATAACTGGTTACTTGAAAGTTTCAAAGTCTTCAGAATTATTCATTCGCAATCGTGAAATATCCCAGTTCTATCAGATTCATTGGGATATTGGTGCATGCATAAATTGGAACTTTTCTGACGATTATAGTGTTAGTATTACAAGAACAAAAATAACTCATCGAAATTGAGTCCTCGCTTATTATATGGAGAAACATTTTCTGAATCAATATTGAAAATTACTCATTCAATGAAGGACAGATATTTGTGGAGAGAATTACCAGAGATTGTTTCAATCATTCATTTCGAATGATTGAAGGAGCTGTTTAAATTAAATTTTTTTTTGTGGAACATAGATAGTATAGCAGGAGTATATGATTGAATTTGGAGAAAAAAATTGTGGAGGTTTATCATGTAAACAATTTTTGTTACATGAATATTGTAATCGTTTTTTTGAATTTTTCATCAAAACAGCTGTTCGAGGAGATCCAAAGTCGATGTTTAGTTGTTGTTGAAATGCATAGAGCACGTGTACGCGGAATTTATCGCCAGCTAAGTGAATTTGAAATAGGTCGAATTATTGATCTATGGGAGGCGGGGTTGTCATTTCGTGAAATCGCTAACCGAACGAACAGAAATCCAACTACTGTTATGAGATGTTGTCAAGCGTGGTTTAATAATGCCCAAAATCGAAGAAGAGTAGGCGCCGAATGTCGAAGAGGCTCAAATGAAGTTCAAGATCAACGTCTAAGACTTATGGCCACTAAAGACCGATTTGCGACAACTCGATCTTTGACTTATCAATGGTTAGAAGAACAAGGCCATCCTGTAACTGTCCGAACTGTTTATCAGCGGATAAGGTCTTTTGGACTGCAGTATTATCGACATCATCTTGTGTTACCTTTGACGGTTGAGCATCGCTGGCAACGATTACAGTGGTGCAGAGAACGTTGGAATATGGAATCGAATCAGGTCGTCTTTTCTGATGAATCTTGATTTTCCTTGGGTGTACATGATGGCCGAAGAAGGGTTAGACGATATCGGGGAGAAAAACGTGAATCTCAGTTTGATGTTGAGCATCATGTACACCATGGCCGCCCAGATCTCCCGATCTTTCGCCCATGCATAGAGCATGTTTGGGACATCATGGGTAGGAGGCTTGAAAATATACCCCAGCCCCCACGGACTTTGGCGGCTCTGAAATATGAAGTACAGGTAGCTTGCTTCAAGAAGTAATAGACCATCTTATCACATCAATGGCGAGACGTGTTGGGGAGTGTACAGATAAACAAATTAACTAAAAAAACTGTGAACCCCTTCGTTTTTCCTAAAATTTCAATCATTTCCATCTTGTAAAAAAATTAAAATTTAAACAGCTCCTTCTGGGAGTTGCAGTTTCTTTGTCAGTTAGTATAATTTCTAATCATTACAGATGAATAATAGCCGATATAAATGGATATCCATTGAAAGTAAATATTCGAAACATGCAGAAAAACAAGAGTTGGAAATTCTAAGGGGTTTTTTATTCCTCAGCCAATGTATTTCTAGATACCTCTATAAATCTTTGGAAATGACAGGATATGCCAGTTCTGAAATTTGGGTATAAGTAAGCTCGATTAAATCTGCTCATTTTCTCCGATACATAGCAAAAACTCAACAATATATCCTTTTAACGTCTAGAAAGAGGATATCAGTAATCGACCGAGTTTCGGGAACATTGAATAACTTGAACCCAGAGCATCAGTATTCGAAGTATACTCCCAATCTTTTGGAGGCGAATTGATCATTCTCACGCCATAAAACATAAAACCCACCCTGGCATACAACCACCCACTATGTTCTGAACTCGTTTTTAAAGGTTCCACACAGCCAATTCATACAATCTCATTTTCGTATCACGTTTTGCATTTATGAACTTTGGCCCCCTTTGCATACTGAAATCGGAAGAATGGATCTAGTGCGGTGTAAACATCGGTTTTTGGTGCACTCTGAAAAATATTGAATTAGTTACGGTCGCATATTCCTAAGCATTTCGTGCTCTATGTTAATGATTATGCACTTGGAACTGCTAGTTTATTATTTGAGAGTTAGCACGAACTGCGTTTTCATAGCTTTAACAAGCTGTTTGAAGATTTTTTAAAGTCGATTTTTATTAACTCTGGATTCATTGAATTGTCGTAGATTTTACATTTGAGCTTATTTTGAAACAAAACTTATGGAACAATGAATGAAGAGCAAAATTAATTCAAAAGAATATTTTTCATTTTCAAAACAATCTAATTCAATGTAATTTAATTTTTTTTGAAATATCCTCCAAACTTTTCTGTTCACTGAGTTTGAACAATCGTGAACAATGTGATTCGAGAATATTTAGATTTTACCATAATTGTATTATTTCGAAAGGAACCGGCTTTTGCTATGATTGAATAAATTTGTATCAATCGTATTAGGTGTACAACTTTGCTTCCGCCGTTTTGCAATAGATGGCTGTAGCGGTAAGAGAAGTGCTAGTCGAAAGAAATAGATTGTAGATGTAATGCAATAAGCTTAGGTTATTGTGAACGCAGACTCAAATCGACTAATATTTCGATAAATGTTAGTCGATTTGAGTCTGCATCATGAAGTTATTCTCGTAAGTAATTGCACAAGTGCATCAAAATTACCGATAATTTTGCATGACAGCGTGTTGTCATAAAAACTGCATGAGTTCATTTTCATTTTTGGAGAAAGAGCCCGACACCGAAGGTGGAGGGCTCTTTCTCCAAAAATGAAAATGACCGAATGCAGTTTTTCAAAGAAAACACGCTGGAATGCGAAATTATCCGATAATTTTGATGCACGAGTGTAATTCGGGGGAATATTTCCCGAATAAACTGTTACATTACCTGTCAAACTGATTTAGAATGGAATTGCCATAGATTCGAACTGTGTAAGATGCATAGAAACTAAGCATCTGTGAACAGAACAATTATCGCAGTGCAGTTTCGCTTCCTACAATGCAATTATCGCTGTAATTTTCGATAATTGCTCTCCAGATACATAGAATTTTTGACAGGAGGGAAATATTCGATTAAACATGTCAGCTTACGAGCCAAATTCGCGGGAGGTTTTCTGCTTTAATATGCAGAACTCTGCGGCTTAGGCTCATCGAATGCTCTCAAATACTTATGGTGACGCCGCTATTAGTGAAAGAATGTGCCGAGAGTGGTTTCAAAGCTTCAAGAAAGGTGATTTCGACGTCGAAGACCAGCTTGGCGGTGGAAGAGAGAAGATTTTCGAAAATGCAGAATTGGAGGCATTGGGAGTGACGCAACAAGCAATTTCTAAACGCCTGAAAGTCATGGGAATGATTCAGAAACAAAGAAATTGGGTGCCGTACGACTTGAAGCTGAGAGATATTAAACGGCGTTTGTTTTCTTGTGAACAGCGGCTTGCAAAGGCAAAGACGGAAGGGATTTCTGCATCGCATTGTGACTGGAGACAAAGAATGGGTTCATTACGATAAACCAAAGTACAGAAAATCAGGGAGATATCCCGGCTATGCTTTCACGCAGAAGGCCAAACCGAATATTCACGGTTCTAAGGTCATGCTCAGTATTTGGTGGGACCAGGTCGGCGTTGTGTATTATGAGTTGTTAAAACCGACTGAAACCATCACAGGTGATTGTTGTTGAACGAAATTCATGCTTTTGAGCTGAGCATTGAAAGAAAAACGGCCGCAATACAACGAGAGACATTAAAAAGTGATTTTACAGCATTACAATGCTTAACCCCATGTCGCGAAAGTGGTCAAGACATGTTCAGAAACTTTGAAATGGGAAGTCCTACCCCACCCGCCGTATTCTCCAGACTTTGCTTCCTCGGATTATGTTTTATTTCGATCAATGGCACACGCCATGGATGACCAGCACTCCCGGTCTTATGAAGAAGTAGAAACTTGGATGGATTCTTGGATCGCTTCAAAAGATGACCAGTTTTTTCAACGCGGGATTCGTACACTGCCCAAAAGATGAGAGAAAGTAGTAACTAGCGATAGACAATACTTTGAATCATAAATGTATAACTAGGTTTTTCTGAAATAAAGCTTCGAATTTCGGAGAAAAACGACGGAGGCAAAGTTCTACGCCTATGTATTTTCGTAGCGATTTTTTACAACCGAATTTTCTACAAAACATCGTAGAGAGTAAAATTTATCGAATACGAACGTGATGATGTTGAAAACTACGTCAAACGAAGTCCGTAATTTGGGAAGATATTACCGAAGAAAGGCTCGAGGGACTGATGATCCTGCAGCCAGCCTCGTTTGTGTTTCAAGATTTAATATTGATTGCCGTTTGAATAATGTATCATTAATTTCCGTTAACTTGATTTGTGCAGACTGGGTTGAATACCCCAACTTAGTTCGGCTTCCATTCCATTCATTTCTAATACGCCAGTGGCAAACAAACGATTCATGCCTTTTATATATTAATATCCAATATAAGGTTTCCGGAATCTGAACTGAATGTTACCATTGATCCTGTTAGGGGTAGCAAGGCCTATTGTTACCCTCCTAGAACTAATTAACAATGGGGCTATCTTCTTGTTTTTCCATATCTGGCTTGAGGGATATTTGCATTAAATCTTTCGATAACATCTGAATAGGACTGCACCTTTCACTTGTTTAAGCCCTTCGGAACAGCATTTTGTGTCTGTTGAGCTGGGGTATTATACTGGAGATGAAAATTGTTGATGATTTATCATTCAGAAATACTTGCGCATTTGCATATTTATTTTATTGTTCGCATCATTGTGGTATATGGTTAAAAGATATTCAATGGTATTTACTTTGTAAGATGAGAATGTACATAGGCGTACAACTTTGATTCCGTCGTTTGTTCCCGAAATTCGAGGTTTAATTGTGAGAAACTCGTTATACATTTATCATTTAAGGTATTGTCCACTACTTTCTCCCACCTTTCGGTCAGCGTACGAATCTCGCTTTGAAAAAACTGGTCATCTTTTGAAGCGATCCACCAATCGATCCAATTTTCTACTTCTTCATATTATGACCGGAAATGCTGGTCAGCCAGGCCGTGTGCCATTGATCGAAACAAGTAATAGTCCGAAGAAGCAATGTCTAGATAATACGGCGGGTGGGGTAGGACTTCCCATTTCAACGTTTCCAAGTATGTCTTGTCCACTTTCGCAACGTGGAGTCGAGCATTGTCATGTTTGTATTTTAATGCTCGGCTCAAACGCATTGATTGCGTTAGAAAATGATCGCCTGTGACTGTTCCAGTGGGTTTTAACAACTCATAACACACTACGCCGAGTTGGTCCCACCAAATATTGAGCATGACCTTGGAACAGTGAATATTCACATTGGAGTCGACGTGAGAGTGAGCCCGGGATATTCCCATGATCTTCTGCTTTGGGATTATCGTAAAGAACTCATTTTTCGTCTCCAGTCACAATGCGATGCAGAAAACACTTCCGTCTTTGCCTTTCCAGCAGCTGTTCAAAAGCAAACAAACGCCGTTCAACATCTCTCGGCTTCAACTCGTACGGCACCCAATTTCCTTGTTCCTGAATCATTCTCATTACTTTCAGGCGTTTTGAAAGGGCTTGTTGCGTCACTGCCAATGATTCTGCCAATTCTTGTTGCGTTTGACACGAGTCTAGATCAAGTAATGCCTCTTCTTCTTCTTCTCTCTTCCACCTCCATGCTGTTCTTCTTCGTCAAAATCACAGTTCTTTTTGGGTTGAAACCACTTTCGGAGCGTTTTTTTACTAAAAGCAGTCTCGCCATAGGTATTTGAGAGTATTCGATTAGACTCAGCCGCAGATTTCTTCATATTAAAGCAGAAAATTAAAACCTCCTGTAAATGACGATGATTTGGATCGTAAGCTGACATGTTTAATTGCGATTAACTTTATGATGCAGACAAAAATTGAGTAATATTTCGATGGCTTTATGTTCACGAATACTTAAGCTTATTGTATGACTATCTACGATCTATTTCTTTCGACTGCCACTTACCGCTACAGCCATCTTTTGCAAAACGGCAGGAGCAAAGTTTGAATGTTTTGTTCCTTTTGTCAACAACAAGAAATAAAATAGATTCTAAAACGTCAGAAACGTTCAAACGGAACTGATACTTTCTTTGAAAATTCAAAACAAGGTGGTGAATTGAAAAAATAAGAAAATTACTGCATTTAAGTCAGGAGCCTACCATTTCGCATGTATATTTGTGCATCGATTCGTCAGTTTTTCAAAAATCTGTCTTACCTCGATGTTTTATCGTTTATCACTTTCTTGAACGAAGGAAATAGATTATAAAATAATAAATTCAGGTTTCGACTTTTTCTTTTCCGATAATGCTCCATTATAAATAGGCAGGTAATCATGGAACAATGATTTTATGTATTGAAATTAGTTTATTTCCGATGCATTTGATTTTTTATGGAAACCATTTTATCGAATATTTCCCTCCTGTCAAAAATTCTATGTATATGGAGAACAATTGTCGAAAATTACAGCGATAATTGCATTGTAGGAAGTGAAACAGCACTGCGATAATTGTTCTGTTCATAGATGCATATAGTTTCTATCCATCTTACACAGTTCGAATCTATGGCAATTCCATTCTAAATCAGTTTGACAAGTTATGTATATAAAAGAGTGTAACTCTTGCTATTTTTATGACAACATGCTGCCATACAAAATTATCGGTAATTTTGATGCACTTGTGCAATTACTTACGATAATCTCCATATTCAAGTGAAATCTAATGGTTAAATTCTGAGATATCGCAATTTTACAAAACAAATTTATTGATCTTCCAGTAGTATTATCTTCACGAAACTCTTCTTGAACATTCGTTTTTCCATTTTACAACAGATAATTGAATAAGTGTTCGATCGGATAGGTACTTTTTCAATCATTGAGAAAATAACATTTGAAATTAGTATAACTCCAGAAATATCGAACGGAATCCCCTCAATCTTGATAGAATTGATTTTGACCATGAATTCTTCATCAGTGAATGGAACATAATTGTGTGAGATCACGCTCTACTCAAAATTAGAAAATAGAAAACACTGGTAAAGGTAAAATGCTGTTGACCAGAATAAGAACACAAAAAACATTAATTTAACGGAAAAGAATAACTATGAATTCGTTATATTAAATGTTGAAGGAGAAGGCGACTGGCGAAGAATATAAAAACAGCGAAAAATTATTAAGGTTAGTTGAAAATTTTATCACTTCAAATTATAAGTATATGGCAATATAACATAACAATCAAACCAAAACCCTTTGGAATCTAAATGTCATCAAGACACTGATCATCTTTTCCACTTCTCATGAGGTAGTCTGTATGTATTGATGACGACTCATGAGAGCCATTGAGAATCTGTGAATAATATGCTCGACTATTTTCATCAATGAATAGTAAATCCTTCAGATGCTGTAATTTATTTGATGATACGGTATACCTAAGGGTTGCTGTGAAATTGGTGAGAGTCTTATACTTCCTGAATTTTTTGCCTTTTCCCCTCAAATTCAATGGTTTATAGCTCACCTCGTTAATAAATTTTTATGTTGGAACCTACCAGAGAAAAGAGACTTAAATTAAGAATTTGTTTTTGTTGCATTTCAAGTTCTAATAGAGGGTGGTTTTATGGTACCAAACTTATCAAATTAGCCCAGTCTCTAGGAATATATATGTCAGCAGAAATTTTTATTCATCTCCCTTTTTGTCTGAAATGAAATGCTATTTTTAAATGAAGTTTAGATAATCAAGTTAGATCGAACTTTATGACCAATAGATTAATTCTTGATTTGCATGCAAACTTGGATTTCGTTTTTTCCTTTTACGCAAAATTTGCTGAACTTTTTTCTCAGAAAGTAAATTGAATTCTTCAACTAAATTTTTTTCTATAAAACCTAAATGAAAGTTATCATTATAGAGTCTGTAAATCTTCAACATGTGTAAAAATGAATGAATGTTTGTATTGCAAATTGGTCCTATGTGGAGTTTTATTTCATTCAAAATATTTTTTAGACATTGGTCTTTTTTTTAGTTGGACAAAGACAAATATTTACCCTGATCCTTTTGAAACAAAACAACAGTATAATTCACTGGTTTGAAATGTGTTTTATTTTATGTTGCTATATACTGTAAAAGTATTCTCTGAACGCATTGTGAATTCTATGTTTCCAAAATGATTTGAATATGAATAATTAAACTTCAACGTTCAACAGCGTAAATATCAATAACATTGCGAATATTTTACAATTTATAACCTCTGCATTACTAACGAAGGTCGAATCAGTTCTGGCACGATAGAGGTTTATTTCTGAATAACCTGCCGCTTTTAACGGAATGCAAATAGGATGAACATTGCAATAGCCATAAGGGAAAACCGAATAGACAATTTCCAAAGTCGATTCTGTTACGCGTTATTAAGTGCAGTAAAACCGGACATAGGGGAGGAACTTCTTATGGCCACTACACATGATCTGTTTCATCTGACTATAAACTGTGAGTGAGTCTCGTTCGACGAGGGCCATTTCCTTTTTTTATCCAGTAAACATGGAACGAATATGAGGGTGTCTGTCATTTCCTCCTTAATCCATTTTGGATTCGGTAAAGCAAAGAAAATTATGTCCCACTTCTAATTATTGCTTCTTCAGATTTCTCACATTTCAAATAACTAAACAGGTTTATAGTATTTCCAAACTTACTTGAACTACTTCATAAAAATGCTTGTCCAGAAGTTTGTTCGCTTTTTAAACCCTAGAGTTCAAAATAATATTCACGCGGTTGTAATTGAACTCTGATGTCGATTCTTTCAGATCATTCACGATAACTCTTTTTATTACATCATTACTATGTTATTCTGCTGTGTTATAATTTGATTATTCTATATTTTCGACCTGTAATATACTAACAAGCAACATTATCAACTATGAATACATGATCCTTGCGTAAAATTAAAAACACACGAAAGTGTTTCAGATGACCTTGGAAATGTAAAGACCAAGTTGTAATAACATTGATAAAATTGATCAGAAAATGTCGAGGAAATAACATTGATCAATATCACCTAGTCCTTTTCGTATTCCACCAGAAATCTTTTCTTCAGTGGTAAGACGGTCCTTAGGCTGGTAAATAATTTTCTTCAGAACACGACGTTTCATTACCTACCTTGAAAGTAACTGGAGAAATAGATTTGATAGCAAAATATTCATCTTCGATTTTTCAACATATATGAAATCTCATCGTCGAAATTATTGAAAACCCTTATCTTTTTCTCGAAAACAGTAGAATCCTTCGGCGGAATTGGCTTAGATTTTCTCAAACGGTTCTCAAGAACGTCCCAAACCAGTTCTATCGATGAGATACATAAGATGAACACAACTCCTCCCAATAGGAGCTATCAAATTGCCACTCGGTAGCACTTCGAGCAATGGAAGTGATCAAATCGACACATACTATTTCGATAGACAATCAACTAGCTTACAGGAATTTACTCAAAAAGATTGGCAAGACTGTGAATTCTCAGCTCCCTAATACATTTCTGAGAAATTGGGAAACCTTTGTATATTACAGATATTCTGGCATGCATCAAGTGACTTCAAATACATTTTATCCAAATAAAACAAAATCATTATGCGAATAGAAAATATATAATTAAGAAGTGATAGATGTGCTCAGCTACAGCCATGAGCCAATGAAATTAATCGACGTGGACTTTATCAGCCAATAGAAACAACAAATCGACATATTTAGTTCCATAGACGATCCGCTAAATATCGGAGTTTATTTGAAAGTACTGTTAGGCAATAAATTCCCTGGCCCCAAATATATTTCTGGAAACTTGGACATCACTTGTATCGAAATGTTCTGGTTTTCTCCAAGTGACTTTGGATATACTGTACATGTTAACAACAATTGACTGAAGGAATTATAGCATATAAATATTATCAAGAAATATTGAGTAGTGAGTTGTTTACATCTGTTTGGTCGCTGAATAATATTCACATTTTATTATGTTTGTTTACTTCTAGGCAGTGGCATTATTTTTATGTTCGATATGTAAAATTTCAAAATCGTGGTTGAAGTTATTTACTAGTTCTAATGAATGGTAGGAAAAGGTTGAATTTTCTTGTTGTTGAGAAAATAGTTTTGATGTTCTTTAAGACGTTTCTTTACAACAAGAAAAATTCAATATATTCCAATCATTTATTAGCAATTCGCGTTCAAGCAATAAGGACTTCAATACCGAAATTCATACAAGTTTTTTTCCTGAAATGCTTTAAAAATTCTGCTGCTAAATCTCTTCCATTCTTTTAAATCTTAAATATGTTGAATGAATGGATTACATTGAAAAAAATCGTTAAAGGGAAGTAACTATCATATTCCGAACGCGCTGAATCTTGGTTGCATTTCCATTAAAAGCTGAACATAAAGCAAGATAATCTTTCTCTTAGTGAAAATGGCAAGATATGTAAACAGCCATGTCGCAGTTTGAATCCTTCGTGACTATTATAAATTCAAAGCGCTGTTTTTTTAGGCCAGAATAATATACATCAGTTACACTTTAGAATGCGAATGAGCCAACGAGACAAAAGACAAATCCAAGTGTAGAGCCAAAGACTAATACATTCACAAATCAGCGGAATGCGTGCAAGGAGAATAATAATTTTTCTGGGGAAGTGACAGCAGAAACGAGTTTGTGGCCAAGAAAATAACGAAGCCAAATAACAAGGAAGAAACTTTCTTACAAGAAGAATGAAATTAGAAAGGCCAAAACCTAACGATGATCCCCAGTGTAGTCTGTGGTGGAATTTCCTAGCGAGACAGGCAAAGTGAATATCGCGCACTTGCAGATGCTGGAAGACGTGATCTTCCGTTGTTTGAACAAGGAATGAACGCAAGGGAGGATTAGAATTTTTATGTGATGGGAATCAAGACATTCGATAAAGTGGATCGGTACATTGAAATTTCAGGTATTTATTATTTTTGTTTTCGCTAAACTAGTTTGAACTTGAAATCATTGAGAAGAAATAGCACCACGTGACTGCTCAGTTCAAAACGAAATTATAGATTTTTCTTCTTATTTTTATGGGGTTTCACATAATTTCTTCAGACGATAATCTAGATTGTGTTAAGTCAATATTTTAATTCGCGAATAAAAACAAATTCGTTACTTTTCGTTTTTCGCAAAAGAATTGATGATATGCACAATATAAAAGGTGTTTTTTTTCAGAGCTATAGAACTTTAAATTGCAATAAAACAACGATGGATTATTCGATTGACATTAATTTTATTTATCCGCAAGATAATCTCGGGGCATCACATTTTAAATATGATTTCTGGCATATGACCGCCACGGCTGGCTCGGATGTAGTCCAATCTGGACGTCCAATTTTCGATGACTTTTTCCAACATTTGTGGCCGTATATCGGCAATAACATGGCGAATGTCTTCTAAATGGTCAAGGGTTTGTGGCTTATCTGCATAGACCAATGACTTCACATAGCCCCACAGAAAGTAGTCTAGCGGTGTTAAATCACAAGATCTTGGAGGCCAATTCTCAGGTCCAAAACGTGAAATTAGGCGGTCATCAAACGTGTCTTTCAATAAATCGTTTGTTGCACGAGCTGAGTGACATGTTGCGCCGTCTTGTTGGAACCACAGCTCCTGGACGGTTGTTCAATTCAGGAATGAGAAAGTTAGTAATCATGGCTCTATACCGATCACCATTGACTGTAACGTTCTGGCCATCATCGTTTTTGAAGAAGTACGGACCAATGATTCCACAAGCCCATAAAGCGCACCAAATAGTCAGTTTTTCTGGATGTAACGGTGTTTCGACATACACTTGAGGATTAGCTTCACTCCAAATGCGGCAGTTTTGTTTGTTGACGTAGCCATTCAACCAGAAGCTTCATCGCTGAACAAAATAAAATGGACGTAGTGCGCGATACGTATTTCACACAAAACCATTATTTTCGAAATGAAATTGCACTATTTACAAGCGTTGTTCAGGCGTGAGTCTATTTATGATGAATTGCCAAACCAAACTGAGAATAAATCACTTGACAGCTGTTAAATCGGTCGCCATCCAGTAATGCCAACTCAAAGTTATATACCTCGAAAAAAAACACCCGTTACAAAGCACTGATATATTTTCAAAATATCCGTGAAAAAAACTACCGAAAATCATTACAAAAGGAGTAAAACCATAATTTTGTGAAAAAATAATCGCTGCTTCCTACTTATTTGCTTCGAAAACAGAAATAAGATGAAGTTAATGTACAACTTCGTACACCGTACAAAGTTTGGTCACCATAGGACCGCGTGAGGGGTAATGAATGGGTAACAAAGTTTGCCTGACATGCAGAAAGCCACGTGGTGGTAATCCCTTTCAATTTCATTTAAAAGATCAATCTAAAGGATTGAACAATCCGAAATATTGTCACTAGGTGCAAGAGCATATGGGTAATGTATCGAACAATGGTATCAATAAGTTTGCTGTTGCTGATATCAGTCTTTATAATTTCAAAAAATTTTCTAGCGAGATGTTTTGGAATACCATAGGATATCTTGATATGTATGAAAAATTAAATGTGGTTCTCGTTGTAGCCTAAAAAAAATACAATACAACGGTAATGTTCTGTAAATCATTTGTCGAAACGATATGCACTTCAAATTTCGATGGAGAATTTCTTTAAAATAATTCAAAGAAGATGAGCTGATAAAAATTATCCATCTGAATGAATATGAAGATAGTATCAGGCCAATTGAAAAGTCCCCGGTCTGATGCACAGATGGCGGTGCTAGTATTAAATCCATATGATTTTAAGTTAAATCTTCAAACGATACGTGTTAAAATTTGACAGCAGTCCGACCATTAGTTTGTGAGGTATTGCGTTGTGATTATAGTTACTTTTGTTATTCGAAGGAAGATAATAAATAAAATAATTTTGAATGACCGTAAAATGAAGTTGATCGAGATAGCAGACATTGTGGAGATATTATCTGAACGTGTACATCATATCATTCACGAATATTTGTACATAAGAAAGGTGTTTGAAGCTGTTTGAGTGCAATAAGCCTAAATTTTTGCATCTATATGTGACAATAGATGAAAGATGGCTCATCATTTCACTCCGGAGTCCAATCGACAGTCAGCTGAGTGGACTGCACGCGATGAACCGAATCCAAAGCTATAAAAAACACAACAGTCAGCTGGCAAGGTTATGGCAGCAGTATTCTGGGATGCGCAAGATATAATATTCATTGATTTCCTCCAAAAGGGCCAGACCATCAACAGCGATTATTATATAGTGTATTGAATGAAATCGTTGAAAAAACGGCCCCATTTGAAGAAAAAAAAGGATGCTGTTTCATCAAGACGATGCACCGTGTCACGAATCAATGAAAACAATGGGAAAATTGCATAAACTGGGCTTCGAATTGCTTTTGCGTCCACCTTATTTGCTAGATCTGGCCTCCAGCGACTTTTTCCTGTTCTCAGACCCCGAAAGAATGCTAGCTGAAAAGAAATTTAGCGCCAATGAAGAAACAATCGCTGAAACTGAGGCCTATTTTAAAGCGAAAGACGAATCGTACTACAAAAATGTTATAAAAAAGTTGTAAGATCGCTATAATCGCTGTATCGCCCTCGAAGACAACTATGTTGAATGAAATAATCGAATTTTGCCACAAAAATGTGTTTTACTATAGTAGATTGGGGATTTTTCAATTGGCCTGTTATGAAATATAAGTTCAGATTTTCCTTTTTGGATTATGGCTTTCAAGATAATATTTTAGCTAGAAATGAACACATTATCTCTACACAGAATAATTTTTAGTATCACCCAATGTTTTTATATTGCGATACATGTATATTTCAATTTGCAAAATCACGATTTTTTTTCGGAATTCTCGTATTGCTAGTATACAATTTTCTGGAAGAAAAAAAATCATATTTGACAGAAAAATTTATATTATTCTCGCTGGTCCACATCTGATATTTTTTAAACTCACTGTCTTTTCACTTTTCAAATTCAGTCTTCATAATTCATGAATTTTTACGACAGCAAGTTCAATGTGCGTTTCCGAGAAAAATTCTAGAAGGGCAGATTATCTTGTTCACCCTTCTTATTTATAAAATACAAAGGGTGAATTGTGAAAATTTTCGGGAAGAGGGGTTAGATTGAATTAGGTTTCAAAAGAAAGGGGTTTGAGTTACTTCTCTTCGGAAGTTTCTAGAGGTTCTCCATTCAAAACAATGAAGCAAAATCGAATTAAAAAATCCGTTTGATATTCAGTTACATTGTTTCATAAGAAATATTAAGAACAGATTGCACGAAATAATAATAATTATATACAGGGTGTCACTAAATTGGTATAAGAGACTTCAATGAAGATTAAGAGAGGGTTTCCATGTAATTTGTTGTTCTGAGCCCTTTAATCTTGGATTTACAGTACTCAAATACAAAATTACTCAGTAAAGGGGTGAAAAAACAGCTTTCAATATAATTTGCACTAGAACTATTTGGTACTTTTCAATTTGAAAAATTGATTCAAAATGAAAATTCAATATGCAAGTTTTTCTCCTAAAATTGTAATCGCAAATGCAAAAAATCAAACATTGTTCAAACTTTTTTCACAACGAATTAAAAAAAAATGTTTTAATTTGTTGAGAAAACAGATAGCTACTGTCAGATAAAAAATCAAGTAGGATGGTATTGAATGAAGTCAATTCATTCATTGTTTAATAATTATCATCTCCTGAAATCTATTGCATCAATTCAAAAACACCTTGTATATTGTAATGTACCATATAAATCAAATAATCAAAAATTCAGACGTTCAGCAGGAATTCAACCTCATTAATTTTGAACCTAGTATTATAAATAATTGAACTATCAAAATCATTCTACATAAATTTCGATACAGAAAGTTGAAAATTCATTGAAAATATTAACCACAGATTGAAGAATTCTTCAGAAATTTTACAAACTCACAAAGCTCTATAGAATTGAAAAGGTTACGGGATCTTCAGCCGTAATCTATGAGGCCTACAAGATCCAATTTTCAATATTCAATCTGACTGTAGAAGTATCATCTGAATTCCCTGCTTATCAAATCCTGCTGAGTAAAAATCCAAGATTCGTCAGAAATGCTGAAACATTTTCGGAACATTTGCTCCTGCTGGATTCAGGATCGCTGAAGTCTCGGTCCTTAATGCCTTTCAGATGGCAAACTCCCTCAATTCTCAGCAGGAAAGCGACGTCGTATGCTATTCATCCCCCTCCACAGTTGTTTATGTTTTTACTGCGGGCGATACAAGTCCTGCTACACACTACAGAGCGGCACCGTACGTTGAGCCGTAAGCTGCGAATTTCCTGCCGCATTTCTGATAATTCAAATCAATTGAATTCTTTCATTATTTCCCATCAACAATTTGGAGGCTGTCCGTCGGGAACATAAGATACTGTGACGTCATTGGAGGCGTTGTCTGCCACCCAATGCGCCCGAGTGGGAGTGGCAAAAGGTCATTTTAATCTTTTTATGCCATTCAAATCCTAGGGGTGGTACGCGTGGAATCCTGCGCCGATTTGAGATATTGAATCATTGTTTCAGAAAATATTATGCAGTTTGTCACAATATCAAATTTGGTTCGATTTTTAAGTGTGGCAATGTGGAGACTGCTAGTTCAGCAGGGAATCACCGGAATATTATCCTTGTCATTCTCCCCATATTTTGTTAACTGTACAGCAGAGATTATTCGAATAACATTCGATACTCTTGTTCACAGCCAACTTTCATATCACATCATCATATATAGCGATGATAATTGATTTCCAGCCAATAAGAAATTATTTTGAAGAACTGGCGCATTCGCCATGTTGCACCCAAAACTTTTCCTGTAGTAAACCTAAATGTCATAGTTAGTCCTGAGCCGTCTAATATTAACAAAAACTTCTATCAAGTTTACCTGACTAAAATGAGTACCTTCAATATCAAACTGCTTTCGCAATTGAAAAACTGTCTCAAAGAATATAGGAACTGATATCGATAAAGTTTGAGGCACCACTCAAAGTGCTCCTTCTGAGAGGGAACATTCACAAAAAAACTAGTTACCCTTCGATATAAGATAGAACTCAATTGTGAAATCCGCAATATTTTCTCATATTATTTCTATGTGTTTATCTTCAGGTTAGATTAAGTTCAGATTCTTTGAAGTTCTTACCATCTTTTATCAGAAATTTGTAATTTGCAGATATAGAATGAAAAATTATATATGATAAGGATGAGTTCGATTAGTTATTGTTTGTTCAAGGTAACATACTTGAGTATGAATAATAAACGCTTTCACTTTATGCTTTTGTATTGACATTCAAAAAAGTTAGGTTTGTGAATAATTTAACATTTACTTAAGTTGATGATGTTATTCCACATGAAAAGTTTCTATTCAAATCTTTTAAGATACACAATACAATCATTGAGGTATTTTCTCTGTTTAGTTTTTTTAGAGTTAATTGAATCCGATCCGCTTTTAATTAAATTTTGTTGATGACGTTTGAATTGAAAATGACATCTGAAACTTGCGTTCTGTTTCATGTCTTTATTATATTTCTTCTCTAAAAGATTTAACTAAATATTTGGATTCACAATGTAATATTTTGAGTTGGTACAAATAAAGATTATTTCATTATTTTTTGAATTGAAACATAAAATCTGCAAAATATAGAATTCAATTCATATCACTTGTATACGTTCAGATGTGTAGTTTTCCGATGTATCAGTATAATTCATTGAATTCTGTAAAAAAAAACAGATAAGTGTGATCGATTTGCGAAAATTATTATTTAGAACATTAAATCTGCATTACTTCGAACCAATCCATTATAGAATTAAATGTTGTTTTAGTTTTCAGTAAAAAAACTAAATCTTGTTTCAGTTTTCATTCGAAAACGTAAATATTGTTTCAGTTTTCCATCCATGTTTTTCTGCTATGAAATTTTTCTATCAACTGACTAAAACGAAAGTCATGAATATACAGGGTGATTCACCGCGATGGCCTATTAGATGTTTATGGACAACTGATCATAATTTTCTGCTGAAAATTTGCATGTTGCAGTTTGAGACAATGATCTCTCTTCCCAAAATATTTTCATATCTCTACAACTTCCGGTCATACCGGAAATATTCTACTACTTTCTTATTTCAAATGGCACATCCAGTATATTATTGCATTATTAGATAGCTTTTTTGTCGACAATTTCTGAAACATGCCATACCTTGTGTAAAAACTCAATGGTTCACTAGTTGATGGGATTATCATGAATATTTCTGCAGAAGGAGTTTTTTTCGAAAATTCTTTTCTATTTTCGATTCTGCAAATACGTAGTTTTATAAGACTGTTTGCAATTTGGATCAAAAATTTACAGGGTGTTTACAAGAAGATCATGAACTTGAACAACTCAAGTTTATCAAAACTCAAGTTTAGGAAGTATATATTTTATTATTTCAGTCAATTCTACGTACAAAAATAGTGGGGGCTACTCGAGCAAACCCCATACCTAAAATTAACACTTTAAGAGTTATCCATTACAATTTTTGAAATGCAAGTTCCTTCGCCATTTAGAAACGTCAGAAAAATTATCGGTTGAAATTGTTATTAACTAATTTGCTCCATACTTTTATGTATTATTGCAATGAATCCGGAATAAAATCCTCAAAATCATCTCTCATTTAGATGATAATATCGAAATAGTAGGTGATAAACTCGAAATGACTACTAATAACAATAATAATTATTAATAATAGTATTACAGTACAACAAAACCCATATTTGTAATGCATTTTAAAACGGAAGATATTATTCCTTTCAAGGCTCAACATAAGAATAATAATTTCAATCCCTCGATTACAATATTTGTGTTGATAATTATTTGGATATTAGATGTGTAGACATTTCTGATAAGAACAAAAACTTTATATTCTCCAGTTAATCAAACTCTTTCATGCACAAATCACTGATTGGATCTTATTCAATGTCAGCAACTTATTTGTCGAAAAAATGAACGTCCTATATAAAAAAATTGAATTAGACATTTCATGTCCTCCTTGTAAAACATGTATATAGGTTAACAGGGTTAATAGGACCTTTCGGTGCACTTACCAACGTTTCGTAGACATATTTCCAAAAAAAGTTAGAAGAGTGTTTCAGTCACCGAAGGTCCTATCAATCCTGTTAACCTATATACATGTTTTATATAATCGACACCAGCACCTTCACCATTTTGCAGCATGATAAAATTAAAATTTATAGCTGAAATCTGTAGTAACTGATTATTGTAATACATTCTAGTGATAAGTCAATAGCACATCCTTAAATTTCCCATTTCATATAGATTATCATATTTATATGATAGTATCAGACCACTTGGAAATGAACTTGGAATGATAATTATTACAGCAACTAAGGAAACGGAAAAATGTAAGGGAAGTTAATAAAGAAAATAGTATTTCCATCAAGATTCACCATAATAATAATTCCATTTCCTCGATTGAATTATTTTTAATTAATTCCAAACGAAGCTCATTAGATCGATAATAACCCTAGCTTGGGATCTGGGCCAAGTTCAGTTTTATTATCAAAAATTCAATAACCATCGATGAATAATGTATCACTTTAATTTCTCGAGAGTAGGAATTCCCTAGGTTCCCCAGAATTAGGGGAAAACCATGAAAGCAGATCCCTTTTCCCAAGTTCCCAAGTATTGATTTTCCATGAGACCGTGCCTGCTTCGAATCTCCACCGTTAGATGTCCCAGTTGCGTTACAGGATTGTAATTTTCAAACTCCGCGGAATACAAACCCATAACAGACAGAGAGTTCCGCGTTGAAATCCCCTGGGAAATATGGTAGGAATTTTATATTTTTAGAGAGAGTGCCCCTACGAACTTTGGTCGGTAGTTTATTGTATGAAATTTTTTATGACGTGCTTACATCTGAAGTAAGGCTTTCCGTTTAAATGGGATGTTTTTTGATACCTTTATGGAAATGCTAAAGGGCATCATTGAAGATTTAGGGTGTGGAGCTTAGAAAAAGTAACGCGGAGAGTTTCACTGAAGAAATTGAATACGACCAATTGAATCGCGAAAAATTTCATCATACATCTCATTATTTCGGTACAGCTTTCTCTTTTCAGATAAACATGTGAATGAAGTAATGTGTATAGGTTTTGAGACAAAATTTAACGAATTATATTTGTTTTCCAGCATTTCTATACCTTCCATTGTATTCGAGAATAGTTTAATGTCATATATGGTGAATGGCTTGGTAGAGACCCACATGACGGATAGTGATTTATCACCATGATTTTTCATTGTTAGGCTCTTATGTGTCTTGTATCTTGTGAGGACGTAAGCTGAAGTTTAATCTATATACAGTGCGCGCCAAAATTATGGAAAAAATTCATTTTCTCAGAAGAACAATATGTGGCACCAAAATCCTGAAACAGGTCAATTTTTGTTTCACTCTTACCAAATTTTATGCATTTTTGAAGGATTTTTGTTACACCCTGTGCCATCCTTATCAACCCTCTAAATTTTTGAATAGGGAAAGTGGGTCATCTGGTACTTTTTTGGCAAGGTCTTTGTATCTTCTTCACAGGCGTGCAGTTAGGACAACGCCAGACCAAATACATCGATAGTGAGTCGCCAGAAGCTCCAGGAGCTTGATTGGGAGGTCCTTATGCATCCACCTCGTTGTCCGGAACTGATACCAGGTGAATCTGATTCTGTATATGGCGAATAACTTTGATGGTGAAAAATTCGATTCAACTGAGGCTCGTGAAAATTGACTGTCTCAGTTGTTTGCCAATAGGAACGAAGGCTTCTATGGAATAGGCATTGTTATGTTACTAGTTCCGATGAGACTCTAAAGACTTATTTCTAGGGATGATTCGGCTTATTTGGCGACAAAACTCCTACCCAGGTTTTTACAAATTCAATAAAATTAAAATATACAAAGATCGATCCTTTTCACTCTAAACAAATGATATTGAAATGAAAACTTAACTGAACCTCTTCTGTAAATTATATTCAGCCTTCTGAACACCAGATATTATCAGTACTTCTTGATATTTCAATCCCACGGGAAATACAAGAATCCCGAAACAATTCTCGCCGACAAATCAAATTCTAAAACTCAAATTGAACTAGTAATGGGTAAAATCTAAACCAAGGTGCGTATCTTTCCTGAAGTCTCGATCATTCTTAAAATCTTCAGAAAATTCTATTTGTTTCTCTATCTAGATACGCGCATTCGTTGGCGCTTCACCGGCGACCAATAGCATATGATTAATTGACAAACTACCACGTTTTTGAAAATTCCAGTAGCGTAACATGAATTGAAGAGTGCAAAATCATTGCAGCATAATGAAAATACCTTCAAACTGGCAACAAATTATCGAACAAAACGGCGTATATTTGACCTAGATCAGATCATTTTAACTATGGTAATTAAAGGCATGTTTTTCATAGGAAAATAATGGATTTCTTTTAACTACACTTTTCAGCTGAAATCCAAAAATCAAATAGAAAATCCAGAGCTCCAGATATTCGCATAAAATTTGATACGAAAATTATTTGTTATACCACATCCTCCTAGCTCCAGATCACGATCCATGGATTTTCAAGGCAAAAAATATAAGGAATCAAATTTTGATGAATTCATATTTACATAAAGTGACTATGCAGAATCATTGAATTTGTACTGAATTCGATACTTGTATCTCTGACTGCAAGGCATTAGCTTAATAAGTTTCCGATGTGGTATGGATTTGAACGAATTTTTAATGTTTCAATTAGTGAGACGCACTTGCCATTCTGCAGCAATATTTACTGCTATTGTCTACCCAGTGTTGCGTTTGAAACCATTCGACTATGAGTCGAACCGAATCCATACACAATACTCGTTAACAAATTCTGCGTACGTTTTTCTGAGCGTAATCCAGAAGCATAATAGCAGAAAATACAGTATTTGTCGGCGACCATATTCGATATGTGCATGCATACACATGCTAACATTCAGTATTCAATTGTTGCATAGTTTATTTCCAACGATGATTCACCTCCAACCAACTCCATTATATCGGAATCAATTATTCGAATGGATTCTGTTGACCAGTTCGAACAATTGTGTGCCGACTGTGGCTTATTGCACTTTTCAAAATTATCAGAACCAGAGCTCAGCGGTGAAGAATGGTATTGTGGATAAATTGTTTCGTGAATTCCATTTCTGTCAGATTGTTTCCCAATGTGGAAAATTTTGACTTTTCACTTTACTTTTTATTTCCATTTTCAATTAAATTTACTACTCGCTTCGCAAACCTTCAGATTGTCAGATTAATGAACTATTTTGACAACTTTCGAATTGTCGAATGTCGCACATTATATTCATTTGTCAGGGCTGACACTGTCTACCTGAGAAACTACACTAGGGGAATAAATTTAAGGATAAAAATAAAATTCGAAATTTTAAGCGGTTTTTCAAATGGTTGTATTTTCGATGGTGCATTTTCGGTGGTGTATCTTTGACATAGAAAAACACTATTTACATTTTCAGTCGTCTGGCTTGCATTTTCGCCTTTATCGAATAAAACTGTTGAATATAACGTATTTGCTCTTTGCTTTTTTCCATTTTTGACGCGCGCCCAAACTTAACTGAGTCAACTAATCACAAAACCATCAGAAAAGTATTTGTAGTACGAAATCTCACCTTTCTAACGTCACCTAGTGAAACCAGATCCAAACTATTCAACCCGAGATATAAATAACTAAAGCTATCTATTGGAAAAATAATGAATTTCTTTTAACTACACCTAATATAATATATTGGAAAAATTAACTGCGAAATTTATCTCAAATGTTAGTCACATCGAACTTTTTTCTACGAGTTCAAATTTAATTTGTTGGGACCGGTGAAACTGAGGTTCGAAACCAAAGGAAGCCCAGCAAATGGGTAAAGTTCCCTATGCAGTCCGAATTAGTAAATAGAATTGGATTGGTCATAGTAATTACAATTGTAATAAGCTGCCTACAGCTTTTCAACTCGCATCTGGAATGATCAAAATCGAATTGTGTGGGAATTGTCACATGACCATCATATGAAGGGCTTCATTGCCATAAAAAATACTAAAAATCCGTTCATGGAATGAAGAACAGTAACAATTCATTCGAATTTTGATTTTTTAACCTTGCACGAATCCGCAACCAAATAATTTTTCTCACTTCATTTAAAAATTCGACTTTATTCTTCAACATATTCACCTACGATGGTAAACATGTACAACAACGCTCCTCTAACTTTTTAATGAGTCCTCTGTAGAAAAATTCTCTTAAGAGGGATCTATACTATTTCACCGGTCAGTTCAAAAATTAGAACGCTTCATTTAAAGCTAGAGAGCATCGATTTATATGAGGTTTTCACTATTATTTTCATTTCGAAGATTTCATCATTGAGGAAAGTCCTTATTTATTAATTTTTTTTGGAATGGAAAAAAAGATTTGAATGAATTTTTTTATTGTAGAATAAATATATGCATGATATAACTTTCCGAACAAACATTCATTTTTTTAAGAATTTCCACATAAAGATATTAGACAAAAAGTCTTGTCAAGGTCTGAAAAATCGGTTCTTCTGAAATTAAAATTAAATTCATTAAAACGTATTTTGAATTCTTGCATGTGGTAGAAAAGGACTGTAAATCAGAAGAACGTTTTCTTCACTCATCCTAAAAAGTAGAGAGATTTCAATACGATAAGGAGAGAGGAATAGTTAAACTTCATAAGATCAGGAGAATGCCAAGTGGTATAAACCCCTCTTAAGAGGTTTCAACCTCGGCAAGCACTTCTTCATTAGACCCAAATTTCTTTCCTTGGAGCATTCTGTTGAAGATTTTCAAAAAACCAATGATCATTGTGGGCCATATCTGCCTTCCGTTTTTGCTTTCGATTAGCGGTGAGCAACAGCGGCGCGCATTTCGAGCAAAGGTATCTTATAGACAAATGTTCACGCTGAAAAAGCCATACCATTTATGTGCCAAGCCAGGGACTTGTGTGACCTGTTCTATCCAATCAAGGGCCACGTCAATATTAATCAAAATCTCGAAGCTCTATTGTAATATTTGATTCTCACTCTTCATGGTCATATGCATATATTACCATACGACTCATAGGGCTTCAATAATATCCACGCCAAGCTCAGCCAAGCACGCCCTCATAATCAGCAGTGCTTTATTTACATTTACACACCTTGTTTATTGACGATTCATCCCTAATTATGTAGCCGACCATTATCGCAATTATCTACAAACTTCTTTGGAAAAACGGGTTCTCTATTAACTTAAAAATAAAAAAGCATAAAATTGTTTGTTTCCAGAATTTTTCGATTGATGACATAAAGAATAGCTATAGTGACTAGGGATTCACGGCTTGCCTTGATTATCAAGCTACTAGGCTTGAGCTTGACTTGATTTCGAGTCAAGCTCAAGTCAAGTAGTAGTTTTTCTATCTCAAGTCAAGTCAAGTATTTATTTATCAAGTACTTCAATCGTTTCAACCTACTTGATTTCAATCAGTTTTATTGTGTAGTGTCACATCATTAAGAAAATGATAAAATGAGAAAGAACCTTGCAGAAAACACTTTTATTCATTAACTTATTGTTTAAAATATCAATTTTTATTGAATAGAAACATGTATTAAATCGCTATTCATCATTACAAAATAAATAATAATAAAAAAATAAAATTTCTTAATATTGAGAAACCTCCAGCCTTCGTTTGATTTCGTACGACTCATGAGGCATCTTATAGATTTGTCGCCTAACTTATTGTGGGTTTTTGTAACTGTAAGAGTAGCTCTTGAAATTTGTCTTTCAATAGGAGCTGAAGATGCAGGCGTTAATAAGAAATCCTTGGCCATTATGGCCAAGTTTGGAAAGATATTTCTGAAACTACCAAAATCTACCAACAGATTTCATATAAATGTGAGAAAACTACTAATAAAGTCACACTGGCGAATTTTTCAGTCTCTCAGCGCTCGATGAATCCCCTTATTCAAGTCTAAACGCGCACGAGATTGGAGAAATATATGCCGTGCAACGCGTGCATATCAAGCTCAAAAAATATCAAGTACCTTGATATCAAGTCAAGCAATAAATATCTAAAATCAAGTCAAGTCAAGCTCAAGTATGCAATTTTTCACTAGTTTGATCTTCAAGTCAATTAGTTGGTTGAAATGTCAAGCTACTTGGCTTTATGAATCCCTAATAGTGACTAATTTTTGTCACCAAACCTGCAGAACAATTTGGGTGAATGGATTTGAGTTTAGATTACAGTCTTAGGGCCATCAGAATCAGGCGACCAATATCGACAAAGTCAACCTATACTTTATCAAGGCTTCAGAGGAAACAAACCAAATAGGTTTAAGTTGAAGAAACAAATATGTATAAATCATGCATAATTTTAAGCCGATCATATCATCGGAACTATTAGAATATATTGAAAAATAAATACTCAATATTTTCGTGACAACAGTCTGATCAGAGAAAGTGGGGAATGTATGGTCCAAAGCTTTTGAGCGCTCGTCATTCCTGCACGTCCTGCACCCTCGGATAATATGATCTCCAATGATGCAATTGGGGCATAAATGAAATATCTCACAATTTTCCTTACTTCACGTAACTGCATTTCTCATTTTATTTATACAATTGATAATATAATTGTGAACCTTTTTGTGTTTCTTTTGGAATTCTGAAACAGAACTTCAAATCCAATCGGTGTTCACAATTTCTTATCGCATCGTCTTTTCACACGAATTGATTCGTGAATCGAAGAAAACCTCTAGGGCATAATGGTGCATATTAGGCTCGAGAACTTCAGACGCGCCACAACTCCAAAAGATATTTCCGTGGATATCTGAATTGGATATATTCTCGTTTTCAAAAAACGACATGATCAGGCATGATATACGTAAGAATTCGAGGTATGCATATGGCTCTTCTCTGGAAGAATGATGTTTAGGAAGGAAGATGGAAAACAGATAAACAGAGAAATTACATTTCATACAAATATTGCCAGAAGCAGTTTCGAATACAGTACTCGAAGCACCGAAATATATATTTTGTAGCTCGGAGGTGCGTTCAGTTTTGTTTACGACATTGAAAGAACAACAACAGCGATTTTTTGGAACAGTTGAGCTGCAGGCCATTCTTTTACGTGTATGCTCTGATGAAGGACAAAAAGTAATTTTCATACCGCCCGCAAAGATCAAACTGAGGTAAGCTTCAGAAGCACTTGTTTGTGTTTCTGATCCCAACAGATCGAGTGAGTAAAATCCAGTCCTGTGATCATTCACTGGAAAACTCTATTATTTATCTAACGAAAAATTAGATTCATTTTCATAACCAGAATATCTGATAGAATAATAATGAATCTATTACTGTGTACTTATTTTCGTCAAGGGAAGGTTGAAATGAAAATTTCAAACATAATGTAATCTATTAATTTGTGATAGGTAATTGGTCGTTCGAAATGATTTTATTCTACATTTTTGTTCATTTTGGTATGTTTTCATATTTATTAATATAGTTTTATTTTATATTTGCAGGTAAACCAGTAATGTTTTTGATTTCTAACGAATGATGACTTTATGATTTGTAAGTACAATTATTTCATTTCACTTTGGTTTTCACTGAATTCGAAGTTTTATCGATTTAATATTTTCATTTCTTGTGACGATATTCCTATCAATATTTGATGTTTTTCCATTTCAATATCATTTGTTATTATTTCTTGCCGCTTCACATTTATCAGAAATCGTACTTAAAATGAACAGTTTTTGTACAGTACAGCAAGCTATAACAATTATAATCAGAATCGGTTTTTTTTCGAAAACTGTTTATATGAAAGCCTCAAACAAAAAAATGTTTTTAGACTTTTTCTATTTTCGTGAATATTGGATCACCCTGTACTTTAATATCATGATTTGTTTCTGTTTTCGTAACCACAAAGAAATAATTTATAATCAAAATTCTAAAACTATGCTTGGCACCGTCATACAGGGTGACCAATAGGTAAATATTCCTTTTACGAATGTTTTTCTGAAATCGAATAAATTAGAACTGAGAATCTAAAGTTTTTCTATTTTCATGAATAATGTATCACCGTGCACGTGAACAATAAGTTTTTTTCGTTTTCGTAACTACAAAAAGTTGATTAATTATAAAAATTCTAAATCTCCAAGCGATGATTTTTCGAATCCTCAGGTGTACCAGGATCGCTGCAAGCCCTTATGGCCCTTATATCAGCAAATCATCTCGCATAAAGTTATTGTGATTATATTCCATTAAAGAAACATTACAAAAATACAATGTGAATATACAAGGTGTTTCAAATTAAGTCGGCACCATTGCTAACTCCGTTATTATTGATGCTACGATGTCGGTTAAATGGGCAAACAAGTAGTAGCATTTTTAGTGGTTTTCTCGATGCCGAAAAAAAATATACAGTCGCGTTGTCAAGATATTTCATAAAATGAAATTTTTTTCAATGGAACACTTCCTTAAGTAGAAAATGAGCGACTTATTTTGAAATATTTATTTCTTTCACTAGTACAAAATATTTTTTTGTTTTGGCGAATAAACCTCATGATTGTCCAAACAACCATTTTTTGTACTTATACGAATAACAATATTTTGTTAATAATAGCAAAATAAGACAGAAAAAAGAAAAAAGTGCGCTAGGATGTGAACTTGTGAAACCCGTGATCATCATGTAGTACCACTCAATCGACACCACTAAGCTATTTGATATTAATAGACAAAACGATAATTTCCATCTTAAAGCCATTCCGCTAGCCGCATTCATTTTGTGAATCAATAGTGTCAACAGAAGGGCTCAAATATGTGTTCAACAAGAAAGCGGTGTTTTTGACCATTTACTCGATATTTTATAGCGCTTTATCAAATCCGTTTTTCATAAATGTTTCCTATTAATACAACTGTCCTATTTTATGTATTATAACCTTTACGAAAAAAAGTCAAATGAGCTTTGTTGTTGAGAATGTTATTACGAATCGAAATGCATGAAGAAATATATGGTGTTCCATTGAAAAAAATATCATTTTATGAAATATTTTGACAACGCGACTGTCAATTTTTTCGTTTGTTTTCGGCATCGAGAAAACCACTCAAAATGCTACTAGTTTTCCCATTCGACATCGTAACATCAATAATAAAATGGAGTCAGCAATGGTGCCGACTTAATTTGAAACACCCTATGGGTCATCATTTGATTTTTCTTTGATTAAATGATAGTTCCGTTTAATTAGTATGAACTGAAATATGTAAATAATTTTTACTTGTTACTTGCTTTGATTCTAATATGTTCCATTTAGTTCAAGATGAGTTATTTGATTTTCTTATCGAAATGTATTGCATGTTGTTAATTGAACTAAAAGTAACTAAATGTAATACAGATCCGACCCATAAAATATGCAGGTCCGTTTTGAAAATAATGAGGTTGGGGGTGGCCCAGGGAGTACGAAACGTTGAATACGAAATCTGATTACGTCAAATTGAGGATAATTTACTGTCGAATAAAAAATTCCTGAAACATTATTTGATAATATTCGAAATAAAGATGGGAAAAAAAGAAAAATCAAAATGACAGAATTTACTTTTCCTATGATATCTCAATAACCGGCCCTGCTAATCTCGATTTGTTTGAACTGCTTGACAATGCTCCTATCAATGCAACTTTTTCTTCATTTGACCGACCTTCTAACTCTTATGGTTTAAAAGTTACCATTACAATCCCATTGAAGAAGTGGCCACCCTGTAGAGTAAATTATCATATCATTAGTTTTACCTAGTTTTCGTTGCCAATTACTTCTATTTATTCTCCATCAGAACACATTTGTACCATTATATATAGGAAATAATTAACTCTCCCCGATGAACGTGACTCTTAGGTAGAACGCTGCAGCATTGTGTGCCAACCGCATAGCCTGTAGCTAGATTGTGTGAAGCTGTGTAGTAGTATGGAGAATTTCAGTTGCGTTCAAATATTCCCAGCTGTTAGCCGGTCTTTCCTGTTTTTCTTCATTCCATAGCAGAGTTGGCTCTGCAGTGGTATGAACAAACGTTTTTCAGTGTTCTTTTTAATGAATATGGGATAGTGGCTTTCAGCTCAGATATCGACCATTGGGTGCCCAATATATATGGTTTTTACGAATGAATGCCGCTTTTAGTTTTTGCTTTATTGGAAAACAAGTGGAGGAAGGGCAAAATGAAACAACTTTTATAATGCACGGCATCCAATTGAACTTCGTCAATGAACTGAATTGAAAAAGTTTCTGTTTTGCAAATTCGATATCATTGAATCTGTTCGTTAAATACGCGCTCTTTGACTATCGATGTTTATTTTAATTGACATAAAGTCGATAAAGGGTACCTATTGTTATGGATCTTTGAATTTCAATTAAAAAAAAATTTAAATGAAAAATATATATAAATCGTTCTCAGTTTAGTTCACAATATTACGAATTGAATTTCTACTTTTTTTTTGTGAAAATAATAATCAACTTATCTAACCTACTCTAAATTAGAATCATCAACAACAAACTATATACAGGGTGACCACTTTTTTAATGGGATTATAATGGTAACTTTTAAACCATAATAGTTAGAAGGTCGGTCAAATGAAGAAAAAGTTGCATGCATAGAAGTATTATCAAGCACTTCAAACAAATCGAGATTATCAGGGCCAGTTATTGAGATATCATTAGAAAATTAAATCATGTCATTTTGATTTTTCTTTTTTTCCCACTTTATTTCAAATATTATCAAAAAATGTTACAGGAATTTTTTATTCGACAGTAAATTATCCTCAATTCGACCTAATCAGATTTCGTATCCAACGTTTCGTACTCTCTGGGCCACCCTCAACCTCATTTTTTTCAATACGGACCTGCATATTTTATGACATTTTTCGAAATAACTTTCAACGCTGAACTCAACGAAATGTCATACAATATCATTCAAAGTAGATTTTCAGGTGAATTGGACCCTTATCCAATTTTCTTTGGGTCGGATCTGTATTACTTTTAGTTTAATTAACAATATGCAATACATTTCGATAAGAAAATCAACTTAGAAATCAACCCATCTTGAACTAAATGGAACATATTAGAATCAAAGCAAGAAACCAGTAATAATTATTCAAATATTTCAATTCATAATAATCAAACGAAAGTATCATTTAAAGAAAAAAAAAATCAAATGATTATTCGAAAGTAAATGAAAATTAATGAAGTAAGTGTTCGAAATGTCCACCATTTTGTAAAATGCACTTCACGGTTCTGGAACCCATACTTCTTATACATTTGCTTGTTTGGTCTCCTTGAATACCTTCCAACCATTCTCAATCTTCTCGCGAGGTATCACTATTGTTATATTTGTCATTTGTTCCGTTGAAACAAATTACAGAATCGAACTTCATTTTGAGATCATTACGATATAATTTTTGCAAGGCTTGGTATTCAAATTTAAAATTATTGTATTCGCGTATAGACTATTTTATACACAGCAGTTTTTAAAAAATTCCATTCACTGGCCACAGTTCTCGATTTTTTTCTAGGTTCAATTGAATTTGGGTCAGAAGATTGATATCGTTGATAGACTTGTTTTTTCTTACATACACACCAGTATATTTGGATGAGGATCGAAATCACCTGAAAATCAACTTTGAATGACATTGTATGATATATCGTTGAATTCAGCGTAAAAAGTTATTTCGAAAAGTGCCATAAAATGTGCAGGTCCGTATTGAAAAAAATGAGGTTGAGGGTGGCCCAGAGAGTACGAAACGTTGGATACGAAATATGATTACGTCAAATTGAGGATAATTTACTGTCGAATAAAAAATTCCTTTAACATTTTTTGATAATATTCGAATTAAGTGGAAAAAAAAAGAAATTTCAAAATGACAGAATTTACTTTTCTTATGATATCTCAATAACCGTTCCTGATAATCTCGATGCTTCTATGCATGCATCTTTTTCTCCTTTTGACCGACCTTCTAACTCTTATGGTTTTAAAGTAACCCATACAATCCCATTAAAAAATTGGCCACTCTGTATATAAACATTCAAAAAAAGATTATCTTTATATTATTAATTTCCATGTCCTTTGTCACTTAGTCCTGTTTCATTCCTAATTCCAATTTTTTAATTCCAATTCCACATTCCAATTTTTAGCATCAATTCCTAATTCCAATGCTTAGTTCGATTTCCAAATACAATTCTTAGCTCCAATTCCAAATTTCAATTCATCAGATATACTCTTCTTCTCACTCAATATAATAGATATAATTCAGATTAGAAACAATGTTGCGTTTCCCAATCTTCAGAATTATTCTCTTCTGACGTCCACCCAAATGTTTTTATCGCTATCGTGGATATTTTTAACCTTTTTTTCTGAATTCCATGCTTCAATTTTTTTCTGTGAAAGGTCTATGGCACTGTCACTTAATTTTGATATTTCAATCGATCAAATCTACTTATCTTCATTGAATTATTCTAAATTAGATTACAAACATCTGTTGCATTCTAATTTTGAGTGATATCTGATATTTTTTTTCAATTTTACTCGAACTTTAATGACCATAAATTTTTGAATGCAAAAAATTCCACAACACAATTATTTCATCATTAAAAAGGCATTTTTTGTCTGAAAATGAAAAACTCAAGGTACCTGTAAAATTTCGCAATATAATAGATTCTGTGCATTGAAATTTTTTTTGTATACCTTCTTTCAGTGGTGGCTCGTAACAGTATAAGATGATGAGGCACAAATATCATCATCATATTGTAATTAATTGTCAGTTGCATACTAATCATTATAAAAAATTCTTTTAAAAATAATTTGAATTATTGAATCCAAAAACAAATCATCATATTATGGCTATATTGGCAAATTTTTTTCTCACTTTCAGTTCAATAAACCATTGGTTTTAAAGCCCCAATAGATGATTTTTGGACATTGCTCTAAATATGAAAGAAAATATTATGTAGCTGTTCTGCAAGAACCAACGTGGAGGTGTAGAGCATCCTTGCCAGTTCATCTATCAGACTTTTTATAATTAATGATTTTCTTTGAATCTTTCTGTTCTCGCATCCTTCCTCCAGATTTTTTTTTTCTGGACTACTGGTAGTTTAGAAAAATGTTTAAAGAAACTTTGGTCCAATACTACATTGTTTGGTTTCTTGTAGTTTTGTCGTTTCTGTTACCGATATAGAGAAAAAGTCCAAATCATTCTTCAGTAATCTTCTGAAAAATCCAATTGATTATAATGATCCAGTTAGTAAGATGTAATTAATAAATTAAAAGTTTTGATATGTACTTATTTACTGAATCTGTAGCGAAGATTAATATAGATTCGATAAACTGGTATAATCCAAGACTTGAAAGAAACAACCTGTATCTTGAAAACAAAGCTTTTCCGGGAACATGCGGGAATCTCTTCTTCCTTTTTATCCCTAATTGAGGAGCAGCCTCTATCGGAACATATGCAATAAAAACGAAAGAATTTACAAAGGGAATTATGTATCGGGCATGTTCACTAATAAGTCATTATTTCTTTTCCCAGAAAGACCGGACAATTCAATTCATAAGAAAAACCAATATTTCCGTGAATCTCCAACAATGCAAAATAACGTTCATGATACCAAAACAAAATAGAAAAAAATATATTTCTTCTATTGTGCTCTTTTCAATAAAAACATCCTTCTTATCAATAGATAAGAAGGATGTTTTTATTGAGAAGGGTATTATGTTCCAGATTCATATTTCCAGAGCACCAATAATGAGGAAAGATTTCGCATGCACGTATTGTGAATTTTTTCATAATTGTCTATTTTTATTGCCTTCCGTTCCCAGAATTCGCAGAATAAAGATCATTAGATCTGAGTAATAGAGATAGATAATAAAGAGAGCAGTGAGAGGGCGCCGACGTGATATAAATATTCCACCTCTCCATGTCAGATTTCATTTTGTATCGAGATGGCATCGGATACAGATGTATCTGACAAGTGTTCTGAAATCTTTATTGTTTACACAAAGTTCACCAAATGTTATTTTTGTGAAAACAGATACTACATAAATTGTGCATCTATAAAGGACAATTGGTTGAAAATTTCATCCGAAAATCCAATTTTTTTGGATATGTGATCCATGCAAGATTGAGCAAACATCCAGTAAGAAAACCAATGGAAATAAGGCCATACTATCAGCTGAAAATGTATTATTACTTCTACTGGTCGAAGAGAAGGATTCGAAAATTTTAATCCTACAAGAAAAACCTAGAAGGCATCGTCACTTCGTAGTTGGTCAATTTGAAGAGGCAGGAACCATTCAGACTGTCTGAAATTGGTCTCTCTACACGTCACCAGATTGCATCCAATTTCCAAAAATAGTGATTTAGTGGAAAAATAAATTTGCCGATGTCAGTTGTGAAGTACATGCATCTAAGTACCCCGACAAGTATGCATCTATGAGAGTAACAAGAAAATCTCAAAGATGCCTGGAAGCGAGGAGTATGGCCTTCAGGTGCAATTGTATCGAGGTTTTTGCCAAAAAGAAGATGCTAACTCAACAATTAGACCCTAAAAAGCAGGAATTCAAACAGAAACAATAAGTACCATACATCAAAATGTTCAGTCCCTAGGAAACATCATCGACAAATTGGAACAATTACTCTTGGACAACCCAGATTGTTCTATTCTCTGTAAAACCAAACACTGGAAGTCAAAGAAACAAATCTGCCAATTGGGATTGAAAAACTTCAGGTAAGCTGCCAGTATGTGTCGTGAAATAGGTAAAAACGGTGGATCCGCAATTTTTATAAAAAATAACATCAAAGTAAAAGAATGTAATAATTGAATAAGTAACTTATCTGCCCTTAGAGAATTTGAATGCAGTGCGATACAGTGTGAAGTGAATAAATAAAAAAAGATGATTGTGTCAATGTATAGACCGCCCAATGGAAGTATCGAAGTATTTTTTGAAAAACTTGAATGTTTGTTGTTTGAAAAAATTGAATCCAATATATTGGCAAATTTTTTCTTACTTTCAGTTCAAAAACCATTGGTTTAAATGCCCCAATAGATGATTTTTGGATATTGCTCTAAATATGAAAAAAATATTATGTAGCTGTTCTGCCAGAACCAACGTGGAGGTGTAGATCATCCTTGCCAGTGCTAACTCAACAAATAGACCCTAAAAAACAGGAATTCAAACACAAACGATAAGTATCATTGTAACATCAAAATGTTCAGTCCCTAGGAAACATCATAGACAAATTGGAACAATTAATCTTAGACAACCCAGATTGTTCTATTCTCTGTATAACGAAACACTGGACGTCAAAGAAACAAATCTGCCAATTGGGATTGAAAAACTTCAGGTAAGCTGCCAGTATGTGTCGTGAAACAGGTTGAAACTTTGGATCCGCAATTTTCATAAAAAATAACATCGAAGTAAAAAAACGTAATAATAGAATAAGTAACCTATCTGCCCTTAGATTATTCAAATGCAGTGCGATACAGTGTGAAATGAATAAATATAAAAAGATAATTGTGTCATTGTGTATTTTTTGAAAAACTTCAATGTTTGTTGTTTGGAAAAATTGAATCCAAAAGCACCATATTTGTGGGAGAAGATTTTAACATAGAAACGAAAGAAGATAATAGCACTGAAAACAAGTTATTTGCACTTCTGAATTACTTTTCAATTGAACCTCAAATTACTGAATATACAAGGATTACTGAACACTCTAAGTGAACTTTCACACAAAAGTAGCATGCGACGTGCGACCTGGTGCCAGGAAGCAGAAAGCACGTCGCATACTGCGACTCTCTAGTTTATTTTCATACCAAAGTCGCATTGTGCGACTTCATTTATCATCAGACCTCCCCTTTCCACCCAACAAGTCAAACCACGTCTGCGCAGCTTGGTAACACGTGGCAAAGTAGCAAATTATAGGACCCGTTCTATATTCAAATCGCACGTCGCATGTTGCCTCGTCGCATTTTTGCGGCACCACGCCGGTGTGAAAGCCCAGTAAGACTTGTCTTGATAACATCTTCACGAATTTAACTCATTATATAAAATCTCAGGTTATCGAATACCATATTTCTGATCATAGCGCTCAAAAAGTAAGCTTCTAATTGGGTAATGATATAAAAACAAAGATAAAAGAAGATTTTTTAGTGAAACAAATAAGACCCTTTTCCTCAGTACAATTATAAAAAAAGATGGTATAATATAATAATTCAATGGCGAGTATTCGTTAATCAGTTCCTCAATTTATTCAACGAATGAAAAGAAAAAGAAGTACAATTTTTAATAGGGTAATAATATCATACGATTTTAATTATCTATCTGGTTAATGTATCAGCAAAATGCCATCAACATAACCATTGTCAGACAGAAGAATGTTAATGGCATTTTGCTGATACATTAACCAGATAGATAATTAATAGCGTATGATATTATTACACTATTGGAAATTGCACTTCTTTTTCTTTTCATTCGTTGAATATATTGAGGAACTGATTAACGAATACTCGCCATTGAATTATTATATTATACCATCTTTCTTTTATAATTGTACTGAGGAAAAGGGTCTTATTTGTTTCACTGATGAAAAAAAGAAGAAAAAGAAGTACAACTTCTAATAGTGTAAAAATATGATACGATAATAATTATCTATCTGGTTAATGTATCAGCAAAATGCCATCAACATAACCATTGTCAGACAGAAGAATGTTGATGGCATTTTGCTGATACATTAACCAGATAGATAATTACACTATTGGAAATTGTACTTCTTTTTCTTTTTCTTTTCATTCGTTGAATATATTGAGGAACTGATTAACGTATACTCGCCATTGAATTATTATATTATTATATTATACCATCTTTCTTTTATAATTTTACTGAGGAATAGGGTCTTATTTGTTTCACTGATGAAAAAAAAAGAGAAAGAAGTACAATTTCTTATAGTGTAATAATATAATACGATATTTATTTTCGATCTGGTTAATGTATCAGCAAAATGCCATCAACACAACCATTGTCAGACAGAAGAATGTTGATGGCATTTTGCTGATACATTAACCAGATAGATAATTAATATCGTATGATATCATTACATTATTGGAAATTGTACTTCTTCTTCTTTTTATCAGTCATTTCCAAATATAAGCCTTTTTATTTATTATATTCAACGAATTTTTCCTCTTA
The DNA here is from genome assembly GCF_914767665.1 of Harmonia axyridis. Lineage (NCBI taxonomy): Eukaryota > Metazoa > Arthropoda > Insecta > Coleoptera > Coccinellidae > Harmonia > Harmonia axyridis. The sequence goes on from NC_059508.1 coordinate 2,961,570, forward strand.
AACCGATTAATAAAAATAAGAAACACCAATATAATAATCATAACACCCAACTTAATTAAATTGAAGCAAAACCGGACATACTATTTGTTAATTCTGATAATATTATAAAACCCCTCAGGGGACCTCTAAAATCGGGTACGGGTGTGGCAAGCCCGGAGCCCAGCTGGTTACTCCACCTAAAGGAGCGTGTGGTCCCTGCGATAAAGGGGCAAGAATGGGGATTATGTTCGAAGAAACAGCCTCGGACACCTCGTCGGCCAATCGAGGTAAAACAGGCCCTATGAGGAGTTGTGGTGCTGGACAACCCATAGTTGAGTACTAGCAACATGGGGTTAGTGGTGGACATGGCAGCGCCAACCCCTTTATAGTTACTGCTGATAGAGAAATGAATCAGGTGAAGGGGATGAGTCCTCGGTATTTGGTCATTGAGAGGAAAGATGGATCTGACTTTGAGAATATCGGGTAATTCACAATTAATTTTTGGTTTATAATTTCATGTAATCTTGTTCTATCAAAAATCCGTATCCATTTTTTTTATTTCCTTTTTGAAGTTATCTTATCACCTATATTTATATATAGCTGGCGAAGTTAAAGATACGTCTGAATTAAAGCAAAGGGGTAATATATTGTAGAGATTTGTTGAAGTGTTCACTGGAAGAGACAAAGGAAGGATTGAAAGAAAAGGGAGTATAAGATGTTACAAGGATTAAAACCGAAAGAAATGGTCAAATTGTAGACACCGCAGGTCAGATACTCACATAATCCAAATCTCCCGAATAAGGTTAGCATCGCAATATACCATCTCCTATGAAGTGCAGTAAGATGTCAAAATAATGAAATTTGTATTTGTGGATTGACTAAACATCCAGAAACTGAATGCAACAAACCGTACAACTGCCCAAATTGTAGAGGAGAACATCTGAGTAATGACAAGAATTTTTCAACATATATTTTCGAGAAATTTGTACAGGAAACTAGGACAACAGATAAAGTGTCTTCCGCAGAATCGAGGAAAAGAGCCATGAAAAATACATAGCAAATCGAGAAACAAGCTATTCAGGTGCCACAAAATCAAAATTCACCATTGAAAGTGACTTTATCACGGAGATCCTACCAGCATTAACGAATATAATAGAGTCAATCATACAATGCTCTCCTATTTTCATTTTATTTTATTTATTTAAATTAACGTGTACCAGCTACATAATCACATAAGTGACATTTATGTTCTTTTTTCTTCAAATGGACAGAATCGATATGAATTTTGAGTTGATCTTTATGATTGGCTGCAAACTCACATAACTGACATTTATGTTCTTTTTTATTCAAATGGACAGAATCGATATGAATTTTGAGTTGATCTTTATGATTGGCTGCAAACTCACATAACTGACATTTATGTTCTTTTTATTCAAATGGACAGAATCTATATGCTTTTTGAGGTCACGTTTCTGATTAGCTGCATAATCACATAAGTAACATTTATGTTAGCTACATGGCCATTGACAAGAGGTACAATTGCTTAATGCTTGGGGATCTTAAGATCTAGAAAGATACAGTTTGAGGACAGCAAAAAAAGAGCCTGAATGAATGAAGTTACGTAAAAAAATGTAAGTTATATCCGCTTGAAAAGTTGACTGTCCTTGAGGAATTCCAGAGCTGCCTCGACCTGGTCCTGGGAGCCTGGTTGGTCCTCTGATGACATAAGGTAACTATTAGTCAGCTTGGTGTGGCCTATTCTGAGTCTTCTGACCACTATTTTATCGCGTCTCCTGAAACAAAAATTCAATGGATTGTTAAGTTGGGATTGGATCGTGTGGTGATTTTATATTGACGCCATCCCATTGAGTTGGCCAGTCTTGGAGATATTTCGTCTTGATGGTCGTTTTGTAATATGTATGAAGTTGAATGTGGGTAACGATAGATGCCTTTATGAGCTGGGATCCAAATTATAGCCGTGGAAATATTCTGGTCAGCTTTGAGGATGTGGCATCTTTCTTGATTCTGCTGGACAATGGGGTTCTTCGAGTAAATGTTGGCTATCGACTCTATTGAAGATAAGGAGTCAGTAAGTATTGCAACTTTGAAACCTTGTGGGATTGTACTATGAAAGGATTTTTAGATTGCGAAAAGTTCGCCGGTGTGTATGCTACAGTTAGAAGAGAGTTTGTAGGACTCTTCAGTGTTCGGTCTTGTAATGAACGAGCATGCTATATTTCTTTATCAGGTTTTCCATTATCGATTAGTTCGCGGGGACACTGCTCCAAAATGGAGTTAGGTGTTTCACATTTCAAATGTCTGTGCAGGGAGGCATTTAGCGTTGGCTGATGTCTTGACAACGGGGTATGTTTTGAGAACGTTATTAGAGTTGACGATGTAAGATTCATCGATCTCAAATGCTGCTGAGCCAGTTGTGGAATTGAAAGCATCGTCATGGGAGTAGTGCTGCTTTGATAAAATTAGGGATTGAGTGGTTCGGAATAGCAGACACTTTGGATACGTAAGTGGTGAGAATTTGTTGACGACGAAGATTTGGCGGAACTTCTTGTGCTTCAACGTGAAGGCTCCTAGATGGACTGGACTGAAAGGCTCCAAAGGAGAGGCGTAGTGCTGTGTTGGGTATGGTGATGGGTGAGTTCAAATTTGTTTTGCTTGATGTAGTGTATATCATACTTCCGTGATGCAGTTTTGAATGTATAAATGGTCTATAAATTCTTAGCAGTATTTCTTCGTCGCAACCCCAGTCACGATGAGATACTGTTCGCATGATGTTCATGGTATTTATACAGTTACCTTTAATCTTCTTTATGTGAGTCGACCAAATTAGTCAATCATTTATATGAATTTGCCTTATGCTTAGGAATAAAATGAAAGTTTTCAGGAATTGGTCCCAACAGCATTTCAGTAAGTTTTATCCAATCTGATGCTGAACTTGAAGCCATTAATGTTTCAAGATCATTTCTGCCTTTATATGATGGAGGACGATCATTAACTTTCTGAGGAGGACATTCTAGTAGTCCTACAGGCACATATCTATATAAAAAAGATAACCATTCAAGCATAAATCTTCGGGTATTCTCAACACCTTTATTGTCAGAACCCCAATGTTCTAGCCCATAGTTGGTGAATCTCTTCAAAATGTCAAACCGTTCTGAACTTGAAATATCCCATATTTTCTGTTCTTTAATCTCTAAGAATATCCAATGTTTGATCAAAGCTCCCCTTCCAATCATCACTCCAGCTAATCCTGGACATGTTTCTAAAGAATTTTTGTAATCGTCATAACTTAAAATATCCCCATTTCCATAAACAGGCATTGGTGCAGCCGCTTGTACAACTTCATTTATATAATTCCAATCTGCCATTTTAGTGTACCTTTGTTCTCTAGAACGTCCATGTATTGTCATTAGACTAGCACCCCAATCTCTAAAACTTGGTGCCTAGAAAACAAATTTTCTTATAAATTACCACCAGCATGTATTATTTCAATTGAGGAAGAAAATACATACCAACTTATGTGCGATTTTTTCATCCTTATAAATCCCTGTCCTTGTTTTCACAGTGAGAGGAATATCTATGATTTGAGCTAAATTTCTTACACATGATTCTAAAACTTTCTGTCTCTTCAGAAGGCCACAACCTCCACCTTCTTTATAAATTAAGTCAATAGGACACCCCAAATTTAAATCAATAAAATTTATATCAATTTCTTTAGTCAAAAGTTGACCACATTTGGTCAACAAATGAGGATTATTAGCACATAATTGGACTCCAAAAATATCTTCAGTATGATGTCTCTTCACAAGATCCCATTCTTGTGGGGCTCCTTGTAATAATGAAGTACACATTGCCATTTCCCCACAGGTTATATCAACACCAAATTCCTTGCATATTCTTCTAAAAGGTAGATTACCCACTGTAGTTAATGGACTTAAAAATAATTTGTCCTTCCAGTTAATTGTTTTTTTTTCTCTTTGTTGAATTTTGATGATGTCTTCATCTGTTACTGTACCATTTGTTCTGATTTCTTTTCTACTGGTGTCAAGTTTCTGAAAAATTTTGAAGATTATGTTACATTATAACTGGAACACTTATTGAAATATTTCAATTCAATTTTAAATCGATATTTGTTAAAATAATATGATCAATTACTGAGTCAAAATGTCAGCTACATTGCCAGATAGAAAAATTAATCAGATATTTAAAGTAAAGTAAAGAGTATTTCAATAATTCTCGCCATCGGTCGCGAAAGTTATAATAATATCTGTACCTCAGAACCAGACTAACGTAAGTCACACTAGACTAACTTTTCAAGAGAACGCCAAAACTGTAAGAAATGTACTCTAGGTCTGGTTGCAAAGCTAATAATTGAATCAGTCAGCAAAAAATTATTGTTATTATTAAATTTGTATATACTTGAGCCATACACAGATATTTTGTTTAGAATGGACGTCTTATTTAGTTGGGACTGGACTTACGTTTTTTTTGACTGTGCTCATAAAATCGTTTTAGGACTTGAGACTGGAGTTACGCTATATTGGCTGTACTTATAAAACCAGGTTTAGGACACTTAATGACAAGCTATGTTAATAAATACTACACAGCAATCATTATAACAATATTTTTAATATTAAAAAAAAATCGGTACAAAAATTAACATATGTACGAAATTGTGATATGGATTTATATGCTGACAAAATCCACAGGTAACAACCAAAACTATTAATCTAAAGCGGTCGAGTCATCCTCTTCAGGAACCCATTGCAATAACTTCATGAGATCTCTGTATTTCTCATTGCTTATTTTTTTTTCTTTTTGATTAATCTCATTGGTGGTAATGATCAAAAATCATGCCCAGGTAATGAATTTGATCAAAAATCTCCAGAGGTGTATCGTTTTTTTAAACTGGTTCGATATTTAAACAAGAAAGTTCGATAAATATAATAACATTTTCGGTCCAAATTTTATTCGAAAAGTCTACTTGACACGCCTGTATCCAACATACATGAAAAATATGAGAAACAATTGATAAAAAAATAAAGGAACAATCTAAATCAACAATCTAACATTTTCTGACGCGAAGAAGAATATTATTTTTCATCTTCATCCGTGGTCTCCTATTCGGTTCTGTATTTGTCTAAGGTGGTCCTGCAAGTCACCTACTGGTCAGCGATGTGATTTTCGAACACACCCTGATCAATTATTTGACTCTATTTATCCAAGCACTGCTCTTCCCCAAGTTACCAGCGTATAAATTGTGCTGGTTGTAATTGTTCGAGATATTCTTAAACACTTCATTAATTTTGATTCAATTCCTTCTCGTGTCTTGGATTTAATTATAAGCCATATATATTTCTTCCATATTTAATCATAAATCACATTCATTAAATCTTGAAAAAATATACATAATTAGATTCTCATTCTCTACTTACTATTGTTAATTTTGATTGTTATTATACTTTGATCGTAAAGTATTGAAAAATGCTTCGAAGGAATGTAGTTCAAGCCTGATTTCTATGGAATGGTCAATAGGAATGAATGATGTTGAACTCAGTTGAATTAATTTCCCTAATTAAGTAATAAACAAACTTACATTTCCCACATTTTGCACCCGAACAGCCCTATCACCTCAAAGGATATGAGGTAGTTAAAAAAGATTTCGAAAACACTAACAGAAGGTGTGGAGGAGTCGCCATATTGATCAAAAACGGTTTTATATACAAAACTTTATCACTGAATACAAATTTGCAAGCATTCATACCGAATAAAATAATAATTTGCAACATATATTTATCGACCGCCAACTGGGAAATTACCGAACTGGAAAACATGGTGAATCAATTACCTAACCCCCTTTCTATTCATGGGCGACTTCAATGCCCACAGTATACTGTGGGGCTCTTGTTCGAGATCTTCTTCAACACTTCCTTGATTAGGTTCAATTCCACCTCGTGTCTTGGATTTTATTATAAGCCATATATATTTCTTCCAAAGGTCTTAATCATAAATAATATTCATTAAATCTTAAAAAAATATACATACATTAGAATTTCATTCTCAAATTTCTATTGTTAAGTAATAAACAAACTTACATTCAAATTTCTGAAATATTAAAATACATCCTAATACATTTATTTGCCGTCGATTTATTTCATCACATAAAAAACTCTTGAGTTGAATGAGATAGTATGAGCAACTTGTTAATCACGTGGTTCTCTACTGGTCAGCGATGTGGTTTCCAAGCACACCCTAATCAATTCTTTGGCTTTATCTATCCAAGCTCTCTCCAAGTTATCAGCGTATTCCTTGTGCTGGTTGTAATTGATCTCGATCTTCTTCAACACCTCCTTGATTATGTTCAAGCTTGTTGCAGCTTGTTAATCACGTTGGTTTCTAACGGTGATTTGATAAAGATTTTTACGAAATCACTGAGTTTATCTATTTGCATCCTGTCATCCTCGAGTAGATCTCCTTAAGATTTGCGCTCATGGCTTTTTTCTGGTTCTTTACTAGGATGCTTTTTGTTGCAGCCAATCAGAAATACTTTCTTTATCATCCTTGTATTCTCTCCAATATTCGAGAACTACACTTAGTTGATCTCTTTGTTCTTGTATAGCTTTGAGCAGACGTTCCAATGCTTCTTTAAGGGCTCCTATGTCGTTTTTAATGGATGTCTGTCCATTTTTGTTGGTATGTGGTAAAACTGCTTGAGCGGTATGTTCAAAATTCTCGATGAGTATTTCACCTTGAGCCTTCTTGTTCAGGATATGGTCCAAGGGGTCTACTGTTAACTCAGCACCAAGAGGCCTTCGTTTAAACTGAGCCCTTATCACCTTTGGAGTTCGTCGTAAGCTTCTCTGTAGAGTTTATTGTCACGATACTGGTATTTCGTTCCCTTTAACAATTTCTGTATTTTCTGTACACGATCGTCGAATTCATCAAGAAGATATTGACACTTAACCATGTCTTCGCCTTATTGAGAGGCAAAAATATTGCTTGCTATTTGTTTCAAGTTGTTGACTCCGTTCTTTCCACACTTAGCTTTTTCAACGAATCCTGTTGGTTTTTGATAAAAAGTGAAGAAAGGCGATATGGTCCTGGATTCAACATATCATTCAAATTGAGTCCGTGTGACTTTGTTGCTGCATCAATAACTATACGTATTTTGACTGCATTTTTCACTGCAAAGTGCGACAGATTCCAAATCGACATTGTATCTTGAACGATTTCTTCTTCAGGTACTTTTCTGGGATATCCTTTTGTTAGATATTATTCGAATTTCTGGCAATATGCTTGTTCAAATTCCTTGTCCTTATCCATCTTTCTCTTCTGGCATCTCAAACGATTGGATGCCGTCGTCTTGCTCTCTGAATATGCGTGCATGAAGGACCAACCTTTCGGTAACGTGAAATAGACTGTATCGGGTTTACGTGTATATTTTGCTTGGTTATTCATTGTATTATCATTCGAGCCTGAATTTGGTCTTGAGACTCTGCTGTTGCTGACTGTGTTCATCGCATGCTGATTCATATCTTTAGTCATGGCACTATGCTGGCTATTCGTCATGGCACTGTACTGGCTGTTCTTCAAGGCACTGTGCTGGCTGTTCGTTATGGCACTGTGCTGGCTGTTTGTTGTGGCAATGTGCTGGCTGTTCTTCATGGTACTGTGCTGGCTGTTAGTCGTAGCACTGTGCTGGCTGTTCGTCATAGCACTGTACTGGCTGTTCTCCATGGCACTGTGCTGGATGTTCTTCATGGCAATGTGCTGGCTGTTTGTCGTGGCACTGTGCTGGCTGTTCCTCATGGCACTGGGCTGGCTGTTCGTTATGGCAATGTGCTGGCTGTTCTTCATGGCAATTTGCTGGCTGTTAATCGTGGGACTGTGCTGGCTGTTCCTCATGGCACTGGGCTGGATGTTGGTCATGGCACTGTTCTGGTTGTTCTTCATGGCACTGTACTGGTTGTTCCTCATGCCAACTGCCGTCCTTACTGCATTCGATTCGTTCAAAATACATACATTTGGAGGTGAGGGATTCTTGATGGCTGTTTCTGTTGATCTTGAAGCCTTTTGTTTATTATCTATTTGCCTATTATTTTGCAATATACGCATATAATGACAAATTTGACTCTTCAGAACTCCGTATTGACTCATTGTCATGTAACCTCATTCAGGTTGGCTGTTGGTTCTGTGACGCAACAAGTCACAGAATTGGAGACGATATTTTGTACAGCTGCAGACCCAAACCCGGAATAAAAGTATGCGACTCATATACACCATTCTTGTTGATTTGCAGCGTGCTGGATGTGTTCTGAAGAATGTTCGATGTATTTCTGTCGTTCGGATTAACAGTTATTTGATTCTTTTCGATGATTTTAAACGTCGGTGTGGCTTTCCTTCTTTTTCCATCGGGTTCATCGCGGTTCTTATCCTGGCTGTTGGCGCGTTTCAGCACTACACTTTGCGACGGAATTGAGTGTGGTTGATATCCACTATAATTCGCGTTAAATTGGGTTGAGATGGTGACATTCACATCTCCGGTTTGGGCACTCGGTCCTAGTGAGGTTGGTTGTAGAACACTCTGTCCTTGATATGACTATACATTCGGTGCATACAAAAGTTGTGTTTACAAGTATGGTTGAGCAACAGTCATATTTCCATAAGACGCTTGTGGGATTGAATTGGATCTCTGTAAGTTCCCACGTACCATAGAACTACCACCAGAGGTGTTTGAAGTTGACTTCTGTAATGTCAGACATACGTTTGTGATATTTTGAGGCTCACTCATTTTTCCACATCCGATCTAAATATATTTGATCACGAATAGAAATGTTGATATCTTTCAGAGATAATCCACTTTCAACTTGATTAAAAGATTATTTTACAATGCCATATAGTAGATCATTATTCCTCTTTGCTCGGCCTGTTCTGCCACCACATAAGGACGATTTCAAACTGAAATCGATGTTTTTTTGTGAGTACAGCCTGACTACAGAGGATTCACTAATACACAGTTTAGGTTTTATAGTTTGATATAATCTCTAGAATGTCTCTCTCCAAGCAAGCTCTATGTCGAATAGACTTATCTCTTAGGTTAGACCCACTGTCATTCGATCTAGATCATTGAAGATCGATTATTGTTCTTTCCCTCGAATGCACTCGATGACTTCTTCACTCGCTTAACGCTCGCAGCGCCGCGATGGTGAGATGAAGTAACACTACGAGTGGGTAGGATGTAATGTTGGTTGTCTCTGTCGTAATTTATTCGAATGAAGTAATGTTCTAACACTCCCTCCCTTCATCGAACTACAACCAGCATTATCCACTCTAAGATTAATTTATAAACAGAATTAGTTTGTACTCTAGTCTCTAAGAATAATCTGAAAACAAAGATTCAATGAGTTTGCATTCTAAAATTATTAAATCATAAGTTTTAAGTTAATGACCAACTGATGGTAAAGGTTTTGTCATTATGTCTGCCATATTCTCACAATGTGTTTCAGCCATATGTCGTCTAAGTCCAGATTTATCTCTTTCTAGTAGATCGTCATTTATTACCTCTAAGCGATCATCGAATACCTTTAGTTTGTGACTACCATCTCTCTTGGTGCAGTCTCCAGAGGATTTGTTATCACACCTGACTGTTAGAGGAAACATCGTTTTTCCTATAACAAATCTAAGTGCCGTATCAAGAGATATTAATTGTTGACAGGCATTACTCATGGCTAGGTATTCGGCTAGAGAAGTGGACAATGTGACACATGTTTGTTCATGGCTTCTCCAAGCTATTACATCTCCAAACAATCTAATAACATACCCTCCTGTTGATGAAGAGTCTGTATGGTCTCTAAAGGTTGCATCGGTAAATACCTCTTCAGTTTCAGCATTGAATTTGGGGACTAAATTCACAATACCTTTCAAATACCTGAAGATTCTCTTCACACCTTTCCAATCAGCTTCGATGGGCTTTATTTGTTTTCTCGTTACATAGTTTACGGTAAACGTAATGTCTGGCCCTGTACTATTTGAGAGAAACATTAAGCTACCACTCGCTTTTCTATAAGGAACTTAATTCATCTCTTGTTTATCTGAATAATCTTGTAGATTCTCTGATTGATTTCTCTTAATCCTATTTTCAACCTGTCTGGTTTCCATAGGAGTATTTTGGACATTGCAGTCATTCAAATTAAATCTCTCTAATCTATTAATGATATAATTTGATTTTATCGATTTTTATATACCTCTCTTCTCGGTTTCTCTCTATATTTATACCTAGAAAGTTTTTAGTTCCTAACTATTAATATATTATCTACATATATGACTAGTAGTACCACTTTACCATTTCTCCTCCAAGGTTCATGTAGATCATTCTCTGAACCAAGTTTCTTGATCTCTTCAGTGAATCTCTCATTCCATCTCTTTGAACTCATCTTCAGTCCATAGAGGGCTTTCTGGAGTTTACATACATGAGATCGTTTGATCTCATTGTCGATGTCTACTCCATCAGGAATCTCCATATAGATTTTCTCCTTTATTTTGCCATTTGAAAAGGCAGGTTTTTACATCTAATTAACAAGCATGCAAAACATACTCATTAATTATTGTAAGTGTAGCTCTAATTAGAGGAAGTCTAGATACTGGTGCACATGTTTTGGAGTGATTCGAAGTCATCGATCTAAATTACATCTCTACTGATATGAATGCAATCCCAATTTTTCTCTTGTTGCTCAGATTGTGTTTCATCTGTTTTGTCTGTTGAAACTTGTATAACTTTCGCTTTAGGTGAAGGGATTAGATTATACTCTTTCTCCCTCCCAATCGCAGATTCCGGTTCTCCCTCCGAACCTAATAACTCGTTATTGGAATGTGTCTGCGATTGCAAGCTCATCTCATCTTCTCCGCTTATCGTTGCTCTGCAACAATAAACTTCATACTGGTTTTCAGTATTGGTTTCATCGGAAGTCTGCTTTCTCACTTCGAAGAGAATCCAGTTCGAGTTTTCCTACTGACTCTCTAAAACAATCTTATTATTAAACTTATTGTAAACTCTTAGGACTTGGACTTGTTCTCTAAAACAATCTCATTATTAACCTTATTGTAAGCTTTTGGGACTTGATCATCTAAGTGAATATCAAACCCAGAGTCTGTAAGTTCCCTTAAGGAAAGCAAATTCTCAGAAATCTCTTTGGCTGCAAATACATTTTGCAATTTCCTAATATTCTCATCTCTAGAATCTGAATAAAAGATTAACTCACCTTTACTATGGATTACAATGTCCGCTATCTCGTTTTTATTAGCACTCTTTATACTCTTATTTTAACATCTCTCAAAGTTTCTCAAAATCAGACTATCATTTATGATATTGTCAGTTGCTCCAGAATCTGCGGTGAAGGTAATGTTTGGATCAAGCTTACCTGTTTCAGTTCAAGGTTCTCTTGGTTCTATACTTCCAACCCTTGTTGCCTTGAAGCGACCCGCTTTATTGAATCTCTTGATCTCTCATTCTCCTCTGGTCTACGTGTTGAAACTTGACTTGTTCAACCTACCTCTACTTGATCCTCTTGATTGAACGGGCCTAGTCTAGTTCGTGCCACCATTGGCACGATTGGCAATTCTCTTTCTTATGGTTCTTGACTGCCCCACAACCGTAACAGAACCACTTATTCTGTTGCCTCAAATTGCAATCAGTTGACCAGTGTCCCTCTTTGTTATAACGGTGGCATTAGTTCATGCACCCGTTGCACTTTTGGAGTCTCCTCTTTAATTTCAGACGTCTTCTCAGCCTCTAATTGATATCGTCTAAATTCATTTCTTGGTTTGAGGTCTGTTTTCTGATCAGATCTGCATTTCGTAACTCGGGTATGACTGGTGATAGAGCCTGAAAAAATGCATATCTCATCTCTTGAGTATTAGCTCAATCACATCCTCGTAAGCTTCATACTCTCGTACTATCGAATCGAATCTTTCGCCGATCATCGACCTATTCGTGTTTCTCCATTCTGATGGAGTACCAGCGAGTTCCTACTGAAGTGTGTGTCACATTTGACTCGCACTTCCTGGAGGACCTCAAAACTTTAATTACCTCAACAGTGTCTTGGATATTGAGAATTTTCTTGTGATAATTCTCGTCAATTCTGTTTGTGATAATGTCTCGTACCCAATTACTTCCCTTGGATTTGTTGGCTTCTGACCAAGTTTGGTTACTCGTACTTGTACTCGTACCTCTATGACGACCAACAAATCATTTGTCAAAAGCTCAGATCTTAGACTTTCGATCCAGATCTCAAATTTGAATTCTTCTGTAACATGGATTAATTTTATATACCTGGGTTTTCTCTGAATCTCTAAAATTTAACTTCAATAATATTCTCATAACTCTAATGTCGAAAATTTCTCCTCTCTCAGATCTCTAAGTCTCTAATATCTCGAAAGGAGTTTCTCTAATGTCTCTTATCTAGAATCTTTCATCTAGTTTCTTAAGTATCACTCATTGATACTGCTCTAGTCAGCTAAAATCAAGGAAATGGCAACTATTAATTACATAAAAAGGACTTACATTGGTTCTGTTGATTCTCTATTTCCTCGTATTGGATGAAACCTCTATCTTATGCACTCACGGAAATGATGGAATCTGAATCACTATTATAATCTACCAAAGGTTTTCCTTGATTTCCTTCGGATGCCCTCTTAATTTCAGGATTCATGGAACAAAAATATTTATATTATGTATTTCAAGATTTTTGTGCATTATATTATGCTCTCTTAGTACATCAAATATCAGAGCGAATCACCAACGACAATTACGGTCTTCACAGTATCCTGAGTAGATTCGGTCTCTGTTGTTGGTGTTTCTGTTATCTCACTTATTTCAGGAAGATCTTCAACAATCTTATGCGTTGTTTCCGTGATGAAAGACTCAACTTTGAAGGCATCCTCCGAGTTATCAGATGATAGAGTCTTGTGCTATTGAAAGCTTGATATGGACTTCTGCATCTTCAAACTGTGGTGAAGCAATTTTATTCCTCATTTCCTCAACTCTTTCTTCGTTCAAATCGGTCACTATAGAAGATACGACCACACCCTCTATTGGTACGTCGGTTTGTTGGTTTCGAAAGTAGTTTCTTTCTTTCTCCATAAAGTCCGTTAAGGTGGAGTGCTTTTAAAGCACCAGATTGTCTATAGCAACTTCAAGACTCACATTGACGAGTTTATCTTCGTCTTTCATCTCAATATCATTCTCTCCATCATGGAGTAAGTCTGTGACCACGTTGACATACACTGGCTGGGAATTTCCTCTTTCCTCAGTAAGTATGCTGACGGATGCCTTTACCAAAACTTCATATTCTGATAAACTACTGATGTTTCAACAGAAGACATTCTCACAGGACTAACCGGTGTAGCCCCTTTGTCAGTTTCAACACCAACATCTTCAGTTTGAACTGATGGTACAGGGGAAGTCTGAGCAGAATGGATATCTGAGGCTTGATGTGCTTGGGTCTCAACTTCTGCTTGTTTCTTTTTTAGGATCAACTATAGGACTTGTTTGCATTTCACTACCAGGTATAAGATAAAAAATTTCGTTTCGTGCTTCTGAATTATCTCAGACGCACAGCAATGATACAATTCGAAAAAGGACCATCACGTTTTCAAGCAGCCCCACCACGTACATGTACACCTCACTTCAAAAGCGGTATCACGCACTGCAATGAATACCTGTTGAGATAGGTATGGCCATTGTACAGGTACGAGATGTATATTTGAATCCTATGATGTCCCTAGCTTACAAACAAACAACACAGCACAGCAAGCATTGTAGGACAGAAGCCCTGAAATATTGATTATCACATATCTTACAGGACTGCAGTTCTTGTAGTTTAGTGAAAATAATAATTCCTCGAATTTTTCATCAAGCATGATGAATGTATACTCACAAACTAGCTAAATCTGTATGTTTTGTATTCGGAATCTGAAATATCCAATTTTACATCATCCAAGGGATGTATGTAGAATCTCCAAAACTACATGCTTCAAGCCTCTAGGTGTTGTATGTAAAATCCCTAGAATTATCCAGTCTAAAACAGAAAGTATGTTAGCAAAATCTCTAAAGTTAACCAAATCTCAACCTCTAAATGGTTTGAGTAAAACTCTGAAATTATGTCATCTTAACCTCTCAAATGATGTATGTACATCATGTAAATCTCTCCAACTGCGAATGTGAAATCACCAAATTAACATATCCAAATCTCTCAATATATGAACGTGAAAACTCTGAATTCACATCATGTAATTGATGAACATTTTTTTCAGTTCCTATAAATATAAAATTGACACAAAAATAATCCTGAAGTTCGGGTTACTCTGCAGCAACTGTTGAGCCGATTGGGATGCAATTTCGAGATTGATTCAAATGACTAATGTGAAATCTCTACTTATAAAAGTTTAATGAGTCTTCTTGATGAAGGATATTTAATATAAATCAAATTTCAAAGTTGTCAAATTATTTGAAATCTCTACATTCACATAATTTAAATCTCTCTTAAACGATGAATATGAAATCTCCACATTCATATAATATGAATCTTTCGTGAACGATGAATATGAAATCTCTTCATTCACATAATCCGACTATCTCGTGACCGATGAATGTGAAATCTCTACATTCACATAACCCGAATCTAGGAAACATGTGTAAAGCAACATATCTCATTTCCCTAAGCATCAACGGTCCATAACCATTAAGAATCAAAGTTGATTCCTTCTCTAATATATAGGTCAACACAATCTTCAAATCTCCAAATCTACATGCTCCAAGCCTCTAGATACTGTATGTAAATTCCCTAAGATTATCCAATCTTAAACAGACAGTATGTTAGCAAAATCTTTAAAGTTAAGATAATCTCAACCTCTAAATGGTTCAAGTAAAACTCCAAAATTTCCTCATCTTAACCTCTCAAATAATGTTTGTACATCATCTAAATCACTCAAACTGTGGATGTGAAAACTCTTCAGTTCCTATAAATATAAAATTGACACTTAACTAATCCTGAAGTTTGGGTTACTCTGCAGCAACTGTTGGACCGATTGGGCTGCAATTTCGCGATTGATTCAAATGACGAATGTGAAATTTCTACATTCACATAATCTGAATCTCTCGTGAACGATAAGTGAGAAATCTCTATATTCACATAATCTGAATCTAGAAAACATGTGTATAGTGAAATAACTCATTTCTCTAAGCATCATTGGTCAATAACCATTATGAATCGAAGTTGATTCCTTCTCTGATAGATAGTTAAACACAATCTTCAAATCTCCAAATCTACATGCTCCAAGCCTCTAGGTGCTGTATGTAAAATCCGTAAGATTATCCAATCTAAAACAGACAGTATGTTAGCAAAATCTCTAAAGTTAACATAACCTCAACCTTTAAATGGTTCAAGTAAAACTCTAAAATTTTCTCATCTTAACCTCTCAAATAATGTTTGTTCATCATCTAAATCTCTCAAATTGTGGATTCGAAATCTTCAAATTTACATCATTCAAATCTCTCAAATCATGAATGTGAAAACTCTGAATTCACATCATTTAATTGATGAACATTCAGTTCCTATAAATATAAAAATTGACACTCAACTAATCCTGAAGTTCATGTTACTCTGCAGCAACTGTTGGGCCGATTGGGCTGCAATTTCGCGATTGATTCAAATGACGAATCTGAAATTTCTACATTCACATAATCTGAATCTATCATAAACGATTAATATGAAATCTCTACATTAACATAATCTGAATCTCTCTTAAACGATGAATGTGAAATCTCTATATTCACATAATCTGAATTAAGAAAACATGTGTATAGTGGAATATCTCATTTCTCTCTGCATCAACGGTCAATAACCACTAAGAATCAAAGTTGATTCCTTCTGTAATAGATAGGTAAACACAATTTTCAAATCTCCAAATCTATATGCTTCAAGCCTCTAGGTGTTGTATGTTAAATCCCTAAAATTATCCAATCTAAAACAGACAGTATGTTAGCAAAATTTCTAAAGTTAACATGATCTCAACCTCTAAATGGTTCAAGTCAAACTTTTAAATTTTCTCGTCTTAACCTCTCAAGTGATGTATGTACATCATCTAAATTTCTCAAACTGTGGATGTGAAACCTCCAAATTTACATCATCCAAATCTCTCAAATCATGAATGTGAAAACTCTGAATTCACATCATGTAATTGATAAACATTTTTCCAGTTCCTATGAATATAAAACTGACATATAACTAATAAAATCTCTACATTCACATAATCTGAATCTCTGGTAAACGATTAATATGAAATATCTACTTTCACATAATCTGAATCTCTCGTAAACGATAAGTGTGAAATCTCTACATTCACATAATCTGAATCTTTCGTGAAGGATGAATGTGAAATCTATATATTCACATAATCTGAATCTAGAAATCATGTGTGTTTTTGATTGAATCGATCAACTGTAATTCTATTACTATTAAATTGGGTTAATGAAACAACGGATTTCTTAACTAATATCTTGAATTTGGCTGTACAAGTTATATGTTTACAAGGTAACAGCTACGAGCGTACTGAATATGGTACCCCGATTTCAAGGAGTTCTCTCGTTCAAAATTAATAATCTCTGCCTTCAGTGTAATATAGCACATATATTTAGGATAATATTCATGGTCGAAATACTTCACATAAGTTTGTCCATCTTCTGAAAGTACTGTATCATGACCAGAATCAGGAAGATACTCTCCTGTTCTTGCCAATTGAATTCTACCTACTAGAACATCAAACAAGAACATTGCTTTATGTGGGCCAAAATTCTTATTAGACCTTTTGTGGTCTCTATATGCAGAAGTTGAGAAATAGACCCCAGGTCCATATCTTTGCCTCTCCCCATATTTCCAATCAATATTGTAAGTAATGATAGAATTCACATTGGCCTGTACTGTGTCATGAAATACATGTATCATGAAATAGATATCACTGATATAGGTTAGACCTCTGTCATTCTCTCAATATTGTTGATTGCCTCTCTCGTCATTTGTTTAGATGAAGTAATACTTCAACTAATAGTGATTCTTCTTACGCCTCACTGGTCCTTTGGAATGTCAATTTTACACACCATTCAGCATTTAGGTATATCGATAACCTCCTCCAACACTTGAGATGTGCAGAGTAGGTTAGTTTCTTTGTTGGTGAACCGACTGATCACTTTCTTATTCTTTTTAGAAACATACAAATTCTCTAAACTTAGAGAGGCAACATTGTTGGCACCAACAATGAAATCTGATTTGATGTAATTGAAATCTGGATCGTTCTCACTCAGAGATTTCAAGACATGGTGGAGTACTTTAGCGGTGGATCTCCTCCTCACGAAAATCCAACCGCAAAGCTCTTCTTCTGAGCTTTCCTTGAACTTCCTGAGGACTTCGAATAATTTCCAAACTTTATCGCTCGAATTCGTGAAAATACGTTTTGTCTCATCCGTGCAGTCTTTCATTGGCAATTTGAGACGATTGATGATTCATGTAAAATCAATAAAACTTTTAAAAACAGAAATATTCCAGCGCTAATTGCAACACAATTCATAATACATATCTCAAAAATAAATTATCCTAATCCATCCCGAATTGGTGCGAATCGTAAGTAAACAAGACAAACTGTCAAGTGTCAAACACGACTGCCTGAATACAACGGCGGCAGCCGAAGATAGCCGAGAGCGTCCGAGGTGCACTTTCCTGATCCTTTACCTAGACGCTTGTAGTAACTGATCTGCGCAGTTACTTCTCATTACTTCTCTCATTACACTGAGCGGTTTTTCTTTTTTTGACCCTCGTCACGTTTCGATCGACGTGCAATCTCCAATAAGTTGAGTTAGGTGTCCTTTTTACCCTGTTGGTAGATTTGGATGACTTTATCGGGTCTAAAATGCTAAGTTTGGGAGAAAGGGATATAATGGTACCGTGACATTCATGCTTTCCTTCTTGAGTTTTAAATCTACATCTTTCTTATTAGGTGTATAAGTCTGGATCAGTTTACCGTCTTCACTTGTCAAAGGTGTATTTTCGATGAGTTCTCTATGTCGATGGCGATATTCATCAACCAACTGTTCACGTCCGCTTGTTCCTTAGATTTCACGCTCATCCCTTCTTCCTCAATGAGAGCAGTAGACTTTTTCAAAATATTAGTACCAAGGATCCCCCAGGGGATCTATCCTTCGATAGAAACGGGTGTGGCAATCCCGGGGCTCCAGCTGGTTACCTTCACCTAAAAAGGCGTGTGTCCCCTGCGACAAAGGGGAATAAATGAAAAGCATGATGAATAAGTCTGCCTCGGATTCCACGTTGGGCAATCGTGGTGAAACAGCCCCCTCAGTAGGTAGCGGTGCTGTGCCTGCGGTGGATATGTTACAGCGTCCCATGGCCAGCGATGGTGCAAGCAGCGTCGCCCCATGCCATACAACTGCAAGAAACACAAATCCCGATGGCATCGGGTCAGAGAATCAGATGACGATTCCATATCGGTATTTGATCCTGAAGAGGAAGGATGGCCTCACCTTCGAGGACGTGAGTCCATTCCTAATGAATAAAGGGTTATATGGTTTGTTTGGAGAATTAGAGATGACGAAGAAAGTAAGAGAAGGAATTCTAGTTGAAACAAAGACTGAAAAACAATCCCTGAAAATCCAGAATACAACGAAATTTTTAGGATACGATATTGAGGTAATCCCACACAAAACTATGAATAGATCTAGAGGAGTAATATGCTGTCCAGATCTACTTAACTGTACAATATAAAACATCAAAGAAGAATTAGAGAGTCAGAAAGTTACTGCAGTTCTTGTAGTTTATTGAAATAAATAATTCCTCGAATTTTTCATCAAACATGATGAATATATACTCACAAACTAGCTAAATCTCTGGGTTTTGTATTCGGAATGTGAAACATCCAATTTAACATAATGCAAACCTCCAAGTAATGTATGTAGAATTTCCAAATCTACATGATTCAAGCCTCTAGGTGTTGTATTAGAAATCCCTAAAATTATCCAATCTAAAACAGACAGTATGTTAGCAAAATCTACAAAGTTAACATAATCTCAATCTCTGAATGGTTCGAGTAAAACTATAAAATTTCCTCATCTTAACCTCTCAAATGATGTATGTACATCATCTAATTTTCTCAAACTGTGGATGTGAAACCTCCAAATTTACATCATCCAAATCTCTCAAATCATGAATGTGAAAACTCTGAATTCACATCATGTAGTTGATAAACATTTTTTCAGTTCCTATAAATATAAAACTGACACATAACTAATAAAATCTCTACATTCACATAATCTGAATCTCTCATAAACGATTAAAATGAAATCTCTACATTAACATAATCTGAATCTAGAAATCATGTGTTTAGTAAAATATCTCATTTCTCTGAGCATCAACGGTCAATAACCGTTGAGAATCAAAGTTGATTCCTTCCCTGATAGATAGGTAAACACATTATTACCAAATACAATGTAATATACTGTATAACAGAAATTCTCTTTTCTCAAATCTCTATTTCAGCAATGAATACGAAATAAATCGTTTCCATTCACTGAACTAAATAAAACATCTCTAGCCTCGTAAATTTAGTTGAAATTCAACTTACCTCAATTGATTTTTTTCTCGTTTTGTATAACGTGACCACAAAAGATTTTCAGAATTTGTGTTTACCTCGTTACGTAGTGAAGCGTGCATTGGAGCCCTTAACCTGATGGATTTCTAGGTTTGTAATACGCAGAAGATTCACTAATACACAGTTTAAACTTTTATAGTTTAATATAATCTCTGGAATATCTCTCTCCGAGCAAGCTCGTTTTTTCGAAGGGGGTGATCCTTAAATAACATGTATCACAAACTTTACATATCATGTTTCAGAACATTGAAAATGTTTATCATATGATAACAAAAATATTTATTCTTATCTAACTACCTAACAAAATATATAACACTTATATTGAATAGATATAAGGATGAAATTTTTTTTCAGATAAGGAAAAACAAAGCAAAAAATGGAAATTTCATCATCTTAGAATAAAATACAGAAAAGATCCAAATAGTAACAAAACAGGAATGATAACTTAAACTTATCTGATATTTGTCAGTCTGATTTTTTCGTATAATTTCAAGGAGTTCTATCGTTCAAAATTAATAATCTCTGCTTTCAGTGTAATATAGCACATATTTAGGATAATATTCATGGTCGAAATACTTCACATAAGTTTGTCCATCTTCTGAAAGTACTGTATCATGACCAATCAGGAAGATACTCTCCTTTTCTTGCCAATTGAATTCTACCTACTAGAACATCAAACAAGAACATTGCTTTATGTGGGCCAAAATTCTTATTAGACCTTTTGTGGTCTCTATATGCAGAAGTTGAGAAATAGACCCCAGGTCCATATCTTTGCCTCTCCCCATATTTCCAATCAATATTGTAAGTAATGATAGAATTCACATTGGCCTATACTGTATCATGAAATAGATGGAATAGATATCACTGATATCTAAGGTTAGACCTCTGTGATTCTCTCAATAATGTTGGTTGCCTCTCTCGTCATTTGTTCAGATGAAGTAATACTTTAACTAATAGTGATTCTTCTTACGCCTCGTCGGTCTTTTGGAATGTCAATTTTACACACCATTGAGCATTCAGGTATATCGATACCCTCCTCCAACACTTGAGATGTGCAGAGTAGGTTAGTTTCTTTGTTGGTGAACCGACTGATCACTTCCTTATTCTTTTTAGAAACATACAAATTCTCTAAACTTAGAGAGGCAACATTGTTGGCACCAACAATGAAATCTGATTTGATGTAATTGAAATCTGGATCGTTCTCACTCAGAGATTTCAAGACATGGTGGAGTACTTTAGCGGTGGATCTCCTCCTTACGAAAATCAAACCGCAAAGCTCATCCTCTGAGCTTTCCTTGAACTTCCTGAGGACTTCGAATAATTTCAATACTTTATCGCTCGAAAACGTGAAAATACGTTTTTCTCATCTGTGCAGTCTTTCATTGGCAATTTGAGACGGTTGATGATTCATGTAAAATCAATTAAACTTTCAAAAACAGAAATATTCCAGCGCTAATTGCAACACAATTCATAATACATATCTCAAAAATAAATTATCCTAATACATCCCGAATTGGTGCGAATCGTAAGTAAACAAGACAAACTGTCAAGTGTCAAACACGACTGCCTGAATACAACGGCGGCAGCCGAAGATAGCCTAGAGCGTCCGAGGTGCACTTTCCTGATCCTTTACCTAGACGCTTGTAGTAACTGATCTGCACAGTTACTTCTCATTTCTTCTCTCATTACACTGAGCGGTTTTCCTTTTTACGCATTTTGACCCTCGTCAAGTTTCGATCGAAGTGCAATCTCCACTTCTTCAATAAGTTGAGTTAGGTGTCCTTTTTACCCTCTTGGTAGATTTGGATGACTTTATCGGGTCTAAAATGCAAAGTTTGGGAGAAAGGGATATAATGGTACCGTGACATTCATGCTTTCCTTCTTGAGTTTTAAATCTACATCTTTCTTATTAGGTGTATAAGTCTGGATCAGTTTACCGTCTTTACTTGTCAAAGGTGTATTTTCGATGAGTTCTGTCGATGACGATATTCATCAACCAACTGTTCACGTCCGCTTGTTCCTTAGATTTCACGTTCATCCCTTCTTCCTCAATTAGAGCACTAATTTTTTTTCAAAATATTAGTACCAAGGATCCCTCAGGGGATCTATCTTTCGATAGAAACGGGTGTGGCAATCCCGGGGCCCCAGCTGGTTACCTTCACCTAAAAAGGCGTGTGTCCCCTGCGAGAAAGGGGAATGAATGAAAAGCATGTAGTAGCGGTATTTTTCGATCTGGAGAAAGCCTTCGAACTAGTTTGGAGATATGAAATAATGAAAAAAACTACATGACTGGAGCATAAGGGATAACCTTGCACAGATGATAGAGACAGGGCCGTCGCTAGGGGGTAGGCAGGGGAGGCGACCGCCTAGGGCGGCAAAATTCTGGGGCGGCATTTCAATCTTGATCAACAAAAATCATATGTGTAAAAATTCAAAGTAAGAAATGAGATTTAAATCGGTTAGAAACAACACGAAAATATACAGACAATTTAATCAACAATTTAAACCATCGAAGGTGCCGCATTATACACAACAACTCATAAATATCCAGATGTCGTCTAAACCCCCTGAAAAAAAACAAAATGTTCAAACGTTTTATAAAGTGGAACTCAGCAGAAGAACCTGAAATCGCAGAGCCTATTCTAGAGGTATCTAGGTACTAAATTACTAGAAGAATGTATTGAATAGATTTCTTTTTACTTTCACCGTGATTTTTTTTTCGGATTAATAACTTGATTTTATAATGCTGATTGGAAATTGGAATATTATTTCAAATTTTATAAATCAATTACCTATATTTTAAAATAAAGTTGACAAAGCCGTCAAATTTACTTTATAAGAGTATCTAGATACAAAATAAGATACTTTTTTGCAAAGGTATCTTAAGATACTTAAAAAAAAAGAATTCAAATAACTATCTGAAGATTCTTTTTCAGATACTTGATAAGGTACTTTGTCAGGTGTTAAAATGCTAGGTACAATTCTGAAATTCGGAGGGTCTTGCAATTTTGTTTTCGGTAGTAGGCATAAGAGCGATATTAACGGAACTGAAATAGTTATCATTCGAACATTTGTCATAGATTTCATTTCCACATTTTTAACATCTTGAAAACATTACGGACCGTGACGTGCCTTTATGAGAAATCGTCCTTGCTTCCTTTCATAACTAGCAATTGGTTTCTAGCACAGTTTTATCACTTTATTGCCTCTGTCGAAGATCGGTTTTGTTTACGTTATACCAGCTGCTGAAATCGTGGGTAGATTTTTGTGACCTAATACGGGTTTAACAATTCATGGAAAAAACCAAATATATTCAAGAAATGGAATTTTTATCTGTTTCGTCCAACAATTTTTATTAATTTCTTTAGTAGTTTATCAATTAATAATCTTTCCTGATTAAATTTGAATTCATAAGAAATAATTACACTCAATACATATTACGTCCATAAAACCTTTTTAACTTTTTATAAAAAAATCTTATCACGAATTTGCAAGGGCGTCGACTTGTATTTTTGCCGGGGCGGCAGAAACGCTAGAGCGGGTCCTTATTGAATATTATTATGAAATATGAAAGGACGAAAGGTATTGGTAGCGAACTCCATCTTTTTGATTCTTTACAATTTACGGCATAATTTGATGAAAACTTAGAAATGTCGGCAAAAAAACGTACCGAATTCGTTATATTTAATTCGTTTCCTTTTCTCTTTGGTTCAAAAAATGGAAATAATGTATAACTTCGATCATTTTTTCCAATGATCGAAAAGTTAATTTCTAAATAATTCGTTGAATATTTTTTCCGGACAGATACTTTCATTTTTTGTTCTAGTCATTCATGTGTTACTATTATTATTGTTACTTACCAATCCTAAAATGAATTTTATTTTTTGTATAAGTTTGAACTTGTTGGTTTTGTTTATGTTTTTTCTATGTTATTATTATTAAAATTTCCCAAACAGTCACCTTAAATTTTTCCATATTTCGGTAGAAGACCCCGATAAGCCAAAATAATTTTTTTGCATTTTGCAGAGTTGACTGTTAGGGCGGCAAATTGGGAATTTGCCTAGGGCGGCAATTTGGCTAGCGACGGCCCTGGATAGAGAGAAACAGAAATCTCAATGATTCCTTGGGGATAATATGAAATTTAAGGTTGAACAATTGTCCACTTCCGTAGTATCAACTTTTTCCCTGCAACTAGTGGGAATATGTCCATGTTTATTGCATCTTCGCTTTTCTCTGGAAATTCCTTCGATCTACCACAATTGAAGCAAGATTTGCTGCTTGCTTGCTCATAGTTTTTTCCATCCTTAGTCCCCCTTTGTTCATTCGTCTCGGTTCGCTTCAGCTGCAGGAATTTTGCCTCTGTGTATGAGTTTGTTTCTCTCTATTTTAAGTTTGAAACAAAGACATGCTCTAACTACCCTATGATCGCTGTTGGTGTCAAACTGGTTTAGTACCGAAACATCTGCTGGGGAAATTCTTATCCTTTCCTCAACATTGGAGCAGACCTAATTGTCTAGCCTTCAACTCCAAGTAAGTTGTAATAACTAATAGTCTCTAGCTTAGACTAATTTACGCACTTTATATCTGAATAATTTCCACTCGAATTATGGCAAAGGGTAATGGTAATAAATAAAAACAACTTACTCAGTAATAGGTTTATTATATAGGTGAGTTAGAAATTATTGGTTGAAATACTTTCGTTGAATACACGTATAACACAAGGTGAATACAAACAGAGTACACGTGGAATACTAGGTTAATACAGAACAGAGAGTATACGTGCAACACAAGGTTAAGACAGAACAACATCTGTACATATTTTTCTGTTATTAGAGAGTATGTTATCAATCTCGTTTTTGGTTTGGCCGTCAGGACTTTTTCACGTCCACTTCCTCTGTACGGGCTTCCTGAACAAGGAGTTCAGACAGTAAAAGTTTTCTTTGTTCAGATAGTTAACCAGCATATCTCCTCTTTGGTTTTTCACACCCAGACCGAAGTTTTCTATGTAGTCCGAGTCAGTTGTATGTTTTTGTCCAATTTTGGAATTAAAGTCACCACTTATTTTCTTGTAGTGGGTCTTGTGTGAACACGTGGCTTTTGTAATGTCTTCAAGGACGGTTTCCATTTCCTCATCATCATATTCCAAGCGCCTGATTCATGATGGTTAGAAAGGTTTCAAAGTCCTCTGATGGGGGTCGATATATGGCCACAACCGTCAAGTTTCTTTTTACCATTCTGACGGCAGTCATCTCTGCTACTTCATCAGATGATAGTTTCTTTATTTCAGGTACTTCTTTGAATGAAATATTCTTCCTCAAAACTATGGCAAAAAATAGGCACTAGGCACA
The DNA here is from genome assembly GCF_914767665.1 of Harmonia axyridis. NCBI lineage: Eukaryota > Metazoa > Arthropoda > Insecta > Coleoptera > Coccinellidae > Harmonia > Harmonia axyridis. The sequence goes on from NC_059508.1 coordinate 2,986,625, forward strand.
ACGTAGTTATCAATAAAAATTCTGCTGGCTATATCAGAAGAAAGCCAATGTTCGGTTATACACCCGAGATCAATGTTTTGCTCATTCAGAAAACATGTAAAGTTGTCGATTTTATTACTCAAAGATTGTACATTGATGTTAGCTAAAGTAAAATATTCACTGGCGGTTTTTTTCTTTGTACAGTTAATTCATGGTGCTTTTGTTCTTGTTGTAACGAAAAAAATTGTACCTTCTAACGACAACTCCTCTCGGCCAGATTTCATTCTGGGCAACGCTTTCGAGAATTCTAAAGTTGAAACCCACTTTGAAAGATTTATTTTTACTGAGATTGGTTTCATGCTTTTTGATTTCTTCTATTGAAAAAATTTCATCATCAAACTGACCTTCTAAGAATTTCCGTATATCTTCCACTCTCGTATTCCTGTCAACTTTCCCAACGTACAACCAAGCAAGACGTTCAGCTCCCCTGAAATCCTTTCCATCATCCCTGCTACCTTTAATTATATGGCCTCCTGAACCTGAAGGTACTCTCTGATGGTTTCTTCCCTGATTTTGATTATTTCTTGAATACGTGGCACCATCTGTACCAATTGTCTTCAACATTCCATCAATCTTATCGGTAGTTCTTGCTGTTACAGTAGTCTGTTCGACTTCTTGATCGCATATGTTTACTGATTGTCTTACGGTCGGGTCCATTATTTTATGTCTCATATTATTCACTACAGATTTCTCTACATTAGATCTGACATTTATCTGTGGCGCCTCCCTTGATATTTGTGATATTGATTGTTTTGAGTTTTTTATGCTATCTTCAAATCTTTCCAAAAGGCTTATATGTTTTTTAAGTAGATCTATTTTATCCTTCAGTTCAACAATCAAGGTATCCTTTTGTTCCATAATGGCTTCCAGGTATTTTAAACTTGATTATTTCGTTTCTTCCGTTTCTTCTTGTCCTAATCCACTTCCGTCATGACTAATACTTGAACCCAAGTCAGGTAATTACTCATCATTCGTGATTGATTTCTCATATAAGGATTCATTAATGGTTGTCAACCTTTTTCTTAGCGTATTAATTTCTTCATCTTGACATTGATATGCACAAAGTTTCTCATTCACATCATCACAGCAGACCACGGCCCCATCAGAACCCACGTAAGTACCATTTATTTTGAGTACACAACTAGGGTGATATGTTGATGAACACCTTCCACAAATAATATATAATTTCACATCTTTTGAGCATTTCTTACAAGTCACTCCAGAGACAAAACTACTTCTTGACGCCATTTTGTAAATTCACATGATGGAGCATAAGGGATAACCTTGCACAGATGATAGAGAGAAAAAGAAATCTCAATGATTCCTTGGGGATAACATGAAATTTATGGTTGAACAATTGTCCGTCTATTTTCACGTCTAATGTCAAAGAACCCATTGTTTTCACCTTGAAATGACCCGAACCTCTGTTAAAGGTGGCGTCGTTATCTTACGGTAAGTGATGAATCATAAACATCCTCGCGAATAATGCTTATCTCGCTACCGGTATCGAAGAGAGCCTCAACCGTAACCGCCCCAAAACAAGTCTTATCGCATTTTTAGGAACTGATACCATCACGGCCACTTCCTTGGTGTCAACCTTTTCCCTGCAACTCGCGGGAATATGTCCATGTTTATTGCATCTTCGCTTTTTTCTGGAAATTCCTTCGATCTACCACAATTGAAGCAAGATTCGCTGCTTCCTTGCTCATAGTTTTTTCCGTCTTTTATCCCCCTTTGTTTATTCGTCTCGATTCGCTTCAGCTGCAGGAATTTTGCCTCTGTGTATGAGTTTGTTTCTCTCTATTTTAAGTTTGAAACAAAGACTTGCTCTAACTAGCCTATGATCGCTTTTGGTGTCAAACTGGTTTAGTACCGAAACATCTGTACATATTTTTCTGTTATTAGAGAGTATGTAATCAATCTTGTTTTTGGTTTGGCCGTCAGGACTTTTTCACGTCCACTTCCTCTGTACGGGCTTCCTGAATAAGGAGTTCAGACAGTATAAGTTGTCTTTGTTCAGATAGTTTACCAGCATATCTCCTTTTTGATTTTTCACACCCAGACCGAAGTTTTTTATGTAGTCCGAGTCAGTTGTATGTTTTTGTCCAATTTTGGAATTAAAGTCACCACTTATTATCTTGTAGTGGGTCTTGTGTGAGCACGTGGCTTTTGTAATGTCTTCAAGGAAGGTTTCCATTTCCTCATCATCTGCTTGGCTTGTTGGTGAATATCCGTGAATGAACTGTACACTGTATCTCCTGTTAAGTTTGAGTATCATGTAAATTACTCTATCAGAAATCGCCTTTATTTCGGTTATCAAGTGTCTCAACCTCCTATTAATGAGAAATGCCACTCCTCCTTGTCCTTTGTGGTTGGTAGCATTATTTTGGTAAAGTAAGTGGCCTGATTTTAAGACAGTGGTTGACTCACCCGGTTGTCGAGTTTCACATAGACCGAGAACATCCCATTTTATGTGTTCGAGCTCTTTTTCTATCTTGATTAGATGTTCTGGGTTTCTCATAGTTCTGATATTATATGTGGCAATATGAATCTTCGTGCTGTTCAATTTGTGCGGTTTATTCCGATAAATCGAATCTTTGCCTCCCCCAGAATCCGACTTGAGGCAGACTGATTTTCCATCAGTGTGAGATTCCGTGTCATCAACACTACTCACCTGGGGTATTTTCTTCAAATTCGACATCTCAGGATAAATTTTACCTGAAAGGTTTTTGGCAAGTGAAACGTCACGCCTGCCGTGCGTGTTGGCGAGTGCGTTTGTCGGTCGCCCACTCTGGGTCAGACGCCGTTTGTAGCCGCTCAATTTGAATCAGACGCTACTGTGATGGTTTGGTCCACCCAGAGTATTTGATTTTCTCGGTACCACCCATATCTGGGAGGCTTTCCCCTATCCGCCACCTAAGAGGCGCCCTATGGGGGACCATCAACCCCACAAGGGGTCTACATTAACGTAATCTGAACCTCTGGTAAACGATGAATGTGAAATCTGTATATTCACATAATCTGAATCTAGAAAATATGTGTATAGTGAAATATCTCATTTCTCTAAGCATCATTGGTCAATAACCATTAAGAACCAATGTTGATTCCTTCTCTAATAGATAGGTAAACACAATCTTTAAATCTCCAAATCTACATGCTCCAAGCCTCCAGGTGCTGTATGTAAAATCCCTAAGATTATCCAATCTAAAACATACAGTATGTTAGCAAAATCTCTAAAGTTAACATAATCTCAACCTCTAAATGGTTCAAGTGATACTCTCAAATTTTCACATCTTAACCTCTCAAATGATGTTGGTACATCATCTAAATCTCTCAAACTGTGGATTCGAAATCTCCAAATTTACATAATTCAAATCTCTCAAATCATGAATGTGAATACCCTGAATTCACATCATGTAATTGATAAACATTTTTTCAGTTCCTATAAATATAAAATTGACACTTAACTAATCCTGAAGTTCAAGTTACTCTGCAGCAGGTGTTGGACCGATTGGGCTGCAATTTCGGGATTGATTCAAATGACGAATGTGAAATCTCTAAAATCACATAATCTGAATCTCTCGTAAACGATAAGTGTGAAATCTCTACATTCACATAATCTGAATCTTTCGTGAACGATGAATGTGAAATCTATATATTCACATAATCTGAATCTAGAAATCATGTGTGTTTTTGATTGAATCGATCAACTGTAATTCTATTGATATTAAATTGGGTTAATGAAACAACGGATTTCTTAACTAATATCTTGAATTTGGCTGTACAAGTTATATGTTTACAAGGTAACAGCTACGAGCGTACTGAATATGGAACCCCGATTTCAAGGAGTTCTCTCGTTCAAAATTAATAATCTCTGCCTTCAGTGTGATATAGCTCATATTTAGGATAATATTCATGGTCGAAATACTTCACATAAGTTTGTCCATCTTCTGAAAGTACTGTATCATGACCAGAATCAGGAAGATACTCTCCTGTTCTTGCCAATTGAATTCTACCTACTAGAACATCAAACAAGAACATTGCTTTATGTGGGCCAAAATTCTTATTAGACCTTTTGCGGTCTCTATATGCAGAAGTTGAGAAATAGACCCCAGGTCCATATCTTTGCCTCTCCCCATATTTCCAATCAATATTGTAAGTAATGATAGAATTCACATTGGCCTGTACTGTGTCATGAAATACATGTATCATGAAATAGATATCACTGATATAGGTTAGACCTCTGTCATTCTCTCAATATTGTTGATTGCCTCTCTCGTAATTTGTTCAGATGAAGTAATACTTCAACTAATAGTGATTCTTCTTACGCCTCACTGGTCCTTTGGAATGTCAATTTTACACACCTTTAAGCATTTAAGTATATCGATAACCTCCTCCAACACTTGAGATGTGCAGAGTAGGTTAGTTTCTTTGTTGGTGAACCGACTGATCACTTTCTTATTCTTTTTAGAAACATACAAATTCTCTAAACTTAGAGAGGCAACATTGTTGGCACCAACAATGAAATCTGATTTGATGTAATTGAAATCTGGATCGTTCTCACTCAGAGATTTCAAGACATGGTGGAGTACTTTAGCGGTGGATCTCCTCCTTACGAAAATCCAACCGCGAAGCTCTTCTTCTGAGCTTTCCTTGAACTTCCTGAGGACTTCGAATAATTTCAATACTGATCCTTTACCTAGACGCTTGTAGTAACTGATCTGCGCAGTTACTTCTCATTACTTCTCTCATTACACTGAGCGGTTTTCCTTTTTTTGACCCTCGTCACGTTTCGAGGATCGACGTGCAATCTCCACTTCTTCAATAAGTTGAGTTAGGTGTCCTTTTTACCCTCTTGGTAGATTTGGATGACTTTATCGGGTCTAAAATGCTAAGTTTCGGAGAAAGGGATATAATGGTACCGTGACATTCATGCGTTCCTTCTTGAGTTTTAAATCTCCATCTTTCTTATTAGGTGTATAAATCTGGATCAGTTTACCGTCTTCAATTGCCAAAGGTGTATTTTCGATGAGTTCTCTATCTTGATGGCGATATTCATCAACCAACTGTTCACGTCCGCTTGTTCCTTAGATTTCACGCTCATTCCTTCTTCCTCAATTAGAGCAGTAGCCTCTTTCAAAATATTAGTACCGAGGATCCCCCAGGGGATCTATCCTTCGATAGAAACGGGTGTGGCAATCCCGGGGCTCCAGCTGGTTACCTTCACCTAAAAAGGCGTGTGTCCCCTGCGACAAAGGGGAATGAAAAGCAATAAAAGCATTATGAATAAGTCTGCCTCGGATTCCACGTTGGGCAATCGTGGTGAAACAGCCCCCTCAGTAGGTAGCGGTGCTGTGCCTGCGGTGGATATGTTACAGCGTCCCATGGCCAGCGATGGTGCAAGCAGCGTCGCCCCATGCCAAACAACTGCAAGAAACACAAACCCCGATGGCATCGGGTCAGAGAATCAGATGACGATTCCATATCGGTATTTGATCCTGAAGAGGAAGGATGGCCTCACCTTCGAGGACGTGAGTCCATTCCTAATGAATAAAGGGTTATATGGTTTGTTTGGAGAATTGGAGATGACGAAGAAAGTAAGAGAAGGCATTCTAGTTGAAACAAAGACTGAAAAACAATCCCTGAAAATCCAGAATACAACGAAATTTTTAGGATACGATATTGAGGTAATCCCACACAAAACTATGAATAGATCTAGAGGAGTAATACGCTGTCCAGATCTACTTAACTGTACAATATGAAACATCAAAGAAGAATTAAAGAGTCAGAAAGTTACTGCAGTTCTTGTAGTTTATTGAAATAAATAATTCCTCGAATTTTTCATCAAACATGATGAATATATACTCACAAACTAGCTAAATCTCTGGGTTTTGTATTCGGAATGTGAAACATCCAATTTTACATAATGCAAACCTCCAAGTAATGTATGTAGAATTTCGAAATCTACATGATTCAAGCCTCTAGGTGTTGTATTAGAAATCCCTAAAATTATCCAATCTGAAACAGACAGTATGTAAGCTAAATCTCCAAAGTTAACATAATCTCAATCTCTGAATGGTTCGAGTAAAACTATAAAATTTCCTCATCTTAACCTCTCAAATGATGTATGTACAACATCTAAATTTCTCAAACTGTGGATGTGAAACCTCCAAATTTACATCATTCAAATCTCTCAAATCATGAATGTGAAAACTCTGAATTCACATCATGTAATTGATAAACATTTTTTCAGTTCCTATAAATATAAAACTGACACATAACTAATAAAATCTCTACATTTACATAATCTGAATCTCTCATTAACGATTAATATGAAATCTCTACATTCACATAATCTTAATCTCCTGTAAATGATAAGTGTGAAATCTCTACATTAACATAATCTGAATCTAGAAATCATGTGGTTAGTAAAATATCTTATTTCTCTAAGCATCAACGGTCAATAACCGTCAAGAATCAAAGTTGATTCCTTCCCTGATAGATAGGTAAACACATTATTACCAAATACAATGTAATATACTGTATAACAGAAATTCTCTTTTCTCAAATCTCTTTTTCAGCAATGAATACGAAATAAATCGTTTCCATTCACTGAACTAAATAAAACATCTCTAGCCTCGTAAATTTAGTTGAAATTCAACTTACCTCAATTGATTTTTTTCTCGTTTTGATTAACGTGACCACAAAAGATTTTCAGAATTTGTGTTTACCTTGTTACGTAGTGAAGCGTGCATTTGAGCCCTTAACCTGATGGATTTCTAGGTTTGTAATACGCAGAAGATTCACTAATACACAGTTTTAACTATATATATTATATTAATATAATCACTAGAATATCTCTCTCCAAGCAAGCTCGTTTTTTCGAAGGGGGTGATCCTTAAATAACATGTATCACAAACTTTACATATCGTGTTTCAGAACATTGAAAATGTTTATTATATAATAACAAAAATATTTATTCTTATCTAACTACCTAATAAAATAAATAACACTAATATTGAATATATATAAGGATGAAAATTTTTTTTTCAGATAAGGAAAAACAAAGAAAAAATAGAAATTTCATCATCTTAGAATAAAATACAGAAAAGATCCAAATAGTAACAAAACAGGAATGATAACTCAAACTTATCTGATATTTGTCAGTCTGATTTTTTCGTATAATTTCAAGGAGTTATCTCGTTCAAAATTAATAATCTCTGCTTTCAGTGTAATATAGCACATATTTAGGATAATATTCATTGTCGGAATACTTCACATAAGTTTGTCCATCTTCTGAAAGTATTGTATCATGACCAGAATCAGAAAGATACTCTCCCTTTCTTGCCAATTGAATTCTACCAACAAGAACATCAAACAAGAACATTGCTTTATGTGGGCTAAAATTCTTATTAGACCTTTTGTGGTCTCCATATGCAGAAGTTGAGAAATAGACCCCAGGTCCATATCTTTGCCTCTCCCCATATTTCCAATCAATATTGTAAGTAATGATAGAATTCACATTGGCCTGTACTGTATCATGAAATAGATGAAATAGATATCACTGATATCTAAGGTTAGACCTCTGTGATTCTCTCAATAATGTTGGTTGCCTCTCTCGTCATTTGTTCAGATGAAGTAATACTCTAATAGTGACTCTTCTTATGCCTCGCCGGTCCTTTGGAATGTCAATTTTACACACCTTTAAGCATTTAGTTATATCGATACCCTCCTCCAACACTTGAGATGTGCAGAGTAGGTTAGTTTCTTTATTGGTGAACCGACTGATCACTTCCTCAATTTGAATCAGACGCTACTGTGATGGTTTTGGTCCACCCCGAGTATTTGATTTCCTCGGTACCACCCATATCTGGGAGGCTTTCCTCTATCCGCCACCTAAGAGGCGCCCTATGGCGGACCATCAACCCTACAAGGGGTCTACATTAACGTAATCTGAATCTCTAGTAGACGATGAATGTGAAATCTGTATATTCACATAATCTGAATCTAGAAAATATGTGTATAGTGAAATATCTCATTTCTCCAAGCATCATTGGTCAATAACCATCAAGAATCCAAGTTGATTCCTTCTCTAATAGATAGGTAAACACAATATTCAAATCTCCAAATCAACATGCTCCAAGCCTCCAGGTGCTGTATGTAAAATCCCTAAGATTATCCAATCTAAAACAAACAGTATGTTAGCGAAATCTCTTAAATTAACATAATCTCAACCTCTAAATGGTTCAAGTGATACTCTTAAATTTTCACATCTTAACCTCTCAAATAATGTTTGTACATCATCTAAATCTCTCAAACTGTGGATTCGAAATCTCCAAATTTACATCATTCAAATCTCTCAAATCATGAATTTGAAATTCATCTGATATTTGTCAGTCTGATTTTTTCGTATAATTTCAAGGAGTTCTCTCGTTCAAAATTAATAATCTCAGCTTTCAGTGTAAGATAGCACATATTTAGGATAATATTCATGATCGAAATACTTCACATAAGTTTGTCCATCTTCTGAAAGTACTGTATCATGACCAGAATCAGGAAGATACTCTCCCTTTCTTGCCAATTGAATTCTACCTACTAGAACATCAAACAAGAACATTGCTTTATGTGGGCCCAAATTCTTATTAGACCTTTTGTGGGCTCTATATGCAGAAGTTGAGAAATAGACCCCAGGTCCATATCTTTGCCTCTCCCCATATTTCCAATCAATATTGTAAGTAATGATAGAATTCACATTGGCCTGTACTGTATCATGAAATAGATGAATTAGATATCACTGATATCTAAGGTTAGACCTCTGTCATTCTCTCAACAATGTTGGTTGCCTCTCTCGTCATTTGTTCAGATGAAGTAATACTTTAACTAATAGTGATTCTTCTTACGCCTCGCCGGTCCTTTGGAATGTCAATTTTACATACCATTGAGCATTTAGGTATTTCGATACAATCCTCCAATACTTGAGATGTGCAGAGTAGGTTAGTTTCTTTGTTGGTGAACCGACTGATCACTTCCTTATTCTTTTTAGAAACATACAAATTCTCTAAACTTAGAGAGGCAACATTGTTGGCACCAACAATGAAATCTGATTTGATATAATTGAAATTTGCATCGTTCTCACTCAGAGATTTCAAGACATGGTGGAGTACTTTAGCGGTGGATCTCCTTCTTACGAAAATCAAACCGCAAAGCTCTTCCTCTGAGCTTTCCTTGAACTTCCTGAGGACTTCGAATAATTTCAATACTTTATCGCTCGAATTCGTGAAAATACGTCTTTTCTCATCCGTGCAGTCTTTCATTGGCAATTTGAGACGATTGATGATTCATGTAAAATCAATTAAACTTCTAAAAGCAAAAATATTCCAGCGCGAATTGCAACACAATTCATAATACATATCTCAAAAATAAATTATCCTAATATATCCCGAATTGGTGCGAATCGTAAGTAAACAAGACAAACTGTCAAGTGTCAAACACGACTGCCTGAATACAACGGCGGCAGCCGAAGATAGCCGAGAGCGTCCGAGGTGCACTTTCCTGATCCTTTACCTAGACGCTTGTAGTAACTGATCTGCGCAGTAACTTGTCATTACTTATCTCATTACACTGAGCGGTTTTCCTTTTTTTGACCCTCGTCACGTTTCGATCGACGTGCAATCTCCACTTCTTCAATAAGTTGAGTGAAGTGTCCTTTTTACCCTCTTGATAGATTTGGAAGACTTTATCGGGTCTTAAATTGCTAAGTTTGGGAGAAAGGGATATAATGGTACCGTGACATTCATGCGTTCATTCTTGAGTTTTAAATCAACATCTTTCTTATTAGGTGTATAAGTCTGGATCAGTTTACCGTCTTCACTTGTCAAAGGTGTATTTTCGATGAGTTCTCTATGTCGATGGCGATATTCATCAACCAACTGTTCACGTCCGCTTGTTCCTTAGATTTCACGCTCATCCCTTCTTCCTCAATTAGAGAAATAGCCTTTTTCAAAATATTAGTACCGAGGATCCCCCAGGGGATCTATCCTTCGATAGAAACGGGTGTGGCAATCCCGGGGCCCCAGCTGGTTACCTTCACCTAAAAAGGCGTGTGTCCCCTGCGACAAAGGGGAATAAATGAAAAGCATGATGAATAAGTCTGCCTCGGATTCCACGTTGGGCAATCGTGGTGAAACAGCCCCCTCAGTAGGTAGCGGTGCTGTGCCTGCGGTGGATATGTTACAGCGTCCCATGGCCAGCGATGGTGCAAGCAGCGTCGCCCCATGCCATACAACTGCAAGAAACACAAATCCCGATGGCATCGGGTCAGAGAATCAGATGACGATTCCATATCGGTATTTGATCCTGAAGAGGAAGGATGGCCTCACCTTCGAGGACGTGAGTCCATTCCTAATAATTAAAGGGTTATATAGTTTGTTTGGAGAATTGGAGATGATGATGAATGTAAGAGAAGGAATTCTAGTTGAAGCAAAGACTGAAAAACAATCCCTGAAAATCCAGAATACAACGAAATTTTTAGAATACGATATTGAGACAACCCCACACAAAACATTGAATAGATCTCTCTAGATCTATTCATTAAGTATTATCTTGTTCAGATCTATTTAACTGTACAATAGAAAACATCAAAGAAAAATTAAAGAGCCAGAAAGTTATAGATGTCGTCCGAATAAAATCAAGAAAAAGTGGGTTCTTACAAGAATCTCCAAATCACATACTTACTTTCGACACCCCAACACTACCTAAGAAAATAAACGTTTCTTTTTACTCATTAAAAGTGAGATTATTCATACCATCACCACTCAGATGCTTTAGATGCCAAAAGTTTGGACACAGATCGACCCAATGCGAATCAATCGAGATTTGTGTTTGTGGAAAACCCCTACATGAAGGACATCCCTGCAAGGGACTTATACAGTGTATTAACTGCGAAGGAAGTCATTCGGTTCGATCTGAAGAATGTTCTGTATTTAAACAAGAATTAGCTATACAAGAATTCAAAACAGGAGAAAACATATCATTCAACAACGCAACAAAGAAAATAAATATAAAAAACCCATACAAAATAGATCATGCGCTATGGTTAACACATCCAATCATTCAATAGATATCGAGAAACTGGTTGCTGAATTGGTCCCGAAATTAACTGAGACACTGAGACACATATAGCTCGAAAATATCCACCCCCGGTACAGAGTTAACAAAATTGCCTCCTCCGATTACCAGAGCAAGAGCTCTGTTCACGTCCGCTTGTTCCTTAGATTTCACGCTCATCCCTTCTTCCTCAATTAGAGCAGTAGCCTTTTTCAAAATATTAGTACCGAGGATCCCCCAGGGGATCTATCCTTCGATAGAAACGGGTGTGGCAATCCCGGGGCTCCAGCTGGTTACCTTCACCTAAAAAGGCGTGTGTCCCCTGCGACAAAGGGGAATAAATGAAAAGCATGATGAATAAGTCTGCCTCGGATTCCACGTTGGGCAATCGTGGTGAAACAGCCCCCTCAGTAGGTAGCGGTGCTGTGCCTGCGGTGGATATGTTACAGCGTCCCATGGCCAGCGATGGTGCAAGCAGCGTCGCCCCATGCCATACAACTGCAAGAAACACAAATCCCGATGGCATCGGGTCAGAGAATCAGATGACGATTCCATATCGGTATTTGATCCTGAAGAGGAAGGATGGCCTCACCTTCGAGGACGTGAGTCCATTCCTAATAATTAAAGGGTTATATAGTTTGTTTGGAGAATTGGAGATGATGATGAATGTAAGAGAAGGAATTCTAGTTGAAGCAAAGACTGAAAAACAATCCCTGAAAATCCAGAATACAACGAAATTTTTAGAATACGATATTGAGACAACCCCACACAAAACATTGAATAGATCTCTCTAGATCTATTCATTAAGTATTATCTTGTTCAGATCTATTTAACTGTACAATAGAAAACATCAAAGAAAAATTAAAGAGCCAGAAAGTTATAGATGTCGTCCGAATAAAATCAAGAAAAAGTGGGTTCTTACAAGAATCTCCAAATCACATACTTACTTTCGACACCCCAACACTACCTAAGAAAATAAACGTTTCTTTTTACTCACTAAAAGTGAGATTATTCATACCATCACCACTCAGATGCTTTAGATGCCAAAAGTTTGGACACAGATCGACCCAATGCGAATCAATCGAGATTTGTGTTTGTGGAAAACCCCTACATGAAGGACATCCCTGCAAGGGACTTATACAGTGTATTAACTGCGAAGGAAGTCATTCGGTTCGATCTGAAGAATGTTCTGTATTTAAACAAGAATTAGCTATACAAGAATTCAAAACAGGAGAAAACATATCATTCAACAACGCAACAAAGAAAATAAATATAAAAAACCCATACAAAATAGATCATGCGCTATGGTTAACACATCCAATCATTCAATAGATATCGAGAAACTGGTTGCTGAATTGGTCCCGAAATTAACTGAGACACTGAGGCACATATAGCTCGAAAATATCCACCCCCGGTACAGAGTTAACAAAATTGCCTCCTCCGATTACCAGAGCAAGAGCTCTGTTCACGTCCGCTTGTTCCTTAGATTTCACGCTCATCCCTTCTTCCTCAATTAGAGCAGTAGCCTTTTTCAAAATATTAGTACCGAGGATCCCCCAGGGGATCTATCCTTCGATAGAAACGGGTGTGGCAATCCCGGGGCTCCAGCTGGTTACCTTCACCTAAAAAGGCGTGTGTCCCCTGCGACAAAGGGGAATAAATGAAAAGCATGATGAATGAGTCTGCCTCGGATTCCACGTTGGGCAATCGTGGTGAAACAGCCCCCTCAGTAGGTAGCGGTGCTGTGCCTGCGGTGGATATGTTACAGCGTCCCATGGCCAGCGATGGTGCAAGCAGCGTCGCCCCATGCCATACAACTGCAAGAAACACAAATCCCGATGGCATCGGGTCAGAGAATCAGATGACGATTCCATATCGGTATTTGATCCTGAAGAGGAAGGATGGCCTCACCTTCGAGGACGTGAGTCCATTCCTAATAATTAAAGGGTTATATAGTTTGTTTGGAGAATTGGAGATGATGATGAATGTAAGAGAAGGAATTCTAGTTGAAGCAAAGACTGAAAAACAATCCCTGAAAATCCAGAATACAACGAAATTTTTAGAATACGATATTGAGACAACCCCACACAAAACATTGAATAGATCTCTCTAGATCTATTCATTAAGTATTATCTTGTTCAGATCTATTTAACTGTACAATAGAAAACATCAAAGAAAAATTAAAGAGCCAGAAAGTTATAGATGTCGTCCGAATAAAATCAAGAAAAAGTGGGTTCTTACAAGAATCTCCAAATCACATACTTACTTTCGACACCCCAACACTACCTAAGAAAATAAACGTTTCTTTTTACTCATTAAAAGTGAGATTATTCATACCATCACCACTCAGATGCTTTAGATGCCAAAAGTTTGGACACAGATCGACCCAATGCGAATCAATCGAGATTTGTGTTTGTGGAAAACCCCTACATGAAGGACATCCCTGCAAGGGACTTATACAGTGTATTAACTGCGAAGGAAGTCATTCGGTTCGATCTGAAGAATGTTCTGTATTTAAACAAGAATTAGCTATACAAGAATTCAAAACAGGAGAAAACATATCATTCAACAACGCAACAAAGAAAATAAATATAAAAAACCCATACAAAATAGATCATGCGCTATGGTTAACACATCCAATCATTCAATAGATATCGAGAAACTGGTTGCTGAATTGGTCCCGAAATTAACTGAGACACTGAGACACATATAGCTCGAAAATATCCACCCCCGGTACAGAGTTAACAAAATTGCCTCCTCCGATTACCAGAGCAAGAGCTCTGTTCACGTCCGCTTGTTCCTTAGATTTCACGCTCATCCCTTCTTCCTCAATTAGAGCAGTAGCCTTTTTCAAAATATTAGTACCGAGGATCCCCCAGGGGATCTATCCTTCGATAGAAACGGGTGTGGCAATCCCGGGGCTCCAGCTGGTTACCTTCACCTAAAAAGGCGTGTGTCCCCTGCGACAAAGGGGAATAAATGAAAAGCATGATGAATGAGTCTGCCTCGGATTCCACGTTGGGCAATCGTGGTGAAACAGCCCCCTCAGTAGGTAGCGGTGCTGTGCCTGCGGTGGATATGTTACAGCGTCCCATGGCCAGCGATGGTGCAAGCAGCGTCGCCCCATGCCATACAACTGCAAGAAACACAAATCCCGATGGCATCGGGTCAGAGAATCAGATGACGATTCCATATCGGTATTTGATCCTGAAGAGGAAGGATGGCCTCACCTTCGAGGACGTGAGTCCATTCCTAATAATTAAAGGGTTATATAGTTTGTTTGGAGAATTGGAGATGATGATGAATGTAAGAGAAGGAATTCTAGTTGAAGCAAAGACTGAAAAACAATCCCTGAAAATCCAGAATACAACGAAATTTTTAGAATACGATATTGAGACAACCCCACACAAAACATTGAATAGATCTCTCTAGATCTATTCATTAAGTATTATCTTGTTCAGATCTATTTAACTGTACAATAGAAAACATCAAAGAAAAATTAAAGAGCCAGAAAGTTATAGATGTCGTCCGAATAAAATCAAGAAAAAGTGGGTTCTTACAAGAATCTCCAAATCACATACTTACTTTCGACACCCCAACACTACCTAAGAAAATAAACGTTTCTTTTTACTCATTAAAAGTGAGATTATTCATACCATCACCACTCAGATGCTTTAGATGCCAAAAGTTTGGACACAGATCGACCCAATGCGAATCAATCGAGATTTGTGTTTGTGGAAAACCCCACATACAGTGTATTAACTGCGAAGGAAGTCATTCGGTTCGATCTGAAGAATGTTCTGTATTTAAACAAGAATTAGCTATACAAGAATTCAAAACAGGAGAAAACATATCATTCAACAACGCAACAAAGAAAATAAATATAAAAAACCCATACAAAATAGATCATGCGCTATGGTTAACACATCCAATCATTCAATAGATATCGAGAAACTGGTTGCTGAATTGGTCCCGAAATTAACTGAGACACTGAGACACATATAGCTCGAAAATATCCACCCCCGGTACAGAGTTAACAAAATTGCCTCCTCCGATTACCAGAGCAAGAGCTCTGTTCACGTCCGCTTGTTCCTTAGATTTCACGCTCATCCCTTCTTCCTCAATTAGAGCAGTAGCCTTTTTCAAAATATTAGTACCGAGGATCCCCCAGGGGATCTATCCTTCGATAGAAACGGGTGTGGCAATCCCGGGGCTCCAGCTGGTTACCTTCACCTAAAAAGGCGTGTGTCCCCTGCGACAAAGGGGAATAAATGAAAAGCATGATGAATAAGTCTGCCTCGGATTCCACGTTGGGCAATCGTGGTGAAACAGCCCCCTCAGTAGGTAGCGGTGCTGTGCCTGCGGTGGATATGTTACAGCGTCCCATGGCCAGCGATGGTGCAAGCAGCGTCGCCCCATGCCATACAACTGCAAGAAACACAAATCCCGATGGCATCGGGTCAGAGAATCAGATGACGATTCCATATCGGTATTTGATCCTGAAGAGGAAGGATGGCCTCACCTTCGAGGACGTGAGTCCATTCCTAATAATTAAAGGGTTATATAGTTTGTTTGGAGAATTGGAGATGATGATGAATGTAAGAGAAGGAATTCTAGTTGAAGCAAAGACTGAAAAACAATCCCTGAAAATCCAGAATACAACGAAATTTTTAGAATACGATATTGAGACAACCCCACACAAAACATTGAATAGATCTCTCTAGATCTATTCATTAAGTATTATCTTGTTCAGATCTATTTAACTGTACAATAGAAAACATCAAAGAAAAATTAAAGAGCCAGAAAGTTATAGATGTCGTCCGAATAAAATCAAGAAAAAGTGGGTTCTTACAAGAATCTCCAAATCACATACTTACTTTCGACACCCCAACACTACCTAAGAAAATAAACGTTTCTTTTTACTCATTAAAAGTGAGATTATTCATACCATCACCACTCAGATGCTTTAGATGCCAAAAGTTTGGACACAGATCGACCCAATGCGAATCAATCGAGATTTGTGTTTGTGGAAAACCCCTACATGAAGGACATCCCTGCAAGGGACTTATACAGTGTATTAACTGCGAAGGAAGTCATTCGGTTCGATCTGAAGAATGTTCTGTATTTAAACAAGAATTAGCTATACAAGAATTCAAAACAGGAGAAAACATATCATTCAACAACGCAACAAAGAAAATAAATATAAAAAACCCATACAAAATAGATCATGCGCTATGGTTAACACATCCAATCATTCAATAGATATCGAGAAACTGGTTGCTGAATTGGTCCCGAAATTAACTGAGACACTGAGACACATATAGCTCGAAAATATCCACCCCCGGTACAGAGTTAACAAAATTGCCTCCTCCGATTACCAGAGCAAGAGCTCTGTTCACGTCCGCTTGTTCCTTAGATTTCACGCTCATCCCTTCTTCCTCAATTAGAGCAGTAGCCTTTTTCAAAATATTAGTACCGAGGATCCCCCAGGGGATCTATCCTTCGATAGAAACGGGTGTGGCAATCCCGGGGCTCCAGCTGGTTACCTTCACCTAAAAAGGCGTGTGTCCCCTGCGACAAAGGGGAATAAATGAAAAGCATGATGAATAAGTCTGCCTCGGATTCCACGTTGGGCAATCGTGGTGAAACAGCCCCCTCAGTAGGTAGCTGTGCTGTGCCTGCGGTGGATATGTTACAGCGTCCCATGGCCAGCGATGGTGCAAGCAGCGTCGCCCCATGCCATACAACTGCAAGAAACACAAATCCTGATGGCATCGGGTCAGAGAATCAGATGACGATTCCATATCGGTATTTGATCCTGAAGAGGAAGGATGGCCTCACCTTCGAGGACGTGAGTCCATTCCTAATAATTAAAGGGTTATATAGTTTGTTTGGAGAATTGGAGATGATGATGAATGTAAGAGAAGGAATTCTAGTTGAAGCAAAGACTGAAAAACAATCCCTGAAAATCCAGAATACAACGAAATTTTTAGAATACGATATTGAGACAACCCCACACAAAACATTGAATAGATCTCTCTAGATCTATTCATTAAGTATTATCTTGTTCAGATCTATTTAACTGTACAATAGAAAACATCAAAGAAAAATTAAAGAGCCAGAAAGTTATAGATGTCGTCCGAATAAAATCAAGAAAAAGTGGGTTCTTACAAGAATCTCCAAATCACATACTTACTTTCGACACCCCAACACTACCTAAGAAAATAAACGTTTCTTTTTACTCATTAAAAGTGAGATTATTCATACCATCACCACTCAGATGCTTTAGATGCCAAAAGTTTGGACACAGATCGACCCAATGCGAATCAATCGAGATTTGTGTTTGTGGAAAACCCCTACATGAAGGACATCCCTGCAAGGGACTTATACAGTGTATTAACTGCGGAAGAAGTCATTCGGTTCGATCTGAAGAATGTTCTGTATTTAAACAAGAATTAGCTATACAAGAATTCAAAACAGGAGAAAACATATCATTCAACAACGCAACAAAGAAAATAAATATAAAAAACCCATACAAAATAGATCATGCGCTATGGTTAACACATCCAATCATTCAATAGATATCGAGAAACTGGTTGCTGAATTGGTCCCGAAATTAACTGAGACACTGAGACACATATAGCTCGAAAATATCCACCCCCGGTACAGAGTTAACAAAATTGCCTCCTCCGATTACCAGAGCAAGAGCTCTGTTCACGTCCGCTTGTTCCTTAGATTTCACGCTCATCCCTTCTTCCTCAATTAGAGCAGTAGCTTTTTTCAAAATATTAGTACCGAGGATCCCCCAGGGGATCTATCCTTCGATAGAAACGGGTGTGGCAATCCCGGGGCTCCAGCTGGTTACCTTCACCTAAAAAGGCGTGTGTCCCCTGCGACAAAGGGGAATAAATGAAAAGCATGATGAATGAGTCTGCCTCGGATTCCACGTTGGGCAATCGTGGTGAAACAGCCCCCTCAGTAGGTAGCGGTGCTGTGCCTGCGGTGGATATGTTACAGCGTCCCATGGCCAGCGATGGTGCAAGCAGCGTCGCCCCATGCCATACAACTGCAAGAAACACAAACCCCGATGACATCGGGTCAGAGAATCAGATGACGATTCCATATCGGTATTTGATCCTGAAGAGGAAGGATGGCCTCACCTTCGAGAAAGTGAGTCCATTCCTAATAAATAAAGGGTTATATAGTTTGTTTGGAGAATTGGAGATGATGAAGAAAGTAAGAGAAGGAATTCTAGTTGAAACAAAGACTGAAAAACAATCCCTGAAAATCCAGAATACAACGAAATTTTTAGAATACGATATTGAGACAACCCCACACAAAACAATGAATAGATCTAGAGGAGTAATATACTGTCCAGATCTACTTAACTGTACAATAGAAAACATCAAAGAAGAATTAAAGAGCCAGAAAGTTATAGATGTCGTTCGAATAAAATCGAGAAAAAGTGGGTCCTTACAAGAAACCCCAAATCACATACTTACTTTCGACACCCCAACACTACCTAAGAAAATAAACGTTGCTTTCTACTCATTGAAAGTGAGATTATTCATACCATCACCACTAAGATGCTTCAGATGTCAAAAGTTTGGACACAGATCGACCCAATGCGAATCAATCGAGATTTGTGTTTGTGGAAAACCCCTACATGAAGGACATCCCTGCAAGGGACCTATACAGTGTATTAACTGCGGAGGAAATCATTCGGTTCGATCTGAAGAATGTTCTGTATTTAAACAAGAATTAGCTATACAAGAAATCAAAACAAGAGAAAACATGTCATACAACAACGCGAAAAAGAAAATAAATATGAAAAAACCCATACAAAATAGATCATGCGCTATGGTTAACACATCCAATCATTCAATAGATATCGAGAAACTGGTTGCTGAATTGGTCCCGAAATTAACTGAGACACTGAAAACATATAGCTCGAAAATATCCACCCCCGATACGGAGTTAACAAAATTGCCTCCTCCGATTACCAGATCAAGAGCTCGCAATAGAGATATCTCAACCTCAAGACGTAGGTCCGTCAGATCAACAGCAGAATCGGGGAAAAGAACTAGAGAAATATCTATCGAAAGTGAAAGAGGAGCACAATCTAGTGAGGGAAAAGTTAATCCATCATTCCAACCGAAAAAAAAAACCGAAAGCTGGAACAAAAGGCAAGCAGAAAATCCCAAGTTTCCCTTCGAATCCTCGATGAAGCTACGCAAAACCTAATATTTGATAAAAACCATCTGTTTCAGATCTTATATCCTGCAGTCTCATTACTTCAACCCATTGGAAACCAAGTAACCAACCAACCTCTTCGAAAATATAATCCAATGGAACTGTAACAACAAAAACCCGAGGACGAACCTATTACTTCATAACGATAACATAGCTCTCCTCAATGACGGCTCGCCTACACGATTCAACGCAAGATCCAATATTTTTTCTGCGATTAAACCAGTTTGAATTCAATATACTTGAGACAGCTCACAAAACAATAACCACGTCTGGAGGATATTTTCTGAGAGATAAGACCTCAGTGCATTGGTGGAATGCTGATATAAAACATGCAATCAAGAATAAAAAACGCGCATTCAATAGATTTAAAAGATCATCCACCTAAGTGAACCTAATAGAAACACAAACACAATCCAAAAACTAAAAACGAACCAATCCACTTTCATCGAGAATACAGACTTTTCTGACTGCCTAGCTTCCCACTATAGTGAAACCCACAAATCGAACAACTATCCCATCGAATCTCAAAGAATTAAAAATCGACAAGAAAAGAATGAACTGAACTTCCCAACTGACCAAGATTTCGAATACAACACACCCTTCACAAGGAAGAACTTAACAGTACTCTGCGGAATTGCAATAGTTCAGCACCGGGACATGATGATATTCCATACGATTTCCTGAAGGAAATGACCTAAGAATATGAAGTATGGCTTCTAGAGATCTACAAACAGATATGGGAAAGAAAAAAATACCCCGAAAATGGAAGAAGGCCACAATCGTTCCCATACTGAAGTCCCGAAAAGACCCACTCAAACCAGAAAGTTACCATCCTGTGGGCCTTACCACCTGCTTAGGCAAGACTTTTGAGGGAATGATAAACAACAGACTGCTGTGGCTTCTGGGAAAGGAAAACCTGTTATCTCCATTTTGGTCAGGATTTAGAAGGAGTGAGAGCACAATCGACAACCAGTTGAACCTAGAAACTTATATACAGGAAGCTTTTAAGAGCATGTAGTAGCGGTATTTTTCGATCTGGAAAAAGCCTTCGACCTAGCTTGGAGATATGGAATAATGAAATAAACTACATGACTGGAGCAAAAGGAATAACCTTGCACAGATGATAGAGAGAAAAAGAAATCTCAATGATTCCTTGGAATAACATGAAATTTAAGGTTGAACAATTGTCCATCTATTTTCACGTCTAATGTCAAAAAACCCATCGTTTTCACCTTGAAATGACCCGAACCTCTTATAATGGTGGCATCGTTATCTTACGGTAAGTGATGAATTATAAATATCCTCGCGAATAATGCTTATCTCGCTACCGGTATCGAAGAGAGCCTCAACCGCAACCGCCCCAGAACAGTCTAATCGCATTTTTAAGAACTGATTCTACCACGGCCATTTCCGTGTGGTTTCAACCTTTTCCCTGCAACTCGCGGGAATATGTCCATGTTTATTGCATCTTTGCTTTTTTCGGGAAAATCTTTCGATCTACCACAATTAAAGCAAGATTCGCTGCTTGCTTGCTCATGGTTTTTTCTGTCTTTAGTCCCCCTTTGTTCATTCGTCTCGGTTCGCTTGGCATAACCGTTTGACCTCACATCCTTTCTTTGGTAGTAAGAATTCCTCCTTTTGGTGATCACCTCATAGATCTTGGCTTTCTGCTTGATATCACCAAAATCACCAAATATTTTATTCGTGAAATGTCCGCAATACCGTCTATAAAATATTCTATTACCGGTTCTTCTTCGATATTGGCTCTACTGCCGATCTCTCTCATAGCGAGAATGTACTTTTTTGAGAGAGAGAGAGAGAATTTATTAGCGCCAATGCAACACAAATCGCTTACACAAGTCAAAGTATACAGTTTATGCGATATAATAAACACATAATATTTGAATAAAATAATAAATATATGTATTTCCCCATACCAACATACAATATTTCAGCCTGGACTCAATCAATGCTAATAAACCGTCTTCAAAACTGCACCAGATAGAGAATGCGATAACTCCCTCAAAGCAAAAATATTCCTGCTGAGGGTTGTTATCGGTTCATCCACATGAGACGTCCAAGTGAGCGCAGAATCCAAATTCAAACCAAGAAATCTAACGGAGTGCCTGATGCCTTCCATTTCCCAAGCTCAAAATCAATCGCTTCGTTTTTTCATCGTTCATACTGAGGCTATTCGCAGTAAACCACTTCAAGGCTGCTGATTTAGCCCTCTCAGAGATACTGCCCAACTCGGTTATATCAGAGGAGCAATGGTAGTATCATCTACAAAGTCGTTTCAGCATCAGGCACAAAATCAGGAAAATTATTAACATATACCAAGAACAGTAAAAGTCCCAATGTGGACCCCTGGGGTACACCGAATCATCAATTCTGAACCTGACATTGAAATCTCCACATACAATGACATGATCACCGCATACGTCGAAGAATCCAAGGACCAACTCCAGAATATAGACAATGTGTCTAAAATCCCTAGATGTTGAGGAATAGATACATATCACAAACGCATTACATGCAGCCAATTCAATTACTGAAATTCACAATGTACTTCAACAGATAAATTTCTTATTTTACTCACTTTTTTACATTCAGTCAACTCAACTTGGTTCCTCACCAGAATCATGGATCCGCCATGCCTGAATTCTAACAAAAATTATTTCATACGAAAATAGTTTTATGGCAAGCAGACAAATTTTCAACTCTATAAAAAGTACCTCCCCGGGCGGGATTCGAACCCGCAACCCCTGAATCACTAGTCCGTCGCTCTACCAATTGAGCTAACGATTAGATTGAAGATTCTCCGCAACAAGGAACCACTAATCCCAGAAATGCGTATAAGTATGAAATACCTTTACGAAACTGTAAACAATTCGCAAAGATTGTGGAGTTTTAGATGTCAGTATTCAATTAAATAATGTGGGATTAGTGGTTCCTCGTTGCGGTGAAACTTCAATCTCCTCGTTAGCTCAGTTGGTAGAGCGACAGACTAGTGATTCGGGGGTTGCGGGTTCGAATCCCGCCCGGGGAGGTTCTTTTTCCAGAGTTGAAAATTTGTCTGCTTGCCATAAAAGAATTTTCTTATTCATGTCACATACGTTACACACAGTTTATTATTATTTCATACGTCTTTTGAAAATAAAAATATTATTAGCATTTTTTATTTCATCATCCAGTTTATTGAAGATCTTCATACCTAAAAACATAGGCGAATGACGTCCTCTCCTAACTTAAAAGCAGGAATTACTAAATTATTTTGACCACGAGTAAAATATTGATGGAAATCTTTATTCCTATTGAATGTACTTTTATACATATAAAAATTAAACTTACTACTTCTAAAATAACAACTGATGGTAAAGTTAAAATATTTTTTGCATTAAAGGAAGGTTTACATGAAGTGCATGCTGTAAAAAAAAAATATCAATTCAATCGATAATTCTGAAGTAGGAATTAATGCAAAATACAAAACTTAAACTTTCCATCATTTCATTTGATAGATTTTATTCGAGTTCTGGAATTGGTTCGTCGTCTGAATCTGCTTCTCCATCATCCAAATCATCAAATGCAGGTTTCCTATTAGCAGCACCTGCTAATCCTTCCATTTGTTTCAGCATTTATTTGACATCACCTTAATAATATCACAATAATAATCACCTCAATAGTAAAGGTATTAAAAGTAGTGAAGGAAAATGAAATTTTGATATATTGTGTCGATGAATTTCATCAAATTCATAGTAATAATAAAGATTGGACCGTTTCATTGCGCATAGAAGATATATATATCATATAATTAATTGAAAGGATTTTTTGAATATCAAGAAAAAACGGAATAACTTAATAAATACGAGCAATTCAGAAAGATTTCCATCGAAGAACGGTAGCTTTCTGTCGAGCGTTTGTCGCCTGATAAGAGACATATAGGCACAATTATCATTGTTTGTGGGGCGAAGAATAACTTTACTTTCTTCTTCATTTTGTTTGAGATCATTTCTTAGTGGAAAATTTGTTAGCCACTTCTTTAACATTGTATTTTTCTCTAATGTCTGCACTAAATGAATAAGTTCTTTCAGTCTTACATTCGGAATAAACAACTTCTTCCATGATCTCCATTCTATCAAGCTGTAGTTTTTTCTTTATCAAATTTTCTTTGATTTCTGCTAGTTGTCTTTCAGCTTCGAACTCTATATTCGAATTAGACTTTGGTAATAGCTTGGCAAATATTTTAAAAGAAAATCCATACTCTGGAAATAAGATATTACAGTTCTTGCAACGAACTGACCTATTCACAAAAATTTGATTTACTTCAACCGAACTTGATTACTTGCTTTTAATAATTCTACATATTTATCGATTTATATATTTAGAAATTCATGTTCTATTTATATATTGATTTATTCATTCATATATTTATTTATCTATATATTTTTTATTTGTTCGTTTATTTAATGTTTGTTGATTGGTTTGTTTGTTTGTATTTATGTTTATACAACATACAAAGTACTTACACAAGTTCTTCTATTCAAATTATGTTGTAAACTTTCATTTGGCATAATATCTCAACTCTAAGGGTTTGCACCGAACGGCTAATGACCTTGGCAGTCGATGCCGAAATATATAAATATATCAACAACAAAAAATTATATAAAATATAAAAGTCAATTTATTGCGTTAAAGAAAGATAATTACAATATGTTGAAATTAAAGATGAATTTTGAATATCAAGAGAGAACTGAAAAACCAAACTGCTAAATCAAATCAATGTGGGCTATTTGTAGCGAACTGACAGGAAAAATGTTCATCAGGATAACTCATTAAGTAGAATTTCTTTACAGTTAACGGAAGATTTCAATCAGTACCTAATAAAAATAGTAGTGCTATGTTATATAAGTAATAATTCTATGAATTTCTGGATATTTCCAGATCAATTGAAACCGATTTTCGAAAAAGGAAACCCGGATGACCTTGGTAATTACAGGCTAATAAGTTTATTACCGGCATTTTCCAGGATTTTCGAACTTGTTATGTGTTCCAGACTAATTATTTATATGAATGAAAATAATCTTTTTTCTCGATTCCAACACGATAACCTGATGATTTTACTTTTCTTTCGTGAACATCCATTATTTTGAGTAGTTTAAAAATAATAACTCAACCAGGAGAAATCATGACTATTTTTTTCCGATCCATAAATTTTCGAACACTGAGCAGAGCACGTTATGTGGATAAACTGTTAAATCTTCTCCCAACAAGTATAAGAAAGATTAGTATATAATGTATTAGAAAGATATTTGTATATAATGTATTCCGAAAGACAGTATTTTTATTTATATTGAATTGTGAACCTTATTCTTTCAATGAATTTATAGATTTCTGTAAAACACAATAGACAACTGTTAATATTCAAGTTGATTCTCAACTCATGAACTTTTTTGACTTGTTTTCATTTCATTGTTATTCCTGTATTATGTTAATGATTGTGGTTGTAATAAATAAAATGAAATCAAAAATCACAGATGTCGACATAGGAATAGCACAAGGAAGTATGATAGGTCCTATTCTTTTTATTATTTATATAAATGACCTCCCATTATCATTGAAAAATTATTCGATAACAAATTATGTCGATGATACCAATGTTTTAATTAATGGAAAGAAAAATAATGAAATGAATGATAGAGAAGAAGAGTGCTTTTCAAAAATTAGTAAAAGATCTTTTATGAATAAATTATCTATAAATAAGTCCAAGACAAATGTAATACTAGCAACATTACTCTATGGTAATAATGTAATAATGCCTGTATCACATACTAAGTTTTAGGTGTCCAAATTGATGAATTCTTGAACTGGGACATTCATATAAATAAAATGTGTTTAAAATTAGCTTCCATTGGCTATGGAATTTGAATTGTTGCTCATTACATGAGTGAAGAAACTCTTAAAAATCTTATATTATGTGAACTTTGAGTCGATTTTGAGATATGGAATCATTTTCTGGTGACTTAGTTCCCGAATCCAGTCAGTTTCACAAAAAAGAGTAATTAGACCCATCTTTAAGATGGGGTATAGGGATTCATGTAGACGTAAATTTTGAGATGAAAATATTTTGACAGTTTATGGTTTATACATATCGTCGGCTAAGAGTGTAAATCTGCTAAGTCCATTTTGAACAATTTCACAGGAGACCAAAAAAACCGTACAGTACAGTGTTATAATAATAATAATAAGAGAGTTTATTCATGAAAATACATTCAATAAACTCTATTGAATGTATTTTCATGAATAAACTCTCTTATTATTATTATTATAACACTGTACTGTACGGTTTTTTTGGTCTCCTGTGAAATTGTTCAAAATGGTCTTAGCAGATTTACACTCTTAGCCGACGATATGTGAATGTTCAGTTTTTATTTCAAAAATAAGGATAGATTCAATGTTGGGAGAACACATAATTATAATACAAGAACAAAATATTCATTTCATCCCCAACATAGATTATCTATTTTAGAAAAGAGGCATAAAATTTTATAATAAGTTACCTGATTATTTAAAATATTGTTATAATTCAGGAAAATTCAAAAGGTTCATAAAAAATATATCATTTGAATTGGATCCATATCCATTATGTGATTATTTCAGATGTAAGAATTTAGTTTAGTTTATTTATTAATTGTGACGTCCTTTTACTTTCATGTATGAATTATGTGAAATTTGGAAATAAAGTTATTATTATTATAAATCACGGAATTCTTGAAAATTAGAAGCTCCCAAAAATCAGAGACCCGAGCAAAATCACCCCCTCCTTCTTACTGGCCTGAATACGTGTAATTTCCAGAACTTTTTTGGTGAGGCACTGCCTCATAGGAGAAGCCGCCACTGACTTCTTTAGGCACTAAGAAACTAGAATATCTGGATTATATTCTCGGTTGTTGTGACAATGTGAAATTATTATTTTCTAAACAATGCCAAAATTGTCGAGAGAATTTACAAATTCATGATATTCAAATTGACTTTGAACTCTTGAATATAATATATGATTTTACTATTGTGACATTTTTTGATAAGGAATTAGCACAGATAAAACAGAAATGTCTCATAGAAATCATACATTCATCCCTTTTTTTTCAAGAAATTTGCAACACAACAATTAACTATCAGTACCACAAAAAAATTATCTACCTAAAATATGAAGCATTCTAATTTGTCTATTTCGAACTTTTTATTGCGATTAGCAATTTTTTCCAAATGAATGCTGTATATTTTCACCATGAACTCGACACATTATGAAAATCCATTCTTTGTATCTCTCTGAATATTGGCATTCTTCGAACTCATAGGAAATTAGTGTGGAAATTCAAAACAAATCAGTCCCTTTCCTGAAATAAATTCCGTGTTCCAGAGAGTCATCAAATGGAAAAAAAAAAGAAATTGGCACATTTTGGAATAACTCACTTTCTTTCAGATACATACAAATCACAAATTTTCTACAGACAGACTCTCAGATATCAAGAAAAAAAATTTGTTCATCTTCCAACAATACAATCAACATGAAATTTGGCATGAACAATCGTTTCACTATTGAGCTACTGTTTTTTTTTCAGTTTATTCAAATAGATATTTCTCTAAATTTTCAGATCCAAACATCATAAGGGTTAAACTCCAAAATCATCAAACCAATTCCAGTCGTTAACGGTTAATCGAACCCAAATCGAAACCAATCTAGGCACAAAATTCGAAAACTAGAGGCTAAATATTTGATCGCTTTGCTTCTTTCCTGACCCAAATGAATTATTTATTCAGAACATAATTATTGAATTCTGGAAATTCTTTGATCATTCGTCCAGTGTCAATTATGCCCTTCACCCATTCTAAAACTGCTTTAATTCCTGCTGCAAACAATCATGAATTAATGAAAGTCTACGGAAAATCACTTCAAACGTAATCTAAGGGTAAATCCACGTCATCTGAGGGTTGCGTAGGTACACTCGGACTAATAAACATCCGTTCACGTTCATTTGTGACACTTTGTATGTGGGTCCGCACTTTACAAGGCTCTTTCTGCAGCCTTCCAATTTACCTAAAAGGCTATCGCTATATCAAATATTTAGTAATGGTCCAAACCAACTCACTGCCTCGTGTGTGAATTACCTCACCGTAATTTGTTCAATTTATAAGTAATCACAAGTTGGCTTATACGGTGTTATGATGACGCAAATACGTAATGTGCATTGGTCATATTACAACAGATTATTAAGTGAATTTCCTTATTCCGTTGCAGGTCAATGAAATCAGTCTAATAGGCCTTAATTAATTGAGCTGATGATTATACGATTATGTATCGAAAATAGCGTAGTCTTCTCGAAATTATAACCCAATTATCACTGTTTCAAAAGATCAAAGTGAAATCTAGTCAACATTTAACAATTCTATTGTTTAGCAAATAGTAAACCAGCTGATCTACCTGACTGGTAGATCATCCTAGTTTAGGGCTGCCATACGTCCCGGTACGCCAGGACATGTCCCGGTTTGGACCATTTATTCCCCGTGTGCCGGTTAGTTATTCAATTGTCCCGGTCAGTAATTTGACCGTTATGAGATTCAAAATTCCTTATATAGAGTAGGTGAGACAAAATTTGTTTTCATGGAATCTCAACGGATTCCAGTAATCATAAATCTGAAATGCTGTTTCCGTTGCTCAAACATTATTTTTCAGAAACTGAAGGATTAAAAATAAAATTATTAAAATTGGCCAAATGAATCGTCTTATACAATAACTTTATTTTGTATTGAATCCTTAGAGGACCTTTATATTTCCATAAAAAGTATTTTCGCTGTCAGTGCGGATAACACAAATAGATACTTATTTCGAAGTAAAATAAAGGCGAGTTTTTTTTAATTAGAAGAGATTTTTTCCGAAGACATCAAAACTATAGGATGTCCAGCGCACACACTTCACAATACTGCTTCCACTTCCCTCGATATGATGTCAATTGCGTGAGTATGCAGAAACAACTTACAGCAATGTATTATATTCGTTGGACACAAGCGATTTAGTTTTTAGAAACTCATATCCATAAATTGAAAGACATCATTAGCAAATTGATAACTGTAAACACTCGTATAAAATCGATGCAAGATCTAATAATTTACACATTAAATTTAAACAAGACAAATAACTGCTATTTCTTTTTTCAATAACTGTTTATCTTAAAGGGTTTAAAATAAAAAAATTAGTTTAATATTCCTCTTCCCCAACAACTTCTACCTCATCAGGTGGAGCAAAACCCTCTTCAGTAGCGTGAAGAACATCTAAAATCTTCTATATCAATGGACTTTCATCTGTTTCCTGACACATAACCTCAATATCTCTCAACTTTCCAAAGTAGAAATCTCTCTCTTTCTCCAAGCTATCTATCGTCAGCTTACATTCTGAGAGCTGATGATTCAATTCTTCAACCCTATCTGCATCACCTCCTTTGTTCAGATTACTTTTTGTATTTGGAAATGGACGAACTGGATTCGCTTTTAACATGGCTCTAACAACTGGCTTGGCTTTAGACGCAGTGGATGCAGCAGATGAAGCTGTAGGTTTTCTGTGCATCATTTCTCCTTTGGGAGCATTGCTTCCACTATTGTCCATCTGTTGGAGCAAAACCCTCTTCAGTAGCGTAAAGAACATCTAAAATCTTCTGTATCAATGGACTTTCATCTGTTTCCTGACACATAACCTCAATATCTCTCAACTTTCCAAAGTAGAAATCTCTCTCTTTCCCCAAGCTATCTATCGTCAGCTTACATTCTGAGAGCTGATGATTCAATTCTTCAACCCTATCTGCATCACCTCCTTTGTTCAGATTACTTTTTGTATTTGGAAATGGACGAACTGGATTCGCTTTAACCATGACTCTACCAACTGGCTTGGCTTTAGACGCAGTGGATGCAGCAGATGAAGCTGCAGGTTTTCTTTGCATCATTCCTCCTTTGGGAGCATTGCTTCCACCATTGCCCATCTGTTCATGGTTTCTGGCTTCCAGTGCATCATAACCTGTTGTGCCATTGTATTTGGCATCGAAGAATTTCTTGAACCATTGAAGAAACTCGAAGTTATCTTGGAACCTTCCTTTCACCAGTCTGTCTATCGGTACTATCTTGTCAACAGCCATTTTCTTGAAAGCAGCTTGCAATATTGTGAAATTTTGAATATACTCATGTCCGAGATTAGTCTCGAACTTAACACGCTTCAACTGGACAGAACCAGGAAAAAGCATATCCATAAACTGGCAATAAGAAGCACCTGTACAATGTACTTTCTTATTTTAAAATTCGATGGCTTTCACTACTTCTAGCTATTGAACGCTTGCTGAAACTATGGGTGTCATTAAAAAAAGTCTTACCTGAAAAAAGGGCCTCAAAAGCTGTAACCGATTTTTTTTTTATTCTTCATTAGAACTTAATACTCTATTTCTACACAGACAAGCATTTCTGATTGATTGACAAACCGATTGAAAGGATTGAAAATCATTAATCACTGTCATCAAATTAAAAATTAATTGTGAGGATAGATACTAAGGAAGAGTTGAATGGAAGATTACTAAAAAAATATTTTGGGAACCAAACAAGACAAGTCCATAACAAACTAAAAACCTCTTAGATGAGGTTTTAGTTAGCTGACAAATCTACATAGTCGACAGATCTACCTTGTTCTTAGATTTACCAGCCGGTGTATCAATTGAACTGATCGATGTTCCAAGCTGGTAGATCCACATGGATTAGTAGACTTCAGGAGCGGTATATTCAAAATGTTAATTCATTGATGAATATTCAGAAAATCTAGATCAATTATTCCAGAAAAAAAATTCCTCTGGATATTATGACAAAGTTTCAAGATTTCAAAGTGTACTATCGGCAACATTTAACAATTCTATTGGTTAGATTTCAAATGGTAAACCAACTGATCCACCTAACTGATAGATCTATCTGGTCGATAGAACTTGTTAGCAGATAGACCTTCCTTGTTTGTAGATCAATTGAACTGATCGATGTACTAAGCTCGTAGATCCAGTAGTCTTTCTAGCTGGTAACAAGCCAATTGAAAAGTCCCCGGTCTACCATTGTAAAACACATTTTTTTTTGCAAAATTCGATTTCATTGTTCAACATAGTTACCTTCGAAGGCGATGATAGCGATCTTCCAACTCTTCAATACCATTTTTGTAGTACGATTTGTCTTTCGCTTCAAAATAGGCCTCAGTTTCGGTGATAACATCTTCAATGGTGCTGAATTTCTTTCCAGTGAGCATTCTTTTGAGGTCTGAGAACAGGAAAGAGTCGCTGGGGGCCAGATTTGGCGAATACGGTGGATGCAGAAGCAATTCGATACCCAATACATGCAATTTTGTCATTATTTTCATTGATTTCTGACACGGCGCATTGTCTTGATGAAACCGCACCTTTTTTCTTCAAATGGTTCCGTTTTTTAACGATTTCATGCTTCAAACGATCCAATAACGCTATATAATAATCACTGTTAATGGTCTAGCCCTTATGGAGGTAATCAACGAATATTATACCTTGCGCATCGCAGAATACTGATGCCATGACCTTGCCAGCTGACTGCTGTGTTTTTCCTTGCATTGGATTCAGTTCATCGTGTGCAGTCCACTCAGCTGACTTTCGATTGGAGTCCGGAGTGAAATGATGGGGCCATGTTTCATCTATTGTCACAGATCGACGCAAAAATTGAGGTTTATTGCACTTGAAACAGATTCAAACACTGCTCAGAATTATTGACACGTTGTTACTTCCTATCGTTGTTTTCTCTTGTATAAATATTCGTGACTGATATGATGTACACGTTCAGATGATACCTTCATAATGTCTTCTATCTCGATCGACTTCATTTTACGGTTATTCGAAATTATTTTGTGAACTTTTTTGAATTTTTCGTCGGTGACAGCCTCTTTTGGGCGTCCGCTGCGTTCGCCGTCTTCGGTGCTCATTTCACCACGTTTAAACATAGTATACCAATCAATGATAGTTGATTTTCCTGGTGCAGACCCCGGATACTCTTCATCAAGCCAAGATTTTGCTTCAACTGTATTTTTTCCTTGCAAAAAGCAATATTCATCATCACATGAAATTCTTTTTTTCTATCTTTTTTCGAATAACAAAAGTAGCTATACTCACAACGCAATATCACACAAACTAATGGTCGGACTGCTGTTAAATTTTGAAGTTTGGTAATAACTAAAAATCAAATGAATTTAATAGTAGCACCGCCATCTGTGCATCTGACCGGGGACTTTTCAATTCAATTTAATTATTAATTATTTATTTAAAAACTTGAAAACATAATTGTTTTTAAGCTTAGTCGAAGATACCAAAGCCCACGTCATCATCAGACTCTGATTCTGCAGGTTCTTCCTTCTTCTTCTCTTCTTCTCTTCTTTCTTTTCCTCAGCAGCTGAGGCTGCAGCACCACCGGAGGCAGCTGTGGGAGCAGCAACAGCACCACCAGAAGGTACACTAGCAAGTTTGCTCTGTCCTTGTGCAATTACTTTCCATTTAGCTCGTCAATAACTTTTTTGACCTGAAATCTGAAGCAGTTGGATTAACTTTTCCGTCATAATAGTCCAAAAGGTAAGCAGCCACGTAATTTGGCTTAACATATTAATATCCTCCAATTGTTTCAGAAAGTTGATTACTTTTGCTTGAAATCGTAATGATGGAAAACCCTAAAAACATTTTTCAATCAAATCGTCTGTGAGTGAACTTTCCTCTGAGCTCTTTCCATGAAAATCAAAGGCATTGATTTCCCTAGCTCGAGAATACGATCTATGAATTTTCAAAGCAAAAAATGAGGGAAACACAATTTTAAAAATAATTTCTCCAAAACTCAACAACATGTGATGTTATTGAAAACATATTTTCCTACGAGACAGAATATCTTTCAAAGTTTGCAGCAATGAAATTTCGAAGAATTTGGTCTCTATATTAACATAATTACCAAGATCTGCTCTTTTTAATGATTTGAGAAATTTCTAAATCATCATGTAGAATTTTTAGTGTTTTATTTTATTTCGTTCAACGTACACCATTATTCGACATTTGGTACAACAGAAATAAGTATGTGATTTTCCATTCTAGAGGAAGCGGAGATGAAGAAACACTCACTTCCTTCACCTGTACTAGAGTTGAAAACGTGACGACTTGAAAACTTGGCGCCATCTAATTTCCCAAAGGAGTCATAAAGAATTATTTCACACAGCATGATTATCCTCGCAAGCCATGAATTGAACATTTACGCCATTATATCGTCGAGAGACACTCTGTATGGCATGAGGAAGTCGAAGAAATTCGGCTATTTTGCATTCAGTCTTGATGAAACCAAATAAGAATCGCTTGGATATCCTTAATTTTATTGATGGCACGACTCCATCAACTTATAGTCTGTTAATTTAATTCGTTAACATTAGGAGTCCAATTGGCGCAGCCACTGTTGCAGTAACAAATTTACCATGATGAATGTCCTTCCATAAATAAGATGAAATTCTTTATTTCGCTCAGCTGTCTCCTTTTCTTTATTATTGTGAGATAACAAAGTATTTCGTGTTTCTTCAGTTCAGAGGAGCCTGCGTCAACTGAAACTTTCGGTATTTAGACAATAAGTAGGAGTAATACATCTTTCAGGGAACGTGCTCCTGTGAAGCGCTGATATAGCCTCTGTTCAACTCTGCTACTAATTAAAAACCTACTGCTTTCATTGGCGCTCAGAGCCGTATCTAGATACTATTGCGGCTGTGGCAAAATCTTAGACAGCGCCCCCCATTTTCTAAGATTTTTTTTTCATCAATTATATTTCTTATAGTATTTTTTTGTCATATATTTATTGATTATTTTATGCTCAGTACGCAAATTCTAGGGAAGGCTAGCAATATTTTCAATGTTTCCAGCAAGAGCGTAGTAATGGGGGCTAATTATCCCCTCCCCCAAAATTTCCAAAATATAAAATTTCAGAATTCTCGCAAAGACGAAAATTTTTCCATAAAAACAACCAATAATCATTTTACTTTCCTCTGAACTCGACGGAGTACAAAATCGGACCTTTTTACGGTTTATGAGTTTATTATCGCTTTCAAGATGAGTACTTTTACTGCACTACGAGCACATCTATGTCCGAGGTTTATTATTTTCCTTTATCTATCCGCTTTGTCGGTGTCGCCCCTCATTTGCTATCTGTGATTTTGCATACACTCACTCGTTGTTTTCGGTGTGTTAGATTTATTGTGATTAATTCAAATTGCAATTCAATTGTGCAGATATCAGTTTTGAATTGATTTTATCTAAACGGTGTTCCTAATGTGTACAAATGAAAATGACAGATTTCTCGGATCATTTTAAGAAAAAAGTCCTATAACATGAATCCGCAAACGCTTTGGTTTTGAGATACCGGTGTTAAAGTTCAAGTTTTTTTCTCATGGCACCTTCCCTTCACAAGATATTTAATTCGAATTAGCATAGCTCTTCCGATTTAAAGTTTTAATCTTGTGATATGATTATTTTGTATGCAAATCTACATCAGGATGATATTTTTTCTGGAAGGGTACCTGCTCCTTTTCACCTGAACTATTTTTTGGTGAAGCACTGGTACTTTAGAAAAATGTGAAAAGAAACTCTGGTCTGGATTTGAGTAATTTGGTTCAAACTTCGTTATCAAACCTCTTTTTCTCACATTACAGATACGAGTGAACGTTGTTGTAAAAAAAAGGTTTTTTTTTGAGATTCCCCCCAAGGAAAAAAAAATCTCCGTCCTTGGTTTCCAGATTCCTCGGCATTGCTCGTTGCGAGGCGTATATATGAAAACCGAGTTGTGATCTTTCGAATTATTCTGTCTGGTGCTTCAATATTTTTTTCTCTTGATATTTTTGGGCGCCCCTGCAGACTTTGTGCCCGTGGCAAGTGCCACCTTTGCCACTCCCTAGATACGGCACTGTTGACGCTCCACGGTCTTATGCTTTATTGGAATGCGAATCTTCTGCAAACTCCAGGAGAATATACTCAATGACAAAAAATCAATTATTAATTTTAGGTATAGGATTTGCTTGAGTACGCTCCTTTTTTTGTACGTAGAGTTAACTGGAATAATAAAAAAATATAGGTGAACACCTTGAGTATCGATGAATTTGGGTTGTCCATTTTTGTTTCGAACCGCAAACAGTCTTATAACACTACATATTTGCAGAATCGAAAATGATAAAGATTTTTTCGATAGAAACTCCTTCTGCAGAAATAGTTAAAAATATGTGAGTCCTTGTTGCCACCATTTTTTTTTTCATAAGAATCCCATTCACTCATGAATCGTTGAGTTTTTATTCGAGGTATGGCATATTGCTGAGATTGTCGTCAAAAAAGTGATTTAAAGATGCAATAATATACTGAGTGACCCATTAAAAATAAGGCAGGAATTTGTAGCGGCAAGAAAGATCATTGTTTCAAACCCCAACATGCAATTTAGTTTCCATGAACGTCTAGTAGGCTATCGTGGTGAATCACCCTGTAGGTTGCTATAAAGGTACAACTAGACGATTTGGAATTGAATTCCTCACTTAATTTGAAAGAATATCACTGTGTTCTACAAGAAGTAGGTACATAAAAAAAAATAATTTTTTGAAAAAATTGATGCAGCAAATATAATTTTGTTTTCAACTCTAAAATCTCTGAAATTGTCAACTTATTAACGCAAATATCATGTCGTAATGTCAGCTGTGCACAACAGAGTTAGCAACCTAGTAAATAAACATTCGTGTGGTAAAATAAGAGTCTCATTAGTTGTTGGCTGGTGTAGTTAGAATGGAAAAAATTGAAAAAAAGGCACGTTCTATGCTCGGTATAGGTTTTATGACGTATATACCATAAAAAAACAAAGTGGCTTGTACACTTTTTCGGTCATGGAAAGATTTGCGAGCTTGTGCCTCTGCATATTTAATAGGGGGAACTCTCATGGGAAATTGTAACTTCATTCAAGCTTGCTATTTAGGTACCCCCTTGCCTTTGTTAGGGTTAATACTGCAGTTACACCCCTCAATACATATTGAGATGAATAATAGACTGGCGTATGTACCTACAGTCTGAAATATGTTACCTACAAGAATATTCGACGGAACTAACAAAGTTTCAGCTTATACTCCAAGAACTTGGAAACTTGAACCATTTCTGCAATTAGAGAAAAACACACATTGAAGTTGTAGACGAATAATGGTAAATATTCGATATTACTGTAATATGCTTCAGAATAGGGAGTTGGAATGTATCATTATCGCCTTTGAACTTTTCCTTCCAGGGAAAAACTCAGGTTTCATAATTATTTCTTAGAATCGATCTTAAGAAACGTTTGCAGTACAATATATTCGCTTATTTTCTATATTCATATTTTTAATGCCATCAATTATTTCGACAGATGAATCTTTGGATTAGTTCGAGTAAAATCATTTCGGTAGTCTTATTTCATTCACTTTATTTCATTTTACTTCATTCACTTTATTTCATTACTTCTCCACATGTTTCGATTGATTATTCAGAATTTTTGTGTTGGTTTTTGTTAAATTTATATTTTGAGTCTTTCATAGTAAATTCATATCAACCTCTAGAATGTGTAGAATTCAAATAACTGACAAAGCGAATTTTTTTAGAATACTCATTATAGTTCAGATGATAGAAATAGAAAATGTTTGAAATTTTGAGGATATTTTTCACTGAAGGATACAATACCTATAACATTTCATAGGGACTGGCACCTATCAATCATAGCATATTTCTCTTACTACATTAATCTCATGTATACAAGCTTCTTCAGAATAAGATGATGAGACTTGATATTGTGAATTCTTGGAAGTTTTTAGGAAGAATATTTTGTATAAACTCAATATGTATTGTATGTGAAAAAGTTGTAGAGGGTATTATTGTAAAGCAAGGAAAAAGAATAGATGTCCAATGTCCAAAAGAGGGGAATATCCAATATTCTTTTTCCTTGCTTAATATGTATTATATAAAAAAAATAACGAAAATCCAAAAACTGAACCTTGTTGAACTCCAAGAATACTGAATTGATGAAGAAACGTCTGACATCTGATGTTCTATTTCGTGGTAAATTCGTCAGTCGAGTTCATCTAGGAAAATCGTTTTGTACATAAGCAATAAGCATAGAACCTTTCCGTAGCTGCTGACTTTGATGTTGAATTATTGTCCGAAAGATGAAGTGAAAGGTTACTTTTTGGTCCGACGAAAATTAGTTTTCTGGAATTCAAAAGATTTTCCCCAAACGTCAGTTGTATAGGCACCTTTTTGCATCCTCACAAAGCCTTGTATTCCCGTTCAGAATCTTGGTATTCAAAATGAATTCACCCATGTTCGAGCGTTCTCAGCATTTGAATTCGCTCTCCTCAATGTGATTCGGGTGAAGGGTGAAGGAATCGAGTGGTACAGTTCATATTTCAAATCATTCGTGACTTTAATTGTCTGCAGCTTGTTCGGAATTAAAACAGTCCCTGAAATTATTGTCTGTTTATTAGATGGCTTGAGCGTGTATCTTTATTATAGGCAACGGAAGTTAATAAATATTTCCAGTCGTTGGAACAGCTTGGAATCGACAGTCATTCCTTTCATATCTTTGCATTGCATAGGTAATTATTTGCGTGAAGAAAGTAAAATTGAAGGAAATTGATAACAAA
This sequence comes from Harmonia axyridis, assembly GCF_914767665.1. NCBI lineage: Eukaryota > Metazoa > Arthropoda > Insecta > Coleoptera > Coccinellidae > Harmonia > Harmonia axyridis. The sequence goes on from NC_059508.1 coordinate 3,023,766, forward strand.
AAAATCTTTTAGGAAAATTCGAATTATATTCGTTTCTAAGTTATACTCATGCGGATATGAAATAACATCTAAACTGTTGATTGAAATAACGTTGAAGCAAATTTACAAATCGGATGATACTTCTTAGATATTCACGAAAACGTGAACATAAACTTCAACCTAAACTAAACAAAATTAAGGAAATACGTTTACTCACACTCGTAATATATTAACTGACAAAGAAACTGTAACACCCAGAAGGAACTGTTTAAATTTCAATTTTTTTTTTTGGAAAACATAGATAGTATAGCAAGGAGTAAATGATTGAAATGTGGAGAAAATTTCGAAGGTTTTACAATTTTTTTTAATGAGTTTGTTAATAATGTGTTGGTCGCCGCGATTATCTATACACTCCCCAACACATCTCGGCATTGATGCAATAACATGGTATATCTCTTCTTGAAGGATACCATCCCAAGCTACCTGTACTTCATGTCTCAGAGCCCCCAAAGTCCGTGGGGGCTGGGCTAAATTTCGAAGACTTTTACGCATGATGTCCCAAACATGCACTATGGGCGAAAGATCGGAGGATCTGGGCGGCCATGGCAAAAGATTCACATGAGCCGCTTCTAAAAATCTTAAATTAACTCTGGCCACATGAGGTCGGGCATTATCTTGCTGAAATAATGGATTCTCGAGGCGGTTAAGGTAAGGGAGAACATATGGCTCCACTATTTCTTGAAGCTAACGCAGTGCTGTCATGTTACCTCGAATAAAGACTAAAGGTCACCTACTTGCATGTGCAATAGAACCCCATACCATAACGGCTACTATCCGGTATACATGACGCTCAACCTCAAACAGAGGTTCACGTCTTTCTCCCCGACGTCGTCTAAACCTTTTGCGGCCATCATGTGCACCCAATGAGAATTTATACTCCTCACTATACTATGTATGTTTTACCAAAAAACATTTGAAATTCAACAGCTTCTTCTGGTTGCAGTTTCTTCATCAGTTAGTTTATTCTTACAAAATGCTAAAAACAATAAAAGCGATATATCTCATCTTTAGAAGGCCATATTTAAAAACGGGACATTCTATTTCTGAAGGTTAGTTAGAACATTTAAAATATACAATGAATGATCATTAAAGAAGATAATTTGCTCAATTTTGAATCGATACTCAATTATCTACATTATTCCATTTACGCATAAAGGTTGGAGTGAAAATTCCTCAAATTTGCTCAAATGTCATACGCGAAAGATAAAATATGAAAATACACAATATAAACGCATCATTTATCTAGGGATTGAAAAGCCAAAAACTTGTTTTGGTTCACTATTGTTTACTTAATTCAAAAAACAACATCAAACAAGATTAGCCAGTGGCAACATAACACAGATTATTGCGTTTTTTATGTTTTCTGTGGGCTGTATTGACACACGAAGATTAATGCTGAAGGGGATTATCACAAGTAGTGTTTGTATTCAGTAGACAAATTTTTGTCGTTAATGTTAATTCATTGATCGTGTGATTATGATGAATAATTGAGTTAAATCCCGTATTTGCGTTTACATTGATCAATGACATGGTTAATGCAGAATCTGTCACAATAAAATCTGCGTACGGCATCCGTTCAGGTCCAGTAGAGAAACATATAACGTTTAAATTGTCTGTTCTCATCAATTTTCGGTTCACCTTCATTTCAGTTCCAACGATATAGAAGGTATTGATGAGGTTAGAATTACCAAATTTCTCAACATATAAATTTCTAATAAATCATCAATACTTCATAGGCGCACAACTTTGCTTCCTCCGTTTTTTTCTGAAATTCGAGGCTTTATTGTGAAAAACTGGTTATACAATTATGATTCAAAGTAATGTCCATCGCTGGCCACTACTTTCTCCCATCTTTCGGGCAGCGTACGAATCCTGCGTTGAAAAAACTGGTCATCTTTTCAAGCGATCCACGAATCGATCCAATTTCTCACTTTTTCATAAAAAAAAAGTTTTGGTTAGCCAGGCCGTGTGCCATTGATCGAAACAAGTACGGCACCCATTTCCTTGTTTTTGAATAATTCCCATGACTTTCAGGCGTTTCGAAATGGCTTGTTGCGTCACTTTCAATAATCTTGCTAATTCTTGTTGCGTTTGATCAAGTAATGCCTCCAATTCTGCATCTTCGAAAACCTTCTCTCTTCCACCGCCATGCTTGTCTTCGACGTTCAAAATCACCGTTATTGAAGCGTTGAAACCACGTTCTTTCATTGAAAGCGACCTCACCCTAGGTATTTGAGAGTATTCGATTAGCATCAGCCGCAAATTTCTTCATATTAAAGCAGAAAAATTAAAACCTCCCGCAAATGACGAGAATTTGGTTCGTAAGCTGACATGTTTAATCGAGAATAACTTTATGATGGAGACACATATGGACTAATATTTCGATGGCGGTATGTGTTAAAATATCTAAGCTTATCGTATGACATCTACGAACTATCGCAAAACGTCGGAAACAAAGTTGTACACCGAATATAAATGAAAATATTCGATTCACATTTACAGAAGTAGGGACAGTTGCTTAAAAAAATTGTTTTCACACAGTAATATTCACAGTTCCAGAAATGCGAAAGGCACGTCACTGTTTCTCTCCATCTGTTTCCTTCGCACCCTTACTATTTATTTAATACAAGATCTCGCTGAGCCCATAAACGCTTGAAACCCTAAGCAATTTGGCAACCTATTCCGAACTCCTATTTCGTTATGAATATTACTCTAGGGTTATTAACCTAAAAATATCTCGTGTCGAAGGCCTCCAACCCTCTCGACACTGACTGCCCATCCACCTATTGCCAGAATAACTGATTATTATTTTATTTCAATTCTGGTGCACGACTATGTTTATTAAACTCCCGTGCACCCTTTCTTCTGTGATATCGATTGAGATATTTTGAAATTAGAAGCCTTTCATTATGAGGGCAAACAATTTATTCATCAATACATAGATGACACACTCCTTATATCGCACGTCAAAATTTAGAAGATGGAGTCGATAGATTGACTGATATTTCAATATACAGGATGTTCCATCTCAGACGAGACACCCCGTATATTTCTTATCCCATAGCGAATGGAAAAATTTCCCGAAACACGTCGAATGATTTTGTTTGAGGGACACCTCTTGTCTTATATTTGAGGCTTGAACGAGCAAGCCCCTAAAATGGGGTGCTTCAACCCCTCAAAATCGAATAGAGGAGAGAGGTTGAGTGATACTTCATTTGAAAGGTCTTGGGGACTTCTGCACAACGGTGTATGAAAAACGTAATTTAATGAATCGTTTTGGCCAAAAATCACTCGTTCAAGCCTTAAATATTACGTCACAAGATGTCCCCCAAACAAAATCATTCGACGTGTTTCGGGAAATTTTTCCAATCATTATTGGTTAAGAAATTTTAAAGTTTCAATTGCCCATGAGACTCTAAGACTGATTTCTAGGGGTGGTTTGGCTTATTCGGCATCAAAACTCCTACCCAGGTTTTCACAGATTTAATAAAACTAAAATATACAAAGATCGATCCTTTTCACTCTAAACTTGAAATAAAACTCAACTTAAATTAGGTTTTAATGAATTACTGTTTTATTAGGATGGAACCTCTTCTGTGAATTATTTTCAACCTTCTTAACACCAGATCTTTGCAGGAAACTATAAGTTTTCCATTCAGCTAAGTTGATGTAATAACGCCAGGTATTCTCTCAGTTTCAGCAACTAAAGTGGTTTAACGTACGTACTTTTCCAACTTCTCTATCTCAAGTACTGCATAAAATTTTTCAATCCTGAGAGAGGTTTCTGTTGATCCAATCCCACGGGAGGTTCGAGAATCCCGACAAAATTCGAAAATAAATTCTTAAAAAATACAAATTTTGAATCTCAAATGAAACTAGTAATGGCTGAAATCTAAAACAAGTCACGTATCTTTCCTGAAGTCTGGATAATTAATGAAAATCTTTCAGAAAATTCTCTCTGTTTCTTTCTCTAGGTACGCGCATCCGCATCCCGACCAATGGCATACGATGAATTGACAAATCACCGCGTAAAGTAACATGAATTGAAGCATGAAAAGGACATCAACCTAAAGATTTTAAAGATTAGTGATTTCAATTTTATTGTATTGTATTGTAGTTCGTTTTGATGAATCAAAATTAGTTTTCATTAAAAAAAATGTTATCAATTGATCTGATCCCAATAGAGAAAAGAGACATTTGAATTTGAAAATTTATATCTTTATTTTATGTTGGGATCTATTTTAATATTTTTCAAAATTTAATGTATGATTTATAATAGTTCTAATCAGATATGTGAAGTCGCAGTAGATAAAATTGAAAATGCTTATGGGAGTGTGACATCTTCAGAGAACAACGTGATGACATTACTGCGAATTGTTCCATTCTGCTTATGTTCCACTAATCTATCCAATAAATTCGACATATCCATATGAAAATACGGAGCAAATGCTACACAATGCGAGATGTATTGCATAGTAATTGACGTATGTTACGAGTGCCTCATTGTTATGCTGAAAAGCGAACCGCCATGATGGTAGCAGAGATATCGGAAACTTGCACTTGGAGCACGTTCACATCCGGTTGCCACATAGTTTACCGACGGAAAAACGTCTCTTTTCTATTTTAGACATCTTTGAAGAGAAACGAAACCTTCTTCAGGCTCTAAAATCGAACGTTTAGCTCGCGTTACTGAAGCCACTTCTAGATATGTTCATTTTGAGGACTTACTCATTCGGGGTTTCGAAGAACTTTGTTGCTGAGATTTCTGTTAATATCTTCCTTCCGGTATACCTTATAGCAGTGTTTCTCAACATTTTTCCTGGCGTAGGTACCACTTAGTCACGTGGAAGTATTTATGGATGTTCATTATTTGTTATTAGTTTACTAACCTTACTGATCGATTTTCCAACCAAAAATATTTGATGCATTTGCTCCTTTCTTGAAGCCAGGGGACATTTTTTCTGCCCCCCTGAAACATCACATGAGCAAAAATACAATAGGAATTTAACGTAAACTAGATTGATCTGAATATTATGACCCTCTTTAAAAACTTGTGGCCCATCTTTTGCCTCCTTATTATTGAAATCTGATTTCGCCACTGGTTGAATAAAATTAATAATGGATAAAATAATGAAAAACATTGCACTGTGAGTTAAACAGAACAAAGATATAGTACAACACTTCAATAGAAAGACTGAGTTCGAATATTAGAAGCTGAAATATACTAACTGGCAAACAAACTGCTACACCCAGAAGGAGCTGTTTAAATTTTAAATTTTTTTTTGGTAAAACATGAATATTATAATAAGAAATAAACGATTGAATTTGGAGAAAAAATCGTGAAGGTTTTTACATGTAAACAATTTTTGTTACTCGAATATTGTAGTCGTTTTTTGCAAGTTTTTTCAATTTTACAACAAACCAGCTGTTCGAGGAGATCCAAAGTCGATATCATTATTAAAATGCCTAGAGCACGTGTACGCGGAATTTATCGCCAGCTCAATGAATTTGAAAGAGGTCGAATTATTGGTGTACAAGAGGCGGGATTGTCATTTCGAGAAATCGCTAACCGTGCAAACAGAAATCCAACTACTGTTATGAGATGTTGTCAAGCGTGGTTTGATAATGCCCAAAATCGAAGAAGAGTAAGCACCGGACGTGTGTATAGTGTATAGATAATTGTGGACAAACACATTATTAACAAATTTGAATAAATTGTAAACCTTTCGTTTTTACCAAATTTGTTGTAAAATTCAAAAAACTCGCTTAAAACAATTACAATATTCGAGTAAAAAAATTGTTCACATGGAAAAACCTTCAAGATTTTTTTTTTCCAAATTCAATCATTTACTCCTTGCAATACTATCTATGTCTTCCAAAAAAAATAATAAAATTCAAACAGCTTGGGTTCATTGTCAGTTAGTATATGATTTTTGGTCTTATAATCCGATCCTTCCACCACATGTTGGCTTTTTGCAGACCTGAAAAGGAAAAAAGAAATTTGGTTATAATGACAGCAATGATGAACCTTTCTACTTAAAAGGCATTAAAAAGTTAGAGGTTGTTGACGAATGAAAGCAAATGAGTGAAGACGACACTTTTCGAATAACTCCACAAAAATTAGTCTAGCGATCTCAAATCAAGGGAGCTTGAGAGCCATTCAAAATGTACTAGACGCAAATGATGAAGTTCAACTTATCAATACACATAATATGTGTATTGATAAGTTGAACTCATACGAAAATGAATTCGCAGTAAATTTAAAAATACATAAAACAATTTTTTATAGATTTTTTGTTTCTGTTTTTTTTTATATTTAACTAACAGTCCCTGCCTAATTTAAACAATAATAACCCAAAATGAATGTTCTCCGAAGATATATTCCACAAAATCATGTGGCGATGGCCTATCGATTAATCAATTCAAAATGAATCATTTCAAATGAAGAAATTCCCATTTATTCGGAAACTGCTGCTGTTTATACGGACGAATTATATTCGCAATATATTTTTCTCTAACGATCATAATTAAAATTCGTATTCATGACGGAATAAATTGTATATAATACGATTAATATTTATTCAGTCGTATTAGTTCACTGATACCAGAATTGAAATTGCCGCTTGTCATCAATTTCAACAATTCCAATTCCATTCAATTAGTTTCAAAAAAGGGTTCTGACACGTCCGTTGCCGCAAATTTCACTCATATCCATGAAACAACATTAATAGGTAACGATTGTTTACAGGTAGTTTGTTAGAGATTTGAGCTCTCGTTCCCTGAGCAGATCGCTCCATAATTTTATCCGATTGTCTGAAATTTTCGAATTTGGATCCAGTATTAGTCTCAAATGATGAGGTTCTATTCACAGAAGATGAATTTGTTATCGAATTCAAGTACGTTCGGCCTGCATGAACAAGATAGCTTTCCAACAGAAAGACATAGAAAATTGAAATTTTCAGGGCAAATTCGTAAATAGGCCAAATCCGATAATTTCGAAAATACTGATTGCATTGGAATGAAAAATTGCTATTAGATGTAAAATGCAAGTTTCAAGCTTCACGCACAATTTCATGATGATCGCGTCTCCAGAACCAGAAAAAATTCAAGAAAAGTATCGGAAAGAAAAGGACCAGGCAGCAGGTTAATGAACAAATTGTCACCGATAAATTTTTCTGAATATTTTGCATGTTATAGAATATGACCTCCTGAACAAGAATGTCTTGATTCCAACTGAATTCTATGACTAGGTGATAATTTTAGACTGGTTTTCAATAAAAATTATCGTTTGATACAGTGTGAGTCAAATATTATTCAAAATTAAATTCCAATTCGTTTAGTTCATAATTCATACAGTAATTAAAAAAGTAGTCCATGAAATTTTCCAATTTTCATTACTCTTAGTTCGAGTACACTATTAAAATTTCAAACAGTATTGGCTTTGCTATGACCAGTTTTTGAAATATAGAGGGTAATATATTGAAAGTGGCGACTGTTAATACAAAAGTTGTCAAAACATAGTATACAATGAAAGTTTCATACATAGTAATGGTAAGAGACACGTTGGCGTTTACTTAATGTGGTTTTGTCATTGTACAATGCGAGACATTCACAAAATATCCCAAAATCTATGCTCAACGAGAGCATATCATGAACTATACGACTCAGAGAAAAAATTTTCAAAGACCCTTGATTTCTTTTATCGAAATAATTATCAGATATCAGAAAGCAGATTATACATATCTTTATTCGTTCTCGAGTTACAGGACGTTTCTTGAAAAATTACTCTCAAATATTTCAACCTGATCTTGTCATCAGAACTATAGAAAATTCAAGAAGTGTATTGAAAAAAAAATTAACTAATGTTTCCGTAAAGATCAGATCGAGTGAATATTTTTTTGTATATATAGAAAAACAATTTCAACCTTCATGCAGAACTTCGTGTTGATAAAGTTACGAGAACCATAGAAAATTCGATCAGAATATCAGAAAAAAATGAATTAGGTAAGCAATAACGTGAAGTCCCCGATGTAAAATCACTATTCTTTGTCACGGTTGAATTTCGTCGTTAGAAATTAGTCTATTTTGTTCAAATATCGACGTGTGTATCAAGCCTTAGATCCCTTTATTGAACTTTGATCGATGTGGTTTATTCCATCTTGTAGACGTCAATGCGCCGATTCGATTTTTGACGTATCTGAGTGGATTCGCCATTTTTCATATTGGATTCTGTATTGAATGATGTTATTGGAAATTGTCTGACTTATTTCGAGAAACTATTAGTAACAATTAATTTTGGATCGCTTGAAATATTGTCTACACCTGAATAAATTATTGGTGCCTTAGATTTTTGGTTTATTTTGGAGATTTATGGTATTTTGGGCCAATAAAATCGATATTCTTATCGGATTAATCATGATACCATTTTCTAATACGTAAGTCATGAAATCCCTCATGGGCGAAACGTAAATGAAACTTTATTTTAGCTTTTACTCGAGGATAACATCTAATCAAGTAATTGATCTTCGAACCTACCATCTATTAAAGCTGCAGATATTTCAGAAGTTAGAAATCTGATGCACATAACAAGAGAACAAGAAGGATCTTTCATTTTTGATTTTTGACCTTTGACATGACATCTTTCATATTTCATCTTCAATCTATCAAGATCTGCCACGGATATATCCTGATCATTCCTGTATTTATTCATCTCTCTGGACCTCCGAAGGATTCATTCATCTTTATTTTTCTTACTACCTTTTGGAAAGAGTTCAGATGCACCAATAAAGTGTACCATCAGCTGATTGAAACGTTACACTGGAATTTATTATTATTTTAACAGTCTATTATCCAAGACTGTGTAAGGTCAGTGAATTTTTGTTATAAGAACATTAAGCCTGGTGACTTTAGCAAGGTACTTGATATTTGAGCTATTGCAGGTATTTTATCATATTGTAAACTTATAATAATAATGATAATGTTTATTGACTACATCCTACATGATGTCAGGTTAGTCAAAAGGAATAGAGTTCGGCCAAAGCCGAACTTCCACTCTTCCTTATATAAAAAAAATTGCACATCAATAATCTTAGTTAGTAACAATATACAAAAAAAATACAAAATAACCTATTTCATACAATAAGCCCGCAAAAACACAAAAAACCTGCAATGAAAAATCAAAATAAATCACAATATTCTCTCTTTTTTTTTCTACATCGTGTCCAATAAAAATGAAATGTTTTTATTCTCTTCCTGAACGACGTCCCAGCAAGTGGCAAAAAATCAAAAATTTCATTCAGGGCCTCAGGAGCATTGAACTCGAAGCATCCCCGAAACTAAGCTGTTCTATGTTGAGGAAATGTGTAAGTGTTCACCCTTACATTGATATCGTGTATTTGAGATCGAAAAACAAGAGAACTGAACAAATAACCAGGTTGTTTGCTTTTTTATTGTGAACAGATATCTGGGATCCTTTCGATTATCAATTTGTTTCATTTAATTTTTATTATTTGATTATCATTACGTGATTACATTTATTAGTTGATTATCATTACGTTACATTACATTAATTCAATTTGAAATATATTTGAAGTAGCATCACAATATATAATATAGCCTAGCCTGAGATAGACAACCTATTCATAAAGCACACAATAACATTTGCTAACCCCCTTTTGATGTGCATGCAGTTGTATTCAAATAAACTATCTAGTGCCTACATTTCCTTCTTTGAATAAAAAGAAGAATTTATAAGAAATCAGTTTCGATGTGGAACAGATAGATGGCACTAAAAGCAGATTTTCACTTAGGGGCTTTGAGTCTATTTTATCATACGTAATTCATATATTATGTGTAGTAAAACGAAAGCCATTATTTTTACAATAGATGGCTTCAGTTATCTTCGTCTCGCGTTGTGAAAGTCCGATTTGTTTTCAATACAAGGATGAGGTTTCATACTACAAAAACTCTCGTGACAGTTTTGTGATTATTATCAGTTAAAATTAAACGCGCGTCAAAGATGGACACTGGCAAAGATAAAATACACAATATTTTAAAGTTTTCTTTCAATAAGGGCGGAAATGCAAGCCAGGCGGCTAAAATTGTAACAGCCAATCATGCGCAATTTTGATTTTCACGATTTCATTCCAGTTATTTCGATGTCAAAGTTATACCACGCACTGGAAGACCATTTGTCAAAATGGTCGATGTATGGGTTCGATACGAGTTAACGCAAAAAACCTCATGGACCGAATTTCCATCTGTTAGTCGATGCTGAATCGCAACGAAATCGACCCATTTCTGAAGTGGTTTGTGCCTGGTGATGAAAATTGGATCCCTTACGACAACGTCAAGCGAAAACGGTCGTAGTCAAAACGCGATGAGTCGGCGAATACGGTGGCCAAGCTAGGATTGGTGGCCAGGAAGGTTTTGCTGTGTGTTTTGTAGAATTGGCAGGGAATAATCCACTGTAAGCTGCTCCCTTACGGCACAACTTTTAACTCGAAACTATACTGTCAAAAATTGGGCCGTACAGCACATATTTGACCTAAATCGGTTCATTGAATCGAAGCCTTGTTTTTTTATGCAACAATAATGGATTTCTTTCAACTTAAGCTTTTATTGAGAAAAAAATCATCATTTCACCCTTGATCCAAGCTTGGTTGGAAAAAAGTCAAATTTTTATTGATGGAACTCACGGAATTTCGGATCTAATTTTCGGCTCATATGGCAACGCCATTGACAAAAAGATATTAGGGGAGGTTAAGGGTGAATAAACCCTGGAATCATGCAGTGCAATTATCAATTCTCAGAAGGACAGATGAGAATAAAGAGCCAATAATTTTCGATTCAGTCGCTAGATTGGGAAAATCCAAATCGTGGAATATATTTCAGTTAGAAACGAATGTCCCTCTCAAGGGACTAACGGAACGTCATGAATTTCTTTCGCATTATTCCAGTGCAGGATTCGAAACCGCATTTCGAGTTGATATAAATCCATTTATAAAAGGACTTCATATTTCGAGTGGTTGTTGTCCGGTCCGAAATTCGCACAGTATTTCACAACAACAAAGAAGTATTCATCACTATTACCGCCGTTGTCACTGTTGTTCGTATGAAACGCCATTTACTGCCCAAAAGCATGCCATTTTCCCATTTCGTTACATTATATATTTCTTTAACGGTGTTATTTTATTTCACGGAATTTTTCCCGTACATGGTTAACTGTGAAATTGACTGCACTCGATTGGGCCGAGTTTGATTTTATCACTAGGATCAGGCGTCAAAATACGTCATGTAGGTGCTCGCGTCGAATTTTAATTGATTTATTTAGAGCCGAATTTAGGATTCGACGGGCCGGCATTTAGTTGAAATGACACAGCTTAAAAACATCAATCCGATTTCGGGTTATTTGGATGGAATTTGATTTTCATCATCCGAAAAAATGTGCTGTTTTTCACGTACAAATTGAACACACAAAGGTAGGAACATGCGTATTTATTTCCTTTAAATCCTCAATTATCAATATATCTGTATAGACATCAGGGGGTTCAAGCGGGAAATTATCCCTCGTGAATTTCAATTATGTTTCTAGGGGTTCCATTTTTTATATTGGGTTCCTGGTGGTCAGCAGGTACCTCTCCCTATTTCTATCAATGGCATGACATAATTTCAAAATTCTCATGTCTGTCTCTATAACCTCCGTATTTTTTTTAGAAATTGCTTCATTCGTTATCGTAATAGGCCAATTGAAAAGTCCCCGGTTTTCTATAGTGAAACACATTTTAATTGCAAAATTCTTGTTTATTATTCAACATAAATGCCTTCGAGGGCGATACAGCGATCTTCCAACTTTTCGATTCCATTTTTGTTGTGAGATTCGTCTTTCGCTTCAGAATAGGCCTCAGTTTCGGCGATTACTTCTTCATTGGTGCTAAATTTCTTTCCAGCGAGCATTCTTTTGAGGTCTGAGAACAGGAAAAAGTCGCTGGGGGCCAGATCTGGCGAATACAATGGATGCAGAAGCAATTCGAAGCCCAATTCATACAATTTGGCAATTGTTTTCATTGATTTGTTACACGACGCATTGTCTTTATGAAACAGCACCTTTTTTTTTCTTCAAAGGGGCCGTTTTTAACGATTTCATTCTTTAAACGATCCAATAACGCTATATAATAATCACTGTTGAGTGTCTGGCCCTTTGGAGGTAATCAATGAATATTATACCTTGCGCATCTCAGGATACTGATGCCATTACCTTGCCAGCTGACTGTTGTGTTTTTCCTCGCTTTGGATTCGGTTCATCGTGTGCAGTCCACTCAGCTAGCTGTCGATTGGACTCCGGAGTGAAATGATGGAGCCATGTTTCATCCATTGTCACATATCGACGCAAAAATTCAGGTTTATTGCACTTGAATAGCTTCAAACACTGCTCAGAATCATTAACACGTTGTTGCTTTTGATCGATTGTGAGCTCGTGCGACACCCATTTTGTACACAGCTTTCTCATGTACAAATATTTGTGAATGATATGATGTACACGTTCAGATGATATCTTCTCAGTGTCTGCTATCTCGATCAACTTCACTTTAGGGCTATTCAAAATTATTTTGTGAACTCTTTTGTTTTTTTCATCGGTGATAGCCTCTTTTGGGCATCCACTGCGTTCGCCGTGTTCGGTGCTCATTTCACCTCGTTTAAACTTAGCATACCAATCAATGATGGTTGATTTTCCTGGTGCAGATACCGGAAACTCTTCATCAAGCGAAAATTTTGCTTCAACTGTATCTTTTGCCTTTAAAATGTAATATTTTATCACCACACGAAATTCTTTTTTTTTTCATATTTTTCAAATAATGAAAGAAGCTACACTCACAACGCAATATCTCACAAACTTATGGTCGGACTGCTGTCAAATTTTGACACGTATCGTTTGAAGGTTGGTACTAACTAAAAATCATATGGGTTTAATACTAGCACTGCCATCTGTGCATCAGATCGGGGATTTTTCAATTGACCTAATAGAATTCAATGTTCATCATTTAAAAAAAAAACTGAAAATTCACAGTTTTTTCTTTCATTTAGGAAACCAGCCACGAACGATAACAATGGAAACAAATTTCGATAGCGAATTTTTGAATTTTCTCAGAAAAAAGTCTCTTCAAAATTCATACATAGCATAGTATGGAGGTTATGTTGAATGATACTTCTATATCTTCTATATCAACAGATGAAACTTTGAAAGGGTTATAGCTCATTGTAACTTGCCACATATGGAAATACATACATTCTGTTGAGATAGACCTATACGAAAAATTATCAACTTCAAACAACAAAGCATATGTAGATGATGTAATCTCAGTATTAGCAGAGGAAATGTAAACGGGACATCATGCATTTCCACGTATGATACAAGAGCACAGATAAAAACCTTAGCAAAACCTCTGTCTCCCCGTGTTGGTGCAGTGACTGGTTTGTGTATTTATTTACAGAATTAGCTGACATTATTTATATTGAAGCGCTTTCTACTCATCCAAACAAAATCTTCCCCATCCTTTGTCTTCAGCAGCGGTTATCTGAAAAAAAAAAGAACCAGAAAGGAGTCATAAATGTTAGTTTCCATTATATCGATTTGAAGTTAGCGACCCATTCTAAGAAGGAATCTGAAACTGAATGGATAGCTTGTAAACCACCATGAAATTTATAAATTGGACAAATATTCACCGAGTGGTCAATGGTTTCTTCTACACCATAATCACATAGTGGGCTAGTAGAAACCCACATGACATATGACGCATGTCATATGGAAATAATGTTTTGTTATAGATACCACTAAAAAAAGGATGCTGATAAATCTACTACTTTTTGAAGTTTCTAAGAATTTCGATCTCTATTTAATTTAAAATGTAATTGAAACATAATTGTGTGGATAAAAAAAAGACAATGTAACATTTTCAAGCTTGAATTTCAAATATAAGTGTGAAATGAGGGTGGAAACAATCTCTCTGAAATATCTATAGAGTTTTCCCTAAATCATGAACGTGACACAGGAACATCTTTATATTGCCCATTTTTCATTTGTAACATATTTGGATCCGATATAAACAACAAAGGTATCAAATGAAGAACAAATTTTAACCAGAATGGAATTTCGTCTAGCAATATAAATTGCTACTTTCAATCAGAAGAAATCTCTCATTTAACTGCATCATACATCTTCGGTATGACGAAAACTGCGTTATCTTCTCTGTCTGTCAGTGGAGAAAAAATGAGCTGGCACTCATTAATGCATTTTCATGTATATTTCTCGAAATTCGTGCCTTAATATCGACCAGAATGAAATATCTGCGGAACAAACTATTACACTTAATCATTTGTGCCTTATTTTCTAGTTTGCAAGTTCGTGTTTGCCCCAATAAAATATCTAGGAATGGACGTATATATCATTAAATACAGACTCTGAGTTTAGCTTCCGACTTTTGAGCAGCGACGTGGACCCAGTTAGCCAAAAGAGTAAAGTTATCCTATAGCAAGTGCCAGGCGGTTCTGGTATTTTTGTTCTTCCCTCAAGAATAATATCTATGCTCATTTGCTATGCCAGTATTTCCATTCTCGTTCGAATAGCCAATAACGCAAAATAAAAATGCAGATGAAGGGGACATTACGAAGAACAGCAAAGCAGACAGAATCGTTTGTGGTTTTGAGGGCACCTGAGAATATTTCCAACTCAAATTATAGCGAATTTTTCATCAATGATCATATAATTTTAGGAGAATTTTCTCCAAAAATTATGAGAGTTGAATGCATGGAATTTGGTACATAAACGCTGCAAATTTTACACAAAAGCACATTGTTTTCGCTTTCAACAGAAACACATTCTCCTGATAAAACTTGACACATTCCGTTTTGAGGCTGTCTAGCTAGAGGTGCCAACTATTTATCACTTGATGATCTATGCAAGCTGCTCAGTTATCTGCTTTATATTCAGCATGTAATATTTCACATTCCTAAAGAAGATGGACTCACCCGTCACTCAAAAGTCGTGGGCCTGGCGCACAGACAGTACCCCAAGTGCCATACCACTTTTTCGTTAGTATCTAGCTTCAGAAACGCAAAATGAATGAACATAGAGTTTAGTCTGGATCAAGATATTGAAGTGACGCTACATTTGTTGTTGTGTTAAGAATGGAAAAAACTACTTTTTTAGCATATTTTCGAAGAAATATGTTACTCGACCCCTATGCAATTCAAGATTCTTATGGGAGTTGCAAATCCGCCTAAAAGTATGATATAACGGGTGTCTTTTTTTCGAGGTATATAACTTTAAGTTGGCATTACTGTTCGAGATAGCGACCGATTCAACAGCTGTTAAGTGATTTATTCTCAGTTTGGTTTGGCAATTTATCGTGAATAGACTCACGTCTGAACAACGCTTGCAAATAATGCAATTCTATTTCGAAAATAATGGTTCTGTGCGGAATACGTATCGCGCACTACGTCTATTTTATTTTGTTAGCGATGAAGCGCACTTCTGGTTGAATGGCTACGTCAACAAACAAAACTGCCTCATTTGGAGTGAAGCTAATCCTCAAGTGTATGTCAAAACACCGTTACATTCAGAAAAACTGATTGTTTGGTGCGCTTTATGGCCTGGTGGAATCATTGGTCCGTACTTCTTCAAAAACGATGATAGCCAGAACGTAACAGTCAATGGTGATCGGTATAGAGCCATGATTACTAATTTTCTCATTCCTGAATTGAACAACCATAATGTCCAGGAGCTGTGGTTCCAAAAACAATGCACACAGCTCGTGCCACAATCGATTTATTGAAAGACATGTTTGGTGACCGCCTAATTTCACGTTTTGGACCTGTGAATTGGCCTCCAAGATCTTGTGATTCAACACCGCTAGACTACTTTCTGTGGGGCTATGTAAAGTCATTGGTCTATGCGGATAAGCCACAAACCCTTGACCATTTGGAAGACAACATTCGCCGTGTTATTGCCGATATACGGCCACAAATGTTGGAAAAAGTCATCAGAAATTGGACGTCTAGATTGGACTTCATCCGAGCCAGCCGTGGCGGTCATATGCCAGAAATCATATTTAAAATGTAATGCCACAAGATTATCTTGCGTATAAATAAAATTCTTGTCAATCGAATAATCCATCGTTGTTTCAGATAAATTATCGTTCCGAATCCATCGAATCCATCATTGTTTTATTGTAATTTAAAGTTCTATAGCCCTAAAAAAACACCCTTTAAGTTACTCGACCATTATGCAATTCAAGATTCTTATGGGAGTTGCCAATCCACCTAAAAGTATGATATAGCTTAACTACGAACTTGCAATCATGAGATATCTCGTTCCTGATGGAAATTGACCTGTCTAGGCGTATTCTGGAGACACTTATCGGCCACTCTGTATATCCATTTCTTTCTCACACAAATTCGATGAGAAGCACCACACAGTGAATCATTTTACAGGACCGTATAAACAACGATTGGCTTCAGTGTGAAGTCAATCCGATACAGACAAAAGGACTGAATTACGTAAGAAGATAAGCAGTCACTTGTGTGATGATTCACCAGTTTGCACTTGTACAACTTCACGTTATTTCAGTTCAAACTGAGCAACGACGATGAACGGTTTTCTATAGCATAAAAGTGAAGTGATCCGCTATGATTAGTGATTGTGTTGTGGGTATTAGGTTCGTTTATTGTGTAATTAAGTGATGTAATGTGAAATAATTGTGAGTATTCAAACCACATCTTCATTCTGTTCTTCAGGATTGTTTTGACAATTTTTCAAATAGATGGCCCACATACCAGCCTAATAATTCTGTATGTATGTTTCCAGAAAACGCAAGATTGGTCAATTTAGATTGGGAGGGAATATCTTGTGATAGCAAATTTGAAGTGTACGATGATTTGCCTAAGCAGGGTTGCATCACCCTCAATGGTTTCAAAAGGCAAAAGCAGTCAAATGTCACATAATTTAGCAATTCTATTCATGAATAGGTATCCTAAAAAAATGTTGGTGTTCCGTTTGATGTGGAAGATTTGTTTGGATAAATAGTTCAAGGACATTAAGTGGTCGAGTTTCTAAACTATAGAACTTACAAATTCGGTCTAAGCAACATTTCTTGCAGTTGGAAAAATTGTCGCCTAACAAAATCTAAACCAAATTTTTTTAGCATGTTCATGAATCGAATTGGAGAGATGAATGTGTCACTCCACGCATATTTAAGCTTAAAAAAAAGATCGTATACCTTGCTATTTACAAGCACAAGCTGTTCTCCTTCGAATTGAAATTATTACCTACAGACTATTTGATTGATTCTTTCCTTACTTGATAAAAATTCGTTTTCGAATAATATGAAACGAATTATGTAATTCCCAGCAATGATTTTATGTTTACAACAATTGTTCCGCCGACATTGTAGCTTCTTCAGGTCAATTTTACATTTCGATTGTTATGAAAGGGAGCTTGTAGACCCACTTCCAAACTATCTGCACAGGGGGATGAGTTGACAATATTTGTAATTAACATTATTTGTCCATTCGAAAATTAATTTCGGAATTATACCTACTTGTTTTGATTCTAAGAGTGTTAATTTTGTACTTTCTTTTTCAATATGAAGAATTTCGAAATTATCATAAAAAGCATGGACTCATTTTTCTAGAGGATTTACATATGTTGAAAGTACACTATTAGAGGTATATTTTTCTTCGATTCTTTTAACCTCTTCTTGAATGATCTTTCTGTTTGTTCAACTTGAACCATTGGCCAATAATTGTAGACTCTGGATAATTTTATTAGTTCTGTCTTCATTGCATTTGTAAAAAATGACCGAATTGTTAATTGTTCTAAAAGATATTGTATAATAAAAATTTCTCTTTGAGTATCCAGCTATTCTTCTGATATATTACTGACGTGAGTTCCAGAGTAGATATACAACTTGATTTGCAATAATTGCCGAATGGTTTACATTGAAAAACAGAGAGATCATCCAAGAAGAGGATACAAGTAAACACTAAAGGTGTTATACCTCTAATAGTGTACTTTCAACATAAGCAAATCATTTGAAAAAATGAGGGCATATATAGGCCTGAAAATTACTTTGTTCCATTTTATACTTACAGAAATATTGTAGTGAACTGTTCAATGTAGATCAGCCGAATGTTTCTCGAGTTGAACTGATAGAATATCAACTAGACGATAGACTCTTACATCGCGTGTGAAGTTGTGAAATTTTCCTTTTCAATCTTTTCAAAACTTAATTTTGATGCACTGGAGATATACATTCGCTCCAATCTAATTTCACAGACATAAATAAATAAATAATAACTTCATTTCCAGAAGAATGTAGAACATTATGGAAAAAGTCAAACAAAAACAAATCCTAAACAAAGCATAAACTCCATTCAGAAAGATCATAAAAAGTTTTTTCCAACAAAAATGATTTCAAACGCCTTTTAAAAATAACGATATTATTAGCATTCTTCATTTCATCATCCAGTTTATTGAAGATCTTCATACCTAAAAACATAGGCGAGGGACGTCCTATCCTATACTTAAAAGCAGGAATTACTAAATTATTTTGACCACGAGTGAAATATTGATGGTAATCGCTATTCCTATTGAATGTACTTTTATACATATAAATTAAACTTGCTATTTCTGAAATAAAAACTGATGGTAAAGTTGAAATATTATATCCTCTAAAGAAAGGTTTACATGACGTTCTACTAGAAATCCCTGCCATACACCTGATCACTCTCTTCTGACCTATGAATACATCGTCAGCATCTGACGAAGCACCCCAGAAACCACTCCATATATAAGCCTAGATAATACTTGAGCATCAAATATTGAAAGCATTTGCCCAATCATTGAGACATCTTTCAGATTCCAGAAGAGGAAACAACTTAGTTTCTTAACGAGACTCTCACATTGATGTTTCCAATTGAGATTCTCATCAACATCGATACCTAGAAATCGTACATGATTAACTCTACTCAGCTCAATTTCTCTCAGATTTAGATTAATGTTTATACTTCTATTATAATTATGAAAAACCATATAAACAGTTGTATCTGAATTTATATGCAGTGAGTTCATCTTGAACCAATCCCATAGTTTACCTAAATTCCTTGATAATCGAAATTGATTCCTCGCTTATCACTTGGTGAAACATAATTTCAATATTAATAAAAGAAATAAAATAAAACACTTGACTATACGTTCCACAAATTTTGTGGAACGTATAGTCAAGTGTTTTATTTTATTTCTTTTATTAATACCTAAATTCCTCTGCAGATTTTCTTGCAATGATAAATTGTTTTCGCCATGGACAACAACAGTGGCATCATCAGCATATAGGAATAAATCACACTCGATATCATTCAAAATATCATTAACATATAGTATGAACAGCACCGGACCCAAAACTGAACCCTGTGGTACGCCTGTCTTAATTTCGCGCAATTCAGATTTTACATATTTCTGTTGTGACTTCTGTTCAGATGTTTTGATCGCTACGAATTGCCTCCTGTTTTTGAGATAGTCTTTTATCCAATTGAAAGCATTTCCACGTATACCCATTTTCTCGATTTTCAATAAAAGTATTATATATCATGATTTACACAATCGAAAGCTTTGCTTAAATCACAAAATATTCCGCCAAGGCAAGTGCTCTTCTCTATATGTTGAACAACACACTTCAGAAGAGCATAAACAACGACGTTTGTACTGCGCTTTTGTCGAAAACCGAATTGATTATGGATCAAAATTTCATTCACCTCCAAGAAGTTTAGTAATCTGTTAAGAAAACAATACTCGAAGATCTTTGAAAATGTTGGAATTTACGATATAGGACGAAAATTGTTAATATCTTCATTGTCGCCCTTCTTGTGAAGTGGAACATACTCCAAAACTGACGATAAATGTGGAAAATGCTAATCGTTCGAAAAAAAAAATTGCTTGAACCCGTCTGAAAACGAAGCGACGTGATGATAATAGAACTTGCTGAAACATTCAAGGCATTTCTTTTCCAGATGAGATAGAAATTGGAAAATCTACAGGTCGAAATTTCTCGTTAGTGGGTTTCGTTGTTGCTTATAGTCAATTAACTATAATTACAAACGTATAGATTAGCACGAAACTGTTAGCAGTTCCGCAAAAGATAATTGTACACTGTGTTCCCGCAATTCCGTATTTTCAGGTGCAGACGCACTGTTGCCACATTCCTGACATATGAATTCGGGAAGAAGAGGATACAACGGTTGGATGATCGAGCAAATGATTCGACGACTATAAATGAAAATTTGATTGTAGATAAACAGATGTTTCATATGAAATGAAAACAAGAACCCGAGCGGAAAGAAAATACGTTTATTATGGTATGGTTAATTAAAAACCAATACAAACTGGTGGGTCATGTTGTTTCAACGACATTCAGTATATTTATTTATTTGGGTAGCAGAGATAACAGAACCGATATTTCGATGTGAAGCTTTTTTACCTGGTTACACACTTGATTACCGAAATGGCCTTTATTTAAATGCCATAAATTTTCTCCAGTTTTTTCAGCATTCTATACCTTCATATAAAGCATCCACTTCAATAAAATTCATCAAATTATTTCGTTATTATTCAACCTGAAAAACAATCTGAAAATTGGAACATATATGTCAGGTAGAAATGAAATTCATGTGATCATACATTTCGAACTTTCTACTGGATCAGCTGAATACAAAAATTACGGCTTCCATATTCAATTGAAAAACATATCGAGTATCGACTATTCGATCTTTGCATCTAGATTATGTTTCATTTAGACTATTCGTAACAATAGACGTTGATTCTATGTTATGTTGTTTTCGAGAAATCAACAGAACCAATCGTATCAAAATTATAAATAGAAACCTAGTGCAGGACTGTCAATGTAATTCACTTAAACTTAATGCTTCTTGTTACAAATCGATAATATGAGCCATGGTCAAATTGGACGAATTACGTTTCCAATTTCTTGACCACCCAGATTATTCTCCAGATATCGCCCCAGTGATTACTGGCTTTTTGCACACCTCAGGAGAATGCTCCAAGAAAAAAAAATAAGTCTATTGAAAGCAGAGTCGAATATTTTGAAGCTCTAGCTAGAAGATAAATAGGTTACGAAAAAAGTGAAATTTTCAAGAAGAAATGAGATTTGACTATTCAGGCGCCGACTTAATTATGTTGTCAGTTTTATTGCATAAAAGTTGTACTTCGATATTGGCCAGAGTGAATTAATTACAGTTAATTATTTTTGAACATGTGAAGAACTGTTCAATTTTCTTCCCTTCTTTGGTAGATTTCAATCAAACTGACCTAATAAAAATGTTCCAAGTGAAGATAATTCCCCTAAATTTCGAATATTCATATTCCCATCTTTCTCGTTGTATTGCTTCCGTTTTTCTTCAATGCTCGGCTCAAACGCATTAATTGCGTGCGATAGCGATCGCCTGTGATTGTTGCAGTCGGTTTTATCAACTCATAATACACTACGCCGAGCTGTTCGCCCCAAATACTGAGCATGACCTTGGAACCGTGAATATTCAGTTGGACCGTCGACGCAAATGACATGTTTAATCGAGAGTAACTTTATGATGCAGACACAAATTGACTAATATTTCGATGGCGTTTTCTATTGCAGCCATCTATTGCAAAACAGCGGAAGCAAAGTTGTACACCTAATATAAACCAAAACAAGTATGCATCGATTGATAATACAACTGATTAAAGTCCACTTTAGAGGAATACGATTCCTGCACGCACAGCAAATATACAGAGTGAGTCCAATCATATCAAGTTCCTAAGTCATTTCTTCACAATGGTCATTTGAAATTCTAGAAAAGTTATTTTCAGCATCCTTTATTATCAAAACGGTTGAATTAAGAGCTGTGATGCAATGAAGACATTTGATCAGCGTCACGTGTTCTACAACATACAAAAAAAGTCGAGCAAATTCACCGAAAACCAATTGAATGCGGTGCGTGGTCCTTTCCAAGTATTTTCGACCAATCTCGCAATGTTGATTCGCCCTGTATAATTAATCTCAAACCTGAATTGCGTTCGAAAGAAATTGGTACACCGTCCGATACTGCGTCGAACTGGGAAATAAAAAGAAATAGTGGGTTCTTTGGAAGGAGCAGAGAACGTATATTGCACTTTTTATTAGCGGAATTTTTGACTCTCCAGAGAGAGGAAAAGGGGGATTTAACAAATTCTGGCCAGTATGCCTTCCGTTCTCGACGCGATGTCCGTTTGAAGCTCCCCACTTAGGGATGCTTTCAAACACAAAGACATATCTGAATAGACGATCAAAGTTAAATTTCACAGAGAGGCCCAGGCATCGACTATCAATGCTTTGTTTCTTCTGTTCTATCGCATTCTTTGGATTTCCGTTGAGATGGCAGAATATGACACTTCCTAACCCTGTCTGATGGAATGTACAAAAGAGATTGTTTCTAATTCTCTTGACACCCTTCTATATCCTATGCGAACATTATTCTATGAGACTTGTTGTGACAAACGACAACAGCAAATCAGAACGAACGGTTCTTGTCGCCGGTTCAGATAGCGAAAATAAGGATAAAAACGTTCAAAGTGCATTTATGTTTCAAGAAGGTGAATCCACTATCAATTCCTCTATTCGTGTGTCGACTTCTATCGGATTTATGCAGTATGAGAATACGCAGGCTCTTAGCTTACTATCAAAACAGTATGAACGTTGGATGAAATGCACAACAAAATATGCACGAAGGTTCCACTTTTTCTTCAAGAAGAAATTTTATATTATATTACACTAGGGGAATAAATTAAAGGATCAAAATAAAATTCGAAATTTTAAGCAGTTTTTCAAATGGCTGTATGATCGATAATGGTCGTATTTCAATTTGAAAAAAAATTTTTGAAGCTTGAAGTTTATAGTTTAGAGATCTCATGATGAACAAATTTTTCGAGCAACATGTACCGCTCAATCCTGATGAATACAGTATTTAAAATTTCTGCGAAATTTTTTCAGTTTTTATTTTTAGTCTACAGACTTGGACATTTTTTTCCCAACTTGACCATTATATGAATGAGATAACTTGTTCATTCAGCTGCAATATCCTCTTTTCAAAATTTCGATACGACCACTTCTCGCTGAAATATCGAACTTTGAATTGAAAAGGACCTTTTTGTCTTTAACCATCAATATCTCACCAATCAATGATTGCACAGAAAATTTAGGGGATGTTTTGAAATCTTGAATTAGTTCTCTAAAAGAAATAGCTATAGTATTTTCGGAAAAAAAATTGTTTTCGTTCTCTACATCAATTTGAAAAGAATTCAAGACCTTTTGAGCGCTCGTCATCTTCATGCCAAGTCTGGCCTTGGAGAGATCACATATAAATTAATACAATTTTGTGGTTTCCAAGGGTACAATTGCGCATTATTGAATCAGCACTCTAAATCTCCAAACAAATTTTCTATTTTCGATCCATATGTACTTTTCGCTTAGCATTTCAATTTATTCCTTGTCAAATATACAGGTTGCATACACTACAAAATTTTCCGTATTCCATATTTCATGTTTTTTGGCATAAGTGATTTTTGTTTATTTTGCTCTTATCATTGTCTTAATGATTAAAGCTCAGTATTGTCACAGAAAGGAAACCCTTTTAACGAAACACCTAGAGCTTTAAATTGAAATTTGAAAACCATAAATGATGAAATTTAATACCGCTTGGAGAGTTTGTTGGTATTAACTCCCAAAAATAATTGTTTGGCTACGCCAATGGAATTCAAGCGAATCATAGTTTTCGCCTCATTTCAACTGTAGGTGAGCTGAGATAGCATTATAATAGCCATATTTCAACACATCCCATTTTGATAATCAATTCGATTAATGAATATTCATGATTTATAAGCGAAACATTCATGTTATATATTCACAGAAAGGCATTGACCCAAAACCTCGCAACCTATTATAATTATAATCAACATACATGTTGTTAAATATACTGAACAAAAATCGAATAATTATGCGATTTCAGCTCATGTGAAAATATTCATCGAATGATGAAAATTAACTTCAAGATGAATAATAAATACGCTAATATTTTATTGTTTCGAACTTCATTCGATGGAAATTCATTTTATATGAACCTATAATGGTTTTGCCAGACTGTAATTCTTCGACATTGTGGACTTATTGATAAGCTTCGTTATGCTGCAATTCTTCTCACAATTTATAATTTATTTTATATGCGATAAGACAATAATTCATCGTTCTCTTATCGGTCGTGAAATAGAACCTTGGGGAACCTCTAATACTGAAATTGAATATGCGATTATTCTAATGTTTTAATTTTATTTTCAAGAAATCCTAGGAAATAAGGGGAATATTCATTATAATATTGTTCATATAAATACTAATGGATGTCTGTTTATCTTTTAAGTACAACCAAATCATTAATTTGGTCGCCATGAAACTTTGGAAAGTTGTTGAGTACATTTTCTTTGAGGTTTCAGGCGAAGTACAATGCCAAAACTTCACTTGGAGAAATATGAGAGCGTCGTTTTGCCACGTTTACTTCTTAATATGGACTTGTGTCCATAAGGAAATGAACAAGTTTCAATAAAATGATAATAATACTTATTCGAATATCCTTCTCACGACGGGCGAGTAGAGTTTTTCGAGTTCTGCAAAGAAGTTCCATGTTATTGATTGAATTAGGAACTGCATGAATTGGCTGTAGAGTTATTGTGTACCCTATGGCCAATTTCTTTAGCTTTTATTCTTCAGTTGGCACAAAGATGAGGCAGTTTGGGGTGAACCCGCGTGAGAATTGGAACATGAGTCGACGAAGTGAGCTAGAAAAAAAACTAATTTCCGTTTCATTCCCGGGATGAGACTATAAAATTGGCTGCGAATCTGGTACAAATAATCACAAAGGTCGGTCATCTAGATTTTCAGACAGATTGCCTCTCCAATTTTCTCTAATCCGAAAGAAATGATTCAGGGAATGGTTCGGCAGGGACATCTCGTATTTTACCTTCTTCGTTTATTCCGTTCTGAAGCTGGGAAGCCTGACGATTTCTCAGAAGTCCTTCATTTAGTTTGCCGACCACTTTCTAGGAAAAAATCTGAATAGTCTCGAGTTATTCCACATCTGAAAATACTTAGAAATAGAGAATGCCATAAAAAACCGGTATATCACCAGGACCAGATAACAAACATACAGGAAGGATTAAATTAATTGGTCATTTGCTAAAAAAAATATAAAGCACCAGGCAATTTCCTCGAATATGACTCATATCTATACATTCACTCTGATCCTGAAAGTAAAAAACCTTTGAAAGTGCAATGATTACAGATTAATAGGCCCCAGTATGAAAAATGTGAGGCAGAGATGTGAAGTGAACAAATTGGTTTCAGGGTGTACGTGATGCCTTGCGTTGTCTCAATGTTTTTGCAGCAAAGAAGGCGAGATCAAGAGAAAGATGTTTATACATGCTTCATTGACTACGAAAAGGCGTTCAATGAAGTACAATGCTCAAAACTATCAGAATGTCTCAGGAAGAAAATGATTAGACAATAACGAAATAAATATCGCAAAAAATCTCTATTGGAATCAGAAAGCAAATATCAAAATAGAATCGAACATATCGTATGAAGTTTAGAATTCAGAGAGAAGTCAGGCAGCATTGTATTATCTCCTGTTCAATTTATATATATTTGAGGAAATTTTCATTGAAGCACTGAAATACATCGGAGAGGTTATAAAGGTTAACGGGGTGACACTGAACAACATGAGATATGCTGACGACACGGTCATACTTGCAGACAGTGAGGAAGACTTAAAAATGATAATAATAGATGATATCTAAGAGAGGACACGAGAATACGGCATATAAATGCATCTAAAAGAGACAAAGGTCATGGTTATCTCGAAAACCAATAATATAACATCCAACGTGGATCTAGAAGACCTGTGCATAGAAGAAGTGAACAAAATCAAATGAATGAATGAACATCACTGAAATATCTGACTTTATAATATTGACATAAAACGTGAACTAAATAAAAACTAATAAGTAAATAAACATACTGTTCATATATTAATACTTCGAAAATATGAATTAAAACAACCAGCCTCAGCGCCCTTCCAGATGATCTAAGACAAATTTTTCTTTCTATATACTCCTGGGATCTATCATTTCCTTGTGTAGTGTAGGTGTAAAGCATTTAAAGTGTGCAGGGTTTCGAATTCACTACATTCGCTAGGAGTTCCCTGATCGTGGAAAATCGCGAGGTCTTTCAAACATGATTTTTAAATTTTAATCTGCAGAATAGCAGCTTTTCCAAGTAAGCCTCCACAGCTCCACCTCACACATGCATACCGCACTGCAGGATCGACTGAATCAAGGCGTATTATACAGTCTTGACATACTAAATATCCAAGACTGACCGAAACTGATTGAATATTCAGGCGAACTTCCTAAGTCGGCTACTTATCACGTTGATATGCGGCTCTCAGGTCAAAGACTCATCGATGTTGATTCGGAGGTAATCCGCCACACATTGAAGAGAACTACATGATCAGGGACCTCCACAGCTTAAGTTCGAGTGTATCTTCAATCGTTTATCGACTGGTCTTTGTCTTCAAGCCAGTTGTTGATTTGATTCAAAGCAAACTCAACCGCGATGAACAGAACACGCCAATTTTTACCTTCCACACCAACAACAGCAAAGAGATATGCTTTAGAGGGCAACCGTAGGTGGAGCATTCGGTTTATTTTAACCAGGAACAACAGCGAGTGTGGAGCCCTCGAAGAGACCCTAATTGATTAGTCTGTACTTACTTACGTGACTCTCCAAGTGACCACTTGCTTTCTGTCTGTAATGAAACCAGTGAACTACTTCAAATACTTGAGATCCTGGATAACTGAGCGTCTGCACTCAGATATCGAAATAAGATCAGCTGAATCAGCATTTGACATGAAACTATGAGATCGAATGGTAAAATTCTAAATAACTCTCTCCTTTTATATGAGATGGAAGCCTGGACACTCAAGTTCGCAACTCTGAGGCGAATCGAAGTGTTTGAAATGTGAGTCTTTCACAGAATGCTCAAGATTTCTTGAATAGATAAAGTGTCGTAAACAGTGTTCATGCGGATAGAACGCTATTAACATATATTAGAAGGCGGACAAAGGCCTACTTGGGACACGTGTTGAGGGGGATCAGTATCAATTACTTCAGTCGATTATCTAAAGGGCAAACTTCGAGGACCTGGTAGAAGACAACACCTGAATGAAGAACGTAAAAGACTAGATAGGGATGAATCTCTAAACGTTAGTTCACACCACCCAAAACTAAACGAATTTTCCATGATTGTCTTCAACCAATTATTTTGGCCAAATTTATTTTTTTCAATTCAGCATATTTATACTTATTTACTATATACCTGAATGAATTAATGAAATGTATAATTACCTCTTATAGCTTTCAATTTCTCTATACGTAATTTCTATCAATAATTCCATAATAAATTTTTCCTCCGCTTGTGTGAGCTACTGTAATACATAATTTTCCTCATTATATTACTGATTACAGATATGAATAATTGACGTTCTTGCTGATGAAATATTGAATATAACATTACTGTCAACGTAAATTCTGTACAATACACATTCCCCGACATTGAATCAACCTGGAGTTGAACAAACATAATTTTCTCCAACGTCAAAATATAGCTGGCAGGCAAGCTCACATTTTTTATGGAATTGGCTCAAAATTGTTTTTTTTTTTTTATTCTGCATGTACAACTGATGAAACCAAACGGTGAGGAAAGGAATTATTTATTTTCATGGAATTTAAGTTGATCATCATTTCGTTCGAAATGAAGTGAATCAATCATGTATTCAGCCGATATAATGAATAACAAGGGTAACTATTCATGTTTTGAGAATACAAAAAATAAACAAGCGATTTTGATGCAAAATATTTTCATTGCTTTTTAAAATAATCGCTTTTAAGATCTATGCACTTTTGCATGCGATTGAACTATTATTCGAAACAATTTTTCCAATCAGAAGATGGTAGTTCTAAAACAGGAGTTTCTAGGGCCTCAACCCTCTTCATCCCCGGGCGATGACAAGGGTTATCCACGAAGTTTATTTTTAATTTCTGGGAAGAAGAAGAAGTCATTCAGTGTCAGTCGGGGCTGTAAGGTGGATGACCCTTTAATTTGATTTTTGTGTATCCAAGTACTCATTCGTTGCGTTTGATGTGTGTAAGCTCTCATTGTCATGTTGCAAGATGATTCGTCGTTTTGGGTTTGTTTCTTTTAATTTACCGAAAACTTCGGGCAAACAAATGATTTCATACCACTCTGAATGAATGGTCTCTTTTTTTTTACAAGAGTCACAATTGCCACAGGACTAGTTTTCGTGAAGAAAGACGCCACCATTTGCTTCTTAACGCTCAAGAACGAACAACTTTTGTTAGCTTTGCTTCACATTGAAACACCCAAACTGCTGACTGGTCTTTTCTTATTGGCTCATATGCATAAATCCACGACTCGTCACCTTTGAAGATATTGTATACCGCTTTGGATGCACCACATTAGTATTTCGAAATCATTTCACGGCACCAATCGACACGAGCAATTTTTTGAGCGTCATTCAACAAATGTGGAATCCAACTTGCAAAGAGCTACCGAATACATAAATGTTCGTGCAAAACTTTATGTATGCTAGTCATACTAATGCTTAAACATCTCTCAATTTCCTGATATGACACATGACGATCTTCTCCAATTAGTTTTCGTACAGCATCTATATTTTTCGGCCCAATGACGTATTTTGGACGACCTTCTTTAACTTCGTCCGGGAGCGAATTACGTTCAAGTTTGAATTCAGTATTCAAGCGATATACAGTGGCTTTAAATGGTGCTTCATCGCCAAAAGTTGAATTTAGTTGATAAATGCATTTTTCTTAAGTTAGACCACGTCGAAAGTCATAATTTTCATAGCTCGAAAATTTTCACGAGTTAAATCCATATTTTGACAGAGATGAAATTCTCAAATTACTGCAAACAACTAAAATTTTGCTCGAGTGTCAACACGTTATGAGTACTTATAACACAAAAAATGTCAAATTATACCATGTCAATATCAGATTTCATCCGGCAATATCAGTGTTGCCAATTGTCAATACATAAATAGTAGCCCTAATTATTGCTTCAAATTCTCTGAATATTTTTCCATTTGGGTCATCTGATGGAAACTATCGATTCTTTATCCGAGTAAATATTGAAACTATCGCTTTTCTAGTGGTGAGTGGTATTCAAAAAACAATAATAACGTGACTAGAAGTTACTGAACTCTTGCAGAGAATGGAATCTATCATCCGAAAATTTTTTCCTGAATGAATAGAGGTCATAATAGAAAACTGTGCGGAGAAAACATCTCCACAGTGAACAACCAAATGAATGGGGATCGAGTGACAGAACGGCCAGTATCGATTACATTTCCTCCCTTTCGTTCTTCGACATTCTTGTTTAATGAGTACCCTTATTTTTATTCATTGTCATGGATAAAATGACACGAACGAAACCTCATAATTTCCCCTCAGCGGAAACCCTTGTGAAAAATTAATTTCTATCGTTATTCCATTGAATTTTTAATGGCCTAACTTCTTGATCAGAATGCTTATACACATATATTTTAAGAATCCAGCTAATTAAAGGTAAATACATCGACGTCAGGCACCGTTTCTTTCACGTTCCATCAAAATCTCGGATTCCATGTAATCTTAACTTTGTTCGGAAATTATACATTGTCATATAATTAGACCAGAATACTCAAACACAAGTTCCGTCCATAAATTCCTGGATTATTGAAAATCGGCTTCCAGAAAATCGAGTCTTAGTTGAAATTTAATACATCGAAACTTGGTCATGCTGATTTATTATTGAGTGGTTCTACTCTGTTTCAGAACGCTTTAAATTTCAGTAATTTTGTATAATTTTCCGTCTCAATTTTTACCCCTCGAAATGAATGGATTAGATAAAAGAAGAGGTTTTGGAAACGAATTCATTAAAAGAATTATCTTCGGCTTAGGAAAAAGCTTCGATGTCTGGAAATGTTTTCGATATAATGGACTGTATAAAATAATAAGTCGTGCACTGATTAAACGGTTATTTGAACACTTTTAAAAACATTACCTCGAGTACATTATGTTGTTTTACAACTGACACATGAACACAACAGATAGAACTACACGAGAGCGTGTTTACGAGAAAGAGGGTTAGAATTTCTTTGCAACTATTGCGAACCTTCCTTTTACACTAGCACGTTTTCTAACAAGCATTTTATCCTTGGTGAATTATACCAATATACCTACTGAATATACAGGGTGTTTCCTAAACATGCGGCAAAAATTCAGGGGGTTGTTCCTTGGACTATTTTAAGCATGTTTTGTCCTTGGATGATTTTTGAAAAACCTCTTTGTTTCGAAGATACAGGGCGAACAACATTTTTCATATTTTTAAAATTAATAATAGTTTAAATAAAAATGCGTACCGCACTGTGTTTACTAAGTAGGTACAATTTATTTTTAAATTTGTTTAACAACATTCCAATTACTAAAAACGGCCAGTTTTTTGACTAAAAATTGATAAGTGCAGATGGTAAAGGAATACAGATTAAACAAGGTTTTCATTTGAATTCGTTTTGTGATGTAACTTAATAAGAAATGATCCTGGTGTTTTTGAAAGGGTTCGGCAGTCAATGAGGAGAAGATTGGATGCTTGTATGCTGGCTAGAGGTGGTCATTTCCAACAGTTTTTGTAGGTTGAGTTGAATTTTCATGTAATTTTTCATAATAAAATGTTATTATCTGAAATTTTGTTTCCCCTATATCTTCAAAACAAATAGGTTTTTCAAAAATCATCAAAGGACAAAATATTCTTAGAATAGTCCAAGGAACAACCCCCTGAATTTTTGCCGCATGTTTAGGAAACACCCTGTATATAAATGAATTAAATTTGTTGACTCAAATAGTATTGGCAGGTAAAACAAAGGATACTTAACAAATGGATTGCTCTGGTTCTTTCTCACACGAAAACAGTATTCTTCTGGAGACTTCCTAGCACTTTCTTGGTTTCCAACGCTTAGGAACAGAAAGGTCACTAGTTATCTTGTTCAAATAAACTTAACTTCTACTTGAAAGATGGACTTTTCTCTGGCACTTTCTTGGTTTCCAATGATGTCTTCTTTAAAACAGGAACAGAAAGGTCACCAGTCTTTCAATGTAACGATTTCACACTATGCAGAATGCGGTACACGTAGGACCTTATTATACGGTTCGAAGGACCATGGAAATATTTTCGATATAATGGATTTAATCAGTGCACGACTTATTATTTTATACAGTCCATTATATCGAAAATATTTCCAATGTCCTTTAACACTTTAATCAATAAGTCCTCGCCAGTGAAAACACATTTTTTCTCAAAATTTGACTTTAATCGTCATCTTGGACACCTCTGAGGGTGATACATGTACTCTAACACCCTCTAACTTCTCATTGACCGCAGTGTCTTTGCTTTCGAAATCAACAGGTATTTAGGTATTTTCTTCCTGTCAAAAACCAATGTTTTATCAATACATGAAACTCGTATTTAACCATTTTCCAAGCAACAATAAATGTAGCGTCACTCGACCTTCAATATTTCATTCTTAATTGTATTTTTCTGTTAGTTTTTTTGTACCGAATTCCATAAAATCAATTGTCTAAACGTATTGAAATTAGAATAAATTTGAAGAGAAGCCGATGATCAGAATTTGAGGAATATGGAGCGTAGGTAGAAAGGTAGTTGAATATAGAGAAAATCGCATATGTAAATCATGGGATTAAGACACCCTACAATTATCTTGTATAATTAGATTGAACAGCGATGGTGCATTAGGAAGTAGCGTTAGGGTTACGTTGTGACTGTTAAAGATCATCCCATTAGCGTTCAACCATGCACATATGATGTCTTATTAAGGGAGGTAGAGGCCATAAGGGAGGGAACTAGAAAGAGATTTCCATAACAGGAAAATTCATGAGTCAGAAGAACCGACAACAGGGCGAGATAAACATTGCGGTTCACTTTTTCTGAGAGGAATAATAGGTACTGCACCGATATTTTGCAAAAATTCACAAACATGTTATTCATTCAAATATTTTGAAATATTACTTACTTCATCTATAACGTGAAACATCACCCTATAATAAAAATACTTCATGTTCATTTCAATAGACAACTAAAAGTGTTTCCAATGGGATTGACAAAATTTGAAATGATTATAATGGCAACACTGATGTATTTTTTGACATTTCTTATGTCATTTGGTTCAGGGGGGTTTTGCCGTTGTAATCATGAAAAGATACATTTATTTCTGAACATGTTAATTTGCGGTAAACAAGAATGTTTGAATTTTCGTTTTCTAAACGTTTATTGATTCGCTGAACAAACGAATGTATTGAAGAACTGACATTTCTTCTATAGTAAGGAGAGTAAAAAAATTCGGCTTGTAAACTGAGAATTGACAATGATGTTGGGCTATCTTTTGACGAGGGACTCTCAATTCAATGATCAAACTTTCAGCTTTTATCAGGAACTCCAATCAGGAATTTAGTACAAAAGAAATACAAAAAAAAACTTAAAATCAAAAAATATGAAAAAAATATTATGAAAAATATTCTCAACTTAACAATTTTGTGAAAATACTCACAAATGAGTCAATGAAGTCAATATTTCATTTTCGACTGAAATTCACAATAGTAAAACAAATTTACATTTAAACATCAATAATAAGTATTTAAATTTGTTTGATTGTAATGAATTATATTCAAATAATAAATAAAAAATATTCATTTCACATAAAATGATGGAATGTTAAAATGGCCGATGCATTCTTCTGTCAAAGTAAATCTGAATATCAAAATTTTTCATTTATATTACATATAGCTACACAATAAAATAATTCACAAGTAACGAGAAATATACAACTTACCTCTTTTTTGAGGATTTCATGAATATAATAGAGAAAAACCATTTTTTAAATTTCGCTGCGATAACTCTATCGATAACATTCATTCAAAGAAACCAGGAATATAAATGATATGACAGTTTCACTGTATGGGGTTCACATACACGAAGATACGCATTGACGTAAGCCCAGATTTCCATCAACTTTCTTGTTTAGTTGAATATGCAATGTAGCATGCTACAAATTATATTCTGCAGTAGGGAGTATCTATTTATTTCTTATAATCCTCCTCCTCAGTCCTTTCTCCTACGTAAGGAGATGGTGACGTCATGACGTTTGTTCGATTGTGATCGACCATTCGTCTCTATTCTGAGCTCTGTGAGAAGCTTTCGGAAAGGAAAGTCCTGTGAAAATCCGCCTCTTGATCGTCGACCCTTGACTTTCCCTTCAATAATCAGTCTCTTTCTTCTTTCCTCTTGGTGATGTGACCAAAGTACCTCAGAATATTTATGTTAATTTTCGTGACGAGTCTTGTATTAATCTGTAGTTCTTGAAGGACAGACTCATTTGTGCGTCGTACTGTCCACGGGATTCGCAATATCCTCCTGTAGACCCACATTTCGAAGGCGTTAATCCTCTTTGCATCCGCTCTCTTGATGGTCCATGTTTCAAAGGCATATGTTGCAACGGAAAAGATTGATGCACCCGAAGTTTTGTGTCCTTCCAAATTTTCCTTCCAAATCGTCCTTCCAAATTGTGTCCTTCTAAATTTTCAACAGATTGACTTTTGCTGTGCTAGCCATCGCAATCCGCCGTTTTATTTGCTAAGATAGATAGTTGATAAGAACTTAGGTCTGACAGTTCTTCAACAGCAAGGAGAGTAGAATACTTCGGCTTGTAAGCTGACAATTGACAATAATGTTGGGCTGAGAGATCTAGTGATCGAATGGCCAAAAAGACCTTAACTGCCCCACGTTGGGCGCCAAAATTATGTGTAACCTCTTTGTTACAACTCAAAATGCCCGCGAACCGTCGTTTGTTTTGGGTCGTGGTTCTGATCTCTGAATTCACCAAATGGAAGGGACAAAAACCTAGGTCGATCAAACACCTCTTATGATTACACGAGTTTTTCACAATTTGAATGTTTAAAATATCTGGTACCAGAAAAATTGACATACAATATTTTACAAAATAGAAATATATATATATATATATAAGTGAATCCGAAATTTATAAATTTATAAGAATTAAGAATAACTTCCCTGAAGAGATAAGAACTTAGGTCTGACAGTTCTTTAACAGCAAGGAGAGTAAAATACTTCGGCTTGTAAGCTGACAATTGACAATGATGTTGGGCTGTCTTTTGACGAAGGACTCTCAATGTAATACTCAAACTTTCAGCGTTTATCAGGAGCACCAATCAGGAATTTAATGAAGAAAATATACCAAAAAAAAAACAACCCTTTTTTGAGGGTTTTATGAATATAATAGAGGAACACAATTATATAAATTTCGCTGCGATAATTATCCATATTCATTCAAAGAAACCAGGAAAAGAAATGATCTCACAGTTTCATTGTATCGGGTACATATGCACGAAGATACGCATTGTCGTACGCCCAGATTTCCATCAACTTTCTTGTTTCCTTGAACAAATTGAATTTGCAATGTAGCATACTACAAGGTCTCTTACCTTCGTTTCCAGAGATAAGTTATGGTTCTTGAAGATGGCACTCATTCTGTTATAACATCTGCTCCAATGAACTAGGCAACCTACTTATACTGAGGATTTCAACATATTCATTTTGGGGTCCTAAACAAGATTCTTTTATTTCAATATGATTTCAAATATATTGCTGTAGTAAAACTATGATGAATTGAATGGGATTTCATTGAATAATAATAATAAGTTTATTACTAACATTAAAATGAGAATGGTTAAATCAATAATTAAAACGAACGATTTCGTATATGATATTCAGTTACAAAATGCTCTGTTGTACTCCAGATTCATAGCAGTGTAGTTAGAGTTTATAACCATAGGGTATTTTTTCAATTTAAGCTTAAAAAAAATTAGTCTGGCATAATTTACATAGCGTAATGTGAAAAACCCCTGATGGAAATGGAAACTCAAGGCAAGACCTCCGTGATTAGCTCCACTCAATTATGCTGAGAGTCTGTTTCAAAACGAGTTGGAGGTGTGCACTTTTTAATTAGGAATGACAAACTATGTACATTATATCTGCTTGATATAAAGTATAACTTGATCAGCTTTCATCTGTATCATCTCTGAGAGTTCTTATTATGCACTTCAGTTTCTACAGTACTTAATAAGATGGTCATTAATTTTAATTATTTCATCGGGGAACAATTTCCGTCTACAGGTGGCCTGAAACAACACCTCATCAATCTGAAAATTTCGAGATAATGAACAATGAATGTCTTGAGAACACTTGTCTCACAACACTCTTTGAAGTGAAAACATGTGATATCCTGGCTTCGATTAAAAAAATTCCTCAAATTGTCTGACCAAACAGAAACCAATTTTGCTTGTAAAACTTGTCCAAATTGAAATTTTGACGTATCCGATCGGCATTCAACATATGTGGCATTCCCCGAATGTTCTAAGCATGACTGCCAAGGTTTTGCTACGTACTCTGCCTTGGAACTTATTGTTGAAATATTTGGGATTATTACCAACCAACAATTGGATGCACCACATTATTCTCTTGGTTATTTAACCGAAATCCATAAAAAATGTTCTGATAACGTCTATAGTGGAAAAGACAAGTTATGAGAAGGCTTTCCAATGTCAATATGTCTTACATCATGAGTTGGTGTTGGGAAGGGGGAATATAATCCTCATCAAAACAAAAATTGACGGACGGGTTTCAGAGAATGTATTTATAAGTTATGAAGGGTGGAGGGTTTTAGAAGGGACACCCGATATACTTGACGAATTGTGTCGAAATGAAATTGGACACCTTTGATACTGATATCAGAACTGAATTGAGAAAGTTCATTTCCATCTCCGTCCAGGGATTTCCTCGTATTACATAGGATCTTCTTCAACATACTCCACTTTAATTAGCTCCACGTTTTTGCCGGTCTTCCTACGGAACAGACTGTATAACTGGATCGAGCTAATGTTCGAAGGCGAATGAATTCCCGATTCCAATCGACTGTAATGAAATTGAACGCATAGTTATCACAAAATAATTTTCTGAAATCAAGCTAATAAATAAGAAGAGAGATTATGAATTGCATAATGGTGCGAATACATTTACCGGCCAACATATTCGTATTTCTAATTAGTGAAAACGAGGAAAAAATAAAACTAATACAGTGGAAAAGAAGAAAACATATTTTACATTGTCATGGTTCTGGCACGCGATATTGCCTGCCAGGCCTTTTATTATGAAATGGAAGATAAGATCTGCGTTGGTCAAACTGGATGAAATGTCGGTAAAGAGCCCTATTTCCCATTTCGTTTCAGCTTATATTTCTTTCCGACTATTTAACTGAAACATTTCAGCATTTATCGCCTACTAACAACTTGTTTACTCTATTGGAATAGATTGAGCAGGTGGGAACTTGGGTCGATTGACCGTTTGCCACACGTTTAAACCGGTTTCTGTTCCATTGCTCTAATAGGCTGATTGACATTCACAAAGCTCGGAAAATATGATTTATATTACGTAGATACGCCAAAAGCATCACCTGGCCAGATATGGCTCAAGGGAGAATGTCTAACTTACAACTTCCAGAAACGGCGGAATATTTCGCTTGTTTCCTACATCTTGAAAGGGAAAGGGTAGACTTTCCGTGGAGAATTCATTCAAATATTCACGAATACTAATAAAAAACTCTGAATTATACATGAATTACTAAAAATCTTATTTATTCAGTGGGAAACGTAATGAATTAAAACAATAACTCATGGTATAACGTAAAAATTTATAAAATAACGAATGAATTCATACAAAAACTTCCGAATTAACAATAAAATCGAATAAATTCAAGGAACAACTTATAAATTCCTACAGTTGTTTGTGAATACCTACGAAAATGTGTGAATTCATAGGGAAATATGTGAATTGATAAAGAGAAATACATTTATTTCACACTGCAATCATAATCCAGAGGAAAATGTAGGGGCTGCTGATTTTTTGTGTAATAATGTCATTCACGAAGTATTCTTGATTAAATGGTTGTGAATAAGAAATAGATATAATAGTAACAAAATGAAAAAAAACAAATAGTTCCATTGAAAACCATTCGTTGTCAGCCATTTTCTCGAGGTAACGTTTTAATATATTTCCAACCACGCTATAGTGAACTGAATGAGATTCATGTGGAGCTGTTAAAGTTTCCAGTATCACCTGAACCTGATACAAATTGGGTTAACATGGTTCAAGGAACTTTGAATGATATCATACTATGTTTGCAATCAATTTATACGTTTATTTTACCAAAATTTTCCGATAGGAACAACAATTATTTCTCCACTTCTATAGCTTCGTCTGAAACAGTTAATCATTTGAGAAGACTCATTTGCAAAGACAATGTTTTTTTTTCATACGCAGATTTTATCGTCAAATAATAACGAAATCAGATATCTGTATCTTGTGTCTTTACATTTGAAAAGGAATTATGGCATTGTGAATGCCATTGGTGGCGAAGGAATTCGATTATTTATCAGATGAAGATAAAGAGTTAAGGCAGAGCCTATAAAAGTCAAATAAATTAACATATTCTTTCCGAATAATCAATCAAATTGAGAAAGAAAAATTAAAAACGAATCCTCCATCACGAGTATCACTCACGTACACGATGGCACAAACTGTCATAACTGTTTTTGAAGGCATTGACAGACACTAAGTTCACAACCGTCGAGAGCAAACCTTTCGATGAACCAATAACCCGATTAGAGTAGAAATTTCATTTCTGTGATGATTAAAAACTTTCTCCCGATAGCATGACCATGAAGACGGCCATCGAGGCTCAGTTTGAAGAGATGGCTAAGATCAACTCCAAAGAGATTGTCAGTAGCACGTTAGGTTGTAATTAGATCGCCTCGAATCGTCCTGTCTGTATGTTCATTGAAGATAGTCTCTCTTTGTAACTTGGTCGCTGGATACCCTCTAACAAGACCAAATCTCTATTGA
Organism: Harmonia axyridis; assembly: GCF_914767665.1. Lineage (NCBI taxonomy): Eukaryota > Metazoa > Arthropoda > Insecta > Coleoptera > Coccinellidae > Harmonia > Harmonia axyridis. The sequence goes on from NC_059508.1 coordinate 3,062,055, forward strand.
GAACACCAAACAGGTCAACCAAACTCCATGGGGTGGACTGGAACAGGGCAGCAGATGTTGATGGTCTTCTGCATCATGAACAGAGATCTCTTAGTCCAATTCGCAATCGGAAGAATGTGGTCAGACCAGCTAAGATTCTCGGTAATAATAACACAGAGTTCACAATGACTGCTACAGGTGTTGATGGGGGCATCGTACAGTTAGTCCTTGAGAAAATCTAGGTGTAAAACAACACATTCATCAATCGCCTTCTTTCCTACCAATTTCTACGTTCATGTTCGGTTTCAATGAGCTTATGATGTTCTCGCGAATGTACATATGTTTATATGATCCCCACATAAAATATTTTAGTGGATCCTTTGTTTTCGTCGTACGGTTGAAATTTAATAGACGAAGACTTAATTCAGCAGGTGAATGTTAGGGAGATAGTATTCTCTCAATTTACGATGACGAATTATTATGACATCAAGTGTGGAAAGGCGTCTCATAACGAGAGGTTAAAGAGGTAATGAAATTACCTAGTTTTCCTGCCAAGTATGTCACAGTTAGGAAGACATAATGATGTTACTGGGAAACCGTTATATTTTCATAATAAACTGCGAAACGCATAAAGTTTCATAAAATACTCCAGCCTCCAGATAGAGGGTAAGGTGTTGAACATAATTCGGATGTATCAAATATTCAATAAAAACAACGATATTTCACGGGGCCTGAAAACAATAAGGATTTATTATGATTTTCATGGAAGCATTTTATGGAACCCTTATATGAAATATTCATAACAATATGAGGAGACGAAAACTTACGTCGTATCATATTTTGGCCCAAAACCTGAAATATTTTTCAGTGTAGAATATTGAAAATCAAAATGCTTTATATGAGGTGTAGTAAAAAGAAATCCATCATTTTCACTTGAAAAACAAGGCTAATACTATAGTTAGAATTATCCGATTTATGTCGAATATGCGTCAATATCGATGTATTTGGCCTGGCGTTGTCTTGATGGAACACAATTGCTCTCTTATTGGCTTAAGCTTGCCGCTTCTGGACGATTGCTTCCTTCAGACTGTTCAATTGTTAATAGTACAGTTGTGCCATGGGGAGCAGCTTATTGCAGATAATTTTCTCCCAATCCCACCTAACATACAGTAAAACTTTCCACCCATCAATCCTAGCTTGGCCACCGTTTCCAACGGCTCACCGCGTTTCGACCACGACCGTTTTCGCTTGACGTTGTCGTAAGTGGTCTTTTTTCATCACCAGTCACCAACCGCTTGAGAAATGGGTCGATTTTGCTACGTTTCAGCAGCGATTCGGATATGGAAATTCAGTCCTTGAGGTTTTTTGTGTTAACTGGTGTGGTACCCATACATCGAGTTTCTTCTTGAAACTTGCCTTATGCAAATTTTCAAGATTTTGGAGATATGTATATGAATTTGCTAATGGGTTGGGTTGAGTTAGGAGCATATAGTGATCTCGTTTCTGAACATATTAAGTGGATTAAAAAATCAACAATTACAAATACCCAACTCATCAAAATATTGAACTGTTTCAGCCATTAGATACTATTTGGTTATTCATCATAATTAAAACAAGTTTGGTACTTACTAAGTTCAGTTCCAGTTTTCGATAACGAAACGAACGCCAAACAGAAATTCTGTAGCATTTGATCAAATAGAATATCAAAACCCTGAAAATTATGGGTCATACGACAATAACTCTCTCACTAGGTTCTTCAGTGCAGATTCATTCTGATTTTAAAACCTTCGTATGGCAGATTTTTTTCACAAAAAACCCTGAATAGATTGTAATTATTTGTTCATCAGAATATAAAATTTCAACAATTTAGGAGTTCATCATTGCAATAATTGAGATACAATGGAAAAACCTTTTTATTTGCAAAAACTATAAATTTTTTCGGAAAAAATTAGTGGGACATACGAAGGTTTTTTCCAAAAATTGAAAGAATTGATCAAGCGATTTCCGCACAGAATCAAAATGGATCTGCACTGAAAAATCTAGTGATAAAGGTAGTGTACATCCCCAAGATACTTGAAAAATGAATTTACACCCACAAAATTTTTCGGAAATCTTATATTCATGGGAATGTTCGGTAGGACTGTTACATGTGAACAACCCTGTATATATTCAATAGTGAAAATTTTGGGAAAATAATGAAATGAAAGTTCCTCTACTACTTAATCCAAAAAAAAATCAATTCGAATCCCTAAGTAATCTTCTGTGAGCTGATTCCCTCTGAATAAAACCGATCTTAAATAAGTTTATGTTGTTTCAGGCAAGAGGAATTAAAGAATGAAGAAACAGCAGATGTCGTTCCCTGTTATTTATGCGGTATACTCAACTCCCAGAAATTATACCTCTCACAATCTGCGATAAAAGGATTAGGTTTGTTTCCACAGGTTCGATTCCACAGTCAACGTTGAGCTTAACTGATTCAAAGGAAAAGCGGAAAGCTTCCGTTCGGAATTTCTAAAGATACATTCTTTGAAGTTTCATCCTTCGTTAGAGAATCAAAAATCTTCGACTTGGATTTATAGGTCGTAGAATATGATACGGGGTGTTAGTGAATATGTGACATTCTACATGAAAAAATAACAGCAGTTTGCCATATAATTTTAGTTAGAAAATGACTTTTTCAAGGTACAGTGGTTTAAAATCAAAGCGTGAAATTCTCCCCTTCCTTTCTTTACTGTGTGATATATTGAGACCAGAAACTATGATTCATTATGAAAATCACCTGAAGTGAACAGCATTCTTGTAGATACACCCTGTGTAGACTAACCCTTGAATGTAGGTAAATTCAAACAACCCTCTCGGAAATCTTCACGGTCCAGAACGTGGGTAAACCACAAATAAAGTTATAAAAGAGCAATTTCACTTCAGCATTAATTGAATAGCCGTCCAAACCAACCAGCCACCGACCAAATTAAATTGAATGTGTAATTTTATAATGTTTGATAAATTATTCACCCTTTCCCTAAGAAATCAGACCGACAGTGTTGAATACTAGGACTTTCTGCATGTTTCATGATTTCACTTTAGAACATAAATGAATTTTTCAAAATGGAAATCTCTTTTTACTGTTTGATGAAGGGAATATGTAATTCTTTGTCATAATAACACATAATTGAAGCTCCTTCTATCCAAATATGCCATTCAGGATAATTGATGCAAAAAAATAGTATCAAGAAGGTGACAGCTATCCTGTTGAAAGTAGGTGTTCTGTGATACCGCAAAATTTTCCATAACTCGAACAAAAATTTTTTTTTGTGTAGAAATTACAAGGCGATAGATCTGGAGATTTTGACGGCCAGGGAATATCACAACAGAAAAACACGTTTCTCAAGACAATCATTGTCGTTGTTGAAGCCAGAGTGTTGGTGGAACAATTGTTGTTAACATTGAATAATTGTGGAATTATTCTATTCTATATTATTAAAATGATAGAGAAACGTTTGATTTCGGAGGTATTTTTTCGTTTAGTGTGTACAGCTCGTAGAGAGAAACGAGAAAAACTAAAAATACTAAAAGAAAGAGAAAATTTCGAACTAACGCCTCGATAATTGAGATTATAGCTCCAGATTATCAATTATACATATGGATTCACGGCTTGGCTTGATATTCAAGCTACTTGGCTTGAACTTGACTTGAAATCAACTCGATTTCAAGTTGAGTAGTAGTTTTTCAATGTCAAGTCAAGTACTTAATGAATAAATACTTTGAAACACTACTACTTGACTTGAACTTGAGTTGATTTAAAGTAAATGGGTAAAGTAAATCTACCTAGAATACATATCCATTGGTAATGTGGAATTATGGGCTATGTAGATCATCCTATATTAGATCAACCGATATGTTAGATTTACCTTATAGGTAGATCGACCTACAAGGTATATCTACTGACAATGCGGATATTTAGGCTATGTTGATCTCTACCTACAAGGTGGATCAACTGGCATTGTGAATTTACGGACTATGAAGATCTATCTTTAAGGTAGACCTACCTACAAGGAAGATCCATTGCCGTGCTAGTTTTGTTTTATTTCATTCAATAATGAAGTTCCATCGAGTAAGGGTCGCATTCATTAAATATATGATGGAATCATTAACAATTCCTCAATTCTACAGCGCAATTCCGGAACACAAAACAAATACAGTGAAACATCGATACTCATTCCAGTTTCTTCTTTTTTCGAATTAAGGGAGGAAAAATCAGATCTACCAGGGGATATGGCGTCTGTAACTCTCCCTTCCGGATCGTTCCGTGGATAAAGAGCTTTAGCATCCCCTTTCTGCTCCTCCTTGATATACAGGTGGGATGCAGGAACTTCCGGTGTAGACTGGCAGAGCGAACGTCTTGCCTAAAAACCCTATGCGTGCTGTTTCCTCTAGAGATGACGATCTCTTGCATCTGTCGCATGCCTAACTGTTTTTTTATTCTTTCGTCCTCCGGTGGGACCTGCAAGGAAGCTCCACCGCCAGTTATCCATTTGTTTATCTTTCATTATCAAGGATACCGATTGAATTAAAGGAAACTGGATTTAAAACAGAACTCTGGGAGAAAATGGCAAATTTAAACAGAATAATTAACTCGCACAGAAAAATATTCTGGAACTCTGGAAGCGAATTAAATATTACATCGGCTATTGTATAATTTATGAAAAACTGAAAGATCGCTGGGACTTAATTCGGCATTCTATAAAAAATCGGCGAAATTTTAATGATCGTTTATTATTTCTCACAGACGGAATGTTTCATTTTCAGAATCTTGAGATCTTGAGACATGTGGAAAATCTTAATTGGTCCATCATGTAATAAAGGATACATTAATATCCAAATACCATTTCTCTGATGACAACATTTTTCCCCATGGTTACCTTAATATTTCTTCGTTTCGACATACAAAATTCCATTCACAATGCAAAATCTAAGAGATTACTTCAATCAATCAACAGTTTTTCGAACTTCGCGACAGTAATAATATCTCGTTTTTCTTCAATCAATTCCTGCAGTTTTCTCGGCAGAATATTAACTGAATATTCACTAAGATAGAGTTGTTTTAAACTTCGATTCGTAGAAATTCAACCTTCAAAATCCATTGAAGGAATTGATAAATGAGGTTCAGAAAGCATATTTTTTGATATTTCCTAATGCTCATGCCAACATGCGCTATAAATAGATCTTGAATATTGTCTCGAATTACAAACGTTCATTATCGAAAACAACAAATCAATAGCATCATTTTTTGTGAAGGGAAATGTAAGTAAAATAATTGTTAGTAAACAGACGGCATTGTTAACGCCACACAATGATTTGGGTAATCAAAATTGGTGGCTATTTCGGTATTCATGCGATTGGACAAAAATTGATATTGATATTCTATCATACAAAAATATGAATGCAGTTTATGTTGGTTCTGGTTTATCGGTGTGCATTCAACAAGAAGAAATCATTTGTAGGGAGCTCATATTACAGTTTACATAATACAAAATCGAAAATGTTTGACTGACTTCATACGCATGTAACCACTGTGATTTTCAGTACTATTTAATTTATTTCACTATATTGATTTAGTTCGATATATAGGCGGAGTTATTTGAAACACAATATTCTAGTCAGTAACGTTTTTGGCATGACCGATTTTTTATTATGTCACAATGTCAATAATTTTCGAATTTTGAGCTGAAAATAGTGTCATCTCAAATGGCATGGATTCCACCAGGTGATCGATATCCTCCTGAGATATTGTATATCAGGCAAAATGTTATTCATGCCGGAGAGCTTCTAGTACTTATGGAGTAATGGCTAACCTATGTCATTCGACGTTCCAATACAGTGGAAAGTTGGAGTATACCACTCCAAACGTTGCTGTCGGTGACAAGCCGTCAGTGGAAGCACAACATGTGGTCGATAGGGCTGCAAGCCAAAAGCTCTTATTCGAAGGTAAACTGTTACAGGACGTCCCTCGTTTCGAAATCAATGATTGGCTATTGATCGTATATTGGTCTTTTAATAGAAGATGGCGATCCTGGACCTCATTTTTCTGTCTTGGTCGTCGACTTCCTCGTCTACGACCTTCTTGACCCTCTCTAGACCATGCTTGAGAACACCGTTCAACAGAGGATTGGTTACGGTTATTATTATTATTCTTAATCACTGTAAAGAGGTCGTTGCGGTTCTGTTGACCTTACGGGAACCAAATTGCTCCTTTGGTCTCAACCCTACTTATTCATACAAACCCAGGGAAGGGTCGATATGGTTAACGATACTGACGATATCCTTAGGAGCTTTGGCTATTACTTCCTGAGTATCCAGAACTGACTTTCCTATGTGAGTGGTTCTTAGGCCAGAAATTTGCATACTATGTGTTAGGCTGTTTCTACATCCTTTCCACAGAACCTGCAGATCTCATCTGCTGACTCACCAATGCTGTACAAAATGTATTTGCACCGTCAGTATCCTGTCAGCAGTCCCACCAGAATTTCAGCTCGTGGTAGCTTCAGAAACTTCCTGGTCCGGTGAAAGCACCTCGAATTTCTTTGCCTAAGCATGAACTGGAGTGTTTCTCTATTGTCCCACTATCATTGTTGGACCGCTTCCGTATATTAGTCTTTTCCAAGCCCACAGAAGAGATCAGGATGAACAGGTTTTAATCTTGTTCCTTTTCCGCAAGTTCATCGGTTTTTTCGTTTCCACAATGCCCCAGTACTGTCTGTTCGGTCGAGGTTAAGACGAATAGTAATTTCCCTGAATGTAAAACCATCCCCATTTAATCCAATAATTTTACCTCTGTGAATTCACATAGATGTCGATGATTTTCATATTTTCGCACTCTAGGCATAATCGCAGCCTCAAAACACAAAGTAGAGCAAAAAACAAAAGAATTGAAACCAAAAACAATACCGAAATCGATTTAATTTTCTCCTCTCTTTCATTCACTAAAGAGGTGGACAGACAACTTGACACAAGACAGAGAGGAATGGGCAGAAATGCAGGAGGCTTATGTTCAGCAATGGACACAGAGAGCTGACTAATGATGATCATCCACTATAGTGGATTCTATGGGTTCGCCTAAGCATGTACCCAAATTGGTTGATTTAATTTCTCAGACAATATAACAGTAAAACGGCAAATTTTTCCTGGCTACTAGATAATTTCGAATGAAATTTTGATCAATCACAACCCTGGCTAGTTTCGTCCAAGTTTGATCAACTAGTTCCAACACTTTTTTGGTGTTGCATTATTATGTCACATAGTAAGAATACATTGAAAATGTAGCTTGAATTGGTAATTCTTAACCATGTCATGCTTCGTGTTGATATCTTCATCAGAACCATAAAAAAAAGTCATACAGATAAAGAAAAAAAGTTATCAACTAATCACTATAACATCATTGATGCGATCATTGACTGTATAATAACATCTATTCAATAATAACTTTTTAACAATTTTCTTGAATTAACTAAAAACAAGAGATCAAATATTGTGAGGCAAATGGTTACACAGTTTAACAGATTGATACATAGGAGACATCTCTAACTTTGTTGTTCTGTGCTTGGGAACATACAATGTTCTATCACTTCTGGTTCCATAGTTATGAAAACTAGATAACTGTATGAATTTTTTCCTTCACATATAGTAGACATTTCAAAATGGAAATTGACGATAAGGTCATAATATTGTTTTCTACAAATATTGGTGTACAGGACGAACGTGAAAGTATGCTGAAGATTATACGTTAAATACGTTTTTGTATCATGAAAGCCCTTCCAACATCCGAAGAGTTTCCCCAGAGTAGAATATTATACGACAGGTGGCGCTATAGACCATGCTGTAATAGATATTTATTAGTGATTCTAAAGGAATTAAGGTTTTCACCCTATTTATGGCAAAATGAGAACTGTTCAGTTTTGTGCAAACAGAATCAATGTGCATATCCCATTTGAAATTATTATCAAGGTGAATGCCAAGAAATTTAGTAAAACTCTTAGATATAATAGCACTATCCAAATGGCGAATCACCAGCTCACGATCACTATGCATAATAGTGAAGTGGATACATTCAACCTTATCAATATTGATCATTAAATTATTCTTATAACACCAGTTCACAAAGCTCTCTAGTAGAAGCTCACAGAGAGCCTGAAGTTCCTCGAATGTTGGGGCCGAAACTACTATCAAAGCATCATCAGCGAATAGACTCAACATAAACCCTCTTATCGAAGACGAAAAGTTCTACACGTCAGCAAATCCAGGAAAAGTACTCTTAAATATAAAGAATAACAATTTGAGTCACCTCGTAAAATCTAACGGAAAACTTATGTAAAAATAATTTGCGCAAAAAAAGGGTAAACCTTCCCTTCCTAATAATGTACGTTTATTTTCGAATCACCTGTGTACATGTTGAAGGAGAAGCTTTCTATCCTTTTTCAACTAGGCCTTTCATTTATATCAACATCTCTCTCCACAATTTTCGGACATATACTCATATGAATCTCACATGATCTTTTTATCAAATCCCAGTACCGATATATCGTGTATATCCTAACACAGATGTAAGGCTCGTCGTTGGAGATGAGGATATCGGCTTGGTAGAGAGTTTTCCCAATATGATCACAGCATTATTTTCCATTTTTCCTCTAGTCTTACTCACAAGATTGAATTCTTACTGGTATTTCAACTAAGATAAATATATATCTAGTCCAAATTTCCTCTTTTCATCATGAATTCCACAATAAAATTGACAATAAATTGTCGAGAAAGAACAGATCAAGATCAAATAAGAGTTATTTCAACATAAGATGAGACATAAGGCGAAATAATTGTTTCGCCAATACCAATAACCTTCAGACTCTTATTTCTTTTCTTTTCATTTAATCTTTATAAGTTTTTGTTTATTTTTTATTCTGCATTAATTATTTATACTCGTATATATTTCCGAATATCAATATGTTTTGAATTGTTTCAGTGATTTTTATCCTCTTTTACACACTTATTGTTGAATGTATATATGAAAGACAATGTTCTCTACTAGTCATTACTACTCATCTGCTATATATTATTCTGAAATTGGTTTTCATCAAATAAAAACCGAAACAATGGATTATTTCGCCTGAGATTTTACAGTCCTTCAAATCACAAATGTTGAATGAAAAGAGTCGAGAATACGTTCCAAAGAATTTCTCATGAATTATTCTTGTAAACAAATAATTCCGTGATTAGAAACGAACCTGGGGACATTGTTTACATGGCTGTTGAAGTCTAAAAGGAAATGCCAACCATTTTTCAATTAAATGATCCTTTGATGAGGCAAACATTGAATATTAATATTTCGAAATTTCCAACGCAAGCATCGCTGTTTCGATATTTTCAGTTTGATAGTCGTTTCAAAGGAAGAATATGAAGTGAAATTTCAATTTCAGATCAGATAGAACTTTGATTATTTCACAGATGTCTCATCGTTCAGATCCAATCGAATAATTTGATTACTAAGAAATCAGATTATACGAGGAACAATTAATAGGGAATCGCATGCAGGATCAAACGATATCAAGAGAGAATTCAATGGATGCTATTCATCTTCCAGCATATCGATATTTTTTATCAGAACTTCCGATCCCAGAGAATTTCAACACAATGAAGCTGTGAATCGAAATATTTCCGGGGATAAGGATAATGAAAATCTCCTTTGTTTCCTATAATTTTTTCCAACTATGTGCTGAGTTTATATTGTTGTTTTTTCTTGTTCAATCCGAAGTTGCGATTCATTGAATTTACTTTGAAGTAAATTTTTCAATTGAACCTTGATAATAATGAATAATATTCCTGCAGTGCAGTAGGACTATATAATGATGAAATAGGTAGATATTTCTTTTCGTGATTTAAAATAAATCCATTGAAACTAGGAATACCACAGAGATCTGTGCTTCGTCCACTTTTTTTCTAGATATTCATCAATGACCTCTTATCCCTACGGAAATACTTTATCCTTTTTTTCAACACATTTATTTTCTCAACATTTCTGAAGATTAAGTTGTTTCGTTAAATAGTGTCACACCAACATTTTCTCAAGTACCTAACATAAAAAACTGAGTATGTTTATTATTCAATTGTCAAATATAATCGCAAACTTGTTCTTTACCATTCAGATAATGTTAACTCATATAAATCTCATAGAACATTTTTCTATCTGGATAATGGTTCGAGGTATTTTGTCCCAATTGTAGCAATTTAAGTCATCTTTCATTTCATGATCTTCTTCTGGGAAATTCCTCAGAAGTTGGTAGGGATTATATCATTCAAACCTCAAAGTTCTGAACGTACACCGAAATTTATTTGAATGGAGATTTTAAGCGAATATTGGTTATGATGTAATCCAATTTGAACATCTAGTAAGTGGCTTACATGATTTTGCAGCCACATTCGTACTGTCTTTGAGGAATTGAAGCTTATTGAGTTCCTACATGCAGCGTCTTATCTCGAAGATCAATGCTTCTATGATATCAGTAAATTGGCATAACAATGTAGCTTCAATACTCCCACAACCAAAAGCCAAATATATCCAAACTAATTGCTAGATTAATCAAAAGTGTTTTAAATTTGGATATGAAATTTACCTTTTGACTTTGAAAAATCTTCAAGAGTTCACTTGAACTATTTCTAAAAGCAAAATACAATTGGATTTTTAACAGCTTCGAGCGTATTCTGAATCAATTATTCTCTTTCCGATCTAGGATAAGGGATCAGGCTCAGGATCCACAAATATGGGAGGTATCGATTTCCCTAAAAAATCGAGACACAACTAAATGATTCAAAACGGCTTTTTCTTGTGTAATACAATAGGTCTGGCGGAAATTGATCTCTCTACGAATGAACGAGATACGAATTCCAGTATTTGGTCCTCACATCCTGTATTCGAGTATTTGTAACCTCATCTGACCCAGGTAAACGTATCATATCGATAAAAATCGAAATGAGGGCAGAAATAGTTAATTGGCGCATTGTGTTGCAAAATTTCAAAATCGATAGGCGGAAGGTGAAATGAATATTTTAGTGATTTTATCTATCATAATTTGAATGAGGAGGTGTGCGTAAAGATGTCTTTTTCGGAGCTCGTTTCCAGAACAGAAGCGCAATATTATTTCGGCAAAATAACTGCATTTTCTAACATTCAGCCTGGAATAATATCAACTTTGTTATTATATTCAATAAGGTCGTAAATACGATAAGTCTCGAACAAAATAAGTAAGAAACACCAAATATCGAATCAAAAGTATAACAATTCAAGAAGAATATAAAAAATGCTCAAAAACGCAGGAGTACTACAAGGTTCTGTTCTTGGTCTGGTACTCTTCATTATATACCTGAATATACAACAGTCAGCGAAACAGGTAGGGACGTAAGCAGATGATGCGACTATCATTAACAGAGCCAAAAGAGATTGCAGTTGGGCGTGATCTCAGGAGATGCGATGAGAAATGCAGCGAAGTGGCAGGAGCACATCACCTGGAAATCAATATGAAGAAAACATAGGAACTTTCTTTCTGTACCAAGAAACTGCCGAGTTCTGATAGTTTGTCTTTGCTAAAGGGTTCACAATAGATGATCTGCTTTTCTGGAGAGAATATATCGAGACACTATGTGACTACACTATAGACAGTTTTTCTTTTGGTGCGTAGAATGAACCAGATAGAAGGAATAGCAGTAGGCTATCCTCAAATACCATGCACAATTCCACTATATCGCGACATATGGCATCATTATATGGGGAAATTCATATGCTGCCCATAAAGTCTTCATGCAGCAGAAGAAGACACTGAGAGCCATAGTTGGGGTACCTCCTGGCATAAGGAATATGGCATGCAATCACTTGCTACATCTTGCTCGCTTGTGTACGTCACATTCACCAAAATATGGATAGTCTGATGAGAGGAAAGGATGTTAACAAACACTGAACGTCATATCACATCTAATTCTGCCTGAGCATCGTCTCACAAATTTGCAGAATTCAATAAGGTGCCTGCTATTTCGTTTGTTTGTCATCTTGGGTTGAGTTATGCGGTACTGATGATCCCTAACAAGGGTGAAACCGGTATATCGCTACTCTCCCTCGATGACATGCATTCTCCTTGGGTTACTTTCGATTATGATTCCTACGTAATAGTGTGAAAATCTTCTGTTTGACAATGGTTATGTTGATGGCATTTTGCTGATACATTAACTAGATAGATAATTAATATCGTATGATATTATTACACACTTGGAAATTGTATTTCTTTTTCTCTTTCTTTTCTTCATTCATTTTCAATTATCAGCCATTTTATTTATTGCAGAATTCATGTCGATACGTTGTAATCAGACTCTACAATAGGCTTCCTGCAGACCTGAGGTCTAGGGAAAACACCAGTAAAAATGATATGAGGAAGGTCCTTGAAGAGAATTCGTTTTATACTATTACAGAATTTTCAACTCACAAATTTGTAATTTTTATTGTATGAATGTAAAGATATTTTTATGTTTGAAAACGTTCCTTGTTAATTTTGAAGGATAATAAACTACTATGACTATGACTATGATTACCTTTCCATTTGAATTTATATCTACCAAAATGTACGTCAGCCATCAATTTGATTCAATTATTTGATTTTTGTATTGATTTCTCAGGATTGTTGTTTCGATAATAAGTTTTAAGAATAAAATTCCATTTCAATGATGAATTACAATCGTGCTTGATAACCTTCATCAGAATTAACTCATTTGAGTTTTTAACAAAGAATATAACTTCTGCTTTCCTAAGAATCAGTAAAATAATATAATGGCACTTGAGATTGCGAATACAGAATCCGTGTCAGCGACACAATAGTGGAAAACAAATAGTGGCCAGTCCCAACCTGTCCCGGTCGCCAGGACAGAATCGCTTTGTGGTAGACCAGCTGCGAAATGCACTTGATTAATGCTAGGTGTTTATTCACAGGACATGAAAGGTGGATGGACCGCCTCTTCCCCTGGCAGTACGACCCCTGGCAACCCCCAACCAACGCTACTGACCGTTCAGCCCGTGCTCACTCAGCCTCAAACTGGTACTCAGATACAGACCACGCAACAGTCTACGCAACAACTTAAATTGGATACTTCCAGTAAGTGAAATAAGGCAATTATTTTAAAATATTTTCGTTCATCAGGCTTTGGTTTCTATTCGATCCTTCGTGTTGAGTTTCGGATCATTTTTATAAACTTTAAATAGAATTTGCAGAATGGCAAAGGAGCTGGTTCCAAATTTTACAACAAAATTTAAAGAGCTAGTTTGGCTCTGATTATTTGATGAATTGATGGAGAATTGACAGTTTCCATTGCGTGATCTTCAACTCTATTAACTATTACTCTTGAAATCTGGACAGTCCAGATTTTCGATAATATGGATTTGCAGAATGGCGGATGCGTCGGTTCTAAAAATTCAACAAATTGATGAAAGATTCATATTGAATTCAATAAAAGGATCATATTTTAGCAATTCATTAAAATATATAGTTGAATTGAAAATCAAATTAACAACTACGCACTTTTATATTCGAATCTTCTATTGAATTGATCACTTCCAAAAATTACAATCGATTCTTGAATTGGCAATGTTTTACTAACTCCAATTCTGATAAATTCCTTTTTTGGAATATCGTATGTTCTTTTTCGATTCAATATTGCTTATGCTCAATTTGTCTTTTCTTCTAGTTGCTTGGTAGCTATTATTTGCTTCCGTAGGATTATAAATTTCAATTCTTTCCTGTTTGAGCAACTTAAAACACAAACTGTGAGACAATTCCAGTTCCTGATCAAAAATACCGCCAAAAGGTATTGACGAAAGTATTTGTCGTTGAGCTGGTACAGGTGTCTCCTACACTCACGCGCAGTTGTAGCATTGTCGGTCATTCAGTTTCAGTGTTTTCAAAACTACATCAAAAATACATTAGATTTTGCTGATATGGTTCCGGCAAATATTTTACTTCTCAAAAATTAAATCACAACATGCAGAAGACAAAGGAGAATTCGATTTACGAACACTAAAGTTTGCTCGAAGCTTGAAAATGTTTTTGCACATTTAAAACAAAATATTCAACGGAACTCACAGTCAGATTTTGTCCACTAACGAATTCCACTACAGGATTTGAGGTCTGATCCTACTCTGAGAATTTCGAGTTCCTAGGTTTTTCATTTTAGAGTTATTTTGATTATGGGCGGACATAATTGAATTTGACCACCGATTCGTGTAACAAGGGTTCGAGAAAGTCTAGGGAAATATGTGATAATTGAATCATCTCACGTCAGATATAAGTAAATCTATGTCGTGATTTTCCCGAATGAGAAATGAAAATGTTATATCAATTGATACAAAGCTCTAAATATTTATCAATAATGATTAGAAACGAGAGATTTGAGGGTTCTACAGGAGCATTTCCTCCAATATGAAAATTCCCACTGCTACAGAATGGAAGAATGCTTAAAACGAAATTAAAAGATTGCTTGGTCGTTGATCCTCTAGCCCTACTTTTCACAACGTTAGCAGCCCTGACAGTTGAGTAGCGTTCAGGATTTTAAAAATCACATTATTGTCGTAAGTGGGATTTTAGAATGTCAAACAGTTGTCAACCGACTTGCTCCTCTTTCTGTCAAACATTGCTCCGCTCTGAAACAAAATGAGGTTTCTTAACGCTTGACATGAGCATTCTGGGATGTTGAAAAACTGAAATGGGGCACGTGACTAACAGCCGACGTCTATTGGTTGCTCATTCATTCGTGATTCCTTCACAAGTGAATTCCGTAGATTTTAAATAGAATATTCATATACTGAGTGGCGTTGTTTTTTCACTTTGATCAAAAAACATAAGAGTACATTTCCAGGATGAATTATTCACGTTCGTTTTCTCCATTAAATACTTGAAATTTCATCTTCCAAAAGTTCTATGTGTCAGCAATCCCATAAGAAATGTTTTTCATCTGGTTTTTTTCATTCCTTCGAAGTCTCTTTCTTATTCAAAGTTCAAAT
Source organism: Harmonia axyridis (assembly GCF_914767665.1). Lineage (NCBI taxonomy): Eukaryota > Metazoa > Arthropoda > Insecta > Coleoptera > Coccinellidae > Harmonia > Harmonia axyridis. The sequence goes on from NC_059508.1 coordinate 3,077,113, forward strand.
TTTGAAGAAGAAAGATCATTTACCTAAATGCTCACTTCAACCGAACGGAATTCAATTTGAAGTTGGAAAACTCATGTCAGAAAAATACGAGGAATTGATTATATCGCAAAATATCTGTTATCGATCCAAATTCCTGAGAATTTGTTTCATCTAATGTAAAAATTCAAAACACTTGAGATCACTATCAAAATTGAGCGAAGTTCACAATTATGGATAGATCAAAAATATTTTTTGTTACAACAACAAAAATATACGAAAAACCATTATTATAAGTGCACTATCGAAACTTTATATAAGTTATCTATATAGGGTGAGTCTTTGACTTGTACATATATTTCAACCGATCGGAAATCAGGATTCGGAAAAAATGGTAAAGGAAAAAAATGATTCTTTTGATCTCTAGAATCTACTTCTGAAATATATGTACAAGTCAAAGACTCACCCTGTATAATGAAGAAGGTACTAAAGTATGAAATGCTCTAATGATATGGGAGAATAAGGAAATAGAAAGGTTTTTTCAAACGATTCAGAAATCAACTAGTTATATTTGTACTTCTATGAACATGTTTCCATGCAAAAAATACAGAAGTACAAGACTTTTCTGTGAAATTTTTTTGTAACTCGATCTCCATGAACTGTACTTCTATACATAAAATAACCAGCTTCGTAACTTTGATGAAAATTATAGAAATGCTGGTCTCAAGTGAAAAAGATACTTGAATTGGATCGTGATCTAAATTTTCGAATCAAAAGTCAAAATGTGAAAAATCTAATTCACGGTTTATCAGTATGCTTAAAAACTGCGCTCAACAGTCAGCTTTTGGAATTATTAATAAAAAATGGTACTTAACAGTCTACTTTTTCTAGAATTTGCCTTCAAAGTCAGCGAGGTGGAAAAAATCAAAGAACTAGACATTTACTCAAAAATTAATTTTTGCCATTTTAAGATTTTTCTGATCAAGTTATGATAGAAATGCTAAAAATCAATGAAAATTTGCTTTAGATGTTGGTCAAACAAAAAGAAAAAGGTATGGCAATAAATCACACATCATAATGTAAATGAAAAGAAATTCATTTATAGAATTTACAGTAGGTTTTCAAAGTGGCCATCTCCAGCCTCAATAGCCCATGAGGGACCTGTTTTTTTCTTTTTGACGTCAATCTCGTGTCGATATTTTCTCCTCTCCTATAATTTGTTTACAGAATGGTGAAGGGTTTAGTTTCTAAATAAAAATCAGCATTCATCCTGGGAGAATGCATGTGTGAATTGTTTATTCGAATGCAAATTCAATTTCGAGTTTTCAAAGGGTTTGTTGATAAATCACCAACAATATTTAATATTCCAGTAGATAATAATTTGCAAACACAATATTCCGGTTTCCATGTATTACGGTGTTACCGAAATATAAATGCAAATAAAGATAATTTGTTTATCATTTCTAAGCTAAATAAAACCTATATCTATTAAATCGACGATATACGGAACAGTGTGCATACTCAATCAGTTGAAGTTATCATCAAACATTTCCCCGGTTAATTAAATCAAAATATTTTCCTTCAATTCATGGTATTTGATTCTGAAGCCAGCCTGAAGGGGGGCGCTTACATTCAACCTGGACTCAACAATTATGTTCATCTATAGCTCATGTTACATACACTACATTAATGTGGAAATTAAGGATTGCAAACTTCGTAATCCAAACTGCAAACAAAGAGGGCCCTGATTTTATTAGTGGAAAATTTCAACAACTACTATTTCATATCAACACCACACAAAATACCATGTTGATGGCAACATTGAAATTCACGTGTTTGTGCCACTCGATTGGTTGTTTTCCTTCTAATTTTTGGTTGAATGAGACGAGGCGTTGACTTTTCGAACAATAACAATAATCATTTCTGTTGTTTCAAAAATAGTTAAAAGTTATTTTCAAGAATTAAATAATTCAAGTTTTCACACGAAATCAATTTGCATTTAACATCTCATCTACATTCTGTGTATGTAGAAGTTGTTGAAGCTCATTTAAATAAACGATTGGAAGGTTTGTTTGTGCTTCATTTCATTAGTAAATCATTCATTCAATCGCCTTCAAACTTCGGGAAATTACGAAGTTCTTAAAAATGTACTTGAAGTATTCTGCAACCTACGCATCCGCCAATTTGCAACCTTCTCCTTTTCATTGAACTATACGTAAAAATAAACTGCTCCACATGAGTTAGGGATATTGACTTAAATTGCAGGAAAATATAGTTTGAATGAGTTTTTTGTGATGAAAATTCATATTAATATGATTTCAAGTTGCAGGAAATAAAATTAATTTTAGCCTGTAGGTCTGTAGCGTATACAGGGTGGATAAGAAAAATCGAGTAAATAACGAAATTTTATTCTCGAAGAATTCAAGCATTTTAAGACTATCAATACAATGTATGGCCTCCACGGGCATCAATAACATCTTGACATCTTTGCCTACTACACACGAGGTTGTTGAACATTTCTTGAGGAATTTGCTTCCATGAACGGGGCAGAAGCTTTCTCAGATCATTTAAGGATTCTGGGGTAGGTTGATGATTATCTAATCTTCTGTGGAGCATATCCCATGTATGTTCTATGCAATTCAAATCTGGTGAGTGCGGAGGTATTGGTGAATGTGGAATACCAAGCTCCTCGCGCGCATTCTCAACTATGGCTGCACGGTGCGGTCTAGCGTTATCGTCTAGAAATTGAAAAGTTTCTCCAATAGCAGCGTGAAAATTTGGCACAACATTGTCATTGACATGCTCCCTATAGTGTAAGGCGGTCATATTCCCACGACAGATGTGTAGATCTGTGCGCCCGTTGAAACATATCCCGGCCCATACCATAACACTACCCCCTCAGAATGGATGGACTTCTTGGACATAGCGACGATTACGGGGTATGCGTGGGATTGTCCATACACTTATTCTTCGAGAATCTGAAGATCGTCCATATCTGGATTCATCAGTGAAAAGGACCCTACGCCAATGATCGTTCCAATTGATATATCTCCTTGCCCATTCCAGTCTTTGACGCTTATGGTCACGTGTTAATTCCTCTTAATGGATTTCTAGAACCTAGATTCACCTCTCTCAAACGTCGTCTGATGGTTTCGATGGAAACTTGGACCCCATCTGCATTTTGAAGACTATTCCGTAGCATTCTACACGTACATGCAGGGTTTTTCGTCGCCCACCAAGTCTTAGTCTTTCCAACACGGAACCTGTCTCCCTGAACCTATTCCAAAGTCGAGATATCACACTTTGGCTGACTTGGAGCCTTTCCGCTACAAAAACCTGAGTTAGGCCACCCTGTAGCATTCCGATAGCCCTATTAGCCTCAGCGTTTGTTAATTTAAGTCTTGGCATTTTCAGAAAACTCGTTTCAAATCGAAGCCGTTGATAAACTGACTCCATTTCAAAATGAGAACATTCATGAAGCATATGCAAAGAACCAAACTTCAGAAAAAAGGCGACCAGATTGACGAAATGTCTCATACTGATTTTTATTGGATCGATTCAAGTTGTTATTGAGTTTAAAATGATTTTACAGCGATTTTCTCGCAGATTACATACTTTTTAAAACGATTGAATACGATATCCGTAACTCTTGTGGAGCAATAAGTATATTTATATATTTCTTGTGAGAACGAATTCCAACGGAATGAACACCATACCAATTGATTTTTCTGACGTCGCAGCAACGCATAACGTATAAGCATAAAAATGAATAATGATTTTTTATTTCCATTTTAATGATTCTGAAAGATATCACCATGAAAAAAATCGAAATGAGACCTTGAATTTATCAGGATTGAATTGAATTAATCGATTCGTTTCCAGACTGTCCTTCTAAATCGGTTTATTCAATCCCTACCGATGTAGAAGTTATTCAATTTGCAATTTATGCTAACCTGACGGAACATCCGCAGTGCTATTAACTAAATACCAGGATACTTCCGATATTTGTACAAGCTGGCACATCCTGGTTTCTGATATACGCCGACAGACACAATTCTGAGACATCAATCAAATTATCCTTTTAAATCATGGAATAGTAGACTGGTTCGAAAACTAATCACTCAACAAATCGTAACGAATCCCTCGGTAAAAAATGGGAAATTGGTGAATCCATGTACTTTTAATGGGCAAAATCCCATTTTTGTGTTGATTTCCGAATATTTTTTGATCTAGTTGAAAATTTGCCTTTGGATGTAAAATTATAAATGCAAAATTTCATGATGTTTTGGAGTGTTTATATAAAATAACAATTTCAAACTCTGTCCATATTTCAAGCTGATCATGTCATCATAACTATAGAAAATTCAAGAAGAAAATTAAACAAAAATACTTAATTCTGAATATTTCTATGATAACCGATTCGATTGGGTTGAGACTTCGATAACTCTTGTAAATTTTGGGCTAGGAGAATGATTCAAATTTTGACAGCACTCAGCTCATAAGCTTGAATTATTTTTGACTCTACAGGCTGGTCCGAAAATGGTGAAACCCTATACCACCCTGTTTTCTTAGATGAGACTGTCCAATTTTTCTAACATACTCATAATCTCCATTAAATTCTGATTTCAAAATACCCCAATTGACATAATTTATTTGTGGTATTTTTTGACCTAGGCCACTCTTCTCGAAAAATCTAAAGGTTATAATGGTTCAAACTAAAGATCATATCTGGAAAACCGTTTGAGAAAATTATACGAAGTATTTTCATTGAATTCCCGAAAAGTATTTAAGTCTATTGCAAATTTATGGATCATTCTACAAGTGGTCCCAAAAATAATGTAATGTTTAAAAAATTTCCTTTGAAAATAGAAATAAGTGCATTCTTTCAAATGGCATACCCTGATTATTTTTTTCTTGTCGGAAAGCCTAGTAAGTAGTCTTCTTGTCTAGACATATTGCATAAAATTAATAAATTTCAAAATGCTCCACATTTCATAGAATGGCAGTATACTTTTCATGCATAGTTAAGTTTCGAATGGACAAGATTACTCAACTCTATCAGGTGTGTGAATAAGTCTTTCCCGTTTTTTGTAAGAGATGGCGCCACCAATACTGTGCGAGTATTTAATGGTTACATATGTCATAATCAAAGCTTATTCATCTGTCAACAATTCCACACTAACACATTAGTTGAAATTTTTTCGCATCATAAATTTTTGAAATCGTGAAAATGTCGAAATTTGAGCCGAGTCGACGTCATTTGCGGGAAGTTTCACTTTATTGGTTCAATTTGAAGAAATCTGCTGCCGAGGCGCATCGGTTGCTTCAGGAAGCTTATGGAGAAGGTTGTGTCGATGATTCAAGTGTTCGCGGATGGTTTCGACGCTTCAAAAGTGGCGATTTCGACGTGGAAGACAAGGAGCGTTCCGGGCGGCCGCAAATCTTTGAAGATCAAGAATTGGCGACTTTGCTTGATGAACATTCGCGTCAAACGCAAGAAGAACTTGCTGAAGCATTGGGAGTTGACCGAACAACCATTTCCAAGCGTTTGAAAGCCATGGGAATGATCCAAAAGCAAGGAAATTGGGTGCCGTACGAACTGAAGCTGAGAGACGTCGAACGGCGTTTTTTCACTTGCGAACAGCTGCTTCAGCGACATAAAAGAAAGGGTTTTCTGCATCGTATCGTGACTGGCGATGAAAAGTGGATCCGTTACGATAATCCGAAGCGAAGAAAATCATGGGGACTACCCGGCCATGCATCATCATCGACGGAATTTTTTCGCAACGGGATTCGTATGTTGCCAGAAAGATGGGGAAAAGTTGTAGCTAGCGATGGCCAATACTTTCAATAATTCATTTGTAACCATTTTTTCACAATAAAGGCTCAAAATTTGAAAAAAAACGGGAAAGACTTATTCACACACCTTATACCTACCAGTAATATCAATATAATAATAAGCCATATCATCAAAATATTTGGAAACATTCATTTCAACAAAATGAAATGGAGACCTCTTGAAAAACCGCGACATAATCTGAATTATCTCAAGGAGTTCGAAAAGACTGCATATTTTCAGCCATAAAAGTCTCATCAATATCATTTAAGGCTCATATGATCTGCTCAGATGTCTGCAAACTGTGAACAACACCTCATTTCAATCATATTGAAATTATTAAAAAAAAATACATCTGAACAGATTATATGAGCGATGAATATAGATAAAACTTTTTCCGCTGGAAATATGCAGTCATTTCAAACTCTTTAAGAGAATTCAGACTATGTTCCTGTTTTTTCATGTGGTGCTATTTCATTTTGTCAAAATGAATGTTTTCGACTATTTTGACAATTTATTTGATTTGGCTTATCTTAAATTAATATAACTAGTGGTTGTTTAGTAGAGTTTAGTAATATTATCCCTTTGAAACTGTATGCGCGAAAAGTATACTGCAAGCCAGAGTAGAAAAGATGAAATGCTTTTTGAAAATTAATTATTTTAGGCTCGAAATGTCTAAATAAAAAAGGAAGACTAATAGGCTATCCGATAAGAGAAACAATTCAGGGTATTCCATTTGAAAAATGGACTCATTGAAATTTTTAAAATTTCAAAAATTTGCAGTATCTTTCGGTCACCCATAGAGTGATCCGTAAATTTGCAGAAAATTTCCGAGAATTCAATAAAAAATAAATCGTACAATTATTTCGAACGGATTTCAAAATATGATCTTCAGTTGAAACCATTATATTCAATTCAATTCAATTCAATTTTTCAATTTTTCAATTATATCCATGAAATCTTTCGAAAGAGAAGACTACGTCAAAAAGTAACACAGATAAATATGACCAGCAAGGATGGCGTTAGGGGTGAAACAGTAAAGCGACCGTTGCAGGCGCATTTTTTTGGGCAGACCAACCAGTACAAACAGATTTCCCTATTACCTTCATTGAAAGAGGGATGAAATCATTATATATTTCACAAAGACGAAAAACAACACTACCTTCGCTTCCGATTGTCAAACTATCAATCGATAATAAATTAGTAGGATTCAAAAGCGGTGCGAATATTCGCATTTGCCGCGTTGGTTTGTGGGAGCCATTATTTGGAAGCCGATGTTTACACATTCATCATTCGTCGTATGGAAAATTCCTACAATTTTGCATTCGAAACTAGTTACTGTTAAATGACAAATGTTTTGAGTGGAACATATGTTTGTAATACCAATTAGTTTTCGAAAGAATACTGAAACTTTGCATGCCCTACTCTCTTTGTATCTTGTGGTGTGATAGGTAATCAATGTTTGATCTCACGATCAGTATCATTTCGTTGTGAAAATCAGACTTAATAGTCAGGAATAAATCGAGATACCTACAATGATCGATTTCGTATTATTATTCCATCATCAGGCCAGCTGAAAATACACAACGATATATACAAGATTTCTCTATATTTTAAAGGGTGTTTTTTTTAGAGCTATAGAACTTCAAATTGCAATAAAACACGGATGGATTATTCGATTGACATGAATTTTATTTATCCACAAGATAATTTTGTGGCATTGCATTTTAAATATGATTTCTGGCATATGACTGCCATGGCTGGCTCGGATGTAGTCCAATCTGGACGTCCAATTTTCGATGACTTTTTCCAACATTTGTGGCCGTATATCGGCAATAACACGGCGAATGTTGTCTTCCAAATGGTCAAGGGTTCGTGGCTTATCCACATAGACCAATGACTTTACATAGCCCCACAGAAAGTAATCTAGCGGTGTTAAATCACAAGATCTTGGAGGCCAATTCACAGGTCCAAAACGTGAAATTAGGCGGTCACCAAACATGTCTTTTAATAAATCGATTGTGGCACGAGCTGACATGTTGCGCCGTCTTGTTGGAACCACAGCTCCTGGACATCATGGTTGTTCAATTGAGGAATGAAATAGTTAGTAATAATGACTCTATACCGATCACCATTGACTGTAACGTTCTGGCCATCATCGTTTTTGAAGAAGTACGGACCAATGATTCCACCAGCCCATAAAGCGCACCAAACACTCAGTTTTTCTGGAAGTAACGGTGTTTCGACATACACTTGAGGATAAGCTTCACTCCAAATGCGGCAGTTTTGTTTGTTGACGTAGCCGTTCAACCAGAAGTGCGCTTCATCGCTAAACAAAAAAAAAATGGACGTAGTGCGCGATACGTATTCCGCACAGAACCATTATTTTCGAAATGAAATTAAACTATTTGCAAGCGTTGTTCAGGCGTGAGTCTATTCATGATGAATTGCCAAACCAATAAATAATAATAATAAATCACTTAACAGCTGTTAAATCGGTAGCCATCTTGAACAGTAATGCCAACTTAAAGTTATATACCTCGAAAAAAACACCCTTGACCATTTGGAAGACAACATTCGACGTGTTATTGCCGATATACGGCCACAATTGGAAAAAGTCAGCGATAATTGGACGTCCAGATTGGACTACATCTGAGCCAACCGTGGCGGTCATATGCCAGAAATCATATTTAAAATGTGTTTTTTTTTAAACTATAGAACTTTAAATTGCAATAAAATAACGATGGATTATTCGATTGACATGTATTTCATTTATCCACAAGATTATCTTGCAGATAAATGATTTAATTTCTACTTGATCGATCATAAAACATACTATGGAAAAATTCATTATTTAAGATAAGAAAAAATAAATACTACATTTTTTCATCCACTGAATTTGGTTCACCGTGATACCATTCTATCTAGGGTAGGAGGGTGATATCGAACAATGTCAGAGGGCAAGTTTTGTATAGTTTGTCGTTACTAGGATGGGCTTCACTTTGATGTCTGAGGGGATAATTTAGAGCAGAGAATATATCCACTTTCATATTTCAGATACCGGCAATAGCGGTACACCGACAATTTCCTCCATATCAAGGTGTTTGTATCAAAATATGTCCACCCCTTCCTCCACCCCGATAACTTAACCATATTACCTTACAACTCCACAAACTAGGGCAGAAACCGTAAACCGATGTTTTGCGACAACCACCGCACTTTCCAAATTTGCGTCTGACGCATCTTCAGCGGGTTCCGTTCGATACGCTATTACTGAAAGGGACACTTCTCGTATTCACTTCAAGTACAGAAACATTTTTAGATGAAACCAATATAAACTGCTTGTCGAACGTTGGGGATTTGAATTAATTTGGGTATTCAATTCGAAAAAAAAAAACAATTTCATTTTGAATTATGTTTATGTAGAATATTGCATTCAGAATAATAAGAATTCCAAAAAATTACGTTTTCACAATGCCAAAAACACAATAGTTGCGAAAGAATAGCCTCGATGTTAGATTAACTTCATGGAGACTTCTCTGACTGTGCTTGAAGGAAATGAAAGTATCTGTGAAGACTAGGGATTTACGGCTTGGCTTGATTTTCAAGGTACGTGGCTTGGGCTTGACTTGATTTCAAGTTCAGCTCAAGTCAAGTAGTAGTTTTTCAATCGCAAGTCAAGTCAAGTATTTATTTATCAAGTACTTGAATCATATGTTAGCAGTTTTATTGCGTAGTGTCACATCAATAAAAATGACAAAATGAGAAGAAACCTTGCAAAAAAACACTTTTGTTCATTAAACTCATTGTATAAAAAACCGAACATATCAACCTTATGAAATAGAAACATAAATTAATCATAGCAAAATAAAAAAAATAAGTTTCTCAATATTGAGAAACCAATAGGCTTTGTTTGATTTCATAATTTTCCATCCAGGATCTGAGACGCAAGAGGCATCTTATACATTTGTCGCCTAACCTATTGCGTGTTTTTATAAATGTGAGAGCCACTCTTGAGAATTGTATTTCAAGAGAAGATGAAGATGCTGGCGTTGATGAAAAATCTTTGGCCATTTTGGCCATGTTTGGAAAGATATTTCTGAAACTACCAAAATATACCAATAGATTCCATAGAAATGTGAGAAAACTACTAATAAAGTCATACTGGCTAATGCTTCAGTCTCTCGGCGCTCGAGGAATCCCCTTATTTAGTATAAGCGCGCACGTGATTGCAGAAATATATGCCATGCGACGCGTGTATATCAAGCTCAAGTAATATCAAGTAGGTTAATATCAAGTCAAGCAATAAATATCTTAAATCAAGTCAAGTCAAGCTCAAGAATGTAATTTTTCACGAGCTTGATTTTCAAGTCCAATAGTTAAAATGTCAAGCTACTTGGCTCGAAGAATCCCTAGTGAAGGCGTTGACTTGCTATTCTGCAAATGCTGGAAGGCTGTCTTCTCATCAAAAAAGTTTTAAAAAACGGTTCTACTGGCGTAGTTGCGAGTGATTCACCATTTTTGGCTCTTTGACGAAGTGTTTCAGTGGCCACGTACCGTACCAGTAAATTTATTATCACATATCGGCTAACATTGAAGAAATTGGCCACTTACACTTGTATTCCACCAGCCTGAAGCATCCCAAGAGCTCTGTTGGCATCAGCTTAGGAAAAAATTGTCTTGGCACAATGAAAATTGAATTGAAAACAAAATACAGATTAAAATCATTGAAATGTGAATTTCTGAAACACATGGTCGAAAAACTGGATAATAACTTGCCTCACGATAAACCAGAACACGTTTTTATAATCGTTATTGTTCATGTAATTTGAAAAAAAGATGAGGTGATACGAAAAATACGGAAAACAACAATATCTTGTTTCCACTCCCCCTACAGAAAGTGACGAAATTCGTATATCCTGCGTATGTATCTGCCTATTTAAAGCACTGTGAACGTAAAACTGTGCGATTTACTTCACCGTAAACAGAAAGCACAATCTACAACCAATACGGTAGGATCTGTAAAGTAGATCGCACGGCAATAAACCACTAAGATAAATTCTTTAGTATGTAGTTGCCACGGAAACGAATTAATAACAGCCCACGTAGCCGATAACCTTTTGACGTTTGGTAATTGCCGTCGTAGAAAAAGTATAATACACAACTCGAGTTGTAAGACAATTACGCACCCCTAGAATTGCTTTTTTCTAGTCGTCGTAATATGCTTCTTGCAAGTCCTGTAATGTAATATACTATTTCCTTTGGGAGCAATCAATTTTGGCAGCCTTGAATGCATACTGTTATTTATTTTTAACATAGAAGATTATGGAATAATGTGCATAAAGTGAGTATACTTCGAAGCGATATATTCCTTTTGAAGTTAAGAAGTTTAATTAGGAAATATAATTCGAGTTTCACGAACACTCATGACGAGATAATCTAATTCTGAAGAAAACTAAATAAACTAATCCGACTGGCAAAACTCTTGATCAATAGATATCTACAGGGAAACGTGCTGGAGTCGGAGGTAGGTAACGATGGAACGGTTTCGCTCTTCTTAGAGCTCATCAGTATCGCACAACCCAACCAATGATGACAACAAAGTGAAAACAGAGGGAACTGACTTCGACGAATTCTTCTTGAACTGATTTTGATGAAACAATTTCTAAACGTTTCTGAATTGTGTTTCTCTCCATGAATGAATGGCATTACCTACTGAATACAAATGGCAAAAGAAATGTCGAACAATAATAGACAGTGTTACCATTATAATAATAGAGATTGTTCCTAAATTGGAGGTACAAATGAAAATGATAGATTACCTACTCAATTTCAGGACAAAAGGGCTATAAAAATAGGCCAGCTAACACTTTGTTTTCAGGATAGAGGGTGTTAAAGTTTGATTCATTTTCAAGTTTTTTCTTCACTTCACAAGATATTCAATTTAATTTGATATAGATATTCCAGTTTAAAGTTTTCATCATGTGATATGCTTATTTTGAATGCAAATATACAGGGATGATATTCTTTTGTTGGATCACTGGTAGTTTGAAAATTGTGAAAAGAACCTTCGGTTTCAGTACAACATTTTTTGATTTTGGTATTTATCTATCCAATATGTAGCGAAGATTAATAAAGATCCGATAAACTGGTATAATCATCACAAAAAAGTAGGACTACAAGAAAACAAGCTGTATCTTATATACATACGTATATATAGTTTTGTGATCTAAGAGAGTAATAGGCGCATGAAGAACGATCATTTGAAAGCTTCTGGCATTTTCTGTTAGGAAAAAACGCATTGGAGGAGTGTTTTAGGTACACGTGATTTCGTAAAGAGTTTAATGTATAGTCCTTTTATGATTGAACTTTTCCGGCAGAGTTTGGAACTCTATCAGGCCTTATCATTATTAAAAGTTGAAACATGTTTTTGCCGCATGCTCCCACCCTCTTTATTTAGAAAATACGTGTGGTGAAATTGAGAAAGCGTTGAAGTTTTAAATGAGTAATATTGTAAATATTTGATGCCAGGTGCTTCACCTGAGGACAGGTCCAATGAAAGCTTAATTTCGTTGTCTACTTCGTAATGTAATTAACTTCAACTTGTGATTGTTCTACTGACTGAATAAAAACACCTTTCGTGTTAATTCCACCACATGTATATCTGCACTGCTGAAATTCAGAACCAGAATGGGATGATCAATATTTGATGCCGTTGTACCGGAAAGAGTCCAGAATGGAGTCACGGGATCCGAGCGACTTTTTTCTGATGACAATTCAACGGTTTGGCCTACTGGTAATTTGGTTTATCACACAATGAATCATCTCTCGATTACTTAGTTCGAAAGGATATCTGTAAATTTCGAATCAGAAATTTGCATTTGAATAGCCCGCTATTTTTGCAGCTGTCATATAAGACCTGTCATTTTTTGACAGATGACAGTTGTCATCTGTCTCTATGTCTGAAATATACACAGGGTGGGTCACTGTCTATGGTACCCTGGATCTGAAATATTTTTAGCGCTGCGGGGTTCCTGTTCTATCAAAAAGTACAACTTCGATATTTCAAATAAAACATCTTGTGTACTATTTTTTTCGGTTTGCCGTAGCCCTTGATTATTATTCAGAGGGTCACTCTCACTACTGGGATATCGAAAACCGTTAGAAATATAGGGTGGCTTAAATTTAAAAAAAAATGCGTTATTTAGGGATGAGTGAATTGGTGTGAACAGATCTGAAATATTTCCAATGGTTCCCGAGATATCTCGAAAAAACTGAAAATCGAGATTTTCTTTGTTTCTGGAGATAACTTCACGAGATTCAGTTTGTAGCCATTATCCAATATAGTGATTCTAATGGTGTCGTCATTTTTTTTCTGTTATCCATTGTTTCAGAGAAGCGATAGTCCATTTTTTTCTTCTGGTTCTCTTTATGAGGTGATGAAGAAAAAAATTACGAATTCAACAATGTATCACATTCCACAAAAATATCGAGTCGAGCTACGTAAATTTGAACTTCCTTTTCATTTTAGAATTGTCAAATTTTGTTGTACAAACCTCAATCCTGTTTGATAAGTAACATCCTGTTTATTACATAATCATGCTGATAGTAACACTCTACATAGCGTAGAACTAAGTGGCAATATCTGTAGAATTTTTTTTACATAATTTGATTAGCTCAAGTGATGGTTCACACAATAACTCTCAATAGAGTAATTCGACAATTCTGGCTCCAGCCTACAACTTAAAAAAAAATGAAAAGGAAGCCTAGATATTTATGGAAATGCACTTTCAGAACTCTTCAAATGAAATGGTTATGAAAATACATTTTTATATCAACATGATAAATGATTTACGAGATAGTCTGGAGCCAGAATTGTCAAATAACTCTGTTGAGAGTTGAAAATCTGACGACACTGTGAGAATCCCTATATTGGATAATGTTATCTCCAAAAACAAAAAAGTTTTGAAGAAAAAAAGAAAATCGCAATTTTAAGTTTTTTCGAGAACCATTGGAGATATTTTGGATCTGTTCACACGAACACACTCATCCCTGAAAAATGCAACTTTTTTTTGTTATCTGGGCCATCCTGTATTTCTAAAGGTTTCCGATATTCCTGTAGTGCCCCTCTAAATAGTTCTAACCCTGTATATTCTTATTAACTTCCTTCTCCGTATACCTAGCTCTTTTCGAGTAATTGCTTGATTTACTTCTTTTTTGTGCTACACATAATTTCAATTGAACAATCATCACTTCAATACTTGGAATCCTAGAAAGTCAAATATCAGATATGGATTACCAATATCCTTTACGTGTAGTAAAATATGTCCCTAATCATACAGGGTTTTTCAAAATCCCAGGATTCAACGAGAAATACTAAAATGACAAAAAGTGCGTCGTTTCAAATGGAATAACTATTATATTATTGTAGAACATCATAATGTTACATAGTTATCGAAGTTAGATGGGAGTTGATAGTTGTCAATCAATTGTGAGAGAATAAAGTCACATATATTCGTTCTGTATATAGTCATTATCATAACGATGACCTGCATATCATAAAATGTATTGATAGAAAATATAATTTCCTTTCAGACGATATAATATGTTTCTATACTTAAAATGTAAATTTTTCCCGTTAAAAGCAAATTTTCATCCTAATGGTAATATTCAGATTCATTTGTTTTAGATATTCATGAGACAAGGGACAAGGAAGTTAATACATAAATAATCCAGAGGCTACGGCCAAAAAAAAAAGAGTAATTTTGTTAGTACTTTTTTATATAAACGGCAACAATGCAATGCGATAGAGAAGTATTTCTACCCGAAAAACCAAATTTTCAATAAAATAGTTTTTTTCGTTCTCTGTAAAAGTCCAGGGTGTCATCAACCGTAACCCACCCTGTAGAGTAGCCATATTTTGTGTAAACTTCATAATTAAGAAAATCACGAGGAAAATCATCGTCTTTTTCAACTCAAATAGAGTATGTGTCTTGATTTTCATTATCTAACGTTTCTAATAGTTCATTGTTTGCGATAAACTAAAATGACAAGATGATATGTCATCACGTCATCGAGTTGGGCTATGCATGGATGAAACAAAATGTCCCCGATTTTTTCAAAACGTTACATCGGACGAGATAGAACGAACAAATCTCCTCACATGGTATCAACTAAATCAAGTGTAGACCTTGAATTCCTCGAGCGTACTGAATAATTTATATTCTCATTTTTATAGTCGGTGTAATGTAACGCATGTGTTAAATATTTCATTCGTACTCGGGGGGGATGGAATTTGTCGTGTTGCATTAACGTTTTTCAAACTTGCAGAAAAATATGTAGATAACAGGAATCCTTGGAGCTTATTATATCCTGGCATATCCAGGTATTCCGGAATATAAAATCAGCCGGTATATACCAGCAATCCAAGGTGTCCTTTTATGCCGTCAAGAATAATTATGTCAGAAGGTGTTGGACTAAAAGTACTGCGAGTGGTTACCAGCGTTCTGAAATTCTTCATCAAAATTGTGTTGACATCCTTCATCAGAAATTCTGTTCCAACTATGTGTGGGGTCACTCTTCCTAATTTCGTGGAACACTCTCTTAGGATTAAGTACGGACAAAAACTTCTTTTTCGATTGATCTTCCAATCCGAAACTTCTACTAGGTCTGAAAGATGAAACGAGTCAGCTTTAGCTGGTCCAACGTGAATACTTCATGAATTTAGATTCCCACAAGGATCTATTCGTGAGTCAATAGTTTGCATTTCAGAACCTTTTCGATTTCAGACTGTTTCAGACGTTGGAGGAATTACTGATTTTCATTATTTCATTGTAAATTGAAGTTCCCAAAAACAAGAATGTATCAAAAACATATTCAGGGAAAGATAACTCATAGCTTTTGCACCACGAAAATGAATATCTGGAAAAAAAGCAACAAATTTGGTCATGGTCGTATCTTTCTACTCCAAAAACCTAAAAAATCACTGTCAATAAAATAAATGGGCTGCATTTTAGGTAGTTAAAACAGGTATCAACAAAATGAGTTTGTTCAAGCGTATCAATACACAAAAGTTCATCAATTTTACAACTGAAATACAGGATTTCACGATTCACGATTTTAAAATGAAATGAAATATATCCTGCAAAGATAAGTACATACAACATACGAAGACGTTTTTTTTATCAGTTTCATGGAATTATATCAGACTGAAATGGAAGCATCGACTAAGTTAATTTTTTTATCTCCTTGGAATGGAAGGAAGGCTGTAACTGTTGCTAATTTCATCTGAGGAACTCATAGCAGCACTCAGCTACTTCGAAACGATGAAAGAAAATTTACATATATAAACTTTCAATGACATACAACACCTAGAACTTCTGCAATGGATTCAGGATATTCAGAGGAAGACACGTTGATTTTCGTCAAATATGGGAGACTACTACCAGGGGTAACTCGATATTTCAGTTATTACTGCGTTCATGAATCAAGAGCAAAGAGAATATCTTAGTAGCATAACACCAGGATGCTGTTTATTCCATGAAACTCAAACATAAATGAAGGGAATTATTAATTTTCCAATAAAGTAATTACATTTCAAATGAGAGCCTGAACGCTGCGAAGAATAATATTACTTGGTCGCTGTTCTCCAGCCATTAGGCTTATATATTATTGATAAGGATGAGAGGCTTCTCTTCAAAGGAAGCTAAATCATTTTACGTACATCATCCCGAATTTCTTCAACATCTTCATTAGGGATGATCTTTGGATTTTCCATCATTTATTTTCATCGCAAAAGTTCGCTAAGACGTACTTGCGAAGCTCCAGATGGATTTTCTTCCTGTTGTTTCCTTTTTAATGCGAGGATCATCCATGAGTTACGCATACTCCAGGATGTGTTACTCGAAATGTTTGCCTATAATGACAATTTCGCCTGCTCGAACTTCTACATTGTGTTCTTTGAGAAACTATTCATGCTAACGAGTTTTCCAATAGTAATGATATCTACAATTTGAAATTGTTGGCAACACTGCCTTTTATTCTTTGACTTTTATAATTCTATTTGTTTTCAGTAGATTAGGTCATTTGATTATGGACCACGCTTCAACAACGTTAAGTAATTGTTCAATGTTTTTTCATTCAAAGCAGTGTACATTGGTGAATATTTGGAGAAATTTGAGACGAATTATTCAGTTAATCGAATCTCTCATCGGTGTATAGTAGACAAATTTGAAAATGATAACTAGGTATGCTCAGTACTTGGCAGTTTTGTATCGTAAGTTCAAAAACTCACTGAATTCACCAACTTACAACCTGTACGTCTACTTCACAAAATTTCTGTTTGAGAAATTGGGAGCTAACTGAAAGGAACTGTTTCTCTGTTTCACAAAGAAAATATTTTCGACAGATATCCATCGATTTTCTCTCTCATTTTTCCTGTGAAATATAAATACAAATCGACATTCACAATTGAAACAAAAATTTTAGAAAGTTTAAATTTATCACTCGGTTGATGTTTACTTTTAATCAATAAATAATAATAATAATAATAAAATGGTTTATTCTGTAAGCTACAGGGTATAAACATATAATCACAGAGGCGTGAGCCTGTACGTGACTTCTAAATAATCAAAATATAATACAGTAGCCAGTATTCAAATAAATTCACAAATCAAGATCAATTTCTTTCAACATATTTCAATAAAAATAAAAAAAATCAACAAAAATTCAATAGCATTCAATAGATAACATTAAATTATAAAAATTTAATGAGTCTACTTGATGAAGGCAATTCAATATAATTATCAGAAATTGATTGAAATATATCGGAACCAAATAATATTCTCGAGATAAATTCCACGTTGCCTCTTCCACTATTTTCGCTGTTATTTCATTATCGATGGATGTTTTTAAGCGAAAAATTAGGGTCAGATAGTACTCAATACGATTCACAAAATTAGTTATCGCAACTCCTCTCATCCCTATTCAAAAAAAGGAATTGTGCTCACCCCCGTTAGGGGGTTGAAGTTACAGGGATGAAAAAAGCAAAAAAGTTGTTCCCCTTTAAATCAGAAATTGACGGGTTCGAAGGATTTTTCACATTTTCATTTTGAATTCGGAAAATCGAGGTTTTTATTGTATTTATTATACGAGTATATTCGATTTGTATTTGAATTTCACAGGAAGAATAAGAGAGAAAATCGATGACTATCTGTCGATATTATTTTATCTGTGAATTGTGGCAGAGAAACAGTTTCTTTCAGTTACAATTTTTTCGAAGTAGATATACAGGTTGTAAGTTGGTAAATTCAGTCTGTTTTTGAACTATAAGGCACTGATGGGGAAAACTGCATTAAAAAATTCAAAAATTCCGAAACGTATATCTGTGTTTATTTTAATTTTGTTATTCAATTATTTTACTCGATTTGTACAGTTTTGGATATTTTATTATTGATATTTCGTCATTTTTGGAATTGTATTTCAAGACAAAAACCAAATTTATCATATTGTTGAGGAAAAGGGCACAAAGTTGTCAATTCTTCGATAATTTCATTGAATTACCTTCATCAAGTAGACTCATTCGATTTCTATAATTCGAGTAGAACTCTTATATTGGTACATTCTTCATTTTAGTGACAGTTTTTAGAAATCATAACGGATATCAACCGAATTGATGGTCATCGCAAAATAAAATTTGGCCATTTTGTTTCGACTTTGTCTCGATTACGATCGACGTAATTCGGTTTTAATTAATCGCTGGCATATCATCTTTCCAATGGACTGAGCACAGTGGAATTTTTATGGTATCAAAATGATGTTTAAAAAGCATTTCAGTGTTCTGCATATTCGCGTTTTCCCCTGGCACGTATAAAATAGCCATCAAAAACATTCCCAAATTGACATCCAAGTATTAGACCCAAGCTTTTCAATTTGTTATACGATATACAAATATCGAGTTCTGCCCGAAAAGAACCAACCCTAGAACACGATATCAGATGTGTTCCAGAAGTGCATTTGATCAATTTCATCCCCTTGTTTTCGCGACCCCTAGTATACTGTTACATTCACCCCCAAAATTTTATTTATCTCATTATCGGTAATACTGTTTTCGACTCAGGTTGAAATAACTACATTTTTTCTACCGATCTTCTAACGCGGTTGAACCGAAAGAAACCGGAAGTTACTAACGCAATTTGAAAAAGGGTTTCATTCGAACATTTTCGAGTTTTCCACACCCTAATTGGTTAGCATATTGATTAATCAAATTATATGTCACCACCCCTATTGTCATTTGAGAATATTGAGGAGGTTGCCAACCCGTTCAAGGGGAAGATCATATTCCCACGAATTTGCTATCACAAGATGTCCCCCTCCCAAATCGGCCCATTTAGTTTTCCGGAAAAATTCATTTTCAGCTTTATGTGTGCTAACTTGTTTATGTTATGTGTCATATGCATGTTGTCTTCATTTTCTGAAAATGTTTTTTGGGTAATTTCAGATTTAAATCGAATACAACTTTGGAATTTGATATATGAGTAATACTTTCTCAGACGCCTCATCATGTCCAATTCTTTCGGAATAATATTTATTTAATTATTTATAAACGACTTGTCATATAGAATAGATAAACATTCAAGATGCGAAGTTAAGCCACAGGCTACACTAACACTTAACCTCCCTCTAGTTCATACATAAAATACATTCTATACAACCCGAAAAAACATAAAATAGTTATGCATTGCATAAATGATAGAAATATCAACTAACTTTCGGTTTACTACGTTTACGTGAACGAAAATTACACTTTCTCTTTTTTTATTATCCATAATGAAATAGGGATTCTGATTGAGTCATAGGTGATTTCAAGGCTTTACCCATTTTGGGGTAAATTGAAGTAATTGCTACTTGTGGGAACACTTCTAGTCTAGGTGACATTCTGTATTATAGGATTAAATACACTAGGAGAATAAATTAAAGGATCAAAAGAAAATTCGAAATGTTGAGCGGTTTTTCAAATGGATGTATTTTCGATAACAATGGTCGTATCTCAATTTCAAAAGAAGCTTTTTGAAGCTTAAAATATCAAAAAAAAACATCAATGTGGAGTGTGCGTTGTACAGTTCAATATCACCACAAAAATCCCAGAGAATTTTAATTCAATCCATTGGGCGGTTTTTTTGTTTCATTCGATCGAATTTTCAAAAAACGCAGAAATTTTTTTTCCGAAAATACCATAGCTACTTCTCATAGAAAATTCATTCAAGATTTCAAAACATCCTCTAAATTTTCATTGATTGGTGAGATATTGATGATTAAAGACAAAAAGGTCCTTTTCAATTAAAAGTTCGATATTTCAGAAATAAATGCTCGTATCGAAATTTTGAAAAGAGGATATTGAAGCTGAATGAACAAGTTATCTCATCCATATGGTGGTTAAGTTGGAAAAAAAATGTTCATGTCTGTATGCCATAAATGAAAACTGAAAAAATTTCGCAGAAATTTTAGATACTGTAGTCATTAGGATTGAGCTGTACACGTTGCTTGAAAATGTATTCATTATGAGATCTCTACACTATAAACTTCAAGCTTCAAAAAGTTTTTTTCAAATTGAGATACTACCGTTGTTATCGAAAATACAGCCATTTGAAAAACCGCTAAAAATTTCGAATTTCATTTCGATCCTAATTTATTCCACTAGTATATTTTGTGAAATTTGCACTTTTCTTGTTCGAGCGACGAAGCTATCGACACGGTAAATAACATTCATATTCCTTTCATCAGTTCTATAACCGTGGCTCGAAGGAGATGTTGGTGGATTGTTTAAAATTTGAAGTGCTTCAGGTTCCTTACTGCCCAAAACAAAACCTTTGGGGTCAGGATGCTTTTCCACCGAATAATTGGAGGGCTTCATTATTGAAAATAATAAACCAAAAGAGAACAATATCGGATGAATTTCCATCCCTCCTGCCCTGCAGCGTAAGGGGTTGAAATTATCTTTTTGTGCTCGATTTCAGTTGATCATTGGAAATGATAAACCAAAAGGGGGAAGTTGTTGTGATTTTCATGATGAATATTAAAACAGGTGAATGTTGTTTTACCTGAGGTAGGACGATCGGAATGAAACAGGAATGGGGGTCCACCCTTTAGCAATTCAGTTTAATCTCTGCAGCGTAAAAATATCAACTCATTGAAATCCGAATATATAAATATTTTGCTCAACTTATCATGAAAGCGTATTAGCACGATACACATCACCCACGAGACTAGAGGAGCTAAATGCAAATGAATATTTATGCAATATTCAAATTTTAATACAGCCAGCTACTCGCAAACGTACTTAGCTTTTATGATGGTGTTTTGGCATAGTCTTCAAGACGGTCATGTGCACAGGGAATTGAAATAGAGATCGAGAAAGTTGACAAAAACACTCGTGAACTGCGAATGGAAACATTTTATGGCCAAAGTTCGACAAATCGTCACTAGGAATCCTTCTAGTACAACAGAATGAAATGTGAAGTTCCGTCGAGATCAAAATATCAAATGGCATCCAGGGATGTTTCGTTAATTTCAACATCTCACATCATTTCCACAGATCGTGTTACTGCTCTTCTCTATTCTAGACGTCTGATGTGATAATTTTTCGACAGTTTTGTCTCTGCTGTACGAGAATAATACAGCAAGTTTTAATCCTTTGAGCTTCCAAAGAAATCTGAAACCGGAAAATTAGTTCATTGTTTCAAATGAAACACTTTTGCACCTCCTAGATTTCTCAAAGTTTACGTTATGGAATAAACAGGGTGTCCCAAACTCAAAGCAGACTGAGAGATAAATATTCTTGGTACATTGTTGGGATGCTCCTTCAGTTTGTCTATTATCTTCTTCATTCACTATATACACAATAGTTTCAATTTTCAGTTCTCTGATTTGCTAGTGCCCCATGGGGCACCAACCGTAGTTCTTATGGCAGTATTCAATATAAATATTTCGATCTTTCCTGCACCTTTGATACTCTATCCTTCAAGTTTATTATAGATAAATGTTATAACCTTGGCTTCAGATGCAATATTTTCCGATTGGCTGCGTAGTTTTCTCCATCACAAAACAATGACAGTAAGAAACGATAACCATTATTCCAGAGAATATAATATAGATATGGGTGGACCTCAGGGATCTGTAATGGGACCTCTATTATTCTTGCTGTTCATAAATGACTTACCTCCTCATTTATTCTGCTTATTACTCATATTATTTGCTGATGATGAAGTATTTTACTTTTATTTCTATTCTATTTTGCTGTTTATTGTTTTTTTCTTCATAACTGTTGTTCTATGTGTATTTCTCTCTGCCTGGTTATTCATTTTCGTGTTATAGGAATAGTTCTTCTCTTATCACTTCGTTCGAATCTTTTTCGATCCCACTGAAGTCGATTATTGTTGAATTTCCGTATGTTTCTACTGACTGTTTGAATTTTGGTTTGTTTTCGTTTTATTCCAGTTAATGCCGACTTGAGTTTTCAAACTGATTTGTCTTAAGAATCAAGTTCTTCTAGTTTTTATTTTCAAACTGTGAATTTTACTTGAGTCAATTTATTCTGTTTATTTTTTTGTTCGCTTTTTTATTTCTCTTTAATATCTAACTAGACTCCCACGTCCAGTGTGAAAGATAGCTATTTAATATCGCCACAGATGACCACAACCAGGGCACTCACTCGAAACGATCAAAGCGATTTTCACATCAAGTCCACATAAGAAAACAGCTTCCAGCCATTCTGTAGATTAGAAAGGCTCACCCTATTCTGAATTCAAAATCGCATAGCCCAATTTACTTGGTAATTGTATGACGTTGTGGCCAACAAAATCCATTGAATTAAATTCTGGAGCAGCTCTTTGTATGTGGCTGTCGAAGTAATTATTTTCGTTGGGGCCTTTTGAAAGTATTCAAATCAAAGGTTTGCCGACTGCATGCAGAAAATTGTCACCAGGGGCTGTAGCTCCATTCAGCGTTGACGATGGCGACATATATCGCCAAGCCTTCTCTTCAATTAATAATTTACACGTACCTTCGCGTGTGCCACACATATATACTGACGCATTTCACGTATTTTCTTTATTCAGGTAAAATAGGGTTACCATCCACCTTATAATGGTAACGGCCACCGTGATGTTATCACTGCATTAATTAATATGCCTAATCTACCAAACAGCGGTGTCCTAGGCACAAGTTGGCCTTTTTCTGCCCGAAAGAATGCATAATGGAAGCTAACATGGGCGTATATGTAGTGGGATTTCAGTGGGTTCGCACCCTTCTCTAGATTACGCGGAAAAGAAATACTAGTAATATTCACATTCGGTATCTGTATCGTAAAGTATCAACACGCACCGGTAACTCGTCATAGCAACAACGATAACAAAAAAAATGCGAGATAATTAATATCATAGCATAACAAATAGCTAATTTCAAAAGTTTGCAAGTTGAATGTCTGCCAAATTTCCAATTTTCACTTGACAAATAATTAATAGAACTTTTTTCAAAATAGTATACAGGGTGCTGGGTGGCCCACATGGCCTTCTCTGGATACTACTGAGGTTCGTCAATTTTTATTTGACGATGGCAACTCAATACATACAATAATTAACTTAAGACATCGGCAACTTTCGCCAAGCAAATTTTTAATCACAAAAATAGAACATATTAGGTTTTATGAGAACTAGAGACATAATAACAGGGACTGGTCCTCACGTGGCTTCAAGAGAAATATTGAGTTATTCGGATGAGATTAGTATTGAAATAGCTGAATGACTATGGAAATAACACATTTTTGATTTTTTTCAGAGAAATATCGAGAAATCGGATGAAAATAGTATTGAAATAGCTGAATGAATCACATTTAAGAACCAATGGGATAAATTTCCATGATATCCAAAATTTCTTTCAGAAAAAGGCGAATTTCATTGAGTCCTATCTGACAGATAATATTTTTCATTCTTGAGTTTTCAGAAAGTTCAGTATATGAATGATATCATAGATAATTTAATTCATATTCGATATAATGTAGCTACAAGTGTCACTTAGCTTCAGGGAATTCAAAATTTGTGATAAATAAAACACCTACAAAAAGGATTAGACACAAAGTTGTCAAATTATTTGAATAATACTGTATAGTATTCATCATCACTGTAGTAATACATGTTCTCAATATAATAATTGCATGGCTCCTCCCTTCAAAATTTTGGTTCCCTAGGAATGGACATAATAGTCTTCTGTTTCAAAGTGATTACTACATATTACGGCTGTGGCAGAAGGTTTGCAGTCTTTACTCCGTATTGCCATCGTCCATTTCATTCAATTTTTTGGAAATATGTAAAAATATTCAATAAAATCACTTCTCCTTTTCTTACTTCACATCCAACACTTTTTTAGATCAAACAACACAATTATAAGCTACACATGAAGCAGGCATATTTGAAATTAATTATTAGTATGTATTAAAATAAGCAGAAGAATTACAACAATCACTCGGTAAATCGTTAGAGAATCCGTTATCTCCACAAGAAAATACACTCAATCAGTTCACATTTTCACAATTTTCCCATAAATTGTCTGTACCCTGTAATCTGAACTTTAACATCTTTAAATTTTTGTATATTTTGTAACCTCCGACCACCCTAAGGCAAAACTATACGTACGCCCATGGAAGTAACAACCGTTGTAGGGTGCGAGGGTGCTTCTCCGTTCGAACCCTATATGCTGATTTATTCATTACACTCTAACTCGTTTTCATTTTGCCAAAAAAACGGGATGGAAGCTCATTGTTCTCTTGAAAATTCATTAACAGGCATTCATAATAACTCATGGGCCTAGAAAACGCTTAATAACCAACAACAAAATAATTTTGTCGATATTTAAAAAAAACAAGTTCGCCAATTTTCCAATTTTACCGTAAATAACCTGTTTTCTCGGTTGCGTCGATTTGAGTTTATTATTTCTGATAATGAAATGGAAGCGAGGAAATAAATCTAGTCCGCATGAATTTTTTTAGAGTTCAAGTATCGATTTGCTGCGAGCGAGAAAAACAATTTTAAAATTTTGTACAGTCGTTTATTATCTGCTTTCATATTGCAGAATATCTCAATTAAAAGAAAACATATAACAAATGTTATAATATATAAATGTAGGCTTGGTTAATCGATCGTCTAGAGGTATGATTCGATTACCTGGCCTTTCCACTTCTCCTCCGTAACTTTGGTTGGATTTGTAATAATTAAACTCTTTTTAATTATATACATATATTTACAAAGCCACACTTCAGTACAAACACAGTAGATACGGTACTGAATTCTGTCTTACTTGAAAGTTAATTACTCGAAACATCTTCGCATATCACGTCTTCGTCTTTAATTCTAGTTTCGTCTTTAATTCTAGTTTCATCTTTAACTCGTCTTTAACTCGTTCGCGACTCGTCTCAATCTAGTCCGCTAACCGTCTTTACGTCGTACGTCTTAAGTTGACCGACCAAACTTGCTCTTAACTCGTCTTAGTTATGCGAAGACGTAATTAATACTCAAGTAAGACGAAATTCAGTACCGTATCTACTGTGTTTGTACTGAAGTGTGGCTTTGTAATATATGTATATAATAAAAAGAGTTTAATTATTACAAATCCAACCAAAGTCACGGGGGAGAAGTGGAAAGGCCAGGTAATCGAATCATACCTCTAGAGGATCGATTAACCAAGCCTACATTTTGGGGGCTCAACCTGGATCGAAGTAGATTTTCAGGGAGAAAATCAACTAGGATCTGTGAAGCGTTTTCGGTGAGAAAATCAACCAGGATTGAAGAGGATTTTCTGTGAGAAAATCGAACGAGACTGTTGAAGAGTAAGGGAATATTTACCATTTGATAGAATATTTGACGTAGACGAGAATATTCCACAAAAAGAAGTAAGAGTAAGTTCGAGTCGAGAGACAGTTCAAGTTCGGTCTAAGTCGAAGACAGTTCAAGTCAAGTCTAAGACGAGTTAAGACTAAGTACGGTCGGTCAAGACGTAAGACGTACGACGTAAAGACGGTTCGCGGACTAGATTAAGACGAGTCGCGAACGAGTTAAAGACGAGACGACCGAAACTAGACTTAAAGACGAAGACGTGATATTCGAAGACGTTTCAAGTAACTAACACTCGAATTGAAGACGAAATTCAGTACCGTAGTGAAGATCTTGTAATTAAGACGTAATTAAGATTTTCTCAATACTGAGTTTGTACTATATAAGTGTGGCTTTGTAAATAGATGTAAATAATTCAAAAGATTTCAATTATTACAAATCCGACAAAGTCACGAAGAAGAAAACAAGAGGCAGGTAATCGAATCATACCTCTAGACGATTGATTAACCAAGCCCACATATATACTTTTGTTTCGAAATCAGAATAAAATTTATAGAAGAATGTAATGCACTTATTGGTTTTTTGAATGAGCCTTAATTATCTTTGCTCTTTATCAACACTTTACTTTTCGGAACTCCTGTGTTGCATCTTGAGAGGACAACGATAAAAACATACAGTCAGAAAACACGGGCACATAAATAATCATAGAATTTTAATATTTTATCAAATATTTTACTTAATGTATAGCATCTTGGGGTGCTTACGCTCCTTATATTCTATTCTGCTGTTCTTCATGACTATGTAATTATGAATCTGTTAGGTTTGAAAATATTGATAGGGATCATATCATTCAGTCCAATGAACCTTGCATGAAAAGGTGGAGGTGCAAAAGAATACAATTTATAAAGGTTATAATAGCAACACTGTATTATTTGTTGACATTTCTTATGTCGTTTGTGTTCAGTAGGTTATGTAATTTATTCATGGAAATTTAAACGCTTCAACAACGTTTAGACATTGTTAACTGTTAAATGAAAATCAATGTTCATTTGTGAATATTGGGAGAAATTTGAGAAGTATTCATGAACGTCATTCAGTTAATTGTCTCAAATAAATTGGAATTCCTATCATGATTGCATGTATTGTACATACGTACCTCTAAATATTGCAGAAACGTTTTTGGAAACTGAATTCCACTCTAAGCCTTATTATGACCGATATGCATGGAGTTATTTCAACAATCGCATCCCTTTGTGAGGCTGAGTGGCCACAACTTCAACTTGAATAGCCCTTGACGAGATCACATTCGACTATTTCCTAAGTCAATTGATTAATTTCCACACAATAAGGCTGTAATCATCGTGATGAAAAACCGTTTTAGATGATTGCAGCGAGCTGTGATAGGGTTCTGATTGATATTCTGGTGTTCATACGATACAAATCGAATATAATGGACATGTCGCATGTATGCTAACTTGCCTACACACGTGATTGGCTTGTTCGATCGTGGAATATCTGCGGTTGTAAGCATATTATTATAGTCTTAATCAAGCTATTTCTCCTAAAATTAAATCAAATATGGAAATATCATCGAAAGATCTATTTTGATATCTACTCACGTTCGGCTACCTGTCGATCAAAACTGTCGACATGCACTATTTGCAGGATAGCTCAATTTGCTTAGTATTGATTTCTAGCGTTTAGGAAATTCCTCAATTTGAATCCATTTATTGATCAAAAGTTATTAATCAATTACCTGTGAACTCAAAAAGCACTCATTGGACTAAACGTTTTCTGGAGTATCACCATTGACAACAATGTCAATCGTTACATAAGCCAGCTGGTATTGTCATAACTCAAGACTCGTATGTATCCAAATATCTACGACCTGTCGATATGCAGCTGATCATCAATGAATCAAATGAAAATAAAAGGCTCCAACAAATTCATTTGTTCGACAAGACACCTCTCATGTTCAAAACCATTTTTCTCTTTCCTACAAGATCAACCAGTCTGAGACTACAGCCCGAAAACCCAAATTGAATAATTTTTGAACTATAAATTCCGGATTCAAGCAGTCAATAGCTATAGAAAGATCTAAGAACAGACCTTGCAACTTTCTTGCCCCAGAGATTCGAAAACAATGTTAAGTCAATTAGAAGAAGCTTTTTGAGTTGATCGGTTCTTACGAAAACCATGTTGACTACAAACTATTAGGTGTACAATGTTGCTTCCACCGCTTTGCGATAAGCGGCAAGTGGCAGTCGGAATAAATAGATCGTAGATGTCATACAATAAGCTTAGGTGTTTTGAACATAACACCATCGAAATATTAGTCGATTAGTGTCTGCATCATAAAGTTATTCTCGATTAAACATGTCAGCTTACAAGTCAAATTCTCGTCATTTGCGGGAGGTTTTATTTTCTGCTAATATAAAAAATCTGCGGCTGATGCTCATCGAATACTCTCAAATACCTATGGTGGGGCTGCTATTAGTAAGAAGGTGCCGATAGTGGTTTCAACGCTTCAAGAACGGTGATTTTGTCGTCGAAGACCAGCATAGCGTGAAAGAGAGGCTTTCGAAGATGCAGAATTGGAGGCATTACTTGATCACGACTGGTGTCAAACACAACAAGAATTGGCAGGATCATTGGGACTGACGCAACAATCCATTTGAAAATCATGAAAGTCATGGAAATGATTCGGAAACAAGGAAATTAGGTGCCGTAAGAGTTGAAGCCGAGAAAAGTTGAACGGCGTTTGTTTGCTTGTGAACGGCTGCTTGCAAGGCAAAGAGGTATGAAATTTCTGCATCACATTGTGACTCGACACGAAAAATGGGTTCATTACGATAATTCCAAGCGCAAATATCATGGGGATATCCCGGCCATGTTTCCACGTCGACAGCCAAACCAAATATTCACGGTTCCAAGGTCATGCTCAGTATTTGGTGGGACCAGCTCAGCGTAGTGTATTATGAGTTGTTAAAACCGACTTAAAAATCACAGGCGATCATTATCGAACGCAATTAATGCGTTTGAGCCGAGCCTTGAAAGACAAATGGCCGCAATACAAAGAGAGACATGAAAAAGTGATTTTACAGCATTACAGTGCTCGACCCCATGTTGCGAAAGTGGTCAAGACATACTTGGAAACGTTGAAATGAGAAGTCCTACCCCACCGGCCGTATTCTCCAGACGAAGCTCCCTCGGACTATCACTTGTTTCGGTCAATCGCACATTGCCTGGCGGACCAGCCTACTTATGAAGAAGTAAAAGCTGGATCGATTCGTGGATCGCTTCAAAAGACGACCAGTTTTTTCAACGCAGGATTCGTAAGCTGCCCGGAAGATGGGAGAAAGTAGTGGCCAGCGATGGACAATACTTTTAATCACAAATAAATAACCAGTTCTTCACAACAAAGCCTCGAAGTTCGGAAAAAAAGGCGAAAGCAATGTTTTACGCCTATGTAGAAATAACTTCCTAAATTAACTCTTTGTGTTTAGGTTAGATCAGGCATCTTTATTATAATGTTGTCAAATAATTTGTTAAACACACTGAGTTCAAAAACAGGTCTATATTTTGCTTAGGATCATCACTATTGTATATTGGTATGATTATTAAGGTTGTCAAACATGGAGTGTTACATGATAGAACTACACCTATTCGATACTCAATAAACAAGATGTGTATGTCGATTTCGTGCCCAATTTCACCTCCATGGCTTCGTTAACCGGTGAAATTGATGCATTTGATGCTCAGAAAATCAATGGATGAATCAATCATTGAATATGTGTGGAGAACATCATCACACAAACGTTGTATAGAATCTGATGTGTGTGGAAATCTGCGGGAAAGTGCCCTGCGCTTTGATTGGAAGACGCCACTGGCCTGAGTCTGTGTTATCTGACCTCAAAGGGTTGATGTCGTAAATTTGTTACACGTAACAGATGCGGCTTCACTGCTTCATTCAGTTTTCAAATTGTGCGGGATAGCGCAGAAAAATAAATAATACTGCAGGAAATACAACTTGGGAACTTATATTCGTGCATATGGAATATTCTTCACTCCTTAGATGCTGAACGAATGGAAGGTCCTGCAATATTTCCCTTCTTCAATTGTTCATAAGTTCTGGGATTTTGAGATCTTTTGATATACAGATTTATTTTTTAGTGTTGAAGATGTTGATGATTTAAGTTCTGCTGATCGAAGCAGTCAAGTCAGAAGTCGTCTGTCGGCATCTTATCCGAAGCTTTTGGTCCATTATTTCCAATGGTAAACTTTTGGAATCGTTCGAGGCAAAGAAATTTCATCACCCCTGAAATTTTCACATTTTACATTACATAAAGAGGTCAAAAAGCGACTTGAAAAAGGCCCATTCGCCTTCCAGAGCTCTTCTCGGAAGCTATGAATGCTATTTTCATGAAATTTAGTATTAAATTCTATTGCCATACCGTATCGATCCTCCTAGCTCTAGTATAAATCATTTCTCGGAAACTTGGCTACACAATCATAAAATTGAAAACATAATATGTCTTCATAGATTCGGAGATATGAATTTTTGAAATTCATATTCTCTTTCCTGAATTAATTTTGTTCCGTTGTTATTTGCATATTTCTCGTTCACAAAAGTTTTTTCGTTTCTAGGGAAAAACCAAATAATGAAGGGTTATTGAAGGGGCAGACAGCAGCCTAATGAAAAAATTCCCAGTTAATTTTTCGTAGAAAGTATATGGGTTTGACTCAACTATGAGACTATTTTTCGAGATACAGGATGTCGAAGTTGGAAATTGGCATTTCTTCAAAGAATCATTTCTTGTAGGAAAACATTTTGAAAAGAACACTTTTGGGTGACAAATATTTCTTACCAATAAATGATAATTTCAGACTGGTTTTTAACAAAAATTATTGAAAGATTTGAGTCAAACATTATTCAAAATAAAATTGGTTTAGTTCATAATTCAAACAATAATTGGAAAAGTCGTCCATACAATCATCCAATTACAATAAGAGTAATTGCCATTACTCTTAGTTCGTGTACAATATCATAATGTAAAGCAGAATTAACTTTGCTATGATCAATTTTTGAGATACACAGGGAAATATTTATTATAACATTTGACAAAAAGTTGCATACAATGAAAATTTCATACAGAGTAACGGTAAAAGACACGTTGGCGTTGATTCATTGTTATACTGTCATTGTACAATAAAACACATCATACAGGGTGTCCCAAGTTCGATGCTAACTGAGAGCTTAACAACTATAAGGCTCAGAAAAAAAATCTTCAAGGACCCCCGATACCTTTTTTCAAAATAATTAGATATCAGAGACCAGAGCATAGATATCTTGATTCGTTCTTTCAAATATTTCGCTTTATCTATGTTATGACTTATGAGTATCATATCTGAACCATAAAAATTACCGACAAAAAAGTTCTGGAATTTTTTGTTTATCTCGAACAGAAACCAAGATATAGCGAAGTAACGGGTGTTTTTTTTTCGAGATATATAACTTTAAATTAGCATTACTGTTCAAGATGGCGACCGATTCAACAGCTGTCGAGTGATTTATTCTCAGTTTGGTTTGGCAATTCATCATGAATAGACTCACGCCTGAACAACGCTTGCAAATAGTGCAATTTTATTTCGAAAATAATGGTTTTGTGCGGAATACGTATCGCGCACTACGTCCATTAGCGATGAAGCGCATTTCTGGTTGAATGGCTACGTCAACAAACAAAACTGACGCATTTGGAGTGAAGCTAATCCTCAAGTGTATGTCGAAACACCATTACATCGGGAAAAACTGACTGTTTGGTGTTCTTTTTGGGCTGGTGGAATCATTGGTCCGTACTTCTTCAAAAACGATGATGGCCAGAACGTTACAGTCAATGGTGATCGGTATAGAGCCATGATTACTATCTTTTTCATTCCTGAATTGAACAACCATGATGTCCAGGAACTGCGGTTCTAACAAGACGGCGCAACATGTCACACAGCTCGTGCCACAATCGATTTATTGAAAGACAAGTTTGGTGACCGCAAAATTTCACGTTTTGGACCTGTGAATTGGCCTCCGAGATATTGTGATTCAACACCGCTAGACTACTTTCTGTGGGGGTATGTAAAGTCATTGGTCAATGCGGATAAGCCACAAACCCTTGACCATTTGGAAGACAACATTCGCCGTGTTAATACCGATATACGGCCACAAATGTTGGAAAAAGTCATCGAAAATTTGACGTCCAGATTGGACTACATCCGAGCCAGCCGTGGCGGTCATATGACAGAAATCATATTTAAAATGTAATGCCACAAGATTATCTTGGGGATAAATAAAATTCATATCAATCGAATAATCCATCGTTGTTTTATTGCAATTTAAAGTTCTATAGCTCTAAAAAAAAAACACCCTTTACAACATAAGAAATATTCAGAAAAATTAACAGGTGACAATTTTTTCATGAGGCTGCTGCCTGGTCCTCTATTCACCGAACTTTTATCAAAAAAATTTAAAGTACGTACAAGACATTATTGAGTTTTTCTGAAGGTAATGTTTAAAATTGGCAGTCATGTCTAAGTTCCAAGAGAGCTTTTCAGTCGAGGCGCAAACTGTTCATCGGGAAAGTGCTGTAGGGATGGCAAAGTTGTAACCATTCGGTCAATCGAACATGTCTGTTTCACATTCATTTAGTGGAAACTTTTAATGAACCCGGAGCATATTTCTGCAAAACAAGAAATTGTCGAGGGTTTTAACTAGGGATAGGCAACTAGTGACACGCGTGCCCCATTGGATCACACGAATATTGGAAAGTCACGCGATCCAATGAAAAAAATTTATCACATTCAACGTAACCAAATCCAAATGCAAATATTACCACGCCGGACTTAACACACACGATAGGATTTTCAAATGCATAAATAGTTTTGTTTCAGATCGATTTTCAGCTAACTAGAGATTAACACGAGGTCTGCTTTGTTCGTTGAATATTTTATTTGGAAGAAAGAAATTTAACACACAGAGCGGGAATTAGGATCTTAGTTCCCCAAATTAGAGAAAGCTGAAAATCATCCTCGAAATATAGGGTGTTTTTTTCGAGGTATATAACTTTTAGTTGACATTACTGTTAAAGATGGAGAACGATTCATCAGCTGTCAAGTGAGTTATTCTCAGTTTGGTTTGGCAATGCATCATGAATAGACTCACGCCTGAACAACGCTTGCAAATAGTGCAATTTTGTTTCGAAAATAATGATTCTTTGCGGAATACATATCGCGCACTACGTCCATTAGCGATGAAGCGCACTTCTGGTTGAATGGCTACGTCAACAAACAAAACTGCCGCATTTGGAGTGAAGCGAATCCTCAAGTGTACGTCGAAACACCGTTACATCCAGAAAAACTGACTGTTTGGTGCGCTTTATAGGCTGGTGGAATCATTGGTCCGTACTTCTTCAAAAACGATGATGGCCAAAACGTTACAGTCAATGGTGATCGGTAAAAAGCCATGATTACTAACTTTATCATTCCTGAATTGAACAACCATGATGTCCAGGAGCTGTGGTTCCAACAAGACGGCGCAACATGTCACACAGCTCGTGCCACAATCGATTTATTGAAAGAAACGTTAGGTGACCGCCTAATTTCACGTTTTGAACCTGTGAATTGGCCTCCAAGCTCTTGTGATTTAACACCGCTAGACTACTTTCTATGGAGCTATGTAAAGTCATTGGTCTATGCCGATAAGCCACAAACCCTTGACCATTTGGAAGACAACATTCGCCGTGTTATTTCCGATATACGGCCACAAATGTTGGAAAAAGTCATCGAAAATTGGACGTCCAGATTGGACTACATCCGAGCCAGCCGTGGCGGTCTTATGCCAGAAATCATATTTAAAATGTAATGCCACAAGATTATCTTGCAGATAAATAAAATTCATGTCAATCGAATAATACATTGTTGTTTTATTGCAATTTAAAGTTCTATAGCTCTAAAAAAACCACCTTTTAGTTAATTTGAAAACTGAAAATCCCTTATATCTCCAAAACGGTTCATTTGCGGATCCAGGCTTATATGAAACTTTCTACTCAATTTGAGGTCTAGAATTAGCTCCCAAAATATTGAAAGTTGTTTTTAAAACCTGGTATATGTACATCAAAAGCGCTTCAACTGTTGAAATGAAATATCCAACAAAAAATGTTGAATGAACGCTCTATTTGCACATATACCGATTGATGTAAATGGAGTCAAGTGAAAAGGCCTGTGGAGTAGATTAGTATAAAACGAAACGAATTTCTTTCGATTTCGCAGCACTAGGGGCTGAAGTGGAAAAGAATTAACATACGCTGCCAAAATGAAATATCAGATGTGATAAAATTTCAATTTGAATTTCATGTTCTGATCGAAAAGGGAGGGTAGATTCGGGAGAAAAGCCCTAAACGAATGTATTCGTTTTCAGTATGAGAAATAATTCGAAATACCAAAGGGAACTTTCTATCTCTGTTATTCTTCGATTTCAATTCGACCTACTGCTCTAATAAAAAGAGAAGTAACGTTCATCTGGAGAATTGGATGGATTCTGTGTTTCCGGATTATTATAACTATGATTTGCATATTTAATTTGTATTTTTTGACACTTGAGTAATATATTCAAAGAGTTCTGACGTTTGCTAATTGAAATAGATACCTTCGTATTTTTTTATCTGATTTTCTTTCCATCGTATAAAATTGAATTTGAAACAGTAATATGATCAGGATTGTCAATAATCGTGTTGGTGAACGTTGTTTGCAAGTGTTTATAATGCCTAGAGTGTGGAGTGTGAAGAAATTCAAATCAGTGGTTTGCAGAACATGGAAGGTGAATTGGAATGCAAATAGTTTACGTTGAATTAAAAGTTTCAGTCTGTTTTAATTCCGTCCTCGCAAGGCCTTACCTTTAACCAGAGGGCATCGAAACAATCAACTCAACTGGAGTAGAGCCTGAGACTAGCGATGAAACACAGTAGTCTCTCTCGATTTTGTTTTACAATGCACAATGATCAGGCAAAGCAAAGACAGTGTCGTTTTGAACGTCGTATTCCCGATTTTTATATTGAGAGGCTTGTTCATCGTACTGTTTTGGGAGTGTCCACGCAGTGTTACATACAAGTAACATTGGAACTATATTTGATTTCATATCTTCTGACTTTCCAAAATTCATCTTTCCAACACACCGATTACTTAGAGCATGTGGGCATCAACTTTCTGCCTTAGCCACCACAGATTCCGGATTTGTATCCAACTGAATACGTGTAGAACATGAACCACAGCCAGCTCATACTCTGGCTATGCTTCAACTCAAGATTGAGGTAACCTGGAAAGATACCCCAGGAGGATATTGATTAACTAATGAGAAGTATGGCTAGATGCATTCATGGAGCATCCACACATTACTAAGCATGAATTGAATAAACTTCCTCTATATTTAAGAGATTGGCCTAGACAATCACTTCTTCATCAGAGACAAACTTAAAGCATACTATCTTTTAAGAGATGTTATCGATGGAGCAAAATACTTTCACACTGTTCATTTCTTTCAAAATGTATGTATCGTAATTGGGAGGAAGAAGGATCAGTGTGATATAATAACTGATCTTTGTATCAAATTTCATACGAATAGCTCTCACAGTTTCGGAGCTGAAGCGTACAAACCACGAATTTTAATTCAATTCAACAAAAATAATTCCTTGTAAGTTTTACCGCTCCTGAAATGTTCAGAGTTAACGTTGTAATAGATATAATCCAAAAATCAGAAAAAAATCCTACCGTTTGCCTTCCAAAGCTTTAAGGAGTTGTTATACCACATTGATTATCTCAGCTGCAAAAGCATACGATCCATTAATTTTGAAAGATCGAAAATTATAAATGTACGTAAAATGACGCTCGAAATGGAAATATTCATTCATGAAATTATTGCAATTCGAATAATTCGTTAACACAATATTGAATTCGATGAAAAATAATGATGAAGGATTGATTTTGTCATCAGAAATTGGTACAATACATTCATTTACTCTCAACAAAACGCACTTGTGGCAACAAACGATCAGAGTGATGAACAAATATTTTCATAATCCGTCAGCACCCTTCAAATTTATGCACATATAGATACAACGAATAATTCAACCCGTTCCCGACAAGCCAGTCAAAATAGTACCACCATCAAGCCGTTAAAATTCATGACCGATTTGAAAATACTATGAAAGCCGAATATAGCACGCAAAATATATACAAAGGGAAGCATCCTTTGAAGTGGCCATTTTCTCATTACAATACGCAAGTGGATTAACCCAACTCTCTCTGTAGGCAATGTTTTCATACAAAATCGATAAACTCATATGTTTGTTGGCGACAATAGAAGTTTTCACGTTCAAAGTAAGAGTTCCATTGATCGATTTAATTTTTTTCACCTTTCACTTCATGTTTCACTTCACTCGCCTTCACGAAAAAAAACTGCAAATGTTATAAAGGGTGTTTTTTTAGAGCTATAGAACTTTAAATTGCAATTGAACAACGATGGATTATTCGATTGACATGAATTTTATTTATCCGCAAGATAATCTTTTGGCATTACATTTTAAATATGATTTCTGGCATATGACCGCCACGGCTGGCTCGGATGTAGTCCAATCTGGACGTCCAATTTTCGATTACTTTTTCCAACATTTGTGGCCGTATATCGGCAATAACACGGCGAATGTTGTCTTCCAAATGGCCAAGGGTTTGTGGCTTATCCGCATAGACCAATGACTTTACAAAGCCCCACAGAAAGTAGTCTAGCGGTGTTAAATCACAAGATCTTGGAGGCCAATTCACAGGTCCAAAACGTGAAATTAGGCGGTCACCAAACGTGTCTTTCAATGAATCGATTTTGGCACGAGCTGTGTGGCATGGTGCGCCGTCTTGTTGGAACCACAGCTCCTGGACATCATGGTTCAATTCAGGAATGAAAAAGTTAGTAATCATGGCTCTATACCGATCACCATTGACTGTAACGTTCTGGCCATCATCGTTTCCGAAGAAGTACGGACCAATGATTTTACCAGCCCATAAAGCGCACCAAACAGTCAGTTTTTCTGGATGTAACGGTGTTTCGACATACACTCGAGGATTACCTTCACTCCAAATGCGGCAGTTTTGTTTGTTGACGTAGCCATTCAACCAGAAGTGCGCTTCATCGCTAATGGACGTAGTGCGCGATACGTATTCCACACAGAACCATTATTTTCGAAATGAAATTGCACTATTTGCAAGCGTTTTTCAGGCGTGAGTCTATTCATGATGAATTGCCAAGCCAAACTGAAAATAAATCACTTGACAGCTGTTAAATCGGTTGCCATCTTGAACAGTAATACCAACTTAAAGTTATATACCTCGAAAAAAAACACCCTATATAAACGCTTGTATTTCATGATATGTGTTTTTCAAATTCGTGGATTAGGTTCAAATTTCCCATACTCAGCTTTTTTGTTGAAAAGTTACACCTTTCCAAATATGTAAAAAATATTTTATTGAAATTGCTGAAAATTGAAAAAAATTGCATTTTGTGGGTATATTTTAAGAATGAACGTGTGCAACCAAAAGATTACAGCCATCTACTAAATTTTTGCGATTCCATCTTTTTTTTCCATTTTGTTTCGTAAAAAAATCCTTTTGAAGAATCGAATAGGGGATACATGTTCCACCGCTCTAAAATATCATAACAGAATTAAAAAAACAATTCTTCTCTTCAGCAAGAAAAAATTTTTGGGATCGTGTCCGGAGAAATGTTTAAGAAATGTTTTTTACAAGAATGACCCCTTCAATTTTAGGACTTCTTTGGTAACACCCTGTATAATCATGTGAAGGTCTACTGGTTAGGGGCAAACGTTGACATTCCTGAGAACCCTTGTACTCCGCCCACTATCCAGATCTTTGGAATTCGGGATTACGAAAAATTTGACCAACTTCTGCCTAAACTATTTCACTTCAATATGGGAAAATGTTCCAAGAGAAGAGGACATATACGCCATCAAATAACATTGCAGATGTGATACGCATAGTTTTACGTTTAATGGTTAAATATATGTTAGAACACATCCCCTATAGTAATGTTTCACTTCCGGCCTCTGAACATGTACATATATATGCAAACTCGACATTCCTTATTCGAATAGAATTACTTGTATTTTAGCTGTGGACCTTACCATACAGAATTGCAGCTCTGGATGTTGATTTACTAAAGGTGAATTCAACTGAAAAGAGAACGGTTAATTATTTATTCTTATCTTGACATAATATTTTGAGTCATATACAAATAAGCTTTCGATAAGCATCACGCTGATGACGGGTTTGGATCTAAGGAATTAGTTTTTTGGAAAACACCGAAATAAGTCAATTCGTTAAACCGGACACTCTTCAAATAACCCCACAACAAAAATCTAGAGGTTCAAATGAGGAGATATTCGAGCCCATTCAATCGAAACTTTTCTTCCAATCTTCTGGAAATGATCATTCAGAAAGTCGAGTACTGAAGCTGCATAAAGTGTAACACCTTGTTAAAAAAAAAAGTATTCTTTCCAATCAATTTTTGAAATCTTCACAATGCTTGGGCAGATTTTGAAATAGATAAAATAAGTATTTTGTGTTGTGTTTAAAAACGTCTCGCAACCTTCAAATTTTCAAGCTGAACTAAATATGTGGAATTAAATCATATACTTCAAAA
Organism: Harmonia axyridis; assembly: GCF_914767665.1. NCBI lineage: Eukaryota > Metazoa > Arthropoda > Insecta > Coleoptera > Coccinellidae > Harmonia > Harmonia axyridis. The sequence continues at coordinate 3,115,553 of NC_059508.1, forward strand.
CAAACATTTTATGGTCTAACGAAGCATTCAAATATTACTCAAAATCCCTTTCACGAAACAACGAGGTGAAAATTCATTTGCCTGCACAAATGGTCGTCTTGGGTCTTCGAAAAAATCTCTGTATACTCACCTTTCAGAACCTTTCAAGTCGTGGACTAAGATGTCGAGCCTGATCTTATTTCAGGGCTCGGACGATAAACAGGGGTAATAAATTTTTATGATTTAATGTGGAGTCGTAAGGTGTGCAAGGTAAATATCGAAATCACGCGCAGTCGGGTTTAAGTTATTTTCGTAACAAAATCATTTTCAAACGAAATTGCTAAACCCTTCGGTACCTCCACTGCGAACGTCACTAGAGATTTTCGAGAAAATGAAATAGGTAACCACACTGGTTTTCTCACATGGATTACAATTGACATTTTGATTTATTCTTTTGCAATAAAGACTCTCTTTCGGGAAAAGGTTCTTCTACAGTTCACGTTTTGAAGCGAGTAGAAACCGGAAATCGGATAATAAATGTTCATTTTCAAGTAATTCAGGAGAGAAATAGATTCCCTATTGACTTAAAGGTACAGGATGGCCAACATGAAAGAGTCAAGTCGAGTCTTTCAGTCTGGATCTAACGATATGTAGATCGTCAATTTCTCTGTTCTACTCACGCTGCTGAGATCGTCAAGTAGAATTTTTCAGTCTGGATCTAAGGATATTTAGATCCTCAGTGTCTCTGTTCTACTCACGGTGCGGGGATCGTCGAGTCTTTCAGTCTGGATCTAACGATATGTAGATCGTCAGTTTCTCTGTTCTACTCACGCTGCAGAGATCGTCAAGTAGAATTTTTCAGTCTGGATCTACTGATATTTAGATCGTCAGTGTCTCTGTTCTACTCACGGTGCGGGGATCGTCGAGTCTTTCAGTCTGGATCTAACAATATGTAGATCGTCAGTTTATCTGTTCTACTCACGCTGCGGAGATAGTGAAGTCAAGTCTTTCAGTCTGGATCTGACGATATGTCAGTTTCTCTGTTCTACGCACGCTGCAGAGATCGTCAAGTCGAGTCTTTCAGTCTGTATCTTACGATATATAGATCGTCAGTTTCTCTGTTCTACTCACGCTGCGGAGATAGTAAAGTTGAGTCTTTCAGTCTGGATCTGACGATATGTAGATCGTCAGTTTCTCTGTTCTACTCACGCTGCGGAGATTGTTAAGTCAAGTCTTTCAGTCTGTATCTTACAATATGTAGATCGTCAGTTTCTCTGTTCTACGCAAGCTGCTGAGATCGTCAAGTCGAGTCTTTCAGTCTGTATCTCAAGATATGTAGATCGTCAGTTTCCCTGTTCTACTCACGCTGCGGAGATCGTCAAGTAGAGTCTTTCATCTAATGTCTGGATCTAATGATATTTAGATCGTCAGTGTCTCTGTTCTACTCACGGTGCGGAGATCGTCCAGTCTTTCAGTCTGAATATAACGTTCGTTAAACTTAAGATCTAATCGAATAGTATAAATTGCCGACCTGGTTATTTGATTTTTTTCAATTGCTTAGTTCGGCAAGATACAAGATCGGAAGATCTGAACTGAAGGCCTGTGTGTGACGATTGGCGTCGGGTCTTCGATCGTCAGATCTCGGTCGTTCGATTCAATCGTGTCGTGTGTGAGGCGCATTTCTCATTAACATTATCAGAAATTCTGATCGACATGTTGGAAGTGCGGGGGTAGAACCTTTACGCAGCAACCCTCGTAATATAGAACAGATTTTGAAAAGTATTCACCATACCTATTCTGTAGAAATAACACGGAAATAATTACCTGAACTAATTAATGTCACCCTAACGATTTCTTTGAAAGGCAGACCTGTGTGGATGATAACTACGCCCCAACAGTCGGCTGCAAAGCCTCTATCACTAGCAATATCGATATTACATTCAGCCGAGTCGAGATTAGGTCATTAGATAGAATTCGACCAGATCTTGGCATGACTAAGGGATAAAATACTCTTACCCTCAGACCCTCGCTACCACACCTTCCACACATTATATAATTGAACAAATAATGATCCCACAGAAAATGACCAGCTTTCACAATCGTACCTCAGGGGAACCAGAGTCGAATTCATATGGAGTGAGGAAAACTTCTACTTTAATTTGAGAGATGTTCACTCTGTAGGTTTCAACGTCAAAGAGCTAGAAAAAATTAACGTTAAGCTCCATTGAATACAATTTATTCATTTATTACTAGTTACTATAATAAGCAAAAAGAAGAATACTATCAAAGAAAAAGGAGTTTGCAATTCAATATAAAATTCACCTAATCATAAAGTTCTCAAATTCTAGTAGCTGTATGAAGTCATTTATATTTGGATATATATATATTGGATGATTTTTGAAAAACCTCTTTTTTTTTTTTTTTTTTTTGAAAGGGTTCGGCAGTCAATGAGGAGAAGATTGGATGCTTGTATGCTGGCTAGAGGTGGTCATTTTCAACAGTTTTTGTAGGTTGAGTTGAATTTTCATGTAATTTTTCATAATAAAATGTTATTATCTGAAATTTTGTTTCCCCTATATCTTCGAAACAAATAGGTTTTTCAAAAATCATCAAAGGACAAAATATTCTTAGAATAGTCCAAGGAACAACCCCCTGAATTTTTGCCGCATGTTTAGGAAACACCCTGTATATACAGGATGGGCCACGATCGATGGTTCTCTAGACTTTTACGGAGACCAGGGTGATTCACCGGGATGGCCTATTAGACGTTTATGGAAAACTAATCATGATTTTGAGCTGAAAATTTGCTTATCGGGGTTTGAGACAATGATCTTTCTCCCTAAAATATTTTCAGATCTCTACAACTTCCGGTTATTCCGGAAACAGACTTCTACTTCTACATTTCAAATGGCACACCCAGTATATTATTGCATCATTAGATAGCTTTATTATTTCATATATTTATTTCAGTCGATTCTACGTATAAAATAGTGGGGGTTACTTAAGCAAACCCTATACCTAAAATGAATGCTTTATGAATATGATTAGATTTATCGGGAAAGAACTTCAAATGAGGAAAAACCGCTATTTATAATTGTGTTAATAACTGTCTGTTACTTCCGGAAAACACAGAAAGAAACTAAAATTCGATGTTTGGATAACTAAATTTTACAATTCATGAATTTTAACTAATTTTTTGTTGGGTTGTTGACAACTCCATAAACCAATACAATTTTCAATTACGAATAATTCATTACAATTCTTGATATGTCAAATTTAGTTATGAAAACATCGGATTTTAGTTTCTTTCTGTGGTTTTCGGAAATCGCAGACTACTCCACACTGTTATAAATAGCGGTTCTTCCTCATTTAAAGTTCTTCCTCGATAACTCCTAAAGTATTCATTTTAAGTATAGGGTTTGCTTAAGTAACCCCCACTATTTTTGGACGTATCGACTGAAATAATGAAGAATATAGGTTCAAATTTGAAAATCTTGAGTTTTGATCAATTTGAGTTGTTCATGATCCTCTTTTAAACACCCTGTACATTTTTGGCCCAAACCGCAAACAGTCTTATAATACTACGTTTTTGCGGAATCGAAAAAGAAAAACAATTTTTTGGAAAAAGCTCTTTCTGCGGTGATATTAAAAAAAATGTGAGTCCTCATCGCCACCATGTTTTTCATAAGAATCCCAATAACTCATGAACCGTTGAGTTTTTTCCAAGGTATGGCATATTGCCGAAATTGCCATCAAAAAAGCTATCTAATGATGCAATAATAATAATATACTGGGTGTGCCATTTAAAATGAGGAAGTAGTAGTCTGTTTCCGGTATAACCGGAAGTTGTAGAGATCTGAAAATATTTTAGGGAGAAAGATCATTGTCTCAAACCCCAATATGCAAATTTTCAGCTCAAAATTATGATAAATTTTCCATAAACGTCTTATACGCCATCTCGGTGAATCACCCTGTATCTCAATATTGCAAGTGGGATGAAAACTTACTCAGCAATAATCCTGCGAGATATTTTTTCCGATTTCTAATGAGATCCGCGCGAGAGGAAAAAAAATGAATTCATTTTTCTCGAAACGAGCTGTGATGGTATGGACTTTTTCTCGCTTGTTATTGGATATAATGAACTATCTGAGAAGTAACTAATCAATTATGAGAGGTAAGTTCCGTTTCAGTTGCAGACTCAAAATAGCTCATCCTAAATCCCAATTATGAGGAGTCATATTGTAAATACGATCGCACGGGCGGCCATATTTAATCGATTCGATAGCTTTTATGGGACAAATAAATGATCATGAAACGTTCCACAATCCTATGCAGACCTATTTAGCAGTATGCAACGATCAACGAACTAAATAGTAAATCATCATTTCTGAGCACAGATTAACAGTGTTTCAACCCGAAACCTAACTCTTGTTTGGTTGCTCAAATATGAATTTATTATTGTTCAATTTCGCCATGTATTTGCCTAGCACGTAAGTTTAATTATTAATAATTATGCCTAATAGGTTCGAGCTTGATATATGAGCTTCTAGCTCCTCTAACAATGGTTAGTATTCACCTTAATTCTCCATGCTAAATATAGAAATGGAACTGACAAACATGCTCTTGCTACGTAGTTCTTTCGGATGAAGACATTTCTAAGAACACTGCAGGTTATAACAGGCCATTTAAAAAGTCCCCGGTCTACCATAGTAAAACACATTTTTCTGGCAAAATTCGATTTTATTATTCAACATAGTTGCCTTCGAGGGTGATACAGCGATTATAGCGATCTTCCAACTTTTCGAAACCTTTTTTGTAGTACGATTTGTCTTTCGCTTCAAAATAGGCCTAGTTTCGGCGATTACTTCTTCATTGGCGCTAAATTTCTTTCCAGCGAGCATTCTTTTGTGGTCTGAGAACGATGACCTGGCGAATAAGGTGGATGCAGAAGAATTCATGAAACTTTGTCATTGTTTTCATTTCATTTCATCGTGTGCAGTCCACACAGCTGACACGATTTGACTCCGGAGTGAAATGATAGAGCCATTTTTCATTCATTATCACATATCGACGCAAAAATTCAGGTTTATTGCCCTCAAACAGCTTCAAACACTAATCAGAATCATTAACACGTTGTTGCTTTTGATCGATTGTTAGCTCGCGCGGCACCCATTTTGCACACAGCTTTCTCAACAATTTGCAGAAGATCTGTGATTTGCGAAATTTGGGACAGGAATTATGAAGAGTCCAATTCTGTCCATCTGATACAATAACACTCCAGCGGAAAAACTTGAAATGTTAAGCAGTTAAGTTTGTAAAAAGGCAAAATCCGACTAAGGATTCCTAAATTTGGTTTTTCTGATAATTTGGATGAACAATGATTTCAAGGTTCAGAATTGTGGAATATCCGGAAAGAATATGGAAAAAACTCAATATTTCAGTGACAACTAGAAACTAGGGATTCACGACTTGGCTTGATATTCAAGCTTCTTGGCTCAAGCTCAAGTAGCTTGAGCTTGACTCGAAATCAACTCATGTTCTAGTCAAGTAGTAGTTTTTCAATGTCAAGTCAAGTATTAATTTATTAAGTATTTGACTTAACATTAAGAAACTTCTACTTGACTTGAACATGAGTTGATTTCAAGCTCAAGCTACTTGAGCTTGAGCCAAGTAGGTAGCTTAAATATCAAGCCAAGTCGTGAATCACGAGTGACAACAAATTCGATTTAGTTGAAATTTTTCCTGTGAATGTATAATAACAATTTCAAGCATAGAACAAAATTTCATGTAAATTGCGTCATAGAATAGAAATTCACAGCAGAATATCGACTAATATCTCCCAGATCTGTATAAGATTGAAATTAAGTTTGTTCATGTAAAATAATCACTCTCAATTTGAGGTGGATTGTTTCGTCAAAATCCCACATCACTAACACTGACATCATTATAAATCACATAATATCCCGTATTATAGTATTAAAAGGGTACAATTATAATTAATGTATGAAAAAACGAGTGCTCAAAAGCGTTTCGAAAGAGAGTTTTACCAATGATGGATAATGTTGATGTTACGGTATTTCCAATTTGGAACAAATTCGAGCAATATCTGAATACGTCATCAATACATGTAGATAGTAAGGGTTGAAACCAATTGATATAACTTCATTTCAACAGAACTCAATACAAGTGTTGATCATAATACTAGTTGTCAATTTTACTGTTTTCCCCAAATAACTGGGGTAGAAAGGTTCTATCAATTTCCTCAAAATGTCGATTAATACGAAAATATTCCTGAGGTGAATCATTATCATTTATTTAATCGTCAATAAGGAAAAGGGAATGTCGTTTTCAGGAAATATCGAAGAAACTCAATTAATTAAATATGGGGTGTTGATGTTGAACCCCTCAAGAGTACAATAAATAGTCCAAATTATAGCTTCATCGAACTGAAAACCGTCCGAATTTTTGATACTGTTATTAATTTTCATTTGGTGTCAGACCCCTGGCATTTTTACTATCTGAGAGGATACGGTCACAAATTATATTGATCTCAACTATATATTATCCAGGTTGCGTGAAAATATAACCGAAGGGCCACATAAAATACATCTTCAGATTTCACATGGCTACGATGTTATTTACAAGCACGTGATAGATCCATTGAAAAACATACCACAGAAACTATCGACCCAATCGTCATTTTCACCCTTGTCTAAACTAAACCATCCAACACTGTCTTGAAAACAAAAATTAGAGGGGACCTGACTTGTCAGAAGCTTTTGTATCCTTTTTCTAATTAGCATTCGTGTACCTAATTTTAAAAAAATTGAAAATTACTCAATCAACCTGGGAAGTGGAATACCATAAACAAAGAATTGCGTGATATTTTCAACACAATGTTGTAATATATTAACTTAAAAAGAAACTGCAACACCCAGAAGGAGCTGTTTCAATTTTAATTTTTTTTAGTAAAAATAGCAAGGGGTAAATGATTGAATTTGGAGAAAAAATCGTGTGGGTTTTTTCATGTAAACAATTTTTGTTACTTAAATATTGTAATCGTTTTTTAAATTCCACAGCAAACCAGCTGTTTGAGGAGATCCAAAGTCGATGTTTAGTTGTTGTTAAAATGCCTAGAGCACGTGTATGCGGAATTTATCGCCAGTTAAGTGAATTTGGAAGGAGTCGAATTATTGCTGTACCATCGATTTTGTGGTCAATAAAATGTTAACTAATTTTTTTAATCTTCTTGAATTTTATGCTTCTGGTTACGATATCTCACACTTTCGTTTCACATCCAAATGCGAATAACATCTAGATTGAATTTGCGGTTTTTGTAATGAACAGAATAACAAAACTCCGAACTTTTGAATATAGATAGAAGGAACGGAAATAAACATTTGTGCTCGATCCCGAATACAAGAGAGATGGAAGTTTAGTGTCACCAATCACAATCAAGCTAGCCCACTGTGTGTGCGAGCCATAGGCGTGGAGAATCCTGATTTGATTGTTGAATGCTTTATTATGAATCCTTTTTTCATAACTTCACAATAGCTAAATCATTAAACTGAGAAAAACATTAATCCTTTTGAAACACGAAAGAATTTTTATGAATAAATCTCATTATAATCTTTTTTTGAGCATGAATTGATAATTTCGAAATTAATCAAATTATTTTACCCTTGCGAATTATTATAATTCGTAAGGCTCTACATACTAACACTCAATTCTGCGATTAGTGGTTCTTCGTCGCGGAAAATCTTCAATCGCCTTGATAGCTCAGTGGCTAGAGCAACGAGCTTGTGATTCGGAGGTTGTGGGTTCGAGTCCCGCTAGGGGGGGTACTTTTTCCAGAATTGAAAATTTGTCTGCACGCCAACAATCTATTTATCTTGAATCAATTTATGTTTGCTACTGTTATAGTGTCCCGTCAGACAAAAAGTCACGAATGTGTGCATCAAAACAAATGCATCAGTTAAAAGGCGATTTCCGTTCCTCTTATTAATATTCTAAGCTCCGAACGGCTATATTTACGGAACCCCTAGTCGTATTTTAAAACATATATATACTGAATATTTCAGGCTTTCAATTCGAAAATTACAGACATTGTGACGAAATGATAGCATACAAAAATGTATTTATAATGCTTCAATAATACCGAATTCCATATTTCATACCCACCGATACAAACAAATATCCATCTTTTGCAGTGACAGTTTTCGACATTTATCTAATGCAAGTTTCACCTTTCGAATCGTTCTAGTATGGTGTGCGGTGGGCTTTAAAATCAATCGGTAATTTGGAAGCATGTACCCTTACCGTAGAATTATTCATTTTTCGGAGTGAATTGGCCGCTTATGTGTTAAGGTTTTGAAAGATTGATGAGGGTAGGTGGAAACAAGGAAACAACAAATTAGACCTCGGCAGCTTGCTTTTCCTTTCTTCATATCAATTCAATTTACATTAAAGCTCCCGGATATGCTGACTGTTAGATGATATTGATACCAACATATCATTTTATATTCTTTTCATCGAGGGTAGTTTTTTATCTTTGAAAATAGACAGTTTTTCATTTTTCGTTCGACATTCTCACTTTGTGTTCTCATCTACATGTTTAATGTTTTTAATTAATTTACGTAATTATTTTAAGGCACATAAAATTCGGTATATTCATGTACCGGGTTTTTCACCATAATTTGACCCCACCTTCAACTTTGTTTCTAAAAGAGGTACAAAAAAATGTTTTCTACAAAAGTTTCACGAAATCGACTAGTGTTTTCTAAAATGATTTATGATTGATTATATAACAATAATTTCGAAAATATTATTGATTCATTATGAAAATTGACTACAACGACTGTTACTATTTTCTTGATAAACAATCGCGGGAATCAATATGTCACATGAATTTTCATTATGTTCATTTACTATACGACGTAATCACTTTGAAATTTCAATCGAAGATTGGGCATTAAAAAAATTATCGATTTGAGCTTTTCAAATTACCAATCCCCTATAATTTCTACTGGGCGGTCAATATTAGTCCAGATGGATCACCGTGAGTAGTTTTTCTGAAGAACGCCAAAAGAAGGGGAAGTCTTATAATTGAAAATTCGGACCATCCCCTTAAGCGAGATGGCAACCCCCTCAAAATTTGAATAGCAATAAGGCTGAATAACACATAATTTTGAAGATTTGCCATTTTATTTAACAATATCCCAATGAACTTTCTCAGCGTTCGTTTCAGTATAAAAAACCCTCTGGGTGCTATAGTTGAAGGACAATGACAAACAAAGGGTCTATCCTCAAAGTTTTCCCTCGCATGCAGTAACGTTATAAAACAAATTATTCCAGTTGATGAGTTTGTAGTTGTTATTGTTGATTTGTGGACATCTGTTTACCACAAAATGTTGACAAAAACACCAAACGGCAATTTTCTTGATGTCATTTCCAACGAGTTGTCCCAACTGAAATGAAAATTGTCCATCAAATTCATAAAGGGAAATGCCAACCCTTCGAAATCAAATGCAACTGGACCACTTTTTTTCATGTGAGATTCTTGAAGGGATGATCATACACTGACGACCACCCTCAAGATAAAAAAATTCCCTTCAAAAACCTCTTAACATCCATGAATATATCTCGTTTCTTCTCGTTCAAAATAGATGAACTTACCATTTTTTTATTTTTCCTGAATATTAAGTTCGATTAAAAATTCCAATTCAACTCCGTTTTTGTACATTTTTCGACCTTCATCATTATTCATTCCTTCGTTTTTCTTATTCTAATGAAGGACGAAACAGAACTCGAATTCAACATCGGTATTGAAACCAGCTTGAAATGTTGGTAGTACAAACTTTTTTTTGAGAGCGGTTTCAACGTCAACATCGCCGTGGGTGTTCAGGAGCCTGGGGTGACCAATTCGGTTGGCTCCCCAGCAGTTTCATTATCAAACCCAAATTGCTTTATAAAGTTTTTCACTGAAACACAAAGAAATCTTCATTCTTGATAAATGTTATACTTATGACACCACTTTGAAAAACGATTTCCTACATCCATTCTATTACAATTTTTTTCGTATAATCACTGATATTATTCTCAATTCTATATTATTTGCATGTGATTTCGTTTGGATAACTTCTACAATTCTCATTAAATTCAGTATAGTTATAGAAGTTGGACCTTAAATGATCCAGTACGAATTTAACCATGAAATCATGGAAACAGAATTGAAAAAAATTGATTTCTAGAAAAATTTCCAACATGAATATACAGAGTGGCCACTTTTTTAATGAGATTGTATTGGTAATTTTAGAACCATAAGAGTTATAAGCTCGGTCAAATGGAGAAAAAGTTGCATGCATAGAAGCATTATCGAGTAGTTCGAACAAATCGAAATTATCAGGGCCGGTTATTGAGATATCTATTATAAGAATAGTAAATTTTGTCATTTAGTTTTTTCTTAATTTCCCACTTTATTTCAAATGTTATCAAAAAATGGTACAGGAATTTTTCATTCGACAGTAAATTATCCTCAATTTGACTTAAGCAGATTTCGTATCCAATGTTTCGTACTCTTTGGCCACACTCAACCTTATTTTTTTTCAATACCGACCTGCATATTTTATGACAATTTTCGAAATAACTTTTAACGCTGAATTCAATGTCATTTAGAGTTGATTTTCAGGTGATTTTGACCCTTATCCATATTTATTGGTGGGTTTGTAAGAAAAAACAAGTCTATCACCGATATCAATGTTCTGACACAAATTTAATTGAAAAATCGAGAACTGTGGCCAGTGAATGCAATTTACAAACACTGCTGTTAATAAAATAGTCAAAAAACGCGAATCAATGATTTCAGATTTGAATACCAAGCCTTGCAAAAATTATATAGTAATGATATCAAAATAAAGTTCGATTCTTTAATTTGTTTCAACGGACCAAATGACAAATCCAACAAAAGTGATTTTTCGCGAGAAGATTGAGAATGTTTTGGCAAATGTATAAGAAGTATGGGTTCCAGAACCGTAAAGTGCATTTTACAAAATGGTGGACATTACGAACACTTACTTCATTAATTTTCATTTACTTTCGAATAATCATTTGATTTTTCTTTCATTAGATGATAGTTTCGTTTAATTATTATGAATTGAAATATGTAAATAATTATTACTTGATTCCTGCTTTGATTTGAATATGTTCCATTCAGTTCAAGATGAGTGAGTTGATTTTCTTATCGAAATGTATTGCATGTTGTTAATTAAACTAAAGGTACCTAAATGTAATACAGATTCCACCCAAAGAAAATGCGATAAGGGTCAAAATCACCGGAAAATCAACTTTGAATGACATTGTATGATATGTCGTTGAATTCAGCGTTAAAAGTTATTTCGAAAATTGTCATAAAATATGCAGGTCCGTATTGAAAAAAATGAGGTTGAGGGTGGCCCAGAGAGTACGAAACGTTGGATACGAAATCAGATTTAATCAAATTGAGGATAATTTACTGTCGAATGAAAAATTTTCGAAAAATTTTTTGATAATATTTGAAATAAAGTGGGGAAAAAAGAAAAATCAAAATGGCAGAATTTACTTTTCCTATGATATCTCAATAACCGGACCTGATAATCTCGATTTGTTTGAACTGCTTGATAATGCTCCTATGAATGCAACTTTTTCTCCATTTGACCGACCTTCTAACTCTTATTGTTCAAAAGTTACCAATACAATCCCATTAAAAAAGTTGCCACTCTGAAGAAGTTGGATCTTAAATGATCCAGTACGAATATCGCCATCATGGAAACAAAATTGAAAAAAATTAAATGTTGCTACAATTAAATTGATTTCAATATTTAATCTCATCACGTATAATTTCGGAGTCATGAATTTTTGAATAAACCCGAAAATTCTGACTTTTTTATGGCTGTTATATAACTGCTTTCTCAATCATTTGAAATATTCTTTGAGGAAATAATAAATTAATGTATGAAATTTGAAGTGTTCTAGGATCTGAAATTTCCACAGTTTACGTCTTGAAATGTATGAAATCCAAAAACTCATATGAAAAAGTCTATACGTCCCTCGTCATGAACTTTTCTCGGAAAATTTAGAAGCTATTTGCTTAAAATTTAGTACAAAATCGGTTTCTTCACCACATTGAATAATCGAATTCTTTTTCGTTTGATGTATCATAATCCATATATTCCCATTTGAAAAAGTTAAGTAGAAGTGTGTTGAGCGTAGGAGGTGAGTAAAATCAAAATCAAAAAAGCACAGGATATATTACTTTTGAGATTAGAAATCGACGGGTGCGAGGATTTTCCTTAATAATTCTTCGTACAATATTATTGACGGGTTACGTTACTTTTTTTGGCAGGCTGTATATATTGCTCCAAAAATAGTGTATAGGAAACTCCTTACCGTAAAATCTTAGCATTTGTAGTTACGGAAATAGGTTTTTTTTATTTTCATTGGGTTTTCGAAATCAATGGCTCTAAAAATGGCGTAGTGGCATCACAAAAATTTTAAATTGATATTCTCATATTTTTTTCACGTGTTGAGATAATTTTCATTGAAAGATGAAATATTGAACCACAAAGTAAAATTTGCAGTTTTTTTTTTTCAGCTGGAACGATTCGTGAAGTTCGGCGTTGAAAATAATAAATGAAAACTAGGGGTGGGCCGAAAACAACATGCACCAGCTCGACCTTTCGAGCAGTTCCCCAAATGGAAAGAAGTTTTTAGAATGGGGAAAAACAGGCGACTGGCCTATTAAATGAATAAGTTTCTGAGGAAAGTTTTGAATAGAGAATTAAACAGAGATGGGTTGTTTGTGGCCGATGTAAATCCACATTAACGCACTAGCGGTATGTTTTCATAGCACAGAGCGCTCCTTAAAATGAGTTATGCTAGATGGAGGAACGTAATGTGTACTAATAAAACCTTTGAAGTGTTTCGGCAGAGTCAGGATGCTCGTATGTCCTCATTGTAGTGACTCAACATTGCCATCCATTCTCATTTCGTGGACCCCGTGAAAAAATACTAATTGCATTTATCCATTTGAGTTTGTTAGTTTAAATGAACTTTCGCTGGCCGCAGTTTCACGGTTGAAATTTCACCAAATGAACTACCAGAGGTTCGGACAAAACAACTATGAGAACAGTAAATCTTTGCCATCCAAACTGGCTCACCCTTTGGTATTCAGTTGACGTCAATAATGGACCGGCCACAACAAAAATTGCTGCTTGTTCCCCCAATTTTTGCTTTCCGGATATTCGGGAACGTTCTGGATACTTTTTACGGGACACATGGCCAGTGGCGTAGCTAGGTCATCGTCGCATCTTCTTCAAATTAAGGAAATTTGCTTGTATCTATTTATTTATTTACGGACAATATCTGCAATCATTAAAAAAGTATGGAAATGTAATTGACTACATTTGATCATGCAATTGTATACTTGTATTACCAAGATGGTATTAATCTCAATATTTTTCCTCGCAAAATCCTACTCTTAATTTTGGTGCTATGGATTTTTTTTAAATTCCAAAAAATGGCTTTTATTTTAGGGGTGCTGAACATTGAACTAATTAGGGAGGAGAGGAGGCTGTAGGTTGTCAATTGTTTAAAAAAATATAATATGAAAAATTCTATAATTTGGAGATTGGACTGAAGGTCGAAATAAATACTGAAAATAATAAAAATAAATCAATATTCAAATATTCAGTTTCCTTACAGATCTTCCTAGGATATCTAATACATAGGCGTGCAACTTTGCTTCCGCCGTTTTTTTCTGATATTCGAGGCTTTATTGTGAAAAACTGGTTATACATTTATGATTGTATGGAAGTATTGTCCATTGCTGGCCAATACTTTCTCTTATTTTTCAGGCAGCGTACGAATCCTGCGTTGAAAAAACTGGTCACCTTTTAAAACGATCCATGAATCGATCCAATTTTTTACTTCTTAATAAGACCGTGGACTAAATAACTTGCGTTCTAGCATAGACTCGCAGGGTGTCAAGTGGTTTCAAGTGCGGTTGGTTGCACACGGCCCAACAGTTTCTAGAAAAATCTATGAAACCCATAGACGGAGTATGATGAGGGTTCAAACTGATTATATCAATTCTAAACAGACCGGAAGTGGTAGATCGAAACAAGAAATTGTCTGAGGGAGCAACGTCTGGAGAATGCGGCGGGTTGGGTAGGACCCATTTCAACGTTTCCAAGTATGTCTTGACCACTTTCGCAACATGGGGTCGAGCATTGTCATGCTATAAAATCACTTTATCATATATCTCGTTGTATTGCAACCTTTCAATGCTCGGCTCAAACGCATTAATTGCGTTCGATAACGATCGCCTGTGATTGCTTCAGTCGGTTTCAACAACTCTTAATACACTACGCTAAGCTGGTCCCACCAAATACTGATCATGGCTTAGGAACCGTGAATTTTCTGTTTGGCCGTCGCTATGGAAGCATGGTCGGAATATCCCCATGATTTTGTGCGCTTGGGATTATCGTAATGAATCCATTTGTCGTCTCCAGTCACAATCCGATGTAGAAATCCCTTTTGTATTTGCCTTGCAAGCAGCTGTTCGCAAGCAAACAAACGCCGTTCAACATCTCTCGGTTTCAACTCGTACGGCACCCAATTTCCTTATTTCTGAATCATTCTCATGACTTTCAGGCGTTTTAAAATGGCTTGTTGCGACACTCCCGATGATCCTGACAAATCTTGTTGCGTTTGACACGAGTCTTGATCCATTTCTGCATCTCCGAATCCTCTTTTCCACCACCATGCTGGTCTTCGACGTCAAAATCATCGTTCTTGAAGCGTTAAAACCACTCTCGGCACGTTCTTTCACTAAAGGGCTTTCATCATATGTATTTGCGAGCATTCGATGAGCCTCAGCCGCATATTAAAGCAAAAACCTGAAACCTGTTCAATTGAGAATAACTTTATAATACAGACTCAAATCGACTAACATTTCGATGGCGTTATGTTTACAAATATCTTAGCTTATTGTATGTCATCTACGATCTATTTATTTCCACTACCACTTTCCGCTACAGCCATCTATTGCAAAACGACGGAAGCAATGTTGTATGCCTAATACCTAGTATGTTTCAAATCGATAATTCCTCCTTCATCTTCTTCACATTCAAGGCCCAAGAAATACCCATTTTGTTGGCTGTTTCTAAATTCATTTCATTTGATTGCTAATTTTTTGCAATCGCCGTTACTCCGAACAATCAAACTCGAAAATGATAACAGAGATGTTTGAGAAAAATAAGGAAAATGAAAAATTTCTAAATGAAAATCAACCGTCACGACAACGCATTTCTCAAATGGAGAATAAAAACAAACGGTTTAAAATCTGTATCAGAAAAAAAAACGACATTAATTCAATCAAACCAGATGGTAAGATTACGGACAGACGATACACTACTTGTGTCCTATCCATGGATGGTGACTAATCAAGCAAAAACTGCTTCAATATTGAAACCACCTGTTCAAAACAACGCTCATAAAATAAATACAAACACCGAGAAATCGGCTGTTTACCAAGGGAACATAATTTTTTATTCAATATTTGCTAGGAAACATAACACATTACTGAAAATCACTGACCTATTATTGTTTATAAAAAGTATTCATCCATAAATGCAGCTTGCTGAAATGGCATTTCTCAACTCTACTGAAGTATTCACACTCCGACCTACGCTAGCAATAAAAACCTCACTTCTGTTCTTTGTCGGCACATTTAATTTATTATCCTCTGGTCACAAAATAAGCACGTGAAGAATTCCGACACTTCTATGGATTAATTGAGTCCAGATTGAACAGATAAAATTTTAAATTTCAATTGGTCCGAAGTAGGAGTGATAGAAAATACATCTAGGCCTTATTTTCAATTTGGACAGGTTTAGACTCGTCAAGTCATAGCCCATAATGGTCAAATCAACAATCTGTTGATTTGACTATTTCTTTCAATCCTTCAAAACTCCTGGATTAGATCATGAAAAATATGATCCCATTTTCTCAGCAGTTTTCACGCTGCGGCAATCGTCAGGTCGAGTATTTTAAGTGTACAAAATGAAGAATTTTTTTCTTTTAACGCAATAATCACACCAAAACATAATTTTCAAAGATTAACAATTGGGCGGAATGAACGAAACGTTCGAATTTATTCACAGTACTGATTTATTTATTTTGAAATATTTGTGCCAAAACATCCAGTGATTAATTATCGCAAGGGTTTCAGAATGGTTAGCATGAAATCCAAATCCTATCTGATTCTCAATTTCCATTTCATCCCCAAATTATGGCATTGTGTTCGTGCATAAAGGAAATTTTACGGAGTAAAAAACTGCCAGTTCTATTTTTATTAAAACTTGAATATGGAGAACAAAACACCGAGAGATCGGTTTAATAAATCCTTATTTCAATGTCGGCGTATAAATAATTGGCCGCTCGTATAGATTTTGCCGTAGTTCTAAAATTTCATTCGCGTGATCCATCTTAATAGCCATAAATTATTCCTGAGCAGACGCATATTGTGCCCGATATAATTAATATTTTGTTAAACGATGGAATTGGGGGAAGCTTCCAAGATTTAGCGATCCCATAGTTGCTTTGAACTGAAGGGTTGGTTGTATTTATTTCGGAAAATTCACACCGCCTGGATACTCAGATTTGGGTAGAAGGTTCAACCTTCAAAGGAGGCCTGATCCCTATGGATTTGCACGCTTCAAACCATGCTTTCCGATTATTTCCCACATTGATGGAATGATC
Source organism: Harmonia axyridis (assembly GCF_914767665.1). Taxonomy (NCBI): domain Eukaryota; kingdom Metazoa; phylum Arthropoda; class Insecta; order Coleoptera; family Coccinellidae; genus Harmonia; species Harmonia axyridis. The sequence goes on from NC_059508.1 coordinate 3,132,329, forward strand.
CTGGAAAAAAATTTCATTCGGTAAATGTTGATCATGTTTGGTGGATATCGTATTGATGCAGTAACGTTGTTCTCGGAATTTTCATTTGAGTTCAACACCATTTCGACTTTGTTTCCATCTTCAGCAACCCCTATCTCATATCTACAGGGTGGTACACTTGATAATGATGAACAATTTCATGGAATAATTTTATTCAGTGATAGAGCTCATTTTAGTTATTAGCTGTACAACTTTGCTTCCGCCGTTTTGCAATAGATGACTGTAGCGGTATGAGGTAGTCGAAATAAATAGAACGCAGATATCATACAATAAGCTTAGCTATTTGTAAACATAACGCCATCGAAATATTAGTCGATTTGTGTCTGCATCATAAAGTTATTCTCGATTAAACATGTCAGCTTACGAGACAAATTCTCGTCATTTGCGAAGGTTTCAATTTTCTGCTTCATAATATGAAGAAATCTGAGTCTGAGGCTCATCGAATACTTTCCAATACCTATGGTGAAGCTGCTTTTAATGGAAGAACGTGCCGAGAGTGGTTTCAACGATTCAAGAACGGTGATTTTGACATCGAAGACAAGCATGGCGGTGAAGATGCATTGAAGGCATTACTTGATCAAGACTCGTTTCAAACGCAACAAGAATTGGCAGGATCATTGGGAGTGACGTAACAAATCATTTTAAAACGCCTGAAAGTCATGGTTTTAAGCATATCCCAAAAATCTGAATTCGATCCTATGTACAAATTTTCGGTGATCACCCTTACCATCACATGGTGCAAGTTGATTCCATAACTGCTTCTGTTTCTTGATGTGGCTTAATTAATTGTGGCTCAAAATCGGTTTTCGATTACTTCCTCTCAATCATATGAGCATTTACAATGGCTTAAACGTGACTATTCAATTTGTTTGTATCGGCATCCGCTCAATTGTACAGTGGCGTACGAATTATTCAAGGTCAAATTCGGCTAACTCATTCGGCTGTTTTCACACCGGTTGGGAATGATTGAGAAACAAGGAAATTGGATGCAGTACGAGTTGGAACCGAACGATGTTGAACGGAGTTTGTTTGCTTGTGAACAGCTGTTTGCAAGACAAAGACGGAAGAGATTTCTGTATCGCATTGTGACTGGAGACGGAAAATGGGTTCATTACCATAATCCCAAACGCAGAATATCATGGGAATATCCCGGCCATTCTTCCACTTCGACGACCAAACGAATATTCACTGTTCCTAGGTCATGCTCAGTATTTGGTGGGATCAGTTCAGCGTAGTGTATTATGAGATGTTAAAACCGACCGAAATCAGAAGCGATCGTTATGAAACGCAATTAATGCGTTTGAGTCGAGCATTTAAAGAAAAAAGGCCGCAATACAACGAGAGACATGATAAAGTGATTTTACAACTTGTCGATGCTCGAATACATGTTGCGCAATCGGTCAAGACATACTTGGAAACGTTGAAATGGGAAGTCCTACCGAACTCGCCGTATTCTGCAGACATTGCTCCCTCGGACTAACACTTGTTTCGATCAATGGCACACGGCCTGGCTGACCAGCATTTCCGGTCTTATGAAGAGGTAAAAAATTGGATCGATTCGTGGATCGCTTCAAAAGATGACAACTTTTTTAAACGCGGGATTCGAACGCTGCCCGAATGATGAGAGAAAGTAGTGGCCAGCGATGGACAATGAATCATAAATGTATAACTAGTTTTTTACAATAAAACCTCGAATTTCGGAAAAAACGGCGGAAGCAAAGTTGTACATCATCGCTATTGGAAAACCCATTGTAAACATTAAATTTGATAAAAACTTGTTGTTCAATATTTCTCGGAAATTATATTATATTCAGCGATATATGTGAAGAATGAACTGGTAAACCGTTGTGTGAAATTTGCTACTGCAAATTCACAAGTTGGTTGTATCCTTATTGACGACCTGGGTCTAAATTTCCGATTATCCTGTATCTGATCAAGCATTCTTGTCCAATAGTTCCATCGCGAAACAGAGAAGGGAATGCCTGAAATATTTAGTTTGTCGTTTGAATTTAACATTCTCGTAAATACATCACACGATGTTATTTTATTCGCAACAAACTTTATATAAACACGAAGTTGTAAAACGAAACTACCTTCTGTGAAATTCACGTTTATTTGCAAGCGGTTTGATTGGCAATAAGATGAATATTCTGGCTATGCACTTTCTTAGAACGAATGAAGATTTCATAGCATGGAACGGAACTTTCTTTAGGATAGGTTGGGTTAGGATTTTCACTGAATATCAAGACTAATTTTATTTCATCCCTGGTTGACACAAATCCAGAACTTTTGGAGGAAATGCTCAATTCAGAAACTAAACTTGGAGTAAGAAATACATATTGCATCCTTGGTCACTAAAGATTAGGAATTAAATTAGACCATTATAATAACTTTTGTTATCGTGTTTGTCGGTCTGTGTGTCCACACATCCTAACAACATATTTTACTACGATGAAGTGTAGGTTCTACTTATTTGATCATGATGAAAATTGGTACGGATGTTTTAGATCAGATTAGATTTCAGCGCTTCCTGAACTACAGTGCCTTGCTCATGCGCAAACGTGGCATAATACCAATATTTCTCGTTCTTTCAATCTGATTTTTGTTGAAATCGAATCATCACCAATTTTCCTTGGAATGGCATTAGTCGACTTTCTTATTTTTTCAAAACTGAAATTACTACTTTGGGGCAATTGTTCTCAGTCCATAAAAAACACAAAATTTTGTTAAAGTTAATTAATGACTGGATTCATCAAACATACATATAGTTTATTCAAATACATAAAAAATAATATTACACAAACAGTTCTCTATATTTTCTAAAGAAATTCTTTTTTGGATAATACAGATAGGTAGAAAATTAGAAGCATATAAATTTTGAAAAATCACCTTCCTTTTTCGTCAAAACTAGTTAAATCCGAGTGTGAAAATCAGTTTTTGTCTAGGAATCACAATAGCGTTCACCTCAAATTCAATCATGTTTCCTTTCAGTTGAAATATATAATTGAGGTTACTTTACGATATGTTGCTTTCAGTTTTTCTAATTGTGTCGTCGTTACAATATCCTCTGGCAATGGAAGAATTGAATGAATGCCAAACTTATACGTTTATCATACATTTTAAGTCCAGAAAGGCGCCTGCTGTATAGAGGTTAACAGCATTGATCCAAACAATAGAATATATCTATGACAAAACCCATAGGCACCACCACCAATGCATTTTATCGCATGTAATAATTTACATATATTTCACAGGACTCGTATTCTTTTGTAATTTAACCTTGTATTAAAATATGATATCTTTTATATACAACAAAGTTTAAATATTGCACTAGCGATAAATATTCAAATTGGTAAACTATTATCAAAGCTTTTCAAGGTAATTTCTCATAATTCAGCTGAAAAAGTGGCCAACAAATCGATTGAGCTGCATGCCTATATAGGTAGGAGTTGTAAAGAATTTTGGTTCACTTTCAAAAGCATGATTTTCACCAACACGTGTTTCGATGTAACAATATTCTTAAAGCTAATTCATGGAAAGAACGTTGTACATTTCATAGTTGTTGATTTAGGCCATTTCATCAAATATCGGTTACCTCTATTCAACTATGGATTCAAATTTTTGTTCTCACCAAAAATATATCTGAGGAAATGCCATTAATATTTTCTTTCAATTAATAACACAAAAACCTACTCTGAGTCAACACATTGTTTATTAGCTGTAAAGTATATCTTTGTTATACGAGGAAATATTGGTTGCTATTATTCTTATTTCAAATTTTCAACCTACATTGGTATTAAACCTCAGCAAATGAAGATATAAATTATTAGAGAATAATCATAGTACCATTCGGTTCAATTCCATTTCCATTAGGCTTAAGTTCTGCGTGAATCCATCAGAGTTCGTAATGGAACGACCTTTGAGTTTGCGCTTTGACCTACCACAATAAAGATAGTGAAGAATCGTTCGAAGTTGCCGTACGCTTGCGCCATTAGCCACTAATGGAGTTTGCGCATTCGCTTACGAGTGCGAGAAGGGGCTCCTCTGGGAATTTGGGATTATAATTTACAACAGATATTGATCAATTGAATTCATAATACACAGATCCTTTATTTTTCTCTATCGAAATAGGAGAATAATAGATATTATAATGTGATGCTAGGTGCATCACTTCGTTATATACAGAAATAATTTTTAAATTCAAATTCTGGCGGTTGACAGCTTGATGTCATTGGTTGGAGGGGGTGGTGGAGAAAATCGGTTGAAAAGATCCATTTGGAGGTTAACACAACGGTCACTACGAAAACGTGTGTTTGTAGCGTGTAGCTAACGCTTCATTTTATTTGTGATTTTATTTAATTTTGTTTTCAATTGGAATCTACAACAGAAATGGATCTAGACCTCTTTGATCATTTCGATTTGGAATATGAAACCTTCTACGTCGTTGGTGTACTAGGAACTTTAACTTTAGAATGGAAAGTTCCAAAAGGTATGTTTCGTTTTTTCTTTCATTTTATTATGAATTCAAATCAGTTAAAATCTCATTCAAAATTTACGTTTCTACACTTCAATTTCAGGATATGTGTTTCTATGAAACTAAAAAAGCTACATTCTCAAAATTTGGTGAAAAAAATCTGTCAATACCCAGGAATCGAATCAAGAAAGATTAATATATTAATTATAAAATATTAGATTTTGAATTTGTACTGATATTATATTGTTGACTACGTATGTTTCGGTTTTATGAAATTTTGATTCGAAACCAGGGACCTTTAAGGCAAAAATTCGAAAACATTTTTTGTTCTTAAGTGCTTGCAACATGTTTGAACATGCGTGAACATTCATGTGAAAATTTTGTGGTTTTCGATTTTTAGGAATTGCTTCTTTTAATTTGTCCAATTTCACAATGAAGAACAACCATTTAAGAGTTCAAGATAAAAGAAACTAACGCTCTTATAATATTTATCTCACGTTCAGAGATGTGTGGAATTCAAAAATAAAAAACACTAAACCATTTTTGAGTGATTCTGTGCGTTTTGAATTTAGTTTCATTATGTTTAGTTTCTGATCCAATCAAACTTTGAACCAAATAGTTGACGACAAAAATCAGTCTAATTATCATTATATTCACATTGTTATTTTGAACATATATTTATTTCACCTTCTTTGAATCAAGTCTTGAATGAACGTCCATGTTGATGTATCCAAATCAAAGTTGAATCGTGAAATTTTGTGTATTTTGGGGGGTATGTTGTTGCTTTAAAAAGGAGTGCGAGCTGAATGCAGTTTTCATATTTAATTTTAAAAGGTTTTCGAAATATGTCAATGAAATTAATCGATGGGCGTTTGCCTGCCTCATTTCCAAACATATTTGATGAATTGCTCTTTTTATTTTTTCAACGAGATTTTTTATGATTAATTGGTTGTAACTATTTTATATTCTACTATCATTATTATTATCTGAATATTTTTTTCTGAACTATCTTCAGCGATAAGTGTGTAATTTATTCTGTTCTCTTTCTTTCGTAGAAAAATTCATAGTTGACAAATGAAAATCAAACAAAACGCTATAAAAATGATATATTAAAAAGAAAAAAAAATCTTGGGTACATTTCAATAAATCACACAAAAACTATTTATGAAAAAATTGCCACATATCTTAGAAATAAATATGATTTGAGAACCTCTTTCAAAACCAATTTGAACCTCAGTAAATTAATTAAAAATAATAAAAACTACCACTTCGCAAATTTATGATCTGGACTTTTGAATTAGCCTGTAAATGAAATTTGTCCATCACTAAGTTTACTTATGCACAATGAAGCCTCTGTGTAGCGAAACAATGATTATTTACATCGGAAATTAGAATACTTGTATTCAATATCAAATACCAAGTACCGACCAAGTCAATCAGATACTTAAAAAAATGAACATATTTCAATAAAACAAATGAAAACGTATTCTTGATATCCTAGACTTTTTCAAATCTCAGTAAAAAGAACGAAAACAAATTCGTCTCTAAACTTCCCCCTTATTACGGTCCTGTCTATCTTAGAAGTAGGATCATGGGTGTGGACCCTTAACCACCTGTTACTTTATTTGATGTTATCAAGACGCAGAGGGCTAGTGAGAGAAGTTTGCCGCATTGTTATAAAAGTATGTAAATCGATATGAAAGGAGAAAACTCAATGTGTTTGCTGTCGCGATGTTGGGCTACAAATATCACTTAAATGTTTGAAATGTTTATATTGGCACCAATAGCTTTTCTATCATCTTGACTTTGAGAACAGTTCCTGAAAACTCTTCCTGGAAACTCTATCTCTGCTCTTTTCGCTTGACTCGGTCATTTTATGCAACTTGCATCCAAACTCTTCGATGATGTAGCTTAATTCAAAAAGTAATATAATAATATTATTTCGCTGATCTCAAGATTGATCAAGTGGAAACGTATGATAAAAACGTCATATTTTGCTATGTTAGAAGGAGAAGTGTAGCTGGCAATGATAACTATCTAACTGTTATACTTCATGTCTGGCAAAATAGGCAAACTTTCCATCAATCAATTATAACAATTGTTAAAATAAATCTTATTCAATGTTGGATATCCAGATTTGTATGAATTTCAAAATAACATTATATTTTCATGGCTCGCCTTCAATTACTTCAGAAGTGATCAACTCCACTTCAACGCGAATTTTCTTCCGTAATTAATCTAAATTACATACAGGGTGTCCCGGGAAGAATACGACAAACGGATATCATGAATTAAGGACATCATGGAGGACTCGTATCAAGAGGTTTCAATCGCCTGAGTGCCTTCGTTGGGTGAAATTTTACAGACACAAACTCTTCAACTAATCGACCGAATAATTTCAAATTTTGAAGTTTTGTCACCCTTCACTAGCGCCTTCCTTCAATATTTCTGAAATCGAGTAAATCAGATCCGGACTAGGAAAATTTCAAACTTTTCCTATTTTCTTGAATATTGTATCACCCTGTACGTGAACATTAGAATTTTTTTCCGTTTTCGTAACCACAAAGAATTAATTCATAATGAAAATTCTAAATCTCTGTTTGACACGGTCATACAGGGTGATCAATAAACATTCCCTCATGAGTGAATTTTTTTACAGTCCAATAACACTTCAATTAAACCAACGAATAATTTCAATTTTTGAAGTTTTGTCACCCATTACTATTTTAGACTTTTTCTATTTTCGTGAATATTGGACACCCTGTACGTAAACAATAAGATTTTTTTTCGTTGTCGTAACCACAAAAAATTAATTCATTATAAACTAAATCTTCTGCTTGGCACCTTTATACAGGGTGATCAATAAACAATCCCAAGTTAAATTCTCGTTAAATTTTTGGTGCGGTAACTACAACAACAATCGTTTGATTTGCCCTTATATTTTTGATAATAGGTAGACAGGAGAAATTCATGGAAATTTTCAGAAACATAATATTGTTTGTTAAAAAACATTCCAATGGAAACGTTGTAGTTGCAACATGATGGATCTAATGCGCACTAACCAAAAAAGTGCGTGAATATTTGACTGAGTCACACATGGATTGGCAATGGTGGAAATGTGGCTTGGCCTCCTCTATTCCTTCATCTGACACCCTTGGATTATTCATTATGAGGAGGTCTATGCGGTACAGACTAACAGTATGAAGCATTTGCTACAAAGAATTATTGATTTACGAGATTTTATTAAATCTCAACCGAATACGATAGCGAAATCTGTGACAACTGAGTCAACGTGCTCAAAAATGTGTGGAAATAGAAGGATACTATTTTGAACAATCCCTGCTGAACTGAAAATATTTTATTTATTTAGTTTTTGATTCATTGTTTTCAAGTTCAAATATTTAATGTTTTTGTTCTATTCTTCATCCAGTTTGCAGATTAGAAGTTTTCTAAATAATTTGAGCAAAATTAAGGAAAGGCATTCGTAAAGGGTGAAAAAACTGCGATCCTCGAAATAATTCTAACGATAAATTCAAGATTTCTTGAACTATGCAATTTCTTTCATGAGGGAATGTTTATTGATCACCCTGTATGACGGTGCCAAGCACTGATTTAGAATTTTTATTATGAATTGAATCTTGGTGGTTACGAAAACGAGAAAAAAATCATGATATCAACGTACAGGGTGATCCAATATTCACGAAAATAGAAAAAGTTTAAAATTTTCCTGGTCCGGATCTGATTTAGTCGATTTCAGAAATTGTGAAGGAAGACGATAGTAATGGGTGACAAAACTTCAAAAATTGAAATTATTCGGTGGATTAATTGAAGAGGTATCAAACTAAAAAATATTCACTCTAAGAGGAAATATTTATTGTATGACCGTGTCAAACAGAGATTTAGAATTTTTATTATGAATTAATTCTTTGTGGTTACGAAAACGAAAAAAATTCATAATGTTCACGTACATTACAATATACTTACATACAATATTCAAGAAAATAGGAAAAGTCTGAAATTTTCCTAGTCCGGATCTGAATTACTCGATTTCAGAAATATTGAAGGAAGGCGCTAGTAAAGGGTGACAAAATTGTGAAATTTCACCCATAAGATGAACATCACCCTGTATATCCCAAACGAAGGTACTCAGGCAATTGAAAACTCTTGATACGAGTCCTCCATGATGTCCTTAATTCATGGTATCAGTTTGTCCCATTCTTCCCGGGGCACCCTGTATTTGTTACGAAATTTTTGGACATTTTTTTCTTCGATAATCTGCCCAGATTTCCGATTGCTCTGTTGATGCAATCAATATGAAATTTTGCAACTTAAAATTATTTGGAACATAAACAAGCAACATTTAAAATAGACTGAAATATTTGATTTTTTTCGATTTTCGATGTTTTGAGACCATTCCTGACTCAAAATACGGAATGTGCTCTGAGAGCTCAAAAATATGAATGTTATTCCAAATTTAAAATCATACTTTATCGGTATAGGAGAATCTTGTGTCAAAAATTCAGTATTTTCAATTTTTATTTTTGCTACAAACATTTCTAGAATTTGCAAATCATTATAACAAAGTAAAATGCAATTTCACTCATACATGTTCAACGGATAGGCAGCAGAAAACATGAAAGGTATCTAAATCAGCCGATATTGTAGGCATCTGTTAACACTACGTTCACCCTCTTCTTCTGCTCGTACAAAATTTACTAGCATATTGACAGTTTTAGCCACTTGAAATTCAACTCCATCAGGTATTCCGTTTTTGCCCTCTTTACGTCAGTCAACGATACGAGAAGGAATTCAAACCGATATCCATAAGAACTGTAATTTTCGACCTTTTATGTCGATTTATTGTTTCTTGAGAGAAAAGTTCTTAGTGTCCCACAGGCATTATACCTGGCAGTTGATTTAAAAGTAAACGTTCGGCACAAGTTTTCACAGAACCATAATTCTCATGGTCTTGACGTATATCGATAGCATGTTCTTCACGCTTGGGACAAAAGTTCATTGAAATCCCATACATAAACAAAATGATGAATCAAAACACCACACATTCAACACTATGGTTTTTTTTATTTTTTCTCGCATTCCAAACATCCTACATTCGATAAATTAGAATTAACGTATAATTAGAAACACTTTGTTTTGTTATTTAACAGCCGGATTCAAAATTCGAATGAAAAACTACGAAATTATTAGAGCTAGAAGTTAAATTCAGTATTAAAATTGCAATACATGTTTTCAATTTTATGATCATTGATTTGTGACACGGCGCATTTTCTTGATGAAACAGCACCTTTTTTTCTTCAAATGAGGGCGTTTTTTAACGATTTCATCCTTTAAACGATACAATAATCAAGAGGTAATCAATGAATTTTATACCTCGCGCATCCCAGAAACCGATGCCATAACCTTGCCAGCTGACTGTTGTGATTTTCCTCGCTTTGGATTCGGTTCATCATGTGCAGTCCACTCAGCTGACTGTCGATTAGACTCCGAAGTGAAATGATGGAGCCATGTTCCATCCATTGTCACATATCGACGCAAAAATTCAGGTTTATTGCACTTAAACAGCTTCAAACACTGCTCAGAATCATCAACACGTTGTTGCTTTTGATCGATTGTGAGCTCGCGCTGCACCCATTCCACTTTACGGTCATTCAAAATTATTTTGTGAACTTTTTTGATTTTTCGTCGGTGACAGCCTCTTTTGGGCGTCCACTGCGTTCGTCGTCTTCGGTGCTCATTTCACCACGTTTAAACTTAGCATACCGAACAATGATGGTTGATTTTCCTGGTGCAGACCCCGGTAACTCTTCATCAAGTCAAGATTTTGCTTCAACTGTAATTTTTCCCTTCAAAAAGCAATATTTTATCAGCACACGAAATTCTTTTTTTCCATCTCTTTTCAAATAACAAAAGTAGCTACACTCACAAATCAATATCTCACAAACTAATGGTCGGACTGCTGACAAATTTTGACATGTTTGAAGGTTGGTACTAACTAAAAATCGTTTAACACTAGCACCGCCATCTGTGCATCAGATCGGGGACTGTTCAATTGGCCTGATATGCACTAATATTTACCAGGATACGGATGCCATAACCTGGTCAGCTGATTCTTAAGATTTTGGTTACTTAGGACTGCTTTCCACACAGCTGACACTCTCTTTGACTCTGGAGTGAATCCATATTTCATTCATTGTCACGATGGAAGCAAAAAATCTTGTTTATTTCACTTAAACAGTTCCAAACAACATTCGTATTATAGACACTTTCAAATTTGTCTATAATACGACGAATAATGAGTCGATGTATGTCTTTATTAGTCATTTTAGATTATTTCAAGTGGCAAATTCACAAAATACAAACTTCATAAAATAATTTTTTTCGTAAATCGCAAACATTCAGCATTACAAAATAATGGAATTTGACACGTATATTATTTGATTGAACAGAATAGAAAATGTTCCACCTCTTCTTATATAGTTTTGAATATCAATTCAGTAGAATGCGCGTTTTTTCCATGCCAATTTAATAATATTAAATCAGAAAATCTAACAAAACTTTTTATATATCGTTATCTGAACACACAAACTTCAACGGATTGAATCTATTGCCTCGCATAGGGTTTTGTTCATTTTTTCTATTCCAAATAGATTATGCAAGTTTTATTGGAAGTAACTCCCTTATTTCCCAAAGGTGAAAATATTCTATAGTTCCGGGAAAACTGAAAAGTTGAGCCGATAATCAGGTTTTCCACAAATCATAAACATGAAATTGTTTCCCTGCATTTCTTTTTGCCTTCTGAAACCCCCAACGAACTGGCCAAAGTTCTTGATAATCTGAAACTCCTGTATTCTTGAATTAGAGTAGGAATTTTCACCCTCATTTAAAGTCGGGAAGCTAAAACCGCTTCGAATACTATTTAAAAGAAAGGGGTTTTCTTTTAATCATTATTAGCTAATAACCCTTCTTTTGTTTTCCCAGTAACCACGCCGGAAAGTGTACTAGAATTTGTTACTTTCATTTTAATTTGCTTTCACTTTGAGGGAAAAAACAAGATTACTCGAAGAATTAGTTTCATTAATTATTATGAGTAAATCTTCTGGCAAGTGTATAGCTATCCCTTCTTTTCATATCTGATTGCCTGGTTATTTTCAATATCTACCGTTCTTTTGATTGAAATAGAACTAATTATACACCATTCTCATTTCCCCTCTCATACTCTCATTACCATCCCTTCTCATGTATTTCATTTAATTTTTTTTTAATACATTTTCCTGGACGGTGGAACTCATTGAATAATTTACGTTGCTCATTCATATTTTAGATTGAGATCAATATACAGTTGTATCGTGAAGCTGAATTAATAATTTGCCTTTGCTTTTGTTGCATTTCTTATGAAGATCAATAAATAATTCTTTCTGAACATATTTATATCGAGATCAAGAAACCCTGATAAGACTTGCGAATTTCCCACGAAAGTTCCTTCACCCTTGGTTTCTGGAAAGTTTGTCGGTTGAAATAATATGAAATTATAGATCAAATTTTCATTCGAAAATTGGTTGTAATGATAACGTACGATGTCCCTCTCCCGTGGAAACTTCTCAAATTGGAAGGATTTTCAAACTTATTGGAGACGCTCCTGATTGCCGATGATACCAACTGTTTTTTCTGAAATCATTAGAGTCGAAATTTTCAGAATATTCAAATCGAATAATTCGTTAAACTGTTATTCCCTATTGCAAACGACAGCAACTTGTCATTAAAAATGAAAGCGAAAATACCCTCAATCACCAAGCCATCTACATGATAATAGTAGTGAAAAACTAGAGGAGGCAGCCATAAAAACATAGTTTGCCAACTTTAATTTTGTTACTTTATATGGAATTATTCTTTCGGGTATGTCCATATACATAGTCACTTGTATGTACTTGTATGACAAGAGAGAGCAATAAGAATAATCGTATATTTGAAAAAACGGAGCTGAAGGGATAAATTAAAGCACTTTAAGTTCTTATAATTGTGCTTCATACAGGGTGTCCGAACGAAAGTTTGCCTCCTCCTCAGATCTCAGAAACGAAGAATTTTCGAATATAAAAAAAAACAGGCCAACTTCTATGAAACTTGGAGTTTTGAAAAATCCAAAAATAATTCTCAAGTTTTGTATTAGGGGGAAAGAATTCCTATGACGACTTTGTTCTCAAAAAACCACTTGAGGGTGGTAAAAACCTCAAATTTTTTTTGATAGGAAAGAAAATTACGGATGTGCTTCAGTTAAGAAGCTTTTTTTGTTTTCTAAAAATCCTAATTGAACTAAACCACATCAACTCCTCCCTAAAATAATTGGGGCTTATTGCCACCCTCAGGTGTTTTTTTCGGGTCAATGTCGTCATAGTTCTTTTTCCCATCTTGAAAATTTTAAGATTCTTCAAAACTCTTAGGTTCCTGAGTTTGAAAGGTTCAACTTTCTGTTTAAGATAAAATTTTGACGGTAAGTTCATTATTACTACATTATCTCGTGAATAATGAACCAATTTGAAAAATTTCAACTGGGGTGTGTGAAGAACATGAATAACTTTCAAACTAACCAACACTCAACATATCTACCCTATTCAAAACATTTGGGGGTTCATGCCACCTTCATGGGGGTGTTTTTTTCGGAATAAACTCATGATGGAAATCGCCATCCTTATAACAGAAGTTGATCTGTTTTTTTTTAAATCTTCGAGAATTCTTTGTTCCGCAGTCCAACTGACGTCATACCCACGCAGAATGTCATCTATCATTTAATTTTTTACTGTTCAATTTTATCGGTTTTTTGAAACTCCCATCAAGCATCAAATCTTTCCGAAATATCATTGCTTTCGCCTGATTCGTATTCGATAAAAGGATATAAATCAAAATACAGGGTGATTCACAGGGATGGCCCATTTGACGTTTATGGAAAACTAATCCAAATTTTGAGCTGAAAATATTGGGGTTTGAGACAATGATCTTTTTCCCTAGAATATTTTCAGATCTCCACCACTTCCGGTTATACCGGAAACAGACTACTACTTCCTTATTTCAAATGACACACCCAGTATATTATTGCATACTTGAAAAGCTTTTTTGATGGCAAGGCAATATGCCATACCTTGGGTAAAAACTCAACGGTTCATGAGTTATTGGGATTCTTATAAAAAAAAGTGGTAGCGATGATCACTCACATTTTTTTAATATTTCAGCAGAAAAAGCTTTTTTCGGAATTTTTTTTTTCCTTTTCGATTCCGCAAATAGGCAGAATTATAATACTGTTTGCGGTTTGGACCAAAAATGTACAGGGTGTTTATGAGAGGATCATGAACTTGGACAACTCAAATTCATCAAAACTCAAGATTTTCAAATTAGAACCCATAATTTTTTTCATTTAAGTCGATTCAAGGTACAAAAATAGTGGGGGTTACTTGAACGAACCCTATACCTAAAATGAATACTTGAGAAATTTTTGAGGAATTCATAAACTAATACAATTTTCAATTACGAATAATTCGTTACAATTCTTGATATGTCAAATTTAAATATCCAAACATCGAATTTTAGACAGTTATTAACACAGTTATAAATAGCGGTTTTTCCTCATTTGAAGTTCTTCCTCGATAACTCTTAAAGTATTCATTTTAGGTAAAGGGTTTGCTTGAGTAACCCCCACTATTTTTGTACGTAGAATCGAATGGAATAATAAAAAATATAGGTTCTAATTTGGAAATCTTGAGTTTTGATGAATTTGAGTTGTCCAAGTTCATGATCCTCTTATGACAACCCTGTACATTTTTGGTCCAAGCCGCAAACAGTCTTATAATAATACGTATTTGCGAAATCGAAAACGAAAAAAATTGTTTCGAAAAAAGCTTTTTCTGCTGAAATATTCAAAAAAATGTGAGTCCTCATCGCCTCTATTTTTTTATAAGAATCCCAATAACTCATGAACCATTGAGTTTTTACCCAATGTATGGCATATTGCCGAAATTGCCATCAAAAAAGCTATCTAATGATGCAATAATATACTGGGTGTGCCATTTGAAATAAGGAAGTAGTAGTCTATTTCCGGTATAACCGAAAGTTGTAGAGATCTGAAAATATTTTAGGGAGAAAGATCGTTGTCTCAAACCCCAATATGCAAATTTTCAGCTCAAAATTATGATAAGTTATCCATAAACGTCCAATAGGCCATCCCGGTGAATCACCCTGTATAACGTATTATTTTGGAAGAGTCCAATTTTTTTTCTTTCTCAATATCACCAGATTCACGTACACACACCTACTGGGTGTGTTCTAATTTTCGAGCTCCCCTATATGGAAACAGGATAACCAAAAAGGATTCGATATATAAAGGCGAAAATAAAGGCACCAAGTCGAAATATATGGCAATAGTAATGGTTCTAACTAACTACACAATCAGCTCCGTATTGTAGCAATATTGCAGCGCAAACTGTTGAACGTCGTGGTATTGACACATTCAAGAACGAACGTGCTATCTTCGTTCTTGGGGCGATAATATAACGCTACGCTCGAGAAAGTGTAATTAAAACTAAATTCACCCTTATGATATCTGTTTCCTTTTTTCATTTAATTAAACTTGGATTCGATATCGCCAAGAGGTAGAGGAATACAAACCTTCTTTCTAGAGATATTAGACAATTTGTTCTGGCATTCTTCGAGTCAACTTCTGTACTCATTTCATCGAGGGATTTTGGTCTATTCTTTTCAACAATAAACCCTCGGAATTATTGAGAAGAAATCATATCCATTTGAAACTTTCGCATTTTTCTCTTAAGAATGTGAAGAATCTTAAAAAAATTGCAATGAGTTTACCACAATGTTGCCTCATCGCTGAAATGTTTATGGAACGAAACATTCCAATTCCCCATAACATTTATATTGGATAAAACTGAATTTATTTCATGGAATTTTCACAATTAATTCATGAAATAACCATTCACGCATAAACCTGAAATTCAACCAACTATGACTAAAATGAAATGCTCATACATAATTTCATGAAAATCAAATATGGATTCCAATTAATTTCAAGGATTTGCGGACACAGACCGACAAAGATATATGATATACAAAATGATTTTGAATGCACTTTCATAATGAAAATTTAAAATTGGATAAAACAATTATTCATTCTTAAAGATATAACAAAGATGTCCTCCACCTCCCGCAACTAAGAAATGAAAATTTTGATAATTCGTTTCAAATAATTAGGGAGGAAATGGGGAATTACAGAGTTTTCAAATTGCTTCTACAGTTTCCGACTGATTCTACCGGTTTTATTATTTTTTCTGCATTGAAACTGTCTGATTGTTTCATTATCTCCGATAATTTAAAATCGATTGAGGATGAAATATTTGGCCTTCCCAGATATTTTCAGAATTCAAGTTGAAAAAAAATGAGAAAAATATCCTTCCGTCCATGGTCCAGAAGTTTTCTCAGAAACTCTACGTATAATGAAATTTGATGATTGAAAACTTCATATCTCCATGAAATTACTCCATCAACTTGTGTTGCCAGTTCTTGCGCCAATCTGAACAGCGCAGAAATTAAATGTCCGAATAGCTATTAGCACAAAATTTGGAAAACAGCTCTGTTCGCTAAACCACATCAATTTAGCATTAAAATCGAATCTGAAGTCCTGAGAATGAAAGTATTACAATCACTACTGTAATCAACTTTCGAATTCCGACTGATTTTATAAAATTTCATTATTTATCCCCTTAAACACGAGTAGGAAGTTCTGCATTTAGGGGTTGTCGTAATCAATCATCGTATGCTGTAAAATAACGCATCATTCACAACGAAACATACCGTGTGTTGAGTTTTCCTCGAATTTCGCCAGTTTGGTACAGAGTTCTTGCGCCAATCTAAGAAGCGCAGATAAATATCTGCGCTTCTTAGATGTTCGAATAGATATCAGCATGAAATTTGGAAAACAACGCTGTTTGCTAAATCATATCAATACTTCTATCTTTAAAATCGAACCCATCGAATCTGAAGCCGTGAAAATGAGAGTATTACATTCACCACTTTAATCAACTTTCGAGTTCAGACTGATTTTATAAAATTTCATTATTTATCCCCTCAAACACGAGTAGGAAGTTCTGCATTTAGGGGTTGTCGTAATCAATCATCGTATGCTGTAAAATAACGCATCATTCAAAACGAAACATACCGTGTGTTGAGTTTTCCTCGAATTTCGCCAGTTTGGTACAGAGTTCTTGCGCCAATCTAAGAAGCGCAGATATTTAGATGTTCGAATAGATATCAGCATGAAATTTGGAAAACAACGCTGTTTGCTAAATCATATCAATACTTCTATCTTAAAAATCGAACCCATCGAATCTGAAGCCCTGAAAATGAAAGTATAACAATCACCACTTTAATCAACTTTCGAGTTCAGACTGATTTTATAAAATTTCATTATTTATCCCCTTAAACACGAGTAAGAAGTTCTGCATTTAGGGGTTGTCGTAACCACTCATCATTTGCGGTAACATAACGCATCATTCACAACGACACATTCCGTGTGTTGAGTTTTCCTCAAATTTCGCCAGTTTGGTACAGAGTTCTTGCGCCAATCTGAGCAGCGCAGAAACTCAGAAGTCCGATATTAGCATAAAAATTGGAAAACAACTCTGTTTGCTAAACCACATCAAATTATCTTCAAAACTGAACCCAACGAAACTGAAGTCCTGAAAATGATAGTATTACAATCACTACTTTAATCAACTTTCGAGTTCAGACTGATTTTATAAAATTTCATTATTTATCCCCTCAAACACGAGTACGAAGTTCTGCATTGAGGGGTTGTCGTAATCACTCATCAGTTGCGGTAAAATAACGCATCATTCACAACGAAACATACCGTGTGTTGCGTTTTCCTCGAATTTCGCCAGTTTGGTACAGAGTTCTTGCGCCAATCTGAGCAGCGCAGAAATTTAGATGTCCGAAAAGCGACACACTCCCTCAACAAATTTGCTTGGTTTATGTTGCGGCAGTTCGAGTCTTCAGACGGCAGTGTGTACACGTCCTGCGCCCTTAGTCGCGTGATGTGAATCGCAAAGAGCACGTTATCAGTCTAGTTTTGGCTTGCGCCGCTGCCTGTTCGGTGTAGCACGCGCTAAACGCACATGTTCTTGCAGTGTTACTAGTGACATAGTGACTTCTGACGCTTCGAAAACAAATATGTTAACTATGTCAACTTTGATGATGCCAACCCCTGCTACTATCACAATGTCGACACCTGGACCCCCTATGCAAAAAATCGAGACGAAAATTCCACTAAACCATAACACCACCTCTAATAAAGCAGGTATGTCAAACTTGAGCAACACGTGTTTCTTCGCTTTTATCTCTTTTAGTTGTCTTGACTTGACTTGGTACAGAAACTTCGAATTTTTTCAGACGAACTTTACCAAACTCCAAACTTAATTCAAACTTTCATATATTCTTGAAAAACTTTTTTTATATTAATTCTAAGTGTTTTGAAATTTCAATTTCCCCTATTTTTTAATTCTGATTGAAATAAAATTTCAACATTATAACTTTGTTCTTAGTTTCGCGTATTTTTCACGGAGCTTAAAGCGCGATAGCTGTAATGAGACACGCTGAAAGCTCCTTCCACCTTTTTTCTTTCATTATAAAATTTTTATTTCACTAGAAATCCAAACTGTTGGAACTTCATTTCTTTGTATTTTTTATCGATAATTCTTCATTTTCAATAAAAATAACTTTTCGAGAACAAATTTCACATTGGGGTTCATTATTTCCTCTATCTCCATAGATCTCTCGCAATCGCAAGATTTTATCGTATCTGTACAAATTTTTAGTAGAATTTCAACGCAAAATGTAAGCTTTGAAAATTCGAATAAAGCCAAAATTATTTTTTTAAATGGTTCAAATAAAAAATTATAAACCAATTCCTTAAAAACTATTTTCAGCGCGCTATTCAAAGTCCTTCGGACTTTATGAGAAAAGGAATTAGCTTGCATTGTTGGTTTTTTGTTATTGTAAGTGCCACTTTTCCTTTCATAGTATTGTTATTGAAGTGCTAATTTTTTTTGCTTTGACATTTAGTTTGTTTACAGTACTTTGCACTTTAGTTGTAAACATTGTAAGTGCCAGAAATGTGTAGACAGATTACAGATGTAAGTCGGTGACAAATCCACGTATAGAATGTCATAACAGTTTCTGCATGCAGATGAGCGTTATGCTAAAATTGCAGTAAAAACACGGTTGTGCGGAAAATATGTGAAATATTTTACCGAAGTTACATACTCTTGGATAGGAAAAATATATAAGAAAATCGAGAGAACGAATAGGTTTACTGTATGAAACAATAGCAGATAATATACGAATTGAATTACATCTATTCTTAGCAGGTTGTCGACTTGTTCGACGGCCGAATGGTTTTCTATTGCTTCCCCTTTGTTATGCCGATTTTTAATCTGCTTAATGCTGTAGGCTGCACTTTGATTGTGAAATTTTGCCTATAGCGCTGGCAGATGAACTTCCAGCAGTGGAGAAAAACTTTCCTTGTCTCCACTTGCTTCAATCTTAGTAAAACGTTTTGACAGTTTTAGAGCTGGTACCCAATTGGCTATTTTTGGACAACAATAGTTATGAAATTGAGAACACGTATTGCTACTATGATATCTAATACAATATTTTTTATCTCAAAGTCCTAGCGTTTATATTAATCAATTTTTTAAATTTCGGAACGAATTATCTCAGCGATCTTTCTAATTTTCGCGTATAGAGATATTTGGCTTTCAAAGAGGAAATAATGAATCATAATGTGAATTTCATTGTTTTTCTGCTAAACTCAGATGGCCAGATCAAAAATTCGAGGCAACCACAATAGAAGACAAACGCGATTCCACAACATATCTTGTCTTTCTTTTCCTAATTCTCGATACTTTTTTGTCATGGTAGGTTGAATTATTGGACGTCAAAAAATTTGAAGTGTTCATATTATTGTTGTCATTTTTGACTGTCTTGATACATAAAGCACTTCAACTAGCGTCAATTTTTAACTGTCAAGTCAAAACGTTTTGACAGTTTTAGTGCTGGTACCAAATTGGATATTTCTGGCCAACAAGAGTATTGAGAACACGTATTGCTACTTTGATACCTAATACAATATTTTTTACCTCAAAGTCCTAGCGTTTATATTAATCAACTTTTTAAATTTCGGAACAAATTATCTCAGCGATCTTATTTATTTTCGCGTATAGAGATATTTGGCTTTCAAAGAGCAAATAATGAATCATAATGTGAATTTCAGTGTTTTTCTGCAAATCTCAGATGGCCAGATCAAAAATGCAAGGCACCCACAATAGAAGACAAACGCGATTCCATATCATATTTTGTCTTTCATTTTCTAATTCTCTATACTTTTTTTGTCATAGTAGGTTGAATTATTGTTGTCATTTTTGACTGTCTTGATACATAAAGCACTTCAACTAGCGTCAATTTTTAACTGTCAAGTCAAAACGTTTTGACAGTTTCAGTGCTGGTACCAAATTGTCTTTTTTTGGCCATCAATGATAATGAAAAATGATACCTAATACGATATTTTCACCTCAAAGTCCTAGCGGTTATATTTAGGAATTTTTTAAATTTCGGATTTCCGAACAAATTATCTTACCAACTCTTTTTTTTTGGCATATAGAGATATTTTGCGTTGAAAGAGGAAATAATGAATCATAATGTGAATTTCAGTGTTTTTCTTCTTTACTCAGATGGCCAGATCAAAAATCCACAGCAACCATAATAGAAGACAAAAACGCGATTCCATATCATATATGTATTTTCTTTTATTTTCTAATTCCCGATACTTTTTTGTCATAGTAGGTTGAATTATTTGACGTCAAAAAATTTGAAGTGTCCATATTATTGTTGTCATTGTTGACTGCCTTGATTCATAAAGCACTTCATCAAGCGTCAATTTTTAACTGTCGAGTCGCCTTGAATTTTCTACCTGAGGGTCGTAAAAGATCTTGCAGTGGATTCTATCCGAGCGTAGCTTCTTCTATGTAAAAGCGGTCAACTCGTTTGTTGTTTTTACAGGCGAAGAGGGGTAGGAACCCAGAAATTTTGGGTAATGAATAGGCGCGATTCGAGCTTTCTCTCTAGAATTTCGCAGAGTACGTAATTGTACACGACTTCACTTGGTGTATTTGGCTGTTCTGTTCAGTTGTTGTTTGCTTTAATATTTACTCCACCTGGTTCGATTTCAAGCACAGCCATGGCAAGAAGATTTTCAAACGTTTTTACTCAATGCAGCGTCTTAGGTAAGGAATTATTTCATATTTCGCATTTTGAATCTGATTTGATCGGACTGGTGAAACTAGTTCAGTCTATTTGAACTACAGACTATCGAAAACTACTTTTGTATGCATATTTTTATTCATGAATCTTTGAATGTTCCGAAAGGTTTGGTTACTATAAAATATGAACCTTTCTGAACAAAAAATACAATTATTAGTCAAGTCCTTGAAATCTTATAGAAGTGATTTTGTGTAAATATAGAATAGAATCATCACAAAAAACTGAATATCTCTTGAAACTTTGAAAAAATTTGATATTCTTGAACCGTTTTCGGAGGAATTTTTGCTGACTATATGTTGATATTATTTTTGTTGACATTTTCTAATTGAGAATGTAGAATATGAGAATCAAATGAAATATCTCTCCGCTGACAGTTAAGAGCTTTTTTCTTAAACTATAATCACAGAAATATCTATTTGTTTGTCTCTAAATAAAGGTTCACCAATAAGAACAAATCGAAATGGCTCATTTGCGAATACTGATAGAAATTTGCGAATAATTTATGAAAGACATTCTTCATTTAATCGACTCACTAGTACCAGTACTAAGCAAGGGCGTAGAAATGAGGGGGTACTGGGGGTAATTACACCCCCTAAGATTCCCAAAATATAAAATTTCAGAATTCTCCCAAAGACGAAGAACGAAAATTTTTCCATAAAATGAACGAATAATTATTATACTTTCTATCGAAATCGACACGGCAGTAAAAAATCGCACCCTTCTACTGTTTAGGAATATATTATTGTTTTCAAAATGCACTACGAGAACATCTATGTCCCAGGTTTATTATTTTCGTTCATAAATGCGCTTTGTCAGCGTCGCCCCTCATTTGTCATCTATGATTTTTGCATTCCTCATCGGTATACTCGTTCTTTTCGTTTTTTGTATAATTCTCGTCACAAAATTTTATCAATACTGTAGTTATCGAAGAACTGAACTGAGTAATTCGCATCGAAAAATTGTACAATTTATTGTGTTTCATTCAAATTGCAATTTATTTGTGAAGATATCAGTTTTGAATTGGCTATATCTACATGGTCTTCCTAACTTGGTACAAATGAAAATGACAGATTTCTCGGATCGTTTTCAGAAAAAAAAGTCTTATAACATGAGTCCACAAACGCGGAACTGATATTCAGGTGTTAAAGTTCAAGTTTTCTTCTCCTAGCACCCTTTCCTTCTCAAGATATTCAACTTGAATTGGCATAAATATTCAAATTTAAAGTTTTCATCATGTGATATGCTTATTTTGAATGCAAATCTACAGAGTGATATTTTTTCTGGAAGGGTGTCCCCTTCTTTCTTTCAGAACTATTTTTGGTGAACCACTGGTAGTTTAGAAAAGTGTAAAAAGAAACTCTGGTCCAGTACTACACTTTTTGGTTTGTTGTAATTTCATCATATCTGCTATCAATTTCGAGAAAAAAAATTCAAACAGCTCCCTAGTAATCCTCAGGAAAATCCAATTTATTATAAATATCCAGTTAGTGAGCTGTGATGAATAGATTAATTATAAGTTTTGGTACTTCTTTACCCACTCTGTAGCGAAGATTATTGAAGATTCGATAAACTGAGATGAGCATCACTGGAAACTACGACTACAAGAAACACCCGGTATCTCGCAAACAAAGCGTTTGCGGGTCATGTTTATGGGAGTTTTATTCTTAAAATTATCCAAGAAATCTTTCATTTTCCTTCGTAATTCCAATTTAGTAACACACAGTATAAATATTTAATGGATTCGGTCCTTACTTGGCGGAAATTCATTATAAATAAAATAAAACGAAGTAATTTCCACTATGTTATTTAATTGTTAGCAACAATTGTTTCGCCACACTGTGGCTTCATCAGGCTACATTTCTGAACTGATAAGAGTACAAAGGTTTTCGGAATCTTATATAGGAACAAAATTGACACAAAAATATTCGAAAGGGTATAAATTACAAAGTTATATTGGACCATTTACAGCCTGGGATTTCCAAACTATCGGAAGAAATTCAATAAAGGGGATGAGTTTACATCCGTTTGTTCGTTCAACAGAATATTTTGGGTATTATACCTGTTTATTTCTAGGGATTCTAAGAGGGTTAGTCTTAAGCTCTTGTTTTCTAAATGAAGAATTTTAAAGTTATTATTGAAGGTATGGTCCCATTCTTTTAAGTGATTCGCGTAGGTTGAAAACGAACTATCAGATGTATAACTCTTTTGGTGTTCCTTTATCCTTTTATTGAACGATCTTCCTGTTTGTCCAATATAAACCATAGGGCAATCATTACAGGTTAACTTGTAGACACCGGATTTAGTTTCTTTATCTGTTTTGTCTTTATTGTTTTTAATGAACATCTCTAAGTTGTTACTTGTTTTGAAGGATATTGTGTAATTGAATTTTGTTTTCAAGTATTTAGCAATCTTTTCAGAAATATTATTAACATAAGTTAACGAAAAAAATTTAGTATCAATACCATAATTTACCTTAGGGTATGTTAGACTCAAAGCTTGCTTTCTTTGTTTATTCCTCAAAATTTGATCAATAACATGTGGACTGTAACAGTTATTCACAGCTATTTGTTTAATTAAATTTAATTCTTTACAAAAATTAGCATGATTCATAGGTATATTGATTAATCTATGGATCATACAATTGTATGCAGCCATTTTTTGGTTTAACGGGTGGTTAGAAGTAGCATGGATGGTAGTATCAGTATGTGTAGGTTTTCTAAAAATACTGAAACTATGATAGTTATTATTTCTGGTAATTGTTAAATCAAGAAAGTTGAGAGAATTGTTATGTTCAATTTCAGAAGTGAATTTGATACTTGGGTGAATGTTATTGATAAATTCTGTGAACAAAGAAAGTTGTCTATTTGTACCTTTGAAGCAACATATAATATCGTCTACATATCTAAACCAATAAAGGAAATATTTTGTGTTATTGTTAGAGTGAATTTTGTTTTCTAAATTATTCATGAATATTTCTGCTAGGATTGGACTTAAAGGGTTACCCATAATCAAACCTTCATCAGACTTATAAATGGTTTCATTAAATTGAAAGTAATTTTGACTGAGGCATATTTCTAAGCAATTTAAAATGTCATTCATTATAATCGGATTTGTGTTATTGGTAACAAGTAATTCTTTTATTATTTTAATAGTTTCTGCTGGGGGAATGCTAGGAAATAAGTTCTGTACATCGAAAGAAACAAATTTAGATTTGTTAGGCAAATAAATATGTTTTATTTTCTCAATCAGTTCTAAACTATTTCTTATCGAGTATACAGAATTAAATTTTGTTTCTTTTTGTATAATTGTTATTAGAGCTCTTGATAATTTGATGCTTGGTGCTGAAATGAAAGAAACTATAGGTCTGATGGGGTTATTATCTTTATGAAGCTTTACTAAAGAATATAATTTTGGAATCTGTGGATTCATTAAAATAAGTTTGTGTGTTTGTTGATTTTGGAAAAGACTAACGGATTGATTTATTGTTTCTTTTATTATTTTTTGAAAAGAATTGGTTGGGTCTTTTTTCATAATTTTGAATTTTTTTGGATTTAAAAAGTCTAATGTTTTTTCAATATATTCTGATCTAGTTAGGGCGACAATACTGTTTCCTTTATCGGCTCGAGTAAAAACTAAATTATTTTCATTGCTTTTTGTTACAATTGACTTGACAATTTTTTGGTCAACTGTCGTAGGGCTGGGTATTATTTTTGTTTTCAATATGTTTTTGATGTTATGTTTGTCTGAATTTAAGTTTGAGTGTCCTGATTTGGAGTATGATTGTAAAGCTAACTCTGAATCAATTGCTAAGTACTCTAAAGATTTATTTGAATGGTCTCTAAGATTATATTTAAATCCTTTTTCCAATAGTTTAGTTTCATTGGAATCGAATTTAACATTTGATAAATTAATAAATTTTGGAAAGAACTTATGAGTTGAGAACGAACTTGGATTTGTTTCTTTGGCTAAAGTTTTATGTTTGTTATAAATAAGGTTTTTCAATTTTTTGTTTTGATTTAAAAAATTTTTATGAATAATGTTATTAATGTGTTCTCTAGTGTTCATATCAACAATATCGAATTCTAGAGGATGTAATCTACTAGTTAACTCTGAATGAATTACCTTTATATAAACATTATATATGTCCCTCTGGTGGTATTCTTTCTTCATATCATTCTTGAGCCATTTCTTCATTCCTTGTAATCTTCCTATCTTCGCTGCTGGACTCTTATTGTTTGTTCTCAAATTGATGTATTTCGGGAACACATCTTGATGTAGACATTTGGAATAGAACCAAATGTTTTGTGTATTTTTTCTGCTTCTAAGTAGAAGTTTAAAATACCATCGGACCAAGAAGCTAATATCTGCTTCTAATAAATATTTAATGGATTCGGTCCTTACTTGGCGGAAATTCATTATAAATAAAATAAAACGAAGTAATTTCCACTATGTTATTTAATTGTTAGCAACAATTGTTTCGCCACACTGTGGCTTCATCAGGCTACATTTCTGAACTGATAAGAGTACAAAGGTTTTCGGAATCTTATATAGGAACAAAATTGACACAAAAATATTCGAAAGGGTATAAATTACAAAGTTATATTGGACCATTTACAGCCTGGGATTTCCAAACTATCGGAAGAAATTCAATAAAGACACAGTATAAGGTAAAATGAGCACTGATTTTTTGATAGAGCAATTCACTAATTTCTAACCTACTGAACAAAACTCAGATACAAAAAAAATATCATTATATATCCATTTCAAATTTTTTCAATGGATAAACAATCTAATTTGAAAAACAAAATCAGTTGCATTTGAAAGTGTCGTTATTTTTTTTAGTTGTATATCCAGTTGTTATTTGAACCAGTAATTGGGATTGTAAAATAAAAGCGCAATTAGTGTTCTGGATTCAAACTAGCATACATTTTTCACTCAAAATTGAATGGGGAACGCGAAAAATGCATAATTTCTTTTTTACCAGTAGCGTTAAAAATATAATGATGCACTCCTTGTTCGCAATTGGTGGCAACTGAAAATGTGATTCCTTTTTCGAAATGAAGCACCTATTGCACACAAACATTGTTTCGAATTCAATTGAAAATATTTTGAAAACTGGAAGTTATGAATAAAAATTACTTTTAATTTTTATATTCAACAACCTGTATTCTTGCAACGAACTATATTTGAAAAAATAAATATTGAGGAAGTCATTTATTTTCAAGACGATCTCTTGTTTCAATTTGGCACCATAGTTTCGGGGTATGTATATTAATATACATGCTGAGTTGAAGATCAGAATGCCAGTTTCCAATCTGAAATTGAAGATGGTAAATTGAAAACACAAAAAACTCGCCTAGTCTCACTGATATTCATCGTAGGATCTTACATATGTTTATCGTTTATTTCCTTGAAAATCTTGACTTTGAGGCATCTGAACTATTCTATTATTATTCTATTATCGATTGATATGAGGGATGACATGAAACTAAGTATGTAATGAATTGGGACAGAAAGGATGAATGTTGAGGTGTCCATTTACCACCCAGTAGATATCGTCTTTCTTGAAAGAATTGCACTGAAATCTAATGCGGTAGAATGTAACTCGGTACAGAAAGGAATCGGAGTCGCGACAACGGCTTAGCTGATATTCAGGATTCTCCCTTCAGGAAAAACGGTGGAGGAAAAAATTGATCTAGAACGGCGAACTGAATTTTTGAACGCCCGTTCCACGAACATTTTATATTCGAGTTTGCCGAATTTTGAGCCCCAGTGAAGCTAGCAGAACCAAGATTTCCGTAGTTTTGTGCTATTTTATTACTCTTTTGAAAAATGCTCATGGAGTTTTCATGGACAATCTGATTACACCATAATTTCAATCCCACTGCCAAATTTCTGATATTACGTTTTAGAAAAAAAGTCCTAAACCATAAAGGATAAATTCACTCGCATAGTAATGTAAGGCTCTATTCAGACTGATTTTAACATGAGTTCTTCTAGACTCATCTTGAACTGGCAGTGCCAAATGCAAATCGAACGTACATGGAAAATTTGATTGAACCATAATTTTCGATTCATTATTCAGAATTTAGACACACCTTCAAAACCACTGCCAAATTTCTAGATTTACATTAAAAAAAAATACTGGGTTCTGCTAATATTTTAGTGACAACAGATCCGACCGAGTTAAATTTCACACAACATAAAGATGGATATTAACAATTTCTATCTATACAGGGTTAGAACTATTCAGAGGGGCACTACAGGAATATCGAAAACCGTTAGAAATACAGGGTGGCTTGAATTACAAAAAAGTTGTGTTATTTAGGAATTAGTGTGTTGGTTTCGAGGTTGGTTCCCGAGATATCTCGAAAAAACTGAAAATCGAGATTTTCTTTTTTTTCTGTATAACTCATTAGTTTCTGAAGATAACTTCACGAAATTCGGTTCGTTGTCATTAGCTACTCAATATATTCAGATTTTTTCTGTTTTCCATTGTTTCAGAGACGCGATAGTCATTTCTTTTCTTATTGGTTTTCCTTATGAGGTGGTACAGAAAAAAAATGCGAATTCAAAAATGTATCACACTCTACAAGAATATCGAGTCTAGGTACGCAAATTTGAAGAGTTGTTATGTGAAATCATCATTTGACTATCGCGTATCTGAAACAATGGAAAACAGAAAAAATCTGACGACACCATTAGAATGTCCATATTGTATAATGGCTACAAACCAAATTTCATGAAGTTATCTCCAAAAACAAATGAGTTATATAGAAAAAAAAAGAAAATCTCGATGTTCAGGTTTTTCAAGAACCAATGGAGATATTTTTGTAGAGTTAGAAAGACAGGTTGGCTCAAATTACAAAAAAGTTGCGTTAATTAGACTAAATAACGCAACTTTTTTTGTAATTTGAGTCAACCTGTCTTTCTAACTGTTTTCGATAGCTCTGTAGTGGCCCTCTAAATAGTTCTAACCCTGTATACAGAATTTCATGTTGATCGGATTACCAGAAAAATAAAAAATTTCAGAATCCAGAGCATTTGTTGGAAGCTATTTGAGCTATTCTAATGAATTTTGGTATAAAAATCAATTATTATGCCCCATTGATTAATCTAGCTCAAGATATTGATCCATGAATTTTTATAGCAAAGAATTAAGGAATCAAATTTCCAAAAATTTATAATTATAAAAATTGACTACACCGAATTATGGAATTTTTTAACATGAAATGCTTCTAATGGATACAAAATGTTCACTGCAAGGTTCTACCTTAATTAGTTCCAAAATTATTCAATCTCGCCCTCTCAAGATCCAAATTTGACACGTTTCATGTCTGTAATCTCGCTATCAAAGGTTTGATTCGGAAGAGGATGAATATTTTTTCATTTCAAATTCGCTTTTTATCGAGAAATCTTTCAATTCGAAATATGCTTCGAGATGAAAGAAAATTTTAAACCATTGTGTAAAATTTCCAGTATTTTTTTTACGAAATCGAATAATTTTCAGCGCGAAGTTGTGCATGATAATCTCAAATTTTCCCGATGAGCTTCCGTGAAATAGTGAAACTAATAAATCCCAATGTTGAAATTGCAGTATTTCCACGAAAAATTCCGGAGTTTCTTTGTTGGAAATAATGAATTGAAAGAAAAGGAAGCATGAAACATAATTCCCTACTTCTCGCTCAATCCATCTCATTGCATTTGGTCCGTAAGAATGTTTCACTCGAGCAATTGTACAGTCTACACAACCTTGGTTAACTTCGGGTCCAGAGATCCAATTTGAGCTTCACACTTCTGGCCAGTCAGCTTTTCAGCCAATCATTATGTAATTTATACATTTTCAAGAGGAAATTATATTCTGCTTCCACAGCATTTCACCCGGTATCTCGTAGAGATAAATTATCACTTGGTATGAATAAACAAATGGTGTCGGGTCTTTTTAACGGAAAGAATTGTTATTCATTTTCTTATCGTCGAGACTACGTGCATATCGATATATTAAAAATAGGAGTTGTTTCTTGCGAACGAGATAGAACTAAAACGTTATTTTTGTTTATTCTTTCCAATAATGAACCATTGCAATTTTTCAAGGAAAAAATGTTAACCTCCCCTGAAATTTCATCGAAATTAATTTGTACAGTACATCCCATTTTGGGTGAGACAGCCAGGTTTCTCGCTTGTCATTTAAGATAGATCCTTGCGGTTTTCACGTTCCTGTCCTACTTTTTCGTGAAACTCAAGTTAGTCTAATCAGATTGTGCATAACTGTTTCCGTTCAAAAGATACAGGGTCATTTTGGAAATGGATACTTTTCGGACCCCTTCTTTATCTCCGAAGTTCGTAGAAATAATGCTGAGGTAAAAACTACATCTGAATCAAATTCTGCGTAGAATCCAGTGGCGTACTCAATTTTTTTTTCGGGGTATGGTTTTGAAGATTCAACACAAACCTATATTTTTTTTAATGGAACACCCTGTATATTATTACTTCGTTGGATTCGTGATTTTTCCTTCAAAATGATGTATGAGGTAGGATGTTCAGAAATATTAAAAAACACTGAAACATCAAATAATGATGGTTTTTTTGTTGATGGGCAATGGATTTCCCATATAAAAAAAATCAATAATAATAATAATAATAATAATAATACATTGCGATGACAGCTAGATCAAATTGGTTTTTTCTTCCGAATGCTTGCTTGATAAAACAAATCTGCCAAATGCATAGTAGCCATAATAACAACGAGAATGTTTGTATCATCAATGACCTACTACTTTTTAAAAATCAAAAGTAATAATCCTCTTATTGAAACTTGGGAAATTCATGACCCATTAACAAAAAATCCATCATTATTTGATGGTTTAGTGTTTTTTTATATTTCTGAACGTCCTACCTACATAGTATCATACATCATTTTGAAGGAAAAAAAATTACGAATCCAACGAAGTAATAATATACAGGGTGTTCCATTAAAAAAAATATAGGTTTGTGTTGTATCTTCAGAACCATACCCCGAAAAAAAAATTGAGTACGCCACTGGATTCTACGCAGTATTCTGATTCAGATGTAGTTTTCACCTCAGCATTATTTCTTCTAACTTTCGGAGATAAAGGAGGGGTTCGAAAAGTATCAATTTCCAAAATCGCCCTGTATCTCTTGAACGGAAACAGTTATGCAAAATCTGATTAGACCAACTTGAGTTTCACAAAAAAGTAGGACAGGAACGTGAAAACCGCAAGGCTCTATCTTAAATAACAAGCGAGAAACCTGGCTGTCTCACCCAAAATGGGATGCACTGTACAATTGGTATAGTACATTGTTCCTTCTAGCTCAAGACTGGAGAGTACGATCAATATATAGAAAATAAATTAGGGTTTTAAATAGAAGGGACACAATTTAAAAAGATTATAATGGCAAGACTGTATTAATGTATCTTATTAAGCCCTACTTCAAATTTGTCCAGAATACGAAGAATAGTAAGTCGACATTTTCACTTTTCAGCGCTTCATTATATTTACAATGTAATCTTCTGTTAGAATCACACAAGATATAGAATGTTGGTTGATTGATATTGAAGTTTAGTAGTAGAATAGAACCTATCTACTTTGAGTGGTCATTTTAGAAGGACAATAATTGATAATTTATTGGTAGTAGCAACGGATTAGGCTCAAAAAATTGGAAATCAGATAAAATACGTAATTTGCAAGATTTGGCTGAAACGAAAACGATAAAAACATTTTAATATAATAATTAAACATAATTCATCTACCTATAGTAAAAATGTCTTTTACTATAAACTTCATTGAATTCAAAAATCTATTTCCATCAAGTAAATACCGTAACATTAAATTTATCAACGAGCCTTTTGGTTTTTTAGACAAGAAAATTTATCAAGTAGTTCATTTTCCAAAGCTGTTTGGAGTGCCTTTAAAAACGGAAACTGTAAAAATTATAGTGATAGCAATCTTAACAAAGTCTTGCATCTGCAGGAAATAATTTTGTAAGTTTTGAAGATGAAAATCAATTAGAATTTCCGTCTCAGTTTCTCAATTAAGTGTCGAACCTGAAAGTAGAATTCAAACTTTTCTCGGAGAGCATATATGAGAGCTATATCCATAGCATCAAGTCCAGTTGCGAAATGATTTGATTTTTTCGGGGATAGAAAGTCCCTAATATGACGATTCGTGTTTATTGAGCTCCGAAGGAGTTCATTCATTATTCCACATGGTTTTCTTCGAAATTGGGAAGAAAATGAAATGCACACCAAATTTCCATTTCATTCAGTATGCAAATGCAGTCAGGGGAAGTCACTGGTAGAACAAACAAATATCAACAACTCATCTCGACAAAGAAATTCCGTCAAAAAAAATATTACATCGGAATTATTCATAGCAATTTGAGATAGAATGACTTCAATTTTGTTACGTCCATATGATTTTTTGCCGAGAGACATAATTATACGTTTCCAGAAATGTCATTGTTTCAGGATATTGAAGTTGATACAAAGAAAGTTGTGTACTTCTTGAAGAAGTATATTTTTTTATGATGGCAAGTAATACTACATTGAAAAAGTAATGAGATTATATTTCTGGCTTGTTATTTCCTCGAATAAACATTTGGAATATGTAGTGGAACAAATAAAATATCCATGAATAATTTACAGTTCGTTTCTTGGGATGTGTTGTTTCCAAAAATCTAATAAAACAAAATGAAAAAAACACTGATATGTAGTAAGGAGTTTGCGTAAAGACATGAAATGATGTAATAATTCAGCATAATGTCATTCATTAACGAAAAAGCATATAAACGTAATTGAAATGCTTTTATGTTTATTCGCAGTAGTGAAAACAGCTCTGCTAAAAGAAACAATAGACTTTACACAAAAAAGAGGACTATGCTCTCAATAACTAACTAACAGCAAACCTAATTCTCAAAAACTTCACGTTTACGTTGAAAATTTGTGCAGTAATGAGAAACGACGAGAGAGTTATTCAAAAATAAAATCTGAAATGGTATACAGCTATAAAAAGGAAAACCAATGTAAAAATGAATTACAAAGTAATGTGGAAATAATTATGGATTCAATATTTTCGATAATCCATTGTTGAAAGTCACTTCAAACCACTTTCTGGTATCCTTAAAAGTTTCACTTATACGTTAAAAATTTGTGCAGTAAAACTATCTGCGTGAAAATTCAAAGCAAACGTCTCAGTTTTTCGAGGTGTTTTCGAATATTAAAACAGATTTTCAAAATTTCGATGTACAGGGTGTTGTTTCGAGGATTCAAACGATTCATAATTTTTTGTTGACCCGGACCTGGATTTTCAAGGCAGTTATTGCATGATAGGTTTGAGCTCTCAATTAGGAACATATTTGCCAAATATGAAGAAAATATACCGGGTGGTTCGTTCGATATGGCCTCAGAAAGAAACGGGCAAAATTCATAAAACACCCTGTATCTCGGCTACGAAGACAGTAAGACCCAATAAATGGGGTATCTCCAGAACCGCCTTGGTGCCACCTATGCACCTGTGAAGTATTTCCGTTTCCCAATGAAACACCCTGTATATTATAACGAAGATAGTTTTTCCCTATTGAACTATTTTTCAATGAAGTGAATATTTGTGTATACATTTTGTTGGTTGGAGTGTATGAAATACAAGCTTTGCTAGGTCATACATTTCAGATTGGATACTAATGTATTGGAGAATATTGTATATTGTATAAATGAATTTGTATTTGAATTCCTTACTTTATGTATCTACACACTGTATATTTCATTTGAAGGTAAGTGTTTTCGTGAAGAATTTGACCGGTCAATGTTGTTTCTCTATCTAACGATCTGTTTGGTCAAAACCGGTATTCTTTCAATTAAGGAGTTGGCTTTTTTTTGGGGAAAAAGACTGGCAAAATTGTTGAAATTCAATCAGCCTCCGACCTCTCTAAATCAGCCATTTTATTGATTGGACCTGCATTATATATTTATTTATTTGTCCACTAGCGCAAAATACACCATATACACAGTCTCTCTGGTGTAATTTCGAACCGATTTGTTACACCCCTAGCAAGGCCCCCCTTGTTTGGTTGTTTCTCCGAGTTTGATTCGAATGTTATCTAATTATACCCTTTTGAAGTGCCGCTTCTGTAGCTGTTCAAAAAGGACAATTTTGGGCGGATTATCGGGTAACCTAACGCTAGGTTCCATTCTGTAAATTTCGCAATGCGTTGTTGGTTGGTATATGTTGAAAATTAGGATTGCGAACTTGCGTACATTGAAATGAGAGTTATGCCTGTTGTTTCTTTGTGAAAATCGAATAATGTTTTGTCGTTTTTGCCCTTCTGTAATATTCTGTTTTTCCTTTGAGGACGAATTTTACGCGGGCTCTATTGACTCCAACGGAATAGATTTAATTTTAATTAAAAGAGGGTTGCTGCCATCTATGGAACAACCACCGATGTTTTATTAGAGTTAGCTGTTCACAATGCCCAATCCAAAATCTAATGAAACTAGATGTGAACATTGAGCACAACTTTTTGCACAGGTCAATTGGAAAGTCCCCGGTAAAACACATATTTTTGGCAAAATTTATTATTCAACAGCGATCTTTCAACTTCTCGTTAACATTTTTGTAGTACGGTTTGTTTTTCGTTTCAAAATAGGCCTCAGTTTCGGCAATTACTTCTTCAAGTAATTGCCGAAACTGAGACCTATTTTGAAACGAAAATTGAAAATTTAGCGCCAATGAAGATTGGCGCTGAATTTCTTTCCAGCGAGCAATCTCTTGAGGTCTGAGAACAGAAAAAAGTGGCTGGGGGCCAGATCTGGCGAATACGGTGGATGCAGAAGCAATTCGAAGCCCAATTCATGCAATTTTGCCATTGTTTTCATTGATTTGTGACACGGCGCATTGTCTCGATGAGAGCACCTATTTTTCTTCAAATGAGGCCGTTTTTTACCGATTTCATCCTTTAAACAAAACGATCCAAAAATGCTATATAATAATCGCTGCTGATGGTCTGACCCTTTTGGAGGTAATCAATGAATATTTATATCTTGCTCATCCCAGAATACTGATGCGTTGACCTTGCCAGCGGACTATTGTGTTCTTCCTCGCTTTGAGTTCGGTTCATCGTGTGCACTCCACTCAGCTGACTGTCGATTGGACTCCAGAGTGAAATGATGGAGCCATGTTTCATCCATTGTCACATATCGACGCAAAAATTCAGGTTTATTGCACTTAAACATCTTCGAACACTGCTCAGAATCATCAACACGTTGTTGCTTTCGATCGATTGTGATTTCGCGCGGCACCCATTTAGCACATAGCCTTTTTATGTACAGATATATTCGTGAATGATATGATGTACCTACACGTTCAGATGATATCTTCACAATGTCCGCTATCTCGTTCAACTTCACTTTACGGTCATTCAAAATTATTTTGTGAACTATTTCGATGTTTTCGTCGGTAACAGCCTCTTTTGGGCGTCCACTGTGTTCGCGGTCTTCGGTGCTCATTTCACCACGTTTAAACTTCGCATACCAATCAATGATGTGTGATTTTCCTGGTGCAGACCCCGGAAACTCTTCATCAAGCCAAGATTTTGTTTCAACTGTATTCTTTCCCTTCAGAAAGCAATATTTTATCATTAAACAAAATTCTCCTTTTTTTCATCTTTTTTCAAATAACAAAAGTAGCTACACTCACAACGCAATATCTCACAAACGAATAGTCGGACTGCTGTCAAATTTTGAAAGGTATCGTTTGAAGGTTGGTACTAACTAAAAATCATATGAATTCAATACTAGCACCGCTATCTGTGCTTTTCAATTGGCCTAATATGCTGTAGCGTTTTCGAAAAGTGTTGTAGTTTATTATTTCTAAAAGTTAATAGTAATCTCAAATCGTAAGATTAATAGCTGCTCCCAGTTGAAGAATATTTCGAAAACCATGCACTGGCATTTTGTGATGCATTATAATTGAACGAAATGAAGAATTGATATATTTATTGAAGTACTTTTTACCTTAGGCCAATCCGGAGTTGAAAACCTTTCTTTCATTACGATTGGAATTTCAACGAACAAATGTTATGTTTTCTTATCGAATAATCACCTAATTTGCCTGATATGGCTCGGGCCGACTTTTTTCTACATCCTAAAATCAAATTACCTCTTCGAAGCAACGGATTTCAGATGGAAGCACCTATAAAAAATGTTTATCATCCGAATTGTAGAAGTTATTTCGGTATTTTATCATCTCATCTGTCAGAATTTTCACTACGGATATACCAATAATTTTCGAGGATAGGATGATTCATTATAGTTGCTTCTAATGAGATTCATTTGCCGAATATGGAATAATTAGAATTGGGGTATGAATTCCATGGCACTAACTGAAGTGGAACTTCCGAAAACTGCCCTTCCAACCTGCCATCATTTGAAGGTCAACGAGGAGCAAGTGTACTTTGAATAGCGTGAGGGAGGTATCAGGATCTTTTTAATGATCAAAACTTGCCCCACATAGTAATATCGGATATAACATCACGAATTTTCACGGTATATATTCGAAAGTTTTACCCCAAAAAGGAGCATGGAATTAATATATTGAATTATTGTATATAATATTACAGCTTCTTCTTACAAGCTCCTTTCAACTAGTGATGATTAGAAAGAATTGAATCATATAATCTCTATGACGCATGTCCTTGAACAAACTTTCCTCGCAACTTTCGTTTGAGTGCGCATGACTTCTGGATTTGGCAAAAGCAACGTTAATAACACTGGAGACTGATGTTCAATGTGGAAATTATAGGTTAAATGTTTTTGGTTGCTCGAAATAGTGTTTTGAGTTTTGGATAGGGTCTAGAGCGATATCAGAGCTATAGAAAGACCGTGGTTTTTCGATTAATTTCATCGAGTTTTTGAAGAAAATAATTCTTTGGTGGTGTAATTTTTTTTACAATAATGAAACACTGCAAACAAACTAAATTATATAAAACTGTTTCAGCAGTTACTATTCGGTAGTTGATCATGATTTAAACATGTTTTATACTTCCTATGTTTCTGATTTTTGATAGTAAAAACATCGAAACTTGTTTCGAACTAAATTACAAGTTCTAATTTCTAAGTTCATTCCATGGGTACATTCCAATCAGCATTAAACTAATTTCAAAATAATCCCCAAATTCCACATTCCATAAGTGACTCATTATTGCATTGCAACCCTATATAATGAACTCGTCAATATTGGAGCGTAAGCATTATGTTCTTTATTAAAGCTAATCAGTCTAATTGAACTGTTATAATAATCATTGCTGGTAGCGCGATCAATATTATTGTTAATTAGTATGAATTCAATTCAATGGGATTAAAACAGTTAATAGGTGTTTTCTTTGGGTTGATTGAGCCAATTACGAGATGCTGTAGGTGGATATAATTTCAATATATTGCTGCAATTTTGAACCAGCGAGACTAAGCAGATCAACAGATATAACAGGCCAATTGAAAAGTTCCCTGTATACCATAGTAACACATATTTTTTTGGCAAAATTCGATTTTATTAATCAAAATAGATACCTTCGAGGGCGATACCACGATTATAGCGATCTTCCCAACTTTTCGATACCATTTTTGTAGTACGATTTGTCTTTCGCTTCAAAATAGGCTTCAGTTTCGGCGACTACTTCTTCATTGGCGCTTCCTTTGAGGTCTGAGAACAGGAAAAAGTCGCTGGGGGCCAGATCTGGCGGATTCGGTGGA
Source organism: Harmonia axyridis (assembly GCF_914767665.1). NCBI lineage: Eukaryota > Metazoa > Arthropoda > Insecta > Coleoptera > Coccinellidae > Harmonia > Harmonia axyridis. The sequence goes on from NC_059508.1 coordinate 3,168,997, forward strand.
TGCAAAAGCAATTCGAAGCCCAATTCATGCAATTTTGAAATTTTTTTCATTGATTTGTGACACGGAGCATTGTCTTGACAGCACCTTTTTTTTTCTTCAAATGGGGACGTTTTTTAACGATATCATCTTTTAAACGATCCAATAACGCGATATAATGATCGCTGTTGGTGGTCTGGCCCTTTTGGAGGTAATCAATGAAAAGTACCTATACCTTGCGCATTCCAGAATACTAATGCCATAACCTTGCCAGCTGACGGTTGTGTTTTTTCTCGCTTTGTATTCGGTTCATCGGGTGCAGTCCAATCAGCTCACTGTCAATTGGACTCCGGAGTGAAATGTTTCACCCATTGTCACATATCGACACAAAAATCCAGGTTAATTGCTCTTTAACAGCTTCAAACACTGCTCAAAATCATTAATAAGTTGTTGCTTTTTATCGATTATGAGCTCGCGCTGCACCCATTTCCCACACAGCTTTCTCATTTCTCATCATTCGTGAATGATATGATGTACACGTTCAGATATCTTCACAATGTCTGCTATCTTGATCAACTCCACTTTAAAACGTCATTCAAAATTATTTTGTGGACTTTCTTTCGTCGATGACAGCCTTTTTTGGGCGTCCACTGCGTTCGCCGTTCAGTGCTTATTTCACCATGTTTATATTCAGCTTACCAATCAATGATGGTTGATTTTCCTGATGTAGACCCCGGAAACTCTTCATCAAGCCAAGATTTTGCTTCAACTGTATTTTTTCCCTTCAAAACGCAATATTTCTTCGGCACATGAAATTCGTTTTTCAAATAACAAAATTAGCTACACTCACAACGCAATACTTCGCAAACTAATGGTCGAACTGCTGTCAAATTATGACACGTATCGTTTGAAGGTTGGTACTAACTAAAAACTATATGGATTTAATACTAGCACCGCCATCTGTGCACCAAACCGGGGAATTTTCAATTGTCCTAATATCCTTATACATAGATATGACATTGAAATAATTGACAATAATAATAACACCTTTTTAGTTTATCGAGATGAAAACATTGTCAAAACTATGGTTACTACAATTTTAGTTGGTATACTCTTCACGTTGATATTTATTGTATACAGGGTGGCCAAGAGTTTGAAAAAAAAAACTGGTCCCTCGTGTCATGGACTATTCGAATCGCCCCCACGTATGTTATGCGATTTTTCAAGGTTTTCGTTTTTTTTTTAATTTTCGACTTGACTGTCTTAAAAAAGATATAAAAAAAAGTACAAGACTTTCCTGTGAAATTTTTTTTGTAACTTAATCTCCATGAATTGTTCTTTTATAAATAAAATAACCAGCTCCGTACTTTTGATGAAAATTATGGAAATGTTGGTCTCTAGTGAAAAAGTTACGTGAATTGGATTATGATCTAAATTTTCGAACCAGGTTATTTTATGTATAAAAGTTCATGGAGATCAAGTTATAAAGAAAAAATTCACAGAAAATTCTTGTACTTCTTTTATACCTTTTTTAACATGGTCATGGTCAAAGTTCATAAAAAAATGCATAACTCGAAAACCGTGAAGAATCGCATAACCTACATGAGGGCGATTCGAATAGCTCATGACACGAGGGACCTGTTTCTTTTTTTTTGACGTCAATCTCCTGGCCACCATGTATTTCGTATTAAATTCATACCTGTAATAAGTATAGATATAATTTCCGGCTACTATCCGAAAAATACCAATGCTACCCCTTTCTTTTTGATCACCAATGTTTTTTTTTGCCTAACCCACACCCCCTGTGGGAATCGACCGATACCAAATTGATATGACTGTATAATTTACCGCAATAAGCATGAAATACATTCGTGACAAGGCAATACCCTAATCAATATTCAGTGAATTGATAACCGATCCGAAAACAAAACGCATAGAGGCAAGCATTGTGCTCGCACTTATCATGGAGTCATGGAGAGTTTTCAAAAAGAGAGCTTTCAGGTACCAGGCTAATAAAGAACTTTTTCGATGTATATCGTGAATTATCAGTGTGGTCTCGATCAGGTTTTTTTCCTAGTTATTATTACATCCGTTGATAATGAAAATATTTGAATTTACGTTTATGTCTTATTCTCTACACTAATGCGTGATTACATTCTTCATGAACTAAAAACACACATAGATGAGTCACTAGCTTAAAAATTTTTTGAAGTAACGAAACGCCTCTAGCGTTAAAATATTCGCCTCAAACTGTGGGAAACGTTTTGACTAGTTTGGGATGCTGTATCACTTTGAGGGAAGGGGGGTACAAGTGGGATTCTGAGTTAGTATTTTGTAGGAAACGAGAATTATATATTTCAATATTTTAATTTTCAATTTTCTCATAATTGTAATTCGACTTTGTTGATCATTGTTGTATTCGGGGATACGATTCAAAAACGATTTGAAATATCGAATATTAATTAGCCTTGAGCCTTAATTTATTGTTCCATAAATCAAACATCATAAAAAATATATTCTGAAAATTATTAATAAATAGATTAAAATTAGCCGATCAATGTGTGCTCGAAAATATTTTCGTAATCGAAATTTTGTTTTGAAACAACGTTTACTCGTATCTGTTATATGAGAAAGAAAGGTTTGATAAAGAAGTTTGAACCAAAAATTACTCGAAATAATATAATTTTTTTGATTCGATTTTTCATACCATTCGATCATTCCTGAATTCGAGGTACGAACAAAAATGAAAAATTCATTAAAAAATATTAAGAATAGAATTCCCTATACATGGCCCGCAAATGCTTTGTTTTCGAGATACAGGATGTTTCTTGTAGTCCTACTTTTTTGTGATGCATGTAACAGTTTACCGAATCTTTATTGATTCTCTCTACTGATTGGGTAAATAAATACCAAAACTTATAATTAATTATTTATTCATCATAGCGCACTGGATCTTATAATAATTTGAATTTTCCTGAGGAATACTGAAAAATTGTTTGACAAGAACCGACAAGAAACCCTAAAGTGTAGTACTGGACCATAGTTTCTTTTTACATTTTTTTAAACTACCAGTGGTTCATCAAAAAAAAGTTCTGGTTGAAAGAAGCGGGCATTCTTCCAGAAAAAATATCACCTTATAGATTCGCATTTAAAATTAGCATATCACATGATAAAAACTTCAAATTGGAATATCTATGCCAAATTTAGGTTAAATATCTTGTGTAGGGAAGGTGCTATGAGAAAAAAATCTTGAACTTTAACATTTGTATCTCGAAAACAAATCGTTTCCGGACCCATGTTATAGGACTCAATTTCATAAAATGAACCGAAGAATCTGTCATTCTGTCTTCATAAATAAATTGCAATTTGAATGAAACACAATAAATTGTACAACACAGTCCAGACAATTTTACAATGCAAATAACTCAGTTCAGTTTTTTGATAACTGGAGTATTAAAATTTTGTGAGGAAAAAACCGAAAACAACGGCTAAGTGTATACCGATGACGAATACAAAAATCACAGATGGCAAAACAAGGAGAACGCCGACAAAATGGGTAGATAAAGGAAAATAATAAATCTCAGACATAGACGTGCTCGTAGTGCAATAAAAGTAATCATCTTGAAGAGATAATAAACTCATAAACCGTAGAGAGTCCGATTTTTTGCTGCCGTGTCGATTTTAAATAAAATTAAAAATATTATTGGTTCATTTTATGGAAGAATTTTTGTTCTCCGTCTTAAAGAGAATTCTGAAATTTTATATTTTGGCAATATTGGGGGGGGGTTTATTTACCCCCAGTACCTCCCATTTCTACGCCCTTGCCTCAAGGATATGGTTATGCTAATACCAGCATTATATCAAAACGGGAAATTTCAAACGTTCGTAATTCCAAATATAATTGAGCTAGAGACCTTTTTTCGAATTTTATTTTCAATCCTACTTAAAATTCCGCCGATATATTTTATTATTTTTTTGTGATATTTGTTTTCTTTCATTCGTGTTGAAATTTTTTGCTATTTTAAGAAGAAATAATGAACTAGGTATTCAAATGTTAAAATCAAGTTATTAGCGTGAGATAGAGAAAGTAATAAACCCTAGACTAATATTTGCAGTATTTTTCGAAACTTCCACGATCTAAGGAATTTCAACGAGTGATTAAAACAGTTGTAAATCGGTAGATATGCTGTATTGTGTACCCAACACAATGAAGAAACATTGGTATAGTTCTCCAAGTTATCAAAAGGCCGGCTTTGTTTGGTTCCAATAATGAGAATATAAAAGAAGAATAAAGTTTGTGGTCGTAGCATTGGTTTTCTCCTGTAGGTTAAGTGAAACAATTTTCTAGTAGAAAGTAACATAAATTGAAAACTTAATTTCCCATGAAGCTACACCCCGTTGGGATCAGATAATATCGCTTAGCCGCCACATATTCGATTTTAAGCATCACCATTTTGAGACATTAGGTATTTCGTTTTATATGCTGTCCCTTGAGTGGAACCGATGTAATTGAAAACCATATCCGAAATGTTTTTATTATTTTCGAGCCGATATGCTCTAGTTATTGCGATCTCAACCGTATTGGAAACATCGGAAAATACATGCTCTATTCAACTCAGGGGAGTTTCTATATTTCATGAGCGCACCAGTTCCCTCAAAATTAATGAAATATACACTGGATCAGTTTCCGATTGTTCCATACCGACAACCACTTACATATTAGCCCTGAGGGTGAGTTTCTGCTTTTCGTATGCCCTGGAATTCATGTTGATGGAAGGAAAAAGGCACATCGCTAAAAATGCGCCACGTACGGAATTGTAAATGGTGTACATTATTTATCATATCCTGTAATGAAAAACGCTGCTAATATCACGAAAATGTTTATTATACTTCCACAACGCAACCGGAGGACTTAAGTTTCGCGGTGAAATGTTTTAACCTCAATGAATTCATATGAAAAACATTTTTTCATTCATAACGAAATATCCAATCTTATATGGAAAAAATTGTTGAGTAAATACATAACAGACAAATTGAAAAGTCCCCGGTCTACCATAGTAAAACACATTTTTTTGCCAATTCGATTTTATTATTCAACATAGTTGCCTTCGAAGGCTATACAGCGATTATAGCGATCTTCCGACTTTCCGATACCATTTTTTTGGTACCATTTTTCCTTCGCTTCAAAATAAGCCTCAGTTGCAGCGATTACTTCTTCAATGGCGCTAAACTTTTTCCAGCGAGCATTCTTTTGAGGTCTTAGAGCAGGAAAAAGTCGCTGAAGGCCAGATCTGGCGAATACGGTGGATGCAGAAGCAATTCGAAGCTTAATTCATGCAATTATGCTATTTTTTCCATTGATTTGTGACACGGTGCATTGTCTTGATGAAACAGCACCTTTTTTTCTTCAAATGGGGCTTTTTTTTAAGATTTCATCCGTTAGGCGATCCAATAACGCTATATAATAATTGATGTTGATGGTCTGGCACTTTTGGAGGTAATAAATGAATATTATACCTAGCGCATCCCAGAATACTGATGCCATAACCTTGCCAGATGACTGTTGTGTTTTTCCTCGCTTTGGATTCGCTTCATCGTGTGCAAGTGCAGTCCACTCAGCTGACTGTCGATTGGACTCCGGAGTGAAATGACGCAGCCATGTTAACACGTTCATATGATTTATTCAAATGCTATGCTATCCTGATCAACTTCACTTTACGGTCATTCGAAATTATTTTGTGAACTTTTTTTATTTTTTTAATTCATTTAATCAATTTTAATGAGAAAATTCAATGAAAATGTTACTGTGTCATTCGAAAAAAATCATCAGTAGAGGTCTTGGACTTTGCTGTGGAAAAACATTGTATTTAGTAGCGTTAGTTATTATCATCAGTTTTTTTTCAACGAAGAGCTGTTATAGTTTCCTGCAGAGACGAAAAAGACCAAATTTCCTATTCAAACACTGCGGTAAAATTGTTATTCTGAAATTTCCTGGTTTTAATGAGATTTTTATTTGCGAAGAAATTTTTTATAACTTTCAATTTTTTTATTTCATGTAACTGAAAACAAACGAACAATCTATCCGTGTGAGTTCTAGATATCTCACCGGACTGAATTTGAATGTGGAACAATTTATGAGAAAATTGTAGCTACACATCATGGGCTGCAAAATGGCTTATGCGCCAGGACTATATTTAATATTCTTCATATCTGATTTGATTTGAATTAAATTGAATAAAAAATATACGCCTGCCATTCAAAGTTCTCTTGATCACAAATATTTGTATGAAATATGCTACTACTCAAATCGATTATAAAAGCTTTATCACATTAATTATTCTAGCTTTAGAATCTGTTTTATAAATTTTGAAGGCTCAAAAATAGGAATTCAATATGAATTATTGGTGTTAACTAGCTGAAATATAACAAAATTCAACATAATTTTGGAAGTTTGATATTTTATCCAACTATATACTTGACTCGAAAATCAAGCTCGTGAAAAATTACATACTTCAATTTGACTTGATTTAAGATATTTAATGCTTGACTCGATATCAAGCTGCTTGATATTACCTGAGCTTGATACGCTCGAGTCGCTCGTCATATATTTCTGCAAGCTCATGCGTTCTTATACAGAATAAGGGGGTTCCCCGAGCTCCAAGATGACTGAAACGATCGCCAACAGGGGCGTAACTCACTTTGAAAAGGCAGAATCTTTAAATTTTTTATATTTTTTTGTGAATCACAATTTTTGTATTCCTTTCAATCAACCAATAACTCCCCTCGTTACACTTATGATAGCCAGTGTTACTTTGTTAGTAGTTTTCCTGCATTTCTATGAAATTTTTATTAGGCAGACATTTGCTGGTGGATTTTGGTAGTTTTAGAAATATAACATTTTGAGTCTCAGCTCTAGTGACGGACGAACGCAGGTACCGAGACTGTTGGGAATTGGGATGCCTAGAGTGTTCCCATGAATCAATTTGTTCATTGAGGATCTGCGTGATTCTAGAAGAATCTACGCAAACATAATAAAATCATAAAATATCTTTGGTGGCTGTCGGCTGAGAACAAGTACAAAGGGAGAATCTACGAAGGGTGTCTCAATAAAACAGATGGTGTAAATTTCTAAATTCCAGTTGAAAATATTCCATCATCGGGTATTCTATTACGTGAAAATATTATTTGAATGCATTTCCAGTATTTCCACCAAGTAGTGACGAAGTCTATCAAATATCTACTATTTACTACATACAGCGTGCTTAAAAAGTAATGTTACTCGTCAATAATTCTTGTCGATTTTTAATTTCAAAAGCAATTCATCGGATACTTTTTTGAATTTGATATTTCTACCCCCTCTACAATTTTTTCAAATGGGAATATATGAATTGTGATACATCAAATGAAAGTTAATTTGATCACCTATGAAAAGAAAATTATTTGTGTCGTTTTTTTTTATTAAAAATTAGATAACAATTAATTGGATATGGTTATTCGCTCTTTGAAATCGATGACTTTTCTATTAAAGGATGGAAAATAATAGTTTTCAACTTGTGTATAAATTTTTCTTTTCATCGTAACATTTTTATTGCAAGTATCACAATCCATATATTCTCATATAAAAAAAAGAGTGGTGGCGTGAGAAATATAAAATTGTGAGAAATATCAAATTCAGAAATGCACAAGATAAATTGCTCTTGAAATTAAAAATCGACGGGTGCGAGGATTTTCCTTAATAATTCTAGTACAAGAATTATCGACGAGTTATGTTACTTTTTTGGCACGCTGTATAGATATGTGTTTTCTTCAAAATTTGTTATAAAAGAGGAGTATATTTGCTATGTTTTTGTTCGTTCATGATATTTCATGAAGTTAGAGGAAATAAAAATTGAGCTATAGACTGAAATTTCCAGTATATGAATCGAGATATTCCTGTAAGAAAGAAGGAAATAATGAACCATCCTGCAAAACTTGCAGTGTTTCACGTAATGAGGAGACATTTCCGTACTGCGATTTGTCGCAAGTAAATCTAGGCCAGTAAATCCTTGGGTAGATCTTCTGCTCGGTAGGAATCAATATCATTTTGGCAAAGGATAATAATTATTATAGCGAACTGTGGAATCGTTGGTATCGAACATTAAAGCCCGGTTAGCAATAAATTTCGCCGTCAGATTCGCCGGTCGCATATACTTCCCTCATGCTGAAACCTATTTGGCACGAACGATTTCGGGCCTGAGTCCCTATTTTTCGCACAGCGCCGCCTTGATTATTGCCCCTTTTCAAGAGAACCCCGTATTTCCAAAACAAACCGAAGAGGAGATAAGACAAACCAGGGGCGGCATAAAGGCTTATAGATAATATTAATGAGGTTATGTTCGAGACGAAACCACACTATTCCAAAGTGTATTATTATACAGGGTGGCCCATTTGAATCCGGATATTTGCGTAAGTGTGAGTATTTCTTGAAACTTTCTATTAGCAGTGTGGCAATCGACCTCATAAAACTTAAAAGGCTTCGATACATAATTTGAATGTTTAACAATATTTTTATAGTTATTCGTACAGAAGCTCGCCCATTCAATGCTAATGATCTATTAATATATCGACTTTTTACACCAAAACGAACCCCAAATAGAAATTTTTTATCACCGAGCATATCACTCAATAAGTCGAGTTCCAGACCTAACCAGTAAAAACACATTTTCACTCAAGAATTCCTCAAAATACATACCTTCACGAGTGACACATGTACAGAGAGTCCCAAGTTAGATAAGACTTAAAAAAATTTTCGAGGGTCCCTGATCTCTTTTTCGAAATACATAATGAGATATCAGCAGATCATAGATATCTTGATTCGTTCTAGAGTCACTTGGCGTTTCTCAAAAATGACTGTTTCAAATATTTCTCTTTAGCCTGGTTTCTGTTTGAGATGAACGAAAAATTCTTAAACGTTTCTTTCTGTAATTTTATGGTTTATTTGATAGTCATAACAGATGAGAAATCAATTACCGTTTTAGAGATCTAGAGGAGAGTTGGTGTTTTTTCAAATTGGGACACCCTATATTTCTCAACGCAATTTTTTAAGCCACAGAAGCCAAGAAGATTCGCTTTAGCGGCTTTTCAAAAATAATCTTGAGCTAAAAATTTGCATGTTGGGGTTTGAGACAATGATCTTTCTCTATAAAATATTTTCAGATGTCAACAATTTCCGGTTATACCAGAAACAGACTACTATCATTTCAAGTGGCACACCCAGTATATTATTGCATCATTAGATAGCTTTTTTTGATGACAATTTCTAGTAGTCTGTCACTTCCGGAAAAAAAACTGAAATTCTATGTTTTCATAACTAAATTTGAGATTTCAAGAATTGTAATAAATTATGCATAATTGAAAATTGTATTGTTTTATGGATTTCTTAACAATTCTAACGAAAAATTAATTATAATTCATGAAATGTAAAATTTAGTTATACTAACATCGAATTTTATTTTCACACAGTCACAGAGTACTCCCCACAGTGAGTAATAGCCGTTTTTTCCTCATTTAAGGTTCTTCCTCGATAACTCTCAACGTATTCGTTTTAGGTATTTGGTTCAAGTAACCCCCACTATTTTTGTACGTAGAATCGACTGAAATAATAAAAAATATAGATTCTAATTCGAAAGTCTTGAGTTTTGATGAATTTGAGTTGTCCGAGTGCACGATCTTCCTATGAACACCCTGTACTTTTTTGTTACAAACCGCAAACAGTCTTATTATACTACGTATTTGCAGATTCGAAAAAAAATCCTCATCGCCACCAATTTTTTCATAAGAATCCCATTAACTCATGAACCGTTGGGTTTTGACTTAAGGTCTGGCATATTGCCGAAATTTTCGTCAAAAAAGCTATCTAATGATGCAATAATATACCGGGTGTGCCATTTGAAATAAGTAAGTAGTGATATGTTTCCGGTATAACCGGAAGTTGTAGTTATCTCTGAAAATATTTCATGGAGAAAGATCATTTTCTCAAACCCCAATATGCAAATTTTCAGCTCAAAATTATGATTAATTTTCCATAAACGTCTAATAGACCATACCGGTGCACCACCACGGATATGGTATCCCTTTTAATCAGAAATTAATTATCGTTTTAGAGATATAGAGGAAAAACTCCGTTGAAAAATATAGGGTGTCCCAATTAAGAAAAACAAACTCTCCTCTATATCTCTAAAACGGTCATTAATTTCTATGAGCTGTTATGATAAACCATGAAAAATACTGAAAAAAAAATTTTTTTGAAACCAAGATATATCAAACAGTCACTTTTCAGAAACGCTCTAAACTCTAGAACGAATCAAAACATCTATGTATGATCTGCTATATTCCGAAATTTTGACATCATACTAACGAGAAGAAAGTGGTATGAAATGTTTGCTTACATCAAGATATGAAAGGATTCAAGGCCACCAGTGCACAGCTTCTCATCGTGCTTTGTTAGCTACGCCGTTGATTATACAATTAAAAATGAAACCACTTTCGTTCGAAAGATTTCAGTTCATGTCTATGAATTTGCCGTCCAAAATTGAATTCATTAATTCCATTGAAAACATAAAATTTTATCGCAACATTTGTATTGAAGCTTATTGGGTAAAGTTCGCTGAATTTGTATCGACAGAAAAGAACATCAGGAATTCTGCCGAGGCATCTAAATACGTAATTTTTAGTTCCACAAGAAATGCACGGGTAATTCACGGAAGGATCGTAATTCAAAATTCCCGCCAGACCTCACTAAAATGGCCTATAAGATTCAGGACTGTCGTGACCTGGCTTCCGTTTTTACGATGTTTTAATTCCGATAGGATCAGCGCACGCATTTTCAAGGATAATTCATATTCTCCCTAAAATCGGAGGTGCCGAAATTGTTCGCAAACTTGCCTTCGAGAAACGCAGTTGTGGAAAATAAACGTGAATATTTCGGACCTTCTAATTGTCAACGTAATTTATTCTACCTAAATAATCAGATATTAATCCTTGAAATGGTGCTTATAACGGAAATATTCCTTGTAATCTTCCTTTAGAATTTCCTTTAGAATTAAGAGTTGTGTGGAGATTCTGACAGTCGAATAATTTCTAAAGGGCTTTTCGATAAGGATGATACTTTTTGTCATATCTTATGCCATTTGTGTTGCAATCATTAAAATTGTTTCATCGAAATCAGTGCTCATTTGTGAATATTGATAGAAATTGGTCTACAATACGACGAATAGTGAATCGATTAACAGGATAATATACTCGTACTAGTGAAATAAATTGAAGGATCAAAATAAAATTCGAGATTTTTAGCTGTTTTTCAAATGGCTGCATTTTCGATAAAAATGGTCGTATCTCAATTTGAAAAAAACTTTTTGAAGCTTGAAGTTTATAGTTTAGAGATCTCATGATGAAAACATTTTTCATGCAACGTGTATCTCTCAATCCCAATGAATACAGTATCTCAAATTTCTGCGTAATTTTTTCAGTTTTTATTTTGGCCTACAGACTTGGAATTTTTTTTTCCAACTTAACCACTATATGGATGAGATAACTTGTTCATTCAGCTTCAATATCTTTTTTTCCAAATTTCAATGCGAGCACTTCTCGCTGAAATATTGAACTAATTGAAAAGGACCTTTTTGTCTTCAACCATCAATATCTCACCAATCAATGATTGCACAGAAAATATAAGGGATATTTTGAAATCTTGAATGAATTCTCTACGAGTAGTAGCTATGGTTTTTTCGGAAAAAATGTTTTTTCGTTATCTACATTAATTTGAAAAGTTAAAAAAAGGGCTTCTGGAGGCTTTTTGGATAATCAAGCGCTGAATTGAAAATATCGAAAAAACGATCAATGTTGAGTATGCGTTTTACAGTTCAATGTCACCATGAAAATCCCAGAGAATTTCAATTCAATCCATGGAGCGGTATTTTTGTTTCATTCGGTCCAATTTTCAAGAATAATTTTCAAATTTTGCAAATTCGTTTTGAGAATAAACTGGCTTTTTCTTCCGAAAGCCTTTTTTTTATCAATTATTCAAACTGATGTAGAGAACGAAAAAAAATTTTTCCGATAATCCAATAGTTACTTCTTTTAGAGAATTCAGTCAAGATTTCGAAATATCCCTTAAATTTTCTGTGCAATCATTGATTGGTGAGATATTGATGGTTAAAGACAAAAAAGTCCAAGTTATCTCATCCATATAGTGGTTGAGTTGAAAAAAAAATTTCCAAGTCTGTAGGCCAAAAATAAAAACTGAAAAAATTTCGCAGAAATTTTAGATACCGTACTCATTAGGAATGAACGGTACACGTTGCTTGAAAGATGTTTTCATCATAAGATCTTCAAACTATGAACTTCAAGCTTCAAAAAGCTTTTTTTCAAATTGAGATACGACCATTGTTATCGAAAATACAGCCATTTGAAAAACCGCTAAAAATTTCGAATTTTATTTTGATCCTTTAATTTCTTCCCTTAGTGTATTATCTTCCATGAATTCGCTATAAAATTCTCCCAATTATTAAACGTTGTTGAAGGGTGTATCATTCCATGATTGAAAGGCTTAACCTACTAAACACAAATTACATAAGAATTGGCAAAAAACAATACAGGTTACCATTGCAATCATTTCGAATTGTATCATTCCTAGTAGATTGATTTTCATGAAGTTTGTTTCTAGAAGTCTTTTCTTTCCATTCGCGCTACGGTTCTGTTCCTTCGAACAGATGATACGAAATTTTTTGCGGTTATTCAGAATTGAATTATTGCCGCTTTTCAAGAAGCGAATTTCTTATCTGTTGCGTAATAAACTTGGAAAAGACGAAATGAGTGGAAACAAGGGGGACTTTTATCGATAAAGTATTGACTTCATTTTGGAATGAAACTCTCGGCCATTCTTTTCTTAGCTCGCTAATAACTCTCGAAAGACTGTCTGAGTGAGGTTTTTTCGCACATATTTTTCTACAGGGGGCTCGCTGAATTTACCATAGTCGAATTTTTTTTCCGAAGAGGTATTTGTATGATTCGCAAATATGATCGAATTCAATTTTACAAGGGTTGACTTGCTGACAAAGAAACTGCAACACCCAGAAGAAGCTGTTTAAATTTTAATTTTTTTTTTGTAAAACATAGATAATGAAGCAAGAAGTAAATGATCGAATTTGGAGAAAAAAATCGTGAAGGTTTTTTCATGTAAACAATTTTTGTTACTTGTTTTCGTTTTTTGCAAGTTTTTTTGAATTCTACAACGAAGCATCTGTTCGAGGAGATTCAAAGTCGATGTTTAGTTGATGTTAAAATGCCTAGAGAACGTGTAAGCAGAATTTATCGCCAGCTAAGTGAATTTGTAGTTTAAAGTTTTTCGAAGCGACCCATGTGAATCTTTCGCCATGGCCGCCCAGATCCCCCGATCTTTCGCCCATGGTGCATGTTTGGGATATTATGAATAGATGGCTCGGAAATTTACCCCAGCCCTCACGGACTTTGGCGGCTCTGAGACATGAAGTACAGGTAGCTTGGGATAGTATCCCTGAAGAAGGAATAGACCATCTCATTGCATCAATGCCGAGACGTGTTGGGGAGTGTATAGATAATCGCGGTGGATAAACAGATTATTAACGAATTTATTAAAAGAAATTGTAAATTCTTCGTTTTTCTCCAAATTTTAATCATATACTTCTTGCTATACTATCCATGTTTAACCAAAAAATAGTTCTTTATAATACAAGTGCAGAAGGCATTGATATTCTTCCACGAGTTCAAAATTCAATGAATTTGAATGAACGAGTGGTAGAATGAGCCTTCTGTACGAGTATTATACATTATTTTCTCCAATTCATTGCATTCTTATTGAAATTAATGAAATATTTCCATAAATATCATTCAGTGATTTTTGCATTGAAAAATGTTGTTTGGCACAACTGATTTCTTTAAGGCAAATTGATGAATTGACAGATAAAGCCGTGGAGGAAAATTCAGAATACCAACATATAATAATAAAATATAACCATAAAAACTGTGCGTTTCTGATATATTCTCGCACGATTTTGTTCTATAAGATGTGGAAGAATGAACGGAATAACCAAAGAATTAGAGAAAATTAAATTCAAACTGTTCCTTCTGGGTGTTGCAGTTTATGTATGCAATATGGTGAATTAAGCACAAAAAATGTAATATTCATCTAAATTTTTCCAACCTTGGTTCCTTCCAAATAATATGTTTTACAGAAGCGATTATAAAACTTGAAAATTAAAAAAAAAATATGGAAATCATTCGGTAAGACACAATGACCACTACGACTTTTCCATACTCAAAATTTCATTGTTGCGAAATGACAGCTCTCAAAAACGTCGAAAAGAAAACATTCCATTCAGTATCATCGTACCGTAAAAAGTTGTATGAATTTCCTCATTTCAAATTTTAAGTTGACGCGAAAGTAATTCTTCCGATTTGATTCAAACCATTGTGGTATGGCAGGCGATTTTCGTTCCAAATCTTATGCAAATGGCGTGTACAGTTTACGAGAAAAGGTCCATTATTGAAAATAATAAGCCAATATTCGGTTCTGCTTTCAAATGGGTTGCCTTGTATGCTCGAACCCTATTGCTCGGATATTTGGAGAGAACTAACGGAAAATTGCTTTCTAAGGAGGGTTATTTCCTCAACAAAAGAGATGCATGTTAAATATCCAGAGAACTGCGTTGTGTATTGGAATACACTGATTAAAAATGCAAGATATATCTTGTAATACACAGATACATGTTTTTCGCGAAAAAATGTCAGATTTTCTTCCGAGATTTTCCACAATTCGAATACTTTTATCAACCTCGGAGGAACAGAATTGGCTCACACCTTTGTACTGTAAAATTCATGTCAGAAATCTAATAAACTACCGACGTGCATTGAAAAGCTGCTTACTCTAAATTCATATTTCCACGTAGGATTCCTTCAGAGTTTGCTATGACGAAATTGTCATATATATAGTGCAAACTCCTGCGAATAAACTGTCATTCATTTTTTCTTCCTTTCGAAGAAATTGAAGGTCTATTTACTTTGGAAAACCTCCTTTTTGTCGGCTTATGGTAAGACTGTCGATTTGGATTTTTTTTGGGCTTGTGGGATGAAAAGAAATAGGGAGGAATTAAGCTTATTTACATGGAAAAACGTTTTCTAAATGTCGATATCTGTTTGATGCTATTTGATCGTTGGGTACAATTGGTTTCGTTCTGAATAATCTCTGATATTTTTTATTTTATCTCACTGAAAGCTTTAGTCCCACGTCTAAATGTCTATATCGCGATCATATTATATAGAATTTCATTTTTTCTGATAATTTCTTTTAAGGTAACAGATCATAAAGAGCACAATAGTAGAACAATATTCCACTTACATAATCACATGAAAGAAGTTATTACAATTCCGAAAGCATAATGTTAAAAGTAGAAATAAAAACTAAAAGCACATTTAGCAGATTATCACTGACAAAAACACTTCCAGTTTCATTCCATAGTTTTCTATTTCCTCTTTCAACGAATAATAATTACTTGAAACGTAAAAAATATATAACGGGTGTTTTTTCGAGGTATATAACTTTAAGTTGGCATTACTGTTCAAGATGGCGACCGATTTAACAGCTGTTAAGTGATTTATTCTCAGTTTGGTTTGGCAATTCATCATGAATACTCACGCCTGAACAACGCTTGCAAATAGTGCAATTTTATTTCGAAAATAATGGTTCTGTGCGGAATACGTATCGCGCACTACGTCCATTTAATTTTTTAGCGATGAAGCGCACTTCTGGTTGAATGGCTACGTCAACAAACAAAACTGTCTTCGACTGAAATTTAATTATAACGGGTGTTTTTTTCGAGGTATATAACTTTAAGTTGGCATTACTGCTCAAGATGGTGACCGATTTAACAGCTGTCAAGTGATTTATTCTCAGTTTGGTTTGGCAATTCATCGTGAGTAGACTCACGTCTGACCAAAGCTTGCAAATAGTGCAATTTTATTTCGAAAATAATAGTTCTGTGCAGAATACGTATTGCGCACTACGTCCATTTTATCGTAGAAGCGCACTTCTGGTTGAATGTCTACGTCAACAAACAAAACTGCCGCATTTGGAGTGAAGCTAATCCCTAAGTGTATGTCGAAACACCGAAACATCCAGAAAAACTGACTGTTTGGTGCGCTTTATAGGCTGGTGGAATCATTGGTCCGTACTTCTTCAAAACCGATGATGGCCAGAACGTTACAGTCAATGGTGATCGGTATAGAGCCATGATTACTAACTTTTTCATTCCTGAATTGAACAACTATGATGTCCAGGAGCTGTGGTTTCAAGACGGCGCAACATATCACACAGCTGGTGCCACAATCGATTTATTGAAAGACACGTTTGGTGACCGCCTAATTTCATGTTTTGGACCTGTGAATTGGCCTCCAAGATCTTGTGATTTAACACCGCTAGACTACTTTCTGTGGGGCTATGTAGAGACATTGGTCTATGCGGATAAGCCACAAACCCTTGACCATTTGGAAGACAACATTCGCCGTGTTATTGCCGATATACGGCCACAAATGTTGGAAAAAGTCATCGAAAATTGGACGTCCAGATTGGACTACATCCGAGCCAGTCGTGGCGGTCAAATGCCAGAAATCATATTTAAAATGTAATGCCACAAAATTATCTTGCGGATAAATAAAATTCATGTCAATCGAATAATCCATCGTTGTTTTATTGCAATTTAAAGTCCTATAGCTCTAAAAAAACACCCTTTACATTGCCAAAGTTTCGAATCTTGTGTGATTTTTTTCAAGGCTCGTATTTCATCGGATGCAATTTCGTCAGTTTTAATAAAATCTCTTTCAGGGTGTATATCATATAAATGTCAAAATAATTCTCTTTTGTCTCAATCGAGAAAAAATAAGACGTCACCAATAATCAATAATGTTAAAAGTTGAAATGAAAATTAATTGTTTAAAGCACATTTAGCTAAGAAACAGAATATCACTGATAAAAACACTTCCAGTTTCATTCCATAGTTTTTTATTTCCTCTTTCAACCATTAATAATTACTTAATACGTAAAAAATATATAAAATATAAAAGTAGAATATTTCAAAGAAGATAAGGTCATTCGTTTCGAAAACCAAATGAAATTCGAAATCATAAGAACTCTGCGTTAAGAGAAATTGTATTCATTAGTTTCGAGAATTTTTTTTATAGCATAAAAACTCAAAAATCGTCTTGTGAGTCAATATAACAAAATAATTTATGAGAATTTATACTGGAATGAGTTCCATAGGGCGAATATTAGAAATCTGAATGAGTTACTATTAAATTAAATTGAAGAGAAAAAAAACATTATTTCATATTTGATGATGTTTGACCGCATCTAGCAATAATGCATCGTCGCAATGGGAATAGGGATATGCGGAAGAGTAATCACCCCTATTTCGATACCATCAAATGCACACCACCTTCCAAATGGAAAAACTTGCTTCATATACTTCAGCTTGGGAGTTGACACGTACCTCGAATTTCTGTGAATAAGTTTCCTTTATGTTGAATTTCCACATCCCGGTTAGATTTTCACCCGTTATGAATAATTTCCCTATTCATGTTTCAAATTCGGGTTGAGGGGTAACAGGCTATAGTTTGGGACTGCTTGAACTTTTTCCGTATTCTACCAAGCTTATAACATGTCCCAAACAGAAATTCTTATTGTCCATGAAGCAGTGGAAAAAAGAAATATTTTCAACTTTCACATTCACTTTTTTGAATTCTGAAAGTGGCTCTAGTATCGAATAAAAAAAAGCTTTCTTACAATTATTATACAGGGGGAGAATTTTTCATTTGATGGAATAGGCATCAGAGGGAAATAGCTGAATATACTGTGTGTTTCAAAATGATATGTTAAGTTTTAGTTTAAGTTAACTTCATACATATTTTTAAGAAATTTGGCACAAGCCCCAATGCCTATTTCTTAATGATTTTTCAAATGATAAACAAGTCTCTTAAACATAGACACGTAAACACAAAATACGAATACAAAATTCAACATTTTTTTAAGTTTTTTTCAATAGCCCATTTCCTTCACAAGATATTTAACTTAAATTCGACGTTTTCATCATATGATTTGATATTTTTGAATGTAAATCTACAGTATGATATTTTTTTCTGGAACAATACCCCCTTTTGTCCTCTCCAACTCGATTTTGGTTGACCACTGGTAGTTTGGAAAAATGCGAAGAGAAACTTTAGTCCAGTACTCCACTTTTTAGTTAATCCAGTTAGAAAGCTGTAATGGGTAAATCAATTATGAGTTTTGGCCGTTATTTAATTAATCTGTAGCGAAGATTATTAAATATTCGATAAACAGTTATAATCATCAAACAAAAGTAGGACCACAAGAAGCACCCTGTACCTCGAAAACAAAGCGTTTGCGGGCCCATGTTTATAGGAATTTTATTTTCTTTGAATTATCCAAGGAATCTCTCATTTTCCTTCAAAATTTATATAAAAAACAATTGATTTCAGTAATGAATTTCATCATGAAACTGAGGGAAATAACATTTAATAGTTTGAATAGAAAAGAAAAAAATTAATTTCAGCTGTTGCATGTGACCACCACCTGCCAAATATTCATGCTTCACATGATAAACCATTTTCAACTTCGAAATCTACTAGAAGAACCATAAGTGTCACTTATGTATTTCGGTGGTCTTTGTATGAATGGAAACCTCTCAATTGAAATGAGGGCTAATTGAAAATAAAATTTTTCAGGAACGAGGGTCATCCCAATAAAAAATTGATGAGTATATAAAAAGATTGATGAGAAGGCAGAAACCTTAAAAACGAATCAATATAAAGCGCTTAGTGAAAGTTTCCGTTGCGGCACAAAACAAGACCAGGCTTATTATGCTGATGATAATATGATATCGGCCATTCTAAAGCGACAGTCCAGGGTCATTTCAATATATATTTAAGCTGATTTTTCTTCATTTAATACCACAAAAGAAAGTGTATTCTATGAAAAATTCGAAAATATTCTTCGAGGCATAATGATGAAAAATGTTTCCTTTGTACTCATTTCATAAGCTGGCTTAGCCCGAGGCCCTAGGCATCTGCGAATCAGCCCCAATGAATTCACCTTTCCACTGAAATTTTCCCTGAAAGAAGACGACAAGACTATCGAAATACACCCCGAGGTGTGCATCTCCAGACATTTTCCCAATTACAATCTTCCTGCGGGATTCACGACTTTTAAGTTTTTGTTGCAAATTTTAAACAGGTAATTTCGATCCATTTCAGTCATTCAAATAGCAATATTTTATCAGCACACGGAATTTTTTTAAAGTCTTAATATCCAGAAATAAAAAACTATTGAGAGTAATGTTGGTAGTGGTTTCGAAACAATCCGAAACACATACTATGTGAATTTTAGAGACTGTTTAAAATTTTCCTTCGGACGATTCCAATTTAAAGTTTCCTTTATTCCGAAACCGCGTATATGTCAATCAGGGAAAACTCTGCCGTTTCATACAAATGGATTCATTCATACATCATCCCAGTTAAATATCTGGCGAGGATTTATTATTAAAGACCGACTCGTTATTCACCTGTTCAAATCCAGTTGATATTTATGAATCCTACATTCCCTTCGAAATTGAACACACTCTTATTTTCAGAAAATTGCCGTATGGCATTTCATTATGTATCTATCTCCCTAGGGCTCGCAGAGTAAAAGGGGTCATTCTTCCCCTAGCATGCAAAACATCAACAGTAAAAGCGGTAATTTATTTAATAATTTAACGTTGAACTTATGTTGGCTATTGATCTTGCCACTCCAAAATTAATTGTTCTTTTTTATATGCTTTGTTCCGATAAATATTTTGGGACGAAATGAATAAATGAATAGTGGAGATTGGGGGTTAATCCTTGCTCAGCTCACCATACAGTTTAATTATTGTACATGTATAATATATCAGTGCAATTTCCTCTGCGAATGGAAAATTATAATCTGGTTAGTCCCGCTAGCGTTGTTCACATGACATCTCGCAGATTCCATTTTGTATCTTCGCTTCTTTCCGCTCTACGCCAATGGAATCAAACCGTAAAAAGCTACGTGGAATCCTTTAAACCCCTCTAATGCCTCGGTTCACAGAGAAATGTTTGAAAAAATCACTAGAATCCTCTTCGCCAACTAGAATAATTTCTGTTTTTACGAATTAAGTACTGGATACAATTTCTCACCGTGATCTTTTCACAGTTCACGTTTCAGAACGTGCGGAATACAAATAACGACTGAAAAATTTGTACGTATGCCAACTAGAGTTTTCGTCGTAAACTTTACACTTGTTCGTGTAAATTTTTTTCGGAAACTGCGAATTTCACACTATATTTTTTTATTTCCCCTTTTATCGGAAAAAATGATATCTATAGAAAAAATTGTACTCATTGTATTTTCGAACAATTTCGAAACTATGAGGGCTAAGAATTTGGAGTTTAAAAATATTGTATTGCGTATCCTAACAATACTGGCAGTGCTAGTACTAAATCTATATGATTTTTAGTTAGTACCAACCTTCAAACTATACGTGTCAACATTTGACAACAGTCAGACCATTAGTTTGGGAGGTATTGCTTTGCGAGTGTAGGTACTTTTGTTATTTGAAAAAAAAATGGAAAAAAAGAATTTCGTGTGCTAATAAAATATTGCTTTTTGAGGGGAAAAAATACAGTTGAAGTGAAATTTTGTCTTGGTGAAGAGTTTCCAGGGTCTGCACCAGGAGAATCAATGAGCATTGATTGGTATGCTGAGTTTAAACGTGGAGAAATGAGAACCGAAGACGGCGAACACAGTGGACGCCCAAAAGAGGCTGTCACCGATAAAAAAATCTAAAAGTTCACAAAATAATTTTGAAAGACCGTAAAGTGAAGTTGATCAAGATAGCAGATATTGTGAAGATATCATCTGAACGTGTACATCATATCATTCACGAATATTCATACATGAGAAAGCTGTTTGCAAAATGGTTGCCGCGCGAGCTCACTATCGATCAAAAGCAACAACGTGTTAATGATTCTGAGCAGTGTTTGAAGCTGTTTAAGTGCAATAAACCTAAATTTTTGCGTCGATATGTGACAATGGATGAATCATGGCTCCATAATTTCACTCCGGAGTCCAATCGACAGTCAGCTGAGTGGACTGCACACGATGAACCGAATCCATAGCGAGGAAAAGCACAACAGTCAGCTGGCAAGGTTATGGCATCAATATTCTGGGATGCGCAATGTATAATATTCATTGATTACCTCCAAAAGGGCCAGACCATCAACAGCTATTATGATATAGCGTCATTGGATAGTTTGAAGGATGAAATCGTTAAAAAACGGTCTCATTTGAAGAAAAAAAATGTGCTGTTTCATCAACACAATGCGCCGTGTCACAAATCAATGGAAAAAAGGCGATATTGCATGAATTGGGCATCGAATTGCTTCTGCATTAACCGATTCACCAGATTGTTTTTGCTTCCACCGTATTCGCCAGATCGGCCCCTCAGCGACTTTTTCCTGTTTTCAGACTTCAAAAAAATGCTCTCTGGAAAAAAAATTAGCGCCAATGAAGAAGTAATCGTCGAAACTGAGCGAAAGACAGATAGTAGTACTACAAAAATGGTATCGAAAAGTTGGAAGATCGCTATAATCGCTCTATCGCCCTCGAAGGCAACTATGTTGAATAATAAAATCGAATTTCGCCAAAAAAATGTGCTTCACTTTGGTAGACCGGGGACTTTTCAATTGACCTGTTGATATTGAAAAGCAAAGTACCAACTCAAAATATTCATTCGAACATTATGAAATGATTTCCTATCTGATGAAAATACGAATAAAAACTTTTCAGATTAAATTCAGCTTTACAACTTTGGAAATTTGCAAAACAGGCTGAAAAACTCCAGATAGCAAAAGATTAATTTCAATTTCTCTATTACAATACTGTTACTGTTAGTTTGTTAGTCATCCACTGATCCATACCAACTGGCAGTATTTCGTTTATGCTTAGTTTATTCACTACCTTCAATGTTGTCATAGACTTGTTAGCTTGAATTCAAATAACCTAATGGGTTTCTAGAAATCTTGAATTCCTAAACGGTATAACAAGTGATACATGGTGGTTTCATGCTGGGACATATTGTTATTTACAGATCCAATTGTTATATAACAGTCTATATTCGCTAATTCTTTATATTGCCTTTCGAACTCTCATGACGTCATCAATGTGACAGCCTAAATGGCGCGCAATTCAAATATTGCTCTATCATCACATTATTTGAAATTATAGACCAAAAGCATATTTTCAGTTGGATTACCAGTCTCAAGTTTTGAACAGTCGGTAAACAACATCCAATAATGTAATCAGTGATTCGCATTCTCTATTCGACATAGGACACCATCTAAAACACTCAAACCGT
Organism: Harmonia axyridis; assembly: GCF_914767665.1. Classification (NCBI taxonomy): domain Eukaryota; kingdom Metazoa; phylum Arthropoda; class Insecta; order Coleoptera; family Coccinellidae; genus Harmonia; species Harmonia axyridis. Next base: position 3,191,472 of record NC_059508.1, read on the forward strand.
CTGGTAATCTCGACAACATTCCGCTCCAAAGTTATTCTATTGTCGAAGTTTATCACAGTAATTTGAAGTCAATTCAAGCATAATTCGTCTATGATGTTATGTGGATATTTATCAGCAGGATTCAAAAAACGTGAAATGTGAAACTGTTCATCTCGAATTCGTTTCGATGGTTCTCCCTATTCCCCATACTTTGCCATTTTGATTTTTGCAGTCTATAATCACATTATTTACACATGAACGTATACAGAACGCTCGCATAAAAGAGTCCAGGCAGTCTAAAAAAACTCGTTGGGAGTTATGAGTGGAGATCATTAAATGGTACAGTAATTTTCTCTTACAATTTGTCGCATTTCAGGTGTTTTTCATCTTATTTTCAGCACATTCATGAATAAAATAGCGAAACCTTCACAATTATGTTTCACTCGACCTCTTTCACGATTTAACCATGGATTTGCAATCCCCCTTCAAATAAAATTGATTATTTTCACTGTTTTTTGAAGGAACTCGTACTCACTCGAATATCCGACTGAAATCTTTCACATGGGCCACCCTGCATGTAAAAATTATTCGGTTAAAAAATCCAGAATCAAAAAACAAAGAAGATATAAATAAAAGTTTTCTTGTACTTGATTTTGTTGTGAAATTCCGTATTCACATAAAGTTATTCAACTGAATTTCTATATAAGTATATATTAGTGTTGCAAAACCGAAAATAACATACTATGTATTTAGATGTTTGCAGCACTTATGAGATCTTCACAATCGCCACTTTCCTGAAACGTTAATTCAATCGAAAAGTTCATGAAACGTTTTTCACCATTCTGTTATAAAATTTTTGGATAGTATTGAAACAAACCATGAATATTATTCATAAATAAACACCTTAATTAAAATATGGGTCATTTATTCCCTTACCATAATGTTGTGGCATCATCTGATACTCTTAATGTTTGAAATGAACTTATTGTTGGATGAAAATAAAGATGATGACGCCAGTGCTTTATCAATGCAATATATGAGAATACTCCTCCAATCAAATATCAGTAGTGTGATAGCATTATTTTGTCTTCTCTTATCATAAAATTTTAACTAGGTATAATACTGGCTTTCCCTTACGTAAGCGAAAACTGCGCTTCTTGTATGTCACTGAAGGCATTAAGTCCAAATAGAGCCCATAAATGCAGTGTAGCTGCCTTAAATGCAGACGGAGAGATAAATGTATCATAAACATAATTAATTCCCAACCATGGCCCTCATATATTCTGTTTATTGGCAGGGATATCTCTAAATCAAAATCAAAAGCTCTGACACCTCCACTAAACTACCGTCAAGATAAATTATTTGGACATTTTAGATGTTTGATGTACGAGCAAGAATATTCTAATACATAACGAGTGTTGAAAAGGGACAAGGTTGATTTCTGAATGTGCTGTTCAACTTTTCGTCCATTATTTTTCAATTATATCAAGATTATCTCGAAATAAATAGATATAATTCCCAAATTTCCCATTTAATCGATGAGGAGATATGAACTTAACCTCATTGTTGAATATCCTTCAAACGGCAAATTTCCAATTTTACTTTAAATTTTATGATTACGCTTCCAGTTTTCATGAATTTTGCCGTCAACTTTCAAAAGTTGTTACCTATAAAAGTTTGACTGCAAGCTCCTGTACAGGTTATCACTGAAATCATCTCGAGAACTATAAAATTCGAAAAAACTCTGCAAGGACTCCCGATCTCTTTTTTCGAAATATAAAGATATCAGAAAGCATCTTGTTCTCAAGTTACAGGGTTTTCTGAAAAATGACTGTTTCAAATATTAGGCTATATCTTGGTTTCTGTTTTTTCAGTAATTATACTGTTTTTAAATGGGACACCCTATAAAGCAAAAGGAGTTATGTAACGGACAGAAAATCATTGAAGGATCTTGATTAAGTTCTTCAAGCTCTCGAACATTCACATGGTCATCTTCAGGGCAAATCAATCTGAACCTAACAGTGCAAAGTCAGAAAGAAACATAATAACGAGAGTCACATCTATAAATAAAGAAGTTCTAGGTCACATCATTGAAAATTAAAAGGTAGATAGTCAACATTTTAGCTCAAAATAACGAAATTCCCGAAATTAGGCAAGTCAAAACCAATACGTCAAATATCATATAAGTACATAAATATGATATATATTATGCAAAAATATCCCGTAACTCGCGAACGCATCAAGATATATTTGATCTGCTTTCTGATATGTTATTATTTTGAAAAAAGAGATCAGGGTTCTTCGGAGATTTTTTCTCATAGTTGTATAGTTCTCGAGATGCTTTCAGTGGCATCGAATTTGGGACACCCTGTACATCACAGTGTTGGCGAAGCATTTATATTTTTGATAATTAAATTTAATTTGATTTCATTACATATCATTTTGTCATAACTAAAAAGCTTCTGAAAGCCTAAGCAATAATATTTAGAAAGAGTTACTTGTATAAATTTGGTAAAAATGAATATAGACACTTTTTAATTTCCACAGATCAATATGAATTTCCATCAAGTAAAGACTGAATCCATCAAATAAAAGTGATATAATATTCAGTTTTTAATTGTGTTGGAACAGTAAGATAAACTCAATATTTTTCCAATTAAATATGAAATGTTCATTCAAATAACGGCTGAATGAACACTCATTTTGTCAACAACGATTGCAAACATCCAAAATACCGAACACATATTAACTTTCCCCTACATATTTGTGAACTTTACTGTCACAAATATTCATTTACCTTTGAAAATTGTAAATATGATATTGGCAAAGGTTAATTACACACCACATTTTCAAAAAGGTCATTGGAATTCTAATTTTCTGCTCTAAAAATTCAACTTATTGGGGGGATCATGATCAATAAGCAAAATTGCGATTTCGTAATCAATTTTTCATTAAAATCGCAATCAGTGGTGGACAGGAATTCGACAAGCACAATTGAAATTGACTTGCGAAGGTATACTAACTGACAAAGAAACTGCAACACCCAGAAGGAGCTGTTTGAATTTCAAATTTTTTTTCGATAAAACATGGATAGTATAGCAAGGAGTAAATGATTGAATTTGGAAAAAGAACTCTGGAAGGTTGTTCTATGTAACAATTTTTGGTACCTAAATATTGTAGTCGTTTTTTGCAGGTTTTTCAAATCTATCAATAAACCAGCTATCCGAGGAGATCCAAAGTCGATGTTTAGTTGTTATTAAAATGCCTAGAGCACGGGTATGCGGTATTTATCGCCAGCTAAGTGAATTTGACAGAGGTCAAATTATTGGTCTACGGGAGGCGGGGTTGTAATTTCGAGAAATAAGCTAATCGTACAAACAGAAATCAAACTATTGTTATGAGATATTGTCAAGCGTGGTTTTATAATGTTCAAAATCGAAGAAGAGTAGACACTGGACTCGATCTTTGGCTGATGAGTGGTTAGGAGAACAAGGCCATGCTGTAACTGTCCGAACGGTTTACCGCCGGATAAGGTCTTTTTGGAGTGCAGTATTATCGATCCCATCTTGTGTTACCTCTGACGGTTGAGCATCGCCGGCAACGATTACAGTGGTGTAGGGAACGTCAACATTGGAATGTGGAATGACATCAGGTCGTCTTTTCTGATGAATCTCGATTCTCCTTGGGTGCACATGATGGTCGAAGAAGGGTTAGACGACGTCGGAGAGAAAGAACAGATTGATGTTGAGCGTCATGTAAACCGGATAGTAGACGTTATGGTATGGGGTGTTATTGCATATGCGACTAGGTCACCTTAAGTCTTCATTCGAGGTAACATGAAAACGCTGCATTACCTTACCTGGCTCGATAATACAACATAGTGCTCGACCTCATGTTGCCAGAGTCAGTTTCAACTTTTTCGAAGCGACCCATATGAATCTTTCGCCATGGCCGCCCAGATACCCCGATCTTTCGCCCATAGAGCATATTTGGGACATCATGGGTAGAAGGCTTGGAAATTTACCCCAGCCCCCACGAACTTTGGCGGCTCTGATCCTGAGACATGAAGTACAGGTAGCTTGGGATAGTATTCCTCAAGAAAAAATAGACCATATTATTGCATCAATGCCGATACGTGGTAGGGAGTGTATACAGGGTGTTTCATTGGGAAACGGAAATACTTCACAGGTGGCACCAAGGCGGTTCTGGAGATACCCCATTGATGGGTTTTACTGTCTTCGTAGCCGAGATACAGGGTGCTTTATTAATTTTGCCCGTTTCTTTCTGAGGCCATATCAAACGAACCACCCGGTATAATAATAATAATAAATGTATTTGTGGTCATCGACCTGAGTCCTTCAGCCAATAATAATATTAATATAGAATAATAAGTTTGATTACATTATGAAATTACAAAAAAAAAAGAGTTATATAATATAAACTTAAGTAACATTCAAGACGTTCAGTTCTTGCTATAGTGTGCATATGGGAAATTTTCTTTGTGAATGTGGGGGCGGATCACATTGCACCATATCAAGTACATCTTTCAAGTCTTGTAGTCTCTTCATGAATTTCTTATTTAGTTTTTCCATACGTTATTTAATCGGTTGTAATTTTGTGAATTCATATAAGACATCCTTAGGAGGGTTGTGTAGTCGGTTCCTGGGATGTCTCAGCCTGGTGACTGTTCTCAGAGATGATGTTTCAGCTACTTGCAGTATTTTCAACACTGATTCTTTACAATTTGCAAACAAGGGATATGCATATTCAATCATTGGCAGGCATATGGTTTTATATATTGTGGAAGCAGTTTTCATGTCAATGCCCTGGTCTTTGTAAGTTAAGCATCTAAATAAATAGAAACTGAAATAGTATACAGCAATAAAAAGGAAAACCAATGTAAAAATGAATCACAAAGTAATTTTGAAATAATTATGGATTCAATATTTTTGATAATTCATTGTTAAAAGTCACTTCAAACCACTTTCAGGTATCCAAGTTCTTGAAAACTTCACTTTTACGTTGAAAATTTGTGCAGTAAAATTGTCTGCGCGAAAATTTGAAGTACACGTCTCAGTTTAGTTTTTAGTGGTGTTTCCTAATATTAAAACAGATTTTCAAAATTCCTGTGTCTCGGCTACGAAGACAGTAAGACCCAATAAATGGGGTATCTCCAGAACCGCCTTGGTGCCACCTATGCACCTCTGAAGTATTTCCGTTTCCCAATGAAAAGACCCTTTATATTATTAACAAATTTATTAAAAAAAATTGTGAACCCTTCGTTTTTTCTCCAAATTCAATAATTTACTCCTTGCTATAATATCTATGTTTTACCAACAAGAAAAAAATTCAAATTTAAATAGCTCCTTCAGGTTCTTTGTCAGTTAGTATATCTTGATAAATATTAGAGTGATTTCAACAAGCCGAGAAGGGTTACCAACAATACGATTGCGGTTTTGGGCTTCTCAAGTCGTCCAACGTTTGTCAAAGTTTATCAATAGTCGAAACCTCTTGAATTGACACAACACTATTGAATAAATTATTCAAATAGACCCATTAGGCCTTGGTATGTCCATACACGCTTCACCAAGATGTGAGCACATCGATTCGGCTAGCTGCACCATGCGATAAAGCGACAGGGTATGGGGGTAGTTACCCCTGCGGGGGTATTGCGACAATATTCATGAGCTCTACGGAAGGGTAAGCAGACCTATTTGCTGAATGCTGCTTTTTCTGAACACGTATATACTGTTTTACATTTGCAAACTGATTGGGGACAAAGTCTCGATCTGAGGATATAATAGGATATGAACAATCGATTCCTGTGCATCAGTGGCGTCCGGCGAGGGTGATAGAGATCCTTGAAAACCTAAATCGAACATTTATGTAGATTTCTACCACCACACTCTACGTAATACACTAGGAGAATGAATTAAAGGATCAAAATAAAATTCGAAATTTTAAGCAGTTTTTCAAATGGCTGTATTTTCCACAACAATGGTCTTATCTCAATTTGAAAAGAAGCTTTTTGAAGCTTGAAGTTTAAAGTTTAGAGATCTTATGATGACAAAATTTTTCAAGCAACGTCTATTGCTCAATCCTAATGAATACAGTGTCTAAAATTTCTGCGAAATTTTTTCAGTTTTTATTTTTGGCCTACAGATTTGGAATATTTTTTTCCAACTTAACCACTATATGGATGAGATAACTTGTTCATTCAGCTTCAATATCCTCTCTGCAAAATTTCTATGCGAGCATTTCACGCTGAAATATCGAACTAATTGAAAAGAACCTTTTTGTGTTTAATCATCAATATCTCACCAATCAATGTTTGCACAGAAAATTTAAGGGATATTTTGAAATCTTGAATGAATTGTTGCTATGTTTTTCTCGGAAAAAATGTTTTTTCGTTCTCTACATTAATTTGAAAAGTTGATAAAAAAGGGACTTTGGAGGGTTTTTGGAAATGCAAGTGCAAAATATCGAAAAAAACAATCAATGTTGAGTGTGCGTTTTACAGTTCAATATCGCCACGAAAATCCCAGAGAATTTCAATTTAACCCATGGAGCGGTTTTTTTGTTTCATTCGATCGAATTTTTAAAAAATTAAAGGATCACGATTTCGATTAAAATGTTCATAATCTCCTACACCTGGAAATCAACATTGAATGACATTGTATGATATATCGTTGAATTCAGCGTTAAAAGTTATTTCGAGAAGTGTCATAAAATATGCAGGTCCCTATTGAAAAAAATGAGGTTGAGGGTGTCCCAGAGAGTACGAAACGTTGGATACGAAATCTAATCACGTCAAATTGAGCATAATTTACTGTCGAAAAAATAATTCCTGTAACATTTTTCGATAATATTTGAAATAAAGTGAGAAAAAAAGAAAAATCAAAATGACAGAATTTACTTTTCTTATGATATCTCAATAACCGGCCCTGATAATCTCGATTTATTTGAACTGCTTGACAATGCTTCTTACTCTTATGGTTTGAAAGTTACCAATACAATCCCATTAAAAAAGTGGCCACTCTGTATACCTCAAAGTGGGTGTTAAATACAAACTATCTACTTATATATTCACGAGCCGCTACTGTCGTGCATTCTGTAGAAGTTGACCGTTCAACTTTGAATTCGCACAATTCCGATTCCAGTCAGGGCTGTAATGGACGATTCTTTCGACTGCCTAAATAAAAGTTGGTCACTGAATTTGATTTTCCATATGAAGTTACTAAGATTTCAAATAGTAAATTTCCTTCGATAAATTTCTTTTATAAATAAGAGATAGTGAGATCGGGATGTTTACCTTTCTATGTAAATATCAATTAAAGTTATTCATGAAAATTTTTTAACAAAACGTGTAGAATACGTTTTAATTAATTTGGCTGAAGTATGCAGCCTAAGCAAACTTGTATACAATACACTCTGCAAAAAGTTGACGTTCTCAGCAAAATTTTACATTCTCATGCTCTAAATCCAATATCCACAATCAAAAGAAAAAAATCAACATGTATGATTTCAGATTGTTTTTCTGTTTCTTATACTCTCTTTTATTTCACTAATAAGTAAGCTATGAAATGTTTGTTGAATTGGGAACTTGAATGTTTCTCTTTCGAACTATACATATTTCATTCTGAAGTGAATGCTATTAATAGAATATATTGATTTTTTTGCTTTGAAAATAGAAAAAAATTGATTACTCATCATATATTTTTCTCAAAAGAATATATACAGGGTAAGTCTTTCACTTTTGCTAATTATATTTCAACAGTAGATTCCTGGGGTCAAAAAGAAATGCCAGAAATTCAAAGAACCCAACAATTACTTCAAAGTAATTTGAACACTCATTGAAGAATATTTGATTATTTTGAAGAATAAAAATATTCCTTATATTTTCTCGTATAATGCGTCATTTTCGAGTAATTTGATCCTAACAGAAAAAAAATTATGTGTGAAATTAAAAAAAAAAATATGGATAATTTGGCTAAATGCATCTATGTTTTCTAATATAGTGGCTCATGTCCAAGGTTAAAATGGTATATTATCCTATGGTTGGAAAAACTTCAATGTGCTGGTTTCCATAGGTGGCATAGTTATATATGTCTAACTAGGCCGAATCGGAAAAAATGGTAAAGGAAAATGTTTTCTTTCGATCTCAAAGGTCTACTGTTGAAATATATGTACAACCCCACCCTGTATATTAGAAATAATATACCGAAACAGCGAATTTGACCATACGATTTACTATTATTAGCGATAAATTAAAAAATTCGTGTTTACAAACAAATGAACCGCAATAATATCTAAATTGAATTGATTCGAAAAAAAAAAAAACATGTCTACCTATAATATGAGGATCACAACTCAGAGATTATATTTCATCATTTATTTGTTCGGCTTTGTTCCGTATAAAAAAATAATAGAAATGTTCATAAAACTTTTAAATCACGGATACCTCTTGGTTTCTGTTGTTTGTTGTATCCTCAGCATACATTTCACTCAACTTTACAACGAGAGGGCATATCAAGAATTCCATATTTTCCTTTTTAGATATGTCGAACGACAGACAGGGGGTTTCTATATTTTTACAAGGTTTGTTTTTTTATCATGCTCCTCTGTATTCTGTATGTATTGAAGCGCAACTGAATACATGTTACTGATGAGGATAGGACATACATAGGTACAAAAAGAATTAATTTATTTTCATTCGATTTAGCATTGGTTTATTATTTCAACATTGAATTTCATGTTTTCATACTGATAGAAATATAACAATCAACTTGACAATGGAGGATTTTCAGATTGAAGAAAGATAATAGTAATTTCCTTTACACAATGTTCCATTTTTCTGTGTGTTCACGTGGCCTCCATCTAATTTTGTCAAAATGTTTCCAAATATTTTGATGATTTGTGGCTCATTATTATATTAATATTACTAGTTATAACAAAAACATTTTTTGAACAACTTGAACGGTTTTCGAGATATGGTCTGATATATAGTCCAAACCATAATATCCATGAATTTTGTCGGGAAAAGTGGCTTACGTCAAAAATACCTCAGATAAATGATGACATGTGGGGTACTTTAAAATCAGAATTTCATGAAAATATGAGTCTGATATAACAATTGGGCATTCTAATTTTAAAAAATGGGATCGGAAAAGACTGAAAATCGATGGGGAGTATCTCAATCATTTTGAGATTTGCGGACGACATAGTACTGTTAAGCACAGACATCCATGAATTGAAATCGATGCTACACGACCTGAATGAAAAGTCAAAGAAAATAGGACTAAAGATGAATCTTGACAAAACGAAAATAATGAGCCATAGTCAGGAAGATATCACTATAGATAACATAAGCATAGAGAAGGTGGAACAATATGAATATTTGGAGCATATGATTAAAAATGAAAAAGAAAATCAAATATTGGAAATTGGGAGAAGAATACGCTTAGCATGGGCACCCTTAGGCAAACTCATCTTCGAGGACAAAAATTACAAGTTACAAGGCAGAGTGTGGAGAGATGGTCACAAAGTGACGTTTTGAAGACCTCCAGAGACAAAAAGAAGGATAGAAAGACCGAGAAAAAGATGGATAGACGACATAGTCGCTGTAGACGATAAGCAATGGATGAGAACAGCAAAAGACAGAGAAGCATGGAAAAAACTGGAAGAGGCCTATATCCGACACTGGATTAAAGAGAGCTGAAAAAGAAGAAGAATTAAAAAAATAGGGTGATATCGTGTTTCACCACTTTCGGACTAGCCTTTAGAGTCAAAAATAATTTAAGCTTACGCGCAGAGTACTTTCGATACCGTCAAAATTCGAATCATTTTTCTAGCCCTAAATTTACAAGAGTTATCGATCGATCGACCACTATTGACTCACCCTGTATCTTTCAGATAGTTCTTCGTTAGAAACAACAAAGCAAATCAATCTCCATTCGTATCAAAATTTATTTTTCGACATTGGGTATCTGATAATGCACGCCTTCAAACAAGCGTTGAATTCAAATCCCCATCCGTATATTTACTGGCCCCAATCTAATAAAATAAATTCGTTGGCTTTGGTGACAATATGCACTTGCGCCATTTTATTGGCGGATAGGGGGGGCACAGCAGTAAATATTAAAAAACATCCTCATAAAGATACAAACGTCGATTTATTCTCTGTCCCAGGAATCGCCATATCCAATCCGTTGATTCTGTTGCTCAAATTGCATGCCGATATATGTATCTGCAACGATTTCTCCCCAAAAAATAAATAGAAGGAGGAAACTGCCAATGATGAATGATGCAGATGGGTTAAAATCGCAAAGCTTTGCCTATTTTTTCGTGGTTTATTGGCTTATGAAAAAGTGATTGAGTTTCCATCGGATTTATGGAGAATATGTCTCTGCTTTAGGTTTCATCAGAGTGATGCTGAAATTTTCCCGGAAAAATTTCAGATAATTTCGTTAATCAAAGTAGGCCCTTCTACTCAAAAAAGGTTTATACCGTTTCAGCGATCAGTTCAAAAATCAGTACGAGTTTATGGGGTGTAGCTGAAGCCAAGACCTTCTTATTTCAGTTAGTTCTTCCTGAAAAGTTTCAATTTTAATTTATTTAAACTGTATTTTGTTTATTGTGCGTAATAAGCTGTGGATAATTACTTCAAAATATGCATTACTCGCTACCTTATAGAGTTTGGTAAAAAAATATAAATTATAATTAATTTATTTGTTCGTTTTTTTTACGAAATCCTAAACTATTCACTGAGACTGTAGTTAATCGCCTAAAAAACGCATTACGTACTACCTTCCTATAGCCATATATGGGTGTTGAAAAAGTATACATTTCAATTGATTCTATTTGTTCGTTTTGTTTACGAAAACTGTGCGATTTGTTTGCCGTGCGTAATATGCTATCGACTGAGGCTGTGTGGAGTGTGGTTTGCCCTAGGGATTGCCTGTTTTCTACGGTGGTTATAGGCAGTGTTACCAGATTCACGGATAAATCAGTAAATTTACTGATTTGGCCCTTGGTCTACTGATTCGCACACTATATCTACTGCTTTTTACAGGATAGCAAATCAAAATAAAAAAAACATTCTAAAATTTATGTAGACATGGAAGAATTTTGGAAAAAAGTGAGCACAATGCACAACGGCGACAATTTTGCTTCCGCCTTTTTTTTCCGAAACTGGAGGCTTTATTTTTAAAAGCTAGTTACACTACTTTCTCCCATCTTTCAGACAGCGTACGAAAAAACTGATCATCTTTTGAAGCGATCTACGAATCGATCCAATTTTTTACTTCTTCATAAGACCGGAAGTGCTGGTCAGCCAGGCCGTGTGCCATTGATCGAAAAAATAGTCCGAGAGAGCAACGTCTAAAGAATACGGCGGGTGGGGTAGGACTTCCCATTTCATATGTCTCGACCACTTTGGCAACATTGGGTCGAGCATTGTCATTCGGTGAAATCACTTTATCATGTCTCTCGTTGTATTGCGGCTTTTTGTCTTTCAATGCTCGGCTCAAACTAATTAATTGCGCTCGATAACGATCGCCTGTGATTGTTTCAGTCGATATTAACAACTCATAATGCACTACGCTTAGCTTGTCCCACCAAATACTGAGCATGTTCTTTGGAACCGTGAATATTCGGCTGGCCGTCGACGTGGAAGCTTGAATTAACCTATTTTTCGTCTCCAGTCACAATCCGATGCAGAAATCCCTTCCATATTTCCCTTCCAAGCTGCTGTTCTCAAGCAAACAAACGCCGTTCAACATTTCTCGGCTTCAACTCGTACGGCACCCAATTTACTTGTTTCTGAATCATTCCCATGACTTTTGGGAGTTTTGAAATGACTAGTTGCGTACCTCTCAATGATCCTGCCAATTTTTATTGTACACACGAGTCTAGATCAAGTAATGCCTTCAATTCTGAATCTTCAAAAACCTCTCCCACCGCCATGCTGGTCTTCGTTCTTGAAGCGTTGAAACCACTCTCAGCACGTTCTTTCACTAATAGTGGCCTCATAATAGATATTTGGGGGCATTCGATGAGCCTCAGCCGCAGATTTTCTCATATTAAAGCAGAAAATTAAAACCTTTCGCAAATGATGGAAATTTGGCTCGTAAGCTGTCATCGAGAATAACTTTTTGATGCAGACACATGTTGACTAATATTTCTATGGCATTATGTTCACAAATACCTGAGCTTATTGTATGATATCTACGATCTATTCATTTCGACTACCACTTACCGCTACAACCATCTATTGTAAAACGGCGGAAGCTAATATCAATTTTTTATACCTATATCGCATTATTGCTGAATACCTAACTATCCTTACCTACCCTACATCTAATGATTCCTACTGATTTTAATTTCATTGTCTACTGATATATGGCAACACTGGTCGTAGGTAAAATATTCAATGGAATACGATGTTGCTCTATTGGTTACAATAACGAGTTTTTAATGAACTAGTCCTTGTCGAACATATTAAATTGTCTGACCATAGGTACATCTATCAGACATAGAAACCTAATTTATTTATCTATTTCTTCGAATTGAATTGCTTGTCGACCGCAGACATTCTTCTTGACGTACATTCTTTGAAAACGGCTTCTGTCCGTTGTTTGTTTATAGGAGCTTGGCCATCATCCCTTATAACTGCGAAATGTCCAGCTTTCGTACGCCACGACCCACTTATGAGTTATAAAACGGCTTTTATGGCATTGATTTCAGATAAGGGGGGGTATATTAAGTAATCAGGATTGGACAAATGTTCCTAATAGGAGAAAAATAAAAAGGTTATCAAATCTTGCGTGACCCGTCATCATGAGATAGTTGTAATATATTTTTACTATCCACTCAAAATGCACTTCATTCGGCCGGCTGTAGTTCTGTCCTTTATATCCCATCGTAAAATAGTATCAATAAGGCAAACAGCTTGTCGAATGTGAGGAGTCCATCGGTTTTTCGGTAGAATGATTTGATCGCTTTGGAATTGAAATTAAGAAGTTGGGGAAGTCACCGTTCATGGAAGTCCGGATCTGGAATATCTTTTAAAATGTATCATCTGTGGTTTAACAAGAATTTAACTGCTGATTTTAAACTTATTTCTCATTGATGAAAAAGTAAACAGCACAATATTGAAAAAATTGTTTTCAAGGATTTAAATCCAGGATTCCTATGTAACTAAATTCCGCGTACAGGTGCTCTAGGCATTTTAACATTTTTAGTTAAACATCGACTTTAGATCTCCTCGAACATCTGGTTCAAATTTTTAAAACTACATCAATATTTATTTAAAAAAATTATTCACATGAAAAACCCTTCACGATTTTTTTCTACAAATTCAATCAATTACTCCTTGCTATACTATCTATGTTTCACAAAAAAAGAAAATTTCAATTTGAACAGCTCCTTCTCCATACATAGTTAAGACAGACAAAACAACCTATGTTTTCTTATTTCAATGCTGAACACTGTGGGGCAATTAGTCTACTTAAATTTTGAGAAGAATGGGCTTGAAAAATGGTTTCGTCGAAGAAAAAATTGAAAGAAGTTCAAAAATTTGTACAATAAATTTAATGGTACTGATTTTCATTTTTTGGGCAGGTTTTTTTTCTTTATTGAGTTAATATTGATTTGAGGTAGTTTGCCATTAACTTCACGAACATTTGCAATTACTTCTTATGTATACGCCCACTGTTTTATATTCAATTGGAAAATTATTCTGGTGTTAAATTCTTAAAATCTCACCAAATATAAATAATTCTTCGTCTGGAATATTTTTACAGTCCTCGCTTTGGAAAGTAAAAATTTGAAACACAAAAAACCGCCATTCAGAGATCTTCCTGGATGTATAAATAAAGAACTGCCAAAAAGAAAATCGTTTATTTTTAAGGAAAGGAAAAACGAAGTTTTGCTGTGAAATGATTTATGCGCTGGTGCAAATAAAATTCTATATTAAAATAATAAGACAAAGCCAAACGTATGCCGTCCAAATCTTTCCTGGAAAACGTGCGTGAAATTTGGTAGCATCACATTAATCCTTTAGCTTGTGAATGTAGAATAGAATCACCGAAGAATGGAAATGGAATCGGTTTTCCATGAAAATTCTCGATAGACGTCATTATAAAAATATAGATACTTGCAAACCAAATAGTGGAAACTATTCTAGCATTTGCAGCATACCTAAGGCCACTTCACTCTACAACTTCAATTAATATGGTAAATAGCTTCTAGACCGAATGGAAAAGGCCATTTTGCAGTAAGAAACGAGGAAGATTCAAACAAATAGATCGTATATCGTACTCGAGAAGTTTGAATACAAGATTCAAAGACTAAGTAAATACGAGCTCAAACAATATCCACTCCGTAAATGAGAAACAAACGTTGGAACCCCTGTAAAGAAAACATGTTTATAGGAAAACAAACTGCTTCCACAAATGAACTTTCAAATATACAATTTATAAAAGCGTGTATAAAGTTGCATCTATTATTATTGTTTCTGGGGGCGAGACGCTGTTGCTGGAATATATGGCGCTGAAAAAATTAAATTTAAGTCACGTTTACATATTATGTTTCAAAATAATAGCGTTTTATCTTCCCTCATATTTTTTTCGAATATTGAAATATGAATCGACGTGGATGGCTCGAGGAAACCGGAAAGGAAATCGATGTTGCATTTTAAAAGAGTTTCCATAATGCGCTTGTGGGTTTTTGGTATGAAGTTTTCAATTTCGCTGAGACCGATGCCTAGTTCCCTATCCTCCCTCGTTCATATTCATTTGGACCTGAATCAGCAACTACTTTGATTGGCCATTCATACTCTGCAAATATACTAACTGACAAAAAAAATGCAACACTCAGAAGGGGCTATTTAAATTTCAAATTTTTTTTTGTTGGTAAAACAGATCGCAAGGAGTAAATGATACAATTTGGGGAAAAACGAAGTGTTTACAATTTTTTTTAATAAATTTGTTAATGATAGGTTTGTCCACCGCGATTATTTATACACTCCCCAACACGTCTCGGCATTGATGCAATAAGATTTCACCTTGAAGAATACTATCCCAAGCTACCTGTACTTCATGTCTTATAGCCGCCAAAGTCCGTGGGGGCTGCAGTAAATTTCCAAGCCTTTTACCCATGTTGTCCCAAATATGCTCTATGGGCGAAAGATCTGGTGATCTGGGCGGCCATTGCAAAAGAATCACATGGGTCGCTTCGAAAAAGTTTGAACTAACTCTGGCAACATGAGGTCGGGCATTATCTTGCTGTAATATTGAATTCTTGAGCCGGTTTAGGTAAGGGAGAACATATGGATCCACTATTCCTTGAAATTAATGAAGCGCTGTCATGTTACCTAGAATAAATACTAAAGGTTACCTTCTTGAATGTGCAATAGCATACCATAACGCCTACTGTTCGGTGTACATGACGCTCAACTTCAAACTGAGGTTCACGCTTTTTTTTCTGACGTCGTTTAACCCTTCTTCAGTCATCATGTGCACCCAAGGAAAATCGAGATTCATCAGAAAAAACGACCTGATGTCATTCCACATTCCAATGTTGACGTTCTATGCACCACTGTAATCGTTGCCGGCGATGCTCAACCGTCAGAGGTAACGCAAGATGGGGTCGATAATGCTGCAGTCCAAAAGACCTTATCCTACGGTAAACTGTTCGGACAGTTACAGCATGGCCTTGTTCTCCTAACCATTCATCAGCCAAAGATCGAGTAGTCGCAAATCGGTCTCTAATGTCCATAAGTCTTAGAACTTCATTTGTGCCCCTTCGACGTCCGGTGCCTACTCTTCTTCGATTTTGAGCATTATCAAACCACGCTTGGCAACATCTAATAATGGTAGTTAGATTTCTGTTCGTACGGTTATAGATTTCTCGAAATGACAACCCCGCCTCCAGTAGACCAATAATTCGACTTCTTTCAAATTCACTCTGCTGGCAATAAATTCCGCGTACACGTGCTCTAGGCATTTCAACAATAAACATCGACTTTGGATCTCGTCGAACAGCTGGTCTGTTATAAAATTGAAAAACTTGCAATAAACAACTTCAATTTTTATTAACAAAAATTGTTTACATGAAAAAACCTTTACGATTTTTTCTCCACCATTTACAACTCCTTGCTATACTATCTATTTTTCACCAAAAATAAAATTAAAATTTAAACTGCTCCTTCCGGGTGTTGCAGTTTCTTCGTCAGGTAGTATATTCTTCACAAATATCCCACACCAATCGAACTAGACTCCAAAATTACATCTCGAAACCATAGTGTTTGTAAGTTTGACTACTCCAAGTCAACTGATCTGAATTCAATAAACCTAAAATTGTTGGGATACGGAGTTAGAGAGAACTGTTACAAGAAAGTGTCAGAAATTGGTCAATTAAACACAAAATATGTTGTATCCCCTTCAAAGTTGTTACCTTCCCAAATGAATCAATCATGTCTACATACTGAGTGTTCCTTAATTGGAGGTTAAAAGGAAAATGAGAGATTCCTTGGGTTTTCGAGATACAGGGTGTTTCTTGTAATCTTACTCTTTTGATGTTATTCGAGTAAATCGAATCATTATGAATCATTGCTTCTTATCGTGAAAATAAGCACCAAAAGTAATTATTCATTTATTCATCGCAGCTCACTTACTCAATTTTAATGATAATTTGGATTTCCGGAGGATTACAATATATAAAAATTCAGATGTAATATTCTTTTTACATTTTTTCAAACAACCAATGGAGCACCAAAAAAGGTCTGGAGGAAAAAGTTAGCACTAATCCATAATAAATACAATCGTGCAATAAAAACTCGTATATCACTTGATGTGAACTCCGAATTAGAATACTTATGCCAAATTCCATTCGAATATATCGTAATATGAGAAAAAAAAATTTTTTACAGGTTCATGTTTGCAAGATCCTTTTTCTTGAAATTATCTCTTATTATCGTTTGTACCTCCAGTTTAGGAGCAACTTGATATTGAATCGAAATATCTTCCACATTTCTATAAATTTAGCATCATAATAATCTGCACCAGCATCGAATTTAAATTCATTATCATTTCCTTAAAATGTTTTAATCCTAATGGAAATAACCCGTTGCCTCCCACAACATTATAATTCTCTAGAAAAAGCAATTTCCAAACAGACAAAAATGATTTTGCCAAGCCAAAAAAATTCAGGCCAGTTCATAAATCAACTTAGACACATTCGAATTCATCAATTGCTTAGTCGTTCGCGATATTTAATACAATCCATTAGAATTTGAAAAGTCAGAGAAGAAGACGAATTGCTCTCTTCAGAGACGTATTGTTCGAAATTTGAATATGAAACTTCGGTGTATGTGACTGAAGTGACAGTTTGAAAGGGAAATATAAAGATAATTCGATTTGTATACTGAATTCCCATGTTTTCCTATTAGTGGAATGAAAAATTGCTATAATAGAAACAAACTAATTGATTTTCAGTCTACCGAAGGTAAGGTTAACAATTCCTTATCGATGGAAATCAGCATAAGTAATTAGTTTGGACCGTAGATGGTTCTATACAAATTCAACTTCCTCTAATAAAGGGCAAGCGTTGAGAATGCGCGTGGCGCATGCGTAAGTTGAAACTTATAGGTAGATCATTGTTTTTCAAAACCGAGAACAACGTACTGTATAGAGCTGAATATTTAGCAGCGAAGGGCTAGTAAGCATAACGCCCCAACCAAAATTTTCAATCAATTCTTGTAGAAAACGAAGTCTGTTCATTTTCCCATCTGTTCCCATCTTTTTAAAAAAAAATTTAAAATAAGATTTTTTCAAAGAATAAAATTAGTAAAACATATTTTTTTTGGCAGAATTCGATTTTATTATTCAACATAGTTGCCTTCTAAGGCGATACAGCGATTATAACGATCTTCCAACTATTCGATACCATTTTTGTAGTACGATTTTTCTTTCGCTTCAAAATAGGCCTCAATATCGGCAATTACTTCTTCATTGGCGCTAAATTTCTTTCCAGAGAGCATTCTTTTGAGCTCTGAGAACAGGAAAAAGTCGCTGAGAGCCAGATCTGGCGAATACGGAGGATGCAGAAGCAATTCGAAGCCCAATTCATGCAATTTTGCCATTGTTTTCATTAATTTGTGACACGGCGCATTGTCTTAATGAAACGACACATTTTTTTCTTCAAATGGGGCCGTTTTTTGACGATTTCATCCTTTAAACGATCCAAAAGCGCTTTAAAATAATCGCTGTTGATGGTCTGGCCTTTTAGGTGGTAATCAATGAATAATATACCTTGCGCATCCCAGAATACTAGTGGCATAACTTTGCCAGCTAACTGTTGTTTTTCTTCGCTTTGGGTTCGGTTCATCGTGTGCAGTCCACTCAGCTGATGTTTCATTCATTGTAACATATCGACGCAAAAATTCAGGTTCATTGCAGCTTCAAACACTGCTCAGAATCATTAAAACGTTGTTGCTTTTGTTCGATTGTGAGCTCGTGCGGCACCCATTTTGCACATAGCTTTCTCATTTACAAATATTCGTGAATGATTGATGTACAGGTTCAGATGATATCTTCACAATGTCAGCTATCTCGATCAGTTCCACTTTACGGTCATTTAAAATTATTTTGTGGGTTTTTTGATTTTTTCGTCGGTGACAGCCTCTTTTTGGCGTCCACTGCGTTCGCTGTCTTCGGTGCTCATTTCACCACGTTTAAACTTAGCATACCAATCAAAGATGGTTGATTCTGCTGGTGCAGACCCCGGAAACACTTCATCAAGCCAAGATTTTGCTTCAACTGTATTTTTCCTTTCGAAAAGTAATATTTTATCAGCACACGAAATTCTTTTTTCCATCTTTTTTCAAATAACAAAAATAGCTACACTCACATCGCAATATCTCACAAACTAAGGCTCGGACAGCTGTCAAATTTTGACACATATCGTTTGAAGGTTGGCACTAACTAAAAATCATATGGATTTTATACTAGCACCGCCATCTGTGCTTCAGACGGGGGGACTTTTCAATTGGCCTAATACATTTCAATGGTATCAAAGAACGCAATTGGCTCAAAAATGACAAGCGCCCAAAAACTTCTGAAATTTCTCATTTTCGTTTCACAAGCGTTGAGATGAAAAATTATAGTTTGAGATTTCTTATTTTTTCTCTATTTGTGGTACGGTTCAAATCATTTATTATAATGAAAACATACAAACTATCATAGCAGTTAAAAATAGTAATCGGGAAATTCTATATATAGCGAAAGGGCGATATAAGAAACCTATTTGTATTCTTTTTACATCCGAGAAAATTGAAGAATGAAAGAACTGAGCTATGCAGTCAACAGCTAACTTTTCCCCCACAGCAAAGCATGTACCGGTGTGAATTTGGCAGACCGTTTCCAGCAGACTGTTTGACGGAAACACCCGAAGGCGGTGACCAGTGGCGTGCGGCAAAAAGACGATTTATTATGGAACTATTCACTAGATCGGATAGAAATTCAGGAAGTGGGTTCCGTATAGTATTCAGAGTATCCGTTGGAGGAAATATTGATTTTCTATAGATCTCGGGATATTTTAGCAACGTTTTTATTCAAAATATCATCAGACTAACTTGAAAAATTCATATCTACGGAAGTACGCGTCGGAGCACAACCATATTTGGAATGTAGATTACTATTAACGATGTGAATGAACTGTGAAAAGATGATTGACTTCCCTTGGGATCCAGGGGTAGTTTTTCCAACCCTTATATTTCGAAAATTCGTAACTCTGAAAGTACGCGTCGGAGCATAACTATATTT
Source organism: Harmonia axyridis (assembly GCF_914767665.1). NCBI lineage: Eukaryota > Metazoa > Arthropoda > Insecta > Coleoptera > Coccinellidae > Harmonia > Harmonia axyridis. The sequence continues at coordinate 3,211,274 of NC_059508.1, forward strand.
GGAATGTAGATTACTATTAACGATGTGAATAAACTGTGAAAAGATGATTGACTTCCCTTGGGATCCAGGGGTAGTTTTTCCAACCCTTATATTTCGAAAATTCGTAACTCTGAAAGTACGCTTCGGAGCATAACCATATTTGGAATGTAAATTACTATTGGCGATGTGAATAAACTGTGAAAAGATGATTGACTTCCCTTGGGATCCAGGGGTAGTTTTTCCAACCCTTATATTTCGAAAATTCGTAACTTCGGAAATACGCGTCGGAGCACAACCATATTTGGAATGTAGATTACTATTGGCGATGTTAGCAAACTGTGAAAAGATGATTGACTTCCCTAGGGATCCAGGGGTAGTTTTTCCAACCCTTATATTTCGAAAATTCGTAACTCTGAAAGTACGCTTCGGAGCATAACCATATTTGGAATGTAAATTACTATTGGCGATGTGAATAAACTGTGAAAAGATGATTGACTTCCCTTGGGATCCAGGGGTAGTTTTTCCAACCCTTATATTTCGAAAATTCGTAACTTCGGAAATACGCGTCGGAGCACAACCATATTTGGAATGTAGGTTACTATTGGCGATGTAAATAAACTGTGAAAAGATGATTGACTTCCCTTGGGATCCAGGGGTAGTTTTTCCAACCCTTATATTTCGAAAATTCGTAACTCTGAAAGTACGCGTCGGAGCACAACCATATTTGGAATGTAGATTACTATTAACGATGTGAATAAACTGTGAAAAGATGATTGACTTTCCTTGGGATCCAGGGGTAGTTTTTCCAACCCTTATATTTCGAAAATTCGTAACTCTGAAAGTACGCGTCGGAGCATAACTATATTTGGAATGTAGATTACTATTAACGATGTGAATAAACTGTGAAAAAATGATTGACTTCCCTAGGGATCCAGGGGTAGTTTTTCCAACCCTTATACTTCGAAAATTCATAACTTCGGTAATACGCGTCGGAGCACAACCATATTTGGAATGTAGGTTACTATTGGCGATGTAAATAAACTGTGAAAAGATGATTGACTTCCCTTGGGATCCAGGGGTAGTTTTTCCAACCCTTATATTTCGAAAATTCGTAACTCTGAAAGTACGCGTCGGAGCATAACTATATTTGGAATGTAGATTACTATCAACGATGTGAATAAACTGTGAAAAAATGATTGACTTCCCTAGGGATCCAGGGGTAGTTTTTCCAACCCTTATATTTCGAAAATTCTTAACTCTGAAAGTACGCTTCGGAGCATAACCATATTTGGAATGTAAATTACTATTGGCGATGTGAATAAACTGTGAAAAAATGATTGACTTCCCTAGGGATCCAGGGGTAGATTTTCCGACCCTTATATTTCTAAAATTCGTAACTTCGTAAATACGCGTCGGAGCATAACCATATCTGAAACCATATTACTATTAACGATGTGAATAAACTGTGAAAAGATGATTGACTTCCCTAGGGATCCAGGGGTAGTTTTTCCAACCCTTATATTTCGAAAATTCGTAAGTTCGAAGTATACGAATATAGATCACAAAACTTTCACTTTCACTTGAGTTGTTGAAATAACTATGAGAGATGATCACTAAACGACACTGAAAGAAATTGACGAGTTTTAAACAATATTTTTGTATGAATCTGGCCTACCAAGCGCTTGCGTCAACGATGGTTTTTTCATTGTTTTACAACAAATAGGCAATTCGTCCAGAATCACGTACAACTCATTTTTTAAAGATATTTAAAAGAGAGGTGTCATAAAATACGGGCTTTTCCTTCAAAACATTATCGTTATTTTCGAATTCATTTCAGACCTTTCTATTTGACATGTTTTGCATTAGGTTCTCCCATAATTTGTTTTCCGATAAATGTATTTTCTAAATTTCTACCTGCACTCCTCAAATATAATTTAGGGCAGTCTAGACAATTATGTTGGTAAATACCAGAAAATTGAAGAATTATTCATTTGGATTTGATGGTTTTCTATTAATTTCTATATTATTTCTACTTCAGATACATCATCTTGAAGGCTACAATAATTTCTTTGAAAGTAGTGATTTCAATTGCATACTGATATTTTCAGAATAAGTTAACATATCGGTTTTATGATAAATCATAACTTAATGAATGTATTTCTCTCAATGTATTCTGCAATTCCTGTTGTTATATAATTATTTTTTCGATCAGACTTGTATGGTATCAATTATTATATGATATTTGTTTCATAATATTTTTCTTTTTTTTTTCAATTTATTTTTATTTATAAAAATATAAATAAAAGTACCAATGTAAAGAAAATTGCTATAAAATTTCGATTCAATTTATGGAATGTTGAATAAGTATGCATTTTGATTTCGTTAATGGTTGTAGATTTAATCAAAATAACAAAGACTGATTGTCTTGTTGTATGAAATGATTTTTAGCGTCGTCGTTCATTATTTATAACCCAGCATCATGCATTGCTTCGGTCGGCAACTTCTATATAGAAAGAATTTCTTAGGGGTTGTTTGTCAAAGATAACCATAACATTCAAATTTTATTGTCACCACGTGTCAGGTAGATTTTCAGTAGTTGAACACTATGGTACAAAAGAAATATTATAATTTTTTTGTATAAGGTATCATGGTTGAGCACGTTCCAAAAACCGACAAAGTTGCCAACCGATGCTGCTATTGCTCTGTCGGGTAAAATAACATATTATGTAACTAGAAAAACGTTTTATTTCCGTAAAATGAATGTTTTGTTACTGAATTGTATCTTCTTGATCAAGTTTCAAATAAGGTAAAAACCCACTTATACTTTCTGGAAATGACATTTTTAGTTATAATTGAAAATCAATAGAAACTATTCGATCTATACTTACCTTAGAAAACTTGAAAAAAATGAATGTTCCCCTAAATCTGATACTGAAACAAGATTCAAACCAAAATTTTTGAAACAATCTGAATCTACCGGAACATATCGATTTTTGGATACGAAATCAATCGATCGCATTGAAAGTGGAGTGGCAGCCCTCCGAAAACAACAATCTGGCCCCGGTATCGATTCACACCGTTAATAGTAATCTACATTCCAAATATGGTTATGCTCCGACGCGTACTTTCGGAGATACGAATTTTCGAAATATAAGGGTTGAAAAAACTACCCCTGGATCCCTAGGGAAGTCAATCATCTTTTCACAGTTTATTCACATCGTTAATAGTAATATGGTTTCAGATATGGTTATGCTCCGACGCGTATTTACGAAGTTACGAATTTTCGAAATATAAGGGTTGGAAAAACTACCCCTGGATCCCTAGGGAAGTCAATCATCTTTTCACAGTTTATTCACATCGCCAATAGTAATCTACATTCCAAATATGGTTGTGCTCCGACGCGTATTTCCGAAGTTATGAATTTTCGAAATATAAGGGTTGGAAAAACTACCCCTGGATCCCTAGGGAAGTCAATCATTTTTTTACAGTTTATTCACATCGTTAATAGTAATCTACATTCCAAATATAGTTATGCTCCGACGCGTACTTTCAGAGTTACGAATTTTCGAAATATAAGGGTTGGAAAAACTACCCCTGGATCCCAAGGAAAGTCAATCATCTTTTCACAGTTTATTCACATCGTTAATAGTAATCTACATTCCAAATATGGTTATGCTCCGACGCGTACTTTCGGAGATAAGGATTTTCGAAATATAAGGGTTGGAAAAACTACCCCTGGATCCCAAGGGAAGTCAATCATCTTTTCACAGTTTATTCACATCGCCAATAGTAATTTACATTCCAAATATGGTTATGCTCCGAAGCGTACTTTCAGAGTTACGAATTTTCGAAATATAAGGGTTGGAAAAACTACCCCTGGATCTCTAGGGAAGTAAATCATCTTTTCACAGTTTGCTTACATCGCCAATAGTAATCTACATTCCAAATATGGTTGTGCTCCGACGCGTATTTCCGAAGTTACGAATTTTCGAAATATAAGGGTTGAAAAAACTACCCCTGGATCCCAAGGGAAGTCAATCAACTTTTCACAGTTTATTCACATCGCCAATAGTAATTTACATTCCAAATATGGTTATGCTACGAAGCGTACTTTCAGAGTTACGAATTTTCGAAATATAAGGGTTGGAAAAACTACCCCTGGATCCCAAGGGAAGTCAATCATCTTTTCACAGTTTATTCACATCGTTAATAGTAATCTACATTCCAAATATAGTTATGCTCCGACGCGTATTTACGAAGTTACGAATTTTCGAAATATAAGGGTTGGAAAAACTACCCCTGGATCCCTAGGGAAGTCAATCATTTTTTCACAGTTTATTCACATCGTTAATAGTAATCTACATTCCAAATATAGTTATGCTCCGACGCGTATTTACGAAGTTACGAATTTTCGAAATATAAGGGTTGGAAAAACTACCCCTGGATCCCAAGGGAAGTCAATCAACTTTCCACAGTTTATTCACATCGCCAATAGTAATTTACATTCCAAATATAGTTATGCTCCGACGCGTACTTTCAGAGTTACGAATTTTCGAAATATAAGGGTTGGAAAAACTACCCCTGGATCCCAAGGGAAGTCAATCATCTTTTCACAGTTTATTTACATCGCCAATAGTAACCTACATTCCAAATATGGTTGTGCTCCGACGCGTATTACCGAAGTTATGAATTTTCGAAATATAAGGGTTGGAAAAACTACCCCTGGATCCCTAGGGAAGTCAATCATTTTTTCACAGTTTATTCACATCGTTAATAGTAATCTACATTCCAAATATAGTTATGCTCCGACGCGTACTTTCAGAGTTACGAATTTTCGAAATATAAGGGTTGGAAAAACTACCCCTGGATCCCAAGGAAAGTCAATCATCTTTTCACAGTTTATTTACATCGCCAATAGTAACCTACATTCCAAATATGGTTGTGCTCCGACGCGTATTTCCGAAGTTACGAATTTTCGAAATATAAGGGTTGGAAAAACTACCCCTGGATCCCAAGGGAAGTCAATCATCTTTTCACAGTTTATTCACATCGCCAATAGTAATTTACATTCCAAATATGGTTATGCTCCGAAGCGTACTTTCAGAGTTACGAATTTTCGAAATATAAGGGTTGGAAAAACTACCTCTGGATCCCTAGGGAAGTCAATCATCTTTTCACAGTTTGCTTACATCGCCAATAGTAATCTACATTCCAAATATGGTTGTGCTCCGACGCGTATTTCCGAAGTTACGAATTTTCGAAATATAAGGGTTGGAAAAACTACCCCTGGATCCCAAGGGAAGTCAATCATCTTTTCACAGTTTATTCACATCGCCAATAGTAATTTACATTCCAAATATGGTTATGCTCCGAAGCGTACTTTCAGAGTTACGAATTTTCGAAATATAAGGGTTGGAAAAACTACCCCTGGATCCCAAGGGAAGTCAATCATCTTTTCACAGTTCATTCACATCGTTAATAGTAATCTACATTCCAAATATAGTTATGCTCCGACGCGTATTTACGAAGTTACGAATTTTCGAAATATAAGGGTTGGAAAAACTACCCCTGGATCCCTAGGGAAGTCAATCATTTTTTCACAGTTTATTCACATCGTTAATAGTAATCTACATTTCAAATATAGTTATGCTCCGACGCGTATTTACGAAGTTACGAATTTTCGAAATATAAGGGTTGGAAAAACTACCCCTGGATCCCTAGGGAAGTCAATCATCTTTTCACAGTTTATTCACATCGCCAATAGTAATTTACATTCCAAATATGGTTATGCTCCGAAGCGTACTTTCAGAGTTACGAATTTTCGAAATATAAGGGTTGGAAAAACTACCCCTGGATCCCAAGGGAAGTCACTCAGCTTTTCACAGTTTATTCACATCGTTAATAGTAATCTACATTCCAAATATGGTTGTGCTCCGACGCGTACTTCCGTAGATATGAATTTTTCAAGTTAGTCTGATGATATTTTGAATAAAAACGTTGCTAAAATATCCCGAGATCTATAGAAAATCAATATTTCCTCCAACGGATACTCTGAATACTATACGGAACCCACTTCCTGAATTTCTATCCGATCTAGTGAATAGTTCCATAATAAATCGTCTTTTTGCCGCACGCCACTGGTCACCGCCTTCGGGTGTTTCCGTCAAACAGTCTGCTGGAAACGGTCTGCCAAATTCACACCGGTAAGCATGTGACCATCTGACCAATCTAATATTCTTTGTGTTTGTCTCAACAAAAGAGTTTAATAGACTAACAGAATCGATTTTACGGACTTCCATTTGTGTTATAGTCATTTAGAGACGTTGTAATTAGATTTCAATTGAAATTCTCTGACCGTAAGGAACTCTCTTTGTTATTATGTTCTACTTTTTTACACATTCCAGATCCCAAATGAAATTAACGGAAAAGGGTAAATTTGGTTAATTGAACATGAAGAAAGGGCCTTCGGGGCATAATCAGCGGGATTTTTCAACATGCCATCAGCTTGAAAGAATGGAAACATTATAAATTACCCAAAGAAGTACATCTGTTGATGAATAGGGATATATGGCACCAGTGGACGTGTTTGTTATCTTTAAAACCTGGCTTACTTCATTGTGAACTGCATATCTACAACATTTTTTTCATACTTTAATCGTTTGTCCATTCAACTGCATTAAATTAATATTCTTACAGGGTGCGCCAACAATATATAAAAAAAAATGCTTTTTCATTCTGAAGGCCTATGACTTGGTTTGCCTTAGAACTATGTTCCATATCGTATTGTGCGAATGTTTCATATCAGTTTTTTGGCCTGCCATATTATCACTAATGTGTTTAATTTTCCGAAATTACATTCAAATTTGGAGTTATAGGAAATTTTTTTGTAAACGTTCCCGTAAAATCGATACAGAAGGTGCGCTCATATTGAGATACAAAATGTTTTGTCAATTATATATTGGATAATGCGTTGAATAATTGATTATTTTCCATTTCAGAACATCACCATATATTTGTGGGAGATTTGAGTCCAGAAATAGAGACACAAACGCTCAAAGAAGCATTTGCAGCATTTGGAGAGATATCGTAAGTTCACCTTTTTTTTATTTTTCATAGTGGTTATAGTTCATAAGTATTAATTTGAAGTTGACAGAACGGAATGTTATGTTAAATGGAAAAATATAAGCCGTTACTAATTTTCGAGTCATAACCAGTCTGCCTGGAAATTGTAACAGATTCTACAACTATATTGAGAGGAGAATCAGATTACTGAAGCAAAATTGGAAATAATTGATAGCTTTGCTAATTTAGATGCGAGTTGCATAACCAGAAGGTTTTCTGAAAGTTTTAAGGGGACTTAAATTTCAATTTGCCGTAGTAGATTTGTATTTTTAATATTCCGTTCTAATTTTTATCGTGACGGGGAAGTTCCTAAGAAATATAATTACTTCTAGTGTAGGTGAGGTCGTTATCTTGGAATCGAAAACGAAGGTAAATCTAACAAAATGAGTTGTTACCTTAGTGAATTCGGTAAAACTGTCAGGATCTTGAACATTCTTCATTAAATATGAAATTTTTTACAGAGCCATTAGGCTTCATAATTGATAATTTATTGGCCTGCTCAACATTTTTGCACTCTTGATCCTTGAAAAGGAACACTTTCAGAATGTTTCTGTTACCGCCGAATGATTCGTTATTGCTTAAGATTTTAATAATACTGTAACTACAACAAAGCCTACGTAGAACTCAAAATTCTTACTAGCACAAGGTCTAATAGAATTTGTATAGTTTCCAAAAAATGTGAGATGTAAAAAAAATATATATAGTGGATCTTCGTTCATCAAGTCTAATATAATTCGCGAAATTTCTCGGTTTTGATGCGTATTCTAATTTCTAATGCTCTGGTTTCGTAGTAAGCCTTTGCAGCAGGCAAATGTTGAACCCTCCTCACAATTGCCCTTCGTAGTGGTAGGAGAGTTATATCTGCAGAGAGAACGGGTACATAAAGGTGGATTCAAGAGGCAGAATAAATAAACTGGGAAAATTTTATGAGGGTCATTAATGCCGCGTACAAAATAAAACAGAAACCTATATACTCTTTACATTATATAAAATTTTAGCATCAGAGGAAACTTGTGCAACGGTATACTCATAAAATGGACTTATTCGCTGGCTTGTTTTACCCAAAAATTCTGACAGCTATTAAAGATCATCGCCCAATTCGTTCAACCGTAGACACACTGTAGGTTCAACATTCGAGAAATAACATCATAAAAAGGGCGAGAAAAACAAATAACCCGGAAGTGATAGCTTTGATGTGTTCACACTATTGGTTATAAAAGAACATTTTTTGAATAAACTGCATGCTTTGTAGTTTTTTAATTAATATTATGTCTTTTCACCTAAACAAAATATCTTACATTGAAAGATTCGCAGAAATTTGAAATTCTTATAAAAATATGTATATCCCAAATGAACACTGTGCTATGTTGGTATTTCTTTTCTCTAATTCTGAGGCTAATCCTTTCTTTCTATATTTGTCAAACGTCCTATTGATTTCTGAATTGCATGATCCAATATTTAGTGTTGAAACAAACAAAAATGAATCAGACATGGAATTTCAAAATACTCGACCTGAAATCATTGAATCTGTTCATACAATAACCAAAATTTTACCATCTCAGAATTGACTAGACAAAAAATGAAGACTACTCTCTAGGCTATCCGACAGGCAAAAAAATCCAAGGCATGTCATATGAGAATATGCACGCACATTTTTTAAAGGCCATTTTTAAATGATTGGAGTGTCTTTCGGGCCATCTGTAGAGTGATCTGTAAATTTGCAGAAGACTTGAAAACTTTTCGGGAATGTAATGAAAAATAAATCGTACAATTATCTCGAACATTTTTCACGATATGAGCTTTAATTTAAACCATTGAAACCATGAAATTTTTCAAAAAAAGTGGCCTACGTCAGAATTTCATGGAGATTATGAATATGATATGAAAAATGGGCATTCCCATTTAGAAAAACAAGATGGTATCATGTTTTACCAGTTCCGGATCATCCTGTAAAGTCAGCTTATGCGCTGACTGCTGTCGATTCCGTCAAAATTTCAATATTCTCCTATCCTAAAATTTATCACAGTTATCGACCGATCGAGCACTATTTACTCACCCTGTATTTAAAAAAATATGTTATACTCATTTTATGGGCTGGAAAGAATAAAAGAAGACAGGCTCTTTCTCGGCGAACTTATTTCTATAGCAAAATGAGCTTTAAATAAACTGAGGGAATGGAGCACCACTGTGAATGAACTGTATGACAAGAGTGCAACGAGAAAAAAATTCAAAACATCCATTAATCGGGTTTGTACTCTCTTGACTGCCTGTTTTATTCTTTAGACAGAATGAACACCTACAAAGCAATAAGTTGCCAGTTAACAGACGGCATTTTCAATGAATTCATGAAATATTCCCCTCGTAAATATCAAAGGAATCTCCTGGAATTAATTCTTGGATTTTCGGCTTGTAAGAATGCCTAAGATTATCAGATAACCGGGTCTAGCCTATTATACTTCTAGATACTTAATTCCTAAGAATTATTTGAAAACAGCAGGCATTCAAAGCATTATCTCCTGTGATGAAACATTTATAAGTCTCCTGAGTAATTTTGAATATTTCATGTCGAAATTCATTTTGAGGAACGAGGAAATGCAGAAACCGTTTGCAGAATTCTTAATTCTTCGTCCTAATGAAAAGGAACGTTTTCTTTTTTTCGGGAAATTCAACTTATGTCAATATCAACATTCCAGCATTCCCAGAATACAACGATTCTTCTCTTCTTTCCCTTTTTTCCACTTCATTCCGAATAATTTAATAAGAAACATCTTAGGATTTATGTATAAATATAGAACAATAACTTGCTTATTCTGTTTTGTATGTATTTAATGTAATGAAAATTTGGATAATGAACTGAGTTCATTCCAGAATCTGATCAACTATTTACTACTAGACCTTTGGTAGACTGTTCCTCGGTTCATCATTTGCAATAATTAATTTTTGAAGACATTTCCACGTGTTTTGCTAGTTTTCATTCGATATCAAACTCGTATATAAAACAAAAATATCTTTCAGCAAAAACCGAAGTTACTTATTGTTAATTCCGAAAAAGTTTTCAAAAGTCGATTGTCGAGGCTTTACCAATATATCTTCAGAATAGGCGTTTTTAATTAAATGTTAGGAATGTCAACACCAATTTTGTGTATAACTTTTAGTGAATGTCTCTCAAAGTTTTAGAGAAAACTCTAATAGGCTTAGGGAATAGGATGTGTATTTGATTGGACGATGGAAACGAAGACGGTTTCAAACCCTGACTCATCTTTTTTTTTCAATTCGACATAGAAGTAACTTCTAGAATAAGATGTCTTCTCGTGAAATAATTACCTACTTTTCGAATCTGATTATCACCATCTATAACAATTGCTCAATAAACTTGGAACTAAATTTATCGTTTGTTTTCTTTGCAGGGACTGTCGAGTAGTAAGAGACCCACAGACTTTGAAATCTAAGGGATATGGATTTGTCTCTTTCATCAAAAAATCGGTAAGTTCATACTAAATTTTGTAGGAAAAATCCACAAAACCATGAAAATTTTCCTACACTACAATTTTCGGTAGTTGATAAATACTTTAAAATTTGAATACCTGAAGAAAAATATCCATTTACTTTCCATTGACGATCAGAACTGTCGATCAAATCGAACGTTCGAAGAACTGACGGCAATCGTTTCAGATCTTGTATTTTTCGGAAATGAGGATTTTTGAAAAGCAAAGGACCGGGTGGAAAATACTCAAACGTGTATTTAGCAAACTTTCGGTCTAATCTGAATGACTCAAACTAACGATCGCTGTAGCATGATTAGTGCTTCGATTTGCAAAACAAGAGTTCTGATCGACAGGTCGCCGGTACATAAATCAAAATAGTTGAAGGCGAATAAAAATCTTCTAGATCAAGACACATGTTGAACCTTATCTCTTGCTTAAGTCCAGATGAATGCAAATTAGCGCATATTTGATGAATCATAGGTATCACAACTATCATCCTATTCAGTTCATTTAGCTCTGTGGTAGAATTCGCATGTAAAACAATTTTTCTTTTGCGTCAGTCATTGCCAGTATTAATGATTGTGACTATAAAAAATTATTTTTATTCGGTTCTCTGTTCTTGACGGATAAAATTTGGAATTTTTGGTGGAAGTGAGTAAAAAGCATAATTTATTTCAAGAATAATTCCTTGCGAAACTTTTGAACGTTTTCAAAAAGCATATATAGCCTTGGAGCGAAATTGTTGTAAATTTTAATTACAATACTAATGCCTATTACACTTTCAATCGTTTTTATTACATTAAAAACCTCGTCTGCTCAAAATTAAAAGCTCTTGTTTTTTTGCTGAGCAGCTCAACAAATTGTTATAATTTAATTCAGTTTTGTTTGTCTTCAGCTTTACTATTGTGCTTTTATCAATCCCATTCATTTTGTTCAATTCATACAGGGTGTTTCATCATAAACTGGACAAACATAATCAGGGTTATTTACCGCGATGTCCTATTAGACGTTTATGCAAAACTAATAATTATTTTGTGATGAAAATTTGAATATTGGGGTTTGAGACTATTGATCTTCTCGCTAAAATATTCTCAGACTCCACAACTTCCGGTTATACCGGAAGCAGAAGATACTACTTTCTCTTTTCAAAGGGTACACTCAGTATAGTATTGCATCATTAAGTAGTTCATTTGATGACAATTTCAGCAATATGCCATGTATTGGGTATAAACTGAACTGAATATTAATAACTACGAAAAAAATAAATTTGGGACCACGATTTTGGGTTCTCTTGTGATACAAGATGACGACCAATTTATCTTATTTTCATTCGGTTTCAATTCGAAGGAATGTAGGAATATGAAGTCTCCATTGATTTATTCATAGTTTTTTGTAATTATCAGTGATAATTTCTTTTTGATAAGTGAAAATGTGTTGGTAAAATAACGTGGTTCAACTGAAATGAAAAATTCGTGAAAACTTTCAAGCGTAATACCATTAGTGTAAACGTTAAAAGCCAATTAATAGCTGTAAATGAATAAAAAATAACTCACTCGCTACCCTGTGGAATGAAACAAAATATTTGGTGTGGAGTAGAATTTTGTTACGTTCTATATAATTTGTTCGATTATCGAGTGAAACGATAAACTCACTATATTGAATTCTTTCAGATTTTATTATTATGAAACGATTTTTTTTATTGGATTATAAATTCAGCTCCTCGTAATATTTGGGATATGGGATATTTTGTATGAATTATAAACATAATTGTTAAATTTGTAGTGGCTTTCATAAGATTGATAGATTCCACTCATTGCAGAATGTAAACCGTGAAAATATATAGGGGAGTTGAAATTATAAATCAATGAAAAAAAAAAAAAAGATCGTTCCAAAATAATCCTCCCGATATCTACTCAAAAGCCTCTCAGTGTTCTCGTCCAACTCCACTTGGAACTGAACTATCAAAAGGAATTCCTTACATTGAAAACGTTGATAAGGTTAATATTCTCGCCTCATTAGAATTTTCAAGCTTTCCATTGAGAGTGACGAATACTTCCATTTTGTGTTTTCCACAAGAACGATTTTCATCCGATGAGCATCATTCGAAAAAAATGAGCTGCAATAACCATCTCAAAGAATAATAAAAACGAATAGGTAAGAGAAGCATCTGAAGATCCTTTCACAAGAAGAGACATCGTCTTCATTTGAGCCATTGAGCAAATTCTTTTAAATTCCATCTAGATGTCTATGGGTGTTTTCATGCCTGAACATCTTTTTGGACTATTTTAAATACGAATACACTTTGATACGTTTACTTTCCTAACGTCCAGTCAATATTCCCAAGGAAAATAGGATGTAGCTGTTGATGTATTCGGTTTTACAAAGGGAATTATAGAAACATCGACACAATATCGATTATAAGTTTGTGTTTTTTTAACTTGCATAAAAAACGAGACTATTAGAAAACTAATCTTGAGAATAACTCCCACTTTAAAATAGAGTCAATGAAGTCTTTCACACCATGGTTTCTTGTTTCCTCTATAATTATCGTGTTTAGTTAAAATCACGTTTCTATTATTCTTAAAAGAATAAGAGAATTGAGAATTCTATTGAGACGATCCTTTGTATCGGAAGCACCAGTCCGATGTCCTAGGTGTAGACTAGAACGTTAATACTGAGCAAAGGCTTTTGTGACCCTTCCAACCGAGCATTTAAGTCCCTTCATGAATTTGCTAAATATCACCTTTTGATTGAACGGAATATGCTTACATTTCAAACTTTTGTGTGTGTCATCTAAAGAAAGATTGAAATTTGGATTATACAGGGTATTAGTGAATAAGTGCAACAAACTTCGAGGGGTGATTCTGCATAAAAAATAATGACATATATAACTTTTGTCCGCAAATGTTGCGTTTTTTGAGATTCTGGGTTTCTGAAGTTTTACTTAAAAACGTACTATTTGTTTATTGTTCTGAAACCGGTCGAGATATGCCAATGAAATTTGGTTGGTTTCAAGAGGTAAGTAGTTATTACGCATTTTCTGACATGCAATTAAGAATTTTATGTTCATCATTGGCGCGCGTACGGGTAATGATCTCAATTTCTTTGAGATAAAATGGTTCGCCACTAAGATATTTCGAACTAACAATCATTTTTGAATTCCTCGTTCAATTCGTGGCTTTTTTTTGTATTTTTTATGCAAAAAAATCAGTCTTTTTTGCAGCTCTATAATTAGCCATGCAACGAGCGTAAAAAAACATAGTGTAATCGTGCCAGACATATGTACAAAAGTTTAACAAGAAATAAATTTAAAAATAGGATTCAAAATAGACACAAAAAAGACCTAGTAGTGTTAAAAGTGAGCCTGTATAATTTGCTGTTCTTCATCAGTATTTCAACCCTACCAAACCGCAAAAATTACTGTGAGTTGTCCCCTGACAACTTCGAATTGTGTCACTGAAAATGATAAACAGAAAAGTTCCAGAAAAAACGTATCGACTATCAGTTTAGCAGTTCATACTTGGAAAAGTTTCGAATGTCATGGAGACCTTGTTCAAGAAGAATTGCAGAGTTATAACTACTATTGTCCTTCATAATAGACTCGATCCAGCCATTATATTCAGGGAACTTTCCTTTGTTGCGTCTGGAAAAAACAATAATAATCAGATATCACGAATTTCCTCAATTAACAGCCATAACAGGAATTCTTTCGATGGTTTTTTGGTGTCTTAAAAATAGAGATTCCTTTTGCTTCAACTACCGTTAAAATATTATGGATATGCTGTTAGATTCGTCACGTTTTTCGATTGTGTATTTGAAATGGGAACGAATAAGGGTATTTGAAGTTCTCACAACAAAAACATCTAGAGATTTCAAATTATAGACCAGCATGTTTGCCGGTTCCTATAATTCGATGTTGAATGGGTTTCCCACATGCTTCATCTGTTATTACTGCATCTGATGGAATGCCCGATTTCTTTTCAGGAAAATGAATTCGTCTGTGTTTGAGATATTCATAATATCCGACGGAATTCCAGATACTATTGCATAAACATATCAGTTTCCATTTAAGATAATTATATTAACTGACAAAGAAACACCCAGAAGGAGCTGTTTAAATTTCATTTTTTTTTTCTTTTTTTTGTGAAACAAAGATGGTATAGCAAGGAGTAACTGATTGAAATTTGGAGAAGACAAGACGGGTTTACAATTTTCTTTAATAAATTTGTTAATAATGTGTTTTTCCACCGCGATTATCTATACACTCTCCAACACCTCTCGGCATTGATGCGATAAGATGGTCTATTTCTTCTTGAGAGATACTATCCCAAGCTACCTGTACTTCATGTCTAAGAGGTGCCAATGTCCGTGAGGGCTGGGGAAATTCTCCAAGCCTTTTACCCATGATGTCCCAAATATGCTCTATTAGCGAAAGATCTGTAGACCAATAATTCGACCTCTTTTAAATTCACTCAGCTAGCAATAAATGACGCGTACACGTGCTCTAGGCATTTTAACAACTCAACATCGACTCCGGATCTCCTCGAACTGCTGGTTTGTTGTGGAATTTAAAAAAAAAACCTTGCAAAAAACTACTGCAATTTTGGAGTAACAAAAATTTTTTACTTGAAAAGAACCTTTACGATTTTTTTCTCCAAATTCAATTTTTTTCTCCTTGTTATACTATCAATGTTTTACCAAAAAAAAAATAAAAATTTAAACTGCTCCTTCTGGATGTTGAAGTTTCTTTGTCAGTAAGTATATTTTTTATGTTATCTTTTAAGTCATTGATGTTTCCAATATCACTTATAGATTTCTATTATCTAACGATACTCATTGTAAGTTTTTCGATAAGATTTGGCCAGAAATTCATTATTGTAGTCTAAAATCCATTTTTTTTTTCCAAGTTTTTGGTTTATGAAATTTTCACAGTCCACGTTTTGGAATGCGTAAAATACAAATTTTTTATTAAAAATATCAGTCTGATCACATTAAAATTGGTTCAAAATAGTTTCACTTCATTGATCTCCAAGTTCAAAAACACATTCCGTGCATTTTTGAGATATTTCACAATTTTAAACATCTGCCCCCTAGGCGTGAACATTGATTATAATAAATCGAAATGGTCCCATCCTGGGATATACATTTTTATTGTTCATGGAAAAAAATAAATAAATCGGGTGAATTCCGCGTCAATATGTCACAGGAAATGAGAAGCAGCGGGTGTTGTTGCACAAAAAAGAAGCGTCAAATAATAAAACAGATATTCCAGCTGGGAAATCATTTTGGCAATTCGTTTCACCCCCAAATCTAGACCGGCCGAAATTCAACCATTTTAGGGACGGAATAAATAGCAGATCTCTGATCCAAAATGATCACGATATGTATTTCACATCGTCGAAGAAAATGTTTGCTGGGGGTTCTGAGACACGAAAAGTAGTGATCGATGTGGGTTAACACCCCGTCTTGAGGCTGAATGAATATTAGATGACGTGACGGCTTTATTTAACTGTAAATTAGCACGACAACTTTCTCAGGTATTGAAATTTAGGGAAGGATACGCCTTATGTCGAAAGCGGTCAACGAATTATCGTGGAAATTTATACCACAAAATATTACCTTGTCAAAGGAAACACTGCAAACTTAATTATTAGAAAAAAGATGGTTTCTCGGCGGGCTTGAACCCAGGTTTCTTCACAGTGACGAATTGTCGCCAACATTTAAATATTAATGTTCATTACCTTGTTTCATCATTGTCTTAATTGACCATATTCATCGTCGCCATATTGTTGTGCGACAATACCAACTACCCAGTGTTCCCAACCGAGAAATATTGAGTTTACTAGAAAAATACCGCTAATATCAAAAATACTATCAGCCATAGAGATTATACTTCAACTGACTATTTCCAAAAATGGAGCGAAGCCTTCATTTATAAACTCGGCCACAGTTAATTTGTTTATAAAACCACCTTCCACTAATGTTTTTATTTCCAAAAGGTGAAATTTTTGCGAAATATTGTCCCAAACAATCCTATCTGGCGTCGAAGCCAGAAAAGGTACTCCGGGATCTACACATAAACCACACTTATAAGCTTTATATTGTGGAATTTTTCTAGTAAATTCAATATTTCTCCGTTGGGAACACTGGGTACTTGGTATTGTCGCACAACAATATGGCGACGGTGAATATGGTCAATTGTATGAAGTATTACCCTTATGCCATTCCGATTCTGTAGTACGGGATGTCCGAAATTCGATGCTCATTGAAAGCATCTAGAGAACTATTAGACTTGGAAAAAAAAAATTCAAGGACTCTCAATCTTTTTTTTTTTTTTTCGTTATAATAATATGTATATCAGAAAGCAAGATCATGGATATCTCGATTTGTTCTCGAGTTGCAGTGCCTTTCTAAAAAATGACTTTCAAATATTTCGCTATATCTTGGTTTCTGTTCGAGATATTCGAAGTTATAAAACGTTTTCTCCATAATTGTTCATAGTTTATACAGGATGTTTCATTGGTAAACGAAAAAACTTGAACAGTGAATAGAGGACACCGAGGTGGTTCTAGATATACCCTTTTTATTGAGTATAACTGTCTTAGTTACCGAGATACAGGGTGATTCATGAATTTTGCTCATTTCTTTCCGAGGTCATTACAAGCGAACCACTCAGTATATTTTCTCTATATTTGGCACACATCTTTCTTATTCAAACTAATGATGATAACAATAAAAACTCAGGTCCGGATTGAATATTGAAATTTTGAAAATCCGTTCTCAGTTTTGAAAAGAGCAAAAAACTGAACGAAGTGGCGTTATTTAATTTTCTGCGCAGACAATTTTGCTGCACCAATTTTCAGCTTGAATGAAATGATTCATTTCATCCTCTTTGACACAAAGGGTATAGGACAAGTCTAAGTGAATGTGAAGTTTTTGAGTAATTCACCGGGATGGCCTATTAGACGTTTATGGAAAAATCATCATAATTTTGAGCTGAAAATTTACATATTGGTGTTCGAGACAATGATCTTTCTCCCTAAAATATTTTCAGTTCTCTACAAAGCTTTTTCTGCTGAAAAATTCAAAAAAATGTGAGTCTTCGCCACCACCTATTTTTTTATAAGAATCCCAATAACTCACAAACCGTTTAATTTTTCTCAAGGTATGCTATATTGCTATCTAATGATGCAATAATATATTGGATGTGCTATATGACATAAGGAAGAAGTAGTCTGTTTCTGGTATAACAGGAAGTTGTAGAGATCTGAAAATATTTTAGGGAGAAAGATCATTGCTCAAACACCAATATGTAAATTTTCAGCTCAAAATTATGATGATCTTTCCATAAATGTCTAATAGGCCATCCCGGTGAACCACCCTGTACAAGAGAATCATCTTCCATAGATTCAAACTGATTGTTTTCCATAAAAAAACATAAAAAGTAAAAATAACAAGTATGACCCAACTCGACGTGATGTATCCTACGCTATAATCTGTGAGAACATGCTATAGTGTCATATGATGAACTCAGTCGAAAGATTTAGATGAATCCAACTAAACATCGTACCTCGATAACCACTGTATAGCGTAAGATTGTTGAGAACTGATTTACCCTTGAAAAATCCATGCTGTCTGGTGCGAATTGTCGATCCAAAGGAACAAAATAAAAGTCAGTTGCAATAGACTCCCCAAAGTGATTCATAACAGATATACTGAATCATAAAAATATGCAGTTATGTTACTCGAAAAAAATTGCGGAGCAATAGAAACATATGGCTTCAAAATTCACGATTGAGTAACAGATTTATCAAACATCAATCATTGTTATCATCATTCACGTATTAGATTGATGGGGGTAATGACTCTTCTTCTGATTTAAAAAAAAATTAACAAAATCATAAGGCTTTATTCTCCAACAGGTTTACAACCCAATTACAGGAAAACAAAATTGCAATTACAACAAGAAGCACAACAACTCATACTCAATATGGATATACATAGAAAAAACCAAAAATTACAGAATTAAATCTAGGAACTACCTATCCAATTCTACATAAACTTGGAGTAATTTATACTATAGAGGGTCAATGTTAACGTCGCATCTATGAGCTATCTTAATATAA
Source organism: Harmonia axyridis (assembly GCF_914767665.1). Lineage (NCBI taxonomy): Eukaryota > Metazoa > Arthropoda > Insecta > Coleoptera > Coccinellidae > Harmonia > Harmonia axyridis. The sequence continues at coordinate 3,229,986 of NC_059508.1, forward strand.
GTACTGCACATGTAGTGAATTGGTGACCTCAAACTTAAATTTGTTTTTCCTGCTCTCAAATAAAAAAATAAATTGTTTCTGCTCTCTAAACGTGAAACAAGTATTGGTAAATTCTCCAATTCTCATCATATGAAATGGAATCGGAAAAAGTCAACGAAATAATCCTCGAACGTGAGTTCAAGATGTGGAAATAATCGAGAATTCCCAATTAAAAACTTGTGCAATATCGATACTTTCTGCCTAAATAAAATGTGCAGCTATTTCTTAACATATCTTTATTACTCAAAATATTTTGTACGTTACCAGAATCGACAGCCAAACCGGTAAGAACTTATTCTACCCTCAAGAGACTGAAAACGTATTTGAGAAATACATTGGAAAGTGAGAGATTAACTAGGCTCACTCTGTCATATATTTATTATGATCTTGAATTCGATATTGGGATGTATTAGATATCATTGGAACATCTGAAATAATATTGAAAATTATTTATTTTTCTTATCTTCAATCTCTGATTTTAGAACAAATTGTTCATTCATCGCATATGGCGCGTGGCGAGTAGTCCTGTTTATTTATGCTCCGTACCTTATAAAGTTTTCGAGAAGTATATAAAATAAACTAAGTCAAGAAAATTTAGAAATAAGTTATATTGCTGGCTATTATTATTAATTGATCAGAATGGGTCCAAAAATCACCAATGAAATAAAAACATCCATGAAAGAAACATTAAAGGAAATCGTAAGTGACGACGAATTTATCGATAAATTATTATCGAAGTTCACAGATAAGATCCACACATTGCAAGAAACCATAAACAAACAAGAAACATTAATTCAACAGCTGGAAAATCGAATCGATCATTTACAACAGGTCAGTAAGATGAATAATATTTGCATATACAATTTAGATGAGGAGATTGAAGAAAAAACATCGGAGCAAGTAATTAATCTACTCAATAATAGGATGAAAATTAACATTAAGAAGGAAGACATAATCAAGGCGCAGAGAGTTGGCGTAAAAAATGATAAAACTAGACCAATTATTGTGAAGTTTGAGAAATACCAGCATAAAGCCATGGTTTTAAAAAATTGCAAATTACTGAGAGGAACAAAGATTGGAATAGCTGAGGACTTGCTAAGAAAAAAAATTCATCTTTATAAAGAAGTCACCAAGATGTATGATAGAAAGTTAGTTTTTACTCATTTCGGTGATATATTCTTGAGAAAAGATAACCGCATTAGAAAAATAAAGGACATTGCGGACTTAAAATTACTCAAATCTAAATAAATTAAAAAAAATTTCTTGTTGATATGTGATAATACACTTGGGATAAATATTGATATTTACTTTAGTTGTTTGATTTTTTTTCATCATATTGATTTTGTGTTAGGTACGGAGTCGCTTGATTTGATTGGATTTAATTGCATATTAATCATTTACATTTATGTCACTGGACTATTTTAATGGAGTGGATGGGTATGGTAGTCTGGACACAGAGATCTTTGATGGGATTCAGAAGGTAAATTATTTTTCTGAACAAGGGAATTTCAATATATTGCACTTTAATATTCGTAGTATACGTAAAAACTTCGATGAGTTAATTTTATATTTGGAACAAATAGAATTAAATAATATTGATATTCTTGTACTATCTGAAACCTTTAGAGTGGATAACTTAGATCATTTTAAAATTAGAGGCTTTAACAGTTTTTATAACGAATCGTTGAATAATAAAAATGATGGACTAATCTTATATGTCAGAGATACAATAAATGCTAAATGCAATAATTATATATATCATGAAACAACTATTCTGAGATGTATTTTGAAAGTAAATGGTGAAGATTACGGCCTGTCTGCCTGTTATAGATCGCCTAATTTGAACCTCAGCAGTTTCTTGGACGATTTACAAAATCATTTCGGTCAAATTGAACCACTAAAAACTGAAATATTCATAGGGGATTTAAATATAAATATTAAGGATAAAAAAAATTTCGAAGTTAATACCTACTTGAACGTATTGTCTGAAAATGGTTTGTTTTCATGCATCAATAAACCAACTAGGGAAAGTGAAGTCTCCTCTACCATAATTGATCATTTATTCCTTAAAACAACTGAATTAGATAATAAAAAAGATAGCATAAAACCTTTTATCATTCAGAGTTCAATCACTGATCATTACTGTATTGGTTTAAGTATAATTAATAAGAAAATATCTGATGAAGTAAACAAAACACGTAATAAAAAGGAAATTAATCATAATAAACTATTTACAAAACTGAAAACTGAAACGTGGCGAGGAGTGTATGAAGCAGATAAATCTGTTGAAACAATATATGAAACTTTCATTAGTAAACTGTTGTCAAACGTGAACCAATGTACAATTGAAAATCAAATTAACAGCAAAAATAAAAAAAGGAAACCTTGGGTTACGCAAGGTATCGTAAAATCGATAGAACATAGGGATAATTTAAAAAAACAGTTGATTAAAAATTACACTTCTGAATTAGCAACCAAATATAAAGAATATAGAAACTTTTTGCATAAATTAATAAAGATAACCAAGAATACATACTATATCAAAAAAATTTCTGATTATAAAAAAGATTATAAAAAACTTTGGCAGACTATTAATTCGATAACTGATTCCAATAGAAACAAGTTTGGTCCCAGAAAATTTAGTATTTTTCAGAATGACAAGTGTTGCGATGGAGATGAAGAGGTTGCAAATGCTTTCAATGAATTCTTTACCAACATACCTACGAAAACAAAAAACAGCGTCGATCAAAATCTGGACCTACCAAACTCTGTCAGCCAACCTATGAAACATAATAACTCAATATTTCTTAATCCTGTAATAGAGGATGAATTGTTTTTGCATATCAAATCATTGAAAGCTCACTCAGCACCCGGCGAAGACGGAATTGCGGTAACTTTAATTCAAAAATATCAGAAATTTTTAATTAAACCATTAGTTTATATATATAACAAGTGTATAGAGTCAAGCATGGTACCGAGTGCATGGAAAATTTCAATTGTTACACCAATCTTTAAAACTGGTGATCAAAGTCAACTTACAAATTATAGGCCAATATCGGTTATAAGTAACTTTGCAAAAATATTTGAAAAATGCATAAAACAACGGTTGGAAGATTTTTTTGAGGGGCATAACATTTTATTCACCAATCAATTCGGCTTTAGAAAGAAAAGATCTACGGAAGATGCAATATTCGAGCTAATAAAAGATGTTTACATACATAATTCTAACAACAAAAAAGATTTGATGGTTTTTTTGGACATATCTAAAGCATTCGACAGGGTTGATCACAACATTCTTTTGGATAGATTGGAAAAATTGGGTATACGGGGGGGCCCACTACTTTTATTGCAAAATTATTTAACGGGTCGAAGACAAAAAGTAAAAATAAATGATAAGTTCAGTAACTACGCATCAATTACCACGGGGGTACCACAGGGCACGGTATTGGGTCCTATACTCTTCCTGGCGTATATAAACCAAATTGGCAGCCTAATCCCAGACTGCAAAGTGGTGTCATATGCTGACGATACGGCTCTTCTGTTTTCTTCTAATTCATGGAAAGGAGTATATAATTTGGCAGAGATTGGTTTAGAAGCGATATATCAATGGCTAGGAATGAGTAGGTTGGACTTAAATTTTGAAAAAACAAAGTTCATGACAATATCTCCAACTAATGCTAATCAACCTAAAGCGGAGTATCTTACTATCCATGCTTCATCTTGCAATAATAAAAAAACATGTAACTGTATAAAAATAAAAAGAACTAAAACAATAAAGTACCTGGGAATAATTGTAGATCAAAATTTGAAATGGAGTGAACATGCAATATATTTAACATCAAAAATTCGCAAGATAATGTACAAATTTTTCCAACTTAGGGAGATATTGGACAGAGAATTAATACTCCTGTTGTATCGATCGCTCGTTGAGTCCATCTTGAGATATGGCATTGTTGTTTGGGGGGGTCTATATGACGCTAACCTAAAAGTGTTGTCAACATGTCAGAACAGCATTCTGAAGATATTGTCTAGTAAACCACGAAGATATCCAACATTAAAACTATATGAAGAACTAAATATCTTAAATATTAGAAATCTGTATATTCTTTCGTGTTTGACTTACTTGCCGAAAATATATAATTGTTTTCCTGTAATTTTACATGACTATTCTACCAGAACAAATATAAGTGAACGTTTATATATGCCTGGAGTAAATAATTCTTTTTGCTCTAGGTTCGTAACTTTCTTTTTGCCGAAATTCTATAACGTGCTTCCAAGCACATTGAAAGAGTTGATTATGAGAGGTAGGAATAGAAGACTAATAAGATCTTTTATTGAGGAGAATAAAGAAAGATTTGCAAAAGTGTTTTCAAACTAAAAAGTATTTTAGTAGTTGATTAAAAAAGAAGTAGATTATAACAATAAAAAAAAAAAAAATTCATATTCATAGTTGCAAACTAACAAACATAAGTGCAAACTCAGAGATTCCAGTTACACCTATTTGTCCATTATCGATCTCCTGGACTGCCATCCCAAAAGCTGCTTGTTTCAGACGTGTCATATATATTTTTATTTTCAGCATGAGGGTGATCCCGGCACACAAATTCTAAAATTTAGGCTGGATCACTTTCCTCAATATTAATTTTGAGATAATGAACTTATATGAAATATGTAATCCATTTGGTGGTGAATAAATTTATTATTATTATTATTATATTATATTTATTTTTTTTATAAAGGGTGTGTTTTTTTAGAGCTATAGAACTTTAAATTGCAGTAAAACAACGATGGATTATCCGATTAACATGAATTTTATTTATCCGCAAGATAATCTTGTGGCATTACATTTTAAATATGATTTCTGGCATATAACCGCCACGGCTGGCTCGGATGTAGTCCAATCTGGACTTCCAATTTTCGATGACTTTTTCCAACATTTGTGGCCGTATATCGGCAATAACACGGCGAATGTTGTCTTCCAAATGGTCAAGGGTTTGTGGCTTATCTGCATAGACCAATGACTTTACATAGCCCCACAGAAAGAAGTCTAGCGGTGTTTAATCACAAGATCTTGGAGGCCAATTCTCAGGTCCAAAACGTGAAATTAGGCGGTCACCAAACGTGTCTTTCAATAAATCGATTGTGGCACGAGCTGTGTGACATGTTGCGCCGTCTTGTTGGAACCACAGCTCCTGGACGTCATGGTTGTTCAATTCAAGAATGGAAAAGTTAATAATCATGGCTCTATACCGATCACCATTGACTGTAACGTTCTGGCCATCATCATTTTTGAAGAAGTACGGACCAATGATTCCACCAGCCCATAAAGCGCACCAAACAGTCAGTTTTTCTGGATGTAACAGTGTTTGGACATACACTTAAGGATTAGCTTGACTCCAAATGCGGCAGTTTTGTTTGTTGACGTAGCCATTCAACCAGAAGTGCGCTTCATCGCTAAACAAAATAAAATGGACGAAGTGCGCGATACGTATTATGCACATAACCATTATTTTCGCAATGAAATTGCACTATTTGCAAGCGTTGTTCAGGCGTGAGTCTATTCATGATGAATTGCCAAAGCAAACTGAGAATAAATCAATTGACAGCTGTTAAATCGGTCGCCATCTTGAACAGTTATGCCAACTTAAAGTTATATACCTCGAAAAAAAAACAATAGTTACAATCGTTACAATAGACAACAACCCTCAAACACCATCTCACTCCCAAAATTTAATCCTGGTTACGCCATTGTTCGTCTGAAATTATGTAATCAAGGGAACATGATCTTTTTCATAATTCGTTAGTTTATGTTTTATTTCACTTCTATTAGTTTCAAAGTTATTAAATGTGGATAATCGCTTCCATTTAGGTCTCACCCCATTGGGGCTCCATTCATAAACAACATCGAGAAGTTCTGATTGGAAAACCCCTTTAAAACCCCTAATGCGTTGTTTGATGTGTTTCCACCTAGAAATTGATTGGGTAAGGTGAGGTCAGTTAATACCTCACAACTTCAGAACATTCAACTAATGCCCGATAACTTATTGTATTGTCTTTTACAGGGAATTAATTACTGATTTCGACCTTATTCTTTGCCAGGATTTACTTGTCCAAGTTTTCACAATTAGAAAGCGATAATTCAAAACAAGTTGGCTGGTCATCCGCCCGTTGGGAGAGCCGAATTAATACCTCTGTATATCAATCAAATTTTTTTTTGTCGGTGAACACTATTGCAATCCCCAGATTATATTGTCGTGTCGAGTTGAACAATGTTGTTCTCGCTTATGCTCATCCCCGCAAATTAAGAGCTCTACGAAATTTCCATGGGTTGGAAAAAAACAGGCGAGTACGTTGTTCAGTTATTGATATAACGCGTTTTGGCTATGATGAATTTTTTTGTGGTGGATGACAATGTGAATTTTTGAAAAGAAATTATCTCGAACGTCGTTTACACGTATCCTAATGTTTGGCTTTTTCATTTTAGAGATTTTCAAGTTTTCAATTCTTTTCTCATTTATCTTTCTTCGAAAAAAATTAATATCATTAACAGCAGCGTTGAACAAATTCATTGTCCAGATTGAGAAAGATTTTCACATTAGATTTCTAACATTTTTTTTCTTCCTACGATCTCGTTTGAGTATTTACTGAAAGCTTCAATTATTCTGTCGGCAAGTGGACCTCAGTTACTTTATTGAGTTCAACAACAATTTTTCAGTTGAAAATCTTTGTTGATATTGTTTATGCTTGCCTCTCACATCTTAAACTTCATTGCGATTTTGGTTTATTATTTTAAATCATTCTGATAGCAAATAATCAAGGAATCAAATGTGATAATTCATTTGTATTGAAATAGAGTAGACAGAATCAACAAATGCGTATCGATGACATTATATGTTGAATCTTATGGCAAAACCTCTTCCCTTTAGATTTGAAAATGATAATATTATTATGACAAATGGTCTGCGAGTATTGCTCAATCCAGAACACAAGCAATTTTTCGAATAACTCAGGGCAAAACCAATTTTAGTGAAATCCATAAATTGTACTAATGGCGCATTCGCCATTTTGCATTCTAACGTTATGTCGTATGTTCTCATTACCTATTACCTTATATATTTTTGGTACTTATTCTGACAACAAAAAGATTGGCTCTTTTTGTTTTTTCGTATATGTTAAGAACTTCTGTTGATATAATTTGCCAGCTACGTATTTTATGAATATTTTTTGAGATTTACTTTGATCTGAAATCATTAAAATTCAATCAGTTTGAACATTGTTGAGTCAAATATTTCATTGGTTTAGTCTTACATTAAAAACTCATGAGCAAATACTGTAGTCCAGAACTCAACCAGTAAAAATAAAATTCTTTGTGACAATTCAAATCTATTAGCAAAAATAATGACCTTCAAGAGTACTCCAACGCTCTACTAACTCATGAATACCGTTTCTGTAGAAAGATTCGTCTTTTCTTTCGAAAAAGGTTTCAACCTCGGCAATCACTTTCTCATTTCAGCCAAATTTATTTCTCTGAAGCACCTTTTACCATTATCGTCGATGGAACAGGCTCTGAATAACACTTATCAAACCATTGCGTTGCTTGCACAGTATTTTTCCCATGAAATACAGTGTTTTATCAATACACGAATTTCGTTTCCATCCATCTTTCAAACAACAACAAATTTAGCGTTTCAAACCTGCAATATCTCGATCCAGATTTCTATATTCCGAAATTTTGGCACACATCTTATGAAGCTTGGTAGTAACGAGAATAAAAAGTGGTGTGGTAGTGGTGATGCCATCTGTGCTTCAGGTCCAGGACTTATTGAATGAAGTATTATAGATATAGTCAAAAGTCTCTCATACATTAATACATCAGAACGTTTTTCTTTTTCAAAATTCACCGTAGTTATTTTAGATTGGCGCATTCGCCATTTCGTCGCATTTATTTTTGGGGTGTTATATCAGATCAAAACTTCATGGAGTCAACCCAATTGACGCAATTTGAAAATTTTCATATTCCTGAAAATAAACAACCTCAGTATCAATAACGTCACTAATGGTTCGGGGAAACGTCCCAAAAATAAATTGGGGAGATAATTTTTCGGAATTTACCCGCTTAATATTGGCAGCCGGTTCCAAATGAGACCAGCATTTTCACATGAATGTCCTCTGGCCGAATATCACCCAAAACGTATTTGTAGCAGCGAACATGTATTCACAACAGTAATGGAGATAGCACAACAATTTCCCATCCGTTGTCAAATGAGGGTCTCAAGAATAACATCGACCGGATAAAAACAGTAATTCCTCAGCAGTCATTCGACAATACGGATATATTAAAAAAACTGAGTCCATTCGGACCACCGATCTTTCTAGTTTTGTAAAAAATCATTCAATTACACGAAGTGATGCCAGAGTGGCCCTTTTTTGGCTCTCCCCCATCTGAGACAATACACAGAGAGGCAATGGCCTGTGTTTTGAGGTCTAGGGGCGGTAACTCACATTCCGCCCTTATGGATCTCATTTCCCGGAAACTGTCTGGTCATCACGTAAAAGAGTGAACTCATATCGCTAACAATATAGTTTGCATCCTATTTACTTCGGCAAAGTGACATTTCCTGATTCCCCCAGCTGCGGATCTCGTATACATTCATTTGTATTTGTTTTCCGCAATCTACCACATTTTCAGATAGGCAGGTAAACATGAAACAGAGTTTCACTCTGTTTGTACCCTCTTATATGGGCTCTCGTCTCACAATGGAATTGATCCATAAGAAATTCACACCTTTGTTGGTAACGCAGGAATACCAACGAGAAAATCACTCCGTTCAGCTGTATCCGAACTAATTTCCTGATTTTGATGCCTTGTTGACCTGGACACTCCGCTTTATTATGTCAACATCCAAGTTTATTCGTTTCCGATAGTGTTTCATCCCTATGTCCAAAATAAGATGTAAATATTTCGATGTTACTTTTGAACTTTAAAATTCTTTTGAAATGGTTGATTCGAAAGATGTGTACAGTATATTGATACGGCTTTCAAAGTTATAGGCTGTAACGTTACAATTGCCCATGAGACTAAAGACTGATTTCTAGGAGTGGTTTGGCTTATTTGGCAACAAAATTCCTACCCAGGTTTTTACAAATTTGATAAAACCAAAATAAGATCGATCCTTTCACTCTTAACAAATAATATTGAAATGAAAACTAAACTTAAATCAGTTGTTAATGAATTACTATGCTATTAGGATGGAACCTCTTCTGTAGATTATTTTTAGCCTTCTGAACACCAGATCTTATCAGGAAGCTGTAGTACTCCAATTCCCATTTAGAGAAGTTGATGTAATAACGCAGTATTATGCAGATATTCTCTCAGTTTCAGGAACTAAAGTGGTTTAACGTACGTACTATTCCAACTTCTACATCTCAAGGAAGTACACCTCGATATTTTTCAATCCCAAAAGAGGTTTCTGTTGTTCCAATCCCACGGACGGTGCTTTGGGAAAATGAACAACGATATTAGAATATGTTGTCCTGAATTAACAACTCCTCGGATTTCTAACCAAGAAATTATAAAGAAATCATTACATTTATCATAAAATAACCTTGAGAAGGAGTTTTGCTGAAATTATTTGACACAAAAAGAATTCTACCAAACCTGAAACACGTTTCTACAAGATGGATGACTCTAAAAAAGACTACTATTTCAAATTTAATCAATTCGTCCTGATGAGATTATTATAATATGTTGAATGCAAATATTCATGTCAACACTTATTTAAATTTTAAATCTCCAATTAAACTTGTAATGGCTGAAATCTAAAACAAGGTACATATCTTTCCTTGAAGTCTCGATAATTATTGAAAATCTTTCAGTAAATTCTCTCTGTTTCTTTCTCTAGATACTCGCATCCTCATCCCGACCAATCGCATACGATGAATTGACAAGTTACCGCGTCCTCGAAAATTCCAACATGAATTGAAGCGTGCAAAATCGTTGCAAGGCATACAGGTACTGAAAATCAGAAAGAGAAGCGAGAAATCTTGTTTTTATTAAAAACTCGACTTTATGTATCAACATTTACTCCAACGCTCCTGTAACTTTTCAATGTCTTATACAAAGATTTGTCATTGCTTTAAAAATAAGCTTCAATCTCAACAATCACGTTGTCATTAGTGCCAAATTTAGATCAGTATACCACCTTTTAACAGTTGTTGATTAAGAAGAGTCTGAATAACACAGTATTGCACAATATTTTTTCCATGAGAATTATCAATACACAAAATTCGTTTTCATCCATTTTTCAAACAACAAATTTAGCGTTTTGTGCGTCCAATATCTCGATCCAGATTTCTATATTCCGAAATTTTGACACGCATCTTTTGAAATTTGGTAGTAACGAGAATAAAAAGTAGTATGGTAGTAGTGATACCATCTGTGCGTCAGTTCCAGGACTTATTGAGTGGAGTATCATAGATAGATTCAAATATTACAACGTCAGAACGAATCTCTTTTTTATAATTTACCGACGTTATTTGAGATAGGCGGATTTGCCATTTTGCCACATTTATATTGTGGTCGGGTATCAGATCAGAATTTCATGGAATCGATCCAATAATATTGATGCAATTCGAAAATTTTCATTGTCCTGAAAACAAAGAACCTCAGTATCAATAACAACAATGATGATTCGGTGCAACATACCAAAAATAAATTGGGGAGATCATTTTTCGGAATTCATCCGCTCAATATTGGCCGAGACAAGCTATTGTTATGCTTACACAGTACTTTTCCCATCGGAAAATATTGTTTCATCAACACACAAAACACATTCTATCCATTTTCAAACAACAAATATAGAGTCAATTAGTTCCAATATATCGATCAGATGAAATTTTGACACGCATTTTTCTGAAGCTCAGTAGTATTATGTGTGATTCTATTATACTACTCTTTTGAAATTTTGCAACAAAAGGAGTACATATTTTGATATCCCCACCACATAGGAATTATTCAAATGGTTGAAATTCTTACCGATTCTTCCATTGTGTTTTTCTGCTAATTTTATATTCTATCACCTGATTTTTCTGTTACCGAAGCGAACAAGAGTTCGGCATAACAAAATAATATAATTCGCGGAATGGCATATCCAACTTTTGAAATGATCCTAATTTTAAATGATAATTTAATCATCTCTATCACTTTCTCTTTCATCTCATTCTATGATTCCCCCATTATTTGTTTTTTCTGTTATTTCACAACTCTTTTATTTTATTTTTATTTCATCTCCTCATTCTGCTGACGCCGTTAACAAGAGTGTTAATATACTTCAAGCTAAGTCGGATGTGAGGTGAAATGTCAATTTAATATTCAATCATCTCTTTTTATTTTGTGATTGTTCTTTTTAAGTTTTGTGATATTTCGAAATGTTACAACCGAAAAGTACACATTTTGACATCAACTGAAATTTCAAATAATGGAATATATGCTAGAAAATTTAATGAAAATTCATTATACCGGGTGTTCCATCTCAGATGAGCCACCCCGTATGTTTCTTTTCTCATAGTGATTGAAAACATTTCCCGAAACACGTCAAATGATTTCGATTGGGGGACATCTATTGACGTATATTTGAGGCTTGAACGAGCAACCCCCTTAGATGGGGCGTTTCAACCCCTCGAAATTAAATAGGTAAGAGAGGTTGAGTTATTTTAATGAACTGTTTTCGCCAAAAATCAATTTCAGCTCAAATGAGCCACCTTGAATATTTTGGTCATTTTCAGAATGTACCGGGGTTTTCACCATAATTTGACCCCCCCTTTAACCTTGTTAGTAAAAGAGGTACGAAAAAATGTTTTTCACAAAAGTTTCATGAAATCAACTAGTGTTTTTTAAAAATCATAATTTCAAAATAATTGAATTGTTTCCTCATCCTTCAATCAAGAAAATTGAATATGCGTTCTTGAATCAAATGTTCAAATTGTTCTCAACTTCCATACAATAATAATTCAGCGAGTTATTTGACGACACTCATTTACTATTCATTGGCGTAGTTCGTCAAAATTTTCAGGCTGACTCACAAAAATCTTGAACTTAAGATGTCCCCACAAGAAGAAGTCCAGAGGGTTTTTTTCAAGTCAAAAGATGTCCACCAAACAAAATCATTAAAGGTGTTTCGTGAAATTCTTCCAATCACTATGGGATAACAAATATACGAGGTGGCTCGTTTGAGATGGAACACCCTGTATATAAAAAACTATATTAATATGGTTGAATGAGTATATTTATGATATATACGTCTTTTTGTCTTGAAGTACAATTGCAAAGTGAGAAAATATCAATTAAATAAAATCAAAATATCCAAAATTGTACAAATTGAGTAAAAGTTCACTCAATTTATTTCCACTGAACAGTCAAAATGTAACCTGAAGAAGCCACAGTGTTGGCGAAATAATTGTCCCAAAGCAAACGTTAAAATATTAGCGTTAATTACTAGTGACTAACGGAATAATGTGATTCGCTTCTTCAAAGTTGTGGGAATGTCTAGCCATTATTTAATCATCTATTATTCCATGATTTCTCAATTGATGTTATTTTGCCTTTCTGCTATTAATAGCCATATTCTCAGTCGAACTTGCTGATATATTCAGAATATATCGAAGGTATTCCAGGTTTAGTAAGCTGCAATGAAACGCCGAACAGATACATCGACTGCGTTGTTCCCTAATTATCAAAATGGAACAGGCAGGCATTAGAAGGTCTTCACTTCCTGCTAATATACTTTTCCTGCAGGGAGAAAATGCGGTGTAGTGATATAACCTCAGGTTATTCCCTGTATTAATAAGCTAATAGGTAATGTGTTTCTGTCTGAACGGCATGAACATGAGGGACCTACGTTATACTCTGATTTTGGAGTTTCTACTGCTCTTTTGCGGCAAGGCCATTGCCTCTGGCGAGCTGTTGAACTTCTGAACCGCCTTAGTTTCGTGCTTACGAATAACTGGGAGAACTCTGGTGAACCCGGTCCAGACGAATTACAACTTTCGCAGTTACCTGTTAACAGGAAACGAAAAACAATATTTACCCTTCAAATATGAAACTCGTTTTATTCCCTGAAATAATACTCGCCCATTTATGGGTTATAAAAAAAAATCGTAGTGTAAAAGGGCCTTATAACTGAGAACTCCGGAGTTTGTTGATTCCATCCGATATTTCAGTAAATATTGTTTTCTCTTTTGAGGGAATTTAATACTCTGATATTATTCCAATTCGAATACACTAAAACATCACTCAATAAACTTCGAAAACTCATATATGTGTCAAAATAGTCACCTTCAAGAGCAATACAAGTACTCTAGCAAATTTTAATATATGTATTAGGTTTACCATTTTTCTTCCGCCGTTTTACAATAGATGACTGTAGCGGTAAGTGGTAGTCGAAATAACTAGATCGCAGATGTTATACAATAAGCTTAGGTATTTGTAAACATAACGCCATCGAAATATTAGTCGATTTGTGCCTGCCTCATAAAGTTATTCTCGATTAAACATGTCAGCTTACGAGCCAAATTCTCATCATTTGCGGGAGGTTTCAATTTCTGCTTCAATATGAAGAAATCTGCGACTGAGGCTCATCGAATGCTCTCAAATACATATGGTGAGGCCGCTATTAGCATGACAATGCTCGACCTCATGTTGCGAAAGTGGTCAAGACACACTTTGAAACATTGAAATGGAATGTCCTACCGTATTCTCCAGGCGTTGCTCCCTTGGACTATCACTTGTTTCGACCAATGGCACACGGCACATCCGGTCTTATGACCAGTTTTTTCAACGCGGGATTCGTACGCTGCCCGAAAGATGGGAGAAAGTAGTGGCCAGCGATGGACAATACTTTGAATCATAAATGTATAACCAGTTTTTCACATTAAAGCCTCAAATTTCGGAACAAAACGGCGGAAGCAAAATTGTACGCCTATGTACTTCCTAAAACCCTTTTGAAATGGTAGATGGATGATATGTACCATTGAAAGCAAATAAATGGTTGTAAGAGGTTAGGAAAAGAAGACAAAAAATACATTAACAAAGAGGATTGAAAGGAAAAAAAATTATAAGTATCTACAATGTGTTTGATGCTTTTAGAGACATTTATTGTAAATTGGTTCCACGTTTATCAATACTGTTTGATTACTTACAACGTTATTATCACTTTATATTCCGAAGATACTAGCTGTTACTCTCTCTATAAGTCACACATTTTTTATTGAAAATTTTATCTTATTCGTCAGCACATCACCTTCAAGAGTGATAAATTTACTAATTTCAAAACCTTCTCTGTAAAAATATTCGTCTTTGCTCTCGATATAAGCTTCATCCTCCACAATTACTTCTTCATTAGATCCAAATTCATGACTTTTTGACGCTTGGTACTCACAAGAAAAAAGCGGTATGGCATTAACAATGCTATTTGTGAGAAAACACGCCAATATAAATATAAAATAAAATTCATGAATCGGAACTTTGCGGTGCAAAATACTGTATTCAATATTATCGTAGCAATATGTTTTCAATTTCATGATTATGTTTCGTTTTTTCAAATTTCAAAACACCGATTCCCTACACTATTGACGGAACGTAATTCATAAAAAAATTCTTCCTAACTCGAATTTCAGGTATCCTATTCTGTTCTATTCATCATTACCCGGGCTTGACGTATTTCATGGTTTTATTTTGTATGGTTTGGAAATACGTCAGTTGCAATCACTACATTATTTCTAACTCAATTTGGTTTAGTTGATATTGCCATTCCATAAAAAAAATTCAATCAAAGAATCCTTTCTTTTCTTTATATCTCATTCCGAATAGCTTCGGATGTTTATAATTCTGAATTTGAAATCGATTATGGCAGCAGTTGGTGAATTAATATTGTTTCAACTTTTTTATCTGGGTTGTTATATCAACACTCATTTATTTATGTTCGTTTCGTAAAGGAACAATACCACAACTTTTTTAATTGAGTGAAACGACAAAACAGACGGGATGTTCCATGTAGAAGAGAGCTGAACGTTTTGCATGTTATGGCGAATAATCAGACCTGATGTGTTTCATAATACAGAACTTGAAAATCAGTAGCCCGAAGCAAGCCGAATGAGCTTCCTGCAGCGCTTTTTGATAAACAATTTTTGCTACATTAGCAAAATGAATTCGAACAACAGAGGGGTTGAAATTACATTGCCTCAAACGAACAGTTTAGTTAGGAGTGAAACAATGTAATGGTAGATAAGGTTATTTATGTTTGATGAAATTCATTTTACAGAACAGAAGCAGAACTACTAAATACACCGTACAAAACGATATAATTTAAGTTGGCCTGAGGTATATGTTCTCCACTGTTTACATTTATATAATTTCATGAACCGCGTTAGCAATTTACAGTTAGTTTAATTGTCTCCGATATTGTACAATTAGCAACTGCATTCTCCATAAATGATTGTTACATACGCCAGTTGCTCAAGGAAGCGGGCAATTTTGAAAATTCAAATAACCCTTCATGTTCTACACTTAATTGCAAAATGGTGAATGCGCCTGTCCAGCCTTGCCTCATAATTGCTAATTTTTCGTCTTTCTGGAAATTCAGTTGAGCTTAAAGAGTTCTTCATTGATCAGTTATTCAACTCAAATCAATCCAGTCCAAACCAACTTACTCAATAATTACGTTTTAAGCAGAATTAGTAGTTTTATAAAACCTGATATTCTACATCGTCTCCCTCTGCAGTGTATTCCATTATGAAAAATATCCAACTGCTATCCTTCTTTCGGTTGACAAGTAACCAAAACAAATGGCATAGTTGCAGCAACATTCGTTCTCCTATTATGCAGTTATAACGTTGGTATCCAATTCAAAACTAGGCCTATTTGATTGGGATAAGGTTATACCGGTAGGGGGTCACAGAAAGCAATTATTCTGATTGTATTTGGGGGAAACGTTGATTAATTAACAGTCCATGAATGGAAATTTAAGAATATATGGAAATGTGGATTCGCCAGTTCACAGTTCACCTGGTTCAGACAAGACGTATTGTTACAGAACCACTGCGTATGATGGGATTTAATTAGAATACTAAGCGAAATAGATTTCTATTACGTGATTTGAATCATCAATGTCAATGAAAATTCTATTGGTGGTTCAGGACAAATATCATTACTCATTACCAAAATTGAAGAACTAGGAGAGCACCGACTTGGAGTTGTGAGCATCAATGATGGCACCAAAATCTCAAACATCAACTAGCAGGGTTGTGGCATCCGTATTTTAGGACGTGCATGTTATATTGTTCATGTATTACCTTGAGAAAGGTAAAAACGACCAACAGTGAATATTTCATAACGTTATTTGATCGATTGAGTGCAGAAATTAAGAAAGAACGTCCTCAAATACCAAAGAAAAATTATTTCTCGCCACGACAATACTCCTTGTCACAAATCGATTAAAACCATGGTTGAATTGAACGAATTTCTAGATTCGGACCTCAGTGATTACTGCCTTTTTGCAGACTTCAGAAGAATGCTCCAAGGAAAGAAATTTGTCTCTAAGAAGTGATTGCCGAGGTTAAAGCCTACTTCATTCAAGTGATTATTTGAGTAAATTTCAAATCAGTCAAATCTATTATTGCGGTATTTTTTTAATATTCTACTGTTTTCATGCTTCTGGAGATTCGACCAACTTACGATTTTGTTAAAGAATGAATTTTATCTTGACAAATTTGGTAGCTTTAAAATCATCAGGAAATCAACATTTCGAATACCATGGATTGGTTAGTAATCAGTATAACCTCATCGTTTGAGACCATTTCCTTCTCGAAATTTGAGAATTACAGTCAAACAGTAAATAATCCAATCATACAAGGTGTTTCATTGGAAAACGGAAATACTTCCCAGGTGCATAGGTAGCACCAAGGCGGTTCTGGAGATACCCCATTTATTGGGTCTTACTGTCTTCGTAGCCGGGATACAGGGTGTTTTATGCATTTTGCCCGTTCCTTTCTGAGGCCATATCAAACGAACCAACCGGTATATTTTCTTCATATTTGACATATATGTTCCTAATTGAGAGCCTAAACGTATCATGCAATAACCGCCTTGAAAATCCAAGTCCGGGTTAACAAAAAATTATGAATCGTTTGAATCCTCGTAACAACACCCTGTACATCGGAATTTTGAAAATCTGTTTTAATATTCGGAAACACCACTAAAAACTACTTGCACTTGTTTACTTCAAATTTTCACGCAGACAGTTTAACTGCACAAATTTTCAACGTAAAAACGAGGTTTTTAAGAACTTGGATACCTGAAAATGGTTTGAAGTGAGTTTTAACAATGAATTATCAAAAATATTGAATCCATAATTATTTCAACATTAATTTGTAATTCATTTTTACATTTGTTTTCCTTTTTATAGCTGTATACCATTTCAGTTTTCATTTTTGAGTTACTCTCTCAGTCTCTTGTCGTTTCTCATTACTGCAAAAATTTTCAACAAAAACGTGAATTTTTTTAAGAATTTGATCTGCTGGAAGTGGTTTAAAGTAACTTAGTGATTAATCTATGAGTTGGTTATTGAGATCATAGTCCTCTTTTGTGTGTGAAGTCTATTGTTTCTTTAAGCAGAGGTTTTCACTACTGCTAATAATCATAAAATTTCGTATTCAATTAAGTAGGTTGACAACCATCACTTTGACAGAAGACCATTGTTGTTTAGAATAATTCAGATTAATTAATTCTTTTGTTATTATATTTTTTTGTTCATAATTGTTTCAAAATATACGATATCAACCTAATGCAACTCAATTCTCAATAAATGGAAACTGAAATAGTATACAGCTATAAAAAGGAAAATCAATGTGAAAATGAATTACAAAGTATTGTTGAAATAATTATGGATTCAATATTTTTGATAATTCATTGTTAAAAGTCACTTCAAACCACTTTCAGGTATCCAAGTTCTTAAAAACTTCACTTTTACGTTGAAAATTTCTGCAGTAAAACTGTCTGCGCGAAAATTTGAAGTGCACGTCTCAGTTTAGATTTTAGTGGTGTTTCCGAATATTAAAACAGATTTTCAAAATTCCGATGTACAGGGTGTTGTATTTTCAGAAAAACACATCGCTCACCGTTGAAAATTCTCTTTCCTATGATATTCATGTTTGATAATAAATTGACTTGACTTTTTTTTCGGTTTTGGATGAGTTGTATGGAATTCTGATGCTTGTCGAGTGGTTTGCATATCCCACTCGTAATATTCGACGTGGAATTCTGGACTAATAGTTGTGTAATCCGTTTTCACAATACACATAAATTCATGATAAACCGATTTGTGAAATTAATATTTTTATCTCCCAAATTTACGTCAATGAGTTTAACTCAAAACCGTGTTGGGTTGATCGTAGCCAATTTGATTGTTCGCTTTCTCGACTGCATGCTCAATTTTGGGCCTTCGCAGATTCTTCCTAAGCCTTATGTAAACTTCTGAAAATTGAGATTGATGAAGGCGCAACCTAATAACGTAAATGCGAACACATATTTTATTGAAACCATTGACGCGACTGTACGATGCGGAAACAATCCTCTGTGATAAGTTCTCAACTGCCAGAGCTCAAATTTACTAAACTTTCGGTATAAAATGAAATTTATGATCGGAAAATTATTGTAAACGCATGAATTAGGTCTCGTCTTCTGGAAGTGTTCCGACGAATTTTCCTTGTTATTTATTATTCAATTGCCATAAAATGTTTCAGGTTATTTATGGTTGAAATGGCCAATTTGCATAAACGTTTTCATTGAGTTATTTATTCGCTAATTTCACAATTAATGAATTATTCAAACTTAACACTTCAACGGCTCATTGATGTTTGGCTCTTTCATTTCAAGGATTCAGATTGTTTAATTTTTTTTCATCCTTACTTTCCTAGCCCTCTTTGGAAGGTTAAAAACTCAAAAAACCATATAACAAAAGAATAAATGCTAAAGGCAAACAAAATTGTACTGCAGTTAGCTGAATCAATTTGTCTCGAAACATTTGCCAGGCATTGGTGAAAATTTTGTGCAACAAGTAAAAAACTATCCTGAAAGGTTCCATGCTACTTTTAAAAAACAGATATAGATGAAAATTGTGCTTTGGACATGAAAACCTCATAATTTCAAAGCAGTTCACTTTGTTTGAATGTGCAGAAGTATCCACTTTTTTCAAAAATGTCAAAAATGTATAAATAATTCGCAGGTGAATTTTTCTATTAAACATTGAATCATCCTGTATATTTCATACCATAGGGCATATCGTTATTATTATTTCCGGATTATCTGTATTGCGACATTCAAATAATCAGACCATTAGATTGTTAATTAATCAATTGACAGTGACGTGATAGATTATTTGTAATATCAATATATCAACTCCTCTTTGATGGGAGTGCTAATTGAAAAACAAAGTCAACAAAAGGTTATTTTACGCTAGTAGCAAATAAACAAGAAACAGAACTGGCTAACCCTTTTCCTGAAAAGCAAGTGATGTTAAGCACGCTATTACTGTGACGTGTACAAATCGATTTTCTCGAAACCTTATGCAGATTATACAACCGCATTATAATTAATCAAAGCACATTATGAGCTACTCCATTTCCTTGTGCTACAGCAGCACAGCATGTTGCTTACTTGCTAGCCTTTTCAGGACCTTTCTGTCTCGGGGTCCAAGATAAAATTTTCATTTTGTGTATAGCTGGAGTTTTCTTATATGAAATAGAACAATATGAGTTTCCACGAATTTTGTTTTATTTCAATTGTTAATGAATTTCCTTCAATTAAAGACCGAATCTTTTAGATAGGAGTTTTTGCGCTCGTTCCTGATATTATTCTGCCTTAATTATGAAAACTTAAGAAAAAAAATTGGATTTTGATAAAGTACGTTTGGGATTTGGATACGCCTCTTGAGTTCGTCATTCAGCCAACTATAGCGCAGTTTAGTTTCATCTGAAATTTTGTATATCAAATATTTCAAAAAATGCCGATTCAATCGAATTGAAACTTTGGAGTTAGTTGTGAAATGAACGTCTTCACTCAACAATAACATAGAACTCATACTTCTTAATAAGAAAGCCTAGTACGTTACCACTAACTTCATCCCAAATACAGGACCCTTTCAAAACGAAAAAGGAACAAACTAGGTGAAAATTTCATTGATCATAAATTACAAAGTCTTTGACGCAGTAAAACCACGAAATCTTATCGATGTCTTTACACACTCTGTCCTTAAAGTATGGAACAAATTCATTTTCAGCTAAACAGACCATTTTAAAAGATGATCATGAAACACGTCGATTTTTATTTCAATTTATCGTATTTTAAAATAAAAGTCTAATATACAAGGTGAATTACTTTCGAGTAATGACGTCACCGTCATTTTTTTTATTGGAACACCCCTATTTTATCTCAATTTTCCGATTACCCTAGCTGAGCTGATTCCAAAAATGTATCACATGTTGATTCCAATTGGTACAGGGTGGAGAGCAATAATAAATTAAATCTTAGTAATAATTGAAACACCAATAAGTTACTAAACAAATAATTACATTTCACAAAAAACTAGACGACAATGTTTTTTTTTTTTAATTGATAAGAAATAAATTCTTTCATATTCTGTCTGCTAGACCACAAGTACCAAACACGTTTGGAAACAGCTCATTTTTATTAATCTAAAAATGTAACAAACTGCAGGGTATTACATTCAAACCAATTGCCGTTAGACAATAAGTATTTTCGATAATATTGTTAATTTAACTAATAAAGAATGTTACGCGTTACTGCATTATTATTATAAGTTAAAATAAAAAATTGACGTGTTTCAGGATTATCTCTTAAAATGGTCTGTTTAGCTAATAATGAATTCGTTCCATACTTTACGGAAACAGTGTATATCCATGTCGCCATCTTGACTGGTACAAATATCTGTAATATGATTTTAATGAACCAAGTTTTCGACACATCAATGGACTAAAAGCTTTACACTTCAAACGCACTGTAATCGAACAGATCATCGTACTCTTCAAGTCAATCACCAAAATAAGTTTAACTGTATTACAGAACTCGCGTGCAATCTTTTAACCTATCGAATTTTTCCGTTTGTTGATTGTACAGGGTGAACCAAAGACTTCTTCAGCAACCCCCGATCTCTTTTTTCGAAATAATGAGATATCAGAAAGAAAATAATTAATAGATATCTTGATTCCAGTGGCGGATTGTCTTACGAGGCAGGCGAGGCAGTGCCTCACAAAATAAATTCTGGAAATTACGCGTATTCAGGCCCGTCGAAAGGAAGTAGGCAGGGGTGGTTTTCACTAGGCCTGTGATTTTTCAAAATCCCGTCATATACAAGAAAAAAATTCCTGAGTGAATTTTTTTCACTTATCTCTTGAAACATAACATAAGACGTTGAATATTCATTTTACATCGGGAACCTCTCTTTTTTTTTCTCGAAATCGGTAAGAGGAACGACAAAAAAACTTTCGAAGGAAACTAATAGATTCAAAGGAAATCGACAAATTTTAAAAAGTCTGAAGGATGATCTGGCAATGACCTACAATGTTCTTGCTGAACAGCTACATAATGAAGGTTTTCATATTCAAAGCAATGCTCCAAAATCATCTATTGGGGCATTTATACCAAAGGTTTTTTTAAACTGAAAGTAAGAACAAATTTGCCAATATAGCGATAATATGATGAGGATTTGTTTTTGGATTCAGTCATTCAAATTATTAGTAAAAATTAAAATTTTTTTAATGATTAGTATGCTATATAATACAATATGATAATAATATTTTTTTTCTGATGAGCCTCACCATCTTATACTGTCACGAGTCGCCACTGTTTGAATCGTTCTCGAGTTACAAGGCGTTTCTGAATATCTTGGTTTCTGTTCGAGATGAGTACTCAAAAAATTGTAAAACTTTTTTTTGTTATGTTTATGGTTTATAATATACCCATACCAAATCATAGAAATTAATTACAATTTTCGAGATATAACTGAAATTTACGTTTTTTTTATGGATTTTCAACATCCTGTGTCTTTTCAACCGAAGTCGAATCAGAAAAATAGTGAGAGAAAAAATGTTTCCTTTAACCTCAGGAATCTTCGGTTGAAATATATGTACAAGTGAAAAACTCACCCTTTATAAATATTTTTTCATTTATTTCGAGATTTTGTGCCCATTATTCATTGAATAGAAAATGCCGTGAACATAATCAAGCTTTTGTTTGTTTTCGATAATGTCCATCGTTTTCAACGTGCAATTTAATTGAAACCATATTGTATAATACGTTTACTTTGTTCATGTAGTAACCCCTTGTAAACAATATATCGAGCACATTAATGAATGCTTTACCTCATTTATCCCTTAAGCTCGATAATTATATCCATGAATTGAAAACTACACAAACCACAGTCATAAATTTGAAGAGGCCAACTAGTTTTGTTCTAAATAGTTGAACTTTCCTTCCAGAACTCGGAATTGATATTTCTCTATTTTAGTATCGTAATGGGTTCATTACAGTACTAAAAACAATGCTGTAATGAACTCATTACAGCATTGTTTTCAGTTATAATTTTCGTTTTGTGGTTGTCTAGACTGACATACTTCAATTCATCAATTTGGATATAGTGAAATGATTTGCAACTTTATTCGCAATTTCCCTTGATTCTGGTGGTGTTGAATCGATTTTTATTCAGAAATAATTCATGAATTTAATGCGTAATTGTAAATTTCTTCAAAATTCGAAACGTACGATTCAATTCCAAATTCTTTAATTTGTCAATACAATACAAAAGTCACTAGTATGTATAATCTGCATTTTTCATTGAATTTCGACAGTTTTTTACAAAACTTGACTGAAATAGAGAAAATATCGTCTAATACTCGTTGCAGAAGGCAATTCAATAAGAGCCTATTCTGCTACTTGTTTTAGAATATACTATTATTAAATTTAGTGTCACTTTTCTGTAAAACCCGTGATAGGAAATATATTCAAATAGCCTTTGTTCAATGAATAAAAGAGTATTGGCGATAAAACTCATTATTGGAGAGATTTTCTTGCAATATTTACTGGTAGAATAATCTCACCTCGAAGTTCGTTTAGGCTTTGTGCAATCAAAATTTGAAGATAGGGCCAGACTTTCGCTGGAAGGTTTTCAGAGGTCAATGAAATCATCAATCATAACCCTAACAATTATTTAGTTCAGGAAACCATAACTCCAGCTAATTAGATGAATTTTCATTGGTGTATACTGCACATCCATATACCAAAGGTCAGATGTGGATATAAGTTACAGGGTCAGATGTAACCGATATTTCAACACATAGTATTATAATTATTCAAAATGAAACATTATACTCATTGCTGCCTAAAAGTTAGGTTAATTATAATGTTATAAGTAAGAAAGGCACAAGTTCAATTTAGTAAGTGATGAGTTTTGCACTGGAATATAGGTTGTAAAGGTTCAAAACATTACAGCTTTATCCGGAGTGTTAAACATGAGAATCTCATTTAAGAAACAAGCGGATAAATTGGTCTAATGAACCTTACATGTCAGCATTCTTAGCTTCGCCCCAACTGATATTTGTTCAAAATAACAATTCATCACATGAAACTGTCATCAAACTTCTACTGAACAATGCAATGTTTCACTGAAAACCCATTTCAAATCAAAATTCTATGAAAAAAAATTAATCTCTTAACTGGATAATACTCTCGTATTCGAATTCGAGTTGCTATTTGAAACCGATATTTAATTCAGGGAATATGAAACGATCAATGGCAAAACAATTGTAATTTTTGATTTCTCCCGTTAATACCGGAAAAAAAAAGTTGATCTCCAGAGATTTAATTCGAATTGCCACCGGTAATGGAGTCATCATTATTTATTTACGCAATGCCCATTTTGTTCCAATACGTTAATGGAATTTCTCATTCGAAGCTCATATCTCGCAGTAACCTACTTTCAGTTACGATATTATATGTGTTTGTAATTCTTTCTCAAGTTACAGACATGAAACTTCCTGTCAACTTGGCTTTGATTTCAGCCTTCCCTCCTAAATATGAAAAAAACCGCGTAAAACACTGATTTGGAGTCAGGAGCTTTTGAGCGCTCGTCATTATAGCTCAAATTGCGTCATTATTGCTGTTCAGTTGATCTAGGTGGAGAATTCTTATATTTTAAGTGAATTTTCTATTCACATGAAATGCCAATCTTGAAATTGTCCGGTGCTTCGGCTTGTAAAATTCTATGTTGACATTTCCTTCGTTTTGTGTTTATTAAAAAGACAAGACGTGTCTTATCTCTTGCTGAAACTGCTCCTTCATCGTTAAAGTTAAATTCGCCAATTTTGTTGCTTTTTCGTTCATTTTAATTTCCTAACCTTCACAAATCAAAGACAAAATAAAAATTGAAAGCTTCAATATCTGAATATTCAGATTTTGAATTTAGTTATTATTTGTTTTTTGGTAGTCATTTAATTATGTCAATTTGTCTTCAACAGTTTTTAGGCAATTTGCACATCCTGTTGATTGGAATTCCTTCAGAAACTTAATATTTCTCGCTCTACACCTTAAATTTTTTTCAGCGTATTTATGAATAGAATTGTAGAACTTTTAAAATTATATATCACCCAACCCCTCAACCAAGGTTCTTGTAATTGACCTGTTTCGGCGTTTCCAGGAAAATTCGCACTCAAGAAAATATATAAACTAAAATAATTTCTACATATATATATATATATATATATATATATATATATATATATATATAATATATATATATATATATATATATAATATATATATATATATATATAATATATATATATATATATATATATGTCACTATTATTTTATTTCATAATGAATTTCCATCAAATTAGAACATTGAATTTTTGTGAAAATGTGTATAACCTGTCCAAAAATGAACTTGATATTCACCAATAGAAAGAAACTATTCATTGTTGACACTCAAATAACTCTTCAATCCTTATGTATTTTTTTTTATATTTCAGGAAGCTGAGAGTGCTATTGCTGCAATGAACGGGCAATGGTTGGGTAGTAGAAGTATTCGCACTAACTGGGCCACCAGAAAACCACCAGCACCAAAAAACGAAGGTATGCATTTGAAATATCATTCCTACGTTTTTTCTAACATCCACATTTTTTATTTCGTAAATAATTTTTTATTCCATTATCCAGCTGCTGTTTTTGTAATGTGAAGCTGTTTTGAGTTAATCTAACATAAAAAGCGGTTGAATAATTTGTAACAGATGTGCCTTTATCTCATTTTGCAATCCTAAAGAGCTAATTTATTTACATTAAGTGAATAGAAAATTCAATAAAAATTCCAAGAAAATATCTATATAAATCGCCTGGATTCTGATTATTTACCTGATTAATTAATCATGTACTCGAGATATTGAAACACTTCTCGATGAATTTGAATGAAGATCCTTCAACTTATTGGAAGCATAAAAGGTAAATGTGCAGAATTTATAAGTTCACAAAAAGGTCCTTTTTGCAGTATAGGTGCAATTGTAGTCTAATGGTATGATCAGTTCAGAGAAGTTTGGCTATTCCTAATATCTTGCGCTTAAGCAGAAATAATTGTTCAAGAATAGTTGTAGTGCTGAACTTCTGAATCCATGTACATTTTGTTGGGAGCATAAGCTTAAGCCTAATTACAAATTGCCCTAACACATATGGCTAGACTGGAGTAAGCAAAAATTATTTCATCATTAAACCGACTAATGTCTGCACCAAAATTGCATCTGCAGTTGCAATACCAATTAAATGAAGTTACGTATTATTATTGTGTTTTACATAGTTTTAATTGTACTGCTGTTGTTCAATGCAAAAGGGAATTTTTATTTCGGAGTTGAGTGGTAATTATGAAAGTTAGTTAAAAACAGGCGTAGATGAGCCAGAACTTATGAGATATTAATTAGTTGTTTCTAGAGTGGGATATTTTTCCACATGAAACATTGTCTTGAGTATTGCCATGCTCATGTTCAGATGCGAAATATTTAATTTCGCTCTAAGGGTCACTACTAATGACGCAACTTTCCACTGAGGAATCCGTCAAACTAGGAACACCTTTCAGTTTTTTTTTACTCTGTTCTCTTACGAGTGTGAGACATCATCCAAAGTTCAGTTACACCGAGTATCATGCTGCAACGTGAATTTGATCGATTCCGAAGAAGATGTATTGGCCGTCCAGTCCAATCATGAAAATCTATGAATTCAAGGAAAAAAATCAGTATTCTTTTTCGTCTCAGATACAATAGATGTGTTGCAAAATGGCGAATGCGCATTTATCGCATGTTATAAGGAAAAGAATGCAAGCAGTATTGAACAGGGTCGGTATCTGAATGGGTGACAGCTTCATAACAAAAGATTCATTAAAGACTATAGAGTTTTCTAGCATTGGTATTATTAGTTGGGTTGTGAAGTAGGCATTTGGGATTTAGATATGTATTAAAATATCGTGTAGTATGTACTTAGGTGATTGTTAGCAATTTTTTGCCACCATAAGGAAACAACTCATTCTTCTTGATTGGTATGACAAGTAGCGCTCTTCTACTGAAATATTATTTTTTCAGAATAATATAAATTTCGTCACGGCCAGCTTCCAGATTTCGAAAACCCTTCAAAAAAAGTATTAGGAAATTTATGTAATGTAGTGTTCTTGAAGCTACGTTTTAAGTTTTTGGAAATAAGTCTCCAAATATAGAGAAAATAATTATCCACACTCACATAAAAGGTTTTTCTGTCTCCCTATAGGTTCTCATCTTGAAATTTTCAAGGTAGATTTTGAACGTGAAGAGGCGGGAATCTTATGAAATGTCACATCTATTCTCTCAATGTGGTGCCTACAAGAAATACTTTTAGGAGAAGGAAAATACCGAAAAAGAATCTAATCTGATGTATTGTGTCCAAAGTTCACTAGTAACAATAAAACTAACCACTAAAAAAATGCTTGGAGCCTTAAAAAATATAACTTATAGGAACTGTTTCTCTCACCCTTATCAATTATGTTGATGACTATTAAAGTCTCAACGTATCTAGCTAATCCTGAAGATTGGTTCAGTGAATTTTTGAGGTAGTTTTCGTTACTGTATATAAGGGATTCATCAAGCCAAGTAGCTTGACTTAAAAATCAAGCTCGTGAAAAGTTACATACTTGAGCTTGGCTTGACCTTAGAAATTTTGGCTTGACTTGATATTACTTGAGCTTGATATGCACGCGTCGCACGGCATATATTTCTGCAATGTCGTACGCGCTTAGACTAAATTAGGGGATTCCTCGAGCGCCGAGAAACTGAAGCATTAGCCAGTGGGACTTTATTAGTAGTTTTCTCACATTTCTATGAATTCTATCAATAGATTTTGGTAGTTTCAGGAATATCTTTCCAAACTTGGCCAAAATGGCCTAGGATTTCTTATCAACGCCAGCATCTTCAGCTCCTGTTGAAAGATAATTTTCCAGAGCTGCTCTTACAGTGACAAAAACCCGCAATAGGTTAGGCGACCAATCTATAAGATGCCTCATGTGTCTCAGATCCTGGATGGAAAATTATGAAATCAAACTGAGCCTGGAGGTTTCTCAATATTAAGAAACTTTATGTTTTTATTATTTTTTATTTTGTTATGATTTATAATGATTCAAGTTATGTTTCTATTTCAAAAAAGTTGATATTTTTGATTATTTTAAACAATTAGTGTAATAAAAAAAGTTTTTTTTGCAAGGTTCCTTCTCATTCAATCTTTTTTTCATTGATGTGAAACTGCTAAAAATCAAGTAGCTTGATATGATTCAAGTACTTGATAAATAAATACTTGACTTGATTTGAGATTGAAAAGTTATTACTTGACTTGAGCTTGACTTGAAATCAAGTCAAGCTCAAGCCAAGTAGCTTGAAAATCAAGCCAAGCCGTGAATTCCTGACTGTATAGCGAATAATCAATATTTGATGATGAATTGTGAATTGAGTGGCAGAAAAAAAAAAGAGAAGTTTATCAAATTCTCCATTACAGATAAGTAGGATCGTAGTTGCCATTCCACGTATCCGTATCATGTTCAGAAGCATAAGTTGCCCAGCCAATTTCATTTTCTCCGTTTGCATGAAGCCACAAAAGTCGGACACATAAAACAAGTGACTTGCATGGACCGCGCCATGATTAGGTCAACCGTAAGGAAGGCCCCTCTTCTTTGTCTGCCCCAATTTTTGCCCCGAGGGGCCCATTTTGTTGCACGGTTGACATCGCGGTGACATGTACATATTTCAATTTACCGGATAAACTGTTTAGTGTCTAGTGCCCCACGGGATAACCGACAAAGTTCAAGTATTTTCGAGATTTATACAAGTTTTCTTCAAGAAGTGATACGAGACAACTTAAGTGGTCAAAAGTGGTTTTTCCATTTTGGCTGAAAGAGGTCTGCATTATTCACGCTTCTAACTGGAAACGTTCTCCAGACGACTGTGTTCATTCGTAATGGATGCACCAAACACTGTATGTACGTAATACACTCGAAGACATTAAAAGTGTCTTCGACAGCTTCCGCGTTTACCAAAATGTGATCATTTTCAGTACTCGATTACTAGATTTCCACTCGCACAATGCAATTCAGACCATTCTAAACAACTTTGGTTTCGTATACAGGGTGTTCCTAAATTGGAGGTACAAACAAAAATGACAAATTGCTCGGATCATTTAAGAAAAAAAAATTCATGTTAACACTTTGTTTTCAAGATGTTAAAGTTGTTAGGACGTTAAAATTTGATTTTTTTGTTCAAATGTTTTCTCAAAGCACCAGATATTCAACTTTAATTTGTCATAGATTTTTCCAATTTGTGATATGTTAATTTCGAATGCAAATCTACAGGTTGATATTTTTTATGGAACAGTGCCCGCCACTTTCCTCCAGAACTTTTATTTGTGGACCATTGGTAGTTCAAAGAAAATTAATAAGAAACTTTGGTTCAGTGTTGCACTTTTTAGTCTCTCTAGTTTTGTCGTATCTGCTACCGATTTCGAGAAAAAAATTCAAACTATTATCTAGTTATCCTCAGGAAAATCAAAATTATTAAGAAGATCCGGTTAGTGAGCTGTGATGAATATATTAATTACACACTTATTTACACAATCTTTAGCGAAGATTGATAAAGATACGATAAACTGTTACAATCATCACAAAAATTACGACTACAAAAAACACTCTGTATCTCGAAAACAAAGCGTTTGCAATTCTTATCCGATTTAGATGAAATTTGGTCGTAGATGAATCATATTATTTTCAGTCTATTTATTTTGTTGAAATTTGGTATAGATATACGGATTAAGTCGTAGCTTACTGCAGAGAGTTATTTTTGTAATAGCGATAGAAGAGTACCAAATCTATTGCTAGAGTATTTTCACCGTTTGAAAATGGATAGTAGGTATTTCATCAACAATGAAATAATATTAATATTTGATAATATTTTTAATATTGCTCAATTGCTTGCTGGCGAAAACTGGAGACTATCTACACCACTTCTTAGCAACCAGAATGGTTTTATCACGTATTTAATGGAAAAGATGATCCTTTATTATATATTAAGAGTCAAGTCGAACGATTACTGCTTAGGATCTATCTGCCCCAAAAAAACACATTATTTGATGAAAAAATGTCTTTATTTGGTTGGGAAATTTTACCACATCTAACTCATCACCAAAAGATTACTATACTTCTCCCCTACTATTCATTTCTGTGAATTCCCGAATAATTTTGAAAAAAATTCTTTTGCAGTCAATTCCAAACCATTGACCTTTGATGAGGTCTACAATCAAAGCAGTCCAACTAATTGTACTGTCTATTGTGGAGGTATCACGAATGGACTCACTGAAGAGTTGATGCAGAAAACCTTCACCCTGTTTGGAACTATCCAGGAGATCAGAGTTTTCAAAGAAAAAGGTTATGCTTTCGTCCGGTGAGTTAACTAATATTGATTTAAAATTAAAAAAATTTGGTTTTAACGTCTGAAATTAATTATAATAACATAATATATAATATCTTATCTGTAAGCCTTCATATATTAGGCTATAATATTGATCTTATCGTTACAATGCAAATTTTATTCAATGGTTCTCTTCTTTTTCAAGGAATATATCTTCTCTTGAAAAAAAAATATCATAAAGAATATGTTGCAGGGTTTAACCTTCAATTTATGTTTTATAACATTCACAACCGAGAAACCATTCAAAGGATTATTTATCTATTGTTATGTATTTATTGACATATTTCATATCATAAGTGAGATCTTCAGAACGAGTAGGAAAATTTTTCTGAGACAGGTGTATCATTGATAAACAAAATGACGGCATTACATTGTTCACAATACAAGGAATATTCACTTGGAAAAAACATTAATTGGAAACCTGTTTCAGTATCTTCCTTATTATATTAAGCCCTATCAATGTTAAAAAAAAAAATGGAACTGGCGCCTGCGCCATTTTTCAGTCTGAGAATGTCCAATGCTTTTTTTTACGAAGAAAACGCTATGGATTTTTCAATTCGAGTTACATAATTTTTGCACGTATCGAATTAACTAGAAATACCTGTATATAACTTTTCATCTTTCATAGTCCTCAACAATAGTCAAACCTATTTTGAAAAAACTCATACTAAGCTATTTTGATCTATTCAATCATATTCATATGTATCTATTACAATACGAATTTTACAGAATGATTTTCTTCTTTCTGGCAGAATATATATCCTAATCATGTTGTGAATGAAATTTTAAAACTTCAAAACTCGGACCGTCTAGTTTTCGAGAAACGATTTTGTCCAACTTGACTCTTGGTTTTTTTGTTTACGCTATTCAGTAGAACTGATTGTCGAATTTAGGTGCATTGGTGCGGAATAATAATGAATCATTATATAATTTTTTTATGGGTGCTCTGAAACTGGACGGACTTTTTTTTCAACATAGCAGATTTCCAATACCGAGCACCAACCTTGCTATTCGCCATTTTTCGTCTAGACTTGTTTATGCCGTTTTGTTTCGATTTTAATTAATTCCGTTCCAATGTTTTCAACATAAGGAGTCACATTTGCATAAACTCCAATCAATTGTATTCTAATTTATATATTGTTGCGCATTCGCCATTTTGTAGTCATTAGTGTATATACAGTTTTCCATTAAATTTAATTGAGAGGCTTCTGTTGCACTGCAACCGATTGGTTAATTGTGTTTCCCTTAAAGAAAACCGTACGAATTCAGAGTTTTATTATTTCTATATTAGTGTTTTTCATCACCAGAATAACAACTTCCACAATAAAAGGTTACAATACATTATGCGTGAATAATTATTTAATTTTTTCGTGTATTCATTCCTTCAATGGTAAAATTTAAAAAAACATATATAACCTCACGTCCAATTGTAGATTGTATGTTACGAAAACTCATTTCAGCATCGTTGTTACTCCTAGTCTTTATTCAATTCAGTTGCAATGTTCAAATCTCTCCCATTCTCCTAGGGTAGATACAGAGAAAAGATATTTTCATTTGTGAGGAAAAGTCCGTTGTGGAACACCCTGCTTTCAAGTATATTAATTGTTTTCCATTCAGGTTCTCGACAAAGGAATCTGCAACACACGCTATAGTTGCAGTGCACAACACGGATATCAATGGCCAAGTGGTTAAATGCTCTTGGGGAAAGGAGTCTGGTGATCCCAACAATGCTCCAGTTGCTGGACAGGTAATAACTTGTATCTTAGGACATAAACACCATAAACGTGCAGAACGTCTCCAACTTCCGAACATTTTCCATAAATATGTTATCGACTTCGGGAAGTGAGACATATGTACCTATCTCGTACATGAGAAATTGGGAATTTCTCACTGAAATATGCATTTTCAGGAACAAATTTCATTTCGCGGTGTTGTCTCAGTATTGCATCGTACGGAGAAAACTCCGTAATTTGAAGATTTTCGCTAGGGATAAAAATATCTATTATGAGATAGACAACCGTTAAAAATAATGGGTCTATTATGAGATAGACAACAGTTAATAACCGGTTTTCTATCTGATAATAGATATGAACTAACAATCTTCACATAAGAAATTCAGAATTTTTCACTGAAATGTACATTTTCAGGAACAAATGTAATATTCGGTTCACGATTGACATCGAATGGAGATTTATAAGAAACGCGCTAGTTTAAATAGTGTATTGAGGAATAAAAATATCTATTATGAGATGCACAACCGTTAATATTTGAGTAACACGCTTTCCTTTTTTTTTTAATTCAAAGAGGTAAAGTCGCTAAAGTTAGTTGGAAATATGTTTTAAAAATTGAAGTTCTATTTTGAGCTAACACCATTAATATCTGGCTAGTTAATCAAATGTAATTTCTCTTTCATTATTACTCATTAGATTCTCGATTGAAAATGCTCAAGCTATTTCGAGAATCGATTATGAGATAATAAGCAACTATTAATGTATCTAACTTTTCTTTTTCAGTTGAGAAGAGTATTAGATTCTCAATTGGCATCGAATGAAAAATTATAGAAAACGCTGATGCTAATTTGTAAATTACATTGAGAATTCAAGTCGATTATGAGACGAACGATTGTCAATACTAAATACTAAATTAATTCTTGTTTTTCTTCATTTTAACAGAATATCTCGATTGAAAACGAATGAAAAGTTATAGAAATGCTGAAAAAAAATTCAATTTAAAATTCTATCGGCAATTGATCATGAGATATAATGAATTAAGTCTTCTTTCTTTTTCAGTCAGCTGGAGTATTAAATTCTCTATTGACGTCGATTGAAACATTATAAAAACGCAGAAGCTAGTTCGAAAATTGTGTTGAAAATTAAAAATCGATTATGATATGAACAACCGTAAATATCAAACTAATGAACTAACTTTTTTCCTTTTTCAGTTAGCAACAGTACTTAAATATTTATTGATATCGACATCGCTCAAACTGGGTTGAAAGTTGTATTGAGAATTAAAATTCTAATATTAGATGTGAAAATGAAACCGAACGAAATAGATGCTGAACGATGAATTTGCAAACTTGCAAATTTGTACAAAATTAAAAACCTAATATGAGATGAACAATAGATTGGAATCGAAGGAAAAATATAAAAATGATTATGTCAGTTTGGAAATTTTTTTTATAATTGAAAATAAATAATTAAATGAGAATCCGTTCATTTTCTATTAACATGTGTTATATTTTCGGTTCCCTTAAAGGTTCGTTTCCCAATTAGCATAGAACAAATATTTAATGAAAATGTTACAACTAATTAGGGAATTTTGTTGATGATCGCAAATTGATTTCGAGGTGAAACACACTCAATATTTTTTGAATACATCACATGTTTTTCAGTGCCTTAAAAAATTCCCCTATTCAAATGAATATTAATAAAGAACGCTGGAACTACTTCGAAACTTTTTGTTGATAAGTAAAATTAAATACGTGATGGAGAAGGATTGGAAAATATGGGAAATGAAAGTTTCACACTGAATATAAAATGAATAGAGCTAAAAAAAACTGGATTGAATTTCACTGTTGCGTTCTAGTTATACTCAAGTTTTGTAATATATTGATAGTATAGTATACTTCCGTTAATTTTAACCGGTTTAACCTCCATCCGACTCTACCCGATTTATATTCAATTGTTTTTTTTTTTCGATAGGCTTTAACTGGAACCCAATACCCTTACGGCGCTTACGGTCAACAGGTGGGCTACTGGTATCCCCAAAGCTTTCCTGCTGCAACAGCAGCTCAAATGCAGGGTCAGTTTTTACAAGGCATGCAGGGTTATTCCTACGGTCAGTTTGCCGGTTATCAGCAGTCCTACATGGGTATGGGAATGCAAGTACCTACAACTTGGCAAGGCATACCTGGTCAACCCCAGATTGCTACGACGCCACAGCAGATTGCTGCTCCTGGGGCCACTCTGCAACAGCCAGGAATAGTATTTCCTCTTCAACAATACCAAGTAACTATCCCCCACTCCATCATTGATTCAATATAATTTTTGTTTTACTGTTCGCTCCTCACTTTCTACCCATGTATTGTTTTCCTCCAGTTTTTTTGTTTTGTTTTGGTTTATTTGTTTTCAAAGGCTCGTGTTTGGTTTATTTAGTATCGCATGTGTATATATATTTATTTTTGAAAATCACGGCTACCTACTGTTTCAGGCCTTACTTGGAATAACTCAATAAAGTAATGATCGTCGTGGAAAATTTTGAAGGTACAAAATGTGTAGCAATCTGTTAGGTTGTAGTCTAGGAGCATCGAGTCTGTTAACAATTTATTTTAAATTACTAATTTTAGATCTATCATTATATTAATGTTTCCATCCTCTCATTCAAACAATTAACACTCATTGTTTTTCAGTTAATGAGTGAAATTGAATTGTTTCTTGGTTGACTTGAATTGGTGCTACATCAATTCAAGTTAACGTTTTTGAATGAAATCTCACTAAATATCTTCAAACACTGAATAACATAGCCCAACTTATATTTTAGTAACTATTATTCTTTATTAATTCCCCTATTGCGCCCTTGGAGACCACACAATTGTATATTTGATAAATACAAGATATTCCTAAAGTGGAGGTACAAACGAAAATGACAGATTCTTCGGATCATTTTAAGAAAAAAAGTCCCATAAACATGGGCTTGCAAAGGCTTTGTTTTTGAGATACAGGGGGCACTTCACAAAATATTCAGCTTGAGTTTGTCATAGATATAGTTTTCATCATGTGATATGCTAACTTTGATTCCAAATCAACAGGGTGATATTTTTTGATGAACCACTGGTAGTTTAGAAATATGTAAAAAGAATCTTTGGCGCGATACTGCATTTTTGTTTTTTTTTGTAGTTTTGTCGTATCTGCTACCGATTTCGAGAAAGAAAATTAAAAAATTCTATAGTAATCCACAGTAACCTGTGATTAATTAATTAATTCTAATTTTGATACTGACTTACCCTATCTGTAACGAAGATTAATATAGATTCACTAAACTGGTATAATCATCAAAAAAAGGTAGGACTACAAAAGCAAAGACTCGAAAACAAAGCATCATCATATGGCTATATTTACGAAACCGCTAGTAGGCTTAAACCCATTAAAGACCGTACATGGCATCGAGATCTGATCCTCTCCTGAAAATCACGAGTTTCGACGTTTTTCAAATTTGAGGACTAGTGTTAATTTTTTTTTAATATTTTTCATATTGAAATGATCAATGGATTTGCACCATTTTTTTGAGACATTTTATTTGTCTAATTCAAACTATTCCAAACAATTTTCGGTTTTTTTCCATTGGGCTATGTTATCATGGAACAGAGATTTTCTTTCTGTTTTTGCAGTAGTTCATCGAAATCATTACATAGTAATGATATTGTATTACTAATTCATTTGAAATTGAAATTATTTTACTTTCATTACTGAGCTCCTAGACTAATAAGAATTGTTCGTTCGTTCGACTAACATCAGTTCCCACCTTTAACCACTTTTTTGTTTTTCTTTCAGGCACAATGAAAACACACACGATGACATTTAGAGCCATTAGAAGAACGATATCTTAATCATCGCGATTGTATTTTATTCGTGCCAAATAATATCGTGTAACTAGTCAATGTCATCACTTTCTTTAAATGCTTTCATTTTTATCATCTTGGGGGCGAGAACTCAACAATAATGAGTGGTGAGATGGTTGAATAGAATTCACAGTTGGAGATTCATTTAGGTTTTTCCAAAAAAAAAAATCCCCAAAGACATAAATTCTGAGCTTTAAGTGATATAAGTTGCATGATCCAAAGAATTCTGTGACGCTTAGGATGATCTCAATTTGTATTATTTTTTATCTATTATGTTAAGTTCTGTATATAAAAGTTTAGTTCAAAATGTGTACATTTCGGCTGTTTTTAATAATTTGATTATCGTTTGTTAAATCTTCATTGTGTTGAATTCTATTCGATTCTAGTCTTTGCACCGCACAAAGCAGTTTTTCACCAAAGCTACTGCATGAAATTGACAAATCTCACCTATTATTTATATAAATTAATGTACAGAGAAGATACCTTAGGAAGACCCTCTATGGTCTTACAGTTTTTTAAATGGTGATTAATCTAAGTGTCGAATTATTACGGTATCTTCTCTGAATGTTTTTCTTCCTGCCAACCCCTGACTCAAGTCGTGTGTGTTGGCAGCTAGGTGAAGAAGAATGGCTCGCCCCTAGTCTCCTAGTGTGATCAGCCCCTTACAGTGACAATCCTGGATGGGGTGGAATATTTTAGAGCACACTACTTCCGAAAGAACAATCATTACCAATCTCAACACTAGTTACCTGTAATCTGCTGTAGTGTTTAAAAAATTACAATATAAATCGATATGAATGTTGAACATATTAGGTTGTAAGAATTTATATTTTTAACAAATAATCTACTTCTTGAAGGGTGTGCGCAACAGTCTATGAACTGTTCAAAGCTAATGTCCCATTGTAAATTTTATTTTTGATATGTTGCGTTTGAATTTAATATCGTTCTTCGACTCAATGAAAGCCTATATTAACGTTGAACCAATCATTCTCAAATTCCACATTTCTGAAGTCTATAAACTGTTGCGTTCTGCATCCAACAGACTTTGTGTTTTATTGTACAAAAAAAAAAAAAAACAATAGCTAAAATTATCTAGATAGGTTAGTGGTAGTTATGTAATCGAATGTTTTGGGGTGATTCAGACAAACTGATTGATTTCGCCTCAGAAATGATGGAAAAATGTGTTAATATAAAATAAAGATGTAATATTACTGTACATACCAAGAGAGTTTTAGTAATATGGTTGAATAGTCGAGATTTATAGCCACTGCATTTTTATTTTTACATCTGATGCTGGTGATTGGTTTTTCGTTATAAAAAACCCCAACATGCTACTATTTGTATTTTATTGTATTTGTTTGTATTTTGAAGCATATGTTATATTGTTCATTGCGATGAAAGAATATTTTTTTGTTTAATAAATACTTGTTCTGCCATAATTTTACGTTTCTTGTAATATTTCATTGTTATCAATGCTAAAGATGCATCGTTTTTTTTTTTCAATCAATTTTACGAAATTCATATTGTGAATTGTCAAGATGTCTTCAAACTAGCTATTCCTGTGGTTAAAAATTAATTCGACTGATGAAGAAAGTTCTGCAAAACGATCCACATTTAAAATACATATGTATGTGGAAACTATTTGAAAATAGACAAGAATCGGTTGGTATCACCTACATATGTATCAAATCATCTAAAAATGAAGTGATATTGCTGGTTTCAACCATTTTATATTCATATAACGAATGATGGGAAGTTTTGATACAAGAGTAAAATAGTATTCCATACTATTATAGTTATAATGAGGGAAAGCTAGCATTTATATAAAGGACACTTGAGGTTGACACTTGGATTTTCCAGTTACTGATCCCTTATTTTGGAAGAATATGAGAAATTATCGTTTCGAAGATATATTTATATTAGAGATTCAGGATACCCGAGAACTGGAAGATCAGTGATTTGAAACCAAGTAATTTAAAAATAGCTTTAACGATATATTTGTTGAAGACAGAACTTGCACGCTATACTGTAGACGCACCACGTATATTACAGCTAATGTATTAGTGTTAAATGTAAAAGAACCGATTCGAAATTCATTGTTACAAGATGCTTAAATTCTTCATTCTCAAGCTCTACTCCGAGTTTTAAAATTTGGTTGTAACTATCTAATTAGTGTTTTTCAGTACTCATCTACATATTAAATCTCGTGGAATTTTTCTTGAAAATGAGTACTTTCTACTGTTCTATAAACATTTTTCAGACTGAGATCATTCTCATACTACCGTCCATCTACTGTCACTATACCATTTTTACACTGGAACTTTCGTCATTGAATGTGGTACATACATATTTTGGACTGCGACTTTTAGACCACTATTTGTAGTACATATCATAACAAGGGCGGACCATTCTATAGTCGCACAATGCATAAAGAATCGGCATATTTTGAATGGCAGTTACCCAAATGAATATCTTACATGTTCTGTGTTAGTTCCTTTCATCTTTATGTAAATCTTTTCCGATAATAAGTGATTCTTATTCTACTGGTCTCTATGTGTCAGACAAGTGTTTTAGTAATTAATAAAATAATATCGGTTCTTAAAGATGTGAAATGTTATAACTACCTGTCAATAACATAATTCTAAGAAAAAATTGATGTTACCATAATTCGAAATATTTTTTAATTGTTTATTAATTGTACGGATATAATGTCAATAATGCATACATGGCTGGAGGATATTCTTGATCTAAGTTTAGACAAATGGGCCAAAAATGAACAAGGTACAAGATTCTCAAAAAGAATCTTCAAGTTCTTAGAAGAAAGCTATATATCACTTATCTATGTATTTTTGTTAGGATATTATGCAGAAATGCTAAATTGTGTGACAAATTTACTTGGAAAAATATTGTTCTGAACTAACTAAAGAGTAGTAGTACATCCAATCATTCATATGTGTCTGTTGAAGACTATGTTAAGTTTTTGTTTTGATTGCTGAAGTAAAGGCACGCCTAGTATAAGGGAATGGATATTTGAAATATTTCATATAGTTGGCAGGGCAGCTCAGACCGAGTGTGATTGTAAAAATTAGGTAGTTCGTCTTGCTTCCTGTCAAATATATGATTGTATAGTGTTTTATATCACTGGCTGCTATGCGTAAGTTAGGAAACGTGCTTGTCACGTTGAATTATACAAAATGAAAACAAAACTAGTATATAATATATAGTAGAAATGGAATTGAATAAAAACAGTTACTATAAAACGACTTTCATTCCACATCATCCTTCTTAAACATGCTTGTTTATAGAACAATAGACGAAGAAAATTTTTTGAAATATAGCCCGCGACATTTTCAACCTGATATTTTGGCTACAAAATGGCTGGGGTGAATTAATTAATTCACTTTTACAATTAATTCGTGAAAGGTAATCCAATTATATTATACCGGGTGAGTCAATGTAGTGTAGTATATCCGTCGATAACTCTTGTAAGTTTTGGGTTAGGAGAATGATTCAAATTTTGACGGATTCAATAATACTCGGCGCATAAGCTTAAATTATTTTTGACTCTACAGGCTGGTCTGAAAGTGGTGCAACACAAACCGCTCTGTTTTATTAAATAAGAAGGTCCAATATTTATATCATACTCATAATCTCCATGAAACTCTAATTTCGAATTATTCCACTTTTATCATCATTTATCTGTAATTTTAGACGAATTCTACTTTTTTCAACTAATTTCATGGACACAATGGTTCAAACTGAAGGTCATATCTTGAATTCCGTTCAAGATAGTTGTACGATTTTTTTTTAATGAATTCCCGATAATTGTCAAGTCTTTCTGTAAATTTGCGGATCACTCTAAGGGATGGTACGAAACGCATGCAATTTAAAAAAAATATCAATACGTCCTCTCATTCAAATGGCATGCCCTGAATTTTTTTGCCTATCGGATGCCCTAGTGAGTATTCTGCATTTTTTGTTGAAGCATATGTCTAAAATGAATAGTTGTCAAAATGCTTCACAATACAAGTTTTGACCTGGGACTGACAGTATACTTTCCAAGCATACTGTTTCAAAGGGATAAGATTACAAAAATTCAATGAACTCAAAATCACTATACTCTAATAATATCAATTAAAGATAAGTCAAAACAAAGAAATCACCAAAATATTTGGAAACATTCATAGGACAAAATGAAATGGAAACCACCTTAAAACTAAAAACAGTCTGAATTCTCTTAAGAAGTTCAAAATGACTTCATATTTCCAGCTAAAAAAGTCTCATCAATATATTGCGCCAATTAGAAAGTCCCCGGTCTGATGCACAGATGGCGTCTGTTAGTCTCATCAATATAATATATTAGGCCAATTGAAAAGTCCCCCGTCTGATGCACAGATGGCGGTGCTAGTATTAAATCCATATGATTTTTAGTTAGTGCCAACCTTCAAACGATACGTGTCAAAATTTACAGCAGTCCTACCATTCGTTTGTGAGGTAATACGTTGTGAGTGTAGCTACTTTTGTTATTTGAAAAAAGAAAAAAAGGAATGTTGCTTTTCGAAGGGAAAAAATGCAGTTGAAGCAAAATCTTGGCTAGATAAAGAGTTTTCGGGGTCTGCACCAGGAAAATCAACCATCATTGATTGGTATGCTAAGTTTAAACGTGGTGAAATGAGCACCGAAAACGGCGAACGCAGTGGACGCCTAAAAGAGGCTGTCACCGACGAAAAAATCAAAAGAGTTGACAAAATAATTTTGAATGACCGTAAAGTGGAGTTGATCGAGATAGCAGACATTTCCAGAAAATCAAGTTGAAGAAATAGTTTCTTCATTTCGAATGTCAAAGTATATAAGTAAAAGAATTAAATTTTTCAAAGCAATACAATAAATGTGTGTGTTCATAACAAATAATTTAATTGTAAATATCTTGTTTGTTTGTGATCACATTCCAACTCAATTAGAATAGAAAACTTATCATTAAAGAATTTCAGTGTAGTCGTAACTCCTATAGGATTTTCCCATAAATTAACATTCAAAAGGCCAAAATATTGAAAGTAGCTGAATTGAATGATTTATATTCAAATAAATGGTTTACAAACAGCTATACTATGATCTATTCCACAAGAAATGTTTTTTACGAGTCCGCCCAGACAAACCTGAAATATAAATTTTGTTTAACATGTGGTTAATACAAAATTTCAAAATTTTACCTTCAAAGGAAAGTATTGGTCATGTTCATTGCCTAATCCTAAACATCCATTTCTGTTCCTGCCCCACGAATATAAATCCCCATTCGAGGTAATTGTTGCAGAATGGCTAACTCCACATGAAATTTTTTCCACAACGTTATCAGGTTGAAAATCATTCTTCCCAAATAATACTTCAGGTATCTTTGTAGGTTGTGTACACTGTTGAACATTTGGTCCAAATCCTAGGAGACCAAATCCCCAGGTAAATACTTGATGGTCCTCTGAAATCGATAAGTTACTGAGACATTCATTAATTTCATATACTTTTCCGCATTCACAAAAATATTGTTCAAAAAACTGTTGAATGCATTGAGCTGAAAGTATGTCAATCTATGTTTTCATGGCCATATCTCAGGCCAGGAAGTTTTGGATTCAGAAGACTTAATTAGGTATACTGAAATAAAAATCTACAAGCTTCTACATACTCATTTTTAAATAATTGAAAACTAAGTAACTCTATGGAACTAGTTAAAATTTTTATCATCATTAAGAATTACCATTTAACACCATACATAATGACCCTCCAGCAGCAATATCTATAATTCTACCAAGGGATTTCAACTTTTTCATGTGTGTTGGTGTATGCAGTTGTTGATCCCCCGTTTCTGACATAATTTGTCCATATTCTGTATTACCCCAGCCGAAAACATCTCCCTTATCTGAAAAAGTTAATCGAACTTTTGTCAAAGAATTAAATATAATGTAAAACCTTCATTCGGAATATGTAACGGTACAATCTCAATAAATGATTGAACTTGTTAATTATAAATTTTCTAATTCTTCTCACATCCATACTTTTCTCATTTTATAGTAATAATATTCCACAAAAAAAAAAAAAATTTAATTTCAACCAGTTTATTGATATGCCCTCCCTTACCATTAAGTGCCATCACAAAATCGCATCTTGAATTCAATTTGATGATTTTTTCAGTACTAATATCTCCTTGAACTTTAGAAAATGTGGAAATATTCTGGTAATGCCCTTGTCCTGTTTGTCCATCAGCACCCCACCCACAAGAATAAACAGAGCCATCTTCAGTAAGAGCTAAACTGAAAATTAAAGTAAAAAAAATTGGTGACTTTCGAATGAAGTGAATTTATTTAATTACAGAAAAACCCTGGTTATTGAACTAAGGTTGGCAGCCGCCCTCTTCAGATAATCCAGGTGCCTATTTTTTTATCTATTGAAATAAACACCAATAGTTCAAACATGTGAATAATTCCATTATAATAGAAGGAAATAGGTCTAATGCATTTCTGTAGCCCTTCGGTTTGTATTTATTTATATATACTAGAGTATTATGCTTATTTCATGTCCAGATTTCTATCGTAACAGTTAGTTACCTATGGTCTTGACCACATTCAACATCAACAATTTTTTTACCATCAATGTCTACAATATGATGAATGTAGTTGCCCTTGGAATAGTCCTCATCTTGAATTATTGGCCTTCCACACTGTCCATATCCATTATTGCCAAGAAGAAACAAACCTTCGTTAGTTAAAACTAAGGAATGTGCTCTGCCAGCGGCTATTTTCTTTATTTCAC
The DNA here is from genome assembly GCF_914767665.1 of Harmonia axyridis. Lineage (NCBI taxonomy): Eukaryota > Metazoa > Arthropoda > Insecta > Coleoptera > Coccinellidae > Harmonia > Harmonia axyridis. The sequence goes on from NC_059508.1 coordinate 3,272,524, forward strand.
ATGTGGAAGTGTCTTTAAAAGGAATTGCAATTGGCTTTGGATAAAATAATATTTCCAGAGGCTTGTCTTGCCTAACTTCATGATAACCTATTTGTGAATCTGTGTTCAAACCTGTTCCATACAGCATTTTATCAGGATCCTTATGTTTCACATTGAATAATGAAAATCCAAAACCACAAGCAACTTGCACTACCTAAAAAGTTCATATAGATATATTATTAACAAATGGATATAGTAGTACCTCATTTTTTTCTCCAAATCCCATTCGTTTGGGTACATGAAAGTTTTTTATCGACTCATAATTCTCTGTACTGCGAATGTATGGAATACCAAGAGCTCCAGTTTTTGTATGACCCCATACGAATAATCGGTTATAACTTTTTTTACTAACTCCATATTCAAAAACTAGAAATTCAAATTTTTTTCAGGAATATCTCAATATATATTGAATTTATATTACTAGGCAATTTTAAGGCATCTTCGGGATCTATGGGATTCTTCCTGGTGGAAAACAATCTTACTCCTTTAGTATTTATTTGTAAGAGGAGACGTTTCAAATTTGCCATTTCTATTATTATTTTTTTATTATTTACAAATCAAGAAAATTTGAAATTTTTTGGAGGTTGAAAGGTTCTTTCTATAGATTAACGATGTATAGTTCTTTCCATAGAGAAAAGATTTTTGTCTATGGTTCTTTCTGTGTTTATAGTGTATACCACAGAACATTAATATATTTATGAGGGAGACCTCAAAGAAGATGGCTTATGCTCAACGATATAAAGCAAAAATGTTCACATGTAGTGAAACATCTTTGATGTGAAGGCTCAAGTTGGAAATGGGTGGCATCGAGAAGCAGAGGAACAATTGCTATAGAAGAAGAATCTATGACCTATGGTCCAACGAAAACTTGTCACCTCGATTTTCCGACTTTAAAATGAAAATTTGGAACATAGATAAGTAGATATAGATTTGGAAAATCACATCCCTGTTAGATGGTTGCACTTTCGGAAGTGCAAAGAGCGGAAAAGTTGTATGACCTCCGTCATAACACCCGTCTCTCCCAAAAATAAAAGTACCAGCTCCGATGATAGTACAGAACTTTCTTCTGTCGCCTGAAACTGTCGCTTCACTGCTTCACCCCTAACGCCGGCCCTGTCCTTCTTCCATTTTCCAAGAGGTCCTTCTCGTTTTTCTCTCGTTTTATTTGTTGATGCTTTGAAGCATTGAATATATATCATAAAAGGTTTCCAACAGATAGATGTCTGAATACTCTTAATATAGATCATTGGTCGCAAAAGTTCTTTGTTGGCATTATATCAATTATTGAAGGATTAGGGTTTCTTGTTGGATATAAAGTGTATGAATTTTATGGGTAGTTCCGCATGTAGTATGAATTTCTTAAAAAGGTTACAGCAACTTTCCTTTCTTATTATTTGTTCCGCATTTCTATAGGGAATTACGACTGAATTCTCATCTAATGAGGGATTTATGATCCAGCGCAGTTAGGGTGTGTTCGTTTGAGGATAATGGGGATTCATGTCCATTGTATTTATTGAATATGAAATAAATCCTCAATTTTGATTGCCTGGCTTTCTGAATAAACGGTGAGCATCAATATTTCGATTGGAGTGGCCTGTTCTTATAATAAATCCAGATAGGTCCTTTTGATTTATTTCTGTATTAATTCGGAGATGGTGAGGGATGATTGCTCTTCTCCATGGAGGTATGCAGGTTGTCCTCACTCTCTGAGGGTGGTGATTGACTTTCCTCGCTTTATAATGTTTTTCATGAGTGCAATATTATCAATTCCTTTTGAACAACATTTGTCGCCGACGAGATCAAGTGACCGCAGCGCCAAATTTTCATTTCATTTTGGCACACTTTTGCGGAAAAAAGCTGAAATAACGTCAGCATTTCTATAAAATTATGAGTAGGAACTGAATGCGAATTATCAGCTCGAGAAATTCTTGCAGATATCAAATTCTCAAGATCCAAAATGAAAAATAGATGGGATTCTTGGTAGTTTTCGAGGTTGTACATTGATGGATGAATGGATTGAATACAAATCTGTGATACGGAGTAAGTAGAGTAAATATTGTTAATCTGCGGAAGTGTAATATGGTTGTCTTCTGTGATCTGAAAAAAGCCTACCAAGGTTTTGATTTTTATTCATCAAATTAAATATTGAAAGATTTTTAATTATTTACGATCCAAATATTCTCAATTTCAATTGGGTCTTCATTAAATTTAAATGACCAAAAATATCTGACAGTAATTGTTTTGACTAATACTTATCCCCACCCCCACCCCAAATATTCATGTCGGCCTCTTCGATATAATAGCTAAGAAATTTTTAGTATTTTATGTGTTGATACAAGTGTATTTGTAAATATATTATTATCGTTATATTAGTGATTTTGAAAATATAGAGATCTGAAAATGGAGTGGTCGCCACAAGAAGATGGTTTACGAGAAATTTTGACTTTATTGAAGGAATCCCAATCGCCGGACACAGCAACTCAACGGGCTGTTCAGCAAGTATCCTTTCTATTTGAAAAAAATCGCGAACTCAATTTTTCATGGTAGTATGTGTACAATTACATCAGTAGATCATCTACTGTGAGGAATATACGTAATCCTCGTATTTAATAACTTCTGATCATATTGAATCAAGGAAATATTATATATTTGTTGGCAAACCTAATGGAAATGAATAATAAAAATAAACAAAAAAACACTTTTTTTGATATTCAATTGCACAGAGTCATGTCTTTTTTATATACTGAAAGAAAAATACATACTAGGTTAGAACAGGATTTCTGCTTATAATTCAATGTTTTTTTGTGTACTTATAGTTTCAATATGATTTTTTGCTCGCAGTTTTTTTTATAAACTCTTCTAGTAGAAGCCAACATTAATTTCCTGATTGTTGAAAATTTTTCTATTGATTGGTCCATTATGTCCGATAAGTATTGAGCTTCTATGTTTTGAGATGTTTTTACTATCAATTTGAGAAACACCTTAACACAACCTTTAGAAATTGGAGGAATTGAATAAGTTTCCAGACTTCAACAACTATCTGATGTTTGTTTTAACTAAATTGACTTCTGAAGATGAACCAACTAGATCCTTGAGTGGATTAATTTTAAAAAATAATGTCAAAACTCACTATAACAGTTTGATGCAAAATGTGACAGATTTCATCAAAAGTGAGTGCCTTCAAGCAGTGGGAGATCCCTCTCCGTTAATCAGGGCCACTGTTGGAATACTGATAACAACTATAGCTTGTAAAGGGGATTTATCTTCATGGCCCCAACTTCTACCAACTCTTTGCAATATGCTTGATTCTCAAGATTATAATGTTTGTGAAGGCGCTTTTGGTGCTCTGCAAAAAATCTGTGAGGATTCTTCTGAAGCCCTTGATTCTGACACAGTTAATAGGCCTTTGGATATTTTGATTCCCAAGTTTCTCCAATTCTTCAGTCATTCAAGTTCTAAAATTCGATCTTATGCTATTGGATGCGTAAACCAATTCATAGTACAGAGATCTCAAGCACTTATGTATCACATTGATCCATTTTTGACGGTAAATCAAATTTTTTATTTGATCATTTTAATAATATCCTTTTTTTATTGAGAATCAAAATATTTTCATTCAACCAATTGCAGAATTTATTTAATGTGGCTGCCGATGAAGAGCCAGAAGTACGAAAAAATGTTTGTCGTGCCTTAGTAATGCTTCTTGAAGTTAGAATGGATAGGTTACTACCCCAAATAGAAAGTATTATTGAATATATGTTGGTGCGGACTCAAGATTCCAATGAGGGAGTTGCTCTAGAAGCCTGCGAATTCTGGCTGTCCCTTGCAGAGCAACCAATATGTCGTAATGTCTTAACAAATCATCTAAACCGGTTAATACCTGTACTTGTTAGGGGAATGAAGTATTCTGATATTGATATAATATTATTGAAGGTAAGTTGATATCAGTTACAGGAATTTGTAAAGTCCACAAAATATGTATTGCTCATCCAAAATGATTTTATTTTACATAACATTATGTTACAAAATGTACAAAAATGAATCCATCAATGGTTGAATTCAACTGAAGGCGACATTAGATTCCAAATTAATTGTAAGGATTATCTTTTTTTGTTGTTCATATACAGACAGTCCAATTAACACATATTCATCTCTGTGGGTCTACGATAATGTACCAAATCATTAGAAACTTGTATTTGTTGGTTTAAAAAAAAATATATCTTCAGTTCCATAGAAATAATATTTTTGCAAAAAGTGTAAAAATATTTCAAGCAGATGATTCCTTGACTGAAGACCACTTTTGAGTTACATCTCTATAATGTGCGAAAATATTTTACTCATCTTTGAAGGATTGTCACTTCTAACCTTTTATCTCTTCCAATCAATGAATCGTCAGAGCCGTATCTATGTACTATTGCGCCTGTTTCAATATATCAGACGGCGCCCCCCATTTTCGAAGATTTTTTTTTCTTAGACCTAGTATCTTTGGTTTATAATTTAAGACATATATTTTCCTTGAAGTTTCAAAATAACACACAATTTTATACAGGGTGTATATTAATAGTAGCGAAAAAATTCAGTGAGCGATTCCTCGATTCCTCGTGGTGCCCAAAAAGTAGTTTTTAATTTGTGAAAAATTATTAATTGTTTTTTTTTTCTTGTTACTCCTCACAAAAGTTATTGTGAAGCAAGTTGGAGGGGTGACTTTTTCTACCCCTTAGGATCATAAAGGAACACCACCAACAATTTTTTTGATTGCCTTCTCGCTCTCAAAAACTGTCAAAATTTCATTTTTGTAAATTTTTTAGTTTCCAGGAAAAAAATTGAAAACTACTTTTCGGGCGCTATCTTTGGGGAGCGGGGAGCTGTAAATAAGTGGGAAGGGGCTCAAAAAAAAAGTTTTTATGGAAGGCCCAGCCTATTTTTTGATGAAGAATCACCCCCTTATTTTTTCGCAATTATTCATAAACACCCTGTATATATTTACTTAGTTTTATTGAAACCATTGGAATACACATAAGATAAGAAGATTTAATAAAAACCTATCGTTATAAAATTGTATCAAAGAAAAAGAATACGCACTTCACACAAAAATAGATGGTACTGTTTGTCGAAGAAATATCGACAAGATTGATGAAGCGCAAAAAAACTCGTGAAATATTTATATTATTTCTTACCCTAAATTAAAGTTTTGTTGATCTCTTGTGATTATTTTGGGCTTAGTACGCAAATTCTAGGGAAGGCTAGCAATATTATAAATGTTTTCAGATTCCTCGGCATCGCTCGTTACAAGGCGTATTATATGTACATAAGTACATGAAAACCAGGCGAACTTTGCGCCTGTGGCAAGTGCCACCCTTGACACGCCCTAGATACGGCTCTGCAGAATCGCCTCATAAATTTTTGGCACATATTTACTGAACACCCTACATACTTGATTAATGAAATATTATTTTTAGGGCGATGTGGAGGAAGACGAATCAGTTCCTGATAAAGAAGAGGACATACGACCGCGTTTCCATAAATCTAAAACACATACTGTCAAAATGGGTAGTGTGCCTGAAAATGGTACAAATGATGAAGATGATGATGACGATTTTGACGATGGTGATGATGACGGATCATTGTCTGATTGGAATCTTCGCAAATGTAGTGCAGCTGCACTGGATGTTTTGGCGAATGTGTTTCGAGATGATCTTTTACCTATTCTGATACCAATTCTGAAGGAGACATTGTTCCATCAAGAATGGCAGATCAAAGAATCGGGTATACTCGCTCTAGGTGCTATAGCAGAGGGCTGCATGACAGGCATGGTAGGACTTCTTCCTGAACTTATTCCTTATCTTATCAATTGCCTCAGTGATAAGAAAGCCCTTGTCCGTGCTATTACATGCTGGACTTTGAGCAGATATTCTCATTGGGTGGTATCTCAACCGCATGATGCTTACCTGAAACCTCTTATGACTGAGTTGCTGAAGAGAATTTTGGATAGTAATAAAAGAGTGCAAGAAGCTGCATGCTCAGCATTTGCCACTTTGGAAGAAGAAGCTTGTACTGAGTTGGTGCCATACTTAGGATTCATATTGGAAACGTTGGTTTTTGCCTTCAGTAAATACCAACATAAAAATTTACTCATATTGTATGATGCTATAGGAACACTTGCTGATTCTGTAGGTCCACATTTAAACAAACCTGATTATATTAACTTATTGATGCCACCTTTAATACATAAGTGGAATGTTCTGAAAGATGAAGACAAAGATCTCTTTCCCCTCTTAGAGGTAAAATTTATATACAACTTGTATCTAATTCTGCATACATTAAAATTTTTTCATCTTTTAGTGCTTGTCAAGTGTGGCTACTGCTCTTCAGTCAGGATTCTTACCTTATTGCGAACCTGTCTACTGTCGTTGCGTGTCCTTAGTTCACCATACCCTCCTTCTTCATGTGGTAAGTATTGATTGATGCTTATACAGGCTATTTCTAGTTGGGAGGTACAAAAGAAAATGAGAGATTTTTTGAATAATTTTATGGAATAAAAATAAACATGGGCCCACAAACTATTTGTTTTTGAGATACAGGGTGTTTTTTGGAGTCTTAGTTTAAAGTAATGATTAAACCAGATTAGGTAAATAAGTACCAAAGCTTAAAATGAATTTATTCATCACGGCTCACTAACTGGATCTTCCGGAGGATCACTATAGAATTGTTTAAATTTTTTTTCTTGAAACCAACAAGTGCAGCACCAAAAGAGAAAAGAAGCGGCCACTGTTCCAAAAAAATATCACCTTGTAAATTTGCATTCAAAATTAGCATATCACAAGATGAAAACTTCCAATTGGAATATCTATGTCAAATTTAAGTTTAATATATTGTGAAGGGAAGGTGCTATGAGAAAAAACTTGAATAAAAAAATCTAACTTTAACACACTGGAAAACAAAGCGTTTGCGGGCAATGGCTGCGTTCAGCGGAAAGAGCAATTGCAAATCTGATCACTGAGCGCTCACAGATCCGAAAGTGATCAGAAAGCGGTTTTCTCATCGAGATAGAATAGAGAGGAGACGACATCACGTGACTTGAAGCGGTACCACTTCGCCATTTTGAATGTAGATCTCAGTCAACTTTTGACCAATAACATTGCATAGTATTGAACAGATCCGTATTCATAATTTTTGCATATCCATCTTCACCATACTCTAAATATATTATAATTTATATGGGAGGATATGTTGTATATTATTTGAAACAAAAAATTGTTTGTGAACAATGCTTAGACTGTTTAAAAAGTGATGAACACGGTTTATTTTTGTAATCCTTCGTGAAATTTAACTTAATCCTACCCTGATCTTTCTCCAATTTAATAGTAATAGAATTAGCCCCGCCTACTGGTCACTTTTTTTCTAACACGATAACAGCTCATAGCGTCTCCTCTCTGTTCTATCTCGATAGGGTTTTCTGAACGGTTAGAAAATACCTAACCTCTAAAACCTCTGTTTTGACAGTTCTCACAACGTGTTGAGCTTAGTGTATGGTCCGTATATCGCCGAGAATTAAAGAGCGGTTACTAGTGGTTTTCAAAGATTCAGGTAACCTGCTTCGTATTTACGGATCGCTTGACACTTGTCAATGGTCAACTACATTTCTCATTGACAGAATTTTGGACGTTATAAATGGTTGATCTCTTTTAATTTGTAAATTTATTCATTCTACAAATCATTAATACATTGTTTCATAATTAAAATAATGAAGTTTTTGAGTGTTAGATGTCATGGAAAATATTCGTATACAATAAATTGGAATTTAAAATGACAACTGCCAACCGGAGTAGGCGTGGTTACCGAACCTAACCAGAATAAAAATATGGTTGCTCTGGTGACAGATAACTCACCGAAGTTTGAGGAAATAGTCACCGGCACAGATAACAGAGTAGAATAGATCGGACACTGACGTTCTATGATGGAAAACATTGTTTTTGGAGCCCTCATACGGCAGCTGCATCAGTTACTATGATATTACAGCACTCTATTATCTGTGTATTACAGAAACCTACATTGACACACATATTGAAGCCGCACTTGGCTCGAAATTTAAATTAGTTCAATCACTAGAATTATAGGAATTGATAAATGGATTGAAAACATTTTTCAATAAAAAATATGTACATTTTCATCATCCATTACAGAAAATTACAATGTTGATTTTATAAGCAATAATATATGTATACAGGGTGGCCACTTTTTCAATGGGATTGTATTGGTAACTTTTAAACCATAAGAGTTAGAAAGTCGGTCAATTGGAGAAAAAGTTGCATTCATCAAGCATTGTCAAGCAGTTCTAACAAATCGAGATTATCAGGACCGGTTATTGAGATATCATAGAAAAAGTAAATTCTCTCATTTTGATTTTTCTTTTTTTCCCACTTTATTTGAAATATTATCAAAAAATGTTTCAGGAATTTTTTATTCGACAGTAAATTATCCTTGATTTGACGTAATCAAATTTCGTTTCCAACGTTTCGTACTCTCTGGGACACCCCCAACCTCATTTTTTTCAATACGGACCTGCATATTTTATGACACTTTTCGAAATAACTTTTAACGCTGAATTCAACGATAAATCATACGATGTCATTCAAAGTTGATTTTCAGGTGATTTTAACCCTTATCCAAATTTCTTTGGGTCGGATCTGTATTACATTTAGGTACCTTCAGTTTAATTAACAACATGCAATACATTTCGATAGAAGATCAACTTACTCATCTTGAACTAAATGGAACATTAGAATCAAAGCAAGAAAAAAGTAGAAATGATTTACATATTTCAGTTCATACTAATTAAACGGAACTATCATTTAATCAAAGAAAAACCAAATGATTATTCGGAAGTAAATGAAAATTAATGAAGTAATTGTTCGAAATGCCCATTATTTTGTAAAATGCACTTTAAGGTTCTGGAACCCATACTTCTTATACATTTGCTTATTTCGTCTCCTTGAATACCTTCCAATACATTCTCAATCTTCTGGCGAAGAATCTCGGGTTCGTAGTATCATAAATTTCATTTTTGAGATATCATTAATTTTCATTTAGGTAGTTTCTTTCGAATAAAAATTTGATTTATCTTTGATTAAATCATAGTTCCGTTTAATCAGTATGAACTGAAATATGTAAATAATTTTTACTTGTTTCTTGCTTTGGTTCTAATATGTTCCATTCAATTCAAGATGAGTTAGTTGATTTTCTTATCGAAATGTATTGCATGTTGTTAATTAAACTAAAAGTACAATGTAATACGGATCCGACCCAAAGAAATTTGGATAAGGGTCAAAATCACCTGAAAATCAACTTTGAATGACATCGTATGATTTATCGTTGAATTCAGCGTTAAAAGTTATTTCAAAAAGTGTCATAAAATATGCAGGTCGGTATTGAAAAAAATTAGGTTGAGGGTGGCCCAGGGAGTACGAAACGTAGGATACGAAATCTGATTACGTCAAATTGAGGATAATTTACTGTCCAATAAAAAATTCCGGAAACATTTTTTGATAATATTTCAAATAAAGTGAGAAAAAAAGAAAAATCAAAATGACAGAATTTACTTTTTCTATGATATCTCAATAACCGTCCCTGATAATCTCGATTTGTTTGAACTGCTTGATAATGCTTCTATGCATGCAACTTTTTCTCCATTTGACCGACCTTCTAACTCTTATGGTTTAAAAGTTACCAATACAATCCCATTGAAAAAGTGGCCATCCTGTATAATGAGTAAATGTATATAAGCATCCAAGTCAATATTGGCTCCAAAAAACTTGGCAATTCTTCTGGCTGTGATACTGATGGTATTGGTTGTATGTTATTTTTGGAAGTGGATGATAATTCAAATCAGCATTAAAAACTTCAGGGATACCTTCACTTTCACCAACTTACTAAACATAGTAACCAAGGTGATATACGGGTCATACCCTTAGTGAGCGTAATTCAAAGTCGCTCAGAAAAATGGCGTCCGCTCACTAAACATGTTGAGTATGCGCTCAATGATCAGATTCGTTCAGCGAAAATTTTTCCAACTGTTGTGCCCGCTGAACGCAGCCAATGTTTACAGGACTTTATTTTCTTGAAATGATCTGAGGAATCATTCATTTCAGTTTATACCTGTAACTAAGTAACAATCCAGTATAATTAGTACCTTTCAAAAATGTGGAATTTATATTAAAAAAAAAAATATTTTTATAAAAAACTTTGTTTCATCAGTTTTCTCGTTGGAATAGAATTTCATGAAAAAACTTTAGGCTTCGATTATTTGACAGTATATATAATATTGTCTTATTAATGGACATCCTTGTAGAATTATATTCATAAATTTTCGAAAAAAAAAATGTTTACTGATTATATAAATACTCTCATCACGTGATGAGAAATAAACTGGATTGGACGTAATTTCGATTACGTCAATTGCAGCGAACACGTGTGTTAATTGCATTCAGTGTTTTGCTGCAAGTTCTTTGCATTTTCTGTGATGAAATATGTTAGTTTGAGCAGATTAATTTTCTCCATCGAAAATTCTTTAGAAACTTCGAACATACAAAACCTTTCATTGTTTCCTTGTAAATCTCTATCAGATTTTATTTTAGGCTAACCAACAAAATCCAGAGCAATATGATGCTCCTGACAAGGATTTTATGATAGTAGCTTTAGACCTGTTATCTGGCTTAGCAGAAGGGTTGAACGGACATATAGAAAAATTGGTGGGTAGCAGTAATATCATGGATTTACTGCATTTATGTATGCAAGATCCAATGCCTGAAGTGCGGCAGTCCTCTTTTGCATTACTTGGGGACTTGACCAAAGCATGTTTCCAACATGTCAGGCCTAAAATTTCAGATTTCCTTCCTATCTTAGGACAGAATCTGAATCCAGACTACATATCTGTTTGCAATAATGCAACATGGGCTATCGGTGAAATCAGCATAAAACTAGGTATTATTTAGGAATTGATTATTATTCAGGAACAAAAATGAAATAACTAATATTTCAGGTCCCGACACTAGACCATACATACCTCTAGTTTTAAATCAACTAATTGATATAATCAATAAACCAAATACACCAAAAACTCTTCTAGAAAACACAGGTAAGTTTGTGTTGTGCATCAAAATTGCATGTTATGTGTTTTGAAACGAATTTCCAGTGTGAAAAAGCACTTCATGCTGTTCAGCTCAGTTTCTCAGCAAGTGTCGATTTGATTTTACATTGAACAGCTCATTTATGTTTGAAGATTTGTTTTACATACTTTGCTATGTGTAAGGTTTCATTTGAAAATTTTAATTTAATGTTTTTTCATTTTTAACTATAGTTACCTACTTTAATTTGATTACTTATACATAGCATTGATATTTTTCAAGATGCATAATATGAGTTGCCAAAACTATCAGAAAACAATTTGAATTCAAATTTTCATTTGTAAATATGCGAAAGGTATGACAGTGTTGATAAAATTTGAACTTATTTTTTGACAGTGAATTTGGAATTTTATTAGAAGGTTCTTGATGATATTTCACTTTTTATAGAAAAAAAAAAATTAAAAATTTGAACTGAATTTCAAGTAATTTCAAAGTAAAAAGTGTAATTTAAACAATTTCAAATAATATGGTAATGCTACCAAAAAATTGATGGTATTCTGAGTGCTGCCGTTAGTAATCAATTCTTCATCTTGAAATTTACTCAACAAAGTCCCTTCTTAAATTTCGGCTACAGGTAGGAAAAAGTACATGTTATTGTATTTTTCTGTTAAATAGTCTGTTGATTTGTGTTTTATTATTGAATGTTTGTAAATGACAACATGAAAAATTGGGTAATTTTAGTTTCTTCTATTGATTTTTATTTTTCACTGTTTACAGGATTTGTTCAGTTTTATCAAGCACTGAATAAGTTTCATCAAGTTCAGATCAGGCAGTTCATTATAGTTTGTTTTATTTATATTGAAATAGACAAAGCTTTGTTTTGTTTATCTCCTTATTTATTAGACAAAAATCGGTCTTTACCTTCTAATTTTTTAGAATTTTTCAAATTTCATTATTATTTTTTTATATTGTGAAAATATTTCTCAGCACATGATTTCTTTTTCATATCCACCATTATTTTGAAATACTTCGACTAATTTATTTGAAAATTTACTGCCTGTCTGACTTTTATTATTTAATAATTAATTTGATTATGCAATTTGTGATTTGTTTGTTAATTGAGTTGGGTTTTTGTTCTGTTTTTGTTCTCGGAATAGCCATAACAATTGGTCGACTAGGTTATGTCTGCCCCCACGATGTCGCGCCCATGTTACAACAGTTTGTAAGGCAGTGGTCTGTAATCCTATTTTAATTATTATTTTATTCTTATCATTTATTAATAACTTCATAGTTCATTCGAGGAAGTTAATTAAATTTACTTCCTCTGTTTTTCATTAACACCTGCTTGAATATGTCTATAACTTTCCCAACGGACAAAATTGTTATGTGAGATATTTTTCAATCTTCTGCCATTATTGTTTCATTGTTATTTTGATAATCTTTAGAATATTTCGATCTTTAATATACACAGGTGAATGGAAAATCGATCAACAATTCATAATTTTTCAATATGATTTTAATATTTTATTGTCTTTTGGGAAATGTTAATTTTTTCAGAAATTATAACCTAATCTGTAGAAAGCGCAAAATAATGAAAGTGCAGTAGTACACCTATCATCTAGATGAACCAAATGAAATTTTTCCTAGCTTTTTTGCGCTTTCTATTCTTGCTATGAAGAAAAAGATTTATAACTTGTGATTTCAGGTGCACTTCCCTAAGAAATATAAAAGATAATGATGAGAAAGACAGTGCATTCAGAGGTATGTGTCAGATGATACAAGTTAATCCTGGTGGTGTAGTGCAGCAGTTTATCTTCTTTTGTGATGCGGTTGCATCGTGGATATCACCTAAGGAAGATCTGAAGGAAGTGTTTATGAAGGTAAAATAAAGTGTATATCCATCATGGACGCCATATTAAACTAGACCTATTTCTGTCCTTACAATGTGTGATTAAAATTCGCATGCAATCACAATGTAAATTATACCGCACCTGTATTTTTTTACTGATTATGCAATACAAGAATATCCTGAAACTGTTCAGATTTCATCGTTTTTCGGAATATTTGAAAAAATAGAGCTGAATTCGAACCTAGTATGACATGTTTGAGAATACCAAGGGTGTGATGTAGTACTTTCTTCTGCTTTAGTTTCTATAATCATAGAGATGGAAACCTATTTAATTAATATTAAATACGAGGTATTCTAATTGCCACCATTTTATTATGTAAATGAATAATAAAAAATAAATACCCTATTTAAAATGTAAGAAATCCAAACAAGCTATTACAGTTGTTGTTTACATAATGAACAGCGGAAATTAAAGTTATTCATATTTAATATTGATCATATGAGTACATTAAATTAATCGATATTGGTGTTTTATTGCTATAAAAAAATTAAAATCTTCAATGAATACTTATCCTGTGTTTCAGATTTTGCACAGTTTCAAGGCACAAGTAGGTGAAGAAAATTGGAAGAGATTCAGTGATCAATTTCCTCCAGCCTTAACAGAACGACTAACAGCTCTGTATGGGGTTTGAATTAGTCCTACGGTATGTAGTGAATATTTGATCATTTACTAATGTTAACTTCCTTTTTTTTCTTCTTTTTTTCAGGATCTTGGGGTAATTCAACGGCCATTGTTCTCGCGTCCAGGGTGGGTAAACCGTAGACGCTTAAAAAAAAAAGCGTACAGGGAAGGGTGGGTTCAACAGATCAATTCAAACAAAGGACCTATACTCACTGATATGTTATTCTAAAAAAAATTACTAATAAATTTTTGACAACTTTAGCATTGCAATTTATTTTCAAAGTTTTTTATTGAATTTTTAGAAAAAAGACTGAGTATAGGTTTAATTGAAGTTAATATTTTTGTCAAGCTATATTATCCACACATTTAAAGTGTTCAATGCACAAAATAAATCTTTTGATAATATTCTTCGAAATTAAATAAAGTCTAATGAAATTATGTTATTTCAATTAGGATATATAATCGATTTTATTGGAATGTTTCAATTGATATTCATATTGTCAGGAGATTCATTTTGTTGTAGTGAACATTTTTTTTTTTTAACAATGTGAGTTTTTTGTTGCTATGTAATATTCTGATCTAGATAATTCATTGAACATTGGAAGGAACTTGTTTTTTAGTGAAATTTCAGATTGAGAATACTACAAAGTTCCATGTTTAATTTTATATTTTAAGTGCATGTAATATGGTTGGCTCTAGTTGAAAAAGTGAGTATTTGGGCTTGGTAATTTTTTTCCTCCTTTCGAAAGCCTAAGAGATTAAACTGTGTGTTTCAATATTTTATAATTGCTAATCAGTTTGGAAATCATAGCTCTGTTGATAATTTTCTAGTCATAATTTTTAGTTTAATTCGGATTTTTATTATTGATTTCATTTAATGGTTTCTGATTTCGAACATGTTTGTATTTTTAAAATAATTCTTTATGAAATGAAAAATGTCTTGATCTGTTTATGCATATATACATATAACACCTCTTTTATGCATTTATGTTGGATCATGTTGAAATTTCATCATTTATAGGCAAATTGAATTTTTTTGGTGCATATTAGAAATTGTATATGTCAATATTTGGTAACTAATTTTCAAGTTCCTTCTCTTAGGCTGACAAATAACCTTTCCTTAACGAGGACTTCTGATATTTCCTAGTCCCAAAAGTGAGAATGATTAAACATTTAATTGCAACATGTGATAATAATTTAGTGATCATATAGATTAAAAGTTAGTTTGTGATACTTTTTATCATATTTGTAGAATAAAAGCAAGTATTCCAATATTTTTGCCAAGGAGATTAGTAAATTCATACTTGCTATAAAAAAAAAGTATCATGGGACAAAAATACTTAACATTTGTTATTTACTTTTAATTCATCCACTTATAAGTTGCAATATTTTGAGATATTAGAATTGTTGATTTTATGAGGAGAGTGAATGGGTTATCCTCATTGAAGCAGAAGTCTTCTGTCCTCAACACTCCAAATCCATTCCTTTTGCGTATTTACGCTTTCCTTATAGGCCGCAAAGGCCATTTGTACCTCAAATTCCAGAAGTGGTTCTTGTTTTCATCAAGAATATATTGTGAATAGTTAAGATTTTTCACTTGTATCAAGTTTAGTTTAATCCTCTATAACAAACCCAAAAACTTTCCAAATGTTCTTCAGTTATTTGTTTCTGGATTATGAATTAATCTTGTTTCGCACATGCATTTTTTTTATTGGAATTTTTATTCTTATTCATTGACGCTCTAATTAATTTAATAGACTATATCAACTTGATTCAAATTTAGATAGCTAGTTTTATCAATTGGCAATTATATTTTGCAGTATATCGACAACAAAAAATTTTATCTGGGGTATTAAATCATTTTTCCGTATAAGTAGTAGTTCCTACATTATGTACAAAAATGTCTCGATATGGAATAGTGATAAAATCCTATTCATAAATTAATTTTATCCTTTTTTTTTATCATATTCGAAACTGTTGTAACTTTTTCTTTCATTTTCACATTAAAGCTGCATATTTTTCCATTGTATCTATACTATTTATATCAGTATTTGTTATTTCTTAAGTATTCGGAATCTTTCAAAATTATTGCAATTTCCATTTTCCTAAGAAGAGAACTTTTCTTTAATGTAATCGAAATTTATTATTTACCAATGCAAAGAATGCTTTTTTATTGGTGCTTCTCTGTATTTGCCATAAATTAAATTCAGCGTAGTTTACATTAGAAATTTGTTTATTTTTCCTTTGTTTTGTACAATTCTACATTCAATAAAATTTATTTTCAATATATTCTTCAGTGAAAAATAATAGTGATTTTGTTATAATAATGTTATTTTTGTAAAATTATGTATAATAGACGATTGAATAAATTGTGATTTTGAAAGTTCTTAAAACATTCTAATTCTTGACTACAATGCAGAATTTATTTGGTATAAGTAAACATTTGGTTTATTGATCTGTGAACCATATTTTATATTGATAGCGTCCCGCTACTACTTTAAGCTTTCATCTTTGTAAGTGTAATTAACAGATGATAATCGACATAATATGTAATTTAATTAATCAAAATGGTACTTAAATTTTCAGGCTATATTATAATTCGTTTGAATTGGTTTTATACATGCGCAATAGAAAAAGAATTTGATTCTGGAGTGTATTTCTAGCTATCTCTGTGATTTGTTTATATTGTCAAATCTTATCATCTTTTAACCATAGTTGATAGTAATAAGGAGTCACTAAGTGATTTGAAAAAACAAAGGCTAATTGAATTTTTATCTATGACAATTATCATTAAGTATTATATAATTTTGTTCAACACAATTTTTCTACGATTATATTCATTAAAATAAATAGAGTAGATCTTCCCGACTTAAGATATTTTATCAGGTAGGTCAATATTTCTCTTCTACTGTCAAAGTAAAGTATTGACAATTCGGTGTTCTAGTGTCAAAATTCGTGTATTATTTGATTTTCTGGATTACAAATCGAGGAAAAAATAACACAGGAAAACTTTTCTCATTTTTGTGATGCTTATATCTTCTCAGAATATGTCCAATAATGGTTCGTATTCAAACGACAGAGATGTGGAAATTGCAGTTGATGCATCCTCCGGGGGTTTTTTCTTTTCTGATTTCAAAAAGTAAGACGATTTTTGTATGTTTTTAGGAATTTGCCCAAGATTCATTAGATATGCTGCAGAAATTGAAGTCTGTATTTTCTAGGCATGATGATCTCAAGGAAATGCTTGACTCGAATAAGGATAGTCAAAAGTTAGAAGCAATGAGGCGTATTATTGGGGTATTGAATAACACAAAAATTGGATTTGCTTTCATTTTAGAAATTTAACATATAAATTTTCAGATGGTTGCAAAAGGAAGAGATGCATCAGTTCTTTTTCCTGCAGTAGTCAAAAATGTCGTTTCCAAAAATATTGAAGTGAAAAAGTTGGTCTATGTTTATTTGGAACGATATGCAGAAGAACAACAAGATTTGGCATTATTGTCCATTGCTACTTTCCAAAGAGCTCTCAAGGTTAGTGTTGGTCAGTTTAACATGTTCACTGGGACATGTATCCCGGAGGTATGTGTTGAGGCTTAAATTCAGTGCGGCACCAAAAACATAGTTGAATTACTCCAGTGTGATAGCGGATACTGTTATTCTTAAATAAGTTGATTTCTATTGTAAAATTCTACTTATTAGTGTAATTATCACGACACATGCCCATGACATTGCCTGTTGGTTAGATGTAGGTCAAAAAAATTCACACATATATCCCCGGGGGGCATATGCCGCACAGAAATCATGAACTGTGATATGCTGCGGTGGGATGTGCCGCTCATAATTTGATCTGGACAAGTGCAGTGAATGTGTCAACTGAATCTTTAGTGTTCATAAAATTGTAATAAGATGCAAATGAGATTTTATCATCTGATATTTGATTGGTGTGTCAATTTGTATTGAATTTATAGGAACCAAATCCTTTGATAAGAGCAGGAGCCTTAAGAGTTCTTTCAAGTATTCGTGTGAAAATGATAGCGCCAATAGTTATGTTAGCTATCAGAGATGCATCAGCTGACATGTCTCCATATGTTAGAAAAACAGCAGCTCATGCTATTCCTAAACTGTACAAGTAAGTTTTTGGAATTTTATGCTTGATTTCTGTTTCTAGTTGTGAAGATTTTCTGATAATAAATAATTGAATGTTTCAGCTTGGATAGTGAACTGAAATCTGAATTAGTGACAGTAATTCAAAAACTTCTAGCAGATAAAACGGTTTTGGTTATTGGTTCAGCTGTAATGGCTTTCACAGAAGTTTGCCCAGAAAGAGTTGATCTTATTCATCGTGTTTATAGAAAACTTTGTGCCTTGATAGTTGATGTTGACGAATGGGGCCAGGTAGTCATTGTAAACATGCTGACAGCTTATGCAAGAATGCAATTTGCAAATCCAAATTTGAAGGTAAATCTTTCATGTCCATTCAATCTTAATATCTAATAGGAATTGCTCATGGAGAATTTATGGTTCCCCTGTGAGCTTATAATTTCCGAAAGAACAATTATTCGCGCTTCAATACCTGAAAAACTATTTACAATTGTGATGCAACTTTCTGTATGCTTATAAAATATGAACGAAAGTGATTTTTTCTGTCGTAAGCAGCTTTGATTGGGATCAGTATTTGGAAGGATAACTGCACTATTATACATATTGTTGCCAGGTGGCTGTGAATTCCTCCAATGAGATGGAAAGTAATTTTTACAGGAGAGAATTATTATAAAACTACAATATAATTATATTGTATAATTGAAATTATGTTGTAGTTTTATCATAATTCATTATAGTAACACTTCATTTGCTACCGATTGATATTCTTTTCAATGAATATCAGAAAACATTTGACTTTGGAGGTATTAGCAGCCCAGCGACGTCATGTAGTTTTTCTTAAGAAATAATTGGATTCACAGTGAATTTTTAGTTTGAATAAGTAGAACAAAATGTACTTAGGACTTCTCATGTTTTTTTTTTAATTTTCAGCAAAACACAGAAGCTGTTCAAGAAGGAGCTTTTTATGACTCCAGTTCTGACTCGGAAAAACCAGCCCCAACTTTAGATCCTGATCATCGGTTATTGCTGCGATCAACTAGGCCATTATTGCAGTCAAGAAATGCTGCTGTAGTAATGTGTGTAGCTCAACTTTATAATCATGCAGCCCCAAAAGGAGAAATGCAGTTAGCGGTGAAAGCTTTAGTAAGGCTTCTTAGGTCCCATGTTGAAGTTCAGAGTATAGTATTGAATGCTATAGTTTCTATAAGTTTGAAAAATAAGGCTTTGTTTGAGAGTTATTTGAAAAGCTTTTTTGTTCGTACTTCTGATCCAACAAATGTTAAACTATTGAAATTAGAGATTTTGACAAACCTTACCTCTGAATACAATGTTTCTGCAATCTTGAGAGAACTTCAGACTTATATTTCCCACAGTGATAAACAATTTGTAGCAGCTACAATTCAAGCAATTGGCCGTTGTGCCTGTTCCATTTCTGTTGTTACTGATTCGTGCCTTAATGGTTTAGTATCTCTTCTCTCCAATAGAGATGGTAAGTTGAGCTTTTCATAGTTAAATATCGATAAGGTTGTATTACGATAATACGCAATTTCAGAGGCTGTTGTCGCTGAAAGTGTAATAGTTATAAAAAGACTTCTACAAACACTAGCAGCTGACTTGCAAGAAATTATAACACATATGGCACGCCTTCTAGATAGTATTACAGTCGCCCAAGCAAGAGCTGCCATTTTGTGGCTGCTTGGGGAGCATTCACATGAAGTCCCAAAAATTGCTCCTGATGTTCTTAGAAAAATGGCAAAAACATTTGCAGATGAGGTAAATTCTCTGACTAGACCTTCCCATAAAATACTGGCTTTATCTTATATTTCTAGCATGATATTGTGAAAATGCAGGTGATGAATTTGGCTATTAAACTCTATATAACCAATCCTGAACAAACTACAGTATTATGTCAGTATATATTCAACATGGCTCGTTATGATCAAAACTACGACATAAGGGATAAGGCCAGACTTCTTAAACAATTCATAACTCGTGGAAATAACCATTTCTTAAGCAAAGCATCCAAAATTTTCTTGTCTGTTAAACCAGCTCCTTTATTGCATGCTACATCCAAAGGTATGGAAAATTATTTGTTTTAGAAATGCAATGTTAGAATTCTTCAATTTCTAGAACAAGCAGACTATCAACTTGGATCTTTATCTCACTACATCAAGCAAAGAGCCGGCGGTTACAAGCCCCTCCCAGATTTTCCTGATGTTCCACCTCCTGGTGATGTGAGAAATGTCGAGCCTCTTCCAAAGACAGATACTCCAAGATCTCGTAAAGGAGTGAGTACTACTTGATAATGGTAAAGGGATTAGGGAATTGGTCAATGAGTTATAACATTTGTATCCAATTTTCTCAATCAGAGAATGCACCATGGGTAGCTTTACATTTCTAAAAGTTAAAAAAAATTAACCAGAATTTTATATGATCTTTTACAAGCTATATTGTGTCATAGTACTGAGCAGAATTCACAGTAACAAACAATTATGACGAAATAGCTTCCTAAACTATGACGTTTGGATTGTGATGGGGTCCTTAAAGAATCTCTCGAGAATTATCAGTTGCTCAATAATCTCAATTTCGCTTATTACCTCTGAACAACTTGTTTATATTAAATGAAAGTGACAAACAGTTTACAAATATTTATTCAACTTCACTAATAGATGAATATAGAATTTGTAATTATGTTCTTAAGAATTTTTTTTGTATTAGGAAAAAAGATCCAAAGAAAACTTTGCTTGGAACTCTGAAACTAGCTCAAGAGGAGATTCTAGTTCATCAGAGTCAGAGACGTCTTCTGAAGAAGAATCAAGTGAAGATGAAAGTAGTGAGGAAGTAGAAACTTCTGGAGAAGAAACTCAGGGGTAATAATCTTTCAAAAAACTAATATATCTAACAATCATTAAAATATTTAAATTTTTTTTTTTTCAAGGAAAGAGAGTAGTTCATCAGAAACAGAGTCCTCATCAGAAGATGATTCGATCTTGGAAAGGAGTGATGAGGAAGATGAAAAGCCCACAGTTTTGAGGAAAACGTCACCACAAATCGATAATAACGAAATTAAAAAACCTGATTCAAAAATCAATAAAAAGTCCAATTTGGATTTATTGTTAGAATTGGACAACCTTGACGTTGCCCCAGTCCTTACACCATCACTTGGTGGTTTTTTGACTCCTGGAGTTCCTTCAGCCAACATTTCTTCCATTCAAGTAGTTCCTCCTTCTTTTCTCAATACCAAACAGCTTGAACTTCTCAACAGGTTGAATGGTAAAGGGTTTTCTGCAACTTACAGGTTCACTAGAAGTACACATTTATATTCCCCTAGTATGGCTAATATAAATATTGTTTTTACCAACAATACCCAAGAAAATATATCTGATATAAGAATAGGCAAAAAGGTAATTTATCAATTTGAAATTTATTCAACTCAACTGTCTTATTGACACAACACAATGCTGTTTATTGCTTTCAGAATTTGACTTCAGGAATGAGTATGTATGACTTTGCTGCAATACCATGCATTCCACCGAACTGCAATCTACCTGCAACTTTAGGAATTGACTTTAATGATTCTGCTCAATCTGCCAATTTTGAAATTGTTTCTTCCATTGGTGAGTAAATGTGATTTTTTTTCTGTTACTTGAGACTATCCATTGGCTGGTGTCTGTTGTATAAGTGAAAATTTTTTGGGAGATTAATATGTAAGGATTACTTCTAATCTAAAAAAGCAAAGTCAGAATTTCACAACACAACATAACCATAAAATGAAGTATTTCGTTTGTTTTTAGGAATTTCATTACTTTCTATTCTTCTATTTTCCAGGAAATTTCAATGTTACAGTGAAACCATTCATTGGAGAACTTCTGAGGCCAATAACGATGCCTGAAGAAGTTTTCCTTCAAGAACAGTCAAAAATTAAGGGAATGAACGAGCATACAGGTACAATTGAAAATTGTGTCGATGACATTTTGAGCACTATGAATGAAAACTGCAATATGGGTAAGTGCGGAAAAGAAGAATCGGATTATTTCAGGTGAGTTACAGATAAAATAAAAAGGAATGATAAGTTAGAGAGCGAATTTTTTCTTTTTCAGATTTGCTGGACAAACACTTACTTCTTCCAACCTATGTTTAGTAACAATACATCGATCTTCTAAAGTGACAATCACAGTCAATTGTAGCAATGTGGTGTTCGGATCTGTTTTATTGAATGAACTTATTAAAAAACTATGTTCATAGAAGATACTTTTTCTAATGTTATACTTTCAGTTGTATTTGATTTTATATTCAATGTTAACCATTTGCTACTATTTCCTAAATTATAAATTTTATATAAAGTACATTTATGCCAGAAAATGTATTTTTATTTCTTGTGCTTTTAACTAATGAATAATCTTTAAAATGTGATGATCAAATGAGATGTTATGGGAAGTGAAAAATAAAATCTACAAATATAAATTTATTTAAATACAAAGGTCGAATTACTATGAATAATTTTTGTATTATAACTGGCCAACTCATACTTCTGCTACCAGAAATAATCAATAGTTGACAGATTTGATGCAAATCTAATAGCTCATGATAATATTTTTCTACTACAGTAACAATCCAAACGCTATTTTCTGATCCATAAATCTTCAGAATTGAATATCTAAATAAATTGATCGTATGGACAAAGGACATATTCATAATTCCGAAACTATAAGTGCTAATGCTTTCTGGTGAAAATATTGTATTCAGAGGAGTTGCTACGTGCCTGATTTGTAAAATGTTATCAAGTCATGTGAAAATGTTTATATTGTAATTTGGAAAAAATGAACAGGATTGTGTCTTCAGTACTATTTAAATTTAATTCATGTTGAACTGATTTTTTTTGGGAAAAGTTTCTTATGCTCCACTTCATCAGTTGTATATTTTGGGATCAGAAGTACTTACAAATTTCCGGAACAATGTTGTTCTGGAATGCGGTGAATTTTGTAAGTGTCATTACTTTAGTTAATGAAATGGTACACCCTCATATTCTTCAAGAGCTGGGGAACCCAATTTTCAAAGGGATAATGCCCTCGATATATATAGATTGTTGAGTACATTCTACAGATACTTCTGATATTTGCAACTCATTCCGTACTATTGAATTATAAATGCCATAAATTTAATAAGGAGTTTCTAGGGAAGTGAAAGAGGTATACAAACTGAATATGTTCTAGTGTAAATGGAGCAAAGTATAATTTCGTAACAACATTAAGTTTCACAAAAACTGTGAAAAAAATATATGTATATTGCATTATCATTGCATAAGTTTCATGGAATAAGTTTATGCCTTCAACTTACAAAAAAATAAAAATATAACAATATTAATAAAATTTTTTTGACTGTAAACCTTATTTCCTTGTGGTTCAAAACAAAGAAAATTTCAACTTAAGAAAAACTATATTGGGCCTATAATATGTAGAACCTCGAGTACAATTTGATCTTATTAATTCTTCCCCGAGAAATCTCTTTCGTTTATAAAATTTGGTTTTCTCTATTAATGTTTGGTTATCACACAAGTGTGCCCGGATTTTAGGCCAAATATGGTTGTAAAAATATCCTTTTAATATGTTCACTTATCATGAATCAAAAATCGTATAGCCAAAATCCAATCTTTACATTGATTGGGATATTTCATGTGCAAGTCAAGATTTAATTTATTAGCAGTTTCATAATCTTTTCTAACAATACTATCTGACAACTTATATAAATCATTTTTCATACTGGTGGGGAACTGACCCATTTTCCACATGCCTTCCATGAGTTGTATTTTTTCATGAACCTCATTTGCGATTCCAGAATTAAGAAGGCTCTTAAAATTAGTTAAAGTCACTTCTGCCAAATCTTCAACTGGTTCTTCTGAAGAAGGTTGGTCAATATTAAGAGGTAATGCTGGTTTTTGAACAGCAGGAGTTGATCCTAATGGAAATGGAACTCTTTTGTTTCC
The DNA here is from genome assembly GCF_914767665.1 of Harmonia axyridis. Classification (NCBI taxonomy): domain Eukaryota; kingdom Metazoa; phylum Arthropoda; class Insecta; order Coleoptera; family Coccinellidae; genus Harmonia; species Harmonia axyridis. The sequence continues at coordinate 3,296,301 of NC_059508.1, forward strand.
AATTCTACTTCTGGGTGGAGGTTGGGATGCATTAAAATTCAACATAGGAGGATCATTCCATCCTGGATCAACTGTAAAATTAACTTAGTAATACATTTTAGGAAGACTATGAAAAATAATATGAATTATCATTTCAAGTGTTAATATAATCATTTACATGACTAAAAGTGAACACTTACCTTTTTTTGTCTCATTATTCATTTTATAGTTATTCAATAATTTGTATGAAAATTGATCTTTTTTTCTGCTAAGAAATAATGAAAATATTTCTTTAAATAACCTACATTTTCAAAGGTTTTCACAAATCAAATGTCTTTTGAGGAAAATATATTGGAAATGTCTCTACTCCATAGAATATAATATATTTAATTCTCTTATTCTTGTTTTATTTTTGGATGAAGGTGAAGAATTTACTTATTCGAATCTTCGTATCTTCGATACGAGAGTAAAATAATATATAATTTGATAGTATTTAGTGTAAGGATTTCTTGTCTAATACGTAGCATATATTTCTGGTACTGGTTACAGAAACAGGGTGAAAGTTTTTGAGTATATTTATGCCTGAGTTGAGTTAATTCAAACATAAATCTAAAATTTCGTTCACGAATTTTGTAACCGGAACATATGATGTATATCAGGAGCAGGAGAACAATTTAATATGCAACACAAAAAAGATATTCTAGTATGATTGGTGATCTAAAGAAGATCTGGGATCTGGATATATTTTTAACCTCATCCGTAAGTTCCTGAAACGAATTTTTGATTTTGGAAGTGATGTTCGTGTGTGAAATCGGAACATTGGAATGAAAAATCAAGAATATCTGCTCCTGCTATAACTCTTCAGTCTCATATGTCCCTTATTCAAACTTCTAGAATTTTCGTTGGAATTTGCCCCTTTTCAACACGAAAAACGCATCGAAAACCAGATATTCGGGACGCAGCTCTTCTCCAGACAGTCAGTCACACTCGAATACGTTTTGTGTGTCGCCTTTTCAATTGTTTTCCTGCTCCTGGTATACCTCCTAAGTACAATCTGTTACTGTTACCAAATTCTTGATGTTTCGTTGAAATTAACCCATTTCACTCAAAATAATCTCATCCAAACTGAAATATTCGTATCAATATGATGAATGAGGAGGTATCCGATCGCAGATCATCTTCAGGCAACCAATCATAGGCGAATACGTTTTGTGTATTGCCTATTCAATTTTCTTCTGCTCCTGATACACCTCCTCAGTCTCATATGTTCCTGTTACCAAATTCTTGATTTTTTGTTCAAATTTACCCATTTCATACACGAAAATCAACCAAACTCAATATTCGTATCAGGAAGATATGATGAATGAGGTATCCGAATCGCAAATCGTTTCCAGGCAACCAATAATACGCGAATACGTTTTCTGTCTTGCCTATTCAATTTTACTCCTGCTCCTGATATACCTCCTCAGTCTCATATGTTCTTGTTACCAAATTCTTGATTCTTCCCATTTAACCCTCTAAAATCGCATCCAAACATAAATATTTGTATCAAGACATATGATGAATGTGGAGGTATCCGGGTCACAGATCTTCTCCAGGCAACCAATCATACTCGAAAACTTTTTGTATGTTGCCTATTCAATTATACTCCTCATCCTCATAAACCCTCTCAGTCTCATATGTTCCTGTTACCGAATTCTTGATTTTCATTGAAATTTACCCATTTCACCAAGGGAAATCACAACCAAACTCAAATATTCGTATTAGGAACATCTGATGAATGAGGAGGTATCCGGGTCGCAGATCTTCTTCAGGCAACCAATGTTACTCAAATACGTTTTGTGTGTTGCCTACTCAATTTAACTCCTGCTCCTGATATACTTCCTTAGTTTCATATGCTCCTGTTACCAAATTCATGATTATTCGTTGAAATTTTCCCATTTCGCTCACGAAAATAACATCCAAACTCAAATATTCGTATCAGAAACATATGATGAATGAGGAGGTATCCATGTCGCAGATCTTATCAAGGCAACCAATAATACGCGAATAGGTTTGTGTCTTGCCTGTTCAATTTTACTCCTGCTCCTGATATACGTTCTCTGTCACATATGTTCCTGTTACCAAATTCTTGATTTTTCATTGAAATTTACCCATTTCTATCACGAAAATCACATCCAAACTCAAATATTCTTATCAGGAACATATGATGAATGAGGAGGTATCCGGGTCGAAGATTTTCTGCAGGCAACCAATAATACTCGAATACGTTTTGTGTGTTGCCTATTCAATTTTACTCCAGCTTCTGATATACCTTCTCAGCCTCATATGTTTGTTACCAAATTCTCGATTTTTCGTTCAGATTTACCTATTTCATCCACGAAAATCATATCCAAACTAAAATATTTGTATCAGGAACATAGGACGAATGAGTAGGTATCCGGGTCGCAGATCTTCTTCAGGAAACCAATAATACGCGAATACGTTTTGTGTGTTGCCTATTACATTTTACTTCTGCTCCTGATATACCTCCTCAGTCTCATATGTTCCTGTTACCAAATTCTTGATTTTCCGTTCGAATTTACCTATTTCCTATGAAAATCACATCCAAACTTGAATATTGGTATCAGGTATCATTATTTGTTCCTGATACGAATATTTGAGTTCGGATGTGATTTTCATGAGTGAAATATGTAAATCTGAACGAAAAATCAAGAATTTGGTAACAGAAACATATGAGGCTGGGAAGGTATATCAGGAGCTGGAGTAAAATTTAATAGGCAACACACAAAACGTATTTGAGTATCATTGGTTGCCTGAAAAGATCTGCGACCCGGATACCTCCTCATTCATCATACGATAATGATACGAATATTTAGGTTGGATGAGATTTTCGTGGGTGAAATAGGTAAATTTGAACGAAAAATCTAGAATTTGGTAACAGGAACATATGAGACTGAGGAGATATATCAGGAGCAGAAGTAAAATTGAACAGGCAACACACAAAATGTATTTGAGTATCATTGGTTGTCTAAAGAAGATCTGCGAGCAGGATCCCTCCTCATTCATCATATGTTTCTGATACCAATATTCAATTTTGGATGTGATATTCATGAATGAAATAGGTAAATTCGAACGAAAAATCATGAATTTGGTAACAGGAACATATGAGACTGAGGAGGTATATCAGGAGCAGGAGTAAAATTGAGTAGGCAACACACAAAACGTATTCGCGTATTATTGGTTGCCTGCAGAAAATCTGCGACCCGGATACCTCCTCATTCATCATATGTTCCTGATAAGAATATTTGAGTTTAGATGTGATTTGCGTGTGTGAACTGTGTAACTGAACTTTAGAGAATTCAAAATTTGTGATAAATAAAAATACAGAAAAAAATTTATGAAATTTTTAATATTTGATATCCGTTGTCTTCAGAAAAAATAGCCCAAATATTTTTAGGAATAGGCTGAGGAAATAGTGAGTGTTATTGGGAATGAAAGTGCTATTTTTTCCTATCAAAGAAGGACAATTCAGCCTTACGTTTTAAAAGTATACATCTTCCATTACTCTGGCGGATTAAAAAAGTACTGCAAATTTTATACAAGGGTTTATTATATTACCATTTATCATCAAATATGCAAGAACATATGGAAAAAAAATATAATATCAATATAAAAAAATTATGATTAACAGGTGAGGGAGAGATTCGAATAAGGGCTTCGAAACTCGAAGAACATAGTCAAAAATTCATAACTCTGGATCTATGAATGGCAGGAATTTGCTGTATAATATTCATTATTATTTTAGTTACACATGTTCTCAATATCATAATTGAATGGCTCCTTCCTTCAAAACTTTGGTTCCATATAGGGATTGACATAATAGTCCTGTTTTAAAGTGATTACTACATATTACGGTTGTGGCAAAAGGTTTTTTGTCTTTACTCCATATTTTCATCACCCATTCAATTTAATTTCTCGGAAACCTGTGAAAATATTCAATAAAATAAACGATAAATCCCTTCTTGTTTTCTTACCTAAGAAATGTCAGGTCCAACCCTTTTTTGGATATAACAACACAATTACAAGCTACACACGAAGCAGAGATACTTCAAATTGTTTATTAGTACTCAAATAAGCACCAGAACACCAACAAACACTCAGTAAATTAAATAAAATAAAACGAAGTAATTTCCACTATGTTATTACATAATAAATATTAACATAGTGGAAATTACTTCGTTTTGTTTTATTTATAATGAATTTCCGCCAAGTAAGGACCGAATCCATTAAATACTCAGTAAATTGTTTAAAAATCAGTAATCACCACAAGAAAACACATACAATCAGTTCAGAAAACCAATGTTTTGCCTTTAAACCTTCCATCCTTGTCACATACACCGATATCAATGGTCTCTCTCTAACGCCCAGTCCATGTTATTATAGGTCTATGGAATTTAATACTAGCACCGCCATCTGTGCATCAGACCGGCGGCCTAATACCTCCCCATTCTCATATCTTCCTGTTACAAAACTCGAGAAGCAACCTAACCTAGGTTAGGTTTTTCGTTCGAATTTAACCATTTCACACACGGAAATTAAATAATATCATGGGTTAGGAGGTATACGAGTTGAAGATTGTTTCCAGGCATCATGCACACAGGGACGGCGTTAGGAGTTAAACGACCGTTTTGGGCGCCTCTATGTCCCAGTTTGCTGGTCGCCTTTTCATATTTCAACATTGATTTTTAAGAACACAAAGGTTGTTCCGCTGCGCTGCATTCCCTGCAATAATTGAAGTGGTTATTAGCTTCTCGAAACGTCGGAAACAACCATCCGCACAGATGATGGACAGCCCAAATAACTATCTATCATATAGTCCATCAATATCAAGACAACAATACTGGCTTCAGGCGCCAAAATTACTTACGCCGACCCTGCATGCACAAATACGTGTCACTAGTATGCACATTTATTGTTGTGCTTTCACCTAATGAATTTTGTGTAAAAGTATTGACCACATGCGTTGTTATGGGAAATGAAGAATAAAATCTACAAATATAAATTTATTTAAATACAAAGGTGGCGTTTTACATTGGAAATAACTCTGAACAATTGTATTATAATTGGTCAACTCATACTTCTGCTACCACAAATGTGACCAGAAATAAACAATTATTGACAGATTTTATACAAATCTAATTTCTGACGATAATATTTACCTACTTTAAATAACCTGCAACATTCATTCGATTAAAAAAAGTAAAATTGTCCATATAGACCAATTTCAGACATCTGCGAATAAGATTTATAAAATTTTCATAACTTAACACAATATACATATTGACCGCAATTTATATACACATGTTGATATTCGAAAACGCGCCGTTTATAGTTGAACCTCATTTATTGTTTCCGATCTTCGTTTTTAGTGCTAATAAGACCCGTGTAACCGCCTAAAGAACCTATGGAAGACATCTCATCCTTAGGCTTGAAGTTATTAAACGTTAATAGCAGAAATAATATTGCATATCTCACTCAGAATAAATAGAATCAAACAGCATTCTCTAATTTACAAATAATCCACTATTTACATAAGCTGACAAATGTCTGAAATTTCAAAAGACAATTTTATACCAAAAATAGTGCATTGAAATCTATGCTAAAATTGTTCAAAATATCTTTGCACATAAATGGACCTTTTAGAAAATATTATATACAATTTATTTTACAATTATATCTGGATCATTCCGAAGGCAATATTCTTTGATGACAAATAATTTTCTATTAGTAAAAAAATTGTTTGAGGTTGATTCCAAGCATATGTGTAAAACAAAATCATTAATGATCTAAATTTATCTTCAGTGTCAATTAAATTGATGAACATTATTATAAAAGTGTATTTGAACATTTGAGGATGACAATTGAAAATTACTCGTCTTCACAGAAAATTGAAACAGTTATGTTTGGTTTTCTTTTTCATATCAAATAATACTGATTTTCTTAAAAACCAATCAACACTCACAATTCTTCATATAAAACAAAATTTTGTACATCAAATGGCAGTCATTTCTTCGAAAAATACATATTAAAAAAGTTTAGAAAAGCTTGTATTATTAACATCTAAATCTTATTCCATGAAAATGTGGAATAAACATTAGGAGACAGGGAAAACATTCATTTGAGGATCATGAATAAACACCAATTGTTTAAAAATTAAATAGCCGCACACCTAGTGAATATGCTACAAAATATATTTAATATGTATAGAATATCACACCTTTTTTGGTTTCTACTATATTGCTTGATATTTCAATATACCCGACTGTGATGAGAAATAGAGAAAATCATAGAGTGAAAATTAATTATTTATTAAAATAAAGAAATTATAAGTGAAACTCATACTTGGTGAAATTCAATTAAGAAATTGTTGAATGTAGCAAACAAACAAAATGAATAAATTAACAATTAAACAGAAAATTGTTGATAATTTTCAGAGCACAAATAAATCATGATAAACATTCAAAGAACATCATAATTAGTAGAATCTAATAATAATCATATGAATTGACAAATTTTTATCATGACTTTGACTAGATTGTAGTGAAACTTCATGATTATTCTTAATTACAATATCACATGTTGGAAGAAGATGCGGTAGTTTCACCTTGATATCTATCAAGGGCCGTCCCTGATGTCATAGAATCTTTATTACATCTAACAAAGTCCGTTCTTTCAAAACAGTTGTTCAGAAAAATTAAATTCCCGTTATATGTAAACACCACTTACACATCATTATGAAAGAATAGGATATTGCTTTAGGATATCATTCAAAATTATCTGGTGGAAATGCACTCTTCAAAATGGTCTAAAATCCTTCAGTTTTTGTACATTGAGTATTGATTGATTTCTGTTCACTAGTTTATATACAGGTTACTTAAAACAGTAAAACACAAAAAAAACAAGAGGAAACAAATTACTAGATTGAGTAACATTCATAAATGAAATTAACATTTGGAGAAAGGGACATGCAGAATTTCACTATTTCGGAAAATTCTCTTTGTATAAAAATAACATTACAAAATTATTCATTCACATGGTTTGTCGAAGATATAAGAAATAAATATGTTGAATATTTATTTCATTAAAGTGTTTGAAAAATTATTAATCACTTAACACAATTTAGACTCTAAAGTAGAAAAGCTGCTAGTATTATATTACATCAGTTGATTTTCCTCACAATTATGCTTGAAAAATACTACTTGTTTTATATTTTTACTCTTGAAATGTTAGAAAAAAACAATCTTATTTCATAATTCTGTAGGAAATTTAATACTTATGAAATATTCCCATCGAAAAATGACTAGATGGAGTGGCAGGCGATAAAAAAAAAGATCCCAACAGTTCAACAAAAAAATTATTCATAAAATAAAGGTATGGACTAATTTTCATTGAAATTTTGAATTGCCACTTTAACAAGAACTGTTGATTAGAAAAAATGTGATGAACTTTGAATCAATATTGGTATTATGTATTTAAATTAATATTTGTAATGTGGAAAAATCATCTTTATCAGAATTAAAGATTTGGTATATTAGTAGTTTTATTTTTTGTTGCAAGAGTATGTGTATTAGTTTTTGGTATTTCTCCAAATATTGCTTTGTACAATAATAGGAATCAGAATCGTTTTTCAACAATAATGAAAAATGTCATATTTGAGATGGATAATTGACTTTATTGTTTTAGTTTTGGTCTATATCATGAAGGCGAAAGCATAATTGTGAGAAATGTTTTGTATCAGCTTCTATCCCCTGAATCAGTTATTAAAAAACAAACAAGGAGTAAGAAAATTATACAAAAACCAGCAGTGAAGTTTATTGCATTCACCATCGACACAATAAGCACAACCTAGTGAATGCAATAATCTTCACATATAAGAAAATTCATCAACTAAACATATTAACCATTATTAATTTTTCAACCAAATTGATATAAAACATCCTAAAAGTTTATAAATTTGTAGTTCATCATCCTTACATAACTACTGTACACGGCACCAATTAAAGTGTCCAAGGGCTAGGCCAGAAAGTCTGGGTCACTGAAATCATTTTCACTATCATCCCCTGATGAATTGGCATATTTTCTCCGTTTCTTTTTATGCCTATGTTTTTTAGTTTTTTCCGAAACTCTTTGGGTCCGTGAACGTTTTGTTTCACTGTCAAGTCTTCGATTAGATATCACCAATTTGGGCACTTTTGGCGTAGTAGGGGTCGTATCCTGCGAATCGTAAAAATAATTGAAATACCTTGCATGGAATGCATACATAATGATAACTAACGACAAGCTGTGATAACAATTTCATTCTTGTTAAACCCAGTAATTCTCTCAAATCACTCGAACTATTTTTCAATTTCATTTTCAAAAGTACATATTTCCATAAGAATGAATTGAGGTCAGAGTACAGCAATCAGAATTTTGAACTTGCGAACGGCAACCAACAGCTGATGAAATCCTGAGTGCTCATATTTGCAAGAATCGTCTTTTCAACCGATACTAATGAACAGAACTTTTCCAAAAGTTAAGAATCAGTTTATGCTTTGTCAAACGCCCATTTCAATATACTCGTACTGCGTCTAGTTTAGAAGAATTTTTTAAGAATATATTTTGGGAATTTCGTTGACCAATTTCCGGTACTTTTTCAACGAAATTGCATGTTTTCCGTTTGTCTTACCTTGAAATTTTCCAACGCCATCTGATCTGATGGCGTAAGAACTGAAGATTGTGGTGTATTGTTGCCTGTAGTAACTAAAGTAAGGCTATTAGCAATATTGGGCACTACCTTATTCTCTTCATCATCCAAATCGTCTGGATCAAGTTGCAACATCAATCGTTTGAACTGTCAAAAAGAAATGGTAATTAAAAAAAAAATAGGACTTTAACTAGGTTGAAACATACATCTAAATACTGCGTTATAAGATCCCGCCTGCCGTCCTCATCCAAATACTCGGGTAGATCTCCTTGTTTCAATTTCTGTAACGTCGATTTAGGATTGAACATAGAATTATTCCTCCTCGTTATGCTTTTTTCATAAACTTTTGCTGCTTCTGTTGGAGAATATTGCTGTATCTTACTGAAAAAAATTCGAAAAGTTCATCATGTGAAGTACAAGTGGTTGCAAAGATTAAACCAACCTATCGCTAAGGCCATAAATTTCTTTGATGTGTTGTTTTAACATAAGCAGAAGCAAGCAACCCTGAGCCGCTGTCATACATGATTGCAAATGTAAAGTGTCTTCAGGCATTCTACTGACTAAGGCATCTTCCTCATCATCATCTTCATCTAGGGCAGATATACTATTGCTTACTATTTCACCGTTTTCCGTTTGCAATGTCATCTTTTGGTTATCGGTTAATATAAGACCCTAAAAAACATTTGCTCAGACAATTTCGAATCATTCAGGAATAAAAGATGACTTACCTCCCTGAAAGATTGTAATAAATTAGTACCAGAGACTGAGATCATTATATCGATGTGATGTACAATAAATAGCGGCTCATCTTGCACTTGATAGGGGAAGTAAGCCAGGTTATCAGCCAGATAGAGCATAAAGGATAACGTCGTTCTCTGAAAATGAACACTCTATAAATAACATTCAGATTGATTGTACAACAACTTACTGCATGCTCGTCAAACTGCTTCAAGATATTAAGTATTAAGGCACGTCTTTGTTGTCTAATATTGCGCAAAAGAGAATATAAAAAACCATTTAAAGCAGCTGGATATTCCCCAGATTCCTTAACTTTACAACCCCTTATCACAGTTTCCCCTTGTAACATTTTTTGCAATTGGTACGACAGTCGTATTCCAAAAGTAGCTTTGGTATGTGTAAAACCAGGATATCTAGATTCGATATCCTGTAATAATTTATCAGCTGTATGTGATACTGATTTTTCCACGTCAGTACTCATACATATTAAACAGGGCACCACCTAAAAATACGATATAATCAAAAAGTATATCAACTTTTAGTAAAATACCGATATTTACCTGAACAGGATGAACTAAACCTTGATTGAAAACCAACTGAATAACTTTGAGGCATGATTTCCTAACCAATAAATCTGTGTGCAAATATGCTTGTAAAATTTCTTTGAGGTATATCTGGATAATTGTACTAGCCATTCCAGAAGATACATCTCCCATCTCCTTCAAATTTTCTTCCTTCGACCTTTTGTCCCATTCCAAATTTTGTTGCACCATTCGATTTTCTTCTTCAACCAAATAACTCTCTATATTCGAAAGTACTTGTGTTTTCAAACCACATGAAGCTTCAGGGGATACCAACACATTATGATAGAACATTTTGAGATCGTTCTCCAACATAAATTCATAATGTCTTATGCATATGCTACCCAAAGCTTTCAAAGTGTTCATTTGGATATCTTGATCTTCCAAGTGAAGATAATACATCATTAGTTGATACACCTGCTCTTTGATATCATGATCTAAATCACCTACAACTTCGGGGTCTTTGAAATTAAAATGACATAGAAGTAAACCAACTATAAAAAACGATCTTCTCACAGTAGGTCTAGTCGACATGTTATTAACATATTTCTCATAATCCGTATCCAATTGTTGTTTGTAACATACTAGGTTCTGATAATATTTCTTGAAGATATCCCTGATTAATTTGAAATTTCTAGTTACTTTATTAATGATGGATCCTAAACACGACAAACAGCTGCTAACAATAGGACGAGTTTGTTTCAACACCAGTTTGATCGAGTCCTCTTCCAATTGTGCTAGGAAGGAATCACTTGGATGCTCCATTAATGGAACAACCATTTCCAGCATTCTTGCAACACTTGTGATTATCTCAATATCTCCAGAAGACTGACATTTTAAACCAAGATAAGGTTGGAGGGTACTTGCATGCTTAACGAGAAGCTGTGGACGAATCCTGGCAAAAAGATGGAGTGTGGTCAAACAGGCTACAAGTCTTTGTGAGGCAGATGAGTTATCGTTTGTTTCTTCTAAACGCAATACATTTTCTATCAAACAATCCACTATTTGTCTGCATGCAAGCAGCAATGCTTTGGGTGGTTCAGACTGAACTTTTGTAGAATCCTCTTTGTCCTCTTTAGGTTTAAAGAGCTGAAATGTAAAAAAATAATTAGTGAATGAGTCTTTTCGTGACAATTTCTCTTGTACACTTACGCTGATCAGGAGCTGTTCGAACCATTCCAAACCGATGTCTTTGGAAGATGCCACAACGTCAGTAATATTCATCACTTTTCTCAGCAAGGAAGTATCTTTGGTTGGTGTGAACCACATATTTTGAAATACCTCCATGACCAGCTTTCTGATACCTTCTTCATCGTTAACCCTCCTGATCATTTTCACACAAATTTCTGGTATTTTAGGAAAATCAGGACATTCGATACATATGTCTTTCAATATTTTAATGACCCTTTTTCTTACACTTACACCTGTATCAAGTATTCTAGCAGACAACATCTCATAGTACTTATCTATCAGTTCAGGACGGCTCAAAACGAATTTACCAACCAGATCTACAGCTGCTTCGCGTACCGACGTTGAATGGTCAAGAAAAGAATGATTGACCCCCATTTGCATGTCGTGGCGACCCAAGACACTTGGGTCAGCTTCCACAATCATGGTGAGACACTTCATAGCTTTGGTTCTTATTGCTATTGAGGTTTCTTTTAGAACTATGAGAATCTAGAAAATTAAATTAATTAAGTCCCATATGAACTAATAAGATCTCTAATTGATTATGAGGTGCGCATCTAAGTTCCCGCTGTTTTTTTAATGAAAATGCAATTTTTTGATGAAAAAAAAAAATGACTTGAAGTATTGCCCATTATTAGCTACATCATTTTCTCATCTTCCTGGTGAAGCTAGAATACCGTTAGACGAAGGAGAAGCATACCGGGTAGCCCCTAGGACTTTTTTTCTTTTGGGTTGCTGTAAAAGCATTTTTCATCACCCGTCACGATGCGATGAGGAAAACCCTTTCTTTTTTTGCCGCTGAAGCAGTTGTTAACAGGCGAAAAAACGACGTTCAACGTCCCTTGGCTTCAATTTATTTATTGACTTTAGCATAACTCAGTACAATTAACGGTACAACCGATTTGAAAATAATTATAACAAATTACAAGAAAAAAAACAAGAAAATCACAAATGATCAATAAACAAAGAAAATCAGGAAGTTAGCCAACACCGTAAACTGTGGCAACAATAATTAAATAATTATATGGAATACCTCACCCCTAAAGCAATTTATTGATACTTCGAATAAGTCCAACAAGACAGGGGAAAAATTATTGAGAAGTGACGTAACACGATGTAAATAAAAATGTTTACGGTTATTAGTACGAAGTGTCACCTGATAGAAAACAAACTGTCCACGAGTGTTGATCATAGGAACATTCAGATTGAATTTACATAACAAATTAGGACAATCAATCATACTATTAAACAGCTTGTAAATTAACAAAAGATCCAGGTAAGATCTCCTAGACTCTAAAAGGGCAAGCGAAGAAAAGACCTCAGAGACCTCAAAAACTGCAATGTGGGTGATATAAAATGGTGACCACACAGTCGAAGCATACTCAACAATGCTCCTAACAAATGAGCAGTATATTAATCTCAACGTTTCAACAGTGAAGAACTTGCTATTTCGCTCAATAAAACCTAGTAATTTCATGCATCTCTTCATCACATCAGACATGTGATTGCCAAAAGCTAATTTGGAATCCAACTACACACCGAGGCCTCTAACCTCACTCACCCTTTGTAAACAACAGTCACCAATATAATAATTATGATTCAGTGCAAGGCCGCGATGAAAGAATATAACATGGTATTTGTCAGTATTCAACAATAATTTATCAAGTTCACACTAAATGAAAAATAAGTTCAGGCCATGTTGTAAAGCAAGGGCATCATTTATCGTAGAGATGGACTTAAACCTAATCTTCACATCGTCAGCAAACAACAAAAACAGACAATCAGAGAAAATAGAAGCGACATCATTAACAAAGAGAAGAAAAAGTAGAGGTCCAAGTGACTGCCCTGTGGTACTCCGGGGGCATAGAAAAACGAAGAAAAGGAGTTATTGAACTCAACTACCTGTTTTTGAATTATTCCCAAAATCAAAGTAATATTCACACAACTAAAAGTATATGACGTGAGTGTCAAAACAGTTTGTTTACCATATGTGTAAGCTTGGTTCATGACGTTTTTGGATATGTTAAAATCGACCAGCACTTACTGCTGGAGCTGTCTATTGAAAAACAGAGGGAACTTAGTTGGGCACTTAATAATATAATGGGTACTTACAGCTTTGAGATACTTATCAAAACTTTGGCAGAAGAACCGTTTCGAAGCTAAATATTGAGCTATTAGTTCGGCACTAGTATAATCGATATAGGTTTGAAATATTTGTACTCTATTCCCAGATGATATGGCTTCCTGAAAGGGTTTGATTTTGGATATCAGAAACTTCTTACGTTCGTCCAAAAGTTTGAATTTTTCTGCATTTTCCTGATTCACAGATTCCTTTTGATCATCATCAGTCAACTCTTCATCTGAATTGTCTCGTCTTTTGGATTTGTACACGTTATTTTTCCTATTGCCTTTGTTACCCGATGCCAAATGCATTTTTTCATTGACCACATCTTTGTACCACTGGGATATATAGAAATGTCTTGCGTACTTATAAGATTGATCACTCTGAGCTTTAACTGACAGAAAGTCCAACAGAACTTTCTGCAGAAATATAGTTCTTTCCTCATCTGTGTCTTCTGAATATTTCTTTTTCTGAAATTTGTTAAATATGAAGATAATTATGCAAGTCCAATGTTTTATGTTGTTACCTTGGTAGAAGTCTCATCTTTAGTCTTTGATTCTTCATTTTTGATGTCTTTTATCATTTGATCAATCGTATTAAGTTTGCATCTGGACATAACACTATCCCTTCTGAGTCTTGCTGCAACAACACCCAAATAGTCCAAACTTACTACTCTCAGAGACATATCTGTCCCTTTATTTGAAAAATTGCCAACTAGCATACAACCCAACAAGCTCAACAGAAGCTCAGTAGCTGGCCATTCGGGTTTGTTAACTGTTGACAAAAGATCTTGAACAAAATTTTCAAACAAAGGGCGATAATCGATATCCTCATTCTTGCTACCACATTTATTCAGAAACACCGCAAGAAATGTTCCAGCTATAGATCGGGCTTTTTCTATATTATTACAGATAAGAACATCCTTATCTACTTCCTACAATAGCAAAAACAAATTTTAAAAAAAAATCCAAAATTGTCAAGCATAAACTCACGTTTTTAACATTATCTTTAGCCTGTTCAAAGGGATCGCGAGTATCAACTGTCAAATTATCAGGTAAAGCAACAACACACTGAATCAACTGTAAAACCAGAGCTGTCAACATTTGTATATGCTCTTCACTGTTCAGTCTATACGTTCTTAAACTACGTTTGGTGCTTGGAAGACGGGCAATTGAGGCTAGGATATCATCCAATAATAATCTTCGATGTGATTCATACCTGGTAAATATCTGGGTAGGGAAAAAAAAATAAAATTGAGTCATTTTGAAGAATAAAAATATTTGGGATACACAGTGGACTTAGGGTTGAAGTAATCACACTCCTTTCCACTAAATCTTTATTTGTTCAACACTTTCAATGCTGAGCCCTTTTTTAATTGACAAAGATAGAATTATTAAAATAAATTATTTCATCAAATTTCGCTCATCATAAAATATTGGAAAATTCATTCTGTCGATGATTTTCCCAAAACATCTAAGAACAGGTTTTTTGGTAAAGATGATAAATATTCAGGAGATGATTCCTTGATCAAAATAATCGTATGGTCAGGAAGTTCTACAGATTATCACCACTGATAAAAGCCAATGTTTCACCATTTTTATGATTTATTTTGTCAATTCTATGGAGTGCAAATTGAAAACTCCTTTTTCAAATTTCAATTTTGGTGAAAAAAAATGTCTCTTTAATTTTTTCCAAAGCTGAGAAAAACTAAACTGAAGCAAATGAGTAAAAAAAAAAAACAATTAAAAAATAACAGCAGATGAATCTGATTTTCTTAAATATCTATACCAAATACCCTGTATATAATGACATATATATGCATTGTGATAGAGTAGATACAAGATACAAGGAACATAATGAACAATCATGGCAAATAATTTGTGGTGTAGATGATGTTTTAACAATGGAACATGAGTTTCTAATAAAACGTTTTGAAACTGAATGTGAAGTTTGGAAATGCTCAAGAGATGAGATAATTTGCTCAACTTCAACCTTATTAACTTGAATTTTTGCATTAACTCACCGTTGTTACTAATTTCAGACAAGCCAACTGGAGATCGCTAACATTTTCGGCAAAAAATGGAGATACACCCATAGAAGAAGCATGCAACACTGATGTATCTGTTAAAACTTGTATATTAAGCAGTTCCGCAAGAAGGTTGACCAACTCTGATATTTTAGTGTACAAGTGAAGTATTCCCTTTTCAGAAACAGATGCTTTCTTTCTTCTACCATCTTTCTTCTTGTTATCCAGCCTATAAGTGGAATCGAAACTCGGAAATATTGTGTTATGCAAATGATATTTTATAAACAAAACCACCCTGTCGATTACTTCCTCTATATACACCCTTTTTGGCATGTTAGGCGAGGTCATTATGTACAAACACACCAAACAGGCATCTGCGGCACCCATTACCCTTTCCATTGCTGTCTCCTGCCAATACTGTCTTATACTTTCACTATCTTCCTGAAAATCCGGATACATGAAATTGAAGTCGAAGAGCATGGAAAATTTACAACTTACATCTGTTATCGGTGAAACTTTATCACCTCCTCTAATGTTAATTTCCAATACTCCTAATAACCTAACCAGTCGATCAGTCGGGATGGATTCCATTGCACCTAATATTTTCAATTTAGCCGCTTCAGTACACAACTCTTGCATGATTATCCTACTCAATAAGTGTTCATCCTGAATGATCCCGTCATCATCTAGAAATGCAAATGTTGGAAAAAACTATTTTAAACTCGCAAAATTCTTATACATACTTATTTCCGTAACATCTATTTCTTCTGCTGATTTCAGCACATGTTCTATTGATTTGTTAAACCTTAGAAATGTATTGGTTTCCATCAATTCCTCTTGAGATAATTTTTCTAAAACTGGCACAAACTTCTTTTCTAAACGTCTCAACTTCGGTTTGGAAACAAATGTTTCTGTTTGTTCTTCAACGACTGGCTCTCTCCGTCGTTTTCTACTACCAACAAGGGCTGAGAAGGTATCAGGTACATAATCTTCTTCTTCACTTTCTGGAGTGGTTTTCTTTTTGTCTTTTCTTTTCAGGGGAAGGTCGTCATCTTCTGACCCAGAGCTATTCAGGAAATATGTTTATATGTAATATGTAACAAATGAATTTACAGTTGTGTGCACAACTGGAAGAAGAAGAAGAAGAAAGAATTTTATTGGGATATGTGTCCAAATGGCCAGCGACCTAAGTCTCCCAGTCTGTTTCATTACTTCAAAAACTTCATTAATTATCTGATAACAAATCTATACATATACATTTGAAAAACAATAAAAGTTTGGTATTCACAGTCGTACAACTGGTAAGAGACATTTTTTTTAAGAAAAATGTAGTGCTTAAACTTTATTATCATGAAATAAATTTCGATCATACCTATTGCCTTCTTTTTTCTTCACATCTTCCTTTTTCTTTACATCATCGTCTTTTATAAGTTCAGGTACAATGCCCAGATCTTTAGCTAGCTTAGGTTTATTTTCAGCAAACTTCGTTAAACTCTCCATTATTTGTTGTTGATCTTCGTTTGATAACTTCGCTAATTTAACTATGGGATACCTCATACACGTAGAAAGCATTTCTGTACTCTTTTCTTCCAATTTACTAGGATCACATTCAGGTTGAAGCTCTTTTGTTATTGCTCCATTTGTTGTGATTGATTGTGGAGATTTGAGCGATTCATTGTCTGAATGGGAAGCATCCTGTTTTGATTTAGCTCTTGCTCTGGAACTCCTCGTGTTACATTCTAAATTTGACTGGACAGGTGAAACTGAAGGTGCTTCGGTACTTTGTTGAGGCGAAGAACCTAATGTGGTAATATCACAGATATCATACAAATTCAGAACGATTATAAATAATTAAGAAAAATTTCCTACTTTCAATATTTACAGATTTTTCATATTTCATACATTCTACTGATTACGGAACTACTATGAGAGATAGGCCTGCGGTGACAAATATTCCATTCGGTATCATCAAACCACTATACTTTTCAAAATTGTGAATTTCAGTAATTTTTTATTTTCAGCCTTCAAAAATAATGTCTTCACTGAATTACATGCAAATGATTTCAACAGTTTCTGAAGAACGATTCTATTAGATTTTCAGATATCTCATTGTTCAAAACAAAACATAAATTGTAAAAGTTAGGGGGTTTTCAATTTATTCAAACCTATTTCAGTCAGAAGGGCTTACTTCTGACAAAAAAAAACCAAAAGAAGAAAATGCAAGAACCCTAGTTGGAGATATCGAAAGTTTGCATTGAAAACAATATATAGATTCAAGGTGAAACTTACAAGATACACCTCTTGGTGGTCTTCTTAATTGCCTAAGTTGTTCAGTTGTAACATTTGATTGTGGTTCTTTAAGCGACTGGTTTACTTCTGGCAAAATTTCATTAGCATTATTTACAGACGATTGAAAATTCACAGAAGCTGAATTTTTACAATTAACAGGCACTGTAGAACTATTTTTCAACTCAGTGATGACAGATGGCCTAGGATTTGAGGTACTCTCAGGAGCTTTTGCAGCTGGCGAAGGAGAAGTTGGTTTTTCCTGCAAACTTCCGCTACTGGTTTGAGGAGCAGAGGACAGTATTTGCTGCTGAGTTCCTTGAGGTTGTTTTTGAGGTGCGGCCAACGAGATTTGGTTTTGAGGCACAGAAGAGGTGATTGGTTGCGCTAACTGCTTTTGAGGCGTAGATTGGTGTTTCTCAATTGCAGGCTGAGGCGTTTGTGATGGCATTGATGTCGATTGTTGAAGTTGGTTACTTAGTTTCGATGCCACGATTTGATTATTTGCCACCGCAACAGATTGACTAACATGATTTTGCTGGGATACTAAAATGTAATAATGCAATATTAAACCATGCCTACCTACAGTCAAAACAAAACAAAAATAAATAATCACCTGGTATACCGCTGAACACAGATGGATTAGCACTCAACATTGCTTTAAGTAACAAAGGCATTTCTTCATGCTGTTCCAGACCAAGGTCAGAAGCAGCATAATTATCTTTGACATCGATATGCTCCGCAGATGTTTGAATGAGTGACTGAATGAGTTGAGGGATCAAAACTTCATCTTGGATTCCCAGCAGATTTTGTGCTTCTTCAGCTACTCTTGGGTGGAATAATAGTGACTTATTACCCAAAGATTGTGGCGATGGGGTAGGTAAAGGCATTTCAGGGAGCACTGTCAAAAACAGGTACATTAATTTCAAATCAACACTTTATTTTTACATATTCACCTCATAGCAAACCGAGCCTATCAATATTGAACGAACTATGTGGAGAAAGAACCAATTGAAGACGAAAATCACCAAATAAAACACAATATTGAGTAGAGATATTTAATATCAACAATTCACAATATACTATGTCATTAATTTCGAATCTAGGGCACAGTCAAAAAATTTTTAATAAGATAAAACTTACCTAATCTTCATGTATATCACATAAACAAGAATGACACTAATACAGATCTATTACACTACACAACACACAACACATTGCACAAATTTCAACAGGTTTTTCAATTATTTCTTATTCACCACAACATGAAATAGGATACACCATCTTTTGAAGAAAATAAACTGATTAAATGGGCGTAAATATTCATCTACCAGATAGGCTCTTACGTTTGGCTATGAGGGAACTTCATTCGGATTTGTATCAACTCCCAAAGTTGATAATTCGGTGTACTTACAGTCTGTGAGACTTGCAACCCCAGCCAATGTGGTGATGGGAACACTTGGTACTTCTCGATCCATCTCCACAAAGGAATTAAATGCTTTCACCCAACCAGCATAATCAAAACTGAACCTACAAAAAATAGTAACTGTAAATATGTCATCATAGAAAATTTTTAATAACTTAACCTAACTATAAACACATTTCAATAATAGTAGAACAATAAGTCAGTTTCATCACAGAAAAAAAGGATATGAGGTATGTTTATTGCTATGTGTTATAAATGTTTATAAATCAGAACAGCAGATTGTTTTCAATGATACATCCAGACTGAAAACAAATGCTAAGTGACATAACTGTCATTAGCTTTCTTGATTTGTACCTGACATTTAGCTGAAAGAAAAAGCTTTAACTCAATCTGGATAAAGCATATTAAAACCCTAGATAATTATAACTTTGTTACTACCTAATGCCACACTTTATATATGTATATTTGATTACCTGGCGGATGCATTGTTGAGGTAAATGAATTTGTTTTTCTTTGCCTTTTTACAGATTCCATTCGTATATTGGGGTCAAGCAGTTATAGTGTTACTTATTAATAATTATCATCTCCATATCTATGTCTTGGGCTATTTATAAATAACACTGAAAATCACAATTCATTTTATATACAAAATAATGCAATCGAATGGCGACGTTCCAAACACAGTTGATTGAATTGGGGAGGCAAACTCCAGTTATCCAAATCTACTCAATCGGTAACGCTTACGGTTACGATGTTATCTGACAGATGGCATTGTCAAAGTTCCGAAAAAATCATCTTCGTTTTCCTTGAAATGCAAATAACTCTTATAATAATGAACACGAAGATAATTTTATTAAATTTAAGATATAAATTAGTGTAGATGTTGTCGTGTATTCTATTTGTTAGCTTGGAGGGATTTCAATATTCCAATATTCCTGATGTAGATTTTATGCAATAATTTCATGAAATTATTATTCTTTATATATTCAATAATATTTTAAATAGATATCCAGACAAAGCTATAATATTTTTTAATTTTAACTTAGCACTTTATTGTGATTGGCAGCTGTAATCGAAAACTATATTTTATAAATATTTTTCTGTGTTCTGTATTAACATCTCGATCTCTGTTTATGTTTTTTATCACTTCTTCTTCTTCGCAGCTATAGAGAAATGAGTTGATTATTTTCTATGCTTCTTCATAACAAACAATATATCACAACAGTGTGACCAGATTTAGTAGAAAAGAAATATACTTTTTTATTGGATTTTTCGCATTTTCATACAGCTTTTAATAGGAAGAAATCATTTGGTAGATTTGAGTAGTTTTAAAAAATCTCACCAAGACGGTTGGGAATTCGGATGTCTAGACGAAGAATCAATTCATTGTTCATTGAGGTTCTACGTAATTCTAGAAACATAACGTACCTACTTAAACATAATAAAATCATAAAACTTGTTTGGTGGCTGTCGGCTGAGAATAAATACAAAGAATGATGGAAAAGCCGAAGGGTACCTCATTAAAAATAGATGGTGTTCAAACTTCAGTTGAAAATATGTTGCTATGGGAGCAAATGTTCAATTGCTGAAAGCAAATAAAAAAGACCATCAAAAATATACTGCCGTTTCAATTGAAAAGTGCCTATCTGCAGAGAAGCACAATTGAAATATTCATCTCTGAAGACTTCAATTTCATCCACAGATTGAATTGAATTAACATGAAAAAGGAATACATGTTAATTCAATTTGATCTGTGGATGGCACAAATGAAAGTATTTTAAGTCAAATATATTTGATTTTTTGCAGATACGCACGCCCTTCTCAATTAAAACGGCAGTATTGATATATAATGAATCAAATTGATTAATTCTAATTCAGAAAGATACTATTGAAGTCAAATATAATTATCAAAATAATTTTTGTTAATTGAAATAGTACTTTAGCCTTATATATCATTGAATAAAAGGATTTTGAATTATTTCCGAAAAAAGGAATTTTAAATTGGTATTTCAGATACAATTTCAATACATATCTTGAATCTAGTACTTCGAACACTCATGTTCAAAGAATTTTGTATTTGGTTATTTTTTATTGGCTTTCTTGTGAATCTATGCCAGCGATTGCATGTTTTTGCCAATATTCAAAGTTATTTGGAAAAAGAACTTTTATGGAAATGAGTAATTCCTGAAAAAAAAAACACTAATGACAGAAACAATTTCACGATGTCTATTCATTCTTTCACGATTTCCTTAAAAATTTTGTTTCACTTTCGAATCTGTACGCATCTCTACTATCTATACCTCATTCATGAAGTAAAATTTAACCATAAAGACGTTAGAATAAAGTGTCTTCTGAATAATGTGAATATAATGCAGCGCCAACTGAAATTATGTCAGTAGATATCTGAACGGCTATATCACAGGCAAACTAATCAACAAATAAGTTTATCAATGGTTGATATTTCCAAGTTTTATTTTTCTATAATGACTTCATTTCATATAATGGAGGGTTATGTTCGAAATGAAGAAACTGTGTTTTCAATTTTTATTCACAAGAAATAAAAAAAAATAGGGTAAAAATCGAATGAAGTTCTGATTTGTTTCTATTAAATACTTTATCCAGTAGAATTTTTTCATCATTCGTTAAATTTGAAATCTTAAGGAAGAATTGAGAGGTTTTCATTCGGAAAGTAGTAAGACTATGGGATTGATGAATGCAGTGCATTTGAATTAATGAATTCCATATAAATTAAGTCATAGTAACATATTGTCACAACTATTATAACCAATGCTAAGAGAATGAAAATGAACCCATCTGTCTTGGACTACAGCACAATATGAACATGACTATTGTGTTTTTAGTTAGGAAGAGAATTATATATCAATACAATTGGTAGTTAAATATTTATTTAAAAAATGTGTAAATTTAATGAGTCAAAAAAAATTAAATCTATTAAATTTTGAAAAGTATTTCCAAATTTGGATTTTTCTGTTTTTAAACAAAATTATCATTATCATATGATGGTAAAGCTTGATTTAAGGCCAATTTTCGCACATGGCATCAGTCCGTCAACTTTATAAAAGTAGTGTACATGGTAGGTAGATACTCTCCAACTTCAAATAATATCAATTGGCCTCTGAGGATGACGGTAAATAATAAAACAACAAAAAAAATACTTAACAATGGCAATCAATATTCCAAAATCGATTCCTGGTCATTTTCACCAAATTCCAGGGATAATTAAAAAAAAATTAATTATGTATATGATGAAAATTGTACACAAAAAATTGTTAAAAATAAAATAAGTTCTTTTGCAATAGCATTACTAGTAAGAATATCTATCCTATGCAAAATTAACATCATTTTTCTTCTTCAAAATAATATCTTGAACATTTAGATGAGCAACTTTTTCCTTCTGCTTAGGTGGTATGCTCTGCTGACAGAATCGTTTGAAAGCTTCAAGTTCTCTTTCCTCTGCATCGAGATCATCTTCTAATACGTCTTTTGGTGAGAAAATGTTATCTGTAAAGTTCTTAATGTGGTAACACTGGGAATATTATTTTATAAAAAAATTGTACAATAATAATCAATATCTTACCATAGCTCCAATCGTCCTTATCCAAATTGTATTTGTCCCCATTAGTAGGTATAATAGACACTTGAGCAATCTGCTTGGCCTTAGAATCCTGTTCCGTCTTATGAGATTTTTTGTCAACCTTAGTTATTTCGATACCAGGTAAACCTGATAATATTTCTTGGGCGTTCTTCGAGGTCATGGAGTTCTCCTGTCGTGAAACGCTGTTAGTGTTGACCACAGGGCTTTCCACTTCTCCACCAATTACCGGTTTTAAATCAGAAAGTAGATTATGCATGGGAATACCATTGTTTATAGATTGTTGCAATCGAGAGCTACGTATAGTCACCATTCCATTCTCATTCCTAAAAATTGATGCTTGTCCGCATGAGGCTCCAGCAATATTTAAAGGCATCGGATGCTGTCTTCCAACCGATTCAGACAGAGATTGAAATATTGGATTTTTTAAGGTTACCATAGATGGTTGTGAGCTCACTGCTGGAGCTGGACCTAATAAAAATAACATTAGTATTATGTTTAGTAAAACATTTAGAGAAGCAGTTAATAAGTATCATGTTGAAGGGTATTCCTAGGGAATAGTACGCAGAGATTTGTCTCAAACCATTGTGCAAAATATCCCTACTCACAATAGTTATTATTTTTGTTATCAGTATACAATTTTTGTTGGTTTTTTATATACTTACTCGGAGGTGGCTGCTTCTTATTCTTCTTTTTTCTACTTTTTCGAGATGTTTCCTTATTATTTTCATTTGAATTAATTAACTTTTCAGTATCGACAACTATCACACCAGATTTATTATTAACAGGAACATTACTGTTTCCAGGAGGATCATTCATAGCAATTTGGTAATTATTTCTGTTATTTGATGAGGGTCCATCAATTTTAGTTATTGTGATTCCAGGTGGAAGCTTCAAAAATGGCAGATCGACCTCTTTGCTTTTCGTGTTTTCAATTTTGAACTGAGCCTTATTTTTATCAGAATCATTATTCTTGTTACCAGAACAAGTTTCATTATTTTTATTATTTACTGTAAAGGAAACTTTCACTTCCTTATCGACAGAATTATTTGTCTTTCCATTATTATTAGAGTTATATTCTTTTCTCAGAACTTGAACTTTCACAAGATGTTCAACTTTTTGCTGAACATTAGTAGGCTTTTTATTCTTCTTTGATTTATTGCTTCCTTTCTCCTTATTTATATCTGACTGATCATTCATAAGTGTGTAAAGCAGTTTGTCTTGATCTGGTGTTGTACCTTTCAAAGTAATCGTAACAGTAGGACTATTATCACCATTCTCCATTGATTTTTTTATAGTTACCATTGCAGGAATTGTTTCTTCTATTAATTTACTTGCAACTACATCATTCTCTACATTT
Source organism: Harmonia axyridis (assembly GCF_914767665.1). NCBI lineage: Eukaryota > Metazoa > Arthropoda > Insecta > Coleoptera > Coccinellidae > Harmonia > Harmonia axyridis. Next base: position 3,320,369 of record NC_059508.1, read on the forward strand.
GTATTACCCTTATTCTTATTTTTCAATTTTTTTGACTTTTTACTAACTGAAAGAAGCAAATACGAGCAGTTATATAAAACAAAATCTTTATTAACTCACCTTCATTAACTGAATTTCTCTCTCTTTCTAACTGCTGTTTCAATCGCAATTGTTTTTCCGCTTCTTTCTTTTTATCTTCTTCCTCTTTAATTCTTTTATCTTCTATTTCCTTTCTTTCTTCCTCCTAAAGTTGATTTGAATATAATATAAAATTTATTTTTTTTTTAATCCTCACCTTTCTTTGACGTTGCCTGGCTTTTTTGGCTGCTTTTTTTTCTGCTATAGCAGCTTTATCAGATCCAGAGTTACCTTCGATATAATCAACAAGTCCATGAATGTCGTTCAATTTATGTTCATTTGCTCTAGGAATCAAACTATTCCTCATTGGTTCAGCTGTCGTTTTCAAATCTTTACTTCCAATATCAACAGGTTTCAAAGAAGGTTTGATGATTGTGGAGGTTTTTAAATTGTTATGATTTTCTAACTGAACCGTAGGTTCAAACTTTGGCGGTGAGGTCTTTGTAGGAATTACATTTTTAGTGGTTGGTATTCTATTTGTTGGATCAACAGGAACACTTTTCTGTTTCTGATTCCTCTGATTCAATCGTATTCTCAAACGAGTTCTAGTTTCATTTGTATGTTTTTTGTTTGGTGCTACAGTCTTGAAAAATCATGCAAATATTATATTTCACATTTCAAATGGTTAATTAAAATGTATAGACTAAGAGATGATGACACATATTTGCCATAAGAGCAAAAACTATGAGGTATTCGCTCAAACGTTGAAATTTAATAATTACATCTATAAAATCGATTTGAACACTTGTCAACGATTATACAACTTTTAGATTTAAAAAATATCACATAATTGAGAGAAGAAAATTTTGTATCTAAAAATCGATTTCTCGAATAAAGAACGGTCTATCCTTACTTTTCGAAGTAAGCACAACAGTAGACTGAAATTAATATTACTTGAATTCACGTAACTTCCTTGAAAAAAACCGCTCATAAGCATAACACGATATTAATTAATAGTAGAGCCGGCTCAAAAATTAACCTTAATTCAGATTTAATCAAAAACAACCACGCACCGAGCCAAAAACTTCGCAGTATGTGCTATCACATCTCTTAGAATCTTTGTGGTGATCACATACCCCTTGTAATTTCTTCAGCTCTGAAAAAGAAACATCATTATAAATAAACAAGAAAAAAGTACACAATTAATTGAAATTGGCAGCATGATCGAAACACTCAGATTAATTAGAAATAAATACCTGGCATATGAAAACACTGATTAATTCATTTTCAATTGAAAATAATATAGTTCGTGTGAATTTTTTCAAATTGAATATTAATTTTAGCAGAAATTCACGCAAAAACTTCACACCTTTACCTGCTTTCAGCTCCTCTTCATGCTTACAACTATGGGAACAGGATGAGGAATTCTTATTCGTAGTTTCATTTCTTATGTACGGAACTCTAGAGATGATATAAAATTGAATTCTTTGAATTGAAAATATCCTCAAGCAACATACCTGCAATTTTCCTTTATTTCACCATTTGCAATGTTCTCTGCCTTCTTTTCAATTGGTCTGCAAAATGCTTAGAATCAACAAATCAAAACATTAAAACGGAGTATAAGAAATTTTCAAAGTCAGCTTGGTTTTCAACTAGTAAAGTCCTTTCCCTACCGTAAAATAGTAATAATAAGTATCTATCATTTTTTTCCTTCTTTAAGAGGATATTTGGTATTAAATATTATCTATATTTCCAAACACCAGATGTTAAAAACTAACCTATTTCCAAAATGTTCAACTTTAGTATCAGTTTTTGAAACAGAAGGTTTAACTTTTTTCAGTAAACTCAACAAGCTCTGACTTCCTTTTTCACCATTTTTCCCTTCTCTGTTTTCCTTATCATCTAATTTTTTATAAATATTCGAATTATCCATATCGGTGAGGAGACCAGTGAGGACAAACGAATCGTTTGTCCTCACCGGAGAATCGAAAGCATTAGCTGGCCTATTTCGTCTAATATGTTCTGAAAAATTAAGGATTAACTCATTTGAGAACATTTACAGTTGTTGATTTCATACCAACAGTATGGTCATGATATTGATTTAGATCTACTCCTCTTGGACAAAATCGACATTGTAATAATAGAAACGGTGGAGCAATCTTTTTAGAATTAATTTGAAGGGTTATCATGCTTAATAAACAGTCTTCACATAAACATTGTCCACTGCTGAAGAAAGATGGACAGCCCCTTGTACTCCTATTACTTGCTAAGATTATAAGTTCAGCAGCTAAACTTTGTATACTGTCTCTGAAAAATGATAAGTATACTATATAAAAAGTATCAAAAAATTAATAAACTTACTCAGTTTTATCCCTAAATACCCAATAATTAGTTTCTAAAATTCTCTTATGGTCTTCACTCTTATCATTTGGCATATTCTGATTAACTCCTCTAAAATTTAAATGATCAATAATATACAAACAAGATAAGAAATATTTGTTTATATGAAAAAATGTCAAAATCGTTTTACCTAAAATTTTTAAGTGTTTGCCATAAAGCATTCAGTTCCCCAAAATCTATGATCATTGAATTATATTCTGCGAGAACTTCCAATTTATCCTGAAAATTGTTTTAATTCTAATAAACCTGTAAAATATCTTGTCTGAGATTTTATTAAAGCGAAAGCAATACCTTTTGTTTAAGTTTTGCAAAGATTTCTGAATCAATGACCCGATAAAATACATTGAAAAAGATAAATTTATTATAATCCATCCAAGTCATGTTGCACCTGTCTCTTAGAAGTTTTTCCAAATCCATAAAAACAGGATATATAGATTTTGAGGCAATCAAAAATTTTTGATAATATTGATATAGCCCTACAAAAAAAAAATTGATATTTATAGTGGTATCCATAATGATTTTTTTTTCAGATTATGAATGAATCATTTCAGCAAATTTTATCCTGTTTGCATTGTAATGAGAATAAGCATTCCCAAAAATGTCGAATAAGCTTAATAGGAAAACTGAATACAAACAAACAAAAAACTCGTCACCATATTAAAGTAATAAGATACTCACTCCCGAGTATTGATCCTTCATCTATTAAATGGTAGAAATTGAAAGAGATAAAACAGACAAACTGGTGTAAGAGAGAATACACTTTTAAGTATAATTGTATCTCATCGGCTCCAGATAATCTTAAAAAAAATAAAATAATAGTCGTAAAAATTCAAGTAGGACAAACTTACTGTTTAACCATATCTTTCATTTCGGCAATAAAAGGTTTTGATAATTCCTCAATGTTAGATTGAGGAGTGAGGGATAGTAATGATCTATAAACATAAATCATGAAATGACGCAAAGTCAGCCATGTGTGGGTATATTTTGACTTCTTAGCATTCATTATGGCCAAATATCTTGTCAAAATATTCTTATCCTGATCTTTGCCATCATCAAATTTGAAATTTGTCATCTGAAAATTAATGTTTGGGTTGTTATCCTTATTCATTAACAGGTTTTTAAGCGTAAGGTTAGATACACATATTAATTTTAGCTTCAAGAGCATGAAACACTGAATCGATTGATCCTGTGATATTCTGATATCTTTTGTTCACTTAATTGTAACACATAAAAAGCGAATTCATGAGAGGCAAAAAATTAACTTATTCGCATCAATTTCTTCCGATTAATTTATGCAGAAATTGAATTTGTTCGTTAATTAACAGGTATAAACTTTTGTATAGGATCTTTAAAAGGATACATTCTCTTACAATTTAACATACCTCTAAAAGTTTATGGAGATTCACCATAAAATCCTTATGTAAAGATTGAAGAAACTGAAAGGAATAAACTCCATCAGATTCATCATGTCCGTCCCAAAGCCCCATTTTACTTTCGTGTGCGAGAACACTGTATATCTGTCCTATTACTCGAGTCATAAGTGAGTCCAAATCACTCATATTTACGTTTTGAAAATTGACGTTTTACTGTTTATACAATAAATTTTATATATTAACTAGCGGGTACCTCAAAAATTTTCATTTCTAAAATGAATTCAGATGTCAAATACTAAAACTGTTCTATCAGTCAAAGAAGGTTATGAAGTTGTAGAAGTCAAGATGTTTGAAAATAATATTTTTTTCCAAATACATTTTACAAATAACTGAAACTCTCTGAAAACAAATAAAAACAAACTATAAATAATACTTTTTTAATATGGAATGATTTTGTAACACTAGTTAGACAGATCTAAGGGTTAGGTCAAATGTAACTCGTTGTTAGTTTAAGGTTATAGTAGGATATTTATTTGGAATATGTCATCATCCAATAGGGTTAGAATTATTGTGATACTCTGATCATAGATAAGTAGACTCTGATGTAGCAATAGCATGCGGCAAAACTAGTTGTCAGCATTTAAATTGGGTCTTCAATTTTAAAATATTAAAATTCATACGCAGAGAAAGATATCTCTGAGATCAAAATGTCGAAACAACATATACCTCGAGTACCAGAAACTATAGACTTCCCCAAAGCAGAAGAGAAAGTTCTAACCTTATGGAAAACAATTGATGCTTTCAATACTACTTTGAAACAGTCTAAAGGAAAACCTAGGTAGTACTTTCCTTCTTAGTAATACACAAGAAATGTATGTTGTGCTTTCTCACAGATATAGTTTTTTCGACGGTCCTCCATTTGCTACTGGCCTTCCCCATTATGGACATATTCTTGCTGGTACAATTAAGGATGTAGTTACAAGATATGCTCATCAGCAAGGTTTTCATGTAGCTAGGCGTTTTGGATGGGATTGTCATGGTTTACCAGTAGAATATGAAATTGACAAAATGCTAAACATAAAGGGGCCAGATGATGTAATGAAAATGGGTATTGATAAGTACAATGCTGAATGTAGGAAAATTGTTAGTAGGTATTCTTCAGAATGGGAAACTATAATGACACGGTTAGGACGGTGGATAGGTATGAATCATAAGGATTCTCATAATACAGGATGATAAATTTATATCTTTTAGATTTTAAAAATGATTATAAGTCTATGTATCCATGGTATATGGAAAGCATTTGGTGGATTTTCAAACAATTGTATGAGAAGGGTTTAGTTTACCAAGGCAACAAAGTAATGCCATATTCTACTACGTGTAATACTCCCCTTTCAAATTTTGAATCTGGTCAAAATTACAAAGATGTAGTTGATCCTACTGTTACTGTGTGTTTGCCAATTATAAATGACAAGGATAAAGCTGCTCTCCTGATTTGGACTACTACTCCGTGGACTCTTCCTAGCAACTTAGCTGCTTGTGTCAATCCAAGTAAGTATAATTTAAACAGTCCATTGATAGTTTTGACTGAAATTTGGTTGATTTTTATAGACCTCATATATGCTCGGGTTGAACAGAAGAGTACCAATAAATACTTTATTCTTCTGGAAGAACGCATTGGTGTTCATTTTAACGATGATGACTTTATTGTCAAAGAAACCTTTCCTGGATTAAATTTGAAAGGTTTAAAATATGAGCCCATCTTCCCCTACTTTGAGGAAATGAGTAAAACCCATGGAGCTTTCAGAGTATTATGTGACGAATATGTAACTTCCGAGTCAGGTACTGGGGTTGTTCATCAAGCTGCTTACTTTGGAGAAGATGATTATAGAGTTTGTTTAGCAAATGGAGTTATTTCCAAAGATATGGATCCTGTTTGCCCTCTGGATGCTAGTGGAAGGTTTGTGAAACCAGTCACGGATTTTGAAGGACAATATATCAAGGATGCTGACAAAAATATCATCGCGAAGCTCAAAGAGAATGGGAAGCTTTTCAATCAGTCCCAGGTGAGTGAAAATATTTTTATTCAATTTTCATTCCCAGAAATCATTATGAAGTGAATAATAAATGAAATTTTGAAGGTTATCTCAACAGCAATTTCACCTTGACTCAATTCAAATTACTTGTAAAGAAATTTAATCTAGAACTAATTGTATATTTTGATTATTTTACAGATAAAGCATAGTTATCCATTCTGCTGGCGTTCAGATACTCCATTAATCTATAGAGCAGTTCCGTCATGGTTCATCAGAGTTGAGCACATGCAAGATAAACTCTTAGAATGTGCTTCTAAGACCTATTGGGTTCCTGAGTTTGTACGCGATAAAAGATTCGGTAATTGGCTGAGAGAAGCGAGAGATTGGGCAGTGAGTAGAAATAGGTATTGGGGTACACCAATACCCATATGGATGTCTCCTGATGGTAGTGAAATTATGTGTATTGGTAGCGTTGCCGAGCTGGAGGAATTGACAGGAAAGAAAATAACCGACTTGCATAGAGAATTTGTTGATGATTTGGAAATTCCTTCTCCCATTCCCGGTAATCCACCTTTGAAACGTGTTCCTGAAGTTTTTGATTGTTGGTTTGAATCAGGTTCTATGCCATATGCGCAGCAACATTATCCATTTGAAAATTTGAAGGAATTTGAGGAAATGTTCCCTGCCGATTTCATTGCAGAAGGTATTGATCAAACTAGAGGCTGGTTTTACACATTGATTGTAATATCTACAGCCATTTTCGACCAAGCCCCATTCAAGAATCTCATTGCTAATGGAATGGTTCTTGCAAGTGATGGCCAAAAAATGTCTAAACGCAAGAAGAATTATCCAGATCCAATGGAAGTTGTGCACAAATTTGGTGCAGATGCTTTGAGATTATATCTGATAAGTTCTCCTGTTGTCAGGGCTGAAAATCTACGTTTCAAAGAGGAAGGCGTTCGTGACATTGTGAAGGATGTGTTTCTACCTTGGTACAATGCTTTCAGATTTTTATTTCAAAACTTGGAAATGTATGCTAAAGAAAATGTTTTTACTTATGAAGAATCACAATTATCTAGTTCTAACATTATGGATCGTTGGATATTATCATTTACTCAATCACTTCTGCAGTATGTCCGTAAAGAAATGGAACTGTATCATCTGTTCAATGTCATACCTAGATTGACTAAATATGTTGATTACTTGACCAACTGGTATGTAAGAATGAATCGTAAACGTTTGAAGGGTGACTCTGGAAAGGACGATTGTAAAACTGCTCTGACTACCCTGTTCAATGTGATCTTCAATATTGTTAATATGATGGCACCATTTGCACCTTTCCTTTCGGAAACAATGTACCAGGAACTCAAAGTTGTAGCTAATATTTCTTCTGATAGTATTCATTACCTTATGTTACCTAGCCCAAACTCTAAACTAATTGATCTTGACATAGAAAGGGCTGTTTCAAGAATGCAAAGTGTTATAGAACTTGGAAGGGTAGTGAGAGATAGGAAAACCCTCCCAATAAGATACCCTCTTCCTGAAGTTATAATTATTCATCAGGATCCTCAGTATTTATCAGACATTCTTTCTCTACAAGAGTACATTTTATCAGAACTAAATATAAAGAAAATTTCAACCACTACGGATAAATCTAAGTATGGCATCACACTGAGAGCAGAACCTGACTATAAAACATTAGGCCTTCGTCTTAAAGGTGATTTCAAAGCAGTAACTGCTGCTATCAAAGCTTTGTCAAATGATGATATAAATGATATTACCAAAAAAGGATATGGGGAGTTTCTAGGCCATAAAATTGATATCGCAGAGTTGAAACTGATATTCAAAATTGAAAACTTGAGTTTGGCAAGCTATGAGGTGAATAGTGATAATGATGTTTTAATCCTATTGGATTGCACTCCAGATAATTCGATGCAAGATGAAGGAACAGCTAGAGAAATCATTAATAAAATACAAAGACTACGAAAGAAGGCCCATCTAGTACCAACTGATGAAATAGCAGTCTTTTACAAAAGTGAAAACGAAATAGATCGTGTTGCTAAGGAATTTTCTAGTTTTATCGAAGGAACCATAAAAGCTTCTCTTAAAAATTGTTCGGAAAGAACATCTCAAGATCAATTGATTATTGAGGAGACTTTGCAATTAAAAAATTGCAATTTATATCTTGCTCTAACAAAGAGAAACCTTATAAATAACCAATCGAATGCTAAATGGGTCAACTTAGCTTTATGCGACTTTAAACCTAGATTATATAACAGTAATAGGGGTATGATTCTTCTAGAAGCTGCTGGTAAACAGCTCACAATAAAAGAATTGAATACAGAAATCGTTTCTCTATTTGGCGTTACGAATTATAGTTTATGGAGTAAGCATGGTGAAGTAACAAGCGACAAAAAATTACATGATGCCGCAGAAAGTACCATTTTCATTACAAAGAAGAATAAAGAGCCCTTGTTAGAAGAAAACGGAATGCCATTTTGCAAAATGCACAATTTCTCAAAAGGTGACAAAAATGGCACTTTGATATTAGAAAATCCTGTCGGTAATACTATCATCAAAGAATCCGATATCGCTTCTTTTATCGATCAGTGGACGTATTGACAAAAGTGGCTACTTAATTTATTTATTAGAATAGTTAAATTATTCTAATATTTCTTTTTGTTGTAACTTTTTTTTCGAATAAATGATACTTGGAATGTCAGTGTTTCATTGATTTATGAACCATTTAATTAGATTGTTTTTTGAGTGAATTTCATTAGTGAAAAACAATTTCGCATTTTTCAAGGTTTTTTCAATAAATGTATTCGAATTGTAGCCGCCATATTCAAAAATGGCTGTTTCCGTTGGCTTCTTTTGTGGGTCATTGTCCGAAGAAAAGCTTGATATAAACTTGACAGAATGTCATTTCTACCAATTCATGGATTATACATTGATTTGCAGTACAAAAATTTATAAGAATAAATATTTTCCTTAACTGACTTATTACAAGATTATTCATTTAGATAACTGTTTGGAAACAGTTATTTTCACCGTGATCGAATTATTTTCATTTCTATGGTTCATTAACTACTTAAATATTTTTGGATATGTAGTTATTTCTGAACAAGTGAATAAGACTAACATTAAAACCTAATGAAATCACGAAGTTTTTTCTCCTTAAATGGGTCATTAAAGTTCAGGATCAGTGAGAATTTAATAATAAAATATTTCTGTGGTTCCATTTCTAATGTTGGTAGCAACGCGTAAGGACAGTTTGGCATTTTGTGATGTGAGATTTTGTTAAAAGTTTTTATTATGGTCTGATTAATATATATTGAGAAAATATATATGTATGCCAGATGTAATAACTAACAAAACTTCAAATAAGTCTTCCCTATAGGTTTGTAGTGCAATGAGTAAGGAGCTCACAATAATACGAATGAGTCTGTTCAAAATTTGGTTAAGAGATGAAAATAAAAAATGATGGAATGCAAATAAAAACATTAGAACATATGTGATGTGAAACATAATTTAGTGATCTTTTAATAAATTATTGATTCCAAAATATAGTGAAGTGTACTTTTCAGTCCTCGATTGTGTGTTTTGAGGAATCCGAAGTTAAGTGTAGAGTGATCTAAATGCAGCATGAATAGTATAGATTATCGCTAGGAGTGCGACATGATCAAAGAAAAGCACGAGAAGGGCTCCGACAGCGTCAAAGAAGAGCCTGGTAGTTCGGAAAAAGACAGTCCTAATGCAGATGTACGCGTTAAAAAGGAGGAAGATGCCACAGGAAGTACATGCCCTATTAAAAAAGAACCTAATCGTCCTGTTACAAAGAATGGGGGCCTCATTGGTTCAACCAATACTGGATCCTTGCAGACACCATCTGAGAGAAAACCCGATACAGAAGAAACGCCTTCTGTTTCAGAAAATTCTATAAAAACTGAAGAACAGTTACAACAGGATATACCTTCTGAACCTTTTTTGGGATTGCCTGCACCACAACCCCCTGACGGGGTGCAACCTTTAATCAGTAATGTCATCAATAAACAACCTAGTACTATGGAGCCCTATATGCAACAGCAAAGTCAAATATTTGTCTTTTCAACTATGTTGGCGAATTCTGGGGCCGAAGAAGTCTTACAGGGAAGATATCCTTCTATAATAGCTTATCATTGTGCCCAACCAGGTACAAAAAAATACTTAGAAAAGAATCCATTGAAAGTAACGCAATTCAGGCCCAATCCTACACAATGGTTAAATAATATAGCAATGATGAAAAATAAAGGTTGTACACGTAGTCCCCTAGGTCCCAAAAATCAACCGTCTATTGATTCTTTTTTGAGCCCAGAAGGATTAGATGAAATGGTTGCTTTGACTGAGGATTTGACATGGGATCAGAAAAATAATCATTTAGATAGTTTAGAAGGTGTCAGTAATGGTTTACCAGATGTAGGACCAGATATGGATGCCTGTAGCCCTTCTTTATCAAATGTACCCTCTCTACAGGGTGTTAAAGTGCCTGATGAAAATCTTACCCCTCAACAACGTCAACATAGAGAAGAACAACTAGCTGCCATCAGAAGAATGCAACAGATGCTTTTCCCTGAGAGGCAGTCCATGGAAGAGCAGAATATGGCTAATGTTTCTAATGCAGAAAGTGGTAATGCATCATTAGATTGCCCTAGACAAATGAATCAACCCCTAGCGAATATGCCAAGCGGTCCTGGACAACAACCAGTTTCCGCCCAAATGGAGTGGCAGAAGTTACAAACTCAGTTTTTCGAAGATAGAAAAATTAAACCTCCGGACAATAGAATGTGTAGTAATCAAGTAGTGCCAGTGGGGCCTGTTAGTTCAGGCCCATCGTCGTGTTCTGGACCTCAGGGTGGAGGTGCCCTTAGAGGGACACAAGGTTCTGGACAAAGACTTCAAGGACCCCCTCCTCCATATCATCAAACTCAAAGATCTGCAAGTGTACCTATAGCACTTCAAAGTCCTTCACCCGCATCTCCTAACAACCCGACATCGAATTTATCACTCCCTTCCCCTAGGGCTTCCTCCGCTCTCAACTCACCAGCTGACCCGAATAGACCATTTGGACTCAATAGACATATGAGTACAGGACAAAGTCCGACGTCACAAGACTCCCCCTCAGCCCCTAGACTGAATCATAGTAATCCTGGTACACCAGTTTCATCGCATCTTTCGCCTAGTATAAGCAGTAGCACAGCAGAACCTTGTTCAACCCATCAGTCTTCAGGTGAGTACTACCACTATCATTATTAAAAAACTTTTGTTATTTCACATATATGTAATTTTTTTACACCCTGAACAAATATTAACATAAATTATTAATTTAATGATAACTAAGATCAATTTCTGTTATTTATTATAAAAAATGCTTAAAACATAAGAACATTTTTATTACTAAATCAATAATAACCTTTGAATTTTTTCTATTCTTTATCCTATTATATCTAAAATGCAACAACACGTATGTTGATTGTTTCTTGACTCCTTTTAATTTTGCTTGATCATTGAAATCTCTGAGAAGAATCAGATAGATTATTATCCTATTATATCTAATAATGCAACAACACGTATGTTGATAGTTTCTTGACTCCTTTTTATTTTGCTTGATTATTTAAAACTCTGAGAAGAATCAGATAGGTTATTGTTGTAATAAAAAAAGTGTTCCTTCCAATTGATTTGAGATTATTATAATTACTCCAATCATAAATATTGTTTTATAATTGCTTGATATAATTCGCATTCTGATTTAAGTATATTTTTATTAATTTGTTATTTTCAATGATGAACTTTTGGAAAATCTGAGAGGAGAAAGATTATTTAGCCCACCTGAAATTTTCTAAGTTCAATTTTTGTTAGTAGTGTAGAATTGAGAGTCCGTGTTATATTAATGAACAGTTTAAGAAACTATTACCTTTGACAGATCATTTCATGTTTAGGGTTGAAAATCACGGAGGTTAGGGTGAATGATTTGAAAATATGTTCAATTTTGTAGGAAAAGTAAAATTCGGTTGAAATCTAGAAGCTTTTAGTTCGATTTTTGTGTTTTGAAAAGTTTTCTTCAAATTTTTTCTAGATATTTTTACAATAAGTGCAGTGAGATGAATTCTGTTTTCAAAAATTCCTATTGCCAGATTAGAGTAATTCAAATTTTCGTTTGTTAAAAATAGTTTGTTCTCTTCGACTTTATTTATATCCCATTGCACAACTATTTTCTGCTTTGGACTAAATCAATTTTACGAGAAAGCTAATAATAAGGCGTCACCTGCATCTCTCAAGTTCAATTCATAGTATTCTCTGAGGGTGGAGTCATCTGAAATTAGCTCTGGATCTGATTAACTTCGATCGAACAATAAGAGAATAGTTGGATTTATCGAAAATTACGTGTTGGTTTAACTTTCAAAACTAATATCTGTATGCTCGGTTTTATTAACTTGAAATTTCCCAAGCATTTTATACCATTTTTTTCATTAGAACGATTTCATTTTCACAAATGAAAGGTTTACAGTTTACGTACGAAATTATATCCGAAAAATTGTTTTCGGCCTTGAAGCAATTGTTTCGAATAAATAAGAAAATCGATCGGGACCATGTCAGGGAGATACTGCGGTTATTCAATCAAATTCGAGCAGTTGTATCATTCGAAATCTGCTTTTTTTTTCTCATAGATCCCATAGAAAAATATCAACTCACTGATGACGAATTCGTGGCCAATTTGAATTCTGCCCGGAAGCCTTAAAAACCACTCGAAACGAACAACCCAGAACCTTGAAATATTCAGGGTAGTTGGCGATTAAGCTTGGTGCGAAATTTCATGTTGATCGCATCAACAGAAACACAGAAAATGTTGATTACATTGTCAGAACCATAAATTCATGCAGATTATCAAAAAGAAAAGAAAAAAGTTGAAATTTCGCGTGAAGGTAGCAACAATTTCAAGCTTGAAACAAAATTTCATATGAATCGTGTAACTAAAACCATAAAAAATGCAGGCAAAATACCGAAAGTAATTGCTTCATATTTATATTGAAATTTGAATTTATATAATCTATACAGGGTGTTTCCTAAACATGCGGCAAAAATTCAGGGGGTTGTTCCTTGGACTATTTTAAGCATGTTTTGTCCTTGGATGATTTTTGAAAAACCTCTTTGTTTCGAAGATACAGGGCGAACAACATTTTTCATATTTTTAAAATTAATAATAGTTTAAATAAAAATGCGTACCGCACTGTGTTTACTAAGTAGGTACAATTTATTTTTAAATTTGTTTAACAACATTCCAATTACTAAAAACGGCCAGTTTTTTGACTAAAAATTGATAAGTGCAGATGGTAAAGGAATACAGATTAAACACGGTTTTCATTTGAATTCGTTTTGTGATGTATTAGCAATTTTTAGTCAAAAAACTGGCCGTTTTTAGTAATTGGAATGTTGTTAAACAAATTTAAAAATAAATTGTACCTACTTAGTGAACACAGTGCGGTACGCATTTTTATTTAAACTATTATTAATTTTAAAAATATGAAAAATGTTGTTCGCCCTGTATCTTCGAAACAAAGAGGTTTTTCAAAAATCATCCAAGGACAAAACATGCTTAAAATAGTCCAAGGAACAACCCCCTGAATTTTTGCCGCATGTTTAGGAAACACCCTGTATAAAATAACCGTCAACACTGACATAACAAATCACGTCTCATATACATTGTGTCCGTAAAGTATGGAACAAATTCATTTCTAGCTAAACAGACCATTTCAAGAAATAATCCTGAAACAAGTCGATTTTTGATTTTAATTTACTGTTTTTCAAAATAATAATCTAATATACAGGGTGAATTACTTTAGAGTAATGACGTCACCGTCAATTTTTTTTAAATGGAACAACCCTATTTTGTCTCAATTTTCCCATTACTCTAGCTGAGCTGATTCCAAAAATGTATCACATGTTGATTCCAATTGGTACAGAGTGGACAAAAATACAATAGTTTTGTGTGTGCTCATAAAGTAACGCGTAACATTCTTTATTAGTTAAATTAACAATATTATCAAAAATACTTATTGTCTAGCGGCAATTGGTTTGAATGTAACACCCTGTAGTTTGTTAGATTTTTAGATCAATAAAAATGAGCTGTTTCCAAAAATGTTTGGTAATTGTGGTCTAGTAGACAGAATATGAGAGAAATTATTTCTTATCAATTTAAAAAAAACATAGTCGTCTAGTTTTTTTTGTAAAATGTCATTATTTGTTTAGTAATTTATTGGTGTTCAATGACAGTTTAGTACTACAATATTTTTGGTATTCGTGAATGTTTTAATTATTGCTTAGATTTAATTTATAATTTTTGTCAACCCTGTACCAATTGGAATCAACATGTGATACATTTTTGGAATCAGCTCAGCTAGAGTAATCGGAAAATTGAGACAAAATAGGGGTGTTCCAATTAAAAAAATTGACGGTGACGTCATTACTCGAAAGTAATTCACCCTGTATATTAGATTATTATTTTGAAAAACGGTTAATTAAAATCAACAATCGACGTGCTTCAGGATTATTTCTTAAAATGGTCTGTTTAGCTAAAAATGAATTTGTTCCATACTTTACGGACACAGTATAGTATAATCTATATAAACTAACCGTCAACACTGACATAACAAATCACGTCTCATATATACCTTTATAATAATTCCATAATCTTGAAGGGTGGAATTGGCGCCTGAGTTAACTAACGGGCGCTTAAAATCATCTGATGCCAAGTAAAATTGTTTAAATTGTATTTTATTGACAGAAAGTAAGATAGTTAAGTTTTCAAGAAATATTTCGGGACAAATAACTTGCAAACCATTGTGCAAAATTTGAAATGTTTATAATTCGAAGTAGGTTCAGTGTAAATCCAATGGAACTTGTTTATGCTATTTCAAATCGTTTCATCAATATTCACAATATAACCATATCTATGGAGCTTATCTATATGGCGCTTCCATTATAAATGATATTAATTATATTATATCATATCTTAGACCGTAGTCTTAAACAAAGAGGCTCTGCAAGTGTGATTTTCACGAGGATAACAACCCAAGAGCTAGCGGTTCATTTAACTAATCCATTTCCCACAAAGCTAGAAAGTCCAGATTACGACGAATAGGGAGTCGATTTACTGAATAATGTCGTCCACGAATTATTCTTAAATTTTTCTCAGTATTCACAAATGATCAACGATTTTGATAAAACAATTAAACAATTTTCAAAAGTTGAAGCGTTTATCTTTCCATAATTAAATGGCATAACCTACTGAACACAAATGACGTAAGTAATGTCAAAAAATAAAATACAGTATTGCCATTATAACCATTGAATTGTATCATTCATTTTGGGAAAACCCTTACTTTTAGAGCTATCAAAACAATATTCCCTTAAAATTCCACCTTTGTGGAAGGTGGGTTAGTCAAATAATGCAGGGCTAGATTTCCTACTACAAATTGCCCCCACTTTTCGGAAATAACTTTCGTTGATCTCATTGTTTTTCAACAAACGGAGATTTAGAATTCACCAATAACTTACAGGGAATTCATTATTATCAAAAACATGGTACGTTAAACTCTGCTCATATAAATATATCTACGTATAAATTCAAGAAAAAAATGAATATACGTTCTAAGGCCAACAACTCGATCAAATAATGCATGTAGGCATATAAAACGATTCTCAACTCTTGCAATGAACAAGGTCAAAATGATTCTTGCTTGTACCACAAATAATCACGCGAAGAATATTCATTCAACTTTATCAAATTCTTAAGATCTCGAAGAAGCTATGAAAATATGATAAAACTCCTGAAAATAAAATCAATTTGAAATGAACTGAGACGTTCTAAAATGTTTTTTGCTCCGAATCAAATATTCAAAATTTTGCAATTGTTTCAAAATTATTTTTATGGTTTTGATTTTTCATTCCCAAAAATAAACCTTTGAAATTGCTCAAAGAGAAAAAACTAAACCCCTTCCACTGTTTTGGAATGAAATGTGTAGAATTAAAAAATCGAACTGGTGACATTTTGGCACTAACACAACAAATTCTCTAAAACACAATGTAAATATGCGGTTTTAGACATTCTAGCCGATTAGACTTTTTGTGACCTTTATTACCATTCGAACTTGACCTTGCAGTGGCCTTGAAATAAAGTTTGGCGATATCAACTATGGTGTGCAATTTGTAGTGTTTTTGTTTCCAATAATGTATCATTCGATTTTTTATAAATTCGATGGTTTCATTTAGTTCCTGGATTCGCTAATTGAAAATTGATTGCATGCTTTTCACGAAGATTCATTATTTTTTTCAAATCTGTAGAAACCAGAAATCGCCTCGAAAAGATCAGGTGTTTATTAGAAATTATTTGAGCTAGTTTGAAACTTGTTGCTATTCCACAACAATTAGAATTTCTTGGAAATTTGACTGCATACTGCTATGACAAAAAATCGGTCTCAAATTGAAGAATTTTCAAAATAATACAACTACTAAACGAATAAACCAATCATCAAAACTTTTTTAAACGCATTTGGCGCAGGTGGCGTTTTGATAAGCTTGTGCGGAATTTGTGCCAACTTAGCAACAAGAATTCCGACAATCATCTAAGTAGATTTTCAAAATTATCAATTCTGACAGAATGTATAATCAAGTTACCAATATGTAAATTTTCATCTCTAAATTATGATTAATTTTCCATAAACGTCTAATAGGCCATCCCGGTGAATCACCCTGTATATAGAAGAGAGTTCAATATTTGAGAAAATTTGAGGGTTTTCTGCTTTAGAAACCAACACAATATAAATTAGGTTTGATAAGAGAGGTATTGATTGAAATTTGGATAACTCATTGGACCAAGTATTGTTTATGGCATCTCACTACAAAACCCATAAAGCGTAGTTAAATTTTAGTTTCTTTCTGTGTTTACCGGAAGTCAAAGACTACTCCACACAATTAGAAATTGCGGTTTTTCCTCATTTAAAGTTCTTCCTCGATAAATCTTAAAGTATTCATTTTAGGTATAGGGTTTGCATAAGTAACACCCACTATTTTTGTACGTAGAATCGACTGAAATAATGAAAAATATAGGTTCTAATTTGAAAATCTTGAGTTTTGATGAATTTGAGTTGACCAAGTTCATGATCTTCTTATAAACACCCTATGCATTTTTGGTACAAACCGCAAACGGTCTTATAATACTACGTATTTGCTGAATCGAAAAAGAAAAAAAATTATAATATTCAAAAAAATTTGAGTCCTCATCGCCGACATTTTTTTCATAAGAATCTCATTAACTCATGAACCGATGAGTTTTTCCCAAGGTATGGAATATTGCCGAAATTGTCATAAAAAAAAGCTATCTAATGATGCAATAATATAGTGGTCGTGCCATTTGAAATAAAGAAGTAGTAATCTGTTTCCGGTATAACCGGAAGTTGTAGAGATCTGAAAATATTTTAGGGAAAAAGATCATTGTCTCGAATCCCAATATGCAAATTTTCAGCTCAAAATTATGATTAGTTTTCCATAAACGTCTATTAGGCCATCCCGATGAATCACCCTGTATATACATATATAGATATTCAGTCTATCAGAAAATTCGATAGAGTCAAATACATTAATGAGAAAATTAGAGAATGTAAATGAAATTAGAAACTGGTTTTCAAGTTATTGTGAATTTTTCAATTGAATTATAAAAGTAAAAATTTGTTCAAGCATTTGTTGTTGAATCTGATGCATTTTCTTCTGTAATAATATATTTGTAGAGCTTCTTTGATGATCATTTTATAATTATTTTTTTATTATTATGTATTGATTTAATTGATGATTTGTTTCAGTGGATGGAATGTTTGGCAGGACCTTACAATCCATGGCACAACAGAAACAGCAGATGAGCACTTCCACTACCACTTGTTCAACTTCAGTATCATCAAACGTGAAAGAGCCCAATCTTATGCCAGTACCTTCACCCCAACAGATACAGTATCTAAATACTTTTGAGGGACAAGAATTGATCATCCAAAAACAGCCTAATACTAGTTTAAAAGAGGGCAACATCATATCACCTTCGTAAGAAGTTTATATTACATTGAAATTAGTAGCCACTTTTGCTGAACGTGAACTTTTATTAGATAAAAACACAGTCGGAAAGATTAGATTCGATCTAGGCGAGTTTTTGAGAGGCCTATCAAGCAATATAATATAGAATAAATATCAAAGTAAAATGACTTACCGTTAAATGGATTTTTTTCCTTCAGGGTATTACCACCAACGTCAATGGACAATGCATTTTCGGGGAATACATCCGATATGCCTCATTCAAGAGTTTCAGGTCCAAATACACCTACATCAATGGATGTTGGTCCACGGTTTCCACCAACACCCTCGGAAGGTTGCAGATTTCAGATTCCAAGCCCTCATACTCCTACAGCAGCGAATACAGGTGGTAAGTAGAAAGACGGCTTCGTCAAGTTAAGTCAACAGTTTGATCATGAAATTTGAAATAGATTCAGATCGAGCAATGGACATGAAAACAAGCACTCAATATGAACATACCCTGGATTATATTATTGTTGGGGTCGATTGGCTGGAGATCAGCCTTTTCGAAATACCACCATTTTGATATTTTGTTCTTATACTCTGCTAAATCAGTAAAAATTAACATGGCGGTGATGGCATGTTGTTTGCCATTATACATTGGGGTGTCATTCTATAATTGTGTTGTGATTTCCTCTGGTTGTGTTTTCAACTGTGGGCAGTGATTCGAGCTTACACTAAACAAAAATGCCTATATTGCATGCTGTTAAGTTGACTGTGGATCTTGTCTAAGCAGGGATAGGGGCTGGTTTTAAGGTGTGGTCCAAACAGGACAAAACCATCAGGTAAATTCAAAACTACCATAACACAACTTCTTATGACAATAAAAGTTGTTGTGCCAACTGACGCCATTAAAAAGTAACGTGATCTTAACTTAATACCTGACAAATTTATTTTGAGGTCAAACAGTTGACAACCAGAAACATTTGTTTTTCTATTATTTATCATTGTTCTTTTTTTCTATCTAAGGTGACAAATCACAGAGGTTAACTGCTCCCGGGCCGACATCAGCACCAGGAATGAGTCCACAAACTGTCCCTGGCCCCACATCAGACCCACTGAAGAACGACTTGTTCCCCACTCCCAGTCCGCATATGATGGATGTGACCCGCTTTCCAGGCCCAAACACATCTCCAGGCAACAAGATGGGAGGTGGTTTTGTGAATGTATCACCGCCAGGTAAACCGAGCCCCATGGATCTTCCTAACTACAGTTGCGGAAGAGGTGATAACATCCCTTTGAATCCGAACTGCACAAGTAGTATGTCCGGTAATCCTAAAGTTTCACATTTCGATCCGATATCATCATTGGCACAGATGAGTCAACAGTTGACGAACAGTGTAGCTAGTTCGTTGAATGGCCAGGGTAACCAGGGCCCTGGTATGATGAATTTTGGATCACCTTCCATGCATATGATGGACATGGCATCTTGTCACGGTATGCCTGACATGGATCAAGGTGGTGGCATGATGGGAATGCCTATGCAAGGTCCCCCTCATAGTTTCCACCCAAACTCTCCAATGGGACCTATTCGCTCTCTATCCCCTAAGTTGTCAGGTGCCTTTCCCAATCACATGCCTATGCCTAGGATGATGGGACGTCCTCCAGGGCCAAATCCTTATAACGGAGCCAATGTCCAGGTGAAACCCAACGCGCCTAATACTATCCAGTATCTACCTGCTAAACCACAAGGAAACAACCCAGGTCCAAGAGGTCCGCCCAGTTTAGATTTTCTGCAGAGGTTCGCAAATCCCATGTCTGGTATGGAGAACAAAATGCCTGGACAAAATATGCATCATTACTTTCCGGGATGTGGACCGAACAGCGGTCCTATGCCTCCCCACATGGGCCATATGGAGGGACCTATGCCACCAGAACTTGGAGGTTCAATGATGGGAGGCCCTATGGGTAATGGTAACCCAATGATGGGAGGTAATATGGGCATGCCTGGAGGTATGATACCAATGATGCGAGGACCTCCTATGAGGCCTTCAGCTATGATGAGGATACCTCAGATGGGTTTTAATGGTCCACCTGGTCCTGGCCATGATGGAATGTTCAATCCAGGTCCTGGGAATATGGGAAATCCTAATCCTCAAATGTTTGTTGGTGGACCTAAGGGAAGTCCGATGGGACTGGGTGCTCCAGATGCCAGTCAACCTCTACCTCCATCGATGGGACAGAACAATAGCTTTAAGAGTTCACCGTTTGTTGGCCCTACTACTGCCGATCCAAACTATGCTCAGCAATTCCACAATTTCCAACAACAATTATATGCCACAGGAACACGCACACAAATGGGAGGTCAGACAATGGGTCCCGGTCCACCACACCCTCAGCAGCCTCCTTATTTCAATCCGAAATAGCAAATTGGTGGTGCTGAACGTGTCAGAGTTTTGTTTATTTTTGATATTAAAGATACCCTGGCAATAATTGAAACTCAAGTTGAGTTTGTATATTCTCATGTTATTGAGTTGAATGCATTGAAGTCAAGTGCAGTTAAGGGCTCTGCAGCCTCTGTTTGTTTGTGTACAAAGCTGCCTGTCTACGCTATTTTGAATTTGTATATTTGCCATAATTAGAGACTATAGTATAATCTTTAAGTGTAGGGCTCGATGAAGTCCTTTTATGACAGAGGTTTCACTATTGCTCATATTGATTTGTTTCTATCCATCTGTTATTCGTTTTATTGTACATTTTATGAGTAATCATCAATCAAATGATAATAAAATTCTATATTATATATTAATCTCTTTCTTTGTATACCCCTCCCATTTGTCTACCCTTTGCAAACTCAGTTATTTTTATTGTCGCTTACTTTGACTATTGCTTAGATATTATTTTATTGTTATTAATAAAATATTATTTTTATTACGGCTAATGGCCCTGGTAGTCGAAGCCGTAGAACTTAAAACTTAACTTAACTTATTTTTATTATTAATGAGACATTTAAGGAAACCTTGGATACTTTGGATAAAGGGACTGCTAAGCAAAATTAGGATTCAAAAACCTTGAAAAAATTAAAAAAAAAAAATGAGGAATTTCGCGTTTTATCTAGGAAAGAACATGCAACAGTTTACTAGATAGAACCCTATTACGTACAAATTAGTCAATTTAATGTTTGGTGTGTTAATCGTTTATAATGAGATTTTTCAAATATATTGAGAAAATATGAAATTTTAAGGAAAAAAGGCCTCTAATAATAGAATTAGTTTTTAACAGGGTTGAATATGATCCACATAAATTTAATCTCCTCTAGTTCAGGTTTTAGACGGTATGCTAATATGGATAACAATCATTGGAACTGAGTATATTCAATTCAACGTAATCCAATCTGTGAGTGGCGGTTCCGTTTTGTTAATTTTTTTTATAATTATCAACCAAAAATCTATTCAATTCAAAAATTTTTAACTTGACCATTAAGAACAAGAACGAAAATTCTATGGTTGAATGACAAGGAGATAACATTCAAATTTACAGACATTTGAATGTTGTGGATAAAATTTGTTGAGCTCCGAAATTCCAACCTAATATCAAAAAACATCTCTGGTAAAACCTACATATGTAATCTATGCTTTTATAATATAGGAAGGTAATTTTTTTCGACTTCGCGCACTTTCTGGTAGCTACATTTTGAGGGCTTTTATTTAATTCGTGGTTGTACCTATTTGAAGAGGAAGATGTCTGAACCTCCAAAAAAAATTAAAAAGGGTTGCACATCTATTGAAGGTTCCAGTAGTGGATCTGATTTGGATGCTGCTACCCAAAAAAACTTGGAAGCTATTGATAATTGCCAAATTGAAATCGACAAACACTGTATTGAAGCTAGTGAAGAAATACTCAAAATTGAACAAAAATTCAATTTACTTAAGAAACCTCTCTTTGAAAAGCGGAGCGAAATTATCAAGAATGTGCCTAACTTCTGGTTTACAGCTGTATCCTTTCATAATAAAATTGGTTGTCTCGACTAATCACTGTTTATATTTGTAAATTGTTTTAGAATAACTAGTTTGTTTTCCTAAATTATGTAGATCATGAACCATCCTGATCTCAGTTCACTTGTAGATGAAAAGGAAGAAGAATGTTTACAGTTTTTGAATAGGATTGAGGTTGTTGAGTTTGAGGATATCAAATGTGGCTATGAAATCCAATTTCACTTTGAAGAAAATCCTTTTTTTGAGAATTCAACCATCAAAAAAGAATTTCATTTAGGCTCAGGTAAAAAGAAATCTCATTCCAATAATGTTGTGGGATGTTAATTATATTTATAACTGACAGGTCCTCCGAGTTCTCATAGCACTCAAATTAAATGGAAGGATGATAATGATCTCAATTCTGGCAAAAGTGGAAGTAAACGTCATTTGGAATCTAAATCATTCTTTAGTTGGTTCTTTGATAATGTTGACCCTGTTAGCGATGACATAGCAGAAATTTTCAAGGATGATTTGTGGGCAAATCCTTTACAATATTATTTAGTTCCAGACATGGATGATGCTGAAAATGATGAAGATTCAGAATGTAGTGGTGTAGAAGAAATACATGAAGAGTATAATTGAGTGTATTATCTTGTTCTAGAAAATTCAGCAATACTTATAAAATTTTTATGTTTTTAGTTGTGAATATTTTATTTTAACATATTTACAACTGAAAACAAAATTTAATAGAGATTTCTGAATTTTCTAGAGCAAGATAAAATACTCAATTATATTCAATGTATTTCTGTTATTGTTGAATTGTACTTTGGTGCAACACTGGAAAATCCCATTATTGAACAAGAGTTTGTAGGGAAAATATATTAATTCGAATATATTTTCGGAATAACTTTTCTTTAAGATATTATGGGATTAGACAAGCTATGTTTCTGATAATGTCTTGACACTTTGATATGTTAAACTAAATTTTTTAAGTATATGAATGGTTTATCTCATTTGTTATAGAATCTATATTGTTATTACGGAGTTTATTTAAAATTTTATTTTATATAGTGAATATTCTTTATGGCAGAAACTCCTTTAGGGCAAAATCATCTGTGAATCAATTGAAAACTAGTTTTACTTAGGAAGAAACTAATCAAAGCAATAAGTAAAAGATAATCAAAATAGAATTAATCAAAATCTGTTTCAGTAGTTAGCCCAATATTAATATTTGCTGTACAAAAACCAAAGGTATTCTATTGAAAACTCACATTCTCCCAAAAACATTTGCCATTTATATACCTTGACTAAATAAACAATATAAACTAATAGGCAACAGTATAAAGTTTTTTTTCAAGGTGATACCTTCCTACAAATATAGTGCAATAGGTTTTGATTTTTAATATATATCTTACTCGTAGACAAGTATTTTTAGGAAAACTTTACCCCTTATTAATGTGAGTATGCATTAGGATTTGAGATAATTATTTGAATTATTCAAAATAAAAAAATGGCAATAACAATATTTAAGTTGAAAAATAATGAGTGATAGGCTGAATTTTCTTTATTCTAATTTTTATTTCCAATTGACGATTACATAATTAATATAAATATTTAATACAAAATATATCTTTCATTTGTGTGACATCATCCAGAATTTCTATTAGAAAGTATTAAGTGGTGCTTTGTCTTATCTATTTCAATTTCTGCATCCGAGAGGCCCCAGAGACCAGATAAAATCAAGTATATTAACTAATAAATGTTTCATGATGATTGATCTTTTTTCGTTAAATTTTAATAAATTTTGAATCATCTATTTTGGGAGACATCTTATTTCTATATATAAATCGCCTTCCGATGTACAGTCTCCATCCGGCACGATCATTCCATCTTGTTTCTTAATATTCATAAAATGACACATTAATAGAACACAAGTTCAATTTACTCAAAAAAATTATCAGGAATGTGCCCATTTACAGCTGTATCCTTTCATAATAAAATTGCTTATTTCAAGTATTCACTGTTGATATTTGTAAATTGTTTGAGTTGTTGATTTTGAGGATATGGTTTGGCCTATGAAATCCGATTTTACTTTGAAGAAAATCGTGCTTTGAAAATTCAACAGTCAATTCCATATATTATATAATATTCTCCATTTAGGTTCAGGTAATGAAAAAATTCATTCTGATAATATTATTGGAGTTGATTATTTTAATTGGCAGATTCTTAGTTCTCATAGTACTCAAATTGAATGGAAGGATAATATTATCTCACTACACCGATACGGGGAGACAGAGTTTTTGCTGAGGTTTTTATCTGTTCTCTTGTATCATACGTTGAAATGTATGATGCCCCGTTACATTTCCTCTGCTAATACTGAGATTCATCGACACATATGCTTGATTGTTTGAAATTAATATTTTGTATTGCTCTTTCTCAAAAGAATATATATATCTCAATTCTGGCAAAAGTGGATGTAAACATCATTTGGAATCTAAATCACTCTAGTTTGTTTTTCGTTTATGTTAACCCTATTAGTGTAGACATAGCAGATATCTTCAAGGATGATTTGTGAGTGATCCTTTACTATATTATGTAGTTACAGACATGAATGATGCTTATGGTGCAGAATGATGGAGATTCTGTCTAAGAAATACAAAATATTTGAGTTTATTACCATGTCTCAGATTTTCAGCAAATCTAATCGTATTTCTGTTTTTTGTTGTAAATTTTTCATTCTAATATATTTACAACGAAACATGGAAAATTTCTTTAATGAAAGAAAGCTTTGTAGGGACAGTATTAATACAAATATTCTCGAAATAATTTCTGCTCAAGATTTGCATTAGACAGCCTCTATAAAAAGCTATGGTTTTTATGTTATAACTTCAAAACTTTGATGTTAGACTTGAATTTTTCAAGTATATCTCATTTGTTATAGAATTCATACACTATATCTTAAATACAATGTTTTATTAATTTGGATGTAACTCTCTCATTTGATAGAACATCTCGGATTGAAGGTATGCCATCGCATATAGCATTTATCCATGTAAAATATTCACACATTCATTTTTATTTCTTACAATAATAAGATATGTTCTTATGCCATCGCATATAGCATTTTAGATCCCTACTGTTGAGGTATAATTTCATCAAATCTTCTGTTTAAAAATAGTACCTTGTTTGATAGATTGCTTCAGTTTCTTCAATATGAGTATATCCCAATTTTGGTAAAGCGTTTTCAGCCTGTTGTGTACGGCTTTCCATATTGTTCAATTTAGAATGCACAGAGCTGATATAAGTATCCTGAAGATAATTCATACCAGTATTATGAGTCTGATATACATTTGTAACATCTACATTATCGAACATCATTGAATAAGGTATGATTATATGTTCACTATTCCGAAGCTTTATTATTTTATTATCAGATGTATTCAGATAACATGCGACATGCGTTCATTATACTTTGCTTTTTAGATCACCGTAAGTTATGTGAGGCTGACTATATCGATCGTTGTTTTTTCAACAAGAGCATTTTCTGATAAATCAAGACGCCTAACATTCAATTTAAGGGTTAATATATAATGATAATATTATTATATTTAGATACTTTATTTTTCGTCTAATCAAGAACTTAAAATTCAAATTTCACCGTCCTGAACTGAATTGAAATGTTCATTTAAACCACATATTCCGTCAACTTTCAAATATATATAATTCGTTGATCTATGCTTCATTATTGATTACTGATATTAGATATTAGCACATACATAAGTACATATTTTGTACTTATACCACTCTTAGATAATTACATAGACCTAATATCCATGGATATTAGGTCTATGGATAATTATTAATGTTCTAAGGTACCACTGGTCTGTGATTCTACTTTCTTTGACATTGACACTTGACAGCTTTGCCTCATCTGTGAATAAAGGTGTATATAAACAGAATTTCATTCACAAAATTTAGTCGTTTCAAACCTAGAGTATTTTCCTAACTAATAACTTTACGAAGGAGATAGTTGTGAAAAGGGAGTTTTTTTCACCGGTGACTTTCCCTCAATCCTTTCCATTTAATTGGGGTCTGTGAAGATCCTGGTGAGTGTTTTTACATAATTTAGGCTGGTTATAATATTTGAATTTTGTTTTTGCTTTCACGCCATTAACTGACCCGGCACATCTAGGGCTGAAATGTCCATTGAGAGTCCCGGGGGTCACCCCCGGGTCTCGTCTTTATTATCCCCAAGAGCATCAAATGCTCTTAATAATATTGAATCCCCAAATAGAATAGATCTTAATCTCCTGAATGAGGAAATTGCAGCACTGAGACAGACAGCTATTGACACCCATGATGGTGAACTAGCTGATCAAATTGATAATCTATCACAGATTTTATCTAATGCAAATAATAATGTCAATTCAGTAAGTCCTAGGAGGTCGTTTAGTTACAATGCCTCAGATAGAGGTCCATTTACATAGGTAATCTCAACCCCATGAACATTGGCAAATTGTTACACCAAACGTATTATAATAATAACCTTGACATAAAAAATATCTGTAGAAAGGGTTTAAAGCGTACTGGTGTCTACTTTGCTACTGGTGATCAGGCTAACTGGTTTGTTAACAATCATACCCTTCCGGCAGATAATTATGAAGTATACATTCCAGCTCGAATGGTTACATCTATGGGTATAGTGAGGGATATTGGTTCTGATATTACAGATGAGGATATTATACAGTATGGTGTGGGAATGTCCCCTAGCACTTCTGTACTTAGAGTCCGTAGGTTCAAACGAACTATAAGAAATAATGACGTACCAACACAAGTACCTTCTGGAACATGTCTTATCACTTTTCAAGGCACGTCTCTTCCCAAATATTTTGAGCTGTTTAGCATTCGAACAGAGGTATCATTGTATATACCTCCAGTCATACAATGTCGCAAGTGTCTTCGCTATGGCCATATTCAGGCACAGTGCAGAGGAAATTTTAGGTGTGCAACATGCGGAGACTCTCATGATCCAATACCTAATTGTAACAATTCTTCAAACTGTGTATTCTGTAAAGGTTCCCATCTGGCTAATGACAAGTCTTGTCCAGAATATCTTAGACAAGTAAGAATTAGAGAACTTATGGCAATTCACAACCTTTCCTTATATGAAGCCAATACAGCTACACGCAGTGGATCAGCTCCATTACCATCAGAATTCCCTGCACCACTAGCCCCAATCTCCCAAAATAATACTACTCCAACTCATCATAATCCTACTCCCACTCATAATTTTCAACCCCGTAAACCTTCATATGTCTCTCGATTAACCAGCAAACCCTCCCCATTAAAGAGGAAAGAAAAATCACATATACCCCCAATGATACAAATTGTTTAATTTCAACCACTTCTAATACACACCCTCCGCAAAAAATCATTATAACTGAGTCTATTCTGCAGACACCATTACCTACATCGCCTAACGACAAAGAATCTCCAAATAGAGATAGAACAGATAATGATAATAACTCCTTTAGTATGGAAACATTTGATTGGAGCATGGAGGCCTTCCCTCCAGGCTCCAGTGGAATTTATTCTTTATCTATCCAATAATATAATAAATAAAATAAGTAAAAGCCAATCAAATTGCCAATCACAGTTCCAGTTGTCATTCATAATTTATAGTAAACCTATCACGATAGAGTTCAATCTAAAAATACTGCACTGGAATATTCATTCATTCATGCGCAATTTGGTTGATTTGAAGGTACTTATCAAAGATCACAATCCCGACATTATTCTACTTAATGAAACATTTCTTAACCCTTCACTAAAAGCTCAACTTCATGGTTACTCACTTATGAGACAGGACAGAAACGATGGATATGGTGGAATAGCTGCTGCTGTCAAATGTAGTATCGCTTATTTCCCGGTCTTACTGACCAACCTAGCATTACCCAACAGAGTGCAGTTGCTGTCATTTGAAGTGGAATCTCTACGTATATTCTGCATGTATTCCCCCCCTGATATCAGGCTGTCTCAAGCTCATTTTGATTCCATGAAACAACACTTTTGCGCTCCATTCATATTGATAGGCGACCTAAATGCGCAACATCCCCTTTGGGGATCTGGAGTCAGAAACAGCAATGGAATAGCTTTGGAATCATTTCTGCACGCTGAAAATTTCGTTCTTCTCAATGATTGTAGCCCCACTAGGTTGACTTCTCCGGGTGTCAATTCTAGTGCTCCTGATGTAACATTCTGCTCACCCTTGATTGCCCTAACGTCATCATGGAGTGTCATACCTGACTGCGGTATGAGCGATCACTTTCCGATTCTGGTGAATCTGGGAGGGGGACATTTTGATGGAGATATTAATACAAATAGAATGTTTTCCACACGCAAATACAATTTAAAAAAGGCTGATTGGGTGGGGTACTGCTCATATCTCAGTGATCAACTGTACCTGGGAGATTTCACGGATGCCGACTCAGAAAAGTTCCTGAACCTGTTAGTCCAAGCAGCTGATAGGTTCATACCTAAATACAGATCCCCATCAAGAGGCAATTTTAAAGTTCACTGGTGGGATGATGAAGTCGCCTTGGTAGTACAAAATAAAAGAGAATCTTTCAGAAAATATTGTTCTGATCCCTCCACAGTCAATTATATTGCTGTCAAACAGGCGAGAGCTCACTGCAGGCGATTGATAAGAGACAAAAAAAAAACCTCTTTTAGAACCTTTTGTGAGGAAATTGATTTTATAAAGATCAATAAAATGTGGAAGGTAGTAAAAAAGTTCTCAGGTGCATCGAGTTCCAACTTGGTGTCCCCTCCTTCTAAAGACTGCCTTGTTTCTATCCTACGCGGACTTTCGGGGAATGCGCCCAGTACAACGCCCACCATGTTGTTCTCTGATACTTGTGAACCATTCACATTGGATGAACTTCTGCTAGCCCTGTCAAACAGGAGAGACTCGGCCCCAGGATTGGATGGCCTGTCATATAAAATGTTCAGTAATGCTCCAATGTCTGCGAAATTGCACCTCCTACGTATTTATAATGGCCTCCTCCTGTCTGGAACTATACCATCAGAGTATAAGGAAACGCTAATTCTGCCTTTTCTAAAGAAAGACAAGACACCCAACACCCCGTCTAGCTATAGACCAATCGCCCTTTCTCCATGTATTTCTAAAATCCTGGAAACATTGTTGAAAAACCGTATTGAGGAACTTATCGAGAACCGCATAGGTCCGGACAGAGCTTTGTTTGGCTTCCGAAGGGGTCGGTCTGTAAACGACTGTTTTGCATACTTATCTGGCTTCGTGTATCGAGCGTTCAGTCGCGGTGAGAGAGTGATGGCTCTATTTCTTGACATCAAGGGGGCATATGATAATGTCCTTCCCTCTGTACTCTTAGAAGACTTAAAGGCGGCTAATATTCCACCTCAAATAAGTAATCTTATAATGCAGCTCCTCACCAACCAAGCTCTGTATATCACCTTCCCTTCAGCGGGAACCATTTTGGGACCTGTCTTTACATCCTCTGGTCTGGCACAGGGATCAGTATCAGCCCCTCCACTCTTCAATCTATATTCCCTCATACCTTCTGGTATCATATCACCCAACACCTTGGCAATACAGTTCGCCGATGACTTTGGATTACTAATCAGTGGTACGGATCTGTCTAGTATGGCTGAGCAACTTACAGCAGATGTGAGCAGTGTTAACAACTGGTTGTCCCATAGGAATTTATGCCTCTCTCCGTACAAATCAACAGCTATGATCTTTGTTAAGTCCAGAATTCCCAACAATCTCCCAGTCATATTCTGCTGTGGCCAAACAATCCCTTGGAAGACATCGGTGAAATACCTTGGTGTTCACCTTGAGAGCAATTTTAGATGAAACAAGCAAATTGACATTACCTGTGCTAAGATCTCTGGTGCGCAGAATGTGATTAAAGCGCTGGGAAGAACTAAATGGGGTTGCCACCCAGCGGTTCTGTTGAGAGTCTATAAAGTTCTTGCTCTGCCACATTTAGACTATGCTAGCATCCTATATGGAAGATGCTCCAAAGCAAACTTGAAACGCTTGGTTCGAGCTCAGTATGCTCTCCTTCGGACAGCACTATCTGTTCTCAAGACCACTCCCACGAATGCAATTCTCTTCGAGGCAGCTCAACAGCCGCTGTCTTACAGACGAAGATGGCTAGCTTATAAGTACATTACTAAAATTTTCAGGATTGAGAATCATCCTGTTCTCAGAGTGATTGGCGATCATGAAGATTTTGAGCACCTGTGGGCACGTACAACCATGCCACCACTTTTCCAAGCTTTAAGTGACCTCGCACCAAAAAAACAACTTATTAGGGTAATGCGGAATATACCATATTTCAACGTATCTCTACAGGTTAGACTTAATAGGATAAACGTCATCAATTCAGGGCTCCCTTAATATTCGATTTCCAATCCCCAGGGATTTACTGCCCTGACATCGGAGAAATTCCCATAACACCATCTCCTCTATACCGATGCCTCCTTGTCCAGAGACCCCGACTCGGTAGGATACGGTGTATTCTGTCCCTCCCCCCCTGATTAGGATTTCAGCCCGCCTGCCCGACCACTGGTCAATATACACAGCTGAAATGTACGCTATAGGCAGTGCTGTTGAGTTGGCCCTTCAGCACAGGCTTCCGAGGGCTCTTATTGTGTCCGACTCGCTCAGTGTACTGGAGGCTCTCAAGCGTGGAAAATTTAATTCCGGCACAGACCCGATCACTTTGAGGACCTGTCAGCTTTTTCACGAAGCCACAACTGTGGGGACTGTCATTAAGTGCCTCTGGATACCTTCTCACTCATATATTCATGGCAATGACATAGCCGATATTCTGGCCAATGAAGGTAGATATTCAGGAGATCCTCCAAATATCCCTGCCGGTCCTCAAGAACTATGGCCTCGTTTTGGAAAAGAACTCAAACACAGCTGGACAGCTGAATTCTTTGACATCTGCGCACATAAGGCACATGTTTATGCGACATTTTACGATGGCAGTGCGCTGTCCAATACCTCATGGTTCAATAAGGTCGATCGACCACGACGCTTTATCTCCACTATTCTGCGACTGAGATCCGGTCATTGCTTAACACCACATTATCTTCACAGAATGGGTCTCAGAGATTCCGACTCTTGCGACTGCGGGGTTACAGGGGACATTGTCCACGTTTTCTTCGGTTGTTCAGAGAATTTCAGCGCCAGCGCTGAACTATATGCTGCACTTTCCTCGCATAGGTTTCCTTTGCCAATTAATATATATGAGGCTATTTTCAGTGATAGACTTGATGTGCTGGACCTATTGATAGAGTTTCTTGTTAAATGTAGAATAGCGCTGTAGTGAGCATGCTTAATCAGCTTAGATTAATACCTGTGTTTTTGACCCATGTCGCTTACCCACCACCCTTTTTTTTCCCCTTTACCCCACCGCTTACAGATACAGTAGCATAGAGTTAAAGATAGAACTGTTATACCACAATCTTATAAGTAAAATTCCCAGCTAAACAGAGAAGGAAGAAGAAGAAGAAGATAGTTGTGAAAATTATCAATCGTTTGCAAAGATTTTCAATGCTTCAAAATGTCTGTAACCTCAGATATAGTACTGAAACAATCCTTACGAAAATTGGAATTTCCACTATGTGCAAAAGAAGCTCTTGTAAGAATTGGTTAGTTCAAAATTGTTGTAAAAACATTTTTGGAATTCTATCAGTCATAGATTTGGTAATACATTTATCTTCATATTTGCAGGCGAATTAGTGTGTGCAAGAGCAACCAATATAAAACACATGGATTTTTGTCTGGCTCTTATGTCTGAATTTATATTTTATGAAATTGACAGAAGAGGAAATAAGCGGACTACTCCTTTAACAGCAACGTCAGAACTTGAACTGGTTATGGTTCTTTTCAATTACTTCACAAGTTTGGAAGACGAATCTACGAGAAATACTGTTTTCTTATCTCTCTTTACAGGAACTACTGCGAATCAACGCATAGGTGTATTGGGAAAGCTTGTATCTATTGCAGCAGGAGTTCAATGTGCTAGTATTTTGATTTCTGCTACTGCTTGGATGCAACAATTAGGAAACAATTCCGAGATAAGTTGTAAATTAGCTGATGTGATAGTTTTTGACTACTTTGTTTTAATACCATCTGGAAACTCAAAATTGAGTGTTTTACCTGAGATTGCTCCTCAATTTGTTGCAAACTTTTTAACTGCATCAGCTGAGAATTATTTCATCGAAAAAGATGAAAATATGTTATTTCCACCGACCAAATTTTTAGAAACTGTAACAAGTTATGTGAGTATCATAAATCAGTTGCTCTTACAATACTAGAGTAGAAGTTGCATTATAAACACAAACCTACTTGATTTTTCATTTATATTACTTCAGAAATGTTTGGGGAAATTAAGATGTTTAAAACACTGGTGTGGCCACTTACTCTTGAAAGACCTCAATATTAAAGTGGCGACTCTTCAAGCGACTAGTCTTTATGGATTTTAATGGAATGGTCCCTTTTCACTTGATTTCCGCATTGTTTCTTATGGCGCTCACGTCATCTTTCTGTCAATGTCCTTTTTGAGTTTAAATCAAAAGTCAATCAACTTCTAACAGAACAAATGAGAATTTTAAAATGATGCTGCTCAATTTTTTTGAATAGCACCATCTTAAGGAAGAAAAGAGAGAAAGGGGGCCTATGCTGAACCAAGTCGCCAAAATGATCTTAAACAAAATCTAATCAGTCAACACATCCTTATTTTAGACATCTTAGTGAAAATGTAATCTTTTGACAGTTTATGTTATGAAATGTGTAAGAGCCAAAAATGAAGTGAAAGACAATTTCTATTCTATTTTATACACTTATAAATCATGCAATAAGTGACATGCTACCATGTTTGAATTCCAAAATTGCAATTGAGCCAATCTACGGGCTTGCAAACGTTAACCATATAATATTTCACACAAAAAAAAATTGTGCAGTTAGAAGCGAAGTTCTTTACGCCATTTTATCATCTCTAAACGTGATCCATTATGTAGAAACTCCACAAAGTGTTGTTAGACAAAAGATGAGGTTTATCCACCCCTAGGTCTATCTTGGCAGATTTTTATTTAGACCTGTTTCTGCAGACTTAAGTATTCTCTGTTGATGAAGTTTCACAAATGATTTTTAAACGATATTTTATAGAGTTCAGAATATAGTTGAATATCTCTTTTTCCATACAAATATAACACGTAATTCAATAACTCATAGGCCTGGCGCACAGATGGCACCGCCAGTGCCATACCAATTTTTTTTTCGTTAGTACCAATCTTTAAAACATGTCAGGTCTGGATCGAGATAATGAAAAGAAAAGTGACGCTATATTTGTTGTTGTTTGAAAAGTGGATAAAGACGAGTTTCATGTATTGATGAAACTCTGAAATCCTGAAAAGGTATTGAAAGGTTAGAGGAGTGTTGTAGTCACTTTTGAACAACTTGCCTCATGCTGCTTGAATCTCAATATTCTCACGCATACCAGAATATATTGAAGGGAGGGGAAGTTATCTGGAAGTGGCATATTTTCACTTACGTGACAATTTCTGACAGTTCATTTAAAACACAAGCCAAAAAGGATATATTAATTCATAGTATACAAATTGCAATGCTTTTCATCTCATATAATTCATATTTGATTTTTCAGATTTCAAACAATAATTCTTTGTGCATAGCAGCCCAACAAAATCCACCAATATTACCTTCTGGAGCTATAGCAATGGAATCGAACACTCCAATTGCGGGTCTTCTAAAATGGTGCGTTCTAGCACCTTTATATAACCAGGCCTCATTGCTTTATGGGGAACTTCATCTTGCATTATTAGAAAGTATTTTACAAATACCTGTCACAAATCCTCCTAAAGCTATTTCAGCTCAAAGTCTTTGTGATATAATTCGATCAATTATGTCATATGTAACAAATTTGAAAAAGAACAAAAGTTTGAATAATATAATTGATCATGAGCCTTTACAAAAATCCCTAAATAGGTTAGCTCAAGCTGTTCAAATTGCATTTTCTGTAAAATGTGTATATGGTAAAGTAGATGAATTAGTAAGTCAACTGCTAATATTGCCTTATAATAAATTGATGAAAATTGTAATGAATGCCCATAAACAGATGAAGTG
This sequence comes from Harmonia axyridis, assembly GCF_914767665.1. Taxonomy (NCBI): domain Eukaryota; kingdom Metazoa; phylum Arthropoda; class Insecta; order Coleoptera; family Coccinellidae; genus Harmonia; species Harmonia axyridis. The sequence continues at coordinate 3,354,501 of NC_059508.1, forward strand.
ATGAATTTTTCTGATGTGCGTTTATTGTCATTGTTATATCAGTTAATATGATATTTATTACTTAAATTGATTAAGGGTTTCTGAATACCCTATGTGCAAATTGCTGTAGAACTTTGTGAGTTACTTTTTTTCAAGAATATAGTATACAGTTTTAATATATCTCCATCTTTCGTTTAATTTTGTGTTACACTGAAATTTTTTTGTATTTAGTAATTGGCAAATTGCCATGCTGCTGTAATTTAAAGAACTCAAAGTTTTACAGTTCTATAAGAATATTATTTATTTTGTAAACGTTTACACAAACCAGTCACTACACCGATACGGGGAGACAGAGTTTTTGCTGAGGTTTTTATCTGTTCTCTTGTATCATACGTTGAAATGTATGATGCCCCGTTACATTTCCTCTGCTAATACTGAGATTCATCGACACATATGCTTGATTGTTTGAAATTAATGTTTTGTATTGCTCTTTCTCAAAAAAATATTTATATATATATATATCGTGAATCTATTAAGGGAATTCGACTGATATCTGGAGACAATATATATATATATATATATATATATATATATATATATTTACAAATTAAAGACAAGACAGTTTAATTATCTTTTTTTTTTGTTCTAAATTTGTTGAAAATTATTCGAATAAATATTCATCGATTTTAAAATTATTTGAATGTAATCATGTTGAAATTTGTATTAATTTTGTCAATATATTTTTCCTAAACAATTAATAATCAATGATATTAATGAATATTAGAAATCCAAATCTTTATTTCCGAATTAGAAAAGTAGAACGAGGTTGGAATTTTAAATATGGAACCGTCAATAATAATATTATTTTTCTTGTTTTTATTTTCCTACATATTTTGGTTGTTTCTATATGTCTGTTAAACACTGCTATGTACTTCTCTTGTGCCCAACTGCTTGTATGACTGTAATGCTCTTTATGTATATTGAATCTCACAGGACCATGTCCTTGATTCAAATCTAATTATAATAATAATAAATGTTCTCAAAACTATACTTTCTGTGAATTTTCACACTACGACCATGGGCTAGTTTGAAAAGTCAGCGCTGTTGGTTTTGTTAGACCTGATCAAAAGAAAAAACGGGGAAAACCTGTCATTTACTTCAACGTGAAGAACGAAATACAAGGTCTTTATAAATGATTCCAATCATCCATATAGGATCCCATCCCGTACCAAGGTATATAAATTACACAGGTTCAAGGTCTGTAGATTACACAGGTTGTAATATTTCATCGTAGCTATTTTATGATTGAAGATATTAAAGACTATTCAGGATAGGCTACAAACGATGTACGCGATTAAACTAATAAGAAAATCCGTGAAAACCAACGATTTCATCTCAATCTAATGTTATTTATTTGAATGTGTAAACCGGGTGACGTCTCGAATGGTTGACGCTGATTGGTTGAAAGTTACGAGACAACCTGTCTAAATCTGTGACTACTAGTTAGTCTTTGATATTAGCATTAGCAATTAATAAGTAAATTGCATCTGCGCCAGTGCTTGCCAATCAGCATTCGTTGGGGTATGACAATTATTGGCACTTAATTTTAAATTTTCGATGAAAATTGTTCTACATATATAGAATAGATATAGAGGTAATTTTAATAGGCAATTGATAAATAAAGCATGGGGCTGCTGTGCGGTCCTTGTACTGTAAAGTTAATCTTTAACTATGATATGAGACAAAAGAAAAAAAGTATTACATTCAATAAACTCTATTGAATGTATTTTCATGAATAAACTCTCTTATTATTATTATTATAACACTGTACTGTACGGTTTTTTTGGTCTCCTGTGAAATTGTTCAAAATGGACTTAGCAGATTTACACACTTAGCCGACGATATTCCAAGTTTCAACATAGCTGATGAGAGACAGCTCAACAGTTAGATTATAATTCTTGTTTTTTTTTGCGAATTTGGGAGCGCATCCTAAATATCAGTTATAATTAATAGAATATATATTCCTTTCCTTTCAAGCGAAGCTTGAATTTATTATTTGACTTTTCAAATGTATAATTGTGGACGATGTTCAGGATTTCATTTTATTATTAGTACTGGAATATTTTAGATTGAAATGGTACCTACATAAATGCTAATATATATTTCTATGACATTTTCAAGATATTACTCATGTTTCAGTAAAAATTAAAAAAATTGAATATCATTGGAAGTGTAGTGATTCTTATAGCTCGAAATTATGACTAGAATTAGCTATTTATGCATTGATGATAATTTCATTGATGTTTTAAAAAATATTTCTTCTTCAATAGTTCATTTCACAATGACTTTGACAGTTTGCTTAGTAATTTAGATCTAATATCAATAAGAATATTATTCCTTCTTTTGTTTCTCACTAATAAGTCATCTGTTATCTTCCATAATATTAATCAGAGACAGCAATTGAAAACATGATGAATACATATATACTTCATTTTTCAATTTGAACAAAAATGTTACTGCTTTAAAACTCATTGGTAGCTCAGGCTCAGGTTATTATTTCCAGTCACTAATTAAAAATGCCTAAAACACCTGTTAGTCGGCTAGATGTAATTTATAGAAAAATTCTTTTAACGAAATTCTTTTCAAAAGGCTGGGGCTCGCCAGAGACTTTGAAAACGTAAGAATGGGTATATCAACCATTGTTTCATTATTGGATTGAATCAGTTTTACGTTTCAGATTATTCGACTTTAGAAAAGTTATCTCCAATAGAGAACGATGCTTCAACTTAGTACCGAAAAATTATCCTATTAAAATCATCAATGTGAGTTTTGAAAACTTATAAGTCATTTTGATATTAACTAAAATTCACCAAATTTTCCAGAAGGAGCAGAGATCCGATTGTCAAATAATAGAAGGCAGCTTTACGAGTCCATTAGCGTTATATATGCCATCTTTAATAACTCCTGATGTAGGAACAGCTTATTTTCAAATGATATTGCCAACTAAATGGCCTTCGACTAATTTCAAACCTGTTTGCATTCATTTAGCCGGTACAGGTGATCATGTAAGTTTCAATTTAACAATTTTCTTTTGGCAATAGTCTTTAATAATATATTTTCATTCAAGTTTTTTTGGAGAAGGAGAAATATCATGGCAAAACCTCTGCTTCAGAAGGGAATTGGTGCTATTATCCTTGAGAATCCATATTATGGATTAAGAAAACCTACTGAACAAGTTAGATCAAGTCTGAGATATGTATCTGACATTTTTGTGATGGGAGGATGTTTGGTACTAGAATGTATCATCCTGTTGAACTGGTGTGTCCAGCTAGGACTTGGACCACTTGGTGTCACTGGTATCTCAATGGGTGGGCATGTTAGTAAAACTTTTTATAAAATTATGGTATTTCTAACCCGTTGACAATTTTCTTGTACTTGTTATTCCAATGGTACAAACTCGTTTGGTCATCAGCTACTTTTATTACCTGAAATAATTCAGTTTTATGTACCACTTTTCAAGTAAGTTCTATAAAGATACAATTATTTTATTATTTGAGCTTCAATAGGGTATATTTATATTTACTGTAGGAAATATGAAAAGTATTTTATAAATTGATTTGTAGATCATATTGATTAAATTAATAATTATAAGGTATAAGTAAATGAGTCTACTGCATAAAATGGAATAGTCATTATTTGAAAAGAAAGATTGTTTCACTCTCATTTAGTTTTCTCATGAATATTCCAGCAACTTTTAGAATTCTTTTATTTGTACTAGATGGCATCTCTGGCTGCTTCAAATTGGCCTGCACCAATAGTTCTAGTGCCTTGCCTTTCCTGGTCCACTGCTTCAACAGTTTTCACAGAGGTATATCCATTTTATAAAGTTATTTTGATTTTAATCATTTTTCATTTTTTTGCGTGAGTGCGTTTCTTCATTTTCTTTTAATTGATATCGGTGGCAGTAAGGAATATCATGTAGTATATACCAATTTGTCTCTTTATTTCGTCTACTCTTATATATTTCAGGTGCCCCGATGTCATATTACCGATGTCCTCAATTTCGATTTGGCAAATGAAAAAACGCCCTTACAAATAACAATATCACATTTGAAACAAATGCTTACAGGGTGTTATGAGTGAATCAATAGACTGGGACTTGTTGCAAGAAGAATATTTGGCTGATAAATCTTACCAGAACATCCTCTCAAAAATATGTAAAATTGTTGACAATCCCTTTGAATGTAGCATCGCTCCAAGAGGTAAATGAAATTTGAAAAAAGCTTTACGTTTTGAATTTTGTGCCATGATATTTCATCCATTCACAATTTGCTCTTATATAATTAGTGTCTCCAAAATTTCCTTTCAGAAAACGCATTCACATTGTTAGGGCTACCAGAGAAGGAATTGACGTACATTACGCCTCACAAAGTATTGAATTTGATCAAAGAAGAGGCTACATCGAATTGTCCTACCATAGCATACAAACACTCTAAAGATACTAAAAAGTTTTTTCTTAGTAAAGATATGCCAATCCTCAATTTATTAAGAGATGCTAGTCCACTTTCTTTAAGTTCTAAATACATGACTGAAATGAAAAACAGGGACAAGGAAGCTCTTTGGTTTATGAAGGGTGTCATGGATGAATGCACTCATCTGAAAAATTTTTCTGTACCAGTAGATACTTCTCTTATTATTGCTATATGTGCCAAAGCTGATGGCTATGTTCCCAGGCATGGTACTTCAAGATTAGAAGATATATGGCCAGGTGCCACAGTTAAGTACGTTGACGCTGGTCATGTGAGTGCCTATATTTGGTATAGGCAATTATTTATGTGAGTATAAAATCAGGTATTCTAATTTTTTTTTTCGACATATTGAATCTTTGTTTGAACACAATCGGTTTATTGTTCATAAATCAAAAGGAAATATTTATTGATAATGAATAATTTGTGTGTGTACATAAAAAGATTTAGTTCTCAATTCAAATTCTATTTATTTTTTTCAATTGTTGACGTAATTCGTGTTTTTATTTTCAGTAATTCCATAGTAGAAGCATTCGAAAGAGCCAAGAAGTTAAGTATTTGAAATGGGTCTTTATTTGTTGAGTTATTTGCTTGAGTCAATATTTTCGAAAAATAATTATAACAGTACCTGAATGATATTCGTTCTTTTTGTGATATGTTTTATAAATGAAGCAAATACAAATTTCAAATCTTTGGTGATATTTGTAGAACAACTTTCTCAATGGCAATAGATAATTGTGAAGAATCTTTTTTTATTTGAAACCTTAAAATTTTCTTCAGATTTTTTGAAAATTGAATGATGTAGTTGAATACAAACCAGTAGGTGCTACATTTCCTTGATTCCAAACATTTGAAAACGTTGAAAAAATTTGAGATGAAATGTATATCAACATATAGAATATCCAGTTTTGCAGTTTATTTTCCTTAAAAAAATTAATGAGGTATCAATATGAAAATAAACATAAGCTATTTACTAATTATTATCTGGAACCTTTGTTGGACAAACAAGAAGCACCTTAATACTAAAATTAAGAATCGGTGAATTTTTTCTCAAAAACAATCATTCTGAGGAGTAGAGAACAAGATTTTAATGAAGACTGACAACACAGGATAGTAGGTGAAATAAGATATATTCCAAAAAAAGGCAGATCTGAACTTGTAGTAGTATTATCACTGTAAATAAATAGTAGCCTCAGTTTGTGAAAGTAGGAATACGCTATTTAAATTAATCATTTGTTTATGAATTATTTTTCGTACTGAATAGGAAAAATAATTAAAAGTGAGTATTTTATATGATTATTTGAACAATTGATTAATTTGTGATATTTTCAGATATGACAAATTTTTTCCATAACAATTCTTTGAAATATTTGTGGTCTCACAACATGGGAAACAAAGTGGTAAGATGAAATTAGGTACATCTTGTCTTGTCCATCTGAAATTTCATTATCTATTCACAATTTCAAGCCGATCACATAATCAGAAGGATAGAAAATTCAAGAAAAAAACAATCCAATATTCATCTGATTTAAAATCCGTGGGGGTTGAAATTTTGCTTGTATATATTGTTTAACCAATTCAAGCTTCGGGCAAAATTTCGTGTTGATAGAGTAATCGGAACCATAAAAAATTCGAGCAGAATATCGAAAAAAATGAAGAAAGCACTGATGTGAAGTGATGAGCTTGCGGCCCTAGTTCATACGTACTCTTATGCGCCCTTGGAGACCACATTTATTTAAGTTCAGTTCTGTGGTCTCCAATGTCATTATTGTCGCATGAATATCGAGCGCTCAAAAAGTAATGGCTTCACGTTAGAGCTTTCCTTATTTTTCCATATTAAAGTTTTTTTTTTTCTTAAATCAAATGTCGTAATTCTTGTATTCTCTTAGCATTGATTCAGGGAGGCAGATTATTTGAAGTCATCACATTGAAGAGAAAAATTCGTTGTTCTAACCATAGAATCTAGGGAGGTAAATCTCCAAATCCCAGATTATCTATAAAAAAATTGCAGTTTTTTATAACGAAACGCAAATTTAAATTCTTTTTTCACTTTGCAGACTTGGTTCTCGTTCATCTATGATAATAAAAGTGAGGAAGGTTTTCAACAATGAAAAAGAAGACATTCATTTCATTTCAATTATTTCTGTAATTAAACACAATCTTTCGAACAATTTGAAATTAACAATTGCTATATGTATACAATAGTATTGAAATTTTTAAAAATATACTTTATCTACCGCAGTTGAAATTATATATCTGAAATATTGTTTTATGATGTATGAATTATTTTTATTAATTACATGAAATTGTACTCCTACTTCTGATATACCTCCTCTGTAAATGTTCCTGATACGAATTTTTATGTTTGGGATTTCCGTGTGTGAAATTAGTAAATTTCAAAAATATGGGACCGAATATGTATATCAGCAGCAGGAGTACATATGATGCAAGAGGAGGTATCCATGTTGTACTCCTGATATACTTCTCGATCTCATATGTTCCTGATAGAGAATTCTTACACCAAATTCTTGATTTTTCGATCGAATTTACACATTTTACACACAAAAATATCGTTCGAACACAGACTTTCTCATTAGGAACAAATGATAAATGAGGAAATATTCAGATAGCAAATAACCTCTAGGCAATCAATCATACACGAACACATTCTGTGTGTTGATATCCAGTTGTACACCTGCTCCTGATATAGCTCCTTGATTTCATAATGACCCTGTTACAAAATTCGAACACCAAATTCTTAATTTTTCTCTCAAATATACCCATTTTACACACGAAATATCGATCAACACAGACTTTCTTATTAGAAACAAATGATAAATGAGGAAATATCCGGATAGCAAATAACCTCTAGGCAACACATTTCTGATTTTTCGATCGAATATAACCATTTTAGACACGAAAATAACATTCAAACTAAAAAATTCGTAACGGGAACATATGATGAATGAGGAGGTACCCGGGTGACAGGTCTTCTATAGGCAACCAATCATAAACGAAAACGTTTTGTGTGTTGCCTATTCAGTTGTACTCCTGCACTTGATATACCTCCTCGATCTCATATGCTCCTGTTACAGAATTCGAACATCAAATTTCTGATTTATGATGGAATATACTCATTTTACACACGAAAATATCGTTCAACCCAGATTTTCTTATTAGGAATATATGATGAATGAGGAGGTATCTGAATCGCAGATATTTTCTAGGCAACCAATCATACAATCAAATTCGCACACAATATTCTTCATTCTTCGTTCGAATTTACCCATTTCCCACACAAAAATTTCATTCAAACTCAATTATTCGTATCAGGAAAATATGATGACTGAAGAGGTATCCGGGTGGCAAATCTTCTCTAGGCAACCAATCAATCACAACTGAGTTTTATGTGTTGCCTATTCAATTATACATCTGCTCCTGATATACCTCCTCGATCTCATAGGTTCCTGTTACCAAATTCGGACACCAAATTCGGACACCAAATTCTTGATTCTTCGTTCGAACTCACCCATTTCACACACGAAAATCACATTCAAACTCAAAAGTTCGTAACAGGAACATATGATGGATGAGGAGGTATCCAGGTGGCAGATCTTCTATAGGCAACCGATCAATCACGACTGAGTTTGATGTGTTGCCTATTCAATTATACTCCTGCTCCTGATATACTTCCTCAGTCCCATATGTTCCTGTTACCAAATTCACACATAATATTCTTCATTCTTCGTTCGGATTTACCCATTTCCCACACAAAAATTTCATTCGAACTCAATTATTCGTATCAGGAAAATATGATGAATGAGGAGGTATTCGGGTGGCAGATCTTCTATAGGCAACCAATCAATCACGACTGAGTTTGATGTGTTGCCTATTCAATAATACATCTGCTTCTGATACATCCCCTCGATCTCATATGTTCCTGTTACCAAATTGGGACACCAAACTCTTGATTCTTCGTTCGAATTAATCCATTTCACACACGAAAATCACATTCAAACTCAAAAGTTCGTAACAGGAACATATGATGAATGAGGAGGTATCCAGGTGGCAGATCTTCTATAGGCAACCAATCAATCACGACTGAGTTTGATGTGTTGCCTATTCAATTATACTCCTGCTCCTGATATACCGCCTCGATCTCATATGTTCCTGTTTCCAAATTCGCACACAATATTCTTCATTCTTCGTCGAATTCACCCATTTCCCACACAAAAATTTCATTCAAACTCAATTATTCGTATCAGGAAAATATGATGAATGAGGAGGTATCCAGGTGGCATATCGTCGGCTAAGAGTGTAAATCTGCTATGTCCATAATGAACAATTTCACAGGAGACCAAAAAAACCGCACAGTACAGTGTTATAATAATATTAATAAGAGAGTTTATTCATGAAAATACATTCAATAAACTCTATTGAATGTATTTTCATGAATAAACCCTCCTATTATTATTATTATAACACTGTTCTGTGCGGTTTTTTTGGTCTCCTGTGAAATTGTTCATTATGGACATAGCAGATTTACACTCTTAGCCGACGATATCTTCTATAGGCAACCGATCAATCACGACTGAGTTTTATGTGTTGCCTATTCAATTATAATTCTGCTCCTGATATACCTCCTCGATCTCATATGTTCCTGTTACCAAATTCGCACACAATATTCTTCATTCTTCGTTCGAATTTACCCATTTCCCACACAAAAATTCCATTCAAACTCAATTATTCGTATCAGGAAAATATGATGAATGAGGAGGTATCCGGGTGCCAGATCTTCTACAGGCAACCAATCAATCACAATTGAGTTTTATGTTTTGCCTATTCAATTATACTTCTGCTCCTGATATACCTCCTCGATCTCATATGTTCCTGTTCCCAAATTCGGACACCAAATTTTTGATTTTTGAATTCACCCATTTCACACACGAAAATCACATTCAAACTCAAAAATTCGTAATATATGATGAATGAGGAGTTATCCGGGTGGCAAATCTTCTATAGGCAACCAATTATTCACAAATGAGTTTGATGTGTAGCCTATTAAATTATACTCGTGTTCCTGATATACCTCTCCGGTGTCATATGTTTCTGTTACCAAATTCCTGATTTTTCGTTGTAATTTCCCCTTTTTACGCACGAAAATGAAATCTTAACCTGTGTCTCTTGAATCTGAAAAATTACCATTTATGATGTGTGGTTTGGGAAGCAAAATAGCAGCACCATATATTATATTTTCTGGCCCTTTCTATGCTTCTAATACAAAAGTAAGTTAAAATTTTCAACAGGGTTGTTGTTCTGATGAGCACTTCTAACATTATTCTTAGTGTTTCGTTTAGAGAAGACTCTAATGTGTATTTTCTCTTTGAAGATGATCCATTCAAGGTGAATGAAACGATATAAAATATTTCAGTTATTTAATTTCAATAGCGACATATGGAATACAATTTCAGAAATTATAATTATTCTGCATATAACGATTAATATTTTCAATTCTTTTCAAGGAGTTTGTATTAATTATAGATCATATACATAATAAAAATATAATTATCTGGTCTTTGTCATCTCCGTTGAAGTCCTGCTTCAAATATTGATGAGGGCCAATCCTGCAAATCGAAAAAAATTATTGACATTTTATACTTGATATGAAAAACTTTCAATATTTTCATCGATATAATCATCGAATATTATGTGTCTCCAAATAACAGCATCATTTTCCCTATAATTCAGTTTCGAAGAACAGGTAGATATCTGAAGTTTCACAGAAAATTTAAAAATTAAGACTTTGAATTTCTGATAAAATCAAAGGTTCTTCCATTTGGTTTAATCTTATCTTTGTTATTGAAAAAAATGTTTTTTTGAGAAAAAGTTGTGTTGTTGATAACTACTTATTCTTCGACCACAAATTATAGAGCGAAGTGTTCAGATGGTATTCACCATAACATGATGAAATATCTATTATATCTGTTATTAGAGATTAGTGGAAAGTTTAACAATGAAGAGTAAAAAATGTTGAATCAAAAATTTAGATTTTATATCGTTGAAACTGTCTGAAATTTGATTGAAATGTTATTCAAGATTCCATAATACATAAATGAAATATGAGGAATGCACTATGAACGGTTTCAAATATAGAAATTGAAACATATACAGGGTAGACGTTTGAAAACGAAATAATAACATTAAAATAGTGTGACATATATTCATAAAGAAAAAGGTATGTTTCAGCTCGCATTCATAATATTTCCGAGTAAAAACTTATACTTAGGTATAAAGTATAAGTAAATCCTTCACAAAAAAGTATTTGTTTAATTATAAAAGTTTTCTTTTACTCTCAATAAAAAGGATATCCTTCAATAATTTTGAGATTGGTCAGTAGCAGACTCAGTCGTATAGTGATCAGTTGAAGCGATGGCTGAATACCAAAAGATTTTTGGGAATAAAATGCTGAAACTCTGGGAGGTGCGTTATCATTCGTCTTAAAAATGATGATATGTCTACGCTATCTCAGTATAGGTCTATCAGAAAGGCATTGGTCAAGAATTGGGTGTAAGTCATGCAGTTATGAATCCAGGGGGGTAATATCCCCCGTGGCATGACCGATGCTCCCTGAAGAAGGGGTGGAATCTGCGGCGATACATAGAAGCTAACATCCCCTTTACATATTCTTAGAGTATATCCTTGCAACCTTATACTTACAAGAATATCCTTCAGTTTTATGAATACGGCAAAATGAGTGTTTCCCAAAGACCAATTAATATCCTATAATATGGATTTTAGGTATATGGTGTTTTCGTTTAGACGCCATCTATTAAGCAAGTGTTACACTGTACAGAAAACTGAGCGTGTTCACTTTTGACGTTTGGAACTCGTCTACCTTGTCATCATCAGTCAGATCAGATATTGCAACTTGCAACCCAATCCCAAACTTTCTTAAATGTCAGTTTTCTGTGCTCTCAACTTTTCGTAGGCCGGTTTAGCAATATGGAGCAAGGGTTTGAAGTTGAGTGTGGAAAATTCCAAATTTCGTGAAAATTGTGAATGTTGAATGGTACGTATTTGGGTACTCCTTTGAAGGTGTTCACTTGTCTTGTGTCGATTTTGCGAATGCGCTTATTTTGTTCCGTTAGATGACCCGCCATACTAGAAGCAAACACGCCTATCTTGAATTGATGTTTGTCGCGATTTGAGTGACATCAGTGAAAATGGGAACTCCAAGAAAATCGTTTACTTTGGTCATGTATTCATTTTTTTCGTAAGTTTGAGTGCGTATTAATCTTAATTCATTAAAACTACTCTGGAATTATATTCATTTTTCACCTCGATAAACTGAATCTCTTTTACAAAAACAGTAAAACACCTTTAGAAAGTAAATTATTTTCTTTCCTTTCTAATAGTTTTTGATTACGCTATTCAGAAGCTGATGATTTGATATTATAAAATGATATAATTGTAAAATTCGGTGTTCTAAAATTCTCAGATTCAGAATCTTGGTGGAAATTGACAGATAATTTGTTGAACTAGTGTAATGCAGATTGCTAGATATGACCACATAGTCATTTTGCCAATTTTATATAATTTGAAAATCTTGGTGAACTATGCTACATATTACTCACAATGTGATATGAAGGAAATGATAATTTGTGTGGGTGAACTTATGCAGATATGTCCAATTGAACCTTTGAATGAGAAATTTGGATAGAACTAGTGGTGACACATATTCTCAAGTGGATTGATTCCTATTCAATAGAAGATTTTTGTATCAGATTATTCAGTGCACAATCAAACCACAACTGATAAGTTTTGATATCGTGAATTTTCCTCATCAAATTCACTGAATCAAGGAGAATTATTATACAATTTTGAAATAATATCATTATTTTATGGAATTATTCACAGGTTTCAAAGTATAATAACATTTGGAAATTGATTAATGGTAAGGAAATTTTGAGTTAGTTCGTTCAAATTTCCTATGATTTAATAACTTGCATACTTTCATTTTTCGATAGTAGAATCCTATGAATTTGATAATAATGTTTTCCTCTTACCAAATGAAGTTGATGTTATATTTTGTGGAAATCTCCAGTTTTGGATATGCAACTCTTATCGAACATTTGAATTTTCAGATAACGGTTGGAGAAAATACGCAGCATCATGGGAAAACTACTCTCAAAAATTTTCGGAAACAAGGAAATGAGGATATTGATGCTAGGTCTTGATGCTGCTGGTAAAACGACAATTTTGTATAAATTGAAACTGGGGCAGTCTGTGACCACAATACCAACTGTTGGATTCAACGTGGAAACAGTGACTTACAAGAACGTCAAATTTAATGTGTGGGACGTTGGAGGGCAAGATAAAATAAGACCTCTGTGGCGTCATTACTATACGGGAACTCAAGGGTTGATATTTGTAGTTGACTGTGCCGATCGTGATAGAATAGACGAAGCTAGGCAAGAATTACATCGGATCATAAATGACAGAGAAATGAGAGATGCCATCATACTGATATTTGCCAATAAACAAGATCTGCCAGAGGCGATGAAGCCTCATGAGATTCAAGAGAAACTTGGTTTAACTAGGATAAGAGATCGGAATTGGTATGTTCAACCAGCTTGCGCTACTTCTGGGGACGGGCTCTATGAAGGTTTAACATGGCTCACCGGCAACCATAAGTTATAGCATCTCACCTTTTGAATTGTGACCTAACAATCACGGGTTAATGAAACTCATTAAAATCATTTGAAATGGCTCCTTATCGGTGGAGCAAGTTAAAAAGCAAGCGTTCGTAATATATTGTAAATAATTAAATTCGTATTATGTATTAACTTGTTGTTTTATATTGTAAAATATTGTTGCTGCATTTGAACAGAAGTGAGCGTTATGAAGTTGATGTTTTCTGATGTGAGCTACCTATTATTTGGATGAAATCATGTATTAATTTAGTTTAATTTAGTATTCAAACCTTAGGTAACAAAAACTTTAGGTGATATCTGTTTATTTTTTTAAATAAATTTCTATCTAGAATATTCAATGTCAATACCAATATTTATTGTATGTCACATCTCCATTGCCTCTTCATCAGATATTACCAAAATACCTTCGTGTAAACTAAAGACTGATAGATTTAAGAACATTGGTTTCTTAGTTCCATTTGCATTTTCACCTAAATTGAGAGATCTTCAGTTAATAATCAATTTCAAGCTACACACTGAACTGCCATGCATTTATCAATGCAACATGATTTGCTTACTTGTATGGATGGGTAACAATTCAATTGTGATCATGAAATAATAGCAATATTCTGATCATAGGTGCATAATGAAGTCTCATTTTCATGTAGTGCCTTTTCGGTAGACATATGAAATTTTATTCAGAAGTCAAATCGTTTTTTTTAAGTCTATGTTGAACAATGTTTGATATGGTTTAGTGTAGATTACATATCAAGGCTCTTCAGAGATCTTCTCCAAATGTATCTTTTAAATAGTAGTTTGATATTGAGAGGTGTAATCATTAGAATGGCCCAAAAATCCATGCGAAAATAGCCACCAAACAAATCAGGGTATTTGGTAAACTTCCAGTTCCTCTACTCAGTGTTCTCTTATTTTATCTGATCATTTCTCCGACTACCATTTACGATGGAGTATGTACCAAATTACCCTGAAGAATATTAAATGTGATATTTGACGCATTCCATAATATGAATATTGATATTCTATTGAAAAAAGAAAAAAGATAATGATGCTATGATTATTCAAATCCAGATATTAGACGACACAGCATCCTAATCTGGTTTGAATTAATTGATGGAAGAAAAAAACATTTTGTTATTTTAAGGATGAAATTTTGAAAAAACTCATATTGCACAACTAAGCAATGATCTATATTTTATTTAACAATTTTTTTGTAAATATACTCTTGAATGATCATATAGAGGAGATATCTACCAAATAATTCTTGCAAGCCTATGTTTTTACTCATTTATCTTAAATCGTGATTTTTCAATTTAATGACCTTTAAATCCTCATTTATTCTGATTTTTGCTGTTTTGAATTTGTAGAAAACTGAATTGCCGAATATTCTAATTTAATTAGAATTTTCAATCTGAATGAATAAATTTCATGAAGTAAATGAAAATTCTTAAAGATAGGTTTTTTATCTAATTGTTTTGTATTCATTCTTCTTTGGTAAGTATTCTAAGAATGATGAGTACAAATATGTAGTTTGTTTTAAATTATCCAGAATTTGTTTTTGTGTTTTTTGTTAAAACTATATATCATTTTGAGTGTTGAAATTTTATGTAGTTGCATTTTTTCTGGGAAAATTTCAATAAGTAAATTGTTAATGCTTAATTATTCTACATGGTCATCATTGAGAGGTGACTTGTAACTTTCCTTTCTGTGAAACACATAGGAATTAGCTATAAATAGTATATCTCCGAGTAGGCTTGGTAGGTAGATGAAATTTCAGTCCAACTTTTTCTCTTATAATTCCAAAAATTATTGTCTACCAATTTTGTGAAAGTATGAAATGTATTTTTTATTTTGAAGATTCACTTTGTTTCGTTTTGATGTTGAAAATTACTTAGAACTAGCAGAGAAAGCCTGTTGAAAGTTTTTAAAAAATATACAGAGCTATTTTTTCAAAAGACATTGTTGTTCTCTTGCAACGATAAATTTTTTCATCTACATACATTTTGGATTATGCAGTATATTTTCAAATTTTTTTATTAGTGCTGTTTTATAGTGATAGTTCTGGGAACAATTGTGCATTATCTCCAAAAATATGCTTTAAGTATGTAAACTTATTCTATTGTGTAATCTATTGAAAATTTCAAAGTATAGTATCCAACAATAAAAAAAAAATATTTTATGATTTATCTGTATTTATGATTATAAATATGGTTTTGAATTTGTTTTAAAATTATTTTGTACAGAATAACTTGAGCTCGTCGGTTTTTTACCCTGACGTTATTGTAAAGTGTCAATTAAATTGCCTACATCTAGCATCTTTTTTTTATTAACTTATTTCATAACATTTATCAATGATTTCTCAGAAATGTAAGTATCGTTTGACTATCGATTTGTAGCAAGCTGAGACATATTGATGGAAATTGTTTCATGATTGAATTAACTCATGAATTTTGTCATTGGTTCACAACTGGAATTTCAAGTTTTGAATAGTCTAGAATCTTACAAATTCATCTGTCTTTTTTTTTGGGAATTCTTGAGCATTGATTATACAAATCAAACAGGCAGCAAAAATCTGCTGCTTATGCGTTTTTATTCTCCTAGCTTAGTAGCTTGAGAACTTTGATCTATGGATTTGAAGCCTAAAATCCGTGATAGATCAGAGAAATGAATTTCTGAAAAAGTATAACATGAAATTGAAAACATGTTGAGGTGATACTAATAGTTGCGAAGTTTTTTGGAATTTTTCAGATGATTTGATTTATTTCTTAGAAAAAAAAATAATTTTTTTCATGAAATTTGTTTTTCAATGAGCAGGATATATAATCTCAGAAACTGTGATGAACGATCTATTCAGGGACGATAGCTCAAAAATAAAGAAGCTCAACTTGAATATGAAATCATCGGTTTTTAATTGAGAATGATAGTTTTTGTAGCTAGTCCGTAGAAACGCAAATGATTTCAATATAAAAGAATTTGTGAGGTAAGTATATTTTTTAGTTCCTTTGAAGAAAAATCTGCTATTATGTTCACTTTTCAACTTTTACCCACAACTCCGCACGTGTGCTTATCTTTGTAATCTCTGTTCCAGATTAAGTCGGCACCATTGCCAACTACGTTATTATTGATGCTACGATGTCGGTTAAATGGACAAACTGGTAGCATTTTTAGTGGCTTTCTCGACACCGAAAACAAAACAAAAATTGAGAGTCACGTTGTCATAATTTTTCATAAAATGATATTTTTTTCAATGGAACACCCTATATTTTTTCATGCATTTCGATTCGTTATAATATTCTTGTTGAACACATATTTGGGCCCTTCTATTGACACTATTGATTCACAAAACGAATGCGTCTAGCAAAATGGCTTTAAGATGTAAATTATCGTTTTGTATATTAATACCAAATAGCTTAGTGGTGTCAATTGAGTGGTGCGACATGATGATCACGACTTTCACGAGTTCACATCCCAGCGCAATTTTTTCTTTTTACTGTCTTATTTTGCTATTAGTAACGAAATATTGCCATTCATATAAGTACAAAAAATGGGTGTTTGGACAATCATAAGGTGTAATTTGCTGAAACAAATAAATTCTTTGTACTAGTGAAAGAAATAAACATTTCAAAATAAGTCGCTCATTTTCCACTTTAGGAAGAAAGGTGATATGAGCTTTGTTGTTGAGAATATTATAACGAATTGAAATGCATGAAAAAATATAGGGCGTTCCATTGAAAAAAATATCATTTTATGAAATATTATGACAACGCGACTGTCAATTTTTGTTTTGTTTTCGGCATCGAGAAGGCCACTAAAAATACTACCAGTTTGCCCATTTAACCGACATTGTAGCATCAATAACAACGGAGTTGGCAATGGTGCCGACTTAATTTGGAACACCCTGTATAGTGGTTGAACGCGTCCTACAAAAATACTTCCTCTAAAGCCGACTAAGTTGCAATAGAAACATCTGGTTTCAAAATTTCCGAATGAGTCAAAGATTTCTCAAACATCAATCTGTGTTATCATAATTCCCGATTCAAAACTTGCAAAATCGGTACTTTCTAAATATGAGGTGTAGTTATTTCCTATTCAATTTTTTTAAGATTTTGAAAAAAGATTTGAGTCTCTAGGGAGGGGAGGGGGTTCAGTGGCACCCCCCTGCCCCCCCTTGGCGACGCCTATGTGACCAGACTGATTTTTATAATTCGCAAATATATCAAATACATTTTTGAATGAAATCAACTACTCATCATTTCCTACGAATGAGAAAAAAATTACAACAGAAATTTATTTGGTATTTGTAAAAATTATCGTGTTTTATTTTATTTGAAAATGTTTTTCCATCAAATAAGGTTTGAACCATCAAATATTTATTTGATATTGTTATAAGAAACCCCAATTCATTTTGAGACAGATTTTCGTGCCCTCATGCTTATATTAGGCAAATTTATAGCAGGTATCTGTAGTTCCTCCGCTCAACTGCCCGAAGTAGAAAAACGTTTCGAAATTTCACCATGAAAACGTGTTGTGACCTTCTGCCCGAGAGGTGGCGTTACGGGCGTCGTACGGCATCGGCGTGTTGTTGAGGCTTGCAGCAGAGTCACTTCTTCACGATTTGTAGGAGGGTGTCTTAGGCAGAGATCACACATTTTTTTCGCAGAATTTTATCGTATGAGCCTAAATCAAATAATATCAATAACCATGTCAAATAGAGAAAACTGGCCTGCAGGATCTCCCGATCTTATCTGCTTGGAATGTTTTTGGAGACACTTGAGATAAACTATACTATTGAGAAATCACAGAAGCTGGAGCGCATTAAATAGGTACCTACTAAGGGTGGGAATTTTTAAAAATGAGTTATGAATCTCGTTAAAACTATTTGGTTTTTTCATTAGTTTCAGTAGGTACATTTTATGTTTTTTTAGATAATTTTTAATTTCTTAATTTTGTCTTTAATTAATGAGTACACTTCTATTGTTTCTTCAATTCAGCAATCAAGAGTTATATCGATTGAATGTTCTTGATATTAGGCCAATTGAAAAGTCCCCGGTCTGATGCACAGATGGCGGTGCTAGTATTGATTCCATATGATTTTTAGTTAGTAGGTACCAACCTTCAAACGATAAGTATCAAAATTTGGCAGCAGTCCGACCATTAGTTTGTGAGATATTGCGTTGTGAGTGTAGCTACTTTTGTTATTTGAAAAAAAATGGAAAACAAAAGAATTTCGTGTGCTGATAAAATAATGCTTTTTAAAGGGAAAGGGAAATCTTGGCTTGATGAAGAGTTTCCGGAGTCTGCACCAGGAAAATCGACCATCATTGATTGGTATGCTGCGTTTAAACGGGGTGAAATGAGCACCGAAGTCGGCGAACGCAGTGAAGGCCCAAAAAAGGCTGTCAACGACGAAAAAATAAAAAAGTTCACAAAATAATTTTGAATTACCGTAAAGTGAAGTTGATCGAGATAGCAGACATTGTGAAGATATCATCTGAACGTGTACATCATATTATTCATGAATATTTGTACATGAGAAAGCTGTGTGCAAAATGGGTGCTGCGCGAGCTCACAATCGATCAAAGGCAACAACGTATTTATGATTCTGAGCAATATTTTAAGCTTTTTAAGTGCAATAAACCTAAATTTTTGCATCGATATGTGACAATGGATGGAACATGGCTCCATCATTCCACTCCGGAGTCCAATCGATAGTCAGCTGAGTGGACTGCTTACGATGAACCGAATCCAAATCGAGGAAAATACAACAGTCAGCTGGCAAGGTTATGGCATTAGTATTCTGGGATACGCAAGGTATAATATTCATTGATTACCTCCAACAGGGCCAGACCATCAACAGCGATTATTATATAGCGTTATTGGATCGTTTAAAGGATGCATTCGTTAAAAAATATTTGAAGAACATTAAGACAATGAGCCGTGTTACAAATCAATGAAAACAATAGCAAAATTGCATTGATTGGGCTTGGAATTGCTTCTGCATCCACCGTATTCGCCAGATCTGGCCCCCAGCGACGTTTTCCTCTTCTCAGACTTCAAAAGAATGCTCGCTGGAAAGGAATTCAACGCAAATGAAGAAGTAATTGCCGAAACTGAGGCCTATTTTGAAGCGAAAGACAAATCGTACTACAAAAATGGTATCGAAAAGTTGGAAGATCGCTATATTCGCTGTGTCACCCTCAAAGGCAACTACGTTATAATAATAATAATAAAATCGAATTTTGCCAAAAATTAATGTGTTTTAGACCGAGGATTTTGCAATTGGCCTGTTAATACCTATGCATATTTCCCTGTATTTCATAAACGAATAGATTTAGGATGATTTGAGTCAGACTGAAAACTTGTAATAGCCTGCATATAAAGTATTTTCGATTATTCAGAAATTTCTTCTGCTGTTACAGTGAAATCATATCAAATTTTGAGTGATGGAATTTTATATTGTTGCATTTTTCTACATGATCATCACTTCAGCTCTTAGAACTGAACCCTAGCCGGACCAATGGTAAGAAGATCGAATTGTTAATTGAATGAACTTCGTGCATCAACCATCGCACTATCTATATTGATAAATGAAATTTTGACAGTTTTTGGGAATACGTAGAATGATCTAAAAAAATGATTCAGTGGAGTGTAAAACTTATTTAGAAAAGTCCGGTAGATTCATATCGATCGTAGAGGGTGCATTTTTTCGGGAAACCTATGAGTCCGGGAACATGCGAAAGCAGTCAGAAACCTCCTTGCTCCCGGGGATGTCGGATAGGAGGGGTGAGAAACCGCTGCAGACCCAGGCTCCCCTACAATCTCACCCTGCGTCACCACCACATTGGCCTTGACTCGTATCGCATTTGCATCTAAAGTGATGTCAATGCTCACAGGAAAAAATTTACATCTTTGAACCAAGACCCGACCAAGGGGGTACAGACATCCGAGGAAGTGAAAAATGTCCAGATTAGGCCAATGTCTCGACATCGGTATTTATTATTTGGAATTCGGGATAATGTAACATAGCCAAACATTTCGATGTTTAACAGGCTTTATGTTTTATTCAGTATCAGCGTAGTATTTTCTTATGCTAAGAATAAACTTTTCAAGTCAAATAGCACGAGCATCTGTGAAATTGGCGAGTTTATGTGTGGTGTAAAGGATCTGGAAAAACCGACAAACTCAGTTCAAATATGAATTCTTGTACAATGTATTTCATCACTATATTTGGACCATTATCTTGAAGAAACGAAAAATCATATAAAATAATAAATACATATTTGAAAAATTCGATTTTTTCTCCTTCGATATACCACGTCAAACCAAGGGAGAATGTAAAACAGAGGATAACCCACCTGCTATGACAAAATTCCCATTATAAAAGTCTTACCGTTTTCGAGATATTATTTTTTTGTTGAAAATAGTGAATTTTTGCCCCTTTCAATAGTTTTGTCCTTACGGTTGGTACAATTTTACATCTTTTTGGTTAATTTCTTCAGTAAAATATTGCTGAAGAATGATTTTAACGTTTACATTAAAAACATTCTCCGAACATTTTAAAGGGGGGCTATGAGAAATATTTTTATTGGAAATTTTGGTAGTGGATTATTTTGTTCATGAAGTTTAGCCCATCGTAGTGGAAAAAAATGTACCGAGCTACTGCTGCACATTACACCAATAAATTGTCTATTTTTTAGTGATTTCAAAGAGGTATCACACAAGTCATTTGTAATTCAAAGAAAAAAGACATGGCTGTTTTTATCCAAATGGGTACGTTCCTAACAAAATCAAGTTTGTCAATTCTGTTAAAAATCTTCGATATTGCATTACTTAGTGAACAATGGCAATTGTTTACGTGCGAAAATATTACTCGCATAATTATTCACCTCAACGAAATTCATAAGTGCAGGTCAGCCAGGCCGTGTGCCATTCATCGAAACAAGTGATAGTCCGAGGGAGCAACGTCTGGAGAATATGATGGATGGGATAGGACCTCCAATTTAAACGTTTCCAAGTTTGTCTTGACCACTTTCCCAACAGTGGATCGAGCATTTCATGCTGTAAAATCCCTTCATCATGTCTCTTGTTGTATCGCGGACGTTTGTCTTTAAATGCTCGGCTCAAACGCATTAATTGCGTTCGATAACGATCACTCGTGATTGTTTCAGACCGTATTAACAACTCATAATACACTACGCCGAACTGGCCCCGACAAATACTGAGCATGACATTTGGAACCGTGAATATTCGGTTTGGCCGTAGACGTGGAAGCATAGCCGGGATATCCTCATGTTTTTCTGCACTTGTGATTATCGTAAATAACCCATTTTTCGTCTCCAGTCACAAAGTGATGCAGAAATCCCTTCTGTCTTTGCTTTTAAAGCAGCTGTTCACAAGCAAATAAACGTCGTTCAACATCTCTCGGCTTCAACTCATACAGTACACAATTTTCTTGTTTCTGAATCATTCATGCCCCCAATTCTGCATCTTCGAAAACCTTCTCTCTTTCACCGCCATGCTGGTCTTCGACGTCACCGTTCTTGAAGCGTTGAAACCATTTTTGGCACATTCTTTCACTAATGGCGGCCTCACCATTGGTATTTGAGAGCATTCTATGAGGCTCAGCCGCAGATTTCTTCATATTAAAGCAGAAAAATGAAAACCTCCCGCAAATGACGAGAATTTGTCTCGTAAGCTGACATGTTTAAGAACAATAATAATAATTTTATTCGCTCAATTTGGAAATACAAAGCCAAGATACATATCATAATAATAATAATAATAATAATAATGTTTATTCAAAGCAATCATATAAATAAACATAATAAGTTACAGAGGTCTCCATTTCAGAGAATGGATGCCTGTGCGTAACATAAAACTTAACAATTTTCTTAACTGTGGTGATTATAACTAAGGTTTAATTCATGTATAAGAAAAACTAATTAACAACAATTTTCAATCATTGTACAGTCTGAGTCATAAGTCGAATTTGGGAAAAAAAATGTCGATTCTGAGGAAGTTGTCGACGTCGGTAAAATGTCAAAATTGGGTAAGCTGTCATAATCAGGTAGGTGGTCAAAATCGAGGTATTATTATTGAATATTCATTTATCTTCTTCTTGATTTATTATGATTTTAATAAATTTACGACCTTGTTCTAGAATCCAAAATTTGATTTTATTTTTGAAACGCTTAAAATTTTTTATTTTCTTCAGGTATTCAGGAATCTTAGCATATAGGCGAGGTGCAATGTAGTTACAGGTTCTTTGTCCTATTCTTTTTTTTGATCTCTGGGTCTGGTAGGTATTATCTCTATTTCTTGTGTTGAATGGGTGATCAATTTTAGCCAGTTTTAACTTTCCTTTGAAAATATTTGTCATTATTTTGAGGCTATATAGTTGTCTAGCATCCAACACTTTTGAAATTTCGTAAAGCTGTTCACTTGGATACCTGATTTTTTTTCCGAATATTATTCTTAAAATCCATCTTTGAGTAACGTTCAGATTTTCCAAGTGTTTATCGTATATACCTCCCCAACCTAAGATCCCATAGTTGATCTGGGATTGGACCAAGGCGTTGAACAGAATCATCAAATATTTAGAACTTCTAAAATACTTTTTCATTGTTCTAAATTTGTACAGCAGACCTCTTAGTTTTTTGACTACATGGTGAATGTGGTGATCCCATTTTAAATTTGAATCTATTATCACGCCAAGATATCGAATAGCTGCTGTTTCGGGAATTGTTATATCTGAGTTAACCTCAATATTTCCTATAGATGGCAGGCCAGTAGAATATGACGAGAAAGGCATGTATTTTGTTTTAGTGCAATTTAAAGTAAGTTTATTTGCTTGAAACCAGAGTTGCAAATTGGTAAAATCATTTTCAACTTTTTTTTTAAGATTGTCCCATGTATCTGCTCGATAGTGTATAGCGGTGTCGTCAGCAAAACTAATTATATGACCAGTGGTATTGCATTTTAACAAGCTATTTATGTAAATTAAAAACAGAACTGGACCGAGAACAGTCCCCTGTGGAACCCCATAAGTAACTGCTCTCAAAGAACTTATGTTTCCATTAATTTCTACCATCTGTCGACGATTGGTCAAATAACTTTTCAGCAGCTCGTTACTGACTCCACGGAAACCACAACTCCAAAGTTTATTTAGTAATTTCTTGTGACTGACAGTATCGAATGCTTTCGCAAGGTCCACGAATACACATAAGCTAGGAATTTTTCCATCTAGGCATTCATAAATTTTATCAGTAAGCTCACGTATAGCGTCTTCGGTGGATCTGCCTCGCCTAAATCCAAATTGACCTTTATCCAGAATATTATTTTGGTCAAGGAAAGAAATCATTCTATGCTTTAGGATTTTTTCTATTATTTTAGAAATATTTGAAATTAATGAAATCGGTCTGTAATTGCATATTTTAGTTTTATCTCCACTTTTGTAGAGTGGTTTTATTTTACCAATCTTCAATACATTTGGAAAAATACCACTTTCAAAACAATAATTTATCAGGTCAGAGAGGGGTGCGGAAATTTCTGCTTTTATTTGTTTTAATGTTTCTGCTTGTAAGCCGTCATTTCCGGGAGATTTTCCATTTTTCAATTTTTCGATTGTTGCTTCTATTTCTTGAAGATTTGTTGGAGTTAGGAAGAATGTTTCACCTACAGAAATATTTTTCTCTTGATAGTTCTCTATGTTTGGAATATTTTCTGCATATTCCTCTCCTAAAGTACTATAATGTTTGTTGAAAGCTTCGGTGATTTCTTTCGGATTATCTGAAGGGCCATTTTCTGTTTCGATTGTTTTAATTTCCGTTGTCGGTTTTTTCTCATTACAAATGTTTTTTACATAATCCCATATGCCTTTTGTTTCTGATTCGTTTTTTGAAATAAATTTCTCCAAGTTATTTTTCTTTGCCTCGTCAATAAGTTGCTGTATCTGATTTTTTAAGTTGCGATAAGTGTTCTTTAGCTCGAGATTATCCGGTTCCTCTTTAAGTTCCATGTATATATCATTTTTTTTGTTTATTAATTTTAATAGAGATGGTGTTATCCAGGGTTTTCGCTTAACATTTTTGCTCTTAAGCTTCACACTATGAGTGTTTTTGTTAATATGACTCGTCAGAATATTGAGGAATGTCTCAGTTGCGGAGTGTGCGCCGACTTCTGAGTACATTTTTTGCCAGGTCTCATTTATTAGATCTTTTTTCAGTTGCTCATAATTCACATAAATCTTCTCTCTGCTTTTATTTTTTGATACTTTATGCTCACTTGTTTTATTACAAGACAACATAATCGGATAGTGGTCGGTAATTAAGTATTGTATAATACAGCCGTTTTTGTCATTTGAATTAAAATTTGTATTCCACCCTTTAATATAAAAATGATCTAGACAAGATCCGCTCTCTGGTCTTGTGCATTTGTTTATCACAGATGTGAATCCAAAACTCTGCATAATATTCTTGTACTCTTCTACAAAATCTTCATTTGAGAGGGTGTTAATATTAATATCACCTACTATTACATGTTCTGAAGATAAGGAACTCTCTAGATAGTTATATAAACTTTGATTGAAGAGTTTCGTACATTGTTGTGGAGATCTGTAGATTGCCGTCACTTTCCTGCTATTGCGGCTATTATTTTTGAGAGAGATTTCTACCGCCTTGGTTTCCCCAATTTCAATAACTTCATAATCAAAGTTCAAGTATTTTTTAACATAGACCACAACCCCGTCGTTTTTATTGTAATTCCCTTTATTATAAACAGTGTCGAACCCGTTCAGATGAAACAGATTCAGGTTTTCAATTTGAAATGTTTCCGTCAGTACAATTATTTCGAACTCCAAAGACAAATATTCTAAAAATGCGACAAACTCCGGAAAATTCAAATTAATACTACGTACATTCATATGCAATATGTTAAACTTATCATTAAAATTATGACTTTTTAGATTTACAATATTTTCCATAGGAGTATCGTATGTTTCACATTCATAGTCTCGGATATACTGATTCATGGTAAGGAATGCTAAAGATATGACTACATGTAATGTTCAACAAAGCGGTGTAATTTAAATTGTTTAAAGAGTTAACTTACTTGATATGATTAATGTATTTTTCAGTCTCTCGAAAGTTTTTTAACACTGCGTTGATCCATGTCTTGGTCTCAATCTTGGTTGATCGTTTTTCTTCGGCGAAATTTTCTTCTTGAATACTTTATAGTGAAGCGTTGACTTCGGTGTTGTTTTTGCTATTTGGTGATCTTTTTTTTCTAGATTTGATTTCGATGAACTTGTATCTTCTAGAGTTTCCGTATCCTCCCAGATTGACTCGTTCGTGTTTTCGTCTTCTTCGTTTGTTGCGCTTCCCCCGTGTTTGCTTGTTGATGGGGTTGGTGGTGCACTGCTTGCTTTGTTTTCAACTTGTTTATTGATAAGATCTTGTACAGTGTATATGGCGCTTCCAACTATGAGACGGTTTCCTCTTATGAAGGATTTTTTTTGTGGTGCACTGGCTTTGGCTTTCAGTAAATTGCTCTTGAGAATTTTATATTCCTCGCGTTGCTGCTCTGTCTGATCATTGAGGATACTCAGATTAGTTTGCTTTAGAATTTTTGCATTCGATAGTATCTCTCTCTTTTTCAGATAAGAAATTAACTCTATCTTGATAGGAGCGTCTTCGTTTTTCCCTAATTTATAACAGTCGTTGATATCGTTTTCCTTAATTTCTATTTTCAGAGAACGTTTTATTTCATCGCAAATGAACTGTGGTGTTATTTCGTCTGCTGTTTTTTTGAGACCAAAAAATATTATGTTGTTCTTCTTATTTATGCGGTCAAGATGTTCAATCTTATTTTTCAAAAACTGGTTTTCGGCTTCAAGTTGTTCAACCTTATTCTTTAGAGCCTGAAATTCTAACAAAATTCTCGTTTCGCTGGCTGCAATCGAGTTCTTTATTTCCTTTTTTGAGTTAATAATTTCTTCGTACAAATGCTCCGACGTAATTGGAGAATTTCTTTCCGTCATTCTAAATGTAAGAACGGGTATGTGTTCCTTTAGAGACGGCCTGACCGATTATATTTACATATATACTTTTTGTACCCGTGTGAAGAAAATGAACTGAAAACACTTTCACTGTAGTTTTCTCGTTTAATATTTCGAAAATCACCTTTTAAATTACGATTTATAATGCCTTTACTGTTTATCTAGAACACTGCTTTTATTTGAAATTTGTAGACTCCGATTAACTATATTAATTTGCAATTTTATCGAGTGTACAACGAATACGTCTGTACTCAACCACACGATTTTATATACCATGAACCATATAAATAATAGTTGAATTAGTTTCTGGTCGAATAAGTTAAGTGTGAATCGAGATATTGCGAAGGTTAAGTAACGCTGCTTTTGTTGTTGTTACAAAAATGGATAATAAAATGGTTCGTATATTGCTCATTGTCACAATCTGGATAAAAGACTTGGTGCACAAGCTTGGTAACCCTTGACAAATGTACCATACCTTAACCCCCAATATCTCAGGACAATTAACTAAATATTCAGAAATGTTGGCACGCATCTTTTGAAGCTTGGTAACTAAAGAGAAAAAAATGTAATGTCATTAAGTTTACGTAGAGCAGAGCTAGGAGGAACTTCAACTCAATCAGATTTGATAATTCAGAGATATTTTTCGAAATCAAAAAACGTCAATTGTCGTTAATATTTCATGAAAATCTATATTACCGATAGATTCCGATTGACTGGATTGCTTACAGCCAACTAAGAACTTTTTTGAATGTTTAAAAAGACTATAAATGAAACAAAATGAAGTATATTTTGAACAATCCTGGGAAATGGTTCATATGGAAAGAGGTCAGAGTAAATCGATGTCGTAGAAGCTAGGCAGTTTCCGTTATCGATAGGAAATAGTTATCAAAAACAATTTATTCCATTATTCATTCATCAAAGGCCATTAGTTACATCAATACCTATCTGCTTATATATTGCCAGTATCATTAGAGATTCTACATCGATTTCAGAAACGGGCACGTCACAGTGACTTCGGCTTTATATTTAAGGCACAGCTCTATTATACAAGAATATATTCTCGATGTAATGGAGCAGCCGGTAATCTTTCAATCCAATATTCGTATCTCTTTGAATATCAGCGCGTGAATACCGGAAATATAATATTATTTTATTATCATTTCTAATTTGGTCGTATTGAATAATATATTATTCGAAAAGGGAAAGCTATCAAACTTTCAATATTGTTTGACAACAAAATACCGGGTATAGTCCAGATTCTTTCTGTTTAAGAATGACAAAACTGTGATTTATACACACG
Source organism: Harmonia axyridis (assembly GCF_914767665.1). Lineage (NCBI taxonomy): Eukaryota > Metazoa > Arthropoda > Insecta > Coleoptera > Coccinellidae > Harmonia > Harmonia axyridis. Next base: position 3,382,071 of record NC_059508.1, read on the forward strand.
CGGAATGTTTTGAGTTGATCTCAAATGTGTTTAGACGATTTTAACAACTTTACTCTGAAGTGAAGGAAATGGTGATCAAGAATGGCAATTCAATTTTGAAAGTCAAAACAGTTAAAACTTCTATACTCTACGAAATAGTTGGTACCAATCAAGGGCGTAGAAATGGGGGTACTGGGGATAAGAAACTGTGGTCCAGTACTACATTTTATGGTTTCTTGTCGGTCATTGTCAAACAATTCTTTAGTAATCCTCAGGAAAATTCAAATTAATATAGGATCCTAAGAACTGGGATGACTAAATAACTAATTATGAGTTTTGGTACTATTTACCCAATCTGTAGAGAAGATCAATAAACTGTTATGTGCAATACAAAAAGGTAGGACTTCAAAGAACGCCCTCATTTACGGGCCCATGTATAGGACATTCCATTCCTAAAATTTTTCAAGGAATTTTTCATTTTTATTCGTACCTCCAATTTAGGAACAATCGAATGGTATGAACAATCGAATCAAAAAATGGTATTATTACGAGTGATTTTTGGTACAAACTTCGTTATCAAACCTTTCTTCTCATATCAGAGACATGAGTAAACGTTGTCTGAAAAAAAAGTTTTTCGATTAATTCTATCTTATTCCCTGAAATGAACCCGGTCGATTTTTGGGTATTTTTTTCTGATTCGTGTATTCGTTTACTCATATATGTTGGTACTACTGGGACAAGAAAAATATTAGCAATCAGTCGAGGAAAATCATTTTCCTTATTTTGGGGGTTAACGCTTACCCATATTAAAAGAAAAAATTTTTTACTAAAGGTATTCCACACGATCAGACTTTTTTTACAGCTATAAAAAATGGTAGAAACAGATTTTTCAGCCACGTGGATTTGTTGAACACGTGGCCCGCGGTTTTACTATCGCGTAGTATTTGTTTCTACTACAATCGTCGCCCACGCTTTGAGAGTGCACGCCTTTTGCGTGGGTGTCTTGTTCGATAGCAAATTTCCAGTGTTTGCCCAACCAGTCAGCTGGTTGTATTCGTTTACGTTCCCCTGTGGTTCATTTCAAACGTATCGAAATTTGAATGATGTTCATGGTGAATTATTATATTTATTGGGAAATTCTGTACTGAATTTCATCTTATTATAACAGTATTATTTTATGTTGAGAAGTTGTTACTGGAGCTCATTTGGATAGAGAAAGATAAGCTTGCGGATCCTTTTTCCAATATTTCTTATTAAAATTCGATTGAATTATTATTGAAAAACATTCAACTCATTGAAGGAGTATATTAAAGTTATTAATTTTTCTCATTCGAGTATTCACAACATATGAAATGAATCCATTGAAATCTATCAGGAAAACCAATTAAGAAAATGTTGTGTTATATTTTCCATAGGATTGATATCAGATGAATGAATGGCATGAAACAAAATTAAATTAAATTCATGTGAATTTTACTCGGATATTGATTTAAAACAAATCTAATCCAATATGTACGTTAGGGAAGGGTAAAGTCTGCCTTGGTTTGATTAGGTAATTAATAAAGTTGGATAATTATCCGTTGATTTTCAGTGGCAACAGTTCAGGACTTATGATACTCGCAACAAGTTTTATCGAGAGTATGACAAAATGGTGAAGGACCCGGTACAAAATTTGATTTATTCAAATTATGATACGAATATAAAATCATTTAAGAATATATGTTGAAAACAAGCGAGAAATAGAATTGTGTAAGTTTGAAGATTAATGTTCGGCACAAACCATTCAACATTTCATGCCCCATTAACATTTGAAGAATTCAAAACAGATTATGTACAAGTGACTGATGAATTTCTTCTTCATTATGATGAGATTCAGCTCAATTGTTTTTAGTGGCAATATTTTAGCATCGACTGTTTAGGATTTACTTCCAAGAATAGCACGTAGAATGAATGAAACAGAAATAAATGGGTATGAAATGCTGCGTTTGATAAGAAAAGGAAATATTCCAGTATTTCCAGTTGTACTCAATCGAATTCAATTTTTAGGTCATCGAATATGTAATGATTTGATACAAGATGAATTTTTTAATAACAAAATGTTTGAAATATTATTTTTTATTATATTTATTCATTAAATCCCTTATAAACACCATCTATCCCAATTCCAACGAGTATATGTCTTGAAAATATATCTATATAATATTCAGGACATTTTTCCATTCATTGAAAGGATTTTGGCAGATCAAATCGTTTAGGGAGTTTTTGAACACTGATGGTTGATTGGAAGATCGAACCGATCAGATCAAACCCATACAAGTTTGCTAAAAACACAATTGAATATATGTGTAAGGAATAGAATGAAAAATAATTTCAAATCAGTTAATGGATTTTTCATTTCTATGCAGTGTGCTTTCTTTTAAAACATATATTTTTCAATCGATTGGAATACTTCATTTGAAAATTCTACCTCAACTGGAACAGCAAATCCTATATGTTAGTCTTCATTTTCAGGACAAATTATAATTATTTTTCAATACCAAAAATTCGGAAATTCCATTAGATAATATAATTATACTACTTGATTCGCGATTGATTCAATGATGGTTCTCATCATAAGTTTCAACTAATGCAGTGGTTACCTTGGTAACTCTCATTCCACAGATGTGAATAGTTCGGAAAAACTGCTAGTCAGCAGTTCTCAAAAGCGAAATCGACAGTTAACTAAGAGTAGTTATTGGAATGCAGTTATAGATTTAAGTAACTCTTAGTCTAAGCGGAGCTTAGTTAAGTTTATGATTTAAGGATAACCTGTGGCATCGGCTTCAAAAACTATATAATCCTCGAAAATATGGAGTAATAGTATAATTATGTGTGTCCTTTTGGGAAATAACCGGTAAAAGAACGAGTATTTTGATATATTTCATTGATGAGGGGAAACTTGAAGTGACCATTCATCATTCGATACAAGAAAGTTTGATCGAATATAATCCTATATAGTAGTCATTCTATAAAGTATCAACCCCGAAAGTATAACCGGAATCTGTAGTATAGTATATCCAAAGTCACTTGAACTAGTCCATAAAAACGCTTGGCTAGATGTCCCTTTGATGTAGATACTATGATCCGCTAAATACCGGAGTTTGTTTGAAAGTATTGTTAGGCAATAAATTCACTGGCCCCAAAGGAATTTCTGGAAACTTGGACAACCCTTGTATAATCGAAATATTCTGGCTTCCTCCAAGTGACTTTGGATATACTATACCTACTTACTGGAAAAAAATCTATATAAATTCATTTTGTATTCTTGCGATCCGATTGAGTTATTTGTAATGAAAGGCATTCTGAATCGGTGTTGCATATTCGACTATATTGCAAACCAGTGACAAATTTGTAACTTTCAGGATTTCGTCATTTCTGAATGCATGCAAAATACTCAGAATGAAACCGAGCATTCTGAAACCTATAAAAAAACATTTTTATGTCCAAATCATCCTGATATTTCGGGCATTTCTTAATGTAAAATTATATTATGATGTCAACCGCGTAAAGGTCGAATATTCAACACCATCCCAAAAGTGTTGCATGATGAATTTCGTCAAAAACAATCCGTGTGAATGCCGATTGAAGCGAACAAAATGAGAAGTCAGTTACAATAGACTCAAACAGCATTCATTTTATTCAGGATTTCGTCAGAAATGATGCAATCAAGGTTAATATACTAACTGACAAACACCCAGAAGAAAATTAATTATATTCTATGTACAGTACTTTTAAACTTTTTGAATTTACGATGAGCTTTTACCCTTTTTTCAATAAATGTTTTCGGTCCGGTACCAAGACGAAAATATCATTTCTCTATTTCAGTATGGTAATGAGTTTATTACAGTTCTAAAAACTGTGCTGTAATGAACTTATTACAGCATTGTTTTCAGTTATATTTTTCGTTTTGTGGTTGTCTGCACAGATTTCCAATCCTATCAAAATTCAACAAACATCAATTGTCAATTTAATATTTTGATAATTTGAATTAAGTGAAATGATTTGCGACCTTATTCGCAATTCCTCTTAATTCTGTTGGTGTTAAAATGATTTCGGCAGACATAATTCACAGATTTGATGCGTTATTATAAATTATTCAAAAATTCGAAACTTACGATTCAAATTCATATTCCGTAATCTGTCAATTTTCGTCATATCAACTGCCATGGGACAATACAAATGTCACTAGAATGTATAATCTGAATTTTTCATTGAATTTTTATAAAATTTCACAAAACATGACTGAAATAGAGAAAATATCATCTAATACTCGTTGCAGAAGACAATTCCAACACGAATGCGAAATTCGAAAACAAGCGACGAAGGAGCGAGTTTTCGAACGCATGACTGAATAAATATTGAATTTTTATGGTTGATTTCGATTAATAAAATATTCAAACTGTAACTGAACGTTTTTATTTTAGCGTGAATTAGTGAAATTCAACTGAAATAGCTCCATCAGAAGTGCAAAGAATTTCGGTCAAAATCAATTAATTTTCTGTCATTGAATCGTTGAACTCTAAAGGCACAGTCCCTACATAATTCCTCAATGTAATAGCCGTGAATCAATAGACAAAAGCTCGTGGATGATACGAAAAGGCTGAATTTGAAATGAATAACGGTCAGACCTTCACACTCGAAGCGTTTTCCGCTGTAGCGACAACCAAACGAACATGCTGATATCCATTTAGCTACATCCCATTTCCTTAAAAATATACCCTTTAGGAATGACCCTGGCAAAACCTGCGAGGCCACGTATTCGGGTGAACACTAACAAAATCGATACTAAACACAAGGTGCCCCATGAAAACGTAGAAACGATATTAAACCGAAGTCCCTTTGTTTACCATAATTGCGAAGATTTCTCATTTAATAGTTTCAATTGTGAACGCTTCAGGTAATCATCCAGTTCCGCAGTTATTTCAATAATTCCACCTTCTCATCAAGAACTAATGAATAAAGCATTCTGGGTGTAGAATATCAAAGTACAATAGGGATGGCGAAATTACGTAGACCATTGTCAAAAGACATCCTCATCATTTCTATTCGAGTTTCTGTGTGATCTAAAGCAATTCATTTCAACTACGTGGCAGAAACAATTCAGAATATGTCCACTGTAAATTAGTTGACGAGTTGAGAAAGTTATTATTAAAACAAGTTTTGTACTTTCTATGTTTCAACCAAATATTGAATATCAACAATTTGAGGATTGTATTTATCCTCAGATAATTCTAAGGTTTCTAGGAAACGTGTTTACACTATACTTCAAATGTGATGTTTTTCACTTTATTTGCGGAGAAATATCAATTTGAAATGTAATTTGAATATGCTTCTATGAATACCTTTGTTTACCAATTGTGATGTCAAATTTTGACCTGACTTCTTTCATCTGCCGAAAGAGATATTATTCATCACTTTATAATTGAGTTTTGGGGTTGAATTCTATATATAACACATTCTTGTTAGAAACATGGTTCCATCATTTCACTCCGGAGTCCAATTGATAGTCAGCTGAGTGGACTGCTTACGATGAACCGAATCCAAATCGAGGAAAAATACAACAGTCAGCTGGCAAGGCTATGGCATAAGTTTTCTGCGATGCGTAAGGTATAATATTCATTGTTTACCTCCAAAAGGGTCAGACCATCAACAGCGATTATTATATAGCGTTATTGGATCGTTTAAAGGATGAAATCGTTCAAAAACGGCCCCATTTGAAGTAAAAAAGGTGCTGTTTCATCAACACAATGCGCCGACTCACAAATCAATGAGAACAATAGCAAAATTGCATGAATTGGGCTTCGAATTGCTTCTGCATCCATCGTATTCGCCAGATCTGGCCCCCAGGGACTTTTTCCTGTTCTCAAACTTCAAAAAAATGCTCGTTGGAAAGAAATTTAGCGCCAATGAAGAAGTATTCGCTGAAAGGGAGGCCTATTATGAAGCGAAAGACAAATCGTACTACAAAAATGGTATCGAAAAGTTGCTATAATCTCTGTATCGCCCTCGAAGGCAACTATGTTGAATAATAAAATCGAATTTTGCCAAAAAAAAAAGTGCTTTACTATGGTAGACCGGGGACTTTTCAATTGGCTTGTTACACTATACTGTTCTGTCCACTACACGTTTCAAAAACGTTCAGGAATTGTTTTGTCAACATCAGTTCTCATATTTGAATACTGAGAGATATTTGAAAAATTCATGGGCGATATTATTCAGTCGATAGACTCGCTAATGTCGTATTGTTGACAAATTTGAAAGTGGCATCAAAGACTGCTCAAATCGTACTCTTTTATCGTGTAAAGAAACTTCTCTATCGAATCATTCCTATTGGAAAATCCGTTAGTTTAAATTTTTGACGCCACTGAGCGAACATATATAGTTTGGAATTTCAAGCGTGGAGTTTAATTGAATATCAAAATTATCAATCGAATATCAATAACCAAGCGCACAAAATATGCATGTAGAGATTAAGCACTTGAAGCGTTAATTGAACATTTCTGGGATGCGTTAGAATTTTTCGCGTTTAATGCTGGAACGTTGAAAATAATAAATGAAAATTGTTGAATTTTTTTTATTACTTGTGTGGGCCGTGAAAATACCATTTCATTGCGTGAAGGTTCTGTGTTCAAATTTTGCCGTAGAAAAGGATTGAAAGAGAAATGTGAAATTCCTCCGAAGTACGATTCGGCTTCAAACATTCCACGAGAATCAACACGCTCAAAATATTCTCGTTATGTAGTAGATGCGAGATATTCAATCGGTGGAAATTCGTTGTTCTCGAATGAGTTCTTCCTTATTCGAATCTCTAGATTACGCAAATTACAAAGGTACAGATTTCAGACTCATTTGCCACTGTGGAATTTCTATTGGTTTTTCTATCCTGGCCACAACAAAAAGCGAATTCTCCAATATAAATCCAATGTCAACGAAGAAATTTTTGAGGTTTCTCATTGTCAGAAGGAAAGAAACCTTTTAATCGGAACAATTGTCCGATATAATGATATTTCACTGGTGCCAGGCTGATACTATTGAAAATAATTGCTACAGGTTTTTCTGAGAATAAAATGTTATATATCGTGAATAAAAGCGACAAAAACGTCGAACAAAGCGTGTTTTTGTTCGACATCATATTGTCATATGGTATTGTTTGGGAAATATCCGAATGAACCAAAGAATCAGCATCAGTTTATTCTCAGTGACATTGGAAGTGCTCTACCTAGAAAGGCTATGACTTTATTTGAAAGGTCCTATGATTTCTTATTTACATTAACTATATCACCACTTGCTTTAAGTTTGCATGATTCCTTCTGTTCCATTCATTAACGAATGGTTAGTACCTCAGAGGAAAGAAAATATAGAGGTGCCTTATAGCATTTGTTGACATCACTATAACATTTTTGTTTACAAACACTTATAATGTACTGCGTTGCCATTCTGAGGAGGAAGTAAACTTTTCTCCGTTCTGTGGCACGGATGTTTTGCGAATATTCTGTGGATTTGGCAACACAGTTCTGTTGTTGTTATTGCACGTGACAACTAGAGGTGCGTTAAGGGTTAATTGTTCATTTTAATTTCACGTTTGTAATCGGCGTTATTTCATACAAGTTTGTGAATTTTAAGTTACATATTGTTAATTTTAATCATGGTAAATACTCGAAAAACATGTAGTGTGTAAAACATCGGAAATGAAAACCTAACCTATCATAGGTTCACGTTTTGAGTCCATAAGCGTAGAATATATCTCGTCTATGGCGTAGTATTTGTGAGATATCGAAAACTTAATTCAGTGCTAACATTTGTAGGTTTCCTTCAAATAGAGAATTTAGCAAAATATGATGCCACGCGTTAAGATTGCAAATGAACAATTTGCCGAAATATGCATATGTTTGTTCCAAACATTTCAGCACCGAAAACTTAATAAGAGGCAGTAAGAGAACCATTGACTACGCCACTGAAATGTTTACCGTCCCTCTAGTTGTCAATTTTGCAGGTTTGTTGTTGTCCTATCTCACTTTAGCATCATACTGTTGCAATTGATTACAATACAACGCTATTTACTATTTACTAAGGGCCCTCTATCTTTTCTTTCCTCTGAGGTTATTACTCTAACTGATATGCTTAACCTCTCTAGTCTGATATGGATCGATTGGAGCAATGGTAACAAAGTCATCATTAACCTAGGAAAGTGCAAACATATGAGTGTAGTTAGGCGAGAACAGAACTTTTTATCGCACTACTGTCTGAACAACGAAGCAATACATACTGTGAACATCGTTAAAGACTTAGGTATTTTTTACGACAATAGAATGTGTTTCAGGGCGCACATCGATCAAATAGTCAGTAACTAAACTAACTAAACCTAAACTCACTCGTGTGAGTTTAGGAATATCAATACCTTAAAACATCTTTATGTTGTTGGTCTGGTGAGGTCGCATCTTGAGTATGCCTCTTGAGTATGGTCTCCATCTACAGTCATGAAGACTGTGACAGGTTGGAAAGAGTTCAAAATAGGTTTATGCTCTCTATGTCTTGCAGGATGGGAATCCCAAGTAAATTTTTCCGCAACTCATATGAGATCAGTTATATGCTTCCCTGCTTTGGGGACTCGTAGAATCAGAGCGGATGTATTGTTGTTTGCTAGATTTGTCAGGGAGCTTTTGTCTCCTTCCGATATTCTATCTCTTTTTGGCTTTCACGTTCCATCTAGTTATGTTAGAGGTATCGTGTTACTATGTCTCAGGACTATCTCGCAACATGTGAACACTGCCAGTAGAACAGGCATAGACTTCTTTTACCTCAGTTACCCATCCATGCGTTATGTCAATCGAAATTTGTTATGATCTGTTAATTTTTTCTATAAGTTTTGCATTATTATTATTTCTTATATGTATTAGGTTGTATTATGTATTAGTTATAAGTATTATGTGTTATTGTTCATTTGTAAAATTGGGTTTATCCCGTTTATAAAAATATTTATAAATGAATATCGATGTCAACATTTCATTTTTGATGATTCATTTCGAACACAAAATTTCATCTCTTTTTTGGGAGGAAACCAGTTAATGAACAAGGATCTAATGAATCAATAATTTTCGTTTGTACCTCCGATTTAAGTACACCCTGTACATTGGTACATATCGAAAAAGCCGAAAAAGTTTCGACTTCAGATTTATATTCAGAATAAATAATTAAATATATTGAATCGAAAACCTAGATGCAAAATTTTGTGAAAAAATTTCATGAATACGAATATAAACAATTCTGTGAAAGCCGTCACGTGACTGCGTTTTTCATTCTTTGATAAATTCTGCTTGTACTAACAAACGTGAGTTGCGAAATGGAGAATGCGCCACAATGAAATGGATCGACTATTGATATTACTGTAGGTATGTGGCATGGTTTTTTTCAAAGTCCCTTTACCACATATTCGTACTATATTTCAAGGATTATTCTCTTTAGCCCCTAGTATAAATATGTAGGGTCATAAACAGAACGAGAGTCCAAAAAATTCAGAGTAATGGGGAATGGTAAAATAAATCAATGAAGGCTTCATTCCCACCATTGTCTGGATGTCCATGTTAATTGTGGCTTTAGCGATAAAGGACTGAATAGGGAGCAATTCCAAACTAAGTCCCGTGTTCGAAAACAACTATTACTCACTTCAATTTCGAAGGCATTCCGTTGTCATCTTTGCCCCAGTACCTCCGTTCGAATATATCCTATTGAAAATCAGAGGGTCACTCTCAAATAAGATTTCGATTAACTTCTAAGAAATTGAGATCTCCAAAGAATGCTCTGAATTTGCTTCCTCGCATTTCCTGAAAATAAGATTGCTACAAATATTTTACGAATTATTTAAGTGATTCCGATGAGTCATCAGATCTTACGAAAATACTCTTGAAGTATTTGCTCTACATGAGTCGAGTGGTTTTCTTGGAAGAATATTATTCAATTACTCGAAATATTCTCTTGAGGCAGTATCAGAAATGTATTTCTTGGAAAGTCCGTTTTTTATAAGCTGAGCGTTATTAGTCGAATGTTCATGTTAGATTTGAAAGAGGATCTTATCATTTGGACCTTTCTTCTAACTGACAAAAATGACATCATAATAGTCTTGGAACTAGTTCTGGAGTTGTGATTTTAAATATTTTATTTAGATTTTGAATCTTGAATCTAGATATCACTGAAATCTGTTTATAATGTTTAAGTATTATATGTTTTTTCACGTGTTTATGTAGAGAGAGAGAGAAACCAAATTTATTGATTTTTCAATCAAATGGTCATCGACCGCATTCTTCCAGCCAGTTATTTACAGTTTTCTATTACATTCAACTATAAATTATCAGAAAATATAAAGAACAAGTATTATTCTATTGATTTGTGTTTGAAAGTGGTAACTTTTCCTTTGGTGCAGTTGCTTTATTGTTGAGATTCGTAGTTTGGGAGTGCTGGTACTTTTACTTTCGGTGGTGTTGTCCTTTGGTAGCTGTGAATCAGTGGATTCATAATATTAATGTTATTCTGGTTAGTGATGAAGTTTTTGCCAAGTTTTTCAAGTCTTCCTAGTATTGGTTCTACTTCTGTAGTTTCATATAGTAGTTAGTTAGAAGGGTTGTGGAGTAGATTGTTTGGGTCTCTCAGTTTTGTATTTTCTCTAAGGCAAGTTCTATCGGCAACTTCTATGTTTTTCATTGTTGTCTTCGGGGTGTTCAAGAATGCTGTGTGTCCATACTCCAGCAAGGGCCTGCATATCATCTTGTATATTTTGTTCGATGTTTTGGTGATGATTCCTAGTTTTTTACATGTGAGCGATCTGAAATGTCCGGCTACGATTATATCTGTTCTCTTTTGTGTTAATATGTGGGTTTTAAAATTTTGGTTCTGATCTACTTTGATACCAAGGTATTTACACATATTTGTGGGTGTAAGTGTGCAATTTCCGTATATAATCGTTTTGTAGTTAGGTTCAATTTTGTGGTTGAAAATCAAAAGTCTCGATTTCGTAGGGTTTGCTTGAATTCTCCAGTGTCTCATCCATGCTACAGAGGCGTCTGTTAGTTTTTGTAGTTTTTCCATATAGTTGTTTATCGTGGTACAATGTGTAATCAGGGTTGTATTGTCTGCAAATTGCAGCTTATATGCTTGTTTGTTAATATGGTATTCTGATTCTTGATTGTGATTATACAGAGTGGCCATTTGAAAACGAAACAGACGAGATTACAGACGAAATAAAGTTTTTCGATAGAAATGCTCGGACAGGTCGATTTCTGTTTCGAGGGGGACAACTTAAGATGTAGGTTACGGACGCATAGCGCTTCAACCCTTGCTACTACAACCCTCACCCCCAAATTTTGAATAGGGAAGATGGGGTGAGTGATACCTCATTTGAAAGGTATTTTTATACTGATTTCAGCACAGTAATTGTTTTTTCATTTTATGCATTAGTTCTCGAAATATTCTCAACTAAGTATTTGAAAATAAAGTGGTGATTTCATGGCACTTGTAGTGTTCTTTTGTGAAAAATCGACATTTTGAGCTTCAAAACAACCATGACTGTGGCTTCCTTCCTAACTAACTAACGCATGAATATTTCGAGAACTAATGCATAAAATGAAAAAACAATTACTGTGCTGAAATCAGTATAAAAATACCTTTCAAATGAGGTATCACTCACCCCATCTTCCCTATTCAAAATTTGGGGGTGAGGGTTGTAGTAGCAAGGGTTGAAGCGCTATGCGTCCGTAACCTACATCTTAAGTTGTCCCCCTCGAAACAGAAATCGACCTGTCCGAGCATTTCTATCGAAAAACTTTATTTCGTCTGTAATCTCGTCTATTTCGTTTTCAAATGGCCACCCTGTATATTTCATCATTATATCGAATAAACTTAGAATTCGTGAAGGAAGAAAGTGCAGTCGATGTAACACCAAAATTAGATATTTAATCTCGTTAACGCTGATGCTATGATAACGATCTGGCAGGGAGTTGAAGCTCCCATTGAATGCATCCTGTATATAATAGAGCTTTATGCTCCCCATCAGGATTCAATTAAATTTTTAATCCTTCATCTTATTCCAAGACGTCAAACCAGTTTTGCATTTAACTTTCGCAAGTTCAAGACTCGAAAATTTCGGAGGTGTTGCTGTGCGTCTCCACAAAATCTCATTACGACATTTCATCTTGAAAGGAAACAATTTGAATAGGAATATTTCATTTCAATCTACGCTGTCTTATTCAGCAAGCCAGCCTATTCTGCGTAAATCCCTTATATTTTTTGATAGAAACAGATTGTGATGAAATTTTAAAAAGTACAGGAATTATTGGCTCATTCGGAAGTGAAGAATAGATGGAAATAACCGTCTATACTCTATAGAATCAATCAATTAAATTCATCTACAAAGTATATAGGAAAAAAGTAATATATCGTTTGAAATTTTCATGATGTATCACTGAAAATAAGGAAAGCATCGATGTGAAGTCAGAAGCTTTTTAGCCGTCAGCTACAGAAAAAATCGTTCCATTTCATTCTTGTTGCAAGGTAATTGCGACTTCTTTACAATTCTACCACGATCACCTGTTGACCTGTCAACAATCCAGTCAAGTCAGGTGGGTATTGCCAGCTAAGCTAAACAATATAGATGAGAGTGGATTCCTATTAGCTAATAAAAGATGTTTAGTGGGCACCAGGTAGATTCAAATTAACAACAAACACCCTAGAAGACTTCCTTCAACATTACCAACCCATCAAGTAATATTGGATTAAAAAAAATCGACTCTTAACTGTTTATTCTTCTAGATGTACCGCACAATACAACATTTGTAAACCTCTAATAATGAGCTAGCAAACTGAGGGGGCAAAACAATATTTAACAACTACTACATTGACAACTGTTATCAATAATCCAATAATGTAGTCAATAATTCAACAAGGTAGTAAGTAGTTTTTCAATTAACATTAACTTGATCTTCTTCTTATATGTTTTATCATCTAACGATTTCAATCTGCTAGGCAAATGATTGAGCAACTGAATTCCAGCAAAAGTGGGAGATGCTTCATATTTACTAGTATTGTGTCGCGGTATGCGTAAAATACCATCATGTCGAGTCTGGTAGTGATGAAAGTCAGAACATTTCATCAACACACTTGCCAGAAAAGGAGCACAAACTTCTTTTATCCGCCCGGAACCTTTCTGTGGTGAGACGAATGTACCTACAAGAAAGAGTTTCAGGAAAAGGAGATGACCGAAAGAGAAAAACTCTGGCGGAATCTTCCTGGTTTGGATCACTCCAGAAAGTTTCTTCGAAACTTTGACTCTACAAGATCCAAGAAGTATCTGGATCTTAGTAAGAATATGCTACACCTCCTCACTGGATTCCTAACAGGCCATTGCCCTCATGAGAATGGGTCTAACAGAAACGACGAGTGCAGATTCTGTGTTGAGGAGGAAGAAACTCCGGATCACCTGGTGACGGAATGCCTCGCCATCGCTAACCAACGCAAAACCTGCCTTGGACACGAAACTTAAAGAAGTGAGGAATTAGCCTCCTTGAACCCAGATATTGGAGTTCATCAGAACTCTGGAACTGGAAGGCGAGCTGTAGATCACGTTATGGATAGAATAGCTCTGATGGGGGTACAATAGACCATTATGTCGCAGTGAAACGAAACCTCCTTGATTAAATTTAAATCTAAATCTAATCAACTTGTCCAGTTTAGATCTCACATGCATAAGACAGTTCGAAGAAGTGACAACATTTTAAAGTTCCCGAATGTTGATCACATTTGAGGAGACTCTTGAGGTTTTAAGCCGAAAATCAGGCAAATGATCTGCGATTAAAGCACGACTACGTCCAGAGGACGCACCCTACAATATGACGCCATAGCTGAGGTGACAATTGACCAAGCCGTAGTAAATCCCTTCAAGTGTTTGAAACGATGTATATCGTAAAAAGACTGATTCAAAGTCTTACATAGATGGTCGATATGAAGTGCGACCTCAAATGTTTATCAACGTGCAGTCCAAGAAGTCTGATGCATTCAACAGACTCCAGCTGATGATCAGCTGATGGGCTGTTCTGACAGTCAAAACATTACCATAAACATACAAAAAAAACTACTCGATATTTTCCGATCCGGGACGTACACACAAAAATTGAGAATCTCATATATTCTTCATTTCAATATACCAGGCGACAAGATCCGAAACAGTGAATATAAGTCACATTCACACCGTAACATAATAACTATTATTTCTCCCAAAAGTCTGTTATTTGAAATATTTGACCATTCCTTCCTGTTGAAGCACTTCCAATGTCACTAGGTGAATTTCAATCTACTGTAACGTTACAATTGCCCATGAGACTCTAAGGACTAATTTCTAGGGGTGGTTTGGCTTATTTGGCAACAAAACTCCTACCCAGGTTTTTACAAATTTAATAAAATTAAAATATACAATGATCGACCCTTTTCACTCCAAACAAATAATAAAATAGAAACTTAACTTAAAACGATTGTAAATGAGCCACTCTGCTACTAGGATGGAACCTCTTCTGTAAACTATCTTCAGCCTTCTGAACACCAATTCTTATCAGGAAGCTATAGTACTCCAATCCCCATTCAACGAAGTTGATGTGATAATGCCAGGTATTTCGCAGGTATTCTCTCAGATTCAGGAACTAAAGTGGTCTAACATACGTACTATTCCAAATTCTGTATCTCAAGGAAGTAGTTCTTGATATCTATCAATCCCAAGAAAGGTTTTCTTTGTTCTAATCCCACGGGAGGTTTCTTCGTTCTAATCCCACGGGAGGTTTCTTCGTTCTAATCCCACGGGAGGTGCGAGAATCCCGACACAATTCTCGCCGATAAATAAGATTCCGAGTCTCAAATTAAATTAATAATGACTGAAATCTAAATCTGAGGTACTTATTCTTGCTGGAGTCTCAATCATCATTGAAAATATTTCAGAAAATTCTCTCCAGAAACGCGCATCTGCGTTCCGACCGATAGTACACGATATGAAACGATTAATTGACAAATTACCGCGTCTTCAAAAATTCCAGTAGCGTAACATGGAATGAAGCGTGCAAAATCGTTGCACTACACTTTCCTCAAATCATGGATTTTGATTATTTCCTTTTCAGGGGAGAAAGGCAACTGCCTATGGTTCTCCTTAGCGACGTCCTTGTTGTAGAGATAAGTCTTTCTTCATTCTAGTGGATGAGTTCGCATCGTTGTTCCCATAAATACGAATTCAATTTTCGAGAGGGACCTCCGAAAAGCTCACTCCAGATTCCGAAACAGTTCAGCTTTCCTCTGAATTCATTGCAAGTCTCCTCCCAAGGGAACGAGAATTTGAGAACGCAACTCAGTGGTTAACTAGGTTCAATTAGGGTATTTTTCAAACCGAGAATCATTAGCAGAACATTATTCGGAAATTGAATTCATTTGAATACAGGGCAGAGAGCTCCGCCTTGACATAAAATCATTACAGTCGCTAAACCGTGTCATTGCACGTTGCTTCGGTATTTCGTATTTCCATTGCTTCCATGCTTCATCAGAACTGTTCTGTAGTTTGTGAAGCTACTTTACACTATTTCGTTGGAAACCCGGTGAAGATATCACGGGGAATGGATAAGCCAAATTAACGTCAGGATTCGGTAAAATTCTATTATTACATGAAATGCCTTTCTGTTTCTGCCTGAGCCTCGTATTATACTTTGCCTCTTTCGTGTGTCTATATTGACACAACTTTTCATGACTATTTCTGGGCTGATTTCTGATATATGTCTGTTACTATTATACTATCTTTTTTATGCTTGTTCCAGGGCTACTCACAGAGCTTCAAACCTTGGAGTTATTATTGGATTATGTTCATGATTTGTTTATATATATTTTAAATATAATAACATTCTAATTTAAAATAAATAATTTTCTGTATTATGACAAATGAACCAGCAGAAAAAATTACAAATAGGATAACTTGTAACTGTAATTGATTTGAGTTGTTAGGCCAATTGAAAAGTCTCCGGTCTGATGCACAGATGGCGGTGCTGGTATTGAATCCATATGATTTTTAGTTAGTACTAACCTTCAAACGATACGTGTCAAAATTTGACAGCAGTCCTACCATTAGTTTGTGAGATATTGCGTTGTGTGTGAAGCTACTTTTGTTATTTGAAAAAAGATGGTAACAAAAGAATTTCGTGTGCTGATAAAATAGTGTTTTTTGAAGGGAAAAAATACAGTTGAAGCAGAATCTTGGCTTGAAGATATCATCTGAACGTGTACATCATATCATTCACGAATATTTGTACATGAGAAAGCTGTGTGCAAAATGGGTGCCGTGCGAAAACACAATTGAACAAAAGCAACAACGTGTTTAAAACTGAGCAGTGTTTGAAGCTGTTCAAGTGCAATAAACCTGAATTTTTGCGTCGATATGTGACGATGGATGAAACTTGGCTTCATAATTTCACTCCGGAGTCCAATCGACAGTCAGCTGAGTGGACTGCACACGATGAACCGAATCCAAAGCGAGGAAAAACAGTCAGCTGGCAAGGTTATGGCATCAGTATTCTGGGATTCGCAAGGTATAATATTCATTGACTATCTCCATAAGGACCAGACCATCAACAGCATTTAAAGTATGAATTCGATAAAAACGGCCCCATTTGAAGAAAAATGAGGTGTTTTTTTCATCAAGACAATGCGCCGTGTCACAAATCAATGAATACAATGGTAAAATTGCATGAATTGGGCTTCGAATTGCTTCTGTATCCACCGTATTCGCCAGCTCTGGCCCATAGCGGAAGGTAAGTAATCGCCGAAACTGAGGCCTATTTTGAAGCGAAACACAAATCGTACTACAAGAATGGTATTGAAAAGTTGCTATAATCTCTGTGTTTCTGTTGAATTCCAAACATAGGCCTGAGGCAGAATTTCAAACAAGCCAGATCATTCTGTCGTTAAATAAATATTGGTTAGTTTGAAATTGTTGTTACACATTAAACCGCTTAATTTCCTTTATTTACCCGCTATGTCGGCGTCCGCCTTGTTATACCATCTGTTTTTTTTTGCATTCATCATTGGTATACAATTACCCGTTGTTTTTGGGTTTTTGTATCATTTTCCTCACAAAATTTCAATACTGCAGTTCTCAAAGAACTGAAATAAGTTATTCGCATCGAAAAATTGTCTATTATGTGGTTTACAATTTAATGCGTTTCATTCAAATTGCAATTTATTTGTAAAGACATGGGTTCTGAACTCACTATATAGAGTGTTCCTAGATTGGAGGTACAAACGAAAATGACAGATTCCTCGGATCATTATAAAAATTAAGTCCTATAACATGGGTCTGGCAAGGATTTGTTTTCGAGATTCAAATGTTAAAGTTCAAGTCTTTTCTCATAGTACTTTCCCTTCCCAAGATATTCAACTTAAATTTGGCATATACAGGGTGTTTCCTAAACATGCGGCAAAAATTCAGGGGGTTGTTCCTTGGACTATTTTAAGCATGTTTTGTCCTTGGATGATTTTTGAAAAACCTCTTTGTTTCGAAGATACAGGGCGAACAACATTTTTCATATTTTTAAAATTAATAATAGTTTAAATAAAAATGCGTACCGCACTGTGTTTACTAAGTAGGTACAATTTATTTTTAAATTTGTTTAACAACATTCCAATTACTAAAAACGGCCAGTTTTTTGACTAAAAATTGAAAAGTGCAGATGGTAAAGGAATACAGATTAAACACGGTCTTCATTTGAATTCGTTTTGTGATGTATTAGCAATTAACATTTTATCTTTGACTATTATGAATCGCTATACAAACACCGAGATGACTGACATGCATTTCATTTATGGCCTGCTCGTTCCCCGGACTTAAACCCCTTAGATTATTTCCTATGGGGCCATCTAAAATCATTAGTTTATACCACTCCAGTAGAAAATGTGGAAGACTTGCGAAATCGGATCATTGCTGGGTGTAACTTAATAAGAAATGATCCTGGTGTTTTTGAAAGGGTTCGGCAGTCAATGAGGAGAAGATTGGATGCTTGTATGCTGGCTAGAGGTGGTCATTTTCAACAGTTTTTGTAGGTTGAGTTGAATTTTCATGTAATTTTTCATAATAAAATGTTATTATCTGAAATTTTGTTTCCCCTATATCTTCGAAACAAATAGGTTTTTCAAAAATCATCAAAGGACAAAACATTCTTAGAATAGTCCAAGGAACAACCCCCTGAATTTTTGCCGCATGTTTAGGAAACACCCTGTATATTCCAATTTGAAGTTTTCATCATTTGATATGCTAATTTTGAATGCAAATCTAAAGGGTGCCCGCTTCTTTCCTAGAATAATTTTTTTTTGGTGAACCACTGGTAGATTAGAAAAATGTAAAAAAAATGTAAAAAGAAACTGTGGTCCAGTACTAAACTCTATGGTTTCTTGTCGGTCATTGTCGAACAATTCTTCAGTAATCCTCTGGAAAATTCAAATTAATATAGGATCCTATAAGAACTGTGATGACTAAATGATTAATTATAAGTTTTGGTACTTTTTTACCTGTAGAGATGATCAATAAAGATTCGATAAACTGTTATATGCGATACAAAAAAGTAGGGCTACAAAGAACAACCTGTATCTCGGAAACAAAGTATTTACGGGCCCATGTATAGGACATTCTATTCTTAAAATTATTCAAGGAATTTTTCATTTTTCTTCGTACTTTCAATTCAGGAACAATCGAATTGTATGAACAATCGAATCAAAAAAAAAAAAAAATATGCATCACAAAAAAGTAGGACTACAAAACTGTATCTCGAAAACGAAGCATGCATAAAATAAGACATTTTATTCTTCTTACCTCCTTACCTCTTATTTTTCTTCGTACCTCCAATTTAGGAACATACGAATGGTATGAACAATCGAATCAAAAAAATGCTTTCATTTCGAGTAATTTTTGGTCCAAACTTCGTTATCAAACCTTTCTTTCTCATATTACAGGTAAGGGTAAACGTTTTTTTTTTCGATTACCCCCCAAGAAATGAAAAGATCTACACCCTTGAAGATACAACTACCAAAACAAAAATCCAAAGTGAAGAATATGAAATGAAAGGAGTTTAAGGTCATAAACATTGTTATGATATCGTTCATCTTTCATAAAACTCAGAAATAATGACTGAAACAAAAACTGAGGAAGAAGTTATTTCTCACAGTCGAGTTTCAATTGTAACAAATTTCGACAGACATGTTCGAAAACAGGTAAATCTCAAACGTATAAACGTATACGTGTATAAATACAGGAAACAAACAATACTCCGAAAGTTTCGAAGCCGGAAGGCAGTTTTCTAAACGTGAAGCTTATTGTTACCAATTTATTCTGCATGATGAAATCCATTACATTCTCACCTGTTATATTAAAGTGTTATGCAGCCATCTTCTTTTTTTTTTAGACAACCATAATGGCCCTCATTCTCGCGTTTTTAATTTATTCATATCGCGAATTCCCCCCAGCAAATTCACTCACAAAAGTTAATTGAAAGGAATTCTTCATCGGGGAACATGCTATACGTTCAAATATGTAAATGCGCTTTGCAAGCGGCGATACGTCAACTCAAAATAAATAAAGGGTTATTAAACAAGAGTTTCATGTAACTCGATTTTGATGGGGTATCATACCGGATTATAAATTTCAGTAATAGAATTTTGCCAAAAAGATATTCCTTCAAATATACAGGCTGAGTAAAGAGAATCGCAAAACATTTATTTTTTCCGTATTCGCTCTTTTGTAAAAAAATGCTCTAACGGGTCAATTTTTATTTTGAATTACGCAGATTTTCAGGCATAATTGAGGAGTTTGTCATGAAGTCCCTACGAGGGGCGAAGGGCAGTTCATTTTATTTTAAATGGCATACCTATAATAAAAAAGGAGTGATCAAAAAACTCCTCCATTAACCAAATTATCATGAGCAACAAAATGTCTACCCAAAATTTAGAGTTGCCATCTAACTATCTAACTAACTGGAGTTGCTTACTAACTATCGTCCTATTTCTGTCATAAATAATTTTGGAAAAATATTTGAGCAATGTCTAAAAGACCGTTTTTATGATTTCTCAGAATGAAATATGCTAACTCATACCAATTCGGATTCAGAAAAAAAATGAATGTACCCAAGATGCTGTTTTCGATATCATTAAACAAATTCACATTAATTGGCAAAATAAAGACAAAACTTTAGTCTGTTTCATTCTTCTTCATTTGATACTGTCTCTCATAATATACTTCCAGACAGATCAGAAAAAATTGGCATACGGGGTCAGGTACTTGAATTAATAAAAAACTATTCACATAATAGAAAACAAAAGACCAACATAAATAATTCTTATAGCTTTCATCAAACAGACTGGGGTACCACAAGGAACGGTCCATGGACCGGTCCTTTTTTTGATTTATATAAATGAAATCGGTAGCGTTGTTGGATGTGGAAAAATACTTTCGTATGCGGATGATACCGTTATGATATTTCGAGATTGGTCTTGGGAGAAGGTTTACGAAGATGCTGGTAGGGGCATTAGACTTATGATCGCTTGGTTGAATGGCAGTCTTCTGAGTTTGAATACCTCAAAAACATTTTTCATGACATTTTTTGTACCAGCCCACAATCAACCAATTTCTGAAAGTTCAAACATCCACTCATTGAGTTGAGTGGAATCAGACAGGTGCTGTGGTTGCGAATATATAAGCATAATGCTTAGAAAACCCAGGCTTTTTGCAACCAAGGACAATATGAATGTAACCAGCTATTGAATCAGCGCAACCTGTATTATCTATACTGCTTAATATACCTTCCAAATATAAACCATATATTTCCATCGTTAACCCACGATTATAAGACCAGAGGAAAATCTAGAGATACTACTTTTCAATAGCGAATCAGAGGTTCTTGCTTTACTTGTTGCCAAAATGTACATCCTACCTGCTGACATGGGATCTCTTCAGATCAATAACTATAAAATTTACAACAAAAAATTGAAGAAATTCATACTTGAAAATTCATCCATATTAGGGAAAATTTTTTCCGTTTGAACATCTGTTTCCATATAATTCCTAAGCACTAATCGCTCCACCTCGCTTTTGATGATTTTTTGATGTTCTAATGTTCATGTAGGTAGGAGAGTATAATATTGAGTTAATGTGCAAAATATTGTAACAGAAGAAAGTGGCACAAAAACCTTAGTTTAGGTTAAGTTCTCTGTTATATGAAATATATGTAGATTTTTGAATGTCAATAAAGCAACATTTATATAAAAAATCAACAACCCTCCGCCTTCATTTGAGGTTCATAACAAATTCTTCAATAACAATTCAAAATAAAATTGAACTGATATTTTTTCTAAAAAAAAGTAAATACAAGATATCAGATTTAGCAAAGGAACATAAAAGCCTAACTTATTTCAAAGATGCTCTCTTTGTAGGTTTTATTTCTGTGTCCTGTATCCACTTCAAACACACAACTGAACATAGTGATAAGTCCGCAGTCGAATAACATGCGCTTTTTCGAAAAAAACATTTTTCAAACATAAAGGGCTACGACACGAGCATGCATATATGGAATCTTTTGAAATATAAAAGCATTCTTATAACATCAATAGGAGAGGAAAGACCAATCGTTCATAGCATCAGATCTATCAACAATGAATCGTACTCGGACTAAACCAGCCAAAAGAGGATTATAGAGAGAGTATGAATACCGCATCGGAATGAAAAACATCATATCACAGTTACAATATCGGATGTAGCATATCAGAAAATGCATAACGACGTAGTTGCAGAAGGAACATCAGGTGAAAAATCAGACTATTCGATATACGAGGGCCACTATTTTTGTATTGAGAATTTGCAACACTGATATTGCCAGGTGAAATCTGATATTAACATTATAAAATCTTTTTTTTTTCATCTTTGCCAAAATATGGATTTAAGTCGTGAAAATTCGAGCTATGAAAGTTATGACTTTCGACGTGGTCTAAATATAAAGTCTCTATACAGGGTGGCCACTTTTTCAATGGGATTGTATTGGTAACTTTTAAACCATAAGAGTTAGAAGTTCGTTCAAATGGAGAAAAAGTTGCATTCATAGGAGCATTGTCAAGCAGTTCAAACAAATCGAGATTATCAGGGCCGGTAATTGAGATATCTTAGGGAAAGTAAATTCTGTCATTTTGATTTTTCTTTTTTTCCCACTTTATTTCAAATATTATCAAAAAATGTTTCAGGAATTTCTTATTCGACAGTAAATTATCCTCAATTTGACGTAATCAGATTTCGTATCCAACGTTTCGTACTCCCTGGGCCACCCTCAACCTCATTATTTTCAATACGGACCTGCTTATTTTATGACACTTTTCGAAATAACTTTAAACGCTGAATTCAACGATATATCATACGATGTCATTCAACGTTGATTTTCAGGTGATTTTGACCCTTATCCAAATTTCTTTGGGTCGGATCTGTATTACATTTAGGTACTTTTAGTTCAATTAACAACATGCAATACATTTCGATAAGAAAACCAACTAACTCATCTTGAACTGAATGGAACATTTTAGAATCAAAGCAAGAAACAAGTAAAAATTATTTACATATTTCAGTTCTTATTAATTAAACGGAACTGTCATTTAATTAAATTTAATCAAAATCTTTGGACTGGAAAAAATATTTCGAATGATGGTTCAATCGCTTGAAAAAGTAAGTAGATCTTGAAGGCGATTATTTTTAAAAGCAGTAAAAATATTTTGCATCAAAATCGCTTATCAATTTTTTGTATTCTCAATACATAAATAGTAACCCTCGTATCTGACAAAACGAATGGATTTGAAGACCAACCTGTATAAGAAAATCTACATCCAATTTGTTTATCCATTCAGAATGCTTCACGTCAATTTTTTGAGTACGGCCCGACACGTGTGAATAAAATTAATTGGGACAAAGTTTGCATTAAATATATTTACGTTTACACGAATAGTCCCTCAGGGATTTGATGTTGGGCAAACTGGGGAATTATCACTCAGTGAACTGTTTCCAGTGTTGCCTATGCAGTTGGAGATTTTCTCCACTCCAGATTCTCTTCCAGCACCTACATTTCCAGAGGCTTAAGATGAGATTTAGAGCACGATCAACGCAATTTTGAATTACAGAGTTACGCTACATTTTCTCATGTTTCCTCTCCAATTGGGGAAATTATATTATGCTTCGGGTTTAAAATGCACGATATCCATCAAATATATATCCATAAAAATAAGTTACCCAGAAATAATTTCGAGAAGGGAAACTGAAAACAGCACTGAGATTGAAGGTGAATTGAGTTGAGCTGTGAACACATACTACTCATTGAGGAATAAAATTGTACTTCATGTGAACTTATTTACATTGAGTACAATTTCATTCCTCACTGAGATTAAAGGCGCTAATGACCTAAAAATATCTGAATATAAAGAAAAAATATATGTTTTTCAGTAGAAAACATTGTCGTGAAAAATCTTCCAGTATTTATGAGTTTTTTCTTCTATGAAAATCCTTTGTATATTGGAATACTCATGAAATCACTGACTTGAAGTTACGAGCTGAGCTTTGAGGGATTCACGGCTTGGCTTGAGCTTGACTTGAAATCAACTCAAGTTCGAGTCAAGTAGTAGTTTCCCAATGTCAAGTCAAGTATTCATTTATTAAGTACTTAACTTAACATTGAAAAACTACTACTTGACTGATTTCAAGTCAAACTCAAGCATCTTGGCTTGTGCTCGAGCCAAGTAGCTTGAATATCAAGCCAAGCCGTGAATCCCTATGAGCTTTCGAGATCACGTCATTAAAGCGCCAATTACGACCTCGGAGACCACATAACTGTAATCGAAGTATATGTGGTTTCCAAGAGCGCATGAATGAACTAGCACTCAGAAGATCCTGACTACTTTAAATGTCTTTTATGGTTTTTCATGGAAAAAAAACATTACTTTTCAAACTTCAAAATACTGCTTTTTGGTAAGTAAGAAGAAGAAGAAAGTTTATTTACCTAATAAACTAATTACATCGCTGAGGTATATAATACATTATAACCAGTGCGACATATTACATCAATAATGATTCTAAAAATTTATATATGAGAGATACATTAAATAACTCAGGAAAAGAAAATGAAAATAAACAGAGAAAATCATGAGCGGGAAAATGTCCAATCAGGTGAACATATTCAGGGTATCAGGTATCATCAAGTCCATCTACAAATTTAATTACTGCCTGTATGTTTCCTATTAGTTATTATCTATTAAATTTTTTATTTGAGGTCTTATGTTTTTCAAGTTTTCTGGAATAAATTTGAATTTTGGCATAGCTGGGCAATTGTCTTCATAGATCTGGGTGTTTGGTAATTATTATCTCTGTTGCTGGTAGTGTAATTATGTTGCAGGGGGTTTACTATTATCTTATTGGGCAGGATGTTAGAAAGTACTTTAATAACTTATAATTGCCTTACATCATGAACTTCAGCTAACTCAAATAATTCATGGTACGTGGTTCTCTTTCAATCAGTTTCATGACCCACTTTTGAACAACATCCAATGGTCTAATATGGTTTTGGTTAGTACCACCCCACCCAATAATGCCATAGCTTATTTGTGATTGTACTAAAGGTTCATAGAAAATTTTTAGGTATTTGATATTATTCAGATGAGCACGTAGTTATTTGAATTTGAATAGCAGACCTCTTATTCTATTTGTAAGATTTTTCATATGTTTATTCTATTTTAATTGTTGGCCTATCGTTACTCCTAAATAATCAAAATAGAAATGTCGGTGTCAATCTCCCAACTTCGGTATACCATCAGCATAAGTGCTGAAGAGCAATCAGGAATGAATTTTTTCTGGATCACCCTGTACGTATCACCCGTCAAGACATGAAATTTTACGACTCATTTATAAAATGATATAAGTATGTGGAGCACACTATATTACTGGTTTGTACTATATTTTCCATGTCGACTTCGGGAAACTCGAAAGACTTTGGTTTCCCGATATTTTCATCGAAATATTGGCCTCTAATATCCTTCTGTAGGATCTTCAGAATTTCATTTGGGGATAATCTACCCTTGAAAACCTCTCAATGTCATACTTTAAGTATGACCGCTATTTGTCCAACGCTCATGATGGCGCATGATGGATTTCCTTGTTTTCTGATGCCCTTCCAATGAATCAAGGATCGTCTCCAAGAAATTCATATCGCTCATGCTACGCGAAGATGACCCTGGAAGGGTCGACCCTGTATCACAGCATTTTTAGGCGAATTTTGGGAGGGGGTCAGGGCTTAAAAGAGGACCATTAGTCATGTATATGTCATAACATTAATTCTTTGTTACGGTGTTGAATCTACTCGAGCTTGAGCTCTTTATCCGTTGGAATTCCTTGAAGGTCTCAGAATTTCGAATTCGCCTTATCCTAACGAATATTGCCTAGCCCTTAATTGAATATAAAGGGTGTATCAATAACTATGCGAAATTTCATCAAGGACAATTATTTTCAGGGGTTTATAATAATAATAATAATAATAATAATAAATCGACTTTATTCAACAAATGTACATACATTTGACGCTTTTTACTCATGGAAAACTAAAATATCTAGGAAATAGGCAATATTAAATCAGCTCTCAGAAATGGAATGAAAACTACAAAAAAAATTGAAAAAATCAGATGAACTGGAATCAGATATACATGTTTAGATTTCCATAAATAACATATTTGAATAGGACAATCTACTCGTAATATTTCCACCATATACAGAATCATATGGATTATATGGAAAACAATAACGTGATAATTCTTGATTCGAAATTATTATTTCAACCAATTTCGGCATTTTTTGTCATAGGAAAATATTAAAGCGATTAGCTGGTGAATAGGTAATATTCAACATATCAAAAAATTACTGACACTTTTAAAATTATATATTGTTTGATTATTCAACAGATTCGGTCCCGACATGATGAATATTCATTTTAAAAGAGAAATAATTAACTTAATCTACACAAAATTATAATATAAAAATATTTTAATCGATTCAACACAGGTGTACAATTCTGCTTCCGCTGTTTTGCAATAGATGGCTATAGCATATATAGTGTTAGTCGAAATAAATAGATCGTAGATGTCATACAATAAGCTTAGGTATTTGAAAACATAACGTCATCGAAATATAAGTCGATTTGTGTCTGCATCATAAAGTTATTCTCGATTAAACATGTCAGCTTACGAGCCAAATTCTTGTTATTTGCTGAGGCTCATCGGATGCTCTCAAATACATATGGTGAGGCCGCTTATAGTGAAAGAACGTGCCGAAAGTGGTTTCAACGCTTCAGGAATGGTGATTTTGACATCGAAGACCAGCATAGCGGTGGAAGAGAGACGATTTTCGAAGATGTAAAAATTGGAGGCATTACTTGATAAAAACTCGTGTCAAATGCAACAAGAATTGGCAGAATCATTGGGAGCCATGCAACAAGCCATTTCAAAACGGGAATGATTCAGAAACAAGGAAATTGGGTGTCGTACGAGTTGAAGCCGAGAGATGTTGAACGGCGTTTGTTTATTTGTGAACAGCTGTTTGCAAGTCAGAGACGGAAGGAGTTTCTGCGCAGAGAATCAAGGGGACATCCCTGCCATGCTTCCACGTCGACGGCCAAACCGAATATTCACGGTTCCAAGGTCATGCTCAGGATTTGGTGGGACCAGCTCGGCGTAGTGTATTATTAGTAATTAAAACCGACTGAAACAATCACAGGCAATCGTTATCGAATGCAATTAATGCGTTTGAGCCGAGCATTGAGAGAAAACCTGTCGCAATACAACGAGATACATGATAAAATGATTTTACAGCATGACAATGCTCGACCCCAAGTTGCGAAAGTGGTCAAGACATACTTGGAAACCTTGAAATGGGATGTCCTACCCCACCCGCCGTATTCTCCATACCTTGCTCTCTCGGACTATCACTTGTTTCGATCAATAGTGCACGGCGTAGCTGACCAGCACTTACGGTCTTATGAAGAAGTAAAAAATTGGATCGATTCGTGGATCACCTCATAAGATGACCAGTTTTTTTCAACGCGGGACTCGTGCGCTGTCCGAAAGATGAAAGAAAGTAGTGGCCAGCGGTGGACAATATTCAATCATAAATGTATAACCATTTTTTTTACAATAAAGACTCGAATTTCGGAAAAAAACGGCGGAAGCAAAATTGTACGCCTATGTATTATGTTATCGTATTTTTCGGGTATAACTTTTTGGAAAGTCATTGTATTAAATTTTTGTATATTTTTCGAAATATTTGTTCTTTATCTACAAGCACCATCTTCATGAAGAAGATGAATTCTTGATTTTATCGCGAATCAAACGATGACAATTCAATACCAAATGTGAATTGACGGTTTGACAAATCATTTCCGCAAGTCTTGTTGTACTAGGGCTACTTTTTATGGATTGAGAATTGGAAACACTGACATTGCCAGGTGAAATCTGATATTGACATCGTAAAATTTGACATTTTTTGTGTTATAATTACTCATAACGTTTCGACGTTCGAGCACAATTTTTGTTCGTTCATCTCTGTCAAAATATGGATTTAACCCGTGAAAATTTTAGAGATATGAAAATTATGACTTTCGACGTGGTCTAACTTAAGATAAATGCATGTGACATATCAGAAAATTGAGAGATGTTCAAGCATTAGTATGACTAGCGTACAAAATATTTGCACGAACATTTATGTGTTCGGTAGCTTTTTGCAAGTTGGATTCCACATTTGTTGAATGACGCTCAAAAAATTGCTCGTGTCGATTGGTGCCGTGAAATGATTTCGAAATACGACTGTGTTGCATCCAAAGCGGTATATAATATCTTTACTGGTGGTGAGTCGTGGATTTATGCATACGAGCCAGAAAGAAGAAGCCGGTCGGCAGTGGGTGTTTCAATGTGAAGCAAAGCCAACAAAAGTTGTTCGTTCTTGAAGCGTTAGGAAGCAAATAGTGGCGTCTTTCTTTACTAAAACTGGTCCTGTGGCAATTATGACTCTTGAAAATCAAAAGACCGTTAATTCAGAGTGGTATGAAACCATTTGTTTGCCTGAAGTTTTCGGCAATTGGAGAGAAACAAACCCAAAACGACGAATCATCTTGCAACATGACTGAGAGCTTACACACATCAAATGCAAAGAATGAGTATTTGGGCACACAAAAATCAAATTAATGGGTCATCCGCATTACAGTCCTGACTTGAAACCGAATGACTTCTTCTTCTTCCCAAAAATTAAAAATGAACTTCGTGGATAACGCTTTTCATCGCCCGAAGATGAGGTTGAGGCCCTAATAACGCCTGTTTTAAAACTACCATCTTCTGATTGGAAAAAATGTTTCGAATGATAGTTCAATCGCATGCAAAAGTCTATAGATCTTAAAGGCGATCATTTTAAAAAGCAATAGAAATATTTTGCATCAAAATCGCTTGTTTATTTTTTGTATTCTCAATACATAAATAGTAACCCTCGTATTAATTCCATATCCTTTATCGTTCCATCTTCTGAGAGAAGCTCTAGATAGGATTCTAACATTCCAAATCAGTGACAACTTGAATAAAGCTTTTATAACTTTCTCCCTATGCTCTCCATTCATTTGAGGTATAAATAATAGAGAATGGTGGATCAGGATTGCGGAAGAAGAATAGATAATCAAGAGGTTAATCAGATTAAGAGCTTCCGTGTGGACGACTTCCCATCCTATTAAATGTGTCAATTCGAAACATGCGCCCACAGTCCGGTGAACCAGTATGTGAAAAACATGTGTAACTTCAAACCAACGGTATTCAACAAAATTCAGGATTTTATCCTGTTTACGCACGCATCGAGTTGTTCCGACAATACGATGCCAATGAAATAATTCCCTTATTGATAGGATGAACGTTTTTAGGGTTCATAATTCATTAACACGATCACGGTTTTAACGCAATTTAGCCTTCTGTTTTGCCATTTTCAATTATCGGCCTCTGAATTAGTTCAGTGCACTGAATTTTCATTTAGAGTTATTTCGTCAACGATGTTATAATTATTGAAAACTAAAAGTTGATAATTTAATAAAAAATATGCAACAAGAATATAACTCATATACTTCTGAATGTTATTTTGAAATTTGATTTTCTATTTATCCCTTCGTGGTATGTCATATGAAATTCATACACTGTGTCCGTAAAGTATGGAACAAATTCATTTTTAGCTAAACAGACCATTTTAAGAAATACCCCTGAAACATGTCGATTTTTTATTTTAATTTAACGTAGTTTGAAATAATAATCTAATATACAGGGTGAATTACTTTCGAGCTATGACGTCACCGTCATTTTTTTTAAATGGAACACCCCCATTTTGTCCCAATTTTCCGATTACTCTAACTGAGCTGATTCCAAAAATGTATCACATGTTGCTTCCAATTGGTACAGGGTGGCCAAAAATAATAAATTAAATCTAAGCAATAATTAAAACACGAATATCAAAAATATTGTAGAACTAAACTGTCATTGAACACCAGAAAATTACTCAACAAATTATGACATTTCACAAATAACTAGACGACTATGTTTTTTAAATTGATAAGAAATAATTTCTTTCATATTCTGTCTGCTAGACCACAAGTACCAAACATGTTTGCAAACAGCTCATTTTTATTAATCTAAATATGTAACAAAATACAGGGTGTTACATTCAAACCAATTGCCGCTAGACAATAAGTTTATTTGATAATATTGTTAATTTAACTAATAAAGAATGTTACGCGTTACTTTATGAGCACACACAAAACTATTGTATTTTTGTCCACCCTGTACCAATTGGAATCAACATGTGATACATTTTTGGAATCAGCTCAGCTAGAGAAAAAAAAACAAAAAGGGAGGTGTTCCATTACTCGAAAGTAATTCACCCTCTATATTATATTATTATTTTAAAATACGGTAAATTAAAATAAAAAAATCGACGTGTTTCAGGATTATTTCTTAAAATGGTCTGTTTAGCTACAAATGAATTTGTTCCATACTTTACGGACACAGTGTATAAAGGGTGGCCACTTTTTCAATGGGATTTTATTGGTAACTTTTAAACCATAAGAGTTAGAAGGTCGGTCAAATGGAGAAAAAGTTGCATGCAAAGAAGCATTATCAAGCAGTTCAAACAAATCGAGATTATCGGGGCCGGTTATTGAGATATCATAAGAAAAGTAAATTCTGTCATTTTGATTTTTCTTTTTTTCCCACTTTATTTCAAATATTATCAAAAAATTGGATAAGGGTCAAAATCACCTGAAAATCAACTTTGAATGACATTGTATGATATATCGTTGAATTCAGCGTTAAAAGTTATTTCGAAAAGTGTCATAAAATATACAGGTCCGTATTGAAAAAAATGAGGTTGAGGGTGGCGCAGAGAGCACGAAACGTTGGATACGAAATCTGATTACGTCAAATTGAGAACAATTTACTGTCGAATAAAAAATTCCTGTAACATTTTTCGATAATATTTGAAATAACCTGGGAAAAAAAGAATAATCAAAATGACAGCATTCACTTTTCTTATGATATCTCAATAACCGGCCCTGATAATTTCGATTTGTTTGAACTGCTTGATAATGCTTCTATGCATGCAACTTTTACTCCATTTGACCGATCTTCTAACTCCTATGGTTTAAAAGTTACCAATACAATCTCATTAAAAAAGTGGCCACCCTGTATATATATTTGCCTGGATATAATATAAAACAATGCAAATGCTATTAGAAATATCCGTAAGGACCTTTTCCAGGAAAATTTCTATTGTCTTTGGGTATGTCTTTCACTAACGAATCCAAAAGATTTTCTTGGAAATATTAAACCACAACGATACCCAGAAAGTTTTGATATAAAGACGTTCATTACGAAAGAAATAAAATTCTTCGAATCGTTTCCTTTGAGAGAATACCTCTCAGCTCTGCCTGTGTGAAATTTCCACACCCCAAATAAAGGGATCATATTTTGAATAATAATGAATTGGGTTGGGGGACGATAAACCAAAGTGCGGTTTGTATTGAACATTATCTGTTAGCGACAAATATGTCTGAGCCCCATTGGTATGCAACGTAAGACGAAAATATTGAATTCGATGAAGATCGCTCGATAAAATCAGTACCGGACTTGGAGTTCAGAGTTGGAAACCGTCCAACTGATATGTCTCATCGAGGTCTGGTTGGGTCTCTTTATCGGGCTCGAAGTTTTTCATTGAAACGAGCACAATTAAGTTGGGTTTCTTTCATTTGCACGTTCAAAACCAGTTCTATCTACATAACATGTTGAGATTAACAGGTGAAATAACGCCTGTCAAGAAAGTACGACGTGAACAGGTTGATGGGAATGTCGAAATTTTTTTTGTCGCTGAGTTGGCACCATTGATGAACTTCAACATTTTATCTCAAGTATGTTCATATAATTTTCATTGAACAAAACATACCCAATTGCGAAACTAGTCAAGTGAATAAATCATGAAAATTATTTGTTTCATTTCAATATAGCATATATGTAGGTATAATGGTAGGTCTTCAATCCTACCAATTCGCATTGAAAATGTAATTTCCTAAGCTGAAGTGCTGAAAATTTTGATAATTTTCCGAAATAGACTAGCTTTCTGGAGTTTAACATTACAATGAAGCAGAAAAAAATGTATTTTACTGATATAGCTCTGATTTTTCCAATCTATTATATTTGCCATTTTTATTTTATTCGCTAATTCTCAGGATTCTCCCATTCAGTACTATATCTCCTACTCATCAATAATATTTCCGTTGAAAATATACAAAATTAAAATTTTAAAAAAAGGTTAAAAAATCTCCGAAACCATTAAATCCAACTCGATGTGATTTCTATTACTAGAGTTTCATTAGCTCAAAGCTTCTCAATTTTCAAATATATAACTAGTTGAATTAGAGGTTAAATCAATTTAAAAACAAATCGATCATTTGAAGGTTTATTATTCTTGGTGTTGAAAAAGTAGAAGAATTCATTAGGATGAATTTGAGTTGCAGGTTGTAAATTTCGTATGGGAATATATGCTGAGGTCACAAGTATTTCCGTTCGATATTCAGAATGGGAATAAATTTGAAACCTCTAGCGTAGTTGAATACAATCAATTCAAACTTTCTTGAAAAAGGCATTCATTTGAACAATCTTGTACAAATATGTGACGAATTTATAATATATCATCAAAATTAATGAGAAAAACTGTTTTAATCAAGGTAGCAGCCGAATACACAGAGTCTGCGCATCCACCAATTTGTTACAACGAAATCATTTGCACAGATCAGTTCATCAGTTCATAATATCGAAAAATGGCAATTTCATGCGCGTGTTTACATATAATGTCAATTTATCTGTACGCATAGAACAATATCCTCGTTTCCTTTGAAATAATTGTATCAAAAAACGAATAAGTTTGTCATATTCCACTGAAATTCATGTGTGTACTTCACCCATAACGTCCATAAAATTGGATTCACAGGAAAACCTCGGAACTCTATGGATTATCCTTGTTCAAATATTATCCGTTTTTTGTTTATTTCTTATGGGGGCTCTTACGTCCACAAGTATGTTAGCTGAAGAGCTAAACCTCTTACTAAGAGAAGCCCAACTTTCTGTCTCGCTTCACGCTCCTGTCGTTGCTGTTTTCTGACGGGAAAACATTTGTTAATCGGGTATTTTGCCGGTTCTTCAGCCCTGTCCTGCACGAAGAGACTCCAACCCTAAGATAAATAAACCCAAGATCTACAAAGTGAACGCATAATAGCGGGCGTTTCTCCTAGCACGTAACCAACATTAAACATCCTGCCAGCACTTCTTTTTCGGGCTTCTGTATTTTTTTTGGAACACTCTTTCAGCCGTCAGTTCCGAGCACTTTTCAAGTATATTTTCATCAAATTAAACTTGAAGATTAGCAAATTAGCGGTGAAATTATTTCTTGTCTGATTCCTTCTGAATGGAAATATTCAATTCATGAAAATCAATAAAGGATAATAATATTTATTCCATAAATCAATATGTATATCACATGATTATGCATTCTTTCTGGAATAATGAAAGAACCACAGAAGCTTTAGTTGAATTATTACTTGTACGAGGTGTGTAATGGTGTGTACGTTGTGATTCATCACAAAGTAAATTATTCTTGAATTCCATCTGAGGATAACATTAAGGTTTTCAAGATATTTGTTACATACACCACTCTAGCCAACTATGCTAACTGTTATTGAAAAATTGCATAATATAATATTTTGAAATGTCCTACTTCGAGATAATCTCTGAATCTAAATATCTATTATCTTTTTTACGATTTTTATATTTGTAGGTCTCATTCAAGATGTCGAGATTCCTTACTGACTCAGATTCGGAAATAAATGAATTTTTTCTTAAAATCAGCGGTCTCATATCTGGTGATTTATTAGAATCAGACGAGAATGGCAAATATTTAGTTCAGTGTGAATTTATTGTATCATATATACTAATTCACAAAGAAACTGCAACACCCAGAAGAAGCTGTTTAAATTGCTGTTTTTTTGGTGAAACATAGAGTGTATAGCAAGGAGTAAATGATGAATTTGGAGAAAAAAATCATGAAGGTTTTTCCATGTAAACAATTTTTGTTACTTGAATATTGCAGTCGTTTCTGCAAGTTTTTCAAATTTTACGACAAACCAGCTGTTCGAGGAGATCCAAAATCGATGTTGAGTTGTTGTTGAAATGCCTAGAGCACGTGAACGTGGAATTCATCGCCAGCTAAGTTAATTTGAAAGAGGTCGAATTATTGGTCTACGGGAGGCGGGGTTGTCATTTCGAAAAATCGCTAACCGTACGAACAGAAATTTAACTACTGTTATGAGATGTTGTCAAGCGTGGTTTGATAACATAACATACTTTATTGATCCTGTAAGATACTACAAAAGTATAGTTCAAGATCGATGTCTAAGACTTTTGGCCATTAGAGACCGATTTGCGACAACTCGATTTTTGGCTGATGATTGGTTAGGAGAACAAAGTCATCCTGTAACTGCCGAATAAGGTCTTTTGGACTGCAGCATTATCGAACCCATCTTGTGTTACCTCTGACGGTTGAGCATCACCGGCAACGATTACAGTGGTGTAGAGAACATCGACATTGGAATGTGGAATGGCATCAGGTTGTCTTTTCTGATGAATCTTGATACTCCTTGGATGCACATGATGGCCGAAGAAGGGTTAAACGACGTCGTGGAGAAATAAGTGAACCTTAGCTTGATTTTGAGCGTCATGTACACCGGACAGTAGGCGTTATGGTATGGGGTGCTATTGCACATGCAAGTGGGTCACCTTTAGTCTTTTTTCTAGGTAACATGACAGCGCTTCGTTATGTTCAAGAAATAGAGAAGCTATATATACTCCCTTATCTTAATCGGCTTGAGAATCCAATATTTCCCCAAGATAATTGCCAGAGTTGGTTTAATCTTTTGCCTTGGCCGCCCAGTTCTTCCGATCTTTCGCCAATAGAGCATGTTCATCATGGACATCATGGGTAGGAGGCTTGGAAATTTTCCCCAGCCCTCACGGACTTATTATTCTACTTCTCCACCCTCCTCTGACTATAATTGATTTCAAATATCTTGTCGGCATATGTTTGGGCCTCATGTACTCGTGAAACTTTTTGCACTATTATTGCCTCACTCCAAAAGTTTACCAGTCATAGAATAAATTGTTTAACTATTCGGTACCACATAAAGCTTTATGTTGATTTCGTAGTTGACTATGCAGAATTGGCTGCAATAGCTGGAGGATCACTAACTGCCGACAGGTGGTACCATTTGCGCTGGAGATGATGTCACCTTGGTGCATGATAATGCACATGAGTACAACAACTACCTTCAGAAATTACCTTTCCAGTAGATCTGCAACAACTCCAAAATGTGTATACTATCAGTATTCATCTTAAGTATTTACAAGCACAAGTTGAAAAATTGGCTGAATAAATTCAAGTTGATCGAATATTCCTCCTTCTCGTTTTTATCTGAACACGGACGGTATTCACAAGCTCGAAACGCTTCAAAATGGCCCCGAGAAGAAACAGAATGGCCGCAATCTCGGAATCGCATCTTCTAGAAATTTATTTCCCTCACTTTTCTGTAGGCATTTTCCGATTAGCACATTTCAAGTCTTCGATATCTACCCTCGGTTATTTCATTCGATAGCGGAAAATTCATATACTTTCCAATGGGCGAACACCATCAGTGTGGAATCGTGGAGAAGTTGAGAACGCGCGGATTTTGACACCCCGACATTTTATCAATTCGCGACGAGCACTGTGGGCTTCTTATCTCGCATCTCTTAACCCTGAAGAATTCCGAAAATTCCACAGGCTGAATAAGCGTCGATGGAAAACGATTCGATAACGGCTGAAATTAATGTTTTGATCTATTATTTCCAATGATGGACCTTCTATTCGATTCTATTCTTGTTGATACTAACTTGAGAATTGTTTTTCAACTAAATGAGCAAAGTTACTACCTTCAGTTTCAATTCATTCAAATATAGAAATATTAGTTTTTTTCCTATATTCTGTTAGTATTTTCATTTCTCCTGATAATGCTATCGACACTTAACTCTGCATGAAGCTTGAAATTGTTATTTTATTAGGTGTACTACAACTTTGCTTCCGCCGTTTTGCAATAGATGGCTAGAGTAGTGAGTGGTAGTCCAAAAAAAAGAGATCGTAGATGTCATACAATAAGCTTAGGAATTTGTAAATATAACGCCATCGAAATATTAGTCGATTTGTGTGTGCATCATAAAGTAATTCTGGATTAAACATGTCAGCTTACAAACCAAATTCTAGTCATTTGTGGAAAGTTTTAATTTTCTGCTTTAAAATGAAGAAATCTGCGGCTGAGGTTCAACGAATGCTCTAAATACCTATGGTAAGGCCGCTATCAGTGAAATAACGTGCCGAGAGTGGTTTCAACGATTCAAAACGGTGGTTTTGACGTCGAATACCAGAATTGGAAGAAGGTATTCGAAGACACAAAATTGGAGGTCTTACTTGATCAAGACTCGTGTCAAACGCAACAAGAATTGGCAGGATCATTGGGAGTGACCCAACAAGCCATTTCAAAACACCTGAAAGTCATGGGAATGATTCAGAAACAATGAAATTGGATGCCGTACGAGTTGACGCTAAAAAAAGTTGAACGGCGTTTGTTTGCTTGTGAGCAGCTGCTTGTGAGGCAAAACAGAAGGGATTTCTGCATGGAATTGTACCTGGAGACGAAAAATGGGTTCATAACGATAATCTCAATCGCAGAAAATCATGGGGATGTCCCGGCCATGCTTCCACGTCGACGGCCAAATCAAATATTCACGGTTCCAAGGTCATGCTCAGTATTTGGTGGGACCTGCTCGGCGTAGTGTGTTATGAGTTGTTAAAACCAACTGAAAGAATCACAGGCGATCGTTTTCGAACTCATTCAATGCATTTGAGCCGAGCATTGAGGCCACGATACAAAGAGATTCCATGTTGCGAAAGTAGTCAAGGCATACTTGGAAACGTTGAAAGTGGAATTCCTACACCACCCACCGTATTCTCCAGACGTTGCTTCCTCGGACTATCACTTGTTTCGATCAATAACGCACGGCCTGACTGACCAGCACTTCCTGTGTTATGAAGAAGTGAAAAATTGGATCGATTCGTCGATCGCTTCAAAAGATGACCAGTTTTTTCAACGCGGGATTCGTACGCTGCCCGAAAGATGGGAGAAAGTAGTGGCCAGCGATAGACAATTCTTTGAATCATAAGTGCGCTAATGATCTCGATCGAATCTGCAGTTTTGAAATAAAGATGAAACCAAATTTCGAACGGACATATCTATTCACGAAATCACAATCGAATTATGCATATTTACGAATTAAACGACATTCGAGATTTGAATATATTCTGAGAAATTCAAGTTTCGGTGTTCCCGTTTCGGAATTATCATATTTGATGAACGGATACATCATATCGTATACGTTGTGCGTTGTGTTGTATCGGAAACAAAATCCCACAACCACAGACCGCAAGCCACCACAATAGTTTTTATAGTTTTGAAATGTATAGAATCAAAAAATCGGATTTAAAAAAATCCGTTTGTCCACCGAAATTATAAGTGCATGAAATTTAGTACAAAATTGATTGCTATACTGTATTGATCCTTCTTGACCGATCAATTAATCAATTAATTAATTTCTATGGGAAAAAATCAATTGAACAAAATTTAAAATTTTGAAGCAACAAAAAGCAATTAGACATAATATCTGTGTCTAGCCGAATTTGTCGTCACAATATTTAATATAAATATATCTGCATTAGTGTAACAATGGTCTTTCGTGGTACTTGTGCATACAACTCTTTCATTCTAAGGTTCTCAGAAAGATACAATAGAGAATATCTTTCCCCTACCCTAATTAGTGTGCTGTACCATGATACCATTGCGCAGGCATACAACTTAGAGAATAAGAAAAGGAAGAAGAAATTCACGGGTTCAATATGATTTTATATTTGTGACCCAGGTATGAACTAGGAAAAGGAGGGTAGGAGTGGAGAAAGTTACGAAGTGATGACCAGTTGAGTTAGTAGAGTGTTCAAGGATGTTTTCAAGTGCTTTACCACAATAAAGTTCTCATGTGTCGTCCATCACTGTTTTAATAATCCCCAGGAAAACGTGATACCCCAAAATTTCATTTTCTAAAAACTCAACACAACACAATGTAAAGATTGAAAATACGTATAGCTGGGATATTTCAAAATACAATATCTTTCACCGCAAATTCCTAGTTTCGAAAGTTGATTTTTTTCGTTTATATGTGTTTACATTACGACTCAAACTGTAATATGTTGAAAAGAAAAATAATAAAGGGTGTTTTTTTCGAGGTATATAACTTCAAGTTGGCATTACTGTTCAAAATGGCCACCGATTTAACAGCTGTTAAGTGATTTATTCTCAGTTTGGTTTGGCAATTTATGAATTGACTCACGCCTGAACAACGCTTGCGAATAGTGCAAAATGAGATTGCCGTTGTTCCCGATTCATAAGCGAATTTTGTTTAGCGATGAAGCGCAGTTCTGGTTGAATGGCTACGTCAACAAACAAAACTGCCGCATTTGGAGTGAAGCTAATCCTCAAGTGTATGTCGAAACACCGTTACATCCAGAAAAACTGAATGTTTGGTGCGCTTTATGGGCTGGTGGAATCATTGGTCCGTACTCCTTCAAAAACGATGATGGCCAGAACGTTACAGTCAATGGTGATCGTTATAGAGCCATGATTACTAACTCTTTCATTCCTGAATTGAACAATCATGATATCCAGGAGCTGTGGTTCCAACAAGACGAAGCAACGTGCCACAATAGATTTATTGAAAGGCACATTCGGTGACCGCCTAATTTCACGTTTTGGACCTGTGAATTGACCTCCAAGATCTTGTGATTTAACACCGCTAGACTACTTTCTGTGGGGCTACATAAAGTCATTGGTCTATGCGGATAAGCCACAAACCCTTGACCATTAGGAAGACAACATTCGCCGTGTTATTGCCGATATACGGCCACAAATGTTAGAAAAAGTCATCGAAAATTGGACGTCCAGATTGGACTACACCCGAGCCAGCCGTGGCAGTCATATGCCAGAAATCATATTTAAAATGTAATGCCACAAGATTATCTAATTCACGTCAATCGAATAATCCATCGTTGTTTTATTGCAATTTAAAGTTCTATAGCTCTAAAAAAACACCGTTTGAATCATAATGTAAAATTAGTATTGTTTTTCGTTATAATTCGTTTAAATCAACGCCTCTAGGATATTTCATACCAGAGTTAAAAAAACGGTACGTTATTTATTCAGAAATGCAGGAAGAATTAACGTTTCTCCCATTATAAAAAAGTCGCTTCTTTCAAAGCTTCTTATCTAAATGAAGTAATTAACAGGCGTGATTATTTTCATGGAAGGAAAAGGAGAAGAGAGCGCGAAACGCAAAAAAAAGAACCCAGGCGACTGAAATTATCGTATCAAGAGCCTTAAATCCGATGTCATGCAGATTGCAACCTACTTAATCAGCATTGTGTGTTCATGAGTGAACTAGCCCTGTAACACAATCGTTCGGTTAATATGATTGATCAAATACCAAACTAGAGGATAATAATTGTTCATGAGGTGTAAAGTGAGCTGATTACGTTTAAAGTGTAACCGTATGCTGATATGTAACCGGTTGGCTTCGAACCACTGGAAATTTGCGTTATAGTTGAATAGATAATGGATGTTGATCGAGTTAACAACTTCCAGTTATACGCGGCTGCTTTTTGAGACCTCGTTTCACGAATAGATCGCTCCATTATTTCGTCGCAATGTCTGTATTTTACGAATTTTGAGCCGGTGATGGTCTCAAACGATAAGGTTCGTTTCTGATCATTCGTGGTCAATATAAACTCTGTATGTCCGTGCGTCTATCCGTAAAACAGTAACAGCTGTTAAGAACGTTAATGCTCATGAACCGACTAAGGGTTTCGTAGACATGGATGTCGTTTTCTTGATAATCTAAAATTTAAAAATTTTGCCATTGAATATAGCCAATGAATAAAGTAAAGAATAGAAGAAGAATATTCCTTATGAAGGGTGTTTTTTTTAGAGCTATAGATCTTTAAATTGCAATAAAACAACGATGGATTATTCGATTGACATGAATTTTATTTATCCGTAAGATAATCTTGTGGCATTACATTTTAAATATGATTTCTGGCATATGACCGCCACAACTGGCTCGGATGTAGTCCAATTTTCGATTACTTTTTCCAACATTTGTGGCCGTATATCGGCAATAACACGGCGAATGTTGGCTTCCAAATGGTCCAACGATTTGTGGCTTGTCCGCATAGACCAATGACTTTACATAGCCCCACAGAAAGTAGTCTAGCGGTGTTAAATCACAAGATCTTGGAGGCCAATTCACAGGTCCAAAACGTGAAATTAGGCGTTAAAACATACGTGTGTTTCAATAAATCGATTGTGGCACGAGCTGTGTGACATGTTGCGCCGTCTTGTTGGAACCACAGCTCCTGGACATCATGGTCGTTCAATTCAGAAATGAAAAAATTAGTAATCATGGCTCTATACCGATCACCATTGACTGTAACGTTCTGGCCATCATCGTTTTTGAAGAAGTACGGACCAATGATTCCACCAGCCCATAAAGCGCACCAGTCAGTTTTTCTGAATGTAACGGTGTTTCGACATACACTTGAGGATTAGCTTCACTCCAAATGTGGCAGTTTTGTTTGTTGACGTAGCCATTCAACCAGAAGTGCGTTTTATCGCTGAAAATATAAAATGGACGTAGTGCGCGATACATATTCCGCACAGAACAATTATTTTCGAAATAAAATTGCACTATTTGCAAGCGTTGTTCAGGCGTTGTCTATTCATGATGAATTGTCAAACCAAACTGAGAACACTTGACAGCTGTTAAATCGGTCGCCATCTTGAACAGTAATGCCAACTTAAAGTTATATACCTCGAAAAAACAACACCCGTTATATATGCTCAGAGTTTCATGCGGAATTTCATGTAGACTACGTTTCCATTAGAAGAGAAAATCTCGGAGAAAATTGAAGAAGAATATCTGCAAAAAAATACAACAATATATTCGATCATATTGAGGTTTTGCGTGTAAATATGAAATAACAATTTCAAACTTCTTACTAGAGCTTATGTTGATCGCGTCAATCGCAACCATAATGATTTCAAGCAGAATTAAAAAACTAATGATAATAATAATTTATTT
Source organism: Harmonia axyridis (assembly GCF_914767665.1). NCBI lineage: Eukaryota > Metazoa > Arthropoda > Insecta > Coleoptera > Coccinellidae > Harmonia > Harmonia axyridis. The sequence continues at coordinate 3,423,042 of NC_059508.1, forward strand.
ATCCATAGATATAATAGATTCGACCGATTTGATACTTTGCGTATGAGGATCGTTGGATCCTCGAAAGATTTTTTATTGTGAAATTCCGATATCTCAGAACAAAACCGTCAGATTCCACTGGAATTCAGTGTATTATCAATGAATCCGAAAAAACAAGCAAGTTTTGCTGACCTGATTATTCTATAAACCTCATAATATCTTTCAGAAATACTTTTTCAGAGGTAGAGTAAAACAAGCGAGAGAACAAGGGAGTACAGATTGACTTTTCAAAATCAATTTCTCTCCTCAGAAAGCTACAGTTTTCATATTCATGGAAATCCATTGGAATTCATTGAAACTTGGAATGTCATTGGCACATATACTAATTGACAAAGAAACTGCAACACCTAGAAGCTGTTCAAATTTAAAATTTTTTTTGGTGAAACATATATAGTATAGCAAGCAGCAAATGATTGTATTTGGAAAAAAATCGTGAAGGTTTTTTCATTTAAACAATTTTTGTTACTCAAATATTGTAGACGTTTTTTGCAAATTTTTTAAATTTTACAAGAAACCAGCTGTTCGAGGAGATCCAAAGTCGATGTTTAGTTGTTGTTAAAATGCCTAGAGCACAGGTTCGCGGAATTAATCGCCAGCTAAACGAATTTGAAAGATATCGAATTATTGGTCTACGGGAGGCGGGGTTGTCATCTCGAGAAATCCCTAACCGTACGAACAGAAATCCAACTATCGTTATGAGATGTTGACAAGTGTGGTTTGATAATGCCCAAACGAAAAGGAGTAGGCACCGGACGTTGAAGGGGCAAAATGAAGATCGACGTCTAAGACTCATGGCCATTAGAGACCGATTTGCGATAATTCGATCTTTGGCTGATGAGTGGTTAGGAGAACAAGGCCATCCTGTAACTGTCCGAACGGTTACCACCGGATAAGGTCTTTTAGACCGCAGCATTATCGACCCCATCTTGTGTTACCTCTGGCGGTTGAACATCGCTGGCAACGATTACAGTGGTGCAGAGAACGTAAACATTGGAATGTGGAATGACATCAGGTCGTCTTTTCTGATGAATCTCGATTCTCCTTGGGTGCTCATGATGGCCGATAAAGGGTTAGACGATGTCGGGGAGAAAGACATGAACCTCAGTTTGATGTTGAGCGTTATGTACACCGGAACGTAGGCGTTATGGTATGGGGTGCTATTGCACATGCAAGTAAGTCACCTTTAGTATTTATTCCGGGTAACATGATAGCGCTGCGTTACCTTCAAGAAATAGTGAAGCCATATGTTCTCCCTTACCTTAACCGCCTCGAGAATCCAATATTTCAGCAAGATAATGCCTGACCTCATGTTTCCAGAGTTAGTTTAAACTTTTTCGAACGACCCATGTGAATCTGTTACCATGGCCGCCCAGATCCCCTGATCTTTCGCCCATAGAGCATGTTTGGGACATCATGGGTAGAAGGCTTGGAAATTTACCCCTGCCCCCACGGACTTCGCGGCTCTGAGACATGAAGTTCATGTAGCTTTGGATAGTATCCCTCAAGAAGAAATAGACCATCCTATTGCATCTATGCCTAGACGTGCTGGGGGTTGTATAGATAATCGCGGTGGACAAACGCATCATTAACAAATTTGATAAAGAAATTGTTAACCCTTTTTCTCTCCAAATTTCAATCATTTAGGTACTCCTTGCTGTACTATCAATGTTTCACCAAAAAAAATCAAAATTTAAACAGCTTCTTCTGGGTGTTGCAGTTTCTATGTCAGTTAGTGTATAATAATTCCTCATTTGATGTGTTCAGCTTGAAAATATGACTTTGTATTTCGAGATTGAAATCAAAGTATCGATTCCCAAAAAGATTCTGCTTGATTACGTGATGTCAATCAAAGTGGTCAGATCTAACATTTTTTTTTTCATGAATAATTGAAATCGGACAAAGTTCGAAAAATTTGATTTATTCAGGATCGTGTATGTTACAAAATGGCGAATGCGTTATAAAATTGTAACGTTCGAATTTGAATATATTGCGCGTGGATGCGCAATCCTCGCAAATATTCGAGCGTAAGTCTGGAACAACCATAATGAAATTCTGCATTCAAATTTGTGGAAATTAATTTTGAATTTCCATCAGGCATGGACCGAATCCATTAAATATCGACGTAGACAATTCCTTGTATCGGAAGCACCAGCCCGATTCTCCAGCTATACACTAGGACGTTATTACTGAGCGATGGCTTTTGTTACCCTTTCACCTAAGAGTTCAAGTTGGCCTCATTATTCAGCTTTTATGTCCTTTCATGAGTTAAATCTTTTGATTGAAATGAATCTTCCTATGTATTGTGTATGTACATGTATTGTGTATATATTTGTTCTATTATAAAGGTATATTTGATAATAGTTGGTTTGATAATAATTGCTCATTAAGTCTAATCACTGAATTCAACTGTTCGTCCTTGTTAGGATCTTCTCATGCATAATACAAATTTAACTCAAATCTTTCTGAATGAGAGAATGCAAAAAACATATGAGATAAGCAATAGAGAAATTGTATATACAGGGTAATTTACCGGGATGGCCTATTAGACATATACAAATTTTGAGCTGAAAATTTGCATATTGGTCTTTGAGACAATGATCTTTCTCCCTAAAATATTTCCAGATCTGTAGAACATCCGGTTATACCGGAAACAGACTACTAATTCCTCATTTCAAACAGCACACCCAGTATATTTTTGCAGCATTAGATAGCGTTACTTTATGAGTACACACAAAACTATTGTATTTTTGTCCAGCCTATATCAATTGGAATCAACATATGATACATTTTTGGAATAAGTTCAGCTAGTGTAATCGGAAAATTGAGACACTATGGGGGTGTTCTATTTAAAAAAAATGACGGTGACGTCATTACTCGAAAGTAATTCACCCTGTATATTAGATTATTATTTTAAAATACGGTAAATTAAAATAATAAATCGACGTGTTTCAGGATTATTTCTTAAGATGGTCTGTTCAGCTAAAAATGAATTTGTTCCATACTTTACGGACACAGTGTATAAGTAAAACAATCATTTATGCCGAATTTCAAGAGGTTCAAATCTAAATAAACTAATCTACAACGACATGATGAGACATTACATCGGCAACATCAAATCCCTCTATCTCAAAGCGCGAACAAAGTATAAATTCACCCCTTCAAATACAAAATGAATAGTTCGGAACATCCAAACCGAAGACGAGTTTGAAGTTCAAACTGCGAAAATATCTTGTCGCGCAACGGGATTCGAGCGCTAGTTTCCGTACTTTCGCCCAACACCGCATTCATGAATTGAACAATTACCGCGTCGCCTTTGTCGCCTCATAGAACCGGATATCGAAAAAACATTTTCTGGAAGATAAAACAAACATTGACTTAGAGTATCGGCCCTCAATATCTCAATCCACGTGGAGAGTAGCGCCATCAGCGGCTGCATCGAGCGTCACTAGGGCCGGGTTTGCCTGCTGGTGGCGCACGCGCATGCCGAGAGCAGACACATGTGGCGCTACCGCCGTCAAACTTAAACATACTACACATTCCGTGCGACGCGCTTCGAGTAAGGTGAGTACTCACACTGTGATTTGTACGTGTTTGCTGTAGGTCAGTGACCGTATTATTTAACTATATGTATATTTGGTGTACTGTATCGTAGGCTCTTTCCGAGGTCGCGTGAGTAGATTTACGGATTTTCAAGATTTTTTCATACCTATTAAATCACTTTTGTCGAGTTTGATTGAATCGCGAAAAAATAATGAAACTTTCGAAAAATTTTTATTTTTTATTTTATAATCGATTTTTTGATTTCTGCGTTTCGATATATTATTTATATTCATGAAAAAGTTTCTTTCGCGAAATTTAATTAAAAATAGAAATTTTTTAAGACTCAATTCTACTTGAAAAAATTTAAATACGAATCAATCTAACTTTCTATAACTTTATAACTATCATTTCTAAATAGCACACAATATGAGGAACCGATCTTTTTTCACTTGAAAGCCAAAACTCTTTAAGTTAAGAATTTGAATAAATAGAGAAATTCATACGATAGATGGAAGAGTAAGTTTGAGGAAAATCGAGATTACTAAATTTTTCAGTTTTTCCTGAAACTTTGCAACTTTTTTTCAAAGTATGTGCAAAAAAAGGATTTCACATGGAAATCGTGTAAATTTTAAATTAAATCAGTGTAACTTTTTAAGTGTTTAAGTTGCGAAATGGCGAATGCACAAGACATGAATTTTCAAGGTAACGTACCCTAAATTATTTTGAGTCGATTGAGTGAACAATTTCTAATTAGCATTTTTGATTTCTGTAAATTTATATGAATGTGGAAAAAATTCTTGACTATTTTCGAGAATTTTTGTTAGCCTGTCATGAGTATATTTACTTTCAATTGTTCAATGATTTCATTGAAATTTTCATTATGAATATTTTAATGAAACTATTTTCTATAAAAATTTTAACCATAAAGAATGAACGGATTGAAAATTAAAAATTTCGAAAAAACTGGAGAAGAAAATATCTTCTGAGTTGAAAATTTTGGAGAAATAAGTTGCAGTGGATAAGAAAATTAGATTTCACGGAAATGTGAATCTAGACTCAAAAATTATTTCTCAGTGAAATAACCAAAGAGATACCCTCATCATTTTCCAATATACATATCGTGTTTCTCAAAAAATATCATAAAATGGTTTCGTTTTCTGAACTTGACGCTTATTAATCAGAATCCATTGCAGAAATTGAACAAATCGAAACATATTCAGGCTTTTTCTAGAGATTTAATCGTATTCTTCAAAAACGAGTAAATATGATTGGTTTATATCACATGAAAGAGAGTTCGAATAATTTTAAGCATGAACTTGTTGGTTCCGATGAAAAACCACGGCTGAATCGTCAGGAATTTTTCAGCTCTGTTGAACAATCCAACGTGAAACCTTTTGAGCATTACAAATAATTGAAATATATTGAAGGGAATGTCGAATTTTTTCCGTCGCTAAGTTTGTTCAAGTGTACTTCAGGAGTTTGTGCTTCATTTGACATTTCTCCACTTCATTCCAAGATGGAGCGGATAGATATTTAGATAGATAGATATGTTTCAAATTCTACTTTACGAATAGAGTTCTGTGTGCTGAAGCGATTAAAATTTCGCATAATTTTCTGAAAAGACTAGGAGAAGTAAACTAAAAAAACTCGTCAAAAACCATTTAATTTCCCTAAGTCCCAGCTGACTTATTATTCTTCTAAGGACCAAATTACCACTTCTAAGCAACAGTTTTCGATCGACAGATAGAGAATTGACGTTAAGTTCAGGATATGAGTTTCAGAAATGTTTTCAGGACATGTTATAGTTTCAAAAATAATAACTTTTAGTTAATGTTTGATATTTTTCGTTTCATTAACCAATGTTCTAAAGTTTTAAACTAAGTTATGAAATTAACATCGTTTTTCATATTCATTAATATTATACCTATATTCTAAAACAAGTTGCAGAATGGGCTCCTATTCTAACACGAATGCGAAATTCGAAAACTAGCGACAAAGGAGCGAGTTTTCGAATGCATGAGTTTTGAAATTGCCTTCTGCAACGAGTATTAGACAATATTTTCTCCATTTCACTTGGTGACTTTTCCATTGTATCTTGGCAGTTGGTGTATTTGTTACGAAAATTGACAGATTCAGGAATTCGAATCTTACGTTTCGATTTTGAAGTAATTTATAATTACGCATTAAATTCGTGAATTATGTCTGAGGAAATCGATTTAACACCACCAGAATTAAGAGAATTCGCGAATAATGTTGCAAATCATTTCACGATATAAAAATAATTATATTCTATTGACAATTGACGTGTGTTGAAATTTGATAGGATTAAAAGTCAGTTTAAACAACCACAAAGCGAAAAATATAACTGAAAACAATGCTTTAATGAGTTCATTACAGCTGTTACTGTTACTGTTTTAAGAACTGTAATGAACTCATTACGATACTGAAATAGAGAAACATTATTAACAATTACTTCATATTTATTGGATTTGAAAATATGTTGAAGAGAATTTGCCCCCAATATATATTCCGATATGAAATAGAAGAATTTCCAACCGAAAAAGCGATCTCTTGTACGCCATATCAAATAATGAATATTTTTGCTCTAAAAAAGTATCAAAAGGAAAATGGAAGAATGTTTACTGTTTGGAATGCTTTTACACATGCCAGAGGCCGGATCGAAAACAAAATAAAATCAAATTTCCCTTTCAGAAATGGTGATACTGTTCAAACACAGAGCCCCATCCATCTTTAATATAGACAGTTCGATTGAAACCTTAACGAATGAAAATTTCATGTAAATAAAGATAATTTTTCCGAACGGCAGCTCCCCTCTTCAGTTTTATGCTTTCATTAATTATTAGCTTTTATCCGCCGCTTCGCTCGCGTGCCGATTTCAATATCCGAAATAATACGATAGAAATGGAGTTACTTTGAATTATCCATGTTGATTGTATATCAATTAATACAATAGTTGATTGAAATTTTTTCATTGAATTTAAAAAATGGATGGAAAGCATGTCAGCATTCAAAATGGTGAAACATCCATGAATTCTATTGCGTCATTTCGAGAAATAAATTGAAGTTCATAATATGGCATAACTTCATAATGAACTACAGAAGTACAGGGTGTTTCACGTGGTGGGTCACTCGATTTTGTGGCTTATTCCTTAAGCAGAATTGAATAGTGACCCATTAATTTAATAGTTCATTTCACGAGCTATCCAAATATTCTATGATCGAACGTTAACATGGAAAGTTATTGAGGCAAACCGTTTTCCCAAAAAATTTTTTTTGCAAATTCGACTGGTTTTCGAAATAAGATGGTCTAGAGAAAATGTTTCTCCGTTTGAACTTCGGGTTTTCTAGAAAACGGAAAATTTTTTTCTACAAAATATACTTTATAATATTTTTTCATATTTTATGAATGCTTAATCGATTTCGAATACGAATATGGAAATATAGTGATAGTTTTATATTTAATCCTATTCAAAATGAATCTGAGGAAATTCAGATTCTATATTCGGAAAATATATCTGTGTTGTCTATGGTTCTATAAATATTTGATTGTCAAATGTTGTTTTCATTCTCGATTATATTATCGCATATAGGCTCTAAAGCCTCTGCGATTAATGTTTATGCTACAATAAATTACATTATTCTCGATTATAATAATAGAAGAGAAAATATAGAATTTTCTTTCAAAGCTCTCAATATATTCACTTTTGAAGAAAGAAGTGTCAGTTTGGAAATTTTTTTTGAAAATTGAAAAAAATTCTCTTCACACTTTCAAAATTTGATCATCAAATATTCGTAGAATCATAGACAACATGGTTATATTTTCCGAATATGGAATCTTAATTTACTCAGGTTGATGGAATTACTTGAAATAAATATAAAACTATCGCTATATTCACATATTCAGATTCAGAATCGATTCAGCATTCAGAAAATATGGGAAAACAACATGAAGTATGTTCTGCAAGAGAAATATTTTTGTTTCCTTGAAAATCAGAAGTTCAAATGAAGAAACGATTGGTGAGAAATTATCTCTAGACTTTTTTATTTTGAAAACCAGTCAAATTTTTTGAAAGAACGGTTTTTCCTCAATAACTTTCTATGTCTTGGTTAGAAAGTTTTTCCAATAACATTTTTGGATAGCCCGTGAGAAACTATTGTAATGGGTTACTTTTCAATATTGCTCTAAGTACGGGCGACAAAATTCAGTGACCCGCTTACGTGAAACATCCTGTACCTAATGTATTATCCAAAAATTTAGATTGGAAATAAAAATGTTAATTTTTTCCTCCAAAATGGACTGAAGGTCCATAGTAAGTTTTGAAATATTTTTTATTATTAAAATTGACAACGTGATTTCCAAACGCACTGTGTTTCAAATACCTAATACAGTGTTCAAACAAATTTCAATTGCAAATCATTCTCCGTATGTTTGAAAGACCAATCTCTTTTTTTTCCCACCATAAAGTTCATGTTTCATGTATAGAATGAGTTGAGCATTCCACTCAACCCTCAATCCAAAGTGATTTTTCTTCGAATTTTTTAATAATCACTTCTCTTTATATGTCCCCTAGATGTTGAATTCAATTGAAAATAAGAAATATATTTATGCCATTTGCGGTAACTTTTTATTTCTACATTTTTCTTAGGCGAATATCAAGATTCCGTGTAGTTAGATAAACTTTAGTAGAATACTAAAAACCCTACTAATTCGAAAACATATTTATATTCAACAACTGACAAGTGCGTTGATATTTTTTAAGACAACGTTTACTTATATCTGTAATATGAGAAAGAAAGGTTTGATAACGAATTTCGAATCAGAAATTACTCGAAATAATTTTTTGATTCGATTGTTCCTAAATTGGTGGTACGAATAAAAACGCAAAATTCCTTGAATAATTTTAGGAATAGAATGTTCTATACATAGGCCCGAAAATGCTTTGTTTTCGAGATACAGGATGTTTCTTGTAGTTTTACTATTTTGTGATGCATATAACAGTTTATCGAATCTTTATTGATATTCGCTACAAATTCGGCAAATAATTATCAAAACTTATAATTAATTATACATTCATCACAGCTCATTGGATCTTATAATAATTCGAATTTTCCTAAGGATTACTGAAGAATTGGTTGACAAGAACCGACAAGAAACCATAAAGTGTAATACTGGACCGCAGTTTTTTTTTTACATTTTTCTGAATTACCAGTGGTTCACCAAAAAAAGTTCTGATGGAGAGAAGCAGGCACACAGCACAGACAAAAGTAAAAAGAATATTTGTTCATTAATGGAAGAATTTTCGTTCTTCGTCTTCGAGAAAATTCTGAATTTTATATTTTGGAATACTGGAGGGTGAGTTAATAACCCCCAGTATCCTCCCATTTTTATGCCCTTGACAACTGATGAAATCTGAAATAGTTTGAAACGAACACCGCTATTTCGGCGTAAATAATAATAATAATAAACGCCTTTATTGGATAGATGCATTCTACACAGAGGCGAAGTCTAGCTAGCAATGCTATTCAACTCAATCCCCCGAGTAGGGAAAAACACCATAACTTGATTCGATCTAATTGATTGCTAAACCATCCAGGCATCATAGAATGAAAGTTCACTCATACAAAATATTTTTCGATACGTAAATAATACTTTCACTCTTAGAATTACGCTTCATTCATCTCAGTAAAAATGAAACAAAAATATCGTCAATGAAGACGAACAATGAAGTAGATAACACATACCGTGCTATCATAGATTCTTTTATGAGCCTATCAGCTTTTATGAGTGTATTACTTTCGGATCCTTCGAAATGGAGAAATTCGGACAGATCTTCGAGTTCGAATGGATCAGGTAAGTCAATCATGGCATATCAAAATATTATGAATGATTCATCACCTCCCATGTTGAAATTGAAATATTCCCCTCACCTGAGTCAACCACTATTGAAGTGCTAAATTTCATATCCAGCGGATAATCCGGAGTGGAAAGGTTACAAACAAATAAATAAACAAGCAAACACGCCTCCAGATTCATTTTATTAGAATGTATACGTTTTCCTCGACACATCGGAAACCGATAAAATGAAAATATTTCGGTGGAATCGGTTGCACTATCGATTTTCATTGCTAATATTGATATGGGGGAATCTCATCCACGTTCATTAAAGAACATTCAAACAATCTTGGGTTGAGTATACAATATCAGCATGCTTGTGGCCTTTCCTCCATATAATTATTAAAGTATAAACATTGATTTAATGATTTCACGTTATAGCTTTCGCGAGCACTTCAATTATTAGATGTTTAGAAGAGGTATTACCAACTTAATTGACTAGAGATCAGGACTGTAATTCATTAGAGGCTCGATTGAAAACTTTATTTTTTAATATTTGAAACGATACCATCTTTGTCTTTACATACTTATTTCTTTTCATACTTGTTTGTTTGAAAATACTATTTTGCTATGACAATAGAAATCTTCAACTATCGAACAAAAACGTCATGATCAAGTATTAGAGAAAATAGAATAGATATAATTATAATTTTTAAACAAGTTGTACGTATGCTTCCGGACAAATTAACATCAGAGCAGCAACTTTATATTGAAATTTCATTCACTTGTTCTCCAGCTTTCCGATTTTAACTGCTATTATTTATTATTGTTTCAAAGATATTAAGTCTCAAAATGTTTTCCATTTTCAAGTTTCCCGCCTTTAATTTCAATTGTTGTTTAGCGCGATACTTGCGCATTCACCATTTTGTACCGATATTATTTATTTCTGGAATGTATCCCATCTAAGCTATCGGTCAATTATTAAATAAGGTATCGTAGTTTCAAACACTAAAGCTATTCTTCAAAAATATCATTGCTAATCACATGCAATATTGTGGTGGAATTTTGAAGTAATGAGGACTAATTATGAAAATTTCTAGTGAATTTTTTTTTATATTCTGGTTCCCGCGAAAGGAGATATCCTGTAATGTTCAGAGGACATTGTGAGAACCAAGGGAAAGAAGGTAGAAATTGGTGTTCTTTTTGAGTTTATGAAGGTTATATGCCTCGGGGAACACCTCCCTTAGGCAATGTGTTCCTATAAATTAATAAATCCAAACATCTCCTTCCTTATGGATGAATCTAAAATCAAATATTTTTATTCAATTGATCAGAGGAGGTTATTAATAATTTTTTTTCATGAATTTGTTGCATATTGTATATTATCCTACTGATGAATGCTAGTCTCGTATTTCATTCACATTAAAAACTGATAACTTTCCTTAGTATAACCTCGAAAATTCTCTTCGGAAGTGAATTGATAAACGATCATATTATGTAACGTAAATAACTAAATTTTTCGAAAATTCATCGGCACGAAACACCACAAACATCAATTGTTGTTCAACTCAAATAGAAATCATCGTATAGAATGGGGGAATACTTCAAAGTGACGAACTGTTGTGGTTAGCCTTATATGATTCGATAGGATTTGAAAGCTATTGAGTAAGCAATCGGAATCCTGCATTTTAATGTGGTTTATCTAATCAAATCAGAAGTGTTTCATTGTGATTCAATTCAGAGTTCTCACTGGCAAAGTGATCGAACATTTTATTCCTTTGTGAATATATTGGCCTTTTGAAAAAAACAGAGTGTTTATTCATTATCACGTAGAAGCGATTTAGCGTTTGAAACAACTCTGATTATTATGAACAGATTTGCTTGTTCATTATCATTATAAACATTGATTATTAATATGACAGGTAATATAATGTGGCTTCTTTAATTATCATTCGAGAAAAAAACCTTTTTTTCAATTTTAATTTTTATGTCGGATTTAAAATTGATTTTCTTGAGCTAAATTTAAGCATCAGCAAGATTAACACTTTTTTTCATTTCATGAAATTACACAATCGTATACGATTGTGCGAAAACTACATACATTTACGTCGAAGTAGTCAGAGGAAGAACCTGAAACTTCTTTCAAGGAAAACGGAGAAGAATTTATTGAATATTTTTTCATTGTCAACGAATCAGTACATAATAATTTCACATATGGTTTTTTTCATCAAATTGAGCATTGGACGTGGATGCATTTGAATTATAAATAAGGGTTCATCTACAATACCGATTGCTTAACTCGATTATATTGAAGAAAAAAAAACGAATCGTTTGAGCGTTTTATAAAGTCGAAACTCAGTAGAAGAATCGGAAACCTGAATTCAATTTATATAGTTCATAATTTGTTTTTTACATTCCATGTTTCCTAAGTCATCTATTCTTTTCAAATTTGAATCCATAAAAAAATAATTACACTTAGAAAACATTTTCCTTCCCTGAAATAATTTCTATTCAGCAAACATTTCCCCTGCAAGGGCGCCTACTTGTATTATTGCCGCGCTCTGTCGATACATCATATCCTATTAAAACGCTCAATCATCTCTGAAATTGTTTTTCCTAGAAATTATAAAATACACCCCTCCCCAATACACTCAATCTAGATGATTTCAATATGAAGGACTTTGAAGGTTATAATATGAACCAATTTGGGGTTGATAAATAAAATGAAGTGCTAGTTCTACATCGCTCTCTAGAATTTGTTAATTTTCAATCGTTATACTGGTGTTTTCATTTGTGAAAATTACATCGTTTCGTTTATAAGGTTGCAGAGTTGTTGTTTTTTTATACTTCAAGTGAAATGATAGCGTGAAATTTTGTTGGATTACTGATTATCTGAATAGATTTTTCACTGATAGTTCTTCTATCAAGGTAAGGAATTATCCCATATTTCACATCTGTAGGGGATTTCTACTAAAAGAGATACTCCACTGTACGGGACTATCATGTAATAATGGTGATCTGTAATACTTGCACCTAGGGATTCACGGCTTGAATTGAAATTCAAGTTACTTGAATTGGGCTTGACTTGAAATCTCCTAAAGTTCAAGTCGAGAAGTAGTTTTTCAATGTTAAGTCAAGTATTTAATTATCAAGTACTCGACTTGATATTGAAAAACTATTACTTGACTTGAACTTGAGTTGATTCCATGCCAAGCCAAAGTCGAGTAGCTTGAATATAAAGTCAAGCCGTGAATCCCTACTTGCACTTCGGCTAAAACAATCAAAGCTCCCAGGTTGAAATGTGCTGGTATACTAGGGCTACTATTTATGTATTGAGAATTGGCAACACTGATATTGCCAGGTGAAATCTTATATTGACATCGTAAAATTCGACATTTTTTGTGTTACAAGTACCCATAAAGTTTTGACGTTCGAGTACAATTTTCGTTGTTAACAGTAATTTGAAAATTTCATCTCTGTCAAAATATGGATTGAACTCGTGAAAATTTTCGAGTTATGAAAATTATGACTTTTGACGTGGTATAACTCAAGAACCAACCACTACTATCAACTAAATTCAATTTTTGTCGATGAAGCACCATTTAAGGCCACTGTATATCGCTTGTACAGGGTGGGCAAATAAGCGAGGTAAGCGGCTATATCTCAGGATCCACTCATCGTAGAGACTTGCGGTAGATCTTAAAGGCAATTATTTCAGAAAGCAATGAAATATTTTACATCAAAATCGCTTGTTTGTTTTTTGTATTCCCAAAACATAAATAGTAACCCACGTATGGTCGTCTTTCTACCATGGAAAGTGCGTTGATCTGACTAAGCAGTCTGTTGCGGATCTTCAATTATCTGGTGCTTCATGGTTGTGTCCGGAATGTAGATTGGATAAAAGTCTGAATTGATCGTCCATTGTGATGATCCCTAAGATTGAGGAGGAAAATATCATCCCACATGAGAATCGCTCGGAAGACTCAAAATAGTATTCGTGATTTGAATAGAAAGCAGAAAGAAATCATGCAGTCCATTTCTTTTTGAATGATGAAATATCATCGTTCCAGTTGATCATCAACAATGTCAACGACAAGTTGAATTTAAGCGGAAAAATAACATAAGAGAACATTTCCCTGAAGAGGGATGTTCTCAACTTAACCAAAAAGTTCGATATTTTGAAGCAACAACTAAAATAAAAAACCTGGAAATTCTTGATGTACCAGAGAAACAAAATGAGAATTTGCCGAACGTGTTGAGGAAGATTTCCGAGTATATTGATTGTCCTGTATTTCCCTCTGACATTGATTCTTTGTTCAGGGCTAACAACACTACTGTTGTTGGCAAATCGAAACCAATCATTGTTAAGTTGAGTCGGAAAATCGAGAGAAATGAATTTTTAACAGCATCCAGGATTACACGAAAATCAATTGGATCGTCATTTCCCGGACTTAAGGTTGATGGTATTTCCAACCAGTTGTTTATAAATGAACAAGATCTAACAAAATTTTATTGAAAAATGCGAAGTAATTGTCCAGAATTATAAGTTCGTCTGGGTTGTGGAAGATTTTATTTATGCCAGAATAGAGAATAAAGCCAAAGTGCTGAAAAAATTAACTGAAAGTGACTTGGACAAGATGATTCAATTCAGTTTTGAAACTTTCCAGTACCAAAATGTGGATCACAGTATTTCAATTCGAAGGATTGCTGAGGTTATAGTGTACATGGTAGTTTGCTAAGGTGGATTCAGTCAGTTATTACGTTAATAACTGACGTCAATCAGTGGTCATAGTGATTATTGCACATCCACAAGAGTACCACAAGGGTCGTCTCATTAGGGACCTTTGCTTTTAAATATATGTGTCAACAACATTTTGAGGTGCTTCAGATTTGCTAAATTCATCCTGTATGCTGATGATGATTTTTTGTGCCATATCTAGTTTTTCAGATTTGGCAAGATTCAGGAAGGTTTGGATAGACTCTTTAAGGATTGTCAGAAAAAAATCCTCTTTCTCAATTTCTGTAAGCGCATTTTCATAACATTTTCCAAGAAAGAATTTCGTCATATCGATTGTATTTCCGAAAAGGCTCATGAGATTCCGGGCTTCCTTTTCGCTAATGGCAGTCTATCCGAGCTCTGTATATAGCATACATCAGTCATTTATAACCCATTCCATAATATTTCCATCGGTCAGAAAATGCTCAGAATAAGCTCATTAGGTATATAGGTACAAAGGAAATTTCGTTAATAACGTTAATAGCTTTAATGGCGTTAATGCCAAGGGCAGAATCATGAAGGATTTGAAATTGTAAAACCTTGCAGATCAACGAATGATGAGAGATGTGAAGTTTAAATATAAAATTATGAATGTTTCAAACTGCTACGAATTTGTTGGTATGCTCACCTTAACATGCCATTATACAATACGAGAAATTCATTTTCAAATAATAATATATCACCAATATAATTCCGGAAAAAGTACCTTCTCGAGCAGAACTCGAACCCACAACTTACGAATAACCATTATTTTCTGATAAATTTTTATTTCATATACATCAGAGCTCCACCAATTTTAACCCAAATTCACCTCTGACTAGATGCCTCAAGTAATTCAATTCAATATTTCGTCTTATTAATGTGGATCTCTTTTCACCATCATCAGAGAGTGTTTCTGGTACTTTGAGACAATTCTTTATGAATAACGTTCCCATCTATCCTGAAGATGCATTGTTGAATTTTTGTTTCAACTTCTTTGTATTGTTATAGTATATCCAAAGTCACTTGAACTAGTCCTTAAAAACGCTTGGCCAGATGTCCCTTTTGAAGTGGATACCGCGATCCTCTAAATACCGGGGTTTATTTGATTTATATTGTTAGGCAATAAATTCACTGGACCCAAAGGAAACTTTGAAAACTTGGACAACCCTTGTAAAATCGAAATATTCTGGCTCCAAGTGATTTTGGATATACCACTGTAACGGGTAAGTGGGTACATATTTTTGGGTTTGTCCTGTCATGTACTCCATTTAAATAAATAAAGATCTTGATAAACTTATTATGGATTAATCGTATTCCACAGCAGTGAGCCAAAATACGAGAATACAGAATAAACTGATGAGCATGGCATGTATTGTCATGCTATTTCCTTCGGAGGGTATTGTCTTTAAGGCGAAGTTTTCCTTTCTCCCAGAAATTTCGAAAAAATTCACTGATGACTATATGAAATCAGTAAGTAAGAAAATAATAATAAATGGCTTTTATTGAGGTGTAATTGAATATTAGAGCCAGACAAATTATAATATGAGTTTAATGGCGACAGAGATGATCAAAACTAAAAAAAAAATCTCGTTGAACAGAATATACCAAAAACTGAAACAGTTACGAATTTACGAGCTGTTCATTCTCGAAGCAGAATGAGAAAGCTTAGGAGAGATAGGGGATAATCTAAAGACGTTGGCGTGGAGAATCCCAGTCGAGATAGGAATTAGTGCTTCTCTTGTTTCGATAATTCCCCAGGAGTATATGCTTTACCCTTTACATGTAAAACGAGTAGCTGGAATCCTTGAATTCACTTGATCATCAACTATGCTCGTATTGTTTAAGAGTCTAGCGAAGGTAGTGACAGCACTTTTGTGATGGAAAATATTTTTTGTGTCAGATTTGAGACTTTCAACTCACAAAATGCATTTCAGACCATCTTGGAAAATTTTGATTTCGTGTTAACTCGGTCTGTGTGTCTACACATCCAGTAATAAGGCTATTACTGGATGTGTGAGTAGAGAAACGATGCTGCAGTTTTCTTAATAAAAATAAATTGAGATTTAGTTAAGGAGGTTCGGATGCACTGCGACCTAATGGTCTATTGTGCCTCTCATCAGAGCTATTCTCGCCATAACGTGATCTACAGCTGGCCTTCTAGTTCCAGGGTTCTAATGAACTTCAGTATCAAAGATGGCTTCAACACTTCTACAACTTCCATCACCAGGTGATGGACAAAAAGAATTGAGAAGTGGAGACCAAGACATGAGGTCTACAGAAGTAGAGGACGACCTCCTAGTCGGTGGACAGATGACATCAAAAGAGTGGCTGGAAACTACAGTTGAGGGAGGCTTTCGTTGCAGCAGTTGACGGAATAAGCTTGATGATGATGAAATATGCAGTTACGGAACTAACAGGAACACAAAATTTCGGACGGCCATATTTGTCCATTAACGAACTCAAGTGTAGCGGCATTTCAACCTACCCTTGAAATTTCAAGTTTCTGGTGTCCTGCTGTTCAAAAGTAAGTGGTGATGGGACACAGTAACAAAGCCTACTCAGAACACAACCGGTTCTCCTAACTCGTATAAGATCAATCCAATTTGAGAACGGAATTCAGCGAGTTCAACCTTATTGTTTGAGAGAAAAATCCGGACCTTGTGACGAAATGATACAGCGATAGGTTTGGAGAAAGAGCGCTCAAAAATGAACACTATATCAACTTAAACTGAACATTTTCGGAACAGCCTGTAGGGCTGCACATGCTGATTTCATCGCGAACGGCATAATGAGTGAGTAATTCTCGCGAAAATGATTTCCCCATGCGAAGTGCATCAACCCAAAATAGGATTGTTTTGTTGAGTGGCGCGATGCCGAAAGTGAAGTTATGTTAAAGAATTAATTAGTTTTGTCTTGGATAATTCGCGAGAGTTATGTGTGGTACGTATTTACCACAAGATCCTTGCCATATTTCATTAGAATATCAGCTCCGCAGTCCTCGAGCCAATCAGGTCTCGAAATGAATGTTTGAGAGGCGAAAGATGTCAATTCCCTAACTGGAAGATTTCGTAAAGTGATATTATTCACCTAATACTGTGCCTAATTAGTTTCGCACTGTTATAATAATGAGATGGAGGGAGGTAACTTCTGATCTCCGAAAGCGAGAATCATGTCCTACATTCTCAATTGCTTCTGTTGGATTGTGTGGTTTATTATTCTTGATTGAATACGTTCGAAATCAATCGTAAGAAGAACTAATTCGACAAGTTTATGATACACATGATGGTACGAAGAGACTTTCAAAAAAAAGTGTTATATATCAGAAAAAATATCAATCAGCTGTTTAGTGCAGCATTTTTCGATGCATAATATGTAGAGGGTGTCCCAAATTCGTTGCTCACTGAAAGCATCTCGAGCACTTTGAGACTTAGAGAAAAGATATTTAAGAACCCTTGAGTTCCCAATCTCTTGGTTTTTTTTGAGAAAATATGAATTCGTAAATCAGACGGATGACAATTTCAAAAAACCGATAACGGGATGCTTTCAGACAAATCCGCGGCTAAAAAACTACGTTTAAAAATATGGGATGATCGGGGATCCTTGAAGATTTTTCCTTTAAGTCTTATAGTTCGCGAGATGCTGTCAGTGAGCATCGACTTCGGGACACCCTCTACACTGTTTTTCTCAAAAAATTCACAACTTCCACTACAGAATATAACAGGTTTGTTAACGGCCAGTAAACTGTTATACAAAAACATAATGTGAGAGATATTGTAGAGGTGTTTATTCTTCAAAAGGATTATCTAATGTAGTTCTTTCAAAGTTATTTATCAAAATACCATTAAATGGTACTCAGATGGTTCACAAATTACAACAGGAGCCAGAACTGGAGTATCGTGCCAGGCACCAAATGCTCACTATCTTTAGAATCCTGTTCAAATATCTTTCAGGCAGCTACACTTCTTATGAAGATGAGAAATGGTCACCTATTGTCTATTCTACCATTAAAGTTGATATGGGAGTGCTAAGAAAAATTGAATAATTGAGCAAAACTAAATGTTTTTAATGTGAATTCCTAGGTACAACGGAATCAAAGGATCCGACGAGGCCAATAGACTTGGAAAAAAACACGAACGTCTTAACAGGTATCGGAAAATGTACCTATAAGAAAGAGTCCTGACAGATGGGTTAAACCGAAAGAGAAAACTCCAAAAAGTTCTTTCGAAACTTTGATACTGCAAGGTTCAAGAAGTATTTGGATCTCAGTAAGAACATGTTACACCTCCTCAGTGGCTTCCTTAGAGGGCAAATGCCTCCAGGAATCAGCTTTCGAGAATAGGTTATTGAAATCTGACAAGTGCAAAATCTGTGAGTAGGAGAAAAACCACTTGATTACCTGATAAAAGAATGCCCCGCCACTGCGAGCCAATGCAAAAATGACTTCGGACGAGAAATTGGTAGGATGTACGCTTCTTGAAGCCATCCCAACAAATACCTAAAATCATTAACTCAGGAACTAGAAGGCTGTATATAGTCAGAACAGCTCTGAAAGCTTTCCGAAAAGGTTTCGCATGACTTTCTCAATAATCCGGTAATTTTTCTCTATTTCAATCTTTAAGTCGTTCGGGGTTCATGGAGGAAAATCTGTGTCCTAAAAGTTCTCCATCGTGTCAGAGTTCACTACAATGGTTGGCGCTATAACCACTTCAAAAAAAAAGACCCCAATGGTGTCTTCAAACAAGACAAGACTTTTGGGTTTAGGAGGGTTTTTTGCCGAAGTTCAAGTTTTGTCAGTTGCCCAGTTTTGCTTATTCATATACCCTTAGACATGTAGATGGGCTCAATAGCCACAATATCCCCCGATTGAAACCTCTCTAAGTTGGCTTTTTTTTATTTAATATAGGAGCTATGTATATTCTGTCAAAGTAGTAATTGAAATGTGAAAAAGATAGACTACACTTTTTATCGTTAAGAGAGCACGACTGTTTTCTAGAATCGTAAGGAATGACACTCTTATTTAATTTTTATATTCTTGGTATTATAAAAAACTAATCATCAATCCGTATGAAATATTATGTTATTTTTCCTTCTGGTTAACTTGTTTCTCAAAAAAATAAAAATTTTTTTTGACGAACATTTTCAGTTATTAAGGATTTTGTTATGATCATGCAGAGATACGGTTTTCATTTTTTCAAGCGGAAACCGTGCATCGTATTGAAAAAAGTCAAGTTATTAACTTTGGTGAGAAATGATTGGGAATTTCAAAAATAATTTTTAGTTCAGGAAAAATCTGTGGCGTGCCATCAATGTCTGCCAAAATAGGCAGATTCCATTAAAATATCTGAAGTGGTATTGTAGATATTAATAATGAATGATTTATTTCTGAAAACTATACCACCCTGTATCTCAAAAGGTAAGACGTTTGTGACATATGTTCATATGAAGTTTTTTTTCTTAAATTGGACTGAAAAATCACCCCCATAACTATTGACATTCAATTAGGAAACACCCTGTATACACTCAAATCATGCAACGGTAATTTTTCAGTATTTTAAACTTTAATTTTAAAATTTTTATTCAATTAGGCGAGATGTTTCGCGAGTTGGGAAAAATAATAAAGGTTTGTCCGAAACTCTCATTTTTTTTCAATGAAGAGTATCACACAAATTGCCGTCTAAAGCCTTTCCAAAACCCCTTCAAGAAGTCTCTATTGAAGAAAATATTCGGTTATGCCTTCCAGCCCTTACTAACTTCCCGCTTGACAAAGGCAAGCACGTCCCACGGCTTATGATTCCGTATTACTTGCCATCCAGTTTTAGACCATACTGTACATATTAATTTGACTGTCAAAGGACCCTTCACGGAATGCCGCCGCCAAAACTTCTGGAAGTTAGATAAGAAAGATTGGTACTGAGGAAAAATTCTGAATAATCGGATTAACTTCGTTATTATTTATGGAATGGTGTGCCAAATAACCTGATATGACTGTCGCGGGGCAGGCTGAATTTATTCAAGGATTTTGGACTGTCCTGACAAATTTCCCAACTCGTAAAAACTTCATTTCACTTCACGCAGAGCTTTCAGACGGAGTTATGTTCGGGACTGATTCATAACGTCAGAAAAAAAACTCACCTTTTAATATAACTAGAGGCAGATATTTCGGCTGAATCGTGGGACCGGATCTCCATTATTGTTATCATTTCATTCGGCTTAGGTTCATGAAGAGGTCACCTTCTCTCCTCTACAGATTTCTGAATCCCTTTCGCTTTGTGATCTCCGTATGCTGTTGAAACTGATGAATTCCGTCTCTCGAACGTAGCTCTGAAAACGAATGAATAGGAACTAGCAGGACTCTTGCTTGTAATATATAGAACTTCATGAACATAATATGTGATCTGATTTTGTGTTCTGAACTATATATGAGGTGTTTCCAAATTAGACGTGACCTAGGAGGACGTATTAGTGTAGGATCCAGTTATTGTTCCCTGTAAATAATTGCGATGGTCAATCGGATGCTTGGAGACCTATTAGTTTACTTCTAGTGTCGAGGGCATGACAGTTTCAATTGATTTACAGGGAATGAATTGTTATTGTACATATAATGTAAAAAGGATGTGTAATTCTTCGGCGTGTCGAAGATGTGTCATGTCGATTGTAAAACTTAAGAGATTTACTGAGGTTGGGAAAGTTCGAGAACAAGACGGTTGTACCAGATGTGTTACATCTGTGTATCAGGTACTAGTCCATCGAGTATTTTCGATTTCCAGGAATCTGCGAAGATCTTTGTGGGCGGTACGGCAAAATTCTTATTGGACTAGGGGATGGTACTTTCCCTAAGGGTGTGGTCAAGCCGAAAGAAGGGAGGTCGATATTCGAGACAGGGTAGTTCCAATCGCCAGAGAGACAGTTCAAATTGAGCCGAAGACGGGTAAAGTTGAAGTTAAGTCTAAGACGGGAGACAGAAAAAGTTCGGTCGATCAACTTAAGACGGAAGACGAAAAGACGTTTCGCGGACTAGATTAAGACGAGTCGCGAACAAGTTAAAAACGAGACGACCGAAAACTTGAAGTACGACGAAGACGTGATAATGCAAGACGTTTCGAGTAATTAAAACTAGAGTTAAAGACGAAATTCAGTACCGTAGTGAGAAACTTGTAATTAAGACGTAATTAAGATCTTCTCAATACTGGGCTTGTACTGTGTAATTGTGGCTTTGTAAATAGTTCAAAAGAGTTTAATTATTACAAATCCAACAAAGTCACGGAGAAAAAGACGAAAGGCCAGGTAATCGAATCATACCTCTAGACGATCGATTAACCAAGCCTACATTAGTATTACTTATTTGCTGTCGTTCGAGCCATATTCAGTGATTAAAAATCAACAGTTTCCGAGGTATTTGAGTTCTTGTGATTTTTGAAAGATTCCTCACCTTACTTCATTTTTCATGAATTTTTTCTACGTTGACTAAATTTGATTATAATATTGGATTATTTTCGTGGCCAGCAAGAAGTCTGGTTCTAACACCGGCGGAATAGACGCAGCAGAGAGAAGATCGAGAGTAAATTTCAGACGGAAAGTAACAATTGAGGAAATAAGAAAGAGGGTACGTTCTTGTATAAGGAATGAGTTCATTTCAAACAAAATTTTTTGATACATTTCCCACTGGAATTTTCAGTTCAATTGTAATAAAAATTATTCAATTCATCACTTTCCTTTTTCTGCTTCTTTTGCGTTTCAAATCAAAACCTTATGAAATAAAACTAGTGTCAGCATTCTTACGAACATTTTTTTAAGAAATGAAGAATGAATTTGAAAAGTTTTTAAAATAATTTTGTCAATCATAAATCGTGAAATTTGAAAGGTGCAGCAAATATATATTAGAAATTTATTATTCTTTTCTTCATAAACCAACTTTAAAATCATACTAATTCTTATTCAATATCTAATACAGCATAGTTTGGCTTTTTCCATACATATCGTGTCCATTTCTGATGAAAAAAATTCAAATTTTGAATCAAACATGGTCAACGTAGAAAAAATTGACAAAAAATGAAGCAAGGTGAGAAATTTTCTAAAAATCACAAGAACTCAAATATTTCGGGAACTGTTAATTTTTGGTTATTAATAAATATGGCTTAATCGACAGCGAATGAGTGATACTAACACCTTCAAGGTTCACATCCCGTTTGAAAACAGCCTGTATAAGGTGTAGTTGAAAAAATTCCATTATTTTTGAATAAAAAACAAGGCTTTGATAACCATAGTTAGAACGATCCGATTAAGGTCAATTATGCGCCGTTTTGTTCGATAAATTGTCGCCATTTTCAAGTTAATATCATTATGCCCCTCTCATAGAGGCCCACGTCGCTATTGGTAAAAAATTGAGACAGTTGATTTTCCCAAGCCTCTGTTGAAGCGAATTTTTCACCAGCAAAGTTGTTCGCCATAGACAGGAACAGATGATAATCACTTGGGACCAGATTCGGACTATAAGGTGGATGCATAAAAACCTCCCAACCAAGCTCCCTGAGCTTCTGGTGAGTTTTTTTCGAGTGTGGTATGGCTTTGTCCTCATGGGACACAATTCCTCCCCTATTGGCCGAAGCTGTCCACTTCTGGGTCATTGTTTCCCTCAGACAGTCCGGTTGTCGACAGTACAGTTCTGAGTGAACAGTTGTGCCGTAGGGGAGCAGCTCATAGTAGATGATTCCTTTCAATCCTAGCTTCGCCACCGTTTCCGACGACTCACCGCGTTTCGACCACGACCATTTTCGTTTGATAAAATACTCGAACAGAAACGACAAAACTAATATTGCGCGTGATTGGCTGTTACAGTGCCAGGACCATATACACAGTATAATCATTTTCAGTCACCTGGCTTGCATTTTTGCCTTCATCGAAGCAAAACTGTAAAATATAGCGTAATTTTTTTTTACTATTGTCCAACATTAACGCGTGCTCATACTAAACTGAGTCAACTAATCACAAAACTGTCAGAAAAGTTTTTGTACTACGTAATCTCAACTTTTAGACAGTTTCCAGTGGAACCCGATCGAATAAAGAAATATAAAATATAGTGAAAATATTCATATGTAAGAATTGAATTATTGTTTCAATTCACTTCCAGGTAATGTAAATAATTAATCAGAATATGTTTTAATTAAAACGGTTATGTGGTCAAGGAAATATTGGATGATAATTTTTCGATATTTTACTAGAATTTTTTATCGTCTCAGTTACTCCATCAACAGGAAAAATTGCACGAGGCTTGAAATTGTAATCTCAATTCAGTTATGAAATCAACACAAAATTTCGAACGGCCAAATTAACGGAACCCCTAGTCGGATTGTGGTCATTATTGAACTCTACCGCGGTATTCTCCAGCAAATTTAAAGTTTCTAGAGGATCTTCCGTTCGAAAGTTATCGTGTATGGGGCTGACCGGACAGAATCGGATTTGAGGACGAATTCGTTATCGAACCTCATCGATTGAGACCATTTCTGGCTTAAAATACGAAAAATACGGACATTGTGACAAAATGATAGAGCAATCGTTTCGGAGAAAGAGCGCTCGAAAATTGGCACTGAATCAACACTTCCATGCATATGTATATTGATCTTTTTCTGAACACCTGTAGGTAGGGCTACACATGCTACATTCTTCGCGAAAGACGTAAGGAGTGAATAATGTTCAATAGATAATCTGATTACAGACGAATAATTCGAAAATGATTTTCTTATGCGAAATAAAAGTGAAAATCAACAATTTCCCAACTGGGAACTTCGTGAAGTGATCCTACTACTCTACTAAAATTGTGCCCTCGATTATGCCTAATTCGTTTCGCATGTTAACTGTAATAATAATGAGGTGAAGGGACTTGTCATCATGTCCTACATTCTCTATAATTGCTTCAATTGATTGGATTGTGTGTTCAATTATTTCTGATTATCGAGATGGTTATATATCATGGTTATCAATTGTCCCATTAAATGGAAGTTACAGAAAGTCCTTCTTCAACAAATCACGCTGCTTTTCGAAGTTATTAGGACTAAAGCTAATTATACTAAGTGACGAAGAAACAGCAACACCCAGAAGGAGCTGTTTAAATTAAAAAAATTTTTTGTTGGTATAACATAGATAGTACCAAAACGAAGGGTTTACTATTTTTTCTTGAGGGATACTATCCCAACCTGTACTTCATGTTTCAGAGCCGCCAAAATCCGTGGAGGCTGGGGTAAATTTCCAAGCCTTCTACCCATGATGTCCCAAGCATGCTCTATGGGGCGAAAGATCGGGGGATCTGGGCAGTCATAGCAAAAGATTCACATGGGTCGATTCGAAAAAGTTTAAACTAACTCTGGCAACATGAGGTCGGCAATATCTTGCTGATATATTGAGTTGTTGAGCCGGTTTAGGTAAAGGAGAACTTATGTCTCGACTATTTCTTGAAGGTAACGCAGCGCTGTCATGTTACCTCGAATAAAGGCTAAACGAACGACTTGCATGTGCAATAGTACCCCATACCATGACGCATACTGTCTCCGTGTACATGACGCTCAACATCAAACTGAGGTTCATGTCTTTCTCTTTCTTTGGCCATCATGTGCACCCAAGGAGAATCGAGATTCATCAGAAAAGACTACCTGATGCCATTCCACATTCCAATAAACGTTCTCTCGCGTTCTCTGCACCTCTGTTATCGTTGCCGGCGATGCTCAACCGTCAGAGGTACCATGGGGTCGATAATGCTGCAGTCCAAAAGACTTTATTCGGCGGTAACCGTTCGGACAGTTACAACCACTCTTCAGCCAAAGATCGAATTGTCCCAAATCGGTCTCTAATGGCCATACATCTTAGACGTCGATCTTGAACTTCATTTGTACTTCGACGTTCAGTGCATACTCTTCTTCGATTTTGGGCATTATCAAATCACGCTTGACAACATCTCATAACATAGTTGGATTTCTATTCGTACAGTTAGCGATTTCTCGAAATGACAACCCCGTCTCCCGCAGACCAATAATTCGACCTATTCCAAATTCACTTAGCTGGCGATAAATTCCGCGTACACGTGCTCTAGGCATGTTAACAACCACCAAACATCGACTTTGGATCTCTTCGAACAGCTGGTTTGTAAAATTTAAAAAACTCGCAAACAAACGACTACAAAATATTTAAGTAACAAAAATTATTCACATGAAAAAACCTTCACGATTTTTCTTTCTCCAAATTCAGTCATTTATTCTTTGCTCCACGATATATGTTTCATTGAAAAAAATTTAAATTTAACCAGCTCTTTCTGGGTGATGCAGTTTCTTTTATTTAGTTTATGCAAGAAACTATTAAAGATGACACAGATGTTCACATTGTTATGTAGAGATTGTTGAAGAATGCTTTTTTAGGTGAAACCCTAATGTTATTGAGTATGCTCAATAACATAGGTAATAATGGCCGAAAAACTATATGGATACGTGGAAATTGTTTCTCATTGTTTTTCAATAGAAAATTTCTGAACGATTATCGTTTTTTTTCCAACAATTGAGAAGGTTTATTATTGGAAATGATAAACCAAAATTAGAACTTTTCTTTCATAACTCTTCGAAGATTGATATATTAGATTAACTTCTGCATTTTTCCAGTTTCTATACTTCTATTGAAAACAAATTTAGAACAAAACTAAGTTTCGATTCAGGATTCCGTAAAAGAGTTTTATATTGAAAACATGAAGAAGTATGCCGAGAAGAAAAGTTTTACGGAAGTTCAGTCTTCTCTTTCTCCATTTTTATTGAGTCCATCCCTCTAAAATATTTCTCAGTAGTCTGTCAACATTGATAGGATTCTCGATTTGATTCGGCATTGGCACTATGTATCACGTGAATAAATACAGATTCAGTCTTCTATATTTTTCCGTTTGATTTATGCATCGTTCGAAGATTCCTGACGATCAGTTTCAGTTAAAAAGGGGTTTGTAGGTCGTTGGTAACCGTAAGAAGAAAAAATTCTATCCTTCTGGAATTTGACATTCCAGCTGAATTCAACTAGAGAATATGCTTCTGAGCGTTTTATTTTACCGAAGGAGAGGTATTGTGTGACTGAAGAAAGAGAATGATATGGTTTTGAAGTCTAAAATCCCTTCATATCGCCATATCTGCAAGTTTCATGATAGGTTTCGTCTCTATAGAATCATATTTCTAAACAATTCGTCTTTTTATATTTGCAGTGTTGTAATGAACTTATTATTCTGGTAATAAATTCCGGTAATAGTCCATCGGTGGAGTTATTGATAATAGATATAAACAAATAAATCGTCTACTCCACTATATATTTAATTTATGCACTATGCTTATTATTGCTCTCATGTTTTTCTGAGTTGAACTCGAAGCTTAGTGTCTCAATCCATAGCTTCAATTTTTTCCTATTCTCATCGTTAAGTTTGTAACTTTTTTTCATCGGATTTCAGAATATTGAACAAAATGTTACTGAAAAAATTGGTAAAAATTAAAAATAATTTTAATAATGATAATTTTTTATTAATTTCATATAATTTCAGTAACTGTTCGAAATGATAACCTTGATGGTACTTAGATACATTCACCAATTCTTTTGATGAACGATTCATCACATCGCTTATATGTTTCTGCATCGATATTCCTGCAATCGTTTAAACAGAAATTTGGTTGAATATTTTGGAATCCGATAAAAAAAATTTGAGATGAAAGAATCTGCACTAAAAAATAAACCTTTCCTCTTAAAAACTTATGTTGGCCTTGAAATAACCTTGAAGTCAAGGTCAAGGTTAAAACTAAATATGTTCATTTTGTTTTCCCTTTGATACAACTTTTAGTTGAAACATTTTTTTTTGGAATTAGATAGTTTTTGAGATAATTTACTGTCTCAAGTTGAATCCCTCACCCGGTATTCTACATAAATTAAAAAGTTCCTTCTTCTTTCATTTCAGGCGCTTGAGGCAACATAATATCGTGATGGTATAGGATTTTAAGCCACCATGATGGATCAAAATCGCCATCGTCACAGTGTGACACAAATAGAGGAATATCGTCCAAGATATAGGTAAGGCTATAATATTCAGAAGACAAAGCAATCAATATTTCTTTTTCGTTATGCAATGTTATCATTTAATCTATTTTAATGCATACAATAGTAAGGTGTCAACATGTCAACCGATTCATCAATTTTGATCCGGTGAATTTTGAATTTGGGGATGGAAAAATAAGATTCATAAAAAAATCAGTTGTGACAAGCTTTTTTTCAATTTTAATTATACAAGTATTTGAACTTTTTGAAGTCGAACTTGTAGGATCGAATGAAAACAACGATATCATCACATCACAAACGATTGTGATGACTTCTTTTTGATGAAAGACATTTTCTAACAAAATCTATCATTTTTGAAGAAAAGTGTTATAGCTCGATTTTATAATGAGTTAGGGTTCGCTCTTTTACTCACGCGAAGTGTTAGCGTTTGAGCTCTATTTGCTATTTATTCGAATTCGAATTTATCCTGGAAATCTGAAGATCCTAGATCTTACATTCGAGAGTTATCCTGTTCATGAATGAACAGATTGATACAATTGAATTTGACCGATTCGTCATCAGTAGGTCGAACCTTATCGTTTGAGACCATCCCCGACTCAAAAAGTTCACATACATTGTGATGAAATGATGATAGTGGACAATTGACCGCTCAAAAATGGACATATCACAAAATATATTTTGGAGATTCTTCCGATAAAAGAGATTTGATTTTGATGCGACA
Source organism: Harmonia axyridis (assembly GCF_914767665.1). Taxonomy (NCBI): domain Eukaryota; kingdom Metazoa; phylum Arthropoda; class Insecta; order Coleoptera; family Coccinellidae; genus Harmonia; species Harmonia axyridis. The sequence goes on from NC_059508.1 coordinate 3,451,011, forward strand.
AAACAAGCGAAAATAACCCATGATTCCGAATATCATATAAATGTGAATTGAAAACCTATATTTTCGCGATCATGTTACATTGCAGAAATCAGCTGAATATGATCGGAAAAAATCACATGTTATATACCAGAGCCAGATTGATAATCGAACTATGTAGTTTCTATTTATCTGAATAAATCGTACGTTAGTTCTGAGACAATACCAAATCATAAAGAAGCCCCTATAAATTATTTCAAAATATTTGGCGATATTTTTCCACGAGAATATTTAATCTTCTTTACAGATGGGGAAGTGTCACCAACGAAAAATCTTTTCTGGATATTCTGGACGCTGATTCGCATCGATTGCCAGCAACTTCTCTCACACTGGCTCCGGTAAACTCAAATATCTACGCGCGAAGACACTCAACACACGCTTGTCAAGTGACTGAAGACAGAAATGTTGTCCCACCAATTGTGAGTAATTTTTTTCGTTTGGAATATATGAATCTGCATATACATAATGAAATTTGATTGAGCTTGCAAAACTGGGTTAGGGATTCATGGCCTGGCTTGATTTTCAAGCTACTTGGTTTGAGCTCGACTTCCAGTCAACCATTATTTTAAATCCGAATGCACCCACGGCTGACACTAGTTAATTTGATCTGAAAAATCGTGTGAAATTCGTTGAAATTAAAAAAGATTCAATATTGATGAAATAAATAAAACACTTTATGTGAAACGTATAGCCATTTGTCCAATCCATTCTTCTAGGAATTGATAATTGAGTACAACAATCGGATGAACAATTATTTTAAATTCGAATGCGCCCACGCCAACCCCAGTTAATTTGAAAAACCATCTGTGAAATTAAATAAATTTATTCAATACATAGTTACTACCGAAAATTCGGATTTCTCGGAAAAACTAGAAAATGCCGCCTTCCAATATTTGTCGCTTCGGCGAATTTTTTAATTCCAGGGAAAAATTTCAATTCTTTTTAGTTTTTTATATAAAAACATATATGTAAGTGTGCAATATGCTTTGAATAAATTCTATATATTTTTCTTGTTTCTAATATACTCTTTTTTCGAGTCTTTTTCATATTGAATAAAAAAATTAATTAATTTCAATGGTTTTTCAAACTTTTCTTTTCAATGTGGCTCCAGCTTTCAGACTTCTGAAACTACCAGAATCTACCAATTGATTTCATAGAAAACTACTAATAAAGTCACACTGGCGAATGCTTCAGTCTTTTGGCGCTCGAGGAATCCCCTTATTTAGTCTAACCCACACGAGATAGCAGAAATATATGCCGTGCGACGCGTGCATAGCAAGCTCAAGTAATATCAAGTAGCTTGATATCAAGTCAAGCAATAAATATCTAAAATCAAATAAAGTCAAGCTCAAGTATGTAATTTTTCACTAGCTTGGTTTTCAAGTCAAGTAGTTGGTTGAAATGTCAAGCTACTTGGCTTGATGAATCCCTAAACGGGGTCAGATTAGGTTAGGAACCAAATAACTCATACTCGGCGACATCTCAATTGCCACCTACCGAATGATGAATTTCTTCAACACGGTTTTCAGTTGATTTTTTGAAACTTGAAGGAGTTCTACTTATCCTTCAACATATTTTATTGAGTATATATTTTCTTCCTCTAAGAGAAGAATGATTACGAGCACCTGCATATTTCGAATCTTGAATCAGGGTTGCGTCCTTGATTTCAGATTCCACCTCCAGTGCCGAAGAGAGCACCTGCTGTACCAAAACGAACACATATCACGACCACGAAAAACACATCAGAAAATAAATTGATTAAAAAACCTATGGGTCAACCTCCTCCTATACCTCCTGCCTCTAAGAATCGCGTCCTACCGCCTATACCTAGCTCAGACACTAAACCAAAAACTACAGTTAAGAACCAAGCAGTTATTGAATCGATTAATACTATCGGCATCAAGAAAACTTACGAAGTAAATCGTAACCCATCTCCTAAAAAAAAACAGGGTACTCAAACTAGCTTCGACTACGGAATCATATCGCAAAAGAACCAGACTGTGCATACTCATTCTGGTATTACTAAGCCAATTAAGAACAACAATGGATCAGCGATGCCGAACGGAAGTGTTAAAAAGGTATCAGTCAGGCAAGATTCTGGCATATCGACCGATAGTTTTAGCCAAACATCTTCACCAAGTTACACCACGAAGACCATGGAAACTCCGCTTCTGCCACCCAAGACACCCGTGAAGAACCAGAATGGTCTTCTCGCCAGGGCTTTGGCAGCTCAAGAAGAACTCAACGCCAATAACACCCTCATTAAGAGCGCTTCAACTCCAGCAAGCCTACAGACTATTGTCAAGTTTCACAATGGATCCAATATGTCCCTTCACCATAGGGTGAGTTTGTTGTGTATTGAAAGGTTGATTTCTGTATTTTGCATGCTTAGATATCTGTGAAACATGGCTCAAAGTTGATGCATATTCCTTCATGAAAACTCCAGGAAAAAAACTCGAACAAATCTTATATAGATGTAAGGTATGTAGGTATTCCAAATTACAGCCTCAACGGGACCATCTGGAGCAAAAATGACAAGAATAAGACCCCTCTCGAAATCGTCTCGAAGCCCCAAGAAAACTTCGAAACCCGATTTTCCTCGCGGTTTTTGGGGTGTTGCGGATTATTTTATTTGAGTCTCATTCCTCTGTGGACAATTTGAAAGTACCACGAAGAAAAATATACTGAGGTTCACAATCTCATATTTGAGGTTGGATGTTTCTTTCAATGATAGAAATTTTGATACTCTTTCTTTCGCCCATTTTTGTCATAATAAAAAGTTATTTGCTCTAAATATTTTTATGTGGGCAGGGGTCAAACTGTAGGTCCTAGGAAAAAAAGTCATATAGAGTACCCCTCCTAGAATCAAACTAGTATACCAGGTGGATCGTCCGAAAAAAAAATTTTTTCTTGACGGATACTCAGTAAGGGATCTACCGGAATAGTGACGGGGTCCAAGAGGACTTTTCACCATTTGAAATTTGAATGCGTAAGTTATGCTAGGTCTGGGCTTGAAGCAATAACTCAGAGAGCTGTAGATGTTTAAATTTGGCATGGTTCTCTTCTGTACTGCCCTTCCACTATAATATTGTTGTTTCCTTAATTGATGTATTATAAAAGAATTGGAGAAAGATTTTACATATGTAGAACATTCAAGAGATATATTAATTTCCTCTTCAATGAGATGTAATGATCAAAACTAGGAATCTGAAAATTTTATTCAGACAAGGTGCATTCCGTGAAGTTGATTGTGCCGTTATTAGCCCCCTAATTAAGTGGGGGTTGTTTCAAGCAATGATGTTATTTTGCAGATAATAAGGGATATAAGGAGACCCTCAAGCCACTGTTCTCAACGACTGAAGTTAAAGTTTAGGTTTGCTCAAATTGTCCTCAACGCTGTAGCGCTATTTGCTATTGCAGCAGGAATGGCAGCTTATTTCAGGGGTAGGTTGATTAGAGGAAATGAAAAAGCAATATAGTTTTATATTCGCCAAATGTAGTGTTCGAATTTGTATGAATATTGCGAAGTTAGTTATATTTATAGACCACTGCTCAACAGTTGAAGTGAATTTTTTAAATCTTCTGAAAATTGTATTGAAATTATTTCCTGAAATAATTTAATCATATCACTCCATAGCGGATATTTGGGCATATCTCATACCTGTTAGCCGGACATTGATCATGTTTAGGCTTCTACCTAAACTGTCTATTGTCTACTCGATTAAATGGAGTTATTGAACCTCCATAATCTTCGCAACTATACCTCAAGTGTACGTCAATTATGATCCCTCTGAAGAGCCAGAAGTGATTCATCAAGGCATTATATTGTTTCAGTAAATACCGTGAATGTAGTATTTGACAAGTTTCATCGTATTATTTCCCTTAACTGTTTCAATATTGTGTTGATTTTCATATTGTCAATGGGTATTCGAATCGGATAACGTCCATTTTTACCCGGCTCAACATACTTCTATGTATTCTACTATTATTCGTTTCAATTGTTGGGCAGAATTATGAGCATTATACGAATCACGTAATTGTAATGAGTTGAATTAATTGTTGAAATTTGAAATTGAAATTTTCTTATAATCTCTCGTAATATTATTTCGCTCAAAGGAACATTAGTGTGGAATATATAAACCAGCGTTACGGAAACATATATTCATCGTTAGTTGATTGCCGAATGAAGAGATGGATCAGGGTTTAGTACAATGAAAAGGTATTCTTCGAAGGCTTTTGTATGGAAGCTTAAGTTATAGACAAGTGAAATATCAAAGAAGTAATCGCATTAAAAGTTGCGTTTCTACTTGAAATTTTCAATATCTTATGGCGTGAGGGGTAGTCAGGATTTCCTCAGAAATTTCTTGGAAAATGAATTCATTATTTTTGAGCACAAAGGACGAAAATCCGTTCCAAAGTTTCATTTAGATCTTATATTCTTATTAAGAAGCAATACCACCACGTGACTGGTCAGTTCAAAACGAAATCAAGTATAGATTTTTCCTCTTACAGCCACCTATTCTTATTATAATTTAAAAACCCTGTAGCATCAAGATTTGCAAGGATCAATGCTATGAATATTCTTCGCATTGGATTATTCCTTGATCAACAAGTACAAAGTAATGAAATGTAACATATTTTCCAAAATTGTTAGGTATGTTGTTTTTTGAAATAAAATAGTCCTTATGATATTTAGGGATACACGGCTTGGCTTGATTTTCAAGCTACTTGGCTTGAGCTTGACTTGATTTCAATTCAAATAGTAGTTTTTCAATCTCAAGTCAAGTCGAGTATTTATCAAGTAAGTGAATCATATCGAACCACTTGATTTTTAGCAGTTTAATTGTGTAGTGTCACATCAATGAAAAAAATGATGAACATTGATAAAAGAAATAAAACACTTGGCTTTATGTGAAACGTATAGCCATTTATCCAATCCATTCTTCTAGGAATTCCGATTTCTTGGAAAAAGTAGAAAATGCCTGCCTCCAATATTTGCCGCTCCTCTAGAGCGGGCCCTGCGGCTTCAAGATCCCCTGCTGAGTTTATATAACGCTTGAATATTTTGTTTTTTTTATCTAAGATGATTGAGTAAAACAATCGGATGATGCAGATGAACCATTAATTCAAATTCGAATGCGCCCAGGCCCAACCCTAGTTAATTTGATACAAATATAAGTTGAATAAATTTATTCAATACATAGGTACTCCTAGAAATTCGGATTTCTAGTGGGAAATGCCGGCCTCCAATATTTGCCGCTCCGGCGAAATTCGTTTCATTTGTTCCTGAGAAAAATTCCATTCTTTCTAGTATTTTATATAAATACATATATGTGAGTGTGTTACATTTTTTGAATAAATCCTTTAATTTTTTTATTATTTCTAATATCCTCTTTTTCTGAGTCTTTTTCATATTGAAATAAAAACATTAATGAATTTCAATGGTTTTCGAAACCAATATTGTCAATGAGGCTCCAGCATTTAGATTTCTGAAACTACCAAAATCTTTCAATAGATTCCATAGAAATGTGAGAAAACTGGCGAATGCTTCAGTCTCGCGGCGCTCGAGGAATCCCCTTATTCAGCCTAAGCGCGTAGAAACATATTCAGGGCGACGCGTGCATATCAAGCTCAAGTAATATCAAGCAGCTTGATATCAAGTCAAGCAATAAATATCTAGTCTATTCAAGCTCAAGTATGTAATTTTTCACAAGCTTGAGTTTCAAGTCAAGCAGTTGGTTGAAATGTCAAGCTACTTGGCTTGATGAATCCCTATTGATTTTAGAAATTACGCACAATTTTTTAGAAAATTTAAGGAGTTGTAACAACATTTTGCAGGAGTCCGAAGTTCAGTGAATAGTGTTAATTACTGCAGTCCAGCATGTCACAACAGCACTCAGAATTCACTCTAGAATGGCTTTTGGTGAAAGTCTCGAGGGTTATTCTTTGCCTATTAACGATGATTTTGATGTGAACGACTCTTTCCAATAAAATGAGCACTGAAGCAAGATTATGAATGACATCTATCCCATTCCTCTCTAGAAAAACCGGTTTTCCCATCGCGAATTTTCGAAATGTGAGAGCTATCTCTGGCGAATCCAATATTCAAACATAGATGAGAAATTTTTGGAAATTTCACATGTACAAGATGTAGAGGGCAAGCTCGTTAATATGAACACAAAAAATTCTGTGTTATTCATTTTGAAGGAACTATTTTTGAAGGTTGAGAAATTTGAATCTTTCACATGTTTTTTAGATACCTAATTTTTTGTGGAGCAGAATGATGTTGGTCTGGACTGTGTTTTCTTAGAAGCGAATTTGCCAACGGAGCTCTTTCATGTATGTTATTCAGACTTGGTCCTCGGATTTTGGTTACGTCCAGATTTTTTTTTGCCCATTCCGTATCCATTGCTGTGTATTCCACAGGTTGTTAAGCTAAAGGCGGGTTTTCCTCCACTTTCCCGGTCGCCAAGGACTGCGACTAAGTAAGATCAATTCGCTAAGACATCTCCGATGTATTTTTTACCTGACTGTCTCAAAAGGGGTGCTACGACGAAAGTGCATAATACAGATATCGAGAAAATTACACGATTATTGGATGGATTAGTTTATCTTCTATGAGCTGGAGTATCATTATATTAATCTCTCAAGATACGGGAAAATCCTGTCTATATGACTGTGTTTTTTTATTGAAATCTCCTGAAATCCTCCCAAACATCTATTTTTGAACATCACTAATTCTTTGCTCCTAAGTTTTTTAAGTTCCGATACCAATAAAAGAATAACATTATTTTTCTCATGCTTTTAATAATTCACTAACATCGAAAGTATTGGCTTTCTGGAAACATTCAATCTTCAGCCGGCTAGAAAACACTACAAGACTAGGCCGAAATGACGTCGACTAAGAAAACGGGTCTGAAGGAATTTTTCGGCACTAGTAAATAATCTTTCGTAGTGGTTCTATAGAACAGTAAGTGGCCAATCCTCTTCATCTACCAAATTTTGGTCATTTTTAGCCTCGGTATTCAATAATAACTTATTCCAACATTTTTTAATAATCCGGGGATTCGCTTGTTCCATGTTGTAGCTAAATTCTTTATTGCATCCCTTAATGAAAGTTTATTGAGGGCAGATTCTACCGATTCCATTTCTGTGATAATTGAACTAAAAAGGCAGTTGAATAATAAAGTTTCCTGATCCTTTGGTTGGCGTTACATTTGGTGGCATAAACATCACAAAAACATTCCCATCACATAATTTCAGTTTCTCAGTGGATAGACAAGGCGGTGCATTGTCTAAAAGAAGCAAGATTTCTCAAAGAGATTCTGAGCTTTAAAAAAGTTGACTTTCTGAAATATACTCTTGGACAATCACATTTTCGTTCATCCATGCGTTTCTACTGTTTCGGTATAGTAGAGGATTGTTGTTTTTGAAGAATCTCAGATCCTTCGATTTTTCAAAAACCAGAGGTTTATTTTTGTATGAACATGAAGCAATCGTGAAATGTGATTCGTTATTAGGAAATTTTCATAACATATACACATAAGTTTTTTTTATCTGGTAGCAATCGCCAGTATAACCCTGTCTTGTCAACATTGTGAATCTTATGTTTACTGAATTCACGATCTTGAATAACCTGTTCGATCTTCCTTTGAATAGAGCAATCAGTTCTAGCTGACTTCAAAGTTTTTTGCTGTTATTCTCAAGAATCTTACACCATAATATTCACAATTAGGGATTCATCAAGCCAAGTATAGCTTGACATTTTAACTAACTACTTAACTTGAAAATCGAGCTCGTGAAAAATTACATACTTGATCTTCACTTGACTTGATTTAAGATAATTATTGCTTGACTTGATATAAAGCTACTTGATATTACTTGAGCTTGATAAGCACGCGTCGCACGGCATATATTTCTACAATCTCGTGCGCGCTTAGACCAAACAAGGGGATTCCCCAAGTGCCGAGAGACTGAAGCATTCGCCAGTGTGACTTTATTGATAGTTTTTTCACATTTCTATGAAATCAATTGGTAGATTTTGGTAGTTTCAGAAATATCTCTCCAAACTCGGCCAAAATGGCCAAGGATTTTTTATCAACGCGAGCATCTTCAGCTCCTACTTGAAGACAATTTTCCAGAGTTGATCTTACAGTTACAAAAACCCGCAATAGGTTAGGCGACAAATGTATAAGATGCCTCATGTGTCTCAGATCCTGGATGGAAAATTATGAAATCAAACAAAGCCTGGATGTTTCTCAATATTAAGAAAATCAATATTTTTATCATTTTTCATTTTGTTATGATTTATAGTGATTTAATTTATGTTTATATTTGAAAAAGTTGATATTTTCGGTTCTTCTATGCAATAATATTGATGAATAAAAGTGTTTTTCGCAAGGTCCCTTTTCATTTCATCTTCTCTTTAATGATATGACACAGAGTTATTCAAACTTTCACTAAAATTCAAGGCTCTCTGTATGATAATTTCTCCATAAACCAACATATTTCTTTCGCGCTTGAAAGGAACCAGCTATCAAGCTGCAGGTTTTCCTTCTTCATGCCTTCTTTCATGTGCATTTTTTTGGCGGTCTGAATAAGCTTTGTCATGTAGAGATAAACATATCGATACCCTCCTCATTTTCACTATTTCGTATTTTAATCTGTGGTCCTTTTTGGATTGAAATCTGAGCACAACCAAAGCTTGTGCATACGAGTGAACCAGTGAACACAATTCCTTTCTTCTCACGAAACAAACATGTTCATACGAGTGAGATTATACGATGGGTATTCATTTCAATGCGATTCTACAGTGCTATGAACCCCGTGGCCGGAAAATCTAACACCTGAACCAGATACATCTGATATTCGTTGACCTGATATTCCGCAATCTTCTGCTATGCTTCCAACGCAAAAATCTATACAAATTCGAACACTCGAACGGACACACTCATTCAGATGCGAAAAGGTATTTTCAGATTGATATTTTCAGCATTCCCAACGGAGATACATATAGTCAATGCAACAGTGAACATAACAACCAGTCCCGTGATAGAAAGGATAACCCAGGACAATCCGGCACCAGGCGTCTGCCTGCCAGTCATCGTCAATTTTTGTCAGCATCACAAAATCCCGTACAACTACACGGTGTTCCCGAATTATATGGGTCAATTTGGACAGAGGGACGCTCAACAGGAATTGGAAGTGTATGACGCTGTGGTGAACGTGCGGTGTTATGAATTGGCCGCCTTGTTTCTTTGCTCCCTCTTCGTCCCGAAATGCGGCCCAGGTGGCGCCCTTGTGCGGCCATGCCGAAATCTTTGCTACGGTAAGCCCATAATTCAGACCTTGCAGTAACGGACTAGGAGGTATCGCCAAACTTCAGCTTAAGGATAAACTACGAAGACTGAACTACAATGTGAAATATTTCGAGTTACATTTTAAGTTGAAAATACCACTCTTTTGCCGAACGTATCTTCAACCATTTTTTTATGCAATCAATTTCAACTTCAAATCATCGAGAATTCGAAAATTTTTGTTTTTTAATACCATGCTTATATCTGACGAAACCTTCAATATATTTCGAAGAAATATCCATATGAACATAATTTTCGTATGGCCCCTGATGTAAAAAAGGAAAGCGGTAGATTTCGCAATGAAAACAGGAATAAAAAAAAATATTATACATAGGGGTACGTACAACTTTGCTTCCGTCGTTTTTTCCGAAATTCGACGCTTTATTGTAAAAAACAGGTTATACATTTATGATCCAAAGTATCGTCCATCGCTGGCCACTAGTCTCTCTCATCTTTCGGGCAGCGTACGAATCCCGCGTGGAAAAAACTGGTCATCTTTTGAAGTGATTCACGAAGAGATCCAATTTTTCACTTCTTCATAAGACCGGATGTCCTGGTCGGCCAGGGCTTGTGCCTTTGATCGAAACAAATGGTAATCCTAGGGAGCAACGCCTGGAGAATACGGCGGGTGGGATAGGTATGTCTTGACCACTTTAGCCAAATGGGGTCGAGAATTTTCATGCTGTAAAATCACTTTATCACGTCTCTAATTGTATAGCAGCCGTTTGTCTTTCAATGTTCGCCTGTGATTTTTTCAGTCGGTTTCAACAACTTATAATTCACTGCGCCAAGCTGGCCCCACCAAAAAGTGAGCATGACCTTGGACGGGGAATATTCGGTTTGGCCGTCGACGTGAAAGCATGGCCGGGATATCCCCATGATTTTTTGCGCTTGGGAATGAACCCATTTCTCGTCTCCAGTCACAATGCGATGCAGAAATCCCTTCCGTCTTTGCCTTGCAAGTAGCTGTTCACAAGTAAACAAACGCCGTTCAACATCTGTCGACTTCAACTCTTACGGCACTCGATTCCCTTGTTTCTGAATCATTCCCATGACTTTCAAGCGTTTTGAAATGGCTTGTTGCGTCACTTCCAAGGATCTTGCCAATTCTCGTTGCGTTTGACACGAGTTGTGATAAAGTTATGCCTCCAATTCTGCAACTTCGAAAACCTTCTCTCTTCCACCGCGCCATGCTGATCTTCGACGTCAACATCACCGTTCTTGAAGCGTTGAAATCATTCTAGGTCCGTTCTTTTACTAATAGCGGACTCAACATAGGTATTTGAGAGCATTCGATGAGCCTCAGCCGCAGATTTCTCGATATTAAATCAGAAAATTAAAATATCCCGTAATCTGATATGTTTAAACGAGAATAACTTTCGGATGCAGACACAAATTGATTAATATTTCGATGGCGTTATGTTTACGAATACATACATATTATGTGACATCTACGATGTATTTATTCCGACTACCACTTACCGCTTCAGCTATTTATTTCAAAACGGCGGAAGCAAAATTGTATACCTAATACAAAAGAAGATGCTTTGTGGTGAATGGGAGATCCGTACTACGGTGTACAAAATATGACATCATACGAAATTCATCATCCACTAGTTCAACAGTTGAGGAGACATCAGGGATAAAAATTATAATAATAATCGAAATATTCTGGTTTCCTCCAAGTGAATTAGGATATTTTATACAGTAGCTCGTTAATACCCATGGTTTTCAACGAGACGTGAGTCAATATGAGTATTATCATTAAGGTGAATAATTCACAAAATAGTTAATTGCTTCATTATACTTGATTCAATCTTCTGAGCACAAATCTGTAGTCAGAATCTGACAAATCAGATCATTGAAATATTATCTGATTCAGAGGCTTGTTCGTCCAAACAATCTTTAATATTTCCTCCTGTGTAAAAGCGGAGATTTTGAATAATTCAATTCATCAATGAACATTATTCACACACAAAATTTCAGAGGAGTCTCACATATTCTGAGATATAAAAATTTCACAAGTAAATTTTGTAAGAACATTAATTTCATCATTATCCAACTGATTTGTAAATCTCAATTCGATCGAAACGATATAATTTCAATTATTGAGAAAACGAATTTTTTTGAACCATTCACCAGATTTTGCCATTCAATGAACAAGCAAATAGAAACCTCTAGTATTATAATTAGTTGAATATACTTCTCAAAAACAACTTTGAAAATAAAAAACTCATTAGTGAAACTACTTTAAAACTGAAAGAACTCAATCGTAAAATTTCTCAAGTTACGTTTTACTATCAATCACCAACTCTTATATCAAAGAACACCACACGTATTGAAAGGTGCGTCGTCGAATCAACTCAAGCGTGGCATCTAGGAACCCAACGGCGCGTGTATGTTCCGGCAACACTAAATCAAGTGGACAACGTAGAAATCCTTATTTCCTGTTTTTAAAGACTTGGAAATGGAAAGATTTTCCAGGCTCATTTATCTCGAACACCAAGTCATTTAAGGATATCCGCTATATTGCTTGTTTATGTTCGATCGATGGGAATAATATGTCGACGCTTTTTTGAAGATTATTAAACTTAATATTTGAATATTTCATTATTTATTTTACAGGATTATGCAGTTTCGATTTTTTTTTTAGATGTAGACGGCAATATTTCATGGAATTCCGTATGAATATTCGTTTTGCTCCTAAGCAATTTATTTCAGTTCGATCAGATCGGTAATTTATTTCACTCAATGCGAAAACAATATTCATATCTAGGGCGAAGAATAAGGGAAAATACTGGGGTGAATTACACCCCCCCAAGATTTCCAAAATATAAAATTCCAGAATTTTCGAAAATTCTTCCATAAAATGAACCAATAATTTTTTTTTTCTTTAAAATTGATACGGCACCAAAAAATCGGTTTATTATCGCTTTCAAGATGATTATTTTTATTGCACTACGAGCACGTATATGTCTGAGGTTTATTATATTCCTTTATCTACCCGTTTTATCGGCGTCCTCTTTGTTTTGCCATCTGTGATTTTTGCATTCGTCATCGGTATACACTTACCAATTGTTTTCGGTTTTTTGTCGTTTTCCTCGCAAAATTTTAATACTGCAGTTATTAGAAAAACTGAACTGAGTTCGCATTGGAAAATTGTATGTGCTGTGTTTTTCAATTTGATATGTTTCATTCAAATTACATTTCATTTGTAAAGGCATCAGTTTTGACTTGACTATACAGGATGTTCCTAAATTAAAGGTACAAATGAAAATGACAGATTTCTCGGATCATTTAAGAAAAAGCATGAGTTCTCAAACGCTTTGTTTTTGAGATACAGGTGTTAAAGTTCTAGTTTTTCTCCCATAGAACCTTCCCTTCACAAGATATTCAACTTGAATTGGCATTAGATACTCCAATTTTAAGTTTTCATCATGTGATAAACTAATTTTGAATGCAAATCCTTAGGGTAAATTTTTTTTGGAAGGGTACCCGCTTCTCCCCTCATGAATAATTGAATACTGCACTTTTGGATTTGCAGTAGTTTTATCGTATCTGCAATCGATTTCGAAAAACAAATTCAAACGGCTCTCTATAATAATTTTCAGGAAAATACAAATTATTACAAATAGGTTACAGTTAGGTAGCTGTGATAAATAATTTAATTCTAATTTTTGGTACTTATTTACCAATTCGAAGATTAAAAAAGATGCGATAAACAAGTTAAGCATAACAAAAAAGTAGGACTACCAGAAAAAAACCTGTATCTCGAAAACAGAGCGTTCGCGGGCTCATGCGTATGGGCCATTTTATTTTCGAAATAATCCAAGGAATCTCTCATTTTCCTTCGTAACTTCAATTCAGGAACACCCAGTATAAGATAAAAAACAATCGAATTTGTAATAAAAAAAAATTATTTCTAGTGATTTGGTTCAAACTTCGTTATCTAACCTGTTTTTCTCACATTATAGATATGAGTAAACAATGTCGTCTAAAAATATCTACGGCCTTGTTTCATATGGGTATTTCTCTGGAATGATCGAACGGATTTTGCCCTATCAATTTCAAGTTTCTAGCATATTTCATTCAAGAGTTATCGTGTACAGCATAGAACCAATACCTCCTAGACTACTGTTTTCTAGGAGGTATTGATAGAACTCAGAATACAAATAAACCTGCAGGAAAAGTAACACGGTGTAAAATCACAAGATCTTGCTGGTAGTTCGATGGACGATCTCTGAGCCTTTTTGCTGAGAATAACAGTACGATGAAAATAAGAATGATTTGTTTTTTGCAGGACTTCTAGGCTTCAATTTATAAATCAGTTGAATTCTATATGAGTGCAAACAATAACCATTCTTCAGAAAGAATCTCTTATGTGGATCCCTATGTTGACTGCAAAATCTACAACAGCCACATTTAAATTCACTTGAATCTCATAACTTCCATAATATCTGCATTATCTCTCACAGTTGACTCAATTCAAAATTTCGAATTACGAATGTTACCAATCGATTTCAGATTTAACCAATCACGTACTATGCACCAAATTGCCTCTTTAGAGATTGAGTTTCTATAGTACTCTGATAATTCCACACTACACTGATGTATATGTTGTATGGTTCATGTAATTTGTGAATACCTTACCATTAGAACCATTGATGAATTAATTCATATCGGAGTGTAGTGTTGGCTATTTTGCATTTAGAATCCTGCAGTATTAATTTAATCTCTCATTACTTCTATACGAATATAAAAAAAAATCGATCATGGGCTAATGAAATATATGTATAATATGTATTATTCATCCAAATTTATTGAATCACGTCATTAGTAATCTCCATTTCGAATACACTAGATATGAAGTATGAATTTCAAACATTGTGTAAAATTTCAAGCTGATTCAGAACCGTAGGAAATTTTAGATGAATATTGGAAAATAAATAGTAAATTTTTCTGTGACAGGATATTGATGGACTAGGTTGAAATTTAGTTTGTTTATGTAAAATATTTCTATATCTCAGGATCCACTCATCGTAGAGACTTGCGGTAAAAATTTTTACCACTGAAGTGTACAAGACAACACACTGGAAATTGTTTTGAAGTTCTTACCTCTACCGCTAGGGGGCATAATAGCTATCGTCGAGTAGAAAAATGAATTTCACTCGAAAATGTTTCATATGAAGTTGAAAATTCTCTATCTTCTGAATTGAATTGAATTCGATTTTACGACATCAAATAAGGGTAGGGGAAAGGAAGAAATCTGACTGATTGAAATGCCTGTAACTTCAGTTTGGCTTAACATTTTTGAGCAAATTATCGTCTAAGAGATAATATCTTGTTGATTGAGGACAAAATATACTCATGATAAATTTGTTCATTGTTTTGTTCATTTTACTCCGAAATTTCAAATTTAATGATAGGATTTTCTTCACAGAAACAGAAATTCCATCAAATTTGCATGAAAAAACCTGCAGGTTGCAAAGCGATAGTTTCAGGCGTTCTGAGTTATGACCGAAAAAAGATATTCTTCAACTGATGCACTGCGAAAAACGAAATTGTGTCTTTAGGTTCTGACAAAAACAGAAATCACATCAAATTTGTATGAAAAAAACCAGAAGGTCGCAAAGCGATAGCTTCAGGCGTTCTGGAGTTATGGCCAAAAGACACAATTTAGTTTTTCAGTGCATCAGTTGAAGAATATCTTGTTTCAGCAATAACTCCGGAACGCCTGAAGCTATCGCTTTGCGGCTTATTGGGGTTTTCATACAGATTTTATGGGATTTCTGTTTCTGTCAGAACTTAAAAAGACACAATTTGGTTTTTCGCCGTGCATCAGATGTAGAATATCTTCTTTCAGCCATAATTTCAGAACGCCTGAAACTATCGCTTTGCGACCTGCAGGTTTTTTCATGAAAATTTGATGGAATTTCTGTTTCTGTGAAGAACATCCTATCATTACATTTGAACATTACATTGAACAAAACAATGAACTTATGACTAAGCGCCCCCTATCGAAAGCAGCAAAAACAAATTTATCATGAGTATATTTTGTCATCAATCAACAAGATATTATATTTCAGACGAGATCCAATTTGCTCAAAAATCTTGAGCCAAACTGAAGTTACAGGCACTTCAATCAGTCAGATTTCTCCTTTTCACCTACCCTTATTTGATGTCGTAAAATCGAAAGTGACAATTCAAAAAGATAGAGAATTTTACAAGGATTACAGTGATGATATTTTTTCTTCAACTTCATATGAAACATTTTCGAGTAAAATTCATTTTTCTACTCGACGATAGCTATTACGCCCCCTAGCGGTGGAGGTATGAACTTCAAAACAATTTCCAGTGTGTTTTCTTGTACACTTTAGTGTACAATTTATTACCGTAAGTCTCTACGATGATTGGATTCTGAGATATAACCGCTTACCTCGCTTATTTGCCCACCCTGTACATGCTGAGGAGAATCGTTCGATCAGAATTGCTCATCTAGGTAGATTAATTAACCGAAATCAATGGTATCACCGGCTCCTTAATGAATGAGCTTTAAAAAGCTTCTGAATTGACGCCAGTATTTTCCTCGTTTTTATATGATCAATTCCTGGTGATTTCTCCAACGCTGTTTCGCTTTTTTTTCTGTTTTTATCAATCGTCAGTTTTAGTGTTTCGAACGTCAACACTCCCTTGCAGTAATTCTTTTTTGATATCGTATCATTAGGAGATAAAAACGGGACTATTTCCATCGTTTAAACATGGACAATTTAGCGTTCCAACATGAATCGAATAATCTAATACCATGCTATCTAAAACACGCCGCGGACAAAATGTATTCCTAATGGAAGAATCGATAATCTGACAACAAGTGTAAACGTCAGATTCTAGAGAAGTTGTAAATCAGCTTTTGCACTCATCAGAAAACGAAAACAAGAAATGAAGACGTCAAAATATGGTTTTTATCAATCGCGTTCCAGAATTATAAATGGCTTAACATCTCTCTGATTGGAACTAACAGGGATATGTTTCGCTCGTTATGGATAACGAATGGAGGATGGAATGGAAATGGGATAGAAATACTCAAAGGGTAAAACATCGTGTTTATTTGATAAGGTAATACTCCGGAGGTTCGAATATAACGTATACAAAAATTTTTATAGTCGAAAATTAAGCAGATATGATTTCTTCAATCCATATAATATATTGAACGATAATGAAGAGCAGTCATATATTGAATATAAACTGTGTAACCTCAAAATTTTGTAGCTCCAAAATTTTGTAACCTCAAAATTTTCTCTTCTTCCACCGCCATGGTGGACTTCGAAATCAAAATTACCGTTTTTGAAGCGTTGAAACCACTCTCGGCACGTTCTTCCACTAATAGCGGCATCGCATAGGTATTTGAGAGCATTCGATGAGCCTCTTTCGCAGATTTCTTCATATTGAAGCGAGAAATTGAAACCTCCCGCAAATGACGAGAATTTGGTTTGGTTCGTAAGCTGACATGTTAAATCGAGAATAACTTTATGATGCAGACACAAATCGACTAATATCCCGAGGGCGTTATGTTTACAAATACATAAGCTTATTGTATGACATCTACGATCAGTTTATTTCGACTACCACGTATCCATACAGCTATCTATTGCAAAACATCGGAAGCAAAGTTGTACACCTAATATTTCAACGACTTCTAGGGCACCTTGTATAATAAATCACATCTCATATAAATATGTAGCTTTGTGGTCTCCAAGAGCGCAAAAAGTCCGTGAACGGGCGAGCGTTCAGAATGTCCTGACGCCAAGTCGATGCTTTTCTCAAATTTCTTCTTGTAATTAACTGAATTGGTTTGAAATTCCCAACTACTTGAAAACTTTCTGAGGTCATATTAGTTCGATACTGCCGCTCCAGTATGCTTCATAATACATTGCAATCAGGTCCAAATCTTGAGCACCTGTCGCAGCAAACTCCGAGTCTACGGGAAAATCGATTTTCCTGTCAAACTCTGGATTATTTTCACGGACTTCATCTTGTGTTGTCGGAATAATATGAAAACCGGAAAGTTATAATAATCCTGTTGATGTTATGCGAACTACAGGAATATTGGCTTTTTATGGAAATCGACATATCAGCAGCTTATCTAAGTTGCTGATGTAAAGTTATTTCCATATTCCCACCTTCCTAAAGGTTATCAATATAGAATATAGATTGAATCCGAAATCATATTTCATTTGCGAAGTAATAAAATTAATAATTCGCAATGGATATTGATCATGATTTTTGATTAACTATTTGTCCTTTTTTTCGTGTTGATGAACACGCCTTTTTCAGATGGTATATAATTCTAGAAAGACTGAATTTATTCCCTTTCAAGACCAATCGGTTAGAGAAGTTTGAATAAGATAGATATTTATAGGAAACCTCATATTCGATTAATCTTTCAGATTAACCATTATAAACTCATGATATTCTGCATTAAACGAATTAGAAACAAAGCTAGCAAAAACACAGATAGGGCAGTATTTACTCAAAAGTATTTATAACAACAGATTGAATATCTTTGCATTTATTCGTGTTAATAAACATTTATAATAGTCTTTTTTTTTTGACACATAGTACATACTTCTAGTAAGAGATAGTTAACCCATTTCGAGACTAATCACATAAAGAAGTGTCAATACGATTTTCATAAAAATTTCTCATATTGGATTAATGAATAATTCGGATATTTTGCATTGATTATTTTTGAATTAGTTGAAGCACAAAAAAAATACGAATACGTAAGTATGGATTACCTTAATCGAATATAAACATTCAGATGTATTCATACGAGCAGCATAAAAGGTTTGTGGAATTTGTCGAGCTGATAGAAATATATGATTGTTAACCTTTTTTGACACTAAGAATATAATTCCACATTGAGTGAATTTAACACACTCAAAGACAAGATAGATGAAAAAGTCTGAATACAATTTCCAAAATTTTTTTTTAAACTCCAATATTTCACATTGAGTTAAACCCGGAATGAATTCGAAAGTGAGCTCCCAAAAAACATGAATACGTGAGTATTCCCTGACGGTTTCCATTGATTGGATATCAAAGATGCCTATTCACGTACCTGCCACCTGTTGATTCATAGATCGTAGACCATTTACACTGCGGCGAATGTCAAGTCGAGATCTTCAGTTTTTATTCAACGTTCACTAAACCCACTTTAGTGGAGGAAAACCATTGAGTCTGGAGTTTCAAGACATTTTGGATTATCAGTTTGAAATGTGCTATAAAGCAACAAATACCGACCTAAGAATGGAATTAATTCAGATATACATTATAGGAATTTTCCTTGACTAAAAATGATCGAAGATACGATTGAAGATTGAGATTGAATTATAGAATCTATGATAAAATTCACAATGACTCTCTTCGATCGTCAGATATCGTGTTTAGCGCACAGATTGTAATCATCAGATCAAATTGGCAGTTCTGGGCCGACAGACCGCCGTAACGTGAGTAGGCATCTTGTAACATTGAGTATTCTTTTGGACTGCATGAAATATTTGTGCATTTTTTTGTGTTATTCGTTCTAGAAACTAAGAAGAGGTGTGGTTTTTTCCTTGATGTATTCGGCTTGACACTACCCGACTATTTAGAGTGCAGACTATTTCCAGAAATGCCAGATCCCAACATTTGCGTTGGTCATGCCGAAGTTAAAGAAGCCAAACGGAGAGCCCAAACACCAGGTAAAATCTTTTATACTTTTTGTTCTATTTGAATAATAGTCAATTTCTATATTAAAAAATTTGCAATTAGAAACGACCTCTCATTCGATCTGTAGAGAAAAAATACCAACGATAATCGTCCTTTTAACGATATCTGTAAAAAATCTTTGCATTGAAGTCTTACTTTCGAAATTTAATCAGCCCATTCTATTCGATAAATTGTTTGATCTCTTCAATTTTGATTGACAGCAAAACTTGTAGAATAGCTTCAGTGTTGTCAAGTCCATATCTTAGTCATTATGAAAATCTTATAAATCTGCTATTGCACATTTAACTCAATTTCATAATTCTCTTTTGTATAATTCGATCGGTTCTTGTTGAATTATTAATGTTCTTATAGAGATTTAATTTTTGTCTCCGGAACTAACACAGTAAAAATCGTGAACTTTGGTATGATTCTTGTTACTTAATAATTTCCAATGATTTTGACCAAACTTTTAGAAAACCCAACTTTTATACTAAAAACCCACTTTTCCCTTTTTTCGACCTAATTCCCCATTCCTTTGAGAACACCGTATTTGAAAATTTATTATAATCGAAAATTGAAATATATTTTAGAATTAAAAAAGTGTTGTGACGTTACCCTTGAAGTCCACAGTTTGGGAGCAACTGATTGAAATTTTCATAGTATGGATGTTCCCAGTAGTAGTTCAACATCCTGAGTAACTCTGAATTACATGATTTTTGCTGAGTTAGTTGAATGAATGAAACCCATTTTAAGTTTGTATCTTTGTTAGGTTATTTCTCCATCTATAAAATCTTTTTTCGAAAAAATCAAATGAAAGCATAACAGACAAAATTGGATACAGTCTTGTTAGCTGGATCCATTTTACCTTATTTCTTTTGAGATACATGAAAAGTCATTTTTTCTCAAGTTTAAATTACATTCTTTTAACTGTTGATACATCGTCAACTAGGCGAATTTTGGATTCATGTGTTGAAAGGAAATGTCAAAATGGGTTATGAAACAGCTAAAATGTTGATTCTTTTCTGCAACATCAAAATGATAAATGAAATTGAGCTTGATAAACAATATAAATCAGTTTATCACAAATGGTTAACTAGCGGATTGCATGAATAGAAACTGAAACGTTATCTGTTTGCATTGGGGTATTTTAATTGGCGGTAATATATTCGATGGGAGGGATGATCTGTTGGGTTTAATAGTGACAGAAATTCACAAATTCAATAAATCAGTGTGCGTAAAATTGATTGGGCCGATATCGCTAAGAGTGAAACCTAATTGAACTTTCAAAGTACGGATATAACATCCAAATGACCTGTCTACAATTCAATTCGCCAAACATAATAAATCTAGTTCTAGATTTCTATTAGCGCGATGGAATAGAGAATCAGAAGATAGACTAGGGATGAGCCTAATCCTTCCAATTTTGCGGTGTTCTACCTACCAGCCGCCATACCCTGGAAATATATACACCATGATATGTGTGAAATTAAAAAAAAATATACATAGGTATTCAGATAAATGGGATATTGACCGACTTAATCCTTCAGAAATCTGGTGTAGTGTACGAAGAATGTCTAATGCCGAGGCTACGAATCGAATGATTTGTTCGTAATGTGATTAATGAAACGTTCGAAGGATGTGGAAATGGCATTTGTCGTGTAGAACATTTCCAGTTTTCTTGCTGTTCCATTTTCCAGACCTCGACAAACTGGTTGGAAAAACCCATTTTTTTTCTCATTTTCAAGCATAACATCATTTTATCTGCTAAATTCGCTCCGTTCGATCAAACCTATTCTGTTGAATCTCGACATTCATTTTGTTTCAATACTCAAAATCACAACTCTATAGGTGTTTTGAATCATTCTTTCTGGATATTCTTGAACGAGATCATTCCCGGCTCAAAATTTGAAAATTATAGCCGTTGTGATGAAATGATAAAGCTCGAAAGTCAAAAGGTATTAAATCACGAATTCTTGGGGGCCGATTTACATTTAATTTTCTCCATGGTGCGATCAGAAACATCCTTTCATTTTTGGAGAATTTTCACATGAGAGCATTATTGTTATTGATGGTTCTTAAGACCGGTGATATTTTCATTTCAGTTTCCTTTAAGGCGGCCACTCACGATGCGCCCATGTTCGAGCGTTCGGATAATTTTACAGTCGGGCAGCTCGGGACACGACCGCACGACTGTAAATCAGAGTATGAACTTGACTGCCCGACTGGAATCTCTTGGACGCCTGCTTCCAAACGCTCGAAAAAACGCTTCGTGAGTGGCGGGCTTTAGCATCGAACAAATATATACTAACTGACAAAGAAACTTCAACACTTAGAAGGAGTTGTTTAAATTTTAATTTTTTGTTTGGTATAATATAGATAGTAAAACAAGAAGTATATGATTGAAATTTGGAGAAAAAACGAAGGGTTCACAATTTTTTTTTAATGAATTTGTTAATAATGTGTATGTCCACCGCGATCATCTATTCACTCCACAACACGCCTCGGCATTGATGCAATAAGATGTTCTATTTCTTCTTGAGGGATACTATCCCAAGCTACTTGTATTTCATGTCTCAGAGCCGCCAACGTCCGTGGGGGCTGGGGTAAATTTCCAATTCTTCTACCCATGATGTCCGAAATATGCTCTACTCTGGTAACATGAGGTCGGGCATTATCTTGCGGAAATATTGGATTCTCGAGCCCGTTAAGGCAAGGGAGAACATATGGCTCCACTATTTCTTGAAGCGTTGACATGTTACCTCGAATAAAAACTAAAGGTGACCTACTTACATGTGCAATAGCACCCCATACCATAATGCCTACTGTCCGGTGTACATGATGCTCAACATCAAACTGAGGTTCACGTCTTTCTCTCCGATGTCGTCTAACCCTTCTTCGGCCATCATGTGCACCCAAGGAGAATCGAGATTCATCAGAAAAGACGACCTGATGCCATTCCACATTCCAAAAAACGTTCTCTCTCGCGTTCCCTGCATCACTGTAATCGTTGCCGGCGATGCTCAACCATCAGAGTTAACACAAGATGGGATCGATAATACTGCATTCCAAAAGACCTTATCTGCGGTAAACAGTTACAGGATGGCCTTGTTACCCTAACCACTTATCAGCCAAAGATCGAGTTGTCACAAATCGGTATCTAATGGCCTTTACGTCTTAGAAGTCGATCTTGAACTTAATGTGTGCCCCTTTGACGTCCGGTGCCTACTCTTCTTCAATTTTGGGCATTATCAAACCAAGCTTGACAACATCTCATAACAGTAATTGGATTTCTGTTCTTACTGTTAGCGATTTCTCGAAATGATAACCCCGCATTCCGTAGACCAATAATTCGACCTCTTTCAAATCACGTGCATACGTGCTCTAGGCATTTTAACAACAACTAAACATCGACTTTGGATCTCCTCGAACAGCTGGTTTGTTGTAAAATTTAAAAAATTTGCAAGAAACGACTACAAGTAACAAAAATTGTTCACATGAAAAACCCTTCACGATTTTTTCCTCCAAATTCAATAATTTACTCCTTGTTATACTATTTATGTTTTACCAAAAAATAAATTAATAGTTAAACAGCTTCTTCTGGATGTTGCAGTTTTTTTGTCAGTTAGTATAATTTCATTCCGATATTTCGAAGAAACCTATTCTTTACAGTGTGTCCAAATGGATTTCAATGTGACATATCGAGATGCCTACCGAAAGATTGGCAATGTGACGGTCACGTCGACTGCAAGGATCAATCAGATGAGTTGAATTGCAAAAAATGTGGCTTAGGTATGATACACTGTGGTGCAAATAGGTGCATCACACAAGAGCACATGTGTGATGGTAGAGTGGACTGTCCTTATGGCCAAGACGAGAGGAATTGCTGTAAGTTTGTTGTCAATTTTATTCGAATAAATGAATTTTTTGCGGCAAATCTCATCTTGAACAGTTTATGCTAAAAAAAAGGTACTCTTGTTTATCGTCGGTAAAATGAACCGTTTTCGAAGAACAAAATAAAAAAGGAACCATGAATTCTAATTCCTTTTTTATTTTGTATTTCGAAAACGGTTCATTTTATCGACGATAAACAAGAGTACCTTTTTTTTTAGCTAAATGTTCAAGCTATTCAAATTTCTTTTTCTACTCCTTACCATACAGAGTGTTGAAAATGTAAGCATTAAAATGTACAACCTAGTCCGTATCTCCGTAGGGAGGGCCGCTAGAATAAAAAAAATTGATGGGAACTTTCCCGGACACCCTGTATAAAGGAAATGAATATGTAGTTTTCACAAATAATTTCATGAGTTTTGCGCAAAGATATCAAGTTCCAAATTTGAAACCGTCGGATTCGCCCAGAAGCATTTCTAGAAGCTAATACTTTGGCTGAATGTTGGAGAGCAATGAATTCATTTCAGTTGAAGTTTTCGTTGGACTCTCTAGACTGCGAGGATTAAATGAAACACGTTCAAACGGATACGAAAGAAATACAACTCTCATTGTGCACCCTTCTGATGTTGACATATGTGGATGTTCACGCACAAGCGAACATCGCACTTAACATCATTTTCTCGAATAGTATTATTCGTATTCCACTTACAACACAAACCGAGTGTTCTTCAAACTGTTCGTGGAGGATTTTAAATAACATTCCCGATAATGAAAATTGAATAAGAATAACAAACTTTTTCGCTCGAAATGTTTGTGAGAGCAAAAAGATAAAACGTAGTGTCGTATTTCGAATATTCGATTGAAAATTCGAATAACGGAAATAGAAGGTATTGCTTCTCCGTCCTCAGAGATTTCGATATGAAACTCGTGTTTGAACTCCACGAGTTGATATAACTTTTCAGATTTCTTTTTGATGTGTTAAAATAATGTGCATACTGATAAAGTGGAATTAAAAAAGAATTGTTATTATTTATAACGATGGCAA
Organism: Harmonia axyridis; assembly: GCF_914767665.1. Taxonomy (NCBI): domain Eukaryota; kingdom Metazoa; phylum Arthropoda; class Insecta; order Coleoptera; family Coccinellidae; genus Harmonia; species Harmonia axyridis. The sequence goes on from NC_059508.1 coordinate 3,475,083, forward strand.
TTCTAATAATGAGACATGCAAGGACATCAAATAGTCAAATATTTCTGTAAGTATGAGTTTTTCTCGAGAACGTCAAGAAAGGTTTTTTTTTTTGAGAAACGAGAACTTGTGATTGCAAATTCATTGGTTCACGATCATCCCTTGAGCGGGGTGATAATACTCTCAAGGATTTTTGATCGCAATAGGGATGGAATAAAGGTTTTAAAATTCTATTTATGAATAAGCAAAAAAAATCAATATAAAGACTTCAAAAGGTTAGCCGAAAACCATTGAAGTTATTCTAAATGTGAACACCTTGTAATAACAAGGTATTCATATTTTAGAGTCTCTGAGTGCATATAAAAGTCAAATGTCAAAGAATTTGGATACGAGAAAAAATGTGCGGAATTGTGATTCCACTGAGATGAAATTTTGTTCTTATATTATATCAGAAATATTTGAGAGAGCCCCGAATCTCAAAAGTACGTCTAACCTTGTCAGGAATTAGTTTGTTGAAACGAAAGGAATTTCGTCGTTCATACGTGTTACAGGATGAATTCCTGGATGACATTCAAGAAAGTCTGGAAGTAATTCACGTAAGCATGAAGCCACTATGGGGATTATTCGCAAAATAAAAAAAATAAAGAAGTAACTTCTTTTCAAGTAGAAAAATCTGAAGCGATTGTTCCATCTTTCATCGAATTTGACCGATTATAGTTATTATATACTATCGTCAATGACTAAGAAGAAATCGGGTAGAGAAATCTCTTCTTTTTGAGTACAATAGAAAATAACCACTATAAGCTCTACATCCTCAGAAAAAATTATCCTCTTTAGTAAATGCATCAGATTAGGTATAAGCAGTGAGAAAGTCGGTGGATTCAGAATGATCTTAAGAGAATAGGTCAAGTTTACCTAGATTATAATTGAATTGAATAAAACAAAATTATTTCCACAAATATTTATATTTCTGGAAATTGTGAATTTATACAGGGTGACCCATGGAAACCTAACGGAGGAAGAGGGGGCATTCAGAATGGAATGTCATTTCAATAACAATCAAACAGTTGAGATACAAAGAGTCATCAGCAGAGTTAGTGATTCTACCTTTACAATATTGTAAAGAACAACGAGAAGATTTTGCCGTAGGCATGCAACTTATTTTGGAAGAGGATGAAATATGGAAAACGTTCTATTTTTCATACTTGAAATTAATTTTCTCAAATGGCATGTCAGTGGCAATATTTCTGTGTGAATATATTCGTTTAATAAGAGGAGAAATAACAAAGTATAGATTTTTAGAAAAACGTCAGTTTCCCGTGGATCGTTTCGAAGAAAATAAGGAGCGTAAAACAAGCAGAAATAGAGACTTTCCAATTTTTATCACTGTAACTGAATTCGTTCACCGCGAATTTGTAAAGGAAGTCGTCGCTTCCCTGATTTCCACGATTAATAATCCATTTTTCGATATAATGATGTTGCAGTGAGACTCAGCGAAAGAAATGGAGATGAAGGCAGGGGTCAATTGGAGGTGTTTCGTCCTGATATGGAAAAATGGGTGCCAGCTTGTGTGCAACATTGGGATCAGAGCACTTCTCCGAAATACATATGCTCCCTTCTTGGATATTCGTAAGTGATAATTGAGTTTTTCTCAGAAACCTCGTCCAAATTTCTACAAAAATCAGCTTAACTTTAGATCGGAAATATAATTGATTATATCAGATATTAAACAGAAAGCTCTCATTCTGGTTCAATATAATTATTTTTAAGAAGAAAATAAGCTTGAACCGTTCATGTTCGATTAGGTGGAATACCGAAATGCATCAGTATATAGTCGAAATTCATAAATAAAATTCAATGTTGAAAAAGTAACGGAAACAAATCAATGAACTACTAAACTCCTACCTCCAAATTGAAAAAGAAACACATGAAATTTCATTCGTAATACAAAATTGAAAACGGTATTTGATCCTGATATCGCCTAATATTCGTCTCGTATTGGACCACCTATCAAGCGAAATACAAAATATTTTTATGTTGAACCTGATCTTTATCTTTGTAATTGTGAAGTTGTGTTAACATTTTTTACAGCAACGCGTCCAGAACTCAAATCATACGTGGGACTGATCTCCAAAATTCTCCGCGGCTCTATGATAGTCCATCTTATTGGCAATTCCACAAGAACAAGAGACCCAAGAATCTCATCCGTCAGTTTGGCTCCTGCAACGGTACTAACTACCCTACCGTAGAGATGTCTTGCACCAACTACAGTGAGTTGAAAAAAAATATTGTGAACTAATAGCACCATTAGTTCATAGCCAATTTTTATGTGCCTGCATGTTTTTTGTTTCAATATTTAGGTATTAATAAGTTGAAGATTTATGATTGTTTTTAATTAGATACTTGAAACACAACACTACGATATCACCTGATTCAGCTCCAGAGAAAATAGCCATATCGAACGAAAACTTTACTGACATTGAAATATGTGGCGGTATTCTTATGTATTTAGGCCGTCGACTAGCTTCGACAGTCTTGAGCTTACATAAGCTGGCGACTTTAAATAACCACAAACTGCCCTGTTCACTTCAAAGTATTTCTCGGAAATTATTATAGGAAAGTGATCATTTCAGTTCATGGATATGAGCAACAAAAGAGCCAAATACCAATAGAATGAATTGGCATTAAACTTCTCTGGAATTCATACAACTAATAATAAAGGATTTGATTCCGTGTGTGCTCCATTCATTAGCTAAACGATTGTATAAAATTCGCAATTTTTCAATTCCTAGGTGAAATTTTTTGAGATAGATTTTCTATTTTCAAACGTAATCAAGAAACCAAATCCAGCTTTAGTACACCTGAGATTGGAATTTTTTCCTGATGTTGAATTTCTGAGTAGATTAGATTTAGATTTAATTGGGGAGGTTACGTTTCACTGCGACCTAATGGTCTATTGTGCTCCCCATCAGAGCTATTCTCTCCACAACGTGATCTACAGCTCGTCTTCGAGTTCATGAGTTCGATGAACTCCAATATCTGAGATGGCTTCAAGGAGGCTAATTCCTCACTTCTATAAGTTTCGTGTCCAAGGCAGGTTTCGCGTTAACTAGCGATGGTGAGGCATTCCGTCACCAGGTGATCCGGAGTTTCTTCCTCCTCCGCACAGAATCTGCACTAGTCATTTTCTTTCAGACCCATTCTCATGAGGTGTTTCCCAAGACGGCAATGCCCTGCGAGGAATTCAGTGAAGAGGTGTAGCATATTCTTACTAAGATCCAGATACTTCATGGATCTTGTAGAGTCAAAGTTTCGGAGAAATTTTTTGGAGTGATCCAGACCAGGAAGATTCCGCCAGAGTTTTTCTCTTTCGGTTACCTCTTTTTCCTTAAACTCTTTCTTGTAGGTACATTTGTCTACACCATAGAAAGGTTCCGGGCCGATGAAAGGAGTTTGTGCTCCTTTTCTGGCAAGTGTGTTGGCCTCCTCATTCCCTCTGATTCCCGAGTGGCCGGGAACCAAGACTGAAAAGACCCTGTTTTTCTGTAATTTCTGAGTAATTCGATAATGAATTCTCATTAAGCACCGGTCACCTCCAATTGAGATTCCGATCTGTCATTCTTCCCTTCTAACAGCCTCCACTCCTCACATATCTTTCGAAACTTCTTCCATTAAAGATCCTCCAGCTTACCTATCCCGATCGTCAAATCTCAAAATTTATCTTCCGAAAATTAGCCTGGAGATAAAATTCCTGAAATAACCAAATCGTCATTTCCTTAGCTGACTCCATATTAAAAATAAATCAGCGATATTCGCTCTTGACAGGTTTCACACTCTCTACACCCTCTCCAATAACCCCCCCCCTTGCCACTTTCCACGGTTCGAAAAAGCCGATCAGTCCAAACGTTGGAGATTAGCCGTCGAAATTAAATTTGTTTCAAAGTCACTTCTGCCCAACTTATGGAAATTATCGATTCTGAAAACTGGAAAGTGATCTGGTATTCTACCTGCATTATTGGAATTTCCCTTCGCGGTTTCGAATTTTTTCGAGTCGTTCGCTCATCAATTGGCGTATCGCGAGTGTTTAAGCATGTAGATAATGTAGTTCTGAAAGTTACGTTTTGACAACAATATCGTTCACAATTGCCGGAACATACATACACTGTGCCCGTGAAGTAGGGAACAGACCATTTTAAGAAATAATCCGTATTTTAAAATAATAATCTGATATACAGGGTGAATTACTTTCGATTAATGAAGTCACCGTAATTTTTTTTAATGGAACACCCCCATTTTGTCTCAATTCCCCGATTACTCTAGCTGAGCTGATTACAAAAATGTATCACATGTTGATTCCAATCAACTTGTCCAGGGTAGACAAAAATACAATAGTGTGTGCTCATAAAGTAACGCGTGATATTCTTTATTAGTTAAATTAACAATATAATCAAAAATACTTATTGTCTAGCAGCAATTGGTTTGAATGTAACACCCTGTAGTTTGTTACATTTTTAGATTAATATTAATCGGATGTTTTCAATCATATTTGGTACTTGTGGTCTAGCAGACAGGACATGAAAGGAATTATTTCTTATCAATTTGAAAAAAAAATGGTCGTCTAGTTTTTTTTTGAAATGTCATTATTCGTTTATTGCCGCTAGACAATAAGTATTTTTGATAATATTGTTAATATAACTAATAAAGAATATTGAGCGTTACTTTATGAGCACACACTATTGTATTTTTGTCTTTGTCCACCCTGTACTAATTGGAATCAACATGTGATACATTTTTTGAATCAGCTCAGCTAGAGTAATCGGAAATTTGAGACAAAATGGGGATGTTCCATTCGAAAAAAATGACGGCGACGTCATTACTCGAAAGTAATTCACCCTGTATATTAGATTATTATTTTAAAAAACGGTAAATTAAAATAAAAATCGACGTGTTTCAGTATTATTTCTTATAATGGTCTGTTCAGCTAAAAATGAATTTGTTCCATACTTTACGAACACAGTGTATATTGAACTTTTCATAGAGAAGTTTCGCATAACTTTCTGGAAGATGGCAGAGGAGATTTTTTCCTCAATTGAAATCTTCAGGAAATTTGGACCCTTGGATGATATCTGAAAACCTTGGCTTTAAGGTAAGATGAAAATTGCAGGGTCTCAAATCTGGAGGACGCAACGGCTACTGAAGCTGTTCGTGCGAATATATCAACTTGTATCCTATCGGGTGGAAGATGGGGTCTGTTGGTTGTACTATGATATTGCTGAAACCAGAAGTTTTCTGCAAATAGATTTTCACCTATATTTTTGATTTTGAGACTAAATATTTTCCAAGATCTTACATTATCCGCTTAATTCACTATTTGCCTTCAAACCACATAACACCAAACTGCTACTTTCAGGCTGGGAGGGGTCTTCAGTGGAGCTTGGAAGATTGTAAATTATCGAGTTACGACAATTTTACTTTTTCACACACCCTGAAATGAGCAGCACCACTTCTCATAGGAAAATTCGATAAAGGTCAACTCACTAGTAGTATATTATATAGTCAACTCACTAGTAGTACTTCGGTAACACTGCCTGTATCTTGAGGTCAGAATGTAAAATTCGCATATTTCCTCGCAGAATGAAATGAAGACTGTTCGATTGACGACTTGAGTCTAACTATATTTTTGCTGCTTCTGACGGTGAACGCCTTTCTTTTTCAAACTCATCGCAAAACTTGTCAATTTTTTTCCGGCCAGGGACATTAGCATACTGCAATAAACCATACTGCGTGCAGACGTTCCTCAGTATGGCAAAAATACGTTTGCAGTCAAAAGTGTCGACAACAAAATCACGCTGCTGTGCAGACATCTTCATGACACTTATAAAAAAATACACTATACAAACTTCCGAACAAGACCAAGAGCAACCCTCTGAGACCGCTTATTCCGCCACTGGCGCCACTCCGCGTGGTCCATTCTAAATCCACAGCTTCGGCGAACAAGCAAGCATTGTACAAAGCCGATAAAATCACCATTTGAAATGGAATTCAATGAAAATTGAAAAATAGAGAAAAAAACGTTTTGAGCACAATTTTCTTTTCTAAAATGCGATTAGTTTGACAAAGTTTTAACTGTGTGGAAACATTGGCGCTCCTGCCCACAAAACTGGTGTGTAAGCCATTGAGACCTTACATAAGCTAGCGGATAATGGTTCATTGAATTTGAATTTTATCCCTGTAGTATTTCCACATTGTCCATTCGTGTTGAATTAATTCGTTTTATTCGAAAGTATTCGCTCACAAAAATGAATTGCATTAAGGCAGATCCGCAAAAATGCAGTTTCATGCTATGCATTTGGTATCACGGTTGGACAAATCGAATATTGACCTTTTATATTATATTTGTTTCAAAGTATCTCATGTGTCCAACTGGCCGAAATGATCAATTCTGCATTATTGGAAAATCGCGGTATAAATTCATAAATTCTTTTCGATTCGTTCGCATATCAATTGGCATAACGCGAGTATTTATACATGAAATGGATTCGACAATGCCTCTTCATGGTGGAATAGTCGTATGGCACCAATGTATTATGACTTTCGAATTTCTGTCAGTCAGTACGATAACCGCGTCATTGTGACATTTTCAATTTAGACAATGTACACTTCGCGCACAGATTTGGATTTCTATTTACCGAACGTAGATGCGTTTTTTAGATCGGACCCAAATACGATACATTTATGGTTTTTGATGATATTCGCGTAGGAGAATCATTTGATAAGGGCAGCTTCACACCAATGCAGTTTCGAATCTGATTTCATCTATCGGATAATTGTTCACGAAATTAAATTCGTAACAAAGTCACTTCCCTCGCACTTCTGAAATTATTCTGAAATTAATGAATGACAAATAAATCATCATAGTACAAATGCAGTAGATCGAAAAAGAATATCAATCTGAAAATCAGCTCCTCAGTTCTTAAGCAGCCCCATTTCAATTTTGCATAACAATCCTCTTCTTGATCATTTATATCATTCACTACATAGTTGAGTATTTCTAACCCAGGAAAGTGAAAAACAACATAAATACAGGGTGCATGCTGGCTCAATCTCATATTTCAAAAAGCCCTTGGAAAAAGGTTGAGAGATATCGAAAAAAATCAAATGGGTTCAAAAACGAAAAACGCGGGGACCATCGAAGCTTTTCAGGCTCCACTGATCAGGGAACTTCTTCTGAAGATTAACGTATACAGGGTGGCCACTTTTTCAATGGGATTGTATTGGTAACTTTTTAACCATAAGAGTTAGAAGGTCGGTCAAATGGAGAAAAAGTTGCATTCATAGAAGCATTATCAAGCAGTTCAAACAAATCGAGATTATTAGGGCCGGTTATTGAGATATCATAAGAAAAGTAAATTTTGTCATTTTGATTTTTCTTTTTTCCCACTTTATTTCAAATATTATCAAAAAATGGTACAGTAAATTATCCTCAATTTGACGTAATCAGATTTCGTATCCAATGTTTCGTACTCTCTGGGCCACCCTCAACCTCATTTTTTTCAATACGGACCTGCATATTTTATGACACTTTTCGAAATAACTTTTAACGCTGAATTCAACTATATATCATACAATGTCAGTCAAAGTTGATTTTCAGGTGATTTTGACCCTTATCCAATTTTCTTTGGGTCGGATCTGTAGTGAATACAATTTATCAAAAACTGCTGTTAATAAAATAGTCAAGAGACGCGAATACAATGATTTTAAATTTGAATACCAGCCTTGCAAAACTTATATCGTAATGATATCAAAATAAAGTTCGATTCTGTAATTTGTTTCAATGGAACAAATGACAAATCCAACAATAGTGATTTCCCGCGAGATTGAGAAGGTATTGGAAGGTAATCAAGAAGACGAAATAAGCAAAGAATTATGGGTTCCAGAACCGTTAAGTGCATTTTAAAAAATGGTGGACATTTCGAACACTTACTTCATTCATATTCATTTACTTTCGAATAATCATTCGATTTTTCTTTCATTAAATGATAATTCGTTTAATTATTATGAATTGAAATATGTAAATAATTATGTTTCTTGATTTGATTCTGATATGTTCCATTTAGTTCAAGATGAGTAATGTTAATTGAACTAAAGGTACCTAAATGTAAAGGGTCAAAATCACCTGAAAATCAACTTTGAATGACATTGTATGATATATCGTTGAATTCAACGTTAAAAGTTATTTCGAAAAGTGCCATAAAATATACAGGTCCGTATTGAAAAAAATGAGGTTGAGGGTGGCCCAGAGAGCACGAAACGTTGGATACGAAATCTGATTACGTCAAATTGAGAACAATTCACTATCGAATAAAAAATTCCTGTAACATTTTTTGATAATATTTGAAATAAAGTGGGAAAAAAAGAAAAATCAAAATGACAAAATTTACTTTTCTTAGGATATCTCAATAAGCGGCCCTAATAATCTCGATTTGTTTGAACTGCTTGATAATGCTTCTATGCATGCAACTTTTTCTCCATTTGACCGACCTTCTAACTCTTATGGTTTAAAAGTTACCAATACAATCCCCTTGAAAAAGTGGCCACCCTGTAGAGGACGAACGAGGGTGTGCTGTGGCATTATTCTTCTGGAACCAGAAGCTCTTTTGATTAATCTCTGTACAGCAGTTACTTTTTAACATGTCACAGATCACCGGTCAGAGCTCACAATGATGGTGAAGCCTCTCTCTTCAGAAAAACGAGGCCCAATTATGTCAGTCGACAATATATCACACCGAACTCTTTGATCTTTGAGCTGTAGAGAGGTGTTGGTCAAGCTCTCTAAAGTTTTCAACGAAAATATTGCTTAGTACACACTTAAAGAAAACGAAGTGAACTTCTTCACTGTTCCATATCATCAGTTCAGGAGTTGTTGATGACGGCAATACTCAAAAAGCTTGGGTAGGTGCGATTTGAGTATGGTACCAAAATTCACCTCATTGTAGTCTCTGGAATTCGAAGAGAAGAAGCATATATCCTTGCAGAACTAGAAACACACTGCTCGATAGGCTCTTCCTTTGGCTTTGTTCTCTACAATAATTTTAACGAAATGAGAAAGGTTTTCTGCCTGACACTTACAGAACGACTCTTTTCAATATTAAGTAAATACAACAAAATCACGCTGCTCTCCTTCCCATGACATGGGGATTGAAAATAACATTATTCGAGAGATAAGAACCCTCTGAGACCACGCGTTCGTCTACAGTGATCTTTTTGGAATGTAAGAGCTCGAAAAAAATTGGAGAGATAATCGTCATGAAATTTTGTTGGTCAATAAGGTTAGTATTACGAGCATGTCTTAGAATTCGCCTGTTGTTCAATCCTTGATTAGTTATAGCATTTCAGAGTTTTCATAATAATTTTCACTATCCCTCTCAGTATGTGGTAAGGCCAGAAAGAGTTACGCAGAGAAACGCAGGACGACGAGGATAATTGGTGGTACAAGATCCAAGCCTGGCGATTGGCCCTTCTTGGCAGCTCTTCTGGGAGGACCTGAGGAGATTTTTTATTGTGCTGGCGTTCTGATTGCAGATCAGTGGGTGCTTACAGCATCTCATTGCGTTGGAAAGTGAGTGTAACAATTAACTATATGTATTTTCCTTTACCACTTCACTCAATAGGTTTCTGGTCTAGCGAATAGATCACTTTTTAACCCCATTTCGGAACGTAGAGTTGAGTCTAGATCGAGATATTGAAAGTAAAGTGACGCTACATTTGTTATTGTCAATTGATTAATTAACTAAAATCATATTGAAGGTAATTAATCTAAGTATTGTGCTACAGTTGTTGTTCTCTGAAAAATAGTTTAAAAAGAAGACATCAGACAGGCACTCGAAATAATTCGAAGGAATCGTAAATTGAAGTTGCATCACAAAGCGGTGGAGTTGAATTAATCAGAAGGCAGTATATTCACTTTGTTGCGCGTGAACATTCAACCATGAGAAAACTTTATTCGAAATAGGTGTGCGCTTGCTTACCGCTGATCAAAAGCAATAACGCATCGTTGATTCGAACGCTCTTTGAAGCGAAATAAGCAAGATATTTTGTGTCGATATGTGACAGTGCATAGAACATGATTCCATTGCTCCATCAGTTGGCCAGGTTATGGTAAACGTATTTTGGAACATGCATGGTATATTTCTTGAAAAACATCAACAGTGAATATTACCTCGATTGGATCGATTGAGTGCAGAAATTAAGAAAAAAGTCTTCAAATTCAAAGAAAAAATTTTCTTTCACCTAGACCTTGTCGCAAATCGATGAAACCATAGTTTTCGAATTGTTCTGCCAACTGCTTGGCCATCCAGGTTATTCTCCAGATCTGCCTCCCAGTGATTACTGGCATTCTGCAGCCTATTTCCATAGCAAAGACGAATTCTTTTACAGAATCGGTATTGAAGAGTTAGAGGGGTAATACGGTACATTTATCACACTTGAAGGTGAATATGTTGACGAAAAAAGTTGAAAAAAAAAAAAAAAGATTTTACTGGTTAGGCCTGGACCATATTGAGTGAAGTCATTTTCCATATTGAAATAATTTCTTTGTAGAAGATCATGACCATTACTTCATAGCGTATAATTTTGCATGTTTCATACTCTTCTTCCTCAGGTGGATCTATTTGATGAAAATACGTAGTGAAATAGTTTGAAAACGTTAAATTTTAATTTACTTACAGAAATATACGGCTAAACTGTTTTATGTGGGCTAGCCTGTTGGTTTATTTTCATGAACATTGCTTACTTCAGCGATGTTCATGAAAAACCAAGCTGAAATTGTGTTAGATAATTTAATTATTCCGAAAAAATCAACACCATTATTTACTCCGAAAATTGTAAAAATTTTGCTAGCCTGTATAGGTAGATGATATTGAACCAATTGAAAAGTCCCCGGTCTGATGCACAGATGGGGGTGCTACCAACCTTCAAACGATACGTGACAGCAGTCCGACCATTCGTTTGTGAGATATTGCGTTGTGAGTGTAGCTACTTTTTTGAAATAATATAGAAAAAAAAAGAATTTCGTGTATTACGATTCGAAGGGAAAAATAGTGTTGAAGCAAAATCTTGGCTTGATGAAGAGTTTCCGGGGTCTGCAAAAGGAAAATCAACAATCATTGATTGATATGCTGAGTTAAAACGTGGTGAAATGAGCACCGAAGACGGTGAACGCAGTGGACGTTCAAAAGAGGCTGCCACCGATGAAAAAATCAAAAAAGTCCACAAAATAATTTTGAATTACCGTAAAGTGAAGTTGATACAGATAGTAGACATTGTGAAGATATCATCTGAACGTGTACATCACATCATTTACGAATATTTATACATGAGAAAGCTGTGTGCAATATGGGTGCCGCTCGAGCTCACAATTGATCAAAAGCAACAACGTGTTAATGATTTTGAGCAGTGTTTGAAGCTGACTAAGTGCAATTTTTGCGTCGATATCTGACAATGGATGAAGCATGGTTCCATCCAAGGATGTATAAAAATTAATACTACTGTTATTGATTTCTCAGAAAACGAAAATTGGCTACCGTAGAGCTGTGTGACTTTGCACCACTTTTTATAGTTTTCTTGGTGTAACTTTTTCGTTTTTTTTGGGAAATGAGTCCTGTGCAAAGTATGTTCAATTTGAACATTTCAGTTGTCGACTGCTGTGGTTAGAATCAGATGAAAAGGAGCACACTTCTCTTTTTTTATTTTTAAAAATTTGGCAAAGTGGCCCGCAAATCGGTGCGAGTTTGCCAATGCCTTAAAAATACGTTTTTTGCCAATTTAATGAAGTACTGACGGTATATGTTGATGCACTATCCGGGTTCGTCCTATATCTTTCGTTAATTTTATTCCAAAGAGTTCTTCTGGGAATTTTGTACACTTCGGAAGCTGTGTGTATTGAAATGTTTTCATTTCGAACTGCATTGATTGCTCGGATTAGGGTTTTTTCCGTATAATTACTATATTTCCTTGCATCCAACTTTTTTTTTGTATCGACGACCTATAATTGTGCCTCAAAATAAAACAGGTGGAACAAATTCGGTATGTGGCAATATCTCCCGCCAAAGCGCCACAATAGAAAAATTTCCCGAAATGTCGAAATCCTCTCAACCGAATGTTTTTAGTTTTTTTTAACGTGACGTTTAATGAATGTAAAGTAAGCTGCTGAATATATTTCGATGTAGCGTTCACCATATTTTCTGCACAACTTCTAGTATTTCGCACGTTAAAAAATTACCCGCTCACATAACATACCGTAGCACACCATTCAAAGTACGACAGACGACTGCGACGGTTGCAACATGTGGGTATATAATGTGGTTAAAGGTTCCGATTCGTGATTTCTGTAAGATGTTGCCAACTTTACGAAAACAAAGTGAAAGTTAAAATAAAGGGTGTTTTTTTTAGAGCTATAGAACTTAAAATTGCAATAAAACAACGATGGATTATTCGATTGACATGAATTTTATTTATCCGCAAGATAATCTTGTGGCATTACATTTTGAATATAATTTCTGGCATATGACCGCCACGGCTGGCTCGGATGTAGTCCAATCTGGACGTCCAATTTTCGATGACTTTTTCCAACATTTGTGGCCGTATATCAGCAAAAACACGGCGAATGTTGTCTTCCAAATGGTCAAGGGTTTGTGGCTTATCCGCATAGACCAATGACTTTACATAGCATCACAGAAAGTAGTCTAGCGTTGTTAAATCACAAGATCTTGGAGGCCAATTCACAGGTCCAAAACGTGAAATCAGGCGGTCACCAAACGCGTCTTCCAATAAATCGATTGTGGCACGAGCTGTGTGACATGTTGCGCCGTCTTGTTGGAACCACTGCTCCTGGACATCATGGTTGTTCAATTCAGGAATGAAAAAGTTAGTAATCATGGCTCTATACCGATCACATAACGTTCTGCCCATCATCGTTTTTGGAGAAGTACGGACCAATGATTCCACCAGCCCATAAAGCGCACCAAACAGTCAGTTTTTCTGGATGTAACGGTGTTTCGACATACACTTGAGGATTAGCTCCACTCCAAATGCGACAGTTTTGTTTGTTGACGTAGCCATTCAACCAGAAGTGCGCTTCATCGCTAAACAAAATAAAATGGACGTAGTGCGTGATACGTATTCCGCACAGAAGCATTATTTTCGAAATAAAATTGCACTATTTGCAAGCGTTGTTCAGGCGTGAGTCTATTCATGATGAATTGGCAAACCAAACTGAGAATAAATCACTTGACAGCTTTTAAATCGGTCGCCATCTCTAACAGTAATGCCAACTTAAAGTTATATACCTCGGAAAAAACACCCTTTATTAGGCAGTTCGGCACCTCCGTTGACAAAGTCACACCGCTCTACCGTATTATATTTAAAAGTTGTAGTGCTAAAACATCGAAATTTGTCCACCCTGTACATACATCACAATCCGAGCGCACTGATGAAAAAGGCCCCAAGATTACGGTCAGCACTTTCTCGTCCATGTAAATATCGAATTATTCGTCTGAATAAACCGGGCTCTTCAATCTATTCTCTAGACTGTCTGAGATCTGTGGTGGAGTTTCAAGTTTCAGCCGGATTCGTAGCAACCCGACGACGAAACTGAATAGACAGACCGGCGAGGGTAAGGCGCTGTTCCGAAATTTTCCCCATTTCACCGTCATCTGCTGGTTCATTAATATTTGCTTTTCGTGCTCGAGGAGAGAAACAAACCCCATGTCAAGCCATCGGCGCTTTACCGATTCTGGTCGAAACTTTTTGAACGACCGAAATCTAGCATTTATATGAACTTAATATGAGCCACTGGTAACAAGATGGTCTCTCGGACAAATGGACAAATTAACTCTTTATGAGACTTTGTGTTTAAATCACGCTTGATTAGCCTTGAATAACCATTAAATTCCTCTTTTTTGGTCATCCAATTAGTGCTTCTGGATTTTGAATTGAAATATTGGCGACACAGTAGCATTTGATCGTAACAAAAATGTGGGAATATCTGACTAGAAATCAGGAGCTTAACGGGCTTGTTCAAATTCGCATTAATTTTTCCAAGAAATTTCATGTGTTGAATTTTTGAATTGAATATACTCAATTCGATATTTTAATCATCCAATCAGAATTGACTATTTTTTGCTTGTCGAAGCTGAATGTATGTTGTTGAATTTTTGGATAACGCATTTTTTCGATAAATTCGTGGGTAAAATAGAATTTCAAAACTAATATGAGTCTGAAACTATTCGGCAGATTTGAACTATCAACGAACTGGACAAACATATTCAAATCTAGCATTTATATGAAATTACTAGCGGACCCGACAGACGTTGTCCTGTACACACGTCTTTAATTGCATACTTTTTTTAATGAGCTGAAACAATCTGGACCGCTTTGATGAAAATTATTATTGAAAAGTTATTACTTTGTTAAATAAATAACAGCATCGTAAATGAAAACTTTAACTCATTTTAATGAAAGGTGAAAAAGCTTGCGCTCAAAACATTTTATAACATATATATTTATTTTTTTTTAATTTACAAAAACTTAATTTATCGTAATGCCATTGGATGTACAATATTTTTAAATAAACTTGAAGGTTATGTTGGTTGTTAATAAACGCACGTGTAAATTAAAAAAGATGATTTATAAAAAATATACTCACTTCGATTCCGCACTCAATTTACAAAATGTATAAGTTATTTATATACACTTCAGAACTCTTCGAAAACTAATGACATTAAATATTTTAATTAGCAACTTCACTTGAATAACACAATTATAACACAAAATAACGAAATACTTTTTCAAATTGATCGTAGCACTATCTGTCGCGACAAACTAAAATTAAAATAGAATAATATTGAATGCGATGATAGCGCCATCCGTCGAATCTGATGTAAAACATTCCAAAATCAAAAACAACTTACAAATAAAAATTAATTAAAAAAACATCTGAATTCACAAAATTATTTATACACACTTCAAAACTCTTTAAAAAATAATTACATTTAATATTTTAATCAGCACATGAATTGAATAACAAAATTTTTTTTCAAATTAATCGTAGCACCATCTGTCGGGACAAACTAAAATTGAAATAGAATAATATTGAATGCGATGATAGCGCCGTCCGCCGGATCTAATGTAAAACATTCCAAAATCAACAACTCCTTATAAATAAGAAATTAATTGAAAAAACATTTTCCAGTAGACCAAACTGTAAATCTAAACCATTCTCGAATCTCCACGAACACACACAAAAAATTTCATCAAAATTGGTCCAGTCGTTTAGGAGGAGTTCAGTCACATACACACGCACACAAGAAATATATATATTAAGATGAGCCACTGGTAACACGATGCTCTCTCGGACAAATGGACAAATCAACTATTTATGAGACATTTTGTTTAAATCACGCTTGATTAGCTGAATAACCATTAAATTCCTCTTTTTTGGTCATCCAATTAGTGCTTCTGGATTTTGAATTGAAATATTGGCGACACAGTAGCGTTTGATTGTAACAAAAATGTGGGAATCACTGACTAGAACTCAGGAGCTTAACACGCTTGTTCAAATTCGCATTAATTTTTCCAAGAAATTTCGTGTGTTGAATTTTTGAATTGAATATACTAAATTCGATATTTTAAATACCAAATCTAAATTGATTATTTTTTGCGTGTCGAAGCTGAAGGTACGAGGTCTGGCTATTAAATAACGAGACTGAGCACCTAGAGGGCGCCTCAGAAGGATGGAGAAAAAAAAAACAGTAGTGCGTTAGGTATTTAGATATTTTGTCTATACACGTACCAAAACACGTTCTCGTCACTATAATAGTATTTGTGCAGTAACGATTTGAAACGAACGTGTTTTTTTCCTCGTGCCGAAAACCATGAGCGACGAAAAACAGGAGCAACTTATCTCTCTCTAATTTCTCGTTAAATTAAAAAAAATTCCAACTGAGTGCTACAAATAGTTGCAAGGGGCCTATGGGGACAATGCTCTATCTCGTGCGCGTTTTTTTGAGTGGTGTAAGCGCTTCAGTAAGGGCTGAGAGAGTACTGAAGATGACCAACGCCCAGGACACCTTGTCACTGTTTCAACTCCGAAAAGAGTGACCAATATCAACCGAATTGTGCGTGCAGATCGTCGAATGAGCATCCAGGTGTTCCCAAGGCTGTAAACGCCGATAAAGAAACGGTTAGATAAATTTTACACGAGGAATTACATATGACAAAAGTCTGTGCGAAGTTGATGCCAAACAACCTGACTTCTGAGTCCTGATCAAGAGGTCTTGCGTCAACAGTTCTGCTCAGATTTCCTTGAAAGCTTAAAAAAAGATTCCGGACTGATGAAAAACATTATTACTTGGGACGAAGGATTTTTCAATACGATGTTGAAACAAAACGGCAATCCATACATTGGAAGACACCTGAATCGCCCAGAATCAAAAAAGGCAGGTATGTCCAAATCAAAATTCAAGGCAATGTTGATCGTTTTATTCGACATTAACGGCTGTCAACGTTGAGCCGGTAAGTGCCGGTAAGCGCACTCCAGTGCTCGAACACGCGCCGTACTCGCCAGATTTAGACAATAGAATCAGCACCCAAATATTGAAAGCAGTTTTTTTTCGATATTCAATTGAAATGAACCTCAATATTTCAATTTTAACTAATGTCCGAAGAATCACTTCAAAACTGTTTCTATTCAAACAAAACAGAGATCTCCCAATCATCTTTCATTTATAAGACGAAATTGATCGATTCAATATTCAAGCAGCAAAATAAATAATGTCATAAATATATGCGTTGTCGCGTTGACGTGAGCTAAAATAATTCATGAATTTTCCGACTGAGAAAATATATTGAAATACTCCGTCCCATTCAACATCTTTCCTTCGATTGTATTCATGGGAAATCCTTAAAAACAATTCCTATTCGCTACGATTCTATTATTCGACATCAAATCGATATGTTGTCAACAACCATGAAGTTAAGAAAAAGATTCACTGCACAATTGATGAATTAAATTCACGGAAAGCACCGGGCCATGATGGGCTGAAGACAGAGACACTGAAGAAAATAAAAAAAGAAATCTCCCATCCCTAGGCGTACTTGGTGAACCATTGTTTCGAAACTGAATGTTTTGCAAACATGCTTAAATAAGCAGTCGACAAACAGTTGTCCAATTCAGTATATGGACCAATCTCGTTCATACCGAACCTAGCAAAATTATGGAAAAGATTCTCAAGGACAGAATTGTGAAATTCCTGGATATATTTTAACTTTTAATCGTAGCGTCAATGAACTATCCTACTATTTTTAAGCCTATTATCGGCAATTAGTATAGTGATAGAGAATTTGATTCCCAACAGATTTCGTAGAAAAAAATAAAATAATACCAGATAACCACTTTGGGTTTCGCAAAGAGCATTCAACGGTCCACCAACTGATACGACTCACTGAAAATATTAAGGAGCAACTGAATCTCTCTACAGACACTGGTGCAATATTCTTGGGCATAGGAAAGGCATTTGATAAAATGTTTCATCAAGTTCTAATATACAAAATGAAGTTGATAAAATTTCCAACCAAACTTAAATAGAAAATTTAAAGTGAATTTCGAAAGTACCAGGCCGACGATTAGATTGAAGGCGGAGTTCCCTAACAATAAGTGATAGGACCGCTGCTGTTCAATTTATACATGGCAGACATACCAAAAATGAATAGATGCAAGCCTAGTTTGCAGATGACACCGCTATCTACTATCACAGTAAAACACGGAAAGCAATAACTAGTCAGTTACAGATAAACTTAGATATACTGACGAAATATTTCAAGAAATGGAGATTCGAAGTGAATACGACGAAAAGCGTTGCAATCTATTTTTGGCGAACAACAGTAAAGAAAGAGAAAGCAGGAAACGTCAAAATAGAAAATCAGACGATAGAATGGAAAAAGGAATCAAAATACCTAGTAGTAACTCTACACGAAAGATTGAATTTCAGCAAACAGCTAAAAAAAATAGTAAAAAAGGCAAGACGATTGCACCGGAGACTTTACCCGCTGCTCAGTCCAGAAAATGAACTTTCCTCAGAAAACAAGCTGAAGATAATAAAAATAGTGCTGATATCAAGCATTACGTATGCGGGAGTAACCTGGTCTAATACGAAAAAGTCAATCAACTGAGGATGCTATAGGAGAGCTGATGAAGAATACAATATATAGATTCCTGGATGAAGCAGTACCGTCTTCATGTGTGTTTCTCGACCTTTCAAAAGCGTTTGCTACTGTTTGACAAAAAAAAATTTTGAGAAAGCTCGAAAATTATGGATTTAGGTGACAGATACATCAACTTCTAGAGAGTTACCTGACAGATCGTAATCATCTAACAGAAATATATGAAATTAGAAGTAATGAAGACCTTGTTTCTCACGGCGTACCGCAGGGCACAGTTCTTGGGCATGTTTTATAAATAATATATATTAATAGCCTCTTACATCTAAAAGGATAAAGGATCGAAATAAACATCATAAGCCTTTAAGGAAAATATAGAAATAGAATTTGCTGACATCAAAAGATGGTTTGATTATAATGAACACACCTTAAACCTCGACGAAACAAAAACTTTGTCATTGGCTTCAAATAGCTTCGGAATTCACTGGAAAATATAACTGTAAATGATGTACAAATCCCTGAAACACATATGATAAGATACCTTGGTATTTAAATCTCGATTTATATAGATGGACATCTGAAATGGGAGGAACATGTAAATAACCTAGTGAAGAAACTCTGGGGGTTTCCATATCAGTTTGAAATAATAGTTAGATGTGTGACGAGTACGAAGCGACCGATTGAAACCAGTAACACATGTTAGCAGGATTCTGATCACAGCAGACTACACAAGACAAACAAAGAATTAATTGTATTCAAATGATTGCACATGTAAATTAGAATTTGTTTTGAGTTTAAATAAAGGCAGACACATACAGGTAATTTTTTATCAATTAATTATCACCTCTGTGGTAATCATGTTTATTTATGTTCATCATGAATAAACTTCATTATTATGATTATCTGCTTTTGAGTCGTTTTATCATAAAAATTGAACACTCCATTTAAATTTGGTGAATGCTAATTTCCAGTTAAGCTGAAACTTGTTTATCAAAAATATTCTTTATGATGGAGAAATTCAATGAAAATACGTTTAAAAATGCTGCATGCACAAATCTGAATATAAACAAAATCGACTAACTCTGACAACATGAGGTCGAGCATTATCTTGCTGAAATATTGGATTCTCGAGCCGGTTAAGATAAGGTAGAACATAAGGCTCCTCTATTTCTTGAAAGTAACGCAGCGCTGTCATGTTATCTCGAATTAAGACTATTGCATCGGCAATAGCACCCCATACCATAACGCCTACTGTCCGGTGTACATAACGCTCAACATCAAACTGAGGTTCACGTCTTTCTCCCCGACGTCGTCTATAGCGCGCCCAATGAGAATCGAGATTCATCAGAAAAGACGACATGATGCCATTCCACATTTCAATGTTGACGTTCTCTGCACCACTGTAATCGTTGCCGGCGATGCTCAACCGTCAGAGGTAACACAAGACGGGGTCGACAATGCTGCAATCTTAAAGACCTCGTCCGGCGGTAAACCGATCGGACAGTTGCCTTGTTCACCTAATCACTCATCAGCCAAAGATCGAGTTGTCGCAAATCGGTCTCTTATGACCATAAGTCTTAGACGTCGATCTTGAACTTCATTTGTGCCCCTTCGACGTACGGTGTCAACTCTTCTTCGATTTTGGGAATTATCAAACCACGCTTGACAACATCTCATAAAAGTAGTTGGATTTCTGTTCGTACGATTAGCGGTTTCTCGAAATGACAACCCCGCCTCCTGTAGACCAATAATTCGACCCGTTTCAAATTCACTTAGCTGGCGATAAATTCCACGTACACGGGCTCTAGGTATTTTAACAACAACTAAACATCGACTTTGGATCTCCTCGAACAACTGGTTGGTTGTAAAATTTAAAGAACTTCAATCATGTACTCCTTGCTATACTATGTTTCACAGAAAAAAATTTAAATTTCAACAGTTCCATCTGGGTGTTGCAGTTTCTTTGTCGGTTAGTATACTTATCAAATCTTTCGTCGGTACTTAGTTCACTGTAATATTTAAAATTTCAATGTCACCAAGAAGAGAAAGCTTGCACTTTATGTATCAAGTACTTTTCTATACTTCCAATTTAATCGATGAAAACTTGAAAGAATTAAAATAGTATATTCTAAAACAAGTTGCAGAATGGGCTCCTATTCCAACACGAATGCCAAATTTAATGAGTGTTGGAATTGCTTTCTGCAACGAGTATTAGACGATATTTCCTCTATTTCAGTCATGTTTTTTGAAATATTGTCGAAATTCAAGAAAAAAAATCAGATTATACATTCTACTGACTTCGGTATTGTATCTTGCCAGTTGTGACGAAAATTGACAGATTACGGAATTTGAAGTTGAATAGAATTTTTAATTACGCATCAAATTCGTGAATTATGTCTGACGAAATCGATTAAACATAACCAGAATTGAAAGAAATACGAATAATGATGAAAATCATTAGATCCTATACAAATTATATTATATATTGAGAATTGACTTGTGTTGAAATTTGATAGGATCGGAAGTCAGTATAGACAACCACAAAACGAAAAATATAACTGAAAACAATGCTGTCATGAGTTCATTACAGCACTGTTTTAAGTACTGTAATGAACTCATTACGATACTGAAATAGAGAAAAACTATATACTACTTCGACAACAATCAAGTGTAGGCTATGTATAACATTCAAACGAGCCGAACGTGGTTGATTCCAATCATATCCATTTCTCTACATCCGGCTGAGGATAGAAAATAGCAACGATTTTTCATTTATGTTCCAGTCATTCGGACGTCAGCGGTTGGACTATTCAACTGGGCATTACAAGAAGACATTCCCATGCTTTTTACGGGCAGAAGATGAAAGTGAAGAGAGTCGTGCCTCATCCAATGTATAATCTGGGAATCGCACACGATAATGACGTTGCCCTATTTCAGGTGAGTGTAATAACAATTAATCAACCTGAATTCCCTTTTCACCCTAATCTTCCACCTATTCGTTTACTCCCCCGTAGATTTAATATTCTTATCCCCTATTTTTCTTCCTCTGAACTCTTCGGCCGCTCTAGATAAAAATATATTGATAAAAATATTACGACGGCCCATAAAGCTGAATTAAACTTTTATTGGAATCTTCTGGATTTTTCAACAAAATTCGATGGGCACCTTCAGAATATCGTGACGATGTAATATTGAAGGTTTGATCACAAGGGGTTCCATAATTGCTCTTAGAGATATTTTTCCTCCTTTCGTACAAGTCAATATATAGGGTACTGGATTCTTGTTATTAATCTGTATCGCAGACAGCAATATAAATATCGAATTAATATGGAGCTTGTCTCATCTTGTATATCGAAAAAAATACCAAAAAAACTCTTTTAGGAAAATAAATGATCAAATCACTTCAAATTATATAATTTTAGGGGAGAAAAATCATTTTGTAAGGAAAACGTACATCTCTCAACTTTGTCGAAAGAAAACAAAGGTACTCAAGATTCGATTATAATTGAAAAAAAAATACTATGACCGTTATTACCTACTCAAATATATGCACTGAATACATTCTGCATTAACACATGTCTTTTTATTAGAATTTACAATATTTTTTGAATAAATACTGCGTCGTCTTGCTATGAATTCAATACCCGACGAAAATTCTGTTCTTGTACCTTCTTTCTACCTTGCATTTCTTCAATCCAACAAATAATCGAAATAATTCGAAACAATGCAATTATTAACCGAAAGATATTCTGTCGTTTAGTAGGTTATCAGATAAGAATAACTTGATGAGTTCCCTTCAGATATACCTAAAATTTCTGTGAAATCTGATGGATAAATAATAATAATAAATCAAATGATTCGATTCCCACGAAATTACAAAAACATTTGTTTCACTACTTTGCGACTGTTTTTTGAATTTTAGTTTAATTGTATGGTTATTTTTTCGATTACTGAGGAAACATAATTTTATTTGAATAGGTATAACTATCCTGAAAATTTCAGGTCTCATTAGTGAGTCGAACTCAATCATTGGAGATCTCTATAATTTCAATATTCTAGAATTACAAATAATTAATAAAATGCTATTATCCTGGAACGTGCAATATTGATATAATTTTTGTTTGAAAATTGAATTTTTTCCATGTAGCAAGAGAATCTCATACAAGACACTCCATTCTACCTTAATTAAACTCGATATGTTGATGGATATTTATTAAATGTTGCATAGAAACGACAGCAGAACGAAAATAGAAAGTAGAAAATAAAATACCTATTTTATTATATTTCCACTTTTCAATTATCAAATTGCAATTTTTTTGGTACTCAGTAATTTCTCTAATTTTCTCATTTTTAATAACTGTTATTGAAAATGAAAAATCTGACGAAGTTATTGTGTAGCGAAACAATTGTAATTGAAAAAATTAGTAGTGAAAATATATTAGCTGTTATTTTATTATCGATTCAAAATGAAATTCCATCCATAAAGACTGAGTGGATACAAGGATATAGAAATATATCGAAATATTCCAAATATACGTGTTCCTATATTAAAATCGTTCAATCCAAAACATTAATCGTTTCATTTTGAAAGCGCGATATGAAAACAAAGTAATCGAATTTATTACCAGGTGAGTACCTAACTGAACCCTCAAATGCAATTCATTTTTTTGCCAGTAATCCGACTGAAAGTCATTCGCTAGAGCGCACAGAGCGTGCCATTATTACAATACAGAAAGTTGAATGACTCGAAAGTAGGTACTCAATTTTATTATTATCTACCCAACGGAAATGCAAACGGGAATTTCATTCACGAGCATCCCTCCCTTCAGCTATTCTATTCAATCAGTCGCTGGAAAATATTGACATTCGCTAATATCCCAGCATCTAACATAATCGGTTTTCCCCTCGATATCGAGTTTTCTTTTGAAAGATAAATCTGAGATTCGAGTTATTTGCATCCGAGATCCTCGTGAAGTAACCATTCATTCATTGAAAGAGAGAGGGAGTGATATTTATTTCCGCTACCTTCCTCGTCTCTCGCATATAAACTTATTATATCGTGAGTTAATTAACAGGTTCTCAGATGTGTGGTATTACTAATAATACTACGTACGAGGTATTTAGAGGTAATTAGTGTTTATACTGCAGTCGACTATGTCAACAAAATCATTTTGCTACTACTCGTCAAAGGGTAGATCTACAACGATGCGTTCACTGTGAACCTAAAATGGCAGAAGGCCTTTGGACAACGTCCAAACGCTAGGAACGGCACCATTGGAATGCAGAATGACATATATATGAGGAGAGTCGATTGGCTAATAAGCAGCCTTTCAGAACTACAACCAGATTATTGGTAAATTTGTTCTCTAATCAGCTTATCAATTCTCGAGTAATTGGAGCCTTGGCTATCACTTTTAGACCTGCCTTTACCGGAAGTGTAAGGGGAGTTACAAATTCGATACTCACTGCAAGCATTTCATGAATTATAACAGTTAGAGGAAAAATCTTCAAGGACCCGGATACCTTTAATCTTAAGATATCAGAAAGCAGATCTTAGATATATTGATTCATTCTGTTGTTACAAAGGCATTTCTGAAAAATGACGGTTTCGTATATTTCGCTTCATTTCGGTTTCCGTTTGAAATATTCAAAAACGTGTTTTATAGTAATTTTTATGGTTTATATGATACTCATAACAGACCTAAGAAATGAACCGTTTTAGAGAAAAAGCGAAAAGTCAGTGTTTCTTAAATGGGACACCCTATATTTTTGAACGCAATTTGTTAGCCGCAGATTTGTCGAAAAGCACTGCGTTATCGGTTTTTCAAAAATCTCATTCGTATCGAAGATATTGAACTTTTTGACTTTATATTTTTGATGGGACACTCTATATACAAATTTTTTCATTTATTTCGATATTTAATTCATTTTGTGTTCATTGTTAAATTATAATCAAGATATATACAGGGTGTCGCATTTAAAAAACACCAACTCTCCTCTATAAACTCTTTCCTCTGAAACGATTATTGATTCCTAATTAAATGTATCTTGACTACAAGTATACTATGGACACAAAATGAATTAAATATCGAAATGAATGAAAAATATTTATATATTTATATATTATAAGGTGTCTCATTAAAAGAATGTGGGAGGGGGAGAAGGTTCAAAGACCCTAACTGAACATCAAACTCTGGATTTTGGCAATTGCAAATAACGGCTAACTGTTATCTACCACAAAGCCGCTGAGACGAAAAATCGGTATACTCAAAGTCATGAGGAAGCACACAAAGTTCGACGAAATATGAAAATAAATAGTCGTCGGAAGTGGATGGAAATACTTCCTGCTTCAGCACGACCATAAAGACAAGGATAAATTTTGTACTTTTCACAGAATTTTCGAATATTAGTGATATTTTCTTTATAAGACTTGCAGTGAAATTCGATTAGAATAATATCCAACTTATCGCTCTCATCAACCTCATTATTGTCAAACCTTTCATATCATTCGATGAAAAAAAATCTTTTTCTGGAAACTCCATACAAAAGTAAATTGAAATTTGACACAAAAACCAATTGATCCTCCGAACTCAAGAATACGATTTATCAAATTGCAAAGTAAAATTCAAGAGAACAAAAGTAAAACGTATAATCATGAAATCGAAAACATGTATTGCTGAATACCTACACTATTTACCGCAGTTTTAATACATGTAGTTTTAGAGCTATTATGAATTTTCGAATATATCCCTTCCAATAATATTATTATGATAATGATCACATATTTGCCTACGATGATTTATGGCTCAGTTGTTAGCATTCGGATCAATCTGGGTACGAGTTCATCGTGTTTTTGGTTAATTTTTTTTAACCGTTTATCATTTTATCAGGAAATAATAAAGATAGTATAATTTGCAGTGTTTCTCCAACATAATCTATCAATTGGTATTGAAAAATTCATTGAAAAAATAAATCATTGAAAACTTAGTACTAGATTAATTATTTTCTTTGTTGTACCTGTACACATTGAAAATTTCATTGAATCAGGTTCTTTATAACTACTCCAGAATGTAATCTCATATGTATATATCCAATATTCATTGAACTCTGCAGCATTGCCCTTTCATTAGGTCACGAGCCGCCAATGTATATCCCAAATCTCAATCATCAAAACATCTTCAAATGCATTTTCCGGAATCTAGTTCAATATTCGCCATGATTTCACTTTGATGTCTTTTATCGACTGAAAACAGATGGTTGGGAGTGGTAATTTGTGTTTTGGAAAAAGGAAAAAGTCGACCGAAATCATATCAGGCAATATCTTGAATACTGGATAAGATTTCTTGAATTTTGGCCAGATATTCGTCATCATAGTTTTGAGCATTTAATATGAATGGATCGCGTTCATAGACTGTCACATATTGTAATTCCATTTTTGTATTCTTTACATTCCGAAACATTTCTTCGGAAGCTTATTGAAAATAATGAATGGAAAAATGTATTATTCACATCGGACTGTGTATTTTTTCTTCAAACATTTCGTTTAATCCAATCTGAGTTGACAATTTCATGCAACAATTTTTTGAGTCAGAATTATATTCATTTGACATATTAGAATGAACATAATATAGAAATTTTCCAAAAATCAAACATTTGGAACGATAAGTTGGAACCATTAAAAAAAAATTTCAAAAGTACTCACCAATAGTGGTCGGTGAACGCTGAAACTTTTCTTGAGTACCTGAAAAAAAAACAATGATAATGAATAGAAAAAATCTCGGTCAAAGTGTCAATAATACAGGCAATACAATAACTGCATAAATAATGAAGAAACATAAAAAATATGTGATATATATGTATATAGGATGATATAACCTTCTATAATTCATTTTATTTTTCATTGTCATAAATATTTTTGATGTTTTTTATAATTCATGCAATTATTGTATTGTTTTTATTCTTGTTTTCGTATAAAACTTATTTTCTATGGCATAAAAAATGTCTAATAGTCCGAAACATCCTCAAGTATTAGTTGTATGTGTTTTTGTTTCTGAGACCGATATTCTCCCTGAAACAAGAATTACTTCAATTTGAAGTGATTTGTAACATATATTTTCGACCCTCAACAGAAAAATTCTAGAAAATCCTATAAAAAAACATCAGAACAATCCAAAAACCAATTCATTTCAACATATTGGAAAAATTGGATGAATTCATTTCGGGTGAAGAAAAATAAATTAGGTACAATAAACCGTTTTTTCTATATTTTTGTTATGAATGTCGTTTATGATTTGATTTCAGTTATCATCAAGAGTTACATTCCATGAACACCTTCTACCGGTTTGTCTACCAAAAGCTGAAAAACAACTGAAACCAGGAACTTTGTGCACTGTGATTGGCTGGGGAAAGAAAGAAGATAGTGGACGTGAGTCAATTTTTCTCTCGCAGTCTGATACTCATTTCATGTACAGGGTCTTCCACAATGAGCTTATTCGATATTTAGTTCCTATTGATTGAAGCATTATTGCTTTCTACAATGATATTTCATATGGCTCAATCGGAACTATTATTACGATACGTTATGTGTATATCTTTTAGGATTTTTGGAAAGTTACTAAAATCTTCTAGAAAAAAAAAGCCTAATGAATTTTAGAAATTGTTCGGTTCTCAAAAAGGAATAGTTTTTTATGGCTCTTTATCTTTTCTTTCAAGGATAATACCTTCAAGAGGAGTTCAAGTCTATTTGTGTCATAACAGAAAGGGCAGGAACTTATATTATTTCAGCTGAAAGAACATCATATAACTACCGTATTTTCTGAAAGATTGCCTTCAAAACGCATGTTTTAGAACTACCATCTTCTGACTGGAAAAAATCTTTCGAGTGATGGTTCTATCGCATGCAAAAGTGTATAGATCCTGAAGGCAATTATTTGAAAAGCAGTAAAAATACTTTGCATCAAAATCGCTTTTTTATTTTTTTCTATTCTCAATACATAAATAGTTACCCTCGTATCCTACACCTACACATTTATAAGTCATAGTAGAAAAATTTAATCTGCTCCCCAAATAGTTCTGAATAACAAATATAAGATAAAAATGAGCGAATACTATTCCTGAATATGATACAAACTTTTAAACCTATAATAAAATAGGTAAGAACCTTACTTTGGTTGTAGGTGCAGCATAACAGCACTTGGTGACCATATTTTTCGTAATCTGAATATTAACTTCCCATATTAATTTTGTAATTTTTTTTATGATTTAAGGTAATCTGAACATGAATTTATAATACCCATTCCTCATTATTTAATTTTCCTGGTGAATGAGGCTCCACTATTTTCAATATTCCTAAAGATTTCATCATGTGTTTAATCCAAAAGGAAATCTTAATTTTCATTCAGAAAGCCGAGAATACATGTTTTCGAAGAGCAAGGGGAATAGTACAAATTGGCAGGCAATACGTTCACAACATAACCTCCAATAGTCGAACGCTGAATTCTCATTGTACCCTGACCCCATTGTTTTTCAGTGTCAGAATACGAACCTGAAATCAATCAGGTTGAAGTTCCTGTGCTGAACAGAGACCTCTGCAACTCTTGGCTGGAGTACAGAGACTTGAACGTGACAGATGGCATGATTTGTGCAGGCTATAAGGAAGGTGGAAAGGATGCATGTCAGGTGAGTCGATCTTAATTTGAAATTCAACTCCACATATTAATTTTTCTCTGCATTGTTTCGAGTCAAACAGTATTTTATGGAGAAAAAGAAGCGAACTCTAATATCCGCGTTCATATCCAGGCTGCTAAACCTTTTTAACAATCGATCTATTTGAAAACCATGGAAGGATACTGTTACCTTTTCAGTTACTTCTATATTCAGGACATGAATACAAATTTCAATAACTTTGAAACTGGACAATTGTATATCGAAAAAATTAAATTAACACTTATGCTTGAAGAAGAACCGAATTTTTAATTTCACTAAATACATTGTATTCAGGGGGAGTAGAATTTTGAAAATAATATACAGAATGTGTTTTTAAAAAATGCGATTGGTCCATGCTTCAATTCAACGAAAAAATAGGAACTAGTCACATAGACCAAATTTTGCGAATATGTGACATCAATTCTATTTTTCTATGGAAAACCGAAGACAACTGATGGAAATATACGATGGCGTGCGAGACAAAACACAAATTTCCACGCAAAATTCTAACAATCAACGATATGTTCTAAAACACTCACAAGGTAAATATAAAACTCAGATATCGACCATTCAATATACACATCGATGTTGAATTATTTTTCTTCAAGTGTGGTAAACTATCCTTATTATCTTTGGTTTCATGGCGCGCTATTTGTGGGAAACAAAGCTCTTGCAATCCTGCCAAATATCTTTAATTTGTCAACTTTGAGTTGAAAAATTCTGAAATAATCGGCTAAGCGTGAGTAATGAAGAATATAATTTCTTCGAAAATCCTATAAATGTTATGTAAGATGCCTATTTCTGCTGGGTGATCTTTCTTCCCTCCAGATAATGATTCTACGAAATTTTGTGAAGGACAAGAGAGTCAAATTATAGAGGATTGACCACTGTTATACAAATGCATCCTTGTTGAGGTACAAAAGGACATTCTCAGAGAGAATTCTTTCAGGATGAAATTATGAAACTCTAAATGTACTCCATTTCACAAAAGATTTTAACTTTTGAAATTCTTTGGTCTCCTTAGCGACTGCTCATTACAAAGTTCAGATCACGTGAGTTTTTATATTCCGCGATTTCCTTAGAATATAATGAGGCAATTGTATTCCCCTTTTCAATAATGGAAATATGGACTTTTGACCACAATAGGTCACTTCGAATCCTTCGAATTATATCAGCCTCTTTTGAATAAGAGTTCGTTAGCTATTTTAATAATTGCAAATAGAAGAGCCACGATAAAATTGCTTTCAGATAATTTCAACACAAAACCTATATCAGAAACCTGGAATTTCTGGAATTATAGGATTAGCTGGTCAATTTTCGATGTCGAATCCCGGGATAACCTTACAATATCCGTTTCCACCTCTGTCCCAATCAAACAGAGGAGAAGGTCACTTCCTTCTCATTATAAATCCTGACTGAATCCTTCATTCGCTGATAGATAATGAATTGTCGATGCTTTGTTCTGCTCGGACGTTCATTACCAACTTGTTTTCAAGTTCGATTACATTACGCACGAGAGAATTTCCATTCACCCTTTCGAAAAAAGCATCAGAAAAAAGGGTACCAATGTTTTATTTTGAACATCTGAAGAAGGAGAATCAAAATTGCATTACGGATTACATAAAAATCGGTAAAAGCACTAACATGAATTCAAGAGCTTTTCGTACGCTCCTTCAATTTCGTATCCATCTAGCTAATTTATATTTAATGAATAAGATCCTTTCTTTTCAATGTCATTTGAGTGATTCTAAGAAATCGAAATCAACCGATGAATTGTTATCGATCTTAAATCTAATTTTGCATGAAAATTTGTTTTACTTCAAATATGTTACTGATTCCTAGAAGATATAAAGAAAATCGTTGATTTGTTTCATTTTGGGTTGATCCGAGAAACATTAATATCATATTGATAATCAGTTAGATCCATAACCGCTCTAGGATATCTTTCAGGATGATCCGGGAAAAAAAGTCCCTTATTCGCAAAATCGCTCCAATCCCTGCTAACAGTCTTCTCCCGTTCTCGCCAATAATTGAACGAACTTCATAGTTAACTTAATGAAATACTGCGGGCGATACCATGGTGATAGCAGATAGTTTGAAGGGAGTAGGGGGCTTAATGGACCGAATTATGCCATACATCTGACAATTTAAACTGGTTATCAATGATTAAAAATGCCACTAATTCCACACAGGGGTTTATCACTCTGTTCATGTCACGGACTGTGACAACCCATCTTAAACAAATGTTTTATCATTTGATTGAATCCACGATACATAGTTAAAAAGAAAGGCTTCTCCCATTAACATTTTTCGAAGAAATATGAAATATCTTATTCTGAAATTTTTTGTGGAGCTTTGAACAGAATTGGACAAAAGAAAACTGTCTTGTCTAAAATATTTTATGATCGACAGAATTTATCTGAAATGCATATCCACTGCCCTATTTCGAATGGAACACCTTGTATATTCATTTATTTAGCGATTTTGTACTGAATTCTCAGAACGAAGAAATGAGGGAGAATTTCTATAAATTATTGATATCTTCATTAGCAGCTTGTGAGTTCGATGTCCCGGCAATTGTTTAGGGAAACAAAACCAAATTTTCATAGTGCAGAATTCAAGCATTCATTATATTTCCGTATTTCAGTAGGTATCTCAAAAGGTTTTGCTTTTGCTCCTGGAATGGAAATGGAAGTCTTCTATTACACTACTGTCTCATTTATGATAGGTTTTACATTCTGGACTTCAAAATATTTCAGAAAAAGTGGTCCTCAAAGCAAAGAGTGCCCAAACCACGACCAAAAATTTTAGAACGATGTATCCACTAGTTCTCTAAATAATTGAAGGATGCCGAGTTAAAAGGAAATCCTTGTATATTCAAAATTTTACAGTCCAATAATATTAAGTTGGATTTATTATCGTCGTTATTCCTTTTTTAGTTTTATGATCTTATGTTTTATTCAGATATGAGTTGTTTTCGAATTGATCCCTTCAAAATTCAATGTGGACAGAATGCGGTGTGACAACCGTTAGAGGAAGGATCGATTAGGCTTATTATTTTGAATAATAAGAATTTGGCATAGTTCGACAAAAAAAAACTAACCACCCTCTAATTTTCACAGTACCTACATTTTTTTTTGATTTATAGTGACCAAATATGTGAAAATCAGAATTATTCTCTTGTAAGTCCGTTCCAAGTTGATGATCTCAATTAAGATTTGATTAAGAAATCAATTTTGAAAAAATCGGAGATATTGCCATCATGAAGTTTCTTCCGGATTATTAAAAATATATAAAATTCATTGAAAATGTTTATATTCCCATGAAAATTAACCGTCAAAAGGCAATTTCGATTGAAATGATGTCCGTTACGTAATGTAAACAATCAATTCAGGATTCAGGATCTGGTGAAAAATAAGGAGGCTGATCTGAACCTATTCTGTGACATAGTAATCCAGGAAAAAGTTCAACAAGGTTTAGGATTGTATCTAAAATCTCTCAAGAAGGCAAAAAACTAAGTTTTTATAAAGATATAATATGCAGGTTATTTATGTATTTGTTGGAAATGAAATTTACTTTTTTTACCATTATATTCAATATACAATTGTCGTAAATAAAATAATGGAGTGTAGATGAAAGCGCATTTAAACTTTTCACTCAACTTCTCAAGATATTTCATTCGATCTCAAATTTCACGCGAGTGAAATTTTCAGAGCGACACTTCATTAGTAAACAGTCAATTGTCGTGAATAATATAAAAAAATGTAGATGAAAGCGCATAAAATGTTTTCACTCAACTTCTCGAGATATTTCATTCGATCTCAAATTTTACATGAGTAAAATTTCCGGAGCGACATTTGCATATGTAAACAATCAATTGTCGTTAATAAAATAAAAAAGTGTAGATAAAATTGCATAAAAACTTTTCACGCAACTTTCCCGAGAAATTTCATTCGACTTTAAAATTTTACGTGAGTGAAATTTCTGGAGCAACACTTGAATATGTAAACAATCAATTGTCGTAAATAAAATAAAAAAGTGTGGATAAGAGCGCATAAAAACTTTTCACTCAACTCCTCGACATATTCCATTCCATCTCAAATTTTACGTGAGTGAAATTTCCGGAGTGCAAGGGCTAAAATTCCTATCCTCAAAAATTCAGAGCGTTGGCTATTGGCAATAACAAACCAAAAGTGACGCGAACGAAATAATTCACGGTGTGAAATACACGGTATTTTTCTCCGTTAAGAGCGCTCACGGCACGTTTCACAATCAAAATACGCATCCCAACCATAAAAATGCGTTCCGATTCGATTTTCACGCGGGTTTCATTTCCACAATCTATTTTCCCCGTACTCTGAATTGATCGTCGAATTTACACCCTCTGCAAAAAATCGTTTGCACTTTTTTCTCCCCCTCGAGTTGAGGCACACGGCATTTTCATCGATTTCCGAATGTTCAATCAAACATTCCAGATTACACAAAAGAAAAGAATCATTTCGCCAGGTGGTCTTTCCCACCCATTTCGTTTGTCTGAGACGCTACAGGACCAAAAAATGCCGTGTTTTGATCGGGATTCCTCCTTTGGTCTCTTGTTTATTCTGTTGAAAGACAAATTTTTATCACTAGTCCCGCTAGTAACGAAAGAGAGTCAATTTTGCAGGCAAGCCCAAGTTAATCTACTCACTAAGTAAATATGGGAAACTAGGTGAGGTAAAATATATCTACAAATAACACGTCCAATTTTGCAATAAGGACTATAATTGAATGGGTATTTCGGTCGTTCTCAAGTTTGTTCCAAAATCTCTTCTGTTCGAAATATTAGGTGTAGTAAAATCCATTATTTTTCAAATTTCGCGTCGTATAAATCCGATCGGGTTCCACTAGATGGCGTAAGAAGGATGGGATTTCGTACTACAAAAACTTTCCTGGCAGTTTTGTGATTAGTCGACTCAGTTTAGTTTGAGCGCGCGTCAAAGATGGACACTATCAAAGAGAAAATACGCTATATTTTACAGTTTATGTTCGATAAAGATGAAAATGAATTGTGAATAGTATTTATGGTCCTGATATTGTAACATCCAATCACCCGAAATTTTGATTTTTATCAAGGATGCACCACGCACTGGAAGGACATTTGTCGAAAATGTCCATCAAATCATGGACATTGTCGAGTCATACCGTAAAGATTGCACAAAAAACCGTTTGGAACCATTTGCATAAGGCTGGTCTAAAGAGTTCGATGTATGGGTACCACGCGAGTTAACGCAAAAAAAAATCTCTTGGGACAAATTTCCATCTGCGAATCGATGCTGAATCGCAACAAAATCGACCCATTTTTTAAAGCGGTTGGTGACCGGTAATAAAGAGTGGATCACTTACGACAACGTCAAGCGAAAACGGGTGAGACGGCGGAAAAACTGGCCAAGCAATAATGTGTTTGGTAGAATTGGTAGGGAATTATCTACTTCTCCCTTATGGCACAAGTTTTAACTCGGAACTATACTGTCAACAATTCGGCCGTCTGAAGGAATCGTTCCATCACGACAACGCCAGGCCACACACATCGATAGTGATTCGCCAGAAGCTCCGGGAGCTTTGTTGGGAGGTTCTTATGCATCCACCTTATAGCCCGGACTTGGCACCAAGTGATTACCATCTGTTACTGTTCAAGGCGAACAATTTTACTGCTGAAAAAATTCGCTTCAACAGAGGCTCGTGAAAATCGGCTGTCTCGATTTTTTGACAATAGAGACGAGGGCTTTTATGAGAGAGGCATAATGATATTACTTTCAAAATGGCAACAAGTTATCGAACAAAACAGCGCATATTTGATCTAAATCGGATCATTCTAACTATGGTAATTAAAGCCTTGTTTATAATAATGAAAAATAATGGATTTCTTTTTACTACACCTCATATTTCGAATTTTCAGTAGACTCGGTTATATTCTAAGCTAGAAGTAACAACATTCATTTATAGGTTCAATAGTATTCGACAAATGTTATCTCTTTTTATGAAAAGCCTTCCATTGTTATACAATACATTCGTATATACAAACATTTCATAAGAATATTTTAAAAACTATTCGAAAAATCATGACTCGTTATTTAGTCCTTATATGACTGATATGCTCCAGTTCTATAGCAGTTTTGAACTATTTTCGAATTTTCGAAGTGATACCAAAGGTAAAACTAATAGGGTTATTGGAAGTATTAAAAATCATCTCATATGTATTTCAGGACGTAAGTTGATGGAAAGCTTTTTTCCCTAGAATCACGTTCTGAAACGTGTCAAAGCTAAATCCGAACGTCCTGATTCGTCTTGTAAGACCCTGTGAATATCAATAGTCCT
This sequence comes from Harmonia axyridis, assembly GCF_914767665.1. Taxonomy (NCBI): domain Eukaryota; kingdom Metazoa; phylum Arthropoda; class Insecta; order Coleoptera; family Coccinellidae; genus Harmonia; species Harmonia axyridis. Next base: position 3,509,337 of record NC_059508.1, read on the forward strand.
AAAGTATACAATCCCATCAGTTCTACCCTGAGTAAAACCTTAACAAAAAAATGTTTTGACTCGCAAAGTGGCGAGTGCCTATCATGCATTTCAAAGATTGGATAAAGCTCGGTAATCGAACATTCTGGCGGGATTCTCAAGATTCTTGTATCGCCGAGGTATGATGTTATTTTCGGTTGAGCCTAATAGAGTGTGAAGACGATCGTCGATGGGGATTCAAAAGCGCGGTTTTCGAGAACCGTCGGCAAAGCGGGCCTCTGTAGCTCTCAAGTTTCCCTTTCTGTAGCAGCTTTGCCACTCCAGATCCTTCCCGTTTCCCTCCTCCTTCTCCACCGCCACCTTCTCCTCCTCTCATCGGTGCCCTAATTTTCTAATGATTTTTATTCAGTGATTCGGCTAGGATCCTAACGGTATAATCCAATCTGTGGACCTTTCTAATTGTGTTCCATTTCATCACCTTCAAGAACCTGTATCGGAGGTGGTGATTTTTTTTTTCAGTTGGAACTGGCTTCTTTTTTCTCCGGTTTATTATTGCTCTTCCGAAAAAACAAAGAGAAAACATTTGTTCAGTTTAAACCTCGATCTATGGAAATCATTTTACTTTAATTGAATAATTCAAAACTGAATCTCAATATCTCTCAAAAAAATTTAATTAATTTGTAACGAATTGTTGCTCTATTCATAAAAAAAAATGTTCGAACACTGAAATTGTCTCGAAAGAATTATATATGTCTAATACAATATTTTCCGAATCTCTTGATGTAAAAATCAGGCATTGAAGTTGAACAAATGCATTATTCAAATTTATGACAAGACCATTTTATTCATACGTAATTCGTAAAGATCCTGAAAATTAGTTTAATTAGGGTTATGTGGAGTCGCGTCAAAAATACTGCCAAAATATTCTTGCCAAAATCCAATGCTGAATTTATCAACCATTATCGACATTAAAACATAGTCAATACAACCGAACTGATAGCCTTGACATCGGCGTATTAGAGAGGTAAAAATTCCAGAAAACATGCTAGAATTGATTATGTTCGAAACACAATGTAAATAATACATGGGTTTGTAAGTATATTATAAAAATCGAAAAAAGGATAGTTAAAAGAACGCATACCACAAATTTATCAGCGTAAGGATATTGTTGTCTAAAACTCGAGAAATTTTATTCTGAAACTACAGGATAAACATTATTTACAGAGAATAATCTCTCCTTCAAACTTGAAGGCAGCTGTTTTCAATCGATACCTCAAATTTTTTTTATTCTTTTCCGATCATTCATGGGTGTTTCATATTTCAAAAGATTCTTATACAATACTCTTGGATAAATGATACGTACTTTGTTTTCCGATGGAAAATTCTAGGTACATTTCTTTGACATCGTTAGTAGATACCTGACATAAACTGAATTAAATTTTTGCATGGTAGACAATTCGAGTTCAAATCTTCTCAAATTATTCATAAATCTAACACTGTCGTATTCCTTATCTTCAATAATATAGATAAATTGTTTGAGTAGAATGAAGTTAATCCTTCATTGTTATTGTAGGTATTGATCTATGTGTTTCTTTGTAGAGCTTTGAAGAAGTAACAATTAAGTTGCTAAACGTCGCTTAAAGGAATTACTTAACGTCTCTCATTTTAAACTTATTTCACTTCCAAGACAATTTATCCATATTTTTCCTAAATTTTTATTAAGCAGATATAGAGTAAATTTGTTCAATTCACGTATATATTTCCCAATAAATGGCAATAAAACGTGAAATTGAAACAGGCTGCTAAATGCAATTTTGTGACAGTAACGACACTTGAAAGTATAAACATTCAAGTAACATACATTAGTAATAAGTTCAATCAATCAACTAACTAAGATAATAATAAGTGCCAAGTTGTACAAATAGCACTATAAAACTGAAGAAAAACTATTTGTAAGTCTGCCATAAAAGTCCATATCAAATAAAATTGTGGTTGAAATTCACTCGAAGAAATCATTTTGATATGAGTAATGAATATAAATTCCCAAAAAAATATTAGAAGCAAATCTATAAAAATGAAAATTACATATACGTTAAATTCAAATTGACGTTGTCTTAAGTTCGTTCAGTCCACTTTGTTAATCATCACGTAGTGAATGAATTTTTTGAAATTTTAGGGCTATTTTGCATATTCAATAAAATTTTTTGTCAAATAATGATTATATTTCATAAAAATCTAATCTTTTCGGGTGTTTGAAGAAGACGATATTCTTTAGACTGTGAAATTATGGGTATTATTGTATGTTCAACTGAGAAGAAAGGGTTCAAGCATCCTCGCACACCTTTTGGAACACCAGTTAAACCAGGTGTTCCATAACACCAGTTTCAACGACTTCACCGGATGACAAATATCTACAATTCTTCTATCATGGCATAATTATTGTATTTTTTACTGAAATTTCAGTTCTTTTCTCAACGCAAGTGTCGCAGTTGAAGAAAGGTAAGTTATCGATTAATTTTTTTTGATTCGCAGGGAGACTCCGGTGGCCCGCTATTGTGTAAAGAGAAAAACGACCCAGAAAGATGGTACGTTGGTGGTATTGTCAGTTGGGGAATAAAATGCGCTCATCCACATCTTCCTGGTGTTTACGCTTACGTCCCCAAATTCATACCCTGGATCCAGGAACAGATGAAACTATACTCCGATTAAGAAAAAAAATTGGCTAAACAAGCAAACGCGGTATTTGCATCAGAAAGCATTTGCTAGACACATTTGAGTGGAGTTTGAATTAAATACCTGAGGAGAAAAAATAAAATCAAAGACGAAAGGGGTTAACCTGTCACTGGAAAAAAGAAATTATGTATGTTGCAAAATTTTAGGAAATAATGCCCGAAAAAAAAATTCATAACTATTTTCTACCTACTGCTAACTGAAGTCAATAATCATTTTAGCTCAAAACATTAATTAAATAATTGTAATAAAATAAATAATACGTGAACTGATCGACAATAAAAATGGCAGAAAAGATTTAAACAATAACTGAAAGAAATTAAAAAGTCTCGAAACAAAAAACTCACAATTCGAGCATATAATATATATACTACTATAAGAATTTCTCTTTAATCCTGGATGTATTTTTACCAGTATTTGCGCTTTTATTATTAAATATTCCAGGAAAATTTCAAGGTGTTGAAAACACACGACTTTCACAATGAGGAACGACAATAAACTCAACTACTATTTCTTCAATACAGGAAAGTTTCCTCATTATAATTGTGTGAAACAATTTCAACTCAATGAATATTAGACGAAAAACTTACAAATGAAAATGAAGACAATAAGATTATGGAATATACATATACATTTTCATATTTTTCAGAGATGTTCTCAATGTCAATGTTAGTACATGTTTAGTGTAGATTTAACCTGTCTAAGAAAATACATATCCAAGATGGCAGTCGAATATTGAAAATAGAAATGTGTTTATGGGATAAATCAGGCTCCAAAAGTTAATCGTTCATAAATTCAAAAATTAATCTGAAAGTCCTGGATATAGTTCTTTCCTTCAAGAAAATGAATTATATCCTTTTTGATACCTAATCGATACTTAGATATTGCTGAAATCCGAAGGCCACATTACGAAGTAAAGATGACACTTTTATCGTCAATTAGAAGCCACGATATAGAGATGATCTATAACCGACCGACAGAAGTTATGTCCCAGCAATAAGAAACAGGAACGTTATACCCACACAATAAAACCTCGGCGAAATTTCGGAAAAGCACTCTGATTCTCTCGGACAACATATTTTCCACTAACTCCCATTAATATTTCCCTGTATACAAGGTGGAGTCAGCAAATTCACAATCTATAATTCAAATGTTCAAATATCTAAGTGAAAAATCGATTCATTGGAATTTTTCTCGAATGAAAAAAGAAAATTTTCAAAATTACAAACATATCTTCCATTAGTTAGTTTCCCTTAAAAATTAGAAAAAGTATCATAAAGTCCCTTTCAGAAACCCTGTTTTAATTGTGTTGAAAAATCACCAAAATTAAAAAGAAATTTCGAATGTAACTAAATGCAAGTTGTCTCAACGACAGAAAACATGGAAAGGTCAAAGAGTGTCTGTCTCTTTGAGGTTATACAGGGAAACGGAATATCCGATTATAAGGAATAAATGATTACTTTATTCGAAAGTTTCCTGGAATTTATAAGAACGGTCAAACAGAACTTGAAATCCTATAAACAAAGGGAGAAAGTAAGCTTATGTTGGTGAAAACTCGTTGTAGTGTAGGTATACTATATGTTTCTTGTGTAGATCACATTAGTATTATTATTATCTAGCTGAAGATGTCTGGAATGGTCCTATTAAAATTACTTGTCGGGACCTATAATTCTATTCGAATGTTAGAAATTATACAAGTTTGAATGTTTCCTTGTTTAGTTCGCACAGATTGAATGTCGAAATATTAGGGATACCGAGAAAAAATCAATTCAGGGCTAACTCTCAAGTTAATGTAGAATTCGGAAAATGAACCTGAAAGACGATTTCAATTTCAAACATAGGTATAATATATTTGAGCAGAGAAACTGAACCCACTATGTTATGTAGACTTTAAGAGCAATCATATTCGATGAATAAATTGAACATAAAATAAAGACAATAAAATTATAAAATATATATTTTTTCATATTTTACAAACATGTTCTCAATATGATATTAGCAAACGAAATATGAATGTGGGAAAAAAATTGACATTTACAATAAGAACTAATAATAAATCCACGATTTCTTGGAGTTAAAATTGTTTTCAGTAAAAAAAGTATTATTATATAATATGAACCGATACGAAACTAATGACAATAATATTGGACGTATAAGTTCCTCATAAAATAAAGACAATAAATTTATGAAATAAGTACAAAATTTTCATATTTTCGGAAAGGATGACTATAGATATAGGTACTTTTTGGGATAAATTTCAACAGGCGAAAAATTATCATATATAATCACTTTGATTTTTTTTTCTGGCATGGAACCCATCATTATTAATGAAAATAGTACACTAGGTATGAAACAAAATCAATCAAATAAGGCAGTGGATTGATTTTTTCGATATTCGCATATAATTTAAATATACGAATTAATGAAGGCAGAAATTTTATAAATGTTATTCGTGTTTATTTTTCGGCATTCACTCTGTGTAATTTCCTGAAGAAATTCAGTCACGCACAATTATTTCTAGCATGATACTTATAGTGATATCCTGACAATTCATCTAGTAGTCTGATGGACCGCTATCAATGTGATCTGTTTATACAGCAACGCAACTGTGTGATTGTCCGTGATTCTTTCTCAAATAACAGGCACTATTCATTTTTAAAATCAATACGATTGAAAGAGATTTATCTCTTTTCTTTAAAGGAGTGATGAAGAAAAGCCGTCTTATCCTTTTTTCCAGCAATGGATACAAATGCAGGTTCCTAAAGGCGCCATTACAACTTATAATTCACGATAACATTTCTCAAACCGAACCTAGAGAACTTTTTTTTGAATATTCAGTGTGATGAAATAATGCAAATGAAGACTCTGAAATTCAGACATAGATGGTTTGTTGGATGTTTGAATAAGCACTATTATCAATTCTATTACCTTGAATTGATAGTAGTTCGTTTCGGTATGTGTCTGTAAATTGTAAATACACACCAATATATCCGGAGTGTCTCAAGGGTCCCACTCAGGGCCAATTTTATTTATAAGTTACTTCAGCGACAGAGCTCCTTGTTTTCAGTTTGGTTTTCTTTTTTGGTTCATGTACTGCGTCACAATTCAAGTCGTTTACATCAATAATCTCAAAATTTTTTTCAATTTAATAGATTTTGGTTGAATTTCTGATTTAACTGACTTATTATTGCTTTTCAGTGGACAAAATTATGCCCTATCTTCATCAAACAATCGGTTTGTTGGCTTTTTTCTAAACTAAATGATTTTCAAAATTAATTTTCAAGTAATTTATTATTGCGTAATGAAACAACAATTGGGATCGTCATAAATATTTTTTTCAAGATACTGCAGTTAACATAGTTTAACTCGAATACATTCAGATATAATTATTCTTGATGCCACTACTGGAAGAATGAAAACAATGTCAGATGTTCTCGAGATCCTGAAAAATGTTGATTCTTTTCTTTTTTTCGGAATTGCTATGTATATTTTCAACCTGAAAATTATTTCAAAAAAAACAGTATCACTTGTAGATATCTTCAAGATAAAACAGCTACCAATGCTGCGAGGAATACGATACCTTACGAATTCAGGAAATATTGACCCACATGGTTCTCTGCGGAGTATATCAAAATCGGAGCGCGATAAATATCTTGCAAGCCTTGAAGTTTCCGGGATCGAAAGAAGATTATATTTACAAATCCGACAATATTTAACTCCATGTCCTATCAGCCACTTACAGTTGAGTGAATAGATGTAATGAACAACCTCCGAATCTGTTCCTATCATTCGATACGAAGATTATTCGAGAAAAGGGTATCGGAAAATCACACTTGCAGAAAAATCCGAATTTCCTTTCCACTCCCTGAAAAATCCTACATTGTATATGTGTATAAATATATTCACATCGAAAAAGTGGAACAATTTGATCGAGATATGATAACTTCAGACATAATATTCTTTGGAGTAGAATGTATTTTCGAAAAAACAACAGAAAATCACTGAAATAGGGAAAAACTGCGAAAAAATATGTGAAATGTTTTCATACTTATATTGTGCACCTAGTGCATAAAACACAAACTTAGGAAAAAAACAAGAAGGAGATGAGTGTAGTAAACCCAAGAAATTGTTGCACACTATACTCAATTTTAAACGATAAGGTGAATTGATTATTTTCAAATTGTAACGACCACGACTGCCCAATTTCATTGGTCAATTACTGTGCTTAATCATTCTACACAGATGACATGTTGAATTGTTTTGAATAGAATTAAATTATATTGTAAAGGCGATATTTCATAGCAGTCGTAGAAAAAATCAATTGTACTGTTGTACATTACCACACTTTGAAAGATATATTTGCTCAATTGTATTGAGATTTCTAAGGCTTGAAGCAGGCCTACATTCAATACATCTCTTATTTTCAATCGAATCTAGAAAACTATCCTCATAAGAAATTAATGTAATTCCAATAAAATAAATAATATTAGTGGAATTGAATCAATGAGGTAGGTATATTGCAAACTGAATTGATGTGGAACATTTTTCAATATTTTAATCTTCGCAGCTTTTCTTTTTTTCACCAACTCAACGGAGTTATCTCGTTTTTGGAATCTCAAAGAATATCCATACACTTTTTCGATGTATATATAGGTAATCATTGTCTTGGTGGTGTTTTACTTGTAATTCGAATTTTTCTGTGTCGCTTTATATGACTATATTTTGTACCCCTAGAAAAGAAAGAAATATCATAGTTTTCTATAGATTTATAAGAAATGTTATTTAGTGTATATTATAACATATGCCTGTCGTGATTGAAATAGATATTATTTTGCACGAGGTGGTCTCGATTGTAAAATTAAATTAAGATATTGCGACTAACCGGCAATCATGATGTTATATGTTCACTGTACCTACGTACCTACAATCTATGTCAATATTCCTGATTTCTTCGAAGGAATCTGATTGGTACATTCTGCATTTCTGAAAATGGGTGTATCACAAAGACTCTAAAACTCAAAAAAAAATTAAAAATATATGTCAATATTGATTCCTTCTGCAAGAACGCAGGAAAATATGTTTTAAAATTAAAGATGGAGGCTCACATGAAAAGAATAAAGTTATGTACGAAATAAATTCGTAAATTCAAGTACCAGTCGACCGCACATTGAATGCCTCAATTTTGATTTGGAAAAAAAGTTCGTTTATAAATGAGCACCGAAGATTGTTGGTGATTCTGCACATGAGTGATATTCGTTAGAGTAAATTCGACAATAAGGAGACAATAATTGTTACTTACAGAAAGACGAAAAACGATGCACTGTTTCATGTGAGCACATTTAGATTGTTGCATGGAAATTTCATTTGGAATATCGATTGTCGATATTATTCATTTCTTGTTCCGGAAGTCTTTCCGTGTTGAATAGCAAGAAATTTCCTCTTAATTGTCAATAAAACGTTAGATACCTAGAGGTTATATTAGAATACCTAAGTGAAGAGAGAACATTTTGTAACTTGAGAGATATTTAGATATCCTAAAGATAAGTACATATACCTATTTCTTCATAAAACTGAGAAAATTTGATAAATATATTTTGGTGGAATTCTTTAACTCTCAGCGATTTTGTAAATGAAGGAGGTATTTAGAAGACAATTAATGTTTAACTGGATTATATCGTAAAGATATTTTAGAGAAATGTTTTATGTTAATATCTGTTTTTGAATAGAGGTATTTCGTATGATGTGTTATTCAGCTTCATGCTCTTTTAGAGAAGTCATTATTATGGGACAACAAAACTTATACTTAGATTCAATGTCCAAAAAGCATATATGTGCTTCCATATACTGCTGCTATGTAACAACCTATGTTTCAAAAGATATAGTCAATAAAATATAAAAAAATGTGGTGACTTAATAATCAACCTCTCCCTACTCCTTTTCCATGCCAAGTTCATAAATTCAAACTTTTTCGAAGGATTTTCAAATACAATAGTTCCTAGAAAATATATCTAAAAAAAACTAGATAAAGGCTACCGAGAATATATTTTCTACTAAAATATTCTATCAAAAGCCAGACAATATTTCAACATTTTTTTTGACAGAGTCGTATCTCTCACTCCAACATAAAGCAACATGATATAAGAAATTTTTAGTTATTCACGATAATTAATACAAATATTAATAACAACAATTACTCTATCTCCATTTGAAACAATTAGACCTATTTCATTATAAATCCAAATGCAAATCAAATTGTGATTGTCGATTATTGGACAGTTGCGTAGATAAGAAACAATGAATATGAACTAAATTCGTTTAGGCCAGGTTCCGTTAATAACTCCGTGGCACTTTCAAATCATTTCAAATGAGCGCACACGCAATGATTTAATGCCGTTTGTGTGTCACTAAGCGCCATCTAGACTCCAGTAATAGAACTTACGCAAATTTTCGATAGAAAACAGCACTAGTATTAACGAACTCTGTAACCAACGAAGATGTATATGTACTAGTTGTTATATGAAGAGGTCTCTAGCTGAAATAATGAGATGAGATATTGACACTAACCTAACATCTCCAGGAGTTATTTTGATTATCCATTGTCATCTTTATTGTGATAGGTTTTGTCAGTTATTAATCCCTTTATTTTTAGTTTGGTGAGTACGAATTTTATTCTGGACAGGAGTTCAATGAACTCGAATGGAACATGCGTGCTATATAGTGAAGAATTTAAAAATTTTTGATAAGAATTATGTTTGTTAAGATAGTTTTGGTTAATCATTAACGGAAATTGGAATTCATCAAATGTGAAATCTGAACATAAACGAAAAAAAGAATATTTTTCAACTCACTCTACAATCACATTATTATAATTTTAAATACTGAATTCGAAATGCGGCTTTATTTGAATTCGTTTCTGTTTTTTCCATCTCGTTTTAAGTAAACACTGAGCATCCTCACAATCATCCAGATTCTAGATAATTCAAATTATTCGAATTCCTTCATTATGAAGTTGAAGCAAAGAAATATTCATTTCTTGAGTTTGAAATAATCGTCGTTAGATGGCGCTAGCTAATACTTCAGTTAGTCTCGCTATTTTGAATCAACTTGTTGATTGACCGTTACCAGTTACTACCTAAAGAGCCCTCATTATTATGTACGGAATATTATCAACGAACTTAATCTACTTCTATATCTCATTTATTAGAAGAAAAAGAAAAGAAGTTTTATCATGAATCAATTCTTTAAATATTATATGGAAAATAGTTAATTAGGGTTGAATTGATTCAGGGATACGGAATACCATCATTGGGAGAGAGAAGTTAGATATTTTATTACCTCTTATGCTATACAACATACCTTACTTTTCTTTATAATGTATATATAAAATATGAAACTCTGTTTTTGAAGTTTCTGATGCGATAATTTGCATCGAAAGACTTTCCCCAAAGCATGCATCACATCAAAAAACTCCACGAATGTCATTGAAGGTTTAATTCCTTCAGATAAAGTCTGAAAATGAGTAAAATCGCTGGAGGTTGAACATTGGATATTCATTTCAAGCTTTTCTTCATAATATAGACATAAACCCTAAAAAAAATTAATATATCAGAGAAACTTCATTCCAATATCGTACTGCAAATTCTGCATGAGATATTGATTTGAGATTTGTTTATTTTCTGTTATATTCATCGCACTAATTAATAATAATCTTTCCATGGTAATCCAGTTGGTACCGATCGTTTGCTCTCAAATTAATTTCATATTCTGCAAATGTTGTAAATATTTGAGAAACGTGCCTTATTTGAGAAACTTAGATTTAGCTAAGTGGGAAGGGTGGACCCTTATCCATTTAACATAAAGGGCGTTTCCAAGCTCTGAATTCTGATGGTTTCCATAATATTTCATCGAGAGAAAACCAATTGTCGATCACCTTTTAGAAGGTACGTGTCTAGAAGCCAAACAGAATATCAGCGTTTAATAATTTACGAGTGAACTTTAAAACTATCTAGGCTACAGAATTATACTTCATACAATATCTATTGTATTCAGGATCATCAAATATTAATTTTGAAAACTACGCAACACAAAATTATGGATATGAAAATATTCATGACATATTCTCACAAAACAGAATTTCAACATAAATCATGAAGAATATCTTCAATGATTACCAAATGAGATCAATATACCCTTCACAACATTCGTTTTCGAGAAAAAAAATGTAATCCCAATATCAATATTGAACTCTATTGAAATTTTTTTGTATTTCAATATACATGAAAGATATGAAGATAAAAATTCACAAAGGACTAATTAATACAATGGTTATGAGCTATGCTCTTCTGTTGAGCTGATAAGCAAAAGATGTTGTGTCTCCAATATTGAGAATTGGTAATGGCACAATAATTATGATGTAAATGTTCGATTTAAAAACCATTTGGGAACCGAAACAAGCACACAACTATTTCGAAAACCTTCACAGTTACTCGTGTAAACCATAAAGTTGTGCCGAAGTCAAAAACCTACAAATCTTTCTTCAGTAATGTCTGATCTTGAAGAACAAAAAAATATTCCCGAAGTGAACAAAATAAAAATTTCAAATGAAGAAAACACGAAAATGGGGATTTTAGAAAAACATACGAAAAAAGCAGAAAATCAGGAGGGTGCTAGCTTTCAGCTCGAAGATAATGGAAAACAAACAAAATCAAAACCTGATGAATCATCAACACTCGGAGTTGAAGATTTTCAGAAATTTGGACAGTTTGTTGTTCAGAGTTTGATGGAAATGTCCCGAAGTGAAGCAGAAGAATGTATTTTGAAGATCATTGATGATATTCACGAATTCAAATCACGTTCAACTGATTAATTAAAGTCTTTCCTGAAAACATCACGATAGAGGAATAACACCAGGTACTTGATATTATTGTCAATTTAAGATATTATGTAATAAATCCCATGGAATTCTATTCACGATATTGTTATTATATTATTATTACCGAACGGTTAAAAAATAAAAGTTATTTTTTTCATATATTTATTCTTTAAATATTTTCGATTATTCGAATATTAATCGTATCAAGAGTTTTGAGAGTATTGAGTTCATTTTTAATGATGTACTTTAGTTTACGAGAGTTCTATGGAATATTTTGAACAAAATAAAAAAAACTCTTCTTCTGCCACATTAAAATTGATTGAAAGTCAATTGCATTAAATTTATTACTTCTGTGTAAGAACTTCAAAATTTAGTAATTTTAAAAGCTTTGAAATTAATTCAACTTACACCCTTAATGATTCTATTCATTCGTGTTCTTATACTGTTTCGTCCTATATTTTCTCGTTTATTTATTTTCATAGTTATTTACATATTCATTTGTTTGATAAAAGTAATAAGAATAATACCGATGAAAATAAAATATGATTTGCTATATTTATTTATATCGTTTTTATTTATATTTCGTTCAATTCGACCAAAACATTCATTAGTTTTACCTGTATTTCTACTATTGTCATAATTCTATATTCAGCCCCGGTTTCAGACCCCGCAGCTATTCAATATACATTTTGTTTTGTTTATTTTATGTTTTATATTGATATTCATAACATGGCTTGTTTTATGTTTTATATGAAATATCGAGTGATAAAAGTGGAAATAATGAACCACACTGTTAAATTTTCAGTAATTGACATACTGGTTTTCATATTTTGTTGGAGGACACCACCAAAAATTCCAAACGTTACAATCAACCCGCCTTGCAGCGGAAAATGGATAATCATACTAACTCAATTTATCAATCGACAGACATTTGCAACTGGGAGCCTAATCAAATTGTGAATGAAAGAGAGCGGCCCAATTCTCAATGATTGATAACTTTCCGATCATTCTTTCTGAAAATCGTTAATTCAATTTAAAACGCAACCCCAAATTAGAGTTATTGTTCTCATGATAACGTGACATTCAAAAAATTTCGCTATGCGATTTCAATTGATATTCGGAATATCAACTGGTCCGATAATATAATTCAATTTATTTTGATCGATTTGAGGAGTTGAACGTTCAGATGTCATGGATGAACGGAGAATTATTGGTTTTATATCTTATTGATGTGAATTTTCATTCGTTCGTTTACCTTTTTTCTTTAAAGAAGTTTCGTCTGACCACCTTACGTAGTACAAGGAGAACTAAAAGAGCTCTCTACTTGAAATTTGGTACAATGCTTTTCCACATTTGTTTTTCAAGAAATTGAAGCTCCAAACACAAATCTGAAATCAACTTTTCCTGGGCTGTGCTGTGCATACCATGAAAACATAGAATGAGGTGATACTTCAACACAAAAATTCTTTAAAGGTTTTTATTTCCACCTTTTGATATATGCCAATGCATTTTGGCACTCATCATCGAAGAGTGATTGGTATATCCTGTATTCAAATTTGTCTATTTCGGGTGCAATCGATCTTTTCACAGCTTAATTTCTGGATGAACTTCTTATACATACAAAATTTCGAGCATAATTTACATAATTTTCAATTATTGGAATTAAAAACTTGCCATATTCCTAATCATGGATATACCACGCAGCTATTTCAGTTATATGAGTGGTTAATTCTGTGTAAACAATGATCCCCCTCTTATAATTGAATTGGAGGCACTGCACTGACCACTGGTGGTCAATTCATCCATAGGGAACAAAGATACAACTGTTCAAGTACAAGCCCCTGTGACATCATAATGCATTGACACAAACATGTAGGAGATAATGAATAATGTTTTTGAGTTGAAATCACTCTCGAAAGAAAGAAAACTGCAAGTTCCACGCAGATGGATATATCACTGGATATATTTACTAACTGAAAAATCTCGAAGTACACAGTGCGACAGCTGATAATGAATTAAGTAAGATATATTTTCACAGAAGTAGAAAAAATGCAGTTTACATACCAGGCATTGATGCCTTAACTTGTTTGAAAACTAAAATCCAAAATGGTTATTAAAAAGTGATTAATGACATTGTGTTGGAGCATCATGCCATCTACTAGCGCAAGCAGTATTTATTTCACATTTTTGTCTTTATAATGTTGCAAGAATTTCGGGAAAAATGACATAAATTCCAATTTGAACAGGCGTACAGAAGTTCTTGACTTGAGATAATTATTTGTATGAAACTCAGCTTCACAAACGCAAAGCAGAATTTTGAATATGAACGCTTCTACAGATTCATTGTCGCGAATAAAAACATAAATTCACACAACATTGAGATTTATAACGATCCCATCGCTGAATAAAAATTATTTTAAACAATTTAAATTTAAGCCGCTTCATGATTCAGGCGGTATAAAAGTTAATCACAATTACACCCTTTAACCTCGCGTAAACCCCAAATCTCACCACAGGAAAAAAGATACGGAACCCGAGTCGCAATTTCATGGTCGACTAATGTAAAACTCCACGTTTAATTTTAAAACGAGGGTGTCGCTCAAATTACCCCATTTGAATCTGGCCAACACATACACGCATCACAATCGTAGAAAAGGGTTGTTTTTTTTTTCATTTAACATTCTTCGTTTGAAATGTTCTTGACATTTGTATTCTAGTAGGTTTTGGGAACAACAATTAGTTTTAATTATTGTGGCTGGCATGTCGAAAGCTCACTAGAGGTCTTCATTAGTCATTTGAAATTTATTCATTTGATCTCTTTCATTGATTTTTACAATCGTAATGATTAGTAGACCCTTTCAGTGCCACAAATTCGAATCAATGGGCCACTGCAAAATTTCATAAACGCTTCAATTTTTTTAAATGCTCATCAAAATACGCGATCATATGCGATAAGATGAATTGAGTCAATTTTTACTGAATTTTGATATCACACACAGGTTTGATTAAAAGTTTAATGAAAAAAAAAATTTTTTTTTTGAATTTAATGTAAAGATCCGTTGTCTTAATCAATTCACAGTCATCAGGGTACATCTCGCATCAGGTTTATGACACTCAAAATAGATAATAAAAATCAATCACCGTTTAAGAGATATAGAAAAGTTGGTGTTTTTATATATATATTTTATATTTATATTTTTTAACGCAGTTTTTGCCCCAGAATTGTTGACAAGCATCTCATAGGTTATACTTCTTATACTTCTCAAATGCTTTCATTGTGCATCGAAAATGGGACAGCCTGTACTTAAAATCCGCCGTCTTAATTTTTAATCGTTTTCTGCTTCCCAGCCTTTTAGCTTTTTAGACAATACAGCACAAACATCTTCAATTGGACGAGCTTGCAATAAATTTGGGGGTTGTCGTTCAAAAAGGAATGTTATGGGCATTCCACTAATTTTGAGAGACATGTGCATAATAGCACGAAACTAGATCTGTCCAAAACGTAATATCATCTTGGGCATGATTTTCTGATGGATAAAATTAACAGTTGTGAATGTAACTGTCCACAACTTCGCTTCTAACTTGTCCCACATAAGGCCTGGAAAGACCACTAGTTGATATCGCGCTCCAATCTAAAACTTTATCAGCAAATTTGGCCTTTGTTCGATTCTATTTTCTGGACAATTTTCAATATTGCTGGACTGTTGGTGTAAAGTCAGTCGTATCCTTTAATTTCGGAATAAATCAAATGAGTGAATTTTTTCTTCATCATCAACATCTCGGTATTCGGTATACCTAACTGATTTGACGTATAATTTCGGCATTCTTTTTTAAATTAATTTTTCATACAGTTTAAATGCTAAAACTCTTTTTTATGCATATAAGGATGATATTATGTTCTTCTAGTGAACTAATTGTTATGGAATTTATAACGTAGTTAGGCATTTATTTATCTTGAATTAGACCTAGATGCATAAAATTTTTACGGCTTCACAAGAAACAGCATATGTGTCTCGTACGCGAGCGTATAAACATCGAACAAACGGAATTAAATCTATTGACATTATATGCGAATCTACAGTGAGGCACTCATAATGTCACTATTTTTATAACAGGGGGGTCAGATATGTGAGCGCATAGAAGTGCCGGGCATTATAGATTGACTTATGGACCGTAGCCCTTCGGACAGTGGTCATTTCACGCAATATTGAGTCACCCCCACAAGAGCCCAACATCTGGCCCATTGACCAAATTTCAATTCGATTGTTGTTCATCTTAAATCAATTTTCCTATTCATCTGTGGCAGTTTCATATTTATTTAATTAACATTATTCTCTAATATCGTCAGTGAATGCAGTAAAATTGGTTTATGAATTCATAATTCTATTATTGTCGAGATCGTTTGGTTCGAATTCCCATGGGTCGATTTCTGAATAACCTGGAAATTTCGCAGTTAGCACTTCAATCGAAATATAATAATCGAATATAATAATTCAGGAAAATAAAAAGTGCAATTTCATCTGAAACCTACTCACGAAAATAGAAGAATTTTGAATGTGAAATTTGTTGCCTTTTTTGAACACAAGTCAGTTGCAAATTGAGCAATAGTTATTTACTATACATTTGGAATAAAGTCATCATTACTTTATGAGTGTGTAAGTTGCAAAACGAGTGCGTAACACGAGTTATGTATAAGCATACGAATATAGTAATGATGCATTATCACACATGTATAGTACAACATTTTATGTATAATGAACAACGTTGTAATTAAGTTTTGTAAAATTAAAATGAAATTATTATAATTGATTCTTCTTCTCCTTTATTTCCCAAACTTAGGAAAACCATATCATAGTTGATATCAATTGCATTGAGATCATCGAAATACATTGACAACCACTTGACGTCTATCAAGTTTGATTGTAAACAATGCCTTTCAAGTGAAATTTTTGGCTTCCATTATACAGGGTGTTTCATTGGAAAACGGAAATACTTTACAGGTGCATAGGTGGCACCAAGGCGGTTCTGGAGATACCCCATTTATTGGGTCTTACTGTCTTCGTAGCCGAGATATAGGGTGTTTTATGAATTTTGCCCGTTTCTTTCTGAGGCCATATCAAACGAACCACCCGGTGTATTTTCTTCATATTTGGCAAATATGTTCCTAATTGGGAGCCCAAACGTATCATGCAATAACCGCCTTGAAAATCCAGCTCCGGGTTAACAAAAAATTATGAAACTTTGAATCCTCGAAACAACACCCTGTACCGGGTTTTTCACCATAATTTGAGCCCCCCTTTAACTTTTCTACTAAAAGAGGTACAAAAAATGTTTTTTACAAAAGTTTCACGAAATCAACTAGTGTTTTTTAAAATGATTTCACAAAACGAAATATATACAGGGTGGGCATTATATTGATTGCAACTTCATTTTTTCAAATGGAACACCCTGTATATTTTTCTATATTTGACTAGATATTTTTCCCCTGATTTCGAATATATAACATATGTTTGGTCTATCTCTCTCATTCGGAGAACCACAGAGTTCCAAAGTTTAAGAAATCTCGAACTTATCCAATAGTATAGAAGAAGTTGCTCCCCCTAAAACTCTGCTGGCCCCCCCTAAAATTTAACGTACTAGGGCTTTAAGATTAGCAGAACTATAATTTCGCTTTACTTTGGCCCCCCCAAAAAAAATTCGGTTCGCTCTTGGCCAGCTCTGTTTTTGAAAGCTGGCGTCGCCACTGATATTAAGGCATTATAATCTTATATTTTTTATTACTGAAGAAGAAATATTGCATATGTTGATGTGATGTGAAAATAAATGATATTCGTTGTGATTACATTAGAATGCATCCCTGCATTGAATGATACTCCAGGTATGAAGTGGTTACGTTTGTAGTACCTTTGCAATTGTATTTATAATGGGAACGTTCAAATTTTGACTACTCGCTGCAGGAATAAAGCTAGCCAAGAGTTCAGCAATCTCTAGTTTTTGCTGTGCTGCAGCTTATACATAGCTTTCAGCAACAGAAATGGCATCCTCCATGCCATTTCAAGGATATTATTACATATCTTCTCCTTTGTTTGCCAGGTGAGAGTCAGATGATTATTTATAGTCATGCTGCTAAACTCGATGCACCAGAATATATGATAATGAATATTACCTGCAATTATGTTTCGAAATTATGAACATGTCCTGCCAAAATTCAGATGAGATAATAAGATAATATCGAGGATAATATACATACCTTGACATAGAGCAATTCAAAAACTTTTCAATGTCTTCAAATTCTAGAACCTTGAATTTTTTTGGAATATATTTTCTTAAGATTTCAATAAAAAGGTTGTCATTTTGAATGACTTGTAAAATCAATATTACGTTACAAGTTGAGTATACAACGTTACATTGAATAGGTTTTATTTTCCACAAACTTAACCACATGGAGCCATCAACTTTTGAACATAATTCTAATCGTCCATAACTACATGGTTTCAATTTCCAGAATGCAACATTAACCAATTGTACATTTAATATAACTTTGGTGAATAAAAATGACGTTTGAATAAGAATTATTTATTCTCGTTCATGGTAACTAATTAATCGTTTCCATATCAACGTACTTTTTCCTCCGGCAGAGGAAAAGTAAAACTTTTCGATAATCCTGTCAGTCGAAAAAGGACGTTGTTATTGTACGTTTGAAAAAAAATCATGAATGCACAACAAGAACGGAATTTTCGTAGGGTGTTGAGTTCATGGCGAAAACACGCAGAATTTATTTTTGAGAAAGTTGTAAATTGTACAAGCTTACAAAAGACCCTGGCTTCAAGTCAGTGTTTTTTTGGTTTCCTTTTATTATATTCTGGTACCAAAATATGAATGAAAAATATTTTTTCGAATTGTTCACAATAAAATGCTAAACCAATAGTCATAATTTCAACATTTCACGTAATCAATCAAGCACAGTAAAATGTTTCCACTGAAACCCCTTTCGACTAACGAGTCCATAATTTTTTCTGGATTTTTCTACTATAAAATTTCATTGAATAGTTATGAGTCATAGCAGCTCGATTGAACATGGCCATTATCGAGGACCTATGTACTGCTAGAGATTTGAGTTATGACACAAGAACGCGTGGCTGCCACACGCTGATCTACTGTCCATTGTTTCCCTTTCAAGAAGAACACGTGACCATTATGGTCGGCCTATATCCTTAAAGCTTCTATTTCAGAGACGCATTACAGATATTTCAATTTCACTTCTACGCTTGTTGCAGAAATTTGAGAACTAAAATTTGATTCTCATCTAATCAATGAGTATTTCAATAAAAGGAAAATAAAGCTTCATAAGAAATATGACATTGATTCCCCGTTAATTCTTCTGGTTAAAATATTTCAAAACAACTACAAAAATTTGTCAATATCAAGTTGGCATTTATGCCATTTCATCATTATTATAATAATGATATCCAATATTATTAACGCCTTCATTGAAAGGAAAAGATGTACCTACTTTCATTGTAGATTTTGCACATACCTATAACTATTCTTAGTCAACCATCACAAGAAAGGACATAAATAACAACAAAAATTCATTATAAAACATATTATAAAGGTTCAATGTTTCCTTCCTACTTGATGACAGTCGGAAAATTCCTGCAGTAAGGCCCTGTACTGTCCGAAGCATTAGAGCATTTCATTTTTAGTTACTTCGGTTACATATTCGAGTCGAACGAAATTTGTTATTTTAATTATGCTATATTGACAGCCCTACTAAGCCGCTCACAAACGAATGAGGGGAGGTTTCACCCCTTGGAAAATAGTTCGTTTAGGTTAGTTTCGGTGGGAGTTATCCTTGGCAACGCCCCCTATGATTTTTAGTAATGGCGATGCAAGATATGAATAAATGAATGACGATATTGGTTGGTATTCTAAATAAAGGGTGATTCACCGCGATGGCCTCTATCCCAGTTCATGGAAAACTAATCATAATTTTGTGCTCAATTTTTGCATGTTGGGGTTAGACACGATGATCTTTCTCCCTAAAGTTTTTCAGATCTTTACAACTTCCGGTTATACAGGAAACAGACTACTACTTCCTTATTTCACACTCAGTATATTATTGCAACATTAGATAGCATTTTTATGACAATTTCAGCAATATTCCATACCTTGGGTGAAAACTCAACGGTTCATCATGAGTTAATGGGAAATGCAGAAAAAGTTTTCTTCGAAAAAGCCTTTCCAATTTTCGATACTGCAAATACGTACTATTATGAGAGTTTTCATAGTTTGGACCAAAAATGTACAGGGTATTTATAAGAACATCGTAAACTTGCACTACTCAAATTCATCAAAACTCAAGATTTTCAACTTAGAACCTATATTTTTTATCATTTCAGCCACTTAAGCGAATCCTATACCTGAAATGAATACTCTTAAAGTTAACGAGAAAGAACTTCAAATCAGGGGAAACCGCAATTTCTAACTGTGCCGAAAAACACAGAAAGAAACTAAAATTCGATGTTTCGATAACTAAATTTTACATTTCATTAATTATAATTAATTTTTCATTGGGATTCTTGAGGAATCTATAAACCAATAAAATTTTCGATTACATTCAATTGATTGCAATTCTTGGAATGTCAAATTTAGGTATCGAACCATCGAATTTTAATTTCTTTCTGTGTTTTCCGGAAGTCACATTCCTGTACCCAATTAGAAATTGCGGTTTTTCCTCATTTAAAGTTCAGCCCCGATAACTCTTAAAGTATCCATTTTAGGTATAGGGTTTGCCCATGTAAATCCCTCTCTTTTTATACGTAGAATTGAATGAAATAATAAAAAATATATCGATTAAAACCTATATTGATCGAACTACTCATACTTCGACAAAGATAAAAATTTTCAAGAAATATTCTAATTATGACTGCAAACTAATAAATAAAATACTATTTGATATAAATCAACATTCATTATTACTCCCAAATATTAAATCATATTATCATATGAATATATAACTATAAATTAATGTTATGTTATGATGTTTGAAGTCTAAAGACGAAAATCCCAGAAGTACGAAAATATATGGAGATCTGTTATGTCCCGAACAATCGCGAGAAACAGATAAGAACCTTTGTATACGAGTTTTCAAATTCAAAATAAATAAAATAACCTGATTTTCAGATGATTTGAAAAAATTTCGTCTTGTATCTGTAAGAAGGTTTATGTATGTATGTATGTATGTATATTGTCTTTATTTCCAACTAAACTTACATCAATTAGAGAAAAACAAACAAAAATACAATTGATATACGTGTTGAGCAAGAAATATGGCGAAGTCCAGATGAGTCCCCTAGGAGACTCCCTGATCCACTCAACCATTGAATCGACAGTGCTTCATTCTGAATAATAGGAAAAAATTAACAAAAAGAGAAGGATAAAGAGAAAAAAAAAAAATTAATAACACATTCTTATCCATGTACAACCAAAACATTCCTTCTGTATCCGGGATAGAGAGGCATTCATCGCAATTAAGTTATGTTTGCATTGACAATAATTTCCTTATAACATTTCCTGAAAGCTGCTCTAGATAGTTTCATCAAAGATTCAGGGTGACTATTGAAGAATCTTGCAATATTGAAAGAGAAACCTCTTTCAAAGATCGAGGTTTTATGATATGGTGGAGTGATTTTTCCCCTGAACCTAATATTAAGATTATGCACGTGCGTTCGGAAGATGATTTTCTTATAAAGGTAAGGTGGGCGTTGGAAAAAAACAATGTCTCTGTAAAAACATGCACAATGCAGTTTTCTCCTTTCTTCCATACTCAACCATCCTGCCTCCCTGAGTCGTGGAGAAACTGATTCGAACTTCCTCACACCATAAATCAGTCTCAGACATGCATTTTGAATCATTTGAATTCTTTTCTTATCATAGTAAGAGAGGCAGTTCCCATAAACAACATCGCATTGATTGAACATAGACAAAACCATTTTTTATTTCATTTGTGATTCAACCAATATAATAGATGATAGTTTATAAACATATACATATAGAATATCCTTCATGCAATGCTCAAGAAACATTGCATAGCAATTAGGACGGTGAATTTTTCTGTAGGATTTGAATTCAGTTTCTTCTTTTTTTTTGTTAGCAATATATAGTAATTGTGTTTCTCTAATTCTGTGGTTATTCCGTTCATTCTTCCACATCTTGTAGAACAAAATCGTGCGAGAATATATCAGAAACGCACAGTTTTCATGGTTATATTTTATTATTCTATGTTGGTTCTCTGAACTTTCCGCCACGGCTTTATCTGTCAATTCATCAATTTGCCTTAAAGAAATCAGTTCTGCCAACCAACATTTTTCAATACAAAAATCACTAAATTATATTTATGGAAATATTTCATTAATTTCAATGAAAATGCAATGAATTAGAGAAAATAATGTATAATACTCGTACAGAAGGCTCATTCTACCACTCGTTCATTCCAAAACTCGCCACTTCGTGGCTCGTTTTTGAATTTTGAACTCGTGGAAGAATATCAATGCCTTCTGCACTTGTATTATAAATAACTATTACGAAACTCACGATTAGATCATGTAAATTGTTTTCCATTTAGATAATAATAAAAGATCATTCCATTTTCATATTTATTAAATCACATTGATTTTTCTAATATACCTAAAAATATTTCATAATATATTTTGTCAAAATTTCGGAATATCTTCATTCATTTTTCCTTCCATTTCACAGTTCACAGCCACATAGCATATTTACATAACATAATAATAGGAATAAATCAAAAAAATATAAATGAATTTTTTCATATCTGATACACGTATAAACAATTATAGATTGTATACCGAATGAACTAATACGCCATAGGTTTGCCAATTCATCTCAACGAATTCATTGTACTCATTATCAGAAATTTCTCCAGAATATCTCACTGCTGGAAGATATTCGCATTCGAAAAATTTTAAAGATGTAGCAACTCTGTGGTGATGTCTCACTGTATTTATAGAAAATAGCACATCGACCTTATTTCGTCTCATCAGTTTGCCTCGAAGGTATATTGTCATGGATTTCAAAATCTGAAATAGAAATAAATAAAATACATTATATTTGCGAAATACGTCATTCCATTAAATAGAGAAATTGAAATATTTTTCGAAAGTTGATGGGGTTAGGAAAGAGAAATGAACGTCTTTAGCCAAAACTTTAACCCATATAACATATGTTGATGGAGAATACCGAATCAACATAAAAATCATAGCTTCTTCTGAAAAAAACTTTTCGAATTCAAATTTTTCAACCATTATTGATGTGAAATCAATTGAATGCAGACTAGACTATTACTTTTTTTAGTGTTGAAAACTTCTTCCAGTGAAGAATACTAAATGAATATGAATATAAAATTCATAGTTACTTTCCACTCAAGACTTCATTTTGGATATAAATGAGTTAAAGAGGAAAAATTTTGTCTCAAATCCATGCAAATATCAAAACAAATGGCCTTAATATTTACAACGTTGATAAACATTTTTTTTACATGAACTTAACCACTGAAGCGTGAAGAAAATGTCAATGCTAATACAAATTCGAATATATTAAAACAAACTTTTCAGTAGATAAAAATAATTCATCAATAGAAAAAATCAGAACTGGTAACCATTTAATACATTATACGATAGATTCAAACATTACAGATATGATAAGTGAAAGATTTCTGATACATAGCACTGGGAGTGACGAGGGATGCTCAAGTGATTTCTACCCCTCATCGCGGCCGAATGAACAGCCGACCTAGGAAAATGTTCCATAGGAATTTTGTAAATAGAACACTGTAAACAAAGTAAATGACATTCAAATTTCTCATGAGTATAGAGAGCAGTTCTGTTAAGTCAACCACAAAAACAATTTTGAAGATCAATTCAGCAGAAAATATAAATGATGCTGTATAGACTATCTCGGTGGCACAGTGAATTAAGACCGCTTGGTGCCGAAGGTACCTGGTTCGAATCCTGGCTAGGTCATGGATGTTGTGCATGTCTGGTGTTGGTTAATGAATATGATAGAGTCTTATAGATAATGAAGTGTTCGTTGTGTAGATGGCCAAAGTAGCCTAGCACATATAAAGGAAAAAGAGAGAGAGAGAGAGAGAGAGATATGATGCTTAGATAAGTAAAGAACACAAGAATTTGCCACAACATAATATCATTAAAAAACAATTTTAACTGCGAAAATAATGGTTCAGAGGTAGAAAAATATGAATGAAAAAAAAATATATCACGGTTATAGGAAATTCGATAGGAATAAATAGGAAACACAAAGGTTGTAAGTACAGGGTTAAGCTTTAAGATGATCATCACTCAGACAACTTTAGGAATCAGAAGAACAGAAAATATTAATTATTCAGAAAGTAGAACAGTTTCATCCACAAAAATATTCAACACAGTCATTGAATAATAATGAGGCAGATATTGGCGGGAACAGAACAGCGGTAAAATAAGTGAATAAGGAATACGTAAAGGGATCGTGTTAACACTTCAAACTGACATAAGAATAAACAGGAAATATAAAAGTGATAATTCAAAAACACCGATAATAGTATTTGAAAATGTTTACTCACCTCAAAACAATTACGTCCCGACATTAAGACAAAGGGCCTGTTGTCTTCCATGCTGTACGTCTCCACTTAAATGTTGTTGTCGATGTATATATATTGGGTGTACTTTTTGTTACCGTTGTCTCTCGGTTATCGAAGTCGAATGAAAACGATGAGCGAACAACCGATAATTAATATGCCTCCCCCTACCACAATTCACTTGACTCTACCCCCTCGCAATAAGCCACCCCTAATTATTTAACGAGATCAAGCGCATGTTCCCACACAATCCGAAACTAGGGAGGGTTACGCTTACGCATTAATCGGGAATAAGATTTCCTTACGTTCTCACAAGCGCCGATATTGACGAGCGCCGAATTGGTAATATACTAACTGACAAAAAAAACTGCAAAACCCAGAAGGAGCTGTTTAAATTTTAATTTTTTTTGTAGAACATATATAGTAGGGGAGACTGGGGTAGGTTGATACATTTTTAAAAAAAATTGTTAATAAAAATATGTGTTTAACATTTACAAATCCAATTATGTCGGAGTGAAATTTCAGGACTTCGCTTAAACGTTCAGCAATATCCAAAACCTGAAAATGGAAATTTCAACCTTGATTATGAGTTCTTGAAATTGTCAGTGCAAAGTGTCTCAAACCTCTCTATACATGGGAGGCTTGATACACTAAAAGGGAGGTTTGATACAATAAGAAATAAGGTACAAGCAATAAGAAGAAATCTATCTTTTATTATCATAACACTTCCTAATTCCTACATAATTCGCAAGTAAACATTTTTATTTTACTACTGACACTTCCACAGGCTGAATGGCACTTCATTTTCTGATGAAGATGACGATCCAGCTTGCATCTACTACATCATTATTTTCGACGTTCATCGGAAAAATTAATCTCATTCATTTTCGTCCTCAGGATCAAAGTCATCAAACACACTCTTTTTTGTTTTTACATTTCTGTTTAAAACTTTTTTTTGAGGTGAGATTTACTGTGTTAAACGTCTCTAGAAGACTAATTTAGAAAATATAGGACGTGATCATATTATGATATTCGGTTGAAGATCTGTACTACTGGCGTCTATGTTCTAAATGAATAATCGCATCAAGAATAAAGTAATGAATTTCGTTAGTTTTCGTTGATGAAGAGATAAACCCTTATGTTTGTTATGCAAATTCTCACATCGAATATGTAGAAAACACACTTTAAGCTTAAGATGACAAGATCGTTGCTAGATTTCAACAGACAATATTTTCACACTCATAGAGACACTGCACGTGATTAGGCCTTCTTTGGGGAACCAAGGCGGGAAATTTGAACATGTATCAAGCCTTCCTTGTATCAACCCTCCCCAGTCTCCCCTATAACAAGAAGTAAATGATTGAATTTGGAGAAAAAATCGTGAAGGTTTTTCATGTAAAAAAATTTTTGATACTTGAATATTGTTATCGTTTTCTGCAAGTTTTTTAAATTTGACAACAAATCAGCTGTCCGAGGAGATCCAAAGTCGATTTTTCGTTGTTGTTAAAATGCCTAGAGCACGTGTACGTGGAATTTATCGCCTGCTAAGTGAATTTGATGGAGGTCGAAGTACTGGTTCCGTAAACATGGCATGTTGATATGATAATCAGAATCATGGGAAATTCAGGCTGAACATCGAAAAAAATTACTTGAAGTGGGGGATTTTTACCGCTCGTTCCTTCGTGCGCCTTGGTCATATTCATGAAATCCCTACTCGGATTTTGCCTGACGGAATGAAAGAGCGAGAACGAGCGCCAAAAAATCGGAAGTTTTCAATTTTCATCTTTGGGAAAATCGTAAGATCAACGGCCCAATTATAAGTGAATTATTGAAATATCATTCATCGTATCGTTATAAAAATGGTTTTACTTTGCAGGTAGTTACATTCAACCGATAAAATTCAAATGGAATGTTAAATTCGCGTGCATTACAATTTTATTTGGATATTATTTAAATGAGCTTGAACAGCGAAAAATTCTTGAATGCCTTTTATCTACTTCAGCATCTCTCTAGCTCTATACCTATGTGAGCTTCTTCTTTTTTGCTTATGTGTGATTATCCTAATCAAACTGTCGCTTATTTATCTCCATTTTGGCAACTGTCATATTGAGAACTGTCTTTTTTGACGAATCCCGACTAAAAACTATGCCATCAATCAACATACGAAATTGTTGAAATTCACTGCAAAAATGGTGCAAATCTTGATGAAGCAGTTCGTGAAATTGGACACCTTCTCTATAGGAAAACTGGTGCCAAAATTTGGAAGAATTCTGAATATCAAACTATTTTTTCACCAATATCTACTCGCATTCATGCTGAGAATTCCAAAACCATCACTGGAACAAATTTGTATAGAAAACAAAATCCAAGCATTGTAAACTATCAAATTTTCTAGCGTGTGTTTGTCGTGACCCCCTTCTATTGAAGGAAAGTTACCATTCAATTCTTTGTTTTCTTTCTTCTGTACTAACCCCTATCGTTCTCAACACTCAGGTAGAAAACACCTGTTCAGATCATATTTTGATGTTTCACAAGCAAATTTGGACGAAAATTAGTATCTCAAATTTATTCATATCAAATATTTAGTATATTCCGAGAAAAAAAATTATGAATTATATTACCGCCCAACTTTTAGCAACTGAAATTTTGAGGGAAATATAGCATGAATAATTTTTACATAAAATCAGAAGCTTTTGTGCCATTTTGATCCACCATTGAGTTTTAATTTAAGAAGGGCGGTCGCTCATCCACATATTGATCCTACTAACATTGTTCTAATTCAAGATTAGTAAATTTGGAATTTAATAAAAAAAAAGGTTCTTTACTATTACTCCTCACCTTTACAATTATCATGGAACAATTAATACAAATCTGATTAGTGGATATGAATATTCGTGGAGAATTTGCAACCTTTTTTGAAATAAAGACAGATGATTATCTTGCCTTTTTCTGGTATCGTTGAACCCCTAAATTGCGATCAGTATAATATGAATACGTCTATATTATCCCGACCCCTATTGCAATGTGAAATTAATAAACAGATGTCACAAACTGAGAATACCGTATTCAGAAATTATTAGCTAGTGATGGAGGAATTGATTTATATGTATGATCGGTAACTAGCACGCAGAAACATTTTTATTTGCGTTATCAATCAGAAATAGTCAACAAGGCAAGGGAACCGATGCGTGAAAATGCGATTTGCGGTCTAGTCATGAAACTTTGTCATTTTCACGTAATTTCTGTGTAACCGACTGGAAGCAATTTTATTTATGGAGCTGATATGGGAGAAAATATTGGTTATGACGTTTTGTGTTTTATTCGACTTGTGTTACTGACATCCGACCTGATGAGTAAAATCAATGTCAATGATATAATGCACATAAAAATTCTATGTACTTTTGTTTTTCGCTGTATCAAAAGCGCTCTGCATGGAAACAATTTCGCAATTGTGAAAATTTTTTTGTTTCGAATTTCAGGTGAATTATTCAAAAATTATTCGCATTAGTTGTACATTGATGTAGAAAATCACGTATCATAGTTTTTTTTTTGCAATTTATTAATACGTTTTTTAAGAATAAAAAGGAAAAATTCCATATGAGGTTGATAACTATTCAGAAGATACTCTTCAATTTGGTAACCCTTCAAAAATCAAGAACTCGAATAAAATTTTTGGGAAAATATTTAACAAACTATTATTAATATGATAACGGAGAATGATACCATGATACTCAAAAAAATTTTAAAAAATCCCATAGTTGGTAGCCCACTCACCTCTGCCATCTCTACGTATGTGTTGATGTGGAAATCTTCTCTTTCTGATAAAAAAATAAAAAATTAAATACACTCAACGATAACTTGCTGTGAGATATATTTAATAATGAAAATGACAATTATTTGTTTTTAGACATTGAAAAAGGGTTCTGCCCAAAACGTATGTATTTATAATTTTGACTGTGATAAGAATCGCAAGAAAACTTTAGTAAAGGACCATCCCTTACAATCAAATACCTAATAGATCAGAAAATGACAATAAAACTGTTATTCAATAAAAAACTGATTTTCTCGATGACAGTTTTATATCAGAAGAATTTGACGATAATTTTTGATACAGAATTTTCTAAGCGTTAATTTTATCACCCTCTTGACGTATCGTTCTGAGGTGAAGAAAGTGTAGAGCTATTTCATTTGTTAGCACCGGTTATGTGCCAAATTTGCCATAGTTGAAGAAACTAAGAAATCATTAAACACAAAATAAGTATCATTCATCTATGGATGAATTTTTACGGAACGAAAGAAGATGGATTCAACGATATACTGACGAATATACATAATATGTTTCCGGTCACTTTTCGCGAAGTACACAATGAATGAGAAAATTGTTTACTTTTAATCCTTTGAATTTCGGCAATAATCCTGAAACAAGTTATCACGTTATTGATTTTTCGGTTATTTTCGTTAATACAAACGTATGTTATGTGATATCTCATTCGAATGATCTTTCAGTCCTCTAATCTTCATGTGAATTTGAAAATTATTTACAGGGTGAGCCAAAAAAAATGAAATTGTTTTTGTGTGTCATAGTATGAAATTCACATTCATCGAAATACTGATTGACTGTTTGAATCCACAATATAGAAAACAATTTCAAAAAGTGCGTATGATGAAAGTGAACTCAATAATGGAATATGTTTATACCAAAACTAGAACCGATCGATTAAGTCACCACATTTACACCAATGATATAACCACTTTCAAATTTTGGGGTATCAAAGAAAAAAATTCATCGAAGTCCAAAGGATTTAAAGGAAATCAAATATTCCAAACTTAACGTGCTCACTGATGTATATTGAATTACTATCTACTTGTTTTCATTATGTTTACACAAGCTTTGTCAATCCGAAGTTTTCAATTACAAGTGAAGTTCGCCAACCATCAGCAGAGGAAGTAGAAAATTAGTGGACCCAACTGAATGCAAATACTTGTAGCTTTTCAAATGCGGAAAGGGAGGGGACTACTGCGACTTGGATGGGGTTGTAGCGTTGTGACTCGTATGGGGTGGTGAACGTGGGAAAAAGAAGTAAATGCGACTCTCATGCGATTGCAGCACACGCCAAACTGCTTATGTTACACCTGCAAAGGGCTAACCTCTACGTTCTTATTTCTGATATCCAATATCTGATAGCTTTCGCGATTATTGCTTTCCTTTTCTCCGAATTGCAAATTTGAACGGACAGACAGAGATGCGAGGCAGCCAAAATGTAAAGGAAGGTATTAATGCCAATTAGACAATATAACTACACAAAACACTGCGAATTTTTTTTCACTGGGGTACATTATTTCCTCTTGCTTCGCAGGTATAAAAAACATGTAAAAAAAATGGTAAATGTAATTCAATTTTTAGATTACAGAAAATAATCAAATTCAAAGGTGAAAAAATCTTCTTGACCGATTTCGAAGGTCCATTTTAGGAATGATGAACTATTATCGGTTGCTAAACCTCGTTCATTCTCATAGCTCTAGAACACGATCCGTGAATTGTAACAATAGAATTAAACAATCAAATTAAAAATAACTTGGTGACATTCAATCATAAAATTAAAAAAAAATAGAAAATAAACAAACTGTTCACTATGAACTCTCAGGAGAACTGTAATTTTCAATTTTGTGCCGGGAGTGGTATCAAACAATCGAATTCAAATCTACCTGACAGGTTTCATTGAAATTTTTGTGTATATCTATAGTTCATCCATAAAATCAGTTAACCAAAATGTCACGTATCCGAGTGATCTGAAAACCCTCTAAATCAGGAAATACTTTGTGGGGAAAGGAATGAATTGTTTCGATTCATTTATTTGTTGAGATTATTGAAGGAATACCAAGATACAAGGAGTACAAGAAATACGGAATTTTATTGGAATGTCCAGATTATGCCAAACAGACGCAGTATTTATTTTCAAAAAAATTGATTATGGATGGACGAAAATGAGAGATTCCATGGATAATTTTGAGGATAGAAAGTCCTATAAACTTCCCGAAAACTCTTTGTTTGTCATATACAGGGTGTTTCTTATAGTCATCTTTTTTTTATGATTATTCGAGTTTATAGAATCTTGCAAAACATTGCTACATATCGGGAAAATAAAGACCAAAACAAATAATTCATTCATTCATTCATCATAGCATACTGACTGGGTTTTTTAATAATTTGAATTTTGCCGAGGACTTCAAAACAATTGTTTGAAATTTTTCTTTCGAAATCGATAGCAGGTACGAGGAAGCTACAAAAAATTCAGTATGAAATCACAGTTTCTTTTCACATTTTTTCGAACCACCAGGGGTCCACCGAAAAAAGTTCTGGAGGAAAAAAGTGGGCACTGTTTCAAAAAATATATCACCCTGTAAATTTGCAATAAGAATTGGGATATCACGTGATATAAACTCTTAAGTGAAATAACTATGCTGTATTTCAGTTGAATATCTTGTGTTTTGCTGATGCTATGAGGAAAAAAATTGTGTTTAACACCCTGTATCTCGAAAACATAGCGTTGCCCATATTTATAGGGCTCTTTCTTGTTGAATTCTCTGAATTTTCTTCTATACCTCTAATTCCGGAACACCCTGTATAATAATGGCATATGTCAAAAGGGAAAAATTCGAGCCTATCAAGTAATAATTCATTTTCTATATGCTCCTTCAATTCCTGAAGAAAATTGAAAAAGTGATAAATTATATTCCCGAGCCCAGGAAGTTCTAACTTCTAACCCTATATGTATTTATGCTCAGATTCGAGTATAAAAAGGAAAAAATCTACATACGAATTTCAAAGAGCGCGAAGAACCTGACTCAATGTTAGTGCTTTTCTCATGCTTTATTTGATATTACATAATATTATTCATTCATGTCGATATATTTTTCAGTGATCGTTTTACGTTCAAAGTATTTCACTGACCTAGTACAATGCTCCATGTCTTCTAGAACCTGGAACAGCTAACGTATGTTAGCTCACTTTAGCATACTGAATACGTTCATATGTTCAGCTGAATCAGGCAAAAAGTTTCTAAGACATCTTACATTTCAGTTAAATAAAAAAAACTCCATACAGTCTTCTTTTTTCAACTAACTGCTTCGTATCAATCGTATCGCTAATATCAAATCTCGATTCACTTACGATTTGACCTTTCTTATGTACAGTAATTCAAATAATGATTTCATCAATTAGGACAGTTAGAAGGTTTGCAGTGGAGTGATTGCTCATGCGAAAAAAAATAATTTCGCTACCGTTGTTGCTTTTCTTCGAAGTGAAAGAAGGGTCATACAAAATTTGCATATACCAGTGGAGGACCCAGAACCGCTTCATTGTTGATATACAAAAGGATGTCCACTCCGTCCCTTTCGCAAATCGATTTTCAACTAGAAAAACTGGACATTGCGAATATTCAAATACTGATAACCAGTTCTGGACAATGGTCAGCGAGGTCGAGCATGAATTTCAAATTTATCATTTGTTCACAAAAGAATATTTTCACGTGTTTTTGTTCGGCACTGTGAAATACAAAAAAGGAGGCTAAGCTTTTGTCGCATACAACTTTTTTTTCTAATCTCTTGCACGCGTTGTGTTGAACGCGCTAATTAAACGTTCTTACCCCAAATCAGGCACATACGGTATAGTGCGTATGGAAATTTTTTACGGGCTTATGAATTCATAAGCAGCGGGACATTTCTCTTAATTTACATACAACTTCCGCCAACACCGGCCTATCTATGTTACGTAGAGTTCAGTTACTAATGGAAGCTGTGCGCTGACGTTGTTTATCAATTAATTTAGTAATTGAATAACAGATTCAACTGAAGACCGATCACGAATAGCGTCATCTTTTCAGCAGATTTGTGGAGAAAAAATTATTCGATTGCTTAATAATTCGCCCGAATAATCACTGTCGATACAAATGACGCAAATCTGTGAAAAAACAGGATACTGAAAGAGGTAAGGGGAAGTTTTTCAGCCTAGTTCATACCCAATCAATCGATGAGGATTTCAACACAATTTTTAATATGTATATTGGATTGAATTTTCTCAAATTGATACAGGTACAAGGTAGAATGGTGTTATATTTAAAATAAAACGTTCAAACACGAAATAATTCATAATACAGTCAAATTTGAACATGACGAATTTTGTGTTGTA
Source organism: Harmonia axyridis (assembly GCF_914767665.1). NCBI lineage: Eukaryota > Metazoa > Arthropoda > Insecta > Coleoptera > Coccinellidae > Harmonia > Harmonia axyridis. The sequence goes on from NC_059508.1 coordinate 3,541,761, forward strand.
TTGTTTTTTGAAATATTTTCGGTAGGCTCCGATTCTGCCCTTCAAAATAGTATGTGGTACATTTTCATTCCATCTTTGGAGTCCCCAACAACTTTAATTTAAAATTTTTGAACAATGATAAAATATCGTGTTCATATCCAAAATTCCATCTCACTTTTTGAAGACATAAGGATAGTTCAATATTTTTTATCCCGACTATGAAATTCAATTCAATGACATTTTTTTTTTCAAATATATCATCAAAATTTGTCTATTCTGAGTTCAAGTTTTCGAAGGAACTAAGGGAATAGAAAGACAACTACTCATATATTTTTTATCAGCTCGAAATTTTGGTTCCAATAAAAAGAATGATCTGATACCCCAACAAATATTTTGGGTTGTTCTGTGGGACAGATATGAAGGAAGTTATATAGTTATTTTCTTGAAAATTCATCCCAATATGAAATCATCAAGAAAAACGTCACGATATCAATTCAATAACCGAATAGTGATTTATAATAGTGCAAAAGGAATTAATATTCTTCCACGAGTTCAAATTTCAACGAATGTTAGATGAACGAATTTTAGCCTTCTGTAGGCGTATTATACATTATTGTTTCTGATTCACTGAATTTTTATTGAAATGAATGGAATAATTCCATAAATATCGTTTAGTGATTTTTGCATTGAGAAATATTAGTTGGCAGAACAGTTTTCTATGTATATCGCCAAATTTGACAGCTAATGGATTAATCCGTGGTAGGAGAGTTCCGAGTAGCAATATAATATAATAATGTGTGGAACTGAGACATTCTCGCACTATTTTGTTCTACGGGATATGGCAAAATGAACGGATTTACCACAGAATTAAAGAAATTTATTCCTGTCATAGAAGAAAACAGAAAAAACAAAATTTTCATATTACGATTTCAATTTTCATAAGTAATTGTAGAAGTGCACCAAAATTACCAATAATTTTGCATGACAGCGTGTTGCATGAGTTCATTTCCATTTTTGGAGAAAGAGGCCGACACCCAAGGTGGAGGGCTCTTTCTCCAAAAATGAAAATGACCGAATGCAGTTTTTCAGAGAAAACACGCTTGAATGCGAAATTTTCCGGTCATTTTGATGCACGAGTGTAAATCAGGAGAATATTTCCCGAATAAACTGTTACATTACTTGTCAAACTGATTTAAAATGGAATTGCCATAGATTCGAACTGTATAAGATGCATAGAAACTATGCATCTATGAACAGAACAATTATCGCAGTGCAGTTTCGCTTCCTACAATGCAATTATCGCTGTAATTTTCGATAATTGTTCTCCTTATACATAGAATTTTTGACAGGAGGGAAATATTCAATTAAATATCGACGTCTACCTGAAAATACCGAATACTTTATTAGTTTCCTTCGAAATGAAGTACACAATATAAAAACATATTTTTTATTATTTTATATACAAAATCACAATTTCAGTCAAACCACCGGAGTTCAACGAGTTATCATCTCCAGATGACAACTTCAGCTATCGAAAATATATATTGGAATGTATTCTTTTTAAATAGGTAATAAATAAAATATATTTAATAAGGTACAAATGTGAAACATTCAGTGCAAGCACGATATTTACAATTATTTACAATACGTATTTGGTTTCGTGTGCTTCATCCAATGATATCTGCAGGAAAATGATCTTTCATTAAAGGCACATCAATTTCGTCATGGCACTGTCGGAGCTAAAATCGAATAGAAACATTTCTTTTTATGGTAAACGGAGCTTTTGTACAAGACATTAAAGGCATATTTGACCTAATACGCTACTTCGGCACCCCATGGTCTGTAAGGCTTCATTCCCTGTGAAGTTGGTATGTTGCTTTGGTTGTAGTTTTGGTGATGACTAGATGTGGGAATGGTGAATGTATTTGGTGGATACTGATGAGGACTGTACGCCAAAGCGGAAGTTGTAGTGGAAGTCAGAGGTGTTAGAATTGACGTCGATGAAGCCAGTCTGCCTGAGTCAGTGGTCTGCACAGACGAAGAAGATTGAGCGCAAGAAGTCGAAACGTCAAAGTGACCAAGCTCATGGTGCATGTTGTGGTGGTGTATTGGAGTCGGCTGATGCGTGTTCAAATTGGTGATAGGGTGAGATTGTGCAGTTTGATGAGCTGATGGTAATGTGTTGAGTGGAGGTGGTGGGGGGTAAGGCTGTGTTGAGCCATAACCCCAAGGACTTGTTGTCGCCTGTTTGCTAGCGAGTTCCCTTTGTGCTGCGCAACACTGAAGGTGCGAGGTCAATCTGAGCCTTAGGGGATTTTGAACGTCGAGTCCTTCTATTCTTTCGAGGTATCTGACGACTTCGGCCACGCATTCCCTGAATCCCATACCATGATAGTCCATTGCATACTTGTGGGGATCGTAAGCGAATGAGTCTATACCTGCAACAAGAAAAAAATTGAGAGATTGATTTCGAATGAGGTTCAGGAATTATTAAATTCTTTCAAAATGGACAGTCTGAAAGTTTAATGAGAATAAAGCCATTTTGTAATGTTCTCTTTCATGCACATTCTTATCAGTATGGAGCAAATTCATTGGATATATAGTAATAATCCTTTCAAAATGATTCAAATATCATTCCATAGATGAAAACAAATTGCGAAAGTATGGAATTGAAGATGAACATATGAATTCCAGGACAATATTAAATACGGCAATGTTCGTTCATCAGTTCCGAAATTAAATAAGTTGGAGAAAAAAAAACACCCTTTGAAATTTTGGAATGTGTAGAATTGATTTTTTTAATCTTCAAAAATTAAACTCCGGATATTTTTCAAAATATTCCACTTGGAAAAAATAAATTTTATGGAAAATTTCTGAATGTTATCAGAAACATTTTTTCGGAAATAAACGAAAACCTAAACATAACGAATAGTTATAAATGAGCGTGCCTTATCATTTTGTGGAATGCAAACGAACTGTCGAACAACTAAAGTGTGAAATAAAAACATTATGGTGGTAATGTTATCATGTTTGAAGACCGACAGGTGACTATAGAATCGAAGGGGTTTGCTGACCAGCGTGCGTGGGAACCGGCTATCAGAGTGACTCGAGTATAACAGCTGAAGCGGTAACATGGATCGGCCGTGGGAAAATAGTATGAATGATAGAAGCAACAGGTTTAACACTTTATTTATCCGCTATACCCTTTGAACGGAAATCCCTAATGAATTTTTGCACATTCAGAGGATGACCTTCGGACGGTCATAAAAAATCCTCATCATTCAATTGAATACATGAGTTAATATTTTCGATTTTTGGTTGAAAGTAATGACCTCAAAATTGGTATAAAAATATTGGCACAAATGAATTATTGCAGAAATTTGCTCATTAGAGAACTTTAGACAATTTTGGTACACTAATTCTGGTGAAAACCAAAGAACCCCTAAAAAAAATCTGTATTGAAGTGAATATATGTCGAATAATTTCATTTGTTATAAAAATAATTGAACAACTTAGTTACTCCGTAAATTTCATATATTTTATACTTATTCCTTTTGAACAGAAAATTCGAATGTATATTGAATAAAATGTCTTCATTAATTCGATAATCGATTAGATTTTCGGATTACTTATGAATGATAAAAATTTTAGTTTTTGCTAAGAACATTAAAATGCAATGAAAATGAATCGATAGAATATTTCCTTAATATAAAACATAGAAAGATTATTTATTATTTAATAAAATCACTGGGTTCGATATTCGTTTGATTAGAGAACATTATATGCAAATTCATAAAATTGGTGTGCCTATTCAGAATTTCATGTTTTTCGAGCTTTCGGTTTTTTATATAATATAAAATACCTTCACCTTTCAAAATGTACTGAATTTCATACTTATTTGCTAATTATCAAGCTCCTAAGTTCAATATCTTCTAATTTACTGAACTTTTTAACTGATGGTCCACTGTGTGCCTTACACAGTAAAGATGACCAAATAACATATCATCCCACCAGTAAATTACACTACACAATGAACTGCATCAACAAAATTCACATCGAATAAAACCTTAATAAGATGACATATCTTCGACCTACCTTTGGAATGCAACATCTTCAAATGGTCGACGGTCATCTGCAAAATTTCAGCCTTCTCCAGCTTTGCAGAACCCTGTTTCTCGAAAGCACTTGGTACGAGACGTTTCAGCTCGCTCAAAGACATATTTATGCGATCTCTACGTTTTTTCTCGATTACACCTCTACGTTTTTTTCTCGATAACATTTGGCAACTGTCAGCATCCCCTGGTGATGTGCAACTGTAAGGAATCAAGTGTTAAAGCCAGAAAACGAAGAGGATATTTAAAGTTATGACAATTTCTTAACTTGGAAGGTCATAGAGTTAAGGATGAATCCAAAATCAAAAGAGGTTTTAAGGGATAGAGATGACAATCTCTTGAAGTGAAAAGAAAATATTCTTGGGAATATCAGAGGTTTTGAAAGATTGCAATCACATATACATTGAGGTGAAAGTTGAAGAGTGGTATGAAGATAAAATGTTGTTATCAAAAATAGGAACGATGACAATTTCTCAGACTTAAATAATGCCAAGGAGAGTGTTAGAACTGTTGTGCAAAAATAAGGTTTGGAAATATGACAATTACTTGAACTTGGTTAGTACAAGCGAGAATTTCTTAGACTTTGATCATATCATTGAAAGAGTTGGAGGGTGGTTGTATTGAGTAAAGTGATTAATTGTTGAAGACATAAATGTTTTAGGTTTTGTAAGATGACAACTTGTTAGACTTGGATCATGTCAGTGACTTAAGGATTTGAAGGGCATTATAACTGAAGAATAAGGAATTAGATGTTGAAGTCAGAAGAAATGGAAAGATGTAAATGTATTTGATTAGTGTCAGTGATGTATAGATGTGATTGGGTGTATTGAGATTGAAGAGGTTTGAATTGTAGAAGAGTATTAAGAATTTGATCACTTACTGGTCTTTAGATTCCTCGGAAAACACATCATCACAGTCGTCACTTTCTGACAGTGGTCTTTTGACCGCTCTAGTCACTGGTGTCCAAGACGTAGTCGCGGGGTTGTTAGCGGAATAACCCCAGTGTAAGGGTGTGTTCTGAGATAAACTATGATCCATGTCGTCACCACACAAGACACACTTGCCTCGAAAATATTTCGGAAATGAAGCGCGTGACCAACGTCGTCTACACACGCGTGCAACCTGTAGTTGAATGTGTCAGAGACTTACCCTGTTGATACGAGCGACGTTTGGCCACGTTTTCATCCCCACTTCATCCCCACCCGGTAGTAACCACGCGACACTCACCCTCTTGCTCGCATTTCCGATTGATTCCGTTTCCCGTCCTTGTCTAGGGATCCTTTGAACAAATTCGATGTCGCGTGTTGGACATACTTCTAGTTTTTTCCCACAGGGTGTCGATGGAGATAACTGACGTGAATTGTGAAAATTGCCCTTTGAAGATTTACTGGGGCGCCCTATAATTAATTTTCGGGGATCCCTGCAATTTCTGGTGATTAATCTTTGACATGCGTAATGATACATTACGTTTTATATGATATTTATTGTTTTTAAGCCAAGAGAATATTGGTATTTAGAACTGAAAATTTGGCACTTAAAGTACAGAAAAAAATTTAATGATTTTTGATGCTCTTTGGATAACCGAAAACATTCATGTGCAAATATTACATAGGCGTACAACTCTGCTTCCGCCGTTTTTCCCGAAATTCGAGACTGTATTGTAAAAAACTGGTTATACATTTATCATTCAAAGTATTGACCATCGCTGGCCACTACCTTCTCCCATCTTTCGGGCAGCGTACGAATCCCATGTTAAAAAAACTTTTGAAGCGATCCACGAATCGATCCAATTTTTTACTTCTTCATAGGACCGGAAGTGGTGGTCAGATAGAGATGACGTGAGCCATTGATCGGAACAAGTTCGAGGAAGCAACGTCTGGAGAATACGGCAAGTGGACTTCCCAATTCAACGTTTCCAAAGTGTCGTGACCAATTTCGCAATATGGGGTCGAGCATTGTCATGCTGTAAAATCACTTGTCTCTCGTTGTATTGCGGTCGTTTGTCTTCTAATGCTCGGCTCAAACGCTCGATAACGGTCGCCTGTGATTGTTTCAGTCGGTTTTAACAACTCATAATACACTACGTCGAGCTGGTCCCACCAAATACTGGGGATGAACTTGGAACCGTAAATATACGGTTTGGCCGTCGACTTGAAAGCATGACCGGGATATCCCCATGATTTTCTGTCTTGATGAAGTAATCCCTCCTATTCTGCATCTTCGAAAACCTTCCCTCTTCCACCTTCTTGCTGGTCTTCGACGTCAAAATCACCGTTTTTGAAGCGTCGAAACTACTCTCGGCGCGTTCTTTTACTAATAGCGGCCTCGCCATAGCAATAGGTATTTTAGAGCATTCGATGAGCCTCAGCCGCAGATTTCTTCATATCAAAACAGAAAATTAGAGCCTTCCGAAAATGACGACAATTTGGCTCAGAGCCGGATTAGACTCATTTCCTCCCCTAGGCCAAAAACAATTTGCCGCCCCTCTGAGTGAAGAAAATTAAAAAATGTATTTAAACACGTCATTTTCGTAGGAGTTGATTAAAAAAATTTACTATCTGGAAATGAAACAATCTTTTGTGCTTATTTAATAGTATTTTACATAACATTCAAAAGATATTCAGATAACACCGCAATTACAGTTTTCATCATTAATATAATGAAGATTTTTTTTATTTGCCTTTTTTTTCCGCAAATTTTTGCCTCGATGTCTAATTTTTCACACCACTCAGCTTCAATGCACAAAACGGTAAGATAATTCAAACGCTTTTGAGATCGTAAATCCGATATAATTGGCTTCAAAGCTGAAAATGACCCCTCTGCTGAGCAGTTCGTTGCAAAAGTGCATAAAAACATTCTAATTGTGATATTCATGTAGGGAAACACTTGCACTAAGCTTTTATCGCTTCTCTTAAAGGTTCTGACTGAGCGACGTAGGCTTTGAAGTGCAAATATTCATCTCGAAGTTTTTTATCTAAATCGCCAGGAAGACTAGAGATGAGATTAGTAACTGCCTCTCCTAATTCTTCAGAATCAAGCGATTGCAACTGAGCTACGTAGTTTTTGAAGTGCAAATATTCATCTTGAAGTTTTTCATCTAAATCGTCAGGAAAACTAGAGATGATATTTGTAACTGCTACTCCTAATTCTTCAGAATCAGGCTATTGCAATTTGAATGAAAAAGAGAACGTCGAAGCAAAATCCTTGTAGCCATTTTAACGTTCATTCAATTCGCTTGTTAGATGGTCAATTATAACAAGACAAATCCCTACTCTGAAGATTTTCCCCCCACTCAAAGCAACATGTATAGTATATCCAAAGTCACTTGAACTAGTCTAAAAAACGCTTGGCCAAAGATAATTGCAAAACAGCCATAAACCATAGGCGCACACTTTTCAAACCCTTGAGTTGAAAATAATATTTTTGCTTATATATGGGACTCAGATGTCGATTCTTTCAGAAAATTTGTGACGTGAGTAGCTTTTGCTGTTACATCAAAAATGATATTACTATGTCATTCTACGGTGTTATAATTTGATTATTCTTTATTCTCGACGTGTAATATACTATCAAGGAACGTTATCAACGATGATGAACTGATCGTTGCATATAATTATAAGAGCACGAAAATGTTTGAGATGAATTCGGAAATGTTCTGTCTGAAGGTAGAATAGGTGCATAACTTTGAGATCCTAGAATGACATCCAATTTTCTACGTCAAATTAGCAGCTATGTTGCCGAATTGAATTTTATTTCTTCGTTATTGTAAGACGAAATTTATGTCCCTCAGTGGAAGCAGAAGGCTAACGATAATAATGTACAGGGTGATTTACCGCGATTTCTATTTTCTATAAAATACTTGATTGATTTTTCGATCTGGCTACGTAGCTGCTAATTTGACGTACTAAGAGCCTCAACATCATATGCATATTCTACATGATATCTCAAACCAGTAATAACATTGCTAAAATCAGAAAATGTAATGAATATTTTGTTGGTTAATCTCATTTTAATCAATTCTTCCTTCAGTGGAATATTTAGAACCCGTCATATATCAATTCTGACATCGAAAGTAAATAGAGGAATAGATTTGATTGCGAAATATTCATCTTTTTTTACATAAGTAATAGAATTGTGCCAAACATCGAAGTCGAAATCATTAAAAGCATCAGTCACACAACGAACTAAAACTACGTAAAAATGCATTTCAATAATGCCCTTATGGACCACACTGATCTATGCGAATTATTAGAAGGTAATCAAGAAGTGATATATGCAGCCAATGAGTGTAACCAAAAACGCTCTCAAAGTGGAAAGGGGAATACGAGGGGAAATATTCAGCCAATAAGATCAATCAAATCGGGACATTCTTGTTTCCAAGACGATTTGCTAAATACCGGGGTTTATTTGAGAGTAATAATAGCAATATTTTCATAAATTCCAAAGGAATTTCTGAAAACTTGGACAACCCTGGTATAATTGAAATATTCAGGCTTCCTCCAAGTGAGTTTGGATATACTATACCACTCGAGTTTCATCAGCAGGAACAGTTCTTGTTGTGGCTCGTCTTTCTTCACTTTGACAATTCCCAACTCCAGAATTGCTCTTCGCTTTCTCCTCAAATCGATCTCCGTTGAGGTTCAGGGAATGAGCCGCGTATGGGAGCCAATATGCCAAAGGATAGATTTCTTTTATTTTTGCTTGCAGACATTACGAAAAAAAAAATGAACAAGTAGAAAAAGTGATTTGAAGTTGAGTTTCCATAAACTTTATTTATACTAAAAATTTCACTAATAATATTCTTAAATACCGAAACACGAATGGCGGAAACTCTATAATGGTTAGCTTCCGATTCTCCTTCAATTTCCAAGTTTTCGTCAGTGCGTTGTCGTTGCTGTTATAGGATGAGGGCGGGCCTAAGCGCTTTGCATCGACGGACAAATACGACCGACCAGCTATCAGTGTCGATGCCGAAATTCGCACAAAAAATACACGTGTATTCAGTGACGGATCATAGCAGAGTAGCACGAGGTGCGCGCTTCGTATTTTCCCAGACGAGAGTCGCTGAACAGGGCAAAACAAAGTAAATTTGGAACTGGATTACCTGTAAGACAATATTGAAGGGGATAATGTTTATAATGCGAATAACGAGAATTCACTTCCTGGTCTAAATGCATTGCTTTGTGACCTAGTAATTTATATGACAGAAAAATAGTTTATATTATAAAATTCACTCCACACAGCGTTAGTGATATAGCTAGATTTGATATTGAATATACTGACAGAAACAGAATTTACACTGTGTCCGTAAAGTATGGAACAAATTGATTTTCAGCTAAACAGACCATTTTAAGAAATAATCCTGAAACACGTCGATTTTTCATTTTAATTTACCGTATTTCAAAATAATAATCTAATATACAGGGTGAATCACTTTCAAGTAATTATATCACCGTCATTTTTTTTTAATGGAACACCCCCATTTTGTCTCAATTTTCCGATTACTCTAGCTGAGCTGATTCCAAAAATGTATCACATGCTGATTCCAATTGGTACAGGGTGGACTTTGCACTTTATGTTTTTTTCTCGATTTCGTAACCACAAATAATTAATTCATAATGAAAATTAAAAAACCATTATTGGCCCCGTCATACAGAGGGATCAATAAACCTTCCCTTATGAGTGAAATTTCATAGTTCGATAAATCTTGAACTTAACGGTAGAATTATTTCGAATTTTGCAGTTCGCAATTCACTAGGGATGGAATCAACAATTTTTGTTTGACTCGTGCTGTTAATATTTTCACAATATTCCACGAATTTCACAGGAAATCGCTAAAATAAAAAAAATTATCACCTCTGTATTTTCGTTTCTTTCGATGAAAAAATTAGCAAAAATTATGTGTGTGGAGTTGACCCAGCACTTTTTGAAAAGAATTTTGTTGTGCTAGGTTTGTCCTGCTTTGTACCGTTGAATGTATCTATGATTTCATATGAATCCTCAAATATTTCAAAAATCGGAAAAATGGGCCAGCACAGCACTCGAAAAAATGTGCTACACATATACCGAGTTTTTCCGAAAATCTCTCTAATTTTCTGAAAAATCGAAATTTAAAGAAGGATGCTCCATCACTTTGGTTTCTTCTTCTCACAAATGAAAAAACTTGTTTCATGCCGTAAATATTTCCACGAAAATTTTTAGAATTCTCCGAGAAATTATGAAAAAAAAGTCAGCCAAGCACTTCTATTTTTTTCCAAAAATCGAAAATCCAAAAGTGCTGGGTCAACTTTACTCACATCAAAAAATTGTGCTACACCCATGTAAAGGTAGGTATTCCGTAGAAATTTTCCCAAAAAATTAATCAAAAACAAAAAAATTGGAAAAAGGTAAACCAGCTTTGGCCTTTTTGACCGAGAATTGTTTTATACAGGGTGGGTATGTTGATATGTACATATATTTCAAATGAAGATTTCTGGAATCAAAGGAAATACCTACTTTTTGCCTTCACCATTTTTTCGGCTCGTTTGAAAAGACATGGCATGTTGAAATTTCATGAAAAAAATGATATATTCAGTTATATCTTGCAAATGGAATGGAATCGAAGGAAATGATTTTCGGAATTTGGTTTTTACTGACCTGATGAATCTTTTCCGAACATAAAATTCTATCAGAGTCCGGTCGACAGAATGCCCACTATACTAAGTGAGAAAAAAATCGAATCGGAAAAAATAGTAGGTAAAGGAAAAATGTGTTTCTTCTGACCTCAGGAATCTTTGGTTGAAATATATGTACAAGCAACGACTCACCCTGTATAGTTGGGCTATATATTTCAAACAATTTACTGGTAACTGACTTCTGAGGAAAAAGTAGAGAGTTATTTCTGAAAATCTGGCCAGAACAAGATAACTGCGCAAATGTAGCAAAAGTATCTGAAGCAATTTTCGCCGAAAAAAAACGAAAGTGCAAGACTAACTTTCTTCAATTTTTTTTACGGAAATCTCAAGGGCACAACTTCTCATAAGTGCAGCACAATTTTCACACATTTTCATAAGAAAAATCGAAATACAGATGTGCTGGATGAGTTTTTTCAACCTAATTTCATACTGAAAATACATCCCTGCAATGTCCATATCATCGAGTAAGGTAGATGATTTTGAAGGAAATCTGAAAAAATATCACCCGTAAACCGTCTTCGTAGAATGTGTGGCCCAATCAATTGATTCTTATGAACTCCACACCATACGTTCTTTGAAAATTTGTGTTAGGATTTGATGTACGTGATTGCATGAGGATATTCTTCACGAGAATTCCTCAGATTGAAAAAACCATCCCTCGTGAAATGTCGTCATCAATAAATAAATTTCTATTGATTATTCCTTCATTTCTTCAAATTAACCGACATCTCCAGAAAATACAGCAATTAGATGACGCAAGTTCATCTGCAGATTATACGGTGTATTGCGGTGTATTTTCTGGAGATGAAAAGGGTGAAGGTTTTTTTCTTCAATTTACGCCATACAGTCACTTGCTTGCGTAACGTTCATAGCATGAGCAATCCTTCTAGTGCTTTTTTTCTGGACGTATCTTTATCATTTCAAGAATGGCCATTTTCACGAACATAATTGAAAACTGATTCGAGAACGTTTAGAAATAAAAAATTACTTGTTCAGCAGTACATTTAATACTAATCTTGGCAGGAATTCGCCTATCGTGAGAATGTGTAGTTTATTTAATCAATATTGTAATGATTTAGACCCATTTAATGTAAATTTGAAATCATTTAAGCGGAGTATCGGAGGAATTTTCTTTCAGTGATTATTTTGTTGTTTCATGTTATGTTCCACTTATGTACACCATAGGATGTTGTTAAAATAGTTTCTTATGTATTAGAGGATACTTTTCTGGGAGTATTCCTGTTTGTATTCCGAAACTGAATAAATAAAAAATTAAAAAATAAGCATTATCCATCAAAATTTACAGTCCTTAGGAAATAGTATCGACAAACTTGAACAGTTACTTGCAGACAACCCAGATTTCTCCATTCTCTGTATAACAGAGCACTGTAAATCAAGGGCCAAATCTGCCAATTGGGATTGAAAAAATTCAAGTTAGCGGCCAGTATGTGTCGGGAAATAGGAAAACATCGGCAATTTTTATCAAGAATAATTTTTCAGCAAAGCAATGTGAATCCATTAGTAACCTATCTACCATCGGAGAATTTTAATGAAGTGGGATATTGTATGAAGTAAATAAAATGAAGATGATAATTGTGTCAGTGAAGACCTCCAAATGGAACTATCGAGGTATTTTTTTGAAAAACTTGAATGTTTCTGAAAAAATTGATCCCAATAACATCATATTTATAGCAGGGGACTTCAACATCGAAATGAAGGAAGGGAATGAAACTTCAAACAAGTTATTCACTCTTTTGAATCATTTTTCTATTGAACCTGAAATTAATGACTATATCAGATATCTCATATTTCGAAAAGTGCTCTAGATAATATATATACTAACTTTATGAGTAAGTTGAAAGCTGAGGAACCACATTTCTGATCATAGGGCTCAAAAAGTATCTTTCGAAATGAGTAACACTTCTCAAAATATACTTTCTGGAGAAAGATTTTTCACTGACGAAAACAAAGAACTTTTCCGAAGTAAACTTTCACAGCAAACATGGACAAATGTTTATGTGTCCGAAAAATCTAATGTCAATGAACAATGGCGTGTTTTCAGTAATCAATTCATAAGCCTTTTCAATGAATTTTTTTCTTCAACTCTAGTACCTACGAAAAAAAAAATCACTTTAAACCAAATGCTACCATAAAACAAACAAAACCTTTTTTGGATATTTTACTAGTTTTATCTGAATACGATTAATCATACAGTATTCTCTTTGTAAAAAAGAGTACGACAATATGTTAAAACTGGAAAAAATAGAGTGCTTGAGAAGAATAAGAAAATCGGATTGTAAGATGAAATCTATGTGGGCTATATGCAAAGAATTGACAGGAAAAAGTTGTAATGAACATAACTCAACAAGAAATAATTCAAAAAAATTAGCCAATGACTTCAATGAGAACCTTCTTAATATAGTACAAAATATTTCTGCTAATAGGAGCAATATCCCTTTCGACTGTATGATTCAAGAAAATAATGGATCTATATTTCTTAAACCGGTCACCCCGCATGAACTTGTAGGTTTGTCTCATCATCTGAAAAATAAACTCTGTTCTGGTTATGACGACGTACCTATTGCCATCGTGAAATCATCAATAAGAGAACTAGAGAACTGTCAGGAATTATCTGTTACACCATTAATAACTCGATGAAATATTCAATTCATCCCGATCAATTACAATTTGCTCTTATTAGAGCAATATTTAAAAAGGAGTATCCTGATGATCTGGGTAATAAAAGACCGATTAGTTCATTGCCTGCTTTTTCAAAAATCTTCGAAATGGTAATGATTTTTAGACTGCTCAATTTTATGAATGAACACAATATTTTCTCCAAATTCCAACATGTTTATCTGAAAGGCAAATCAACGAATACCGTCATATATCAGTTCATAAATGCAATTTTCAATCACTTAGAGAACAAACATTTAGCTTCAAGTCTTTTCATTGATCTTAGCAAAGCTTTCGATTGCGTTAACCATGTGATTACCGACAAAATCCATGAAGGATTGATTTAGAATTGGAATGTTCAATTCTTCGGCAGAATTTCAACGTAAGCCGTTTAAAACCTGCAACAAAGTGAAAAATTAATGGACTAATGATTTTCATTGAAAGTATATAAGGTGATAACAATAGAACAATATAAAGTGAAAACATAGCTCTGTTTTCTTCAAGCTAGACAACTGCTCCCTTTGGCATATACTTATACAGGCTGTCCCATAAGTGGCACGTCACAGTGACACCGGAGGTAGGTCAGCTAAAGAGGGACCTAACCAGCCTAACATGACCCCAGTAAAAGTTGCATGGTTTTCGAGTTATTACCAAATTACGTTTTTTAGTGAATTTTCACCTTTTTAACATTGTCAGGGTCAGAATTCTGCTGGAAAGCTCTCGAAGCTTATTTTTTTTGTTGTAATGGAATCTTAAATAGTTATTTAAGATGACATGAGTATGATTCTGTCAAAAAGTTATGTGGATTTCGTAAATTAATGGATAAATCTTGATTTCAATTGCTAGCAAAACGAGAACTTCGACTTTGGACACCTGCTGTGAAAAAAGAATCCTTGAAACAAAACGAGCAAGTAACATCAAAAAATTGGGCATTTTAGACAGATTTAGAAATGGTACAATACACGAATCTTATGCCCATAAAACTAGGTATTTTCATCATTTTACCGATGCTCTACTTTAACTAAGTTGAAACTAGGAACCCCGCTATCAGGTAATTTTGCCGCTTGCTATGACATTACATTTGATACCGGGCTTTGTTATTATTTGTTAAAGTCACAATAGGGAAAAAGATGGATTAGGGGAAGCGAAAAAGGAATATTATTGAAAAAAAAAGGTAAATTAATTAAAAACAGACTTAACTTTCGATTATTTATTTAATTCTTAAATCTAACTTACAGTAAATGTTCAAATTGTTTCCCTCGGATTCTAATGCATAAATGACACCGTTTTATAAAATTACGATTCAATTTTCTTAAACTAATTTCCGATATGGTCCGGGCTGCGTCGAATAAGAAGCGAGGAAGAATTGCGTGAACGCGTATTCGACGCAGCCCGGACCATATCGTGTATTGTACCATTTCTAAATCTGTCTAAAATGCCCAATTTTTTGATGTTACTTGCTCGTTTTGTTTCAAGGATTTTTTTTTCACAGCAGGTGTCCAAAGTCGAAGTTCTCGTTTTGCTAGCAATTGAAATCAAGATTTATCCATTAATTTACGGAAATCCACATAACTTTTTGACAGAATCATACTCATGTCATCTTAAATAATTATTTAAGATTCCATTACAACAACAAAAATAAGCTTCGAGAGCTTTCCAGCAGAATTCTGACCCTGACAATGTTAAAAAAGGTGAAAATTCACTAAAAAACGTAATTTGGTAATAACTCGAAAACCATGCAACTTTTAATGGGGTCATGTTAGGCTGGTTAGGTCCCTCTTTAGCTGACCTACCTCCGGTGTCACTGTGACGTGCCACTTATGGGACACCCTGTATAAAAAAAATTCTCTCTATGTTAAATGACTCTTTCCCTTGATATTAATTTGATTTATAATGCCTGATCTTTTCTTCGCAAAAGGGGAAACAGGCACAGTACTCGGCTGGTTATTTCTGATATCTGAACTTGAATATGTCGAACTAGCACTCGGCACACAATGAATTGAATTATTCCAATCTGAAAGCATTGCATAATCTGGAAAATCTGGCATTATATTATATCAGTTCCAAACCCTGCCCCTGCATTCGCCAGCATCAAGATTTCAAACGACTGTACGCAGTCGTTAGTTTTCTCTTTATTTATCTATAGTCGAGACCTAGTTCTTTCAGTAGCTTCCTACTTTTCGCTGTGAAGTGTATGGTTCTTTTTATCAAGAATAAAGTCTAGGTCCCTGTTGTTCCATCAGACTCACCGCGCCCGAAGTTGTCGTTGGTTTGAAGGTAGGTATACATTTTTTTTCAATTCGAACTATTTATGGTTCTTCATGTTATCAATATATAAGAAAATAACCTGAAATTACCTTGAAGCCAGTAACCTTTGCTGTCCTATGCCGCTCAGGCTCACCGTGTCCGAACATGTTTTCAAATATACTAAATGAGCTTTCTCTTCACTTCTGTTGCAGATTTCAGCCAGATATGGAACGCAAAAATTATAATCCGAATAACACGAATTACTTTCAAGAACTCTCGAAATTTTTGGAGGATGATTCAAATGACCCTGCAGATCATGAAGATTTGGGTGAAGAGAGTGAAGTCGAGGAAGTGGATCAACATGAAGACGATCAATCATCCGAACAAGATGGTGAGAGTCAATCATCAGATGAAGACGCTTTGCCTCTTACCGAAATTGGATTTTATATGGGACGAGATAACGAGACCAAATGGAATAAAAAGCCACCATCAGAAAAACGGCATACACCATCTCAAAATAAAATGGTTCCTGGTACGAAAGGAAATGCACGCAACGCTAAAACTGTTTTGGATTGTTGGAAAAATTTATTCACTGACGAAATCATTGATATTATCGTCAAATACACAAACCAATATATAGACACCATCCAGCATGAATTTTCAAGGGGGAGTGATGTAAGACATACTGACGTGGTTGAAATACATGCTTTTATTGGCTTATTATATCTAGCAGGAGTTTATAAATCTAGTCGTCAATGTCTGGAAGAACTCTGGGGACAGGAAGGTGACGGTATTGAAAAATTTTCTCTAGTTATGAGTATGAAACGTTTCAAGTTCCTAATTCGTTCCTTGCGTTTTGATGATCGAACTACAAGAGACCAACGAAAAACATTGGACCGCCTTGCTCCCATTCGTGAAATTTTTGACAAGTTTATCATGAATTGTCAGAACTCTTATGTTCCTACTGAAAATGTCACCATTGGTGAGATGCTTCTTGGCTTCAGTGGCAGATGCCCATTTCGACAATGTATTCCATCGAAACCAAACAAATATGGGATCAAAATTTTCGCTCTTGTCGATGTAAAAATGTTGTATACATTCAACATGGAAATATATGCTGGAACACAGCCGGAGGGTCCTTTCCATGTTAGTAACAAACACGTTGATGTCGTGAAAAGAATAGCAGCTCCTTTATTTGGATCAGGTCGTAATATAACTGCTGACAACTGGTTCACTGATTTCAACCTCATCCATGAATTGAAAACAAGAAAATTGTCATATGTAGGCGCAGTCAGCAAAAATATGAGGCAGATACCCAACTCTTTCGTTAATTTGAAGGAAAGAACACAAAACAGCAGTTTATTTGGTTTCAATAACGGGACGACTTTAGTTTCATATGTCCAGAGGAAAGGGGAAAATACTATTCTTGCTTCTTCCCTTCATTTTGACGACGCCATTGATCTCAGTTCAGGAGATAAAAAAAAACCGGAGATATTTACTTTCTACAACTCCACTAAAAATTGTGTGAACACATTAGACCAAATGTGCGCCAATTACAGCGTACACCGTAATATAAACCAGTGGCCGATGGTAATATTTTTTGCCATGCTGAATGTAGGGGGCATTAATTCTCAAGTAATTCATCTTTGTAATCAATCAGAGCCACTGAGACGAAAAAGATTACTGAAACAGTTGAGTCATGAACTGGCTATTCCGCACATGAAGCGAAGAAGTCAAATGTCTGGACTACACTCTAGTTTGCAAGTTCGGTTGAAGAGATTTTTCCCAAGAGATGACCGTGAAAACTCACAAACACCTCCCAATAAAAGAAGAAAATGTAGCACATGTAGTTCAGAGGAGGGTAGAAGGACATTAACGAACTATGCATGTAGAAAATGCAATAATGGAGTCTGCCTGACACACGCAAACATGTTCTGTAATGCTTGCTTCTCAGAGTGCCATATATTATCTTCAAATGAAGATTCTGACTGAATATATAATTATATACTGGGTGTTTCAAGTTCGACTGCCTATTAGACATTTCTGGAGAATTGGAATCTGAAAATTCGGAATATGACATTGTTCATGGTGCCCCATTCAGCTTAAATATTTTCGAAGCTCCGGCACTTCCTGTTATACAAGAAATAAAAAAATTTTTCGAAAAGAACTTTTTTTTCATGTCTCAGATATTCCATTCTTAATTACTCCTTCCTGAAATTATTGCGTTAGTCCTTATAGTTTTCACAATATTAATGAAACTATGAGGACTAAGGCAATAATTTCAGCAAAGAGTAATTGAGAATGGAAATCTTGATAATATCTAAGACATAAAATGAAAAAAAAAATTTTTTTTGAAAAATTTTTTTCTAATTCTTGTATAACCGGAAGTGCCGAAACTTCGAAAATATTTTAGCTGTCTAGGGCATCATGAACAATGTCATATTCCGAATTTTCAGATTTCAAATCGGCCTCGTTCTCCAGAAACGTCTAATAGGCCGTCGAACTTGAAACACCCTGTATAATTTGAAAATAAACTATCTATCTATCTTGATTAGTATTTCCGTACAGCCGCCCTATAACGTGACAAAAACAATAGACACCCAACATATCAGCATATTCTTGATTCGAAAATTTCTGAGGCATTATTACGATGGGTCTCAATATCAAGAAGAAACCACAAAACTTTAAAAAAAAAATTCTGTACCAGTTGTAGTTGTCAAATTTCATGTCATAGATGTTGTTGTAGCCTACTCGAATAAACTCTAGAAGGATAATAATAATTTCTCAAAATGTTATTATTTAATGAAAAATGGTTGTCAGAATTTGTAAGAATATCAATATATACATGTGATTGTATGTATTCAATCAGTGGAACAAGAAATTTTTCTCATTCTCAATGTACGATTTTTTTCTGAGAAGTTGTGAAATTGTGAAATGAAATTTCACTATTGAACTAAATTTTTGGCCGAAATTTTCGATGAGTTAAATGACGTAAGGAATACTGAAATCTACTGATCTCTATTGAAAAATTTCTGCTGTTTCTGAATATTTCCAATACTCCACTATACAGGGTATTGAATCTCAGCTTGTGAAAAGTCCCATATTTTTCTAATACGGACCTGAGTTTGTTGATCAATTTAAAGATGAATCAATGGACCTACGTCCCAAATATCAATCGAATTCAAAAGGCGGGTAATATGGAATTTTCCATATAGAAAGAAAATCTGGGACTGAAATAATAAATTTGATAACGAATGAGCTCATGTTTTTTTGAAAAAAAAAATTTCTATGAGTGAAAGCAGGAAAATCTGTAAGGGATGGGCTCACGAAGCATGCACTAGTAAAGAAAAAGATACTTTTGTGAATGATTTTTGTGATTCGTAGATATTATTGGGTTAATTTTATTTTTTGATAACAATTACATTATAGCAAAACAATTTGATTGTACTTTTTGCTTCATTCCATATTTTCCATAAGGTTCATTTGACCATTTCTCATTACCCTCTCTTTTGACTGGACATCTGAAATCATCAAATATAATTTCATCTCAAATTTGATATTTGATATTGTTTAGATATATATTTCATTGACCAGATATTGGAGTCCCAAACACATTACTTTCCATATTATTACACCACAAGAGATTGGTATTCCATATATGCCGACTTTATTCTATAATTTCTGAAATACAGAAAAATTTTAAATTTCAATAAAACTTCATTTATTCCAAAATAGACAAATTTGAATACAGAATGTCTTCCGTCCATGATTTGGTGTATATATTATGGAATTCATTGAAAGGAGGAAAGTACAATATTTCAGCCTGCTTGTAGTATTTTTATATGCTTTTTCGTTTTGTACAGAAACTAAGGTGGAGAGTGTTAACGTTAATCTTTGTTTTCCGGTCATAGACCGGAAAGATTTGACTTCAGTTTTGTGTTCAGAAGACTGAAATAGGTATATTGAAGCCAAATACACATACATGAGAAATTCCGGTAAAAAGATTGCATTATTGTGAATCTGAGCAAACGCGACTTCTATCAAGCATGCTGATATACAGGGTGTTTGATAAAGATGTGTCAAAAATGCAGGAGATGATTCCGTGATTAAAATTGAGATCTGTTGTCACCACTTCGAATTCACCTCCCTTTCAAAGTTATAGCCCTTCAAAGATACGACTTGATTCTTACGTTTTAATGTATTCCTTGATTATGTTGAATTGGATGATCACGAAATTCTAAATATGGACAACACTGATAAAGATCTGTGTTTCAGCCTGTTAATAATTGGTTTCGTCAATTCTTCGGGGTGCAAATTGACCCTTTCCACATTTTCATCCGAATTTTTATTGCATTTAGGTGAGGGACGAAAATTGTTTTCGAAATTACCATTACATCTTGATGAAAAATGTCTCCTGAATTTTTCTCTCATAGCTGGTAATTTTCGGGTGAAAAATATTTGATGAGCATAAAAAATAAATAATATCTTCAGTTTCATACAAATAATACTTGAGTTAATAAGTGGCATATTTTTGAGAATCAACCTATATTTTGCGATAAAAGAGAAAATATTAAGCCAATGTGGCAAACTTGCAGTGGTTTTTCACTGTAAAAAGAACTTTATTAGACCCAGTTATATGACCACTAATTACCTCTAATATTCTATTAATTTGCAACACTCTCAAAACGTATCGTCCAATCAATAACTGAAGATTCTAATTCGTCCGTCGTTTATGCAACCACCTTTCGCATCGATACGAAAGGTAATCAATGAAAAGAGTCGATTTCACGGAATTAACGAAATAGTGTCATTTCGAGCGGGTGATTAGCAATACGAGGGATAGGTAAAGGGGGTGTACATCCCCTGCAATAGAGGGGGAGAAGCGGGCCGTGGGAAGTGCTCTAGTACGCTCGTCACACCGCAGGCCACGCGTAGGCCTATGGGACCATTTATTCCATTCGGGGATTTACAAACAAAACAATATCCCTTTTATGCAAGTGTAACAAAACCTTGAAACGTGGCAAGGTCTTGAGACGTCCGATTTTGCCCCTCTCACCCTTTTTTTTTTCTCACAATGCCAGGGTGAGACGTGTGGCGTTCGTATGACTTTGACCTGTTCCAACGAAATTCGGGGTGTAACGATATGTGTCGAAGTTACCCCCTGAATTTTCATCGATTTTTTTTTTATTCATGATTACATTGGTGAAAGTTTGGAATTTTTCGAGGAGGGTCAATTTCAGGATGTTTTGGAATGTATAGAATCCAAAAAATTAATTAAATGCTTCTGAGATATTTCTTACGGAATTTTGTGTTGAGTATCATCCGAACCTATATACAGTTCTGTGGTTCCGCAATAGGCGGATAAATGTGCTTTTCTCGAATGTTATGAATATATTTCTTATTTTCAGCTTCAAGGGTTATAGATTCACAAACTTGAAAGGTCAACGCGATATAGAAACCAATAATTTTCAGATCCGCGATTTTTCCAGACAAATCATATACATTTTGTTTTCATTTGAATTCTTACTGCCCCCCCCGGCTTCGCACGTTCTATCAGCCAACCCAAAATACATCCTTCGAAATGTCGAATAAAACTCTACTGATTTTTCGCTCAGTCGGAGGAAAGTCCTTTTTTTATTTTTCCTAAAAAATTTTGTTGTATAAACCTTCTCATGACTGTAATGAACACAACATTAAAAGAATTATCCAATTTGGTGCAGCCGTTTGAATGTGATGTCCTTACATAATATACATAGATCCTCTTTTATATACAGGGTGATTCGCCGCGATGGCCTATCAGACGTTTATGGAAAACTTATTATAATTTTTTTTGCTGAAAATTTGCATGTTGGTCCGATGTTTTCATAACTAAATTTGACATTTCATGAATTTTAATTAATTATGCGTTGGGTTTGTTGATAAATTCAAAAGCCCATTAAAATTTTCAATTACGAATAATTGTTTATAATTCATGAAATGTCAAACATCGAATTTTAGTTTCTTTCTGTGTTTTGCGGAAGTCACAGACTACTCCACACAGTTATAAATTGCGGGTTTTCCTCATTTAAAGTTTTTCCTTGATAACTCTCAAATTATTAATCTCAGGTATAGGGTTTGCTTAAGTAACCTCCTCTTTTTATACGTAGAATTGACAGAAATAATGAAAAAATATAGGTTCTAACTTGAAAATCAAGTGTTTTGACGAATTTGAGTTTTCCAAGTTCATGATCTTCTGATAAGCACCCTGAACATTCTTGGTTCAAACCGCAAACAGTTTTTTCTGAAAAAACTTCTTCATAAATATTTGAAAAATGTGAGTCCTTGTCGCCACCATTTTTTTATAAGAATCGCTCAGAATGTGGAGATGAATAAATGAAATTGTAAATAAAGGTTGCCTTATTGTTCCACCAATTATAATTAATTTATGTTATTGACATATATGCTTCGGATTTCAACCCATTTTCAAAACTCAAACATATACGAAAACATAAATTAAAATTGTGAGATAAAAAGCCAAGTGTATTTTCCTTATTTATCTGAATGATTTAAGATGTTTCACCAAGTGATTTGCGAGAAATCAATATCTTTCATCCAATATTAATTAAAGCCGCTTGTTTCAAGTGTCGAATGAGTTTGCCGTAAAGATTCTTCTATTCCATCAGGAATACTTTTGTTGTGAATCCAATCTCAATAAATCTTTACACATACATGCACCACAAGGTTTGTCTAGCCATCCCTATCTCAACAGCATGTGGGAAACTTTAGCCGTAGGGTCCAACACGCGTCAGTATATACCTAAGTATGAATCTATTCACTGAATTAACAAAGGAGGGTGCAATTTTCCTAAGGAATAAATAAGCAGCGGACCCACATTTCTGATTTACAACAATTGCTAATTATTTGAGCAGATTACGAATTTTTCGCAAACGTTTTTTTCGTTTACTAAAAACCTATAAAAGCAGTGACGTGCAGTCGCTATTGTCTGCTTGTTCAAATTCGTATTCATTTAATTTTTTCACGAAATATGTGTATATTTTTGGAACCATGAAACTCAATTTGTATGTTAACGAACTCAAGTCAAATAGTCAATTGCAATTTCCCTGGAACAAACACTCCAAAAGGTGTGCGAAAAAGTTTACCACAAATCCTATTTTATACAGGGTGTCCCGGGACGAATGCGACAAACGGATACCATGCATTGAGGTCAACATAGGGGACTCGTATCAAGAGGTTTCAATCGCCTGAGTGCCTTCGTTTGGGATATACAGGGTGATGTTCATCTTAAGAGTGAAATTTCACAGTTCAATAACTCTTTAACTAATCGGCCAAATAATTTCAAATTTTCAAGTTTTGTCACCCTTTACTATCGCCTTCAATATTTCTGGAATCGAGTAAATAAGATCCGGACTAGGAACATTTTAGACTTTCGTATTTTCGTGAATAGTGAATCACCCTGTGCGTTAATATCAGGTTTTTTTTGTTTTCGTATCCACAAAGAATTAATTCATAATCAAAATCCTAAAACTCTGCTTGGCACCGTCATAGAACATTCCCTTACGAAGGAAATTTCATAGTCCAAAAAATCTTGAATATATCGGTAGAATTATTTCAACAATTGCAGTTTTTTTCACCCTTTACGAATACTTTCCATCAATTTTTCTGAAATCAAATAAATCAGACCGAAAAATTCCAGCCTTTTTCTATTTTCATTAAAATTGGATCACCCTGTATGTGAACAATAAGATTTTCTTCGTTTTCGTAACCACAAGAAAATATTTCATATTAAAACTTCTGAATCTCCTGCTTGGCACCAGGATGACCAATAAACATTCTCTTATGACTGAAATTTTGCGGTTCGCCATTCGCTAGGAATGGAATCAATAATTCCCGTTATTTTCACATATCAGGATAATCCGAGGACTAAGTCAAAATCAGATTACTAAAAATTCAGATTCTCGATAAATGAAAATACAAAAGTCCAAAATTTTCCTAGTCTGGATCTTATTTACTCGATTTCAGAAATATTCAAGGAAGGCGATAGTAAAGGGTGACAAAACATCAAAATTTGAAATTAGTCGGTGGATTAATTGAAGAATTTGAACTAAAAAAATGTCACTTTTGAGGGAATGTTTATTGATCACCCTGTATGACCGTGCCAAACAGAAATTTAGAATTTTATTATGAATTAATTCTTCGTGGTTAGGAAAACGGAAGAAAAACAAAATGAAACGTACCGGGTGATCTAATATTCACGAAAATAAAAAATGTCTGAAGTTTTCCTAGTCCGGATCGGATTTATTCGATTTCGGTAATATTGAAGGAATGCGATAGTAAAGGGGCGACAAAACTTCAAAATTTGAAATAATTCGGTCGATAAGTTAAGGAGTTATCGCACTGTAAAATTTCACTCATGAGATGAACATCACTCTGTATATCCCAAAAGAAGGCACTCAGGCGATTGAAACCTCTTGATACGAGTCCTCCATGATGACCTTCATTCATGGTATACGTTTGTCGCATTCTTCCCGGGGCACCCTGTATAATGTCAGGGTTCTATATACAGGGTGGCCATTTGAAAACGAAACAGACGAGATTACAGACGAAATAAAGTTTTTCGATAGAAATGCTCGGACAGGTCGATTTCTGTTTCGAGGGGGACAACTTAAGATGTAGGTTACGGACGCATAGCGCTTCAACCCTTGCTACTACAACCCTCACCCCCAAATTTTGAATAGGGAAGATGGGGTGAGTGATACCTCATTTGAAAGGTATTTTTATACTGATTTCAGCACAGTAATTGTTTTTTCATTTTATGCATTAGTTCTCGAAATATTCTCAACTAAGTATTTGAAAATGAAGTGGTGTTTTCATGGCACTTGTAGTGTTTTGTGAAAAATCGACATTTTGAGCTTCAAATCAACCATGACTGTGGCTTCCTTCCTAACTAACTAACGCATGAATATTTCGAGAACTAATGCATAAAATGAAAAAACAATTACTGTGCTGAAATCAGTATAAAAATACCTTCAAATTGAGGTATCACTCACCTCATCTTCCCTATTCAAAAATTGGGGGTGGGGGTTGTAGCAGCAAGGGTTGAAGCGCTATGCGTCCGTAACCTACATCTTAAGTTGTCCCCCTCGAAACAGAAATCGACCTGTCCGAGCATTTCTATCGAAAAACTTTATTTCGTCTGTAATCTCGTCTGTTTCGTTTTCAAATGGCCACCCTGTATATTTTTTCCTTATTGTTTCAAATATTCAAGGAGGAAAATAATAAACTTTATGTAGAATTTGTTGCAGTTTCGGCCATTAATGTTTCCTCGAACAAAACCTGCAAAATTAGTAGTGGCTTCAGTTTTTTCACACCAATGATATATGAAAAAAAATTTCAACCCAACGAAGGAACGGAAGATCCTTCATTCAATGCATAGCGGTAGTTTTATTTCAAATTCACTTCCTCCTTCACTAAAATAGCTATTGAAAGAAGTTCGATGAAAAATAATCGCAATCTGCTCTACTCATATATCAATAAAACATAATACAGGAAGAGGAAACGGTTAGCGAAAGTAACTGTTCAAACAAGCAGGGGATGACGGAACAGTTAGCTGAAACGGGATTTCACTTTTCAAACAACCAGGTAACT
This sequence comes from Harmonia axyridis, assembly GCF_914767665.1. Classification (NCBI taxonomy): domain Eukaryota; kingdom Metazoa; phylum Arthropoda; class Insecta; order Coleoptera; family Coccinellidae; genus Harmonia; species Harmonia axyridis. Next base: position 3,567,094 of record NC_059508.1, read on the forward strand.
TTTTTTGGATAGCGGCAAAAAAGGTTTATAATAAACCTCTTCAAATCAACACATGCTGTAGTGGGTGGATGTGTTAAGAAGATACCGTTCAATATAGATGTTTCTATAAGGCCAGATGATAAATCTCATTCAAGAACTCCCACAATTGTTCTTTTTTTTCATGAAAGGATTGAAAGGACGATAACAAGGAAAGAATTCTTCAGTTTGGAGCGATAAGTTCTTTATTTTCACTACGGCAATACATACTTTTAGTATATCAATTTTTAAATAATAAATCTAATAATATGTCAGGCAGTAGGTATAAAAGATTACGAATTTCCAGTTATTCCTTTAATTTTGAAATATTAACCATATAAATATGATTGGAAATATAGGTATTAATAAATATCCATTCGTTATGATATGGTTTTATATGGGTTCATAGGTTCAATAAAAGATACATTCAAGTCAAACTAGTTCGATTCTACTCACAAACTTGACTTGACTTGAAAATCAAACTTTTCATCTAAAAAAATGTTGCATTGACTTGATTTCTGTATCTTTAGGTTTGGCTTGAAATCAAACTTTTTCAAACAGTTTGAAGTTTGAATATCTCATTACGCAACGTGTCTGAACCTGTACTCTGCCATTTTGCATATTAGGTTCATATTTCATGTTTTGTGCTTTGTGTCTGAACTCGAAATGTCTGAAACTAAACTTTTATCATGCAGCTCGGAATACGTATCAGAACAAAGTGAAACTGATTTTGAAGATCCCCGCCATGTAAAAACTATGAGAAAAAATCTGTAGACGAGGCAAAATTAATCGACAAGAAAAAGAAGTATACAGATTTTTTTTTATGTTGCCGCAGGCGATTCCAAAACAATGAAAATTGCAAATTATGTAAAAATGAAGAACAACGGTATATAATGTCAATAATGAAACTTGTTATTTAACGACATTTTGTTGAGAGCCACAACAAATTGTATGAGGAAGAATTTTCGCAGGAAGCAACACTTTCTGGATCAAGTAGTATTTGTGTTAGTAACAACATGAAACGTTGTTTTAAATAAATGTAGGTTATTTTCGGACCTACTTACTATATTTATCATAAATCTTTCACCCATTCAAGGCATATCTACGAAATAAATTATTTTTCAAACTAGTCTGTCGAACCGTTTGAATTTTCAAAAAAAAAGTTTGACTCAATTTCAAGTCAGAATCAAGTCAATCTCAAACATTCAAGTCAAACTTGTGCATCTCTAGGTTTAACCTCATCCCTTCTTAGAGTTGAAACAAATAAATATCCCATTGAAACATTCGAAACTTTTAAATTTATAACTAAAAACTACCGATTCGCCCGATTCAGTGATGAAAAATATTACATTCAGTATTCTTGAAGCAATGTATGAAGTTTTCGAGCTTTAATTTGATCACATGATTATTTGCCTTCCAATTTCATAGATCGTGCAGTGCCGGGCTAGGAGGATCAATGCAATATTATAGCAACAAATTTGGTTACCGAATATCATTCGAATAGCGGATGAAAGCTCTTTCAATTCGATTCTATATCTACTTCCCAAAACGAAAAGGAAAAATTTTGGAAGCGGTTTCATTTTCTCTACCGATTCGAAAGGTTTATTGGAAGTAATGCCCTCTATGTTATTTTGAACTGTATTCAGATTATATCATACTATTGCAGCTCCCCCTAAAAAATTGGAGAGTAAATATAGTGGCTCCATCTCTCTCCAACATCATCAGGTGGTATGAACGGAACTGTATTTTCAACCAATAGTTCTACAGTTCTCTCTCACGTTGGAAAGAATGTGTCCATAAATCAATAAACATTACCGTAGGCAGCATTTTATAATCCAATAATCACAATTTCAAATGCTGGAACTTAAGTAATCAAATTTTAAAGATATTTTTTTCTGAGCCTCTGAAGAAATCCGATCAGGTGAAATTTAAAAATTTTCCGTATGTGCAAATAGGAATATCGTCAAAATGATTTTTCCGAAATTTCAGCGGTGTAGATACCTATTTCCCGTGAGAAGAAAATTAAATCATTATCATTTGGGAGGGATACGCGATCAATATGTGGATAGACGAACGTTAAATATCTACAGAGTGTACCAGCCAAATGGAATAAATTGGATTTAATATAAAAGAAAGTTTTATAATGTCGAATTCGACATTATAAAACTCCTTCGAGTTCACAAGCAAATAAGAAAACCTCTATTTGAAAAACAATAAACTTTTTTCTGTCAAAATTAATTATTCTTCTGCAACGAAATTTAGAATTTTTAATATGAATTAATTCTTTGTGGTTAGGAAAACGGAAGAAATACATAATGAAATGTACAGGGTGATCTAATATTCAGGAAAATAAAAAATATCTGAAGTTTTCCTAATCCGGATCGGATTTATTCGATTTCGGTAATATTGAAGGAATGCGATAGTACAGGGGCGAAGAAACTCCAAAATTTGAAATTATTTGGTCGATTGGTTAAAGAGTTATTGAATTGTGAAATGTCACTCTTAAGATGAACATCACCCTGTATATCCCAAACGAAGGCGTTCAGGCGATTGAAACCTCTTGATACGAGTCCTCCATGATGACCTTCATTCATGATATCCGTTTGTCGCATTCTTCCCGGGACATCCTGTATAATGTCAGGGTTCTAATATATATATTATTCCTTATTGTTCCAAATATTAACGGAGGAAAATAATAAACTTTACGTACAATTTGTTGCAGTTTCCGCCATTCATTTTCTTTCAAACAAAAAACTGCGAAATTGGTGGTGGTTTCAGTTTTTTTACACCAATGATAGGTATGTGAAAAAAAAATTCAACCCAACGAAGAAACGGAAGATCCTTCATTCAATGCATAGCGGTAAATTTATTTCAAATTCACTTCCTCCTTCTCTGAAATAGCTATTGAAAAAAGTTCGATGAAAAATAATCGCAATCTGCTCTACTCATATATCAATCATATTTTGAACTGTATTTAGATTATATAACATTATTACAGCTCCCCCTAAAAAATTGGAGAGTAAATATAGTGGCTCCATCTCTTTCCAACATCATGAGGTGGTATGAACTGAACTGTATTTTCAACCAATAGTTCTACAGTTCTCTCTCATGTTGGAAAGAATGTGTCGATAAATCAATAAACTTTACCGTAGGCAGCATTTTATAATCCATTAATTACAATTTCAAATGATGGAACTTAAGGAATCAAATTTTAAAAATAATTTTTTTTCACAGCCTCTGGAGAAATCCGATCAGGTGGAATTTATACAAATTCTATAAGTTTTTATTTCGGAAAATTTTCCTTATGTGCAAATAGAAATATCGTCAAAATGAATCATCCGAAATTTCATCGGTGTAGAAACCTATTTCCCGTGAGAAGAAAATTAAATCATTCTCATTTGGGAGAGATGCGCGATCAATTTGTGGATAGACGAACGTTAAATATCTACACAGTGTACCAGCCAAATGGAATAAATTCGATTTAATATAAAAAAAAGTTTTATTATGTCGAATTATCCTTGGAGTTCAGAGGCAAATAAGTAAACCTCTATTCGAAATAGAATGAACTTCCGATCAGGTGGAATTTATAAAAATTCTATAAGTTTTTATTTCTGAAAATTTTCGTTATGTGCAAATAGGAATATCGTCAAAATAAATTATCTGAAATTTCAGCGGTGTAGACACCTATTTTCCGTGAGAAGAAAATAAAATTTTCATTTGGGAGAGATGCGCGGTCAATATGTATATAGACGAACTCTAAATATCTACAGAGTGTATCAGCCAAATGAAATAAATTCTATTTAATATCAAAGAAAGTTTCGTAATGTCAAATCATCCTTCGAGTTCAGAAGCAAATTAGTAAACCTCTATTTGAAATAGAATAAACTTTTTCCTGTCAAAATTAATTATTCACTTCTGCACCGAAATTACCATCTCCATCTCATATCTCGTTATTTTTATTCCAGACCATCGGCTAGGACCGGCTCTTGTCGTACCTAGTTTATTTTAAAACTAATTCTTTCAGTTAGGCTTCTAAAACGGACAGAAAATTAACGGTGTAGTGACATCAAACGAATCCAGGTTTTATGTTAGCGGAATATCATCTGGAATAATGTCCGGCGATGTCCAGCCCAGGAAGAGGAAGGACAAGAAACGCAAAAGAGGTAAGGACAACACGAATTTCCCCAAAAGTTTCGCCAAAGTTATTTTTAATCGCGATCCCCACGTGTCTACTTGTTGAACCTTTTTTTTGGAAATAATTCGTTTGCGATGTATTTGGTACAATTCCAAGAGTTCTCATTGCAATGGTCAACTGAACAACAGAATTGAAAAAATATTCAAATACCTTCCTCTCAATTGTTTCTATCATATACGAAAGATAATAGAGCTTTTCAAGCTTTTAATCAAAAAAATCTCTAGAACAAGTCAATTAAGCAGACTTTGATATTCAAGACCAAATCTTGGAATTTGGAGACCTAATATTACAAAATATCTCCCAATGTGTAAAAAGTATTACATACTATTTAGAAAAAAACAAAATGAGAAAAAGGTCACCTAATCTCTTCAATATAGCCTCATTGAATACTAAAGGATAGTAATGACTTTTACCAAATATTCTTCTACATTTCAGTGATTTTTGTTCTACTTTTCGATTCAAACTCTGACGTAACTTTTTTTGAAGAGATAAACCAAGTTTCTGTGTTCTGTATATATAAAATTATGTCACAAAAAAAGACCTGGAGATCTTGCTCCAACATCAGAATAATAAAATTTCTATGTATTTTCCATCCAAATTCATTGGACATTTTTTAAATGGATTTTCAGGAATCGACTCTAATACTCGACACATATTTTCTTTTAGACGTCTTCTTAGAACTCAAAATAAAAAATTTGTCTTCTTATAACTCAAAATGAAAAATCAGTTTGAGTTTTCGAAAGAGAGAAAAGTCGGCCTGAACTAAATCGGGGTAATATGGTTGTTGGTCGATGAAATTTGTTGAGAAACATTTTCTCTATATAAAGAAACATCATCTCTTTAAAATTCATGAATTTTTTTTCGCAATCTGTTCGTCTTTTATGAATTATTTAATATTTCCAGCGCTCCATCCTAAGAATTTCATCTATATTGTAAACAGATATTCTATTATTCAGATATTTTCACGTGAACATCGCGAAACACACTAGAAAAGAAATGAGAAAATTGAACGCCGCAAACACACTGATTAACATTGTTATGATCAATATGTGTAACGACAAGAATTTCGGAAATCCTTCTGAGTGGGCTTTTCAATCGATACTTTTTTAACACAGTGAAAATGAAAAAAAAAATACAAATTAAAGTTACATTTCGCAGAAGATGAATCAGTGCCGCCAGCTTTTTACCCTAAAGACTTAACGGAAGACGTGAACATCCATGTCCACAAAGAAGAAGGTACTGGAGGTGGAATATGCGCTAAAATCGTATTCTTCATTCTCTTCTCCGCTCTAATAGTCTTAATTGGACTTATTATAACAGAACACCGTGGTCTCACTGACTGTAAGTAATCTATTGAATCCACCGCACTCGTACTTCACATAATCCCTATTCATTTTTCCAGTGGACGTTGCTGAAACAGAGTCAAGATACTCTCAAATTTTTGAAGGTTGGGTCGACAATGACAAACACGATGATCACCATACTTTAGATGACCACGATAACGAACATTTCGATGACGAAGAGGATGAGAAGAGCGATGGTCATACTCTAGACGACCACGATGATGAGCATATAGATGACGAGCCTAGTGAAGAACAAGAGCACACCTTGGATGACCATGACAATGAACATTTCGATGACGATAACCTAAGCAATCCGTTAAGTGAAGAGAACCCAGAAGAAGAGGAAGAATCTCCAGAAGAACCCCAACAGAAATATCAAAGGCATTTAGAAACTGGAAGACACAGATACCGAAGAGAAATTTCTGAAGAAGATGAAGATGATAATGTAACGGAATCGCAACAAGAGGATGAAACCGAAGAGGAAGAAGAGGTACCAGCGGATTCCGAAACGATTGAGGAAGAAGAGGAGGAAGAAGTTATTAGGTCCGAAGAAGACGAAGAAGAAGATAACGTAACAGATTCGCAGCAATATCTAGAAGATGAGGATGAAGAAGGGACGGCAGAAGATTCTGATGATAAGGAGGATACTGAAGAGATTCAGGGCGATTCGGAAAACGAGAATGAAGATCAGGTCAACAGCGAAGAAGAAGATGTTGAAAACTTACGTTCTGTTAGTTCTAAGATTGAAGAAAGCGAAGAAGAAAAAGTAGACCTCGATGATGAAGATAAAGCCAAAGATAGTCGAGATGAAGCTTCAAACCAAATTGAAAATAACGATGTCAACAGCGAAGAAGAGAAATCATCAAGAGAGGAAATTGAAGAGAAGGTTTCTGATGAACCACAGGATGATAAGGATGAAAATGAAGAAGGAGAAAAAGTGTTGGTTGTAAGTTTTCAGCATTGAAATTATGCACTAGTTTAACATATCTCTAATGGATAATATATATTTTATAGGACCAAATAATAGAAGATGCCAAAGAGGACTCCCCAAATGATATCCCAGAAACCTCCGGAGTTAGCGATAACATTGGAAAATTAAGTAGTAAGTAAATATTTATTCGATAACAATTGAAAACAGGTTTGAAAATTGGTGATTTTATGACCTTTTGCAAAAAGTGACAAAACCGAATCGACGGTATGAATTTTTCGAACGAAATTATAAATTTTCATAACTTTTGTAAATCAGGAAATGCATTATTATAATTTAAATATTTTGCAGTGATTGTTAAAGCGATAATTGGAGCAGCCATTTTGGCAGTTGGCCATTTTGTTCTGGTAAAAAAATGGAAATCTGGTTAGTACATGCATGTTGGTGTTTTGACTGCGAAAACGCAAGAAAGTCAATAATAGTATTTCAACAGACCATGAATTACAAATGAAAATTTCACAAACATGACAAAAGCAATAGACTCATCTCGAAATTTTTTTATTGAATTACGAATTACAAAAAACAAATCATGAAATACAGCTGTTCATATCAAAATTTTCAAATTCCATCAAATAATTTATTAACTGTGGTCTGACAACGCTTCAGCTTATGGTAAACTGAAACGAACATAGACGAAATGGCATTTGCTTCTAAGTATTTATTTATGTTATTAACATCCATTGCATTTCCTGATACTTTATATTCTTAGACCTTTGTGAATGTCCACTTTACAACTCTGCTTAACCTAACACCACCAAAATATCTCATCAATAACTGTTGTGATTGTGCGAAGGCTTTCAGTGTTGAACAGTAGAGGAAACTACCATACGTTAATAGCTCTGGTTTAAAGATTCGCCCGATGATGATACTAAGGCAAACCTTGAAAAAGAAGAGTTTCAAATTGATTTGTCGAGAAGAAATACTCTTATACCACCTCCACCTCTGCAAGAAATCGAGAAAGATGTGGAATATGCAAACGAAGGTATATTATACGCCTGTAAAAATTTATTATGAGCAATAATACGGCAATCTTAATTTTCTCATTGATTCTGATTGCGCTAGAATACTCCGATGAAGAAGCTGCAAGTAACGAGAATCAAGTGGTAACAGATGTTGTAAAAGCAAAATATGAGCAATTACGCTCTAGCTACTCAAGATCAATATCACCAGAAAGTGAATTGGGTGATGAACGCGGAAAAACACGAAGTGATGATGAAATCGAGAGTATCGAAGATATCGAGGAAGAAGAAGTAGAAGAGGAAGAAGAAGTTGAAGAGGAAGAGGAAGAAAGTCAGGATGAAGAAATTGAGCAGGAAATTGAGGAAGGAGAAATGGATGATGAAGAAGAGGATTATGAAGAAGAAGAATATGAAGAAGAGGATGATGATGAGCTAATGAAGAAATTAGAGGCTAAATATGGAAGTCTTAAATTGGAACCTAAAGGTAGTTTTCAAATGATCAGGGTACCTTAAAACATTTCTCTTGATTTAATTAATTTATTCATGTTTTTTTTTCAATGATTCGGTTACCTTTTTTCACTGGAGGCAAAAGGTTTAAAATCACCAGGGATTCTTATAACCAGTATACAAGGTGTGAACCGAATAAATAAAATATATATATATATATATATATATATATATATATATATATATATATATATATATATATATATATAAATAATTAAATAATTTATTTTTCGTTCAAAAATTCACATAAACTGCTTCTTAGATGTTAATTCGAGCAAGGCAAATATATAAATCGAAGCAAATATATTAGCACAGGAAATAAGACTTGAACTTTTGTTTCTATAGTGCAATATCGAAAATATGATGTATAAATACCTATACTATAGAGTATAGAACATGTTGTTTACGGTATAAGTTTTCAGGTAGAACGCATTCTATAGATCAGGAGGAGTCAGACTCAGACAGGCTATCAGATGACAATAATGACTATGAATATTCCAGCATTACAAATAAAGATGACTGGCTCATACGAAAGGATCTTGATGAAGCACAAAAAAATTTGCCTGATGTAAGTTAAATCTTGAATTAATTCAGAAACATGGACTACAAATTCACGGAATATTAAGAGTTTTTCAAATTACTTGAAGCGGAATTGACAATTTGCTAATCTGAAAAATAATATTAATTGAACTGATATAAAGTGAATTTACAAGATTTCCCTGAACGAAAAGTTCAGGGAAATCATGAATGTAAAATTCTATATCTAATGTATCCACCTGAGAATTTGCAAGAGTTAGTAGAAAATATTAACTCTTGCAAATTCTCAGGTGGATAGATTAGATATAGATTACATTCAAAACGCTCATCTATAAGTCTTGAATATCTTTAGTGGTTTGACTTTCAATTTAGCGAAAATCGGATCAATAGAAGATTGATGAAAATTGGACTAAGAGCGTTTTCACTAACAATATAGAGACGTGATCTTTGAATACTTATATTTCAATAAGAGTTAATGTCAACTTTGAGCTTTAAATATTAAAGTATTCTTCGATTGAAACATCCTCGCAAATATTCTTATGATTTTCTCTATTCTTTCTGTTGTTAGGAATGATATATCCATGACAATACCTCTATCCAATTATTTTCCTTTCCAGTTCTTTCATTCTGTATTTGATAGTTATTTTTGCTTTTTAATTCCGTAGTGTAATTAATTTTAGAATAATTAACATTAGATGGAATGTTGTTTGAATGCTTCTATGTTTATGTGTGTTCTGTTGAAACGAACGTTTTGGTACAATAATTTTTCAGATTAACCAAATGTTTCGTTTTCCGCACAATTTACCATCTTTACGAAATGCTTGGTCGATCTGACGATATTTTATTTTTTCTGCAGTGATCTTTTTATATATAACTATTTTTTATTAATTTATGTGTTTGGTGTATTAGAACTCTGCTAAAGCTCTAAAAATGTTTGAAAAAATCCTTGAGAAGTATCCTTCCTCCCCTAGAGGTTTATATGGATTAGCTCAAGCACTAGATGCCTTCGCCGAGATAAAAAGAAGCAACGAACTCCTTGAAGAAGCTGTTGCTACTTACCTCAAAATTTCTGATCTCGAAAATGTACCCGACGACTTATACAAGCATGCCATGGAGAGATGTATTGATAGGGTCAGGTTTAGAGGTTTGTATTATTGATTGAATTCTATGACAGTTATTTCCCACCTTTTAAATTTTGCGAATTCAAAACAAATCCTTTAAATTGCAGGGAAATATGGGAAAGCAGTCACTGTTCACCTGAAATTGATCAAACGGTTTCCAGATGAACCAAAGTATAGAAATCAACTAGTTGTTACATATTTGACGATAGGAAGGTTTGTACCCATTACTAGTGTTAAATACTAATTGGTCGATTGTTTGATTGGGCTTCCAAATGCTTTGTAGAACCATAGTATAAGGAAAGGATTCCTTATATTATGGTAGAACCCATAATTTACAAATCTTCTTGGTATTTAGAAAACCGTTCAAAAAGTCCCCCTTTGGAATACTAAAGATGAATACAAACAAGTACCAACGTTCAAGTCGGGAGCTGCTCTTTTTTCAGATAATTTTTTCACGAAATTTCGTACAGATTGTTCCTTCTATATATAAACTTGATTCAGTCTTCTGAACACGAGTTTGAAATGAAAACTGTAGGTCTTTAACAGAAGAACATTCAATTTTGTCTATTTCGAATAAACTCGGCCTTTCCATCGAAATTTACAGATTATTAAAATACAAAGGCTGAGTCTTCTTGCCAAAGAACCCGAAAATTCTGTCGTTGTTGTATCTTCATGCATCATTGCATTTTTTCGACTTTCCCTGCAAATAACCAACAAATTTCGAAAGAGATCATTAACTTTGTCCGAAAGATATTCTGTTGTACAGATCAACTCGATTATTTTTTCCGTGTGAAATCTAGGTACTTCAATTACTGAATAAAAACTAAATACACACAAAATGAATTTTAAAAATAGATTCTGAGGTATCGAAATATTTCCCAATTATACGATTACCACGGAATTTTGCATTAGCATTTGTTTTGTCATTTTGAAAATAAGATCTAAATTTCATATCGATCAGATTAGTACATTTTGTTTTTTTAGAAAACAAAAGTTCATTTTTTATAACTCCAGATCAATCAAAAAGATTTATTATAAGCGAACTTAATCGAGATATTCGGAGCCTGATACTACATTGAAAATTTAGAATCTCAAGCACATTTCATTAGAAAGTCATCCAATACACGATGGCTGGCCGCCCAGAATTGATTTTAACCTCGAGTAATTCTCCACGCTTGGCTTAAATTTTGGAAATTACGCAAATACGCTGCGAATCTGACACTATTAATAATAGTTTTAGATTCCGATCGATAAAATAAGTTGATTTTAATAACCTTAAAATTTCTATTTTGTATCATAAAGTGACCAACTTCGAGACCTAGTAGCAGTCAGCTGACTTCACCATGAAGGTCTCGATTCAAGTCCAAGTTAGCTCAAGAGTATTCCTTTTTAGTCTAACTCACGATACACTTACTGTGTACGTGTATCGTGGTCTAACCAAGATACTTGAATATGGGTCCATAGGAATTAATTGAACTAAAAAAAGATATTTCAAATATCCATATTTCTATGTGACTGATAATCTTTGATGTTTATTTAATTACTCTTCCAGGGTCGAACAAGCACGTTTAGTTCTCGAAGAAGTTTTACAAAAATGGCCTAATGATGGTTGTGCCTTAGTACATTATGGTTTCATATGGAAAACCACCGATAACAATTTGAAGAAAGGTGTCTATTATATGCAAAGGGGTATTGAAACAAAAGATCCCTGCGTTATAGACGGTAGATTTTATTTTCATCTAGGTGATGCCTTCTTTAGATTAGGGCATAAAGACAAAGCTCTTGAGGTAATGTATAAAAATTCGCTGTCAAAAAAATTCTGAAGGTATATTTATAGTTATATGAAGATGGTGTGAGACACAAACTTTTCTTATCCAAATACCAAAGATCACTCTATAACGTTCCTCGTCTCACTGCTAGACCATGGTGGGAAGAAGGTCAACTAATACGTTATAAATTATTATTCAACGACCTCATGAGAAACTGGCAAGTGATAAGAAATGAAGGATTGTCTGCTCTGAATGAAAATGATTATTTTGAAGATGAATCAGAAAATCTTAGAAACACAGGAGATTGGAAACAGTTTGAGTTGTTCGCTAGGGGTAGAAAGCATACCAGAAATTGCCGTAGAACACCACTCACTTGTAAAATTATAGAGAGCCATCCTGATGCAAGTGGCTGTAGAAGGGGTCAGACAAAATTTAGTGTTATGCATCCCGGAACGCACGTTTGGGCACATTGCGGTCCAACGAACTGCAGATTAAGAGTCCATTTAGGCCTCAAGGTACCCCCTCAAACTTTTATAAGGGTGGGCGATGAAATAAGGTTTGTTGAATATTTCAATTCAAGTAAAATTTTCTTATTTACGTTTACCGGTGTTTTAGAAGCTGGGAAGATGGAAAATTGTTGATTTTTGACGATAGCTTTGAGCATGAAGTCTGGCATAATGGTACAGATACGCGCCTTGTTTTAATTGTTGATGTCTGGCATCCAGAATTATCAATGACGGAGAGGGAAACACTTTCCTCACTTTGATCTTATTTATCATAAAATAAATCAGTTAATTTTTTGAGGTATCGTTTTAATCAGAGTCTTTCCCCTCTAAATCCCAACTAATATTTCAGATTATGGCGGTCTATAACGTATTTTTGTGGTCATATTCAATTACCTGTGATGTAGTCTACACACAATAATTGTATTAATTTTATGCCTATGTTATTGTTCATTCAACAATGTGATTTTTTATTGTTTTAAGTTTCCATAATAAATTTAGTTTCAATCAATTGTGGATGCATCTTGCGCATCCACCACATATCAATTCATTGCATCTAGACTGTTTGATTTCAATCAGTGGTTTGATCAATGAAAGAAGTCTAGAACATACGTGGTTTGATTTATTTGCAATACATAAAATCAATACTGGAACATCTTTGCATAAAATTTATGGATTGTTAAACTTTTTGAATTATGTGGTGACATCTAAAGAAAGTATATGAAACTAAGCATTAGTGCGGCCTTCATCCTATAGATGCTGTGACGTTCATAAATGAAGTAAATTATTCTTAACATGAAAAAGCGAAGCTTAGTTGCATAAAATTTGCATACAATTTTTCCACACAAGAACGTAAATATTGTATCAAGACCATATGGAATACGGATTATGTTATGGTGCAAACAATCTCTAGTCAACCTCCAAAAATATTTAGGGTTTTGGTTTGAGATTCCGAATTTGACATTGGTTACGAGCCAAAAAAAATTTTCCACACATTTAGAGGACAAAAATTGTATCTAGACCTTATGGAATGAGGTTCCTTGATGCAAGTGATCTCTAGTCAACCCGAAAAAATATTCTTACAAAGGACCCCGCACGTTTAGTAGGGAAAATGGCTTTCCGTGAATTTGGCTGAATTTTTGATATGTTGTAGTTCTTGATGAACTGATCAGAAAAGTCCTCAGCCATAAAGCTCAAAAATGGACGGTTTTCGAGATATGGAGCTTTGAAAATGGATTTTTTGCAATTTTCGGGGTTTTTGCTCATCAATCAGGGAGCTCTCATTTCTGGTTTTTATGGAATTTGGATGTTCGGCGGCCAGAACCCGACTGAGAAATGATCTTCCTTGGTTATATTAGGCACCGCCATCGATAATTTTTTATACACTGCTCCACATTGGCTATGAAATGAGATACAAAATCCAAGATCTTCCATACATCTTTCCATGCCACAAGATGACGCCAGAATAATTCACATGACCGAGAAACGACATATTGTGAGATTTTTTTAAGATTTTTTTAATAACTGAATCCTCATATATCTGATGTCCAATAATATCAAATATGTTAGCCGAAATGTTCATAACCAGGCATCGCGAGCTGTAATGGGGGAAAATGGGAAAATCATTATCATATATCCTCAGGGATAACAATTGTGATCACTATTGATGTCATTTACATATGATATGTGATTTGTTTCTCACAAATCTCGATAATCTGACAATGGGGTACCAAGACATTTTCCTCAGAATGTCTCGAAATTGATGATAGCATCTCACAGACAAACGAATCCGTGAAAATGTCTGCAGTTTTGATACGATATAGTACTATCCTGGTAGAATATAGAAATCCAAGTGTTGAAAGCAAACTATGAATGGAACTTCCGATATTAACCCACGAATTCTTGAAAATATTTTTTTTTTCTATGAACTTTTTGAACTTCACACATACGAATGAATACTATCTAATAATATGATCGTTGGCAAAATGAATGAGTAGATCAATCAAAAACAATATAATAATGAGAGTAACATTCATAATAATAATAACAATAATGATAATAAACAAAAAACTTTTAAAATTATATTAGCAATCGCAAGAAATCATTTAGAATATTTTGAATCGAATCGGGGGCAAAATTAATGATTTGATAACATAAAACTATATCAACGAACGTAACACAATCACAAATCATCTCAAAAATAAGAAGAAAAATCAAGCCTTTCACGCCATGTAAACTCCTATTTAACTACTCGATCTTTGGTTGGGTGGATACTACCTCATCAAATCATAATATCATTGATTCATTCTGTTGGCAGCATCGATCATTCAATAAATCGGAATTTGGATACTTGACTCCTTGGTTATGACGAGCATAACCAAGGAACCATAAAACGCTAGCAATGTGAGCACAGCAGTCGGGTTCTGGCCGCCGAACATCCAAATTCCATCAAAACCAGAAATGAGAGCTCCCTGATTGATGAGCAAAAACCCCGAAAATTGCAAAAATTCCATTTTCAAAGCTCCATATCTCGAAAACTGTCCATTTTTGAGCTTTATGGCTGAGGACTTTTCTGATCAGTTCATCAAGAACTACAACATATCAAAAATTCAGCCAAATTCACGGAAAGCCATTTTCCCTACTAAACGTGCGGGTCCTTTCAAGTTCCGCTCTGAGTTTCAAGTGCGTAGCCCATGGCCAGAAGAAGTGGCAGCTTCGGGAAAATTATCAATTTTTTCTTTGAAAGTTTCATATTTTTGCCTATAATTTATGAAATAATGTACTGACCGCACAACTGCAAGCATTTTCGTAATCTACATAGTCGAATCAATCAATGAAATGACACAATATTCCCATGAAAGAACTTTTATTTTTCAAAAAATTTTTAAGGGTCAGGTATAGAAAATTTTACGAAAATTTTTGGACAAAAAATTTTTCAGGTGAGATCGAAATTCGGATAATCAGAGATCGTAAATTATAGCATCGCTCACCGATTCTTCGTAGAACTTCCGGTTTTGGAGGAATTTGAACTCGAAATTTGGGAAAAAATTGAATTTGCCTCTAAAAATCGTTATATCTCCTGAATTATTCGTCACAGATCCCTCAAATAAAAACGTTTTCAAACTTCAAGTTCCGCTCTAAAACATAGTGGAGTTTCAAGTGCGTAGCCCATGGCCAGAAGAAGTGGCAGCTTCGGGAAAATTATCAATTTTTTCTTTGAAAGTTTCATATTTTTGCCTATAATTTATGAAATAATGTACTGACCGCACAACTGCAAGAATTTTCGTAATCAACATAGTCGAATCAATCAATAAAATGACACAATATTCCCATGAAAGAACTTTTATTTTTCAAAAAATTTTTAAGGGTCAGGTATAGATAGAAAATTTTACGAAAATTTTTGGACAAAAAATTTCTCAGGTGAGATCGAAATTCGGCTAATCAGAGATCGTAAATTATGGCATCGCTCACCGATTCTTCGTAGAGCTCCCGGTTTTGGGGGAATTTGAACTCGAAATTTGGGAAAAAATTGAATTTGCCTCTAAAAATCGTTATATCTCCTGAATTATTCGTCACAGATCCCTCAAATAAAAACGTTTTCAAACTTCAAGTTCCGCTCTAAAACATAGTGGAGTTTCAAGTGCGTAGCCCATGGCCAGAAGAAGTGGCAGCTTCGGGAAAATTATCAATTTTTTCTTTGAAAGTTTCATATTTTTGCCTATAATTAATGAAATAATGTACTGACCGCACAACTGCAAGAATTTTCGTAATCTACATAGTCGAATCAATCAATAAAATGACACAATATTCCCATGAAAGATTTTTTATTTTTCAAAAAATTTTTAAGGGTCAGGTATAGAAAATTTTACGAAAATTTTTGGACAAAAATTTTCTCAGGTGAGATCGAAATTTGGCTAATCAGAGATCGTAAATGATGGCATCGCTCACCGATTCTTCGTAGAGCTCCCGGTTTTGGGGGAATTTGAACTCGAAATTTGGGAAAAAATTGAATTTGCCTCTAAAAATCGTTATTCTCCAGAATTATTCGTCACAGATCCCTCAAATAAAAACGTTTTCAAATTTCAAGTTCCGCTCTGAAACATAGTGGAGTTTCAAGTGCGTAGCCCATGGCCAGAAGAAGTGGCAGCTTCGGAAAAATTATCAATTTTTTCTTTGAAAGTTTCATATTTTTGCCTATAATTTATGAAATAATGTACTGACCGCACAACTGCAAGCATTTTCGTAATCTACATAGTCGAATCAATCAATAAAATGACGCAATATTCCCATGAAAGAACTTTTATTTTTCAAGAAATTTTAAAGGGTCAGGTATAGAAAATTTTACGAAAATTTTTGGACAAAAATTTTTCAGGTGAGATCGAAATTCGGCTTATCAGAGATCGTAAATTATGGCATCGCTCACCGATTCTTCATAGAGCTCCCGGTTTTGGGGGAATTTGAACTCGAAATTTGGGAAAAAATTGAATTTGCCTCTAAAAATCGTTATATCTCCTGAATTATTCGTCACAGATCCCTCAAATAAAAACGTTTTCAAACTTCAAGTTCCGCTCTGAAACATAGTGGAGTTTCAAGTGCGTAGTCCATGGCCAGAAGAAGTGGCAGCTTCGGGAAAATTATCAATTTTTTCTTTGAAAGTTTCATATTTTTGCCTTTAATTTATGAAATAATGTACTGACCGCACAACTGCAAGCATTTTCGTAATCTACATAGTCGAATCAATCAATAAAATGACACAATATTCCCATGAAAGAACTTTTATTTTTCAAAAAATTTTTAAGGGTCAGGTATAGAAAATTTTACGAAAATTTTTGGACAAAAAATTTTTCAGGTGAGATCGAAAATCGGCTAATCAGAGATCGTAAATTATGGCATCGCTCACCGATTCTTCGTAGAACTCCCGGTTTTGGGGGAATTTGAACTCGAAATTTGGGAAAAAATTGAATTTGCCTCTAAAAATCGTTATATCTCCTGAATTATTCGTCACAGATCCCTCAAATAAATACGTTTTCAAACTTCAAGTTCCGCTCTAAAACATAGTGGAGTTTCAAGAGTGCGTAGCCCATGGCCAGAAGAAGTGGCAGCTTCGGGAAAATTATCAATTTTTTCTTTGAAAGTTTCATATTTTTGCCTATAATTTATGAAATAATGTACTGACCGCACAACTGCAAGCATTTTCGTAATCTATGTAGTCGAATCAATCGATAAAATGACACAATATTCCCATGAAAGAACTTTTATTTTTCAAAAAAATTTTAAGGGTCAGGTATAGAAAATTTTACGAAAATTTTTGGACAAAAAATTTTTCAGGTGAGATCGAAATTCGGCTAATCAGAGATCGTTAATTATGGCATCGCTCACTGATTCTTCGTAGAGCTCCCGGTTTTGGGGGAATTTGAACTCGAAATTTGGGAAAAAATTGAATTTGCCTCTAAAAATCGTTATATCTCCTGAATTATTCGTCACAGATCCCTCAAATAAAAACGTTTTCAAACTTCAAATTCCGCTCTAAAACATAGTGGAGTTTCAAGTGCGTAGCCCATGGCCAGAAAAAGTGGCAGCTTCGGGAATATTATCAATTTTTTCTTTGAAAGTTTCATATTTTTGCCTATAATTTATGCAATAATGTACTGACCGCACAACTGCAAGCATTTTCGTAATCTACATAGTCGAATCAATCAATAAAATGACACAATATTCCCATGAAAGAACTTTTATTTTCCAAAAAAATTTTAAGGTTCAGGTATAGAAAATTTTACGAAAATTTTTGGACAAAAAATTTTTCAGGTGAGATCGAAATTCGGCTAATCAGAGATCGTTAATTATGGCATCGCTCACCAATTCTTCGTAGAGCTCCCGGTTTTGGGGGAATTTGAACTCGAAATTTGGGAAAAAATTGAATTTGCCTCTAAAAATCGTTATATCTCCTGAATTATTCGTCACAGATCCCTCAAATAAAAACGTTTTCAAACTTCAAGTTCCGCTCTAAAACATAGTGGAGTTTCAAGTGCGTAGCCCATGGCCAGAAAAAGTGGCAGCTTCGGGAATATTATCAATTTTTTCTTTGAAAGTTTCATATTTTTGCCTATAATTTATGCAATAATGTACTGACCGCACAACTGCAAGCATTTTCGTAATCTACATAGTCGAATCAATCAATAAAATGACACAATATTCCCATGAAAGAACTTTTATTTTTCAAAAAATTTTTAAGGGTCAGGTATAGAAAATTTTACGAAAATTTTTGGACAAAAAATTTTTCAGGTGAGATCGAAATTCGGCTAATCAGAGATCGTAAATTATGGCATCGCTCACTGATTCTTCGTAGAGCTCCCGGTTTTGGGGGAATTTGAACTCGAAATTTGGGAAAAAATTGAATTTGCCTCTAAAAATCGTTATATCTCCTGAATTATTCGTCCAAGATCCCTCAAATAAAAACGTTTTCAAACTTCAAGTTCCGCTCTAAAACATAGTGGAGTTTCAAGTGCGTAGCCCATGGCCAGAAAAAGTGGCAGCTTCGGGAATATTATCAATTTTTTCTTTGAAAGTTTCATATTTTTGCCTATAATTTATGCAATAATGTACTGACCGCACAACTGCAAGCATTTTCGTAATCTACATAGTCGAATCAATCAATAAAATGACACAATATTCCCATGAAAGAACTTTTATTTTTCAAAAAATTTTTAAGGGTCAGGTATAGAAAATTTTACGAAAATTTTTGGACAAAAAATTTTTCAGGTGAGATCGAAATTCGGCTAATCAGAGATCGTAAATTATGGCATCGCTCACTGATTCTTCGTAGAGCTCCCGGTTTTGGGGGAATTTGAACTCGAAATTTGGGAAAAAATTGAATTTGCCTCTAAAAATCGTTATATCTCCTGAATTATTCGTCCAAGATCCCTCAAATAAAAACGTTTTCAAACTTCAAGTTCCGCTCTAAAACATAGTGGAGTTTCAAGTGCGTAGCCCATGGCCAGAAAAAGTGGCAGCTTCGGGAATATTATCAATTTTTTCTTTGAAAGTTTCATATTTTTGCCTATAATTTATGCAATAATGTACTGACCGCACAACTGCAAGCATTTTCGTAATCTACATAGTCGAATCAATCAATAAAATGACACAATATTCCCATGAAAGAACTTTTATTTTTCAAAAAATTTTTAAGGGTCAGGTATAGAAAATTTTACGAAAATTTTTGGACAAAAAATTTTTCAGGTGAGATCGAAATTCGGCTAATAAGAGATCGTAAATTATGGCATCGCTCACTGATTCTTCGTAGAGCTCCCGGTTTTGGGGGAATTTGAACTCGAAATTTGGGAAAAAATTGAATTTGCCTCTAAAAATCGTTATATCTCCTGAATTATTCGTCCAAGATCCCTCAAATAAAAACGTTTTCAAACTTCAAATTCCGCTCTAAAACATAGTGGAGTTTCAAGTGCGTAGCCCATGGCCAGAAAAAGTGGCAGCTTCGGGAATATTATCAATTTTTTCTTTGAAAGTTTCATATTTTTGCCTATAATTTATGCAATAATGTACTGACCGCACAACTGCAAGCATTTTCGTAATCTACATAGTCGAATCAATCAATAAAATGACACAATATTCCCATGAAAGAACTTTTATTTTTCAAAAAAATTTTAAGGTTCAGGTATAGAAAATTTTACGAAAATTTTTGGACAAAAAATTTTTCAGGTGAGATCGAAATTCGGCTAATCAGAGATCGTTAATTATGGCATCGCTCACCAATTCTTCGTAGAGCTCCCGGTTTTGGGGGAATTTGAACTCGAAATTTGGGAAAAAATTGAATTTGCCTCTAAAAATCGTTATATCTCCTGAATTATTCGTCACAGATCCCTCAAATAAAAACGTTTTCAAACTTCAAGTTCCGCTCTAAAACATAGTGGAGTTTCAAGTGCGTAGCCCATGGCCAGAAGAAATGGCAGCTTCGGGAAAATTATCAATTTTTTCTTTGAAAGTTTCATATTTTGCCTATAATTTATGAAATAATGTACTGACCGCACAACTGCAAGCATTTTCGTAATCTACATAGTCGAATCAATCAATAAGATGACGCAATATTCTCATGAAAGAACTTTTATTTTTCAAAAAAATTTTAAGGTTCAGGTATAGAAAATTTTACGAAAATTTTTGGACAAAAAATTTTTCAGGTGAGATCGAAATTCGGCTAATCAGAGATCGTAAATTATGGCATCGCTCACTGATTCTTCGTAGAGCTCCCGGTTTTGGGGGAATTTGAACTCGAAATTTGGGAAAAAATTGAATTTGCCTCTAAAAATCGTTATATCTCCTGAATTATTCGTCCAAGATCCCTCAAATAAAAACGTTTTCAAACTTCAAATTCCGCTCTAAAACATAGTGGAGTTTCAAGTGCGTAGCCCATGGCCAGAAAAAGTGGCAGCTTCGGGAATATTATCAATTTTTTCTTTGAAAGTTTCATATTTTTGCCTATAATTTATGCAATAATGTACTGACCGCACAACTGCAAGCATTTTCGTAATCTACATAGTCGAATCAATCAATAAAATGACACAATATTCCCATGAAAGAACTTTTATTTTTCAAAAAAATTTTAAGGTTCAGGTATAGAAAATTTTACGAAAATTTTTGGACAAAAAATTTTTCAGGTGCGATCGAAATTCGGCTAATCAGAGATCGTGAATTATGGCATCGCTCACCGATTCTTCGTAGAGCTCCCGGTTTTGGGGGAATTTGAACTCGAAATTTGGGAAAAAATTGAATTTGCCTCTAAAAATCGTTATATCTCCTGAATTATTCGTCACAGATCCCTCAAATAAAAACGTTTTCAAACTTCAAGTTCCGCTCTAAAACATAGTGGAGTTTCAAGTGCGTAGCCCATGGCCAGAAGAAGTGGCAGCTTCGGGAAAATTATCAATTTTTTTCTTTGAAAGTTTCATATTTTTGCCTATAATTTATGAAATAATGTACTGACCGCACAACTGCAAGCATTTTCGTAATCTATGTAGTCGAATCAATCGATAAAATGACACAATATTCCCATGAAAGAACTTTTATTTTTCAAAAAAATTTTAAGGGTCAGGTATAGAAAATTTTACGAAAATTTTTGGACAAAAAATTTTTCAGGTGAGATCGAAATTCGGCTAATCAGAGATCGTTAATTATGGCATCGCTCACCAATTCTTCGTAGAGCTCCCGGTTTTGGGGGAATTTGAACTCGAAATTTGGGAAAAAATTGAATTTGCCTCTAAAAATCGTTATATCTCCTGAATTATTCGTCACAGATCCCTCAAATAAAAACGTTTTCAAACTTCAAGTTCCGCTCTAAAACATAGTGGAGTTTCAAGTGCGTAGCCCATGGCCAGAAGAAGTGGCAGCTTCGGGAAAATTATCAATTTTTTCTTTGAAAGTTTCATATTTTGCCTATAATTTATGAAATAATGTACTGACCGCACAACTGCAAGCATTTTCGTAATCTACATAGTCGAATCAATCAATAAGATGACGCAATATTCTCATGAAAGAACTTTTATTTTTCAAAAAATTTTTAAGGGTCAGGTATAGAAAATTTTACGAAAATTTTTGGACAAAAAATTTTTCAGGTGAGATCGAAATTCGGCTAATCAGAGATCGTAAATTATGGCATCGCTCACTGATTCTTCGTAGAGCTCCCGGTTTTGGGGGAATTTGAACTCGAAATTTGGGAAAAAATTGAATTTGCCTCTAAAAATCGTTATATCTCCTGAATTATTCGTCCAAGATCCCTCAAATAAAAACGTTTTCAAACTTCAAATTCCGCTCTAAAACATAGTGGAGTTTCAAGTGCGTAGCCCATGGCCAGAAAAAGTGGCAGCTTCGGGAATATTATCAATTTTTTCTTTGAAAGTTTCATATTTTTGCCTATAATTTATGCAATAATGTACTGACCGCACAACTGCAAGCATTTTCGTAATCTACATAGTCGAATCAATCAATAAAATGACACAATATTCCCATGAAAGAACTTTTATTTTTCAAAAAAATTTTAAGGTTCAGGTATAGAAAATTTTACGAAAATTTTTGGACAAAAAATTTTTCAGGTGCGATCGAAATTCGGCTAATCAGAGATCGTGAATTATGGCATCGCTCACCGATTCTTCGTAGAGCTCCCGGTTTTGGGGGAATTTGAACTCGAAATTTGGGAAAAAATTGAATTTGCCTCTAAAAATCGTTATATCTCCTGAATTATTCGTCACAGATCCCTCAAATAAAAACGTTTTCAAATTTCAAGTTCCGCTCTGAAACATAGTGGAGTTTCAAGTGCGTAGCCCATGGCCAGAAGAAGTGGCAGCTTCGGGAAAATTATCAATTTTTTCTTTGAAAGTTTCATATTTTTGCCTATAATTTATGAAATAATGTACTGACCGCACAACTGCAAGCATTTTCGTAATCTATGTAGTCGAATCAATCGATAAAATGACACAATATTCCCATGAAAGAACTTTTATTTTTCAAAAAATTTTTAAGGTTCAGGTATAGAAAATTTTACGAAAATTTTTGGACAAAAAATTTTTCAGGTGCGATCGAAATTCGGCTAATCAGAGATCGTGAATTATGGCATCGCTCACCGATTCTTCGTAGAGCTCCCGGTTTTGGGGGAATTTGAACTCGAAATTTGGGAAAAAATTGAATTTGCCTCTAAAAATCGTTATATCTCCTGAATTATTCGTCACAGATCCCTCAAATAAAAACGTTTTCAAATTTCAAGTTCCGCTCTGAAACATAGTGGAGTTTCAAGTGCGTAGCCCATGGCCAGAAGAAGTGGCAGCTTCGGGAAAATTATCAATTTTTTCTTTGAAAGTTTCATATTTTGCCTATAATTTATGAAATAATGTACTGACCGCACAACTGCAAGCATTTTCGTAATCTACATAGTCGAATCAATCAATAAGATGACGCAATATTCTCATGAAAGAACTTTTATTTTTCAAAAAATTTTTAAGGGTCAGGTATAGAAAATTTTACGAAAATTTTTGGACAAAAAATTTTTCAGGTGAGATCGAAATTCGGCTAATCAGAGATCGTAAATTATGGCATCGCTCACTGATTCTTCGTAGAGCTCCCGGTTTTGGGGGAATTTGAACTCGAAATTTGGGAAAAAATTGAATTTGCCTCTAAAAATCGTTATATCTCCTGAATTATTCGTCCAAGATCCCTCAAATAAAAACGTTTTCAAACTTCAAGTTCCGCTCTAAAACATAGTGGAGTTTCAAGTGCGTAGCCCATGGCCAGAAAAAGTGGCAGCTTCGGGAATATTATCAATTTTTTCTTTGAAAGTTTCATATTTTTGCCTATAATTTATGCAATAATGTACTGACCGCACAACTGCAAGCATTTTCGTAATCTACATAGTCGAATCAATCAATAAAATGACACAATATTCCCATGAAAGAACTTTTATTTTTCAAAAAATTTTTAAGGGTCAGGTATAGAAAATTTTACGAAAATTTTTGGACAAAAAATTTTTCAGGTGAGATCGAAATTCGGCTAATCAGAGATCGTAAATTATGGCATCGCTCACTGATTCTTCGTAGAGCTCCCGGTTTTGGGGGAATTTGAACTCGAAATTTGGGAAAAAATTGAATTTGCCTCTAAAAATCGTTATATCTCCTGAATTATTCGTCCAAGATCCCTCAAATAAAAACGTTTTCAAACTTCAAATTCCGCTCTAAAACATAGTGGAGTTTCAAGTGCGTAGCCCATGGCCAGAAAAAGTGGCAGCTTCGGGAATATTATCAATTTTTTCTTTGAAAGTTTCATATTTTTGCCTATAATTTATGCAATAATGTACTGACCGCACAACTGCAAGCATTTTCGTAATCTACATAGTCGAATCAATCAATAAAATGACACAATATTCCCATGAAAGAACTTTTATTTTTCAAAAAAATTTTAAGGTTCAGGTATAGAAAATTTTACGAAAATTTTTGGACAAAAAATTTTTCAGGTGCGATCGAAATTCGGCTAATCAGAGATCGTGAATTATGGCATCGCTCACCGATTCTTCGTAGAGCTCCCGGTTTTGGGGGAATTTGAACTCGAAATTTGGGAAAAAATTGAATTTGCCTCTAAAAATCGTTATATCTCCTGAATTATTCGTCACAGATCCCTCAAATAAAAACGTTTTCAAATTTCAAGTTCCGCTCTGAAACATAGTGGAGTTTCAAGTGCGTAGCCCATGGCCAGAAGAAGTGGCAGCTTCGGGAAAATTATCAATTTTTTCTTTGAAAGTTTCATATTTTTGCCTATAATTTATGAAATAATGTACTGACCGCACAACTGCAAGCATTTTCGTAATCTATGTAGTCGAATCAATCGATAAAATGACACAATATTCCCATGAAAGAACTTTTATTTTTCAAAAAAATTTTAAGGGTCAGGTATAGAAAATTTTACGAAAATTTTTGGACAAAAAATTTTTCAGGTGAGATCGAAATTCGGCTAATCAGAGATCGTTAATTATGGCATCGCTCACCAATTCTTCGTAGAGCTCCCGGTTTTGGGGGAATTTGAACTCGAAATTTGGGAAAAAATTGAATTTGCCTCTAAAAATCGTTATATCTCCTGAATTATTCGTCACAGATCCCTCAAATAAAAACGTTTTCAAACTTCAAGTTCCGCTCTAAAACATAGTGGAGTTTCAAGTGCGTAGCCCATGGCCAGAAGAAATGGCAGCTTCGGGAAAATTATCAATTTTTTCTTTGAAAGTTTCATATTTTGCCTATAATTTATGAAATAATGTACTGACCGCACAACTGCAAGCATTTTCGTAATCTACATAGTCGAATCAATCAATAAGATGACGCAATATTCTCATGAAAGAACTTTTATTTTTCAAAAAATTTTTAAGGGTCAGGTATAGAAAATTTTACGAAAATTTTTGGACAAAAAATTTTTCAGGTGAGATCGAAATTCGGCTAATAAGAGATCGTAAATTATGGCATCGCTCACTGATTCTTCGTAGAGCTCCCGGTTTTGGGGGAATTTGAACTCGAAATTTGGGAAAAAATTGAATTTGCCTCTAAAAATCGTTATATCTCCTGAATTATTCGTCCAAGATCCCTCAAATAAAAACGTTTTCAAACTTCAAATTCCGCTCTAAAACATAGTGGAGTTTCAAGTGCGTAGCCCATGGCCAGAAAAAGTGGCAGCTTCGGGAATATTATCAATTTTTTCTTTGAAAGTTTCATATTTTTGCCTATAATTTATGCAATAATGTACTGACCGCACAACTGCAAGCATTTTCGTAATCTACATAGTCGAATCAATCAATAAAATGACACAATATTCCCATGAAAGAACTTTTATTTTTCAAAAAAATTTTAAGGTTCAGGTATAGAAAATTTTACGAAAATTTTTGGACAAAAAATTTTTCAGGTGCGATCGAAATTCGGCTAATCAGAGATCGTGAATTATGGCATCGCTCACCGATTCTTCGTATAGCTCCCGGTTTTGGGGGAATTTGAACTCGAAATTTGGGAAAAAATTGAATTTGCCTCTAAAAATCGTTATATCTCCTGAATTATTCGTCACAGATCCCTCAAATAAAAACGTTTTCAAACTTCAAGTTCCGCTCTAAAACATAGTGGAGTTTCAAGTGCGTAGCCCATGGCCAGAAGAAGTGGCAGCTTCGGGAAAATTATCAATTTTTTCTTTGAAAGTTTCATATTTTTGCCTATAATTTATGAAATAATGTACTGACCGCACAACTGCAAGCATTTTCGTAATCTATGTAGTCGAATCAATCGATAAAATGACACAATATTCCCATGAAAGAACTTTTATTTTTCAAAAAAATTTTAAGGGTCAGGTATAGAAAATTTTACGAAAATTTTTGGACAAAAAATTTTTCAGGTGAGATCGAAATTCGGCTAATCAGAGATCGTTAATTATGGCATCGCTCACCAATTCTTCGTAGAGCTCCCGGTTTTGGGGGAATTTGAACTCGAAATTTGGGAAAAAATTGAATTTGCCTCTAAAAATCGTTATATCTCCTGAATTATTCGTCACAGAT
Organism: Harmonia axyridis; assembly: GCF_914767665.1. NCBI lineage: Eukaryota > Metazoa > Arthropoda > Insecta > Coleoptera > Coccinellidae > Harmonia > Harmonia axyridis. The sequence continues at coordinate 3,593,102 of NC_059508.1, forward strand.
CCCTCAAATAAAAACGTTTTCAAACTTCAAGTTCCGCTCTAAAACATAGTGGAGTTTCAAGTGCGTAGCCCATGGCCAGAAGAAGTGGCAGCTTCGGGAAAATTATCAATTTTTTCTTTGAAAGTTTCATATTTTGCCTATAATTTATGAAATAATGTACTGACCGCACAACTGCAAGCATTTTCGTAATCTACATAGTCGAATCAATCAATAAGATGACGCAATATTCTCATGAAAGAACTTTTATTTTTCAAAAAATTTTTAAGGGTCAGGTATAGAAAATTTTACGAAAATTTTTGGACAAAAAATTTTTCAGGTGAGATCGAAATTCGGCTAATCAGAGATCGTAAATTATGGCATCGCTCACTGATTCTTCGTAGAGCTCCCGGTTTTGGGGGAATTTGAACTCGAAATTTGGGAAAAAATTGAATTTGCCTCTAAAAATCGTTATATCTCCTGAATTATTCGTCCAAGATCCCTCAAATAAAAACGTTTTCAAACTTCAAATTCCGCTCTAAAACATAGTGGAGTTTCAAGTGCGTAGCCCATGGCCAGAAAAAGTGGCAGCTTCGGGAATATTATCAATTTTTTCTTTGAAAGTTTCATATTTTTGCCTATAATTTATGCAATAATGTACTGACCGCACAACTGCAAGCATTTTCGTAATCTACATAGTCGAATCAATCGATAAAATGACACAATATTTCCATGAAAGAACTTTTATTTTCAAAAAAATTTTAAGGTTCAGGTATAGAAAATTTTACGAAAATTTTTGGACAAAAAATTTTTCAGGTGCGATCGAAATTCGGCTAATCAGAGATCGTGAATTATGGCATCGCTCAACGATTCTTCGTAGAGCTCCCGGTTTTGGGGGAATTTGAACTCGAAATTTGGGAAAAAATTGAATTTGCCTCTAAAAATCGTTATATCTCCTGAATTATTCGTCACAGATCCCTCAAATAAAAACGTTTTCAAACTTCAAATTCCGCTCTAAAACATAGTGGAGTTTCAAGTGCGTAGCCCATGGCCAGAAAAAGTGGCAGCTTCGGGAATATTATCAATTTTTTCTTTGAAAGTTTCATATTTTTGCCTATAATTTATGCAATAATGTACTGACCGCACAACTGCAAGCATTTTCGTAATCTACATAGTCGAATCAATCAATAAAATGACACAATATTCCCATGAAAGAACTTTTATTTTTCAAAAAAATTTTAAGGTTCAGGTATAGAAAATTTTACGAAAATTTTTGGACAAAAAATTTTTCAGGTGCGATCGAAATTCGGCTAATCAGAGATCGTGAATTATGGCATCGCTCACCGATTCTTCGTAGAGCTCCCGGTTTTGGGGGAATTTGAACTCGAAATTTGGGAAAAAATTGAATTTGCCTCTAAAAATCGTTATATCTCCTGAATTATTCGTCACAGATCCCTCAAATAAAAACGTTTTCAAACTTCAAATTCCGCTCTAAAACATAGTGGAGTTTCAAGTGCGTAGCCCATGGCCAGAAAAAGTGGCAGCTTCGGGAATATTATCAATTTTTTCTTTGAAAGTTTCATATTTTTGCCTATAATTTATGCAATAATGTACTGACCGCACAACTGCAAGCATTTTCGTAATCTACATAGTCGAATCAATCAATAAAATGACACAATATTCCCATGAAAGAACTTTTATTTTTCAAAAAAATTTTAAGGTTCAGGTATAGAAAATTTTACGAAAATTTTTGGACAAAAAATTTTTCAGGTGCGATCGAAATTCGGCTAATCAGAGATCGTGAATTATGGCATCGCTCACCGATTCTTCGTAGAGCTCCCGGTTTTGGGGGAATTTGAACTCGAAATTTGGGAAAAAATTGAATTTGCCTCTAAAAATCGTTATATCTCCTGAATTATTCGTCACAGATCCCTCAAATAAAAACATTTTCAAACTTCAAGTTCCGCTCTAAAACACAGTGGAGTTTCAAGTGCGTAGCCCATGGCCAGAAGAAGTGGCAGCTTCGGGAAAATTATCAATTTTTTCTTTGAAAGTTTCATATTTTTGCCTATAATTTATGAAATAATGTACTGACCGCACAACTGCAAGCATTTTCGTAATCTACATAGTCGAATCAATCGATAAAATGACACAATATTCCCATGAAAGAACTTTTATTTTTCAAAAAATTTTTAAGGGTCAGGTATAGAAAATTTTACGAAAATTTTTGGACAAAAAATTTTTCAGGTGAGATCGAAATTCGGCTTATCAGAGATCGTGAATTATGGCATCGCTCACCGATTCTTCGTAGAGCTCCCGGTTTTGGGGGAATTTGAACTCGAAATTTGGGAAAAAATTGAATTTGCCTCTAAAAATCGTTATATCTCCTGAATTATTCGTCACAGATCCTTCAAATAAAAACGTTTTCAAACTTCAAGTTCCGCTCTAAAACATAGTGGAGTTTCAAGTGCGTAGCCCATGGCCAGAAGAAGTGGCAGCTTCGGGAAAATTATCAATTTTTTCTTTGAAAGTTTCATATTTTTGCCTATAATTTATGAAATAATGTACTGACCGCACAACTGCAAGCATTTTCGTAATCTACATAGTCGAATCAATCAATAAAATGACACAATATTTCCATGAAAGAACTTTTATTTTCAAAAAAATTTTTAAGGGTCAGGTATAGAAAATTTTACGAAAATTTTTGGACAAAAAATTTTTCAGGTGAGATCGAAATTCGGCTAATCAGAGATCGTAAATTATGGCATCGCTCACCGATTCTTCGTAGAGCTCCCGGTTTTGGGGGAATTTGAACTCGAAATTTGGGAAAAAATTGAATTTGCCTCTAAAAATCGTTATATCTCCTGAATTATTCGTCACAGATCCCTCAAATAAAAACGTTTTCAAACTTCAAATTCCGCTCTAAAACATAGTGGAGTTTCAAGTGCGTAGCCCATGGCCAGAAAAAGTGGCAGCTTCGGGAATATTATCAATTTTTTCTTTGAAAGTTTCATATTTTTGCCTCTAATTTATGCAATAATGTACTGACCGCACAACTGCAAGCATTTTCGTAATCTACATAGTCGAATCAATCAATAAAATGACACAATATTCCCATGAAAGAACTTTTATTTTTCAAAAAAATTTTAAGGTTCAGGTATAGAAAATTTTACGAAAATTTTTGGACAAAAAATTTTTCAGGTGCGATCGAAATTCGGCTAATCAGAGATCGTGAATTATGGCATCGCTCACCGATTCTTCGTAGAGCTCCCGGTTTTGGGGGAATTTGAACTCGAAATTTGGGAAAAAATTGAATTTGCCTCTAAAAATCGTTATATCTCCTGAATTATTCGTCACAGATCCCTCAAATAAAAACGTTTTCAAACTTCAAATTCCGCTCTAAAACATAGTGGAGTTTCAAGTGCGTAGCCCATGGCCAGAAAAAGTGGCAGCTTCGGGAATATTATCAATTTTTTCTTTGAAAGTTTCATATTTTTGCCTATAATTTATGCAATAATGTACTGACCGCACAACTGCAAGCATTTTCTTAATCTACATAGTCGAATCAATCAATAAAATGACACAATATTCCCATGAAAGAACTTTTATTTTTCAAAAAAATTTTAAGGTTCAGGTATAGAAAATTTTACGAAAATTTTTGGACAAAAAATTTTTCAGGTGCGATCGAAATTCGGCTAATCAGAGATCGTGAATTATGGCATCGCTCACCGATTCTTCGTAGAGCTCCCGGTTTGGGGGAATTTGAACTCGAAATTTGGGAAAAAATTGAATTTGCCTCTAAAAATCGTTATATCTCCTGAATTATTCGTCACAGATCCCTCAAATAAAAACATTTTCAAACTTCAAGTTCCGCTCTAAAACACAGTGGAGTTTCAAGTGCGTAGCCCATGGCCAGAAGAAGTGGCAGCTTCGGGAAAATTATCAATTTTTTCTTTGAAAGTTTCATATTTTTGCCTATAATTTATGAAATAATGTACTGACCGCACAACTGCAAGCATTTTCGTAATCTACATAGTCGAATCAATCGATAAAATGACACAATATTCCCATGAAAGAACTTTTATTTTTCAAAAAATTTTTAAGGGTCAGGTATAGAAAATTTTACGAAAATTTTTGGACAAAAAATTTTTCAGGTGAGATCGAAATTCGGCTTATCAGAGATCGTGAATTATGGCATCGCTCACCGATTCTTCGTAGAGCTCCCGGTTTTGGGGGAATTTGAACTCGAAATTTGGGAAAAAATTGAATTTGCCTCTAAAAATCGTTATATCTCCTGAATTATTCGTCACAGATCCTTCAAATAAAAACGTTTTCAAACTTCAAGTTCCGCTCTAAAACATAGTGGAGTTTCAAGTGCGTAGCCCATGGCCAGAAGAAGTGGCAGCTTCGGGAAAATTATCAATTTTTTCTTTGAAAGTTTCATATTTTTGCCTATAATTTATGAAATAATGTACTGACCGCACAACTGCAAGCATTTTCGTAATCTACATAGTCGAATCAATCAATAAAATGACACAATATTTCCATGAAAGAACTTTTATTTTTAAAAAAATTTTTAAGGGTCAGGTATAGAAAATTTTACGAAAATTTTTGGACAAAAAATTTTTCAGGTGAGATCGAAATTCGGCTAATCAGAGATCGTAAATTATGGCATCGCTCACCGATTCTTCGTAGAGCTCCCGGTTTTGGGGGAATTTGAACTCGAAATTTTGGAAAAAATTGAATTTGCCTCTAAAAATCGTTATATCTCCTGAATTATTCGTCCAAGATCCCTCAAATAAAAACGTTTTCAAACTTCAAATTCCGCTCTAAAACATAGTGGAGTTTCAAGTGCGTAGCCCATGGCCAGAAAAAGTGGCAGCTTCGGGAATATTATCAATTTTTTCTTTGAAAGTTTCATATTTTTGCCTATAATTTATGCAATAATGTACTGACCGCACAACTGCAAGCATTTTCGTAATCTACATAGTCGAATCAATCAATAAAATGACACAATATTCCCATGAAAGAACTTTTATTTTTCAAAAAAATTTTAAGGTTCAGGTATAGAAAATTTTACGAAAATTTTTGGACAAAAAATTTTTCAGGTGCGATCGAAATTCGGCTAATCAGAGATCGTGAATTATGGCATCGCTCACCGATTCTTCGTAGAGCTCCCGGTTTTGGGGGAATTTGAACTCGAAATTTGGGAAAAAATTGAATTTGCCTCTAAAAATCGTTATATCTCCTGAATTATTCGTCACAGATCCCTCAAATAAAAACGTTTTCAAACTTCAAATTCCGCTCTAAAACATAGTGGAGTTTCAAGTGCGTAGCCCATGGCCAGAAAAAGTGGCAGCTTCGGGAATATTATCAATTTTTTCTTTGAAAGTTTCATATTTTTGCCTATAATTTATGCAATAATGTACTGACCGCACAACTGCAAGCATTTTCTTAATCTACATAGTCGAATCAATCAATAAAATGACACAATATTCCCATGAAAGAACTTTTATTTTTCAAAAAAATTTTAAGGTTCAGGTATAGAAAATTTTACGAAAATTTTTGGACAAAAAATTTTTCAGGTGCGATCGAAATTCGGCTAATCAGAGATCGTGAATTATGGCATCGCTCACCGATTCTTCGTAGAGCTCCCGGTTTTGGGGGAATTTGAACTCGAAATTTGGGAAAAAATTGAATTTGCCTCTAAAAATCGTTATATCTCCTGAATTATTCGTCACAGATCCCTCAAATAAAAACATTTTCAAACTTCAAGTTCCGCTCTAAAACACAGTGGAGTTTCAAGTGCGTAGCCCATGGCCAGAAGAAGTGGCAGCTTCGGGAAAATTATCAATTTTTTCTTTGAAAGTTTCATATTTTTGCCTATAATTTATGAAATAATGTACTGACCGCACAACTGCAAGCATTTTCGTAATCTACATAGTCGAATCAATCGATAAAATGACACAATATTCCCATGAAAGAACTTTTATTTTTCAAAAAATTTTTAAGGGTCAGGTATAGAAAATTTTACGAAAATTTTTGGACAAAAAATTTTTCAGGTGAGATCGAAATTCGGCTTATCAGAGATCGTGAATTATGGCATCGCTCACCGATTCTTCGTAGAGCTCCCGGTTTTGGGGGAATTTGAACTCGAAATTTGGGAAAAAATTGAATTTGCCTCTAAAAATCGTTATATCTCCTGAATTATTCGTCACAGATCCTTCAAATAAAAACGTTTTCAAACTTCAAGTTCCGCTCTAAAACATAGTGGAGTTTCAAGTGCGTAGCCCATGGCCAGAAGAAGTGGCAGCTTCGGGAAAATTATCAATTTTTTCTTTGAAAGTTTCATATTTTTGCCTATAATTTATGAAATAATGTACTGACCGCACAACTGCAAGCATTTTCGTAATCTACATAGTCGAATCAATCAATAAAATGACACAATATTTCCATGAAAGAACTTTTATTTTTAAAAAAATTTTTAAGGGTCAGGTATAGAAAATTTTACGAAAATTTTTGGACAAAAAATTTTTCAGGTGAGATCGAAATTCGGCTAATCAGAGATCGTAAATTATGGCATCGCTCACCGATTCTTCGTAGAGCTCCCGGTTTTGGGGGAATTTGAACTCGAAATTTTGGAAAAAATTGAATTTGCCTCTAAAAATCGTTATATCTCCTGAATTATTCGTCCAAGATCCCTCAAATAAAAACGTTTTCAAACTTCAAATTCCGCTCTAAAACATAGTGGAGTTTCAAGTGCGTAGCCCATGGCCAGAAAAAGTGGCAGCTTCGGGAATATTATCAATTTTTTCTTTGAAAGTTTCATATTTTTGCCTATAATTTATGCAATAATGTACTGACCGCACAACTGCAAGCATTTTCGTAATCTACATAGTCGAATCAATCAATAAAATGACACAATATTCCCATGAAAGAACTTTTATTTTTCAAAAAAATTTTAAGGTTCAGGTATAGAAAATTTTACGAAAATTTTTGGACAAAAAATTTTTCAGGTGCGATCGAAATTCGGCTAATCAGAGATCGTGAATTATGGCATCGCTCACCGATTCTTCGTAGAGCTCCCGGTTTTGGGGGAATTTGAACTCGAAATTTGGGAAAAAATTGAATTTGCCTCTAAAAATCGTTATATCTCCTGAATTATTCGTCACAGATCCCTCAAATAAAAACATTTTCAAACTTCAAGTTCCGCTCTAAAACACAGTGGAGTTTCAAGTGCGTAGCCCATGGCCAGAAGAAGTGGCAGCTTCGGGAAAATTATCAATTTTTTCTTTGAAAGTTTCATATTTTTGCCTATAATTTATGAAATAATGTACTGACCGCACAACTGCAAGCATTTTCGTAATCTACATAGTCGAATCAATCGATAAAATGACACAATATTCCCATGAAAGAACTTTTATTTTTCAAAAAATTTTTAAGGGTCAGGTATAGAAAATTTTACGAAAATTTTTGGACAAAAAATTTTTCAGGTGAGATCGAAATTCGGCTTATCAGAGATCGTGAATTATGGCATCGCTCACCGATTCTTCGTAGAGCTCCCGGTTTTGGGGGAATTTGAACTCGAAATTTGGGAAAAAATTGAATTTGCCTCTAAAAATCGTTATATCTCCTGAATTATTCGTCACAGATCCTTCAAATAAAAACGTTTTCAAACTTCAAGTTCCGCTCTAAAACATAGTGGAGTTTCAAGTGCGTAGCCCATGGCCAGAAGAAGTGGCAGCTTCGGGAAAATTATCAATTTTTTCTTTGAAAGTTTCATATTTTTGCCTATAATTTATGAAATAATGTACTGACCGCACAACTGCAAGCATTTTCGTAATCTACATAGTCGAATCAATCAATAAAATGACACAATATTTCCATGAAAGAACTTTTATTTTCAAAAAAATTTTTAAGGGTCAGGTATAGAAAATTTTACGAAAATTTTTGGACAAAAAATTTTTCAGGTGAGATCGAAATTCGGCTAATCAGAGATCGTAAATTATGGCATCGCTCACCGATTCTTCGTAGAGCTCCCGGTTTTGGGGGAATTTGAACTCGAAATTTGGGAAAAAATTGAATTTGCCTCTAAAAATCGTTATATCTCCTGAATTATTCGTCACAGATCCCTCAAATAAAAACGTTTTCAAACTTCAAATTCCGCTCTAAAACATAGTGGAGTTTCAAGTGCGTAGCCCATGGCCAGAAAAAGTGGCAGCTTCGGGAATATTATCAATTTTTTCTTTGAAAGTTTCATATTTTTGCCTATAATTTATGCAATAATGTACTGACCGCACAACTGCAAGCATTTTCGTAATCTACATAGTCGAATCAATCAATAAAATGACACAATATTCCCATGAAAGAACTTTTATTTTTCAAAAAAATTTTAAGGTTCAGGTATAGAAAATTTTACGAAAATTTTTGGACAAAAAATTTTTCAGGTGCGATCGAAATTCGGCTAATCAGAGATCGTGAATTATGGCATCGCTCACCGATTCTTCGTAGAGCTCCCGGTTTTGGGGGAATTTGAACTCGAAATTTGGGAAAAAATTGAATTTGCCTCTAAAAATCGTTATATCTCCTGAATTATTCGTCACAGATCCCTCAAATAAAAACGTTTTCAAACTTCAAATTCCGCTCTAAAACATAGTGGAGTTTCAAGTGCGTAGCCCATGGCCAGAAAAAGTGGCAGCTTCGGGAATATTATCAATTTTTTCTTTGAAAGTTTCATATTTTTGCCTATAATTTATGCAATAATGTACTGACCGCACAACTGCAAGCATTTTCTTAATCTACATAGTCGAATCAATCAATAAAATGACACAATATTCCCATGAAAGAACTTTTATTTTTCAAAAAAATTTTAAGGTTCAGGTATAGAAAATTTTACGAAAATTTTTGGACAAAAAATTTTTCAGGTGCGATCGAAATTCGGCTAATCAGAGATCGTGAATTATGGCATCGCTCACCGATTCTTCGTAGAGCTCCCGGTTTTGGGGGAATTTGAACTCGAAATTTGGGAAAAAATTGAATTTGCCTCTAAAAATCGTTATATCTCCTGAATTATTCGTCACAGATCCCTCAAATAAAAACATTTTCAAACTTCAAGTTCCGCTCTAAAACACAGTGGAGTTTCAAGTGCGTAGCCCATGGCCAGAAGAAGTGGCAGCTTCGGGAAAATTATCAATTTTTTCTTTGAAAGTTTCATATTTTTGCCTATAATTTATGAAATAATGTACTGACCGCACAACTGCAAGCATTTTCGTAATCTACATAGTCGAATCAATCGATAAAATGACACAATATTCCCATGAAAGAACTTTTATTTTTCAAAAAATTTTTAAGGGTCAGGTATAGAAAATTTTACGAAAATTTTTGGACAAAAAATTTTTCAGGTGAGATCGAAATTCGGCTTATCAGAGATCGTGAATTATGGCATCGCTCACCGATTCTTCGTAGAACTTCCGGTTTTGGGGGAATTTGAACTCGAAATTTGGGAAAAAATTGAATTTGCCTCTAAAAATCGTTTCATCTCCTGAATTATTCGTCACAGATCCCTCAAATCAAAACGTTTTCAAAGGACCCCGCACGTTTAGTATGGAAAATGGCTTTCCGTGAATTTGGCTGAATTTTTGATATGTTGTAGTTCTTGATGAACTGAGCATATTCTACACGGATAGTACTATATTGTATCAAAACTGCAGACATTTTCACGGATTCGTTTGTCTGTGAGATGCTATCATCAATTTCGAGACATTCTGAGGAAAATGTCTTAGCACCCCATTGTCAGATTATCGAGATTTGTGAGAAACAAATCACATATCATATGTAAATGACATCAATAGTGATCACAATTGTTATCCCTGAGGATATATGATTATGATTTTCCCATTTTCCCCCATAACAGCTCGCGGTGCCTGGTTATGAACATTTTTGCTAACATATTTGATATTATTGGACATCACATATATGAGGATTCAGTTATTATGGTCTCTCTTAAGAAAATCTCACAATATGTCGTTTCTCGGTCATGTGAATTATTTTGACGTCATCTTGTGGCATGAAAAGATGTATGGAAGATCTTGGATTTTGTATCTCATTTCATAGCCAATGTGGAGCAGTGTATAAAAAATTATCGATGGCGGTGCCTAATATAACCAAGGAAGATCATTTCTCAGTCGGGTTCTGGCCGCCAAACATCCAAATTCCATCAAAACCAGAAATGAGAGCTTCCCGATTGATGAGCAAAAACCCCGAAAATTGCAAAAAATCCATTTTCAAAGCTCCATATCTCGAAAACTGTCCATTTTTGAGCTATGTGGCTGAGGACTTTTCTGATCAGTTCATCAAGAACTACAACATATCAAAAATTCAGCCAAATTCACGGAAAGCCATTTTCCATACTAAACGTGCGGGGTCCTTTCAAAATGTCTCAGTTTTGTGGTTTATCAGGAAAAAACTGATCACAAACAGGCACATGAAAAATTCTTTTTGATATGAAATTCAAGACAATCCAAGACTAAAAGCGATTATTCCTCATTTACGAATAAATATTTCGCCTTTTTCTGATTACTTCCGTGTTGTTATTCGAGAAATTTTCTTTTGAATATACTGCAAGCTTAATTACATTTTCAATGTAGCACACATAATATATAAAGAATATAGTAATAGTTTTATATCGAATTCCAATTATAATAATTAATAGTCATCTCCAGAAAAATTAAAAAAGTTAGGCAACTAAAAAAGCATTTGTTAAAGCAGTTTCTATTCTATGCATTATTGCATTAATGCATTTAGGTTATAATCTAATGACAGCCAGGCATCTGACAGTGACAGTACCTACTATCTATGTAAACGTAATTTTCATATAAAATGCAGAATGTTCAAATTCGATAATTTATTCACCATATAAAGAATGCTTTATTGGAGTTATTGATGTAAACACTTAATCCTTTTTGAAAAGTAGCAGAATATAATTGTAATAGTCTAATAAAGTAGGTGCAACCTGATTTATACATTACAATCAATCACCATTCTTCTGAAACATTCAAAATTTATAGACATGTTTTACTTCCTTCAGATTGTAAACTCTTGATCTTCCATGTCTTCATCACAAATTCTAATCCATTGAATCACAAGGTGTGACTACTATATTTCAGTTCATCCGACAGTCATGGAACTTACATCTCATAGTCTTATTTTGAATGAAGATGATTTGGCCCAAATACCACAGGCTAAGAAACCAGTATTTATATTTGAATGGTTACGCTTTCTTGATAAAGTTCTTGTCGCCGCACAAAAGGTAACACAAATTTCGCTTTCATCTAGAGTATTTCTCAATTTCTTGATTTGTAGAGTGACATAAAAGGTTGCCAAAAAAAACTAGTTGAACAATTAGTTGCTTTAGTTAATGATTCACCTGGACCTTCTACAAGAAAACTCATAGCTAGAAATCTGGCTACATTATTCTCTGTAGGTGATACATTTTTATTATTTGACACCGTTAATAAATGTAATGACATACTGAAAAATAAAGATGACTCCCCCAGTTTTCTGGCCACTAAATTGTAAGTTTTGGTATAAATTACAAGCATATTATTAACATATGATTTTTAGAGCTGCTATATGTTGTGTTGGAACTATGTATGAAAAATTAGGAAGAATGATGGGCAGATCTTATGAAGAAACTGTTCAAATTCTTGTAAGATCGCTAAGAAGTGCAGAATCTCAGACAAGAATTGAAATCATGCTAACGTTAGAGAAAGTTAGTGATCATGTATATAAATATATTTATTTATTATTTTATGAATTGATGCAAATGAACCCTTCAAACGGTCTGATTATTATTAAATCAACTTGAAAATTTTTTCGATATAATTTTTCAGGTTTGTGCTGGAATGGGCACTGCTATATCTAATGTTCATAAAGAGATATACAAAGCATCGAAACATTGTCTTGTGGACAGGGTAATGGCAGTTCGATGTGCAGCAACAAGATGTCTTTTGGAAATGTTGAATCATGCCCCATTTTTATATACCACTGAATTGGAAAGTATGGCAACACTTTGTTTTAGAGCTTTTGATGGCTCTAATTATGAAGTCAGGTGTGCAGTTGCAAAACTATTAGGCACTTTGGTAGCTATGACGCAAAATCAAAAGCCTGAGAAACAATGTAAGTAAAACTTTCAATATTCCTCACTACTAATTTATGAATTGCCCATTTTATAATTACAGTACAACCACAAACGAAAACAGTGAAATTAGTCTCTTTAGATGAATCCTTAGGAATATTAATGTCAGGTTTTCTAAGGGGTGGTGCAGGCTTTCTGAAGGGGACAGGAGAAATTATCAAGGGTAGTTCTGGAGTAAATCGTGAAGTTAGAGTTGGAGTAACTCATGTAAGTTATTGTTCACTATTAGTACATTTTTAGTTTGAGTGTTTCATTTGTCAGAAATTATATATTATATTCTTAATTTTCAGGCTTATGTCACGTTTGTTCAGATTTTGGGAAGTGTTTGGTTAGAACAAAATATGAAACCATTTTTGAATCACATTCTCTATCTAGTTGCAAATCCTAAAGCTGCATCTTCTCATGTTGATGCAGTATATTCCAGAAAGTGTATTAACTTCATTTTACGCAGTGTGTTTGGGAAGATGTTAGGAGAAAAGGCTCAATCATCTGCTTGTAAGGAAATAGCTCAAATAGTTGTGAAAGAAATGAATTCCATCGATTTCAATCCAGAAAATGCTAAAGATTTCAACCAAGAAACTTTATTCAGTCAGCATTTGTTGGTATGCGGTCTTCAAGAAATTGGTAGCCTTGTTCTGAGTCTTGGTACTACTGCCCATGATTTAATAACTGATCAACATCTTAGTACGTAGAAAATATTTGGGTTAGGTAATTTCTGTAAATTAAATCTTTTTTTTAGATTTAATAGATGCTACAATCAGTGTATTGATTCATCCATGCCAAGCTGCTAGATTGGCAGCTGCTTGGTGTTTGAGATGTATTTGCATAGCAGTTCCAAGTCAAATCACTCCTCTCATAGATAGATGTGTAACAGGCATTGAAGAATACCGAACTAGTCCTGAAGCAATTTCTGGTTACAGTGGGGCATTAGCAGCAGTGTTGGGTGGAGTTAATTTATCTCCGTTGGGTGTACCTCACAATAAGGGAAAAATTATTTTCAATACAGCTGAGGAATTACTCAGGAGTGCTAGTCAAAATAGCAGATTGTCATTGAATAGAACTCATGCTGGGTGGTTACTTATCGGTGCTATAATGACTTTAGGTATGGGTTTGTGGTTCAGCGTTTTCAAATTTAAATTTTATCATTCATCTTATATTTAGGTGTCCCTGTTGTTCGTGGTTTGCTCCCAAGAATGCTCCTACTTTGGAGAAATTCTTTCCCTAGATCCAACAAGGAACTTGATTCTGAAAAAGCTAGAGGAGATGCATTTACCTGGCAAGTCACATTGGAAGGACGCGCAGGAGCACTTACAGCAATGCATAGTTTTCTTCAACACTGTCCTGAGTTAGTAAACGATGATATCACAAGAAGACTACTTAATCCTATTGAATCGGCTTTAGCTATGTTAACAAAGTAAGTTCCTCTTATAAGCACTTTAAGGTAACTTTTCCTAGGAAATGGCATACTGAATATGTTTTTTCACAGCATATCCAACATACTGAAGTCTTATGGACAACAGTTGAAAGCTCCATCTGCTATGGTGAGACTACGGCTTTATGAAACTCTTCTCCTACTTCCACCTCAGTCATTTGAAAGTAAACATTTTAATTTTTTTTGACATAGTTCTAATTCATTGTCAATTTCAGATTCTTATACACATTTGTTGAGAATGTTAGTTGGAGAGTTCACTCTCACTGAAAATTCTGCCAATACTACCACATCACAACTGAGACAAGTTTGCCATGCTAATGATTCAGTTATTCTTGGTACATGGCTTCAAGAAACCGATCATAGGACAATTGAAGACCAGGTTAATATACTTCAATATTTTGTTGAATCTAGACTCGTGTATATTTCCATAAGAAGATTATTTTCTAAATTTCTTTGAATCGAGTTTAATAGAAATTATATATTTCCTTAGATGGAACCAAATCGCAGAGGAGATTGTGAACATGTGAGTAGTTGAATGTCTAGGAGTTCTGCATTCGCTTTATTCATGTAGAAGGATCTCAGATTGCTCTGTTTTAGTTGCCAATGTTTGAACAATATTAGTTGACTTAGGATAGATAGGCTATATTTTGAATCAGTTGGTCATGTATATTTCTTCGACTCCTCTTGACCACTTGACGGGATTTTTCTTAAGATGTTATACAACAAAGTTATATAACGATCAATCATTTGTTGTGATTTGAATTTAATAATTGTCGTTGGTAATTTCTTTTGTGGTAGTTACTATTTGTAGTGAGGCTTGCAATTCGATTTATTATTGTGCATCTGTGTTTTCAATTATCCGAGAAAGCTTACAGCTATTTCTCATTTCATTTATATTCATTTCTTTTGTATTTGCTTTTTTTGAGATTATCAATATTATTAAATATTTGATTAGTAAACAGACGTAGCCAGAAGGGGTGTAGGTGGTTCAATCCCCCTTCGAAATGTGGAAGATGTCAACATTAATTGAAATAAAACGAAGCGAGCTCTGCAATATTCATGTTTCAGCACGGCGATCCGTCAAAAATCACAATAGGAATGCTGGGACAATCCAAACACTCTTTTATTTCTAAGAAAAGAATTTATTATTATCACTTCTGTATACGCCCTTGTCTTAAAACCCCTCGAAACTGAAACGTGGCAACTCTCTTGGGTTAGTTTTAATTCAACTTTAAAAATAAAATGTGTTGAAATAGAGCTTTTGATTTATTCACTTTTTGGCATGCAATAAGGTAATAGTATGGAATAATGGTATCTTTTTAAACATTTAAATATTTCATGTCCATTCGATTGATAAACAAATCAACGAAGTTCACAAAGTAGTTACTTTTACTGTTCATTCATCAAAATATTGGAGTCGAATTACTAATAAGTAATGCATTTTTTATGATGAATTAATGATAACAGGTAACAAACCGTTTGTCTTTAGGTAATTATTGAAGGTAGTCATTCTTTTGAATGAATTTATTTTTACATATTCCTTTTATTTCAGTTACAACCCAATAGTGCTGCTGGCTCAGGAGCATTAGAACATGATCCTTGTTGTCTATATCGACATATATCTCAGGTATTGTAGCACCTAGTTCTAAACAAACAATAAGCTGACTTTGCATTTTTTTTTCAGCATGAAAATATTCCTGGTCCGTTACCATTAGGCGTAGCTGTCATAGATATGTCTGTGCTCTTATTTGGTCAAATATTTCCAAGAGTGGCCAATAAACATCGCTTACAAATGGTTGATCATTTCACTGAATGTATCAAACATGCAAAGAGCATAAGACAGGAAGCTGTTCAAATGAATGTATTCACTGCACTTTTGAGCGGACTGAAAGGTCTCTCCGAAACTAAAGTAAATGTTGGCTTGGACGACGTAAAGAAATCTATTACGACTCTTATCATGAGCGCACTGACTTCATCTAATCCCATTCTAAGATGTGCTGCTGGAGAAGCCATAGGACGTATGGCTCAAGTCGTTTCTGATCACAAATTCACTGCTGAACTCGCGCAAACAAGTTTTGATAGGTTGAAATCAGCGAGGGATGTTGCAAGCAGAACAGGTCATTCCCTGGCCCTTGGCTGTCTTCATAGATATGTTGGTGGCATGGGTTCCAGTCAACATCTGAACACAAGTGTGTCAATCCTGCTTGCTTTAGCCCAGGATCAAACATCTCCTGTTGTTCAAGTTTGGTCATTACATGCACTGGCCCTGATAGCAGATTCTGGAGGGCCTATGTTCAGGGGCTATGTTGAACCAGCACTTTCTTTGGCTCTGAAACTTTTACTGAATGTCCCACAGTCATATATAGATGTTCATCAGTGTATTGGAAAAGTTTTGGCTGCACTTATAACCACAATTGGTCCTGAGTTGCAAGGGAACACAGCTAATATTTCTGCAGCAAGATCTTCATTCCTTTGCGCCTGTGCTATTATGCAAGACCATCAGGATCCCTTAGTTCAAGCAGAAGCTACAGGCTGTTTACAACAACTGCACCTTTTTGCTCCGAAGCATGTCAATTTGTCTTCCCTGGTACCAACGCTTTGTGTAAGTCTTACTTAGCACACTGAATAAAACTGTTTTTCATTGAAATGAGAACACTTGGAATATAAGTAAAGATATTTATTGCACGAGATTAAGTGTCGTGAACAGTAGAAGTTATTTGAAAGTAGGCCAATATCATGAAAATTTTGACAAATAAATTTCATGGATTCACAATATTTTTTACATTCTTAGAATTGATAAAGTGCAATTTCAAATTGACAATAGAAATATCTGCAAAACTGATGAAATTGATGGACATACAATACACTTATTAATTGATTGAAAATTCCGATTACAGGGAGATTCGAATAATATAATATAACTTCAATCTTGTTGTCAAATTCCTTAGCATTGCTCCGATTCTATAACTGATTTAATTTCAGAGAACATTATCGAGTAATCATCTTCTTTTGAGGAAAGCAGCTATATCTTGTCTGCGCCAACTTGCTCAACGTGAAGCCAGAGAAGTCTGTGAACATGCTATGACGTTGGCAAACGAGAGTCGCGATAACAATACAGTTGAAGGACTTCTCATTACAGAAACTGGTCTTCCAGGAGTGTTCTTCAGCATGTTGGACACTGAGACTGATCCTGGCTTAATAAAAGATATTCATGATACACTGTTGAGTATGCTACAGATGCTCGCTGCTGATAATTTATCCCAATGGCTTGGACTCTGTAAAGATGTCCTTACTGTTGCTACAGGTAAAATAATGATGGACATCCTCACATAATTAGGATTCTTTCATTTTAAGATATTATTATTAAAACATTCTTAATAATTTGGATAAACACTTTATTTATAAATATAGGGTGTCAATCCTTCCAAAAATCTTAAATGGCAATATTACTCAACCTCCACTGCCATTATTCAAAATCCATAAGGGTGTCGACACCCGTTTTGAGGGGTTGATTCATCTATCTACAAATTTGAAAATTCAAGAAGCCCCTCTTCGAATGAAAATAGACTTATCTAGGCTTTTTCTGGAAAAACTACTTACCAAACCATTCAGCTAGACTATTTTATATGGACAAACCTGTATAGGATATTCCTTATAGTATTGGGTACATGATATTTCATAACATTGAATGTGTGTATTACAGAGTTAAATCTTTTATTGGGAATTTCAACTTTTAGTGTCCAGTTCTTGTTTGTGTCCAGTTAGATTCTCAAGAATTTTGATTTGTTAAGTGATCTCTTTATTGCATTATTATTCAATATTTGTGCTTTGGAGTTATAACTGTTTTTGCTCTGTGTGATACCCTCAGTTTTGTTAATGTTCAATAGGTTTTCTGGATTCCTCTAATCTATTCAATTCAAAATGTTGTTTTCTAAAATCCTATCTACCTTTCAGATAACAATGACGATCAGATGAATAATCTAGGAAATGATAACGACAACAACGAGGGCGAAGTTGAAGATGACGACGATCAGGTGGAATTCCACGCCGACTCCGATTCGTCAACTCATCCCGCTGTGCAGCCCAGATGGCCGACTAGGGTTTTCGCCGCTGAATGCGTTCGAAAAATAATCGCCGCATGCGAAGCGAGCAACAAATCAGCCCATTTCGACCTGATCCAAGCTAAAGAACTACAGCAAACCAAAGGAAGGAGCAATTTCCTGGTGCTCCATTTGTCGGACTTGATTCGAATGGCTTTCATAGCGGCTACCAGCGATTCTGATCCCCTGCGTTTAGAGGGATTGAAAACCTTACAGGAAATAATCGAAAAGTTCGCCAAAGTTCCGGAGCCCGAATTTCCTGGCCACCTACTGTTGGAACAGTTCCAAGCCCAAGTGGGGGCCGCACTAAGGCCAGCTTTCGCACCGGATACTTCCTCTCACGTGACCGCAGCTGCTTGTCAAGTCTGTTCAACGTGGATCGGCTCCAATGTAGCCCGCGATCTATATGATTTAAGAAGAGTGCATCATTTGTTGGTTCAGTCTTTGGGTAAACTAGAAATGAAAACAAACACAACTCAACTTTACAATGAAAGCTTGGCTACTCTGGAGAAGCTAGCCATTCTCAAGGCATGGGCAGAAGTTTACATTGTAGCTATGAAAGGGAATGAAGACGCTATGCTCGATCTTACTATAACAAACAGCAATTCCACAACATCTAACGATGACGAGTTTGGAGATTACGAGCATAAGGGGGAGAGTTTACTCACTCTAGTCCAACCGGAATTGATTGGATTATCGCAGCATTGGCTCGCTGCTTTGAGGGACCATGCCCTTCTCTCTTTACCTGCTGAATTTGCTAGTCAACTGCCACATGATGGTGGCGCATTTTATACCAATGACACAATGGAGTCTTCCAGACCTTACTATGTAGCCTCATGGCCACCAATACTTCATGCGGCAGCTTTATGGTTGAACTCTGGCAGTTTCAGAAATAATGAATCTCAACCAGTTAACAATGACAATGCTTTGAACAACAACCCTGTCGACAATAATACCAATATTGATAAATTCCATTTACTCTTTGGTATCTGCATGGAAGCTTTGTGCAGTCCAAGATCAGTCGAACCTATTGAAAGTATCATTACTTGCCTCCAAGCATTACACACACTTTTAGATTCCACTTTAACAAAGGAATTAATAATGGTGGATAGAACCCTGAGTATTGAATTATGTAATGTTTTGCATAGATTAATCTTAACAAGAGATAATCATACATGTCAATTATTATGTATGGAAGTTCTTAAACAAGTCATTAAAGCTGCACAAATGAATCTGGAAACAATCAAGAAAATGAAGGCTGAATCAAGCGAATTAGACAATGAAGAAATGTTGAATTTAGATCTGCTAGGAGAAGGTGGTGAATGTGGCGAGATACTACCAGGAAAGTCATTAGTTTTTGGCGTGTTAGAAGTTTGTTTGTGTCTTCTTGTGAGGCAACTCCCAGCTCTTAGTCCCTCTCCAAATTCTACTATTGTCAATTCAATGAGGATAACTCAAACATTGGATGAATCAGGGAAATTAATAGCATCTGCTTTGTCTTGCATGGAAAATTTACATACTTTGTGCTCACCTCAAGGTGCAGTGGCCATTCTTCCGACTATTTTATATCTGACTACTGGTGTTATCAGGGAATTAGCTACCAAAAATGTCAATGATGCCTCCATTTTGGCCAACAATCCTTCTGTTCAAGCAGCTCTTCATTGCCTAAAAGTCATGACTGTTGATAAGTACTGTTGTGATCCAAGAAGTGGTGACAACTGGCAAAAGTTGCTTCAAAGTGCTCTTGCTAAGGTTATAGACTTAGCCAAAACTGGAGACGATCAAACTAAATTAGATGAAGTTACAATGATGCTCTCAATAGGTGTATTTGTATTGCATGCCCCCTCTGAAGTTGTTACGGCGCCAAATCTTCAATACCCATGTATAAATCATTTCAGACAATGTTTGCAGAGTCCGAATTCTACTGTAAGTTTTTTTTACCAACATTTTTATTCCTCTCATTAAATTTTTATGACATAGTTAAAAAATATCTTTGTTGTAGGTGAGACTGAAATGTGTGCAAACATTGAAGTCCTTGTTTGCTCATTCAGATAAATCTATTTCTACTGCCTACATTCACAGTTTAGCTCCAAGACTTGTAGAGTTCCTATATTCTGAGACATCAAGGAAAATATTCTCTGACGAAGAATTATTAATAACTCTGGAAACAATAGTTTGTGTCGAGTCCCTCATTTCTTTGGCTGAACCTCAGAACAGTAAGATTTTTGACTATTACATTTTTCACGGTAATTTTTTTGATTCATTCTTCTCCTTTCAAAAAGTACATTCATTAAAAATCTCTCATTATTTTCTTTCTATTCTTGCTATCTTAGGAGATCTTTTACAAGGCAAGTTATTGTTGTCCTATTTTGAACTCTTTTTCAACATTTTTTCTGTTAATGTAGGAATTCAGATGCTGACTCTTTTGGTACCAGTTTTGATAAGCTATCTACTGGATGGACAAGCTCTTAAAAGTGCAAATAAATACGCATTGAAGCTTCATGAAACAAGTCTTCAGTGGTTGATGCGAATTGGCCCCCAATATTCACAGGTAATTTATTCTATAATTCTTAGTTTGGTTTCAAATTTTTGGAAATATTTTAGTTGTAAATAAAATAGATTTTTAAGGATTAATAAATTTTAGGAATTCAAAACGCTCATGAGTCAATGTAATGATCTTCGTATCAAACTAGAAAATGCCATAAGAAACAATCAGCAGAAGTCTATTAAAATAAAGAATGAAGTCAACATGAATAAGCCTCTTGTGAACAATGCACCTTCCATAAAATTGAAGACGGATTTTAGTAATTTCTCTTAAGAAATTGATATTAGTTATTCAAACAAAAATTGTAGCAATACTTCAATGTTTTATATCATACTAATATATTACGGATTTATTTGTAAATATGTATAATTTTGATATGTTATTTATTAATACATTAATTTTTACTGGTTTGAAATGAAAGAAAGTGATAACAAATTACATATAAGTACAGTATGGTTGATGGATGAGGCATTTTGAAATATGCAATCACTTATGAATAAAATCTAACAGTGGAATGAGAAGTATAATCCCTGCTCATCTTTTTCTCAAAAGAATTTTTTTTTAAAGAGATATATTTACAAAAATGTCTTACTATCAAACTATTAATGCTGAAAATTAATGACTGAATTTAGATGACCAATATTTCTAATTCCTATTGATGAAGTCCTGTAGAATTCCATTGAATGAAAGTTACATAGGGTATGGATTTTTCTCTCCCTATATATTTTATTTACCTTAGATACTGAATTTGTGTATGAGATGAAATTTCATTCAACATCAAATATAACCGATTTAATTTATCTGCTCACCTCACCAAGGGAATAAATTGTCATGATTCACTGTATCATTCCATAATTGTTTGTCCGATTTATACCAAAGGAGTTAACACGAAAAATTATCGTGTTATGCATTTAATAATTGAAATTTGTGGAAATATGACCTGAAGTGACTTTCATCAGAGTTGATAGAGGAATAGTTACTAAATGTACTGAAATGATTATTAATGGAATCTATTTAACAAGCATAATTAAATGATTTAGAATGTATGTTCTATCTAAATTAATCAGTTCCTAATCCTTATAATATATCTGTTATGACGATACCACTTATAACAAAGATAAATGTTTAAAAATAATCGAGGTGAAAACAAGGATAGTATTCCATTGAGTAAAATCAAAGAATATCTAACCCTGATAATGGAAGGATTTTTAAAAAATTGGGCGAATTGAGGAATTAATGAAATACAGATATAATGAGTCCAGTTAAGACGCAGTGCAAATTGTACTTGGATATTTTTGATAATTATTTGTTCTTTGCAGTTTTTTTGTATTTACCGATCAAATATCAATTATTTCTATGAATAGGTTCCTGAAAATACCTTTTATGTTAAAGAACCTCCCTAAACTTCTCTAATATGTGCTGTATCTATAAAGAAGATAACTTGAAATTAAATATGGAAAAATCACTTCAAAATTTATTCAAACATCTAGTGGTACAATTTGTTCACAACTAATTATAATATAATAATCAATCAATAATAATTGAAGCACTCGAGAGGAAAATAATAAATACTATAGGCAGAATACCTGTTTTGCATCACAGACATCCCCACCCCCTAAAATTGCCATAAACTTTGTACCTTCACACAAATAATTATATATGGCAGAGAGACAAAACTTGGAGGGAGAGCCAGCGACGTCAAGTAAGTAAATTTACTGAATTACAATTCATAACCTTATGTAATTGATGGTATCGACTAGAATCCAAACCTCTCAGTACTTTCCAATATCTATAAATTTCTTAACCTCCGATTTAAAACTTTTAAAATAATAATAATAATAAAAACCAGAATTTATTGATTGTTCTCCAAATTGAACATGAAATGAATATTTTCAATTTAAAAAAACCAAGGACAAAAATCATTTTGAATTTTATATATGAATGATACGACTCAAGCGCTGAATTTTAGTTAATAGTAAATCACCTTCCTTTATGACTTTCTGAAACTTTGCACTCACTTCGTCTTGTCTTTGTGATTCCACCGTCATAGTTTGACGATTAATTCTGAAAGAGAGATGGCCATACTTAATGAATAAAGCAAGATCCCTGAAAAATAAAACGACAATTATTTGTTTCGCCAATCTATACTGAAATAAACTTGAGCATACTTCTCAATATAGTCTTCAGAGACACCAAATGACTCAGCCAGATGGGACAGTGCTAAAGATCTATAAGACTTCATCGCCTGATTATAAGCCTAAGCCTTCATTCCACAGACGTAGTATTGATAATGATCATGAAACAAAAAATCCACTTTCAATCTTCGCGCGACTTTTCCTGAAAATAAACAAATTCAATGTGATAACTGCTTTGAATATCGAAATTCCTCATATTAAGTGGATTTTTGGATAATTAATTTTATCTATAAATTTCATGTCAACACAAAAAATCAGTGGGCTAACGGAATTATATTAACATTTTTTTTCTTTCGATAATGCAATAATTCTGCATGAATACTGATTTCTCTATTTTGCAATCGATTTTTAAATTTCAAATCGATGGAATTGCAATTATCAAGGAAAGAAAATTTGATATGAATTATACAACATATTCTACAAATTAACGAACTCAACCAAGATATTCAAACCCTGAAGTCACCTTGAAAATTTCAACTCTTTAGCAACCAAATCGTTTGAGATTCGCTCAGCTCGAAATTAGAAAATAAAAGACATTTGTGCAAAATGACATATCCCTGTTCTCTTAGAACAAGCGCACAATAAAATATATAACAAAGCAATCTGTCTTGAGTTTTCCATTTCAAGTGGAAATTTCAGTTGCTGAAAATGTTACATAGGTATCAATAGTTCAGATTTCAGTGTGAACTCAGGCATTGAAGGTGATACAATAAATTCAGAATGATAGTCATATCGAAGGGTAGTATTTTACCTAGGCTAAGGAAGAAGTTTGCATATTCACAATTGTAAAAAGAATGTAAAAAGGCTCTGGTTTCTCCATCATAAATTAGTAATGCTTTGACGTTGTTGTTCTCAATTATCTAGTGAAATATAAATTAACACTTTCAATTAAATATTATAAACAATTATAATCATTTGATTTACCTCTTTAAGTAATGAAATCCTGGAAAGACACATCACTGATAAGTATACAGTATATCTTATGAATGTATGATAAGTCATCAATTCGCTTGCAAAAAAAATAGATATACATTCCAAGAAAAGTTTACAAGCAGTAGGGAAATCTCTATAATAAATAGAATATACCCCACGATATACTTTCCACTTGCTGGTTTTTATGTATTTACCATAAGTTAATACAGTACTGGAAGATATTATTATAAAATCGTATATAAATTGTTGGTAATTCTCACCCTTCTAAAGCTTTCAAATAACATGGATTAGAAATGTCAAAAACGCTACTGATAAAAAACGATTCTGTTTCCTGAAAAAGTATATCGCTTGAAGCTGGGACTGGTAGAGAACATTTGAGTTTAATTAGCAAATCTATTACAAATTTCCTTCGAACACCACAGCTATGACATTCAACTCCACGTAAAGAAGTGTTTGTTCCATTCTTGGATCGTTCAGCTATTTTCGATAAAACATAATTATATATCTCATTGTACTTTTCACTATCGTGAAAATTCCAATAATGCATTAACTGTTTATGCATGGTTGTTACAAAAACATAACCGAAATTGTTGAATGAATTATATATGGCCATCCTTTCTGAAAAAAAAACAACATCATTTCAATTGTTACATTTCCTTCAATTCAACAACTGACGATTTTCTTCGACCTCTCTAAGTAGTTTATTGAAAACTGTTGCGTTAATAGCGACCACATAACGAAAATAATTATTGAAATCGATCAATGGTAACCACATTGGGGTACTGTTCCCTGGACCTCCATAAAACATTATTATTCTGAAGCCAAAACAACCGAAACAAATTGTTATGAATTGGATAGTGAAGAAGTTCAGCACTTTCTTTGAAGGCTTGGATATTTTACAACTGTCGGTCAGACTGAGAATAAATATCTAGTTTTCGCAAAACAGTAGTGAAAAACATGCAAACAATATGGGAAATAAATAAACCTCATTCAAATTTTGAGGCATATTTTATTACGAATATTCCCGAAATCTTCCGAAAAGTTATACGTACCACTTAGATAATTATGTATGTGATTGAATTTATGACCTATTTGCAGATGTTTATCGGCTTAATTGAATAAACTCGATTAAAAATAAATATGGGATTTTTCGAATACCAATACTAACTTTTTCAATTTGAATGCAATTTGCTGGATTTTTCAGAAAATTCTATTTACTTTTTATGCAAAACCTCCTCTTCAATCGTTTCGGAAATATAATAATAATAAGGTTTATTCATTCTGACATAATATATCCATAATAATAATGTGTTAATCAAACTTTTGACTATTATAAGTGAGAAAAAAAAAGGTTTGATAGCGTAGTTTGAACCAAATTACTCGAAATAATGGCATTTTTCATTACCGATTCCATTGTTCTTACTTTATACAGGGTCTTCCTAAATTGGAGATACGAAGGAAAAAAAGATTCCTTGGGTAATTTTAAGAATGAAATGTTCTATAAACATGGTCCTGCAAACGCTCGTTTTCGAGATACAGGGTGTTTCTTGTTGTCCTACTTTTTTTGTGATGATTATACCAGTTTATCGAATCTTTATTAATCTTCGCTACAGATTGGGTAAATAGGTACCAAATTTATAATTAATTTAGTCATCACAGCTTATTAACTGGATATTTATAATAATTTAAATTTTCTTGAAGAATAGGTACAAGAGGGCTGTTTGAAATTTTTTTCTCGAAGTCGGTAGCAGATATGACAAAACTTCAATAAACCAACAATGTAGTACTGGACCAGAGTCTCTTTTTAAATTTTTCTAAACCACCTGTGGTTCACCAAAAAAAAGTTCTGGACGAAAAGGCGGACACTCTTCCAGAAAAAATATCACTCTGTAGATTTGCATTCAAGATTAGTATATCACATGATGAAAACTTTGAATTGAAATATCTATGCCCAAATTTAAGTTAAATATCTAGTTAAGGGAAGGTGCTATCATAAGAACACTTGAGAAAAATTGAACTTTAACACCTTGTATCTCGAAAACAAAGCGTTTGAGGGTCCATGTTATAGGACTTTTTTTCTCAAAATAATCCGAGAAATCTGTCATTTTCGTTTGTATCTCCAATTTAGGAACATTCTGCATAGTCAAACCCGAACTGACGTCTACACAAATGAATTGCAATTTGAATGAAATACATTAAATTGTTCAACACAGCACAGACAATTTTTCGATGCGATTAGCTCAGTTCAGTTCTTTGATAACCGTAGTATTGAAATTTTATTACTAGAATGATACAAAAAATCGATACAATACAAATACCGATGACGAATGCAAAAATTACATATGGCCAAACAAGGGGCGACTCCGACAAAGCGGATAGATGAAGGAAAATAAAAGACCTCGGACATAGACGTGCTCGTAGTGCAATAAAAGTAATCGTTCTGAAGGCGATAATAAACTAATAAGTAAAATGATCATTGGTTCATTTGATGGAAACATTTTCGTTCTTCGTCTTTGCATGAGTTCTGAAATTTTATATTTTGGAAATCTTGGGGGAGGGTAATAACTCCCAGTACCCCCCATTGCTACGCCCTTGTCTACTACAGATGAAACCTTGCAAAATAATGCAATAAAATATCCACTAATATGACGAAGTCATGAATGAACGTAGATAATCACAAGTTATAATAATAATAATAATGCTTGCTCTTTCAAGTGACTTAAATTCCGCTTGAAATTTCCAACGATAGGTACTATGATCTCTAATATGAATGCAAGATGATAATATTACGAAGGATTTAAAGATAATATTCAGATCCAAAGATTTTCCGAGCCTATGGAGCAGATAGAAATTTTTATGTCTGCCTTGATTCTGTCGAACTTGTGAAATCGGGAATTATCTCTCAGAATTCAGGGATGGAATTGGATAAGACGAAGAATTAATTCGAGCAAAAAAATTTAATCCGCTTTGTATTGAATTAATGTAAATGTTTATATGCGATCCCAAGAGCTCACTGAACGAAATTTCATCTACCTATCTTCGTTTTTATCGAAGTGACTTTCCATTGACGGGATAAGATTAAATTTATATGTTCGAATTATTTATCAAATCATTGAAATATTTGAAAAAACTGAGAAAAGCACTTTCATTAAGATGGAAAACTCGGCATTTTGTTTTATGTAGTTCATTATTTACATCGGGTAATTTTTTTCGATATTCTAATTGAATTTTCTTTGGTTCTGGTGATGCGATCCACATGAAATCTTGCGCGGAACTTGAGTAAATGTAATTTAATATCTATCTGAGTGAATTATTTAATTCCGATCTTCCAAAAGTGTATGATCTATATTTTTCCCTTGGGTATCATTCGAAATACCCCCATCAGTTTGTCACGCCGCTGGTTAGCCGTAACCCCTACAATAATCCAATTGTGGAGATTATTTCATCGTGCAGATAATGAACTACATTATCAAACGTAATATCAAAGTCCTGATTGATGCATATTTTGTCCCTTAGCCGATATCGATAATGTTACTTCACGTGTCAATTGACGTCAAGAGGCTATATTCTAACTGAAAATGAACCATTAAATGAGAAACCTTAGGAACGCGATTTAGTGATTATATTGAACTAACAAATGCATCAAGGTACCAGTTATGGGAAATGAGGGTTTCATCTGACAGAGAGATAGTTACATTTTTCAATATTACGTCCCGTTAGATTCTAGAATTTTGAGGCTTAACAGGCTAATTAAAAAGTCCCCAGTCTACCATCGAAAAACACATTTTTTTGGCAAAACTCGATTTTATTATACAACATAGTTGCCTTCGAGGGCAATACAGCGAAGATAGCGATCTTCCAACTTTTCGATACCATTTTTGTAGTACGATTTGTCTTTCGCTTCAAAATAGGCTTCAGTTTCGGCGATTACTCCTTCATTGGCGCTAAATTTCTTTCCAGCGAGCTTTCTTTTGAAGTCTGAGAACAGGAAAAAGTCTCTGGGGACCAGATCTGGCGAATACAGTGGATGCAGAAGCAATTCGAAGCTCAATTCATGCAATTTTGCCATTGTTTCCATCGGTTTGTGACACGGCGCATTCCTTCTTCAAACGATCCAATAAAGCTATATTATAATCGCTGTTGATGGTCTGGCCCTTTTAGAGGTAATCCATAAATATTATACCTTGCGCATCCCAGAATACTGATGCCATAACCTTACCAGCTGACTGTTGTGTTTTTCTCGCTTTGGATTCGGTTCATCGTGTGCTGCATACTCAGCTGACTGTCGATTGGACTCCGGAGTGAAATTATGGAGCCATGTTTCATCCATTTTCACATATCGACGCAAAAATTCAGGTTTATTGCACCTATCAGCTTCAAAAACTGCTCAGAATCATTAACACGTTGTTATACGATTGTGAGCTCGCGCGCAGTGGCGAGGCGACGCCAGCTTTCAAAAACAGGGGTGGCCAAGAGGGGGCCGAATTTCTTTTGCGGGGGCCAAAGTAAAGCGAAACTATAGTTCTGCTAATCTTTAAGCTTTAGTATGTCAAATTTTAGGGGGCCAGCAGAATTTTAGGGGCAGCCCGGACCCCTCTGGCCCCCCTAGCGTATCCACTGCTCGCGCGGGACCCATTTTGCACACGGCTTTCTCATGTACAAATATTCGTGAATGATATGATGATATCTTCACAATGTCTGCTATCTCGATCAATCTCACTTTACGGTAATTCAAAATTATTTTGTGAACTTTTTTGATTTTTTCGTCGGTGACAGCCTCTTTTGGGCGTCCACTGCGTTTGCCGTCTTCACCACGTTTAAACTCAGCATATCAATGATGGTTGATTTTCCTGGTGTAGACCCCAGAAACTTTTTATCAAGCCATGATTTTGCTTCAACTGTATTTTTCCCTTCAAAAAGTAATATTTCATCAGCACACGAAATTCTTTTTTTCCATCTTTTTCAATTAACAAAAGTAGCTACACTCACAACGCAATATCTCACAAATTAATGGTCGGACTGCTGTCAAATTTTGACACGGATCGTTTGTAGGTTGGTACTAACTAAAAATCATATGGATTAAATACTAGCATCGCCATCTGTGCATCAGACCGGAAACGTTTCAATTTGCTCAATATTATTATTTAAAAAAAGCGAAGTGAGAAGCTTTTGCGTGCTTGCTCGAATTCATATTCATGTTATGTTCTTGAGAAAATTTATATCTACGAATACGAAGTAGGCAAAATTTCCTGGCATCACTTCAGTGCTTCTCTCATTTTTAATTGGTTTATCGGTCAATATCTTCAGAAACTTTTGGACTGGTTCCAACCGAAAAGTTTCGAAAATCAGTAACTATAAGTTATCGAAGTAGAGACAGAGTTCCGTCTTCGACTTAAATCAATATTATCACTCAAAATATTAATGCAACCCCCAGTTCGTCTGAAAATAAGGGACGTAAAGTCGTAATTCGGTTACAGCTACGTAGACCATTAAACGTTGCGACAAATGACGTTTGATTCAACCAGAATTCGTTTGTGACATTAACATCAGGGAATAAAGCGCATTTGAGTGCATTATAAAAGCTTCTCTCCTTTGACTGTCTAGTCTATCTTATTGCAGGAATTTCAGTCCATTTCCATGGGGAATATTACATTGAAACACTAGGGTTTCGGATGAGAAAGCTCAGAGAACTGTATAACGTGAAATTGATTTTCGGATGTCGCAAAATTAGAGCCTAGTGTCAATGGAATGTACCCCCCGTTATTGGAATCAGAACACCCAGTATGAGTTGGAATATTCTAATGATAGTAGGCATCTTCCCAAGAAATTCTAATCTCTAAAGCTTGCTAAGTTGGCACTACTGTCCTCTGTGTCTGAGGGCGTAGAAATAGTGGGTACTGGGGGTAATTAACCACCCCCTCCAAGATTTTCAAAATATAAAATTTCAGAAATCGCGCAAAGACGAAGAATGAAAATTTTTCTCTAAAATGAACCAATAATAATCATTTTATAATTATCATTTTATAATTTTACTCTCCTTTTATTATTATCATTTTATAATTTTAGTCTCCTTTGAAATCGACACGTCAGTAAGAATTCGGATCCTTCACGGTTTATGAGTTTATCATCGCTTTCAAGATGAGTACTTTATTGCACTACGAGCACGTCTTTGTCCGAGGTTTATTATTTTCCATTATCTCTCCGCTATCTCGGCATCGCCCCTTATTTGCCATCTGTGATTTTTGCATTCGTCATCGGTATACACTTACCCGTTGTTTTCGGTTTTTTGTATCATTGTCGTCACAAAATTTCAATATGTAGTTATCAAAGAACTGAACTGAGTTATTCGCATCGAAAAATTGTCTGGTCTGTATTGTAGAATTTATTGTGTTTCATTCGAATTGCAATTAATTTGTGAAGACATCAGTTTTGAATTGACTATATCTACAGGGGTGTTCCTGAATTGGAGGTCAAATGAAAATGACAGATCATCATTTCAAGAAAAAAAGTTCTATAAGGTGAGTCCGCAAACGCTTTGTTTTTGAGATACAGATGTTAATGTTCCAGTTTTTCTCTCATTGCACCTTCCCTTCACAAGATATTTAACTTGAATAGGCATAGATATTTCAATTAAAAGTTTTCATCATGTGATATCCTTGTTTTGAATGCAAATCTACAGGGTGAATTTTTTCTGTAAGAGTGCCCGCTTCTTTCCCTCAGAATTTTTTTTTTTGAACCACTGGTAGTTTAGAAAAATTTGAAGAGAAACTCTGGCTCAGTGCTGCACTTTTTGGATTGTTTTGTCGTATCTGCAATCGATTTCGAGAGAAAAATTCAAACAGCTCTCTATAGTAGATAATTCTCGAGAAAATACAAATTATTATAAAGATCCAGTTAAGTAGCTGTGATAAATAAATTAATTATAAGGTTTGGTACATATTTACCAACTCTGTACCGAATATAAATGAAGATTCGATAAACTGGTTAAGCATCACAAAAAAGTAGGACTACAAGAAGCACCCTATATCTCGAAAATAAAGCGTTTGCGTTCATGAGCCATTTTATTTTTAAAATTATCCAAGGAATCTCTCATTTTCTTTCGTAACTCCAATTCAGGAACACCCAGTATAAGATAAGAACAATCGAATTGGTAATGAAAAATAATTATTCTGAGTAATTTGGTTAAACTTCGTTATCAAACCTCTTTTTCTCACATTATAGATATGAGTAAACCATGTCGTCAAAAATTTTTTTTTTCGAATACCCCTCCAAAAAAAAAGATCTACGCCCTTGTCTGGGTCCCCGAAGTGTCCAGCCTTATCAATTGATTTTCAATGTTCAATTTTTACACCTCGTCATTTCAATTTCGCGCTTTTTAGAATTAAAATAAAATTTCGTGCGAAGAAAAAAAATATTGTAAAGAAGCGATGCCTGAAGTTTAGCAACTTGTACCAGACTCTGGAGAAATATCCATTTTATCCTTCAGCAGTCTTTCTGATACAGATGATATGACGAACGTAACGCCCTATGAAAGAAAAAACCACAGTGGCCTCAAAGCAGATCCAACAATTCCCCAACGTTTTAACCTGTAAGAACTGAATTTCTCGAAACAGTTTGCAGGCTTACTTGCATTCAGATCAAACGAAAATCCACTTTAACTCTTACAAACACAGTACAGAGAAAAAAATGTATTAGGTAATGGTATTAACTCAATATTTTCGTCTGTTTAAGAGTTCGTTTATCATGATTACTCTAATTTTAGAATTTTGAGGCGTTGAGATTTCAACGGATGAGGTTTAACTCATTTATCATGAATCCGTAGTGAAATCAAACTCACCGTAAACACGAATGAATGGAAAAACTAGAAACTTGAAATTTTCAGGATAGGTTGGATCTCAAATGCTGCGGTTGAGATTTTTAATACCCAATATTTGACTAGCGGTTACGCCAATGGGGACCTTCGGTATTTTGTTTTCTTGATAATTGATGAACTACAGGATAGATCGAAATGACATTTCGCATTTGGATTCAAAATATAATATAACAATTTCATACTTTTTGCGCAGCATTCTATGCTGATTGCTCCACTAGAATCAGAGAAAATCCAAGAATATCGAACAAAAATTATATTTTAGTGAAAGCAGAGCTTTTTGTGCATACATGAAACAAAAAATGTCAGCATTGCCAAAACGTTGTATTGATTGCGCAAACAGATTCATAGAAAATAGAGCCGAATATATTTTCTATACGACAGCTCCGACTAGGTTGAAATTTAGTTTGTATGTGTAAAATAAAATCACTCGAATGTTCATGCTGAATTTCAGGAGCATCTTATCATCAGAACCCTTTATTCAGATAAACTAACCGACAACAATGACAATATATGACATCCCATAAACAAGGTGAATCACCGGGATGGCCTATTAGACGTTTATGGAAAACTATAATCATAATTTTGAGCTGAAAATTTGCATATTGGCTTTCTTGACGACAATTTCGGTAATATGCCATACCTTGGATAAGAACTCAACGCTTCATAAGTTCATGGGATTCTTATGAAAAAATGTTAGCGATGAGGACATTTCTTAAAATTTTTCGGCAGAAAAAGTTTTTTTCGAAAAAATCTTTTTTATATTCGATTCTGCAAATACGTAGCATTATGAGAAAGTTTGCAGGGTGTTTAAACGAAGATCATGGACAACTCAAATTCATCCAAACTCAAGATTTTCAAATCAGAACCTATATTTTTTATTATTTCAATCGATTATACGTACCAAAATAGGAGGGAGGGGTTCCTCATTTAAAGTTCTTCCTTGTAAAGTATTTATTTTCGGTATAGGGTTGCACTATTTTTGTACGTAAAATCGACTGAAATGATAAAAAAATATAGGTTCAAATTTGAAAATTTTGAGTTTTGATGAATTTGAGTTGTCCAAGTTCAAGGTCTTCTTATAAATACCCTGTTCCTGTACATTTTTGATCCAAACTGTAAACAGTCTCATAAAAGTACGTATTTGCAGAATCGAAAATTGAAAAGGTTTTTTTCGAAGAAAACTTTTTCTGCATTTCTCATTAACTCATGAACGGTTGAATTCAGCATATTGCTCAAATTATCATTAAATAAGCAATCTAATGTTCCTATAATATACTGGGTGTGGTATTTGAAATAAGGAAGTAGTAGTCTGTTTGCGTTATAACCGGAAGTTGTAGAGATATGTAAATACTTTAGGGAGACAGATCATTGTCTCAAATCCCAATATGAAGATTTTCAGCTCAGAATTATGATTAGTTTTCCATAAACGTCAAATAGGCCTTCCAGGTGAATCACCCTGTATATTCACACAATTCCTCATGAATTGATCCTACATCCGAAAATGATCTGAAAACCATTTTATTGAGAACAGAACCGCCGAAAGCATGAAAAACTTTTGAGAAAAAACCATCAATGCCCTTGAGCTCGTTGGCGAGCATCTTCCAAGATTGCACTGTCGTCATGTAACGCCACGTGGAAATGCAAACGCTGAATTAAAGCAGCAGGGAAGGAACGCAATATATGGGCAATAGAAGAGCTCGCGACATTTCCCTAGCAACGCATTGCCGTTTTGTGTAATTACGGAAAACTTGTTAAAAACATTCGCTTTTCTGCACCCATGTAGTAGTTGCGGAGGAATTTTGCTGCGTGTATAATTTTCTGCATTCACAACGTACGCATCCTCTAGGATGCAGGCCCCTTGCATCGATCGACAAGGTAATGAAAATGCAAGCGCCCCAGTTCCATTTCTCTTGAATCAGGGTTGGACTCGTATGTGCTTCTGAAAAGAAGACTTTTCTCTTTCATCTTCCCTTGTTTTCCACCATAGGATATATGTGAGATGCCATGAAAACAATTATGGTTTGAAATGGCTGTTAAGTCTCGGTTTGCATAGCGTCTAGACCATCAATTGATCATTTAAGAAGTCCTCTTTAGAGTGCTCCATTTTGTCAGTATGTGTTTCGTTCAATGGACAAAAATATCTGGTCAACACCAAAGTTTTAACTGGATTAACACAGTTGTAAAATTCAGGGTTTTCAAGCTTACCTGATCAGTAGTTATAGGTAGAAAGAAATCGAACGCTGTCTATTAAAGAATTTTCTATTGTTCTCTTCGTTTGTTTAGTCTTGTTTTCTTCTTGAAAACATCAATGAATTAATATGGATGTAACCGAAATATCAAATATAACAGCATTAGTTTGCAACTGAACCATACAATGCGGAGGTGGTGAAGATTAATCATGAAAATCAATTAGACTACGCGGTCAGAAATCCCAGGTTTATCAAACTCTGTAGAGAAGTATCGTTAATGCGAAAAATGACATGTTTTAACTATTTTAAGTTCACCCTGCATCAATTGTAAAAAATTACATAATGTACACAACATTCATAAGCCGTCAAGATGTAATGAATGATTCTCTTCGATCTGCTCGAACAACAACGTCTTCAACTGAAATTTATATCACCCTAGTGTAATGTGAGGTGGATGAAGATCGTAGTATAACTATGGCAATTTAGAAATATCTGTTGTACGAATCAATCTATAGTGTAGTGACTCTGTCTGCACACAGATGTCGCTATGGGTTTTCGCGCCACACTACTTTGATTCCGGCGGATTTGAAGGGGTCGTTGCAACGTAACAGGGTCACCTCTCCACAAGAGAGGGTGTGTCTTGGGCAGAGATTGCTGGATAGCCCAACTGATGAGTCAACCAGCGATCTCGGGGCGAAACATCATACCCCTTGGAGAGGGCGCACCTCCTAACGAAAAAATTTTTAAGGAAAGTCCATTTCACAGGGCTACAATTGTAAATGACCAAAATCTCAACAAATCTTATCGAACAACTACCGTATTTCTTTGATGGGTCTCGTACCGACATTTTCTTTCCAAAGTCCAAATGAACTCTTTGAGGCACTCCATTTCAATCGATAGAATACACAAAAGCTCTGATAATGAGTGTGGCACTATGCTACCTCGTCTTTTGCTCACAAAAAGTCAGCACCCCACTGTTCATTATTTTCAGTTTTGTAACACTATTATCTCCAGAAAAATTTCAACATACATATGCGTAAGGCATACCGTATATTCCCTAGAGTTCAAGGTCCTATGGAACCTATTAAGTCCCATCCCAAACTTTGGTACCAAATTTCATCAAAACGCGAAATATTGAGATAACTGATATTTCACATGAGCGAATTGGTATGAAACATACAATTTTCATTAGCATCGGGCCACTTTACTTTAGTGCATGCTCAACGCGAACCCTTTTTCTTGAAAAGCTGAATTTCGTACTGAATAACCATACTGAAGTTGCTCCAAATTGGACTTAAATTTTAGAAGACATAAAACCAAAAAGAATCAGGAGGTTCTGAAGTTCATTTATATAACTTATATCCCGGAGACCAAAACTGTTTTTTCAATTGGAAAGTGGTCACAATGCTTTCTTCAGTGGAGAATTCTTCCCTCTCTTGTAGACTCGGAAGAAAAATAAATGTTCATAGTTTCATCATTCGTTTCCACCTCTATTCTATTGGAACTTTAAAGTGGTTTCAGAGCTAACAGACGTATGTATAGTATACCGATAGAGATTTGCATACCGGTAGCGTTTCGATCAGACTATAAACGCCTGTACTGTTTTACGCGCATTGGTTAATATTGCAGCATCCTATGGACCAGGAACAGGAGGTGTAAATCGGTACATCGTCATATGCTTGTCATTCATCAGGCCACTCGACCATACAAAGCGCTTTAAAGACGTTTGATGATCTAGATATGAGCATGTTTAGCTGCATTGTTAGTGGAGCACCTTCGGCCTCTACCCTACTATATTGCGCCCAGCTTTGTTGCCCTTTCTGTCTTCTCCTTTGACTCACTTTCTTCGAGAGTTCATTTACTAACTATATTCCATGCAGGGTTCTCCAGATTCGCTGCCTTTCACATTGCAAATCCTTAATGATGCACCGCATTTCGAGATATCTATCAGTGACACCATTCTTCTGGGCGTGCAAACCTCAAAATCATCATTTATGCAAAATTAAACGACTCATCACATTTAGTTGGGGTTCCGTTGAATCAGAGTGCTAATGATCAGAAACGTTGAATACGAACTGGTTCGACGAAGCTTTTGACGATGGACTGAATGTAAAAAAATTGTAACATTTCATCTTTGGACGTTCAATCTTCTGGGCTATTGCAATTTGCAGAACGGCGAAAAGATGCTATCGGAGAAATTTATAAGAATTGCAATATGAGCGATTATTTGTGAGAAATGTCAGATGACAATGCAGGTGGCACATAGGCAAAATTTGTTTTATAAGAATCTTTTTAAAAGAACAGGAAATTTTTCGATAGTTAATAATGCGTGCATTTGAATTGAACCACACATACTGGTATTTCAAAATTTTATCTGAAATTTACTCATATAACGGGTGTTTTTTTTTCGAGGTATATAAATTTAAGTTGGCATTACTGTTCAAAATGGTGACCGATTCAACAGCTGTCAAGTGATTTATTCTGAGTTTGGTTTGGCAACTCATCATAAATAGATTTACGCCTGAACAACGCTTGCAAATAGTGCAATTTTATTTCGAAAATAATGGTTCTGTGCGGAATACGTATCGCGCACTACGTCCATTTTATTTTGTTTAGCGATGAAGCGCACTTCTGGTTGAATGGCTACGTCAACAAACAAAACTGCGGCATTTGGAGTGAAGCTAATCCTCAAGTGTATGTCGAAACACCTTTACATCCAGAAAAACTGACTGTTTGGTGCGCTTTATGGGCTGGTGGATGCATTGGTTCGTACTTCTTCAAAAACGATGATTGCCAGAACGTTAGAGTCAATGGTGATCGGTATAGAGCCATGATTACTAACTTTTTCATTCCTGAATTGAACAACCATGATGTCCAGGAGCTGTGGTTCCAACAAGACGGTGCAACATGTCACACAGCTCGTGCCACAATCGATTTATTGAAAGACACGTTTGGTGACCGCCTAATTTCACGTTTTGGACCTGTGAATTGGCCTCCAAGATCTTGTGATTTAACACCGCTAGACTGCTTTCTGTGGGGCTATGTAAAGTTATTGGTCTATGCGGATAAGCCACAAACCCTTGATCATTTGGAAGACAACATTCGACGTGTTATTGCCGATATACGGCCACAAATGTTGGAAAAAGTAATCGAAAATTGGACGTCCAGATTGGACTACATCCGAGTCAGCCGTTGGCGGTCATATGACAGAAATCATATTTAAAATGTAATGTCACAAGATTATCTTGCGGATAAATAAAATTCATGTCAATCGAATAATCCATCGTTGTTTTATTGCAATTTAAAGTTCTATAGCTCTAAAAAAACACCCTTCATAAGAGGATCGACACGACACGAGCGCCAAATTAACTATATGAGGAACAAAGGTTTCACACATTAGCCAAATGACTTTGATTACACTAAAGGCAACTAGCTCTACGAGATCATTCAACTATTTACTTCTCGTTACCAAAGTTTCGAAAGAGGGGGTTATTATGTGTATACTCATTCAAGCCGTTGGATATTTTTATTATATGTATAAAGGAATGGGTGATTTCTTCCACATAAAATGTTGATAAAATTCTGGTGAATGTTATTATTTCTTTATTGATTGTCAGAAAAATGTGATCATATGTGAAAATTATCTTTCAAAGTATAGAGTTGCATCAAATATCAACTGCAAACAATAAAAAGTTTTGAAAGTTTCATCATGTTTGTCCATTCAGATTTTTGTTTTCATATCGATGAGTCTACGAGCTCCTCCTGAATGCCGAATAGAATATTGTTAAAAATGGTACATCGAAAAATGGTTCGGTATCGAATGTCAAATAAATGCCACGATCCCGATGAAATTTGCAGAGTTAGTGTAGCATTAAACTGTTATTGCTTTCGTATTAATCCTTTAGAGGCCATTTACATGAAATTGTCATATTCATGTCGAGCGTTGGAATAGCTCGTGTTCCGAGTTGCTATTGATATTTCAGATTTACGTTGATGCTACTCTAGGCATTTGATGATGGTTGAATAGTAATTGTTTATAGAAATCTATATCGATTTATTGCAATATATAAATCTGAATAAGGAGAGGGGAAGCACCTAAAACCCCGCAAATAACGAGAATGATATATAGCTGCACCGAAATTTAACAAAACTTTGATCCTGGTAAAAGGACGGTCTATGATAGTTGCAGAACTTAATTTACTTCGAATATCCATACTTGTTAAGACATCAAAGAGTCAAGGACGCAACAATCTAAATTAGGGGAGGCAGACCATTGTCGTTCAGGTTGTGACATTTTATAAAATAACAATCAAATACTCTAATAACATCATTATTTTTTTATTATTAAAATTGTTATTTCAAGCATTGTAATGAATTCCTGCAACAAAATTTAATAACCTCTCTCTGTTCGACCATCAATGAATCGAACTGAACTTAAAACCTTTATAGAACTGGTTAAAAGTTGCAGAAGTAAAAGTTAGTCATACAAATGAAAAAAATATTCGAAATGGCGCTTTTCAACTCAGCCGAAACAAAAAACACGTCCAAGTGTGAATGAAAAATTCTTCGATACGTGAAAATAAATGGGAAAACAGGTATCTTATATGTAAAAAATATGAATTATTTATAACATCGATTATAGTAGATGTGCTTAAGATTTTACGAGGTAGGCGCTACCTTGACGAGCCGCCACTGGAGCCTTATCGATTGAGACCATCTACGGTACTATATTCGAAAAATAAGGAGATGAAATGATATAGCACTCTGTTTGGGGAACGAGCGCCCAAAGATTTCTTCTTTAAATGGGATCAGCATTTCCAGACGTCAACAGATACAATCCATTTATTGGAACCGTTGTCAACTTTCGTTTTCTATCAGCATAATCTCCTGAAGCTGCTTGAATCCTCCTGGTATTTACTAATAGGTAGCTACTACTGTACGGTTGGGAAGTTATTATAATATTTTAATGATTCTAATCCCTTGTATACCACATCATTATTCCAATCAACTTATATCAAGTGATCATCTGAAGCCTTGCATTCAAAATCATATGGACAAATTAATGATGTATAGGATTTCCAAGAATTATCCTTCTGAATAATCCGATAACAAATCATTTCAGTTTATATTTTGAGAATGTAGAATATGAATCAATAAAATCGATAGAATTCACTGCAAACTTCACGCTGTATCGTACTTTTTTTTTCACATAAAGTAATATCTCATTGAAAAAAAAACAATGCAGAATGTATTGAACGTTTTATTATAACTGTGATAGATTTATAGCGAATGGAATATTACAATTTGTTTGACGAATTTTTTAATGAATATCATTGTACAGAATTTTAACCCCAGGATTATTTGTCTACAACTACAAAAAAAAGTGAAATATTTTCATTGTTTTCTAATGAATTGTGCTACTCATATACCCGTGTTTTTGAAATTGTCTTAGCTTAGAAAAATGTGAGTCTTATGTAATATTTTCAGCGCTTGGTAAGTATAAGAAGTTCGATTTGTAATATGTATATGCTTTTTTTACGAGGTTTTGATAAATTGTTAATCAGTCGAACTTGCCCGAAAATTTTTATATCCAAAAATTATGCTCAAATTTTGTATACCGGTACCTCAAAAATTTTTTTTTTACGAAAAATTGAAATTTCCTCAATGGATTCGATAACGCAGATAAACGTTAAAAACTGAAATTTTCAAATAAAATTGGATCATTTTCTCGAGATTGCCACTACTCCTTGCGGCAAGATATGGCCTTGAAACATCAATATGTTTCTGATCAGAGCTCGATCTATAAAAAACGTTGTCATTTGAGGTGAACGTGGCCAATATTTTAGAAGATATAACGATTCTTGATTTTTTTTTTCAAAATTTGGACTTTACGAAGGATCGCTATATCAAAATGAACGATCCCCAATTAGCCAAATTTCGAAAATGTCCGAAAATTTTCAAATTGAAAAATTATTTCCATACCTTGAAAGAATTTTTTGACTTAAAATTAAAAGTTCTTGTATGGGAATTTCTATCATATAATATTCTATCAATTGATTCGATAACGTAGATTACGAAAATGCTCGCTGTTTTGCAAATAGTCCATTATTTCAGAAGTAATAGGTTGTAAACTGAAATTTTCAAAGAAAAAAATCTCAAAGTATATGAAAATTTGAACTCGAAATTAAAAAACAAAATAGTGAAATGTAATCTCTACAAGAAAAAACAAGATTATATATCCATAGGCGTAACGGTGGGGTTACTGATGGGGACAGAACCCCCTCCCCATTGATTAGAAGAAAAAAAATCGTAAGTAACAATTTATAATTTTTTTTTTAATTGAGAGAATTTGCCTTTTGAAAAAAGGTATAACCCCTCATGACTTTACTCTAGTTATGCAACTTGTAACCATTGATGTTTCCGAGAAAAACTATAGACGGTGGACAGGCGGATTTTTTCTTCGATTTTTAGAAATTAGAAATTTTCTTTTTTTGAACAATTCCAAACGTTTATTGAAAACCCCAAAATATGATTGAGGTGAACAAAATACAGCACTATGAACAAACGCAACTAATTAGGACAATCCTTTTGCTTTTTAACTTTCAAATTTGTGATGGAATAGTTAGTTGGATAATACTAATCGATCAGTTAAAAGCAGAGTATCTTTTTCCTGTACAATAATGCAATATTACGTAGTGATTGTGGATTGAAGGCATGTTTTCTAAATATGCCTCTACGAGTTACAAGCAAAGGGTTTGCGGCATGTTGGACTAAGCTACAAGAATATCATTAAGTCATAAGTTCTTATTTCTGATGCGAACTCATGGCTTCTCTCTCACCGAACCCCTTATGATGTCCTCCCTTGGAATGAAAGCAAGTGTGAAAAAAGGGGGGTGGATCTCAAACACAGCATGTAATAATTGAAAAACCAAGGTGTGGAAAATGAAAGGAACCCCTTTTTCCGAACTGTCAAAATAAATGTAAAAAATTCATTCATTAGTAAGGCGTCATAATAACCATTGATGCTCTGTATTATTATGAGAGCGTATATATGCGTAGGGGTATTATGTGCGAGAACAGGCGCTGAAAAGACAGTGGCGTACAAATAATGATGGATAGTTAAATCTTCTGTCAGCTTGGTTTAACTAGGAATCCTGTGGATTACCATTATTCTAGTATTCACGAAAAATATTATAAATTTTTTTGTAAAAGGGAAAATTTGTATTATTCAACCAAATTTATGGTATCACTTCGGAATAGTATTACCTAATACACTTAACTGAGCAAATATTGACTGAAAACAAGTGCTGTGGCCAAATTAAGGATATACAGTAGTTTTTCGATATATTCGTTGAGTTTTTGCTCAATAATTTGTGCTTTCCCCACAAGTTGGGTCTTTTTTCACGAATTTGTTTTTCAAACGTACCATAATACTCAAATGACATAATTGAAGAAAAAACAGCCAAGAAAGGAAAGAGGCGACATTTCGAAGCTAGTCATAGGTTTGCATATGAATCATCAACAGTTACAATGCGTATTACAGGTGAGGATAACAGACAGATGAAACTCAATATTCACGTGAGAATAAAAGATAATTGTGACAATCAAGCAACTGGACAATCTGTTCAAGTGATCATTTTAAGTATTCAATCACTGATTCTTTGTTGATCAGTATTTTTCTGAAATGGAATTGAATAATTATTCTTAAATCTGTATGCATCAATCAGAGGAAATTATACGACAGTGAATGACAGGACATAATAGGCCAATTGAAAAGTGCTCGGTCAACCATAGTAAAACACATTTTTTTGGCAAAATTCGATTTTATTATTCAACATAGTTTCCTTCGAGGGCGATACAGCGATTATAGCGATCTTCCAACTTTTCGATACAATTTTTGTAGTACGTTTTGTCTTTCGCTTCAAAATAGGCCTGAGTTTCGGAGATTACTTCTTCATTGGCGCTGAATTTCTTTCCAGCGAGCATTCTTTTGAGATCTGAGAACAGGAAAAAGTCGCTGGGGGTCAAATCTGGCAAATACGGTGGATGCAGAAGCAATTCGAAGCCCAATTAATGCAATTTCGCCATTGTTTTCATTGATTAGTGACACGGCGCATTGCCTTGATGAAACAGCCTTTTTTTCTTCAAATGGAGGCGTTTTTTAACAATTTCATCCTTTAAACGATCCAATAACTCTTCACCTTGCGCATCTCAGAATACTGATGCCATAACCTCGCCAGCCGACTGTTGTGTTTTTCCTCGCTTTGGATTCGGTTCATCGTCTGCAGTCTACTCAGCTGACTGTCGATTGAACTCAGGAGTGAAATGATGGAGCCATGTTTCATCCATTGTCACATATCGACGCAAAAATTAAAGTTTATTGCACTCAAACAGCTTCAAACACTGCTTAGAATTATTAACACGTTGTTGCTTTTGATCGATTGTGAGCTAGCGCGGCATCCATTTTGCACAAAGTTTTCTCATGTACAACTATTCGTGAATAATATTATGTACACGTTCAGAGGATAGCTTCACAATATCTGATATCTCGATCAACTTCACTTTACGGTGATTCAAAATTATTTTGTGAACTTATTTGATTTTTTCGTCGGTGAGAGCCTCTTTTGGGCGTCCACTGCGTTCGCCGTCTTCGGTGCTCATTACACCACGTTTAAACTTAGCATACAAATCAATGATGGTTGATTTTCCTGGTACAGACCCCGGAAACTTTTCACAAAGCCATATCTCACAATCTAATGATCGGACTGCTGTCAAATTTTGACACGTATCGTTTGAAGGTTGGCAATAACTGAAGTAAAAATCATATGGATTTAATACTAAGACTGCCATCTGTGCATCAGACTGGGGACTTTTCAATTGGCCTAATAGATGTGAATATTGA
Organism: Harmonia axyridis; assembly: GCF_914767665.1. NCBI lineage: Eukaryota > Metazoa > Arthropoda > Insecta > Coleoptera > Coccinellidae > Harmonia > Harmonia axyridis. The sequence goes on from NC_059508.1 coordinate 3,635,443, forward strand.
TATTGACAGATATTTGAAAAATAAATTTTACGGCAGACATGAACTCGATATCCTACGAGAATTACATACATATACTAGTTGTATATCCTTGCATTACTTCGAAAAAACTCAAATACAATTCAAGTCCATTCTCCGGTATGGTTCAGAAGATTATCAGCTCAGAAAAACTCGAATACGTTTTCCTTGTGAAAAAATCAACACCTGATGTCAGATTCAGAGAGAAATGTTTTTTATTTCGAATAATTATGGTCCTTATGAAATTTCAATTTATGACGATTTGTTTTGTAATTCCGCAACCAATTTCTAAATCTCAGTTTTATCGGATGGATATTTTTTCAAAAAGAAACGAAATTACATATGTGCATAACTTTGAAACCATCAAACGGATTTTGCCCATTATTGAACCTCATCCGTTGTTCTTCTGAACGAAGGGCACAAAATAAATGCATCACCAAGTTCATGGGAGGCCACGCCACTGTGCGGAAGGGGTGGATGAAGAGCATACGTGCATCCTATACATACGGCAGAGGTAGGGTGCTAAATCAATAACCTCTTCAATAAAAAGGATGCGGTGCATTATCACCTTAGATCTTGACATGTATGGCCCACTCTTATTCAACGTGCTCAACTATTTATCAGTTCTTCCCGTCGAGTTTTTTTTTTCTAGATTTCATCGAAGCCGTTTTCTATTAATGATTGTTCGCTGTTGGTATTTCTCATTATTGCGTTCTTCAATTGCAATCAACCCCTCCAGATATGAGGAGTCAGCATCCAGAAATACTTCAAATATTTTTAATAATTATGTTGTTGTTTCAGCTCCCCTTCCATTTCCCATCCCTTCGTCCTGGAAATGGGCTTTTCTGCACGAATGAGCATTTATGAGGATATCTTCACCATTATTCGGTTTTTCTTTAACAACGGAGGAGTCATGTGAATTCCGGTAACGTTGTATTTTCATTGATGGGATAAGGGGATATTGTTTTCACTTCCTGATTTATTGATTGTCTTGAGAAAGGTCTGGGAATTGATCATATGAAAAATACGATTGAAGGGATCTGGGACGTAGAAACAGGGAGTGCAAGTGGTGCCGTGCATCAGGGTGCGGGTCCTCTTGGGATACAGAAAAAAAAGCTTGTGAAAAAAATAAAAATATGAAAAATTTCAGGGCTACCTTGAGGATTTACGCTACCTATCAGGCCTGACTTTCGATTGAATTTTTTATCCTATACACTATATTTATTTATCGACACACTGTAATTCTAAATATGAACACATTAAAACTTATTTTTGTACCAAATTCCATGCGAATAGCACTCCTAGTTTCCGAGGCAAGCTCTGTGATAGTGGACGGACAATTTTTTTGTAAATATTGGATTCCATACATTCCCAAACTCTAACAGGGGCGGATTCAGAGGGGGGCCGTAAGGGCCATGGAATTACCGAAAAATATGCGTGGACACTCAGAAGGGTGAAAATTTGGTTAAGATCTAGAATGATTGAAGAGAGTTTAAATAGATTGGCATTAATGCATATACACAGGGCCTTTTTCAGCTGTCTGAATGTTGATAATATTATGCAAGGATACGCTAGTCAAAAGAATAGCGGACTGGAATTTGTTATTTAGGTTTTGATATTTTATTATTTTTTATTTTTTATTGAAGAGAAATAATTTAATAAAGTAGAAAGAAATCCATTTTTTTCCAGTAGATTGCTTTAGTTATCTACATCCGATCGGGTTTCACTAAATGACGTTAGCAAGATGCGATCTCGTACTCCAAAAACTTTTGTGACAGTTTTGTGATCAGTTTACTCAGTTTCGTTTCAGCGCGCGTCAAAAATGGAAACTATAGCAAAGCGAAAATATGCAAACCAAGCGGCTGAAAATGTAAATAGTGTCTATGGTCTTGATACTGTTACAGCCAATTACGTGTAATTTTGGTTTTTTCGATTCCGTTCCGGAAAAATCGATTTCAAAAATGCACCACGCACTGGAAGGCTAATTGTCGAAAATAAAATCATGGACATGTCGAGTCCTGTATCGATTGCTCAATTACTAAAGATTGCACAGAAAACCTTATGAAACACTCTTTGCTTAAGGCTGGTTTCAATAAGAAGCTAGATGTTACACGAGTTACCGCAAAAAACATATTGGATCGAATTTCCATCTGCGAATCGATGCTGAAACTCAACAAAATTGCCTCATTTTGGAAATAGTTGGTGGCTGATGATGAAAAGTGGATCACTTACGACAACGTCCAGCGAAAACGGTCGATGTAAAACGCGGTGGTTGGTGGGATTGGCAGGGAAATATCTACTATGAGCTGCTCCCCTAAGGTACAAATGTATACTCGGAACTGTACTGTCAACAATTAGACCGTCTGAAGAAATCCATCAACCATTTTGCTGGTGAAAAATTTGCACCAACAGAGGCTTGAAAATCGACTGTTTCATTTTTTTTCCAATAGGGACGAGGGCTCCTAAGAGAGAGGCATACACAAACCCTCAAAATGGCAACAAGTTATTGAACAAAACGCATAATATTTGATCTAAATCGGATCATTCTAACTATGGCGATTAAAGCGTTGTTTTTCATGCAAAAATATTGGATTTCTTTTTACTCTGCCTTTTACTTCCTTTTGCCCGAATTTTCTCATGAAATAAATCTATTTATATTAATGGAATATGTGAATTTATTTGAACTTTTTTACTACACAAATTCTGGAAACTGAATATGATATGATTCACTAAAATACAGCTTTCTCTAAAAAAAAAACACTTGACCCAGTAGGTAAAAAACAAAAAAATCCGTTTTCTGTTTACTTATATGAGCCGTGACTATATATGACCCCCCCTCCCCCCTTAAACATCGCCTGGAGCCGCCCCTGAACGCAAACTGTGAAAATTTCAGGGGGGAGGGGTGTGTTTAATTCTATTTCCTCAAGGATAAGAGAAGGAAAGAAGGCTCCTGCTCAATTTCGAATTGTATATTAGAAAGAAACAATATATTTTATCCTATTCTGACTATAATATTCTAAAAATTTGATTGAATATCTCAATCAGGATTTCTATCCCAAAACTATATGAATATTATCGAGCAAACCTTGTTACGGCCCATGAGGTTTTTTTGATTTAACTCCTCAAATAACAACTTCCAAGTAAACGTTTTCAGTCGATATAAGACAGAGAAAGGAATTCAAGGCGAATACAGAAGTTGATTCCTAAAAATTAGTCCAAGAAAAGTTTCAATGATTAGATTATTCATTGTAGCAAGTGTTCTTTTTCAGAATGGCCTACTTTGAAGGCGATATAATGAATTCGAATGAATAATACATATTTTGTGTTTCATTGATAATTCCCTTTACTTTCTTAGATATAACATTGAAAATAGTCACATGAATGAAAGTCGATCGAAAAATCTTTTGAAATTTCCCATAATGATGAATTGTTCGCATATGTGAATAAATATTCAAAACAGAGTTGGAAATATCATGCTTTTCCTCTGTTCGATAATCCGGACGTAAAATCCTTCAGAAAATATCACACCAAAACTATAAGGCCAGTATCAACTATTTTCAGATGAACACTACAATCCCTATCATAAAGAAGAAATGATATGAACCTAGCTCAATCCTAAAGATATATTTCCATTCATTTAAAAATATTACTTTTACAAAAAATATTATAATTAATTTAATATTTCAAGCAATATTTTGATGTCGACATCAACAAACTAATCATTCAGAGTGTTAACATCCATCTTGAGTTGTTCCATCGAGATCTTCATAAACTTATTTATTACTACCAAGAAAACACTTCCAAAGGAAATATCCCTGGGTCTGGCAAGTCATCCTCATGATTTCGTCTGATTTATAAGGCAGCGCTTTAGGTAGAAAGTTCAGTTATCACATGAACTTTCCTTTTCGCAGGCTCAGACAAATTTAATAATAGTCGGTATTGTTAGAAGTTCAGATAAGAACTTGTTCAAGTCTTATATTTCAAGGGTGTGTTTTGAATTACCACGTAATTCACGTGGATAAGTTTTCTACCCTTTCTTAACATCCATGTGGGTTGGAATTTTCAGTCGACTGCGTCTGAAGTTCCCAAATGGGCAATTACAGGTAAAGGGGTAAAAGGAAAGAGCTATCAACTCATTATGGTCGTTTTGAATTCGATTGAGAAAGCAATTGGGACAATACCACACGTGCGAAATGTTCTAATTTACATTCTCCCAATGGAACGTTTTGCACTCCAGCTTTTAAGAGACAATACAGATTGAAGGAGAGTAGATAAAATAATGTTTAGTACAATCGGGAAAGCGAAAATGACTCGTACTTTGTAGCTGTGTCTTCTCTTCGCGTCCTCAATGTGAGCGTCCCTACATTCAGACTAATATAAATCTATCGGACAGAAAAAATTCGAATCTTCTGTTCGCGACGCGTTAACCTAAAAAATACTGGACTTAAAAGGTCTTTTCCATCGACATGGATCAACAATAAAATCTTCTCTTCTTCTGTTATTTGGCGATTTACCTTCAGCGTCTCTTCTCGTCGAGTTCTCCATTTAATAAAAAATTAGAATACTCTATTTGCGACGCGTAAAAATCTGGTTGAAAATACTTTGGATTGGACTTTGAGAATCCGACGTGTATCAACAATATAATCTTCTCTTCGTTTGTTTTTAGGTGATTTCCGGGAATCGTCAACAGGCGAAAAAAAACTGAACATCCAAGCGTCAACCGACGCGTCACTTCTCAGCACGTCACCTGAGTGAACGTTCCTTGATTTAATCCAATTCGAACCAATTGATTCATGTATACATGAAAATTTTCTCTTTGCCACACATTATCTAAGTGAGCATCAACCTCGACTTCGGACCTCTGCCTACTACAATGCAATGTTCTATTCGCGTGTTGTTTAGAGATTCTTAAAGAGCATCCAAGTGTCCACCAACGTAATGAGAGTCCTGATATATTTTGAGAGGAACGTTATCGTTGTATAATTATTTATTTTTTAAGGAAAACTGGCAATCAAAATACGTACCCCTCCATTTAAAAATTGAACTGTCTTATCATCTTATTATTCTATGAGAATTATCACTGGAACTTTTAGATCTCAGTCAAGAAATCTTAGGAAAAATTTCATTTCTACCCGAACTTATTTCAAATTGTATCTTACCTCCCAGGTAAAAGAATTGCCGGATTAAAATCTTTATGGTACCTTCCTTCAATCTAATGAAAGTGACAAGGAAATTTGGCGTTCGGAATGGAGTTCTTGTAATGTCTTCAACAAAGTCTAATCGTTGATCCTTCAGAGAATGTTCTAGGTTTCAATCTTCCTAGGAAAATTTGGTGTATTTTAAATCGACTTAGGTGCAATAGTATGCTCTTCAAATGGCATTCTATTGTAAGCCCACTATGTGGGTGTGGTATAGAAGAAACAATTGACCACTTGGTGAATACTTGTCAAATTTATAAATTTCATGGGTTTCCAAGCTATCCATTCAGTTTCAGATTATTTTTTAGAATGGGTCGCTACTTTCAAATTAATATAAGGTGTGTGAATAAGTCTTTCCCGTTTTTTTTTTCAAATTTTGAGCCTTTGTTGTGAAAAAATGATTACAAATGAATTATTGAAAGTATTGGCCATCGCTAGCTACAACTTTTCCCCATCTTTCTGGCAACATACGAATCCCGTTGCGAAAAAATTCGACCGGTTTGGCCTCTATCCAGTCATCCACCCATTTTTTGGCTTCCTCGTAGGAATGGAAGTGCTGGTCAGCCAGGCCATGCGTCATCGATCTGAAGAGATGGTAATCAGACGGAGCAATGTCTGGACTATACGGCGGGTGGGGTAGGACTTCCCATTTGAGCGTTTCTAAGTATGTTTTCACCGGCTGTGCAACATGTGGGCGAGCATTGTCATGTTGCAAAATAACTTTGTCGTGCCTGTCGGAGTATTGTGGCCGTTTTTCTCGCAGTGCGCGGCTCAAACGCATCAATTGTCGTCGATAGACCTCGCCTGTGATCCTTTCATTCGGTTTCAGAAGCTCATAGTAAACCACACCTAGCTGATCCCACCATATACAGAGCATGAGCTTGGCGCCATGAATATTTGGCTTGGCCGTCGATGATGATGCATGGCCGGGTAGTCCCCATGATTTTCTTCGCTTCTGATTATCGTAACGGATCCACTTTTCATCGCCAGTCACGATACGATGCAGAAAACCCTTTTTTTTATGTCGCTGAAGCAGCTGTTCGCAAGTGAAAAAACGCCGTTCGACGTCTCTCAGCTTCAGTTCGTACGGCACCCAATTTCCTTACTTTTGGATCATTCCCATGGCTTTCAAACGCTTGGAAATGGTTGTTCGGTCAACTCCCAATGCTTCAGCAAGTTCTTCTTGCGTTTGACACGAATTTTCATCAAGCAAAGTCGCCAATTCTTGATCTTCAAAGATTTGCGGCCGCCCGGAACGCTCCTTGTCTTCCACGTCGAAATCGCCACTTTTGAAGCGTCGAAACCATCCGCGAACACTTGAATCATCGACACAACCTTCTCCATAAGCTTCCTGAAGCAACCGATGCGCCTCGGCAGCAGATTTCTTCAAATTGAACCAATAAAGTGAAATGACGTCGACTCGGCTCAAATTTCGACATTTTCACGATTTCAAAAATTTATGATGCGAAAAAATTTCAACTAATGTGTTAGTGTGGAATTGTTGACAGATGAATAAGCTTTGATTATGACATATGTAACCATTAAATACTCGCACAGTATTGGTGGCGCCATCTCTTACAAAAAACGGGAAAGACTTATTCACACACCTGATATAATGGAAACTATCATTTATTACTCCTTTCTGGTTCTTTTATTTTTTGTTTTCAAATTGAATTATAAAGTAGGCAACCGTTGGTGAAGAGATAGGATGGAGAAGATTTTGTTTGGATGAAGAGGAAGTCCTTCAATATAAATATGTCAGCTTATACTGTAAACAAATAAATAAACCAGTCACTGCACCTATACGGAGATACAAAGTTTTTGCTGAGGTTTTTTGCTGTGTTTTTCTTGTATCATACGTTGAAATGTATGATGCTTCGTTTCAATTTACTTTGCTAATACTGAGATTCAATCTACACATGCATTGATGTTTGAAGTTGATATGATAGATTTTTGTATTGCTCTATCTCAAAAGTATTCATATAAATATTGAAACTGTGTTATAATTTCTCGTCATTGTGCTTTTAAACTTCAAAATTCGCAGATAAGATTCTCGAGCTCAAAAGATGAATTGCATAGCCAACGACTTTATAACAAACGTCACGGGAATAGCTCCTCTGATTTGTGAAATTTTCAGTACTAGTAACCTATTCCGAAAGTGACATAACTTTCGAGAATAGTTCCGAGCGAGAACAACTCCAACCATAAATTCAAACCGGTCGAATTTATTCGAATGAAAATTGAAAATCAGGATGATAAACGACCCTAACCATCAAAATAATTGAGTGGATGTTATTGTGACGAATATCCATTTCATTTCGGACACGGTAGATTGGGAAATATGTCGCTCGATGAAGAAGTGGCTATCAAAATATTTCGCGCTCGAAACGCAGGATGGAAAATCCCGGTATTTGTATTCAGGACTCAACCCCCCTAGATCCTGCTCATCGGATAAAAGGTAACATTCCTATACGATTAATCCAATGAAGAGATTTTAATTAATACGTCAAGTGTATTTTGACGTATTAAATAGCAGAAATTCAATATATTAAGCATCAGAGATATTCAGCCGGCAATTTGAATGAGACGGATTTATATGAAATTCATCAGACTGAGTGAAGGGAGGGAGAAGATTGATATCCGATTGGAAACCGGAAATTGAGGATTCTCAACAAGGAAATCTGAATTCCATAGTTGCGAACTGAAATGTAAATGCTCTACAAGGATTGGAAAATTAGCAAAAGAGGGTTTTATTGTGAGAAGGTTGGAGAGTATCGATAATCTAGTAATTATTTGCTTCCTAATGTTTCATAAGGATTATGGAACACACAAAAGGATGCATATGATTTTATCTGAATACACAGAACATCGCAACTTGTGCAAAAATATTGTTATGAATATAATGTGTTAGTTTCAAATAAGTGTTGTTTGTTCCGATCTTCGAATGTTAAATACTAAAAATTAGGGAATCAAATGCGAAAAGAATAATTATTTTTTGAAATTTGGCTATGGGTACCTATACGTCGAATAGAATTGACGAAATCCTTCTTATTGCTAAAATTTCGCTACTCGATTTTCACAGTTAGATATTCTAGTGATATTTTGAAATGAAACCTGCTTCAAAACCTTCAACCTTTTTTAAGAATTTGGATTTTTTGTGGCCTAGAACGAAATAATACATCATATAGCGTAACGCAGTATTTTTTCACCATGGAAAATATTGTGTGCTCGTTCCAGAGCTATTGTTTTTCTCGAATGTTTTCCCAATTTTGGGTATGTTGTGGTCTCAAACATGGAGACAAAATCATTTTTGTCCGCCCGGCTGCCTCTCGAAGGTAATCTACTTGATATTTCCGGAGTTAAACCAATAAGAAAGTTTCCTTTCCTTATAATTGAAGAATACTCAACCAATCGAACTGAAATCAGTTGCATATAGTGAGATAAATATAATTGGAAGATGTAAATCTTTTTTTTTTTTGTTAAATCTCAGGGTTTGTTTGTAATATTTCACTGGAATTTTGTATTTAAATGAAGTAGGCTTCCTAAAAATTCATCTACGCAGCAGCTTTTACACAAGATCTTACTTAAGATACAAAGAAAGATAAAAGTTATTTTCGTGAGGTATTGAGTTCATGGCAGCTTTAATATTTGAAAAAATTTCAAGAAAAAGACAAATTTCATCCGAAATAGACAATATTTAACTTCAGACTTACGTTCAAATATTGAAGCACTCCACAATAAGGTTTTTAAAATTTTTTGGGAATAACTACCTGAATTTATTTTTATTTATACATATAATGAAACAATTTAAATTATGTGTACGTCATCATTAGAAAAATGAGCTTGGACGATAAAAGCAGAACAATAGAATAGAGAAATATTTCTTTTAAATTTCGGAACTACTACATTTTCTTGCGGAAAAATTATCGTCATTCAAAGTTGCGAACAAAAATAGTTGTGAATGATACTGACTAATTTCTAATCGAATATTTATTGAAGTGAAACAAAATGTTTCTAATAGTCGGATCATTAAAGCGTCAACGAGAAAAATTCTAAAACTCAGTCCGACAAATCAACTTTCTTGAACAATATCGTATTTCCTGTATGAAACAAAACCCGAATCCTTCTAAAATAACCGCAACCAAACATGGCGGTGGTCGTTGATGAAAAAAAAAAACTGTCATAACGTATAGGGTGCCCCTCAAAATGTGTGACCGGTGGGCGGGCGTATGGTTTTTGTTTTTTGTTTTAAGGGGAGGCGATCAAAAGCTCCTCATCAAAAACCCCCTTATATAGGTTATCGAACGTGGAAACAATGCGTTTTAAGCGATTGGTGCGTTCAGAAACCGCCATCATGGTATTGGGTTACCCCCAAGTAGTGTCACCATTATTTACTTGGCTTCTTGAAAATAATATTACGCGTTGATCGGGAATATGTAGTTTATCCGCTGGATCCATATGCTTTCAGTAGAATCTTGCAGCGTCATATCAGAAGACCGATAAATTTGCTCTAGGATATCGTATTAACACGATGATTGAGGTCGACGACACAGGAAGGAATTCCTTTAAAACCAAATTGAGGGACTTGCCTCGTACGTCGGTATCTGCGATATTACTTTGAAAAATTCGCCGAATTGATGAAGACGAATTGCTAGTCCCATCTGTCACATAGAAAATTGATAGGATTTTTATATTCACTATGTTTCTCGACTAATGAATTTTCAATATTCATAAACGGTGAAAATAAGCGAGAGTTGAAAATTGCAGGAAAAAGTTGTAAAAATGGAACGGTGACGTGAATTGGGGAGCTTCTGCCCACTTGTTCACATTCATATTCAAGTAATTTTTTCACGAAATTCAGCATGTTGATTTTTACATCAATATACTTTATTCAGTCTTTTGAATACAAATCACAAGTCGAAATTTTCCGTGATGAGCCATAAAATATGGAATGACGTGTTCCTTTCAGAGCAATTTCATTTAGTAATTATTTCGAAACAGTTTAATCAGAACTTGACTCCAGAAAATATACAGGGTGTTTCCTAAACATGCGGCAAAAATTCAGGGGGTTGTTCCTTGGACTATTTTAAGCATGTTTTGTCCTTGGATGATTTTTGAAAAACCTCTTTGTTTCGAAGATACAGGGCGAACAACATTTTTCATATTTTTAAAATTAATAATAGTTTAAATAAAAATGCGTACCGCACTGTGTTTACTAAGTAGGTACAATTTATTTTTAAATTTGTTTAACAACATTCCAATTACTAAAAACGGCCAGTTTTTTGACTGAAAATTGATAAGTGCAGATGGTAAAGGAATACAGATTAAACACGGTTTTCATTTGAATTCGTTTTGTGATGCATTAGCAATTTTTAGTCAAAAAACTGGCCGTTTTTAGTAATTGGAATGTTGTTAAACAAATTTAAAAATAAATTGTACCTACTTAGTAAACACAGTGCGGTTTGCATTTTTATTTAAACTATTATTAATTTTAAAAATATGAAAAATGTTGTTCGCCCTGTATCTTCGAAACAAAGAGGTTTTTCAAAAATCATCCAAGGACAAAACATGTTTAAAATAGTCCAAGGAACAACCCCCTGAATTTTTGCCGCATGTTTAGGAAACACCCTGTATAGTAACCCCTACTATTTTTGTACGTAGAATCGATAATAAAAAATAAAGGTTCTAATTTGAAAATCTTGAGTTTCGAATAATTCGGGTTGTCCAAGTTCATGATCTTCTTGTGAACACCCTGTACAAGTAGTAGTCTGATTCCGGTATAACCGGAAAGTTGTAAAGATCTGGAAATATTTTAGGGAGAAAGATCATTGTCTCAAACCCCAACATGCAAATTTTCAGCACAAAAATATGATCAGTTTTCCTTAAACGTCTTATAGGCCATCCCGGTGAATCACCCTGTATATTAAATTTTCTTTCTTACTATTGTCAAAATTGATTAATTTACAAAACTCCTTTGAAAAGACGTTATTGTTTAGACTGGCACCTCTATCCTCTACTTTGCGGAGTTTGAACGTTGTTTATTATTCAGCTTCTTTACACATTGATTCACTTCGTCAGAAAATAATTTCAGATTTTCAAATTGGAATTCGCTGAATATGTTAAGTTCATCAGTAAACAAAAATTCTTGGAAAGAAAATCCAGTGAACATCGAACCAATTGTGGAATATACTTCAGGGAAAGTGGAAATACTTGGGAACAGCACAATGACATTCAAAATTGAATTTATACGAAAAATTTCCCGATCTGCCCTGACTACGAGATATTTATCCCTAAAGCGCCTTTCTCTTCTCAACTGTTGAACTCTTGTGACTGTCGAACGAGTTGGGTATGACGAAAAAGGATGACGTTAAGCCAATGTCCAGAAAGCCAGTAACTCTAGCATGGACGTTTGTGAATTATGGTCGGACAAGTTCCTAGAACTCATGCAACATTCATGATTTTCATGCTCACATTCTCCACGATCGGATCGGTTCAGATAGAAGCCCTATAGCCCAATCAAAAGGCATAGAAACTGCTGAATAAATAAAATAACGACACCGAACTATTCTGTCGTTAGAAGTATCGAACTGGAGAAAATAATAAGTAAAGATCTGTTGCAACGTGCAAGACGTTCTGTCGGATCATGTCAATTAAAGTTGCAACGAAAATTTCACCGTGGGCGATCTGAATTTTTAATTGAAAATTTCCTTACTGAAATATTCACATGGATATCTTGTATTGTTACATCTAACTAGTTTGAGCCTACGACTTCACCAGTGTAGAAGGCTATTCTGATGTGACAACAACTATTTTTACTTCCATCCGATTCCAATTAAACAAAGCCTGAATATTACTCCTAGCTGATCTCAATCCAACTGTGGAAACCACAATAAAACTCGTACTGTAGTTTCTGAGATGAGCTATGTACATGAAGAAAGACAAAAAAAGTAAAAGCTTGTGTTTCTACTAAGTTATTACATGTATAGATTTCAGTAATTATTATGACAACAATCGTGAAAATGTTTCGTTGTATTGAAACATGCTTTCAATTGATTTTTTCACATCAATGATACATTAAATAAAAAATGGGTATACACATATTCATTTAAATTGTTGCTTCTCATATATTTTCAAACAACTGACTCAGAAATTTGGTACAAACATCTAAATCGAGTTGATGTGTCGATGAAAGGAGGTATACAGTTTTTCTGATGAATAAATTCAATAGAAGTGAAATTCTGTTTGGTCATTCAGTAAATTCCACAAGTTCATCTTCAGTTCTTTATTTGCTATACAATTTGGCCCACATAAAACAGTCCAGCCGGATATTTTCGTAAGCATGAGTCCTTCCGGAAAACGCTGAGAAAGGTCAATTTTCATTTGGAGAGGGACATCTTGTGATTGCAAATTCGGGGATCTACGATCAAGCGGGGTGGCAAGCCCTTAACGAATCCCAAATGGCATAAGGAGCCCAGTAACATATAATTTTTTAGGCTTCGAAATTTTATTTACGAGTATGCTAAGAAAAATCTGTTTGACTGTGTTTCGTTGAAAACGATGGGTGATCTAGTTTCTGAACGAATTTTGATTGAAAAGATATTTAAAACACTTAACAGTAATAGTGTCTTCAACATTTTCTCCCACATTGTATAACATTACGAAAAACAATTCTTGTAGTTGTTAAGTTGATTATTATTGATCTTTTGATCACACCTATGTGCTACAAAATTAATTGAATGAGAATGAAGTGATCGCCAAGATATGGTAAATATTAATTTCAACTTAGGATTTCTTCGGAAAATCCACCACTGAATTCATCCTATCCCATGAGTTTTTCACAACAAAACGAGCGGTAACCATAATCATAACAAAAATAACAAAACATTCAAATTCTGTGTCACATGATCCCTATTGTCTTTTAAATTTTTTGAGGGGATGGTACCCCACCGTACCTATACACCCACGAATTTGCAATCATTAAATGACCTCTCTCAGCGTTTTCCGAAAAACTCACATTCGGAAACATTAATCTATAATGTTTCTTATATTATATCATAATCAATGAAATTCAGGTCATAACTGATGAAATTCCTGATAAGAGTTCTTCCGATTCCTTAATAGTGAAAAGGATTAAAATGTCCCAGGACACTTATTGATGCCTTCGGCTCATTCATCTCATTCATTTTATATGACAAATGAACATAGTGCGAATCAGAACCACTTTCAAGCCAATATAAGCGCATTGGTAGAATTGGTATACCGATGTGTGGGCTTCTAAAAGATTCTGAATGAATAAATAATGGTCTGCGAGTTAGGGAGCTGTGTTCTAATCGGGTAATCAGTCTGCGTCAACAAGAAGTTGGCAGTATGTACTACATAATGCAGCAACTTTGATATCTATCATTGTCAATTACATATAACTAGTACGTTCTTATATAGATTGCATTTTTTATCGGCCATAATGGGCAAGTTTCGATTGTTAGGATCTAAACACGTTGGAATTGAAAGGTTGTAATTTCAGTGTATATAATAATTTGAATATCGCTTAATTCAAAAGGTTCATGAAATCAGGGTAATACTCTTAAATTCAGGAAATTAATAAGCATCACATTCAAAACAAACTAACGTGACTTGACTGGTTTTACATAAATAATTAATCTCTCAAACAACGAGAGAGTATATTGAGTACAAAAAGTACCTGCAATTTGATCAATGGAACGAATATCGTTCATCAAAATTAACTAACTATAGTGCTTCTGAAATAATATACTGATATACCATATTTTTAAATGCTTTTCAAGAAATCGAATTCAGTACTTGGCTCGAATTCACTTTCATTTTTCTTTTACGTTTACCGCTAAATGGTTATCAATGTTAAAGAGGAGGAAGTCGGCCGAAGCCATATCAAGGTGATATGGCAATTGAAAAGATTTGTTTTTGGAGAGAAAATTCATTCAAAATCATTTTTATTCTTCCCACCAATCTATTTCTTTCGCAAATGTTGTAACATATTGGTACACGACATTCATTATATAAAAGTTGAGACATATTCTCATCAGTTCTGAGAATTTTATAAATTGCAAAATACATCTTGGCATGAACTCATAAAACAAAGCACTATAAACAGACTAAATAACAAATGGCGCTCAAGAATTTCGACATAACTTTTTGTTGACAGAATGTCACTATTTTAATGACGTTCAATTTCAATTCTTCATCCGATACGAGGGTTATTATTTATGTATTGAGAATACAAAAAATGAACAAGTGATTTTGATGCAAAATATTTTTACTACTTATTAAAATAATCGCCTTTTAAGATCTATACACTTTTGCATGCAATTGAACCATCATTCGAAACATTTCTTCCAGTCAGAAGATGGTGGTTCTAAAATATTCGTTTTGAAGGCCTCACCCTCATCTTCGGGCGATGAACATCGTTATCCACGAAGTTCATTCGCAATTTCTGGGAAGAAGAAGTAATCCGGTTCCAAGTCGGGGCTGTAAGGCGGATAACTCATTAATTTGATTTTTTGTGTGTCCAAACATTCATTTGTTGCATTTGATGTGTGTGAGCTCACATTGTCATGATGCAAGGATGATTCGTCGTTTTGGGTTTGTTTCTTTCAATTTACCGAAAACTTCAGGCAAACAAATGGTTTTATACTACTATGAATTAACGCTCTTTCGATTTTCAAGAGCCAAAATTGCCACAGGACCAGTTTTCGTGAAGAAACTATCATTTGCTCCTGAACGCTCCGAGAAGAATCAACTTTTGTTGGCTTTGCTTCATATTGAAACATCCAAACTGTCGACTGGCCTTTTCTTTCTGGCTCGTATGCATAAATCCACGACTCGTCACCTGTCACGATGTTGTATACCAATTTCGATGCACCACAGTTGTATTTCGAAATCATTTTACGGCACCAATCGACACTAGCATTTTTTTGGGCATCATTCAAGAAATGTGGAACCAACTTGCACAGAGCTACCGAACACACAAATGTTCGTGCAAAATATTATGTATGCTAGTACTACTAATGCTTAAACATCTCTCGATTTCCTGGTATGTCACATGACGATCTTCTTCGATTAGTCTCTTACTTCGTCCATGAGCGAACTACGTCTACGTTTGAATTCAGTGTACCAGCTTCAGTGGTTCATCGTCAAAAGTTGAATTTAGTTGATGAAATAGTTAAATCCATATTTTAGCAGAGATAAAATTGTTGCCAATTCTCAATACATAAATAGTAGCCTTCGAGGAAATAGGTACGTGCCTGTGAAACTCAAAAAAAAATCTTGTCTAATTACAGGTAAAAGTCGGCTGTCTCATTTCTTGGTTCAGGTTTCGGTGGATACTTCCGAAAGCGCCTATACATCGTTTCGTGAACTTTCTCTAGAGTTCACGAGTTTCCACAACCTAGTCATATTATTTGCCCAGATATCTTTAATTGCAACAACTCTGAGGCTCCCCCTTGCTGTGTTTAATTACAAGATGTTTGCATTTGCTAACTCTCAATGGTTAATATAAAATGTTTTCATCATGAAAATTTGCATTCGGAATGACATGCCTTTTGGTTTATTTCCAATAATAAGGGGGAATAGTTCTACTAGAGACATTTCAACTACCCTGATGACGTTCTCATCTCAATTTGACGGTGGTGTAGTATTGGAAGGTAGAATGAAGATATCATGATAAATATGTTCTTACAAAAATATGTATTTTCGCAAAGTTATAACAGTTATGGCCTCGGAGTTTTGAAATTTCTATTTAAATTTCGGAATAGCTACTATATTTTCATAAAAATTTTCTATTGACTCGTGTTCTTGGAATCAAAACAACCAATACCAGGGTTCTAAAAGATTGTTCAGAATATTTTTCAACTAACAGAATTATTGAGTTAACAACTCTGCCAAACCATTTCGAGATGAAAAAATGCTTTGAGAAACTTAATTGATTAAAATGAATTGATAATTCGATTGGAAATGAATATGACAACCGTTTAGTTAACATTTGTGTTGATTAATTTTTCTGAAAACCAGAGTCAGTGAGAATTTTTGCAAAAACCATCATCTCAAGAATTATTGATACTCACTATATTATAAACATTACTTTAACTTAAAATCAATAAATTGAAAGAAGAAAAAGCGACTGAGAAAAGTAGCAGCTGAAATTGAAATGGCGCTGGAAGCGAAAAAAGTATACTCATAGATAATCAGAAGTAAATATGACAGTACATTTTTGTTTGATTGAATATTTCGGTATAGTATAGGGTGAGCAAATTTCGATGTTTTAGCACTACAACTTTCAAACCAGAGAAGATAGACAAAATCTGATACCTTATTATCGTTTTCTTCTTCTGAGAAACTAACTAAATAAGAGTTATTCAGTTTTGGCCACATTTTTTTGTTTTCAAGTTATAAACGGAAATTGGAAAAATGGCAAAGTAAAACATTCAATAAACAATATTATTTGGGTATTATGGTTGATATGGTACCGGCATGCTGGCTCTTTTCGAAAGCCAAATTACCCGTTTTAAGTCAAGAACAGACTTGAAAAAAGAAATTTAGGTAATCTGAAAAAGAGACGTCTCCATTGATTCAATGAATAAATGAGTAAAAGCTAATTGAATGAATTTGTAAACAGGCCTGGGTAGAGTATAGAATTTATAAACCAAGAGGTAAAGATGTATTTGTTTAAAATAAGATGAGCTAATTTTAAATGCAGAAAATTCAGCTTTGATTCGAGGAAATTCACGATACTCGAAACATTCAGTATCAAATCGATTATAATAAATAATACTAAATGTGAGGTTATTCAATTGTCGGGCGATTTATTCGTTATAATATCAACTCGAATAGGTTCTCAGGGTTGTTAATGATTAGCCATCGCAATCAATCAAGTCAGAATCCGCTGTCAATTGTCAAACGAGTCCCATCGGATATTTTCAGGAGGAATATACGGCATTGGGCAAATTTTAACGAGGCGAAATTCTCATCAGTCTTGCCACGGCACCGTTCACCTGAAAAAAAAGTAAAAGTGCCTGGAAAGGAACAGTGAAACGTCACCTGCAGAAATAATCACTGCAGTTCATTCTGTTGGAGAATTGAAGTGAAATATTTCCAGATATTTATTGGGCCCAACAGAAATTCCGAATTCTACCAGTATATATATAGGCAGAATTAAAATAAGGCCGATCCAGAAATAAAATACCTATATGCTCATTATTTAACATATTCAAAACATTTCCAGTACAGAATAATCAGTTGTTAAAATCACGCCGACGACGAAATGGATATTTTTCATCAAATCGAAGTATGCGAAAAATGCCACGGAATTCCACCATAAAATGGTCCGCGAGGTTTGAGCATCACACTTGGCCTCGATACCGAGTCCAACAGATTCCAATTTATTTTCAAAACGTACAGAAATTCGAAGAAATGGGACGGACGTATAGCATTCCGGAAAAAAATAAATAAAGAAGTAGAGAGGAGATCCGGTTGAAACCAACATACCCGTGAGTATTATTCTTAAATTGAGTTCTCGAAGACATTTCAGTATATATTATTTCATATAAATTACCTTATGATATTTCCTATCAAAAATACTTCAGAATTTCGGATTCTCCAATGAAGCCCGTAGAACAAATATCCGTGTGATTTAGATACTTACAAAAGTTTTGATAATGACACTATAAATGAATTGTTAAGATTACTGTACCTGTAGTATAGTATATCCAAAGCCACTTGGAGGAAGCTAGAATATTTCGATTATACATGGGATGTCCAGGTTTCCAAAATTTCCTTTGGGGCCAGTGAATTTAATGACTAACAATACTTTCAAATGAATCCCAGTATGTATTTAGCGGATCACGGTATCCACTTCAAAGGGAAATCTGGCCAAGCGTTTTTATGAACTAGTTCAATTGACTTTGGATATACTATATCTACTTATATCCACTCTGAAACGAAATATTTCCAGAAAAAAATTTGGTAACACAAGCTTTTGAGCACTTGAACAATTTTTTTCTTCATAGATGTTCATTTTATTTTTCATTTTCTTTAATAGTTTACCTACTGTTCACAACAAAACCCATTTGAAAATGAATATGTTATAGTAAGATTATAATTCATTAAATTGAACCACTTACTAGCTCCGTTGGGCCGCTGCAATTTCAGCAACTTTAGTTTATCGAAAGAGAAACTCATATCTCAGGTCTTCTTTTTGTATAAGGACTGGAATTTTATTCCCTACTCTTTTCTTCTATTTGGTTCTTTGAATAAAGAGGTATTTCCTCTTATCTGTCTTTCTTATTGTGATCTGTATTATATTTCTTAATTCCCTATTCTCATGCCTCTACAGAGTTCCTATTGAATTCTTTCTTTGTTTGTTTACTATTACTATAGTTTCAATTTTTAATTCCTCTCTGATTTGTTGGTTGCTTGTATACCATGGAGTGTCAACCGCTTTTATGATTATTGTATTTAATGTACTTTGTAACTGATCTTTCTTATTGTCTTTTGTATTATATCAGGTTACTAATGCATGCGCAATGATTGGTTATAGCACTAAATTCATTAACTTCAGCTTGTTTTCTAAGGAAAGTTTACTTTTGAGTTGAGCAGCGAGTAGAGTCTCCTCTGCAATTGCCTTGCCTTTTTTTTATTTTCTTCTATCTGTTTGTTAAAGTTCATTCTTTCATCTAGAATTACTCTCAGATATTTTGTTTCCTTTTTCCAGTCTATCGTCCGATTTTCTATTTTGACATTTCCTGCTCCCTCTTTCTTTAATGTTGTTCCTCCGAAGTAGATTGTAACTGTTTTTGTCGTATTCCCTTTGACTCTCCATTTCTTGAAGTATTCCATCAGTTTATCTTGGCATATCTGTAACTGCCTAGTAATTGATTTCCGCAGTCTACTATGGCAGTAAATAGCGGTGCCTTCTGCATACTGAGCTATTTTACATCTATTTTTGGTATGTCTGACATGTATAAGTTGAAGAGCAGCGGTCCTATCACCGATCCTTGGGGAACTCCGGCTTCAATTTCTCAATCGTCGACCTGGTACTATGGATATCCACTCAAAATTTTTTATTTGGCAGGTACGATTTTATTACGACGAATCTTCTACAAGATATAAGCGTCCAAATCTTGTAATCCAAATCGAATCTTTCGATGACCTTCAGTGAATGGTGTACTGTAACTCTCAAGATCAAAAGCAGATAATCTAAATTAAATTTTCCATTTTGAGAGTGATCACAAAACTTCTGTAGAACTTCTGTAGAATGGGAGACCTTTCAAAAAGCTCCAACAACATCAAATGTTTCTCAAAAATTCAAACAGCCGTATCTTCATCCCATAATTTTTTCAGAAGAAACAAAAATTTCCCGAACATCGATTGATTACCTATCTCACAGGATCAGCATATGATTTCTTGACAGTTTAGAGAATAGAGAGGTCGGATATATTCACCAAATCATAAAATCGTTATGCGGTCTTTCCAGATAACTCGGCAGTGGGAAACAGGATCTTCATCACACAAATTCCGCTGAAATTTCAGGAGTTCGACTTAGTTTTTGCCCAGTATTGGGAAACAATAAATAACTTCATATGACAGCACTCTAGTTCGGGGTATAAAATCCGTATTGTTCTCTGCAGTTGATTTCATGGAAGCGAAAGTAATCGATTATGGCGCAACAATGCTCAGTGGACTATTGAAATATATGACGGGGAGCATGCCAAAACTTGGATTTCGGGAATTATTCAACTTCGCAGCATATTTGCTGCCATTATAAGGACCCGGAGCAGGGATATTACACTTCTTCAAAATAATTCCGTATCCAATAAAATAAGCATCTATCGTTAACAGGATTAGGCTTCAATTAATAGGATAAAAAAGGACAACACCACAATTTTTTTATTCGTGTATTATTTCCTTTCATTTGAAACATTAATATTAATGGAGAAATGAATCTCTGCGAAAACAGAAAGGTTTATGCACTGACGAGAGGGGACTGGAGTAACAACGAGGACTGGACACAACCTCAGATTGTGAATGTTTTCCTTACTTTTATAAACAGAAGAAAAACACAAATTCTCTCAAACCGTCCAGTCCGACCAGTACTTTGTGAGCCATTGCGTTGTGAGTGTAGCTACCTTTGTGATCAGAAAAAAGATTAAAAAAAAGAATTTCATGTCCTCGTAAAATATTGCTTTTTGAAGAGAAAAAATACATTTGAAGCAAAATCTTGGCTTGATAAACAGTTTCCGAGGTCTGCACCAGGAAAATCAATCCCCATTGATTGGTATGCTAAGTTTAAACGTGGTGAAATGAGCACCGAAGACGGCGAACGCAGTGAACGCCCAAAAGAGGCTGTCATCCACAAAAAAATCAAAAGAAAAAGTTCACTAAATAATTTTGAATGTCGTAAAGTGAAGTTGATCGCGATTGCATACATTGTGAAGATATCATCTGAACATATACATCATATCATTCACGAATATTTCTACATGAGAAAGCTGTGTGCAAAATGCGCGAGCTCACAATCGATCAAAGCAGCAACGTGTTAATGATTCTGACTAGTGTTTGAAGCTGTTTAAGTACAATCAACCTGAATTTTTGCGTCGACATGTGACATTGGATGAAACATGGCTCCATCATTTCACTCCGGAGTCCAATCGACAGTCAGCTGAGTGGACTGCACACGATGAACCGAATCCAAAGCGAGGAAAACACAACAGCATCTGGCAAGGTTATGGCATCAGTATTCTGGAATGTGCAAGGTTTAATATTCATTGATTACCTCCAAAAGAGCCAGATCATCTACAGCAATTATTTAATAGCTTTCTTGGGTCGTTTAAAGGATGGAATCGTTGAAAACCGGCCCCATTTGAAGAAAAAAAAGGGCTGTTTCATCAAGACAATGCGCCGTGTCACAAATCAATGAAAACAATGGCAAAATTGTATGAATTGGGCTTCGAATTGCTTCTGCTTCAACCGTATTCGGCAGATCTGGCCCCCAGCTACTTTTTCCTTTCCTCAGACCTCAAAAGAATGCTCGCTGGAAAGAAATTTAGCGCCAATGAAAAAGTAATGGCCGAAACTGAGGCCTATTTTGAAGCGAAAGACAAATCGTACTACAAAAATGATATCGAAAAGTTAGAAGATCGCTATAATCGCTGTATCGCCCTCGAGGGTAACTATGTTGAATAATAAAATCGAATTTTGCCAAAAAATTTGTTTTACTACTGTTGACCGGGGACTTTTCAATTGGCCTGTTATTGTCATATCCAATATGCAATAAACAAAAAACACACTCTAGTTTCTTATGCTTTACGAGTTTTATCTGAATTTAATGCGTAGTTTTTGAATAACAATGGCTAAATCCTATTTAATTTCTATTGGAAATTTTGTTTCAGTTAACTGAGAGGACATAAATAATAGACAAAGAAAAATTAAAAATACGGAACACTCACGGAAGATCCTTCGTCCATATGCATGTTTGCTTATTTGGAAATCACCTATAGGCTGAACCATAAATAAAGCTCAGCATTGTATCTCATACTGCCATAAGGATACCGTTGGTAATATTCAACAAGAATTATTGATGCAGGCGGCATTTCTAATGCATAGGAAATCCAACTCTCAAAAATGTATAAATCTATCAAATATACCGCTTTCTATTAATAATATCCATTTTAATGGAAGTGGGTTTTACAATTGCTGGGAATATTTTAATTTGAAAAAATCAAGTTTCACCTTTCTGTACATATGAGGGAGAATGGAATATATTTCATTATATACAGGATTTGATAAGAGTAAAAATAGAATGTCTACAATGACAACGTGTTAGTTGAAAACTGGCACAACATAATCTGGAGATATTTCAATTCGTTAATAGAAATAAGAAATCAAATTTCTCAAGGAATCTGTATACACAAAATACGCGGCAATATCGTATCGGGTAATTTCATGAAAGTAAGTTCCTATAAGACAAGTTCCAAAATGAATAGTTTATTTGGAAATGATAGGTTTTTCAATATTTCGAGAACCTTTCTCGAAGCTGAAGATGGTCGATTTGAAAAAAATATTTTTTGTCCTGTATTCGCGAATATCCTTATAGATATATGACTAAATTGCAAATGAATGTAAAAAAATGCTTTTATCTCAACAATGAAGGAACATGTAAATATTTGGACAAGAAACTTATATTTTCAGTTGCTCCATCTGAATTATTAATTAGAAATTTAAAAAGTCATGGTGCTTTTTTTTGCGCCATTATAATTTCTCCACAGAATAGAATTATTCAGCAAACCGTAGAGTTTTTCAAAGGGACGTTCTGATTCCAGATCTCGAAAACAATGAATTTCCGGTTTGAAAATTTTCAATTCGAATTTCAGCTAATTCCAGCAATGGTATGTCCACCATTCAACAAACGGGTATTATCGACAATTCGATAAGACTAACACGAAATTCCATTTATATCTGTTTTGAAACGGGCCCGATCAATAACGATGAAATCATCATTAAAAACTGAAAATCCAAGTGAAAAATCTACAATTGAAACTGAATGCTAAATAAACATATTCAATGGTTCTTCAAAACCACTGAATATGTTACTCAAAGTTACAATACTTCTTATTTTCTATATAAAATTTGTCTCAATATACTCAATGATATTCAAATTATGGGTCTGAGAGCAATCCTTTCATCAATTTGTTATTTTGTAAATGGTCATCAAGAATCGAACTACAATAACCACAAAATATCAAATTAACTTGCAAAACTAGGGGAAAAATGCTATAAGCTTATGATTGTGGCACAATCTTCCTTTTGCTTTCGGGTATTGTAATACGAGTTGATCTGGTGTTTGGATTAGGTTCGCATCACCTTCTCAATTGGTTTTGCACGTGCTTATTCTTATTCGGACTGTTCCTCGTCATGGTGCGTGTTTGAAGAGGGATTTGCTTGTATGTTCTGCTTGTACTTGCGTGTACTGACTAACTGTATTGGGAGAGGGCTCAGGTTAGGTAACATATACATGCTTCCACTTTCAAAGCAAATAAAATAACCACCAAGAAGAAGACGATCTCTACATAAAGCAAGAGCCAAACCCAGGATCAGTTGTTCGAGCTCATCATAGATAACATAAAAAAAATCCTGCTGAATGGCCTAGCTGGAAATATTGCCAAAAATAAGGGTAAGTGATGGACAATGCTACTGTTCTAAATAGTTCCTTATAAATCACATACTAGAATGTTAACGGACATCAACCAGCGAGGGATGAACTAGAAGAGTTCGTAGGTATCTCAGAAATATATTGGTACCATCATGATATGCCGGACAAAACTGAAGCCATCCCTCAGTGATCCTAGTATCCTGTATCGTTCAGACAGAGGTCTACCTAATTAAGAAATAAACTCTATGTAGAAGAAATCACTCTACAACAATTAAACAGGTTTCACGATAACAACGTAAAATGGTCCTTCATGCCTTTTTTCATGAAACAGCAAACCTGGCAGATCACTTCTTGATACAGACCATCAAGTATCTATTCTCGGACAACACTTCTTCAATGGCAGCCGGAGATTTCAATGCGAAGGATTCCGAATGAAATCCTAATGCCATCACCCTAGAAACATTCTAGATGCAGAACCCCTAAATGGTGGCAATGGCCCCAGAGGAACAAAACATATACCACAACGATCCATCAGTAAAACTCTTGATAAAGCGGAACTCAGAGAATCTCTGTACTACTACGAATCTTCTACCAGCGTCGAAAACTTGTACTCCATAATTTTTCTGTTCTCAGAAGTTCCGTTTAGCTATTGCTTTATTTCTGAGGGTCCTGAAAGGTGACAGACAATCCTATTTCACGCCATTAACTCCTCTATGACCAGGATTAAGGAGACTATGACTCAATGGTGATCCTCAACGTTGGACAAAACTGACAGGGCACATGATCAAATACTGAAGCTGAAATTTCAATGAAGGTACTTGCAACCCAATCCAAATATACATACCAAATTTTATAAACATCGGAGCAGTAGAATGTAAAATATTCAGATCCCGATATTTAATATAAGTCCATGAGCGCAAATACTTAAAGGATCTGATCTCCGGAACCATATAACGGATTTTGCCCATTAACGAACGGACAGAATGAATATTCACCTCGAATTCTTCATCATCGAGCCCTAATTATTTAAACGCAATACGAAAATTACAGTCATTAAAAAAAATTATTAGCCCTCGAGCTAAAATTGTTTTTTTCGAAATTCGCGTTTTGTTTCAATGAGAATGAATATATTTAACGTTTTCTAAACGGCTTTACTACCGATCAAGTGAGATGGTGAATGAAAGGTACATTTATGGTCAAGTGAACCTCCAACAAATATTTAGTGAAAAATCGAAACTGCGCCAAATGCATCGCATGCAGTTACGGATGTCAGTTCACACTCGAGCCCCTGACAGTTCATTTGAATCTGAAAAAAGTGCCCCATTGTGGTCCAAGGGACCATTTATAAATCCTGAAATGAAACACCGATAATTTTGATGGAGCAGACTCGATTCTCATGTCTGCATTTGCCGGATGTTTTATATCCGAAATCTGCGAACAAGATGTGATTTCTTAAGTCTATAGAAATTCTGTTCCCTATCAACATTTACAAGAATTCTTAGCGTGAATTCCTGTTCGGGCTAGTGCAGGTTCCTTTTTTATCCGTTTTTTGTCGTTTCGCATTGTTTCATATATCGACTGCTCGGCTCAAAACACGAATATCGGATTTCCTATTCTGTTGTCTAAACAACGAACTCGAGTCTTTCTGTGCCTCAAAACAAATATAGGTAGTTTTCATGAAGATGCAAGAAGACAACAAAGAAACCTAGTTTGATGCACTCATCAAGATGAACACGGAAACGAATGGAATTCAATTACAACTACAAGAAATGAAGGCAAATTTTGACCAAATATCTGTGATTTTCGAATTTAGAGCCAAGAGTGTCGAGGTCAATACCGATTTTGTACATTATAACTTTCGGACGCAATTTGCTTAAGAAATATTATTCAGGGTAGGTTTGTTTGAATCGTAAATGGACAATATCCGTTGGATGGATCCGGACTTAAGCCCATTTGAAATTGAGGTTTCTTATCAACTGAAAAACACTCATCCGATCGAACTGAAATTCAGAAATCAGTAGCAAAATATTGAAAAAAATGTTCATCCAAAATTTCGTATAATTGAAAAAACAGGTTTTTCTCTGAAATTTCGATTTCTCAGTATCTTTTCGCCAGATTCATTAAAATTTTCGTGTAGAGAAAATGAGTTATTCAGAAAAATTCTTGGCAAGTTCACTTTCAAAAACTTTTCAATCCTACATTTATTATCTTCATATGCTAAAACCGACCAGGATATTTCGTTTTGTTATACTACACTTTGGTTGTAGATTTCTATGTTAAAAATACTGAATTTGGATGTAGACGAAACGGATTGAAAATACATACGAAATATTGTGCAAAATTGACATGAATTAAAATTATTCCAATAATCATTTCAAGCTTCGTATGAAATTTCGTATAAATAATATTTTTCGTTTTGAAAATTGCGTCAGTAGTCAGTAGAAATTCAGAATAATCATAGAATAATAAATCAGTGGATGAGTGAATTGTAAAAAAAAAAAATCAAAAATATAAATATGGAGTGTGTATCTGCATACAAGCGAGAGCTTAGGCAGAGCACACTCAAATTAGTAGGTTTTCTGTGAAGAGAGAAATGATAATAATAATTATTATTATTGATTGTGTGATGTAAATCATGGGAATTTTATTCGTGTAATAACTTCACCATTGGAGGCCACATGCTTGGTCATACACCTAGATTTACATTCATTTTTAACGTTACACAACGTCCCAATCATTGGAAAATAGTATCGCAGTCCTTTTTTTCCACTATAGTAGTTAACATGAAATGTAGAACTGAAATTTGGTTAAACATTTGGCGAATAGGTCCAATTTTTTCTGCTGATGAAGATTTCCAACTGAAATATAGACGACAACTTAATCGCCCAGTTCTTGCCAGAACTTTATCCCACAATAAAATATCCCACGTATGTCAGCCAAGAAGTAATTTCTTTCGAGCATTTAATAAAAGAAATTCCTGTCTTTTCATTCCAAATTCTCCCCAAATTAATTAAGCAGAGGTTGCAAATTGAGTATTATTAGTCTTTACGTTCATACCATACCCAATTTGGACACATGATACCTACCATACGTTCTACCCGCCAATGGAAGGAAGAATTTTCGATATACAACGGTTAGTAATTCACTAGGAAATTCGCCCTGTACAGAATTCGAACTCCGCTGATATTGATCTGTGAGAAACGTGAAATATTTGAGAATTACTTGCCGTTCTTCCTTTTTGACTCGTATAAGAAAGTTGCGGTGAGTATCAGTTTCAAGACGACACATTTGAAATACCGAACTTTAACGTGCATGCACACAAGCACAGGGCCAGTTTTTTCAAATAACTGGAAAATCAGATCTGATCTCAATCGGTTTTGATACGAAATAATGAAATTCAATTGGGTAGTTCGTTAGCAAATGGCGTAGTTGGTTTATTCGTTAAGCAGACTCCATAAAAATGTCACTCATATGGCTAATTCCTCAAGTTTGTAATATTGGAATTGAAAAAATTGATTATTGATGCAAAAACATCATTTCATTCAAAATTCTATAACTCCGAAATTATGACGAGTAGGAGTTTACGGAAACAAATATACAAAACTATCATATGAGTTATGTTTATGTATCGAGAAATAAATCTTCAATTATTCTCTTCATCTTTTTCAACATAAAATTTTCACGGTGCAAATCCACTGTGAAAAGTTGACTTCTTCAGGTGTTTTCAGTAATACTGATCGAAAAGTCATGGTATGTCGAAACAATTGCCGTGGAAATAAAAATGCGGAAGTAAATATTGGTTTTATTGATGATTTCAAAAATTTGAAATTTAAAGCTGATTTTTCTGTAAAATAATATAGATATCGTTAATCCATTTTGTCAGTTCATATTCACTATGTTCTGAAACTTCCACAATGTATAAAAAAACGAGTAGAGAATTACAAATTAAATTAGGATTACAAATAGCCCAAGTTAGGATGAGGTAGAGCTGAAAATTAAAGCAGTCTAATATGGAGTGCACTTAACAACATTTTGAAAGTCCAAAAGTTTCTCTACTCGTTTCCACTGTTTTCCAACGCGCTCCACTCGAACGCATATTATAAATAAACTATTCATCCCATTTCGTTCGTTGAGATAGCAAATGGAAGTGAAATCCATAATCTATCATTTTGAGCACCTAAGCACCTCATGAGCCCTTTCAGCTGACCTGAAAGTTCAGGAACCCGGCGAAATTTATGATTTAACTTGTTTATTTCTTTTTTTCTCTAGTAATTTCGGTTCCTATGCGCAGAATCGCAAAAAAGATTAAAATACTCATTTTGCGTCTCAAAACAAGTTGTTACATCAATGATAATGGAAAAATTCGAGTGATTCTGGCTTAGCCGACGAATTCTACATTTTTATCTAGGATTACTTATATTTGTATTGCTGAAAATGATCAAGGAGGCTGCATTGAGTACTTAGCAACATATCAGTTTCAAATATAACCATTATGCAAATTAGCATGTTCAGTGTATACCCTAGACCGAGAAAGGCAAAATTCTGTAAGGAATTATCTTAGATTGATACCGCAGAGCCATATCGAAAGTTCATCAAAATCGAATAAGAATTGTAGAAGTTATGGCTTTTACAAGAATATGTGGACACTCAGGCCGACATACAATAGCCTGAAACTAAATGGTTCAGGATGTTATATTATATTTTGCTAAGTTATATCAATTTGTAAGTTTTAATTTAGAATTGCTCGAAAAACATTATTTGGCATATTGGGGATAGTTTTTTGAGGGTAACTCAATTATAAGTATCAGAAGATACTTTTGTATGCGTAAGTTTATGTTTTATGGGTAAGATATTCTACTGAACATGACACCTAAAAAAGCATGAAAATAAGATTTCTATGATTGGATTACTGGATGATATAAGGGAACTATTTCGTATAAGGCTTCTGAAGGTGGTTCACAACATTTCGATAAATATATAAATATATTATTGTTTACCCATAAGGTAATAATTTTAGACTGGTTTTCAATAAGAATATTGTTAGATACGGGGTGAGTCAAATATTATTTAAAATAAAATTTGTTAATATTATTTCACCCTGTAATTGAAAAAGTCGTTCGTGGAATTTTCTTTTTTTTATCATTACAGTATTGGCCTTGCTACGACCAATTTTTGAAATATACAGGGTATTATACTAAGAGGGACGGTCGTCATTACAGAAGTTATCAAAAATTTCTAAACAATCAAAATTTCATACAGAGTAACGGTAAGAGACACGTTGGCGTTTACTTATTGTTATTTTGTCATTGTACAATGCAAGACATTGTACAGGGTGTCCCAAATTCGATGCTCAAGATATCGATAAAAAATCTTCAAAAACTCCAATCTCTTTATTCGGAGTACTTAATTAGAATCAGAAAGTAGATCATATGTCACAAGACGTTTCTTGAAAAATAAAATATTTCACTAATCTGGTTTCTGTTTGAAAAATTTGAAAAATTCCACAACATTTTTTTCAATAATTTTTATGGTTTATATAATACCTAATCATAACGGATCATAGAGATATAGAAAAATATTTGAAACAGTCGGTTCTCGTCTCGAAAACGAATCAAAATATCTATTATCTGCTTTCTGATATGTAATTATTTCGAAAAAAGAGGGGGATTCTTGAATATTTTTCTCTAAGACTGATTATTACCTTATGGATATGAAATATTTGTCGCGCAAAAAATTTTTCAAGGTGTTTTCCTACAAGGAATGTTACTTTAAAGGAACGCATTATCTAACTTCTACACTCTGTATCTCGAAAACTAGTCATGATTGAGTTGGACCTATAGATTTTCTTATTCAGGAGATCATATCCTACAAAATACGAAAAATTCAGAAAAATTAACCGGTGACCTTTTGCCTATTAGATTGGTGCCTGGTCCTTTTGACATAGCAGAGATAGGAAGAAATAATAAACCATTGTGTAAAATTTACATCATTATTTCCTCGTACGATCTCGATGGTTGATTATTGAAAATAATGAATGAAAAGGTGGGAAAGCCATGATTTCGCGAATAATGATGTCAGAAAACCTTCGAAGCGTCAAGTGGACGGTTCTTGAAAACGAGGTGGATTCCTGTCGGCAAAAATGTTTGTAGTCCACTTGTCCCAACTGCATCAGCAAATTGTGTCTTTTTAAATTTATGAACAGTAGTGTGCGAGCAACTGACCGTAAATGTTTCAAAAAATGCAGCTCCCACATCTCAGAAATCCATACCCTCGGCTCCAGTGGTAGATTGCACCTCCGTCCAACCGTACACTAATTTGACACTTGTTTTCGTGTCAAGTTCCTTATTAGTTCGAGCGTTAAAATAACCCGTCCAACCAATATTAATATTGCGATGAGATTCAAAAAAAGTTTCGTTCACAGTCATCTGTCAATATTGTTTTCCCTCAAACGTCAAAATAGTCTGGCTGCTCTAGAGCCTGCAAAAGGTAATGGACTGGTATTTTTCCTCTCTCTTTTTTTTTGTTCGATCGAACACGTTTAGAGAAACACCTTTTCAGCTGCTCTACTGATCGCGTTTTTTTTATGAGAGGACTGCCTGGAATTTTTGCATCGCCTCAATTAGCTGTTGATGCTTTACACTCCTCACATTTTATATTCCACTTGGATTCATTCGTCGTATCGATTACATTTTTCAAATTGACTGATGCATATAATGAAACCGCGCGTATTTCGCTGTTCAGTTTAGTAATTACAGGCCCATAATTATTTCAGTATAAATCGATCTCTTTCAACAACTTCCTTGAACATTTTGAGGGGTGGAAGAACATGAAAACACTGCAAAATTTATATCGTGAGAAAACTCAAGCTGAAATCCCGAATAAAATTTAATAATGGATGAAATCGAAAGGATAAGTATCTACTTCAAGGTAAAATTTCGAATACGAAGTATTCAACAGAATATTTTCATCATTTAAAATCATGATGAGATTCAATTTTATCAGAAAATTAGACAAATAAAGTTGAACATCATTATTATTTGGAAGTTTCTTCAGGTGAGAATCGAATCAATTAAATATAATCTTACCAACATGTCATATGATATTTTTTTGGCGAAATCGATATCGAGTGATCTGAACTGTGCGAATTCCAAGGGTTTCTGAGGTTTTATTATTTAGGTTGGATGTTATTTTGATGAATTCAGTGAAAAATATATGCTATCTCATGCATTTAGCATTCGCAGTTTCGAAAGGTGGGGTTTGACGATATTTGAAGGCACTATTTTGCGAGAATATTTGTCCATAAGAATGCTTTGCTAGAAATCGGTTCCGCATTGCTCACCCCAACAACGCATCGTCGATTCTGAGTGCTGGAGATTTTTAATCGGAATAAACAGGATTTTTTGCGTTGATATGTGAAAGTATGCTTTGAATCGTTTTTTTTCCATTTTTATTTTGGACTTCATGCGTCATATCGAATGTGCATCCACGCAATGTTCAATCGAGATAAATTCAAAAGACAGAGTTAAACAATTTGAAATTCGTTTCAATGCGAACGAGGCATTTAACAAACTGAAAGAATGCAGAAAAGCAGAACTTGAATGATCTATAATACTACCAGAATACAAAGGTTAATTGAAATTCATGCACAGCTTTATGCATTCCAGTAATTATCATTGTATTGTTGGTTACCGATGTGTAGATCATTAGTACACACAAATACTTCATCAAACTTCTTCAATAGGCACAATGCAGGCGAATTTAATGTTTCAATTAATCATGAGCAAAGATGATAAAGGAGAGTAGGTGTTGGAGCGAAATTTTTTATAAGTAACAACTTTTCTAAAGAACAATCACAGGCATTCTTAACCATGGATCTGTAAGACGTTCAATAACTGCATAATAATCGAAGGATTTTACTCGGTACATAGTGCTATATCATTATCTTCATAGTTATGTTCCCGTTTCAACAAGTTCAAGAAAATTATATTGCATTTATATCTATTCAGAAATACAGTGTAATACTGATTAATTTATATTTGAAAGAAAATATAGGATCAAATGATTTGGCTGAGATATGTACGATCTATATCCTAATTTCGAATTTTTCTCTAGACAGAAATACTCCTAGAAAACTATCTAGCTAAAATTATAAGTTCTACTTAACTTAATCAAACCTTTTAACGGTTACTAGACCACAGATCATATATTTGGTTTATGCAATCAACCCAGATCTAACTAACAATGCATATACTGGTGTCGCCATCTATAACGGGTTGAATAAATTTCATTGACTTGACTCTTCTTCTCAAGTTTTCACAGAATCGAAGTTATTTAATTGCTGTTTCTGTACTGGAATTATCCATGGTGAAGTGTTGGTTGTTGTCCATATTGATCTCAAAGTTTTTGTCTCGTAAAAGTAAGGTCACTGTGAACTAACTAAGACATGAATACATAGTTCTGTGGTTAAACTAGAAAATTGTCATCGATCTATCCGAAGGTTCGAATTTCATTCATAAATTGTCCTTGAAATGTCGCATTCCATAGTATTACAAGGTCGTTTTGAGTCATAGAATTGACTATAGGACATTTCATGCATAAAATCATAAACATTATTCGTTATTGCGAATGAAATGAACTGAATTAATATTGGAAATAGGAATAGTTCGATTCCTTCTGTAGAAGTTGGGAAATGAATGAAAATCGAGATATATCGGGAATGAGAAAACTTCTGTAAATTGCGGTTGATTTGATGATGCAAGTTAAATTTAAAAACATAAATTGAGATGGACTTCTATATACGGATGCCATTTTATGTAGACGATAGCCATCATAATTAGGGATTCATCAAGCCAAGTAGTTTGACATTTCAACCAACTACTTGACTTGAAAATCAAGCTCGTGAAAAATTACATACCTGAGCTTGGCTCTACTCGATTTTAGATATTTATTGCTTGACTTGATATCAAGCAACTTGATATTACTTGAGCTTGATATGCACGCGTCGCAAGGCATATATTTCTGCAATCACGTGTGGGCTCAGACTAAATAAGGAGATTCCTCGAGCGCAGAGATACTGAAGCATTCGCTAGTGTGACTTTATTAGTAGTTTTCTCACATTTCTATGAAATCTTTTGGTAGTTTCAGAAATATCTTTCCAAAGATGCCTTATGTGTCTGAGAGCCTGGATGAAAAATTATGAGATCAAACTAAGCCTGGAGGTTTCTCAATATTAAGAAACTTATGGTGATTTAATTTGTTTCTATTTCAAAAAAGTTGATATTTTCGATTCTTTCAAACAATGAGTCTAATAAATAAAAGGGTTTTTTGCAAGTTTCCATCTCATTTCATCACTCCTTTATTGATGTAACACTACACGATAAAACTGCTAAAAATCAAGCAGCTTGATATGATTTAAGTACTTGATAAATAAATACTTGACTTGACATTGAAAAACTACTACTTGACTTGAAATCAAGTCAATCTCAAGCCAAGTAGCTTGAAAATAAATCCAAGCCGTGAATCCTTAATTATAATGAGCAAATTTTAAATGTTCATATTTCAAAACATGAATTGTTTGAATTAGTTGTTCACTTGAAATTCTGAAATCCAGTTTCCTTATAATTAATATAGTGGTCAATTATTTGTGCTCCGTTTCATCAGTTGACGAGTAAAAAAACGAACATGCTTTGTCCATTGTCTGGCTCTTTTATACTGACACACCATATCAAACAGAAGTCTCATTTCACAAAGATCATTTTCAGTAATTTACCAGTTAGCCGAATGAAATATTGAATTGATAATTATTTCCAGCACGCAAACTCTGTTAGGCATTGTTGGGCTTGAATTCAGTTTCTGGCAGCTATTTCATATTCATTGTCGATGACTTCTAGTGTTGCTTATGTTGTTATCAAAGCTATGCTATTTCGTGAAGTTGTACACTATGCACTTTGAATGGAGCCTTCTCTCACAATGCCTTTATTTACATGTGGTAATTATCAACATCCATCGTCGATGTAACAATAGATGTATCAGAAACTCCAATGGACTCGCTCTGAAATTACCCGTATGTCCACCATCGGTGGCCTGAGCATTTACAAAGAGTATTTCCATCGAGTGACGATGATGTTCTAACTTCTAATACTGCAACGATACATCGCATACATATTGAGCCTCATCTATATATTGATATATATTTGGATTTAGGTAGACATGTATTATGCTCGAAATCAAACAGTCCAGCCGGATATTTCCGTGACTGAGAATATTTCTGGAAAATGCCACAGGAAATCTTGATGTACAATCATATATTTGAGCTGGTTGACAACTGCCCTATAAAAATTAAAAGGCAAGAGGGGGATAACATTGAAATTGTTGCATATGTATTTTGTACTATATTTAAGCACATTGTAATTGTGGTAGGAATCTCAAATAAATTGAATTGAATTGAAATTGAATTGAATTTTGCATTTCTATTTATGAATATTCAAGGTGTCTCAAAAGAAAGTTTATATTTGTTCAGCTTACTACGTGAATGCAATGATTCTATAGATTCGACAGAATTACTAAAAATTTTGAGCTTTATTCATTAATATTTATTTGTATATATATTATTTATTTATTGCCAACAATAAGCGCATAAACATATGCGTTTTGGAGATCCCAGAAATGTTATATGAAATATTTTCCCGAAATCTTAATTTTCATCAATGCGAATAAATGCACCTGTAGCAGATGAGCCAGATAAGGGCGAAGCTGTTATCAGAGAATATTTAAGCTGAAGCTAATGAAAAATAGGTGTCTGCACTCAATTTTCAATTCATTTTTGCGATTTAACGCTTGGAAAGGCAAAGCGCTAACTATGGGCGGGCAAAATAACTACCCAATCATGAACTCCAAATTAGGATTTAATGGATGTAGGGATGTAACTACTCCACCTTTAGCAACCGTACGTACTATATATTTTAGGGAATTGACTTTGATTGCCGTTCCAGATTCCTCAATACAGACAGAAAATTGCATTGCCAATTTTCTCTTCTATTGAGACTAGTGCTATTAATTTTATACGTACTTTAGATTTTTACGGATCGCGCATTACTCCTGTGTTAGCATGGATTACATACTTAATGAAGTATTCTTCACATCGTAAAAAAGTTGATTAATGGGAAAGTTATGAAATTCAATCGTAGAGCATGGCATACAAACAGTTCAGTTAAAAATACTGCAATATCAACACTTCGGTTCTTATTTCATCTTTTATCACAAGATAAATACGTGTTTTCAATCTCATGAAGGAAGAAGAAATAGGAAAAAAAGGTTGTGTTGTGGAATGCCTAATTTCCAAGATCGATTGGAAATCGGCAAACCTTGGTTTTCGTCATCAATACTAGCTGCAGCAGCAATATACTCAGTTGTCTTGAGCGACGCACACGGTTTCTATTCTCCACATCAGTAACTAGTCCACACGGTTCAAAATTTTCAACCAGTTTCATTATTGCCAGCCGAGAGGTAGCTTCACGAAGAACCAAAAGTGCTTTAGATTTGCGTATTTTCATCATTTCTGAAGTGAATTGTAACAATTTCACTGCGCGTATCGTTCCATTTTTAGTATTGGCATAGTTTTCACTTGTCAAATGTCAAAAGATAACAGTTTCAAAAGTAACAGTCGCCCAGATAGTCAGATATTCAAAATTAAACTTCTTATTGCCAAACCTTTCATATGTTTTACTTTGTTGATTTGCTTTCTACCTTCTACTTACCGTATGTGGTGATGATAAAGTTATAGAAGATTCTTGCTGTTAGTTAACTTATGAGTTCCGAAATTATTATACTAATCTGACAAAGCCAGTAAAAGTAGGGATTCATCAAGCCAAGTAGCTTGACATTTCAACCAACTACTTCAAGCTCGTGAAAAATTACATGCTTGACTTGACTTGATTTTAGATATTTATTGCTTGACTTGTAATCAAGCTACTTGTTATTACTTGAGTTTGATATGCACGCGTCGCACCGCATATATTTCTGCAATTTTGTGCGCGCTTAGACCAAATAATGGGATTCCTCGAGCGCCGAGAGACTGAAGCATTCACCAGCGTGACTTTATTAGTAGTTTTCTCACATTTCTATGAAATCTTTTGGTAGATTTTGGTAGTCTCAAAAATATATTTCCAAACTTGGCCGAAAGGGCCAAGGATTTTTTATCAACGTCAGCATCTTCATCTCCTGTTGAAAGACAATTTTCCAGAGCTGCTCTTACAGTTACAAAAACCCGCAATAGGTTCGGCGACGAATCTATAAGGTGCCTCATGTGTTTTAGATCTTGGATGGAAAATTATGAAATCAAACAAAGCCTGGAGGTTTCTCAATATACAGAAAATTAATTTTTTTATTATTTTTTATTTTATTATGGTTAATAGTGATTTAATTTATGTTTCTATTTCGAAATAGTTGATGTTTTCGGTTCTTCTATAGAATAAGTTTAATGAATAAAATTGTTTTCTGCAAGGTTCCCTCTCATTTCATCATTTTTTTATTGATGTGACACTACACAATGAAACTGCTAAAAATCAAGTAGCTTGATATGATTCAAGTACTTACTGAATAAATACTTGATTTGAGTTGAGATTGAAAATCTACTTCTTGACTTGAGCTTGATTTGAAATCAAGTCAAGCTCAAGCCAAGTAGCCTGAAAATCAAGCCATGCCGTGAATCCCTAAATCGAAGTGTAAATTGCAATTATTATTCTATTCCGACCCTGCCGTCCAAGGCGAGCCACTACTGTTAAAAAAGCATAGATACTCCTCCAATTATAATTGGAAAACGGCAATATCTCCAAGGATATTTTTCGACAAATATTCCAATCTGTTCGGTAGCCTCACTGAGACAATGCGTTCGCAAACCTTTTCGCGCGACAGAGATATCTAGTTCAATGCAATGGCTCCCCTTCATCAATGCTGTCCCTGTTGTTTGTCAGGTTTTCTTCGCCAATTATTCCACGATTCATAGAGATCCAACACTCACGTTTTCCGACTTGACAATTTAATTTTCAATTTCATTACGTTGTTTGAACAATTTCAATTAACCTTTACAGCGTAGTGTTAACATCAACGTATTTTCAATTACTCAGCAGTCGTTCCTCTTGTATCCGAGAACTTTCAGCATACAACTAACTGTATCAAAATTTTATGCTGGATGAGAACGCTAGAACCAAGCCGATTTTACTCAGTTCTAGGACAAACATGGCTTAGTCGTCATGAGAAGTGTTACCTCGAGCATCTGAGATATCATCAACATTATCGCAGAAATTATCATCTTCCTTATATTACGAGTCGAACTTAATCATGCAAGAGTTTAGAGCTTTCAAAGATTCCATTTGTTTGTTAGAAAAATATTGTGAGATTATAATTTTTCCGTTAATTGTTGCTTAAATCTGTAAAAATAAATTCAACGCGAATCGAAGCGTGTATCGTCATGATTTGGTCATGATTCTCTTGTGGTGAAAAAGTATTTTTATAACTTTCCACATTGTTTTGACGGTTATAGTTAGGGATTCACTGCTTGTCTTGATTTTCAAGCTACTTGGCTTGATCTTGACTTGATTTCAAGTCAAGCAAGTTAGCAATTTTATTGTGTAGTGTCACATCAATAATGAAATGAAGAAATGAGAAGGAACCTTGCAAAAAAACTGTTCAATTCATTAAACTTATTGTATAAAAGAACCGAAGATATCAACTTTTTGAAATGAAAACATAAATTTAATCACTCGAAATCATAACAAACAAAAAATAATAAAAAATAAAGTTTATTAATATTGAGAAACCTCCAGGCTTTGTTTGATTTCATAATTTTCAATCCAGAATCTAAGACACATGAGGCATCTTATAGATTTGTCGCTTAACCTATTAAGGGTGTTGTAACTGTAAGAGCAGCTCTGGAAAATTGTCTTTCAACAAGAGCTGAATATGCTGACGTTGATGAAAAGTTCTTGGCATTTTGACCAAGTTTGGAAATATATTTCTGAAACTACGAAAATCTACCAATAGATTTCTTAGAAATGTAAGAAAACTACTAATAAAGTCACATTGGCGAATGCTTCAGTCTCTCGGTGCTCGA
Organism: Harmonia axyridis; assembly: GCF_914767665.1. Classification (NCBI taxonomy): domain Eukaryota; kingdom Metazoa; phylum Arthropoda; class Insecta; order Coleoptera; family Coccinellidae; genus Harmonia; species Harmonia axyridis. Next base: position 3,672,944 of record NC_059508.1, read on the forward strand.
GGAATACCCTTAGTTAGTCTAAGCGCACACGAGATTGCAGAAATATATGCCGTGTGACGCGTACATATCAAGCTCAAGTAATATCAAGAAACTTGATATCAAGTCAGGCAATTAATATCTGAAATCAAGTCAAATCAAGGTCAAGTATTTAATTTTTCACGACCTTGATTTTCAAGTCAAGTAGTTGGTTAAAATGTTAAGCTACTCGGCTTGATGAATCCCTAATCATAGTGAATTTACACTCAATAATCTTGTTGGGAAGAGGAAATTGTCTTTTATGGCCAGAATCTACAGAAACATCGCTAGAGTTCTTCGAGTTTCAGGCACTAAGTACAGTGAGGCGGATTTTGCATATCTACTGACATGCTTTCGAACAAAATCTTGGTTTGCTGCCGGGAGATCCTATAAAAAATTTCTTCGACTGCAATTTTGTGCACTTTAATATTTCAGGGTTAGTTAATGAGCAATATTGTTATTACTAACAAAATTTGAGTTTGGAGTCTTTAGGCATCATTGGGTTAACACGATTAATTCGGTGAAGAGCATGATTCAGAGAGTCTCAAGCAAGATTATTACAATCAAGGAACAAATCGCTAAAATAATATAATTTTCAAAACATAGCTTTTTATTTAATCTTGACTTGATAGTTATTTTTTCATACTTTTTGAAATTGAAATATGGGAGCTAGACGTGACGCACATTTCATGAAAAATTTTTATAAAGCAGCAAGTAACTAGTCATCATGAATGTATTGCTGTGTGAGTCTCCTTTTTGAGCCAAAATATTAAAATTCTTCGACGTTACAATGAAACTATTGCATTAAAAAATTCTTAATCAGTCCGTTAATCTCTCAAATTCTACCTAGAACGCAAACTGCGAAAATGTCGTCGTATGATTTCGGAGATTTGGCCTCGTGAATAAATAATAAAAGAAAAAACCTAAAGATAAGCAGTTTGTATGCATGCCCGGGCAAACGGCATAAACTGCGTAATTTAGAGTTAATAAAGATAATTAGACAAACTTTCAATTCGTAAGTCATCATCTGAATCATTGAATGCTACGGATATATTTTATCTGTTTTATATTAACAACTCTGTTGTATCTTTCGATACAATCTGGATGTTAATTTTGATACAGCCTTCGAAAGGATTTTGTTCGTTTTGGAATTTATAAGTATATATATATTTTAGGGTATGAGCAAGGGTATCGTGTTTCAGAGATATTTTTCACGAGTCTTTTTGCCGTGTCCTGTCAGAGTGTTTTGTTGAACAGATGCTTAGGTGTTGAAGAAATTTTATACTTTTCAGTACATAATTAGTCATCGCATGAAAACGAACATTTCGATTGCGTATCTCAATATGAACCTCGGCGTTTTGACACTCTTGCACATTTCCATTTCGGTTATTTAGCACCTATCTCGAGACTGCATAGGGTGCTTAGGTTTTCGTCTGACGTATTGAATTCGCTCGGTCTTCAAATTGATATTCCTGGAATAATCACAGGTGGGGCACTTGGTAGGATCATCTTACAGCTTATGGTAGTTGGATATGAATTTTCCTACTGAATAAAAGCAACTAGTACTGGTGGATACAACAGAACGTCGACGTGGGATCCTATATTAATGAGAAACTTTTAAAATACAGACAGAATTAATTATTTAAACATCGATATTTCCATTAATCAACAAATATTTGTATACAGGGTACAGCTATTCAAAATATTTTTAATTATATTAGCATTTTTCAATTCATTATCTTCAACAATAAATCCTCGCAATTACTTACGGTCAAATTTATGTTAATGTAAAGAGGAAATAACGTGGAGAATTGCAAATCATTTCTTCTTCGATATTATTCTTGAATTTTCTATGTTTCTGGTTTAGAGATCAGCACGGGGCTTTAGATTGTTATTCTACATCCGAATACAAATTTTAATCGATCGAATATAGAGTTTTGAAATTAACAGGAGCCCAATATTTTGAACCCCTAGTTAGATTTTTTCTATCAACAAACTTAAAAGCTGATGATAAATAGAACCCCGCGACATAAGTACATGATATACAGGGGGGCCAAGAAATTGACGTCAAAAAGAAAAAAACCGGTCGCTCGTGTCATGGGCTATTCGCATCACCCCCATGTATGAAATGCAATTTTTCACGGTTTTTGAGTTATGAATTTTTTTATGAATTTTCGTCTAGACCATCTTGAAAAAAATAGATATTAAAAAAGTACAAAACTTCTCTATGAAATATTTTTTGTAACTTAATCTCCATAAACTGTACTTTTATACATAAAATAACCAGCTTCGTAACTTTGATAAAAATTATGGAAATGTTGGTCTCAAGAGAAAAAAGTTACGTGAATTGGATTATGATCTAAATTTTCGAATCAAAATTAAAAATGTAAAAAGGCTAATTCACGGTTTCTTAGTATGCTCGAAAACTGCGTTCAACAAACAGCTTTTAGAATCATTAATAAAAAATGGTACTCAACAGTCTACTTTTGCTAGAATTAGCCTTCAAAGTCAGCGAGGTGGAAAAAATCAAAGAACTAGACATTTACTCAAAAATAATTTCTTGCCATTTTAAGATTTTTCTGATAAAGTTATGATAGAAAAAATGGTGAAAATTAATGAAAATTAGCTATAGATGTTGATCGAGAAATGTTTTAGATAAAAAAAAGAAAAAGGTATGGCAATTAATCACACATCATAATGTAAAAAAAATAAATTTATTCATAAAATTTATGAAAGAAAATTTTCATTTAATCGCATAAAAGCTGCCCTGTTTTCTCTTAGAACACGTTCGGCTTCTCTTAACTTCAGTCACAGCTAAGAAAGAACAGGGCAGATTTTATGCGATTAAAAGAAAATTTTCTAAGAATGTGTAGAATTGAGGCTGGAGGTGGCCACTCTGAAAACCTACTGTAAATTTTATAAATGAATTTTTTTTTATTCACATTATGATGTGTGTTTTATTGCCATACCTTTTTTTTTTATCTAAAACTTTTCTTGACCAACATCTATAGCTAATTTTCATTAATTTTTAGCATTTTCTATCATAACTTGATCAGAAAAATCTCAAAATGGCAAAAAATAATTTTTGAGTAAATGTCTAGTTCTTTGATTTTTGATTTTTTCCACCTCGCTGACTTTGAAGGCTTATTCTAGCAAAAGTAGACTGTTAATCACCATTTTTTATTAATGATTCTAAAAGCTGATTGTTGAGCGCAGTTTTTAATGACACTAAGAAACCGTGAATTAGCATTTTTACATTTTTAATTTTGATTCGAAAATTTAGATCATAATCTAATTTACGTAACTTTTTCACTTGAGATCAACATTTCCATAATTTTTATCAAAGTAACGAAGCTGGTTATTTCATGTATAAAAAAAAAAGTACAGTTAATGGAGTCACAAAAAAAATTTCACAGCAAAGTCTTTTACATTATTTTTATATCTTTTTCAAGATATATATAATAGCCCATGACACGAGGGACTTGTTTTTTCCTTTTTGACGTTAATCTCTTGGCCATTTCGAGTATTTCGAGTTATTGAATTTTGAATTTACTCCTGATAGATTAACTATCGAATTAGCCTATACGAAGAATGTTAACCGCAATTCCAATGGCCACGAGCTAAAGAATAACAAGCGAATTACATCTGCCATATGACCGGATGCAATTCGTATGCAAGAAGTATGGAAGTACAATGAAAATTGACCATTTTGTTTCAACCCTGATCTTTTAGCGTATTTACCGTGGGAATGGCAAGGAGAACAAGAAGGCACTCGAATATACCTTTGAAAATTCCATTTCTGCCCTGTTCATAAGCAATAATAGGCACTCCTCTAATCAACTTATCTTGATCGAAACTCTACAAGTCAACAAATAATGAAAACAAAAAAGTCGAGTTGGCCAACAAACGTACTGGGGCAAGGAATTAAATGAGACAGGAAGCAGAGAACGACCTGTGTAAGACAGAATTCAATTACACTGGTCGACAGACTTTTGCCACACAGTTCAACCCATCATGCTAATATCTTTCCTAAACTTCCAACGTATTGAGGAAATTTGAGTCCTTGTGAAACCAAAAACTCGATTGTTCATTTCCTTTTCCATAAAATATTTCAAATTCTCGAAAAAAGTTTTGAATTAGTATTATGCTACGGGGTTTGAAACTGGGGCGATTTCCTTTTATCAAGTTTTCGATGGATCTGAGTCACCTGAATTGATAAATGGAAAAAGCCACAAATGAAGATTTCCCTCTGAATTTGTGGTAACTACATACTAATGCACAGAATCACAAACATTCAACGTACGTTAATGTAATTGTCTTCAGAAACTGAAAATTATTGTATATTTCACTATCTGAAGATGTCGTTAAAGTTTTCTAAAGATTAGAAGGTAATTACTAAAACATTAGTAGAATATTATGTTCACAGTGAACTTCATTCTCATGTTGTCACTCCACAAAGTTATTTGACGAGATGAAAATATTCGTCCAGACCTATTTCTTGATGAAATCATGGAAAACTGTATTAACATAATATTATAAACCAATTTTTTCGATGTATGGAAGCAAGTGCAGAATATGAGTTACTTTGAAGGCTGCACTATCGCAGATTAATGAGGGAAGCTCAATCTAGCACACGACCAAAGCAGGCATAATAGACAAATCTACGTGCAAAATAGCCATTATTCGCCAAACATCCCCAAATATAATACGAAACTCGTCCAAAAGGAAGTTTAAAAGCAGCTTAAAATGACAATCGGATGTTGTTCCTAGACACCAGATCATCAGTTGTATACTGGAGCAGATTGAAGTGTTCCTTCTGTTGCTGGGCAACCATCCGATATCCTTTGATAACTGCACTACGGCCTGTAAAGGATCTAATAATGATGTTCAAGAATGATATAAAAGGCCAATTAGGACCTGTATCCTACGAAACAGCAAATACCATGCTGGAAACCAAATTCTGATACCAGCCTATACTAATTCCACTATATATTCGTGAAATGGACGTTCTACCTGTTGAAAAGCGTGAAAAGAGGGATGAAGGATATTCAAATTTGAATGCAATGTCGCCGCTACAGCCAGTTTTTGAACGGACCACTTTGATGTTCCTGACACCTATTCACCAATGGATTTCCAATTAGTCAATTGCTGAACGTTTGCAAGGTATGAGCACAGATTGAGATACTGACGGGCCATGATGGAGTTTGATAAAAAATAAATGTATGAAATATAATGATAAATGGAGTAAAAGTCTTACTCCAGTAGTATCCTCGGAATTTTTATGAGTGTTTAACGAATCGCCGTTTAGAGTGTGGTTACTACAACTTCAGTAAACTTTTAGGTTCGGTATGAACTCAAAAATCATCAATTTCTAGAATCTCCATAAAGTGTGGTTAGAGGAGAAGTATATTGAGTAAGATTCGTCTGTCAAATTTTTAGGAAGGAAAAATGCACCCACGAAGATATTAAAAAAATTAAATCTCAGATATTCAACTTATCTGCTGTTGTTTCAGAATTATAAAATCTAAATCACTCTATAGTATCTACAATTATGTCTGTTAACATAACTATCCAAAAAGAATGGGTAATCATTATAGTATGCTGGACATTATGGCCATAGAATACAGTTAACATATAATAAAATAACTGAAATAAAAAAAAAACTACTGAAATATAGGGCTGCACTGTTTTATATGCGACTGAACGAATGGTAATGATCAGTTATCAACTTTTAAGAGTTCTCACAGGGGTGTAAGAGAGTCGGAATAGAGAACATTGAACAAACCGAGGTTTACCACTGAGCGTCAGAATGGATCGAACAACTTGCTCTACAAGACAGTTTCGATAATATGCATCAAATTGTTGATCAATGATGTTTTGCATTAATTGAATCACCGGATTGTTTTTAATTTTGCACAATTTTTCATCGATTTTTCTAGAATTATTTCTTAGATTGAATGGCTACGTCAACAAACAAAACTGCCGCATTTGGAGTGAAGCTACTCCTCAAGTGTATGTCGAAACACCGTTACATTCAGAAAAACTGACTGTTTGGTGCGCTTTATGGGATGGTGGAATCATTGGTCCGTACTTCTTCAAAAACGGTGATGGCCAGAACGTTACAGTCAATGGTGATCGGTATAGAGCCATGATTACTAACTTTTTCATTCCTGAATTGAACAACCATGATGTCCAGGAGCTGTGGTTTCAACAAGACGGCGAAACATGTCACACAGCTCGTGCCACAATCGATTTATTGAAAGACACGTTTGGTGACCACCTAATTTCACGTTTTGGACCTGTGAATTGGCCTCCAAGATCTTGTGATTTAACACCGCTAGACTACTTTCTGTGGGGCTATGGAAAGTCATTGGTCTATGCGGATAAGCCACAAACCCTTTACCATTTGGAAGACAACATTCGCCGTGTTATTGCCGATATACGGCCACAAATGTTTGAAAAATTCAACGAAAATTGGACGTCCAGATTGGACTACATCCGAGCCAGCCGTGGCTGTCATATGCCAGAAGTCATTTTTAAAATGTAATGCCACAAGATTATCTTGCGGATAAATAAAATTCATGTCAATCGAATAATCCATCGTTGTTTTATTGCAATTTTAAGTTCTATAGCTCTGAAAAAACACCCTTTATTGTTGACAATATGATTTTTTGGTTATTTTCCAGGGACAATTGATCCTGGTTGAGCTAGTATAGAAATTCGTTGAGTTGCCTCATTTTTTTCGTTCTTTTTCTATATTTCTTGCTTCATTATAGTTTTTCAAATTCATTTCACTGAAGTAGAGTGTAACTACTTTTTTGCTGGTTGACTTATTCTATGAACGCCCATTCGTAGTAGGCTAGTCATTTCCATCCTATGTATACTGGAGTAGGTAATATAGTGCAGTATCATCTACGAACGGAGCTAAACTGCATTTTTCTATTCGAGGGATGTCCAATATATTGAAGAAGAGCGAACCTATAATAGACTCTTGTTGTACGCCTACTACAATTATTCTTGCTGTCGACCTCATTCAATCTAAGTGTACTGAAAAGGATTTACAATATTCAAACCATAACGGGTTTCTTTTTGGTCACAGAATATTCAGGGCGTTTGGTGAAGATATTTCAAAGATACACAATTTTGCTGTTTTGAACTTCTAATCGAAAAAAAATTCAAAATGGATAAAATTAAAGGTTGTCGGTAATAAGAATAATTTTTTTCCTCCACTTCGCTTTATAAATTGCGTATATTATTATTATCAGATGACGAATAGAAGCGAATTATTCCAATGATGGAAATCATTATTTTCATCTATATTCTTTTCAATTAATTATTATATTCCATACGAAAGAGGAAACATTAATAATGTGGTGAATTTGGAATGTCCCCAATCACATTCTACATCAGCCAAATGGAGAATTTCAAGCAGGATACAAATCAATTTTGCTTTGAACAATTCTGATAGTTTATTATCGGAAATAACGAACCAAAATCGAAAAGGTTCATTTATTATTAGGTCCACCTGTATACGAGAATCTCACAGTTGATATATGAGAACGAGCGATGTTGGTAGACATGTTTTCGAAATGTGGACGCTGAGTGCAAGAAGCTCTTTTGTTCCAGCTACCGTTCAAGAAGGTTTTGTCCCCCCCAGCTATTATATTACATCTTGATTCAAGCGAGGAACAAATAAAGGGATACTGATATCATGCAGACATTTTTAGCGCTAAAATGATCACCTCTACAATAAAAGCTGTTTTATAGCAATTAGGCGAATTTCTCTTTCCAGTTTTCTTCGATGGGACTTATTTCCTGGTTTTCTTTGCAATCAGTTGTTGGAAAAATGATGGAATTAATAGAGACAAATAATTTGCTTTTATGTTAGGCAGACGGTAAGGTCAGGTCAGAATTTGAACTATTCTTTGGCAGTTTATAGCCTTTTCTGGCTAGCAAAAAACGAAATGAGAATATCGAATTTAGTGATTCTTTCAATAAAATATCATTTATCATTGTTTTGCAAATATTTCCTCGATTAAATAGATGTGTATTCTTTCAATTATTGAGAAAACAAAACTTTTTATGGGTATACTAGGAATTGATTAAAAATCATTATCAGGTTAAAATTTGAAAATTGCAGACATTTAGGGAAAATGAATGCTGCGCGAAAATAAGGATTATGATTGTTCCTTGTATCCAACATAACAGATTGTCGAATTCTATTTACTTCTCTTAAGGGTAGTCAACACTATTGTTGTTGATGAGAGAAACCGACTGGACATCGAATTTTTTTTTTTGCCCAAAGCGTCGTGCGTGCAATAATGATTAATTTCGAGGGTATATTGAACGTCGGGTAAGCGACCAAATGAGTGCATATGCATCTGGAATTTCGAACAACGAAATTCTGATCCCGAAAAAACAGCACCATTGAGTCTACATCCTTGTGGCAGACAGAACGATAGATAAAGGAACATGAACTGAATATAAATTGTGACGGCTCTTGTTCGTTTACTGGTCTTCAACAATGGTAAAAATGTCGTTTGATTTGCATTTGTTATCTCGAATAATTACTTGAATCTCAATGGCAACGTTTGGAATTTTTATTATTAATTGTGAGTTTGTAACGATCTTTTCAGTACAAGATTCTCAGACAATATAATGCGTAATTAAGAATTCAGTAAGCTGAATCAATACCATCTAGAAATTATAAGCTTAATTATATCTTCTTGGACGCGTCCACAACCAATGGACTGGCAGTCGTAGAGTAGTCCATTAAATGCATTCGGATATGGAGTTGAAAATACCGATCAGCAATATGGAACCAATTTTATCGTAAGACCTTCGAAAAATGATTGAGAAATACTACAGAAATTCCATCTCGCAATTTTTTATGGTGTTTTCGAGGGAAGGACTGCCATACGATGCCATATTAATGTGCGCTCTTTATTTTTTGTACCATTGAACGACGGAATGAAGAGAAGGAATTCAGTTATGATCAGCAAGCGTTGCTCATTTCTGCAAGGTCTTCTGGTGACTGTATTCGAGACTAATGACGGATGAAACTCTTAATTTCAGTCCATATTGGTTTTAAAAAATCAGCTCTCAAGCAGAAGATTTTTGTTTTCATTTTAAGCAGGATTCACTATTGGTGTATAAGAGTTGGATTAATAAATTTCTCATTCCATTCAACCATGTTATTCATAGTTAATCAGTGATCATTGAGAATAATAATAATTTGGAACACTTCGTTTTGTTTTTTTAATGAGGTTTGAACTCATAATGGTTATTGTTATAATGGATATTGTTACTGAACTCCCATTACCCTTATGATTGATTTTCACTCTATCCTTCACTGACCAAGCTCAAAAAAAGTCATTCCCGCAAATGATATATTCGTAAGGTTCGAAATATTCGTTGACAATTTTACATCAATATTTTTGACTTGAATCCCACCCTCACTACGAATTCTTGTGTCTAGGGTTTTCCATGAAAATATATAACAAGATCTAGTTATTTTTTATGACTTAATAAAAATCCCTTGTTTTCATATAATGTCTGGAATAAAAAATATATGTTTCTGAGTTTCTTTCATTTTCGCCGAATAATTAGAATGGTTCTCAAATTTTCATAACGGAGTTAGTATTAGTTCGTGTAGGAAATATAGATATGTATTAGATACGCGTTACTGTTTTTCAGCTTGAGGTTATTGAAATTGCATTAATCTTCAAGTTGACAAAAAAAATATTTTGTAGGACCATTTGCTAAATTTAAATTCAAATGATAAATTTATCAAATTCTGCGCAGGCAAATTGGGTCAAGAAAACACCAGACACTGGAAGAAGAAGAAATTGGGTCAAGAAAACAACAGGCATGGATTATTCAAAAAAACTTGGTTCAAGGATGCCATCTTCAAGAAATGTCGCCTGGACATTCGTTTCAATATTCAATTCTATTTCAACAAGTATTGAGATAACGATATTTTATCATTTCCATATTTGACCAATCACTAATCTGAGATATTCGGAGAAACTACTATTGAAGTCCCTAGCTCATTCTTGTCGAGAATTGAACAGCACACATCCAGATGGATGGAATGAATCCAATTTGACCTCAAGTTCTTAATCGATGAATCGTTTGAGACCACTATAGGTTCAAAATTTGAAAATTACAGCATTGCGGCCAGCTGTTCTCATGCAACAAGAGCGCAAAAACAGATCCACGTAATAAAAATTAATTTAGCTACAAATTTCTAAGATATAACGTGAATATTCCTTATCAGTTCGAGATACCTGCCCGTTTTCAATCAATAAAATAAAAAAAAACATGAATATAATTTATATTCTTCTATTGCTATTATGCTATTCAAATAGCGAATTTCAAAATGAACTTTCGTCAAGTAAAGACCGAAACAACGAAACCTTCAAAAAATGTTTCGAATATTTGGTCATCGCAGTAGGTAAACCTAATATTTTCCGAAGAGCAAGAGAATGAATAACACTTACCAATTACCGGCACTTATTCGACATAAAGAAAAACCAATTATTTATGTTTCACAAAGAAAAACATAAAATCGTATTGCTATTTTTCTCGCATGATCCGATTTCAAGATCTAACATTTTGTGCATAAAGCATAACCAACGTATAGAAACCGCGCGATGAAAAGTGCATTTTCCCCGACACATGATACTTTGAAAGACCGATTCTGATCATTTACTTTTACCAGTTCCTCCATCATCCAGAGAGTGTTACCATGGGGACGATGCTCCCTCATTACTTTTTCAATGCAAGTTTTTCAGAGATTTTATAATAGTCCAGTTCTTGACAAGCAGATTGAGGACTGACTAAGGAGGACGGTTCTATTCACACGCTTCATATTTTGTTGAATATTAAGTTATCCCGATATCGACGCGGCCATATTTTATTTATTGATGTCTTGCAAGCGGTACATTTGAAAAGAATGTATAGTGGGGAGAATCGTGCCATGATTTTCCTTATATGATCCTCGAGCATCGGGGGATTTTATCCTGGATTCTTTAGATGGTAATATATCAGATGCGACTGAAGGTCGTAGACAGTTAGAGACTGAATCGAAACGATTCGAAGTTTTCGCTTAATTTTATTCACTTACGAGAAACTTTGAGACATACTATTAGATGTGATATTTTTTATTCTGTACTCTGATTAACAATTAGCAATAACATTTATCTACCATATTGACAACTCTGACAGCGTCCTTCGGTAAGTGTGGTTTTAGGCTGGTCATTTGGTCATATTTGCACAGATTGTGTTCCGTTGTTCCCGATTTTTAGAGTCTACAATTTTTTTCCAGCCGACAAGTTCTTGCAATGAAGAAGGTACTTATAACGAGTGTTTTTTTTCGACGTATATAACTTTAAGTTGGCATTACTGTTCAAGATAGCGACAGATTTCGCCGCATTTGGAGTGAAGCTAATTCTCAATTGTATGTCGAAACACCGTTACATCCAGAAAAACTGACTGTTTGGTGCGCTTCATGGGCTGGTGGAATCGTTGGTCCGTATTTCTTCAAAAACGATGATGGTCAGAACGTTACAGTCAATGGTGATCGGTATAGAGCCATGATTACTAACTTTTTCATTCCTGAATTGAACAACCATGATGTCCAGGAGCTGTGGTTCCAACAAGACGGCTCAGCATGTTACACAGCTCGTGCCACAATCGATTTATTGAAAGACACGTTTGGTGACCGCCTAATTTCACGTTTTGGACCTGTGAATTGGCCTCCAAGATCTTGTGATTTAACACCGCTAGACTACTTTCTGTGGGGCTATGTGAAGTCATTGGTCTATGCGGATAAGCCACAAACCCTTGACCATTTGGAAGACAACATTCGCCGTGTTATTGCCAATATACAGCCACAAATGTTGGAAAAAGTCATCGAAAATTGGACGTCCAGATTGGACTACATCCGAGCCAGCCATCATATTTAAAATGTAATGCCACAATAGTATCTTGCGGATAAATAAAGTTCATGTCAATCGAATAATCCATCGTTGTTTTATTGCAATTTAAAGTTCTATAGCTCTAAAAAAAACACCTTTTACTAGCAGTGCCCCCTTAGTTATCTCCGAATACCATAAAGCACAGCTTCATATGAGCTTCATTTTATAAGACGGTCAAAATTGCACAAAATCGTCCGGGTTTATTCCTGCAGAAGAATCTCTTTTTTTTTCTATTGGTGAACTCCTGCTCTATAGTGTTATTTTCTAAGCCCTTCGAAGAGTTCAGGTCCAGATGTTCTGGCAACTGAAGCAGAGATAATTTGTTTACTCTAGTCTGCCTGTCAGTGACCCACTCTGATTCTGATCCATCTATGTACTAATTGACATAGGGGGGGTAATCGAAAAAAAATTTTTTGACGACAACGTTAAGTCATATCTGTAATGTGGGAAAAAGAGATGTGATAACGAAGTTTGAACCAAATTACTCGAAATAATTTTTTTATTATCAATTCGATTGTTCTTATCTTATACTAGGCGTTCCTGAAATGGAGCTACGAAGGAAAATGAGAGATTCCTTGGGTAATTTCAAGAATAAAATGTCCCATTAACATGATCCCAAAGCAAACGCTTTGTCTTCGACATACAGGGTGTTTATTGTAGTCCTACTTTTTTGTGATGCTTAACCAGTTTCTCGAATTTTATTAATTTTAGCTACATAGTTGGCAAATAAGAAAAAAAACTTATAATTTATTCATTTATCACAGCTACCTAACTAAATTTTATAATAGTTGGGATTTAACAGAGGATTACGATAGAGAGCTGTATGAAATTTTTCTCGAAATCGATAGCAGATACGACAAAACTACAACAAACAAAAATTGTAGTAATGAACCAATGTTTCTTTTCAAATTTTTCCAAACTACTAGTGAAAAGCGGGGACCCTTCCAGAAAAAAATCAGACTGTAGATTTGCACTCAAAATTAGCATATCATATAATATTAAATTGCAATATCTATGCCAATTCAAGTTGAATATCTTGTGAAGGGAAGGTGCTATGAGGGAAAAAAATTAAACTTTGTCACCTGTATCTCAAAAACAAAGCCCAGTACCCCCTCAATGTTTGCGAAAATATGAAGAGGAGATCATTGGAATTATTGGTATAATGAGTTCTTGTCTGCTTAGTTCATGAAATTCACTTCAATCACTGTTCTGAAGGGATGAAATTCAATATTGTCGCTATAATATCCGAAGAAGCTTGAATCCAATTTGTTGTCCTCTTCAGTTTTTGTCCGAATATGTGACAATATGGCCCACTGTCACATAACCATTATGGTTTTAACCTCCAAGTCCTCCAAAAGAGCCTTCTGGAAAGATAACTTAAATTTCAAATTCACCATAAATGATGTCTGAATGTACTCAACGCACAATTAAATACTTAATTTCCTCAAATGAAAATTGTCACAAGAATATATTTCCTCATCCATGAACGGATTTCTGTAGCAAAAATTTATCAGATCAAATTCCATGAACACATCTCGGCTGCATGAAAATATTCGTTAAAGTAGTGCACTGTAAATCCATAGTGGTTGCAGTTATAAATCTCTAGATACTATAAGTAGGAACCTATTTTATCTCGGAATGAGCAATTACTTCATCGTTCGAAAAAAAACCTAAAACTAGCTCTTTTATTCCCGACATCGATGCTGTAAATTTAAAACAATAATCGTGACGCTATAATATTTCCAGCGAGCAGTACTTTTTCTGACCATAAGCAGCAATCCATCGGCCAAGTTTTATGAAGACACCGGACTACTATATCAACCAGAATACCAGAATGACAGTTCATTTATTGGCTTGTTCGAAGTTTTTCTGAAAAGTTCCGCGGCAATGGTTACAAGGAGTACGGACGTCAATAAATGGTACACATAGCTTGACATAATTGAAGACGTTTATCGTTGACTTATTAATGATTTGATGAAAAAATTGACGAAGATACGATCTGAGTTTATGAATCAGTTGAATGATTGAGAAGGTGATGTTTAAGAAATACCGTAACTATAACTTATACTATCCATTTCGTAATAAATATACTAAACGACATTGGAATAGGAACACCCAGTATTTTTGTGCTATACCGATTGTTGAAGATTCGAACAAATTTTCATCTGCAGAAAAGAGTGTGATTACATTGTTCGAAGTTTTTCCGAAAAGTTTCGCGGCAACGGTTACAAGCAGTACGGACGTCAATAAATGGTACACATAGCTTGACATAATTGAAGACGTTTATCGTTGACTTATTAATGATTTGATGAAAAAATTGACGAAGATACGATCTGAGTTTATGAATCAGTTGAATGATTGAGAAGGTGATGTTTAAGAAATACCGTAACTATAACTTATACTATCCATTTCGTAATAAATATACTAAACGACATTGGAATAGGAACACCCAGTATTTTTGTGCTATACCGATTGTTGAAGATTCAAAGTAGGTCGAACAAATTTCAAACAAATTTTCATCTGCAGAAAAAAAGTGTGATTACATTGTTCGAAGTTTTTCTGAAAAGTTCAGCGGAAACGGTTACAAGCAGTACGGACGTCAATAAATGGTACACATAGCTTGACATAATTGAAGACATTTATCGTTGACTTATTAATGATTTGATGAAAAAATTGACGAAGATACGATCTGAGTTTATGAATCAGTTGAATGATTGAGAAGGTGATGTTTAAGAAATACCGTAACTATAACTTATACTATCCATTTCGTAATAAATATACTAAACGACATTGAAATAGGAACACCCAGTATTTTTGTGCTATACCGATTGTTGAAGATTCAAAGTAGGTCGAACAAATTTCAAACAAATTTTCATCTGCAGAAAAGAGTGTGATTACATTGTTCGAAGTTTTTCTGAAAAGTTCAGCGGAAACGGTTACAAGCAGTACGGACGTCAATAAATGGTACACATAGCTTGACATAATTGAAGACGTTTATCGTTGACTTATTAATGATTTGATGAAAAAATTGACGAAGATACGATCTGAGTTTATGAATCAGTTGAATGATTGAGAAGGTGATGTTTAAGAAATACCGTAACTATAACTTATACTATCCATTTCGTAATAAATATACTAAACGACATTGGAATAGGAACACCCAGTATTTTTGTGCTATACCGATTGTTGAAGATTCGAACAAATTTTCATCTGCAGAAAAGAGTGTGATTACATTGTTCGAAGTTTTTCTGAAAAGTTCGGCGGAAACGGTTACAAGGAGTACGGACGTCAATAAATGGTACACATAGCTTGACATAATTGAAGACGTTTATCGTTGACTTATTAATGATTTGATGAAAAAATTGACGAAGATACGATCTGAGTTTATGAATCAGTCGAATGATTGAGAAGGTGATGTTTAAGAAATACCGTAACTATAACTTATACTATCCATTTCGTAATAAATATACTAAACGACATTGGAATAGGAACACCCAGGATTTTTGTGCCATACCGATTGTTGAAGATTCAAAGTAGGTCGAACAAATTTCAAACAAATTTTCATCTGCAAAAAAGACTGTGATTACATGTTGTTCATAAATCAATATCAGTAAACAATTAAAAGTTTTCCATCAGTAGTGCATTGTGTTTTGAATTGGGTTATAAAGTAGACAGTTGGAGAATATCAATAACGGTATTGCACATATGTGGCGTTATTTCTTTGATGCAGCGATCGGCGAGTGCCATGGTATCCGCTGTTTTATAGGCATAAACCTGCGACTCAAATAACCCCACAGTCAAAAGGTAAAGTGCATTTATTTTAGGTATGGCATGACGTCACCGAACGGAAAGAGTTGAAATGAACGGAATCAATGGAATTTTGCCCTATCTTGATTTGCAAAGGTACCTATGACAACACAAACTTTCCTTGTTTTGTGTGCGTTTTCAAGGTAGATCCTATCAATGTTTCACTTTAAATCGCTAGCGTCATATTTATAATAAATACACTATATTAGATCACAGAAGTAGTGTCGAACTCTTGCAGCCACTCAGTTTTCTCTCAAACAACACTATTTAAGCACGATATATCATCTCGGAACGGAAAGACTAAGAAATTTGAAATTTTCAGTGTTTGTTTGTTTGTTTTCTATTTATTTGAAAACTGTTGATTTCATCGAGATGAAAATTTGCATTTAGATGTAGAAAGACAAGTTCAAGTTTTATGCATGATTTCATGTTGATTGCTTAAACGAAACCATAGTAAATTCAAGAGTAACCAATAACAAATTAGGAAAGTACTAAAATGAAGTCGGTAGCTTTAGAGCTCTCGTTCTTTTGTGTGCTAATTGCGACATAGAAGATCACATAACTGTATATGGATAAACTCGATATAGAACAATAAATTACCTGACATAAAGAGCGCTTAAAAGTTCCTTACTTCACGTAACTGATTTCCTCATTTTTATGCTAGAATTTTTTTATGATACTGAAGACTCTATCAATTTGAAATTTTGCGCAAAGCTAGAAACTGATATTCTAATCGCAAAATCTAACTCGGTCGGATCTGTTGTCAGTGAAATATTTGATTGTTTTTTTTTGATATTCTACTTGAATTTTGCGCGAAGCGAGAAATTTTTGTTTAAGTGCAAAATCTATTTATATGGACATATTGGGACATATTTTTTCAATACTCTACTTGAATCGTTCTGAAAATAATTTTGAAATCAATAAGGGAACAACATTTAAGCAACCCCCAGTCGTTCTTGTCCATTATCAAACTAAATTGCAGATCGGCAACTACCATAAAATTGAAAGATTGAAAGAGTCTCTCGAGAGTTATCGTGTTTCCGACCGAGATATAATTGAAATGTTGTAATCAATTGTTTGAAATATGCATTATTCAAAATATGATATGATGATTTTAAACGAGATTACAATAATATTACCTACAACCAATGCAAAAATTCCCGATCGAAAATATAAAATCAAGATAAAAACTTCATTGTTAGTCAGGTGTTTTTTACAAAAATCCTGGAAAACGTTAATTTATTTTACTGCTAACGATATGAAAACAAAAAACCTGGGTACGATAACAGAATTATTTTGTGAAGTTTTGTGGCTTAATAAGCACCAACAGCTCGTTAGTTGTCATAAAAGCGGCCAATGGAAAGTGTCGATTTTGATGCCGCGTAGTCCGAAAACCGACATCCTGCCTATTATAAAAATTCACATTGTTTAGCCGCAATTCCAACTGACAGACAGTCCGTTTCAAGACGGTCGGATCAGAGGATTTCATGTAAATTATTTGTATTTGTGAAAACAAGATGGAACCTTGACAAGAATGTTGTACTTTTCTAACAATCTGAATTGAATGGGATCCATGTTAACGTATTATGTCCTTTTTTTGGTCAGACTCCTTTTGTTCCGACTGGCTCATTTTTAATTCATTTTATTTTGCCGCAGTTTCCACGATGAGATTTTATACACGGAATTTCATCTCTACATAACATTGAATCCGACCCTTTCATACCACTATCGAGATTGGTACCAAATTGGTCCACTGTTCGAATTTTTATGCTATCCACTTTTGGCAGCTGATGCCTTTGTTGAACTGAATGATTGTCTGGAGATAATAGTCCTGGGACAATATTTTGAGCTTCGGAAATACACAATCGAACGAATTATGTATCGGGGCTTCTTGAATAGAAACCCGGCCAATAATTTCAGTTCAACATAAAAAAATATCGAAAATTTAGAAAAATGTCTGTCTTTTCGACTAAATATAATTTTTCCTATCTCACGAAACATTGGAGCTCATTGGATTGTTTGGATACATTAAAATGTACAGAAGCTGATCAATGAAGCAAGTGAAACCTTTCCGTAATAACACTTCTAAGTCCACGACAAATCCAATCATCGAAGCACTTCTTGAACGAATATATTGTTATCGACATTTTTGGTTATTTGCTGGGGGATCGAGTTCATTTGAAGAAGACGCAGCTGCATTTCAATTAATAAACTCGATTTCATTCAAAACAGACGAATCTGAATGCGCAATGTTGATTCCTATGGAATATCGCATTATTTACTTGCATTCGACACAGAAGATTTAGCATGACATGCTCAAAAACCCTGTAATATTATTATATACTGAACCTATATAGAATTATCTCTCATATTTCAGACTGTGCAAAAAAATTCTGCTCGCTGACAGACCAACGAAATCCGGCCTTTGAGAAGTTGTTGCTATGGAAATTTGGGAAATACTTACTGTTTACTGGTTACAATCGTAGAAAAAAAAGTATCGTTTGCGACACGTGCGAAAACCACATTTCTCATTCATGTTGATACGTCGAACTTCTACAATCTGGTAATATGTACTGTTTCCATTATTTCGTGCCGATCTATAGGCTGTTCGTCAAAACGTCAGGAAATGAGGTCTGTTCTAATCGCAAAAGCTCTTGATTTTACAGTGCTCATTTTATTTTTTTCCAATCCATTATTTTTCAGGATTTACCAGCAAGCAAAAAAACAGAGATTAATATATTGAATAATTTATTACTGTGCAAGTTATAAGATATCTATGACATTTTCGATGTTTCAAATAGTTGAGCGCTCAATGAATTTTATTCATCTGCAATAATCGATTTTTGAATATACATTTGGAATCAGACATTCAACGTAGAAAAACAGTTGTTGAAACAGTTTTCAAGTGACTAATTATGCCGTCTGTTCTACTCCACAAATCGTATGAAAGAACACGCCAGTTGGGGCAAAGCATTTCTGAGCAACGCGGCGAATACGTAAAACCTATTTTCAATCAGTTTTTCAACGGGTCAGAGGTCATTAAATTTGGGCAAGTACACTTACAAAGCACTCTAATGGATTCATCAAATAACTAGAACTCCCGACTGCTGACTGCATGTAATCCTAAGGTCAATATTGAACGGAACTTTGATATTAATGAAATATTTTCCTTACAAGTACATTTCCAAATTCACTCACGAATTCTACTTCCTAATTAATTGCACCTAGACCATGTGCTGCCGGCAATTCCCTAACAATTCGACTCTTCTAATATTTGCCAGATTTTCGTTGAAGCAGTTCAACGAACTCTTGTTCACTTCAGAAAATGCGGTTACGTTAAAAATTTTCGAATATGTTCGTAGTTGGCTGCTTTTGTCCGACTTACTATCCTAGGCCATATAAAGGATGTTTTTTTTAGAGCTATAGAACTTTAAATTGCAATGAAACAACGGTGGATTATTCGATTGACATGAATTTTATTTATCCGCAAGATAATCTTGTGGCATTACATTTTAAATATGATTTCTGGTATATGACCGCCACGGCTGGCTTGGATGTAGTCCAATCTGGACGTCCAATTTTCGATGACTTTTTCCAACATTTGTGGCCGTATATCGGCAATAACACGGCGAATGTTGTCTTCCAAATGATCAAGGGTTTTTGGCTTATCCGCATAGACCAATGACTTTACATAGCCCCACAGAAAGTAGTCTAGCGGTATTAAATCACAAGATCTTGGAGGCCAATTCACAGGTCCAAAACGTGAAATTAGGCGGTCACCAAACGTGTATTTCAATAAATCGATTGTGGCACGAACTGTGTGGTTGTTCAATTCAGGAATGAAAAAGTTAGTAATCATGGCTCTATACCGATCACCATTGACTGTAACGTTCTGGCCATCATCGTTTTTGAAGAAGTACGAACCAATGATTCCACCACCTCATAAAGCGCACCAAACAGTCAGTTTTTCTGGATGTAACGGTGTTTCGACGTACACTTGAGGATTAGCTTCACTCCAAATGCAGCAATTTTGTTTGTTGACGTAGCCATTCAACCAGAAGTGCGCTTCATCGCTAAACAAAATAAAATGGACGTAGTGCGCGATACGTATTCTGCACAGAACCATTATTTTCGAAATAAAATTGCACTATCTGCAAGCGTTGTTCAGGCGTGAGTCTATTCATGATGAATTGCCAAACCAAACTGAGAATAAATCACTTGACAGCTGTTAAAGGTTAAAGGTATATAACTTGAAGTTATATACCTCGAAAAAAAACACCCTCATTTGTTTTTGGAGATAACTTCACGAAATTCGGTTTGTAGCCATTATCCAATATAGAGATTCTAATGGTGCCGTCAGATTTGTTCTGTTTTCTTTTGTTTCAGGGACACGATAGTCAATTTATTTTATGGACACCATATTCGTTCTCCTTATGGGGTGATAAAGAACAGAATTACAAATTCAACAATGTATCACACTCAACAAAAATATCGAGTGTAGCTACGTAAATTTGAACTCTCTTTATATTTTTTTTTAGTACTAGGCTGGTGCCAGAATTGTCAAATAACTTGTTTTTTTGTTCAGTTGTTATGTGAAATCATCACTCGAGTTGTGAAAACCTGAATCCAGTTTGATAAATAACGTCCTATTAATAACATAATCATGCTGATACCAACACTCTACATAGCGTACAACTGGCAATGTCTAGAAATTGTTCTGCATAATTTAAAAAAAAAACTCAAGTGATGGTTTCACATAAAAACTGTCAAAAAAGTAATTTGACAATTCTGGCACCAGCCTAATATTTGAAAAAAATAAAAAGGAAGTTCAAATTTGCGTAGCTAGAATGGATATTTTTGTGGAATATAAGTAGTATGCTGGAGCCAAAATTGTTAGAAAACTTTGTTGAGAGTTGTTATGTGAATCCATCACTTGAGTTTTTTAAATTATATAGAACAATTTCTACTGACATTGCCTGTTGTACGCTATGTAGAGTGTTGGTATCAGCATTATTATGTATTTGATAGGACGTTACTTATCAAACAGGATTTAGGTTCTTACAAAAAT
Source organism: Harmonia axyridis (assembly GCF_914767665.1). Classification (NCBI taxonomy): domain Eukaryota; kingdom Metazoa; phylum Arthropoda; class Insecta; order Coleoptera; family Coccinellidae; genus Harmonia; species Harmonia axyridis. The sequence continues at coordinate 3,693,815 of NC_059508.1, forward strand.
CAACTTATGATTTCACATAATAACTGAACAAAGTAACAAGTTATATGACAATTCTGGCACCAGCCTACTATTTAAACAAAAAAAAATTAAAATGATGTTCAAATTTGGGTAGCTAGACTAGATATTTTTGTAGAGTGTGATACATTATTGAAGCAATATGGCCTCCATAAGAAAAAAAATTGACTATCGCGTCAATGAAAGAATGGAAAACAGAAAGAATCTGAAGACACCATTAGAATCTCCATATTGGATAATGGCTACAAACCGAATTTCTTGAAGTTATCTTATACAGAAAAAAAAAATCAACATTGGGAAACATTGGAGATATTTTGTGTCGGTTCACACCAACACACTCATCTCAAAATAACGCAACTCTTTTGTAAATTCAAGCCACCCTGTATTTCTAACGGTGGTCGATACTCCTTTAAATAGTTCCAACCCTGTATTTATACGATTATTTTGGAATTCATAAAAGAGGATCATGGTGTAAAGATTGCGACGTTTTTTTTCCCTAAATCAACCTATGATTTGCGCGAGATCTGAAGATTACATAATTCAGGGGCCATTAGTGGCGATCTGAAAAAGTTTCAGCAGTCGATATTTGGTGGACATCTGAGCAGTTTGGTAGCTCCGTTCGTGAAGATGTTAACACATTCGGTCCTCGGTGCAAAAAACGACCCGTCGGATTTATAGCTCGGTTCCTCGTCCAACCAGTCAAATAAATCGAAGAACAATCATTTAATTTTCTGAGAACAGAACGCTGGGAGGAGACAAGGATGTGTTGATCTTCGTTTATTTTGAATATTCAAGAAGTGCGGCGCTTTTCGGCTTCTTCAGTGCTAGGATTCGCCCGTTGAGCGGGGTTTTTTCGATGGAACGAGCTGGAAGAAGTATGAGTTATTGCGGATACCCACATTGCAGCCAACTTACCGGGATGAACGTAATCGAAATGATTTGAATATGAGCTAACTCGGTCTCATATACGTCCCATGAGCTTCGCGTTTGGGCATATGTTGATACTACATTCCCTCGTTTATTTATTTGTTCTTTTTGGAATACATTGAGGTTTTTTTAGTTTGTGGTAGTATCGAAGCAGCTGATGCATTTCAATGTGTGAACAAATACAATTTTTTATCAGCAATCAGCGAAGAGATGCCGATCAAGTGATAAACATACCAATCCCACCAAATGCCAAAAGGAAAAAGATAAAAGAACTCATTTTCTGAGGGTTAAGTGCATATTTGGCTTTTTAGATTGTTGTAATGATTCTTTTTTCGGGTGATTCATTTAGAGGTTTTTTTTCAATAAAAGAATGAATAAAAACAATTCAATTTCATAATCTTAATTATTGCACAAAGCCACAAAAAAAACATTTTTTACAATTATTTCTTAGAGGTAATTTCTTTCAAGTGTTGTCCGGGACTACGGTTAACAACGTCCATTCTGAACTCCCAATTTTCAATTACGCGTCTGAGTATTTCTAGTGGTATTTAGCCAATAACACTTGTATTATTGGCCTCCAATGTGCCAATTTTTGCAGGCTTATCTTATTCTTTGGACTTCACATAGTCCTTAAGAAAAAAGTCGATAGGTGTGATATCACACGATCTAGCCGGCCAATTCGTTGGCCCAAAGCGTGAGATGATTCGTTCGCCGAATCACTCTCGCAGTAAAGCTATGGTTTCACGGGCTGTATGGAAAGTGGCACCATCTTGTTGAAACCACATTTCTTCGAGACCACGGGCTTCAATTCACATTCAGGCCGGACTCTATTTTGGAGAAATATGAACTGATTATTCCATCGGCCATAAACCATACCAAACAGTTGTTTTTTCTAGATTCAATTGCAGCTCTTGAATCTCCTCGGGTTGTTCACCACCCCAAATACGCGCAATTTCGTCAATTCACGAAAACATTAGGCTAAAAATGGGCCTCATCGATGAACAAAATTTATGTCGAAAACAGTGAATCTTCTGCAAGCTTGTCAAGAGCACAACGACTAAAACGGAAACAATTCGGATTAAGAACGATTCCATATTGAATTGTCAAACACTACTGAATAGGAATGGTGCTTTTATCAACAAAAGGCGTGCACAATATGCAATTAAATCCCCACCACAAAAAGTAACTCTTAATGTATTACCCGTGACAAGTTGAAGTTGGATTTGCGAATTTGCGAGTGTGCAAGTGTCTAGGACCCTCATTGAGAAAAATATCTTATAACTGATAAAAAAAAAATGGTTCAGTATAGCTTTATTGACAGCTATTCTTCTTCACTGACTTATCTGGCTTATCTTGAGAGAAAACTGGCCCAATGAATCCCAAAAGCACAAAGCATAATAATAATAATAATAATAATAATAATAACATTTATTGATCCTTTAAGACAAACAAGTATAGGACAGGTCATAATAAAGAAAAAGAAAGAAAATTCAAAAAGATTAAACTAAACAATATTTGCAATTGACTGTTACTCGTATAGTTTTAAGTCATTATCCTCTAAATATTCTCTTACTGAGTAGTAACATTTATTCAGTAACAGATTCTTAACTAATTTTTGAAGTAGTACATATTTCTACTTCTTATAGAGACTGGTAAATGATTGAACAGAACAATCCCCTGATAGTTGGGAGATTGTTCGTATTTTGATGTTCTGTACCCAGGAATTACTAGGATATCACCGCTCCTTGTTGGGTAAGAATGGTAACTTGATAACTTAGTGAGATTTTTTTCATTCTTTTTAGTATGAAGTAAACATTTAAACAAGTAGATACCCGCTACTGTTAATATTTCATTGTCACAAAAATAAGGTCTACAAGATGTGCGTGGATGGATATTAAATATCAGTCTTATAATTTTCTTCTGACAAACAAGAACTCTATTCAGTTCAGACGTACCGCCCCATATGAGTATGTTATATGCTATATGCGGATAGCATAAACAGTAGTAGGTTTCTATAATTGATTTTAGGGGTAATAAGTTCTTAATTTTATTAATGGCAAAAAAGGAGCAATTCAGCCGTTTACATACCGCATCTACATGATCTCTTCATTGCAAACCATCGTCAATATATACTCCCAAAAACTTTGTGGATGTTCTTGAAGCGATAGAAACACCTTTGTAAGAAGTAACTAGAACATCCTTTGTTCCATTTTTCAGGCTGAAATGAATGGAGATTGTTTTCTCAATATTGACAATAAGCCCATTCATGACACACCAGCGGTTAAACATATCAACAATTGCTGTGGTCGTCCGTTCTAACTCATTAAGATTTTGTGCGACAATTAAAAATGACGAATCGTCAGCAAACAGAACAATTATATCTGCTATGACATGCAACGGTAGATCATTAATGAACAGAAGAAAATTGAAACATTGAAATTGATAATATTTGAATGAACTGCTTTCCCATTGAACATCTGCGGTTCTAAGCCCTAAATGTGGCTAAATGTTAATGAGAAAAAAAAGTTTAATCATTAAAAAATTCTATGTGTATTTTTAATCTGGAAACTTTTAGAAATAACAGACTCAAACGATCGATTGATTCAAATCATTTCATTCGATATAATTTCGAGGCGTATCTATTCAATTGGCAGAAATATAAATTTATTAATATCATTGCATGATTCTGGCAGTATTTTATTTTCAGCTATCAAAACACCTATAAATTCTCGATATTCCACACTTGTCTATAGGGACATTTTTTAAAAAAGCTCCATTTTATTGACGCCAATCAATTCGCATATTTCAAGGCGTCATTTGTTGTATCGGCCCACGCTTAAATATGGATTTTTAACTCTTACGTTGGCTCGGATTTTCATTCATACTACTGGTTATCCATATATTCGTCATCCTGTTATAGGTACACAAACTTGACCAGGATCTTAGTCATCAAATGAGATAATTCCAACCTATTACAAAGATGGCACCACCTCAATTCACAACCGCAATATACAGAGAAGTTGATGCAAATTTTCGCTCGCGTATGAATTTAATTATCATATTCTATTAATAAGGTGTTTGAATCATGCGGTAGATTTACCATAGCTTGAACAGTTGAGATATGTTCATTATATCTCTGCTAATCTTTCTTCGATAAACCCCTCTCATGAATACTTTGAAATTTTCTCCTCTTAGTGAAACATCCTTTACATGATATCTTCGCTGAATTCCAGTCACTACGTTCATACAGATTATTTTGCAAAAACTAACCAAAAAACAAAAAAGATAAAAATAACAACCAATAGTTCTGTCAAAGAATGGATAATTACCGATATTGGTGATTGGATTTTCAATTTTTGCTATGAATGGAGCGGACTATTGTTCTGAAAAAGGAATTAATGCGGTGAAGCAACAGATCTTTCCACAATTTCAATAGTTTCTCACTAAAAGTAGCAATACGTATAATTTATATTTATACATAAAATCATAATAATATGTATAAATTGAAGTCATGGATTAATTCTTTTGCTTTTCAATATAGGCAGGTTTGCAAATTAATATAATCAAAAAATACAAAAATCCTTGTACTGAATTTATCAACCCTTTTCAATGTTTCTTAAATTAAATAATCCCTATCAAAAGATGCCTATATTGAATTTAATACGAAGTTTATGAGTTCAATCAATTAATTCAAAACGCTGAAAATTGATTAATGAAATTTGAAGTGATCAATTATAAATAATGAAATTTGGAGGGTGTAAGGGTATGACGATACTAACTTAGTTGGTTGATTATAATATTAGTTCGGATCAATAAACCATTATATAAAATATGCAGCGATCTACAGGTGATGGTGCGATCAGGTGTTTCCATGGAGAAAGGTGAAAATGTCGAATTTTATCAATGCACCTCAATAATGATGCAATGCAGTGAGTGGGAAAATCATTTGTCAATGGCAGTTTTAATTAACATCTGAAAAGGAACGAATTGTAGCGCAGTTGAAATATGTATGCATATAGGACCCGATGGTTGTATAAGAATGCGAAAAGATATTTACAATTTAAATATGTGGCCTCAAATAAATGGGATATTTCTACAGATTCACAGCCGATAAGAAAAGGCGGCGTAATGCCTTCAACTATGAACGCGCTGATATATATTTCCGTTTTTTCCGCTGTCAACGATATCTAATGCCTTCTTCACACGTCGCACCTTTGCACCTCCATGCACTTCACCGAGTCGAATATGAGTATCGTTCGAGTGGAACTTCACAAGCATCAGGAATTTGTTGGAATGTGGAATTTTTCATTTCGATATGGTAATAATCTGTTCGACAAGAACGGCCGTTTTGATGTACGACATTTCATTGACGGCAACATTCATTGCTATTACTGTACTATTATATAACAAACACTTTAAATTCCACACAACTTTCATTATATACTCTCCCAGGGAATAATTCAAGAGCTCATGAAAAATGAACAAACAGTTAAGTTAGGAATTAAACATCAAAAATCATAATTATATTCATTTCCCTCGGCTTCTTCATTATGAAATCTGGATCTCCCATAAACCATCAGAATTTCAAGAATCAATGAAATATAATAAAAGAAAACGAACAATGTGATTCCTTAAAGTGGTCCCTAGTAACCCGAGTGGTTGATGAAGCTTGGAATATCATAGAATAGAATTAAATGAACAATAACAAACAATAATGAAAAAAAAGATCAATAAAGAAACTAGGTATCTTGTGGTGTAGGCCAACAGATGTAATAGAACAAACAGAAAAAAATTTCGAAATAAGAATTAAGGACAATATGAGAAATTCAAGAGAACACGAAATAAAAATTTTTTCCACTTTAGCTTCGAAATTTCACCGAAAACAAAACTCTAAGTTTAAATGTTTTTATTAGAAGTAAATGAATATAATACATAATAAATTTATCTCGATGTGTATCAAGTGAAACCAGAATGTATCAGTTATTTTTCGAATTGTGTTCAGGTTAAGGTTTTTTTACACCTTTCTCCTTATTTTTGTTACACGTATAGGTACAAGGTGATTCACCGGGATGGCCTATTAGACGTTTATAGAAAACTAATCATAATTTTGAGCTGAAAATTTGCATATTGGAGTTTGAGACAATGATCTTTCTACCTAAAATATTTTCAAATCTTAACAATTTCCGGTTATACCGGAAACAGACTACTTTATCCTTATTTCAAATGGCACACCCAGTATATTATAGCATCATTAGAGAGCTTTTTTAATGAAAATTTCGGCAATATGACATACCTTGGATAAAAACTCAACGGTTCATGAGTTAATGGGATTCTTATAAAAAAAATTGTGGTGATGAGGACATTTATTTGAATATTTAGACAGAGAAAGCTTTTTCGAATTTTTTTTTTGATTTTGCACGTATGTGCAAAATCAAAAAAAAAATTCGAAAAAGCTTTCTCTGTCTAAATATTCAAATAAATGTCCTCATCGCCACAGACTGTTTGCGGTTTGGACTTGAAATGTACAGGGTGTTTATAAGAAGATCATGAACTTGGACAATCCAAATTCATGAAAACTCAAGATTTTCAAATTAGAACCTATATTTTTTATTATTTCACTCGATTCACGTACAAAAATAGTGGGGGTTACTTGAGCAAACCCTATACCTAAAATGAATACTTTGAAAATTATCGAGGAAGAACTTTAAATGAGGAAAAACCGTGGAGTAGTCTGTGACTTCCGGAAAACACAGAAAGAAACTAAAATTCGATGTTTGGAAAACTACATTTTACATTTCATGAATTATAATTAATATTTCGTGGGGATTGTTGAGAAATCCATAAACCAATACACTTTTCAATTACGAATAATTTATTACAATTCTTAAAATGTCGAAACACCCTGTATAAGAAAAATATTTTATACTGATCAGGATGGTAACATGTGATAATTTATTTTTATTCATCTAGTAGATAAACTTTTTTCATTAATTGATTTAATCATCTTGACATCTTTTTTTTGCAAATTTCACTTATCTCTGTTTTTTTTCTCTTTCTCTACAGTTGTATTATGGATAATTTTCAGTTAGAGTTTATAGGTTTAATGTACCTCAACTCTGTAATTTTGTTAAATAATAATAAAATAATAATCTAAAAGTGAAGGTTCGAATAATATTCAAATTATCGTACGAATTTTTTTTAGATATTTTTTGGGAGACCAATGAGTCCGAAGTGTCTCATTTTGTGGAATTCCGAATTCAACCCATATAAATGATTGTAAAACACATAATTATAAAATGTTAAATATAACAGTATGGTAGCAAACATCGTTCCACTGTAACATGAACTCAAACAATTCAATGATTGTTTGAGTTCCTACAGTTCAATATCAATAACATATTCAACAGTTGATCGAGAACTAGCACTGTATCAACTGATGAAAAGATATAGCCGCTCAAACATTTTTCGTACATGATGGAATAATGAATCTAATGAAACAAAGCAATTCACACACACTCACAACCCTAATCATAGGTTAGAGGATTAGACCTAAAGGCTCCGAAGAATATCTCCGCCCATACAAAAATAACGCAACATTTTTATTACCGTGGCAGGAACAAAACACCTATTAAATCCTTTTTTGTTATCGATTTTTTCTCGAGATAAAATTTTGATCATTTTGGATAATCTTGTGTTCACAATGCTGACGAGATATTAGAAGACTAGGGGAAAACGCGTTTATTGCGTTATAACAATAAATATTCAACAGAAGCCTTCGCATTTATTGCAACAAATCGTATAAAATTTCGAATGGAGTTACTAATTTCGAATTAGGAGAATCAGTTGACAAATGATTTTCATGTGAACTTTTATGTATTTGACTTCTTCCTTTTTGAGAGAAATTCTTCAATTCAGGCAGCAAATTTTTTGTTTTTTCTGAAATAAAATTTCAAGAAAAATATTAAAAATTCCTACGAAGATAATTATTGTTAGTATTAGAGCGAGGTAAGTGTCTAGATGCGTTACCTTACTGTTTCATATATGAAAGATAAACTCTAAACCTTGTTATTTTCAGGAAAGATACTAAGTACATATAGTTGATTATAAAAAAACAGTCGATATTAACTTCAATTCTGATCGAATTGACGCTTTTTTTTTGTTTCATCTCAGTTGGAAGGCGCCATGTCGAACTTCTTGACTGTTTGGCATGTCAATTTCATGGACAGTCTCATCATCGGTTTCAATGTGTTTTAGATAGGAGGAAAGAAATTCACTTATTTTAACATGTCTTAACGTTATGAAATACACAATTCAATATGGATTCTTTATTCGATATTTCAATCCAACTGAAGAACTGAAGACAGTCATATTTTGTTTTTCGAACAGGAATTTTGAACTCGGCGACCATAAATTTAAAAAAGAAGTGAGGCACGGCGACACCAGCTCGTCGAAATTGTTCACATTGGTACTCGAAGATATATACAAAAAACTGAATTGGCAAATGAAAGGCATCAAAGTTTATGGCTCATTTCTTAACCACCTGCGAATCGCTGACGACATTGTCCTATTTTCCAGTTTCCAGGGAAAACATTGCCGTCACGATAAATCAGCAACAAATTGAAAATGTATCTCAATATATATATTTAGGGCACAAATCAACTTAGGAGGAGAAAATCCAAGAACAGAAATCACTAGGAGTATATCGCCAATGTGGGCAGCTTTTGGAAAACTTGCACATATCCTAAAAAATATGGATATCCTCATAAATTTAGAAAGTAAACTTTTAGATCTCACAGTTGGAAGTGCAAATAAACCAAGGGTAACTCAAAGCGTAATGAAATAGGCTATGATCAACATTTCGTTTAGAGGTCAAATCAGGAACAAGGAAATAAAGGGAGATAATCAAAATCAGTGATGTCATGAAGGAAATAGTGGTCAGAAAGTGGAGATGGGCTGGTCACGTAGCCAGACAGAACGCCAGCAGATGGACACTAAGAGCATTACAATGGAGACCTCTTGAAACCAAGAGGAGTAGAGGTCGACCACAAAGAAGATGAGTGGACGATATCCAGGAAGGTACTGGCTGAGTGAGGGCAGAGATAGACAAATGTGGAAGAGTATGAAGGAGGTTTTCATTCAGGAGTGTATTTTACCTTTTGCCACATACGGGATGGAGACCACAGCTCTCACAGTTAAAAGTGCATATAACTAAGGGTAACACAAAGGGCAATGGAACGCGTCATACTCAACATATCGTTGAGAAACAAAATCAGGAACAAGGAAATAAAGGAAAAGAACCAAACTCAGGGATGACATGAAGGAAATAGCGGTATAGAGGTGGAGATGGGCTGGTTATGTAACCAGACAGAACAGCAGCAAATGGACACTAAGAACATTACAATGCAGACCTCGTGAAACAAGTGAAGAGAAGTAGAGGCAGACCACTAAGAAGATGGGTGGACGATATCCAGGAAGAAGTCAGGACAGAGATAGGCAAATGTGAAAGAGTGTGGAGGAGACTGTCATTCAGGAATGGATGTTGGTTAGCTGAGGAGATGAGAACAGTTCTCTTCCTAAAAGTGATGACAAAGCTTCCTCTTTCCCATAGTTAGAATCGGAAGCAACATCAACATCAACATTTCTACACAAATTAAATATTCGAAACCATATTGTCTTCCTCGTACGTACGCAGCGTTTTCGCACGTCCCGCTAAAAACAATATCCCAAAACGTTCATTATCGGCGACAATAAACCAAAAACGTAAAGCGGGGTGTTTACAAATGTCGACAATACGTCATCGCTTTAATTCTATAACAGCACGACCATATTCGAGGGTCGGATCTCGTCGCGGGATCATCGAGCTACGTACAATGCAACCCTTTTGCAGATTTTGGTTCGTGCTTGGCACTCATTCCCGGAATTTTTGACGTAGCGCAGAGATTGCCGGTGTATATATCGGGGTCGCGAAATCTCAGCGCGGCCAGATGCAAGACTTCGGGGAAAATTTACATCGAGAGCGTAGCGATAAGTTGCGAATCGATGTTTTAATTTGGGAAACGTATGAGGAAAAATCGCGATATACTCGGCTACGAAATGTGAGGGAATCTTATTTAAAGATCTGAATCTCCGGAGAGCCGAAGTCTTCGGAATTTCCTAGCGGGTTTATAGATATGCATACGATGCACTCGGGGACAATGGCGTGCGTCAGACACCTCGCGTAAGGGTTTTAACGACCGCGGTTTAACCAACGGAATAAAAAAAGAACGGATGAGATATCTACACGCGGGTTTTATTGCTTCCCCGGCACTTCGTGTCCTTCTGTACTATTAATTCCTGCAGGATATTTCAGCGTGATGAGTCGTTTTATTTCGTGTGAGGGATATTCGTTCAATATTTCTGAATTTCAATTTCCATGATTTTTACTGGGAAATGTGGGAAATTTTTATGACATTCGGTACGAAAATTGCTTATTCGATATTAAAACTGAGGAAAGCACTCACGTGAAGTCAGGTGCTTCTGGTGCTTGTTCAGTCATGTGCCAATTGAGCGCAAAACATGAATAACGGTATATACATACATCGGTATATACACAAATGATTACTTAAAAGCTCCTGACTTCAAGTCAGTGCTTGCCTAATTTTCATGGTATCAATGCCAAATTTTGCGTGAAGCTTGAAACTGTCATTTTTATTTACACGCAAAATCTCAAGACGATCGAGTCTCCTGTCACAAAAATATTGTACATTTCTTTGCCCATATTCATCCTGAATTTTCTTAAATTTTGATGATGTTTTCATCTCAAAGTTTTGGTCAAAGCTCGAAATTTTTCACTGAAAATCTCAACTCTGACTATTGAAGTCATGTAAATATTGGGTGAAGGCTTCCACAAACAAACGCGGCAAATGCGAATCTAGATCCTACTAATTTATTATCGATTGATAGCTTGATAATCGGTGCTACCGACTATCATTTCCGGCTCAAAATTTGAAAATTGAAGGCAAAATAAAAGAGAGATCTGTTTTGGGAATGACCACTGAAAAAAATGAGTAAAGCACTGACGTAAATTCAAGGAGCTTTTGCCCGCTTGTTTAAATTACTTTTTTTCACATAAAACTACAAATTGTTATACCTTATGGACTATAATTCAATCGAAATCGATCCATTTGCATCTTTGCATTTCTTTGACCTTCGACGAAAATATTTGTAACAGATCAGTCCGTTTTTCACAACATAAAAATAATTTACAGTTTTACACACAGTCATTTCACTATTTTGCAACAACAAATTTTTCAAAATTTCAGTTCGATGGGATGGGTATTTTTTCAATCACTGAAAAAAACAAATTTCAGATACAATTTCGCAACGAACCACCCGAGATATTCGGATTAAACTCAAGTGTATAAGGTCAAGCTATATGAATCTTCCGATCTCAAATAAGATTTTTGATTTGAGAGATCGACAATCATTTGCTACGCCCATGGTATAATATAGACACTCATTCGATGCAGCTATCATCAGCACTCAATGGGCTTAAGGGCTAATTAATGGTGGTTATTATCGAGATATTTGGCATGTACTCCACTCGGCTATAACCAAGAATTTTGATCGTAGATATGATTGTTGATGTTGACCTTTCTCTTCTTACCTACCATACACTCTGTACGTGTAACTTGAAACTCACGAATTCTATCCAGAATTTGAAAGAATAAAAAAGTTATAAAAATGAAGGAAAACCAAAAATGAATCTCTCTAGTGTGAAAATAAAAGAAAATAAGTACTACCATCAATAAAATATCAGGAATGGATCGATACAATACATTTACACCTACTTCAAATTGTCGCAAAATTTTTTTGTTGGGACATGAATCACCTTTTACGGTTACGGCAAGAGAAAAATGTGGGACGGAACTATTTGATTTGTTATGTATGTATATGAAGTTTATAAATAAAGTGAGTTATCAAATATTCATCCATGTAGTTTTCAAGTAGGAAAAAATAATCGTATTTTTCTGATCCGAAGACCCCTTTCGTTTGCAGTGAACAAATTCCAAGATGATGCAAGAATGGTAGAATTTTTATTAGTTTTTGCGTTCATGGCAGAAGCAGTAGAAAGTGTAAAATCATTTTAAAATTTCAATAAAAAAATTCGTTTCATAATGAATAGACAAATTTGAATGTAGAATGTCCTTCCATGATTCGGTGTAGAAAGACAGCGAAATATGTCGAGGGTAAATTCAAATGAATATAATTTGAACGAGCGCGCAAAAGCTCCTAACTGCAAGTCAGTGCTTTAGTTATTTTTTCATCGTTTCAGTAATATATAACGTAAGAATGTCTTTTTCAATATTAAATTTGAGATTAGCAAATGGGGCTCACGAAATAATTTTTTCTGTCGGGGAGTTTTGTCTTCAGAGCTTTTTAGAAGACTGGAATAACGTTTTGAAGGTTCAAATTTCGTGTGAAAATTAAATGAATAGTAATTGGAATGAGCGCGCGAAAGCTTGAATTCGTTCTTTAAAGGGCCGATAATCAGTGGGCGTTCTACCAAGCAAACCAAAGACAGATTTATCTCTTAGTCATAAGTGACAAAATTTTCTTCGCATCGACTTGGTAGACTTTTTTGAGCGATATCGATTGGGACCTAAAAACGAGACCGAGAGACATATCAAAACAGTTCTGAATGAACCTGAATGTTAATTATAGAAAATAGTAATAGTAGGATTATTCGAGAGAGAGATAGGCCGTCCGACAGACAGACAATGAGGATTGAGAAATGTAGCGCGGTCGAAAGCCTCGCAGTCTTTCCACTCTTTTACCTGCAAGTTGAACATCACCTGCCGAGGCCAAGAGAGTATCGTTCGTGAGTCCGACCGTCCACGGAAACAAGCTTTAGGAGCTTCGAACCTCCGCGTCTCCGCTTGGCGCACCACACCGGCCGTTTCAGATTGTGTACAGCTCTTTGAAGGGGTAGATGTACCGCAGCAGCACTCACATAACGTTGCCTCTCTTGCGCGCGATGGTTTGCGGTGCCACAATAGCCTGAAAGCTCGCACCGGACTTTTTTCCAATAAAGATCGTCACGTTAAAGGATGCGATTCTGAGTGATTGTGACAAGTGTTCAGTGATCAGATACGGCTCATATCATGGCCCTAGTGAGGAAGTGCAGTTTTTTTAATTGTTTCTTCAGAACGACTTCACCTATGACTGTGGCAATTTACGTATATCTATTACTGACCTTAGCGCTCTTCGGCCAGCCGGCATCCTCCAGGTCCTTCCACGTCCACTGGAACACCACCAATAGCATGTGAGTTTGATGTCCAAAAACTGCCGTTGAATTCAAAAGTATCGCAAACTTCTACCGTCGGATGGAATCATCCTCTTCAACTTTGCCCAGATTCAATTCACGCTTTACATGCAGCATGCTTGCCGATAAAGCAATGACAACAATCCTACACACTCTTGTAATTACCACCTACGTAATCTCGATGTTACATGGAACGTGACAATACTATATGTAACCGCAATTTTTGAGATCTATCTCGACCCACTCGATCTGGACATCCAGATAGTATAAATTCGAGGTAGCTTACTTTATTTCTGTGGAACCAGGAAATTGCGCCATACATTCCGTTTTTTATTATTCACCTGCCAAAGGAGGCAATATCCTCGATAATTGCTCCGAGGTAGAATTAGATCTACTTTATTCGATCTGTAAAAAATCAACCATAGTAATCGGGAACAAAGAGTGCCCCAACTATGATTACATACATTAAAGATTATTCACGTCACTATAGTAGGAAAATCACTATCAGAGGCTGCCATCATCTTCCTCTCATTTCTCAGAATCTATATGTTCATTTCATCGCCCGACGAAACGATTTTTTTTCAAGTTTCAGAAGGAAATGTCTCCATCGATGGTGTATTCGAAAATTCAATTCGAGTGAATGAAATAAATATTAATTCCGAAACTTATTAACTTGTGTTTTATTCATCAAAACAATGTCAACACAGAGCCGACAGTCAATTAAAATTGCAATTAACTTTTACAAAATAACTAATTTGGTTTCCGACTGTCATGGTGTAGGTCGAGAGAGGAGATCGAAAAGTTAATTTTTGAAAGTTCATCGCGTTATTTCCTAAGTGAAATATCCACTTGATAAGTGCAAAATCGCATATTTATGAGTGATACCTGGTTGGCTGTTTAATAGGGTTTGAAATTATGCAAACGATTATTCTGACGCTGTGATTAACTGGTGATGTTCAGAGTGTTATAAGTTGATGATAATTTAATTGAGAATACCTATTAACGTTTCTATCGTTTTAGTACTACTCGAATCCTTCTTGAAATTAAATTTGTATACTATTATTCTATTCGTTTCAGTGTTCCTAATATTGAAACTTCATCATATGTTGTGGTAATTTGAAATGCGGCAAATCATATACAAGTTTTATTATTCATACATAAGCCGAACTCAGAATTTCATAACCCCAAAACTATTGGAAGTATAATTTCGTAGTGGAGAACGTTTCATCATTTTATTATAACAAGGTTTCAATCTATGAAATCTTGATTTGTGTTAACGTTTTGATATGTGCAAAATGCAGAAAATAAAAGAGTTTTTTCTTTCGATTCGATATGAAAAACAAACCAAAAACAGCTAGATGTCTTCCAAAACTTTTACCGAAATTGTGACAGCTATTTGTTTCAAAATTGTGAATGAATCGTGGAAAAACATATGATAGCGCGATTTCTGAAACAAGTATTCATTATGATACGTTAAGCTCTAATATCGATAGTTCTCAAGTTATAGAAACTACCAGTTGTCTAATCTGCGAAGTTACGGTTTCACTACATCTCACATCTCAAAGCATTCAAAACAGACGCCGTCATATTTTTATTCCTTTGAAATATATTTTATGATGTAGATTATAGGGGAGAAGAAATGAAGTAGAAATAATAGATCGTTGTGAAAAATATGCAGCGTCTTCGCGCCTTTTATCTTTGATCTTCATTACCCGCCGATTTACATTCTGCCAAAAAAGTAACGTGAATTGATTTAAAACGCCCGCTCAAAGGATTTGCCATTTGTTATTCAGTCTGCTCGATTTTCAGTTCATATCGAGTGTGTTTTGCAATAGTCATTTGGAGATTCACGAAAAGGAGAAACCCAATAATAGGAAAAATATCTATTTACATTGCCACAAGCCACCACAAACAGAAGTTCAATAGGGCTAATTGGTGTTACCTGGAAATTGTGAACGTCCCCCAATTTTCGAGGTACCGTAACGCGAGGCAGTTTATAACTAGCTATGTTCCAGATAAAACGCCTCAAAGAAAGTCGATATTTTACAGTAAATACCGGAGTTAAGAGGGGTCAACCATTTTGGGAATGAAAAATGACAGGTCCCATTATCTTCGAGGAGAACTATACAAGACGCGCTCTCGTAACTCAAAGCCGTGCCTATTGAGATATTTGGCGTCTTCGAGCATTAAGCCCATCGTAAATAATACCGATCTTATTGGGCGAATTAAAGAATCGTAACGGGCCCATGCGGTAACCCGGTAAATCAAGACACTGTGTATATTCGAAATGAGCTCATTAAGTGGTAAATATTGCCGAATTAAAATTATGCCAAATTCGACATCGGCATGCGATTGCGACGTAATTCTTCGCCGTCGCTACCGACGTAAAGATGTTATACTTCATCCGTTTCAGCATCGCCGCTGTGAATTTTCAGCCACCGAAAATTATGTTTCACGCCGGATCACGGAATCTGTCCAGATGTTTCTTGGAAAGGTATCGGACCGTCTGCTGTTAACAGCGGCCCGCCATACTACACCTGGTCGGTCAATTTTTGGGTTAGACGAACAAGTGTGAACGTGATATAGGCCTCAAAAACTACATGCGACCTAAAGGACTTCCTTATAGGGAAAATTTATAAAAAACTTCGAGGAAGCAATATTCTAAATTATTAAAATTCACCAGCTGCTATTTATGTTCAGTAGGTACTGCTTGATTCCTCATTTTGTCAAAAACGGGATAACTATCGGACGGAAAAATCTAGGCACTTAAAATTTTCTTGGTTGATTCAGATTTATTTAGTTCAAAATTTTGTTTTCCTGACAATTTCGAAATCACCACTTAGATCAAGATGAAATTTTGAAACCAGATGTAAAATCCCAATTTCAAACCTAATTCAGAATTAGAAAGGTTTATGTCTGAAATTGTAATAGCAATTAATAAATTAAATAAAACAATTGTATGTTAGCCATTAAAATATTATGCTTTAACTAATTCAGAATTTCATTCTGATCTCGTCATCAGAACCGAAGAAAATTAAAAAATAAATCCCGAAAAAATTCTTATATTTGAGTGAGCTGATCCCGATTGAGTTGAGATTCTGCGTGTAAATATAAAATAACAATTTAGAGCTTTATCCAAAATTTCATGTTGATCATGTCATCCCTCGTATTATCCGATTCATATATATTCAAGCAAAATAGCGGAAGAAAGCTTATTGTTGCCTTAACTTCAGATCCTCCTAGGTTTTCAATTTAGGTTTCCTATTATGTAAAATAATCACTCTAATGTTCTTGCTGAATTTCAAGAGCATCGTATTATCCCAACCCCTCATCTAGATAAACTAACCGATAAGGATGACATCGTAATAAATCACATCTCATCATATGTAAAATGATGGTTTGAAAGCTTCTGACGCTAAGTAGGTGCTCTTCTTAATGTTTTCAATTTTTGCTATCCGATCATCAGACTATTCACAAGAAATTATGTGAGATTTTTGATTTAAATTCAATTCAAAATTAGATTCTGATGAATCTACTTATCGATTGAAGTTGATGGCTGAAAATTGAAAGATTCTGTTAAAAATTGCGTCAAAACTAACTTTGATGATTGCACGAAATATGAAATATTCATAAGTAATGATTTTTTTTTAATCCAAAATAGTTATCGCTAAGCTGTACCCACTATTGATACTTAGTTCTTGTGTTATAGAATTTTCCTTATTCGAACTAACAAATACACGGTGTCGCAGTTGTCAGATCTGCAGACTCATGGATATGTCTCAGAGCGTTCAAAACAATCGCGGTCATATTTTTATTCCTTTGAAAGATATTTTATGATGTAGATCATAGAGTAAACGAAATGATGTGGAAATAATGTCCGTTATGAGAAATATGCATCGTATTCTCTTTTTATATCTTACCTTTGATCTTCATTACTGGCCGATTTATTTTATGCTAAGAAAGTATTGAAAATTGATTTGAAAAGACCGTTTGTAGGGATTGTCATCTGTCATTCAGTATGTGCCTGATTTTGTCAGTTCATTCCAAATGTGTTTTGCGATATTCACACAGTGCATACAAAATATTCAAATGAAATAAAAACATTTTTAATTCTTGATATTCGTCACATTCTCCTACATTAGAATGTCAAAAGTTAACAACTTAAGCGACTAGGATCGTCCGGTAAAAATATTGTGTTTAGTATTTTTTCAAAAATATAGTTTTAATTTCATGATTGCGCGTTTTTTAGTCTTCCGCATGCCATTCTTGGACTCTTTAAATATAATAGAGAAGAAGTAGATATACAAGAAGACTAATAATTGATTTAAGAAGTTATCCAATCGACGAGAATACTTTGATAATAGCTCTTTTATAGCTTTAGAGAAACTTACAATCGATCCAAGTCACTTAAAAATTACCGAAAATTGAATTTGTTTGATTCGGCTTGCCAATTGACAATTGTTGAGTTTACGCTTATATACTCAAGTGGAGTTCAAATATCATGTTATTCAGGTTGATAAGGCTTTTGTACGATTCACGATTTTACATTTCATAATAGGATAGATTGAAGAATCTTTTTGAATTTTTAATTCCCATTGTAATTTCGTTTGCTTTTTTATTGCTTCGAAGAAGATCTGATTTTCGGAAAGAAAGCACAAGGATCAATATCGAATTTCCGACCAAACACTTAACAAGTCTTATCGAACAACCATCTTGATCCCCTAACATGGCTCCTGTAGACCTTTTTTTCCTGAAACTATCACTTTAATCCAGCCATCGGTTTCTAGTCGATGGAAGTCATAAAAGTGTCGACTTCTGAACGAACCTTTAAAAAATAATTCGGTGTCCGGATCAATCGTTAGCGTTATTTTGAATGGGGCCTTCTTTTGAGGTGGAAAAAATTTGGCAGAAAATTTTGTTGTTCATTGTCTAATAATGTGTCCTTTTTTGATATAGCAAGTTATACTCAAAGATCTAGACATTCATATCGAAACCCATTACATTATCAATGGAGTCAATTCAACAATTAATGAATTCTCTAAAAAAATAAAACCGCACATTTACAAATGAATAAAAATAGACCCATAAACGACACATGTAACAAATAAAAAAACCATCTTTTCTTGCGATCTTTTTATCCTAAATCAGAAAAATCGGGGACACGGAAAAGGAGTTATAGTTTAAGCGAAGAAGTCAGACGAGGTCGACATTTCTTTTTTCTCTCCGATGGATGTAAAATGTCAGGAATCGAAGATGCCGAGATTGACGCGCCAAGGCTTTCGACGTGTGAGATTTGGTGAATTGGTCGCATTGCAAAACGCAATGGGTTGGTGGATAAGTATCAAGTCATGTTTCTTGTAAATAGGTTAAATTTTCAATTCGTGATCGGGGGACTTTCTCTCGAGAACGTCGAGTTCTCGAACAAACAACGATATCAGATGGATTCGGATTGTAAATTTCATCAGTCATAATATCCATTTCGAATTTGCATGTATTCAGAGCCAATTATATCATTGCGAAATAACTGTCTTGTTTGATTGATTACTCAATATTTTTTCGGTACGGGCAAATTGAGCCATTAGGAGAATAGTTCTGAAGATTCGACAGATTAATATTCAGACTTTTCAAATACTTCAATCGTGTAGGCATTGCTCAAAGATTTCCAATTCCCATTACATCGATTTGGTATATTATTACCGCCAATAAACCTACATGTTTATATCATAACACCCCACGAATTTTTCAAACTTTGAATAACGAGCGCAGAGAAATCTAAAGATGTCGAAAACATTTTCCGAGACTAATAATGAGCAGGAAAAGGTCGGCAGGAGCCATATCAGGGGAATACGGTGGCTGTTCAATAAGGTTTGTTAAGCTCGTGATAGACTTGTGAGATAACGCATTACCATTTTGAAAAATTCATGAATTTTCGTTCTGAGCAATTTTACTTTTTCAATTGCTGAATAGTACTCGGATAATATTACTATTTACTTTCTCTACAAGAATACGATACAATCCAAATTTGACACTATAGTTCACTATTTCGCTTTTTATCATAAAATTTTTCAATTTTGTTTTCTTTGATTATTTGCTGTAAAAATTCGAGAATCGTATTCTCGAACTAGAGAGACTAATACGTTATAGGTTATAGCAACCATTTTCCGTACCAAAATCCATGCAGCTAGTTCTCATTGTTTTCGACTAGATTTTCCGACTAGCAGAGGGCGAGTATGTCCATATTGAAAAATTGAATATCTCCAAATTTTCCCATAGTACACTAGTGGAATAAATTATAGAATCAAAATGAAATTCGAAATTTTTAGCTGTATTTTCGATAACAATGGTCGTATCTCAATTGGAAAAAAAAACTTTTTGAAGCTTATATAGTTTATAGTTTAGAGATCTCAAGATGAAAAAAATTTTTTTTTAATTTTTAAAGAATTTATTTCATGAAATCTATTATTGTTCTGTTCAGTTATTGATTGAAATGCATTTCATTTTCATTTTGTCGGAGATTAGGAACATTCGAATCGAAAATCGTGATCCTTCAATTTATTGAAAATTCGATCGAATGAAACAAAAAAAAACTGATCGATGGATTCATTTGAAATTCTCTGGGATTTTTGTGGTGATATTGAACTGTAAAACGCATACTTAATATTGATGGTTTTTCTCATATTTTCAATTTAGCGCTTGATTATCCAAAAAGCCTCCGAAAGCTCTTTTTTTATCAACTTTTCAAATTAATGTAGAGAACGAAAATAAATTCTTTCCGAGAATCCAAAATCTTGCAGAGAATTCATTCAAGATTTCAAAACATCCCTTAAATTTTCTGTGCAATCATTAATTGGTGAGATATTGATGGTTAAAGACAAAAGGTCCTTTTCAATTCAAAGTTCGATATTTCACACTTCGATTGAAAAATTTTTTCATCATATAATTTCTAAACTATAAATTTCAAGCTTCAAAAGTTTTTTTTTTTCAAATTGAGATACGACCATTGTTATTGAAAAGCCATTTGAAAAACCGCTAAAAACTTCTGATTCTTTATTTTATTCCACTAGTATATAATAATGCAATTGAAAACAGAAAATGATAAATATTTTCCACGGAGAAATTATAATCTGAATAGTTTTGGAATGAGGATTCTTGAATATAAACTTGAATAATCGAGACGAAATGAGCGAAGTGCAGAAATGGTGAAAATCGGTTTGACTCTGACGTGTCGGAAATTGGTCGACTGGTTCCAGGAATGAAGAATACAAACGATTTGATATATTATAACCCCGATTTTAAATTATGTGCTACGGCGGGGCGTATATAAAGAAGAAAACGGAATGGAAATGAGGAACGCTAGTTTTTTATCGATTCCCAATCAGGTATAAAGAAATCTGAATAAAATTCCGGATTATGCAGAGGTAAAATATTCCGTCAGACAGGTATGTCATTGTAATCAAATTGGACCGAAATTGCCAATCCCCTATATCATTCTGGATAGGGCCCCCGTCTAGGCGATGGCCGGGGCTTTACCTGGGGGCCTCGAATTTCTATCAATCGAATTATTGCCAAACCAGAAATTCGCACGCATTTGAATATGTTGAAAAAGGTAATGATACGTCTCCGGCCGCCACTTTGGCAACATTTATTAATTCCATACCCCGGTAACCTTATGTAAATACAACTGCTGAAAACGAAAAATTGATACCTTGGGGAAATTGATATCCACATTTTGTTTAAAACGATGTTCAGGAGGAAATGTATTCACGCACTCCTCAAGACTGAACTGAGAGTTAAGAATGCCATGAATAATATCATTAAAGCTTCGCCTTCCGTTATAAAAATGAGTATTCAATGAATAACATGGTACGGTGAAGAAAAACAAATAATTCTCACGTGAGTAGCGTGTATCCGAAAATGCAAACATTCAATTATTTCCACTTGCTGGCAGAATGAAACGAACAAAGCAATAATTTAACCGATTCTTCTTAACTCCGCCGTCTAATTCAAATGATCAGCTGACGAGAATATTCCCAATTAATTTCGAATCACACCTCCCGAATGAAGATCGAATAAAAAAATTCGGTTTTCTCACAAAGGTGCCTCATTCTTGCGTCTAAATTCCAGGTAGGACTGAGGATGTGGAGTCACTTCAGATTCTTAAAATATAACTAAAGGAGCTCCTTTATTTTGACCTAGAATACATTGTTTTGAATAGCGCACTAATTGATCATGTGAAAATGTCGCTTTGAAGGACTATTGATTTTTTTATGGTAATTCATTCGAACATACAAAAATATCCCTGATATTTCTTGGAACCAACCTAAAAATCCATACCATACTTCATGAATATCGAAATACATTGTTTTGAATAAAGCAGTAATTGATCATGTACAAATGTCGCCTTGAAGAACTGTTGATTTTTTTATGGTAATTCATTTGAACATACAAAAATACCCCTGAAATTTCTTGGAACCAATCTAAAAATCCATACCAAATTTCATGAATATCGGACCAGTTAAACGCCAAATACTGTGGTTCTGGAAATCCACGAAGTCTAAGTTTTTCAAAGTTTTCTGAAAAGTTAGGCACCAACGCTAAATTAAAAAATTAATAATTATTTAAATATTTAAAAGTCTATTTGTCTTAGGAGTATATTTGTTCTGGAAAATTTCTTTTCTACTCAGAATTATTAAATGAAGAACTTTATTTGTAATTTTCAGGATTTTTTTCTTATTTCATTCATGGTGAGGTCATATGGGGCTAAATGCGGAAAATAATAAACTGAGACCGAAAAGTAGACCATATTACTCACCTTAAAAGAATGATCAGGAAATAATTTAAAAAAGGTATATATTATATTGAATTAACATAAGATCTTAATTGTTGAAAAAGTTATAACTTTTTTGTTTGAAAGATCTGACATGTTTTCATTTTATTATTTTGAGATTTCCTTCGAAGAATAAAAAGAAGACGTATTATTTGAAATCCCAACAGACACGAGGATACCACAACCAATTTTTATCTGAGCATCAGTTTTAGTGTTGGAAGTTGTTCCGTTACATTTATTATTCAAAAATTGAGTTTGAATTTAACTTGAATGCTGCAGACAGTCAATTATTAATTTTGATACTATCAAAATTTATTCATAGTCCACTTCATGCTTCATATTGAATGGACTATCTCGTTTATATCATGGAATGCTTATAATGGAATGTTTCAATTTTTCATTAATGCTTTTTAATTAGCGTTCTTTCAAATAAGGCATTGTCAACTAACCCATTCTTTTGATTCTGAAGTAATAACAAGAGATGATAGGCAAGATTATTGGACGTGACTTACAACTGTTTTGTTGTATTGCCATATTGAATAACCCACGCAATCTGACGGACATTTTTTTTCGAAATAGCTACCATATTTTGTTCTATGAAACTCTATACGTTCAGAACTTTCTCGATAAAGATTCGTAGTGGGGTTCTGCCTATATACCTACTGTTTATATGGTGACCCAAGTAAATATCGAATTTCAATATTCGGACTTTAGGACACACTTTACCTTCAAGTACCTCTTTAATATTAATAACGAAATCCTACCCATACATCGAACAAACAAGCGACAGAAAAATGCTGAAAGAAAACAATCTACCGGTACATGAGCACAAAGGCGGAAACGTCATTTGCTTGTCATTCATTTCATTTGACACGCGTTTCTTATGGAGATATTATGAGTTAGAAAAACATGTATCCTATTTTTGAGAACAATTTAATGTTATATCAGGTAACCATAGAGTTAGTGTTGTTTTTTTAACACATTGTCATGGATATTTTTGAGTTATTCATAGAAACATTTTTTGAACGTTTCTTCACTTAATGGGCAAAATCCTACTGGGGGTTCCGTAAATATTATGTCAAAAATACGTATTTGATCGAGGTGAAATTTTGTATTCATATGTGAAATGAAAGTGTTAAGCCTTGTTCAAAATTTTATTTTCCGTAATATGTATTGGTTTGAACTGTCAGTATGTTTCTCAGGAAAGATAAGAGCTGGAGAAGGGTCTGAAGGTTCTTTCAGCATATAAGTTATTGATAGCTTCTAGGAAGATCAGACCTTCTTGAGTGAAGTTGTCCGTAGACACTTACATTGTCTCTTTTCCGCAGCGTCTATTAAATTTTCAAAAAATTACCGTTCCTGTAGAAGAAGCCGTCTGAGCATTCAGTTGCGTATGCTCGAACAATGGAGATGTTTTTCAATCAATATTAGAGGCTGCAAATGTTTCTTGGAAGGCAAACAGATAGCGGACTTGCTTATGGTATTTTATGCATCGAAATTCACAATACATCACTTTCTTTTATGCCTGCGTACAAACACATATTGTTCAGCAATAGGCCCGCCGTATGGGTTTATTTTCTCTCGTAAATTCAAGCTTCATCTTCGCTGATTTACATCTACAAAATGACAACTAATATCCCTTTCAAGTTTTGATTTAAGTCCGCTGATCTTCTGGAGCAGCAATTGTGTCCAGGCAATGAGTTTTTTAATTAAATGGTTATTCACGTCTCCATCTCTACCAAGAGCTATTGAACTCTTGAAATGTAATTAAATAAATTATGCGTTATAAAAGAAGAATTTTTTTTTATCAATTTGTCGATATTTGAAAATGTTCAACACAGCCGGTGAAGCATTCAATCTTTTCATTCTCATTGTCAGTAGTTGTTTTCATTTTTAATCGTTATAAAAATCAGCTGTTAAATAACAATTTCAACAAAAGGGTTATCGAGTTACACTCACCTTCCGAAGTTGTCAAGGAAATTACCTTACGCTTTTCACGATTTGATTTCAGATCTTTAGTATCTGTTTTTGTTCTTACTGATTTTTACAATCAATATAAGTGAAATAGTTATTGAGAATTTATTTTCGGTAAAATTTTAGTTTTAACACATGCGAATTCTAATGTCATAAGCCTTTGTTAGAACCCGCACAAAAAAATAGATCAAAGTAGGTCGTGAGTTCTGGAGGGTTGATATCGGTGCACAGGTGGAGTATTAAAACTATGAGATCGTCTCCATGACGAAAAGCAGATCCAACATATTTCAAGATGATTAATCAACATCATGTTCCTGGAAATTGTATGTCAATCTATACATAAGAGAACAGAACGTTTAGGGGTTCTTCCCTTTTTTTTGTTGGGTTTTCAAAGTGTATAGTTGTTAGTCATCTATCTATTCAACTATGATTGAAATCTTGGTCAGTCCTTGCTAGCCCTCCATAAAAGCTCTAGTCCTTTGTATAATTCAGTCCATTTTTTCAATCTGAAATAATCAAGAGACGTAAACTGTGAAAACCTCACAGTGTTTGGAATTTTTTAAGAGTCTGTACTCATATCGAAAGCTGCAACAATTCAACGGTGCTTTGAAGGGTCCCTTTCGATTTGCCATCGCCTAAAAATGAAGATGTCACAGTAGGTTGATCTATATTTCAAGATTGTCGAACAATTTGCTCTTCGCGCATTTTTTCGATTTACCTGTACCATCCACGTTCCCGATATCACCGCAAACAATGCTCATTGTGGGTGTATGGGGCTCTTCCTTTTAGTTGGGAATGTCGATTTTATCTGTGCGAATATAAAACGCGCTAACTACGCTTCTTTTCTATACATCTGTTTATACCTACAGATACATTTGAGACCTCTGTAATTAGTCCTTCAAATTGACGAGTAAAACATTGGATATAGCCTGTAGCGGAATCACTTAAAAATCTACTAATTAATTGAAATGACTCGACTGACGTTCAACTATACGTTGTAGTTCAAGAAATCGGAATTACACAGAAGTGTTTACGAGGTTATTTCTTCTTTTTTATCCTTAATTGATTCTTGTTCGCTTGCAATGGATCGTGCTCTAGCGTAGTACGAAAAAAAATTACTGCGATTCACATGAAAACCTTACTCTCAGACCTAGTTCCTTAAACTCCGTTCTTCACTTTTGAGCTGGTTCCGAACGATTCGAATGGGAATACGAAAATACGAACAATTCGAAGAATGTTTGGTCCATTCGAATTCTGTGAAAAAGTTCATCTTCCTCAATCAAAGCCTCAGTCAGAATTCCACATCATTTATTCAAGGTATTAAATTAGACGTATCTCGAGCCCATGAGAGTCAGCCACTACAAAGGATTTAATTCCAGATTCATTAGATGATTATTGCGAAGATTTAAAAAAGACAATAATGTGCGTTTATTGTCATAATTTCAATCTATGCTATGAATCAATGATAAATAGGATAAAAACGCCAAAAAATTAATCAAAATCATTATGATATGAACTTGTTCCAACTTTTTTTTTAATGAAAAAATGCATCAACAGACGATAGTTTCTAAATTGTAATTTTATTTATTTTTTGATGCCTTATCCTCTATATAGGTAGTTTTGATTACGTGAATTTATTTTACTTTTTCAAATGAACCCAACATTCTTCTAATATGTAGGTAGTTGAATTCTTTGTAGTGTTTGAAGATGGATTCTTATGGGTACGAAACATGTCTCATTGGATACATTGTTGTATGGATTTTTGTTATTATTATTATTTACTGACAAAATTTAAACCCTTTGGAAATTTACATTTCAAAATTTTTGAAACTGAAATGAAAAATACTAAAATATCACTCAATGGATTTGTATTTCCCTTCAACTCACAAAATACCACAACTTATCAAAAAAAAATCTTATAGATTTTTTGAGCCCTCTCATGTAAAAAGTATTTTCCCTTTATTTTATTTATATTGTGGAGAATGAATATTTCGGAATAAAAAAACCCTGTCAAACCTTGGAAAATAATTATTATTGATAGGCTTATCCGTCATATAAGTGCATCTGCAGTGCATTCTTCACTTTTGAAAAAAATTTTCAAATTCAAAATAAATTCATTGTAATGAATATTTTTCCACAGTAAGTGAGTTTAATAATCTAAAATTAAGTTTATGCTACTTTTTTGGTGATAATCTCTATATGGTTGGAGCATTTTCAATTGAAAATACTCAGAAAATTGGAAATAAGCATATTAGTTCATTCGTAATATCAATTTGTTCAGCTTAGGTTTCAATGATTTCAACAAAAATCGAAATGAAACAAATGTTAATGTCAGGTGAAATATAGCAGGTGTTAAAAGTAATTCTGAATATTCTGGAATTTCCATAATATCAATTGGAATCATTTATATATTGCGTTACATTTGGTCGTGTTTCATGTAATCGAGATAATTAAAATTGTGTTAAATCCATCTCTACAAACCTACTAAACAACTATATTTCACCCTGCGAATCTGATAATGACTGAATTACAATGTAAACAGTAGATTTGGACACAGCAGATGGCTCGACAACCTTTATAAATGCCCTCCCATACTTTATTGACCATAACTTCAGGGGTAGTTTGACATTTGACCACTGAAAAAGTTCAAGAGTAATGGATGAGGTAACTGATATCCTCACATTCAGCATAAAACCCGATAAAATATTCAGACTGAAAGGTTCATGACGTATGAACATCAAATATTTGCGGATGCATTCAATAGAAAATTTTTCTTTCATTATCTCCCAGTTACCCCGTGTAGAATTTTTTCAGTTTGTTTTTATTGATTGATGATCGAGTACAGAATAATTGTCTTTTGAGTGCTCGTCAACGAACATATTGTTCTATTATTTTGGCAACTTTGTACGGGAAATGGACTCAAAGGATAAGATTCTGTCCATTCAGGCATTAACACGATAATACTTCATTACTTAATAATTATTACTTTAATTAATACTTAATATTCAAGAGTTATATCGATATCAGAATTTGCAAATGGCAGTACAATACACATACAGATCTGTTGGCGTATGAATCTGCGGTTTTGAAATTAACAGGAAAATAAAATTTCGGAGGACGATGGAAATTTAGTCGATATTGCTCACTATTGCGGCATTGGGAAATTTCCTGAAAATTTCAAGTTTAAAGATTCTTTCGTTCGAAAGTTATAGTGTATACGGCCAACCCGAAGGATAGAATCGAATTTGAATATTTTTTTGCATTATAGTGAACCAAACTAGAAGCGAATTGTTTTCGATAAAAAAACGTTCAAACGAATAAATAAAATTTCCTATGGATTTTTCACAAATTCCTATGGCGAACAGATCCAATTCACACACGTATGTGATGTTCAGGTAGAATATTCTCAGGCCCCAAAAACGTGAATTATTTAAATACGAAAATCCCAAAACAAATGGTAATTAATAGAACAGGGAAAAATTCCTATTATCAAAAAATAATTATCCCGAAATGATGTCTCTCTAGCAGTCGATTTCGGTATTCCAGCTACGTCGGTGTGTAATAATAACACGAAAACTATAATCCTACGTAACGTGTTATTACGAAGCTATATCATTGGTGCATTATTATTAGAAAATTATTGTACGAAGAAAGGCATCGAAAAGCCTCGTGTTTTGGTCGATTGTGGTACTCCGATCTAACCCAAGTCGTAAGAAGGAATTCCTATCGGGATGTTCACTTCCTTCAAAGCTTATTCATTACCAAGGATACCGTTGAGAGATCCCAACATATAGATAATCTCAAAGTTGAGGCGGAATACGTGTAATTGCACGGTTGAAAAAAAAACTTGTGCTTTTATTACATAACTAGCAGTACCTATAATTCTTATAGTCTGGTTTTGTGCATCGCTCCAGTTTTTTTTATGAAAAAGCTACATTTCATAAGGTGTATTTATTTTCATGTCAATGCATTATGATCGCCTTCTCTTGGTATATTAAACTTTTTCAGCACACGTTTTGAAGAATGTAAGGTCTCATATACACCTTCTTTACGTGACTTTCCGACCACGGGATTTTAAACAAACTCTTTTACTCAAGGCATCAAATTCTGTTCTACCTGGAGAAATTGAATCCATGAATTTCATCATTTCTCAGAAATATGATGACATATAATCATGAAATTGAAAACATGTGTTGATACAAAGATGCTGTGCACAATATATTTACAACAAAGAGTAAGCCTGTATACTTATGTTGACTCTTTATGTATTCAGCATGTACAATGACAAATAATTGCTGAGATATCTAACTCTTTTGAAAGAATTCTTTTTAACCTCTCAGTAAAACGATCCCTACGAAATTTTGTAGAAGTTCCTCAAATTTTCTACAATAAACCACCTCAGTTCAAATTCGATCAGAATAGTACCTATTGCTATACTGAAAGGAAAAATAACAGGTGGCTATAACTCAGAAACTACTGAGCGGATTGACCTGTGCATTCCGTTCCTCAACGAATCCGGTGAAGTTTCTGATAGGCATAAAGAACGGCAAAGTGTTCTTTCTTCTCCTTGTGTTTAGAACTACATTTAGTATAGTCCTGAATAAATATCCACGAAATATATCTTTTATATGAGTGGTTTTAACTGCCGGATGGAAATAATTTATTGATCATCATGTTAGACAAAGAAATCTCATAGAGACTCCATTAGTTTAAAATATTCTAACATGTGCCAAAAATGATTAATACATCCTTGTAGAGAATCTTATAATTAAAATAACAAAACCATCTTGATACCGTTATGCTATTCAAAAGGAAGGTACGTATATATACAACTAATAAACAACCTCACCTCAACTCGGGGTCACTACTATATATTGAACGTACCACATTGAAAAAAAAAAGAAAAAAATAGGGATCCCAAGAACGCAGCTTTCCAATTCTTCACCTGAAGGATGATTGAACATAGTTCGGTGAATAGCTGGGATTCAACTTAACTACAATAAATCTTCAGACATATTCAAGGGAACCAGTCTACAAATAACTGGGTATTTCAGTACTTGCATATCAGAGAGATCGTTTCTACGATATTTTTCAAGATAACTTATCCCAATGATTTCTACCGATAATAAATTTAACCATTCCCCCTTAGTTCTGCGGATATATGATTTTGGAACTATGTAGGTATATCCATAATATGTCCAAAAATAAAATTTTTCTAGGCATTATCTGATTATCCGAACTTAAATATTTCACAATGGTACTGCATCAAAAAAAATACCGGTAATTGACAATGAAATACGCGAGAACACGTATTATTCATCAAAATATATTGTTGTTTCTGAAATATGTTATACAATATCGACAACGAACAATAACATCATCAAAACCTTATCAGGAATAGACCCTAGTATTTGTTGTGCAGAAAAATTTAGGCTGGAGCTAAATCAGGGGAGTACGGTGGTTGTTTAATGAGATTCGAAGTTCATTTCCATGTTGCACAATACATGAGTCATCTCTCTGTGAATTTGATCTTTATAAATAATAATAATAATAATGGAGTTTATTTCGGTAAATAAACAAATTACATCACTGAAAGCGATGACTTATTTAACACTCTTGACGAAATCCCATTTATTTACATCATTCAATCATTTATTATAATAATCACAAAACAAAATTGATATAAACTAACAAAATGAAGCAAAAAGAACAAATTTAATGACAGATGTCACTCAATTGTAGACAGAAGACAGTGGTGGCAACTCAACGACTAGAAATAATTTCGAAATTCTCCTTGAGAGGTACTTTTTTTGACGGTTCACAACATTAGATATTGTACAAATGAACTGATCATAATCAAGGCAATTAAGGATTTCAAGTATATAATTTTTAAATTATGATCGTAACTTAAATCTGAATTATACCAGTCTCACATTGCATAAAATAACCGACTACCCGCATATTTGTGTTTGGACCTGTCTGAATCCAAGTAATTTTAATTAATTTAGTACACTCGGGTGACCATATCCAAAATTTATTGAATATTCAGGAGATGATGAAGTTGATAAAAGCCATATATTACAAATTTGAAACGGGTTTTTCCTCTGTGCACTGCGTGCGTTGACAATATGTTTGAATTAGATGCATGATTAGATATTTTCTGTCCGAGAAATGAAAAATCCGTAGGAATGCTAGTTGTTATATCACAATCTTTCAGCTTCATCAGAGAATTAACATAATTCGAATGGTTTTTATGAGGAGGACACCGCATTTACGGCTGAAGAAGTGCACTGGACACTCCTCACTCATTCTAAATGGCCTTCTATGTATATTTCAAACAGGCTTTGGGAAGACAAGGTCCATTTTTTGTTTTTAAAATTCGTATTTATGTATTTTCGGTTTATTCTTGGTTCTTTCATGGAAAAATTTATTTTTCGCAGTTTTTGTTTGGTTAGGTAGGAAATAAACGATCACATCTTATGTCTCGCGTATTTTTAAATGTTTCGATAAATTTCTTGACTTTCATTTCAGTTTGGACAAATTCAGTAAACTCCTCAATCGAATGATTTCAACCTCACTACCATTTCTTTATAGAAGTTCAGGAGTTGATTCCTTGATTAAAGCTAAGGTCTGTTGTTCCCATAACATTCTAGCCAATTCGCGTCCCTTTCAAACATACAGCCATTCAAAGATGAGTAAGAATTACCTGCCTTTTATGAGAATGTGACTCAATAAGAGTGGCGAATTCAAAAAAGTTTTACGGCTTTTTCGGTCATGGAATCAAATGCCTTAATTTCTGAAATTTTCTCCACTCATTTGAACTTGAAAACAATAAGCTCTAGAAAAAAATCAGGAGACATTTCTTTAGAATATAATAATTATTCAGAAAACAATTTTTTTCTCGTGGATACATAAATGAATAACAAAAAATTGGATAACAAACCTTACAAATGGTGAACCATTGTTTGTTATCAGTGGTAAGGATCTGAGAATTTGGTGACCATCCTATTAAAAATAATGAAACGTAAGAATTAGGCTGTAACTTTGATAGAGAGTGAATTAAAAAAAAATTATAGACCTTAGTTTTAATCAAGGAATCATCTCCCGAAGTTTTGGTATAACTTTACCAAACACTTTGTATAATAGGATACACGCCTTTCAAAAATATTTAGGTACTGGTTTCGATTTTTCAATTTATTATTCCGAATTTAAATTTTTTTGAAAACATTATGTGTAAACAGAAAATCATATAGACAGGTGGAACTAAAGTATCGATTGCAATTATATTCATCGATCTAACTCAACTTCCATTGAGGAGTTAGGAAGAACCTACAATTTCAAATGAAGGTACGTATTTGAATCAACTAAATGATTTTTAATTGTACCTCTTTTGTTCCGTTAAGTTATTCCAATGATATACTACCAGACGACTTCATTGTAGCGAAATGATTAGAGCCTAGTATAATAAAAATGAAATAAAGATTTTATCGACAAGAGAGATATAATCTTAATAATACATGAAGCAGATGAAGTAGGATTGATGGCTTTGGCAGTTCAGTCTGAATTGAATCGGTCTATTCTTCAATAACAAATATCTAGAGTACGCACACCCGTATCGGTAAACTTGGCAATAAAGCGGTTTTGTGTTAATAATATTGGCTTTAAAGATATTATACGTCACTCAGGGAACAATTCCATAAATAAAAATATAGATTCTAGTGCCTAGTAACTTTCAGGCTTAGAATTATGATACATTATAGAACTCATTGTATACTTTTTTTTTCTTTTATTTGATACTACACTATCAACAATATTCTCAAGCAGTTTGTATAAGGCATCATCTTGTGAATTCACGTACCATTTTGGTGAAGATCAGTCCAAATCAGAAAAATTAAAATGATTTCATAATAAAAATTTTCAGCATGGGAGACTTTTGAAAAGTTTTTAAGTGAATTTTATTACGAATACATCAAATATTAGGTATCTTGATCATTTGTGCATGATTTTACAACAAATTATTTCGTATTCTGCGGTATATCTATGATTATGATTCTCAATAATTATTATGTCATTCTTTGTGATTGATTGGTTATAATGAAACTTCTATAGAAATTTTCCACCAAATAAATACATAACAATTTCATGTTCAAATATTCACAATAGTAAGAAGTGAATATAAAATAATATTCAGAATTCGTGTTATTTATTCAAGAAAGTTATTCAAAAGATCGCACTTGGGTAAACATCTATCTAACAAATTTGTTTGTCTACCACTATTCCCTCACATTTCCTGAATACCTACCTTCAGAGATATAAAATATGACTTATAGCTTACCTGATCCGCACTTGAGGTTTCTGGCTGAATGAAAAGGACCAAAAGATCATTTTATATCATAACAGGTTTCGCAGAATAGGCCGAAGGATGATGTCAATTACTGTTAAACGTCTTCGTGCTTGTTGTTAACTGAAAAAAATAGCAGTTTCATAGTGAATTGATTATAGATAATTTCAAGCGACAAATTCGATACATTTTCAGGCTTTGCACGCAAGGCGTTTGGAGGGTTTCACCTCTTGAATTCTTTTCAGGTACTGTGAAATTTACTGAAAAGGAAGTTCGAATATATACTGAACGTTGAAATGAACCAATATATTTGTGGGAATATATGATTTATTTTAAATTAAAAATATTCTACTGTGATTCGAAAAAATTGTAAGCACCAATAATCGAATTATTTATACATTCCCAGCGGAAATAACGATTAGACAAGCAATATTATACCGATTATTAAAAACTGATTGCATTCAGATTGCATAAATTATCTGTATATCCTTCTCTTTGAATTAGCGACGAGAAAAATTGTTAAATTTGCCACAAGCATTCAAAACTACAGCAAGAACACATTTTCTTTACGTTCATGAACCTTGGACGATAATATGTTCAAGGATTCTTCTCTTTTTGATCTTTAAACCTAACAAATGAAAGACTGCAAAATTTTTACGGAATACTATCTTTCAAATTCAATCGGTATTGAATTCAGAAAAGAAATCGAAACGTCGAATTATTTGGAAAAATTGGAGTAACTTATTCCATTAATTTTTGTCGAGCTGATATCTCTCAGTTTTGTTTCATCCAATTAGGCCACAGGTAGGTATTACCTTTCTCTCGCAATCAGCTATCAGAACATTTTTGTTATTTCATTAAGATTATATCCCTTCAGCGTAGGGGGATCCAATATCCACCGAATTACTGTTTTCTTCAATTACTTCTATGACACGAAAATTAAAACGTAGGATTATTTTCATTCCGTCTCCAAATTTTCGTTTTTTATATCGTGAATTTTCAAGTCCTACTCCAATTATGTAAGTGTGTCAAGGGCTTATCCAGGTTGCAATCCCTGAAAATTATAAAACCTAAATGGAAATAATAATTTTTTCATAAAATTTTGTACTCTTGATAATTCAACTGTGAACGCAGTTTACCCCTGTGGACATCGGATATGCTCTCAATTTTTCAAAGCATCAATTTGGGCATTGAAGGTAGGGCGCGTAATTTTTATTGAAGTTCAGCCGCCTTTCATCATGAATCTAGTTTTACAATTTTCCATTATCTCTTTTGAACATTGTAGCATATAATCCGAAACAAAGAAAGAAACGATGCCAATTTACCGAATTGAAAGGTGTTTTCATGTGAAAGAAATAGATTTCATATAGATGAATAAGTTCGATAAGTGATTCAGATTTTGCCCCTACATGTAGAAGAATGTTTTTAAACTGAATAAATATAACATTCAATTTTTTGTTGAAAAATTGATTCAGGTTATTTCTACAGGGAATATGATAATTTTATCAATGAATATCAGAATTATAGAGTCCTAGCTGACTTGAGCTATTCCTCGAGAATTTTCAATATTTTTTCTGTAGAAAGATTCTTCTTTGCAAATTTGGAATATGCTCCAACCTAGTCAAAGTTCT
The DNA here is from genome assembly GCF_914767665.1 of Harmonia axyridis. NCBI lineage: Eukaryota > Metazoa > Arthropoda > Insecta > Coleoptera > Coccinellidae > Harmonia > Harmonia axyridis. The sequence continues at coordinate 3,727,834 of NC_059508.1, forward strand.
TTCCCTGGAACACCTTTTAACTGCTGTTGTCAACGGAGCAGAGTTTGACTAAAACTTAAAGCCAATGCTTTGAGAAGTGCTTGTTAATGCTTTTCACCATCGTATCAATACATGAAACCCATTTTTATTAATTTTTCGAACAACAACAAATGTAGCGTTCAATATTTCGACCCGAAATTTTGACACGCCTCTTTTGAAGCTTTGTACGAACTTGAAAAATGTGGTATGGCAGTGCCACGCCAGGCCCGGAATTTATCTATTAAAATATATAGAAAAGCTTTTTCTTCTGCTGAATTATAAATACGTGCCTTGAAACTGTTTAACCTGTGTTTCCTTTGCTATTTCGTATTGAATTTTCTGAGTAAACAAAGTATCGAGGTAAACACTACTTTGTTCGTCAAATAAAACACAAGAATGCCGGAATTTTTCTCTCAAACGTCGAAATTAAAGCCAGCATCGCGGTTTACACTCCGAAAAATCTTCGGTGTGCACGTACCTTTAAAGGCGACAAGAGAATACGTGAGAGAAAAGCTTATTTGCTTGATTCCGATTTCACCGACTGCGTGTATTACCATACAATGGATGCCACTTTATATTACGATTCACATCAAATCGGGTATGTTATTATAATACGAATTATTTTGAATAACTCATAAATAAAACAACGTTCCATCCAAAAATCTGTATCTACAGAAAAACATCAGTAACGAAATTCCTCCAAATTGCTGATGGTTCTGCCGAGAAAGCTATCAGAGATCGTTCTATACCTATATATTATTCATTCTATCCAAAAAAAAGTGAATGGCCATCCAACATCCTAGCTTTGACCCATGTACCCATATTTTAAGAGTAATATACAGTCAGTTTTCAGTCCTTTTCATTGATTTTTTTTCTACATAAATAGTTTATTCAGAATATATTTTTGACACCCACTGATATTGTGTTTTAATAACTACCTCAAATATCTGATTTATTCTCACCTTATAGATTGAAATTCATTTTAGATCAATATAATGGATACATTAATTGATTCTGAATGGAAAATATACATCAGATCCATTGTGAAATTTGATGTTTATCATTATTTTCATATAAATTCTAATATTCTATCGACATCACCCTATTCTACAATATTTTCTCGATTTGTTTGAAAATTGTATATATAAATATGTTTTTGTGGTGGAAAACCTCGTTGCGAGGAACAATCTTTTCTTTCTGAATACACAATCAATTCTTTATGAATGCACAATCAATTCTTAATGAGTACACAGATTCAGTCCCCTTTATAGATTTTCTTATCTAAATTCCTAGGTGAATAACAATTCAATAACAAGTGAAACAAAGGGCTATTCATAAAGATGAAATGCCGAATCTGCAATTAGATACATTGTAATATGTAGTTCTTATGGGATTGAAGGAAAGGATCTATTTATTTAATAAGGGTTCATATTATGTAATTATATACTCGCAATAGATTAGATAAGAATTGAATAAAAAAATTGGAATAAACCATTCCAGAAAATGACATCAACTTATGTGATTCAAAAATAAGCATCGATAAATAGAATATTAGAGATATAGAAAAACCGGCATTTTCTCCTAATTTTATTCGATGCTATTCTTTGCATTAATTTAATAGGTTGATGGTGTGAATCCTGGCAGGATTATAACCTTTTTATGAGGCAAACCAAACCAGTTTCCAGCGTCTCTTTTCACCTACTTTAAAATGTACATTTGACACTGTTTCTTCTGCAAGAATATAAGTTGAAGATGAGGTACTTGCGGGCAATATCGACAACTATTCTTACATTTGCATCAGTCGAGGCGAGTAGGAGATAATCAAACTACATCATTAAAATGTCAATGATACTGATTTGAATATTATTTGCAGTAATCATCAGTATGTACGAGGTATTTCTTGATATAACTTGATATCAGTAATTCGTTTTTAATTACGTATGATTTTCTTATGTATATCATTAAGGATAAATGGCCTCTGCTTCGAAGTATATCAACGCCTAAGGCTCGAAGAAGTGTAAAATCCCTATTATCCTTCATGAATAACCAACACCCAGATAACATCGTTGGTATTATATGTATCTTCATTTCATAGAATGAAAAGTGGTTCATTTGGCTTTCGTTGAATTTGATAGCGATGCGGAGGCTTATGTGATTATAAAATATTAAGGACTACTGAGAAATTCACACAAAGGGTCATTTCCTCTATGTAGCAGAACATCTCCTCCACTCATTAAAAAAATCAAAGAATTAATATCATTATGTCATTTCGAAAAAACTTCCTACCAGAATTAACCCAATTATAGTTTTTATAGTATGCAGAGCGGTCTCGAAAATAGAGAAGATAAAGAGAAAATTCAAATTTTACGTATAATTTGGCTTTCTCGAGATATTTATTTCATAAGACATACGTCACCACAACCAAACTGTTTCCTCGTAGTCAAGAACACTGGTCGTTTAAATAAAACGACGAAGGAAACGTAGCTTGGCGAGGAGGCTCATTCATCATCTTACGGATTCGGATTTAGTAATTCTTTTGACAAATTGAGACGATAAAATCGTCCTTTCGTCGATGCCAGGACGAACGACTCAAACCATGAGCCTGAGTCCATTCAAACCCTGCCGCTGAGGGAATTTTAATTGACTAATATTTGCGATGCGTGTTAATAACCTGGCTCAAACGCAGACAATCCCGTTTTTCGTTTGCATTTCATTTTAGTCAGTCAATGAATCAGGAACTGTAACATCTGGAAGGAGGGATTGTCAAACGGAATGACAGGATGAGAAAATTCAATTTTGCAACCTTGGAAATTAGACCAAATTCGCCCAACTCTTGTACAAATGAGGGTGGTTGATTTTAAAAATTATCTCGTCAATATAATACAAATATTTCCTCAACATCATCCCCGTTGAATTCTTTATGAAGAATTCTTTAGAAACTCATATTTATATCTGGAATGACTTGGAGTAACTGGAAGTACCTGATGACAAGCATGTATTTCAAGATAAATTGGCTGTTAATAAGAGTTATTAACGAATAATTTAATGTATATTAAAAAGACTCGTTAATATAAGGTTGAATGAAATAGTTAACTGCCTAGTCCATTACTGATGATGGTTGATGAAGGAGATATTTCAACTTGCGTGTTTTGCCCTTATATTTATAACTGATATTTTCGATCATCCTTGCAATATGCGAGTTGGTATACAATATTGATGATATATTCCTTGAAAAATTACAAGATAAACTCCATTTGACTGATATTTTTTATTTGGTTTGGCTAATTAATACAATTATGCATTTATAACTGAAATAATGAGCATTTATAGTTCTTATCTCAGATTTTTTATGCCTGTTCAATTCGTATATCCGAGTTTTGAGTGAATGGTTTAATTTATTCTTGAAAATTTCTATGCTTTTGTGTTTTATTCTCGATATGTCCTCTGTGAATTCTGTCAGAAGCTATATGAGCTTGTAAGAGTTGGGAAGACCGGTTGTGTGCTGGGTAAGCAATAGTGGCTTATTATTAATAGTGGTTATTAACAATCAATTTCATGTACATTAAACTCTTTAATATGAGGTCGTTGAGGAAAAAGTTATTCAACCAGATACTGCATTAATGAAGCCGATTAATGATCGAGATAGTATAAAGATCGAGCTCTGCTCCCTCGTAAATGGTCATCATTATTAATCGTGATTTCGATATAAGGGTTAGTCACACAATTTTTCAGTCGAAAAAGGGAAATCTTGATTGAAATATTTAATTTCGAGAAATCGATTTTTGAACAGAAAGCTACTTGCCAAAATTTCTTGATTTCGATATTTCAATCCGTACATAGTTATCTTTGAAAATTATAAATTAATAGTGAGATATTATTGATGAGATATTGATGAAAGGAATATGAGATATTAGGCCAATATAAAAGTCCCCGGTATGATGCCCAGTTTTAAATCCACATGATTTTAGTTAGTAGCAAACTTCAAACGATACGTGTCAAAATTTGACAGCTGTCCGACTATTAGTTTGTGAGATATTCCGTTGTGAGTGTAGCTACTTTTGTTATTGAAGAAAAGATGAAAAAAAAAAGAATTTAGTGTGCTGATAAAATACTGCTCATTGAAGGACGCCGCGCGAGCTCACAATCGATCAAAAGCAACAACGTCGTAATGATTCTGAGCAGTGTTTGAAGCAATAAAACCTGAATTTTAACGTCGATATGTGACAATGGATGACATGGCTCCATCATTCTACTTCGGAGTCCAATCGACAGTCAGCTGCATGGACTGTACACGATGAACCGAATCCAAAGCGAGGAAAAACACAACAGTAAGCTGGCAAGGTTATGGCATCAGTATTTTGGGATGCGTGAGGTATAATACATTGATGACCTCCAAATCATCAACAGCGATTATTATATAGCGTTATTGGATCGTTTGAAGGATGAAATTCTTGAAAAACTGCCCTATTTGATAGGTGCTGTTTCATCAAAATTGTGCGCCGTGTCACAAATCAATGAAAACAATGGCAAAATTGCATGAATTGGGTTTCGAATTGCCTCTGCATTCACCGTATCCGCCAGATCTGGTCCCCAGCGACTTTTTCCTGTTATCAGACCTCAAAAGAAAGCTCGCTGAAAAGAAATTTAGCGTCAATGGAGAAGTAATCGCTGAAACTGAGGCCTATTTTGAAGCGAAAGACAAATTTTACTACAAAAATGGTATCGAAAAGTTGGAAGATCTCCCTCGAAGAACACTATGTTGATAAAATCGAATTTTGCCAAAAAAATGTGTTTTACTATGGCAGACCGGGGACTTTCCAATTGGCCTGTTAGGAAGTTTTGAATAATTATTTTCAATTACTGAAAATAATCGAGAAAAACGTGAGATGTGCAGCGGGGTTTCCCCAAAGATACAATATTTATCGAAAAACTGCAAAAAGTAATCTGGTGGACTTGAATGACTGAAAAATCCTTTAATGCTATCGGTTTAATCCGGCGTTTCAAGAATAAGTCGTTCCGTTTTCCGAAAGTGGATGTTCTGAAGCGTAGACAGTTAATTTCTAAATGAGGATTTTCACACGGCCGTGTTAGTCGAAGGGAGGAGCAAATGTCAAACGGGGAAACAATGAAAAGTGAAACACGATAGTCTTAACGTTTTTCGATCACGGCATCGCCTTTGGTTCGAACTCAAAGACGAGACAGGGTTTTATAGTTTCTTCTACGAACTTAAATAATTAAAAACTAATGATTCGCTTATGGATAGAATTCAACATGTTCGAAAGCTTAATTGGCGTAAAATGGAAAATAGAGATTGGACATGCGCCAAGTTTACGATTCGAAGGTGCGGCAAAACTAATTCGGAAATGGTTATTGTAATATTAATTTAATACACCGGTAGGTACATCTATTCGTCACGTATCAAATCGGTCCACTTCAGGACATAACGCGAATTTATATCGGATATATTGATACAAATTTCAATTAGATTGAATTCATATTTTTTAGGATCATTGAGAAAAAATAAAAAATGACATTAGGCATATTTTGACCTATTGCGAAAACTTCCTTTTTCTCCCATCTTTTGGCTAGCGTACGAATCCCGTGTTGAAAAAACTGGTCATCTTTTGTAGTGATTCACGAATCCATCCAATTTTTTAGTTCTTCATAAAACCGGAAGTGCTGGTCAGCCAGACCGTGTGCCATTGATCGAAACAAGTGATAGTCCGAGGGAGCAACGTCTGGAAAATACGGCAGGAGGGGTAGGACTTCCCATTTCAACGTTTCCAGGTTTGTCTTGACTACTTCTGCAACATGGAATCGAGCATTGTCATACTCTAAAATCACCTTATCATGTCTTTCGTTTTATTGCGGCCATTTGTCTTTCAATGCTAGGCTCAAACGCATTAAGTGCGTTCGGAAACGATCGCCTGTGATTGTTTCACTCGGTTTCAACAACTCATAATACACTAGGCCGAGCTGGTCCCACCAAATACTGAGCATGACCTCAGAACCGTGCATATTCGGTTTGGACGTCGACGTGGAAGCATGTCCGGGATATCCCTATGATTGTCTGCGCTTGGGACTATCGTAATGAACTCATTTTTCGTTTCCAGTCACAATAAAATGCAAAATTCTCTTCCATCTTTGCCGTGCAAGCAGCTGTTCACAAGGAAACAGACGCCGTTCAATATCTCTCGGCTTCAACTCGTACGGCACTCAATTTCCTTGTTTCTGAATCATTTCCATGACTTTCAGGCGTTTCGAAATGGCTTGTTGCATCACTCCCAATGATCCTGCCAAATATTGTTGCGTTTGACACGAGTCTTGACCAAGTAATGCCTCCAGTTCTGCCTCTTCGAAAAACTTCTCTCTTCCATGCTGGCCTTCGACGTCAAAATCACCGTTCTTGAAGCGTTGAAACCACCCTCGGTACGTTTTTTCACTAATTGCGGCCTCACTATAGGTATTCAGAGTATTTTATGAGCCTCGGCCACAGGTTTCTTCATAATAAAGCAAAAAAATGAAAACCTAAAAATTTTGCACGAAATTTTCATATTGATTACGTACTAAAAAACCGAGGAACTCGAGATCTGAACCTATCCAAGTAATTTTCAAGTTTCTACTTCTTCCCATAGGAAAGTTGAATTTAAGAACGAATTCGTGATCGTAGAACAGAGTTAGAAATTACAGACATTATGACGAAATCATAGAGCGATCTGTTCAGTGACGAATGGTCAAAAAAATGTTCAACCAAAAATTAATTTGTTTCATCGCCCAAAGTGGCTATCCTTCCACCGTAATACGAAATGGACTTTTTCGTCATGTAAAGGAAATAATTTAATGAATATAATGCATATCGAGCGTGATGCAATTGCTCCATTTGACAGACTTTGAAATATTTACCGAACTGGAACTTAGATATGTCACCGTGTATAATATACCTAATGTACCTACCGATTTCAAACAAAGAAGAAATCCTTGAAAATTAGTGCGGTGTGGGAGACAAGAATTAATCCATTGTATTTAGTCGCCATGACACGGGTCATTTATAGCAATAATTATTGAGCGGTGAGTTCCGAAGAAAGAAATGAATAATTTGTTGTGGTTTACAGAACACCACAGCGATGCCCAAATATCTTATTGTGGAATATGTATTATTTATAATATGAAAGTGGTTTTATAAAATTGACTGTTTCCATACTAAAACCAAAGGATTCATATAAAAAAATACCTACTTCGTGAATTTCAAACGCAAGGGTTCATAATTTCTCTTTTTGCAAATGGAAATTAAGCTTTCAAGAAATTGATGCTAATTGAATAATTTTAGTTTTTCACTGATGAATCTTAAAATATTTGATCTCTTCAGTTTCATCCTTTGAAATTCATGAATTGTGGTATATAAATAATCCACGAGTTTTGTCTTCAATCCGGAGAATTATAGAACAGAGGAGAACAATATTGACATTTGACGTTTCAACTCCTCGTAACTAGGGAGAAAAGTTGAGCCAACAAGCGACAATAGAAATTCCTAGAACCGAGTTTTGAAAAAAAACTTCTTTTGTATGTGCAATAAAAATCGATTTATGGATAACGGATTAGTTATTAATGCAATAATTACCATTTCTTGCACGAGCTGCATACTATATATTTCCCAAGTCCATATAAAAATGAAAAAAAGACCCTTTATTTAGCTGACATTAAGGGGTTTATAACAATTTATTCAGCTATTTAGGCGATGAAGAAGGCAACTAATTTCATTTTCAATGAATTGCATGCTCTAATTTTACAGATTTCACCATTTAAGTTAACATGATCATAAAAGATGAAAAATGACATGAAGGAATACAGTTTATGAATTTTTGTTCGCATGATCGTATAAAAATTCGATGCTATTAAATTGTAGAGGATTTTTTCAACAAATATGTACCCGTGGGTAGAAAGTTATAAGTGGAAGTGAAATACGAGACCAACCCCCTGCTACAGACCGATTGTGTTGCAAGCTATTATTATTGGACTAATCATATACGAGTATGAACTGATTTCATACTTCAGTTGAAGTACTCATTACGAATAATTTTCTCAGAGCGATGTGACACTGAAAGATGTAATTTGCTTGAACAGAAGTGAATTTCTGAACGAAGAAAATCGTAGAAAATTGACGTGTTAAAAGTTTAATGATCAATTTGTGATTCAGAATTCTAGTTCTATTGTATTTCTTGAGGATTTTATACTGATTTCAACGTTGTATCGCTAAACTGGGGAAATTTATGGTAATTATACGAATTACAGACAATTCTGCACAAGCTATTTGACCACTCATAATTCAACATATTATGACCTAGTTAGTAACTATCATCAAATGTCCATACAATCATAAAAAATGAATCATTAATTATGAATGAGCCATATCTCTTTCTGTTTTCCTCTCTTAATTATTATTTAAATAGCTTTACACACCAATATTTCAGCGGAATGGAGTTAGAGGTTATAAAATTAATTTTATAACCATGCCCATTTCGAAAAGGAGCTCGAAACTGACTGAGAAATATTCATGAAATTATTATCTGTACTACCGTTCTTCAACTCCAAGATCACAACACAGGAAACACGCTGATATCCAAATCCAAGAGAGAATTTGTAGATGCAATTCATATAGGACTGATCTTACGGTTGCTTGCTGTACCTACAAACCGTTAACGTGGAATTTATTTCTAAACTTGAAACTGGTTTAGATCAATCATTACTGAGTTTTATTAGGAAGGCACTTTAATGGAAAACTTGGATACAAATTAGATGTTCGATAATGGTTCAATTTTATTTGAGCACTATATCATCACTCAACTCTTTCTCAATTCTTCACCGAAAAGTGTTAAAAAAGATAACTCTAGATATATCCCACATTCCTTCTCAATTTCATTATTTCCAATTTAACATAAACCTTGGGATCATTCTAGACGGACTGCATCTGAACGTAATGTTCCTGTCAATTCGATGAACCAAAAGCTTAAAACCACTGGTTTTGAAAAAAAACAGTATAGTATATATGTTGTCAAAAGAATATATACTACAATAATAAATTTAATTATGAAAAGGTGGAGAAAAGGAAAACTATGGATCTGATTCATCTTAAATTTTAGTATTTATTGAGCCATCGATAAAAGATAATATAAATAATATTATGACCTACATCATTTTCGCAAATAAGCGTTAGGCCATTGCTCAATAAATTGTGAAGGTTCCTTGTAAAGTATTCACCACGACTTGGTAATAATTTTGCGGTGAAATTAGACCGTAACCTCGTGAAGACTTATGTTAGCTAATCGTTTGGAGTGGCAATTTTTTTCGATTTGATATTCCATCCCATAGAACTATCGGAAATAAATCAGTTGTAAATACTACCTAGCTATTAAGGCTAGGAGTTTATCTGAATGAGAAATATATTATGTGCAATTATTGCGTAATACTGAAAGCACGAATTTAGCCTCTGTTCGTTTATAAATCAGACGGGTACATCTGAAAATTCCATAAAATATGATAGGTACTCTTCGCTTATTATAGAGAATATCTCAGTCCTGAATTCCTTAAGCTAATGAACTTGATTGATGTATCAGTGTCAAGAACATCAAAGTTACCGAACTTTCTATCATTTCGTAACCATATTCAATCAATTGGTGGAGTTCAATATGAAATTTGTAAAACGTCATCTTCAGAAGAAGAAAGCGAAACGAAGAATTTCGATACACACGATCTCCATACCCAGAGCTTTTTGATTTCTTACGTTTTATAACAACCCTCTACAACATGGACTATACTCCAAACCCTACAATAATAAGTTTTCAGGTTTCTTGCCATTTTTCAAATATTTATATTATTCAAATCGATAAATCGATTCAGTGGACCCTTCTCAACAAGTTATGATCAAATTTCACAATAAAATTCAATTTTTCCAAAATAATTAATGAATTTAAAATGGGTGGGCTTGTCTTGGCTTCATTCACAGATCAGTCACAAATAAGAACTTACATCAATCGTACATGTAATGATTGATGATTCTAACACAATAGTGAATCTACGATATACTGTAATCTTTTTAATAATTTGCTGTTTTTTTTTTTAATTTAAGGTAGATTTCGATCAAGTAATGGATATAAAAACACGAACTTATGGTGAAGGTACTCAATATTAGATGTGTTTGTAATGAAAATTAGTCTTAAATAGCATGGCATTATCTCATGTTTCAACCTCTATAAGTTGATTTAAAAAAATCAAGATGGATCTCTTACCATGAGAATGATTTCAACTTCACTAATATCATCTGTAGCATCTTATTAAAACGTCAAATTCTTAGACGTTCTGGAACTTCTGGTATCGTTTAAGTTCGTGTTGGACTTTGAGATACATTCAACATTGAAGGATTTCAAATCGTTGTGAATTTATTATTCCAATGAAAATATATAGCTTGATTTTTAATAGAGTCAGTACACAAACCATATGAGTATAAAACGTTATAATTGTAAAATCATACTCGTACGCGTGGAAAAATATTCGCTATGATTTGATGTTTATGTCAATATACAGCGAAATAAATATCAGTGATATTTTTCGATGAGAATTTGGAAAGAATACAAATACTGTTCAATTGTCGAGCGGTGTATGTATAATTTCGAATTCATCGAAATGTTAGTCCGGACTGCGAATTTTTTCCGAATGAATTCCATACAAAATTAAGCGAAACTGTCTGTGGGGATCGTTTTTAATTCGAACCCACGTCACATGTCCAAAAATCAGGTTAAAATGTGCACGGTGTGAATTCTTTTTGAACGGACGCGCAGCAGAAACCGAAGAGCTTTTATGTGGAGATGAGAATGCTTTTCCCTATATCTTTCACGTTATAAAGGCTTTTCCGTCAGTCAAATTTATTGATGAACGCTCAGCGAGCACTGATCAAACCGGGTAAAACCTTGCGTATGACAGGAATAATCGTCTGTCAAACAACTTCATTGATTGAAAATGTATAATACCCTTTATAACTATGGAAACAAATCGGAATCAGCTTTAAAATCGGTCGTGCGGAGCTTCAACAGTCCACGGTGTCCGGCTGTGTGGCTTTAACATTAATTCGTACCGAGCTATCATCGTTTGGGAAAACTATTATGGTTTTGCTTTGGAAAATTGCATGTATAGTCGATTGCGAGTTAACTCGATGCTTCCCTATAAAGCGATAAATGAACAGGTTTCGTCGGCAGACTTCATTTTTCGACAGCCCCATTTAGCCCGAGTAACCACCTATGGAAGAGCTTCCAACATCAATCGACAAGTGTTAATATCTTTGCCGCTTTCGTTCAACTATTTTCAGTCAATTTATCGAGAAAAAAATTAAGTTTTGAATTTATTTGATATTATCGAAAATGCATTATAATGAATGAATCATTTATTGGCCATCTTTATGAATAAATTAATATTTATCTAACAGAATTTATTTAAATTTCCACCAATAATCATTATTTAAGAACACACTATATTTATTTACGAATAGTCTCATTCAATAAGGCTGAATATATATGTATTCGATTGAAATAAATATAGTTAAGGTCAATATATCATTGAGTAATAATTAATAAACATTATTCATATGTATCCATGTTGAAAAAAAAATAATATTTCAATTCAGTAATTATTAACGTATTTGTTGAATAGTTATTTGGGCTGTTTCCATCATCCGATGGTTAGGTTCAGTTTGCCAATCTAGATACATTTTTAGAGTTCATATTCAGAGTATCGGTGTTTGAATCCTAGTCAACTTGGTTTCATCCGTTCGCTCTAACCACTGTTTTGCCAACATTACTAATAACTAAGCAGGTACAAACGATATAAACCCAAATTCAGTACAGATGTGTTAAGCGATGTTCAATAAGCCCATACGAACAAAGATTTTATGTTCAAAAAATAAATTGAAATCGAAGGAAAAGTTCAAGGACAGATCCTTCAAGGATCTTCTCTTTGAGGGATGTGTCCTTAAACTTTTCCACAGATTGGATCTCTAGAATTTTGTTAGTTTGCTTATTATTAATAAATCCTATATTTTGAGTAAATAAATTATTGAAGTCTTGTAACCTCTGTTCATGAATAGCAAATGCTCATTAACTACCAGTTGAAAATTTGTTAACAATGAATTTATGTTATTTGTGGAGATAACGTAAGGTCATATAAATTATTCATCATCGAAATATATTAAATACCTTGTAAACAGATATTTAATTCTCTATTAATGAACTTTTTCGAATGCATAATTTAGCTATTAATGAATATATCAAATATAAATCTGCTATAATAGTTGTGAAAAAATAACCTTCAAATAAGTGCTTTATTAATGAAAAATATGCAATTCTCTCAGTGTAGTTCAAATTGTCCTAGGATTTGCGAAAATCCAATCCCCTTGAAGTATATAAGCCTAATTCATACATTTCTGTTGATCCAGCTTCTAATTCCAGCGTTCAATGACATGAACAGTTCTAGACAATGAAAGACTGATTTTTGTAATTCGAGTCTCACATACTTAAAACTAAATTAAAAAATTCCGGGTTATGTCAATTTTTTCCTTGAACGACGGCAAAGGTTTCTATCGAAAATAATAATTCAACACATAGTGGTGACGTATTGGCTGAAAAATTGTACACAATAAAAACCTGAATCGGTGACATTTCAGGAAACGACGGAACGCAGAGGTGAATAACATACAGTAATGCATAAATCAGCAGAAGGTGATCTCAATATTGCTGACATAGAATTGTAGTTCAAGGACTAGAACTCGCTCTTCTTGAGGGGACATTCACATCCGACTTGCCAGTTTCAACACCATCAGAATCCAACGATTCAGATAAATGACCCAAACGAAAGGAAAAAAAACACAGGTAGATCGATGTAGGAAGTATTCGAAATTGAAGAAGAGATAGATAACTAAATGTTACTCCTGAGTCATACTCATTATCATACCTTCATGAAACAGATTTTTAAAAAGCAGCCTGCATATAAAGCGACATAAAAAACGAATAAAGTCCCTCCTTTCTACCTAGGACGATAAAAATTGTACTTATTGTCTCTAGAAGGAAGTCGTACTATACCAAGAACTGGTTCGAGTGACATTTTTTATGGCTCACAGTTGAAAAAACTTCAACATTCTTCTGGAAATATAAAATAGATACCACGATAGCAATAATCACATACATACACACAAACCATGAAGCTGTAATAAACTCTCGGCCGAGTTTCGTATATTCCAAGAAAACTCAACTTTAGATCTAGATATTCAAACTACTTGAAAAAAACACCTAGATTCTTCTATATTCTAAGTATGTGAATTCAAACAAAATCCATCGATACATCTAAACTTTTACTTTCAGAATGAGAACCTCCGAATTTTATTTTTATGTCTACAAATCCAGAAAACTCGCTGACGCTGGATCACAAGCTTTTGCCTTCTCGTTTAGTGATGTTGAATGAATTTCAGTGTTAAAGTAAAAGAATATGATAATCTCCTCAATTATATGGTAAAGTGGTTGTTACCCTGTGTTTCGATTGTGTTTTTGACTCCATTTATGTATAAACTATTTTTTATCTACGAGTCTCAATATTTCTATGGTTTCAACTGAGCAAAATAATGATCTTACTATAACACCAGCAGTATCCTTCAGTCAATCTGATAATTTTATATTTATATTTCATGAAAGTAGTTACGAAAATATAAATGAACTCGGAGAAAATTTCCTAGGTTGCTTGTCCACAGTTTCAAATATTCATCTATTGAATTTGGTGCGAAGTTCTAGATTCGAATTCAGTAGAAATTAGTGAAAAACATAGAAATAATCAAATTGACAGAAGAACACTGCTCTTGTTATAGGAAGATCAATATTTCTGTGCTCATCAACAGTTGAAACCAAAGAAAAATAGAGTCTCTTAGATAAAAATAAGTTTTTGACCATTTTCTATTATTTATATTGATTACAAATCATATGATGTTTAATTTTTGAAATCAGGAAAAATTAATCTTTCAAAAAATGGCATAGAAATCTAGTGTCCCTATTTGTAAAAACATAACTTTGGTCCATACCGTCGTAATTAAAAAGCCTGTTAAAAAGACTATCAAGCCACTGGATTCTACGTGAAAATGTCTTAATTTCAGAGCTCTACAATCAGTATTAACGGAGATATAAATGTTTTTCGATATAGTCATTTTTCCTTTTTTCATTTATAACTCGAAAACAAAAGAAGTTGGCCAAAAATGAATACTAATCTTGTTAGTTTCTCAGAAAAAGAGAACGAGATGAGGTATCAGATTTTGTCTATCTCCTCTGGTTCAAAAGTTGTAATGCTAAAAAAACATCGAAATTTGCCGACCCTGTACAGTGTTTGTTCAAAGTTCATCGATAAAGTGAAACTAAATTGAATTTTTCTTCTGATAACTCTTCGGAGCACAGAATATCTTTCGGAGAGTGGACATATGCGTTACCAATAATTTTTCTCATTATAAGGAGGGTCGAAAAAATACATAAAGGCAAGAATACCAAATTGGGTATTCTAAAGCAAAAATTTTCATGCGAAATTTCGTGAAAACTTACGTGGAAACGAATTGGAAGCACGAATAAGCTCCCGACTTCACCTCAGTGTTATCTTCTCAGTATTCTCAGACGGTCTGCTCTTGAATATTCTACGTAATCGAAATGATATCTATGCCGAAATCAATTCTTTCGAGGGCCTATCAACGCCAAGGTGGAAGTTGTTTTTTCACGATCCCGCTCGGTATAAGCGATGTTTCGAAAGATAACCATCCGAATTTCTCAGGATTTTACCTACAAGTTCATTCGTTCACCTCGTAAAGAGCATCTCGAATACGATGATTTATCAAGTTAAAATTGCAGGTTTAGGTGGCAGGTAGCTCCCTCCAGCTTGGATTGTGTTAATCAAAAAACCGTATAATTTAATTTAATATTTCCGTTCCAGATTGTTTCGAGACTCTGATGGCTCTATAATCATCAGTTCCGTTTTCGATAGTGCGTGTATGGACATAGAAGAATTGTATCAACTTCTGCTAGAACCTCCTTTAATCCTGCTGAAGCCTTTTGAGTAGCGAAGTCATTCCTGCATTACGTTCGCACTGCAGGATTTTCCTAAAGATAGCTGCACACGAATGGGTCGACGTCTGATCGATTGAATATCACGTTATCCATTACAGCTGCGAATTGAATTTCAGTTCATTATCTCTAATAATAATCGTTCGGAAAAAGGAATTGCTCAAAATTCTCATATTGAATTTCCACAAATGATTGATCATTTATATTTTCCAATTCAATCATTTCATGTATTTCATTTCATCGTTAAAAATAATTAATTCAGAAAATGTCCATCCAATTCCAAGGGTTCTTATTGCAAACAAATAAACAATTGGTAATTTGAACCAAGTTACTCTTATTATCTCATATTTCTCTAGAGACTTCTACAGCCAGATTGTTCCACATATTCAGAAAATTTGGGATATCCGTCGAATTACAATAATCAAATTTGTGTTTTTTATCTATTTATATCAACTACGCCACTCACTTCTACATAATATCAAATTAAAAAGTTGAGGTTGAAGGTATTCAAATCATCCTTTGAAGAAAGTTCATACCTGTCAACGTCAGTTTGACTTTCATATATTGAAAATAAAAGTTATTCCCCCATTTTGGTGAAATAAATAGACATAAACAGAATTGGAATGTAACAAATTTAACTACTCACTTTATTACACTTTCGAATATTAAAAAAAACTTCCAGAGATCTTTTATTCATGGATTTTACCCTCTCATTCACAATATCTGATCTGATGAAGCTATATTGTTACCGAAGCAGTTGTTTTGTTCAAAATAAGTGAAGGAACTGAAAAACTTCATTCAATATCAGTTTGATTTGATTCATTTGAAAAATTGTATTGGAATATTTTTCGAAACTTTTCTTCACGACCAATGCCCTGCTGGTATTTATGACTTGATAGCGAATTCTTGGCAATGTGAGCAAAGAATACCAGGAAATAGTTAGAATTAATCGTATCGTATAATAATTGTACTTGAATGCCAGTCTTTATTGGGTGTAAATCAATGAAGCAGCATGCGTTTGAGTTTGAATGCAACCATGAAGCATTTGTTTTCACATCATAAAGGATTGAATGTTCGCGTCAATGGACCCCCTTAGGGCTATTGAGAATTCTATTAGGCACCAAGGGCCGAAGGACTTCTAATGCATCGACGGTTTGCATCTCTCTCTCCTATTTTCAACTCGGAAAACTGTGGAAAGTATATAACGATATTAGTGGGACATTTTGTGGTTAGGTTATGCCTCTTTTCGAAATTCAATTAACGGATTAGCGCATACCTAATTCGTTTCCATTCAATCCAAACATATACAGTTGGATATTTCGATTGAGAAAAATAATACTTGATGTTGTTCTGGGCCTAGTTTTAAAAAGATCGTAGATTTTCTCAGACTACCTTCACCTCATGACGAAGCTCTAACTAAAGTCTCTGATATATTGAATAAGTGAATTATCGGAGATAAGGATGACCACAGAAACGAAAATCAACTTTATTTTGTTTGAATGGCTCTCTTTATTAGTTCTTCTTAAATTCATTTAAATATTACTGCGTGTCCTTTAGTATTATTCAAGTATTTTTGTGGATTTTAATTCGTCTTCGATTGATATTGATTTTACGGTTCTGCGTTAATGCACAAAATTTCGGGCATAAATGAAGAGGAGAATCGTTCGACTTATCATGCGAGTATCTGGCTGTGTATATCAGAATAAGAAAGGCTAAAAACTGCAAATTTCGATGCATTTTTTCGAAAAATCCAGATTGACCACCTTGCGATCACTTGTAATTTAAACCTTATCAGGGACCGTTACAAAAATCACCATAAATTTCAGTGCCCATTTATCTCCTCCAAGTCATCAGAAGGAACATTAAGATACGTCAACGGCAGGAATAAAAGCGTTCGGATATTCATTTACTGGGTAATTCATAACTTCGGAATGTTAATCTTGAAATGTCCAGCTTGCGTTTTTACGATTTTAAAATTGCCTTAAACAATACATAAATTAAGGCAATATCGTATGGAGCATCTCTGAATTGTTTTCCATTGCCCTTTTTTGAAACTGTCCAAGTGTACGTATCGGTTTTCGTTCATTATATCTGATAATGAAACTTCGGGATAAGTTCGAGAAATATTTTCCACGTTTTTGGTGAATGTAACAATAAAGAGTACACGGTAAATGTTTTCCAATAAAAAATTCTGTTTAAACATCAATATTTTGTAACTATAATTTTTTGCGTTGTTTTTTCTATTGAATTTTCTTCAGGCTCTGAAGAGCGTAGGTTGGACAATTCAACTTTTTTTCTGGCTCCTACCAACAGGAACATTTCAAAAATTACAATTTTTCCGAATAACTCGTTATTTAAAAATTTCATGAAACGAAATTAGAAATGCAAGGTCTTTGAAGTATTGAAACATAGTTATTTGAAATCGTCATACTGGCATATTACCTACCTGATTGATCTACATAGTTTACAGATCAATGGAGCTAATGCATTGAAAGATCCACAGAGTAAATAGATCAATTAATCGTGGGTAGATCTAAAAGTAAGAAATAGATAGGAATAGTTGAATATGAATACATAATTTCAGAATGGATTATGGATTATTGTGGTACAGATATACATAATAGTTCTTGAGTTCGCGATCCAGTTCTGAAAATAACTTCCTGAATTTTCTCTATCGCGTCCATATACATTTCCATACAGCTTGATTCCTTCGTTAGCGTAAGAATCATGTCGAGTTGCAAAGGGAACATAATCATTTTCTTAAACGAATTTACACATCAGCAGAGAGATAGGAATGAAAATCGAATTTTCTGATGTTGCTCGAATCCTCTTACTCTGATCTATGTGTTCTCCTTCTGATTTGCAGTTGCATTTTCACGCTCAGGCTTATATCGGAATCTCATCAGAAGAGCGCGAATAAATCGAATGAACTTGGATTATATGTTCCAACGTGTATAGACGTAGGTTCTCGGGTCTTGGAAACGCCGTTTTCCATTTGCCATGCGATAAACCAACTCTTTTCTGGTGTTCTTTACGCATTCATAACGAGCTTTTTCATGATCTAAAGGCGCGCACCTGGTGTTGTCGAGAGCAACTACTGGAAAATGCAGACAGAAATGAGACGGTATGTTTTAAAATAGTCAACAAGCCATAAAATGGATTAGCGGTAGCTAACATCGTAGTGAATAAATCTTGAACTTGAGCACTCTAGACGGAATAAAAGATTTTCAGCCAGCTTAACGTTCACCAAATTGCGTTGACATTTCTTGTACACAATGGAAACATTTCCCCACTGAATGGCTGTACCTATTTGGAGATGGAAGGAAAACTGAGAGAAACACGTATTCAGGGTCGACTAGTCAATAAACATGGTGTAATTTTCGTACTGCACCAAATGCCCCTTTCTCGCCGAATGAACATGCCTTATAAAAACATTTCGAGAATTGAAATACGTGTATCATTCACTAACCATTGACCTAAATCTTACTAATGAAATATAGGTAGGACAGCATTAATTTTGATGCATAACAAAGAAATTCCGTATCTATTCATCTCTATATGAGTTCCGAGCAGAATTCTGAACACAATGCCGCAACGTTAATAATGAAATTTCATATTGGACATCTTCAGTGACAAAACGAAAAGGCGATTGTATTATAATATATAACGCAAACATAATAATTCGGGTATATCTTCATCCCCCTTATGTTGATGAAAATATTTGTACGGCGTATATACCATTGTCTAGTAATTTGGATTGTTAGACTACCACTGTACAAACAAAAGGATATAGTTACGTCTAATTTTATTCATTGTTTGGATAAGTAGCTTCTGAGCTTTCAATTCGAGTTATACGGGTATTACACAATCTCTATTATCATTCACTCTCCTCAAGAGTATGCTCGTTATGAGATTTTCACTCGGTATATTGAATGGCTCTGTCAATAGTGGAAGGCGTTAGGAATCTCAACAGATTTTGAGATTGTTGAAAGAACATCAAATCCGGCAGCTTAAACGTCTAAGATGACAATTCAAAAAATTATGCAGATTTTACATTATGGTTCATATCGTAGAGTAAATCTAATGGAATGAAGAAAACGATGAGAAAACCACTGACGTCGGGAGCCTTTGCGCGCTTTTTCAAATACGTATTCACGTTTTTTTTTTCACAAAGTGAATTATTCAATCGTTATAATAAATTACAATTATTATTTAATTATCCTGAAAATTGATATATAATGAAAACAGATCTACGTGAGACTTTCAACACAATATCATAACTTTCTTTGTGGATTTTTTTTGAGGAAACGAAAAATCATGTCGAAATATGAATGCATGGCGTGAAGGCTTAGTTTTTCCCTTTCGATATAATACGAATATGAATAGTGTATGAAAAGTTGATTGCTTGTTAAAAAATAGTCAAAAACAGTCCCTAAAGATGGCGCCGGAAAAGCAGTTTTTCGTTTTTTCTTTAAAAACTTTAGGCGGGCGAGTAGGCATTCGAAAATATTTGGTGGTGACTCTTTATGATTGTAACTTGATCGAGATCTCCGAATTGAAATAAATCTCGAATATATACAGGGTGTTCCTAAATTGGAGGTTCAAAGAAAAGTGATAGATTCCTTGGATAATTCAAGAAAAAATCCTATCAGCATGGAACCGCAAAAGCTTTGTTTTCTATACTTTTTTGTGATTATTAATCTTTGCTGCAGATTGGGTAAATAAGTACCAAAACTCATAATAAATTTATTCATTGCAGCTTGCAGCTTACTAACTGGATCTTTATAATAATTTGGATTTTCTTGAGAATTACTAGAGGATTGTTTGAATTTTTTTCTCAAAATCGATAGCAGATACGACAAAACTACAAGAAACCAAAAATTATAGCACTGGACCATAGTTTCTTTTCACATTTTTTCAAACTACCAGTGATCCACCAAGAAAAAAGTTCTGGAGAAATGAAACGGGTACTGTTCCAGAAGAAATATCACCCTGTAGATTTGTAATAAATAAAAATGGCTGACACTTGGTAATGAATGAAGAAAAATAATAATATATTATAATAATAAGAAAAAAGAAAAAGAAGTACAATTTTCATGTGTGTAATATCATACGATATTAATTATCTATCTGGTCAATGTATCAGCAAAATACCATCAACATAACCATTGTCAAACAGAAGATTTCCACATTATTACGTAGGAATCATAATCGAAAGGTGCCTACTATTTCGTTTGTTCGTCATCTTGGGTTGAGTTATGCGGTACTGATGATCCCTAACAAGGGTGAAACCGGCATATCGCTACTCTCCTTCGATGGCGTGCATTCTCCTTGGGCTACTTTCGATTATGATTCCTACGTAATAACGTGGAAATCTTTCGTTTGACAATGGTTATGTTGATGACATTTTGCTGATACATTAACCAGATAGATAATTAATATCGTATGATATTACACAATTGGAAATTGTACTTCTTTTTTTTTTTGTATTTTTCTTCTGTAGATTTTTATTCAAAATTAGCATATCACATGATGAAAAGTTTATATTGAAATATCTGAGCCTAATATAAGTTGAATATCTTGTGAAGGGAAGGTGCTATAAGAAAAAAAAACCAAACTTCCATCTATCTCCTCTTCCATCCTCTATCTCGAAATAGCCCATGGTTATGGGACATTTTTACTTAACATAATCCGAGGAATCTGTCATTTCTCCAATTTAGGAACACCATGTATAATATATCTTTACAAAAGCCTAACGTCAACTTTGAGGCACCTTTGTTTATTCAATAGAATAATTTTTAGGACTGTACTGAAGTACTGAAAATGTTCTGATTATAGAACTACTTCGCAGGCGGTACTATATTATTTTAGGAGAGGTCTGCTTTGAAGGCGGAACTAAAGAAGAATTTGAAAAAGTTTCTTCCAATGTGTCTTATTTATCTTTTCAATGCGAAATGATCGAAAAAGGACCAAGCGCTAATTCCTTGTCTATGTGTACGTACAGGCGTTGCAGAAACGTAGCCGTGAATATTTCAGGGTGTATCTAGGGGGATCTACGTGTGGTCGATTTATACCATCATACGGTGCAAGTCTCATCCGGTATGAACACCGACAGGTGCAGCAGGGGTACTTATCCTTCTGTGAAGAGTCGTTTAAAAATGTATGCATTCTAGAAAGGATTCGAAGATCTGACGTGTGCACCGTGCTCAGGGAAAGGGAGAGTGACGTAAAATATGACAGACTGCTAGGGGCAGGTAATTCATACGAAGACAGATCTGAATTCAGGGTTCACAGAGTTGATTCCCGAGCTCCAACCGTGAAGCCGCTATCGAGCGTTGAACGTCAATTAAAACTAAAGTGGACTGAAAAAGGGATGAGATATTTACCTATCATTTGGAGTTTGAAATATGGATAAGTATTATAACGTGAACCCTCGCGTAGAAATCTCAGTGAATTCTTTCTACTCAATCGGTCTCCGATTACGATGAATTTTATCCTTTGTTTCTTTCTTGAATATCAGAAACTCCGCAATTTTTGCATTATACCTTATAAAATATCCAAAACCTTCAGAAATAGAAATTGATTTGACTGTTTAAAAGATATTCTTTTAGTCGACAAGTGGTTTCAGAAGGACGATGCTATTTGCCACACCACCCACGAAATACTGATCTACAGAAGGTGGATGAATCTGTATCATCACCGTTGGAACGAAAAAGACTAGATATCCGTTATCAAAATACATTTCATCAGACTATTCTCCGAATCTGTCTGTATTTCGATGCTTCCGCAAATACTTGTAATATTTCTAAAATTCTTATTCGATAGGGATATCATATGATACATGTAAATATTCTATTTTACAATATAAGCGTTGAGTATGTTTAAACGTAAAATTCCCGAGATTTCAATAACTCGCGTTTCACTAGTTCGATTTTGACGGAATTTTTAGAATCTATGGTTCATAGCCGATTTCAATGGAATTTAGTATAGGTATTCAGTTCGATTTATAGATTATATGAGCTTTTTCAAATAGAAGTTGCGTCGAGAATGCGTAAACATGAAATTCTCGACATTCGCGTTTAACTATTTTGATGAAATTTGATATAGATATTCGGGTAAGTAATGAGAGCTTCCATAGGAATTTCAGCGTTTTTCAATAAATGGTGCGTTATACACATGCGTAAATTCGAACTTATAGGAATGTAATAGTGTAACCGCATCTCTCGGGAAAAGTCTGAGCTTATAACGCCCTTTCAAGCGCCCCGAGATGAATTTAGAAGAAATCGGTTTGTGCGTGTCTTAAACTGCTGTAAGTTGTAACCAAGGGGGAATACATCTTGAGGTAGGGTATTCCATAGCCTTGCAGTTCAATCCCATAAGAACTACATATTACAATGTATCTAATTGCAGATTCAGCATTTCATCTTTATGAATAGCCCTTTGTTTCACTTGTTATTGAATTGTTATTCACCTAGGAATTTAGATAAGAAAATCTATAAAGGGGACTGAATCTGTGTACTCATTAAGAATTGATTGTGTATTCAGAAAGAAAAGATTGTTGCTCGCATTGTATTCAAAATAAATCGTTTTGTTTTTAAAAACGAGGTTTTCCACCACAAAAACATATTACAGTTGTTTACTATTTAGGAGCATTTGCGAATATAGGTAATTAACCATTTTGAATACTTCCTAAAGTTTCTTTGGAATCTGAGATCATTCTTATAAAAAAACTCCTGAAAATAATACGAATCCTTCTATAAAGTTGAGTTAATCCAAAATATACAGGAACCTTCTCGATCAATCTAAAACATCGATTATCGCGCTGACATAAGCTTTCGAAAGAAAAACAGACGAAAATACATCCTAACCGGATATGCACAGTAGCTCACATCTAAATCGTCGATTATCCTCGTATTTCGTTCGTAAATACCATTGGCCTTAATCATTAATTGATCAGATACGAAAATCATCTGTCCTAGTTATTAGGCATTCACCCTTCTCGAATGCATTATGACCGGACTGATAGAAATAATGGACTGAAATAGTAGATAAATTCTTACAAGGATGCGGCTTATAAAAACCTAATATTTGACAGGAAGTGCCCAATGTGACTGCAATTAAGTTCGAATAATTTTGGAACGGTGGGATTCCTCTCTAATAATCCACTTAGGTGTGATAAAGGAGCCTATTTGACGTCTATCGCTGACATCTCGAGAGATGAGAGGAGAAAAATTGAATTCACTACGAGGATTGATAATCCTCAGTTCCTTTCTGAGAGGGTCGGAATTCACGGTATCACGATTCGACACCAGTTGAAATGGAACATTTTTTATACTTATTGATATATTCGATGTAATTATTGCTTTCAATCAAGTATACAGATGATTGTAGGATTTCTCTTTCTCCTCATCAATTCTCTTCATTCCCAGTCATAAACCTTCAAGTTTCGTGTGTTTGCCTGACAATTTTTTGAGATTCAAGTTTTTTGAAATTTGATTTCTTAATTCTTTCAAATTTAAAATTCATGGAACGTGCTCTTCAGCTAAAAAGCCCCTGCTAATTTTTGTACCGAATTTCATGTAACTAGCTTTTCTTATTTTTCATAAAAGCTATGGAGGGCGGACAGGCAAGCTTTTTTCATTTGATTTCTGGATTGAACACTTTCCAAAATGTTGAACTATTAAAAATTCATCATGGGTTACACATTTTTTTTGCGCCTATTGCGTCCACAAACAACATTTACTACTTTTTCCATGATCTTGGAATTAGCCTCTAAGGCTTTGTTCCGATATGCCCAACTTTTTATGAAAATTGCAGCGTCTAATTTGACTTGGTCGCAGGCTAGTTGGCACAGACCTGTGACTTCAACTAACCCTATTGCTAAAAATCTAAGCGTGTCAAATCGCAAGATCAGTGCGGCCATTTCTTGTCAACAAACCAGGAGATCAATATAAGAATAGATGCTGTTTTTTTAATAAATTATACGTTAATCTTCTGAGCCTCTTTGCTGCCGTGTTGAGGCGAAACATCTACTCACAATTTTCAGATAATGGGAGTATTAATTCTTTTGTGATCGTGGTCAACCATATCCTCTTGAAAACCGTTTCACGTTAGCAGGGCAGGAAATTTGCGAATGACATCATTTTATTTACTTTCGCTGTTCCAATTCTCAGTTCTTAATTTCGTGCGTCTCCTTTTATACGTCCCCCAATAAAATGTTATAGTTTTTTTTTTACGATATTGTGATCTTTGAAGTTGCATCTATAGTAGTTTATAGTTGGCCGGCGATAAAGAAAAATTCTACGACACATCAACTGCCTCGTAAAAGCCTACGACCATCGGTATGAAGATGTCCAGTTTATGAATTAGATATTGAATTTTAGTTTTATTACACAACGGGTTATGACCCAACTGAATGGTGGCACAGCTTCAGGAATGGACGCTTTCATAATACAAGATGTAGGTTCTTTCAAATCCTAAACGCGTATTATGTGGGAACAATGAGATATTGATGTTTTTACAGCGTCTATTCGACAACAAGACGGCCATTCAGACATCTAACAACCGGTTACGTTCAAAAGGAAAGAAATTTCCTTGTCGAACGTGCTAATTGATTAGATAAATTCATGCTTTTGGAGCCGATGGTTTCAAATCATTAGCACCTCAATTGTGGTCAATTAACAACCGTCATCTATGAGATGACATAATTCTAAATCAAGAGGACTAGAGGAATGTGAATGATTTCGGGAAAACGAAAGACACCGAAGCAGATGTTCTGAACGTCAAACAGAAAACGCCCAATTTCACACAAGGGACAATCGTCTCACGGAATAAATTATCAAGAATAATTTTTAAATCATTCATATTGACATCCATGTTCACTAGGCAATAAACAATACAAGTTGAGTTCGAAAATGACCAACATTCCATCATTACAGAACCATTTTTACATCATCATTACAGAATAATTTGTACAAAGAGTCAGGTCACATAAATATTTGAACAGGAATGATGATGATTTTTAATCCAGAAAATCGATCTTATTAGTGGTCTTCACCGATAATTTATATACCTTCTTGCACCTCGAAATAATTTTCAATTATCGTGGTGGTGTACACTTAGAATTACTGTCGTAAGGTGAGAGAGTAAATAACTCTGAGCGTTATGCTTGCCATAAGGTAAACATGAAAATATGTATGTACATGCTATTATAACACAGCAAACTATATCTGTGCACACAATGATCTTGTGGGTAACAGATTTCGTATTTTTCATTATTACATCCCTTATATCGATAAGGGAGGCAAGAATGAAGAGGAAATTAAGCTTCCGAGAGATGTGTACATCATCAGATGGGGTGAAACACCTGAAAAAATAAGACTCAACAAGAGCAGGAAACACATCCGTTGGTCCTAGAAGATGCATTATCAAACTAGGAAATTATCAGGTCACAAAATGTATGGATCAATTTTTATTCCGAATAAATTTGAAATGATGTATTGAAATGTTAACTGATATGGCTAAAGATGATCTATCAATAGGTGCCCATTCAAGAATATTGAACAAGAAATTCCTCCTTGATCTGATAAAATATGCACATAGTTTCATACCGTGAAACAAGAAACAATTTTACCCGTCCATCTGAATATTACCTCTCATATTTCATCCTTGGTGACTCAATAAAGGTGTTATGTGTTCACAATATCCAATAGTAATTAGGTATGTTGTGAGAATTTATGGCATACAATAAGAAATAGGTATATTGTGGAGAAATCGTGATATCGTATTCTATGTCAGGTGGGTGTCTTGTTCTCCTCTAGATTGAAAGAATGCTGAATAGAAATGAGATTTTCTCTCATTCATCTGGTTGAAGTGATGCCGTTGATCATGAAAAAACGATCAGATAAGTAAAATAGATTTCTTTTGTGCACATGCGTGAAGGACAATGGTAGCCTATCATGCGTTCACCTACACAGCACTCAGAAACAGAGAGGTGCATTTTTTTGATTCACTTATCAAAGAAATTTATATAACAAATGGTCACGTGATCAATGAGCTTTCAGTGTACAAGGCAGACGTATAATTTGTCATATGAATACTAGCGTGGAGTCATCAGAATATCTTGGAAGCTTAACAAAGTATCAACACCCACCGAGTCAGCGTTATGCGTTTCTTTTCGAAGATTGGATCTTTATCAGAATGGCGGGGTTTAATTTCTCATTAAACTTGTCTAACATGCGATAAGAACCACGTACATTGCATACCTACCATGTATTCTACGAAAAGAAAGAACTCGAATGCGAATAATATATCCGATTACATGGACTCTACGCAGTTTCAGCGATAGTTTTTCCCATCTAGTAATCTAAAACTTTGTGATCAATAGTGTTGTAAGTTTATTTGGATTTACAGAGATTTCGTAATGATGCGTCTATACTGAAAATGCTACATCGGCTAAAAGCATTGCAACTTTTCACATGGATTATATCTACTCAAATTTTTGTTTATAAATTATAAATAAGTATCGGCAGAACTTTCGAATCGCCTGGAAAAAAAAAATTGCAACTACTCCATCAGCAATACAATAGGAAATTTATTCTCTGAATTATAAGTTTTTGAGAGAACTTCATAACTCTATTTCTCAATTATGAGGTTCTTTCACTTAGTGGCAAAACTGATATGAATAGGTATGCTTTCATAAATATCTTTTTGCCAATTTTGATCTACTATATCAACGTGAAGCCTCATCCCTTCATTCATCAAGAAAACATTTTTTTCAATTAGGAGCTATAATTCCTCACATATCGAACTTTTCTGAATGATTTTTTTTTGTGCTATTCTACTGCAAATATCTTAAAAAATTTTGCCTCAATTTCCGTGTTCTTTTTTACAATTCAATGATTTGTTTTAGTTCGATCGAATCGGTCCTTTTTTCCTCTATCTTATCAATGTTTAATTTAGAAAAAATCATTTCATCATAGTTTCTTAACGTTATAAGGCTACCATTACATAGATCATTGGCGTAATTAGCGTTGACTCATGGTACTTTGAAAAAGTGAAATTTTTATAAAAAGTTTTTTTTAA
Source organism: Harmonia axyridis (assembly GCF_914767665.1). NCBI lineage: Eukaryota > Metazoa > Arthropoda > Insecta > Coleoptera > Coccinellidae > Harmonia > Harmonia axyridis. Next base: position 3,755,064 of record NC_059508.1, read on the forward strand.
TCGTTACTTAAAATTTTTTTTCAATTTTCTGATCAATGGGTTGTAATGGCCCTTATAGCTCCACCTCGTTACGCTTATGATATATATTTCTCTAATTGCTAGCCACATGATCCTCAATGTTCTGGTTGTGTTGTATTTCATGCCCACTATTAATTATTGCATCTGATTCATTTGATAACACATTACGAAACTCGCAATTTAAATTGATCCCGTTTTCCTAATGAATTCGACTCAAATCACTCGCGATATCTATTTTCCATTATTATAACATATGCTTTCAGCGGTAATATCTCCCATTTCCCTTAAAATCTCATGAAGCCCAATATCATGTTCCCAAACTACATTGTTTTCAATCTTATTAAAAAAAGGAGGAATTATCAGAATCATATAGTTTCTTTCGTTATGACCGCAGATCTTGGACCCGTAAGGACATTTTTCAAACAACCACGTATTTCAGGTTTTCCACTACCAAGAATTCATTAACATATCGGATTCAATTAGTTTGTGTCTGGAACGATGAGAATGAAACAGGTGCTGAAAATAAATTCAATTATTAACATCATATCTGTTACATCTAAAATTGCAATATTATTTCGAGAACAGGTCTAACTGTACCTTTCTGGCCTGGCTTATTCGACACAATCTTATAATCACTTCGGACGAGCGATGGTGGATGATTGGTAATCTTCAGGGTTCCATACGTGGAGCTATCGAGATAACATTGAACGCAAAAAACGCTGCAAATTCTGCCCACGGGGTTTTCATTTTCACATTGATCGGACTGCCGAATTCCAAAACCATAAACAGCAGGATTTACCGGTATAATAAGTTCATTTCACATACGGTTCTAATGTTTTTATTTGGTGATATTTTGCAGTTGTTTGTTAGTTGTTTTTTCCTCTTTTTTTTAAATAATTGGAGCTATTTATTTTGAATAAGTACAGAAATTGGTTACTATGCAACACATTGATCTTCCCATTTCTTCATGAATACGAAATTCTGAGTTAGTTATTTAATTCCAAAATCTTATGGACCTTTCAAAATATCGATAGTTTCTTTGGAAATCTTTGAAACATTTGAGTCATTTTGTGATGAATAAGTAATAATGCTATAAAAAAATATAATTCTAATGTAAAACGAACAAATCAAGTAATAAGCTACTATGAATATTTAGTATCGAATTATAATCTTTGATAAATTGAGTCCTAATCGGATGTAAACACTTCCTGACTAACAAGTTCTTACGGATTTATGACAGACAAGCCTCGTAACCGTTGAGATTTGAATGAAAGAAGTGAATTTTTCTGACACCAGGTTTGAAGAGGAAGTAATTATTTAATCAACATATAACTAGTCTCACCGAAACTGACAGCATAACTATGCAAATCAATCAGCCTGATTGGATCTCGTTCACCTATTCCCCTTCATTTGTACTTTATTTCCTGATATTTGATAGTAGTTATAACGCCAAGTACCTTTAATAACGAGATATCAACAAGGCGTTGCCAGGATATTTCCTTAAAAATATTTGTCCAATAATTATCGATTTCACAGCGGCAAGGTGATAACTTGTTAGATATTGCATAATATCGCATGTTCGCTATAATTCAGTTGTTCTGGATTTCGCTTCATTATTTTCAATAAAAAACTCTGGAATCGTTTACTCTTCTCTGAATTTCTGAAAACGGTGTACCGATAAGGGCTAATTGCGTGAAATTTCATACAAAATAATGGAGAAATAATAAACCTTCGTGTAGAGTTTGTAGCTTTAACATCCACCACAACGTAGATTTGAGGGGCTGTTAATTTTTTTTTGACTTGATTACAGAGGTTCATTATTGGAAATGATCAGAATTGATTTCATAGCGCCAAAACCGCAAGCTAACGGTTGGAAATTACCGATTACGTATACCTTTTCATGTTGCAATGTAGCTATCTTGCCTACATGACGCATAGACCGAATAAATGAATATCAAATATTTTTCTAACGTCGATAGCCCCTATCCGTCCAGAAAGAGAGGTTGGCCCTAGAGTGATGCTTGCCGAAGAAGATGCCCGGTTATGGGCTCTCGATCAGATAAAGTGCTTGCTTTTCCTCTATATATTGGGGTAAACTACAACGAAGTTTACTTTTAATTTGGAAAACGTCCATCACTAGATGATGCACCAGCCTCGGCCATTATATTCAGTAAATGGTAAGTTCACTTGGCTTATGTTTGAAGTAACAGACGTTGGCTCTCCTCCATTTTCGATGATTAGGACAAGTCGGCTATCTTGGATCTGCATAGTCGAGACTTCGTATCCTCTCATTACGGTATTAATCTAATTACTTACTGCATTATTGATTAATAGTCATGGTAAAATTCTACAGTCTCTTTGAATTCTTTTAAGCTTGTCATCAACTCTCTGATGTCCTTTTTTCTAAGTCTTCAGTTCAACAACTATTATTTACATACTACGTACTACTTATTCTGATATTGATTCAATCACATCAAATATTCATTTACCGACTTGATAAAAGCAGAATTCTTCAGCATTTATGGCTTTTTCTGATTTTGTTATGAGCATTTTGGTTGGTATCAGATATGAGATTATTTAGGAAATAGTTTAGAATCTTTTCCGCTTTTGGGTGAAAAAAAATTAACGGTGCTGTGTCTGAAATGGCGCTTGGACACAGTAATAAAGTCTACACAGAACAGAACAGGTACTTCTAACTTGTACAAATTTTAAGCCTCTGACAGGTCTCATAGAATCACAGAGGCCCAGAAGAGTCGGGCAAGAAAACATTAAACAAACATATTTCAGTTGACCGACAGCACAAATCAGCGTCTAACTACTGATACTAACGGGTGTTTTTTTTTTTCGAGGTATATAACTTTAAGTTGGCATTACTGTTCAAGATGTATCCCGATTTTCATAAGCGAATTTTGTTCAGCGATGAAGCGCACTTCTGGTTGAATGACTACGTCAACAAACAAAACTGCCTCATTTGGAGTGAAGCTAATACTCAAGGGTATGTCGGAACACAGTTACATACAGAAACACTGACTGTTTGGTGCGCTTTATGGGCTGGTGGAATCATTGGTCCGTACTTCTTCAAAAACGATGATGGCCAGAACGTTACAGTCAATGGTGATCGGTATAGAGCCATGATTACTAACTTTTTCATTCCTGAATTGAACAACCATGATGTCCAGGAGCTGTGGTTTCAATAAGACGGCGCAACATGTCACACAGCTCGTGCCACAATCGATTTATTGAAAGACACGTTTGGTGACCTCCTAATTTCACGTTTTGGATCTGTGAATTGGCCCCCAAGATCTTGTGATTTAACACAGCTAGAATACTTTCTGTGGGGCTATGTAAAGTCATTGGTCTATGCGGATAAGCCACAAACCCTTGACCATTTGGAAGACAACATTCACCGTGTTATTGCCGATATACGGCCACAAATGTTGGAAAAAGTCATCGAAAATGGACGTCCAGATTGGACTACATCCGAGCCAGCCATGGCGGTCATATGCCAGAAATCAAATTCAGAATGTAATGCCACAAGATTATCTTGCGGATAAATAAAATTCATGTCAATCGAATAATCCATCGTTGTTTTATTGAAATTTAAAGTTCTATAGCTCTAAAAAAAACACCCTCTACTTATGTAATCTGAAATTGACCTAGAGAGTTTATAGACAGAACATTTATTTACCTTCTTCCCAGCTTGTTGAGTACTTTGTGATCAAAGGTTCATTTGATGTTGTTCTAATAGAAGCTAGCATGATATTCAGTTTCCAAGATAATAATCTGAATCCTTAGTCCCATCAGAAAATCCTTCGATATCATCATTCGTTTGTGTTCTTCTGACGCTTATTCAAATAATCCGAAAGCCACTTCATATGTTGAACATTTATTTACTAAAGTAGTGTAACGATAGGATTCTTCAGCATCAACGACCTCTTCAAATGGCATGAGGATTTTTCGGTCGCCTGGCTGTTCATTGGAAGTCGCCGGGAAGAGGCCAACTCGATATTCCTTTCCCTGACTCTCAAGTCAGACATGCGAATAAATCGTAAGAGGGATCAGATCTCTCCTGGTGGACCATACGAAGAAGAATGTCTTATTAACCGAAAGAGGTACTCCGGAGAGAAGAGTGAGTCACACAGATCGATTGGGAATAAATTCCCAGCAACGCATTCGAATTGTCGCCGTCGAGTGGTCTATCGGATTCTATTTGACGTATCGGGGCTCTTTACATATGCAATATCTTTTTTATATCCCGTGACATTTCCTAAACATGGGTAGCGATGCATCCAAGAGAGTTTCTTCGGTCAGATATCGTGAAATACCTGACCATAATTCATGTTAATCTCGAATTTATGAATCATTCCGAACTCACGAATATTGGATGCCACGAGTTCGGTCTACACAATTCTCGAGATTATGTATTTAAATTCTTTACATCTCCCTTTTGATTGTTGATATTTATTGCGTTGAATTCTGAGGCCCGAAACAGAATGGTTTTGAAAAATAATCATTTATTTTCAATACTTCACATTGATGCTCATCTGAATTATTGTCCGGTCGAGAAATAGGATTGGTTGCTTGTCAACTCGCTTATGCCTCTTCGATATAAGACCCCTCTGGTATTCGGTCTTCTTTTAGGAAGAATGATTCGCGTTTTGGTGGGTCCGTAACTTTTGAAGTGAGGCCTTCAGTTATCTTGATCAAGCTCTCAATATACAGACAGTTGGATCGATATTTCACGATATCTGGTGAATTAAATATAATAAAATTAATATCTGTCAATAATAAAATGAAAGAAATCAAATAAAATGTAGGATTTCACGTATACCTACTTATGCGTTTCGTCCCTGGCACACACACCGGACTCATCAGTGTGACTTTGGTATAATTGTGTGCCGTGTCACAGACGCTTGGGGAATTTATTATTATCGGGAGCCGCCGGGACTCGAACCCGGGACCTTGTTGCATCTCGGTGAGCGAGAACTCAGTGTTAGCCTCTAGGCCACTGAGTGCTGTGTTTATTATTGTTGCTATGTGGCCGCCACAAAAATAACCAGAATAAAATAAACACGTATTAATATTAGTATTAGGCCAATTGAAAAGTCCCCGGTCTGATGCACAGATGACGGTGCTAGTATTAAATCCATATGATTCTTAGTTGGTACCAACCTTCAAACGATACGTGTCAAAATTTGACAGCATTCCGACCATTAGTTTGAGATATTGCGTTGCGAGTGTAGCTACTTTTGTTATTTAAAAAAAGAGGGAAAAAAATAATTTTTTGTGTTGATAAAATATTGTTGAAGCACAGTTTTGGTTTGATGAAGAGTTTCCGGGGTTTGTACCAGGAAAATCAACCATCATTGATTGGTATGCTAAGTTTAAACGTAGCGAAGACGGCGAACGTAGTGGTCTCCCAAAAAAGTTCACAAAATAATTTTGAATGATCCTAAAGTGGAATTGATCGAGGTAGCAGACATTGTGAAGATATCACCTGAACATATACATCATATCATTCACGAATATTTATACCTACATAAGAAAGCTGTGTGCAAAATGAGTGCAGCTCGAGCTCGCGGGAATATGTGACAATGGATGAAACATGGCTCCATCATTTCCCTCCGGAGTCCAATCGACTGTCATCTGAGTGGACTGCACACGATGAACCGAATTCAAAGCGAGGAAAAACACAACAGTCAGCTGGCAAGGTTATGGCATCAGTATTCTGGAATGCGCAAGGTATAATATTCATTGATTACCTTCGAAAGGGCCAGACCATCAACAGCGATTACTATATAGCGTTATTGGGTCGTTTAAAGGATGAAATCGTTGAAAAACGTCCCCAATTGAAGAAAAAAAGTGCTCTTTCATCAACATAATGCGCCGTGTCACAAATCAATGAAAATAATGGCAAAATTGGGCTTCGAATTGCTGCAGCATCCACCGTATTCGCAAGATCTGACCCCCAGCGACTTTTCCTGTTCTCAGACCTCAAAAGAATGCTCGCTGGAAAGAAATTTAGTGCCAATGAAGAAGTAATTGTCGAAGCTGGGGCCTACTTCAATGCGAAAGACAAATCGTACTACAAAAATGGTATCGAAAAGTTGGAAGATCGCTATAATCGCTGTATCGCCCTCGAAGGCAACTATGTTGAATAATAAAATCGAATTTTGCCAAAAAAAAATGTGTTTTACTATGGTAGACCGGGGACTTTTCAATTGGCCTGTGAAAGCCTTCAAACTCAAATTTTTAACCGAGTCGTTATGGAGAAAAAAAAAATTGTGTTGAGATGATTTCCTTCAGAGTTGAGATAAAGAATGACGCTCGATAACAAAGATCGATGGGAGAAATCAGTTCAGGGAATATTCCGCATTGTGATTATACAATGTGAAAATATCGATATTGTTACGGTGTTAGAACGTCTCTTCAATAGCCGTATCTAGAGGTACCTACGTCTTGTAGCATCGCAGAGACCTTGACCCTCCGCATCGAACGTAACAACAGCACTGATGTGTTATATTATGATCAAGACTAAACTATCATCATAAATTATCGATTTACGATTGAATTATAACTTTTAGACTTCGTGAAACCCTTCTAATGTGGGAAAATGGAAATATGTCGGCACAGATTAATACATTGAACGAGTCATAATGCGACACGACGTTTCCATGGACGAGGAGAAATGTGAAATGAAAAAGTACCGGTCCCGGTCCTTATCAGAAAATTAATATCGATATTTCTATCTCCAACGGTAATATTAGGGTCCCGAGCCGAGATCCGTCCCCTCAAAACCTGCCAGTTGAATTCGCCGGTATGACGACCTCCGAATTACCTCTAGAACATTTTTCTTTCTCTTTCTATCCTCACCACGTGCTGATATCGACATTTAATACCATATTTCCCAAATGCAATATGAAATAGTTAGAGTACAGAAAGTAACAACAAAAATTATAACCAAACATAGAAAATATCATAGTTTTCATCCACAAATAGTCCGAACTCATAATTCAAATTTCATTATAATCTGACATTGAATAAATATGATTCTATGTACAAAAATAGTGGGGAAAACTTGGGAAAACCTAAAATGAATACTTTAAGAGTTATCGAGAAAGAACCTTAAATAAGGAAAAACCGCAACTTCTCACTGTGTGGAGTAGTCTATGACTTCCGGAAAACACAGAAAGGAACTAAAATTCGATGTTTGGATAACTAAATTTTACATTTAATGAATTATCATTAATTTTTCGTTGGGATTTTTGAGAAATCCATAAACCGGTACAATTTTCAATTAGGAATAATTCATTACAATTCTTGAATTGTCAAATTTAGTTATGGAAACATCGAATTTTAGTTTCTTTCTGTGTTTTCCGGAAGACACAGACTACTCCACACACTAAATAAATAGCGGTTTTTCCTCATTTAAAGTTCTTCGTAAATAACTCTCAAAGTATTCATTTTTGGTATACAGTTTGCTTAAGTAACCCCCACTATTTTTGTACGTAGAATCGACTGAAATAATAAAAAAAATCCAGGTTCTCATTTGAAAATCTTGAGTTTTGATGAATTTGAATTGTCCAAGTTCATGATCTTCTTATAAACACCCTGTACATTTTTGGTCCAAACCGCAAACAGTCCAATAATACTACGTATTTGCAGAATCGAACAAAAAAATTTTTTTTTGAAGAAAGCTTTTTCTGCCGAAATATTCAAAAAAATGTGAGTCCTCATCAACATCTTTTTTTTTATAAGAATCCCATTAACTCATAAAGAGTTGAGTTTCAACCCAAGGTAGGACATATTGCCGAAATTGTCATAAAAAAAGATATCCAATGATGCAATAATATACTGGGTGTGCCATTTAAAATCAGGAAGTAGTAGTCTGTTTCTGGTATAACCGGAAGTTCTACAGATCTGAAAATATTTTAGGGAGAAAGATCATTGTCTCAAATCCCATTAAATTTTCAGCTCAAAATTATGATTAGTTTTCCATAAACGTCTAATAGGCCATCCCAGGGTGAATCACCCTGTATATTGCTATGGCTCCGTCTACAGCTCATATTGAATATCTCACTTAATTCCTTAAATCGGATGATAACTGTGGATTTTAAGGCTAAGGATCAGGAGGATTTGCAGACACACGGACCGACAGAGAAATCAAAGTTTCACAGAATGATCTGAAATACATTTCAAAGTGAAAATTTCGAAATAGGAAAACCAAAATTTTGTTCGTCCCAAAAGTCACCACCAAACTTCCTTTAACTCCGATAGACTCGGAAGCAATCCCATAACTAACAGATACACTACTAAGTTATCGCTAGAAACACAAGTTAAAAATAATATTCAAACCTAAAATATTTATATCGCTTTGTTTTGCCGATATTCAAAGGGAATTTCCGACTGAGAAATGTGCAAGTGCGAATAATAATTATGTTCTATTTTTGTATGGGACGTGTCGCAGTCTTACGCTCAAAATAAGATATTGTCACTTTCGTAATATTTCCACATTCCCCTCCCAAAACATATGTTAAACATTGTGTACACAAAACTAACTTGTAAGTTCTGACATCAACATGAAATTAAATTCTTCACCTTATAAATTATAAACTGAACTTTCTCAGTTTATAATTGCTTCGACTGCTATTATTGCACTATTTTATATGATAGTATGAACAGTATGGGGCATAATAGACCATTATTCTATTTTTTTTTTTGAGTTTTGAAAGTTTGAATTTAATCAGAAAATTCGTCAGCGTGGCGCTAAATCTATGTTTATTCGGACGAATTCAATTTCAACGGTTCAATACGGAAAATTTCATTTAAACTACAAAATCTTCAATCGATTCCTATTCATTATAAATATGATTCGATAAGACAAATTTGCCAATTTTTTTGTCAAAAAAAATCGCGTTCAAAATTAATCTAATTTTTAATTTATAAACAAACAAAGAGTAAAATCTTCCGTTGCGTTCTATTTGCCTTATGGCCTTTACGTGTGTGGAAGTCATTCAGCCGTCTGAATAAATTCAACATCTTAATTTCTATGGCGAATACCGCAGAAGCAAAGCCCACCATATGACCAAGGACCTTTCGGGGATCAACGCCACACCACAGGCTTACAAATTAATATCTTCCCAGTCCGAAACTACCAGCTAGTTGTTTATCAATTTAACACTTCTTCGTCCCAAGTTATAAACATCAAATCTAATTATTATGAAACCGAAGGGTATTCATGAAGGCACCTATCTGCAGTGTGTATAAGCGTCCATACTTTTTATTTGACAACGTGTTTAATGATTTATTATGCATCCACATCAGGTATACGAGCTTGGTTCCATTCAGCTCTTGGTATTAAGGCAGGTTATTCGAAATTCCCTATATGGAAATATATTCTCAATTTTACGCTCATGAGCTACATGACTGCGCGTGGTTCCGAAGTTAAATCCTGATGTTTTAATTGATTATAAATTACTTCGTAGAAATTACCTAATAACATATAAAATTTCTTAGAAACCCGACATATGTTAGATGATTTTTGCCTACTGTCTTTCATCAACTTGCCCCACCGGCTGTCTCAAAGTATATATTCATGCCAGCGACGAGGAATGTTGAGACTTCTATTATGCCAATTTCGGGTCACTGTTTCCAAGGATAAGTCTTTGAAATCGGCCGACTACACCGATTCTTTGTTCTATAATTTTTGAAAGATAAGATTAGATAAATAATTATACAATGAGTTCTATCGACCATTGGTCTTCAAACTTAGTCGTTTGACAGTAGTCTACCGAGTCTTTAAATCGACGCAGTTGATTGATAGATAAAAGCCTAATTGTTATACAGGGTGTTTCATTGGGAAACGGAAATACTTCACAGGTGCATAGGTGGCACCTAGGCGGTTCTGGAGATACCCAATTTATGGAGTCTTACTGTCTTCGTAGCCGAGATACAGGGTGTTTTATAAATTTTGCTCGTTTCTTTCTGAGGCCATATCAAACGAACCACCCGGTATATTTTATTTATATCATGCAATAACCGCCTTGAAAATTCAGGTCCGGGTTAACAAAAAATTATGAATCTTTTGAATCCTCGAAACAAAACCCTGTACATCGGAAGTTCGAAAGTCTGTTTCAAAATTCGGAAACACCACTAAAAACTAAACTGAGACGTGTACTTCAAATTTTCGCGTAGACAGTTTTACTACACAAATTTTCAACGTAAATGTGACGTTTTTAAGAACTTGGATTCCTGAAAGTGGTTTGAAGTGACTTTTAACAACGAATTATCAAAAATATTGAATCAATAATTATTTCAACATTTCTCTGTAATTCATTTTTACATTGGTTTTCCTTTTTATAGCTGTATACTATGTCAGTTTATATTTTTGAGTTACTCTCTCGTCGTTTCTCATTACTGCACAAATTTTCAACGTAGACGTGAAGTTTTTAAGAATTTGGTTTGCTGGAATTGGTTTGAAGTAATTTATTTTAAATAACAATTTCGGCAATTCATGGATTGGTCGGGGAGGCCCTCATAATTGGCCTTCAAGATCCCCTGATTTGAATCCCGTGGATTTTAATGTCTGGGGTCACATGAAATCGTTAGTTTATTCCTCTGAAAACAAAACTCGGGATCAGCTAATCAGAAAAATAGAAGAAGCTAGCCAGAAAATGAAAAACAATCCTAATGTGATTCAGAAAGGAGTTCGAGATATTCTGAAACGAGCAAGAAAATGTTCGGATCAAAATGGAAGGCATTTCGAACCGTTTTTGTAGTTTTTTTTTCTAATTATTTTGTTATTATGTTTTTTTGTTCATAATTCAGTAAAGAGAAACGACGAGAGAGTAACTCAAAAATAAAAACTGAAATAGTGTACAGCTATAAAAAGGAAAACCAATGTGAAAATGAATTATAAAGTAATGTTGAAATAATTATGGATTTAATACTTTTGATAATTCATTGTTAAAAGTCACTTCAAACCACTTTCAGGTATTCAAGTTCTCAAAAACTTCACTTTTACGTTGTGTCTGCGCGAAAATTTGAAGTACACGTCTCAGTTTCCCAACGAAACACCCTGTATTATCAATCATCTAAAAACTTCAATTAGTACATTAGATAAACTGTTATTATTAATATCCCAAAATTTCTGCAAATATACGGGGAAATGATTCTTTCCTGAGTCATAATTGCTTCGGTTGACATGCTTTCGTAGAAATATTGAAACATTAGAAACACCATGATGGCCAGTGGAGAAACCATAAAACCACAATTTCCTTCTGATTACCATTCAATATACATCGCCGGATCGGACTCATAAGATCCACATTCCTCGTGTTCCCCTGATTGAAACTGATTGGTTCTCGATTTCAGAAGGAGAAAATGGTAAAAATTATGTTTATATATACTTGCATGAGCAGAATACAATAACAACAATGGAAGCCTCGCCGTTCATTTCGTCAGTCAGATAACAATCGGATATTATATTCGAATAAAGAACAAGATCGTTGAACACTGTGGGGGAATTTTATTGTAAAAACAACGGAATAACGAGCATATATGTGAATCCAGCGTTAACGGTAAATGTAATGGAATTATACTAGAGACCGCAATATACTTCATTCGCTAATTCCTCGGATAATAAAAATCAATCAGCCTGCACAACTCTTCATACTCTTATGATTTACATTTCGAATCGATTTATGCATTATATCTAATGAATCCGAACGGAAGAACTGCACTGCAATTGCACAATCTAAGGTTTCACACGATTAAACCGTGAGGAATGATAGTTGAATTACGAATAACTCGCAATCCCCTACACCTTTTTCGCGGAAATAATTGAATGGAATAGGTTTCTAGCTATCCGGACAAGTTACAGGAATTAGTCGGAGTCAAGGTTCAAATTATCTCAAAATCATTTCACATAGATCACTCGAGGATATATCAACAAGTTCAAATTGGGGGACTAAGTTGTATATGCCAGTTCGAAATGTCAGAATGAAGCATGAAGTTAATCGATTTAATCCCATGATCCCAGTTTGTAATGCCAGTTTAAACTATTCGAAAACGAGAACCGTGAAATTTTCTAATTCTTTCATAGGTCACCTGTGGAAATACAACATTATCTGAGATAAATAACTTTCATGTTACTTCCCAGTTGATCCAAACCGCTCAGTTCCTGAAATTGCTCATAGAAATTTGCTTCCCTACACAGAAATATTTTTGAAGTATGTTATACTGAAGACTCAAAACTACTCTCTGTGAAAACAAGATGATTATTCTGTACTGGCACCCAAGTATCTGAATACCAGATGCGACAAGAATTCTGGTTTGTCTAAACCTGCTTCGACTTGCAGCAGTTGGTTTTGTAGGATTTCACGTATACCTTCCTACAGTTTCATTTCAAGCATGAGCATCAGAATTTTCTTCTGTGGTATCATCAGATCGAAAATATTCATAATACATTATTCTGTTACCCTGGATGCAAAGACTATATAAAACATGGAGTAAATTAGTTATTGTGTCCTCCACGGTTGAACCAAAGAAGGGTTTTTTTCTTTGTGGGAATAAGGACAAAATGGATTCAAAGTAGGAATATATGAACTCAGATGAAACCATCATTGGGTAAAGTTATTTGATGAACAATTACTATTTTGTTTCATTTATTGTTTTGTCTACAATGACATCAGTGTTCTCTTTACCACTCAACAGCTTCTGAATCTTCCATGCTGCAAACTCCATCTTCAACTGCATTGAAAAATGAAAAACAAAGTATGGCAATTAAATAACCTATGCGTAAGAGATGTTTATTGCATCAGATAACTCATTTTTGTTATCCTTTGCCAATCACCATCTTCATTTGCATGTTCAACTAATGAGAATTATCCTCAGTTTTGTCTTTCTCCGATAAATCAGATGTACTCTCAGTGTTCCCTGATTAATGTTCTTGGTTCCAAGTTTGTTGGCATAGCCAGAAAGATACCTAAAAGTGTTAAATTTCAACTTCTTGAATGCCAACTAACAATTCTACTCCTATAGAGTGCAGACTCCCTAAACATTACTTTCCATAACTGCGTAGTTTCATTTACATAATGTGGTGTTGCATCATCATATGGTTTGGATGTGGATTTTTCTATTAGGAAACAAATAGATTATCACAAAAAGAGTGAATAACTCCAGAAGCGTTTGTAGAAACAAAGCTTTCCAACAAAATACGATTGTCGATGTAGTGGAATTCTTTCAGATCAATCCAACTGATAATTCGGATATTATAACGAGGCCAAGTAGTGGAAAGGTTTATTATAGAGGGTGGTCAGTGCAAGCAAACATGGTATAGGTAGCTTCTTAATTGCCATCTGGTTATATCGTAAATGAAACCTCTCGTATTGATATGAGAGATCAAAGGATCTGTAAAGGGCCTTTTTAATATTTATGATCCTATTCTGGATTTTTGCTACTGGGTAACATCTGTATCGTATATTTATTGACAAGCAGCTCTCGTTAAAAATGATGTCGTTTTATTTGCTGCACGTTTTACTTCGCATTCTCTTCAAGAACATACGGAATGGCTTCCTTTTAATCAATGTCAATTCGAATGACAGAAATACATTGATTTGGCGGTTTACCAATTCCAATGGACCTCGTACAAGAATTATTCACGAAAATTCCAGATAAAATATCTATATTTTTCATGAATTCATACATTTCCTCTTTTAATCTCTGCTACACAATATTGTTATGTATAAAATTACTTCATCTCATAAATTTGATATCTTCACACCAATATAAATATGTATGTTACTGGGAGGGAATGTTTTTCTCCACATCTTAGGAAAAGAATTCATTGGATTTCTCTATTTCAATTTTATATTCCACCTTCTTTTTTATTTGCATATTAATGGTAAAGGATGATTTAATTAGTGCTTTAATGTCACCAAACTGTTTTAATTTATGCGAAAAATCAGGTAATACAACACTGTTTCAAAAATATAAAAAAGTGTATTAATCACTACAAAATCCAAATAGTACTAATTGGATCAATCTTCGTCATTAATTGATTGTGTCATTTTTATCTGAGTTTCTACACGACACTGATTTTTTTTTCTTTTTTTCAGGTAAGTGCGAAATAGGAGCGAGTCCAGAAGGAGGAGATAGAATCATATTCGAGATGTAACAAATAAGTGTCAATAAATCAACACCTACTCTGGCGCAGTGTACAGACAGTAATTTGCAGGATATTCATAAAGTGTCTTTACGACAAGGGGTTTCACAGCCGCAAATACGCTCAAAGCTTTTAACCGATTCTGAAACTCATGAAGATGTTAGTCCGCATTACAACGTAATGAATCTCGTTATGATTCCATACAAATATTACTAGATTTATTTTATTCGAGCTGCGTTTATACCTTGGTTAGGAAAATATTCAAAGTTCCAAGTTAACATGCAGTTGATTTTCATTTCGGTAGTCAGAAGGATTAACAAGTTCCATTTGTACTGTTAATAGTTGCTCGAGTTCAACTTCTCTATGCAGCTGAAAGCTGTGTTTTATGTTGCATTATGGGAATATCTCTCATTCGCTTAAATTTAGACATACACCTGTGTGCCACCACAAACACCAAACATGTATAATCTAATTAGAGATCTATTCGAATATGTGACAATCAATTTTCGAAATTTTTTTTATTCATCATACGTATTCATGGGGATTATTGCTGATACAGCCGTATCAGGTGTTGCTACTGCTTGATTTTCTCGAAAATAACTCGGACTTTATTTACAAATGTGAAAATATTCGCTTTGATGTTTTTGACACGTACGTTTCACATCGAACGAATCTAACTTCAAATAACTGAAATTGAAATCTCTTTCTGTTCTCCATTATGTTTTATGTTAATATACTTATGGACAAAATATTTACATAGGTTTTAGTTACTGATAATCCAATAGATAGTCGCTATAGGAATGTGAGAAAATTTCACATGGGACAATAGCATGAAAATATTACGTATTAATAGCTTATGCGTATAATCATGGCTTTGATTTCTAGGTTTGGCATTAACAGTTATTGGAATATTATTGAAATCACTAGATGCTTTCTTTGTAACGCAATATCTAAGCACGGAAAATTTTAACAGGCCCGTAGCTTATTTTCCAATTGAATTCAATTGAATTGATAATCTAGCTTCTAGAGGATATTTCGTGCTGTGATTTCAACAGCTTGCATGGAAGAAGGAACGCATGCATAATCTGCAACATGGAAATGCTTTTTATACCCTTTTTCTGGCAGCATTGTTTCTTGAACATTTTTCAATTTGTCTGATTTAATATCAGGAATTTGAAGAAAAATTGTCTGATTTGAGGAGATTGCATTTCCTTGCAAGAATACCTAACCTGCGTAGTTATGCAATTCACAGATACTACAAATTTAGTTTTCTTTGATTCAATAAAATCATACCAATACACTGTTTTCGTAGTTTTCGTCACAACGAGAAACCATCCGTTTCAAAAATATTGAATTTTGTAGAAATTAGTGAAAAGCATAGAAATAATCAGATTGACGGAAGGCCACTGCTCTTGTTATAGAAAGCTCAATTTTTCTGTGCTCATCAACAGTTGAAACCATAGAATGATTGAGACTCTTAGGTGAAAAAAGTTTTTGACCATTTTCTGTTATTTATTTCAATACAAACCATACGATGTTATATATTTTTGAAATCAGGAAAAATTAAGATTTCAAAAAATGACACAGAAATCTAGTGTTCCTATTTGAAAAAACATAACTTCGGGTCATTGGTACGTAATTAAAAACCCTTTTGAAAAGACGAGCACGTTACTGGATTCTACGTAAAAAAGTGCCTGTATAATGATTTAATTTCAGAGATCTATCATAAGAATTAACGGAGATATAAATGTTTTTCGATATCGCCATTTTTCCAATTTCCGCTTATAACTTGAAAACAAAAGAAGGTGGCCAAAAATGAATACAACACCCATTTTAGTTTCTCAGAAAAAGAAACCAAGAATGGGGTATCAGATTTTGTCTATCTCCTCTGGTTTAAAAGTTGTAGTGCTAAAACATCGAAATTTGAAACTACCATAAGAACTGACCTGACTGATCAAGAAATGACGCTTTGATCACAGAAAATGATTTTGAATACAGAATGATGAAATTTTCGTAATCTAAACCGCTTCGAATATGACTCAGTCGAATTTATAATTCGATCGAATTACGCATGCTAAGGTACTGTACGCTTTCTTTGTCACCAGGAATTAACAGATATATTACATCGTGTCTTCGTGTCCGATAATTTTTTTCTTCGTTTCGAAATGTCCGCCCATAAATCCACCATCTCCGATCGTACCTCATGCACCGGCCGGATTCTCTGATTTACTCACCGACAAAATGTAAACACTTTATATGCATCTGAAAGTCACAATCGAACATTATCGCATTTCGCAAAACATATAGGTTATGTATTCCGAATCGTCAATAACGCAATATATCATACAGCGAGTGACATTTACAACCGGTGGAGATAAACGGATTTTTTTCGTCGGTGGGGTCAGAATGAAAAACGAAAAAACCTGGAAGGAGCCGCCGAAACCGAAATGTCAGTCCGGCAATTCGCAGAAATTAATAGAGGTCGGTCGGCAGCAAGATGCTTATGAACCTGCGGGATTTCCAATTAGACAAATGGCATTTCAGGACAAGGACAATATTGGCAGACGTATTCCGCGTTAATAATATACGGATCAGAATATTCTATTCAGAACGTACGGCATGTTTGCCTAATATTACTCCTTCATTAATTTAGCCGTTTTTGCTCGCTTGTTCTACAGAATAGGGTGCTATCATCCCGACCAAATGCCTGTAATTTGAGAATTTTTTGCCACTACGGGTTTCGGTGTTTAGGTGATACTTAATGATGAAGAATTCGTGCCTGAATATGATTCTGTCCTTCCAACCGCAAACTCGATAACTTTCCAAGGAGTCTACCAAATGCGACTGAAATTTAAGAATAAATCTACAATTTTTATAAATCCTTCACTTTTGATAGCCTCTTTCAGTTTAGTTAAAAACACTTTTAATTTGTTCTACCGTTCACACTCACTTGTCTCTGATTAAGTCATCCCTCTATCTGCATTGCAAAATTTCGATATTTTCATCAATAACATAAATTGGAACACAAATTTGGGGTGACTGGACAAAACATAAAGAAACAAAAATAAAATTGACAATGCCCTGAAGCGAGCTTTTTAAATGATCAATTCACAAGTTTGCTTGAATGTTTGAGATTGACTTGAAATTAAGTCAAACTCAAGTCACTCAAGATTGACTTGAAATTAAGTCAAACTCAAGTCACTCAAGATTGACTTGAAATTAAGTCAAACTCAAGTCAATCTTACTGAAAAATAATTCAAGTCAAGTCAAACTGGAAAATGGTTACAGGTTTGAAAATTCAAACTGTTTGTCAAACTAGTTCGAAAGAGATTGAAAAATAATTTATTTAATAAATATGCCTTGAATCGGTAAAATATTTATGTTAAATACGGTTAGTAGGCACGAAAAACACCTGAATTAATTCAAAACAACAAGAAAATACATTATTTCAAACAAACTTTTATTTAACCAACTTCAACTTGTCACCTTGAAATTCTTCGTGAGAAGTTTTGTTCTTACTTCAGAACTTCCAAAAAATTACAAGAACAATAAATGAAACCGCATATTTTCAACTTTAAGAATAAAGGAGCTGCTGTCCAAAAACTATTTTGACAATTTTAGATCCAACGTTTTATATTGCTACTACCACAAATACTCCTTGAACCAAAAAGTGAAATTCTTCTTTTTACAATTTTTCGTGGCTCTTCATCGAATGTTGTTGAATAACTAGTTCCACTATTGGCATTTTATACCGTTGTTCGTTATTTTTACATAATTTGCACCTTACAATTCCCATTTTTGGAATCGGCTGTCGCAACATAAAAAAAATCTGTATATTTCTTTTTTCTTGTTGATTAATTTTGTCTCTTCTACAGATTTTTTCTCATAGTTTTTGCAGGGGTGTAATCTTCAAAATCAGACTCACTTTGTTTTAGAACGTATTTCAAGCTGCATGAGCTACATGAAAAAAGTTCAGGTTCAGACATTTCGAGTTCAGGCACAACGCACAACATATGAAATATGAACTATAACTAATTTTTTTTTTTTTTTGATACGATGGTGAGGAATATCAGTCACAAGGAACAGTCGTATACAATTTATTCAATGGCAACGTTATAACTAATTTGCTGAATGGCAGAGTACAGGTTCAGACACGTTGCGCAATATGATATTCAAACTCCAAACTCTTTCCAAAAAGTTTGATATTGCCAAACTTGAAGATACAGAAATCAAGTCAAGTCAAACTTTTTTTACATAAAAATATTGATTTTCAAGTCAAGTCAAGTTTGTGAGTAAAATCAAATTAGTTTGACTTGAATGCCTCTCTATTTCTTGTCGTAACGAACATAATCAAAATTATATAGACTGAGAAATTAAATGTTAAGAAACTCAAGAATTGAAAGAAAAATTCCTTCATCAACGACTCAGACAGTCAGCAGGGCTTCTCTGTAATCGTTATCTGCTGAGTTTCCGATCATGAACAAACAACATTGCAGAATCATTTGCCATTGCGAGATAATTTAGATGCCGTAATTGTCCAGTTGGAACACGTTCTTTTCCACTTCGTGCTACAAATTACGAAACGAGCCCACTAGGGTGCTTGGACGATCCTCTTCCACCATCAATTTTCGCTGCCTCAAAACTTTCAAATCGGTTAAAATGCCCCCTAAATACAAGCCAGTATATTATCGAAGTGATCGATAACCAACTGCGACGAAATTTTGTTCACGAAAGTTCCAAGTGGAAAGTGATCTCATTGAATAACGCCACCCCCAATGTTTCACACAACATATTCTAAACACGCAAATTCTACACAAGATTCCCATTCATTGAATGTTCCTTTGAAAATATTCCTCTTATAGTTGCTTTAAGGATCAGTCTAGTCGAAAAATGGGTCAACAACAATGAAATTGTAATAGTATTAGGGAAATCTAGGGTAATCAATATCTCACAGACAATTACCCTTCTGCCTTAGCCCATAATTACCGAAAACGATTCGTTCTGTTGAAGTTTCAAAACTTTCTGAAATGTTTCTAATCGAAGAAAAAGCAGGGATCTGTCGGAGCGATAATTAAAATATCTTCATTTCAAAATTATTCGATGAAAACTTCGAATCTAAACGTATTTTTACTTCAATTAAGCGTATACCAACAATGTAATATGTCCAACAAATGCCAGGAGTGATAACTTGTTAGAGTAACCTCGAAGTGTGTTAGCCTTGTTTCGAAGGAGTCAACTGCTAATACTCATCAAGTTAGTTCTCTGGTTTAAAATCAGATGTCGTGAATGTGACCTCTTAACCGAGGCACTGAATAGCGTTAGTCGGAATTATAATTTCGTAGGAGTCAATTCATGGCGGTGTCCGCTGATTCTTATGAAGCGATTAAAAGTGAAAAAAGTGCCCTTTATCGAGTGAGCGGCATAGGTGTAACCGTTTGATGATGAAGTGAATGAAATACTTTCAGCCATGATCACATGCAATTTTCCGGTTGAAGTGGAAAAGGACAAGAGAGAAGAGTACCCATCGCAGAAGGCTTTCATCTAATGCCACTAATTACTAAAGCTGAATTCAGCGCATTCATGATTAAATCGGAGCACTGGTTCCAGCGGTCGATTGTTGTTAACTTGGCTGCTCATTCTGTGCCGTCCGATCGATTTAAAGCCCGCTTTTTATATGTAGATTAGCCTTCTGAATAATTAAATGTTCTTATCTGATTTTTTAATTAGCTTACATACCCAACTTCACTGCGAATCTACTTAATCTGAAGCGGTAGTGGCCGTCCTTAAGGCTCGCGATATTTTCAATTATTTTCAGGGAAATGGAAGACCATCACGTGATCCACCCATAAAATATTATCAAACGTAGGCTAGATTGTACGATTTCACTGGCCGCTGCCGAGGTTCATTCATTCGAAGGCATAGTTGAAGGAGTTAGATAGGATCGAAAAGTCCTTCCTGGGTCACGTGTAAAAATTCGATTGTCCTGAAAACTTGCCAACAAAGAATCAGCGGAAGTATTATTTTACGATTTTATATCTCCCCGACAGCTTCAGGGGCCACTTGAGGCCGACGGCATTCTTTTTTCCCGATTAGAATCGTCAGTTCGTGCGATTTTTGACGTAACGATTAAAAACTTTAACTAGTCGTTTTCAGAGTAATCTCGTCAGAATAACAGATTGTGAATGAAATGCTACGAAATTAAAAAAAACTGATTGCGATCCAGGAGCTTCACATGCAAACTCAATAAAGCCTCGAAAAATTTCCTGTTCTTCTATGCAGTGGAGTCCTGGATACAAAACTGGAGTCCTACGAGAAGTGGCTCTTAAATTCGTAACCACCATAAGATGAGAACGGATGAAACGCATGAAGGAAAACAATTAGAATACCTAAAACCTTATCTTGATGAAAGGCTTCATCGAGACGAGAGTAATTAGAATAGCGAAAAATGCAATCACCGAAACAAAAATTATACGGAATGAAAAAACAAAGCACAACTGCAAATTGGGACTACTTGCGAGGAAAACCATGGGTTTTCCCTCTAGCCTTGTCTCGAACCTAATAAAATTATCGGGGAAGGATTTTCAATAGAGAAAGTTCTAGAACGATTTCGCATCTATGAACAGCAATATTGGAATTGACAAAGTTCCCAGTAAACAAAGCAATGGAGTCAGATAAATTCGAGCAGTAAGAGACTTTATTGCGAACTTGATAAGTATTAGAATGAGCTCTCATCTCATAGCTAAAAAGTTATTTCCTCAATTATTCGGTAAACGAGTCCCCAACGAATTCGGAAAATGTTTCATTCTCCAATATGCTACCCTCTTATTATCTGCATTAGAGCATGGAAACCAGAGCAGAATGACTCGGTCCCCCATTCAATATGGACTTATTTTTCCGGCGACTGCGAATAACCTGTAACTGAGGATTTTTCCTCATGAATCTTTGTACTTCATATGGAAACTGTGTATAAGGATGTAAGAGAATTCCCCCTACCACAGCAGTATTTCCATGATAAGATCAAATGATTTTTCGAATAAAAACAGAACACATCATTAAGGCCCAGTTTCAACAAATGCTTTAATCTTGACTTAGCTCTTAAGTGAGGCCTTAGATCACGATTAATGTAATGTAGCGTTTCACCACACTCCAAAGCGCCATTTAATCGACCAATCGCGATTTAGCACTAATCGGCCATTTTTGGAGGATTACAACCTTTCAAGTTGAGATTAATAATTATTTATCAGTATGGAACTCTTGTCTATGTAATTATTTTTCCGGAACTTTCTAATTTTTGGGTCAATTTTATCAAAATATGACTATATGTATAGGCTCAATATTTCCCATTTAAAATACACGTAAACTTTGTTTTTGTTTTTTATGAAATTTATTGCAAAGAATAATTTATTGATATGTTTGATTGAAATATTATTTAAGAAGCAGTTAAACTTGTTAATAAAAATAAATAAGTTAATAAAATTACTTATACAGTTTTTTTTCCAGAATGTGTGGTTTTGTGAAATGGGATAATTTCTTTATAACTTCTGCAAGTTTCCGACATTTCGAAGCACATCACTCGACATTTTCGGCAAAAATTAACTTTGTTTTCTGTTTACAAGATGACAAATGATTTGAAATGTTATAATTATGAATGAATGACACCTGACATCTAGCGCCAATGGTGGTCATCACTGCTAATACCATACAGAACACTATATAACTTTTTGTTCACAACGTTGCCAAATGGTTTGACTATTTAATCGCGATTTGGTTAATCGCGATCATCTTCGGACGGGTTGATGCATGGTGAAACAGAAAACACTGTTAAGCCTGCTTTAGTAACAAGCGGAGTTTAATCAATCTGGGATCAAGTGCTGTTTGGTGAAACTGGGCCTAAAATGCATCGAAGATTTCAATAGCTCGTTCTGGGTGTTTCAGTTTCTTTGTCAGATAGTATACATAAGTGTCTTCTGTTCATTAATTGTCATAATTTAGGTATCAATGAACTCGAATCTTGTGATCACTTCGAATTTTTTTTTATTACAGAACTCATCATGATCGGCTTGATCTTCAAATTCAATAAAATCAATAAATGCGGTTTTGTTCGATTGAATCGACGAAGTCTAAGAATAATGAGAATTTCAAGAGAAGTCTGATGTTTGCGGGTGTATTACACGATTGCCACTTCAATATTTCAAGTCGATCCCGAGTAAAACTATCCGATTTCAGGAGCTTGAATAACTTGTTCCTCAGGTGTTGATCACTCAAGGTGATCCCTGCAGTATAAAATATGAAAAACACATTCTTGGTGGTCCTACCGTTGGTCCAATAGACCGCAATCTTCGAATTGGAATATAATTTGGATTTATTTGACGTAATATGCTACTAATTTGGAAATTTTATGGTTTTCTTCAAACCCAGTCCGCCCTCGCTGTAGTCATAATCCTCATTTAATACAAGCTGCAATTCCAGTTGAAATCGAAGTAATACTGATTTAATGCCGTAGTATATTGACATGGTCAAAGAACGAACTGGGAATCTGGGAAAGAAAGACAGAATTACAGACGCTAGTTACAATAGACGTATTAAGGAGAGATGAAATTATTATCATACAAACATCGCATATTACGATACCTTCAGATGCCGGTCTAATGAATACATAATGGAGTCTTCACATTGCCATATCAGTGGCATTGGAAGATTATCACTATTCGATTATTACTATTGATAGGTAGACTTGATTTATTATTACCAGTAATACTGGCTTATCATTTTCAATGCTAATCCTTTCGGAAAGAAGGAAAAATATCTACCCATCAACTGAAATTTTCGCATTTGGCAAAATGAAAAATTATTTAATATTCAAGGTTTTCTGTTAGTGTTTCAATTCAAATTTCGTTGTGAATTTCGTTAAATGTCTGTAATTTTCGAATTTCGAACCGAGAATGGTTTCAAATGATTGGGTTCGGCTCACTGATGAAGAATTCGAGATCAAAATATATTCTGTCCAGCCGATGTGTTCACTCTCGAACGGAATGTGCTAGACACTTTACTTTTCCAAAATTCATTAGAAAAAAAATCAAAGTCACTGCATTTTGTCTATATAGGGTGATTCACCGCCATGGCCTATTACACGTTTATAGAAAACAATAATTTCGACCTGAAAATTCGCATGTTAAGGTTTAAGAAGATCTTTTTCTTCCTGAAAAATTTTCAGATTTCTACAACTTCCGGTTATACCGGAAATACACTACTCCTTTCTTATTCGAAGAGGTTATTATAGACTCCATTAATATTTTCCAAACTCCCAATTCCAATTTAATTGTTTCGAATTAAGTGTACATCTCATTGGTCTCCGGGTCAATTTTTCTTCAACGAAATCAATTGGTCAAGTACATGGACCATTCCAAGAGGCGGCTAGATCAGAATGTTCCCTAATAGAGGCGGAACAAGAAAAAAAAACATCGAATAGCTTGTCGAACGGATTCGACTCTTTAATGGCCTTGTTAAAGAATTCCAGATTAACCCATTTCGTTGTACACTCTTGGATTGCTACAGACACATTAAGCAAAACTCTCCTTAATTGAACTGATTGCTTGTGAGCATCGTTAGACGTGGACAGGTGAAATAAATTAGTGATGCGAGACGAATTTCGGTTTTATCGGAATCTACACCCGTCCCTAGTGTGAAACCACGTCGGCCTCCTCGATTTCTGAGAAAAATTATCGTGAAAATGAGATTAATACATGTCGTTTCGACGAACGACGAAGAGGAAATGATGTAAATGAGCTTCATTAGCTTATTCGATTAATTTGGAAAATTCAGTCGATTTCTCTTCACGTGACGTATTCGTATTCGTTTGATGATATCGAACGAAAACTATTTGTAACCATATGATAATATTTTAAATATGTTGCTTTCTGTGATTTATCGTCAGCTTGTTATCGTTGTATTGAGTTTGAAAGTTTCTTGAAACTTTGAAATTAAAACAAAAAGCTTTTAAGCTTTGAATAAATTCAACTATAAATTTTTCAATGATATTTGAAAGTTTTCCTCAACATAAATTCAAAGATTTATCATTAAGAACAATAAATCAAAATAAGAAAAATCATAAGAGCCATATTCATCCGCCATTCGACTACGAGACTTTTTTCGATAATTGCTCATATAAGGTGTAATAAAATGGAATCCATTGTATTTGCATAAAGACAAGTCTTTAATTACCATAGTTAGTATGATTCAATTCATGTCAATTATACTCCGTTTGGTTTGATAACTTGTTGCCATTTAGAAGGTAAAATCATTTTGCCTCTTTCATAGAAGCCCTCGTCCTATTGGCACAAAATTGAGACAGTTGATTTTCACAAGCAAAATTATTCGCCATGGACAGGAACAATGGTAATCACTTGGTGCCAAGTCTGGTCTATGATGTGGATGCATAAGAACTTCCCAACAAAGCTCCCGGAGCTCTTGGCTAGTCAATATCGATGTGTGTTCTTCTTCTATTGGCCAAGCTAACCGCTTCTGGGCGATTGCTTCCTTCAAAAGGTCCAATTGTTGACAGTATGGTTTCGAGTTAACAGTTGTGCCGTAGGGAAGCATCTCATAGTAGATAATTTCCTGCCAATCCCACCAAACATACAGCAAATCCTTCCTGACCTTTAATCCTAGTTTGGCCACCGTTTCCGCCTGCTCACCGCATTTCAACCACGACCGTTTTCGCTTGACGTTGTCGTAAGTGATACACTCTTCTTCACAAGACACCAACCGTTTCAATAAAGGGTCGATTTTGTTGCGATTCGCACGTGTGAATTTGTTCCATGAGGTTTTTTGCCTTAACTCTTATGGTACCCATACATCGAGCTTCTTTTTGACACCAAATGGTCTGAAAGGTTTTTTGTGCAATCTTTAGCTCTTGAACAATGGAAACAGTGCTTACATGACTGTCGGACTCGACAATGTCCAGGATTTTATCGACATTTTTGAAAATAAGCATTTCTCTTTGATATTGAAATTACCGGAGCTGATACAGTATCAGGACCATATATACTTTTTACATTTACAAGTCTGGCTTGCATTTTTTCCATTTCGAAGAAAAACTGTAAAATATATAGTATTTTCTCTTTGCTAGTATATTCATCTTTGATACGAGCTCAAACTAATCACAAAACTGTCAGAAACGTTTTTGTTCTACGGAATCTCACATTTTTAACGCAATCTAGTAAAACCCGATAGGACTTTACAACGCGAGATACAGATAACCAAAGCCATCTATTGGAAAAATACTGGATTTCATTTTACTACACCTAATATACTGCGTAGTCCTCAACTCTCGTGGGTCAATTTATGTCGTATATTTCGTTCAACAATGATTTCAGGAATCGTCTCCATGCAAAAGCGATTATCACAGTGTAGATCGTTGATAACATCAATCAAACTTAATTCAATTCAACAGTAAGGTACGCGTTCATATCAAGAATTCCCATCATTCAATATCTCTAATTTTGTATTGGTTCAATTATCCATCGGTATCTGGTAGTTGATTAAGTTCGAAGTTCAAAGGATCAAAAGAAGTCTGACACAAGTTGCATGCCTATACAATGGATTTCATATTCATTATCTATCTCTGAACACGATTTATGTCGATGCTGCATGAAAACTTGTATAAATACAATGGGATAAATTGGCTCTTCACTCAGTCAATATCAAATTTTTCTCCCCTCAAAACATTGGCAGTATATCAAACTGATAAAATATCTGTGCTTATTCATATAAAAAAAATATCGTGATGTTTGAATGAAGGAGAATCAAATTCGGAATTGAATATTGATTACTCCAAAACTTAAAGATAGAATTCCTTTATTTAGAAAGTAGCATATCTACCTGGATGATAGATTACATAGTCGAACATCTATCAGATAGATAATCTTAGTCGGTAGTTTTTCAAGTTAGAAATATCAATGTGAATATTTCGAAGATATGATAATTAGGTTTGATATGTTATCACCCTACAATTAATGTTGAACCCATTTGCTTATCTTCAAATTCTTTCCTATCTGCTGAAGGTGCAACTTAATGGCTTTCTCACTATATTGTGCGGAGGCACACCTCTCAACAATCTTAAAATACTCTTTACTGAACTTCCTGAAACTTACTGAAATTTTAGAGAGGTTGTCCGAATTAATGTTTCGCACTTTTCGACAATCTTATGGTAAGAGATAA
This sequence comes from Harmonia axyridis, assembly GCF_914767665.1. Classification (NCBI taxonomy): domain Eukaryota; kingdom Metazoa; phylum Arthropoda; class Insecta; order Coleoptera; family Coccinellidae; genus Harmonia; species Harmonia axyridis. The sequence goes on from NC_059508.1 coordinate 3,781,465, forward strand.
CAAAGCAAACAATATAAGAGAAAATTATCAGGAGGATAGTCTGGCAGAGGGGTTGGAATGTCATAAGTGGTTCTGCGAGAAGAATAATAAAATCGACGAGCCTAGTTCTTGTTTAAACAGATGATGAATGCGAACGTATAGGATAGAAAGTCTCGAAACGACAAAAGAAATATCTAGAGAACAAATAATGAACTGTTCGAGGGTCGTGGAGCTTGAAATGAGTCCAAAAATTCGACATCTGGAAAGGAGTGGAATCATGTGAATATTGAAAGTGTCAACTTGCCACTTCATTCGGGCAGCAGTTTGCCCAAGAAAATGTATGGGAGCTAAATCTGCTAAAGTGAATGCATTAAGCCATGAAATATTCGCTATATCGAGCATTCTAATGAGCGTATAGGACCATTTCCAACAGCTATGAAATTTCCAGAATGATTTATCGAACACTGGAGTTTCTTGCGTTGACACTCGCAAATTGCCTGGATGTATTCCAAGTAATTCGCGTCCATAAAAAGGGGCGATAATGCTAATTAATTTGATAGAGAAAAATCAGACGCGGATTCCCGCAGATCCGGATTCTGCCAAAACCGCTTCACACAACATTTAACAAGCGGCGCCGGCCGAATCTAGGATCGCGGCCGACCTCTTCGTCGTGAAAGACGTCGTTTGTTCAACTTTATATTTGAATTCGTTATGATTTATAAGCGCGAATTTGCACAGAGTTGCCGTAAAACAACTCTGCGTCGCGTAATATTCGGATGCAAGACAAGTATTTTAAGCGCCCCCAATATTTCATTTACGTGCCGGTGAATTGCTGCAAATATCGCTCAAACCACCGTTTCATTTCGAAACGCTTTAAGGACACGTTCGCCAAACGGCTGGTTTATGGGCAATATCGCATAAAAAATTGCTAAACATTCCGTTGGAAGGAGACACGGCCGAATATTTCCGCTATGACGGATTTGATGTTCCCGTACAAAGATCCCCAATAAAGTCCTCGCTCTATCTTCACTCACCACCGGAAAATTTATCACGGAACTGTCGTTAACCGCACTGCCCAACAACACAGTTCAGGATATTCTCTATATTCAGTTGCTTTAGAAACATTAAATCTTGGAATTCATATGGAAAAACACTATGGTCTATTAATTCCTCCTCAACAATTATGAATAAAACATCTAAAATATCATTACTGATAAAATATTTAAGCATGTTGTAAAAAAAAGCATTGTATTTCCTATCATCGAGAATATTGTTTTAAGATTGCATGCTGACAAGATTAGGTATTCATCAAGTCAAGTAGCTTGTCATTTCAGCCAACTATTGACTTGAAAATCAAGCTCGTGAAAAATTACATACTTGAGCTTGACTTGACTTGATTTTAGCTATCTATTGCTTGACTTGATATCAAGCTACTTGTTGTTACTTGAGCTCGATATGCACGCGTTGCATGGCATATATTTCTGTAATCTCCTACGCGCTTAGACTAAATAAGGGGATTCTTCGAGCGCCGAGAGACTGAAGCATTCGCCAGTGTGACTTTATTAGTAGTTTTCTCACATTTCTATGAAATCTATTGGTAGATTTCTGTAGTATCAGAAATATTTTTCCAAAGTCGGCCAAGGATTTTTTATCAAGGCCAGCATCTTCAGCTCCTGTTGAAAGACAATTTTCCAGAGCTACTCTTACAAGAACCCGCAATAGGTTCGACGACAAATCTACAAGATGCCTCATGTGTCTTAGATCTTGAATGGAAAATTATGAAATGAAACAAAATTTGGAGGTTTCTCGATATTAAGAAACTTTGTTTTTTCATTATTTTTTATTTTGTTATGATCTGTAGTGATTAAATTTATGTCTCTATTTCAAAAAAATTGATACTTTCGGTTCTTTCATACAATAAGTTTAATAAATGAAAGTGTTTTTCCCAAGATTCCTTCTCATTTCATCATTTTTTCAATGATGTGGCTCTACGAAATAAAACTGCTAAAAATCAAATAGCTTGATATGATTCTAGTACTTGATAAATAATTACTTGACTTGACTTGAGATTGAAAAACTTCTACTTTACTTGAGCTTGACTTGAAATCAAGTCAAGCTCAAGCCAAGTGGCTTGAAAATCAAGCCAAGCCGTGAATCCCTAGACAAGATTCACAGAAATAATCTGATTCCAAATCCTTTAAATGTCATAAATCATATTCTTGACAACCAGTTTTTTTACATAATTCTATCTAAATTATAGTTCAGATAAAATCTGAAATTTGATACGTTTCTGTGGTATAAGTTGTTTTATTTAGATGTTTTTTAATAATAAATTATTCCTTAAAAAAAAACTTTACTCAACTAAACTATTTTTAGTAATAAACAATAATCCAAACATTTCCTAACCTAACTTTCCTCTAATTGCCGCAAATTTCACAAGTTGCGATTTAGATTTGGGAAATAAAAAAATAATCGGTCCTATCCCTCTTCATGTTTTCATTAAACTTTTATTCAAATCATTATCTGCTCATTAAACACCAAGGAGTAGGGTCCGTCCGAAGTTCCGATTGACTGGTCCTTGCAGCCGCAAGAAGACAGCCTCAAATCACCTGTATATCGCTGCAAACTAGTGGCTCTAATGCGTCCAATCCTCACGTTTCCAAATAAACCTTCCGACTACGTTAAAGAGAGATTAATTCGACTTCGATGTGCCCTGTAAGGGTTGTCCCATTAACCCTTGAACATAAGATTAGAACGGACATGTCAGCGTGTTGATTGAAACAAGGGACGGCGTTCTGTATTATTCAAGGACGAATCGAGATACGCTTTTCAGATACCTCGATTCGGACGTTGCCGAGGATGGCAATCAGAAATCGACGTTACCTTTACGAAATCTATCGTTTTTAGTAGTTCAGATTTTTTTCTCACAACATATCGATAAAGATCGAAATTTTGAGGCGGTAATTTCTGAAAGAGGGTTTTATACCACGTGGCTTTCTCGTGATCGTTTCTCGTTTTTGAGATTCTACCACTTTTCAAGATGAGTGAAACATATTCAAACGTTCCCCTGATTTACCATTCTTTTCTACCACATGCAAGAATTCAAAATAGCTTTTCACGTTTTTCAATTTGAGAAAAACCGTTTTTCAGCCTTTGAAAAAACTTTTTTTGGGATATTTTTATGTGAAAATTCATAAAAAAATTAATGTTCTTTCGGAAAGTTATATCATGCATATATTTATTCACCAATAAAAAATTTACATACTTATTTCTTCGCTTTTTCGGAAAAATGAATAAATAAGGACTTTCCGCAATGACGTACTCTTTGAAAGGAATAATAGTGAAAATCTCATATAAATCGATGGTCTCTAGCGTAAAATAAAGCGTATTTATTTCTGAACTGATCACTGATTTGTATAGACCCCTCTCAATTCCTGAAAAAATGTAGGTTTTCAAACCTCAAATCAATTTGGGAACTTTCCATCAAAATCTAGGATCTAGATCTCCCTATTAAAATGTAGGGATCAAACATTGATATGATCATTCGATAATTCGTTGTTTTGACAACCAAGTGGAAACAGAGGGAATTTAATTGAAAGCCAGTAGTAGCATAAATGCTGCTACATGTGTCAATGCGTTTATCAATACTAGTGAGCAATAGATCGATATGATTAATAGATCTACATAGCGAAAAGATCCAAATACTCGGTAAATCAAGTGGAAAGATCCGATCTTATAAATATAAATCAATCATCGGGCCAACCTTTTTCTTTTCTCAAAACTCATCACTTCCAAACAAGCATTTTCAGAAAAAAAATCTTGAAAGCGATGGAAATTCTCGATATAAATAATAGTGTAGTAGAACAATGTTCGTTTGTCACCCTGTATTAGATACCGTTGTTCTTAATCCAGTATAAAACTGTGAAGTTCTCCTGCGTATTCCTTTGGTGGAGCAGTATATTTTATTATTGTGTTTTTGCAACTTCAAACTCCATATAATATTAATTTTTTTACGAAAATTTTCAATGTAAAATTGACAATGTCTATCCTATTATTCCCTCTTTTTCCAGTTACATATTTATATAGCCCCAGTTTAATAATTCACTTTACTCGAGAATATCATATTCCATACGAGAGTGGAATGACTAAAATTTTATTCGATTATATCGGCCATAGACAACTTGATCGATGGATTCTATATGGAAGGCAAGTCTGTTTTGAACAGATAATGTATCCTCTAAATATCCCTCTTTTGCTTATACGAGTCCGAGAGACTCCAGATCTGGCCGCGACACGCCATGAGATTTATTATATCAATCTTGAAACACTTTTTCATTCACGGAATTAATTAATTTACCGCAATTTATAACGAGCCCTCATTTTTCACTCTGGTTTGATAACATTATCCTTCTTACATCCGTGGATTTACTGAGCGATAAAGGAAGAAACTGTCATTATACATTTCGAGCTAATGAAAAGCACAACAAACCACTGATTTCAAAAGTCAAATATTAAGAAATAAACTCAGAACAATACGACTTATAACCACGTACTTTTGTGCACATGAATCTACAAACAATCAGTAGTTTTCTCCTGATCGTATCTATAATTTTGGAGGTTTTGAAAAAATAATAGTTGCTTCGATATACCTAACTCGGAGTCTTCTGAACATATATCTGAGCTCAAAACTTCTCTGGTAAGTCTTATTTTTCATAATATGTACCTCCAAAGTTTCATAGTAGAATACAATCAACCTGCAATTCGACATTCCATGAATAATGAAATTTATATACCTACTCTCAATATTTCAGTGAAATCTAACTGATAGATTCATCGATCGCAAAGACCTGTGCTGTTATATCAAAATTGAATTTTTTTTGGATATTATTTTGAGGCTGTTTTTAGACCGCACAACTATGCGATACGAAGCGAATCGAATTTCTGCGATAACGCGTGAATAACTTAAATTCCATTAAGCGTAATTTTGTGAGGGAGTTTAAAAAGTTAAGTTCGGCAATTTTCCGATAAAGCAGAAAATTCTAATCATGACGCAAAGTTTGCACAATGTTTACATTATCGAGAAATAAAAAAGAATATTCCTTCCTGAGTTTCCTTAATAACGAAAAAATTATCTCATTGAAACCTTAAAAGTATTTCGATCAACCACCAACAAAACCAGTCGTATACCCCTAATTACAGGCAGCTATCAGGAAAGTTATCAGAAATTTCGTACAGAAATGAGAGGGGGTATCGGTGATTTTTAATCAAAGATCCGATCTGAAGTGTGGGAGAGACAAGCGTCTATCGTTAATCTTTGTCTGGACCCCTCAGGGCAAACGCTTCTATTAATTTACAAGTAATTGCCTGAAAGTATAGGGTGTTGAATCTACCCTATTTTATTACCCAAAGTAACTATTAGAAGAAAAAGGTCTGGTAACGACAGTAAGGAAGATTGTAATATCCCACGCAGGGTGTACGTTCTTGCTATTTATTTAGACCTGTTAATGAAACATCCCCCTTGTGTCAAATCCAAAAATCACTGTAAATTATGGCACAATTGACCACCCATGGTTATACGTCATATTATCGTCGGCAATTTATTTCTTGTTGGTGACTTCGCCAGGAAAAAAATTGCTGAGACAATTTCCTCAGCACCACGGGACCCTCGTAATGGAAACCCTCTATATATTTGGTGGGGAATGCTATTCAGTACTGATTCCATTCCAGATTCGTATTTTCAATGAGGAAAAAATGCAATATCAATGAAACCAAATCTAAGAGATTCATTTCTCGAAAACTTTATAACAATATTTTGGGAGCAAAGTCTTAGCACTTTTACTTCTGGAATGATTGGGAATATGATATTATAAATAAATAACGAAAGTGTAAAATTTGAAAAAGTAGAAGATTGGGTAAGTGAGGTATCTACTTTCTACGAAATTATTCTTTATTTTGATGTACACAAAAAATTGAAGTGAGGTGAAAATAACGGAGAATCTTTATTGTGCAATAGGGAGGAATAATCACATTATCGCCAGATATGCACCCTCATGTAGAAAAAGACTAAGTGATTGATTTCCATACGGGAGATATTAGCGTTAAAAAGTCAAATTATCGCATAGAATAGACGGCAATTGTTTGCAGAGGTCGTTTGATGCAGGCATGGGGCATATTTAGGATTTCTGGCGGCACAACTGACGTACAATTTGGTACCTTTTTTATATTCGTCTGAACTATGATCCTCCTTCGGTAATTCTCTGAACAGAGCCTCTACTGTTTCGAATTCTAATTAACATTCGTGTTTATTATGTTTTATTACGTACTTAACTCAATTAAGTAAATAGCGATTTCTCGCTGGTAGCGACGCAAACATTTATTCTGGCTGGATGTAGACAATTTATTTATATATAAACGATCATCCCTGTTGTCGTTATATCATTATCTCTCTCAAGAGTTGCCACTCAACAGTTATTCAATGCCACGAAAATAAGATATCTCTTTATCCTCATATCATCATTTATTATCACTAAAAGGAAATTATTCGCAAAACCCGTGAAATTTTATAGTTCCCGTATTGTAATAATAATTTTTTTCTGAAATACCTTCATTCAAGGAATAATCAAGAATTAATTGATCATTCCATGAATGCTCGTTTAAAGTTTAATCCTCTTTTGTCATGTTGTTTAAACACAAAGCTCCATTGTGCCAGTTCTTTCCCAAGTTTTAAGGTTTTAATTTTCGGCTTCAATATAAAGAAACTGCGGCTGAGGCTTATCGAATGCTCTCAAATACATATGGTGAGGCTGCTATTAAAGGAAGAGTGGTTTCAACGCTTCAAGAACGGTGATTTTGACGTCTAAGACCAGCATGGCGGTGGAAGAATGAAGGTTTTCGAAGATGCAGAATTGGAGGCATTACTTGATCAAAATTCGAGTCAAACGCAACAAGAATTGGCAGGAGCCAGTTCTTGATGTGATGAAAAATGTTTGGAAGTGACGCAACAAGCCATTTCAAAACGCCTGAAAGTCATGGGAATGATTCAGAAAAGAGTAAATTGGGTGCCTTACGAGTTGATGCCGAGAGATGTTAAACGGCGTTTGTTTGCTTGTGAACAGCGGCTTGCGAGGCAAAGACGGAAGGGATTTCTGCATCACATTGTGACTGGAGACGAAAAATGGGTTCATTACGATAATTGCAAGCCCAGAAAATCATGGAGATATCCCGGCCATGCTTCCACGTTGACGGCCAAGTCCAATAGTCACGGTGCCAAGGTCATGCTCAGTATTTGGTGGGACTAGCTCGGCTTAGTGTATTGTTAAAACCGATTGAAACAATCACAGGCGATCTTTGAAGGAAGCAATTAATGCGTTTGAGCCGAGCATTGAAAGACAAACGGCCACAATAAAACGAAAGACATGATAAAGTGATTTTACAGCAAGGCAATGCTCGACCCTATGTTGCGAAGTGATCAAGACATACTTGAAAACGTTGTAATGGGAAGTCCAACCCACCGGTCGTATTCTCCAGACGTTGCTCCTTCAAAATATCACTTGTTTCGATCAATGGCACACGGCCTGGTTGAACAGCACTTCCGGCCTTACGAAGAAGTAAAAAATTGGCTCGAGAGTTGGAAGAAAGTAGTGGCCAGCGATGGACAATACTTGAAATCATGAATGTATAACCAGGTTTTTACAATAAAGCCTCGAATTTCGGCAAAAAACGGCGGAAGCAAAATTGTACGCCTATGTATTTCAAATTGAACGAATCAATAATTCTTGCAATGAAGCGAATTGAGGTGTTGAAAAACCACACATCTACAATCTCAATGCTCGAACCATCTTTTTAAAGTCGATGATTGTGTTAGACGCCACCGCAGGTTTTTTTTTGTGTTCATGTTACTTCTACTTAACGCGTGGAAGTGTCAATCAGAGTGTTTTAAGGCGTAAAGGGTTGTTCGTCTGTGAGAAACCCCCTTGCAAATGAACTTTCAGCCGGTGGCATAACGTTGTGAAGTGACATGTATATTGGGGGAGTATAAAAGTCGATAACCTCTGCATAACCTTACAGGAATATCTACATGGTTGTATGGAGCCGGCCAAAGCAAACTTGCATGGAACTCTTATTACTACAGTCGAATCGATACAGCAAAACCATGCCCATATCATCTGGCTATCCTTGATTATAAGCTTTCAATATTCGAACATTTACGGCATAAGACGGTGGAGCGCTAATAGAGGGACGAGCTGATTTTTCACCACAGACCGAGCAGCTATTATTTTAATCCGGTAACAAACTGTTACTTGCTACGAACAGGAGCAGTACAAAGAGATAATCCGTGTTTTATACCGCAGTGATCACTGGAGTACCGGAATATTACACTGATTCTGATCTAGCATCTGTCGGCGTATGCATATTCATGGAAAGTACTCTCCTTCAACTGATTCTGTCTTTAACTCGAAATCAGTTTCAATATACCCACTTACGATATATAACACATTATTTTATTTTTGGGATTTTGATATGGTCGATATGGAGGTTACAAATATTTTTATGTCAGTTGCTTGATCAAAAGCTACTTTTTAATAAAACAGGCCAATTGAAAAATCTCCGGTCTACCATAGTGAAACACATTTGTCTTTTGGCAAAATTCGATTTTATTATTCAACATAGTTGCCTTCGAGGGCGAACAGCGATTATAGCGATCTTCCAACTTTTCGATACCATTTTTGTAGTACGATTTATCTTTCGCTTCAAAATAGGCCTCAGTTCCGGCGGTTACTTTTTCATTGGCGCTAAATTTCTTTCCAGTGAGCATTTTTTTGAGGTCTGAGAACAGGAAAAAGTCGCTGGGGGCCAGATCTGGCGAATACGGGGGATGCAGAAGCCATTCGAAGACCAATTCATGGAATTTTATCCTTTCATCCTTTAAACGATCCAATAACGCTATATAATAATCGCTGTTGATGGTCTGGTCCTTTTGGAGGTAATCAATGAATACTATACCCTTGCGCATCCCAGAATACTAATGCCATAACCTCGCCAGCTGACTGTTGTGTTTTTCCTCTCCTTGGATTCGGTTTATTGTGTGCAGTCCACTCAGCTGACTATCGATTGGACTCCGGAGTGAAATGATGGAGCCATGTTTCATCCATTGTTACATATCGACGCAAATATTCAGATTTATTGCACTCAAACAAATTCAAACACTGCTCAGAATCATTAACACGTTGCTGCTTTTGATCGATTGTGAGCTCGCACGGCACCCATTTTACACACAGTTTTCTCATGCACAAATATTCGTGAATGATATGATGTACACGTTCAGATGATATCTTCACAATGTCTGATATCTCGATCAACTTCACTTTACGGTCATTCAACTAGCTTCAACTATATATGTTCCCTTCAAAAAGCAATATTTGATCAGCACACGAAATTCTTTTTTTCCATCTTTTTTCAAATAACAAAAGTAGCTACACTAACAACGCAAAATCTCACGAACTAATGGCCGGACTGCTGTCAAATTTTGACACGTATCGTTTGAAGGTTGGTATTAACTAAAAATCATATGGATTTAATACGAGTACTGCCATCTGTGCATCAGACCGCGGACTTTTCGATTGGCTTAATATTCAAATAAAAAAACTAATGTTGTCCGAAGATTATTAAGATCAACTCACTTTTTTTTTAACTGATTGTTATCAATACGTAAATGTTTTGAAAATATACCAATTTGAGAGAAATTTAGTTCACATCTTGTTGAAAAAGGTTTAATGTTCCAATAGAAATTAATTCAGAGAAATTTTCCAAAGCACGAGCAGATTCAAGATGAGCCTAATCAGGCCTGCAAATTTCACACCAAGTTATCCCATAAATATCGGAAGAATTTTCCGATTGGTTTTCTCTATTCAATAGAAGTCCTTCCAAAGCTCAGTTCAAATCCAATAATTCTATATTGGATGTTTTTCTCGGAATAAAGATGATTATGGCTTGATTTGAGTCAATGAGGATCGGTGCGGGATGTTTTTCATTATGTCAACGTGATCTATTGGAAATTTCACGGTTTACGTTTGTTGCGATAGTCAAAATACATCATAGAGTGATGTGACACTCATCACTTTTTTTCTCGACAAAACGAAAAACCATGAATGTTTCTCAGCATGAACTCGAAATCCCGTCAAAAATTTCGGCAACTTTAACAAACATTGTAAAGAAATTTGAGTTTCATGAGAAATAAGTTTTTCTACCTTAAAAAATTGTTTCACATGTTCTTATTTTTGAGGATAGCTTATCTAGTTTACGAGTTTAAAGGAAATAACGAAATTAATAAACCAGAATTATCGGAATCATCGATTTCGTAAAACTTTCGAGAAAATCTGCGAATTGTTTTCCATCTTTGTTGTTCCGCCGAACTCTGTTCAATGCGGGAATCTTTACCAGGCGAAACCCGCTAATGATTCATGTCAAATCACAGTACCGACAACGTTGACATACGACATAATTAATCACCCCGTCAGGCATTTCTTCAGTGGCGGGGATAGATAGATCATTAATAATGACACGGATAAATAGATACCTACATGCTTGCGAAATGGCGTTTTCCGGTTTTCCTCCTCAGATTTGCCACCGAATGGAAAGCGGTTATGTAGCAAAAAGTGAGGATGATGCTTCAGAAATTCGATCGCGATGACTACAGTGGAATTTTTGCGGGATGCTCTCTCCTTTTTGCCGGCGCAAGCTGGAAACTGGTGATGACTCCACAGACTCAGATAGCTCGGCAATCAATCATAGTATCTCATACACAGGTTCAATGGGGAACTTCCTTGCTTTAACGATAACAAAGATATGAGGAAGTGAGGGCATTGAATGCGATGCCATCTCTGGAGGAAATAATTGAATTTTCCAGTTTCCCGTGGCAATCAGATTGATGAACCCGATTCTTTGGTTTATAGGGCAAGTTATCAAAGGATTTCTTCTGGAAGAATATATGTCGGGTTGTCCATGTAAAAGCTTTCTTCAGAAAATGCTATAAGAAAATCATTATATATACTAACTGACGAAGAAACTGCAACACTCAGAAAGAGCTGTTTAAATTTTACACTTTTTTTTTGGTAAAACATAGATAGTATAGTCAGGAGTAAATGATTGAATTTGGAGCAAAAAATCGTGAAGGTTTTTTCATGTAAACTATTTCTTGCTATTTGAATATTGTAGTCTTCTTTTGCAAGTTTTTTAAATTTTACAACAAACCACCTGTTCGAGGAGATCCAAGGTCGATGTTTAGTTGTTGTTAAAATGCCTAGAGAACGTGTACGCTGAATTTATCGCCAGTTTAGTTAATTTGAAAGAGGTCGAATTATTGGTCTACGGGAGGCGGGGTTGTCATTTTGAGAAATCGCTAACCTTACGAACAGAAATCCAACTACTGTTATGAGATGTTGTCAAGCGTGGTTTGATAATGCCCAAAATCAAAGAAGAGACGTCGGAGGGCACAAATGGAGTTCAAGATCGAAGTCTAAGACTTATGGCCATTAAAGACCGATTTGTGACAACTCGATCTTTGGTTGATGAGTGGTTAGGAGAACAAGGCCATCCTATAATTGTCCGAACGGTTTACCGCAGATAAGGTCTTTTGGACTGCAGCATTATCGACCCCATCTTGTGTTACCTCTGACAGTTGAGCATCCCCGGCAACGATTACAGTGGTGCAGAGAACGTTGGAATGTGAAATGGCATCAGGTCGTCTTTTCTGATGAATCTCGATTCTCCTTGGGTGCACATAATGGCCGAAGAAGGGTTAGACGACGTCGCGGATAAAGACGTTAACCTCAGTTTGATGTTGAGCGTCATGTACACCGGACAGAGGGCGTTATGGTATGCAGTGCTATTGCGCATGCAGTCTTTATTTGAGGTTACATGACAGCGCTGCATTACCTTCAAAAAATAGTGGAGCCATTTGTTCTCCCTTACCTTAACCGGCCCGAGAATCCAATATTTCAGCAAGATAATGTCCGATCTCTTGTTGCCAGAGTTATTTCAAACTTTTTCGAAGCGACCCATGTGAATCTTTTGCCATGGCCGCCCAGATCCCCCGATCTTTCGCCCATAGCATAGAGCATGTTTGGGACATAATGGGTAGAAGGCTTGGAAATTTACCCCAGCCCCTACCGACTTTGGCGGCTCTGAGACATGAAGTACAAGTAGCTTGGGATAGTATCCCTCAAGAAAAAATAGACCATCTTATTGCATCAATGCCGAGACGTGTTGGGAAGTGTATAGATAATCACGATTGGCAAACCTTATCAAGAAATTTATTAAAAAAAACTTCTGAACCCTTCGTTTTTTCCTCCAAATTTCATTTCATCATTTACTCCTTCCTTTACTATCTATGTTTCACAAAAAAAAATTTAAAATTTAAACCGCTCCTTCTTGGCTCTTGCAGTTTCCTTGCCAGGTAGTATATTTACGACCGCAACATAAAAATATTGTTTTGAATAACAACATTGTAAAAATTCTTTTGAACTAAAGAACTGAATTTTCCTTCGGGACTCAAAACAGCGACCTCTTCGTATTTTCGCTTATCGTTCTAACCCAACAAATACTGAGTTTTGTAGCTAGGAATCGGTTACACTCGGTATATGATTTTACTTCAAAATAATCGATATCGTTAGTCCCAAAATTTGCAGATTCTCTATATTCCTAAACGTTCGCTTGAATTTTCAGGATGGATCATTTTATTTTATCGAACTAACAAATATTCGGACAACCATTTCCCATCAAAATTATCAACAACAATCAAGGAAATGGTTTTCTATCTCATGAAATCTTTCGATGTAGAAATGAAAAAGTTTTCCTGTATAATTCACAACTTTCAACGTTCTTCTGGCGATTACCGATTGTCCACGTCTGATAAAACTTCCGTCCGTTTCAGAAGTTGATTTTATCAATTGCGCGAGATGCTTTCTAATCTACCCCTCCGCTACGTAATATATATATTGTGAAGAAAGCGACATCTAATGTCGTACCGGGCAACTTTCTCCGAATAGAAATTGAATCTGATAAGGCGAACACACACAAGCCCGAAAGGTAGACACCGACTTGTTCGCTCGAAATTGACACCGTGTTCCACTGAAAGATCTAATGAACACGGTTTCCGTGATAGATCCGACTGTTAAAAGCCCCGACCACAAAAGACGGCAATCGCTGCAGACAATCAAAATTATTTCCGTGATGTTCAACAGTGACAGCATCACAACGCAACTGTTGTTTCATGTTGCAGTTTACAATTTTATTCCGCTACTCCCCCATCAATTTCGTGTGCGGTATCCTTCCTTGCTTTGGAAACCACCAAGGCTAACCTCTTCGGGTAGCACTGACCGGCTGGTCATCCGGAAATTTTCTATATTTTTTTACATAAAAAACATCTTTATCCTGAGAAATGTCCCCTCGAATATTCGCGACTAATGAACTGAAATCCGATTTCTTATCTTTATTTCTTGTACTTTACGTTCAACGATTCTAAAATCGAATAAAAACGCCATATTCGATGTCGCTTTTTCCTTCGCTCACGAAATGAAATCGTTTTTAAATATTTAAATGATTCCTTTGAAGTATCTGATGATATTCGACGAAGAGAGGACTCTCTTCGGAACGCGTGCTGTACGAGATCAGGAATAAAGTATGTTACATTAATACTGGATGAATTCGCAAATATATTATCTTTGAAACTTTGGCCTTCATTACCAATTTATTATGCGACTGAATGATAAAAATCCATACGGTGCCAGCATAGTTGTCTAATTCCGACACCTCTTTCCAATGAACTTGTGTCGAAGACTATGTAGAATGGTGTAAATCTCCCTGACATCATATGTGACACATGTTCGATGGGATTCAGATCCGGTGAAACAGGCTGGCCGTGGCAAGACCTCAACATAGCAATTTAGAGAAATGAAACGTTGTAAAGGATGTTTTTTTTAGAGCTATAGAACTTTAAATTGCAATGAAACAACGATGGATTATTCGATTGACATGAGTTTTATTTATCCGCAAGATAATCTTGTGGCATTACATTTTAAATATGATTTCTGGCATATGACCGCCACGGCTGGCTCGGATGTAGTCCAATCTGGACGTCCAATTTTCGATGACTTTTTCCAACATTTGTGGCCGTATATCGGCAATAACACGGCGAATGTTGTCTTCCAAATGGTCAAGAGTTTGTGGCTTATCCGCATAGACCAATGACTTTACATAGCCCCACAGAAAGTAGTCTAGCGGTGTTAAATCACAAGATCTTGGAGGCCAATTCACAGGTCCAAAACGTGAAATTAGGCGGTCACCAAACGTGTCTTTCAATAAATCGATTGTGGCACGAGCTGTGTGACATGTTGCGCCGTATTGTTGGAACCACAGCTCCTGGACATCATGGTTGTTCAATTCAAGAATGAAAAAGTTAGTAATCATGGCTCTATACCGATCACCATTGACTGTAACGTTCTGGCCATCATCGTTTTTGAAGAAGTACGGACCAATGATTCCACCAGCTCATAAAGCGCACCAAACAGTTAGTTTTTCTGGATGTAACGGTGTTTCGACATACACTTGAGAATTAGCTTCACTCCAAATGCGGCAGTTTTGTTTGTTGACGTAGCCATTCATCCAGAAGTGCGCTTCATCGCTAAACAAAATAAAATGGACGTAGTGCGCGATACGTATTCTGCACAGAACTATTATTTTCGAAATAAAATTGCACTATTTGCAAGCTTTGTTCAGTCGTGAGTCTATTCATAATGAATTGCCAAACCAAACTGAGAATAAATCACTTGACAGCTGTTAAATCGGTCGCCCTCTTGAACAGTAATACCAACTTAAAGTTCTATACCTCGAAAAAAAACACCGTTATAAACACGTTGTTCATCATCAGTATAATATGCTGTTGTCAAATTGCATAAGGAGAAGTGACGTCGAAAGCAACTGACCAAACCTTCACTGCCTAAATTTTATGTTTTCTGGAAGGTAGAAATAACTTCCTTATACCTCTTACAGAATTTCACCACATTTTTCCGCAACTGCTTTAGAAGTTATCCCAAGTCCCCTCACATGGGTTTCTACTAGTCTTTGCAATATTTAGTTTTGCAATGGAGGTGTTTCTTTTGAGTTTTTCTGACCTCATTTGGCTCTTTGTGTTTTCTTTCATTCAATCCAATAAACTTTCAATATTATTATTCTTTGGTTTCTGGATGTCTTTTATCTGTTGGTGCTTGCATACTTTCGAGCTCCTATGGCATGCTTAATTATTATGTTGAAGGCACTTCATAAGAAATTCTTCTCTTTTTAACTATATTGTCCACATTCTTTTTGAATATTCGACTCTATTTCTCAACGTATTCACCTATATGAGTGATAGATGTAGTCCTCTAAATTTTAAATACTTTCTCTGTAGAAAACCTCAGCTTTCAATTCTTCGTTGGAGCCATCTTTTGAAGCTTGGTACTAACGGGACAAATTGGTATGGCACTGATGGAGAGCTAACTGCTTTCATTTGCTGGTTTCTTAAGGAATCCAAATAATCCAAAATTAAACTTTTTTACCGTTGCAAGATCCGTATAAAACTTAATCTTTCGCTATGAATTGACTGTGTATAACATATTATTAAAAAGTTAATATTTCGCGGTCTAAAAAAAAACCAAATATAAAATCGCACTCGAGGTTTTTTTTTATATTCCGGCTTTTTCATCTACGCCACTGCCGATGATATTGCATGTAGTGTGAATTTAAGTACGTACGACGTCATGCTGAAACCCCACCGCTCTCTCTATTCATATAAGGAATTTATGGCAGTCTGTCTGTCGTATTCTAACACCACCCTATCTGACTACCCTCGCAGATTTCATTCTAGGAAAAACCCCGCTCTGTGAGAAACGACGTTCTTCTTCGAATACGGGTATTAGCGATGATTTTAAAGCGAGGATAAAAATTTAATAATTCGAATTGATAAAATTGATAGATTAGATCCGGAACATTTTCAGTAATACGAAACATACATATATCTCATTATATTTAGAAAACTGGACAGATAAAATACATTCGAACTTCCTCAGTATGCCTGATCTTTTATGATACATACACCCAATTGCAGGAACGTTCATTAGAATTTAATGGCGTTGTTAAAACTTAATCCTCCGGTAGAAGGGGCCTATTGGCTACGTTTAATGGAGGATTAGGATTTCAATGCGGAATTAAATTAACGCTCCTGAACTGTTTGATAGTCTGTTAAAAACTGAAAAGATACTTACACTAACGTTTTCTACTTTTGGTAAAAAGAAGAATTCAAAATCATGCTCCAAGGCCCTTCAAATAATTCCTCAATTCTTTCAGGTTACGACTTATACACCTAATCACCTGAAAAATTCAACTAGTTCAACATAGGCTCATAATCTTCGAAGCCCACAAATATATATAATTTAAAATCTAATCTAAATTCAAAGAAACTTTTGTTGCAAGAGAACCGTATGAATAAATATTCTAATAATTTTCCAACTCACCAATTGAGGTGTTAATGATGATTTTTTTATATCCTATTATGGTGTGACTTTATCCTCTTCATTCTGCTTTCTATAAATATATAAGATTTATCAATCTGTCGAATGAAAATGTGAAGTGAATAATCTTACTTTTCAATATCAAGATCTGGCCTAAGGTTACTTTCAGCCCAATCATGTCGGAAGTCCTTTGGGTAGTTCAGGGTAAGCTGGAAGCTCATACATTAATGATTATTTTTTTCAATAAACGTTACTTTGTTAATTGTGAATCAACACCTGATAATTTGTCGGTAACGTTGAAGAAGTTTGAAGATATATTTAAATAAATGAAACTATATGTATCTATCACAAATATTACCTGATTTCTGTTCCTCCTATATTGCAGACCACTTATCACAACACTAATTCGCCAGAGTAATGTCCGAGTAATAAGCTAAACTATAGATCAATGAGATATCAGCGAAGTAAACCAATCTGGCTCAATCACAAAATCTATTCAAAATCTCAAAAGACTCACGTTGACGTTTTGAATTCTTGCACTTAAAGCTAATGGTCCATCGATGGCTATAGTTGGGAATGACTTCAGGGAGATCCCTTAGTGACCCAACCCCAAAAGGGGTCAAACCATGCTCTAAGACCCTTCAGTCAATTCCTTCTCTTCGACCTTAAGGCCATCCCAGCAATGAAGACTATACCTTTATCAGGATTTCCTAAAAAAAAAAGAAAGCTATACTCTATTACTCTTCTTCAACAAGCTTGATGCCTTCAAAACGAGTCGAGTTTTTTTTTTCTATTATCACTACGTTTTGTATCAGAAATTGTCGCCAGAAGATGAAACATTAAGTTAAAAATATTATGGGGCGTTTGAGAGAGCAAATTCTTTGAGAAAACCAAAATTCTGTAAAAATTTTTGAACCACGGTAACTAGGGATTCA
This sequence comes from Harmonia axyridis, assembly GCF_914767665.1. Taxonomy (NCBI): domain Eukaryota; kingdom Metazoa; phylum Arthropoda; class Insecta; order Coleoptera; family Coccinellidae; genus Harmonia; species Harmonia axyridis. Next base: position 3,798,923 of record NC_059508.1, read on the forward strand.
CGGCTTGGCTTGATATTCAAGCTACTTGGCTCAAGCTCAAGTAGCTTGAGCTTGACTTGAAATAAACTCTTGTTCAAGTCAAGTAGTAGTTTTTCAATCTCAAGTCAAGTATTCATTTATTGAGTACTTGACTTGAAAACTACTACTTGACTTGATCTTGAGTTGATTCCAAATCAAGCTCAAGCTACTTGAGCTTGAGCCAAGTAGCTTGAATATCAAATCAAGCCGTAAATCCCTAACGCTGACGGTAACGTCACCTCACAAGGTCATTCTTGTGGCTGACTTTCTGGTTGAAGACTCAACAAATCTTGTAAACAACCACCGATCCTATTGATACCCTGCTGGCCAACTTTTCTCTTTCCAAAATTCAAATTACGACTTCGAAGCAACAGTTTTCAGTTTATTCCAGATAATTCTTTTGGAAACTTCTGTATTTTATTGACCATATTGATTTATTATTTTCATCAATGAACTTTTGGCGTCATTTGAAGAAAAAGGATTCAATCTATTTTAGAAATTTTCACAGTGCACGTTTTGGAATGAAAAAATCAAATGAAAATCCATTCGTTCACCGTTAAGATCTATTGGCGCCAGAATTCTATTAATGAATTTTCAAAGCAAACAATCAAGGAAAAAAATTGAAAAAGGTAATTTCTGAAAATTTCGAAACACATTAACATGAAATTGATTTTGTTGATCTCTTTTTTTGAATATGTTAGATATTCTAATAGGAAATATTGAACCGTAATGTTGAATTTTCAGGGTTGTTCTTTGACATATTCAAAAAAATTTCTTTCTTCTGAAAGAAATTCTTGATGTAATTTACATCGCAAAACTTTTGCATGATGAAAAAAATTGAGGATATGGTATTACCATATTAACTTTTCTAATTAAAGTCATATTCTAATTTGACGACAGAACCTTCATTATCAGATCTGTTCACGTTGTTTCCGATCAGATAACATAACAGAAATTAATTGAGCGATTACAAATAGGCTCGGAATTATTAAAAGTTGTACGACAGAGTCGTAAATAGAAAATATGAGCGCCTCCTTTGTTCGACTCCTCTTTATAAGTTATGAGTTATGTACGACTTTTAGGAGGAAGATGGCACTGCGGAAGACTGAAGTTTTATTGCGACTCGAGGATATAGTCGAAAAAAATTAATAATGCGTGTTCACCGTGTAGGGCTTTGTATAATGCTATTGTAGCCACTTAGCAGAAGGGTTTTGAAACATTACTTTGTACGAAACATCGGCCATAAAAATATCTCGTATAATCTCTCGTAAACCGGCAGATTTCTATCGTTAATAATAGTCAGTAATAAAAAATTACATATCGTAAATTCTCAAAAATATGTCTTGTAAGTTTAATGGGTCGCCTCGAAGCATTCTGAAAATTTACAACCCCAGATCCAATTTTGGTTCGCGATGATGGTGAACAGCCCTCCGACAATGTTGGAACATAATTATGAGAGTTGAATGGGACATGCTGTATTTCACCAAAAAATTAATAGCCAGGTGTCTGCCCTTCTTCAGAAGCTACCATCCTCTCATTCTCATCGACGTGATATTAGTCAACTAGCAACTTTGTTGTAACACTCGTAAGGTCTCGGAAGATTTTATTACAGAGCTGAATATTAGGCCTGAAAAAATTTCAATTAATTTGCGAGAAGTATCCACTGAATAGCCTCAGCACTTAACATATTACGGTCATTAACTTCAGCATTAAACGATTGAATTTTGGTTTATTATTTCCAATATTAAACCTTTGGAATCTTTCAAGGAATTAAATTTCAACTCCTGTAAATTTCAGGTTTAGGTAGTGTAGAATATGCATAACGCATCAAGGAAAAATTTGAGTCGGCTACTGAGCAACATATCAAAATGTTGAAAAAGCTAAATTCCTATGGACCCTTTCATGTCCAAACCCAAATACCTATTCCAAATATTGCGAACCCGGAAATCTCATACCCATACCAATTCTTTGCTCATGCTAAACGAATAGCTGATTTTTTTATGGAGTTATCTTGATTCCTATCGCCCTAACCTGAATACCCACACCAGGTCCAGGATGTGCGGACATACATATGGACAGACACACGCGAAATTGAAGTTTTTCATACTAGAACTGAACTAGAAAAAAAAATTTTTCGGACACCCAGCATCGTGAGTTGATTATAGACGATCCACCTGGTATACTCGTTTGATTCTAGGAGGGGTACTCCATATGAATTTTGAAATTGAAAATTAAATTTTCAAGAAATAATCCTGGAACACGTCGATTTTTGATTTTAATTTACCGTATTTTAAAATAATAATCTAGATACAGGGTGAATTACTTTCGAGTAATAGCGTCACCGTCATTTTTTGTAAATGGAACACCCCCATTTTGTCTTAATTTTCCGATAACTCTAGCTGAGCTGATTCCAAAAATGTATTACATGTTGATTCCAATTGGTACAGGGTGGACACAAATACAATAGTTTTGTGTGTGCTCATAAAGTAACGCGTAACATTCTTTTTCAGTTAAATGAACAATATTATCAAAAATACTTATTTTCTAGCGGCAATAAACAAATAATGACATTTCACAAAAAACTAGACGACTATGTTTTTTTTAAATTGATAATGAATCATTTTTTTCATATTCTGTTTGCTAGACCACAAGTATACCAAACATGTTTGGAAACAGCTCATTTTTATTAATCTAAAAATGTAAAAAACTACAGGGTGTAACATTGAAACCAATTGCCGCTAGACAATAAGTATTTGTTAATATATTGTTAATTCAACTAATAATGTTACGCTTTACTTTTTGAGCACACACAAAACTACTGTATTTTTGTCCACCCTGTACCAATTGGAATCAACATGTGATACATTTTTGGAATCAGCTCAGCTAGAGTAATCGGAAAATTGAGACAAAATGGGGGTGTTCCATTCGAAAAAAATGACGGTGACATCAGTAGTCGAAAGTAATTCACCCCGTATATTAGATTATTATTTTAAAATACGGTGAATTAAAATCAAAAATCGACGTGTTTCAGGATTATTTCTTAAAATGGTCTGTTTAGCTAAAAATGAATTTGTTCCATACTTTACGGACACAGTGTATATCAGGTGATGAAAATTTAGTTATTAAATTTTAATTTAGAATCACTATATACTACAGTAGTCGTTGAGAAAATGTTTTTATGCCATCCCTAAAATTTGTATTCAATTCCCTGATTAATATGTATCGACTAGAGTGGAAAACCTATTAAAACCTCTTTATACAAAGGATGTTGAGTCTTTCGTCCTGCCGCTCGACTTGAATAATGTGAAGAGCTCCAACTGCTAGGGACTGGAAATGACCGGAAATACGGAATATCTCCTCAGAAATGCACGCCCATCTATTCAAGTGACAGTTTTAAGGGGGTATTTCAAAGCACGACATGGGCTTATAAATATATCTGCCGTCCATCGGTCGCCACAATTATACAACATTTTACTCTATCAATATCGAATAAAAAAGATATCTAAATTGCCGACTGCTTCTCATTGTTCCCCTCGCTTCGAGACAAAGACCAGTTTAAAGACTATTTCTGGAATCTGTGATCAATTGAAACTGATCTGTGATTTTCAACACCTCATCGTGCAACATTGAAAATATTCGCTGTATTATCGACTGCTTTGCATATTTTTAGCCTCTTCCAACATGACGTTCAATTTACTTCACGCACGCAACGGAAAAGCTATGGGGTTGATCTTTAACGTTATTTTCTGGACATTCGCGAACCGCGCGATTGGATTGTCACGATATTTAAGCCAGTTCTCTCGTCAATATTTTCCGCCAAAACAATGGGGAATACTCTCTTTAAACATCACGATAAGCCGCCAATGGAGAAATAAAAACTGTTTACATCTTCATGAACCGTCGGTGGGTATTTTAATGAGGTTCATTTCCACCATCGTTGGATATCAAAGAATTCTGTTCGGGTGTTCTCGAGCTTCTAGAAATTTTAATGACATTTCAGGCATAAAATTTACCCATCTACTGAAATTTATTTACAACTGGTTGTTGAATTATACGATCGCCCTTTTCTCGAAAACTACAAGAGTTATTCGCATGAAATTTGATAAGAAAATTGCTATATGCCATACTACCTTCAACCTCAATGCTATTCCTGTAAAGACCAGATTCAAGATTCTCTATTAAGTGTTAATTATTGGAATTGCTCCAGAAAAAAAATTAACCCCTCCTAAAATTTTCACAAAAGAAAAGAATTCAGGAATAGGAATGAAAAACCGTCCTTCCAAGGTCCAAAATTTTTCTCAAGACTTGTTTCAGATAACCTATTAGATAATTTGTGGTGTTTTTTGATTGTTCGTTTGCACCAACATTTTCTTTAACTTTTTTTTTCAATATATTCCCATTGCTAAATTAAGTCATGCTTAGGTATATACCTTCGAAAACCTTCTTAAGTGGTTCTTGTGATAAATTTGGAATTGATGTTCTCCGTATAAACGTAGTCTTTGAAAGCCCTTAGCGTTATTTACATAGCAGAAGTAGACAAAGCAACATAAAAGTACATCCGCTATAAATTCGATTGAGTAGTGCATTCGTCTACGTCGAAATAGTACAATCCGAAGAAACTTTTCGTTGGCTCAAAAATAATGGTGTCTATGAATATCTCACAAGAATCATCATATTGAAATATCTTAACTATCCTAGACAGTATCGCCTTCTAATTATACGATTTGAATTTATAATTATATAAATTTACCAATTGGAAATTATTGACGTTCTTTTTGTGTGTTCTTAATTCGAATAGCTTTCTGGCCTGGGGGACAGCATTGTTCTTATATTCTTACCTTCCTATTAACATCGGCTTAGTTGCACAATAAAGATGAAGGAACTCCCTACTAATTCTGTTTATTAGGTATGCTCTAGAACAATTGACTTCAAATTGAGTCGTAGCCTAGACTTTTACAGATAACCAGAATGCCCATTTCAGTGGCGTAGCTGGAAAAATGACTAAATGAATCGGAATACGAAATATTTTGATAGACGAGCAAACTTTTATAACTTGGGATATCATAAGCCTTTTTGGTCTCTCGTTCCTGAACAGAGATATATCCTTTCTGAATTTTTCTAATTTTGAGCAAACGATAAAGTTTGGTTAAAAAATCGTTGTTCGAATTGAAAGACAAAAAACTTGGAGACTTGAAATAATCAGGATAGATTCCAATGCATGAATTATTATATGTGTAAATGTAAACTAAACATAAGAATTTGTTTTACAGTTCCTCAAAATTTGTCCACGACCGGATCAGATGTTGATGTTCGTATTTCATTTCGGAATATGCCAGCTGGTATTTCGAAATCGTTGCAGTGATATTTCAAAAACTTATCTTCCAATGATGGTTGTTTATCTACTTTAAAGACAATATACCCATAAAGTCACCGCTGAGCTAATTGTACATTCATGAATTCAATCGATTTTAATATTCAGACAAATGACAACATACTTTAACTATAGACATCTGCTGGGTTTTCGAGAGCAACTCCATTATATTTAATGATGACATATTCGGGAGATGTTTGGAATTTTCGGACACATATCTCGATTAAATATAAAATGTTCGGCACCGTACATAAACTTCTGTCAAAATTCCTTACACTTGAAATATTCCGGAATTTCTTCAGATTTCTCAGCAAAGGAAGCCATAATATAATCGTGGCGAGATGAAACAATTCATAACTGGACACCGCAAAGGAACGAAGAACCATCATCTCCGTCTGAAAATATTCAAGCTTCCGAGATAAGATCTCTCGTATGGGAGAGATAGAGAGAAAGAGAACCCTATGAATTCCACCAAAGGGTCAGTTGAGTATAGTTCACCATTGTTGATGAACTTTTATTTTTAATCACGTGAGAAAAAATCAAATAGGAATAAGATACAATTCCTCCCGGACAAGGTGTATAGGTTAGACAATAGGGCCGTCATTCTTGACAGATGGATTTCTCTACCATTCTCTTGCCGGCGTATCCCTAACTGCAAATGAATTATGTTTATAAGTGGGCGAGTGTTGGGATTCTTTGTCCGTTCAGTTTCCATATGATAAATGCCGCAGAAAATACAATGCGGTCAAATAAATGGCTACGTTCTGGAATGGAAATGATGTTAACCGGTAATTAGGCAATTTTTACGATTATGATGTTAACTAGGCAAAATTATTTATTTTTATTTCAATTTCATTTTCAACGATAACATTACCTATTTACCAAAAGAGAACACACGGCAATGGTGAATTAAATTTTTTAAGTTCTTCGAATTTAATATACATAATGGTTTATTTTTCCGCATATTAAATGTGGAACCATCAATAAAGCATCAAACATTGAGCACTAACCACTGAACTATACATTTTGGAAGGTAAATAAAAGTCGTCTGTTATTTTATTTGATTTTAGTGTCCTATTTACTTATACTGAATTCCCTTTGTTTTCTTTTTCGTTTTTTTCAAAATAACCATTGCGAGTCAAAAAAATTCAGTGAACAGTGGGGTAATTCTATGCAATAGTGAGGTCAACAGGCTTTTTGGCAGGATAATAAAATATTGATTATTGACATCCCCACAGGTTAGAATTTTAAGAACGATATATATTAATTTGTTCAACTTAAAATCAAACTTGGCAAAAATCATTACGTTTTATATATCAATTCCTTCCTCAATTAGATTCATTCAAGTGACGCCACTCAATTGCGTAAAATTACATTTCAGCATCTTCTTCGAATTTTTCATTTTTAAATTTTTATTTGTCTCGGAAATATTCAGGCGAATTGAAAATTCACATTTTTTTGTGGTTGATGAATATTGCTGAATAATTTGAGAAATATGTTAGCCTTTTCCTGTAAAATTCGATTATTATTTTCAAAGGGACACTACTTCGAACCTTCATTGTAGAATTCTCGACAACGAACGTAAGGTGAAAATTCTTATTTCAAATCTAACAGTTTACGGATTTGAATCAATCGAATCAAAGGAAATAACTCATTTTCCATTCCATTGCTGATCTCTATTAAAAAATTGCTTCAATCATGCTGTCGTGGTAATTGAAATAGCAAAGTTCCCCATTATTCAATATGGATAATAATGTCGGGCCATCATTCAAGTCTTTTACAAGCTACCAAAATTTCTAACGCGGTATTAAGCCGCTTCTCGTTAGGTTATAACCAGTGATGAAACTTTTGTGGCGCGAGAAGGGCCCATGTAATACTTTCTAGGTCATTGTATTCGTGATATAACGTTCGGTAAACAGAATTCACAAAGAAGATTAATGTCGGCTGTGTCAAAAGAGCTGGCCGCGCACTAAACAAATTTTCACTGGAACAGAATATCGAGATAACCAACTTCATAATACAATGTTTATCGCATCTATCGATTCTGAATACACGGTCGTATACGATTATATTCATAAATATCCAATAATTAACTTTGATGGATGTCTCTTCCCCACAGGCACCTTGTCTGATGTCACTAACACTTCAGATTCATTTCATCTGCACAACGTCGTTTCTGAAGAGCGGATATTATCGCTCCAATCCTATTCATGCTCCATTTATCAATCGAATGAAAAGTTTTACAGTCCCTCGTCATTATTCGCTTATAATTATATCGTCTTACGTGAATACTCTCGGTGACATTGAAATTGCTCAATAAGACACAAAATACCTATTATGCCTCCAAATTGAATGTTTTTGACAACGGAGAATCCAATCATTGACGCATTTGCTGGTATCGACGTCAATACTCGTCACGAATTTCGTTTTACATATTTCTCCACTGAAAATAGGTGCCTCGAAGATCAATTATGTTTTGAAATGAAAAAAGTTGTTAGATACGATTCGTTTAGTTTTTTCCACATTTTTTACTCCCAAAAACTCAGCATTCCACGGTGGGTACCTCCATTATTTTCAGTCATGTAATACACATCGTAAAATATTAAAAACAATGAATTGTATACAACCCGATAGCTGGAACGAGAAATATTGAGATAGCAGTTACTTCACTTTTGCGCATACTCAAAACATACCCTTTATCTGGAGAAGCCGAAAATGAGCATCCATATCAAATTCATGGAAATTGAATGAGAATTATAGAAATTAGGAGGGATTACCACCACGTGGCTTTCCACGTATTGTATGGTTTACGAAGTTGTACATTCACTTTATCTTCTTTCTCTTTACGAAGAATATAAGTGGAGGGCAGTACTGTACGACGGTCAATAATTTTTTTCACAAAATTATAGTTTTAGATCGTTTGTAATGATTTTTTGTAGATTTCTTTCAAGAATATTTTTATAATAGGTACATATATCAGTGCTTTGTACAGTGAACATATTATCATCAATTTTTTTGCGACAAACAAAAAGTTACCAACATTTTTTATTTTCAGTCGCAATTTGAAAATATGGACATTCTTCAATGTAGATTATTGTTTGAAGATAATGTGAAAACCCCATAGAAATCGGTGGTTGTAAGAGGTAAAATCTATAATTTCGTTTTGAACTGAGCTTTCACATGGTGGTATTCCCTCATAAGGCTGTTACAAAGATGTGTAGACCCAGATACTGACAGATTGATATACATACATGAAACTCAAGTTATTGAGAATGGTCTGAAGTGCATTTTGCGATGGACCTATAGATTGTATGCCAATCCGAATACCCATACCAAATTTTTTAGCAATTTTCGTCAACACTGGACTAGTAGAAAGCGAGACATAGAAATCACAAGAATTTCATATTTCCATAAGCTCAAAGCATATTCATAGCTAATTTCATCAAAATCATCGGATAAGAATTGTAGAAGTGTGTGCTGGTTCGAGGATTTGCTGTAATACAGACCGACAAACAGACACGAAACAAAATTATTTAAGAGGCAATATCACCACGTGGACTGCTCGGTTCAAACTGAAATTATACATTTTTCCTCTCACAATAATAGATTTTTATGAGTTTTCGTTTTTCACGAAAGAATTTATAATATGTCAATGTACAAAGCACTGATATATTTTTGAAATATTCGTGAAAAAAAAACATACAAAAAATCATTACAAAAGAGCTAAAAATTATAATTTTGTGACAAAAAAATCACGGGTCGCACAGTGCTACCTTCTGCTTATATGCTTAAAGAGAAAGAAGATAGAGTGAATGTACACCCTACAAAGTTTGGTCATCGTAGGAGCGCCAGAGGGGAAATGAATGGGTATCTAATGTTTAACTGATACGCGGAAAGCCGTTAGGTGGTGATCCCTCTTAAGATGTTCCAAAACTGATTTATAAATCTTAGACCAAAAGTGATCTCAGAAGGCAGACCTACGGCAAACTGGGAAGCAAAAAGAGCAGATGAAATTGAACATCTTTCGTCCTAGTGCGGTACACCTATATCGGTTTCCATGCAGGTATTTTTCATTCAGGCAGCGAACGAGGGTAATTCCTCATGCCGGATCTCGCCTTAATTACGTGTATTTATTGGTGTGAGCCGGGGAATTTCAATGAGCGATCAGACAACAAAAGCCTGAAATCAAAGCTATCAATAAATAATTTCCTACGAGATATTACCAATGTACGGTTTTATAATTCCAATAGCAAGTGAAAGTGATTAAAATGCGTTTCACGTTGCCTGCACACCCACAAGACGTGGTCAAAAATCGCAGCCCACATGTCCTTGAGTAAGACCTGTACAGGCGTACCAAATCGTGACAGCCGATAGTGTTTATTTTTGCGAAATGGGCGGTCAATGGATGCCCCGAGTACTGAACTTCGACAAAAATTTATCAATGCCCGGTACCCTGACCTCAATTTAACGGTCTGCTAAAAAAAAAAACCTCTTATCGGCGCCGTATGCAGATTCGCGAAATGCTATAAAGATAAGAATTCGAGAAAGGCAATGACGCGAAGCGCTTATTCATCTGCCGTTTGTACTTGAAATATTACCTAGAACTTTGAGATCTCCGAGTTATTCCTCCCAAGTATTACAGAGCTGACACCTATTCGGATTCTGACCTTGCCCTACACTGACTGACTTCGACAATGGGAAAACTTTATTTTCACTTGGTGTAAGCTCTTTCTACTGATTATCTTCTTAATACGTAGTGGTTGGTTGTTTCAGAGTTGTCTTCTATAGCCTGCTTCATTCTCAAGGAGATGGTCTACCGAATGGCAAATTGACTATCACTTAGTGAAACTGACTTTTCCAGAAGTGCAGTGGTTCTTAGGCTGGCCAGTTCTTGAAATCTGTACAGTATGTGTTTCCATGTTCTATTAGCAGAGGCTGCGAATTTCATCTGCCATAATAAGGCGAATTTCATAGGCATAATAAAACGAATCATGACAGATGCTCGAGGAATCTTTTTACCCCAGGAGGATCTCCTATTCCTAAGCTCTCCTTGCTGAACTTTTGCTCTGTGGTGTTCTTTCTTTGAGCCCACAGGAGGGAAGGTTCAGGTCCAGCAAATATACCCTTGGTAATCTTTTCGTTCATCGACTTTTTCATTGCCTTCCGCACCACCATGGCTTGGCAATCATTGTAAAGTGACTTTGTTGTCTCAAGCCAAATGTTTTATGGCGTTTTGGCCCTACCAGATCAGCAGAGAGCTTTTGTTATATAATTTTAAGTTCATTGTTATATGAATTTAATTTCATCAGCGTTATCTACGCCCCTATATAATCCCCTTTAGCACACTCTCAAGCAAACATACAGCTAGTGTTTCTGCTTGCAAAACAGAAGTTTTCTCATCCAGGAACTTGAATAGCTTCAATTTGGACCCGTATAGCTCCATTCAATATCATTCGATCATCCAAACCCTTCAAAATAAACCTCTGGCTTTGTACCCAGGAATATACAGTTGAAATTTGAAAACTGCTGACGAAACTGTTGTGAAAATAATTGAAAATATGGTCTTCATACTTCAAAACGTTAAAGGTGTTAAGTTCCTCAGGTGTCCATTTTATTCCCTCCATTCCAAAGGTTTGTGATAAATAGAACTGTCCAATCAATATCGACGTAAAAATGTTCTTTTGAAAGTGGTTGGTTTTCTGTCAGACGAAGGAAATCGAATCTGGCTGAAAAAAACCTATCGTGAAACCGGCAGCATTTATCGCTCTATAAATAAATCGGATTCATATGGAATATCAAACCTTCAGAGGATCAATTATCTGCACATAATAATCGAGAACCACAGTAAAATATTCCTAAAGGAACGTATCATTTGGAGGTGTTCATTTCTTGAATGCGAAGAATTACGGTGTGAGTCAAATTCCACCTTGAGAAGATATACAACGAAGCCTTTTCTTTAAGATGCTCACCTTGACAACAGGCCAGGTATTTTGGTGTAATATTTCCAATATTGAACTTTTTGGAATCGTTCGAGGAAAAAATTATAGCCCCTATGAAATATTACGTTTTCGTTTTGAAACGTGTAGAAAACAACAACGATGGGAAAAACAATCCAAATTTTACACTATGGTTTATTATTACATTCTATTTCAATTTTAAAAAAATGGGTGCAAAACATTAGAAACCAGTGAAGGAAATTTGTTCTTCATCGATCTTGAACTTAAGACTACCTATTCAAACAGCACTACACTGTCTGCTAAGCTGTCAGATAATATCGCAGTTACACTGATTCATCTTTGATCAGAGGATGAATACAACATTGCCACTAACTGTTGTACGAAATTTCATGCAAATAAAACTAAAATTTTCGGAGAAAAGCTCTGTTGCGATTCATATTTAATTTTGTTTGGATTTCCGAACGAATATTCTATATACGAGCATATATTGTATAATTTTATAAAAATTAAACTGTATCATATTAATATAATTATATGCTTCTCAAATTCTTGATCTGGAATTCTTGAGCTAACAAGATGAATGAGGTTTCGTCAGATGGACCGTGAAAACTTCAAGGGTGGTTGATTTTTATTATGCTCTCAAAAGGTTAATTATTGGAACCAGAAGTGTGAAATTTCGGTACATTCCGTTCGTGCTAATGAATTCAAGATGTGAATAATGCAATTGGACACAATTTTGTGGACCATCGGTGTGGGATAGAAAAAAAAAGAGTCGGGAGAATTTTTATTGTCACTTCTTCGAGTCACAACAACGGTATTTCGATAAATTATGTGAAATCAGCTGTTTGTCGACCGTTTCTTATTTTTTTTTTTTATTCAGAATCGGGGATGGGTGGCCAATCGGCTTGAAATGATTCAAAAAGGAAAGGAGTTCCTACCCCGGCGCAGCATTGTAAATGGCAAGAAAAACAGCCATACATCAAGATAGCAGCAGTAAAGATTCATTTCGATTATTAAAACCAGTTATATTATTATGTTCACACCCACTGGATTCTTGGCTCTCGGCAAGGAACCGCCTTGTCTCAGTAAGCGGCACTACGAAACCCACTTATTTCCATCAAATTTATTTAAATGCGGAATGAGAGGAAATTCTCGAATTTTCTCCTGTTCGTCAGATGAAAAAAATTTGAACAAGGTCTTGCGAGCTTGTTCAAATTCGTATTCATGTAATTATCGAAACTTTCTGGTCTGCGACATTTCACCCAATGCTAGGCTACCGCCTGAAAAATCAGATGCTGGTTCGATGATCTCATATTAACATATTGGAATTTCCTAATTCAACTAATGATAGGAGTAAAAACAAAAGAAATATGGATAAGAGGCAAAGGTCAAATATTGGACAAAAATTTAAAAAAGATTCACATTGGTAGGGTTGAGTTTGGTGCAACCCCAGATAGGATATGGGACTATCTCGAACAACACTTCCTGGAGAAAGCTTTTGTCTTTCCACAAGAACGAATTGTCACTATGATAAAACCAATACCGAAAAAAGGAACCATCGAGGAATTTTAAAACTATCGGCCAGCTATCTTCCTATAAACTCTAGTTCATTATTTTCTATTTTCATTACAACACTACAAACTCGAACAAAATTCTCAAAAAATCAAAATTAAAAATAAAATTTGATACCAAATCACTTTGGTCCTCCGAACTGGACAACTCGTATTTTAGCTGACTGTGTGCAGGTGTTCCAGGTAGCAGATTTAGGTTCGAAACCACATAAGAACATATCTTTTTCACAGCTTAAATTTTTTTCCGAACGATGTCAAAAGGTTCATTATTAGAAATATAGAACCAGAATACCTCAACTGTTCCTTGAGACAAGAAAAAGACGAAGATTCGTTTGAAAAGATGTCGACGTGTCATCAATTACCAATCGATGCTGACGACCGGAGTTCCAATCTTAACATACGAATATCTTCCAGTTTTACACGACCAAAGCGTTAAATTAATGGTTTGATAAGGATTAGGCCTTCCCGTTCTCGTAAAATATAGACCATTAATTGCTTTGACTGCAATATCTGGGTCACTTGCCATAAAATACACGGACCGTCTGATCTCAATCTTTTCCGCGCTGGTGATTCCATTAATCGGAAATAGGAAAAATCCTCAACACATCCACAAGACACCGTCTTATCGAATTATAAAGGGACCTAATTTTCGGTCCCAATTCCTGTTGATTCAGCTGCAATTCCCGTTTGCGATTCATATTTGAACGCGACGATCCGGGAGAAAACTTTCAACGTTTCCTCAAATTTCTAAAAATAATTCGGATCCGCTGATGGTAGAACTCCATCCCTATTTTAATTTTCTAAAGAGATTATCGACCTCTTCAGAAAGGATATCCTGAAAAACATTCCGCTTGGCACCAATTCGATGTGTAAGGGGAACTGCTAATATGCGCCAACATCGGATTTCAATCGAATTTATTGAATAAAAGTGGCGCTGACGGGCGTTCATGAGAATTAAGGTCGTTCGTCATTTCCGCGATTCGTTGTAGTTTTTTTCATGGATTATTTCCAGTCGAAGTAGGAGTTATGTGTACATTTAAATCGATCGCAGGGGTCAAGTTCAGAAAGATAGGCGAGAAATAATCATAAGAGCATAGACAATATTTGATTATACATCGAGTCACGAGACGAAAGGTGTGTGCAAAATGGATGCCGCGCTAGCTCACAATCGATCAAAAGCAACAACGTGTTAATAATTCTAAGCAGTATTTGAAGCTGTTTAAGTGCAATAAACCTGAATTTTTGCGTCGATATGTGACAATGGATGAAACATGGCTCCATCATTTCACTCCGGAGTCCACTCGACAGTCAGCCCAGTAGACTGCCAACGATGAACCGAATCGAAAGCGAGGAAAAACACAACAGTCAGCTGACAAGGTTATGGCATCAGTATTCTTGGATGCGCAAGGTATAATATTCATTGATTATCTACAAAAGGGCCAGACCATCAACAGCGATTATTATATAGCGTTATTGGATTGTTTAAAGGATGAAATTGATAAAAAACTGCCCCATTCAACTATGTTGATAATAAAATCAAATTTTGCCAAAAAATGTGTTTTACTATGGTAGATCGAGGACTTTTCAATTGGCCTGTGACCATAAGGGTTATACCACGTCATCAAGGGTATATTCACTTTTCAATACGCCGTAACTATGGGAAATTTACGAATTTTATTGGTTCATTAAAACATGAGTTATATAAACTTATATAATCGACAATTAAATGCGTAAGGTCCAAATAAAAATTCACAGATTAGGCAAATCATTTGCGCAACATAGGATTCACACTTATTTTCTCATAATTCTAAATCTCATGTACTAAACAAAAGGTGGAGTTTAATCGAATGTAGAGTCGTCCAGTTGAATACTAGATTATCCATAGTGTAGGTATAATGTGTTATATTTTATGCTGGTCGACTGGCTGACTGGTGTATTCTCCAAGCGCATTATAAATCTATAATGCATCTCGTATTGAAAAATTGAAAAAAGACATCCACATGTATAACTATCATGTGAATTCGTTACTATGCGCCGCCCATCGAAGATATCCTGGATCCGTCACTGGCTGAATCTGTATTTTCCTCCTTCCAAGAGGATACCAGAAAATGCTCATTGAAAGGTTTAAGCTAAGAGGGATTGTTCTTTCTGTCGCTAAATGCCAATTCTCCTCTATGCCGCCGAGTTTGAGTGTTATCCGTCATTAAATTTGTTTACCCTATTTTGTCATGTCGAGTCTGTTTCGATACAAGACTTAAAAGATTACTCTAGTCGATTCTTGAAGTTGGATTCGACATTTTGGCATAAATATATACCAGGGCGTGCTTCGTATGCGATACAATAATTTTGATGTTCCATTGGCCAATTCTAGTACTTTTTTGTCACAGTAGTACTTGGTGCATGAGATGATTGAACGATACCTCGACAGCAAAGTGACCTTGCGTCATTCAGCTGAAGTTCCTTCGTTTCTATTCCTCCGAATATGGTAAACTCATAAACTTGAATTCTGAAAATTACCGATGTGTGTACCCGATAGAAAATGATAAGTTACTCAATATTCTTTTTGCGGTGATAAAGAGGTGTGAGATACAGATCGTTATACCTTGTCAATTACTTATTTGGTATACACCCGAGCTGTGTAACCGGCTGATATCTCATTCTAGAAATGCTGGGAAATTTGAAAATGCCTTTAAATGGCCTGACAGTAATAGGCACATGCATCAAGAGCGCTTCACAGTCTTCAGACCGAGAGATCACATCAAAAATAGTTACACCTCCAATACGCTCTTTGGTATGCACCGTTATAACAGGAGTCCAGGAGACGACTGTATACATATGGTATTTGTATGATATGTACTGCTATGCTTTATTACTGTTGGCATTTTTTATGTTTCAAGATTTTAGAGCGAAGACTCAAGAAACAAGTTTCACCGGCAATGAATACGAATTGACGCCATTCGGCTTGTAAATGGTAGGTGTCCGAACAGTTGGAATTTGTCGCAAGAATTAAGGGATTATACAGTCATATTCATGGAAATTATCGGGGAAATATTGAAGAAATTTGCAAAATAAATCACAGCATAAATTATTTTTATGTATACCATGTCGAAAGTTGCCGGCAGTTTGTCAATGTAACACAATTTTATTTAACGCATTTTCAGAAGTTCACCTTTATGTCGATTGAAAAACTGTTACCTTCAAGGAGTAATTCAAGCTGTGGAAGAAAAAGTCAACTAGAACCATATCGGTGAATTAACAACATTTGTTGAATTTTCGATCAGAAATTCAATTCGTGCGTTATCTTGATAGAGAATCCATTTATTATCTTTCCACTAATATGATTTTTTTTTTGATGAATAGTGAACACATTTCAGGTATATTGCAGATTGCATTTGAAGTTGTGAACTAAAAAAACCCTATTTGCTCGTTAATCTAGTACACTGTTATGAACTGACAAAGTAGACAACTGTGAACAAGTGTAATTTTATAGAGATACAATTTTTTCTCATGTGTTTATCGAATGAAAGTTTATATCTTCGAAATAATGACTTTTCGTCTGAAACATTCAATTGGTGAAAGAGTCGAACTAGTGATTCGGAGGTTGCGGGTTCGATTTCCGCTCGAGGAGGTTTGTCATCCAATTTATATATTTTTTGAATCTTTTTTTCAAAATGAAAAACCACCTGGTTTCTATCTACTATCTGAAGCTATAAGAATTTCCTACGAAAATATTTTTCAAATTTGTAAATGGCCTTCAAATAATTGGCAATTTTGTGAAAATATTGAGCGTTTCTCGATATGTATGTACACAATTCATTGGCGTTGTTTTATTTCATTAAAAATCAGGATATAAAACAAATAATTGACCCCTTGTAATCAGTTGCAATCAAATGTCTGATTCTCATCAATTGTTCAATAACAAACACGGTACAATACTTTCGTCAACGATAGTTAAAATCGATGCTCCACAAAAGCGTGCTCATCGTTGGGTTTCAACCGACAAAAAAATAAAAAAATCAAACGGCCGGAATGTAATTGACATTTACAAGGGGGGACCGATATTTTTGCGGTTTTCGGCGTTATTGAACTTTCTGCGGTGTGAAGGATCACTTTCTTAGCCACCGACACCAATAAATCCTACTGACAATGGGTCATAATGGTAACCCCTCGATATTCACGGTCCTAGTGATTGCAAAGAGAAATTTTTCTACGAAACAGTCCATCATCATAATGTCATTTGATCGTAATTAAATTTGAAGCTTACTTTACACGATAAAGTCAGATTTTCGAGTTATGTTTTCAGTGATGAATATTTGCATTAATGCTTAAATGTTTTCAGCCCTTAAATTTAGATTTTCAAATATGAAAAATCTCAGATTCTCATAAAATTTAGTATGCAAATTATGATGTCATTATTCTTGGTATAACTGTATATAGGTATATGTGGTCTTCAAGGCGCAATTGGCGCATGAATCAACCAGCTCTTGGCTTCATGACAGTAATGCTTTTCTATTTTTTTTTATTTTTCTTTAATTTTCTATAGATTTCGACTACGCTATCAAAATGAAATTTCGCACGATCATCTTGAAATTTTGCATGGGGCTATATTGTTATTTCATATGAATACCAAGAATTTCAACTCCGTCGATTCTGTGGTCACATCTGAACTGCGGTTCTTTTTTCAATATTCTTCTTTTTTTCTATGGCTTTGATGACGATAAAGATGTAACAATGAGCTTGAACTTGTAAGATTGTATCTACACGCAATATTTCCCATTAAAATGGATGTTGACTATTTTTTTCACTATATTCAGCTTGAGTTTTTTCTGATTCTAGGTTTTTTCTTTCAATAGTTATCGTCTTTATGACCGGAAAAGATGGAGGGAAAAAGTTGAATTTGACCACAGATTCGTAATCAGTGATTACGAATTACTGATTCAAAATTTTAAAAAAATTCAGTTATTGTAACAAAAACCTGTACCTATTCGTAGGAAAATACCTTTCTCAATAGTTAGAAGCAGAAGAATGAGAAGAAGGGGGGAGTTAACTGTTGTGTTAAATGTGCCCTGTTAGTTCGATCGATGTGAAAATGGAAACTCTCAGGAAGTTCGCAGAATGTCTTAAAAAAATCCATTGATTTCGCCAAATTATGAAAGATCCGCTGAACACTGGAAAATCAGTCAGTAATCGAAATAAGAGGATATTTCGCAGACCGCCAAGCAGGTAAATTATTTCTGTATAAGAATTTGAGCCGAATATTCCAAGGATGATTGATGATAAAATGAGCTGGCAAGCTGAAGGCAGAAATGGGGCCGACAACTAACTCCCGAAAATGCGAAGGCAGTGGTTGGAATAATGTGAATCCTGCAAGAGACGAATCGAATAATTCACAATTTTTGATCGTTAGCCCAATTTCGAATGGAGTCATTTTCATTTTGGGTCGAAGAGATGGGTAAAAGTGTCACGAAGTTAGATCAATGATGATTACTTTCGCTTAAGAAAGATTAATTCTGAATCTATTCAAATTTACATACAGCATGTTCCTAAATTTGGAACAAATGATAAAATTGAATAAAATTCAAGACAAAAATCCCATAAACATTGGCCCTCAAACGCTTTGTTTTCAAGATACAGAGTGTTACTTTTAGTCCTACTTTTTGCTATGACCAGTTTATACCAGTTTATCGAATCTTCCCTACAGATTGGGTAAAGGAGTACCAAATCTTATTTTATTATTATTTATTTTAATTTATTCAACACAGCTTACTTACTCGATCTTCATAATAATATGGATTTTCCTGAGGATTACTATGGAGAATTGTCGAAAACTTTAAATTGGAATATGTTTATAGGACTTTTTTTTCTTGAAATGATCCGAGGAAATTATGAATTTAGGAACACCCTGTATTTCATAATAGAAGAACAATGCAATTTTAATTAGTATTCCTTTCTCTCCCATTGAATATCTCGAAAGCATAGTAAAAATCATAGATGAATATTTATTGGGATAATAAATCCATAGTAGCAATTCAGGTTTTTAATTTATCGATTTATGTCTTCAATTTTCAATGAACGATTTAATTTAATTTGATCTTTCGATATCAAAATCCAAAAACTACTCAATTCCAAAACAAAATGAAAATTTGTGCTAAGATCTAAGAAAACTTGTAGCGGAATCCATAACATAAATCAATTATCACCTTGATACCTTTAAAATATAATTCCACTCACCTAGGTTCATCATGTAGAAGTTCAATCAAATTGTTATTGCCATGATTCAGAGAAGCACTTGTGGAAAAGCCATAATATATCTAAGCATCCAGTATTCTGGAAATAATTCTACTTTTTCCTGTATGATAAACACAACATAGAATGAATCTAAATATTTTCAGTAATTATCAGGAATAATTCACCTTAGACTATCCTGATATCATCAATTCTTCTAAGTATTGAATGAAATACAATCAAAGACTCGAACTGAAATATTATTCAATCTCAAATTGCATACGCAGAAAAATACGTCCTCTAAAAATGCAAAATCACGATCACCACCCTATTCAAATCAAAGACTTATGAAGTTTTCGCAATAAAAACATCGAAATGTCAGTAATACGCATATTCTAACGAAATCAGTTCTGCAAGCCCTCTATAGAAACTTTTCATTTGATCGGATCACAGAGTATCACAGATGTTTTCAAAGTACACGCCCACCTTTCAATATTGAACATAAATGGAAATATCTAGCTTGCTCGGGTATTTCTTCCGATCATTTCAATACGTGAATGAACAGCTCTGCATTATTGCAACCAAAGTTTATGATTTTCACGTCAATAGAACTGATATTTAAAATTTCATATCTATGGAACCCTATATGGAATATTGGTTCTCGATGAAGAATAATGTTTTCACCATATTATGACAATTACCTAACAGGTTATGTCATTCCATTTTGTTTACATTTCGAGAAATTATTGGTTGGAAATCTTTGTGATTACTTTAGAGATCCGATTGAAAGATTTTTTCTCGGGAGTCTATAATTCTTATCCGATTCTCATGAAATTTGACATAACTCTATCCCATTTCAGTCTCAGTTTGATACGAGTTGGGTGTGAGTATTAGGATTAGATTGTGAGCTTTTCCACAGAAATTTCGTTTTGTCAGATGTATGTGATATTCGAATTTTGAGCAGGAAATAGTCTCACTGATCACGAATCCGTCCGCAAATTCGATTCTGTCCGTCCGGTAGTTCGTCAAGACGATAACTTTCTAAGGGAAAGACCTATAAACGAAAATTTTCAGGATACGTTCGAATCTCCAAAGCCGCTACGAAGTTCGTTAATGGGTAAAATCCGACTAGGGGTTCTGTAAATATGTTCATTGGAAATATTGGTTTCCTATTAATTTCAAACTTGCGAATTTGATCGAAATGAACATTAGCAGTTGGATGTGTAATGACAATTTGAATTCTTGTGCAGAATTCCATGTTGGTAGCGTTACAAAAACCACAGAAAATTCAAGAAGAATATAGAAAAAGAAATTCCCAAATATTTGTGAGACGGAGTTGAGATTTTGGGTGTTGATATAAAATAACAATTTCAAGCTGCGTGGAAAATTTCAAGCTGAGTATGATATCGGATTAATTTTCGACTCAATGATAGAATCGTGATGTGGCAACCGTCGAGATATGTCCCAAAATTCGAATAAAGATTTAGTGGGTCCTGCCAAGATATAAATAAATATCTCAATCGGTCGATTGGAATCGAAAGTAAGGAATGGTGTTGAATTGTGCTCGATATATTTATAAATAAACATCGAATCAGTGTGACAATAAATGGTCAGCAGCGTGAATAAACCAGACGAAATGTTCCACAGTCTCACCATTGTCATCGTTTCTTGGAACTAATCCAAGAGTTGAAATCGATCCACAACAATTCTAACCTTCGATATGCATAATTTTCTAACGTTGAGAAGTGTAATCTTTCCATTGAAATAACTCATAATCGACCTTGAATCATTATTAATTATACATTTCAGGTTCTGGTATCAATTAACTTGTGGTTAGAACGGATCAAATGTTCTCTGGTGTATTTTTGCCAATACCCAGACAAGCATCTTCAATCTGCGTCATTTATTTCCTATTATGTGAGATATTTTGGTTCAACGTTTTATTATCTCGAACAAAGACCATCGGGATTTGTTTCTACCAAGTGGACTGTATTAATTTTTATTTTCGGAAACACTCGTTAAGTCACAATTTGACTAAAGATATGGTCCTTCGAGCCGGATTAAAATTGATACAATACAATCGAATCAAATATTTTGATAATCTAAATTGAATCTCCTAGAGTGTTGTACTCAAAAATATTGTGTTCATTCCCATCATAGACTCACATGTTTCAAATCCATCGTCTAGTTTCTAGTTTTTGAGCGAGATTGTTCTATCATTTCTACACAATGCCTCTTCAACACTGTAGGTTGGATAGAGATGAAAACTTGTATTTGGATGTAAAATACCATACGAAATATCATGCTGATCACGTTACGATAATCATAGAAAATTCAAAAAGAATATCGATAAAAAAATTCAATATTTCTGTGACCACAAAACCGACGGAGTTGAGATTTCGAGCTCTGTATAAAATTCCAAGCTGTGCCATAGAAAATTTTAAAACAATAAAATAACATAAAAAAATACCCAATATTTCCGTGACAACAAATTCCATCGGTATGAGATCAACGTGTATTTTCAGAGTAACAATTTCAAACTTAGTGCAAAATTTCGTGTCTATAGCTTAATCAGAACCATAAAAATGCATGCAGAATACCTCCAAAAAACCTTTTATTTCATTAATGACAGTTCTGATCTAATTTGTGATTTTACGAATGAATAAGAAGTAACAATCTCAAGCTTTTTTGCAACAATATTTTGTGTTGATCGCGTTTCCAGCGGAATATCAAAAAAAGAAAAAATGGGAGAACACCTATAAGAAGAGTTTTCTAGGTTATTTATGCGCCAATTTCCCCTTTGGATATACAGTGGTCTTCAAGGGCGTCAGTTCTTTACTCATTTTTTAGCACTGAATTTTTCACTTTGAACTGACGAACAGATTTTTATGCTTCAATACGGAGCTAGATATATTCAGAAAGGGTTACAATTTTGCTCTTGAGAATAACGTTTATTATTGGATATAATATACCGAAAACTTTGAAGACGGTTCAAGGAAAAAAGTCCAACGACCTCTGAAATTATCTTGGACAATATTTTTCATTCGGTGACAAATATTAAGAGGAATTTGGGATTAAAAATTTTGACAACTGAAAAATTAGTTGCGAAGTGCTGAACACCCAGGTTCATCGTACAATAAATTGAGGTGTATGTGTCTACCTGAAGCAGAGGTGGGTCAGCTGTTACCTCTTTACAGCATCCCTATGTATTATGGTACCTACATTTAATTGACTACTTGATACGGTTAATGGAAAATTATTAGGAGGGCATATAATTTCACCACCATGCTCAATAAACATAACACGTTGAGGATGAGGGTATTCCCATAAGATTACCACTCTGAAAAATCGATAATATACATGTAAAACTGCCCATACGTGCATGTGAAAATTTTTTTAACTCCATCGTTCGATTTTGACGACAGTTTCGAGTGCAATAATCTCATCATTCCGTGTTCTCCAATATGATGAAAACGAAATATAACTCATGCAGCAAATTCTCTGAACAAACTTCAAATTGTTGCATAACTTCAGTCCATTTTAGCCTGAATGCGCTGTACACAAACTTGTAACACGTTGACGGGCTTGTATTGATTAATTAAAGTTTGTTATATACCTAGATATTTGAATTTGAAATTCGGAGATATGAAATACCTGAATTTTATTGGGTTTGACATGTAACAAAAGTCAACTGTCGTAAAGTTTTTTTTAGAATGTTTAACTTTATCTAAAGAGTGTTTTGTGGATTGTCATACAATGGACATCGAACGAATATAATCTGCTCTGAGAATTATTTAAAAATATGGTCAAAGAATCTGTTGTTCAACATGGATATACATATTATCTTCCCTACATCTATATCCGATTAATAAACAATGTATACATCAACGAATATCTATCCATACAGCAGCTTTTGAATATTCAGTACAAAATTCCAGGATGAGTGTGACACTGACAATATCAGGGATTTAATTTTGTTCTGTAATATTTGTTGGCTGACCTGGTGTTACCTTTGAGCTTGATCGATATTCAATCGATCGTCTTTCAGAGTGATTATTTTTAATGGCAATTTGAACTAGCTTGACCTGAATTCTTTTGAACAAGTAGAGATCTAGCCGTCATCTGAAGATTTTATGGTCCTTGTATATCTTCGAACTAATGTTAGGTTGTGTGAAATGAAGCTCTCCAATCTTTTTCTTAACACATATTATCGGTTTTTGTTGATAGTTTTCTAGGTTATACACATGCTCTTTGGTTTTATTGCGGCCCATAAACTGCCAACACTCAGAATATCGGCTCTATTATATAGCTGTTGGAACGTCATTAGTCCTAGGCGCCTTTGTGGTACTTCACAAGTACTTGAGTGTTGTATTTGGCAGGTAGCTTGGCTGATAACAACGGGATGTCCATTTCAATTACATTCCTAGGCAATATGCGAAGTTTATAAAAACATAAACTCTGTTTATCTGAGACGATAATTAACTTTCTATAGGTTTGGTGTGAAGTGTTTCCTCTTGAAAGAGGTGCTATAATGATAAGATATCGAATATAAAGCCTCAACGAACGTGTGTTCATGAGAAACACAAAGACTAAATTTTTTTTTCTGTGTGTGATCATCTTGAGCGACACATCATAAAATACTTCACAGTTACCTGTGTGATTCTTTGATCTGTTGTGCTCACACAGTTTTATATTGTAATAACTTCTTCTTTGAAATTAGTTGTTTCATTTATGAAAAATACTTAGTTCATTATTCTTAATGTAAATAAATGACCACCCTGTTTTTTCGAACGTTATATTTATTAATAATAATGAATCGTATCTTCATCTTACTGAAGATCACGTTTAATTATAAATAGCACCAATAGGTATACCAATATAACACAAAAGATTCACCTCATAAAAAACTCTAACAGAAAAAGATCAAATACCATAGAAGATGATACAAATTATGGTAGAGCCTTGTCTGTTTTCTCGGATCGATAAGGGTAATTTATCATCAATAATTCAGTTTGGAACTATTGATTTTCCTGCTTTACGATGATACATATGGAATATTCGACTTAAACAATTCACTTACTACCTAACTATAAAGATTACGTATTTATATTTACCCGCTCTATTTGAACTATGTCGTTGTCTAACAGAAACAAAGGATAAACTTAATTCTTGTAATTCACTTAAATTGCTACTGTCGTGGAAATAGATTCTATTATTCTCTAATAGCTGACTCCATATCATTCAATTATTTAAAGCTTCTACCCTATTTGGTAATAATTTCATATGTGAATTGTTATTGGAAAACGGAAAACATCAATAAGAAAAATAGCATCAACTAAGAGGTGACTTAACTAAAAATTCGAGAAAACTACTGAGTTGGCATTAGGAATTCCGTCATAGGAGACACCCTTATCACGTTTGCCATTTAAAGAACTCAACCATTCGAGATCCTAACCTACTCTGAAAATAATAAGTTTCTACGTTTTGAACGCTGAAAAACATCGAATTAGTTTAATGAAGATATGCGAAATTTTGCTTTCGTTTGCAACCATTAAAATGATTTCATGGTCGAATTAAAGAAGCTTTTTATGTCAATATCTATAACTCATCCATTTTAATATATTTAGGCACCAATTCGACATACAATATGGATTTGCATATTTTATGTAAATGGAATAATTTGAATGGATTTATTTAGGAATATTTCAGCTATAAACAGGAAATTATTGAATTTGATATAGACGTAGCCAGTCCTAAGAGGCACAGTTAGAAAATCCATTAAATATTAGAAGATATGAGTCTCCACGCCATAAATTCCATAAAGCCTTGCTCTTTTAACAGCTGAAATTCATGGGAACTCTTTCAGATCATAGGATTTTCATCTTTTGATAACAGGACAACCTGATGCCGATATGACACTTATATAACACAGAATTCAATTTATCACAGGGATTGGGAAAAATTTTATTCTCCCATTTTCGGGGTTTTGATCCACAAAATATAAATACGAATCGTTGTGATACTATGCTTCCACGTCCCTCTCTCTTTAAACGTTAGTACAATTGATACGTCGTTTTGGCTGTTATAGAACTAATATCTCCCGAGAAACTTTAATTTTGGCATGCGCAACACACTCCGTATATTAAAATGCGAAATTTCTATGCAACTCCCAACGTAGCCAATCAAATTAAATCAGAATCGGGCTAGTAGAATGCCTAATATAGATTATAGAGTAAAGCATGAATAAGGCATGAGTAAGGCATATCCGAAAGAAGTAAAATTTTCATGTAACATTTTTCTACCCGTTCCAAATATGCATACATATTTTCATCAACATCGGACCAGTAGAACGGAAGATATGAGAAAACCTGGAATTTCATGTTTACACATGCTGAATTCTCACCTTTTTTCTGGAAATTAGGGATGTTATAAGGATGTATGGATACAAAAACTGACAGACCTGCATGATATCTCAGTTATTCATGATGGTATGAAGTGCATTTTGCGATCGGGGTTTTTTTTATCCAAAAGTGATCAAAACGCTTCGGTAGACTCAGAAATAAAATTTACCACAATAAATCGGTATCAGATAGGAACCTTTATTTATAATTCTTGAGAAAAGCACTGGAAAACTGAAAGTCCCCAAATTTATTGTTTATTTTTTTTTCTCCGGCGATTCTAGTGGCTCGTTATTATGATAATAAACCAGAAGGCCGTAGTGTCATCGACGAAACGTTGTGTGGGGTCCTATGGCCATTATCTCGAGTGCCTCGAAAAACTCGAGTGTTTCTTAATCTCTCAGTGACGATTCCAATTCCTGAATACGATTTTCCTTATTAAGCTTCATTAGGAAGGTGTCCAGATTGATGTTTGTAAGTTAAGATAATCACCGTAAACCCTTATTCGAAGAGAGACTAAATACTAGCAGTAATCTCTCACAAAAACCTAAGCATGTTCGAAGCTGAAGAGTACATTTGTTTCTACAATGTTGACATTTCCCAAGGAATATAAATAAGGTTCAATTTGAATCTATCATTATCATCTTCACCATTTCATCTTGTAAACTTAACCATGTGGGACGTATCATGAATTTTCATTATCTCCTCAAGATATTACAAATGAGATCACTTCATTCGCCTAGTGAAATCCTAATAATAGTAATCTGTACTACTGCTTTGTAATTATCCAGTAATTCAACTTATTATTCATCGAACCATTGTCAAAGAAGCACTGCAACGAGTACTTAATTTCAGTATTTAACATATTGAGCTCTCTTCGCTCTCAACAGGAATTGGTTAGCTCAAGTATGCTCAAGTATTAACAATGCACAATACCTAAATTAATTGACACCAGTCTATTTGAATTGAAATTCACAGAATGTGCTATATTGCTATCAGATACAGGACCGTGTCTAACTGAGCAGCAAGATTAAATTATGTTGTCGACGGTTATTTGATGCAGCCCTACCAGAAATGTAATTGTTATTAGTCCCTACATCAGCAAATCACCATTTCGTCACATGAATATACATCAGGTTGTTAGAAAATTTGTTTTCCATTCGAAGTTGAATAATAATTCTATCAAAAAAAATCGTAGTATCTTGTTTAGAACAATAGTTTCACCATAATCTCTTCGAAAATGGGTAGCAAAGTGTAACGTCTTAGTGATTAACCTAATAACTGAATTCGGAAACAAATTATTTTTGAAACTATTCACATTCGCGAGATATAGATCATGTAATGGGGGGGGGGGGGGGCACAATAGACCATTAGGTACACCGCGTAAAACTAATTTGTCTATATACATTCGCGATTCAAAAAATCCTCTGTTCTTATAGTAAAATGTTTTTTGATTGAAGAGACCGTAAGTAGCCTGCTATGCTCCGACAACAATATTTTTCACCGCAAAGTTATAGTTTCGGAATTTTTGAATATATCTTTTCATCATGATCTTCATAATTACATAGTTAGCATTCTTAATATTAATCTAATCGGTTGAACGTATTTTTTTTTATGACTTCAATCAGAAATATATGAACTATATTGAGCCAATTGAAAAGTCCCCGATCTGATGTGCAGATGGCGTTGCTAGTATTAAATCCATATGAATTTAAGTTAGTACTAACCTTCAAACGATACGTGCCAAAATTTGACAGCAGTCCGACTAATTGTTTGTGAGATATTGCGTTGTGAGTGTAGCTACCTTTGTTATTTGAAAAAAGATGGAAAAAAAAGAATTTCGTGCGCTGATAAAATATTGCTTTATGAAGGGAAAAAATACAGTTGAAGCATAACCTTGGCTTGAAAAAGAGTTTCCGGGGCCTGCACCAGGAAAATCAACCATCATTGATTGATATGTTAAGTTTAAACGTGGTGAAATGAGGACCGAAGACGGCGAACGCAGTGGACACCCAAAAAAGGTTGTCATCAACGAAAATATCAAAAAAGTTCACAAAATAATTTTGAATTTCCGTAAAGTGAAGTTGATCGAGATAGCAGACATTGTGAGCATATCATCTGAACGTATACATCATATCATTCACGAATATTTGTACATGAGAAAGCTGTGTGCAAAATGGGTGCCGCGCGAGCTCACAATCGATCAAAAGCAACAATATGTTAATGATTCTGAGCAGTGTTTAGAGCTATTTAAGTGCAATTAAGCTGAATTTTTCGTCGATATGTGACAATGGATGAAGCATGGCTCCATCAATTCACGCCGAAGTCCAATCGACAGTCAGCTGAGTGGACTGCACACGATGAACCGAATCCAAAGCAAGGAAAAACATAACAGTCAACTGGCAAGGTTATGGCATTAGTATTCTGGGATGCGCAAGGTATGATATTCATTGATTACCTCCACAACAGTCAGACCATCACCAGCGGTTATTATCTAGCGTTATCGGATCTTTTAGAGGATGAAATCGTTAAAAAACGGCACCATTTGAAGAGAAAAAAGATGCTGTTCCATAAAGACAATACGCCGTGTCACAAATCAATGAAAACAATGGCAAAATTGCATGAATTGAGCTCCGAAGTGCTTCTGCATCCACCATATTCTCCAGATATGGCCTCCAGCGACTTTTCCTGTTTCAAGACCTCAAAAGAATGCTCGCTGGAAATAAATTTAGCGCCAATGAAGAAGTAATCGCCGAAACTAAGGCCTATTTTGAAGCGAGAGACAAATCGTACTCAAAAATGGTACCGAAAAGTTGGAAGATCGCTATAATCGCTTTATCACCCTCGAAGGCAACTATGTTGAATAATAAAATCGAATTTTGCCAAAAAAAAAGTGTTTTACTATGGTGGATCGGAGAGTTTTCTATTGGCCTGTTAGCATAGAATTTGGGTTTTTATTGTATTGGACGATTCCAAAGATTCATTTTCAGGCATAATGAACTGCGGAACAAATGATGAGGAGATTTAGAGTGTCACAAATATCAATTATCCAAATTCTCACTTTCAACTGTCGTCCGAGCTTTTGAGGTTTCGTAACAGCTGTCAGGATCTGCATCAATTTCGTATTCGAATTCCTCATTTAACGATCAAACTACTAGTGAGACCGCGGAGGGTAACCGTACGAAGTTAATCTGAATTGAAATTAGGATCGGACAGTATGTCAATGCCTCAAAGATTGTCTGTTGCCACTGTGAAACCCATGGTGCGGCGTAAATCATGGAACGCTGAAAAATTAAACCAGTGTAGGCTAAACAATTGCTAGGAACGTCAGTGTTGTGTTCGGTTTTATTATGAAGAGTGATTAATGTCCAAACGGCCAGATTTCGCAATTCTCTCTCATGTACCGTATAGTGTCTTAAGCGTACCGCCTACATAAATACAGCCTATTTAAAACACTCCAATTGTGATATAATTTATGAAACTGTAGCATAAATAAATCAATGGCTCGAATATGTGCTGTTATAGGAAGATAACTCAATTATACCTCATCTTGACGATGATTTCACACCTGGTCGCGGGAATCTGAAGATATCGGGCATATTCAACTATCATCAAAATTTTTATTCACAGTCGATTCATTGCTATGAAAATGATGCAAATTTCACAATATTGCTTATTTTTTCGAGCTTGTTCCAAAGGAACGGTGGGCTATCGATTTGACCATATGTCTAGCCGAGAATGAACTTGAATAATTGGCTTCGACCCACTGAAGAGGAAT
This sequence comes from Harmonia axyridis, assembly GCF_914767665.1. Lineage (NCBI taxonomy): Eukaryota > Metazoa > Arthropoda > Insecta > Coleoptera > Coccinellidae > Harmonia > Harmonia axyridis. Next base: position 3,828,241 of record NC_059508.1, read on the forward strand.
TTGAGGTTTTAATTAATTTTGTCCTTTTTGGCCTGTCCAGAATGTTTTGAAGAATTGATATTCTCAGGGTAAGTTAAGGATCCGGATATCTTGGCTAAATTCAGAATAAAATAAATCCGTTTGGTGATTGCGAAGTTATTCCCAAACGAAATTTTGTTTTCTCTTTAATTGAAAAAACTGAAACTTAGAAATCAGTTGCAAAATAGCTAAACGAATGTTTCACGAAAAAAAATTTCTGATTTGATAATTCTATGAACCACAGAGTATGTTTCGGATTATTTCATTTTGTTGATGTATGTAGGTAGTTGATTGTTCGAGAAATAAGGTTTTAAGTTCGATTTCTTCAATATCATAATTTATTCATCGAGTTCTCATATTAGTTTGTTTTTTTATGTAATACAACCTTCTTGTAGCAAATTTCAGAGTCTATTGGATTTTTATAGGATTTTGGATTCTACACATTTTTTTTTTGGATTTTCAAAACCAGTAGTAATTTCAGCGTATTTTTTTATTAACAATGGTCTATGAAGCTTTTCGAGTTCACAGTGGCATAATATTCTGCTTCAGTTGTAGAAACCGCGCTCTACACACAAAACCATTACAACCGTTCTGAAGATGTCAACATCGTAACCGAAACGTTTCTTGAACGCTTATTACGATTCTGTGTATTAGAATGTGGTTATTACAACTTCATTTGAACATCTGTACTAATCTACCCAATCAACCAAGTCAATTAATACACATTTGACTTTTTACATAGGCGTAACGAAGAAATCAGAAGAAATACAATATTGTAACTAACAATTTGAAAAAAAATGTTTTTAAATTGAAAGATTTTGCTTTTCAAAGTGGGGCAACCCTCCTCCCACATGAGTCAGCTCTTGTTACGCCACTGATTATATCTCCTGAAATATTCAACACAGCTCCCTCAAATTAAATCGTTTTTGAAGATCGACCTTTGATCTGAATCATATCGAAATTTCAAGTCCTATCCTGCCTCAATAGAGTTGGAAACTTTGAGGAAATGAGGAAATTCCTTAGTAAATTGTTGACAACTTATAATTTCTGAAATAAGTAATCGCACAACTGCGAGCAGTGCGAGCATTCTCATAATCTACCCTATCGAATCAATTGATAGAATTATATTTAATTCTCATGTGAGAAATTTAAATTATTCGTCAAATAAATTTTTTTCAAGGAAAATTCGAGCATAATTTTTCGATATAAAAATTTTCGAGGAAGTTCCAATTTCGGCTAATTGGGGATCGTTCATTCTTAGTTCGCTTACAGATCCTTCGTACACCTTACAGTTCATAAACATTTCAACTCGAAATTTTGAAAAAATCATTAAAATTGTAATCTCTACAAGAATCGTTATAACTATTTCCTAAAATATTGATCACAGTCACCTCAAATAAAAACATTTTTATAGATCGAACTCTGATCTAAAACATATCAAGTCCGTATCTAACCTCAAGTTGAGTTGGCAGCCTCGAGAAAATTATCATATTTTATTTGAATATTTCAGTTTAGAATCTATTTCCTCTGGAATAATGGACTAATCGCTCAACTGCGATCATTTTCGTTATCTATGTTATCGAATCAATTGAAAGAATTTATTTAATTCCCATGTAGAAACTCGGAAGTTCAAAATTCGGCTAAGAGTAAAAATGTTCTCTACAAGAATTGTTATATCCATAGGCGTAACGAAGGGAGATACTGGGGACATCACCCCCCATTGATTAGAAGAAATTTTGTGTTTTCAAAGAGGGGTAACCCCCTAATGAGTCAACTCTAGTTACGCCACTGGACTTTTACTAGTCCGGAAAATGTTCCGTAGATCAACCCGTTGAAGGTAATAACAATCGAGCGAATGCAGATGCAATTACATTTTCGAAGAAACCGCCGATTTCGGAGCTTGTTCATCACAGTGCGAGCAGACAGCTCTGACTATAATTATAATGATTGTCCATTACAAAAACCCCTTTTATAAGGTCCAAAAGTGCGGATACTTAACACGTGACGTAGGTCTTGCCGGCACCGTCCAAATACGCAATTACCTGCTTGACTAAAACGAGCTACGTGGCCTGTTCACCTATCCGTATTCTAAACTGCAGTGTTGTTAATGGACACGTTCTTCGCCGTCCCGTTTAAAATTGCAAACACTTTTATAGGTATAACGTAAATCTGAGGGTTCATATCTGACATTCTAACGACTGCATAGGCTTATCTGCGATCTCCCTGCTATGCTCATTCGGAAACATTTTTACTCATGTTACAAACATGGTTAAACAAACATAACATCATTACTGTGCACATCGAGAATGATTTAAATCTCTTCATTAATTCTGGCTCTTACATTTAAATAAGACGCAACATCATCATATCATTTTCGGTATAAGTATCAAATAAACTGCTCCACAAGAGTTAGGGATATCGTATTCAATCGTTTTGAAAAGTATGTATTCTTCGTGAAAATCGCTGTAAAATCATTTAAAACTCAATAACAACTTGAATCGATCCAATAAAAATCAGTATGAGACATTTCGTCAATCTGGTAGCCTTTTTTCTGAAGTTTGGTTCTTTGTATATGCTTCATGAATGTTCTTATTTTGAAATGGGAGTCAGTTTATCAACGGCTTCAATTTGAAACGAGTTTTCTGAAAATGCCAAGACGTAAATTAACAAACGCTGAGGCTAACCGAATGCCACAGGGTGGCCTAACTCAGGTTGTTGTAGCGGAAAGGCTCCAAGTCAGCCAAAGTGTGGTATCCCGACTTTGGAATAGGTTCAGGGAGACATGTTGGAAAGACCAAGGCTTGGTGGGCGACGAAAAACAACACCTGCTAAGGATCGTTTCATCACCGTTTCGGCGAGATAAAAACCCTACATCTACGTTAAGAATGCTACGGAATACTCTTCAAAATGCAGATGGGGACCAAGTTTCCATCGAAACCATCAGTCGACGTTTGAGAGAGGTGAATCTAGGTTCTAGACGTCCATTAAGAGGAGTTCCATCAACACGTGACCATAAGCGTCAAAGACTGGAATGGGCAAGGCAACATATCCATTGGAACGATCATTGGCGTAGTGTCCTTTTCACTGATGAATCCAGATATGAACGATTTTCAGATTCTCGAAGAATATGGGTATGGACAATCCCACGCATACCCTGTAATCGTCGCTATGTCCAAGAAGTCCATCCATTCCGAGGGGGTAGTGTTTTGGTTTGGGCCGGGATATGTTTCAACGGGCGCACAGATCTACATATTTGTCCTGGGAATATGACTGCCTTACACTATAGGGAGCATGTCATTGACAATGTTGTACCCAATTTTCACGCTGCTATTGGTGAAACTTCAATTTCTAGACGATAACGCTAGACCGCACCATGCACCCATAGTTGAAAATGCGTGCGAGGAGCTTTGTATTCCACATTTACTAATACCTCCGCACAAACCATATTTGAATTGCATAGAACATGCATGGGATATCATCCAAAGAAGATTAGATAATCATCAACCTACCCCAGAATCCTTAAATGATCTGAGAGAGCTTCTGCCCCGTTTATGGAACCAAATTCCTCAAGAAATGTTCAACAACCTCGTGTGAAGTATGCAAAGAAGATGTCAAGTTGTTATTGATACCCGTGGAGGCCATGCATTGTATTGATAGTCTTAAAATACTTTAATTCTCTGAGAATAAAATTTCGTTATTTTACTCGATTTTTCTTAATCACCCTGTATACGCTGCAGACCTACAGGCTAAAATTAATTTTATTTCCTGCAACTTGAAATCATATTAATATGAATTTTCATCACAAAAATCTCATTCAATCTATATTTTTTTGCAATTTAAGTCAATATCCCTAACTCATGTGAAGCAGTTTAGTTTTTCTCAGTTCTTAGAAGACTTTGTTAGTTTGTACTAAATGTATGAATTATTCACTCTGGCAACACAAAAACAGTGAGAACCGCCGCGCTTATATGCAACATGTCTAATTCCAACACTGACGCGCAATGATAGCCAATTGAACGCTGCTCAAGTCGTGTCCCAAGACGCTCTAATTTGAGCACAACTTGCATGTCAATGTATATTTTTATCGCGATCGCTAACGCCACCTTAACGCTACCGCCACCGCGGTCGCGTTAAACTTATTAAACTGTTTAAACTTATCTGGAAAACCTCAAATAGGGCGTCCTACTCCCCCCTCCGTATTCCCCAGATATTGCGCTGTTAGATTATTACCTGTTCCGGTCGATAGCACATGGTCTGACTCATCAACAGTTCCACTTATATCAAGACATCAAAAAATGGCTTGATTCATGGATAGCCTGAAAAGATTAACACTTTTACCGTAAAGGTATTCGAGATTTTTCCAGATTTACAATATGCATTGAATATACGTACACAAATTCATTTTTGCCAATTACTGCTACCTGAATAAAGCAAATTTTAAAATCGGGAGTACCTGTTCTAGTAACATAAAAGTGTAAAACAAAAGTCCGTAATCCTAACTTTGGACAAACCTGGAAATATGCACCTGGTTAATTTTGAAACTTACAATCCTTATATCGGAGCGAAATCGAATACAACCAACAAACCATATGGGAATAATTCAAGTTGAGTTCTTCCGTTTGAATTCACTCCTCAACTAGAAACTTAATCAATTAGTCTGCCGGTTTAATTCTGTTCCTAGAAAAAGTTCATTCGGTCATCAAGCCCAATAATACAACTCCTAATGGGTTTTAATTCAAGTTGATGATTAGCAACAACTCAATACTCAAAGTAAACTCGTTATGAAACAATCTATTCAATATGTCCTCTATGTCTTTGAATCATTGATGATCCGATGGTGTTTTGTTACAGAACTGAAACTTTATTCATCGAGAAAAGTAGCTTCCCATTTTCCCTCACTGCTAAACAAAATTTGAATTGAATATCCTTCAAAGGACATCCGGAGCCGCTGGAATAAAAATTTTAATACAGGGAAATTTTCAGCTCTCAAATTCTTTATAATGAAAAAGAAGATTGGGGGTGAATAACCACAAAAGGGTATTGATAGTGTAGTAATCAATCACCATCTAGGAAGCTTTCACGATGCCTTATTCTTCTTAATCCTGAACCTTCTTTGAAATTGGGAAAACAGGAGATTCAACTTTTTCATTAGATCTGATGACTTTTTTAGGTATAACTGGGAATTTCCTTCAAGAAAATTCCATTCCCTTCTGGGAAATATGACAGAAAGGTCTGTTCGAGTTGTTCACATTCAGCATCGTTCTTCGACGAAAATGGGTCTAGTTATTACTCCGAAAGGACATTCAGTTATCTCAACCATTCATGGTTCCATTTTTAGTTCGATATTTTCATTACCTTACAATATCAATCTAAGTTTTGAAAAAAGTAAAGAATGAGCCGAAATTATATAAGTGAAATACTTATATTTAGGTTTCAATGAAAAATTCATTACCGTGCTGCAACATACACCACAAAATTGGTTTTTGTAGGTTTTGAACACGAAATTCCACTCACAATGCATAAATTTAATATGAATACTCCGATATATTCTTCCATTGTTGGAGTAGCAAAATAAAAAAATGGAGCTCTGTCAACCAAACTCCATGTGCGCATAAAGAATTTCGACAATCATTTTAAGTGGGATTTTTGAACGTTTTTTCTCGACAGAAGGTTTCCTTGTTTATAATTAGAGATGTCGTGAGATACAGGAAAAAACTTCTTATCTAGAATTTTCGTTATTCGGTCTTCATGAAAAGAAGATGCCTTGTTGAAAACTAACAAGAGGATGGTGTCACGTGACCTTTCGATGATTAAAATGTGACATCCGCTTATAATGGTAAGGGCTGGTGGAACACACTTCAATACTAGAGGCGTGTTGCCATAGAAAATTTCACCCTGAAGAGTTCAGGTTACCCTTGGTGATGGAATGGGACAAATGATTGAAGTTATTGATCAGTCCGTTTTCACGAAATCCACATACGCATTATTCATAATTTAATCTCAATATGTGAAACCGTTTCACCTGTTTGAATCAATTCTCCACACGTGTAAATTAAGTCATAAAGTCTCAATTAAAAATGAGAAAAACAGTAATGTGAAGTCATGAGCTTATGCAAGCCTGTTGAAATTCGTATCCATGGAATTTTATGCCTCAATACACTTTATTCATTCATTATTTTTTTAACATAAATCTGAAGTCAAAACTTTCTGGCTGAGACATTTCATCAACATATTTGGTGCATTGCAAAATTACGATTGTTTTGTTGCTTGTGTGGCACGTAGCGCCATCTTGTTGCGAATAAACAGCGTCCACATCAATATCTTCCAATTCCAGCCATTGTGGAATGTCTAATTCTCAAGATCGACGAGGAATCGACAAAGCTGGGTTTTCGTCAACACCACGGACTACAGCCGCAATAATCTCAGCTGTTCTTGAGAGACGCACACGGTTTCGATTCTCCACATTACTAACTTATTTCAACAGCTCAAATTCACTATTGCCGACCGAGAAGATGCTTCACGACGACCCAAAAGTGCTTTATCTTTGCGAACTATGATTGCAAAATTTTCAACAATTTCAATGCGTTGTTGAAGCGTGTATCAAATGTTGAACGCTTCAAAAGTGACAGCTGCCAAGTAGCCGGCTATTCCAAATGAAACCTCTCATTGGTAAACCTTTTATAACTGAACAATCTCGAAAAATCATCTGATCCATCTTTACTGGAATTTTTCATAAAATATTGTGATAGTGGCAGTTTATAATTTTCTATATATTTTATGATTTTCCAGTTTGGAGACCGAATCAATTATATAATTGAAGATGTTGACCAATCGATAAGAGAGGGGTTTCTATCGTTCTCAAGATCAGACGCTATTATTTACCGGATTTACTAGAGTGCTGAGTTTCATATGAGTTTAATCGACGGAAGTGGCCATAAAAAATAAAATCGAAGACTTCAATCGTTTTCCATACAATATAAACCGTAGAAAAGGATCGTTAAACTTTAGCTCTAATAGTTTATATCTCACTTTACGGACTTGTATATCACACCTGAACCAATTTTAAATGAAGGATATTAAAGCCGTTTTAATTGTTTCTGATTTTAACTTCGTTACGTTAATGGATAAATGGACCCTTTGAGGAAGACGAACTCACCTCAGACCATTAGGGGCAGTTAATTTTTCAACTGTTTTACAATTCGTGATAAAATCTTGAATTTCCGCAAAGCATTAATTAATATACGTTGTGGAAAGGTAAATTTGAATGGGATCTAACTTGTAGAAACGACGTGGTAACTTTTACGATCGGATTTTGGTTATCTAGCAGCTGGAAATGATAATTTTTACCTCTTAGGTTAGGAAGTTTCCTTTATTACATTAAGCCAGGTAGGATGAGGTTCGATGACGTAATAATTAGAAATGGAAATTTTTTTCTGAAGAAGATTTAATCCAGTGAACTTTCTGAAACTAAAACAAATCCAATTTATCAAGTTCTAATAAATTGAATATATCCATATTAATTTTCAATTTTTTTCCAGGTAAGTTCCTGATTTTCATAGACTACCGAAGGGAAGTTCATGTAAGTTCGAATTTTTATTTTCAGTTGTTACAACTCTTGCAGAACGAAAAAATTATGTTATTTGAATATATATGTCAATTATTATGATACACTGAACAGAATGACAGAAAATGTATTTGCGAATAATGAATATTTTACGTCGTATATCTTTCGAATAAGGAATAGAAAGTATACTACCATAATTGAATGAAAATATCTTGATTTAATGTTAACTAATTCTCAGACTTATCTAAAATTGGTTCGTGAAATCCCAAAATTCGTAATATATCTTATCTATTTAAAGATATAACTTTATTTAGATATGTGAGACCTATAGAACAGAATAATGACAGTCATAAAAGTTTCTTCGTTTTGGACAGACATTAAAATCGATATATGAGATATAGAACGCCAACTCTACCTATTTTGGAGATGTCCAAACATGTTTCTAGTAATTAATTAGTTTTATTATGTCACGTATCAATAAAATTGATATCTTTGGTATATAAAAAATTTTTATAGCTAATTATTTCCAGTAACATTTCTTAAAGAATTTGGAATTTGAATTATTCGTGAATAATGTTGTGGACCCAAAATTGTATGAAAAAATCTTACGATTTATTTCTGATTTATTAACTTTTTTGTGGAACAGTCTGAAATTGCTGAATTACGTATTTTTGTGATATTCTGCGTGAAATAGAATTTATATATTTCGTAATCGTTTCCGTTTGGCTGAAATTTGTTTTAATTACAATCCAAAAATGATTTTGAAATACATAATTGATGATAAAACAAAAGAGAAAAAATCATACAATACAAGAGAGTCGACGGAAATCAAACATTCATTTAACAGAAAGCTTGAAAGTGATCGTATCTAGTTCTCCCTTTCCCTATCACCAGCGACATCAATGTCCGTAATCTTTCCATTTCACCACTTCAGAATTAATTTTTGTGGCGGTAATATGAAGGGAGCCTAAGTCTTTTGATGGGAAATCTCTGACCGATAATCCCTAGCCAATGCCTAATTAGTGTTATTGAAAGGCTCATCCTAGTCAAAGTGCACCGCTGGTCTTGACAGAATATGTCCAATATTCCCGCTTTGGGATTTACAACGAAGAGAGCCCATTCAAGTCTATAAATAAAATACTATACGGAGAGTCCTTTCTCCCCCTCAGCTCTACTCACATCACGTTCCGTTTTTGGGAATTATTTCACAGAGACTAAACAAACCGTCAAGCAATTTTAACAGATGTGAATTTTCAACAGCCACATTCGAGCCATAACACTAACTTCATACTTCCTCTTTTATCGCAAAATAGCGCGACACGAATAAAAAAATGCCAAATATATAGGAGCTGCGATAAAAATTTCCTTATATTCATTATCGTCTAAGCATTTCCCGAAAATTGAGAAAAAATTTTCCCAACTTCTGACTGTGAAGATTTTTTGTTCAAATTCCATCAAATCCCCAAACTGAAATATAATTGGTTCCTGATAGTAAGTTTAGAAAATATTCACTTTCATGGCAATATTTCCACAGCTGTCAAGAGCTTGGGCTCTTTCAATTCTCTTGAACACCCACCTAAATTTTCTCATTATATTTTGAGCATAAATGTTACTCCCTATATAATACATCACATATATTTTGATGTATATCTTTCAAGTTATCGTTATGCCGAAGAAATCTCATATAAAATCTATCAGGAATGAATAAGTATTTATTTTCGTTAGGGTATGCGCACACATAAATTTATGGTTTGTTAGGAAATGAACAGGTCGCCGGCCAGGTTCAAAGACAATGTTACATCTACAAATCTTTTCGAAAGTGGGCGGTAAGCCGAGTTAAATTGGCCAAAATGTAATACATACACGAATGCTTTGTCAAATACAAACTTTAACGTCGACATTATTGTCGTTTTATTTACAGAGTAATATCATAGGAAAATCTGTCATTATGTCTCTCGTGTTTGTGAATCAAACAATTTCTCCGGAGATTGTTTAGGACAGTAAAACAGTCGGAAAGTTGTCATGCAGTTGTGAGTCATGCAGACAAATGGGACTTTTCAGAGGAAATCACGATGCCTCTCAGTTTAAATCGACACAAGGCCTCCTACTACCTTATCATCCTTCCAGAGATTTTGCAATATAATTCACAGTTGGAATTCGAAGCAATCTCATTTTTTCTCTCTAAAAGCCTAATATCTGACCTTTTCCTGAGAATTGGTTTGGACAGGTTTTGTTGATTGAACTCCAAGATATTCTGATTTGACACCTTTAGTCTTTTTTGTGAATTAATTCATTCACAAGATTATTGTTGAGAAATTAATAATAGGCAATTTGAACATCTCAATGATATGAATTCGTTCAGAAATTAGGCAACTCAATGCTCTTCACCTATTAAACTAAACGAGTTATCAACAAATGAACTCTAAAGAGAAAACTTTTAGCATATTATAATTAGACTTGCAAAAATTATGTGTCGACTAGATTTTTGAGGTAGTTGTTATTTGAGGTATCCGACTGGACTGGCGAGCCACTGTATATAGCAACAGAGTTTGAATCTGTGGTTATTCCTTTGCAAAGCCCAATAATAATTTTCCAAAATTATGAACTTTGAGACTCTTCGGAGGACTCATCTGCTTTTGAAAATATTGTAACTAATGAGGTAACTAGGGATTCATCAAGCCAAGTAGCTTGACATTGTAACCAACTACTTAACTTGAAACTCAATCTCGTGACAAATTACTTACTTGAGCTTGACTTGACTTGATTTTAGATATTTATTGCTTGACTTGATATCAAGCTACTTGATATTAATTGATCTTGATTGTACGCGTCGCACGGGATATTTTCTGCAATCTCCTACGCGCTTAGACTAAATAAGGGGATTCTTCGAGCGCCGAGAGACTGAAGCATTCGCCAGTGTGACTTCATTAAGCTTTCTCGCATTTATATGAAATCTATTGGTAGATTTTGGTAGTTTCAGAAATATCTTCCCAAACTTGGCCAAAATGGTCAAGGATTTTTTATCAACGCCAGCATCTTCAGCTCCTGTTGAAAGACAATTTTACAGAGACGAATCTGCCTCATGTGGCTTACATCCTGGATGGAAAATTAAGAAATAAAACAAAGCCTGGAGGTTTCTCAATATTGAGAAACTTTATTATTTTTTATTTTGTTGATTTATAGCGATTTAAATTATGTTTCTATTTCTGAAAATTTGATTTTTTCGATGCTTTTATACAATAAGTTTAATAAATGAAAGTGTTTTTTGCGAGGTTCCTCCTCATTTCATATTTTTTTTATTGATATGACACTACACGAAAAAACTGCTAAAAATCAAGTAGCTTAATATGATTTAAGTACCTACTTGAGAATTAAATACTTGACTTGAATTGAGATTGAAAAACTACTACTTGACTTGACTTGAAATCAAGTCGAGCTCAAGCCAAGTAGCTTGAAAATGAAGCCAAGCCGTGAATCCCTAGAGTCTACTGAGCAACCCTAGTTTGCAATTTCATTTTCATAGGTAGCATTTTCGAAAATTTATTTGATTGTATCCTCTTTTTTATCCAATAAGATCAATGGATCAATTCACAGCCTTCTTCGCACTTCAACCCAATATTTGTTGATGAAATGATTGAATTAACTTGATTTTAACGGATATTCAATCTCTGTTAGATTGCGTTATATTGCCTTTTCAAAATTCTGCATCATGGAAATTTATCAACAATTGCCTCTAATGTCCTCAAAGGATTTGCTGGCTTCCCTTTTTCGATGGTTGTGCTCTGCTAAATATCGACATTGCATTATCCATCATGGAATATGGAGTACAACGATGAAATCCATTCAATATCAGCATTGTTTCGTGAATTCCATAATATTATGCGGGCTATATTGAGCGATTAGCATAGAACCTAACAATATAAATTAATTAATTCATGTACTGAAACTTTGGAAAATTATTCATGAGCCCAAAGGCTTCAGCTTCGATAACTTTGTTTTTCATATTATCTCAACCACGATTGTACCCTAGAGCTTCTCGTAAACACGACAACACTACCGAAGATTACATTAGAAACAATAAGAGGGTACAAATGTAAGTATAAGCAATTAGTACTAAATGGTAAATAAAAAGTTCAAATTTTGATTCAATAAAGTTTGGATCGAAATTGACACAATTTGAGCTGAATCAACTTCATCAAACACAAACACAAACTGTTTAAAAGAATCTGAATTGGGTATTGGCACTGAGCTAAGACCGAATAAAATTTGTGCCAACATTTGAGACACTAAATGAAGAAAAACGAACGAGGTTTGAGAGACAAGAAGTGACGAAAATGTATCTCAAACTTTTGCCTAATTTTTAGTGGCGCGTTAATTTATTGGTGAAGTGTATTTGCAAACATATGTATTAGGCTAATTGAAAAGTCCCCGGTCTGATGCACAGATGGCAGTGCTTGTATTAAATCCATATGATTTTTAGTTAGTACCAACCTTCAAACGATACTTGTTAAAATTCGACAACAGTCCGACCATTAGTTGTGAGATATTGCGTTGTGAGTGAAGCTACTTTTGTTATTTGAAAAAAGATGGAAAAAAAATAATTTCGTGTACTGACAAAATATTGCTTTTTGAAGGTAAAAAATACAGTTGAAGCAAAATTTTGGCTCGATGAAGAGTTTCCGGGGTCTGCACCAGGAAAATCAACTATCATCGATTGGTATGCTAAGTTTTAACGTGATGATGAGCACCGAATACGGCGAACGCAATGGACGCCCAAAAATAGCGTCACAAAAGTTCACAAAATAATTTTGAATAACCGTAAAGTGAAGTTGATCGAGATAGCAGACATTGTGAAGATATCATCTGAACGTGTACATCATATCATTCAAGAATATTTGTACATGAGAAAACTGTGTGCAAAATGGGTGCCGCGCGAGCTCACAATCGAGCAAAAGCAACAATTTGTTGATGATTCTGAGCAGTGCTGAAGCTGTTCAAGTGCAATAAACCTGAGTGAACTACTCACGATGAACCGAATCCAAAGCGAGGAAACACACAACATTCAGCTGGCAAGGTTATGGCATCAGTATTCTGGGATGCGCCAGGTATAGTATTCATTGATAACCTCCAAAAGGGCCAGACCATCAACAGCGATTATAATATAACGTTATTGAATCGTTTAAAGGATGAAATCTTTGAAAAACGGCCCCATTTGAAGAAAAAAAAGGTGTTGTTTCATGAAAATTGCATGAATTGAGCTTCGAATTGCTTCTGCATCCACCGTATTCGCAAGATCTGGCCCCCAGCGACTTTTTCTTGTTCTCAGACCTCAAGAGAATGCGCGCCAATGAAGAAGTAAGTAATCGCCGAAACTGAGGTTATTTTGAAGCGAAAGACAAATCGTATTGCAAAAATGGTATCGAAAAGTTGGAAGATCGCTATAATCGCTGTATCGCCTTCGAAGGCAACTATGTTAAGTAATAAAATCGAATTTTGCCAAAAAAAAAAATGTGTTTACTATTGTTACAATTGATCTGTTATATAGGGGCTTTATACAGAATTTCTGTAATATTTCATAGCGTTAAATGCCTTATCTACCGACGTTTAGAAAATCAACAGCCCCGCATTTGTTATGGAAATGGAGGGCGACAGTGCATCGGAAACAATACGTTATCATTTCGATAATCGGCGAAAAAATCGAAACAGGGGCGTGTAAAAGCATAAACGAAACAGATTGTCGAAAGTGGCGCGCCTAAGATTTGAGCGCAGCACGATAGTGCCAATATTCAGTATGATTTATTTTCGGATATGAAAACTATGACGGTTCGGCACATTAAAATGAAGACGTTGCGGATTGGTTACGAAATGCAATTTGGCGGTGGTCATCATTCACGTTTTTATTAGAACATTAAAAAGAATATTATGTGTTAGCTAATGCATCTCCCGGTGCAAATGAAGTTGAAGAACTAAGGCACTTAAATTTGAGTTTATTACTGTACTACTATGCGATGAAAATACTGTGCTGGGATGCAGATTTAAATTGAGCTCCAGTTGTTAGCGCCGCCTTTAAACTATCTTTATTTTCATCGGCATTCCTGAATTGAATAATTCACATAAATCACTATTTCGAAAAATGCATTTTGATGATTTGCTCAATCTGCGATTGGCTCGCTTTGTATTCATAAATTCATCGAATTTACATTGGCTGTACTTAACTCGTATCTCCCAAGGTTTCCTTATTTCATACAAAATGGATTCACTCTTACAATATCTCTCAAGGTCTGATGAGTTTCCATTACTCGGTTTGTCCATACAGAAAACTACTGTATTCATATTTTCCGTATATTCATGGAAAAATTTGAATTCATATGAAAAGTGAACACAAATTGTTGCGTATATCTGTTTGTACACGCAAATAATCGAAATTACTCCAAGGAGCTTTTGAGCACTCGTCATTCCAATTATACCCTTGTAGACCACATATGTATATACTTAACAGGCCAATTGAAAAGTCCCCGGTCTACCATAGTAAAACACATTTTTTTTTTTGAAAAATTCGATTTTATTATTAAACATAGTTGCCTTCGAGGCGATACGGCGATACAGCGATACAGCGATTATAGCGATCTTCCATCTTTTCGATACCAATTTTGTAGTACGTTTTGTCTTTTGCTTCAAAATCGGCTTCAGTTTCGGCGATTACTTCTTCATTGGCGCTAAATTTCTCTCCAGCGAGCATTCTTTTGAGGTCTGAGAACAGGAAAAAATCGCTGGGGGCCATATCTGGCGAATACGGTGGATGCAGAAGCAATTCGAAGCATAATTCATGCAATTTTGCCATTGTTTTGTGACACGGCGCATTGTCTTGATGAAACAAAACCTGTTTTTCTTCAAATGTGGCCGTTTTTTAACGATTTCATCCTTTAAACGATCCAAAACCGCTATACAATGATCGCTGTGGATGATCTGGTCCTTTTGGAGGTAATCAATGAATATTATACCTTGCGCATCCCAGAATACTGATGCCATAACCTTGCCAGCTGACTGTTATGTTTTTCCTCACTTCGAATTCGGTTCATAGTGAGTAGTTCACTCAGGTTTATTGCACTTGAACAGCTTCAGCACTGCTCAGAATCATTAACAAATTGTTGCTTTTTATCGATTGTGAGCTCGCGCAGCACCCATTTTGCACATTGTTTTCTCATGTACAAATATTCTCGAATGATATGATGTACACGTTCAGAGGATATCTTCCCAATGTCTGCTATCTCGATCAACTCCACTTTACGGTTATTCAAAATTATTTTGTGAACTTTTGTGACGCTATTTTTGGGCGTCCACTGCATTCGCCGTCTTCGGTGCTCATCATCACGTTTAAACTTAGCATACCAATCAATGATAGTTGATTTTCCAGGTGCAGACCCCGGAAACTCTTCATCAAGCCAAGATTTTGCTTCAACTGTAATTTTTCCCTTCAAAAAGCAATATTTTATCAGTACACGAAATTATTTTTTTTTCCATCTTTTTTCAAATAACAAAAGTAGCTTCACTCACAACGCAATATCTCACAACTAATGGTCGGACTGCTGTCGAATTTTAACAAGTATCGTTTGAAGGTTGGTACTAACTAAAAATCATATGGATTTAATACTAGCACCGCGATCTGTGCATCAGTCCGGGGACTTTTCAATTGGCCTAATATATAGAGTTATCTGGCCTCCAACAGTGCACTTTTCGTATGAAATGAACAAGCGCTCAAATTAGATTATTTTGGCTGGATTTGAGACATTATTACAATATTTGTCACAGGAAGAAAATTCTAGATAAAATTGATAAAAGTTTTCAATAATAAACTTTTGTAATGATATTTGCAGTTTCCCATGCATTTTTCTTGAAAACCATAGAGACTGTTTTTTCAAAAAAAATTTATGACTTTTTTAGGCGGTATTTTCTTGACAGAATTTATACTGCTTTAATGGATTCATGGTTGCGAAATTCTGAAATTTATAATTGGAATCAATAAACGTTTTATATCTTTATGTTTCGCACAAGAATTCACCAGTTCGTAATATTATTAAAAACAAACTAGAAATACTTCGAGTCCGTCCATTCGATATTCATTGATTTATGAATCTTTTCTCGAATGCATTATTATTTCCCGTTCAAACGTGATATCATTAAAATGCAAGTCGTTTCTTGATAACTTCATGTGTGGTATTCCCATCTCGGCTATATTCTACCGGATGCCTTTTGAGTCTGTGACTTATTTTGTAAATATGATTTGCTAAATGCCTCTTCCTCTAGTCATGCTTGAAATGCCCCGAAAAAATTCCGTGCATTTATTTGTTTGACAAATATGCTCGAAGGTATCATCCGGCAAGATAAGTCAACAGAGGAGGTTCCCTAACATGCCCAAATTGGATATATTCGATACTTGTTAAATTTCGAATGAGTCGAAGACGGGAATATAAGACCATCTGAAGAAAAGAGCACACAACGAGCATATACAGTGGGTTTTTTGAAAATTATTATTTTCTTTTCTTGAATCATACAAATTTCGACAGTTTCAGTTTTAGAATGATGAATTTTGGTTATTTGATTTAAAATAAATTTTTTTGTAACTTTGCTGTCAATATTTTATAGATGATTATAACGGGTGTTTTTTTTTGAGGTATATAACTTTAAGTTGGCATTACTGTTCAAAATGGCGACCGATTTAACAGCTGTCAAGTGATTTATTCTCAGTTTGGTTTGGCAATTCATAATGAATAGACTCACGCCTGAACAACGCTTGCAAATAGTGCAATTTTATTTCGAAAATAATGGTTCTGTGCGGAATACGTATCGCGCACTACGTCCATTTTATTTTGTTTAGCGATGAAGCGCACTTCTGGTTGAATGGCTACGTCAACAAACAAAACTGCCGCATTTGGAGTGAAGCTAATCCTCAAGTGTATGTCGAAACACCGTTACATCCTGAAAAACTGACTGTTTGGTGCGCTTTATGGGCTGGTGGAATCATTGGTCCGTACTTCTTCAAAAACGATGATGGCCAGAACGTTACAGTCAATGGTGATCGGTATAGAGCCATGATTACTAACTGTTTCATTCCTGAATTGAACAACCATGATATCCAGGAGCTGTGGTTCCAACAAGACGGCGCAACATGTCACACAGCTCGTGCCACAATCGATTTATTGAAAGATACGTTTGGTGACCGCCTAATTTCACGTTTTGGACCTGTGAATTGGCCTCCAAGATCTTGTGATTTAACACCGCTAGACTACTTTCTGTGGGGCTATGTAAAGTCATTGGTCTATGCGGATAAGCCACAAACCCTTGACCATTTGGGAGACAACATTCGCCGTGTTATTGCCGATATACGGCCACAAATGTTGGAAAAGCCGTGGCGTGGCGGTCATATGCCAGAAATCTTATTTGAAATGTAATGCCACAAAATTACCTTGCGGATAAATAAAATTAATGGCAATCGAATAATCCATCGTTGTTTTATTGCAATTTAAAGTTCTATAGCTCTAAAAAAAACAGCCTTTAGAAAGAAATGGCTGAAAAGAAAGTTGTGATCGTGTATTGAAAAATTTTACAGGTCAAAGGCTCGCCTAGCCTTTGTTTCGGCCAGTCTGCGAGCTCATTCTGTTATAACATTCAGACAGATTAAAGATAAAGTTAAACCTGTCGTGGTAATAATTTAGTACACTTTCATCAGCGATTATTGTGTAATATTTTGTGATTTGTTCGATATACGAGCGTTTTAATTGAAAAATCGGTTTTAAGTTAGGTGTGAGCTTCGACACTCTAATAGATATATAGTGAAACAGCTCGAAGATAATATAATATAGAGACCTCAGTCACAGAACTGATATCATTTTGATTTATTGAATTTATTCATTGAGTATGTTCTCAACAAAATTTATAGGTCTGAAATATTTATCGATATAGCAGTTTATCTGAGTGAAATATTCAGTACCGTTCCAACGACTTTTAACACATTAAATTAAATAATAAAACAGATATCCTGGCTTTATCGAAAAACATTAAACAACACCTACGTCCCCAATAATATGCTATTAAATCCAGATTATAGATAATGGAAATCGAAGTGCTGTTTACACTCGGTATAAATTCTGTTGTTAGCATTCCAAATCATTTCTCGCCCATCATCTCCTGTGTGTGGCATTTGTTTTACGTTTGACAGCTATCTTTCCCGATTGACGTTGGGATTGATCTTACACAAAACTCTGTCAGCGGTCGGAAGATCAATAGGAGAATACTGATGCTGGAACATCATTTCCTTGTTTATTTGTAATCGAGAAACCTGGAGAAACTGGGTTGATGAAAATGCTCTATTCCAAGAAGATTTACTCTTACTCTTTTCGAGCTCATTAAAAATAACTTTTAATGAATATCATGGCACGGATTCAATTGAAATTTCGAAAATTATCAAGCGAAGATTTTTCGGTAAGCCATTTTTTCAGGTTGTCGTGCTATTGAATATTTTCATGACATATGGCGTATATATTTCGAGAAATGATATATCATTCTTACGCCTAGAAATGTGAAAAAATGATGGATTGAAATCTAGAGTCCGAAAATGAAAAGATTGATATTTTAAATGTCAGATTAGGTACATAGAACGCGAATCGACAAAAACACATTCTGTTGATATCATTTTACATTTTTTGTAAATTGCAAGTTGAAAAGGTATTCCATTTGGAAGAATATGATTTTGTTCTTAGGGAAAACTATTGAATCTCACCTCGAAATTTTGAGAAGAAAATATTCACTTTTATCTTTAGATAATAGTTAATATTTTCTTTTTTTTTTCTTTCAAGCACAGAAATTACAAGTTTGTCTGAATTTAATTGCTTAGCTTTTCTATTGAGATACCATATAGTAGAAATTCATTGAAATTTTTCAATTCATGTAGTTTGGCAGACTATGACGTCATAGAGGATGAAAATTAAAAAAGTGAGTTGTTTTTCCACTTAAATATCTATATTTTGAGTGAAATGAGCCTCAATGAATAAATAAACCAGATTCTCAAAAAGTGGATTAATTCAGAATAGCAAACAAATTATATTCAATACGACATGATATTTTTGTAGAGAATTAATCCTTCAGTCTTCTGAACCTAATGAATTTCAAACATTTTTCATTCAACAATTAATAATAATAATAACTGTTCTTTATTGGCCATCGACCGAAGTCCTTCAGCCTTATTCAACAATTATAAAGTAACAAATATCCAATATGTTAACATTTATACAAACCCAATATAGCATTTAAATATTTAAACGAAGATAAACAATTTTTAAAATTTCCAGTGAAATGGGAGTGGTTGAGGTGGTTTTTGCATAATTATTATTTGATACTATATAAATACACACCAACAATGGAAGTTTTCTATTCGTTTCATTTCATACGAAAATTAATTTTAGAATATGTTCATGAAACACTCGTTTAACACAAATATATTGCTGGTTGATCCTGTTGGAACCGTTGATATAATAAAGCCACAGTGTTTCGAATGAATTGTTATTTTGGTCAACAAAAAATTGTAGAAGTATAATGTTATCATTTCCTTATACCGTTCAAAATCAGACCTGTGTGTAGAGATGATTGGAAATCGGTTTTTGAATTGTTGTGGAGGGCGTTGGAGCAGCTATCCTCTGATGAGTCTGCTAGCGTGAAAGACCTTATTAGCAGATGTGATCAATCACGATAAGATGCACCTTAGCAGAACTATGGCTTGCGATAATCTTGAGAAAATTGTGGACTCGAACAATAATACACTCCATAATCAGGAGGAATTTCTATTTTTGTTATCTCCAGATTTAATTATAGATTAATTTCAAACATGTGCCCTTTGGCATCGGTTTAATAAGGCTAGTGGGGATATTTTTGCATTCGTGGGTACCGTTAGCCCGGCTTCATATGTTTACAAGTTCTGTACCCGGGTACTAATTATAAATTGCAGCTTATTTCGGAATCTTTACTATAAACCAAATCACGTTTATAACGGGGTAATATTGACTGCCGAAGTGCCGATACAGGGGCGTATTCGAAGTCGGCGAACGGTGTTCTGTCATTTTTCCTTATTCGAACCTTCGCCTAGCATGGTCACGCCAATCAAGTGTGTCCGAGACACTGCAATATCTTGTGAATCTTAATTGATTCAATGTTGTGGGTCTCTACATTTTTCTGAATGTTGATTTATACAGTTGACCTATCAATCTTTCACCGTTCCAGATGTTTGTCCGTTCTCTCAGCATTCTGATCAGCCATTATCATAAATTTCCACCGGGTATGATTATCAGGACAGGGCTCTAATTAAACCAATAAATAAAAATTAACAAAAACTCACCGTTGTTGCATAGAACCAAGTTACACAATTCAGTACCATAAACCTAAGTGTAGCATATTCCTGGATTGTTGAACCTTAGCGAATTTGAACTATAAAAGTTGTTCGTGTTGCGAATAGTGGATAAGATTCTCGAGGCTTTAAGACTTTTTTGAGAAAGGAGTACTTCAGGTAACGTAAAGAGGAAAGTCGAATTCGTTTGACATTCAATTGCCCAACAGAGCAAGAAGGAGACAAATTCGTCTACCGAGGCCTGACGGAAATGTTCGAGAAAATTACAAATAAGAAGTATTGCTGAACTTTGCCAGATTGACCAGAAGGTAGAGAAGCCTTTCAAAAGCTGGTATTGCTATATTTTCTATTCTCAACGCGATGCACTGACTTCACCCCAAAAACGCTAAGTGTGCGTCAACCTTAAATAAGAAGGTATGTCATATTCAATCAAGCAATAACAAATACTTAGAAGATTTTTTTGGCCCATTTTGGGGGTATGCAGGTAGCATTCAATGCTTCGAAGATTATGAGCTTGTTAACATAAACTTGAAATAATTCAATTACCAAAAGGTAGAGATGACACCTCAGAAAAGAACTTATACAAGTCCAATTTTTCGTGAGGCAAGTGGCACTATCATACCGAAGTCAAAAACAAGGTCCTACAACAGAGACAAAAAAAATTATGTCATCATTCACCATTACAAGATTAATTGTCATGAAGTTCGAATGATTCCTTCTGACCACAATGTACACTTATCAGTAACACACTCTGAATGCATTGCTTTCTATGAATCATTTGTGGATATTGTGAGCCTCAAATGCGGTCTTTTTGCTTATTAACACCATATCACCTATCGCTCTGTCATTAATGAGTCATTGTAGAAGACAAAACGTTTTTAACTACAAATCTTTTGATCTTATCCATACACTGTAAGTCTCTAAGTCAAATAAATGAAAAAGTTGTAGTATTTCACATATGCCTACTTATGCGTTTCGTCCCTGGCACACACACCGGACTCATCAGTGTGACTTTGGTATAATTGTGTGTGCCGTGTCACAGACGCTTGGGGATTTATTATTATCAGAATCCGCCGCTGGGACTCGAACCCGGCACCTTGTCGCATCTCGGTGTGTGAGTCTACTGTCTTAACCTCTAGGCCACTGAGTGCTGTGTTTATTGTTGCTATGTGGAGCTTTATGAGAAGCCGCCACAAATTTTTGGTCCAACAAATAATGTCATAACCGCTGTATCCTCTTATGCTTTATAACAGATAATAGAGAATTGTGATTTTTGTTTTCTTCTGGCTGTTGCTTTGGCGTTCGAGATGACTCACTCATTGACTGAATCATTGATATCAATTGGAGGTATTGAGGTTCGCGTTTTCAAGTGTGAACTCTAACTGGAAAGGAAACTTTGAGAGTTCCATAAAAATATCTTCACACATATATTTGATGTAGTTATTCATAATTACCCTCAGAGGAATGCAACATTATAGATGGGCACGTCTAGGACACACATACGAGAGGCTGTTTTCTCCAGTCTTAACTTTATAAACATATATCATCAACGCCAGCTTCATCATTAGCTAACCTTGTGAGATCATTCCTGCATATACAAAGTCAGTTTGAATATAATGGAAATTAATGATTTGTCATCATCTGGGTGATACAAAGCGAAATAAACATCAGATTTATAATTACATCAAATTTATTATTGCTGGATAAATCTAATTTGCTAAACAGTCATAAAACGATTAGTGTGAATTATTTTACAATCTTAATGGATGTATATTTTATAGTTCCATAAAGATTATAAGTAACAATCTTGTAAATTCCATTGAAAATTTATCGTTCTTATCCGTCACGAGTCGTTCGCGGAATTAGGAATTACAGTTCAACAGGATTCACAAACCTAATTCATCATTTTCATGAAAACACTGCACAATTGAAAAGCTTCAAGAATAATATTAGCCGCTCTATTCTCGATTGTTATGACTTTCTGGATTTGAAAACACCCACTTGCATTTAAACCAATTCTGAACAATTTTAGTTTTGTGTTTGTCTGACAAATCCTGTTGTCCTTTTAATAGGCTTAACTTCTATAATTCTCATCCCCTACAGCTTTCTCAGATAAAGGATGCGCGTTGAGGATGCACATAATTGAAATTCCCTCAATTTCGACATTTTGCGTTCTATCAGTCCGGTATTGATAAAAATTGATAAAAATATTCGGATTGAGTCCTGAGTGGTTTCAAAACAGTTTTGGCACTTTGGGATATACGATTTGTTCATAAAGTAACAGAGACTTCCGATATACCATTTTTTTTTGTTTCCAGTTGGAAAATTATTACCGACGACATACCACATTGGTGTTTTTTACGAGTACTTTGCTTCTTTATGTTAGGTGGCAAGAATTTACTCATTTTTCAGACCAATTATTGACCGAGCATTAAAGACAGGAAGTGAGAAGCTGCATTAACAAAAAAAAATAAGCATGAGCAAGCAAAGCCTTGGATGTCTATCGTGATACCCAAATGTTCATTTTATGAAACCAATAAATAATAGATTGCTCAACTTCAGTAGTAGTTTATTGAATTTTTTCAAATGCAACAATCAGGACTTTCTGAGTAATGATCATGTTGCAGGTTTTAATGTTTATGAAGAATTGTAACAAACTTCTTGCAGTCATTATTCAGCTCACTGTTCTTTAAGAAGATGAACCAGTGTCGAAAGCTGCATAATTCATTTCATTATCCAATATCTTTTGCTCGATCATTTGAAAATGGTCTTTTCGGAAACTAGGTCCGCATGAAAATGCCTCAGCAAAATGGAGATTTTATCTCGGGCGTCGACAAGTGTGATAAACTAACGAGGAAGCGTGTGGTAGCTTGGACATTAGAACAATTAGGGATCTCGCAGACTTATTGGAAGACTGTTTCAGTAAAGAATGTGCAGATATACCAGTGCACTGTCGTAAACAACCTTAACAACGACACAATGTCAGTAATGCATATGCAACGACTCTATCGGCTTATATACCACTTATAGTAGCATGATACTAGATACTAAAGATAGAACTAAGCGTCTCACATATACTTGTAGCAATAAATTGCGTCACTTCGTACAAGAAAGATGGACGTTTGCCTGTTTCGAAATTCAGCCAGCAAGGAATTCGATGGTAATTATATGGCCTATAAAGGAATATTGCTGTTAATTAGGGAGCGAAGGTTCATCCGTTCGGAACTGAGATGATAAATTGCTGGCGAACTGCGAGATATCTTGGGTTTTAGCAATTACATGAATATGATTATAATAATTTCATCCCTCTATCAACCATGTATGCCCTCCCTTCATAATCGATAAGATTCTGAAGGTATTCCCGAAGAGTTTACCTTCCATCTTCTCTACTGATTGCCTCTAGTCTATGAATATGTTAAACTGATCCCATCATTTGATATTCCGGTATAGGTTTGTGAATCGATACGAATGAGGTGAAAAAAGAAGAAATTAAATATTTCAATGGAAGGTAACTGAAAAATTCACTCGGTTTTAGAACACCGAACTGTTAATCGCCTTAAAATCATTTTTGATCGTAAAATATTCATTGGAACTGGTACTTTTTGAAAGAGTAATTATTAAATTATTAATGAACTATCCTCTCAAATCTTCCCCAACTCACTTGCCAATTGTTGTGAAGTTCGTAGAGACTGCTTGAGTTGACATAATCGCCTAGATAATTCTTCCCAAACGTCTCAAAACAATTTATGTTCAGTTAACATGATGGCCACTCCTTTCTTGTCATTCCAGGATATTCTATTAGCTCGTTTCTAATTATTGTACGATGGGGACATGCATTATCATTAATAAAAACAAATCTGTCGTCTATCGCACCAGCGAATATTACCACTATCACGAAATCTTTCCTCAGTAATTGTTTCATTAATTAAATTAATTAAAACTACTAATAGTTAGTACAATATATATTCTGACAAGAAAATAACAAAAAAAATTATTAGAATTCGCTCAACGGATTGTAGATTTTTTGTCTGTTAGATGTTACAACTGTAATCGTTCGGAGTTTCAGCGTCATCTGTCATTTAGTTTGTTTATAGAATCAGTTCATTCTAAGTGTATTCAGCTTTTCAAAATAGATAAATATGGAACAAGGAATCTGCATACCTAATGAAATTTCTTCTGTCAATGCTTTGAAAATATTTTATGCTTGTTGAAAAATACAAGTTTTTTTGGAATATACACTAATGAACTTTGCAATACGATAACGAAGTGCTGGTCAAAGCTCAAGAGGTCTTTTGAAAAAAAACCACCGTATTCGTAATGTCCGCTTCACCGCTTCGAAGCACATGTTTCCAGCTGATGGAAAACATACAAGAGAATTCACGTTAATCAATTGAAGTTGATTTTTAAAAATGATTTTAGAAAGTGTTTCCCATACGCAAATATGTTTGACACGTCAAAAAGGGGAATGCTGTTTGTAAAATTGCATCGACTTTGTTATAGTCCAGCGATATCCGAATGCATCGTGATTTGTTCGTGGAATTTTAGGGCTTCTTCAAAACATACATAGCATATCCTCTTTGATAGCTACTTTGCCAATAGCTCACCTGAAGAAACTATCTGCGTAAGTGTGACTCATGGCTGTTTTTCAGTTTCCTGCATGTGTTCAGATTGCCGATCTATTCGTTAAACGAGTCGAATATCGATTTATAATACTCGCGAGACCTGACTCCTTCCCGTCTACGCATGATTGCTTAGGTTGTTCTGCTCATTACGTCGATTAAACAAAACAGTTTCTACTAACATCATAATGTTATCATCATCAGAAATAACATGAAAACTTTATCATTGCCAAACCACTTTCCTACATGTTAACATCGTATACAGCGTTCAATTGAGATATATTGTTAAGAGATACAAACATCCAGTTCTATTGTGAAGCGAGCATTTTTTGAAAAACAAAATCTAATGAGTTTTGCCTAGTTAGGTAGACGTAATCTGGTGTCTGCCGCTAATACCTCAGAAAGGGTAGTTATGTTCGATGACTTAGATTCTATCCGCAGATGATGGATAGTCAGAGGGATACAAAACAAAATTTGACAGTTAATAATGTCCGATGTTCGTTACGTAATTAGGGAATAGGCTGTGGCGCATGGGCTATGTAATTTAATAACCGTCAAGAAGGGAATAGGTATTTGATGTGATGTGGTAAGGTGCGTCGGCGTGATAATGATACGAGAGGGCGTAGTGGTCAGACAGCGGCTAGAAGCGTTTCGCTGGCATTCAGTTGTCAGTCAAGGCACACCCGGTCTGAATGTACGCGTATACATATTCATTTGTTCCTTCTCGCTCCAGCCATTGTAACTGGATCTCCCCAGATTCTGCTTTGTCTTTTGTCTTAACTCCCGGGGTATGCAGCAAACATCTAAGTGCGAGACGTGGCCGCCTGTCGCTAGTCACACCTTTCGTGATAATCCCGACACCCATTAGCACCTCGAGTTTTCCTTCTTTGCGCCCCATTCAGGAGCAGTTGTTCCCATCTATCCACATCAACTGCCTAATCACTTGCTACGATCTACCAGTTCCTGTTATCTTTCCATTATGCATAACACCAATTTAGATCAACAAATGATGGTTTTGCCATTGTTATCAACATGCAAAGTGCTTCTTTTATACTGCGCAGACCCATTATGCGCCCAACAAATGAAACTGCAAACCTCATTCATTTATTTCACCTTCTTACAACCAATACACAATACTTGGAGGTTAACAACCTACCTACTACAGCTCGAGATGAAATCTCGGTGCTATGTTCAGCAAACGAATTCTATTGCACCTATTGTGGTCAGATGCAACAGAGATTGCGATGCTCTGACGGCTGAGAAAATAAGGAAAAAAGGAATTGCCAATCGATATGTAGCGTTGCATAAGGACATGTGCAAATCAAACCATATTGGATTGCCTAACATAAATCATCCAACAACAGACATTTATACTATTGCAAATCGATTAGGTCTTGGATCCACTCAAGACCTTGAACGGTAACCTTTTCGGGGTGACTTCTCAATCAACCTATCGTTCCCATCGTTTATGATTCATATCTCCCACTTTAAAAGCTTAAATGGAATAAAGTCTTGGTATGAACGCCTAAATAACGTTTTCAAAGGAATGGAAGATCTTTCTTCTGAAAATCTGTTTTTTGATCGATATCGATTATCATCTAGTCTAGAATGAATCAGGCAATCTTGCAGGCCATGATGCACACCTGGGCAAACCTACCCATCTTAAATTCACGTTATATATGCATTTGATAAACATGATACACTTCAGAAGTTCATCAGTACGACCCAAATATGATATACTTCCAACAACAACTACCTAATGAAATCATGAGTAGTAACAACAAACACATTTTCTGCAGAATGAACGAAAGAAATAATCTTCTTCTTCCGTTGCCTTCTCTATTTAATGAAGGTTGGCGACAATTTCGGCAGTATTTATTTTGATTTATTTCAAAAACAAGATTTCATCCGGAATAGACAAATTTTAATGTTGTTCTTCCAAGAGTTGGTATTCCTAAATTAGAGGTAGAAAGAAAAATAAAATATTTCCTGGATACTTTTAACAAAAAAGGACTAAAAAGATGTGCTCGCGAACGCTTTGGTTTCGAAATACAGGGTGTTTTTGTAGCACTTTTTTATGATGATTATACCTGTTCTTGAATATTTATTAATCTTCACTACAGATTGAATGAATAAGTAGGTACCAAAACTTGCAAATTGAATCTCTCAATTATGGATTCCCAATTTTTAAGTTTTAACATGACAGACTGGTGTTCAGAGTTAGAGTCAGAAACAAAAGCGTGGCTTTCTTCAATGAGATAATAAAAACGCTCTTTCGTGTGTGTGGCTGTTTCCCTACATTCGGTTTAAAAGTCAAAGTAGGATAAATATAAGCGAACATCTGTTTCGCGGTAAAAGCAATGTGCCCGTCGATCAACTCTAACGAAGACTTGAGAGTCTATGGCGAGATGGTAACTGGTAAGACCAAGAAAGATCCTCCGCTTCGAAAGAACAATCGTATTAAATCATTGAGCGTATCGGAGATCCATTTCTAATAAACCATATTCTTTTCTCTGTCCGCCTGGAGCAACTAGCTATACAAGAACAATAGGTAGTGACAAAGTATTGCCATAAAGTACAAAGTATTTGATTGTACGAACACGATTCTCTACAGGCTGTTCCTTAAAACTGATACTGTATCTTGGGTAACATTATTCAGGAAATAATCTATATCTTGATCGCGGCATTATAAAGAAATCTAGGTGAGTGTTTTCGCAAAAGGTGCGGTTGCCAGCATCCATTATAGCTTGGCTCGTTGCAACGCATATCAGATATCTACAGAAATTCAAAATACTTCATTTCAAGTTTTTTTCTTCCTATGATAAAACAAATCTTAATTTTACCCAATTAATTATATACGTATTAGTCTTTTTCTCTTATTATTGTTATGTCGTTTTCGAGCAGATTATAAGGTAGCAGCCAAATGGAAAAATTGTAACCGGTTAATTTTTCTGAATTTTTCGTATGTTGTAGAATATGATCTCCTGAACAAGAAAGTCTGTGGGTCCAACTCAATCCTATCGCTAGTATTCGAGATACAGGGAGTCGAAGTTAGAAAATGGCATTTCTGGAAAGTAACATTTCTCTTAGAAAAACATCTCGAATGAAACAATTTGCGCGATATATATTGCATATCCATAGGTAATAATTTAATTAGATAAGTACGGGGTGAGTCAAACATTGTTCAAAATAAAATTCGTTCAGTTCATAATTCACCCTGTAATTAAAAAAGTCGTCCGTAGAATTTTCCAATCTTTTGTCATTTTACGGCAACCCACACTTTTATAATGTCAAACAGTATTAGCTTTGATATGATCTGGTTTGAATTCGAGATATTCGGAAGTTTAAGTAGCTTGAGCTTGACTTGATATCAACGCAAGTTCGAGTCAAGTCGTAGTTTTTCAATGTTAAGCCAAGTACTTCATAAATTTTTACTTGACTTGACATTGAAAAACTACTTACTACTTAACTTGAACATCAGTTTATTTCAAGTCAAGCTAAAGCTACTTGAGCTTGAGTCAAGTAGCTTGAATCTCAAGCCAAACCGTGAATCCCTAGTTTTTTCCGTCATTTTCATGGTTCATATGATGCTCATAACATAAAGAATCAAAGAAATATGGAAATATTCATTTTTCAAGAAATACACTGTAATTCGAGAATTCTGATATCTTATTATTTCTAAAAAAGAGATGGGGGTTCTTGAAGATTTTTTCTCTGAGTCTTAGTGTTATTGAGTTGCTCTCAGTGACCATCGAATTTGGGACATCCGCCTGTACAATGGCTTTCATTGTACCATGACAAAATAACAAAAGTAAACCCTAACTTGTCTCTTACCGTTACTCTGTATGAAATTTTCATTTTATAAAACTTTCTGACAATTTTTGTGATAACGGCTCCTGTTTATTATCCTGTTTATCTCAAAAACTGGTGTACTTGAACTCCCCGTATCTAAAAATAATTTTCATTAAAAACCAGTCTTAAATCATCACCTTATTATGGGTAAGTAATATTTGTCGTGCTAAAGTGTTCCATTCAAGATGTTTTCCTACTAGAAATGTTACTTTGAAGAAATGCCAATTTCCAAACTGGACATATAATTGAGTTAGATCCATAGACTTTCTTGTTCGGGAAGTCATATTCTACAAAAACGAAAAATTCAGAAAAATTAACTAGTGACAATTTTTCCATTAGGCTACTGATGGTCTTTCAGTTGTCAATTGTATTTCTTGTCTTTTCCAGCTCAGTTCTTGTTTCCATGCACTTGAAACCCAATGAAAATTCGACAGATACTTAATTAGAACACAAAGGTTGCTGGTTTTAATTAAGTATAAATTAATTTTTGTGAGATAAAGGTCAGCTTGTGATGAGCTTTCGTTTATAGTTTCGGTATCCATTACTGCATGATAATACCTACTAGCGTATTAAACGTTATTCCTCCTCAAAAACCGACATACCGTTTAATAACCAACTCTATCTGATTCAGTTCTGGCATTATTGCAATTTGCTCGGGGCTAGTCTTTCTACTAGAAATTCCGTGATTCGAAATTGGAAACCATTATGTTAACAAATTTTCTAGGTAGCCGCAAAGCTCTTTGAATAGAACGTTCGGTTATGGTTTTCCTCCAGTAAAAATTGACCATTATCTAATGGTGCTGGACTGGAAGAGCGCACTAAAAACGGTGTAAAATTTAATCTAATGATTAATATCGGCATAAATAAATGTTTGAGTTTTATTATTATTGAATTATGGCTTGTTGAACACAATGCCGTGGAGAATTTCTGTTCCTTGGTTATGATTGGATTTACTACTGCTTACAACTTACCCTTGTAATTTATTCTGACAGATGGCATTTTTATTTATGGACATTGAGAACAGCCAGCGAGTAGCCGAAATGGATCCGGACTTCGTTTCGTCCAATCAAACGATGTACACTGACCATGACCAGAGACAGCGATGTCACATTTCAGGATTTTTCCCCAGAACTGCGGAAATTCATGTCATTGTTATTGGTTATTTTATTCATATAAAGGATTCTAATGATACAATCATCTTGAAATTCGGTATAAACATTCGCGTAACATAAAAAAAGAATTTGTATCTAGTTGGATCTGTTGTTACGAAAATATCGGGCGATATTTTTCGATATTCTACTTGAAACAAAATATCAAAGGGCCGTATTTACGGGTCCCCTAATCGGATTTTGCCAATTAACAAACTGAACCGCGGCATTCTAGATCATAACCAGATCTTTCAAGTTTCTAGTTTTTTTCCCCTCGAGCTTACAGAAAGCCGGATGGCCGAACAGAATTAAATTGGTTCACAGGTTCGTCATTAGCTTTTTGAGAATATCCCCGGCTCAACAAACATCGATATTCCATATAAACAAGAAATATAAATGTCTTTGACTTGTACATATATTTCAACCGAAGATTCCTGAGGTCAAAGAAAACACTTTTTTCTTAACTATTTTTTCCGATTCGGCTCGGTTTGAAAGATACAGGCTGTTGAAAATCCATAAAAATATGTTATTTTTAGTTATATCTCGCAAAAGGAAAGGAATCGAAGGAAATCATTTTTGGAAAATATTTTTTTATTGATGTGATGAATCTTTTCCGAACTTGAAATTCCATCAAAGTCCGATCAACTTTAGAAGAAAGTTCCAATCGAAAAAAATGATAAAGGAAAAAAGTGTTTCTTTTTACCTCAGAATTTTTGGTTGAAATATATGTACAAGTCAAAGGCTCACCTTGTATACAAGGTTCAGATGAATGGTCATAACTTAATGAACTTATCGCGGATTTTGATACGAACAAAGCGCAAAATTAGTATAAGAATTGAAATTCAATCATACGATGATACAAAATAATTATGATTCAAACAAAGAATAGTAAGATCAAGAAATTAATGAGAATTATTGAAACTCTAAACAGTGAATATTTTTTCCCCAATATTTTAATGCAAAGCCGTTAGGCATATATGCAGCTGTGTGAATTGGAATAAACAAAAATAATAGAATAATTGGGGCAATATTCGTAGAATATACCAATATAATATAGAAATTTGAAACACATTCTGGGGAAAATGATTTTTTAGGCCTGGCAACCGTGCATCAGGTCCAGAGAAGGCATAAGTACAGTTTCCTACCAGGAAAGGATTGCGGTCTCACTTCCTGTTGGATGGTGTTTAAGTCAACATCGATTTAGAACCAGAACAAATGGGGCATATATTTTAAGGAGGCTGCCGTGCGCATAGAAACTTCGAAATACCAATCTGACATCCCCTAAGCGTTTATAACATCTCACTTAACGTTTTTCGCCTTGTTGATTCCGCTACTAGACGCTGGTTTCAAGTTAATTCTTGGCGTGCTTCTTTATGCTGATAGATTTTCCAACGTTATGGGTTTAAGGTATCAGCTAACCAAAAAGATTCGTATGGTGTTTCTTACAAATATTACCTTGGTTGGATACTGCTCTTTTCGTTATTTACTAATATGTAGAAAAAGTACCAAAATTAATGCATAGCTTTCAAATATGCCTTTTTCTGGATAAAACTCGCCGCGAATCTCTAATTTCTTTTTTCGAACGAAAACCAGTGCTCCAAACTGCTAATTTTTGTACTGAAATCAAAAAAATTCTGTGAGAGCCATATCAGGTAAATACAGTGGTTGTTCGATGAGATTTTTGAACTTTCGACCACCAAATAAGTCATTTTCCATTTGGTTTCTTTCCACAATAAATTATCTACTCTTTTAAACAAAATTTGAGATAGATCCCTTGTGCGATATTTTTATCCTTTCGATTATTCCTCAACCACATTTGAGACGAACTAACGAAATAAAACACTGAATGAGTATAGAAGTTGGCTTCTTGAACCCCTGTGGAACCTAATACTGAAAAACCTACAACACGCCAGTTCCACTTTTTTTTATCATTATTATTATGTCATGTTCTCCCGGCTTTTTTCTTCCTCTCTCTCTCTGAACTGACATAGGTAGAGTTGGATATCAAACAGCATGTCGTTCTTGAAGAGTAATAATATTTAATACACTTGAATTATAAATACTACAGGATCTGAAGACTATAAACAGAGATTCGCCATAAAATTGACTATATCACAATTATAACTTTTCTATTCAATTAAAACTAGTATGTGACTCATTTAAACTGAGTATGAGTTCAATTTGATACAGGGTTATTGGTTGGTAAGAGGACAGAGAATAGGAATTATTAATAATGAAGAATATATCACTTTACAGAAATACTTACTCAATATTTCTGAGAAATGAAAACGTGTAATTATCTTCATTGGTCACATGATATTGATCGCAAATCGACGTCACAAGTTGTAGGACAAACACAACAATTGTCATTGTTGATGTGTTTTGATGAGTTTGCTTCGAAATCATTTAGAGTTTTTCATTTCGTTGGAAATATAAAAGTACAAAGTTATTTTGAGGGATTCCTTATTGTAGGTAATACCAGCAACATTGAAAATTACAAAATAAGATTATAGTACAAAATGATCTTAACAAAAATAAATACTATTAAATACATTTGAGTCCTTCCTGTTAAAAGTCTTTACGCATTTTTATTATTGTACTATCGCAACCTACAATGATTTCAAAAATTAATTTTTGAAGTTATTCCTGAATAAATATTTGAAATGCCGTCATAGCAGTTTAACGAATATCACGATTCACGAAGCAATGGCCTGAAAATTGTCAACTACCAGGTTGTTTCACGGTAGGTACAAAAATTGGTATCGGCGCAACACCTTGAGAAGTTACTATGTCGTGGGACGTTGATGTGCTACGCCTCTGGGCATTCAATATGAATATCCCATTTGCTTATCGGTTGGAACTCGAAAATAACAAAGTGTTGCTGATGAAATGCAAGATCATTAACTCACTCAGTGTCGGCTTCAAATGGGGTCTCCGAAACTTTTTTTTTTTCAAGATATTATAACCCAAGCACAACCACTGGCAGTGGGCCATTCATTATTCGATAATCAGCCTGCTGTTAATTATTACCTTAATGAACAAAATGGGAGAAAGGATTCCGAGAGGCATACCTGTTTCGTCCATAATCATTCCTTGTTCCTCTTCAGTGACACCATGTTTACAAGGCTCGCTAGAACGACAGGTTATTCGTCTCATTCTCGAATCCTTCTTGTTTGGTACATCACCGAACAAACGGAACCCATTTGTCCATTATGTTACCGTATCTCAGAGACATTCCCAACGACTACTAGGAAACATTTCGCTACATAACGATGTTTTCGCACTATTCTGAAAGTTCTTTTTGATGAACTAATGCCCTCTTAATCAATTTGATTGTTTTCGATGACAGGTGATTATGAAGTTATTGTTATGATATAAAGGTTATCCATTCTGTGATTCTGACAGTAAACGTGAATACAACACACTTTCATTCAGAATATCAATCAAATTTTATTTCAATATAATGTTTGCAAAACAATATCATTTAAATGTCCTCTGCACGATCTCTTACAGGACTCGATCCTTGTGAGGTAATTTTCGATGACTCCTTGGCACATTTCAGGCAATACCTCATCAATAACTTGAACGAATTTTGGTTTTCAGATCGTCTGAGAATTATACATTGTGTCCGTAAAGTATCGAACAAATTCATTTTTAGCTAAACAGACCATTTCAAGCAATAATCCTGATTTTTCATTTTAATTTACTGTATTTTAAAATAATAATCTAATATACAGGGTGAATTACTTTGGAGTAATGACGTCACCGTCATTTTTTTGAATGGAACACCCCCATTTTGTCTCAATTTTCCGATTACTCTAGCTGAGCTGATTCCAAAAATGTATCACATGTTGATTCCAATTGGTACAGGTTGGACAAAAATACAATAGTTTTGTGTGTGCTCATAAAGTAACGCGTAACATTCTTTATTAGTTAAATTAACAATATTATCAAAAATACTTATTGTCTAGCGGCAATTGGTTTGAATGTAACACCCTGTAGTTTGTTACATATTCAGATTAATAAAAATGAGCTGTTTCCAAACATGTTTGGTACTGTACTGTACTGGTGAATTACTTTTGAGTAATGACGGTGACGTCATTACTCAAAAGTAATTCACCCTGCATATTAGATTGTCATTTTAACATACGGTAAATTTAATTAAAAAATCGACGTGTTTCAGGAGTATATCTTAAAATTGTCTGTTCAGCTAAAAATGAATTTGTTCTATACTTTACGGACACAGTGTATGCATGAATACGATAATAAATTATAATAATAATATAATAAGTTTTATTGAAATTAAACCCAGAACATAATAGCATAACCCCAGGAAAAAATTCAAATGTGATACATCACAAGATTTTGGAGGCTTGAGCTTAGCAATATGTCTCTGAGTACCGTCTCCCGGTTTGGTGAAAAAAAATTACAAGACACGTCTGAAATTTGACGCTGCAATTATATATGTGACATAAATCTCGCCATAAGCTAGCAATTCTTCTCTGATATTCTTTGGATCTATTGTTCTCTAGAAACAAAAACTACACGGAATATAACTGGTTTCCTAACTCACACAAGCTAAGCTCCTTAAGGCCTATACAAGGAAGTTAACAGCATGCCCAATTAATTGAAGAAGTGAAAAAATTGAACTAAATAATTTGCACATTTTCCACGTTTCAATTACAGATGAATTGGTTGTTTTAACTTATATACTGAAGTAGTAGGGGATCACAAAAGTGAAAACGGTAGATCTACCGTTTTCACCTAGATCTATCTAGACGGCAGATATATCTCTAGACGGTAGATCTACCGTCTAGAGATATATCTGCCGTCTAGATAGATCTAGGTTTGGTAGATCTAAGCGTCTATTTGTAGATTACCTAGCGCTGTTGCTAATTCATCTATGTTCCGAAAACACGAAAATGTGAGATAACTAAATCACATTTCAAATGATTGATAATATTGATAAAAAGTTTTCTATTACCATCAAATTTCAAAGATCTAAAAAACAATTCAGTACAACAAAAAAGATCCACTTTATTCAGCTCTTCCACGAACTGAAAGTTCAACATAGTGTATATACTTTTTAAAAGTTCAATAACAAAAACCAATTCAGTCTCATGCAGATACGCGCTCTAACGCCACTGCTACGTTATCATTTCTAGACGGGAACTACCGAAACGAAAAGTTAAAAGAAATAAATCCTGTATGCGTCAGATCAGTGACGAGCAGGGTGAAGGAATTGTGCTGAAGGTATCTCGATATTGATTGACAAGTGGAATGTGAAGTTTGAAAACCGAAAACGTAATGTGGAAGTTAGCGAAAACGGAAAACCGAAGATATACGACAATAATTCGTTTGACGGGATGGGAAACTGATTTTACGGCCGAATATTCTGCTTGGATAACCTTAACGTGGAAACGGTGTGGATCACAAACGTTATTGGTATGGCTGGTTATTGCTAGTGGCTTCGGAGCAAATGCTACGTGCAAATATTGAGATGCGAGGAATTGCTAAACTTACTCCACATTCCGAGTTGTTATCAGTATTGATAACGTAAATTTGAATTCACGTGTTCGCCCAATATCTATCATTATTACATAAAATTTCCTGTAAACCAATCTCCATCTATTCAATATTTATCTAATTCGCCCCAAACATCTATCACTTGTTGCCTTATCAATCCAATTATTAATTGTTCTGTCTGCTACTTAACGATTCAGTATTTCTTGAATTTTTGATATTCTTTGTTCTTTATTGTAAAGGGTGTTTTTTTTTAGAGCTATAGAACTTTAAATTGCAATAAAACAACGATGGATTATAGATAAAGATAATCTTGTGGCATTACATTTCAAATATGATTTCTGGCATATCACCGCCACGGCTGGCTCGGATGTAGTTCAATCTGGACGTCTAATTTTTGATGACTTTTTCCAACATTTGTGGCCGTATATCGGCAATAACACGGCGAATGTTGTCTTCCAAATGATCAAGGTTTTGTGTCTTATCTGTATAGACCAATGACTTTACAGTCATCAATCACAAGATCTTGGAGGCCAATTCATAGGTCCAAAACGTGAAATTAGGCGGTCACCAAACGTGTCTTTCAATAAATCGATTATGGCACGAACTGTGTGACATGTTGCGCCGTCTTGTTGGAACCACAGCTCCTGGACATCATGGTTGTTCAATTCAGGAATGAAGAAGTTAGTAATCATGGCTCTATACCGATCACCATTGTCTGTAATGTTCTGGCCATCATCGTTTTTGAAAAAGTACGGACCAATGATTCCACCAGCCCATAAAGCGCACCAAACAGTCAGTTTTTCTGGATGTAACGGTGTTTCGACATACACTTGAGGATTAGCTTCAATCCAAATGCGGCAGTTTTGTTTGTTGACGTAGCCATTCAACCAGAAGTGCGCTTCATCGCTAAAAAAAATAAAATGGACGTAGTGCGCGATACGTATTCCGCACAGAACCTTTATTTTCGAAACAAAATGGCACTATTTGCAAGCATTGTTCAGGCGTGTGTCTATTCACGATGAATTGCCAAACCAAACTGAGAATAAATCACTTGACAGCTGTTAAATCGGTCGCCATCTTGAACTGTAATGCCAACTTAAAGTTATATACCTCGAAAAAAACACCCGTTACAAACACATTCTCGAATGATGCTCAATCTAACCAAATTATTGATAGTAATTTTCAAATCAGCTCATAATGTTTCGATGAAAACAGGCTTTTTGGCATAAATCAGTTACTTCAAATAACGCTTCGATAAAAACGAAAAAAAAATGTCGAACGAAACATAGGTTTTGTGAACGCATAAACATAAGCCTGTTGGTATGAGATGCATATCTTATAAATAAATACTTATGAATATAGGCGGATGAACATTATAGTATGTTTCGTTCTGACCTCATATCGATGCAGTGATTCACTGAAGTGATTCCAACATGGCTATAAAATTAAAATAACCCATTGTGTCGATCGATAAATATGAATTGGTTGGTTACAGACGAATATGCTCGGTACTGTTCTATTTGAAATGCGGCTGTCAATTCTGAATTTATGGACTCTTCTGATAGTACGAAGGGTTAAGCGATTCAGGTATTTGTTTCGTCACTAATCTAGAGAGGTGCAGGTTGATAATGGTCATGAATCGACGAAACAATAAAAGCTCTATCGTTATATTTTTGGGCATTAATTTATTACCCCTGATGATCACTGATAACGATACTCTTTCGCTCTCGACAATTTCATTGTGTACGATACCAGCGAAAGCATTTTTATTCGTTATTATTTCCAACAATAAACACAAAAACGATTTCAAGTCATATAATTTTCCTGTTTTTGATGTAGTATTCAGAAAACAACAACACTCAATTCACAAAGTTTTAGATGCTATTTAGCCCAATTCATATTTTATGAGATTTTATTTTGAATTAGAAATGTCCTCTCACAAAACCACTTGTTTCAAATTGAAAATGTCATTCATGGATTCGAAAAAAATATGATTGATGAATTTATTTCGTGATTCGTGCAACAATATTCGAATCATTCACAAGCATTGCACTCTGAAAATATATTTTCCTGAATGTATAATAATCGTTGCGAAATAATCGATAAAATTCGGTTCATCGAATATATATCTCTATTCGTCTATAAATATGCACAAATTGTAAATCATATCACACCAGGCAGAAAACAAAATTTAAAAGCTTTCTGTTTACTTAGAACAGTTGTTGATTTCTATATTCCGAATGTCATGCTATTTGCAGTCATCATAATAACCTGTTTTTATGTGAGTGGTCTGCCATTCAGCAAAGTAGAATATTTCACGCAAATTATATTTTCGTACTAATCGTACAAATAATGAGAAACTGAAAAATTATTGAGCAATGTGTTCAGGCAACGAGTGCTCAAAAAGGCACTCGCCTCAGATTGGTGCCACAAACTTCCACAATCGTGAAAAAAGTTGAACTGTTGCCACATGTTGCATAATATACTATTTCTCTTTCCAAAATTCAAATAACCACTTCGAAGCGCCACTGTTCTGTCTATGAAGAACATAAAGGAAAATCAGAGGTGAAATGTTTTCATAATTGGATATTCATTGCCGTTTTGAAATAAATTGATTCGGAAGAGGCTCATTTAGAATACGTTACAATAAATTTGGATGAACATTATATTTTGCGTATTCATTATTAAGTGTTTTCAATATCGTGTTTCTTACTTGATTCTCCTGATTTTCAGCCTTGAAAATTCACTGAAGTAGCCTTGATGAATATTGATCAACTATATCGAAATGGACCCTCCTCTTCTTCCTACGCTGGAGATAGCAAATTACTCCATTCTGCTTTTCAAATGTGGAGATAAAGCCAAAATCTACGAGTTTCGAATAAATTCGAAAGCAAACCTTCATAAATCGGACGTAGTGTTATCTGGAATTCAGACGGACACCTGAATCCACTTAAACATCATGTTATAGAACATTTGAATTGGTGCGCATTTAGCATACATATTCGGCAATTTATCCTTTTTGTTTGGAGACTACTCTGCAGTTTCGCACTAGTCAAAATCTATTACGTATATTTAGGAAGCGCAAAACGTTCGTATTCTAACGACAAGCCGGAATTCAGCTCAATCCTCACGTTCTGCATCCCCTTTGCACTTGATTGTGCGTTCGGTTTTGTTTATATTACTGACCATGAGGAAAATCCTGTATTTTGATGTAACTGAATTTTATTGCACGGAAATTCACGTACGTTTCTGCGAAGAATTTTAACGGAGCTTATTCGGTCGGCTTGAAGGAATTCAAAATATCAGAACACTACAATTTCTTTGTGATCATGTCAGA
Organism: Harmonia axyridis; assembly: GCF_914767665.1. Lineage (NCBI taxonomy): Eukaryota > Metazoa > Arthropoda > Insecta > Coleoptera > Coccinellidae > Harmonia > Harmonia axyridis. Next base: position 3,866,699 of record NC_059508.1, read on the forward strand.
CTGATGATGCCATGGCAGATTGATAGGCGAGTTAACAAACCATGATTTTTCACTTTTGTGTTCATTTTTTCTCCGATTGACAGAAATATTAATTTTGCAGACAGATAATAATCAGCAAAGTATTACTTTTCCTGCCTAGGCAGCAAAATGATTATTCTCAATGAGAATAGAACATTCGACATTTTTTGTCAATCAATATTTTTTGCCACCTCCCTTATTTCTGGAGGACTAAGTACTTCTAAGTCGCTATCACTGCCCATAATATGAATATATTCGTTAGTTATCCAAAAAACTGTCAGATATTTCATAAGTTGTCAAACAATAACAATTCCGATATCTGTCAAATTTCGTTTTAATTTATCCTACATGAAAAATCAAAAGATTGTGGAATTGTAATAATTTGCTGATACAATATCCTACATATCTCATTGTAAACAATCGAAGGAAAAATTATATGTTCAACTCGGCAGCACAGTATATATAACTGAATTTTTTGAAATAAATCATCTTCTAGCTTGAAAAAAGAATGGCAACCACGCTCTCGTGATTTGACAATTTTTGACTTCTGGCTGTGGACTTATATCAAAAGATCCGCCGAAATAGAGCTTTGTATTAAAGATATTCAATACCGTTATTCCAAAATTCGCCTAAAGCGTACATATGTCTTTAGAAACCTTTTCATAAGATCTGTTGTAGCATTTATAATTTTTCAATGGCAACTTATACTACATTTTATTATTTTATTGAATCTTCGAATATTACACCCCTACTGATACATTCTTCATTTTCGACCCAACATTACAGTAAAGATAATATTGCACAGTAACTAACGGTCCTATGAATCTACCTGGCTATGTGGATCTATCAGATCTGTTAATCTAGAATCTGTATGAATGTATCAACACTACCTTTCGATTATGATATCTATTAACTATATACACTGTGTCCGTAAAGTATGGAACAAATTCATTTTTAGCTAAACAGACCATTTTAAAAAAATAATACTGAAACACGTCGATTTTTTATTTTAATTTACTGTATTTTAAAATGACAATCTAATATGCAGGGTGAATTACATTCGAGTAATGACGTCACCGTCATTTTTTTTAAATGGAGCACCCCCATTTTGTCTCAATTTTCCGATTACTCTAGCTGAGCTGATTCCAAAAATGTATCACATGTTAATTCCAATTGGTACAGGGTGGACAAAAATACAATTGTTTTCTGTGTGCTCATAAAGTAACGCGTAACATTCTTCATAAGTTAAATTAACAATATTATCAAAAATACTTATTGTCTAGCGGCAATAAACAAATGATGACATTTAAAAAAAACTAAACGACTATGTTCGTTTTTAAATTGACAAGAAATAATTTCTTTCATATTCTGTCTACTAGACCACAAGTACCAAACATATTTGGAAACAGCTCATTTTTATTAATCTAAAAATGTAACAAACCAATTGCCGCTAGACAATAAGTATTTTTGATAATATTATTAATTAAACTAATAAAGAATGTTACGCGTTACTTTATGAGCACACAAAAACCTATTGTATTTTTGTCCACCCTGTACCAATTGAAATGAACATGTGATACATTTTTGGAATCAGCTCAGCTAGAGTAATCCGAAAATTGGGACAAAATGGGGGTGTTCTATTTAAAAAAAAATGACGGTGACGTCATTACTCGAAAGTAATTCACCCTGTATATTAGATTATTATTTCAAAATGCGGTAAATTAAAATCAAAAATCGACGTGTTTCAGGATTATTTCTTAAAATGGTCTGTTTAGCTAAAAATGAATTTGTTTCATACTTTACGGACACAGTGTATGTAATCTGCTAGACTTTACAATAATAATAGCTAAATTCTCACTAACATACCAAATTTTCATAGTCAGATATTAGTAGTTCAGGAAAATAGATAACCGACAATCGGAAAGATTTAACATTTTATGTGCACCAAGGTGTAGTTGTCGAGACGGCACTTTTCACAGAATTCCCATGTATATTTATTCGAGCGAAGCAATTCCAGGGCGTTGCGTTTGCAAATTCTCAACATTGAATGAGCTACAGCCTCTTTCAACTTCTCGTATTTGATCCATTATCACCCATTATTTAAACATGAATTATTTGGTCTACCTTTGGCATTTTTTCCGATACACGCCCACAGTTCCGTCTATTTAGCAAGCGATCTCCTGATAGTGAACGTGAATTTATTTATTTGATTATAATTAATAAAACCGATTCGATCAGTTGCTTAATTATAGATTTGATTTATTCAATTAAAGTTTCAGCCGCAGGGTACCGAGTATTTTTGCGGATTTATCTAATGTATGCATCTGAGCATGAATACCATGATGCGCCAATGGGTTTGTTTTTTAGCGAGGATTATAACGTACGGTTCCAGCTGGCGTAATGATGTATTCACGCAAAACCAAAATAGCATTATGTATCACCATGCCTTGAAGTACCGGCAATTAATCAATGAAAAACAAAATATGTATTGATCTTGCAAACCTATGGGATCACCTCTAGGCTTTAGCGAAATAAAACACGCAGACAAATAATCGAATTATCAAAACATTTTTCAGAAGCATTTTTATGACCGAAGTAATTAGTTGCCGTCAATTGTTTTAATGACTTCTTCGGAAGTGGTAATTCAATTTGAGAAAAAATCGGTTGTAGATATAACAGGCCAATTGGAAAGTCCCCGGTCTACCATAGTAAAAAACATTTTTTTGGCAAAATTCGATTTTATTATTCAACATAGTTGCCTTCGAGAGCGATACAGCGATTATAGTGACCTTTCAACTTTTCGATACCATTTTTGTAGTACGATTGGCCTTTCGTTTCAAAATAGGCCTCAGTTTCGGCGATTACTTCTTCATTGGCGTTAAATTTCTTTCCAGGGAGCATTTTTTTGAGGTCTGAGAACAGGAAAAAGTCGAAAACGGTGGATGCAGAAGCAATGCGAAGCTAAATTCTTGCAATTTTACCATTGTTTTCAGTGATTTGTGACACGGCACATTGTCTTGATGAAACAGCACCCTTTCTTTTCTTCAATTGGGGCCGTTTTTTAACGATTTCATCCTCCAAACGATCCAATAACACTATATAATAATCGGTGTTGATGGTCTGACCCTTTTGGAGGTAATCAATGAATATTATACCTTGCGCATCCCAGAATACTGATGTCATAACCTTGCCAGCTGACTGTTGTTTTTTGCTCGCTTTGAAGTTGGTTCATCGTGTGCAGTCCACTGAGCTGACTGTCGATTGGACTCCGGAATGAAATGATGGAGCCATGTTTCATCCATTGTCACATATCAACGCAAAAATTTAGGTTTATTGCACTTAAACAGCTGTAAACACTGCTCAGGATCATTAACACGTTGTTGCTTTTGTTTGATTGTGAGCTCGCGCGGCACCCATATTGCACACAGCTTTCTCATGTACGAATATTCGTGAATGATATGAAGTACACGTTCAGATGATATCTTCACAATGTCTGCAATCTCGATAAACTTCACTTTACGGTCATTCAAAATCATTTTGTGAACTTTATACTTTTTTCGTCGGCGACAGCCTCTTTTGGGCGTCCGCTGCGTTCGCCGTTTTCGATGCTCATTTCACCACGTTTGAACTTAGCATACCAATCAATGATGGTTGATTTTCTTGGTGCAGACCCCGGAAACTCTTCGTCAAACCAAGATTTTTTTACTGTATTTTTTCCCTTAAAAAGCAATATTTTATCAGCACACGAAATTCTTTTTTTCCATCTATTTTCAAATAACAGAAGTAGCTTCACTCACAACGCAATATCTCTGCACAAACCAATGGTCGGACTGCTGTCAAATTTTGACATGTATTGTTTGGAGTTTGGTAGTAACTAAAAATTATTTGGATTTAATACTAGCACCGCCATCTCTGCATCAGACCGGGGACTTTTCAATTGGCCTAATATCATGGTAATACGGCGGTGCGAAATACATAAATCGAGATATTTCAATCAAACAAATGAAATTTTCAGCGTTTAGGTAGACAACTATTTACCTGAAATGCAGAAGTTACCACTATTCACTTTTTTACCCAGTTTGAATATCGCGAAAGACTCTTGAGATGATGTAACAACTTGTTGAAAAAACAGATGAGACACTCAAACTCCGGACAGAAACACTTTGGTCAATTCTTTAATTGAATGTTTATTCTGTTCAAATTTTCCTTTAGACTATGCCTCAGACTGTGGAAGTATATAAGCTAATATTATCTAATGGTTCTGACGATCTGATTTCTAACTGTTCAGTTGATCTGCAAGCTCTCAACTTTAAGGATTTACCTATTGAGCTTTTTTCGTCTAGCCACTTCTACCTTCGAAAAACGAAGGATACATAACTCCACTTTGAATTGCAACATCTCCAATAAAATGAAATCACCTTAACCAGCAACCCCAAAGCAATTTTTCGGTAACCAAAAAAAAACTATCACAAAGTGTAAGATACCGCCAGAACGCTTGTATCCTCCATCACGATGTAATTTCCAAACTCGAATTGCTCACATGAAGAACATTCCGAAGATGTCACACTGAAAGATGTCCAATGCGGATCACCTGAAATTTTTCAATTACAACGCCAAAATAAAAACGGAAGGATGTGCCACACTACTTTGCGCAACAAACAGGCCGTCCTATTTTTCACACAGAGGGTCCACCTTGAGACTTGATGTCCCCGCCTGTTTGACAAAGGGTGCAAAAAATGCCAACATCCGTCGCATTCAATTGAGCGGATTAAATTGTACGTTCGAGAAGCCGAAGTGGAACCATCAGGAGTTGTCGAACATTGCGAAAATAAAATGACCAACGAAAATGTCCTATAGACAGATTGGGGACTTTTTATCTGCATGTCTCGAATACTCTTCGTTAGAGTTGTTAATGATGTGGCCAGTGGCGTAACTCCGTAATTTTTTCACCATTACTATCGAACATAGTTTTGCCGACATCGTGAATTATTTTTATAAATATTGTTTTTATCTGATGGTTATCAACCTTAAAATTTGCAAAAAAAAAATTGCCAAACAAAATTGATGTTTTTTACGACCCCTAGAAATTACCCCAAAAATGACGTATCGCGCTTATGCTTCGAAAACGAGATATATTTCATAAGGCAAAAATGATTCTTCCGGTGTCATCTACATGACATTCAGTTTATAACAAAACACCATGTATATTACACCCGAGATTACACCTAGGGATTCATCAAGCCAAGTAGTTTGACATTACAACCAAATACTTCACTTGAGTGTCAAGCTCGTGAAAAATTACATACTTGAGCTTGACTTGACTTGATTTTAGATATTTATTGCTTGACTTGATATTAGTTGAGCTTGATATGCACGCGTCGCACGACATATATTTCTGTAATCTCGTGCGCGCTTAGACTAAATAAGGGGATTCCTTCAGCGCCGAGAGACTGAAGCATTGACCAGTGTGACTTTATTAGTGGTTTTCTCACATTTCTAATGAAATATATTGGTAGACTATGGTAGTTTCAGAAATATCTTTCCAAACTTGGCCATAATGGCCAAGGATTTTTTATCTTCAGCTGCTGTTAAAAGACAATTTCCCAGAACTGCTCTTACAGTTACAAAAAACCGCAATAGGTTAGGCGATAAATCTATAAGATGCCTCATGTGTCTCAGATCCTGGATGAAAAATTATGAAATCAAACAAAGCCTGGAGGTTTCTCAATATCAAGAAACTTTATTTTTTATTATTTTTCATTTTGTCATGGTTTTTAGAAATTCAATTTATGTTTCTATTCCAAATTGATATTATCGGTTCTTTTATACAATAAGTTCAATAAATAGAAGTGTATTTTGCAACGTTCCTTCTCATTTCATTATTTTTTTATTGATCTGACACTACACAATAAAACGGCTAAAAATCAAGTAGCTTGATATGATTCAAGTAAATAAAAACTTGACTTGACTTGAGATTGACTTGAAATCAAGTCTAACTCAAGCCAAGTATCTTGAAAATCAAGCCAAGAATAGAATATTGCTCAGAAATGACGTTGAAATAACATATCTCGCAAAAATGATTATTTTGGTGTTATCGACACGACTATAAATGTTATTTTAGTTTATAATGAAACACCCTGTATATTACACCTATTCAATTCGATTCAAATCTGGCTAAAGGAGAGGCCACAGCACGATTGCTCCTTGGGGAAAGTCCATAATTCGACTAGCATCGTCTCGGTAAAGACCCTCAAACTATTACTTCTGCAATGCAATGTGTAGTGTGTATATGTCTCTAAACTGCAAATTTATTATCACCTCGCTCTCCACGCGGCGTCTTTTCCTTCTACGGGCACGGTACATAACTAGACAGTTATGTCATTCTCCACCAGTTCAAACGGCCCGCAGTGAAAGGAAGCATATCGTGAACAGTATGAAAAAAAAATGTCTGAAACGTCTATCTTGACGCTCTGCTATGCCCAGTTTGTCTTCTTTATGTTACTCTTTTTTTCTGGTCACGCACGTTTTACTATTATTAATTTGAGATAAAACAAATCAGCATCTGTATAGTCAGCATTTTTCTTCTTGTCAATATCGTTTTTTTTTTGTTGCAAAATTTTTAATATGAACAGCCTATGCACAAAATTTTGCAACTTTGAAATTGATATTGATACTTTTAATTTTTTTTTTAATTCTATGTTCTTTCACTGAAAATCTCCAAATCTGCGAATATACTTTGAATTAATTAATATAAATTTAATAAACTCCAATTTTCATCATCGAGATGAATGAATTTTTTCTGTGTGAAAATAGTTTGAAGGATATATCACAGAAGATTCTGTTACGCCTCTGTTCCGCCAGAGAATGAAACGATTTCAGTTTTAAATTAGTCTCTAGAACAAAGCTGAGGAATCTGGAACCATAAATGGCGCAAATGCTGTTTTTGCCTTAGCCGAACGCGAATCTTTTAAAATGACACAATTTAATTTTTATGAGGGGGAAATCAAAGCAAAAGTGAGCCTCGCGATTTAAATTCTACTTGTAAAGTGCCACTGCTGCTGCCGTGTGCGAAAATTAATCAAGTCAGCAGCCCGATACGACTCGGAAACTGGTTCAGACCTTGAAGTTCCACCATCGAATTGAGAGTCATTGGAAGCTGATGAGTTTTCAGGATTTTCTCCCAAGAACATCGAAAACACAGGAAGTCACTCATGTAACTTTACACTTAAATGTAACTCATAATCCAAAATTTGACTATTGACTAGTTCATATTGCCCAGTTAGGTCTGATTTACCATCTATGAACAGCTTGACATTTCTTTTCAAAAACGGTTAAAATCCAGGTTGTTTTCTAAGTAATTCCAAAAAATATTATTAGGAGTCTACTTGATAGCACAAGAATCAAAAAACTGGAAAAACTGATTATTTATGTACCTTAGAAAAACAATGATGAAGAAGTGGTCCAAGCTTGAACCAGGAGATTCAAATGTGTTATTAAAATCTGGAATATTGTAATTAACACCTTCTCATTTGAGCAAACTTTAAAGAAAATTATTTATCAAACGAAAAGATTAGGGACTATTCGATACTCTTATTGAACGATAATAAAATAGAAAATAACCAAAGCATGGAAGTTAAATAACAGTTTGAGTGGGTTTCTGGGTCTTACAAACTGTGAATCACGATAATTTTTGATGGGAAAATTGTTTTTGCAAAGTATAATCTGTCAATAATATTCTTTAATTCAGCTAACCTGTTATAATCATTCCAATACAGAGCATCATAAGTGTCAATAAAGTGATTCAGAAATTGGAAAAACCGAAAGAAACTTTATTCCATTTGAATTTGAAATAACACATTGTCATACAATTCTTTTTGAATAATAAATCTGATTTCATAAGAAGATTCAGTTCATTCTGGATAAATATTGAGTGACTCAAATGGATTTCCGAATAAAAATTGTACCCTTATGGAAGACTTCCCTTCTATCAAAAGGTATCGGCACCTTCTTCCTTGCTTCAGTACAGATTTTCGTCTCATCTTGATCATTATCCAGCAACAAGATCCGTTTGCATCGTTCGTATTTGTTCGCACGTAACATTGTGCTTCCAGTTATAAAGATCATTAGAAAAGTTCAGAAACTCCATGTATGTGTAAATTTTCGATCCTCACCTAGAGCTACGAATTCTCACACATTGTATCTGAATTAATACATAATAAAACATAGTGTTTCATGTATATGGTGGGTGTATCCAACCATGCGGTTTGACTAGGGACGTAGTGTATTCAAGAGGCAGGAGCAGGTAGAATCAACCAAAACCCAGTGGCGTAGTCATCACCGATTTTTATGTTTTGTTTCATCTTTCAATATTTTTAAAGTTGAAGTGTTTGATGGTTTTTCCTATGTATTATCTACTTAAATCTATAAAATATCTCAAAATATTGCCGAGTGAAACATAGCTCAGTTGTCAATTATCTTCCAGAACCAGTGAAATCTATATTTTTTCTTTGAAAATAACGAAGATGATCAGTTCTGAAGAAAATCCTCTGTCCAGTTGTATTCAAGCTGATGGTGAGCTATCTGCCGTAAAGGTTGTAGAAATTTTTTGTAGGAGACATGCTGGAACTGAGAATGTATCAAATTTGGAGTACCTCAGGGGTTCATATTGGGACCTATGTTATTTTTCTTCTACATTCATGACGTATCGTTAAATATCCAATTACTTGCATCTTATACATCCATAACTTTGAAGCAACTCAAAAATGAAAGAAAGAAGATACATACCAGAAAAAAATCAATTATGCATTGGATGTGGTGATTTTATTGGTTGTCATTCTCAAACGATAATTTTCATAAATTGACTTTTCATTGATTATGTGTACTCAAATAACTCATAAGTTAATTTCAAATAAATTCTACCTACCTTTGCTAATCTGATTTCCCATGTAATATTCTCGATGGGTAAAAAAATCAAAACTTATTTTTTGTCAATAAAGAATTATTTTTACCATCATACCGGACAATCTCCTAGGAACAGGATCCATGATCATCGAAGATGAAAGATTAACATTTTCAATAGTTCTTGTAGTAAAACGTTTTAAATTTCAAAATATTTTTACTAATGAACAAAATAGATTTTTATATATTTTCTTTGTGTTATTTATTATCACATTTTGATACTACCTGTTTGCGACACTATGTATTAATGCAGTGTATCAAAAAAAATATAAAAACGAATGTATAGTTTTGTTGAAGTAAATACCGAATCAATCAAATACTTCATGTCACAGTCTGTATTTGATTCACAGTTGGAATAGTATCCACGTCAAATGGACCATCAGTTATACCTTTGTACCCACGTCACTGTGAACAAGGTGATATAACTATATAGATGAGATAGGAGAGTATAGAAGGTAAAGGATACTGGGTTAAGATGGTCGAGCAAGTATCAGGGGCATCGACCGTCGGGTTGTACTGCTTGCAGTTTGTTGTATTCGGTACAACACAAGCCTCAGGACTGTCGAAGAGGAATTCTTTATAGGCTGGGACTGTTGGGAATTCGGTGCCCTAACCTTTTACGCCCTTCCCCTTCATCGATAGGACTCTAATATGCTTCACAAGCGGATTAACTGATATATTGATACTGTAAATAGATGATGAGATAGACCAGCTATCTTTATCATGTACGGTTGTAACAATTTTTTGGTTCTAATTCTCCATTGGACCCATGGGGATGTGGATAGTGAGGGAGCAAGCTCATTTGGGCGAAGCGAAGCTTAATTTTGTCGATATTATATTGAGGATCGGGCATATGTATATGAATTTAACTATGATAATTGCTTAGCAGCCTGGATGTTTACTCTGGCCGTGATATCAGAGAACGATGTAGAACATTGAACAAACCAGCCAATATATTCATGCTAAAAACTTTCACCTACTACTATTTTCACAAGTTTACTCTGTCATCAGGCACGGATCAACAATCAAAAGTTAATAAGTCTTTCATCATATTATCCTCGCCAAATGGCGTGAAGCTTCAGCAAGCGAGACGACTCCTATAGTTACTTTGAAGACTATCCGCGCATCAACTGACTCTCTTCAATGCTTAGCGCCGTCTGAGGTGCAAAGCTCCATTATACTCTATGTAAACTTTTTCGGAAGAATAAGACAAATGTTTCTCTTTATGTGCACCCTTAATTCTACTTAAAAAAAAGTGGCAAATCAGCATGACTTGAAAATATCGTTGCGCATCCAATTCGCAACATATTTTTTTCATCGAAGGGCATTTTCATCATTCAGATTGAGTTATGTTTGCGTATTTCTCTGCAAATTGCAATAGGATATTAGGCCAATTGAAAAATCCCCTGTCACAGATGGTGGTGCTAGTATTAAATCCATATGATTTTCAGTTAGTACCAACCTTTAAACGATACGTGTCAAAATTTGACAGCAGTCCAACCATTAGTTTGTGAGATATTGCGTTGTGAGTGTAGCTACATTTTTCATTTGAAAAAAAATGGAAAAAAAAATTCGTGTGCTGATGAAATATTGCTTTTTGAAGGGAAAAAATACAGTTGAAGCAAAATCATGGCTTAATGAAGAGTTTCCGGGGTTTGCACCAGGAAAATCAACCATAATTGATTGGAATACTAAGTTTGAACGTGGTTAAATGAGCCCCGGAGCCGGCGAACTCAGTGGATGCCCAAAAGAGGCTGTCACCGACGAAAAAATCAAAAAAGTTCGCAAAATAATTTTGAATGACCGTAAAGTGAAGTTGGTCGAGATAGCAGACATTGTGAATATATCATCTGAATGTGTACATCATATCATTCACGAATATTTGTACATGAGAAAGCAGTGTGCAATATAGGCGCCGCGCGAGCTCACAATCGATCAATTGTAACAACGTGTTAATGATTCTGAGCAGTGTTTGAAGCTGTTTGAGTGCAATAAACCTGAATTTTTGCATCGATATGTGACAATGGATGAAACATGGCTCCATCATTTCACTCCGGAGTCCAATCGACAGTCAGCTGAGTGGACTGCATACGATGAACCGAATCCAAAGCGAGGAAAAACACAACAGTCAGCTGACAAGGTTATGGCATTTGTATTCTGGGATGCACAAGGTATAATATTCATTGATTACTTCCAAAAGGGCCAGACCATCAACAGCGATTATTATAGGTATGTCGTTATTGGATCGTTTAAAGGATGAAATCGTTAAAAAACGGTTCCATTTGTAGAAAAAAGGAGGGGCTGTTTCATCAAGACAATGCGCCGTGTCACAAATCAATGAAAACAATCGCAAAATTGCATTAATTGATGCTTCTGCATCCACCGTATTCGCTAGATCTGGCCCCCAGCGACTTTTTCCTGTTCTGAGATCTCAAAAGAATGCTCCTTGGAAAGAAATTTAGCCCCAATGAAGAAGTAATCGCTGAAACTGAGGCCTATTTCGAAGCGAAGGAAAAATCGTACTACAAAAATGGTATTGAAAAGTTGGAAAATCGCTATAATCGCTGCCTTCGAAGGCAACTATGTTGAATAATAAAATCAATGGCTTGTCGTAGACCATTCCACACAGTTTAAAAAATTTACCATGAAAAAAAACGAACCAGAACCGCGAGTTCAGCAATCGACGATATATCTTCAAATTTCGAAATGTACGAGTACGACAAAGATCATTGGAATAACTGGCAGATGGTTGGTTCATTCAAATTTTGAAAAGTCGCGCTATATCTCATCATTAACCTTTCTAGGATTTCGTATTGCATATATAGTGTTCCAATCTGCAGCGATTACCTATCATGGAAACAAATCGCCTCTGATGTTCGTTTTTGGATCGAACGTATAAACTCTAGATATTTCATGAAACGGTGAAAAGCATTCGGATCCGTCCATTCCATTATTCCATTAGGTTGATTATTTATTCAGTCATTTGTTCGTATGCAGCCCAGTCTTCGTTTATAAAGCGAATTTTCCACTGTAATACTCGTATAATTAGTGTATAAACGAACTATCATGCTTGAAAATGGACACGACTACTTCGTGGATGCTCTATGGCATTGAAATAGATTAGGGACGAATGATGAAGATTTGGTGGAAAAATTCTCTTTGTAGTTGAAAATATACAACTTCAGAGGAAAATTCGAGTGTAGAATCATACACATGCAAAGGCGGTATAAATGTCGATATCGAGCACAAATTTATTTTCAATTATTGAGATTATATTCGAGAATGAGCCGTATAATCCAATACCTGGTCTCAGTTTGAAAACGATTCCATAAGGGGCACTATTTGTCATTTGGCCCTTTATATCTGCCATGTTTTTGTAGTAACTACACTTCTGACCTTAGGGCTATTTGAAGTTTTTGGTAACAAGCCTATGAACATCAAAGTATGGAAAGCAAAATTAGACACTACATCGACAAATTATCCCAAATGTATGCAATGCTGATATTGAACAATTCGCCTAAAGAGTCAGATGTGTGTCGCTTGTGCTATTTGACAGATGTTTAACGGACACATAAGAAGTAGTATTTTCAATCCGCATAGATATTCGATAGTGTTGTCGTGTTCACTTCAAATGGACGTCATTGAAAGTTCGTCCATTCCAGTTAATTTTAATGGATACGAAGTTTTCGAGTATCAGAGCTTTTTTAATAAATAACGTTTTTTTTCAGTAAAATTAATGTGTATAGTTCTAAAAAATTCAATATATGAGAATAGCAATGAATAGGGCAAAATTCCTTGAATGTACTTTCCAACAGCCTATTTCAAAATAATAACCCTGTGACACGGCGCATTGTCTTAACGAAACAGCACTTCTTTTTCTTCAAATGGGGCCGTTTTTTAACGATTTCCTCCTTTAAAAGATCCAATATCGCTATATAATAATCGCTGTTGAAGCTCTGGCCCTTTTGGAGGTAATTAATGAATATTATACCTTGTGCATCCAAGATTACTAATGCCATAACCTTGCCAGCTGGCTGTTGTGTTTTTCCTCGCTTTGGATTCGGTTCATCGTGTGCAGTCCACTCAGCTGACTGTCGATTGGACTCCGGAGTGAAATGATGTTATTTATTGATGTTATTTTATTCTCAATACTCTAACATGTTTCATTCATAATCACATATCGACGCAAAAATTGAGGTTTATTGCACTTAAACAGCTTCAAACACTGCTCAGAATCATTAACACGTTGTTGCTTTTGATCGATTGTGAGCTCGCGTGGCACCCATTTTGCACACAGCTTTCTCATGTACAAATATTCGTGAATGATATGATGTACACATTCAGATGATATCTTCACAATGTCTGCTATCTGGATCAACTTGACTTTACGGTCATTCAAAATTATTTTGTGAACTTTATACTTTTTTCGTCGGCGACAGCTTTTTTTGGGCGTCCACTGCGTTCGCCGTTTTCGGTGCACATTTCACCACGTTTAAACTTAGCATACCAATCATTGATGGTTGATTTTCCTGGTGCAGACCCCGGAAACTCTTCATCAAGCCAAGATTTTGCTTCAACTGTATTTTTTTTCTTCAAAAAGCAATATTTTATCAGCACACGAAATTCTTGTTTTTTCATTTTTTTTTTCAGATAACTAAAGTAGCTACACTCACAACGCAATATCTCGCAATCTAATGCGGTCGGACTGCTGTCAAATTTTGACACGTATCGTTTGAAGATTGGTACTAAAAATCATATGGATTTAATACTAGCACCGCCATCTATGCATCAGACCTGGGACTCTTCAATTGGCCTAATAAAACCTAATGAATATAACAATCCTTCGCTACAGAAATGTTTCATAGATATTCTTTCCAGAATTTCGAAAAAACGAACTGACATTAAAATTACATAATTTGGAATGCTTTCATTATTTAAGAAATTGAATAGAAAATTGATAGAAATATTGAAGAAATACATAATAAATAATAATAAAACTTTATGATCACTTTGAAACAGAAATAGACATTAACTCCATTAGAGCTTCCACCCAAAGATGACTCATCTGAGTCGGTATAAAAAGTGAAATAAATCGGCTCACCATAAGGTCGATTTTCCAGGTAAATTCGAAATTTTTATCGATATGAAAGTTTTACCGACAACGAGTAGGTATACTTGAGGCACAATATAGACGTCAATCGATTATTGAACGTCTTAATTGCAACATAATGCACCTTAATTGATGGTAAATGCTTCCCACATCCAATGGTAAAAAATCCGAGTACATAAACGGTTTCCACACTGTGGTATTTTTAATAATGGAAGAGTTCTCCGGTGATGCTGTGAGTAATAGCAGGCCGAGTCTCATTAATAATATAGTTATCGTTCTCTTATCCCACGAACTCACACACTACTAGATAATAAAGACCCCAACGAGAAACAATATACCTTTCGAAAGTGTACGCTAATGGCAAACACTTGGGTAATACGTTAATAACATGTCAATTCGTCGGCTGGTTTCTCAAGAATTTACATCTCAGACTTGGCTCACGGTACCGCCTTCGTCGGCTAACAATGCCTTATCTATATATGTTTTCTAATAATAAGTGAAAAACGGTTTAGCCTACGATTTCTCACTTGATATATGATTCTTCGGAAATGATGACGTGTGACAAAGAAGAAAGCAACTTATTTTGGAACTTATCCAAAATTAATACACACTCCAAACTGAGACAAGTATATTTTCGAACTCTGAATATGCGACGAAAACTAATGAGATGGTCATTTAAATGATCCACACGTACAGTGAACGCGAAGTTATTTCCTTCATATCCTTTGAATATCGCAAAAAAATAGTCGAAATTTCTTTTTCTGGCTCACCGTGTAGAAAATAATTGGAAATGATAATTGTAATAATCGCATATATTCTTTACGAATGAACAGGAAAGCACTGAAATTATGTCGAGAGGTTTTCTACATTCTTTTTCAATATGGGTCATCTAATTATTTTATGAAATTTCGCATGAATTTTGAATCCATCATATTAGAATTTATTTACTCAATTCAATCTGCAAAGTCACATGCCGCGAAAATATAGAAGTAAGTATTACTTTGAGCAACGTGTCACCTATCACTTTACTTGATTAATTTGCTAGAGAAAACGAAAAAGCACTTTCAAATAAATGCTTGCTATGGAAGTTCCATTGTTATTTCTTCGATATATGCCCTTAAATAACGGTACCAAATCATGGATGAAGAATAATCTGCATTCAAATTTCGAATTGAATCGATCTTTCAATTGAAATTTGCAGGTTTTTTTTAATTCTTTCCATGAATTCGAGACCCCACGAAAATTCGAGATGGTTGTATTATTTTGGCATTCATTCCATCCCCTGCAAATAATTGGAAAATTTCGAAAAAAATCAGTTCGTTTTTCAAAATAAGGTTATTTGTTCAGGGGGTCATTCAATCAGATTATTTGAATATGTTATTCCGTGTGAAAGCTCTATTAAAGTAATTTTCTGATAACTCATTTTTTTTTAACTTTAACATTACCCAACATTAGTAGAATCTGACGGATACATTTTGAGATATCGAAATTTTACAAGGATAGAATCCTCATTAAAATCTTTATGAACAATTTTTCCATCAATTGTAACTCTGATTTTAATATTTAGTTCGATCAAGTGAGTATTTTTTCACTTATTAATAATCAACATTTCATACTTACTCATTAAATCCTGATTCTACTCTGAAAATGTCGAGTCATCAGCACATTCCGTTCAAGAGTGATAGTTTAAACGTTGACTGGACAGACAAACAGAATCCTATTCGCCCTAGAATAAACACGCAATAATAAATCAACCCAATTCCGTTTTGCCGAATATTCTATTCGATAGGTGAAATCATAAACTATCATATTATAATTTGGTGGAGATAAATGTTTCCCAAGTCTCGGGAAGTGATATATTTGGAAAACTTTTTCTCAACCCCAAATTTGTTAGTAATGATCCGTGAAGACCACCTTTATTATGTAAAAAATGTTTGTTCAGTGTTGGACGTGTTAAGATAAATAGAATAACAAGGAATAATAAACTTTGTGTTTGTTAATTCAACACTGTGAGGTCTGGATTTCTGAACCAGATTTCTCAGAAGTTGCACTATAAATAAGGGGGTATTCAAGAACACTAGATCACGAAGGTTCGTCAGAATATATCAATGCGACAACAAAGACTTGAAATTGTCAACAAGTAATTTTTGTGTACATCTTTTTGCTATAGATTTTTAAATTGTGTTTGCATTTCAGGATTATTAAACAATATATTCTTCCAATGAGAACAAAATATTTGATTTAGTCTGTCTACACTCGATGGAATCCCATTTAAATTAATATTAAAGGACAGGTATTCTATTTCCACCTTTCATTAGTTTAATATTAATTGAAAATACACAGTGGCTCCGCCAAATTTTCACATTTTTTATTCCATAGAAATTCCAGCGAGATATTGAAGTGTGATACATATGTTTTGATATAATAGAATGGTTTTCTAAGTGTATTCCGAGTTTCCACAGACGAACCTGCATCCGTATAAAAGATTGTTTTGGGACAGACTGTACATCCGAAGGGAATGTTCGCTGATGGCCACTTTTGCCATTAGTTTATGATTAATTTCATTCCATCCGATAACGTATATCCATCTGCACGTTTCTTCTCGAATGCCCGAATCTTTTGATGTGAAATATATCGTATTCGCTGAATGAATTGAAACACTTTCGTTTTTTCGTCCTAATTGCTTCTTTACTCTAGAGTACGTATCCAAAAAGAAAGTTGAGGGTCCTTGATATAAGATGGCAAGGCTGAAAACACGTTATCATCAGCTTTGCTGGCACTGAAAAATACGTGAGATATTCCAACTTACGAGATGGACGCTGATTTGAAGGGTAGTCCTGACAAAATTAAAGAACCTGGCCGATCCTTTGATTCGACACTCCATCCAGAAAAGAGAGTTCTGTGCGTTTTGGGTAAAATTATTATCCTCATTTTTCCAATATCATTAAGTACAACGTTTTGTATATCACATAGATCTAAGTGTTATATAATGTTATTATTCGAATATGTGGATATTTATATGAACATTTATTGCGACCTTCAAAAATTATTTTCCAAATAGCCAAAGGCTGAATAATCTATAATATCTATGTATTTCAGAAGCATTTTTGTGAATCGACTCGCTGCAAATTCTCGTTTACATATTTTATCAACTGAAAAGTGATTGCTTCAAAGTGATAACTACAGTTTAGAACTTCGCGATAACACATGATAATACAAACTTTCATCTCAATCACGTCACCAGATCATGTAAAAATCTAACAAAAGATATTATCGGGTTGAAATTTGGTTTGTTCATGTAGAATAATTTCTCGAACTTTCGGACGAATCATCGTGAAGAACCCCTCATCTGGATCAACTAAACAAAAACGACGAGCGCTCAAAAGCTTTACTGAAAAATAAAATTTTCTAAAAAATAACACTATACGGAATTAATTATAATGACAATAGCAATATTTCAACAATTCAATTTTGAATTTGAGAACAAAGGACCAGGCAGCATTTTTATTTTGTCATTGAGAAATGAAGGACATTGTAGGTATTTTACAGGGTGTCCCAAATTCGATGCTCACTGTAAGCCTCTGGAGAACTATAAGGAAAAAATCTTCAAGAACCCGTGATCATTTTTTCGAAATAATAAAATCAGAAACAAGACCATAGATATTTTGATTCTGTCTCGAGTCCCAGGTAGATTCTTGAAAAATTACTATCAAATATTTCACTTCATTTATGATCCGTTATGAATATCATATGAGTCATAAAAATTACTGAAAAAAACGTCCTGGAAATTTTTCGAATATCTCGAACAGAAACCAAGATATAGCGAAATGTGTGAACTAGTCATTTTTCAGAAACGCCCTGTAACTCGAGAGTTAATCAAGATATCTTAATCTGCTTTCTGATGTCCTATCATTTTGAAAATGAAGATGAGTGTTCCTTGCAAACTAATTCTCGAAGTCTTATAGTTCTTGAGATCTTCTCAGTGAGCATCGAATTCAGGAAATCCTGTTCAATGTCTCTCATTGTACAATGACAAAATAAAATAAGTAAACAATGTATCTCTGTATGAAATTTTCCTTGTATACAACTTTTTGACAACTTTGGTAATAATGGTCGCCCCTCTTATCATATTACCCTGTATATCTCAAAAACTGGTCATAGTGAAGCCAATAGTCTTTGACATTACAATAGTGTACTCGACTAAGAGTAATGAAAAAGAATCGGAAAATTCCACGACTACTTTTTTAATTACAGGGTGAATTATGAACTGAATGAATTTCATTTTTAATAATGTTGGACTCACCCTGTATCTAACAATTATGTTTATTGCAAAAAATGTCTCAAATTATTATTTAATGAGTAAGCAATATTTGTGGTGCAAATGTGTTTCATTCGAGATGTTTTCTCACGGGAAATGTTACTTCAAAAATATGCCATTTTCTAACTTCGACACCCAATATCTCGAAGACTAGTCATAGGATTGAGTTGGACGAGATAGACTTTCTTGTTCAGGAGGTCATATTCCAGAAAAAATCACCGGTGACAATTTTTCCAGTACGCTACCGCCTACTGCCTTTAAAAAAAATCCAGTAAGATCATTATCACTGAAAATCTGATTTTATAATAAGATGTTGAAGTCTCTTGATAACATAAAATTGATTTCTTTTTTTTTTTCATTTCAGGTAAGTTCCGAGAACAAAGGGCACGGATTTCCAATTTCGTAGGTAACTACACAGCACGTAAAAATCGAACGAAACAAACAAATCCAATCCTTCGCGATTACTTGCAATTATTCCTCCTCCTCTCCAAGAGAATGAAGGGAAGAGAAGGCATTGATATGTATGGGCGGCTTTATCAATTGAATACGTTTCCTTTTCCCGGAACAAACAGAAGCATCTGGCATCTTGATGCTTCCTAATTGACGAAGAATTACCGACATCCATTAATGATGTTTTTCCAGTTTTAACAACCCTCTAAAACAACCCCAGTCATTTTGGATACATGTAAACATGTGAACAATTAAGATATTCCGAGCGCTCAGCTTCGAAACAGGGAAAAAACCGCTGAAATAGATCGAGTCGAATATATTAGACCAATTAGTGGTGCAAACGTATGTCACGTGTGTAGTTATACGAGCAAAAGACACAACATAAGTGACTGAATAAATCAGAACATAGTGTGCACCAAAAAGTTGTATCGCCAGTTCTTTGTCGGCAGAAATGCGTTAATCTCGTCCAAGGAACAACGCACGGACTGGTTGGATCATCTCGCAGGATTGTCATTCCCTTTAAGTCGAAGCTTTTTTCTCAGATAACGCCATTTATGACTGGTACTGCACTGCCATTAAAAAAAAGAGTTCCAATTACGTCGTAATTCTTATTTTTCCATCGTTATTACGATATTGATCCTTCAACATTCATGAATCGGGTTTAAAATAACTTATATTTTACGAAAAATGCTTCGGACGGATTTTTGGATTCAACACATTCACAAACGTGGAAATTTGAAACCCTTTCCCAGAAGTCATTATGTTACAGTATATCTGTAGTAACAAGTATGGCGTAGGCTAGGGTGGCTTTGATAAAACAACAATTTTGATTGGAATACATACATTTCATTATGCTACGTATGAATAATAAATAAGGTATAATATTATTCAGTACTGGGTAATATACTGGGTAATATACATTTTGATTGGAAATGAATGATTCGAAAATTAATTTGTTGATCTGAGGTGGTATATACATCGAATCAAACCTAATTTATTCTGATTCCAGAAATGAAGTCCAGACTAATATGAATCATTTCAATTCACAAGTAATCAAATTTTCGATATTACTATTCACCCTAATACAAGAAGCATTCATTGCGCATATTGGTTTGAAGTTTTCATTAAATTTAAAATTACTCGATGATGGAATATTGCTTCAATATGGAGCTCGATTAGGTTCTGAATAAGAAATGTTCAAAAACAGAATTGGATTCGGGGAACAACATTCTCGTCATTGGATGACGCATATTGATTGGATATATTTCAGTTATTAATTGACAGCAGATTTTCATATACTCTCATACACTCTAATTCATAAATATGAATATGGTGTTTGTCCATTTTTCCAAGAAATATTTTTGGTTATTAGAAGTTTATCATGCTTCGGTTTTATTTAAAATTCACCCCGTGCTGCAGAACATGTTTGAAGTAATCATATCTCATTTAAATCAATATGAAGATTAATTGATAAGAGTTGTTTTTCCTCCACGATTTCGTGCCAACATACATGATGTTCTTAAAATGGAGGTACAAAGGAAAATGAGAGATTCCTTGGATAATTTGAAAAAAAGCAAACGCTTTGTTGTCGAGATACAGGTGTTTCTGTAGTCCAACTTTTTCGTGATGATTACACCAGTTTATCGCTACCGATTGGGTAAATAAGTACCAAAATTAATTTATTCATTCGTCACAACTTATTTTCTGGATCTTCATAAAAACTTTTTTATAGCAACTACAAGAGACAGAAAAAATATCACCCTGTATAGATTTGAATTCAAAATTAGCATATTACATTATGACAACTTCAAATTGGAATATTTATGCCAAATTTGAATTGAAAATCTTGTGAAGGGAAGGTGCTATGATAAAAAAACTTGAAAAAAATTGAAATTTAACAACCTATTTTTCGAAAATTATGAGTTTGCGGGCACATGCGTATTGAACTTTTTGATGTGAAATAATCCGAGGAATCTGTCATTTTCGTTTCTACCTCTAACTTAGGTACACTATCTATGTATTAGCGTTTTCATAGGTTGGTCAAGTAACTGATTAGACTTCACCAAAACTGCAAAGGTGGCTTTAACAGTATTTATGGCATAAGAATTCTGCAAGTAATAGGGAGGCATAGAGGAAATTTTCCTTAGTAGATTTTAGCTTAGTCATAATGCAATATGAGTTATTATAGATTTCAGATGCATCTTCATCAGAAGGAAAACAATTAAGTAAAAGCAACAAAACAGTCTTGACAATTCGGTAGAGAAAAGATCAAACAGAAGAAGCTTTCTTCGAGCTTCTCACACCATCAAAAATAGAAGGCAAGGAATACTATTCCCAGTCAACTCTCGCATCGCAGCATTTTAAAATTTGCCATTGCTTTTAATTATCGACAAAGAATCCATACAATGAGGAAGGACAAAATTATCTCCGTTTTTGAAATGCATAATATAGCCAAAGCAAAAAAAAAAACAATTACCGAGTGTTATCCAACCACCTGGTCCGAGCTCTTTCGAGTCATTCAACGTTAAATAAATCGGACAGAAATATATCAAAACAAGATGAAAGAAAACTATCGTTTTATTTTTGTTACAACGGTCGTTTGTCACTCCTAACTCATTATAAAAATATTCGGGCGCTATCTTTTCAAAGAGCGGAGATCTAAAATCATTCACAAATAAACCCCGGCTCGAATTTGAATTTCTTTTCAACTTGGTCCCGAGCAATTCTTCAATCGCATGCAGAGACATAAATTCAGAAGTGAGAGGAAATAATGTGAGAGGCCTTGTGGAACAAACAATTATGATTTTAACAAGTAAACAAGCACTTTTCGTCGGTTGAAATTAGGTCCGCAAGATTTATAGCAAACCTTGGTGTTGTATTCGAATTTCGACGTAAGATGTTGGCAAATAGCAATAGCATATTTCAACAAGAATATTCATTATTCATTCAAAAGCATCGGCGGGAAATGTTCGAGTGTTTTCCATAATAAATACTCTAATGGAAAATTGATTGTGATCTACGTTTTATCGGATTTTATTTGTACTATAGTACATCATGTTCGATTATTTCAGTCACCATTTGATGGAAATCCATTTCAATATGAATATTTAACTATTACAGATTTACACTGTTCATTTCGAATTCAACAACAATTGTTTCTTCAATAACATGTTTTATAGTTTATGGAAAACTAATCATTATTAGTTCTGTTTTGGATTCGTGACAATTATCTTTCTCCCTAAAATATTTTCAAACTTCCGGTTATACCAGAAACAGACTACTTCTTTCTTATTTTTAATGGCACACTCAGTACATTTGTGCATCATTAGATTATTTGATGAGTTTTAGGAGATGATCATGCACTTAGACAACTCAAATTCATCAGAACTCCAGATTTTTATATCAGAACCTATATTTTTTCAGTCAATTCTACGTATTAGACGAGGGAGGTTACCAAAGCAGTTCCTATATTGAAAACTTCAAGAGTTATCGAGAAAAAACTCGAATAAAGCAAAAAATTGCAATTTCTGAATGAGTGGAGTAGTCATCATAAAAAAAATAAGGCGATTTTTTTATAACTGAATTTGATATTTCATGAATTGTTCGTACGGATTGTTGAGAATCCATAAGCCAATGAAATTTTCATTTACGAATATCTAATTATAATAATTCATGAAATTTTAATTTAGTTATAGAATTTATCGACTTCTTGTTCCTTTCTATGTTTTCCAGAAGTCAAAGACTACTCCATTCGGTTTTTTCTCCTCTTCATTTCTGGTATAAGGTTGGCTTATATAACTAACCCCCTTCTTTTATACGAAGAGTTGACTTAAAAATAACAAAATATAGGTTTTAATTTGAAAATATCGAGTTTTGATGAATTTGAGTTGTCCAAGTCCAGGATATCCTCATAAACATCCTGTACATTTTTGATCCAAACCGCAGTCTTATAATACTTCGTATTGGCAGAATAGAAAATGAAAAAGTTTTTTTCGAAAAAAAAACAAACATTTTTTTCATGGGAATCTCATTAACTCATAAACAGTTGAGTTTATACCCGAGTTGTGGAATATTGCTGAAATTGTCATCAAATAAGCTATCTATTGCTGCAATAATATATTATGTGTGCCATTTGAAATAAGAAAGTTGTAGTGGTTTGAAAATATTTTAGGGAGAAAGATCTGTCTCAAACCCCCATATACAAATATTCAGAACACCATAGTGCACCATTACAAGCTCCCACATTTCAAAAGGTTCTTAAAATAATAAAAGAGATAATTGCCAGAAAGATTATACGCATGATGTCGTTAATTGTATTCTGAAAAGTATATCGTTCAAATGACGGCCTTGGTTGGTAATACACATTTGAGCTTTTTGTAGAAGTTTCGCACAACTTTGTAGTCAGTAGCAGGTCTGTTTGGAAATTTTTTTTTCTGAAATGTCCTCGAATCGTCCAAAGTTTTGGACGATGATTGAAAATGTTTGCTTTGAGGTAACCCGCACACATAAAAATCACAAGGACTCCGATCTGGAGAATGCAGGGGCCATTGAAGCTGCTTGAGCTAACAGACCATCTGTCCAGAAAACTTGAAGAATAACGCTTGAATAATTGCCATCTTGCTGGAATCAGAAGCTCTTCACCTAATTTTTCAATTTTCAGAAGCAAAAATTCTCCAGCTGATCATTGTAATGGTTTTGTCTCGAATAATTTCTCCTTATACTTATAAGAGCATAAGGAGATTATTTCAAGTGAAGCAGAAGCATATTAATCAACGAATTCGATCAATTCTCATCATATATTCATCAACATTGAATTGGTTTGTCTCCGGTTTGTTGGTACCACTTGCGATCTGTATAAATGGCTGTGTATTGTTAAGCAGGTATTAATTTATCGGGCATCCCGCTGAGGTGAAAAAAGTCAAAAAACTTAATTAATGGAGATTCATTTGGTTAGGGATAACGACAACCGAAAAATATTCATTAATTTCCTTCTTTTTATTTCTAGTATTCTATCGATTGTTTCGCTTTTGACACATACCATTTACGATATCTCAGTAATTATTATCTGAAAGAGTCTTATAATTATTCCCTCTTCGATCTATAGAAAATGGTATAAGATCGTCGTTTTACATTTTCTGCTTATCACGTTGACTGCGGGAGACCAGCTAAACAATCATTAAAAGTATAACTTACGTACAACCCAATCTCATTAACACCTCAGTCAGTTATCGGACTTCCTTCGGTTCTTGATACTGCCATACAAAACTAGACACGCAAAATACGTGGATATTAAAATATCACCTTTATTCGTCCAAATAACTCCGGACTATAATTGGATTTTCTAATTTTTGATGACATTGGAGAGAATTGAAATCCAATTTCTGATAATAAATCCTCACTAATTTAACTATATTAGTTATTTCCCTATAAAGTCATTTTTTGTCAAAACAACTTCTTATATCTGCAATCGGCCAGAGCAAAAAAACCTTAACATTTGAATACAATTTTTAAAATCACACAATTCATCACTAATTTTGGGAGAAAAAAATCAAATTAATCGCTATCTAATTAACTAATCAAAACTAATAGTTTGAGATGTCTCTCTGACTTCAGAGAAACGACATCCCTAACACTTAAGTAAAAGATTCTTACTTCGTTGAAGACGAAGAAAGAATTTTTGATTCTTGGTTATGACGTTATGAGCATTTCAGACTAATCTTTTTCAGATGTATACATATTTAAATAACTCGAAAATCACATATTCCTTCTCCTTTTTTCAATGCAACAAGAATACAAATACATTTTTTATAATTAAATTTCAACTAAGAATAATTTTGAAATAGGTACAATATTTTTCACCGCGAATTCATGATAGTTTCGAGTTACGAATTCGAAACCAATAACCTTAGATTCAAATATGATATTCGTGGGTTTAGAGGGGTTTATAGCACGTGACTTTCTCGCGATCTGCCAAAGTTTAACTCCTCCTCCCTCCTCAGCGTTTTTGATATTCCAATACTTTTCAGGATGACTGAAGCAAATTGAAACGCTCCTCTGTTTTACCGACTTCTTCTACCACATGCAAGAATTCCAAATACGTTTTAACGTCTTCAATTCTAATTTTAGAAAAAACGTTTTTTCAGCCTTTGACAAGACTTTTTGTGTAATATTTCTGGGTGAAAATTCGTACAAAAAATGAATGTTTTTCGGAAAGTAATATCATGCATATATTTTTTCTCTAATAAAAAATTCATCTAATTTTTTTTCCATCTCAAAAAAATTAATGAATGAGTACTTTCCGCATTAACGTACTCTTTAAAATGAATAATAGTGAGAACCTCATTTGAATCCATGGTCTCTAATGTAAAATAAAGCGTACTAATTTTTGAACTGATCGCTGATACGGTTATAGATCCATCTTAAGAACTTTCATGGGAGGAGGACATGATATAATATTTTGTGAAATTTGCAGCGTTTTCTCCAAATTTTTTCTCTCAAAAAACTGAAATTCTCAAAATTACGAACAGCAAAATGTAAAAAGCAAACACGTTTTGATTCCAACCAAACTCTTATCCATCTGTTCGCACGTTAAATATGGTGACAAAAAAAAACTTGACACGACCAAAATCGCAGATGAAAGCGTGTTAGGCGCAGTAAAAGACTTAATAACCGCCTCGAGACAGGCGAATGAAATTTCGTTCACCCTCTAAATTAAAATGCAAATCAGGCAGTTCGCAAATTGTTGCGTTCTTTTTTTCCCGGTACCACCAAAGAGAAGACCATCCACGGGTGAAGAGCGTTAGATCCAATCTGTAAAACGGTTGTAACTCTGATTTATGGAATCACCGAAAACATTCAGCAGTCTGAATTAGTTTTCGTTTAAGGAACATTCCCCAGTCTGTAGGAAGCGGTCCGAAGGTACTACAGTTCCTTCTGGATGAACATACGACACTGGAGACGGGACTGAAACAGTTACAGAAGCATAAAACGCTAATAAAATTTTGATTTACGTGAGGCACAGACGGAAATGTGTCAAACAAGCGGGACAATATAGGTTTTCCTCTTTAATTCCATTCTCTTTGATGTTGACGCTGATGCCGAAGACTAGAATCTGTTCAGATCATTATACGTATAATTTTTTACTATCATATCCATAAAGTTTCGTCATAGGTAATATAGATTCTATCCTGTAGTTCATCTCATTTTATTCAAACATTGATTTAATTCTGTTGAGTTCCACAAAAGAGCACCAAACAAATTTTGACGCGTAAAGCTACATATATATATATATATTGTCTCCGGATAACAGTCGTACTATGAAATGATCAACATAAGAAATCAAGAAAATCCAATAAATAAAAAAACTGACGTACAAAGATTAAGCAATGTTTACACGTTCCTGTTAACATATCCAAACCGGGAACGAATCTATGATGGACCACTAGACGAATAAAAATAAAAAGAAAAAGTAAACCAAAGTTGACGCGATGCGATTCTGTGATATGTACCAAAGAAAATAATTAAGTTAGGTTAGACACACTGTTTATACTTCACATCCAATTGACAAAGAAAGATTAATCCAACTGATAGAGTATTTGAGACTAATTTACTTAAAAATTTGCGTTAATTGATGAATTTTAACTTATTAAGGAGACAACCTCAAATTCTGTAAGTGACTGTTTTTAAAGATTTGGGATAGTTCTTTTTGTATATGTTATTTTAATTGTTAAAATTGTAGTAACCCTGAGGAAGGAACTAACCAGTTCCGAAAGCTTGGTATGAATAAAGAGTAAAACTGAAATCCTTCTTATCAGTCGAATTCCCTTAATAGATTCACGATATATATATATATATATTTGAATTTCAAATAATCTATCTTCAATGAATTTTTCTTTGTTTAAATTGGCAGTTTCACAGGTTGAACAATATTATCTCCTTAAATTTCGATTAACGAAATAAATAATATAGGTATTATGGACACTTTGCAATTGCATAACTATCGTTTAGGTAAAATAAAACAAAGAAATTTCCACTTAACTTTAGGTTTCTGTGAAATATTTTGTGTCATTCTTTATTGAAAATAGGTGTTTCGAAACGGTTATTTGAGTGTCAAAAAAGGAATAATGAAATACATATCTCAAGTTTGTTCAAACCATTTTCCAAAAATTCAGTATTATTGACGATAATCATGTTGTATTTTTAGCACTTCATCGCATAGTTGCTTTACGAAATTCAAGACAACTACTGTGTTCGATATTCTTATTTATGCAAAATTGAAAAAAACACTTTTAGGAACTAACAACTCATACTCCACGTAAGAATGAGAAATGAGGAAAGAATTTCTACGATTCTTTTGAGAGAATTATGATTTAAACTTCATTTCAATATTCAATGACTTCATTCAAACGATTCCAAAGGTTTATATTAGAAAATAATCGACCAAAATAGGTTCAATTAACGATTAAATTCAACTGCGAATTCATTGCGTTGATTGTGGGAGTTTTTATTTTGTAAAAAGGGTAAATTGCAAGGCGGCCCTAATGGAATTTTCAGATATAAAAGATTTCAAATTTCATCAACTCATTTCTCATTGGTAAAGTGGCCTTTCCCTTGAAGGGACGCTTGGAACTCCTGGTGCGCAATAACATGCTGGTTCCCTGTTCATTAATCAACCAAATAACCATTACCCAGAATATCTAATAAAAATTTATACTCTTTTCCTGGGCGTGAAAATAAGAACACTTTTAGCGAAGACAATCCCTTTTTCATGTAACTTGTCCGAAATTTCTATTCGAACATTCGTGGATTTTGAAATAATGAACTAACCTTTTAATTTTTCGTCAAAAACTTATTTTGAGGTCAAGGTATAGAAAATTCGAGCATTCATTAGAAGAAATTAAAAAAATTTGTAATAATGAAAAAAAAAAATTTTTTAATCGAAAGATTCTATTTTTTCAAAGTGGGGTCACCCTCAATCCTCCCTAGAGTTAATTCATATTAACTCTAGGTACACCACTGATCAGGACATTTCCTGATCTCATTAGATTGGAAAAAATTCAGACGAAGCAAACAAAGAACATTCGATGCCTGAAATCAATTTATTTGTTGCTACAATTAACAGGACAAGTGGCGGAAAAACAAAGAAAGGAAACTTGATAATGACCTCATTATGGTAGTGAGCTAAAATGATCCCTATAAAAGCTGCAACATTCCATAGTACTTTGCTTCAATTCGAGAAAAATTGTTTTCCCAGATTCGATCCAAAATTAAAAAAAAAAAACATTCAGGCTTAAGCAGAGTATACACTATAGAATCAACTGAACTGTGTCATTCAGCGTTGGATTTTGTGACTGAAGGAGGTTGAAAAGATTGCACATAATGTATTTTTGGTCTGGTTTTTGATATGTATGTATATCTGGAATGAATCGAAAAAAAATTCTAAGATGAATTGAATTCAAAGCAATTTCGACATTATACTCCTCTTGTTTCAGAACCTTTGTGAAACGTTTAATTTCATTTCAGTTGAAAACGAAACAAAGAATCTTGGCATAATTTTTCCTTGTAATGAATAAAAGTGTTTGTGCACCACTGATGTATATCAATTTGATTAACATCTTATTATGATCCATCATGTCTGACAAATATAAATCTGGTAAACGTAAAAACATCACCTTTGAAGATCCTGAAATTATAAATAGGTCCCTTCTCTTTCCAAACATTTATGAAGTCAAGATCCTCAGTAAAACTACCTCTTGTCAAAATTCTGGAACTCAATAACATTTCACTGTAACAATTAAGTAGATTGTGAATTCCGTCTTCAGAATGTCATACCGCTCTTTGAATTGCAATTTTCCAGGAGTGCATTTGAGAGGGAAAATTAAGTTAGATGAAGCAGAAATCTGTCATAAATAAGCAGTCGAGATTCGTGAAGAATGGAAACTCTTGCTTCGCTGAGAGAATTTTATGAATGCAAATCTCCAACTTTAAATCAGGTATTTCTATTGGGGACATAAATATCTCCACTTCTGGAGAAATTCCATTTTGTGAGTGTGAAAGCTTGTGTACTACGAATTTTTCGCACAAAATACGTTTCTGTATGCTTCCACAGTAACGCTGCTGCATTTTATTATGAATAATGAAATATCCTGAGAAATATTGTTTTTTTTTCATTTGATACAAAAAATTCAGGCTGAGCCACAATAATCCTGTAAGCTCAAGAACGCGACGTGTGAATTCTGAAGGCAAAAGTCCAGGTATCAATTGAACGAATATCATTTCTCGAAAAAGATATACAGGGTGGACCGAAGCAACCTGACATTTTCGTAACGGTGAGTACAGGCATATTTTACCCATTGTTATCGATTGAGTCTGACTAAGACTTATGAAGCCATTGCTTGAATGGCTCAGTATTTTTTCCTATCAAAAAATAATGTTTTATCGATAAACGAAACTCTTTTTTATCAATTTTTTAAAACACAACAATGTAGCTTTACTAAATCTTCAATATCTAATTTGAAATTGGCTTATGTCCAGGAGTGGACGTAGGCATACAATTTCTTCATTTTGAAATAAGTTGAAAATCGAATAGAGATTGGTAGCATTGTGAAAGAAAGAACAACCCCGCAGCGTGCTATTTATTGTTTTTTTTTCTTCGTACGAGTTGAGATATTCAGTGAAATGATGAACCATAGTGAGAAATATGCAGTATTTTATTCCAGTGTAATCAATATCCGACAACCCCTAATAAAACGCAAGACTCGTGGTATCCAAATGGTAAAACCACCCTGTATCCACCTTGTCCGTTTCGCGTTTTTGCATTCCGCGAAATTCAACCAGTGGCGGCACTAGATGTAGCGATGTCGGCGACAGCTGACGGCCTCACACTTGAGGAGCCTCGTAAAGAAAAAAAATATTATCAAGTTTAGTTAATCTTTGTGGCCTGGAAATATTATGAATGTTGGCAACACCGTGTACGAAACTCGTTCACAAAATTGACACTTTCCATTACGATATCAATTAACTGAAATCTATTCCAAAAGAGCACCATATTGAGCAATACAATGACTTAAGTATAAAATTTTGGGAATACGAAAATCGTCAATTTCTTCATATAGTTCATAAGAGTATATGTATGAGCTATATGAAGAACTATAGTTTTTAAAATCCAATTCACTAGAGTCTGTCAGCGATCCAAACAAATCATCTCAGATAATAATTTCTAAGAAGAATGATTAGCAATCAGAGTAAATCTCGGAGTTCCATTTAGTTCAGCTTCTGCTGAGAGTTAAAATTGATTGAGTCCTTCCTGTTAATTATGATGTAATTTGGAAAGAAATTAGTGAAGTTGCGACGATATTTCACGTCTTTGGATTGTCCTACGTCTCAGTCGCGCTACTGGCCCGTTATATAGACTTTACTTACGTAGAATTAAGATTGACGTTGACATCACTCTGCACATCTTCACTCGAGGTGATGACATTCTGCATATGAAAAAAATAGTTAATTTTTCGTTGAGGAGAACGTTGGTTCTGGGATTGTAATATATATAATATCTAGAAATCATTGTGTTAGCATTATAATAATAATAATATAATAATAGTATTGTTTATTTCCAGAATTATTAGCATACAGACAATAGAATGGAAACAAGTCATATTGGCACATTATTGCCTAAAATCATTATGTATGTAACATGTATGTATCACAGAATACCTTGAATTCATACATAGAATAAGGTTCACATTTCAATATAAATTGAGATAGGGCTTTTCGAAAGGCTTTGATATCTTTAATGATCTTAATTGCTCTAGGAAGATAACTAAATAATTTAATTCCCATATACATTGCACTGCGTTCAGTAAGTGAGTATTTATGCGCAGGAAAAAAATATGAGAACATTCTTCTAGTATTATTACAATTCCTGTATGCATCCCAGTAATTATTATTTTTGATGAAGAATAACAAAACTCTGAATATATATAGTCCTGGGAGTGTCATTATGTTATTGCTCCTAAATATGCCCCTGCATGTAGACCTGAATTTCATTCCAAACATAGTTCTTAATGCTAACTTCTGAACAATAAATATACCTTCTGCTTGTGAGCTACCACCCCAGAATATAATTCCGTAGGACATCAGTGATTGGAAATTCGAATAATATAAAGTTTTTAATGTCGTAGTGTCAATTTGATATTTCAGGACTTTAAGAGAGTAAATCGCGATATTTAGTCTTTTTATAAGGGCATCACAGTGTGGACCCCAATTGAGGTTTTTATCAATCATAATGCCCAGTACTCTTGTTTGTGGGCTTACTTGTATAGTCTGATCGTGGTGAAATATATGATTCGGACAAACTATGTTCGATCGTATGTTGTTGAAAAACACGATATTGGTTTTCGATGTATTGAGCACAAGATTATTGTCAGAGCACCAGTTCTCTATCCCACTCATGGTCTTCGTTATTTTTTTAGATACACTCACTAAGTCATTTCCACTTACTATGACATTAGTATCATCTGCGTATATGTAGGATTCTATTACACCCCCAGCTAATCCGTCATTCTCGACATGTTCCTCTAATTCCTGAAAAATATCCGGCAAGTCATTAATATAAACTAGAAACAAAATTGGCCCTAGTATAGTTCCTTGAGGTACTCCTGAAGTGATTTCGCATTCTGAGGATAGAAACTTTGAATTTACCCCATCCAACATCACTCTTTGCTTTCTATCAGATAAATAGCTTTTCAATAAATCCAGTGTTGTTCCCCTAATTCCACATTTATTCAGTTTCATTAATAAAGTTTTATGGTCTACTCTATCGAAAGCTTTAGAAAGATCTACAAAAAGCCCAGCGGGTATCTTATCATTTTCGATTGAATCAATGATCATCTGTAATAACTCAAATACTGCTGTTTCAGTGCTACGACCTAGAATGAAACCGTGTTGTCTGCACGAAAGTATCTTAAACTTGGTGAAAAACTTTATTAGACGATTCGCTAAGATTTTTTCGAATATCTTAGCGAAAGCTGTTATTAAACTAATTGGTCTATAGCTTGAAAAATCTTCAATATCTCCCTTTTTAAAACATGGCTTCACTATGGCAAGTTTCAACATGTCCGGAAAAATTCCAGTTTTAAAAGCACTATTAATAATATAACAGATTGGATGGACTATTTTTGTTATATGCTTTTTAATAACTTTGATGGGAATGTCGTCGTGTCCGCATGAATTCTTATTTTTCAATCTACCAACAACCGAGACAATCTCCGCTTCCGAAACCTCAAACAAGTAGAAAGATTTAGTGGAAATTTTCAAATTTTCCTGCCTAGTAATACCAGATCTTGCAAGGTTTCCTGTTGCAATATTTGCGAAAAAACAATTGAAATCATCTGCCAATTTGCACATTTCATATTGGTCAGACTCGTCCCAGAATTTTGTAGGCAGTTTTCTTCTGGGATTCATGTTATTTCCTGATAATTGACCAATTATTCTCCAAGTAACTGCCGATTTATTTTCCGCCTTATCTATGATCGTTCTATAAAAAGCTTGTTTACCCGAAATTAGGGCAGAATCATAACGTCGTTTAACATCATTATAAATTTTACAGAATTCAGGTCTACATCTAGAGACAACAAATAATGAATCTAATATTTTTTTTAAATTTTCGATTTCAGGGGATGAATTAATTTTACGTTTTTTAGCTACATTCAAATTTTGAATTGGAAAAGCCGAATTGAAACATAAGTCAATATTCTTAGAAAAAAACGCCCACATATCATTAACTCTATTCTCAGGAATATCAAAAATAACAGACCAATCAACATTATCGAGCAGATTTTTGAATAGTTGATGATTACTTTCGTTATATATTCTAACATTTCTAATTAATCTAGATTCATTACGCTCCACATCAGCTTGAAAGACGAATTTTTGTCCTGAATGATCAGACAGGTGTTCTTCAACTATGGTTACCTTACCTTCTATACTTGAAATAATATTGTCCAAACAAGTAGCTGAGTTTGTGGTTATTCTAGTTGGTTCCTTGATTTTCAATTCCAGGTTATAAGTTTCAATAATTGATAAAAACATTTTCGCATCCTTTGAGTGAGTTAGGATGTCAATATTAAAATCACCTGAAATTACCAAATCTACACCCTGTAAAAAACATTGATCAAGTACAAGAGAGAATTTTTCGAAAAAGAGAAATACATCAGCCAAAGGCTGCGAGTTGGGGCGGTAAACACACACTATTAGATACTTCTTATACTGTATTTCAATTTGGCAGGCACAACACTCGATTACACCTGGTACACTAAGTGACTTGATATCCGGTCTTTCCAGGCACTCAATCCCTTGCTTGATAAAGATTGCACATCCACCATGATGTCCCTTATCTCTGCAGTAGGAAGAAGCAAGAAAAAAATCTTCTGGAGTATAGATTCCTATCTCCTCTTCTGACCTCCAGTGCTCAGTCAGACACAATATATCTACTTCATGATCAAGGAGGGCTTGCTGTAATCGCAAAAAAGAATTACAAATTGATTGTATATTTTGATGTAATATACATATATGCTTGCTTTTCTTGTAGAAATTTTTATTGTTGAATTCGTTGTGTACGAAAAAAATTTGAGAAGTTGAATTCTCTCAACGTAACACCTGCCGGCCAGAAAGTTGCGTTCTGTAATTTTTCGAGAAGGACATCGTCTGGAATCCCGATACTGAAAGCGGAATTTGTTCCCCTTGTTGGAAGTTTTTTCACTTCTATCGTATCATGATTTGGTAACTTTGATATATACTGTTTTATGTCTTCAGCATGAACGTCATCTCCTTTTATCCTGCCTACGTATATCCACTTTTTTCTAACTGCTCCTTTAATTTTGGAAGATGGATCAACATCCCCCGTACAA
The DNA here is from genome assembly GCF_914767665.1 of Harmonia axyridis. Lineage (NCBI taxonomy): Eukaryota > Metazoa > Arthropoda > Insecta > Coleoptera > Coccinellidae > Harmonia > Harmonia axyridis. The sequence goes on from NC_059508.1 coordinate 3,900,459, forward strand.
AAGGTTGTTGTTCTAGACTTTTTCTCAGAAATATTTTTCGAGATTGATTGTGGTCTCTTAGTAGTCTTCACCAAATTAAATTTATCATTGTTCCTTTTCTTTACAACAGTGGTCCATGAATTATCATTTGCATTCTTTTCTTGTGTATTATTGTCATTAGTACCATTATCTTTGTTTATATCGGCTTGCTCTGGAGTTGGAATATTCAACAGTTGTTGACGGCGCATGTTCGCGTTTTCAGAACTACTCGATGTCGACGTCTGTCGTGAAATTTTACGTTTCCCCGACAGTACTTCATCATCACACGGAGTAGGTACCATTTCTGTAGGTAATTTGTTTTCAGTTACCTTGATCGATAGACTTGGCTGACAAGAGTGACAAGAAGAACCTTGTTTACCTTTTTTTAACCTGGTAATTTCACTCTCAAGATTTTTTATCTTATCAGAAAGCAATTCGCTATTTTCCAATAGAACCAAATTTTTGCTTCGTACTTCATCGAGCAATTCACTCAGTAATTTCACCTGAATACTTAGATATTGTTTCACTGGGTCATCTTCAAGTTTATTCAATTGTATTGATCCACTTGATATTCCATCGGGAATTTGAACACTTACATGGTAACATGAAGAAGTATTCTTAGAGTTTGAAGTTTTCCAGCAGGAAGGATGTAAAACTGCGCTGCATTTGGTACACTTCATAGCACCAACCACTTTTCTATTACAGTGACTGCATAAATTCGAATTAATTTCACTAATATTCGATTTTTTCGCTAAGCTATCGCTCTCTTCACCTTCACTTGACGCCATCTTGCGCAATATGATACTATACAATATGATTATATACTAACTGACAAAAACTGCAACACCCAGAAGAAGCTGTTTAAATTTTAATTTTTTTTTGGTGAAACATAGATAGTATACAAAGGAGTAAACGAATTAAAATAAAGAACGAAGGGTTTAAAATTTTTTTTTCATGAATATGTTAATAATATGTTTGTCCACCGCGATTATCTATAAACTCCTCAACACGTCTCTGCATTGATGCAATAAGATCGTCTATTTCTTCTTGAGGGATACTATCCCAAGCTACCTGTACTTCATGTCTCAGAGCCGCCAAAGTCCGTGGGGACTGGGTTAAATTTTCAAGCCTTCTACCCGTGATGTCCAAAACATGCTATATGGGTGATAAATCGGGTGATCTGGTAGGCCATGGCAAAAGATTCACAAAGGTCTCTTCGAAAAGGTTTAAACTGACTCTGGCAAGATGAGATCGGGCATTATTTTGCTGAAATATTGGAACATATCCCTCCACTATTTCTTGAAGGTAACGCAGTCTAAAAGACCTTATCCGACGGTAAACAGGATGACCTTGTTCTCCCAACCACTCACCAGCCTAAGATCGAGTTGTCGCAAATCGGTCTCTAATGGCCCTAAGTGTTATACGTTGATCTTGAACTTCATTTGTGCCCCTTTGACGTCCGGTGCCTACTCTTCTTCCATTTTGGGCATTATCAAATCACGCTTTACAACATCTCATAACAGTAGTTTGATTCCTGTCCGTACGGTTAGCAATTTTTCGCAATGACAACCCCGCCTCCCGTAGACTAATAATTCGACCTCTTTCAAATTTACTCAGCTGACGATAAATTCCGCGTACACGTACTCTAGGCATTTTAAGAACAACAAAATATCCACTTTGGATCTCAACGAACAGCTGGTTTGTTGTAAAATTTACCGAAAAAATTCAAATTGAAACAGTTTCTTCTGGATGTTGCAGATTCTTTGTCAGTTCGTATATTTCCTATTATTGTCGAATATCTGTATCACAAACTTCTTCTACGTTTTATAGTTTTATTGAAGTGAATTTCTCATTATGAATGTTCTGTTAGAAATCCAAAGAGTTATTAATGTAATTTTTTTATGTGTACTTTTATATTTGTCCTATTATTCTTCTATTGAGATTTTGGTTAATTAATACAATGGTATTAGAAGTCATGGAGTATGACTTGATATTGGGATAACTTTGTTTGGAAAATCTTCACATATCTATCAAGACTCCCAGATTATAATTTCTAGTATGAATAGAAGGCGGAACCAGATAGAAACTAATTGGATTTTCTATTAATATTGAGGATCTTTTGTAGGGAGTGGTAGAGTCGACCTTTAGAAAATTTCAATAGTTTTGTTGCCAGGATCTCCAAAACATCCCTTTTGAAAATAAGAAGTAGAAATAAAATCGACACTCGTCACTGACAAGGAGAGGTCAATTGTTACGTTACAAAGCCAGAAGCCGTAAAATTTATTTATTTTGGTATACACTCCTTTTTTGTTTCTGTGAAATGAATTGAACCTGGCAAAGCTGATGTCGCCGACGTCTAAATTCTGATCTAGCGCCGCCACTGAATTCAACCCAAGTCCTCGGTCCTAAATACAAGATTTGGACCGGACTCGAGCACTGCCAATTTGCAATTTTTTCCCCTTCAACGGGGCTCCCACAATTGGTTACAGCCGACCCCTTTGTTTGCGAAACCCCTTGGAAAAAATCGGCAAAATGGCACGGTGACATCGATGCCTTCCGCCTTCCTGAAAAAAAAAGGGGTTGTGCCCTCCTCGAGTGGTACAGGTCGTCGAGGGAAGAAGCTGCAAGTTCCGGTCACCCGAGTACATCTGAAGAAGGGTCCATCTGGGAAACACTCGAAATATCGTGTTTTTAACGAAAGCCGACAACGGCCGTTGCATAGCAACTCCCCCATTAAGGAGAACCTCTTAATGCCAAGATTTCTAATTCAAAAACTACCGAGCCGATTCCTGGTCATACATTTCTCGTATTAAATCTTGCCCGATGGAAGTGGTCGAAGCCCTACTTGATTTCGGGATCGCTAGAGTGTTTGACATGCGAAAGAAGCAGCAACGTTGAGATCCATTCACAGGAAGCGACAACGCAGCATACAGGGTGACCCACGGAAAAAATCATTATTGATATGATATTTTTCCTCAAAAAGTTGATTCATTTACTCAGAAATGTTTGTACGCACATGCCGTTTTTGATCATTTACTGACAGCTTTTCTAATGAATAAAGTTTCCACAAAATCTTTCATAACTCGACCCCTTATTTCCCTGTCATTTTTTCTAATTTCCCCTCTCATCGCAGACTCATGACTTCTGAAGCCTCCATCCTCCTCCAAAATAGCGGAAGCTTCTCGTTTTGGTAGTCTCTTAGCTGGATTTTCAGACAGGCACATCTTGTGATACTGATAACGACTCAATCTTAGTTCTCCCGAGTGCTGTCATGCTGAACTTCCAGGGCTCCTATTCGAAATTTTTCTCACTCTGCGGATGTTCGTTTGTATTGCTTCCTTCGGACGGTCCAATTTTTGACAGTGCAATTCAAAGTTAACAGTTGTGCCGTAGTGGAGAAGCTCATAGTAGTCAATTCCCTGTCAATTCCACCAAACACACAGCTAAACCTTCCTGGCTGTCAATCCTTGCTTGACCACCGGCTCAGCGCGTTTCGACCGCGACCGTTTTCGCTTGACGTTGTCGTAAGTGATCCACTTTTCATCACCAACTGCTTCAAAAATGGTTCCAAACTATTTTTTGTACAATCTTCAGCTCTTGGGCAATCGCAACAGTGCTTACATGACGGTTGGACTCCACAATGTCCATGATTTTATCGACATTTTCGGCACGCGATAAACACTATATACATTTTCAGCCGCCTGGCTTGCAATTTTTCCTTTATCGAAGAAAAAATGTGAAAATTCAACTTATTCAGATCTTTGATAGTGTCGATATCTGACGCTCGCTCGAACTAAACTGAGTCAACTAATCACAAAACTGCCAGAAAAGTTTTTGTAACACGAAATATCATCTTTCTAACACCACCTGGAGGAACCCAATCGGACTTATACAACGCGAGATACAGATAACTAAAGCCATCTATTGGAAAAATAATGGATTTCTTTTTACTACACCTAATATTGCGGTTTGGAGCATATTGTTCAATAATAAATTATCGACAAAATAATTATAATCGAGCCAAACGCTTCATACGTAAACATTCTTATGATGGTCCACTGTTCCATTGTTACTGAAATTGCTCTCCATCCTGATGCAAAAAACCTCTCTCCCTTCATCAAATACCATCTCCGTACAATTCATTAAAAAACGGGTCCCGTATCATCCTGTATCTGTACAAACAGTTTGATTAGTTGGTCAAATTGTCCTCTTTACTCGTATGGCACTTGAGCACCATCTGCGATTTAGTTTATTCACACTGTAGCATTTTTTCGATTCAATTCGTAATTGTTTTGCGCTTTTATACAATTTCGAAACGTTGGAAATCTTCCATTAGTCTGTGAATTCAAAATATATGCATATAAATGGAACAGAGAATTAATGAGTGCTCGAGAAATGTTTATGAAAGGTAAAGTTGGTTATTTTTTCGAATAATTCCGGTGTTGTGCATCCGGAAGTGTACTGGAATTATGGAATGTTTATTATTTTTTTCAAAATCATAAGAAATTTGTTTTACTATTTTGAATATTCGATTCATAATACAGAATAAATGCTTTTTTCATGGGGTGAATAGGAATTGAAAAAATAAACCGAAACTCATTTCATTCTCAGGAACATACAAAGTGTATATTCTTGAAAATATAGATTATACTGTATATAGTGTCAGGAATAACAACTTGAAATTTTCTCCATATCTGTATATAATATTCTGTATACCTATAAATCATGTTAAATTATTAATCGAGGAAATTTTCTATCGAATATACACGACCTTTATCGATCTCATCGAAATTGTATTCTCTATCTATTATTCAACCGTTTTATCCCTGAAGAAGACATATCCCCTCAAAAATTGAATTTGTAAGACATTCTTTACTTCAACTTCACGACATAAGAGTGAAAACTCGTTATATATTTTTGGGGTTTCTTATCGAGGTAACCATACAAGTTTTACATTATGTGACGATATACAAAACGTGTGCAATTGTTATTCGAGGAAATGCAAACATATTCGATACAACTTTGATATGTTACGTCAAAAGCAAACAATGACATAGTATTTTGCTTAGTACTCATATAAAATCCTTCAAAACCTAATGCGATTGTTTGTACGCGTTATTTTCAAATCAGCTACTGTTTCCTCAAGCCTCTCGGAGCACGTCACAGTTGAATCGATGACAGGCAGAACAAGCCATTGGTTGTTCATGAGAAATTATTTTCAGAAATGTTCTGAATTATTTCACACGTTTAACTTGTGGATTATAGTGTTTGAGATATGCTCTGAACTAGGGATTCACGGCTTGGCTTGATTTTCAAGCTACTCGGCTTGAGCTTGATTTCGAGTCAAGTTCAAGTCAATTAGTAGTTTTCCAATCTCAAGTCAAGTCAAGTATTTATATATCAAGTACTTGAATCATATCAAGCTACTTGTTTTTTAGCAGTTTTATTGTGTAGTGTCACATCAATAATAAAATGATGAAATGAAAAGGAACCTTGCAAAAAACACTTCTATTTATTAAACTTATCGTATGAAAGAACCGAAAATATCAACTTTCTTTAAATAGAAACATGAATTGAATCACTATAAATCATAACAAAATGAAAAATGATAAAAAAATAAAATTTCTTAATACTGAGAAACCTCCAAGCTTTGTTCTATTTCATAGTTTTCCATCCAGGTCCTAAAACACATGAGGCATCTTATAGATTTGTCTCCTAACCTATTGCGGGTTTTTGTAACTGTAAGACCAGCTCTGGAAAATTGTCTTTGTACAGGGGCTGAAGATGCTGATGGCGTTGATAAAAAATCCTTGGTTATTTTGGCCACGTTTAGAAAGATTTTTCTGAAACTTCCAAAATCTGCCAATAGATTTCATAGAAATGTGAGAAAACTACTAATAAAGTCACACTGGCGAATGCTCCAGTCTCTCGACGATCGAGGAATCCCCTTTTTTTATTAGTCTAAGCGCGCACGAGATTGCAGAAATATATGCCGTGCGACGCGTGCATATCAAGCTCAAGTAATATTAAGTAGCTTGATATCAAGTCAAGCAATAAATATCTAAAATCAAGTCAAGCTCAAGTATGTAATTTTTCAGGAGCTTGGTTTTCAAATAAAGCAGTTGGTTAAAATGCCAAGCTACTTCGCTTGATGAATTCCTACTTTGAACCACAAACATGCTTTTTGAGCGCAAGTTCTTTGAACAGATCGCTCTATTATTTCGTCTTTTTTAGGTGATTTTGATCCGAAAAATCGTCTGTCCATAATCATTATAACTCTCGACCGGAAAGACCTAGAAACTTATGGCCGTTCCAAATTTATTTTTCCTGTTTTGAAAAGTGCATATTCAATCGCGATAAGAATTCGTATTTAGGTTCAGAATAACATTTTCAAGTTTTATGTTGATCACATCACCAGCAGTATAGAAAGAATATGACCACAAAATCGACGGAGTTGAAATTTTTGGTGTTGATTTAAATGAAAGTTTCGAAATCCATAAAATTTCACTATGATCACTCAATCAGAATTATAGAAGAATCAAGAAGATGATTGAAAAACATTAACAAAATATTTCCGTGATTATAGATCTGATAGGGTTGAGATTTTGGGTGTAATAGGTATAAACTAACAACTCAAAGAATCGGGGTACTTTCATATGGATAGCGATTTCAAAACCATATTTTTGAGCAGAATATCGGGTTAAAATAAGGATAGCAGGCTACAAAACGGCTAACATTGAAATATAAGGTTATAATATCTTCACTGAGAAGCTCAAATATTACTTACTCAAAACAATAATTGTTGTCAAGTTAAACAATAAGCTTCTAAAATTTTGCTTGGAGAAATACAGTTCAAATTCCAGTCCTCTTTGCATTACAAGAATATCATTATTCCGAAAAGTCGGAACAAGGCGAAGAGGTTTCCTTAATATATTCAGATAAGAACAAGGGGTCCTAAATGCCATTTGTTAAGTAAGTGACACTCCAACAAGCTGGACCAATTAGTGGAATCGATAGAACACTAAAACGGGCCACTACTTCATCGAAAGCTTTTTGTTGCTTTTCCACCTAGCCTCAGATAATACTAATTACTCTTGAGATCTATTAGATTAATTGGTCGAATCGAGTTGTTTTGTGGCCAGCTCGGAAGATACCTCCCATGAAAAAGACACGGGTCCAATTGCTCTTATTTGTGATAAAATAACTAAATTCTGATAGAATCAGAACACGATCTTCATAAAAGGAAATGTCAAACAGCATTGGCTTTGCTATGACCAATTTTCGAGATACACTGGGTAAAATATGAAGAGGGTTATGCACTCAGTGAGCATCGAATTCGGGACACCCTGTACAATATATTTCATTGTACACTGAAAAAATAACGATGAGTAAACGCTAACGTGTCTCTCATCTATAATCTGTATAATAAGTTGAAGTTCGAATGTTATCGTGTGTACGGATGGACGGACGAACAGAATTGAATATGAGAACCCTATTGTTTTTAGACCATTCCTGTCTCGAAATTAATTAATTACAGACATTTTGACAAAATGATAGAGCGATAGATTTGGAAAACGACCCTTCAAAAATACATCTGAAAACCTATAATAAAAATTGAAAACCATATCACGAGTTGTTTTCATCATATTGTATATACCTACAGGGTGCTTCCAAATAAGACGTGAACCTTGAAGGATGTGTTAGTATCACTCATTTACTGTAGATTGAGCCATTTATTGATAACAAAAAATCAACAGTTTCCGAGATATTTGAGTTCTTGTGTTTTTCAATCAAATTCAAACCTTACTTCATTTTTCGTCGTTGACCCAGTTCGATTCAAATTTTGGATTATTTTCATCAGAAAAGGATATGATATCTATGACAAAAGCAAAACTATGCTGTATTAAATATGGAATAAAAATAAGTATAATTTAAAAGTTGGTATATGAAATGAAGAATAGTATATTGCTAATATAAATTTGCCTGCAACTTTCGAATTCCACAATTTATGTATGACAAAATTATTCTAAAAACTTGCCAAATGCCTTCTTTATTTCCAAAAAAAGCTTTCATTATAATGCAGAAAAGTGTTTTGTTTCAGCAGATTTTGATTTGAAAGGCGAAAGAAGCAAAGAAAAGAAAGCAACGAATTGAATATTTTTTTATTGCAATCAAACTCAAAATTTCAGTACGAAATGTATTTATAAATTATGTTTGAAATGAAGTGCCCTCTTTCTTATTTGTTCAGTTGTTACTTTCCGCCTGAAATTCACTCTCAATCCTCTCGCTGCTTCGTCTATTCTAACGGTGTTAGATCCGGACTTCTCACTGGCCACGAAAATAATCCAAAATCATAATCAGATTTGGTCAACGTATAAAAAATTTACGAAAAATGAAGTAAGGTGAGAAATCTTTCAAAAATCACAAGAACTCAAATATCTCGTTAACTGGTGATTTTTGGATATCACTTAATAGAGCAAATGAATTTTACTACCACGTCCTCCAAGGTTCACTAATTTGAAAACATCCTGTTATATAGTAGCATCTTCTAACGATGAAGGAAAAGGTAATTAGTACCTAATAAAATCCTAGTGGAACTTACTGCGTTTACTCAATTTCCCTTCTATATTCGGGTCGTATCTCCTTATTCATTAGACACGGAAAATGGTTAATTCTGGAACTGAGACTCGAGATGATTATGGAAAATTTGGAGGAGCACTCGGAGCAAAATTAACTTGCTTGGGTCTAATATCGCAACATCAGATAGCCCAGAAAACTATCGGAGGGCAAGACAAGAAATTCTAAACCGTTCCTTAATGCATCTTAATATTAATCTTCTGGAGACTCCAGACTTTCTTGGTCAGAAACGCCCTACACAAGGCCAATTCATGAATATGTATACCTCGTGGCAGGTTCGGACTCTCGGGAAAACCTGTTTTTGTTCGTGAAAGGAAGTACAGGTGTAAGTAAATACTAACAATATTGTAATGACTTAATTCATCGCCAAAGAAATTTGATTTGATTATACGGATATCCCATCTCTCTTGATATTTATAATCCTCCTATTGATTTGATATTCTGATGGAATATTTCCTTCTTTTCTTCACTATGATCGCATTCATCTTCACTAAAACAGATTAGTGGTTGTGGGAACAGTGGGGGGTCACGTTCTGGCAAAATATTTACAGAGCTATCGACTTCATACCCTGATGGATTCTTTCCTCCTTTTCTTCAATATAATCACCTCATCTTCACTGAAATTTAACCACTAATCAGTTGTTGCAGAAGTTCTGGAGCTCATTTGAAATATGAATTCAGAAATATTTCGAAGAGTTCACAATTGGCCACCGAGATATTGTGATTTAACACCCTTAGACTTTTTTCTTCGGTGCCTCGTGAAAGATAAGGTCTATGCCATTGCTCCACAAATTATTCAAGACTCAAGATTAAATTCGTAAACTTATCGAAGACATTCAGTCGCAATTGTGCGAATTAATCATGAAAACTTTCATGAAAAGCATAGCCGTGGCAGCCCTTTCGCTGATATCGTTTTGCATCATTAATGGCATGCATTATTTCTCTTTACAATGAAATAAACATCCATTGATTTCTCTTGAGAGTAGGGATTCATCGAGCCAAGTAGCTTGCATTTTAACCAACTACTTGACTTGAAAATCAAGCTCACGAAAAATTACATACTTGAGCTTGACTTGACTTGATTTCAGATATTTATTGCTTGACTTGATATCAAGCTTCTTGATATTACTTGAGGTTGATATGCACGCGTCGCACGGTATATATTTCTGCAATCTCGTGCGCGGTAAGACTTATAAAATAAGGGGATTCCTCGAGCGCCGAAAGACTGAAGCATTCGTCAGTGTGACTTTATTAGTAGTTCTCTCACATTTCCATGAAATCTATTAGTAGATTTTTGTAGTTTCAGGAATATCTTTCCAAACTTGGTCAAAATGGCCAAGGATTTTTTATCAACGCCAGCATCTTCAGCTCCTGTTGAAAGACAATTTTCCAAAACTGCTCTTACAGTTACAAAAACCCGCAATAGGTTAGGCGACAAATCTATAAGATGCCTCATATGTCTTAGATCCTGGATGGAAAATTATGAAATCAAACAAAGCCTGGAGGCAATATCAAGAAACCTAATTTTTTATTTTGTTATGATTTATAGTGATTATTTATGTTTCTATTTCAAAAAAGTTGATATTTTTGGTTCTTTTATACAATAAGTGCAATCAATAAAAGTGTATTTTGCAAGGTTCCTTCTCATTTCATCATTTTTTTTATTGATGTGGCACTTCACGAACTGCTAAAAATCAAGTAGCTTGATATGATTCAAGTATTTGATTGAGAAATACTTGACTTGACTTGAGATTGGAAACTTACTACTTGTCTTGAAATCAAGTCAAGTAGTTTGAAAATCAAAGCAAACCTTGAATCCCTACTTGAGAAATACTTTTTTTTCAATCTTAGCATGAAACCAGTTATTGGAAAATTTTCATATAAAATTTCACAAAAAATAATTAAATGGATATGGTAAAAATATCTCAACTTCGGCCTTTTCCTCATTTTTAAGGAGATACTGTAGTATTTTCCCTAACAACCGTGTTAATTACCTATACCTATAACAAATTTGAATGGATCCCATTTGAATGCACCATATCCGTATAATCTAGATCCCTCTCTGGTTTTTACCAAAACCATACGTAATATCAAATACGTGAATCTTTGTCTTCATTGAAAGCACGGTTTACCGCCTCTGGTTTCATTCGATTAAATAAGATATACGAAAGGCTTAACATAGTCCCCCAGATTGGTATCTTCTTTAACCTACGATACATGAATTACCTTTGTTTTTCTACATTTTGGTGTTTTCATTTGCGCTCTCCCACGATCAAATCTCATGCAAATTCGGCCGAGCTCTTTTAAAGTCCGCCTTTTTTTCTGAATTATGCTCTAATTTGCATCGTGCCGCCATAGGGCTATTTCCTCGGTAGCTATTTCATTGTTATAGGATAAGTAGGGTCAGATGATATCCTTTGATTGATGATCTCGCACCGAATTGGCTGGTCATGATCATTTTCTATAGGTAGGTACTTCCGTCTTACCTGTAAAACCGAAAAAAAGTTCGATCGAAACACCCAAAAGTTCATTTATCTAAACGCATTGAAAAAGAACTTCACTTTTCGTATTAGAATCTAGTATTGCTTTTCGTGATTAAAATGCAATTTTACGAAACACATCATCAGTGACGTCACTCGGAAATCTAAACAACCACGATTGACTCAACCATTTCCTTCTGTGAAAATCATTTTCGAGTGAGTAATGAACTCAATATTTTTTAAAAGGGTTTCATTGTAAAGATAACGATTCATTATATTCTCACTATAGCAGTTAGTATGAGGTTAGGTTAGAATTCAATGTTGTTCCAATTGCCCAAAAACATTGCAATAACCTTCATAAAAGTCTTATCTATGAAAATGTAAATGAATAGGTCAATATTTTTTATATTGCCAAATTTTCATCGAAATTTGACTCAGAAAGAACATTTATTTTTTTCTATTGATACGATCCTTATTTTTCAACTATAAATACGAAAAGACCTCCTATAGGTGTTAGATCTGGGCTCCGAGCTGGTCATTTGATCGAACGTCGTCGTAAGATTCGTCTACCAAATTCTTCAATTTCATAATGTACCTCTATAGTATGAAAGAACACACTATATATTATTTCTTAAGACAATGTCTTAATAATTAATCCATCTTTTCAAATCAATTTTTCAACTCTGAGAATTGAATTGATTTTCAATTTGAATTTTCGAGGCTGCCACTTGGAGGAAAAGAGAATCAATGCGAATAGTCATATAATTTTTGATTTTCTTCAAAATTTCCGCATCAGTTGGCAAACTCAGTTCATGATTAAGTCAGTGAAGTAAACTCGTATGAATTTACTCGTCCGAAAATTGCTATCACCGCTGAAAAAATATATAGTCTGGTAAGATTTATGAGGCGTTTCTAAGGGGAATCATTCTTCGCCATATATTGACAAATTGGCGACGGATGTTATAGCAAGAAAATGAAGATATCTTTCAACAATAAATAGCAATCTCAATCATTATCCAAATGGTTGCAGCACAAAGAGAACAAGTTAGTCCCATTATCGCACATGCGTAATAGTCAAACGTAAATGGTGCTACGCGTCCAACAGATTATACATAAATAACCATAGCGAGACAGCAGGGAATAAGATTCTTCATGTCCATATCTGGGAAAGTAATTCAACATATAGTCCGTCCAGATATTATTGACATCCCGAGTGGCTGTGGAAAATCGAAATTAAGTTGGTAATGGCTCATTCAGTAATATTTTGAATTGGAGAATTCGGGTTGGTAGGTGTTGAAAATGTCATTGACAGAAAACTGAATTTGGTTCAGTTTGTGCTATTGTTATTGCTTTTGATCAATTCCGAATAACCATCGATAAGTTAATTTGAGTAGGTATTTCTCCCAGACCCGAATGAGAAGGCAAGCCAAGCCTGGAAGAAAACCTGTGCAGTTCGATTTCACCTTCAAAGAGTCATTGAATGATTTGATTGTTACCAAAATCGAGAGCAACGATGATATCAGCCTGGATAGCAGTTGACCAAAAATAATCTGGATTTTAATCAAACAAAGACAACATTACATAAAATTAATTGGTTACAAGTTCAAAACAGTTGATAAAAGGAAAACTGTTGTTGATAATTAGAAAAATATAGTAAATAGAATTCATGGCAAATACAGAGAATATTTGCAACAAAATGTGAAGTTCATTTATATGGATGAAACCTGGTTATTTGTAAATGGCAGTCTTATTCAACAATGGACTCTAGACAGAAAAACCCAAAAAGTTTGCCAAGTATATTCAAGGGTAAAGGTAGAAGGTACACTATTTTCAATGGTGAATTGATGGATTTTTACCTGGATGTTTTGACAGTGATGATCATAAGAATTATATAAATCTATGAATGGAGAATTATTTCATAATGGACTAGTTTTCATTTTTTTGTTAAAGATTAATTCTAAAAATTTAAGTAAAATGAAACAAAAATGTGGAAGAATCATTGACATATCTCTAGAAATGAAAAAGTTATGGGAGTTTGAAGTTGCGCTTGGAAGAATAATTTCATAGTCTAGTGTGTGACGTCACGCCACTTACACGAGGCGACTGGTATTCGCAGAGTGCTTACGAATTCATTGGTGTACAATCACTTGTGCCGTTCGTGTCGTGTTTTGTTCTTTACACGATGGCTGAAATAAAAAATATCCTACAAATATTGTATTGTGCCTATGTGTGCAAGCACGACAATTAAAAACCCCAATAAATTGTTTTTTATGTACCAAATGACATGAATCAAAGGAAGAAGTGGTGCAAATTATTGAGGCGTGACTTAATTGGACCTAAAACTACTTCATATATGTGTGAAGATCATTTTGATGTAAGTACCTATCAGTACTAGCTGTCTATTTCTGATTATAAAAATACTAAGGTGTAAGTTGATTTGAAAAAAGTTATTGAGTAAAAATAACTTTGTCCTTTCACGAAGCCTTCTTCCATTATGGTGACATAAAAACAAAACTCGAGTTAAAACTACACTGTACAACTACAAACGGCGCGAGAGCCTTGGCGCGGCTAAGTATTTAAACGTAATTTATGGTGTAGCGATCACAGACAAGTGGCGTGACGTCACAGACGAGTCGGAGACCAAAGACGTTCCGCGCTAAAATACGTAAATTTAAATAATCTATTTCTCAGTCATTTATTGATGGATTTTCAATATTTTTTCACTGATTTATCAGTTTTGCTCTATATTTTAATTCTATCGTGTCAAATATAGTATTCTCAACATCACTAAACTAGTCCATTGGAGTGATTTGTTCACAGCTCAGATGATGAATTTCAAACATTTTTAGAGAATGACCGAAGCTATGAATGATATCAAGCTATATATGAAAGATCTGTAAACAAAGTCTTGGCATTGCATCTATAGTTTATTTCCATTCTATTTCGAAATTAAAAATTCAATATATGTTTTTTGTTCTCCAATGAGTAATCAAAAATCTAATGAAGTCTGAATTCTCTCTGACACAAATATGATGAAAATAATATAAACTGAAAATATCTATGATGAAATAGAAATAAAGCCGCGACTAGACGTTCAAGGCCTACTTCGATGTCAATAATTCCTGAATGGACTATGGTATTAAACTACCAGCGAGCGATGATACTCTAAACCGTTCTTTACCACGGATTACCAACCCTTCGGTCGATTTATTTCGATGTGGGACGTATGAAGCTACCCTTCTGAATTCGGCATAACACACTGGGGTAGCGAACCGCTCTAATTCCACATCATCATAGTTCGACATCCGATTGTTACTCTATAGGGTGGAATACCTCTACCGTGAACTGTCGCAAGTCTATCCTGCCGGAAAATTGGGTACAAAAAAAATGACAACCGGACAGCCAGCTTGTTCTTATATCGGGTTATTATGATCCGATGCACAGGGAGGGTTTGTTTCGTCCCGAATGTCCTTCTAGATCACTCTGGATGGACAGTAGTTCGTTATTAATTCATCTACTTTCCCATCAAATATGGATTATTACATATCTTTCCAATTTGTCTGATTCCCGCCACTCTTTTATATTTCAGATTGGCCCTGATCAGAGGTTCCCCATATGTCGCCTAGGTTTTCTTTATGAGCTACAATGTTTTTTTTCGATTACTGAATTTTCATGTCGAATAGGTTTTTGATGGACTAACATTATCGTATACCTACTCTTTGTATTGAAAACGTAATAAATTGATTCATTTTGTTTGACAATGGAGGATCATAAGTATCTGCTATTAAGATACAACTTATACCATTCATTTATGAAAGAATATATATTCATGTTGATATGTGCCAGATAAAAAAAACAAATACCCTGAATATAAACCCCTTAAATCTAGTTGTCTATAATCTGAATTTACAGCAAACTATTCAATATTCATTAATTCCTTCATTACGGCCTAACATACGAGTATATCAATACATCCAAACGTAAACCCTGAATTTTGAGGCATGTTAAAATATTTTTTTTGAACGATTTTCAACGCAATTGATAAAATCAAACAAATAATTATATCGATAGAAAAATTAATTATTACCACGTTCAGAGCTATTCTCGAAAACCATAAAAGCCAGATGGATGAAACTTACGGTTGCCTTACCATCATCTTTTTTGTGAATACGATTCATCATAATGAAGGGACATGTATCATGAGACTCAATTAAAAATTAATATTTTTAAATTCTTCACTATTTTAAATCTTATCATTACCTTTTGCTGTTTCGAAAAATTGAATTTCTGAAATTTGTTCAAATATTCTATATTTCTGTATTAGTTTATGATTTAAATATTGGATTCATATAGTATTATGAATTTTCAAGTGAAGCTATTATCAGCAGAAAGGACACTATTCATTTTGATTTCAATGAATATATTGTAGTGACTGTTCTGTCTATATTGAGGAAATAATACGGTGGTAGTATTCATACAATAGAGTACTCAAATAATTTTTTTTTAATAGTCATCCACGAAAAACTGATATTTTATGAGTCATATGAAAAAAATCGCCAAAAATGAACTTTTTCACTTTTTTTTGCATTTTTTTCAATGTTCCGTCACGAAATTTTGGTGGCAAACCTCAAATTCGGATTTAGAACCACAAAATTCTCCTGTGAAAAACACATATTAACTGGACTATTTATGATAAGAAGTATTGTATTCAGTATCATCATAGGAATTACAAAATATTCTAGATTTAATGAATTATTAAGTTTCCAAAAAATCAATTTTGTCAATTTTGTCTATTTGCTTCATTTAACTTCAATATTGGATCATTGGATGTAACATACCAAAAATTCATAATTCTGAAATCAATCCCGTCCTCGCCAAAATGAAACAAAGTGATTTTCACTCATATAAATACTTAGTTTTATTTCATAAATGAATTTTCATCAATAGGGACCGAAGACCGAATTCATTGAATCTTTGAGATCAATAGACCGGAAAGCGAATCGGAAAATTTTGGGAACCGCTGTTCCGGAGCTTGAACCATCTGGCTAATTGAAAATAATCGGAATTTCCATTTCTAGAAAATATTCAGAATCATTAGATAAGCCGAAGGAAGAATTCATTCCATAATACCGTAATAACCTTTTTTCAATCCTCATGTTATTCTTTCAGTATATACAGCACCTATGAGGTTATTCATGAGCTAATGGACAGCGTCCAAACATAAAATACTGTTTTCTCTTAGGCGTAATGAGAAAAATTCTTCAACGAACGTTACGCAAAAAATGTACTTACCATTCACAGCACTGCATCTCACTCCAGGATACCTGCATGATTATTGAATCGCCTACGGCACACTCCTGAAAAAAAAAAATTCCAACAATATAATGAGAATATAATTCCATTCATGCGATTTCAGAAGGTAACATGGTCAGCAAGAAATATTCAGTTTATTTTATAAGCGATGCAGTTCACAAATTGACGACGTAAATTACTTATAATATCATTTCAATTAGAGCAATTTCATTGTATTTCGTTCTAGTTATAGGTATATCTTTTCAATGTGCGGGGGAAATTTCATTTGGACATTTATTACCAGTAATTTTTGTAATGAGGATAGTCCGACCACTTCACTCGGTATCGATAGAGATACCAGCTTGATAATAAAATAATAATACCATCTATTTACACATGATGGTCTGATCCATTTGGTGGTAAAGTGACTATACAAACGAAGTTTATACAAGCAGATTGCAGATATTAATCGAGCTTTGTTCTCGAATTAACAAAATCAAAAATGACCCCTATAAAACAGTTTATCTCTATCAATTAACCTCACAAGGTTAGCCGATACATACCGATCGAATAATTTCATATATATTCGAGATAGCTCAGCAATTCACCATACTAAACCACCCATTTCTGAAATTTTCGAACAAAACATGCATGTTCCAACATTCGTTACATTCCTAATCCGTTATTCAAAGTTTCATCATTTCGAAACTATTGAAGTCAGAACTGCTATTATATTGAACATTATCTTCTAATGAAAAAATCATCATCGAAGTCCGTGAAGTATGGACGATACGTACGTCAGTACCATCAATACATAAAACATTTGTTTCAATGATGTTTGGAGTAATGACTGAAAAAAAAAATGTTGCTATCAAGGCATATACGTTGCATTTCATTCAATTTCCAAATTGATACTTTTTAGACAATCCATTATATAACTTGATGTAATCACACCATGATTTATTATTTCTTTGTACATATATAGCAGTTAACATTACTTCTAAATCCAAATGAACTAGATAACCATTATGGCTAGGACTTAATAGTTGAGGAATATTTGATTTCAATTTTCTAATGTTGTTGTCAAACTATCGATACGTGAATCTCTCAATTATGACTCATTGATTAAAATCATTCAAAATTAAATGAAAATAACCTTGAAATGCGTGGATCGGGGTCTTGAGTCAAAGAAATTAAAGCATTGCAGTAACACTAAGCAAAACAACAACGTTTACTGATCAATATTGCAGTGGTTTCCAGTAAAAATACAATAGAGGGTAGTGTAATACAAAAATACATAGATGATTTGATCAATAACTACTTATACACTATGTCCGTAAAATATGGAACAAATTCATTCTTAGCTAAACAGACCATTTTAAGAAATAATCCTGAAACACGTCGATTTTTTATTTTAATTTACCGTATCTTAAAATAATAATCTAATATACAGGGTGAAATACTTTCGAGTAACGACGTCACCGTCATTTTTTTTAAATGGAACACCACCATTTTGTCTCAATTTTCCGATACTCTAGCTGAGCTGATTCCAAAAATGTATCACATGTTGATTCCAATTGGTACAGAGTGGACAAAAATACAATAGTTTTGTGTGTGCTCATAAAGTAACGCGTAACATTTTTCATTATTTAAATTAACAACATTATCAAAAATACTTATTGTCTAGCGGCAATAAACAAATAATGACATTTCACAAAAAAATAGACGACAATGTTTTTTTTAAAATGATAAGAAATAATTCCTTTCATATTCTGTCTGCTAGACCACAAGTACCAAACGTGTTTGGAAACAGCTCAATTTTATTAATCAAAAAATGTAACAAACTACAGGACGTCACATTCAAACCAATTTCCGCTAGACAATAAGTATTTTTGATAATACTGTTAATTTAACTAATAAAGAATGTAACGCGTTACTTTACCAGCCTGTACCAATTGGAATCAGCTCAGCTAGAGTTATCGGAAAATTGAGACAACATAGGGGTGTTCCATTTGAAAAAATGACGGTGACGTCATCACTCGGAAGTAATTCACCCATATTAGATTATTATTTTAAAATACGGTAAATTCAAATCAAAAATTGACGTTTTTCAGGATTATTC
The DNA here is from genome assembly GCF_914767665.1 of Harmonia axyridis. Lineage (NCBI taxonomy): Eukaryota > Metazoa > Arthropoda > Insecta > Coleoptera > Coccinellidae > Harmonia > Harmonia axyridis. Next base: position 3,919,008 of record NC_059508.1, read on the forward strand.
ATTAAAATGGTCTGTTTAGCTAAAAATGAATTTGTTCCATAATTTACGGACACAGTGTATATCACTTAATTACTTAATTTGAATTATGGAAATTTGGGCACCTACTCAATAGTAGGTTAGATCAGAATTATGTAGTATGGGGTAGCACCATTACCTTTTTAAATGCTTTTGTGATTCAGTTGATAACCTGTAGATTATTTGTGTGTCAAATGTTAATTGAAAAATTTCGTGAACAACAGTGTGGTTAGTACAGCTTTTAAAATCGAGATGTGTTACTACTTAGACCATCTTCGATGATCCCAGAGAGGCTTTTCATATCAAGAATTGTTGAAGGACAAGCTTACAATCGGAGAAGAAAGCGAAGGCAATGACTGTCAAAAATCGAATTAAAAACGAAATGCTATTATAATGGAGCTTCTCATGTGCGAAGTGTGCCAAAGCTGATGGAAAATATGTCCAACAACAAGCACATATCATGTCTCCCTTTATTTTTCCGTCAATCACCTTCGTTTTTTGATAAGTCATTTTCGAGGGGTACTGATATGGCAATATGGGAAGGTAAATACGTTATAGCGGTATTTTCCTGATGGCCACAAAGGAAACGTGAAATGCATATAATATACTGACGCATATGTTAGCCAAATTGAACGCCGAATGAAATGCTGACCTTTTGAACTCCATCTCGAAACGAATTTCACCTTAACAAATGACCGAAGCAGTCAGCACAGCACCTTGGATTCTCATTGTCCAACTATTTATGGTTGCATTCTTTAATATCCGTGCATTATACGAGAGCATATCTGAGGACTGCCAAATTTCACAATGGTCACACCTCATAATATACACAAAACACCTTACCACTCAGGGTACCTTCTAGATTTACTGTTCAGAAGGAGAAAAACAATTAAGGACTGATTAATTCAAAACTGGTCTTGCCTATGACATAGTCATTTCAAATCGGAGGGATTTCTTTAGCTCCTGAATCGCCTTAATCCAGTCTCATTTTTGTGTGGTTTGGTTGAAGGCAGTTGCCTTGAAGTGATAATTTCAGTTCTGGAAATAGAAGAAACCCATTGTCCAAATAACGGGTGTTTTTTTTCGAGGTATATAACTTTAAGTTGGCAATACTGTTCGAGATGACGACCGATTTAACAGCTGTCAAGTGATTTATCCTCAGTTTGGTTTGGCAATTCATCATGAATAGACTCACTCCTGAACAATGCTTGCAAATAGTGCAATTTTATTTCGAAAATAATGGTTCTGTGCGGAATACGTATCACGATCTACGTCCATTTTATTTTGTTTAGCGATGAAGCGCACTTCTGGTTGAATGGCTACGTCAACAAACAAAACTGCCGCATTTGGAGTGAAGCTAATCCTCAAGTGTATATCGAAACACCGTTACATCCAGAAAAACTGACTGTTTGGTGCGCTTTATGGGCTGGTGGAATCATTGGTCCATACTTCTTCAAAAACGATGATGGCCGTTCTGGCCAACGGTGATCGGTTTCATTCCTGAATTGAACAACCATGATGTCCAGGAGCTGTGGTTCCAACAAGACGGCGCAACATGTCACACAGCTTGTGTGATTGGTGACCGCCTAATTTCACGTTTTGGAACTGTGAATTGGCCTCCAAGATCTTGTGATTTAACACCACTAGACTACTTTCTGTAGGGCTATGTAAAGTCATTGGTCTATGCGGATAAGCCACTAACCCTTGACCATTTGGAAGACAACATTCGCCGTGTTATTGCCGATATACGGCCACAAATGTTGGAAAAAGTCATCGGAAATTGGACGTCCAGATTGGACTACATCCGAGCCAGCCGTGGCGGTCATATGCCAGAAATCATATTCAAAATGTAATGCCACAAGATTATCTTGCGGATAAATAAAATTCATGTCAATCGAATAATCCATCGTTGTTTTATTGCAATTTAAAGTTCTATAGTTTTAAAAAGGACACCCTTTACCTATCTTTGCAATACTGAATTTCTCATAATCTAAAAATATAAACCGAATGCCAAATCATTCAGGAAGCCTTATAGTTTTACTTACCAGTAGAAAGACAATTGAATGATGAACTCACAATTGAAGTCCTTTCTTAACAAATTTAATATCTCATAGCTTCTAGGTATTCTGGGAGAATACCTACTCGACATTATTAAGATGTAAATCAGTGATCCAAAAGGAAATTCATTTGTTTTACCTTCGCTAAAGTCTAAATGAATTTTCCATGGAAATAGTTCTTTAGGAATCCTCCTTTCTTCTGCTCATTCCTAAGATTTCCAGTAAGGTTATTGGAAGAGCTACAACTTTTATGAAATTGAAAACATAATAATCTGCGTGGACCCATGCTGTAATTCATCCCATTCTGAAGATTCCCTTTTGTGCGTGAATTTCAAAGGGAAAGGATTTCATGGCGGACATATTTTAATTACGTTCTGTATTGAAAGTCACTCCCACTTATTCCCTTTTTTCTACCCTATCTCTGTAAGACCACCCCTCCCTACAATTATGCTCTTGAGTTACCCCAGCGGTATGTTTACTGTCTGTCAAGCCATACGGGTACATGTACTCCCTTCTGTGCTGCTTCTAGCTGGATTTTCAAGGGTTTTCGATCATATGTGTACCTAGCTTTCCATAGGAACCGTCAAACATGGCGTACGTTAGGTTAGTAATGTTTTCTAACATTCGCCCGATTCAGATCAATATAAAACCTTCAAGAAAAAAACTGGCTTGATATCAGGAGCACCTGTTCATTCATGTACATAATGCCTTAATTTTCTATGCTCGTCAGAAAAATATTGAGATATTTTTCCGATAGTCTTCTTGAATCTAAATGCCTCTCCATCTCTATCAAACTCGTAGTTTTAAAATTATCTTATTCAATATTCAAACATTCCAAACCTTCCCTCAATAATCCAAAACTCTCGATATCCTGTTCTCGAACGGATGGACAGAATGAATTCGACCAAGGATTGCTCATCAATCAATGAGTCTAAACTTATCGTTCAAGATCATTCCCGCCTCAAAATTCGAAAAATACAGATATCTTTACTGAATGATAGAGCCCCATCAATAATTCAGATCCTTCATTATGCAATAAAATGTGGAGGAATACAAATATTAGATAAATACTAGTGAAATAGGGAGACTACAAGATAAACAAGGCAAATATCACACAAAATTTTTTCTCTATTGCAATATCCAAACGTATGAGAAAGAATAAACATCGTAATAAAAAAATTGTGATGCATATTTAGCGATGGAATTTGAGCCAATCAACTATTACTATAAACTTTCTAGTTTAACTTGAATTGACTCAGGCTTCGACTCTTAACGTATTATTATCGAAGCAAATATTCACTTCCTAGCGAGTGATAGAAAGTGATCTCAAATATTTCAAGTTATTTATCAGCGGAATACAAAATATGTATTATTCATAAAAATCTCCAAGATGAGTGGTTTCCGAAATAACACACTTAGGCCAGCGGATAATCCAATCATAAAAATATTTTTAAACGCATTCTGAGGAATCGACTTCAGTAATATCCGCAAATTCTCTTTTGTGCCTTCTATCATCTGAAAACGATCGCCTCGAAGGGATAATTTGAGTTTTGAAAAGAGGAAAAGACTCGACCGGAACCATATTAGGAGAATATCTCGGTTGTTTAATGAGATTTGCTGAGTTTTTGGTCATTCGTTGTCGTGGTACGAAATCTATGAATTTTCAAACGCCATCTCAGGTCTTCATCAAAAAACCCCAGCAACACTCTTGATCAACTGTATTTCAACTAGAGATTCTCGGCTTGACTTGATTTTCAAGCTACTTGACTCGAAATCAAGTCAAGTTCTTCAATGTCAAGTCAAGTATTTATTGTGTGGTGTGCACAGCAATAAAAAAAATGATGAAATGCGAAGGAACCTAGCAAAAAACACTTTCATTTATAAAACTTATTGTATGAAAGAACCAGAACTTTTCGAATATAAACACTATTAAATCACCCTGAAACGTAACAAAATAGAAAAAAGAATATAGTTTTTTAATATTGAGAAACCTCCATGCACTATTTGATAACATCATTTTCCATCCAGGATCCAAGACACATAAGGCATCTTATGGATTTTCCCCTAAAATTTTGCAGGTTTTTTAATAGTCAGAGCAGCACTGGAAAGTTGTCTTTCAATTGGAGCTGGAGGTTTTAGCGTTGATAAAAATCTTTGGCTATTTTAGCCGAGTTTTTATACCTCTTTTCTAAAATATCTTCTGAACTGTCAGCACGTGGTTTAATCAGGAATTCGTCTATTTAATAACGCCATGCCATTTCATTTGCTCGATTTACTGAAGATTTTTTCAATGAACTTGAAAGATCGATGTCAAATTCAGTGTATTTATTTTTTGAACGTGATTATTTTGTCGAAGCTCGCACGAGCTTGATATCAAGTCAAGCAATACATATCTCAAATCAAGTCAAGTCAACTCTAGTATGTAATTTGTCACGAGCTTGATTTTCAAGTCAAGTAGTTAGTTAAAAATATCAAGCTACTTGACTTGATGAATCCCTAATTTGAACTCAACCCGCGCAATCTATACTTTTTGCTAAAAATCAAGTCTAAAACATGATAGTTTGATTTATTTTCATGAATACTTTTCCGTTACTTTATATGTTAGTTATAAATCAGATATATTTAATTTGGAAGAAGTTTTTACAAACTATTTTTTCGAACTGTGATTTATTTTATAGAAGGCAGTAAACCATATCGTGATGTCTGTATGATAAACTATTCGATCTTAATATATACAAATGAATAGTAAGCAGCTTGACACCTCTGAAGTGTTTTTTCACTTAATCAAACCTACACAATTTTTAACTCGATAAACTGGCTACGCCTCTAAAACCAATAAAACCAATCAACTTTCAGATGGAATACCCAGCTTTTATTCGCGTTTTCTCGATGAATATTAAGTCTATAAGATCGACGCCACTGAGCCATAGATGTCAAAACAAATCCTCTCGGGAATCTGAAGGATTTTATGGTTATTTCCAGACAACACGGAAGTATAATTAATATTCCTCGTATAAATAATTTTATAGCAATTCCTTCGGACTTTATTGATAATTAGATTTAGGTATGACTTTCACGGCCTTCGACAGTAAAGAAGATATATTAAATTCTTCAAGTGACCTGAAGAGATATGTCAACAGTAACAGCGAGACAATCGTTTTTCGTACGGTTTCAATGAATTCGTTCGCTTGGTGAATGGCTATGAGGTCTATGAATATTATTCCCATGAATTCTTATCGAAAACGTACATTTTCACGCAAAGCTTTCGTTATTTCCTCTCTCTTCCAAGGAATATCTCAACCCTTTATGAATTTACTCTATACATCACTGTTTTTGCCTTAGATATTTTCCAGAATATTCAAACTCTTGTGAAACAATCTTATAATATTCATCACGCTACGGCGTTTAAACCCAAGATTTATAAAGAGAAGAGTTGAATTATTACATAGAAAGATAAACTCGGAGCAATCTATTCTGGTGGAAACAAAATTTTCCAGATAGCATTTCCACGAGCGTCAGCCTTCGAGTAATCGAGGAGAGAAACCTAGGTATGGAAACCTATATTTAGTAAGTTAACGTTATCATCAGTTATGGAAAGCTTTAATAGTACTGGATCCGCTACAGAAAATCGATGATTGATCAAGCATGATACCACCCTCAACAATACATTTGATATTCACCAAGTTCTCCAAGATCTAAGAAATTACTGGTAATATACTGATCGGTCGGAAGTCGTTGAAACAGTCAGGATTCGCCTTCTTAGTAGTTGGTCCTATGATAGAGTACACTGGAAAGTACCCAACCCCCAGATATCAGTACACAATATGTATCAAATAAGATGTAACAGCTGACCAGCCCAGTATCAAAATTTTGGCAGAAATGAAGTCGAGCATCTTTTTTGATCACAAAATAGAACATATTAGTTCTAGAACCCGCTCACGGGCGATTATTTAGTTGCAGCAACTGACAATTTTCAACACGCTCTTTTCATCAGACTATTGGGACTTGGTTCCAAGATCAGGCAACTTTCAGGCCACTAAATAATTTATTTAATCGCCGAGACTAAAAAGTTTCCGGAGTGTGGGAGTCTTAACCTGACCATTTGATTTCATGTAGTACAATACTGGATTTCCTCCAGAGTTGAGAGCCGAAAATCATACTGGATGCATTGATTGCACTTATTAGATCCGTAAGTTGCAGCAATCTATTGATATTTATACTTAGGATAGAAGACTGAAGCAAAGATGATTATTAATCTGCCCAGCATCACATAATTCTGCTGGAAAGATGGATACATGCCTATTTCTTATACTTGGAAGTTTTCCAAGTACATTTAATTATGTATATGTATACATATCGACTTTATCTGACCATAAAGCCCTTGGAATCATTTGAGCGGAATGTGGTATATTGCCCATCGACAGATTGCCAGAATAACATATTCGAATGATTGATCCCGCTTTCATGGAATAGTCAGAACTATGTGTACGAGTTTCAGGAAATTTGTTTCAGATGTAATCCACCAGTTCACTGTGTCAGTAGTAGCTCAATTGATTTGTGTCTATCATAAAGCATCATCCGTTATATTGCGCTTGATGCCTTACATTTACATATCGTTGTTCTATGAATCGAAATGAAGGACGATTCATTCGAAATACGAATTTCACTGAAAGATAAATCGTTGGAGTTGGTAGCTTCAAAACCAATAAAAACTTTACACAATAATTTATCTCATCATATATCTAAAAAATGAAATAATATTGGTGAATACAACACAAAATATTCAATGCATTTATAAATAATTTTTTCAAACATATTCTCTATAAAACTTCGACAACTCAAATAATACGTATCATACTCACTAACAAAAATTATTCTTGAAGCTAACAAATACTCAAGCGTTGAATTCCATTTTGCTTACCTTAGGTATGTTAAGATATTAAATTTATTAAAAGTGGTTTATATTTTGAAATAATCGACCAAACAATAGTCAGATTTGTAGCACAGAATTTGATAGAGTGTTCCGTAACTACCCTTGTTCAAAATTCAATCTATCAGTCCTCAGAATTTTCCACCTAGGAAATAGATATTCTAGCTATCTTAATGGATGTAATGGAACTCCACAAAGCTTTCTATCATAATCAATTTTGTGCGTTACGAGCATATTCAAGAGATAGCCCGAATTTTCCTAGATTCAATCTACACATCGCTGGATTCAATTTCATCATCACACTATAATATTGCAAAGTGAAATCTAGTGACTCCATTTGAATTTAATGTAATATAATCTGGATTCTCACATGTGGGACATATCTCTTTTCTATCAGAACATTTCTAGCGTGGATAACCAGAACCACATTAAGGGATGCTGCAGCTTTGGCCTCACTTCGTGCTGCCACGACGTATTTAACTTTCCAATCAAATTCGACAACCATAGATGTTTGAACTTGCATGCTGCTTTTAGACGAATGCTTGCGAATGAAAAATTAGTTTCTCTATGCAATTTTCGCCTTTGAGAGGAAATTGTCGTTTACGACAGTAAGGCGAATATTCTCCCATTTCAGTTTTATTACCTGTTGGAAAGTTGATGAATTTTCTCATTTTTTTTTATTTCGTTCGCTTAATTTGCCGTCTTCAAAGTTAATGAATCTTGTTCTCAAGCTAGAACAATCAATACATTAGTTATAGCAACTAATTTTTGTATCAAATTGCATGCAATTACCTCTTATGGTTTCCGAGAAAAGCTTAAGACGATTTCAATTTTTGTTTTTCATATATTCCAAAACATAAACTTCTAACATTGTAAAAGGGATTAATATTTTCCTCCAAACATCTTCAAGAACCATCATTGGAAATTATACACCAAAAGTGACAGTCCAATTGTTCGATGATGTTGTTTTTTGGTTTTTGTCCAAAAATTCGTTATCGTGATGCAAAATCGTCGTTTTAGCAATCTAATTTTTTTTGTCGAATTATGTAACATTACGCTGCAGAATTTGAAACATTCCTTCGATATTGTTATCTACTCAAAAAATTACTGAAAACAGAAAATGAACTATAAAATGGAGCACTGCATAAAGAGCTTAAGCAAATGAATTAATTGATATAATAAACCATTTTTTCATTCATATAATTTCAAATAAACTGCACAATATTGGATGATAAAGTGGTTTCGAAGTTATGAATATTGAATATATGGCATATCGATATTGATTTTAGAACAGAATTGATGTTTTTGAATTCAATAATCAGCCTTTGACACTCATGAAACTGTAAAATATATACCGACAACCTTTGAACAATGCCCTCAAAATAATGAACCCGCAACGTAGCACTTGGGCATAGATAAAAAATCCAATACTCAACTTGAATTCGTATTGCTTGTCAACTGCAAACTCGATACTGTATTAAACAAGAGCAATTGCCTTTTTTTCTGCGTTGAATGTAGAATTGAAATTGGGCGCCTATATCCTTTAGCTGATAAACATTTTTAATGAATTCGGTTTTAGATATCCACATTTGAAAGAAAGAGTTTGAAAAGTTTCATTGCACATTGTGTCATCATGGATTGAGCTCTTGAAATGAAAATCTTTTTTATTTAGTATTATCAATCATAAATAGGCAAGAAACAGTCAAAATCATTTTACTTTCAGAATTAGAAGTGAGTTCCAACAATTAGACATGTAACAAAAATAAAAAAGCATGGATAATAGAAATAAAAGAAATTTATCAAATTAATACGATTTTCACTAAAAGTGGGTTTTAATTTTTTCTCTGTAATAGTCAACATGTGTGGAGATTCGGAATTTAATTTATTTCAAAATCAGGTTTCTCTATATTATCTGTAAACTTCTATCTATCCAAATATATATGAAGTTCACATCTGAATGGGATTTTCTCAATTATGAAATGAATATTTCCTTACCCTTAACAAGCTACTTAAAACAACATAATTTCTTGTTCGTATTTCCATCATTGAAGGTGCTATATCAAAACTAATCTAAATTTGATTGACGTGAATTACTAATTATGTAACTCAGTGGGGAGTTACATATCTTGTACAAAAGAAGGTCCAGGTTGAGGAACCACACTGTGCACTAACACCATGCTGTCCTTTATGTTATGGCCGACATACTTGGAGGTAGTAGAGATGGGAGCTTAGCCACTGATAAGGGTGCAGACTGCAGATAAATACTACATTCATTATGTCAAAAAAGTACCAGGAATTGAGCATTTTTTTGAAAAAACGCCTCTAAATTCACGCAGAGTTTCAACTTCAAATTTCATTCAATTGTTCTATTCTACTCCACATTTTCAGTTGTTCAATTGTTTTTTATTTGTATTTCAAATGAAATTTCGTACAATGTTATATATATGTATAGCGTATTTCGTAAAAAAAAGTAGATTGATGCAACATTGAAAAGTTCTACTTTCCTTTCTATAAAGATTATATATCGGCACCAAATCATGGAAGAACAACAATTTGCATTCAAATTTGTCTATTTGTAATAAAATCGATCGTTTCATTGAAATTTACATTTTTTTTTTAATTAAGGCTGCGTCATCTTGCCATGACCTCAACACTCCGGTCTTCTCGTATCAAATAATCCAAAAAATTAATTCGTACTGCGGAAGGTATTCTGTGTTTATTAAGTTATCAAATTAAAATTACTTGATTATTTTTTCTGTGTAAAAGTTAAGTACGTAGCTGCATTTTGGGGCTCTAGATTTATGAATAAACCACATATACACAAACCGAGACACAAACTCGATGAAAGTTTGAATAACTGTATTCATCGTTATATACACACCAAATTTCGGTGAAATCTGACGAATAGATCTTGAGATATTACGATTTTATTGAATTTGTTATTATTTTTCAATAACTATACAACGGATCTTTAAATTTCAGTACGATCAACTTTGAAGACGATACATTAAATTTGAATAAGGAAGATACCTACATGTTTTTTGTGCCCTTGGTCTATTCTTGTTACTTTTCTGACACTGTAATGTCTGTCTCTTCGATATTTCATCTAATGAAACAATTCATTATTTATTGAAAATATAAACCTTGAAATTTTCGAAATAACCTTAAGAATTGAAAAAAAAAGTCGAATTTTTTTTTTAAAAGATCAATTTTAAGCAGCATTCGATAAGCTCCCGTTTAAAACCCATGCCCATCTCTAGATCTCCGTTCCAATATCTCTACCTGGCTTGAGTAGTGGCCTTCGCACTTCACCAAATAACCTCTTTAATCTTGCATTACCTCTCCATCCGACACTTCGAACTTATTTGTCAAAACAATTTATTAACTCATTACTTCTACTTGATTCGTTTCTCCTTTTCGAAACGTAACTTACACACTGAGATAATATCGCTTACCTTTCAAAACGAACCTATATCTTCGAGCAATCTTCATTGCCAATCTCTGTTTGAGATTGAGCCCATACGCTCTTTGAAAATGGCCCACACATGTTATTAAGCCTGTCATTATGGCCACTGTCATTTTGTTCTTCTAACTACCATCATCGTTTCATTATGAGGCCTATTCTACTGTCTTTAAGGCCTTAAAGCGCATTTTACTCAGCGTTGTCCTTGAGTGATATCTTGGTATTTCATTCGTAGGATTCTATCGAAGGAATGTTCAGGATCGTTAAGAATAAATATGTCATATTTATTTGAAGAAGACGTTCTGAGAAATATCCGATTATTTTGTGGTTGGTTTTTTGTTACATTTGATCCATTATTCCGTAAATTTACCAGAATGTGAAATACTGAGGAACACAGGGGGTCATTCAGAATTGAATGATTAATCATATATAAGAGGAAAAAAATTGAAAAAACATTTTTTTTTAGAAAGATTATTTTCATTCCCTGTCTATACAGGGAATGGAAGTATTGGGGTAGGCGAATATTTGAGCTCAGTGAAGAATATCGAATAATATCATAATCCTAATAATAACAAAGCACCTTCTACCTTCGATAGACTCGGAAGCACTCTTAACAAGTGAGCTCCCATATATCGATTTCTCCAAAATAAAGTGGGAGATAAAATTATGTTTTCACAAAAAATTATCGAAGTTGACACGTATAGTCAGGTCTTATTCATTCTACTGTGAAGAAATAGAGTTGATCCAAATAAAGATATAATAGGCGTACAACTTTGGTTCCGCCTTTTTTTTCCGAAATTCGAGGCTTACACTGGATATACATTTAGGATTCAAAGCATTGCCCATCGCTGGCCACTACTTCCTCGCATCTTTCGGGCATCGTACGAATCTAGCGTTAAAAAATTTGGCATCTTTTGAAGCGATCCACGAATCGATCCATTTTTTTTTTACTTCTTCATAAGACCGGAAGTGCTGGTCAGTCAGGCCATGTGCCATTGATCGAAACAAGCGAGCAACGTCTAGATAATATAATACGGGGGGTGGGGTAGGGCTCCCAATTTCAACGTTAACAAGTATGTCTTAACCACTTTCGCAAAAAATCACTTTATCCTGTCTCTCGTTGTATTGCAGCCGTTTGTCTTTCAATGCTCGGCTCAAACGCATTAATTGTGTTCGATAACGATCGCCTGTTATTGTTTAAGTCGGTTTGAACAACTCATAATACACTACGCCGCCCTGATCCCACAAAACACTCAGCAATCCCCATGGTTTTCTGCGCTTGAAATTATCGTAATGAACCCATTTTCGTCTTCAGTCACATTGCTATGCAGAAATCCCTTCCGTCTTTGCCTTGCAAGCAGCTGTTCACAAGCAAACAAATGCTGTTCAACATCTCTCGGCTTCATCTCGTACAACACCCAATTTCCTTGTTTCTGAATCATTCCCATGACTTTCAGGCGTTTTGAAATGGCTTGTTGCGTCACACCCAATGATCCTGCCAATTCTTCTTGCGTTTGACACGAATCTTGATCAAGTAATGCCTCCAATTCTGCATCTTCGGTAACCTTCCCTCTTCCACCGCCAGGCTGGTCTTCGACATCAAAATTACCGTTCTTGAAGCGTTGAAACCACTCTCAGCACGTTCTTTCACTCATAGCGGCCCCACCATAGGTATTTGAGGGCATTCGATGAGCCTCAGCCTCAGATATCTTTATATTGAAGCAGAAAATGAAAACCTCCCGCAAATGACGAGAAGTTGATGTTTAATCGAGAATAACTTTATGATGCAGACACAAATCGACTAATATTTCGATGGCGTTATGTTTACTAATACCTTAGCTCATTATATGACATCTACGATCTATTTATTTCGACTATCTCTTACCGCTACATCCACCTATTTCAAAACGACGTAAGCCAAGTTGTACACCTAATAGACACGTACCGACGACCTGTCGACCAGAACTGTGGATTTGCAGATCATCAGTTTTCCTGCACCACTCAAGCTGTCACGAATCTTTCGATATAACCTATAGTCCCGAAAGTTGTCGATTTTTTATTCTCTGAAGTTCCCCACTTTCGAAAGGTACAAGATTCGAAGATCTGAAATGAACAATTTAAGGTTGACCACTGCATTTTTTATGCTAAGTGTAAACTTACTACGAAAATAATGATTCTGAAGTACTTGTATGTTTCGTGCATTATTGCAGATTATTCTGTACTATTCACGTCCATGTTTCAAATTGAGCAATTGATTATTTATTATTTCTGTCCAAATTCCTGTGATAAATTGCTCAATTGCAGATTATTGTCGAAATAATTCTCTATGTGAGCGTATAGTCGGTAAAACAGAGAACTAATTTGAATAGACTCGATGTGTTACTCATGTCTTACGCCTCATACATCTTCGAAAAGCACGCTCGACCTAAAATATTGATGCTGTGAGTGAAGAATATCCAAATTCATTCATTCTTCGGCTCGCTATGGCGTATTTCACAACTGGATTCACATCTCCATCTTTATAAGGTTCAGTCGACTCAAGAACTAAAGCAAGCTGACCATAGAATGCATAGAACTTATGTTAATTGGATGCTTGATAAGATTTGGATGACGTTTTTTCTAATCAATTTTTCTATGGCGACGAAGCCCATTTTCCACTAGGTGGTTATGTGAACCATCAAAAGTATCACATATGGGGTAGTGAAAATCCGTATGTGACTGTTAGGAGATCATTACTTGCGCAACAATTGCTTCTCCATTTTGGTTTTGGTTTGGTAACTACACCGAAAAATGATAACCAATTGAATGATATATAGGTACATAGTTGACTTTTTTCTTTCATTATTCTTCACTTGAGACGAGAAGCACTCGAAAATTGTAAAGTAATAACTTGTGACTATATCACTTTATGTGAAGTTGAGGTCGTCTTTCGATAATCCCGCAGAACAACACCCCAGTGTAATGAAGTCCTCTGAGCACTATCCTAACACGTTCATCGAACGTCGATTGATCTAACATGGGCCCGTTTACCAAATTTTAATTATATCTCATTGTTTCAGATTTCGCATCGACAATACAGACCATATTATAGACGTGAACAAAGGGAACGTCCAGTTCGAGTATGACCAGGTCAACATAATATGTCCAGTGTACATGCCTGGGACCTACGACGAGGACGCAGAGAAATACATTATCTACAATGTCACCAAAGAAGAATACGAGACGTGCAGAATAACGAATCCCGATCCTAAAATCATCGCTATCTGCGATAAGCCCTATAAGCTGATGTACTTCACAATTACGTTCAGGCCATTCACGCCACAACCTGGTGGCCTGGAGTTCCAACCTGGCAAGGATTACTATTTTATCTGTGAGTATTTCAATATCGGTGGAACTGGATAAATGCATTTTACGCTCTCTTTCACGTCCGCAACTTCTCCCCATTTTCCACTGGATATTCAAATCCCGGAGACTTATAAAACGAACTGTTTTTTTTTTCGAAAAGCTTTATAATTTTCAACATCGATAGATGTTATGATGTTCGAAATTGCACGGTTCTGAAGTTATTATGAATGCATTTACAATAACCAATGAAATGAGAGAAGTTGATTAGGAAAATACGATTCAATAAAACGTGGTTGTCTATTGTTAGACATCTCAATGAACATTTATTGGTTTCATAAAGACATTTGGGAATCATCTATTAGGTGTCCCAAATTTGTTGTTTAGTGAGAGGAGCTTAGATTCCCTTTGAGTTAGTACTCAAAGTAGTACTTTACAAAAACTCTCATAATTCAGCATTAGGAGCACCATCCATAAATAAATATAAAAAAATAAATAAAAATAAAACCAGCACAAAAAAAACTGCCTTCCATAGATATTAGTTAACTTTCATGTGAAAAAAACAAACAAGATGATCATAAAGAGTTTCTACTAAAGATTAAAAAATCGTATATCTGCATATTGAATATATTCAATAAGAATTACAGCCGCTTGAAGAAGAGTACGTGCCGAAAAACGCATTTTTTAATTTTTGACTATCAGTATAATAACTAGGTACTAAAGGAATTTTTTTGCGGTTTTCATTGAACTCTGCATCGAACAGTGTTTTTTCATTAAAATTGAATTGAGGGAAAAAAATATCTTCATTCAAAGATGAATTTTCGTACCGACGAAGCCAAACAAACTCTAGTAAGAAAAAGGTAAGGAATACTAATATGTAATAAAACGCTACTCACGAGGTAAAAAATTTGGCAACTACGCTAAGCAGGAAAAACATCCTATAAATGAGTAAAACATTAAACAACAACACTGAAACAGCGTATACAAAATAACAATTTTAACGAAGGTAAATGAAGAAATCTAAAAATTATACTATTTTATTTTTGATTCAGTCAATTCACTACAACTCCAACACCAATTTCATAATTTCTTAATTTTTCATTGTATTGGGTGTATAAAATTCGTTGACGGGATCTCAGAACCCGTTTGAGCTAGAAAAAAATGAATGGCACATTTTCGTTCTCGATTCTTGAGAGAATTACTTCAGTGAAAACCGCTGCTTCTTTAATTCAACTGTTTGGTAAAATTAAAAGTTCTCTTAACTTCTTTATTACTGGTGCTATAAACTTGAAACAAAAACATTCTACAGGAATTTTTTTCAGAATCTATTGGTATATAATTTCCTTTTCATCGCAAATATTTTTATTACAAACTTATGTTTTCCTAAATTTAAACCATAAAAATTTCTTTTACAAATTGAATCGCTTTTTTTCCTTTTCAATATTATATAACATTTTGATAAACTATGAAAATCATTGAAAGTTTCGGTTTCACACGGCAAATGAACCAAGTGTCAAGTGCTATGATAATCTGTGAACTTCAGATAATTAAAATATTTTGTGGCCACCAAAGTCTCCGGATTTAACCCCGTTAGATTTATTCTTTGGTCACATATAAAGAACAACATTTATCAATTTGAAAATGTTGAAAAAATGTAATGGTTGAAAATTCGGAGACCTTGGTGGTGCCCGAATATTTTGATTATCTGAAGTTCACAGATTATCAAAAATAGGCATTTGGTTTTGATGTTGTTTATATTTTGTTAAGAAATTAATATATCACGTTATATATTTTTGAATGGGGAAAGAAAGCTATTCTATTTGTTATAGAAATTCTTATGGTTTTCACTGAAAAACACAAGTTTGTATTATACCTAACTTCACAACTAATCGCAATGAAAAAATATCGAAGCGTGTATCATTCCATTTCAAGTGATGCTGTAGTTTTTACTCTGACTGAAAACCCAAATCTGATCTAAAAAACTGTCAAACTGTTCAAAATGTATCTTATGTCAACCGTAAAATGTTTTCAGCGTTTCTAAAAATTTGATCAATGTCAAAGACGTCAAATCTAAAGTCAAGTGGTGGGTTTCATGATTTGTTCGATCAAATCATTTCTGTGTTCAATTTCATTCATTTTTGACGCTTCCATAAATTTCAAACTACAATCAACAAGTTGATTAGTCATTCAAAGGTTTATGAAACCTGTCGATGTTGTGCCAAATTTGACAATAGATTTGACCAATGTCACCGTCCGTTTACGAAAACGATCATGTTTTCATGGAACCTCGTGCTGGAATTCAACAGGCCACCCTATATAATAACCGTGAGACTGAAACATACCGATTTGTTCGATGTTTATGCAGACATTTCACTAAAAAAAAACTGGCGTTGTTTACAATTTGTCGAATATATGTAAGAATTTCGACGTAGGGTGGTTCATTCAATCTCAAACCCCCAAATTAGTATTTATATTAGGGATTTATGGGATCAGTGATGTCTATACCGTTTTAGTAGTAGCATTAACAGATGTTTCTTATCGATGATATATTAAAGAGCCCGAAAGGTAGGGGGGTTAACCTCATAATTTAACAACTTTCATTAGGGACAGTTGATGTTAATCAAAAAATATACCCTTTTTAATCGCTTCGTCTGGCCCATTCAATCTGAACCCTCTCGTGCGGGTTGCGAGTAAATCTGAAACCCACATGTTCGTGTTAATTTGTGAAAAGGTAAAAACGAGGGGAAAAGGCAAGGATTAACGGATATGAAAACAAAGCTGATGTTTTTAACCATTGTAAATCATTCTACGGGCAAATCCTCAGACAAAGTTTCTTGTGCTTGCGATTCCTGAATGCACGTGGAAAATACCGCCGATACTTCTTTCACCCCTATTTTTCGATTTCGTTTCGCTTCATTATTTCATATGATGAACGTTCGGAAATGAAACTGAACGCTCCCTGTAATTTTCGCAATATTGATTACTTCAGAATTTGAACCTCTACACCACTGTTTATTAGGGCATCTTATTACAATGGCGTAGAAATGGGGGGTACTGGGGGTAATTGCCCCCAAGATTTCCAAAATATAAAATTTCAGAATTCTCGCAAAGACGAAAATAATTTTTTTTCTATGAAATAAACCAAAATACTTTTATTGCACGTCAATGTACAAGGTTTATTATTTTCCTGTATCTATCCGCTTTGTCGGTTTCGCCCCTCATTTGCCATCTGTGATTTTTGCATTCGTCATCAGTAAACACTCGCCCATTGTTTTCGGTTTTTTGTATCTTTCTCGTCACGAAATTTCAATACTGTAGTTATCAAAGAACTGAACTGAGTAATTTGCATCCAAAAATTGTCTTATAACTATATTAAAGTTCAAGTTTTTTTTCATCATCTACAGGGTGATATTTTTTCTGAAAGAGCACCCGCTTCTTTCCACCAGAACTTTTTTTTTTTGGTGAACCACTGGTAGTTTAGAAAAATGTGAGAAGAAACTATGGTCCAGTACTACACTTTATGGTTTCCTTGTGGGTTCTTGTCAAACAATTCTTCAGTAATCCTCAGGAAAATTCAAATTATTATGGGATCCAGTGAACTGTGATGAATAAATAATCAATTATAAGTTTTGGTATTTATTTACCCAATCTGTAGAGAAGATCAATAAAGATTCGATAAACTGTTATATGCATCACAACAAAGTAGGGCTACAAAAAACACCCTGTATCGAAAAAAAAATCATTTGCGGCCCACATATAGGACATTCTATTCTTGAAATTATTAAAGGAATTTTTCAATTTTTCGTCGTACCTCCAACTTCTATTCTGAATAACTTTTTTTTTTTGTTTGTCTGTTTGTATGTCCGCACATCCTGGTAGCAACCTCAAATATTCACTTTCCACTAGTTGATTATGCGCAAACGTGAAATTCCCGGTATTTTCATATTTAGCCTTCTAGTTGTCCTCTCAGGAAATAACATCGAAGAAAACATTTGAATTTTCATAAACTAGAAGGAAAACTAGATTTGAATTGTAAATATCTGTCCCAAAACCTATTAGAAATTAAAAAAAAACTAACATTCAACTTTTAAAGTCTTGACAAGGTCCATCGATGGCTAAAGTTGGGAAATAACTTCAGGGAGATCCCTAAGTGACCCAACCCTGAAAGGGGTCAAACCATACTCAATTCCTTTTCTTCGACCCTTAGGTCATCCTACATGCTTAGTCTATGCCGATTTCGGGATCTACTGAAAACAAAACAATAAATAATCAGTTTTTTTTTCTGAGGGCAACAGTTTAGGAAATTAATCCTATCCAAAGCAGTAATTATAAGGTCTAGGAAAAACAAAAGAAATTTTGAACGAATGAAACTTGTTTGACACTTCCTGAAATTAACAGTTCCAAATTATAAACTGAAAATTTCACAATTTTTATTGGTGGCGTTCAGATTTCACTAACTATGAAAAATCAATTTTGCATTCAAATACTAAGCGTGACCAGGGTATATATGAACAAAGTGAAACTATACGCACCTAAGGCAGGGTCTTATTTAATTTAGCGAAATTTGAATATCCGTTTGAGTTATTGCCTGTTGTAGCGCTAACAATGAACATTCATGCCACAATACAATCACATTTCACATCAGTCATTCGATTCACATAAAGAGTTAAATACAACAGAAATATTTTTATCCTCATCATTCTTCGAAATTAGGTGCTTAATGACTTGCTCACCTATCATGTGTTTTATTGAGTAAGCTTAGTTATCTTGAAGTACCTACTCTTTCAATTTCTTATTTCTGATGAGCCAAGTTTTCTTTGCGTTGGATTCGAATCTTGCTTGGTTTCTCAAAGATTTACATAATCTACTATCCTAAGGAGCCCTTTAAGCTGTATTATATTACTCGAGAAGTGACTACCAAATACTTTTTTTTCTTCAACGCTGAAGACATTATTGCCTTCAAAGCTTTAGAATCCGGAACTATACTCTGTTAGTCAAATAACATGGCTCTACATTGGAAGAGTTGTCACTCATTCTCAGGTTATGCCATAAGTAGTATCTACTAATCACTCATACTGTCCCTATAGCAACATCCAATAAGAATAGTTGTGACCAATTTCCTTCATTCTCTGCTTTTCGAGAATAACCTTGAAGAATTGTTTGATCCATTCAAAACGAACAAGGAATTCCGAATTAACTGTTATATTTCTTTCAGCCACCTCGTCAGCAGACGACCTTCACAGGAGAGTAGGAGGACGATGTCTCACGCATAACATGAAGATAGTTTTCAAAGTCTGTTGTGCTGAAAACCAGACATCCACCACTTCTACCACGAGATTCATGATGCCATCGACTCCGTTCTCCTGGCCAACTAGGCCAACTCCTGGACCAACTACCACGACAACCACACCGTGGAATCCTAGAACTGACCCCATTCCTTCACGGAAACCACCGAAAAAATCAAGTGAGTAAATTGAATCAGTAATCTAATACTTGCAAATCTATACAGATGCGTGGAATCGAACCTAGCAAGAAACTTTCAGAAATGTGGCATTGCAATCCATTGTGATAGTGAACTCGAAATTTATATGGGAATATAAACTGCTCCACATGAGTTAGGGATATTGACTTAAATTGTAAAAAAAATATAGTTTAAATGAGATTTTTGTGATGAAAATTCATATTAATATGATTTCAAGTTGCAGCAAATGAAATTAATTTTAGCCTGTAGGTCTGCAACGTATACAGGATGGTTAAGAAAAATCGAGTAAAATAACGAAATTTTATTATCAGAGAATTCAAGCATTTTAAGACTATCAATACAATATGTGACCTCCACGGGCATCAATAACAGCTTGACATCTTCTTTGCATACTACACACGAGGTTGTTAAACATTTCTAGAGGAATTTGGTTCCATAAACGGGGTAGAAGCTCTCTCAGATCATTTAAAGATTCTAGGGTAGGTTGATGATTATCTAATCTTCTTTGGAGCATATCCCATGCATGTTCTATGCAATTCAAATCTGGTGAGTGCGGAGGTATTGGTAAATGTGGAATGCCAAGCTCCTCGCGCGCATTCTCAACTAGCTGCACGGTGCGGTCTAGCGTTATCGTCTAGAAATTGAAAAGTTTCACCAATAGCAACGTGAAAATTTGGCACAACATTGTCAATGACATGCTCCCTCTAGTGTAGGGCGTTCATATTCCCAGGACAAATGTGTAGATCTGTGCGCCCGTTGAAACATATCCCGGCCCATACCATAACACTACCCCCTCGGAATGGATGGACTTCTTGGACATAGCGACGATTGTGGGGTATGCGTGGGATTGTCCATACCCTTATTCTTCGAGAATCTGAAAATCGTCCATAAATGGATTCGTCAGTGAAAAGGATACTACGCCAATGATCGTTCCTATGATATGTTGCCTTGCCCATTCCAGTCTTTGACGGTTATGGTCACGTGTTAATGGAACTCCTCTTGATGGACGTCTAGAACCTAGATTCACCTCTCTCAAACGTCGTCTGATGGTTTCGATGGAAACTTGGACCCCATCTGCATTTTGAAGAGTATTCCGTAGCATTCTACTCGTAGATGTAGGGTTTTTTTCACCGAAACGGTGATGAAACGATCCTGAACAGGTGTTGTCTTTCGTCGCCCACCAAGCCTTGGTCTTTCAAACACGGAACCTGCCTCTCTGTACCTATTCCAAAGTGGAGATATCACACTTTGGCTGACTTGGAGCCTTTCCGCTACAACAACCTGAGTTAGGCCACCCTGTAGCATTCCGATAGCCCTATTAGCCTCAGCGTTTGTTAATTGACGTCTTGACATTTTCAGAAAACTCGTTTCAAATCGAAGCCGTTGATAAACTGACTCCATTTCGAAATAAGAACATTCATGAAGCATATGCAAAGAACCAAACTTCAGAAGAGAGGCGACCAGATTGACGAAATGTCTCATACTGATTTTTATTGGATCGATTCAAGTTGTTATTGAGTTTTAATTGATTTTACAGCGATTTTCTCGAAGCTTACATACTTTTCAAAACGATTGAATACGATATCCATAACTCTTGTGGGGCAGTATATTATAGTTTATTCAGGAAGGAAATGCAATGAATTAGGCAGAAATAATAAGGTCTTTTTATTCTGGGTACCAGATCATTCGAAAATCAAAGGAAATGAAGAGGACAGTTAAACTGTTGCCAGAAAGGGAGCTCGAAAACCTTTTTTGGCCCAAAATCATTGGGTGGTATAAAAAATGTACCTATGGGTGCATAGTTGCGAGAGGAGGGGGAAACCGAAAGAGAAATACTCTGGCGGAATCTTTCAGGGATAAATTACTTCAGGAAGTTCATTCGGAAGTTGAAAATGGGGAACACAATAAACCTTGGAATCGTGATGCGCATTGATGAATACATCAGCCAGAAAAATTATTCTTAGTTTTTTTATACCAAAATCAATAATCTTAAATTATGCGCTTCTTGCTTCATCTTTCATGAGGGATGTGCAAAGGTTCAAGATATCTCACATCATTTCATCTGCCCTAAATATTCCAGATGGAAATTTCGGTTCTAACTACCTTTCTATTTGTTACAGACGAGTATGATAAACATCCAAATGAAGTAGTCAAGAATGAAGAACTAACTTACAACACTGGAGTATGGCTGTCTGCAGCACCCTCTAGTATTCTCGTCTTAGTTGCTTTGGTGGCATGTCTAAAATGGCGGTGAGCAAAACAAAGGGGTATGTCCCCACGTACAACAGTCAGACACATTGATACATACTTGTAAAAATTTTGTAAATTGAGAGAAAAACGCGTGCGCAGATGTAGCGACTTGTGGTCAGGTGTCCTGTCCTGGTGAGTGTTCCAAACGTTGGTTGGTGGTGTTCCGAGATATTGTCCGACAGAAAAAAACAACCTAAGTGTATATAATTTATTCAAATTAGAGAAGACTTATTTATTCAAGTGGATATTCCAAAATGAACTTATTTTGTGAGAGAATTTGTGATAAATGTTTTAAAAGACTACAACACTGGAGTGCTCCGACCTTTCATAACCGATTGCACATTATTCGAAAATTTTTTCTGCGAATACGAAATTTGATGCATACTTTCGACAGCTGTTTTCATGTACCATGAGGAACTTTTTTTCTTATTCGATTCAGAACGTGCAATTGCTTCAAGGAGCCTCGAAGACGAATAATGTGGAATCTGGTAAAATATTTTTTAATGTTTGTATTGTAAATACATAAAAGTGATATATATTTACTACCTTAAAACGCTTGTTAATATAATTTTTTCTATTGCTCTCACCATTAATTGTACCATTATCTATTATTTCTTCTGTAGAGTCGAGCAATCACTTATATATTCGAATAAAATCTGTAGGTTTGATAAGACAAATATTTATACAAAGAATATATGCCATATTTTACATGATCTAGTTTCTTCAGATTGTTTCGCATCATAATATTCTTAATCTTCTATCAAATAGCTGTCAAGGATATTCGTACTATCTATAATACGAATTGAATGTTTTCATTCAAAAAACAACTCGTATTTCAAGAAATTTTCTTCTGTGATAAATAAGTTATTTATCTATTTGTGATCTATTCGGAAGGGGAATATGTGGGAGAAATTGAACAAGAACTCATCTGATAGAAGATTACAATTAGAATAATTATGACCCCGATCACCCATATACTATAGTTGTGTGTCACTTAGAGCTCTATATTAAAATGAATTAAAACATCACGGAACTTGTGAAAGACGTGATTTAAATGTTCATTCAGTATTTAGAGTATTTTGTATGATTGCAGTATAATGTATGCCTACATAAATATCTGGTCAGTTAGCATATAAGGCTCAGGCTATTCTGATCCATTACAGCAGAAGTGTTTCGCTTCTGAATATCTTTTTGAACTCTGTTTAATCCAGTAGTTTGTTCCCTAGACATTAATGTATTCTTGAAATAAGTTATATAAGTTTTCGAGTTAAAAGTGAAGCCATTTTGAACAATAACTTTGCATGTGACAATAACACTGTATCGCATATCATTTAATTGCTGGAAATCCTCATACTATTAAGTGTAAATGTATTAACTTTCTTAATCGATGAGAAATCTCGATCCGATTGGGCCTGTACATATGAATTGGATTGACCTACATCCAATAAATTGTTCACTATGGCATACAGCAGATTTTATTCTTTCAAGGCCACAGAAACTGGCAGTGTGTATTTTGTACTTAACATTATTTATTTATTTATCACACTTAGTCCTTTGTCCTCACAATTGCAGATCTGGTCAACCAATTCCAACTCTTTCATTCATAAGCCTAGTTTCAATACTCAGTTCTTGGATCCGTCCTCTCTTTTTTATAAAGCATTTTCTGTATAATTTGCAGATCTGCAAGTACTTTAGTTTAATAAATGAAAACTCGTAGTTGACCTTCAACAGAGAGTTGAACTGAATGAATCTCTAATGAAAGAAGAAATATTATACTAAAAGGTGTTCATTGTATAATTATAAATTGTAATACCTTCACACATTTTTCAAAACATTCAGATCATTGAGGCGATATATTTCGGAATCTTTGTTGGAGATAGACTATAATTACTCGTGTCACCGCAGTATTATCGATTTTACCATTTTTGACTAATAAAATAAGTTCATTTAACTGAGTGTATTGTACTACATTGAATGTATTTAGATGTTCAAGAAAATATATCATTTATGTCAAGTATCCAACTTAGATTTAGTAGCACTACCGTATGCATAAAACGAATTATCTTCTACTGTCTTATAGATCTGTGAAAATCCCGCATGAGGGATAGATCAAACTACAATGAAGAAAATTTCTTTCTTTTCCGTATACAGAGCCAGTAAGACAAGATTAGCATTTAATGGTGAAAAAAGTTTCTGTTGCCTGATTTATGTATTCAGCAAACATGTATGGGCAGTATTCCTTGTCGTATGTTAAAATGTCTCCCATTCCTTTGTAATAGATCAATAAACATATTTCTTAATGAATTTTGTTTAATTTCACCCCGTCATTTCAAAGCCTACCCCTTCACTATCAAACCTATGCCCGGTTTTTGAAACGTTGATCAAAAAGTTGTTCAACAAAAAAAACTTTCAAATCAATAGGTCTGTCATAACTGATACACCTGAGCAGAATGTTTGAAAAGTTATTTGTCAGTTGTCAAATCAATTATAAGCATAAAGATCATGATTTGCGCAACTCAATGAAAGTGATAATTGACAAATCATTAGTTAGCATTTGCGTAGAAGCCGAAGGTAAGACTCATAAAGTAATATAAAATAATAAATAAAAATCAAACCAGCACAAACAATTGCCCTCCATCAATATCAATTATCTTTTATGTAAAAAAAACATACAAAATGATCACAAAGGATTTAGTGTTTCTGAAACTCAACTGAAGAATAAGAAATCGTATATCTGCATATTGAATATATTCGTCAAAAAAAAATTACATCCGCTAGAAGAGAGGTACCTGCTTTATTTTTGACTATCAGTATAATAACTAGAAAGTAAAGGAATTTTCTTGGGGTTTTCATTGAGCTCTGCTTCAAATAGCATTGTTTCATTGAAATTGGATTGAAGGGGAAAACAAAATCTCCAATCAAAGATGAATTTTCGTACAGACGAAGCCGTACAAACTCTAGTTAGATAGAAGTAAGGAGATGGAAAATATGGCGACTTCGCAAAGCAAAAAAAACATCTTATAAATGAGTAAAACACTTAACAACAACACTTTAACAACTTATTCAAAATAACAATATTAACGAAGGTACATAAACGAATCTAACAATTGTACTATTTTATTTTTGATTCAGTCGATTCATTTCAACTACTCCAATTTCATAATTTCTCAATTTTTCATTGTATTGGGTGTATCAAATTCGTTGAGAGGATCTCAGAATCCTTTTGAGCTAGAAAAAAAATGGCACATTTTCGGGCTTGATTTTCGATAGAATCACTTCATTACCGGTGCTATAAACATGAAACAAAAACATTCTACAGGCACTTTTTCCAGTAGAATCCATTGGTTCTGAGATCCGTTCACTAGGCAACGAATTTTGGACACCCTATACTAAATATTTAAGCCGAATATCGTAAGGGAAAAATGGGAGATAGCAACTAATATTGGAAGTGAATGTCTTCTAGCCCTGGAAGTTAGGTAAATGGAATTTTTTTCTGTTAGTTCTTGGAATATATACTGCAAAATAATGTATGTAGAAAGCCCAAGAACTGTTTTAAAATTCAGTTTATTTCAGCAAACTGAAGTCCTTGCTGCCATCTACCGATAGTAGTTCATACTAACGGTTATTCCGAAGAGTTTTCTTGCCTCTCGTTAATATAGCAGTACTTACCCTGTGCCAACAGATGTCTCTCCTAACGTATCGATTTAAGTTTACCACTATACATATAGATGGAGCTAAAACACACTTGAGATTGATTATTCTGTTCTATTTCAATTTATGAATTTCAAAAAGAACTTTGGTTTGACATTACCTTCACAGGTCCTAATTCTTTTGATTATAAGTAATTAATAATATTTTTACTTACTTCTACTCACTTTACTAATAATATTTTCCATTCCATTGAGAGTAATTAATTAAATATCAATTCCTCCATAATTCCTTGGGTATAATTCCTAGAACGTATTTTACTAAGTATTAAACTGGATTTTGATGGAATTATTGGATATTTAAAAAAAATTCGAATTCAAATTCTCAACTTTATGCAACCAATCAGAGATGTCAGGATGTTCAGGAAATCTTTCTAACTTCAATGAACAATTTTTAAAACAGAAAAATTGATCATTTTTGAAAGGGTTGATTCTTTAAAACTTTTTCAGTTCATGAAAAGGACAAAAACTCATAATTCTAACGAAGTTTGATGCATTCCTCACAAAGATTTGCGATCGGTAGTACTATCGCTCTAATTTTCTCTCTCTATCTTTTCAGAAGGAAAAATGGATCAAAAAGGTAAACATGAAGTTTACTTTAAGATTAAACAATCAGCTATCTTGACACGAACTTTCAATGAAAAAAAATCAAAACCCTTCCATATCTTGAGAAACATTATACTGTTAGTGTGACAAAATGGGAGAGGACGTGTCCACTGAAATGAACCATTTTCCTGGGGAAAGAAAGAAAATCAAGATTCATATCAATGGAAATCTCATAATGTTGAAAGTGTCATTATTTTTTCTATACGGAGGTGAGTTATTTGTTTTAAATCCGAATTGACACTTGCTCAGTTTTTATTATTTAGTCTTGAAAAATGTCGAAAATGTGGAAAAATGAAATGGGAACTAGGATATACACTGCTCAATTAAAATTAACTTACATGAAATTTAAATTAAATTTGTAACGACACAATTTCATTCACTGTTTATAAGTAGTGTTTATTATGACTTGCTTATTTATTCTACGAGGAAGTACCTACTCATCATGTTTATTCATTCGTTCAACAATATTTTCTCCTCAAATCATTGTGAACAATTCAAATAATAATATTTCTGAAAGGTATACATAGGAATTCAAAAGGACTATGAACGTTGAAAATTAAGTTTAATATTCACATTTGTCAAAATGATATGTCATGTATTTTAAGATCTACTTGATATTCAAATTCAACCATAAATTAAAAAGAAAAGAATATGAATCTCAATTTGAAAAAGAGTTACAAGATTTGTAGGAAAAAGGAAGGCAATTGAGTTGAATAAAATAACTCTTGAAAACTGACAGAAGATTGAATCAACTGCATAATTCTTAACTTTTCAGCTACCTCTTCTCTGATGCCCTATCTAACCATCCATATGCAAAGTATAGGAATAAAAATGGAAGAAATAGCACTTATTTATTTGGCTCTCCCTTTCACAACTTTCCTGGCTCCTCCAGTAACAGGGTATTTAGTTGATAAATTCGGAAAATACAAATCGGTAGTTATAGTATCATTCATGGCTACCGCATTTCTTCATCACTCCTTGCTACTCATACCACATCAAGAAACACCTGGTTCTGTTCCTTCAGGTTACGTTATAACGCATCCGAAAAAACTGTATGTCGAAGTTTGGTGGAGTCCATGTCCTAGCAGGGAGTGTCCAGCTGAAGAAGAACTAGACGTGGTGTTAGATATGTGCGTTGACCACTGCCTCCTCAAAAAGAAGAAGAAAAAGAATGAAACTTTACCAGTTAATCTTGATACAGACACAGACGATCTCACTTTTCACTTGGGTAAGAAAAACAGCAAAGGGACTCTCAAAAAGTAAGTCCAAAAATCTTGTTCGAATCAAATAATCCCCTCCTACAATTTTCAGGAATGGTACTGTAGCACAGTTTACTTTGGACATGCATGACAACCTTGGAGATCCAATAGAACAATTCGGTATGTATTTGGATTCTTCAGAAGACGACAAAGTGATGGAACTCAAGAAAAGATTCACACCAAACTTGTTGAGGAGGTTTGGAGTCAACGTACCGGAACTGGACGAGAGAGATTTGAGATGTGGAGGGGTGGTGTTATCGGCAAATGTCAGTACGCAAGTCAGGCTCAAGAATTACTCCAATGATTGCATATTGCAAAAATGTAACTTCAGATCCGGTGGACCAGATATATGTCCCCCAGAATTCAACAAAAGTGAACCCAATATTTTTTGGATTTACTTCATACTTAGATTTTTAGCCAATACCATGATGACAGCTGGTGTCACTATAATGGATCCTATAGCTTTGAACATGATCGAAAGGTATGGTGGAGATTTTGGAAAGGAGAAACTATTCTCCAGTTTGGGAATGGCTTTGTTCTCTCCAATCACTGGAATACTAATTGATATAAACAGTGAGAGACTTGGATATACAGATTACTCTCCTGCGTTCTACGCACACGATGCTCTACTCATGATTTCTGCAATGGCAGTTTACATGATGCCTCTAGGTGACCAGCTGCCTGCAGATAACGTCTTCAAGAACCTTAGATATGTTTTGACAATACCATCAATAGCTGTGTTCATTACAGCTCTTTGCATCTTAGGAAACCTATGGGGGTTCATTGAAAGTTTCCTCTTCTTCTATCTCAGAGATCTTGGTGCTCCAAATTACCTCTTAGGAATAACTGTTACGGTTGGCACCTTGAGCAGTTTGCCATTTTTGTATGGTGCAAATGAGATCACGAAAACTGTTGGACACATAAATATAATCATTGTCGCATTTTTCGCACACGCTTTGAGACTGGTAGGATACTCAATAATCGAGTAAGTATTTTAAACTTAGGAAATTAATTTTCAATAACAATTGGTATTTCATTCCTCAACACCAATTTCGGTTCTTCGTCTGTTCCTAGTCTGGTTACGGAAATATTGGTTAAATTTTTTGATTATTCTTCTTCGTATTTATATGGCTCTGATTGCACGAGGCTCTAAATTCTCCTTCTGCATCCAAGTACAAATTTCAAACTGGAACGAAGATGTAGTTTTGACATTAATAAAAATTGAAAAAAAAATTTAAACGGCTATATTCACGGCAACTCTGCTCAGATTTTGCCCATCATTGTACTTAACTGCGGCATCCAAGATCTGAACCTAGCCTGAAAATTTCAAGTTCCTAGTTTTTTTCGTTCGGCAGTTATCCTATTTACGGACGGACCTATTCGATTCGAACGACGCCAATGGATACCAGATGTTTTCTTCAATTTAAGTAGCTTGATGTATTTGACAGTAGACATCGTTCATATGTCATATAAAGATTCCTAATAAAAAACTGCCACAAACATTGATACAATTGTACTTTCGTAACGCGAGTGTTTTCGAAACATTCGTCTTCACTACAAACATTACGTCAAGGCAGAACTTGCAGTTGAGATCAATTTCCTCAGAACGAGTGTTTTTTAACACTCTTTACTTCGAATATTACGTGATGGCAGAACTTGAAGTTGAGATTACATACTCGACGTCCAAAACCCCTGGTCTGACGTCAACGGTGCTCCTATTCATCTGGCATTGCAGAATTCAGGATTCTCAGGGGGGTGGGGGGTCAGTTCAATCCTGATCCCAACTTCTTCGTCAGCTTATTTCTCTAAAGCTTTTCCACAATATTAATGTATAAATCAATATGCTCTTGATAGAGCTGCCCTCTAACCATTACCAGTTCATTGACTAAGTCAGTAAGTCATCACTTTTCAAGTAGTGTACAACTTATTTTCATCCTTTTTTTCACCCACATTTCTCAATTCTACAGTTCACCGGACCAAGTATTTCTACAATCCTATAGGGTCCTACGCAGGGTTTCATTAATTTTTTACTCTTTGTTTGAAATTTTTTCCTTTTCCACGAATTTGTCCCTCACCTTTTTCTGTCATCCCTGTTTCGTCAACCCTTATTTTTCAACATCGCTCTAACTTCTCAAACTTCTCTAAATTTCCCAAAAAAAAACAAAAAAAAATTAAAAGCTTGTCAATATATTTCTATATTTGGGAGAATTCAGAACTTTGGACTTTTATACTTATTTATTTTTCGTTACTTTTCGAATAAGGAAAATTTTGCAAACTATTATACCAAAGAGTATCACACTCTATCATATTCGACTTCAAAAACCCGTGGTTGATTGATAGAAAATTAATATTCAAGGGCTTATTTTGAAAGCAAGAAAAATAAATGAAAACTTTTGGAGAATGCCTAATTATTATACAGATCAAATAAGGGTAAACTAATTCATATCCAATTTCATAATTTTCATCTGACACATTTTCATAGGCCTCATTCATATTGATTAATAGTATTTCTACTAAAAACTGACATGAACATTGAAGCAATTGTACCTTTGTAAAGCGAGTGTTTTCAAAACATACCTCTTCGCATCAACATTACTTCAAGGTAAAACTTTAATAATAGTTGATATTAATTTTTAATGATTATTTGCAATAGAAGCAACGATTTTTTCTTTAAATGCTTCATCATATTCGATAATAAATAAATTCAACAGTGGTTTATAGATTGAAAGTTAATATTCAAGGACTTAGTTTGAAGGCAAGAAAAATTAACGAAAACTGTCTTACTTGGTATTTTTATCAACTTTGTTCGTGGTCAAAAGACTAGCAACGCTCCTATAAGCATCATCAACCTCATCCTAATCGAAGTTCATGCCATTCTTATCGAATTGTAAAAAATCTTGAAATTTCTTTTAGAAATATAATTCGTAATTTCTTACATCTGAAGAACTTTTTAAATACTGATTAACGAACTCCTCATTGTCAGCAATATCCATACTAGGTGTTTTCTTCAATTTAAGTAGTTTGGTTTCTTTGACGATTTCTGTAATTACAAAGTATTTGACAGTAGATGTTGTGAGGTTTGGGTTCAAAAAGACTATGGGCTTTTTCTTGATCTATAAACGGAAAACATATGTTCAGCAAATATTTTTTCACTCTTTGTCCATCGGTTTTTGTATTCCTTATATGCAATAGACATACCAACCTGATCAAGTCAATAGATCAATGTGTTCGAATAAGCAAATGATTGAATTTCGTTTATTTTCAGGAGTGCATGGTGGTGTTTTCCATTCGAAGCCTTAGAATCCATATCAGTACACTTAATGTGGGTAGCAGCAGCAACATATTGTGCCATAATTGCTCCAAAAAACCTCCTGGCAACTTTGATAGGAATCCTTGGTATGGCTCACTTCAGTATAGGAAGAGGAAGTGGAAGCTTTGTTGGAGGTTACATTATAGGAAAAGTTGGAATTCGCCAAGCGTTCAAACTGATGGGAATCATGTCTGTTTTTTGCGGAATGCTTTACATAGTCATCCACTACGTATGTTTAGCCAAAGTGGACTTTGACACAGACAGAGAAGAAGAGGAAAAATATGGAGAAATGTGTAAGGTTAATGTTGAACCTCCAGAACCGAAATTCAAAGACCAAGCCACCATGGTTAGTCATGAAAGGCTAAGTTTGATGATAGAATACAACCAGATTGGATCCGTGTCTTCTCTAGGCAAAAGCAGGGAGTACTCCATTGGCTTCGAAAAGAACAGTTTCCGCAGAGGAAGCTACAACATTGACACCAGGGCACGTGGCAGTGCTTCGAAGGTAGATCTATTACGGTCCGCAGTTGAGGTCAACTTTAAAAAGACATCCAGTAAAAATTTAAGCCGTCCGACAGTTATTACTAATAGTACCAAGGTAATCATTGCTTGAATCAAGTTTTTCACATGTTGTAATAAGTGGTAACATCCGCAAAATCAACGTTGATCGTGTCATAATATTTCAATAAGGAATAAAAAAAGGTGGACGACGAATGTTTGAACTAATTGCAACGGTTCTCAGCAACAGCTTCTTCGCATTGAAATTGAGTAGGAAGCGTATCACGGCTATTTAGCATTACGTAAACTTTCAACATTACTTCTCTGATCGTCCCCAGATCATTGACTCTCGCTATCGCACATTCAGAAATAATGAAGCATTTTTCAACTTCTAGAGCGACTATTTTTGCTTCCGAGTTCAATGAAAGTAATAAAAGCTCTGTAATATTTTCGAATTAAATATTCCCGCTCGCAAAAATTATTTCAGATCATATTCTGAACAATTTTCGGTTTCGAATCTGTCTGTCGGTATGTTTCCGCAAATCCTTGTAACAGCCTTATCTTCTACTCCATTATCATCAGATTTTAATGGATTTCAGTTTGGGCCATAGATTGTTCCTTACGAATTTCAGCTTTTTAAGGTGTACGTTAATCTTACGCAAACGTGAAATTCCTCGGGGATCTCTATCTCAGATTGAAGTGTATATTAATATTAGATCAAGAATGATTCCATATGTTTTTTGATTCACAGGGAAACAGCTGTTTTGGTGTCGTAGTTTTTCGAGCTGATTCTAAATCAATTCGATGTCCTGAGTTCAAATAACATATTCATTTTTACCTAGGAGCTCAAATTTTTAAGATATACAATTCTAGAGAAATATAAGTTACATTATTTTAATTCAAATCCATAAGTGTAAAAACAAAAGTAGATACGAATTTTTATTTTAGTCATACAAAATGCAATATTATGTCGTACTTACAAACAAAAAAAAACATTGAAGAAATCAAATAGTCACTCAACAGTTTTTTTTTCGCGACATTCTTGAATGTGTTTTAAACAGTTCCTTGTTAAACTCCAGAAGTAATCTGCCATCATGTGCATGTCCAATCTTTCTTGGTAGTGGTCCTCCGTAACTTTAATATCTTTTAATTCTTCTACCTTATTCCTCACTCATGTCTCCTAAATTTTCTGGAAAACGGTCTAAGTGGCTGTGTAAATAGTGTATTTTAATACTCATATTATACCTTAAGGATTTGAATTTATTAGTCATCTTGTTAACCATTTCAACATAGCTTTGAGCTATGTCTAAGTCTGAAAAGTTCTCCTTTAGTTTACTTAGTGTATATAGACGACCTTACCTATTTTTGACTACTTTAGAATATGTCCTTCACTATTGTGCCCCAATTTCAAAAGTTTTGTTTATATGTGGTGATTTTAACAAAATATCTGCACGCTGAAGATTCCAGAAAAAAATCTGAAGGTGATCTGTTCTTATGTTACATATCGGGTCTTCTGAGCCTACTAAAGTATTCACGAATAATCAAGGTTGTACATCGGCTACTAAACTTAACTATATTGTCACTAACGGTAATCCAGATAGTGTCGATTTATCTGTTTGTGAGCCATATCTAAGTGATCACAAAACAGTGGTTCTCGAATATGTTTCACAAAATTATTTGCATATTGAAAATAATCGTGTTCAAGTTTCAAGGAATGTATCATCTGAAAATTTAGAATAGCTTTCATCTGTTGTTGCTGAAACTGATTTTGAATTTTTGGATTTTGATATTCAAAAGTTTGTCGATATGCTTAAGTCGCTTATCAATTCAGCTTCTCCAATGAGGAAAATACACTATCCTTCCAGAAAGAGAACAACATGGATCAACTCCACTATTCTTGAGGCCAGAGAGCGTCTGCGAAACCTCTATCGGCTTTCACAAAATATAACATGATCAAACTCTCTAAATTCATATAAAATAGCCAAAATACAATATTCTCAGTTGATCAAACAGATCAAACTAGATCATAACAAAAATATTATTATTTCATCCAATAACCTCAACAAGACAGTCTGGAGACTTGTCTACGATGAACGTGAGGTGAATAAAAATAAAAAACCTATATTTCTCATTATCAACGATGAATTAATTTCTTGTCCAAAAAGCCGAAGCTTTCGGAAAACATTTTTCAGAGGTCGGTGCACAATTTCTTTGGGGCCTCCATTTCTAGGGCTTGCACCTCGCATAAATTGCTGAGTTATAATTTTTATTTTTTTCCTGTAACGTCAATTGTGGTCTTGTCTGTCATTCACAGTTTGAAGAATGGGGGAAGTCAGGGCTTTGATTTGATCTCGACAAAAATTCTTAAATCAATTGCGTGCATCTAATAGCAGAAAATGTCGCCCATCTCATGAACTCGTCACTTTCCTCTGGTTACTTTCCATCTTTGCTTAAACTGGCTAGGGTGATTTCTTTTCATAAAAATGGTGCTGAAGACAATATAGTTAACTATCGCCCAGTTTCAATATTGAGTCAATTATCATAGATTTTTGAAGAGATTGTTCACCATCGTATGAGCCAAATTCTCATAAAATATTCTATCTTGTCGAATCAACAAAATGGTTTCAGGATTGGTACACCTATCCAGACTGCATGTTCAGATTTTTTAAGATGCATATTTTTAGGCATATATTTTCTGAAAAATATCTGAAATCTTCATTCAATTTTGTAGATGAAAGAATTTTATATTTTTGATTCTGTCTATTCATTTGAAGAAGGTAGCTGTAATGATAATAGTAGTTTTATTTACCTTATAAACTTTTTTGCTTTTGATATCATGATAGTAGAATGAAATGCAAGAGAAAAGTTTTTTATTTTATTAGCTTCAAGAAAAATTAAGACATTTGGTGATTCCAGGTAATTCCAGAGGGACTTCCAATGCCAATGCCTGAAGAGAGTGCTGAATTTTATTACAATATAATGAAGACACCATCGATTATCATAAACCAAGATATGGCCAAAAGCTGATATTTAATTTCAAAAACACACCAAATTGATATTAAATAACTAAATATTCAAAATCACATTTGGGATAATAATTCTGTTAGCTATAGGTTGTTTATCAAATAAAAATGACAAATTACTTTCAAGGGCTTTATTTAACATTATAATCATTCTTGGGTCTTTCCATATCATAGAGTACCTAAATATGGTTGATTGTGTTCTCTTTTTTCTTTTATATTCGCTCGTCAGAATAACCTATTATCCTTTTTTCCAAGCAAGGGTGAACAAGAATTGAGTGTGTTTTATGAACATGTTAATGTAGAGAACTGAAAATATTCCACAGTCACTTCTAACTCATCACATATTAGCACCTTTCCGTCTTGTAACAAAACCAGAGGAAGAAATTGTTCTTAACGTTCGACCATCTTCAGCCAGGCACAGTTTTCACAGATTATACAATTTTCCTGTCAATTCTAATTAAAATTTTCATTTTTGGGAATATAAAAATATCTCGAATATCTATAAACATTTCAATGTTCAATGTTCGCTACAAATTGGTGGAGGTTCCAACAACCTTTGAAAAATAATTTTGGTGGAAGCGCTATGAATTAGGTGCAATTGAATCCTGCAAAATATACATGGAAAACAAATCCATGGGGCTAGAAGGTCAAAGGTCGAACGTTTAGAATTTTCTCTTACGCAGCTTGATTTCTTCTTTCCAATAATTTGAGAACTTCCGGGCTTGCCTTTGCACGCAGATATAAGTTTTCCGATTCTAACTGACTGATTTTAACCAACAATTCGGATATCTTCAGTTTAAGGACGTTTACATCTTGTCTGACAGCATACATCAGATGGCTCTTCACAAGATCCTGGAACGAAAAATATTCAAAATAATTACTCTCTCATACTTCGGATGGAGTTCAGCAATTTTTACGGTACATAAGAAAAAATTCAAATTTCTTTCTTGCAAACAATCAATTTTAAGGAACTGATCAAATATATTATAAATGTGGGTGAGTTGTTCAAGTTCAAAAATTTACACATCACTCCAAATCCTTAAAAGGTTATTATTATATTATATAGGTTATTATTATTGGTCAACAAAATGCAAAATATGTGTATTTGGCAATTTGAATTAGGATCCTCACGAAAAAATACACTTACGCTAGCTTATCATCAAAGCATTTTTAGAAAGCATTCTCAAGAACGTACACTAGTACTAGTATCCAATCTACTCAGGGCCGGCTCGAGTAATTTTGACGCCTGAAGCAAACAATTTTTCGGCGGCCCCTCTAAAAAAGCATCCATAACAATATGTGCCTTATAATCAAAACAACCCCCTCCCAAAAAAAAACAGCTTCTGCTCCAATGATAATACAGAACTTTCTGCTTCTGATGAGAAATCGCGCAATCGTGCCTAGAAAAAATTAAATTCTAGTGAATGAAGGATAATCAAATATTACACCGAGTGTTTCCAAGATTTTTGAATAATATAAAACAGCAAGACGGAACAAATACATAAACATAAGACAAATATATCGAAAAACAAATTTTATATATATCGTAAACATAAAAAATCCAACTCCTATACAAGGTGCCAAAGAGATTGACGTCAAAAAGAAAAAAACAGGTCCCTCGTGTCATGAGCTATTCGAATCACCCCCATGTATGTTATGCGATTTTTCACGGTTTTCGAGTCATGAATTTTTTTTATGAACTTTGAGAATTTTCGACTTGACCATTTAAAAAAAATATGAAAAAAAAGTTCAAGACTTCTCTGTGAAATTTTTTTTGTTACTTAATGAAAAAAATTAAAAATGTAAAAAGGCTAATTCACGGTTTCTTAGTATGCTTAAAAACTGCGCTCAACAGTCAGCTTTTAGAATCATTAATAAAAAATGGTACTTAACAGTCTACTTTTACTAGAATTAGCCATCGAGGTGGAAAAAATCAAAGAACTAGACATTTACTCAAAAATAATTTTTTGCCATTTTAAGATTTTTCTGATCAAGTTATGATAGAAAATGCTGAAAATTAATTAGCTTCATATGTTAGAAAAAGTTTTAGGTAAAAAAAAGAAAAAGGTATGGCAATAAATCACACATCATGATGTATCAGAAAAATCTTAAAATGGAAAAAAATAATTTTTGAGTAAATGTCGAGTTCTTTGATTTTTTCCACCTCGCTGACTTTGAATTAATGATTCTAAAAGCTGACTGTTGGGCGCAGTGTTTAAGCATACTAAGAAACTGTGAATTAGCCTTTTTACATTTTTAATTTCATAAAAAAATTTATAACTCGAAAACCGTGAAAAATCGCATAACATAAATGGGGGTGATTCGAAATCGTAATGATTTTATCCCTCTTTCAAAGAGGGTAATAGGGAATTATTTTTATATTGGTTGGGCTGCCTTGTGTTATTTATTATGCAGGCAGTTTGGAGATTTTTATTGCGGGGAAAAATGACAAAATCAGCGGAGCGGAACAACCTCATGTTGTTTTCAAGAATCAAGGATGAAATATAAAACAGCGGCCAACAAACTTGGCCGAATTGCCGCCTCTCTATTAGAGGCGCCTAAAACGGTCGCTTCACTGTTTCACCCTTAACGCCGGCCCTGTATCTATTGAAAATTGATACCTTGAAGGCTTGAAGTGAAAGAAAGATTGTTATCTAGGAGCGAATTATGTAGTTTTTTTTCTAAAAATCTAATATTTTTTGACGAATTGTATAAAATTTCTCGCGCTTCATTGCAAGAAATTGCATATAGAATTCAAAATACAATTTTTCTTAAAACACGCCGAAAATCATGAGAAACTTGACATAGAGACAAAGGTTTGGCTTCATATGGATTTTTTATTTCCTGGATAAAAATTTAACTCTGAAATTCCTAACTCAATAAATCAAATAATGATAATGAATAACTGATGTCAACTTCTCAATATTTTTTTTTTCACATTCGAATATAAGAGAAATTTGAATTTAACTGAGAAACATTTTTTATGATCCAAAAATAAAAAGAAAAGACTCACCATAGCTTGTTCAATTTTGGAGTCGATGGCAGTGGCTTTCCCGCCAATACTGAAAAAAAACAAAATGAGAAATTCATATTGACCATAAATTTGGACAAATTTTCACAGCTATCATATAAAATTATAAGGAAGAAAGTCAATGAATATCAACAATTTATTATTCTTTTCCACGGTTTTTTCTTGTAAACATAATCATTCACTTCACAAAAGAATAACTAGTGTACCTTGAGATAAAATACATTAATTCATAATAATTATCTGCAACAGAAGCAATGTTTTTTTTTGGAGAATGCCTTATTATTAGATAGATCAAATAAGGGGAAACTAGGAAATTCACATCCAATTTCATAATTTTTATCTGACACATTTTGACAGGCCTCATTCATATTGATTAGTCTTTCAACTAAAAAACTGAGGTAAACATTGACACAATTGTACCTTTGTAAAGCGAGTGTAAACATACTTCTTCACGTCAACATTACGTCAAGGTATAACTTTAATTGAGTTGACATGAATTTTTTATGAATATTTGCAATAGAAGCCACGTTTTTTTCTTTAAATGCTTATATTGAACCGTGGTTTATAGATTGAAAGTTAATATTCAAGTACTTAGTTTGAAGGCAAGAAAAATAAATAAAAACTGTCTTACTTGGTGTCTTTCGCCACTTTGTTCGTTGTCAAAAGATTAGCCACTCTCCTATAAGCATCGTCAACCTCTTCCTTATTGAAGTTCACGCCGTTCTTATCGAATTGTAAAACATCTTGAAATTTCTTCTCGAAAAATAACTCGCAATTTTTCAAAGCTGAAGAACTTTTTAAATACTGGTTAACGAACTTCTCATTGTCAGCAATGTTCATATCGATGAACTGGGGAGTATTATCAACATAATCCAAGCAGGTCCATCTCCCTCTGCTGAAGGAATTCGAGTTTTGCGAATCGCTACTGAGGGACTTGGATTTTTCCTCTCTTGATCTCATAGAGGCCGAAGAAATTGGAGCCGTGGTGGCAGCTGTGGACATTTGGCCGAATGTTGACGTTGTTCCATGTTCTTCGGCATCTCTGGAGTCCTCCGAGTAGCTCGGAGTTTCGTTATCTGTGAATCTTGAGTTTTCGTCGGTGTGAGATTCGTCCAGATCATCAGCTGATTCGTCCCCAAAATCTGGACGTGTCAAACAGACATCCGTTATCTGAAAGGAACTTTGGACCTTCTTTCTTGAGTGGTGCAGAGAAGAATTGTTTCTTAACGATGAAGGAAATGGAGCTATGTGCACTGTTTCATCCAAAATATCAGCTTCACTTAATCTAATAGTTTCACTAGTTGTACGATGGATCACATTCAATTTCTTCTTGTTGGCGATACCTGAAGACATTTTCACCGAACTTCCACTTTGATCCGAACTGAATCTAAATTGATTATGAAACGAAAACGTTAGTCCTTTTATTTATCAGTTTTCAACTGAACAACATTTCTCCTCACCCTACCTCCATCCTGAATTTTTTTAGAATTCAGCAGGATGTCTGGAGTAACCTCACATCTTGGGGTAGTTGAAACCCCCATTTGTTCAAGGGTAAAGCGCGCGCATGAATTTCCCCCGTCAGCATTGATGTTTTTCCGCTGCGGCAGTAAGCTTCAATATACAGCACTGGCTCCAAATGTACGCATCGCTTTTCAGTGAAAGTAATCACTCAGCGGGACTGCCTTGTGGCGTTTGCATTCAAATATTCAACGTCGATAATTTTCTTTTCGATCGAAGGGAAAACCTTGAATTGAGAAGTCTGTTATGAATTATTCGTAATATTTTTCATTATTCCGAAGGCAATTTCCATGAATATTATTCTAGGAACAATTCTTCCCTCCTCTAAATTGGAACAGTGAAAAATTTTGTTTTCATTCAAAATAATAAGCTTTTAAAACTCTTCAAGGAAAATAAGTTCCTGTTGATAAATTGAAAACATTAAATGAATTTAATTAATAATCTTCGTGTACTCAATTAAATTGTCTAAAAATTGCAGCCTTTATAGTTATATTTTATTTTACTAACGGAAGTACCGGGATTTTCACTATAATTTGACCCCCCCTTTAACTTTGTTAATAAAAGAGGTACAAAAAAATGTTTTTTATAAAAGTTTCACGGAATCGACTAGTGTTTTTTAAAATAATTTCACAAAATGAAATATATACAGGGTGGGCAAGATATTGATGGCAACTTCATTTTTTCAAATGGAACACCCTGTATATATTTCTATATTTGACTAGCTCTTTTTCCCCTGACTTCGAATATATAACATATATTTGGCCTATCTCTCTTATTCTGAGTACCTCAGAGTTTCAAATTTTAAGAACCATCTGGCAAGCTAAGTAATCAGTTTTTATGTGGAAGGCTGCGATAATTCAAAATACCCTCTTATGAGTTGGCATATATGACATATGCTTGTCATTGAATGAAACTATTCATCGAATATGCACTACATAGAAGTGGAAAAATTTGAATTATTTTCACCTTATGTGAAGAACAATAAAAATAAGAAAGGTACAAGGAGAGAATATATATAGAGTTGCATCCAAATAATTCAATTCCAATTTTTAGTTGGAAACGTATGTTATATCGTTGCCAACGAGATAACTCCAAAAAGGGCATTTTGAATTATCGCAGCCTACCACTTGAAAACTGATTACTGAGCATGTCAGGTGGTTCTGAAAATTTGAAACTCTGTGGTACTCAGAATAAGAGAGGTAGACCAAACATATGTTAATTCTAAATCAGGGGAAAAAGATCTAGTCAAATATAGAAAACTATACAGGGTGTTCCATTTGAAAAAATGAAGTTGCAATCAATATGTTGCCCACTCTGTATATTTCGTTTTGTGAAATCATTTTAGAAAACACTAGTAAATTTCGTGAAACTTTTGTAGGAAATATTTTTTTGT
This sequence comes from Harmonia axyridis, assembly GCF_914767665.1. Taxonomy (NCBI): domain Eukaryota; kingdom Metazoa; phylum Arthropoda; class Insecta; order Coleoptera; family Coccinellidae; genus Harmonia; species Harmonia axyridis. The sequence goes on from NC_059508.1 coordinate 3,958,892, forward strand.
ACCTCTTCCAGTAACAGAGTTAAAGGGGGGGTCAAATTATGGTGAAAAACCCACATACATCAATTGCATTTCAAATAATAACACGAGTTAACAAAGATTGACATTGATTTTTGGTGTACGTCTATCAAAAATATCATGAAAATAAAAATTCTAGAAAAGCACCGACTTGTCGTTTGGAGCTTTTGAGCGCTTGGCATTAATTTGTCCTTAACAAATTTTTATTGGAATACTCATCTCGGAATTAAAAATTTTACAAAAAATCGTTTTTTCGCGAGAGAATAGGTTGAAATGGATTCAATATAGACAAATCAAAAGTGGAAATTGTCAAGTCAATTTATGAGAAGAGGAAAAAAATGAGTACCTATGGGAATTATAGACCTGTCAGCATATTACCATCGTTATCGAAGATATTTGAAATGGCATTCTATAGTCGAGTGTAGTGCTGAAACATCGAAATTTGCCTACCCTGTACAAGTTCAATAGTGTTTTTGTTAATGTCATAATGGGGTGAGTGTAGGCCGAACATCTACATGAAACACGTCGATTTTTTATTTTAATTTACCGTATTTTAAAATAATAATCTAATATACAGGGTGAATTACTTTCGAGTTATGACGTCACCGTCATTTTTTTTTAAATGGAACACCCCCATTTTGTCTCAATTTTCCAATTACTCTAGCTGAGCTGATTCCAAAAATGTATCACATGTTGATTCCAATTGGTACAGGGTGGACAAAAATAATAAATTAAATCTAAGCAATAATTAAAACATTCACGAATACCAAAAATATTGTAGTACTAAACTGTCATTGAACACCAATAAATTACTAAACAAATAATGACATTTCACAAAAAACTAGACGACTATGTTTTTTAAATTGATAAAAAATAATTTTTTTCATATTCTGTCTGCTAGACCACAAGTACCAAATATGTTTGTAAGGAGCTCATTTTCATTAATCTGAAAATGTAACAAACTACAGGGTGTTACATTCAATTCAATTGCCGCTAGACAATAAGCATTTTTGATAATATTGTTAATTTAACTAATAAAGAATGTTACGCGTTACGCGCTCACACAAAACTATTGCAAAACTATTGTATTTTTGTCCACCCTCTACCAATTGGAATCAACATGTAATACATTTTTGGAATCAGCTCAGCAAGAGTAATCGGAAAATTGAGACAAATTGGGGGTGTTCCATCCAAAAAAATGACGGTGACGTCATTACTCGAAAGTAATTCACCCTGTATATTAGATTATTATTTTGAAATACGGTAAATTAAAATAAAAAATCGACGTGTTTTAGGATTATTTCTTAAAATGGTCTGTTTAGCTAAAAATGAAATTGTTCCATACTTTACGGACAGAGTGTAGAGTTAAAGGTGGAAAACTTCACTTATTAAAAAAGAGGTTAAACTAAGATAACAAAACTAGAGATGTAGATAAAAACAGTGATTACTACTTTAGTTTTAAATGTGTATCTATTCAAGAAAATTGCAAGGTTCGTTGTCTCCGCTTTCATCGAAATTTTCCGCGCCTTTCGGCATATTAAAAAAAAAATATAAAGGTATCATCGACCGTCCATATAAGTATTCCTCAACCTGTGGGAGGCACCACCAGTCCAGAGCGTAGCCACGGAATTACATGTATAGCTCTCCGAATGAGCATATTAATTTTCTGGGTGGAGGGTACCATCATCCATAATGGATTGTGGTATAATGGTTACCAGTGGAGTAGCCATGCAAACCAGCAATTGGTTCTTGACTAAGGTCCCGAGAACTAGTGTAAAACTTATACCTACCCATAACACAATACCTATTATAAATTTCAAGTTCAGTTCGAAGTTGTTCAGTTCTTGTGCTTCTCTCGCACCGAAGACTTGTGCTTACCGTACTATGCTATCTCTCAATACATCGAGGTTCCATGAACTCCGCTTTATACAAGTTGAATGCCCTTGAATACGTTATACCAATAATCTCTTGATCGGTTCTCGAGTTTGAATCGGCACATCACGAAATTCTATTTGAAATCGAGCTGTCCGGTGTCCCATGACAAGTGACCCATTTTGTCCTTAAGAAACTGACTACTGGTGAGTGTGCTGCATAATTTTGACATTGCCAGCGAACGTGAGTCATACATCATATTTTTTTTCAATCCCTTGAGATCTCCCCAAAAAAACAGATGCGATACGTCGCTGAATTGGCAAGTTCTTATGGTCCTTTTTGTTATCTTCATCATGTTTAATGTGACCTCGTTAACGCCTACACAGTGTTTTTGTTTGGTAATAAGTAATGTGATTCTTTAGCTGGATTATTGTCGACATTGACACTGACATTTAACAATATACTAAAGTGGGAGTTGTTTTTTATCGTCTACGATCTACCCACTTATCTCCAAAGTTGAGGACTGATATATTTTTATTATTCCTACCAAAAGTATTTGAGTATGAATTATACACGTGCTTAAGTTAGTCATATTTGGGAAAAATTCATTTTAGGCGGTAAATCAATGAAGCAACAGCTGTAGGATTCATCCTCAACATCGGCCGAATTGAATCAGACAGGTGGATGGCAGAGAAGTGTGTTGCTATTTCTCTAACAAAGAGTATTTCCGCTTAGAACAGGTGCTTCATTGTTTATTCGTGGTACCGTTTGGTTTGGTTATTTTTTAGATTTAGATCGCTCCCTTCACATCTCTGAAAATTTTCGTTTCTATGTTGACGTAGGTGTGAAGAAAAATTCGAATTGGTATATTATATACATTAATTTCTTTCTTGTTTCGAAAGTAGTCACCGGATCCAAGAAACAATGACCGTTGTTACATTTATCACTCACCCACAAAGGCGTTTTCTCGATTGTAACGCCTACTGATAGAAATTTAAGAATAAAACAAATGCAAATTACAACCCGTAACTCATTCAAAACGTCATGGGAGATCACATACATCAACTACTATCCCTCAACTTTCGATATTGAATAGTATATGTTATTCAACACAAATGACGAATGTTATTCCTTTTGAATTATGCATCAAATATACAAAATTTCGAATATCAAAAAAACCTTCTTGAGCCAGGAAAAGTATCATACAATTTATCTGATATCGTTCTATTTCAATTTTTAACAAAACGATGACAATGCCCAAAAAGAATATGATTTTCATTTGGAGCTTAATTATTGAAGAATCGGTCAATAACAATGTTAAAATATTAGACTCTTGGTATATATAAATTTGTAAAAGTAATACACATTATAGAAAGGTGTATATACGTATATTTTGAAATTTTTTCATCTCTCCACATAATTGCGTATATATGAAAAGAAAAAACCCATTCTAATCCTTAGAATGGAATTTATGCCTCCCATATTTTTCGTACTACTTTCTTAACACCTTACATAATACGTTTAATAATGAGTTTTGTCTTTATTGTATCCCATAATGAATCATAAGTTATTACGTTGTGTACTATATCCGATTATAGTGTTATTAGTCAGGCCAATCTATTTGGTTCTCTACATATAACTCAAATTTATCATTAGTACTTGACACTTATAAACCTCAAAGGCAATGTAGTATTCCAAAAGGATATATGAACTGAAATGATGTGACTCAGAAATTGAATTCTTCTTAAAATAATCCACATCCGTAAGAGCTTTTCAAGCTCAGAGCTAATGAGTGAGCCTGGGTAAAGTAGTGTTAGTCGAAACTAATTAAATTGAATTGTTTTAATGATTCCCTTCTAACTCCAACCTTTTTTCAATTTGATTTAATTACTTTCAAAGAAGACCGTTTAGGGAATAATGTACTAACACCTTTTATGCCTACTCTTGACTGAAACATTTTCCTCGAAGTAGAAGACTGAGCAAGGACTCAAACTATATCATACTGGGGAAATTTGGTGGTTTTTTTGAAATGATTGGTTAAGTTTTCAGCCGAAATAAAAAATTGTGGTGCAAAAAGTATGTTTTCCATTATTGATTTCCATTGCTCTCTCTTACTTTTTTTTTAAGGTTTTGAAATTTGATTTTCGATTGAACCTTCGATAGAATAATTTTTGGAATAATATATTTCCCTAGCTGAAATTGTAATGTTGAGCCTATAAACTGAATACAAAATTGAATGAAGAACATGACTAGTCGACTGGTGATTGTACAGTGTGTTCAAATTTCGATGTTTTAGCACTACAACTTTTACCAGAGAAGATAGACAAAATCTGACACCCCATTCTCATTCTCTTTTTCTGAGAAACTGACAAGAGTAGTATTCATTTTTGGCCACATTCATTTGTTTTCGAGTTTTAAGCGAAAATTGGAAAAATGGCGATATCGAAAAACATCTATATCTCTGCTAATACTGATGATAGAGTTCTAAAATTAATACATCTTCAGGCACTTTTTTACGTAGAATCCAGTGGCGTGTCCGTATTTTTACCAGTGTTTTTAAATACGGAGCTATTTTTCCAATTTTCGTTTATAACTCGAAAAAAAAGAAGTTGGCCAAAAATGAATTCTACTCTTGTTAGTTTTTCGGAAAAAGAGAACGAGAATGGGTTATCAGATTTTGCCTATCTCCTCTGGTTTGAAAGTTTAAGTGCTAAAACATCGAAATTTGCCCCCCCCCCCTGTACATCTTAAGATAAGATACACATCGTTAAAAATGGTGAAAATTCGAGTTGTGGAGTGCCGAAATAAAAAGATAGTTTTATAACTTATTTTAGGATAACAGATAGCACATTATATCGGCAAGAAATCAATGAATTCGAAAGAAAATGTCTAGTTCCAAATTTTTGATATGTTGTTCGGATCACTCTACAAGTAGTCTTTATCCGAATTTGGAGTTTCTAAACTTCGTAACACTGGAAAAACTGTAAACTTTTTCTATTTTTTTCGGGTTCTTCACTATATCTCCTGAACCATGCATTTTTCCGTGAAACATGTTATAAATTTATCGGAAGAAGACTAAATTTTCTACAATTAAAAATCACATTATTACCAAGATACATTCCTCGAAATATTGGGAATTTTGCCAAAGAAGCAATCCCCAAAATGACTTTAAACCGGCACTGATTTGATAGAAAGATTTCAACTTATTTACACAACGCATTCCCGAGTTGAATAAGTTCCCTGTAAAAGAGGCAATCTTCAGATAGACGGCCAATTTAATCTACCAACAACAAAATCCTGATTTCCGTAGCGTCAAGTCTCACGGTTGGGCCTAATTATCACACCTCAAGCCATGGGAAAAAGGAGACCAGTTTCCGGCTGTCAGCGGAAATCGTACCTACCGTTCTAGTTAGCTGAATCTGTCCATGTCACAGCCTCTTGGACGGAAATCTATTTTTCCCAAAAACGAACCGACGTAAATGTTACGTACATGGATACAGGAGAGACGTCCGATGAATCGATCTCTCGATTGTGCAATTGAACTTATATAAAAAATGCTTGAGAATACGCAGATCATTGCATTACATGTTTGTTGTCGTCGAAATGTTTCGTAATTTGTCCAGAAAACTAGATTATTAATAAGAAATGTCAAGAATTTTCATGAGTTAATAACAAGACCTAGAAATGGGGGGGGGGGGTACTGGGGGTAATTACCCCCCTAAGATTTTCGAAATATAAAATTTCAGAAATCTCGCAAAGGCGAAGAACGAACATTTCTCCATAAATTGAACGAATAATAATAATTTTACTTTCCTTTGAAATCGACACGTCAGTAAAAAAATCGGACCCTTACGAGCTCGTCTTTGTCCGAGGATATTTTTCTTTATCTATCCGCTTTCTAGGCATCACCCCTTATTTGCCATCTGTGGTTTTTGCATTCGTCATCGGTATACACCCGTTGTTTTCGGTTTTTTGTATTATTCTCGTCACAAAATTTCAATATGTAGTTATCAAAGAACTGAACTGAGTAATTCGCATCGAAAAATTTTCTCGGCTGTGTTGTACAATTTATTGTGTTTAATTGAAATTGCAATTTATTTGTGAAGATTTGACAGATTTCTCGGATCATTTCAAGAAAAAAAGTCCTATAACATGAGATTGAATTGATTGAATTGGAACAGATATTCCAATTTGGAGTTTTCATCATGTGATCATCAGATGAAAATGACAGATTTCTCGGGTCATTTCAAGACAAAAGTCCTATAACATGAGTCCGCAAACACTTTGTTTTTGAAATACATGTGTTAAAGTTCAAGTTTTTCTCTCATAGCACCTTCCCTTCACAAGATATTCAACTTGAATTGAATATTAGTTTTCACCATGTGATATCCTAATTTTGAATGCAAATCTACAGGGTGATTTTTTTTTCGAAGGGTGCCCGCTTCTCTCCTTCAAAATTATGTTTTGTTGACCCACTGGTTATTTAGAAAAATTTTAAAAAAACTCTGGTTCAGTTCTACACTTTTTGGTTTGTTGTAATTTTGTCGTATGTGAAATCGATTTCGAGAGGTAAATTCAAACAGCAGGAAAATCCAAATTATTATAGAGAACCAAATAGCTGTGATAAATGAATTAATTATAAGTTTTGGTACTTATATTTACCAACTCTGTAGCGAATATTGATAAAGATTCGATAAATCACAGAAAAGTAGGACTACAAGAAACACCCTGTATCTCGAAAACAAAGCGTTTCCGGGCTCATGTTGATGGGCCATTTTATTTTTAAAATTATCCAAGGAATCTCTCATTTTCTTCCGTAAATCCAATTCAGAAACACCCAGTATAAGATGAGAACAATCGAATTAGTAATAAAAAAAAAATAATTTCGAGTAATTTATATAGATTATAGATATGAGTAAACAATGTCGTCAAAAATATTTTTTTCGAAAATCAATTTCTCCGTGGAGCTTGATATTGTGAACAAACCAGGGCGGGCCTGGTTTGGTCGATGAGTGGAGCACTGTAGTACTCAATCCCCTCCCAAATGGTCCGTTCAACTGTTTCCTTTCTAAAAGCAAAAGCATTCTTGAAAACGCGTTCCAAAAATATTTTGATGATTGAATTTTTCGTTGGCGTAGGTGCCAAGGTGATCATGTATACCCATAAAATTCATATTCATAGTCCGAGTGTTCTCTAAAAATGCAGTCTCCTTATTTTTTTTATCAGCAGTTGGACGTGATTTCTGATCAAATTAGATCAATATGCGAATCAATTCCTAGTTGGGAAACCAGGTGTTTTATTCTTTCAACTGTTATTATAATGAAAAAATATTCGTAAACTTGTCAACCTGCCTCGTTCCATAAGAATAAGATATATCATTAAATTCATTATTAAATATATATCAAAGAGTTGTCCTAATAAAAAATTGGATTGGTGTACAGATTTTTCAACTGAAAAGAACTTGAATCGATATCCTTTTCCTTCCATGAGTTGATCAAATTTTATTCGGTGTTTTCAAGAAAGAAAGTGTTTATGGAACGCAAAAATTGTTTTAACTTCATCCGAAGTATGGGATATCAAAGATTTTCATTAAATTTTTTCGTTCCAGGATCTTATAAAGAGCCATCGGATTTAAGCAGACCAATAGGTTATGAATACTCCAAAACTGAAAATATCTGAATTGTCAAATAAAATAAGTCAGTATCAGGAAACTTTTATATGCGTGCATATATCCAGAATGTTCTCAAATTACTGGATAAAAGAAATCAAACTTCGTAATTAACAATTAGACCTGCAACTTTGAGTCTGATGGATTTGTTTTCCAAACAAAAATTCTTTAATGCATCCTAAGCCAAACTTCTGCCATACTCGTTCAAATGTGTCTGCGGAAATTATCTACATTTTACCGTGCACATACTGGAAACCTCTTTGAACTAACTAATTTTTCAACAAAAAAAATTTTTTTCTTGAAAATTTCTGCACGCCTGTAAAGAAGAAACGAAGACCTTGCCAAAATAATAACACATGACTCACTATCCCTATTCAAAAATTTAGAGGGTTGATGGGGATGGCACAGGGTGCAACAAAAGTCCTTCAAAAATGCATCAAAATTTGGTAAAAATGAAACAAAAATTGACATGTTTCAGGATTTTGTTGCCAAATATTTTTCTTCTGAAAAAATGAATTTGTTCCAAAATTTTTACGCGCACTATATATTCTTCTCTTCCAAAAGTTCAATCAATTTCATCGCAAATAACAATGTTATTCATTTGGACTTTTCAAAAAAGTACCGACAAATTCAGAACGGAACAGGACGAACATTCGATAAATCGATATCAGTATTAAGCAATTAAACTTGTTTTGAATGCGAGTTGAATATTCATGAACAAATTAATTTATGTTTGCGGAATTGTAACGGTGTGAAAGATGCTCTTGAATATGCAGCAACAAGCAGGCTCGTTGATTCAGTCAACAAACTTTCGGTGCGGGATAGGAATGAAAAAAAAAAGCTGCAATTTATCCAAGAAGGTTTATTCTTTCCTCTCTACCTCGTGGAATATATTATCAACTGGATGAGCACTGCCAGCTTTACACAATGGCTTATTATTTTCTCGTATCTCTCAGAAAATCTGATCCCATTCAAAAAAATCTAATTAAAAATACTTTTTATGACGCGTGGGTTTTGAACCTCGGAGTTATTTGTTACGAATATTCATTATTTTATGTTGGCTTAGGTTTTTTCTTCTCATTTAATTTCATGAATTTTCGAGATTTTTTTCTTCATATCTAATGCGAATAACTCTTATTGTTGGCAAATAAAGCAAATAAATATTAATTAATTGTTCTACTTTTGTTTTAAAGACATTCCTCTCTATCAACGAAAGATATAATTTATTCTCGAAGAAACATCTTATTGAAAATAATGGACCAAAACAATGCAGAAATTGCAAAACAGTTTATGACTTTGAATATATTTCACAAAAAATATCTGAGTAAAGCTGAATGATTATGAAAGCTTTTCCATTGAGAGAAGTGAATGAAAATGAGCCTTCTGTCGAAAATTTATTATAATATTAATCGATAACTTGAAGAACCCATTCAAATGGATTTCCGGAATGTTTGGTCGCTAAGTTATCACAACTTTCCTCTATGCTAACTATACTCATTTTGCATTTTGAATATAATTTCTTGAATTGAAGATCTGTAAATTTCACATAAACAACCGAATTTGTGAAAAAGGAAATTATTTTGTACGTGAACAGATTTATGGGCAAAAATTCATGAAATCTTATCGAACAACCACCATATTTCACTGATAAGGCGCCAGCTGACTTTTTAAATTTCCCCGATCGATAGAAGTAGAAGATAAGAAATAAAAGCGATTTCTGAAAATTATTATATTATTGAGTTATTCGGTAACGTAAGTGAATAATTTGAAAAAGAGCACACGTTGAAGGTGATATGAGTTAAGATGAATACTACCTAAAATTTTATGATATGTTGTGACCGACTAAATAATGTCCAATCCTTGACTTCTAATAACAATTGCAATACATACTTCCATTTGATCTTCCTCTAGATACTAATTTCTACTACACTGATCTTAATGTGAACCAGTTCCTCGAAAATTTTCGAGGAGAAGTAGTAGGTCCAAATAAGTCAACGAATCATTCACTTTAGTTTCTACCGAATGGATATAAATCCAGTCTTCAAATTGTGGTCATCTACAATCAAAACTGTACCTGCGGTATCATGGTATGGGAACTTTACGGATCTGCTCATTTGGAAATACAGAACCGTATTCAGGATAATTATCGTATCAGTTAATTCATTGAGTTGATATTTGAGAGTTCATTCCATATGGTGGTATCGAAATGAGGAAAGCTCTGACATGAAGTCGGGTGCTTTCGAGAGCTCGTTCAAACATGCGTCAATTGCTCCCACATAACCGTAACAAGATGTATAGGTGGTTTCAAAGGACGCAATTTACGTTAAAAAACATTGGCACATTATACTTTAAAATGCGGAAAATAAAAGTATAAATCTGAATATCAACGATTCTGTGACAGTTTCAAAAAAATTATTTGATCGAGTTTCGATAATATAGCTATAATAATTATTCTTATCGCTTGGTAATTGAAAAATGTCATTTTGAAGTTTGTATCTATGTAGAAGAGAAACCATATCACATCTAATAATCTCAAAAAAAGATTATTCACTTATTCTATTTTAGCATATCATTTTATATAACATTAAGAAAATACAAATGCAGATAGTATTTTATTACTATACTGAAATAATCTTCACAAAAATATATGTGAAATTGGAATCACATTTGAATCTCCTGTTGCAAGATGGAACCACTTTTTTCTTATTTCTTCTTCTTAGCTACAATTTTTCTGCAAAAGTTATTAATTGAGTTGTTGTATTGTTTTTTGTACTTCTGTGATAAAGTACTTCACGATGCTTTTTTTAGAATTCATGTTTCCTTAATTTCCAAAACACGTCTACACACATACCGTGACGTCATGAAGGCATTCACCATAGTCTGACAAAGAAATATCAACATTTTGGATGAAGTGAATCTACCGACTATGTACATCTAACAGCTAGAAAGATCTGCTGGTCTACTATAGTCCATTCAAATATAACACTGACCAATATAAACAAAATGAAAAGCATAGGACAATTCTTATTGGTCAAACTGTTATGAATCCTATGTCTCGTTCGTCCCTAACAAACAGTAACAAGCTAAAAAAAATGGTGATTCGTTAGTTACTCATTAACATTGAAATATTTTTCAGTTGGCCAATGTTCATGAGTGAAAAATTAACCGAAACTGTCAAGAAATATATTCCGCTCATTCTGAAGCAGATTCCTTCTGACGAAATATTCCGAATACGTCTCTGGCCTGAATTCTCACGAGAGAAATATTATACTGCACACCCTACGAACTAATACAAATTGTAATGAGATAATTATAGTGTAAAGCCAGGTAGATTTTTGGTAACGATCATTTATGCCCTGATGGTTGCTCATATTCAACCAAAAAGAAATAAGCTTGTATAGCAGACATTCCTTTAAGTAGAGGTGTTACCGATTTCGAGATGATGGATCTCACCACCCATCATGCGAAAGCACTAATCATCATTTGAAATCGCGATTAAAACAATGGCAGCTTCATCAGCGAAATTATCGCTTTCAAAAAAGTCGAGAATAATACCATACTTGGCGTCAGGAGCTTTTGAGCGCCTATTGCGTCCTTAAAAAACCCAGAACTTTATAGAGAGTGTTTAGTAAGGATGTCAAAAATTCAAGAGGTGAATCCTTGACAAAGACCATACACTGAGGTCTATGGTCCCATAAATTATTTTTGGAATTATATGAAAAGAAAGAATAATCAGCATTTTTTTAAAGATGTAACTCAAAAAGAATACCAAATCCAAAGAACTGAGACTAATGGACAGTTAAAAAATCATTTCTGCCGTTACTGAAATTTTCTCAATTCATTTGCTTAATTATTATTAAACTGAAGATATGATCATCATTCACTACAAAACTATCAGCTCCTGGAAAAAAAAATCCATTTTCACTTACAAATTACGTTCAAAATGTGAAAGGGGTTGTCAATTTGCACCTCATATAATTTAAGAAACAAATCATAAAAATAGTGAAACGTTGGTCTTTATCAGTAGTGACGATCTGTATCTGTAACTGATATATACAGGGTGATTCACCGCGATGGCCTATTGGACGTTTATGGAAAACTTATAATATAATTTTGTGCTGAAAATTTGCATGTTGCGTTTTGAGACGATGTTCTTTCTCCCTAAAATATTTTCAGATCTCTACAACTTCCGGTTAAATCGGAATCATACTACTACTTCCTCATTTCAAATGCACACCCAGTTAATTATTGCAGCATTGGATAGCTTCTTTGATGACAATTACAGCAATACCTTGGGTAAAAACCCAAGGCTTCTTGAGTTAATGGGATTCTTAGAAAAAAATGGTGGCGATGGGAACTCACATTTTTTCGAATATTTCTGCAGAAAAAATGTTTATCGAAAAAACCTTTTTTATTTTCGATTCTGCAAATACGTAGTACTATAAGACTGTTTGCAGTTTGGATCAGAAATGTACAGGGTGTTTATAAGAAGATCATGAACTTGAACAACTCAAATTTATCAAAACTTAAGATTCTCAACCAATATTTTTATTATTTCAGTCGATTCTACCTACAAAAATAGTGGGTATTACTCGAGCGAACCCTCTACCTAAAATGAATACTTTAAGAGTTATCGAGGAAGAACATTAAATGAAGAAAAACCGCAATTCCTTACTGTGTGGAGTAGTCTGTGACTTCCGGAAAACGATGTTTACATAACTACATTTTACATTTCATGAATTAGTCAAAGACTACTTCACAAGTTATAAATTGCGATTTTTCTTCATTTCATCCTCGATAACTCTCAGAGTATTCATTTCAGTTATAGGGTTTGCTTAAGTAACTCACACTCTTTTCATACGTAGAATCGACTGAAATAATGAAAATATAGGTTTTAATTTGAAAATCTTGAATTTTGATGAATTTGAGTTGTCCAAGTTCATGATTTTCTTATGAACACCCTGTACATTTTTCGTCCAAACCGCGAACAGGTTCAGAATACGTATGATATTTGATGAATCGAAAATGATAAAGGATTTCGAATCGACCTTCTACTGCAGCTATGCGATAATATACTGGGTGTGCCATTTGGAATAAGGAAGTAGTAGTATCCTAGCTGTATAACTGGAAGTTTAGAGATCTGAAAATATTTAGGGAGAAAGATCATTGTCTCAAACCACAACATGCAATATTGTGATCAGTTTTCCATAAACTCCTAATAGGTCATCGCGGTGAATCACCCTGTATTTCACCAGAAAACTATCAGCTTTGGAAAAAAAATCATATATGGTTTGATCACTCCGAAACTGCATAAGATAAAATCATGAAATTTAAAATGTGTATAAGGCTACCATATTTCAAGGAATATTTTTCCATAAAGTTCTACCCTTAATTTTAGGAGGATTGAAAAATGTTTAATATTAAATACACAATTCCGAACGAATGTCTACCCAACATATACATCATAAGAGTTCAGCGAAATGAAGGAAATATGTAATAATTTTGATACGCTACCTTGCTCAGACGTCTGGCTTTTTGTTATGCGTCTTCAGTGGCAGAATCGTAATCTTAAAACACTGGCTTAAAGGTACACATGCAAGTATCGTAAATATTAATCTACCATAAAACTAGCCGAAGGTCATCTTTTCAACCGAGCAGACTTTATTCCTGTAAGATTGTCGAGGTTTTTACACTTTCTAATAATCTAATTGGATTTTAGCATAATTAGGCAATGCACTAACAACTGATAGAACTCCTATTCATACCGTATGACAAAAAAAGGGAACATATTTTCGGAAAGAAGAATCATTAAACTGAAAACATGTGATGATGTAATGATAGGTACTGAATATTTTGAAAGCAGTCGTTCCCTGAACGATTATCTGTATCATTTCATCACGAAATTTAATGCTGATCATCAGAACCAGAGAAAATTCAAGAAGAAGATCGAAAATAATCACCTTATTTTTCCGTTATCACAAAACCGACTGAGTTAAGATTTCTAATTTAGATAAATAATAAGATTTTCAAGAGTCGTGCCAAATTTCAAGCGGAACCATAGATAAATTCATGCAGAATATTGAAAAAATTATGAAAGCACTGACGTGAAGGAGCAAGAGTAAGATGTCTAAAACCATGGTGTCTTCAAATTTTGAATGCAATGACATTCGACCAAATTGAAAATATTAGTTTTAGTTCGTGGCGGCGCCGCAATAACATACTTGTCATTTCGAACTTTTTCTGTTGATTTTGATTGGATACATTAATTAAAACCCGATACTGACCAATCAAAAGCGATGTGTAACCGAGTATGATCGTGCAAAGTCGTGAAACAAAACACGAAACGTTTACTGGAATGAATTCAAATATTTGAAATAGAGAGAGAGAGAGAGTTTATTGGTATTTCAATTACAAGAATTGCTTCCATAGATCATAACTATAATGAAAGATATACATATATAGGTACATAATGGCACAAAACTCATAAATAATAAATAACAAGAATCTTAATTTGTTGATAGCGCTACCTACAGTTGACATAACTAAGCTCAACTAATATTCTCAAAATTGGCAAAACAAAACCTAATCAGTCCACACACCTGGTTTGTAGACATCTTAGTTCAGAGTATCGTTCATTGCGACTTGGAAGACACATATATATTTATATGAAGTAGTGTGGTCTCCAAAGGCAATATTTGATCATGACTGAACAAGCACCCGAAAGCTTCTCGTCAGTACCCAATTTTCCTCATTTTTACCCAAGTTTTGAAAATTTCGGAAATAAAAACTAAAATTCATTCAGATAGCCGCAAACGATGTTGAATATTAACTCAAAATATTTTCAGGTTGTGGGACAATCCATGGAGTGTTTTTGCACCAGACCCAGGACGATTTGTTGTAAAATATTACTTTTGGATGGGCAAGAATTTTTTCAAGAAGTGCAGGTGAGTTATCGAATGAACATAAGAGTCCAATATCTAACGGTATAACTATGAGACGTGTCTGAAGTACGCCACTGAACATATACAGTTCCGTCTATACAATATCCAATTGGTATGATTGAAATATCCTTCGAAAAATTTATGTTGTTATTCTTAGTCTTATCGCAAACCTCCAATAGTCATGTATTGTTAATGACAAAGAAATCATTGTTCATAACATTCCACCTTATGTTCGTGTAACAACGGCATACTCCCTGCATACCAAATACCTCCAATCGACTCATCGCATACGTGTTGTCATTCAAAAAAAAAATGGACAAAACAATGCCAGAAACATAATTATACACCTTGCTGAATTTTTAAGATAAAACAAGTTGTTACCTTTGTTTAATTCACTTCGATAATACATGAAAATTTGTTAGAAAACTTTGTTGCTAAAATGATTTGATCGAGAATCTGTTCCATGCGTTAAATCAAAGAATCATATTCAAAAATAGTTATTTATAATACAAGTGCAGAAGGCATTGATATTCTTCCACGAGTTCAAAATTCAAAAACGAGCCACGAAGTGGCGAGTTTTGGAATGAACGAGTGGTAGAATGAGCCTTCTGTACGAGTATTATACATTATTTTCTCTAATTAATTGCATTTTCATTGAAATTAATGAAATATTTCCATAAATATAATTTAGTGATTTTTGCATTGAAAAATGTTGGTTGGTAGAACTGATTTCTTTAAGGCAATTTGATGAATTGACAGATAAAGCCGTAGCGGAAAGTTCGGAGTACCAACATATAATAATGAAATATAACCATGAAAACTGTGCGTTTCTGATATATTCTCGCACGATTTTGTTCTACAAGATGTGGAAGAATGAACGGAATAAGCACAGAATTAGAGAAAATAATTTTTGATCGCAAGTTCCTACCCAAAAAAAATTGAGTCCTGAGTTAGTGAAAATTTCATTCAGAAACGAGTTTAAAAATGTTGCATAATATTTATTTTGGAGTCGAACCATGTACGAAGGGAAATGAATACCCATACCAAATTTCATTGAAATTTATAAAGAATTAATAATATAATAATAATAAAGTTCATTTAGCACTTGGCTAGTATGAAAATAGAAAATTAATATAACAATAACATAATTTTTTATTTACATTTCTCTCAAGTGGCTATACAATTTTTTACAGAATGTACTCAAAAGTCAAAGATAGTAATAATAATAATAGAGTTTATTCAGAATATTACATAAATAAACTCTTTAATTCTGTAGAGTTTAGTTTCAAATATTAACTGTGTTAGTGCAGTCTTAATTTCTTCTGGGAGACTTTTGTACAAACACCCTCAACACAACTTCTTTGAAGAAGTCCTTGTTATCACTGTGCAGATATTGAAATTATTTCCTCACAGAATATTGTAGTCATGAAAATTCCCCCTTCTTTCTAAGAAATCTTTCAGATATCGTGTTACAAGATCATGCTCTATCTCGTAAGTTAAGGCTTTTACAAAGATATGCGGACACATACATAGACAGAAGACACGAAATTAAAGTTGTTCAAGATGGTCTAAAATGCATTTTTCCGGACGAGATTTGTAAATGATAGAAACTTTTCAGAACCTATACCAATAAATACATAAAATGATGAATATCATTTAATTCAAGCCTCAAGGATTGTAATTGGTAATAAATATATATTCAGAAATATCAATTCTGCTTACTGTCTTGTCTACTAAACTTAATACAGATTGCTCCATCTCAGACGAGCCACCCTGTATATTTCTTATCCCATAGTGATTGGAGAAATTTCCCAAAACACGTCAAATGATTTTGTTTAGGGACATCTTTTGACGTATAATTGAGGCTTGAACGAGCAACCCCCAAGGGTTGAGTGATACTTTTTTTGAAAGGTCTTGGAAGTTTCTTTCCAACGGTGTATGAAAAACGTAATTTTGATGAACTGTTGTTTTTGCCAAAAACCCTCTGGACTTCTACATGTGGGGACATCATAAATCTAAGATTTTTGTGACCTGAAAATTTGTTGAACTGAGCCAACGAATTGTCAATGAGTGTCGTCAAATTCCTCCAATTATGCTGAACCATGTAAGAGATTGATTTCAGTCAATATTGTATTATTGTATGGAAGTCAATGGAGAACATTTGATTTGAAAACGCATATTTAATTTTTTTCATTATAATTTATAAACATCACAAAACAATTCAATTTTTTGAGAATGTGATTTTTTTAAGATTTGTAAAGAAGGGCTTAATATGAATGAATTTATACATTGTAAAAAATACCAAAATATTCAAGGTGGATCGTTTGAGCTAAAAAAATATATTTGGCGAAAACGGTTCATCAAAATTACGTTTTTCATACACCGATGTATGAAACCGAGGTTTCCAAGACCTTTCAAATGAAGTATCACTCGACCCCTCTTTTCTACTCAATTTTGAGGAGTTCAAGCGTCCTCTCTTTGGGGTTGCTCGTTCAAGCCTCAAATATACGTCGAAAGATGTCTCCCAAACAAAATCAGTCTAAGATGGAACATCCTGTATATTTCTTCAGAAGACTATGTATGTAACTACAACCTTGGTGGATTTGGTTTTTCATAACACATAAAGTGTTCAGCTACTTATATCTTATATTTTATTGAGTTGGTAAATAACTAGTTTCGCTACATTGTAGCTTCTTCGTGTAGAAATTCTCAGCCAACTTCGATTATTGAATCAATTCTGAAGGATGTATCAATAGACTGTAATATTCAGTTATATGTCGTTCTCTATAGTATTCTAATTGAATAAAAAATAGACATTTGGAAGAGAAATGAGTATGGAATAACATGGATTCACTTCTTTGCTTTTATATATAAAGATTACCCTCGTTGGTGTAGTGTCTATTTTCGACCTCTAATTCTTCGCTGGTCTGGTGCTTAATTTTATAAAAATGAAGAAAGCATTGACGTGAAATCCAAAGGTTTTGAGCGCTCGTCCTTCATTTGCCGATTGTAACCTTGATGACCACCAAATAGTGGTGAGCTCTCTAAGGGTGATGCTATTGGCCAATGAATGACGGGCGCTCAAAAGCTCCTAAGTTTAATTTCCTTATTTCGATATCAACATAGATGAATGATGATGAGACCTATGAATGTGAATACAGGAAATTTTCGACAGGTTTCTAGGTCCACGATTTATTCACAAAACCAACCTTTTGGAAAAAATGCCAACTAGTTTCGACTTTATTTTAAAATCTTCATCAGGGCTCTGAAATGGTAAAACAAAACTACAATTATTTCAGATGTTCGAAAGTTACAAGTGAGGAAAAGTGTTCGGAAAATTGTGAGAATTTTCAACTCACATTTTCACCTTTCTGGTTTCGTTGTCATAAATTTCGCTGTCATGAGTTAAAATAGTGGAGAGAATATTTATTGCTCGCATCTAAATCTTTGAAAAGACTGATGTGATGTTATTAAATTATCAACTTAGATATTTCTGATGATTATGGCAATATACACACTTGGGTTGAACAACAAACTTCTATTTATTTTTGATTTTTCCAATTAAATTATAATAGACTCCCTCAACATTCTCAATCCTTTAAAGAACAAAAAGGAAAATAACACGACACTAGCGGAGCATGTAAGAAGTCTTCTTCATTCCTTCAATTTCGATCATGGCTCAGTAGGAATGTTGGGTATGCAAACAAATTTGAAAAAAACAGTTATTAGACGATATGATATCCATACACGACAATACAGGATACAGGACGAAAATTCCATAAAGAAAAGAAACGATATAGAAAAGTTAAATACCGCTCATTATTATTTTATTGGAAAAATCAAGAATAAATAGAAGTTTGTTGTCCAGCCCAAGTGTGTATACTGCCATAATCATCCGCGCATACTCCAGAAACATCTAATAATTTTATAACATCACATCAGTCTTTTCAAAGATTTAGATGCGAGCAGTAATTATTCTCTCCAATATTTCAACTTATGACAGCGAAATTATGACAACGGAACCACAAAAGGTGAAAATGTAAGTTGAAAATTCTCACAATTTTCGAACCCTTTTCCTCACTCGTATATTTCTGTGTGTACGTATTTTAAAAATAAGCTTTCAAAAATAAGGTTTCAATAGAATGTTTCGAACATCTGAAATTATTGTAATTTTGTTTTATCATTTCAGAGCCCTGATGAAGATTTTATAATAATGTCGAAACTAGTTGGCATTTTTTCCAAAAATTTGATTTTGTGAATGAATCATGTATCAACATAGATATTGATGTCCAAATTGAGATTTATTTTGTCGGATGAAATGAAAGTTTCTGCCCTTGATATTAACTCTATTTCCGCGTTTTCTCCTATTTCCTATTATTCCAATGAATACTTCAAAATGACAGAAATATCTAAAATTAATGAATCATATCTCTATGGCATGTTGAGACAAATATTGAAAACTGACAGAAAAACTATATAGAATGAGTCTTTGACTTGTGAATATATTTCTACCGAAGATTTCTGAGGTCAAAAGAAAAACACTTTTTTTCCTTATCATTTTTTCCGGTTGAAAAGAGGCAGGCTGTTGAAAATCAATAAAAAAATGAATGATTCGATAAACCGAACGTGCCAACTTTCTGTTCAGATTATCCATACATTACTCTACTTTAAAATGACAGAACCTAACCAATTCTCATTAAAAATATCTTAAGAGTTGATCCATTGAAAGAGCTCTTCAGTGAGTAGAAAAGTTGAACTCCTTATAAAGATTAATTACAAAAATAATCAAATCAGTTCATGAATAAGGTACAGTTTCAAACGGAGCATTCCTGAAATTGCATTTGGTGATGAAAGAGGAACTCCAGTAGAGCTTAATTATCAGGTGATAAATATCAAGAAGTGGAGGTTAAATTCGTAACCTCTTCAATTCCTCGTTGCATACCTACACCGTGCTTTCTAGAATTAATCATTTTTTCGTGTCTGAGGAATGGAAAGCTCGAGCAACTTGGAACCAGTCGCCGATATATGGCTAGAAAAAAGTGTCAGATTACGCTTTTTCTACTATCTGAAAGTGGTCTACAACACGAAAGCGCTCACTGTATAGATGTCCCAGTGCAACGGCGCGTTCGTTGCTTTATTTTTATTTAATTATAGGTAGTTGTTCTTCGGTGGTAATAATTTCGAGAGCTCCATCATCGGAGATCTTGGCGTGCAGACGGAATCGTGATTGCCTAAGGCACCCCAGTACCATTATCGGGTATTCGGTCATTCGGAATATGTAAATTTTTCGTAGCAAGGCTGAGTCGAGTATAATTAACCGTTTACATAATTTTTCTATTCCATTTCGTTCCATTTATACTTTTAGCCATAAAGACTACCTGTGGAGCCAAAGTGCGTATTGTAAAATATCTCTTAATTTGGAACTGATGCTACTACGGTCGGTTATTTTGTGAATTGCAGCGCATTCGAATATGTTCAATATCCGTGATCTTTAATTAGCGCTGAACTCGATGAGACATCGACTTTTGTATTTACAAATTTATCGGCTTATTGATTTCGGTCGGCACTCTTCAAATAGCAATTAACTTCAGATACGCCACTGAATTTTTAGTACCTACTTGTACAGTTACTTGAATATAAAAATATGAGGCCAATTGAAAAGTCCCCGATCTGATGAACAGATGGCGGTGCTAGTATTTAATCAACATGATTTTTAGTTAGCACCAACCTTCAAACGATACGTGTCAAAATTTGACAGCAGTCCGACCGTTAGTTTGTGAAATATTGCGTTGTGAGAGTAGCTACTTTTGTTATTTGAAAAAAGATGGAAAAAAAGGAATGTCGTGTGCTGATAAAAATATTGCTTTTGAATGGAAAAAATACAGTTGAAGCAAAATATTGGCTTGATGAAGAGTTTTCGGAGTCTGCACCAGGAAAATCATTCATCATTAATTGGTATGCTTAGTTTTTTAAACGTGGTGAAATGAGCACCGAAGACGGCGAACGCAGAGGACACCCAGAACAGGCTGTCACCGACGAAAAAATCAAAAAGTTAACAAAATAATGTTGAATGACCGAAAAGTGAAGTTGATCGAGATAACAGACATTGTGAAGATATCATCTGAACGTCTACATCATATCATTCACGGATATTTGTACATGAGGAAGCTGTGTACAAAATGGGTGCCGAGCGAGCTCACAATTCATCAAAAGCAACAACGTGTTAGTGATTCTGAGCAGTGTTTGTTGCTGTTTAAGTGCAACAAACCTGAATTTTTGCATTGATATGTGACAATGGATGAAACATGGTTCCATCATTTCACTCCGGAGTCCAATCTAGTCAGCTGAGTGGACTGCACACGATGAACACAACAGTCAGCTGGAAAGATTATGGCATCAGTATTCTGGGATGCGTAAGATATAATATTCATTGATTACCTCCAAAAGGGCCAGACCATCAACAGCAATTATTATATAGCGTTATTGGATCGTTCAAAGGATGAAATCGTTAAAAAAACGGCCCCATTCGAAGAAAAAAAGGTGCTGTTTCATCAAGACGATGCGCCGTGTCACAAATCAATGAAAACAATGGCAAAATTGCATGAATTGGGCTTCGAATTGTTTCTGCATCCACCGTATTCGCCAGATCTGGCCCCCAGCGACTTTTTCCTATTCTCAGACCTCGAAAGAATGCTCACTGGTGAGAAATTTAGCGCCAATGAAGAAGTAATCGCCGAAACTGGGGCCTATTTTGAAGCGAAAGACAAATCGTACTACAAAAATGGTATCGAAAAGTTGGAAGATCGCTATAATCGCTATATCGCCCTCGAAGACAACTATCTTGAATAATAAAATCGAATTCTACCAAAAAAAACTGTGTTTTACTATGGAAGACCGGGAACTTTTCAATTAGCCTGTTATGTAATCTTCAAGGACGCAATGAATGATCGAGCGATCATAAAACTCCCGGCTTAATGTAAGTTCTTTCCTTTTCATTAGATATTCTGCTCGAATTTTCTATAGTTTCGATGAGTTAATCAACACGAAATTTTTCTCGTTGCTTGAAATGTATCAGGTGTCACAAATTCTTTGTTTAGTGAGGGGATCTCAGAATCTCTTCAAATCAGAAATCGAGCTTTTTTCTAGCTAGAAAAAAATGAATTGCACATTTTCGGGCTCGATTTTTCTGAGAACCAATTTGGTGGAAATGACCTTATAAATTCAACTATTTTCAAGCTATAAAAGAAAATGTAAAGTGGCGTGAAATGATAAATTCTCATAACTTCTTCATTACTGGTACTATGAACAGGAAACAAACAATAATGTGTTTTTATTGTAATTAGTTTTAAAGTTATTACTTATGTTTTTTCAAATGTAAACTATAAAAATTTCTCCAACAGATAAAATCGCTTTTTTTCCCTTTTCAAAAATATATAACATAATAAATTTCTTATTAAACTATAGAAATCTTCGAAATTTTCAGTTTCGCATGGCAAATCAACCATAAGCTTATCAATGATAAAATTAATCTCAGAACTTCAAATATTTGGTGCCACTAAGGTCTAAGGATTCAACACCGTTCGATTTTTTCAACATTTTCAAATTGATAAAGGTTGTGCTTTCAATGTTAGCAAAGGATAAAAATTCTAATGGTGTTGAATCCGGAGACCTTGGTGGCCACCGAATATTTCAATTATCTGTTCAAGTATTATCATAGATAGGCACTTGAAGGATTGGCTGTGTGAAACTGAAGTTTTTGATGATTCTTATAGTTTGATGAGAAATTTACATAGCATGTTACATATTTTTGAAAAGGGGAAGAGGCAGTTTTATTTTTTTACAATGTTCTTCTTGATTTTTCTGTGGTTTTGACTATATGATCAGCTTGAAATTTTCACAGACCTTGAAGTGGTCAAGTGTCAATACCCAAAATTTTGAACTCCGTCGGTTGAGTTTTTTTTCGATTTTTTTTGTGTCTCAGGACAGGATATATTATTTTCTTTGAAGTAGGATGATGCCATTCACCACTCCTCTCGCGATCCTCAAGATTCATTTCCTGATAATGTCATCTCCCGGTTTAGTAACAAGTATTTTACATCACCATTAGACACCTTTGGACTTTTGGCTTTAGGGTCATTTGAAGTCGTAGATTTATAATAACAAGCCTGCGACCATCGTAGCGTTAAAGACTAAATCAGACGCTGTATCGAAGTAATACCGGCACATATACGATACCGTTATTAAAAAATTACCAAAACAGTACCTAGTTATCATAAATGACGTATAGGGCAATCATAAGATGCGTTGTTTCATACATAAATGTATGTACTACTTTTTTTTACTGTGAATACTACTTTATAACCTTATGAATTTTGAAACAATTTTCTCTAAGAAATAACCATGTTTTGTTGAATCATTCAATCTTGCATTGTGCCTAGCGCACAGAAGGAACAGGCAGTGCCCAGCTTCAATGATGCGTGTTGAAATTTCGGGTCATATATTAGGTGTACAACGAAATAAAGAGATCGTAGATGTCATATAATAAGCTTAGGTATTTGTAAACCAGCCATTGAAATATTCGTCAATTAGTACCTGCATCATAAAGTTATTCTCGATTGAACATGTCTTGGTGGAACCAGCTGGGTGTAGTGTATTATGAGTTGTTAACACCGACTGAAACACTCACGATAGTTATCGAACGCAATTAATGAGGAATAATGGAATGATGGAATATTTTCAACTGAAATTTACACCATGTTCTCAGCCGACAGCCACCGAAGAAGTTTTATGATTTTATTAGGTTCGCGTAGATTCTACTAGAATGACGCAGATCCTCAATGAATGAACAATGAATGGATTCATGGGAACTGTCTAGGGATCCCAATTCTCAACCGTCTCGGTACTTCCGTTCCTCAAAATGTTAGATTTCTAAAACTACCAAAATCTACCAACAGATTCCTGCCTAATAAAAATTTCATAGAAATGCGGAAAAACAACTTAAAAAGTCACACTGGCAATCATAGGTATAACGAGGGAGGTTATTGGTTGATTAGAAGAAATAAATGAAATTGTGATTAACAATTTGACAAAAAAACATAAAAAAACTGAAGATTCTGCTTTTTTCAAAGAGGGGGTAAACGCCCCCATGGGTCAAGTCTAGCTACACCCCTGTTGTCGATCGCTTCAGTCATTTTGGAGCACGGGGAACCCCCTTATTCTCTCTAAGCGCGCATGAGCTTGCAGAAATATATGACGTGCCACTCCTGCGTATCAAGCTCAAGTAATATCAAGTACATAGCTTGATATCAAGTCAAGCAATAAATATCTCAAATCAAGTCAAGCCAAGTTCAAGTATGTAATTTTTCACGAGCTTGATTTTCAAGTCAAGTAGTTGATTGAAATATCAAGCTACTTGGCTTGATGAATCCCTATTTTCAATGTATTTTCATAAGATATATATTTTTCAAACTGTTAATATTTTATTGCTTTTTTCGCCTATGTTTTTGAATGAATGAATGAATTATTAGGATTTAGAAATCGGTGATGTTCAGCCATGCTTAGGATAAGTTATTTTTCTTATAATGTTTTTGGTAATTTCTAGTTCTCAATATTACGTTGGTATTTTTGAATTCAATTTTCCTGTAATTGGCTGATTTGACCTGTTGGAAAATAAAGGCTTATTATTATTATTTCAGTCTCAATGTTGAGTTATATCATTGTTCATTTCGTGAATATCTGTTTCAGGATTCCTGCACAGGACAAGTTATATTGGATGCTGTTTTCAATCACATAAATCTTATAGAAACACATTACTTCGGTCTTCGTTACTTAGATACATTCGGTCAAACAGTAAGGATTTTCATAAATACTAAGAAAAAATGTGTGTAATTACCCAAATGTTCTATTTTTCAGCACTGGTTGGATCCAGCGAAAAAATTAAGGAAACAACTCAGGTCAGCCGATCCTTACACTCTCTATTTTGGGGTGAAATTTTACGCAGTTGATCCATGTAAATTATTAGAAGAAATAACCAGGTAAATCTCTCAAAGTAAATGCTAGTGAATCAATGAAAATTTTTTCGTTTGAAGGTACCAATTTTTTCTTCAAGTTAAACAAGACATATTACAAGGAAGGCTACCGGTTTCCACAGAATTATCTGCTGAATTAGGAGCCTACGTCCTACAATGTAAGAACTGAGAAATGAATTCGAAAAAATAAAATATAAATAATTTTTTTTCAGCTGAGTTAGGGGACTATGATCCAAGAGTGCATTTGCCTGGATACGTCTCAGAATTCAAATTCGTCTCAAACCAAAGCTTAGAATTAGAAACACGGATATATGAACTTCATAAAACCTTAGTGTAAGTTCATATTGATTTGCTGATAAAATTTCCTATTATCTCACCCTTTCCTTATGCTAATTTAAAAATAGTACTAAATTTTCAAAAACACATAATGTAATGATTGACTAACGCATATCGTTGAGTGAAAATACATTCTATTCTTAGAATCAAGCAATTGATTTCAACGTTCTGGAGGGTTTTCTAGTCGATTGTTTTTCCGGAGTAATAATTATTTCCACGCATCTCGTTCAATTACTTTCTACCAGAGGTGGGCTTCAACAATTCAGAACAAACCACGGAGAAAACGAAAATCGAATTGATAATTTCAGTTTTGGAAAGAGAAAAAAAACTGTCAGAGCCATATCAGGGGAGGATGGTGGTTCTTCGATAAGATTTGTTGAATAAATGACCAAATTTATTCATACCGAATTTTTCTTTAATTTTTTATTTTAAAAACCTTAATGAATGATTGAAAAAACACTCTTAACAAAATAATCGTTTCAGCGATTTCTCTGAATCAACTAGGAAACTTAAAACTCGTTAAGTTGGAATTAACTGTAAATCAAATTTTAAATTGAATTGAATATTGTAATTAAACTTCGAAAGGCATCCAATAATTTTTCTTGAATTACAACCGTATGGCTCCATCTATCTTTTTTCTCTTATATCAAATTACTACCTACATCAAAGTGATCATCGATATAAACCTTTAAAAAGTTTTGCGTCGAATGCTGAACTTAATTATTAAAAAAGGGTTTAAAAAATTATTATTACAATTAACTTGTAACTTTTCTAAGTCAAGTAAAATTCCATAACACTAAAGCTGCAAAACCATAGAACTTGCTATTAGAGCCCAATGATCTTCAATTCTAAGAAGCCATGAAGGTATAATATATGTTCTGAGAAGGTTGGATCCATTACCCACACAACATCGTAAACGCTAATGTTCTAAAACACAATTAATCACTTCAGGCAAAACTATATGTTGAAATTAGAAGGTGGGTTTTCCAACTAAATGATTAATAGAATATGACAACAAACGTTTAACGAAATACTGTTGTTGAAGGATCTATTTCCGTATTTGATTGAGAACCATTTCCATTTCGAGGAATCAAACATAGTCCAACATTAATCTAGTTGCATACTACTCTGAACAAAATTAATGAATAATATTCCTTTGGTTATGTTGGTGAGATTTTGGATGGAAAATCCCTTCATTTTCCTGTCGTTATTCTGATTGTTTTTTAATCATAATACATAATCTCAAAAAATCAAGTGTGACGAATATTTTAGAAAAAATGTATTCGACGGAGAATCTATATATGGAGTTTCTTTTAAGCTATGTTTCGAAAAGCACATCGTCTATATTATGACCTTGGCGGAAAATACTCACACATAGCCTTTCATAAAGATTTCACATGAATTCTTGGAGGATTACTAGAGGTTATTTGGGAAATTCTTTCTCAGTTACAACCCTCAAGTCGTCCGAGGTGCTTGGACAATGTTCGAAAACCTCGGCTTTCAGGTAACCCTACAGATAAAACCACAGGGGCTCAAATCTGGGTAGCCCTGGGGCTACTGAAGGAATTCCTGCAAATATATCCCGAGACCAACATTATTTCCTCAAATGTGGGAGCTAGCCATGACGCTCCCCGAATTCCATGTACTTAAATTTAATGTAATGATTTTAGGGGACAGTTACCGTCTACTGCTGAATATAATTATCTCGACAGAGTAAAATGGCTGGAAATGTATGGAGTGGACCTTCATCCAGTATTGGTAAATGTCCATTTCAAATCTTTTTCAAAATAAAATTTTATTATTTCCGTTTCAGGGCGAGGACAGTGTAGAATATTTCTTAGGCCTTACCCCTAGTGGAATAATAGTTTTAAGAAATAAAATAACTGTAGGAAATTACTACTGGCCTAGGATAACCAAGATCTACTTCAAAGGTCGCTATTTCATGCTCAAAGTGACTGATAAAAATGTAAGCAACGCATGCCCGACTAAGGCTACATCATCGAATTGGTCTGAATTGAAGCATGCGCACCGGCGATTTTTCGAACAAAGTACCTTTTCCGTAATGATTGAATTATTTTCAGAACGATGAGAGTACTTATGGTTTCGAGACACCTTCCAAGTTGGGTTGTAAGCATCTTTGGAAGTGTTGCGTCGAGCATCACTCTTTCTTTAGGTTAGTTCAAGTTTATCATCCTACAGTACCTGATATATTCGCATTAGGGTCCAGATTTAGGTATGGGTAAGTTTCAAAAGAAATTATTGAATGTGATAACAAGTTGGAATGTTTCAAAAAACGCATGAAACTATAGAAAAAGAATGGAATGTCCAGCATTAGAATGAGGAATGAGGACCTTGCATGTTTGGTATGAAAACTAGAGACCGCAAAAAAATGGTAAAATGTCATTTGTAAGTGCGTAATTTTCTGAATAGAATTGGTTTGAAAGCATTAGATTTAATTCAATGTTGCATATTTTGGTGAAATATTTTTATTCAACAGTATCTAGAATGAATCAATGTGTTGAAGGTGACCCAGTCTATTCAGAATTGAACTAGTGGCATGTACAGAATTTCCTAATAAGGACGAGGTGTTTTTGAAACAATAGGACAATTGCATTGAGCCAAGGCCGTTATTAAGATGAAGTTTGGTGAGCATGTAACCTCCA
Source organism: Harmonia axyridis (assembly GCF_914767665.1). Taxonomy (NCBI): domain Eukaryota; kingdom Metazoa; phylum Arthropoda; class Insecta; order Coleoptera; family Coccinellidae; genus Harmonia; species Harmonia axyridis. The sequence goes on from NC_059508.1 coordinate 3,986,415, forward strand.
GACAGATATTACTAATTAAAATTGTTGTGGCGATATTTGTAGAACATTTAATTAAGATAAGCATTATAATAGTTCGTCTCGGTAGTCGGTCTAGAACTCTGAAAATAAGTTAAGTAGTTTCACGTTGGAGAAAACAGATGGCAGTTGATGAAAATTATCTCCACGAGGTTCACTACATTTGAAAACATGTCGGCCTTATTGGAGAAATACGTTAGTTGTGTGTAGAATTGTGACTAAGGAACTTTATGTTTTCATTTATTTAGATCTAGCACCCGTTATAATACAGTATTTTCAAATATTTCAGCGGACGAACAGAAAAGCAAACCATCAAAGATTCACAAGTAAAAGGGAGAGTTCCTCCGACATTTTCTAGGAACCCTTCCAGAAGATTCAGTGAGAGAAATATAGAAGATTTCTCAGTCTTAGAACTGGACGACGTTCTACGTCTGCCAGATTGCGGGAGCATGAAGCACATTTCTATCCCTCAGCCAGCCCAAGGGTAAGTTGCAAGAAACAGTCTTGTTGATATATCGAAGGTTGAAATGGCATTCTAGGTACGACCAAAGTTACTCGCATCACATAAAAGATGACCATAGACGATCGGATTCTCCAAGGAGCACAAGAAGCGCACCGTGGACCCAACCACATTCCAAGGGATTGTACAATATATCGGCACCAGCTAGTCCTAGATCAATAAGATCCGCAGGCCCTAGATACAGATCATCCTCGGTAGATAGTCAGAGCTCTGGAGATTCAAAGACGTGTAAAAGGTACCTCTTCTTTATGAATGACCAGGACTTGGTCATTTAAAATGCCCACTCAATGGGATTGTCGAATGTCCTATTGTATTTAATTCAGCAAAAATGGCTCTTAATAATAATGTTATTTTCGTTCTGCAGAAAGAAGCATTCAGGCAGAGGTACTTCAGATAACGAGAGTGAGTTATCAAAAAGTTCTAGTCGATCTCATCATAGACACAAAAAGCATCGCTCTAGGAGCAGAAAGGGTTCCAGAGTCGATAGTGATGGTTCCTCGTCCAGAAGAAATAGCAGATCTAGGTTAGTTAATTTTATTCATTTCAATGAGTAATTAGAGATAATAAATATATCGGAGAGCCTGGTCCCCCCTGACTAATTACATACCATCAGCGAACCTTCCCATTGACGAGATGATAAAGAAAGTGAGCATCGAAAAAACCTTCATTACGATACTAAGTAGAAAAGAAGATGGGAAAGGTTCTCCCAGTTCTCGAAAAGAATAACACATTGTACACAGACAAACCACGACAGGGACTGACGCTGGAGTATTCGGGACTGGTATCAACTGCTCAACTGCTCGTTAGGTCGCTGTCTAAAGGTCTTTCAGGCAGAGATACTTGAAATAGAAAGATGTGTAGAAATTTCCCTAGCGACAAACTATCAAAAATGTGGTAAAGCGATACATACTGATAGCCAGGCTCACTTATCATCGATTCTAAGATGGTATTGGAGTGCCGAAGAAAACCCTATGAAACAGGAAAGAATAACAAGGTCTTTTTAGTCTGGGTTACCGGCCACTCGGGAATTAGAGGGAATGAAGAGGCCAACACACTTGCCAAGAAGTATCTGGATATTAGCAAGAATTATACTACACTGGATTCCTCACAGGACATTGTCGCTTTAGAAACCACCTCATGAGAATGGGTCTAGCAGAAAATGACGAGTGCAGATTCTGTGGGTAGAAGGAAGAAACTTCGTTCCTGTTGACGGAATACGTCGCCATCACTAGCCAACGCAAAAACTGCTTTGGACAAGAAACTTTTAGAAGTGAGGAATTGGCCTCCTTGAAGCCATTCCAGATACTGGAGTTTATTAGAACGCTGGTACTGGAAGGCGAGCTGTAGATGTTATGGAAGAATAGCTCTGGTGGGGGCACAATAGCAGTAAAACGAAAACCTCCTTGATTAAGTCTAATTTCTCAAATCTAGCAGTTGACATAGGGAAAATTTTTAGGTCTAAAAATTGAAGCATTTTATTATGCTCAACGCGGAAATAAATTTGATTTGAATTATGACATCTATGATTCTTCGTGAAAGTACTACCAAAATATACTCTTCATCACTGTCAAGTTTGAGATGAAATACAAATAATAATAACATAAAAATATCAATATCACTTAGTTGCTATTCCTATTTCATAATGTTTCTTTTTTCTTTTCAAGGCGGAGAGAGAGCTCTCAACCGGAGCTTGTTGACTCGAACTACCAATGGAAAGAGGCCAAAAAACGAATATCCGTCGATGGCAACGCTAACAACATTCAACAGGCCCATATAATCAGCGGTTCCAGATTGATAGACGAAAAAGATTACAAAAAAACTCAGAATTCCAAATACAAACATAGACATCAACAGAGTCGACCCAATTCACCTGGTGACTCGAAGCACTTCTTGTCGGACGAGGTTAAGAAACATTTGGAATTCGATCTCATTGACACGACGGGAATGTCAGAAAAACAGCTGAAAGAAATCCCTTACACTGTCGTCGAAACCAATAACAATTTCAAACAGTCAAAGAGTAAAGTCAGTCAAGCAAGGTGAGATCTGTTGGTTCGTTGGTTGTTTATTTTAATTGGTCCATTTTGAACTTGCCAACTCCAAACAGATCGCTTCATCATTTTTTCACATTATCTGTTGTATGAACAGAAAGAAGCTTGGATTTATCAAGCTGCTAAATGTTCACTAACTATAAGCTCGGCCGCATATCAAGGCACGACACTATGACATGGTATGGTACCATATTTTATGAACCACTATTCCTAATGGGGCATTGCATATTGAAGCACAGGAGCAGTACGCAGAAAACGACTCGTGTCGAACGCAGCTGTAATGCGAGGGATCGTACAGTGCATCCCATTTTGTGTGAGACAGCCAGATTTCTCGCTTGTTATTTGAGATAGAGCCTTGCGGTTTTCACGTTCCTGTCCTACTCCTGTACGTACCAGTGCAAGTTGAAGTTGCTAGCCGACGGAAAGGCTATGTTCTTAAGCAGCCATAAGTGTCGTTTCGAATCATTGTTTATTTTTCTCAGTAAAATCCAACGCAAGCTTGAAAAATTAGAGTTCTTATTCAAAAATCAAAGTTATGAAAATTTTGTTTACAATTCAAGAGATGCAAAACATTACTACATCATTCTACTTCGAAAATGTGAATCGAGTTAGTAAAGATAATTCACATAATTGTGACTTTGGAATGTTACTCTTCTTTTCAGTTTTGTTTCAAATATTTTGGAAACTATTAGGAATAACGCCAGCACTCACCATGTCATGCTGTCGTGCCTCAATATGTGGCCGGACCAACCGTTCGAAAATTTGTTTTTCTGTTTTCATTTCAAAACTGCAAATCCAATCGAAATGAAGATTTGAATCCCACTGAGTTTAGATTGTTATAAAATAACAATTTGAAGCTTTAATTTCGCGTATACAGTCTTTTCAGATTTTACATTATTCGTAGAATGTAATTTTTTTCGGAATAATTTGGGAAAACACTTAATTGTATCTGAATCCATTTCATGAGTACTTACACCTCGAATGCTTTCTTCTAGGATGTTAGACACCTTAACAATGTTGGAATATGGCGAAAACATGAGCCATCATAGGAAAAACAAGCTGAAAAATATGAACCCATACGAATCATCCAGTAATCTTATGGACAACTATGCAAGCAGAAAAGATATTTCCGAAAACATTTTGAAAATCAATCATGATCATTCTGACTCAGGTCTTGTAACTGATCAAGAAACACACAATAACGATAGGTATAACCGAAAAAAATACTTATATTGAGATAAGGTCATAATTGGTGTTTCGAAATGTTTTCAATTAAATCTGTTCTAGGCTGTTGTATGGAAAATTAGAGATGATGAGTAGTAGACCCTGAAGAGAAAGTCGGACAGTCTCCAGGAATATCTACAGTGTGAATGATAATTAAGTTATTGGAACAATATCTTCGATACCTATTTATTTTTTCCTACTTCTATGAAATAAATGTTAGATATTGACGTTGTTTTTTTTTTCAATTTATTATCATCAACATTCATCAAAACTCTTTTACTGATCCGATTTTGATGGAATTTTATATGGGAATTAGGATTGGGCTGAAATTAAAATTTTTTATAGATACAGTAGGCAGTGCGCTTGAGCAAGACCTCAATAATTCGTGTTCTCCTGGTCCGATATTTGGACGGCGAAGCATTATGCCACACAAACTGTTAGAGTTTGTTTAATTCTCACCCTCAATTAAAGTAGATTAACATTTTTATTAATTGTTATTATGACAGCACAGTAATGAAACTAATATAGGTATTTCCAACAAGTTCGGTAGCCAACTTACGTGACACGAAGAAGCACATCTATCAAAAAAATATATGATGAGAACTATCATATTTACCATTATCTTATTTATTTAGTCATTATTCCATATCTATACGAATTGAACATATTGAGGTTATTCAGTTTAACAAAAATAGTAAATTATCCACTAACCTTCTTAAAAAGTTTGTTATGTCTCGAAAGTCACCCAAAGTTTCCTTATTACGAAAATTACAGAACATCAACACCATCACTGTAAAATTATTGTTAATAAGATTTTATCTAAGCTATAAGCAAAAGATATACAGGGTGTCAGTTTATATCATTGAATCCGACAAAATTACAAAGATTCTCAACTATGCAGTTTTGGTACAGAAAGGCACGTTAACAACCTAGTCCGCCCCTGGTAAACTAAAAGAGCTATTTTAAATTTAAGGGCAGTATTTTAAGAGGTCGTTACTACTGTTCATCATATCAAATATTCTTTATATTAAGTAGTTTGAAATTTATTTATTTCATTCATTTAGGAGGCCGTATCTCCGTAGGGAGGGGCACTAGGAATAAAAATGATGGGAACTTGTCATCTTATTTTTTGTTTATGTTTTATCTGAATCCGAGAGATTTACCTCATTTTCCCGGACAGCCTGTATAACGTTGATTCAATACAAACCTTTAATGGATTTTGTCCCTACATAATGGTTACTCACTAATTGATTAATTATTAAATTAAATAAAACAAAATTAATTTCTGCAAACATGAATACAAATCTGGTGAAAGTCCGAGAAGAATATAGATTGAGTTCAGTCGAATTTACAAGAAGATTAAAACTATGGCGTGTAAGTGTAGAATTATTGTATTTAAAGATCAATTGATAAAACTACAAGAATAATTAGAATATTACCTAGTACTGCATAAAAATGAAGTAAAATGTCTAGGTCTTCTGGAATGTCTAATTCCTTTCAAAACATATTCGACTGACGACTTATACAATAACAAGCCCTCTTGAATTCAGTTTGATTTGGATGAAATTGGCCACAGTTGGTTTTCAATTCAAAATTCGCAGTCGTGTCCATAGAGATAATAAAGTTAATTTTTCATCTAGCGCCACCTACGAAAGGAAGTTTTTTAGGAAATCTTGAATTCACGTAGTGTAAAATATCTGAAATAGTGAAACAAAATCTAATATGTATTTCTTCACATCATCGTTATAAAAAATTTAGTGATTGACTGGTTATAAACATAACAACGTTCAATAATATTGAACGCAGTCTACTTTGACGAATTAACTCTATATAGCAGATTTATAGTGAAGCAATAGATATTCGCATAGTTTTTGATGAAAAGTGCTTTTTCCTCTGTTCCTTCATTTTCCAACGCATTCTTATCATAACTTTTTTTTTTTTTGTAATAAATACTGATGAGATGATGAATGAAATATGATTCTCTGAAATTTGAAGTTGCTTAAAAATGCTTATTTGGTACCGTGTATTTTTAATCATAGAGTCAAGGTTAATCCTGTCAAACAGTTACTCGGCCACAGAATTGACCGAGTCCTATCAGTTTAATAAAAATAGACAAAATTGACGTTCATGCTCAACGCCTGAATTGGAATACAAGCGTTAAATAAAATAGTGCCAAACATTCTAGGAGTTGTTGTATTTGCGGAATCATATAATATTATTTCACACATGAAGCTTTAGTAGTAAGTGCTTTTTGCAAAACTAGAACTTTTTCATGTAGGCCATGTTACTTATTCTACCAATCTTCAATATGGCCGTATCTTTTGTATACTTAAATTTCGTCTTATCATTACCGTAATTTCGATACAGATTATCATCCCTATTTTCTCAATATACTTATGTATGTATTCTTGGTATTTACGAATATGTACTTGGTAATCAATGTCAAATTGGCCTTTTTACTATTGTCATGTTTATATAGCTGTAATAGGTTAAAATGAGTTATTGTTATGGAATTCGAAAACAATCTTTTACTTATTGAATTCATTTTGCGTCTTATTTAGTTGTTAGGACAATATTCGGGGTTTATTTTTTATATTGCTGAAATCATTCGAGGATTAAATTTTAAATTAATAATTTTCCATTGTCTTGGATTTCAGATTGAGATAATGGTTTCATTTATACAGTTCGTTTTTGTTACTTGAGTTCAAAAAAAGGAATCAGTCAAGATGAAAGTTGACAGAGCCCGCCTCAAGAAGTTCTCTTCTGAGGTGCCTGCTGAGTGTTACCAAATAATAGAGCATTTGCAAACATGTACCAGACCTGAGTTGTTAGATGAATTATCAAAAATCCATACATGGACTTTTGGTAAATGTGAGTTGTATCATTGGGCGCCAGTCTTGGATATTTTTGATAGAATCCTAGAAGAAGCATGTGAACCAGAAGTGCAAAATAAGTGGATGTTATTTTGTGATATACATTACTCTCCAGAAGTAAGTACGAATATTGAAAAAATATATAATAAGGCTGCAAGTATATTAATTTTTCATATCCTTGAACAAAATATGTAGAATTTCATCTTAATAAGACGAATTTAAAGGGAATTCCTTTTTGACTTTTCAGTATCGGTGGGAATAACTTTCTGAAAACTGTGAAATGTTGTGTAATAAAGACCATCAATTCTTACTGAAAATTATAGTTCGAAAAATTAATTCAAGAAACATTAAATACAGAATGTTTAATCATCAACAAAGAAAATCGAAATTAAAAGATTATTATATACAATTTGAGTCTTGTTCAACATGAACTATATGCAACAGTTATTATAAGCACATAATAAAGTGATATTTTGGTAAATATCTTCTGGAAAAACTATTATAACCTTCAAATTATCAATCGTTGCGCATTCAAGCAGTTTTTGTGATACTTTCCAATTAGTCTTATAAGAAAGCAATTCGATTCATATGATTCAACAATTTACTAAGTGAGAATTTCAGAGAATAAAAATATTTCAGCATTTACTGCTTTTCACCTTATCTTCAGATAACAACTGTTATCTGCATTTTCTACCTTTGAAAATATGGGTTATTATTATTGTGAACAGATCTTTTTTTAAATTAAAGTCTCAAAAAAATTTGTTTCAGCAATTGCTTTATGATTTATTATTTCATTTGGAAATCCTTATCTTATTTTTTGAATTTTTGAAATTCTGATCCATTGCTTTCTGAAAGGAAAAACTAAAACATAATTATCTTAAAACATCCAGAGTATCAAAGATAAAATTACAAACTTCAATTTATGATTTTTTTATTAAATCTTCACATTGGATTTGAATAATTAAATATTTATTCTCCTTAATAATATTTATTTATTCTTTTTTTTATTTTACTATAATATCCTTAAATTTTTAAAACTATTGATTTTATATATTATGTGAAATGTTTCTTTCGGTTTAAATTTCTTTTTTTAAGGTTTTATTTTTTCTGGTAATATTCCTTTCAATTCAACTTGTTTAAACAATTGTCTTCAGTATCTTTTTCCTTTATAGGATCGAAATTTGCTACTATGGATTTTGCATTTCTCAACCCTATTGATAGAACATTCATTCTCGCGCCATTTATACAACTCTATGGGGCACCTATTAGCTCTGCTGCAGGCACACGATATGTCCATTGTATTAGGTGTTTTAAATTTGTTGTATATGTTCTCTAAAAGAAGTAACTTCATCACCAGACTCAAGACGGAGGAGAAAGTTTTCCTCACATCTAGATTATATAATTTAGCTGAGGTGAGTTCGGCAACACTTTGAGATGATTAGATGATTTCCAATTATCTGAAATTCGTTTTCAGAACTGGGGAGGTAAGGAAAATGGTTTTGGACTGGCAGAATGTTGTGATGAAGATAAACCAGTTGCTCCCTCAGCTACAACTCTACATATAGAGTTTCATAAAGATGATATGGAAGTGAAACATCCTAAAGATACAAGACTTACCTCAAACATAATACACATAGAGCATGTTGACAAATTGCATAAGACACCTGCTGAAATAATGAAATCTTTAGTGTCCATGTATAATATTCCAGAAGACAAAGAGGTAAGAATCTGATTTTCATTATCTTTGATGGTTTCAATCTTGTCAAAAGATTTTAGAAAAATGTTGTTTGAGTTTAAACATTTTAGTCTCCCATAAATATTTATATGTTTTGGCTATTTTAGACATTTTGTCTCAATTTATAATTCATTTCAGTAGATCAAAATGTGTATACACTGAATAAGGTAAAAACACCTATTGATGGTTGGAATAGTTCAATCATTGTAGGTATACATATTACATAAAGAAATGAGTAAACTATTAAAGTTTTGTATGCAATGAGTAATAGCTATTGAAATTAATTAAGCAATAAGGAAACTCAATGGCAGAAATTTTATTCATAGATTCTAACTGCTGATGGCTTATTTAGTTTGAAATATACCAAACAATAATGGAAAAATATTTTAACAATTGTGTTCTTATTAATTTTATTGATGCTTGGTATAAATGAATCTAATGTATAAATATCTATATTCAGTATTCTATCTCCCTCTGATGACAAATTTATGATTTACAGATGTGGCTGTATTGTCATGTCCGTTTGGCCCATCAATTTTCGGAATATCAGAGTCGTTTATTACTTGTCCAAGCTAGATTACAAGCACTATCAATTCTGATATATTCTAATGCTCTGCAAGATTCGCCACAGAATCTTTTGTACTCTGGCATTTTGGAGGAACTTGTTGAACTTATCGAATTGCCTAAACCCCATTTGGTTGAAATTCGATCTGCCGCTCTAAGAACACTGACTGCTATAATACATTTGGATAGGAGCCCACACATTGCCAAGTATGTAGACTTGATGTACGTACTATGTTTTTTTGTGGTTTTTGTTATTCAGAAAGATCATATTATGTATCATCTTCATCATGTAGGCATGTTTCTGTTTTTTTTTTGTTTAACTAAATGTGAATCAGAAAAACTTTCTTCAATTTTGCATGAGTTCAGAGGGTACTTGTAATCACCGGTAAAGTTTTATACTTGATTTATCTATACAAGAGAGCTCTCGTAGCACATATAATATTCATTCAAACAGTAATAGATATGAATTTGAATCATGTTTATCTAGAAAATTATTGATTCATTTGAATTCTGACTAGATAAATCAATTATTGAAAGTAGTAAACAACTGATCATATTCCATAATATTGTCACTGACTTTATAATATTCTCAATCACATTGTTGCAATAAATTATAGGTCAGATCAGTAATTCTAAAAAAAACATTTTTATTCTGAAGGAAACCTGGTTCTCGACTACATAACATTATAGATGTAACTGGAGCAAGTCAGTATCACGGTTTTTTACCTGTAATGGTTCGTACCTGCATTTCAATTCTTACAAACCAGAATGATGAAAGAATTTTAACACAAGCAGAAGGAATTTTCCCACGTGCTGAGGTAGATGAGGCTAATGAGCCTGTCGATTTTCATTCAGAGGGCATTCTCAGTATTGCTATGTTGCATAACAATCAATCTAAATTTCCCCTTGCTTTAGCCACAGCACTGTTTTCATTTTTATACCACTTAGCAAGTTATGAAGCTGGTGGAGAAGCATTGGTAACATGCGGTATGATGGAGTCCCTTCTTCAAGTAATCAATTGGCATGGTACAGAGTTGGAACATATAACAGTAAGTGATTTAGGCGAATATCTTCTGAGAGGGCAACAAAAGATTTTGTTAAAATGTTGAAAGAGATTGAAAGTTTCAGTTTATCAATGTTTGTTTACATGATGTTGAATATGTATATTACAGGAGTTCTGTTTTTTATGGAGGTTTTCAGTTTGAATTTTTTATTTCATCTTGTGTCAAGCCCAGAACTTGAATCTATTTGTTATCCCTATTGTTTTATTATATATTACACTTTTTGATGTTATTTTTCTTTGATCATTACCTGATTAAATTGAAACCATTTTGCAAAGTGTGTTTTACCTTTCATGTAAATATTATATCGGACATGAAGTAATTCTACTGTAGGTTTTTTGAATACAAGTGTTATAAAAAAAATCAGTTCATTTAATTATGTGTATACTTATTTATAATCGAACTTAATTTACTACATAAGCAAGTTTTTTACTTTACAACATGTCTATACAATTAACAAATGAAATTCACATTATAGATTCTGGGATTGTACAAGATACCAAATTATTTTTGAAAGAAACAAGAATCCTCCCCAAAAGAACTTGTGAAAAATATTTTTCTTGAACTATACTCGAGTGTTTCCCTGTTTGTAAATAATATATTTTCCAGTTTGTTACCCGTGCTGTCAGAGTTATTGATCTTATCACTAATATTGATATGCAAGCTTTCCAAACACATGAAGGGCTCCAGAGTTTCATAAATCGCCTTAGTGTAAGTTAATTTGAATTTATTTGTAAATGCTCACAGTAACTGATCAAAAATTTTTAGGCTGAAGTTAATTTATGCAGAAAAGATCAACTTGTGGAGGTCAAAACAAGGACACAAGATGATGAAGTTGAAGAAGGGAGTGAAATGGACACAGGAGAATCCATAGTTCAAATGATTAAAAATCATCCTAGAAATCAGGGTAAAACCTGTTTGCCTCAACGCGCTGCCCTCTTGAAATCAATGCTGAATTTCCTGAAGAAGGCTTTTCAGGACACCACATTTTATGATAACGTTCGTCATCTTATGGAAGGTCCTTTACCTGATGCATTGAAAAACATAATAGCTAATGCAGAATATTATGGGCCATCCTTGTTTCTTCTGGCAACAGATGTGGTAACTGTTTATGTTTATCAAGAACCAGCATTGCTGGGTACCATCCAAGATAATGGACTAACAGATGTTGTCCTTTATGCATTACTTACGAAAGAAGTTCCTCCTACAAGAGAAGTTTTAGGATCCCTCCCTAATATATTCAGTGCACTTTGCTTGAATCACAGGGGTTTGACACAATTCACAAAGTTCAAACCATTCGAAACATTCTTCAAAATATTAATTTCCCCAACGTATTTAGCAGCAATGAGAAGGAGGCGTAGTTCAGAACCAATGTCTGACACTGCTTGTAATCTGGGAAACGCCATGGACGAATTAATGAGACATCAGCCAAGCCTTAAGGCTGACGCTATAGCAGCATTGGTGAAATTGCTTCAAGAATTGGTTAACCTAGGTACTGATCCAAAGTACATATGCTGGAGACCAAGCAGTAAAACTGAAATTTCCCCTTCAATAAATTGCAGAGTCATAAATAACACTGAAGGTATGTAGAGAAAATGAAGTTATTAAAAACATTAAATTTTTTTTTGTATAGGTTCGTCTGATGAAGATGACGATGAAGAAGAAGAAGCTTCAACCTCTTCTCAGAATGCTGAAGCTCATACACAGAATAGCGAAAGACAACCAATAGCTTTGATAGACTATATTCTCAATGTTATGAAATTCGTTGATGCTATTTTGAGCAACAACTCAACTGATGATCACTGCAAAGAATTCATACAACAGGGAGGTCTACCGTATCTATTGGGACTGCTTAGGCTTCCTAATTTACCTGTAGATTACCCCGCTACTAATACAGCTCAAGCTGTGGCAACAGTGTGCAAGAGTATTCTTAACTTAGCCCATGATTGTTCTCTGTTCAAAGAAGGGTTGCATCAATTGGCTGAGGTTTTACTTCTTATGAAACCACTTTTCTCCAAGACAGAAGTACCTGGAGGGTCTAAGTTATTGATGGAATTGGCAAGCGCTCCAAATGCAGATAATGCGTTCAGTACAGCTACTGATACTCCTCTTCTCCATGGAATGAGTGCAGCTCACGGATATGTAATAATGTTTGTACATATTTGCCGAACTGGTGAGTAAGGCCTTATTAATTAACTGATAGTTGTCTAATTACCCCGTTGTTATTTCTTTCAGGCCAAAATGACATTCGAAGTTTGTCATTGCAACAATGGGGAACTCAAGACGGGATACGTGTCTTGAGAGGATTATCTGAATTGTACACCTCCCTTGTATGGGAAAGTACTCTTCTTCTGGCATATTGTAGTGAGGATTTAATGCCCTCATACTGTAATATACCAAGAGAAGACACAGAAAAGTTGTACAATTTCTTTGCCATGGTAAATTGATTTTTAATAAAATGAGAGTGCGTTTGCTGAAATCTTTCATGGCCGGACTGTTCAACACAGTCCAAAAATTCTGGCTTTCTAGCTATGGTTTATCTGACTGTTCGCTTATAACTCTGGAAGGCAAATTCTGATGTTCCTAGATTATAGATTGTTCATTGGATTTCTCCCAACCGATTGTTGTTGTCCAGATATGCTATTGTATACCCTTTGTTCATTAGGTGGGGTCAGGATAGGCAGTACAGTGCATCCCATTTTGGGTGAGACAGCCAGGTTTCTCGCTTGTTATTTAGGATAGAGCCTTTGGGGTTTTCACGTTCCTGTCCTACTTTTTCGTGAAACTCAAGTTGGTCTAATCAGATTTTGCATAACTGTTTCCGTTCAAGAGATACAGGGTGATTTTGGAAATTGATACTTTTCGGACACCTCCTTTATCTCCGAAGTTATTAGAAATAATGCTGAGGTGAAAACTACGTCTGAATCAGAATTCTGCGTAGAATCCAGTGGCGTAATCAATATTTTTTTTCGGGGTATGGTTTTGAAGATTCAAAACAAACCTATATTTTTTTTAATGGAACACCCTATATATCATTACTTCGTTGAATTCGTTATTTTTTTCCCTTCAACATGATGTATAATACTATGTACGTAGAATGTTCAGAAATGTTGATAAGCACTAAAACATCAAATAATGATGATTTTTTGTTAGTGGACAATGGATTTCCCATATAAAAGAAGAATCAATAATAATAACAATAATTCATAGCGATGACAGCTAGATCAGATTGGTTTTTTTTCCTCCAATGCCTACTTGATAAAACAATGCTCCCAAATGCATAGAAGCCATAATAACAACAAGGATGTTTGTATCATCAATGGCCTTCTACTTTTAAATATCGAAAGTAATAATCCCCTTATCGAAACATAGAAAATTCATGCCCATTTACAAAAAATCATCATTATTTGATGTTTTAGTGTTTTTTTAACATTTCTGAACATCCTACCTACATAGTATCATACATCATTTTGAAGGGAAAAAAATAACGAATTCAACGAAGTAATGATATATAGGGTGTTCCATTAAAAAAAATATAGGTTTGTGTTGAATCTTCAAAACCATACCCCGAAAAAAAATTTTGAGTACGCCACTGGATTCTACGCAGAATTCTGATTCAGACGTAGTTTTCAGCTCAGCATTATTTCTAATAACTTCGGAGATAAAGGAGGGGTCCGAAAAGTATCAATTTCCAAAATCACCCTGTATCTCTTGAACGGAAACAGTTATGCAAAATCTGATTAGACCAACTTGAGTTTCACGAAAAAGTAGGACAGGAACGTGAAAACTGCAAGGCTCTATCTTAAATAACAAGCGAGAAACCTGGCAGTCTCACCCAAAATGGGATGCACTGTACATCTCTTCCACTTTTTGCTTCAGCAATGAGGGATAAATCACCTACAATCACCACAGCTAATGCAGAAAGTATGAATACCTGTTCCATATCAGTTTGGAGAAATCCAGTATTGACTTAAAATCTACAACCTCTGAAAATGCTTCCCACAGTTGTAGGCGAATCGCCTGGAGAAAAACCTGTTGAAAAAAGTTTTTTTTTAATTCAAAATGTGTATTGATTTTTTTCATCTTTGCAGTGTGATATGGCTAATCCCGGAGAAGGTCCTTCCACCTCTTCTATAGATACTCTGACCAAAAGTAACGGTCCTGCCATAGCTGATTCTGGATCAGAGGCAGGCTCTGCAAAGCCTAATCCTAATGTCAAGCTAATCAAGCCTCTTCTTGCATCCTCATCTAGGTTAGGACGAGCTTTAGCTGAATTATTTGGAATTCTTGTTAAATTATGCGTTGGCAGTCCGGTACGCCAAAGGAGAGGCCAAAATGTTGTTGCTACTCCTCCTAGCCCATCTCCATTTGCAAGAAACGTTGCCACTGCATTGGGCCTATTACTTTGCGATGGATTGGATTGGGAAAAACTTCAACATTGTCCCACCCCAAAATGTAGATTGACTTTCTTGATCTGTAGCGTTGGATTTACCAGTCCCATGCTCTTTGACGAGAAAAGATATCCATATCATCTTCTTCTCAAGAAGTTTGTTGAATGTGGAGGTCTAGATGCTTTTTTTAAGACTTTCAGATGGGCATTGAGTGCTGGTGGTACTATTCCTATTGAACAAGGATTAGAAGATCCAAATTTACCTGAAGGCAAGTTCAAATTGAATAACATTTCAGAAACAGCAAATCAGTCACTATTTATTTTTCAGTATTTTTTTTAAATTGAAGTATATAAATATGAGCTTCTTTTTATGCCATGTTTATGTAAATCTTGTTTTAGTGTTTCAAACATCAAAATATTTTCAATGATCTACTTCAATATTCTCCAGAAATTCAATTTTATATTTATATTCAATCGACTAAAAGCTAATGCATTAAATTTTTAATTTGATTTTTGAAAAGAGAAAGAACTAGATCAGGGCCATATCAAAAGAATACAGAGGTTTGATGAATTTTCGCCTTGGAATTTGTTTTGGTGGTGTAAATTACACTAGTTCTATATACGAAAATCTCGACAATTTTGTTTTCTTGTACTCCGCATAACTCTAAAAGAATTCTTTATGCACTTCTAGAGTACGCAACCCACAATAGTAGAAAAATCTATCACTTTTATTATATTTTTCGGCTCAGTAGAAGGCGCCATTCTGAAGTTTGTTGACTGGTTTGCTTGTAAAACTTGTAAATCCATATCTGGTTACCAGTTTTCCCAATACTCATTATCTCCTATATTTTAATATTGTAATAACTCAATTCGTTTGGATATTGATATGCTAATTTCGATTTTGATAGGAACTGGAGGATTTCTGGATGCATGGTTGATGCTTCTTGAGAAAATGGTCAACCCCAAAGCTGTACTAGAATCACCACATGTGGTGTCAAACCGTGGATCTGAACACCCTGTACACGGTTGGCATTTCGATCCCCTGAAATATTTGATCACCATTCACAAATTGGCTTTTGAGAGTTGTATGTTATTATGGGGTAGAACGCCATTACCCACATACGGTACAAGAATGACCGAGTCTATGCTGACAATTTTCAAGCATATTCTACGTGGAGAAAAAATAATAAAAGAAAAAATGAAGGATGGTACTTTAGGACCTTTAACGAGTAATACTATGTCTGATAAAGATTTCCCCGATAATTTGAAACAGTTGATGGATATGGGATTCAGTAGGGAGCATGCATTGGAAGCTCTAGTTCATACAAACAACTTAGAGCAAGCAACAGATTACCTGCTTACCCATCCTCCAGACCAAGAATTCAACCGTATATATGAACTTATTGGTAGTGTTGTTGAAAATCTGTCAACTACTCTTGGTGGTGCGCCATTAGCTGAAAGTCTCATTGATCAATTCAGTAAAGATTGCATTAAAGTTTGTCTATTTATCATCAAACATATACCAGACTGTGTTCATAAAGTGTGTGAGCTCTTGGTAACAGTCATGAAAAGAAATGGAAAACCATATAGGGATCAGTTGTACGAATTGATTGTTGAGGAAATCTACAGGATCTCTGTTAAAATCTCAACGTTGCACCTTGATTTCATCATTTGTGTTGATTTGAATACAACCAACCAATTATCCAAGTTATGTCATTTGTATATTCTCTTCTTAGAAATGTCAACCTATTTTGAGATGAGAATATCTTGTGCTGGAGCTGCTTTCAAGAAAAGAGATTTACTTCCAGCTCTCATAAACCTTGTATCGAGAACTGAAATAGCAATGACCAATCATAATGTTGGAGCTGGATTTAAATGGCTCTCACCTGTTATCCTGATGATCGATGAGTTATCAAAAATTTCCATACTCTGCGATAGAAAAGATATGATGCATTCGAATACAAGTAGGGTATGGCGATGGTTCGATTTGGTTACAGGCAAATGGTCTCCTTATTCGTCTAGTAATAATAAAACCATCAATGACGCGTATTGGGCTGGCGAACACAGTGTGAAAGTCAGTTGTGGACGGAGAAGATACACAGTGACATTTGCTAACATGCTTCAGATAAATGATGAGAGTGGCAATAACCGACCCATAGCTATGACCATTGTTTACTTGAACCATCCTAGTTTTATGGATATAACTAAACCTCCGCCACCAGATGCTAGAGGTGAGAAAGATGGAAATACTGCACGTTTTGAGGAAATGGATAAAGCCCAGAAAATATGCATGCTCCTAGCTTGTGTTAAGTTGTTGCAATTGCCCATCGATCGTGAAGTTATTCACTCTGTACTTCAAACATGCGTCCGACTGACGAGAAGTTTCGAAATGGCGAAGATATTTGTGGAAGAAGGGGGTGTGAAAGCTCTACTAGCAATGAAATATATGGCTGATTTTATGGGTTTCGGTATACTAGCAACAATACTGATCAAACATTGCCTGGAAGAACCTAACATTTTAGCCTATGCAATGGAGAAGATTATCAGAGGTAGGACAATATCTACAATACCTCCTCCCTATAAAGAGTTAATATACTTCACCAGGCAAGTTGGAGGTGCCATTACAAGAGATCCAGCAACATTTAGTGATGTTTGCAGAACAATTTTGAGATTAGATACCTCAACTTACAGAAATGATGAAATCGATCCTAGATTGATCGTTAGATGTGAACCAGCTGTTAGGAGTAAACCCCCAGTACTGGAATCTAGAGTGGCTAATGAAGTACTAAGTGATCTACTGAATGCTCTTAGAAAACCATTGGAAGTAGACACTAGCCCTCCTCCACCCCCTCCACATTGCAGCAAAGTATCTATAGCTACTCAAACGTCTGAAGATGTGAATGAAGACAGTTCATCGTCATCTTCTCCATCTATTCAAACCGAGAGTAACACTGAAGCAAAGACGGATAGTAATAGACAGAAACCCATGCTTTCCAAATATGTGATTTTGAAGATTTTAGCAGATGCCGTAGTTTCTTATCATCCGGTAGCAAAACTTGTTACCGAATTTCACTATTGTGATAATACCAGTGTTCTTGCATTTTTGTTTGACAAAATATTACCGGAAACACCCAATCTGTCCGATTCTGAAAGTTCTTCTATGTGCCGCATGCTTATAGCATCTCTTGCTTCATCCAACCATTCACCTGAAGCCCAACAAACGCTGGTTATGGAGGTAAAATCCGCTTTGGCGCGAGCGCTCTCCTTACAGGAATCTGCAGAAAAGCATGCACAAATACAGAGCTTGTGTGGAATTATATCTACTATGATAGAAAATTGCCCACCACAATCAAAAGTTAGGCCACAGATAAATAATATAGTGAGATTGCTAATCAGAAAAGGGATATTTAATGATCTGGCAAGGGTTCCATTATACATGGATCTGTCTTCACCCCATCTCGCTTACACTGGAAACGCTTGCTTGAAGCCTTTGGAAGCATTATCACGAATAGTTAATCAGCCGGTGCCATTCCATATGCAATCAAAGAAAAAAACTCAGCAACCTCTGGAAGAAGGACCTGGTTTTCAGCTTGATAACACATCGAACGAAGACACTATTGCCCAAGGTGAAGAAGCAATAGATGACACTGAAAACACAGAACATGACATTTCTTCGACATTGGACACAACCAACGCTGAAGAAACTGCCGAAGAAGATAATGTACTTGAACAAATAATGGGACAATTACTAGATCCAGGAAACACCAATAATACGACATCTAATAGAAATCATAGCTTGGAAATCGATAACCATGGTAACATCAACTTTGAAACTGAAAGAGATGCTACGGTTAGTTTCCATATTCAGCACAATATTGTCAAATTCTAACAATTTCTCATTTCAGGAGGAAATGATGAGCACTGATTCTGGTGATTCTGATTCAAATACTTCAGATCAAGGTGGTGATGATGATAACGACGACAATGAAGTGGATGATGAAATTATAGATGACTCTGAAAATAATTTTGCTAACAGCTACAACGATGAGAGCATCGAAGAGAGAAGAAGAGGTAGTATTGTATATTCGAAAAGGCAACTAAAAAATTGATCTCATTCATTTTAATATTATAGGTTCTCATGGAGAAGGAAATGAGGACGACATCTTGATGATACATTATGCTAATGTCGATGAAGATGTCCTTCCAAGAGTCAGATGGAATGAAAACGGATTTACTGTTCCAATATTTGATGAGGCCAATTCTAACACTGAACACTCGGGTAAGATTTCATTTGATTATTACAGTGCACACTCTTAATCTGATCTAGTTTGATCTAGTTCTCGCCCTACTACTTCTGGGATTAAACTTTTTTTTAATTGTTTTAGATATCATTTCTTTCATGGTGTTTTTTTTTGTAGAAATTCTTTTTTTAATGTTAGTTCATTAGGACTTCTTCAATCAAGTTCAATCCACTATTATGCAAATTAATTTGATATTAAATTATTTTTTCCAGTTTCTCTTATTCACCCATTATTAATTGGACGTGTTAATGAACTGAATCAGCAGTCCATATTTGCGAGAAACACACGAACAAACAGGGCAAGGCGTTACCAGTATTTATTCAATCCAAGAAATCCAACTCCACCTATCATACTACAGCGGTGAGTGATTCATATTTTACTTTTTAAGATAACTGAAATAAGGATATTTTCTCAATCATAATATGTTTCAAGTTATTATTTTTTATTTTATCATTATTTTTCAATGGACTTGTAAGAATGATCTTTTCAGGCTACTTGGACCACATGATCCACACATCGCTCTAGGTGCAGCCGATTTGAGACAAGAAATAAGAGAATCTCCTCGTGTCATCATGATGGACAACTTTGGATTTCTTCCAACCCATGAAGAACAGATTGATCTTGTTGATAATTCTGGATATCTATTTGGTTCAACTTTGGCTGCAACTTTAAGTCATATTCCCCCTGTACTTTATTGGTGGAACATAGAAGCAAGAATATTGGACATGGAATCTGTTTACGACACTTCACTGTTTATTTGTAATCAGTTGTTGCCACCTTTGATCAAGTACAGAAATGCTGAGATGCTTGATAAGAAAAAGAATGAAGAACAAACTACTCAATCAAGAAAGCACAAACTTACAATTCATAATGTAGACTCCGAACAAAGCAGCGAAGAAACTAGAGATCCCTCTGAAGGTAGAGTTGTTAGAAGAAGAAATGATGAAGAATTAGATGGGGTTCCAATAGAGGAAGATGATGAATCGACAAATCCTAATATCTCAACTGCTCAGTTCATAAGGAATATCGTGTCAGAGTTTTCAAGTGCAGCTAATGTTGCTTTGCGCAATACAATTGCGCCTAATCCTTTCAATCCAGAACCTGAGCCTCCTGCAATTAGTTCAGGTTCTGCTAGAACCACTCCACCTAATACAGCTAGTAGTAACTCAGGTATATTTTTTTCATAAATCTTCAAGTTTTCTGGAATTTATTGCGTAATGTTTCATACCAGGTTCAGCAACAAGAGATTCATCTACAGATCCAGAAAATGATCAAGAGGGCGACTCACCATTCAGTCAAATTGATAATAATATCAGACACATGTATTTCGAAACGCCTTCATCCCAGCCTCCAGCTCGTGAAAATGTTGCTACTCTGATGGTCAATCCAACTCAGAGTACTCAAACAGGACAAAGCACTCCAACAGAATCAAGTAGTGCTGTTGTGTTGAGTGAACCTGGCCCTAGCTCAATGAACACTGAAGATGTTCCAGAAGGTGAATAGTTTTGAATCTACTTCAAGAAAAAAATTACCATCCTCATATTTTCAGGTGTTGATCCTTCTTTCTTGGCCGCTATTCCCCCTGAAATGCGTAGAGAAGTGATAGAACAACATAGGTTGTTGAATTTCCAGCAACGGTTTGCTAGAGCTTCACAATCACAGTCAACATCCGGTGAACAGAGTGCGGAGCTTCCTGTCGAAGTAAACTCAGAATTTTTAGCCGCATTACCACCATCACTCCAAGAGGAAGTACTTAACCAACAGAGGCTTGAACAACAGAGACAAGCTGCTTCAAATGCAAATCCAAATGAACCTGTTGATGCAGGTGCATTTTTCGAAACTCTTCAGCCATCATTAAGGCAGATGGTAGGGGTTATATTTAGTCTCAATTCAATTTCTCCTATCATGGATGTTTTGTCTTCATAAAAAAAAATGGTGTTCCTCAGGCCGCGGTTTTAGGGACAAATTTTTTAAAATGCAATTCCAGTTAACTATGCAACATAGTTTTTTTTTTTTAATTTAGTGGGGTTGATATACTGATTCTTGTTTTTTTTTTTTTGCTGACTGCATAGACTGTTGTGCTCATGGGAATTGATTCCTACTATTATACATAAAAGAACTAGATTATAGACATCAGTGATTATTACAAGCTTAAAATTATCTTTATCCATTTTAGATCCTGTCTGATATGGAAGACTCACAGATATCAGCATTGCCACCAGATCTTGCTGCTGAAGCTCAAAATCTGCGAAGAGATCTCGAAGCAAGGAACCGTCAGTTGGTTCAAGAGCGTTTTCTGCATAACAATCTCACAACTATTATAAGACATTCCGCTAGAGGTAGGATTAGTGGAAGGCCCTTTATGCCACCTCAGCGTTCTCAGTGGGCAACTTGGGGCAGAGATATCCTGAACATGAATAGTAGTGGACAGTCTGGTTCGAATGCCAACATGAAAATAAGAGGAAGGCAACTCCTTGATCATGAAGGGCTTGCTTGTCTCCTTGTACTACTGTTCACCGATGATGCTCAGCTCAACAAATTGAGACTCCACAGGTAATATTTTTCTTTTAATTATCGATTTTTGTTTTTCACTAGAAATTATTCTTGAAGATACTTGTCAAGGCGTGATTGTTTGTGTTGAATATTTTATAATGAATCAATTTTTAGGGTCATAAGGAATTTATGTTTCCATGGACCTACAAGAGAATGGATAGTAAGTGCTCTCTTGTCTGTGGTTGATAGAAGTGTTCATACAAAGCAAGATGATTCTTTGAACAAGCCAGCCAGGAAAGGCCCTAAGCCGGGTCCTTTGACAAGTAAACTCATGACAGATGTGAAATCCCTCCAATCAGGCGGCAACTGGTTAAACATCAGAATGGAAGCTGCGTTAGGTTAGACTGTATAAGACAAGCCAAAAGCCAGTTAGTTTAACCGATTTCTGTTACAGGGTGTTCTGCAAATGTTTTCATTGTTACTAGAGGGCCAGCAAAACGAAGTGATAAGTATGCTGTGGCAAATATATCAATCCATCCTCAGGCAGCCCCAATCATTTGCAAGAATGCGTTAGAGTTGATAATTTCTTTATCGAAAACATTTCCAAATAATCTCTTACCAGTTAAGTGTTTCAAAGAAGATGATAAGATATTATTATCACCTGTGAAAGTGAAAACAGATGGATTAGATTTCTGGGATGTGTTATTGAGACTGGATTGTTCGAGTACAAAGAAAGGAAAAAGTATACCCAAATCCAACACAATATCTTTAATGGATTCGGAGAACACTACTTTTGATCATTCCATTTTTGGTCAGTTATTGAATATGTTGTCATCTCCTGTTATCCATAAAAATACTCACCTTACCGATAATTTATTAAGGCTCTTGTCTGTCATTACTTCAACTATGCCTGAAGTCTCTAAGAATCAAAATGGAGCTAAAAATAAGGTTAAATTACAAAAAGAAAGCTTTGCTACTCCAGTCCAGTCCATTAATTTAGCCGTTAATGTTATTACTTATAAAAGTTGCTCGGAAGATGGCTTAGAATATATTACCAATCTTCTACTGAATCTGGCAAGTTCTTCTCTAGAAATGAGTTATTTGGTAAGTATTAAATTAATAATTTTCATTGATATTTTGTGCAATCAGATTTAGAATCACAAAATTCCTTTTCCAGATATTGAATTTACTCCTAGCCGCAGCAAGCAAAATGGGGGATATTGTCAAGGGACAGATTGACCAAATGTTGGGTGAACTTAAGAATCTTAACGGTTCTCAGAAACGCAAAATTGACGATGTTGTCCAGCCTTCATCTTCTAAAGGAACTATTGCTAATCGTTTTACCAAAGAAACTGTAGTTATAACTGCATCTACAAAGGTCAAAACTTCCTACGATTTGCAACTACCATCTATGGTGCCTTTAACCTCTAAGTCCTCAAGTCAGGTGTTTTTCCTTAGAGTGCTTCGGGTTATAGTCAATATTAGACATTCTATTAAACAAACACTCAAAAATGGTAAGTTATATTATCTTCTAATAAAGAAAATGATTGCTGACCTAGTACCTAATATTTTTTCCTTGCAGAAGAGTCTTCATCGTCAAGCCAAGAGTTGACACCATTGTGTGAGCAACTGTCAAAGCTTGAACCTCTATGGGAAACACTAAGTCAGTGCCTTCTTGAATTAGAACATACACCTGACCACCATGCTGTATTAGTGCTTCAGGTAATCATCCCCGCTGATTATGTTGAATGAAAAAAATCAAGTCTTGCTTTATTTCAGCCTGCAGTTGAAGCTTTCTTCTTAGTTCATTCTCCTCATCATCATAAGTTAGTTACAAGAGATAGAGATAACCAAGGAGACAGAGATAACGTTACCAGGCCTACAGCTATGCCAGCTGATTCTGAGCCTGCTGGAGGTTCCAGCAGTGGTGCCAATAAACCTGAATCATTCCTTGTAGAGGGAGATTCCAACAGCTCAGATTCTTCCACAAAACCAACCGTCCCACAGGAACAGTTGAAGTTCCTCAATTTTGCCGAAAAACATCGAACAGTTCTCAATCAGATATTGCGTCAAAGTTCTGCTAATCTATCTGAGGGACCATTTGCTGTTTTAGTGGATCATACCAGAATACTAGATTTCGATATCAAGAGGAGGTATTTCAGAGCAGAGTTAGAGAGGATGGACGCTAATGTAAGACGCGAAGAAACGGCTGTCCATGTTAGAAGATCAAATATTTTCGAAGATTCCTTTAGGGAATTGTACAGGAAAAGTCCTGAGGAGTGGAAGAATCGATTCTACATCGTTTTCGAAGGTAGTAATGTCACAAGTTATATTTATTTCGAAATATAAACGAAAAATTTTTCAGACGAAGAAGGGCAAGATGCAGGTGGTTTATTGAGGGAATGGTATGTTGTTATATCTCGTGATATTTTCAACCCAATGTATGCATTATTTACTGTATCTCCTGGAGACCGTGTCACATACATGATTAACTCTGCTAGTCACTATAATCCAAATCACTTGTGCTACTATAAGTTTGTTGGAAGGGTCATAGGTGAGTTGTCAAAAAAAAAAAATTACTACACTAGTTAAAAAGTAATATTCTCATATTTATTCATACTATTAGGTTAGGGATTGTACAAAAACTCTTGTAGTTATTGTTTTATGAACATCCTTTTGAGTTACTAAAAACAATTCATCAATTAAAGCTTGTGATACATATATTTTTCAATGAAAATAAAAAAATTTTCCTCTATTCAATTAAATCATTGTGATTACTTGTTGTCCAGAGAAGTAATTATTTTGTGAAAGTTACTGAATAACACAACCAATATTCTGTCATTGTTTCAGCTAAAGCTATATTCGACAATAAACTTCTCGAATGTTACTTCACCCGTTCATTCTATAAACACATATTAGGAATACCTGTGAAATACACTGATATGGAAAGTGAAGATTACAGCTTCTACAACAGCTTAGTATACTTGATGGAAAATAATATAAGCTCTCTAGGCTTGGACTTGACATTCAGTACTGAAATCAATGAATTTGGAGTAACTGAAGTGAGGGACCTTATCCAGAATGGTAGAAATGTTCCTGTAACTGAAGAAAACAAAATGGAATATATAAGGCTTTCTTGTCAAATGAAAATGACAGGAGCCATTAAGCAACAGTAAGTTGGATGAACAAATCCTAACTATTCATTTAATTCTCCTAATTTTTTTTTATCTCTAAATAATTATAAGTCCCTAATTTTCACATCGGTTTTTTTCCAGGTTAAATGCATTTTTAGAAGGCTTTTATGACATAATTCCTATGCGCCTAATATCTATTTTCAATGAGCAGGAATTGGAATTACTTATATCTGGATTACCAAATGTAGACATTGAAGATTTGAAATCTAATACAGAATATCATAAGTATCAATCCAACTCCCTACAGGTAGCTATATTTTTTCGCTGCATTCATAATAATAATAATTCTTCAATACAGTGCATTTCACATATATTTATGTTTTTTTTTATTTAGATACAATGGTTTTGGAGAGCTCTAAGGTCTTTTGATCAAGCAGACAGGGCTAAATTTCTGCAGTTTGTTACTGGAACCTCTAAAGTACCTCTCCAAGGTTTTGGCGCTTTAGAAGGAATGAATGGAGTTCAAAAGTTCCAAATTCATCGCGATGATAGATCCACTGATCGTTTACCTTCTGCCCACACTTGGTAAGTTGAATAGAAGCGTCTTATCTTTTTTATATTTGACTGAATTCTGTTGTTCCTATGGTTTTTTTTTTCTTTCTAGTTTCAACCAACTTGATCTTCCTGTTTACGAATCCTACGATAAGCTTCGTTCAAATTTGTTAAAAGCTATACATGAATGTTCAGAAGGCTTCGGTTTTGCTTAACTTTAAACACTTGTTGTATTTAAAGACTGACAAAGGTAAGAGTGTTTTTATTGATATCGTAGATGTAAATAAAAAAAAAAATGAATGTACAGATATAGTGTGTAAAAAACAATCTCTTTCTTTTACTAATTTAAAATGGGAAGAAAAATGAGTTAATAATTCTTGTGTGTGCAATTTCTGTTACATTAAATTGTAAAGATTTATTTATTGGGGAGCACATGTATTTTTGTAAAGCGTTTGCTGACTAGTGAACTGAACGTGATAGAATGAATTTGATAACTCAAATTCACTCCTTAGTAATATTGGTACATCTTCAATTTTTGAGTATTGTTTGTTAACATGATCTAGAATTATTTTTATCCATAATTATTGTTTTTTAATTTCTTATCAATTGGTTGCAACTTCTTGATCATAATTTATTTCAAATGTAGTTACTTCTAAAGTTAGGCGATTATTTTTAATAAACAATTCTCCTTTTTCCATCTTTTCATTTTATCCCCTGGAAGAAATGTACAAAATAAAACTTTTTTTTGCTGAAAAATTATTTTATTCATACCATCTGTCATGTAATTTATTTTC
Organism: Harmonia axyridis; assembly: GCF_914767665.1. NCBI lineage: Eukaryota > Metazoa > Arthropoda > Insecta > Coleoptera > Coccinellidae > Harmonia > Harmonia axyridis. The sequence continues at coordinate 4,012,119 of NC_059508.1, forward strand.
AATTTCTACTGAAAATACAACTGAAGAAAACATCAAATATGATATCTCGAGTTGGATGATTAGTTTCAATAAACAATTCTCTTCCTTCATTCTTTCATTTTTTCCCTTCAAAAATATGTAGTAGAAAAAAGTGAAATAGTGTTTCTATTTGAATATTAGTTGAAAACTGCAGAAACAAAAAGAAAAATTTTTTTTATTCATACTTAGGTTATATAAATGTTTTTATTTTTTATTAATAATTATATATCAGGAAAAACCATCAGAAATGATTCCTCCGATTAGATAATTATTTTTAATGAACAATCCTCCATATTCCCTCTTTAATTTTTTCACCTTAAACCTGTTTGTTGTACTAATAAAATAAAAACAATTTTTCTGCTTGTACATTTGTTTATTTGTATCTTAGGTTAAGTACTTTCATTTTTAATTCCTACTGAAAATTATATAAACAAAAGGAACATCATATAAGAGTTCTGATTCATGTTAGAATTATATAATGTTGTTATTCAATTTGTATAAAACGGAAACAACAAAATAAATGATTGTGAATTTCACATCTTTGATTTTATTCATTACATGGTATATCTTGAAAAAATGAATACATTTTAACAGGTTTACTTTGGAAGCTTTAATTTTTCGTTCAGAATCAAATATTTGAAATCATTTTAATACCAAATTATTAAAAAAAATGTATTTTACATGTTCTTTTAATTGATTTATTCGTTTTCCTGGTGAACGCGTTATCAAACCGAGTTTTGTATCGAAATCTCATACATATGGTAGTTTCTGAGGAATGATCTAGAGAGCTTACGAATATTTTATTCAATACATTTTTGAAAATTTAAGTGAAGTTTTTTTTCTGAAATTATAATTGCGAATGAAAGCAAATTTCTCTTTGAATGAAAGTGATAGTACTGACCTTACAAAATATTCATTCCTACTAATTCTTACTATTGGAACTAGAAATTTTTCCACATACTGAATACTTTTATTCATTCATTTTTTTATGTGTGAAAAACTTTTTCATTATTGTCATTAACTCTTTTCATGGAAATACAAATGAAAAGAAATAGGTACTCCACTATCAAAGTTATTTTCGTGAATACAAAAATTGCATGGAAGATAGTTTTGCTTTTTCATTCCCAAGTAATTTTTTTTTAATTCTGATATTGACCTTGAAAACATTTGCGTGTTTTCGTTTTATGTTGAACCAATAAATACAAATAGCCCCTGTAGAATTTGAAAGTATTTTCTTTCATCTGGAGTTTGAAACATCTCCTTTATTTTATTAGATTTCACCACGACATAGTTATTGGACAATAAAATTTTTTTTATTTGGTCTGGGAAAACCGAGACGCCCTTATATAGGAACACGCGACACGCGTAATGATTAACCTAATTGCAATGTGGGAAGGTAATTATTATATAATGTTCATCTATAAACAATGACTAATTACAATTTTGTTATATGTACTTGAAACTCGTTGGACATTCAGACAGACACTAGTTCGCCATATTAGCTGATCAATCGCTAATTAAACTCCCACATCAGAACCTATTATTATTTCACCTATTCATTACTTGCGAACGTACGTTAACTGTATCATCCTCACAACAAAAGGAATTGTACGGTTTGAAATAATCACTAATTGGCAATGATTCAATAATCTATTTTTACCAGAAAACTTAGTTTGTCGTTTCCGATGCGCAGAATTATACACGAACAAAAAAAAATTGTTTGATCGATACTTAATCGTGAGTGGTATTGGAGTTTCGCGCTAGTTGTTCAAAGATACCTAGTTCAAAAATGTGGAGAGAACGTGTTTACAATGTAAGATTTTTTGAATGATTACACATTAGATCGGTGATTTTCTTGAAAAAACCTACGTTTTTCTTATGTTTTGATTTTAAGTTCGTTGTTGAAATTCAATTTATAGAAATTTATCGTAAAAATTTCAGGATAACTTTTTGAATTGATTGAATACATTTTATTCCGTTGAGGCTTCTTTTTTCATTTTGTAGTTCGTGAAATTTTATGAGTTTATTGATCAAGACATAGGAAAACATGTACCTAATACCCACGTGAAGTATTCATTTTCATGGATTATCCACATTAGGTAATTTGGATTATTTCTTTCATTTTATGAAAATTACAATTTATCACAAAATAAATTCATTATGAGACATTTTCGTGGAAATATACAATTTTCAAGTCAAATATCAGAGTTTCTCATTAGGAAAAGACATCATTAATTTTAAAAGGATGTCATTTCAAAATTACCACAACATTGAAAGGTTTGATATTCATCATTTTACCTCTCATATTTTTCTTTTATTGCGTTTTATCGAATCTATATTTGAAATTTTCAAATGGATAGAAACAACGAAGTAAGGTTCATTGTTTTTTAACAGATCTTTATATCATTTCGTCCCAATGTCTGTAATTTTCGAATTTCGAGCCGGAAATAATCTCAACCTACTAGGTTCCCCTCAATGGTGATGAATTCATGATAAAAAAAAATATATTTCCGTACGGATGTGAATACAAGAACTCCCGAACGGAAATACCCAAAAATTTGAAATTTTCGGGGTAGGTTCGGATCTCGTATGCCGTTAAATTCGTTAATGGACATAATCTCACTATTGGGATTTCCGTAAATATGGCTGTTCGAAGTTTTGTTTTCCTGTTCATTTCAAAACTGCTGCAGATTCGATCGCGATGAAAATTTGCATTTGGATGTTGAATATAAAATCCAAGCTTAGTGCAATTTTTTTTTTTTTTAATTGCATCAGCTCGATTTTTTCATTCTGTAGAGGAATTAATAAATCTCGTAACAAAATCCACAGGAATTTTAGGATTCTTTGACATCCATCGGCTAATATACCGATATCTGAAAATAATTAATCAAATACACATTCAATAAAAAAATTTCTGGCCTACTAATTATAATATTTAGGAATAACTATTATTTTCGCAATTCAAAAATTGTAGTCTTCGATTCATCTCCAAAAACATTTATGAAATAATTTCCAATGTGTTTCACAATCGATAACGGTACATTTTTTCAAACATTTCCTATCCGAAGTGTTTGTATTTATATTTATTTATTCTGATAAAAAAGATGTTATACTAGTGCATGAATGAATTTTTGAAGTTTAAGGTCTAATGACCTGATCTTGGCCTATATCATCCTGATTGGTGTTGAAACAACTAAAAATAAACTAGTGTGTCGAAATTACTTGCGACTAAATAAAAATAATGCGGTCAATAAATAAAAATGAGTTCCACCAAGGACATACATGTATATATGGATAACATTTTTGTTTGCCTATATTGAATAATTTATTTTATTTCTTGACCGATTCAATTATTTTCACAGTCGAGCGTTCGAAAGTTTAGGATGATATAGGTACATATTTCCATACATCCTGTATATCATAAAAAAATTTTCAAAATTTTCGCAAACACAATGGTCAAGCAAGAAGACAATAAATGAACTTATGCTTGACATAAAATTCATGCTGTATAACTTCGTCCAAGTGTACCTTATAATATGAACTCACAACAAAAAATTAAACTAGACAAGATCAATTGCAAAAAAAAAATAATGAAAATATACAAATCAAGAAGCAGGCGAGGCAGGGGATGGCGGAAATTAATTTAAAACAAGTCCATTAAAACTGTGATATTCTCCACCAAGAAAAATTTTCATCCCTCAACTTTTATTTTGGATCTTATATTTATCAATGAAGTATGCAATATATTAATGAATTTTGGTCCTAGATACGAAATTAAATGTTGTGTATGTGTTTTTCTGTACAATGGAACTATTAGGAGCATGTTCCCCTAATATGATATTTTAAAGATGATTACTTCAATTATCTTATAAGACAGCGATAAATGTAGATATATCATTCGCACCTCGCGAAAACCGGAATCCTTGTAAAGAGTATCTGTAGGATCTTACCTCTTTCTTCAAAATTATTTTTTTGATAGTTTTCTGGATAATCTCCAAAAGAGTGAGATGAGCTTTGGCAAGACCTCCCCATGCTGTGATATAATAACAAAATCACGAGAATCCCATTTCACACAAGAAAATTACATCCAAACACAAAATTTCGTATCAGGAACACATGGCGACTGAGGAGGTATCCGGGTCGCAGATCTTCTCCAACCAATCATACACGAATATGGTTTGTGTGTTGCCGATTCAATTACTGCTCCTGAAATACCTCATAATTCATCATATGTTCCTGACAGGAAATTCGAACACAAAATTCTTGTTTTTTCGTAAGAATTTTCTCATCATATCCAAAAACACAAACTTTCGTATCGGGAACACATAATAACCGAGGAGGTCCCAGTTCTCCACTTAGTGTTCATGATATACCTCATCGATCTCATATGTTCCCGATAGAAAATTCGAACACCAAATTCTGGATTTTTCGACCGAATTTAAACATTTCAAACAAGAAAATCACAACCAAACACAAAATTTTGTATTGCAGAATTTGAATAGGCAACACAAAAAACCTATTCGTGTATGATTGGTTGCCTAGGTGAAGATCTGCGATCCGAATACCTCCTCATTCATCATGTGTTCCTGATACGAAATTTTGTGTTTGGAAGTGATTTTCTTATGTGAAATGGGTAAATTCGGACGATAAAACAAAAATTTGTATTACGAATTTTGTATCAGGAACATATGAGATCGAGGAGGAGTATCAGGAGCAGAAATGGAATAGGCAACACACAAAACATATTCGCGTATGATTGTTTGCCCAAGAGAAAATATCCGACCCGAATACCTCCTCATTCATCATGTGTTCCTGATACGAAATTTTGTGTTTGGAAGTGATTTTCTTGTGTTAAATGGATACATTCGGACGATAAAACAAAAATTTGTAGTACGAATTTTGTATCAGGAACATATGAGATCGAGGAGGTGTATCAGGAGCAGAATTTGAGTAGGCAACACAAAAAACCTATTCGCGTATGATTGGTTGCCCAATTGAAGATCTGCGACCCAGATACCTCCTCATTTATCATGTGTTCCCGATACGAAATTTTGTGTGTGGATGTGATTTTCTTGTGTTTCATGTGTTCCTGTTACGAAATTGGTACACCAAATTCTTGTTGTTTCGTTCGAATTTACCCATTTCACACACGAAAATCAAATCCTAACACAAAAATTCGTATCAGGATCATATGATGAATGAGGAGATATCCGGGTCGCAAATCTTCTATAGGCAACCAATCATACACTAAGAAGTTTTGTGTGTTGCCTATTCGATTTTATTCCTGCTCCTGATATACCTCCCCGATCTCATATGTTCCTGTTACAAAATTGGTACACCAAATTCTTGTTGTTTCGTTCGAATTTACCCATTTCACACACGAAAATCAAATCCTAACACAAAAATTCGTATCAGGATCATATGATGAATGAGGAGATATCCGGGTCGCAAATCTTCTATAGGCAACCAATCATACACTAAGACGTTTTGTGTGTTGCCTATTCGATTTTATTCCTGCTCCTGATATACCTCCCCGATCTCATATGTTCCTGTTACAAAATTGGTACACCAAATTCTTGTTGTTTCGTTCGAATTTACCCATTTCACGAAAATCAAATCCTAACACAAAAATTCGTATCAGGATCATATGATGAATGAGGAGATATCCGGGTCGCAAATCTTCTATAGGCAACCAATCATACACTAAGACGTTTTGTATGTTGCCTATTCGATTTTATTCCTGCTCCTGATATACCTCCCCGATCTCATATGTTCCTGTTACAAATTTGGTACACCAAATTCTTGTTGTTTCGTTCGAATTTACCCATTTCACACACGAAAATCAAATCCTAACACAAAAATATGTATCAGGATCATATGATGAATGAGGAGATATCCGGGTCGCAAATCTTCTATAGGCAACCAATCATACACTAAGACGTTTTGTATGTTGCCTATTCGATTTTATTCCTGCTCCTGATATACCTCCCCGATCTCATATGTTCCTGTTACAAAATTGGTACACCAAATTCTTGTTGTTTCGTTCGAATTTACCCATTTCACACACGAAAATCAAATCCTAACACAAAAATTCGTATCAGGATCATATGATGAATGAGGAGATGTCCGGGTCGCAAATGTTCTATAGGCAACCAATCATACACTAAGACGTTTTGTATGTTGCCTATTCGATTTTATTCCTGCTCCTGATATACCTCCCCGATCTCATATGTTCCTGTTACAACATTGGTACACCAAATTCTTGTTGTTTCGTTCGAATTTACCCATTTCACACACGAAAATCAAATCCTAACACAAAAATTCGTATCAGGAACATATGATGAATGAGGAGATATCCGGGTCACAAATCTTTTGTGTGTTGCCTATTCGATTTTATTCCTGCTCCTGATATACCTCCCCGATCTCATATGTTCCTGTCACAAAATTGGTACACCAAATTCTTGTTGTTTCATTCGAATTTACCCATTTCCCACACGAAAATCACATCCAAACACAAAAATTCGTATCAGGAACATATGATGAGTGAGGAGGTATCCGGGTAGCAGATCTAATATAGGCAACCAATCATACACTAAGCCGATTTGTGGGTTGCCTATTCAATTGTACTCCTGCTCCCGATATATCTCCTCGATCTCATATGCTCCTGATACAAAATTCTCAAACCAAATTTTATATTTTCATATGAATTTACCCATTTCACTCTAGAAAATCACACCCAAACACAAAATTTCGTATCGGGAACACATGATGAATGAAGAGGTATCCGGGTCGCAGATTGGTTGCCACTTAGGCAACCAATCATACACGATTACGTTTTGTGTGTTGCTTATTTAATTTCTAAATTTTGAAGAGAGAATTCAAGGAAACAAAATTTAAGAATCTTTTATTTGAAACTGAACAACATATGAGTCCTAACTCTTATATTTTCGGAGTTATGAATTTTTTGAAATTCTTCTCCGGATTTCGGAACGGATGATCTCGGTTCGAATCCGTTTTGTGTATATTCATTAAATTTTGTTTGTATTTTCTTTCTTTACGTTTCGAGATATTTTGCTGAACTTTGGTGTAATATTTCAATGATAATATTCTGAAATGAAGGACATGATATAAAATTATGTATATTTTATTTCCGATACTTTGTTGAAAAATATATTCCCCTTTCTATATATCAGAAATCGGTAGATCATTCAAAAGTTTATCTTCTAGAATCACCTTTAGTTTGATAAGTTTTCAGGGTACATTAAGGCCAAAGAACACGAGTGTCATCACGGGAGACTACTTGAGCGAATTACTTGATTGGCTTACTGCCAATGTGAACACGAATCACGCAACAAAACTCTCAGATTTACACGATGTTAATCTCATTTGCAATGGAGTTTATCTTGGAGATAAGTGAGTGAAGTATACACTATTGGAATTCCTGAACTTCGTGCTGATTATTTTTCTCACAGATATACAGCTAAAGATAAGAGATTCCTCGTTAAAAATGGTTTTACGCATGTTTTGAATGCAGCAGAAGGATTTGATTTCATGACGCAAGTTGATACCACCCAAGATTTCTACAGGGAAGCTCGCATCAAGTATTTGGGTATACCAGGAGAAGATAGACCATCATGGAACATATCTGTTTATTTTGAATTAGCTGCTAAATTCATAGACAACGCAGTCAAAAATGGAGGTAATATCAGGCAAAACAAAAAAAAAAGTATATTGATCATACGAACTCACATTTTTTTCTATGAAAAGAATTCAATTTGAAAATATAATTAAATTTTGATTCACTATTTACACCAAAATAAAACTGAGTTTGTATTTTACAGGTAAAGTGTTTGTACACTGCGTGGTTGGAATATCAAGATCTGCTACATTAGTTCTGGCATATCTGATGATCTGCAAAAAGATGAACGCAGCAGAAGCTTTAGAATATGTGTTCAAACATAGGAGAATATTCCCCAATATTGGGTTTCTGCATCATTTAGCCCAACTGAATTCAGTTCTCAGAAAGAATTCAATTTTGTACTGAACACTGTTTTTATTGTAACTTTATATTTTATTCGATAGATTGTATTATTTTTGTATTTATATCAACACAAATATATTTGCACTGAGCTGTTCTATATTTCTCATTTCATCAGAATACACAAATTCTTCCTCAGTTTTCAATAATGAAAAAAATATATAATTGTCTGTCATTCAGTCCATAAGTGATTCATTTTCAGGAATGGAGGAAATGAAATTTTTCCTAATATTTTGTAATTTTATATTTGTAACAACAAAGCGACTCCAGCTAAAGTCCATTTAGCTGGTTTATCTTTTGTCTTCAAATTGAAAGTCCATATGTATGTTGGGCCTCTGGTTCTTGTTTTATAGACTGGACATTCGTACATATTTCTTAAGTCTTGTTTATCCTGTGTTATCGCTCTTACATTTATCACCGGCATTGGAGGAAATAGTTCTTTGAGCCTTGAATCCATAATAATACCTGCTTGAACATCCCACCTAGCCCCTTCCATGAATAATCCATGGATGTAAGCACCATCCCTGGGTGCAGATCTGAAAAAAATGTATATAGCATATCTTCAGGAATTATTTGTTATATCCAAACAATTTTTACTCAGGACAAATCCTTTGAATTCAAATAAGGAATTGAAAATATAATAGGTTGAATTTTTTCCAAAAAAATGGCAATATTTGAAATATGCTGTGGTGACAATGTCAGCAATTCATATTTTTTAATTTTTCAACCACGGTGTCTATCTCTAAGCTATCGTATGTGTGGACAGGAAAAATTAGAGTAAAAAGAAGATCAGCTCGTCAACTCAAGCATACCATAAAGTGTCAAGATAGTGGCTTCAGACAAATAGCTCTACGAGATTGATTTGCCAATATTCGTCAAATGTTTGGAAAATAAGGTAATGTTCAAAAGGGTAATCATTAAAAACATTAAACCATATATGAAATAAAATCTACTAGGAAATGATAAATTACAATTATTTCATCACTCACGTAAATTCTTCCTTTTGTTTTTTCGTAACATCACATTGAAGACACATTTTATCTAGAGGTAATTCATTTCTTCTTGCTGTACTCTGCATTATTGCTGTTAGAAGACTTTGCGGATTGAAAAAGCCCCCCAACCATACAGATGAAGGTAACTGTAGCAAATAACATTAATAAAACCTTCGAATCACTTAAGGATAAATTACTACTTTTTACTCTAGGTGTGAATTTTGCAACTAAAAATTTACTTTCTCAAATTGAGAAATATTCTCACCACAAAATCAGTGCACCAAGTTTCCAATTCTCTTATTCTAAGCAAAAGATCTGCGAACCAAGCTGTCAGACCCAGTAGAGATGGGTAGGCTCTTTGTGCCCACATTGGTGATACCTGATCCAAAAACAGTGCATTTTCAAGGTCCTCCATATCAGATGTTATCGTAAGTTCTCCTTTCAAGCCCAAGTCGAGTTCTTTGAGGGATCGTTTCACTTCTCCTGTTAAATAATTCATCCGTTCGCATTCTTGAAACGCAACAATAACGTACGGTGTTCTCTCCTCAACTTTACCCATGATCTCAAGCATATTGAAGTCTTCTGGAAGTTTTTCTATCATCTCATCCACAATTTGTTTGACCTAGAAATTAAGTATGAGAGGGGGTTGTTGAATCACTCCTTTTTCACCTTATCTTCTCTTGTTACTGTAGCTCCACCAGAAGAACCCACATCTCTGGGCTGCATTTCGAATACAGTCTTGAATAAATTCTCTGCAGTAGTCGTCAAAAAACCTATCTCTGCGTTAGGATGCAAACCGTATAGATATGGTGATTCTGGTGGCATGAAGTCGTCTATATATTGATGATAACCAACATAATCTGTATTTGGAGGAGCTGGAAAATTTGGTGCCAATAGCAACTCTCCATCGACCTGAAATTGTGTAGAATTTCATGCAATTATAGTAATAATCACAAGGGTTCTTGGGAGTATGATATGTCCAAGAGGATTAGGAATTCTCAAAGGTATGCTGTCTAAAGAAGATAGTCAGTATGAGAAGAAGAGCTATATTCTCACCAAATCAGGTTGTAGAAGTTCCTCAAGGTAAGTTATGCAAAGTTTTCTGTCCCAATCATCAGTAATATGCCCACCATACATAATTTCACCAAATAAATATCTCAGATCCTCCCAAGGTACTTTTGAATTTGCTTCCAAATAGTTATATAGGACGAAGACGCTAATGTTTAGATCTCCAACATTGAAAGGATAGACTTTGTTCCAACCTTGAGGTCCAAACTTCCTTCTTTCAGCAACCACAGCGTGGAAGTAGCATAAGGAGAATAGAATAACCTTGAATTCTGCTTCTTTTCCACATTGTTCCAAGGTTTCTTGATTGAAATTCGTAAGTGCCTTATGTAAATTGGCTTGCATACCTGTAGGTGGTTCATTCGTGATCTTTATGGACGATTCCAGTATTCCCTGAAAGAAATATAAACGACTCAAATGTTGCTGAAGACTCATGAAAATTTTACCTGTGGCAAAATGTGAGCAGCTGCAGTCGCAGCAGGCTCAGCGCTCATGAATAATCTGTAATTTGCATGTGAACCTTCGGAGTATTTCTCCAAGAGCTTTTCCAGATTGGGTAACCATTTTTTAACCAAATGAATATTCTGTAGGACTACCCAGTGCCCGTTTTCAGCTGCAATCTTCATAGCCCTCTCTGCTACCACTTCTTGTCCTTGACCAAGAGAAACATTATGGAAATTTTGGTTGTCTGACGTGAATCCTAATCGTTCTCCAAGCTCTTCGACATCTTTCAGAGGGTTAACGCCTGGCGATAAAATGAAGAAAATGGGTGTTGACGGACTGGTTTCTTCGTATGATTTCTCAAATTCCATGGTTTTGTTATCTACGTATTTAGGTCCCAATTTCTCTTCGATGAATGTCCTGAAAATCAATGTTATGTAAAAAATAAAATAATAATATAGTTATGATTGCATGCGTCGAATATATTTTTTTTTATTATGAAATTAAAGTTGGGTCAGCTCACATTACGGCATATATCATTCTGTCTGGTCTCAAAGCTCTCATCATGCAGAGTCTTTGCAAAGCTGTTTTGTTTTTCCATTCCTGTGGAAACTTTTCCTTTTCCGGGCATTCTGATTCGACAAGTTTTTTCCATCTTTTAGAGGAGTTTTCTAGATCTCTGTCTAAATTTCTGAATTCATCTTTGGTTGCTAAACTGCAAATACCACCCCAACTCGAATTTGAAAGGAAATCCACTGGACTGGTTACGTGAGGTTTAAGAGGAAATCTCAGAAGAAAATCAAGTTCAGTGGATGATATTTCCTCATTCATCAATAAAATCTACAAAAAATTATTGTTGAAATACTAATTTCATTATTTTCTTTACATATTAGTTCCACCTGAAATGTCATTTGGGAAGAAAATATTAACTTGTCACATTCGAAGAGGCCTCTGGTCGTGTATTGAAAGACAGAGAAAGATATGCAATCTATTAAGTTCTCAACTCGTTGAGCAACCACTTCTGCAGGATTAGCTTTAGCTATAGCTTTTTGGAAAACCACACTGAAAGCCTGAAATTGACGAATCAGAGTTGGATAAATCGTGATTCAGATTAGATAACTCACCTTCAAAGAAAACTGATATATGGGATTAATCGTATTCAAGTCATTAAGTATGAAATACAATAAACTTGCTCTAGCTGCTGCTGGTCTATAATGTTCTCTAGCTTGATCGATTTTAACAGATGTAATTTTGGCTTCTGAAACTTTTTCTTCGATTTCTGCAGCTGTTCTCTTTGTCGTTTCTAGATTTTCAACTAAAGTTGTATCCCCAAGAAGATTTCCTCCAGCTGATGATAATCTTGACAATAAATCATCTTCAAGAGATTTCAACATAATTTTGAAGTCGTTTTGTTGCTTTGTCAACTCTGCCTAGAAAATAACTTTGGAATTAGAGCTTACAGAATATATTTTATCTAAGTACCTTTAACTCTTCCAAGTCTGGTCTTTCAGCTTTAACCACCTCGGCTAAAAGTTGATCTTCTAAGCCATCTCTTGTAACTGTGAAGTTTATCAGTGTTGTTTGAGCCTGCATTTCTGGCTTGTAGTGGGGATTTGCTAGTTTTGTGTGTAATATCAGGCGGAAATTTGAATTGTATTCAACTTCTTTATCACCGAGCTTTATTACCCTGCAATTATTTCCTTCTTACTTACAAAAATCTTCAGAATTCATTCTTAGTCTCCATATTGTATGAATTATTTCTTTGTTTCTGTTTTTGAAAAACCTATCTATGTATTTTATATATAACTTCAACTCAACTTTCAATTCCATTCATTAATCTCATGAAAAGAATTAATATTATACCTATATTTTTTTTTATTATTATCAAAGTGTTTTTTGAACATAGAGAGATACAATGAAATATATGAGAACTCATTACCTAATCAAAATCACAGTACTCACTTTCCTTTTTTGATAAGATTTCTGCCAAGCAAACTATCCAAAACAGGATCTAGACTTTCTTCAATATTTTCCACAAGAACTGTTGCTCCAACTGTGATAGATTTTTCGATAGTGTCCAAATAACCTTTTTGTCCCAATCGGATTATTTTTAAATCGTCACCGTACTTCTGTTTGATCCATTTGATTCCTTGTAACTAGAAGATATAAAGTTAAAAACATTCAGGCTGAAATAAGGTGAAATAAAACCTGTGGATCTATCATTAAAGGCCAACGATCAGAATTAGATAAGATTGTAGCGTTTTCAGTAGACATTCGGTCACTTGGTAGTCCTTCATTGTTCCACTTAGCTATTTGGGTATCGTCAGTTAAGAGGGTTAATGGATCTAGATCTTCAGTTATTGGAACAGCAGGCTGCAGAAATGATGATAAAGGAAAATTCTAACTAGGTAAGACTTATAGTTACATCTAAGGTTTTTGTGAAAGGGAGCCACATCTTATGCAGAAGATCCTGTCTATATTGTTTTGTAAAACAACCAACATAGGAAATGAATGCCGTGACCAAGAGTACATCTCCTGGTAGCATTTGACCTTGAATCATGAAACTGAGAAATTTCATAAGAGTGGCGAACTAAAGCGAATTTTTTTAACATACTTGCCAACAGCCTCAGCCCATCGAACATTTTCACTGGCTAAACCACCAACCAAACGGTTTGCCAACTGAATTGTTGCATTTGTTGCGTCAGCTTCTTGCTGGCATAATAACTTTTCTGTTGTTGCTTTTTCAAAATCAGCAGTCAACTTCGCTAATTGTTCCTCTAGAGACTAGAATATTAAAAGTCAGTAAAAACATCTAGACCTTCATTTGAATCGGACATACAGCAACTTTCCTCTTTATTCCACTCAGTTTCTCTTGGGCAGCTGCTAACTCAGCATTTGCAGCAGCCAAGGCTTTCCTTTTTGGTTCGACATCACAATAAACTTCGAAGAATTTAATTATATTAATGACCCATGCGCATAAACCAGCTGCAGCTGCAGATTTAGATCGGACAAATTCAGGCTCAAACTCTGAATCTTTTAGATACGGCTCTATCGCTTTAATAACTTCGGGGTGAATGTTTTCCTTGTCGTAAGTTATCAAAGCATCCAAAAACGCGTCAACTTTTGCCATCATAATCTGGAATTGAGAATAGTGAGCTTTGCTACCGGTAAATACTAAAAATAATAAGAGTGAATGAAGGTCTGTAAACTTAAATGTAAAAGAATAACTGAAGTATTAATAATAAAAACACAAAACCTATATTAAATAATTAACACAAGGATAAGCTACTTAAAGTGTGGCAATAGGATCAAAAAATTATGATACAGTAACAATCCCATGTCTTTAGATATAAAGATAAAATATAACTTAACCTTTGCGGCCTTCCAGCTCTTGTCTTTAGGTATCTTGCCTCCTGGAGAAAGAAGCACCATAACTGCTGCTGTAACATTAGTTACAACTCCAGGAGGAGATCCAAACGATTTCAATTCAGTTAAGTTCGCTTTATTGAGGGTGTTCAAAGCCTCTTGTGCTGCAATAAGTGCAGGCTCTGCCTTAAGAAGATCTTCCTCGCAGTCTTTCTGTTTCTTGCTTACTTCTTCTGCTATCAGAGCAACCTTCTCCTCTTCTTCATCAGCCAAATTCTTTTCTATTGATACTTTTTCAGTTTCGATGCCGACTATTTCTATCAGAGCATCGGCTGCATCATTTTTTTCTTTGAGTTCAATCTATTGGAGAATAATGGTAAGAAAATACAACAACAATCGATGTCAATCTTACCTCTTGAATTGCAAGTTTTTTTTTGAGCTCATCTACCTGAGATGCGGTACTTCGTAATTTATCCAGACCGTTTTCTAAACGTCCAATCTTACTCTGTAATTCGTCAGATTTTTGATGCAACAGTTTCGAATACAAATTTATTTGTTCCAGGTATGATTTTGGAGTTGTGTAGTTGTATCTCCTTTCATTTTGTAGGTATAACTTTGAGGTAGCATTGACCGATGTATGAGCATATGCCATGAATCTGGCCACAGATTCCCGTACAGATTCCTATAATAAATATACAATAAACATGTATAAATTTTTAATTACAACTCTTAATATACTAACTGACAAAGTAACTGCAACACCCAGAAGGAACTATTTAAATTTGAATTTTTTTTCTGTAAAACAAAGATAGTATAGCAAGGAGAAAATGATTGAAATTTGGAGAAAAAAACGAATTTTTTTAATGAATTTGTCAATGATTTGTTTGTCCAACGCGATTATTTATGCACTCCCCAACACGTCTCGGCATTGATGCAATAAGATGGTCTATTTCTTCTTGAGGGATACTATCCCAAGCTACCTGTACTTCATGTCTCAGAGCCGCCAAAGGCCGTAGGAACTGGGGTAAATTTCCAAGCCCATGATGTATCAAACACGCTCTATGGGCGAAAGATCAAGGGATCTGGGCGGCCATGTCAAAATATTTATATGGGTCGCTTTGAAAAAGTTTAAACTAACTCTGGAAACATAAGGTCAGGCATTCTCGAGCCGGTTAAGGTAAGGGAGAACATTTGGCTCCACTATTTCATGAAAATAATACAGAGCTGTCGACTAAATACTAAAGGAGACCTACTTGCATGTGCAATAGCACCCCATACCATAACGCCTACTGTTCGGTGTACATGACGTCAACATCAAACTGAGGTTCACGTCTTTCTCCCCGACGTTGTCTAACTTGCAAAAAACGACTACAACATTTAAGAAACAAAAATTGTTTACATGAAAAATCCTTGACGATTTCTTTCTCCAAATTCAATAATTTGCTATACTATAGGTATATGTTTTACAAAAAAAAAATTTTTTTTGTTTTATGTTACGTTAGGTAGATTTACTCACAGGTAAAACGGAAATCTCGCCTAAAAATCTTAGAGATACTGAAACCAAAGCTTCTTGAGGCCATTCGTGGAACCAGTTGATCTGAGTGCAATTAATGATGGCTGGAAATTTTCTCGATCTAACTCGTAACGTTGAACCAACTGGTGAAAAGCACAAAACCACCTTCAGCTGCCTTCTTACTCTGTCGATGAAGAACTTCCAGCTATTCTCACGTGTATCCAACATTCCTGCTCCTTTCACTTCATTTCTTACTCCTGTTAAATGGAAACATTACGATAGAGGTATTTGTCATTTTTTTTTATCACAAATCTGCCAAGCTTCTTGAAGACCTCTCAGAACCTAAGAGCTTATACTAGTTAGGAAAACCGTTTTTGTTCTGTGTAGATCTTTTGTTCTGTCACTTGACATGACACTATCAAGTGTTTATGTTTTACGTTGATGTCAATATACAGGGTGGCCATTTGAAAACGAAACAGACGAGATTACAGACGAAATAAAGTTTTTCGATAGAAATGCTCGGACAGGTCGATTTCTGTTTCGAGGGGGACAACTTAAGATGTAGGTTACGGACGCATAGCGCTTCAACCCTTGCTACTACAACCCTCACCCCCAAATTTTGAATAGGGAAGATGGGATGAGTGATACCTCATTTGAAAGGTATTTTTATACTGATTTCAGCACAGTAATTGTTTTTTCATTTTATGCATTAGTTCTCGAAATATTCTTAACTAAGTATTTGAAAATGAAGTGGTGTTTTCATGGCACTTGTAGTGTTTTGTGAAAAATGGACATTTTCAGCTTCAAAACAACCACGACTGTGGCTTCCTTCCTAACTAACTAACGCATGAATATTTCGAGAACTAATGCATACAATGAAAAAACAATTACTGTGCTGAAATCAGTATAAAAATACCTTTAAATTGAGGTATCACTCACCCCATCTTCCCTATTCAAAAATTGGGGGTGGGGGTTGTAGCAGCAAGGGTTGAAGCGCTATGCGTCCGTAACCTACATCTTAAGTTGTTCCCCTCGAAACAGAAATCGACCTGTCCGAGCATTTCTATCGAAAAACTTTATTTCGTCTGTAATCTCGTCTGTTTCGTTTTCAAATGGCCACCCTGTATAACATTACCTGCTATAATATTTTCTATTTCATCATCTGGAAACATATCAGGTACTTCTCCAGAGGCTAACATATCATTTATCAAAACCAAAAATTGTTCATTTGGTACTTGAGCATCTGTCATCAAAAACATTATGCCAACGTTCTTAAGACCGGTTTTCAAGTAAAGAGAAGACAGTTCTTTTCTAAGATCGAGAACTCCATATCCTTTCTTCAGTTGCAATTGGAATACTTCTAAGGAAGAAATAAAAGCCGCCAATCTTGAGAGAGACTGCTTACCACTTCCTCCTACGCCTACCAGCAAAGCACTACCTCTAGGCGATTCCAGGATTCTGTTAATACTAAAATGAAAAATGAACAGTAGAAAGAAGTTGATTTTTCGGTCTCATTTTTAATACCGACAAACGTGCATCATTGCATCTTCAAATAATACCAAGTTCATAGCTGCTACAAGATCGTTATAACTAGACATTGCTTCTGTCAATAGACGGTTCAACTTAGACCAATTGGTGATTGGCATATATTTAGGTTCACCTATTCCTCCAGCAAAATGGCAGTATATGTTTGGTTTTTCAAAAATAAGTGATTCGTCCATTTCCTAAGGAAGAAAAACGATTTGAAGTATGTGCGAAGGTGTTATAAGCAAAAATAAAATTTTTGGTTACCATGAAAATTACCTCGAAGTTTTTCTTCAAAACGTCCAATTGGAATTTGGTGAAGGCATCTAGATCTTTTTCCTCAATAAGCTTATCACCATAAACCCTTTGAGCTTCATGCAACCAAAGTCTTATCAAATCCATCGGTTGGTTCAAACAGTCATTTGTCGAGAATAGTAATCCCTAAAAATGCAATAATCTCTTGTTTTCAATATATAATATTAATATATTTCAATATTTTCCTTCTTTTTAATATCGATTCGTTGTTCACTCACACATCTACTTATTTTTATGAAGTTATGTCTATATTCAATTAATTTTCTTATTGAATCGCAAACTATACTCTTACCTTTATTACTAAAATGTTATATTATTTACCTGGAAAACATTTGAGATGTCCCTCAAGTTGAATATATAATGAAATTTAATCGCAGTTGGCAGAAAAATCTGCGAAGCTTTATGATGAAGAGCGATAGATGCTGCCACAATATTTTCCGATAATTTCCCGACAATCGAGGGAAACTTATGTTCTGGATTTGTCAAATGCTGACTTAAAACTGCATTGTAGATGGTGGTTAAGGATTCTGTACCAGGAAAACTTATGGCAAAAACATAAAAATGTCTTTGCAATCTTGGATTGATGGTGAAGCTACCAGCTGTTGGATTCATACAAGAAACGTACTGGCAGTTTCTAATCTCTTTCAATGACAACTTATTTCTATCGTACCAATGGTGGTAATCCAAATGCTGACGAATTAAGGTATGAGGTTGTACTGTACCATAAGTGTCTACTTCCGGCATATTGATATCATCGATGAAGTAAATTAGAGTTTTATTTCCTGGTGGACCGTAATTCCTTCCTGAAACAAAATTGTTTACTGAAGAACCAGGTGAAGTTTCTGAAAAAGATACCAGCTTTCTTCTCCAAAGGTTTTTCCAATATTTTTTGCAGCATCTCAGAGCTAGTGTAGAAATTGAATGGCACATTAGTGATCATATAATTATCAGAAAGAGACGATAATTTTTCCGAGACCAATACAGTTTTTCCACAGCCTGCATTTCCAACCAACATAACAGGATGTTTTTTATCCATCAAGAGGTTCAGGAAGTAACGAATTCTGATGGACTCGGCCGTATGCACCAAAACAGCCTGAAGAAAATCAAACACCATATAGAATCTAAGAGTGGTATCCACTTACCTGTAAGGGCATATCAGGGTCTAACTCAAACCTTCCCAAACTTTCAGACCATGGAACGAATTGTTTAGTTTCCGAATCAATGAAGTAATCAAATACTGTGCCTCCAGCAGGAAATTTCACCGTCTTGAATTCGTTTACCCACCATTTTGTGAATTCTACACGATAATCCGTGGCCTTGAAAAATCTAAATCAATAATATCGTCAAAATAACATCTACAGAAATATAACCTGTTCCTGATACATAGCAGAACCAAATGCCCAAACGCAGCAGAATACGAAATACAGCTCAAACCATTCTTTTGGGCAGTCAGCAGGTGTATGTTGAGGTACTAGCAAACATTCTAATAGGTGGCAGAGCATTTCAATATGAGCAGTTTCAACAATTGGTATTATTTTTTTGAAACGAGTACGTACGTTCTCTAGGCATATCGGGATGTATTTATCAAAAAGCATGATCAAGTTAGATTTTTCAGAAGGATTGGTTCGTGTTTCCATCCAACTGGTTACAAATCTGTGAAACCAATGTCAAAACTGGTACAAAATAGGTCGTTGATGTACTCACGGATTCCAGCCAAGATCTTGAGGATTTATGTATAGTATACCAGCCCTGGAAACAGTTGCTGGTGTGGCAGTCCTCAAATTCGATATTTCAAATAACAATCGCATAGCAGGTGTTAACGCTATGCGTTCATTGCTAGCTAATGTAAGTACTTTATTGTCATCCATAACAGTGTTCAAGGATTCTATCCACATTGGATCAATATCACCATCAAGGACAATCCATTTTGGATTTTCTCCTGAAATAAAGTTACACATAAACATAGATTCAAGAGGAAACAATGCACCACAAATGTGTCACTGTTCGGTAGTCTTGCACGAGTTCTTTTCTGACAATATAATCTTACAATATCTCTAGAATACTATATTCCATATTTTAGGAAAAACACTCTAAGAGATTAGAAAGGTAGGTCAGAGTTTAAAAATTGACCAACCTGAAAGGTTAGCTTGATCTCTCATCAAAACAGATAATAGACCATCCTTCCATTCCCTAGTTGCAGGATTTATAATACCAAAGAGTTCGTCATTCGTCACTGCTTTTGGGTTCAAATCATTATACACAGGCTTCCTCTTAATGTTGAAATAGGTCTTGAATAAGGATTTCCACACTTGAGTCTTTCCTGTTCCTGCGTTTCCTACAATAAAAACGGAATGCCTCACTTCCAACAGCTCTTCGAGTTGAACAACCTAGAAATTTTCCCATTGATCATTTATATAGAATAAATTGAAGATCATACTTTTAATATGAAATTATCTTCGGGTTGTAGTTGAAGATCAATTGCAGCTTGCTTTACTGTTCTTTCAAACTCTGCGTCTCTCTTTCTGGGTACTTCTAAGGCAGGAAAAAGATCACCAATGAGACCCATGAACACAGGAGTATCATCAGTTACGATCTTTGGGATATTGAAATCACGTAAAGCTCTCATGAGGACCTCTTCTTCTGGCCTTCCTGGGTCTCCTCTCTAAAACGGGAAGTTTTAAGTTCTACATTCATTTCAGTTTTCATTTGAACTTACTTTCAATGACCCTGCAACCACTAGGACCGACTTGATAGCTCTCAAACCCCAATCGTAATGATCTTGTTTTGAAAGAAGTTCTTTACATAATGTGTAGAGGGTTATAAATTTTCTTGCAAGAATTTTAGCTTCTTGGAAACCTTCAGCTACCAACATTATTTCGCAAATCAATTCGAAATCGGGTACAACCATCGCACATGGCCTTTATATTGAAAATAATAAAATATTGCATTACAAATGAGATATTACACAACCCAATTTACATTATGTTGCTTGGTGTTTTTAAAATTCCCTAATAAATTTTGGGGGTAAAATTAAAAGCAGCTATATAAGTTATTATTGGTTTTCTATAGAAGTCAAAGTACCAAGATTTGTACGTACCTGAATAAAGCCTTCAGATTTTCCGGCAATTCAGTCCTACCAGCGTAACCAGGATTCATTGTTATGAATATACCCACAGTTGGTACCAAAGATATTTGTTCTCCCATGAAATCGAAGTTGGATTTTTTGTTTTTGATCGCGTCTAGTACAGATTTCACTTGCACAGCAACTACTGACAATACCTCCACTGATATCCTGTTGAATTCGTCAAAACAACCCCAAGCACCAGTTTGGGCAAGACCTTTGTAGATATTACCGCAGGACTGGAAAATTGAATTGTGTGAAAAAGGTGTGAGAATACTCAAATCAGTTCAAACCTTGTAGTCCATTTGTTCGGAACAGTTGAATACATATACCATAATTCCTAGAGCTCTTCCCAAATCTTTTGTTGTTTCGGTTTTACCAGTTCCTGCAGGTCCTGCTGGCCCACCTCCCATAACCAAATGGAGAGACTACAAACACCAAGGAATTTGAATTAATTTACTCTTTAGACAATAAATAAAGCAAAAAACACTTATGAATTTATTATTTTATAAATTGGCTTGAGAAAAGACCTTGCTAATGGATGAAATATAGAAAAAAAATATTCTTTCTTAAATTTTGTATACCGAGTATAATTTTCTGTATCTATCAAAAAAGACCTCAGAATCAATTCAAAGTGAATTCTAGCCAAAAGTTCTGAATATCAATGAAGGCTATTACCAAGCGTAATGAGGAATTTGGGAATGCAAATTAATCTAAAAAGACCAGATTTGTGGACTGAAAATCAATGTTTTTTGCAGAATAGAAAATTCTGATTAAAAAACTGAACAGTATTCTTATTTTTCTTGTTCTAGCTTTGGCTGATTTTTTCTCTTTTCAAAACTAAAAATACTACTTCGAATCATATAAAAATAAGGAGCCTTCAAGGCTAATGATTTTGGATCCATGGCACATGTAATTAAACTATTTCCTGTACTTTTATGACAAAATTTGACATTTGCAGAAAGGGGAAAAAATTTTATGTCTTCAAAAATCTTATATGAATTTTCACCTGTGTGAGAGTTATGTAGCATCTATCTGTCAAAGGTGTTATAACAAGACGTGGAGTATTTCCAAGATATTCGTAGCTATAAGTGAATTGTGCATCGCAAATATTGGCAAAACAATTAGCTTCCGCTTCTCCCCACCTGTGTCTTAATTGGGAAACCCATTGGAAAGCCGAAGAACTTTCCACTTTCATTTGAATGAGCTTACTGACTACATCTCTTGAGTGAACATCAATCGTACATATCGTCATGATTTTTTGTCGATTTTGTTTGGTCAAGTCTCCAAGTAAGTGCGAAATCAATATGCTGAGTTGGGAGACTTGTTTTTTGTAATAGTCCCTCAAAGCATTGTCGTATCCTTCTTCAAGACGAGAAAACGCGATGTTGACCTCGGTTGTCCACCAAATTTGGGTACCACATAAAGAAACCTGAGCAGGAAAATCGAATATCCAAAGATCTCTTGCTTTCTCTTCATAAGTTGTCACACCTTCACCTATGGAGATACGAATCGTAGATCTCATAGAGTCTTGAATTTTATTCAACCAAACCTCGACCTGAAATAAATAAACATATAATAAGGCCTAACAGCTTCACTAAAAATTCTTTTATTGTAAGCAACGTCCACTACCATTCTATAAAGACTAAATTCTTCATTAAATCCCACAACTAGAATCAAAACTAAAACGTTAGTTTTTATGATACAGTTTCAAACAACTTCTTGTGATGGGTGATGGTTTTTAGTAATTTGTGAGAACAGATAGAGAAAAGATAGGATGTACTCATAATTATCATTAGCTTTAATCATACTAATGTTCTTACCGGTCCATTACAGTCTGTATCCTTATCAAATTTCACATACTCCCCATCTTTAGCATGCATGCCAAAAATAACTTTGGTTAAGGATTCATCTTCATTCCTCTCAAAGTTAAGTCTGGCTATAGAGTCGAAAAGTTTCGTCAGATGTTTTGCAACTAATTCAGGTTGATTCCCATTGGATAAAATATCTAAAAGATCTGCTGAAGAAACAAAATAAAATCTAGGGAATGCCAGACGTTTAGTCTCAAGGTACACAGCTAAAGCCTTCTCACAAAGAATCAATTTCTGTTGTATTTTCTCTAAACTATCGAATAATCCAGGTGTATTCGTAGCTTCAATAACGTTCAGCGTTTTCTCCATCTCCAACATCAGTTCTTTGAAATCCTTATCAATTTCGTCGAATCTAGCTGAATCTTCTGGGAGTTGCTTTCTTATATCTTCAGAACTCATGAAAATTGACTCTAGGTGAATCCAAGTTCTCTGCACCTCAAACCATATCGTGATCACTTGATCAGCTAAGCTCAATTTGTTCTGCCATGTCGACACTTCTTCTAGGAAATATGCAATGAATTTGGACGTTATAAGGTTCTGAAGTTGTACTTGGTTGTCCTCAAGTGTTTCTATCAGTTCTTCGCTAGCCTTCAATAATTTACATCCAGTTCTTGCGTGAGTTTCATTTTCGAATTTCATAGATGACCAAGTCGAATCTAGCTCTCTCAACGTTTTCTCCATAGACATTTCCTTAACAGCTTTATCTACTATGTTTTTGACTTCTTCTTCACATTCATGTAGATTCAACTCGAGCAAATCTGCCAGAGTTGTGTTGTGATCCATAACAATCTTCGTCTAAAATTTGGAATGTTGTCATTAGATTTTAGTAATTGATATATTGAATATTGGGCCTACAGATTCAAGTGACCTAATGTGCATATACATTCAAAAAAAATACCGAGAATTCATCATTCAGAATCTTATCGAACAACCACCGTGATATGGGAATTTAGATGAATTATAAATGAATTGCTTGACCAATTTTCGGTACTCGTTAATAGTAAAGTGGTTACTAAAGTGAAATTTGTATTTACAATTTTTGAAAATCTAAACAAATCTTCAAAGTCTTACATAATATAAAGAAACGAAAGACAATTGTTAATACTTTCAACAGACTTATATTTTTCATTTACTTTTTTTATGATTTTATACTTACTGTAAATTCTGGCGGAAGAGCTGCTAAAGTCTGTAACAGATTTAGTGAAATAAAGTGTTTTGAATTAAAGTGTTCATATTTACATGTGTTCCTCCATAATAATAATTATTTATGCCTTGTGTATTTACAAACATCAAAATGCTATATACAATGACATGAATAGTTTGATGATTTATACAAGTTTTTATAGTTCTATATACAAACTTTAAGATATTCAGAAAAATATACCTTCGTGGACTTCATCAATTGATTCCAGTGCCTTTGTCTTATGGCTGGATTTTGTAATTCTCCGACTGCTTTCAAAGATGTTAGTGTATTTTTAACTGTCCCTTCCAAACCTGTATATGTATTCCAACCCCTCATCTCTTTGTCTAACATTCTTATTTCTTTGGCAAACTTTTTACATTCAATATCCATATTTTCTACATCTATTTTCCGCCAAGGAGTAGTTTTCCAATCATCAACGCATGTTTGTACTATGTAGATAAAGTCCCATAGGTGCTAAAAAATCATTTATTGGGATTTTCAAGTTTTTGAGGAGCAAAAATTTACCTTCAACATTTTCATATCTTTTCGACACTGTTTGAGTATTTTAAAATCTGGAACAGACACTTCGAAAAGGGAACCAGACTCGTGTATTTTCCTCATTTGGTGTTCAAATTTCTCTAGATCCTGGTTGATTCTATCTATTAATTTATAAGGTTCCTTACAAGAAAAATAGAAGAATCGGTATTTTTTGAACACTTCCCTGTAATGAAGTATTTTCGTATCGAAATCCAAAATTCTTCTTCTGATGAAAGTAACCTCAGCAGCTTGCAGAGGAGCTACTTGTTGCTTGACTGTTACTGCAATTTTCTTGGTATTGGCCCATTGCTCTGGAAGTTCTTGAAGATACACATGAACTTCCTCTGGAATGTCTTGATCGTAAAATTGCAGTAATTCTATGGTCTCTCTTAGAGGACCAAACATATCATCTGTGGTGACTTGACGCTCTTTCACATTCAGGAGGAAACCCATAACATTAACCAGAGCTTGATAATCACCTTCTTGAACTGTTTGTTGAAGACCTTCATCTGCTGATCTTATAAACTTCCCCAAATCAGTTAAACTATTGGTTACGTTATCTACCAAGTGTTCTTTGAACATGTTACCCCATTTTCTTATAATGTTCAAAAGTGCTTGCTTGAAAGGTTTTATATCAACTTTGAACCACGCATTGAATATTTCTTCAGTTTTCATCCTTTCAACTTCGTTGAAGAGATTTTCGAAATTATCGATCTGTTCTCTGAACTGCTCCATTTTAGGAGGCTTAGGTTTGGGTGCCATAGAATCTTTCAGTATAACCAACTCGTTTTCCTCGTTATTCAACTGTCTGCTGTACGTAAGGAACTGTTTCAAATAATGATCCCTATTGTCTAGCCACAGGTACGCATAGTTCTCAAAATTGTCACAAAACTCGTAGGCATTTTCTATAACATGATCAACGTTGATCAAAATATCCATTTTCATGTCAAGTATATCTGCGTTTGCACTTATTTCTTCCAAGTAACTGAGGGTTTTTGTTTTTGAGAATCTTTCAACTACTGAGGCGATATTCAGAATATCCACTAACAATCCGTCGATTAATTTCTTCAAGCCGTTGTGACCTTGTGGATCCAATGATGGCACGAAAACAATAGCTGGTTCTCTGAGAACTAACTGAGCTTCGAACAAGGCTGGAAGTTCATTTGTAGGGTCCATATGTTCGTTTATGTATCCCAAACTGCAAAGAAATAGCAACTATAAATTATATACTTTATCTTCTCTTCATTTCTCAATATACCTATTATTAGGTGTACAACTTTGCTTCCGCCGTTTTGTAATAGATGGCTGTAGCGGTAAGTGGTAGTCGAAATGAATAGATCGTAGATGTCATACAATAAGCTTAGATATTTGTAAACATAACGCCATCGAAATATTAGTCGATTCGTGTCTGCATCATAAAGTTATTCTCGATTAAACATGTCACCTTACGAGCCAAATTCTCTTCATTTGCGTGAGGTTAAAATTTTCTGCTTGAATATGAAGAAATCTGCAGCTTAGGCTCATCGAATGCTCTCAAATACCTATGGTGAAGCAGCTATTAGTGAAAGAACGTGCCGAGAATAGTTTCAAGAACGGTGATTTTGACGTCGAAGACCAGTATGGCGGCGGAAGAGAGAAGGTATTCGAAGATGCAGAATTGGAGGCATTGCTTAATCAAGACACGCGTCAAACGCAACAATAATTGGCAGGATCATTGGGAGTGACACAACAAGCCATCTCAAAATGTCTTAAAGTCACGGGACGGGAATGATTCAGAAACAAGGAAATTGGGTGCCGTACAAGTTGAAGCCGAGAGATGTTGAACAGCTTCTGTTTGCTTGTGAACAATTGTTTGCAAGGCAAATACGAAACCGATTTCTACATCGTATTGTGACTATCTTTCGGACTATCACTTATTTCGATCAACGGCACACGGCCTAACTGACCAGCACTTCCGGTCTTATGAAGAAGTAAAAAATTGGATCGATTCGTGGAAAGCTTCAAAAGATGACCAGTTTTTTAAATCGGGATTCGTACGCTGCCCGAAAGATGGGGGAAAATAATGGACAGCGTTGCCTCAAATTTCGGAAAAAGACGGTGGAAGCAAAGTTGTAGGCCTATGTAAAAAAAATATGTTCTTTATTATGAACCCGCAATATGGGCGTTGAAAAATGCAGATAAGAATCTAAATTTGCATTTAGATGTAAAATGGAAGTTTTGTACAACTTTTCATATTGATAGCCTTACTAGATTTCAAGCTTTGTGCAAAAATGTCAAGCTGAACACATCATCAGATCCATAAAAAATCAAAAGAAATAGCTACTCAATATTTCCGTCATTACAGATCATTTCAAGCTTCGTTGTATAGATTTATGAGAACCATAATTCTAGCAAAATATCGCTGATATGTTCGGTATTTTGTAGATATCTCTTAAAAATCCTATTCTTTTCTAACTCACCTACAGCCAACGCTTTGATACAGATAACTGAATACAATACTGTCGACATGGTCTATGTAATTTTTCCATGTTGCGCTCTCACAATCGCCTTCCATTTTGAAGATATGCATATTTTCGTCGAGTAATTCTTTGATTTTCTGCGCTTCTCTTTCTATTTCACAATATTTCTTAGCAATTCTTTCTTCTCTGCCTTCAATATTGAGGCAAGTGTCCTTTCTTCCATCCTTCCTTTCAAAAAGAGGTTGTCTTGCGAATGGTATCAAAGCATTTTTTATGGCTAGTAAATTATTTTTGCTTTTTTGAAGATGATCTTGTAGATTCTCCACTAATCCATGAAGGGTGGTCATGTAATCTGTTATGCCTGTAAATGTTAGTTGATAATAATATACTTAGATGAATTATAATAGATGTAATTGAAGATAAACGAATATTTTCCAAATACAATACAACCTTCAGATGTCCATATGAGTTCCTTTTGGCCTTTGTCGATAAGCGTGTCGATTTTTAAAATTTCATTTGCTATCAGTTCAAATTCAACATCTTGGGTCGTTTTTCTTATTTGGTTGTACCATCTCAAAGTCAAACCAAGTTTTTCTGTAAATTTCCTCATCACTTCACTTCCTTTTTCGAAATCTAAAGCTGTTTCTGGTATTCCTTCTGTTTCCATCAGTTTTAAATAATGGACTTCTCGCAGAATTGCTGATAACTAAATCCGACAAAAATGAAATGTTATAAGAGTAATATTGAGTAATATTTAAATTATGAATATTAATAACTCGCTCACTTCTGGACTGAAATTCAATCGGATTTCTTTAGTTTTTGGGTCCTTGATAAACAAATTTTTCTTCATATTATTCTCAATTTGTTCCGGTATAGCTAAAGCCCACTCATCGAATAGTTTCACTTTATATGCAAAAATTTTATCTTGAAACATCTGGTTCTTTTTATGAATATCTTCGGCTTCTTCAGATTTTGTTATGCTGAAAGCATAGTATTGAAGATAACATCATTAATAATCAATTCAGCTATACTACGCAAACATGTGTTCATTATTTTCTACAGGGAGGTAAGAGGAAAAACTAAGATGCGATAAGATACAACCTACGAATTTTCAAGAGGTTGAACACACAAAAAATTACATAAAAAAGAATTTCAACAAGCTCGCAAAACCTAGGTATACCTAGTTTTCTCAATTATTAAATTGAAAAATCTCTTCTCACGTCATCATAAAAATTAAGAAAAAAAATTTTTTTCTGTATGTGTTATTCAAAAATCTTATCACTAAACGTTCAGAATTGCATCAGTATCTTGGAAATGGGACAATAATATTCCGTTAACAAATTTTCAATTAGAATTTATGTTTATGTGGGCATCTTAACTGAAATTAATTTATTGTTTATGAAACGTACGGATGCTGTAGAGCCTGGAAAGTTTCAATTTGTCCATTTAATCTCGTACACAGGCTTTGCATCCATCTCAATGTTCCAGCAACAGGTGGCATATATCGATCAAGGGTAAATTGTCCAAATTTCTCTTTAAAGGCCTGTTGTTCTTGGAAAAAATGCTTCAAAAATGTCGATATCAGAAGTAAAAATCAATTGGAAATCTTTCCTTACCTCTGTTGCCTCCAGTTCATCATACAACATCTCTATAATTTTTTTGTACCTCAACGTAAACTCAGTCTTTATCATTGGTCTCTCCAAAATCGAACCACAAATACTAATCAACTGTAAAACTATAATAAATCACTTGAATTTGGTTTTCAAAAACTAATTGAACCTTAAACACAGCGTCTAAGTTGTTGCAGTCTTCTAAAGCTTGGCATAAAATGGCAGATAATTTCATATCCATCTCGAAAATGTTCTGCTTGAAACTTCGGAAATCATCAAGGAAAGCTAGATCGTCGGGATCCAGTACATCGTACGATTTACCAGAAAAAATAGAAAAACTTTGCTGGAACTCGGCATATACTTCAGTCAATCTGCTACTCAAACCTCTACCTTTCACT
The DNA here is from genome assembly GCF_914767665.1 of Harmonia axyridis. Taxonomy (NCBI): domain Eukaryota; kingdom Metazoa; phylum Arthropoda; class Insecta; order Coleoptera; family Coccinellidae; genus Harmonia; species Harmonia axyridis. Next base: position 4,040,570 of record NC_059508.1, read on the forward strand.
CCACCTATTTCGATTTTTTCAAGCTTATTGAATTCGAGGACGGTGTTGAAGAACCACTGTATCGTATTCAATCTTTCCAAAAAAGCATTAAAACGCCCAAAGACCATGTCTGGGTGAAAACTCCAGGGTTGAGGTTCTCTTTCTTTAAAGAACTGGGATAAGTTTCTCTTGCACCTTTGGAAGGACTTTATGAAATGCTTTAATGTCTGTATACAAAGACCAACACGTTGCATCGCTTCATCTATATCGCTGTGGAAAAGTGTTGTTGGATCCAGGAATTTTTTACCCTGCAAACTCATTCGACATAAAAAAATAAGAATTAAATCTCGGAAAAATTCTTCTATATCTCTTAAGATTTTTATTTTATTCATTTTGATTTGATATCTGAAATATTTGTCCTTTATTCAATACTAAATCATTTTTCCGATTGTTATTCACTTAAATTCTTGAGTACCCTCCCGTACTACGCCAGAATAAAAACTTTTGGAAGATTTTTGAAAAATCGGCGCATTCGCCATTTTGTCAAAAATAAAGTATTTACATGTGAAATTTTTCCATATAACAGCAACGAATGACGGGTTATCTAACTCTTATGAGATATCCTGTAAGATCGGAAAGAAAAAAGTCATCAATATTCAATTTTTTTAAATACTGTCAAGAATATTTAATTATAAAATTTCATGGGTAGTTTTTCCGAAAGTTTATTGTTGAGAATAATATGTCTAATCTATTAAAATTTCATTAATTTTTCATTATTAAAATTTTTTAAATCTACAGTATTTTCTTCTCACCTCTAAAATCAGGAGATTGCATATCTGCTTGAGTAAAATTATTATCCGAACTTGATCGCAGTATTTGCAGTTAGCCCAAATCAAACACAAAACTACCATAATGGGTTCCAACAGTGGTATACACTCACTGAAATCAGTTTCTTCAAATGTGGCTAGGTGTTTCTTCAAAGGTTGATAATACAAATGGATTTCTCTAGCTTCAGCCAAAGCCATAACGACGTTTTTGAAAACAGCTTTGAAACAACTGAAATAAGCGCTGTTTGTTATCTCTAAAATAGAGGCCATGCTCCTCACTTTGGCTTCCTTAAGCTGTTCATAAATATACCAGAGATTTTTGAGTCTTGAATCCCAAAAATCTAACTCTGTAATAATTCAGGTTAGTACTCAGTTTGAAATGGGAAGAATACTTACCATATGAAGGTGTTGGATTTGCAATATTGCCAACTTTCTCAGCACAGTCATTAACCAAAACATCATTAACTAAAGATGCCCACTTTATAACAACACCTTCAATCGCGCTTTTCAAGTAGAGGTCGCATTCTTCACCACAGCTTTCCTTCAAAATTCGTTCAGCTTCATGGACTTTCTCAACCCCAACAGGCATTGGCAAAACAGTTTGTCCATTAACCTGTCCTTTGACTTGATAAACGGTACTCTTAAGGCTATGAACATGCTTTTGTATATCTTTGGCAATAACAGTTGGCCATATATCGTGATTGGAGGTGTTTGAAAGAACTGGTACTAAAATCTAGGAATATTTCGATGATTTCTATTAAATGAATAGGAATGGTAATTATCGTTACCTCATCAACTAAGGATGCTAACTGGTCAATAACTTTACAAGAAAGATCACCAGCAACAATTGTTTCACCTGGTGCTGCTTTCGAAACTGCAACTACAGCCTTTTTGACAAAGTAAACTCCTAAAAGGGGCAGAATAATTTTAATAATACTAGGTAAAAAATAAGACACAAAATAGATAATAATACATCGAAAAAAAGGTATTTATCATTAAAAAAATTACAACCGCAAGACTACGGAAGACTAGAGAAAAATAATTATAGTTTCCTTTTAGATGCAAGTACAATTAAGTTTTCGTACAGGGCACCCACTATATTTCTTTATTTTCAAAACATTAGGTGGGTACCTACAAGGAAGGTATCGAGCAATCACGATAAACTGAACTACGTTTCATAACATAATTATAAACGATTTTATCTACATCAAGACTGATGTCATGTAATCACGCCATGTTTTGAAAATTGCATTGCAGGATTGGCTTCTGCCTATTCATAAGGGTTGGGCTTCCATATAAAATAAAACACCTTTTCAAAGCTTCAAAGTTAGGGTAGGTATATAACGGGTGTTTTTTTTCGAGGTATATAACTTTAAGTTGGCATTACTGCTCAAGATGGCGACCGATTTAACAGCTGTCAAGTGATTTATTCTCAGTTTGGTTTGGCAATTCATCATGAATAGACTCACGTCTGAACAACGCTCGCAAATAGTGCAATTTCATTTCGAAAATAATGGTTCTGTGCGGAATACGTATCGCGCACTAGGTCCATTAGCGATGAAGCGCCCTTCTGGTTGAATGGCTACCTCAACAAACAAAACTGCCGCATTTGGAGTGAAGCTAATCCTCAAGTGTATGTCGAAACACCGTTACATCCAGAAAAACTGACTGTTTGGTGCGCTTTATGGGCTGGTGGAATCATTGGTCTGTACTTCTTCAAAAACGATGATGGCCAGAACGTTACAGTCAATGGTGATCGGTATAGAGTCATGATTACAAACTTTTTCATTCCTGAATTGAACAACCATGATGTCCAGGAGCTGTGGTTCCAACAAGACGGCGCAACATGTCACACATCTCGTGCCACAATCGATTTATTGAAAGACACGTTTTGGACCTGTGAATTGGCCTCCAAGATCTTGTGATTTAACACCGCTAGACTACTTTCTGTGGGGCTATGTAAAGTCATTAGTCTATGCGGATAAGCCACAAACCCTTGACCATTTGGAAGACAACATTCGCCGTGTTATTGCCGATATACGGCCACAATTGTTGGAAACAGTCATAGAAAATTGGACGTCCAGATTGGACTACATCCGAGCCCGCCGTGGCGGTCATATGCCAGAAATCATATTTAAAATGTAATGCCACAAAATTATCTTACGGATAAATAAAATTCATGTCAATCGAATAATCCATCGTTGTTTTATTGCGATTTAAAGTTCTATACTGCTCTAAAAAAACACCCTTTACAATTCTCCCAACTCTGATATGTTGAAATTTGATATTTCATTATTTTCATTTCCGAATCTGATTATTGCAAGAGCGAAATTTTATTTGATTAATTTCAATAACTTTAAATCTTAACCTCATGATAAGGTAATCTGGAAGAGGAATCAAGAAATTGGCAATTTCATGGTGAAACATAGTAAGTCATTTGTTTGGGATAATAAAAAACAAAATTTCAATTTGAATACGACGTTAGGTACCTATACATCTCTGGCTCGTTAATATAATAAATAACCATACAGACCTTTAATCCAATTTGAATAGGAAAACAATAAAATTATGCAATATATTCACACACTTCATTTATATGCTATAAGTAATGCGTATTTTTTTTTTGAGAATTGATAAGAAAAGATAGGTATATCGACTCACCTTTATTCTTCAGTTGGGGTAAGGGAAAAGAATTGAATGCTACCAGCTGAGCAGCTGGTGTTAACACAACAATGAGTGTTATCGGAAAAGGTCTCTCTAAAAATTTCATCACCACTGCTTTATGCTCTTCAGTGGACATCATTCTGGTCCATTTTTCCGGCTTCAACTTCAGCGTTTTCTGCACGAAACTACCCAAAAAGTCCATGCGATGGTCCACCTGTACAGGCGGTTGTTCCATGATTCAAAAAAAAAAAATTCCTGCACGTAAAAATCGAAGAATTTTTCCACTGAGAAAAAACGGTTTTTCACTAAGAGCGGAATCGATTATCCCACAGTTTTTATCGTGAGCGAGCTATCGTGATCAAATTGGGACTGAAAAAGGTCAGCATTCGTAACAAGTTGGTAGCTGGGGGATGAACAAGAACAGTTGAAAAGTTAGCACTGACATATATCATGGCACAATCACGTTATTATAAATTTGCGTGGTGGCATTTGGATAGTCTCAAGGCCCGTACCAAGACACGGTCTTCCTTAGCTAGGCAAATGACAACCCCTAATAAAATCAGGAATTATTCCAGCATCGATTTTGTCCCAATACCGACTTTTTGTTTCCATTCATATAATCTGAAAAGACCTTTGTTCTCCTGTCGCTATAAAAAGAATCTTCGATTTAAAGTACGCCGCTTGAACTTGAACTTTATTATCGATCCCTTTAAATAAAATATTCCAATAAATTCTCTTTTTGAAAGGGAAGTCATTGATTTTGAATCAATCGCTCGCTCCTAGCACTCACATCAATTTAGAAACTATTTATTATAAGATCAAATTCACTAGCTTACCCATATACAGGGTGTCCCGTAAAGACCACGTCAAACCGAGGGAGAATGTAGATCAAAGGATAACCCACCTGCTATGACAAAATTCCCATTATAAAAGTCCTACCGTTTTCGAGATTTTTTTTTTTGAAAATAATGAATTTTTGCCCCTCTCAATAGTTTTGTCCTTACGGTTGGTACAATTTTACATCTTTTTGGTTAATTTTTTCAGTGAAATATTGCTGAAGAATGATTTTATAGTTTACATTTAAAACATCCTCCGAACATTTTAAAGGGAGGCTATGAGAATTATTTTTATTGGAAATTTTGGTAGTGGATTATTTTGTTCATGAAGTTTAGTCCATCGTAGTGGAAAAAAAATGTACCGAGCTACTGCTGCACATTACACCAATAAATTGTCTATTTCATAGTGATTTCAAAGAGGTATCACACAAGTCATTTGTTATTCAAAGAAAAACGATATGGCTGTTTTATCCAAATGGGTACGTTTCTGACAAAATCAAGTTTGTCAATTCTGTTAAGAAATCTTCGATATTGCATTACTTAGTGAACAATGGCAATTCTTTACGTGCGAAAATATTACTCGCATAATTATTCACCTCAACGAAATTCAATTCTGCCGGCAAATTTTGATAAAACATCATGCAGATCCAGATTTTTTTAATAACCCTGTATAACTCTTCCGAAATAAAAATTATACGGGTGTTCCTAAATGAGAGATTTCTCGGATAATTTTAAGGAAAAAAGTCCTATAAACATGGGCCCCCAAACGCTTTATTCCTTGAATAACAGGAATAAGAAAAAATTGTGAGTCAATTTTGGAAAAAAATGTTTTTTAAGAACTTTAAAGAATTCACTTTTTCAAAGTTGGATTTACCTCCCTATGAGTCAACTGTAGTTACGCCACAGCTTGTATAGTCCTACTTTTTTCCTCGATACAAATTGAGTGAATAAACTGCTAAAACTTATAATTATTAATTCATCACTGTATACTTATACTATTTGAATTTTTATGATAATTTGGATTTTCCTAGGGATTACTAGAGAATTGTTAGAAGTTTTTGTCTTTATATGTAGCAGAAATACGTCAAAACTACACGTAATCAAAAAGTGTATTATTTCTTTTTGCATTTTTCTGAACTACCAACAAGTGGTCCAGCAGAAAAAAAAGTTCTTGAGGAAAGAAAAGAGACACTGTTCCAGAAAAAATAACTACCTCTAAATTTGCATTCAAAATTAGCATATCACATGATGAAAATTCAGAATATCTATGCCAAATTTAAGTCAAATTTCTTGTGCTATGAGAAAAAGAATTTTAAAATGACTAGAACTTCAATACCCCTGTATCTTGAAACCAAAGCGTTTGCGGATCAATGTTTATGGGCATTTTTTATTTAAAATGATGCGAGAAATCTGCCATTTTCGTTCATATCGCCAATTCAGGAACAGCCTGTATAATATACATACACTGTGTCCATAGAGTATGGAACAAATTCATTTTTAGCTAAACAGACCATTTCAAGAAATAATCCTGAAACACGTCGATTTTTTATTTTAATTTACCGTATTTTAAAATAATAATCTAATATGCAGGGTGAATTACTTTCGAGTAATGACGTCACCGTCATTTTTTTTTTAATGGAACATCCCCATTTTGTCTCAATTTTCCGATTACTCTGATTCCAAAAATGTATCACATGTTGATTCCAATTGGTACAAAATGGACAAAAATACAATAATTTTGTGTGTGCTCATAAAGTAACGCGTAACATTCTTTTTTAGTTAAATTAACAATATTATCAAAAATACTTATTGTCTAGCGGCAATTGGTTTGAATGTAACATCCTGTAGTTTGTTACATTTTTAGATTAATAAAATGAGCTGTTTCCAAACATGTTTAGTACTTGTGGTCTAGCAGACAGAATATGGAAGAAATTATTTCTTATCAATTTGAAAAAAACATAGTCGTCTAGATTTTTGTGAATTGTCATTATTTGTTTAGTAATTATTGGTGTTCAATGACAGTTTAGTGCTTCAATATTTTTGGTATTCGTGGATGTTTTAATTATTGCTTAGATTTAATTCGAAGTAGAAATGGAGTTACTAAGTGTAAAACAAAAAATTGAAATACTTATGATGATTGGGTATGGAGACAGATCGCGAACTCAGATGGAAGTGTGCAATTTGATTAATAATAAATGTCCATAAGGGCGTTCAACAGTCAGTAAGATCGAAAAGAAATTTAGAGAAACTGGTACGGTTGAAAATGTACGCAATTCAGGTCTTCCCTCTGCAAATGCTGATACAGCATTAGATGTTTTACCGAGTTTTGAAGAAGATGCGCACGCTTCTGTGCGTAGTTAGTCGCGATATCGATCGGTGTTATCTGTGGGTGTTAGCAAAACAACGGTAAACAAAACAAACTATTGACGTTTGAAAAATGGCATACTTATAAAATCAAACTGTTGCAAGAATTAAACGAAGATGATTCCGATAGAAGAATCCAATTTTGCGAAGAAATTATGGATAAATGTCACCGAGACCCCCACTTGATACAAAACATAATTTTTTTTGATGAGGCCCCCACTGGATGCGTGAGCATCATACACAATACCCCCAAAAGGTACATGTATGGGCTGGAATTGTAAGAAATCGAATCATCGGACCCTACTTTACGTAATTTGTTTCCCAGCAGACGTAATCCTGGAGGTTTTGATGAAAGTTTATGGTTTCAACAGGATTGTGCACCTTCACATTATGCTGCAGATGTTAGGAGGTACCTAGATGGAATTTTTCCGAATATGTGGATTGGTAGACGTGAACCTACTGAATGGCCAGCGAGGTCACCAGATTTCAATCCTTTGGATTATTTTATATGGGCCCATCTGAAGAATGTTGTTTATAAAACGAAACCAGCAAATATTGAAGAATTTAAAGAGAGAATTCAAACAGAAATAAACAATATTACTCAAGAAACCATACACAAGTTTCAGGATTATTTCTTAAAATGGTCTGTTTAGCTAAAAATGAATTTGTTCCATACTTTACGGACACAGAAGTTACTGAATAAATCTTGAATGTTTTTCCACTAGTTATTTTGAGATCCTCTGCCCTCTTGCTGTAATAGCAAGTGCTATACTAATATCATAGTATAAGGAATTCTTTATACTATGGTAATATTAAATCAATAAAAACTATGTATAGAAATATATTGTATGATAATTATTCTTTGATATACATTTAATTTCAATAAGATATTTTTTCTTGAGAATTTGGGTTTTGTGAGCATAAAGTTTGGAGAATATTTTCAAAAGGAAGTATCTGAATATTTTTAGCAATTAACAATTATGTTGAAGCTATACATTACTTTTCATGCCTCAATTTTCAAATGTCATTCAAATGAACTTAATGATTGTGATGTCTTTATTGATCATCTTCCACAAACAATTATACAACAAACTACTTAATGAAAAATAAAATATAACTAAAAAAAATTCAACTAGACATTTTTGGTTTCTAACGTAGCTACTCCATGAAATATTTCAGATCATTAGCGACAATTATTAAAATCAACTTAAAAAGCTCATTTCCTACAACGAATAATATCAAGCAGGTCTTCCTACAGGACACAAATATTCATGTGATGTATAATGCTGCATTCACTTATTATTCATACAAGAATAGCAGACACAGTCATACTGCTCATCATACCTAAAAAATATGCATACTTGTTATTTCATAAACATATAAAAATACAATAAACCTCGACTTACATCAAGAAGGAGCAGTTTTCACAAAAAATTTCCCTGCAGATATCACAAGGTCTCAAGCAATTAGAACAGATCATTTTATCGCAGAAATAACATCTCACCAAAGGATGTTCATCAGTAGGACATGAACATTGATTTGGCTTAGAGACCTAGAATTTGAAAAATATTCTTATTAGAAAAAATGCAAGGTATTCAGGTTTTACCTTAGTTTGAGAGGAACTCTTAGATGCTGCATCGAAGAGTTGATTTATTGTTTTCTCTGCAAGCAAAACAATTTAACAGTGCTCTGAAATTTTTGCCATCATACCTGAAGAATGAGATTTTATTTCACGTATTTTGATTCCACCGCTTTGCGATGAAATTTGCTTCTTAATAGCTCGTTCAGCGGTTTCTGCTTCATCAGACTGACGAGCTCGTTTCGGCATTTTTCCTCTTCAATTTGTCAACTTGTTTTGAAACGCCTTGACCTTGAATAATATTGTTTTGATACAACCCCAAACATATTACTGATGTCAAACGTCAAACTGAGAAAAAGAAAATGTTAGCCCACGTTTCAATAAATGCTATGCATGTAATTGGCGTGACAGTGTAAATTTGATGATTGGTTCGTGGGCGATTTTGGAGGCGACGTCGACCAATGAAAAAGCAAAACGTTTCGATTTTTAAATATAATTCCATAAGCAACTGAAGAATTCTCTGTGAACGCTGTGATACGCCTGACATTCTGTAGTCTGGTGATAAAAAGATTTTGTGATAGAATTCCGGCTGAAGTGTTTACGTGTTAATTCTAAGTATAATTTCACGTATCACGTCGAAATGGCTGTGTTAAAAATATTATTAGGTGAGGAGAAACCTAAATTTAATTAATTTCTAAATTATGAGTTTCATTTTTTTATTGTAGGACTTACATTATTTTCGGCAAATTGCTTTGCCTTATATAGCCCAAGCTCGGATGTTATTGAGTTAACAGAATCAAATTTTGACAAATTAGTTACTAAAGGCGATGAAATATGGATAGTTGAATTCTTTGCACCTTGGTGTGGCCATTGTCAGTCATTTGCTCCAGAATATCAAAAAGCAGCTACTCGATTGAAGGTATTTCTTATAAGAAACCTATATGGCACATAGGCGATTACTAATGCTTATATTTATAGGGAGTAGTAAAAGTAGGTGCTGTAAATGCTGATGAGCACAAAAGTCTAGGTGGTAGATTCAATGTACGAGGATTCCCAACAGTTAAAATATTCAGTACCAACAAGTACAGTCCTGAAGAATTTAATGGCCAGCGAACTGCTCAAGGACTGATTGATGCTGCATTGTCTGCTATCAAATCTAAAGTAAAAGGTGGATCTTCTGGTTCAAATAAGGTAAAAATTATAGAATATATAAATGAAAAATATTTATGTACATTTTTTTACAGGAATCAAAATCTGATGATGTCATCGAGCTTACTGACAGCAACTTCGATAAGTTAGTACTCCAATCTGAAGATATGTGGCTTGTAGAATTCTTTGCTCCATGGTGTGGTCATTGTAAAAACTTAGCGCCCCATTGGGCTAAGGCAGCAACTGGTAAATTAAATTCCATAAATTCAAATTTTCATCTTCTCACAAATTTTATTTTTAGAGCTGAAAGGTAAAGTCAAACTGGGAGCCCTTGATGCTACCGTACATCAAGCTAAAGCTGCTCAATATGGAGTAAAAGGTAGTGATTATGAAAAAATTTTTAATTGCAAAAAAATTTAACAATTTTTTTGTTGCATTTAGGTTATCCTACAATCAAATTCTTCAATACTGGTAAAAAATCAGCTAGTTCAGTTGAAGAATATGATGGAGGTAGAACTTCCAGTGACATTGTTACTTGGGCACTAGATAAATTAGCACAAAATGTACCTCCACCAGAAGTAGTACAGATAGTTGATGAGAAATCTTTCAAAGAACATTGTGATAAACCTCTCTGTGTCATTTCGGTCCTCCCACATATCTTAGATTGTCAATCTGAATGTAGGAACCAGTATCTCCAAACTTTGGCTAAAATTGGTGAGAGATACAAACAGAAGATGTGGGGGTAAGTGTTAGAGTAATTACGAAGTAAATATTTATTAGTGATGAAATTATTGAATACAATTCTTTTCCACAGATGGTTGTGGACTGAAGCAGGTGCTCAATCTGAACTTGAATCTGCTCTTGATATTGGTGGGTTTGGTTATCCCGCAATGGCAGTTATGAACTCTAAAAAACTAATTTATTCCATTTTGAGAGGATCATTCTCTGAAACCGGAATCAATGAATTCCTCAGGTGAGTTTATTGGCCCTTAAAAGTGATACAAATGCCATACATTTTTTTTTATATTGACTACAGGGATCTCTCATATGGTAGAGGAAATACAGCTTCGATTAGGGGTGGAAAATTACCCAAAATTTTGGAAGTAGCAGTTTGGGATGGTAAAGATGGTGAATTACCACCTGAAGAGGATATTGATCTCTCAGATGTCGACTTGAACGATAAAGAAGAATTGTAAGACTTAAATTTTCATAATAAATGTTTTTTGAATTCTGTTTCTACCTAACTGAAAAATGTTTCTATTTAATGTAAGTTTTGTACAAAATGTATTTAATTAATGAGATCTTCCTAATAAAATGTAATAAAGAATAGATAAGTTTTTACTCTTTGAATGATTATTCAAAAATATACCTGCATTGAAGGAAAATACTCTTTACTTCATTATTTTGAATGAAGGTTGGTTAATTTAGTCCTCAGTATTTCCTACTATATTTTAGAAATTATTGAAACAATCCAACAATAAAGATACCATGGATTTTGAATCAGTAATATTATTTTCAAAGTACTGTTATTACTTTGTGTTTACAAATTTCATACTGCATATTATTCATGTAGTTACTCAATTTCTTGAATTTTAATTTTCTGAAAATGTATATGGGTCTGATTTTCAAACTAGGAAGATCAATTAATGAAAGAATATCTTTTACCAAATATCATGCCGATAGGTTTTCCAACCTCCTCTGTGTTTTGAAGCTTTCATAACGCATGGATGGGTTTCTCAAACTTTGAATCTCAGTGAACTATTCTGTATGAAATTTTATCCAGCCTTTCATATTTCTGGCAAAAAGCCCTGATAGATTTTTGGATAATACATATCCCAAAAAACATTAACTGAATGTGACATTATAGTTTTAGAAGAATATACTTACTCATTTTATAATTATATATATATATATATATATATATACTTATTTTGCGTATGATATTCAACGTATCTCCACGATCCTGGCTTTTGCTAAGGAAAATGAGGATAGTCTTGTGAAATTGTCAAGCTTTCATTCCCATAACACTAGGAATAAGAAAATATTGTCAATTCCCAAACATAAGACATCAAAATTTGAAATGTCACCTAAGTATCAGTGTATTAAGATATTTAACCATCTACCTAGTAACATTAAGTCGCTCAATTTAATTAAATTTAAGAAAGTTGTTAAGTCTTTACTTCTAAAGAAGTGTTTTTATAGTGTTGATGAGTACTATAATGATAGTTTAGAAAATGTCTGAATTGTTATTATTTCTGCATTTCTGACTTGTCCTATACATAGCTTGTTTTGTCTAAAAGGATCAATAGATTATTATTATGATAGTTCAATATTTTAGAAGAAAAGAAGTGCTAATATTTATTTCGGCATAGATTTTAAAAAGGATTGAATTCATTTTTGTTATTATTAATTCTCACTCAGTACTTTAATTTAAATCTCAATTTTTTTCAGATCATTAAAAGTTTTTTCTATGTTTTTCATCTAGCCTACGAACAGTGTAGCCTTCGTTTTTAAATTGATATGTAAAACATTCATAATATATTGAATAAACTTACAAACGTAACTAGGCAACAATATATCTTGTCTGAAATTGTAGAATAACAAAAAGAAGTATATACATTTGTGTACTCTGTTCGATCAGGTATGTGTTAGTTTATATTGTTCGATATGATTTCACCTAGTTACCTATGTATTTTGCGTGTAGGGCTCGCGTGCAAGCTTTGCCCTTCCCTCTAAAAAAATGGTTCATACGTGTTCTACGGCAATCAGAGCAGATTTTTTGCATAAGGTTGACACGTATGTCATTTTAATATCGTTTTTATGCAGCTAAAAACTGAAATTTGAATTAATTTCTTTGAATAATTTTGAGAGCAGTTTTTATAAGGAAGAAAGTCTTTATATGTATGTTTGAAATCGATTTTTTCAGGTTGACTAATTCTTAACATTATTCTGTAAGGTGTACAATCAATATTCACAAATCTTCGACTGTTTCTGATGGATACAATACGGAACCTGAAAAATACCGATCAATATATAGCGTAAAAATAAAAAAATTAAGCTCCCCTTTGAAATAGGTATAAGGTGGTGTCAGGTATAACTCAATTAATTTGACGACCTGGATAATTCTGATAGAACCGGAACACGATTATTTAATCAATTCAAGGAATTAGAAGTTTTTTGATAGTGCTATTTCTAGGCCTTCGGGCTTTATCGAATTTATACGTACACTCTTGCATACAAGTTTTTGAAAGATTATCCGAATAGAGAAACTATTCGATTTTCTGAATTTTATAAGATAAGTAAACTATTTTTAAAGACGCCTGCTTGGCAAACTGCAACCAATAATAACACCAGAAGACACTCCAATCAAAGTTATTATTGAGCGCTTAATTGGAAATTTGCCTTTCGTAATAGTTACACTTATTTGATTTTTGGACTAGGATATGATAGAGATATAAGTAGTTATTTTGATGAAAACCGATATAATATGTTCATTATATCGGCAGCGAATTAATCGCAGTGTGTGGAGTAGCCAATTAAATATAATTCTATATTTGATTGTATCTTGGATAAATGTATTAGATAAAATGCGAGAGAAGTCAACAATAAATAGAGAAAATGAAAATAAAGTTTCAAAATCTGATCACTATGGCACTATACAGGGTTTTATTAGAACTATTTTGAGGGCCACTACAAATATATCTAAAACTGTTAGAAAGATAGGGTGGCTTAAATCACAAAAAAAGGGCGTTATTTATGGATGAGTGTGTTGGTGTGAACAGATCCGAAAAATCTCCATTGTTCCTGAGATTTCTCGAAAAAACTGAAATCGAGATTTTTTTTCTGTATAACTCATTTGTTTTTGGAGATAACTTCACGAAATTTGGTTTATAGCCATTATCCAATAATCACACTCAATCTGATACTAATGGTGTCTTCAGTTTTTTTCTGTTTTCCATTGTATCAGAGAAGCGATAGTCAAGTGATGATTTCACATAACAACTCTTTAAATTTGCGTACCTAGACTCGATACTTTTGTAGAGTGTGATACATTGTTGAATTCGTAATTTTTTTTCTTTATCACCTCATGAGAAAAACCAATATGGCGTTTATAAGAAAAAAAAATTGACTATCGCGTCTCTGAAACAATGGAAAACAGAAAAAAATCTGACGCACCATTAGAATTTCTATATTGGATAATGGCTATATAAACCCAATTTCGTGAAGTAATCTCTAAAAACAAATGAGTTATACAGAAAAAAAAATTTGGATTTTCAGTTTTTTCGAGAAATCTTGGGAACAACTTTTTGTAATTTAAGTCATCCTGTATTTCAAACGGTTTTCGATATCCCTGTAGTGCCCCTCTAAAAATAGTTCTATCCCTGTATATCTAAGTATTCATTTTTGAAAATTTTCGACCAAAATGATTCTTTGAATTACCAGAAAAATTTTAGCGGACGCACTGCAATTTTTGGTAAATTATTTTCAATAATAACCTTTTCTTCCTTCCCTAAATTTTTACTGTTACTAAACGTATTATAACAGTATACAGTTACTGTTACTATAGGTAGTAACAGTAACACTACCCAAATAGGTTTGGGTAGTGTTTAATCAAAAAAAAAATCGCTGCCTTATTGAATAAACTTCGTACAAACATCCAATAATTGATTAGCTCTAGAATTATGATAAATCAATTTTGCTGGTTCTTCCCAACCCAAAACGCAAATAAATGTTCATTACCAATTCTCTTCTTCTAAATAATAATAGATCTAATACATTTCATTATAAATTTTCCAAATAAAAGCAGTTTATGGTGATGCCTGCCCTGCATCTTCTTAATTTAAATTCTCATGCTACTCTATTAATCTGCCTTCTATATATCTTCTAGAATTGTTATCGATTCTGGCCAGCCTAATAGAGCCATTTATAAAGTGTCTTCAAGAGCATGATAGAGGATATAAAACAACAATAAATCATTATATACTTTTTCATAATGTCTGAGGAAAATCCACAAGGTTCGATTAGCATGCGCGGTGGAATTCTTGTCATGAAGGGAGTCTCACGCTTTCTTGCTGCCACGAGGAAGAGAAGTTCTATCGAAACTACGCCGCCAAAAACGAAAAGCCGAAGAAAAAAAATGTCCGACAAAGAAAATGCCTTCAAGTGCTTGCCGAAAATTACCGAAGCTATCAAAAAAGAAACGTCTTTTTCGAGGTAACCATCTAATTTCCCGTTTATCCCTAATCAACAGAAATTATTCCATATATCTAGTAAGAATAATTCGAAAATAATTTTCTCTTTTGCAGACCGGAAATTGAAGTTTTGTATAAAATTTTCAAAAAACTCGTTGCGCTAAATAGAAGGAAACCCCAGCAAGGGAAAATCAACCCCAGTCAGACATCAGCTGTTATCGGAAAACCTAATGCTATTCAAGAGGTATAGTATAATAAAATAAATAATTTTTTCGAATCTAGTTCATATTTTTCCTCATGAAATTCTAAATGTTTTACATGAATATTTTTCAAGGGTATTGACAGGACCATCTTCAGGGAAGTTTTACACAATACGTTCGATATTGTGACGGAAAATATGCTGATGGACAGAATTTTTTGTGTGTGGGATAAGAGCAACAGCAATCTTATAAGTTTGGAATCATGGTTTCATGGTCTAGATCTTTTTCTAAGAGGTTCCATACATGCTCAGATTGAATTTTGTTTCGAGGTTTATGATATCAATGCTGATGGTTACATTACGAAAGAAGAGATGTTTCAATTGATGAAGTAAGCTACGCAACTTTCATAAAACTTGGAGCAATAAAAACACACACACATTTTTTCTCACAGGTGTAAAGGAATCAAACAAGTAGTGAGTCGACATCAAAATTCCTACTACCTTTAATAATCCAAATTTCCTGGAAGGGTTTCAAATTCTGAAATACAATCAGCAAAACTTTTTCAAATCTTTCCCGATAATCAAATTATTTTTTATATCTTCTACTGACTTAAATAGAAACTTAACAAGAGAAAAAAGCCGGGTTGGTTGCTCCAAAAAAATTGTTGTGTTCTTGTGATCGACTGTGACGAATGCTTTTTGGTTTTGGCTCTGTCGGAAGGCGTCATAAACCATAACGCATAAAGCCTCATCATAATTAAATTAATGCGGTGTCAAAATGGTCTTTCTAGCATGTCTTCAGCAACCTTAAATATTCGGCTTTAGCAAATCTTCCTCCACATCTTAACAGATTTTGAATGCACTGTACGACTGATACAATTGTCTTTCACCAATTCCAGAATGCGTGTGTGAAAAACACCTTGAATTAATGAGTTAACAATAGGTTTTTTTCCAGAAATTGCCTAATCAAACATCCTCAAGAAGAAGATCCTGAAGAAAGCGTTAAAGATCTTGTAGATATTATAATGAAAAAATTTGATAAAGATAAGGACAGCAAAGTTTCTTTGGAAGATTACAAATTAACCATAGAAGAAGAACCACTTTTGTTACAAGCATTTGGTACATGTTTACCATCAGATAGAGCAAAAGAAACATTTCTATCTACGCTGAAGTGAGATTTTGCTGAATATATTATAATTAAAATAAATAATTCTTCTGTTATTTGTAGTTTTTTTTACAAACTATCATGCTTATTAGAATTTTGGGTAGATAGTAATTTCAAATTGAATTTTGGCTCCATATGTAAGAAATGATTATCTGAAATATAGATACACTGAGGTTGTTGATATATAAAGAGTTCACGGATAATCAATCATTTTTTCTCATGTATTCGATAGCCATTCGAAAGGTGTGGTGCAATTGCAATTGGTCCTGAAAGGTTTTGTATATTTGACTCTTTCTAACATGAATTTTAGTATTTTTTGGTTGAATATTCATTTATTTCTTATCAGAATTATTACAACCACATTAATATTCGCTTTGCGAAAAAAAAAACCGTATGATCCAATTACATTTTTCTTAGACAATTCGAAATTCGTGATCTGCTGAGGTCTGGAGCAGACCAATCGTAATTTTTGAATTGGATGATGCTAGTATTTTGTATTTCATTCCAATATTGAATCATTTTCATTATCTAATCATCTTTATGGGTTCGAAGTACATTTTTTTTTATTTGGGGATACTGACACAGAGAAAAGAGCAATTTTCAATCTAGTATGTTGGTGACATTGATCATAACAACTTTATGTCAAGGAAAGGATAACGATTAAGGTTAGTTTGAGATTAACATATAAATAATAAGTCTAACAGTAGGTTATTTATTTTGTGTAATGTTATTATTATATATTCCAACAAAATTCCTGGATCTATCGATTATGTAATGATTTAAAATTGGTTTTTCATTTACAGGAATCCATAGGAAGTATCAGAAAAATAGAGATACATATTTCTATAATGGGAACTTGTCTTTGATATTAAATTCCAAATTAGTTGTTACGTTTAAATGTAATAATGTATAGAAGCAAATATTTCAAGAGTATTTGATAACATTTATGTGCAAAATGATAACCCTAGCACAGCGTCTGAAAAAACAACAAGTTGAGACCAACAAAGCTCATAGTCGAATCTCAGTCAGAGACAAACTTTTAGTGAAAGAGTCACAAGAGTTAGCTCAGTTACTCCCACCAAATTGTTCTGTAGAATATGAAAATGAAAATGATTTGAGTAAATTCTTGCTAATATTGAAACCTACAGAAGGATACTGGGAGAATGGCATATTTAGGTTTGATATTTTTGTTACAGAGGAGTACAATATGGTTGTACGTATTCACTTATGTTTTCTAGAAAGTTAATTTTTATTGACCACTTTCATCAAAAAAGAAATTTTAGCCCCCAAGAGTCAAATGTTTAACAAAATTGTGGCATCCAAACATATCTGAAACTGGAGAAATTTGTCTATCCCTTTTACGACAACATAGTGTTGATGGACTAGGATGGTCACCGACCAGAAGGTTGAAAGATGTTGCTTGGGGTTTATATGCCTTATTCACGGTAGGTTGTTTATTTTATTCCACATTTTATTTTAGTATCAAACAAATTGAATGACTGGGGGAGGTTTATTTGAGAAAATTGGACTAGACTCCTTTACCAATGCTCTAATTTCAGTTTTCTTTTTTAGGATCTTCTCAACTTTGAAGACCCTCTTAATAGTGAAGCTGCTGATATGTATAAAAATTCTAAATTAGATTTTCAAAGTAAGGTTGAACAATATGTGAAGATGTATGCCAAAAACTAATTATATGGGTTTTTATGCACTAGTTATATTCTTGATATTTTCCACTATAGATAAATGTTTGAATGCAATATAAAGCTGTCATGAGATGTGTTTGGAATTTGTTTGTGAAATACTCATTAGATTTTCAATTGCATGAGAAAGAATTAGTCACCTCATCAATTTTTTTCAATGTTTCTAAATGTTTCATGTTTGTTGTATTTAACTGGGAAATCATAAGTGTTTTTTAAAATTTTCATTATTTTGAAAATGGACTTGAAACTCCAAAAATCGTTTTTGATTTCTGTTCTATGTATGAAACAATAAATTTAGTTTTAATGAGTTTAGTTATTTTTAATTGAAGGGATAACAAAAGAATACTTATTCAATTTGAATGGTGAATTCATATTCTCAGGTCATTTTTGAATGTGCAAATTTGATTTTTTTGACATCATTTTTGTTGCAGAGGTCATCAGGATTATTAAAAAAGACTCACGTGGCAAGAAGTCTTTATTTTAATTTCATATTCAGCTTTGTTGCTAAGTAGTGACAAAATCAAGGATGCTATAAGAACAGTTCTTCTCGTAGATGAAGCAGTTTTCGTTTTCTATCCCTTGTCTTTCTGCTTCTAAGTATGCCTCAAGGCTTTCTGTTTCATTGGAACTGGATGGTCTATAAAAAAAGTTTATAGCTGTTCTATTATCGAAAAGTTGCAAAGTTGTTATATTTACGTGAGAATAACATGGAGCAAGTCGCCTAAAACTCCATTTGTTAAGTTGATTGGATGAGTTGCTGTATCACAAATGAGTCTTAATAGGCATTCATAGCCTGGGAAGCCATATCTGCAAGAGAAATCTTTTGTAATTAACTGAAATTAATATAGAAAAATTCACCTTGATAACTTATTAGAAAGAAATTGATAAACTGAACTTCTTGTAATACTCCTCTCTCCAAGAATTGGTGGATATGAAAATGAGGTTTGATTTTCTGGTAAAACATAGTTCGCTTCCATATTATATCCAAGAAAAACATCCTCCTCCTTAAGTCCCAAAGGTATGCTTAATGTCACAAACAACTAAAAGTATACGCCAATTGATTTGATGTGAATAGAAAATTCACATTGTAAAATAACATACTCCCATGAAAGGGCCACCAAAAGGAAAACCAATAGTATTTATAAACTCCTCATCTTCCATTTTAACAGTCACGAAAATTGTATAAAAAACATAAACCATTTTTAGCATTCTACAATATATCATATTATTGAATAGATTTGAAATTATCCCGGAGTTGGAAAAATCACAAACACTAGTTCATTACATGGTTCATTCACTACTACTTGAGAGTAATAAAATGGTGAACATACTATGAAAAAGGGTCTAATTATAATGTAAATATTTCAACCGTTCTTTGAATCAACAGATTGGTATTTACTAATTGTTTCGGGAAACAAAGAAAATTCGAAAAAGTGATCCATTGAAAGTAGTATCATATTAACTGTTTCGACATAAATGGAATCATTTTTTTTCCGGAAGGTTGTATAGAATATTCAATGCATTTACAATAATCGAAAATCCTTTTTTTAAATGAAATAAAAACAAAAAACACATAAAGATGTTGCTTGTTCATGGAATAGTTCACCGAAAAATTACCTATTTCTATTAATTTCTGCAATTAATGAAGTATATATTGTTTATGTTTTCTAATAAAGTTGTTCTATTTGTGTCGAAAGATTCTGAGTGTTTATATTGGCCGGTTTCTCTAACACTCATTGAAACGATAACCGACTTGTCTCAAACAAAAGCTTAGGAAAGACGGGAAAATAGGAGAAATATCTCGATTAAAATTTTGGCGGATGCGCTACTATTTTGTCTATGTGAACTATAAGGAAGTATTCGTCTCCATTAATGTTCTCATCTTTTATTTGTGAATAACTTAATTCATCCCCATTCTTTTTAGGTTTTTCATTTGGTCTATAAGGCATTAACCTTTTTAAGCTTTTAATTGATGAAATTTTCTATATTATTTCCTTTTTTTAAGCGGACTGCAACGTCTGCAAGATTAGGGGAATTAATTAAATGTGAAATTTGATTTCCAGTTCCAGAATATCTGAACTGAAGTTCAGTTTCCAGGAACATTATTGTTTCTAATCATTCACAAAATCATAACGTACCTACTTCGTTTGAGGGTTTCGTATAAATATTTTTGATTAATATAAATATGAAATAAGCCTTAATATTCCTTCAAAAAAAAAATATTCGAATAATTTTTCCATGATAGAATCCTTTAGTATATTTAGTACTTTAAATAATTTGGTGGAGGTGCCGTACAGTTAAAACTTTGAAGAAGTGAGTAATAAAGAATTATTGATTTTTATGTGGAACCCAACTTATTTTCAATTTGTATTCAAAACATATGGCAAACATTTTCTTCATTTCACATTTTATTCCTTCCTGTACTGCTCAAATTCTGTTATTCAAAGATTCAGGGATTTCGGGAAATATTCAAATTACAGTACATACCATACATTTCTGTACAAAAGGTTGGTTAAACAGGAGTGAAATGAAAGATGTCGCCACTGTCACCGAAAGCTTTTTAGGCCTGATTTATTTGAAGTAGAGGCCCTTTGTGTAGGAATATTTCCAATCTATGCCCATAACTATATTATCTAATAACGTTTCAGTCAAATAGGGAGATGCTTTTGATTCTAAAAGTGTGTCAGATATGATCAAATACGGCGCTTTGGCATTTTCATTTACTTTCATGGAACCCACTCTTTAGCGCCTGTGTGAGAAGCGCTCTCTAATTTCGATCCAATTAGTTTATCATAAAAGCTTTTAAAACTCAATAACAAGGTTCTCACTAGAAAGCAATTATCGCTCTAACTCATTTTTTCTCTAATCGCGATCTAACCTGTAGGATGCATTTTTTCAGGACCTTTTCGTCACTTTATAATCCTTATACATGAATCAGAATTCTTCGTTTTAGCATTCTAATATTATATTTTGATTCTTACTGTGTAGGTAAATATAGATTTGATAGATACTAACTAATTAGTATCTCTCGAATACTGTGGAAATTTATTTTCAATTTTTACTCTTTATCTACCTTCAGTGCGCCTTTCAAAAATTGGACTTTTTATAGAAATTGAAATATGTAGTATGTATGATTATTGATTGTCGAGCTATTTTTGATCACTCCTATTTTATTTGGATCTACAATACTCGTATTTTCTGCAGGTCTACCTCAGATAAGAAAACTCAACCTTTTCATTAAATATTTAGATTTTTTAGCAAATAATATAATTAAATTAATATATGTATAATGAAAAAATTTTATTTTTTGAAAATTATTATGAATCCTACACTTACACAACACTAGACTGATGAAGGGTTATGTTACAAAGTATACACAAGGGCGTACCTATATCTTTTTTTTTTTCTAGTGGGGGGTAATCGAAAAAAAATTTTTTGACGACATTGTTTACTCATATCTATAATGTTAGAAAAAGAGGTTTGATAACGAAATTTGAACCAAATTACTCGAAATATATATTTTTTATTCGGTTGTTCTTGTTTTATACTGGGTGTTCCTGAATTGGAGTTAAGAAGGAAAATGAGAGATTCCTTGGGTAATTTTAAGAATAAAATGGCCCGTAAACTTGAGCCCGCAAACGCTTTGTTTTCGAGATACAGGGTGTTTCTTGTAGTGTTACTTTTTTGTGATGCTTAACCAGTTTAACGAATATTTATCAATCTTCACTACAGAGTTGGTAAATAAGTGCCAAAAATTATAATTGATTTATTCATCACAACTACCTAACTGGATCTTTATGATAATTTGGATTTTCCTGAGAATTACTATAGAGAGCTGTTTGAATTTTTTTCTCTAAATCGATTGCAGATACAACAAAAATACAACAAATCAAAAAGTGTAGTACTGAACCAGAGTTTTTTTTTTATTTTTCTAAACTACCAGTGGATCACAAAAAAATGATTCTGGAGGAAAGAAGCAAGCACCATTCCAGAAAAAAATCACCCTGTAGGTTAGCTTTCAAAATTAGGATATCACATGATGAAAATTTTAAATTGAATATCTATGCCGATTGAATTTAAATATCTTGTGAAGGGATGGTGCTATGACAGAAAAACTTGAACTTTAACACCTGTATCTCAAAAACAAAGCCTTTGCGGACTCATGTTATAGGACTTTTTTTCTTGAAATTATCTAAGAAATCTGTCATTTTCATTTGTACCTTTAGGGAACACCCTGTTCAAAACTGATGTTTTCACAAATAAATTGCAATTTGAATGAAACACAATAAATTGTACAACACAGCCCAGACAATTTTTCGATGCGAATTACTCAGCTAATTTCTTTGATAACTACATATTGAAATTTTGTGACGGGAATGATACAAAGAACCGAAAATAATGGGTAAGTGTATACCGATGACGAATGCAATAAAAGCATTCATCTTGAAAGCGAAAATTAACTCATAAACTGTAAAGAGGTCCGATTTTTTGCTGACGTGTCGATTTCAAAGGATAGTAAAATGGTTATTATTGGTTAATTTTATGAGAGATTCCTGAAATTTTATATTTTGAAAATCTTGGAGCAGGTAAATGGCAAAAGCCAAAAATTCACGTCTTCAACACCGCATATATGTAATTTATTTATCGTCCAGTATTTGGTTACTTCTTATCCTACAAGTTTTTTATTCAGTTGTCGAATTATTTAATGTGTTGAATATTTGCACATTTATTATATGAATATTGTCATTGTAATTTATGTTTATCTTCAAGACCCAGACTGCTCATAATTATATGATTTGTTGTTAACTTATTTTCATGTATTGTTTTGAAGTGCTAGTGCAATAAGTTTCAAAAGAGTGATATGATGTTCAAACCTCTCAAATAAAAAAAAAATTGAGTAAGTAAATATAAACAATATTTAAATTTTCCACCATCAGTTTTTAACGCAGTTGATTGTGTTTCACTTATAAAAGTTAAAGATTTTGAATTTACGAGAACTAATATCATATCTATTCGTGCATATACTTTTCGCTGAATATCTAAACTGGAAGTCGCCATCAGATAATTTTTAAAATTTTTTGATGCTTAGTTTTCCAAGAATTAGTCTTAAGAATTCGTTCTGATCTTTCTGGTGTAGATTTCATATACTTTCCAATATTCAAAGGAAACTATATTCGATATTTTTGGGATTTTTTCTTCACAAAAGTTTTTATATAGTCATATATATCATATATTTCCAAGTGTAAAAACATTAAATATTCTTAGTTTTTTCCCGATATCGGTAATTTTAGAATTTTGGGTTAGAAAATATAGCCGTTCGCTATTTTGTTTCCCTGGTGAATTCCAAATTACGAATTCGACGAAGACGAAATTTTGTAAATACAAAATTTCAGGGGTTTCAAGCTCGACTTTCCTGTTAGACGTTTCTATTTGAAATATGAAAATTCGGCATATTCACATGAGCCTATTCAGCTAAAATATTCCCAGCACTTCCACAAGAAATGAAAAAAAAAATGAAAAAAAAAATGAAAAAACTTTTTTCCATTTATTTTCTCATATATTATCAAGATTTTCAATCCCACTCACTCCTTCCTTCAATTGTTGCGTTAGTCTTAATGGTTTTCAAAATATTGAAAGAAACTTGAAAAAAGGGAAAATTTCCATAGTCAATATTATGTGAATTATTTTTACTGTAGATATTCTATGCGTGAACTCGATTCATTTCTTTAAAATGAAAGTAGTAGGAATGTTATTCATCTCTTGAATTTGAGGAATATCATAAGAAGGCATTTCAAATATTATGTCAAGAATTGTAAAAAAAAAATTTTTAACTTTTGATTTTCAAATAAGAACCCTATTTTTTATGATTGCATTGGATACTTAGATGAAAAATAAGGGTAGTGTTTAAACATGATTAGGTATGCTACGAAATTCGATAATTCAAGAGTTTTTCGAGATTTTATGAATTTGTGTTATACATAGGGTCAATTTCATTAGAGAGAACCCTATTTATGATTCTACGGTGAAAAATAAGGGTAGTGTTCAAATATGATTTTGCTCGCAAATTCAACAATTCGAAAGTTCTTCGAGATTATGAATATAATTATGTTATACACTGTGTCCGTAAAGTATGGAACAAATTAATTTTCAGCTAAACAGACCATTTTAAGAAATAATCCTGACACACGTCGATTTTTTATTTCAATTTATCGTATTTTAAAATAATAATCTAATATACAGGGTGAATTACTTTCGAGTAATGACGTAACCGTCATTTTTTTTTTAGATAGGACACCCCCATTTTGTCTCAATTTTCCGATTACTCTAACTGAGCTGATTCCAAAAATGCACCACATGTTGATTCCAATTGGTATACAGGGTGGACAAAAATACAATATTTTTGTGTGTCCTCATAAAATAACGCGTAACATTCTTTATTATTTAAACTAACAATATTATCAAAAATACATGTTGTCCAGCGGCAATTGGTTTGAATGTAACACCAAGTAGTTTGTTACATTTTTAGATTAATAAAAATGAGCTGTTTTCAAACATGTTTGGTAGGTACTTGTGGTCTAGCAGACAGAATATGAAAGAAATTATTTCTTATCAATTTAAAAAAAAACAATCGTCCAGTTTTTTGTGAAATGTCATTATTTTTTTTAGTAATTTATTGGTGTTCAATGACAGTTTAGTACTACAATATTTTTGGAATTCGTGAATGATTTAATTATTGCTTAGATTTAATTTATTATTTTTGTCCACCCTGTATCAAATGGAATCAACATGTGATACATTTTTGGAATCAGCTCAGCTAGAGTAATCGGAAAATTGAGACAAAATGGGGATGTTCCATTTAAAAAAAATGACGGTGACGTCATTACTCGAAAGTAATTCACCCTATGTATTAGATTATTATTTTAAAATACGGTAAAGTAAAATAAAAAATCGACGTGTTTCAGGATTATTCCTTAAAATGATCTGTTTCGCTAAAAATAAATTTGTTCCATACTTTACGGACACAGTGTATGTAGGATCAATATCATCCAATCTGTTTTTAGAGTGCATTTCACACTAATATTCTATTAGCATAGACAATAAAATATGAATTTTTCACAAATGACAGGTATATATACCATAGACGTATCAGGACGTATTAGGATAATAAGTCTATGATATATACCTATTCATTATATGATAGCTAACAGAATATAATTTCACTAAACGAATTCCCTCTATTCAAATAATGAAATTCTGGATCTATTCCATATTCACGGTGAATTCAACAGAATTGTTGGTAGAAAACTTGTGCAACATTCAATCAGAAATATCCACATTTACCTCCGATTAACGGAATAATCAATAAAGTTCTATTATTAAGATATGTCGGAAGTATGTTTCAAACTATCTAAGTTTTGGGACAGTTAAAGCACCTAGAGATTATACAAAGAAAAGTGAAATCATATAATAGGTACTATGGCTTTGATAATGCATACTTCTGTCACGTATGAAGTAATTAAATATTTAAAGAGTATTGCTTTATAAGTCTGGAAAAATATGGAATGAAATTGACCCTAAGTATAACATAAATTCATAATATCCCGAATAACTCTCAAATTATTGAATTGAGGAGCTTAATTATGTTTGACAACTAGGTACCCATATTTTTTACTGAAGAATCCAATCATAAAATGAATAAATAAAAGCAATCATAAAATAATAGGGTACTAATTTGAAAATTGAAAGTTATGATGAAATTTTGTTCACAATTTTTAGCACAATATTTGAAACACCATGGGTGATATTTTGAAATTCAAGAAATGCACCATATAGCTACATCATTCCACTTCGAAAAAGTGAATCGAGTTCTCGCATAGGATGTTTACACAGAAAAAATAATTCACATAATAGTGGTTATGGAATTTTTGGTTCAATATTTCGAAAACTATTAGGACCAACGCGACGAATTGAAGAAGGAATAATTGAGAATGTAAATCTTGATACTATTCAAAATATAAAATGAAAAAAAAGATTTTTCGAATTTTTTTGTCAATTCTTGTATAACCGGATTTTCGGAAATATTTTAGCTGAATAGGGAATAACGAATTTTCAGATTACAAATAAGCCGCGTTCTCCAGAAACATTATATAGACAGTCAAACTTGAAACATACATGAATATTGACTACGAATTTCAAACTAACATCACCGAAAACGGAGAAAATTCAGAAAGAGTGCTTGAAGAATAAAGACAGTAACAAATTTTTCTTGATGCTTATTTTCAAGTTGATCGCAATTTCAGGCAGATAGTATCCTCATTCATTTAAACTAATCGACAACATCAATGACATTATAATAAATCACATCTTACATGTGAATATTGGTATAATATTCAGTTCTGTGATCCCCAATGGCAGAATCGTTTAAGAACGAGCGCACAAAAGCTCCTGATACGATTTTTCTATACGAACATTTTCATATTTTCATCATTGGAAATAATACTTACCTGAATTGAAATAAGCATAGATTTCCAAGCGCAAACATATAAACAATTTCTTGTTTTTTTTTTTCTTTGCTGCAACTGGTTTTCATAATAATACTGTTCAAACAACGATCTGGTGTGGAAAACAAAATACCTATAATAATAGAAGAACGTTGGACCTCTTCACCAATTGAGGTGTTTGTTGAAAGCGACCCAGGGGACTCAGGAAGCTCTGAAGAGCACTTTGTCACCTCGCCTGATGAGCCAATATTGACACAATCAACGAGATACCGCCACCCAAAGATCATTTTGTGACCACTCACAAATGAGAGAGATTTGTGAGGCATTAAAATATACCACTACTGCATTCTTACATTGTTTGAATACATACATTGACAATCTTGAATAACACACGAACAACTTTGTTTTAACGAACTTCTTGACTATATTACACTTATTACATGCCTTCCAGCTAATCAAATGATGAAGAGCGTATTCTAAACTCTCGTCCTGAAGATCCCTCTATTTTGAGATATAAAATCTTGTGAACAGATTCTCAAAAACCATTTCATGACTGAAAAGCCAGCCGTGATCAAGAAGTTGGAACCTATTTCCTCACAAAGAGAATTTTCTTCAAAAGCTACATTTTTTTAGATTTCAATACATTTTTTTCTCAATATTGGTACAATTATTTATATCTTTTAGTTGATACTACTGAAGAACGAATTATGTTTCTTAGTTTACAACATTCTGTATTCAATATTCTTCATTAATTCTGTAAAGGCTGATGATTCCTAATCTGTTGTGCAATCTATAACATTCACTGATCTTTTATACAACAGGAATATTATCTAGCAGTTGCCTCAAAAACATTTTATGATGAATATTTCGCGAAGAACATAGCATCAACGACTGATGGATTAATTATGAAAACAAAACAAGTACCTATTTGAAATTTTTGAGTATTCCTGAATATTTTTGTGAATCCCATGCAAATCTGATTTTCAGTTTCGATTGTTGGAATACTTGTGGTAAAATACCTTTCCTATGGCTAAAATTCAATCTGAAAAAAGTATTCTGAAAAACTGCACCTGCACATTAACTGAATCTTTAGATCTCCTAATGGTATTTTTAAGGTTTTACAGTTGAAATTCTGCATCTTAGATTGATAGAATATAAAACATGAAATTTCAGTCTTCAAATTTTACCATTGCTGAGCTTCACCTATAAGAATTTCAGATGTAGTTGATATTTTTTTAAATGATCCCAAACGATAAATATTGGATACATAGGTCAAAAATTAGTGAACAAATGAGAAAATTGATATCTGAAAACTCGAGAAAATAAGTGAAATTAGAAATTCATAAAATTTTCATAACAAAGTGAATATAAGTAAATATATGTAAACGAAAATAATGAACGGTTGTGAAACATTCCTAAACGTTCTTTCTACAAGTTGACGTCAATGTGAACTGAACAAAACCAATTTTAACTCAATGCCAGAAACCAGTGATGGTAATGTTGAAAAAAGCTTGAACTTTCTTCCCATAAATCACAACGCTTCAACTTACAAAAATGTATATGAGTAGGGATTCACGGCTTGGCTTGATTTTGAAGCTACTTGCCTGGAGCTTGACTTGATTTCAAGTCAAACTCAAATCAAGTAGTAGTTTTTCATGTATTTATCAAGTACTTGAATCATATCAAGCTACTTAGTTTTTAGTTTTATTGTGTAGTGTCACATCAATAAAAAAAAAGATGAAATGGGATAGAACCTTGCAAAAAATTTTTTTATTTATTGAACTCAATGTAAAAAATCGAATTTTTGAAATAGACACACAAATTGAATCACTTTAAATAATAACAAAATAAAAATAATAAAAAAATAAAGTTTCTAAATATTGAAAAACCTCTAGGCTTTGTTTGATCTGATATTTTTTCATTCAGGATCTAAGACACATGAGGCATCTTAAAGATTTATCGCCTAACCTATTGCGGGTGTTTGTAACTGTAAAAGCAGCTCTAGAAAATTGTATTTCAACAGTAGCTGAAGATGTTGGCGTCGATGAAAAATCCTTGGCCATTTTGGCCAATTTTGGAAAGATATTTCTGAAACTACCAAAATCTATCAATAGATTTCATAGAAATATGAGAAAACTACTAATAAAGTCACACTGGCGAATGCTTCAGTCTCTCGGCGCTCGAGGAATCCCCTTATTCAGTCTAAGCGTGCACGATATTGCAGAAATATATGGCGTGCGACGCGTGCATATCAAGCTCAAGTGATATCAAGTAGCTTGATATGAAGTCAAACAATAAATATCTAAAATCAAGTCAATCTCAAGTATGTAAATTTTCACGAGCTTGATTTTCAAATCAAGTATAGTTGGTTAAAATGTCGAACTACTTTGTTTGAAGAATCCCTACATATGCCAGGCAAAATTTTGGACCATATTCAGTTATTCGACTCACAATTCGTCGTATCGTAGACACATTTGAAGTAGTACCAACATTACTATGTAGGTACTGGTTCACTATCAAATTTGTATACAATACTACGAAAAGTGAGTCGATTAACTGAATGATATGATATGAATTATTCTTGAATTCAACCCAGTTTTCACAAATAATAATTATATTGATATTTTATCCTGAAAAATTAGTTATAAACATGAATCGCTGAGCACTGATTTTGATAAAACAATTTCCCAATTTCTAGAAGTTGTTGAGACGCTTATCTTTCCATGATTAATGGCAATCAAATGGCATAACCTACTAAACACAAATGACATAAGAAATGTCAAAAAATAATACAGTGTTTCCATTATAATCATGATCTATCGAAAAGGAAACAATTAAAAAAATTCAAGAATGTATTAATTATTATTTTCATATGCTTTCTCGTTTCCTGAAAAAATTAATGTGAAAAAAGTGATAAATAGCGAAGTTGAAGGTTCCACGTCATTTCATGGTGTGACAGACAAAATTTCGTACAAAAATTTCAAGAATACGAATAGGAAAAAAACGCGCAAAAGCTCCTGTCTTCACACCTGAACTTCTCTTTGTTTTTTAACGAGTCTACATTCTTCACATAATGTTAAGAAAATCCAAACATTACCAATGCAGATCCAGAATATGAAGCTCCCTCGACGTATGTAGCTACCACTTAGGGTGTCCCAACAATTACATCCTCTCTATTTAGTCCACACGTTGAACATCAATAATAGGTTTAGAAACAAACACAAATGAAACTTATTTTAACAGGAGCAATCACAAAACGTGAAACTGCCGCTGTATAGCGAGCACAAAAGGTGTTAGCGCCAAAATCGACGGGTCCCCAAAAAGGGAGGTTTCTGTTCGGGTGTGAACGATTCTCTACAGGGCGTCTTGACAATGCTATCAAATTGCCACCCCATACAATGTCGCAATTATTCCCCAATTTAAATACACTCCAATAAATACTATAACAAATTGTGGCCATTCGGGATCATCGGTGCGTGTTGTTAATCAAGTAATTGCCCACAAAAGAGTCGATATTTCTCGTTGAACTTGAAGTGTTTATTGTGTGCTTGTGCTTTGTTGGAAATTCAAAAACTTCTTGGGTGTTTACGGAAACATTCTTTGAGGTGGGCTGTAAACATGTCTTTGTACCTCTGGTCGCATTTCTTGAGGTTTATACAACTATTTCTTTGGTTGTTTGGGATAACGGAAATCCATTTTGAAATGGGTGAAATATTTTCTCTATTTCAGTATTGTAACAGTATTGTTCATTACAGTACTAACAAGAATACTATAATGAGTTTATTACAGCATTATTTTCAGTTATATTTTTCGTTTTGTGGTTGTCTACACTGATTTCCGATCCTATCAAATCTCAAGACATTTCAATTGTCTTAAGTAATTGCACAAGTGCATCAAAATTACCGATAATTTTGCATGAAAGCGTGTTGTCATAAAAACTGCATGAGTTCATTTTCATTTTTGGAGAAAGAGCCAGACACCGAAGGTGGAGGGCTCTTTCTCCAAAAATGAAAATGACCGAATGCAGTTTTTCAAAGAAAACACGCTGGAATGCGAAATTATCCGGTAATTTTGATGCACGAGTGTAATTCGGGGGAATATTTCCCGAATAAACTGTAACATCACTTGTCAAACTGATTTAGAATGGAATTGCCATAGATTCGAACTGTGTAAGATGCATAGATACTATGCATCTATGAACAGAACAATTATCGCATGGCTGTTTCGCTTCCTACAATGCAATTATCGCTGTAATTTTCGATAATTGTTCTCCAGATACATAGAATTTTTGACAGGAGGGAAATATTAGGTTGTATTTTTCGTTTTGTGGTTGTCTACACTGATTTCCGATCCTATCAAATCTCAAGACATTTCAATTGTCAATATAACATAATTTAAATAAAGTGAAATGATTTGCAACATCATTCACAATTACGCTTAATTCTGGTGGTATTTAATCGATTTCGTCAGACATAATTCACGAATTTAATGCGTAATTATAAATTATTTCAAAATTCGAAACGTACGATTCAAATTCCGTAATCTGTCAATTTTGGTAACAGTCACACCAACTGCCAAGATACAATACAAAAGTCACTAGGATGTATAATCTGAATTTTTCATTGAATTCCGACAATATTTCACAAAAATGGACTGAAATACAGAAAATTTCGTCTAAAACTCGCTGCAGAAGGCAATTCTAATATTGCTAGTTTATATACTATTACAGATCGATAAAATCCTAATATGACTTTATACTATCCTTATTCCAAGTTTAGTATATTTAAGTTGAAATAATCTACACTTGCTTTTAATTCACTTCGTGTTTACCAATAATTCCCGTCAAATCAATAGGGTAAATGCACTGGTTCTCAACCAGTTAACAGAAACATCTATTTCGAGCACGATTTTTTCACACATAAACTTATCAAATTTTAATGGTGTTGGTGTTCATCGATTCTTTGGCGAGTTTTAAATGATTTGTGATATAATTTTTAGCGTTCTTTTCGCATTTAACCTTTGAAATGTGAAAACATATAGAAAATCTCAATAACCTTCGGTTCTCGACCACGCCGCAGAGTACTCGACCATTTTTGTGTTAGTTTTCGACCACTGATAATAGTGGCCGCTCCATTTAAAAATTTTATAAAAAACTTTAGAGCGAGATGAGTGATTAGTACTTACTTTCATACCGTACCATCGACATCACTACCTATCACTCAGATGGGCTTCAGATGAGGTTATCAAGTAAGAAACACTCGGAACGTAAAAAAAAATTATTTTGCAAAAGTTTCCACTTTCTATAAATATTTCAAAATAGCAACTCATACAACATTATTTGGTTATTTTGCTCTTAATATCTATTTAGAAACTAATGAGTAAATAAAATATAAAACACCGACCACCAGTGGTCGAGAATTAAGTACAATCAAATTGGTTCTCGACCGCGAATAAATAGTAGTAGAAATAAGTGTTTCAACGTTAATTCGGTGGTCGCAAACTAATATTCAGAAAGAAGATATATAAATGAATCAGGGTATCGAAAAAAAACGAAAATGATCCAACGGAAATATATCGGTTGAAATAAACAATTATTGAAGTAACATATTGGTTCTCGACCACTTTGGTCGAGAAATAAAAGATACAAATTTTCCAATACCAGTTCGCGACCGCCGAATATTGAACAAAAAAATATACATTCATTTGCTTTTTGATTGAAATACACTCGAAAATATATCTTATAGTTGATATGGAACGAAATATACACACATAATTCATTTAAAATAAGAAATAATTAGTATTTTCTGGTCATATATCACAAAGCACTTTTCTAAGAGAGGACGAGAAAGAACCCTTTTCTATGATAGACGATTATACACTAATTTTTAGCGCGAAAACTTCGACCTATACCACTACTATGCAAACTATCTTGGAAGGGTAGAATGGTCGAAAACACGTACCGCGAAAATATTTTGCACTACATGATATATTTTTATTATTATTTTATCTCAAATCACGGAATGGTCGAGAACCAGTGCCGGTTGGCTAACCAGTGCATTTACCCTATTTGGTAAGGGATATTATCTTGCCCAAATGACAAGGCTGCAGTGTAATGGAAAAATTGTAACCGGTTAATTTTTCTGAATTTTTCGTATGTCGTAGAACATGACCTAAACAAGAAAGTCAATGGGTCCAACCCAATTCTATGAATAGTTTTCGACATACAAGGTGTTGAAGTTGGCATTTTTCAAAGTAACATTTCTCGTAGGAAAACATCTTGAATAAAACACTTTTGCGCTACAAATATTGCTTACCCATAAGGTATTAATCTAAGTTGGTTTTCAATAAAAATAATATGAGTCAAACATTATTCAAAATGAAATTCGTTTAGTTCATAATTCACCCTATAATTGAAAATGTCGTGCGTGGTTTTTTCCAAATTTTTGTCAAGTTCGAGTACACTACAATAATGTCAAATAGTATTGGCTCTGCTATGACCAGTTTTTGAGATACACAGGGTAATATATTAAGAGAAGCGACCGTTATTACAAAAGTTGTCAAAAAGTTGCATACAATGAAAATTTCATACAGAGTAACGGTAAGAGACACGTTGGCGTTCACTTATTGTTATTTGGTCATTGTACAATGAAGAAGATTGTACAGGTTGTCCCAAATGCCATGTTCACTGAGAGCATCTCAAGAACTCAGAGAAAAAATCTTCTCCCGATCTCTTTTTTCGAGATAATTAGATATCAGAAAGCAGATAGATCATAGATTTCTTGATTCGTTCTCGAGTCGCATGGTGTTTCTTGGAATATAACTTCCACTTTTTCAATTACAGGGTGAATTATGAACGAATTTTTTCTTTTTTTAAATTTTGGATTTTGTTTCATCTGTCGTTAGAATCAAATTTATTTTTTCACAACTGTGAGCCGTTATATAATAATTCACAGTTTTTTCAGAGTTTATACAATTTATTATGTTGAATAAACTCATATATATCTATTTCATTTTGAATGATGTTTGACTCACCCCGTATCTAACAATAATTTTTATTAAAAACCAGTATAAAAACATTACCTTACGGATAAGCAATATCTGTCGCGCAAAAGTAGTTCATTCAAAATGTTTTCCTACGAAAATTTTCATTTTAAAGAAATGCAATTTTCCAACTTCGACACCCTGTATCTCGAAAAATAGCCATAGAATTGATTTGACCATAGACTTTCAGACTAATTCAGAAAAATAAACCGGTAACAATTTTTCCTTTAGCTGCTGCCTGGTCCTTTGTTTCTAGATAATTGAAAAAAAAATACCTATTCGATTGAACTGAAATTTGAAAATCAGTTGCAAAGTAAAAAACGAATGTGCAAAATATCGAGATTATTATTTTTTGATTCAAAATACATTCAACAAACTGAGGCATTCAATAATAGAAACGAAAAAAAAAATTTAGGTATACCTACATCGATGATGATAAATCGGATGAAGAAAATACAAATCGAAAAAAAAAACAAACAAACGAAAAATCATTTGAGCCTTTAGTACATTTGAATGTATGGCTCATTAATCTCCTGAACTGAGATAATAACAACTTGACAAAAAAATTATGTAAACACTTATGAGATTGTTATAATTCTTGCACATTGTTTTTAGCGGGTAGAAAAGACGATGTTAGGAATGTAGTAGCTCGATATGAATTGTTGTATGTGATCTCAAAGTGAAACGATGAATACTAAATTGCAGTGATGCACCTGATTTTGCACAATTATGTAAAGGAATCATCGACTCCACGGAATTTTCTAAATGAAGCAAACTCAAACTCAATCAGAAAAGATTTATAGCTGTGGTTTGGATAAGAACCATTATTTTTCAGGAAACAGAATTCATTGACAAGGATTCCATACTACATTCCAATATGTCACTTTACTCTCAACAAGAATCTGACGGATCAAATCGTTCTCAAACTATTGTCATATTATTGAAAGATTTAACGACATTTTTCTTGAATTTTCAATATCTCATACCTATCTATCCATCATATTTCACTGAAATTTTGTATGAATATAAAGTTCATCTATAAATTGATCCAAAAATTAATGAAAACGACCACACTCACCATTTCATATTCTCATCAAATATCACTAAATCCTGTGAAAACGTATTAGAATCGATTACTGATAATATATTTCGAAAAGTTTTGATGATTGAATTATTCATCAAGTTTCGGTACTTCGAATGAAGTGATAGGTGCAATAAAATTGTTCCACCAGTACTTTTTTGCTAAAGCGTATAGATTTCTTACAGATCATAACGATATTTGGATTCGGAAGAATTGTGAAACTTCTTAAAATGTTGGTAGTTTATGTTTTGGGCTGTGTAAAATCTGATCTTCGTCGAAACTTCATAACTTTTTGTATATTCTCTCCCGTAGAATCTCGTATTAGAAAAATCACATATTGAAAACCAACCTGCAGGGTTTGAATCGGTGGTTATTTGCTTCGAAATCGAAATAATCTATTCAAAAACTCCCATACTATTAGTATAGAGTATAGAACTTTGCGACAGAAAATATATACATAATAAATAATACCTATAATATATAAATAAGCTAGTTGAACTTGAACTAAGTAGCTTGAATATCAAGCTGAGCCGTGAATCCCTATAAGGTTCACACTGTATATTTTTCGCCTTTTGAAATCCCTAAGAAATACTGAATATTTTTCATGTAATGTTCCCTATACCTTAATGCCATAATTTCGGAATTATAGCTATAATAACATAATCATCGTCGAAGTTAAAACAATAATAAATAAATTATGTAATACATTTAGTTGGCTATAATTGAATAAACTCGTTCAATTTGAATAATAATTAAATGTTTGTTTCATGTTAGAGGTATGTCCACATTTGAGTAGTAGGAAAATTTGGAATTCTAAATAACATACAGTAAAGGCGATTAGAGCAGATACTGAAAATTTTGTCCGTTTACTAGCAAGCCATGCAATTTTCAAAACTTTGCGATACTAATTTATTGAAACCTTCAAGTTGTTATTGTAGCAGTCATAGACATTTCATTACAACTTCGAAAATCCACAAGAAGGTCAATTTGAAATTACAAAGTTTCAAAATTTTGTAAAAAGGATAGACAGCAACGTAAAACTCGATCAAAAATTCATAGTTATATGAAATATCTAATACAAAATTAAATTGAACTGGAAACTCTAAACAAGATTCAATAAAATTATTATCTTGAATTGTAATTTGATTTCTAATACAGAAAAATTCTGCTGAATACCTAGTTATAACAAAACGAAAAATAAAATAATGTGTTATAGTCACATTAAAACTATACTTATCTACTATATATTACGACATTGAGATGAATAAATTTGGAATATGTTGGAGACAAAATCTCACTTTTTCCAAATTTATTTTAAAGCATCATTTAGAAAAAAAAATTACTGTTTTAAATTATTGGTATGCATCCAAAAATCAAATGTTCTTTTTTTTTCCGAATCATCCTTATTGGTGTTATTCGCTTGATCCTGATACCTATCAATTTCTGAAGTAATAATGAAGGCTCATTAAACATTTTAATTACATTAAAACTGAAAAGGTTGGTATAATCTTTGTTCTCTTTCACATGTAATTAGAGAGAAAAATTCTTCAGTGAATTCAGAAATTTTACCGATTATACAAACAGATAATAAAAACAGTTTAGTTGAAGGAGCGGATACAACAGAGTGAATTCAACATTAAAATGTCTCGAGATGACTAAGCACTCTCATTGTGAATTTATTCATTATTTTATGCCAAAGAATATATTATGATAGACCAACACAAGAACATTGTTGTTCTTTGTATTTTCGATGGAGGTTGGCGATATAAACCTTTTAGTTAAGGTATTAGTTTTATATTTAATAATATGGCATTGAGTAGGTATATCAATTTGAGTCGTCTGCGGTTTTAGGTTGACATAAATACAATTTGTTACAAAAATCGAGATAATGAATATTATAAAATTCAATTATTTTCTTCAGCTTCCCGTTTTAATCAATATACGTAGATATAAAATAAATAGTAAATTTACACTTTGTTTACCGAAAAACCAAAAAATAAAAAGTGTTTATTGAGCTCGGTAATAATGGTTTTGACATTGACACGCGATATAAAAGAAGAAATTGAAAATTCAATAAGTGTTGCACTCAAATACCTAGTGTATCAAAAGCGATTCATTTATCAAGTCGATATTAAACAATGTGACTGAAGCCGTCATAAGACTTATAGAAACAAGATTATCATTCAGGATAAGCAAAGTTTATTGAAATCTAATTTTGAAAATAAAATTCAATTCTTGGAGGAAGAATGAAATTGAACAAATGAACTGCACTCTAATATGGAGGAAAATATGGATAAATTGGACCAAGAGAATAGAAAAATGAACTTAAGAATATTCGGTTTACAAGGAAAACAAGGAAAAAATGAGTTGATTGAATTTCTGAATTCTAAAATGTACACCAAATTGTCTCCCGAAGATGTTGAGATATGTTTTAGGGTTAGTAAAAAGTTTGCCGATAAAAACAGAGGAATATTTTTGCAACTGGCCAATTACAACATAAAGCATGACATTTTTTCGAAGAAGAAATTACTTAAGAGTACTGAAATAGTGATAAGGGAAGATCTGACTAAAATGAGAGTTGTGATAGTGAATGAAGCCATCGATTTAGTAGGTAAGTTAGTAAATATAAAAGAATAGATTCACAGGAATTAATTTTTTTTTTAGATTTTTCTAATTATGAACAAATATAAACCTCTGAATGAAATTTGGAGTGTTATCCTTGTGTTCTATACTTATTTTTCCTAGCATGTAAGTAATGTATAGATAGCAAAAAAATAAACGTAATTTATTCTTTTGTGTGTTTCGATTCTGAAGTCTCCATTTTATCTGGTCAATAGCTTGAACAATTGAATTGATTCACTTCAGATGGAGAGTTTAGCAGATAGGTATGTTGGATACGTATATAATTTTAAATAAGCCTATAGATCGATAGTGGTGCGGGAAAAAATCCTTTTGAGTTTTTTCTGTCTCTTTGAAATATATCGTATATAGGTTCTCTTAGTTCAAGAATACCAAAATAAATATCAATGGCTAACAATAAAGGAAGCAAGTAATAGAACAGCATTCTTTGATAATTTGACGAAATAAATTACGAAACTGAGATCATACCATTGCTATAATCTCAGGCAAGATACTACATGAAGAATTTTCTTACCTTTATGGAACTAACGAAATTATCCATGAGGATATATCTAATGGAAAAAAAATATACTGAATATTTGAGTATGAAAATAATCAAAGAATTTTTTGTTTTCCAATATGGTGACTCATGAATACCTATATAGATTTTTGATTCCACAAATATAGTTGAAACCATCTTAACAACTCATTTCAGTAGGTACCTATCACTTCTTTTTTTGTTTCATAAAACAAAATTATTTCGTGTTTTTGTAAGCTCATTTTACATTCGTTCTAAAAACCTGAACTAGTTTTATGTAAATGGATAAAACAATAATGAATGAAAATAAGGAAAACATCAAAGTTAAATGGTTTTCATTTTTTGACAAAAAGATTCTCGAAAATGAAATATTTATTGTTCAATGTATAAGGATCTATTTTTCCATTATATATTTTCTTCAATTCATGAGTAAACTGTGAATTATGATGTGGAAATTTAGAAGTTCTGCCAACTTCTGCCGACGGAAAGTTTTTCTTCGAAGATTCGTGAAGGAACAAAAGGAAAATTCGATTATAAGAAGTTTGGAATCTACATTTCTTTTTCGGACATCTTGAATGATTTCCCCGAATCTAACTTTCCAGATAAAGCTCTGCTAGAGAAATATACTGATGGACATAAATGAAAAATTTGGAAAATATTCAATAGAAAATATATAATATAAAAATTTCTAGAAAAAAGATCATTACGATTTCATATCATGGATTGTGTCACAATTAATATTTTGAATTCTTGAATTTTTGTTTCTTTCAAATTGAAATAAAAATCTCTTGTAGCAAAAAATTTCGATGTAATGAAATGTTCGCTAAATTTGAAAATTTGCTATTGCAAAAGTATTTTATAGACATTGAAATGAGTTGAAGAAACAGTAAAATTTCGAGATGAAAGTTTTCAAAACTTAATTATTCCTATGAAAATTTTACAATTTTTAATTCTTTCTAAATCTTCCTTTTACTGGCAAGATTCGTTATCAGTAATTATTAATCCTTTTAAGATATCCTAAGCTTCAGCTTCAATTCCAATTCGAAATGGGCTCGGTAATGTTATCCATTTCAAAAAGCACTTTTTATAACAATTTCTGTTCACTTATAATGTATAGAAAACTTTAGGACTTCCAGATGTGGTGGAAAGAAGAAAAAATCCAATTTGAATACTAGTGATATATTTACATCAAGTTTTAATGTAAAACTTGTCCCCACAATAATTTTATATACAAAAGTTTACATGAAACGTGATATATTTATACAGAAAATGATATTTACACAACAGGAAATGGGAAATTCTCATCGAATCGCTAAGGAAATTCACAAAGGCCATTATTCCGCTAGTTTGAAGAGATTCGAGTCAGATTACCTTAAATTCACAAAAATTACGGCTCCTAATATCAGTCCACTTAGGTATATAGGTACTTATATGCTTTCCACATCGAAAGTTAGTAGGATACATATGACAGAAACACTTTTAGTACACATCTTCAACGGAAGGTCGGTTCGAAAACGAGGATTTTCGCAGATTAACACAGGTTTATTCTAAACAGTAGTTGAACACTGATTCTAATACTAATAACAGGTAAAAAACAAGATCTTACGGTTTCCACTTTGAAAATTTGTAGGCATGTTGTAGTTTTCTGTTGACTAAATAGAAGACTTGGGAAAACGATGATTGATCTCAATTAGAATTATTCCAAGTAAACTTCAGTATCCGGACTTTCAGCCCTCTTACTGTCCGTTTCCGTTGGAGGTTCAAGTTTAGGTACCACTGGTCGTGTTTGGAGAAGCGTTTGGTAATAGTTGACTATCGGGAACATGGCACATGGTTTCTGGTTTTGCGGGGTTTCGTGTTGACAGCTAGAAACCACATCGATATCCTCTTCATTCGTCTCTTCACCAGAATCAGGAGCTAGCAATGATTCAACATCAAACTGTCTTTTACGATGAGGTCTTGTTTTATTCGACGAGATGTTATAAACTGAAGTAGAAGGTCCTGGGACCATCTGGGGACTTACAGACAGCGGCGGAGGACTCGGAGAATCAGCACCATCCTCATCAACAGCCAAACCCATATGTTTTCTAACTTTCCTCTGAGCCTTACGTCTTCTGAAGTCACCCTTTCTGAAATCTTCCACATTAGCTGGATGCACAGCCCAGTAGTGTCCTTTGCCGTTAGCACTTCGTCCAGCTTTGATGAAACAGTCATTCAAGGATAAGTTATGTCTTATCGAATTCCTCCAACCTGGTCCCCTTGTTCTGAAGTAAGGATAATGATCCAGAATGTGTTGATAAATGTCTGACAGAACCAGCTTGGCTTCAGGTGAACTGAGGATAGCCATTGCTATAAGTCCAATGTAACTATGCTGAGGTTTCGGTTCTTCAGGTTGCAGAGCCCTTGGAAACAGGGGGTAGCAAGTCAAAGGCGTCGGAAATGGATTCAGCATAGGATAACGTAACCTTTCAGCAAAAGCATACTGGTACAGCTGCAGACGGTATTGATCTAAGGGCAACAGCGCCCTTGGTGCTGAATTTGGGTCCATGGCGGAAAAAGGAATCGGAAGTCTAGTCGGTGTATTGGTCGGAGATTCGTTGCTGCACATATTCACAATCGACGTAAACTTACAACAGGACTAATGCACATGAGAAAACCGAAACTAAAGCGGCCAACAACGCGATGCCTATGTATGTGTAACGACAACGATAAAGAACTGAAAATAATCATCGGCTCTCATTCTGTATACCGAAGAATGAGGTAACTACGTTGACGAAGGGATCCATCTGGGCATCCAAACATATAACAAACACACTATTTGTGGACCAATATTTGACAACATTTCGAAGGCGGGCCCCTCCTAACCAATCCGGGTGTTGCGCTCTTTTTAGGGTGGAACTGAAACTCCGCCTCGCCATGTTGTTTTGCTCAGCCGCTCATTGCTAGATGGGTAACTCACTTCTTTTATGCTAATTAGGGGAATTTCGAACAACGAAAACTGTCTGCGAATTGTGAATCTATTTACAAATCACTAGCATTTACATATCTTCCCTGCCTACACATTCGAAATATCAATACATTCCCTGTAAACACGGCATTTTCGCTCTCTCTGTCTCTCTCGCTCTCCCACCCTTAGGACGGCACCCTGTTTTTACGGGATGCCTGTCCAGATCTGCATTTATTAAAATTCGCAAATGTTTGTTAACAGCATTTGCATTTCATTTAATACAATTGCACGACTGAACAGTTCCTGTCATTTCAGGATTTCGAGTTTCTGGAATTCATCCCCACAAATTGATAATAATTTATTAAACGCTACAAATTTTGTTCTATCCGCGGAAAACAGACTTTAAACTCGTTTTTGAACATTCCAAGAATGGCGATGAAGACTATATTCGATAATAACTTCTCAGGTTTGAAATTATGTGAAAACACACAAAAAATAGCGTGTTAAGAGCATTCGCCATTTTGCACCCAATTAAAAATGCAGTTCATTATTTATATATTATTATTATTTCGGACTGTGTTGACTTTGCACAATAATATGAAAAGATATTATATTAATTAATCAATGTATTAAATATTTTGTTTTGTGAGTGGATTCAGTTTCAGTATTCAACCTACTATAAGCAAGTTGAAGTAATATAAGGGCGAATTTATATACGTCAACTTTAATTCTATTTTTATTATGAGATGAAATGTAACGTTTCACTACATATTTAATTATTCGAATGCTTTGGGAGAACTAAATTGAGTACCTACAATATTTACCTAAGTGATGTTTCGAACGTACAAAACCCATTTTGGCAAAATTAATTGTTAATTTATTCTAGTAATAGAGGAGGGTTTAGATATTGTTGAGTCGAGATGTTAGACAAACAAGAAGATACTTCAATACTAAGTAGAATAAAGGAAGGTAAGTGTATTCACCCCAAAATAAGTTCGATTCAATGTAGGTATTCCAAAAATTTAATAATCAAAAACATGATTATGATGAGCGTTTCGAAATTTTATATAAAGAAAATAATAGTCTGTTCAACAAATTGGAAATTTTGTGGATGACAGGTCAGAAACTATTCTCCTTTATCGAGTTGGTTTTTTCTGAAATCAACCAATAAAACAGTTTTGTACTCTCGAATCAAAACATTCAATTACTATCGCTTCATTATTGTATATAGGTACCCAATTTTGAGTTATTTGAGAGCATTTGAAGAGGTTACAATGTATAACGACACCTGTTTCAACTTATAATAAAAATAGAAATCAAGAAAAATTTCTCAATGTTTTGTATCCTGACTCTCCTAGTTTTCCAGCAGTTGGTTCGAAGGGATTTCTATGTGAATATTGGAATTACTTCAAAAAATTATCGAAGAAATGAAAGTAATATTGACTTCAAAGTATTTCCGAAATAAATATTTGGGACGATTTATATAAATTTTCTGATAATGGATTGTGAAGGATTCTTTTCGAGTATGTATGTCGAAAAAGAGCAGGAATTTGATTAATTTAACAAAAATATGTGTTTAATTGATTCGTTCCTTATTTGATGGAAATTCATTATCAAATTAAATCAAAACAAAATTAGTTTTCACAAATTTTAATATTCACAACAATTATTATTGGAATTTTTTTGAAGAATGAAGTCGGTCGAAGCTTTATCAAGGGAATATGGTGTTTGTTCAATGAGATCTGTTTGTTTTTGGGATAAAAATCTTTGAAATTCTTTGAAAAAAATGGCTAGGTTAGGAATTAATTTTCACCAATTCTAATATTCACAACAATTATTATTGTCTAACACTGTCGCTTCTTCAATAGATTTTTTGGGAACAAAAAAGTTGGTCGAAGCTATATCAAGGGAATATGGTGGTTTTTCAACGAAATCTGTAGGTTTTTAGGATGAAAAATCTATGAGATTTTTTGAAAAATATGGTTATTTTCGACAATTTAGAAGTTTTCGAAACGTTTTGGCCCACGAAATTTCAATGGCAATAAAAAATTTAAAACCAAAATTTCCGTTTTATACCTAGGTACCTATATCAATTGTAAAACACAATGCATTCGAGTTGAACTGACGAAATAAAATCTATCTATCTACTATGTATTGAATGTTTTTTTTTGTCAACCTCTAAACCAAAAGTTTTTCGACAATTTGAATTATTAATTAATCTTATTTTGGAACACCTATTTTAGAAGCCTACCTGACAAAATCCCAGAGATTCTGATAAAAAAAATACGTATTTATTCACTTATTCATTCAAAATACATCCAACAAGCCTTGGCTTGAGAACAGAAGCATACAATAATTGAAACAAACAAAAAATTACATGTCAATAATGATAAATCGCAGAAAAAATGCAAGCAAAAGAACAAACACACTATAAAAATCAATTCTATCAATTCAATGGACCCAATTCAATTTGACATTCATCAAACATCAATAAGTATATCATATTCGTATTCCATTCCATTTAAAACAGCAGTAAGCTCAATGAGTAGTGAACTAAATTGACTCTTTGTATGGATTCATTTCCATTATGATACGAAAATTTTTAATTGTTCCAGTGATCAGGGCCCCCGCAAGGGTCATCAACGCCCGCGTGCCGAAAATATTTTGGCGCCCCTTAAGGGGGGAAAGTGGAGAAAAACGTCGCAGGATAATCGGCAAAAAATGTGTGAGTTTTTGTTAGGAATTTATTTGTAGAAGGGTTAAAAAAACTATCAGCAACCTTTATTGAATGCCTTAAGAACTTTATGCTGTCAGTTGTTGCAAAATACATTTTTTAAATGTTTCATTATTTTATTCAAGCATTCGATCAAAACCGCATTTTATTTTAATTTTGTAATGAAACTGCAGAGTTTTCAAAACCTGAGCTTTATTCTTCATTAAATTATTCATAATATTATATTAAAATATTAATATTATTATTAATAATTATAAAATATTATTCCATACTCCCAGCCATC
The DNA here is from genome assembly GCF_914767665.1 of Harmonia axyridis. Lineage (NCBI taxonomy): Eukaryota > Metazoa > Arthropoda > Insecta > Coleoptera > Coccinellidae > Harmonia > Harmonia axyridis. The sequence continues at coordinate 4,083,968 of NC_059508.1, forward strand.
TTCTCTCTTTGTTGAAGTCTAGCTTTTTTTTGCTCTCGAAATTTTGCATCAGAAGGTCGTTTTCTCTTGTATGGCTCCTAGAATTTAAGGAAAACTTGATCCAAAATTGGTAAGGACATTCACCCATGATTTACTTTGCGCCATTCCTTTGAGAATAACCCGTATGTTTTCATTTTTATGAATTTAAACCTTAAATCCGAGCCTTTAAACCTAAATGGAGTTAATATTAATAATAATAATAAGTTAAGACCGATCTGAAGCACATACCCTGTTCCTGTTATAATAATTAATTTTTGGCAAAGGTGAAATATAATATGATGGTGGCCCCAGGAAACAAATTCAAAATATCAAAGTCGATTCAATTTTTTCACAATTACAAACAATACTTCCCTATTTGAAGCAAATAAAATAGTAATTTACGTAACAAGTCCGGAAAATAGGGTTTTTTTCGGACGAATAGACAAAATTCCAGGACGAGCGTAAGCGAGTCCTTGAAGTCTGTGAGTCCAAAAAAACCATTTTCGGGCGTGTTGCGTACAATATTTTTTCGGCAACCATGTAAAATAACACTATCGCTGCTGCTTTCCATATGTTATTGCGATTGCGATAAAAAAACATGCAAATTTTTGACAACTAATTTCATATGAACTGTCAGCCGTTATCTCGGTTGCTATGGATTCTATGATTCTTTTCCGGCCTAGTCCGGGAAGTACGTACTTTCCGGACTAGGCCGGGAAATGCTACTTTCTCAGAGAAAAAGCGTCCGGGAAGTGAGCACTTCCCGGACGGTTGCCGAAAAATAATATTATAGTATATAGGTATGGGCTAATTTAGGATGTGCACCATTTTAAACAGAAAAAAAAAATATCGAATTGTATAGACTAATAGAAATGCTAATACTGTATGTGGATAGGTACTTACCATTTCATAAAATTTAATTTAATCACAACAAGAAACAGTAAAACAAACCATAATTACACAAAATACAAATTTTTCAAATTATCTGAGTATTTTAATTTTTTGCGTCTTGACCTCAACCCCTAAACGTTTCGAAACAAAATAACTATTCTTTGGATAGGTTTCTGCTGTTATAGCATAGCAAGCAGATTTTGGTAGTTTCAGAAATTCTCTGTAACATGTAGTATTTTTCCTACAGATGGTGGCGAAAGTTTCAGTAATTCCCCTGGCTAAAAGCTATCACTTCGGTATTTATGATTGTTTATGTGTACCATATGCGTTTTAGTGATGATCGAAGAAATGGTGCCCGCCGTCCGGTGCAAGGTGGTCCATAAAGAAATCACGTACCGACAAAGGGATGATTATTTATGATTTGTTTACTCGAAAAGAATCGTATAATTGCAATCTGTGGCCGAGGTTATTTTATAGGGATTGTGACGTTCGGGAACTTGTTTGGATGTGTAAAAGATGTCTTAGCACGTTTAAAATTTTTGAAAAAATAAAAAAAATCTTTTTCAAAAATCTTTGGTCTTTCGGATTTTCATGCGGTCTATAAGAGATTTTGGCGCCCCTTAAGAGTGGCGCCCGCGTGCGGTGCACGCGTTGAACGCGCGGTTGCGGGGGCCCTGCCAGTGATCATTTTAAATTACCTTTTGTGACTCATCAAAAGAGTTTTTTTGTTGGTAACATCGAATATTCGATATGAGTCGTTTATTTTTGTAAAACATTTTTTTCGCCCATGCACAAACATTGATTTCCGTAGTTTTTTTGGCCTTCGTAAATATGCCTTGAATAATAGATATCCAAATTTAACACTTCGATAGATTCATTCTGTCCTTCTATTGTCGAACAACAAATATAATGTAATGCCTATTTATTCTATTGTAACTATGATACCCTGCTGAGTCAATGGTTAGCACATAAGAACCAAGCAGTGCTTTGTTGTGCATTCGGTTTAACACTTACCTAATAGGATCAAGATCAACCAATAGCTTAGGGTCTTTTTCTCATGAAGAGATTTTGAACTAGTATGTATGAACAGACACAAATTTCGAGTTTTTCTATTTTCGAGTGTTTTGGAAGAAATACATTCGAAGTTTCCTGTAAACTTGATTGCCTGTCGTGGGGAAATATCAGAATTAAACACTGCACTTTGTCAAGAAAATAAAATATTACAATTAATACAATTAGTACAACATTCGAAATATATTCCTACTTAGATTTGTGTATATTGTGATGAACTTATCAGTTCAACCATTTAGGTATTTCTTGATAATTAATGAAATATTGTGAACGAACTCAATTTCAGATGACGCACAAAGTTTTTAAGTCAATATAGAGGACAATTCATACACTTGTTGTGACAACTTAGCGACAAAAAGGATTTCGACAATATCTTCAAAATACAGTGACAAAATCAGTTTTTTGGAATATGTAGAAATTTCCCCGTCATATTATATTATTGGATGATATGGAAAAATATATCTTCTTCTTTACATTCATTGGTAGTTACATACCTCAAACTTAAATCATGAGCAATTTTGCTATAAACTTCGTTCAAAGTTGACGGACAGCATCTGCTTGTCTATACAGGGTGAGTCTTTGAATTGAATCTACATATATTTCAACCGAAGATTCCTGAGGTCGAAAAAAAACTCTTTTTTCGTTCAATATTCCTTCTGATTCGATTTTTTTTTCTCACTTAGTATAGCAGGCATACTGGAATTGACCGGACATTGATGGAATTTAAGTATGTAAAAGATTCATCACATCAATGAAAAAATTTCCTTCGATTCAATTTCAATTGCGAGATCTAACTAAAAATTACATTTTTTCATGGATTTTCAACAGCCTGTATCTTTTAAATCGAGACGAATCGGAAAAAATAGTAAAGGAAAAAAGTGTTTCCTTTGACCTCAGGAATCTTCAGTTGAAAATGTTGAAAGATATGTACAAGTCAAAGACTCACCCTGTATATACTAGTATTTTCAAGTTTCTTCGCTAGAAAATCAGGCCTTAAATATATTCTGCCAATGAATTCGGCAAATGTAATCGATTGGAAATCAAGTAAAAATCGACTTTAATTCGAATATTATGCTTCCACACCCTTCTGAGGTAGAGAAATCTTTGGGATTCCTTTTTGGATAGAAAAAAGTCACCAATTTTAAAATTATCAATTGCAAAATTCTTCTCAGACAATGCTGAACGACTTCGGTTTCGTGTATGCCTTTTATATGGATCTGTCGGTCTGTTTGTCTGCTCTAGGGATTCATCAAGACAAGTAGCTTGACATTGTAACCAACTACTTTTGAAAATCAAGCTCGTTAAAATAACATACTTGAGCTTGACTTGATTTTAGATATTTATTGATAACAAGCTACTTGATCTTACTTGAGCTTGATATGCACGCGTCTGACTTTATCAGTACTTTTCTCACATTTCTATGAAATCTTTTGGTAGATTTTGGTAGTTTCAGAAATATATTTCCAAACTTGGTCAAAATGACCAAGGATTTTTTATCAACGCCGGCATCTTCAGCTCCTGTTGAAAGACAATTTTCCAGAGCTGCTCTTGCAGTTACAAAAACCCGCAATAGGTAAGGCGACAAATCTATAAGATACCTCATGTGTCTTAGATCCTAGATGGAAAATTATGGAATCAAACAAATTCTAGAGGTTTTTCAATATAAAGAAACTTTATTTTTTATTTTGTTATGATTTACAGTGATTTAAATTATGTTTCTATTTCAAGAGAGTTGATATTTTCGGTTCTTTTATACAATAAGTTTAATAAATAAAAGTGTTTTTTGCAAGGTTCCTTCTCATTTCATCTTTCTTTAATTGATGTGACACTACACAATGAAACTGCTAAAAATCAATTAGCTTGATATGATTCAATACTTGATGAATAAATATTTGACTTGACTAGAGGATGAAAAACTACTACTTGACTTGAGCTTGACTTGAAATCAATTCAAGCTCAAGCCAAGTAGCTTGAAAATCAAGCCAAGCCGTGAATCCTTAGTCCGCTCATCCGATTTTGCTGAAATATGGTTTTGGCCATAAAACATTCAATTTTTCCCCATATATAATCATATTAAACAACAACAACGCACTTTTTTATAGACGAAACGCAAGGAATCAAAGTGCCACAGCCATGAAGAGGGTTTTTTTTTTTCTAAAGTGTACAATTGTTGGCAGGAAGACACATTGTGTGAAATTTGCAAACATTGTAATATTATCGTTATACAGGGTGGCCACTTTTTCAATGGGATTGTATTGGTAACTTTTAAACCATAAGAGTTAGAAGGTCGGTCAAATGGAGAAAAAGTTGCATGCGTAGAAGCATTATCAAGCAGTTCAAACAAATCGAGATTATCAGGGCCGGTTATTGAGATATCATAAAAACAGTAAATTCTGTCATTTTGATTTTTCTTTTTTTCCCACTTTATTTCAAATATTATCAAAAAATGTTACAGGAATATTTTATTCGATAGTAAATTGTTCTCAATTTGACGTAATCAGATTTCGTATCCAACGTTTCGTGCTCTCTGGGCCACCCTCAACCTCATTTTTTTCAATACGGACCTGTATATTTTATGACACTTTTCGAAATAACTTTTAACGCTGAATTCAACGATATATCATACGATGTCATTCAAAGTTGATTTTCTGGTGATTTTGACCCTTATCCAAATTTCTTTGGGTCGGATCTGCAGTGAATGCAATTTATCAAAAACTGCTGTTAATAAAATAGTCAAGAGACTCGAATACAATGATTTTAAATTTGAATACCAAGCCTTCAAAACTTATATCGTAATGATATCAAAATAAAGTTCGATTCTGGAACAAATGACAAATCCAACAATAGTGATTTCTCGCGAGAAGATTGAGAATGTATTGGAAGGTATTCAAGAAGACGAAATAAGCAAATGTATAAGAAGTATGGGTTCTAGAACCGTTAAGTGCATTTTACAAAATGGTGGACATTTCGAACACTTACTTCATTCATTTTCATTTACTTTCGAATAATCATTCGATTTTTTTTTCATTAAGTGATAATTCGTTTAATTATTATGAATTGAAATATGTAAATAATTATTACTTGTTTCTTGATTTGATTCTGATATGTTCCGTTTAGTTCAAGATGAGTAAGTTGATTTTCTCATCGAAATGTATTGCTTGTTGTTAATTAAACTAAAGGTACCGAAATGTAATACCGATCCGACCCAAAGAAATTTGGATAAGGGTCAAAATCACCTGAAAATCAACTTTGAATGACATTGTATGATATATCGTTGAATTCAGCTCTAAAAGTTATTTCGAAAAGTGTCATGAAATATACAGGTCCGTATTGAAAAAAATGAGGTTGAGGGTGGCCCAGAGAGCACGAAACGTTGGATACGAAATCTGATTACGTCAAATTGAGAACAATTTACTGTCGAATAAAATATTCCTGTAACATTTTTTGATAATATTTGAAATAAAGTGGAAAAAAAGAAAAATCAAAATGACAGAATTTACTTTTCTTATGATATCTCAATAACCGGCCTGATAATTTCGATTTGTTTGAACTGCTTGATAATGCTTCTATGTTTGCAACTTTTTCTCCATTAGACCGACCTTCTAACTCTTATGGTTTAAAAGATACCAATACAATCCCATTGAAGAAGTGGCCACCCTGTATAACAACAATAAGGAGTTCCAATAATGAAATATTTAGCCACTTTATGATCTATCTATTTAAAGACCGAAGATGAAGTGGACCCAAAATTCCACCCTACGTCATAATTGATTGGTTGCCGGTGTCATATATCTTTTCGTCTCATCCAATTGTCGAATTACATATAGCCGTGGCCGACAAAAGCAGCACATTTGTCGATACACAAGGCACTAATATGGAATAATGTCACAAAGGAACTACGTGTTTGCAACCCCTACTTTGCCCTGACGCTGAAGATAACGAAATTTTCACAATTCCCAGTGGAACATGGTGATGAACATATCAAATCGCCGGTACAATCGCTTTAGGCAGTAGGGGATTGTAAAAGATCCATCTTCCTCGGTTACTAGCAGGATGTAGCGGTTCACCGCCCTATCTACAAAGAAATCGGTGTACCAACCCATCTTAAGAATCCATTTCGTCGAAATCTGTGAGCAAGATTCGCCGTAATCTTTTCAATTTCACATATTAAATTTTGCGATACATCGGAAAACCCAAGGAGAATATGCTAGACAGGATAAAAAATAAGGATATGTCTATCAATATCAAGGTTTTTTTACCACTAAAATGATTCAGAAATGGAGATTTCATTCAGGCAACACATTAATTCATTTGATTCGATACAATTGACACTAAATTAACTCTCACGTTGGGAATATTTCTCAAAAAGGCTCTTGATTTATTTGCGTAAGTAGGTCCTAAATAATCACTATCAAAGTTACGTCGTTATCATTTGATGGTGATTGGTTTTTACATTAAGATTATCCATTATCAAATATCTAGTATCAAATACTGCCAAGTCGTCAAAATTCCATAAAAAAACTACAATCTGCATTCACTTCATCCGCAGATTTGATTGCGATTGAATTTTTTCTGTTCCCTAAATTCGAAAAGGCAGGTTAAATATTATTATGGGCAATTTTGAGGAATTATTGAGTTTCATCGATTCTGATTCTACCAACTCAGAATCAAATAAAAAAAGTGATATTTCAAAACGTATAAATACTTTCAACAACACTGGAGTAATAGAATGCGACATAATATGGAGATCCTGGGAAATGTTTTGTTTGTGCAGCATGCGCATCCTATAGGTATTCACATCGGATCATTATTGACCAAATTATTCATACATACATAGGCGAACAACTTTGCTTCCGCCTATTTTTCCGAAATTCGAGGCTTTATTGAAAAAAACTGTTTATACATTTATAAACTCTTTTATTTTGCATATAACAATTGTAATATTGTGTGCTAACGTTCTGAAAATATTACATATACTTTAAAGGAAAATTTTTACATAGGCGTAGAACTTTGCTTCCGTCGTTTTCCGGAATTCGATGTTTATTGTGGAAAACTGGTAATACATTTATGATTCAAAGTATTGTCCATCGCTGTCCACTATTTTCTTCCATCTTTCGAGCAGCGTACGAATCCCTCATTGAAAAAACTGGTCATCTTTAGAAGCGATCCACGAATCTACCAAATTTTTTACTTCTTCATAAGACCGTAGTGCTGATCAGCCAGGCCGTGTGCCATTGATCGAAACAAATGATAGTCCGATGGAGCAACGTCTGAAGAATACGGCGGGTGGGTTGGGATATCCCATTTCAATTTCCAAGTATGTCTTGACCACTTTCGCAACATGGGGTCGAGCGTTGTCATGCTGTGAAATCACTCATCATGTCTCTCGTTGTATTGCGTCCGTTCGTCTTTCAATGCTCGGCTCAAACGCATTAATTTCGTTAGAAAACAATCGCCTGTGATTGTTTCAGTCGGTTTTAACAACTACACTACGCCTTGGAACGGTAAAATTTCGTTTTGGCCGTCGACATGGAAGCATGGCCGGTATATGCGCCATGATTTTCTGCGCTTGGGATTATCATAATGAACCCATTTTTCATCTCCAGTCACAATACGATGCAGCTATTCACAAGCAAACAAACGCCGTTCAGCATCTCTCGGCTTCAACTCGTACGGCACCCAATTTCCTTGTTTCTGAATCATTCCCATGACTTTCAGGCGTTTTGAAATGGCTTGTTGCGTCACTCCCAATGAACCTACCAATTCTCGTCGAGTTTGACACGAGTCTTGATCAAGTAATGCCTCCAATTCTGCATCTTCAAAAACCTTCTCTCTTCCACCTGTTCTTCGACGTCAAAATCACCGTTCTTGAAACGTTGAAACCAATCTTGGCACGTTTTTTCACTAAGAACGGTCTCACCGCAGATTTCTTCATATTCAAAAGAAAATTAAAACCTTCCGCAAATGAGAATTTGGCTCGTAAGCTGACATGTTTAATCGAGAATAACTTTATGATGCAGACACAGATCGACTAATATTTCGGTTACGTTATGTTTACAAATACCTAAGCTTATTGTATGACATCTACGATCTATTCATTTCGACTACCACTTACCACGACAGCCATCTATTGCAAAACGGCAGAAGCAAAGTTGTAGACCTAATCCAAAATGCTTGCGGTCAGTTTTCCACTCTCCATGGATCAACTTGTAGCCTTTCACCTGTGTTTCCGCAAATTTAAGTGTCATTGTTATGGTTTACATTATAAGTATCTGTACTTGATGCTGAGGATACCGCCATTTCGGCACTTCGTGTCCCAAAACTGCAACGAAGTACCTGCGATAAGAGCGTTGCTGTTATCTCAAGCTTAAAGAGGAAAGATATCCACGGACACGTCATAATATTCGGTAGGAATATCGAATGGAAAAACGAGGCAAAATACCTGGGAATGATTAACAAAAAAAAAAACAACACATCACAACAGCTGTGACGAAGGGAAAGACAACAGCGGTGTCATTGCAATTGCTAGTTTTGCCCAGCTTGTGGTTACGCCGCCAAGTCCAATCTGCAAAGACTTCAAGTCGTGCAGAATACAATACTAAGACGAGCCATACATGAACCATGGTTCGTCAGTAACGCTACAAGAAGACTTGCAAATACCATTCCTAAACAACCATCTAATAGACCTAAGTGTGAAGACCTTCAACAAAGCCCAAAATCATGAAAACAGGAGAGGCTGACGATGACACTTGAGAAAGCCAAAGGAAATATCAGCTTGCACAGAGACTGTGTAATCAGTAGTTGCCTTACACTTTTTACTGGCATAGTGCCAGGGTGCATAACGCTGAGATGGTTCTTAAAAAGACGACAACAGTCTGACTGCAAAAGAGATTGAAGTTCATAGTTCAAAAAAGTGAACAAATTCCTTCAAAATCTGATACGAATTGTAGAATGAATTCTGAAATCATTTTTTTTTCATCTCGAAAGTGATTACAAAACTTTGGTAAACTTAGAAGCAAAATGGAAACTCATGGAAAATTATCAATGGTGATTATTTCAGTTTGAGAACAGGAAATCAAATTTCAAATTAGTTGATAACTAAGGATTTAATTGGTGATTACCGTCTGTTATACAATTCGAAATTGCCATCCTACTGGTACATATCTGTTACTCCCACCACGAACTACAACAAAGAAAGCCCTGATAGGAGATCTTATCAGAGAGTTCATCTCTCAATGCGGATCAGTTTAATTGGGCCTTTATCTGCGCCCAGTCCCCCCCTTATCTCTAGAAATGTCTTAATGCAGATCCTGGCGTATTTGATCAAGTGGAGAACGATGTCGATGCAAAAAGACTCGCAACAAAAACGTATTTTCTACGAGATTTGTCTTGAATAGCGACAAATGTGTGAGCGAACAGCAACCAGACCAACCATTGTTGATTTAATTGTTTCCGTTTTTACGCAACCCTAACACGCTCTCCATTCAGGGGGTGAAAAGACGAAATGTTCTCCCGAAAGCTGCTGAATACGAATTAACGACCCTATCTGAATTTTTCGTTATGGACCAGTTCGCTCTGTGAAAAGCGTTACATCAAGAAGCGCCGTTCCTCCTTTTCCTTTGATATGAAAAATAGAAATGTTCATTTTTCCTCTAATTGGCAGCCCTTTCTTATCGGGGATGTGCCAACAGAAAAATGCTCGGATTGTCTTTCGGTTTTATTCTGTCAAACCTGGACTCACTGAATTCAATGCTTCTTTCGTTTTATCGTTCCCATTTTCTCCTGTTTTTTCTCCTCACTCTATTTATTTTCTTTCCCTTTTTTTTCTTCTTCATTTTGACATTGCTTTTGTTGCATAGGAACAGTGGGCTATAATGTGACCCAAATGCCTATAGTTTTGAGCCGAGAATGGTCTTCAATGACCATGTTCTATTATTCACTTATGAAGAGATCGAGGTCGAAATCGATTTCATCCTACCGTGCGGCCACTATACAGGTGGTCCAGATTTTAGTTCAATAACTTCGGCGTCGGAAAGAATTACACTTAAAGTCTAAAAGTTCATATAATCATTTATCCTACCAAGCTTCGTTTTAAAGATACAGAGTGTTGAAGTTTAATAAAAGTCTAGATGATGTAATGTTTCGTATTAGGTAAGTTTCCCCTGTAAAAATTATCAAGTGGCGTAGATATAGGATGCGATGATCCTTTTCCTATTGAAAATCAACACCACTGTCTTCTTTTCGAGACAAAATCATTTTATTTCTGAAATCAACAGAGAAGTAATTGACTTCACTTCACTTTTACCATTTTTTTTCTTCTTGCCCTTTTTCCTTCAGGAAATTATTTTCAAAGATGATTTTTTTTAGTAGTAGTCAAAAATGCACAGTCATATACAACAGCTCTTTTTAGGGCTACATATCATCGCCAAATATGTTTTTATTTCATTCTGTAGCTTAGGCAAAGTATTGTTGTTCAAGTTTTGCTCATCGTTTTCAACGATCATACATAATAACGTTTTCGATGATAGAAACATTCAAATAAGAAAATAAGTACAGGAAAGATTATTTGAACACCTACCCTTTAGGGCATCATCTATCAGTTAGTTTGTTTATTGGACTGCATTTTCTAAGTTTTGCCATTTTTACATTAGATTTGAACTGTTATTTTGCATATAATAATTGTAATATTGTCTGCTAACGTTCTGAAAATATTACATATCCTTCAAAGGAAAATTATTACATAGGCGTAGAACTTTGCTTCCGCCGTTTTCTCCGAAATTCGATTTTTATTGTGAAAAACTGGTAATACATTTATGATTCAAAGTATTGTCCATCGGTGTCCACTATTTTCTCTCATCTTTCGGGCAGCGTACGAATCCCGCATTGGAAAAACTGGTCATCTTTTGAGGAGATCCACGAATCGACCCAATTTTTTACTTCTTCATAAGATCGGAAGTACTGGTCAGCCATGCATTGTGCCATTGATCGAAACAAGTGATAGTCCTAGGGAGCAACGTCTGGAGAATACGTCGGGTGGGGTAGGACTTCCCATTTCAAGTATGTCTTGACTACTTGCAACAAAAGGGTCGAGCATTGTCATGCTGTAAAATCACTTTATCATGTATCTCGTTGTATTGCGGCCGTTTGTCTTTCAATGCTCGGCTCAAACGCATTAATTGCGTTCAATAACGATCGCCTGTAATTGTTTCAGTCAGTTTTAACAACTCATAATACACTACGCCGAGCTGGTTCCACCAAATACTGAGCATAACCTTGGAACCGTGAATATTCGGTTTGTCCGTCGACTTGAAAACATGGCCGGAATATCCCCATGAATTTCTGCGCTTGGATTATCGTAATGAACCCATTTTCGTCTCCAGTCACATTACGATGCAGAAATCCCTTCCGTCTTTGCCATGCAAGCAGCTGTTCCCAAGCAAACAAACGCCGTTCAACATATCTCGGCTTCAACTTGTACGGCACCCAATTTCCTTGTTTCTGAATCATTCCCATGATTTTCAGGCGTTTTGAAATCTCTTGTTGACCCACCTCCATTGACACGAGTCTTGATCAAGTAATGGCTTCAAATCTGCATCTTCCAAAAACCTTCTCTCTTCTACCGTCATGCTGGTCTTCGACATATTAAAGCAGAAAGTTAAAACCTCCCGTAAATGACGAGAATTTGGCTCGTATCTGACATGTTTAATCGAGAAAAACTTCACGATGCAGATACAAATCGACTGATATTTCGATGTCGTTATGTTTGAAAATACCTGAGCTCATTGTATGACATCGCTACAGACATCTATTGCAAAACGGCGAAAGCAAAGTTGTACACCTAATAGTTTTTCCTGAAAATATACTATAGCTAATTTCGACGTACTTTTACACACTATTACCTATAACACATATGATTATGCAATTAAAGAATGAAGGAAAATTCACATTTGAACATTTTCAACTGCAATTCATTCTGAAGTGGTTTTAAGTTTATATTATTATTTGCTGCTTATTTGGTTCAATATTGGCACTTATGAACCTTTGAAAACATTCAAAGAAAATAAAGTGGTGTTACTGATCACAAAACCTTTAGTCCAATGTTATTCGAGAATTTCCAATTTAGGTACTTGAATAAGTAACACGAGATCTTCCATAGAACTAGATTGCCAATCTCCGCCCTTTGTCACCTAAGATGTGGGTTTTGAAGGTACCACATATGCCCTTTTACGTGTACAATATATATCTTTGCGGAAAGTTTAAATTTCAAGATCAATTCTGATCTCTCAACAGATGGTGGCTTGAAATTTTTTTCATTCACCTTATGAATTTCATATCGATTTCTTTTTTTGATAACGCATCATTCACAAAAATAGAAAAAAGATGCTTTTCATACAAACATATTTGTTAAAATTCAGTTTTTTTTTCTTTTTCATATTACTCACTGGTTTCTATGCTTACAATTCGAAAAATGAATTCATATTATTATTCACAATTATCACTTTATTGGGAAAATTGACATTATAATGATCTTGTTAAGCATTTTGAGACAACTACAAACACTACTATAATTCAGTCCCAACGAAAATTTGACCCCTTTCCAGAACTCAGAGACGGAGAATTTTCGAAGATTTAAAAATAAACTGGTCAACTTCTGTTTTGAGAGGGACGAATTTCCATCATGAGTTTGTTCCGAAGAAACCACCCCATCCAGGTGGCATCAACCCCCAACATTTTTGAAAAGGGGAGGGATATCGAGTATTGGTTAGTTTGAAAGTTATTTATGTTTTATTTTTTTTTTTTATTTGATTGATTCGGTCTTCACTTGATGGAAATTCATTTTAAATAAATAATAATACACTGCTGATTTCCACAAGATTTGTGGAAATCAGCAGTGTATTATTATTTATTTATGTTTTGTACACAACCGAGTTGAAATTTTCAAAATTAGTTCACTAATCACGAAATAATGCAATATGGAACTTATCGTCAGAATATGATGTTGAACGGACAGTTGAATCAACCAAACTCAATAACCTAAGAGTTTTGAATAATCCAAAAATAATTTCTGTATCCTGAGGGGGGGCAACAACCCCCAAAATTTTTCGAAAAGGGAGGATATGTTGGATGTGCTTTAGTTCGACTAGGATGTTTAGAGAACAAAAAAGCTTTCGGACTAAAACACATCCGCCATCTCCTTTCTATTCGAAAAAAAATGTATGTTGAACATCACTAGGGATTCAGCAAGCCAAGTATCTTGACATTTTAACCAACTACTCGACTTGAAAATCAAGCTCGTGAAAAATTAGGTCCTACTTGACTTGATTTTAGATATTTATTGCTTGACTTTATATCAAGCTACTTGATACTACTTGAGCTTAATAGGCACGCGTCGCACGCGTTTAAACTAAATAAGAGGATTCCTCGAGCGCCGAGAGACTGAAGAATTCGCCAGGGTGATTTTATGAGTAGTTTTCCCACATTTCTATGAAATCTATTGGTAGATTTTGGTAGTTTCAGAAAAATCTTTCCAAACTTGGCCAAAATAGCCAAGGATTTTTCATCATCGCCAGCATCTTCAGCTCCTGTTGAAAGACAATTTTCCAGAGCTGCTCTTACTGTTACAAAAACCCGCATTAGGTTAGACGACAAATCTTAAAGATGCCTCATGTGTCTTAGATCCTGGATGGAAAATTATGAAATCAAACAAAGCCTGGAGGTTTCTCAATATTAAGAAACTTTATTTTTTATTATTTTTTATTTTGTTATAGTTTATAGTGATTTAATTTATGTTTTATTTAAAAAAAGTTGATATTTTAGGTTTTTTTATACAATAAGTTCAAAAAATAGAGATGTTTTTCGCAAGGTTCCTTCTCATTTCATAATTTTTTTATTGATGAAACACTACACAATAAAACTGCTAAAAATCAAGTAGCTTGATATGATTCAAGTACTTGACGAATGAATACTTGACTTGACTTGAGATTGAAAAACTACTACTTGACTTGAGCTTGACTTGAAATCAAGTCAAGCTCAAGCACCTTCATGGGGCTAGTTTTTTCGGAACAAACTTATGATGAAAATTCGTCTCACTCAAAACAGAAGTTGATTTGTTATTGCAAATTGCAAAACATTCGAAAATTCTGAGGGGAGTCAAATTTTCGTTGGGACGCCCTGTAAAGAGCCTAGAATTTCAAATAGCATTGAACTTAGACCGTATCATAGACCTTCATCAAGTACATTCACGCCAAAAGCTCATGAGGGCACTCAGGAAAAATTCTCAGAAAATTCGTTCATTGCTCTTTAGGGGTTGCACACACGTCGATGTCATCTGTCGAACGTAGCTGGCTTGATGACGGTACTATCGCGCTGATCAGAATTCTATCGCTGTCTAATTGTAGGAAGCAGGCAAAATGGATGAGTTGCAATTATTGCCGAAGAAAGAAACGGGGGTGTCCATCTCACAAAAGCTGGGCCGCCAAAAAGGATCCATTCTTTCTAAGCCGTGAATTTCTGTTATAAATATACATACATATATAAACTACAGGCGTGCCTGAATGCTTTTTGGCGTCGGCTTGTATCAATTAAAGCCAACGAGCGAACGAGTGGTTATTTAGTTTTTTTTTTTATATCGGCATAATCCCTTTCATGTTCGGTTGCTTTTATTTCATTAAGTAACTTCGGTGCTTTTATTTGTCGATGTTTACTCACAGGAAGATACGAAAGAAAATATGGGCGGAGCTGTATAACTATGGATATCTCAATAAAGCATTTCCCATGACTGGCATGTTTTGTTCTTTTACGATTTATCATTCAACGAATTTTGCCTTTTACCACCTGACACCGGCGGTAAAAGGCTGATGGAGAAATAATTTGTCAATACAAATACAACGAATCAAACAATGATACTTCATAATATTCGACATATTTTTTCAAATCCTTTCACTTTATTCAAACGGATATTTCAATTTTCATGAATATTTTTCAATCCAAAAAGTGAAGACTAAAGAGGCCGCAATTATATTGAAGTGAGGTCACTCTGATATGTAAGAAATTGTCTCACACTGTCATATGAAAACGTTTGTTTCCAACATTGATCCAAGAGTTTTTTTTTATTAAGGTCATTTTGATGTAGATAAGAAATAATTTAATATTATGAATCCATAAATTTGGTTAGATAGTGGAAAGAGTTACCAAACAAAAAATATAAATATGAAACAACAATTACCTAAAAATCATGATGACTTCGCATAAGAATAAATAACAACCCAAATATGAGATAGCATACTGAAGTTAATTTGAATATGAATGTCTGCAAGCATTATGGTTTTGGGACACCAAAAAGATTACTTTGATTTACTATCTTCCTACTACAGCAATTCGTTTGCGATTGAAATTCAATATTGTTTCAAACAGTGAAAACGAATCTGTTCTAGTTCTCAAAACTAACATATTCTATTGTAGAAAATGTAGAAGATTTTTAGCAAAACGCTTTACACATCGAAACGAAAATGCAAATGACATACGTGTTTACTTTGAATTGTTGTCGTCATAGGTTCTTTCAATCGAATTAGTTTCTGAACTCGTTATAAAGTTTTCTGCATATGGAACAACATGCATTTCCAATAAAATTAATGTTCTCAAAATAATTACCTATGAGGATGTCAATAAATAGTATATTATTATTTACATGTAAGTAGGTACTGTCAAATATGCTATTGAAGGGGATATCAATAATATCAATCAATTAGCTGTCCGTCGGTCACAGAATTCAAGATTTGCAACAAAACACTAAAAGCAAAGGAAAAAAAATACAAATACATAGTATACAATAATATACACACATAGTTCACCGCAAATTGACGTCATCGTAAGTTCATCCAATCCAGTTTATTTCCCATAACAATAATAGGTATGAATCATTAGATCATAATAATACTGAAAAAAAGTTTTAGAATTTTCTGAATATTTCGAACAGAAACCAAGATATAGCGAATTTTTGGTGTACAACTTTGCTTCCGCCGTTCTGCAATAGATGACTGTAGCGGTAAGTGGTAGTCGAAATAAATAGATCGTATGTAGATGCCATACAATATGCTTAGGTATTTGTCAAAATGACGCCATCAAAATATTACTCGATTTGTGTCTGCCTCATGAGAATCTTGATAAAACATGTCAGCCAACTTGTCGTAATTTACGGAAGGTTTTAATTTTCTGATTAAATATGAAGAAAACTGCGGCTGAGGCTCATCGAATGCTCTCAAATACCTATGGTGAGGTCACCATTAGTGAAATAACGTGCCAAGAGTAGTTTCAACGCTTCAAGAAGTGTGATTTTGACGTCGAAGACCAGCATGGCGGTGGAAAAGAGAAGGTTTTCGAATATGCAGATTTGAAGACATTACTTGATCAAGACTCCTGTAAAACACAACAAGAATTGGTAAGATCATTGGGAGTGACGCAACAAGCCATTTCAAAACGCCTGAAAGTCATGGGAATGATTCAGAAACAAGGAAATTGGGTGCCGTACGAGTTGAAGCCGAGATATGTTAAACGGCGTTTGTTTGCTCGTGAACATCTGTTTGCAAGGCAAATACGAAAAGGATTTCTGCATAGCATTGTGACTGGATACGAAAAATGGGTTCATTACGATAATCCCGGTCATGCTTCCACATCGACGGTCTAACCGAATATTCACGGTTTTGTGGTCATGCTCAGTATTTGGTGGGACCAGCTCGGCTTAGTGTATTATGAGTTGTTAAAACCGACTGAAAAAATCACAGGTGATCGTTATCGAAAGCAATTAATGCGTTTGAGCAGAGCATTGTAAGACAAACAGCCGCAATACAAATAGAGACAAGATAAAATGATTATATAGCATGACAATGCTCGACCTCTTGTTGCAAGTAGTCAAGACATACCTGAAATGGGAAGTCCTACTTCACCCGCCGTATTCTCCAGACGTTGTTTCCTCGGACTATCACTTGTTTCGATCAATGGCATACAGCCTGGCTGACCAGCACTTCCGGTCTTGCGGAGAAGTAAAAAATTGGATCGATTCGTGGTTCGCTTCACAAGGTGGCCAGTTTTTTCAACGCGGGATTCGTACGCTGTCCGAAAGATGGGAGAAAGTAGTGGCCATCGATAGACTAGATACTTTGAATCATAAATGTTCAACCAGGTTTTCACAATAAAGCCTCGAATTTCGGAAAAAACGGCAGAAGCAAAGTTGTACGCATATGTATTTCAAAGTGTAACTTTTAAAAACGCCTTTTAAGGCGTTTCATTTTTTGAAAATTCGATCGGATGAAACAAAAAAACCGATTCATGGATTGAATTGAAATTCTCTGGGATTTTTGTGGTGATATTGAACTGTAAAACGCATACTCGAGCGCATACTCAACATTGATGGTTTTTTTCGATATTTTCAATTCAGCGTTTGATTATCCAAAAAGCCCTTTTTATCAACTTTTCAAATTAATGTAGAGAACGATGAGAATTTTTTTCCGAGAATACGAAAGCTAGTTCTTGTAGAGAATTCATTCAAGATTTCAAAACATCCCGTTAATTTTCTGTGCAATCATTGATTGGTGAGATATTGATGGTTAAAGACAAAAAGGTCCTTTTCAATCATAGTTCGATATTTCAGAGAGAAATGCTCGTATCGAAATTTCGAAGAGAAGATATTGAAGCTGAATGAACAAGTTATATCATCCATATAGTTGTTGAGTTGGAAAAAAAATTTTCCAAATCTGTAGGCCAAAAATAAAAACCGAAAAGATTTCGCAGAAATTTTAGACACTGTATTCATTAGGATTGTTGACGTTGCTTGAAAAATTTTTTCATTATGATATTTTTAAACTATAAACTTCAAGTTTCGAAAAGCTTTTTTTCGAATTGAGATACGACCATTGTTATCTAAAATACAGCCATTTAAAAAACCGCTAAAAATTTCGAATTTTATTTTGATCCTTTAATTTATTCCTCTTGATGTATATTTGGGCATCCTCAAAGTTATCTCAAATACTACATATGGTAGGATGTCCGCGTCTATTAAGATAAAAGGCTGCTGATAAGCAGCCTTTCATCATCATCATCATGTAATAGGTCCTTAATTCGATGCTCACTGCAAGCATCTCGAGAAATATAAGACGGAAAAAATCTTCAAGGACCTGCGATCTCTTTTTTCGAATTAATAGGATATCAAAAAGCATAATATTATAAATATCTTGAGTTGTTCTCGAGTTAAAATTTTATTTTGATCCTTTAATTTATTCCACTAGTATATTTTTAGCTGAGCGTCTCAAATTCCGAGATTAGTACTTGCTTTTTACTGATTTGGTTGGATAAATTCCATTCTATCGGCATATTTTGTCTGAATCGAGGCTGAAACATCGAAATATAATAAATGCGCATTGGAGGCGCAAATGAGCCTTGATATTGTTGGAGAGAAGCAAGGGGATGGAGGGTGGACAAAGAGTAGCTGGAAGCCCTACTTTCCCAGGGGAGTCTTGCAGTCTGTAATTAAACTTTGGCTTCGGATAGGAGTGCCACCAGCGCTGTGCGGCTCCCTGCTCTAACATTCATTCGAACAAAGATTATGTTATAACCCGTAAAGGAATTGATCACCGAATTCTATACAGCGCAGACTTTAAGCGGATTTAGTTATGGATTTGCGTGGATTTTGTTATTTTCAGCTACTTGTGTACCCGTTCAATTAACTTGGCGATATCCCTCAGCAGCGGCCACATCCCTTTGATCTTGCCTATCCTACAAACATCCTTCGCAAATTCTCAAATAATATCCTGTTTCTTCTTTATACTAGACAGAAATCGGCTTCAGTTTTCTTCACTAAGAATCCAAGCTTTAGAAAGTGCGAAAATGAAATATGAAAGATTGTTACGTTAGAATCCCGGTTAGCACAAATATTTTCATTCTTACGTACAATGATAAAATAAATAAAAGAAACCTACCAACATTTCAACCTTCTTCTTTACTTGTTTGGTTTAATAACAAAATCTATACAGACTGAGTCAATAGTGCTGGATTGGTCGATAATTTTGGACTAAAAGAATGACCCAAAATTTGACGGAATCGACAGTACTCAGCGCATAAGCCTGAATTATTTTTTACTCTATAGGCTGGTTCGAAAGTGTTGAATCAAGATACCACTCTGGGGTCAAAATTAGAGAATTACAGATATTTGAGCATAACACACAAAAACAAATTCTGATATTAGTAAAATTGATTAGATTTTAGAAGGAATTTGTGATAGTAAAAATCGGTTAGGTAATATGTATAGTACCATTGTATGAAGTAAAGGGTGTTTTTTTTAGAGCTATGGAACTTTAAATTGCAATAAAACAACGATGGATTATTCGATTGACATGAATTTTATTTATCCGCAAGATAATCTTGTGACATTACATTTTAAATATGATTTCTGGCATATGACCGCCACGGCTGGCTCGGATGTAGTCCAATCTGGACGTCCAATTTTCGATAACATTTGTGGCCGTATATCGCCAATTACACGGCGAATGTTGTCTTCCAAATGGTCAAGGATTTGTGGCTTATCCGCATAGACCAATGACTTTACATAGCCCCACAGAAAGTAGTCCAGCGGTGTTAAATCACAAGATCTTGGAGGCCAATTCACAGGTCCAAAACATGAAATTAGGCGGTCATCAAACGTGTCTTTCAATTAATCGATTGTGGCACGAGCTATGTGACATTTTGCGCCGTCTTGTTGGAACCACAGCTCCTGGACATCATGGTTGTTCTATTCAGGAATGAAAAGTAAGTAATCATGGCTCTATACCGATCACCATTGACTGTAACGTTCTGGCCATCATCGTTTTTGAAGAAGTACGGACCAATGATTCCACCAGCCCATAAAGCGCACCAAACAGTCAGCTTTTCTGGATGTAACGGTGTTTCGACACACACTTGAGGATTAGCTTCACTCCAAATGCGGTAGTTTTGTTTGTTGACGTAGCCATTCAACCAGAAGTGCGCTTCATCGCTAAACAAAATAAAATGGACGTAGTGCGCGATACGTATTCCGCACAGAACCATTATTTTCGAAATAAAATTGCACTATTTGCAAGTGTTGTTCAGGCGTGAGTCTATTCATGTGAATTGCCAAACCAAACTGAGAATAAATCACTTGACAGCTGTTGAATCGGTCGCCATCTTGAACAGTAATGCCAACTTAAAGTTATATACCTCGAAAAAAAACCCGTGTTATATGTATAAATTTTGAGTGTATTCAAAAGGTGAACTTTTCTAAGCTTCATAATCCCCATGAAAAAA
Source organism: Harmonia axyridis (assembly GCF_914767665.1). Lineage (NCBI taxonomy): Eukaryota > Metazoa > Arthropoda > Insecta > Coleoptera > Coccinellidae > Harmonia > Harmonia axyridis. Next base: position 4,104,260 of record NC_059508.1, read on the forward strand.
ATTAGCAAAGAGCTCAGCTATGTCCTTCGAGTTATTGCCTGTTTCATGTCCGAGACTCATCTCGACAGGAGAACGAGAATATTTAGTCTTACGAGCAATATGCCTAAAAAAATTTTTCGGACAAATAGCAACCTTATCCATTTTTTCCAAATAATTCTTGTGATCCGAAAATATATGTTTTTTACACAGTGAACTTGAAGATATTTGGGAGTATAATTATGATTCAAGAAGGAATTATTGAAAGTTACTCTCAAGTTCTAATATCTCCATGATGGAATGGCTTACTGAAAACAAATGACTCAGGAAATGTCAAAAAATAATACAAAGTGTTGTGAAATGGTTACAAAGAACAATTTCAATTCATATTGGAAAACCTGTTTACATCGAAGGACTTGAAAAATGTGTTGTTTCTCAAAATCTAATAGCAAATTACGAGGAATATCCTACTTCCTGTCCCTCAAATCGGAAACAGCTAAGCTCCGTATTTGTATTCATCTCAATCATCTCAATGGATTCAAAGCTCAAATAGTCGTATAATCCCTCTTCTTTCACACAAAGCGATTCGCACATTGACCATTGAAATTCGTCCTGAAATCTTTAGTAGCTTTATAAGTGGGGCTTAACAAAACACAAAGCCCCCATCAGGTAGTTACACCAAATAATATTTCAGACTGTGAAATTGGCAGAAAAAGGGGGACCCTTTAAACATCCAACCACTTGAATGGATACAAATAAACCTCATGCCATAGCTTAAGAAGGACGTTAATCGTTATCGACTTACAAAGCTTTGTGGTAATAATTTGTTCACGCCTTGTCAAAACACGGACCTTAACAATTTCAATTCCAAATTGGCACATGCATTTACCTGATTTGTCAGTTTCTTTTCAATCTAAACGAATACATTATATACTATTGGGTCTATTCAATTTAAAAAATATTATTTTACGTTACCGTGTTTTGACAGACTTCTGTTCAATTATCCATTCAATGCAGATGGATATTAGGTAACAAATTGGGTAGGTTATAAGAAATACATTCGCCATTACAAAATCCCACTTGAAAAGATTATAGTTATTCATTTCATCGAGAAATTAGCAAAAATGACCTTTATTTTCACGCGGAATTTAGGGTTTAGCAGGCCAATTGAAAACACATTTTTTTGGCAAAATTTGATTTTATTATTCAACATAGTTGCCTTCGACTGCGATACAGCGATTATAGCGATCTTACAACTTTTTCATAGCATTTTTGTAGTAACGGGTGTTTTTTTTCGAGGTATATAACTTTAAGTTGGCATTACTGTTCAAGATGGCGACCGATTTAACAGCTGTCCAGTGATTTATTCTCAGTTTGGTTTGGCAATTCATCATGAATAGACTCACGCCTCAACAACGCTTGCAAATAGTGCATTTTTATTTCGAAAATAATGATTCTGTGCGGAATACGTATCGCGCACTATTTTGTTTAGCGATGAAGCGCACTTCTGGTTGAATGGCTACGTCAACAAACAAAACTGCCGCATTTGGAGTGAAGCTAATCCTCAAGTGTATGTCGAAACACCGTTACATCCAGAAAAACTAACTGTTTGGTGCGCTTTATGGGCTGGTGCAATCATTGGTCCGTACTTCTTCAAAAACGATGATGGCCAGAAAGTTACAGTCAATGGTGATCGGTATAGAGTCATGATTACTAACTTTTTCATTCCTGAATTGAACAACCATTATGTCCAGGAGCTGTGGTTCCAACAAGACGACGCAACATGTCACACAGCTCGTGCCACAATCGATTTATTGAAAGACACGTTTGGTGACCGCCTAATTTCACGTTATGGACCTGTGAATGCGGATAAGCCACAAACCCTTGACCATTTGGAAGACAACATTCGCCGTGTTATTGCCGATATACGGCCACAAATGTTGGAAAAAGTCATCGAAAATTGGACGTCCAGATTGGACTACATCCGAGCCAGCCGTGGCGCTCATATGCCAGAAATCATATTTAAAATGTAATGCCACAAGATTATCTTGCGGATAAATAAAATTCAAGTCAATCGAATAATCCATCGTTGTTTTATTGCAATTTAAAGTTCTATAGCTCTAAAAAAAACACCCTTTATTTTCGCCATTTTGAGTTGTTGAGGAGAGAAGCCGTCATTGAAGCATGTATTATTATACTGAGTGGTTCAGCTATGCATAGAAGAATCTTCTTCAAAACAAACGGTGATAAATCATTTATATCCTTGGAACTCTTTGGTTTGGTTATTCTACCAATCTTAAGCACCTCCTCTGCAGTAAGCTCCCTTAAAAATATTGAATGAACAAATGGGTTAGCCAAGATTTTGAGATCTTTGCACCTCTGAAGCTCTATATTCACTATAAATTCATTCATCAGGTTCTGATCAATGTCCGAATTGTTCTTTTTCTTCTTTGTGGACACTCCTTCGTTTATTATTTCCCAAACTGCCTTAATTTCGTTTGTTGCCTTCTGAAGTTTTTCATTATATTCTTTTCTCTTTATCTCTGCTATTTTTGCTTTGTATTCGTGCTTGATGATATTATAGGAGTTCTTGCTAGCTAGATGGATTAGGTTCACTTGGAGTGAACTGAACCTCGCCCTTTGCCATATTTTTCAGTGACTATAATATATTTTTTTCTCTGTTAACTTCAATGAAGACATATTATTATCATATCATATCATACAAGGCCTGTCATAAAATATTTGAGGACTAACATATACATAAACTGTGTATAAGACAATATACTCAATTCACAAACAACATAAATGATCGACAACTATGAATAATCATGCGCCAAAAATTCCTCTATACTATAAAACGCGTTATCACACAAGTATTTTTTCAATTTTTTCTTGAATTGGTTCGGTGGTTGTGATTTAACCTCAGCTGGTAAGTGGTTATACATTTTTGTTCCCAGGAATAGGAATGTATTCTTGGTCTTTTCTAGGCGGTGTCTTGGTGGAACATAATTATCTCTGCTTCTTGTTCTTCTTATTATCTCTCTTTACCGAATATATGACTGAAAGAGCCTCAAGAAGATTCTTCAAGTTTTATATCTCTTTATTCATTTTGAGTTTTGATTTTGACGTTGGTTTTATTTTCAACGCAGTGCTTGATTCTTCAGGAACCACATCCAACCATTTGGCGTGTCACCGTTACCAATTCCCGAACGAAATTTCAGTACATAGAAAAGATTATATTCTATCGATCTCCCCGAAAGGGCTAATCTGTGTTTTCAATTAGGAAATGCTCGGCGAATAAGGGATGAAAACCCGTATCGACTCCGGCGCAATTCTAGACGGAGTAATTGCTCGATAATACCACAATATTGATACAGGGTATGAAATCAGAACAAAGAAAAACAGGTCCCGATCCAGTTCGTTCTAGCCAACGTGATTGCGGGGGCCCTTCTACACGATTAGCCTTTTGCGCTGATATCGAAATCCGCTTATGCTGCCTCAAAAATTAATCATCCTAAAACCACCAACTCTAACCAACCCCATTTATTCCTTTTGTGAATAACTAAACTCGGAATGTGTTTTGATTGTTAAAGTTCATATGCATATACTAGGATGGAGAGGAAAAGGTTTCTTACACAGGGTGTAACATGAGTGACCAAGGGCGTAGAAATAGGGGGTACTGGGGGTAATTACCCCCCCCCAAATTTTCAGAATATAAAATTTTAGAAATCTCTGATAGACGAAGAACGAAATTTTCTCCATAAAATGAACCAATAATAATCATTTTTTGAAACAGAAAGGTTATCGGGTATGTAGTCAAACTTGAACAATTTTAGCTCTTTATTGCTTCAGCCAAGCTTTCGGACAATAACTTGTCCTTCTTCAGGGCTACTGAAAATTACATAAAGTTGTAAAAAACACACAGGAATCAATACAGCAGAACTTACATCAATGCGAATCCTAAATGTTAAAAATATTACAATGTCCATATATAATATGTAACATGCAAGGAAATAACTATATTTTTCTGAATCTTAACAATAGAATTAAACAACGAGTCAAATCTTAAAAGACATATTAATGTCAAAGGTTAAAAACATAGAAAAAACACAAAGACAAGAAAACACACAAACAAAGACTTGTCTTTGTGTTTTTTCTATGTTTTTAACCTTTGACATTATTCTTTCATATTTCTTTTAAGATTTGACTCGTTGTTTAATTCTATTGTTAAGATTCAGAAAAATATAGTTATTTCCTTGCATGTTACATATTATATATGGACATTGAAATATTTTTAACATTTAGGACTCACATTGATGAAAGTTCTGCTGTATTGATTTCTGTGTGTTTTTTACAACTTTATGTAATTTTCAGTAGCCCTGAAGAAGGACAAGTTATTGTCCGAAAGCTTGGCTGAAGCAATAAAGAGCTAAAATTGTTCAAATTTGACTACATACCCGATAACCTTTCTGTTTCAAATTATAAATTGTTAGTCGAGATTTACAAGTAGTTAATAATCATTTTACTTCCCTTTGAATCGACACGTCAGTAAAAAATCGGACCTGTTTACGGTTTGTGAGTTTATTATCGCTTTCAAAATGAGTACTTTCATCACACTACGAGCTCGTCTTTGTCCGAGGTTTATTATTTTCCTTTACCTATTCTTTTTTTTCGGCATCGCCCTTTATTTGCCATCTGTGATTTTTGCATTCGTCATCGGTATGCACTTACCCGTTGTTTTCGGTTTTTTGTATCATTCTCGTCACAAAATTTCAATAAGTATTTATCAAAGAACTGAACTGAGTTATTCGCATCGAAAAATTGTCTGGACTGTCTTGTACAATTTATTGTGGTTCATTCAAATTGCAATTTATTTGAGAAGACATCAGTTTTGAATTGACTATATCTAGAGGATGTACCTGAATTGGAGGTATACGAATGAAAATGACAGATTTCTCGGATCATTTAAAGAAAAAAAGTCCTATAACATGAGTCCGCAAACGCTTTGTTTTTGAGATACAGGTGTTAAAGTTCAAGTTTTTCTCTCAAAGCGCCTTCCCTTCACAAGATATTTAACTTGAATTGGCGTAGATATTCCAATTTGAAGTTTTCATCATGTGATATTCTAATTTTAAAAGCAAATCTACAGGGTGATTTTTTTCTGGATGGGTGCCCGCTTCTTTCCTCCAAAATTATTTTTTGTGAACCACTGGTAGTTCAGAAAAATTTAAAAAGAAACTCTGGTTAAGTACTACGATGTAGATTTGTCGCATCTGCAATCGATGTCGAGAAAAATATTCAAACAGCTCTCTATAGTAATTTTCAGGATAATCCAAATTATTATAAAGATCTAGTTAGGCAGCGATTATTATTTAGCATTATTGGATCGTTCAAAAGATGGACTCGTTAAAAAATGGCCCCATTTGAAGGTGCTGTTTCATCAAGACAATGCACCGTGTCACAAATCGATGAAAACAATGGCAAAATTCCATGAATTGGGCTTCGAATTGCTTCTACATACACCGTATTCGCCAGATCTGGCCCCTAGCGACTTTTTCCTGTTCTCAGACCGCAAAGAATGCTCGCTGGAAAGAAATTCAGCGCCAATGAAGAAGTTATCGCCGAAATTGAGGCCTATTTTGAAGCGAAAGACAAATCGTACTACAAAAATGGTATCGAAAAGTTTGAAGATCGCTATTATCGCTGTATCGCCCTCGAAGGCAACTATGTTGAATAATAAAATCGAATTTTGCAAAAAAAATGTGTTTTACTATAGTAGACCGGGAACCTCTCAATTGGCCTGTTATCAAAATGGTGAAGTATCTGAAAATCTTGTGGAAACTCAGTAACCGCCTGTCGAATTAACAGCAATTTCAGTTTTCTTTCTCGCTTTTCAAACGCGCACCGCCGCCACGAATTTCAGATCAATATCTGGAAATTGCCACTTCTACCGTTGCTCCGGAAAAAGTTGGAAAATCTAGGAAAATTTGGGAACCGTTCTACCGATTTCCATCGAATTCAATAGGTTTTCCGAAGAATGTGGCTTCAAAATGGCTGTTGAAAAATGTTCTCTATACCAATGATCTATAAATATTTCTCCACCAATTATTTCCCAAAATTTCATACCTTGCTTTATAGCCAGGATTAGTCATACCTAAATATTATTATTATGGATAGCAAACGCTGTTCAACATCTCTCGGCTTAACTCGTACGGCACCCAAATTCCTTGTTTCTGAATCATTTCCATGACTTTCAGGCGTTTTTTGCGTCACTCCCAATACTTGCGCCAATTCTTGTGGCGTTTGACACGTGTCTTGATGTAATGTAATGCCTCAAATTCTGCATCTTCGAAAACCTTCTGCCTTCCACCGCCATGCTGGTCTTCGAAGTCAAAATCACCGATCTTGATGCCTTGAAACCACTCTCGGCACGTTCTTTCACTAATAGCGGTCTCACCATAGGTATTTGAGAGCATTCGATGAGCCTCAGCCGCAGAGTTTTTCATATTGATGCAGAAAATTGAAACCTTCCGCAAATGACCAGAATTTGGCTCGTAAGCTGACATGTTTCATCGAGAATAACTTTATGATGCAGATACAAAATCAACTAATATTTCGATAGCGTTACATTTACAAATACCTCGGTTTATTGTATGACATCTACGATCTATTTATTTCGACTACCACTTACCGCTACAGCTATCTATTGCAATACGGCGGAAACAAAGTTGTACACCTAATAGTTTATTATAATAAAGTAAAGTGTAAAATTTGCAGTGTTTTTCCTGTTGACTATCAGTGTTTTCGTTCGGAAAAATCACCAAAAACCAATTTTGACAAATGTGACCATATCATGTGCAAGCCCTTCAAAAATTGATGGGTCACATCTAGAATCGAAGATTAAATTGAAGGGAACCAATTTGTAGATAATCCTCAGGGGCATACAGAAAGGAAAAGTCCGAACTGCCCAACAATTTAGAAACATTCTATGCGCTCCATTTGATTCGAAAAGATTTCTTCCTAACGATGACATCTGAAAAAGGATACCTAGAATTTACGACGATTTTCTATTTCAATCTCGTTTTCTTTTTGAATATAAGTATTGACCGTTTTCAATACACAAGGTTAGAATTATTTAGAGGGACACTACAGGGATATTTTCTCAATGGACGATCTTATAATAATTATTAATTTAATGTCACGCACTGGTTGTAATATCTTCATATACCTCAGTGACGTAATTTGTTTATTTAACCGAAAATAAACTTTATTATTATTATTATATCGAAAACCGTAAGAAATACAGGGTGGCTTGAACTACAAAGAAGTTGCGTTATTTTGGGATGGGTGTGTTGGTGTGAACAGATCCAAAATATCTCTAATGGTTCCCGAGATATCTCCAAAAAACTAAAGATCGACATTTTCTTTTTTTTTCCTTTTTGTTTTTGGAGATAACTCTACGAAACTCAGTTTGTAGCTATTATTCAATATAGAGATACTTATGGAGTGTTTAGATTTTTTCTGTTTTCAATTTTTAAGAGAAGCCGTTATCAAATTTTTTCTTATGGGCGGTAAAGAATATTATTTCTTATGGGGCGATAGAGAAAAAAATGACGAATTCAACAATGTATCACACTCTACAAAAATATCAAGTCTAGCAACGCAAATTTGAACTTCATTTTTATTTTTTTTTGTTTAAATAGTAGGCTGGTTCCAGAAGTTATATATATAAAAGTGTATAAATAAAATAAAACGAAGTAATTTCAACTATATTATTTAATTGTTAGCAACAATTGTTTCGCCACACTTTGGCTTCATCAGGCTACATTTCTGAACTGATTTATAATGAATTTCCGCCAAGTAAGGACCGAATCCATTAAATAAAAGTGTATACTGAATTATCGAAAAATATGCGTGGACACTCAGAGTGAGAAGGGTGAAAGGTTGGATTAATGCATATACACAAAGCCATTTGCAGCAGTCTGTATGTTGATAATATTATCCAAACATACTCGTGCGTTGAAGATGAACACTATAACAAAGAAAAAATACGCTTTATTTCAGTTTTTCTTCGATAAAGGCGAAAATGCAAGCCAAGCAGCTAAAAATGTAAATAGTGTTTATGGTCTTGATAATGTGAAAGCCAATCACGCGCAACTTTGGTTTCGTCGATTCCAAGATACATCATGCACTGGAAGGCCAATTGTCGCAAATGTCGATAAAATCATGGACATTGTCGCGTCCTGTTTCCATTGTTCAACAGTAAAAGATTGCACAAAGAACCAGTTGGAACCATTTGCATAAGGCTGGTCTCAAGTAGAAGCTTGATGTATGGGTACCACACGAGTGCAAAAAATCTTTTGAACCAAATTTCCATCTGCGAATCGCAACAGAATCGCTGGTAGCTGGTGATAATTATCACCAGCTACCAACCCACCCATAATAAGTAGAATGACTTACGACAACGTCAAGCGAAAACGGTCGTGGTAAAAACGCGGTGAGCCTTCGGAAAAGGTCAGGAAGGTTTTGCTGTGTGTTTGGTATGATTGGCAGGGAATTATCTACATGAACTGCTCCCCTTAGGTACAAATGTTGACTCCGAACTGTACTGTCAACATTCGGACCTTCTGAAGGAAGCAATCACCAAGAAGCGACCAATAGGAGAGGAATTTTATTCCATGGGGACAACGTAAGGCCACACACATCAATAGTAACTCGCCAGAGGTTCTTATGCATCCACCTTATAGTCCGGACCAAGCACCAAGTGGTTACGATCATGGCGAACAATTTGATGGTGAAAAATTCGTCTCAACAGAGGCTTGTGAAAATCGACTGTCTCAATTTTTTGCCAATAGGGACGAGGGCTTCTACAAGAGAGGCATGCACAAAACTTTCAAAATGGCAACAAGTTATAAAACAAAACGCCGCATATTTAACCTTAATCGAATCATTTTAACTGTGATAATTAGAGCCTTGTTTTTTATTCAAAAATAACGGATTTTTTTCCATACCTCATACTTTCTTGTGCCCGAGTTTTCTCATCAAATAATGTTACATAGATTTATGAAATTGTTTGAATTTGTTTTTGTACTACAACAAATTTGGAAACTGAATATGATATGAGTTACTGAAATGATCTTTCTATAAAAAACACTTGACTCAGTAGGTACCTACAAAAAATTCCGCTATTTTGCTAATCGATATGAGCCGTGACTTTCTATGCCCCCCTCAAATATCGCCTGGATTCGCCTCTGTGTTTTGCCAGTAAATGGGGCATCCTCATATTTCTCAGACGATCTTGCGATTGATATGGCCACTGATATAATTAATGTTTTATTAGCTGAACCGAGTAATTTCTCATATCGACAATTTCATGAGTGAATCTAAATAATTTAGAGATGAATATTCAGCCCATGAGTTCACCAAATCTATAAACGTAAACAGAATGAAATCAAATATCGTGAAAATCTTTACCGGATGTCATTAGAACAAGTGATTTTTACGTTTGCAGAATGTTGAGAAGATCTGGGAGGTATTCAAAAGTTAACAAACGCACAAATTCCTTTAATTTACTTATTGACGAGTTTGTTCGTGTCCATTCATCACATCTTTTAACTTATTTTAATCCGAGGATAACTGTTAAGTCCTTTGTATTGTTTGATTGGATTTTCTACCTGACCATATTGTTAAACGGTCTTAATCTTAGTTTCTTCGAAGCACCTCTTCAATGGTCCACCCTTTGTTAATGTGTCACTAGGGTATTTGTGTTTGAAGAAATAACATTGTTGAAAACTCATCGTTATATAGATCCTTTTAAAATTATAGTGGATAACCCAAATCTACGAATACATCTTGAAAAGTATGAGCATGCGGTTTATTTATAGATGACCAAATTTTAACGGCGTAAAAAATAAGAGTTTGATAACACCACTAAGAGTGAAAAAAATTCAAGTATCACTTACCTTGTAGATAAACAATTTTCTGGTACTACAGCTGTAGAATAGTCATTGTTAGATGAAGAGGGGAAGATTTTGTTTGAACACTTTGAACCATAAATTCCTAGAATGAAATGATTATGTTATTATAATATTCAAAACATTCGGATGCTTCTTGGCAAGTTGCATTTCACTTTTCTTGCATTTTCTTTATTCGATATTCAGTCTTTGAAGTATATGTAGGTATTTTATTATCGAGTAAGGAAAATCAACGCGGTTTAACATCCAAAGTTTGTACCATGTTTAATACAAATAGCTGTTTTAGTTTTCGTGAAAAAAAAGGATTCTACACATTTCTAAACGTTGACTGACGAAATCAAGGAGATCTATTAAAATATCCTCTTCAACAATTCCAAAAGTTTATTTTTGAAAATAACAATCGAATCCCCATTTTGTCTCAATTTTCCGATTACTCTAACTGAGCTAATTTCTCTGAAATTTCGTTGAAGGAGCCTCTGTATTTTCCCTCGGGAATCTTTTCAATTCCATATGAATTCTTTTTTTTCAGTGACAATTCGTGTTAATTTCTTCTTTTTTTTAGTGAGTTTATAGATGTAAATCTCAACTCTTCTGTAGCAATAATAATAATAAAATCGTATTTTTTGAGGTAAACTCACCTTGTCAAATGAATCAAGGAAAGTTTTTTTGATATAATCAAAAAATGTCCTATATTGTTTAAAAGTACGACGCTCTATAAGTCTATAGTAAAAAGGCGACATAGTTCTTAAAGATGCATTTAAGTATCTATTTGTATTTTCATAACAATAGTTGAGAGCGCTCCTGGTAATTTTATCATTTTACTACAAAGAGTGTAATTTTTACTAAGAAAACAGTTTTGTGTCAAAAAATATGTCTTGTTTTATTAACTGACTACGCCCATAAAATTTGGCGCCCCGGCAAAATGTCCGGTTTGCCGGTCTTGGCGACATCCCTGATCACATGTTGATTCCAATTGGTACAGGGTGTACAAAAATACAATAGTGTGTGCTCCTAAAGTAACGCGTAACATTCTTTATTAATTAAATTAACAATATTATCAAAAATACTTATTGTCTAGCGGCAATTGGCTTGAATGTAACACCCTATAGTTTGTTACATTTTTAGAATAATAAAAATTTATAAAAATAAGAAATAATTTGATTCATATTCTGTCTGCTAAACCACAAGTACCAAACATGTTTGAAAACAGCTCATTTTTATTAATCTAAAAATGTAACAAACTACACGGTGTTACATTAAAACCAGTTGCCGCTATAAAATAGGCATTTTTGATAATATTGTTACTTTAACTAATAAAGAATGTTTCGCGTTACTATGGAAGCACACACAAAACTATTGTATTTTTGTCCACCCTGTACCAATTGGAATCAACATGTGATAGGTACATTTTTGGAATCAGCTCAGCTAAAGTAATCGGAAAATTGAGACAAAATGGGGGTGTTCCATTTAAAAAAAATTACGGTGACGTCATTACTCGAAAACAATTCACTCTGTATATTAGATTATCATTTTGAAATATGATAAATTAAAATCAAAAATCGACCTGTTTCAGGATTATTTCTTAAAATGGTCTGTTTAGCTAAAAATGAATTTGTTCCATACTTTACGGACACAGTGTATATGGAGGATACCTAATTAACAAATTTTTCTGTATCACTCAAGAATGAGAGAACTAGGGTAAATAATCCTTTGAGAACAGAACTCTCCTTCAATGTGCCGAAGAAAACTGGTCCTGATGGTCCAAATACATGCCTAATCCAAAACAATTGCTAAAATTGAAAATTGAACCCCTTATTTCATATTCCTAGAAACTCATTAAATTTTCCGAACGTTCCTCTGAGAATTTAGGTTCATCTGACTTTCCTCTTCAGGAAAATCAATAGACAACACACACTTCAGCGGCCCTGGCAGGATTAATGTATGTTGATTATTTTATCATAGATGGGGGAGGCCAAATTAGCTTATGATTACATTGATCACACGGTATTTACCGCTATTAGTTGATAAAAGGGTACGAAAGATCCTAGGGGAGTTTAAAAGATCCCGAGGGATGCCTGTACACCCTCATACACATATTAACATACATTATTCGAATAATTAGATCTGTTCAACGTTTAGGATGGATGTCATTGGGAATTTAAATCAACTTTTATGATAAACTCCAGTATGTTCGAAATACATGCGAATTTGTGACAGACGGACAGCTAATTGACTGATTTTTGTCTGAACTTTCCTTTCAATAGGCTATTAGACAGAGGGTAGGTATATAAACATTATACTATTTATCGACAACCTCTTATATTAGAATTTTGAGATCTATATAAATTTAATTCAATGAAAAATGTTTCTTATTACCCTTCATATTACAGTATAATCATTAATCAGTAGTTATGATTTCCACAGAAGAAAATGGTTGAATGTTGAACCAATAGGTAATTGAAACAAACGCTTCCATATCTGGAAAATTATTACTTATACATACCTCCAAGTGTCATCACTGAGACCACGTTGCGTATAATTGCATTTTGGTGACCTCTTTCATTGTTAATTTTTGAGCGCTCGTATCAGAACGGATCGCTGTATCGTAATATCTGGAATTTTGAGCTGAGAATAATGTCAAATGACAAGGTTTGACCAGAAGGACATAGAAATTTGAACAGCAGTTGAGTTCATTGGTTGACAAAATGGATCCGTAAATATGAAATTGTGTGTGTGAGTTCCTAGCTATTAATTTCAAGCTCGATAAAGATGAAAACTTACATTTGGATGTCAAATGTAATTTCAAAGCCTGGTGCGAAAATATTCATTATAATTTATAGGTAGTTATAGGCTTACTATATGTAGGTATTCATATTTTATCAATTTTACAAAATAACTTTTCTTACGTGTTGAGATATTTAATGCCTTATTCATGGTGAAAAATTTGCAGTTTTCCTCTTATTCCATTACTAGGGATTTCAGTATTTGGTGAACTAAAATATTTGAATCAATATAACTAAAAAAACATATCTTCCTGATTTTATCAGCTGGTAATAACATAGACGGATGGGATAATAAATCTATGGGTATTAAAATTCACAGCGCCATCTCTACGATAATCATGGAAACTTAAATGATGGGTAAAGAAAAACTCTAGAGAACAGATTCTAGTTTATTCTTTGCAATTGCAACCTATTGAATGGAATAATTTCACTGAAATTTTTACAGCTTATTTGTAAAATGTGAAAAGAATCCATCTGTCCAGATTCGGAAACTATGATACATATTCAAATGAAATTATGAACAAAAATCGGTTGCTACACAAATTTGATACTCCTAGCTCGAGAATATGACCAATGAATTTTTTGAGAAAAAAATCGACTAATCTAATCTACAAAAAATATTTCTCAGAAGTTTGCCTACACATAAGGTTGATGTCAATTTAAAATGTATATTAGCATGATGGTACTCACTAATTTCTTCAATTTTTTTACATTTTACGAAATGTTTTGGGTCAAACCAGGAAATAATAAATCATAATTTGAAATTGAAAGTGTTTTTTTATGTGATTCCATTGGAAAAAATACAACCTCCCTTTTTTTGATTTATGAGAGTATATTGTATACAACAATATATATTCTTTTGAGAAAGAGCAATACAAAATATTAATTTCAAACAATCAAGCATATGTGTCGATGAATCTCAGTATTAGCAGAGGAAATGTAACGGGGTATCATACATTTTAACGTATGATACAGGAGAACAGATAAAAACCTCAGCAAAAACTCTGTCTCCCCGTATCGGTGTAGTGACTGGTTTGTGTAAACGTTTACAGAATAAGCTGACAATTTATATTGAAGGACTTCCTCTTCAACCAAAACAACAATTTCGACTAGAGATGCATGACCTTTCAAATTTTTAAAATTATTTGCTTTATAAGGAATCTGAAATGACTTCAATGCAATTGGTTTCTTAACTGGATATTTACCTGAATCCTTCAGCCTAATACCCAATCGTAATATATGATATACATAATAAATTTCCAATGGAAAATAATGAAGATAGTCATTTTAAGATATACAAAAAAATAAGCACCTTTTGTTTTTAAAATGTACTTGAATCATCATCATCATTCTCAGCTAACAACCCATTGTCGGATTAAGCCTCCCTTAGTTTTGTCCAGCTCTCTATATATTTTTCCCCCAACTTCTTTCAAGTTTCCCGGTTTTGAGCTTGCTGTCCCCATTTTGTGCCCAGAAGTCTTTTTATATCATCAGTCCATCTTGTTTGCGGTCGCCCTCTACTTGAATATATAAAAATATATGTCCTTGTGAAATATTGAACTTATTATTTTAATATAAGTTTATTGACCAGAAATAAAATATTCTCCAGAGTGCAATTCCTTACACGAAACATATTTAAATACAACTCAATCTAATTCTACATATTCTTTACCTCGAAGGTGGTAGGCACCTTGTTTGAGGCATTTACATTGGAGACTCTTCTTTCTACTCTTCACGTACATCATATATATATATATATATATTTTTATTACTATCATAGTACAAGATGATAAGAGCCCAATATGTAATTTAACCGCTGTTGTGACCAAGGTTCCCCTCAACATTTCAGGTATCCGAGCTCTTAATATCCAACAAATTCGTAACTTCTTGAGAACTTCAGGTTCCTATCCACGTTTTCCATTTCAATATTTTTAAGTTATAACTTGCTTTAATACACTCTGGTATGTAATTGTACACCCGAGGGGCTAAAAATGTGTGTCCTATGGTTTTCATTGTTCTAGGTATTAAAATCATTCGTCCTCTGTGTCGCGTTCCATGCAAAAGTTCGTTAAATTCCTCGGATGAAGTATTTTTAAATTGATGCACAGCAAGTACGAGCATATACAATTGTCGTAGATTCATTCCGGCATATTCAAGGAAGTTGTTCACTCGGATAGCGATAGAGTTTTTTGTATATTATCTCCAACAAACACTTCTGTGTTATCTCGACCTTAAATAAATAATGTTTCACTACCCCTCCCCATCCAAGTAGCACATATACCAGTTAAACCAAACCAAGTACAATGTTCTCAACAACTAAGGGTCACAGAATTCCCTAAAAAACCTGAACTTGGAATCATTTTCCGAATTTTTTCATAACGTTATCGACTTGAAAATTCTATTTCAAATGTGGGTCTAATATTACACCTAGATATTTCATATAATCTGCTGAATGAATATTTGGTAGTTAGATTTCATCGACTCAAGAGGATAATAAAATGTGAAAAAAACTTTTTTCAATTATATTGTACACATTTGAAAATACACTGTAGTTATTAGCGATTCATTACAATTGACATTCGACAACAAAGGAAGATTCTCTTGAAAGAAAAATAACTGGTACCTTATGATAAGACTTCCAAGAACTTATAATACTATCCTAAAATAAAAAAAAAGGAATTTCTCAATATATATATTATCTGACCTACAAAAAACAGAAGTCACAATATTTTGAAAAATAATTTTTGGTAAATGGGTAACTACTACCAAAAATAAAGATCATAAGTCAACATTTTTCAAATTTGTCGATGATAATCTTGGTAAAGTTTCCCCCTTATCAGGTATAAATATACCAATAGGTTTTCGGGAATTTCGTTTTTCTTTCAATTTTGACAGTTCCAATTTCAACTTATCTAATATGGCAAAGTTCGGAGAATTCACTGCTGCCTTGCTCTGTAGCAGTGTTATTTCTTGTTCCTCAAGCTTCTTTACCTTAAAACTTTTCACAGATCTATTACCGTAAAGTCTAAGGAAGGATCCCCAAGTTTTCAGGTTTGGATGTAGTGCCTGTATAAAAAATTCCAAAATTTTACAAAATAACTATAATTCTTTTTAGTAAAGCCTACCTGTAAAATAGCCTGAGACGCTCTCTGTTTTCCATCTCTTTTATTTTGACAAGTGACAGTCGCTGTATGCTTACCTACTGTCATTGTAAACTCATTCTTTTTATTTTTTGATGTCTTACCCTGATAACTAATTTTCAAATCGTTGAGGCCAAAATTTCTCTGCAGACAAGTAAGGAGAATATCGTGTGGAGATGGTTCAGTGGTTTTTGCACAAAACTCTGCAACCCTAGGATCTTCTATTCTGATCTCGTCAAAGAACTATTGAAAACTAATCATTAGCAACCCTTCTCAAAAAAAAAAGCTCATACTTACAGATAAATCTTCGTCTGGATCTTTACTTGTGCTTGATCCTGTTTTAGGATCGGCAGTTATTTTTGAGCGCATCTCAGGAATAAGTATCTCTAGGGTATTTTTTGCTGCTTCCGATTTTGCCTGTTTTTTACTTGTCCCATAACCAACTCCATATTTCATATCATTGATAGAAACAGTTGCTGCATATGGGGTCGCAGCATTTTCTGAACAAAAATATTAAAATTCATAAGCACTCAAAGTGATAAAATACTTTTTATACCTAATTCAGTAAAACTATATGTAGGTTGCATTTTGAGAGCATGTTGAACATATTCATGTAGTATGCAGATATAAGACTTTCCATTGGGATTCATTATCCATTCTTTTCGTGTTCCACGGCCATTGGTATCATTACCATCAGCATTTTCTATAGGAAATGATATGAGTTTTGTACCTAGGAATGAAAATTATTTTTAGATCAGAGAACACTATTATTTCACATTTGTTTTATTTTTGATCATGAGCCAATACATTTGTTAGGAGCTGAGAAGGGAAAAAGGAAAAAAAATTTGAAAGACCAAAATTCCAAAGGTAACATTTTCTTCCATGTTGTCGATAAAGACCTGAATGGAAATATTTGTGTAATAAAGCTACAATTTTGAATTTTTCACTCATTGTTATTATAAATCCCCTTAAATCAGAAGTATGGACATTCTAGTTCTCAACCTATTATCTAGAGCATGGATCAAATTTGCTACATCACTACAACTACTACTGATTTGAAGTCTCTAAAAAATATATTTTGAGACAAAAATATTGACATATCTTTGCCTACTTTTTTCCGCAACAGTACACAATGATGTATATCATTTTTGGTGTGATATATCAACTTGAGTGGAAAATTAAAAAGAAATACATTTGAAAAGTTTTAATGCTTGATTATACTTGCCGTCAGGCAGCATCGGCCTTTGTAGATGTTTTTCTTGTTTTTTCTTTTTTGTGAATCTTCTTCTCTCAGACCAAGATTTGAATCTCATAACCTGAATTGTTTTAAATTTAAATAGAGACTGGCAATACTCTCGTAACTGTTCAGGACTCAGGTTTTGTGATGCGATGTTTTCTTTAACAGTTTCAATTTTTGCATTTGGCAAGTGATTATTCTCATTTTGAGTCTGTTCTGCTTCCTTCTCTTTCTCAATAGCTCTCTTGTAACTTAAACAAGGTATTCCACTGAGAGGTATTTCATGGTTCTAGAAATCAATTAATTAAAAGAATGAGGTGTGGGAATGAATTAACGAATGGAAATATATTGCTACAGTCCAAAGTCACTTCTGAAATAAAATCATAATCGAATTGTTACTGAATCCTATCTTCAACTTGTAAACATTGAAAAATAATACCCATGACTCAGGTAAAGAAATTCAATTGATTAAAAAATGATAAGACATTGTAAACATTGATTGTGGTTGCAATGGTAGTGAAAGATCATGATGATAAATGAATCATGGTAAGTAATAAGAATTTGTTAAATAATCAAAGACAATCTTCTAACCAAAAAAGGGTTGTGCAGTTTTCGATTGGGAAATAAAGAATTTATAACATTAGCATATATACATATATCGAGTACAATAATCACCTGTCTAATATATAACTGAGGAACAGGTAGTAATCACTTTGTGAAATGTCATGATTAGGTGTGGTTAAATTTCCTATTCAAATCCAGAATTTGTTTTTCCAGATCATTCGCATCATGAGAGCTTTAATGTTAAAGTATAAGTATATCACTTTTTTATTTCTCAATGGTAGGTAGGTTATGGATGAGTATTGATGATATGATTCAAACTGTTAACATTAATGATGATAAAAAAATGGCTATATATGAACATGCAATTCAAAAAAATAACTAGAATAATATTATCCATACCAATCTATGTAAAATAATGGCACAAACTTTTTTTGGTTATTTAAAGCTGAATTCAAATGATTTTATTTCCTAATAAACACCTAAAACCCATATAATATTTCCCTTTTTAGTCTACTTTTTTAGATACATCCACATATCCAACAGCATTTAGAAATAATGGCCCAGAGACTATAAGTCTCTGAGGACAAATTAAATGAATTAATTATTAAACTCTTATTGAAAAGATGAGAATACATCTGTACTCACACGAGCAGAACCTCTGCCTAGAAAATAAGGTTTAGAAAGAGTGCACACCCTGCTATCTTTATGCAGAAAGAGAGGCATACCACTATTATGAGAAATCTTGATCCATCCTTCTGGTAGTATGTCAAAGTGATTTTGTTCTTTTTCAATCAGCACTACTTTATCTTTCTCCACATAAGGATTACCTTCATCTAACAATATAAACTATTATTAAATCTGATATTGAATATTCCATTCTTCAAAAAACATTTCAGCAAACATAGAGAATGGAGAAGGTTGTTCATCATATGGTTCCGATATTGAATATACTTGTTCTTATTAGCACAATATGAATATATGAAGAGGTATAACATAATATCATGACTTCTTAAAACTGAAACTTTGCTAAAACTTGTTTATCTATAGGTAGGTTTTACTACTTATAAATTAATACAGTAAATTTAAGTTTATTGTTTGTATAATATATCTACTAATCAAGAATTGATATATTGCTTTGTGGTTCCTTTATGAAGATGTGCGATCCCTGACAGAGCAAATTTACATTGGGCACATTGAAATAAAACTTTATTGCAGTATTCTGTACAATTCATCAATATTGCAGGTTACAACAAAGAAAAATTTCTTGCTGTATGAGGAACACTACATGATATAATTCAAGTACTTTAGAAGACCTTAAAAAATTTGAATAGAGCAAAACTCACCTGGTGGTTCATCTTCAGCTTTTCGTTTTTTCTTATTTTCCAATGCATCCTCCAGCATTTTTTCAATTTCCTCATCTGGTACGTCTGAATCATAACCGTTTGATTTTTCTGAATCTGAATGTGCAATCTCGTCTAGAACATGGAATTTCCTAGCATCATCAATGTCGAAATCCATGGGGGATTGATCAGGAGATTTGGCCCTTTCGGAAGGTGGCTTAGGGACCACGAAAGGACATTTTGAGGCTTGGTTCCCTCTACTTGTTCCTGGTTGGGGATTTATAAATTCCATATTTCCTACACAATACAGTTAAATATTTGATTGATATATGGTTGTTGTGACCCTCGTAGATGCTTTCTGACGGTAGAAAATAAAAGAATATATCAATTCACCTATTATTAAAATTGAGACATTCTTTAAATAACTTCCGCAGAAAACTCTTTCTCCCCTTTGACTGGATGAATTGCTGGATTATCAAATTATTTATTATAAAATATCCCTTAAATAGATATAGAATATGTGAGTAATAAATTCATAAGATGAACCACGAAAGTCTCGTTATTTATTGAAACTTTGTTGAACTGAACTAACTGAAGTAAATTTACGAAAATGTCAATACAAATATTAGGTTAGGACTATGTCAACTAGAAGAAAGTTTCCAAATTTCTATGTAAGTATTTAAAATTTTCTGATTTTTTACCTCTGTTTTACAGGTTAGATAGTTTTCCGAAGATTCCAAAAATGAAAATTGATCAAGCATAATGGAAATATATTTCAAAATCACAAATAAGAAAAAAATTTAGAAGATAAGATAAAGAAAGTTGAAGAAGTTAAGTTACTTTTTCTGTGGTTAGATAATTCTAGTGAATTTTCCATTGTAATTATTTAATATGTTTATGGCGTGAAGTTGTCAGATAATTTTGTTAAAACATTTTAATAACAAGAGTGACCAACTAGCTGATCCACTTGGCGAAACAATAAATTCAATAATACAGCAGCATGATTATCACATTGAATCCGCGAAGAAGGAAAATGAAAAACATTAGCGAAATCTATTTATAATTGTCATAATATTGAAAATTATAAAATCTCCAAAAAAAAAGTATAAAGTGAGTAACATCTCTCAATTTAAAATTAACTAGTTGAATTTGGTTTTTATATTGCCCTTTTAAACGCAATTAAAATCATATTCGCTTATATTTTCATGTAATTATTTTTGACAGTACTACTGGAAAAAATAGAAAACATTCTTTATCATTTATTTTTTATCATATTATTTATATTTTCAGCATTCCAGATTCCAATTTTATGCTCGATATTTGATTTGAACTTAATCACATGTATCAATACTAACTTGCTGTTGCATACCTTCACTATTTTAGCTGATTAGCAATGTTATTGTACACTTTCATAGGTTCACTTGAATTCAGTTCCAAATTAAATGGAGTGATGATATTTAACAAACATATGAATCCATGTCATAAGAGAATACAGAAATCATGAATCCTTCTTTTATTAATGTGTTTTTTTAAATTTTTTTAGTCAACTTGTGATAATATGGCTCAGCCAAGTAATTTGAAGAGACGAAATGGACCGGCTCCAGATCCATCAGGTTCTTCAAGTGGTGGGGGCAATAACCCATTAAGTAGTCTTCCTAATGGAAATCCAGGAACACTTACAGACGAATTAGCTGCTTTATTTGAATGCCCTGTTTGTTTCGAGATTGTTTTACCACCTATTATGCAATGTCAAGTTGGTCATCTTGTATGTGCTAGTTGCCGCCCAAAATTATCATGTTGTCCTACGTGTCGAGGAACTTTAGGTAAAACTAATCACATATCTTAACTTTGGAACTGTGAAATTATCATTATTTTTAGGAAATATAAGGAATCTTGCCATGGAAAAGGTAGCCAATAATTTAATGTTCCCATGTAAACACAAATCAACTGGCTGTCGAATGTCCTTAGGATTGAATGAAAAAGCAGAACATGAAGAGATTTGTGAGTTCAGACCTTATAGCTGCCCCTGTCCTGGTGCTTCTTGTTCTTGGCAGGTGAGATTTCTAGATTTTTTTAATGAATCTTCTTTGAATCACTTGTCAAATTACTAGTGAGGTATCGAATATAAAATCAATTAAATCTAACAACAAATCACTAACAATTTTGTATTTTGCAACTGTGAATTTATTTGGTATTATTTATTATGTATCGAATAGTATTTTTTATTTATTTATTCCTGACCCTGACAGCTAAAAGCTGAAATCAGAGCCTACATTCACATTATATCTCTCATAAACAACAACATTTCTTAAATATAATTCATATCAGTGATCATTATTAAATATTTTTCTACAATACTAAGATTTGGGAAATTTTAGATATTTCTTGTGGGATTTAAAATAATTTCAACCTTGGATGTCGATTCCTTAAATCCACAATTAAGTCTTACATCGATCATTCATCTTTTTAAATTTCAGGGCCAATTAGATAAGGTTATGGTTCATCTTCAACATGCCCATAAAAATATTACTACATTAAATGGGGAAGATATAGTATTCTTAGCAACAGAGATCAATTTAGCAGGTGCTGTTGATTGGGTTATGATGCAGAGTTGTTTTGGACACCATTTTATGTTGGTTTTAGAAAAGCAAGAAAAAAGTGATGGTCATACCCAATTTTTTGCTATTGTGCAACTCATAGGATCTCGAAAACAAGCAGAACATTTTGCATACAGGTTAGTAAGCAGTTACTCACCATGTAGGTCTGATTGTATGTTTTTTTCATTGTAATTTGAAAATGATGAAAAAATATATTCTTCAATTTTTTATTCAAGAAGAAGAAAATAATGAAATATTTCAATTGTAAGAAAATTTCGTATGTAGTTCATCAGAGTTTTAACATTTTTTTGTGAGTTTGCGGAACTATTCAATGTTTGATTTTTATATGTACAGTGGACTCTCGTTAGTTCAAACCTCGTTAACTCGAAATCCTCGATAACTCGAATTATTTTTAATCCCCTTGGGAAAACCATGTCTAAGACGAAAGATGCATAACTGGAAATGATTTTACGAATATATTTTACCATTTATACCGCTATAAGTCGAAGACACAAAAATTACATTATAACTCGAAGTCAGTACATAATTCCAATCCCCGCCGAGTTAATAATTGCATCGTGAGGTTTTATAGAGTTTAGTTCTGTAAGAGCTGTAGGAAATAATTTTTTTTTTAATGTTTTTTATCCAACTCTCCTAAGCCCCGGAGTGACCTCTCAGAAGATAAGTAATTTTTACAAGAAAATTATTTAGAGTTTTCACTCTCAATTGCTGAAACAAGCTAATAATTTGAATAAAATTCTCCCGCGCATATAATTGCAATATGTAATTTGTCAAGAGTTGTAAGGTTGAAAAAAAATTGCCTTAAAAGAAACCAACAATAACACTTTGAATTAATTAACTCTTTTGACATTTCGGAATCAAAATCAAACTTCTTCATCAGAAACACTCTTTGAATACTCGGAATTTGTCAATTGGCACTTGTCACCACAGAGAGTCGTTGGTCTATTTCATAATGAAATTTTTTATTGTCAATTCATTTTTCACTAAATTCATCTAATATGTATACAATCTACTCCTATTATAGGAAACAAATATAACTATTCTTCACCTCTATAACTTGAATTTTCATTTGGTTTACCGTTAATCTCATTACCTCTGTAAGTCGAATTTAAACAAGAATGACCTATATAACTCAAAGTACGTCTATGTCAAACTATACGTAACTCAACGAAAAATCTTGGTCCCGTGGTGTTTCGAGTTACAGGAGTCCACCGTACCATTATAAATTTTTGATCAATTTCTATGGAAAAATGTTGTTAGATATTTAATATTTTCAGACTGGAACTAAATGGTAATAGGAGAAGGCTTATTTGGGAAGCAATGCCAAGATCAAGTCATGAAGGAGTGGCATCCGCAATCATGGGATCTGATTGTTTAGTTTTTGATAATTCAATTGCACAGCACTTCGCTGATAACGGTAACTTAGGAATAAATGTTACCATATCATTAGTTTGCTGAACATTGTTTTTGAATCTATGTTGTTTAAGGCTTCTATCATTATTATTTATATTTCAATTTAGATTATCTTTCCTTTGTATGAAAAACCGACTTAATTCATGAATATTTGATATAATGATTGAGTTACATAATTTTTATTTATGATTGTTATTTAATTATCCTAATTTGTTGTTAAATGCTTTCATTTTATATTTATACTTTTAAATTCGAATCATCTCTCCCATTTCAATTAAGAAATTAGTTCATCTATTACATAATGATTGTTACATAATTTTGATTTATGATTGTTATTGGAGTCGATTACGTATTTACAGTTTATAATAATCATATCAATTAAGATATCGAAGTGATTTAGAATAAACCGAAAAACATTCCGTGGTTTTGTATCCAAAATTTTAGTTTGCGTAAGTGGAGAATTGCTTTACTCAAATCGATTCTATAATATTATTTCAACAATGTTTTTTATTATTATTGGAATCTGAGATCGAAGCATAATATTCATTGTCTGATGATCGATAAGTCATAATTAGTCAATAAGACAGAACTGATTTAAAAAATTGTTTTTCAAATGTGATGTTGAAATCTGTGTGGAAATAACTGATGGAGAATCGTAAGACTATCAGGAAGATATTATCTATATTTGAAATTATTTTGTGAAAATTTGTAAATTGTTTTAGGTTCTTTTGGGAATTGTATTGAATGAATATTCTAGGATGGGTATGTATGGACAGAATTACTTGCGACCTTATTAAATATATTCTTCCTTAGATTTTAATTAATGATCAGGCCTTATTTTCTAATAATCTAAAAAATTTCTGACTGGTTTGATCAATTTCTTATTCCATATATACCTTGAATTTATTTCATTTGAAGACTACATATTGTACAGATGATTTTAATAGACAATTAGGAATTTGCAGGGAATATCCAAAATGAAGTATTTGTGAGGAGAATATTTATGATCAATTCAATATTAGTTCATAAATTTATATAAAATGACCCTGGGTGTACATATTTGATGATTGAACAAATTATATTCAAATCAAGCCTCCTTGTAACTGAGATCATTAAACTATTTGAAAAAATTGCAAGTTTTAAATTTTCATAAACTGCTATATTACTTGAAAATTCCCATTCTATGTACTTTCGAATTTTTCAGACAGGAGTTTTCTATCGAAGACTATTGTCTTTTTTTTAATTCTTAGCATTTTTGGGATATAAAATATGCTGAAGTAACATTCAAATTTCGTTATAATTAACACAATATGCTTCAAAAAACAGAATGATTAGATTCTTTTTTAATTCCTAAAGAATTGATAAATTGTATTATGTTGAAAAAATCAATAATTTCATGGCATGACACTTTGCAGGGGATTTGATTTATATTCTGAAGTTATAAGTTTGTGTTCACGTCAGTCTTATATAAAGATTTTTTTCACTTTGGTAGAACGAATGTATGTAATTACAATTGCAATGTAATTCAAAATTTTCCATCAAGATTTATACTAACTCGAAGCTTGCAGTTGAATCAAATGCATAATTATTTGATTTTCGGAATGCTCTAGTATATTATGGTGGAGGCGCTGTGCATCGACATATTATACTTCAATTTAATTTTTTTCTCCTCCTCGAATATTTTTTTTGGAGAGAAGAAGCATAATATTATCAATTTTGCATGTAAAAAACTACTTTATGCAATGGCTTATAATAATATTGCCACAATTTTCAATTTTTATAGGTTAGGTATAAATGGCACCTTTGACTATAGAATATTCTAAGAATAATGTAGAATCCTATGTTCTAAGAGAATATTTTATATTCAATGGATGTCACATATTCCTATGGATGGCACAAAACGGACATTCAAAATCATGAATTTTTCTACGTACAATTTTAACCATGATGTTTGTTATAAATTATTCCATAATGAAAGGATAACATACTATTTTCCAGAAGTCTATAGGCGATTGATTCCAGACAGATAAAACACTATGTATAGTATAAAAATGGGTTTCAGTGACGAACTGGTATTTTTCAACATTTTGGTTGTTTCATGAAATGGTATTATATAAAGTCCACTAAAGACTTCTGATGATCCTTGGGCTTACGGGCTGAGCTGCAAATAAGCAAAAAGCTTGTTGATAGTCAAAACCGAAAGTATGGACTGATGTGGATAGATTATTTGCTTACGATTCTATCGAAGGTAGATGAAGCATTTCATTGATTGCCATACCTACATTATATTCATGATCATTATTTTTATTTGCATTCATGGATTTGAAAAAAAAAACAAAACTGATGTAAGTTGATAATCCCAGTGTACGATTTGCTTCCAGAGGTTGCTGAGGATATGGTAGAATGCGTCATCATAAATAAAGCTCATTTAGTGATGATATGGGTTTATATGTTCAACATGCAAACCAGTAATGGCACCTTCCAACTGACCAAAACCGAGAGACACATCAAAATGATCAAAAGGGGAGATGTACTTGAAACTTCTTTTCCATTAATGCATCTTTTTACACAAGGAATTACGTTTGGAAGGTGAGATAGGAAATACATTATTTGAGCGTCTTAAAATATCAAATTTTTGGAAAGAAAGCTCAATGAACTGATAAAACCGCAACAATGAAATAATAATAATTCACATCCTCATGTATTAAGCCAATTGAAAAGTCCCCGGTCTGATTCACAGATGGCGGTGCTAGTATTAAATCCATTTGATTTTTAGTAAGTACCAACCTTCAAACGATACGTGTCAAAATTTGACAGCAGTCCGACCATCAGTTTAAGAGATATTGCGTTGTGAGTGTAGCTACTTTTGTTATTTGAAAAAAGATGGAAAAAAAATTCATGTGCTTATAAAATATTGCTTTCTGAAGGGAAAAAATACAGTTGATGCAAAATCTTGGCTTGATGAAGAATTTCCGGGGTCTGCACCAGAAAAATCAATCATCATTGATTGGTATGCGAAGTTTAAACGTGGTGAAATGAGCACCGAAGACGGCGAACGCAGTGGATACCCAAAAGAGGCTGTCACCGACGAAAAAATAAGAAAAGTTCACAAAATAATTTTGAATGACCGTAAAGTGAAATTGATCGAGATATCAGACATTGTGACGATATCATTCACGAATATTCGTACATGAGAAAGCTGTGTGCAAAATGGGTGCCGCGCGAGCTCACAATCGATCAAAAGCAACAACGTGCTAATGATTCTGAGCACTGTTTGAAGCTGTTTAAGTGCAATAAACCTGAATTTTTGCGTCAATATAAAACAATCGATGAAAAATGGCTCCATCATTTCACTCTGGAGTCCAGTCGACAGTTAGCTGAGTGGACTGCACACGATGAACCGAATCCAACGTCAGCTGGCAAGGTTATAGCATCAGTATTCTGGGATGCGCAAGGTATAATATTCATTGATCACCTCCAAGATGTCAGACCATCAACAGCGATTATTATATAGCTTTATTGGATCGTTCAAAGGATGAAATCTTAAAAAACGGCCCCATTTGAAGAAAAAAGGTGCTGTTTCATCAAGACAATGCGCCATGTCACAAATCAATGAAAACAATGGCAAAATTGCATGAATTGGGATTCGAATTTCTCCTGCATCCACCGTGTTCGCCAGACCTGGCCTCCAGCGACTTTTTGCTGTTTTCAGACCTTCGAGGGCGAGAAGGCAACTATGTTAAAAATAAAATCGAATTTTGCCAAAAAAATGTGTTTTACTATGGTAGACCGGGGATTTTTCAATTGACCTGTTATATCTATGTAGGTATGTATACCTAAAGTTCCGTGGTCTTAAAGGCGCATGAATGAACGAGCGCAAAAAAAAAGCACTGGCTACAAGGCAGATGATCAGATCGCTCACAATGTATATTTTAATTTTCAGCCGGTAATGGTATCAAACAATAACGTTCAACTCGCTAATGACGAATAATTAATTTATTCTTCACAGCTTACTAACTAGATCTTTATAATAGTGATGAATTCAGAAAATTTTCAAATTTAGGAAAAGGTTGTTATTTTTTTCTCGAAATTGGTAGCATATACAACAAAATTACAAGAAACCGAAAATTGTAGTAGAGCAGTAGATGATCACATTTTTCTAAATTACCAGTGCTCAACCAGACGAAGAAGCGGGCACTGTTCCTGGAAAAATAACACCCTGTAGTTTTCCATTAAAAATTACCATATCACATGGTGAAAAAAAGGGCGTTTGCGGGCTCATGTTTATAGGACCTTTTTTTTAAATGATCCGGGGAATCTGTCATTTTCGTTTGTACCTTAAATTAAGAAACACCCTGTATAAACAACAACAGTTTCAAGCTTCGTGCAAAATTTCGTTTTATAGCGCTGTCAGAAAAACATTAAAAATTCAAGCAGAATATCGAAAAAGTTATTCAATTTAAAATGAAAATTGAGGAAAGCATTGACGTGAAGTGTGAAGTTTATGAGCGCTCATTCATTTATGCGGCAATTGCGCCCTTGAAGACCGCAGAACTAAATATAGGTATATCCATCGAGATAGAATATATTCTATTCTATCTCGATGGGTATATCCAAGTGTAAAATTCGCGCATGGTCGAAAGAGCGCTCGAAAGCTTCACATCAGTGCTTTTTTCTTCACAATTTGTTTATGAATTCTGTAATTTTATTCCGATTCAAGGGCCTAGATCTTTTTTTTCTTGGCAGGGTAATCGAAAAAAACAATTTTTATTAGCGCACCAGAGCTTTTTTAATGAACTGTTCTAGAAAAAAAAAATCATTTTATATGGTTTCATTTTGGACTTCTTCTCCGGTCCGCTCCTGTCGCCGGGCTGTTGCCTTCATCTCAAAGCCTGTAAATTCAAATATAAATTTTTTGGAAAGAGATAATTGGCACACAAGATACATTTCTTCATGTAGCTTAGGTCGATTTTTCTTCCGCAATTTATGCTCATGAAATTTTGTTTTATTATAAAATTTATAATAGTTTGTTATTGTAAGAAATTTTGAATGATTTTCTGTTACCTACTTCTGAATAAACTTTCTTTCTGTCTTCTCCTTTCGTCTTTGCGAGAATGGACTAGTTTAGTGATGTTGATAATACTATATTTGACACGATAGAATTAAAATATAGAGCAAAACTAATAAATCAGTGAAATAATTTTGAAAATCCATCAATAAATGACTGAGAAATAGATTATTTAAATTTACGTATTTTAGCGCGGAACGTCTTTGGTCTGTGACGTCACGGCTCTTGCCTGTGATCGCTACACCAAAAATTACGTTTAAATACTTAGCCGCGCCGTTTGTAGTTGTACAGTGTAGTTTTAACTCGAGTTTTGTTTTTATGTCACCATAATGGAAGAAGGCTTCGTGAAAGGACAAAGTGACAATTTGCCTAAAATAGATATATTCGCAGTGATGGAGTTTTTTTATTCAAATCCATCTTATGTCAGTGCAGAAATAAAAGGAGTTAAACTTTTCAAGTAAGTATCTACTTTTGAGTTTGATTCATCATGGTTCAACTTATAACGATGATTTATTTAAAAAACATTTCATAAACAGTTTGTAGTTGAGTACTGGTTGTTGAAGTCTATCAATGGCAAAACATATTTATCTGAGGAGTAAAAATTAAAAAGAGAAAAAAGTAATTTATATGTATGTATATAGTAAGTTATTTCAGCCATCGTGTAACGAACAAAACACGACACGAACGGCACAAGTGATTGTACACCAATGAATTCGTAAGCACTCTGCGAATACCAGTCGTCTAGTGTGTGACGTCACGACACTTACACGTACTATGGAATTATTCTTCCAAGCGCAACTTCAAAGTCCCATAACTTTTTCATTTCTAGAGATATTTCAATGATTCTTCCACATTTTTGTTTCATTTTACTTAAATTTTCAGAATGAATTCTTAACAAAAAAATGAAAACTGGTCCATTCTGAAATTTTATATTTTGGAAATTTTGGGGGGGTAATTACCCCAGTTACCCCCCATTTCTACGCTCTTGTTCCGATTAGTTGTCGCTCAACAGTATTAATAATTAATCTTTTTTTGAACTTGTGAAGTAGACCTCACCGCTCATCGACATCGATAATACCACGGTATTTAATCTAAAAAAAATGATTTCATCAGTGTGAAACTATGCGAATTCCATCATTCTCACAATGCGGTTCAGTTAGTTCTGTTCCATAGGTGTGCCATAAAGCCTTGCAAATAATACGGCTCTGCAACTAGATGGTATAACAACATACCCATGAAGTAACTGGTATATGGTCGCTGCGACCTGGTGAATCTAACGGTATTCGAATGGCAGAGAGCGAAGAGTTTATTAGAACAAGTAAAAATGTGTAGGTATTTCTTGGTGGCCCAATTTTAGTAGAAGATGTGAATTTCTTCGAGACATTAATCCAACAATGTCCGACATTTCACGGTAATTGTCCGATATTGGCTTCACTCTCACTTTGAACTATTCATGGATAGGTGAAAGAGAGATCGCAAATTATTACCAGCAATTATTCGATCTGGCCTTTTTAGGAAAAAAAAATCAAATGTGAAACGCACTTACTTGAAGTCGGAATGTTTAGCACGCTTGTTCAAATTCGTATTCATTTCAATAAATGAGGAATTCCCCTTCAAATGAAAGTTAAGTAGGGGAGACTGACTACTGTTGAAACAATTTTGCTTTAATGGACTAGTTTTCATTTTTTTTGTTAAGGATTAATTCTAAAAAATTAAGTAAAATGAAACAAAATGTGGAAGAATCATTGAAATATCTCTAGAAATGAAAAAGTTATGGGACTTTGTAGTTGCGCTTGAAAGAATAATTTCATAGTCTTGTGTGACGTCAAGCCACTTACACGAGGCGACTGGTATTCGCAGATTGCTTACGAATTCATTGGTGTACAATCACTTGTGCCGTTCGTGTCGTGTTTCGTTCGTTACACGATGGATGAAATAAAAAAAAATCCTACAAATATTGTATTGTGCCTATGTGTGCAAGCACGACAATTAAAAACCCCAATAAATTGTTTTTTCATGTACCAAATGACATGAATCAAAGGAAGAAGTAGTGCAAATTAATGAGGCGTGACTTAATTGGACCTAAAACTACTTCATATGTTTAAGAAGATCATTGTGATGTAAGTACCTATCAGTAATAGCTGTCTGTTTCTGATAATAAAAATACTAAGGTGTAAGTTGGTTTGAAATAAGTTATTGAGTAAAAATAACTTTGTCCTTTCACGAAGCCTTCTTCCATTATGGTGACATAAAAACAAAACTCGAGTTGAAACTACACTGTATAACTACAAACGGCGCGAGTATTTAAACGTAATTTATGGTGTAGCGATCACAGCCAAGTGGCGTGACGTCACAGACGAGTCGGAGACCAAAGACGTTCCGCGCTAAAATACGTAAATTTAAATAATCTATTTCTCAGTCATTTATTGATGGATTTTCAAAATTTTTTCACTGATTTATCAGTTTTGCTCTAGATTTTAATTCTATCTTGTCAAATATAGTATTATCAACATCACTAAACTAGTCCATTGCCCATAACATTGTCAATACCAAACCGAACGCCGAATTAGATATGTTTAATGAAAGGTCGTATTTTTATCAACCGATTGACAGTATCATTCGAGAGCTTGATCTCCTAGAGTTCGCATAAAATCAAATTTAAAATTAAAATTAAATTGTTTCAATTGTCCCCATGCCAAGGGCGGTTGAAACAGTGATTGGGGTCAATTGAAACATATACAAATAACACAAAAGGTTATAATTTAGCAAGTTTTATTGATCATTCGCAAATATTCATGAGGAATCGTGGAATCGCCAAATGTTATCAATTATCACCCAAAAAAGATACAACTTATTAGTACATCTAATCAGTCTTCGAACAAAATGTTATGTTCTCAATTGAAAAAAGTAGATTGTTAATAAGTAGTGTTTCTAAAATTATAAAAGAAATAAATATCTTTCTTCTAGTAGTGTTGAGAATTCTGAAATAAAGAAAACGAAAAAAAAAAAAATTCCAAATCACAATTATAGCATCTACGCCGTTATAAGCATCTTTGTATATCGACGAGTCTACTTGTCCCAGCGAAGATTTTCTTGCACATTCCTTTGGCATCTTTTGGCAACAACATTAAATAATCATTTTATTTTGTTTCGAATGGAGACAGTTGAAACATGTTTATGAATTTCAAACGAATATAATTGTTTCAATCGTACCCACAAAAAGTGTTTCAACTGTCCCCAGGACCCCATTTGACACAAAATAATTCACAGTAATAGCAACAACAATTTCTGAGAAATACTATTTACTCAATCATGTTCTAAAAGCCTTAGTTCAAACACAAATACAACAATCAACACTGTCACTTTCAACAAAATTAACTAATTGTAAAAATAAGCGTACACAAATACTTACTTTTGCTCACCATATAACAATAGGGCCTACTACAAGGAACTACAATGCGCGAAGATGGGCGGGCTATTGAAATTCGAGTTCGGACTCGTCTTCCTCTTCGATCATCTTTTGAAACTTTTCATGTAGAACTTACAGTTCTTCAAATATTCACTTTGTTTCAACCGCCACCTGTTTCATGGGTGGTAGGGTATGCAAAGTTTCAGTATTACTTCGAAAACTAATTGAAATCACAAACATATGTTTCGCTGAAAATATTTGACAGTTACTATAGTTTCGAATGTAAATTCGTATAAATTGTAATCATCGGCTTCCTAACAATTCGAAAGCGAAACTAGTGTTGTTTTGCGTCTTTGCAAAATACATAATGATTTTATCCCTCTTTCAATGAGGGTAATAGGGATTTCTGTTTGTATTGGTTAGGCTATCATATGTTATTTAGAAAATGGCCGTTTCGAGATTTACATAGCAGGTAATTAACTTCATGTTTTTTTTTAAGAATCAATGATGAAATATGAAAAGGAGGAGAGCGAACTGGGCCGAATTGCCGCCCCTCAAATAGAACCGCCTGATACGTCGTTTCACTCCGGCCCTGATTATAAGTAAGTAATCTTATACTTTTGAAACTGTGGAAGGTATACTAGCAGCCTCCGTACAAAACACGAAATGTGAAGCATTTTGAAAACTGTTCATTTTAGGCACAAGACTACTCACTTGGGTATCCGATGGGCAGAAATAAATTAGGGGAATGCCATTTGAATGAATGGTCTTATTGATATTCGGCGATGAAACAAAAATTTGTATTATTCAACCAAATCAATTGTATCTCACTGAAATTAGGTTCTCTCCGAATTAATATGTACATTTGATTTAAGCTTTTCTATGAATTTAGGATGCTTTAAAATGAAGAGATCAAATCAAAAACCATTTCAAGAACTGTAGTTTGAATATTCGATACCTTATTTGTAGAAGAAAGATAAACCTTTACGTTTTTCAGGATTAAGATACTTTTTCTTATTCCTTCGAGCAGTAATATTTTCATGATAAAATGTGATTCACCAATATACAATCTCTGCTAGGGTTCATTGAAATAGAATAATTATCAATAACCCCTCGAGCAGATTCAAATGAGTATTTAAAGAAGCTAGATATCTTCGATGTTAAAGGTCGAATTTCTCAAATTGTTTATATTTCAAGACTCCTTGAAGGAGTGGCAAAACACAAATCCTTGATCTTTGCATCGATCGTGTTATGATGGAATGCAACTCTCAAGACAAAAATGTAATCGAAACAAATTCAACAAAAAACGAATTGTGGGCAAATAATTAAGTACACATATAAAAATGTAAGTATTTAAATATTGAGATTATGGATAAACGCCCACAAACGAAAATATGTTTTTAGGCGTTCAAAGTAGGAAGTTCAAAGTTTCATTGCAATCCGGTGTTTAAGAATCCTTTTAGGAAGTAACAAATTATTTATGAAAATAGAGCTATAGCTTCAAGTAGGGATTCACGGCTTGACTTGATTTTCAAGCTACTTGGCTTGACTTGACTTGGAAGGCTGGCGTTAGGGGTGAAACAGTGAAGCTACCGTTTCGACCCAGTTTGCTGGCTGTCTATTCATATTTTATCCTTGATTCATAAGGTTGTTTTGCTCCGCTAAGTTTTTCAACATTCCCTGCAATGAAAATCTCCAGACCGCCTTTACTAAACCACCTGTATAATAAATAACACATGGCAGCCCAACCAATATATAAGCAGAATTCCCTATTACCCTCATTATTGAAAGAGGGATTAATATCATTATGTATTTCACAAAGACGAAAAACAATACCACCTTTGCTTTCGAATCATTTGGAAGCCGATGTTTACAAATTCAACAAATGGAAAATTCCTACGATTTTGCATTTGAATCTACTCACTATTAAATACCTACCAAATGTTGTCAGCGGAATTTTTTTTGTTCTGATTTTTTGTGTTATTGAGTTAAATTTTTATGTTTACGATTAACATGATTATATGATAATGATATTTTTACCGTGATATTTTGTGTTTTTTTATGATTTCGTATAAATCGAGGTATAAATACGCTGAATTATTTTTGTGCTGTTTTGTTTTATTGAGACCTCTTCGATACATTATTCATAGAAGTTGGATTTTTTATATTCACGATATAGTATATGTATTTCGATAATTTTGAATTTTGTAAGTATATGTATTTGTTCTGGTTTGCTGTTTCATTTTATTCAAAATACATGAAAACTTGTAATATTATAGGTACCTATATTAGAACATTTCAATATTTTTCATTCACTAGAATTTTATTTTTTTACGCACGATTGTAAGATTCTTCATCGGTAGGAAGTTCTATATTATCATCGGAGCAGGAAAAAATAATAATGAATATTAAAAAAATTATAAATGAGTTAAAAAAATAATAAATAATAATATAAAAATAAAAAATAAAATAAAAATATGGAAACATACAGTGTCTTAGTACTGAGAAACCTCCAAGCACTATTTGATGACATAATCAGGCTTTTAGGTTTTGCTAGCTTAACGTTGAGCTGACAATTTGAGAGGAAAAAATGTTTCAATAGGATAATAAATTAGCCTAAAATTATGGCCAAAAATAAGTGATTCTGCTAGCTGCTTAATATCTCCCCTTATATCTTTGAATATTTCCAAAAGCAATGTATCGCTGGAAAAGATTCACGAGATAAAATGATCAAATACAGAATTCTTTGAATGTGACTGTTCGAGGTACTAGATACAAAATACTTTTCGAAATTGGATCCGAAATACTAGATATAAAATTAATGTTTTAATAAGATACGTAATCTTATTAAAACGTTTAGAACTAATCAAATCGGTTCATGCATGATTATCACTATTTTGACGTTATTTTGTGATTATTTCTTCCCTTAAAATTTAGTAATTAAACATATGGGCCTATAGACTCATATTACATTTTGTAGAAATGGGGAAAAACTACTAAAAAGTCACACTGGCAATCATAGGTATAACGAGAAGGGTTATTGGTTGATTAGAAGTAATAAAAAAATTGTGATTAACAACTTGAAAAAACATTTCTGCTTTTTCAAAGTGGGGGTAAACTCCCTGTCAAGTCTAGTTACGCCCTTGCTGAAGCTCGGGGGAACTCCCTTATTATATTTTGTCTAAGCGCGCATGAGCTTGCAGAAATATATGACGTGCGACTCGTGCTGAAGTAATATCAAGTAGTTTGATATCAAGTCAAGCAATAAATATCTCAAATCAAGTCAAGCCAAGTTCAAGAGTGTAATTTTTCACGAGCTTGATTTTCAAGTCAAGTAATTGGTTAAAATATCAAACTATTTGGCTTGATGAATCCCTACTAACTTACCAAGCGACCGTCAGAAATCTGAGAATTAAACACACCATCTTTGGTGAACTGAGCCTCGTCTATTTCCCTTACTCATAGCAAATACATTATATAATATAATAATATCAGCATATGCTCTATTTGTCAAATTGATCATTTTCATAATTCCAAAATTTTATAACAATATGGAACACAACCAATAAGTAATTTCCATCTCAAATTTCAGTTGTCAGCATGTTTTCAGAATAGAAAATTAGCACAAAAAATGTTTCAAGAAATTCATATTTTGTCTCTGAGCATATTTTTTTCTGCTTTTTATTGTTGTTCCACTGATGAATTATTTCATAAGACTGAAGGACCCTAGGTCGGTGACCATTTGTTTAACAATAAATAACAGTTACTACTACTATTTCATATATTAGCAAATTATTTTCATATACTAAATGTTCATTTTGTTTTAAAGAAGATTTTTCACTCTTTATAGTCATTCACGATTCTTACGAGATAATTTTTAAAATTTTGTCGAACTTCAAAAATTCCAAAAAAAAAATTTGATGTGACAGTTTTGACTGATACCGCGTATTGAAGCTGAATTAATGTACTTTTTAAAATATAAACAATGATTTTAAATTCGAAATACAAAGTGATATATTTTTCAACCTGAAAACTTTAAATAAGAAATAATGAGTCCGGTCCTGGAATATTGAAATTATTAATATCTCTCTGACTCGACCTGGGGATGTGTCAATTACATGCCAAGTTTAAATAAATTCTGCCGATAAGTTTGGTTCTGATGATGGTTTCATTATTTCCATGTATATGCAAACTCACCCTGTAGCTTTCCGAGGAAAGGCAGAAATCAATTTTTTGCAGTCAATCCGTAATCACCTAGTTCTACTGTACCTGTAATGAGAGTATATATAGTTACTCCCGGGACACCTTGTATATGTTTGTATTTTCTTATATTTTGTTTTCATTTTGATGAGAAGTGCTAGAATCCGTTTCTCCCAGAAAAGCTCTTAGCTACGGCCCTGTGTGCCTATGTTTATGGGACTACTTTTTTTCTTAAAATGATCCGAGGAATCGGTTATTTTTGTTTGTACCTCCAATTTAGGAGCACCTGTATATCAGAAGTCTTTCTCAGTTAGGAAATCGTTGGGTTACATACTATTTTGAAAACTCGTCAATGAAATGTAGATTATAAAAGATAGAGATAGAATTGAAGAATTTCATCTTGATGATGAATAAAATATTTTCACAATTCATATTACTACGATTATTTGTATGTCATTAAATTTTGTAAAAACAATTTGCCTTGTGAAATTTATATCTTAGAAAACAATTCAGCACATGCTTCTCTAGTTTATGCTCATTCTAGCTTTAAAACCAAAAAGGTCTGTATGAATTGGTAAATTCTGTGATAAAGGTGGAAATACCTAATTTCTGATTTTTTTTTTTCAATTTTTTTTTATGGTATATCATTTATGTATGTACCTAGATTTTGGAAACTGAAAAAGATATTGAATGTGAAAAAAAATTGCTCATTAGACATTTATGGAAACCAACCATTATTTTTGATGAAAATTTGCATATTGAGGTTTGAGACAATGATCTTTCTCACTAAAATATTTTCAGATCTCTACAACTTCCGGTTATATCGGAAATAGAGTACTAATTCCCTATTTCAAATGGCACACCCATTATACATATGAAAAAAACGTGGCGATGAGGATTCACTCCTTTTTTATATTTCGGCAGAAAAAGCTTTTTCCAATTTTTTCTTCTTTTTCGATTCTGCAAATACGTAATATTAAAACACTGTTTGCGGTTTGAACCAAAAATGTACAGATCATGAACTTGGACAACTCAAATTAATAAAAACTCAATATTTTCAAATTAGAACCTAAGAAGAATTGTAATGAATTATTCTTAATTGAAAATTGTGTTGGTTTATGGATTTCTTAACAATCCTAACGAAAATTAATTATAATTCATGAAATGTAAAATTCAGTTATCCAAACATCGGATTCCTCGATAACTCTTGAAGAATTATTATTCATTTTAGGTATAGGGTTTATTTCCGCAATTATCGTCAAAAAAGCTACCTAATGATGCAATAATATACTGGGTGTGCCATTTGAAATATGTAAGTAGAAAATATTTAAGGGAGTAAGATGATTGCCTCAAACACCAAACAGCAAATTTTCAGTCCAAAATTATGATTATTTTTCCTTGAACGTCTAATAGGCAAACCCGGTGAATCACCCTGTATATTCATTCAGCGTAAAATTTCACTTCGAATAGTTTTGAAGTAATTGAATTTCAAAATTTGTTATCTGACAAAATCCCTTCGTGAAAAATCAGCGTCGTGAAAGCATTCTTAAGTAGATAATTGAATTTTCACGATATATCGAAGTATCGGCTAACAGGATATTTACCACAGTTTCTTTCAACCGTTCCACTTCTTGGAGGTTGTATTTCAACGAACTTTTGCCCTATTGTTATATTTTATGGGTCAGTAGGATGAATGTTGTGTACGTTTCACAGCCTATGCAGGTATGCCGAAGAGATCTTGCACTAGGATCTCCTCGTCCGACTGATACGAAGTGAAAATTGATAAGAATGGCTTTTGCTCGATAATTTACTCAATAATTGAGTTCGGCTATTGCCTCGCAGACATAAACGCCGTAACTGTCGGAGCTCTACGGACAAACACGAGGTCAGGCATTTGAAGTGGGACTGGAACTTTGCACAAGAGATGAAAACTGAAAACTTCAACACAGTTGCTAATACAATCTGTACAAGAGTATGTGGCATGCCGAATCATATGTGTCCTAACATGTGACAGCCTTTTAGAGGGGTAAGCATTGACGGTTTTCGCTTTTCGACAGCCTTAAAGGTCTTCTCGTACGAAGGTCGATTGCACCTCTTCCTGTACCGTTATCACACACGATTGCTCCAATTCGCTCGGTTCTCTCACCGATTTCGTTCATTCTCGACAAGCACAACATTCCTACTTCACCATGCATTTCGGGGCTACGTTCATTCATCGAATTTTTTCGTTAATATCGCGCTCCTTTCGAACATGACCCACATCACCAATTTTTCGTTTAATCTCGCTTCAAATCGAATTTTTAAAAACAAATCCTTCATCTCTATTTCAGGAGAGTGAACAACAAGATTGAAATGAATAATAAAGTGGACGAAACTTGGGCCGAAAACTTTGTTACTGTCGTTTCGGTGGGTAACAAAAATGATACAGCCACTGCGGAGGACACTAAGGATAAGGAGTTTGTGACAGTCTTAAGGATCGGTGAAGAAAATGTGGATGTCGACTATATCACCGAAGAAGTGCTTGTGTACCGTCTACCAGGCGAAAGACTGGGATTCGGCTTGAAATTCGAGGGTGGCACTAAAGCTACCGAATACGTCAAAAAACTGTTCATCCAGTCGTGTGCACCTGACAGCCCCGCGTCTAAAGTGATAGGTTCTTGGGGACATTTGACTGAAGGTGACGAAGTGTTGGTGATAGACTCGCGACCAGTGACATCTATGACTCGTATGGATTGTGTCAAGTGCCTGAAGGACTCTAGCGTCGTGATCAAGTTGCTTGTGCGCCACCAAAGGGAAGAAACGAAATATAAACCCGATGAAGGTTTGCCCCTAGTTGTGAGTGCTGAAAAGAAGAAACCACCAGCTTTACCACCGACTCCACCACCTGTACCACCAAGGAAAGTGCCGAGGAAGCATTTGAGGGTCAATTTGACAGCTAGGGATGCTGATATCTTGCCGCATTCGCGTTTGAAAAACTTCGAAGGTAGTAATATTGTTAAGGCGAATTCTCCAGAGGTCAGAACCAGGAAACTAATCGATTCGGGTCCTCCTGAAGCTGAATGTTACGTTGATTTGTTTTCCCAGGAGTCAATACACAGTTTGAGCGAATCTGACGATACTGCCAGTACGATATCAACAGTTATAGACAGAAATGCTAACAGCCTCCCATCAACACCAAAATCTATTCAAAAACATCTCGATATCGCCAATTTTCCAGATGATGAAGAACTATTCAACATTAACTCCACCAACACAGAAGAAAAATTCGAATTTACAACCCCTGATCAACAAGACGCTGGTGATGTTGAGGATAAAGTTGAAATACAAGCTGATTCAACCGACGAAGTTGATGGTGATTCGAATTCTTTCGATTCCATCGAAGATTTGAAAAGGGATTTGCTTTTCCAGGCTCACGATGAAAACATGAACATATTCAGTTTGCCAAGATTAGTTGACTTCGTCCCGAAAAGTTTTAATGATATCGATCACAAGAGGATGATGAATTTATTCTTATCTTTCGAGAGAGGTGAACATTTGGACTTCAAATTCACAATACCTGAAGATGCATTGACGAGGACGTCTTTCAATGACGATATGGATATTTTCCCAAAATGGAGCATACCCCCACAATTATCTACCATAGGAGAGGTCGAAGAAGAGGAAAATCTGCCAACTAGGTAAAATGAATTCACGATTGTTGAAGGTTTTTCCCTGAAAATATTTATCTCAGATTTATAGCCCCCAACCCTATTGTCCTTGTTCAATGCGAGGGTGAGAATGAAACAGAAAAGGATGATCTAAAGAATGCTGATGCTGAACCAGAAATCGAAAATCGTGAGTATGTTTTGGTTGAAATTACAAACTTCATTTGCATGAATATTTATTATTTTCTTCATTTTATCTGATAATTTAGAAATAAGCATTATCTAGCGGGGTTTGACCTTAGTTTCAAATCAAATATTCGAATCTTGAATACCAATATTAGAAGTACTCTGCAGAGAAAAATAATATATTACTTTAAAACAATTTCTCGTCGTATTATTACTGAAAAATTTTTTGAATTCAGTACTTGCATGAAATTATTCGAAAAACACTGAAACTATTATTGATTTAGAACTTTTCCCCAAAAAAGTCATGATTTTATGTTGTATAGCCTTCCGAAATTTAATTTAAATGAGTATTTTGAAATCAATCCACTGATTATAACGAAGAATAGAGCTATGAGAAATAAATCTATAGACAACCTAATTTACTTTTTCTTTAAATTTGATCTGAATCATGAAGTGTCAACATTTCAAAGGGGATTTTTTCCTCGGACTCGGAAATAATAATATTAATATAACAAATTAGAACGTCTAGGTGATCAACTAACTGTTCTTGAATAGTTCGATATCGAATTCCTCTATATGATTGGATAGATTCTGTTGTAGGTCTAATTTAATCTGTTACAGAAATTAGTTGGTTATTCTAGGTTGAATTCCGTGAAAGTCTATAATATCTAAGTCAAATCAATCGTTTCAATGATGGACGATCTTGTGTTCAGTTAACATAACTGATCATAAATGTTTTATATCAGATACTTGTTTGAAAGAATTCAAATTATTAGGGAATGTATTTAATAATTTTTGGGCTTTTAATGAAGTTTAATAATGAAGATTGATGTTTATCTATGAAACGTTGTAAAACCGAATACTTTCATGTCAAAAAGGTATCGGTTATCAATGGGAAAACAAGTACTTATTGTTCAAGCAAATTAATTGTACATAATTTCAGGAATCCAATTCCTTGTTA
The DNA here is from genome assembly GCF_914767665.1 of Harmonia axyridis. NCBI lineage: Eukaryota > Metazoa > Arthropoda > Insecta > Coleoptera > Coccinellidae > Harmonia > Harmonia axyridis. The sequence continues at coordinate 4,144,773 of NC_059508.1, forward strand.
TTAATTCTCTAATCAACTAACTGATAATTTGAGTTTTGAAAAGAGGAAAAATCCACCGGCGTCATATCAGAAGCATACGATAATTTTCCGATAAACTAGGTTGAATTTCGTTATCATGATGCAAAATCCACGAATTTTCTTACCACAATTCTGGTCTTTTTCAACGTGTGATATAATTCTTTCAGTTAGGTATTTTTCTAACTGAAATGCAAACTTTTATAGCAGAAGGGACATTTTTCTATAAATCTGTTACATTTTCATTATTCCATTATACGAAATTTCATTAACAACGTAAAATATTTGACTTAGATCTTATTTGTTCAATATTTTAATACATACGCAAAATCGCAAAACACTATGAACTAACTGTACTACTACTAAATACTCTAGAAAAACAAACTCCGCATGAGTATGTAGGACAGTTGTACCATCTTAACGACACAGAGAATTTCGACAATATCTTCAAGCTTGCATTTAAGTTCCGTCCCTATTGACAGAATCTATAAATATTACCGAAGTAGCATGTAGGAATTAAAAATTTCAAAAGAAAATTTTTCCAATGAACAGAAAAATGAAGTTTTTTCTGTTCCATAAAAAAATTGAGAAAAAACAATTAGTTTGAATAGAAGTAAAACAATCGTATTTAACGAAAGAGTGGAGCAGAATTCAGATTGTTTCTTGATTTTGCTTTCCTTTCTTTTAAATTTTTCAAAAGATCAATATACACGTATAAAATTTCGCAATATGTGCTGTTGTCGCCTAACGTAATATCAACCCAATTTTTTTTACTGTAATGGTCATTACCATGTTATTTCTAGTTCCGGTCATTTGTACAGATGCATGCAATCTATTCGAATCCATTCGCATATACCTTCACGCTTTGATAATTCCAGGTTTATTGGCTTCTCTGATTTCATCTGATTATAATTCTGATTACTTGGTAGTATTTCAGAAAGAGTTTCATTTTACCGAATGGGTGCAATAATGTTTTTCAATCTGTTGACAAAATGTTTTGAATTGTAGTTGAAATATATTCATGAATAAGGAACTGTTTTTGAAAATATACAACAATAGGTATAAATAACTTCCTGTACATCATAAAGAACTATTATGCTCTAACGTTCAAATAAGCATATACAATTTTTCAATATCATACTTGAAAAGTCGAATTTCAATTTCAAAAAACGAAAACTCAGATGGTGAATATTCATGTATATTATTGGTTTGGTATATGGATATTTCAAAAAATTCAGAAGAAAGATATTTTCAACTTTTTTGTAAATCATACTTTCATTTCATAATTATTTCATCATTATAAATATTTATGATTCGTAGAAAATAAATATGTATAGGAATACCCCAACGTTCCAGTTATAGAGTAGGCAACACACCTTATCGAGTACAAGAATGATGGGTAGCCTATATGCGCTGGCGCTAGTATAATAAATATGTATTTTTCTATCAGAAATATCAAGTTAAAAATCGCAATTAATGAATACGGTGAAATTCAAAGATTTAATTAAAGTGTTCTTCATAATACCAAGTGAAAAGTTGTGAAACAACTGACCTTATCCTTTTTTGGTAAATTAACGACTACCAGGAATTCATGTTTTATGACGTTGCGATGAATTCAAACCAATTCCAATTGCCAATCGCTAAATCTTTTAAGGCTTTGAACGCAAATGAATTGTACAACCGATATGGTCATGGTGGATATTTCAATGGAGACTTCTAGAGATAGTATTGTCTTTTGTTTGTGCTACGTTACTGACCTTTCTGAATCCGGTTCTGCACCGAGTGATCGACAAGCTAACTTTTGCTAGCTAGCTGTCCTTGACTTAACGTCCAGTGACCTGTTCGCTGATCTTCATCTGTATCCTAGCTTGGTTCTTGTTCCATTGGTACAGTTTGAGAGCCAAATGAAAATCTAAAACCTTTTGCATTCTGTTCCTTTATTTTGAGCCTTCATTCATCGAAAATGCGAGCCGTCAACAAAAGATTTGCGAAACTGTGCGAATGAACTTCTTGAATTTCACAGGATATTCAACTTGTGATGATCTCTTCCTTATTTACTATTGTTTTCGAATATGTTTCTGTTTAATCAATATCAATTCTTAATTCGTATTATATTTATCTCTTCAAACCGTTGTTGATATTTTGGTACCTATTGATTTCTGGTATCGTTTTATATGATCTATCTGAGCTAGACAAAATACGAAGGAACTATTTTCATCGTAGATTCAGTACCCATAAAAATTTTTATCGATATCGTATCTGCCAAAGTTTGAAGTCGAATATTATCTGTTCTTTATTTCCGCTGATTTTATGTTTGGACTTTTATTGATTTTCTGATTCATCTCAGATATACACTCAAGTGCAATTTAGCAACTACGTGACTCAATTGTTGAAATGAAGGTGAATTTCGATAATGCAACTTTTCCATGAATCTACTGATCCTATTTATTTAGTCACCAATAAATCAAATTTTAGAATTTAGGGAAATAATCTCAATCTTTCTGAAATTTCCACAGTTTCACTACAGGGTGTAGATGTGACAATTCAATAATATTGTTGATACAGAAAAATATTTGAAAAAATTCCGAAAAATGTATTCAGGATTGATAAAATTAGAGATAGTCTTTTTTTATAATTCATTGACTCGCTCGAAGTTCATCTCAATTAATATTGAATAAGGTTAATCTCATTTCCACATATTTACTGAATTAATTTATTACAATTGTTTCGCTAATATGGTAGCTCGTAGAAACGTTACATTTTGAATACAGTTATTCAAAATGCAACTTATCAGGCGAAGCTACTGTGTTAGCCAAACAATTGTTATATATTCAATGAATAGAAATCAGAACAACCTCATTCAATATTATTTTTTTTGCCATCAGAAGGTCTATTTTAGACATAATGAAAAATACCAATCAACAACAGCTGCTTTACTAAACTTTAATGTAAATAAATATTAGTTGGTTAATTGCTATATTGTATGACTGATTTTCAGTTAATTACCAAAAATCAACCTATAGAATCGCTTTGTAGAAAAAATCCTAACCCTTTTTGAAATTTTCAGTTTTAGGTTTCAATTTTAAAATTTCTTGTTTTGTATGTAGGGTATTACAAATTTAAGTCTTCGTTTTTTATTCCATAGAATTATTGTTTATATTTTTTTTTCATTAAATGATTTATTATTCGATTCTATGAAATATACGTTGAGGATACATATATATTTTCTGAAACTAAAAAAAATATCCATGATATTAAATGAAAAAATCAGTGTTTATATTGTATGCATTTTGAATCCGTAAAAATCAAAATGAAAAAAGTTTTTAACTTTTAATAGTTTAATAGATTTTGTATTAGAATGTCAACGCTCATTATGATCACTGAGTTCTAATTATTTTAGAGTTTTAAATGTTTGATTCACAAAAGCCCTTCGTATTCCAACTTGATGCAAATGAAATAGAAAGGTTTACGTCAAGGATGAAGGATTTTTCAATTTCAGGTAATAATCAGAAAAGCCTGTACAAAAATATTATCTTAAAAAACGGATGATGTTCAATGTTTATGTTTACAAACATTATCTTTTTCTGCGTAAACGTAAAAGGATTAAGGATGTTTTCAATCTTAATCCTCGAAAATGATTTTATCTCAAACAATGAATAACGTTTCACTAATTCATTATAATCTATCCTGTAATACCACTTGGACTATCGATAAAACATAAATAAATTGAAATTTGACTGGATCTACCTGACTAGATCGATATCAATGATTATTTTCATATTTGCAAAATTGAATCAGGACTAGATTGAATTGATACAAACAAATCGTCAATGCATTTGGTTACAATGAATATTGAATCAATTTTTATTATTCTGCGAGATTATACTGAGAGCAAGTTTGCCATTATCCATTTAACTTTAGTATGATACTGCTTGCCGTTCGATCAAGTGGTCTCCACGCTAAGCAACTCTTCGCGGTGCAAGTTGAGAAATTGTTACATAAATGAAGTGAATTCTGCGTTTATTCTACCATCCACGTTTTTCCGTTCATGCAGAAACTCTGGTAAGAAAAACATATGCACTTGATCTAGTACTTGGCTTTTCATCAAACTTATTTGAGATACTTGATGGCAGTATTGAAAATTTCGATTTTTTCAATGATAGCTTACTAATTTTCGCAGAATTAAAACTCATCGAAGAGGTTTTTCCTGATTTCAAAACGAGTTTATTCGATTTTTAAATGTCGAATGAATCATATGCATTTGCAATTCTCGAAAGGTTGACTTCTCCTTGTGTCACATGAAAACATCATCTGTTTACATTTGGAAATGCATTTTCAGGAATTCTTGCAATAGTTATGAGAAAAATCGGAATGACCCTCTTTTCGGAAAAACCTATCTGAATTCTGAACGAAAAATTGTTAGAATCGATAGATTAAATCCAGTTGTCGATCATATTCTTGAAAATATTTTGAATATTTCGAAGAAAATAGTTAAACGAAACAAATCAAAATTCATTTTTTGTATTCCCAAGTCTGGAAAAAGGCCATGGCTCTCACCTTTATAGAATTCTTTCGTATTGAGTTCTACCCTACAAACAAAGGCTCTAGAAGTAATATCCTCCGTTTAAGTATTTTTCGCAATGGATTTCGTCAGAAATGGCTTGAGACATATTATATGAGTTATTTATAGAATAAGGAAAACTAGATGTCGTAAAATTAATAAACCTTCTTTTAATCACTCCACACTCACTCACACTCAAGAAACAGTTTGGTTCAATATATCTGCAATGTAGGATGAAAGTCCTAGAAATTACCTAGGTGAATCCAATTTTTTTCTATTTTTTAGAAATAATGGAACCTCCCCCCAGTGACCGTAGACAGCCACCCGATGGACATGAGTTTCCAGATTTCGAAGAGAGTTTCCAAAATCGATCGAATGACACCCTGCTCCAAAGGCTCAAGACGAAGTACAGTCAAGTTCAGGAATACCCCTCCGAGTCAATCCAAAAATCTCCGTTTGAAGTGCATCCTGGTGAATCTTTCGGTTTGAATAAAATGACGAGTATATCAAATACCGATTTGAGTACCAGATCGACGAGTCAAGATCAAGATACTTCCGAAAATAGCAACAAGACAACTGACAATTCTTCTGGTTTTTCTTTCTACACTAGATCTCAGAGCCTATGTGATATATCTATGGGAAGTAGACAGAATGATCCCCTTCAAAACTTGGTGGAGCAACGGAGAAAAAATTTGTCCAAGTTGAAAGGTTTGGTTATACCAGATTCGATTTCAGAATGTGATTTATCTTCAACCATCAACTTGCCTGAAATTAAAAGTAGTACTTCTGTTTCAATAGAAGATTTCAATTCGTTAGACTGTTCAGAAGTTCCAAATGAAACCACCCAGGTGAGTAGTGTTAATAGTACCACATTAACTCCTATTGCACCAGCATGGGCTGCAACAGTCAACTTCCCAAAATATTCACCTGCCTTCAAACGAAAAGACTTACAATTATATCCATCTAGTACTAAGATGGATCCAGAAACATGCCATTCTAAAATGTACACACCCTTGGAATTGAAAAAACCTCAACCAGATAATTTCAGTATCATGAAATCAGTTGATAGTTCACCTACCAGGTCTGAAAATAGTTTCAACGTAATTCAGAAAAACACCATATCAAAGACAAAACCGAGACCTTTCAGATCTTTCTCTATGGAGACGAATTTCCTCAGCAAAAGGGAAAATATCACAGATGACGAAAGCGACAATGATTCAGCCTTAAGTTCCAGCCAATCTAGTTTCGTGACAACCTCACCATCACCTACAACATCTGTTGAAAATTACGTTAACACATTGAAAACTGATTTATCTGAATACAGTACTTCAGATGGGCGTCATATCAAGTCTTCGAGTGTTGAAGCTTTGAATAGAAAGAATATATTAGCTTCTGCTAAATGTCGTAGTGGAAAAGATTTCAAAATTGGATCTCCCGTTGTGAATAGGAAATTGGAAGTTCCAGATGATAAGACTGAAAATGTGAGCAAACTCACAAACGTAAATAATATTGAAAAAGTTGAAACGCATGTTGTTATCGAGGAAAAAGTGAAAAAACCACTGACCAGAGTTCTGGAAACTCAGAAAATAGCTGTGAAAGAAACGAATCGAGGTAAGTTCATAGTGAATATTTCCCTCTATTCATATCTATAAACTTTTTACATTTCTCCAAAAGTTCCTAATTTGTCATCAAAACTGAAGATTGTTCCACCGAGGACAAACTTGAGAAATTGGGATCTCCAAACCTCTACAAGATCATCTTTAACATCATCAAAGGATAACACCTCTTCATTCCGAAATGCCTTGAAACCAGTTCCTATAGTGTCCAGAAGAGAAGAAAGAATATCGAAATTTAGCAGTACCAAGTCCCTTAGCGTCACAGATCTTAGGAAAAACTTCGAAGAAATTGCGAAAACTGTTGCAGAGGTACCAAAGTACTCGACCAAAAAGTTGGACTTATTTCCTAAAGTAGCGAAATCAGTTCCTAGTTCTCCAGATGCACAATCGGATAAGAATGTCGTCCCAAAAATAAAGGTAAGATTACCTTGCCTAAGAGCTAGATACATAGATTTTTTTATACGTGATCAAGTTTCAGGATTATTTATATTGAGAGTGAATTTCACTCAAATTAGTTTTTGAAAAATATGCTTATGGCTGACCTAGCAAATTTGTATTTGATATAGTATTGTTATCAACTTGTTCTTCTTTGAGTTTGCATTAAAACAATATATGTAATGAAAAATATAAAACACTATTCTTTGGTTTAAAAGAAAAATTTCTAATCTTCAGGAATGATTTATTTTTTATTTGGTCTCAAACCAACCAATATTTTTGGTACTAAATTATTTGATCTGATTTGTGTCGAGAATTCTTCATAGGTTGTAATGAAGGTTCAAATACCAATGCAACTTGCCGAATGTCTGATAGAAGTATTCTGAATATGTTTGTAGCAAATATCATCTGTAGGAAATGAATCAGTTAGTAAGGTTGAAGAAACTCGTAAAAAAACCTGCAAGGTAATCCTGAAGCCAAATGTCGTTGGAGAAAATATTGGTATCACAATAACTGGTGGAACTGATGAAAATAAGGATATCATAGTTCATCGAATAAGATATGGAAGTGTTGCCTATCAAGATGGAACTCTGACGAAAGGTGATCATATTGTTTCAATCAATGGAAAGGACACCAAAGGACTAAGTTACACAGATGCTGTACAACTACTGAAGGTACGCATGAGTTAATTTTTCAATTAGATAAGGTACCATAACTTTTTGACTATAAGAGTACAAGACCTAATTCCAATTTTTTTTCTGCCTTAGGCTGTTGTTGAAACCTTCGTGATAGAAATAGCTGTGAAGGACGAAGTACCAAAAGACGTAAAAATGTTGAAAAGAAGATCTATTTCCCTCGACAATACTTTAGATACAGGTACTGTAGCTGTCTCTTTTACGATTCGAATTTAAAGTCTACATTTTCATCATTTTTTGCTTCAGAAAGGGCTGCTCAGATTATCGTTATGTCCAAAAAGCCTAATCATGAGATAATCCTGCAGAAAGATCAGAATGGTTTAGGATTCAGCGTAGAAGGAGGAAAGGATTCGCCACAAGGAGATGTACCAATTACTGTGAAGAAAATCTTCCAAGGTTGAAACAGTTTATTTTTTTATTTTGAGCGCTCATTCCCCGAAAACGGTGGTATATAATTTTGCATGATGTCTGTATTCGTCAAAACTCTCAAATCTTGAGAGGAATCTCGTCGTCAGAACCAGAAAAAATTCACAACCGATCCGACCAAGTCTGAAAGTTGCATGTAACAGGCCAATTGAAAAGTCAGACTCCGGAAACTCTTCATCAAGCCAAGATTTTGCTTCAACTGTATTTTTTCCCTTCAAAAAGCAATATTTTATCAGCAAACGAAATTCCTTTTTTCCATCTTTTTTCAAATAACAAAAGTAGCTACACTCACAACACAATATCTCACAAACTAATGGTCGGACTGCTGTAAAATTTCGACACTTATCGTTTGAAGGTTGGTACCAACTAAAAATCATATGGATTTAATACTAGCATGGCCATCTGTGCATCAGACCGGGGACTTCTCAATTGGCCTAATAGATTTACAATAACAATTTCAACCTTTATTTGAAATTTCATGTCACTTTAACAAAAGAAAATTCGAATAAAATATGGAAAAAAATTTTGCCGATATTTCCTTAAACAAGAGATCTCACTTCGACTGTTAAAATTCAGTTTGTATATGTAAAATTATCACTCGAATGGTCATTTCGAAATTTCAGAGGATCATATCATGAAAACCCTGAATCTATATACACTAACCGACAACAATGACATTGTAATAAATCACATCATATATGCCTTTAAGCTGTTCTGTGGTAAGCGAGGGAACATTTGGCGCACAAATGAAGTAGCGCTCAAAAGCTCCTAATGTCAAGTCCATTCTTCTCTCGAATTTCATAATTACATGATTATAACAAATATAATTCTTCTGAATTTCAGGTGGAGTTGCCGATAAAGATGGTAGGTTGAAAGATGGAGATGAAATCTTGTCGATAAATGGAATAGATTTCTCAAATCTATCTCGAATCCAAGCATGGACCATTATGAAGAAAGTTGATGTAGGAACTACAAAGATTATGATATATCGAAAATGAAACTTTTTGTTGCCATCTGTGTGTCGTTTCGCCTAATTTAATATTGTTGTTTCATATGAAATGTTGACTTATTAACAAATATAGAACGTACTGATATGCCCCTTCTAATCTTCATGAAATATCTCAGACTAATTATTTGAAAAAAATCAAGAGTTTTTAAATTCCAGTCTCAGCAGATAAAGCGTAGTCGTACTTAAGCTGTCTCAGCAGATAAATATGCGAAGTTAAGTTAACTTTACCATGTTATATCATTGTATATTACAGATGATCTGGACTAGAAAATTAAAAAGAATCAAACTGTTGAATGATGATGAGAATTGCCAATCAATTTCTTTGCATGTCACCCATACGCCATTTATTCTAATGGTCTTTAGAATTGTGATAAAAATAAGTAATTTCCTTTTTATGCTCAGAATGGATCCTACGGAAACCTAATGATAAGATTAGACTCGAACGGTTCATTTTTTGAGAAAAATTGAGACGTCCATTGGTAAACGGCCATAAAAAATGTTTGCTATCACATTGCAAGTAACAAAATTTGAGATACCTAATGAGTTGAAGGAAAAGTCTATGAAAAACTTATTCAGTTGTTGGATTTTATGAGATTATACCTAATAAAAAAATGTCCAAACTGAATATTTATATTCAATTGGTTTACTACCTAAACAACTCGAAATTTTATTTATTTTATTTTTTATATAATATAAATTATAGAAAAATTTTTCTAAGCAGAAGCTATAGTTCTGGATGTTTCTATTGCTTCGAAGCTTTTTCCGAGAAGCATAATTGTATATTTTTTATGATCGAGCAATCCCAGCATCCGTCGACAACATCGTTGGCTTTAGAGGAAGTATTTTTGTAGGACGCGTTCAACCACTAAATACTACTAAAGGGTTTTTCTTAGGGCTATAGAACTTTAAATTGCAATAAAACAACGATGGATTATTCGATTGACATGAATTTTATTTATCCGCAAGATAATCTTGTGGCATTACATTTTAAATATGATTTCTGGCATATGACCGCCACGGCTGGTTCGGATGTAGTCCAATCTGGACGTCCAATTTTCGATGACTTTTTCCAACATTTGTGGCCGTATATCGGCAATAACACGGCGAATGTTGTCTTCCAAATGGTCAAGGGTTTGTGGCTTATCCGCATAGACCAATGACTTCACATAGCCCCACAGAAAGTAGTCTAGCGGTGTTAAATCACAAGATCTTGGAGGCCAATTCACATGTCCAAAACGTGAAATTAGGCGGTCACCAAACGTGTCTTTCAATAAATGGATTGTGGCACGAGCTGTGTGACATGTTGCGTCGTCTTGTTGGAACCACAGCTCCTGGACATCATGGTTATTCAATTCAGGAATGAAAGAGTTAGTAATCATGGCTCTATACCGATCACCATTGACTGTAACGTTCTGGCCATCATCGTTTTTGAAGAAGTACGGACCAATGATTCACCAGCCCATAAAGTGCACCAAACAGTCAGTTTTTCTGGATGTAACGGTGTTTCGACACACACTTGAGGATTAGCTTCACTCCAAATGCGGCTGTTTTGTTTGTTGACGTAGCCATTCAACCAGAAGTGCGCTTCATCGCTAAACAAAATAGTGCGCGATACGTATTCCGCGCAGAACTATTATTTTCGAAATGAATTTGCACTATTTGCAAGCGTTGTTCAGGCGTGAGTCTATTCATGATGAATTGCCAAACCAAACTGAGAATAAATCACAGTTTTTAAATCGGTCGCCATCTTGAACAGTGATGCCAACTTAAAGTATTATACCTCGAAAAGAAACACCCGTTACCTACCTAATTGGTGGTGGTAATAAAATTCGAGCTACCGATCAGTTGATATCCAAAATGAAATCCTTAATATCAGTAAAATAGTAGTATCATTAGTGTGGCGAAGTACTGAAAAGGGATAGGTATTATGGATAAAGTGAAAGTGGGAGAGCTTATAGCATATTAGCTGATGAAACAGCAGACATTTGACTTTTGAGGATGAGAACAAGAAGAAACTATTGGAATTATATTCTAATTATATTTCGATGCAAAGTGTTACAGAGTACAAGAAGATTTTGTTGGTTCTGTCGAATCAGGATAAAGCTTTGTTTTCCTATTGTGCGTCACATAAACTGACCCTGATGATTAACGATCTCAATGCTCTATCTGATATCCGGATCAAACAAAAATTTTTCAAATGATCAAAAGTCACCGTGATGATGCAGAAAAAGTAGCTGAGGAATCAATGACAGATGCCTTTACAAACACCGAAAAGCTCGGACTGTCGAAAGACAAATTCAACCAACCAACCAGCCACTAGCCCATCTGAGTACTGGAGAAGGTCTATAATTATTCCTTACTTGGATTCCATCATCAGAAGATTTCCTGAAGAAAACACGCCAGACATTAAGCATACTACACCCTGCTCAAATGAAGACAATTCATTCCATTTCCAATGTTTGGGACACTTTTTCCAAGTTTTATTATTTAAACATCAGAAATGAACTCGAATTGTGGCGAAGGATATGGCAAGACAAACCTGAACTAAATTTCAAGGCGCTGACCGTTATTTTTTTTAAGAAACACGGGGCCTTTTTCCTGAGACGGAAAAGGCTTTGGAAATTTTGATCACTATACTTGCACTGTATTCAGTAGGAACATAGGAAGTCGAAGAGGTATCCGGTGTAATCATCGAATTTTCATGCAGGTAACCTACAAACTTCCGGTGTTTCATGGTTATTGGTTAACGACGGAATGGCATTGGAAATTTGATTATGAATTGAAATAATAGATTCATTAAAACACAGAACAAGGTTCAACTTATTTATTGTGCACAGCTTACTCAGTTGAGATTCAACAAGTAATTAATTAATGCTTAAGTTTCAAGTGGTTGGCTTGGCTACATTAGTCGAATCCGAATGTAAACATTACATATCAACTCTATGCTCCGTAGGATGATAATTGGCCTCAATACATAGAGCCACTTGACCAGTTCATTTATTGAACCAACAGATTGCTCTGAATACCTCCTCGCCTTTCTATGATCCTGATGTAACATTTGGCTTTTACTCAGTGAGTAAAAGGTTGCTTGGAATATAGAAAAGGAAAGTAAACATATGGGCACGATCCCTAATAGAGAGAGATGAAAGCTTAGTGCGACCAATCACAGTTGAGCTAACCGAATTGAAAACGTTGCCGGCTCTATTTTCAATACGAAGGAATGAACTGAGGAGAAGATTAATATTTTTCCGACCATTCAGATAAATTGTCGATGTGGCAACGTTCATCCGGGAATTCTGTCATTTGGTTCTGGCTTGTACACCACCTCAGTTGGCTAAATCTTCATTATTCCTTGATTTAATTGTTTTGTATTTTCATTTGTTACCATTAGCAGTGATATTAGACATGCCTAACAGGTGTTTTTGTGTGGTTTCACTTTTATTGTGGGAGGTTAGTGATTAGTTTTCATAGGTGAGTTCCATCCATAGGCGTGCAGAATCCTGATTTTTTTCCTTAAAACAAATATTCAGTTATGTATAATTGAAACCAAGGAAAACTAATTTATACGACTAATAAATGTTTCCTTTTAGACTTCGATCGAATCAACTCGTACGAGAAAAATGGTTGCGAGAATTTCTTGGAACCGACCAATCTTGGAAAATAAAATATATTATCTTTGCTCGAATCACTTTCCTGAAGATTGCTTCCGAATAATGAACCTAAGACAGAGGCTTATTCGGCTTATTCCCCTTCTTCTTTTGCAATCAAATTGGAAATACCTCTGTAAGTTTGTAACGAAAACTTTTTTTCATAATTTGTCCTATTTATTATAATTCCTTGCAATGAAAATCTTCCTCAAAATATTATTATATAACATAAAGCAATTTGTAGAACCTACTCAGAAGGGAATGGAAGTATTGAAGAACAGGACTCAACTGAATCTGAATCTAAAACCCAATCATCATCAAAAAAAAGATTGAGATTTAACCCTTCAACTACTTTTAGCTGTCCTTCAAAATGTGCATCCTCTACCACTTGTCAACTTGTTTGGTAGTGACATTAATAACCTAAGAAAAAGGCTTATCCAAGGAGGTTTGTCTTCTGCCATTAAATGTTTATACGTCTGTTTTTTCATAATTTGTCATATTTATTATAATTCCTTGCAATGAAAATCTTCCTCAGAATATTACCATATAACATAAAACAATTTGTAGGACTTAATCAGAAGGGAATGGAGGTATTGAAGAATCTCTTTCTGATTATAAAATACAATCTCCATCAAAAAATTATTCAGAAGAAACACTGACTTTATCCTCTTCTTCAAAATCTGCATCATTTAACTCTAGTGCCACTTCTTTCTCTGGGGAACTATGAATATCTCGAATAAAGTGAGATATTTTGAAGAAAAAACTAGAGTTCATTTTTAAATTCTACTTTTCTAGGTAGAGACAGTTTTTCACAAATCCCAGCTATATTGGAGATTATTCACATCGTCATTTGGAAAACCCAGGGCAGCAAAACAAATTCTTCAGGTTATCTCGAAGAATCCTGTCCAAATTCAAGATCAAAAATTAAATATTAGTAAATCAAGTGTAAAACCTTAAATCATCCATATCAAATTTACAAGATCTGATGAAAAATATTCATCACAGTTTTTCGGTGAAGAAGATATGAAGAATGCATTAAACGTGAGTAAAATATTTCAATAGTTGAATGTATATTTTTCATAAATTGTAATCAGAACACGAAATGGTAGTTTGAATCATTAAATATGAAATAATTTGATTTCTGAAAATATAAATTTTTTAAATTGAAAAAAATTATGAACATATTTTCATTTTGAAAGTAAGCCATATGAATTTTCCATAAAAATCAGTAGTTGAATTGGATGGATAAATCTTTCATATACAACAATAATTCTCTTTTTTTCTAGTTGACTATTTCTGGACCAACAAAGCTTCAACTTCCGCTAACATGATAAGCGCTGAAGTTGAATAGCACCGACCCAAAACTACAGTTAAAAAAAACCTTGGGGTGTCTTACCAATGCCTCTCAATTTGTAGTTGATGAGGCTGAAAAAATATTCGGGTGGACAGAAAGGGTTTTTAATATTTTCGATGAAAATTATTCGAACTTCTTACTCCGTCTAGCTCTCACTACATTGAATAGAGTTGATCCAAAGTTGTTCAATGTTTCAATCAGCATCTGTTTGATGATGAACCAAAGAGAATCCATGACCCTGCTGTAACGGAAATGATTCTTGAAACCTATTTCAATTTGAGGATTCGCCACGAATTGAGAGAGAAATCGACAAAGTGTGAAATTAGATTGGAATCAGTTGAGAAGTAGATTGACGAAAACTATAATATTCGTAAACCAATAGATTTTTCTAATGAATATATTAAGTACACATTAAATTCAAATGGGTTGATTATTGTAAACCAATAAATTTCTGCTTAGAACATTAATAATTTAAATTCTCTATTTCGGTAATAAATATATTCTGTTATTTTATCTAATGTCTTTTCTCTCTATTGCTACATTCATGACCTGTTTTGATATGATTGATAATATACAGTTATATTTTCCTTAGATCAAAACTAGGAATTTTTCTAGACTCATTAGTAATTATTATTACCCTATGGGTATTATTGTACCCATAAAAGCAGAAATGAAAGACAAGGAATAGCAAATAATTGATTTTTATAGTTTTATGTTAGAGAACGATCGGGGAACTTAAGTTGGGCACGGGAAAATAGGAATTTTTTCGTTAGTAATTTTATTTATTTTATGAAAGTAGCAATTCTCGATAATTTTGTCATGTTTCAACTTGATATCAACCAAATAAAATATATTGATTATTCAAAGTTATGCATATATGCGTTAGTCCCTGTTCCACAAATTTCAACAATGAAATAATTATTTCAATAGTGCTTGTTCAAAGATTTTTATTCTGAAAATGAACAAAATGGTGACCTTAGACAATTCACCTCGAATTTTCAATAAATTATTGTTCATGAAAAATCGTTCGATCTAGCTCATTATGTTTTGAAAAAGTTGTATAAATTGAATTCAAATCCACCAGCCGATCATGCCAATCATTGTTGAATAAATAAGAAGTCACTTTCTCTAGAAATTCACAGATATTTGAAAAAATGCAACAGAAAAAAAGATCTCCTGAAAATTACGACTGCCCTTCAACATTTAAGAAATGTAAAATAATAATTTGAGTGTAAAATCGTAATTCGTAAAGTGAAGAAGATTTTATTCGTATTCATGTTGAATGTTTTAGCAGAAATCTTCCTTTCCTAACTTCACAATGGCTAAATCATAAAAATGAGAAAATCATTGACCTTTTGAAGTACGAACGAATTTTCATAAATAAATCACAACGTAAACTATTTCTGAGCATAATTTTGAAATAAATCGAAATATGTTACGCCACTGCTAAGGCGTTCCGTCAGACAAGGAGCCACGACTGTTGGCATCAAACTAATTACATCAATCAATAAAGGCGATGCCCATACCTCTTATTGATTTTCTAAGGGTAACAGGATCACTAGAAGGTCGAGGAGATATCCGTTGGTTAACGTAAAAAATTCATTGTTGCTTATGCAGACATTTTACTCTATAATTCTAGAATTTATTTAAATTTTGATTTTAAATGTTCATAACAATTCAATTCATATCAATATTCTTCGAGTGTTGAGGTTTTGAATAGAAAGAATATATTAGCTTCTGCTTAATGTCGTAGTGGAAAAGATTTCAAAATTGGATCTCCCGTTGTAAATAAGAAATTGGATGTTCCAGGTGATAAAACTGAAGATGTGAGCAAACTCACAAACGTAAATAGTAATGAAAAAATTGAAACGCATGTTGTTATCGAGGAAAAAGTGAAAAAACCACTGACAAGAGTTCTGGAAACTGAGAAAATAGCTGTGAAAGAAACGAATCAAGGTGAGTTCATAGTGAATAGTTCCCTCTATTCGTATCTATAAACTTTTTATATGTCTCCAAAAGTTCCTAATTTGTCATAAAAACTGTAGATTGTTCCACCGAGGACAAACTTGAGAAATTGGGATCTCCAAACCTCTACAAGATCATCTTTAACATCATCAAAGGATAACACCTCTACATTCCGAAATGCCTTGAAACCAGTTCCTATAGTGTCCAGAAGAGAAGAAAGAATATCGAAATTTAGCAGTACCAAGTCCCTTAGCGTCACAGATCTTAGGAAAAACTTCGAAGAAATTGCGAAAACTGTTGCAGAGGTACCAAAGTACTCGACCAAAAAGTTGGACTTATTTCCTAAAGTAACGAAATCAGTTGCTAGTTCTCCAGATGCACAATCGGATAAGAATGTCGTCCCAAAAATAAAGGTAAGATTACCTTGCCTAAGAGCTAGATACATAGATTTTTTTATACGTGATCAAGTTTCAGGATTATTTATATTGAGAGTGAATTTCACTCAAATTAGTTCCACCCTTTGAAAAATATGCTTATGGCTGACCTAGCAAATTTGTATTTGATATAGTATTGTTATCAAATTGTTCTTCTTTGAGTTTGATTTAAACAATATATGTAATGGAAAATATAAAACACTATTCTTTGGTTTCAAAGAAAACTTTCTTATCTTCAGGAATGATTAATTTTTTATTTGGCCTCAACCAACCAATATTTTTGGTACTAAATTATTGAAACTGATTTGTGTCGAGGATTGTTCATAGGTTGTAATGAAGGTTCAAATACCATTGCAATTTTCCGAATGTCTGATAGAAGTATTCTGAATATGTTTGTAGCAAATATCATCTGTAGGAAATGAATCAGTTAGTAAAGTTGAAGAAACTCGTGAAAAAACCTGCAAGGTAATCCTGAAGCCAAATGTCGTTGGAGAAAATGTTGGTATCACAATAACTGGTGGAACTGATGAAAATAAGGATATCATAGTTCATCGAATAAGATATGGAAGTGTTGCCTATCAAGATGGAACTCTGACGAA
This sequence comes from Harmonia axyridis, assembly GCF_914767665.1. Lineage (NCBI taxonomy): Eukaryota > Metazoa > Arthropoda > Insecta > Coleoptera > Coccinellidae > Harmonia > Harmonia axyridis. The sequence goes on from NC_059508.1 coordinate 4,161,529, forward strand.
AGGTGATCATATTGTTTCAATCAATGGAAAGGACACCAAAGGACTAAGTTACACAGATGCTGTACAACTACTGAAGGTACGCATGAGTTAATTTTTCAATTAGATAAGGTACCATAACTTTTTGACTATAAGAGTACAAGACCTAATTCCAATTTTTTTTCTGCCTTAGGCTGTGATAGAAATAGCTGTGAAGGACGAAGTACCAAAAGACGTAAAAATGTTGAAAAGAAGATCTATTTCCCTCGACAATACTTTAGATACAGGTACTGTAGCTGTCTCTTCTACGATTCGAATTTAAAGTCTACATTTTCATCATTTTTTGCTTCAGAAAGGGCTGCTCAGATTATCGTTATGTCCAAAAAGCCTGATCATGAGGTAATCCTGCAGAAGGATCAGAATGGTTTAGGATTCAGCGTAGAAGGAGGAAAGGATTCGCCACAAGGAGATGTACCAATTACTGTGAAGAAAATCTTCCAAGGTTGAAATAGTTTATTTTTTTATTTTGAGCGCTCATTCCCCGAAAACGGTGGTATATCATTTTGCATGATGTCTGTATTCGTCAAAATTCTTCGATAACTCTCAAATCTTGGGAGGAATCTCGTCGTCAAAACCAGAAAAAATTCACAACCGATCCGACCAAGTCTGAAAGTTGCATGTAACAGGCCAATTGAAGAGTCAGACTCCGAAAACTCTTCATCAAGCCAAGCTTTTGCTTCAACTGTATTTTTTCCCTTCAAAAAGCAATATTTTATCAGCAAACGAAATTCATTTTGTCAAATAACAAAAGTAGCTACTTTTGTTATTTGACAAACGATACGTGTCGAAATTTTACAGCAGTCCGACCATTAGTTTGTGAGATATTGTGTTGTGAGTGTAGGTAGCTACCTACACTCACAACACAATATCTCACAAACTAATGGTCGGACTGCTGTAAAATTTCGACACGTATCGTTTGAAGGTTGGTACCAACTAAAAATCATATGGATTTATTACTAGCATGGCCATCTGTGCATCAGACCGGGGACTTCTCAATTGGCCTAATAGATTTACAATAACAATTTCAACCTTTATTTGAAATTTCATGTCACTTTAACTAAAGAAAATTCGAATAAAATATGGAAAAAATTTTGCCGATATTTCCTTAAACAAGAGATCTCACTTCGACTGTTGAAATTCAGTTTGTATATGTAAAATTATCACTCGAATGGTCATTCCGAAATTTCAGAGGATCATATCATGAGAACCCTGAATCTATATACACTAACCGACAACAATGACATTGTAATAAATCACATCATATATGCCTATAACCTGTTCTGTGGTAAGCGAGGGAACATTTGGCGCACAAATGAAGTAGCGCTCAAAAGCTCCTAATGTCAAGTCCATTCTTTTCTCGAATTTCATAATTACATGATTATAAATAATATTATTCTTCTGAATTTCAGGTGGCGTTGCCGATAAAGATGGTAGGTTGAAAGATGGAGATGAAATCTTGTCAATAAATGGAATAGATTTCTCAAATCTATCTCGAATCCAAGCATGGACCGTTATGAAGAAAGTTGATGTAGGAACAACAAAGATTATGATATATCGAAAATGAAATTTTTTGTTGCCATCTGTGTGTCGTTTCGCCTAATTTAATATTGTTGTTTCATATGAAATGTTGACTTATTAACAAATATAGAACGTACTGATATGCCCCTTCTAATCTTCATGAAATATCTCAGACTAATTATTTGAAAAAAATCAAGAGTTTTTAAATTCCAGTCTCAGCAGATAAAGCGTAGTCGTACTTAAGCTGTCTCAGCAGATAAATATGCGAAGTTAAGTTAACTTTACCATGTTATATCATTGTATATTACAGATGATCTGGACTAGAAAATTAAATAGAATCAAGCTGTTGAATGATGATAAGAATTGCCAATCAATTTCTTTGCATGTCACCCATACGCCATTTATTCTAATGGTCTTTAGAATTGTGATAAAAATAAGTAATTTCCTTTTTATGCTCAGAATGGATCCTACGGAAACCTAATGATAAGATTATACTCGAACGGTTCATTTTTTGAGAAAAATTGAGACGTCCATTGATAAACGGCCACAAAAAATGTTTGCTATCACATTGCAAGTAACAAAATTTGAGATACCTAATGAGTTGAAGGAAAAGTCTATGAAAAACTTATTCAGTTGTTGGATTTTATGAGATTATACCTAATAAAAAAATGTCCAAACTGAATATTTATATTCAATTGGTTTACTACCTAAACAACTCGAAATTTTATTTATTTTATTTTTTATATAATATAAATTATAGAAAAATTTTTCTAAGCAGAAGCTATAGTTCTGGATGTTTCTATTGCTTCGAAGCTTTTTCCGAGAAGCATAATTGTATATTTTTTATGATCGAGCAATCCCAGCATCCGTCGACAACATCGTTGGCTTTAGAGGAAGTATTTTTGTAGGACGCGTTCAACCACTAAATACTACTAAAGGGTTTTTCTTAGGGCTATAGAACTTTAAATTGCAATAAAACAACGATGGATTATTCGATTGACATGAATTTTATTTATCCGCAAGATAATCTTGTGGCATTACATTTCAAATATGATTTCTGGCATATGACCGCCACGGCCGGCTCGGATGTAGTCCAATCTGGACGTCCAATTTTCGATGACTTTTTCCAACATTTGTGGCCGTATATCGGCAATAACACGGCGAATGTTGTCTTCCAAATGGTCAAGGGTTTGTGGCTTATCCGCATAGACCAATGACTTTACATAGCCCCACAGAAAGTAGTCTAGCGGTGTTAAATCACAAGATCTTAGAGGCCAATTCACATGTCCAAAACGTGAAATTAGGCGGTCACCAAACGTGTCTTTCAATAAATCGATTGTGGCACGAGCTGTGTGATATGTTGCGTCGTCTTGTTGGAACCACAGCTCCTGGACATCATGGTTGTTCAATTCAGGAATGAAAAAGTTAGTAATCATGGCTCTATACCGATCACCATTGAATGTAACGTTCTGGCCATCATCGTTTTTGAAGAAATACGGACCAATGATTCACCAGCCCATAAAGCGCACCAAACAGTCAGTTTTTCTGGATGTAACGGTGTTTCGACACACACTTGAGGATTAGCTTCACTCCAAATGCGGCAGTTTTGTTTGTTGACGTAGCCATTCAACCAGAAGTGCGCTTCATCGCTAAACAAAATAGTGCGCGATACGTATTCCACACAGAACTATTATTTTCGAAATGAAATTGCACTATTTGCAAGCGTTGTTCAGGCGTGAGTCTATTCATGATGAATTGCCAAACCAAACTGAGAATAAATCACAGCTGTTAAATCGGTCGTCATCTTGAACAGTAATGCCAACTTAAAGTAAAGAAAAAGAAAAGAAACACCCGTTACCTACCTAATTGGTGGTGGTAATAAAATTCGAGCTACCGATCAGTTGATATCCAAAATGAAAGCCTCAATATTAGTAAAATAGTAGTATCATTAGTGTGGCGAAGTACTGAAAAGGGATAGGTATTATGGATAAAGTGGAAGTGGGAGAGCATATAGCATATTAGCAGATGAAACAGCAGACATTTGACTTTTGAGGATAAGAACAAGAAGAAACTATTGGAATTATATTCTAATTATATTTCGATGCAAAGTGTTACAGAGTACAAGAAGATTTTGTTGGTTTTGTCGAATCAGGACTAAGCTTCGTTTTCCTATTGTGGGTCACATAAACTGACCCTGGTTATTAACGATCTCAATGCTCTATCTGATATCCGGATCAAACAAAAATTTTTCAAATGATCAAAAGTCACCGTGATGATGCAGAAAAAGTAGCTGAGGAATTAATGACAGATGCCTTTACAAACGCCGAAAAGCCCGGACTGTCGAAGGACAAATTCAACCAACCAACCAGCCACTAGCCCATTTGAGTACTGAAGAAGGTCTATAATTATTCCTTACTTGGATTCCATCATCAGAAGATTTCCTGAAGAAAACACGCCAGACATTAAGCATACTACACCCTGCTCAAATGAAGACAATTCATTCCATTTCCAATGTTTGGGACACTTTTTCCAAGTTTTATTATTTAAACATCAGAAATGAACTCGAATTGTGGCGAAGGATATGGCAAGACAAACCTGAACTAAATTTCAAGGCGCTGACCGTAATTTTTTTTAAGAAACACGGGGCCTTTTTCCTGAGACGGAAAAAGCTTTGGAAATTTCGATCACTATACTTGCACTGTATTCAGTAGGAACATAGGAAGTCGAAGAGGTATCCGGGGTAATCATAGAATTTTCATGCAGGTAACCTACAAACTTCCGGTGTTTCATGGTTATTGGTTAACGACGGAATGGCTTTGGGAATTTGATTATGAATTGCAATTATAGATTCAATAAAACACAGAACAAGGTTCAACTTATTTATTGTGCACAGCTTACTCAGTTGAGATTCAACAAGTAATTAATTAATGCTTAAGTTTCAAGTGGTTGGCTTGGCTTCATTAGTCGAATCCGAATGTAAACATTACATATCAACTCTATGCTCCGTAGGATGATAATTGGCCTCAATACATAGAGCCACTTGACCAGTTCATTTATTGATCCAACAGATTGCTCTGGATACCTCCTCGCCTTTCTATGATCCTGATGTAACATTTGGCTTTTAGGTTGTGAGTAAAAGGTTGCTTGGAATATAGAAAAGGAAAGTAAACATATGGGCACGATTCCTAATACAAGAGAGATGAAAGCTTAGTGCGGCCAATCACAATTGAGCTAGCCGAATTGAAAACGTTGCCGGCTCTATTTTCAATACGAAGGAATGAACTGAGGAGAAGATTAATATTTTTCCGACCATTCAGATAAATTGTCGATGTGGCAACGTTCATTCGGGTTATCTGTCATTTGGTTCTGGCTTGTACACCACCTCAGTTGGCTAAATCTTAATTATTCCTTGATTTAATTGTTTTGTATTTTCATTTGTTACCATTATCAGTGATATTAGACATGCCTAACAAGTGTTTTTGTGTGGTTTTACTTATATTGTGGGAGGTTAGTGGTTAGACTTCATAGGTGAGTTCCATCCATAGGCGTGCAGAATCCTGATTTTTTTCCTTAAAACAAATATTCAGTTACGTATAATTGAAACCAAGGAAAACTAATTTATACGACTAATAAATGTTTTCTTCTAGACTTCGATCGAATCAACTCGTACGAGAAAAATGGTTGCGAGAATTTCTTGGAACCGACCATTCTTGGAAAATAAAATATATTATCTTTGCTCGAATCACTTTCCTGAAGATTGCTTCCGAATAATGAACCTAAGACAGAGGCTTATTCGGCTTATTCCCCTTCTTCTTTTGCAATCAAATTGGAAATACCTCTGTAAGTTTGTAACGAAAACTTTTTTTCATAATTTGTCCTATTTATTATAATTCCTTGCAATGAAAATCTTCCTCAAAATATTATTATATAACATAAAGCAATTTGTAGTACCTACTCAGAAGGGAAGTATTGAAGAACAGGACTCAACTGAATCTGAGTCTAAAACCCAATCATCATAAAAGAAAACATGAGATTTGACCCTTCAACTACTTTAAGGTGTCCTTCAAAATGTGCATCCTCTACCTCTTGTCGACTTGTTTGGTAGTGACATTTAGAACCTAAGAAAGAGGCTCATCCAAGGAGGTTTGTCTTCGGCAATTAAATTGAAAATGCCTCTGTTTTCTTCCTAATTTGTCATATTTATTATAATTCCTTGCAATGAAAATCTTCCTCAGAATATTACCATATAACATAAAACAATTTGCAGGACTTAATCAGAAGGGAATAGAGGTATTGAAGAATCTCTTTCTGATTATAAAATACAATCTCCATCAATAAATGATTCAGAAGAAACACTGACTTTATCCTCTCCTTCAAAATCTGCATCATTTAACTCTAGTGCCACTTCTTTCTCTGGGGAACTATGAATATCTAAAATAAAGTGAGATATTTTGAAAAAAAACTAGAGTTCATTTTTAAATTCTACTTTTCTAGGTAGAGATAGTTTTTCTCAAATCCCCACTATATTGGAGATTATTCACATCGTCATTTGGAAAACCCAAGGCAGCAAAAGAAATTCTTCAGGTTATCTCGAAGAATCCTGTCCAAATTCAAGATCAAAAATTAAATATTAGTAAATCAAGTGTAAAACCTTAAATCATCCATATCAAATTTACAAGATCTGATGAAAAATATTCATCACAGTTTTTCGGTGAAGAAGATATGAAGAATGCATTAAACGTGAGTAAAATATTTCAATAGTTGAATGTATATTTTTCATAAATTGTAATCAGAACACGAAATGGTAGTTTGAATCATTAAATATGAAATAATTTGATTTCTGAAAATATAAATTTTTTAAATTGAAAAAAATTATGAACATATTTTCATTTTGAAAGTAAGCCATATGAATTTTCCATAAAAATCAGTAGTTGAATTGGATGGATAAATCTTTCATATACAACAATAATTCTCTTTTTTTCTAGTTGACTATTTCTGGACCAACAAAGCTTCAACTTCCGCTAACATGATAAGCGCTGAAGTTGAATAGCACCGACCCAAAACTACAGTTAAAAAAAACCTTGGGGTGTCTTACCAATGCCTCTCAATTTGTAGTTGATGAGGCTGAAAAAATATTCGGGTGGACAGAAAGGGTTTTTAATATTTTCGATGAAAATTATTCGAACTTCTTACTCCGTCTAGCTCTCACTACATTGAATAGAGTTGATCCAAAGTTGTTCAATGTTTCAATCAGCATCTGTTTGATGATGAACCAAAGAGAATCCATGACCCTGCTGTAACGGAAATGATTCTTGAAACCTATTTCAATTTGAGGATTCGCCACGAATTGAGAGAGAAATCGACAAAGTGTGAAATTAGATTGGAATCAGTTGAGAAGTAGATTGACGAAAACTATAATATTCGTAAACCAATAGATTTTTCTAATGAATATATTAAGTACACATTAAATTCAAATGGGTTGATTATTGTAAACCAATAAATTTCTGCTTAGAACATTAATAATTTAAATTCTCTATTTCGGTAATAAATATATTCTGTTATTTTATCTAATGTCTTTTCTCTCTATTGCTACATTCATGACCTGTTTTGATATGATTGATAATATACAGTTATATTTTCCTTAGATCAAAACTAGGAATTTTTCTAGACTCATTAGTAATTATTATTACCCTATGGGTATTATTGTACCCATAAAAGCAGAAATGAAAGACAAGGAATAGCAAATAATTGATTTTTATAGTTTTATGTTAGAGAACGATCGGGGAACTTAAGTTGGGCACGGGAAAATAGGAATTTTTTCGTTAGTAATTTTATTTATTTTATGAAAGTAGCAATTCTCGATAATTTTGTCATGTTTCAACTTGATATCAACCAAATAAAATATATTGATTATTCAAAGTTATGCATATATGCGTTAGTCCCTGTTCCACAAATTTCAACAATGAAATAATTATTTCAATAGTGCTTGTTCAAAGATTTTTATTCTGAAAATGAACAAAATGGTGACCTTAGACAATTCACCTCGAATTTTCAATAAATTATTGTTCATGAAAAATCGTTCGATCTAGCTCATTATGTTTTGAAAAAGTTGTATAAATTGAATTCAAATCCACCAGCCGATCATGCCAATCATTGTTGAATAAATAAGAAGTCACTTTCTCTAGAAATTCACAGATATTTGAAAAAATGCAACAGAAAAAAAGATCTCCTGAAAATTACGACTGCCCTTCAACATTTAAGAAATGTAAAATAATAATTTGAGTGTAAAATCGTAATTCGTAAAGTGAAGAAGATTTTATTCGTATTCATGTTGAATGTTTTAGCAGAAATCTTCCTTTCCTAACTTCACAATGGCTAAATCATAAAAATGAGAAAATCATTGACCTTTTGAAGTACGAACGAATTTTCATAAATAAATCACAACGTAAACTATTTCTGAGCATAATTTTGAAATAAATCGAAATATGTTACGCCACTGCTAAGGCGTTCCGTCAGACAAGGAGCCACGACTGTTGGCATCAAACTAATTACATCAATCAATAAAGGCGATGCCCATACCTCTTATTGATTTTCTAAGGGTAACAGGATCACTAGAAGGTCGAGGAGATATCCGTTGGTTAACGTAAAAAATTCATTGTTGCTTATGCAGACATTTTACTCTATAATTCTAGAATTTATTTAAATTTTGATTTTAAATGTTCATAACAATTCAATTCATATCAATATTCTTCGAGTGTTGAGGTTTTGAATAGAAAGAATATATTAGCTTCTGCTTAATGTCGTAGTGGAAAAGATTTCAAAATTGGATCTCCCGTTGTAAATAAGAAATTGGATGTTCCAGGTGATAAAACTGAAGATGTGAGCAAACTCACAAACGTAAATAGTAATGAAAAAATTGAAACGCATGTTGTTATCGAGGAAAAAGTGAAAAAACCACTGACAAGAGTTCTGGAAACTGAGAAAATAGCTGTGAAAGAAACGAATCAAGGTGAGTTCATAGTGAATAGTTCCCTCTATTCGTATCTATAAACTTTTTATATGTCTCCAAAAGTTCCTAATTTGTCATAAAAACTGTAGATTGTTCCACCGAGGACAAACTTGAGAAATTGGGATCTCCAAACCTCTACAAGATCATCTTTAACATCATCAAAGGATAACACCTCTACATTCCGAAATGCCTTGAAACCAGTTCCTATAGTGTCCAGAAGAGAAGAAAGAATATCGAAATTTAGCAGTACCAAGTCCCTTAGCGTCACAGATCTTAGGAAAAACTTCGAAGAAATTGCGAAAACTGTTGCAGAGGTACCAAAGTACTCGACCAAAAAGTTGGACTTATTTCCTAAAGTAACGAAATCAGTTGCTAGTTCTCCAGATGCACAATCGGATAAGAATGTCGTCCCAAAAATAAAGGTAAGATTACCTTGCCTAAGAGCTAGATACATAGATTTTTTTATACGTGATCAAGTTTCAGGATTATTTATATTGAGAGTGAATTTCACTCAAATTAGTTCCACCCTTTGAAAAATATGCTTATGGCTGACCTAGCAAATTTGTATTTGATATAGTATTGTTATCAAATTGTTCTTCTTTGAGTTTGATTTAAACAATATATGTAATGGAAAATATAAAACACTATTCTTTGGTTTCAAAGAAAACTTTCTTATCTTCAGGAATGATTAATTTTTTATTTGGCCTCAACCAACCAATATTTTTGGTACTAAATTATTGAAACTGATTTGTGTCGAGGATTGTTCATAGGTTGTAATGAAGGTTCAAATACCATTGCAATTTTCCGAATGTCTGATAGAAGTATTCTGAATATGTTTGTAGCAAATATCATCTGTAGGAAATGAATCAGTGTGTAAGGTTGAAGAAACTCATAAAAAAACCTGCAAGGTAATCCTGAAGCCAAATGTCGTTGGAGAAAATGTTGGTATCACAATAACTGGTGGAACTGATGAAAATAAGGATATCATAGTTCATCGAATAAGATATGGAAGTGTTGCCTATCAAGATGGAACTCTGACGAAAGGTGATCATATTGTTTCAATCAATGGAAAGGACACCAAAGGACTAAGTTACACAGATGCTGTACAACTACTGAAGGTACGCATGAGTTAATTTTTCAATTAGATAAGGTACCATAACTTTTTGACTATAAGAGTACAAGACCTAATTCCATTTTTTTTTCTGCCTTAGGCTGTGATAGAAATAGCTGTGAAGGACGAAGTACCAAAAGACGTAAAAATGTTGAAAAGAAGATCTATTTCCCTCGACAATACTTTAGATACAGGTACTGTAGCTGTCTCTTCTACGATTCGAATTTAAAGTCTACATTTTCATCATTTTTTGCTTCAGAAAGGGCTGCTCAGATTATCGTTATGTCCAAAAAGCCTGATCATGAGGTAATCCTGCAGAAAGATCAGAATGGTTTAGGATTCAGCGTAGAAGGAGGAAAGGATTCGCCACAAGGAGATGTACCAATTACTGTGAAGAAAATCTTCCAAGGTTGAAATAGTTTATTTTTTTATTTTGAGCGCTCATTCCCCGAAAACGGTGGTATATCATTTTGCATGATGTCTGTATTCGTCAAAATTCTTCGATAACTCTCAAATCTTGGGAGGAATCTCGTCGTCAAAACCAGAAAAAATTCACAACCGATCCGACCAAGTCTGAAAGTTGCATGTAACAGGCCAATTGAAGAGTCAGACTCCGAAAACTCTTCATCAAGCCAAGCTTTTGCTTCAACTGTATTTTTTCCCTTCAAAAAGCAATATTTTATCAGCAAACGAAATTCATTTTGTCAAATAACAAAAGTAGCTACTTTTGTTATTTGACAAACGATACGTGTCGAAATTTTACAGCAGTCCGACCATTAGTTTGTGAGATATTGTGTTGTGAGTGTAGGTAGCTACCTACACTCACAACACAATATCTCACAAACTAATGGTCGGACTGCTGTAAAATTTCGACACGTATCGTTTGAAGGTTGGTACCAACTAAAAATCATATGGATTTATTACTAGCATGGCCATCTGTGCATCAGACCGGGGACTTCTCAATTGGCCTAATAGATTTACAATAACAATTTCAACCTTTATTTGAAATTTCATGTCACTTTAACTAAAGAAAATTCGAATAAAATATGGAAAAAATTTTGCCGATATTTCCTTAAACAAGAGATCTCACTTCGACTGTTGAAATTCAGTTTGTATATGTAAAATTATCACTCGAATGGTCATTCCGAAATTTCAGAGGATCATATCATGAGAACCCTGAATCTATATACACTAACCGACAACAATGACATTGTAATAAATCACATCATATATGCCTATAACCTGTTCTGTGGTAAGCGAGGGAACATTTGGCGCACAAATGAAGTAGCGCTCAAAAGCTCCTAATGTCAAGTCCATTCTTTTCTCGAATTTCATAATTACATGATTATAAATAATATTATTCTTCTGAATTTCAGGTGGCGTTGCCGATAAAGATGGTAGGTTGAAAGATGGAGATGAAATCTTGTCAATAAATGGAATAGATTTCTCAAATCTATCTCGAATCCAAGCATGGACCGTTATGAAGAAAGTTGATGTAGGAACAACAAAGATTATGATATATCGAAAATGAAATTTTTTGTTGCCATCTGTGTGTCGTTTCGCCTAATTTAATATTGTTGTTTCATATGAAATGTTGACTTATTAACAAATATAGAACGTACTGATATGCCCCTTCTAATCTTCATGAAATATCTCAGACTAATTATTTGAAAAAAATCAAGAGTTTTTAAATTCCAGTCTCAGCAGATAAAGCGTAGTCGTACTTAAGCTGTCTCAGCAGATAAATATGCGAAGTTAATTTAACTTTACCATGTTATATCATTGTATATTACAGATGATCTGGACTAGAAAATTAAATAGAATCAAGCTGTTGAATGATGATAAGAATTGCCAATCAATTTCTTTGCATGTCACCCATACGCCATTTATTCTAATGGTCTTTAGAATTGTGATAAAAATAAGTAATTTCCTTTTTATGCTCAGAATGGATCCTACGGAAACCTAATGATAAGATTATACTCGAACGGTTCATTTTTTGAGAAAAATTGAGACGTCCATTGATAAACGGCCACAAAAAATGTTTGCTATCACATTGCAAGTAACAAAATTTGAGATACCTAATGAGTTGAAGGAAAAGTCTATGAAAAACTTATTCAGTTGTTGGATTTTATGAGATTATACCTAATAAAAAAATGTCCAAACTGAATATTTATATTCAATTGGTTTACTACCTAAACAACTCGAAATTTTATTTATTTTATTTTTTATATAATATAAATTATAGAAAAATTTTTCTAAGCAGAAGCTATAGTTCTGGATGTTTCTATTGCTTCGAAGCTTTTTCCGAGAAGCATAATTGTATATTTTTTATGATCGAGCAATCCCAGCATCCGTCGACAACATCGTTGGCTTTAGAGGAAGTATTTTTGTAGGACGCATTCAACCACTAAATACTACTAAAGGGTTTTTCTTAGGGCTATAGAACTTTGAATTGCAATAAAACAACGATGGATTATTCGATTGACATGAATTTTATTTATCCGCAAGATAATCTTGTGGCATTACATTTCAAATATGATTTCTGGCATATGACCGCCACGGCCGGCTCGGATGTAGTCCAATCTGGACGTCCAATTTTCGATGACTTTTTCCAACATTTGTGGCCGTATATCGGCAATAACACGGCGAATGTTGTCTTCCAAATGGTCAAGGGTTTGTGGCTTATCCGCATAGACCAATGACTTTACATAGCCCCACAGAAAGTAGTCTAGCGGTGTTAAATCACAAGATCTTAGAGGCCAATTCACATGTCCAAAACGTGAAATTAGGCGGTCACCAAACGTGTCTTTCAATAAATCGATTGTGGCACGAGCTGTGTGATATGTTGCGTCGTCTTGTTGGAACCACAGCTCCTGGACATCATGGTTGTTCAATTCAGGAATGAAAAAGTTAGTAATCATGGCTCTATACCGATCACCATTGAATGTAACGTTCTGGCCATCATCGTTTTTGAAGAAATACGGACCAATGATTCACCAGCCCATAAAGCGCACCAAACAGTCAGTTTTTCTGGATGTAACGGTGTTTCGACACACACTTGAGGATTAGCTTCACTCCAAATGCGGCAGTTTTGTTTGTTGACGTAGCCATTCAACCAGAAGTGCGCTTCATCGCTAAACAAAATAGTGCGCGATACGTATTCCACACAGAACTATTATTTTCGAAATGAAATTGCACTATTTGCAAGCGTTGTTCAGGCGTGAGTCTATTCATGATGAATTGCCAAACCAAACTGAGAATAAATCACAGCTGTTAAATCGGTCGTCATCTTGAACAGTAATGCCAACTTAAAGTAAAGAAAAAGAAAAGAAACACCCGTTACCTACCTAATTGGTGGTGGTAATAAAATTCGAGCTACCGATCAGTTGATATCCAAAATGAAAGCCTCAATATTAGTAAAATAGAAGTACTGAAAAGGGATAGGTATTATGGATAAAGTGGAAGTGGGAGAGCATATAGCATATTAGCAGATGAAACAGCAGACATTTGACTTTTGAGGATAAGAACAAGAAGAAACTATTGGAATTATATTCTAATTATATTTCGATGCAAAGTGTTACAGAGTACAAGAAGATTTTGTTGGTTTTGTCGAATCAGGACTAAGCTTCGTTTTCCTATTGTGGGTCACATAAACTGACCCTGGTTATTAACGATCTCAATGCTCTATCTGATATCCGGATCAAACAAAAATTTTTCAAATGATCAAAAGTCACCGTGATGATGCAGAAAAAGTAGCTGAGGAATTAATGACAGATGCCTTTACAAACGCCGAAAAGCCCGGACTGTCGAAGGACAAATTCAACCAACCAACCAGCCACTAGCCCATTTGAGTACTGAAGAAGGTCTATAATTATTCCTTACTTGGATTCCATCATCAGAAGATTTCCTGAAGAAAACACGCCAGACATTAAGCATACTACACCCTGCTCAAATGAAGACAATTCATTCCATTTCCAATGTTTGGGACACTTTTTCCAAGTTTTATTATTTAAACATCAGAAATGAACTCGAATTGTGGCGAAGGATATGGCAAGACAAACCTGAACTAAATTTCAAGGCGCTGACCGTAATTTTTTTTAAGAAACACGGGGCCTTTTTCCTGAGACGGAAAAAGCTTTGGAAATTTCGATCACTATACTTGCACTGTATTCAGTAGGAACATAGGAAGTCGAAGAGGTATCCGGGGTAATCATAGAATTTTCATGCAGGTAACCTACAAACTTCCGGTGTTTCATGGTTATTGGTTAACGACGGAATGGCTTTGGGAATTTGATTATGAATTGCAATTATAGATTCAATAAAACACAGAACAAGGTTCAACTTATTTATTGTGCACAGCTTACTCAGTTGAGATTCAACAAGTAATTAATTAATGCTTAAGTTTCAAGTGGTTGGCTTGGCTTCATTAGTCGAATCCGAATGTAAACATTACATATCAACTCTATGCTCCGTAGGATGATAATTGGCCTCAATACATAGAGCCACTTGACCAGTTCATTTATTGATCCAACAGATTGCTCTGGATACCTCCTCGCCTTTCTATGATCCTGATGTAACATTTGGCTTTTAGGTTGTGAGTAAAAGGTTGCTTGGAATATAGAAAAGGAAAGTAAACATATGGGCACGATTCCTAATACAAGAGAGATGAAAGCTTAGTGCGGCCAATCACAATTGAGCTAGCCGAATTGAAAACGTTGCCGGCTCTATTTTCAATACGAAGGAATGAACTGAGGAGAAGATTAATATTTTTCCGACCATTCAGATAAATTGTCGATGTGGCAACGTTCATTCGGGTTATCTGTCATTTGGTTCTGGCTTGTACACCACCTCAGTTGGCTAAATCTTAATTATTCCTTGATTTAATTGTTTTGTATTTTCATTTGTTACCATTATCAGTGATATTAGACATGCCTAACAAGTGTTTTTGTGTGGTTTTACTTATATTGTGGGAGGTTAGTGGTTAGACTTCATAGGTGAGTTCCATCCATAGGCGTGCAGAATCCTGATTTTTTTCCTTAAAACAAATATTCAGTTACGTATAATTGAAACCAAGGAAAACTAATTTATACGACTAATAAATGTTTTCTTCTAGACTTCGATCGAATCAACTCGTACGAGAAAAATGGTTGCGAGAATTTCTTGGAACCGACCATTCTTGGAAAATAAAATATATTATCTTTGCTCGAATCACTTTCCTGAAGATTGCTTCCGAATAATGAACCTAAGACAGAGGCTTATTCGGCTTATTCCCCTTCTTCTTTTGCAATCAAATTGGAAATACCTCTGTAAGTTTGTAACGAAAACTTTTTTTCATAATTTGTCCTATTTATTATAATTCCTTGCAATGAAAATCTTCCTCAAAATATTATTATATAACATAAAGCAATTTGTAGTACCTACTCAGAAGGGAAGTATTGAAGAACAGGACTCAACTGAATCTGAGTCTAAAACCCAATCATCATAAAAGAAAACATGAGATTTGACCCTTCAACTACTTTAAGGTGTCCTTCAAAATGTGCATCCTCTACCTCTTGTCGACTTGTTTGGTAGTGACATTTAGAACCTAAGAAAGAGGCTCATCCAAGGAGGTTTGTCTTCGGCAATTAAATTGAAAATGCCTCTGTTTTCTTCCTAATTTGTCATATTTATTATAATTCCTTGCAATGAAAATCTTCCTCAGAATATTACCATATAACATAAAACAATTTGCAGGACTTAATCAGAAGGGAATAGAGGTATTGAAGAATCTCTTTCTGATTATAAAATACAATCTCCATCAATAAATGATTCAGAAGAAACACTGACTTTATCCTCTCCTTCAAAATCTGCATCATTTAACTCTAGTGCCACTTCTTTCTCTGGGGAACTATGAATATCTAAAATAAAGTGAGATATTTTGAAAAAAAACTAGAGTTCATTTTTAAATTCTACTTTTCTAGGTAGAGATAGTTTTTCTCAAATCCCCACTATATTGGAGATTATTCACATCGTCATTTGGAAAACCCAAGGCAGCAAAAGAAATTCTTCAGGTTATCTCGAAGAATCCTGTCCAAATTCAAGATCAAAAATAAAATATAAGTAAATCAAGTGAAACACCTTAAATTATCCATATCAAATTTACAAGATCTGATGAAAACTATTCATCACAATTTTTCGGTGAAGAAGATATGAAGAATGCATTAAACGTGAGTAAAATATTTCAATATTTGAATGCATATTTTTCATAAATTGTAATCAGAACACGAAATGGTAGTTTGAATCATTAAATATGAAATAATTTGATTTCTGAAAATATAAATTTTTTAAATTGAAAAAAAAATTATGAATATATTTTCATTTTGAAAGTAAGCCATATGAATTTTTCATGAAAATCAGTAGTTGAATTGGATGGAGAAATCTGTGATGTACAACAATAATTCTCTTTTTTTCTAGTTGACTATTTCTGGACCAACAAAGCTTCAACTTCCGCTAACGTGATAAGCTGAAGTTGAACAGCACCGACCCAAAACTACAGTTAAAAAAACATTGGGGTGTCGTACCAATGCCTCTCACTTTGTAGTTGATGAGGCTGAAAAAATATTCAGGTGGACAGAAAGGGTTTTTAATATTTTCGATGAAAATTATTCGAACTTCTTACTCCGTCTAGCTCTCACTACATTGAATAGTGTTGATCCAAAGTTGTTCAATGTTTCAATCAGCATCTGTTTGATGATGAACCAGAGAGAATCCATGACCCTGCTGTAACGGAAATGATTCTTGAAACCTATTTCAATTCGAGGATTCGCCACGAATTGAGAAATCGACAAAGTGTGAAATTAGATTGGAATCAGTTGAGAAGTAGATTGACGAAAACTATAATATTTGTACACCAATAGATTTTTCTAATGAATATATTAATACACATTAAATTCAAATGGGTTGATTATTGTAAACCAATATATTTCTGCTTAGAACATTAATAATTTAAATTCTTTATTTCGGTAATAAATATATTCTGTTATTTTATCTAATGTCTTTTCTCTCTATTGCTATATTCATGACCTGTTTTATTTGATTAATAATATACTTTTCCTTAGATTAAAACTAGGAACTCTGCTAGACTCATTAGTAATTATTATTACCCTATGGGTATTATTGTACCCATAAGAGCAGGAATGAAAGACAAGGAATAGCAAATAATTGATTTTTTCAGTTTTATGTTAGAGAACGATCGGGGAACTTAAGTTGGGCACGGGAAAATAGGAATTTTTTCGTCAGTAATTTTATTTATTTTATGATAGTAGCAATTCTCGATAATTTTGTCATGTTTCAACTTGATTCCAACCAAATAAAATATATTAATTATTCAAAGTTATGCATATATGCGTTAGTCCCTGTTCCACAAATTTCAACAATGAAATTATTATTTCAATAGTGCTTGTTCAAAGATTTTTTTTCTGAAAATGAACAAAATGGTGACCTAAGACAATTCACCTCGAATTTTCAATAAATTATTGTTCATGAAAAATCGTTCGAACTAGTTCATTATGTTTTGAAAAAGTTGTATAAATTGAATTCAAATCCACCAGCCGATCACGCCAATCATTGTTGAATAAATAAGACGTCACTTTCTCTAGAAATTCACCGATATTTGAAAAAATGCAACAAAAAAAAAGATCTCCTGAAAATTACGACTGCCCTCTAACCTTTAAGAAATGTAAAATAATAATTTGAGTGTAAAATCGTAATTCGTTAAGTGAAGAAGATTTTATTCGTATTCAAGTTGAATGTTTTAGCAGAAATCTTCTTTTTCTAACTTCGCAATGGCTGAATTATAAAAATGAGAAAACCATTGACCTTTTGAAGTACGAAAGAATTTTCATAAATAAATAACAACGTAAACAATTTTTGAGCATAATTTTGAAATAAATCGAAATATGTTACGCCACTGCTAAGGCGTTCTGTCAGACAAGGAGCCACGACTGTTGGCATCAAAATACATCAATCAATACAAGGCGATTCCCATACCTCTTATTGATTTTCTAAGGGTAACAGGATCACTAGAAGGTCGAGGAGATATCCGTTGGTTAACGTGAAAAATTCATTGTTGCTTATGCAGACATTTTACTCTATAATTCTAGAATTTATTTAAATTTTGATTTCAAATATTATTAACAATTCAATTCATATCAATATTCTTCGAGTGTTCAGGTTTTGAATAGAAAGAATATATTAGCTCCTGCTAAATGTCGTACTGGAAAAGATTTTAAAATTGGATCTCCCGTTGTGAATAGGAAATTGGAAGTTCCAGGTGATAAGACTGAAAATGTAAGCGAACTCACAAACGTAAATAATATTGAAAAAATTGAAACGCATGTTGTTATCGAGGAAAAAGTTGAAAAACCACTGACAAGAGTTCTGGAAACTGAGAAAATAGCTGTGAAAGAAACGAATCAAGGTGAGTTCATAGTGAATAGTTCCCTCTATTCGTATCTATAAACTTTTTATATTTCTCCAAAAGTTCCTAATTTTTCATCAAAACTGTAGATTGTTTCACCGAGGACAAACTTGAGAAATTGGGATCTCCAAACCTCTACAAGAACATCTTTAATATCATATAACACCTCTACATTCCGAAATGGCTTGAAACCAGTTCCATTAGTATCCAGAAGAGAAGAAAGAATATCGAAATTCAGCAGTACCAAGTCCCTTAGCATCTCAGATCTGAGGAAAAACTTCGAAGAAAATGCGAAAACTGTTGCAGAGGTACCAAAATACTACACCAAAAAGTTGGACTTATTTCCTGAAGTAACGAAATCAGTTTCTAGTTCTCCAGATCCACAACCAGATGAGAATGTCGTCCCAAAAGTAAAGGTAAGATTACCTTGATCAATATCAATATCATATAACACCTCTACATTCCGAAATGGCTTGAAACCAGTTCCATTAGTATCCAGAAGAGAAGAAAGAATATCGAAATTTAGCGAACCAAGTCCCTTAGCATCACAGATCAGAGGAAAAACATCGAAGAAAATGCGAAAACTGTTGCAGAGGTACCAAAATACTACACAAAAAAGTTGGACTTATTTCCTGAAGTAACGAAATCAGTTTCTTGTTCTCCAGATCCACAACCAGATGAGAATGTCGTCCCAAAAATAAAGGTGAGATTACCTTGCTCAAGAGCTAGATACATAGATTTTTTTATACGTTATCAAGTTTCAGGATTTTTTCATATTGAGAGTAACTTTCACTCAAATTTGTCCCATCCTTTGGAAAATATACTTACGGCTGACCTAGAAAATTTGTATTATTTGTTATTATCACTCGTTTTACTTTTGAGTTTTCATTAAAACAATGTGAAAATTTAAAACACTACATTTTGGTTTCAAACAAAAATTTCTAATCTTCAGGAATGATTTATTTTTTATGTGGCTCCAAGCCAACCAATATTTTTTGTACTAAATTATTCAATCTGATTTGTGTCGAGGATTGTTTATAGTTTGTAATAAAGGTTCAAATACCAAGAAATATTTGTATATAATGTATATTTTGACTTGTCTTATATCATGTAAATGATCGATTGGACTAATAAATATAATCAATGCAACTTGCCGAATGTCTGATAGAAGTATTCTGAATATGTTTGTAGCAAATATCATCTGTAGGAAATGAATCAGTGTGTAAGGTTGAAGAAACTCATAAAAAAACCTGCAAGGTAATCCTGAAGCCAAATGTCGTTGGGAAAATATTGTTATCACAATAAATGGTGGAACTGATGAAAATAAGGATATCATAGTGTTGCATATCAAGATGGAACTCTGATGAAAGGTGATCATATTGTTTCAATCAATGGAAAGGACACCAAAGGACTAAGTTACACAGATGTTGTACAAATACTGAAGGTACGCATGAGTTAATTTACCATAACTTTTTGACTATCAGAGTACAAGACCTAATTCCAATTTTTTTTCTGCCTTGAGCTGTTGTTGAAGCCTTCGTGATAGAAATTGCTTTGAAGGACGAAGTATCAAAAGACGTAAAAAAATTTTATCAGCACACGAAATTCTTTTGTTTTCGATCTTTTTTCAAATAACAAAAGTAGCTACACTCACTAATGGTCGGACTGCTGTAAAATTTTGACACGTATCGCTTGAAGGTTGGTACTAACTAAGAATCATATGGATTTAATACTAGCACGTCCATCTGTGCATCAGACCGGGGACTTCTCAATTGGCCTAATAGATTTACAATGACAATTTCAAGCTTTATTTGAAATTTCATGACACTAGAACCATAGAAAATTCGAATAGAATATGGAAAAAATTTTGCCGATATTTTCTTAAACAAAGTTTAAATTAAGTTTGTACATGTAAAATTATCACTCGAATGGTCATTCTGAAATTTCAGAGTATCATATCATAAGAACCCTGAATCTACATACACTAACCGACAACAATGATCTTATAATAAATCACATCATATATGCCTATAAGCTGTTCTGTGATAAGCGAGGGAACATTTGGCGCATAAATGGAAAAGCGCTCAAAAGTTCCTAATGTCAAGTCTGTGCTTTTCTCAAATATCATAATTACATGATTATAAATAATATAATTCTCCTGAATTTCAGGTGGAGTTGTCGATAAAGATGGAAGGTTGAAACTTGGAGATGAAATTTTGACTATGGATGGAATAGATTTTTCAAATCTATCTCGAATCCAAGAATGGACCATTATGAAGAAAGTTGATGCAGTAACTTAAATGATAAAATCGATGATATATTGAGAATGAAATTTTTTGTTGCCATCTGAATGTCGTTTCGCCTAATTTGATATTGTTGTTTCGTGTGAAATGTTGACTTATTAACAAATATAGAACGTACTGATATGCCCTTTCTAATCTTCATTAAATATCTCAGACTAATTATTTAAAAAAAATTCAACAGTTTTTAAATTCCAGTCTCAGCAGATAAATATGCGTAGTTAAGTTAACTTTACCATGTTATATCATCGTATATTATGGGGCCCACAGACGAGCAACTTAGTCGCCAACCAAGTTGACAACTTCTCAAGTTGGCGACTAAGTTGCTCGTGTGTGGGCCAGTTGGAGTTGACAACTTCTCAAGTTGGCGACTAAGTTGCTCGTGTGTGGGCCAGTTGAAGTTGACAACTTCTCAAGTTGGCGACTAAGTTGCTCGTGTGTGGGCCAGTTGAAGTTGACAACTTCTCAAGTTGGCGACTAAGTTGCTCGTGTGTGGGCCAGTTGAAGTTGACAACTTCTCAAGTTGGCGACTAAGTTGCTCGTGTGTGGGCCAGTTGAAGTTGACAACTTCTCAAGTTGGCGACTAAGTTGCTCGTGTGTGGGCATCATTCCAGACCATCTGGACCAGAAAACTAGAGAGAATCAAACTGTTGAATAATTATAAGTATTGCCAATCAATTTGTTTGCATGTCATCCATACGTCATTCGCCATTTATTCTAAAGGTCTTTAGCATTGTGATGAAAATAAGTTAATTTTTTTATGCTCAGAATGGAACCAACGGAAACCTATTGATAAGATTAGATTCATTTTCTGAAAAAAATTGAGACGTCCATTGATAAACGGTCACGAAAAATGTTTGCGATCACATTGCAAGTGAGAAAATTTGAGATACCTAATAAGAAAATGTCCAAACTGAATATTTATATTCAATTGGTTTACTACCCAAACAACTCGAAAAACGGAGTGTTTTCGAGTTTTAAATATAATATAAAGTGTAGAAAACATTTTCTAAGCAGAAGCTATGCCAAATTCGGATTGTACGACTTCGAAAAATACAAGTTACCATTGTTACCATTATGAAAATAATGTTCAATTCAAACTCGACTCTTCTTCCAAAACCTTGAAAAAAATTGAATAGGAAATAACTACATATCATATCTAGAAAGTACCGATATTGTTTCGAAGTTTCGAATCGGAAATTACGATAACAGAGAATGAGGTTTGAGAAATCTTTTACTCTTTCGGAAATTTTTGAGCCAGATGTTTCTATTGCTTCGGAGCTTTTTCCGAGAAGCATAATTCTATATTTTTTATGATCGAGCAATCCCAGCATCCGTCGACAACATCGTCGGCTTTAAAGGAAGTATTTTTGTAGGACGCGTTCAACCACTATATAATACTACCTAACTAATTGGT
Source organism: Harmonia axyridis (assembly GCF_914767665.1). Classification (NCBI taxonomy): domain Eukaryota; kingdom Metazoa; phylum Arthropoda; class Insecta; order Coleoptera; family Coccinellidae; genus Harmonia; species Harmonia axyridis. The sequence goes on from NC_059508.1 coordinate 4,183,378, forward strand.
GGTGGTAATAAAATTCGAGCTACCGATCAGTTGATATCCAAAATGAAATCCTTAATTAAAAGGTAAGTAAAATAGTAGTATCATTAGTGTGGCGAAGTACTGAGAAGGGATAATATGGATAAAGTGAAAAAGGAACAGCATATAGCATATTAGCACATGAAATGGCAGACATTTGAGGAAAAGAACAAGAAGAATCTATTGGAATTATATTCTAATTATATTTTGATGCAAAGTGTTACAGAGTATAGTATATCCAAAGTCACTTGGAGGAAACTGAATTTTTCGGTTATAAAAGTGTTGTCCAAGTTTCCAGAAATTCCTTTGGGTTCTGTGTATTGATTGCCTAACAATACTTTCAAATAAACCCCGGTAATTAGCAGATCGCGGTATCCACTTCAAAGGGACATATATGGCCAAGCGTTTTTATAGACTAGTTCAAGTGACTTTGGATATACTATACAAGAAGATTTTGTTAGTTTTGTCGAATCAGGACAAAGCTTTGTTTTCCCATTGTGCGTCACATAAACTGACCCCTTTGATTAACGATCACAATGCTCTATCTGATAACCGGTGCAAACAAAAATTTTTCAAATGATCAAAAGTCACCGTGATGATGCAGAAAAAGTAGCTGAGGAAATAATGAAAGATGCCTTTTCAAACGCCGAAAAGCCCGGACTGCCGAAAGACAAATTCAACCAACCAACCAGCCACTAGCCCATCTGAGTACTGGTGAAGGTCTATAATTATTCCTTACTTGGATTCCATCATCAGAAGATTTCTTGAAGAAAACACGCCAGACATTAAGCATACTACACCCTGCTCAAATGAAGACAATTCATTCCATTTCCAATGTTTGGGACACTTTTTCCAAGTTTTATTATTTAAACATCAGAAATGAACTCGAATTGTGGCGAAGGATATGGCAAGACAAACCTGAACTAAATTTCAAGGCGCTGACCGTAATTTTTAAGAAACACGGGGCCTTTTTCCTGAGACGGAAAAGGCTTTGGAAATTTTGATCGCTATACTTGCACTGTATTCAGTAGGAACATAGGAAGTCGAAGAGGTATCCGGTGTAATCATAGAATTTTCATGCAGGTAACCTACAAACTTCCGGTGTTTCATGGTTATTGGTTAACGACGGAATGGCTTTGGAAATTTGATTATGAATTGAAATTATAGATTCAATAAAACACAGAACAAGGTTCAACTTATTTATTGTGCACAGCTTAATCAGTTGAGATTCAACAAGTAATTAATTAATGCTTAAGTTTCAAATGGTTGTCTTGGCTTCATTAGTCGAATCCGAATGTAAACATTACATAACAACTCTATGCTCCGTAGGATGATAATTGGCCTCAATACATAGAGCCACTTGACCAGTTCATTTATTGATCAAACAGATTGCTCTGAATACCTCCTCGCCTTTCTATGATCCTGATGTAACATTTGGCTTTTAGGTTGTGAGTAAAAGGTTGCTTGGAATATAGAAAAGGAAAGTAAACATATGGGCACGATTCCTAATACAAGAGAGATGAAAGCTTAGTGCGGCCAATCACAATTGAGCTAGCCGAATTGAAAACGTTGCCGGCTCTATTTTCAATACGAAGGAATGAACTGAGGAGAAGATTAATATTTTTCCGACCATTCAGATAAATTGTCGATGTGGCAACGTTCATTCGGGTTACCTGTCATTTGGTTCTGGCTTGTACACCACCTCAGTTGGCTAAATCTTCATTATTCCTTGTTTTAATTGTTTTGTATTTTCACTTGTAACCATTAGCAGTGATATTAGACATGCCTAACAAGTGTTTTTGTGTGATTTCAATTATATCGTGGGAGGTTAGTGGTTAGTCTTCATAGGTGAGTTCCATCCATAGGCGGGCAGAATCCTGATTTTTTTTCCTTAAAACATATATTCAGTTATGTATAATTGAAACCAAGGAAAACTAATTTATACGACTAATAAATGTTTTCTTCTAGACTTCGATCGAATAAACTCGTACGAGAAAAATGGTTGCAAGAATTTCTTGGAACCGATCAATCTTGGAAAATAATATATATTATCTTTGCTCAAAGCACTTTCCTGAAGATTGCTTCCAAATAATAAACCTAAGGCAGAGGCACACCCGAGGAAGTTTGCCTTCTCCTTCTGCAATCAAATTGGAAATACCTCCGTAAGTTTGTAACGAAAACTTTTTTTCATAATTTGTCCTATTTATTATAATTCCTTGCAATGAAAATCTTTCTCAGAATATCATCATATAACATAAAGCAATTTGTAGGACCTACTCAGAAGGGAATGGAAGTATTGAAGAACAGGACTCAACTGAATCTGATTCTAAAACACAATCACCATCAAAAAAAGATTGAGATTTGACCCTTCAACTACTTTTAGCTGTCCTTCAAAATGTGCATCCTCTACCACTTGTCAACTTGTTTGCTGTGACATTTAGAACCTAAGAAAGAGGCTTATCCAAGAAGGTTTGTCTTCTGCAATTAAATTGAAAATACCTCTGTTTTTTTCATAATTTGTCATATTTATTATAATTCCTTGCAATGAAAATCTTCCTCAGGATATTACCATATAACATAAAGCAATTTGTAGGACTTACTCAGAAGGGAATGGAGGTATTGAGGAATCTCTCTGTGATTCTAAAATACAATCTCCTTCAAAAAAAGATTCAGAAGAAACACTGACTTTATCCTTTCCTTCAAAATCTGCATCATTTAGCTCTAGTGCCACTTCTTTCTCTGGGGAACTATGAATATCTAAAATAAAGTAAGATTTTTTGAAAAAAACTAAAGTTTATTTTAAATTCTACTTTTCTAGGTAGAGACAGTTTTTCTCTAATCCCCGCTATATTGGAAACTATTCACATCGTCATTTGGAAAACCCAAGGCTGCAAAAGAAATTCTTTAGGTTATCTCGAAGAATCCTCTCCAAATTCAAGATCAAAAATAAAATATTAGTAAATCAATTGAAACACCTTGAATCATCCATATTAAATTTACAAGATCTGATGAAAAATATTCATCACAATTTTTCGTTGAAGAAGATATGAAGAATGCATTAAACGTAAGTAAAATATTTTAATAGTTGAATGTATATTTTTCATGAATTGTAATCAGAACACGAAATGGTAGTTTGAATCATTAAATACGAAATAATTTAATTTCTGAAAATATTAATTTTTAAATTGAAAAATAATTATGAACATATTTTCATTTTGAAAGTGAGCCATATGAATATTTCATGAAAATCAGTAGTTGAATTGGATTGATAAAATGTGATATACAACAATAATTCTCTTTTTTTCTAGTTGACTATTTCTGGACCAACAAAGCTTCAACTTCCGCTAACGTGATTAGCATTGATAATACAGAGTTACTGCCCCTTGATAATAGAAATGTGGAAAGAGAGTACAGCTCAAATTTTTGAAGAACTTGTCCTATAAGTATATGCGTTCAATTCGAGAAATTGGCATTCAAGTGAATACACAAAGGATGTTGTGACTTACATTTCGAGATCTAGTTACAAAGGTTGTGAGAAAAATCAAATCAAATCAAATCAACTGTCAGATTTGTGTGTCCATTCTGAAGTTGAACAGCACCGACTCAAAACTACAGTTAAAAAAAACCTTGGGGTGTCTGACCAATGCCTCTCAATTTGTAGTTGATATTTGTACTGAGTTTAAAAAAATATTTAAGTGGACAGAAAGGGTTTTTAATATTTTGGATAAAAATAATTCGAACTTCTTACTCCGTCTGGCTCTCACTACATTGAACAGTGTTGATCCAAAGTTGTTCAATGTTTCAATCAGCATCTGTTTGATGATGAACCAGAGAGAATCCATGACCCTGCTGTAACGGAAATGATTCTTGAAACCTATTTCAATTCGAGGATTCGCCACGAATTGAGAAATCGACAAAGAGTGAAATTAGATTGGAAACAGTTGAGAAGTAGATTGACGAAAACTATAATATTTGTAAACCAATAGATTTTTCTAATGAATATATTCAGTACACATTAAATTCAAATGGGTTGATTATTGTAAACCAATATATTTCAGCATAGAACATTAATAATTTAAATTCTCTATTTCGGTAATAAATATATTCTGTTATTTTATCTAATGTCTTTTCTCGCAATTGTTATATTCATGACCTGTTTTTATATGATTAATAATATACTGTAATATTTTCCTTAGGTTAAAACTAGGAACTCTTCTAGACTGATTAGTAATTATTATTACCTTATGCGTATTATTGTACCCATAAGAGCAGAAATGAAAGACAAGGAATAGCAAATAATTGATTTTTATGGTTTTATGATAGAAAACTATCGGGGGACTTAAGTTAGGCACGGGAAAATAGGAATTTTTTCGTCAATAATTTTATTTATTTTATGAAAGTAGCAATTCTGGATAATTTTGTCATGTTTCAACTTGATTCCAACCGAATAAAATATATTAATTATTCAAAGTTATCGGTACACATATATGCGTTGGTTCCTGTTCCACAAATTACAACAATAAAAATTATTGTTCCTGAAAAATCGATTGAACTTGTTCATTATGTTTTGAAAAAGTTGTATAAATTGAATTTAAATCCACCAGCCGATCCCGCCTATCATTGTTGAATAAATAAGAAGTCAGATTCTCTAGAAATTTACAGATATATGAGAAAATGCAACAAAAAAAAAGATCTTCTGAAAATTACGACTGCCCTTTAATCTTTAAGAAATGTAAAATAATAATTTGAGTGTTGAATTGAAATTCGTATCTACATTGAAGAAGATTTTATCCGTATTCATGTTGAATGTTTCAGCAGAAATCTTCTTGTCCTGAATTCACAATAGCTGAATCATAAAAATGAGAAATCCATTAACCTTTTGAAGCACGAAAGAATTTTCATAAATAAATCACAACGTAAACTATTTTTGAGCATCATTACGAAATAAATCGAAATATGTTACGCCACTGCTATGGCGATCCGTCAGACAAGGAGCCACGAATGTTGGCATCATACTAAATACATCAATCAATAAAGGCGATTCCCATACCTCTTATTGATTTTCTAAGGGTAACAGGATCACTAGAAGGTCGAGGAGATATCCGTTGTTGCTTATGCAGACATTTCACTCTATAATTCTTGAATTTATTTAAATTTTGATTCCAAATATTCATAACAATTCAATTCATATCAATAGTCTTCGAGTGTTGAGGTTTTGAATAGAAAGAATATATTAGCTCCTGCTAAATGTCGTACTGGAAACGATTTTAAAATTGGATCTCCCGTTGTGAATAGGAAATTGGATGTTCCGGATGATAAGACTGAAAATGTAAGCAAACTCACAAACGTAAATAATAATGAAAAAATTGAAACGCATGTTGTTATCGAGGAAAAAGTTGAAAAACCACAGACAAGAGTTCTGGAAACTCAGAAAATAGCTGTGAAAGAAACGAATCAAGGTGAGTTCATAGTGAATAGTTCCCTCTATTCGTATCTATAAACTTTTTATATTTCTCCAAAAGTTCCTAATTTGTCATCAAAACTGTAGATTGTTTCACCGAGGACAAACTTGAGAAATTGGGATCTCCAAACCTCTACAAGATCATCTTTAATATCATCAAAGGATAACACCTCTACATTCCGAAATGGCTTGAAACCAGTTCCATTAGTATCCAGAAGAGAAGAAAGAATATCGAAATTTAGCAGTACCAAGTCCCTTATCATCACAGATCTGAGGAAAAACATCAGAGAAAATGCAGAGGTGCCAAAATACTCGACCAAAAAGTTGAACTTATTTCCTGAAGTAACAAAATCAGTTCCTAGTTCTCCAGATCCACAACCAGATAAGAATATCGTCCCAAAAATAAAGGTAAGATTACCTTGCTCAAGAGCTAGATACATAGATTTTCTTATACGTGATCAAGTTTCAGGATTTTTTTTATGTTGACTTTAACTTAATTTGTCCCATCCTTTGGAAAAAATACTTACGTCTGACCTAGAAAATTTGTATTTGATATAGTATTATTATCACTCGTTTTCCTTTTGAGTTTGCATTAAAACAATGTGATAGAAAATTTAAAACGCTATATTTTGGATTCAAACAAAAATTTCTAATCTTCAGGAATGGTTTATTTTTTATCTGGCCTCAAGCCAACCAATATTTTTGGTACTAAATTATTAAATCTGATTTGTGTCGAGGATTGTTCATTGGTTGTAATGAAGGTTCAAATACCAATGCAACTTGCCGAATGTCTGATTCTGAATATGTTTGTAGCAAATATCATCTGTAGGAAATGAATCAGTTAGTAAGGTTGAAGAAACTCGTAAAAAAACCAGCAAGTTAATCCGGAAGCCAAATGTATCACAATAACTGGTGGAACTGATGAAAATAAGGATATCGTAGTTCATCGAATAAGATATGGAAGTGTTGCCTATCAAGATGGAACTCTAACGAAAGGTGATCATATTGATTCAATCAATGGAAAGGACACCAAAGGACTAAGTTAGTACAACTGAGTGCTGTACAACTACTGAAGGTACGCATGAGTTAATTTGTTAATTAGATAAGGTACCATAACTTTTTGACTATCAGAGTACACGACCTAATTCCAATTTTTTTTTCTGCCTTAGGCTGTTGTTTAAACCTTCGTAATAGAAACAGCTTTGAAGGACGAAGTACCAAAAGACGTAAAAATGTTGAGAAGAAGATCTATTTCCCTCGACAATAATTTAGATACAGGTACTTTAATAATAATAATAGCTTTATTGTCCAACTGTTCAACCCATTTACAGGACAATGTGAATATAAATTACAAAAAATAACAAAAGATAGCATTGAAACAAAAAATAAAAAAACAAAAATTTCACTTGATCTAAGATACATTCCCTGAATATAAATTACAAAAAGTAACAAAAGATAGCATTGAAACGACAAATAAAAAACATAAGTTTCACATGATCTAAGATACATTACTGAAAAACAATGAATTGCTGTCTTGATCAAATTTCCCCTTGATGATGAGAATATATCTTGGCCATCACAAAATGAGTTGAAGTTCTCACACATTTTTTTGTAGCTGTCTCTTCTACGATTCAAATTTAAAGTCTACATCTTCATCATTTTTTGCTTCAGAAACGGCTGCTCAGATTATCGTTATGTCCAAGAAGCCTAATCATGAGATAATCCTGCAGAAGGATCAGAATGGTTTGGGATTCAGCGTAGAAGGAGGAAAGGATTCGCCACAAGGAGATGTACCAATTACTGTGAAGAAAATCTTCCAAGGTTGAAACAGTTTATTTTTTTTATTTTGAGCGCTCATTCCCCGAAAACGGTGGTATATTATTTTGCATGATGTCTGTATTCGTCGAAATAATTCGATAACTCTCTAATCTCAAGAGATATCTCGTCGTCAGAACCTGAAAAAATTTAATACGAATATGGGGAAAAAATACTCAATATTCACAATCGATCCGACCAAGTTTAAAAGTTTCATGTATCAGGCCAATTGAAAAGTCCCCGGTGTACCATAGTAAAACACATTTTTTTTGGCAAATAGCGATCTTACAACTTTTCGATACCATTTTTGTAGTACTATTTGTTTTTTGCCTCAGTTTCGGCGATTACTTCTTCATTGGCGCTAAATTTCTTTTCAGCGAGAATTCTCCTGAGGTCTGAGAACTGGAAAAAGTCACTGGGGGCCAGATCTGGCGAATACGGTGGATTCAGAAGCAATTCGAAGCCAAATTTTCCCATTGTTTCCAGTGATTTGTTACATGGCGCATTGTCTTGAAGAAACAGCACTTTTTTTTTTCTTCAAATGAGGCCGTTTTCGAATATTTCTTCCATTTAACGATTTAATAATGCTATATAATAATCGCTGCTGATGGTCTTGCCCTTTTGGAGGTAATCAATGAATATCATACCTAGCGCATCCCAGAATACTGATGCCATAACCTTGCCAGCTGACTGTTGTGTTTTTCCTCGCTTCAGATTCGGTTCATCGTGTGCAGTCCACTCAGCTGACTGTCGATTGGACGCTTGTCTTGTCTTGTCACATATCGACGCAAAAATTTAGGTTATTTGCTCTTAAACAGCTTCAAACACTGCTCAGAATCATTAACATGTTGTTGCTTTTGATCGATTGTGAGCTCGCGCGGCACCCATTTTGCACACAGCTTTATCTTGTACAAATATTCGTTAATGATATGATGTACACGTTCAGATGATAACTTCACAATGTCTTCTGTCTCGATCAACTTCACGGTCATACAAAAAGATTTTGTGAACTTTCTCGATTTTTTCGTCTGTGACAGCCTGTTCTGGTCGTCCTCTGCGTTCGCCGTCTTCGGTACTCATTTACCACGTTTAAACTAAGTATAAAAATCAATGATGAATGATTTGCCTGGTGCAGTCTCCGGAAACTCTTCATCAAGCCAAGATTTTGCTTCAACTGTATTTTTTCCCTTCAAAAAGCAATATTTTATCAGTAATCGAAATTCTTTTTTCCATCTTTTTTCAAATAACAAGTGTAGCTACACTCACAACACAATACCTATTATCAAACTAAAACGAAAGTCCTTTTTTTTCCATCTTTTTTCAAATAACAAAAGTAGCTACACACTCACAACACAATATCTCACAAACTAATGGTTGGACTGCTGTAAAATTTTGACAACGATCGTTTGAAGGTTGGTACCAACTAAGAATCATATGGATTTAATACTGGCACGTTCATCTGTGCATCAGACCGGGGACTTTTCAATTGGCCTAATAGATTTACAATAACAATTTCAAGCTTTATTTGAAATTTCATCTCACTAGAACCAAAGGAAATTCGAACAGAAGATCTGACTTCGACTGTTGAAATTCAGTTTGTACATGTAAAATTAAATTATCACTCGAATGGTCATTCCGAAATTTCAGAGGATCATATCATATCATACCCTGAATCTATATACACTAACTGACAACAATGACATTATAATAAATCACATCATTTATGACTATAAGCTGTTCTGTGGTAAGTGAAGTAGCGCTCAAAAGCTCCTAATGTCAAGTCCATGCTTTTCGCGAACTCCATAATTACATAATTATAAATAATATAATTCTTCTGAATTTCAGGTGGAGCTGCCGATAAAGATGGTAGGTTGAAAGTTGGAGATGAAATCTTGACAATAAATGGAATATCTCGACAATAATAGAAATCTATCTCGAATCCGAGCATGGACCGTTATGAAGAAAGTTGATGTAGGAACTACAAAGATTATGATATATGGAGAATGAAATTTTTTGTTGCCATCTGTATGTCGTTTGGCCTAATTTAATATTGTTTTTTTGTATGAAATGTTGACTTATTAACAAATATAGAATGTATTGACATGCCCTTTCTAATCTTCTTGAAATATCTCAGACTTATTATTTAAAAAAAATCAACAGTTTTTAAATTCCAGTCTCAGCAGATAAATATGCCTAGTTAACTTCATCATCGTATATTATGGGGCCCACAGACGAGCAACTTAGTCGCCAACCAAGTTGACAACTTCTCAAATAGGCGACTAAGTTGCTCGTGTGTGGGCTAGTTGAAGTTGACAACTTCTCAAGTTACTTCCGAATAATAAACCTAAGGAAGAGGCTTATCCGAGGAAGTTTGCCTTCTCCTTCTGCAACCAAATTGGAAATACCTCCGTAATTTTGTAACGAAAACTTTTTTTCATAATTTGTCCTATTTATTATAATTCACAACACAAATTGATTCTCGTATTATTGGTTGCCTTGAGAAAATCTGCGACCCGGATACCTCCTCTTTCATCATATGTTCCTGATACGAATATTTAGGTTGGATGTTATTTTCGTGAGTGAAATAGGTAAAATTGAACGAAAAATCAAGAATTTGGTGTACGAATTTTGTAACAAGAGCATATGAGACCGAGGAGGTATATCAGGAGCAGGAGTAAAATTGAATAGGCAACACACAAAACGTATTCGCGTATTATTGGTTGCCTTAAGAAGATCTGCGACCCGGATACCTCCTCATTCATCATATGTTCCTGATACGAATATTTGAGTTTGGATGTGATTTTCGTGTTTCCGATACGAATATTTAGGTTGGATGTGATGTTCGTGAGTCAAGTGGGAAATTTCAACGAAAATTCATGAATTTGGTAACGGGAACATATGAGACTGAGGAGGTATATGAGGAGCAGGAGTAAAATTGAATAGGCAACAGACAAAACGTATTCGCGTATTATTGGTTGCCTTGAGAAGATCCGGATACCTCCTCATTCATCATATGTTCCTGATACAAATTTTTGTGTTTGGAGGTGATTTTCGTGTATGAAATCGGAAAATTCGAACAAAATGACAAGAATTTGGTGTACGAATTTTGAAACAGGAACATATGAGACCGAGGAGGTATATCAGGAGCAGGAGTAAAATTGAAATTGAATTGAATAGGCAACACACAACACGTATTCGCGTATTATTGGTTGCCTTGAGAAGATCTGCGACCCGTATACCTCCTCATTCATCATATGTTCCCGATACGAATATTTAGGTTGGATGTTCATCGGAAAATCATGAATTTGGTAACAGGGACATATGAGACTGAGAAGGTATATCAGGAGCAGGAGTAAAATTGAATAGGCAATAGGTTCCTGATACGAATATTCAGGTTGGATATTATTTTCGTGAGTATCAGGAACATATGATGCATGAGGAGGCATTCAGGTCGCAGATCTTCTCAAGGCAACCAATTATACACTAAGACGTTTTATGTGTTGCCTATTCAAATTTATTCCTGCTCCTGATATACATCCTCAGTCTCATATGTTCCTGTTACCAAATTCTTGATTTTTGGTTCAAATTTACACATTCCACTCACGAAAATCACACCCAAACTCAAATATTCGTATCGGGAACATATGATGAATGTGGAGGTATCCGCGTCGCAGATCTTCTCCAGGCAACCAATATTACGCGAATACGTTTTGTGTGTTGCCTATTCAATTTTACTTCTGCTCCTGATATACCTCCTCAGTTTCATATGTTCCCGTTACCAAATTCTTGATTTTTGGTTGAAATTTACCTATTTCATCCACGAAAATCACACCCAAACTCAAATATTCCTATCAGGAACATATGATGAATGAGGAGGTATACCGGTGGCAGATCTTCTCAAGGCAACCAATATTACGCGAATACGTTTTGTGTGTTGCCTATTCAATTCAACTCCTGCTCCTGATATACCTCCCCAGTCTCATATGTCCCTGTTACCAAATTCATGATTTTTCGATGAACATCCAACCTAAATATTCGTATCGGGAACATATGATGAATGAGGAGGTATCCGCGTCGCAGATCTTCTCCAGGCAACCAATATTACGCGAATACGTTTTGTGTGTTGCCTATTCAATTCAACTCCTGTTCCTGATATACCTCCCCAGTCTCATATGTCTGTTACCAAATTCTTGATTTTTTGTTCGAATTCACCTATTTAACTCACGAAAATCACATCCAAAGTCAAATATTCGTATATGGAACATATCTTGAATGAGGAGGTATCCGCGTCGCAGATCTTCTCCAGGCAACCAATATTACGCGAATACGTTTTGTGTGTTGCCTATTCAATTCAACTCCTGCTCCTGATATACCTCCTCAGTCTCATATGTCTGTTACCAAATTCTTGACAAGGAATTGCAAGTTAGGCACGGGAAAATAGGAATTTTTTTCGTCATTAATATTTTTTATTTTATGAAAGTAGCAATACTAGATAATTTTGTCATGTTCCAACTTGATTCCAACCGAATAAAATATATTAATTATTCAAATTCATCGCTACACATATATGCGTTGGCCCCTGTTCCACAAATTTCAAAGATGAAAATATAATTTCAATAGTGCTTGTTCAAATCTTTTTTTCTAAAAATGAACAAAATGATGACCTACGACTAATTTCCTCGAATTTTCAATGAATTATTGTTCATGAAGAATCGTTTGAACTAGTTTATTATTTAATTTCGAAAATGTTGTTTAAATTGAATTCAAATCCACCAGCCGATCTCGCCAATCATTGTTGAATAAATAAGAAGTCAGTTTCTCTAGAAATTTACAGATATATGAAAAAATTCAACAAAAAAAGATCTTCTGAAAATTACGACTGCCCTTTAACCTTTAAGAAATGTAAAATAAGAATTTTAGTGTTAAATTGAGATTCGTACAGTGAAGGAAGATTTTATCCGTATTAATCTTGAATGTTTAATAAGGAGTCACGAAAGTTGACATCAAATTAAATACATAAATCAATACAAGGCGATTCCCATACCTCTTATTGATTTTCTAAGGGTAACAGGATCACTAGAAGGTCGAGGAGGTATCCGATGGTTTACGTAAAAAATCCATTGTTGCTTATGCAGGCATTTTACTCTATAATTCTAGAATTTATTTGAATTTTGATTTTAAACATGCATAACAATTCAATTCATCTTTATTTTTAGAAAAATTTGAAATTTATGGATTTCTAAATATTTCAGTTTTTCCTTCTAAAATTTGAAAAAATCTGAAAATTTTTGCAGTTTGGCGACATCTAGACAAATAAGTTCGAACCTAAGGTTAGATGAGTCCTATTAGTTATAGAATTCTATTCGTATTGATGCTAAGATTACCTAGCGGTAATCATAGTTCATTGAAGTTTGTATAGATGACTCCCAGGTAAATTGTATTGAATAATAAAATTCTCAACTTTAAAATTAGTTTAGGAAATTCCTGGAATTTTGAATGGAAATTGAAAAAGCGTGTGGATAGTCATATCGCTTTAAATTCAAACAGTGTTATTTTTCTCATTACACTTTTTTGTACACTTATAATTCAAGAATATATCCTAATAAAATAGGCTATTTTAAATTAATATATGACAGGGGACTCCTCAGAACTTTCATAAACTGAGTGAATAATTCATCAAGATAATGACAACCTTGAAACCGCAGTTTGCAGAAGAAGTAACAATCAAAATAATAACAACAACAACAACATCAAAATATCATATTTTGAAACATCAATATTTCACAAAATAATTTTGCTGGTGCTTATTTCTTCCTTTTCGGAGCATTCTCCAATCCTCTTATGTAACGTTTTGGAATTTGGTATTTATCTGAAAACAATAAATTTGTTCTTTTAACCATAAGTATCTCTTGAGTAAATAATAAAGTCTAGGAATGAATAGTTCACATTGAAATCAATGAAAATATACATACCAACCAACAAATTATACACAAAAAGGACTTGATTTCCTTGAACAAGTAACTGTTCTGTTTTTTTGCCTGGTGGAATGCTGACGCTTGTACTTGCAGCAACACCATGCTGACATTCTTTAGCAAACTCTAGAATTTTCACTCCAAAAAGTTCTAAATTGTCAACTAGGGTAACTTTTTTATTTCCTGATCGGTTAGCCACACTAATAGTTATCGGGCTTACTTTTCCTTTATTAAGAATTTCTTTTTGATTTGTTTGTACCTTGAAACAGTTTTTCATACTATCACATACTTTTTCGTACACTTCTTCCCATGCTATTGGATTTGTGTTTTTGCAAATGGATGACAATGCTTCATCAGGTTGAACCAATCTGCAAAATTTAGATATCTATATATAAAAGAGGATTTATGGATATTATGTAAGGGCATCACGTTCAAAAGACTGCACCTAATTGGATAATTCTTTTTTTGTTGTGTTCATTAATGTAATGAGAAGATTTATACCACAAAATATTTCCGAAAAAATAGTACGGAAAAGAAAAAAAAGGCTTTCCTTTTTTCTCCGACCTAGCAAACATTCATGGAGTATAATTTGACACTTCAATGGATGTATTTTAGGTTCTCGATAAACTGGTGGTGTAGGATCAGAGAAACAGGAAAATGATATTGGAGAATTGATTTGAATTTTGATAAGATGATTTTGGGAAGATATATTTGTCTAGCTTATAAGTACTTTGTTTATACCTAAATGTATGTATATTACCTTTTATTTTAAAATAACAAATCTTTTGAATTGTATAATGTTTCATTGTATGTCTAAATTATGCCAGACCATCTTTTCTGTGATATTTTCTAGTCAATAACTTTTAGTAATGCTCATCTTTCCTTTATTTTTATAAACACCTTCATCAATGTTGCAAATGATGTTTCCCGTAAATTTTGTAGAGCCCTGATGACGGAAATAAATTTTTCCGAAATGTCGGCGAACTAACAGAGTATCATTTTCCTGTTTCTCTGATCCTACACCACCAATCTATCGTGAAGTAAAAATTTTTGGATCACCACTTCAGATCTTGTATTTCAGGTTACCTGACAAAAAGTAGATAATTGAATTCAAAAGAAAATCATTATTTCTTATTTTATCATAAGGATTATTGATATAATGCAAAAGAATTATTTTGTTAATTGCGAGAATTATCGAAAATATATATATATAGTGGTCCAGGTTTCTTGAAATTGAGTGATAAAGGAAAAAGAAGATTACAGAGGAGTTACATCAAGGGTGAGGAGCGAGAGCGGGCAGCTAGTTACAAATATAAGTCAAATGCTATTACACATTGAAGTATGGTTTCTTATGGCAAAACATATAAATTCATTTATAAATCAGTATTTTTCTCCACTTACTTAGAATTCTCATGTTGGCAATTTCTGAGCATAATATATTCTCTAATATACTTTCTCACATCACTACCAAGAATTGTATCTCCTTTTCTGAAACAAAAATATTAGTCTCTTTTCAAACAACTATTATCATTGTTATCAAACAACTAATTCATGCATTACAGCATGTGAAACAAAATACACTTCACATTATTATATGTTGGGTAATATATCAAATAGTTTCCAAATCAAGAGACCTGCATAACTGAGTCCATTCAACACTTCAGAGTCAAGTTTATATTGAGACAACTGAAAAAATCTCACTTACTGCCACTTAGGCCTACTGAAATTGAGAATTGGAAGAACAGCATTAGTGACAACATATGATTCTATAACACTTGGGGTACCACTTGAAGAGCAATCTTCCTGATTTTTTCTAGGTCTCTCTTCTGGTGAAACATAAAATCCCTCAAATTTAGGATGCGACTTATTGACCTCGACAATAGATTCAACACCTTTCTTCATTTCTTTAACTACTATAATATTTTCCTGAAAATAAATAGATTTGTATCTTAATAATACTTGGAAATAACATACCTTGCACATTTTATCCAGAAATGGTTTCAATTTTTTAAAAGAAGATTTCTTAATATCTAAAGTTTTTCCAGGAGGACAATTAGCCAGCATCTGTAGCTTGTAGAAATTGGAAGTTAAAATTGGAAGTGTCAAAGTTTTTGAATATTTAATTGCAGTAAAAAAGCAATTGTACAACAGCTCATCAACATCTTCAATCGTCATTTCTTTTGTGATTTCATTAGTCTCTAACATGTTTTTGTCATTATCGATACTTTCTTCTTTCTTCTCCTTATCATCAGCTGGAGAATTATTTGCACCTTCAGACTGTGGAGTATCACCAGGACTGGACAAATTTTGACTCAGTTTTCTTTTGGGACGTGCGCCTAATGGAGGAAAATCGTCATCTTTTTGGAAAGTTAACCATTCTGGTGGACCCATTTGTGGAATTGGACTGTCAAATCCCTCTAGAGTAAACAATTTATCTCCATAGGTATGGATAACAGAAACACATTTTCCTTTCTTTCCAGAAGCTTCCATTTCCACGGAGCTCATTGTGGCAAAGCCAACAGCAATAGATGCCTTATTGGTTGATAGATTAATAGCAACAATACTATCTTTCTGGATTGCACATCCATATTTGGGAAGACTGGTTTGGGCTGGAGGTGTTAAAACACCAGGTAGCATCAAATCGGCTCCAGAATATATAAAATTCATTACTTCCTTATGTGTTGTGAAATTATGGATAATATTAGGAAACTGCCATAAGAGACATATTGTCGGGAAGATCTTATCATGTAACTCAAAGCAAATTGGGCGTTTTAGAACTGTGTATACTTGAATTATTTCATTGGAAGCTGTAACTATTTTTACACAATTCAAGCCCTCTTTTTTTGGCAATAAATTGTTTAGGTCTTCTTCAGTCAGGGTCGGATACTGCTTATGAATTTTATCTTTTACATGCTTCCTAGAAACAGGTTCACATTGAGTTCAATTAAAAATGAAGTATAATTGTAACTTGCCTTTCAGAACTCTTAACAGGTGTGTTACTTTTAATTTTTATTGGTTTACGAAACATTTTGATACTTAAAATTTTCAGATTTTGAACGAAAACATAACCTTTCCTACGAAAGTCATAGAGTTGTAAAACTTAATCAAAACCATAATTCGAAAAATTAGCAGATGGAAATCATTGAAATTAATTGCTGTTTAAGAAAACATAATCAATTCATGAATAGGATTATATTGATGGTATTGAGAATATGTCTTATTTTGTTATTTGATTCTCAAAAGATATATAGTTTTTCTGTGATCTTCTGAGATATATTAAATAAGGTTAAATTTAACTGTCATAACATGTCTACAAAATAAATAAATACTGTGGAGAAAGGGAAATTGAGTCGCCTCCGTTTTGTCGTGTGAATTGTCTTGAGTTTTGCCATATCATTGGAATTTGTACCCATCGAAAGTGTCAGATTAGTTATTACACCATCTCGACTTTTACACATTACTTCATCGACTATTCGCGAAGTTGTAGGCAATTAAAGTTAAGAGAAAGTTTCTTATTCCTTCAAAATGGTTCGTGTATTTGTTGTTGGTGTTGGAATGACCAAAGTAAGTTTTTGCTAGTCTATTATCTCTAATATTTAGACTTCATAAAATTATAAAATTATTTATTATATCAGTTCGAAAAACCTGGCGTTCGAGAAGGCGATTATCCCGAATTTGCTAAAGAAGCAATAGAAAAGGCTCTACAAGATTCTAAGTTAAATATAAACGATGTTGAACTTGCTACAGTTGGATATGTATATGGTAAGCATTAATATCAAGTATTAAAAATGATTTTATTGGGAAATTTCTGTTCTAAAGGAGATTCTACTTGTGGTCAAAGGGCGATTTATGAAGTTGGTATGACAGGAATACCAATTTTCAATGTAAATAACAATTGTTCTACTGGATCTAGTGCTTTATTAATTGCCAAAGAATTTATTGAATCTGGTAAAGATTGCGTACTTGCTGTAGGTTTTGAAAAAATGGATAAAGGAAGTCTAACATCTAAAGTAAGTTATTGAACTCAAATATAATATTTCTTTAAGCAGTACAGAAGTTGTTCAACCATTAAGAGAAAGCATTAATTATAACTTGCACGGATCATTAAATATTATTTATGCTGATATTTTTATGATGAACTGGGTATAAAAATCCAATTTGTTTACAAATTGATAAGCTACTATCTGAAACGAAATAAAATGATAACATACTGACCTATGCTAATAAAACTTTTTATGTAGCCCATAATTCAACAAAAAAATTCCTAAATAAGTTCTAGACATTTCGCCTAGAAATATTTGATCACAACTTATCTAAAATTAAAACTACCATGAAGAAGAATAGAGATGAAGGGGCAGTAAAGACCAATCCTCATGCTAGATTATGTAGTTTATATTTTTTGTTGAGCTCATTTAATGCAAATAATTCCAGTTTATGGATAGAACAAATCCTATGGATAAACATGTTACTTTAATGGCTGACCTTGTCGGTCTCAATGCAGCACCAATTACTGCTCAAATGTTCGGCAATGCTGGATTAGAGCATATGAGAAAATATGGCACAAAGGCTGAACATTTCGCCAAAATTGCCTACAAAAATCACAAACATTCAGTTAATAATCTGTAAGTAATGATCAATGTAACTGAAGAGGTCATTCAAATTTCAATATTTTATAGCAATTCACAATTCAGAGATGAATATACTCTAGAACAAATCATGAAGTCCCCTCAAGTATTTGGACCTTTAACTAAATTGCAATGTTGCCCAACTAGCGATGGAGCAGCCGCTGCCATTGTAGTTTCTGAGAGATTTGTTAGATCACATGGTCTTGAGAATCAAGCAATAGAAATTCTTGGGATAGAAATGGCAACAGATACTCCTTCTACTTTTAATGAGAAAAGTTTGATTAAACTTGTGAGTGAAAGAAGTCTCAATGTAGAAGATCATTCAATATTTACCTGAATTTTTTCAAGGTTGGCTATGACATGACTAAAAAAGCTGCTGAACGTTTATTTTATAAGACTGGTACAAAACCTACAGATGTTCAAGTGGTGGAACTGCACGATTGTTTCTCTGCAAATGAGTTGATTACATATGAAGCTCTTGGTCTTTGTCCTCCTGGTAAAGCAGGTGAATTTATCGATAGAGGTGACAATACATATGGTGGAAAATATGTTGTTAATCCAAGTGGTGGTCTCATTTCTAAAGGACATCCTCTTGGTGCTACTGGTTTGGCACAGTGTGCCGAGCTTTGTTGGCAACTAAGAGGCGAGGCTGGTGCAAGACAAGTTCCTGGAGCTAGACTTGCCCTTCAACACAACATTGGGTAGACAAATTCAAATCCTCTCTTTCCTTCTTTAAGTAATTCTCACTTGTACTTTCTTTTTTTATCTTTTTTTTCTATATCAGCTCTTTCATTCTTCAATTCAACACTTTCTTCCTTTTTTTTCAGACTTGGTGGAGCAGTAGTGGTAGCTCTGTATGCAAAGGGTTTCCCTTCATCTGTTGGAGTACGAAAAACAAATGCTTCAGGCAATGGTGAAGGTTTTATTGTAACTCCTTATCTGAAAATTTTGCAGCAAATTATGCTGATTGACAACGAGAATACTGTTGATAAATTTAGAGGAGTGTATGGATTGAAAGTCAAGAAAGAAAATGGAGAGGAAGGTTATTGGGTTATAAACACAAAGACCGGCAAGGGAACAATTGAATTCAATTCTAAAGGTGAATGTCTATTATTCTTCATTATTTTTATTGAAAAAAGTTCTATTGAAGCTAGCAGAAAAAAAAACTAGGTTCACAAATTAATAATAGAAAGATAGTAATAGCTAATATTTTATTCATCTAAATATGATCCTCCTCAAGTAGGTTTCTTCCAAAAATCCAAAATGATTATCTTAGGCCAACACTAATGCATACATCAAAATATTATTATTCTATTGACTGAAAGCGGGTGCATCTAGTAGAAGTTTAATTTTTTGAGTAAAATTCGGTATTTTACGCAAAAATTCATTACTTTTCCTTCCATAAATCTGTTCTTTTTCAACCACTTCTCAGCGCATACAAAAATCTGTTAACATTACAAAATTGAAGTCAGATATTGTCATATTTCGCAAAAACGTTTGAGATGAACAAACAAAATAGAGCACTGTGAACAAACTCAATGAAAAATGAACTTGAGAGTATACATAACAGTTGTGTGAACTTGGCAATATAATGAATTTAGGCAATTAAATTATCAGTTCCCGGTGATTTATTGAAATATGTTATATAGGTTATTTTTAAAGGTGATTTGTAGAACTCAACAAAATTAACCATTTCACCGGAAATCGCCTATAAAAAATATGTAAATTCTTCAAACAATATACAACACTAGCTTTTTCTCAAAGTCAAATTGAAATGTAGAATTAGGTTAATTCGGAATTATTTTCATTGTTTCTCTTGTTTCAGTTAAACCTGATGTGACAATCATAGTGAATGACAAAGATATTGTAGAATTATTTGGTGGAAAGATAAATCCCCAGAAAGCATTTTTCCAAGGAAAAATTAAAATTCAAGGAAACATAGGTCTTGCTATGAAGGTGACAGAACTACAAAAAATTGCAAAAGCAAGAATTGTTGATATCACAGCAAAATTATAAGTTAATGGTTATGTAAATGGTGTCTGGTTTAAGTCAAATTCCTGTTATTTTTTTATCACATTCACACATGTTATGGGGTGACAAATATATTTATTAAATCAAAAGTTTTTTATTGATACCAGGAAATGAATAAAGACAAAAGAACACTGTTACATTTATTGTGATTTAGATGTGATCTTTACAATGGGTTTCTTTAAATAAAATAGAATATGATAGTACAAATGGTACCTATAAGTGTATTTATTTACATGAAATGTAATTATGTGCTCAAATCAGAACACCAAATGTGCATCATATTTATACACTATGTGTTTTCACTAACGAGATCAATCTGCTATATAAAATGCTAACACTTTGTAACAATAATGACCAACTATTGGAGTCATTCATTACTTTGGAGGGTTAATATTTCATCTGATACATCTAGATGATTTAAAGTAGTCCCCTGCCATCAACACAAATCTTCACTACATCAATACCTATCAACAAGAAACAAAAACCTTCAAATCTAGCGCCGAAAAAAATATGGAAGCAAATGAAATCAGTTGAGCAATAATTATATAATTTCCCTGCACAATACTTCTTTTGCCAACTAGAAAAAAAAGTTTTGTGTTTCATTAACAAGTTAATTATGTGATTGAATATGAAGACTGTTTCCATCATCCAACTTTTTTTCTTAAGCAACAAATGCTTACATAAATTTGTATTCAACCAAAAATAAAAGTCGATTCAATCTAGCATATATACAAAAATAAAGATGATCATATAATTAAGTACATCACATAATTTATCAATACAGTGATAATAAAAATAAGATATTACCGTATCAAAGGTATCAAATTATAATAATAAGTGTAATATATTGTTAAAATCAGCATATTTTCATGTTAAAAACTGAAACTTTTGATGATAAATCTTCAAAATATCTACATTGGCATCAAAACAAACAATTTATGAAATATAATTTACAAATATTTTAGAACATTAAAAAAATACAACAATAAATATACAACTCTTTATAAACTACAAATGGTGTTTTCGAATTGCTTTATCAAATTCTGTAACAAAGTGATTCAAACATTAACATAACTAAAAAAATAAAGCCAGAACTACGCACCTGTCCTACAGAACTGATTACACGAAAAAACAGAAAATATGTTGTACCTTCAGACCTTACACCATAATTGCTGATAAAACAAATTTAGAATATTGATAGAGCAAAAAAAGGTCGAAAATACACATATTTCTGTGAAGTAGCACCAAAATTATTAAAGTTAATTCAGCTGACAACTTTCAAAATAGCATAAAGAAGGGTCACAGTAAATAGAATTGCGAAGGAAATAAGCAACATGCCAGAAGTCATAGAATAAAAATTTCGATAATGTATAAATTCCAGTTTTTTGAAATATTAAGAAAAAGTAAAACATCTCAATTCTAGAATATCATGAAAGCCCTTTGTTTTCTATTAGAATTATATATAATTTGTAAACGTTATCGGTAACTAGGCATAATGCTGAAAGCTTTCACAGCCAGATATTTTCGCTTGTTTCGACTATAACTGCAGTTAGCATCTTTAGAGATTTCTCGGTCGTAGATTGTAACTAGATAGTGTATCAGTATTTCTGTTCTGAAAGACAGATCAACAGGATAGAATAAACCATCTACTCCCCAACTCACCTTAAGGAAAACATAAATACGATATCCGGACAAGAAAATCAATTAGAAGAAATTCATTGTAGTTACAATATATGAACAAAAAATCGCTGGAGATGCTTACCGTAGTTTGAGGCAAAATTAAACTACAGCTAGAAAGTTCCGAATTTTTTCACTCTATGGAGTATTTACGTAGTTCAACAAAAATCGAAGATTTTGAGACGTTTTCTCTTTATCTGGTGTTGCAGTTTAATCCTGAAATTTATTATTTATAACAACTATTGAAATTCACTATTCATTGATGTCTTGATATCATAATATAACTACCTTAAGCACAGTTCAATCAGAATTACTTATTCATTAGAACATCAGTGTTAACAATTATTTTCTACACTTGATACTATATCACTATACAACAACAGATTCTTTTCAACAATTGTGCTTTAATGAAGGCTTTTCAATGTAATCTGTACAATATAAAGTGAGTGAAACACTCTTGGTTCCGTCTTTTATATTGCCCTGTTAACTGACTGAGTTATGTGCGTTTACCATGAGAGATCTGCTTTGTTAAACAAAAATTCGGATATTTGAACGTATGATCTAGATGGTTATAATCAAGTTTTCTGAATTTGACAATTATTACTTCAAATTAAAATTATATTTCTGCAAAATGAATTTTGTTTTAATCTCTACATCGGGGAAATTTATCTTAATATTGAATGAATTTTGCGGAAATGAAATTATGTTTCAAGTACTTCAGACTCAAAATTTCCCAAATATTTATATTTCAATATTTAGAAAAATTGATGTAAATTCTAATAACAATCCGAAAATTCTAGTGATTCTCCATTTCAAAATTTCATTTATCTCCTTGAATTTAATTGTTTTTTTCTTAAAAACAAAATACCAATACATAAAATAAACTAATTTTTGTCTGAAAAATTTGATAAAATTAGGTATTGGTATTTTATTGTCAAAAAAATAAGATTGTATACTAAGCAGATCTCAAATAGCCGTTATGCACAATTATATAAATTTATCTACATGTCATTTTACTTGCTTCTAAATCAAATTGAAAAAAATTATTTGTCATCTTTTAAAATAAAATTGACTTTCTGAAGCATCAAGATGTAATAACAAGTAACAAAAATTTGAACAGAGAAGAAAATAAATTCCTTAAACTTTTGATGTGTGTATTTAGCAAACATTCTTTTTCAATTTGATTTCGGAAATAATATTTACATATATTCAATAGACACTTTCTAACTTTTTAGTACCTTCATACGTAAAAAGCAGGCATTCCTTAATAAAAATATGGAAAAAAAAAAAATCGAAATTCTATTAAGTTCCAATTGCGATATGTTTAATTTAATAGTATACAAACGTAAACTCTGATTTGTATCTTCTGAATAAGTCATAAGTATTCTTGCATAAAATCACAAAAAATTGAGAAGTATAAGAGTTGAAGTAAAGTGAAATTCATTATGGCGTTCATGACTGTTAGGAATTTTTTTTTACTTATTGTTTAGATTTAGATTGTGGGGATTGGGTTAATTTACAGTCTATAATCAATGAAAAATTTGAAATTTCGTAATAAATTTAAAAAAATTTAAAATTGCACACCTTCCAAATGGCTTACATTCCATTGCTGTGAAATATGAAAGGGAAAAAAAATGTATAGGTGAAATAGCTTAGACTTCATCAATGGATGCAATAAAATTGTAGAAATTTCAAGCAGATGAATTTTTTTTTGTTGATTCTCTATTGCTTTTTATGTTTTTTATGCTACTTGTATAAATAAACTCTGTTGATAAAGCTTTACGATTACTAATTGTCATTTTCAGTCAGTTTAAGAATAACGTATGAAAAGGAAGACAAAACACTATTGCACATTGCTAGCTAACTGCTGGATGTAACTCTTACAGGTTCGGCAGGTGTTAAAGGACTACTTTGACTATTTGCACTATGCGGTGTAAGATTATTATGAGCCATCATTTTCTGTCGAACCTCCCTAATTTTTAATTGCAGACTCATTTTGTTTGGGAATATATCCAAGTGCTGTGCTTGGAATGTAGATGTAGCTTGTGTCGAAGGAAACAAGGTATTATGTTCTTTGAACAACTGGAGCACCAACTGACGCCTTTGTTCTAATATCTTGCGATGACCCCTATCCGATTCCCTAGAAGTTCCAGGCGTTCTAGGTGTCCTAGGAGAATTACCCTCGCCCATATCTGTTAACTCTGAAAAAAAAAAAATATATATATGACTGCTCGAATAATTAATACCTATAATCACATATATCCAGTGAATAAAATACTTGATAAAAATAGAAGAAGATGAATACCTCTAACGTTCTCTATATTGAAATCTGGTCCAAAGAACTGATTGCCAATAACTATGGGCTTTGAAGAAGATGCAGATTTGGGAACAGATTGAGGAGTTTCCGGTTCCGATTCTTCTTCAACCGACAAACGATTTGTGTTATGCAGATTTCTCGCTTTTTTGTAGTTAAATAAGCCAGGGCTCTGTGCTGTTATTGAACTTGGCGACTGACATTCCTCAGGCTTGAACTGAGGCAAAGAAGAAAATTTCTTTTGGAAATTGACTTGCTCCAACACTCTGAAAAGAAGTTCAAATATAGGATAACTCTCAGTTTATAAAACTTATATAGAATCCTCACCTATCCATCCCATCTTCTATATTCCTCTTGAAAAAACTTTTTTTCTGAGACGGAGATGTTAGAGGTCCCTCCATCGATTGCTGTTGCGGTATTAATTGTTGTTCCTGTTGATTTTGCTGTTCGTTACCAGGATTATGCGGAGAATTTTCTTTGGAACTTTGAACCTGATTTACGTTACTAAAGACAGCTAATAAAGAAAAGAAATTGATGAATAAAGTTTTCATAAAAATTGAAATATCGCATACCTAAAGATTGACGCCTTTGCAAGGGGGCTTTACCTAACTGCGCTGGAGTGGGGGCAAGCTTGAATTCCTTATTTCCTTCCGACACCGATGAAGATTCTGAATTATTCAAGTGAGGTGATTGAGGAACTTCGCTTTGCGAAGGATTAAACTCACTATCAGTTGAATGCAAATCTTTTTGTTGGTCTATCCTTAGCATTACTCCTAAAAAACAATAAGCGAAATGTTAACACAAGTTGGTTTTTATATCTACCATTTCAACTAACCTGTATTGTTCGCGAATGTAGTAGTGGCACATAACTGACTACTCTGGACGTAATCAGCCTGAGAAGTGTTTAGAATTTTGTTCTGCTGCTGATTTACAATAACGGACTGTGTAGGCGCTGCTTTTGGTAATATCTGTAAAGTTGGCAATAAGCCTCTAACACCTGAATCTCCCATCGATATGGCATAAGAATTCTGCATCATAACATATTGCACTGGATGATCAGAGGCCGATGAAGAAACCATAACTACAGGTTGAGATCTTTCAGGATCATTAGTCAAACATAATCCAGTAGGTCTTGTACCAATCGCGGTAGAATTGAAAATTGCAACAACAGGTTGACTGCTTTGAGTATCGCTCACGTGAATTATGGAATTCGGTTTGACTTGCTGCTTGAGTATAAGTGTTGGGTTATTGTTCATTTTGCTCAAATTGTGTTCAGAATGTCTGGGCGGCAAGCTGTTCCACGGATTATTAGAAGTATCTAATGCTTTCGAGACAGCTATATTCAAAGGGATATCAGTTTTGTAACCTCCACCTGACCAAGTTTCTATTTCTGAGCCGCCTTCTGCTTTTTCCATTTTGACGATTTTGGGAGAAATCGGCATCTTTTGAAAAGCGCCCCCTGTAGGTTGAAAACCGGAAACACCGCTGGGGTTTACAGGTGATTGGTAATGTAAACTAAGGCTATTGGACGTCGGTACTGGACTATATTTGGGACAGTCTGAAGAAGATAACCTAGCTTTAATAGGTTTAGGTCTACATGTAATATCAACACAACCGCTGCTACTAATTGGACTATAAGGTTGCTGAGAATATTGTTTATTTTCAGCCGTTTCATTATCACTATGAGATTCCGTATCAGAATCAGTTACTTTTTCTTTACATTTGAGATCAATCTCTGGACCTGTGTCCTCACATATCACCATCTGATCATCATCAGAACCATCGCCAGGATTGTCCTGTTCCTGCAGAGGTGGTCTTTGCACTTCTATAATTGGTGGGGGGGTATGTAAAGCCTGAGGGCTTGGCAAGGCTTCACCAATATCACCCATCTCACTAGAAGAGTTCAGCTTACCTCTTACTGAACCAGTTGATGATTTTCTCCTATCTTTATTGCACCTGTGAGGAATTTATACTAACTGTAAGACATACCTAATTTCCGAAACCAAATGCCAGAATCATTAACACAAATTTTACTTACCACTTCCACTCTGGATGAGCCTTGAAGTGAGCTTCCTTGACTTCAGAAGCCAATTCATGATATTTTTTCTTTCGTTCGGGAGCTAACGCATACCACCATTCACCTAATATCTTTGATACAGTTCTGTTATCTTGATTTGGATGTCTTTGATGTACCATAGCTCTATGTCTCTTTGAAAAAATCATGAATGCATTCATCGGTCTTCTTATCCTATCTTTGGTCTGAAATAGCGGAAATAACGTAATGGAAAATTTGAATAGTTTATTTGATTTGGCCATTCCCTATTTTTTAAATTTTAATCAACTTAGGGTTTGCTTTTCACTACTTTTTCCGCCTATTCATTTGAAATGTTTTTGAGCCACAAAGGTTCTTCCGTAAATTCTGTTAAAATAAAATAAATTCAAGATAAGAAGAATACTAAGTTGGCACATTAGTCCCCAATACTAAGACGGAGTCAGTGTTTTAAGCGCTGTTTGCATAAAAATTTATAATAAAAAACTTTGAAATTTTTTTGTTGCAAATGAATTTTTATGTTTAAAACATTAAAAATTCTACCTAAGAAGTAGTTTTACAGGTTTTACATAAAAATCAGTCAACACGCTACGAAATGGGCGTCAACCATAAGTAAAGACGGCGAAACATTATTATTTGATAATTTTGATGACTACAACTCGACACAGCAGTATCAAATTAATTCCTACCTTGACTAAACTGCCATCTTTATTGCTGTTGGATAAAGCACTGAGACTCTGACTTCTTCTCTTGTTTCCAGCAGACGTATCGATAGAATCAGTTGTTTCAGGTTCAAATACATCATCATCTTCCTCAATAGTGACAGGCAAAGAATCAATTTCATGTTCCTCATCGTTGATATCACCACCTGTCCTAGATAGAGGTATAGGAGGTGCAGAAAGGGGAGGAGACAACTCGGATGAAGGCGGGGAAATGGGACCTGTTGTTGTGGTCAAAATCGGAACTAACGTATGCCAAGGTATGACGAATGCAGATTGCTGCATTTGATTGTTATTATTGTTTGGTGTTGAAACTTTTGGGTGAGCCATCAACAGCCTGTTCTGATTAAGACAAGGAGTAGATGGTGACATCTGTTGCTGCATAGGTATCCTAATTTGTTGCTGAACTTGCAACGATAAATGTTGCTGAGATGGCGTGCTGACGTGTTGAACTATATGCTCCTTATGGTTATTGAGGCTCGGTGAAACTGAAAGTATTAGGGAATAAGATCTCATGTTGGTTTTTTTGTAATTAAGTCAATTATGTACCTTGTTCTTGCTTCATTATTATGGGAGGTGATGGTGTATGATGAACTGTGGCAGTTGATACTCTTTTCACAACCGATTGAGTTGCAGCAGGCAAAACAGGAACTAGCTGAGTTGGTAACAAATTAGTACCAATAGAGTTCGTCTGAAGTATGCCTGCATTATTGGTGTGACCACTACTTATACTGCTGATATTATTAGTAGCCACCCTTATTGTTGAGGTAGCTTGAAGATGATCACTTTGAATTACCTGCAGAGAATAATTTGTTAGTTTCAGTGACATAAGCCACCAAATAAGATCTCTTTATAATATAGAAAAACTAACCTGTCGTTGAAATGATGTAATATCCTTCTGATCGTCTTCATTCTTGATAATCAATATATTCCTATCAATCGCCTGTGGTGTTACTCGATAAACAGTGCTCGAAGCTGAGAATAAATAAAATATTAATGGAAAAAATAATCATTGGTGATATAGTCTATACCTTGAGTTTGTTGTGATTCAATTTCCATTGACTGGGCAGTGGTGTTTAGGGCATGTTGAAGTATGATGTTGTGCTGCTGCTGTTCTGATGTAACTGAATTCCACTGTCTTGGATTTGGAGAAACTCTTATAACGCTAGTTGTTCCTTGGACAGGTCGTACTAACTCAGGTCTGGAAACATGGGTTAAAGTTTAGATTAGAGGTTTTGAAAGTCAGATTAGTAACAAAAATATGTATTGGAAACCGCTCTTACCGTATCACAGGCTGATGATAAGGAGTATTATATCCAGTTGGAACAGGAGATGTCCTTTTCTGAAGGGAATGGCTACTAATAGGCATGAAGACATTTTGTCTAGAACCGACAGTTATAGGTGACTGCATATGATGGGGTGAAGTTGCCTGACCATTTGGTGAAAAAACTGGTGTTGCTGACCTTGAGCTTCCCAATGAAACTGAAATACAAAAAAATCAAATTCCTTTTTATGAAAACAAGCTGAATGAGTTCTAAAGCAAAGTAATAAAAACTCGAGAAACCTCCCATTTTTGTAATTCATTTGTACATGTATTCTAACATAAAAAACCTTGATGAAAAAAAATGAGTGTAATGAACTACAAAGTGAACAGGAGAAAATTTCTAAACTAGAAAACAAGGAAACAGGTTAAGTACAAATTTCGAATTAAAAATGAATTGATGTGTTCGGTTCGAACTTGAATTAATTGCGTATAATTGAAAGCAATCAGTATTTTTTTAAAATTCATTAACATACCTAACATATTAGCTACATCTGTTTCATCTTGATCAAAACGACCAGTGATACGTCTTTCACTACAGTTAGGTGATGTTTCAGAATCTCTGGAAGTATCTTCACCATCTCCTTTGCTATTAGATCTGGGATATGATGAATTACTTCGAAGACTACTACCCTTAAGACTGAGGTGTCTAGAGCAATAACCTCTTCGTTGTGATTCTTTATTACATGTACCATCTTTCGAACATAACCGTCTCCATTGCTTTCCATTAAATTTTTTCCTTATACCGTTCGGATTTGAAACAATGTCACCTTTTTTGTACTTATGTGGTGTGGCAGCTTGGCTTCTTGGTGTTGTCGGTTGGGATCTGGGTGTTATGCTGCTAGAGGAGCTACCTCGACTATGTACACTGCTTCTTTTACTACTCCCGGATAACTTATCATTGCCTTCTGAAGGAAATATTATGTCCTCTCTCCTGAGCTCGTCTTCACTCTCGTTGAAGTCCTCATAATTTCTAGATGTTGACACTGGAGTGCTCACAGAAACCGGGGTATGTAATCCAGGTGGAGAAACATTTCTGGGATAGTATTCTGGCTGAAGCTGTGGTGGTGAGATTATATTTGTAGATGGCTCTTCCAAATTCTCTAGTTCATCGTACCATGGTGGCCGAAGAAGTCTCAGTTCCGATCTCTTAACTGTGATATAGCAATGCTGCTCGCCTAATTTTGCAACTAGAAATTTTGGAGGTTGTAGTTCTATTTTACAAACTACACCTTCTACAAACATCGACTGGTCATGTCTAACACAAACCCTTGCTCCAAGAGTTATCTGATTGAAAGAGGGACTAGCATCTCCTATTATGTCATAACAATCTTTGTCAAGTACGTTACAGTACTGCAGTATTCTTTCGTCTCTACCATCAAGGGCAACAGTTATCTGGAAAGAAAAAGATAAAGTTACCGAATGAAAATGTTATGAACACAAGTCTTTTCACAATTCCAAGCTAGAATTCGAAAATTGGCTTTCAAACAATTTTACATGATTAAATAAAGACTATATATGAAATGATTTTTGTGAAAGAACTATTTATGTCGTACAGACTAGAAACTAAAAATACCTATTCACAGAGTGAGATAATTCATTCTCAACAACTTTTTAAGGGTGAACTTTTGAAATTTTCCATGGATCAGATAACCCTAGAATGAGCAAGAATTGACAATATGTGTAAGAATTGGAAGAATGCTATTGACACATAAAAAAATCATATCTAGATTTATTTGCTCCTCTCCTGCTGCACTAGACTTCACCTCGAACAAAAAAATCTCACGCAGTTTTCAGGAACTGTATTGAATTGGAACTGTGATGAAGTATGACATTGTGTTGCACCTGTAGAAATTGGGAGTATCTAAGTCCATTGTATTAGGCCAATTGAAAAGTCTCCGGTCTGATGCACAGATGGCAGTGCTAGTATTAAATCCATATGATTTTTAGTTAGTACCAATCTTCAAACGATACGTGTCAAAATTTGACAGTAGTCCGACCATTAGTTTGTGAGATATTGCGTTGTGATTGTAGCTACTTTTGTTATTTGAAAAAAGGAATTTCGATTGCTGATAAAATATTGCTTTTTGAAGGGAAGAATACATTTGAAGCTAAATCTTGGCTTGATGAACAGTTTCCGGGGTCTGCACCAGGAAAATCAACCATCATTGATTGGTATGCTAAGTTTAAACGTGTATATGAGCACCGAAGACGGCGAACGCAGTGGACGCCCAAAAGAGGCTGTCACCGACGAAAAAATAAAAAAGTTCGCAAAATAATTTTGAATGACCGTAGAGTGAAGTTGATCGAGATAGCAGACATTGTGAAGATATCATCTGAACGTGTACATCATATCATTCACGAATATTTGTACATGAGGAAGCTGTATGCAAAATGGGTGCCGCGCGAGCTCACAATCGATCAAAAGCAATAACGTGTTAATGATTCTGAGCAGTGTTTGAAGCTGTTTAAGTGCAATAAACCTGGTTTTTTGCGTCGATATGTGACAATGGGTAAAAGATGACTCCATCATTTCACTCCGGAGTCCAATCGACAGTCAGCTGAGTGATGAACCGAATCCAAAGCGAGGAAAAACACAACAGTCAGCTGGCAAGGTTATGGCATCAGTATTCTGGGATGCGCAAGGTATAATATTCATTGATTACCTTCAAAAGGGCCAGACCATCAACAGCGATTATTATTTAGCGTTATTGGATCGTGTAAAGGATGGACTCGTTAAAAAACGGCCCCATTTGAAGAAAAAAAAGTGCTGTTTCATCGAGACAATGCACCGTGTCACAAATCAATGAAAACAATGGCAAAATTCCATGAATTGGGCTTCGAATTGCTTCTACATCCACCGTATTCGCCAGATCTGGCCCCCAGCGACTTTTTCTCGTTCTCAGACCTCAAAACAATGCCCGCTGGAAAGAAATTTAGCGCCAATGAAGAAGTAATAGCCGAAACTAAGGCCTATTTTGAAGCGAAAGACAAATCGAACTACAAAAATGGTATCGAAAAGTTGAAAGATCGCTACAATCGCTGTATCGCCCTCGAAGGCAACTATGTTGAATAATAAAATCGAATTTTGCCAAAAAAATGTGTTTTACTATGGTAGACCGGGGACTTTCAATTGACCTGTTATTGCTGCTATAGACGCCCAAACATTGTTAATTTATTTTCCAAGGATCGAATTTTATTTATTTATCGGCGGTTCTTTTATGCAATCGATTATGAAAATAATTTAATTCATGGTGTGTCCCTCTTCGCAATCTAAATTTGAATTTTCTGACACATGCATATATTAACATGTCGAAAATTATGCATAACTTAAGGCAACTATGTTTCAATTAAGAACCCCTTCATTGGGTTGTTTTGATTCCAGTATGAAATGAAGTGGAAAGTCACGGATTAATCTGACGCTTCTTCTAATTGCATGAAACCACACCAATGATATTCCAATTGAAGTTGGAAAACCAATTCAAACGTTGCTATTTTCAGCGGAGTCCTTTCAATCAGGCTTCATTAGATTATTTCATTTTAATATGCAGTTCCAAATAATACAGTAAATGAATTTGAATAGTTTTGGGTTATCAGTAGAGATACTATCAATGATTTGAGGTTTCTAAATTGAATTATTGAGAAAGAATGAGGAAAATACCTACTAGAAAATATAGCCTTATCAAATCTTTGAAACAGGAAAGTGGTTATAGTAAGTTTTTGAATGAAGACCTTTAGAGTACAAAAAACATTGAAACATTTTCGTAACGAAAATAATTGATATGGATCAGTTTGGATTCAAATTCGACTAGAGTAGAGTTCGGCAAATTTCAAATGAATTTTTTACACTATGGATGTTCATTCAACTTCAGTACACGTAAATCTTTATTGTCCTTGCACAAGTACAGGCGCAAATATGTTTTCAGATGCTTAACCTCACATCCGGAATTTGTGTAATGTTCATCATACAAATCATAGTTATTTATTATTATTCGAGGCAATTAATTTACGCGCTCTGAACGTTTTCATTAAATTGTAAAAAAACGCGTATTTCACAAGAGGCTTCCGATTATTATTTTCCTCTATACAAAAAATTGACAAATATATGCCCATTCAAATAGCCGAACTGTTGATATTCTATGAAAGAGTAGAAACACCGCAAATTTCAAGCAAAATTCAAGGGAATGGTAACAATTTTTTTCCTTGAACCCTTTCAAAGGTTTAGTATTGGAAATATGGTACTCTTTTATGCTAGAAAAGTTTCGATGTTGCAAGCTACATTGGTAAGAAACATTTTCAAAAATTATGGAACCGCTTGAGAATGCTGAAAATTTGAAATTCAAGCAGAGAAGTTATTAAAAAAATCACTTGCGATTTCTGTATACTACTACTTTCAAGAAGAAAGCAGATAGTGTTATCGATAATATTATGACTTCACCAGAAAACTAGTGCAGGACAATATGACAACCGAGAAGAAAATCATCGATATATCTGTTCCCAACATCAATTTTCTGTCTGAGAAGACACTCTTAATCACAGAGTTTAAACAGTGCTTGAAGATTCGTTCAATGTGGTGGATCTGTATGATTTGATCTATATCATCATATTATAAATAATATGAGAATTTTTTTTTTGTATTTTGATTTTTAAAATGATTATCATGAAAATTAAATGGTATGTTCGTAGGAATAAATGAATATCAGTAAAATAACGTTGCGGGGCCTCAAAAACTCACTGCATAGTTTTGTTACCAAACCTTTCCATATCGAATCAATCATTTTATTAGTTTACACGCTTTTGATATTTTCATTAAAATGTAACAAAAAAACGTATTTCACAAGAAGCTTCCGATTATTATTTTCCTCTATACAGAAAATTGACAAATATATGCCCATTCGAATAGCTGAACTGTTGATATTCTATGAAAGAGTTGAAACATCGCAAATTTCAAGCAAAATTCAAGGGAATGGTAACAATTTTTTTCCTTGAACCCTTTCAAAGGTTTAGTATTGGAAATATGGTACTCTTTTATGCTAGAAAAGTTTCGATGTTGCAAGCTACATTGGTAAGAAACATTTTCAAAAATTATGGAACCGCTTGAGAATGCTGAAAATTTGAAATTCAAGCAGAGAAGTTATTAAAAAAATTATTTGCGATTTCCGTATACTACTTCTTTCAAGAGGGAAGCAGATAGTGTTATCGATAATATTATGACTTTAACAGAAAACTAGTGCAGGACAATATGACAACCGAGAAGAAAATCATCGATATACCTGTCCCCAACATCATTTTTCTGTCTGAGAAGACACTTTCAATCATATAGTTTAAACAGTGCTCGAAGATTCGTTCAATGTGATGGTTCTGTATGATTTGATCTATATCATGATATTATAAATAATATGAAAATTTTTTTTTGTATTTTGATTTTTAAAATGATTATCATGAATATTAAATGGCATGTCCGTAGGAATAAATGAATATTAGTAAAATAACGTTGCGAGGCCTCAAACACTCACTGCATAATTTTGTTACCAAACCTTTTCATATCAAATCAATCATTTTATTAGTTTAAACGCTTTGGATGTTTTCATTGAAATGTAAAAAAAAACGTATTTCACAAGAGACTTCCGATTATTATTTTCCTCTATACAAAAAATTGACAAATACATGCCGATTCAAATAGCTGAACTGTTGATATAAGATGAAAGAGTTGAAACACCGCAAAATTCAAGGGAGTGGTAACAATTTTTTTCCTTGAACCCTTTCAAAGGTTTAGTATTGGAGATATGGTACACTTTTTTTATGCTAGAAAAGTTTCGATGTTGCAAGCTACATTGGTAAGAAACATTTTCTAAAACTATAGAACAGCTTGAGAATACTGAAAATTTTAATTTCTTTCGATTGCCGTATACTACTTCTTTCAAGAGGGAAGTAGATGGTGTTATCGATAATATTATGACTTCACCAGAAAACTAGTGAAGGCCAATATGACAAGCGAGAAGAATATCATCGATAGATCTGTACTCAGTATCAATTTTCTGTCTGAAAAGGCATTTTGAATCACAGAGTTTAAACAGTGCGTGAAGATTAGTTCAATGTCGTGGTTCTGTATGATTTACCTGGGCCTAACCAGAAATTCTTCTTGAAAATTCGACTTTATTCTTCAGCAAAGTCACCTTAAAGAGGGATGCATGTCTTTCAAATTTTCAATACCTTTTCTGTTATTTTTCAAACAATAACAAATGTAGTAGGGATGTTACGAAAAGAACCGAACAGGTTCTTCGCAACAAGTTAATGAAGCGTCACTTGACCTTCAATATTTCTTTTGAAGCTTGGTACCAGGGTTGCCATGTTGCTTCATTGAAAATACCACAAACATTGAAAATACCACAAACAATGCCCAAAAATCATGATATTTTCGAAAATCCCTTAAATTTTCATATGTTGATTACTAACCTTACTGAACGTAATAATTAATTAATTTTAGATTAATTAACTAATCAATTAAGATTGTAATGGACGTATGTATACACAGAATATAATAAAATAAGTATTCAATTACTCTTACTACAGAAAAAAAAATTCATAAAAATGGATATTAGACATTGGAACAATGAAATTTATATATGAAAATATATCTAGGGCCGAATTATTTTCTGCAATAGTTTGATACATGTTTGCATTGAAATTATCTAGCATAACTTGGGTGGGCTAAAAGGCGATTTTCATCAAATGAAAACTCTTGGAATTGCTTTAGTGGGCGGAATTGACAATTTATTCCTCAACTCGTCTTTGATGATGTTGATTATTGAAAATGCTCGTTCTACAGTAGCATTTGAAATGGGAGGAATATAAGAGCTATAGCAAGCTTGGATGCCTATATCGTGGTTCTTCTAGAGTTCGAAAGTAGTATTTCCATTAATAAATAGACATTAAATTAGGCGAACAATTCGACATAATGATAATATAAAATTTGAATATTTTTCCCCAAAAAATATCCCAAGAAATATAATCTCCCAAATTTCCCCTGAGTGTCCAAAAATCTCCCAAATTTGGGGGAAAATACCCCAATATGGCAACCCTGCTTGGTATTAAGGAAAAAAAAAGTGGTATGGCATCTGTTTTCCAGGCCCGGTACATATTGAGTAACGTGTTATTATCCCAAAAGAAGATTATACTTACTTACGCACCCACAACGCTCAAAGTATATTCTAAAAAGCTGAAATTGTTTTTGAAACTGTAATGTCCCAACCCAAAGATCAATATGAAATTTCATCAAACTCTGACTAATAAAGGGTGTTTTTTTTAGTGCTATAGAACTTTAAATTGCAATAAAACAACGATGGATTATTCGATTGACATAAACTTGATTTATCCACAAGATAATCTTGTGGCATTATATTTTAAATATGATTTCTGGCATATGACCGCCACGGCTGGCTCGGATGTAGTTCAATCTGGACGTCCAATTTTCGATGACCTTTTCCAACATTTGTGGCCGTATATCGGCAATAACATGGCGAATGTTGTCTTCCAAATGATCAAGGGTTTGTGGCTTATCAGCATAGACCAATGACTCTACATAGCCCCACAGAAAGTAGTCTAGCGGTGTTAAATCACAAGATCTTGGAGGCCAATTCACAGGTCCAAAACGTGAAATTAGGCGGTCACCAAACGAGTCTTTCAATAAATCGATTGTGGCACGAGCTGTGTGACATGTTGCGCCGTCTTGTTGGAACCACAGCTCCTGGACATCATGGTTGTTCAATTCAGGAATGAAAAAGTTAGTAATCATGGCTCTATACCGATCACCATTGACTGTAACGTTCTGGCCGTCATCGTTTTTGAAGAAGTACGGACCAATGATTCCACCAGCCCATAAATCGCACCAAACAGTCAGTTTCTCTGGATGTAACGGTGTTTCGACATACACTTGAGGATTAGCTTCACTCCAAATGCGGCAGTTTTGTTTGTTGACGTAGCCATTCAACCAGAAGTGCGCTTCATCGCTAAACAAAATAAAATGGACGTAGTGCGCGAGACGTATTCCGCACAGAACCATTATTTTAGAAATAAAATTGCACTATTTGCAAGCGTTGTTCAGGCGGGAGTCTATTCATGATGAATTGCCAAACCAAACTGAGAATAAATCACTTGACAGCTGTTAAATCGGTCGTCATCTTGAACAGTAATGCCAACTTAAAGTTTTATACCTCGAAAAAAAACACCCGTTACAAAGCTACATATTGAAATTAAGGGAATTTCACGTTTACGCATGACAAAGGCTGAACCGAAAGAGCTTACCCAACCCGTACACATGACAGCAAAATTGATAAATATTATGTATGTAATTAATTAATTTATGCATGTTCCGATAGATTATGACCTACCCATTACGTGATTTTTCATTGGGATTAATGCCATCAATATAACCAAACAGGAAATATTTCAGAATTTTATTTTAAATAATGATCACATTCAACTGATTGTCAAATGGCTTTTAAATTATCCACCTAATCATATCTTCACCAAGAAACCCAATATCATCACGTTTACAATACCACCTGTCACATGCAGCGAAGAATATACTTTTAGATCAATATTGCCAGAACTCGGAATCGCTCAATACGAAACATTCTACATAAAAACTATATACGAATTCTCGGGTTACAATTGATTCATTCAAATCGGGTTGAATCGAGTCTAATGGAAATTCGATTACTAATGGAATGAATATTTGAAATTGCAATTCTGAAAATTGGTCGGACAGAGGTTTTTTTTTTAGAAAATAACAGATAACCTGCCGGAACGTTTGCACTTTGGCAGGTAAATCGTCACGTGTGTGTCTCGCTTCGATGTGAATATAAGCAATTTCATGAATGAACCATAACGTCCAACGAAATTCCTGAAATTCACGTCTTTTTCTATAGCTAAAGTGGAAACAAGAAACGCACTACCGCAGTAAAATCGCAAATAGCACCTAGTCGACAAAACGCTAAACGTGATTTTTTCCGTTATCGAATAACATACCACATTCAGTTTACCGGGCATTAAAATTCAATGCCAAATTAAAAATAGTGTTGCATATTGCAGATATATCTTGGAAGACCGGATTTTCACTAGAATTGCTTCGATACACTGAGGAAATCGATGAAAAAAAACGAACAATATTTATAAAGCTTGAAATGGTGACTCTAGATATAAACGCAAAATTTCCACCTGATCGGATTTATAATCACAGAAATACTTGGTATAGTATATCCAAAGTCACTTGAACTAGTCCATGAAAACGCTTGGCCATAGATGTCCTTTTGAAGTGGATACCGCGATCTGCTAAATACCAGGGTTTATTTGAAAGTATTGTAAGGCAATAAATTCACTGGCCCCAAAGGAATTTCTAGAAACTTGGAAAACCTTGTATAATCGAAATATTCATCTTACTCCAAGTGACTTTGGATATAATATACCTATATCTTTTCCAATATTCTTCTTGAATTTTCTGTGGTCCTTATTACACTATCCACATTAAATTTCGCAAATAGCTTGGAACGGTGATTTTATATATATATGTACTCGTAAAATTTCAATATGAACGGATTCATTAGCACAGAAATATGTGGTATTTATTTTTTCAATATTCTTCTTGAATTTTTGTGGTCCTAATGACGCTATACACACGAAATTTCGCACGAAGCTTGGTATGTCTATTCTATATATACACGCAAAATTTCAACCCGATCGGATCCGTGGAATATAGGATATTTCTCTTTCAATATTCTTCATGAATTTTCTGTGGTCCTTATGACAGTATCCACACGAAATATCGCAAATAACTTGGAATGGTGATTTTATATATATGTACTCGTAAAATTTCAATCTGAACGGATTTATTAGCACAGAAATATGTGGTATTTATTTTTCAATATTCTTCTTGAATTATCTGTGGTCCTAATGACGCTATCCACACGAAATTTCGCACGAAGCTTGGTATGTCTATTCTATATAAACACGCAAAATTTCAACTCGGTCGGATCCGTGGAATATTGGATTTTTCTTTTCCAATATTCTTCTTGAATTTTCTGTGGTCCTTATGACAGTATCCACACGAAATATCGCAAATAACTTGGAATGGTGATTTTATATATATGTACTTGTAAAATTTCAATCTGAACGGATTCATAATCACAGAAATATTTGGTATTTATTTTTCAATATTCTTCTTGAATTTTCTGTGGTCCTTATGACACTATCCACACGAATTTTCGCACGAAGCTTGGGATGTCTCTTCTATATATAGACACGCAAAATTTCAACCAGATGGGAACTGTGGAATATTGGGTTTTCTTCTTGTATTTTCTGTGGTCCTTGTGACAGTATCCACACGAAATTTCGCAAATAGCTTGAAATGGTGATCTTATATATATGTAGTTGTAAAATTTTTATCTGATCGGATTTTTAATCACAGAAATATTTGATATTTATTTTTCAATATTCTTCTTGAATTTTCTGTGGTCATGATGACGCTACACTGAAAAATATATATGCTATATCCAAGACTAGTAGTCTTGACTGGAAGCAATATTAGACTCATATATCCGCAAGCATAACTTGACTCAATGCAAGATGCACGTTATTCTTAAACGTAAATGTTCACTACAATTCATATGAGGAAAAGTAAACTTGAGAATAGTATAATAACTTTTATATCAAGATGAAGGATTACTTTAACCAAGAATAAGCCCACTTGGATCGAACATAGAACAATCTTCTGGCAAAACTTTCTTAGTTTCCGATTAAGAATAAGGCTTCTTGGAATGAGTATAGAACATTCTTCGAGTAAACCTACCTAAAACTTCGAATAAGAATAAGACTTCTTGGATCGAACATAGAACAATCTTCTGACGAAACTTCCTTAGTTTCCAAATAAGAATAAATAAAACTCGGTGGTTTACAATTCTTTGGGTATATTAATCGCTAGAGGTAACATTACGTCCGAGATTTAGGGTACTTCATTGTGTAGGATTACTGTAGATTTGTACGAATTGTAAGGAATATAAGGTTCATGGTACAACTCTACAGTAATCGTACATAATGAAGTACGGAGGTA
Organism: Harmonia axyridis; assembly: GCF_914767665.1. Classification (NCBI taxonomy): domain Eukaryota; kingdom Metazoa; phylum Arthropoda; class Insecta; order Coleoptera; family Coccinellidae; genus Harmonia; species Harmonia axyridis. The sequence goes on from NC_059508.1 coordinate 4,222,485, forward strand.
ATGTTACCTCTAGCGATTAATATACCCGAAGAATTGTAAACCACCGAGTTTCGAATTGTATTATACTTGAGTTAAGTGAAATGAAGTTGAATTTATTTTGGAAATCATCTATTATCTCTTCAAATATAGAGAAACTTGTACCTTTCAGGCAGTATTAACATATTAGGTATCACGATATTATTTATCTCGACAAATCATATTGGGCATATATCGTATAATCCCTCAATATTGGTTTTTGAAATAAATGACATCCTCTGTTAGGCAGATTATTTTGGAGAGAAGATCGAGTTTTTTTTTAATGATTAAATATGGAAGGTCTAGTATCACATCGTTAAAAAACGGATAGCTGATGGAGGGATAACAACAATAATTATTTTCTCCGAAGGATCACTCAACATTCCATATTTTTCTTATGAGGTACCTGAAAATGGAATTTTGGGTGATAACAGAATTTACAAAGGAAAAAATTGAACACATTTTATTTTCTCAACATGAACATATAACATTCGTCAAAAATATATAATATATTATCATAAAAAAAACGTATAACAAAAATTAAAAAATTATATCTTTGTTTCCTAAAATTAGAACAGGTACTAAATTTGTACCACCTATTGCATTAACTATTGTGTGAACATACTTGAGTACATACCGACGACTCTACTATCTTAATCCACACTCAGTGAATTTCATCCTTTTTCCGATATTAGGGATCAATTCCTTAATTAGGCTTTCTGTTAGTTTTGTTATATTATCAGGTGTTATTCCATGCTCTGAAAACCCAAAGCGTGAATTTCAGTATAAAATCTAATGATACCTGCCAACAATCAATCTGTTAATTTTTTCATTCAGACCAACGAAGTGCATAAAACAATTTCTCAAAATATCTGTAAATATAGGTACTCACCCTTGAATATTGGAATCAAATCGGCCAATTCCCATTCATCTAGAATTTTCTCCATAATAATAAATCACTAAAAATATTATGAACACTAAACTATAAAAAACTGTTCCTGCTCTCTTCGACTTCGAAAATGTCTGCCAATAAACTTTCCACTTTCCACTAGTTCCAACTATCTAGACTAGCATCATGCGCAAGCCCTATCATTCGCTCCGACCAACCACAATCTGCGCAGGAACAAACGGCCAGCCGTAGTAGAGCGTATCTGTATTTGGCTTGCGTATATTAGTATTTGGATGAAGAATAGTGTATGCTTCAGAAAAGCAGTAAATGAATTCGCGGAAGATATTTTAGATTTCAACCAAGATAGCTATTCTTAATATAATCAGTGCAACTCTTCCATCAAAACAAATGATTTTCAATGGATCTTGATAGCTATTCTTGCTTTTATACTAGTGATCTTGTTGAATCGAGAACATGAAATTTTCAGTTAAATATATTGTAATCTTGGTAAACAAGTATATGTGTGTTCTTGAAATGAAAGAATGATATTTTTGTTTCAAGTAAAATAGTTTCAACGCAATATTAAAACAACTTAGATTTAGAATATTTGTTCAAGATTATCCTTATACTTGAATGTAGATTACGATTTTTTTCCGTGTATCCACAAGAAATTTCGCACGAAGCTTGGGATGTCCATTCTATATATACACGCAAAATTTCCACCTGATCAGATCAGTAGAATATTGGGTTTTTCTTTTCCAATATTCTTCTTGAATTTTCTATGGTTCTGACGGTGTGATTAACTTGAAATTAAATAGGGATCTGTTCATTTCCTCTTTTCCAAAATAAACATATGAAACAATACTATTGAAAAATCAGCTTATTAAATAAAAAAAGATATATATTGTTCTCTGCGGATACGAAACTGTGACTGCTCGGATGCCAACCGAGCGCTTCTCAGAGCTTAAAAAAAAGTATTTCGTGCCATACATTTTGAATTTCGTGATTCTGTGTGGATTTTTCCAAATATGAAATCTTGATTAAACTCAGTACCAACAACATGCAACATAAAATATACTAACTAACAAAAAAACTGCAACATCCAGAAGAAGCTGTTAAAATTTTATTTTTTTGGTAAACAAAGATAGTATAGCAAGGAGTAAATGACTAAATTTTGGTGAAAAAAACAGAGGATTTACTCTTCTTTTAATAAATTTGTTAATAATGTGTTTGTCCACCGCGATTATCTATACCCTCCCCAAAACGTCTCAGCAATGATGCAATAAGATTGTCTATTTCTTCTTGAGGGATACTATCCCAAGCTACCTCTACTTCATGTCTCAGAGCCGCCAAAGTCCGTGGGAACTGGGGTAAATTTACAAGCCTTCTTCCCACGATGTCCCAAACATGCTCTAAAGGCGAAAGATCGGGGGATCTGGGCGGCCATGGCAAAATATCCACATGGTTTGCTTCGAAAAAGTTTAACCTAACTCTGGCAACATGAGGTCGGGCATTATCTTGCTGAAATATTGGATTCTCATGTGCCTCCATGGAGAATCGGGATTCATCAGAAAAGACGACTTGATGCCATTTCACAATCCAACGTTTTCTGCACCACTGTAATCGTTGCCGGCGATGCTCAACCGTCAGAGGTAACACAAGATGGGGTCGATAATGCTGAAGTCCAAAAGACCTTATCCGGCGGTAAACCGTTCGGACAGTTACAAGATGGCCTTGTTGCCCTAACCATTCATCACCCAAAGATCGAGTTGTCGCAAATCGGTCTCTAATGGCCATAAGTCTTAGATGTTGATCTTGAACTTCATTTGAGCCCCTCCGACATCCGGTGCCTACTCTTCTTCGATTTTGGGGCATTATCAAACCATGTTTAACAACATCTCGTAACAGTAGTTGGATTTGTCTTCATACGGTTAGCGATTTCTTGAAATGACAACCCCGCCTCCCGTAGACCAATAATTCGAACTCTTTCAAATTCACGAAGCTGATGGCGATAAAGTCCACGTACACGTGCTATAGGCATTTTAACAACAACTAAACATCGACTTTGGATCTCCTCGAACAGCTGGTTTGTTGTAAAATTTAAAAAACTGTCAAAAAACGACTACAATATTCAAGTAACAAAAATTGTTTACATGAAAAAAACATCTTCTTCAGGGTGTTGCAGTTTCTTTGTCAGTTAGTATAGTAACATTTGCAACTGTAGTTGATGTCAGAATAAATGTCATTTAAAGATATATCGAAGTTTCCGATACAAGAAAAACCATTGCGTAAAATTAATCGTCTCTAAATTTTCAAAGAAGCCGGTCCTGCTTCGTAAAGCAGTATTTAAAATTTCGGTGGCTTTTTGTAAAACCAAGGAAGGTACGTACTTTGATTACCATTGAAAAGTATTTATCGATATCAATCTACTACAGAGCTGCCAGCTCAAATTGTGTTTCTTTAAACATTGTTTACTATTAATTGTATGTGTATATAAGTATGTAAATTCTGACTCATATGTTATAGTTTGGGGACTTGAGTATTACCTGACTCAGAAGCAGAGCAAGTGGGCATGAGCTAAATGATAATTACGAAGATAAAAAGCACATCTGTACTGATTTACTTAATTTCTGTGCACGCAAGCTGAATTTATACTACTATCGTACGCTGATTACGAATTCTTCAAAATGAAAGAATCAATAACATAATAATATTATCGAAAACATGGTCGATATTTTCCTTGGAAAAGAAAATTGGTGAATCAATTTGAAATCGTTATCATTACATGTAATACAAATGATTACAAATTCCAATTTCCTACCAACTATTGATTAATCGAAATCATTTTGTGAAAGATAACTCTGCGAGCAAATAATTCAACTGATTATTAATTACTATAATAAGTTCACTACGTACTATGATTTCAACTTCCACGAATACGGCCAAAGTTTCACGAAAACTATACATTCGAAAAAACAATTAAATTTAATACAATAGATTGTTATTTTCATTAAATATCTCGAACTACGAAATTTTTTTCGTAGTTCCGGATCAAACATTCAAAATTTCGCACTATTTTATAATTTCAAGTGATACAGGGTGTCGCAAGGGCGAGTGCCTATTAGACGTTTCTGAAGAACTAGACCTATTTGAATTCAGAAAATTGAGATTACGATATTGTTAGATATTCCCTATTTACCTAAACTTTTTTTCTATTGATATTTTGAAAAAACTATTTGGAATAATAGAATAGTTGAAAAAGAGAAGAAAATATTTTTTCAGAAAAATTATTTTCATTCCGTGTATAACCGGAAATATCTGATAATATCAAATATAATAACAATTTTTAGAAATTAAATAGGCTCAGTTCTCCAGAAACGTCTAATAGAAACTCGAACTTAGGACACCCTGTATGTTGGTTATCAAATATAATGCAGCACATATGATCTATACAATTCAAATCAGATGATCGAAAAGCTTGCTGTGAACTAGCATATACATGAGAAGACATGAAGCTTTGGTATAGAATATCCAAAGTCACTTGGAGGAAGATGAATATTTCGATTATGCAAGGTTTGTCCAAGTTTCCAGAAATTCTTTTGGGGCCAGTGAATTTATTGACTAACAATACTTTCAGATAAACCCCGGTATTTTGCAGATCGCGTTATCCACTTCAAAGGGACACATCTATGGCCAAGCGCTTTTATGGACTAGTTCAAGTGACTTTGAATAAACTATACTATGTTGTACATGTTGCTTGTTGTGTGAAAATAAATTTTGAAAAGACACATAACTTTTTACTGTCTATGATTATGAAACCCATCTCTAGAGATAGTTTTGTGACATAATTTATTCCGACCAAACATAATAGGAGGTTTTCAGGAAAACGCGAGTATCCTAGAATATCCTTCAGACCCTTTTTTGCTGCTATAGAGACTACCACAAAGACGACTTCGTTGACCTAATTACAAAGTCTTAAGTTAAGACTCTGTAATATGTTTCTTGGACTCCTTCCTACAGAATCCCAAGTTATAACAATCCCTCTAGTTGATGTATTATTCAAAGATGCTCTACAATATAGATTATCTTGTGTTAAAATGAGAAAATCCCTAATTTGCAAAAATAAAGGAATACCAGAAAAAAGAAACTTGACCTTAGAAACAATTTAACTAAAAAATTTAAATTTTCAATTGAACAATTTACATTTTTGTGCCATTTATAAGTTTATCAAGTCATTTTCAACAACAACATTTCGCTGAAAATTAATCCTAATGCTGATTTAACATGTGGTGCTGCTTCATTATATCTCAATTGGAACAAGTAATTCAATTACATGTGAAATACTACTCAGAATGCAACCTCCACAATAAATAAAGTTTAACGTAACCGCTTCTAATTTTTAGAACTTCTAATTAAAACGATACTGTGAACATCCATTAATTTTTCGAAATTTTTAAACAGAATAATAATTTTCCACTGAATGATAAAATTTGCAGCAGATTCAATTGTTTCACTTGGATTATAATGAATTTAAAAATATTTCTGTCCCAAGTCCATGAAAGTAATTTCTATAAAAGAAAAAATAAGAAATACTGGTATAAAAAAAATGAGTAACAAGTTTAGTTCTTACGATACAGAGCTGATTTGAGAAAGAAACATTTATATAACTGATCAAAAAATAATTATTCATTCTGGCTCGATGACATAGAAGAAACATGATAAACAAGTTGTTTCATTGATTTTAAGTGGACTAAATTCGTTCAAATTTTGAGATAATACCATTTATAATTAATTTTATGTCAAATGGTGCTTCGAGTTTCTTGAACTTAGTGCTTCAAAAAACTATAACTACTAGTTCCAAATTTTGGATTGACAAAAAGGAAATAGAATACTCACATTTGTTCCATTAGCATCCCGAATGACTCCTGGATAATACCAATCACCCTGTTTAGCCAGTACCCGATGATCACACCATTCACTTAAATCAACGACATTTTGTTTATTATTGAATGTACTTCCTTCGTTCAATCTAGGGGGACAAGAATAATCAACAGCAGTTGACTGTGGTGTAGTAATAACACTTTGCACAACAGATACAGGAATGCATGGGGTACCCAAGTTCTGAACATTGTTCTCTTCCAATTCAGATGGATCAAATTTTCTCTTTTTAGGAAGCTTTCGTACACACATATCCATGTTTGACATAATTCAAACATTAACTTCAACTAATGAGAAATTTTTGAAAACCCAAAGAGGCATTGTTCTCATTTATTATGTACATCTTTGTTCAAGTTGTATATTCATCACCTGAAAGTGTATATTTCTATATACACTAGAGTTTTCTGGCTCATTTTTTCACATAATCATTCTGAAAAAAGAAAATATAATCAATGAACAGCAGGAATAAAGGTATACGATACAAAATACTATTTTACAATTGCTACTATGACCAATAAACAAATGCTACTTTATGAATGGAATGTTATTATAGTACCTTTTCATAGTAAATAAACATTTTTTTTCAAACGAAATCATACATTCTCTTTTGTATCTATAGACATTTGTCGATGAGTCACTAATTACCGTCGGGATTATTATCATTAAAATGAAGGAGTTTTATGGATTATTACCTAATTTTTTATTAAATATAAATCACAACATTTGCTCACTGAACACCCACAGAACGCAGTCATAAAATAACCTCCCTCCACTCAGTATAGCCAGTAGTAAAGAATGAAAAATCTCTATACTATTCGGAATACTTCGGCAATTGTCGTCCTTAGATTTGACAATGAGACAATTAGCTGAATGAATTCGAAATTTTGGATACTTTGACTAATGAACTTTGAAATTGATAGATTATTTGATTTTATCAATACAAAAAAAACTGATTTTACTTCTTCGAACCAGCATTCAACATGATCATATTTTCCAATTCCCTCGGAAAAAAATAGATAATTATCGATTTATGATGATCAAATTAAGGCTTATTTTGGTAGTAAAATTGATTTTGAATTGGTTCAATCAACAATAATCACTATAATATCTAGTGTTTTTTCATTTATGTGAAAAAAAATTGAACCATATTCTATGACTATCCAACTTTCCATTGATCCAAGCTCCCTCTATCAGATTGTCATATAATTATAACGTCAATATTTGTGTCGATTAGGGAAGTGTTTAGGAATTTCATGTAAATAAAATTAATTAGAAAAATGGCAAGCAACGAACAGAAAGCTCAACAACTAATCGCAGAAGCTGAGAAAAAATTGAATACTACGAAAGGATTTTTCGGATCCTTCTTCGGGTATGTTCCTTTGTTATATGAAATAAATTTTTCGAAATCACCAAGAACTATGTATTCTTTTACAACAGGGGAAACAGTAGAGTCGAAGATGCGATAGAATGTTATCAAAGAGCTGGCAATTTATTCAAGATGGCCAAAAATTGGCCACAAGCTGGAAGTGCATTTTGTGAAACTGCCAATTTGCATTTGAGATCAGGTGCTCGGCACGATGCAGCTACCAACTATGTGGATGCTGCTAACTGCTATAAGAAGTCTGACATCAATGGTAAGTTGAAAGCAAATAAGGATTTTCGACTTGCACATCTCAAATTCTATCAAATTGTTACTTGCTATTATAACACCTCAAAGCTCCTTTTGATAACAAGGATGCAAGTGAAAAACATTTGATTTTCAAATTCTATTGAGATAAACTGGAGATTCATATCTATCTTAATACATTGGAGATAAATGATTATCTAGTAACTTGTCTTCATTGATTTTGTTTCAATACTAATGGCTAACCTGTTAGATTGCTCCAAGGATGATTTAACTTTCTCTGCAGATAATTTATGAATGCTTTGGATAATGGCCAATTTCTTTTCCTTTTCAAACAATAAACGTTCAAAGCCAGTATATGATAATTTAATCTCCCCAATGGCCAGATTACTTTGAAACTTGTGACAATTGAATATTGTTTTCTATTTCATTTTCTAACAATTCAAAAACTACTACATGACCAGATATAAGACTCAACAGAAAATTAAGAATTAATTAAGATACAGAAATAGTAAGGCCCTAAATTACTGAGAGTCTTGTCCAAAGGTTTGAAAAACAATATACCAGGAAGTGAATATCATCACTATAATATTTTCCATTAATTATCTCGACTTCTCAAGTAATTGTAAGAACTAAACTTCTTACAGAGTTTTGTTGAAAATTATTTCCACTACTTCCAGATTCTATTCAACAATAGTTTTTAGGAATACAATATTGAGTAATATCACTCATTCTGGTAATTAAACCCAATCTGAATTTTTCTTATAGAGGCTGTAAGCTGTTTGATGAAGGCGATTGAAATTTACACAGATATGGGCAGATTCACCATGGCTGCCAAACATCATCAGACAATCGCTGAAATGTATGAAATAGATGCAGTTGACTTGGAAAGGGCAGTGCAGCATTATGAACAGGCTGCAGATTATTTCCGTGGGGAAGAAAGTAATTCTTCAGCTAATAAGTGTCTCCTGAAAGTAGCTCAGTATGCTGCCCAGCTTGAGAAATATGAAAAAGCAATACAAATCTATGAGGAAGTAGCCACTTCGGCCCTAGAAAGTTCTCTCCTAAAATATAGTGCTAAAGAATATCTCTTCCGTGCATCCTTATGTCACCTTTGTGTGGATTTATTGAACGCTCAGCATGCTCTTGAGAGATACACCCAAATGTATCCAGCATTCCAAGATTCGAGGGAATATAAATTAATTAACGTTTTGATTGAACAGCTGGAGGAACAGAATATAGATGGATTCACTGATGCAGTAAAGGATTATGATTCTGTCTCCCGTTTAGATCAGTGGTATACTACAATACTGTTACGCATCAAGAAACAACTGAACGAGAGCCCAGATTTGCGCTAAGGCATTTCAAGACGCAATGTTGATTTATTTGTTGTTTATTTAAAATTTTATTGTTGCCTCTTGAAAGTTCCTTTTCTTAGCTGATTTAGGTTTTTTAGAGGAATTCAGGTCATTTACTTTTAATTGGCGTATTATGATATTAGCTTGTTTTGTAATAGAAGGTATACAAGTAATGACTTTTAATATACACTTTATAAATAATAACATTCCATGTATTTCAATTGATATGTCAAGGGTATATTCATTATTATGAAACTTCGCGAAGGATGCTGCCTAAGATTTATAATTCTTGTTTAATTGTGTATAAAATTCACAAATTAACTTTTTGAACAGAAACTTATAGTCCTTATTGCAGGTATACACAGTTGTAAAAGAATAATCTGGAATGATACAATGATTTTAAATCTACTTGAACCATCTAAGCATAGATTGATTTTTTGTTACTAACCTCATAAATAATATATATGGATATATGGACAAATACAGATTGTACTAGTTACTTCATTTGAATTTTACTTTTTCTGCATTGTAGGAAGGAGTGGAGATGAATAATTGTCACTTTATGAAGTTTAGATAATGTCTTTAGATATTTGAAATTTTTGATCACATGTTTTGGGTGCCCTAAATGAAACTCATTTCTGAATCTGAGAAAATTAAGACTCCATTCCTTAATTTATTTTTATTGATATATTCTGTAAAGGTTACATGAATCTACTGTTGAAATTACTTAAAAATAAAAGACACCCTGTATAATCTAAAGTTATTATTAAAACAAAATAGCTGGATTATTCTATTCGTTAATGGATATAACAATTTATCCATCTTTTTCAGCTTGAAATTTATATTGAGATTGAATAACCAAAGTATTGACATATATTATTGTTATTTATCTGAATTGATGATATATTATTCAGGAATATTGTTAGTTTCAGAACATGTTGAGTAGTTCCCAACTAACCAGAAAATAATTGAATTTATTATGTACACACTTGTGAATAAGAGTGTCTTCTCAAGTTTTAAACGGGAAATATATGAAATTGATGGAATTTCTAATGCCTAAAACTTCTTTCATGCTGATATGCTTTGAAAAGGTAAAAAGCACAATTGACTTGATTATCCAAATATTTTATTTCAATTTTTAAATAATTTGTTTCTCTTATATTGAATACTTTTTCAATTGCTATCAACGAAGTTTAAATTTTGACTTGATGGAATGATATCAGTCTAACTGTGAATTGTTTATAGTTATTGAAATCTCGCAATTGTTGATTAAATTCGCAAGTAGGATAGGTGAAATGATTTCAGAATGAATTAACTGCCAGTTCATAATCATAAGCAGTGTGAGAATTTATAATATTTCAATAGAAATGGAAAAATTTCATTCAAAAACTGATAAATCCCAGAAGAAAAACGTTGATTCAATCTGAAGTGCGAAATACATTGTATAAACAAAAAAAAAAAGATAATTATTTTGGAATGAAGTATGCCTAACCAGTTGCAGGAATTTATGATCAGCTGCTCAAAAATATACAATTTTATTTCAAAGTGTTATTTTTCCATTTCCAGCACGCTGCTAATAATGTGAATTTGAATTAAATAATTGCATGAAGCATATCCTAATAAAAACTATATATACCTATCAATTTTGATGTAAATATTTCATGTTACTCGATAAAGCTCGGTTTTAGAATTGCACAGCCTTTTTGAATACCTAGATGTGTACCCATTCTTAACAGCTGCTATGTCTGAACGATTAGGAATCAATTTTGCCAGGAAAAAAAATCAGACCTTTTTTGTAACAAGCTTTTTATAGTATAATCCTGAGCATTTTCAATCATCAAGTTCAATTATTTGATTTTTGTAGAAGTAAAATCCCATTTAAAATTTGAAATTGTTTCATTTCTCATATAAGAGGTCTGACAATGAAAAATTTTACTTTTACAAGAATCAAATGATTGAACTATAAATAAATATAAATCAATTCGATTATACTTTGGGGAAAGTTGATTTTTTTACTAGAAATAGAATGTATAAGAATTCTTCACATTGAATTATCGGATGATGGGTATCTCTATATCACTCTGATAGATGGAGCCAATGTAAATAAACCGTAATATCAACCGAAAAGAGGTTATCCTGTGAAAAGAAGGAAACTGAATGATTGATAGTGTTGAAGTATGGCATTAACAGAAAGTTTTTCAATAAAATAGGAAGAAATTTACCAAAAGTACAGTGGGCAGGATTGTAGCTCTTCTTATAGGGTTCAGTACATGCTCTTTTGAAGTTGCTCCTATCGACACTAGATGGAGAACCAATTCGGAAATCTGGAAATTTTTAGCGACGGATTCTGAGAACTATCATCCAGATATTGAAGATTCGTAATAAAAAGCTCAATATTCAACACATTACACATTCTTTGTTTTGGAAGTAGAATTTTCGAAAATTGAGAAATTTGGTGAAGAATAATTTCAATTTAACATTCTTCATTGGTATAAAATTATAATCATCAAATACATTCAAGACTACACACATACAGGTAATAATGCATTATACCTCAGTGATGTAATTCGTTTATTCCCGAAATAAACTCCATTAATATTCTTTTATTATATGCCTATTACTCTCAATTAGATTATTTCCAGTAATAAAATATGAGAAAATGTGAAAATTCAAAAAACCTTCCCCACAGCCAATTTACTTTGAAACTTTTGAAATTAGAATATTGGTTTCAATTTTTTCTACGTCAATTCAGAAAATACCTGACACAAAATAAAGTGTTTTCCACAAATATTTTTGGGAATTATTTCTTTAAATTTCATTTGATAATGAATTTTCATTATCATTATCATTTTCATTGAGAATTTATTGAAATAGTCATTTAGATACCAAGAGGGGAAAAGCATTTTCCTTCTGAGGTAGGTGTTCATGAGATACCTACCAAACTTATCACAAAAGGCTTTTTTGTACTAGAATATTAATTGAATGCTTGTCAGGAGTAAATATCATTATTGGTGGATGCTCTTATGATAATAAATGCCTGCAATGAGTTTTATTTGGCCCTTAGAACTATAATAACAATAAATGTTATTATTGGTCTATGATTTGGTTATGTTATTATAAGTCTATGATTTGCTCATAAACGTGACTCACTTCAGCTTATAGATGAATTACACTGCTCCACATGAGTTAGGTATATTGAATTAAATTGCAAAAAAATATAGTTTAAATGAGATATTTGTAATGAAAATTCATATTAATATGATTTCAAGTTGCAGGAAATGAAATTAATTTTAGCCTGTAGGTCTGCAGCGTATACAGGGTGGTTAAGAAAAATCGAGTCAAATAACGAAATTTTATTCTCAGAGAATTCAAGCATTTTAAGACTATCAATACAATGTATGGCCTCCACGGGCATCAATAACAGCTTGACATCTTCTTTGCATAGGTACCTACGCACGAGGTTGTTGAACATTTCTTGAGGAATTTGGTTCCATAAACGGGGCAGAAGCTCTCTCAGATCATTCAAGGATTCTGAGGTAGGTTGATGATTATCTAATCTTCTTTGGAGCATTTCCCATGCATGTTTTATGCAATTCAAATCTGGTGAGTGCGGAGCTATTGGTAAATGTGGAATACCAAGCTCCTCGCGCGCATTCTCAACTATAGCTGCACGGTGCGGTCTAGCGTTATTGTCTAAAAATTGAAAAGTTTCACCAAAAGTAGCGTGAAAATTTTGCACAACATTATCAATGACATGTTCCCTATAGTGTAAGGCGGTCATATTTCCAGCAGAAATGTGTAGATCTGTGCGCCCGTTGAAATATATCCCGGCCAATACCATAACACTACCCCCTCGAGATGAATGGACTTCTTGGACATAGCGACGATTACGGGGTATGCGTGGGATTGTCCATTCCCTTATTCTTCGAGAATCTGAAAATCGTCCATATCTGGATTCATCAGTGAAAAGGACACTACGCCAATGATCGTTCCAATTGATATGTTGCCATGCCCATTCCAGTCTTTCACGCTTATGGTCACGTGTTAATGGAACTCCTCTTAATGAACGTCTAGAACCTAGATTCACCTCTCTCAAACGTCGTCTGATGGTTTCGATGGAAACTTGGACCCCATCTGCATTTTGAAGAGTATTCCGTAGCATTCTACACGTAGATGTAGGGTTTCTTCTCGACGAAACGGTGATGAAACGATTCTGAGCAGATGTTGTTTTTCGTCGCCCACCAAGCCTTGGTCTTTCCAAGTTTCCTACACGGAACCTATCTCCCTGAACCTATTCCAAAGTGGAGATATCACACTTTGGCTGATTTGGATCCTTTCCGCTACAACAACCTGAGTTAGGTGACCCTGTAGCATTTCGATAGCCCTATTAGCCTCAGCGTTTGCTAATTTACGTCTTGCCATTTTCAGAAAACTCGTTTCAAATCGAAGCCGTTGATAAACTGACTTCATTTCAAAATAAGAACATTCATGAAGCATATGCATAGAACCAAACTTCAGAAAAAAGGCGACCAGATTGACGAAATGTCTCATACTGATTTTCATTGGATCGATTCGAGTTGTCATTGAGTTTTAAATGATTTTACAGCGATTTTCTCGAAGATTATATACTTTTTAAAACAATTGAATACGATATCCCTAACTCTTGTGAAGTAGTATATTTACATAGATGACACTTATGGAAATCACTTTTTTTGTAAAACGTTGTTAGCCTTTATTAATAGGTAATTATATAATTATACAACTATATACTTTATACACAAATCACGAAATCCTTTTTCATACCAAATTTCATTTAAAATCGTAGATGTTTAAGATGTGTGGGACACAATTTGTTGGAAGGAACATTTGACAATACCGAAAACAAATCTGCAATCTGTTTTTTTGTGGGAAAATTTTCAAGAGGGACAGTATTTTTATTGATGAACCTCAATCATGATGGTCTAGAGAAAATAAATTTACAGTTGAAATAGGTGTATGCACTCAGACCTAATACTGAAGTGACGACAAATCAATTATTTCAGTTTTTCTGAAATTACCAAAAATTCAATTCAGTAAAGATTTTTCCTCTAAGCCTATACACAATTCATTGATTTTTTTAATGGCGCAGTAAAATATGAATAGAATCCTGTGACAATAGGACCCTACAAACGATTGCTTGGAACTACTTTTCCTGGATGGCATCACATGGCTGATTCCTAGAAATATAATTTGGTGGATGCGCTACACGTAAGCGCTTCCTCCCATAAAGTGTATGGAATATTTGATAATACTTTGCGAAAAGAGTTTTTGTTCAGATCAGCTTCAAATTTTGATATAACGAAGAATTTTTGATTTTGCACACCTATCAGCCATTATTTGATGTTTCCTGACAGAAGTTGGAGCTGTTATATCTTGTATTTTGTGGGATTTTACGAAAAAAATTTCAAAATTTGATATGATGTATATATTTTCATACTGAAAAGCAAGCTGCTATCGGTTTCAATACTAAATTTGGAATCTATGGCCACGAAATCTTTCAAAACAATTCTAAAATGTTCGATTAGTCGATTTTTTCGGAAAAACCAAGACCCTTGAATTTTATCGCCAAAAAAAGGTTTCGTTTCAGATCGACTTCGAAATTTTATGATATTTAGAATTTTCCATGTTGAATTCGTATTTGCAATCAGTTTCTTCTTAGAAGCCCCCAAAATAAATATTAATTTCCCCTGAAAAATATCTACATATTAAAACATCATTATATGTTGTTGTTCTCATATGTTTTCTAACTAATTTTCAACTAATTAATGAATGAGCTTCTTTGAAGATCAACTCTTGAGCCAAAGCACACCACAGCATTATGAGGATTCTATACCAGCAAACATTAAAAAAAAAAAAAAATGAAATGTAAAATTTAACTTTGTACCCATCTGGATATCTATTTTTTTTGTGAAAACTTCTTTCTGTGTACTTAAATACCTGAGGCATTGGAAATAAATAAAATATTATCTAATTTTGTTTCACAAACATTTTTGGGAATTACATTGTTAAAAGGCCAAATTACAACTGTTAGCCTGACCAACCATGAGTTGCGAAGTGAACAGAACTCTGAAAACCTTTACTACTAGAAGACTATTCAGTTCTGTAAATTATTCCTTCATTATTAAATGTTGGTAGAGTGTTCTTCATTCGATATTCTTAATTTCTCTAGAAGAAGAACAGAAGACAAAATTAGTGAGAGATTGAAATTGAAACTGGAAAACATACTGAGAACTTTACTGCATTCAAAATAATAAAAAATTCAGAATAATATTGCCAAGATGATACTGAATATGATATTTTTTACTGCAAAGTTCTAGCACTCATAGTCTCGGAGTTATGAATTTCGATATTTGATTTTGGATTTCAGAATCCGCCGGGTTCAAATCCCACAGCTGGAAATTCATCAAAATGTTTCGTACTGACGTTCTTACAGTTTTTCTCGAGTCAAGATATATCCCTCCAAAAAAGGAAATCGAAAACTATTATAGTGGAATAAATTGAAGGATCAAAGTAAAATTCGAAATTTTAAGCGGTTTTTCAAATGGCTGTATTTTTCATAACTATGGTCGTATCTCAATTTGAAAAAAAGCTTTTTGAAGCTTAAAAAAAGCTGTAAAACGCACACTCAACATTGATGTTTTTTTTGATATTTTCAATTCAGCGCTTGATTATCCAAAAAGCCTTCAAAAGCACATTTTTTATCAACTTTTCAAATTAATGTAGAGAACGAAGAAAATTTTTTTCCGAAAATACCATAGCTACTTCTTGTAGAGAATTCATTCAAGATTTCAAAACATGCCCTAAATTTTCTGTGCAAACATTGATTGGTGAGATATTGATGGTTAAAGACAAAAAGGTCCTTTTCAATTCAAAGTTCGATATTTCAGAGAGAAATGCTCGTATCGAAATTTTGAAAGAAGGATATTGAAGCTGAATGAACAAGTTATCTCATCCATATAGTGGTTAAGTTGGAAAAAAAATTTCCAAGTCTGTGGGCCGAAAATAAAAACTGAAAAATTTCGCAGAAATTTTAAATACTATATTCATAAGGATTGAGCGGTACACCTTGCTTGAAAAATTTTTTCATCATGAGATCTCTAAACTATAAACTTCAAGTTTCAAAAAGCTTTTTTTCAAATTGAGATACGACGATAGTTACGAAAATACAGCCATTTGAAAAACTGCTAAAAATTTCGAATGTTATTTTGATCCTTTAATTTATTCCACTAGTATATATTGTGGAATATGTAGTGGTTTTCTACTGAGTAGTTGATCTTAGGAATGAATATGAAGAGTTATTGAGTTCTAATTTTGTAAGTGAGACTTTACACTGAGCTTGAAGAAATCAAGACCTCATTTTCTTTGTGATTAAGTAAGGAGCAAAGTTTAATTTCGCGGTAAGACACCTTTAATATTGGAGAGCTTAAATGAGACCGTGATTTCAATTCGTGACTTGGAAAACATTAAAATTAAGAAGAAATGAGTTTATAATTGATCCCACCCGAAATCCGTTAAGTCTGTATAATTTGGGCGTTGTGTTTCCTCCTTTATAACGTTATAAATGAGGTAATATCCTTTGCATTTTGGCTGCATATTTCAATCTCCCGGCAATAATTAAAAACAACGTTCATTTTGTCTTGACTTTGCTCTTCCGTTCTGAAATGCCACCTTTAGGAGATGAGGCAAATAGTCCATGTTAAATACTCCTTCATCAATCTCATTTTGTTGGAGACAACTTTTTATCTTAACGAACTTTTGCATTAATTACTGATACAGCTCCGATCATATTTTCACCAAGGGATTTTTCCACCCCCTTTAAGACAGTTCAGAATGGAGAATATAAATGCAGATTCAGGGAAAAATTTCTTTGTCGTTTATTCAGCTTTACGACGTTTTCTGTGTTGCTCATAAAAACTTGATTCATTTAGAAATGAAAATTGGTTTATCTCTAATTTTTTATCTAATACAGGGTGATTCATTGGGAAACGGAAATACTTCACAGGTGCATAGGTGGCACCAAGGTGGTTCTGGAGATACCCCTTTTATTGGGTCTTACTGTCTTCGTAGCCGAGATACAGGGTGTTTTATGAATTTTGCCCGTTTCTTTCTGAGGCCATATCAAACGAACCCCCCGGTATATTTTCTTCATATTTGGCAAATATGTTCCTAATCGAGAGCCCAAACGTATCATGCAATAACCGCCTTGAAAATCCAGGTCCGGGGTAACAAAAAATTATGAATCGTTTGAATCCTCGAAACAACACCGTGTACATCGGAATTTTGAAAATCTGTTTTAATATTCGGAAACACCACTAAAAACTCAACTGAGACGTATACTTCAAATTTTCGCGCAGACCTATTAGGTGTACAACTTTGCTTCCGCCATTTTGCAATAGACGGCTGAAGCAGTAACTGGTAGTCGAAATAAATAGATCGTAGATGTCATACAATAAGCTTAGGTATTTGTAAACATAACGCCTTCGACATATTAGTCAATTTGTGTCTGCATCATAAAGTTATTCTAGATTAAACATGTCCGTTTACGAGCGAAATTTTCGTAATTTGCGAGAGGTTGTAATTTTCTGCTTTTATATGAAAAAATCTGTGGCTGAGACTCATCGAATGCTCTCAAAAACATATGGTGAGGCCGCTATTAATGAAAGAACGTGCCGAGAGTGGTTGCAACGCTTCAAGAACGGTGATTTGACGTCGGAGATATGCGGTGGAAAAAAGAAGGTTTTCGAAGATGCAAAATTGGAGGCGTTACTTGATCAAGACTCGTGTCAAACGCCACAAAATCGGCAGGATCATTGGGAGTGACGCAACAAGCCATTCCAAAACGCCTGAAAGTCATGGGAATGATTCAGAAACAAGGAAATTGGGTGTCGTACGAGTGGAAGGCGAGAGATGTTGAACGGCGTTTGTTTGCTTGTGAACAGCTGCTTGCAAGGCAAGGACGGAAAGGATTTCTGCATTGCATTGAGACTGGATACAAGAAATGGGTTCATTAAGATAATCCCAAGTGCAGAAAATCATGGGGATATCCCGACTATCCTTCAACGTCGACGGCCAAACTGAATATTCACGGTTCCAAGGTCATGCCTAGTATTTGATGGGGCCAGTTCAGCGTGGTGTATTATGAGTTGTTGAAACCGACTGAAACAATCACAGGCGACCGTTATCGAACGCAATTAATGCGTTTGAGCCGTATATTGAAAGTCAATAAAGCCTTGAATTTCAGGAAAAACGGCGGACGCAAAGTTGTACGCCTATGTAAAACAAAGGATATTATAATATGTATAATATTAATAGGACGTAGAGGACCTACTGAGTGGCCAATCCGCTCCTCAGACAACTTCTTTAATTTTTTATTTTTGAATCATTTAAAAATCAAAGGTTTATTTTAAAAGGCTAAATAATAAGGAATCTGTTCTTCAATTTATCCACACACTGTCAAATCGGAGATCCTGGATGAAAAATGTTGAGCAAACTTGACGCGTACGTAACACAATATAGGAGAAGAAAGCATTTGATGATATAAAAACCGAAAAGAAGATATTCCGATCATAATATAGGGTGTTTTTTTTCGAGGTATATAACTTTAAGTTGGCATATCTGTTCAAAATGGCGATCGATTCAACAGCTGTCAAGTGCTTTATTCTCAGTTTGGTTTGGCAATTCATCATGAATAGACTCACGCCTGAACAACGCTTGCAAATAGTGAAATTTTATTTCGAAAATAATGGTTCTGTGTTCTGTGCGGAATACGTATCGCGCACTACGTCCATTAGCGATGAAACGCACTTCTGGTTGAATGACTACGTCAACAAACAAAACTGCCGTATTTGGAGTGAAGCTAATCCTCAAGTGTATGTCGAAACACCCTTACATCCAGAAAAACTGACTGTTTGGTGCGCTTTATGGGCTGGTGGAATCATTGGTCCGTACTTATTCAAAAACGATGATGGCCAGAACGTTACAGTCAATGGTGATCGGTATAGAGCCATGATTACTAACTGTTTTATTCCTGAATTGAACAAGCATGATGTACAGGAGCTGTGGTTCCAACAAGACGGCGCAACATGTCACACAGCTCGTGCCACAATCGATTTATTGAAAGACACGTTTGGTGACCGCCTAATTTCACGTTTTGGACCTGTGAATTTGCCTCCAAGATCTTGTGATTTAACACCGCTAGACTACTTTCTGTGGGGCTATGTAAAGTCATTGGTCTATGCGGATAAGCCACAAACCATTTGAAAGACAACATTCGCCGTGTTATTGGCGATATACGGCCACAAATGTTGGAAAAAGTCATCGAAAATTGGACGTCCAGATTGGACTACATCCGAGCCAGCCGTGACGGTCATATGCCAGAAATCATATTTAAAATGTAATGTCACAAGATTATCTTGCGGATAAATAAAATTCAATGTCAATCGAATAAGCCATCGTTGTTTTATTGCAATTTAAAGTTCTATTGCTCTAAAAAAAACACCTTTTATAAACACCAAGGATGTGTGAAACCCTTAGCATATGGAAAAATTCTGAAGATTCGAAGTTGCAAAGTGAAGTTGCCAAAAAACGAAACACGAATAATTTGAATGAATGAATGTTTTGCAGCCAATTTGTCATTTTCTTCTTGGAAAGTAATATTTCTCGATCCTATAAATCAAACTTTACACCCTAACCCTCATTCAATAGAACTACTGCGAAGGATTTCGATTTAAAATTGTATATATTACGACCAAAAGGACCAACGTCTCGTTATTATAAAGAATTGCGGTGAAATCAAGAAAGCCATAAAAACCGGACTCCTTACAATACAATACACTTTTGTTTTTTATTAAGGGCATTCACTATCGAGAATAAATTTTCTATATTCTATAAGAATAATCGAACGTAAAAGACACTTTCGGTTCGATTTATGATATTTTCACAAAGAAACATAATAAAATATAAAGTATATATAGGGGAAAGTCCTGCTTGGGTTCTTTCTGCTTCCTTATACCCTCTCGATATCCGACAAATCTACGGTTATTCCCTTCGAAGCATTCTGAATCACAAGAACATATTCGTAGCAATTTGTTCCTGAACTGGTTCTCGTTTATGAATGGTAGAAAAGAAATTAATTTCTTTATTTTTGTGAAAATAACTCATTACAAAAATTTATAGGTTAATTACATAGGCCTTCAAGTTTCCTTCCGCAGATTTTTTTCCCGAAATTCGAGGCATTATTGTAAAAAAATGGTGATACATTTATGATTCAAAGAATTTCAAATCTATGTCCACTTTCGGGCAGCTTACGAATCCTGCATTGAAAAAACAGGTTATCTTTTTAAGCGATCCACGAATCGATCCAATTTTTCACTTCTTTCTAAAACCGGAAGTGCTGTTCAGCCAGGCCGTGTGCCATTGATCGAAACAAGTGATAGTCCGAGGGAGCAACGTCTGGAGAATACAGCGGATGGGGTAGTACTTCTCATTTCAACGTTTCCGAGTATGACTTTACCACTTTCGCAGCATGAGTTCGAGGATTCTCATGCTGTAAAATCACTTTATCATTGGTATGGTCAGTTTATCACCTTGGTTACTATGGTTAGTAAGTTGGTGGTCCGTATATGTCAAATTCCTCAAAAATCGCTGACTATTTCCTCAAACTTCGGTGAGTTATCTGTCACCAGAGCAAACGTTCTTTTATTCTGGTTAGGTTCGGTAACTAAGCCCACTCCGGTTGGCAGTTTTTATTTAAATTGTCAGATTAATGGTTATGAATATTTTCCATGACATCTAACACTTAAAAATTTTTTATTATTTTAATTATGAAACAAATCATTCAGGGCAATTAAAAACTATTAGTTATTTACAAATTAAAAGAGATCAACCGTTTATAACCTCCAAAATTCTGTCAATTAAAAATTTGTTGACCATTGACAAGTGTCAAGCGGTCCGTAAATAAGAAGCAGGTTACCTGACACATTGAAAACCACTAGTAACCGCTCTCAAATTCTCGGCGATATACGGACCATACCCCATGTCTCTCGTTCTATTGCGGCCGTTTGTCTTTCATTGCTCGGCTCAAACGCTTCTAATAGCATGATTGTTTCAGTTGGTTTTAACAACTCAAAACTCACTACGCCGAGCTGGTCCCACCAAATACTGAGCATGACCTTGAAACCGTGAATATTTGCTTTGGCCGTCGACGTGGAAGCCTGGCCGGGATATCCTCATGATTGTCTGCGCTTGGGATTATCATATGAACTCAGTTTTCCTCTCCAGTCACATTGTGATGCAGAAATTCCTTCCGTCTTTGCCTTGCAAGTGTATTCTTCAAATGAAGGATAATCCACAATAGACTTGAAGACTTAAAATATTAGAGGAAAAAAGACTATATAGAATATCATTAACACTACAGCAAGCAGCCGTTCACAAGCAAACAAACGCCGTTCAACATCTCTCGGCTTCAACTCGTACGGCACCCAATTTCCTTGTTTTTGAATCGTTCCCATGACTTTCAGGCGTTTTGAAATGGCTTTTTGCGTCACTCCCAATGATCCTGCCAATTCTGGTTGCGTCTGACACAAGTCTTGATCAAGCAATTCCTACAATTATGCATCTTCGAAAACCTTTTCTCTTCCACTGCCTTGCTGGTCTTCGACGTCAAAATCCCCGTTCTTGAAGCGGGATAGATATTCGAGAGCATTTGATGAGCCTCAGCCGCAGAAAATTAAAACCTCCCGCAAATGACGAGAATTTGGCTCGTAAACTGACATGTTTACATGTTTCATAATGACCTTATGATGCTGACACAAATTGGCAAATATTTCGATGGAGTTATGTTTACAAATACCTAAGCTTATTGTATGACATCAACGATCTATTTTTTTCGACTACCACTTACCGCTACAGCCATCTATTTCAAAACGGCGGAAGCAAAGTTGTACACCTAATATTATAACAAGGAAGTTCAACCAGCCGTCATTTGTACCAAATGAATGATTAAATATTCAAAGTGCATACCATGAAACCAACGTATCTTTTCAATCTCACGATCCCATGCTTATTAGTCATGAAATTTAATCATAATAAAATGTGCTGACAATAAAAGATGAGATTTTGATATGCACCTATATATTATGAATTTCATTACTTCACTATTTTGTGAATCCTTCTGTATTCAAATCCATGTAATTGTTTTATAAGTGATCAATCAGTGAAATTGCTACAAAATGGTGGATGCGCAAAACCCAGAGCGTTCCCAAATTGGAGGTACAAGAGAAGATCATTTCAGGAAAAAAGTCCAATAAAGAATAAAAGTCCTGATAAAGTCAATGTT
The DNA here is from genome assembly GCF_914767665.1 of Harmonia axyridis. NCBI lineage: Eukaryota > Metazoa > Arthropoda > Insecta > Coleoptera > Coccinellidae > Harmonia > Harmonia axyridis. The sequence goes on from NC_059508.1 coordinate 4,244,684, forward strand.
TGATTTTTTCAAGTTTTTTCTCATAGCACCTGCCCTTCACAAGATATTTAACTTAAATTTGGCAAAGGCCAATTTGAAGTTTTCATTACGTGATATGCTAACTACAGGGTGATATTTTGTTTTGCAACAGTGCCCGCTTCTTTCTTCCAGAATTTCTTTTTTGGTGGACCACTGGTAGTTTAGAAAAAAGAAAGAGAAACTTTGGTTCAGCCCTACAATTCTTGGTTTCTTGTAGTTTTGTCGTATCTGCCTCCGATTTCGAGAAAATAATCCAAATATTTTTATTAATCCTCGGGAAAATCCAAATTATTATAAAGATCTAGTAAGTAGGCTGAGATCAATGAATTAATTGTAAGATTTGGTACTTATTCAATCAATCTGTAGCGAAGATAGCACAAAATAGTTGGACTACAAGAAACACCCTGTATCACGAAAACAGAACGTTTGCGGGTCCATGTTATCAGGACTTTTTTTCTCAAACGCACCCAAGTATTCTCCTAGTTTTCAACTTCAATTTAGGAACACCCTGTATTTCGGATAGAAGTACTCGAGAATTCAGGAATTCGCTACTCTGGATACTGAGTGTGAATTAATATTACAAATTGTGGAACAAGAGTAAAATACACACAAAATCTGAGAAATTTCAGAATATTCCTTATAACGTGAACCTTTTTTGACCTTCAATCATGTTCTCTATTATTCGGAAATTGAAATCATACCCTACGTTGGGAACCCAGCCTGAATTACGAATTCCATCAGTATCAAAAAAGAAAATTGTCCAAAATTGAAAGTACACACCAATAATCGCAGCACAGGCCTTGTGCAGATTCAGCGCCTCATATTTTGTAATTGGGAAACACTGAATTTTCAATTAGATTCCCTATCAGTTTGAACAGACACTAGACGAGATGAATGTAAGCAGATAGAAACCGGTTATCGACAGAGGACCAGCTACATCAGATATTATAGGACAAAGAAAAACACTTTCCGGTTTGTGTAATTCAAGAGGTGTACTGGACAGTATTTGAATTGAAGTACGGTATTGAAATATCTATGGAACGTAATATGAATCAATTTCACTGAGTAAGTTGAAGGATATGAATTTATGGTTTCGACAAATCATGGTAATTTTTGATCGTGAGTAAATACAAATCATCAGTAACACTCTACTCTGTTATCTGTGATCAGTAATAACAGTAATTACTTGTTTCCAAAACTTTACTTATAAACATACAAGATCACCAGGGACGCACTGACTATTGGCCAGAAATTTTTTTTGGTTGGAGATATCGGAGAAATTCCTATATTTATTTATTTTATCATTAGTTTTACAAAAAAGTTATATCGGTGCAACATCAAAAAAATGCACTGTTTTTCTTGTTATAAGCAATTTTAAGATTGAATATCCAAATATTTTTTCATGAATAATGGTATTGAGAGAATTAATTTTCATTGCGAGAAATAAACCGAAAAAAATTTCGATATTCAATCATAATAATGCTGGTAACTCGATAAAAGTTCCTTTTTACATTGAAAAGAGGAAAAAATTGAAAAATTGGGTAATTGACAAAGCAGAAGATATTTCAATTCAATTTGATGACCAGGTTACTGATAGTGGACCTGAACGAATGAGTGCGCCCCTGTGTTAATGATATATTGTATGTATAGAATGGGCACTTATCTGTGATCATAACTGTGCTTTGTTTTGTTGATTTTTATATTTTTATTGAAATATGTTAAAAGAAATTGATCTTGATTTGTGAATTTATTTGAATACTGGCTACTTCATTATATTTTGCCACGTACAGGCTCACGCCTCTGTGATTATATGTTTATACCCTGTAGCTTACAGAATAAACCATTTTATTATTATAATTATTATTTTTCGATATTGCACTGGTCCTACATCTTTTTTGTCTGCAAAATTAATGATAAAATATACAAATGAAGAAATATCGCCGATATCTTCAACCAAAAAAAGGTTCTGAGAATTAAGTGCTAGGGTCAGTCCGTCCCTGGTGGTCTTGAAGACTTGGGAGGGAAGTTCCTGGCCGTCTTTATATATTTTATTCACACGCGAGACATACATTCTACATATATGATCGCATACATCTAATGAGTAAACATTTGTATACAGGGTGATTCATTGGTAAATGAGCGGAAGCTTCATTTTCTTCAATTACCCATAACTTTCAAACCACCCTATTCATATTCATGGTATTTGGTACGTTTATTCTCTGCACTCTCATTCTCTGTACTCCATACAGACATAGTATCTGATTTTTTTTCAGGTCCGCCCTAGAAAAAATTGATTAAAAAGATTCAACCAAAAAAAAAAGCCTGTATATCAAAATTCCTTGAGTTTGATAGAATAATCGAATAAGGGAGGAAAAACTTAAGGGAGCAAGGTATTTCTCGAACTTCCTCAACCGATTTCAATACTCAATACATCCAGTCAAACTTGGATTTTCAGACCCCACAGTAACCAAAATTCCAGAACAATCAATTTTCATTCGGTATTCATTAATTTTACCAATTAAATTGAAATTTTTGACTCCCAAAAATTGAGACACAACGAAATGCAGAGGTTTTTGTTGGAAGAAATATGTAATGATTCCAGTTAGTGATATCATCTCATTTCAAGGCCATTGTGACCAATTTCTCGAATGAAGATAGGGGTGGACCTCATAACTGGTCTGCAAGGGGCCTCGACCTGAATCCTATCGATTATTTTGTTAAGGAGTTACTTAAAATCAGAAGTTTTCTCGACACGAATAAACGATAGAATGCATCTTCTTCAAAGAATCGAGGATGCTCGAAACAAATTGAAAAATAATCAAAAAATAATAAAAAAAACAATAACTTGTCTAATTAAACGAGCACAGAAATGCAATGTGCCGAATGATAGCCATTCCGAGCAATTTTTGTGAAACTTCTTTATTTTCTCTGTTTCAAAGGCTTTTTATAGCATAAAGGTTTTCAGAACTCATTTTATTGTTTAATTTTAATTTTGATATTTGATGAATAAATTTTATCCTCGAACTTATCGTTTTCTGTGGAACCAAAAATGAAAAATTGATTTATTCGAAAATTTGGTTACTGTGCTCTGAAAATTCAGGTTTGACTGAATTTACTGAATTTTGAAATTGCATGCGGAAGTTTGAGAAATACTTTTCTCCCTTTGGTTTTTTCTCATTTATTAGAATTTCCTATCAAATTTAAGGCATTTTGATAAACAGGTGTTTTTTTTTTTGGTTGGATCTTATTCATCAATTATTCCTCGGCAAGATCTGAAAAAAAATAAGATATTATGTCGGTATAAAGTAGTTGAAGTAGAGGATAAACGTACCAAATATCATGAAAATATATAGGCTGGTTCGAAAGTTATGGGTAATTGAAGAAATTGAAAAAAACATTAAAAAACACTATATCTTGATTATAAAGAGAGATCAAAAAGTTTAGACTGTAGGGATTTTTAAGCAAGAATTAACACGCCGAATTTCGTGAAAAAATCAGGAACGTGAATACAAATTTGTGCGTTGAATGAAAATATTTTGTGTCTACTTTTAGTAAAAGAGAAAAAACATTTTTTCTAATAAAATCAAAAATCTTTGGTCTAATATTCGAATAAGCCAGAATTGATTCTGTATGTCGAAACACCCGGTATTGAACGATTTCCAAGACATACCCTGTCCAGTTCCTCCCCAAATTTATTTCGAATACTGGAAAGGAAGTATAGAGTGACCCCATGGATTCATGGTCTATCGGATTTGTATCCGTTTCTCACACAACCGGTCATTTAGCAGAAAGCCACCCTATCACCAAAACCACTTATCTACTTGAAGTCGTTTCAAATTGCCCATATGAGCTTTTAGCCAGTGCCCCTTCTTAACCCTCCAAAACTTCATTTCCATATTATTCTATGGCAGGTCGATGCCTATTAAAATACAAATATGGAATTCATCTGGGGTAAATCAACCCAACTCAACAGGGATAAGATTTACGAATGAACGAAATCTGGATTACATTCTTTGGGAAGCGATTGAAATTGAAGAAAAAAATCAAAAAAGTTTTTGATACTCCAGAACCATGCTTATGAGATTAAAAAAAATTCAAGGTATCCAGGTGATAACTACCATTTTCTTTTTCTTAACACAATTTGTAGAGCCGATGTAGCTGGCACTACAGCTGGTTCCTATATTTTGAAGGGACCTTATATAACGGGTGTTTTTTTTTTCGAGGTATATAACTTTAAGTTGGCATTACTGTTCAAGATGGCGACCGATTTAACAGCTGTCAAGTGATTTATTTTCATTTTGGTTTGGCAATTCATCATGAATAGACTCACGCCTGAACAACGCTTGCGAATAGTGAAATTTTATTTCGAAAATAATGGTTCTCTGCGGAATACGTATCGCGCACTACGTCCATTTTATTTTGTTCAGCGATAAAGCGCACTTCTGGTTGAATGTCTACGTCAACAAACAAAACTGCCGCATTTGGAGTGAAGCTAATCCTCAAGTGTATGTCGAAACACCGTTACATCCAGAAAAACTGACTGTTTGGTGCTCTTTATGGGCTGGTGGAATCATTGGTCCGTACTTCTTCAAAAACGATGATGGCCAGAACGTTACAGTCAATGGTGATCGGTATAGAGCCATGATTACTAACTTTTTAATTCCTGAATTGAAGAACCATGATGTCCAGGAGCTGTGGATCCAACAAGACGGCGCAACATGTCACACAGCTCGTGCCACAATCGATTTATTGAAAGACACGTTTAGTGACCGCCTAATTTCACGTTTTGGACCTGTGAATTGGCCTCTAAGATCTTGTGATTTAACACCGCTAGACTACTTTCTGTGGGGCTATGTAAAGTCATTGGTCTATGCGGATAAGCCACAAACCCTTGACCATTTGGAAGACAACATTCGCCGTGTTATTGCCGATATACGGCCACAAATGTTGGAAAAAGTAATCGAAAATTGGACGTCCAGATTGGACTACATCCGAGCCAGCCGTGGCGGTCATATGCCAGAAATCATATTCAAAATGTAATGCCACAAGATTATCTTGCGGATAAACAAAATTTATGTCAATCGAATAATCCATCGTTGTTTTATTGCAATTTAAAGTTCTATAGCTCTAAAAAAACACCCTTCACAATGCCAATAGAAACACTGCAAATTCTAAACAACGGTTTATCACCTACCTTACGAAATTTACTTAAATTTTCCGAATTTGCTACTCGACTATTAGATATATTGTTAAGCTTAGGTGTACTACCATTGAAGAAAATATAAAGTAACGACTATATTAAAAAATTACTTGATTTTGATTCAGGACTTCAAAGATAGAATTTTAAATTATAGAAGAAATGAGCAAATTGGCTACTTTTCATTTGGACACCTTGTATATTGTGGTTCATTGAACAATTTCCTCCACATAATATGTTATATCACCAGTTTGTAATAAATTTCGTATTTTGCAATTAAAAACAGCAAGAAATGTTTGTGAAATATTTAGCTATATTTATTGGGTAGGTATGTTGTATTAGGCCAATTGAAAAGCCCCCGGTCTGATGCACAGATGGCGGTGCTAGTATTAAATCCATATGATTTTTGGTTAGTACCAACCTTCAAACAATACGTGTTAAAATTTGACAGCACTCTTACCATTAGTTTGTGAGATATTGCGTTGTTAGTGTAGCTCCTTTTGTTATTTGAAAAAAGATGGTAAAAAAGAATATCGTGTGCTGATAAAATATTGCTTTTTGAAGGGAAAAAATACAGTTGAAGCAAAATTTTGGCTTGATGAAGAGTTTCCGGGGTCTGCACCAGGAAAATCAACCATCATTGATTGGTATGCTAAGTTTAAACGTGGTGAAATGAGCACCGAAGACGGCGAACGTACTGGATGTCCAAAAGAGGCTGTAACCGACGAAAAAATAAAAAAATTCACAAAATAATTTTGAATGACCGTAAAGTGAAGTTGATCGAGTTAGCAGACATTGTGAAGATATCATCTGCACGTGTACATCATATCATTCACGAATATTTGTACAAGATAAAGCTGTGTGCAAAATGGGTGCTGCGCGAGCTTACAATCAATCAAAAGCAACAACGTGTCAATGATTCTGAGCAGTGTTTGAAGCTGTTTAAGTGCGATAAACCTGAATTCTTGCGTCGATATGTGACAATGGATGATACATGGCTTCATCATTTCACTCCGGAGTCCAATCGACAGTCAGCTGAGTGGACTGCACACGATGAACCGAATCCAAAAACTCAACAGTCAGCTAGCAAGGTTATAGCATCAGTATTCTGGGATGCGCAAGATATAATATTCATTGATTACCTCCAAAAGAGCCAGATCATCAACAGCGATTATTATATAGCGGTATTGGATCGTTCAAAGGATAAAATTGTTAAAAAACGGCCCCATTTGAAAAAAAGGTGCTGTTTCATCAAGACAATGCGCCGTGTCACAAATCAATGAAAACAATGGCAAAATTGCATGAATTGGGCTTCGAATTGCTTCTGCATCCACCGTATTTGCCAGATTTGGCCCCCAGCGACTTTTTCCTGTTCGCAGACCTTGAAAGAATGCTCGCTAGAAAGAAATTCAGCGCCAATGAAGAAGTAATTACCGAAGCTAAGGCCTATTTTGAAGCGAAAGACAAATCGTACTACAAAAATGGTATCGAAAAGTTGGAAGATCGCTATAATCGCTGTATCGCTCTCGAAGGCAACTATGTTGAATAATAAAATCGAATTTCGCCAAAAAAAATGTGTTTTATTATAGTAGACCGGAAACCTTTCAATTGGCCTGTTAAGGTATGAAACTGTTTCCTTCAAATGAAATAGACTCTTTCGAACATTTGTACACAACAGCCTATTTGAATATTAAGAATACAGTTCGCAATTGGTAATCTAGGCTATCAAGATTAATTCGCTTCACAAGACTGTCCTCTACGATTTGGAACATGGCTAGGATTTTGCTTCGATTAGGTAAATGAAGATGGGAAAAGAGCTAGTCGGCCGCCTTTAACTTGTAGACGTCCATTTGCCTGTAATAAATGGCCCAGACCCTTTTCAGGTTCAAATGATTCAGGGGGTAGGGGGACCCAGAAAACTAATCATATGTTATCCGGGGATTTGTGTCTATAATGTCTATTCACGGAGGAAAAAATACACCTTCTTTAGATTGGGCAGTTTCTTATTTTTCACAAGATATTTCCTGTAAATATAAGAACAGCATCGCAATATTAATATTTTGTTTCGACTTTACGTTTATACAACTATTTTGCTTACCTAGTCAACCGTTAGAAAGTTTGTGATCACTAATATTTGTGATATCTGTTGTCACTGAAATATTAGGTTTTCGATATTCCGCTCGAATTTTCTGATTCTGATGTTGCTTTCAACATGAAATTCTGTGCAAAGCTAAGATTTATTATTGTTAATATACACGCAAAATCTCATCTTGATTGGATCTGTTGTCACGGAAATATTTCGAGATAGTCTTTGGAAATCTCAGGCGGCAAACGTGCAAGGTTTGCATCTAATTTGGCAACTTTGCTCTTGCAATAGATGGCTGTAGCGGTAAGTGGTAGTCGAAATAAATAGATCGTAGATGTCATACAATAAGCTTAGGTATTTGTAAACATAAAATCATCGACATATGAGTAGATTTGTGTCTGCATCATAGTGTTATTCTCGATTAAACATGTCAGTTTATGAGCCAATGTCTCGACAGTTGCGGGAGGTTTTAATTTTCTGCTTTAATATGATGAAATCTGCGGCTGAGGCACATCCAATGCTCTCAAATACCTATGGTGAGGCCGCTATTAGTGAAAGAACGCGCTGAGAGTGGTTTCAACGCTTCAAGAATGGCGATTTTGACGTCGAAAACCAACATGGCAGTGGGAGAGAGAAGGTTTTCGAAGATGCAGAATTGAAAGCATTACTTGATCAAGACTCGTGTCAAATGCAACAAGATGCGGCAGGATCATTGGGAGTGACGCAACAAGCCATTTCAACACGCTTGAAAATCATGGGAATTATTCAGAGACAAGAAAATTGGGTGCCGTACGAGTTGAAGACGAGAGATGTTGAACGGCGTTTGTTTACTTGTGAACAACTGCTTGCAAGGCGAAGACGAAGGGGATTTTTGTATCGCATTGTAACTGGAGATGAAAAATGGGTTCATAACGATAATCTCAAGCGCAGAAAATAATGGCCTCCACATCCACGCCCAAACCGAATATTCACGGTTCCAAGGTCATGTTCAGTATTTGGTGGGACCAGCTCGGCGTAGTGTATTATGAGTTGTTAAAACCGACTGAAACAACCACAGGCGATCGTTATCGAACGCAATTAATTTGTTTGAGTCGAGCATTGAAAGACAAACGGCCGCAATACAACGAGAGACATGATAAAGTGATTTTACAGAATGGCAATGCTCGACCCCATGTTGCGAAAGTGGTCAAGACATACTTGGAAACATTGAAATGGGAACCCACCTGTCGTTTTCTCCAGACGTTGCTTCCTCGGACTATCACTTATTTCGTTCAATGGCACACGGCCATTGGATCGCTTCAAAAGATTACTAGTTTTTTCAACGCGGGATTCGTACGCTGGCCGAAAGATGAGAGGAGTATTGGCCAGCGATGGACAATACTTTGAATCATAAATGTATAACTAGTTTCTTACAATAAAGCCCCTAATTTTGTAGAAAAACGACGGAAGCAAAGTTGTACGTCTATGGTTTCTGTTTTATTCCAACTGAAAATAATATTGCAACTACAAATTATTATTTGGAAAGACAATTATTTACTTTTGATTTATTATAACAGAAACATTTTTTTCTCATTTGTAGCTCAAGATATGTAGTCAGATGTATACATCAATAACTTAAAGAAGCGATATTGAAATTGTGTTCTGTCCACAAAGTATCCATATACAGGGTGGCCATTTGAAAACGAAACAGACGAGATTACAGACGAAATAAAGTTTTTCGATAGAAATGCTCGGACAGGTCGATTTCTGTTTCGAGGGGGACAACTTAAGATGTAGGTTACGGACGCATAGCGCTTCAACCCTTGCTACTACAACCCTCACCCCCAAATTTTGAATAGGGAAGATGGGGTGAGTGATACCTCATTTGAAAGGTATTTTTATACTGATTTCAGCACAGTAATTGTTTTTTCATTTTATGCATTAGTTCTCGAAATATTCTTAACTAAGTATTTGAAAATGAAGTAGTGTTTTCATGGCACTTGTAGTGTTTTGTGAAAAATCGACATTTTGAGCTTCAAAACAACCATGACTGTGGCTTCCTTCCTAACTAACGCATGAATATTTCGAGAACTAATGCATAAAATGAAAAAACAATTACTGTGCTGAAATCAGTATAAAAATACCTTTAAATTGAGGTATCACTCACCCCATCTTCCCTATTCAAAAATTGGGGGTGGGGGTTGTAGCAGCAAGGGTTGAAGCGCTATGCGTCCGTTACTTACATCTTAAGTTGTCCCCCTCGAAACAGAAATCGACCTGTCCGAGCATTTCTATCGAAAAACTTTATTTCGTCTGTAATCTCGTCTGTTTCGTTTTCAAATGGCCACCCTGTATATTCCTCCTCTCGAATGGAACAATCTTTCCGAATTCGGGAGTCTAAAGGTCAGAGAACTTCATTTGACATCCCTCCACCAAGCCCTTACAATCCCAAGAAAATCAAGGGGGGTAATGTATCATCAAATCTTACATAAGTACAAGCCGCAATCTTAGACAATATGGGCATTTAAATTTGAGGAGGAGTTAACATCTTGCAGAGAATTCAGTATAATTCGCCGAGAAACCCACGGACCCTGTGGCCATAATTGATTTAATTACATTGTGTTAATTAGAGTAGCTGCTCGAAAGCAATTGGATACAACCCCTTGCACAATATCTGAATTCCGCTATATTTCGGAGCTTTGAATATCAGATCTTGGCGATTTCACTTAATTCACTCGGTGGAGGGAATAAATTCAACTTTCGACATTTTCGTCTTAGCAATTCAGAACAATGATTAGATATACAATATGCTGGTTTTTTTGTTTTGGACAATAAGTTTTCGTTTGACCCGAAAAATTCATCTTATACCTGCATCTGAATTTCGAATCCAAGACTTATTTTCCTCTAGTAAAGGTTTTTCAGTACTTATACATTCAAGATTTCTCATTGAGGAAATTTAAAAAAAAATCACTTTGCAGGTGGATAAGGATGATAATTGAAATTATATTATTTTATTTTAACGGTTCATGCTTAGTATTCACATATCGTCGGCTAAGAGTGTAAATCTGCTATGTCCATAATGAACAATTTCACAGGAGACCAAAAAAACCGTACAGTACAGTGTTATAATAATAATAATAATAAGAGAGTTTATTCATGAAAATACATTCAATAAACTCTATTGAAAATACATTCAATGAACTCTATTGAATGTATTTTCATGATTAAACTCTCTTATTATCATTATTATAACACTGTAATGTACGGTTTTTTTGGTCTCCTGTGAAATTGTTCATTATGGACATAGCAGATTTACACTCTTAGCCGACGATATGAAAGAACAAAAACAGCACTGACATGAAGTTAGAAGGTTTTTTGTGTTTTTCAAATTTGTATTAATGCGATTTTTTTACAACCTTTTTTGCTTCATCCTTAAAAACTGTCATTTTAAAATAAAATAGAATATTTCAGATCGATCGTATCTATATTTCTCAAAGTGACCTGCCCTGAAAAACAGAATTACGTGATAATTTGAACACAATTTCATTTATTATTTTTTCAGGAGAAAACCAATAATTAAAATATTAAATGCATTTTTGTTTTTCATATCTGCCATTTTTTATATTAGGTGTACAACTTGCTTCCGCTGTTTTGCAATAAATGGCTGTTGCGGTAAGTGGTAGTCAAAATAAACAAATTAGGTAATCACAGCTTGAGGACCCGTGAACAGCAAAAAAGAATAAGAAAACCTTTATTAAATTTGCCAACGTTTCGAATATTTATTGATTCTTCACCAGGTCTCTTCATTAGGTTTCCTGGATCTCTTCACTAACTTTCATCTCAGAACTCTTTAGACCAGAAAACATTCTCTGAAATTATTAAAAGGCATTTCTCGGCACTGGAAAATTCGTAAAAATAACTCACGAACTCTGTTGCTCTTCACTCTGTATTATATGTATTATTTCATATAGTTAGATCAGAGTCAGTGTTTTTGACATAAAATAGTTTTTGACATAAGTTTTTTTGAAGTAGTTTGTCAATTCAATTTGTGAAGAATATTTGTCGAATTAAAGTTAAAATTGAACACAACTACAGACATTATTTGATTAAAAGACGACGTAACATTGGTCCTTCGAGCCGGATAACAAGTCCTTTGGTGAAGAAACAGTTCCAGAGGAGTTTTGAGACATGCCAAATACAAGAAAGACTGCAGGTACCCATAGTAGACTAAACCCCAGTTATGAGTGGCCACCTGCTTTTGGATTGTTAAGACGACATTCAGTCAGTGTCATGTCGAACAAATCAGAAATTGTTCAGAGCCAAAGAATAGATGAAATTCAGACAAATAATATAATGGACAAACGAGAGGAAGTGAACAAGGTGAACTCAAGCCAGACAGACAAGCAGAGTCGATGCCTACAACCCAAAGACGTCGGTAATGATTTACCAAAAACTTCATCCGTTCTTTCTATGAAATCCAATCTTTCAAAATCAGATAGTGTTTCTCTTCGTAAAAAAAGACATGCCGTTGAAGTCGAGAAGATCAGACAAGCGATCGAAATGAAGAAGCTAGAAAATCAGCTAAAAATCTTAGAATTAGAAAATGAAGTTCAAGAGACTGAAATTGAAGAACTTCAAGGAGACCGATCTCAGTTATCAGTACAGAATATTGACTGCCAGATGCCAGAGGATGAAAACCATTCTTTAGAGAAGACAAGAAAATGGATAAATGATTTGCATTCGCCCTCCAGAGATGAAATCCTGCCAAAACAAGGAAATGAAGAAATATCTGAAATAAAACAATTATGCAATACCATCAGTGAAGCCATAAAGTCTGTTGCTAGTGCTCCAAAGCAAAATATATTTGCAGCAAGGCAAGTTGTGGACAAAGATTTCTGTATTTTTGACGGCAATTCCGAAGAATGGCCAACATTCATTTCACACTTCATGCGTATTTCCAAATTATGCGAATATTCTTCAGAAGAAATGATGATAAAACTGCAAAAATGTTTAAGAGGTGAAGCCAAGCTTGCAGTATCAGGAATGATGACCTCCCCAGACAACATTGATTTAGTTTTGAGGACACTCGAAATGAGATTTGGTAGACCTGACCAAATCATCGAGGGGCTCATCACGAAGGTGAGAAATCTTTCACCAATTAGAGAAAACATGGACACTTTGATTCACCTCTCAAATCATGTTTGCTGTCTCGTGGCTACTATCAAATCATTAGACCATTTTGAACACCTCCAAAATCCGCAAATACTAAGAGAATTGGTTCAGAAACTACCTTATTCGTTGAAACTCCAATGGGGAGAAGAAATTATGCGAAAAAGGGAAACGACAAATCTGAACGACTTTTCTATCTGGATTAATGAAAAGGCAACTGCAGCGTGTTTTGTCAATAGTTCCAATAGTTTCAAGATAGAAACAAAACCAAAACTTCAGTTCTCTTCAAGACGACAAGAAACTACTTTGATTTCGACAGATATAAAAAATCATGACGAGAAATGTAAATATTGTGCAGTAAAAGGACACAAAATAGAGAATTGTTCGAAAATGTCCTCTGACGACGTTGATACAAGATGGGCGGTTATTACAAAACAGAAACTTTGTTTTTCATGTCTCCGACGTAATCACCAGACCATGAAATGCAGAGCAAGACGACAGTGTAACATCAATGGTTGTAAGCGTTCCCATCATCAGCTGCTTCATAAAGATACTCAAAGATCAATCGAAGATACTGATACCCATTCAACACAGACAGAATTTGAAAACAATGAGAACGTGCTTGCAGTTGGACATGGAGAAGGCAATGTTTTGTTGAGGATGGTGAAAGTGAAGTTGTATGGAAACAACACTGTTTTGGAGACCGTAGCTTTATGTGACGAAGCTTCTTCTGTGACTCTCGTAGACAAGTCGATAGCTAACAGATTGGGACTGAATGGCACACCTCAACCGCTTTGCATCCAATGGACTAACAATTTAGCCTCTCGCCATGAAGATTCAAGTTGTTTAAATATTGATATATCGGGAGTATTCGACGGAGCTAAGATTTTCAATATGAAAAATGTCAGAACAGTACAAAATTTAGCTCTCCCCATTCAAGAGATCCGAAAATCCGATTGGGAAAGGTATTCTTATTTGTCAGGAATTCCCTTCCACGAAATAGGAGAACGCCCTATGATTTTATTGGGTCAAGACAATGTACGCCTCACTGTAGCCAGAAAAGTTATTCAAAGCAGCGACAATCTTCCCATTGCGACAAAAACCAATCTGGGTTGGATACTTCACGGAAGAAACTGTATCAGACAAGAAAAACAGGTATATTCCTTCCACATCTGCAGTTCTGGAATGTCCGACGATTCACTCCATGAAATGGTGAAACAATCTTTTACCACAGATGCCTTTGGAGTAGTTCCAATGAAAACGAACGTGAATAAAGCAGAACAGAGGGCTATGGAGATAATGAAAAATACAATCAGACGTGTAGGAAACAGATTCGAGATAGGGCTGCTGTGGAAGGAAGACAACATCCATCTCCCAGAGAGCAAAACAATTGCCATTCAGCGACTGAGATGCGTGGAGAAACAAATACAGAAGGATAGGGAATTTGGGAAGCGATACTCTGAGAAAATAAGAAGCTACGTCGAGAAAGGATATGCAAGGAAGTTGACTCTTGCAGAATCCAATGAAGAAGGTCCTCGATGCTGGTATTTGCCGCATTTCGGAGTAATTAACCCCAATAAGCCAAAGAAACTTCGTTTAGTCTTTGATGCCGCCTCAAAATCGAACGGAACCAGTCTGAATGATAATTTACTATCTGGCCCAGACTTGCTACAATCATTGGTGGAGGAATTGATTAAATTTCGACAAAGGAAAATTGGATTCTACAGTGATGTCAGAGAAATGTTCCATCAAGTTATAGTAAGAAAGGAAGACCAAAGCTCCCAGAGGTTTTTATGGCGAGATGGGGATACGAATCGACAATGGGACGTTTATGAAATGCAAGTTATGACCGATATTGCCACCAGAACCTACAACAAAGACGACGGCAATAAGACGACCTGCGCAAGTTGGTTTAAAGGTCCTGATTTCTTGTATGAATTGGACAAAACCTTATGGCTCAAGAAGAAGAATATTGTGAATTTGAAAGATCTTCCATATGAAGAAATTGAAATAACAGCAGTTACTATAGAAGAAGAATCATATCTGCCTGACATCAACCGATTTTCAAAATGGACTCGGTTGATACGCGTGACTGCTTGGATGTTGAGATTCGTAGATATTCTTCTGGACAGACTGAGAAGAAGCAACAGAGTTTTTCTTGGGCAGTTGGAAGTTTCCGAGATTCAAAAATCTGAAACCCTTTGTATCAAACGGTGCCAGCAGGAGAGTTCTGGGGAAGACATAGGATGTATAGCCAAAGGAAAACCATTGTCAAGTAAAAGTCGTCTGAAAAACCTCTCACCAATCCTTGACGAAAGAGGAATATTGCTCCTGAGTGGACGGACAAATCTAGCTCCTGAGATGTCAATTTCTGCCAATCAACCCATAATACTCCCCACAAAGCACCAATTCACGCGACTACTCCTCCAAAATTATCATGAAAATTTCGCTCATCAAGGAGTGGAAGCCGTTTTAAACGATATAAGGCAACGCTTCTGGATAATTGATGGAAGAAGTGCGGTGAAGTCGGCGTTCAAGAGATGTCAGAAATGCAGAATCACCAAATCAAAACCAATTATTCCAAAAATGGGACAGCTTCCTGTAGCACGTTTGACACCAAATATCCGACCATTCACGTTCACAGGCATGGACTATTTTGGACCGTTATTGGTTTCCATAGGACGACGAAGAGAGAAGAGATGGGGAGTGATTTTTACCTGCCTCACTATAAGAGCTGTCCACCTCGAGGTAGCGCATTCACTCACCACAGATTCAGCTATTTTAGCTATTCGTAGAATGATAGCTAGAAGAGGACAGCCAAAAGAGATATATTCCGACAATGGAACGAATTTTCGGGGTGCAGCAGAAGAGCTGAAGAGAGCACTCGGAGATATTGACCAGGCAAGAATCACTGACACCTTCACACAGGAAGGTATCGACTGGAAATTTTTGGCACCAGCATCACCACACATGGGTGGTGTCTGGGAACGCATGGTGCAGTCCGTTAAAAAAGCATTCTACACCATTTTGAATGGACAAGTTCTTGAAGATGAACTTATGCTGACAATATTTGCCGAGTGTGAAAATATCATAAATACGAGACCATTAACAAAAGTTTCAACAGACCCAAATGATTTAGAGTCCCTGACCCCAAATCATTTTTTACTAGGATCCTCTAATTATATAACTGATTTTTCAAGAATGAAAGACTTCAGGAAAGAGTGGGCCAAATCACAGAAAATAGTCGATTGTTTTTGGAAACGGTGGACCAAAGAATACCTGCCTAGTTTAACTAAAAGAACAAAATGGAATAATGACGGAAAGCAGCTGAATATCAATGACATAGTCATCATTGTTGAAGAAAATTGTCCAAGAAGACAGTGGAAGTTAAGAAGAGTAGAGACACTTTATCCAGGCCCTGATGGACGAGTTCGAGTAGTGAGTGTCAGAACTAGTAACGGAGTATTCAAGTGCCCGGCTGCAAAGTTGTGCAGAATCGAGATGGAAGATGGCTAGAGTGAGATAAGCTGAAACTTCTTCACGGAGGGGAGAAAATGTTGCTCTTCACTCTGTATTATATGTATTATTTCATATAGTTAGATCAGAGTCAGTGTTTTTGACATAAAATAGTTTTTGACATAAGTTTTTTTGAAGTAGTTTGTCAATTCAATTTGTGAAGAATATTTGTCGAATTAAAGTTAAAATTGAACACAACTACAGACATTATTTGATTAAAAGACGACGTAACAAACTCACATCGATAAAATCTATTATGTCTCTTTTCTTGTTAGGATTATAAGGTGAAAAATCAATTAATAAATGCTCTGTCACAACGAAGTAGAATCCAAATGTAGGTAAAAACGAAAAATGAGGTTCGAAACGTTGGCAAATTTAATAAAGGTTTCTTATTCTTTTTTGCTGTTCACCGGTTCTCAAGCTGTGATTACCTATTTTGTTGATTGATTACGAGGACGAGATTTAAATACCATCAGTCAAAATAAATAGATCTTAGATGTCATACAATAAGCTTAGGTATTTGTAAACATAACGCCATCGAAATATTAGTCGATTTGTGTCTGCATCATAAAGTTATTCTCAAATTAAAATGTCAATAAGAGCCAAATTCTCGTCATTTGCAGGAGGTTTTAATTTTCTGCTTTAATATGGCGAAACTTGCGGCTGAGCCTCATCGAATGCTCTCAAATACTTATGGTGAGGCCGCTATAAGTGAGACAACGTGCCGAAAGTGGTTTCAATACTTCAAGAACGGTGATTTTGACGTCGAAGACCAGCATGGCGGTGGAAAAGAGAAGGTTCTCGAAAATGCAGAATTGAAGACATAACTTGATCAAGACTCGTGTAAAACACAACAAGAATTGACAGGATCATTGGGAGTGACGCAACAAGCCATTTCAAAACGCCTGAAAGTCATGGGAATGATTCAGAAACAAGGAAATTGGGTACCGTACGAGTTGAAGCCGAGAGTGGTTGAACGGCGTTTGTTTTATTTTCTTGTGAACAACTGCTTGCAAGGCAAAGACGGAAGGGATTTTTGTATCGCATTGTAACTGGAGATGAAAAATGGGTCATTACGATAATCCCAAGTGCATAAAATCATAGAGATATACCGGCCATGCTTCCACGTCTACGGCTAAACAGAATATTCACGGTTCCAAGGTCATGCTCAGTATTTGGTCGGACCAGCTCGGTGTAGTGTATTATGACTTGCTAAAACCGACTGAACCAATCACAGGCGATCGTTATCGAACGCAATTAATGTGTTTGAGTCGAGCATTGAAAGAAAAACGGCCACTATACAACGAGAGACATGATAAAGTGATTTTACAGCATGGCAATGCTTGACCTCATGTTGCGAAAGTGGTCAAGACACACTTGGAAACTTTGAAATAAGATGTCCTACCCCACCCGCCGTATTCTCCAGACGTTGTTCCCTCGGACTATCACTTGTTACGATCAATGGCACACGGCCTGGCTGACTGGCACTTCCGATCTTAAGAAGAAGTAAAAAATTCGATCGATTCGTGGATCGCTTCAAAAGATTACCAGTTTCTTCAACGCGGGATTCGTACGCTGCCCGAAAGATGGGAAAAAGTCACTACTTTCTCCCATCTGGCCACTGCCAGCGATAGACAATAATACTTTGAATCCATAAATGTGTAACCAGTTTTTTACAATAAAGCCTCGAATTTCGAAAAAAAAAGAAAGCGGAAGCAAAGTTGTACGCCTATGTATATAAGAACTAAATAATGGAAAAAAAATCATTATGCATTCACATTTGTCTGTTTACAATGACAAAATAATTTCCACAAAAATTTGAGGTAATTATTCTGTTTTTATTTTTTTTATAATTTTTTTGCGAAAAGAAATCAGTGAGCTGATATTTAATAGCCATTCTAAGGTTTGTCATGAAAATTGGAAGAAAAGATAAAGCAATTTCCGCACACAGTCGAAATGGATTTGTACTGAAGAACATGAAAAGGTATTGTTCACCCTTAAGTTCATTAATAGTTTGAGTGGAAGAGTAGGGGATGCAAATTTGTGTTCACCTGAATTTTGCCATGAAGTTGATAATTATTTATTCAATTTTCTTATTTATGTAAATTTTTTTGTATCAATAAATTGATTCATTATAATTAAATGTGGCTACCAAAGGTGTAAACGGTGCATGAATGAACGGGCGCTCAAAAGCTCCTGACTCACGTCAGTGCTCTCTTTATTTTTCGAGAAACCAAATTTTAATAGCGTTGAAATATTCGGTATGACTTATCTTCCGAAGTTAATGTAAACTCTAGATTTACGATATCCACCAGTAAGTTTCAGTTGAACGTTACGTTCGCTTCTTTTTATTGTCGTTGTTTGATAGCGAATTTGTAATTGCTTTACGAACCTCTGGGGTAAAATGGCAACAAAATTGCCTGCTACATCTTGCCGAACAAAACGGAAATGAAATTCAAGAAAATCTTCGAGGATAACCCCACAAGGACTGCTGAAAACCATTGACGACAATCTCCATTCATCATGTGTTTATTTTTCTCGAAGCTGAATCGATTTTCTCTTGAGGGTAGCAGGAGGTGCAAGGGCGAGCGAAATTCCAGGGGTAATAATTATTCCCAAATCTTCTGGTCGTTTTTCTGGCGTGAAATAGAATTCCCGAATTGTTTTGATGTATTTTGAGACGCATTGTTATTCCCATCATTTGCATTTTGTCATTCTTTCTTATTTGAGAAACTGATTTATTGTTTTATTGTCATATTTCGAGGAAAATATGAATTGAAAATGGGTCTTAGAGTGGGCATTCAGAGCTATTTCCGTTTCCTTTCATAGATTATTTTTCCGGAGGGGAACAAATGGATCAGCGGCGGATCAGCGGATTGGGACATTTAAGAGATCCTCGAATTCAATTCGAATCTCTTCGCAAAGAAGATACTTCATGACAGTTGATTACAATGTACTTCTCTCTCACTATAGGAAGCTTGGAGATTTACCATTCAGATTCTTCTTTTTTTTTCACCTCCAAAAGTATGTTAAGTCTACTATTTCTAATAATCAAATATTCAAGAAGAATATTGGAAGATAAATACCCAATATTTTCGTAATTACTAATTCGATTTTTGAAAGATTCAATTTGGCGAAAACCTCATAAATTCAACTCTTTATTAACTTTTTAATGGTGGTATAAACATGAAACAAAAACAACCTACAGACACTTTTTCAATAGAATCCATTGTTGTAATTATTTGTTTTTCATTGCAATTAGTTATAATACTAACTTGTATTTTTTTAGATATAAACCATAAAATAAAAAAATAAAATTGCTTTTTGTTCCCTTTTCAAAAATATATAACGTGATATATAAATTCATTGTCAAACTATAAAAATCATCAAAAATTTCAGATTCACACGGCAAATCAACCAATTCGGTGGCCACCAAGGTTTCTGGATTCAACATCGATAGATGTTTTCCTTTGGTCATATTCAAAGAACAACATTTATCAATTTGAAAATATTGATATATTGAAAAATTTTGTCGGTGTTGAATCCAGAGATCTTGGTGACCACCGAAAATATTAGATAAATATCAAATTGAAAAATGCAAAGCGTAACTTGCTTTTGAATTTGAAAATTGACTGATGAGAGGATTTCCTTAATAATTCTTAGTACGGGAGTTATTGCCCTGTTGTGTTATTTTTTTGGCACGCTGTATGGAAAAACCATGCCAATCTTGTTTTTTTTATGATAGCCTCATCAGAACCATAGAAAGTTTAAGAAAACACTGACGTGAAGCCAGGAGCAAACATAACTGTGTAGGTATATACAGCGTGCCAAAAAAGTAACGTGACTCGTCAATAATTCTTGTACGAAGAATTATTGAGGAAAAT
This sequence comes from Harmonia axyridis, assembly GCF_914767665.1. NCBI lineage: Eukaryota > Metazoa > Arthropoda > Insecta > Coleoptera > Coccinellidae > Harmonia > Harmonia axyridis. Next base: position 4,264,533 of record NC_059508.1, read on the forward strand.
CCTCGCACCCGTCAATTTCAAATTTTAAAAGCAATTTATCCCATGCTTTTTCGAATTTGATATTTCTCATCCCCTACGACCTGTACCCCTCTACTTAATTTTTTCAAATGGGAATATATTGATTGTGATACATCAAATGAAAGGTAATTTCATTACCTACTCAACGATGTGAATGAAACGCAAATTGGTTTCGCCATTTTATTTTATTGAAACATTAGAAAATAATCATTTGGGTATAGTTACTCCCTGTTTGGTCCTATTTTTATTTTATTATTCTATTCAAGGATGGAAAATATCTTCAATGTATTAAATGTTCGAATTGAGCACCGTTGACTGCTTTACAAAGTGCAAGCCAAATTATCTAGCCGATTTTGGAAAACCGTGCTCTTCAAATGGCCCCATACAAAATAGTTGAGAGGGTTTAAATCCGGAGATCGGGGTGGCCATTCAACTGATCCTCTCCTACCAATCCATTTCTCAGGAAATGTGCAAGATACCTCCTCACTTCAATTCCATAATGCGGAGGCACACCATCTTTTTGGAATCAAATTAAAAAACCCTTGGATCCGTGGAATTCCCTTAATAATAATTAGTAAAAGAATAATGGTCTGATTGTAGTTACTCTCTAATCACAAATTGTGAATTATTTCCTAATTTTTGAAAGAGAAACGGCACAACCAATTCTACTTTTAGCCACATCGCTGAATAGGTAATCAAAATACCTTTCATTTGATATATCACAATCCATATATTCCCATTTGAAAAAAATTAAGTAGAGGGGTGAAAAATATAAAATTCAAAAAAGCACAGGATACATCACTTTTGAAATTAAAAATCGATGGGTGCGAGGATTTTCCTTAATAATCCTTCGTACAAGAATTATTTACGAGTCACGTTATTTTTTTGGCACGCTGTATGTAGTATTTGAGGATTCAATTGGCGCATGAATGAATGAGAGCTCAAAATCTCTACTGAATAATCGTTTATGTTTCTGTTTTTCGGTTTCAGTAAAAAAAAAATTCATGTACCAATTTCCAAAATGATTTATCTGTGTCACGCAATAATGAGTTTCAATAACCGATCTATTCAAGATTATGATAATCATTAATCATTTGACGTATGGGATGATGATACGCAATATTCCTCCGCTTGGATTCTAATTTCACAACCACCGGATGCTTACAGAATGCTAATGACAGAAATCTAAGCAAGCATTGAACTAATTTCAGTTTTGTAGCTCTCATCAACAACTTGTAGCAGGTGCATGCAATCTCGGTATTTACCAATTCAAGAAACAGATCCTCACTGCAAAATATAATATATCCTTCCCCTTCTGTAACGCTATTGAGCTTCGATTATACATAAATTTGTCGAGACTGTTGAGGATGTTTGGCTTCACTGGAAATATATTACATGTAACAATCATAATTTTTTTCTCGATAGGAACCGATATGATTTATTCCTCTTATTAGTCTGGATAGAATGTCGTTTGGTTTCTCATCCTGAAAAAATCAATTTTTTGAAACTATACGAAACGAATCATCACTTTGAATACAAACAAATTAATTTTTTGAGAAAAACAGATATTATCCACCATATTTCCCTGATATGCCACTGTTCGATATATTTGTATAGGGAGTATTCATGAAAACTTTCCACGAAGAATTGATTCCAGAAAAGTTTTTTTTTAGTCTGGAGCTAAATGAGGTGCAGTAACCAATTTTTCTACCAAATTTCATGGAGTTTCTTAGAAAATATTCTATTCTACGTATTCTCAAATTTTCAATAATGAAGGGAAAAATACCATATATATACAGGGTGATTCACCATCGGGATTTATTATGGACATCTATGGAAAACTAATCCTAATTCTGAGCTGAAAATTTGAATTTTGGGATTTGAGACAATGATCTTTCTTCCTAAAATACATTCAGATCTCTACAACTTCCGGCTTTACCTCAAACAGACTACTACTTCCTTCTTTCAAATGGCACACCCAGTATATTATTGAATCATTAGATAGCTTTTTTGACAATTTCGACAGTATTCCATACCTTGGGAAAAACTCAACGGTTCATGAGTTAATGGGATTCTAATGAAAAAAATGGTGTCGATGAGGACTCGCATTTTTTTTAATATTCCGGCAGAAAAGCTTTTTCCGAAGAAACATTTTTTTTTGCGATTCTGCAAATATGTAGAATTATATTTCAGATATGTCCCTGTAGTATTATATGACTGTTTGCGGTTTAGATCAAAAATGTACAGGGTGTGTATAAAAAGATCATGAACTTGACTTGGACTTTCATCAAAACTCAAGATTTTGAAATTCTTCAATCATTATATTATTGTATTTTTCTATTCTTTCAGTCGATTCTACGTACAAAAATAGTAGGGGTTACTTAAGCAAACTCCATACCTACAATGAATACTTTAAGAGTTATCGAGGAAGAACTTTAAATGAGGAAACAACGCAATTTCTAACTGTGTGGTGTAGTCTATGACTTCCGGAAAACTCAGAAAGAAACCAAAATTCGAATTTTCCACACTTAAATTTGACATTTCAAGAATTGTAATGTTAATTCAAAATTGTATAGGTTTATGGATTTCTCAACGATACCAACGAAAAATTAATTATAAGTCATGAAATGTCAAATTTAGTTATCAAAACATCGAATTTTAGTTTTTTTCTGTGTTTTCCGGTCACAGACTACTCCATACAGTGAGAAATTTTGGTTTTTCCTCATTTAAGGTTCTTCTTCTACCGAAAAATTCAAAAGAATGTGAGTCCTCATCGCCACCATTTTTTTCATAAGAATCCCATTAACTCATGAACCGTTGAGTTTTTACCCAAGGTATAGCAAATTTCCAAAATTGACATCAAAAAAGCTATCTAATGCTGCAATTATATACTGGGTGTGCCATTTGAAATAAGGAAGTAGTAATATGTTTACAGTATAACTGGGAGTTGAAGATATCCAAAAATATTTTAGGGAGAAAGATCATTGTCCCAAACCCCAATATGCAAATTTTCAGCTCAAAATTATGATTAGTTTTCCATAAACGTCTAATGGGCCATCCCGGTGAATCACCCTGTATTTGTTATTTATATTTGATTTTTTCATTTCTTCAAGGAAATGTTTGGAAAATTCGTAAATACCATTGTATCGAATAATCCAGGTTATTCTATGCTTATTTGGCCAGATTTTTTTCAGCTGAAATAAGTGAATTGAGGCAAAAATGTTAATGAAAATTTGGACAAGCTTCCTTCTGACCAGTGCTTTTTCTTTTGTTTTCCAAGAATAGAAAATAATGAACCAAAATCCCAGCTATAATTGGATCATACATGTTTTAATAATTAATCGGAATGATAAACATTATAATATGAGGAATAATGAATAGAAACACCTCTGATGTTTTTTCAAGACTGATTACACTGAATCAGTTCAGTCTAACAAGATTGATCTCAGTTTGGATAGCACTCATTTACGCGACTTATTGATCCTCTTAACATCTGCTCACAATCATAAGGGATGCTGCTTTGGTTCTCACCATCAGATTACCTGACCATGTCTTGCTAATCAAGCTGGAAAACGATTGCTTGTAACGGACACTGGTTGACTTTGTTATGTGTACTGAGCTTCCCTTGAACTTATTATCCCTTCGGTAGATACCTAGAGATGGACCCTGATTCCATTTAATCTCGTGTTGTTAAGATAGGGGCTTTGTAACTTAGCACAGCCCAAGCAACTCGATAATATGGAAAATTAAATTAGAACCTTTCCATCTGACGGTACATAATACACAGGATAGAAGGACTCTGTTGATTTGAAAAACATATCTGTTCTCACTGATTTACATGGAAATTAAATATGGATTTTGCATGTATATACAGGGTGTTTCATTAGGAAACAGAAATACTTCACAGGTGCATAGGTGTCACCAAGGCGGTTCTGGAGATACCCCATTTATTGGGTCTTACTGTCTTCGTAGCCGAGATACAGGGTGTTTCAATTCGAAATAAAGGGTGTTTTTTTTTTAGAGCTATAGAATTTTAAATTGCAATAAAACAACGATGGATTATTCGATTGACATGAATTTTATTTATCCGCAAGATAATCTTGTGGCATTACATTTTAAATATGATTTCTGGCATATGACCGCCACGGCTGGCTCGGATGTAGTCCAATCTGGACGTCCAATTTTCGATGACTTTTTCCAACATTTGTGGCCGTATATCGGCAATAACACGGCGAATGTTGTCTTTCAAATGGTCAAGGGTTTGTGGCTTATCCGCATAGACCAATGACTTTACATAGCCCCACAAAAAGGAGTCTAGCGGTGTTAAATCACAAGATCATGGAGGCCAATTCACAGGTCCAAAACGTGAAATTAGGCGGTCACCAAGCGTGTCTTTCAATAAATCGATTGGGGCACGAGCTGTGTGACATGTTGCGCCGTCTTGTTGGAACCACAGCTCCTGGACATCATGGTTGTTCAATTCAGGAATGAAAAAATTAGTAATCATGGCTCTATACCGATCACCATTGACTGTAACGTTCTGGCCATAATCGTTCAGTCTAACAAGATTGATCTCAGTTTGGATAGCACTCATTTACGCGACTTATTGATCCTCTTAACATCTGCTCACAATCATAAGGGATGCTGCTTTGGTTCTCACCATCAGATTACCTGACCATGTCTTGCTAATCAAGCTGGAAAACGATTGCTTGTAACGGACACTGGTTGACTTTGTTATGTGTACTGAGCTTCCCTTGAACTTATTATCCCTTCGGTAGATACCTAGAGATGGACCCTGATTCCATTTAATCTCGTGTTGTTAAGATAGGGGCTTTGTAACTTAGCACAGCCCAAGCAACTCGATAATATGGAAAATTAAATTAGAACCTTTCCATCTGACGGTACATAATACACAGGATAGAAGGACTCTGTTGATTTGAAAAACATATCTGTTCTCACTGATTTACATGGAAATTAAATATGGATTTTGCATGTATATACAGGGTGTTTCATTAGGAAACAGAAATACTTCACAGGTGCATAGGTGTCACCAAGGCGGTTCTGGAGATACCCCATTTATTGGGTCTTACTGTCTTCGTAGCCGAGATACAGGGTGTTTTATGAATTTTGCCCGTTTCTTTCTGAGGCCATATCAAACGAACCATCCGGTATATTTTCTTCATATTTGGCAAATATGTTCCTAATTGAGAGCCCAAACGTATCATGCAATAATCGCCTTGAAAATTCAGGTACGGGTTAACAAAAAATTATGAATCGTTTGAATCCTCGAAACAACACCCTGTACATCGGAATTTTGAAAATCTGTTCAAATATTCGGAAACACCACTAAAACCTAAACTGAGACGTGTACTTCAAGTTTTACTGCACAAATTTTCAAATTCAAAGTGAAGTTTTTAAGAATTTGGATACCTGAAAGTGGTTTGAAGTGACTTTTAACAATGAATCATCAAAAATATTGAATCCATAATTATTTCAACATTACTTTGTAATTCATTTTTAGATTGGTTTTATCTCTTATTCGTATTTGTTATTATTAGGACGTTACTTATCAAACAACTGAACAAATTAACAAGTTATTTAACAATTCAGGCACCAGTCTACTACTCAAACAAAAAAATGAAAAGGAAGTTGAAATTTGCGTAGCTAGACTCAATACTTCCGTAATAGTGATATATTGATGAATTAGTAATTCATCACCTCATATATATAAAATCTGACGACACCATTAGAATCTCTATATTGGATAATGACTACAAACCGAATTTCGTTGAATTATCTCCTGAAATAAATGAGTTATACAGAAAAAAAGAAAATCTTGATTTTTAGTTTTTGGTCATTGGGGCCATCCTGTATTTCGAATGGCTTTCGATATCCCTATAGTGCACCTCTAAATAGTTCTAACCCTGTATATGAGTTCCAAGGTCGCAATTGGCGAATTAATGAACGAGCGCTCAAAAGCCCCTGAGTTCACATCAGTGCTTTCTTTATTTTTAAGTCAATATTTTTTATTTGTCTTCAAATACCAGAATTAGAAAGACATCTTTCACAGAGTTCAAGCAATCTTTGACATTCATTATTTATTCTTGATGAACGATAAAGTTTTGAAGATTAGCTTATATATGTAGATACACATAATGAAAGACATTAAGACAAATTTATAAAATTCCTTCACCATTTTTGTATCGTTCAATTTTTTCCATGAATTTCTGACATATGCAGACACCAGATTTCTACTGCATTACTATATGTATAAATTCATAGCACCTACGTAATTCCATATGCAAATCAAATTCTGAGACATCTTTGATCTCAATTTAATTTATTATAAAAAAATTGCATATCACACTTGGGATAAACTGACAATATTGAGTGCAATAAACAAAAGGAACATAAGATGATGAATATAGAGGACAGTAATGCCAAATTCTAGGATCCTTTCAATCGTGCCTTTCATTGAATAATTCCTTTATTTTCTTGACAGAATGTACACATGTCTTTTTCCTTGAAAGCGAAGTTTCCCACGCTGATCCATCTCCAAAGTTCTTGCTTCCGAAAACTGATGAAGCGATTAGCATAAGGGCAAGTTGACAATATTTGCCTGTAGTTCAGTTACAAATAAATGCCTGAGCACAGTTTCGCTTGATCCAAGCAAAAGCGCTAATAGCATTTACATAGGATAAACAGGGCCTACTATTAATCTTATGAACTCATCCCAAAAACTGTTCGCGCTTAAGAGGCTGAATATGGACTTCTCTCTTCGAATGCTACACCATCTCAGGAATAAAATACTATATTTATAAGGAGTTCTGGACTATCAATCTTGATAAACCATTGAGTAATCCAGGTGCTTTACATCCAAAGGGGCTGATAGCGTAACAGATCCGCTAACGTTGTGTTTTTCACCTAATCGTACAAGATATACTGAGAAGCCCGTATAGACAGCTATTTCATTAGCAAGAATGGTATATCAACGCCATTGTGAAGCAAATCCCTATTTTAGTGTGTTTTATCCAAGGACGAAACTCTGGAATCTCTCGATGAAGAAACGAAACTGCAATTTTCATTATTTATCTAATATAATATCTAACAAGTGATATTATTTTGTGATATTTGAACGTGCTTCATGTTGTATCATAGGTTTACATGTTTTCAATTCAGTATTAATTACAAGAGAACAATCACTATGAAAATGATACAAAATGGCGAAGGTTTCAATACTAAAAGTTCTGCATTCTGCAGAATGAGTTAATGGGATTCTTATGAAAAAAATGGTGGTGATGAGGACTCACATTATTTCGAATATTTCGGCAGAAAAACCTTTTTTCGAAAACATTTTTTTTCGATTCTGCAAATACGTAGTACTGACTGTTTGCGGTTTGGACCAAAAATGAACAGGGTATTTATCAGGGGATCATGAACTTAGACAACTCAAATTCATCGAAACTGAAGATTCTCAAATTAAAACCTATATTTTTCATTATTTAAGTCGATTCTACATACAAAATAGTATCGGTTACTAAAGCAAACCCTATACCTAAAATGAGTACTTTGAGAGTTATCGAGGAAGAACTTTAAATGAGGAAACACCGCAATTTCTAACTGTGTGGAGTAGTCTGTGACATCCGGAAAATACAGAAAAAACAAAAATTCGATGTTTCCATAACTAAATTCGACAATTCAAGAATTGTAATGAATTATTCATAATTGAAAATTGTATTGGTTTATGGATTTCTCAACAATTCCAACGAAAAATTAATTATATTTCATGGAATGTGCAATTTAGTTATTCAAACATCGAATTTTAGTTGAGATGCTCGAGAACTTCAAGCTATTTTTCGTGGTAAAATACTCAATGCTTTTTAAAACCAAATGATACAAAATGGCGGAGGCGATGGTACTACCAGTAGAGACCTTTTGGTTAATTCCGAGTAGTTCGAACATTTTTCTTGATGATACCCAATGATTTTATAAATTTTAAAGCCGAGCTATTTTTGCAACACAGCAATACATTTTTCATGCAGAGATGTTACAGTTTCCGAACGATGATTGAAAAGTATTTTCAATTACTCTCCTTAGTTGACAATTGGATCGTGAAAAAATCCTAATTTTAAATTATGGAAGTTTTGGAGGCATTTGAAGAAGATAATCGGGAATTCTAATATTTGTAAGAGTTGGGATATACTTTTATCGAGGTTGCAATCAATGGTTCAGTAACACTTGGGAACTATTATTTGAATGACACAAAATGGCGAAGGTGCAGGTACTTCCAGTAAATACTTTTGGGTTAATTCAATGAACGTCTAGAGTCTGGAAATAATTCATTTTACCATATTATTGATTTTTGAGGTGCTATAGAGCTATTTTCAGCGAAAATTCCGAAGAATTCGAATCATTTTATGAAATAATGTTCAATAAAATTTTCAATAGATCTGTTACGAATTTCATACGAGAAACTTTTGTAGTGTGCAGAAAGGTTCAAACTAGTATTTCAATAATTTTCGAAAGGATTCGGAAAGGAAAATCCAGGTTTCAAACTCCGTGGCGTATGTTGATAATTCCCTGAAAGATTTGAGATCATCTGTTCTGTGACAGGAAATTATGAGCTATCGTAAAAATTTTGCAGTGTTTGTTTTCCAAGTTGAAGAACAATTCGCATTTGCTGTCTTTTGCCGATCCAGTTGAAATGCTAATTCGTTTAGAAACGTATTCAGTCCAATTGGTCAGTTTCATCGAATTAAATTCGGAATCGTTCAGACGCTTTTTGGCAATGCCATTGGAAAAATATTTTCGTAGTAACTAATCGAATTAACCTCTCAAAATTCATTCCCGAAAATTTCTGGGACTCGTCCAATGAATAAAGTTAAAGTCAATCGTGTTTTCGATGGCGAAGTGAAAATCTTCTAAACTAAGCGAACCTGTTGTTATTTCTTTCGCAATACATGCAGGGTCCAGTGGTATTCATGGAGTGGACGCTGAGTAGGCTTTGCCGGATAAAACCCACCACCTACGACAACAGAGCGGGCTTCGACGTCATGAAAAAAGGGGAAATTCGATTCTTGATTGAAGAAACACATTTCAATAACATAAAACACTACAAATTAGGTAGAATAAAATATGTTTTATTATTTCCTCTTTCAATTCGAAATAAAGGGTGTTTTTTTTTTAGAGCTATAGAATTTTAAATTGCAATAAAACAACGATGGATTATTCGATTGACATGAATTTTATTTATCCGCAAGATAATCTTGTGGCATTACATTTTAAATATGATTTCTGGCATATGACCGCCACGGCTGGCTCGGATGTAGTCCAATCTGGACGTCCAATTTTCGATGACTTTTTCCAACATTTGTGGCCGTATATCGGCAATAACACGGCGAATGTTGTCTTTCAAATGGTCAAGGGTTTGTGGCTTATCCGCATAGACCAATGACTTTACATAGCCCCACAAAAAGGAGTCTAGCGGTGTTAAATCACAAGATCATGGAGGCCAATTCACAGGTCCAAAACGTGAAATTAGGCGGTCACCAAGCGTGTCTTTCAATAAATCGATTGGGGCACGAGCTGTGTGACATGTTGCGCCGTCTTGTTGGAACCACAGCTCCTGGACATCATGGTTGTTCAATTCAGGAATGAAAAAATTAGTAATCATGGCTCTATACCGATCACCATTGACTGTAACGTTCTGGCCATAATCGTTTCTGAAGAAGTACGGACCAATGATTCCACCAGCCCATAAAGCGCACCAAACAGTCAGTTTTTCTGGATGTAACGGTGTTTCGACATACACTTGAGGATTAGCTTCACTCCAAATGCGGTAGTTTTGTTTGTTGACGTAGCCATTCAACCAGAAGTGCGCTTCATCGCTAAACAAAATGAAATGGATGTAGTGCGCGATACGTATTCTGCACAGAACTATTATTTTCGAAATGAAATTGCACTATTTGCAAGCGTTGTTTAGGCGTGAGTCTATTCACGATAAATTGCCAAACCAAACTGAGAATAAATCACTTGACAGCTGTTAAATCGGTCGCCATCTTGAACAGTAATGCCAATGAAAAGTTATATACCTCAAAAAAAAACACCCTTTATTTATTTCGACTACCACTTACCGCTACAGCCATCTACGTAAGAATTTGATTCTGCACTCTTCGAGGTTTCTAAGAGAAAAATCGAAAATAACACTACATTTCATTTGAATTGAGATGATCTCTTCTCTTCCCTTAATGTTTTGTTTCTACGTTGGTGAAATTTGAGATATGCTAATTTATTTCAGGATAATTTTTCTTGGATAATTCACCTGTGATACGATTTGAAGTGATATTATGATAGTGTGGTGACAAAAATGGATCATATATCACTGTCTTCCGTTGGAAGCCCACTTAATAGCAAGGATTCAGTTTGGAGTTAATAATGAATCCTCCCCCAAATAAGAGGGGACAAGTTTGTGTCACTGTTTTCAGAGCAAGTCGTGCGTATGACGTGCATTCGGAATAGAAGTCGTGCGAATCGGCCAATAGCTTTTTAAACTTTTGGGAAAACGCGTTATACGTATCTTTGGCTACGCTCATCCGAGAGAGACAGATACCGAAAGTTCATTTCGAGTTGAGGAATTGAATTTCGGGGGTTTATTTACCTATTCCAACTCAAGCTACTGAATTATCTATGTGCGATATATAGACTTTTGGTTTTGTACTGTTACGAACTTATTATTATCATCATTTTTGATGGATAAGAACAAGACCAAACCGACACATTAACAAAAAAATTAGATTGGTAAAGTTTATTTGAAAATACGTGAAAAAAACAGCTTCGTGGACAAAATATAGCAAATGTTTCACTATAGTTTACTACTTCCTTTTTTTCAACGCGAACGATCTCAACACATCAAGATAAAATTTCAAATAAACACTCCGTCAATAAATTTACGCACTACTGAAAATTAGGCAAAAGATTAAGATACATTTTCCCCAAAACTACTGGTCCGATTTGGACGTGACAGGTTATTTTCTTCTGAAAGTTAGTGTTATAGTATGACGTGATTTTATTGAATTTAATTAACATTACCAGCATGGTGCATCTAGACATCTAGACTTAGTAGCAGGCAATGGAAAAAACAAAGAATACCAGTAATTGTCAAATGTAAATGCTAATTGTCAGTGTGATATTTTTTGTAAATTCTTTTTGATAAAAGAATTTGTAAGATTTAGTGTTTCCTCCAATCCTAAATCTTACATGTTAAGAATGTACTCAAACAGCATTATTATTTGAGGAAGATTGGAGTTACCGAAGAATTGGTGAAATATGTCATGGCACAACCCTTTCATTTCTTTGACTGGTCGCACGGAACTTGTGATCATTAATGGAAAACTTACAACTGAGAAGTACATATTGGAGATTTTAAAACCACAACTTATGCCATTTGCGACTTAGATAGGGCAAGGATTTTTGCTGGTGCAAGATGATGCCCGGCTTCATCGAGTTGTGAGAAATTATTTAGAAGAAGTCGGTATGGCCAGCTCGGAACCAGGATTTAAATCCCATAGAGAATCTCTGGGATATTCTTGGGAGGAGATTACAAGAGGAACGTAACTTTAATAGTTTGGAAGACGTACGCAGAGATTGATTGCGATTTGGGAAGACTTGGACCAAAATACTCTCATTTTAAGTATACCACATATGTAAATACTCACTACTGACACTATAATTCAACTTGTTTCTTTTTATTTGTTTCGTTTTCTTATTGTTAGATTTGGATCTTGATTTTCCATAAAATCATGTAATCCTAAAAAATGGTGTTTCTCGAGTAATAAGGAAGATAATGAAGTGAATCGAATATGAAAATGTTGAAAAATGAAAAGGCTCAAGTGTAAGTTCAATTCCAACTTGCTAATTTCATTGTTTTCATTTGAAGATAATTTGCAGCCATATTATTTCATAGTTGATTGCAGTCATGAAAAGAAAAATGCGGCTAGATAGGTAAGTATTGCAACATACCTATCTCAACTTGAATTATATTCTACCTCATAGCATAGTATACTTATACTATGCTAATAGTTAGATTGAAATTTTCGTTGGGGTTGGAGTTTTGCAGAGATCTATCTCATCTTATTATACATTTATAATCAAGTAACGTTTTCCAATTGATGCATTTCTGTCTTACATCAACGAAACATGCAATTTTCAAAATACATTTTCATGAATCGAATTCAGTACAATTCTCAAATTTGGTTTTCACATCCAATTTTGTAATATTTCAGTCACATAGAATTCTATTTAAAATTTAATACAGATTCTCTGTAGCGTTGTACTTCCATTGTTGAAATCCCAAAACTTTGAAATTTGAATAGTATATATAAAAAAAACTGAGAGAGGTTGCTAAAACTTATATAGTAGTATATAGGATGTGAGACATTTGTGCCAACTAAGCGACAATTTTTTTAGAATCTGATGGTATCTAGGATTCACTCAGAAACTGATTCAAATCAAGTGAAAAATAAAACGATATTTTTTTGGCTGGACTCCCCCTTCCAATTTGATTTGATTGTTGACGACCGTGATAGAAAAACATGGTGAAGTATAAAATCAACGGAGGGATTCCTTGAAAAACTCGATATTGCTTCATAACACCCCTGTGTTAAAAAGTGCGTCGGTAGAAATCAGACGAATTAACATTTTGAACGGGAACTGAGTTCTGAAAACAAGCTGCATTAAGGGAAACACTTTATTATTCCAAACTCATCCGACCGAAATGAAATTTGATTTTCCTATCGAGCCCCGAACCAAATCGAAATTCTGAATTTTAATTGACACCGTCTTCGAAAAATTTGCATGCTCTACTCTAACCTACTGCAACTTACCACTCCTAAATTCGTTTCTTTTCTTTTCAGAAGCAGACCTGATCAACATGAATAAATAAGAACTTCACCGATATCGTAATTTATTCTTTCATTCGTTTCCCTTCAAACCGGGTGGCTTCCATTGAAATCAAATGATTATCTACAGAGTATTCTTGACGTATCAATTATGAATTCGGGATTTTGGGAATTAGGTTGGATTGTTGAGGACAGAGATACTCAATGTGATCCGTACACTTCGACAAGAAAGGACCGAACGAGCATTAGCCATTTATTTCCATACAATGATTGATCCTTTTTGGAGAACTGAAGGAATTCGTATCACTCAATTCCACCAGATTGAAATACATAATTAATTATTGACGATAGGCATTTGAGCGGAATTTTTCTTAAGAACAAAGATACTGAAAGTTATGTAACATCCTGTAACAAAATTATGGCTCTGAATGTGTGGATCTCAATTGGAATCCTACATTTTAACTTCATAATCATTAACATAGTCTCATGAAAGACTTTGTTAAGATTAAGAATTAAAAATAGAAATACTACTAAGTGACATCAAATCGAAGTAATAGATGTTGTTGATTGATAGAAAAATGCTTCGTGGATTTCAAGAAAACGATACATAAGCGAAATGCAACTGGATGATGAAACTTACAAGAGTGGAACAATTTTTGTTTCAGTTGTCCTTTAATTTTTGTCTTGAACTATAAACGTTAGTACTTTGCGCTAAAAACTTCATTTTCATCATTATGTGTTGATAAGCCTGAGAATTTTTTTAACCTATTGGATTGAGTCCCTTTAAAATTCATGGACCTCTTGTACAAAAGACGCAGCATTTATTTTGAAAACTATTTGAATTTCAAAGGAAAGATTTTATACGAAATGAAAAATAACAGAATATTTTTCTTCTGTGTTTTGCAGCCGATATATCATGTGTGTCATAAAAATGCAACACCAAGAAGGCGTTCGAATTTTTTGACCAAAATTGGCAGAACTAGAAACTACTATAGCATATCCAAAGTCACTTGGAGGAAGCCTGAATATTTCGATTATAAAGGGTGTTTTTTTTAGAGTTATAGAACTTTAAATTGCAATAAAACAACGATGGATCATTCGATTCACATGAATTTTATTTATCCGCAAGAAAATCTTGTGGCATTACATTTTAAATATGATTTCTGGCATATGACCGCCACGGCTGGCTCGGATGTAGTCCAATCTGGACGTCCAATTTTCGATGACTTTTTCCAACATTTGTGGCCGTATATCGGCAATAACACGGCGAATGTTGTCTTCCAAATGGTCAAGGGTTTGTGGCTTATCCGCATAGACCAATGACTTTACATAGCCCCACAGAAAGTAGTCTAGCGGTGTTAAATCACAAGATCTTGGAGGCCAATTCATAGGTCCAAAACGTGAAATTATGCGGTCACCAAACGTGTCTTTCAATAAATCGATTGTGGCACGAGCTGTGTGACATGTTGCGCCGTCTTGTTGGAACCTCAGCTCCTGGACATCATGGTTGTTCAATTCAGGAATGAAAAAGTTAGTAATCATTGATCTATCCCGATCACCATCGACTGTAACGTTCTGGCCATCATCGTTTTTGAAGAAGTACGGACCAATGATTCCACCAGCCCATAAAGCGCATCATACAGTCAGTTTTTCTGGATGTAACGGTGTTTCGACATACACTTGAGGATTAGCTTCACTCCAAATGCGGCAGTTTTGTTTGTTGACGTAGCCATTCATCGCTAAACAAAATAAAATGAACGTAGTGCGCGATACGTATTCCGCACAGAACCATTATTTTCGAAATAAAATTGCACTATTTGCTAGCGTTCTTCAAGCGTGAGTCTATTCATGATGAATTGCCAAACCAAACTGAGAATAAATCACATGACAGCTGTTGAATCGGTCGCCATCTTGAACAGTAATGCTAACTTAAAATTATATACCTCGAAAAAACACCCTATATTATCTTACTGTTTTTATACTGTAAAAGAATATTTCTCCGACTCTTTTAGTTTAGTTTAGTTAAGTTCTTCAAGTTAAAGTTAAAATTTCATGCTTTGTAACCAGTCTGAACAATAAACAATAAACTGATTATTTTCGGGAGTAATCGTTATTCAATTATTTGAATGAAAATCGAGTGCGTTACGGATCTGCTTCGAGTGCTTTCGGAACAGTTTATCAGGGCCATCCGTTCAATCAGAAAGACAGCGAATGCAGGTCGATATTCCTTCCGTAAGGCCTTAATATCTTCCTTGGGCGTATGTTCTGCGAGTTGAAGTGAAACAGAAGACGGTGTAGTGAAGTATGTAGCCCTGGAATGGGTCGTCTGCCTGCATTTCCTTCCACCTCAATGGGTCCCAATGCCTCCTAAACGCCACCAAGCGGCGAAAATCATTGCAGGATAATGATATTAAACTCATTAAATCAGAATAAGAAGCCCCGGCGCTTTTTACCGGATTTATAAGCTTGGCTGACTTGCTGAGTAGTTTCGCGAAAAATACGGGGCGAAGGGAAATAAAAAAAAAAACGGGGAGGATAGGTGCTGCTAATTTTTTAAATCACTGTCACGTATTGGGTATCAACTCCCTCCTCCCTTCTCTCGATCCCCTATCGATAAGGAACTTATTTAGCTTTCCCTTTTGCCTCCCATTTTTCCAGCGTTTATCACTCGATAAATTTTATTCAAGCCTGGTGTAATTGATCTCTTTGTTCTCTTCTCTTCAAGCCAGTCGAACTTTCAGGAATAAATCCTTGAGACTTCTGATTATTGTATTGCTTTGGGCAAGTTCGATTACTGCTATCGCCTCCCTCCTTATATTCTATGCGATTTATTTGTTTCCCCCTTTTCTTGGCGTTACTGATGAATGTGATTATATTCAAGGCTACTGGATTACCTTCAAATGCTCTTTCACCCAGAAACCTTAGGAATTTGAAAACGGAATTATTTGAACTATCACTGGAAAATTTACAGTTTGTGTCTGGTTTCTTCTCATAACTATGTGTCTATACTGGGTGAGCTAACACCCAGTATAGAATGTCGTAGCAAATTTTAAGCATTAACTTGATCTTAAATAACACATATTGTATTTGTACCACCAGTTAGGGGTCTATTTTAAAACTGTAGAAATGTAGAAGTGTCCTACAATAAATTTTCTTTTCTCAAAATGTTGCTTTTTCCGCTCTTAAAATTTTTTTTCGCATCTGCAAATGCTGAATTCAAAATTAACTAACGGATGTTTTTTTTCGAGGTATATAACTTTAAGTTGGCATAACTGTTCGAGATGGCGACCTATTTAACAGCTGTCAAGTGATTTATTCTCAGTTTGGTTTGGCAATTCATCGTGAATAGACTCACGCCTGAACAACGCTTGCAAATAGTGCAATTTCATTTCGAAAATAATGGTTCTGTGCGGAATACGTATCCCGCACTATGTCCATTTTATTTTGTTTAGCGATGAAGCGCACTTCTGGTTGAATGGCTACGTCAACAAACAAAACTGCCGCATTTGGAGTGAAGCTAATCCTCAAGTGTATGTCGAAACACTGGTACATTCAGAAAAAATGCTGTTTGGTGCGCTTTATGGGATAGTGGAATCATTGGTTCGTACTTCTTCAAAAACGATGATGGCCAGAACGTTACAGTCAATGATGATCGGTATAGAGCCATGATCACTAACTTTTTCATTCCTGAATTGAACAACCATGATGTCCAGGAGCTGTGGTTCCAACAAGACGGCGCAACATGTCACACAGCTAGTGCCATAATCGATTTATTGAAAGACACGTTTGGTGACCGCCTTATTTCACGTTTTGGACCTGTGAATTGGCCTTCAAGATCTTGTGATTTAACACCGCTAGACTACTTTCTGTGGGCCTATGTAAAGTTATTGGTCTACGCGGATAAGCCACAAACCCTTGAGCATTTGGAAGACAACATTCGCCGTGTTATTGCCGATATACGGCCACAAATGTTGGAAAAAGTCATCGAAAATTGGACGTCCAGATTGGACTACATCCGAGCCAGCCGTGATGGTCATATGCCAGAAATCATATTCAAAATGTAATGCCACAAGATTATCTTGCGGATAAATAAAATTCATGTCAATCGAATAATCCATCGTTGTTTTATTGCAATTTAAAATTCTATAGCTCTAAAAAAAACACTCTTTTGTTCCTCTATTGTTGGAAATCCCATCGAATTTTCTATCGCCATAATTCCTATTGGGAAATTTGTCAGAGCATTCACTGGGTGTAAATACAAACAGACAAACAAAATGTAAAATATCCTTTTTCTGTAAAATAAAAAAAATATCACAATTTTCAACATTAACATCAAATGTTTTGCCATCAGTCGAAATGTCGAATTAACTTGAAGAAAAAACAGTGTTGGCAAACCAATTGTTGTTAGTCTTGAAATATTTGTTGTAATTAATTTGTTTTATTTCATTTCATAATGAATTTTCATCAATTAATAATAATATTCTTTTTTTGTGTTTTTTTACTCATTTTCATGGAGTTTTGCAATCTACAGACAGACGGTTATTATTATTAATGAATATATTTGAAAGTGATAATTGTTGGAAAAATATAAGTTAAAAGTACTGTAGAAGCGTGGTAATTGGAAGATAGTCTAGTGTTTTTGGAACCATGATTTCTTGTCCTTCGCTACTAAAAAAAGCCCTTCGTATTCTATTATGCCAAAAAATTCTTTAATATACATGGGCGTACAACTTTGCTTCCGTTTTTTTTTTTTCGAAATTGGAGACATTATTGTATAAAAATGTTTATACATTTATGATTCAAAGTATTGTCCTTCGCTGGTCACTACTTTCTCCCATATTTTGGGAAGCGTACGAATCCCGCTTCGAAAAAACTGGTCATCTTTTGAAGCTATCCAAGAATCGATCCAATTTTTTACTTCTCCATGAGAACGAAAGTGCTAGTCAGCCAGGCCGTGTGCCATTGATCGAAACATTTGATAGTCCAAGGGAGCAACGTCTGAAGAATACTACGCTCAGCTGGTTCCACCAAATACTGAGCATGACCTTGGAACAGTGAATATTCGGTTTGGCCGTCGACGTGAAAGCGTGGCCGGGATATCTCCATGATTTTCTGCGCTTGGGATTATCGTAATGAACCCATTTTTCATCTCCAGTCACAATGTCACAGTCACAAGTGAACAAACGCCGTTCAACATGTCTCGGCTTCAACTCGTACGGCACCCAATTTCCTTGTTTCTGAATAATTCCCATGACTTTCAGGCATTTTGAAATGAGTTGTTGTGTCACTCCAAATGATCCTGCCAATTCTCGCCATGCTGTTCAAAATCACCATTCTTGAAGCGTTGAAACCACTCTCGGCACGTTCTTTCATCACTTATAGCGGCCTCACTATAGGTATTTGAGAGCATTCGATGAGTCTCAGTCGCAAATTTCTTCATATCGAAGCACAAAATTACAACTTTCGGCAAATGACGAGAATTTGGCTCGTAAGCTGACATGTTTTATCGAGATTACCTTTATGATGCAGACACATATACTAAGAAACATTAATGCTCCAACCTTAATACTCATAAAGAATTTCAGAAACGTACCAGAGAACGCAAATATTGAGGTAGGTACCAGGAATTTCACGTTTGATCATGACCAAACATATCCCAATATTCCCAAAGAGCTTGAATTCCTTTGGAACGATTTACGACCCTTTTTTTGATAATACTTGAAAATGATTATTCAGTTATTTTCTCATTAAAAAAAAAGTTCAAAGTTGGCATCTGTCATATTGGAAATTGCATAATTTTCTTAAAGAATGCAGAGAGTGAACTTATGAAAACAGTGGAATATAATGCTTAGATGTTTTCAATTGAATTAATTGATTATTTTATAGGATATGGGTAGTATACACGTCTTATTGAACTCAAATAACTGAGTAGAAAATAAAATAATTTTGAAACTCTGAGAAAAATAATAATCAAACATTTAATAAAACAATATTGAAAGTAGTATTCGAAAATCATGTCCTAAATCCCAAAGAACATCACGTCAGCTTTTCTAAAAACTTCATTAGCTTCGATGGAACGTCTATTTTACAGTGTTCAATCGATAGCTGGACGAAAATTGTATATTGAACATGCGAAAAAAAAAGGCTTGCCATATATGCGGGCCAGCGTGAGTCAATTTTCAGTTCATCAGACAATGTCCAGTCTTTTTTTACACATAACTAGCGCTTTTTTATTTGACGGAGCGAATTCACGAAATATTTCACCCTTTTTTTCATTTATCTTACAAATTGTCAATGAATATCCGATACGTTGATTTGGAAGGCATGCCGGATATTTTTATGAAACATAGTTTCATTAGATATTTCAGCTCGGTATTCACTTTTTCACGAGAACAATGGAAGCGGTGAAATCTATTGGCAATACCTGTTGAACAGTATCGGATTAGTAGAATTTTCCTGAAAATTTCATTCAAAACGAAATCCCCTAGACAGTTATCATTCATATGCTGACCTAACAACGTATAACGAAAGTTTTGCTCTTTACACTGTTTTTTAGCTCACATAAAAAATAATAATATTATCGAAAAATCATTAATTTTTAAAGGTTGCAAGGATAAGCATTTTCCACGAACTTATTTGCATTGTGTTGCCAAACTTTTAGATTGATAGCACCGTTTAAGGGTTGTTATAAAATATATATTATATCAAGCATCAGTGCTTCTCAAAATGTTCCCTGATGAATGGAAGTGGTATCAGATCAATTTGAAGAAGAACTACAATGGAACAAATTTACATCAACATCAATAAAAAATTCGTTAATGTTTCATGATAAAATTTAGATTATCTACGCATTGCCCAAGTTGATACTTCATTGAAAATCCCTTTAAATGTTTTTGAGCGATTCTATATTATCTTAGTCGGGTAACTTGGATTCAATTTATGTATCAAAAGTTTATAATAATAAGTCCCAGGTTTGTCACATGACACCAACAACACCATACCACTTTTTTCTCGGTAGTATCCAAATTTTTGAACATAGAGATACGTTTGGAGCGATATATTCGAGTTAAGTGACGCTAGAATATTATTTGGTTGTTTCTTTATTGTCGCTATGGTATTCAGTCACATTACAAAGATATACGGTTCAAACTTGGTCTTGATAGAAGATCAAGGTCGGAGGGATTTCGTGTAAAACGGAAAATTCAGACAAAAAGGGTTAGACCCCCTGTATATTTGCGTTTCAAGAAGGAATTTGATGAAATTCTAGTTGTTTTGGGAGGATTTTCATATCAAACGAACTATTTAGAAGGAAACTCGTATATGGAACACCCTGAATATTTGTAGTTCGAAATTGAATGTGATCGAATTCAAGTGGTACCCATGGGCGCCCGCAGAAATTTTTTTCAGGGGGGGCAAAATGAAAATTATTGAAAAACGATAAGGCGTCCATGATTGTCATTGAAAACCGGAAAATTGTTGTAAATCAATTACTTTCCTTTTTTCCATGCCCTTTGGATTGAGAAAGTAATATTGAGGGTGTTGTGCTGAAAAATGAGGTAATCTTAGGGGGGGCCATAACGTCACTTAATCAACAAATTGTAAATATTCCTTGACACTGAAAACTTCCCACTGTTTTATAATTTACATTTACATTTTTGTAGGTATGTATAAATGATATTTTGGTGGAATGTTTCATATGCAATATAATGTATGTATTTTGAATAAAGAGAAGGGATAAGATCAAACTGAAGTGGCAACAGTTAGTGGAAAGTTTTAGATATATGTTTTACAATTTTTTTCATACAATGTTAATTATGTATGATTTTCGTGCGTTTATTCAAAACTTAATCCTCATTCACCCTTAAGAAAAGAATTAATTTTCAAAACGTCATTTACTCAATAACTTGTAAATATTCCTTAACTCTAAAAACTTAGCCACTGTTGAATAATTTACTTTTTGAAGGTATATGTACGAATGATGAACTATTTAAGTGGAATGTTACATATACAATATAATGTATGTATTTTGAATAAAGAGAAGGGATAAGATCCAACTGAAGTGGCAACAATTTGTGGAAAGTTTCAGATATATGTTTTACAATTTTTTTCATACAATGTAAAGTATGTTCATTTTCATGCGTTTATACAAAATTCAGTCCTTATTAACCCTGGCAAAGAGGATTTTATTTTAAAAACGAAACTTACTCAATAAAGACCAGTCGGCAGACCCCCTAAGCGCTGGAAAGACTCCTGGATATCTACCTCCACCGAGGACTAAAGTGGAATATACAAGCCCTAGGCTTAAATTAAGAAGAAGAAGAAGAAGAAGAAGACTCAATAAATTGTAAATACTCCGTATCACTGAAAACTTACCCACTGTTGAATAATTAACATTTTTGAAGGTATATGTATAAATGATGAACTTTTCAGGTGAGATGTTTCATATGCAACATAATGTATGTATTTTGAATAACGAGAAGAGATAACATCGAACTGAAGTGGCAACAGATTATGGAAAGTTCTAAGTATATGTTTTACAATTTATTCCATACAATGTAGAGTATCATTTATACAAAATTTAATCCTCATTCACCTGAAGAATAGAATTTATGAAACGTAACTTACTCAATAAATTGTAAATATTCCTTATCCCTGAAAATGATTTACATTTTTGAATGTGTTTAGACGAACTTAGAAGATCTTTAAAACTTTACAATAAGATCGAATCGAAGTGGCAACAGTTTGAGGGATGCTGGTGAACTTCGCCATATATAAAACAAATGGTATCTAGGTCGGGGAGGATGAAAGAATTCAAGATAGAAGATAGGCGCTGGCCGGCATTTAGCAACAGGGGTCGGAGATAAAGTAGCTGGCGGTTATCTGCGTCATGCATGCACGTCCTGCACATTTACCTCCCTTTTTAGAGGCAGAAAAGAAAACTCCGCTCCTCTGAAGATTTATTTCCACATTAAAAATTACTTAAGCATCCTATTGAATTTAAATTGCCACCTTAGTTACTTCAGATGCAATTATTTTTCGACGCTTTCTTATAAATATATAAATAAATCAATGTGGAACGAACGTACCAAACAGGGCAAAGAATGATTCATGATCTTTTTAATCCGGGGACTGTGGGTGACGTAATTTATACATTCATCTAATCCTGATACGGCTCTGCTGACAAAGCTTTTCACTCCTTTGTTGCACATACAACTGATTCTGTATTGAATGCTGCTAATAACGCTGTTCGAACTAGAGACTTTGATTCAATTTTACTGTTATTCGAAACCATGACGAAAATGGAAAAACACGAAATATACCAATGAATATATGAAAAATATTGTATAGAAAAAATGAGGAAAGCATTGGCGTGAATTCAAGAGCTTTCAGCTCTTGTTCACTCATGTTCGGTGGAATTTGACGGAATCTGAGATATAGAAATTTTAATACAATAAAAATAATCAGATTCATCTGATATGATAACCCACTAAACTATGGAAATATCTTTCAGAGCACATACAGATTTCATTGAGGAAATTGTACCAAAAGAGGGATAAATAACAAAAAATCATATCCCAATTAGTCTCTTAATGAATTGTTGAATACACAGTCCTGTATCATTATTGGTATACTACTTTGCTTCCGCCGTTTTGTAATAGATGGTTGAAGCGGTAAGTGGTAGTCAAAATAAATATATCGTAGATGTCATACAATAAGCCTAGGTATTTTTAAACATAACGCCATCAAGATATTAGTCGATTTGTGACTATATCATGAAGTTATTCTCAATTAAACATGTCAGCTTACGAGCCAAATTCTCGTCATATGTGGAAGGTTTTAATTTTCTGCTTTAATCTGTAGAAATCTGCGGCTGAGGCACATCGAATGCTCTCAAATACCTATGGCGCGGCCGCTATTAGTGAAAAAATATGCCGAGAGTGGTTTCAACGCTCCAAGAAAGGTGATTTTGACGTAGAAGACTAGCAGGGAGGTGAAAGAAAGAAGGTTTTTGAAAAAGCAGAATTGCAGGCATTACTTGATCAAGACTCGTGTCAAACGCAACAAGAATTGGCAGGATCATTGGGAGTGACGCAACAAGCCATTTCGAAAAGCCTGAAAGTCATGGAAATGATTCAGAAACAAGAAAATTGGGTGCCGTACGAGTTGAAGTCAAGAGATGTTGAACGGCGTTTGTTTGCTTGTGAACAGCTGCTTGCAAGTCAAAGACGGCAGGGATTTCTTCATCGCATTGTGACTGGAGACGGAAAATGGGTTTATTATGATGAACCCAAGTGCAGAAAATCATGGGAATATCCCGGCCATGCGTCCACATCGAAGGCCAAACCGAATATTCACGGTTCCCAGGACATGCTTAGTATTTGGTAGAACCAGCTCTGCGTAGTACATTATGAATTGTTAAAACTGACTGAAACAATCACAGGCGATCGTTATCGAACGTAATTAATGCAATTGAGCCGGACATTGAAAGACAAACGGCAGCCATACGAGAGACATGATGAAGTGATTTTACAGCATGACTTTGCTCGACCCCATGTTGCGAAAGTGGTCAAGTCAAGACGTACTTGGAAACGTTTAAATGTCCTTACCCTAGTAATATTTTCCAGACATTGCTCCCTCAGACTATCACTTGTTTCGATCAATGGCACAAGGCCTGGCTGACCAGTACTTCTAGTCTTATGAAGAAGTAAAAGATTGTATCGATTCGTGGATCGCTTAAAAACATGACCAGTTTTTTCAACGCGAGATTCGTACGCTGCCCGAAAGATGGGAGAAAGTAGAGGCCAGCGATGGACAATACTTTGAATCATTAATATATATCAAGTTTTCTACAATAAAGCCTCGAATTTCGGAAAAAAACGGCGGAAGCAAAGTTGTAACTTTTTTTTCCATTTGGGTGGTTATTTTTCCAATTATTGAGGAAACTTTGAAGTTCCGCACAGCATCTAATTCCCATGAGTAATTTACGTTTAGTTTCCATGAAGAGAAATTATGTATTTCTGAACATATCACACGAATTTCAAATCTCGTTTTAGGATTTTTTTATTTATGAGATTTTTCCCATACTCTCGATATATTTTGCGATGAAAACTGAAATGATAACCAATAGTGTAAAATTTGATGTAATTTCAATTCAAAATTTTCAATTGAAATGTCTTCTTTTTTCCGTAACAGAAAGTAAAGTTCTTTCATTATTCATTAGACAATGTATACGAGTAGTGAAAGCCATTAGGGTTTGTCTACCAATATGACGATAAAAAGTAATTAATCTGAAGTGTTTACATCGCTTCTGAAATTAATGATTCAGCAAATTACTCGTTTTAGAACATATATCCGTTCTCGTACCCCTAAATGTTGGAATTGCTAATACAAGACAGTGAGCGTAATGTTATTAAGGAAGAATCATAAAGTAGCTCGATTTGTCGCAAAATGTAAAAGCTTCGGCTTTCCTAATAAATATTTGACGGGGATCCGCCATCTCAGTTTGGAAGGATATATTGTTATCCTTGTTTTAATGCTTGCATCTGTCAGTTAATAGCTGCAAAAGCTGGAGAGGAAATTAATATGGGTTACACTTGTAAGTTTCCTCAACAATATGATTCCTCACTTTATGATCTCTTGATTGAGCAGTCTGTTTCTTGGAAATTTGAAGCTGTTCGAGAAAATTGAAAGCGGGTTGAACTCAATCTGAGATTTGATTAACATTTGACACTATGAATGAAATCATCAAAAAGTTGAGGTATATTTTCATATTTTTGTCTAGATGTCTTTTAAACATCTAGAATTATTCTATTTAAGACTTGAATTAAGGAGAGTTTGATCCAAAAATATTGTTAATGAAATTTTAATGTTTAGAATTTCATATAAGTGCTATGAACTACGAAACTACAAATTTTGAATTGAGTTTTATCGATTAAGTATGCATATCAAATTCTTGAATTAATTTTTTGCATAGTTCGGTAGGATTTCTTCAGAACGCTACGAACATAATCGAAATAACATCCGACTAACAGCGAATTGAAAATAATTTTTCACAATATGAGTTGATATTCGACATTGCTCATTCATGGTGGACAAATTGAAGCTTAGTTACTGAAATATGTTGAAGTATCATTTTTTTTTGTCTTCATACAGAAAAAAGCAGCAGCAAATGAAGCCAAAAACAATATCATGAAGATACGAGTGACAAAAAAATGAACTGTCAAGAGCTGCAATGAATATGCCGTGGTTCATAAGAAATCAACAAATCTACACAGACTTAGAATGGGAAACTGCCTCAGATTTCCTAGAGAGAGCAAGTCAGCATCCTAATGACAAACTAAAAAGAATTCAGTTGTGAAGATGTTATTAGGATACCAACCTATCATGAAAGACCCAGAGATCAACTACCAAAGAACAGGGATTGAGGAAAACTCAATTGCAAATATAAAAAAAAGGAGTATCCTGTGAGAGACCTAGGTTAACAGCAAAACCGCAAGATAGAGAACGTGATATATTAAGTGTACACCTTTGCAATAGATGGCTGTAGCGGTAAGTGGTAGTCGAAATAAATAGCTCGTAGATGTCATACAATAAATAAGCTCAGGTATTTGAAAACTTAACGTCATCGAAATATTTGTCAATTTATCGACGTTATTCTCGATTAAACATGTCAGGTTACGAGCCAAATTGTCATCATTCGCGGGAGGTTCTCATTTTCTGCTTCAATATGAAGAAATCTGTGGCTGAGGCTCATTGAATGCTCTCAAACACCTATAGTCAGGCTATTAGGGAAAGAACATGCAAAGAGTGGTTTCAAAGCTTCAAGATCGCTGATTTGTGGTTTTCGAAGATGCAGAATTGGAGGCAACACTTGATCAAGACTCGTGTCAAATGCAACAAGAATTGGCAGGATAATCGGGAGGGACGCAACAAGCCATTTCAAAACGCCTGAAAGTCCTGGGAATGATTCAGAAACAAGGAAATTGGGTGTTGTACGAGTTGAAGCCAGGAGATGTTGAACGGAATTGTTTGCCTGTGAAACCTGCTTGCTAGGCAAAGACGGAAGAGATTTTTGCATCGCATTGTGACTGGATTCGAAAAATGGGTTCATGCACGGTCATGCTTAGTATTTGGTGGGACAAGCTCGGCATAGTATATGTGAAACCAGTTATAAACAGAAAAGGGTTAATAGACAAATAGATGTCCAGAACCTTGAGAAAAGTAGGTTAGGTTTAGTGCGGTAGGTTGTCTATATCAAGAGAGGAGTGACACACTGCTCGACCTTTTATAAGGATGAGGATTACATGAAAAAGAATTTCAACAAGTGTCATTAGGGATTCACGGATTGGCTTGATTTTCAAGCTACTTGGCTTGAGCTTGACTTGATTTCAAGTCAAGCTCAAGTCCAGTTGTAGGTTTTCAATATCAAGTCAAGTCAAGTATTTATTTATCAAATACTTGAATCATATCAAGCTACTCGATTTTTGGCAGTTTTATTGTGTAGTGTTACATCAATAAAAAAATGATGAAATGAGAAGGAACCTTGCAAAAAACACTTTCATTTAATGAACTTATTATATAAAAGAACCAAAATTATCAACTTTTTTGAAATAGAAAGATAAATTAAATCACTATAAATCATAACAAAAAACATGAAATTTCTTAATATTGAAAAACCTCCAGGTTTTGTTTTATTTCATAATTTTCCATCCAGAATCTGAGACACATGAGGCATCTTATAGATTTGTCGCCTAACCTATGGCGGGTTTTTGTAACTGAAAGAGCAGCTCTGAAAAATTTTCTTTCAACAGGAGCTGAAGATGCTGGCGTTGATAAAAAACCTTGACAATTCTGAGCTCAAGAATGTAATTTTTCACGAGCTTGATTTTCGAGTCGAGTAGTTGGTTAAAATGCCAAGCTACTTGGCTTGATGAATCCCTAAGCGCCAGTGCTTTTCTAGATCATTTCAAAAACATACATAGAAGATTTCAATTCAAGTCTGGATATGTTAAATTTAAAAAACCCAAAATCAATATCCTGGATTTTCAAGCTATTGAAATCTGATTCGTTAAGTCCTGAAATGCTTGCCCTGAGCATCCCTCCAGGATATACCAAACAGTTAATTCATTCAGGGATTCGCAGAGAAAGGATTATGTTAGGACGTTAACCGATTCAATCGTTCAAAAACATAAACTATGTCGTTGTCTGCTTGAAGGGGGTGACCTGTTCGCCATCCTCCCTTCCACTCTAACCCCCTCGACTATGCACATTGGTATTCTGGCGGGTTGCCATACCTCAGCCACCTAGAGAAATAAATTTGCAATAATCTGCATCGTATCACGTCAAGGAGTACTCCTAACTTAATTTGTATTTTATTTATGACGCAAACATTCTGCATGGGACTAGCGAATTAAGCAGAGAGGAAATCTTCAGATTGAAGTGGCTTATCGTGATTTTATGAATATTCATCTGGGAACACAATCATATATATTTCATTTACGTTAGAATCATTCCTCTGTAAACTAGCGAATGAGAAAAGTTCACTGAATCTAATTTGAGAACAAACTTTGGCTTTGGGCAACAGCATTTCATTTATGCCATTTTTTTTGGTCCAAATTTTAGGCAGGATTACAGTGAGATCCTGAATAATTGAATAAATTCTAAGGTTTACACAAAACAACTTTTCACTTTTTCGGTGGGACTATTTAGACACTTATTTCATCTATCTATCTGAGCTGAAAAAAAGAAGAAAATTGTAGATGAAATTATGGAGAGACCTGTTCAGGGAACGAGCGCTCAGAATGAAGTCCGATTCAATTTCCTCAAATTTATTTTCCATGTAGTTCTGAAAACTAGTTCGATGCTCACAATAATGGAGATATTTTAAAATTTTCTTAGGGTGTTTGGTTGAAAACTCAATACCTCAAAACCATTATCCGTTTTGAAGATTTTGTTATTGTGTTATTTCATTCAATAAACTAGCGAATGAGAAAAGTTTACTGAATCTAATTTGAGAACAAACTTTGGGTTTGGGCAATAGCCTTTTCATTTTTGCCACATTTTTTTTTGGTCCAAATTTCAAGCAGGATTACAGTGGGATCCTGAATAATTGAATGAATTCTAAGGTTTACACAAAACAACTTTTCACTTTTTCGGTGAGACTATTTAGACACATATTTCATCTATCTATCTAAGCTGAAAAAAAAGAGAAAATTGTAGATGAAATGATGGAGCGACCTGTTCAGGGAACGAGCGCTCAAAAAAAGTCCGATTAAATTTCCTCAAATTTATTTTCTATATAATTCTTAGAACTAGTTCGATACTCACAATTTTGGAGATGTTCTAAACTTTTTTTGGGGTTTTTGATTGATGAAAGTCCCCGGTCTACCATAGTAAAACACATTTTTTTTGGCAAAATTCGATTTTATTATTCAACATAGTTGCCTTGGAGGGCGTTACAGCGATTATAGCGATCTTCCCACTTTTCGATACCATTTTTGTAGTACGATTTGTCTTTCACTTCAAAATAGGCCTCAGTTTCGGCTATTACTCCTTCATTGGCGCTAAATTTCTTTCCAGCGAGCATTCCTTTGAGGTTTGAGAACACAAAAAAGTCGCTGGGGGCCAGATCTGGCGAAAACAGTGGATGCAGAAGCAATTCCAATTCATGCAATTTTGCCATTGTTTCATGATTTCATCCTTTAAACGATCCAATAACTATATAATAATCGCTGTTGATGGTTTGGCCTTTTTGAAGGTAATCAATGAATATTATACTTTGCGCATCCCAAAATACTGATGCCATAACCTCGCCAGCTGACTGTTGTGTTTTCCTCGCTTTGGATTCGGTTCATCGTGTGCAGTCCACTCAGCTGATTGTCAATTGGACTCCGGAGTGAAATGATGGAGCCATGTTTCATCCATTGTCACATATCGATGCAAAAATTCAGGTTTATTGCACTTAAACAGCTTCAAACACTGCTCAGAATCATTAACACGTTGTTGCTTTTGATCGATTGTGAGCTCGTGCGGCACCCATTTTGCACATAGCTTTTTCATGTACAAATATTTGTGAATAATATGATGTACACGTTCGGATGATATCTTCACAATGTCTGCTATCTCGGTCAACTTCACTTTATGGTCATTCAAAATTATTTTGTGAACTTTTTTCATTTTTTCGTCGGTGACAGCCTCTTTTGGGCGTCCACTGCGTTCGCCGTCTTCGGTGCTCATTTCACCACGTTAAACTTCAGCATACCAATTAATGATGGTTGATTTTCCTAGTGCAGACCCCGGAAACTGTTCCTCAAGCCAAGATTTTGCTTCAACTGTATTTTTTCTCTTCAAAAAGGAATATTATCACCATACGAAATTATTTTTTTCCCTATTTTGTCAAATAACGAAAGTAGCTACACTCACAACGCAATATGTCACAAACTATGGATTTAATATTAGCACCGTCATTTGCGCATCTGACCAGGGACTTTTTAATTGGCCTAATAATAACACTAGACTGATGAGTTGAAAACTGTTTTTTATACAAACTTCAACACCCTGAGCATATTACGATATAAGTTTATGGGAACTTTTTTCCATGAAAAGAATTGTTTCATCCGACGCCAAAGTTACTGAACTGAAATCTGGACCACCCTGTAGGTTTGTGTATTTCAAATGGAAAGAAATATATTTATATTAGAGTTTAGTATCTAACTACAGCTACTTCAACATAGGGAAACTACGTCATTCAATTCCAATTAAGAAAATAGTCGAATTATTTCAGTTTTAATTTTGATTTTCATATATCCCCTTGAATATTATGATGTTATTAAAGGAAATGGATAATGATAATTTCTGTAGATGCTCCAATGTCTGAAAATAGTTCTCTCAACATCCAGCAGAAACAAGAAAATGGCACTTCTCTATCAGTCCGATTTTCGTCCAAATAAACGAATACCTAAATGAATTATTAATTTCTCGCAAATACAAGAGTAGAAGGTAGTTTGGATCTGATTGAGAACATTCTATTTGCTGAGTTGCTGAAGGAAATGAATAATGCATTGGTCAAATATAACTTAGTGCAGTATTGAACTATTGATACCGAATTCCTAGTTGTTGACGCGTTCGTGGTTAAGATGGTCAGTGCGAACATGGGGATGAAATCGAAGACAGCATCGCAGGGTTGTTTACAATCAGCCAGGGGCGAGTCATCCACCGCAAAAGCTCACTAGATCGATTCAGTTCTATCCGAGGTGAAGAACTCGATATGACCAGAGTAGCTCTCGAGTTTAGTGATCCTTTTTATCAATCGCTATTATTCGTAGGTAGTGTAATCGATCGTATAATTTAAAAAATTACTATTCTTCGATTTCGAAAGAATTCTATCCAATAACTTGAAATACTTTTCCAAAATTTGAAATTTAGATATAAGAATAGAGACTCTTTCTCAGTTGGTTTTAGATATCAAATTTACAATTTTTATTGTTTTCAACTCACAAATAACTTAACTTCCCTAATATCAAATATAAATTATATACTAATGAATTCATATTACTAGTTATATCTTTTCAATTCGGCATCTTCCAATTCAATATTCTTTTATATCTTCTCTATCCAATTACCATACTTCTCAGTCTTAAAGAATATTAAAAAAAAATTCCTAGGGCACCAAATTTTAAAGGCGGCATTTCAAGCTTGATCAACAAAAATTACTTGTGTAGAAATGGAAAGTACCGAATGAGATTTAATTCGGTCAGCCACAACAGGAAGGAATACCGACAAATTTGATATCATACAGTAAGCTTAGGTATTCGTAAACATAACACCATCGAAATATTATTCGATTTGTGTCTGTACCATAAAGTAATTCTCGATTGAACATTCTCGTCATTTGCAGGAGTTTTTAATTTTCTGCTTTAATATGAAGAAATCTGCGGCTGAGGCTCATCTACTGCTCTCAAATACCTATGGTGAGCCGCTAATAGTGAAAGAACGTGCCGAGAGTGGTTTCAACGCATCAAAAACGGTGATTTTGGTGTCGAAGTCCAGCATGGCGGTGGAAGAGAGAAGGTTTTCGAAGATGCAGAAAATTTACTATGTATATTGAATAAAAGTGGACCTATAAGAGATCCTTGTGGTACTCCCGCTTCAATTATTCTTGCTTTCGAACTCATAACCTCGATGTTGGCCGTATC
This sequence comes from Harmonia axyridis, assembly GCF_914767665.1. Taxonomy (NCBI): domain Eukaryota; kingdom Metazoa; phylum Arthropoda; class Insecta; order Coleoptera; family Coccinellidae; genus Harmonia; species Harmonia axyridis. Next base: position 4,295,641 of record NC_059508.1, read on the forward strand.
TTCTATTTTCCTAATTTGATTGCATCACCTTTATCAGCCTGAAAGGATAACAATTCGAATGATTTGGTTGTCATAGTTGACTTTCTTTATCGGAGAATTTCGAATTCAAACAGAATGAGACAGTTTAGATGAGATGCAGAGGCTTTGAGAGTGTCTAAAACGGATTGTATTCAGTGTATCGGGATAGAAAAGGACGACTGAAGAGAAAACAACCCCTCGTCTGTACCAAGGAATGAGAAACACGCATCGGATGACCCAACCGCAAGCTATTGTCTGTCCACAGGGGAGCCCTGTTCTTTATCAAAAACTCCAAACGCTTTGCTGACGTCCGCACACAAGGTATACTAATTTTATTGCCGATCAAAAGGCGACGGGCATTAGAACCCTCTTCTTCCAACCCCTCCGGTTTCTTTCTTGCAATTATAAGAATAATGTTGAGGGGTCGGAATCTTCGTTCAGAAATTAACCAACATAATTAGCAAAAACTTTGAATGGTTATCAGCGCGACGCTTTCAGAGACGACTCCCTATTGTGAAGTGTTGTTTTATAATTTCAGAAATCGATTTTTATCGGCTGCAGTCGTTTTTTTGCCACTGATGGCGTCTCGACGTCTTGGGATTGACGGAAATACAAGGCGTTCGAAAACAGCATGATCGAGCAAGTTTGTACGAATGGAAATCCATATATACTAACTGACTAAGAAACTGCAACATCCAGAAGGAGCTTTATAAATTTTAAATTTTCTTTGGTAAAACACAGATAGTATAGCAAGGAGTAAATGATTTAAATTTGTAGAAAAAAAGGAAGGGTTTACAATTTTTTGAATAAATTTATTAATTATGTGTTTGTCCACCGCGATCATTTATACACTCCCCAACACGTCTCGGCATTGATGCAATAGCATGGTCTATTTTCTTGAGGGATACTATCCCAAGCTACCTGTACTTTCCTGTATTCCCAAGCCTTCTACCCATGATGTCCCAAGCATGCTCTATGGGCGAAAGATCGGGGGATGTGGGCGGCCATGGCAAAATATTCACATGGGTCGCTTCGAAAAAGGTTAAATTAAGTTTGGCAGCATGAGGTCGGGCATGATCTTGCTGAGATATTGGTTTTCCCGAGACTGTTAAGGTTATTGATAAAATGAGTTACCTCTTACTCAGCTTAGTAGCTTTTACACGGAAAAAAATAATCAGGTTTTTCTGAAATGATAACCTACTCAACTATGGAAATATCTTTCAAGGCACATACAGATTTCATTCAAGCAATTGTAACAAAAATCCTATCCCCATTAGTATCTCTATGAACTTTTGGATACACATTGTTGTAGCATTATAACTATTAGGTGTACAACTTTGCTTCCTTCGTTTTGCAAGAGATGGCTGTAGCAGTAAGTGATACTCGGAATAAATAGATCGTAGTTGTTATACAATAAGCTTAGGTATTTGTAAACATAACGCCATCGCAATATTATATTTGATTTGTGTCTGCGTCATGAAGTTATTCTCGATTAAACATGTCAGCTTACGAGCCAAATTCTCGTCCTTTGCGGGAGGATTTAATTTTCTGCTTTAATATAAAGAAATCTGCGGATGATGCCCATCTGATGCTCTCAAATACCTATAGTGAGGCCGCTATTAGTGAAAGAACGTATCTTGGTTTTAAAGCTTTAAGAACAGAGATTTTGACGTGGAAAACCAGCATGGAGGTGGAAGAGAGAACATTCTCGAATATGCAGAATTGGAGGCATTACTTGATCAAGACTCAAGTCAAACACAACAAGAATTGGCTGAATCATTGGGAGTGGCACAACAAGCCATTTCGAAACACCTGAAAGTCATGGTAAGGATTCAGAAACAAGAAAATTGGGTGACGAAAAATGGGTTCATTACGATAACCCAAGCGCAGAAAACCATGGGGATATTCCGGTCTTCCTAGAACGCAATTAATGCGTTTGAACCGAGCATTGAAAGACAAACGGCTGTAATGCAACGAAAGACATAATAAAGTGATTTTACAGCATGACAATGCTCGACAATGATAGGTTTTTTCAATGCGGGATTCCTACGCTGCCCGAAAGAAGGGAGAATGTAGTGATCATCGATGGCCAATATTTTGAATCATACATAAATGTCTAATCAGTTTTTTTTCATAATAAAGCCTTACATTTCGGAAAATACATTGGAAGCACAATTGTACGCCTATAGACACGATATCTTACAATAATACCGAATTTCGTACCAGAATGAATGCTCATCAGATAAGAATGTCTTCGATTTTTACATCTTCATGCATTTGAGTCTTTTTCTCGACTTACTCAACGAAACCAAAAAACGGTGATCTTATATAATTATGGTGAAAAACGTCACTATCGAAATATTGAAGAACGAACCACGTTTTCTGGAAACCTCTTAATGCAGAAGATTACCGTATTCTTCAAGTTCCCACTCAAAATTCGGAAAAAGTTCCAAATAGACCGTTTTAGGGTGACGCATATTGGGTTCTTTATGGTGTAGTAATTTGTTCCGCAGCCTCCCTCTTCTTACTGAGAGGCCATCTCGAGATGCTTATTCTAACTGCGGAAGCGACAAGGGTAATCACATCCGAAACAAGAGACAACAAATCATTCCACCGCAGAGTTTCTTAATCGTTCTCCATTGTGAAAGAATGTCACATTCAAGAATAACGGAGTTGGAATTACACCCCTGAGTAAAATTCTACCTTAATCATTTCATTCTAGTAAAGTACTTATGTGTACGTTAATTTTTAGGTTACGCAGGCTTCTTGTTAGAAGTTTACTGCTTTGACTTCACCATAAATGAGCCGAACAAGCCGTGAGTATCCTGCTTAATGCGGTGTATATTGCCTATTAACCCCTTCTGAATGAGCCTATAAAACATTTGAGTTTTTTCTCAAGGGTTGCATCAATTTGTTTTTCTCTTTTTTCTTGGATCATTGACTGGTTTAATTCAAGGCAGGGGTGAAGAGCTGTACCTTCATTGGTTCGCAAATATTGACGTCTGAAATTCTCTTCGACATAACACTATGTCAAAAAAAAAACGGAAAATGTTTCACTATGATTTATAATCTCATTGTATCATTCATCAGATCTTTCAAAGAGTGTTAGCAGAGTTATGCCTCCAATTCTGCATATTCGAAAACCTTCTCTCTTCCACCATCATGCTGGTCGTCGACGTCAAAATCACCGTTTTTGAAACCACTCTTGACACGTTCTTTCACTTATAATTGACTCACCATAGGTATTTGAGAGCATTTGATGAGCCGCGGCCTGAGGTTTCTTCATATTAAAGCAGAAAATTAAAAATGATTTGGCTCGTGAGCTGACATGTTTAATCGAGAATAACTTTATGATGCAGACACAAATCGACTAATAATTCGATGGAGTTATGTTTACAAATACCTAAGCTTATTGTATGACATCTACAATCTATTTATTTAGACTACCACTTACCGCTACAGACACTATTGTGAAACGGTGGTAGCAAAGTTGTACACTTAATAGAAACTGAATATCTTGTAACATTGTGAACTAGAATTTGAGAGACTTTGTAAATATATTCATACATACTTAATGAGACACCCAGAAGACGCTTGGTTAGGTTATCGGATCATACCCCTAAGCAATCGATAAACCAATTTGAAATTTATGTGCAACATTTTAAACTTATATGTGATTTTCAATATACATGTCAATGGGGTCCAAAACTGGTTCTTCAACATATTCAGACTTCAAATGTACCGGGTTTTTCACCATAATTTGACCCCCCCTTTAACTTTGTTACTAGAAGAGGTACAAAAAAATGTTTTCTACAAAAGTTTCACGAAATCGACTAGTGTTTTTTAAAAAGAAATATATACAGAGTGGGCAACATATTGATAGCAACTTCATTTTTTCCAATAGAACACCCTGTATATTTTCTATATTTGACTACATTCTTTTCCCCCGATTTCAAATATATAACATATGTTTGGCCTATCTCTCTTATTCTGAATGCCAAAGAGTTTCAAATTTTAAGAACCACCTGGCAAATTATCAGTTTCAAGTGAAAGGCTGCGATAATTCAAACTGCCCTTTTTTGAGTTATCTCGTTGAAAATGATATATAACATACGTTTGTCATTGAATAAAACTATTCATCGAATATGCACTACACAGAAGCGGAAAAATTTGAAATATTTTCGCTTTATGTGGAGAACAATGAAAATAACAAAGCTACAAGGAGAGAATGAATGGCATCCAAATCATCCAATTCCAATTTATAGTGAAAAATGTATGTCATATCGTCGCCAACGAGATAACTCAAAAAAGGGCATTTTGAATTATCGCAGCCTTCCACTTGAAACTGATTACTTGCCAGGTCGTTCTTAAAATTTGAAACTCAGGTACTCAGAATGAGAGATTCTGAGTACCTGAGAACTACAATCAAATACAGATGCACGAAATTACAACATTAAAAGTTAAAATCTTATTTTTAAAATCTTTACAAACATATAAATTCAGAAAGTGAGGAAACATGTTAGAAAAATATCGTGTTTTGACTAGAGTTGTCGACTTACATTTTCACTTTGTGTGGTTCCGTTGTCAATAATTAAAATGTTGGAAATGATAACAACTGCTTGCATAAAGGACTTTTCTCTAATTCTGTGGTTATTCCGTTCATTCTTCCACATCTTGTAGAACAAAATCGTGCGAGAATATATCAGAAACGCACAGTTTTCATGGTTATATTTTATTATTCTATGTTGGCACTCCGAACTTTCCGCTACGGCTTTATCTGTCAATTCATCAAATTGCCTTAAAGAAATCAGTTCTGCCAACCAACATTTTTCAATACAAAAATCACTAAATTATATTTATGGAAATATTTCATTAATTTCAATGAAAATGCAATGAATTAGAGAAAATAATGTATAACACTCGTACAGAAGGCTCATTCTACCACTCGTTCATTCCAAAACTCGCCACTTCGTGGCTCGTTTTTGAATTTTGAACTCGTGGAAGAATATCAATGCCTTCTGCACTTGTATTATAAATAACTATTTAAAAACTGAGGTTAGCATATCAGTTGTTTATGGAGTGTGCGCGTTTTATCTTGGTTGGACAACAGCTTCTATCAATCTTTCATTTTTCCTATTGAATAATAGTACGCGGTATTCAGATTTTCTATGTCATTTCTCTTATTGATGGAATTTTTGTCCTGTTTTATGGATATCATCTCATGTAATAACCGTTTCTTTAAACTTGTCTGCCTACCTAATATTCCTACTGAGCCCGGATCGAAATTAAATAAATGAAGGAGATTTCTTACGTGCTCCGCTAATGCAGTATTATTTTCTTTTTTGTTCTTCAATGGATTGAGGATGTGAAGGGAGTCTCTTTTGTGTTCAGAAATTCGGTCCTTAATATGTTATATATTCGTAATCGGGGGAAAAAGAGCTAGTCAAATATAGAAAAATATACAGGGTGTTCCATTTGAAAAAATGAAGTTGCTATCAATATGCTGCGCATTCTATACAGGGTGTTTCCTAAACATGCGGCAAAAATTCAGGGGGTTGTTCCTTGGACTATTCTAAGAATATTTTGTCCTTTGATGATTTTTGAAAAACCTATTTTTTTCGAAGATATAGGGGAAACAAAATTTCAGATAATAACATTTTATTATGAAAAATTACATGAAAATTCAACACAACCTACAAAAACTGTTGAAAATGACCACCTCTAGCCAGCATACAAGCATCCAATCTTCTCCTCATTGACTGCCGAACCCTTTCAAAAACACCAGGATTATTTCTTATTAAGTTACACCCAGCAATGATCCGAACGAATTCAAATGAAAACCGTGTTTAATCTGTATTCCTTTACCATCTGCACTTATCAATTTTTAGTCAAAAAACTGGCCGTTTTTAGTAATTGGAATGTTGTTAAACAAATTTAAAAATAAATTGTACCTACTTAGTAAACACAGTGCGGTACGCATTTTTATTTAAACTATTATTAATTTTAAAAATATGAAAAATGTTGTTCGCCCTGTATCTTCGAAACAAAGAGGTTTTTCAAAAATCATCCAAGGACAAAACATGCTTAAAATAGTCCAAGGAACAACCCCCTGAATTTTTGCCGCATGTTTAGGAAACACCCTGTATATATTTCGTTTTGTACCTCTTTTATTAACAAAGTTGAAAGGGGGGTCAAATTATAGTGAAAAACCCTGTACCTACCCTGAAAATTTCTCTACGTATTTTATTTTGAAAGGTACTATCTATACGGCCGAATAGATTTGATTCTGACCAGGATTTATTCATCGGTGGGTCCCTACTCATCCTATAAAACCATTTTCAGCTAAAAATTCGTCAATTACAGGCATTGTATGAAAATTGAATGAATGAGAACTCAAATTACACCATTCGGAATATGTGTTCTCGATTCTCGAATGAACATTCGATTCTTTAAAGCTCTCGAGAACATTGTTATCGACTCCTAGAAGGATGCCTATCACTAGTTCGAATATCTCGAGTTAAATTTCAAGTGGAAACGAACAAAAACTGCGACGATAAGAATAGGATTGGTGAATTTTCCACAGCATTGAGAATATTCGCATCGCCAGTTTCAAATTTTAGTTTCAATCAGGAACGTTTAAGCGTCGCATAATGAAACATGCAACGTCACAGAATTTCCACATTCAGCAAAGAGTTCCAGCGTTAATCAGCGGCTTGGGGTATACAACAAAAGACAGCCCCATCAAAGTAAAGACGCAAATAGGTTGATACGTATCTATATTCGTAATGATTCCGATTGTAGTCATCTGGAAAAGCCTCAGGCATGCGGGTGTTCAAAGAACGTCATTTCTTCCGAATACAGATTGGTGTCACACTCAAAAGTGCTGCAAATGATTACAGCTGGCCAGCTCCTCTACAGTCCCGCATTGCCTGATGCAGTCACGTGTGTCGGGATTCCTCTCAACTATCCACTATACATATCCTAGCTTTGAAATTTCACGAAGTGGCTACTTGATTCGAACAGATATTTCAACCCTATATTCTAGGGTACCTACAAAAATACCTATAAATATTTATCTTCAAAATATCATGAAATCTGAAAATTATAGAACAATATTTTCGCTTTTTCTGTTGGTAAAATCTGGAGATGTAATATTACAATTGATTAGAAGAGATATTTCAATTATAGTTCGCTTACCTGAAAACTATAAAAGTCTATTTCTCTCAAAAATGCCATTGATTTCTACTTTTTTTTGTGTACAGGGTGTTTCAAATTCTATGCTCACTTAAAGTATTCCAAAAATTATTAGACTCTAAAAGGACTCCCGAGCTCAAAGGTATTTTGATTCGTTCTCGAGTTACAGGGCGTTTCTGAAAAAGGACTGTTTCAAATATTTCGCAATATCTTCGTTTCTGTTCAATTATTTTAATTTTAATTAATTAATCTTTAATTTTTCGAAAATTCGATCGAATGAAACAAAAAAACTGCTCCATGGATTGAATTGAAATTCTCTGGGATTTTTGTGGTGATATTGAACATAAAAGGCACACTCAACGTTGATGGTTTTTTGATATTTTCAATTTAGCGCTTGATTATCCAGAAAGCCTCCTAAAGCCCTTTTCTTATCAACTTTTCAAATCAATGTACAGAACGAAAAAAATTTTTTTCCGAAAAGACCGTAGCTACTTCTTGTAGAGAATTCACTCAAGATTTCAAAACAACCCCTAAATTTTCTATGCAATTGATTGGTGAGATATTGATGGTTAAATACAAAAAGGTCCTTTTCAATTCGAAGTTCGATATTTCAGAGAGAAATGCTTGTATCGAAATTTTGAAAAAATGATATTGAAGCTGAATGAACAAGTTATCTCATCCATATAGTGGTTAAGTTGGAATTAAAATAACCAAGTCTGTGGGCCAAAAATAAAAACTGAAAAAATTTTACAGAAATTTTAGATACTGTATTAATTAGGATTGAGCGGTACACGTTGCTTGAAAAATTTTTTCATTATGAGATCTCTAAACTATAAACTTCATGCTTCAAAAATCTCCTCTTCAAATTGAGATACGACCATTGTTATCGAAAATACAGCCATTTGAAAAACCGCTTCAAATTTCGAATTTTATTTTGATCCTTTAATTTATTCCCCTAGTGTATATAGCAAAGTTGGTGTTATTGAGCCGCAGATTTGTTAAAAAATATTCAATAATACTTTTCGACCAATCTTCGGCTTGAAAACACCAACTTTGCCTGTTTTTGGTTTTTCAAAAATGTCATCTGATTCGGAGTATTGATTTTTTCGCCTCAAGTTTTTTAATGAAATTCCCCATGGGTTGAGATAAAGTATGTTACCAAGTAAATATCTTTTGAACGAAACAAACAATATTTACGAAATTTTGCAGGTAGGTAAGCGCAATGGCGCAAAATGCATCTGTTGTAAAATTTTTTGGTTATAATATACTTCCGGGTGAACCGGAAATACCCTCAACCCTTTTAATATATATGGGATCTACAAATCGATGGATTGGCCGTAGAGGATTCATAGAGTGTCCTGCCCTTTCTCCGGATCTTAGCCCGTTAGATTTTTTTTTAGGTTATCGAAAACCACGTGTTTACGTTAGGGTTAGACGATCAACATGTTTGCAGGAATTGAGAAGAAGAATTATTGATGAATGTCAACTATAATACGTGGAGAGGACTTGCAAAGAGTGACTCAAGAATTTGTTAATAGGATGGCACATTGTCAGGAGGTGATCGGTGGGCATTTCGAACATTTGATTTAATTTTGTTTAAAACATTATTCTCATTAGTCTGCAGTAAATAAATTCAGCTAGTCGAGAAGTTACAGTAAGTTATTCCTCGTTTTTATTAGATATTTGTCACTAAACCCAGTCCAGTATATGCGCATTCGAAATCCCAAGCTCTTTCAACATTTACAAAGATATACAGGAGATCCCATATAAATTAAAAATGTTGAGGGTATTTTCGGTTCTACCGGAAATATATTATCAACCAAAAATTATACATCAGATGCATTTTGTGCTATTGCACTTACCTACAAAATTTCATAAATATTATCCTTTTCGTTCGAAAGATATTTACTGGATTCTATACTTTATTCCAACCCTGTTTATGTATGAACGAATAACAATTATATGATGGATACAAAATGAATTGAATCTCGAAATAAATGAAAAATATTTAGATATAATGTGTCATTAAAAAAATGAAATCAAAAAATCGAAACAAATAACAGACTTCAATTTTTTTTTTAATGGGATACTTTATATATAAATATAAGAGATTTACACTCAATTTATTTCGAGATCTAATTCATTTAGTGTCTATTGTATAATTTTAATCGAGTCCCCTCTATATCTCTAAAACGGTAATTAATTTCTAAGATGTGTTATGAGTAAAATATAAACCATAATAATTACTGAAAAAACACAAAAGAATCTCAACATGAATGAAAAAAATTGATATATTAGATGTCCCATCAAAACAATGAAATAAAAAAAATCAATATCTTGAAACAGGTAACATTTTTGAAAAACCGATAACTGGTTGATTTTCGATAACTCTGCAGACAAAAAACTGTGTTGACAAATATAGGGTGTTCCATTGAAGAAAATGGATTGGAAAGAAAATAGCGTTTCAAAAGTAGACTTTTCGAAGTTGATGCAGAAGACAAGAGGTATATTTTTTCCTCAGTATTAACTGTAACATCCCTGAAAGTGTTAACTCGTCCCAATCGTTACAAATATTTAGGTATGGTGTTATTTTTCGAGCGGAAAATATCCACACAAAATACCTGAATGAATACCCTAATCAATTTCAATTTGAACCGGATTCATCCAATCAGTATAAAGGAAGTGAACTCTCTTCATAGTCATGTGCCAAAATCTTTCGTGTTTGGTTCTTATTTATAGCTCTATTGCGAGCACCCCAGTTCAATACTACTTTTAGATAAGATTTAGTAGGCCCAGAGCTCCGCAAGAATTGTCGGCCATCAATAGATCCATTCCTTTAACGAGCTATACTTGTTTTCCTTTTGGATTTCTCTTCTGCCTTCGGGCCACTCTAACGCGTATTTTTACAGCTTATTCATCGGAAGTTGCCACTGTGCTATAAAACGTTCTAACGAATTAACCACCAACAAGGAAACATGTTAGATGACAAGATCCAATCTGCCCAATCTTCGATAGTTTGGATTCTAATTGGGGACTTAATGAAACCAAAATAAAATAACGTTTAAATGACTGAATGTTCCAGTTGAGGATATGAACAGTCAATTTTATTTTACTCGATAACGACAAAATAATCATCAATTTTATGAACTCTAATTATTGTCTGCAAGAAAGTATAAAACATTTCAACCCAAGTTAATCCAACATATAAAATTCCTTTCTATTGTCGCTCTTTTGAAAAATCGGAAGTAGGTTTACAGGCTATTACTGAATTGGAGGAACAAACTAAAATGAGAGATTCCTTGAATAAATAATTTAAAGAAAAACATCCAATAAACATGAACCCAAAAACGTTTTTTTTCTAGATACAGGGTGTTCCCCCTTTAAGAGCTATTTGCACGTATTTTCAATGCTCTTAGTTCTGGCAGACACCAGTGTATTTCCCTGATGTGACTCCAGCTGATTTTTTACGTCTCAAAACAATGACAACTCCGAGGCAGTAGTTTTCAGTAGGAATAAGACCAATTAAAAAGTCCCCGGTCTGATGCACAGATAGCGGTGCTAGTATTAAATCCATATGATTTTCAGTTAGTACCAACCTTCAAACGATACGTGTGAAAATTTGACAGCAGTCCGACCATTAGTTTGTGAGATATTGCGTTGTGAGTGTAGCTACTTTTGTTATTTGAAAAAGGATGGAAAAAAAAGAATTTCGTGTGCTGATAAAATATTGCTTTTTGCAGAGAAATAATACAGTTGAAGCAAAATTTTGGCTTGATGAAGAGTTTCCGGGGTCTGCACCAGGAAAATAAACCATCATTGATTGGTATGGTAAGTTTAAACGTGATAAAATAAGCACCGAAGACGGCGAACGCAGTGGACGCCCAAAAGAGACTGTCACCGACGAAAAAATCGAAAAAGTTCACAAATAAAATTTGAATGACGGTAAAGTGAAGTTGATCGAAAAAGCAGACATTGTGAAGATATCATCTGAACGTGTACATCATATCATTCACGAATATTTTTACATGAGAAAGCTGTGTATTAATGATTTTGAGCAGTGTTTGAAGCTGTTCAAGTGCAATAAACCTAAATTTTTGCGTCGATATGTGATAATGGATGAAACATGGCTCCATCATTTCACTCCGGACTCCAATCGACAGTCAGCTGAGTGGACTGCACACGATGAAACGAATCCAAAGCGAGGAAAAACAGAAAAGTCAGCTGGCAAGGTTATGGCATCAGTATTCTCGGATGCGCAAGGCATAATATTCATTAATCACATTCAAAAGGACCAGATCATCAACAGCGATTATTATATAGCGTTATTGGATTGTTAAAAAAAATGAAATGATGAAACAATGGCAATGTTGCATGAATTGGGCTTCGAATTGCTTCTGCATCCACCGTATTTGTCAGATGTGGCCCCCAGCGACTTTTTCCTGTTCTCAGACCTCAAAAGAAGGCTCGCTGGAAAGAAATTTAGCGCCAATGAAGGAGTAATCGCCGAAACTGAGGCCTATTTTGAAGCGAAACACAAATCGTACTACAAAAATGTTATCGAAAAGTTGGAAGATCGCTATAATCGCTGTTATTACCTCTGAGGCAACTATGTTGAATAATAAAATCGAAACTTGTCGAAAAAATGTGTTTTACTATGGTAATTGGCCTGCTAGAAAGCATAACAGAGAATTTGTATCTTTTGAAGTCAAATTCAGAAAAATAATTTGAAACTGATTTTTCCCTATTGTTATAGCTGTTGTATTTCAATAAAAATTGAGCAGTTCCCTTAAGATTTGCTTTCTCAAACAAGCCAGTACATTTGACAGACCCTCCACAACATACCTAATTCGCTTGTCTTTCATTCTTGACACACAACGGAAAGCATTGCTTCTTGAAAAGGGAGGATAATCAAGGCTTGACGCATGAGTTAATATTTAACAACTTTGATAACTTTATTAGTAAGCAGAGTCATTTCAACACAAAAATTCATTCCAGACTGGCGTCTTGGGAAATGGCAAAGTGTGTATTTCGTCCCAGAGGCTAAATCTGTGGTGTTATTTGTCAAAAACGAAGCTGCGATAAGTCTTTCCCGTGAAAGATTGCCTCGTTTTATTAATGTTCCAGGAGTCCTGAATATCTAATTACTGTTAATCCTGGAGGCTTTAAATGTAAGGTTGTTACGTCTTTTGGCGGTGCCAAATTGAAAAGTATAAATTTGTTGGAGTAAGAAAGGGTCGAGCCTTGAAAATTGTTGTAATTCATGACGGTCATATAACATTAGACGTTTTTTTCATGATTGTGGTTCGAATCTGAGGCAGGGACAGATGAAAATACAGTGTGGAAGGGAGTAAGGTAGACAATCAAGGGGTTGAAATATTTATCACATTTGTTCTGTTCTTTTTTGTAGTTTAATTCTTACTTTATATTTTTGTCAGTTCTAAGGGAAATTTTGAAAGTTTCTCCAACAATGTGCTAAATCATTTTATCACGAGGTCTTTAATTTTCTAATTCGGAGGATGAATGTCCGATCAAGTTGAATTCTGTTCGTCCGCCCTCCTACCCGAAAACACCATAACTCTCGAGCGGAAAATTCTAGAAACTTGAAACCTTCACTAATGAGCAACATAATTGGTACCGAAGACATAATTTTGTTAATGAAGAAAAAGTTAAAATCTTACAAATATTTCGTAGTTGAAAATTTGTGATGACTGTGTTAAGCCTCCATCACAATGATTTCATCATAAATCATATTTCATTTATATAGGGTGTATCTGAATAACACCGGAAAAAAGTAAAAGGGGATTCTGTGATGAAAATGAATAGTGAACATACAATGAACAAAAACCTGTCGAATATCGACCATACAATTATAATAAACGTTGAGAGTTTTTTTGTTAATTTTCATCACAGAATCACCCCTCACATTCAGATAAACCGTGTATATGTATACAGTTCTGTGGTCATCAAGGCCGCAATAGATGCATAAATAAACAAGCCAAAATTTTCAAGTACTAATGGATGGTTTCACCTATGTAAGGCCAATTGAGAAGTCTCCGATCTGATGCAGAGATGGCGGTGCTAGTATTAAATTCATATGATATTTAGTCAGTACCAGCCTTCAAACGACAAGTGTCAAAATTTGACAGCAGTCCGACCATTAGTTTGTGAGAAATTGCGTTGTGAGTGTAGCTACTTTTGTTATTCGAAGAAAGATGGAAAAAAAGAATTTCTTGTGCTGATAAAATATTGCTTTTTGAAAGGAAAAAATACAGTTGAAGCAACATTTCGACTTGATGAAGAGTTTCTGGGGTCTGCACCAGGAAAATCAACCATCATTGATTGGTATGCCAAGTTTAAACGTGATAAAATGAGTACCGAAGACGGCGAATGCAGTGGACGCCCGAAAGAGGCTGTCATCGACGACAAAATTTCAAAAAAATCACAAAATAATTTTGAATGACCGTAAAGTGAAGTTGATGGAGATAGCAGACTTTGTGAAGGTATCATCTGAACGTGTACATCATATAATTCACGAATATTGGTACATGAGAAAGCTGTGTGCAAAATGGATGCCGCGCGAGCTCACAATCGTTCAAAAGCAACAACGTGTTATTCGATCGTTTGAAGGATGAAATCCAATTTGAAAAAAAAAGGTGCTGTTTCATCAGACAATGCGCCGTGTCACAAATCAATGAAAACAATGAAAAAATTGCATGAATTAGGTTTCGCATTGCTTCTGCATCCACCATATTCGCCAGATCTGGCTCCCAGCGACTTTCTCCTGTTCTCAGACCTCGAAAGAATGCTCGCTGTAAAGAAATTTAGCGCCAATGAAGAAGTAATCACCAAAACTGAGGTCTATTTTGAAGCGAAAGACAAATCGTACTACAAAAATTATATCGAAAAGTTGGAAGATCGCTCTATTCGCTGTATCGCCCTCGAAGGCAACTATGTTGAATAATAAAATCAAATTTTGCCAAAAAAATATGTTTTACTATAGTAGACCGGGGACTTTTCAATTGGCCTGTTATTTCTTGAAATTATCCTATTTGTTATATTCATTTGAGAATTTTTTTCCAGGAAAACGTGATTAAATTAAGTACCTACAACTGGATTCTGGATTCTCAGAATATATCCAAGCTCGTTACAGTCAGATGAATCAATAGACCATCTCTGTATATTAGTTGATTATTGTAGAAATAGTATATTTGCTCTTACACATTACGCCCAACCTAAATCAACAAGACATCAAGCAAGACAATTCTGTTTAATACCACGATAAGTTTACCTAGAGATGCCAGGATAACAGGAAGTAACGTAAACAAAGCATACCGAAAAACAATCCCTCCCTTGATAATAGGTGAGTTCACTTCTACAGAGTGTCTCTGCAATCAAGACCACTAATCGAAAATAATACAAAATATATCATTTCAAGAGGTTCGTACCTGTGTCATTCGTTTCCATATATTCATGTCTTTTCTATATATTCGAAAATTGATTTATTAGGTGTACAATTTTGCTTCCGCCGTTTTGTAATAGATGGCTGTAGCGGTAAGTGGTAATCGAAATAAATAGATCGTAGATGTCATAAAATAATCTTAGGTATTTGTAAACATAACGCCATAAAAGTATTAGTCGATTTGTGTCGATATGAAGAGATCTGCGACTGAGGCTCATCGAATGCTCTCAAATATCTATGATAAGGCCGATATTAGTGAAAGAACGTGCCGAGAGTGGTTTCAACGTCTCAAGAACGGTGATTTCGATGTCGAAGACCCGTATGGCGGTGGAAGAGAAAATGTTTTCAAAGATGCAGAATTCGAGGCATTACTTGATCAAGACTAGTGTCAAACGCAACAAGAATTGGCAGGATCATTGGAGTAACGCAGCAAACCATTTTGAAACGTCAAAGTCATGGGAATGATTCAGAAACAAGGAAATTAGGTGCTGTAAGAGTTGAAGAACAGAGATTTTGAACGACGTTTGTTTGCTTGTGAACAGGTGTTTGCAAGGCAAAGGCGGAAGGGATTTCTGCAACGCATTGTGACTGGAGACGAAAAAAATCACGATTATCCCAAGCGCAGAACATCATGGAAATATACTGGTCATGCTTCTACGTAGATGGCCGAACTGAATATTTACGGTTGCAAGGTCATGATGCTCAGTATTTGGTGGGAACAGCTCGTCGTAATGTATTATGAGTTGTTAAAACCGTCTGATAAAATCACAGGCAATGGTTGTCGAATGCAATTAACGCGTTCGAGTCGAGCATTGAAAGACAAAGGAATTAAATACAATGAGAGACATGTTGAAGTGATTTTACAGCATGACAATGCTCCAAGTGCGAAAGTTGTCAAGTCCTACCCCACTTGCCGTATTCTCTAGACGTTGCTCCTTCGGACTATCACTTTTTTCGATCAATGGCTTAAGACCGGCTGTCCAGCACTTTAAAAGATGACCAGTTTTTTCAACGCGGGATTCATAAGCTGTCCGAAAGATTGCGGAAAGTAGTGGCCAGCGATGGACAAAACTTTGAATCATAAATGTATAACCAGTTTTTCGAATTAAAGCCTCGAATATCGGAAAAAAACCATAGAAACAAAGTTACGCCTATTTTGTCTGTTTCAAATGTAGCCTGAATGAAGTCTAAAAATACACTTCGTCAATAAATTAACGCAAATGTAGTAAGAAAGATATTGAAGTGAATCAAAAAATCAAATGTTGAAATACGATAAGGCTGAAATGTTTTATGAAAATAGGCTATAATTGCGATACCCGGTATTTGTTAAATTCTGGTTTTTATGCGCATACAGTTTACACATTAACGTTCATAAGATAATAACCTATCACTAAACAAAAAAACGACAAAATTCGAAATATAGTTTTGACGAAAATGTATCTTAAACTTTCGACTAATTTTTAGTGGTGCTAATTTATTGGCGGAGTGTATAAACGAAATATTGACTCGATTTCAATAGTGTTAACACTATTATTTGAACTTCAGCATATTCAATATTTTAAAGAAAATAAATTCATTTCAATATTTGAAAAGTTTTAATCGAAACAGTTGGATCTAGAAGAGAAACAATAAATGAGAATAATTTCATCCCAACAAGAGAGAATCTTCTCCCATTTGGCAGAGATACTCTTCAGATCTCCATGGGAACAAAACACCTTGTGTATAAAGTGAGCTAGGAAAGGATAATTCTCAAATCGGAAAAACCTTTTCGGCCCGGGTTTCTTATGCAAATCAGGTGGATGACAATGGCTTTTTTCTTGCTAAGGGTGGGCATTAAGGAACTCCTAAACAACATCATCCGCAAATTACGTGGAATTTGAACAAGGCCATTTCAGAATTATGAAATTATGAGGTGATTTCCATACCCCGCTTTCCGCCTCGAGTTCCTTATTTCCCTTGTTCGGCTTAATTTTTTCCTGTGGTTTTATTCTGTATCTTAATCACTTGTTGAGTTTGTGTTAAGTGAGGAATATTTTCCTCTCAGTACGCTTCTTTCGACATCAGGGAAGGTGAAAAATTCAGTTATAGTGATCGTCAATTTTTTTGTTACAGGAGTTGAAACTGAGGCGAAGGAAGGTCCTCTACAACTGTGATAGTTGAAAGCTTGTGACTTGAACCGGAAATAAATGTTCTTGTTTCACAGTAAAGACTAATAATGGGTGTTTTTTTCGAGGTATATAACTTTAAGTTGGCATTACTGTTCGAGATGGCGACCAATTTAACAGCTGTCAAGTGATTTATTCTCAGTTTGTTTTGGCAACTCATCATGAATAGACTCATGCCTGAACAACGCTTGCAAATAGTGCAATTTCATTTCGAAAATAATGATTCTGTGTGGGATACGTATCGCGCACTAAGTCCATTTCATTTTGTTTAGCGATGAAGCGCACTTCTGGTTGAATGGCTACGTCAACAAACAAAACTGCCGCATTTGGAGTAAAGCTAATCCTCAAGTGTATGTCGAAACACCGTTATATCCAGAAAAACTGACTGTTTGGTGCGCTTTATGGACTGGTGGAATCATTGGTCCGTATTTCTTTAAAAACGATGATGGCCAGAACGTTACAGTCAATGGTGATCTGTATAGAGCCATGATTACTAACTTTTTCATTCCTGAATTGAACAATCATGATGTCCAGGAGCTGTGGTTCCAACAAGACGGTGCAACATGTCACACAGCTCGTGCCTCAATCGATTTTTTGAAAGACACGTTTGGTGACCGCCTAATTTCACGTTTTGGACCTGTGAACGGGCCTCCAAGATCTTGTGATTTAACACCGCTAGACTACTTTCTGTGGGGCTACGTGAAGTCATTGATCTATGCGGATAAGCCACAAACCCTTGACCATTTGGAAGGCAAAATTCGCCGTGTTATTGCCGATATACGACCACAATTGTTGGGAAAAGTCATCGAAAATTGGACGTCCAGATTGGACTACATCCGAGACAGCCGTTGTGGTTATATGCCAGAAATCATATTTGAAATGTAATGCCACAAGATTATCTTGCGGATCAATAAAATTCATGTCAATCGAAAAATCCATAGTTGTTTTATTGCAATTTAAAGTTCTATAGCTCTTAAAGAACACCCTTTATTATACTATTTTTTTGTCATGCTAAAATGGCTATGGGCACAGTCACAAGGTCTTCACAATACACAGCCAGTTGTATTCAATACACAAGCTCTGAGATTATGAGCTTTTCAGTTGTTTCAGAGAAGCCTCGAGTCGGTATGAAAAAATGGTATCAAATGCATTTTGCAAGTGGAGATTATGAAATAAGAGATCAAACTTTATTTTATCCCAAAAAGATTCACCAAGTTTTCTCTACTTTCGGTCTACTGATCCGATGAAATTTGAATGGGTATTTAGTTTGGAACATAAATGGTTCCATCTAAAATTTAGCTCTGTTGAATATACGGTGTACGTTGCGCATGTGTTAATTATTTCACTGGAGATGATAGTGCTAAGTGCACAAAAGTACATAGGCGTCCAACTTTGCTTCCGCCGTTTTTTTCCGAAATTCGAGGCTTCATTGTAAAAAACAGGTTATATATTTATTATTCAAAGAATTGTCCATCGCTGGCCAATAATTTCTCCAATCTTTCGGGCAATGTACGAATCCCGCGTTGAAAACACTGGTCAATCCTTGAAGCGATCCACCAATTTTTCAAAATTTTCACTTCGTGAAAAGTGCTGGTCAGCCGTGCCGTTGATCGAAATAAGTGATAGTCGGAGCGAGCAACGTCTAGAGAATACGACGGATGGGGTAGGACTCCCCATTTCAACGTTTCCAACTATGTCTTGACCCCTTTCGCAACATTTTGTCGAGCATATTTATGCTGTAAAATCAATTATCATGTCTCTCGTTGTATTGCTCGTTTGTCCTTCAATGCTCGGCTCAAACGCATTATATGTGTTCAACATCGATCGCCTATGATTGTTTCAGTCGGTTTTAACATTCATAATAAAATTCTCCTAGCTGGTCCTACCAAATACTGAGCATAACCTAGGAACCGTGAATATTCGGCTTGGCTGTCGATGTGGAAGCAAGGCCGGGATATCCCCATGATTTTCTGAGAATCACAAACCCATTCTTCGGCAAACAAACGCCGTTCAACATATCTCGTGCAGTACCAAATTTCCTTGTTTTTGATTAATTCCCATGACTTTCAGGCGTTTTGAAATGATTAGTTGCATCGCCCTCAACGATCCTGCCAATTCTTTTTGCGTTTGACACGAGTCTTGATCAAGTGATGCATCCAATTCCGCATCTTCGAGAACCTTCTCTCTTCCACACCCATGCTGGTCTTCAACGTCAAAATCACCGTTCTTGAAGCGTTGAACCCGCTCTCGGCATGTTCTTTCACTAAAAGCGGCCTCGCCATAGGTATTTGAGAGCATTCAATGAGCCTCAGCTGCATATTTCTTCATATCAAAGCAGAAAATTAGAACCTCCTGCAAAATGACGAGAATTTGGCTCGTAAGCTGGCATGTTCAATTGAGAATAACCTTATGATGCAGACACAAATCGACTAATATTTCGATGACGTTATGTTTAAAAATACCTAAGCTCATTGTACTCATTGACTACTACTTACCGCTACAGGCATAAAAGTTGTACACCGAAAATAATGCACTGTGAAGGGTTGATTTTTCATTAGTGACATACAAGAAAGCATAGAGACCCATTGGCGAAGTTTTTCGAAACAGAAAAATGCCTTGAGAAGAGATGCTTACATGTATTTCTGTTTGAAACATTAAGGAGTTCGTAAATGAAAGGACCTAATATTCAGTTTACATCAGAAAGAGATACAATATGGATAAAATGTCATATTGTATAATTCTTAAGTATTTACAAGAAGCTAAAAAATAGGCATAGGACTTTCTGCAGTCTGTTCTTTCTATATATGTTATCCAGTATTAAATCGAACTAGAGTTCGTTGAAAGTTTATTTCAGATAATTATAGATTATAATATTGTTCAATGTTTCATGTCTTCTATTTCAAATAATTTTCCATGAGGCAATAATATTTATGTAATAAGAGTACAGAAAGATAATGGCCCAAGACTAGAACCTTGTTAAGGTGTAACCTGTACCCCTTATGTAAAATGAATTGAACTCAGTTTAATTCTTATATCCGAAGAGAAATCTTTCCAGTCTTATCTCCCGATATATTTTTCCATTCCACGGCTCCTACCAAGAATGAAATTTCTTGATTGATGGCAATAAACATCCTCCGGGTCTTCTGAAAATCTGCTGGTCACTGTTTGTTCAACGATTCCGGTTGAAAATTCTTCGGCGAAAAAACACAAAGGGAGATCGAATGGGCAGAGTGGAAAAGAGCAAACCAATTGAGATAGGGAGGTTCTTAATGCACGTTTACAGTCTGAGAAGAATACGAGGAGTATGGATATGTATCCTAGGTCTTCACGGCGTGAAGTATCCTTCATGGCCTGATGATTGGCATGTGTTGTTCAAGGCAGTTAGCTTAAAGTGCGCCGCCGCTGTTGAAACGAGAATTCAGCAGCTCTTAGTGGAGACGTCCACAGTCTGAAATCAGCCACGGTTACGCCGTGTACTATTTCTCGATACAGACGCTCTCCACGTTTTTATCACTCTCTCGTCTCCTACAGGACATCGATCAAGATGCTCGAGCCACGTTGGAGGCCTGTTCAGGTAACTTCATTCAATCCCTATTATTTTAGTTTTTAATAGACATTGGGCGGGAAGGCTAACCTCCCTTGGAGGTGGATCTCTCCTTACTCCTCCTACCGGCCTCCCACTCCTTCACTCCTCGTTGCGTCTCAGACTCCCTCTTTGGCACCGCTATCATTTCCAGAACTATTCATCACATCACAGCTGCATTTTTAATCCCGTTCATTTTTCGGGATGACCATCGAGCATGTGTGACGTTCACATGAACCCCCAAGCTAAGGTCGATATTTGGGGACTTTGGAGGAAGTTTTATGCAGTATGCAAATTTGTTTAACGATGGAATACTATGCGGGTTTTCTGAAATAAAAAACTTACCTACCTTGGTCTTTTGGAAACTAAATATCCTTGATGTCTGGGTCAGTCCAATGTTTGTTGACTTTCTATCTGTCAGCCGAAACTTCGAGCCACTTTATGTTGACATACCTTCTATTTTGAAAAATACTTCGAGTTGAAACAAAATTATGTTATGCCAATTCTGCATTGTTTGGGAGTTATTTTTGGTGTTGAATTTACTTCGAACAATATTAAATTATCTTACCAACTGACCTATCCCAACATGACTTCTGGATTAGTTGGAATATTGCAATCATAATAATCATCACTACAATTGAAGAAGGAAAATAATAGTTTATTTTCAACTTGGTTTTTTCGAAACTATTATTTATACAAAGTTAAATCCAATTAAGATATAATATAATGAAGTACTTATATTCTGCGCAGATTACCCTTAACTGGTTTTAGGTAACATATGGTTGGATTGATATCACAAATGAAGTCCAAATCTTAAGTCATCTATCTGGTGACATACTGGAACAGACCAAAGCTAAGTTGTGCAGCTGGTTCTATACTTTGGGAGGTTATAATGCTTTGACAAAATTGCCTGATTCTATTAATATTTATCTTTTAGTAATTTATGCCTCTTCAACTAGTATTTTTTGAAATGTATAGTGCAGCAGTTTTGCTGGAGCCAAGAATAAAATACATCATATAGGAATGGTAAGCTAACCAAACATGTGGCATTGGCGGATCTGAGAGGGGGGGACCAACCAAAAAAAAATCATCCCCTTTAGACTTTAGTTCTAAAACGTGAACAGAACGGAATCTGGATAGGTATGCCAACGGAGCCTTAAAAACTATTAAACATGAAAAATTTTCGAAGTCCTACCTATTGAATTGAAAATAAACACTGTTTCTTAATTTCAACCATCTTAATTATAATGATGTTAATGATGGTTTCATATTTGGTGTATCTTATTCAAAGTATTTCTTTGATACCCTTTGATACTCTTTGAGATCTATTTTATGATTATGTTTGGTTTCTTTGATTTTTTATAAAACCTCTGGACAGCGTACGACAGATAGTGTTCTTTGATTTTTGAATTTTACATATTCCACAACGTGAACTCAGGCCCGGTCTGGCTCCACTGGGGGCCCTCGTGTAGATGATCCATGAAATAACACAAGAACTATTGGGTCTTCTTACAGCAGATAACGTTGTTTTTAATATTTATACTTTTATTTAATGTGGTTTGAGTGAATTGCGAAAGATTTTGGGTTCATATCAGCAATAAATAAATTTATTTGTACCTATTATGTATTTCTACTTAAAAGATTAATTTTGTAGTACCACTTGAGAGTGGTTATAACTAAGATAGAATTGACCTAGTCAAGGTATACTTTACTCAGATTAAATCAATAGGTTATCACCGACCAGCCGACCTAACCAGACCGGGCCTGCGTAAACTGTGAACAAATCAGGAGGGGTGTTTATTTTTTTAAATTATTCATAGCGTATTTTTTTGAAAATATTCAATCAAAATAGTTAATCTGTGTTGAATCATAGTTGAGGGTTGATAACTTTATTCGAATTAGTTCAAAATATGGCTACATAATATTTCCTATGGAAGATGTGTTTCTTCATAAATAGTCTTACTGTTGATAGAGAATTTTTAATAATTTGAAAATAGATAGCAAAACTAATTCATAGTATTATTCCACAAAATATTTAGGTTGATTTTCTTTCAAAAACCTTTGTTATAACTCAACTTTTCCTTTTTTCAATCATGATTCACTTTAAGTTTTTTTCTTCTTCTTTCAGATGAATAATATAATTTTTCTGAAATTTCAATTGAATCTAACCCAATAATAATTCCATATGATATTGAAATCCAAGAAAAGCTCTGGTGAAAGTGGATCGATACCAAGTCTGGAAACCGATATATTCATGGTCACGTAGAATAAAATTCACAAGTTTTACGGATATATGGGTCAAACGGTATATTTTCTATTGGATTCAGATTGCTCTAGATCTTATACTGGTGAAAGGGAACGCAATCGTAGCTGAAGGGATTCTGTACCCTCCAAATTCTCCACATCTCTTCTTCATCATTTTATTTCTTGGTTTTTAGGAGCAAGTTGGATATTCTTTACCTGTTTATTATTTCCTTCCATTCGAAAACAAAAACTCTCGACCCATCTCCTCGCTACAAATTGGTGAAATTTTCGACATTTCATTGATAACAAGATATTGTACTGAAAAAAAAAAGTTGTTATTTTGTCAACGTAAAATGTTTATCCGTCTTCATCTAATTCTTTTCTCTACCTTCCTGCTGGTAGTGCTGCGTCCAAATTTGCCCTAATTGCGTTTACATTGCATTTATCACCTAACTTTTGTCAGTGACGTACGAGTGGTGAATATTAATATTGTGTTGTGATATGATTGACAAAAATATTTTGATTCGAAATAGAAATATTCTTCAGAATTCAGCAGTGGAGAAACTGGAAAAACTGGATGGTATACTCCTATTATATTCAATTAAAACATTAATGAAAATTAGGGGTAGATATGCAGCTTTCAGAATAAATGATATGAATAAGACGTATTGACTAAATGTTCTGAGTGAATTAATGAATAAGATATTTTATGTTGAATATAATTTGTATATATTGAATAGATTTATGTTAGTAACAAACAGAAAAAAAATGTAAGAACTGAAAACCAGATTAATACACAACCAATTTTTCTTGATATTGAAATCCATTGTTTTGATTTATCGATTCAATATTTATTGTTTTCACTTATACTGATAAAATTCACTTTACTTCATCTTATTATTTTCGCATTTGGTAGTTTTTATTTAGTATATTTGTTTTAGCAATGGCATTACGAAGAAGGTTTTCTTGTACACTGGAAGACTCTTTATGATTCATTCTAATTCATATTAAATTAATATTTTATGTGAATACTGACATATATGATTGTAGCGTAGCAGATAAAAATTGAGTCCAAAACCAATTCTTATAATGACGGGTGTTTTTTTTTGAGGTATATAACTTTAAGTTGGCATTACTGTTCAAGATGGCGACCGATTTAACAGCTGTCAAGTGATTTATTCTCAGTTTGGTTTGGCAATTCATCATGAATAGACTCACGCCTGAACAACGCTTGCAAATAGTGCAATTTTATTTCGAAAATAATGGTTCTGTGCGGAATACGTATCGCGCACTACGTCCATTTTATTTTGTTCAGTGATGAAACGCACTTCTGGTTGAATGGCTACGTCAACAAACAAAACTGCCGCGTTTGGAGTGAAGCTAATCCTCAAGTGTATGTCGAAACACCGTTACATCCAGAAAAACTGACTCTTTTGTGCACTTTATGGGCTGGTGGAATCATTGGTCCGTACTTCTTCGTAAACGATGATGGCCAGAACGTTACAGTCAATGGTGATCGGTATAGAGCCATGATTACTAACTTTTTCATTCCTGAATTGAACAACCATGATGTGCAGGAGCTGTGGTTCCAACAAGACGGCGCAACATGTCACACAGCTCGTGCCATAATCGATTTGGTGACCGCCTAATTTCACGTTTTGGACCTGTGAATTGGCCTCCAAGATCTAGTGATTTAACACCGCTAGACTACTTTCTGTTGGGCTATGTAAAGTCATTGATCTATGCAGATAAGCCACAAACCCTTGACCATTTGGAAGACAACATTCGCCGTGTTATTGCCGATATACAGCCACAAATGTTGGAAAAAGTCATCGAAAATTGGACGTCCAAATTGGACTACATCCGAGCCAGCCGTGGCGGTCATATGTCAGAAATCATATTTAAAATGTAATGCCACAAGCTTATCTTGCGGATAAATAAAATTCATGTCAATCGAATAATCCATCGTTGTTTTATTGCAATTCAAAGTTCTATAGCTCTAAAAAAACACCCTTTATATGAAATAAATAAATACACACAATCAGAAAAAGTGCATCGGCAACATAGTAAAAAATTGACAACATAAACTCTAGAAATTGTCCGGGGTCGTGTACTCTTTCAAGGTTATTAAAATTTGTATATCTGATTCGTCATCAGTGACGTCATGTCAGCGCTAAATGAATATACAATAATCACAAATATCGAATATGGATAAAAGATCTATTAAAATTTAATTCAATGATATTTCGCGTGTTTGAACTATAACAAAAATCAAAAATTAAACGAACAATTTTATTTTCCAACCTTTGGGAAATACAAAGTGCAATTGCAGAAGAATTAACGAGACCACTCTGATGAAAATGTTCTTCCTGCTCAATTACATTAGCAAATACGAAACGTACAGCAATTCTGTATGTCATGAGGATAACGAGTATAATGTTTTAAAAACT
Source organism: Harmonia axyridis (assembly GCF_914767665.1). Taxonomy (NCBI): domain Eukaryota; kingdom Metazoa; phylum Arthropoda; class Insecta; order Coleoptera; family Coccinellidae; genus Harmonia; species Harmonia axyridis. The sequence goes on from NC_059508.1 coordinate 4,320,754, forward strand.
CGTAAAATCGTGTAAGCTTGGCGAATTTGGGGTGAAGCAAAACAGAATGCCGGTTGTTTGTGTTGCTGATATACTAAACACAGCCGTGTTGTGTTGAGGCCGGAAGCTGATGCCGGGTATTAATGTGTTGAGTTTCCACAGCTTACGTGCCTACTATCATTTAGGAGCCATTAACAACAATATTCATTCCAGTTTTCGGGTAATGGGACAAATCATTGCAGGGGATCAACAGGTGACTGGTTTCATCAAAACAGACAGTTCAGTTTATACCAGTCGCTGGTTGAATCAGCGGATATAACAACATTAACAATGACCGCCTCAATTACAATTGAAGGCAATAAATACATTGAAATCGATCAATTCTGGCATGATATTGATTGAAAGGAAAATAACTGTAATTCCGACAAATTGATCTCATTTATTCATTAAATATAAACTGGAATAAATAAATGAAATGCATTTGGCGGAATTACACTTATTTTCCTTCGAATCAATATCATATTGAAAGAAATAAATAAAGGGTGTTTTTTTTAGAGCTATAGAACTTTAAATTGCAATAAAACAACGATGAATTATTCGATTGACATGAATTTTATTTATCCGCAAGATAATCTTGTGGCATCACATTTAAAATATGATTTCTGGCATATGACTGCCACGGCTGGCTCGGATGTAGTCCAATCTGGACGTCCAATTTTCGATGACTTTTTCCAACATTTGTGGCCGTATATCGGCAATAACACGGCGAATGTTGTCTTCCAAATGGTCAAGGGTTTGTGGCTTATCCGCATAGACCAATGACTTTACATAGCCCCACAGAAAGTAGTCTAGCGGTGTTAAATCACAAGATCTTGGAGGCCAATTCACAGGTCCAAAACGTAAAATTAGGCGGTCACCAAACGTGTCTTTCAATAAATCGATTGTGGCACGAGCTGTGTGACATGTTGCGCCGTCTTGTTGGAACCACAGCTCCTGGACATCATGGTTGTTCAATTCAGGAATGAAAAAGTTAGTAATCATGGCTCTATACCGATCACCATTGACTGTAACGTTCTGGGCATCATCGTTTTTGAAGAGGTACGGATCAATGATTCCACCAGTCCATAAATCGCACCAAATAGTCAGTTTTTCTGGATGTAACGGTATTTCGACATACACTTGAGGATTAGCTTCACTCCAAATGCGGCAGTTTTGTTTGTTGACGTAGCCATTCAACCAGAAGTGCGCTTCATCGCTAAACAAAATAAAATGGACGTAGTGCGCGATACGTATTCCGCACAGAACCATTATTTTCGAAATGAAATTGCACTATTTGCAAGCATTGTTCCGACGTGAGTCTATTCATGATGAATTGCCAAACCAAACTGAGAATAAATCACCCGACAGCTGTTGAATCGGTAGCCATCTTGAACAGTAATGCCAACTTAAAGTTATATACCTCGAAAAAAAACACCCGAAGAAATATACCTATACATAGAGAGAGCGTGGTAAGAAGGAAAATAAGGAGCATATTATGGTTCAATTTTGATCTTTAGGAACCAAAAGCCTGTTCTGGGGTGGAACAAAGAAGATCTCAATATCCAGGATGATAGTTGATAGATGCTACAGAACGATGCAGCTGCTGTTGGCGGATAACTTTAAATTATTTCTTAGAATTACTGGTTTGAAAGACTGCTATATTTTGCAAAGTGCTTCAGAAGTATTGATGGGATTGTGTGAAACGAATGGTCTGAGGTTGAATTCTTCTACCTGAAGAGTGGAACCTCTGTTTTTTATTATTCCTTGTGAGATATCATGTTGATTAGATCGAATGCTGGGATTTGGTTGTTCTGTTCGATAATCAGTTGACTTTTGTTCCTTATATCAATAATTTATTGGATACTGTTTCAATGTTATATGGTTTCATAGTTAGCAACGGAAAATATTTTCACTGGTTCACTTGTTTATTTAACACTTTAGTGAGAAGGAAATATGAGTATACCTCATTCATCTGGCAACTCATAAACAGTGATAAGATTCATTTAGCTCAGATTCTTGAAATGTCTTGCTTATAGAGAGGAAAGTGCCTTTCCCTGAGAGCTCCTAATCATGTTGGACTTTTAGATAGATTTGGTGCTGTAACGCTGGCTGATCGGGGCAATTTTTTTTTCGATAATATCGTTCACGATAGAATTGCTTGTTCCTAAATAGTTAGTTCATATGCATCCAGGCCTAACATGACAACACCTACATATGCAACATATGTGTAATGGAAGAAATTTGTTTCAAAATCGAAATTTTAAACAAAACCGAAATCTTTTATCACATTTTTGTTGAATGAGAATCGGATCAAGGGGACGTAGGAATTAAAATCGATGCAATAGAGGGTCATACGTCGACGTTCTGTCACTCTGCTGAACCAGGAGAGGATCATAACTGGGTTACTAGGTATACAAGCTGAGCGAGGGGAGAATGGAATGTAGGCCGATTGAAGAAGGGTTCCTGAAAACACGTTTTGTCTAATGTTCCGATGGAACACTTGCTGTTCAAACAGATTCAACGATAGTTCTTTTCAGATGAGAGTGGTTTTTAGAAATAAGAACAGGAAACCTAGACTCAACTTCGAGATTTGATTGTTTCGGTGTTTATTTGTCGGAAATTCTTATTGAGAATTATAATAAAAACAATCAACATACTATTACCACTGCTTTTCATTGACGATTGTCATTGTTGAATGATATTCTGACTTCGTCGAATAAAATATGGTTTTTTAATAAATCATTATTGAAAAATTAAAAAAAAGACTGATATGGTGTCAGGATCTTTTCAAGCGCCGGTCACGCTTATATTGGAGGCCACAGAAAAGTTGTATGAATATATTGTATGAGATGGTGATATACTATGATGTCAATGTTTTTAGGTATTTCATCTCCATTTGGAGTTTTAATGAAATAATCCTCCTGCAATTCGGTGTGATAATCAATTTCAATTCAATTCATTTGATTCGTAGAGTGATTATTTTACATGAATATAAAGGGGTTTCCAATAAGGGGTTTTATGTTGATAAGAAAAAAATGAGTATGTCGGAAGAAATCCCTGGATGGAAATTATTTCATTGTAAAGAGAAAGGTATGCCATTAACGATGGAAAACGATACCAGCTGAATGGCCGCCACAGTTACAGTTGATGACCATATCCTTTCATTCCATCTTCGAAGTCTTCAATTTATTACAACTCAAAGTGTTAAATCACAAGATATCGGTTTCTTATAATTCTACATTTTGTGGCGATTATAACAGTTCATCGAATATTTATTAATCTTCGCTACAGATTGGGTAAATAAGTACCAAAACTTATAATTAATTTATTCATTACAGCTTACTAACAGGATCTTATTAATAATTTGGATTTTTCGGATAATCACCAGAGAATTGTTTAAAATTTTTTTCTCGAAATCGGTAGCAGAGACGTCAAAACTCCAAGAAACCAATGAGTGCAATAGTGAACCAAAGGTTTTTTACATTTTTCAAACTACCAGTAGTCCACCAAGAAAAGTCCTGTTGGAAAAAAGCGGGCAATGTTCCAAACAAAATATCACCCTGTAGATTTGCCTTCAAAATTAGCATATCACAAGATGGAAAATTTAAATTGGAATATCTTTGTCAAACTCAACTTGAAAATTTTGTGATGGGAAGGCGCTATGAGAAAAAAACTCACCCTATAACTCGAAAACAAAGCTTTTGTGGGCCCATGTTTATAGGACTTTCTTCTCGAAATGATCAGAGGAATCTGCCATTTTCATTTGTACATCCAATTTAGTAATACCCTGTAGATAGTCACGTGAAATGGATATATACTAACTCACAAAGAAACTGCAACACCCAACAGCTTTTTGAATTTTAATTTTTTTTTGGTGAAACATAGATAGTATAGCAAGGAGTGAATTATTGAATTTGGAGAAAAACATCGTGAAGGTTTTTTCATGTAAACAATTTTTGTTACTTAAATGTTGTAGTCGTTTTTTGCAAGTTTTTGCAAACGTTTTAATGCCGAATAAGGTCTTTTTGCATTATCGACCCCATCTTGTGTTACCTCTGACGGTTGAGCATCGCCGGCAACGATTACAGTTGTGCAGAGAACATTGAAATGTGGAATGGCATCAGGTAGTCTTTTCTGATGAATCTCGAATCTCCTTGGGTGCACATGATGACCGAAGAAGGGTTAGACGACGTCGGGGAGAAAGACGTGAACCTCAATTTGATGTTGAGTAACCTTTATGGTATGGGGTGCTATTGCACATACAAGTAGGTCACCTTTAGTCTTCGAGGTAACATGACAGCGCTGCATTACCTTCAAGAAATCGTGGAGCCATATGTTCTCCCTTACCTTAACCGGCTCGAGAATCCAATATTTCAGCAAAATAATGCCCGACCTCATGTTGACAGAGTTAGTTTAAACTTTTTCGAAGCGACTCATGTGAATGTTTTATCATGGCCGCCCAGACCCCCCGATCTCTCATCCATAGAGCATATTTGGGACATCAAGCGTATTAGGATTCGAAATTTACCTCAGCCTCCATGGATTTTGACGCTCTGAGACATGAAGTACAGGTAGCTTGGGATAGTATCCCTCAAGAAGAAATAGATCATCTTATTGCATCAATGCCGAGTCGTGTTGGGGAGTGTATAGATGATCGCGGTGGACAAACACATTATTAACAAATTTATTGAAAAAAATTGGGAACCCTTCGTTTTTTTCGCCAAATTTCAATCATTTACTATTTGTTATACTATCTATATTAATCATTAAAATTTAAACAGCTCCTTCTGGGGGTTGCAGTTTCTTTGTCAGTATATTCCGCGAAAAATTCTCTCATCATATAAGAAAACTTCTCAGTTCCAATATTGGCAACTTCAAAACGCTAATAATAGTAAAAATTGATGTGATACTGGAGTTTAAGCACTATCTGCGAAAGCCGTAGCCATTACAGTAACAATATATGTAAAATTAACTGCAGTTAGAACAACAAATAAGGGCGATGTGTGCCGTTTTGAAATTCGATTAAACCATAACGGAATCTACGGATGAATCTGTCCGCGCAGATCGATAGAAGGAAGGGAATAAAGATTGGAACCGATAAGGCTGAGAATCGAACAAACTCCAGTATAACAATAAGTATGTCAATTAATTAATCAGGGACTTACGTGCAACCCGTGCACTGGGAATTCGAAGCTGAATATAGATATCCAATTCGGTGGCACGTCTTGCATTTTCAAGTTTGTTAAGTTTGCCGCTATAGATGAATATTTAATGGCGCACCTTAATTATCAGAGCTAATTTCTGCTGTTTTGTCGCAGACTCCGACCGCCTTTTCTTCTGTGAAGTTCTCGTTTCACTGATTCAGGAAATTAGGCAAGGATTCTGAAACGACATCGGGTTTTGTGTGTATGAATAAATAAAACCGACAGACAGATTGCGACAGGCTATTCTCTTCCTTTATCTTCGAATTATAATTATCGAATTATTCAATTGGATAATCAGAAGCTGATCATTACACCCTTTTGATGAGAATTTTTTATTCATACACTGTTATATGCGATTATATCTATACACAAAATGGAAAAATTCTACCTCTCTGCCTTTGCTATTGCGAAATAATAAGAGATTTTGTAAAAACTTAAAAAATTATGTAATGGCTCTTTACTAGCCCGAGAGATGGCGTCGGAGGCTGCCCAATTCTCGGAAGACGGCATTACTTGGGATCTAACTGTTCTACGACAAAGTCACCACATTGCAATCCTTTGAGAAAGGGTGCACCTCAAAAATTGGATGAAACTCCTCGCCAAATTGCAAACACAGAGTGTAACTGAATTGAAGGATCATAGGAAACTGAGAGATACATGGTGTTTCTTGCAGGCCACCTTTTTTGTGTTGAATACACCAATTTATCGAGTCTTCATTTATTTTCCCTACAGATTGGGCAAATGAGTTAGTAACTGGATAAACTGTTAGTAAGCTGTGATGAATAATTACTGAATTATGAATAAGACTGTTTGAGGTTTGAACCAAAAATGTACATGGTGTTCATAAGAAGATAATGAACTTGGATTTTCAAATTAGAATCCATATTTTTTGTTATTTCAGTCAATTCTGCGTACAAAAATAGTGGATGTTATTTATGCAAACCCTATACCTGAAATGAATACTTTAAGAGTTACGAAGAAGAAGAAGAAGAACCTTAAATGAGGAAAACCGGCAATTCCTCACTGTGTGGAGTAGTCTGTGACTTCCGAAAATCACAGAAAGAAACTAAAATTCGATGTTTTTATAACTAAATTTTACATTTGAAGAAATCCATAAACCATTACAATTTTCAATTACCAATAATTCTTGAAATTCAAGGAAACATCGAAGTTTAGTTTCTTTCTGTGTTTTCCGGAAATCACAGACTACTCCACACAGTTATAAATTGCGGTTTTCCTCATTTAGAGTTTTTCCTCGATAACTCTTAAAGTATTCATTTAAGGTATAGGGTGCGCGTAAGTAACCCCCACTGTTTTTGTACGTAGAATTGATTGGAATAATAAAAAATATAGGTTCTAATTTGAAAATCTTGAGTTTTGATGAATTTGAGTTGTCCAAGTTCATGAAATTCTTATGAACACCCTGTACATTTTTGGTCCAAATCTCAAACAGTTTTATAAAACAACGTATTTGCATAATCGAAAAAAGCAATATTTTCGAAAAATTCAAAAGAATATGGAACCTCATCGCCACGATTGTTTTCATAAGAATCCTATTAACTCACGATCCGTTGAGTTTTTACCCAAGGTATGACATATTGCCGAAATTCTCGTCAAAAAAAGCTATCTAATGATGCAATAATATACTGGGTGTGCCATTTGAAATAAGGCAGTAAAGGGTGTTTTTTTAGAAATATAGAACTTCAAATTGCAATGAAACATAGATGGATTATTCGATTGACATGAATTTTATTTATCCGCAAGATAATCTTGTGGCATTACATTTTAAATATGATTGCTGGCATATGACCGCAACGGCTGGCTCGGATGTAGTCCAATCTGGACGTCCAATTTTCGATGACTTTTTCCAACATTTGTGGCCGTATATCGGCAATAACACGGCGAATGTTGTCTTCCAAATGGTCAAGGGTTTGTGGCTTATCCGCATAGTCCAATGACTTTACAAAGCCTCACAGAAAGTAGTCTAGCGGTGTTAAATCACAAGATCTTGGAGGCCAATTCACAGGTCCAAAACGTGAAATTAGGCGGTCACCAAATGTGTCTTTCAATAAATCGATTGTGGCACGAGCTGTGTGACATGTTGCGCCGTCTTGTTGGAACCACAGCTCCAGGACATCATGGTTTCTCAATTCAGGAATGAAAAAGTTAACTGTAACGTTCTGGCCACCATCGTTTTTGAAGAAGTTCTGACCAATGATGCCACCAGCCCATAAAGCGCACCAAACAGTCAGATTTTCTGGATGTAACGGTGTTTCGACGTACACTTGAGAATTAGCTTCACTCCAAATGTGGCAGTTTTGATTGTTGACTTAGTCATTCAACCAGAAGTGCGCTTCATCGCCAAACAAAATAAAATGGACGTAGTGCGCGATACGTATTCCGCACAGAACCATTATTTTCGAAATAAAATTGCACTTTTTGCAAGCGTTGTTCAGGCGTAAGTCTATCCATGATGAATTGCCAAACCAAACTGACAATAAATCATATGACAGCTGTTAAATCGGTCGCCATCTTGAACAGTAATGCCAACTGAAAGTTATATACCTCGAAAAAAAACACCCGCTAGTAGTCTGTTTCCGGTATAACCGGGAGTTATAGAGATCTGAAAATATTTTAGAGAGAAGGTCATCGTCTCAAACCCAAACATGCAAATTTTCAGCACAAAATTAGAATTTGTTTCACATAAACGTCTACTAGGCTATCCCGATTAATCACTCGGTATTACTTGTGATATTTTGCAATGAAAGAGTAAAAATAAATAAAAGATAAACTTTGTTGGTATTATTATTTGAGATGAAAGTGTAATTTCCCACTGTCTTGATTGGAATCGACCAGAAGAGCATAAAAGAGTAAACATATAAACGTTATAGAGGTACACATCTAAATGCCCCCAATATCGGTTACATTATCAGTTAAAGGAAGGAAACAACAGCTCCTAATAAATAACTAATCCCTATAACGGGAAATCGACCTATTAACGACTGTAGATATTTCCTGCTGAGTCTAATAGGTCCCCCCATTTCAGCATGGAGCCAAACAATCGACAATACCTTCTATGCCATTTGTATGGCGCGATATTCAACTTTTGCCGAAATAGCAATTCTTAACACAAAAGTTTCCGAACTTATATTGCCGGGGATAAAAACAAGATCCTATATATTTTATAAGCAACCAGTCAGAGCTGCTTTTACAGCGCTGAACTTGATCGATTGACTTTATATAAAACAAGTCTCTCGATTGACTAATTCTTCGAATTGGGGGCTCCCTGTTTCAGAAGCCACATAATTCGATACAATAACTACACTTCCGCCTTCGGTTGGGGCGTTAATCACTTCGAAATTTCATGCTTTAGAATTCTCATCTTCGACGCGACAGAAGAACCGAAGCAAAACACTGGTCGATGAGTTTCTCTTTAAGCAAAACAGCATCAACCCTTATTTTATTTATGGCTTCGCGAATTTTATGCGGTCTTAGTGGATTTACTGGTTAGTATCATTCTTTTTTTTTCCGAAGGGAATAATTTGATAATATGGGTTTGGGGTCATTTTACAGGGCCATATGGTAATCTTTTATTATGTTCAATTCTGTTGAGCTCAGTGATATTATTTTAAGTACAGTACAACTTTGCTTCCGCCGTTTTCATCCAAAATTCGTGGCTTTTTTGTAAAAAAATTGTTATACATTTATGATTCAAAGTATTGTCCATCGCTGGCCTTTACTTTCTCCCATGTTTCGGGCAGCGTACGAATCCCGCGTTGAAAAAACTGGTCATCTTTTGAAGCGATTCACGAATCGATCGAATTTTTTACTTCTTCATAAGACCGGAAGGGATGGTGATCCAGGCTGTGTGCCATTGATTGAAATAAGTTTTATTCCGAGGGAGCAACGTCTGGAGAATACAGCGGATGAGGTTGGACTTCCCATTTCAACGTTTTCAAGTATGTTTTTGCAACATGGTGTCGAGCATTGTCATGCTGTAAAATCACTTTAACATGGCTCTTGTTGTATTGCGGCCGTTTGTCTCTCAATGCTCGGCTCATACGCATTAGTTGGTTTTAACAATTCATACACTACGCCGAGTTGGTCCCACCAAATACTGAGCAAGACCTTGGAACCGTGAATATTCGGTTTGACCGTCGACGTGGAAGCATGACTGGGATATCATATGATTTTCTGCGCTTTGAATTATCGTGATAAATCCACTTTTTGTCGTCTTCAGTTACAATGCGATGCAGAAATCCCTTCCGGCTTTGCCTTGCATGCAGCTGTTCACAAGCAAACAAACACCGTTCAATATCTCTCGGCTTCAACTTGTACGGCACTCAATTTCCTTGTTTTTTGAATAATCCCCATGACTTTCAGGCGATTTGAAATGGCTTGTTGCGTCACTCCCAATGATTCTGCCAATTAATGTTGCGTTTGACAGAAGTCTTGATCAAGTAATGCCTCTTATATTGCATCTTCGAAAACCTTCTCTCTTCCACTGCCATGCTGGTCTTCGACGTCAAAATCACCGTTCTTAAAGCGTTGAAACCACTCTTGGCACGTTTTTTTTCACTAATAGTGGCCTCATCATAGGTACTTGAGAGCATTGGATGAGTCTCGGCCATAGATTTGTTCATATTAAATCTGAAAATTAAAACAATTTGGCTTATAATCTGACATGTTTAATCGAGAATAACATTTTGATGCAAACACCAATCGACTACTATTTCGATGGCGTTATGTTCACAAATACCTAATCATATTGTATGACATCCAGAAAAAATATTTCATCAAGTTTTTTTTGCAAAAATTGAATGTATACTAGCGTGAAATTTTATCAAAAATTTTTGTCTTGATTGAACAAATTTTCTCAAATTATTTGGTGATATTAATTGGGTACATAAAAGTGGATATTTCCATTTTTCAATGAGAACAAGGAGAAGTGAATGGAAAATGGGATGGAGAGCTAATTCAAATGGAAAAGTCAATTTTTATATTATTCTTTCTCAAAAACAGATAGTTAATTGAAATTCAAAGAGACTACCAAAATGCAACTTAATGTCAGTGATGTCACTTGGAAGTATAAACAATCCATATACTGACATATGGCTTCACTCAAGTGTCATGCTTTTTTTATTCTGTTAGTGCCAAGATTCAAAAGTTGTGAACCAAAATAATGAACATAGAGTTTTTCATAGATTAGAGATATAGATTATAAATTATGGATACATTTTTTGAAGGGACGCTATATTTGTTGTTCGTTGAAAAATGGATAAAAAATTATTGATAAAATACTGTTTATTGATAGGAGAAATATTGTGCAAGTAAAGCAATGGCTTGATATGTGTTATTCAAACTCTGCTCCAAAAACAAGTAATAGTTGATTGTTATATCGGTGATAAGTCTCACGAATGTGAAGGTCATGAAAGATATTCAAGATGTTATGGTATTTTCTGGTAATCAAAAATGACCCGATACGTTCTTTTCTCTCAATTTTGTTGCTTTTCTCTCGAACTATAGGAGAGCTTTTGGGATTATCGCGTGGCTCGGTTCATCGATTTGCATAGAACGAGGGTTTTTCCTTCCATCCTTTCGAATATCCTCTGGAATGTGTTACGGAAAAGCCGAATCTGAGATTCGAGTATATCTTTCTGGTACTGTTCGTAAATAAGTTACCAACCAGAGCGATTATATGTATTTATCTTCACGATTTAAGCCCTATTCTCGGCGACTTAATTGCCAAACTGAAACAGATTATGGAAATTGGATCTCTTATTTATAGTTTAGGCAGTAAATGCATACTGCTTATCAAGGATCTCCGAGGAATTTATTCATGACCCATCATATCAATTCTAGAAGATACGAAAAAATTAAGGGTACACACCCAACATTCGGTATGATTTCAACAAACATCAACCAAAAAAAAAAAAAGATTTTTTGGCTACGAAATATTCCTTTTAGTATCACCTTAACTACCTATCAGCTCTAGATCTTCGCGAAATGCAACATCCTAATCAGTATCATCGTATTAATATACGTCTCCAATTTAATTATCATGTATTTTGAAGTCTCCCAGAAATGAATATTTTGAATTTTGTTGTCAAGAGACGTTGAGTGAATTTGCATTTTGGCAGCTTATTTCGATTTTACTTTTTTGATCTTATTTACCATGTTCAGTAGTTATTCAGCCTATTCACAACAGACATATTAACAAACATACAAACAAAAGTAACCTCTTTATAATATGAGTATAGATTTTGTTAGCTTTCCCACTTAATAAGATCCAAGTCTAGCCTTTCTTTGGCTGGGTATATTATATATTAGGTGTACAATTCTGCTTCCGCCAAGAAAAAAAAATATCTACGCCCTTGTATTCAATACGCTTTTTTAGCAGCTCTAATGAAACTCAATGAATATGCATTATTAATCGAAATTAATTGTATCACTCTCGAAGATTCGAAGTGAAATTTTCAGAACTATTAGGTGTACAACTTTGCTTCCACCTTTTTCAATGAATGGCTGTAAGTGGAAGTCGAAATAAATAGATCGTAGGTGTCATACAATAAGCTTAGGTAATTCTTAACATAACGCCATCGAAATATTAGTCGATTTGTGTCTGCATCATAAAGTTATTCTCGATCAAACATGTCAATTTAAGAGCCAAATTCACGTCATTTGCGAAAGGTTTTAATTTTCTACTTCAATATGAAGAAATCTACGGCTGAAGCTCATCGAATGCTCTGAAATAGTGCCGAGTGTGAGTTCAACGCTTCAAGAACGGTGATTTTGACGTCGAAGACCAGCATGGCGGAGAAAGAGAGAAGGTTTTCGAAGATGCTGAATTGGAGGCATTACTTGATCGAGACTCGTGTCAAACACAACAAGAATTGGCAGGATCATTGGGAGTAACGCAACAAGCCATTTCAAAATGCTTGAAAGCCATGGGAATGATGCAGAAAAGAGGAAATTAGGTGCCCTACGAGTTGAAGCCAAGAGATGTTGAACAGCGTTTGTTTGCTTGCAAGGCAAAGACGCATCGCATTGTGACTGGAGACGAAAAATGAACTGATTACGATAATCCTAAGCGCAGAAAATCATGGGGATATCCCGTCCATGCTTCCACGTCGACTGCCAACCCGAATATTCACGGTATCAAGGTCATGCTCAGTATTTGGCGAGACCAGCTCGGTGTAGTGTATTATGAGTTGTTAAAACCAACTGAAATACTCACAGGCGATCGTTATCGAACCCAGTTAATGCGTTTGAGCCGACCATTGAAAATCAAACGGCCGCAATACAACGAGAGACATGATAAAGTGATTTTACAGCATGACAATGCTCAACGCGTTTTTTCAACGCGGGATTCGTGAGTAGCCCGAAAGATGGAAGGAAGTAGTGACCAGCGATGGACAATACTTCAAATCATAAACGTATAACCAGTTTTTTACAATAAAGCCTGGAATTTCTAAAAAAAACGGCGGAAGGAAAGTTGTACGCCTAAGTATTTTTTTTTAATTTTGAATTTAACTAGAGCATACAATCAGATTCTACTTGCAACTACAGAAAAACAGTCAATTGATATATGCTAGTTTCAAATACTTCATCCTGGAAAATTTTTCTGTTCTCACAATTAGGTATTCATAAATCAAAATATCCTTCAATATGTAATGATTGAAGAAGCGGAAAATGCTGAAAAACTATTTGGTTTGGGAATAGGAATTTCTAAAAAGCATAGTTTCAGAATTATTTTTTACGTTTAATAAGATATAGCAATACTGGGTGTGCCATTCGAAATGAAGAGGTTTTTGGCCTTTATTTGTATTTAATGTTCGAATATTATTTATGATCACTCTGTTCAATCCAGAGTTGAATTTTTTTTCGCATAGATGTAGTCAATAAGTCTATCCGAAAAATATTGTCCTTATCGGCGGCGTAACTGGTTTCTTCATTAACTACCAGAAGCATTCACGCATAATGAAACTATCCACAAATGTCAGTGGATAATTTAAGAGAATTTGAAATAAAATCTCATAAAAGAATTTAAATTGAAATTCCAACGCCTAGATCTATCCTGAGGATATTCAGGTTATATATTGAACTTGTACCATTGTGGTGGAAGATCCGATAAATTCATACAAGATTTAATTTGGTGATGAACAAAGGAACCCATTCCCAAACTTCTACACGTATTCCTCCTGGGGAGATATAGGAAATACCATGCAAAACGTGTGTTCTTGTTGGAATATTGTAACGCCTAATAAATGACCCAACTCAGTATTCCGCAGCTAACCTAACTATCTCCATCATTTATAACATCCTATAAAGAGACACCCGGAGGTAAAACTAACTAAGAAATGACACAAGAGGTATTTGGTAATATATTCCAACCCTAAGATGCTCAGCGACAATATACCTCGAACTAATGCTTTTCTGACCAACTACATAAATAATCTTCTAAGGGCAATTAAGATAAGAACGTGTTTAATATTTCAATGCGTTTATAGGAAGTGATATTTGGAAGGTAGAGGCCTATATATCGCTGAGGTGTTAAGACTATTGTAAAGCCCCTTTGCTTTAATTAATTTCGAATGTTCCCTTATTGCTCCATTCCGTACACAACTATATAAATTGTTCGGTTGATTGGGTTGTGTGTTATCGCAGTTCCCAACTTCAAGACCACTTCTCTCACCACCCCTGGTATGTGTATTTTTATTAGGGGTTGTCTAACCTGGTACACGGACAAAAGTCGAGATAAATGAGCGACAAAATAAAATTGCTTTCAGTAATTAATTCTCACCTTGTTGTCTTTTCAGCTGCTCGCTTTTTGCTGCCCTACTCGTACATATATACAGAGATTAAAATGTTCAACAAAACTCTGGCTACGAAATTTTTTTGGGGCATATTCCGCAGTCAGAATGATTTATCTCCAAATAAGGTTCCAAATCTTTATGAGAGAACTTTGTTAGTGCGAAACATTGGTGGTATGTTTTGGAACTCAAGTACAAGAACCATCATTATAAAATCATTCAAACGAAAACCTACAATTTTTTTATAGGGTAATTCATCGGGATGGCCTTTTGAACGTTTATGGAAAATAAATCATAATTTTGAGCTGAAAATTGGCATATTGGGGTATGAGACAATTATATTTCTCTTTAAAACATTTTTAGATCTCTACAACTTCCGGTTATACCTGAAATAGACTGCTACTTTCTTATTTCAAATGGCACATCCAGTATATTATTGCATCATCAAATAGCTTTTTTGAAGACAATTCCGGCAAACACATTTTTTCCAATTATTTGACAGAAAAAGCTTTTTTTGGAAACATTTTTTTCTTATTCGATTCTGCAGATACGTAGTATTATAAGACTGTTTACGGTTTGGAACAAAAATGGACAGGGTGTTCATAAAAAGATCATGAACTCGGACAACTCGAATTCATCAAAACTCAAGATTTTCGAATTTGAACCTATATTTTCTATTATTTCAGTCGATTCTACGTACTAAAATAGTGGGGGTTACTTAAGCAAATTCTATACCTTAAATTGAGAGTTATCGAGTAAGCACTTTAAATTAGGAAAAACCGCAATTTATAACTGTGTGGAGTAGTCTGTGACTTCCGGAAAACACAGAAAGAAACTAAAATTCGATGTTTGGATAACTAAATTTTCCATAAACCATTACAATTTCCAATTACGAATAATTCATTACAATTCTTATATTGTCAAATTTTGTTATGGAAACATTGAATTTTAGTTTCTTCCTGTGTTTTCCGGAAGTCACAGACTGCTCCACACAGTGAGGAATTGGGGATTTTCCTCATTAGAGTTTCTTCCTCGATAACTTTTGAAGTATTCATTTTAGGTATAGGGTTTGCTTGAGTAAGCTCCACAATTTTTGTACGTAGAATCGAATGATATAATGAAAAATTTAGGTTCTAATTTGGAAATCTTGAGTTTTGATGAATTTGGGGTGTACAAGTTCGAGATCTTCTTATGAACACCCTGTACATTTCTGATCCAAATCGAAAATAGTCTTATAATACTACGAATTAGCAGAATCGAAAAGAAAAAACAATCTTCTAAAAAAGTCCTCATCGCCACCATTCTTTAACTAAGAATACCATTAACTCATGAACCTTTGAGTTTTTACCCAAGATATGGTATATTGCCGAAATTGTCATAAAAAAAACTATCTAATGATTCAATGATGTACTGAGTGTGCCCTTTAAAATGAGGAAGTAGTAGTTTGTTACCGGTTTAACCGGAAGTTGTAGAGATTTGAAAATATTTTAGGGAGAAGATTATTGTCTGAAACCCCAATATGCAAATTTTCAGCTCAAAATTAGGATTAGTTAGTAGATATTTTGTGGTACAAATTTTGTTCTAATTAATTTTTGTATATGACACTTATAGACTGCGATTAGGAATTTGAAAATATCAAACCTTAAATTTCTGCGTTGGCAACATAGCTAGCCTCAAAAATTGTTTACTCAAATCCAGAGTCAAACATTAACCTTATTCATTTCCATTAAGTTTCATCATGGTACAATATTTTAAATACAAAAAATAGCCAATCAATAGAATAAACGAATTTTTTGTGTTATACAACTTTTAGTGTTCAAGGTCTAATTGTTTAAGAGGTTACCAAATTCACAAAATGAAAAACCTGGATATTTGTTTGGACAAATCGAATTCCATGATATTATAACTCAACATTTCCTAGCATCATACTTGAATCTGAGACCAAACCCAAACCACATGACAGAGAATGATACTACTGACATTTATAACACATAACATCCTCTCCAAGTGATGTTCCACAATCTTTTTCTTATTCTTCAATGAAGAACATTTTTATCCAACACATGCGAATCAAAAAAATTCAAAATTAAAAAAAATTTGGCTTCATCATGAAAATTGATGTTCGAGGTTAACTCTCTTAGATTCAAGCGACATATATAGCTGTGACAACGATATTATAAAAATACTTTAATGAAACTACAAATTTTATGTTGCACTGAGGATAAAAATAAACGTTTTATCACAATGTAAAGAAGTGTCCAATTATGTGAAAACAGCAGGTAAAATCTTCCCAGAATCGTTACAACACTCTGACCCTTCCATAAAATAGAATGGCACATTATATCCTTCGCCATGGGAGCGAAAAGTCACCTTAATATCTATGCATTTATTTCAATACAAGCAAGCGAATGGGAAATTTTCGAGCTTGTGGAAACTATCACAAGTGAAAGATGCCTGAAGGTACCATCTTACAGCCCCTATATATCTCTATAATGTCGTCACATTTGTATGGACTCTTACTGGGATTGTTAGTATAGTCAACAAGGCAAGGATTTACGTGTGGGGCACGTCTTATTCCAATCGGCCAGGCCTTCTGATATCCCTCCTGGGTAATGTTATGACGTCACCGGGGACGTTTCGGCCTTTTATTTTATCTCTTTTATCAACAGAGGATCTACATAATATTGATATTCAATGTACACGGCCATTGCTTTTCAGTTCGAGCGTAAAAGTTTTTGGGGAAAGTTGGCCATCATTTTTGAGAATCGTCCATCGTTTTGTTTATAATGGGTGGCAGGAAATTGGTTGTCGTATCATCAGATTAACAAGTAGGTACCTGCAGTCTTTCTTACACAGATTGCCTTCCAATTATTGTCGACGAAGGTTCAAAAGGAACATGATTTTCTGTAGCAAAGATTTGTATTATTTATTGAATTATGCAGTTGAAATGTTGGTATCCTGTATTAGATAATTCATGTTGTAAATGGTTTTCAAATGTTAACCCTTTTGATGGAACCTTAATTGAAGGTATTTTATGCAAATGCTGGTATTTTGTCTAACTATTGCAGCACTTCAATGCTTTGGTGTTAGAGGGCTTATTAGTGTACACCTTTTACTTCAAATAATTCCACAGTGAAAAGTCCAAAGGATAAGTTAGTGATCTATTTTTATATAGAAAACAATATTAACAATATAGAAGAATAAGGAGAATAGTGGAAGGTTTCGGTAATATTGATTGATTGATACCTCTATGCAAGATGCAGAGACCTGTGAAAAATTCATACCAAGGATATGTCAGCTCATCTGACAAGCAAAAAGAAGAAAACTGGAAAAACTGAGACAAGGGACGTTAAGAAGAAACTTCGGTCCTTTAGAATACATGGAGATTATAAGAAACAGTAAAGGTAAGAAAGAAACCATAGAAGAAACAGTCTGGGATGGATTATTCCAAAAGTTGAAAATTCGAAACTTGGTCACTGTAAGATCAAAAAAGCAACTGATTCATAGTAAGAACAAGCTATACCTACTAAGTGGCTTCCTTACAGAGTTTTGCTAGCCCAAGAATCACCCTAATGAGCAGGAAACTCATCATCATATGGTTAACTAAATGTTTCGCCATTACAAGTGAAAATGCTTCGGACAAACAACTCATAGTAATGAGAATTTTGAATATTGAAGTTCATTTGTATTCTGGAAATGGAAGGCGAACCCTGCTTGCCTTTCTTGAAATCAAATATTGATATCCAGACCTTAAAATATCAATCAATACATGTGAATCTAGAGGATAGACTTATCTACAGAGGCAGTCTATTTGTACGCTCTACATCTAGCTTATAATTTGGATTAAACTTTGTCATGATTCTAAGAAGGGTCTTACTTAACATTCAGCTTGGATAAATAATGATATTCTTATAAAATTTGAAATAAGACAACTTTCTTAGGGGACAATTGAATTTAAAATTATTTATATTAGATGAGAAATGAGATGTTGTCCTGCAAATGAGATGTAACTATTGGAATTCACGGCTTGACTTGATATTCAAGCTACCTACTTGGGCTTGACTTGAAATCAACTCAAGTTCAAGTCAAGAAGTAGGTTTTCAATGTGAAGTCAAATATTTATTCATCAAGTACTTGACATGAAATTGAAAAACTATTTCTTGATTTGAACTTGATTTCAAGTCAAGCAGCTTGAATATCAAGTCAAGCCGTGAATCCCTAGATGTAAGCTTCGGTTGTCAGAATTGGAATAATTGGATAGCCTCTTGTAATTTATTGTACATGATTTCTTCAGGAATATCTTATGATGATGCGTTCTATCCCAGATACTACTAACGTAAGGGTCTTATGAAAACTGCAATTAACGAACTCAACAATAAAATGACGGGTGTTTTTTTTCGAGGTATATAACTTTAAGTTGGCATTACTGTTCAAGATGGTGACCGATTTAACAGCTGTCAAGTGATTTATTCTCAGTTTGGTTTGGCAATTCATCATGAATAGACTCACGCCTGAACAAAGCTTGCAAATAGTGCAATTTTTTTCGAAAATAATATCATAGTTCTGTGCGGAATACGTATCGCGCACTATGTCCATTTTAATTTGTTTAGCGATGAAGCGCACTTCTGGTTGAATGGCTACGCCAACAAACAAAACTGCCATATTTGGAGTGAAGTTAATCCTCAAGTATATGTCGAAACACCGTTACTTCCAGAAAAACTGATTGTTTGGTGCGCTTTATGGGCTGGTGGAATCATTGGTCAGTACTTCTTCAAAAACGATGATGGCCAGAACGTTACAGTCAATGGTGATCGGTATAGAGCCATGATTACTAACGTTTTCATTCCTGAATTGAACAACCATGATGTCCAGGAGCTGTGGTTCCAACAAGACGGCGCAACATGTCACACAGCTCGTGCCACAATCGATTTATTGAAAGACACGTTTGGTGACCGCCTAATTTCACGTTTTGGACCTATCAGTTGGCCTCCAAGATCTTGTGATTTAACACCGCTAGACTACTTCTTGTGGGGCTATGTCCATGCGGATAAGCCACAAACCCTTGACCATTTGGAAGACAACATTCGCCGTGTTATTGCCGATATACGGCCACAAATGTTGGAAAATGTCATCGAAAATTGGACGTCCAGATTGGACTACATCCGAGCCAGCCGTGGCGGTCATATGCCAGAAATCATATTCAAAATGTGATGCCACAAGATTATCTTGCGGATAAATAAAATTCATCATTGTTTTATTGCAAAATATTATATATTCTATAGCTCTAAAAAAACACCCTTCAGTTTTGAACTATTGGCAGAAGTTGTTCAAAGTGTTTACTATTACTTTAATTGAATATAGTCTTGGCCTGCGATATATTTTATTGGAACGAACTACAATATTTTCTCCAGACTTGTTTTTACACTTCAACTATTAGAAAAGTCTGACGTGTCTCGAATCAATTATTTATGTAATTATAATACTTTAGATAACAAAGTTTAACATGATTTAATTTTCAATCCAAATTATTCCATAAAGCAAAACGACTGATAAATATTGAAACAATCTCTCCCTCCGTATTCCATATGCAGTCGCTGAAATATTACTTTCTCAATCTGAAATTCAAAATTCAAATGAATTCCACACTTGATGGCTGACGACAAACTCGGCAACTGAATAATTTCAAGCACCGGCTCCCATCAACACACAAGAAGAGACAATAAAATTATTACTGAAGCCACTCAAGCAATTCCAGAAAATTTGTGCGTATCTTTATCAGCGTCTGAGTCGTTTAAACTCACCTACCACGATCTCGAGGGTGTACTCGTTCGAGGCAAGATACATGAAGAGATAGGGTTGAATAGACGAGTAGCGCTGCCATACTGTTTTTATTTACGAATTCGCAGGAGGCATATCTAACCGACTAATCGTTGAATGAATGTTCCCAACTAATTTGCATTTGTTCTTGTTTGTTCGTCGAAATCGCAAGACACAAGACGTATAACCAGCACGTTAATTTCGAGTTACATGTTTATGCTAGCGAAGCTCCAACTTCACGATTTGTTACTTTAATTTAATTTTCACCACGCCAGGTTGGCAAGCACGCTCTGCTCTCCTTGTTATTCTTTATATTGACGTTGTTGTTTATCTCCGGCTTTATTGGTAAAAGGGGTCGCTGTAGATAGGGGTTGAATCAAGTTGTTATTCGAAATATTCGGATCTTTCTCCAGTTGATGAATCAATATTTGTTAACACGTTCGCTCAACTCGTACGAGACTCAACATATAACTTCGATGTAGCACGTAAAAAATATTGGTTCCAACTCATTTTATCTCTACATTCAAAACGGTTCGAGAAGAAAATTATATACATAAGCGTACAACTTTGCTTCCACCCTTTTTCTTCCAGAAATTCGAGGCTTTATTGTAAAAAACTGGTTGAAAATTTATGATTCAAAATATTGTCCACTACTTTCTCCCATCTTTCGGGTAGCGTACGGATCCTGCGTTGAAGAAACTGGTCACTTCTTGAAGCGATCCACGAATCAATCCAATTTTTTACTTCTTCATAAGACCGGAAGTGCTGGTCAGCCAGGCCGTGTGCCATTGATCGAAACAAGTGATAGTCCGAAGGAGCAACGTCTGGAGAATACGGCGGGTGGGGTAGGACTTCCCATTTCAACGTTTCGAAGTATGTCTTGACCACTTTCGCAACATGAGGTCGAGCATTATCATGCTGTAAAATCACTTTATCATGCCTCTCGTTGTATTGCGGCCGTTTGTCTTTCAATGCTCGGCTCAAACGCATTAATTGCATTCGATAACGATCGCCTGTGATTGTTTCAGTTGGTTTTAACAACTCATAATACACCAAGCCGAGCTAGTCCAATCAAATACTGAGCATGACTCTGTAACCGTGAATATTCGGTTTAGCTGTCGACGTGGAAGCAAGGCCAGGATATCCTCATAAGTCATAATTTTTTGCGCTTGGGATTATCGTAATGAACGCATTTTTCACAATGCGATGCAGAAAACTTTTTTGTCTTTGCCTTGCAAGGAGCTGTTCACAAGCAAACAAACGCCGTTTAACATCTTTCGGTTTCAACTCTTACGGCACTTTTGAATCATTCCCATTTCCCTTTAAGGCGTTTTGAAATGGCTTGTTGCATCACTCCCAATGATCCTGCTAATTCTGATTGCGTTTCACACGAATCTTGACGAAGTAATTACTCCAATTCTGCATCTTCGAAAACCTTCTCTCTTTCACAGTTATGCTGATCTTCGACGACAAAATCACCGTTCTTGAAGCGTTGAAACTACTCTCGGCACGTTCTTTTTACTAAAAACGGCCTAATCATAGGCATTTTGGAGCATTCGATGAGCCTCAGCCGCCAATATTACCCAATATTTTGGCGTCAGAGCCATAGCACAATCGCTACTCACTTCAACTTCACCGGAAACAAATAATATCACATAACCAAGAATATAGTTTCAAGTCAACTATCATCCATGGCATCCCTCAGGAATAGATCCTGTGGCGTTTTTCATTTATTATTCTCATTAACGACCTCCCAAAGAATATTGACTGCCACAGTTGGTTTAACTCAAACAAATTATGTCTCAACAACGAAAAAGCTATCGAAACTTTTACATCGATACCTATGAGTAAACTAATGTTCTTAGGCTTAGGCATTGAATTTGACACCTACATGAAGAAATCATATTCTTATTTCAAACAAAATTATAGCCAGCCATACCTATATGCCATAAGTCGTTGAAGACAAATCATCACCAAACAGTCCTTCCAACCTACTATGCATTATTCCAGTGTCACATGGTCTACGGCCTTACTAGACTAGATTCTACAAAGAACTTGATCTAGAATGGAAGAAGCCGGAGGTGAACTATCTGAAAAAATTCCTAGAAGAGAATCCACCATGCAATTTGATGGAATTCCTATTCACAGAAATTTTTTTGTGTTTGAAATAGGCATATTCGAAGACACAATACATGGTGTTTCATCAAGTGGTACCCCTATCGACGTAATATATATATATATATATATATATATATATATATATATATATATATATATATTCTTTTGAGAAAGAGCAATACAAAATATTAATTTCAAACAATCAAGCATATGTGTCGATGAATCTCAGTATGAGCCGAGGAAATGTAACGGGGCATCATACATTTCAACGTATGATACAAGAGAACAGATGAAAACCTCAGCAAAAACTCTGTCTCCCCGAATCGGTGTAGTGACTGGTTTGTGTAACATTTACAGAATAAGCTGACATAATTTATATTGAAGGACTTCCTCTTCAACCTAAACAAAATTTTTTTCATCCTCTGTTTTCGGTGATGACTCTATAATTTCCAATTGGATCCTAAAAAAAAAAAGAAGCAGAAAGAAGTACTAAATATTAGTTTTCATTATATAGATTTGAAGTTAACTACCCATTCTAAAAAAGAATCTGAAACTGGCATGATGTAATTGATACATTAATATGCCAGCCAAACTCTCTAATTACTCAGAAATTTTGAATAGTCACCTTCAAGAGTGAAATATGCACTCTAACGCTCATCTAACGTTTTAATAGCTTTTCTGTACGAAGATTCGTCTCTACCTGAAGTAGAGCTGAATTTTTTCTCTGGACCCGGCTTAAGATGTCTGCAAAAAACCAGTAATCCCAGGTGGCCAGATCTGGAGAATAAGCTGCGTGGTCAAGCAGTTGGAAGCGCAATTAGTTCAATTTCACCATGGTTTTCATTGGTTTGTAACAGGGAGCTTTGTCAATACAGAAAATACCCGTACTCAACTCTATGTTTCGAAAATTTGACACTGGCGGTGCCATCTGTACGCTAGCCCTGGGAAGAAAAGAATGTTGTAGCTAAATAATTTCCATTTCCTCTCCAACCGGATGTACTTAGGTCATAAAAATATTTTAGCTTCTCTAGAAACGTCTAGTAGGCACACGAATTTGGTACACCCTGTATATTTCTTATCGTTTCATAGTTATAATAGAATTTTGAATAGTTAGAATTTTGAAAACACCTTCAATTTCCACGTGAAACATTAACGAAGAAATAATTCAAAGTTGTATAGTGAGATGAAAAACAACTACCCTCTGCTGTAGCACAAACAACACAGCGTCTTCGAAGTTATACCCAAATCCAGCGGCAAACAAATAAGTCGAAGGAACAGGTCTAATGCATCTCTAAATAGGTCCTAAATGGCCCTTTAAATATATGAATGTAAATTAGGGACAGTGGACCAATTCGAGTAGCACCAAGTTTGTAAGGACAATACTATCGCCTGAAGACTTCCAGTTGTTCGGCCTCACGTGTAAAGGAACTTTAGCCAGAAACTTGTCGTCCGATTGAAATTAGTACCGACTGTTTCAGTATTAATGGCGAATATATGCGGATTCGAATATAATATCAACCCCGTGCTCAAAGTCACATTGAATAATATCCCTCTCTTACGCAAACACGGCAGACAGAGACGGAGAGCAAAAACGCTGATATAAGGCTTGTTCTCCCCCGTTCAAGACCCGATCCAAGACGGACTATGCATAAGAATCAGGTACAACCTCACCCTTTACTTTCCACTTAAGACCAGCCAATTTTCATATAATTCGGTTTTTTTTTTTCAACTTGGAATGCCTCCTTAACTGTTCCCTGTTTCTCGCCCAGCCGCCCGATGAATAAATAGTTTGCTGTTTCATTTTATCGCATCTTTATGGCGTGGACTTTTTCTGCTCTGAATTTTTATTGCGAATTATCGCGAGAAATATGAATTTGTGGAAATAGGGCGAGAAGTATTTTCTCATATACAGAGGATTATAATGGACTTATGTACGTAGAGGTGCAGGAAAAACACTGATGTTGAACTTCTGTGAGCACGCACTTCTCTTGAGTGTTCTGCCTTCAATTAATTTTGAATATACAGCGTATTCAAATGTGAAGATCTGAATCAGTTTTATGTATTTCATCAAAGACTTTCGAATGCTATTTATACCTCTTGAATGCTTTAATAGATTCACATGAAATTTTCAAAGTCGAGGACAAAGGCCAATATTCAGTTGTAGTTGATAATTAGTAGCACTGGCCTAGACATCTAATAAGTCTAAGGTTAAAATATGAGAGTAAAAACTGAGAAAAACATTTTTGTGATAACTCATGGGCTGAAACAAAATAAGGAATTTGAGAATTCATATCGCATAATAATTATTTATGCAACAAGTGCAAAAAGTGAATGTGTACAATTTTCGCACGAGTTGCATACAACATTTTTTCTACGTTCATGCAAAAAGCAAAAAATGATTTATTGAGGTGCGGCACTAGGTGTAGGAAAATGAAAAGCGCAACTTGAATACTTTATTATCAATATCGATTTGCATTGAAACAGGAACTAATACGTTACGAACAATTTAACTCAAATTTATTTTTACCCTCAATGTTGAAAGTGAATGAACAATTGGTGCAATTTTCAATATGAATATTTCGTAGTGAAGTACTTTTTAAATCCACTTCTTGTTTTGTTACTGCTGTAAACGTATTAGTACTTGGTAACTGTACATCGTTATTTCCTTCAGGCTGAAATATTTGTTTGTCATGATGACAGGACGTTGAAGTAGAATGACAGATGAGTGCAATAAAAACTTTATTGCACTAGTGCAATAAAGAACTTGTTTTTCCACTAAATATAGTTCAATAAAGTTTTGCTTTTTGCATGAATGTAGAAAAATTATATTAAGTACAATATTCTTCATCGTAACTTTCAGCTGCTTTTGTTTGGGATTTATGAAATTTTCAAATAACTGTTAAAGGGGAATACCATCATGTGGCTACTTAGTTCAGAACGTAATTAGAGATATTTCGTCATACAAATCACCGATTTTCATGGAGTTTTCACATAATTTCCTTAAACAATAATTTATACCGTAGAAAGTAAATATTTTCAATTTGCGAATGAAACAACAACAAAAAATTGGTAACATTTCGTTTTTCTCAAAAGAATTGATGATATGTACAATGTACAATGCACTGATATATTTTTAGAAGAAGAAAAACTTACAAAAAATAATTACAAAAGAGTTAAAACCATAAATTTGTGAAATAAATAATCGACCGTCGTACAGTGCTGCCCTCTACTTATTTGCTTCGAAAAGAGAAAAAAGATTAGGTGAATGTACAACTTCGTACACCGTACAAAGATTGGTCATCGCAGGAGTGCCAGAGGGAAAATTAATTGGTACCAAAGTATGACTGATCCACGAAAACCCACGTGGTGGTAATCCCTCTTGGAATTTCAGATGAATTTTATTCTTTTCTTCACCAATTGAGAAGATTCATTCGTCGTTTTCGATCAAGGAAGTTACATAACTTTGATAATGTTTCTGTATATTGTACTCCATAAGTCAAAATTTTATCGTATTCTTCAAAATAAAAATTAAAACAGCTCGCAAAATCTTCTGCACAAAGCATTGCTGCAATTTCGTCTTATTTTGTGTACATTTTAAATTAATTTATCCTTACGATCGAAAGCTGCAATTTTCATTCTACGCCACTGATTCTGTTCGAAAGTCAAATAATATATTCTTGAGTTGAGAGTTTTCATTAAAAGATGTTTCGTTTTTGAATAAGTCAACTTTGGTTTTAAGTCTTATCGACGACATCTATCTAAATAGCTAATAACTTCGGACAAATATGAGATGTCATAGTGAATTCATAACGTAGAACATCTTAAGTTCGTCTTGAACCAGAAGCACTGAGTGTCTATACAGTTTTCATATCTGAATTACAACTTTTCCAATTTTACCAGTCTGAAATGGAAGGCGGGTAAGCTAAAATGTAAATATGCCAGAACGAATGTCACGAACTACGTCTGTGTAAGAATTTGGATTATTTAACTTCGCCACATTTTCCAGCGATACGTCTCATCTCAGTGCATCCTCTTGCTTTCATTACTTCTGCAGTTCATCACTCAGACACTTCACCTGTAATTCGTTACGTCAAATGAGTGCTCCTCTTGGCTTTCCAGGAAGTTATGGCTTCTTTTATGCTTCACGCTGACTTTTGCCGGTGCGTTTGCGAATAAACACTTCAAGTACAGGGCAATTTTTTAAAATTAACTCCCTGGAATTTTCGACAGGTCTCTCTCTCTCTCCAGCTTTTTTTATCAAGTGACAGACACGTTCTTCTCTTTCTGAAGTATAAATAACGACGAATTGAATTAAGCTTGATATATCTCGTTCCTTCCTCTCACAATAAAACAAGAACTTGCAGTAATTCTCATGAAAAAAATTCTTTTTTTTTATTCGTACTCGAAGAATTTTACGAGAAACCTGGGAGTTACTTGAATTGAATCTTGAACAATATCTTAGTTTTTGTGTTATAACAGACCTTTAGAATCGTTGTTATTTTGCACGAACCTTCAAAAACGTTATTTCACAACCAAATATACTAACTGACAAAGAAACTTCAACACCCAGAAGGAGCTGTTTAAATTCAAATTTACAAAAGATGTATTCGATAATGCTGAAGTCCAAAATACCTTACCCGGCGGTAACCCACTCGGACAGTTACAGGATGGCCTTGTTCTCCTAACCACTCATCAGCCAAAAATCGAGTTGTCGCAAATCGGTTTCTAATGGCCATAAGACTTAGACGTCGATCTTGAACTTCATTTGTGCCCCTTCGAAGTCCGGTGCCTACTTTTCTTCGATTTTGGGCGTTATCAAACCACGCTTAACAACATCTCATAACAGTAGTTGGATTTCTGTTAGTACAGTAAGCGATTTCCGTAAACCAATAATTCGATTTCTTTCAAATTCACTTAGCTGGCGATAAATTCCGCGTACACGTGCTCTAGGAATTTAAATAACAACTAAACATCGACTTTGGATTTCCTCGAACAGCTTGTTTGTTGTAAAATTAAAAAAACTTGCAAAAAACGACTACAATTTCAAAGTACCAAAAATTGATCACATGAAAAAACCTTCACAATTTTGTTTTCCAAATTCAATCATTTACTTCTTGGTATACTATCTATGATTTGTAGTTTCTTTGTCAGTTAGTATAGAGCGTCTACGATTGATCACAACCTTTTTTTTTGAAGTGATATGTTGAAAAACATGGTATTTTGAGAAACTTACCATAAGATGCTATTTATCATTCATTTGGGGACATTTTCTGGAGGAAAGAAAGAAGCATTTCAAATTAGAAATGCATGCTTGGAAAATACGATTTTTTTCCTCATTATGTGCATATAGCTACGCCTATGCAATAATATATCAAATAACCGAAAATATTCGAAACAAATCAGTGCATTTTCCGAATATATTTCCTGAATATTAGTTTCACGTTTTTGAGATTGAAAAATTTTCATAAGGGTATAACTAACGAATCCAACTGAGATATTCTGGATTTAAACCTAGCCTAAAAGGTGAAAGTATCTATTAAATTTCGGTACACGTTAGCTGGCCGGACAGAATTGTCTTTGACCTCATCTTCTCGACCATTGAGTTGAACACAATGATTTTATACTGATCTCAAGGCTTAAAATTGTAAAATTACCTTAATTTCAGCAAAGAACAAACGCCGAAGTGAGGATTGATTTTATTTTCGTTAAAAACACTTATTACTATTTATCTGACTTCTAAATACTCATTAGTAAACTTAAAAATTCATAGGGTATCTATGCTGCAAACAAGCAATGAAGAGTCTACAGATCACAATCCAAAAAAAAAAAAAATTAGACCATGACAACTTCTAAAGCCATCGATACTATGGAAAAGTTTCCAACAGAAATATTCTTTGTGATCTCCTATCCTAATCCATTTTGTATGGTTATCAGATTCAATAGAGTTTTGTTATGCGATGAACTCGTATCACAACTGTTGTTTACTTTTTCAACATGTGTGGAACATGTATATAGGAGTTCGTATACGTGGGGTGCTCTTATGAAATCAACAGCAATTGTGTAAAACCAGATAGCCTGTCGATGAAAACCTGTTAAATTTTAAACACAATGAGCCCACAGCGTACTGCAAACTGAGCGCTGTTATATGTACACCAAAAATTAAATTCAATAAGGTCTGTTTGGAATTGAATTAGAGGAGCATTACGAATCATTATCTTTTCTTCGAATGAAAAATATTCAAGAAGGGTAATTATGTGTATTGAATTTGGCGAAGAACGGGTAGTAGAATATGTGAAATTAATTTGTGAAGTTCAGATATTGAAATGCCTTAATGTATTTTACTCAATACTTGCGGAATCATGACAATTTGAGATCGATTATTTTACTGTAGTAGGTAATGAGGAAGTCTTGTATAAAATTTGATTTTTTTTCCTTCCTGTCAATGAAAAAATTCTATGACTGGAATCTCATCGAACAACTATGGGACCAACCGGGAAGGCGGGTCAGAACTATAGTTCTATCGCCCAATAATTTGAAACCCTTCGTTGATTTGGAAGAAAAGAAAAGACGGAAAAGATCCAACAAATTATCGACCAATAAGCCTATTATCAGCAATGAGTGAAGTGACGGAGTTCCTCAAGGATCGGTGATAGGACCGCTGTTGTTCAACTTATGCTATGTATAATACAACGAAAATGAATAGATGCAAGGAGCCCAGTTTGTAGATAACACCGTTATTCACTATCACAGTAGAATGCGAAAATCAATTACAAAGCAGTTACAGATAGACCTTGATAAACTGATGAAATACTTCAAGAAATGGAGATTCAAAGTGAATACGACGAAAACAGTTGGAATCTACTTCGGAGAAACAACAGTAAAGAAAGCGAAAGCAGAAGACGCCAAAATAGAAAATCAGACGATAGAATGGAAAAAGGGAGCAAATCACCTGGGAGTAATTCTAGATAAAAGAATGAACAGAAACAGAAAAAAAGAAAGGCAATTGCACGGGAGACTCTACCCAATGCTCAAGCTCAACCCAACAAGTGAACTGCCCTCAGTAAACAAGCTGAAGATAAATGAAATATAAATATATAATAAATATAGTGATATTACTAAACATTACGTATGCAGGAGTAACCTTGTATAATACGAAAGACAATAAGAAATATCAGTTACAAAGTACACTAAATAGAGTAAAGAGACGCTGAAGGCGAACTAGAATAGAGAATTAAGAAAGATAATACAAATTCCAACAAGAAAGACAGACAAGAGGAAATAGCTCTTTCAAAGAGTCAAATAGAGGAAAATAGTCTCATGCAGAAGGGAGAAAACTCTCCCAAATGAACAACAGTAGAAAATTGGAGAAATCATAGTAGAGAAATATAGGAAATAAAATTCCAGTCCTTGTACAAAAAGAACACCTGTGTTGAAGCTTTTCGTCATGAATGGGAGGATATTCCATAAGAGAATATTGGAAGGCTGGTCACACGACAATTTCTCAAATTCGAGTTCCTGATTTTTCGAAAAAAAAAGCTTACTATTTTTGTGAGAAATGGAATAAAAAGTTTCATTTTTCTTTGGGCAATTCTCTTTTCTATACCATTTCATGATTCTCGTAAAAATTCCAAGTAGGAAAGGTATTTATTTGAACATTGATGATCAAGCGACCCGTTTTTTTTCTCTCCAGTATATTACTATTTGATGTGTTTTGCAGCATCTTCAAACTCGATAATCGGCTTGTATATTCGAAGGGGGGCCGTTGCTCTGAATATATGCACCGTAATCGATATTATAATAAAGGCAATTTATCAAAAACAATCGCTTCAGCATTAAAGTGAGTCGGATTCAGGCACATCCGTTTCCGGTTTGAATTAACGAAGATATATGTGGTCAGTAGGAATCGCGTCTTGTCAATGGGACCAGTGAGAAATGGCGGACCGGGCCTTTGTCATCGAAATAATGACTTCTTGGCCGATAAGGCGTAGGCCTCCGGTCTGTGATGGTCACTTGCGTGCATCGTATTTGTATTGTTCCACGACCGGATCATAGTAGCTGACTAAATGGAGTGTAAAGCGATAACACTGACCACAGCGCCGGGCATGGTTTCTTCTGCACAAACAAATTGACTGTAGCGTTATATTGCCCCAGCACATTGAATTAAGAATTTACCCGACTATATATCCGCATCGTTTTCCTTATCCACCCTGCGGATAACCACACGAAATCGTACTTTGATCTGTTAGAATGATTTTTTTCTTACTATACAGGGTGTTTCCTAAACATGCGGCAAAAATTCAGGGGGTTGTTCCTTGGACTATTTTAAGCATGTTTTGTCCTTGGATGATTTTTGAAAAACCTCTTTGTTTCGAAGATACAGGGCGAACAACATTTTTCATATTTTTAAAATTAATAATAGTTTAAATAAAAATGCGTACCGCACTGTGTTTACTAAGTAGGTACAATTTATTTTTAAATTTGTTTAACAATATTCCAATTACTAAAAAACTTAAACCCCTTAGATTATTTCCTATGGGGCAATCTAAAATCATTAGTTTATACCACTCCAGTAGAAAATGTGGAAGACTTGCGAAATCGGATCATTGCTGGGTGTAACTTAATAAGAAATGATCCTGGTGTTTTTGAAAGGGTTCGGCAGTCAATGAGGAGAAGATTGGATGCTTGTATGCTGGCTAGAGGTGGTCATTTTCAACAGTTTTTGTAGGTTGAGTTGAATTTTCATGTAATTTTTCATAATAAAATGTTATTATCTGAAATTTTGTTTCCCCTATATCTTCGAAACAAATAGGTTTTTCAAAAATCATCAAAGGACAAAATATTCTTAGAATAGTCCAAGGAACAACCCCCTGAATTTTTGCCGCATGTTTAGGAAACACCCTGTATATAAAGGGTGTTTTTTTCAGAGCTATAGAACTTTAAATTGCAATAAAACAACGATGGATTATTCGATTGACATGAATTTTATTTTTCTGCAAGATAATCTTGTGGCATTACATTTTAAATATGATTTCTGGCATATGACCGCCACGGCTGGCTCGGATGTAGTCCAATCTGGACGTCCAATTTTCGATGACTTTTTCCAACATTTGTGGCGGTATATCGGCAATAACACGGCGAATGTTGTCTTCCAAATGGTCAAGGGTTTGTGACTTATCCGCATAGACCAATGACTTTACATAGCCCCACAGAAAGTAGTCCAGCGGTTTTAAATCACAAGATCTTGGAGGCC
This sequence comes from Harmonia axyridis, assembly GCF_914767665.1. Classification (NCBI taxonomy): domain Eukaryota; kingdom Metazoa; phylum Arthropoda; class Insecta; order Coleoptera; family Coccinellidae; genus Harmonia; species Harmonia axyridis. The sequence continues at coordinate 4,351,974 of NC_059508.1, forward strand.
AATTCACAGGTCCAAAACGTGAAATTAGGCGGTCACCAAACGTGTCTTTCAATAAATCGATTGTGGGACGAGCTGTGTGACATGTTGCGCCGTCTTGTTGGAACCACAGCTCCTGGACATCATGGTTGTTCAATTCAGAAATGAAAAAGTTGCCTCTACACCGATCACCATTGACTGTAACGTTCTGGCCATCATCGTTTTTGAAGAAGTACGGACCAATGATTCCACCAGCCCATAAAGCTCACCAAACAGTCAGTTTTTCTGGATGTAACGGTGTTTCGACATACATTCGAGGATTAGCTTCACTCCAAATGCGGCAGTTTTGTTTGTTGACGTAGTCATTCAACCAGAAGTGCGTTTCATCTCGAAACAAAATAAAATGGACGTAGTGCGCGATACGTATTCCGCACAGAATCATTATTTTCGAAATGAAATTGCACTATTTGCAAGCGTTGTTCAGGCGTGAGTCTATTCATTATGAATTGCCAAACCAAACTAAGAATAAATCACTTGACAGCTGTTAAATCGGTCGCCATCTTGAACAGTAATGCCATTTTAAAGTTATATACCTCGAAATAAAACACCAGTTATATATACATCTATACACTGTGTCCGTAAAGTATGGAACAAATTCATTTTTAGCTAAACAGACCATTTTGAAGAATAATCCTCAAACACGTCGATTTTTTAATTCAATTTACCGCATTTCAAAATAAAAATCTAAGATACAGGGTGAATTACTTTCGAGTAATGACGTCCCCGTAACATTCTTTATGAGTTAGATTAACAATATTATCAAAAATACTTATTGTCTAGCGGCAATTGGTTTCAATGTAACACCCTGTAGTTTGTTACATTGTCGAACTAAACGTAACTCGAAGATAAATCTTGGCTCCATAGTGTATCGACTTAACGAGAGTCCACATGTGTAGCATATTGTGTAGATGTAATCTCAGTATTAGCGAGGAAATATCAACTGGGCATCATACAATTCAAGGTATGATACAAAAGCCAGATAAATACCTCTGTCTCCACGTATAGGTGCAGTGGCTGGTTTGTGTATTTGTTTGCAGAATAAGCTTACATATTTATATTGAAGGGCTTCCTCTTCATCCAAACTAAATCTTTTCCATCCTTTCTTTCCACCAACGGTTGACGACTTCATAATTTAATCCCTAAAACAAAAAAAGAAAAGAACCAGAAACGAGTAATGAATGTTAGTTTCCATTATATTATTGGGTCGCTAACTTCAAATCAAGTTAGTGACCCATGCTGAAAAAGAATCTGAAACTGAGTGGATATCTTGGAAACCACCATGAAATTTATATATTGGACAAATATTCGTAAAATGGTCAATGGTTCCTCCTACACCATATGGTGTCGATTTAAAATACACCAAAGATTGAAGATTGGATCCTAAAACTTTCTCTGAAGTTCCATTCTATATCTCATATCGACGTAGATTTATTCATTTTTGGAAGCTTGTTATTCGAATTGATCGCTGTCAATGTAGTCAAGATGTCTGTTATTTTCGAATTTTAAGCTGGTAATGGTCTCAAACGATATTGTTCGACTCAAATTCGATTCTGACAACTTTCGAATGGAATGACCTAGGAGATTGAAATTTGCAAGGGAAGATTGGACCTTGAATACCACGGCTAAGTTTGTAAAGATGGCCACTCAAAACTGCAGATTCGATCAAGATGAGAATTCGATCGTTAATTAAAGCAATGAACGAATAAAAAATGTTCGATAATCTTGCCGATAGATGATCGTAAATATAAGTGAAGGATGATCATCAGTATATTTCATAAAAGATTGTTAATAGATATTACGAATGGGTTATATGAACGATTAGTATTCCTCAATATGGATAATTGATTGATTGATTATATAATGAGAAAATAATTTTCACTAATCCATTATATTATTGGAAATCACTTTGTTTAATTTTTTATCTTAGTGACGACGCCATCTAGTTAAGGTTGAATTAATATTGTATTTTTTGTGATATTTCAGGGGATTTCAGCATTTCATTTCTGGCCTCCCTCTAGCGTCGCCACTGTTTTATCTATAAGGAATTCGCATCAAATAAGGACCGAATCAATAAAATAATGAATAATCGTAAATACGTTAAACAAATTATCATTCTTACTTCTAATGAATTTATGACCATGAAGTGTCCTGATTCGTTTTTCAATAATAAAAATCACTTCCGACTTTCGGATAAATTTTTAGAATTTTTCAACTCTCAAAATGATAAAATGCCAAATTGGCGAATGCGCAGGTTTTACTAGATGTGAGTTTCTTTCAGGAAAATAGCTCTAGTAGAGGGATCGCCACCTTCATAAATTATATTGAAATTGAGAATGAAGCTTTTTTCTGAATGGTTCCTGCCTTAAAGATTCTTATAAATTTTTACCCTTATATGCTCTCCCGGAGTTAGCTAATCAACTATCATTTAGGTATAATGTTACAGTTTGTTAGATCATCACAGTTGCATTTACTATTGGTTAAATTCTTACCATTCTTTTTTTCTTCGTATTTGATGTACTATACATTTTCAAGCCTTTAAAGCAGTTGAACACACTAAGGCATGATACTTGTGCTGCCTGTCGTTTCTCCAGAGATCCAAATGCACAATTCATTTGATTATTATATGACAGACAATGCATTTGAGAAACACAAAAAATAGGCAATACTTTCAGATATAAAAGTTTCCAAATGATAAAAAACAAAGAGATGAAAAGAGACAGATTTGCAGTGAGAAATCAGGAATCCTCTGATATATCTGAAATGAGATTGATGAGCCACTCCAATTCAACTAACATTCAGAAGGAAAATTTGCTTTCTAATGTACTGAAGAGAATGTAAAAGCAAAATTGGATGAGGATCATATAAGATATGCTCAATGCAATTACCTCTGTTGGCCTCTTTCCAATGGATATGCTCTCTCGCAAAATCCAAACGCGCCCTTCGATGGGCTGGGGTAAGAGCTGGGCCTCTTGCAGCGACACGAGGCCTTAAATCATATTCTCTGAGGCGATTTCTTATTGTCTGAGTGCTAATTTGCACCCCATGAGTTTGCTCAAGCTGATTTTGAAGGAGGCGAGCGGTTGCAAACCGTTGTCTCAACGAAGAAACTCTCAAGTAACGTTCTTGAATGGCAGTTGTTACCCGTGGTCTACCCTGTCCTGGTCTTCGGACATTCATACCTGTCTATCTGAATCGCTGCAACATTCTGGACACACTTGTATGGGAAACTCCAAACCTTTCTGCAATTCTTGTGTATATCCACCCTTTTTCTCGCGAAACTACCGTTTGGGCACATTCCTCTTGGGTCAAATTGCGTGTTTCCCGTTGCATAGTGATCGAGTGTAGAAAATCAAACGAAAGAAAAACTAATGATCACTAGAATTGATCGAGAACAACTGATTTCAGAATGGAGCCAATACATAATCTCATCTTTTTCTATTCCTGCTGGGAAAAAACATATGTATTGAAGAAAAACGTTGAAAGTGGATAACATATGCATGCATAATTCTGATAAAAATAATTATCATTGAGAACACCTTCAGTTGTAGAATAAATTTGAGATTTCCATAATGTGCGTTAATTTATTTGCGCAGTGTATATTCGAATACGAACACAATCAAAAATTTACTATTTCATTTTTAAATAAAGGTTTGAAGGTTCATGTGAAATTTCGTGAAGAAGCGGCACGTACATTCTATTTTGATTATTCATCATAATGAAACCAGGGAGAAACACCAACCAGGGAGAACCACAAAACCCCAAAATACAAACGCAAGTAATTAACAATTTTGGCGTATTGGTCTCGAAAGACTGAAAAGAGGAAGCCAAGAAATGGCGAACTTTGTAATAGTTTGTAATTTGTCTGGAATTGTAGGTGAGTATAATTGGCCAAGATAATAACATAACGGTTTATTTTATACAGGGGGAATTTTGCTCTCTCTCACTCCTCCTGACTATACCTCTGCTTACTTCTTTCTCCAGTTGCAGAGAATGGCAACTCATGAATGAGAATTTAAAGGCAAACGTTTATTATATATTATATTGTTAGTATCAGCAGCGATAATCTCTGAACTACGTGAGCAGAGAAGCGTTTAGCGACTGGGAACCCCTGAACGAAGAAGGCTCATATTTCCAGAAGCGTATTTACACTATCCCGCCAACCCCTACGTATTATTTTGTGTTTTGGTTGTGCACGAAAGAACGCCTGGAGATCATGACGCAGCAGATGCAATCTACGTGTCCCATGAAATCACAGCAGAATATCGACTGCGCGAGTCTGCAGGATTTATATTGGAAGTTCAGAAAAACTCCACAGAAATTGTTCAAAATAATGGTAAACTAACAGCTATAGAATAATTTATTTCTTATTTTATATTTGTTGGCTATACACATCATAATGATTTCAAAAAAAAGAATGAAGAAGTCTGGAATAATCAACAATGTAGTTTTAGTTTCGATAGTTTTTTCGTTGTTGAGACATAATTCGTTTGAGTAAAACCAATTGTGACAGTCAATATTCTTTGGGAGGTTGTTAATAAGATTAACAAATGAAAAAGGTCCCAGGATCTATTCCTGAGGGATGCCATGGATGATAGTTGACTTGAAACTATATTCTTGGTTATGTGATATTATTTGTTTCCGGTTTGGAATATATGAGGTGAGTAACGATAGTGCTATTGCTCTGACGCCGTAATATTGGCTAATATTGGGTAATATCTTCAAATTTCAATTTTTATTTTTTATTAAATAAATAATAATAAATAAAATAATAAATATTATTATTTATGAAATCACAGCAGAATATCGACTGCGCGAGTCTGCAGGATTTATATTGGAAGTTCAGAAAAACTCCACAGAAATTGTTCAAAATAATGGTAAACTAACAGCTATAGAATAATTTATTTCTTATTTTATATTTGTTGGCTATACACATCATAATGATTTCAAAAAAAAGAATGAAGAAGTCTGGAATAATCAACAATGTAGTTTTAGAACTTTAGAAATCTCTTTACTGAAAAATGAAAATCAAATAGTCTGGTGCAATAAATATACTAACTTACAAACAAACTGCAACAACCAGAAGGAGTTGTTTAAATTAAATTTTTTTTTTTTGTTAAAAATAGATAGTACCTATATCAAGTACCTAGTAAATGATTGAATTTGAAGACAAAAATCGTGAAGGTTTTTTCATGTACACAATTTTTGTTGTTTAAATTTTGTAGTCGTTTTTTGCATTTTTTTTTAATTTCAACAAACCAGCTGTTCGAGGAGATCCAAAGTTGATGTTCTTTAAATGTCTAGAACACGTGTACGCGGAATTTATTGCCAGCTAAGTGAATTTGAAAGAGGTCGAATTATTGGTCTACGGGAGGCGGAGTTGTCATTTTGATCGCTAACCGTATGACTAGAAATCCAACAACTGTTATGAGATGTTGTCAACCGTGGTTTGATAATGCCCAAAATCGATAAAGAGTAAGCACCGGACGTCGAAGGGAACAAATGAAGTTCAACATCGACGTCTTAGACTTATGGCCATTAGAGACCGATTTACGACAACTCAATCTTTGGCTGATGAGTGGTTAGGAGAACAAGGCCATCCTGTAACTGTCCGAACAGTTTACCGCCGAATAAGGTCTTTTGGACTGCGGCATCATCGACCCTATCTTGTATTACCTCTGACGGTTGAGCATCGCCGGCAACGATTACAGTGCTGCAGAGAACGTCAACATTGGACTGTGGAATAGCATCAGGTAGTTTTTTATGATAAAGCTCCATTCTCCTTGGGTGCTCATGATGGCCGAAGAAGGGTTAGACGACGTCGTGGAGAAAAACGTGAACCTCAGTTTGATGTTGAGCGTCATTTACACTGGCAGTTGGCGTTATGGTATGGAATGCTATTATTGCACATGCAAGTAGGTCACCTTTTATCTTTAGTCGAAGTAACATGAAAGTGCTGCGTTACCTTCAAGGAATAGTGGAGCCATATGTTCTTCCTCACCTTGGAAATTTTTCCCAACCCCTTCGGACTTTGGTGGCTCTGAGACATGAAGTACAGGTAGCTTGGGATGGTATCCCTCAAAAAGAAATAGACCATCTTATTGCATCAATGTCGAGACGTGTTGGGGAGTGTATAGATAATCGCGGTGAACAAACACATTATTAACAAATTTCTTGAAAGAAATCTTAAACCCTTCGTTGTTTCTCCAAATTTCAATCATTTACTCCTTGTTTTACTATCTATGTTTTACCAAAAAAAATTAAAAATTTAAAACCTCTTTCTGGGTGTTGCAGTTTCTTTGTCAGTTAGTATAATATGAGTATATGTGTATATAATGAGGAAGTCTGGAATTATCCACAATGTGTTCAGAACATTGGAAATCAGCTTTATGGGAAAGTTGTGAAATGGAAATGAAATACTCTGGTGAAATCAATCCCAGAAAATCGAGGAATTATTGGTTTGGCGAGGTTTTTCTTTCAAATTATTAAGTGCGTTCTGTGGTGTGAAATTCAGTGATCCCTGACTTTTAGAACATGCTCTCCGTAGCTCAGAATAGCCTCATAATAGCCATCAATGATTCTTGGTGTTTATATGAGGACCTAATTCACTTCTGGCTTTCTTGCCTCTCATCTTATTTTTTTGCTGGAAAAGCTCCCTATGGAATTAATAGTCCTTTCATTATACTGTTGTTATATTGAAATATCGTTTCTTGTTTTTTTTATTTCTTCGATATCAAGATGTGTAATGCTAGATAGCTTTTCTGTATTACTTCTTCGATTATCTTAATCTCTAGTTCTTCACCTATTTTTTTAGTTATTAATGTTTTTCATGGGGCGTCTATTGATTTTCGTACCACTTTGTTGAGTGTGCCTTGCAGTTCTCTTTCTTATGCCAGAATTCATATATGCTATTATGAATTTTTTTAGAGTATATATACAGTGGCCCAATGATGGATCCTTGTGGTCCTCTTACTTCAGTTAATCTTGTTTTTGATCTTATTTCATCCATGTTGACATTGTAGTTTGTCATTGTCAAATGTCAAAAGTGACAGCTGTCCATCTAGTAGGCTATGAAAAATATAACCTCCTATTGGAAAATCCTAAAGTCCCAAACGTTTAGAATTCTGAATATCAGTCCGATTAAAACGTATTGAAAGCACTGAACAATTGTGCAGCATACGAATCAACAGACTAAGCAACGAAATTCTGATTTGAATATTCCGATTGAGCGAAACTTATTCCGCGAAAAGATTATAACTCTCCACACCACGAGTTGAAAAAACAAGTATCGGGAGAAATTTCAATATCGAAGCACTTAATTAAAAATAAACACAACTGTCAACATTTAATCTTTGTTTAGAAAAGCATGAAACTCAATCTAGAAGGGTGAACGGGAATAAGAATGGTATTATCAATAGAAAACAACGACGTAAATATACATAGTGACTCACAAAAGGGGCGAGGAAGTGAAAAGGGTTGGAGGGTGAGAGGCGATGGAATACGAGGGGCTTTTTTGTAGTTATTTGCGTGTGCACAATGTTGCTTACGATGCATTCGTTCCGCTGAGGCCTGAGAGACATTCAAGTAGTTTCGCTGATGATACGGACCGTTTCATTGTATTTTGATTGGTTTCTAGCCTTATTCACACCACTTTCTGTACATAAAATGTCACGAAAGTATATCGGTAGACGGAAAAAAGTAACCAGAATTATGAAGAAACACGCACGAATAATTGAGCTTTTCTGAGAAATTATAATAATATTTCCATAAACTTTCGCAAAAAAAAACATTCGAGATGAAATTGGTGGGCCACTGAGATATTTCAGACTCAATATCATTTCAAATTGCTTGTTCAATTCGTGAGAAAAAAAATCATCTATGCCTTTTTTACTTATGCCTCTTAACTGTTATAAATTATCAAGAACTACCCAATAATAGATCAGTCATTAAAGAATTGGAAAATACGAATTCAGATGTTTTTTTCCTCCAATAATAATGGAGTCCCACGAATAAACAGAATTTTTTGTCACATGTTGAATAAGGAATTAAAAAATAATTTTCAGCTTAAAATATCCCAGTGACGTACCATGTTTTCTAAAAAGAAAAGACTTCATCCGTAAGCTTGCCAATGTTAAACATAATTTTCTTAATTACATGCCAATAAATACGCTGTAATCACCTCTTGAAACTCATCAAATCTTATTCGAATATATCTACCGGTTTCAGTTTTACACAAAAATTATAAAGCAATTTGTAATTATTTTTTTATGCAGCACCTATTCACCAACATTCAGAACTATCTAAGCTATTCTCATAATATATGGCACAAAAACACTGAAAATTTCACAAACTTTTATTATTTCCTAGAAGAATATTTTAAATCTTTTGATTGTTTCAATAAAAATCTTATTTTAAAATGGAAAAATGTATACTATCATTGAAATTCAATGCTGAAGTCAATTTCTATATTTGAAAAATTTTCGAGAATTGATTGAGTTTTTGCCTTCAAATTATTGGATCTCTTATAAGAAGAATAAATGCGACATAAGAAATGATTTAGGTACTAAATTTCATGATCTCTCATCGAATAACCATCTCATTAATCTGAGATAGTACTGGCAGACTTTATCTCATTCCAAAAATCTACTTCAAGACTTTAAATTTTGATGAATATTTTGTGTTACGTCAACCAATTTCCGATTCTCATATCATATTTGTCTCAGTTTGCTACCCCGACGATCAGATAAATTGAAGCCGGAGTTCCCCAAGGATCGGTGATAGGAGTGCTGCTATTCAATAACTTATACATGGCAGACATACCAAAAATGAATAGAATGAAGATAGCCCAATTCGCAGAAGACACTGTTATATACTATCACAGAAGAATGCTGAGAACCATTACTAGGCAGTTACAGATAGGGTAGTTTAGGGTAGTAGATTTTCCTCCACGATTTCGTGCCAACCTAGACCTAGATAAACTGATACAATACTTGCAATCTACTTCAGAGGAACAACAGTAAAGAAAGAGAAAGCAGGAAATGCCAAAATAGGAACACAGATGATAGAATGGAAAAAGGAAGCAAAACATCTTGGAGTAATACTAGATGAAAGGATTAATTTTAACAAACCGATAGAAGAAAACAGAAAAAATACAAGGTAATTGCACGGGAGACTGTACCTGCTGCTCAATCCTAAAAGTGCAAGCTGAAGATAATAAAAAAGTGCTAAAACCAAGCATTACGTATGCAGGAGTAACTTGGTATAAAACGAAAGACAATAATTATATAAGGATCAGTGGCATAGTACGTTAAATACAGTAATCAGAATAGCGGTTGACGCCTCATGGTATACAACCAACCAAAAAATCAGAGGAGAATTGAAAATTGAAACTATTGAGGAAATAGTTTACAAACAGAGAAAGAAGACAATAGAGACGCTGAAAGAGCATGAAAGTGAGAAATTAGAAGAAAAATACTACAAATCAAGATAATAATGACAGATAAGAGGAAATACCAGAACTAAATAGAAGAAAAAAGTGACATGCAGTAGGAAGGAAAGTCTCTCAATCAGACAACAGTAGGAAATAGAAGAAATTGAAGTAGAGGCGTTTGGAATAAAATTCCAGTCCTTATACAAAAAGAAGATCTGAGTTTGCTACCTGCAAGATAATATTATCGTTTCTTCGATGAGACAAGCCAGATCAAATAACGAACCTATGTGTGAAATCTCTAAGTTTTCATTCAGTGGCGTTGAGAAGATTATGTGGGAATTATATCGGAAGAAAGTCAAAGTATTCTAATTTTGCTCAATGCAAATATCTGAAGAAAGTTAATCTCTCCTCCTTTATGATTAATTAATTAATTAATAAGTTCGGGACGCGGTGCAGGTAAGTTATATTGCCCAGTTCAAGAATGATTAATTCAAGACCGAAAACCAATTAAAGAAATGATAATTTCATAAAACATCTCGAACTGGCGTTTCTTTAAGGTTTTTCGAGGGACTGAAAAATAATGAATTTCAATAAATTATTCGTCCATGTTATAATTAAAAAACCGATATTCGCTGAAAGAATATTTGCGTAGCAATAATTCAGGAGGTTTTATCTTCGTCATAAATAAAGGACCCTAATAATTAAAAGTTTTTCTCGGGTTATAAAAAGTAGGGACAATGTCCTAAAAGTTACGGTGGAAGTTCTGCATTCCCATCCTCCCGTGTCTAAATGCAGGGCACTCCCCGAACAACACGCTTGTTTAAAATTGTGGGGAATACCTCATTGCGTTAACTGATGCGTTTTTCTTCTTTCCCGCTTTCAAATGTCCACTCGCCCATGTCTTGTGATATCATTTGGATTATTTAATCAAGATTTTATCATTGAATAATGAGGTGAAGGGAAATCCGAATTGTCTTTTTTGTTTCAACGATGCGGAGGGATAATGAGTGTTTAGATATTTGATAGCACTCAAGGATCACACTTCATTATACAGGGTGCGTCAGTGCATTTTCTCTTCCGGGAAGGAATAACTGGAGGTGGTTCCCTCTTGGATATGGTGCGAGAAAAAAAAGAAATATTCAAGCAAATTGCGGAGTGCAATTTTTTGAAGCCTTTTGAATTTGTCTTGTCCTTGAATGATATCGAGCTAATTGATTTTCAGCAGTTTTATTGTGTAAAGTCACATCAATAAAAAATGATGAAATGAGAAAGAACCTTGCAAAAAAAACTTTTATTTATCAAACTTATTATATAAAAGAACCAAAAATATCAACTTTTTTGAAATGGAAACATATATTGAGTCACTATTCTTCATAACAACATAATAAAAAATAAAGTTTCTCAATATTGAAAAACCTCCAGGCTTTGTTTGATTTCATAATTTGGAAATGATATCTAATAGTGGTTTCATACTAAAATTCCTCAGTAATTATTAATTCATATCCAAGAAGTCAGAAACTCGATATTCCTTTCAATATTCTATTACTTTCTGAGTACTGTGCTTTTCTTGTACTCATGAATGATATATGACATACTTGGGAACGTTGAAATGGGAAGTTGTACCCCACCCGCCGTATTCTCCAGACGTTGCTACCTCGGACTATCACTTGTTTCGATCGATGGCATACGGCCTGGCTGACCAGCACTTCCGATCTTATGAAGAAGTAAAAAATTGGATCGATTCGTGGATCGCTTCAAAGGATGACGCGGGATTCGTACGCTGCTCGAAAAATAGGAGAAATTATTCAATGTAAATCATGTTATTGTGTTTCACTCTACTCGGGGGATTGAGTTGAATAGCATTGCTAGACTTCGCCCCTGAGCAGAATGCATCTATCCAATAAAGGCGTTTATTATTATTATTAAGTACTGGCCAGCGAAAGACAATACATTGAATCATAAATGTAAAGGGTATTTTTTTTAGAGCTATAGATCTTTAAATTGCAATAAAACAACGATGGATTATTCGATTGACATGAACTTGATTTATCCACAAGATAATCTTGTGGCATTATATTTTAAATATGATTTCTGGCATATGACCGCCACGGCTGGCTCGGATGTAGTCCAATCTGGACGTCCAATTTTCGATTACTTTTTCCAACATTTGTGGCCGTATATCGGCAATAACTCGGCGAATGTTGTCTTGCAAATGATCAAGGGTTTGTGGCTTATCCGCATAGACCAATGACTTTACATAGCCCCACAGAAAGTAGTCTAGCGGTGAAAAATGACAAGATCTTGGAGGCCAATTCACAGGTCCAGAACGTGAAATTAGGCGGTCACCAAACGTGTCTTTCAATAAATCGATTGTGGCACGAGCTGTGTGACATGTTGCGCCGTCTTGTTGGAACCACAGCTCCTGGACATCATGTTTGTTCAATTCAGGAATGAAAAAGCTAGTAATCATGACTCTATACCGATCACCATTCACTGTAACGTTCTGGCCATCATCGTTTTTGAAGAAGTACGGACCAATGATTCTACCAGCCCATAAAGCGCACCAAACAGTCAGTTTTTCTGGATGAAACGGTGTTTCGACATACACTTGAGAATTAGCTTCACTCCAAATGCGGCAGTTTTGTTTGTTGACGTAGCCATTCAACCAGAAGTGCGCTTCATCGCTAATGGACGTAGTGTGCGATACGTATTCCGCACAGAACTATTATTTTCGAAATAAAATTGCACTATTTGCAAGCGTTGTTCAGGCGTGAGTCTATTTATGATGAATTGCCAAACCAAACTGAGAATAAATCACTTGACATCTGTTAAATCGGTCGCCAACTTAAAGTTATATACCTCGAAAAGAAAACACCCGTTATAACCAGTTTTTTACAATAAAGCCACGAATTTCGGAAAAAAGCAGCGGAAGCAAAGTTGTACGCCTATGAATAATAAATAAGAGGGAATTTTTTATGCAATATGAAATATACAGTCCGTAAAATCGAAGTAACAACCAATTAATTTTTGTACAAAGAGGTGATCATTGTTTCTCTGAAAAATTCTGGCTCCTAAAAATATCGATTACGGTTCATCCGAAATTTACCCTGTATCCAGCTACTCGAGCTAATCGAATTATCGCTAATCAAAAATTTGAAGCTTATAGTGTGAACAATGCGTACGTTTTTAATGAACTCTATCCAAAATACGAACAAAAAATTTCACACGTACCCCCATCCATACATTCAGGTTTGGAAGCCACAACAGGTGGTTGTTTTGTTGTGCCTGTCTCGTATTTCGTCATAATTAAATTCCATCCCTGTTGGTTCCTAGTCCAGAGTTTCGCTTTTCACACTGACAGCTTCGGAAGCGAAGCGACAGAATATTCTCCATGAGGTAAATGTTGAGAATATTCGTCTGACACCCCAATATTTTATTTTTGGGGGAGGTCAAATTTATAAGGTAAGACGTTCGGATTAATCTTGAAAACAGCTTTAGACGGAAAAATAGACAGAGAATAATTCCTCTCGGAGTAAAATAAATAAAAGCATTGAATTTAACTCATTCATTATGAAGCTCTTGTAAGTTTGGGGAACGAGGCAGTGAGAAATGTAAAACAGAAATTTACAACGTTATACCACATGTTATGGTGGTTGAATCGATAGAGTAATAGATGAACTAGCAAAAAAATTGTACTGGATCGAAAACATCGAATATGCAGAACCCTTATCAATTTGGATTCAACAAAAACAAAACAAATTGCAAGAATTGTCATCGATATCTTAACAAACGTCAACAAATCCAAGAACAAGGTAATGTTGCTTCTTAACATTGAAAAAGCATTTGATAACTTCTTGCTCGAGGGTCTATTATTCAAATTGTTCAAACTTGAAACCACCTCATCTTCAATCAAGGTTTTACATTCCTAATCAAAAAACAGAACATTTGTGATTAAAGTTCAAAACACACTTTCCCAATAAAAAAACATCGAAGCAGGTGTCCCCCAAGGCGCAGTCCTTAGCCTCATACTTTTTAACATTTTCATTCATGAACTCTCGGAATACCCTTACACCAAAATTGCACTATTTGCTGATGACACAGCTATTTACTCTCATTCTCATTACGCCCAAGCGTCGAACTGAAAATTCCATAAGAAATGGAAAATAGGGAATAAAATCGTTCGATTCTTCCCTTGGCAAAAATATATAACGTGATAAATAAATTTCTCAACGAACTTTTAACTTCTTCCTAAGACCGGAAGTGCTGGTCAGTCAGGCCGTGTGCCATTGAAACAAGTGATAGTCCGAGAGAGCAACGTCTGAAGAACACGGCAGGTGGAGTGGGACTTCCTATGCCAACGTTTGCAAGTATGTCTTGACCATTTTCTCAACATGGCGTCGAGTTGTCATGCTGTAAAATCACTTTATCATGTCATAACTCGTTGTATTACGGCCGTTTGCCAGGCTTAAATTCATTAATTGCGTTCGATAACGATCGCCTGTGATTGTTTCAGTCGGTTTTAACAACTCATAATACAATACGCCGAGCTGATCCCACCAAATACTGAGTATGACTTTGGAACCGTGAATATTCGGCTTGGCCGCCGACGAGGAGGCATGGTCGGGATATCCCCATGATTTTTTGCGCTTTCGTCAATGCCTTGCAAGCAGCTGCTCACAAGCAAACAAATGCCATTCAACATTTCTCGGTTTCAACACGTCCGGCACCCAATTTCCTTGTTTCTGAATCACTCCCATAACTTTCAGGCCTTTTGAAATGGCTTGTTGCGTTACTCCCAATGATCCTGCCAATTCTTGTTGCGTTTGAGACGAGTCTTGATCAAGTAATGCCTCTGCATCTTCAAAAACCTTCTCTCGTTCACCGCCATACTGGTCTTCGACGTCTAAATCACCGTTCTTGAAGCGTTGGAACCACTCTTTGCAGGTCCTTCCACTAATAGCGGCCTCACCATAGGTATTTGAGAGTATTCGATGAGCCTCAGTCGCAGATTTTTTCATATTAAAGCAGAAAATTCAAACCTCCCGCAAATGATACTAATTTGACTCGTAATCTGACATGTTTAATCGAGAATAACTTCATGATGCAGACATAAATCGACTAATATTTCGATGGCGTTATATTCACAAATACCTCATTAGCTTATTGTATGATACCTACGACCTATTTATTTCGACTACCACTTACCGCTACAGCCATTCATTGCAAAACGGCGGAAGCAAAGTTGTTAACTCGGAAACTAGTTGCTATAAAAAGAAAGGATTATACCAATGAATTCTATTGTATAGTATATCCAAAGTCACTTGAACTAGTCCATAAAAACGCTTGGCCAGATGTCCCTTCGAAGTGGATATCGCGATTCGCTAAATACCGGGGCTTATTTGAATGATTGTTAGGCAATAAATTCATTCACCTCAAAATATTTTCTGAAAACTTGAACAATCCTTGTATAATCGAAATACTCTGGCTTCCTCCAAGTGACTTTGAACATACTATAGAATGTTTTTGTTATGTTATGAGAACTTTTCATTTCACGCCTTTTCACAATTTTCTCTTATAGCTTGAGAACAGTTGAACCTATAAGCTTGCGGTTTTCACGAAATGAATCCTCTCAAAAATCGAGCCCGAAAACGTGCCATTTATTTTTTTTTTCTCAAAAGGATTCTGAGATCCCCCCATTAGACAACTAATGAGGGACACCCGATAAAGAAATCGATATTTAAACATACGTTTAAAAACCATTTTGTTGGTAGAATTATTCATTGGCTCAGATGTATTATTATTTCCACATTAATTCTTCCAAAGTGGCAATTCCTCATTTCACCAAGTTCGACATAATTCTCTTGATGAAAGCAGCCTGCAATTTAGTGTCATGAAGTGTCACGAAGTTGTTCGTTTGAACTTGATTAATCTGGGACAAATTTTGTTGTTGCGACAAATTACTCCGTCGCTTGAACCCTAAATTTTGGGGTGAAATTAATAGCATCCCCGTACACATGTGACGCGTCGGCAACATAACAAAACAGCAGCCACCTGTTGCTGGAATTCCATTTTCCCGAATTCTGTGAATGGGCTAAAGCACTGGGAATATCAGTGTACGATGAAAACATCAAAACATTACCAGAAACATCGGATGACCTGGAATTGGATCCCGTGAAAATAATCGCAGAATTTTGAATTAAAATCCTCTAATAATGAAATATCAGCTAACCTCAAAAGGTTTAAAAATAAATTGAAATACCGAATGATCAATTATGAAGTTTTATTTGCTAATCAGTATCTTCCGATGGAGTTATGAAAGTTCAGAATGCCTAATTGTCTACACAGCTTTTCACTTCAGCTATATTTCTGAATTGCAGGTTGATTTTATAGCTTTTTATTTTTGATCGAATGAAACCCCATCAAATTACAGAATCACGAATAAAATGATTTATTACATTAGATATTGCAATGGAAATTTATTTTTGTGTTTTGATATTCATGATCAAGTGCTCAAAAAAATGAGTTTATATTTTGTCAAGTTACAATATATGATTACTGAAGATGTCTATTATAGGCGAAAAGTCAGGTATCTAGACCTAGACTACGTCTTGAAAGAGGGAGCCCAGCTTTTTGGACCTCGTGGAAATTCTGTTGTTTTCTTCTCCATATTTAAAAAATAATATCCTCAATAGTTAAGCGTTGAATAGTTGAAATGTTGAGAGTATATCGGGAAGATAAGAGTTCAAAACAAATTTGCACAAAGGTTTACTTTTTTGCATAACTCTTCAATTAAACATAGATGTTGAAATAATTCAAGAATCAAAATAAGGCAAAATTCAGACAATAATATCAAACAGAGAAAATAAGACGAAGGTAAATAAGAACTTCTCAGATAATCATTCATGATAGCTACTAACCTATTTTGTCAAAGGCAGAGGAAGCGTTAATATCACCTTTGGTCTCCGATTCAAAACTTCCGCTCATAAGATAGATGAAAATATGGTATGGCTATTCGTTTTTATCTGTTCTCTTGTATCATACGTTAAAATGTATGATGCCCCGTTTACATGTCCTCTGCTAATACTCAAATTACATCTGCACATGCTTTGTTGTTTGAATTTGATCATTTTTGTATTGCTTTATCTCAAAAGAATATATATTTACAAAGTAACAGCCCTGTGGTAACCACCCCTCACTTTTTATTTTCGAATGGACCCCCTGTATATCATCAGTGAAAATTGCGTGTCATTTTTTTTGGAATACAACGATAGCACATACCTGATATTTTTTCATTAATAACAACAAAAACATTAACATTTTGGGAAGTATGAATTGCAACCAAAATACTCACTATGCAATTCAAAAAACGAAGAAACATTTAAAGCAAGTGTTCAATATTATTTATTATTTTATTATTTCTCGGTTTTTTAAAACAACAAATTATAAATATATAAATAAATATCGTGAAAGAAGACACAAAATATTAATGTTTTTATTGTTATTGCCAAAAAAATATCGTATGTGCTATCGTTGTATTTCAAATAGAATTGCACGCAATTTTCATAGTATACAGGGGTGCCATTTGAAAATACCACAGAACTGTCAAATGTAAGAACCCAATGATTTATAAAAATAAATCATTGGAACGATACTTTGATATAATTCGAAGCAATTTCTTCATTATCTTATCAAATAAGCAAGATATTGCCTGTATACAATAACTTGGGACACCCGGTATACGATGCGGTATGCGCACACGTGTAATAACCGGGCTCTCAATATTATGAACTTACCATACGGGATAGCAGTGTTACAAGTCTGAAATAAACTACTATGGATTGCTGACTAGGAAGCATACGACTATATAGAGTTTTTTTTTCTTAAATCTTAAATTCAATGATTCTCACACAACGAGAGTTATTATATTTTTCTCATTATTTGATGTAATTTTTTGAATAACCACTGGAACTCAGTTTCAGGTCAGGAGGATCATTATTAGGGATTCATCAAGCCAAGTAGCTTGACATTTTAACCAACAACTTGACTTGAAAATCAAGCTCATGAAAAATTACATAGTTGATCTTGACTTGACTTGAGTTTAGATATTTATTCCTTGACTTAATATCAAGCTACTTGATATTAGGTACTTGAGCTTGAATGCACGCATCGCACGGTATGTATTTTTCCAATCTCGTGCGCGCTTAGACTAAATAAGGGGATTCCTCGAGTGCCGAGAGACTGAAACATTCGCCAGTGTGACTTTATTAGTAGTTTTCTCACATTTCTATGAAATCTATTGGTAGATCTTTCCGAACTCGTCCAAAATGGGCAAAGATTTTATATCAATGCCAGCATCTTCAGTTCCTGTTGAAAGACAATTTTCCAGAGCTGCTCTTACAGTTATGAAAACCCGCAATTGGTTAGGCGACAAATCTATAGGATGCCTCATGGAATGGAAAAATATGAAATCAAACAAAGCCTGGAGGTTTCTCAATATTAAGAAAATATATTTTTTATTATGTTATGATTTATAGTGATTTAATTTATGTTTCTATTTCAAATAAGTTGATATTTTAGGTTCTTTAATACAATAAGTTTTTTGCAAGGTTCCTTTCAACTTCATCATTTCTTTATTGATGTGACACTACAAAATAAAACTGCTGAAAATCAAGTAGCTTGATATGATTCAAGTACTTGATAAACAAATGCTTGACTTGACTTGAGATAGAAAAACAACTACATGATTTGAGTTTGACTTGATATCAAGTCAAATCAAGCCAAGCCGTGAATCCCTAGTCATTAGAGAATAGCAGCCAATTATGTATTTAAATTTATTGAAATAAATTGAATTGCTTTCGAGAAAAGTATTTTTCTAGGGGTGGTTGAAGTTGTTTTCGTCAACGTGTTCTTAGATCTTAATCCTTCCGATTCAGTACTAGCGCTCTTTATAATTCTCGTGCAAGTTTCCAGTGGATATAAATGATAGGGATCGATAATGTTATAATTAAAAAGTCCAATGGAAACCCCCGTACGAGGGGGAACAAGCAAACACATACGTTTACCCTCTATGTGAGAAAGTGATATAATGGTACGTCCGTTCTAGATCTTTCCCGCCTGAGCTCACAACTAGCTAACATTTTTTGTTTGTTTTTCTTTCCCCTGTAAACAACATGCATGCAACTCCGTTCACCCCATCAGTTCGTCTTGCTTTAGTACAAATATACTACAGTATTGATTTATTTACCCCATCCCTAGCAAACAATACAGTGTATAAGTAAGAAATGCACTACACAACAGTCGTGAACAAACATTATTGCATTTAGGTTGCGTGCATCGCTCATTTCGCACAGTTCTTTTTTACAATTTCGGAATTTCAATTTCCTTTCGAATAAAAATAGAAAGTAGTGCGCATGATCTTCGGTATGTTCGAATAATTTCGAGGTCGAGTGACAATCTCGTATGACGAATCGTGTGGCAAATTTTGGATACGAAAATTGACACATTGATGGTTATTTGTGATTTTTCGACAATGATAATATTCGGGAATATGATGTACTGAAAGTTTTATTTTGTGCCCTGTGTAGTAGAAGTTTTTCAAGACTTCAAATTGTGGATTGTAAGAATGCCGGAATACGTAAGTTCAAAGGTAAATTGATTCACTTTCCTCGACAAAATTCAAACATTATGAAACATCTTAAGAACTCTTTTTCTCTCGAAGATTTTCTGATGAAACATAGTGTAAAATGTATATAGGTTAACAGGGTTGATAGGACGTGAAACATCTCACTTATATTCTCCCAACTATTTCAAAGAAACTTTTAAGAAATTCATATAAGGATCAGACAGTAATTTGCGTGATTTTGAATAGAACGAAATCTGTCATATAAACATATTTATTCTTCATTATTTATTGATGTGGTAGTCGAAAATTCCTCAGAAATTGGATAATATGGTTTCTATTTCATCCCAAATGTAAATATTCAAGTAAGAAACCAAAATTATTCTCTTTTAGCTCTAAATACCATAAATGTTTTGAAATTTTCTCTCATGAATCAGTCAAAAACGTAGTTTCTCTAACGATGATTTCTACATCAACATGGGTGGTTCAAGTTTTAAGAAGTATTTTGGAAGGATCACAATTTTTTTACAATTTCGAATTTCAATTTCCTTTCGAATGAAAATAGAAAGTAGTGAGCATGATCTTCAGTTTGTTCGAATTATTTTGTGTTCAAGTGACATTCTCATATGAAATATCGTGTGACAAATTTTGGATACGAAACTTGACACATTGATGGTTATTTGTGATTTTTCGGAAATTATTATATTCGGGAATATGATGTACTGAAAATTTCATTTTGAGCTCTGTGTAGTAGAAGTTTCTCAATTGTGGATTATATAAATGTCGGAATACGTAAGTTCAAAGGTAAATTAATTAACTTTCCTCAACGAAATTGAAATATTATGGAACATCTTAAGAACTTCTCTTCGCTCGAAGATTTCTAATGAAACTTAGTGAATCATCGTGAGTGAATCAGTTTAATTAGCTATAGTTTCCTATCACGTCTTCTCAATATTATTGGACATTGGAAAATAAAAATGTCAACCGAACCTTGAAAGTTCACGATGTTAAGTTTTGAGTAGTGCTTCAGGATGTATAGAAGAATCACAGTATACCTGCCTACATCTTATTTATATTTTCTCAACTATTTCACAAAAACTTCTAAGAGATTTATTTAAGGATCAGAAAGTAATTTGCGTAATTTTGAACGAAATCTGTCATATTATCCTAATCATTTTTCATCAGTTTGTAATGTGGTAGTCGAAAATTTTTCGAAAATTGGAAAATATGGTTTCTATTCGATCCCAAAAGTGAAAAACCAAAATTATTCTCTTTTAGCTTTAAAAACCATAAACGTTTTGAAATTTAAGTTAATTCATTACAACACTCAATTGAAGTGTTAAGAAGTATTTGGGAAAGATCACAAAGAATGAATTCAAGCATTTACTTCAAGTACTGTATTTGACCAGAGTAGTACATACAATAGTTGAAGCTCCAGAAAAATTTTTTGTTCACATGCCTAGGAAATAAGTAAAACAGGAGGGGGTCCAGAAGGCATATCTCGAATATATTTTCGTGAAAATCATTTCAATTCAAATATACCCTTGTAAAACTTGTAAGTATTATATTAAATGAGACTTATTAATTTCCTCATTCAAAATTATTGATTATATTTGTCAGTTTCCAAACGATATGGAGGATTGTTCATGATTTCATAGCAAAATTTGTGGAAAATAATCAACTAACCTTACATGGAAAAATATAATTGTGTCTAAAAATAGTGACGTCACAATCTCTTACGCGTTTAGAATTAAGTGAATAAAGGATATAATTTCACTTTGATTTTTATAAAATTAATATATCAGTTGAAACAATTTATTTTTCTAATACATCGAATCTAAGCTGAAGCAAAATACATAATTTGCCAAGATTTTTGCATCTACTACTATATTCGAGAATGAAATTCATTTTAAATTCATTTTGAGATTGACCCATTTCTTCAGGGTAAATCGATCAAAATATCCATTCAAAAGACCATTCCAGAAGAGCAGAAGGTATAAAAAGAGTTAAATCAGATTTCTCATCTTCAGAGATAACAAAATCTCTATTGGTGTTTCTTACAAGAGCCAATGTTATTTCCGGGGCCATTTTTAGTGGGGGTAGCTTGGGGAATATTACGAATAACCTCGGGCTGAGCGACGATTAGGGTTTGCCACCCTTAATGAAGTAACCATAGCAAAACTTTCCAACGCGCTTTAATGTTCTTTCGTGTTTTTATAATGACATGCCTCGCCGATGATGTGTCACACCAAAGTTTCCATAGTCTGAAATGAGGGAAATTACCACAAATTCCGGAGCCACCAGCCCCAGTCAAAAGCTAAACAGACCAGACTCAAGTGTCCTCAATCACTTCCATCAATTTCTGTGCTCCTTTTCTGGCTACCACCCTTCGGTGTCTTTTCGCATTCTTCATTAAATTCGGCAATGGAAAAGTTAAAAATATTTGGGCCCTTTAAATTTAAATTGACAACAAGAAAACCAGAGACGTCCAGGGGAAAGTAAAATAAGAAGAGAATCATGATACAAAAAAATCGATGAAGCATCAAACTGATGCCTCAAGGATCGATATAGAGAACCTACTGTTATGAAAATTATTATATTGTGGAATCTTGGTCCATTGAGTGATCTTTAACGTTTCTGGTCAGGTACAGGGACAAATGAAGTTATAAAAGTTTAATGAGTCTACTTGATGAAGGATATTTAATATAAATCAAATAATTTGACAACTATTGTGTCTAATCCTTCACAATAATATATCTATATGATATATTAAGTTTATTTTTGTCTTGGAATGATATTCCAATTTTAAATGACAAATTTAATAATCAACCAAAAGAAAATTCAAAATTACTAAAAATGTATCAATTAAGTAAACGGTTAACTAATTAAACAACTACATCAACATAAAGACAGACGTACGTTTCGGAATTTTTGTATTTAATAATACAATTTTTCCTCATCAGTGCCTTATAGTTCAACGAAAATTATTAAATTTGCAAACTCACCACGTGTACAATACTCAATCAAACTGCAAGCTAGAAACTACAGACTAACTAAACGTACCATTTACTCTATTGAGGATTCATAGAGAAAACATTACTGAAGGTAGTCATAGATTTCTCTCTTGTTATTTTTTTGAAATATATATACAAATCGACATTTAACATTGAATAAACACTTTCAGGAATTTTAAATTTATCAATTGGTTGGTAATGACTCTCTAATCAATAAATGATTACATCAAATAATAAAAGTTTAATGAGTCTACTTGATGAAGGATATTTAATATAAATCAAATAATTTGACAACTATTGTGTCTAATCCTTCACAATAATATATATATGAAGTACTGTAAATGGAGCTGTCAAAAATACTTTGAAAAACATCTATTTCCAAGAAAAAACATTTTCTGAAAGAGTAACTTGATTTATATTTTTTTTTGAATTATAAGGTTTTCTCATCATTCAACATACATAAATATGACTCAGTTACTTTTTAGATGTTCGATAGGATTCTATTTCAGTAGGAAGGAGTTTTGTAACATATTAGGTAACAGCTAAGATATCTTAGATAGGTACTCTTTAACATCAAAGATATTCTTTTCAAGTTATAGTTTCTCTCGAAGACTAACTAGGTTGCTACTCAGTGAATACCTTCATATGACAGCTCTGAAGCCTCTGAATAGGGATTCATCAAGCCAAGTACCTTGACATTAAACCAACTACTTTACTTGAAAATCAAGCTCGTGAAAAATTACATACTTGGGCTTGACTTGACTTGATTTTAGATATTTATTGCTTGACTTGATATCAAGCTACTTGATATTACTTGAGCTTGATATACACGCGTCGCACAGCATATATTTCTGCAATCTCGTGCGCGCTTAGACTAAATAAGGGGATTCCTCGATCGCCGAGAGACTGAAACATTCTCCAGTGTGAATTTATCAGTAGTTTTCTCACATTACAATGAAATATATTGGTAGATTTTGGTAGTTTGGTTTGGAATTATCCTCCAAAACTAGGCCAAAATGACAAGGATTTTTTGATCAAGGCCAGCATCTTCAGCTCCTGTTGAAAGACAATTTTCCAGAGCTGCTCTTACAGTTATAAAAACCAGCAATAGGTTAGGCGACAAATCTGCCTCATGTGTCTTAGATCCTGGATGGAAAATTATGGAATGAAACAAAGCCTGGAGGTTTCTTAATATTAAGAAACTTAATTTCTTCATTATGTTGTTATGATTTATAGTGATTCAATTTATGTTTCTATTTCAAAAAAGTTGATATTTTGGGTCTAAAGATTTCCCCTTTAGAGATCTTTTTTTTACCCAGACCTAACTATACCTATCGTTTCAAAGCTTATTCTGTCTACTTTTTAGGTTAGGTTTTATTTCGGTTCAAGTATAATTTCAATACATATAAACCAAACGACTCTACTATGAACAGAAAGATCTGAAGGACAGATTACAGCATTCTTCATTACTCATAATAAGTACCAAAAAATAAACAGCAGTCTAAAAAAACATTATTCTCTGAAGTCCTGGTACTTACTTGACAGAACGCAGTTGAGAAAATGAACTGAATCGCCACTCTCGAAATGGAATTGTGACTCGATTGATATTCGAGATTAAAAAAACCCTACAAAAAATTTTGGGATACCGGGACATTTGCATATCAGAGAGGTGCTTAATATAGGGATATTTCAGGGAACAGATTCAATAACTCAGTTGAATTTGTTTCTGTTCGACGCGAATTCTGATAATACCACCCATCACTAACTCCAATAATGCAAATATCAAACACCAGTGGCGGCTCGTGAATGAGTCAGCAGATATCTAGTTTATTGCATCCGACCCGTTAGATTTCTATAGTAGAAATTCGATAAAATCTTTACACTCTTCACAATTCCTCTAGTTTCACATCAGAAGGTCACTCAAAAAATGAACTTTCAATGAAATATGTTTAAAAATAAAACCAGAAATATTTATATGTGATATTGTAATATGAATTTATATTATAACAGAGGAAAACAGCATATAATCAAGTTACAGTGATCCTCTCCTTTAGAAAAGCTATGATGATGGGCTATGTGGTCAAATGATACATAATTTTTAAAATTGAATACTAATGGAAATTAATACATTAATACAAATAGTATTATGGTGTAAAATGTGAAAGAAAATTTCGGTTTTTTTAGCTGTTTTTTTTTTAGTTGGTTTTTCACTTGAAGTTTCTTTTACTCTGAAGATGCTTACCACAGAAGTAAACGAAACGTCAGGTGGAAATCGTCTAGACCAGGACTGTAAGGTTTAGAATTATCCAATTTTCTTCTAAATTGTGGGATATGTCTCGAAGTTTTCCGAAAAAACTCATACTTAGGGCAGAATTTGGCAGTACAGTTTAATGTGGACCCACTGGCGTAACCAAAAGGGATGCAGTTAATGCATGTTAATTTCCAGTCATTGAAGACACATATTCCTGAATATGAAAATAAGTTAGTGATAAATTTTTTTGTCCATTAACTTCATATTCTTTTCTTCATTATTCGTATCCCTATTTAATCTTATTACGAATTGTTCAGTAAAACCCCCCCTCCTATAAAATACTGTTTTTGATTATGTTCATGAAATGAAGAGACGTACTTCTCACTAGAGGATATTCAATAATTTGTAATTGACAGACGTTTTTTGACATTATCTATTCGGTACAACGTACGCGGGACATCTGATCGTGGTCGCACTAATATACAATACTCCAAATGAAAATCCACTATGTGAGTTGTTTATGATACTGCCTTATTGAAAGTGCGATCATAAGAAGTCCCCCTCCAAATAAAAATTGACTTCTTTCGACGTTTTCGGGAAAATATTTTACTTACAGAAATATTCAGTTCAACTGTTGGCTAGCTACTTTTTGCACATTTTAATTGAGATGTTTTTAGGAAATAATTATCATGAAAAGAAAAATAATTAATAATTTTATCCTGACAGCCAGTTGGACAAAATGTCCCGGACTCGAGATGTTCGAGATATTTTTTTTTGAAAATAATGAATTTTTGCCATTTTCAATAGTTTTTTCTTTATGATTGGTACAATTTTACACCGTTTTGATTAATTGTTTCAGTAAAATATCGCTGAAGAATGATTTCAACGTTTACATTGAAAACATTCTCCGAATATTTTAAAGGAGGGCTGTGAGAAATATTTTTATTGAAAATTTTGATCGTGGATTTTTTCGTTCATGAAGTTTAGCCCATCGCAGTGAAACCAAAATGTACTGAGCTACTGCTCCCGACCAATAAATTGTCTATTTTATAGTGATTTCAAAAAGGTATCACGCAAGTTATTTGTTGTCCAAAGAAAAAAGATATGGATGTTCCTATTAAAATTCATTATTTACAAACAAAAAAAATATCTCGAAAACGGTAGGACTTTTATAATGGGAATTTGGTCATAGCAGGTGGGTTATCCTTTGATCTATATTCTCCCTCGGTTTGACGTGGTCTTTACACCCTGTATATTTTATTTATAGCTCTTTGATTGTTTCTTTATTTTTTGTGAATGATTCAACTTTGGTATTCTCTAGTCCATTTGAGCCAAAAATCTTTTCTTGGAGCATTGCAGTCTTCAAACAGTCAATGAAAGATATCGGGAGTCCTTCTCACTTCCCAGTTTTTTTTAACCCATGAGAAAACGTTGATTTATCGAAACACAAGATTCAGGTTGAAGATTTATCTGTGACGAGCCGTCACTGCAAATATCTGAATAAAACAAAAATGCGGAGGCTTCGTTCATCTCCTAACTTTATGAACTTTCGAGGTGAATCTATAATTCGGAAAAATGCGGTTTACTATTTCTCTTGGCGATCAAGAGTCAATATGAGAGGGGGAGGAAGTGTTGCAATAACCGATTTAGAAAGAGACAGTTGTCGCGCAAAAGGTAGTATATAAAGTAGCCAAGTTAAAATGGTGTGGAAGAATCAAAAGAACTGCCAACCCTAGCGTATTTTAGTATTCCCCTCGCCCTTGCAGAAACTCCGTCCCATTTCCCCAAACAGGGCGACATCATCCCTTCTTTATTTGTTAGCAGAAGAGCAGGATGCTGGGATATTATTTCTTATTTCAAGTCACATTCACGTAAGTAGGTGGCACAAATTAGGATATTCGTGGCTTTTGCATCCCTGTGATATGCAAGGATAGCTCTTATTGACGCAGACAGCGTGCGGTTTGAATTCCAGATGAAAGAGTGCCGAGTGCAAATCAAAAAGTTGACAAACGTAGTCCGAATCTGATGAGCTCATTCATGCGTTCTGACAAGGAGGTGCCTGCTACCTCGAACGGTCAGTCGGCATGTCGTAACTAATATCTCAAATACACTATCCAGAATTCGAAAAAGGCATATTTGGATGCCGTCTGATTCTGATTGAATTTATACGGTAGAATGATCAGTCGGTTGAATTTGATTTGCACGTTTTCGCAAGGTTGCAACGTTATGAATTATTGATGTTCTTGCCAGGCAAACTTTGGCGTGTGAAATTCTTTTCCATCGGTGACGAAAATTTCAAAAGATTTAATAGTCTATCAAATTTTCCTTACTTGCCACTGAATTTCATAAAAAGGCTATTCAGAACTCATATAGAAATGTATTGTTGCGTTATCAGGTTTATTGAACTTTCTGCGGTCCTCATAGTAATTTTTTTACTATTAAAACAAACAAATAATATTCTGTTTAATATTAATTACTTCCTTTCTGATAGTCAATAGAATTTTCCTTCATTTGGATGTGTCGAATTTCTAATGATGCAGTTTATTTCATATAAAATATTTAATTAGACGTTTCACATAGACTCTCCTTCTTCAGTGAAATTTACCGAATTGATAATAATAATAATAACATATATTCATCATCAAAGTTTACAGATACATAAATTAAACAAAAAGTACTCCCTCAAATCAAACTGATAGTTGACAATATAAGAAATTAATTAGAAATGAGCCTTCAATTTCTCGTTAAATATTACAATGTTGAGTCTTATTAAATATTTTTATATGAAATAAACAACATCATTAAAAACCTGACGTCTAAATATAGAAAAATCCTATTTACAAAAACAAATATATACATAAACTATTTTTGTTAAACTGGGGACATTCCGTTTGAAGAACACGACCTACATCACCAAATCTAAGCTGCTATCTTTAAGGTTACAGACATCTATTTGCCTATTAACTTTTTGTGTAGCTGAACTAGTCTTTCATAGGATAGTCACTTCTTTTTGATATTGGAAATTAAGTTTTACTCAATTTCTGTTCATTTGTATTTGACCTCTAGACTTTGGTGATAGTTGGCAGCCTAATCTGCTCGTCATTTGGAAGTTGACTTGCTTTTTCAAAAATCTTCTCGACCTTTCTCTTTATTGGTTTCTTACGATACCCGGAATATTCATTGAAGCTCTAAACAGTTTATTTTCTTTCACTTGTATCTTCTTGATATGAGTTTTGGCTTCATAGCCCATTGCTACCGATCCATGTGTTAGTTGAGGTATTGTTATTGACTTGATCACTCTCCGTTTCATATTTTGGTTCATTTTTATCCTTTTTTTATGAGTGGGTAAAGTTTTATGTACTACGTATTTAGGTGTACAACTTTGCTTCCACCCCTTCACAATAGATGCCTGTAGCGATAAGTGGTCGTCGAAATAAATAGGTCGTAGATGTCATACTCGTACAATGAGCTTAGGTATTTGTAAACATAACGTCATAGAAATATTAGTCGATTTATGTCTGCCTTATACAGTTATCCTCGATTAAACATGTCAGCTTACGAACCCTATTCTCGTGTTTTGCGGGAGGTTTTAATTTTCTGCTTTAATAGAATAAATCTGCAACTGATGCTCATCAAATGCTGTCAAATACCTATTTTGGTGCCGCTATTGGTGGAAGAACGTGCCGAGAGTGGTTTCAACACTTCAAGAAAGGTGATTTTGACGTAGACCAGCATTACTATGCAAGAGAGAAGTTTTTCGAAGATGCAGAATTGAAGGCATTACTTGATCAAGACACGTGTCAAACGAAACAAGAATTGGCAGGATCATTGGCTGTGACACAAAAAGCCATTTCAAAACGCCTGAAAGTATTGGGAATGATTCAGAAACAAGGAAATTGGGTGCCGTACGAGTGGAAGCCTAGAGATGTTGAACGACGTTTGTTTGCTTGTGAACAGCTGCTTGCAAGCCAAAAACGGAAGGGATTTCTGCATCGCATTTTGACTGTAGACGAGAAATGGGTTCATCACCATAACCCCAAGCGCAGAAAATCATGGGGATATCCCGGCCATGCTGCCACGTCGACGGTCAAACTGAATATTCACGGTTTCAAGATCTTGCTCAGTATTTGGTGGGACCAGATCGGCTTAGTGTATTATGAGTTATCAAAACCGACTCAAACAATGAAACAGGCGCTCGTTATCGAACGCAAATTATCCGTTTGAGCTGATCATTGAAAGACAAACGGCCGCAATACAACGAGAGTCATGATAGAGTGATTTTACAGCATGACAATGCTCGACCCATGTTGCAAAGGTGGTCAAGAGATACTTGGAAACGTTGAAATAGGAAGTCCTACCCCATCGATCGTGGATCGCTTCAAAAAATGACCAGTGTTTTCAAGACAAGATTTGTACGCTGCACGAAAGATGGGAGAAAGTAGTGGCCAGGGATGGGCAATGCTTTGAATCATAAATATATAACCAGTTTTTTTACAATGAAGCCTCGAATTTCGAAAAAAACGGCTGAAGCAAAATTGTACGGCTATGTAGGTTGTAAGATTTTAATATGTAATCTATATTCTTGACCTGTCTTCAATTCTGAGCTCTCTTAGAAATTTGATAATTGATATTTCGCAACGATACCATGCTTCCACGGCGACGGCAAAGCTGAATATTCATAGTTCCAAGGTCATGCTCAGTATTTGGTGGAACCGGCTCGGCATTGTGTATTAGGAGTTGTTAAAATCGACTGAAACAATCAGAGATGATCGTTATCGAACGCAATTAATCCGTTTGAGCCGAGCATTGGAAGACAAACAGTCGCAATACAACGAAAAGTGGTCAATACATACTTGGAAACGCTGAAATGGGAAGTCCTTTCCTACACGCTGTATTCTCCAGACAATACGTATAACCAGTTTTTTTTTTTAATAAAGCATCGTATTTCGGAAAAAAACGGCGAAAGCAAAGTTGAACGTCTATGTAGTTTTCCACAAAAGTCTATTATTATCTAGTGTTATGCCTAGATTACTCAATTTTCCCATTTTATCTTCCTTTCAACCTATTCTTAGATTTGAGTTTATATCCAGTCTCCTTTTAGGTAAGAGAATGGCTTTTTGCCATTCATTTAAAGTTCCATCTAATGAACCATTGGTTTTCATATTTTACTGCTCCTTGTAGTCTTTTGTATAAGATATCTGTTAGTCGATGTCTGATTGTTGATCCCGTATCATCTGCATATAGAGGTAAAATATCTCTTGGGTTTTTGTATTGGTCTTACAACTGAGCCTTGAGTTGGTTCATTTGTACTTGTCTATTGGCAGATACTGCCTCATCTAAGACATCTTTTTCCACAAAATTTCGTTTTTGCTTTTGAAGTTTGACTGACTGTCTACAGCAGTCTGCCTCTCTCACATCTACCCATTGAACCTTCCAGAACTCACGTATTCTAGGTCTTTCGATGGAGCGTCAGAGTCCACCTACTTAAGACAATTGTTGAGATCATTTTGAAACTCCTATGTGTCTTAACAACACCTGAAGAACCTTAATATGGTGCACTCTTCATGTCGTGAAGAACATAATTTCAAAATTTCTAGTTGGAGAATTTTTAGTAAAATTAAGTAGGAGCAAGGCCTAGTGTCTTCCTGTAGGTCAGTTTTTGATTGTGGTTTCTTTTTGAAAGCATAAATGATCTTGATACATGAAATATATACCGATTTTGGCGCGCTTATTACCTCTAAACACTTGACGTCCTTCAAATTCAGTTCTGGAAATACGATTACCCTCAAAAGGAGATACTAGAAATTTGAAATTTTCGGGATAGATCTGGTTATGGAATTTTATGAACAAACCCTATTCGAAAATATGTTTTCTTGATAGTTTCAAAACTACAGCTTCGATAGAGATGAAATTGTGCTTATGGCACAACACGCGCATGAATTTAATCACCCCGAAGGCCAAACCTGTGCTTTTCTCAAATTTCTGCAGAAGACTATCGAGCGATTGCACCGTTTTCATAGCGGGATAATCCGGAAAATGATAAATGCAGAAACAGCCAAAACCGGAAATCCTGAACGGGGTGCAATTGGCGGTTGATTCGGTTTTAATAAAATCAAAGTTCCATCTGCTAATTTATCCAATTCAGAAATGATAATGAGAGGGAAATGCAGCGTTTAGAAAACAATTTCCGTTGCAGTATATGCGTCGTCTCAACCGAACAATTTTCTAAATTCGAAGTTGTTCGAACTTCTAATTAAACGCT
Source organism: Harmonia axyridis (assembly GCF_914767665.1). Classification (NCBI taxonomy): domain Eukaryota; kingdom Metazoa; phylum Arthropoda; class Insecta; order Coleoptera; family Coccinellidae; genus Harmonia; species Harmonia axyridis. The sequence goes on from NC_059508.1 coordinate 4,382,583, forward strand.
CTGGCTCTTCAGAATTATTGTGATAACTTTCGGTGGGGAATCTTCGAAAGAGGCATTAAAATTTGCGATCCGAATGTTGGTGCGTTAAGGGGTTTGCCAATCTTCTATCTGGAGTAATGGCGCAGTCGTTTGCGTGTAGTCAGGATTCGGGGTCTGAAGACTACAATTTCGTGAATGTTGCTCATATTTTATATCACTCAATGGTCTCAAATTCGCATTTTACGCAACTCGGGTTTTCTTACCCCCTAACCGAATCATCCCGAAGTAATTACAAGATACGTTAATTTTTAACGTTACGAACAGCTTCACCCCCTCGGCTATCTCCAACAAAAACTCGATATAAACAGTAACAAAAGTCTGGAAGTTATCGGTTATTTGATCATTTAATCTTGATAATTCCCAACATCGTAGCCAGAGAAACCACGACGGCAGGACCTTCGTTATTTCAAAAAAGTTTTTTTTTCTTTGAATTAACGGGTGTTTTTTTCGAGGTATATAACTTTAAGTTGGCATTACTGTTCAAGATGGCGACCGATTTAACAGCTGTCAAGTGATTCATTCTTAGTTTGGTTTGGCAATTCATCATGAATAGACTCACACCTGAACAACGCTTGCAAATAGTGCAATTTTATTTCGAAAATAATGGTTCTGTGCGGAATACGTATCGCGCACTACGTCCATTTTATTTTGTTTAGCGATGAAGCGCACTTCTGGTTGAATGGCTACGTCAACAAACAAAACTACCGCATTTGGAGTGAAGCTAATCCTCAAGTGTGTGTCAAAACACCGGTACATCGAGAAAAACTGACTGTTTGGTGCGCTTTATGGGCTGGTGGAATCATTGGTCCGTACTTCTTCAAAAACGATGATGGCCAGAACGTTACAGTCAATGGTGATCGGTATAGAGCCATGATTACTAACTTTTTCATTCCTGAATTGAACAACCATGATGTCCAGGAGCTGTGGTTCCAACAAGACGGCGCAACATGTCACACAGTTCGTGCCACAATCGATTTATTGAAAGACACGTTTGGTGACCGCCTAATTTCACGTTTTGGACCTGTGAATTGGCCTCCAAGATCTTGTGATTCAACACAGCTAGACTACTTTCTGTGGGGCTATGTAAGGTCTATGGTCTATGTAAAGTCTATGGTCTATGGTCTATGCGGATAAGCCACAAACCTTCGACCATTTGGAAGACAACATTCGCCGTGTTATTGCCGATATACGGCCACAAATGTTGGAAAAAGTATTTCAAAATTGGACGTCCAGATTGGTCATATGCCAGAAATCATATTTAAAATGTAATGCCACAAGATTATCTTACGGATTAATAAAATTTATGTTAATCGAATAATCCATCGTTGTTTAATTGCAATTTAAAGTTCTATAGCTCTAAAAAAAACACCCTTTATTTATATAGATACAATAAAAAAAATTTATAGGCTTAAGTGGTGACAAAGTTAAAAAGGAATGAAAAAAATTGAAAAGAAGTCTATTGCAGGTTGATGCCCCACGGCGTCACCTGGTGTGACTTGTTAATTCGATTGGTCATATTTTCTTTAATCTCTTGTTGATTATGGGAATCAGCATAGGTTGCATCAGATCGTTTTGGTGATGAGTTTCAGATCTGCTTCGGATTGTTTCTTGGATTTTGGAATGTTTAAATTCGTATGTAGAGAATGCTTTGTAAAAAACCAAAGAGCACCGACCATCTCTCGAAGAATTTTTGACTGACATCTTTGTATTATATCGATATTTGACTTGGACGCACATCCCCAAAGTTCAATTCCATACTTACATCCAAATAGGTTTGATAACACATTTATAAGGAGGGATCTTGTTTTCAATGGAAAGTCTAGATTTATTTCCAAGAAGCCATTGCAGGTCATTCATTTTTATTTCCATCTGTTTCTTTTTTTTAATTAGATGGTGCTTCCATGTTAATTTTTGATCGAGATATATACCGAGGTATTTGACCGAATTTGTTTGTGATATGGGCACATTGATTTTTCATTGAAACTGGGGGCATACTTGTTTTCTCAAGGTGAATGTTATATGAAAAGATTTGGCTTCATTCACTTTTATTTTCCATTTTTCAACCACTGCTTTATCAGATTGAGGTGAATCTGTATAAGGGTTCACGGCTTGACTTGATTTTCAAGATACTTGGCTTGAGCCTGACATGAAATCAAGTAAAGCTCAAGCCAAGTAATAGTTTTTCAATCTCAAGTCGAGTCAAGTATTTATTTATCTTATACTTGAATCATATCAAGCTACTTGATTTTAAGCAGTTTCATTGTGTAGTGTCACATCAATAAAAAAATGATGAAATGAGAAGGAGCCTTGCACAAAACAAATTAAGTATTAAACTTATTGTATAAACGAACCGAAAATATCAACTTTTTTTAAATAGAAACATAAATTGAAGTACTATGAATCATAAAAAAATAAAAAATAATGAAGTTTCTTGATATTGAGAAATCTCTTGGCTTTATTTGATTTCATAATTTTCCATTCAGGATCTAAGACACATGAGGCATCTTATAGATTTGTCGCCTAACCTATTGCGGGTTTTTCTAACTGTAAGGAGCTGAAGATGCTGGCGTTGATGAAAATCTTTGACCATTTTGGCCAAGTTTGGAAAGATATTTCTGAAACTACCAAAATCTACCAATAGATTTCATACAAATGTGAGAAAACTACCAATAAAGTCACACTGGCGAATGCTTCAGTCTCTCGGCGCTCGAGGAATCCCCTTATTTAGTCAAAGCGCGCACGTGATTGCAGAAATATATGCCGTGCGGCGTGTGCATATCAAGCTCAAATAATATCAAGTAGCTTGATTCAAGTCAAGCAATAAATATCTAAAATCAAATCAAGTCAAGCTCAAGTATGTAATTTTTCACGAGCTTGATTTTCAAGTCAGACGTTTTTTTTGTATCAGCATCACTTGACAGAATCACAGTGTCATCTGCGTTTTTTTTAGAAAGCTTATAGTTTTTCTTTTTCTGTGCGTGTCCTCTACAGAGGTAAAAAAGACCAGGGACTATAGAGTTTAGGTTGTGGTTACTTTGGCTGATAATACATACTAAAGGTTTATAGACACCCCAGATTTTGTGTGCAATATAAACAATTGAGGAAGCATGAATGATCCCCCAAAATCTCATTATGCAAATCAGTGCTTTTCTGGAATTCTTGAATATTTCGATTCATCAGACATATTCAACCCTTGTACTTCCGTAAAAAAAAACTATTGAAAATAATTTCCCGAAACGTCCAATAGTAAAGTCCAAAGCATAGTCCTTGGAGTATTTATAATAATGCCTAAAATGTGTTAAATGGATCCCTCTTTGAGCCCTGCAAGCTCTACTTGGAAAGCTATTAATAACGTAATAACTTCATAACTGTTTTTCGAGAAACGCATTACCGAAAGACTTTGGAAAATGAAGAGGCTAAAATATTATATTATCGTGGGAAGATAATTGGGGGTTTTGAATGTTTTCTAGTTGTAGGTTCTGAAGCGATTTCTCGGGGCTATTAGAATATATCATGCGCGTAATAGAGTTTTCAGGGAGTTAGAAAAAAAAAACATAAAACAAATTGTTATGCTTCAGAAACAATTTCCATTAAAGTGTAGAAGCTGCTATTCGATTAGTTTCCAAACAGTAGACACGGTTTTCAATGGATAAATGTTTGATGAGATCATACATCAGAATAGTTTTAGTTCAAACTTAAGAAAGTGAAGTTTTTACATTGGAAATAATCGAGGAAACTAACAAGAGTATGGCAATCCCACTTCGAAATACTTCTTCTTTTACACCAGGGTTATTTGGTTTTAAAACAGCTTATTCTACAGAAATGGAATCAGATTTACTGTACAGGGTGGCCCCCATAAAACAGTTTTAACAGGGTAGATTTGATATTTTATTTGGTAGAATTATGAAAATATATATTTTTTGTTTCATTTGCATATCTACAAATGAGATTTCATTTTGTTATTCTTGTAAGAGAAGATGAATTTTTTTAATGCTTTTTGGGGCGGATTTTGGCATCAGCAATGCTGTGGATCACAGGCTACATCGAACAGGGCACTTATTAAGTGTGTCTCGCCTTTTCCTCACATGTTTTTTCTTTAATATCATATTCGTAAACTCTAACTGAAAGAATAAAGATCTTCATTAGGTATATCTCCATTAATATGAGACAAAATCAATCACAATTTTTTCTTAATCTAAAATGCTAGAAACCCTGTTTAGAAATGAATGGTTGGAAATCAGAGCATCTTATTAATCAACTTCCGTTCAGAAAAATAATTAAAAATAGAAATTTTGTAACATATATGTATATCGATGAATACAAATGGCAAATCTTAAAAATAGACCTTTTGTCTTTGATATTCTTGAGAGGGTTGATCGTGAACTGACAAATTTCCAATCAGCCAGCCTTAGGAATTCTCGGCTTGATTTGATATTCAAGATACTTCACTTGATATTCAAGCTACTTGACTTGGGTTTGACTTCAAGTCAAGTTGTAGTTTCTCAATGTAGAGTCAATTATTTATTTATCAAGTGCTTGACTTGACATTGGAAAACTGGAATAATGGTGTTTGTTCAGAAATAAGTGAAAATACATATATCGATAAAATGAAAATACTTTGAAACGTCAAGATTTAAAGGAAGAATGAGTGATGCTTTTCATTCATTATTATTATTATTACAATAGAGAAGGAGGGAGGTCGAAGCCTATAACCCCACAAAAAGTAAACAGAAATTTTATGTATGCGATACGAGAAAAAATATCGTAAAAATACAAGAACTATTGAAAAAAAGAAATTATGAAAAAAAGTGTCCATCAAGCTGGTTCTTGAAGCTATTGACATTTGGGGCGCTGACAATGTGGTCTGGTAGAGAGTTCCATCTGTCGAAGACTCTATAACTCGAAAACAAACGTCTGTTTTGAAAATATTTTTTATTTTGCATGTCATAGTGATGTCTCATTCATTAAAAAAGACAAAATTGAATGAAACAAGATTCACACGAACAATTTCCGAGAATTGATGAAAAAAAAGTATATCTAGCCTCTTCTAACGCGATGTATCGACAATTTTCTACAAAAATGAAGTGTTCCTAGCTAAGCTGCGAGTGTGTATTCACAACGACTGAAATACAGACATATTTCAGTATTAGGAAGAGGATTGGAGGAATTAAATTGATTTGTCATCCCCCATCAAATTTAATCAACACAGTATTTATCGCCTAATCCTACCTGATTCGATTGAATTATTGGTGTGTGTTGGTTGAAAATTTTTATCCGTAGGAGGATAACCGATTTGATGCGATTTTTCAGTTTTGCTTTTCACCTTTATCTACCTCATCCAGATTGGCCGCTGAAACATTCAGAGAAGTTTGATGAAATATAAACGTTCAATCATTCTTGCAAGAAAAATGATTTCTTAAATACATGACGATTCACCACAATGGCCTATTAAACGTTTATGGAAAACTAATAATAATTTTGTGCTGAAAATTTGCATGTTGGAATTTCTCCCTAAAAAATTTTCTGATCTCTGCAACTTCCAGTTATACCGGAAACATACTACTACTTCCTCATTTTAAATGGCACACAAATGACAATTTCGGCAATATGCCATACCTTGGGTAAAGACTCAATGGTTCATGAGTTAATGAGATTCTTATGAAAAAAATGGTGGCCATGACACTCACGTTTTTTTGAATATTTCTGTTGAAAAACCTTTTTTCGAAAAAGATAATGTCAAATTTAGTTATCCATACGTCGAATTTTAGTTTCTTTCTTTATATTCCGAAGTAGTCATATACTACTCCACACAGTTTGAAATTGCGCTATTTCCTCATTTAAAGTTCTTTCTCATTTTAGGTATAGGGTTTTCTTAAGTAACCAACCCTCTTTTTGTATGTAGAATTGACTGAAATAGGTTCTAATTTGAAAATCTTGAGTTTTGATGAATTGAGTTGACCAAGTTTATGATCTCCTCATAAACACCTTATACATTTTTGGTCCAAACCGAAAACAGTCTTAGAATACTTCGTATTTGCAGAATCGAAAATAAAAAGAATTTTTCAGAAGAAAACTTTTTCTGCAGAAATATTAAAAAAAAACGTGATTCCTCATCGCCACCATTTCTTTCATAAGAATCCCATTAACTCATGAACTGTTGAGTTTTTACTCAAGGTATGGCATATTGCTGAAATTGTCATCAAAAAAGTTATCTAATGATGAAATAATATACTGGGTGTGCCTATTCAAAATGAGGAAGTAGTAGTCTGTTTCCGGTATAACCGAAAGTTATAGTGATCTGAAAATATTTAAGGAAGAAAAATCATTGTCTCGAACCCTAATAAGAAAAATTACAGCAAAAAATTATGGTTAGTTTTCCATAAACGTCTAATAGGCCATCGCAGTGAAACACTCTGTATGAGCTCAATAATAAACACGTGACATTTCGTACGAAGATCAGTTTCTCAGAGATTCTCGTAATTATAGAATTAGAGTTAGTAGAGTACCCTTTTCACACTGATTTCAATTTTGATACAATAAAGTTTTATGAACAAGGTGATTGTTTTCAGTTTTTCATAGTATGTGCCCTACTCAAGATATTCAATTGCAATTTCGCATCGCCATCACGTGATATGCCAATAACGAACCGAATTATTTAAAAGCAATAGAAACTTTCGAATATGTTCACAAGAATTATATAACGACCAGACTGATTTGTGTGATTCTGACATCATTGCTGAAAAAAATATTTGTAGGAAATTTTTAGTAAAAACTGTAATATGTAATTAAAAGAGGTTCATAGCACGTGACATTCTCGTGATGTGCCAAAGTTTAACTACTCCTTTCCCCTTGGCGTTTTTGTTATCTCACCAATTTTTAGACATTCCTCTACTTTACCGTCCTCTTCTACCATATTCAATATTCCAATTTGGTTTCTACGTCTTTATTTTCAAGTTTATCTATACCACATTATCCACCTATGACAAGACTGTATTTTTATGTGAAAATTAAAAAAAATGTTCTTTCGGAAATTTATATCATGCACATGATTCTTCTTCAATGAAAAAGTCATAACATTTTTTCCATTCCAAAAAAGTTAATAGATAAGGACAGGACTTTCCGCAATGAAGAACTCTTTAAAATGAATAATAGTGAAAACCTCATAAAAATCGATGGTCTCTAGCGTAAAACATGGCGTACTCAATCTTGTAGATGAATCTCCGCGAGCGTGGTAGAATAATCAAAGTAAAAGGATATCAGTGAAACACACTTTCAATTTATAGGTTATATTCCCTGACTATCGATTTCGGCACTAAGCCATCATCAGGTCAGTGTCTAAAAAAATGAATAAAATTAAGTCATTTAATTATAGTAATAATAATCATTTATTCAGATGTTTAGTATTAACAATATGAATATTATTGCATTTTCCTTCGTTTGCTATTAACCTTATTGTGTCTTTAGAGAACAGAAAAAAGTTAGGGGAAAGTCGCCTAATTTTGGATAGTTGCCTAATTTTGGATGCTGCATTATCTCAATATCCGTTTAGAGTTTTCTTTGATTGAATCCACAGAACGAAGCACCCCCAACATAAATAGATATTATTAGATATTTACATTGTAAAATCATTAATTTGGAGAAAATTTTCCCTTATAGAAGACGAAAGCGAATAAAGTTCATGATACCTATGAAAGATTCTAGGCATGAAATCTGTTCTGTGATTAATTCATTCCCAGTCTATCTGAGCAATAAAGGTTCACGATGCATTTTGAAATTTATTAGGTCTCAGGAGACGATAGTATGTTAAAACGACATACTTTCAGCATCTCCGAACAACGAAGGAGGATGTTATATGTGAGCAATAAGGATTTCCAGTGTACCTGAATAATATAACCCTGCTGCAAATGCTTTCATTTGCTTCTTGCTATTACAACACAATTAACAAAGGCCTAGGGGAACAATCATCTGGTAACTTCAGCGATCCTGCTCGAATTCTCGGGCTTATATTCGACTAAATTACGGACATGTATATTGAAAGACGTTTACTAGTTACGTAGACCAAAACTTGGCTGAAACTTTGTTGAACTATGCTCCTTGATAAGTTGGTCCTTTTTCGGTCGTAAGATCCTTTCGAGCTATTGCCTGCTTCGTAACAATGCGTATATGTACCTTAATGGTTAACCTCTAGGGAAGCCAGTGTATTTGTACTTTTACACTACTAACTAACCACTTGACTGTTGTTGAATTCAGAGTTAGCTTAGTTTGCTGACTTATCAAACTGTTTCTTGGCAAACAGTCCCCCCTCCAAATTCCCTCAAGTACTTCAATCATATGTAACTCCTATAATTCGAGCTTAATTTGCCATGAATACATGATGATTAGTCCTTCTTGCTTGTTTGCTTGACATGTTACATTCTAACGCTGAGTCTATAGCATTTCATGAAACTACATAGGCGTACAACTTTGCTTCCGCCATTTTTTTTCCGAAATTCAAGGTTTTTTTTGTAAGAAACTGGTTATAAAGGGTGTTTTTTTAGAGCTACTTTAAACTGCAATAAAACAACGATGGATTATTCGATTGACATGAATTTTATTTATCCGCAAGATAATCTTGTGGCATTATATTTTAAATATGATTTCTGGCATATGACCACCACGGCTGGCTCGGATGTATTCCAATCTGGACGTTCAATTTTCGATGACTTTTTCCAACATTTGTGGCCGTATATCGGCAATAACACGGCGAATGTTGTCTTCCAAATGGTCAAGGGTTTGTGGCTTATCCGCATAGACCAATGACTTTACATAGCCCCACAGAAAGTAGTCTAGCGGTGTTAAATCACAAGATCTTGGAGGCCAATTCACAGGTCCAAAACGTGAAATTAGGCGGTCAGCAAACGTGTCTTCCAATAAATTGATTGTGACACGAGCTGTGTGACATGTTGCGCCGTCTTGTTGGAACCACAGCTCTTGGACATCATGGTTGTTCAATTCAGGGATGAAGAAGTTAGTAATCATGGCTCTATACCGATCACCATTGACTGTAACGTTCTGGCCATCATCGTTTACGAAGAAGTACGGACCAATGATTCCACCAGCCCAGAAAGCGCACCAAACAGTCAGTTTTTCTGGATGTAACGGTGTTTCGACATACACTTGAGGATTAGCTTCACTCCAAATGCGGCAGTTTTGTTTGTTGACGTAGCCATTCAACCAGAAGTGCACTTCATCGCTAAACAAAATAAAATGGACATAGTACGCGATACGTATTCCGCACAGAACCATTATTTTCGAAATAAATTGCACTATTTGCAAGCGTTGTTCAGGCGTGAGTCTATTCATGATGAATTGCCAAACCAAACTGAGAATAAATCACTTGACATCTGTTAAATCGTTCGCCATCTTGAACAGTAATGCCAACTTAGAGTTATATACCTCGAAAAAAATTGATCATTTTTGGAATCGATCGCATTTTTTACTTCTTCATAAAACCGGAAGTGCTAGTCAGCCAATGATAGTCCGAGAGAGCAACGTCTGGAGAATACGGCGGGTGTGGTAGGACTTCCTATTTCAACCTTTCCAAGTATATCTTGACCACTTTCGCAACATCGGGTCGAGCATGGTCATGCTGTAAAATCACTTCATCATGTCTCTCATTGTATTGCGACCGTTTGCCTTTCAATGCTCGACATAAACGCATCAATTGCGTTCGATAACGATTGATGATTGTTTCAATCGGTTTTAACAACTCATAAGAAACTACGCCGAGCTGGTCCCACCAAATACTGAGTATGACCTTGGAACCTTGAATATTCGGTTTGGCCTTCGACGTGGAAGTATGGTCGCGATATCCCCATGATTTTTCTGCGCTTGGGATTATTGTAATGAACCCATTTTCCGTCTACATCCACAATAAAATGCAGAAATCCCTTCCGTCTTTGCCTTGCAAGCAGCTGTTCACAAGCAAACAAACGCCGTTCAACATATCTTAGCTTCAACTCGTACGGCACCCAATTTCCTTAGTTCTGAATCATTCCCATGACTTCCAGACGTTTTTAAATGGTTTGTGGCCTCACTCGCAATGATTATGCCAATTCTAGTTGCGTTTGTAAGTACAAAAAAACACAAAATCTATATTAGATACTGACAATTTTTTCTGGAAATATAACTTAATACTCACATAATTTCAGATTTTCTTTCATAAAGTATAATATGTGTTATAATCTCTCTACATGAAATTTGGAAGGAAAATTTTTTCAACTTAACCAATCTACTAACTTGGTATGATATACATTTAATCAGTATCAAATACCAAATATTCAAAAAGCCAACATGCTAAAAAAAAATCAATATTTACCTATAACTTCCTTATTTTAGAATACGATCAATAGAGAATTAGAACTGTTTTTCCACGAAATTTCATGTGTATTAAGTTTTAAATCTTTCCACCAATGCGAATGTTTTTGGTTTCTCGAATCAATCTTTTCTTCACCACTCTAACGTGAATGTTCATTCGCGGAATATGATACCCCAAATATTTGATGTTTATTTGTTTGTATAGCCAGAAGGACTTTACCAATTCTAGTTGCGTTTGAAACGAGTCTTGATCAAGTAATGCCTCTTATTCTCCATCTTCAAAAACCCTCTCTTTTTACCGCCATGTTGGTCTTCGACGTCAAAATCACCGTTTTTGAAGCGTTGAAACCACTCTCGGCACGTTCTTTCACTAATAGCGGCCCCACCATAGGTATTTGAGAGTATTCGATGTACCTCAGCCGAAGATTTCTTCATATTGAAGAGGAAATTAAAACCTCCCGCAAATGACGAGAATTTGGCTCGTAAGCTGACATGTTTAATCGAGAATAACTTCATAGACAAAAATCGACTAATATTTCGATGGCCTCATGTTTACAAATACCTAAGCCTATTGTATGACATCTACGATCTATTTATTTTGACAACCACTTACCGCTACAGCCATCTATTGCAAAACGGCGGAAGCAAAGTTGTACACCTAATAGTTCAAAAAATTTCACTTCGAGGTTTCGAGAGTTATAGAATGAATTTGGATTAATGATGCATATTCATTGAGCTTCCTTAGAGCTGCTAAAAAAATGTGTTGCGTACTTTGTAGTATCCTTATGAAGTTCCTTTCATTTTTTGGCAAAAATTAACAGTGTCCTGTTACTTGAAAAGGTATCTGACCAGGTATTTAATGTGTTACAAAATTATCAAGCCACTGTGAAATATAATATCGAGCGTCTAAAAATGTAACTCAAGATAAGTATTCGAATTCCCAAATTTACTTAATATACTCTTTCATAAAGTTCTTTATTTTCAAAATACTTGTTGAACGTATTTTTGACAGGTCTCCTCAAATCCAGAAAAATATTCAGGAAAAGAGTATATCTATATAATATATTTTCTCTCCATTTACTGGCTCAGAGTTATTCATAAAAAGTTCCGAATGTAGGTGGAGAGTTGAATATTGAATTTATTTTTCTCGAAAATCATCAACCACGTATAAACGGAATGGTTCATCACCAAAAGTGAAATCCAACAGGAAAGATCAAACGGATGAAGGATGGAAATGCAGGAAGTGAAATATAGCCGATACCCCAGGGAGAAAGAAATCAGTATTCATATTAACTGTTCGCAATTGAGGATACCCACCCCTCTGCCACAAAGGTGCTAACTTATTATAAGGGTGTATCGGTGAAAAGCCTACATTATGAGACCCCTGATACCGTCGTGGATGCTCTCGACTGTGAAATACTCCAGGAAACTCTTCTAATCAAAGAGGACACTTTGAGAATAAAAATATCACATCCGATATCCCACCCTGCATATTTATGCCTCGTGTGAAGAATGAATGTCAATAATCCCAAATTTGATTGTCTCAGAAAGTGTTCCACACTTTACTTCGTTCACCGTTCCTTTCATTTCGTTTAGAACTTTGAACAGAGAGACAGAGAAACTCTATGATACTGAAACTGTGTCAGACTTTGGTTCAATATTTTCGATTATAAAAGTTTCAGAGTTTGTTTTGACTAGAATTGAATTTAAAAATATGCTCGCCTTACAAAGCTTTTGAGGAAATAATTAGGGTTTAGTTACTTCACAGTACCTAGACTGTATTTTATTAGTTTTACAGAAGAGGTGTTTTTGGGGGATATTTGTCTCATATCGGAAAAGCATCTTTGATACCACAAAGTCTCTGAGATACCTTTGTATTCAAGATACTTACTTTATGTTATGTGTTTCTCATTAATAATTATGTATAGAGGTCTTACTTATTGTTTTTTTGGAGAGTAATTAGATGAAGTATTTTCAGATATTATTTCAAAAAGTAACTCAATATGCTTTCGAAGTACCTTTAACAACTCTGATGACAATTATTATTTGGGAACAATGGATAAAAATATAATCCGAAAAATTTGTCTTAAATTTTGCATTTCCAACATGGAATTTTATTGCCAAAAAACGAAATGTCACGAAAAAAAAGGCCTAGTTTGTAAAAAAGTTTATATATTGATTATAATGAAAAATCTTTCTGCTTTAGAAAGATTATGTTATAAAATTCAGGACAGTCAGAAAGAAGAATTTTAGTAATTCTGCAGCATGTGAGGTAATTCATCTTGATTTTATTTATTTTTAGGGAAAAATCAACTGGTATCTCAGACACTCTTCAGAATGAACAATATCTTTTACCTTGAAAAATTGTCTGCATGTTTTTTAGTTCCCGAAAGGAACAAGAAAACACAAAATCTATATCAGATACTGACAATTTTTTCTGGAAATATAACTCAATACTCACATAATTTCAGATTTTCTTTCATAAAGTATAATATGTGTTATAATCTCTCTACATGATATTTGGAAGGAAAATGTTTTCAACTTAACCAATCTACTAACTTGGTATGATGGACATTTAAGCAGTATCAAATACCATAGCCAGCATGCTAAAACAAATCAATATTTACCTATAACCTCCTTATTTTAGAATACGATCAATAGAGAATTACTGTTTTTTTACCAAATTTCATGTGTATTAAGTTTTAAATCTTTCCATCAATGCAAATGTTTTGGGTTTCTCGAATAAATCTTTTCTTCACCACTCTAACGTGAATGTTCATTCGCGGAATATGATACCCCAAATATTTGATGTTTATTTGTTTGTATAGCCAGAAGGATTTTACCTGCAGGAACTACGAGTCGGACCCAATATCTAGTCTTCTTTCAATGGAAGATGAAGCTTTGTCAATGATGAAGAAATTTGTGTAAATGAGAAAAAATTTGAAATTTCAACCATTACAATAATTTTCGAAAAATTTGTAGCTTTATGGCCTCAATATTCCATTTTCATTTCACGTTTTATTGAATTGAAATGTAGGTATGATCAGATGTCAGTTGGGAAAAAATGTAAAGTCCGAAGTTGAATTTCTTGTAGCAATTACTATCCTTTTGTTACCCCAATCTTGGATATTTTCAATTCAATTCAACACTACTTTGGACCCACGAATTCGTCAGCGAAAAAGACCAACCTTCAAATCTATCTACTTCCTTTTCTCATCTCAGTGAATTTTTTGACCAACAGCATCATCTAAGTAGACTTTTTTAGTGACGATAACTTTTTTCATATTTATTCTATTTTGATAAAACAAAGCCTAAATGTTGATAAAAGCAAAAATATTAAAAATTCGTTCAGTAGTTGTGATCATTAGATTCATAGACAAGTATTAAAATTAATTATAATACACCAGAACAAGACACTAGCCAATATCCACAATTTTCAATAATAAATAAATAAAATAAAATATACAGTTTATATGCATGTTTCAGGTTTTAACCCATTTATTATTGAAATAATGAATATTTGAGTTCGGTGGCTTTATTTCCATAACCCCAGCTATTTTTTTTATGAAATCATCAAAAGTACAGACTCACCGGTTACAACTCTTTTATTATGAGGCCCATCGTCGGTGTTCACAGATCTGTCTTGTCAAATTAGAATAGTGCGAGTCTTCTCCGTTCGAGAATTCTGTCCACGCGCCTGAAGAACAATAAAAAATCCGAAATCCGCCCCTGTGCCTCCTTTCGAGGCAGGTGTAGTGAGTTTGCTTTTGCATTTCTCTAAAATCTAAATATAACTGAGTAAACAACATCTCTCATACGGGCGAGGCAACAGACAAGTAAATAGTAAACAACATTACATCCAGCACAGACGTATGCTATTCTATAGTCAGTTGGTTTTCGGTCTTTGGTAGTATGCTTTCCTCGCTTTGGTCCGCGGTTCATAACCTCACAATTCAAATTCCCGCTTGAACATTACGTAACTATTCGAGATCATTGTGGATTTTTTTGCCGGACGACTTTCCCGCCAAAATGATGTTCGAAATTTTTTGCATTTGTGAAAGAGTGACACGCGTCTGCGCCAGTTGGTTTCGTGGCTTGGCTTCTTGAACTCTATGACCAGTTGGTTGGAAATTCTAGGATTAGATAAATTTCACGTGCACAGGTAAATCGAAGAAAAAGGTCGAAATTCCCATTGGGAGTCAGAAGTTTACATTTATGTTTATATTCAATTGATTCTTGTTACCAAATGAACCCATCATTTGTTATAACAATTATCAAATTTCAATTTATACCAAATAATGTCTTAATTATCTTGAACCGCTTATATATTTCATTTCAATTTGAAAATTATCTGTACTTCTTATTTAGAAGTATTTCCCAAGAGCTATTTGGTACCTTAAGAATCCAATCCATGAATTTTAATAGCTTAAACTCGGGAAATAGAAGTATAAAATTGGGAAATCTGTACCGGTAAATGTACATGTACTCCTTCTCAAGAATTGGATTGACTCGATTCATACTTGATGGAAATCCATTTGACCTGGAATAAATTGATAGTTTATTATATGAATCACTATTTTTTAGCTTTTACATTTTCAATTTTATATTTTACATAACCAGTTATTCAAAATGTGAAATCTGAAAAGCTACAATTTTAGAAAACAATTGTTATACATGTAATTGAATACTGGACATGGATTGAATTTCGATAGCACTCAGGTAATGAATTTCGATATTTCTACTCTACTGAATTCAGGGTTTGTACCAATCTCTTGAATATATTGATTGTTTATTGATTCAAATATTTGTACCGACAGGAAAATATTACTCTTTTCTCTCCAATAACTCGTAAACAGTTCATAGTACCAGATAACACTGGAGATACAAGAAGGTACAAGTTTCAAATTTGTTATCAATAAGAATAAGGAAATAATTGATTTCAAGGAAGCGTATTTACCCAGCAGAGCGACTGCTTTCACAAACAAACAAATTATTGTAAACACTCTGGTCGAATAAATTGCTAGATGAGTTACATATTTCTAAACAAAAACATAATCTAACAATTTTATAGGTTGAAAATTTCCACTTGTTCAGCTGAATTAGATTCATCAACCAATAATATCCGAGTGAGAAATCAGTTCATGAACTTGGTGCAGTCGATTTTGCAATATTCTTGCATTTTTGAAATCAGATTCGGATTCTTATGCATAAACAGCAATATTAAAATTTTGAATATTGTGCATATAAACTTACTTTATTGCAAAATTCGCGAGAAAAATGAACGATCGAAATCAAATAAAACAGATGCTTCATGAATGAATAATTGATACATGATGATTAGAAATAGGTTTAGCAGCTCTATTTTGCCTTTAAAATAAAATTGTCTAAATTTTTTTCTCCCACAGAAAGCTTCATAGAGCCAGAAATCAATTCTCATAAAATTCAAGATCAGAATTGAACATCTTTCAATGGTATATTTCAATTGACATTGCTATTGAAGTAGAAATAATGCAATTTTGAAGCACTTACTCGACGATTGCTTTAGTTTTTGAGTGTTGTGTATGACGAATTTAAGATTTAGATCTTTTCATTATCTATTGCCAAATTAGTAGTCATTCACCGAGAAACAAAAGGATTTCCACTAAAAATATATAGAAAATACCCTCATTCGATATTTCCCTCTAGAGCTCAATTGTAGGCGTATCTGAAGAAGAATTCAGTAGCACATTACAGTGAGCCCGT
Organism: Harmonia axyridis; assembly: GCF_914767665.1. Taxonomy (NCBI): domain Eukaryota; kingdom Metazoa; phylum Arthropoda; class Insecta; order Coleoptera; family Coccinellidae; genus Harmonia; species Harmonia axyridis. The sequence continues at coordinate 4,398,720 of NC_059508.1, forward strand.
ATTCGATAAACAATAAATTTCAAACCCAATACTCCTTATTGTCAACGCCGTAATAAAATTTTTGAGATACGAATACATTCTGAGTGATGAAATTTATACGCACATTCATATAAACATTATATATGTTTATACATAACGAAAATTGATATCGCAGTAGGCTCATATATTCAGGCCCATATGTAGCAAAGCTATAAAAGATTTGTATCATGCTTTTGTGGAAGCTTCACTGCAATATTCGGAATTGAATATGAAATTTTGTATCACATATACAAAGTTCAATAAATCAAACTTAGGTTGCTTGAAAATAATTGAATATCTCGTCAAAATTTCATAATTTGGCTCAGGTAATTAATTATTCACAGTTATTTATTTTCTCATTATATTGAGTCAAAAATAGATCATTTATAGTTGTTGACCTTTTTGTATATGTTTCAATGCCGACGCTAGTGCAGCGTGTTTTACATATTATTGGAAAACATGACACTGGGTACAAAGGTTTTTTTCAGCAATCATTACGTAATAAAATAAATAAGATTGTTTTCGAAACGACTTAATTTCTAATCAATCAATCAGGAGTATATGAAATTTCACCGGCCTAATATTTTCAATTTATCGTTTTGAAAATTGATTCATGTAGGAATCAGCTCTAATGAGCCATTTACATTCATTTAACCAATTATAAATTTAAAAGTATATTTAAAAGAAATAATTCCACTTATAATTTTAATTTTATTAGATGGCTTCGATCCTTACTCAATCAGAATTCATTGCAGATGAAATAAAAGGACTAAAACGAAGATTTTTAAATTACATGAATGTCTGATAAGTTGAAGTTCTATTTGTTATTCGTTCAATCGTTGCCTTACTTGTTCTCGTCTCAAAATCATTTAAAAAATTTCTTCATGAATTTGAAATAATCCTGCAAAATTTAGGAGTTTCTCTTTGAACCAATAAATACATATTTTTTACATTGAATTGTGCTCATTGAAACTTTTTGAGTCATTCATTTATAGTGTCCGTTCAAGTTATATGGTTTTATGTAAGTTCAAAGTTTTATGACTTTTTAATTCGTAATGGAAATCGATTATGAGTAAGGAAAATTCTCATTTAGTTAGAACATATTGTAATCTTGATGTTTTTGTTCATATTGGACTCGAACATCTCGAGATTCACCTGTAGACCAAATAAAATAATTCGATATTATCGTTTAATAAATTTGTAAGATGTTACATTGAATATCTTAGAAATTTCACTGAAGTATTGTGAAAAACATTCGGTTTCCTCTTTGAAATGAAGAAGAGTAAGTCATTCTCGATGCAGAAAAGGAAAAAAACAGAAAATGAATCTTCATTATCAAATGCCTATTGTGTGGCACAAAACCCCAAAAAATAAATCATGAACTGTGAATCCCGTTCCTTTTCTGAAAGTCCCGAAGACAGTCATGTGAAAAACATCCCTGACTTATTCAAATGGCTGAAAATTATTATCTCGCGATGTAACAAAAATATTTAGGAAACTTTGTTCATTATGGTAAATAATAGACCTTAAATCATTGCAGATAAAAATGCGTGAAGTTGTTTGATAAATCAAAAATTTAAGAATTCACGAGTGCTCTAAAATTACGTCTCTCTGAAAGTCTGGGAAGGAAGACAGCCACACCATAAAAACGATTCCACCATGCTATTAGGAGCAGCCACTGAAATTTTGCTCTTATTTTCTTATTATAAGGGGATCAACTCGCCCTTCTAAAATGACCTTGAACTGTATAGACTTTCGGAGAAACAGGGGGGAGAATAGAAGTTTTTCGGGTGGTGTAGCGTGCCACATCGAACATCGATAATAGATGCATTCAGAGCGCAATTTTTTTTCACCACCCACGATCATAATCGACATTATTTTCGTACTTATTTTTCTACCGTGATGAATTTCGAAACTGAAGGAATTCTCCTATCACGCCTTTAGTTTTTTCAACACTAAATGAGACCCTATTTCAGGCTAAAGACAAAACAAAAATGAGAAAAGCACTAACGTGAAGTCATGAACTTTTGCGCGCTTGTTCAAATTCGAATTTATGTAATTTTTTTACGAATACCACTTGCATACTTCTCTCATTCGTCGACGGAGTTGCCAAAAGCTTCATCCAGTACAAAAATATGTTGATTTTTCAGAATATTCTGAATAACGTGTTTTTTTGAAACGCCAGAATGATGAATATAGGGTGAATCAATATATCTCGATCAGTAGATAACTCTTGTAAAGTTTGGGCTAGGAGATTGATTCAAATTTCTACATAATTGACACAACTCAGCGCATAAGCTCAAATTATTTTCGACTCTACGGGCTGGTCCGAAATCGGTGAAACACGATACCACCTTGTTTCTAATGGAAATTCATAATCTTCATGACATTCTGATTCCGAAATATCCCACTTGTCATAATTTATCTGTGGTACTTTCTGACGTAGGCCACTTCGTTCAAAAAAGTCATAGTTATAATGGTTTCAACTAGAGATCATATCTGGAAAACCGTTCGAGATAATTTTATGTTTTTTTTATGGGATTCCAGAAAAGTTTTCACATATTCTGCAAATCAACAGATCACTCACAGGTAGCCGAAAGATTTTTAGAAAATTACCTCAAAAATATCAATAAGCTTTTTTTTCAAATTGCATGCTCTGATTATTTTTTGTCCACGCATACAGTTTCAAAGGGATAAAATTACTCAACTCTACTTTAAACTTACTAATAATATTAAATAAGGATAAGCCAAATCAAAGAACTCATCAAAATATTTGTTTCTTCACGTGGTCTTCATTTCATTTATGTCATAATTTGATTTCTTTGATTTGATTCATCCTTAATTGATATTATGTATTATTAGGTATTAAGTAGAATCGAGTCATCTTATCCCTTTGAAACTGTATGCGTGATCATCTGATATACAGGGTGTAATACCGAATAAGAGAAGGTATCTAAGTGGGGATTCACGGCTTGGCTTGATTTTCAAGCTACTTGGCTGGAGCTTGACTTGAAATCATCAAAGTTTCTTAATATTGAGAAACCTCTATAGGCTTTATTCGATTTCATAATTTTCCAGCCAGGATCTAAGACACATGAGGCATCTTATAGTTTCTCGGCGCTCGAGGAATCTCCATATTTAGTCTAAGCGCGCACGAGATTGCAGACATATATGCCGTGCGAAACGTGCATATCAAGCTCAAGTAATATCAAGTAGCTTGATATCAAGTCAAGCAATAAATATCTGAAATCAAGTCAAGTCAAGCTCAAGCATGTAATTTTTCATAAGCTTAATTTTCAAGTCAAGTAGTTGGTTAAAATGTCAAGCTACTTGGCTTGATGAATCCCTAATTGTAAGACATGCTATTGCTACAGTTATTACATCTGTTGATATACAGGGTGTAATACCGAATAAAAGGAGGCATTTAAGCTCTAAATAATGGTTTTTTGTGATGATTTTACCAATTGATCGAATCTTCATTAATCTTAGCTACATATTGGGTGAATACCAAACTTGTGATTAATTTTTTCATCATAGCTTACTAACTGGATCTTCATAATAAATTGGATTTTCTTGAAGATAACTAAGAGAATCAGAATAATGAATTAACGTAATCTGTGATTTGAATTTGCTCCGAGAAAGAAGACATTCCTGAACGATTTCAGAAAAGTTATATTTCAATCTGAATAGTATTATTCAAAGTATTGCCTTATAGTAGAGTTCATTGAAATAGAAATTTTGTACCTATAACCGTCCCCAAGATTAAAAGAACTTTTCAATTCCTACTCAAAATGTCTGTTGCGAAATTGTCGAAACAAACGAATAATCACTTCTCCTATCTTCCCATACACCTCTGCGACTGAATGCATAAAACATAGGTCGATTGACAGCCCAAAATTAAAATGAATCGGGTTGCGGAGGAGCCGTAAAATATAAAAGGCAGCGGAATGACAAAGAACAAAGTGTTTCGTGAAAATCGTAAATTATACGGAAAACCGAGAAATCTGTATCTTACAGCAGGGCAGAGTTTTATTCGGAATAGCAATTCGGCATCTCATTCCACGAATGCTGACGATAGCTGATAGCTGTTGTGTTGCGGTGATGCTCCCCTACAGCCACAGATGACCCTCGGACCAGACATTCTATATTTTAGCCTGTCGAAGCGAAGCAGGAAGTGACAATTGGTTAACCGTTTTTAGAGCCCGAAGATAGGATGCTGATGTCACTCCAGGGAGGTATCTGTCTGTTAATATCGGTTATCCAACAAAATCGATGAGAGTTAGACTTCCAATATCGAGGTTTTTTCTGTTCTGAAACTAGTAATGAACTAGTTCGTAACCTGTTATGGTAACGCTAGTAACGAACTAGTTAGCTACTGCTTGAAGTACTCCTGGTGACGAACCAGTTCGTAATATCTCAAAATATGATGTCATGAAGAAATCCAATTATATTCCTTGTTGCAGTGAAGCTGAAAATGATAATAGGCTATTCGATAATCGTCACTCACGGCTAAAGAGTATATTGGTACATATGCAATCGTTTAAACAAATTGCATTTAATTACGTTTACATGATTGCATATGTGCCAATATATTTTCTAGCCAATAACGAAAAAAAACTCGTTTCTGATTTATTTAGGATTGTTTTTATGTTAACTATAAATTCATTGTTATGGTATTATATTATAGTATCTTATCGAATTTTCATTATAGTTTCTCAATTATAGCTATAGTAATCTGGTTCAGGTAAAAATTCTATTAAAATGCTCATTTCAATTTAAGTAGGTATCGTTGCGTAATATCAATTATCAAATTTCTAAGAGAGCTCAGAATTGAAGACAGGTCAAGAATATTGATTGCATATTAAAATCTTACAACCTACATGCGCGTACAATTTTGCTTCAGCCGTTTTTTCCGAAATTCGAGGCTTTATTGTAAAAAACTGGTTATACATTTATGATTCTAAGTATTGCCCATCGCTGACCACTACTTTCTTCCATCTTTCGGGCAGCGTTCAAATCTTGCCTTGAAAAAACTGGTCATCTTTTGAAGCGATCCACGATCGATGGGGTAGGACTTCCTATTTCAACGTTTCCAAGTTGACCACTTTCGCAACATCGGGTCGAGCATTGTCATGATGTAAAATCACTCTATCATGTCTCTCGTTGTATTGCGGCCGTTTGTATTTCAATACTCAGCTCAAACGGATTAATTGCGTTCGATAACGAGCGCCTGTGATCGTTTCAGTCGGTTTTAATAACTCATAATACACTAAGCCGATCTGGTCCCACCAAATACTGAGCAAAACCTTGGAACCGTGAATATTCAATTTGACCATCGACGTGGCAGCATGGCCGGGATATCCCCATGATTTTTTGAGATTGGGACTATCGTAATGAACCCATTTCTCACCACCAGTCACAATGCGATGCAAAAATCCCGTCCGTCTTTGCCTTGCAAGCAGCTGTTTGCAAGCAAACAAACGCCGTTCACTATCTTTCGGTTTCAACACGTACGGCACTCAATTACCTTATTTCTGAATCATTCCCATGACTTTCAGGCGTTTTAAAAAAGCCTGTTGCGTCACTCCCAATGATTCTACCAATTCTTTTTGCCTTTGACACGAGTCTCAAGTAATGCCTCCAACTCTGCTTCTTCGAAAACCTTCTCTCTTTCACCGCCATGCTGGTCTTCGACATCAAAATCGCCATTTTTGAAGCGTTGAAAGCACTCTCAACACGTTTTTTCATTAAAAGTGGCCTCCTCATAGGTAGATGAGAGCATTCGATGAGCCTCAGGCTCAGATTTCTTCATATTAAAGCAGAAAATTAAAACCTTCCTTAAATGACGAGAATGTGGCTCGTAAGCTGACATGTTTAATCGAGAATAACTTCATGATACAGATACAAATCAACTGACATTCCGATGGTGTTATATTAACAAATACCTAAGCTTATTGTATGACATCTACAATCTATTTATTTCGACTACCACTTACCACTACAACCATCTATTGCAAAACGGCAGAAGCAAAGTTGTACACCTAATAGTTCGCTACTGCTTAAAATATTGGTGGTGTCGAACCAGTTCGTAACTTCTCAAAATGCTACGTCATGAAGGAATTCAGTTATATTCCTTGTTGCACTGAAGCTGCAATAGTTCAATCGTTATCTGCAGTTAGGATTTTTTGTAATTTTTAAATTTATTATTTATTTGTTTCATCACATTCTCTAGCTTCAGCAATCTGTTCAATATGTTTATGGTTACAATTCAATTTAAGATGCTCATTTCTTTCTAGGGGTTTATGGGCGTATACAGTCCATTGAAATTTCATAGTTCCCAAACAAGTAACGAACTAGTTCGTAACCCGTTGCAGTAAGTAACGAACAAGTGCGATACTGCTTAAAATTCTTCGGATTACGAAACAGTTCGTAACACCTCGAAATAATTCGTGATGAAAAAATTAAATGAGAGAGAAAAAATTACATTACTTTATCTCATCAAATTTTATAGCTATAGCAGTCTGATTGAGGTTAGAATTCAATCAAAATGCTCATTTCAATTTGAGTAGGTATCGTTGCGAAATATCAATTATGGAATTTCTATGGCAGCTTAGAATTGAACACAGGTCAAGAATATTGATTGCATATCTTACAACCTAGTTCGTGACTCTAAGGGTACTAGTAGTATCGATCTAATTAATCATTCTTTCAGAGGAATATTTTCTGTTGAAGCCTTAGAATATGGCAATGCCATACTGCTATTACTAACTCCTCATTCTATCATTACATAGATATTCAATGTGACATTATTGCAGCCAATTCAAATCCTTCAACGTTTTTGATGAATAATTTTGTTCGAAAGATACGTTTTCAATAATCATTTTCCAAAAAGCGGTAGAACAAAAAAGCAACATACTAATATGGAACAAATATAGATCGATTACTCTTCTGACTAAACAAACAAAATTCAATGTGCCTCCTGAACTCTTTAGATATCTAATCGGCAGAATGGTGAAGTCAATCCAGGATTTCCGAATTTGTATTTGAATCCACCTCATTTGAACGGTTTGAAAACCGAGATAGCCAAAATCATTCCTACCTAAATAATGATTCTCATTTAGCGATATTAAAATTAATCGGATGTTTCTACAGTTACATGGTTCGTGAACAAACACCTAAACCAGAAAATTCGGATTTTCTGTTGGGTTGGAATTGCCAACAGAGCTCGCTGCGTATATCTTGGAAAATATTTATAGAGCGTGTTTGATCTTTCGTATGTTTTTGAACCCTTTCATCCTCCCCAACAACGCTGAAGATTCAGGGAGGTGCTGGATGCTGATCATCAGCAATGTTTTCCTGGGGAAACAAACCGTACATTTTGGAATCGTTCTAGATAAAAATTAACACAGTTCGAGATTTTACATTTCCGATTTATCGAAGTATTACCTTGAAATTTCGAACATCGGTTGGTATGACCTATTGGTCTTCATGATACATTTCCATTCATTCTGAACATTGAACCAAAACTTTTAAAATGAAAAACGTGTATTTTACATGAATGATAGCCACTATAATATTTCTTATCTCAATAGTTATCGGAATATTCAAAAGCATAAAAATATCGTCCTATGTTCACAAAAGAAAACGAAGGATTCAATAATGAACATAAACGCTTTTGTGACGTCACTGATGACGTATTGAGTGAAATATTATTATAGCTTTTTTTTGAGACATATTTACTTATCAATATCTACTTCGTGCGTATTAATATCAGGTAATTTGAAGAACTTGTGGGATACTTACTTACCTAGTAACGGGTGTTTTTTTTTTCGAGGTATATAACTTTGAGTTGGCATTACTGTTCAAGATGGCGACCGATTTAACAGCTGTCAAGTGATTTATTCTCAGTTTGGTTTGGCAATTCATCATGAATAGACTCACCCCTGAACAACGCTTGCAAATAGTGAAATTTTATTTCGAAAATAATGGTTCTGTGCGGAATACGTATCGCGCACTACGTCCATTTAATTTTGTTTAGCGATGAAGCGCACTTCTGGTTGAATGGCTACGTCAACAAACAAAACTACCGCATTTGGAGTGAAGCTAATCCTCAAGTGTATGTCGAAACACCGTTACATTAAGAAAAACTGACTGTTTGGTGTGCTTTATGGGCTGGTGGAATCATTGGTCCGTACTTCTTCAAAAACGATGATGGCCAGAACGTTACAGTCAATGGTGATCGGTTAGAGCCATGATTACTTACTTTTTTATTCCTGAATTGAACAACCATGATGTCCAGGAGCTGTGGTTCCAACAAGACGGCGCAACATGTCACACAGCTCGTGCCACAATCGATTTATTGAAAGACACGTTTGGTGACCGCCTAATTTCACGTTTTGGACCTGTGAATTGGCCTCCAAGATCTTGTGATTTAACACCGCTAGACTACTTTCTGTGGGGCTATGGAAAGTCATTGGTCTATGCGGATGAGCCACAAACCCTTGACCATTTGGAACACAACATTCGCCGTGTTATTGCCGATATACGGCCACAAATGTTGGAAAAAGTCATCGAAAATTGGACGTCCAGATCATATGCCAGAAATCATATTTAAAATGGAATGCCACAAGATTATCTTGCGGATGAATAAAATTCATGTCAATCGAATAATCCATCGTTGTTTCATTGCAATTTTAAGTTCTATAGCTCTAAAAAAAACACCCTTTATAATTGAAATTACGAATTGAGAATCCTAAGAAGTTCAAGATATTGCTGGTGCATTACCCAAATTTTATAGGGAACGCCAATTAAGTCAAATGATAAAAAGTGTGAAAACATGGAAATCTGATGGTGAAAATTGTTTACCCACTTTTTAACAGACACAAGTTATATTTCCGCTTTCCGTATAATGTTTTCTAAACAGAGTAGGGAAAGGAAAATTATTTTATTGGATGGAAAAATTCTTTTACTGTGCAAAACAGATTTTTTGTGGTGATGAATTCTCCATTATCTTGAGATAATTCAATTTTTTCCTTTGGAGATCTATGAATTGTAGAAAGCAGGATGTTGGTAGAAACTGGGAAGATCGCAAATAGAAAAAGTGAGATAATTCAGGAGCTCGCTGTTTCTTAGTTGGAGATTTGTTTAACACAGTGGAAGGGAAACATCGAAATAGCTGGGAAGAATGGTAGAGCGAACGGAGACTGTAGATTTATATATTTCATGGATTTAAAGGCGAGTTTCAAGAAATTTATCCGGGACATTGCATCCAGTCCGTGAGATACGCGCATTATGATTTCATTTTCAGCTCACCACAATAAAACATTTTCGGGACAGAAGTAGATCCCGCTGGACCTTCCAAACATTCTTGCTATATTTTCTCACAGCTATCACTTCAGCAAAATAAAAATTCATAATTTATGACCGGGGTTCCTTCCTTTCAGATTCTATCCAGATATGTTCATTACCACTAGGTTTCTCTTTCTGGTTATTTTTTCTGCTTCCTCAGTAGATGAGCTGAGTCGTAACATCACAATTATTCTATGATCCCGTAATCCGAATAAAAAAATAGAATGACTGGTATTAGAAATGTCGAGAAACTTGTAAGAATAGCAAACAGAAGTAGAGATTGGTAAGTGAGTTATTTATCAATGACTCTTGCTGTTAATGTAAAGTTTTTCGAGTAACTTTATTTACGTGCGTTGATAACATAATGAAATAGGATATTTTCGTAAGCTTTCAATACCACAGATTACTAACAGTTATAATCTGTTCTTATGAGAGGCAGGCGAAGTAGTGTTTTATTTGCAAGGATAAACAAAAAATTCAATCTGGTGGCAAAAAAAATAATAATATTTGGACTTCGAATTGCCAGATCTGGCCCTCAGCGACTTTTTTTCTGTTCTCAGACCTCAAAAGAAATTCAGTGCCAATAGAGAAGTAATCGCCGAAGCTGAGGTCTATTTTGAAGCGAAAGACAAATCGTACTACAAAAATGGTACCGATAAGGTTGGAAGATCGCTGTATCGGACTCGAAGGCAACTATGTTGAATAATAAAATTGAATTTTGCCAAAAAAAAATGTGTTTTACTATGGTAGACCTGGGACTTTTCAATTGACCTGTTAGTCATACCTAATTAAGTTTCCTGTGGGTCTAGCAGCAATTTTTTATTCCAGAATTTTTATACAACATATTCATTTTCTAGGGTCATATTGGAGACGTTCCTTTTGAAAGTGCTGTAAGTTGGATGAAAAATCATTTTTCTGGAGCTACCCCTTGGTATCCCGCACTGAGGCAGTCCAGGTATAGTGTGAGTATTCTTTTAAATATTCCTTTTATTTTATGAATTATTCTTCTATGAAAAACATTTGAGGGCTTATTTTGAGAGTGCTCAAGAACGTTGGCTTGTTATTTGTGACAACCTAGAAACGTATAGCGGAAATGATGCCAATGATTCTGTACAGATGAGGAATGGATGTTGTTAAATCTATTGAGAGCGGAAAACGTGATCTGAACAGTAGCAATTTTTTATCATTTCCCACGATTATTTATAATAAAGACATAAATCGCGTTGAAACTATTTACGATCGTGTTAAAAAATGTATACACTCTAAACAATCGGTCAGCATATTTATAACAAACCGTTGCTTTAGCCACGTATTTTCTTTCTGTTTACAAGCGAAAATTAATCAGTAGCATTTGTTTATTGTGATCCACACCAATGTTTGTTAATTTCCGAACGTCTCATTCTTCTGGTTTGCATTCGCTTAAAGATTGATGAAATACCAAGCATGCTTCTTGTAAATTTCGTGAATATGTTTCTGGATTGCAGGACCTGATCCAGCTTTTACTGGAGAACCACATTTTCTCGATTCTACATTCATATACCAACTGACAAAGAAACTGCAACACCCAGAGTTAATTTTTCTTTGGTAAAACATAGATAGTATAGCAAGGAGTAAATGATTGAATTTGGAAAAAAAAGTGAAGGTTTTTTCATGTAAACAATTTTTGTCACTTGAATATTGTAGTAGTTTTTTACAACCAGCTGTTCGAGGAGATCCAAAGTCGATGATTAGTTGTTAAAATGTCTAGAGCACGTGTACGCGGAATTTATCGGCAGCTAAGTGAATTTGAAAGAGGCCGAAATATTGATCCACGGGAGGTGAGGTTGTCTTTTCGATAAATCACTAATCGTACGAACAGAAATCCAACTACTGTTATGAGATGTTTTCAAGTGTGGTTTGATAATGCCCAAAATCAAAGCACAGAAGGCGCCAGACGTCGAAGGGACACAAATGAAATTCAAGATCGACGTCTAAGACTCGATCTTTGGCTGATGAGTGGTTAGGAGAACAAGACCACCCTGTAATTGTCCGAACGGTTTACCGTTGGATAAGGTCTTTTGGACTGCAACATTGTCGACCCCATCTTGTGTTACCTCTGACGGTTGAGCATCGCCGGCAACGATTACAGTGGTGCAGAGAACGTCAACATTGGAATGTGGAATGGCATCAGCTCGTCTTTTCTGATGAATCTCGATTCTCCTTGGGTGCACATGATGGCCGAAAAGGGTAAGACGACGTCGGGGAGAAAGACGTAAACCTCAGTTTGATGTTGAGCGCATCGGAAAGTAGGCGTTATGGTATGGTTACCTACAAGAGTAACCCCCACGGACTTTGGCGGCTCTGAGACTTGAAGTACAGGTAGCTTAGGATAGTATTCCTCAAGAAAAAAATATCTCATCAATGCCGATACGTGTTGGGGAGTGTATAGATAATCGCGGTGGACAAACACATTATCAAATTTATTATAAAATATTGTAAACCCTTAATTTTTTTGTCCAAATTTCAATGCTTGCTACTATCTATGTTTTACCAAACGAAATTTAAAATGCAGTTTCTCTGTCAATTAGTTTATTTATAGAATAGGGAATAAAAGATACTTTCGAATTGTAGAAATATGAAAAATTCAGAAGCTTTTGCACGCTGGTTTAGAGAATGTTCAATAACTTTCATTAGTGATCGAATACAAAATTTCCAGAAAGTGTGGTTACTTCATTAATCTGATATGTAACATTTCGAATCCTAATGAAACCTTGTTCAAGACTTGGCGTCATTATCCCGAAAACCCTACAAACATGGTTTCTTTGATTGAAAAAATTTTCATTTTCTGCTTCAGTTTTCTCTTCTGCTATCTTATTTTATATTGAAATGATGCATTGATGTCAACTCCCAGAAGACTAACCACAGATTTGGGCTGTAATTCAAATTTGTTGGAGTATTTCATCTCTGTAAAAAATCTTAACCTTTGGGTGTTTTCAAAATTCAATAATGAATTATTATCCTTGAACCATTTACTCAGTCTTATCAATGTTTGTATTATATTTTCTTTCAATTTTTCTTTATCGCTTTTTAAAAATACAAAGGAGGTGTCGTTTGCATTCATCGTCAGGAAACTATTGATAATGTAATTTTTACCTATAAACAATAAATGAAAAAGTCTTCAGGATAGATCCCTGCGGTACTCCTTTCTTTTCTATACGTTCAGAATTTCGCCGCTTTCATCAGTTCAAATATTTTTGATCAAATACAGTTTTGTTCTTCGAATTCCATATCTCTCAATCTTTCTCAATAAAGTCCTCTTGACAAATATAATAAAAATACTGCTGTCATCTATTTAATATGGATATATGATTTTTATTGAAGACTATACCAAAGTAACTCAAACTCTCTTTTCAATGTGGAAATACTGTTGAACTGAGCTTATATATTTTGCATTTTACTATTTGTTTACACGCGTATCACTCAATCTTGTAGTTAACTCAAGATCTCGCATTCCCTCGTTGAACGGAATAATATTCCGAATCAGGAATTATCCTTCAGTAAACAATTCACAAAAGAGGAAAAAACATAGGAGAGGAAATGGTCGAGTGGGTATTCTCGAATGATATTCTGGAGATGTGCATGCAATTTTCGATAAATATCTGTAAGTGTTTACTCGCATCTTAGGAGCATTTTAAGAATCCCCGATGGCTTAAGCTCTAACAAAGAAACGAAGTTCTCAACGCTTTCAGAGCTTGTTTACACGAAATTATGAACGGTTCCTCCTTTCCGTTCGAAAAAATGCTTGCAGAGAACAGAAAAACATGCCCAGTTTCATAATTAGTATGGTTCTTGCAAGAGCAACTTAATTTCGAATTGATTATTAATCAAGAAAAAATCCCAAATGAAAATTTCTCCTTTCATTAGGATACTACATAACTTTCAGATTGGTGTTCAGTCATAATTGGAACATGCTTGTTTTATGAAATTATTTCAGGGGAAATTCTGCGCTTGCATCAGGAATTCCTGATTTTTTTTTAATTATTCATTACCGCAGATTTTCTTTCTGATGAAGTTCTGGTCGGACTGCGATATTCCTTGAAAATGAATCGAGAACTGGCTCGAAGTAATCGGACTACTTTTGCTTCACCGAGTGGGACACAAATGATTGTTCATTCAGTATTTTACCTTAACATCCACAGAATTCATAAGCAATAGCTATTTTAGTATGAAATAGCTGTTTTGCTTTTGAATGCAATTGTGCTAAACGTGGTTTCAACAACGATCTTGTAATTTGCAGATAATTTTATCGACTTAAGTAGCATTCATTATAGCTAATTATTTCTTTTAAAAAGGTATATATCCATAGTGGAATTTTATCTTTGACATGAAATATTTTCTTTAGCTATGAGACCTAAAAAAAGTAATTTAACAATGAGTGTGGCAATATGCTGTCCAAACTAATTTGAATATTGCATGTCAAATATAAAATTCCGCTGTGGATACTTATTCAATAAGGGTTTTAGATATTTCAACACTATTATCTCCCTTCTAGTTCAAGCATGCAGAACGCGCTTGAAAAAAAACTGAAATTCCTATGGAACTTGAAACTGGAAATTTGAGAAAAATCAGTAAAATTTGAATCTCTATACAAGAATCATTAAATCTCCCGAAATATTGTCACAGACCCTTCAAATAAGCTCTTATGTAGAAGAGGTTTCAACTCCGTATCTTGCGGCCAGAAGAGGTGGCAGCTTCGTGAAAATTATCAATTTTTTTTTGGAAATTTCAGTTTATAACCTATAATTTCTGAAAAAATGAACTAATCGCCCAACTGCAAGCATGTTCATAATTTACGTAATCGAATCAATTAATAAAAATGTACAAGATTTCAACTCTTAATTTTTCTTCGAAAAAATAAATTCAATAACATCCGGTATATTCTGAAGATTTTCCATTTCTTCTGCGTGAATGCTGAGCACCTCAACGGATGTTTTTCCTTACCTCTGAAACTGCTTGATCAGTATTTGCCTTCGTTCTACCATCCCCTTCAAGTTTACATAATTATACTCGCATTCTGTTTACAGATTTACAATGATTTTGCCATTTAGAGAATTAAGTGGTAAATTCTAAATAGCGAACAAGCTTACAAAACAATTGAGAATAAGAAAATCATTTTATTTCATTTCCTTCCACGATATCGATTTCTATAGTAACTTGGCTGTTCAGTTTCCCATCAATGAGCATTAACTATAATCTCTAAAGGTCAAGGCATCCAACAAATGTTCATTAGCTATATACCTGTTTCATCTTTTCTTTCACGTAGAGAAAACAGTTTAATATTATAATAGTTAAAAGATTCAGATAGGTCACCGTTTTTTATAGGATTAAATCTTCGTGGGATATCATCATGACCAAATGTCTGTAGTTTTAGAATTCGGAGCAGAGAAAAAGTCTTAAATGTTTTTACTCACATATGAAGAATTGGTGATCGAAACATATACGTCAAATTTCACTAAAATTGTGAGTATATATGAAGATCATTGACAAAATCAGTTATCCAATACCATAAGTTCTGAACTGCAGAATACCTTCCGGAGAACGGAAAAAATGCCAAGATACAAAAAACTACACATTTACACCTAAAAATTTTTCGATATCCCAGAAATGGAAATAAATGAATCCTGGAGATATTGATAGATAAAATACTTGTTTATTCAAAAACGAATAATGAACACTCTCATCTATTGTAGTTGGATAATTATCAATTTGTTCTTGCAAATATTCATAGTCTGCAGGGACGATTCTGTTCAACAGCAGCCAATATTCAGGAGGAGAAGAAATCGATAGAAATAGAAGGAAGGGTAGAAAGTAATAGCTCCTGGCTAAGGTCCGTGAGTTCATCCCCTTGTTTGTTGTTTACACCATAATAGTATCATAATAAGTTCAGAAGCAAGTCTTGTTTGTACACAAGATTTAAAACTGAACGAATCGTTTATAGCCCTTCAGGAGGAATTGACCTCTTTTTTTTTGGAGGGATGGATAGGACAAAGGATTTTTGTTCGAAAACATTTGTTTTGTTCTCGGAAATCTCAAGAAGAACATACTATATCTTACTGAAATCAATTACCCTGGATCGAAAAATAGTAAAATTCATGAGGTTGCCCTGATCAACACTATCATAAACAATTGTCTATTCTCTTCACTCACTTTTCTTTTACTATGTTTTTATATTCTTCGTTTCGAATGCTTTCATTCAGTTTTATATCAGATCATAATGAATTCAGAACGCAGTCTTGTTTGTACAATTACAAGGATCAACGAATAGTTCAAGGCCCTTTCGGAGGGTAAAGCACAAAGGAATTTTTTTCGAAACACTTATTTTGTTCTCGGAAATCTCAATACAAGCCAAAATTTGAATTTTCCACATGTTATAAGGGCATTAAAATTTTCATTAATCTACCTGATGAAATTATGATTTTGAATGAGTTCGAATTCAATAAATACTATAAAACGTATATCAATTGAAAGAGCTGATTACAGTATTGGGAATAAATAGCAGATGGTCATTTCAAATTATAATCTTTGTTCACTTATTTTGTTATAAGATTGTATTATATGTTTGTGTTCATTTTTCTTTTAAAAGTAGCTTATTATATTGTACTTCCTTATATATGACTTGTCCCATACATTCTTTTTTGTAATGTCGAAAGGATCAATAAAGGATTATTACCTATATTATGTTCTTGGAAAGCATCAAAATTTATTATGTCATATGGATCAGCACTTTTCCTATCATAATCTTCTGTTTATTTTCGATAGTAACGGTTTTTACTTTGTAATATGATTTTTTCATTTAATGTTTTCATTCTTCATCTCAATTTTCTGAAATTTTCTTGATTTACACACACACAATTTAATTTTCTAGATTTCTTATCTCATGAATGGTGTTCCTAAATTGAAGGTACAAAGAAAAATGAGGAGATTCTTCGGATAATTTTAGGGAAAAAAGGTCCTATAAACAGACTACAGTGAATAAGTACCAAAACTAATTTATTCATCACAGCGTACAGGATCATTATAATAATTTTAATTTTCACGAGGATTACAAGATAATTGTTAGATTTTTTTTTCGAAACCGGTAGCAGATACGAAAAAACTACAGGACCAAAGTAGAGGGGAAGTGCTATAAGGAAAAAACAAACTTTAACATCCTATATCTCGAAAACAAAGCATTTCTTACTCATGTTATAGGACTTTTTTTCTCAAAATGATACGAGGAATCTGTTTCCGTTTGAATCTCTAATTCAGGAATTTTCAGGAATTCAGTATTTTTATTGCTCATCATATCTTGATTTGATTCTCTCAAGTTCCGTTTCTGCTGCTAATTACAATTTTCGATGAATTTTTACATTTTTTATTTTCATTTCGAATATTTATTTTTATATCCTCACAATAGAGATCAGGTTTTAATATTGGATTATTCGAAACGAATTTCATAATGTGAAATTAAATATTTTTGTTAAGTAACGGTCCACCTTTAGAGGTGTGAAATGTTTCATTTCCTCTTTTACATTTGAATAATTTGATGTTCGAGTGGAACTCCAATTCGTAAAATGCTGACAATGTTTTGTTTTGTTGACTTTTGTAAGGATCTGTTTCCTTTGATAATAAAGGCTGACTGCATCACTCCACCAAAGTTTGATCACATTCAATATGCTATACTTTATGATACGGAAATGTAAATTTATTTGATAGAGTATCGAAAATGTGTCTCTCTATTCTTATGATGCGCGTAGAGCTTCATATTTTATGTGTCCATAAATATGGAAGCAAAAGCGTCACATAAATATGAACTGAATGTTTAACATTAACATAATCTCTTATATTTCTCGACTTTCGTAGTGTAAACATGGTATTTCGTTCTGCGGTTTTATAACTTATAAAATATTCAGTGTGTAAAGTTTTGAGGGGCCAAACTTTTGCTCTCGGAAAAGTGCACACCCAAGAATGAGGGGGGTGTAATAATAGTTATTTAAGATCAGATATTTTCACCTCAAACGATACATGACCATTGTCAGAAAATACTATCTCTCTATCTGTTTTCTCAGCCACAGGTGTAGCAGTGAATCATTCTGAAGCTTTCTAACGAGGTCTTTTTGATCTTCCAGTACATAAACTTCCGAATGTTTTCTCTAGAGCATTGTGAATTTTCAGCTATATTTTGTTGAAGAGTGTTGTTAAATTTTCGCTTGACAAGTTATGAATGGTGATTGGTACAGTGTTCCCTTTTCTTTTTTATTCGATAGGTTTCAGGGTTAAAATTCAATTGGGTTTTTTATTTGCTTCTCTTATACAAGATATGAATTAGGGAAATATTTAATCGAAATGGATCTAACCAGTGTACAAAACCTCCATTAGAAAATATAAATTCGACGCTTACGCATCTCATGAAACATAAGAGTTTAAAAAAAATCTTCAGAGACCCCTGATATCTTGATTCTTACTTGAGTTACAGGGCGTTTCTGAAAAATGAATGAAATATGAATATTCCGCTATATCTTGGTTTTCTGTTCGAGATATTCGAAAAATTCTACATTTTGTTTAGTATTCATGGTATGATACTCATGAGATATAATATGAATATGAACTCATGAGATATAATATGAATTATTTACCGTTTAGAAATAGAGAAGAGATTTGGGACACCTTATAATTTTCAACGCAGTTTTTTAGCCACAGACTTGTCGGTATTTCAAAAATGTCATCCGTTTTGAAGATTTCGAACTCATTGTTTTCAAGGGATACCTTATACAGGGTGTTCTATTGGTTAATGTACATATGTCAACCTGAGGTAGACATTCCCTAGACGAGTCCAAAAAACCTATACATATATGAAAGGTCTAATCCCCATAGCCTGTGGTTTATGAATTTACCAATATTTTCAATTCCTTATAACTTTTGAACCACCCAGTATATTTGATTGATATTTGGAACGCATGATTTACTTCATTAGGTACATCGGTTGATCTTTGAAATATTTAAAAAAATCAGGTCCGCATTAGAAAAATATGGAACTTTTCACAAACTGAGATTCAATACCCTGTATAGTGGAATATTGGAAGTTGATGGAAAAATTCGAAAAGAGCAGAAATTTTTCAATGGAGATCAGAAGAATTTGATGTCCCGCATGTCATTCAACTGATCGAAAATTTCGGCCAAAAATTTTGTGCAAAAGTGGAATTTCTTCAAGTTCACGAAAAAGTCGTAACTTGAGATTAAATTGGGAAATTTTCTTGTTCCGCTGATTGAATACATTCATTCAGATGTATGTCCTGATCAATAGATTGTCCTAATGTAGTGAATTGTGCGTTCCAAATATCAATCAAATATACTGGGTGGTTCAAAAGTTATAAGGAATTGAAAATATTGATAAATTCATAAACCACCCTGTATCTCGGCTATGGGGAAGATAAGACCTATCATGAAACACCCTGTGTATATATATATTTGGATATTTAATTCATTTTGTGTTTTTTCAATCATTTTCACGGTTTATATTTCACTCATAACACATAGAAATAAATTACCGTATAAGAGTTGATGTTTTTTGAATGGAACACCCTATATATTATTCTTAACTTATTCTATTCTATTCTATTCTATATATGACTTGGTTACAATTATACAATGGACACGCAATGAATTGGAATCTTGAAATAAATGGAACATATTTATATATAAGGTGTCCAACCAAATGAATAAAGCCGAAAAACTCAATATCTTTAAAACGGACGATATTTTTGTAACATTTTGTCCCATTTAAAAACACCTAATCTTTTTTATATCTTGAAAACGATAATTCATTCAAATAATCTATTGAGTATCATATAAACCATGAAAATTTCTGAAAAAAAGTTTTACAATTTTTCGAATATCTATAACAGAAACCAATATACAGCGAAATATGTGAATTTCACAAACGACCTGTAACTCGAGAACGAATCTTTAATCTATGAACTGATTCTTGATATCTTATTTTTTCGGAAAAAGATCCGAAGAGTTTTTTACGTCATAAAGTTGTCGAGATGCTTTTAGTGAGTAACGAATTTGAAACACCCTGTACATCGCTTAGGAATTATGTGGTATTGATCCTCTAGCAGAAAAAACATCCATTAAATATGTAATTTCAAAAGTGAGACATCGAAATTTGTGTGTTATCCAAAGTTTACGATTAAAATCAATTGAGGACGATTCATTTTCAAATCCATATTGCGTGAATGTCACGAGACAACGTAAATAGTCATAATTCTTTCTATCACGCCACATTAAATTTCATATCAATAATATCTGAACTTAATCCTTCAATTCCATCACAGTTTTCAATTCAACTTGATAATTGTATTTATATTCCGGATCAAAAGAAAATATCAACAACCAATATTATGTTTGAGTCGTTTTTATGAATCTATTTTCGAAGCAACAGAAAAATGTGTACTAACACAAAAGGAACGCTATTATCCTTTGTTTGTAATAGCATTTGTGTATAAATTACGATAAAATTTATTGTTTCCAAGACAATAAACAACTATTGTTATTTACATATACGTATAATGATTATTTCGTTTTGAGATTGTTTAATTTCACGATGCGATATTTTTAGGTGAGTTCTGAAACGTCCATTCAGAGCTCAAAACTATCAATTTACTGATTATGTTATCAGATACTTTGAATAAGAAGTACACATAAATGTATGATCAGCACCTCTAAAATTCTAGAACCTTGGCTATACGAAATGTGAATTGATCCCTTTTTCCTATTACATAATCTATATCATCTTTGAATCTTTGAACAGGCTATTTTTGAATTTCACTTCATTATTATTCATTAAATCTCAAACACATACTCATATGCTTTCCATTTAGAAAGAACATCTTTCTTTTACAGCTGCTCCACTTTGTAAATTGCAAAATAATCGTAAAATTCTCATTCAGTGGGCCTTATAAAAAAGTAAAAAATTAGTGTTTTGCGTTGAGTTTGAGCATTTAGTGGGCTAGTTCCTGAACAAATTTATTGAATATTTGTAATATGGGTGCCGCGCAAGCTCACAATCGATCAAAAGCAACAACAACAACGTGTTAATGATTCTGAGCAGTGTTTGAAGCTGTATAAGTGCAATAAACCTGAATTTTTGCGTTGATATGTGACAATGGATGTAACATGGCTCCATCATTTCACTCCGGAGTCCAATCGACAGTCAGCTGAGTGGACTGCACACGATGCGCACAAAGCGAGGAAAAACACAACAGACAGCTGGCAAGGTTATGGCAACAGTATTCTAGGATGCACAAGATATAATATTCATTGATTACCTCCAAAAGGTCCAGACCATCAACAGCGATTATTTTATAGCGTTTTTGGATCGTTTAAAGGATGAAATAGTTAAAACGGCCCCATTTGAAGAAAAAAAGGTGCTGTTTCATCAAGACAATGCGCCGTGTCACAAATCAATGAAAACAATGGCAAAATGGCATGAATTGGGCTTCGAATTGCTTCTGCATCCACCTTATTCGCCAGATCTGGCCCCCAGTGGTTTTTTTCTGATCTCAGACCTCAAAAGAATGCTCGCCTGAAATAATTTAGCGTCAATGGAGAAATAATCGCCGAAACTGAATCCTATTTTGAAGCTAAAGACAAATCGTACAACAAAAATGGTATCGAAAAGTTGGAAGATCGCTATAATCGCTGTATCGCCCTCGAAGACAACTATGTTGAATAATAAAATCGATTTTTTTAGTTTAACTATGGTAAACCAGGGAATTCAATTGGCCTTTTATTCCCTGATGAAGTAGGTACTGTCTCAAGTACTTTTCAACTGATTCAACAGAAAAAGCTAATTGTGTTAAATCTAGAGATCTCGTAGCTCTCGTTCTAATACAATTCTCAGGAAAATTATAAATCAGTATCGTGCTGTAGCTGCTTTCGATCTTTACAGAAAAAATCACACTCACGGAAATAATCGTCTAGTCCACCCTGCAGTGGCGTACCCAGACATAAGCCTTGGGGGGGATAAAGAAAAAAAAATTTCAATTTTTCCTTCTTTTGAAGAAGTTTTCCAAACAATTTGCTTACTCATAATAAGATTGTGATATATAAGGTTGTTACATATAATGAATATTCCTTCTGGGGGGGGGGTATATCCCCCTGATCCCCCCCTTGGGTACGCCACTGCCGCCCTGTATAATTAGGCATGTGACTTTTCGAGGGAAAAGTCAGCTTGAAAAAGTGTTATCTCGCTAAAATAATATTGAGTTTCAGAACAGCCCATATATCCGTTAAAGAAGTAGAAAAAATGTTTGAAATTTTGGAACTAAGCGTCATGAAAGACATCACACATTCCATTAGATTCTTCCACTTCGTGTATACAAAGTAAACATCTTTTATCTCCACATCATGTTTATTTGTTTATAATGACTGACGTCAGCTGTTTACACATAACGAAATTAGAAATATCAGAAGGTTATACATTCAATAATTCGGTGGATTGAACTCGATAATTGAATTTTCATCGAAATTCTGTTTTATCCCTCTGGTATTTTCCAAGATTGTCCTATAGCCAATGAACTAGAAAATTCCAGTTAATTTATAATGGATGAAATATTCAAATTGAGGCTCTTCACACTGAGTATCTCTTGAGTTTTCAATTGACGGTGCAATATACAGGGTGAGATTTAAAAAGACATATGATAACCTAAAAATGAAACACTTCTAGAAAGGTCGGTTCAATTCGAAATTTCAGATGATACTAATGTATTATGATTTCGGATATTTCTTACCTCCATATATGGATTTCAAGGAAATTATTCATTCTGGTGTCAATTCAATGAGAATAGAAATACTACCAGCTTGCGTTAACCTATTTTGATGAAGAAAAATATATATTTTTCACTGGCTTGCCTAAATTGAATTCTTGAAATGATCTCGGAAATTTCAATTCGATTTTCATGCAGTGTAAAAAAGTTGTCTTGGCAAAATAGTCAATCATCATAATAAATGTATCAGTGTGCGACACAATCTGTCAATGTATATTGGTCAAAATTAAGGAGCTTGTTCCATGAGTTTCAGTCGTTGAGAAATCTAGTTACATGCATGGTATTGTGACATTGTATTGCTGGAATTGCTGTTAATAGTTATTTGTTTTTCAATATTCACCTTCACTTCGCTCAAGATCAAACAAAAAACTCGTTAGAATAATTACAAACCAAACGATGCCGCTATTGTTAATATATTTAAATACACACAACAAATGTTTGTTAAATATTCCTTCGGAGCCGCAAACCCTTTGTTTGGTTTGAGTGAACGGCTGAGGTAAACTGATGAGATTGCATACAAGAAATACGGGTAAATATTTTTTAGAGTGCCGTCTTCTTGTCTCTCTTTCTCTCGGAACATTTTTCAAGCTGTCACTTCAAACAGTGAACGAAGAAATAGTTTCAACTTGAGATTCATTTGGTTCACGCAAATCTTTTTGTCCAATGAAATTGGTTTGAAATATTTGGTGGATGCGAATATTATACATTATTCTTAATGAAAGTCGAAGGAATATAATTATAACGAGAATTTTGTGTTTTCTTATAAACTTTCAATTTGTGAATATGCAATTCAAGATTATAAATTATCTAGATGAACTCAAAAGTGTTGTAATCCTCGATTGCTAAGAAAGATATTTAAAGTAAGTTTTGGATGTTTCGCCATTTTTTCATTATTGTAGATTTGAGAGGAATGAGTAGTTTGTAATGAGCTTTGGGATGATACGAAGGTTACTATTTATGTATTGTGAATTGGTAACACTGATATTGATTGAAATCTGATATTGACATCGAAAAATGTGACATTTTTTGTGTTATAAGTACCTACTCATAACGTTTTGAGGTACGAGTACAACTTTTGTTTACAATAAATTGAAAATGTCATCTCTCCCAAATTATGGATTCAACTCGTGAAAATTTTCGAGCTTTAAAAATTATGACTTTCGTCGTAACTTAAGAAAAATGCATCAATCGACTAAATTCAACTTTTTGCGATGAAGTCCCATTTGAAGCGAATGTATATCGCTGGTACCCTGAATTAAAAGGTGGACATAGTTCGCTCACAGACGAAGTTAAAGAAAGTCGTCCAAAATCAGTCGTTGTGCCGGAAATTATTGAAAGTAAAAGAAAAAGTAAATGAAAAAGATCTTCCCATGACATATCAGGAAATCGAGAGATGTTTAAGCATTAGTATGAATTGTATACAGAAGATTTTGCACGAACATTTGTGTGTTCGGTAGCTCTGTGCAAGTTGGATTCCACATTTGTTGAATGATGCTCAAAAAATTGTTGGTACATCCGGTTTTACAGGGATGAAAATAATATTTGTAAACAAATTTCTTTATTTATCGAATTCTGTTTACAATTTGGGAAGCAATATTGAAACAACATTGTTTTACTTCGAAAATGTGAAGACGGTTTAGGCTTACGATGTTGAGAATAAGGATAATGAATATAATACTGAGAACGTATTTTTCCATTTTTCTTAATAATTTTTCATCAGTATCTTGAAATTTATATGAATTAATTCAGCAGTTGAAACGAAAAAACATTCGAAATCGAATACTCAATAATATCTGAGAAGCAAAAATTAAAAGAAATGTTTTCAGAACAAAAATTATTTCCATTTCATGAATAGCCGGAAGTACTTTGGTCGCAATAATATTCAAGGTGAGTTGAGAATGTCCATAATATCGATAATCAGAACTAACGGGTGTTTTTTTTCGAGGTATCTAACTTTGAGTTGGCATTACTGTTCAAGATGGCTACCGATTCAACAGCTGTCAAGTGATTTATTCTCAGTTTGGTTAGGAAATTCATCATGAATAGACTCACGCCTGAACAACGCTTGCAAATAGTGCAATTTTATTTCGAAAATAATGGTTCTGTGCGGAATACGTATCGCGCACTACGTCCATTTTATTTTATTTAGCGATGAAGCGCACTTCTGCCGCATTTGGAGTGAAGCTAATCCTCAAGTGTATGTCGAAACACCGTTACATCCAGAAAAACTGACTGTTTGGTGCGCTTTATGAGCTGGTGGAATCATTGGTCCGTACTTCTTCAAAAACGATGATGGCCAGAACGTTACAGTCAATGGTGATCGTTATAGAGCCTTGAATACTAACTTTTTCATTCCTGAATTGAACAACCATGATGTCCAGGAGCTGTGGTTCCAACAAGACGGCGCAACATGTCACACAGCTCGTGCCACAATCGATTTATTGAAAGACACGTTTGGTGACCGCCTAATTTCACGTTTTGGAATTGTGAATTGGCCTCCAAGATCTTGTGATTTAACACCGCTAGACCACTTTCTGTGGGGCTATGTAAAGTCATTGGTCTATGCGGATGAGCCACAAACCCTTGACCATTTGGAAGACAACATTCGCCGTGTTATTGCCGATATACGGCCACAAATGTTGGAAAAAGTCATCGAAAATTGGCCGTCCAGATTGGACTACATCTGAGCCAGCTGTGGCGGTCATATGCCAGAAATCATATTTAAAATGTAATGCCACAAGATTATCTTGCGGATAAATAAAATTAATGTCAATCGAATAATCCATCGTTGTTTTATTGCAATTTAAAGTTCTATAGCTCTAAAAAAACACCCTCTATAATGGTTCTAAACAAACATCTAATAGGGAATCCAACTTAGGACTCCCTGTATAGTTACTGTGGAAAAATCGTATTCTTGAGAATTTAGTGGTGAATTATCCGAGAATATTCGTGGATCCGTCAAGAGTGGAAAGTTATTTTCCGCCCCAAGTCTAACAAAGACAATTATCGATTAGAGTTAATTTTTGAAATAATGAAGACTGCACTTTGACAGCGCAGAGTTTTTAATTATCACTTTTAAATCCTCTTTCGAGAAGGCCGGGACAAGACAAAAGCTTAAGAAATCTGCAAACCCTTGCGCCTTACCGCACCACTTTCCTCATCTGTGCCTGCTCTTTTCTGATTTGATTTCGATTTTACAGGTCACTGGAGGCTTTTGTATTTTTACTGGCTTTTTATACCTTCCAAATTTACTCAAAACAGAGATAGAAAATAAAGGACAATCAATATTGAAGTAGTTTCACTAATGGCTTTCTGTCGTTGTTGAATTTTCGAATTGGTTTCTTCTTTGGAAAATGCGTGAATGCCTGGCCATCCTTCTTCAACTATTTACTTTTCCGTAATTGGAAGTTATAATCGCTGATGATTTTCCTCTGTTCTTTACCTCTCCTAAGATATCCGAAGTGGCTTATTCTGCATTTCGGTGTTTCGAAATTCTAGAATCGCGATCGATTTGAAAGAATGAGGCCAGTCTGTTCTGTTGATTTTGGAGCAGGAGTAAAAGTTTTATTGATTTCTCGCCATTTTATATAACTCGGAAAATATCAATTTCTCGTGAATGAAGTTCCTATACAAAAACATTTCTCCCATAGAGTTTTTTCTACGATAAACTGTCTGGCTCGAACGATAGTTGAAAATTTGCGTATTTTATCTGTTTCTGAAAAAAAAAAATTTTCGTGGTAGTTTCGATTTCTTCGATTTTACATGTTTTTTGGGGTGTTGAATCCGAATCTTAGGTTTGCCACCAGAATTTCGTGACAGAATATTGAAAAAAGAAGGCAAAACTAGTTAAGGAAATTCATTTTCTGTCGTATTTTTGCATATAACTCCGAAAATATCAATTTTTCATGTGAGACCTTTCTATCAAAAAATTCATGTCAATCGAATAATCCATCGTTGTTTTATTGCAATTTGAAGTTCTATAGCTTTAAAAAAACACCCTTTATAAGGTATTCCAAAAAACTTGACCCTTGCCGTGAGTCAGAAACCGGCGGGTTATCAATAATTCCAAAAAATATATAAATTCCTGTTTTCAGGGGACCCCCTGCTGATATGGAACTCATATCCGAAAGTTCACTAGTTTTAAGAATAATGATTATCATGATTATAGCACAAGATATAGAAATGAGTTCTCTATACCTTCTCATAAGTTGACAATTTGTGAAATTGACCCAGCATACATGGAAATACTTATGTATAATAAACTACCAGATGACTTTAAAAAACCATCAGAATATACATACTTTCAAGAAAATTCTGAAGTCGCTACTCTTAAAAAAGGTTATTACAGTGTTGAGCCATTTTGAGATGATAAATTTCAAAGGAATGTAAAAATGATGTAGATTGTTGGTTTTCTTCGACTATTCATATATTGTATCAATAAATTTACTTTACTTGGACACGAAGGTTCTGCCTTACCAGTGAAATATCAACTCTCTTGAAATAGAAACATAAATTAAATCACTATAAATCATAACAAAATAAAAAATAACAAAAAAGTAAAGTTTCTTAATATTGAGAAACCTCCAAGCTTTGTTTGATTTCATAATTTTCCATCCAGGATCTAAGACACATGAGGCATCTTATAGATTTGTCGCCTAACCTATTGCGGGTTTTTGTGACAATAAGAGCAGCTCTGGAAAATTGTCTTTCAACAGGAGCTGAAGATGCTGACGTTGATAAAATATCCTTGGCCGTTCTTGCCAAGTTTGGAAAGAACTTTCTGAAAATACCAAAATCTACCAATAGATTTCATAGAAATGCGAGAAAACTACTAATAACGTCACACTGACGATTGCTCGGCGCTCGAGGAATCCCCTTATTCAGTCTAAGCGCGCACAAGATTGCAGAAATATATGTCGTGCGACGCGTGCATATCAAGCTCAAGTAATATCAAGTAGCTTGATATCAAGTCAAGCAATAAATATCTAAAATCAAGTCAAGCCAAACTCAAGTATGTAATTTTTCACGAGCTTGATTTTCAAGTCAAGTATAGTTGATTAAAATATCAAGCTACTCAGCTTGAAGAATCCCTAAGTATTTTGTCATTATTCGATAAACATATTAGAAGAAATAGAAAAACATGAGGGCAAAAAGGACCACTAAAAAGTTCAAGAAATGTATGAAATGAAACTTGTGGAGGAACTAATCTCCTGGAATACTCATACCCAGTTGCAATATCGGATGCAGAACGTAATATGCCGAAATATATAAGGTCTGCGGTCCGCCTAAAAGATTCTTGAACCAATATTTGGTGGACAGAGGCGCAATTATCCGAATGTGCAAACTTGAAAATTCGCGAGGATACCACCAGCAGCAGCATTGATCGTCCTGGCGTGATATGAGGAGGATCGGCTCGCCATTTACAATTTTCATCGTGTATGCCAAACAGCAAAATATGGGGCGGCGGGTTTCCAGCGAGTGTCTGGATATCATGCTAATGATATTTTAGAGTTTGTTTGTATTGTTTAATATTCGTTTTAGGATTCTGGCTGCCGAGGAGTTTGTTAATGAATGCGTGTAAACGTGCATGGTTTCTACTTCCCCACTCTCTCTTTGCATAGATGTAGTATTGACTGTTTTTCGTTCATACAAATTGATGCGGAGGGCCAGACAGGACTATATGCGCCTTTGTTTAAGCCCTAGAAATTAAGGACGAGGGATCCATGTAAATTTAAACTACTCAGCAGGTTCAACAGTTACTATCCAATCGTGCAGTTGAGTTCAGCAAGTAGGACCAGATCGAATCAATTCCAATTTTCGAGAATCAGAATATGAAACTACAGTTGAAAGGTTTTTTTATATCCTCCAGTCAAATTGACAATCTACTCTTCACAAGTATTCAGTGAATGTGATTAATTTAAAATGACATGTAGAAGTTTTCAAACATATTGACACTTCTTATTCACATAAACTTCAATTGGAGTCAAATGGCCAAGTTTTCTGTAATCTACTTCTGTTGAACGGGTTTTCTGCTAGTTGGTGTATGAAGCTGTTTTCATGCCCTTCCAGATTTTGTTGATATATTCTTGATCGTTCTTTGATTTCATCATTAATGAAGGGGATTTCCAAATCATTATTCATGATCAAACTGGAAACGTACACTTCATGGTTCATTGACTGTTTTTCGTTCATACAAATTGATGCGGAAGGCCAGACAGGGCTATATGCGCCTCTGTTTAAGCCCTAGAAATTAAGGACGAGGGATCCAAGTGAACTTAAACTACTCAGCAGTTTCAACAGTTACTATCCAATCGTGCAGTTGAGTTCAGCAAGTAGGACCAGATCGAATCAATTCCAATTTTCGAGAATCAGAATATGAAACTACAGTTGAAAGGTTTTTTTATATCCTTCATTCAAATTGACAATCTACTCTTCACAAGTATTAAGTGAATGTGATTAATTTAAAATGACATGTAGAAGTTATCAAACAAATTGACACTTCTTATTCACATAAACTTCAATTGGAGTCAATTGGCCAAGTTTTCTGTAATCTACTTCTGTTGAACGGGTTTTCTACTAGTTGGTGTATAAAGCTGTTTCCATGCCCTTCCAGATTTTGTTGATATATTCTTGATCGTTCTTTGATTTTATCATTGATGAAGGAAATTTTCAAATCATTATTCATGGTCAAACTGGAAACGTACACATCATGGTTCATTGACTGTTTTTCGTTCATACAAATTGATGCGGAGGGGCCAGACAGGACTATATGCGCCTCTGTTTAAGCCCTAGAAATTAAGGACGAGGGATCCATGTAAATTTAAACTATTCAGCAGGTTCAACAGTTACTATCCAATCGTGCAGTTGAGTTCAGCAAGTAGGACCAGATCGATTCAATTCCAATTTTCAAGAATCAGAATTTGAAACTACAGTTGAAAGGTTTTTTATATCCTTCATTAAAATTGACAATCTACTCTTCACAAGTATTAAGTGAATGTGATTAATTTAAAATGACATGTAGAAGTTATCAAACATATTGACACTTCTTATTCACATAAACTTCAATTGGAGTCAATTGGCCAAGTTTTCTGTAATCTACTTCTGTTGAACGGGTTTTCTACTAGTTGGTGTATAAAGCTGTTTTCATGCCCTTCCAGATTTTGTTGATATATTCTTGATCGTTCTTTGATTTTATCATTGATGAAGGAAATTTTCAAATCATTATTCATGGTCAAACTGGAAACGTACACATCATGGTTCATTGACTGTTTTTCGTTCATACAAATTGGTGCGCAGGGCCAGACAAGACTATATGCGCCTCTGTTTAAGCCCTAGAAATTAAGGACGAGGGATCCATGTAAACTTAAACTACTCAGCAGGTTCAACAGTTACTATCCAATCGTGCAGTTGAGTTGAGCAAGTAGGACCAGATCGAATCAATTCCACTTTTCGAGAATCAGAATATGAAACTACAGTTGAAAGGTTTTTTTATATCCTTCATTCAAATTGACAATCTACTCTTCACAAGTATTCAGTGAATGTGATTAATTTAAAATGACATGTAGAAGTTATCAAACATATTGACACTTCTTATTCACATAAACTTCAATTGGAGTCAATTGGCCAAGTTTTCTGTAATCTACTTCTGTTGAACGGGTTTTCTGCTAGTTGGTGTATGAAGCTGTTTTCATGCCTTTTCAGATTTTGTTGATATTATCTTGATCGTTCTTTGATTTCATCATTAATGAAGGGGATTTTCAAATCATTATGTATGGTCAAATTGGAAACGTACCATAGTGCATCAGTTAACGATAGAAAGATTATGGATTGCACTCTCTGTATTATTTAGATATTTGAGACCTTGCATATCCCCAGAATGAATGCCGTATATATCCATATTGGTTTAATTATGGCTTTGTAAATCAATACCTTGCTTTGGAGGGATAGGTTGTATTTTCTGCCTATTAGCCAGTACATTTGTCGGAATTTGATATTTATTTGGGCCTTTTTAGCTTGAATGTGTTGTGCGAAGGTGAAGTCGGAAATAAATCATTGGTGATGCGATATGTATAATTCATTTGAATTGAATTTATCAATACCATAATAATAAACCAATACATAAAAACAAAATTAATAAATGGCGTCAGAGCGCAGTTTAGTCTATTACTGAATAGGTTTTTCAATAAGAGTGTTTTTTTGTTACATTGTTCAACTGAATCCTTTCAAATTTGGATAATGATACACTACATTTCTTTACAGATATATAGCATTTAAGCTGTACAAAATATATGTTTTTTACGTTTTTCACAGCTACAGTACTGATTATGGCACCCCAATTGCATGGGGATGTTTAGTGTCGCTTAGGTTTTCCCATACGTAGTCAAAGCGTAATTCAGGTCCCTAATTAGGCCACGTCTTCATTCCTTGCTAAGATTGATACCTGCAGGGTTAGTTTTTTCGAACTAAATATGTCTAGGAATATTAGAATGGGCTGTATAGTTTGAATTGAATTCACTATGCAACAAAGATATTTAATTTTGATATTAAAAAAATGGGTATATTTAAAAAAAAATCAATGGCTCTTTATCTAATAGTAGAGTAAGGTACGTATGAGATTAACGATGGAAAAACATGGTTGCAGCACCATATCCTTTTGCGGCTGTATGTTTTGGATTACTTCACCAATTTCAATTGAGATCTTGAATCGATTGTGGAGCAGTGACATAGACCTCATCTTTCACGTGACCCTAAAGCAAAATTTCTAAAGATGATGATACACCATATATCGGTGGCCAACAGGGCCCCCTCAAGGGACATCAACGCCTGCGTGCGGAACATATTTTTGCGCCCCTTAAAGGGGGGAGGTGGAGAAAAGCACTGCTGGATAATCGGAAATTTTTTTTTTAAGTTTTATTGAGAATTTAGTGTAGAATGGTTGAAAATCTATCAGGAACCTTCATTGGCTTAAGAACTTTATGGTGTTAAATGTAACATAATGCATTCCAAATGTCATTCGAAATTCAAGCTTTATTCTTCTATAAATTATTCATGAAGGCATAAACATTTAATTAGGATCAATCCAGAAATTGAATGGATCATTTTCAGTTAAATTTAAGCTGGCGCAAAAAATGCCCTAGGATTAGCATCGAGTATGCGTTTTTGTAAACCAATATCTGGCTATTCCGTACCTATTGCGACGTTCGGAAACTTGTATAAATTGCAAGAAAGAAGTTTGGAAAAAAAATTGTTGATAAAATTTGAAAGAATCTTTTTCGAAAACCTTTGGTCCATCGGTTCTTCATGAGGTCTATAAGAGGTTTTGGCGCTCTTTTAGAGTGGCGCCCGCGCGCGGTGCACGCATTGCACGCGCGGTTGCGGGGGCCCTGGTGGCCAATTGTGATCAATCCTAGAGAAGAAACAGAGTCAGGCAACTTTTCTCACAAAATTGCGATTGTTTCGTTTCTTGTGTGGCAAGTAGCACCATCTTGTTTGAAATAAACGTCCTCCACATCAATATCTTACTATTCTGGTCATAAAAAATCAATAATCATAGCTCGGTAACGCAATCCATGCACCGTAACAGTTGCACCAACCTCATTTTCGAATAAATATAGTTCAATCATACCACCAGCCCAAAAACCGCACCAAACAGTTGTACGTTGAGACAGGAGTTTTCCAACAATTTTGGAGTATTCTAACTTATCAATAATATATGACATGATATATAAATTTTTTATTACTGTATTACTATGATTATCATCAAAAGTTTCACTTTCACACAGGAACTCAATCTAGTGCATATCATATCTATGATGATTTGTCAATCTGTCATCTCCGGATTTAACATTGTTGAATTTTTTCCTAAAACCATATTCGAAGAACATTATTTATCAATTTGAAAGTGTTGAAATGTTGAAAAAATTTAGCGTTGTGAAATCCGTTTACCTTGGTGCCCACCGCATATTGTAATTATCTGTTCACAGATATAATAGATAGGCATTGTGTTCATTTTCTATGTGAAACTGAATCTGAGCTATTTATTCGTTACAGAAATTTTTATATCTAAAAAACATGAGTTTTTATTATAACTCCAAAACTAATTGCAATAAAAATCAAATGATTCCACTGAAAAAAAAGCTTTCCTTTTCATGTTCATAGCATCTGCAATAAAAAAGGTAAAGAAACTCTTCCTTTCACGCCATTTTCTAATTTTCTCTCACAGCTTGGAAAACAGTTGAATTTATGGAATTTCAGATTTCACCGAATTAATTCTCTCAAAAAAGAGCCCGAAAATTCATTTTTTCTAGATAAAAGAGAATCTGAGATCACGTCACTAGACAAAAATTTGGAACTGCCGATACATTCAGTGAAAAATACAGGGTGGTTCCAAATTAGACGTGAACCTTAGAGAACTTGTTAGTATGACTCATTTGAGTCATATTTAGTGATAACCGAAAATCAACCGTTTACGAGATATTTGAATTTTTATGATTTTCAAGATTCCTCATCTTACTTTATTTTTCGTCAGTTTCTTCTACGTTGACCAAATTTGATTATGATTTTGAATTATTTTCGTTGTCAGCAAGACAACATTAGAATAGACGAAGCAGTGAGAAGAAACATAGTTTATGAATACATTTTCCACTGAAATTTTGATTTCAATTGCAATAAAAAAGATTCAATTCACAACTTTCATTTCTCTGCTTCTTTCTCCTTTCAAATGAAAATTTACTGAAAAAAAACTAGTGCCTTTATCCTAACAAAAACTTTTTTAGAAAAAGAAGGAAGAAGGAGAAGGAATTCGGCAAGTTTTTGAAATAATTATGTGATATATAAAATTTGGAATTCGAAAGTTGCGGGCAAATTTATATTAGAAATTTACTATTTTCTTCATATACCAACATTCAAAGCATACTAATTCTTATTCAACATCTAGTACAACATAGTTTTGCTTATTTCATACATTTCATATACTTTTCTGATAAAAATAGTTCAAAACTCAATTGGTCAACGTAAACAAATTGACGAAAAATGAAATGAGGTTTGAAATTTTTTTAAGAAACACAAGAAATCAAATATCGCGGAAACTGTTGATTTTTGGTTATAAATAAGTATAGCTCAATCGACAGCAAATGAGTAATACTAACACCTCCCTCAAGGTTCACGTCTAATTTGCAAACGTCCAAATATTGTCAACTACCGAATCCAAAACGGTATGCTAATGACGAAACCTGCAAAATGTTCCCACCTCGTGAAAAGTAGAGCGAAAAGCACCGTTCGATCCAGATAAATTTTAATAAATTCCTGCAGGGTAACATCGGCAGTCTGGAATGTTTTTCTGATGTAGCAGTATTTTCACGCACGACACAATCATGCGTCTCATCCACAAGACTCCCCATCTCCGGGAGTTATACCCTGGCAACGGCATAATTGCATTTTTATCTTGGCCGCTGCCTCAAATAAAGACCGAAAAAGTGTAACATCATCGTTGTTTACCAAAAATCTTACACTGAGAATGCCGATGTTAATGCACCAGTCATTTTCGATGCATTAAGAAACGTAAACAAACTCATCAATATGGTATTTATGTTCCGATGCAAAAATTAACGAGAGTAAGTACATCCGATCGTTACTTTGTAAAATATCGAACGATTCAGATGACAATGCATACCGTTACTTGCATTAAATTTAATCGAGTAGTTTTAGCACTCATGTTTTATGATATTAGGCGACAAATAAAACGATTTCTCAGATCTGCTTTTTGTATAAGGACTGGATTTTATTCCCTACGCCTCTACTTTAATTTCTCCTATTTCCTACTGCTGTCTAATTGGGAGACTTTCCTCCCTACTGCATTTTATTTTTTTTCTTCTATTTGAAAGAGGTATTTCCTTTTATCTGTCTTTCTTATTTCGATTTGTAGCATCTTTCTTAATTCCTTATTATCATGTTCTCTCAGCGTCTCTATTGTCTTCTTTTTTTGTTTGTTAACTATTTCCTCAATAGTTTCAATTTTCAATTCTTCTTTCATTTTCAATTGTTGGTTGGTTATATACCATGGGGCGCCAACCGTTGTTCTGATTACTGTATATTTAGCGTACTTTGCAACTGATCCTTATTATTGTCTTTCGTATTATGCCAGGTTACTCCTACATACGTAATGCTTGGTATTAGCACTATTTTTATTATCTTCAGCTTGTTTTCTTAGGAAAGTTTACTTTTAGGGTTGAGCAGCGGGTACAGTCTTGTCTTTTTTCTGTTTTCTTCTATCTGTTTGTTAGAGTTCATTCTTTCATTTAGTATTACCACCAGATGTTTTGCTTCCTTTTTCCATTCTATCGTCTGATTTTCTATTTCGACGTTCCCTGCTTTCTCTTTCTTTACTGTTATTCCTCTGAAGTAGATTGCACCAGTATCTGTAGAGAGGTTTATTTGCTCCTTAATATTTTCTGTTAGTCGTACCAATTGGTGGATTGTTGAATGCTCTTTACGAAACCCAAACTGATGGTTATCTGGAAATATTTTCTTTTCTTCTACGAAATCTGTTAGTCTTCTGTGAATTAATTTCTATACCACTTTGCATATTGCCGATACCAGATTTAGTATGAATCTGGCTATTTCAACGATTTCATCTGGAGCTTCTCCTAGTAAGTAAAACCGATTTCCCATTATACCGTGTTTTATACAGGGTGTTTCCGAATTAGACGTGAACCTTGGATGACGTGTTAGAATGAGTTTACGAGTTATTTGAGTTCTTGTGATTTTTAAAGGATTTCTCACCTTTCTTCATTTTTTGTCAATTTTTTTTACGTTGGCCAATTTTGATTATAATTTTGGATTATTTTTGTGGCCAGCGAGAAGCCCGTTAGAATAGACGAAGCAGCGAGAAGATTGACAGTAAATGTATGGCGGAAAATAACAACTCATGAAATAATAAAGAGCGCACGTGTTTGTATAAGGAATTGTTGAGATCATTTCAAACATAATTCATGAATTCATTATCTACTGAAATTTTTAGTTTTATTGCAATAAAAATATTTAATTCATTACTTTCCCCTGTTTGCTTTTTTCATTTCAAATCAAAATCTGCTGAAACAAAACTAGGGCCTGCATTCTAACGAAAACTTTTTCAGGAAATAAAGAAGGAATTGGGCAAGTTTTTCAAATATTATTCGGAAGTTACAGGGGAATTTATATTAAAAATTTAATATTCTCTTCTTCATATACCAACTTTCAAATCATACTAATTATTATTTAACATCTAATAAAGCATAGTATTTAATAAATATCATATCCTTTCCTGATGAAAATAATTTGAATTAAACGTAGCAAACAATTGATGAAAGTGAAGTGAGAAATTAAAAAAAAAAAAACAAGAACTGGAATATCTCAGAAACCGTTGATTTCCTTCTTCCTTTCCAAGTTTTTGTTTTCATGTTTTCAACATTTTGTCGTTGAAATTTATGCATTTGAAAAAAAAATTACATCTTATAGGACTTTTTCGTTGAAAATTAGTTATAGAATCGAAACCTGGGTGATTCTACGCACTTAAGGTTGACACCATTTCCGTATTAAGACTTTTTTCTTACGATTGTATTTATTGGTCATACGATAATAACTATTTGCATACGAACTGTGCTTAGGTAACATTTCTCTGGCAGGTTCCAAGGAAAATTAGGTATTTTGTACGGAGAACTGAACATGGTTCTCAGAGTCCTCGGCGTGATTAATGATAATGAATGTATTGAAATTCTCAATTTGAAATACCTTGCTATTATTAAAATTTTTCTCCGAAAATTAAATTTCCATAATTTTCTTCATCTTACCTCAATGATCCAGATAGCAAGTTATAAAATAATACTGGTTTTACATTTGTAATATTTTTCCTATAGAAACGTGGAATAGAAATATGAACCCTGGGAGTTTCATTTACTCATCAACACTGTCGTTCGAAAAAAAAACTATTTCAAGCTTACTCAATGGAATATTTACGTTTTCTTTTCCGATATGCTGAAGCGACGACAAAAACTTTTCGTGGAAAACCCAAGTTGTTTGCCAACTATATCAATATTCTTTATTCATTTTGTGTACATGTTTGTCAGAAAATTGAGGATGCCTCGTTCATATTTCGATAATTCCCGTTAAAATATCATACGCAACGTGAAATACGATTGCCTTATACGTGATCTATGACTAAATTAGAGCTCGAGTGTCTTTTCAACTCAAAGGAAAGGATAGGGAATCTTGTGAGTCATCCATTTCATGCTATGTACCAAAACATATTTTTTTAGAGCAATTATATCAAGTTCTGGATTATCTCATAAATAATTTCAGCGAGGAAAGAATAATGGTAATAATCAGGTAATATCGACATTAATTCCGTTGTTGAATGAAAAAATTATCAGTTACTTTGTTCAATACTTTCGAACTTGATAGGCATCTAGGATACGCAAAACAACGGAGACATGATTGTATTGATACTATATGTGTAATAATTTTTGAAGAAGATTTACGTAATTCAAGTATTGGTCAATAATGAATTGCATTGGATGTATTCGAATAAACATAAATCATGAAAATTTACGAATAATCGTGGAATAAAACAAAATAAACAAATTAATCCTAAAACAATAACTACGATTTCACCTACGTTGTTAGTTGTATATTTTGATTTGTGGCACAACTAATACTAATATTTCCAATATCAGGAATTGGAGTTTTGCGTTGAAAAATCATTAATTTAGTTGGATTATGTTTATCGCACATTGATTTTAGGTATGAATAATAGATTTTTGAATGGGAAAGTAATCGTAATGAATCCATTACACGAAAGAGAAATATTATTGATAACTTAAGTCGTTAAATATATACTAATATACCATTGTTCAGTGTTGACCAGGACATTAGTTAGATGGTGTTTATTCAGAACTTGAGTTGAGATGTGTCCAGTTATGTTGTCCTTTGAATGAAAAACACCATGAGGTATGAAAAACTTTTTCAAAATCAACATGTAGCTAATTCACTCATTATGCAAAATGAGGAATTTACGAATTTTATCGAATGTCATTCGAATAATAATTTCAAACAAGGTGGAAGGGATCTATTCAAAAAACAATAATTGACATAGTCTTACCACTTGTGGATCATTGAAACAAGTAGGTACTGATGTTGAAATTGGACTGAAAATCACCAGAATTTCAATTAATTCTAAATGATAAGGAAGGTGGTTCCAATATATTTATAAACGGCATCAGAAGATTTTTCTTCGAAAATCTCAGTTTAGTCTAAAGATGGAAAAATTCATTTTGTGGTTGAAACTATACAATGTTAGTCTTCAGTTGACACAGTTAAAAAGCCCATAGAAAAAATCCGCTCCTCTTAAATTGAAGATATAATTTTTGGTTTCATAACAGATTTTCGAAAGTTTTAGAGAGTCAGGTTCAAAATATTACAACAAACATGGGCAACTGAAAGGCTCCAGAAAAGTGGATGGTTTGTTATGATGGATGAATTGGTCATTAGGTATAAATGATTAATATAATATGATGCATGAAACATTTCTTTGGTTGGATTTTCTGCTTTCAAGGAAACAATTATATTCTTTGAATTCTTGTTACATAGTAGAAGTTTTCAGCCTCTTTTTAAAAACAAAACATTCGATTGATTCATTTGTTCTTTCAATAAAGTTCCCGCCTGATGTAATTTTTTGATACTTAGTCTTTCATTCGTATGAACTTTCTGAGAGATTTTGAAAAAACTATTGCAGAAAATCTACTCTCAACTGAATTGAATTGAATTATTTGATGATGAATCCAATTTCAATGTACATAACTGAAAATTCTTGATATTTACATTATAAGTAGAGTAGAATCTGAGAATCTAAAACGTTTATTGCAAATTATAAAAGTGAATTGAACTTATTTTGGTTCATTTGTTATTATTTCCTTCAATTCGTGAATTTAATTTATTGATTCGAAAGTGGAAAAATATCAAATCAATATACGAAAGCTCTTAATCGTCAAATAACATATGTCCTTAGTAATTCAGAATTGAAAAGCTTCATATAAATAATCGCAATGTGCTTAAAATACTATCTCGATTTGATATGAATTAACAAATTTGATGTAAATTTGCAGCCTTTTAGCCGAGCTAAAAATCTTGTGAGAAATCTGTTCTTCAAAGTTCTTATTATGAAAAATCCAGAATTCAATTCAACATAAAACTATCTTGAGACAGTCATTTCTTTCGATAGCTTCGAAAATTTCTATGATATTAGATATTATCTATTAAATGTTTTTTTTACGGAACCCTCAACCGTGCGTGATGTCGCCAGCCACTTTTTTCTCTACACCCCGATTAGAGCGTCAATAGTGGGACAGTTGGGCCAGGTCAGTAGCAAAACCTATATAGGCCCAGTTGGACACCATCTCCGACGGTGGATTTCCTAGAAGTGTCCGTAGCTCTGGTGTAGATGACCGCTTCAGCGGCTGCGAGGGCGTGCACCAAGACTGCGCACTCGGCACCTGGTTGGCAAGAGAATCCAGAGGACCGCCCAGCCACGAATCCGCTAGTCCAAACGCGAGCTTTTCTCATAATAATACATTTCATACTATTTCGTTCTTGTTGAAAAAAAAGAAAAACGAAGTTGTAGATTGTGAGGCTGCATCTCGATGTGAGAAGCGCAAACGTCATATATAGTTATATCCTAACTATTGTTGTGCCAAAGAAGCAAAACAAGATTATCTGAGAGGGGACATTAAGTATGAGATATGCATTCTGCAGTCACACCACCTTATCTTCTGGAAAATTTGATTACGGCTTTTATTTTCCAATTTCCTAGGATAGAGTTAGATACAGGTGATAATCGAGATAGTGCTTGGTTTTCTGTGAAAAAAGTACTTGACACCTTTAAGTCCGTGATGCTTTGAGGAAATAGGTTTTTTTGGTAATATCTCAAGATAGTATGAACTTTCAGATTGCATTAGTTGGTGCTTCTAGAGCTCTGTACTCTGAATGAACACTTTTTCCTACAATAATCTGGAGAATTTTCATAATGAGTAAGTGTTTGCTTTTGATGTTCGATGTTCAAAATAAGCTTCTCCCAGTGAACATCTTTTTCTCGATATTATCTCGAAAAGAATAGAATATGCAGGATATACAATTTTTCACCTCTAAAGCTCGTTTTCTAAATTAATAATATCCTTCGACAGTGCTTAAATTAAGTTTAGACATTTGAATTGCTAAATTTTGCTTTTCAATACACAGAATCTGGAGAAGCTCATTGAAAAAGCACTTTTTGCAATATATGAGAACAGTTTCGAGAAAGATACAATATTTAGAATGTACAACTTTTTACGTTCGTAGCTGTGTGTTTTAAATGAACACCATATTTTGACATCACCTAGAGAAAGTCGAGATTTCTGCATGGTCAAGTGAAGTTTCCAAACCTCACATTTTAAGGTATTCTTTAAAAACCACTTTTTTTTCGAAATATTCCTGATAGAGTTAGAATATTGAGAACAACTTAATGACTTTAAAGCTTATTTCTTGAATGAACGCTTTTCTTTGATATTCATTTCAATACATTACAAGTTGAAAACTTAACATTAATCTTCATATAAGCTCAATTGTGGAACTGTTATATCAGAACAACACTATAGGAATGTAAAAAACATATACCTAAACCTAACCTAGATACAGTTAGGTTATTGGAATTACTGAATTTGTATCACATTTTAAGAAAGGTCATTCAAAACAGCATTTTCTCAATATAGAGAAAAATGAAATGTTCAGAATTTGCAAGATTTCACATTCAAAGCTAGAGTTCTGAATGAACATCATACTTCAGCATACATCACCCGGAGAAATTCCTAGGTCACCTACTCTTTCAAGAAACACTTCTTTCTTTTTATATTCTGGATGTAGGTAGACAAGTTTTACCTCTAAAGCGAGCACTATTCTTCGACAACACCTAGACAAAATTTGGATATTTGAATTGCTAAGTTTGAGTTTCGAAGTCCCAGATTATTCTCTGGAGAATATTCAGAATGTACAAATTTGTATCTCCGCAGCTCGTATTCTAAATGAACACTATTCTTCGAGAAAATTAAGATGAGTTTGTGCTTTCAATTGTTATTTCGAAGAATCTCATTCGAATAACAGTTTTTTTTGCGATATAGGTAATCTGAATAAAGATAAAATATTCAGAATGTGCAAGTTTGTATAGTCTCTTGACCGCAGTGAGAATATGTTTCAGATATACCTACAAGGTTTGTCCAAGTTTCAAATAATCCTTCAGGTGGTTGGAAGTTTATCTTCTTTCAGTCATTGTCAATTTTGTTACTGTGGTAAAATATAAAAAAACAGATGTATTAGCGTTTTTACACTTTGACCAAGTGAGTTTGGTAAGACTAGACCTACCTCCTAATCTTTCATTCTAAAGAACAGTTTTTCACAAATAACCTGGTAGAGTAATTAAATATTCAAATCTTTATGTGTGTCATTTCAATTCTTCGATACATTCTCAAAAAAGATTATTCACGTTTTCTAAATGAATACTATACTTCAACATAACCTGGAGAAGTTATGATTTTTCGATGGAGAAAGATTGGATTCAGTGTGTGTTTGTCAACTCAAGGAAAACGAATCATGGTTAGGGATTCAAAGCTTGGCTTGATTTTCAAGCTACCTGGCTTGAGCCTGACTTGATTTTTAGTCAAGCTCAAGTCAAGTAGTAATTTTTCAATCTCAAGTCAAGTCAAGTATTTATTTATCAAGTAGATACTTGAATCAAATCAAGCTACTTTATTTTTAGAAGTTTTATTGTGTAGTGTCACATCAATTAAAAAATGATGAAATGAGAAGGAACATTGCGAAAAACACTCTTATTTATCAAACTTATTGAATAAAAGAACCAGAACTATCAACTTTTTTGAAATAGAAACATCAATTGAATCACTATAAATCATAATTTTCCATCCAGGATCTAATACACATGAGGCATCTTATAGATTTGTCGACTAACCTATTGCGGGTTTTTGTAACTGTAAGAGCAGCTCTGGAAATTGTCTTTCAACAGGAGCTGAAGATGCTGGCGTTGATAAAAAATTCTTGGCTATTTTGGCCAAGTTTAGGGAGATATTTCTGAAACTACCAAAATCTACCAATAGATTTCATAGAAATGTGAGAAAACTACTTATAAAGTCACACTGGCGAATGCTTCAGTCTCTCGGCGCTCGAGGAATCCCCTTATTTAGTCTAAGCGCGCACAAGATTGCAGAAATATATACCGTGCGACGCGTGCATATCAAGCTCAAGTAATATCGAATAGCTTGATATCAAGTCAAGCACTTAATATCTAAAATCAAGTCAAGTCAAGCTTAAGTATGTAATTTTTCACGAGCTCGATTTTCAAGTCAAGTAATTGGTTAAAATGTGAAGCTACTTGGCTTGATGAATCCCTAATCATGATCATCAGATAACTCCACAAGGCTGTAACAGCTAGTTATAAATCAATATGTATTTCAAAGATGTTTTACCCTTCATAAAGCTTCATTATATACAGATATTCATATATTGATCGGAATGATTACGAAAGAATTAACTTACTCTTTTTTTCGAAGTTCAGTTTGAGGTAACTGATGGAGGGGGGAAAATTTATGCGATTGCTTTCGAAATCTCAGAAGTTTCTGCGTCGAATCAACTGTTTCCGAAAAAAAAATTAATCGATCGGAGGAAACACATAAATTCTGTGAAGCCAATGAAAAAAAAGAAAAGATCAAGTGCATCATTTACATTCATGGGGAGTCGGTCGTCTTGGGCTCCACGCAATTACAAGATTCTCTCGCCTTTTCGGGCTAATTAAATGCAAGAAACAAGGGGTAATAATCGGTTTCCTTTAAACTGGCCTCAACATTTCGATTTCGCCTTTATTATTCCTTTCCGAGTTCGCACCGTTCAATTTATACTACCAATTCGAATTTTTTTTCCATTGAAAAAATATCCTCGAGTTCTCGAATCTATTTCATATTCGAGTAATGAATAGAAGGCGTTTCTATAGGAATGTTGGTTAATTGAAAGTTAGTAGATCTCAATGATTTAGAATATTGACAATTTTCTTTTATGAATAGTTGTCAGAAAACAATATTTCATAGAGAGTCAGACACATCGCTACTTTGTATAAGAGTTGATTATACCAAGATCATATAATGATAGCTATAATTAACGGAAGGAGAAACATTCCCAGGTAATAATGGCTATGTTATTAATGCGAGTTGCTTTACTCTACTTTATCTACGACT
Source organism: Harmonia axyridis (assembly GCF_914767665.1). Taxonomy (NCBI): domain Eukaryota; kingdom Metazoa; phylum Arthropoda; class Insecta; order Coleoptera; family Coccinellidae; genus Harmonia; species Harmonia axyridis. The sequence continues at coordinate 4,441,234 of NC_059508.1, forward strand.
AAATTATTAATTTGAAATTTTTCAATGGACAGTTGTGTTTGGTAATGAAATTGAAATAAGTTATAGCACAATTGACAAACTACTACCTTGAACAAATTTGTATTTTAACCAGTAGGAGATACATGAATAAATGTGTACTTTTATATCGATATTTTGCACTCAAGTCAGAGAAATAGGATAGCAGAATCTTTTTCAAAACTTTATTTGCCTTGTTTCGACATCCGTTGAAAGTTACCTACCATTAAAAATATAAATTTTTTCCGATGTTTATGGGTTTCAGAATTATTTTTTGATCTTTCGCCTGCATTTGACTGTATCAATTTTGAATTCACATTAAATAAGATATATACTTTGGGCTTTCAAGGCCTTTTCTTAAGATTGGCTCAGATCAGTTCTCACAGACAAAATAATGTGAGTGAAGGTGGATGATTTTGTTTCAGATCTTTTTGAGATCACTCTGGGTGTCCCACAGGGATCAGTGCTAGAACTTCTCATATTTCTCCTTTTTTAAAAATTACCTTCCAGATCATGTAATAGCTGAAAGAACTGTTTGCTTATGATATTTTTGCTATCTCTGCCAAAACGAGTGATGAGCTGTTGTCGAAGTGTAATGTGTTGATGAAGAGTTTCGAGTGTTAATATCAATGTTAACCATCACAAAACAATTTTATATCATGTTTGGTGTGAAAAAATTCTGTGATAGTTAACGTTTCCAAAACCGAATGGGTTGTCTTCAATCTCAAAACCAGAAGCGAATCATTCAGATTTTCGGACATCAATCTCATTAGAGAGCTGAATCGGAACTTACTGGCCTTCGGAGTTAATCAGGACGAAGAAGAAGACATACACTTCCACCGATATCACAAATATAAAAATTCAATCATAAAAATTTCAAGTAGTTGAGTTAGAAACATATGGATAATATATACTGACCTAGTCCAATAAAACTTGGCTTGCACTCAATTAAAAAATTAATTGTCTTTTTAATGGAATAGCTTCTGATACTTTTCTGAAAGAAACATGTTCGAGCTGACAAAATTATAAAGCATTATCTTCTCATAAATTTCGTAGAACGATCGACGTGAGTCAAAATTCTTGAGCAGTGTTCCAGAAGGTATTAAAAGGTTGCTTCCTTCGGACGCGTGGAATGGGAAAAGACGAAAATCCGAAGAGCTCTGAAATGAAAACCTGGGGTGCATTTTTATGGCTACTAAATTATGAAGTAATCGAGTATATAAATTAGAAAAATCATATCAGGAGTTCGATAATATTTTCGAATGGCCGCCTCTTCATATCGGAGGCCCTGATCTCCTTGCCCTTCCTCTGGTTAAACTTATTTTAATTTTGTTTTCGCCTCCTCAGCCAACCTCATCTCGCGTTGATGCCTTCCTGCATCCCAATTTGCGATCCTCTATTCCCGGAACTTAAAAATGCCAAAGCAATCAGATGCTATCGGTACTTCCGGATACTTTTCGATTTTTTCTTTAATTCGTTTTCACTCTTCTTGCTATTTAGAGTTTGGCAGATCCGGATTATTCTAAATTGGGGAAGTTCAATTGCCACGTAGCTATTCAGATTTTGGAGGGGGTTCTTCGCGGAATATTCCGGAGGAATATTTAGATGCCGACTGGCTGCTGATTTAAAATTGATCATTTCTATCTCTTGTGAATTTATGTTGGCTTGCATAAGAATTGCCTGGTGAATTAGAGATATGTACCAGAAGATATTCATGGTCTGAGAGGAGTTGAATTGTTAAATTGATTAAATGATCTTGAATGAATAGAAAAGTGTTAATAGTGGCTAAAATATTCAAATACTTCTTTCAAATATTGGAGTTTAGGTTTTTCCAATAGGAATTATTTAATTTGAAATAATTATAATGGCGATACTGGGTTGAATTTTTTAACATTTCTTTGGTCATTTTTGGTTCAGTAAGCTATAGGCCTCTTGTACTTGAGAAGATACTTGCTTCAACAACGTTAAGAAATTGTATAGGTAGTTGTTTCATCAAAATCAGCTTCAATTTGGGAATACTGAGAGAAATTTAGGAAGAACGTATGGATGAAATTATTCAGTTGATAGACTCATAATTTATAGCAGTTAAAGCGTGTTTCTTTCCAAAAGTAAATAAAAAACCTACTGAACACAGAAGACATAAGAAATGTTGAAAAATAATACACAGTGTTGCCATTACAAAAATTTTGAATTGTATCTTTGGATACCCTCTGTTTATCTATATTTCTTTTTACTTGAGGAGATTATAGATTTTCTACTGAAAATAGGAAAAAATGAGGTATATTTTCGACTGCATATAACCCCGAAAAAATCAAAACAAAGCAATCTGGGGGATTTTAACCAACTACTTGACTTGAAAATCAAGCTCGTGAAAAATTACATACTTGAGCTTGACTTGACTTGATTTTAGATATTTATTGCTTGACTTGATATCAAGGTACTTGATATCAGTTTAGCTTGATATGCACGCATCGCACGGCATATATTTCTGCAATCTCGTGCGCGCTTAGTCTAAACAAGGGGTTTCCTCGAACGCCGAGAGGCTGAAGCATTCGCCAGTGTGACTTTATTAGTAGTTTTCTCACATCTCTCTGAAATCTATTGGTAGATTTTGGTAGCTTCAGAAATATCTTTCCAAACTTGGCCAAGATGGCCAAGTATTTTTTATCAACGCCAGCATCTTCAGCTCCTGTTGAAAGACAATTTTCCAGAGCTGCTCTTACAGTTACAAAAACCCGCAATAGGTTAGGCGACACATCTTTAAGATGCATCATGTGTTTAAGATCATGGATTTGAAATTATAAAATCGAACAAAGCCTGGTTGTTCTCAATATTAAGAAACTCAATTATTTTATTATGTTTCATTTCGTTATGATTTAAAGTTCGGTTCTTTTATACAATAATTTAAATAAATAAAAGTGTTTTTTGCAAGGTTACTTCCCATTTTATAATTTTTCTATTGGTGTGACACTACACAATAAAGCTGCTAAAAATCAAGTAGCTTTATATGATTCAAGTACTTGATAAATAAATACTTGACTTGAATTGAGATTGAAAAACTATTACTTGACTTGAGCTTGACTTGAAATTAAGTCATCTCAGCTCGAAATACGAAAATAACAGGCATTTGGAAAAAATATAAGCCCACTCTGTTCCTTCGAAAAATCGACCAAAAATTGTACTGTACCAATTTTTTCCATCATTTAGATCTAATTGAAATATCATACTTTCTGTCTCACAATTTGAACGAGAATCTCATTCACCTAGACTTGAATTCGAGTGGGTAGAACCTTACCACCGACTATGGCTGCAGAAAAATGCTATACACCTTTACCAAAATCCTTCACGAGTAATGAAATATCGATTCTATTTATGCGTCTACTTTTTATCATTACGCTGATCACCACCATCGGTATTCACACCACGCAGGCGATATTTTAAGAGATCTTTGTCGTTATTTTCTCGAGAAATATCGTCATTGTACCCACCCCTCTGTTCAATTTAAAACCGATATTTTTCATCTTTATATCCTCTGTTGAATTTTTATCAATTTTTTAATTGCTCTATACTGAAACTGGAATCGTTGAATTAGGCTTGTATAAAAGATGATTAATTTTTTTTTATATATGTAAGAATAAGGGATTCATCAAGACAAGTAGCTTGATATTTTATCCAACTATTTGACTTGAGAATCAAGCTCGTGAAAAATTACATACTCAAGCTCGGCTTGACTTGATTTTAGATATTCATTGCTTGACTTGATATCAAGCTACTTGATATTACTCGAGCTTGATATGCACGCGTCCCACGTCATATATTTCTGCAATCTCGTGCGCGCTTAGACTAAATAAGGGGATTCCTCGAGCGCCGAGAGACTGAAGCATTCGCCAATGTGACTTTATTAGTGATGTTCTCACATTTCTATTAAATCTATTGATAGATTTTGGTAGTTTCAGAAATATCTTTCCAAACTTGGTCAAAATTGACAAAAAATTTTAATAAACGCCAGCATCTTCAGTTCCTGTTGTAAGACAATTTTCCAGAGCTGCTCTTACAGTTACAAAACCCGCAATAGGTTAGGCGACAAATCAATGAGATGCCTCATGTGTCTTAGATCCTGGATGGAAAATTATGAAATCAAACAAAACCTGGAGGTTTCTCATTTTTAAGAAACTCCATTGCTTTATTATTTTTTATTTTATCATAATTTGTAATGATTTAATTTATGTTTCTATTTCAAAAAAAAATTATATTTTTTGGGTTCTTTTATACAATAAGTTTAATAAATTAAAGTGTTTTCTGCAAGGTTCCTTCTCATTTCATCATGTTTTTATTGATGTGACACTACACAATAAAATTTGCTTAAAATCAAGTAGCTTGATATGATTGAAGTACTTGATAAATAAATACTTGACTTGAGATTGAAAAACTACTACTTGAGTACAAGCTCAAGCCAAGTAGCTCGAAAATCAAGCCAAGCCGTGAATCCCTAATAAGAATAATAATGAATAAATTCTGAAATGAAATTAAGGATGATATTGAAAATAATTATTAAAAGGACATTATATAAATTACTAAGAAAATTTTGAATTTATTCGAATGATTTGTGAGGTAAATGGTAAATACTGATTCGCTAATTATTGAATTAAACATTCAATGCTTATATTTTATTCTAAAACAGTCCTTCCCTCATTTTCAGAAGCTTTTTGTTTCTGATTTTTCCTGATACGTATGTTTTCCCCCATTAATCCTACTGTTTGACCACTATCATTCAATTTCGTTTTTAATATTCTTTTGTTTTAATCTTGAAAGACCCCTTTTCAGTGGACACTTGAGGGGATGAAAATTTTTTTCTGCGATAAAAAAAAGGTCACACAGTCCTCATTCGGATTTTCCCTAATGATCTTCCTGTTTATTTAATTATCTTGAAAATGCAACGTAGGTCGGCGTCGAAAAATTAAATTTATTTATTTTTCATCCCTATCGTGACGTAGAATGCGTTGAAAGGAAGTTGATAAGGTGTGAACAGGGTCCCTTCGGTCATTTATTCAGTCCAAAGGATAATCCAGATAATAGGTTCTCGCTATCTTCTTTATACTGGTCGACTGTATTATATTGCAGTGATTTACTAAATACCCGTGGCCACTGGCAAGAAAAGGGCCGAATTGTATCAAATCAAAATAAAACTGCAGACAGCCGGCATTACCTGATATGGGAAATCCCTGCGAATACGATAAATTCCACACTCTCTCGAACCTTTTTTTTCGAATTGTGTCTACAGGGTGTATCCCACTTCATGTCCTCATCTTCAATAGAGACCTTATCTTTGTATTGAATCAATTTCACTAACCAGTAGTTTCAATTCGAAGTATTTTTAATTATTTGTACAGATTGCTGGAAATTCATTCTGAATTAAATAAAAACAATTCAGTTTATCAATGAAGAATTGTTCACGAAACTTGTACAATACTCATAATTTATAGCATAATGAGGGATTCATGGTTTGGCTTGATTTTCAAGCTACTTGGCTTGAGCTTGACTTGATTTCAAGTCAAGCTCAAGTCAAGCCCTAGTTTTCAATTTCAAGTCAAGTCAAGTATTTATTCATCCAGTACTTGAAACATATCAAACTACTCAATTTTTAACAGTTTTATTGCGTACACTACACAATAAAACTAAGTAGTAGTAAGTCAAGTAGTAGTTTTTCAATCTCAAGTCAAGTCAAGTATTTATTTATCAAGCACTTGAATCATATCAAGCTGCTTGATTTTTAGCAGTTTTATTGTGTAGTGCCACATTAATAGAAAAATGATGTAATGAGAAGGAACCTTGCAGAATACACTTTAATTTATTAAACTCATTGTATAAAAGAACCGAAAATATCAACTTTTTCGAAATAGAAATATGAATTAAATCACTTCAAATCATAACGAAATGAAAAATAATGAAAAAATAAAGTTTTCTTTTATTGAGGAACTTCCAGGCTTTGTTTGATTTCATACTTTTCCATCCAGGATTTAAGACACATAAGGCATCTTACAGATTTGTCGCCTAACCTATTGCGGGTTTTTGTAACTATGAGAGCAGCTCTGGAAATTTGTTTTTCAACAGGAGCTTAAGATGCTGGTGTTGATAAAAATCCTTTGCCATTTCGGACAAGTTTGGAAAGATATTTCTGAAACTACAAAATCTACCAAAAGAATTTTCAGAAATGTGAGAAATCTACTAATAAAGTCACACTGGCGAATGTTTCAGCCTTTCGACGCTCGAGGAATCCCCTTATTTAGAAATATATGCCGTGCGACACGTGCATATCAAGCTCAAGTAATATCAACTAGCTTGATATCAAGTCAAGCAATAAATATCTAAAATCAAGTAAAGTCAAGTCCAAGTATGTAATTTTTCACTAGCTTGAGTCATGTATTTGATTAAAATGTCAAGCTACTTGGCTTGATGAATCTCTAAGCATAATTAATGCAGAAATATGCAGCTTGAACAAGTTTGTAAACCACATACCTAGTTTTCAAAAACCAAACGATGAATTTCGAACACAAGTTTTTCTGTTGAAACTACAATTATATTGAATATTTTCAAGGAAAAGTGTACCGTCTATTGTTTGGAAATATCAGAAATTAATATTCCGATTTATTGATTGAAATTTTTTGTTTCCATGATTTCACACTGAAAAAAATCATAAATCGTGTTTTGGAACTATTAGAATAATTGCGATATAACAGTTGATTTTTCTGCTACTGATAATGATATACCAAATAATATAATAATCCAAATTGTGAAATTTTTTAAATAAGATGAAGAATGAAAAGGTATCTCACCTTCCAAAAACGTCTCGACTACGGTTCACAAAATTCACATTATGTTACATTCTAATCTTGAGGTGTACTTATGATCTACATAGCTATTGATTCTGCGTTGTTTATCACCTTAACTAAACGCCCTCAGATGGAAATAAGTAGGATAAAAAGGTATCGAAACGGCATGAAAAAGATCAGTGGTTTTCATGATTTCAGCTAATATAATTGTCACGATAGGCCGGGGCTAATAGTCATAAAAACTGAGAGTTAAACGGGGGAATGCGAATGGGTTTGAGGACATTTATACCAAATGGACGAGTGTCCTGGGGCCGATAAAATCAGGATAGGTGTCTTTTCCTATGGGATTCACAGCTTCGTGCGTACATCGGCTACAATCCGCTCCATAAAATTATATGTCTTATGGATATCTTGAACCGGAAATATTTAACTAGTTCCACTTATACCTCTTGCGAACAGGAAAAACGCGAAAAATGGAAATACAGTCCGCAATATATAGATATAGATATACAGGGTGGCCACTTTTCCAATGGGATTGTATTGGTAACTTTTAAACCATAAGAGTTAGAAGGTCGGTCAAATGGAGAAAAAGTTGCATGCATAGAAGCATTATCAAGCAGTTCAAACAAATCGAGATTATCAGGGCCGGTTATTGAGATATCATAAAAAAAGTAAATTCTGTCATTTTGATTTTTCTCTTTTTTTCCACTTTATTTCAAATATTATCAAAAAATGTTACAGGAATGTTTTATTCGACAGTGAATTTTTCTCAATTTGACGTAATCAGATTTCGTATCCAACGTTTCGTGCTCTCTGGGCCACCCTCAGCTTAATTTTTTTTCAATACGGACCTATATATTTTATGACACTTTTCGAAATAACTTTTAACGCTGAATTCAACGCTATATCATACAATGTCATTCAAAGTTGATTTTCAGGTGATTTTGACCCTTATCCTTATTTCTTTGGGTCGGATCTGTAGTGAATGCAATTTATCAAAAACTGCTGTTAATAAAATAGTCAAGAGACGCGAATACAATGATTTTAAATTTGAATACCAAGCCTTCAAAACTTATATCGTAATGATATCAAAATAAAGTTCGATTCTGGAACAAATGCCAAATCCAACAATAGTGATTTCTCGCGAGAAGATTGAGAATGTATTTGAAGGTATTCAAGAAGACGAAATAAGCAAATGTATATTAAGTATGGGTTCCAAAACCGTTAAGTGCATTTTACAAAATGGTGGGCATTTCGAACACTTACTTCATTCATTTTCATTTACTTTCGAATAATCATTCGATTTTTCTTTCATTAAATGATAATTCGTTTAATTATAATGAATTGAAATATGTAAATAATTATTACTTGTTTCTTGATTTGATTCTGATATGTTCCATTTAGTTCAAGATGAGTAAGTTGATTTTCTCATCGAAATGTATTGCTTGTTGTTAATTAAACTAAAGGTACCGAAATGTAATACAGATCCGACTCAAATAAATTTGGATAAGGGTCAAAATCACCTGAAAATCAACTTTTTTTTTTTTTTTCATAATCAATCAGCTCAAATTCAGCATGATTTTTATCATAAACACTGGAAAATGTTTCTATCTATACCAATCAAACGAATATGCAACATAACCGAATTTAATTTAGCATATTATAATATATTATTTTATTGGTCGATCAATGTATCGGTACCTTTTGGATAAATAGAGCATATAGGTCAATTGGGAGAATAATGATAACGAAAAAATTCAGGAAATTATTTACTAGAATGAATTGTGGGCAATAACAGTTGATATAAAACTTTTCGGAGGATAGAAATAAAGCAAAATGCCTGCTATTCTAAGTGAGAGGAGTTATCTAATCGAAAAAAGTGTTCCTTTTGACCTCAAGAATCTTCGGTTGAAATTAAGGATTCACGGATTGGCTTGAGCTTGACTTGATCTCAAGTCAAGTCAAGTATTTATTTTTAAGTAGTTGAATCATGTCCAGCTATTTGATTTTCAGCAGTTTTATTGTGTAGTGTCACATCAATAAAATTTATATTTATTAAAATTCTTGTATTAAAAAACCAAAAATATCAACATTTTTGAATTAGAAACATGAATTGAATTACTATAAATCATAACAAAATGAAAAGTAATGAAATAATGGAGCTTCTTAATATTGAGAAACCTCCAGGCTTTGTTTGATTTCAAATTTTTCCAACCAGGATCTAAGACACATGAGGCATCTTATAGATTTGTCGCCTAACCTACTGCGGGTTTTCGTAATTGTAAGAGCAGTTCTGGAAAATTGTCTGTCAACAGGAGCTGGAGATGCTGGCGTTGATGAATAATCCTTGGACATTTTTACTAAGTTTGGAAAGATATTTCTCTAATTCTGTGGTTATTCCGTTCATTCTTCCACATCTTGTAGAACGAAATCGTGCGAGAATATATCAGAAACGCACAGTTTTCATGGTTATATTTTATTATTCTATGTTGGTACTCCGAACTTTCCGCCACGGCTTTATCTGTCAATTCATCAATTTGCCTTGAAGAAATCAGTTCTACCAACCAACATTTTTCAATGCAAAAATCACTAAAATGTATTTTATAAATTTTATAAATATTTCATTAATTTCAATGAAAATGCAATGAATTAGAGAAAATAATGTATAATATTCGTACAGAAGGCTCATTCTACCACTCGTTCATTCCAAAACTCGCCACTTCGTGGCTCGTTTTTGAATTTTGAACTCGTGGAAGAATATCAATTCCTTCTGCACTTGTATTATAAATAACTATTCTAAACTACCAAAATCAACCAATAGATTTCATAGAAATGTGAGGAAACTACTAATAAAGTCACACTGGTGAATGCTTCAGTCTCTCGGCGCTCGAGAAATCCCCTTATTTAGTCTGAACGCACACGATATTGCAGAAATATATGCCGTGCGACGCGTGCATATCAAGCTCAAGTAATATCAAGTAGCTTGATATCAAGTCAAACAATAAATATCTAAAATCAAGGAAAGTCAAACTCAAGTATTAATTTTTCACGAGATTGATTTTCTAGTCAAGTAGTTGGTTAAAATGTCATGCTACTTTACTTGATGAATACCTAGTTGAAACATATTTACAAGTCAAAGACTCGCCTTGTTTAATAATATCGATATTTTATTACTTCTTATCAGGAAATTTGATTTTATTCGAATATTGGCTGATTTTTATATCAATTTCATTTCAATTTCCTAGGTTTTTTCAATAGCTTCTATTCTGGTTGAATGTTATGCTCAATCAAACATGAGATTATGAAATATATTTTCAATGCTAAAAATAGATTCACTTTAATCAATAATTTCACATTTTGAGCATTTGTGTATTTTTGGATATTCCTTACATGTAGGTTCATTACATTTTATATTGAACAAGATTATCCGTGACACTTGCATTATAGTCTGTCTTCCCATTTCCAATGTTGTGATATATATTTGGGTATTAATGAAATACCGGAATATTTTTCTCACCCTCCAATAAATGACGTCTTCTAAAGAGGAAAGTCCTCACCTTCAATCAGCATTAGTGGGGAAGAAAGGGAACAGTTTAAGTTTAACGATTTCGGCGTGGTGCAATCATCTTATCTAGATACAAACAGCTCGTGCATTAAAGTACCCTCATTTTTCAATGGCTCACAATAGTGGTCCTTCCTTTCTCATACCACTTTTTCTGATTCCTTTCCCCAGCCACTTGATGTCAGATAAAGTAGTTGAGAAGGGAGGAAAGTGACCAGTTCACCGGCCATATTTACAATTTCAAATGGACAAAATAAGGGTGGAGAATCGGATAAGTGGTTCGGATTTCGATATTTATATTTGTCAGCTCGAGTAGGTATTTCTTTATTATCTCCGACAGGGATTCGTTGAAAGGGATTCAATTTTTGGGAATGTGGATGAATGTTGGGATGCTGGCTGATGATCTTTGACTAGTTAAAGGATTCAGTCCTCATTTGATGGTAATTCATGATCAAATAAATCAAAAAAAAGTCCAAACATTTTTTAATCTTAACAACAATTGTTTCACCAACGCTGTTGCCTTTTCACGTTAATTTTATATTTGGACTGATCTTGTAAACCAACTTATACAGGGTAACCCGGAAACAATGCGACAAAAGAATACCATGAATTGAAGTCATCAAGGAGGACCTTCGTTTGGGATATACAGGGTGATGTTCATCTTATGAGTGAAATTTCACTGTTGAATAACTCTTTAAATAATCGACCGAATAATTTCAAATATTGAAATTTTGTCACCCTTTGCTATCCGCCTTCCTTCAATATTTCTGAATTCGAGTAAATCAGATCCGGACTAGGAAAATTTCAGACTTTTCCTATTTTCGTGAATATTGGATCACCCTGTACGTGAACATTATCATTTTTTTCCGTTTTCGGAACCACAAAGAATCAATTCATTATAAAAATTCTAAATCTCGGCTTGGCATGGTCATACAGGGTGATCAATAAACATTCACTTGTGAGTGAAATTTTTTTAGTTCAATAACTCTTCAACAAATCCACCGAATAATTTCAATTTTTGAAGTTTTGTCGCCCTTTACTATCACCCACCTTCAATATTTCTGAAATTGAGTAAATCAGATCCGGACTTGGAAAATTCAAGACCTTTTCTATTTTCTTGAATATTGAATCACCCTGTATGTTGATATCATGATGTTTTTTCGTTTTCGTAATCACAAAGAATTAATTCATAATAAAAATTTCAAATCTCTGCTTGGTGCCATTATTCAGGTTGATCAATAAACATTTCTTCATGAAAGAAATTTCATAGTTCAAGATATCTTGAATTTATCGGTAGAATTATCTCGAAAATTGAAGTTGTTTCACCTTTCACGAATGTCTCACCTAAATTCTCCTCAAATTATTCAGGCAAAATTTCAATCAACGAGCTGAATAAAGAATAGAACAAAAACACCAAATAAATTGAAAATATTTGATCTTGAAAACAATTAATCAAAAATAATATATTTTCAGTTCAGCAGATATTGTTCAAAATAATATTCCTCCATTTTAATGCATTTTTGAGCACGTTGATGTGATATAGTTGTTTCACAGATTTCGCTATCTCATTCGGTTGAATCGGTTGTACTTCTTTCATGAGGAAATGTTAATTGGTCACCCTGTATGACGGTGGCAAGCTGAGTTTTAGAATGTTGATTATGAATTAATTCGTTGTGGTTACGAAATCGAAAAAATTATGATATTGACGTACAGAGTGATCCAATATTCAAGAAAATAGAAAAAGTCTAAAATTTTGTCAGTCCGGATCTGATTTATTCAATTTCAGAAATATTGAAGGAAGGGGCGTTAGTAAAGAGCGACAAAACTTCAAAAATTGAAATTATTCGGTGAATTTGTTGAAGAGTTATTGAACTAAAAAATTTTCACTCATAAGGGAATGTTTATTGATTACCGTGCCAAGCAGAGATTTAGCATTTTTATAACGAATTGATTCTTTGTGGTTCCGAAAATGGAAAAAAATCATAATGTTCACGTACAGGGTGATCCAATAATCATGAAATTAGGAAAAGTCTGAAATTTTCCTTGTCCGGATCTGATTTACTCGAATTCAGAAATATTGAAGGAAGGCGATAGGAAAGGGTGACAACACTTCAAAATTTAAAATTATTCGGTCGATTAGTTAAAGAGTTATTGAACTGAAAAATATCACTCATAAGATGAACATCACCCTGTACATACCCAACGAAGGCACTCAGGCGATTGAAACATCTTGATACGGGTCCTCCATGATGACCTTAATTTAAGGTATTTGTTTGTCGCATTTTTCGCGGGACACCCTGTATATTTAAGAAAATAAACTCTGACAAATAACTTGAATTATATCAAGATACTCGATTTTCAGCTAGTCTATATATATATTTTGTATTTTTATTGTGATCCATACAAGATCTAAGACACATGAGGCATCTTATACATTTGTCGCCTTACCTATTGCGGGTTTTTGTAACTGTAAGAGCAGCTCTGGAAAATTGTCTTTCAACAGGAGCTGAAGATGCTGGCGTTGATAAAAATTCTAGGACATCGGCCAAGTTTGGAAAGATATTTCTGAAACTACCAAAAGATCTCATAGAGATGTGAGAAAACAACTAATAAAGGCACACTGGCGAATGCTTCAGCCTCTCGGCGTTCGAGGAAACCCCTTATTTAGACTAAGCGCGCACGAGATTGCAGAAGTATATGCCGTGCGACGCGTGTATATCAAGCTCAAGTAATATCAAGTAGCTTGATATCAAGTCAAGCAATAAATATCTAAAATCAAGTCAAGTCAAGTATGTAATGTTTCACGAACTTGATTTTCAAGTCAAGTAGTTGGTTAAAATGTCAAGCTTCTTGGCTTGATGAATCCCAAATTGTGATATATATTTTTTTGAATTGATCTATATATTTATTATAGGAAGATGGTATTATGGACCAGGATATAGAAGGAGATGGTGCTATCAATCTTTCAACGTCTCAAAGACCTTCAGCATCTACAACGCCAAATGAAAGTGTCCATCAGGAAGATATGGAACAGGTATTCAATTTTATATTGTATTCATTTAAAATTCAAACTGAATAACGCAAAATGAAAACTAATTTATATCCGCTTTGAAAAAATTTCAATACCTGTATTTGTTTTCTTCTTAAATCTTTGTGTGATGAATAAAAACTGAGTAAATCTTCAGACGACAATAACGTCTCCTTGTATTCATAACAGAAGTGCATATTCTGGTCTGGAGTCACGATGATAAAACTTTAGACTTCGAAAGATTTTCATAAACAACGAACGTATTCTCAATTCCTCATTTTGATCGAGAGAGCGTGATCTGAGATACCGAATACATAAAGAATGGGATCCTGAAGGCATTTCTACTAAAAAATAACGCTTTAATGTACTGAGATGTCCAATCGATAATATATTGCATTCACAAAGAGGCAATTTGCAACATGTGCTGTCTCGACGCACCCTTATGGATTTTCAATAATACTTTTCGGGTCATTATTTTCACAGTGCCATAGGACTGCATTGGAATGCACAAAATCCTTATGTTTCGCGTCATATCGAGAGCTATATCTGATTTATCTCGAAACTTTTCACTAATTTGTCGAAAAGCTTTACTGTAACGCCTTCAGAATAGGGATTATACTGTTTCATCAACGAATAATACCTGCATTAATAGTTATTCAATTTTTTAATTTATTAATGATCAGATAACAATTCATTGTATATGGTCTTACACAAATAGGAACTACATCAGTTACGCCAGCGAATAATCTATTCATTAATAGTTGTTCGATTTATTTTTTTAAAGAAAGCTATCAATGATCTCCATGATTGTTGAATTGATTGTATCGTCTTCACAGTAGGAATCTACGGCAATGAATACTTTATTCATTAATAGCTGTTTTACCCTTCATTTCTACAATAAGAGCGATAATTGATCTTGATCATTATCTAATTTATTGTTCAAAATAGGAATAACATAACACAGTTACGCCAACGAGTGATCTGTGCATTAATGGGTGTTCAATGTACTAGTTCAGAAAGCGATTATTAAGACTATGATTTGACCAGCACTCGCCATAAATTTTCTTTTACTTCTTCTTTAGACTATAAAACGGTTGCCTCGAAATGATAATTTCAGTTTTGAAGAAATGAAATTGACTTTTTGGCCACAAATTTTAGAGCTTCGGATAACGAAATTTCGTTCAATGAAAAATTAGGACAGATTTTCTGTTAGATGCTTTCATTCACCGCATGAATTGTAAAACTATACAGTAACGCCAGCGGATAAGACATTCATTAATAGTCGTTTGATTTATTCTTCAATGAAAGCTATCAATGATCTCTATGATTATTGAATTAATTGTATCATCTTCACGATTGGAAGATACGCCAATGAATATTTTGTTCACTGATATACACTTAAGTTCTTCAATAAGAGCGATAAATGATCTCGATCAATATTGAATTTATCGTTTCGCCTTCAAAATAGGAATTACACAGTTACGCCAATGAGTAATTCCTTCATTGATAGGTCTTCAATGAACTAGTTCAATAATGAAAGCGATTAATGATCAAAATTATGATTCAACTGGCACTCGTCATGAATTTTCTTTTACTTCTTCTATAGACTAGAACGATTGCCACGAAATGCTAATTTCAGTTGTGAAGAAATGAAAAAAATGACATTTTGGCCACAAATTCGTTATCGTGATACAGTATTCCAGAGCTTCGGCTTACGAAATTTTTTTCAATAAAAAATTAAGACAGATTTTCTGTTAAGTGCTTTCATTCACTGCATGAATTGTGAAACTACACAGTTACGCCAGCGAATAATCAATTCATGAATAGTTGTTTACTTTATTTTTCAATGAAAGCTATTTATGATCTTCATGATTACTGAATTCATTTTATCATCTTTACAGTAGGAAGGTACATCAATGAACTAGTTCATTAATGAAAACGATTCATGACTAGAACGGTAGCCTCGAGATGCTAATTTCAATTTTGAAGATATAAAAAAATTACATTTTGGTCACAAATTCGTTATCGTGATTAATTTTATGATACAGTGTTTCAGAGCTTCGACTCACGAAATTTCATCATTGATAGCTGTTTTGCAATAAATGATCTCGATCATTATTGAATTTATTGTTTCGCCTTCAAAATAGGAATTACACATTTACGATAACGAGAAATGCGTCCATTGATAGATGTTCAATGAACTAGTTCATTGATGAAAGCGATTAATTAGAGATTATGATTTGACTTGCACTCACCACTAATTTTCACTTATACTTCTTCTATAGACTAGAATGGTTGCCTCGAAATGCTAATTTCAGTTTTGAAGAGATAAAAAAATTGTCATTTTGGCCACAAATTCCTTTTCGTGAGATTTATGATACAGTATTTTAGAGCTTCTGCTTACAAAACTTTTTTCAATAAAAAATTAAGACAGATTTTCTGTTTTATGCTTTCATTCACTGCATCAATTGTAAAACTACACAGTTACACAAGCGAATAATCCATTCATTAATAGTTGTTTAATTTATTTTTCAATGAAAGCTATCAATGGTCTCCATGATTATTGAATTTATTGTATCATCTTCACAGCAGGAAGGTAGGTCAATGAATATTTTATTCATTAATAGCTAATAGCTTAACCTGTAAGTTCTTCAGGAAGATCGATAAATGATCTTGATCATTATTATTTAATGCATTCAGTCCTTACTTCATTCATATTGAAATTATATGAACATGTGAAAAATTCAACTGCACACACATTTGAGTGACAGATAACGCTTACACTTTGCGTATGTCTGAAGGATAATTGTGAAAATATGGCATGTACTTCTACCGCATTTTTCTGCCGCTCGATATATTCTTCGAATCGAGTTCGAGAAGCCTATATTCAATTAGCACTAATTAACCATTGAATAATATCTCAACTTTCCGACTTCCATGAATATTGCCGATGAAGTTTTCCGCTTTTTTGAAATTGAGATATTTGCGAAGTATAATTAGAAATGGAGCTCATTTTGCATTCTTTGTTTTTGGACTTACTTTAATTAAGGACTCTAATGAATACCAGGTGTCAGCTGTCTCACTTTGCACCTAAAGCCGGAATTAAAAAGCGGTTTTGAATATAATTAAATATGAATTCTGCGAACTTTGTCGCTTCTAAATTGAAAACAAAACTTTAGGGTGTCATTTCTCCCTGGAACTGTCCGGCTTCAATATTGGACACTTTTTGGCATCTGGGGAAGTTGGTGGAAAACGTCGAAATCTTCAATATGCTGAAATTAAATTCATTTCCATTCATCAGTTAAGAATTATCCCTTTCTAGGTTCGAATAATTAATCTGAATAGTTTTAATTTTAGTTCAGAAGGAGAGATTTACTTGTTTTCTGGTCTTGATTTCAAGTTCTGAATATTTGTGCAGAAAGGTTCATCAAATTTCTATGCGAAATATGAATTTATTCTAAGGTTTCATACAGATATCAATACTACGACAATATTTTGATATACATAGGCGTACATCTCTACATATTCTCATAATATCCCATTTTGAAGTGTTGTGTATAAAGTTGAAGGAAAAGTCTATAAAATAAGGTTCCACCAACAGAAGTGTTTTATAGACTTTTCCTTCAACTTTGTACAACTCTACTTCCGTCGTTTTTTTTCCGAAATTCGAGGCTGTATTGTAGAAAACTCATTATCAGCCAGACCTAATGCCATTGATCGAAACAAGTGATAGTCCGAGGAAGCAACGTCTGGAGAGAACGGCTTTTCGTCTCTGACTTGCCAGCAGCTGTTCACAAGAAAGCAAATGCCGTTCAACACCTCTCGGCTTCAACTCGTACGGCATCCAATTTCCTTGTTTCTGAATCATTCCTAAGATTTTCAGCCGTTTTGAAATGGCTTGTAGCGCTAGTCCCAATGATCTTGGCAATTCTTGTTGCGTTTGACACGAGTCTTGATCAAGTAATGCCTCCAATTCTGCATCTTCGACAACCTTCTCTCTTCCACCGCCATGCTGGTCAAAATCAACAGTCTTGAAGCATTGAAACCACCCTCGGCACGTTATTTCACTAATAGCGGCCTCATCATAGGTATTTGAGAGCATTCGATGAGCCTCAGCCGCAGATTTTTTTATATTAAAGCAGCAAGTTAAAACTTCCTGCGAATGTCTAGAATTTAGCTCGTAAGCTAACATGTTTAATCGAAAATAACTTTATAATGTAGACACAAATTGACTGATATTTCGATCGGGTTATGTTTAGAAATACTTAAGCTTATTGTATGACATCTACGATCTATTTATTTCGACTGCAACTTATCGCTACATCTATTGCAAAATTGCGGAAGCAAAATTGTACACCTAATAACATAGAGGGTTTTTCAATAGAAATGATGAACGCTTAATCACCGTCAAGAAATTGTTGAATTGTTTCATCTAAATCAGAAACTAAACAAAATTGGAGAAGAAAATCGATGAGAAGAAACTAATATTTTAGATTCGAATAAGTCAAATTTTTCGTGCATAATTAAAATATGAATCAGAACCAAAGGAAATTTATGCAAGAAATTGAAAAAAATTGAGGAGAGAACCACCGTGAATATTGGAGCTCTATTAAAGTTTATAATGTGGTCTCGATGGGAGCAATTGGCGCATGAATTAAGGAGCGCTCAAAAGTTTCCTGTTTTACAAAACTATTGTATAACTCAATTTGTGAATCAGTATTGGCTGTTTCTTCTCAAGTGAGGGTTGATGAAAAGCTGGGAAAAATATCAGAAAGATATCGATTGGTTAATCTCGACGAATCAGGAAGCCTGGCATTGGGGATGCAATTCTCTCGCTATTTATTGCAGTCGACAGAAAGTCTGAAATTCCTTCATTAGGAAATACTGAATTTTGAATTAGAGACATCTGGAATGAAACTCTTTCAATTAGAATGAAAAATCTGAGTACATTATACAGGATAAAGTATAGGGGTGCTAGGGTGAGGACAGCCCGCAAGTCTTGATTAGAAAGGACACTGCCATCCCCCTGAACCGGCAAGCTCACCCTAATCCATCACCCCCTCGAAAGATACTCATTTTTAATATTCGAACTTTAGACTTATCTCCCGATTTGACTGAAGATCGATGCCTGTATTGTCTACTAGGCAGATTTCCCCTCTTACTTAATTTCTTCTTTTTTAAAATCGTTAATTTTCAGCGCTAATGAATCCAGAATAGTGTCCAGACAGAAAAATTCAATTACAGCACTCACTTGGCACCAGGACCGTTTGAGCGCTCTTCATTCATGCGCCTATTGCGTCTTTGGAGACCACACTACAATATATCAGTATACAGTATGGTGCAAATGTATGGAATGAATTCATTTTCTCACAAAAAAACAAATTTTGTTAAAAATGCTGAAACATGTCAATTTATTTTTCTGATTATTCAATTTTTAACATTCATGCGAATCTACTCAATGGTACAAATCATGTTATGTTCATTCATACAGGGTGGATACAAACCCTCAATTTTTGTAGTCTCTTAATTTCAGTATTACTATTATTGATCATGGATATTAAAATCACAATTAATGCAAAAAAATAAAGCCCTTCAGCAATAATGCAATGTGAAAGACGGGACATTACCTCTTCTTTAACATTAATCAAGACGTCAGGAGTTATTTGTGACATCTCATATCGGATGCGCTCCTTCAGCTGTTCGAAATTATCCGGTCGATTTTGGTGCACTTTGCTTTTCAGATACCCCCATAGGAAAAGTCCAGCAGTGTCAAGTCTGGGGGCCTTGAGGGCTATTCAATTGGTCCCCTCCTCCCTATCCACCTATTTGGGAAAACATTATCTAAATAGGCTCGTACGTCAACAGCAAAATGTGCCTGCGGCCCATCTTGTTGAAACCATAAATCATCTCTATTTAGCTCTAGTAACAGGAATTCATGAAGAAATTCTACGTAATTGTGTCCATTCAGGGTTCCTCAAAAAAAGTAGGGTCCTATTATTTGGTTGTTTATAATTCCAGCCCAAAAATTTATCCTTTCTGGATACTGAGTTTGGCACTCCTCCATCCAATGTGGATTCTCTCTTGACCAGTATCGATTAGTTTGGCGATTTACGTGACCGTTCAAGAGAAAAGTGGCTTCATCAGAAAAAGTACATTGCCTAAAAAATCTGCATTTCTGTTGTTCATATTTCTATCCTCCTGTCAAAGCCGTCTTCCATCAGCTCTTTCACCAGATGTACCTTGTAAGTTGTAAGGTTGCAGCATCGCTTTATGTAAAGTTCTAAAGACTGTGGAATGTTATAAATCATTATCTAATTCTAGTGCGACATTTCTCGAACTAGTATGAAGGTTTTCTTCAAACGCAAGTATTACATCCACTTTTTTGTCCTCAGAAATTGGCTTTCTACCGATTATAGGACGATCTTTGACATTACCCGTTTCTCTAAATTTCTTCTTAATTTTACTAACAGTTGATTGGGAAATGAGTTGTTCTCGGTTTGGATATTTCGCGTTGAATAAATTGCAAACTTCTTTTTGAGTTCTCGTTTTATCTCCATAGCCAATCATAATTAAAACTTCGATTCGTTCTTGTTCTGTCAATCTCATTTTCCAATGAATTCATTCCATACATTTGCACCATACCGTATATGTAATTGCAACTCATTATTGTCATTGTTGTCGGTTATTATTTCTTCAACCTAGCCGGATCTATTGGATATTGTTTCAACGATTCTGATGACATGATTGATATTAAAGTTTGCAAGATGGTTGGAGTTGTTATCATAATTCTAGATGAAAAGTTTCAACTTGATCGGATCTGTTGATACTAAATATCAAATTTTATTCATCGATAATGTGTTATTTATAATCTGAACTAAAATTTCCAAGTTTTGTTGGAAGGACATACAGAATTAAAATCAAACTCATTTTTATCCTAATAAATATTCCAAATTTTACACCCTGAAGTGAAGTTTTGATAAAATTTCGAAAGAAAATATGCTTAAAGTTTTCTTATTTTTCCATTACTGCAACTGAATGACCGTTCGATAAGAATAGCTATTTTGGGATAATAAAAACAATAGCCGCAAGAATGCCTCGAGTCATTTCCTTAGCCGATGCGATAACCTTCCTTGTTTGGTCATCATCAAAGAGTCCATTCATTTTTTCTTCGATATTAAAAAAAACAATTCGCCAAAAATAGTGGCATGCCTTAACTATTTTTTCATTCTATGTTGGAAAAGTATTACCGAATGAATATGTACAAAGGATTTATTTTAATGGTTTTTTTTACAATTTTCATGAAAGATGTCTATGCGATAATCTTTCTTCGTATAAACGTATAACAAACCATTTCAAATCTGTTTCATATTTTTCACCGATTCTTCCGTTCAATTAAAGAACATCAATTCATAGATCCTGATCTATCCTTACGCGAAACTTGTGGAAATTGATCTTTCAGAAAGGGTTAACAAGTTGTTTCTAATATTCTTGAAGAGACTATAAAACAGTCTAAGGTTTTCTGAATTATTCATTCATTCATTCATTCATCACTATTTAATAATCTCTCTATAACTTCAACTTTTCCTTCCTGAAATGTCAATAAAGGGTTTTTTTTAGATCTATAGAACTTTAAATTGCAATAAAACAACGATGGATTATTCGATTGATATGAATTTTATTTATCCGCAAGATAATCTTGTGGCATTACATTTTGAATGTGATTTCTGGCATATGACCGCCACGGCTGGCTTGGATGAAGTCCAATTTGGACGTCCAATTTTCGATTACTTTTTCCAACATTTGTGGCCGTATATCGACAATAACACGGCGAATGTTGTCTTCCAAATGGTGAAGGGTTTGTGGCTTATCCGCATAGACCAATGATTTTACATAGCCCCACAGAAAGTAGTCTAGCGGTGTTAAATCACAAGATCTTGGAGGCCAATTCACAGGTCCAAAACGTGAAATTAGGCGGTCACCAAACGTGTCTTTCAATAAATCGATTGTGGCACGAGCTGTGTGATATGTTGCGCCTTCTTGTTGGAACTACGGCTCCTGGACATCATGGTTGTTCAATTCAGGAATGAAAAAGTTAGTAATCATGGCTCCATACCGATCACCATTGACTGTAACGTTCTGGCCATCATCTTTTTTGAAGAAGTACGGACCCAATGATTCCACCAGCCCATAAAGCGCACCAAACAGTCAGTTTTTCTGGATGTAACGGTGATTCGACATACACTTGAGGATTAGCTTCACTCCAAATGCGGCAGTTTTGTTTGTTGACGTAGCCATTCAACCAGAAGTGCGCTTCATCGCTAAACAAAATTCGCTTATGAATATCGGGAACAACGGCAATCTCATTTTGCACTATTTGCAAGCTTTGTTCAGGCGCGAGTCTATTCATGATGAATTGCCAAACCAAACTGAGAATAAATCACTTGACAGCTGTTAAATCGGTCGCCATCTTGAACAGAAATGTCAACTTAAAGTTATATACTTCGAAAAAAAAACACCCGTTAGTTCAACATAACTTATGTTACCTTCTGTTAGCTGTTAGTAGAAAATTCTTGGAATGAAGTAATCCAGCCCAATCTTACTACTCTTCAACTAAAACCAGGTTTAACGTTTCTAAAATAATGCTTCAGGACTAATTTTACTTTTGATGACTCAAAAAAAATTCATGAATTTCTCTCCTTGAAAAGCTATCCTCAGTTTTTCTTAGGAAATTCATGAAACATCGCAATCCTCTGAGAGAGAGCACCTCCGAAATTTGCTGGCCAAAAACTTCAAACGTGGTTTTTTGTGCTCCCCAAGAATTCATGAAGGAACGTTAAAATGATTCAGTTCAGCACAATCTTATCTTACTGTTTCCACTAAAATACAAATTTCTCGTATTCCGAGAGAAAACTTTTATGTTTTGGTCAGTCAAAAAAATTTTTGTCGCAGTTATCGAATTTCTGTACAACAACTTATCTTCCGTTGAAACAAATGTTTTTCTGAGGTTAAGATTAAGAAGTTGTTTCTTATTTTCCTCAAGATGATTCTAAAAATAAAAGCGGACCCTCGGAATGGTCCTTTTGTCAATTACCAATTTAAAGGGGATGCAGACTGAGGGTGTCGATGTTGGCAAAGAAAGCGAAATAATGCGTCCCTGTTTTGTATCAACGATGGATGTATCGGCCACGGGTGCAGCCTGTCGAGGTGTTTACAACAGCCGAGAGCAGGTCCAGGGAGTGGCTTGCTATTTCAAGCAGAATAAACACATGGCTGTTTTCTTTGTTCCGGCAAACTAAACAACCATCCTGGAATCCAAACAGGCTGGCCAGTCCTAAATTCAATTTAGTCTTTGCATGCGGCTATATCGCAAAACGTCAACACTATGCTGGAAAGCCACCTCGAAGATGGGCTACCTTCATAGACGTAACAAACAAAGGGGTTCAATTTCGGGAATCTCCTCAATATGCTCCTCTGTTCGTTCTACTTGATGGATGAGGGGAAGTAGGGGATGATTTCGGGCATTTGTGGTTTGATGTTACAGGAATGATCGAATTGGATTCAATTTTCATACCTCATTAACAGTTTCCCAACGTTATGTATACAAATTTCAATGTGTAGAATTTGAGTAATCAACAAAATTCACATCTCTTCACGTTCGAAACTATCAGAGCAATATAATATATTTTAACAGTATTCTACTAAGAAAAAAGTACTCTTTTCATGTTTTTCTTCACGGAATTGTCGCCATCGACTACTTAGGTTGTTAGCTGTTTACGATTGCTATATACATGTGGAATGTAGAGAACAACAAAAAAATGTATAAATGAAACACAAAAATATAAATAAAACAATGTAAATATAGATAAAAAGGTAAGAATACAATTACCTCTATAAAATATTTAGATAACATTGTAATAAATAGTATTAGAATATAACAATATAAATAGAAGGTACTTACATATATATCTAAAAGAATGAATGAATAAATGAACAAAAGAACTAAATTAACAGGAATCGAAAAAAAAACTAATATAACGCATTATTAAATACTCCATATGAATCTGAATCGTGTACCTATATATTAATTCATATGACGATGAGTCACATAATGAACACTTTTATGTAGATAAATCTGCATTAACAGGCCTTATTTTGAAAACAGTATAGGATATTTCAGAAGATTCATTTGGATTTATGAAATCTGCTGGTAAAACTTCTTCTTCCAATGTGGATTCACCGAAAAGATCGTATTGGCAGTAAGTAAATCACAAATTCCTTTTTTGATGTTCATGGTTTGCGACATCGAATAAGAAAAAAAGTCAAGTTGCACTCAATTCAATTATTATACAATATCAGAAGTGTTTCTGTATTTCGAAAACCTCATCTCAATCAGATCGTGAATATTCAGAACCAGAGTGGGTCTACAATCTGGAGTTCTACAGGGAACTGTTCTGGGCCCGGTGATTTATGTTCAGACTCACCGATAGACACAAAGACCATTAAGAAAATTTGTTTGTGGCATCCTACGAAAACCTCAAAATTACGTTCTATCTTCAGGAGCACTTGAATGGTGTACAGATTTGGATGATACACTAGAGAAAGAGGCTCCCTAGGTAGAACCACATCACAGAAAATAAAAATTTATGGTATTCAAATCTCGTTCTTGTAATCAATCAACAAAATAGGTAATTACAGCTTGAGGACCGGTGAAAAAGCAAATAAGAACAAAAAACCATTATTAAATTTGCCAACGTTTCGAATCGTTATTTATTCTTCATCACGACTGTGTGCTAGAAAATATAGAGGAAAATGATCACTTTCAACATCGAAAGATTATCATTTCAATGAGTTGTTTAAACCATCAGGATAGCGTTATTTCTTATTTCACTAGCCAAAGGGGACTTGTTCTTTCCAAATAGTGACAAAAATTTCAAATGAAGGATTCTGTATACTTAAAAACGTTTATTATATTTTTTGGGGATATTCGAATTCGGAGTATTCATACAAAATAGATTCGAAAAATGGAAATGAACAATGTTCGGAGTAGTATTAAGATTTGAACTGAATTTTATCTGATTCCATTCCGTGAGCTTGGTACAATATTCAATTTATAATTGAAATAAATCAATCGTTCGTTCAGAAGTTGCGGAAATCCATTTCCAGCTAAAATCTGGAAAATGAGGAGGTGCTCGAACCAAACTCACTTCATGAAAAGAAGTTTCAGTCGTAATTTAACAAGCAGCTGAAGTGGCGTGTTCTTCCCAGCAGGAAAAACTATCGATCAGTTCCAAAGGAATGAGGCGTATAAAATTGCCGAACTTCACCTGAGGGTTTCCAGAATACTGTTGTGTCTAAGCGAGATGTAATTCTGTTTCAGATACGAGCACTATCACTGTGAACTGTACTTCGTTATCTAGATAAATGGATGCAAAGCTACTTCTTGAGCCTTTTGAATATTTATGCGTTTTCTCCCTTCAATAAAACTTTCCTGATGTCTTGTTTTTATTTCGAATTTTCGGATCTATAGAATGAGGAAAGTCATCAGTCACAAGTTGGATTTATCTTTATGCCTGAATTTCGACTCTGCTTTATCGGAAAAGAAAATAAATTAGGGAATTATTATCGATAATTAGCCATTATAATCTTCAAATAGAAATACCTTAAAAAATATATATTCATTCATCTTTCAAATAATTTCGTTTTTTTATTGTGCTTGATATTTTCTTCTATTTATTCTAAAAATTGACGACCGGCTCCTTCGCCAATTTGTAATAAAATGTTATTTTCTTATAATAAAATGTTAAAATAATATGGTGAGGTGAAACATCTACTTTGAAATTATGATTAAGGCTGGTACTTACCTCTAATTGTTGTTTCCTTAAATGATAAACAATAGAAATCGAACGAACACTAAGAAATATGCACATTCTTCTCAATACAGTTGCGATTCTTAAATAATTCATATATTAGGTGTACAACTTTGCTTCCGCCGTTTTGCAATAGTGGTAAGTCGTAGTCGATATAAAAAGAACGTAGTTGTCATACAATAAACTAACGCATTTGTAAAGAAAACGCCATCGAAATATTAGTCGATTTGTGTCACCTTCATAAAGTTATTCTGGATTAAACATGTCGGCTTACGAGCCAAATTCTCGTCATTTGCGGTAGGATTCAATTCTGCTCTAATATGAAAAAATCTGCGGCTGAGGCTCATTGAATGCTCTCAAATACCTAGGGTGAGGCCGCTATTAGTGAAAAAACTTGCCGAGAGTGGTTTCAACGCTGCAAGAATGTTGATTTTTACGTCGAAGAACAGCATGGCGGTGGAAGAAAGAAGGTTTTCGGAGATAAACAATTGGAGGTAAGACTCGTGTCAAACGCAACAAGAATTGGCAGAATCATTTGAAGTGACGCAACAAGCCATTTCAACACTGCTGAAAGTGGTGTGAATGATTCAGAAACAAGGAAATTGGGTGCCATACGAGTTGAAGCCGAGAGATGCTGAACGGCGTTTGTTTGCTTGTGAATAGCGGCTCGCAAGGCAAAGACGGATGAGATTTCTGCATCGCATTGTGACTGGAGACAAAAAATCGGTTCATTACGATAATCCCAAGCGCATAAAATCATAGGGATATCCCAGCCATGCTTCCACGTCGATGGCCAAACCGAATATTCACGGTCCCAAGATCATGCTCAGTAGTTGGTGAGACTAGCTCGGCGTAGTGTATTATGAGTTGTTAAAACCGACTGAAATAATCACAAGCGATCGTTATCGAATGCAATTAATGCGTTTGAGCCGAGCATTGAAAGTCACACGGCCGTAATACAACAAGAGACATGATAATGTGATTTCACAACATGAATATGCTCGACCCCATTTCGCGAAAGTAGTCAAGACATACTTGGAAACTTTGATATGAGAAGTCCTACTCCTCCCACCGTATTCTCCAGACGTTTCTGCCTCAGACTATCACTTATTTCGATCAATGGCACACGGCCTAGTTGACCAGCACTTCCGGTTTTATGAAGAAGTAAAAAGTTGGATCGATTCGTGGATCGCTTCAAAAGATGGCCAGATTTTTTAACGCGGGATTCGCACGCTGCCCGAAAGATGTGACCAGAGATGGACAATACTTCGAATCATAAATGCATAACCAGATTTTCATAATAAAGTCTAGAAATTTGGGAAAAACGGCGGAAGCAGAGTTGTTCTCAATTTCATCTTCATGCTCAAAAATTCACAATAATGCGCTTCATAGGATAGGCACGCATTGAAAACTAGCCACGAGGAAAGCATATTTTCAGTGTTGATTTGAAGTCATTCACAATAAAGATTGAGTTGAATTGTTTTTCAGAAAAATTCGAGAGTTATCCTACAAAAACTCAATACCTCTTTTCTTCTCAATTAGTTCTGAAATATTATATTTTGTAATAAAACCGAATGTGGTAATGTTACTTCATAAGCCAATGAATATCAACAAAACCTTTTTTCATATTGCTTATTGCCAAATTGACGAAATGCGGTCTTTTGCAGAATCCACGTTGGCTCTGTAACGATGAGATGGGATGAAGTAAAACCGAGCATAATTGAAAAACATTTTCTGATTTGTGAAAGTGGAGTATTTGTTCGGGTTGATTCGGAAAGGATTGGATATTCGTGCAAAAATGCATCTCTAACTCCGGATATCGGCAGCGCTGAGGAGAAACGAACGATATAGACTGAACGTAGCCCTTATTTCTCGCAAACGGATTAGCCACATTTCCCTAACCGCGTAGCTCGAGCTGGCTTGTTTGTGTTTGGGTTTCGAGTTCCATCTGTAAAACAAATACTGCTGTCAGTCTACGCTCTTATTGTCTTTTTGTTATAGAAATAAACCGCAGCGGAGAAAGCGGCCATTTTAATTCACCCTTGCCGAATGGAAAGCCTGATCGTTTTCCCTTCAATGAAAAAATATCATAATTTCTAGTACGGTATCGAATAATCCTGCACTCAGTTGGCTACGACTCCAATTTCTCCCATTCTGTGTTTCTTTCCGTTCTCCATCCTTCCACATATCGACAGGCAAATTGGAATTGAATGAATTATGAATTCCACGAACGAAAACTGCGATAAATACGTCGATAACACTTGAAATCGATCTCGTCTGAAGCTTGGTTCCTCAATGACTTCGATTATTGTTTTTCAATACACGTTATCTATCAACAAGGGTCATTATCTATTTACGACTGAGTTATTTTTAATCGGAAAACAAAAACATTGTTTATTTCGTCTACCACGAAATCTTGACGAACAATTATATTGTCCAAACCCCAAACCGATGGAATCCATGAAAATAAAATAAATAAGGGGTTGAGGTTTCTCAACGAATGGCATTTACAAAATAATTTCCAGAGTAAATAAATAACCAAACATGAATTACCGATGTACGGTCTTCTGAATTTTTGTGAATAACTGAATGCACTAACCTCCCAGATATAAGCTACTGAATTCGAAAATTTTTTTAAGATCGCAATTTCAGAAACGTGTAATTCTTTAAAAAGCTCCCTGAAAATGAACGATAACTCCAAGGATTTGAAATGAAGTACAAAAAAACGTGTTTGCAAATAGGGATTCACGGCTTGGCTTGATTTTCACGATACTTGATTTCAAGTCAAGCTCAAGTCAAGCAGTAGTTTGTAAATCACAAGTCAAGTCAAGTATTTATTAATCAAGTACTTGAATTATTAATATTATTATTATCAAGCTACTTGATTTTTAGCAGTTTTATTGTGTAGTGTCACATCAATAAAACAATGATGAAATGAGAAGGAACTTCCAAAAAACACTTTATTTATTAAACTTATTGTATGAAAGAACCGAAAATATCAACTTTTTTGAAATATGAACATGAATTAAATCAATATAAATGATAACAAAATAAAAAATTATAGAAAAGTTTCTTAATACTGAGAGACCTCCAGGCTTTTCTTGATTTCTTAATTCTCCATTCAGGATCTAAGACACATATAGCATCTTACAGATTTGTCGCCTAACCCATTGCGGGTTTTTGTAACTGTAAGTGCAGCTCTGGAAAATTGTCTTTTGACAGGAGCTGAATATGCTGGCGTTGATAAAAATCATTGGCCATTCTGGCCAACTTTGAAAAGATATTTTTGAAACTACCAAAATCGACCAATAGAATTCATAGAAATGAGAGAAAACTACTAATAAAGTTACATTGGCGAATGCTTCAGTCTCTCGGCGCTCGAGGAATCCCCTTATTTAGTCTAAGCGCTCACGAGATGGCAGAAATATATGCCGTGCGACGCGTTCATATCGAGCTCAAGTAATATCAAGTAGCTCGATATGAAGTCAAGCAATAAATATCTAACGAGCTTGATTTTCAAGTCAAGAAGTTGGTTAAAATGTCAAGCTACTTGGCTTGATGAATCTCTAGTTGCAAAGGTTATAAACAAATTAAGATGAAAATAAAGCATTTGGTTTTCGTGAATAACTGATAAAATGTAAGAGATAAACTAAATCTGAAAAATAATTCTTAAAGAATAAAGAATGTATGTTCCTCTCAATTTTATCTTCGTGCTCAAAAACTCACAATAATTCGCTTCATAAGAGAAGCACGCATTGCAAACTAGCCACGCATATTTTCAGCGTTGATTTGAAGTTAATGGTAATTAATTTCCTAATAAAATCAAATATCACAATGTTTTTTTACAGAATATCATGATTTCCTTGTGATACTCATTTCAGGAAAACGTTACCATATCATTAATTGAAGAACAACCGCTGCACAAAGCATTTCACCAGCAGTAGAAAGTTTCCCCTCTCCAAAAGAATCAGTTGATTCATGAATATAATGTGCAGTGTGTTGTCTGATTAGATGAATATTTTGTTTTCGATGTCGAAGCAGATGGTCAGAATAACAACATCAAAACATTCAAGGAAGTTCCTGAGGAAAGAATACGAAAATAGGAATCTTCAGGACAAATAACTTATGATTTTTCTCTCCTGTTGTTCGATTAGCGTGCTAATTTACGAGAATAACATTTCACGTCTGATGAATCCTTTCAATTAGGATAAACAACGGGGCAATAACTTGATCAAATGACCACGTCCAGAATTGCGAAGGGGCTAATATTTATTTGTTTACCACTTCACCAACAAGCTCCTCTCCCCTGATGTCGGCTTCCTATAGTATCTCTCTCGAACAAGCTACATAATAAAACCCTTTATTAAAACTGGAATTCGAACTTTCGTATTTTTCCAATTATATACGGATTGTTTACCTTATCTATTTTTCTCCTTATTTCAAATCGAAAATACATTTTCTCTATTTCAGTATCGTAATGAGTTCATTATTGTACTAAAAACAGTGCTGCAATGAATTCATTACAGCATTGTTGTCAGTTATATTTTTCGTTTTGTGGTTGTCTACTCTAACTTGTCAATATAATATTGGTAATTCGGATATAGTGAAAGGATTTGCAACATTATTCGCAATTTCTCTCGATGCTGGTGGTGTTAAATGGATTTCATCAGACATAATTCACGAATTTAATTCCTTATTGTTATTATTTCAATTTTCAACTCGAACGATTCAAATTCGAATTCTGTAATCTGTCAATTTTCCTAACAGTCACGCCAAGATGACTAGGATGTATTATCTGAATTTTTCATTGAATGTTGACAATATTTCACAAAATTTGACTCAAAATAGAAAAGATTTGATGCAGAAGGCAATTCCAACACTCAACAATTTCGCATTCGAATGAGAGAATATACTATTACGAATCTATTGAATGAAAGGAGAATAAATGTATTTCAATTTCCAATTTTTGCTTCTTTCTTGACCAATAGAGGTTAGTGGTTACAATTGTAACCACTAACCTCTATTGGTTAGTGGTTACAATTGTAACCACTAACCTCTATTGGTTCGAATTTTCGGAATTCCGAAAATTCGATCCTGTAAAATTCAACTTCTGTAGTAAATATTTCTGTATGATTCCTTTAAATTCTCATCGTTACGTTAATATATATATGGAAAAACCCGATATACAGAACGAAGATATTGATGGCAAACCCATGTTTGTTACACCACTTTAATCTTATCGATAAAACCAGAAAACCTCTTGTCATTGTGGGTATGAGAAGAAGGCTTTGGCTTGGAATCGAATCCTGCTATCATATATTTTCCAAGCATTAAGAAGTGACACACTGAGTTCGTTCTTGTAGAAAATCCTGCAGCTGTTGTCTTGGAGTCAGTTTTCCAATACAACTCCGGAAATGGGAAGCAGATACGGAGATATTGAGTTTGCATATCTTGATTCATACAAAACACCTTTTCAGCGTGGAGAAAAAAACGTTTAGAAAATTCAGCTAGCTTATGCAAGGGATAAATGAGAATCTTCAGAAATTATATGTTTTTTCCAATCATGATTATGAGTTGAATTAGTTCAACCAGCTACTGTTTTAGATAACCTGCTCCAAGTTGGTTCAGATGTTTTTCAAGTATGTCCTATGTCAAACAAATTTCGGCAAATGATCAATGAAACATTCATTATTTATAATCTCACTTTCAGAGTAAGGTCTTTTCAAATAGTAAACGCACCATCAATGAATAAGCCAATCCTTGAAACATTATTATTTTTAGGACTGAAAATAGTAACCATGTAGTTCAGTTTTGAAAAAGAAAAAAGTCAGTATGAACTGAAAAATCAGAATACTTTGGAGGTGTTTTTTATATGAATTCGTTATCGTAGAAGCTTGAAGCTAAATCTATGACTTTCTACTAGGAATCTAGTTATTCTGAAACTATGCAATATTTCCATTTCTTTGGTACACAAAATTTGATTTGCAATGACAGGTTATTTATTCGATTTCTTTATCTTTCGTAAATTCGCAAAACGTACTGCGAAATGTACGTAATATGTAAACGGATAAAACATAATAGAATTTCCACTAATCTTAGTGGATTAGTGAAAATTACTTTGTTTCATTATTTTATCTATAATGAATTTCCATGAAGTGAGGACCGAATCCATTAAATTGAATAGAATGAGCAGATGAATTTCTATCATTCCATTTGGACGAGCTTTCTAAATTATTCGTCATTGTTACTCTTAATATATCATATAATGTTTGAGGATGGTTCAAGACCACTGCCTTACAGAAGTCCTGAATTCATTAAACTTGGCTGGATAAATTCTCTCATATATTTATAAAAATATAACTTAGGTCTACTTCATCGTGAATCAGGTAGATCTATGTAGCTTTAGCTTATATATCAGACCTTGGAAGATAATAGACAATTTTTTCCCAACTTAGGTTTTCATGAATGATACAGATCTACTTTATCATAAACCAGGACTTCCCCGCAACGGAATAACAATATCACTTTCACTCCAATGATTATACAAAATATTTTCAAGAAGATCTCAAATACGTCATTGGAAGAATTTGCAAGAGCTCACTTAAAACATTTTTCTGAAGAAAAACATCTGTATGAAAAAAGAGTATTGATCATTATCGCTCAAGAGCTGCAATATGACCAATTTGAAGTAGTGTGCTTCTTCTTTTCTAAATGAGATATATTTGTGGTCTTTTTTTGCTATTTTGACATGTTTTTGCACATAACTCCAAGGTATGACCCTGCAAACGAACTGAATAGTAGATGCATTTCTATATTCCTTTGGAATGTGCTTTCTGTTTGATCAACTCCAGGTACTTTCTTGGCAAACTGTATAATGAGGGCTCAAAGAGATCACCTTGTGGAACTCCCCCTGTTCAAGTTTTTTTTGTTTACCAATGAAACACCCAGCACAAGGGAGGATCAAGCTTCTGGAAATACACTGCGCAAAAAAATTAACGCACATTATGGAAATTTCAAATTTATTCTACAACTGAAGGTGTTCTCAATGATAATTATTTTTATCAGAATTATGCATGCATATGTTATCCACTTTCAACGTTTTTCTTCAATACAGATGTTTCTTCCCAGCAGGAATAAAAAAAGATGAGATTATCAGATTTAAATGTATTGGCTCCATTCTGAAATCAGTTGTTCTCGATCAATTCTAGTGATCAATAGTTTTTCTTTCATTTGATTTTCTACACTCGATCGCTATGCAACGCGAAACACGCAATTTGACCCAAGAGGAATGTGCCCAAGCGGTAGTTTTGCGAGAAGAAGGGTGGACATACACAAGAATTGCAGAAAAATTTGGAGTTTCCCATACAAGTGTGTCCAGAATGTTGCAGCGATTCAGGGAAACAGGTATGAATGTCCGAAGACCAGGACAGGGTAGACCACGGGTAAAAACTGCCATTCAAGAACGTTACTTGAGAGTTTCTTCGTTGAGACAACGGTTTGCAACCGCTCGCCTCCTTCAAAATCAGCTTGAGCAAACTCATGGGGTGCAAATTAGCATTCAGACAATAAGAAATCGCCTCAGAGAATATGATTTAAGGCCTCGTGTCGCGGCAAGAGGCCCAGCTCTTACCCAAGCCCATCGAAGGGCGCTTTTGGATTTTGCGAGAGAGCATATCCATTGGGAAGAGGCTGATTGGGAAAGAGTTCTCTTCACAGATGAGTCTAGATTCTGCCTCTACCATTGTGATCGACGTTCCCTTGTAAACAGACGTCCACATGAAAGATATGCTCAGTCAATTTCCTGAATACTACTGGTTTCGGGGGAGGATCGATTATGGTATGGGGTGGAATATATTTGACTGCTCGCACTGACCTAGTGGTCGTTGATAATGGAGCTATGAATGCTGATAGATATATAAGGAACATTCTTGAAGAGCATGTAGTGCCATTTGCCCCATACATTGGTGAAAATTTCATTTTTATGGACGATAATGCCAGACCCCATCGTTCAGGAGTACCTTGAAGAGGTTGAAGTCTCTCGAATGGAATGGTCAGCAAGAAATCCAGATCTCAATCTGATTGAGCAGGTTTGAGACAACCTCAATAGAAGGCTGAAAAGTTCAGGAAATCATCCATGTACTCTCAATGACTTAGGAATCCAACTCAGAGAAATCTGGGAAGGATTAGATCAGAACATTTTAAGAGCACTCATTTTGAGTATGAACCGTCGCGTCGTTGCCGAGCTGTAATTAACGCAAGGGGTGGAAATACCAAGTATTAAATCACTCATCAGCATTCCAGTATTTTGAAAATTGTTTATTTCCCTTCTTTCACATAAGATTCGGTGAAATTCTGAATTTTTCTTCCATTTAATGTGTCTTGTTTCGTTCAAAACCTTCCCGAGAGAACATAAAAAATAAGTTATAAAGTCAACGTAGAGTTAACTTTCATTAAAATTGAGATTTTCAGAATGTGCGTTAATTTTTTTGGGCAGTGTATATTTCCAATTGTAATTCAGACTGTTCCACACTCCATCGAATGTATGTTTGTGCTCTTAAAATATAATTCAGTTCATAACTTCAATTAATTGTGTTATTAAAATTGAATAGGAAGCCCAATAAGATTTTTCGTTAGTCAGATACGTACACAAATAATTCCAATTGAAATGAGATTCATCTTCCCGGAAACCTTCGATGTAGTTAAAAGGGGCCTAGATTTATCGACCAGAAAAGGTCCCTTGTTTCAGTAGTAGAACGTAAACAGAACGGAAGAGAGCCAGTAAAAAAAAGCTAGAAAGAAACACTATTATGAGGATTTAGATTCGTTTTCTTTACCTTAATGACCTCAACGGTGTCAGCGTTAAAAAACATTTTATCCACGAAAGAAGACAGACCCTCTTTCCGATCTATAGATTAGATGTCGGATAGTTGGGATCGAATGTTCTGGACCAGGAGCTGGCTGTTCAGCGGTCAACCAGGGCCGTTAATGGTGATTGCGGTCCTTCGTCAGATGTCAACGGCTAAGATTACGTACGTTCAGCCACAACACTGGCCCCCGCTGCAAAAAATGCCGATGAAAAGGAATACCAATAAAACAAGAGGGCAGACTGCTAAAGCTTGCCAGACCCTTTCGGTATCGAACAAAAAACTTCACAGATTTTCATCTGACTAATACCTGACGAAATGTCGATGTGAGTCGAACGTCAATTGCTATCGCTCAACTGTGCCGGAAATGTGTTCTCCAATTCCATGAAAAATTACACCCGAAAGCTTTGTTTGAGTTGGGACTTAAGATAAGTTGCCTGTAGTATAACTTGTATCTACGTTGCAAATTGTATCAGCTTCGACAATGGGTGTTTAGGAAGAATAAGAAATTTCTCCGTAGATATTAATGGTTGTTAAACTTAGTAATGTATCGTCAATAACCAGATGGTTGATGTGCTGATATTTTTTTTTGTTATTTAGGTCACAATTATAGAAGTAGTCCTACCATTCTAAATGCTGCTTAAATTCAAATCTACCAAAAACCAAACCAAAAATTTATCAGCTTTATAGCTGTTAGATGTGTAATCTGTAACAGCTCAATTTTTATCAGCAGAAAAATTCGAGGAAAAATGAATCTGCTGGCTCAATGGATCTGCTCTAAAGTAGATGTCTGAAATTTATGAAAACTTATGGTGAAAAAAAGTATCTGTAATCTCTGAAAATCAACCAGTTCTATAATACATTAGTTTCATATGAAAGCTAAGGAATTTTTTCGAATTAAATCGAATTATAAGAGTATTTTATTAGTGAAATCGATCGTCAAGCTCTATAGATCAAAAATGGAATTGAAACTGCTATATATTGAAGGAATAAATTCGATGGAAAACAATTAGTAATTCATCCCAGGCAGGCGCCATCCATATACACCACCAAATCTGAGCCTGGTGATTCTGTCGAAAAACGGTTGAGTTTAAATCCTATCTGGAGCCATTGTGCCGAGTATTGCGCAGCGTATGGCGCCATCCTACGGGTTTTGCGAAGAGTCACCACATATCTGGGTCTACTATAAAGTAGTTGTGTTGGAAAATCGATATGTGATAGATACAGATATCCAGAAACCTACGTGAATCTGAATATTATTAGTACAATTGATGGTAAACCCTGTGAGCTCTATGGATCTTCTAGATCTACTGCTTATTAGATATGTATATTTGATGATAGGAAAGCCCTGTGGGTCTACAGGACCTTAAGGTTGAATCACTTAATAGATCTATCAACTCTATAGAACTATGAGCTCAGTAACTACGCTATAAAATCAGGCAACTGTGCAAAATTCGTCAGTTGTGGAGTTATCAATCAGTTAGGAATGAATTAGATAGTAATTGACCAACTTCCGAGATTGGTTGTATTCCTCGAAGTTATCAATCTCGTATGGTATAAATATCCAGAAACCTACGTGAATCTGAATAATCAATGATGTACACTTTGATTAGTACAATTGATGGTAGACCCTGTGAGCTCTATGGATCTTCTAGATCTACTGCTTATAAGATATGTATATTTGATGATAGGAAAGCCCTGTGGATCTACAGGATCTTTAGGTTGATGAATTAATAGATCTATCAGCTCTATAGAACTATGAGCTCAGTAACTACGCTATAAAATTAGGCAACAGTGCCAAATTCGTCAATTGTGGAGTCATCAATCAGTTAGGAATGAATTAGATAGTAATTGACCAAATTTCGAAATTGGTTGTATTCCTTAAAATTATCAATCTCGTATGGTATAGATATCCAGAAACATACATGAATCTGAATAATCAATGATGTACACTATGATTAGTACAATTGATGGTAGACTCTGTGAGCTCTATGAATCTTCTAGATCTACTGCTTATTAGATATGTATATTTGATGATAAGACAGCCCTGTGGATCTACAGGATCTTTAGGTTGATGAATTAATAGATCTATCAGCTCTATAGAACTATGAGCTCAGTAAATACGCTATAAAATCAGGCAACAGTGCCAATTTCGTCAATTGTGGAGTTATCAATCAGTTAGGAATGAATTTGATAGTAATTGACCAAATTTCGAGATTGGTTGTATTCCTCAATGTTATCAATCTCGTATGGTATAGATATCCAGTAACCTACGTGAATCTACATAATCAATGATGTACACTATGATTAGTACAATTGAGACTCTGGTAGCTCTATGGATCTTCTAGATCTACTGCTTATTAAATATGTATATTTTATGAAAAGAAAGCTCTGTAACTTGATCCTTGATAAAGCATTCATTTATTTCATATAATTCGGAGACTGGTTGTAATTGCCATCTTCGTTTAATATGGAAATCAAGAATCCAACGTATAAATAAAAAATTGATGGAATTGGCGAAGAATTCCATTGGGAAAAGTCTACCTTGGCAGGGATACAGAACAAAATCAGGCAACAGTGCCGAATTCGTCAATTGTGGGGTTATCGATCAGTTAGGAACGAATCAGATAGTATTTGACCAAATTTCGAGATTGGTTGTATTCCTCAAAGTTATCAATCTTGTATGGTATAGATATCCAGAAACCTGAGTCAATCTGAATAGTCAATGATTCACACTATGATGAGTACAATTGATGGTAGACTACGTGAGCTCTATTGATCTTCTAGACCTACTTCATAATAGATAAGTATATTTCATAAAAAGAAAGCTGTATGGGTCGAATGACTCAATAATCTTTGAGTTCCATAGAACTATGGGCTCAGTAACTTGATCCTTGACAATTCATTTGATAGAATTTCCAGGCTGGTTGTAATTGCCATCTTTGTATAATATGGAAATCAAGAATCCAACGTATAAATAAAAAATTGATGGAATTGGCGAAGAATTCCATTGGGGAAAGTCTACCGTGGCAGGGGTACAGAACAAAATCAGGCAACAGTGCCGAATTCGTCAATTGTGGGGTTATCGTTCAGTTAGGAACGAATCAGATAGTATTTGACCAAATTTCGAGATTGGTTGTATTCCTCAAAGTTGTCAATCTTGTATGGTATGGATATCCAGAAACCTAAGTCAATCTGAATAATCAATGATTCACACTATGATGAGTACAATTGATGGTAGACTACGTGAGCTCTATTGATCGTCTAGATCTACTTCATAAATAGATAAGTATTTTTTATAAAAAAAACGCTGTATGGGTCGAATGACTCAATAATCTTTGAGCTCCTTAGAACTATGGGCTCAGTAACTTGATCCTTGATAGAATTTCCAGGCTGGTTGTAATTGCCATCTTCGTATAATATGGAAATCAAGAATCCAACGTATAAATAAAAAATTGATGGAATTGGCGAAGAATTCCATTGGGAATAGTCTACCCTGGCAGGGATACAGAACAAAATCAGGCAACAGTGCCGAATTCGTCAATTGTGGGGTTATCGATCAGTTAGGAACGAATCAGATTTTAATATTATCGAAGGCGGCGTAGGAGTTAGGAGTGCATACGTAACCAGCCGTCCGAGATGCGGCGTGTCAGGAGGGTAAAGGTATATAAACAGTAGTTATGATAAATATGCAGGATGGAGCGGAGGCATAGCGGGAACCAGAGAGCGGCATTATGGTGGAAGACAAATATTTGGCCCCGGCCGCAGCAGGGACTGCCATTGTCATAATATAAGACAATACGAATGCTGTATCTCATTTTTCATCTGGCCGATCTTTATAATCTGTATTTGCATCAGCTTGTAGCGATCTAATAATAACTCCAGGGAGGCAGAGAACTCCGAACATGCCGTCCACATCGCTCCGAGATACAACGAGATTCTTCAATTAAAACTTATGTTTATTTAGTATTCGAGGAGCGGGTGCGAGCCAGCAAAATGAGGAATGTTTAACCGAAATAATAAGAGATGGTGACCGAGAGAGCCCGTTTTGGCATTACTTTTCGCTAGTCGCGTTTCCGCATCCTGCGCTTCGCCCAGCTCTCTTGTTTACATCTCATATACGAGCCGCTCACACCATCAGATACACTCGTCGAGCCTATTTTTTCCCTTCTCCTACCAGTTCGGATTGAACAGCCCTCGGTTCCCGACTGTTTGGATACCGACAATTATCTTATTCCTGCCCAGAAGCTCATGATCTACATGATTCGCTGAAGAGAACCATTACGATGAGATGCTGCAACGAAATTGCACGCCTTTGGAGTGGAGTGGGTGGACGCTCTTATTCATGCAGTTGTTCGAACTATATGGTCGCTGTACATAAACTGCACTTTCAATTGAACTTTGACCGGTTTTTGTAATGGCTTCCAACATTATCTCGCCTTAAAAGTAACGTTGAAATTTTGATTGGCAAGATTTGCAGTTCAATTCTCGCCGTAGTGCTTGTAGTGGATCAATGGACTAGTTTTCATTTTTTTGTTAAGGATTAATTCTGGAAATTTAAGTAAAATGAAACAAAAATGTGGAAGAATCATTGAAATATCTCTAGAGATGAAAAAGTTATGGGACTTTGAAGTTGCGCTTGGAAGAATAATTTCATAGTACGTGTAAGTGTCGTGACGTCACACACTAGACGACTGGTATTCGCAGAGTGCTTACGAATTCATTGGTGTACAATCACTTGTGCCGTTCGTGTCGTGTTTTGTTCGTTACACGATGGCTGAAATAACTTACTATATACATACATATAAATTACTTTTTTCTCTTTTTAGGTTTTACTCCTCAGATAAATATGTTTTGCCATTGATAGACTTCAACAACCAGTACACAACTACAAACTGTTTATGAAACGTTTTTTAAATAAATAATCGTTATAAGTTGAACCATGATGTAGCAAACTCAAAAGTAGATACTTACTTGAAAAGTTTAACTCCTTTTATTTCTGCACTGACATAAGATGGATTTGAAGAAAAAAACTCCATCACTGCGAATATATCTATTTTAGGCAAATTGTCACTTCGTCCTTTCACGAAGCCTTCTTCCATTATGGTGACATAAAAACAAAACTCGAGTTGAAACTACACTGTACAACTACAAACGGCGCGAGAGCCTTGGCGTGGCTAAGTATTTAAACGTAATTTATGGTGTAGCGATCACAGGCAAGAGCCGTGACGTCACAGACCAAAGACGTTCCGCGCTAAAATACGTAAATTTAAATAATCTATTTCTCAGTCATTTATTGATGGATTTTCAAAATTTTTCCACTGATTTATCAGTTTTGCTCTATATTTTAATTCTATCGTGTCAAATATAGTATTATCAACATCACTAAACTAGTCCATTGATGGTAGACTGACGGTACTCTATGGATCTTCCAGATATACTTCATTTTAGATATGTTTATTTTATGAAAAGAAAGCTCTGTGGATCTACAGGATATTTATGTCGAATGACACAATATTACTATCAACTCTATAAACTATGGGCTCAGTAGCTTGATCTTTGACAAGAAATTCATTTATTTGAAAGAATGACTGGTTGTAATTGTCATCATACTGCTAGTAGCACAAAATTACATAAGACATATCTCTGGGATTGGCACAATATTATTTTAATTCTTAGTATGGTAAATTCTTCCAGACACACAATCCTGGTAGAAGAAAGACTGCTAGGGTATCGTACTGTAGAGCTTAAGAAGTACTGGATCACAGTCTATTTAAAATTGTATCATCGAAAACGGATATTCAACTCACTTTGAGGGTAACGTTGGGGTTTTTGAAGAAATTTTGATTGACAAGATTTGCAGTTAATTTCTCGCCGTAATCCTTGGAGTGGAGAAACCTTACAATCCTACCACTGGGAGCTGAAAAAACTCATCTTACAATCATACAGCTAGTAGCAGAAAATCCCATACGATCATATCTCTGGGATTGGAACAGTATGAGGTTAAGTGTAGTAAATTGCTCCAGGCACGAAGTCCTGGTAGTAGAAGAACTACTAGAATCGTACTGTAGAGCTAAAAAAATTCTGAATCACCATAAAATTAAAATTGTAATATCGAAATTTGATATTCTACTGCCTTTGGGGTTTTGAAGGAATTTTGATTGGCAGATTTGTGGTTGCTCCAGAAACGTAGAAGTAGCAGATCTGCTGGGATATCCTACTGTACATTTGAAAAAGTTCTGAATCACCATATGATTGGAATTTTTGTTTGGAAATCGGATATTCGACCCCTAGAAATTCTGTGCAGGTGGTTTTGGACAACCAAAAGCATCAAAGCCCCACCCACAGTACTTACGAGTAATCTCCTTAGATACGTAGAGACTATTGTATTATAATAAAGTATCCGTTCTTTCACTACTTAAATCCACCATGGAAAAGCTTTAGAACTAATTAATACCTCAATAAGGTTACGTTTATTTGAAGAATAACATACACCCTTTATTCATCTGGATTCTTCAGATGTACACAGTTAGATCAGAAAAAAACCCTCAGACCAAATTTCTATCTCTTTTAGTTGATCATGTTTCAGTCTTGACTGCTACAATAATGTTAATCCTTTTCCTTATATGAAAGCTTCCCGGAAAAGCATGAGCAATAAGAAGCATCTATAATTCTGATGTTCAAGCTTTTCCAGAATGATTTTTTAAGTGATCTCTCATAGATTCTATCAATCTTGAAATCATTTAGACCATGATGCCTATACTTTTTATTGTATAGCCCTGGACAATGGTGATAATGGAGTAATATAAAAATAAGTAATAAATCTATATGTGAGCTGTATTGATCTACTCGGTTTCCTATAAGA
Source organism: Harmonia axyridis (assembly GCF_914767665.1). Lineage (NCBI taxonomy): Eukaryota > Metazoa > Arthropoda > Insecta > Coleoptera > Coccinellidae > Harmonia > Harmonia axyridis. The sequence continues at coordinate 4,482,265 of NC_059508.1, forward strand.
ATGGTTAACTGGATGAAGAATTCTATAAAAGGGAGATTGATCTACAAGCTCTATAGATCTATGCTGAAATTAGTCTTCGAAGGTTTTCTTACTCTTTCATTCTGTCTGATTGTTGAGGGATTCTATCCAAAAGAATTGGTTTGTTTGTTCTATAGATCTACAAGGTTGATCGTGAAAAATATATGTAAAATTCATGAAATTGTCTGTTCAGAAAAATTGATCAGTAATCTTCGAAGACCTATGAGCTAAAGGATCTATCAGTTGAGTAAAATTTTTCAAGAAGTATATTCGCATAAATCAATATTTAAGCTCTATCACAATTATGATGATGTAGATCTATAAAATCCAAGGTCTAACACTCTATGAATTAAATTGATTATGAGATCTCCAGATCATATGATGACGATCAAAGTACTTTTAAAGTTCTACAGAAAAAAAAATTACTTCATTCTGTTTTTAAGTTCAATAATACTCGAAACGAATGAAATTCCAAAAAAAAAATTCGATAATTTTCTTGAGGCTAACCCTTCTTCTGGCCATAAGCTGCGCACTTGAAACCTCACTATGTTCAAGATCAGAACTCAATCTTTTGAAAACTTTTACATTTGAGGGGTCTGTGACAAATATGCTAGGAGATATATCGATTCTTGGATAGAGATTGAATTTTTACTGTTTTTTCCCAAATATCGAGTTCAAATTTCCTCAAAACTGTGAGGTCTGCGAAAAATCGGTGATCATAATTGACGAACCCGAAAATCATTTGTCAAAAAATTTTTCTAGAATTTTCCAAACCTTCCTTTAAAAAAATTAAGAAAAATTAATAGTTCCTTCATGGAACTTTTGTACTTTTTTATTGATTAATTCAATTACATAGATCACGAAGTAGCTTTCAGTTGGGCGATTAGTTCATTATTTCATGAATTATATTCTAATTGATCGACTAGTTGATAATTGAAATAATTTTCGTTGGAATGCGATGATTTTCGTCCACAACAGCGACGACGTTGGCTCGATGTTTTTTGCCGTCCTTAACAATTTAGTCGGAGGCGAATAAGTGGCACCCTCTGAGCCATTAGCCCAGAACGCTGTCCATTTGGCTCGGACCGTGCTACGTCAGCAGTCTGTCCTTTCTCCCTTCGCGACTTTTCCAGCCTTCTGCGGTCCCACCCCTATCTCTCATTATCATATTCAATCTCATTCTGGTTGAGGGGAATTAGCTGTAGCTATATGACGTGTCAAATGCAACGTGCATTTCGAGTGCTCTCTCGAGTTCATTTGGAGATTTCACGATAAGTTCTGTCGTCTAAAAAAATACCGATAGCGTAATTTAGGACAGTTAGTTGATTTGGAGATTTGTTTGAGTATAAAAATAGAATAAACACTCTGGATCTTCATTGTTCGCAAATAACGATATATACAGAACTGAAATTCAGATCCCTTAACATTAAGTTGAAAATCAACCATCTTCAGTTTTTTCTGAATGAACAAAATCCTGCTGAAACTAAAATTCCTGCTGATAATTATATTCAGTCTCATTCTGGTGGATGGGAATTAGCTGTAGCTATATGACGTGTCAAATGCAATTTGCATTTCGAGTGCATCTCGAGTTCATTTGGAGATTCACGATAAGTTCTGTCCGATATAGTAATTGAGGATAGTTAGTTGATTTGGAGATTTGTTTAAGTATTGAAGTGAAATAAACTATCTGGATCTTCGTCCCTCTTAAATAACGATAAATGTTTTAACAAAAATGAGTTATTCTTTTTTTTATTTCATTTATAGAAACTTATAATGTGTATTAATCCAAAACGAAAATCCTGCGATCTTCTCAATCAATAATCAAAAATCCTGCTGACATCTACATATCCCAATAACCTGAGATCTAACTCATTTTCCTCGATACAGAAAACAATCCCAATAAAAGTATCAGTTGTCTTTCAACAAAAATATTATCCACACATGAAACAAAGCATACCATTAAGGATGGAACACCTCCTGAAACATTTCTACTTCCGAACGAACTTAACTGACATTCACATCCCTTAACATTATGTTAAATATCAACCAATCAGTTTTTTCTGAATGAAGAAAATCCTGCTTTAACTGAAATTCCTGCAGATAATTATATTCAAACTCATTCTGGTTGGGAGTATTAGCTGTAGGCTTCAGCTACGATCTTTCGCAAATAATGAAAAAATTCCGGCTGACAAATAGATATTCCCGAATAATCTGAAATTCAACCCATTTTTTCGACATATTACTTAATTCCAATGTCTGTCAACAAAAATAGTCTGCTCGAATAAAATCAAGAATTGAACTCCTGCTCAAACATTTCTAATTCAAAATGTACCAAATTGAAATTCACATCCCCCAACATAATTTTACATATCGAATAAAAAGTTTTTTTCTGAATGAAGTTAATCCTGCTCAAACTAAAATTCCTGCTCAGAATTTTATTCAATCCCATTGTGTTTGAGGAATTTAGCCCTAGCTATATGATGTGTCAAATGAATTGAATTCCTGCTGAAACATTTCTACTTTCACATGAACAAATGATTTATTTTTGATATGAGGCATTACCCATTGTAAAAATTTTATATTTATATTGAAGAACCTTCATCAAGCATAGAATGAATTGAATTCAATATTTTTTCATATTGTAATATTTGTTTCGACAATTCCGTAGAACCATTTTTCGAAATATTAAATTCATAATCATCTAACACAAAAACTTCAGTTAACATAAATTGAGAATCACTGGACGCAAGAAAGATACAGAAAAACGTCATCATGAATATATTCCTGCGAAATATATTTGGTAGGATACTCGTGCGTATCAAATCATATTGAAGGCCGTATATTTTCAATAATACACAATTCCCCTTTTCTATACATTTAGGAGTCCGGCAGATGTAACATATGCAACTCCAGGAATAGCGTTATTCCGCCTTAATATTCACAGACCGCTGTCCCAACAAATAATCGACACTGGTGTCAACGAAGAAAAAGGGCAATTTGAAATACAATTTTATATAATCTTTCTTCTTGATATTCCGAGGGTAAAATTGCATGTGAGGAGGTTATAGATCTTCTATCATATTGAAGTTTCGCTGTTTTAGTGTTTCTTACCCTACGCAATGTGCATGATATACAGGGGTAGGAATATGGATTCATACTTCATTTTTGACAAGTTTAAAGATGACCAGTTCCATCAGACTGAAGCTGAAATAACATAAGACATTCAATTTCAACTGACGAATGATTATAGCAACCAAAAAAATAATCAAAATTATTCAATTCAATGGAACAGCTTTTTTCAAAAACTAATCAATATTTGAGTACTTCAAATGAGGTTATTGAATATATATCATATGCTAAATAATCTTTGTCAAATAGACTCCTCTAACCCTTATAATAATTTATTAATGTGTCTGTGTAACACTGTTTGTGGGTTCAATGAATTCCCGAAATTATTTATTTATTCAACCATAAATTCAACCATTCTACAAATATTATGAGATATAGAATAAAAATTAATAAAAATTATTTGAACAAGCAGAAATAACACCTAAACCAAAAAATATCACAAACTAATGAAACACTTCAAAAAACGCTTTAGTTGAGAAATTGTAACTTAAAACAACTCTATATCCATCGACCTAGCAGCACGTAGAGCTCTATCAAGAGGGTTGTTCATTGAATAATTTGTTCTACTGAACTTAATTCTGAACAAATCCCAGGCTCTCAAGTCCCTATGAGGAACATTTATTCGAATTTTTTCCAGTAGATAGGGACAATCGATAAAATTATTTATAATTTTATAAATCAATATAATACCAAAATTACGAAGTCTCGTTTCTAGAAGATTAAGAGACAAACTATTACGAATAATTTCATAATTGATGTAATCGTAAGGGTAACACCATTTATATGATATCCACTTCAAAAATTTATTTTGTACCCTTCCAATGAATTGAATATAAACTCTATAAATAGGTGACCACACTACACAGGAATATACCAGTATGCTTCTTACATGGGCAATGTATACAATTTTTATTGTAGGAACTCCAAAATGTTACATATTTTTCTTATGGAACCCGAGCATTTTAAAAGCCCTAGCAGACACATTTTGTACATGTTCAATGAAGTTCAAATTTACGTCCAATAGGATTCCGAGCTCTCTTACTACATTAACTGTTTTTAAACAGGATCCGTTCATCGAATAATCTTTCCTGAAAATTTCTCACAATCTTGATTATTCACATCAACATTATCCGAATTACTGACTGAATTATAATAATAGGTTAATGAGAACAGCTCGTTTGGTATTAAAATTCATTTATCCTTCTTTATTTCTATCAAGTGAAAGCAGATACAATTTTAAACTCCAGAATTATTATTCCGACAAAAAATACATAGATCAGGAGACTCAAATTTCAAAAACATGAGCGAACTCATGTTCTGAACTGAACTGAACAACCAAGGATTAAAATTAAACATATAGTTCTTCACTGGTGCATTCGCCATTTTGCAACTATCATAAAATAAGCTTGAAAATCTGTCGAAATCGGAGTACAATTCATGAACATAAGAATTAATTATATACTTTGTGATAAACAGAAATTATCATTCCAAAATTCACCTTGATAATATAGCTTTCATGTAGAAAATTGATATGAATTTTATTTTAGATATCTTCCGATATTATACTGCAATAATATCCATGTCTGGCTTCGAAAATAATACAATACAGACAATTTCATTTTATTGATCAAATAAATTTTTGCATTTTCAATCGAATGAATAAATGGAAATCATACTTATGAAAGTTGTGCATTCGCCATTTTGCAACTTCTATTGATATTCGTAAAATGCTAAATTTCTATGTAAAATTTCTGTTTTAAAAGAATATATTATCAAATCATTTGGAGTAAATAATGAGCGCTACCAAATTAACGATTAATTTTCTATTTTCTGATATAATTCGAATCGAAAATTTATGGTGGAGAACTTTTTCAGCTGAATTATGATAAAAAATTCATATATCTAGATTTCCTTCACTCAGCAGGAGCTGGGTCTAGGTCCTAATCGAACTAACCCCAAAGAAATCGGTGGCTCAGCTATATATGTACACGGGTGAACATAAAGTCTGGTGCCTCTGAAGGGATTCTAGGGGAAGCTGATGTAAGGGAGCACAGTCCAGCGACCTCTGAAGATTTAGGATTGTGTTTATGGACGAGGAGGCTGAGAGCTTCGTGTGCTGCACGTAAGAATCGAAGAGGTGGGAGGTGGCAGATTGTAGGTGTTGGTATTGCGCGAAGACCTTGGGTTCCGCCCGTTCTACTGCCACTACAGATACACACATACAAACAACACAAACTGCATCGGCGCATCTGCGAGAGCCAGGACCGCCTACGACTCTCCTATGCCATCTCAGCGACTTCAATGACCCTTTTTGCGCAACAACACAACTAACTCTTGTTCTTTCTAGCGAAAAAGAAATAATTAATAGGCGCTGTTACCGTTTATGTATTTAGTTGTGTTTAGGTGTTGTGCTGTGAGTGAGTGTTTACCTGCAGGAATGAAGTACTGCGAAACACGGATGCTGGCTTCATTTGCACAGGTTTTTAACAATTTTTTATTATTGCTTGCACACATTCAACAACAACAACACATCACATTCGTACAAAATATATTTTTAAATAATTTCACTTCCAAACCTGAACAGACAATCTCGTATTCATCCAAATAAGCATGTCACATCACATTTTCAAAAACTGCACTTGAACCGAATTTATTCTAAATTGAAAATATCTGCAGGAAATATTCCTTTTTGATCCATAACTTTGTGGAAATCCAAAATAATAATGAGACTACATAAATGAAATCAGTCATACCTCGTGTATAAGTGCCTCGATTTTATCGAAATTCCATCCTGTTCTTCAATTTCCCAAAGCAGTCTTATGTTCATCGAAAGAAATATTTAGATCACTCCAAATGTCGAAAGTATACTAGTTAAAACACATTTCATTTCAATATGCAAAAATCCGAAAAAAAATTTAAAGGCTTATCGCAATCATTCGAAAAATTCTGCTGAGAAGTAATCCCTTCAAATAATTGAAATTTAAATCATTTTCTCTCGACACAGTACTTACGATCAACGAAACAAAATATTTTCTGTCAAAACCAATATTCTGCTCGAATAAAAACTAAAATTCAACTCCTGCTGGAAATTGCTACCTTTAAACTGAATGAACTGAACTTATATTAACATTCCTTCGAAAAAACATAAAAAAAAACGATTCGAACTGTCAGGTTTTTTTTGATGAAATCAATCCTGCTGAAACTGAAATTCCTGCTGAAAATATTCATCTCTATCGAAACTCACATTCTTCAACACAAAACCATACATAATACGAACAGAAACAAAACAAATTCCATTCCACTCATATCCATGTATTTTTCGTTGAGATTAAATTCCTGCGGAGTAGAATATTCGACGCCGTTCTGCTGCCGTCGGGACGCTATTCGACCCTCACGGCACGGACGACGATGCTCAACTGAATTTCCGACGAGCATTCGATGAGAGCTTGTAGCTTGTTGTATACGTATATACAGGGATCACAACACATAAACATTTCGGCCTAGTTTCGCCGTTTCACGTAGTTTCCAAGCGCAGTCTCTCGCTGGGGAGAAAATAGTATGAAACTCATGAATGAACGTGGAATTCCCAGCTGTGGCTGGAATTATCATTCACAACGTGTATTTGATACAAGGTTTTTGAAGGTAATATATCGATTCAATTAAATTCGATTTTATATTTGGGTGAAAAACGTTTTTTATAAGTTCAGAAAATTCTTCAACAAACCGTTCAATATTGATTAAATCCATTGAATTATACTGAATTGATACGTGAAAATTATTTATCATTCATGCTTATTCAGTAATTTACTAATATAGTCGAAAAACGTCGATATAAGTATCATAAAACCTATTGTTCTAATTCGTAGTCCGTATATCAAATAAGTTCCTGGTCTAAGACCTATTCAATAAGTTTTTCTTGAAGTATTAATTTTATCTTCTAGCAATTAAATATTTGTCCTATCACTTTCGATTTTTTTATCACATTTCATTTAACTTGATCCATAAAACATATTATCTAGGGATATTTCCATAGAAACTACGAAAATTCAACAATTAAATTTGCTAGTCTATAACAACCTTTTACCTGTCCAACGATCAAGAAAAATCATTATACGATTTAAGGAAATAATAGAATTACGTGTTGTACAAAATGGCGAATGCGCCAAATTGATCGATGTGTATTGATTGAAATTTTTTCGAGCAATAATCTGATTTCATTCCAGTATTAGAAAAAAAATGGAAGTTCGAGTTGTTCAATATTGGAATATATCATTATCCTTGAATGCTATTGGAAAAATACTGAACACTGCCTTGAACACAACACTACAAGTTTTGAATGTAAATATTAGATTTTTATAATGAATTATGCCTTATCTTTTGATATATGATACATATTTATCTGAAAACACAATTATCTCAGCAAAAAAATGATTAAAATTATAAAAAATTGCATATTCAAAACAATAGCTTATGAATCTGATTTATCAATGAATTAGTATAAGAAATTTTTATATTTTCATACATTTTGATTCGAACAATATCAAACACGAACAGATATGTAGAGGTGCCATATCAAATTTTGAGAGTTCAATGGTAATTCACCATATTATAGTAACTTGTGTTGAATAATATAAAGCTTCAGAACATTACTTTTAATCAATTCCAAATATTTTCCAAAAAAATATCTTCATAAGATTCTTTTAAATTTATCATACTCTCTTTCAATTCATTCTATAACTATGGTTAATATTATCTATCATTCTATTTTGTTTTTGAAGTATATAACCTCCAAAAACACTAAAAGTTGATGAAAATTTGGAAAGCCTTGCACACTAAAATTCATTTTTGTCACATATCTAGTAACTCAATTGCAAAAACTTCTAATAGTTATCCAAAAAAAATCGGGAAGAGCTAAGATCTAATGTCAGGATCTCTTGAGCGTCCCTTCATTCATATACGATTCCATTTTTGCCGGTTTGTTTGATCTTTATATGAGTTCTGATGACAAGATCAAAAGAATAATCTCCCATATATATTCGCTACCTTCTCAGTTCTAATAGTAACTATCAGGTATGATAATAATAAAATTTACTTAGATTTATCTTCAATGGAAAATTTCATTAGGATTGTTTCATGTATTCCCTAGAATTTTATGAAATTTATATGAGTTTGCTTGATTTCATTTTCAATTTAATCAAAAAGTAGGAATTCTATTCATTGGAATTTTCATCTAAGTGAATTTTTCGTTTGTTGCAGAATGTAACCTCCTGCACAAGAAAATCTATGGGTGCAACTCAATCCTATGACTAATTTTCGAGATACAGGGTGTCGAAATTGGAAAATGGATTAAAGGATTATTTCAGGAAGGAAAACGTTTTGAATTAAACACTTTTATGGTACAAATATTGCTTACCCATAATGTATTAATTTTTTGACTGGTTTTAATAAGTAGTTAGGTAAGGGATGAGTCAAATAGTATTCGAAATGGAATACGTTTAATTCATAATTTACCTTGAATTTGAAAAAGCATCTTTTTGAAAACTTTTGTATTAAAGGTAGCCCCTCTTAAGATATTAACCTGTTTATCTCAAAAACTGCTCATAGTAGAACCAATACTGTTTGACATTATAATAGTATACTCGAACTTAGAGATGGCACGAGTGCTGGACATCTGCTTCCCAAGAGGCTGAATAGTAGAAGAAACAAGACTACGTCTTAAGAAAAGAGGAAGAAGAAGTAGAAGAACTGAGAGTAATGACAGAAAATTGAAAAAGTCCAGATTTTTTTAAATTACAGAGCGAATTATGAACTGAGCGAATTTCATTTGGAATAATATTTGACTCACCCAGTATCTAACAATAACTTTTTTCAAAAACCAGTCTAAAGTTATTACCTTATGGGTAAGCAATATTCGTAGCGCAAAAGTGTTTTATCCAAGATGTTTTCTTACGAGAAATGTTCATTTCCATTTTTCATTTTCGACACCCTGTACCTCGAAAACTAGTCTTAGGATTGAGTTGGATCCATGGACTTTCTTGTTCGGGAGGTCATATTCTAAATCAAACGAAAAATTCAGAAAAATTAACTGGTGACAATTTTTCATTGGGCAGGTGCCTAGTCCTTCGCTCAAATTCATCTTCTAGGGAATATTTCATGAAATCACTTTTTCAGTAATTTCATAAAATTCGTGAATCGCATAATCCTCCAGTATAATCAGTACAGAATCCCAAATCAAGAGAAAACGGGGGGAGTAAATATCAGTATTGAGGGATTTGGAAAAAAACGGTAAAATTGACAAGAATGATTAGGCAACTGGGTGTAAGGGCTGCGGAATCCCTTCATCTGTCAATGTTTCACCCCCGAAGTTTCATTATTGCTTCGGCAACACGGCGTGAACTGATTCGCTGGAATCTTTTATATTTAAATTGCTAGTGGTGGGCTTCTCGTGTAAATATTCCGCTCTTCTGCCATCCTCATCAGAGATACAGATATTTACTCAACTGTATTTTTCTTCGGAGAATTATTCGGATGAAGTTTTTTACTCCACGTTCCCGCCATTTAATTTCATTGTTCTTTCACTCCTGCTGGATGTTTTATGTTTCTTTCGAGTTTTCTATTTGAATGTATGAGATGATGCACCTAATGAAATGCTAAATTGCATCTTCCCCCTCTTTTGAATACTACTTATTGTTTATTTTCTGCCTTCTTTTTAATGACTTATTCATTATTCTTTTTTATCAAGTTTTCGTTTTCATGCGGCGACTTTGAGGCCAGTTCACTTTTCTTGGAAACAATTAACTTCTTTAAGGAAAAACGACGGAAATTTTTCTACAAAGATTCATTATCTTCATAATAATGATATTCAAAACTGCGTTGAATGATAACGTTTTCCTCAAATGAATCTTGAGTTTCATTTTCAAAATTCGGATAGTCTTATGACAAAACATTGAACATTCTTCTATTTATCACTGACACCTGGATCCACAAAGGATATGATAGACTTACAATATTTAAATAAGAGTAACTGCAACTGACTGAGAAGCCAATTGCAATTAGTTGAACCCATTTACAGTTCTTGTGATCTCTAACGAGCGTTCAAAACCTTATGACTTCATGTCAGTACTTTTCTCTTTTTTTTTCCAATATTCTGCTTGAATTTTCTATCTTTTTGATGATGAGATCAGTACCAACTTCTGCATATTGTTTGAAATTGTGTATTTTATATTCACTCGCAGAATCTCAACTTAGTGTGATCTGTTGTTACAGAAATATCAGGGAATATTTTTTGTAATTTCATATTTAATATTCTATGGTTTGAAGACGCTAGCCACACAAAATTTCGGATAAAGATTAAAAATATACACAAAAAATTCGTCTTGATCTTCCTATAGGTCTAATGATGTTATCGGGTTGAAATTTTGCATAGAGTTCGAACTGTTATTCCATATGAACATCCAGAATCTCAAATCTGTCGTTTTTGTGGTCACGAAAATGTTGGGTAATAATTTTGCGATATTCTTCTTGAATTTTTTAAGGTTTTGGTTATGCGATCAACATAAAATTCAGCAGGGAGCTCGAAATTGTAATTCAACATCCAAATTCTAATTTTCATTTTTATCAAATCTGCAATTTTTGAAAAAAAAACAGGAAAACCGAATTTCGTACGACTATATTTACAGATGTAATGATTAATTAATCATTCGAGACCATCCTCAACTCAAAATTCGAAAATTACCGACAATGTGGCGAAATAAAAGATCGAAGATGTTCAGGGACGAGCGCTCAAAAAGTAAGAGGCGTATTACTAAAAAATTTAATACAAAGTTATGAGTCAACAGAGCAATTCAGAGGGATGTGAATAGGTCGTAAAAATAACTTCTTGGGGTAAAATCGCTATGGCATAGGGTTTGGGAATTCACTAATTTGAATGTTGCTCTTTCCCAACATAAATATGACGAAATTGCTTTTTAGAAACACCTCAACTATTGATATTCAAGAAGGGAAGGCTTCTCCGCAAAAACTCGAGAAAAAATCCTTACCCATGATCGCATATTTCATATGCAAGGAGCTGTTTTGCTTGCTAGGGCAATATTATTTCCATATTTTTCACATAATGCGTCTCTGTATATGGGTTTTATTCCATGTGACATCATGGTAATGCATTTTAACGTCTTATCATTCATTGGGGGTTCTGCGCAACTCTTTGAAAACAGCTACCGGTAAATATTTGTTAGAGGTTGACTTTCAGGTAATTTATATTCCATACTTTCATATCCTCTGTAGCGACTCTAATATTCCACACATAAATATTCACCCTAGACATTTATTTTATGAAATATATCTCGCGCTTATTATATTTCTCACAAGAATAACTATATGCGGTTTTTTCATTGATCTGCGATGGAAATCAATTCAACAATCATTGAATAAGACATTCTAAAATGAAACAATGAATTTAATGAATTCTAAAAACTCTGAATGATTTTTGTGTTGGCAGATTTTGAATTTGAGTTGAAATGAGAAAAAAATTATGAGAATGACAGCATAGTATTGCGTATTCATTGGCGTAATCATGTAGTTTTTTTTGGAAATTCGGAGATTTTCCGTTATATTTAAAATATATTATTATATTTTCCATAGTATACTAACATGTCATCTTGATTATTCCGAGAAGAGAGAAGCCAAAATAATAATTTTTTGAATATTTACTTAAATAAGTCTGAATCGCGCATTCGCCATTTCGTGTTGGGTCTAAATTTTCCTATCGAATCAAGGGCGTAGAGATGGGGGGTACTGGGGGTAATTGACCCCTTCCTCAGGATTTCCAAAATATAAAATTTCAGAGTTCTCTCAAAGACGAAGAACGAAAATGTTTCCATAAAATGAACCAATAATCTTTTTGATTTTCTTTAAAATCGACACATCAGCAAAAAATCAGACCCTTTTGCGGTTTATGAGTTCATTATCGCTTTCAAGATGATTACTTTCATTGTATTACGAGCACTACTATGTCCGTGGTTTATTATTTTCCTTTATATACCTGCTTTCTCGGCTTTTTCCTTGTTTTGTTGTGATTTTTGCATTCGTCATCGGTATTCAATTACCCGTTGTTTTCGGATACATTTTCGTCACAAAATTTTAATACTGCAGTTATTGAAGAATTGAACTGAGTTATTCGCATAGAAAAATTGTCTATGCTGTGTTTTACAATTTAATGTGTTTCATTCAAATTGCAATTTATTTGAGAACACACCAGTTTTGAATTGACTATACAGGGTGTTCCTAAATTGGAGGTACAGACAAACGAATCATTTTAAGAAATAAAGTCCTATAACATGGGTTCGGAAACGATTCGTTTTCATGATACAGATGTTAAAGTTCAAGTTTTTTTCCCATAGCACCTTCACAAGACATTTAACTCAAACTCGACATAGATATTTCAATTTGAAGTTTTCATCATGTGATATGCTAATTTTTGAAGTCAAATCAACAGGTTGATATTTTTTCTGAAAGAGTGCTCACTTCTTTCCACTAGAATTTTTTTTTCTGGAGAAACACTGGTTGTTTAGAAAATCTAAAAAGAAACTCTGGTCCAGTACTACATTTTAGAGTTTCTTGTCGGTTCTTGTCAAACAAATCTTCACTAATCCTCGGGAAAATTCAAATTATTAAAGATCCAGTGAGCTGTGATAAATGAATTGATTATAAGTTTTGGTACTTATTTACCCAATTTTTAGAGAATATTAATAAAAATTCGATAAACTAGTATGAGCATCACAAGAAAAAGGACAACAAGAAACACCCTGCATCTCAAAAACAAAGCGTTTGCGGGCCCATATATAGGAAATTTTATTCTTAAAATTATTCAAGGAATCTCTCATTTTTCTTTGTACTCTCAATTTAGGAACATCCTTTATAAGGTCGAATCGGTAATCAAAAAAATGCTATTATTTCTAGTAATTTTTTGTTTAAACTTCGTTATCAAACCTTTCTTTTTCACGTTACAGACATGAATAAATGTTGCCGTAAAAAAAAATTTTTTTTCGATTACCCCTCCCCCAAGAAAAAAAGATCTAAGTCCTTATATCGAATAATGAATAAGCTGGTTGTGAATAAGAATTCAAAAAGCAAATATAACTGTTTCTTGTTCCAATACAAGAATCGAGAAATGGCAAGGCCAGCTAATGCACTTCTGAGGAAATAAAGGGGGATCGAAAACTATATTACCCAATAAAACATGCTTACCGCGTACATATCCGTTGACAAATGTACAGTTTTAAAGGAAACAGGGGTAGCCGTCGTAATTTACAATGGTCAGTCTCAATACGGACCATGACTGCTGAATTTCACACTTTATGAGAACGTTGCTGAACTTAACGATGGCCCTAATTTATTGAAGTCCGGCAAAACTGCCAATGCACCATGTGTCGTTGTGCCAGCGACAGCCACCATTTGTAACTTCTTGGGGTTGTCCTCAACTAAACAGGAAACTGCTAAATATTAATAACTCTCGATTACCTTACACTTACTAAATCCAACCGATTTATCAATTCCAGTCATTATCCGTTTGTCCAGTCTAACAATCCGTGTAAGGGTATTTTGCACCCCGTGACCCTTAATTTATTGCGTAAGTATCCCTCACAAAACTGAAGCCATAATTTCATGCACTGTTCATGACAAATTAAATTACTTAGACCTACCGTTTTCGGTTTGACAAATCGCAAGGTTTATTTCAGATGCTGGACGTGGCGGTTTCCAGTCAATTCCAGTTTTGATAATATCTGATATAGAATTGATCATTCAAATAATAAAATTAATATGTATTATCTTTGAATTTTTATGTTAATTTCATCCTTCCTACTTGTCAACAAATTAGTAATATATCAGCTCCAGAACTTATGATGATTCATTGGAAAAAAAAGAACAAAATATGCCAATAGTTACGGATACAGAAAGATTTTTCAAACATACATACTTTGAGAAGACAAATGAACAACGAAGATAAAAGGAGACAAAAAAGATAGTGATTCCTAATGATGCTATCCACATGAAACTTTGTACGAAACTTGGCATTAGAGATTCATCAAGCCAAGTAGCTTGATATTTTAACCAACTGAGTTGAAAATCAAACTACTGCAAAATTACATACTTGCGCTTGACCTGACTTGATTTTAGATATATAATTCTTGACTTGATATCAAGCTACTTGATATTACTTGAGCTTGATATGCACGCGTCGAACGGCATATATTTCGGCAATCTCGTGCGCGCTTAAACGAAATAAGGGGATTCCTCGAGCGCCGAGAGACTGAAGCATTCGCTAGTGTGACTTTATTAGTAGTTTTCTCGCATTTCTATGAAATCTATTGGTAGATTTCGGTAGTTTCAGAAATATCTTTCCTAACTTGGACAAAATGGCCAAGGATTTCTTATCAACGCCAGCATCTTCAGCTCCTGTTGAAAGAAAATTGTCCAGAGCTGCTCTAACAGTTACAAAAACCTGCAATAGGTCATTAAGCGACAAATCTATAAGATGCCTCATGTGTTTTAGATCCTGGATGGAAACTTATGAAATGAAACAAAGTCTGGAGGTTTCTCAATATTGAGAAACTTTATTTTTTTATTATTTTCATTTTGTTATGATTCATAGTGATTTAATTTGTGTTTCGATTTCAAAAGAGTTGATAATTTCGATTCTTTTATACAATAAATTTGATAAATAAAAGTTTTTGCAAGGTTCCTCCTCATTTCATCATTTTTTTAATGATGTGACACTATACAATAGAACTGCTAAAAATCAAGTAGCTTGATATGATTCAAGTACTTGATAAATAAATTCTGGACTTGACTTGAGATTAAAAACTACTACTTCACTTGAGCTTCAAGTCAAGCTCAAGCTAAGTAGCTTGAAAATCAAACCCCTGGTTTCGAACGTTTTTCCTTAGGGCTGCAAAATAAATATAACTCTTAGAGTTATTATTTTCCAATATTCTAACCTAAACTAACTACACAAACTGCAGCATATCGATCAAAAGTACATCGAGCTTTTTCACTATATCTCATTGAAAATAAGTTGGAAAAAGAGATTAGGAATAGTTACAACTGAGAAATAATAATCAGAATCAATATCCTTACTTTCATTCTTTCTGTCCAATAGAGAATTCAAAAATTCTCCACTTAGCCTCCGAAGAAAGAAAACCTAATTATTAATCAATAGAAATTTTCAAACCTGTTCATAACCTGTTTTAAAATCATTTCGAAATTAAAATTTAGAAATAACTCAATATAAGGCAATTCTTTACGTACCTGCTGTTTTTTAGAAAATCCCAATATACATATTTGTAAAAGAAGATTGTCACTTTTTTCGAGCAAAAATCAGTTGTATCAATATAAGAAACGACAACAACGATCTTGCGATTTAACTATGAACTTTTGGGTGTAGGGTTATTTGGGACATTTTCATTCCTAAAAAATAGCAACCGAGTATTGTAGACGCTACATCATTACATGTATGTAATATATTCATTTGAAATTTCACCAAAAAAGTACACAACATCCCATAACATTGCTTTTCAACAAAATCTTTCGATCTTACACTCTTTATGAGTATCAATAGATTTTCTCTGTCATTTCCATCTAATATCTTTTTCGATTGTAAAAATTCTTCGATTTCAGCTTCAACGCCTGATACCAACATTTCCTACCAACAATCCACGTAGCAGCTAATAAAACCATCCCTCCCTTGTAGATTACAAACAGAGGGTATACTACTGTTTCTCTCGCATTAATGATTCAATATCAATTAGCGGTATGCTGAATTATATAAACTCAATCTTGGAGCTGAACAAAAAAGTCGTCTTATGAAAATTCGATGCGGAGCTTACAATTTACAGATTGATTTAATAATTCATCGAAATATCTTAAGACATAAATAGCAGTGGAAATGTTTGCCAATCTAGAATCTTGCCCGAAGATATTACTCAGTATAACGAGGCATTCTTTGCTACAGAATGATGCTGAATAGGGAAAACTGATGCTGTGAGTGGTAATGAAATTAGTTGCTTCCATTCGAATGTAGTAATGTGTTTTTTATTTCGAGGCAAATATCGAGAAGTAAAATTATCATTAAGTACTATTGATTTTCCTCATAAATATTTTTTCATCATATTACATATACATATTATTGTTATAATATTATTTATCACTTCGAAAGAAGTTGATAGGGAACAATTAAATTATTATTTCAGTTGTTCAAAATCAACATAATACTTTGCAATTTGATGATGCGTCCAACAAGAATTTCTCAATTGTTCGATCAGAATTTAAAAATATCGAAGTAATTGGTTAGTAAGTATTTTTTTGCGTTATATTCCAGTGAATATGATCCATTAAAACGTCGAGATTACCCTTATTGCTCCTTAAAATTGAACAAATGCAAAACGTATATTATTTTCAACAATAAAATGAACAATATACAGAAAGAAAATGTGATGAACACAAAAAATATAATAAAGGTTAAAAAAACGAAATTTCTGAGTTATATTCGAAGTGAAACCGATTGAAAGCTGCAAAAATCTCTTTATTGTACATCTATACCTTTTGGTATTTCTGAAAAGAGATTAATTTATCAGAAAAAATGTACAGAATGATATAATCGATAATATAGACCACAAATGTGAGTGGAATTGCAGTATTGATCTAAAACAATTCGAAAGTATGCAGTACATGATCAGTTTAACTATTTTTAATTCGCATCTCATTTCATTTCTGAAACAATAAAGAACTTCAAAGTACAATAGAGAGGGGATGAGGGAAATTCAGTCTCTGTGATTGATTTTCGGTCCCCTGCATGGCTGTGGAGGAAGCATTAGACCGTCGGAAGCCATATGTCTTGATGCAATGGTCCGATCATAATACCTGTATACCTTCGCTGAATATATTGCCTTCACTTCGTAAAATAATCTAGACGTAGTGCTATGGCCTTCTGTCCTCCTCTAATATAGAGGCACCCTGCATAAAAAGACGCCAAATTGGATTTATTTTTGCTATTCGTGCTGAATGAATATACTCCTAACCACATTCTCGGTCCTTATACATGTGCGTTGCTCACAGCGTAATAAATGGAAAACACTCCACATTTCATACGTGACGTAGTTAATTCTATTTTTCTTTCTGATGTTCAAACACTGGGGGGATTTTGAGTTTTCGTATTCTGAGAGCCTAATCGGACCACCCTGTATGCCTCATTCTTGATAAACGCGATGAGGCGAAAAAAATTTTCGGTTATTTATTGACAGCACATTCAAAGCATGCAAATCTTGCGATTTTTGATGTTATTTATTTTATTCTTGTGGAATATTTGTCCAAAGAACTCTGTGATAACTGAGGTGGTGTGCAATTTGAACATCTCATTAATTAAAATCTGTTCCAAGTTTTTTACATCTAAAAAAACAGAACAAGAATTCCTCAGCAAATGTATGAATAACATTTCAAAACCTTCCAAATTACCACCTGGTATATGCAGTTCATTTTCGTTTTTTGATTGCATATCGTGAAATTTTAATTATTTTCTTGGCGAGTGTTCCCCTATACAATAGGATTTTATTGCAGCAAGCAGCATCGTTAGAGAAAGTTCTCAAAGAACAACAGCAACACCAACAGCTAGAACTTGAACGAAGTTGGGACCAAGAAAGAGACTTCAAGGGTAATGGCAACAGCACTCCCACGTCAGAATCAAGGTTGCAAGAGACCACCCCATCACCATCATCAGAAACACAGAAAAATTTCAATGCGGCAGTGCCCCCAATATCACAGGTTGAATGCTCAATTGATTATTTTTAATTCCTGAGAAGATATTGAGGAATATGTTGATATTTAACCAAAACATTTTTTCAGACACAGACCCCTATACCCAACCCGCAAATTATGAATGCACCAAGCTCCAATTTACATCATATTCTACAACAACACGTTCTCAGCCCTTCACAGTTACAGAATTTGATGAAGCAGCATACGATTCTGCAACAGCAGCAACATCAGGTAACATTGCGATAGTCTTGATGTCATGAAATATTATAAATAGAGAGGAAAAAGATATATAATTGACAATTCAAATTCAGTTACAGAGCGGAGTATAAGAAAAAATATATTAGTTTCTCATGAATTATTAAATTTTGATGAATATATTCATAGCGTTTTCTGGTCAGGGTATTCTGAATTCTTGATCTTTTCCTTTGTACATAAGTGCAAAACTTCAAAGATGTTTGTCTTGTCATACTAAGATGAATTAAAAAAGACATTGTTTAATCGTGTTGAGGTGATATCATTGGAGCTTAGGGTTTTTGTTTAGTCACTAATTTCACTCCAACCTGACTAGTACCCTTTTCCAGGTCATCTATGAACGAATAACTTTTTCCAAAGACTTGTGAACAAAGATTCATTATATTGTGTTTTTAAATTATTAACTTGTGTTCTCGTTGGTTTATTTCCAATTTACTTGGCCTTCTTGAAATTACGTGCATTTACAAGGACGAAACTGTTAGTGTTCTTGTGTTTTCTCTTATAGCAGCACCAATTAGTAGAACTTGGAAAGAAACAAATCGAACAGACTATCCAACAGTTGCAGGAACAACTCCAATTGAATCTCATCCAGCAAACACATATCCTTCAGAGTCCGGATAAGAAGAAAGCATCAACATCTCTGCAGCAACTTGGATTGCAACAGCAACAAATAATCCAACAGCTGCAGCTCATGCAGAGACAGTATGTTGGCTATCAAGGCATAGGCATGCAACCACTCATTGTGACACCTGGTCAAGGTACGAAGAGAAGAAAGAAGAAGAAATGAAGATGAATTATTAATAATAACGAAATAGACTTTTCAAAAAGTATTCTCAGTAGTTGATGATCATTTTGAAGATTATCCGTAGATTCATGTTTTTATGTTGATTCGATTAATGCATGTGAAAAAATTGAATATTGTTTGTCACCAAACGAAAGAATACTTCGTGGGAAGAAAAGACAATCGGATCGATCCAGGCAGGTATGTAAATCCTGTTCCCGCCTAACCATTTAACCCTTATCTAGTGAAAGAACCTTAAATTGGGCAATGCCATTGGAATATTCAATCATTTGTACTCATGGAGATCTTATTGGTCAGTACCTAACGAGAAAATTATTTTTCCAATTTCACTTTGGCAGTGAACGGCTTCATGTACGGTCTTGTTTATTGGTACTTGCCCATCCCTTTTCCCTATCCTATTCCCTTTGGATCGTACATAATCATGCCTGGACCTATCCGATTTGTCCAATAGAAGACGTCGTGAAGCCGTTTCGTTAACGAAAGAATGATTGTCTCAAGATCAATTTTCATTCGACAGGTCTTAATGCCAGAGATGTGTCGAATCATTGGAAGGACCTTGGTGAACCTCATCATCTTTCAAATAAGACTCCATCTGATATAAATGGTGAGCATTCCGTTGATTTTCTGTTCATGGAAAGGAAATCTATGAACTTATAGTTCATAATACTTTTTACTTGTTGGTTCCAGCCTCTAATATCTCGAATATTTATTGTTTTCGATTCACTGATTAAGAATCCGAGGTTCAATTCAATTCTATACGTCCGGCTGACTGCCATGTACACGATAATTCTCGAATGAAATCTGCTGGAGACTTAAAATTTTTGAAGTAGGTCTAGATATCTAGGTTGAGTTTATTAATTAGTAAAATCCATTCGATGAATCTGGTGTTAGAACGATATCAAATTTTGTTTTGTCAATAATCGAACTGAAGAATAAAAAAAAAGTAAAACAATATTTTTGTGAAATTTCTATATGAATAAATGAATTCCCCAAAAATTGAGTGCAACATTCACATGAGCAAAATAATCAAGTTTTCTCCGATCTGATAACCCTCTAACCACAAGAAAATATTTCGCAGGATGGACTGATTTGTTCCAAATTTTTTCAATAAATTGTCGGGTAGATCGAATTCCAATTTGTTAGAATATACAAGGAAATAATATCAATTAAAAAACGAACAAAAATACGAAAGTCTATATTGAGGAATTTTTGCTGATTTTTGTGTGTGGAATTCGGGATATTGTAGAGAATCGATATACAATATTTCCAACAACCCACCTGTTCTCTTTGTGATCGCAATTCAATCATAAAACAGTTGCATTGACTCGGCTATCTGGGAAACTATTCAATAGTTATTCTGGATTTCAATGGACTGCTGATGAAAAATAATCTTTTTTTTTGTGATACAGTTGTTTGACATTTCCTCTGCGCGTTCAAGGTTCAAATATAGGACTCAGATATATCGTATACTATCACTTCATTCACAAAAAAGATTTGAATAGAAGTCGCGAACTTTACTTGTCGTTCCAAATTGATGCAAAATCAGTTGACAATCGTACTTCGCCTGTTTAGTATCCAATTATTTAAGCTGAAGTGTAAATACCAACTTCAAGTGTGAGAGGTAATTTTAAGTAGGTAACTGTTTCGTTTTTAATTTATTTCGTCTAATTATTATAACAGGCATTTACAGATATTCTTAATAATTGTCAAATTTGGAGGAGATTGAATTCAAGATATTTTTGTATCGTCTATTCTACTGGAATAGCTGCATTTTCATTCGAGTTATGGAATAATAGAGTTGAGTTTGTGGAAAACACTCACTATGTATCATCAATTTTCCATAGAATACGTCGAATAGTTATGATTTTGTGAGGGGAAACAGACATGATTTTCAAATTGAAGTTATTCAACTCCTATTCCGAAAAAAAATCATAAATCGAATCTTTATAATAATCATTTCGTCACAATGTTTGCATTTTTCAAAATTCAGGTCGGAAATTGTCTCAAATTCGATACTGTTCGTTCGTTGGTAAACTTGTAAGTACAGAGCGGAAGGAACTTGAAAATCTTGACTTCACTTCAGTGCTTCTCTTCTATTCAATCATAATTCAGCCTCATAAAAATATAAAATAGTAAAATCGATAATTAAGTAATGAAGTCATATTCAAACATCCCAAATCGGTGATGAGTCACTAGGATTACGAATGATCATTTCGAACTTCTCTTCAATCCATTCATAAACCACTTCGCTCAGTTCCGTTCCCTACAGCGCCATCTATTACCCTGTAGTCACACTCCGGAAAATGCTGGGAAAAACCATCAGATCCCTCCCTGAAAACTAACCAATCGCTGCGTTCTCCGAAAAAATCAATACAGCCCAAATCTGCCTAGATTACAGGCCCCTTACTTCATTCCAGAGAACACGACTAGATTCCTAACTTCGAATTGAATATGTACGTTTATGGATTTTTCGAACGAGGCTAGTTCCTAACATCCTAGTAGAATCCTCAAATATTATGATGCATGATCCAAAAAATGAAGGAATCAAATTTTGATGAATTGTAATGAATTTTAGAAATTTTCCAATTGAAACTTGTGCTCATATGATCAACAGTAGTACCTAATTCTCCATCAGTCTCTTATTGCTTAGTGAGTTACACGCTATGCCAATAATCCTACTGCCACATGTTCGAATCGGAAGAGGTTGAATACTTTTTTCATATCACAAGTTGCATTCTATTGAAAAATCTTTGTATTTGAAATATTCCACGAAGGAAACAACCAACCATCGTGTAAAATCTGCAGTGTTTTTCACAGATAATTCACCAGGTTTGTTAGGGGTTGCCTCTAACAGAATAAAACGGGAAGATCTATCAGAAGATAAACCAGATAGAACAGCAACACCAGATCGTGTTCATCATCTGTATGGTCACGGGGTATGCAAATGGCCTGGTTGTGAAGCTATATGTGAAGACTTACAACTGTTTATCAAGTAAGAAAGTTCTTCCACAACTATTAGAACACCTGCTCAATATCCCTATCTTCCAGACACTTGAACACAGAGCACAACTTGGACGATAGGTCGACTGCTCAAGCTCGAGTCCAAATGCAGGTAGTTTCACAGTTGGAACTCCAGCTCCAAAAGGAGAGGGATAGACTGACTGCGATGATGCAGCACTTGCACCTGTCAAAACAACTGGGAGCTATGGATTCACTCAAAGAAGGTTCTGGTCAGCTCACTCCAAAACTCTCAGTTGGCTCCACGACTCCTCAACCTCCAGTCTCAATCAACCACATGGTATCAGCTATCAGATCTCCAGTTCTACATGCAGCTTCGCCTCAGATGGGAGGACCAATAAGGAGGAGATTAAGTGATAAGTCAGCACTGTCTTTGGCTGGTGGTGAGTCTTTAGAATTCCCATATTTTCAGTTTACTCAAAATTATCTGTTCTGCTGCTAAAGGCTTACCTTACATGTTGGAGAGAGCCGGATTAGATGTTCAACAAGGTATAAATACTTCAAAATTATAATTAAATTCGCGATGTCGACTGACTGTTCGTCAACTTTTTTTTTCTCGAATTTCAGAGATTCAGAGGAATAGGGAATTTTACAAAAATGCTGACGTGAGACCACCTTTTACTTATGCCTCTCTCATTAGACAGGTAAGTTTTCTTTAAAAATGGACGTTTCGGAAATTGAACAAACGATCTTTCAGTCCATTATAGAGTCGCCAGATAAACAGTTGACGCTCAACGAAATCTACAATTGGTTCCAAAATACATTCTGTTATTTCAGAAGGAATGCAGCTACGTGGAAGGTATTGTTCGTTCTTGTTTATTTTATCTAGATGGTTGTTCAATGTTTTCATTATGTTCATTAATTCTCAAAGAATGAATTAGATATCAATTATTTTATCAGCTATAATGAAAACAGTGGATAATCTGTACCTGTCCCATTGATAATTCACAAAGCTGTCTTTCACATATTTACTAACAAAGCGAACAATAATTCGCATTCTTTGAATGTTGCTGTCACTTTGAAAAACTTGAAGGTTATTTCATTAAGGGCATCTCTCAAATCTTCAGGTTTTCTTAGTAATTCTTTTTTGTGATACGTCTTAACTACTCTTACTTAATTTAAATTCAAGACGTTAAATTAGTTCATTTCGTGAGGGTGCAAGCAATGAAATCTCATCTCATAAAGTCTATTGATTCAAATACTAGCTTGAAATGTTTAATATACTCTGTCCTCACTTCGAAATCTTACAACTTTTGATACCAAAACAGCGATAATTTCTATGTTGATATCGATTATACTAGCAAGGATGCATCTCAATGTATCTGATCCATTAGTATTCACAACAAATCGCAACATTCATATAATAAAATTTGTATTGATCCAAAAATGTGTGTACAAGCTTAACTTTATACGAAATGTATTGATGTATCATAATTGTAATTAGTTCCAGGATTGCTCAGCTTGCATGCTCGATGTTTCAATTTTTTTTTGTTATTGATTAAGTATTTGGTTTTCAATTTTATACCAAAGAATCTTCAGGACACTCAACATAGCTTTTTGAATCAAGTAAATTGAATTAATCCAATATCAATAGATTCAGAGATAGAATTGAAATTTTCACATCAATTATGGCTATTAAGACGTAGTAGAACTTGAATATGTGTTTTATCTCTTCAAAGCTATTTTTTTATGATTACATTAATAATATTATGCCAAGTGAAGGAAATATCTTAATTTTGAAAAATTGTAGGTATCATAATAAACCCCAAATCTTCTGGATTAGAAATAGAAACAGGAAACTCAAACAATATTAGGTTCCACAACAAAGTGTGCTATTATAGAAGGCTATGTATTTTATTACTCTGAGCGATAAATTCGGGATATGAGTCAGCTATTGCGGGAATCCTCTCTTTTGGGAAATAATAGTTCAATACTAGCGTTTTTATTTCTTTTGTAAAAACCTTTTCCATTCTCTGGAGCTCCCAACAATGTTTGATACGAAGGCTTCTATTTATTTTTTAAGTACTAAGTATTGGCAACACTGATTTTGCCAGGTGAAATCTGATATTGACATCGTAAAATTTGACATTTTTGGTGTTATAAGTACTCCCAACGTTTTGACGTACGATCACAATTTTTGTTGTTTACAGTAAATTGAAAATTTCATCTCTGGCAAAATATGGATATAACTCGTGAAAATTTTCGAGCTATGAAAATTATGACTTTGGACCTGGTCTAACTCAAGAAATATGCATCTATCATTTAAATTGGACTTTTGACAATGAAGCACCATTTTATGGTGACATAAAAACAAAACTCGAATTGAAACTACACTGTACAACTACAAACGGCGCGAGAGCCTTGGCGCGGCTAAGTATTTAAACGTAATTTATGGTGTAGCGATCACAGGCAAGTGGCGTGACGTCACAGACGAGTCGGAGACCAAAGACGTTCCGCGCTAAAATACGTAAATTTAAATAATCTATTTCTCAGTCTTTTATTGATGGATTTTCAAAATTTTTTCACTGATTTATCAGTTTTGCTCTATATTTTAATTCTATCTTATCAATATAGTATTATCAACATCACTAAACTAGTCCATTGCTTGCACGTTCGTGTTCTATGCGTCCAAATTAGCCAACATCTATACGATAAAGGAAGAAACAAGCCAAAATTGAGTTTCAGTTTGAGAAACTTATGAAAATGTTGAGAGTCTTGAGATTCTGATTGTCGGAGTCAGTGAATTCTGTAACTCCATCACAAAGTGATTTGGTTTGTTGTTAGAATGCGGTGAGACACAACCTGTCACTCCACAAATGTTTCATGCGTGTGGAGAACGTTAAAGGGGCAGTTTGGACTGTTGATGAGGTGGAGTTCTACAAGAGGCGACCACAAAGATGTTCCTCAGGTCCCCTGTCCCAGCCATCCGTTGGGTACGTGGCCAAGGGGCTCACAATTTTATTTTATTTTTTCCATTTGTATATTGTGTATTTTCGACATCTTTTTCTAACCTCTTTTCATATCCTTTTTGAAATTTTATTAATATATTGTGTGGCTTCTGTGGCGAGAAAGTGGTTGTGTGCCAGTTAAGTAACAGCATGACAGGCCTTTGCTGGCTTTGGCAGCAGAAGACCGGAAGGTATATTATTATCTTAGCAACAGGTGTCAAGACAACAATAAATCTTGACATTACTTGATTATTATCTTTCTCTTTCTTGGGTTCTGATGGGTGTGTAGAATGCGATTCGCACCAATCTGTCACTCCACAAGTGTTTTGTGCGTTATGAAGACGACTTTGGGTCATTCTGGATGGTCGACGACGCCGAATTCGTCAAGCGGCGCCACTTGTCACGTGGCAGGCCGCGGAAATATGACCCAACCCCGTCACCCACTCCACCCTACTTTGCACAGTAAGCACCATTCTACGCGTGCGTGTTGCTCAGCTCTAATGCTGTGCCGTGCTCTGTGCCGTGTACTATGCTTTGCAAAGCAGATATTCATTTCAGGCTTCTGGTTCACAAAATCGCATTTTTCTTCTTTTTTTTTCACTTTGAAATGTCATCTTAGATCCTATGAATAGTTGAACCAGAATCTTGGAATAATATAATAATTGTGTAGCTTTGATAGATGTCCGTTCTAGACACAAACGATTCGATTCAGCTCTCAAATAGAAACAATAAGTTCGGTATGAATGAGATACATATTCCCAGCAATCTCGCAGTTCAATAATTTTCCAGTGACTTTCTCCAATTTTCCTCCAGTTTTGGAGTTAAACGTACTAAAATTTCTGCATCTTCTTTAAAATAATATCCACACTCCATTTGGTATAAATAATTTTCTTTTATTCACTTCTCTCATCTTGCTCCAGCTCCATAAGTTATCAACCTTCTATCTACGTATTCCTAGCAATATTTTTTCAGTTACTTTCTCAGATTTTCCTTCAGTTTTGGAGTTGAATGTACATACTAAAATTCCCGCACCTTCTTTAAATGTTCACCCTCCATATGATGTAAAAAGTATTCTGTTACATCATTGTTCTATTTTATCATCTTCGAACTCATCTAACTACCATTTTCTTCTTGCTCTGGTTCTCAAACTCCACTTGAGGTTTCTTTAAATTACTATTTCCCTAGGGGAAATTCTGAAAAATCCTAATAAAAGCAAGTATTTCATGGATTCAGTTCTTACTAGTTGTAAATTCATTATCAAATGGAATAACACAAAACTTAATTTCTAGAAATTCAAATATTGCGAATACTGTTTTACATTATAAAATTTGAAATTATCGTAATATTCAAATTAGTGGAGATTAATAGAAGCTAAATCAATGGAAACTTTTTCATTTCCTGATCATCCAAAATCAATTCTTCTTCTTCCAGCAGTATTTCACATATACTTTTGAATATAACGCTGAATCTTCTCAATGCTGGTGTGTCTCTATTCATCACCTTATGATTTGTTGAACATTCAAAATGCATTAGCGGAAATAAATAGGTATAAAATTCTCAGTGCTTACTATTTATTGATGCAACTTGAACGCGATTACGAAGGCATTTTAATTATTTTAATTTCCAGAATGATTGCATGCGAAAAGAGTTTATGAAATATTAGAGATCAAATTACACAATGTTTTGTATCGAAAATCATGAAAACTTCTAGATTGGTTTTGTTGAAGCACGTTAGATGTTAAACCTTTAATTTTTTTCTTTTGAGAAAACGCCTGATTCCTGTTACTGTATTTGGTTGAGAGTCTGAATCGCCGCGATCTAGTAAAAATATTATTTTTTATTCGTCGTTAAATCAATGCTCGGCACATAAAATTGATTTATGATTTCAAAATTACAGATCAGTTCTTTTCTGTTAAGTCATTTTAGTGCAGTTGAACATAGTGGTAGAATCCGAAATTCAACGCTATTCTACAATTAAATATGCAAGATCCAAATTCGACAGATTGAATCGAGAATTTTTTATTCTGACTTTTCTGGTTTCAAGACAATCTATGTTTATTTTTTCTTTTAGGAGGTATTGAAAAATGAGGATTTAAATGGTACAGTGAAGGATTTTTGAAATCGAAAACATTAATACAGCTATATCTGATATTTTCATAGACAACATTAAAAGAAAATATTCAAATTATCATTGTGTAAAAAAAAGAACTCATTATAGTGAAGAGTGAATGAATTATTGAACCTCTGCCAGAATTTGTGACTTGTCGAAAATTTTCAATGTCTATTTGAGCATAAATTCACTCTATATATCCTCCATTTTTCAACATCTCCAAACTTCAATCAATCATTCATATGGTTCTACTCCCTAAATGAACTGAAATATTTTCCATTTTCTTTTTCAATGAAAACCTTATGATGCATCGAATGAAATCTTCACGAATTTTTAGAAAATACTCGAAAATACAAGAAAATGTAGTTATGGACGGATAATAATAAGGATCTTCATTTAATTTCCAAGTAATACATACAGGTGAAATAAAAATGAATTCTTCGCTAATCACAATTTCAATATTAATTACAAAAAAGGAATAAGACACTAGAAACTAGAACTAGACTGGAAAGTCTTTTCATCAGCTACTAGTGCTTCTTTTCAAAGACATTAATAATTTTTTAGTATCTCAAATGAAAAAAGTCCATGTGGAAAAATAATATTCGAAAATTTCGATAATGAAATGGAAAATATTTTAGAAAGAACCATTTTGAAAACGATCTAAATCCTTGAAATTAGCCTGTTATGTGTAGATATTTAGTATCACAGTAGATTGCTTCTTGCTTCTCGTGCCTCCATATTTCAAACCTAGAAGAATATCCTTGCATTATTGAAAAAAAATAATATGTAATTAAATTTTCTTCAATTCATTTACAATTCTTCTCGGTATGAAATCAAAAAATCCAAATGAAAAAGCATGGATAGAATGAATAACAAATGAAAAATCTACTAGTGTTTCGGATTCAATTGGAGTATGCATCTTACGGTGAGAAGGTAAACCCCTCAAATGTCAACATACTTTTTTACTCTATTCCATTTTTTCGATATCTCTTTTGAACATCTCGATGTTTTTATATCTTGCATGTATTTAGATTTATTTCTCGATAATATTTGGACCTGTACGGTTTTTCTTATCATTCTTAATTTTTTATATGTGTTCAAGTCAGATCAGAAAGAAAACATTGCCGGACATCGAAAAAGGTAAGTTTCACCGTACAGGAAGTAACTTTGTAGGTTTCTGAATTTTTCACCATTTTTCTGAATGTGAGACCAACAATTTAATTTTCAACAGAAGTAAAAGATTGGCCTGTTTCAAACGTGCCATCTTTCATATCAATCTCTTCATTTATTTCACCATTTGAAAAGCTGTAAAATTGTAATCGTTCAGTGAATTATTGACCTCACAATCAATTACTTTTCAACTTCAAAGCTCACTCATTAGCCACTAAAGAGGTCATCATTAACTAAGGGTATGGATTTTTGAACTCTTTTTCGCCTTCTCGTTTTGAAATCTAGATGTTGCATCTGAACCTTAACAATATGAAAAGTAATTTTCATTTTTATTCATTGACTAAACCAACCATTCATGAATATCTTATGTACAGGGGTGTTTCGAAAAGTCCTACTTCAAACCACAGCCCGACGTTATATGGAGATCATTTATCTTCGAATATTCAGGTTAGTACAACAGAATTTCACATCGAAAAAATGTGATAAATACATACTTTGCTAACAGGTTTCAAGTGAAAAACAAATTTGCTTTCGAGTGCACGTTTGTTGATGCACATTTCACGCCCTTAGGGATCATAGAAAGTTATATGAGTAGACAGGGTGTTGCTTTATTGGAGGTACAAATAAATGAGAGATTCCTCGGATAATTTTAAGAAAACAGAGTTCTATAAACATTGGCCAACAAAAGTTTTGTTTTCGAGATATAGGGTGGTCCTTGTAGTCCCACTTTTTTGTGATTATTATACCAGTTTATCGATTCTTCATTATTCTTCGCTACAGATTGGGTAAATAACCAAAACTCATAATTGATTTATCCATCACAACTTATTAACTGGATCATTATAATGATACGGATTTTCCTGAGGATCAGTAGAGAATTGTTTGAAATTTTTCCCTCGAAATCGGTAGCAGATACGACAGAACTACAAGATACCAAAAAGTGTGGTACTGGACCAAAGCTCCTTTTTTCAGTTTTCCAAACTACCAGTTCTGGAGAAAAGAAGCGAGCTTTGTTCCATAAAAAATATCACCCCGGAGATTTGAATTCAAAATTAGCATATCACATGATAAAATCTTCAAATTGCGATATCTATGACAAATTTAAGTGAATTAGATCGTGAAGGGAAGGTGCTATGAAAAAAAAGTAAAACTTCAACATCCTGTATCTCGACAATGAAGCGTTTGCAGACTCATGTTCATAAGCCTTTTTTTTTGTACCTCCAAATTAGGAACCCTGTATAACACCTCATTCAATAAGTACCGGGTCTGGCGCGAAGTTGGCACAACCACAGCCATACCACTTTTTTTGTCGTTAGTACCAAGTATTAATATTTTAGGTTAAGTGGCGCTCGTATGTTGTTATTTGAAAAATACATTGAACGAGTTACGTGTATTGATGAAACACTGTTTTTCAATAAGTGGATCTGGCTCCCATGACAACAACGGTTAATAGGTGATCCAGGGAAAGAAATTTGAAAGATGAAGAAGTATTTGCCGAAGTTGAAGCCTATTTCGAAATCAAAGACGTTAATTTACATAAAAAAAGACGAAGCTTTCTAGAGAAAAAGTATTAAAAAGGAGCATTGGAGTACATGTATCATTCTTGACGGTTGACGAATAAAGTGGAATTTTTGAGAAAAAATCTGTATTTACTGGTGAGGCCCGGACTTATTGAGTGAAATGAAGATATGTGATTTTCTTTACATATAATTGTACCTCTTCTAGTTTATATAGATGAGGGGTTCTGGTGATGCGATCCTACTGAAATTCGGCTCCTGAAATCTGTTGCTACGCAAATATTTAAAATATTATAATTGAATTGATTATCTATGCTTTTTTCAATACGGTCAACATGAATTTATTCATAAAGGTTCAAATTTTTATTATCCCTGAGATATATTTTGTTTTTCGATATTCCACAGGTATTTTCTCAGAATCCAATGACGCGATCAACAAGAAATTGTTGATTTATATTTCTGAACGCAAAATCTCAACTCGAACAGACTTGTCTCTCATTCAGGTGATAAAATCAACAAGAAATGTTGCATGAACGTCTCGATAAAATTTATAGTTTTAAATTTATTAGGAATATAAAATTTGTCATTAGCAAATTCAACAAGATCTAAACTTCACACACGGAAATCCCATCGAATAAGAGAAATTTTATCAGGAACATATTATGAATGTACTCCTGCTCCTGGTACATCTCCTTGGTCTCATATGTTCCTGTAACAGAATTTGAACACCAAATTATTGTTTTTTCCGTCCGAATTTACTCATTCCACACACGAAAATAACATTCAAACTAAAAAATGCGTATCCTGTTACAAGATTCGAACAACGAATACTAGATTTTTCGTTCAAATTCGCCCATTTCTTACACAAAATTAACATTTACACCCAAAATTTCGTATCAAGAACATATATTATGATGAATCAGGTAGTATCCGGGTAACAGATATTCTCTAGGCAACCAATCATACACTAAGACGTTTTGTGTGTTGCCTATTCGATTGTACTTCTGCTCCTGATATACTTCCTCGGTTCATATGTTCCTGTTACAAAATTCGTACACCAAATTCTTGTTGTTTCGTTTGAATTTACCCATTTCACACACGAAAATCAAATCCTAACAAAAAAATTCGTATCAGGAACATATGATGGCTGAAGAGGTATCCGGGTCGAAGATCTTCTATAGGCAACCAATCATACACTAAGACGTTTTGTGTGTTGCCTATTCGATTGCACTTCTGCTCCTGATATACTTCCTCGGTCTCATATGTTCCTGTTACAAAATTCGTACACCAAATTCTTGTTGTTTCGTTCGAATTTACCCATTTCACACACGAAAATCAAATCCTAACACAAAAATTCGTATCAGGAACATAATATGATGAATGAGGAGATATCCGGGTCGCAAATCTTCTATAGGCAACCAATCATACACTAAGTCGTTTTGTGTGTTGCCTATTCGATTGTACTCCTGCTCCTGATATACCTACTCGGACTTATATGTTCCTGTTACAAGATTCGAACACTAAATTCTTGATTTTTCGTCCGAATTCACTAAATTCTTGATTTTTCGTCCGAATTCACTAAATTTACACACGAAAATCACATCGAAACATATGATGAATGAATTCCTGCTCCTGGTATATCTCCTCGGTCTCATCTGTTCCTTTTACAAAATTCGAACACCGAATTCTTGTTTTTCAATTCGAATTCACACAAAAATAACATTCAAACTCAAAAATCCGTATCAGGAACACATGATGAATGAGGAGATATCCGAGTCACAGAACTTCTTTTAAGCAACCAATCATACACTAAACTGTTTTGTGTGTTGCCTATTGAATTGCACTCCCGCTCCTGTTATTTTTGTGTGTGGAATCGGTAAATTCGAACGAAGAAGCAGGAATTTGGTTTTCGAATTTTGTAACAAGGACATATGAGACAGAAGAGTATATCAAGAGCAGGAGTACAATTGAATAGGCAACACACAAAACATTTTTGTGTATGATTGGTCTCCTGAGAGAAAATCTTTGACCCGGATACCTCCTCATATATAATGTGTTCCTGATACGGATTTTTGAGTTGAGAAATGGGCAAATTTGAACGAAAAATATAGTATGTCTTGTAACAGGATACAAATTTTTCAGTTTGAATGTTATTTTTGTGTGTGGAATCGGTAAATCCGAACAAAGAATCAAGAATTTTGTCTTCATCTCTTCACAATGCAGTCAACAATTGGTAAATTTCTGATATAACTGTTTCCATTAGAATCCGATTGACCTTGAAATTCTCTGATATTCCAATTCCATACAGGCTTCACTCATAGATGAGAATAATTTTGCATTTATGACTGGGACACCATCTATAATGAATAGACCAAGAGATAGATCAGAATCACCAGCAATGGATTCACATTTGAGGTAAGTCTTTTTAAGAAATGTACAGTCGCCCAATGTATCACTCAAATTATTATGATTGCTCTCCTAAAGTTGAACATACCTGACTTTTGGAACACAATTCAAACAACTTGCTTTCTGTTAAATTTTATGTAACTGTACTAGAGTGCACACTTTAAAAGACTCTATAACGTTTGAATACGAAAATTTTTCAAAACTGGGTTCAATTGGAAAAGAAAAAAAGTGTTCACAATTTAAAGAATAAATTATCAAGGTCATTCCATTTTGCAATCCTTATCAAATGCGCCAACTCTTAAAGTTATTTGCCAAACTCTACTAGTAAGTGACAATTTCTTCCAATCTGAATCTTTCGAGGTTACATAACAAGACAAAAATATTTAAAAGTAGATATCTGGACTAAGACTATCACAGGGTGAGGATTTCCACTTTTTTTTAATGTCTCTAATTTTTAAGATAAATAGCTGAGATTTTCTTATTTTGGCTCGAAGAACGTACTTAATTCCTAACTTCATCAATAATCAACCGAAACATCTCAAAATATTCATTTGATTTCATTATTTCCGAATAAATAAAAATACTTGGACAAAAGAAACGAAGAAATCCCTGCATAGATCTTTCAGAATACCTTGAAAATGATTGTAAGAGTCAGTCTTTGAAAGCATGTAATTGAAGAAAAAACCAGTAGATGTCTCAACCTTCATCTAAATATTTCCAAAGGTCTCCATTGAATGGAGGACTTCACGTTAAACAGGAGGGTATGATGAGCCACGAGCATCATATACTCAGGGAACCTGACCAAATCCACCATCTCATTAAGAGGGAGGTACATTCAGATCAGGAGGATGTGAAACGAGAACAGCCTTCAGAAAACATGGCCGAAGATCTGAGTGTGTCAACTGAGCAGAATTTGAACGCTATGGAAGCGTAGTGCGAGAATTCAAGTTTTTTGTGAAACATCTATCGAGAAGACATAAGAATGACGGTATTGAAGTATTTTAAACCACGTGAGAAACACGTCGAAAAGAAATTCTGACAAATTTACTGCACTACAATGAATGATGCTGGTACCCAAGATAGCACATATTATGCTAGTGTAGACTGAATGTATTACTCGAAAGTTATAGTATAATTCAACGAAAAAAATAATCGTTATCGCTGTCTTTTTCAGAAAAAAAATTATTCTCGATCACTTGAGCATTCATTATTAACAAAAATAACATTAAAAATATCTTCTTTGGTTAAAATAGTTTTAGATCCCATCTTGGTTCTCTATAGTTTAGAGAGAGAGAGAGAGAAAAAAAGAAAAATAGAAACGGAATTTTGCGATAATTGTTAGTTAAAAATTCTTGCAATTTCAGTTCCAATGTTGAGTATATGTCTATGGTGATTTTTAGACACCTGGACAAAATAATTCTTGTTTTTTGGAATATTGACCAATATGTTCAGCAAATTCATCAACTTCTTTGAAACAACAATTGGAGCAAATTTCGAATAGGTTCGATGTTTTTCATATTCGATTATAAATTAAATGTATATAACTCTTAGACATATCAATTTTAAAGATCAACATTGAATCCAAATGGTTCAGAATTCCAGAATTATACAAATTTATTTTTCAATAATTTTTTTCACTTCGAGTGCGTTTTGTCAATTTGACGTTTAGGAAATTGGATAAACTAGTAGTAGAATGAAAAAAAAAACCATATTTGGAGACTTATGAACGCGTGGATTTTTTATGTACTTCAATACCTTCAATGCTTATTTTCAATTTTGAGTAGACTTAATATATTAGGGTAGAAGAAATATGTAGAAAATGGACTGAGTAGGACCATTGGACTTCAAATTTGTACAGTTGTGTGTGTACATAGACAAGTTACTCTTAATGAAGGGTGTTTAATTACTGTTATTACTATATATTTAAATGATGTGATGATCAGTGTGAAAAATTATTTTGTTAAGTATACAGGGTTATTTGTTATGTGTTGAATTCGGCAGTGCCGAGTGTTTTAGATAACATAAAATGAACATCGAGAGATAGGATCAGAGGCCAGAAAATATGTGAGAAAAAGTATAGGAAATTTTTGAAAACTCCATTCGACTTTTTTATGAAACCATTTCTTCCTTTGAAGCATTGAGTTAAAAAAAATCTTAGAATCAGAAATAGTCCCAGGATGGGTTTTCGAAAGGATCTCAATTTGGAAAGGAATATTTATTTGGTTATTCTTTCTTTCATTTCCGAATTATTTACAAGTTTTCTAGAACAAGAAGCTTTGTCTGACTAGGTATGGAGTATCATACTGAATAATACTCAATTTGTTAGGCTCCAAAAAGGATAATCCTTGTTATGAGTGTTTTTTAGCCCTTGATCTACGTGATCAACTCTCGAAAAAACAGTTCAACTACATCCGGTTGTATTTGGATGTATGTATATTTGTTGGGTTCACTAAATGTGTGCTCATTTTGTCTCTTAAAATCAATACTGTGCTCATATAGTGATGCATAATAAGCAATATTGTAAATTTTTATCGTTAAGCATTTGACTTACTATATTCGACCTTCGAGCGAAGAAATTTGTTCCATATCATTATATTTACTATATCATATATCAATGTAAAAATATAATGTAACTAGTTGAAACATTTTTCATATATTTACATAATCGATTACGATTAGATCATTGTTCCATCAACCCTTTAATTTTTGGAATGAATGTTACTTTTGACTTTTTAATTCACGCATTTCTACTGTTGAAATGTTCAAAACACTTCCTTCGGAAAAATGTCAAGAGTAACACCCAAAAAATTTGACATAAGTGAAGAGATGGCCTAGACCGCTTTTCTCTATAAGTTATTTCATTGTTACTCATTTATTGAATCGAAACTATTAATTTATATGTGAATAATTATATTACTTATTTGATTCCACTTCAGTGTGATCACTCTTCATTTCATTCTTGGAGTTCTCCAAAAAAAAATATAGCACTTTCAACTCGAAAAAAACTGAATATGCTCAAATATAACCATTATTTTCTATTTTTTATATGATCTGAGAAATGTGGATGGAATTTATTTTATGTTTCGAAATATTGGAACACACAGAAGAGGAAATATATGATAAGAAATGGCAATGTCATTAATGAAGAAATCCAAAATTCAAGATCAATTCATTGAATTTATATTGTGAATTGTGTTTTTTTTTTTTCATTATTCGAAATTCGAAATCTCGCCTTTTTTGACAAAATTTGAGAACAATAATTGCCAAAAATGTGCATTCATGTGATAATAGTTTAGTTTTCAACCTTAATTACATGTAGAAATTGTTAGATAGGTTAATAATTTAAGAATAGTATTGCATGAAATTATTTGATACAATTGATGAGAAAAATTGATATGAAGAAAATTCAAGGCTCATTAAAATTTCCTAATTCTAATAAAAAAATCACATATCAAATTGTTCATCGAAATTGTACGCTTTCACTGTTTCAGATATGTTTAGTTTCATACTATGTTTCTCTGCAGGCCATCATTTCTCCATGTAATTCAATGTACGAACTTCTCATGTAATAGTATTTCTCATTTGTTTAATATAATAACAAAGCTCCAATTCATTCTATATTCCCCATCAAACGATATTTCAGGTTCAGTCATAGTTCGAAGCATTATCTTCGATATCTACAGAAAGTCTCATTTCTATAATTTGAGATATAATAAAATTTTATTTGTCTGAATTCTGAAAAAATCAATTTTCATAAACTTCAAAATTAACATGGGTTGCAGAATTTTCACACATACACCTACCTTTTTCAACAGTTCAAATGATAATGCTAAATTCAAATCAAATGGACTCCAAATTTTGAGTCGTATGAATAATTCATCAAATAACCATCCGTCATCGTGATAAGTAAAATAAAACCAGGAATCCTTTTTTTGCGTTGAACATTGGTGGATGCGCTGGTAGCTCGGGAACCGAAATAATTTTTGTGATAGGACAGAACACTGTTGTGATCAACAAAAACTATCAAACTTCATTTAGAAAACGTAAATAATTCCCAAAAACATAAAGAAATCAATGAATAAACTTCAGAATTAACATTGATTGCAGAATTCGCACACATACACCTACCTATTTCAACAGTTCAAATGATAATGCTAAATCCAAATCGAATGGGCTCCAATTTTTGAGTCGTTTGAACAATTCATCAAGTAACCAACCGTCATCATGGTAAGTCTAGTAAAATAAAACCAGGAATCTTTTTTTGCGTTGAACATTGGTGGATGCGCTGGTAGCTCATAAACCGAAATAATTTTGGTAATGGGGCAAAAAACTGACGAAATCATCAAATATTATCAAACTTTATTCAGGAAATATAAATAATTTTAAAAAACATAAATAAATTAATACTTTCTTTTTGACAATGAAATAATTCACAAATCAGATTTCGACACTTTGTGAAGAAGAATGATCAAGGCGATCATTCGAAAAGCTACAGCTAGAATAAAAAGGTTTCCAATCGATTGCCAGAATGTGTCCTAGAGATTAATAAGATTTAAAATACCTATATATCGCCCAAATTTCAATTGTACTCACTATTCTGATGGATGAACTATTCAGTACTTGCAAACCATCATTCAGGCATGTATAGGAAAGGGTTGAGTTCTTATCACATGGTATGTACTCGACCGTAGACCAAAAATTGATCATTAGAGCTTCGGATCCGTACTTGAACCAAGATAAATCAGATACCCATCTCAAATAGAAAGGTATCGAGCTGAAATTCATATATTTTTTCAAATTCAAATCAAGACAACTTCAAATAACAGCTTACCTAATATTCAAAAATTTACCTCCAAGAATCATAAGTGGAACCACCATTATATCAACAAGAACCGATGCAAATTCCATTTGATTGATCATAAACGAAATAATAAAGCCTAAAATGTTAATATTTGATTATGGGATTATTTTGTCCATCTTAAGGTTCCTGTGAATAGCTTTAGTCCTGCAGATTTCAATGTTCATGTTGTAGCAGGAATTTGTTTTATCACTTACCCAAGCCTTGAGCAACTTGTCCAATTAAAAAGGAAATTGAAAGAGCTGTTATGTATTCATTTACTCCTACTTTTATGGTTGATCCAAATGTTGAATACGCAACTGTTGTAATAAAAACGTTAGAGAATATAGACATCGGTATTTCGCATATTATTTTAGATAAGAAATATATATCTATTCTATAAAATCTATCGTTATGTTCTCTCATGAATATTGCTCTTTCACCACAGCAAGACTGAAAACATTTTATTTTTCATATATAAATTATTACAATCAATCAATTTCAAAAATAGTATAATGTGTATATAATACTTACATTGATAGCTTGAAAAACTTCGTTGAAAGACAAAGTTATCGACAGATAATAAAATAAGCCATTAACATCCGTTATTCCAGCTTGACTCAAAGATATACCATTATATATTAGAAAAATCAAGATTGATTCCATCTACAATTCAAAAATTTTTTATGTTGGACTGTGATCTACCGTCAAAATGAATTTCAATGTATCAGAGTTGTTCTATATGGAACTATGTTTAGTTATTTATTAGGTTAATTATAAACAAGGGTTGTTTTAATCGAATACCTAGATTCAATTATCAAATTAATTTCAGGACAATGTTTTAACACATCGCTTAATAAGTGCCTGGCCTAACTAATAAAAACACATTTGTTTTTGAAAATGCTAATTTATTCGTCAACATTAATCACCTCCAAAAGTGTTCCTCTAACTTATCAATACCCTTTCTGTAGAAGATTCTTCTTTGCTTTCAAAATATACTCTTTAACCTCGGCAATCACTTCTTCATTAGAGCCAAATTTCTCTGGAACACCTTTTAACCGTTGTTGTTGATGGAACAGAATGTGAATAACAATTATCGAGTTATAAAGCCATTGGTTTGCTTGCACAGTATTTCTCTCAACAAGAAACAGTGCTTTGTCAATACATGAACCCTGTTTTTATCCATTCTTGAAACAACAACAATTATAGTTTCACTCAACTCTCAATATATCGAATCAGAGTTAACTCTATGTTCCGGAATGTAGACGAGTATTTTTTGAAACTTGATAAATATCGGGATTTTCTCGTAAGTAGGTACGAGAAAAAAAAAAGATATGACACTGGCGGTGCCATCTATGGGACATGCCCAGAACTTATTTGGTGAGTGTTAACATAGTATAAGGAATTCTTTATAGGTACTATGTTGTTAAATCGCAAGATAAACATACAATGGTTATTATTACCATTCTATATGGATAACATTCTATCTTTCTACAATGTTATTACATACTTACAAGCACCATACGCAATGGGATAGTTGTCGATTCTGGATTTTTTGTAACAGTTAGCCAACTCCTCCAAAATAATGCTTTCAACTGAAGATTCCATCTATTTTTGTACGTCTTCTTCACGGAATTGGACCAGGGTTTTATCTGCAATATAAGCTCTTGAAGTAGGAAATATTCATGGAATGGGAATTGAAAAATTCATTCAACTATTATCATCGTATTTGTATAGTGGTAGTATATTTATAGCGCATTCGCCAATTTGTAACCAACGTTGAAGCGTTGTTGTAAAATGGTGGATGCGCTACGCGTGGTTTATATAATTCCATAAAAATTTAATAAATTAGAACAGTTTTACTGCTATAAAAGGATATATCAACAGAATATATTTTCTTAACGGAAGTGATCACTTACCATATTTTTTGTATGAATATTTTCAATATTTCTTGACAAATTTGAAGTCTGAAAAGCATCTGTTATTTTCTCAATTGATTGTTGGCATTCTTTTTCTTTTCCTGGTATTACGGAAAGGATTTGAACATAATAATCGGCTGGATTGAAATTTGGAGGACAAGGAATCTTCAATCTGCGAAAAATTCGTAATACTTCGTTTAGATTGTCTATATTAAAAATTCAACTGTTTAAGGAGTCATTGCTCATTTTTCGAGTATATTAGATGTATATGTTTTTGTAGCAGTTCATTCTTCTTACTTCGTGAAAAAATCGTTTGTTTGAGATGAAGTTCCCAAGAAGGCAATCTTGCCTTCCGTTACCAAACAAAGTTTGTCGATAAGTTGAAATATCTCAGACGATGGTTGATGAATTGTTGCTATCACCGTTCTTCCCTCTAGGGCAACAGATTTCAACATCTGAATCACGTTTAGTGACATAAAGGAATCTAGACCATTGGTCGGTTCGTCCAAGAATATCAAGAATGGATTTATAAGAAATTCTGAAGCAAGTGCTAATCTCTTTCTTTCTCCTCCGGAAATTCCTTTTATTATTCCTGGTATTCCAATTTGACAGTTCTCACAATCCTTCAGGGATAACTGTCACAGGAAAAAAAATCTTTTGTTATGATTTTCCTACAGCAGCTAATAAAAGAATGGGATAGGTACTATAAGAACTCATTGACAATTACCTGTCTGAGCACTTCTTCAACTCGCAATAATTTTTCCGAATAACTAGATGTCATCCTCACCAGAGCCTTAAAAATAAAAATTTATATGATCCTTATGTTACTCTTTCAATATACCAATTAGAACAAAGATTTTTAATATCTTCATGATTATAGAGTTATTTGTTCTCACTTGGAAAATTAGATGTTCTCTCACAGTCAAACATCCTATAAAAAGATTGTCTTGTTGTACATAAGCAGATATTGACGCCATATCTCCTTTCCCAATAAGTTGATCGTTAATGAAAATAGATCCTGAAACTTCTAGTCCTTTTAGGTTTCTCATTGTGATGCAATTTAGCAAGGTTGTTTTTCCCGATCCACTTGGTCCCATAATAATTAATAATTCGCCTGGATAAGCAACACCAGAAACTGAAATGTTACAACTTCCTTTTGAATATACCTGTCTCTAAAAGGTTTGAATAATCCATGAGAATTCCTTACCATCTTGCAAAATATGCTTCTCGAAATCTCTTTTTCGAGATCTTGCAATTATATGACTCCAAGAAAAAGTCAAACCTTGGCTGGCTTTAAAATTTTCTTTCTCTGGATAATTTTTCAGTCTAGAACAGTCATCGTTCTGAAATTCGAAAACTCATGAAAATTTTCTCATCCTTTTTGTGTTTTCGCGGAATATATTCACTAACTTGAATCAAAGAAGAAATAATGAACGTTTCAGTAATAGGAATCCAATAAGCAGTAGGTACTTACATGTGACGTCATGATTTATTTCTCAACAATGTTTGATGGAATTAAAAAAATCTTATTGTGGAAACAAAAGACTTTCAGTTGTGAATGGATGCCAAATTTTTTGCTGTGAATTGAGGTATTCGGATAAAATTCATCATACGCCTTGCCGAAGCAGAGAAAACGTGATCAATATGAAATTTTATTAACTCAATTTGAAGCGTTTCTCAGTTAATCAAGGAAGTAAATGCATTTTCTTCTCAATTTGATTCGATTCGGAAAAACTGAAAAAAGTGCTTGTGGTTTGATAAAGCCAAAATGAAACTTCCTGTATCCTTGAGGTGAAATGAAGATAATGATAAGATACCAATATGATAAAAAATATATATGTATATAATAACAGTTTACTTCCTGAAATTCGATGTATTCAGAGAACCAAAATAAAAAATATCAAAAGTATAAGCAATTCTGACTTGAGTGAAATTTTTTTCTAGTACATGAAACTGAATATTTTCCCACGAAAAATATTAGAAACCAAAAAATACAAAAATTAGAAGAATCTTCTAAATTTGCTTCCGTTTGAAATTCATTGTAAAATTGCGAATTGTGGTATACTTCGAAAAAAAATTATTTACAAAAAAGTAATTGAACATTTTATTCAATATCTCTTAGTATAAAAATATTAATACAATTATCTAACATGCATATTTTAATTCAGTTGAGAAGATATAATACATATTAGTTTTTTCAAATTGATTTGATTTATGTTTTGATTAACATAAATGGACTTACAATAAAAATTTCGGATATATTTATTTTCTATCGAATAATCCGTGAAAAAAAAAATGAGATCATGATATAAAATTCACATTATGATAATAAAGTCAGTCTTGAAAAATTAAATTTCTGGAACAAAGTATATTGCATTTTTAAAACTTATAGGATATGATTTAAAACATTAAATTAATTTCATCTAATAAAAGGATTAGGCATTATTACAATATAAAACTATCCAATGATAAAATAAACATAATGATTAGTTATTGAAAATACAATACTGCAATTGAAAAAATTATTTCAACATAATTTCCAAACTAATAAATTGTTTAGAAATTAGTTTATTTATATGAAAAATTTTTATTGGCAGTGGTTTATTAAACTCTACATTGAATACTATTAATATTCCATTAACATTTCTTAAACATCAATCAACACTCATATTACCCTGTATACAAATATTCTAAGCAATTGCGTATATAATTGGCACAGAGTGAACCAACAAAATTTGACAAGTTTCAGCAGATAAATATTGAAAAATGTGTAGTTAACTTGAACATATTTCCTGTTCTCATCATCGGCTCTTCAATTCTCTAGTCAATTATATGTTGGGCCAACCTGTACTTATCCAAGCACATCTTTTAATCAAATAAAAAAAAATGCATAATTTTCTTTCGGATTTCTAAATGTTATGAAAAACTACTGTAAAGATGAATTTTTATTTTCTATTTCTCGTTTTCAAGTAAGAAAAACCCAATAATTTTTTTTTGACACGCCAGATAATTAACTGTAATTTAATTTATCCTATATTTTCGAGGATTTTCAAACTCTTCAAATTGAGAATCCAAATAAAAAAAACTGTGCGTAACAGCTCAGTCATTGAATAAAAAAATAAAAAGAAATATCTATTATACTCAAACGTATCTAGTCAATTGAGTGTAAAATTCTTCCAAGCACACTTGCAGTTGATTTAAAGTAGGTCTTTCATCTGCACTCATTGCCCAACAGTATGCCATAACTGCAAACCTTGAAAAAATAAAACAAATAACTTTTGATGATCCATATTGAAACTGAAATTAACAAATATACAACATAACAAAACTAAAGATATTCTTACTGGTTCATCTTGTCATTCAATAAATTACATTAGATTAACCAGCAAATTTGAATACCCCAGATTATGTTCACACAGTGTATTTTGAAAATTTGTTTCGGTGCTTCAAAAAAGCACAACATAATAAGAGAGATTCAAAACTATAATACTTACAATTCATCTGGACAATTAATAGGTTGAGCAAGTCGATAACCGTCTTTCAAATAGGCTGACATTTCGAATGGATCAATTTCAATGTACGGCTGTTGAGCCAACGTTGTCAGTTCCCAAAGCAAAACACCAAATGACCAAATGTCCGAACTAGTCGAGAATGTTTTGTGCAACAAGCTTTCAATAGCCAGCCATTTCACCGGCCTATTTTCATTGTCACCTAAACAATGATAATCTGATGGAAATAAGTCTCTTGACAAAGCATTATCTGCAATTTGCACCTTCAATTTGTCGTCCACCCTAAAAATTCCAGAAGTGAGCACTCAAAACAATTGAAAGTTAATATTACTTACACACAGTTTCTAGCAGCCAAGTCTTTGTGCAACAAATGCTTTTTATGAAGGTAACTCAATCCGTGTATAACTTGCAGAGCCATATCAACAACTTCTTGAGTAGTCAAAGTATGAGACACACCTTCAGGTGATAGTTTACATTTCTGTAGGAAAGTCTTCAAATTTTTTGTATATTTGTATGGGAAAAGAAGAAAAGGAGCTGTATGATCTTCAATAGAAACACGACGAATGCTAAGAATGTTCTTATGATTCAAGGAGTACATTGACATCCCCTCTTGAAGCAAAAGAGAGATCTGGACTTCACTAGCATGGTCTGTAACTGTTTTGATTATCACCGTTTCTTCTTTCCCATTTTCTGTAGTGTAAGATCCGAGATAAACCCTACCAAAGGTACCTTCCATCACTACACTGCTCAATCGAACTCTACATCTGAATTAATAAATTATCATTGATAGTTGGACAAACTGAAATTCTGTTTCTAGCTTTCCTTACCTTTGTACTGTGAGTTCTGCAATTCTCTCTTGGAGATCCTTAAAACGTTCATCTAGAAGGGAATAACTAGGAGCACTTCTGAAACTTTCATTATATGTGAAATTCACAGCATTCCTTGGCATTGTACTTAGATAAGAATCAGATGGTTTATTGTTATGTTCAACTGTTCTTCTTTCTTTTTTATTTTTGACATAGAACAAAATGACAAAAAGGGCCAAGATTGTCAACATCACCAGAGCAGTACCCACAGCAAAGTAGAAAATCTTTGTTGAATTTGAATGGCTTGGCACTGTGTCAATGAAAACTTGAGAACCCATAAATTCCTCTAACTTCGTACATATTTTCTTTCGTTTTATAACAAGGGAAGTAACATTATTTTGGGCTACAGAAATGTTGATTTTTATGACGACCATTACTTCAGCAGCTGAGAATCCAGTGCAAGCGAATGATACGCTAAATGTCTGAGTTGATGTAGGAACATTTCCTGTTGCTGATATGTTCAGCTGTGGAGGGTAGAGAGCTCCACTATTGGCAGTCACTTCAATGGAGTATGGTAGCTGAAAAGTGTAAATTCATGTTAAATCATATAAGTAGGATTATCAAAATCTTATTTTGATGCAGTACCGTTCGTCCTGCCACATTTTCCCATGTGAACAGTGATGAGTCAACTTTAGCTGGAACTGGAACAACAAATTTCAATGCATAGTCATTAATACTACCATCCCTCACATAATACATTTCAGCACCCAAACCTAAAACAAATGTTGAATAATACAATCAAGTCTTGCTGCTAATAAATTCTCAATTTCTTAAATGAAAATTCTCATCAAAAACGACAACATAAACAATGTTACTGAATTTTTGTCACATACTTTAAATGAAAAAAATACATACCCAATAGTCTCTGGACTTCTTGCAAATTTAAATATAAATTTAGGTAGCCATGTGAAAATGGGAAGGTTGACAACACGGTTAAGAAGATCAACCAGAATCCAGGGTAACCATCCATTTTGAATGTTTTATTTATTCCATCAAATCTAGCTGCCTTTTCATTTTCTAACAATTTAATCTGGTAATTACATTGCGATTATTATTTTTATTTGAAAGTTCAACAACACATCAACAACAGAAATTAGAACTAGGATCCGATCAACTTCGGGATGACGAGATTAGTCGAACGCCATGTGCTTGGGTGCAATACCTGACAGATCCGATCGAAGACGAAACCTTCCGATGTATTCAGATACAAAAATAGGTAAAGATACAGGACCGGACTATGCTCTAAATATCTCGATCCAAAAATATCTTTATTATAAAGATGTTAATTTCATTCAGATGATCAGATATCTTTGTTTGATATATTTATTTTAGAAAAATAA
This sequence comes from Harmonia axyridis, assembly GCF_914767665.1. Taxonomy (NCBI): domain Eukaryota; kingdom Metazoa; phylum Arthropoda; class Insecta; order Coleoptera; family Coccinellidae; genus Harmonia; species Harmonia axyridis. The sequence goes on from NC_059508.1 coordinate 4,526,914, forward strand.
TTTACAATGTCATGTCATAAAAGTTTGAATTGAGAGTCAGGAATCGATACAATATTATGTATGATCTGAACAATTTTCCTGATCAGTTTTCAACAACAAATTCCTATCTATGCCCATTTTGTCCAGAATACTATATGCCTTATTCATAATTTCTGGGTTTGGTGTTCTTGCTCTAGTAAGTATCCAAGTATTTCCTATAAAAATATTTCATAATCAATATTATCAACATCACACTGTTATTCTCACTTGTATTAACTATCCCAAAATCCAAGCAGGACCAAACAACAGAGTAATTCTCATAGTCCGTATCCAAAATCCAGTATGGAGCTTCAAACTGAACTGAAAATTTGAAATGGAATCATAAATCAAATAGGAATGAGGTATTTCGAGCTTTTCCAGAAAAATAGTGGGTGTTGAGCTTGCGCAAACGTTAAGATCCCGGGATCTCACTATTTCGCGTTCTAACTATGTATATGTAGTCCGGTTTTATGGAATTTGGTAAGGTTATTCTGATTGAAATAGTGAACGATCTATAGGAATTTTATTTTTTTTAACACTCATTAGTGGCATTAGTGCTACACTTAAGGTAGAGTTTTTTCGTTGAAAGAATATCTCTGTGTATCTCTCTGCAGTCTGAACTTTGAAAACTTTCAATTATTATTACACTCAATAGAGAATTCGTTGTGCTTGACCAAAGACATATTATGTGTAATGAACTTCTTATTGATATTATTTTCATATGAAACTGATAAATAAATTGAATATATAAAATTTATAGTTATATATCTGCAATGTTGAACCCAACACTTAATTGTCAGCCATATGAATAAAAATTTTACTCAGTCTCTGTTGTGAAATCTTAGAGGAAGTTGTTTGGATTTAATTTAACCTGGTAATGAAGGAAATCTGACACTGAGTCTGCCCCCATCTGGTCTACCAACAACTTTAGCCACTCCCATGATAGCAGATCGTTCTCCAGTTCTGAAATTTCACATTATATATATCCTGATGGTCGTTTTACAGTCTCAACTTACATAGAACTCGATTGTTTATTATGTACAGCAACAGTTTCATCGCTATTTTTGGAATACTCGGCTGTTACACATTTACCTGCGAATTCGAATACAGCGAAATAACGTTCTATTTCGTACCATTTTCCCAAATACTGAAAGATAATCGATTCTCATTATTTCTGAATGGGAAATTATGGTTTTCGAGAAAAAATTATGACAATACCTAGAATATTTCTAGCAGTGGAACCTTATTTATAAAATGACAAGTTCTTATGATTATTCCTAGCTTTCAATTTAATATTCTCAATGACCAACCTTTGATATCATACAAGAGAAAAAAAATGAATACTCCCTGAAATTCTGGAATCCAAAAATCAAAAAAAAAATGTTTGCTGCCTTTGATCCAGATCTTTATCCTTTGGGAGCAACTTCGTCTTTCAACGTCAAATAACTCGACACATGAAATAAAATAATTGTCATGTATCACTGATGATGTTTTGAAACAATTTTCTTTAGGAAAAGAAAGTACATGTGAAAATAAGATATGAATGCTGATTTCTAAATATTATAATTCGATCGCATGGATATTTTTTGAAATATTGATGAAACAAGAATAACTCTGCAATTATGAAACGAATTTTGCCATTGATGGAAAGTTATCGAGTTCACAGCGGCCGGACGGACAGAATAGGTGTTGACCTCGAATTTTTCGTCATTAATTCAAACTATTTGAGATCACTCTGCGCTCAAAACAATAACAAAATCTTCAGTTGGAACAGGCGCGCAGAAATATGATACTTATTATCAAATTGATCAGTAGGAATTTGGAAAAAGAATATTTTAAATATGTATTTTCACTTCGTTATTGAAAAATATTCTTATTCGTTGTTATCCACTCACACATCAAGAATTCTCATTTTCACCAATTTCTACTTATTGATTTATCGATATTGATATGACTATATTTTTCAATTGAATATGATATACTCCTTCCAGAAATTAGTCTTTGTGCATTGTCATAAAAAAATACTCACTTTTTCAACCTGAAAACCTTCCATGCTTGTAACATTGGGACAAGGCCCCAAAAAAGGAACTTGAGCTTGAACAACATAAAGCAACAAAACTAATATAATAAGTGACATAATTCTTCTTCTATTCACTTTGCAACAACTTTCTTTATGTCTTCCTCGTTTATAAATCAATTTATTACGATGTAGGTATTTATTACGATGTATCAACTGGCGGGTGTTTTTATTGATGTCAAAGTCTCAAGAACTAGCGATGTTCATGGGCAAATTTAATTGCACGTCTGAATTACAAGATAATCATTGGCGAAACAGGTAGGTAAATCAAAAACATCGACTAAATGTATTAGAATTGATTTATCATAAATAAATTAAGCAATAAATTACAGTTGATTGCAATCTTGATATATCTTGCAATTCAGTTCCTCATTGATGATGCTTGGTTTTTGATTTGCTTTGGTCTTTTGGTTTCTTGTCTTTCTTTTCCGGAGATTCGGACTCAGCTTTTTTAAGGATGGTTTCAGCAACACCTAAGGGTTTTTTTTCATCAGATTCCTTTTCTTGTTGGACGACGGCAGCTGGTTTTTCCTTGTTTGGAACTGCTTCTACTTCTGGTTGTTTCTCTTCGTCAATCCTGTCTTCTAGAATTGGACCAGCACTTTTTCCTGTTCCGGTTTCAACTGATTGACTGGCCTCACTTATCCATCCTTGGGCTGCGTTGATTTCTGAAGCTGCAAGGGAACAGCCTTCTTGTTCTGTTTTTTGGAAGAATGTCCTGCTGATCTTGTAACGGTCTAAGACTCCATAGGCTTTTTGCATTATTTTATTTTCTGGCAAGCGTTCTCTGGTCATTACCCACGCGTTTTCTGAAAAAATATTTCAATTTTTATTTCCTTACTTCCTTAAAATAGGCAATATTGAATATTAAATTCTTGTGAAGTAAAACACTGAAAAATTCAATTATTAGTACACAAAAGAAAAAAGAATTATCGAAATGAAATCTTTCGTCGAAACTTTAGAAAAGAAATAACAATTAGGATGCTGAAAAAATTTTTTTTGCACAAAGTCAATGTCAAATTCGATCCCTTCAACTCCAACAACTCTTGAAAATTTAAATAAGGTTCATTCTTAGGAAAAGAACAAGGATCAGCTATTTTACCGATAAAAAATTTCAGTCTAGGATCTTCCTGAAATTTGACATAAATAAGAATTTTGCTATGATCAGTTCCTCCCTAAAATATCCCAAAACTGAGATATTTCGATTTTTATGTGGAGAATTTATAGGTAGTTGACGAGAAATTATATTCATACTTGCATCATTCATCCTTATTGTCCTCGTGACTGATGAAAATTAATTATCAGGTCACATTTTAGTTCTGAACCTATTTGGAAATTTGAAGGCATAAATTATTCCGATTTCTTTGAACAAATTTTCAATTTTCATTTTCAATATGCTCTTGCGCCATCTATGCACACTATACTGAACTAATCGCTACCGCTTATGACGCAATTGGCAGTACTAGATGTCGCCACATGGTTGAATTCTAAAACGAAATTATGGTGGATGCGCCATGTCAAAGCGCATCCACTCACCTGACCAGAAGTTTATATGTGTTGCTCAAAGAGCTTACATCTTTGAGAAATGTAACAAATCTAATTTATATCATATCAAGTAACTACCGGGTATCCATGACTGTAATTGGGAGTGAGATAGCCTAAGTATTTAAAATATTATATTATTTGTCGAAAAAGTCGGAGAATACTTAAGTTTTTGCAACACAATGACGCACAATTACGAATTTTCGGCAAAAATTCAATAAAACTTGGTGAACAACAACCCAATGTTAATGCGGTTAAATTTTTATTTCAGAACCACAATCATGACTTCAAAAGGCAACTTTTTTATTCTTTAGAAAGGTAACATAATAAAAAATGTAAGACTGAAGTTAGCAAATGCGTTTTAAAGTCTTTTGATGATTAAATTATTTGGCTCTCAATTGTATCTATGTATTATTCAGAAAGCGATTCAATATGCTCGAATTGATCAAACAAATTGTTTGTTTTATCGACCAATTGCTTTATGGACACAATAGTACCTATGTCGAGTCAGTATATTTATTATTTCTACGAATATATTATATCCTTCTTGGCTTTTTCAATTCTAATTTTCAAATCCCATCAAATCAATTAAAAATTCTTTGTCCTCTGCTCTTAAAAAAAATAATATTTCTATGGGATATTCAATGTGCCGATATAATAAAAAAAACTAATATTCCCATGAAATATTCAATGTGCGAATCTGAACATTTACCCAACATTTAATAAGAATCCGGCGAATAGAGTGTGAACTATTGAGATCCCGGGAATTTCACGTTTGCGCATGATCTAGAGGTGAAATTTTTTACTTATCTATTTACAACCCGATGTGAACATTCATACCAACTTTCATAAAATTCGGACTTACAGAATGTGAGATATGGAAAAGTTGAATTTTGTAAGGGACTACATACAGGGTGAGTCTTTGACTTGTACATATATTTCAACCGAAGATTTCCGAGGTCAAAGGAAACCCTTTTTTCCCTTACCATCTTTTCCGATTCGGCTCGGTCGAAAAGATACAGACTGTTGAAAGTCCATAAAAAATGTAATTTTTAGTTATATCTCGCAAATGAAATGGAATCGAAGGAAATGATTTTCGAAATATAGTTTTTTTTTGATGTGATTAATCTTTTCCGAACATAAAATTCCATCAAAGTCCGCTCAAATCCAGAATGCTCGCTATGTGAGAAAAAAAATTGAATCGGAATAAATAGTAAAAGAAAAAAGTGTTGCTTTTGACCTCAGGAATCTCCGGTTGAAATATATCAAAGACTCACCCTGTATACGGCTGAATTACCAAAATTTTTGGAATTGGATTAGAATTGTAGAAGTTGCAGAGGGCTGTTACAAGGGTTTGCTCATATACAGACAGGAAAATACGAAACTAAAGTTGTTCAAAATGGTCTAAAATAAATGTTGCTAGTGGTAATTTTGAAATTAGAGTTCAAACATTTTTTTCATCCCCAAAGTGATCACAATGCTTCAACTACCTTCGGCAGCAATTTGAAGAATAAATCAAACTCACGTGTATAAATTGGACCATAGCTGCTACAACTCCATAAAACTGCAAAGTTGTCATAATCGGTATCAAGAACACTGATAGCAGTTGTAGTGCTTATGGGGGATGTTTGGTAACGGACCTTGATTTTTCCTTCACCAGCCCTTCCAACCAGTTCAAGATCTCCACTAAGAATTCTCTTCACCCCAGTTCTGAAAAATACGCCAATCTTTAAAAACTCCGAAAATCACATGATCTCATTGAAAATAGCAATTTAAAAAATTACTGCTACAAATTCATGAAATCTATGAATGTTTGAAAAAGGTACTTTTTCATGACATTTCGGGACGTAGAATAGAAAAAATGTATATTCTACTGAAAAAGACGAACGTGACGAGAGAGCTATGACATAATTATAACATTATTGACCTATCCCTCATACTTTTGTAGCAATGAGTTTTTTAAATTCGTAGATAATCGAATTTTAGAACAATCTACCGCCACTGGATATTGATTGAATTTTTTTTATACATTTTTATTTTTCTCACTTGTAGAGATATTTTGCGTTGAGAGAAAGAGATAATAAACCATAGTTTTTTTGTGTTTTTAGGAGTACTCACATTCTACTAGTCACTTCGTTTGATACGAAGATTTTTCCATTTGCAGATTTCGCATAATCCGAGACAACGCATCTTGTTCCCAATTCAGACACTTGGAAATACCTCTCAGATTCGTACCATTTACCCAAAAATCTCTCCATGTCAAAGTCCGACATGGGAACGTAATCTGGACACCATCCAAAGCTTGGCACTTGTGCAGAACATACTGCAATTAGCGTTAGTAAAAGACCAAACGTACACTTCATTGCTAATACTGGTATTGATGCGAAGACCCTGTGTTTATCTGCTTTTATACCAAAGAACCGCTATTCATGCGATCCAACCTAAAGCCGTTTTCATTTCTACAGCATGTCCCAAGAAATGCCCTGGAGATACAACGGATCAAATAAAATTGAAAATAACAAATTCTCGGAAATTGTGCGTAGGTAAGTGAAATTATTTCGCAAAGCCATCGAACCTTGGTGGTTTGGAAGAACTGTCACCTAGGAGGATCTATAAAGCCAAAATTTTTTTCAGTAACTTGCAAAATAGGAGCTCAATCATGAAAACAATGAGTATGGAGAAAAAAAATCTCTGATTGACTTAACAATAATCTTTTGAGCCATAATTATGCCAAATTAGCAGAATCTCTCAATTATTTTAGTTATTTTCTGTTATGGAAATACTATTTTCGAGAAAAATTGATTACAAATCAATTTTTTGAAGTGGGTTTTTGAGGATTGAAGTTACGGAATCAAATGAATCACAATCAACGTACGATCACAATTTCATAATTTCGTGTTTCAGAGATAAATTTTTTTCGCATAATATCTTTCAAGTTCTTTAATCGGCAAAACCCTTTTGATATTTCAGGATTCATCCCCATATACTGTTTTTTTCAATAATAAATATCAGATTGAATTAAAATTCAGAGACCAGTTGCTAAATAGCATAACTTCATTCAATAGTTTGGAAGGTCGTATCATTGTAATGTTTTTTTGTAAAATTTCGATATCTCACAATTTTCCTATAAGATTTCACTGAAAATTCATCTATAAAGTGAGTTTTCCAAAAATTCTTCTTCCGATTCGAGAACCATCTGAACTACATAATTTAGGTATTTCGGACTCATATATTTTGATTATTTATTTCGTGGGGTTTTGAAATATCGATTTCAACCGAAATAGGCCAAATTTTTCACCATGATTTGGGGCCGATATATAAAAAGATATATCGAAAGCGAGAAAGTCCAACCTTCAAGCATGTTTGCATCATTTTTATAATCATTTATGTCAGTTTTTCAAGAGAATTGTTCCAAACGAGTGATAAAAGACATTGTGTTGAAGTATTACGTCCTATATTCTTTTGTAATTTTGTTTGAAATACTGTATATTGAATGAAAAACCTACAAGTGATATTCCGTAAAAAATCACATCGAATAAATATTTCAGCAATAGTGCAAAAGTTTCTGTCTCCACGTTAAAGTTTTTCTCATTTTTTTTTAGGATTTATATTTAGTGTACTACTAAATTTTTATTTTTCTAAACATCGAATTTATATTTTACGAACATTGTTTAATATTGTCTTATCGTATATTTTATTTTTCGTATTCTATGTTCGTATTAGTTGACCAATATTCGTATTGAACTTGTTTAACTAACGTAAACATAGTGAATTCCTTTCAAAATAATTATCTCATTTTTTATTCCGATTGATTTGTTACGGGCGCGTCACTTATTTATTCACTATTGATTTGCATATATTCGAATTGTCCTGTTAGATTTCATTCAATGAAAATGTTATCTAGTTTATTTATATTTTGGAAAGCCAATGTCCTAGCATGTCCTCTTGAACTTTTTACGGCAACGGTTCATCTACCAAGAAGAACAGAAACTGGATACTTCCAATGGGCATGAATGCCTGTTTCTACCGCTGATTTGACCCGATAGCAGAACCGTATGCTCCTTATATACACAATTTGATCAATAAGGATTGCCTCGAAATTTTCAGTTGATCCTTCACAAATGTAATTTTTGATAATAATTTTTTTTTCGAAGAAATTATGCTGAACTATTCTTCTGAAGAAATTATGCTGATTTTTTTCAAAAGTTATTTCCATACTGAAAATTTCACAGAATAATTTCCGTATCAATCAAACTGACATTGATATATTTATTAAGAAATCTTCAGAAATGTATATTTAAAATTGTTATATTTGTATAAAAATGCAAAGTATCAAATTGAATTCTTTTTAGCTTTTAGACTCTGAAAATGAGTGAACTTTCGAAAGATAAACAAAGTATTTTCAATTGATTTCTCAGATTTAACTCCATTTGAACCTGTTTTGAATATTCCTCTTGTATCCAGTTAAATTATCAGAATCATCCACTTTTTTTTAATTTTAGGACTTCATTTTTGAAATAATATTTCAGAACCCTTGAAAGTACTCACAATTCCCGAATTATTTCGGATCTATGAATTTTGATGACTCTAAATTGGAATTGATAAAATTTTAGATTATATTTGAATTTCTTAATACCATTAAGACCCTTAATAAATTAATGTACATATTTGATGCAAACATACGTATGTGGTTGATGAGTTACAAAATTATGAATATTTTTGATGGAAATAACTGATATGCGGTGGAAAATCCTTTCATATTTCAATGTAAAAGTGAAGCAATGTTTTATATTTTCAGCTATTTGTCCTGATACTTCACTCTACATTTGTTCATTGTGTTATAACTATATAATTAACAAATTCTATAAATGATTCACTTCACAGATATTTATTAAGCATATGAAAAATCGTATCAATCATATAATTTTCAAAAAATACCAATTCCAAAAATATAACCCAAAGAGACAGCGAAAACCCAATTTTACCCAAGATGGCGTGCATGGTCCAAGTAGATGTTCCAATAATACTCTTGTGAAGCTATGGGATCTCCATCATTTGGAAAAAAGTTCTTTGATTGTAGGGTTGTAGTATAATTTGTTGATCATTATAAAAAACAAAATAATTTTACAGTATTCTATTGTAAATATTACTTGGTTTCATTCCATTCTCATAATCTAATCTCTCCAAGGTTAGGATACAATAATACATCAAAAGCCCTAAGATTTTAATGACCTTTCAAAAGGAAAAATGAACTAAACCTAAAAATCGGATGTAAATAGTGAAGGGATAAAAATGCAAATAATACAGAGTGTTTCAAAATTGGAGATACGAAGGAAAATGAGCGATTCCTTGGATAATTTTAAGAAAAAAGTCTTGTAAACATGGGCCCCCAAACGCTTTATATTCGAGAGACAGGGTGTTTTTTGTTGTCTAACTTTTTTGTAATGATTGTATCAGTTTATCGAATCTTAATTAATCTTCACTACATATTGATTACAAAGAGTAAAACAACTAGAAACCAAAAAGTGTAGTACAGGACCAAAGTTTCTTTACATTATTTTACCAGTGTTTCACCAAAAAAATTTCTGGAGAAAAGAAGCCAACACTATTCCTGAAAAAATATCACCCTGTAGATTTGCATTAAAAATTAGCATAGCACATGATGTAAACTTCGAATTTGAATATCTATGCCAAATTTAAGTTGTGAAGGGAATGTGCTATGAGAAAAAACTTTAACACCTTGTATCTTGAGAACAAAGCGTTTGCTTTGCAGACTTTTTTTCTTGAAATGACTCGAGGAATCTGTCATTCTCGTTTTTACCTCCAATTTAGGAACACTCTGTATACGTGTTTTCCTCAAATAAAGATCATCTTATGTTCGTCCTATATCCAGTCCATTTATTGCATATTTTGTCATATACTTTTTATGTCAAATTTTTGTGTTTTGCACCTGAAAGTCTAATCTATGAGAATGTAAATGATCATGACAATATCTTTTATACAGTCAAATAGCCTATTGTTTTGCTATAGCAATTAATAAATAATAATAATAATAACTCTATTTCATTGAATTAATCAATTGATTGATTAGAGAGACAATTCTTTATAAATTTCAGACAAAATATTTCATTTATTCTTGAGAGAAATCACGAACTAATAGAGTATGCGTCATTCATTTGCAATTTGTTTTTGAAATTCTGGCTTATTCTGAGATTTCAGTACAGCCCTGAGTAGGCCTCTACAAAATACTCGTCTCGTTGTTGGAAATCCCATCTTTGGGAATGCAAAGAATGGCAGACAATTAATCTTATGGACCTTTTTGGTATTCATCGATTCTGAACTTCATAAGAGTAAATCAAAATCAGTGGCGACGCCAGCTTTCAAAAACAGGGGTGGTCAAGAGCGAACCGGAATTTTTTGGGGGGGCCAAAGTAAAGCAAATTATAGTTCTGTTAGCAGAACTATAATTTTACTTTACTTTAAACCTTAGTATGTCAAATTTTAGGGGGGGGGGGCAGCAGAATTTTAGGGGGGCTTCCTAGCGTCACCACTGATCAGAATACTCTCATTGGGAAATTCAATTACCATCATTGAATTTATCCTTCCTCTTGAAAACTTTAAGTTTTATGATGAATAGATTTTGAAATCCCCTACTGTTATAAAGAAATACGTCTACTATTCCCTAAAAAAACCTTATTTCGGTAAGAAACTGTACTTACAAGCCAAATTATAGCATTTTTCAAATCTAATTTCATTCTAGCGCAAAAACAGTCAAAGGTGTCAAGGTTTCCGTTCATAAAGTAACGGCTAAGTAAACCGTCCTTTCATCCTGTATTAGAGCCTATGCTGAATGAAAAAAAAAAAACAAAATATACTGAATGAATTGAATAATGGAAATCGATCGAAATTAATCAGTAAAAAAATTCAAAGCATCACAAGGTAGGGTTATATCATAGACAAGAAAAGAATTTTTAACTTAGTATGTCTTATGGGTTACATTTAAAATTGACGTTATTCAACATTCATGGCTGACTGCTATTTTAATGAAAATCTCATTATTTCGATTCTGAGCGTATTTTCCAAGGTTTTCAAAAGGATCATATACACAAGAATGATATCGTTACTAACACGTTTCAAAATTATTACTAACTGCAACATGGTTTCCGAAAATGTAGATACACTGAAACAGCGGCCTTTCCATTTGTTGACTTCGTTTATAAAAAAATAGATTAAGGTCTTTCTGTTGCAGGTCTCTTTATTGACCTGACTCGTGCATTTAATGTACTGTCTCCGGAGTTCATGGAGATTAAGCTCTATAACCTAGGTTTTCGCGGTGTGTTCTTAGAATGGATCAAAAGTTTTATTGATCGTAATCTTAGAGAATTGGACACTTTACATCTTACAAAAATAAAATGTTACTGGGGGTTCCGCAGGGCTCTGTTCTGGGACCCCTTTTATTTCTTCTTTTCATAAATGATTTACCTGATGATTTAGGTAAATCATCTGGAGGTAAAATTGGTCATATTTGCTGATGATACATCAATGGCGGTTTCAGTGCAAAGTCCTGAGGGACTCAGAACATTGTGCAATGAGCTGATTAGTAGGTTTGAGAGTTGGTGTTGCTCTAATGCATTGATAATCAACATCGAAAAAACGGAATGTCTATATTTTCGTACTAGAAACACTACTGAGGCACGACTGAAGGTTGAATGTTTTGGTGAGCAGATAACATCTGGCGAATCAGTTAAATTTTGGGAAATCACTTGGATTTCTCACTGAGATGGGATCGACAGTTTGAGGCGGTCTGCAAGAAATTAGGTAGCTCATTTTATGCGATCAGCAGGGAGAAGGACTCGCTTCCTCTCCATTCTGTAATAAGTATTGACCACAGTTTTGTGTATACTTCTTTAGGTTATAATGTTTTACTGTGGGGTAATTCAGTGGAAACCGATAGAGTATTTATTGCCCAAAAAAGAATGGAACGTCTTATTTTCAACTCTGATTCTCGTGATTCATGTAGATCGATTGTCAGAGAACATGAAATTTTCACTTTTTATGTTAAGGAAAATGAACACGTTATGATTAAGCTATCTGATTTTCATGATTATTCGACAAGAAATTCGGCTACATTGTGTATACCTTCTCACACAACTGCCAAATTTGAAACATTTCCTGTTTATCAGGCAATAATCTCATGTGCCATCAGTTGTGAAATTATTGGGAAAGAAAGAATTCAAAAATTAGTTAAATATTAATTGATTTGTGAATTTGATTATAGCAGTAAAGAATATTTGATGGATAATGGCTTCCTGGTTGGATAGATTGGAAATAGTTTTTAATTTTGTATAACCTTGACTTGTCTCATACATATTTTGTTATGTCTCAAGAGATCAATAAAATTATTATTATTATTATTAATCTCAAGGATTTCATTCTTCGAGTCCATTAATTTTTGTATTTTTCAATTCGTCTAGCTTATCGATATGTATGTTCCATCAATGTGCAAGAATTGTTCTGTCTATCTATCTATCTATCAGGTCCCCAACATGGGGATATGGGCTCAAGCGAGGTTATGTACCCAGTCTCAAACTTTATAAAACAAATCAAAGTTTTTCACAACAATCACAAACTCATTTCAACAATTTGCACTATACAAATATAACCTTCCATCTTATTCTTCAAACTATACAGAAATTCTTGAACAACACTCATATTTGGAGCACCAAAATGGAAATGTAGTCATCTTGGCGTAACGACCATTTTGGAACTCTTTGCAAGAATTGTTTTGTACAAGAGTGGTGATTAAAAAATTAGGATTAATGGCTAATGGATTTCAGTTTCAGGTTCAAATTTCATGTATTCTAAAGAAAAGAACCTAATTTGTAACAACAGCAATTTTCTGTGAAATACTGATCAAATCAATTGTAAACATGAATATTATTGTTAAATTTTCTCACACTATATTTTGATCTGATTAAAGTTATGCCTACCTAATTCTTACTTTAATTTTTATTATCAATAAATATTGAAGAATGTTGAATACAAGAGGATAGGTTTATGTGGAATTGAAAATGCATTCAAAATTTATTCATATCTTGTAAAGGTTAAGGGTAGGAGAAGTGACTTAGATAGAAGAAGAAACAAATTTATTTCTTAAATACGCTATTTACATAAGTTATTTACAATGTACAAAGTCAGAAGAAATATCAGATGAAATAAAAAGATTCGAATCACAATTTTCAACATAACAAAATAGTTTCTCGAAACATCAAAATGAAATCCTTCACTAAGAACATCGAATAAAAGGAAAATTTTTGTGAAAATTAATTTCTTGAGTATTGAAATAGAAAGATCTCTCATTATTTTTCATCTCGATTAACAGAGCTGTAGAATAGGGGTTTTAAGCAGAACATATCAAAGCATGCACCCCAAGTAATTGCATCAAGTTGGTTTATTTGACTGATTCCATAAAATTCTGTATGGATACAGAACTTTCTGTGAATGACTTAGTAATTACCAGGGTACTCAGCTTCATAAATTGAAGAAATATTATTAATGTTTAATTACAATTCAATTTAGTTCTTTGGTGCGTATATTGAAAAAATATACATTCGTAACATCCAGTTTTTTAGTAAAAACTATATAGCAATATTAAATATAACCGTTTAAGAACTAAAAATGCTAACGAAATCAGGTTTGATCCAGAAACTCTTCGGCATCTCAAACACGTGAATAATAATATGATTGTTCTAACAAGTGGGACTAGTTCTTACCATCGATCATAAGCTGAAAAGAGTTGATTTTAATCAATTCAGCAAGAAGTTATTTCGGAATTTTGAATTATTCATCAAGACTAAGAATGATAATTATTCACGCAAGGTCGTCTGTCTCATTCACAGATTGATGGGAAATGAAATGATCTAAATATGTCTTTCTTGGCAATTAACAATCTATTGTGATGTGATGTGAAGCTAGAAGAATATATTCTGAAGTTCTGCTGCATATAAATACCTAGCAGAATCCTTATTCCAACTACTTACTATAAAAATAATTTTCGACTATAATACTTCATAACGTCAAATTATTTTCAGATCTATCGAATAAACTCTGTTTCAAGTAGTATGAAATGCCGAAATATTGAATCGTCTCCTTGCATTTTGAGGCAGAAGCATCGTTTCAGAGAATACTGAGTAGCATATTTAGTTTTTCAACGAATATTTCCACTTTGCGATGTATACGACATAGAACAGATATTAATAATTTATATAAACAGTGTGTATTGTCGGGCCAGCCGTATCTATTCTAGTCATAAACATAAGGTGGCTTTTAGGTACTTTAAGTCATTTTGAACACAAAATGGGTTGAGTCATCAATAGGGTTTCAGAAAACCATTGGAAAAACAATCTATGGTATAATAAATTATTTCGGAAATGTAGAGAGTATTTTCCTTTCGAGTCGTGAACTTTGGGTGATCTGAATGAGAAGGACCAAAACTCATTTTGAAAGATCGTTCATTCATACCACCCTTTACGTATTATAAGCATTTTCTGCAAATTTATCCGATCAATGACATTCTGAATTTCTTCAGGAAACCCAATATCGACTGCCAATAACAATGATATGAATATTTCATAGAAATAATGGAAACATTAGATAGGCATTGTGAGATCGAAATCCATCAGTTACGCAAGGTTTCTCAACAACAAGATCTGCACATCAATAACTTTTTCACAACAGTTTTCTGATTGATTTTGATCAACACTCGCGGTTGCTTTTCAAAATTCACCACTTGAGAAACGCTCCATGATTTGAATCTGTTCAAACCCAAGGAAAGAACTACAAACTTCATTTGAAGGCATCCACAAATAATGCTGAGAAGATAACAGTCCTCCAGTTTTTTTTTTAATTTGGTTTTGAACTAAACTATTTAATCTATATTTTCTTCTAGAATTCAATGATTGAAGTACTTGTAACTGGCCATCAAGGTTTAGATCTAAATCGGTGCAAATATTCTCCTGTGGATTAGTGCTAGCAAATTCAAGATCGGATAATTTTGCAATTAGTTTGTTCGTTAACTAGCCTGTATTTATACTAAAATTAAGACAAGTTATCACAGAGAATTTGATTAAGTGGTATACTCGACGTATGGGTTATTTTATTTTATTAGATTGTTTATTTATCAATGTTCTCAAAGACCTCGACTAAATACTGAAATGAACGTCTGGAAACACAGGTATTCGTACTTCATCCAATATTCATTCATCTGAACGAATAGCAGATGAAGATCTGATAATGAAATAGGTCTTATCACAAGCTTTGAGTCCCAGATCGTACCATATATATTCTACGATCTTTCAAAAAACCAGGAATGTACTATTTCAACTCTTGCATGTTTTTGCTCAGCAAGAGGTTGTTATGAGGTCCAGACAAATGTCTTATCAATTCTGGTAGTGATTCGAAGGATAGAGTACAGAAACAACAATTGAATCGTCCGTTGTTACCTTCATTAGTAGTAATAACATTTCTATGTACAGAACAAAGGTGTTTCAACAGATGGGCTTTCTGTTTAAACATTGCTACGCATAGCCTACAAGCGAAAGGCTTCTCGCCAGTGTGCACTCTCAAATGAGTCTTCAAATTCCACGACATACCGAATTGTTTGCCACAATACTCACAACGGTACTCGCGAACTTGGCCACCAATCTGCTTACTAGATGTTGAGTGCGAACTTTCAGCAGTTTCTTCTGTACTGGTACCACCACAAGAAGCAACGTAGTTCGAAGGAGGGTCTTTAGTGTCTTCTGGTGGTGGGTTCACTTGAGTTTGACATAAAGACCAAGCACCCCAGGTATGTTCAAACGTCTGGTAAGAATCTGACATGAGTCCTTGGTCAGCTGATGGTGGTCGATGCTTGACATCGCTAGCAGATGTATCTGGATGTTGACCAGGTGTAGGTGTATGTGTCCTATCAGTAAGAAAAGGGGGAGCACTCAATGATAACGGATGGTGAGCAGCTAATAGAGGTATAGGAAGGTTCTTGTATCGATGATGATGCGCAGCTGCTTCTTCTATATACGAAGGAGAAAAAGGGATGAACGGTGGATTTTGTGATGGTGAGTTGTGAAATCCAGGCTTTCTTTTCCTATGCGGTGTAACTACATAGTTTTCTGGGTTTTGCACCAGGAGATGATGATCCACAAACGGAGGTTTCAATGCTAGTTCTTCGTGATGTCGAAAATCGATTTGTTCCATATACATCCCTTTTCTTTTCATTCTATGATGATGAAACTGGGACATATCGTGTACTTTTGGTGATATTTTTACGGTGCTCTGTCCAATCTTCAGGTGCTCTGAATTTTTTTCTTTCGGTTTCTGAAACATGGGTATATATTGAAGTGTTGATGAACTAAAAAGACTACATTGGAAAAAACTGTTTACGTGATGGATCTACTGCAACATTGAAATTTTATGTCAAAAGATCTACATAATGCGAATTTTAATAACTTTTTTTATTGTAATCAGATACCGGCCTGACCAGAAACAACTTTTCTACTGTATTACCTCAGAATCACTCTCATCTAAAGATGCCTTTTCTTCCTCATTCGATTTTATATTGACAGTCAGATTAACTGGATTTGGTGAGCTCTGACTTGCATCAGATTGGACATTTTCATCATTAGTGTTGTCATCATCTTCGTCTTTGATTTCTCCTTCTTCTTTCTCGTCGATTTCATTTTCTTTCTTCACGTTGTTTGGATCTGGAATTTCTAAATCTTGGGACCAATTGCCACAGTCGTCTGTTGGAACTTTGTCCTCCGATGTAGAAGATTGCCAAACGTCAGGCTTGATTTGGAGTAACTCGAACAATTCCTGAATGCTGTCCAATTCGTTTGACTGAAGGCAAAAAAAAGTGTTAGATATAGAGATTTATAATGTTGAGAGATTCAGAACTTTTCCTTGACTATATCAACCTATTGACAGAAAGACGCTAGCCATTTGATGTGTATTGTTTTGGCTTTTTGCTAGGCCGATAGATGCCGTCGGAGGCTGTGTAATCCTCGGAGTTTCTACGGTAAATTCTACTTGCTCGTCTATGGAGGTGGAAGGTGTATATGGCAGGAACCACTGAGTTGTCATACTGACTATGACATCAGTGGTTCTGTTATGAAACACCGCAATCTCCGAAAGAGGATGCACCATAATAATTTTTAATATGAGGTGCAGCACGTTTTTATTGAGTAATGGATTATTTCTAGAGAAATTATATTTTTTTTAGATACCCACCTTAATGCAAGCTTGACCATAGTATAGAAAGTCCAGTAGGTGGCGCATGTGACAGCTTTTGATACCAGGGATGAGAACAACACTTGGTCCGTTAGAATGTACGCTTTCTCCGAGAATTCTTCGGACTAAAGGGCTAGCGGACGCCATTACCAATTTGTGAGCGCTAAGAGTAGTCTTATCATCACATATGAACGTCATATCTGTGAAAATTTCTGATGTGAAGCAGGTTTTTACTTCGTCCACTATGGTTGCGTGGTGCTTTCCATAATGCAGGGTGAGTAGGCCTTGCGATTCTTGTTCTTCAGAGTACATGGCGAATTTCGTGATGAGAGACCAACTAAAACAAAAAGAATAAATTACTATTGAAGTTATAGTACCAGTATATAGTGCAAAAAAAAAAGACAGTACATTGAATTTTTGATAAATGTTTGAATGCCTTCGAAAGATGACCAATTGTCCAGGAAAACAAATTAAAGGGAGAAACCCTTTTATATGCTCCAATAGGCTGGCGAAATGGTCTTATCTTTTGGAAGGTCCCTTTCAGCTTTAAAGGATTTCCTCTTTGAAGCAGTGTTAATTGATTTTGTGTATTTTGTTTCAGATCTTAATACTCCTTCTGCTGCTGATGCCCTTTTAATGTTTTATGGTACATGTTATAAATATTTTATTCTTTTGTCTTATTAGCAAACTGTATATTTGAATGCGAAACACGTACCTAAGTTCTTCTGTATGCCGTTTAGGTTCTTCGTATGTATATCATTCGAATTATTTCTTCATTATTTCTGTTATAATTTTAATTTTGTTAGTTTCTCATCTTCCATTTTAATCTGAAATAATGGAATGATTCCATTTTTGATTAACTTACTGGTCAGTCTGTCTGTCGGTCCGTTCGTCTTTGAATTTGTCCATTGGCCTGTTGCTACCATAGTTCAACGTGAAATTTGGCATGAAATTCGATAAATTAAGTATCTCTCGGTGAAGATTGAATAGAAATATCTCATTATGGAGCTAAATCGTATAGACTTTGTTCTTATTTTTTATTCAATCAGGATATTTCCATCTTCCTCCTTTTTAATGTCTGAAATCAAAGCCAGGAAAACGGTTTAGAGAACATGGATTTGAAGGCAAACTTAAACTAAGAGTCAACTTTTGGAATTGTTTGTGGAAATTGATTTTTTACACCCCACAGAGCGATTTTGCTCAAAATCAGTTTTATAATTTGAAATCCAACTCTGTTCGGCTGTTTTTTGTCACTTCTTGACAAATTTATTTTTTAATATAGCAGCATTCAAAGCAAAATAGAACGTGATATGCACTCTGCAAATATTCTAAGAGTAAAATATTGCGAAGACATTTTTTTCTTGGTGGGAATACCGTAGTATTTGTTCGATAAAATTTTGTTGTTGAAACAGAATCTACTCAGCTATTAGATGGGTTCATTTATTGGTAGAAGCGAATTTAAGTACTGACATTTGTTTAAATACCTAATAAAACCGATGACATAAATCCATTCAGCTGTTAATATTTACTGACATTCAGTTTACTACTAATACTACTACAACGTTAGTGATAAAAATATTCAGTTAATTTATTTTTGGAATACTGTAACCTATATTTAAATCTGGTATGTTCTCTAATGCGTTATCTGCTATACAAACTCAATCCCCAACGAATTCGGAAGGATATAGAACAGTATGCTGATTCTGAGTCATTTTACTATGCAATACTACAACGCCTACAGTCTTGTGCCAAAACCAGATGACTAGGACAAGGCAAAACACTTGATACTATTGGGAAATATGTTTTCGTGAAAATTTAGAGGAGATGTAAACTTCTATCGATCTATTTGAATTCCAGAATTCATTCAGTGAGGATGAATATGAACACTCTTTTGATGTATTGTCAGAAACGTTATAAAAAATTAATGAAAACTATCTTACTTTTCATTTTGCGTCAAAATTTACCTTTGTAGCTTCAAATCCAAGCTACTTCATTCTAATGGATATGAATGAAACAAAGAGAATTAGCATTATGGTTCTGAGTGAAATGTGAATAATAAATATAAAATTATTATATAATAACTAGCTTTTGTTCAACGATTAATTAGATATTCCGAATAGGAACGTTTATATGTTAATTAATTCAAATCAGAACCAGACAGAAATGAACGAAGTAGTCGTGGTTGGAATGTTGAAGTAGAATCTTAATCGGTGTTATTGTGTAATTAGATAAAACAAATATTGCTCATCATTACTGCTCTCATTATAATTAACAACTGAAACACGAAGAAAAAGATGCAAATTTCGCACTATAGTTCATTATTTACCTTTTCAACGCAAAATATTATTACGAGTGATGAAAAAAGATGGAATTATCAATGTGAAAAAATTTTAATGAATAGCCAGCGACGGTATTCGAACCCCCTAGGTAAATATCCGAAATCGAATAAAAATTTTCAAAAATGAAAACTGTGAGTTCTAGGACGTTTTATATAGTTATTTCGAAGCAATAGAAAGGAAATTTTTGGCGCGTTAACATTTTTTTTCGGCTAAAAATTCCAAAGGTTTATTATTGAAAATAATGTACCAATATTCAATGTCGGATTCGAATTGATGTCCTAAATTTCATTTTGTTCGTAAATTCATCAACTGTGTGTAGAGAATCACTTTTAATATGCATTAAGTGTCATAATTGTCCGACAGCAGAATTTCACAGAATGTCACGTTTTGAATATGACAATTCAATTCTCCCATACCATAGATTTTCGATACGCGATTTGAATTGAGGTAATTCTAATTAATTTCCCATTGACGAATGATATGTCGAAGGTTTTATTGGATAGTGTCAATTAGAATGCGAGTGGAATGAATATGAAAAATCCGTGTCCTCAAACCAACCAATCGAAATTGCGTTTAAGTTGAAGAATTATTGGAAAGTATATATAAAACAACTGCTGATTTTTGTCCTAAAGGTACCTATTATACCTTACTAAATAGTTAAACATTCAATTCAATTCAGCATGCACTTCGTAAGAGCTATTACCTAGAAGAACTATTGTTTATAACAGTCAGTGGACAGATTATATCACATACATTCATAAATTTGTTAACCATAATTTATAACCACATTCAGCTTTCTCACGAATTCTTTTTATTTGCAAGGTCTTTTTTGAGCTAGCGATTGTCTTTAGGATATTGTTGACTTTCTTAGAACTTTTGCAACACCAAGACTAAATCATTCTAGTGTTTACGTTTTAAACAAACCTCAGGGTGAAACACTTCATTCATTAAGTCTTGGGGCTGACTATTAAAACACATTTTCTCTTAAAAAACAAACTGAATTTTCAACATCGTCACCTTCAACTTCTCTAAATTTTGAATACCTTTTCTGTAGAAAGAATCATTTCTGCTTCTGAAATAGATTTCAACTTCAGCAAACACCTCTTCATTAGATCCAAATTCCCAGTAATCACTGGGACCAGATCTGAAGAATAAATTTGGTGATCAAATAGTTGGAAGCTCAATAAGGTCAATTTGAGCATAGTTTTCATCAATTTGTGACAAGGGGCAGAATTTTTCCTCTTGAATTTGAGGATGTTTATTCTTAATTTTTGCACTCAATCGATCCAATAACGTTATTTAATATTCACTATTGATATTGTCCTTTGTCAAGATAGCCAATCAACATGCACGTCCCAATAAACGAATGCCTTGACTGTGACATCTGATATTTGCGATTTTGGTCACTTTGGGCAGCTTTCAATTACTTTTTCATTTCAGCTGACGCTTTCTTTGACTCAGGAGTGTTGCATTCACTGTTACAAATTAACTCAAAAATCCTGCCTTCAATTAACGATTTTGTGTATTTTTTCGTTGTTTTCAGCATACCACATTCCAACCTTTGTTGTCGATGGACCAGACTCTGAATAATATTCATCAAGACATTGCTTCGCTTGCACAGTCAAAAAACTATTGTTTCATCAATACATAAAACTCGTTTTCACCCATTTTTCAAACAATAACAGATTCAGACTTAGCTTTATGTTCCGAAATTTTGACACGCATATTTTGAAGCTTGGTACTAACGAAAAAAAAAAAGGTATGGCACCATCAGTACCATAGACTTAATGAGCTATATGCTTTACAGATAATAAAATACCTATAAAATAGAAATATTTTCATATTTTTAGGTTCAACTGATATAAGGTGTATTTAACCACAAAATTTAAAAAAGTAGTACTAGAAAATTGAATCTTCATAACGATGGATATTTCCTGCAAAAGTCTTCATAATTTTGGCTCTTATGACTCTTATGGGTATCCTCAAGTCCTAAGACTGATTTGGACCGAATAATATCACCTGCAAAATGTTCTGGGTGTGTCGAACTAACCTCAACAAACTGGTATATTTGATCTGGAATCCAGAAAAACGAGCAGGTGCTACACTAGCCAAAAAAATGAAGTGTTTTCTTCATAAGACAAGAGCCTCAATTTGTTCTGAAGAAATGTAATAGAAAACAGCACTATAACCACAGGATAGATCTGGTGAGCTTCAGTTATCTGAATAGTGACTTCAAGTACAACTAGTAATATAATGCTACGTTTTGGTATTTTGAAATGCTTGAACAGGATAACGAACTCTACAATTAATTAAAAAAGGCAAATCAAAAAATCAACAGATAGCTAAAATTTATTTTTTTTCAAGGTGAAATATTTAATACGAAATTGCAGACTTGAGTTACCCAATCATCTTCTAGCAATTGAAAATTGAAGCTTCAGGCAGTTTCAGAGTGTGAGGATGATTTCATGAAGAAAAAAGTTCTTATAAACCTATGCCCTGAACTCTTTTCTCGCAAGAGTAAAAGTTTCAAGAAAAAAAATGTGGCAACTTCACTTATATTTTTGGTGTTCAACGGATAATTTGAATTATTTTCATTTTTGTTAAAGTTATTCAATGTCACTGAATTATTGGGTGCGTACAAATAATCCCTAAAGAGCTCAAAGTAATATTAATTTAATTTAAATTAATTCAGCGATGATAAGCGCAAAGGTGGGAAGATTTGAATCGATCACGAATGCAAGGGCACATTCGTGAATTCAATAAATATATAATTTCCTTCATCTCATTTCATCGACATTGAATTTATTTACAAAACATCCGCTGATTAGGAAGATATATGTGGTAAGTGAGTCAAACAAAGAAATGTGGGGGCCTACATTATAATCTAAGTTAAACAGTAGACGAGAACACGATGAGCACATATACATCATCATATAATTTCAGTCATCGCTAGCAAATATTTGTGTTTTGAAATTTTTGCTTCATCGTAGGTACCGGTTCTCTATACTCGGAGTCTAGACTTGAACACTTTCGTTCTACTGATTGGAATCAAGGTTCAAATCATTTCGGATACTATTATTTTTTATTTGATTAACAAATTGTGCGAATAAGTCTACAAGTAAATATTCTCTTTTTGAATACGACTATGAAAATCGAAGTGTTTATCACTTAATATGTTGGTATGTCTATTATAAAGAGCTAGTATGAATTTCATTACATTTGCAGTTTTTTGAGTTGGAAATTGTACTATTTTCGATAGCATGGTTCATTATTGCCTTATGGTGGTAGAATTCGATAATGCAATATTTTGATTTTTCCACAACTAATGTACAGGGTGGACAAATATCGATGTTTTACCAATACAACTTTAAAACCAGAGGAGGTAGAAAAAATCTGATACCCCATTCTCGTTCTTTTTTTCTGAGTAACTAACGAGAGTAGTTTTCATTTTTGGCCACATTCCTTTGTTTTCGAGTTAAAAGGGAAAATTGGAAAATGGCGATATTGAAAAAAATTCTCTCTTCTTCCCCGCTAATACTGATCATAGAGCTCTGAAATTAAAACATTATAGAGGCACTTTTTTACGTAGCATCCAGTGGCGTTCTAGTCTTTTCAGCAGGGTTTTTAATTACGAAGCTATGGCCCAAAGTTATGTTTTTTCGAATGGAAATACTAGATTTATGTGCCATTTTCTGAAAGCTTAATTTTTCCTGATTTTGAAAATATATACTATTGTATGGTTTGTATCAATATAAATAATAGAAAATGATTGAAAAACCTTTTTTTATCTCAGAGTCTCAATATTTCTATGGTTTCAACTGTTCATGAGCACAAAAAATTGAGCTTCCTATAACATTTCCGTTAATCTGATTATTTCTATGCTTTTTACTAATTTTTACAAAATATGTTAGAAATTTTTCACCTCAAAATGAAAAAGTTCCACATGATCGAATGTTTCGATCGAGAGTGTTGTAATGAGATGGATGCATCAGAAGGTTATTTCCATAGGTCTCCAGAATGAATACGCACAAGTACCAATCAATTTCCAATGGCATATGAAACAACGCATATAGATATGATTGAACTCAACATTTCAATTAGGAAAGGAACAAACAAGAAATAATATTTAACTTAATAGTGATAACAATTGCGCAGTAATAACTTTGAATGAGAATCAAGTTTTTACAGAAGATGCTAAATTCGTTGACTATCCGCAGTAATGCACAGTCGACACATCTTCTCGATACTTCAATGATGAATATTTTTAACTGTGTTCAAGCAACCTCGAAATTTTTCATTTATATTTTTGTAACTATTTAAAAAAAATATATCTAGATTCAAATTAAAAAAAAACAAATTAGTAAAAGGCATAGATTGACGGAAGGACACTTTTGTTATAGGAAGCTCAATTTTTCTGAGCTCATCAACAGTTGAAACCATAGAAATATTGAGACACTCAGATAAAAAAAGGTTTTTTAATCATTTTCTATTATTTATATTGATACAAACCATACAATAGTATATATTTTCAAAATCAGGAAAAATTAACCTTTCAGAAAATGGCAAAGAAATCTAGTGTTCCCCTTCGAAAAAACATAACTCTGGGCCATAGCTTCGTAATTAAAAACCCTGTTAAAAAGACTAGCAAGCCACTGGATTCTACATAAAAAAGTGCCTCTATAATATTTTAATTTCAGAGCTCTATCATCAGTATTAGCGGAGATATAATTTTTTTTTCGATATCGCCATTTTTCCAATTTTTGCTTATTACTCGAAAACTAAAGAAGGTAGCCAAAAAATGATTACTACTTTTGTTAGTTCCTCAGCAAGAGAGAACGAGAATGGGGTATCAGATTTTGCCAATCTCCTCTGGTTCAAAAGTTGTAGTGCTAAACCTCGAAATTTGCCAACCCTGTATAAATCTGCTGATGTTTTGTTGTTCAATTACAAGTACCAACAATTCAATTCTGTCCCCAATTCTCACTGTTTTTTTCCAATCGAAAAAGTCGAAAAAATTGCACAATCCATTATATGCCAAAATATCATTAACCCATTCGAATAGATAGTAAGAGTGTTCCGAAATCTGAACGGAACATTTGAACATTCACCAGCTCGATTCTATTTTACTAAATTTCCTAATTGCAATTGAGGATGGAGAAACTAGGTCACGTTTTGATCATTTCGAAAGAGCTCATTATAGAACCCCAGAATTAACTTTTCCTTGCAATAATCCGAAGATTGTTGCATTGGATTTTCGTTGTACACATTTTTCGCTTGAATTTTATGTTTAAAAAAATAGAGCAATTCTTTACTCATGGGAAAACCATTTCATGATTTTTCATAAAATTTTCTGTTAGTGATTCGATTACCCAACACACACTGCATGAATTTCATGAACTTCATTAGTATCAATCTCCGTTTCACAATCATTTTGTATGTGCCCAAACCAAATTGAATAGGTTCATCCCAAAAATAGTCATCACAAATTGTTCAAACTTTGCGATTAATACTTTAGTAAAAATAATTTTTTATTGGAATTTTACATTGCTTTCCCAATGAGGACATATAAAATGATGTAGGTACATTGAAGATCTCAACACAACATCAAACGCGACTTGTCGAAATTTGCAATTCTGACTGTGCACGTAGAGAATAACAATATCTTCGTATATTCTAGAGAAAAAAACGAACAGGAATAAAATCAAGTTCAAAATACAAGACCTACATGCATAATATATTCTAAATAAAGTTACCAGTTCCACCAATCCATAGTCAACTGGCTATTTTACATTACAAATAAATATAAGTGAATTTTCTCTGAAAGTAACTCAAGGATAATAGAAAGGTTTACATAACATCAATTCATGTACAGTGATAGTCAATGAAGGGCATTTTAGACGTGAACGCAACAGGAGTGGAAACAATTTACCAAGTTCTTTTGAAATCGATGCAAGTAATTCATTCATTACTGAGAATGTTGGATTTTGACATTTCAGTACTTTCACTGAAAGAACATAAGAACGCTGCACATAGAGCTCTTCACCCAGCTTACTAACAATTTTTAAATTATCGACAATGAAACTCTTCTAAATTCAGTTTATATATTTTCATAGATACCTTCATCTTGAACAGATAATTTCAAAATAATGTATTCGATTAAGAGAAAATTTTGCATTTATATGACATATCAATTTAATGTTGATCGCATGATCAGAATCGGAGTGAATTTAAGAAGAATATATTTGAAAACATGTCAGATCGAGTTGAATTTTCAGTGTTCATCTAAAATATGAATTAACTTGCAAAATTTCTTCTGGATCAGATATCCAGAATCATAGGAAATTCAAGCAAACTATTGAAAAAAATCATAATATTTCAGTTACCAAGGATCTGACCGAGTTTGAGTATAGATGTATGATAACAATTTAAAATTTTGTGCAAAAGTCTATGATTAACTGAAACAATTCAAAGTGGATATAGAAAACATAATTTGAACTATAATTTTTCTTAATGAAATTGCAATAAAAATATATATTTAGTAATTGCAGAATCAATTTCAGTAGAAATCTCAGTACATTGTCAGACTGCAGCTTTCGATTCAATTGTAGAGTTGTTCATTAAATTTATAGGTACCGATTTTGTATTTCATCAGAAAATTCGAAAACAATATCAGTCAATTGATTTGATGTAAAATACGAAGATTTAAAGAATTACCTTTGAAATCATGAAGTAAATATAGTTGTAAAAAATATAAATCCACTCGATGACAACGTTTGAACTTTTTCCACTTTCTGTACAAGAAACTGCTATGATTTTCTGTAGGTCGTTACAATTAGATAAACATAAACAGGTACGTGTTAAATATCTATTCGACTGAAATTCACTAACGATCATATAGTAAATATAAACAAATCCGCAAATATACATTTTATATTCATCAACAACACGTTTATACCGAAATTGGCATATTGAAATTGTGATATTAAAGTGAATTTTGTGTTCATGAAATAAGTTACCAAAACTGGAAGAAGAACCTGGTGTTATAATATTACCACATGTGAATCATAAGAGTTGAATCATCCATCCAGCAATAAATCTTCTCAATAAGTTCTGGAGCAATATGAGATAAAGCATTGAAATTCCTACTAGAAGAAAGTCTAAAAATTCAAGCCTTGGCTTTATAGTTAATTTCGCGTTCTATCGCCAACTCTACATCTAATAAAAGTTCATTGAGAAAATTATAACCACCATTACCTATTGTGCTAAATTTAGACCAATTTTCAATGGTATTCGCTCGTAGAAATCTCTGCTGTAAACAGTTGTCTTACAATACGCGGTAGTTTTAGAATATGGTCTCGATTTCCTAGTTATCTTAACTGAAAACTTCAAGATCAACAATTAAATATATACGTATATACAGGGTGATTCACCGGGATGGCCTATTTGACGTTTATGGAAAACCAATCATAATTTTGAGCTGAAAATTTGCTTATGGAGGTTTGTATTTGTACGTAGAATAGACTGCAATAATGAAAAATATAGATTCTAATTTGAAAATCTTGAGTTTTGATGAATTTGAGTTGTCCAAATTCATGATCTTCTTATAAACACCCTGTACTTTTTTGGTCCAAACCGCAAACAGTCTAATAATACTACTTATTTGCAGATTCGAAAAAGAAAAAATTATTTTTGACAAAAGCTTTTTCTGTCGAAAAATTTAAAAAAATGTGAGTCCTCATCGCCACCCTTTTTATAGGATCCCATTGACTCATGAACTGTTAAGTTTTCACCAAAGGTATGGCATATTGCCGAAATTTTCATCAAAAAAGCTAAATCTAATGATGCAATATTATACTGGGTGGGCCATCTGAAATAAGGAAGTAGTAGTCTGTTTCCGGAATAACCGGAAGTTGTAGAGATTTGAAAATACTTCAGGGAGAAGGATCATTGTCTCAAACCCCAATATGCAAATTTCCGCTCAAAATTATGATTAGTTTTCCATGAACGGGGGCCATCCCGGTGAATCACCCTGTATGTGTGGTTCTGATTCAGGGAAATAGTAAAAATAAATGAGTGCTATTCAAATAAAAGTTTATATACATGTTTTAGATAATCAATAGATTATTTGTTTCAACATTGCTCTTCTATGTACTAATGTACTATGTTTAACAACTGCCATAGCATAGTCCTTCAGAAAAAGCAATACCTGTAATCAGTACTCCATTTGATTGAAAAGCATGAATTCATTTTTCGATACTTAGAAAATCTGAACGAATAAGTGGAAACAGAAATGTATAATTTAACACGGAAATACACAACTAGACGCTATAAACACTTGGATATTATGATTCATTGTTTTGAAATAGCATTCTCAATTCTGAAGAAGTAAACAAATTATATCTAGTGCAATTCATTCATGATAACTCAGTCTGTTTCAGATTTCAATAATGTAATTATCATATGTATTTTCATTCGAGGTGAACAATGAATATGTATCTGAATGGTTTTCCAAACAACTTCAACCTTCTGATGGTCCCTAAGAAAAACGAAAAAAGCAAACTTGTGTAGATCCTTGCTTTTATATATTTACTTCAGTCTTCTGAATGAAAATTGGAGGGAAAATTTCCCAGTCTGTGACAAATCTTAAATAATATAATAGCATGATACTTCAACGAAATGTATTTCCCATAATGTTTGGCCATAATAATCATTATCACAGGGCAACAAAAAAAATTTCATAGCTGATTTTAACTATATATTTAACTATCAGCTCTACTTTTTTAGATACATTAACTTATCCATCAATGTGCGTTTCATTCATTATATTCATTTATGAGAGTTCTAAAATTATTATATATTCATTAATGTAGGTACAATGGGAATAAACATCGTTCAATACTACTAGCTCACTCAACGTAACTGAAAGAAGAATATAATACAATAGCTTTGGTCTTGCAGAAGATAAAGTATCACGAACATCAATGGATGATTTGTGTAGACTTGAAAATGGTAAACTTTTTTTTTCGGCAGCAAAGTGGTTACACAAAATATCCATGTTTCTTGTGCCTCTGGGATAGTAGGGACAAAACCCACTACTGGGTTAGGAAAGATTGGCCTCAGAGAAAAAATATGGACGTTGGGAAAAAGAATGTCATTAACGACGTTCTGGTTGAAAGAGAAAAAATCATACTTCCTCCGTTACATAGAAAGTTGGGCTTAAAGAAGCAATTTGTAATGGCTCTTGATAAGAATGGGTCATGTTTTGCATATATAGGGGTAAAAATGCTTCAGTTGAGCACAGTAAAACTCAAAGCAGGGATATTTGATCACCCACGAATAATTCAATTAATTAAGGATCCTGCCTTCATAAATTCAATGAATCAAGTTGAACTTGGACATCATTTGTTGCAGAAAATTTTCTAGGCAAACATAAAGCTCAAAACTATGTTGAAATGGTTAACAAGATGATTAATAGTTTCAAATACGGGTGCAATATGAGTATTAAAAAACACAGCCATTTAGACCGTTTTCCAAAAATTTCAGAAGGCATGAGTGAGGAACAAGGTGAAAAAAAACTTTCACCAAGATATTAAAGGTGACCGCTATCAAGGAAGATGGGACATGCACATGAGTTTAAAAAAGGACTGTTTAAAAAAACATTCAAGAATGTCGCGGAAAAGAACCTTTCGAAGGGTTGAGCAACTATTTGATTTCTTCAATGTTTTTTTTCGTTTGTAAGTACGACATTCTTCTTCTTCTACTTTTGTTTACTACACTTACGGATTTGAGCTGAAATAATGTAACTTATATTTCTCTAAAATTGTATATCTTGAAAACTTGAGCTCCTTGGTAAAAATGAATACGTTATTTGAATTCAGGACATCAAGTGGAAATAGAATCAGCTCAAAAAACCTCGACACCAAAACAGCTGTTCCCATGTGATCTATCCTAACCGAATCATGGAAGAAGGATATTCTGCATTCAAATCTACAGTTCTGGCAAGTCATTATCGATGAATCAGACACTGGGCAAAATGATAGTCCTCTACTCTTCTGGAATGAGCGCGCAAAAAGATTTTCATCATGTTTTTTTATCCTCTTTTATCATAAAAAGTGATAAAACAAACTGCCGAGGAATGAAGGAAGCAGGGGTCTGCTAGACATCGTGGAACTTACTCGTGGACAAAAAAAATCCTTCGAACATACTTCAGAGATCAAGCAAACGAGTACGTCAGTTTACCAAACATTGGGTGAACACCTTCACAACTGCAGAAGGAGCATTATTCGTACAACAACCAGACAATTCCAGAAAAACTACAATGCAGCTTCAAACCATTGGCTCATATCAGGTAACATGTATCAATGAACGGAAGGTTTTTTTTAGCTATACAAGATCAACTGCAAATATATTATCATAAAGGATCGAACTATCATTGACGATCGATGCCGATATGGGAGTCCAACGAATGAAACAATCCAACCTTTCATGGGTGGATGTCAAAGTAGGGTAGAATTGGTAACCGTATTAGGAGTAATGCAAAGTGCCATACTATAAGTACCGACCGGAAACCATCCTGTTTTCACTAATGAAACAGGTCCTCACAACAGACAAGATATCGACGCAGAAATCCAAATAACAACAACATGAGTCAAAAGAAGGTCGTAAACATATTAAAATATTGGGAAATCCAGTTTCGGGTAAAGTGCCAGTGGGGAATGATTTCAACAAGAACTATCCCAATTATCATCTCAACCACTGGAATAGTACCCAAAAACCTGAAGAGAAATATAAAGGAACTGGGTGTTAGTTTCCGTATTATATTACATGAATGTATTAATATTTTTCATAATGTAATAAATAGCGGAATTTACATGACTACATTGACTACATTTCAAAGAGAGACACATGTTTCAGTGGTGTTTGAAATCGGAACCCCCTATGAGGGGGCTCCCCAAAAGTTTGAATAGGGAACAGGGGTCGAATCTTCTTCAGGTGCCATCTTCGTTCCGAAGTTTGGCTATCATCAAAGCTATGCTTATTTTCGATACTGCAGATCTGTCCAGGGGTCGAATAATTAAATGTTACATTTCTTCAAATTTACTGCGTACAAATGGTCTATTCGATATGTGGTTTAGTCAAAAAAAAAACCGAAATATCTGATTGATTTTCGCATTGTATTTAGTCTACGTAGGGACACATTTATTTAAACTAAATGTTCAAATTGAGCACTATTCGCTTCCATACAATAATACAAACGCAATGTGAACATGTGATTTACATTCTTAAAGACTTCGAGTATTAACAACATTTGTAAAACATTCGGACTGGAAGTGCTACATTGAAATTTCTGTTTTTTTTTAACATTTAACAACGAAACACGTTGTTGTCTTCTATCCTTAAGGTAAAGTTTTATTTACATCTAGATTCGTATTGATTCGATAAATAAGCATAGCTTGAAAAGGGTGTTATTAATTGCAGAGTGTGTGGAATTTATCGATTTGTACTACTCCAATGGAAAAACTGTGAGGGCTGCTGCAAGACTTGTGTCTTTGGTGGGGAAGTTCAGGAAGATACAATCGGAAGCACCACCCAGAACGAGTCTGAACCTACTGAACATGCTGTTTTTCACCTAACACCCAGTTTATACGAAAAGTGTCAGAAGCTTGTGGTGTCAGCAGATCCCCAGTATTTCGAGATCTCCAAAACTACAAGTACCACTCTTATAAACTAAGAGTCGTGCTAGTGCAAGAGTTAAAAGAAGGTGATCTGGACAGTTGTTTACAATTTTGTGAACTGACGTCAGACCGTCTAAATTTCTGTAAATTTGTTTTTTGGATTAATGTACTTTCTTCTTAAATGGACATGTAAATCAGCACAACTGTCGATATTGGATCGATGAAAATCCTTATTTAATGAGAGAAGGCTCTACTAAATATTCCAAAACCTTGACTTGATTTCAAGTAAATCTCAAGTCAAGTCAAGTATTTATTGATCAAGTACTTGAATCATATCAAGCTATTTGAATTTAAGCAATTTTATAGTGTAGTGTCACATCAATAATAAAATGATGAAATGAGAAGGAACCTTGCAAAAAACACTTTTAATTATTAAACTTATTGTAATAAAGAACCAAAAATATCAACCTTTTTTGAAATAGGAACATCAATTAAATCACTATAAATCATAACAATAATAAAAATATGAAGTTTCTTAATATTGAGAAACCTACAGATTTTGTTTGATTTCATAAATTTCCATCCAGGATCTAAGACACATGAGGCATCTCATAGATTTGTCGCCTAACCTATTGCAGGTTCTTGTAACTGTGAGAGCAGCTCTGGAAAATTGTCTTTCTACAGGAGCTGAAGATGCTGGCGTTGATTAAAAATCCTTGTTTGGTCATTTTGGCCAAGTTTGGGAAGATATTCCTGAAACTCCCCAAATCTACCAATAGATTTCATAGAAATGTGAGAAAACGACTTATAAAGTCACAGTGGCAAATGCTTCAGTCTCTCGGCGCGGCAAAGCAGTATACTGCTTTGCATCTGCCAGCGTTCAATAAGGTGCCAGCTATTTCGTTTGTTCGTCATCTTGGGTTGAGTTATGCGGTACTGATGATCCCTAACAAGGGTGAAACCAGTATATCGCTACTCTCCTTCGATGGCGTGCATTCTCCTTGGGTTGCTTTCGATAATGATTCCTACGTAATAGCGTGAAATCTTCTGTTTGACAATGGTTATGTTGATGGCAAATTGCCGATACATTAACCAGATAGATAATTAATACCGTATGATATTATTACACACATGGAAATTGTACTTTTTTTTCTTTTTGTATTTTCTTCATCTTCTTATTCAGTCTAAGCGCGCACGAGATTGCAGAAATATATGCCGTGCAACGTGTGCATATCACGCTCTAGTAATATCAAGTCAAGCAATAAATATCTTAAATCAAGTCAAGTCAAGCACAGGTTTGAAATTTTTCATGAGCTTGATTTTCAAGTCAAGTAGATGGTTGAAATGTCAAGGTACTTGACTTGATGAATCCCTAGTAACATGTGTCCCCCTACAAAAATTAGTGAACGTATTTATGCAAATTCCGCCATTTATTATATTATGAGAAATATCAGGGGGACACCCTGTATCTACGACCGCTCTCTATCCTTTTGATAATATAAATATCAGGGATAGGGTGAGTGTTCCTATTAGAGTGGAGTAAGAAAGCTGACTTCGAGGGGAGTTTTTTCAGCTACGCTGATAGGCTAAAGTCATGGAAAAGATGTAGGTGGTGTTCTTAAACCAGTAATATTAATAAGAAAGAGTAAAATCCCCAACAACTGAAATAATAAACAGGTACTTTCTTTCTCGAACATTCAATGAATCTGCTTGGAACCCATTAGCATTATATATTTCCATTTTAAATGGATATGGATATCAAGAAATATCAAGATCATTCCCAGACCTCTCTCTTGATCGTGTCTGATCCAAATATAAGAGAAAGAACGAGTTGAATTGTAACCATTTCAGTTGTTACCACTATCGAATGGGTATAAAACGACTTCAGTTCGATATTTCTACATCTCTTCAGGGCTATCCAGTGTTGTATTACTTGCACAACCTTCAGATGCGACACATCATTTTCAGTCTAAAATTCCTCCTTTCTTATTGACTTACGATGATGACGCGACTACTTTCGATGTCTTTCAGACTTGTATTTGACCTTTCATGGATCTGATCGTGGCAGATGGAACACCTTCTACTCTAGACACTTTTCGATATATTTTGATACCTCAAGTCGAAAGGTAACTGAATTGTGATGAAATCAATGACAATATAGTTATTATTACTGTGGAGAGTCAAAAAATAACAAATTAGATAAAGAAACTCAAACTAGCTTTCGTATATTTCTTTATACCTGCGATTCTGCTTCCGAATATAGACAAATCAGTCTGATAACTTTTGTGCTGAAAAAATTTTAGTTTCCGATTTCAACAATTAGGCTAGCAAAATGAACTTCATCTTAAAAAAATTGAAATTTTCTGTTTGTCTATCCCTTCTATTCCTATAAGAAAGACTTTTAGGATACCATCTCTATATCTGTTGAAATATATTACCAAATTCTCGAACTGTTCATATTCTTCTGTAGTAGGGATTCATCAAGCGAACTAGCTTGACATTTTAACCCACTGATTGACTTGTAATTCAAGCTCGTGAACAATTACATACTTGAGCTTGACTTGACTTGATTTTAGATATTTATTGCTTGACTTGATATCAAGCTACTTGATATTACTTGAGCTTGATATGCACGCGTCGCATGCACGGCATATATTTCTGCAATCTCGTGTGCGCTTAGACTAAATAAGGGGATTCCTCGAGGCGAGAGACTGAAGCATTCGCCAGTGTGAATTTATTAGTAGTTTTCTCACATATCTATGAAATATATTGGTGGATTTTGGTAGTTTCAGAAATATCTTCCCAAACTTGGCCAAAATGGCCAAGGATTTTTTATCAACGCCAGTATCTTCAGCTCCTGTTGAAAGACAATTTTCCAGAGCTGCTCTTACAGTTACGAACACCCGCAAAAGGTTAGGCTACAAATCTATAAGATGCCTCAGGTGTCTTAGATCCTGGATGAAAAATTATGAAATCAAACAAAGCCTGGAGGTTCCTCAATATTAAGAAACTATTTTTTTTACTATTTTTTATTTTGTTATGATTTAATTTATGTTTCTGCTTCAAACTTCATTTTTTATTTTGTTTTGATTTATAGTGATTTAATTTATGTTTCTATTTCAAAAAGGTTGATATTTTCGGTTCTTTTATACAATAAGTTTAATAAATGAAAGAGTTTTTCGCAAGGTTCATTCTCATTCCATCATTTTTTTATTGATGAGACACTACACAATAAAACTGCTAAACTTGATATGATTCAAGTACTTGATAAACGAATACTTGACTTGAGTTGAGCTTGAAAAACTACTACTTAACTTGAGCTTAACTTGAAAGTCAAGCTTAAGCCAAGCCGTGAATCCCTAAATTGTGCTTCTGAATATGGACAGATCAGTCTGATAATTCTTGTGGTGAAAAAATTTTAGTCTTCGATTTCAACATTTACGCCAGCAGAATGCATTTCATCTTGAAAAAACTCCAGTTTCCTCTCTATCTCTTATATTCCTATTAGAAAGATTTTTAGGATACCATCTCTATATCTATTGGAATATATGACCATATTTTCGAACTGTTCATTTTCTTCTCTAGCAATAAAATGGATTATTCAACGAATTAGAGCTGTATAATCAAGAAGTGTATTGTGAATTGTGATAAAAGCGAAGGTATAAACAATAATTCTATAATCATTTCAGACGTTGATACATATAACAACAAAATGAAAAATTCGATTAACATATTTCTAAAGTCTATGAAAAAAGCACCAGAATTTATCATTTGAAGATGGTATCACTGTTTGAAAGAAGGAGAAGATTACTCAATAAAATATTCAAGAGGGTTAATAAGTAATCGTGATTGAATATAGCGAGCTGATTGGTAAATTGCACTCCAACATCCAAGAGAAGAAGACGAAACTCTCAAACAATTAAAACTATCAACAAGATATCAGCAACTTTCAACAATAGACAATTATATCTATTATCTCTACTTTGAATCTCTCAATTTATTACCAATTCCAAGGAGAGTGGTAATTTTCTTTCAGTAACCTTCCACCACTAACAGCTTGGTTCAAATTGTGTCAGAATTGATTTGTTAACAAGATGAATGATATAATTTGTTCTCCTCGAGAGAAACTTTTTTTTACGTAGGGTACATCATGCGAAAATCGTTTTGAGCTCTTGTATTGTTTCATATTGCCAGCCGAAGTATAATGCAAGTATATCATGGTGAATAATGTATTCGAATGAAAATGAAAGTGAATTCACTCTTGTTATTTCCAATTCGACCCAATTTCTGAAGGTGATTCAACAATTCCTGAAGAAATTACTCCCATATTCGACAATTTCACATTACTACCACACTATTTTAAAATTGCAACAGTGTTTTAACACACACCAGCCAAAAAATCAATTTTTCTTTTTATGAGGACAATGATTTTTTTGAAATAAATACATGTCTGACAATTACGAAAATCCATTGATTGTATTCAGTTAAAAAGATTAATATTGATGTAATTTTGTAGATTTATTCAAGTCAGTTTCTAATTAACAGATTTATCTTGCAATTTGGAATATAGCCAAGATATATGATTTATATATTAATATGAGAGATCAGTACTTCTTATTCAAACACGCGATTTTATTTTTTCAGGTAAGCTAGAGCGATAACTCGATCAAACTCTGTAAATTTTACACTTTTGATTATTATTTCCTCTCTCATCGCTAAATACCTCAACTTATGAAAAGAAAAATCACATAATAATTTAAAGTAGGGAAACATCATAATCAATATCTAGAGGCGAGTTTGGAACCTGGTTTAATTCGTTTTGAAACTTCGTAAATCGAAAGTTTGTTTTTTGTGCTTTTTTCAAATATTGAATGGATTTTTTTCAAGGATACAATCGTTTCGTACTTTTTGGTTAACCTGGACCTGGATTTTCCTTATTGTTATTATGTTATCAATTTGAGCATTAAATAAGAAACATGCGTACCAAATATCAAGTAAATTTACAAGTCAGAAGAATGAGACTAAGTATTGATATTCTGATGATTTACTGCTAAATAAAATATATTTTACCCTTATAAAGGGTGTTTCATTGGGATCAGGAATTCTTGAGGTGAATCGATGAGATCAAGGTGGTACTACATATTCTATTTTTTCACTCATATCTTCCGGATGTCATAAGAAGCACTCCATTCTTATGTCCTCCTGAAGAAATGAGAAAAAAAAGAGAATATATAGAACCACCTAGGTGTTTTCGATTCGCCTTATATAAGGGTAAAATATATTGTATTCAGCAGTGAGTTATCAGAATATCAATACTCATTCTCATTCTTCTGATTATATATCTCCATGTTTCCGGGAAATGTTTTTTTTAGTGATTAATTGATCTATTCCTTACGAAATTAATGGATTTTTTTTCGAGCTAGAAGAGCAGTTTTGATTAGCGACCAATTTTTTTTATTCAATCTCATTCAAATAAGTTTTATAGTTTTATAGGAAAGTTCTAGCAGGTTAAATTCATTTTTATTTCATTTTTGGACTTTATTCAAAATAAAAAATCGATGAGAATTTTCGTTGACGTGATATTTTTTCTCTTTTTATTCAAAGAGCAAAATGATAGGTTGAGTAATAAAGCAAATAGATTTTCAGACGAAGTATTTAGACTAAGTGATACAGCCATTGAGAATTTTTATGTATTCACATGTCCTTCACCTAATGATACATCTACGAACGCAATGAATAATTTCCTCTTCCAAGAAAATTCATTTATCCTACTCAACTTCTTAGATTTATGGTATTTTCCTTTCTGAACACGAATGTGAATTTAATTTGTTGCAGATATAATAGGAGTTAAGTAGGATAGCAAGAAAATACGTGTTCTCAGTCGGTATACATATTTATAATTTGCAATTGCACATGCAAATTACAGAAAAGTTTGAACACAGCCTCGATGTTATCATACAACTTTAATAGCTCCTAGTAATTTTGCTGATTTTCATGGATCATAAAGTTCGACAATATTCTGCGACCTAAATTTTTAATTAGCACAACTAATTGACTTTCAAATGCTATAGGTTCTTTGTTCAAAATCTACAGCTTTCTTCGGAAATGAGATAACTGAATACATAGTTCAATTCTATTCGAGACACCTGTTACTCAACACTGCAATGTATTATTTTGTATATTATTTGCATTGCATTCCTCATAATTATTCTCTAGGCCATCTGCCCACGTTTTATGTCAGAACGTATCAATTGGGGTCAGTTAAGAGTGTTGTTTCAAATAATCGTCCTCTACACAGCTATATTTCTTGAAATATGTAGAGTAACGAAATGAAATTACATCTCGAATGAACCTGGAAGAATACTCAAAAGTCAGAGCAGAATTTCTCTGCTACCCGTAAAAAAATGGAAAAACACAAGATCGTGTATATTTCCTCAGGTTTTTTCAAACGACAATATTGACTAGGAAAAAAAAACTCAAAGATCATTCTAATCATGTAAACTACTTATTATGGTTGACAATAAATAATAACAACTTAAGTCCATCAAATTTTGTGAAATATCCTCTGTAGAAATGAACAAGTGGTCCAAATTAACTAGTACTTAGGCAATAAAAAATTGGTCAATCAGATAGTGGAAGAAAAAACGCAGATTTGCAGCGAAATCTGTAGTGATTCATGACCCTATTTCACTTGACAAAAATATTTTGCAAGTAGGGTCAGCTAAATAAAGAACAACGTTACGCCATCACGTACATCTCAGCAATGTTAAGTTAAGACCAAACTAAATACGCGTCATTAGTAGATTCATCAAGGAATGTGAATGTCATTTCAATTGTGAAAAAAAAAAGATATCTATTGAAGTGTAGATTCATGGCTATTATAATCGTCTCCTTTCAAGACAGGAAAGAAACTTAATATCATACGTATAACTTAATGTTGCAATATGAAATAATTCGTCTCATTGTATTTTTGATCTCATCGCTCTTATATTGAGCATCATATGCATGCTTACTGTGCATGAACGAATTGGTTGATGTCACATCATCAGCGGAACGGAATCTCTTCTATAATTGTCAAGATGATAGCAATACCATTTCAACAAAAGCGCCAGGTGAGTAAAAACTTGGCCGAAACCATATAAAGATAAAAACTTGAAAAGGTATGAGAGATAACTGATTTAATTAGCTTAAACCGTCCCAAAATCGAGTCTCGTTTGTTCTGGTTTCGTATATGTCTGTCGACCTGTGTGTCCGCACGTCCTTGTAACAAAACTTCGATAATTCTTATCAGATTTTAATGGAAGTTGGTAACGATTTTCCATAATCCATCGTAGATGGTCCCATACGAAAAAATGTGTGGGAATATCTCTCCCTTTGCATATACTTGCTCATGCGCAAAGGTGAAATATTCCAATTTTGAATGAATTATTGGTGATTTGGTATTAGTATACTGGTTGGGACCGTAGAAGTTTTTTTTTTAATTTTCGGTATTATACGGAGTGCGGTAACCCATAACCCATAAATAAGAAATTATGTAGCTAGATCCGCATTTTCTGTTGATATACCTCAGAAACTTTCGGTAGTCGATTAAGTATAAGAAATGTACTATATCGCCATCAAAGTAGGTCCTTATATTCATTGCCAATGAATAAATCTAGTGATAAAAAATTTTCGAACTCATTTCTAGGATTCTACCCTGGTGCTCGCGTCATATATATACTTCACCTTGTAAATAGTTTTTTTCAAGAGAATATTCGAATTTTAGAAGGGAAAATGTTGACCGGTGGCGTTTCAGGGAAATATGGTGGTTATTAGAATAGATTTTTTTTTGGCCAGAAATCAGTTGGTGCACAATTAAAATCCTTTCAACAAATCATAGTTTTTAACTGATGATTCAATATTCTCAAGGCTTGAAGCACGACATTCCATTTGAAGTGCAAAAATCATGAGACTATTCGATATATTCAACTATGTAGTGGCAAAGAGGACAGGGAAAAAAAAAAGTTAGGACACGAATACCAGTGATGAATGATAACTATTCGATATTTTATCTATTTCCAAAATCTTAGAACACTATCGAAATGAAACATCAGAATGAACCACTGTAAACAAACAAAGTATGAACATACAAAATCCACGTGAGAGTACCAACATAGCGAGACGAATAATTTCGGCAATCCTTTTGAGCGGGTTTTTTCATAATTTTACATAATGAAGTATTATTTTGATGACATTTCGTTCGACAGAATTTTCTAATGTATCGAAAATATTCTAAAAGTTTTTTCCTCAAATTATTAGATTTTACAGATAGTACTTTTTTGCGATGAAACAATACCTTAGTGGCAGTCTTGAATAGAACATCTTTTTTGTCATTATCTTTTCTACTTCACTCTGATATGTCGAAAGCTGAAGATTTATTTGGATCTACTGATTTCTACCTGTTCTCCCAATTAATTTTTTATCAATATACAGGTAGAATTTGGACGAATAAAAGAGCAAAAATTTAGTTTCGTTTCAGATATGAAAGATTCGAGTTGAATTCATGGTATCTACGTATAATTTACATATGGGCATCCTTTTTTTGTATCATTGGGATTGACAATCCAACAATTCCGATTAGGATTCTGGATATAGGGAAATTTAGATTTAAGGTCAAAGACATACAAAGCTTCGAATTTCAAATAAGAAATGTGCATGGAAGTATGGATGAATAGTTTTGAATAATGGTTCCATTCGTTGTGTGTAATGTAGCATTAAATTCATCCTTGAAATCAGTAGCAATTGTTAAATAAATCGATCGATAATCGGAAAAGTGTTCTTGGAATCTGTTGATGGGATCATAACACACCCTCTGGTAAGAGATCTTGAATCGGATTTTCATCTGACATTTCACTCGAGTATTTGTTGAAAATAATCACGTTACATTGTATAATTAAAATGATGGTTATAATTATTAATAGGTTTAATGGAGTCAACACAACAATGGAATATATAAAAGTAATCAAGTGAATCAAAATAGATTTAAATGAAATATAAATGAATATTGTGATGAATGGGTCGAAGGTATTTTCAACAATACTTTCACTCGATTATAGTAGACATTCACACGAATTGAAACAATGATTTAGACGAATTTTATCTGTAGATCGAGGGATTATTTATTTGAAAAGAATTCTCTAGAGTCTCAGTACGAAACTGATGGAAAATAGATCTTGATACTTTCATCAACAAATGCTCGTGTTGTAGTTAGTAAGACTTAAAAAATATAATTTGTTTTCAATGTTTAAATTTTAAAAGTCTACCATACCAATTATGAGACTTATCTCAAGAAACCATGATGAAAAATTTTATACATCATCAGTTACTGGTGATGAAACATGCTATGATGGCTAACATTGACAAGGCTCACCCCGTGAATCTGCACTGGTGTCCTAATTTAATATAAATAAAGCTCTAAGATTATGCAACTTAACCCTCCTATTCCAATAAACCTGGTCCGAGTTTCGCAATTTTTCAGTTGATTTATAAATT
The DNA here is from genome assembly GCF_914767665.1 of Harmonia axyridis. Lineage (NCBI taxonomy): Eukaryota > Metazoa > Arthropoda > Insecta > Coleoptera > Coccinellidae > Harmonia > Harmonia axyridis. The sequence continues at coordinate 4,567,380 of NC_059508.1, forward strand.
CTTTTATATTAACTAGATTTCTTTCATTTGGGACAAGTGTCAATATTGCTTTTTTCAGTACCAGAATTTGACTGTTTCTCAACATTCATTTCGAAGAAATCAAATTAAATTCCCATTATTTATATAACTCTCCGAACATATAGCATTCTTTTGAAGAATTGAACGTTTATAAATTGAAAAAGTTCTATTCCAACTTTCCATTTTCAATATCAGAACTCACATCGTATTATGTTCATAAGTAAAAAATTTCACCATTGTGAATATACCTCATTTTCCCATGACTCAAAACAATTTTACATACTGCCACTTTCTTACGTACAAGAAACATTTTGAGGTTTATATTCAAATTGAAATGATTCTGAGAAATATGACTAATGCCAATTATTACTTCAGAGTGATAAATCATTTTCAATCAAATATTATTACAATAAAAAAAAATATATCAAATACAGTTCAGATAATGCCTGGGAATCCCGTAAACATTCAAATATAGAAATCAGAGATATGAATTTAGTATGGAAATAATTCATACCTATCACAGCATATTGCCGATCAAAACTCATTGCTGCAAATCTAGTCAATAATTTTATTTCAGAAAATTTTGTCATGGTTGAGTAAAAAAAGCTCAATTCAATTAATTTAATGTTATTAAACCCAATAGGCCTCAAATTTGTTGAACAATCTAATGGAAATTACACACACAAGAAAGGCAAATTTTCTATTTCTGAGTTTTATAAATGCTATCAAAACATTCAACAAGGAGATTATTTGTCATTAGAGCATGGATTTCGATGCTGTTAATCTTGAAATTAAAAGGAATAGAGAAAAGTTGCTCCATCACACTTAATTTCAAACCGATTAGTAAGCATGAGACGAAAAGATGTGATATTAACAATTTAGGATAAGTAATGAATAGACAAGGCCATGATGAAGTTGAAATTAGAATATAATTATTAATAAATGACTCAGATTTGTAATTGAGACGAAGAAATCATATTGACTATTCGAATGCAGTGTTTTTCTATTGGTTGATTATATCAAATAGGTATTATTGAGAAAACTGGTAGGCCTGTTTTGCAAATTCTAGAGAATATCTGGTACCAAATTGACAATTCTACCTAGACATTCTGTATTCTTTGCTTCTACTCTTTTTGACATTTGAAGAAAAATTCTACGTTCACCAATTTAGATGAAGTGTATCTTTATCAATTTTTGAACAATTGATACAGCACTATATCCAAACCGTCTCGAATCTATGTACATTGTGCAATTGCTAAGATGATACCCGTAAATTCTTCCATAAAAAAATTGTAGAACCAAACAATTTTCAGATCATTTTCAACCGTTTCTGTTAGTCATATGTTATTAATTCCTTCTCGAAGAATTACGAAAGATTATATAATTAAAAATTGTGTGCTGTAATCGAGTGAAATTTAATTTCACACATACTGATTTCAGTTCAGTTCATTCTGAACGGTATGAATTCTTTTGGTAATTGCTGAAGTGTTGCGAAAAGGAAATTTTGAAGAGTACGTTCGATTTTGGGAGAGTCATTTCAAGAAATTGGGGTTAACAGGTGATATTTCTAGGGTGAGAAGCATTAGTAGGTTGAAGAATTATTGAAGAATGATTCAAATCCAGATTTCAAGAAACAAAAAAAAGTCATTCATTATTTCAACAGGCAAATCTAATGAAATAGTTTGATGTTTATATGATAAAATGATGGAAAGGGTAAATTTTTTGATTTTGAGGTAAACGAAGAGAATTAGAGGAGAATGACATTTTCTGCGAAAGGTGTTTATAGTCACTACATTTGAGGGTTAGACTGTGATGAAATGAGATTATTGATGAGTGATATTTTGAGGTGGGAAGTGATTATCAATTGATAGTGCTAGGGATACGAAGAAGTGAAGTTTATACATTTTTGGCAATGGGAAGAGTAATTCAGTATTACCTAATTAAATGGAGTAATAGATGATAATCCAGAATGGTTTTTTTTTGAGGGAAATAAAGAGATCTCTTTGAGATTTGATAGGGTGAATAGACATAATTATGATTAGACAAAATTACCTATATTGTTTGGAAGGTTTTGGGATTGATGGTAGGGAAATGAAAATTTGTGAATTACCTTAGGATGATAAAGAGTAATTGGATTGAAATGTGATATTGATATTATGTTTTTGGTGAATTTTCTTGATGAAAAAGTGTAGGGATGGGAATATTTTAAGGTAATGATTAATTTGAAGTGGCGAAGGATGTTTTTGGATGATGGTTTTAGGAAGATTATGTGTTGAGAATGTTTATGGACGCGGTTTAGGTTGAATGCATAATGAAATGAGGTTAATGGGTATGCGTTCGTCGAAATAGCAATAAATGCATTTTCCAGAGGGCTAGGACGTCTGAGATAAGAGCACGAGGCGCGCATGAAGCCGTGCGCAATGTAGAGCGGGAAATGTCAAAAGTATGAAATGTTCCCAACGGTCCATAGTGTTCGTATTTGGTGATGCTAGCGACTTACCCGGGAAAATGCAAGGTCCTAGAGGGTACCCGCGACTTCGGTATCCAAATTGTCGCGAGCACCTTTGCGATAACCAGAAAATCGGGCCATAACTACACTGCACTGCACTCTTTTTAGCACTCACATAAGTCGTTCTCTTCACTGGCCTGACTTCGCATTGAGTGAATTATATTTTTGGGCCGCGGCTCTCAACATCAGTTGCGCCACAAATGAAAGTAAAAGTGAATGCTCGACAACTCTTCCGAGCGGCTGTTTGTCAGACAACTAACTGCACGCTGCGAATAGGTACGAAATCTCACTATCGAAAACAATTCCAGGTTGAAAAGGCCACCTGTATAATTTGGTGCAAATATTAGCATCGGCTGTAGTTGCAAGATCGCACATAATAACACGAGTTCTTAATTTCTCCCTTTACTTTCCCCTCTTTTCTCTTAATGGCCCCCTCCACTGCACGAGTTTTTTCCTATCTCTAACTCGCTTGGGTCGTCTTTCTCTAGTACTTCCAAGGTCGCAAAGGCTTGCGCGAAACACTATTCGCTTGAATTTAGATTTTTACTTTTGCACTCATCTGTGAACATTGTCAAGTAAGTGGTACAGTCCGACTGTAAAGTCCGTCATGCCCAGAGAGATCTCAGACGCTATCAGTTTTCCCACAGGTGTCGCACAATAGGACGCAAACATTCAGGACTCCCTTCACTCGCTTTGCACCCACATATTTGGTCACTTCGATTCTGCTGATCTCTTTCATTCGTTCCTTCTCGAATTTCCATATTTTGCATTTTGACTAGAAGTACTACCTATTATTCTGCAAATAACTGCGAAACTTTTGAATATTTCATTTACATTTCCTTCTCAGAAAGTACAGGGTGTCCCAAATTGGATGTGCATTGAAAGCATCTCGTCTAACTATAAGACGGGAAAAATTCTTCTTGGAACCCCGATCTCTTCTTTCGAAATAATAAGATTTCAAATGTTTCAAATAATTCTCTATATCTTGGTTTCTGTTCGAGATTTTCACAAAATTCTAAATTGGTTTTATCTGATCTGGTAGGTATTTGATTGTTAGTAAAATTGATTGATTATTCAAATTTCATTGTGATTCTTATCACAGTCAAAAATATAAATACATACGTTTCGGGCAGAACCCTTTTTCAATGTATCTTTGTATGTATTTATATTTTTGACTGTGATAAGAATCATAATAAAATTTTAGTAGAGGACCATCCCTAATAATCAAATACCTAACAGATCAGATTATATAAATTAGTGGGATAAATAAATTTCAACAAATAATTTTTATGGTTTATATAAGATTCATAACAGATCATAGAAAATAATTACCGTTTCAGAGATATGGAAACGGAGAGTTGGTATTTCTTAAATGGAACACCCTATGGTTTTCAACGCAGTTTTTTAGCCGCATTTTTGTCGAAAAGTATCGCCTTATAGGATTTTCAAAAATTACATCCGTTACAAATATATTGAGTTTTTGACTTAATTTTTGCAAAACTGACAACGCGATGCTTTTCGACAATTCTGCGTCTGAAAAAGCGCCAACTCTCCTCTATATCTCTAAAATAGTAATCGATTTTTATGATTTGTTTGAGTGTCATATAAATCATTAAAATTACTGCAAAAAAATTTTTTTTCTAATATCTCGAACTGAAACCAAGATATAGCGAAATATTTGAAATAGTCATTTTTCAGAAACGCCTTGTAACTCGAGAATAAATCAAGATAGCTATGATCAGCTTTTTGATATCATTATTTCTGAAAAAGGGTACTTGAATATTTTTTCTTTAAGTTTTATAGTCTCGAGTCTCTTCCAGTGAGCATCGAATTTGCGAAACCCTGTACAAAACAATTGAATCCATAATACTTCGCAAATTCTCGAATTTGTTGTTTCCATGACTTTATCGAAACCCATTCTGTTTTTTTCGAAATATTCAGCTTTTTTAATACATGGATTATTATATTGTCAATGCAGAAGAAATGTTTACTAATAATTTTGATTTTAAGGTGAAAAGAAGAAGAAATCAATAAATTGACTGAATGTGTACTTGTTGCGGTAATCTAAAAATAACATTCTCAATGTTTCCGCATCAATAAACACTGTAATTTTAATACTTTGTCAATAGTTCCAATCCATTCTTATTGAACTATCTGAGAGGTTAATCATAATATTTTTCGATTCAATTCTTCGTATTTTGTATCTACATTTTCTTAAAGAGAAGTTAGTGGTTTTACTGTCCTCTTAATGATTATTGTTTTGTCTGTTTTAATTTGATCATTTACTTTACGTATACTAAACATTAGAGCATTTTTTATTTCGAGCAAATTTGTACAATTTATTCACTTTCATTTGTGGCATTTATTACTTTTTATACTGTTAACCTGAAGCCGAATTTACTTTCCACTTATGCTATAATACCAGGATGATTATTCTAAACTAAAACTGGCAAAATATTTCAGTATTCTAACATCATGCAGGGTCAGTAGAAAATTTGAAATTTCGTTGAACTGAACTGAGCAGGAAGCACTATTTTTATGAGCCTCAAAGACGCATAAGAGATTCAAAATCAAAGAGCATTAAATATCTAAATCCATCATAATCCCCCACAAATTTTCGAAATTTTAGTGTTAGTTTGTTATCTATGAATCAGATTGTCAATCTTGAAATATTTCGGAGTTTCACCTAACTAAATTCTAATTCAGAGAATGGTTACTTATATGTAACACCGCTTCGACAACGACGTTATCATTATAAGAAAATAACATTTATTGATATCAATTTTGATTCTTTCACCATTTTTTTGTCGATGAAAGCGTAGGAAAGAGTTAAGTTTTCAAGTTTACTATTGAGAGAACTCGAATTATTTCAAATAAAATGTCAAAATGCTTTGAATACATCCGATGTTATCAAAATATATGAAAACAGAAATAATTTACTACCTTTAATTTCTAATGAAAACTCTGTTGCATGAGTCAAACACTCATTGAAAAATCCCGTAGGCAACAGTAGGGGTAGTTTTCAACAGAGAACTCGAATTATTTCATATAAAAGGTTACAACTACTCTCAGGTTTCCTCCGAGTAGGTATATATTTGGAGACGCATAATAAACTGCAAAAAATGTCCTGCTAAGGAATATAGCGACATTATTATGTAGAACCTAACTCTTTTTTTTTGTAGTTTCTTATGGGCTGCAGCTTTTATTACCAACAATTAATAAGGGAACCCTTGTATAAAATTCAGTACATCCCTTGTTTTTATGAATACCCATATATCGACAATAATTTCTTCACTTTCGCTCTCCTGAATTTACTGTCAACATAACCGACATATAATAAAAGTCAATATTCCAGCAAAATGGTTACAAAAAAGTTACAGGTTCTACAAAAGGATTATAACTTCCACAATTCAATTTCTTTAATAACGACAACGAAAATACTTTTTGATTCTGTACAATTCTCAACCTAAAAGAAGATCCGAAGAAAATGTTTTTGATATTTAGTATTCGAACAATGAGTCAGCAAACAAAACATAGAAGGAAAAAAAACACTTTTTTCACACCTGAGTAATAGTATGGTGTGCTAGAAGAACTTTTTAGTATTGCAAATTGCTCAGTTATTAACAACTTTGAAACTCCTTGAGTTAGTCATCTTCAGTCCCATTACCTTTTTTTTAATTCATTGTTTATTTAGATATGAACGATACTGATAACATATCCTGTTAATATTCATACTGATATTCAACTCAAGAAATAACCATTTTCGTTCAATCAGTGTTTATGTTTATCGATATTACAAACTCGCTTCGAATCAATATAGAGTTTCCCTGCATAATATATCTATCTTTCTTTGTGGAAATTGACGTAACACCTGTTCTAAGAGCATTCATTTTTCTCAAGGTGTGGAGAAATATTATATAATCTTCATAAGCATTCCAGGTAACCTTCACCTTGCTGTATTCATGCGATAGAAGTTTCTACTTCTACATAACCAGAAAACTATCGCATTACAGAAACTATTTGCGAATTGATATAGCCTTAACCTTATTAATAATTCAAATATGTGCCATGATCTCTGAAATTGTCACTTCCTGGCTTGGAGGAAGCAGAGATATTATTTCAAAGTATGTATGAGCTTCTAATCATAGATCTTCTGTTTCATTCTATCATTTTCGATAGTGCTTCGTTTTGTTACATCAATAATGCACAATTGAAATATAAACTCATCGCATTCCAATTCCTATACTTCGTCAATAGTTTTGATTGATGGTTAATATAAATGAGGAATATCTTCACTCTTCTTCATTACTTACCTATCTATGTCCTGAATATTATTCATCCTCAATTTACTACATCATAGCCTATCGAAAACATGATCAGACATGGGTGGATTTTGTACCATATTGCTCCATTTCGTAAATTATTCACTTGAATAATGACTTTGATGTTTTCACATAACATACATTTTTTTGAAATGAGTATTTTTTTTCTACTTTCGAATATATTTTGTTCGGACTTTTTCATGGATTTCTTCTACAATTCATGTTTTTTTATCCTTCAATGATTATAATAGCACAAGCTGAGCAATAATTTCAATATTTTTTTTCGGGAAGTTAGAGTCCATAGATTACTTATACGTACATTATGCTAATTTCGGGTTATAAGATAACAGGAATAAATCAATTCAAATTTATTCAATACCTCTCGTACACTTGAAAATTAAATATATGTTATTCCAGTGAATAAACCCATATAATTTCTATTATTAGACAGAATCCATCAAATATCTAGAATTTTTTTTTCAAATATGAAGAGTGAGAAGATGGGTCAATTAAGTAGATCTCAGAGTTCATGTTGCAAAACAATGCTAAAAACTCTTGCAAAACGCAACATCGTTCAAAATTTGATTCTAATTCTTTTATTCCTTTTTCGATCCTGTTCTTCTAAAAGATTAATTAATCGTTTTTTCTGGTTTATGATTTCCAGTAAAAAACCTTGGAAATCGTTCGGAAATTAGTTGCTCTGAACGAATTAATTCAACTATCATGAGGATAGGACTGCCTATTTAAGGTGAAAAATATAACGGCGAAGTTAAGGAGATTTTTTGTTTCGATATTTTCGAATATTATCAATAACTTCAATCTCAAAACCTCGAAAATAAGAAGTTTTCATATCCCACCACTGGGTTCATTGAATAGTTTTACATTGTTATTTTCATATACATATTTGTTCTCATCCGAAACCACTCATCAGATTGTAAATTATGGTCAATTATTGATGAAGAAATAATTTCATTCAAATTGAAAGTTTTCAGAAAACAGCCAGCAGTATCAATCCGAAAGGTCCTTAAGTCGATAAATCAATTCAAGAAAATTTACATCTAACAATAAAAAAAATGCTCCGCAGATTTTGCATTCGGCATGTACTGTAGGTGACTATAGCAGCATTATTGCTTTCACCTCACTGATTCTGCCAAGGAGACTTGTCGCTAGAGTGGGCCCCAAACAAGGGGCCTCTGTGGCAGTCGGACTTTCACAATGCCAACAAATAAGAGAGGGGGATTGAAGTTGTATAACAGCGAAGCCCATGCAATAGCTCCACTAAACCGATCTTGGAGGATTATAAAGATCAGCCTAATGTAAACATATCAGAAAAACTGAAGCAATGACTGGAACGACTCATTTTTATTACCCTTATTAACCTGATTGAAGGTCTCCTCAGAAAGATGTGGCGAATATATCAATGAATAAAAAAAAGGACAAAATTTTATTTTATACCTATTTCCTACATATTTCTTCATCATCTAAAAGTAAAATGCTGAAGTATCTAACCACTCTCTTGTCCACGGGATTACTCTCTCTTGTTCCTGAACATAGCGCTGAAATATCCTTTTTTAAGAAGTCTGGTTAAGTTCAAAATTACGGAAATTAGTTTGCATATGTCACATATTTACTCAAATGTCTATGCCGAATTACAGGAGGATCCTATCATCGGAACCCCAAATCTAGATAAACTAACTCACAAAAATTGGTGTTAGCAGCTCATTTTGATATCATCAGCAGAAACCAGCATAAAACCGTTTACTGATCAACTTAACACTAATGAGAACATCCAGTTCAGTTAATAGTTTAAGAGCTTTTGATTGAAGAACACAACATGAAAAACTCAAGCAGGTCAACATAAAACCAATTTTTAGAACACCGACCAGAACTAAGCAAAGAGAAAAATTAAATTCAGGTATCTACGACATGGAATATTCAAATTGTGTGAGACTATACAAAGAATAGCCTACTACGTTATTCTCAATAGTTACAAGAAGCATATGGGATATAGAGGGTGTAACATGAGTGACTGGCCATAGCCTAGTGGTCATTCAGGCCTCAGAAGTAAGTATGCTTAATGAAACTGTGAATTCTTTTGGAACTAGATATTAAATTTAAAAATGACAAATAAAGGAAATACATTCACGGTTTACATTTTCCAAGATGGGTTACGTCATTTTTAAATTCAATATCTAGTTTTAAAACAATTCATTTTCATCAAGCATAGTTCTAATTGATATTTGAAGCAGCCTGTTACAACAATCAGTAGGTGCTGAGGGTTTACAATGAAAGAGAGTTGAACAGAAAGCTATAAAATTCGAAAAATTATCAGATCACATCAAATATTATCACAAAAGGAATAAAAAGAGGACCGTATTTGAAAAAAGTTACATAACACATGAATTCTTTCGTTTGCTACTCCTTTGATAAAAGTGTTCCATTCAAAGTAACAATTGAATTCATTAGACTGAATTATGTATTTTTCATGCCAAAAACGATATTTCTTTAAAACGTGTAAAAAATATAGATTTCGAAGTCTAAAGGAAAAAACTCAATGGTCTTAGTACTGCCCTAAAATATTGAAAGTATATTAATCGCTTTGAAGGGCTGCATGAAGTAAATAAACCCACAAAATTTGGACAAGATCGGACTGCTTATTCTCAAGTTATGCAGATCAAAAATTTAGGCCAATTTGCATGAATCACCCTGTATCTCCGAAACTAACAGTCTTAGGATACAAAACAAGCTACTTTTCTGAATGGCCTGGATAACCTGCATTCACCACTAGGCTATGGCCAGTCACTCATGTTATACCCTGTATAAGAAATAATGAGTAAAATCTGTAATCGCTAATCACGTTTCAACAACTGGACATGTAGGTATAATATTGAAACATTAATCGAAATATTGGAAATTTTATGGAGAAACGTTTTCGAATACGAAGTTATAACTACTTTGTTGCGGGAAAAGCTACATGAAAAATCCCATAGACAAGAGTGGGGGTAGTTTTCAACTCAAGTACAGAGTAAACAGAAAACTTGAATTATTTGATATAAAAAATGGAAATTCAGGCTCTTAGGTTTCTTCCAAGTAGGTAAATATATAGACGCATAATAAACTGTGAAAAAATCGCCTGAATATATTTCTTCTGCTGAGAAATATACCGACTTTATTATGTAGAGCCTAACTTTTTTTTTTTTTTCGTGGCTATATCTTTTATTACCAGCTATTAATAAGGGACCCCTTGTACAAAATTCAGCATAACCCTTGTTTTTATGAATTCCTATATATCGACCTCAATTTCTCTTTCTTGAATAACCGAAACATCTCTAAACTTGCCGACATCCAATGAAACTCAATCTTTCATCAATTGGCAGCAAAAAATGCTACAAATTTTACACAAAGGATTGTAACTTGCACAATGCGATTTCTTCGTAACTACTAATGAAATACTTTTTGCTTCTGTATCAACCTGTTGGTGTAATATAATATCTATATCAATTTTTCTATGTAGTTGGTTGGATAAAATTTCAGGTAGAAATGAAAATGTTTTGTAATTTCAGACCATGTAATCACTTCAATTTCTTTAAGGACATAACTTTCGGAAAATCATAATAAAATGATTGTTCCTTAATTGAATTGACATTTATTAGAAAATCATGTTAGATGATAAACCTGGATGATCTAAAAAAATATTTATTTATGGAATTTGCATAGGACCGAAATGCATTTTCTTCATTTATATTTCCACCTTAATTGGTTGAATTGAGATTTCAATCATAACAGCTTAATTCACAGGAAATCATCAATGAACTGGTTTATAAACAATTTCGTGTTTTGAAAGTCCAAGGTTACCAAGTTTCAAGAATATATGTGTGATAATATATGGGCATCAAAACAACCCTTGATACTTTTGAGAAGAATTAATAGGCACTTTCACCTTACATTTTTGATTATTCAAATTATTCAGATTACGACGAATTACACTTTTACTGACTTTACTGGCTCGCATCTACAGAAGATCTCATTCATAGGAGGGTAAAAATATTGTACTATCTGAACGATTACACCTAATTCTTATTAGATATCTATTCTCTGAACAAAGTATAGCCCTCTATTTTCATCAGTAATATATACTTTTCAGTTTGTTTTATTCAAATTTGAATTGAATAACTTTTATCAACTCATGAAAAATACTGCATACCACTGTGTTCTGTGTTCATGAGTGAAAAGTATTCTGCCAATAGATAAACAATAGATATGGCACTATACTTCCTTATTATCGTCTTGTTACTATTTTATTTTCAGAGATGTTCTTATTCGATGCTTCAACTAACTTATCAAGAGTTTTGAAGATGATCATAATAAAAGTTATTACAGAAAATTGAAATCTATGGAAGCAACTATACAAGACGATGAAAGCAGCTAGTACGTGGACAGAAGAAAAAAAGGTTGAATGATAAATGAAGACATGGACAAAAAGATACTTTTGAATGTGATAAGCATCTGTCAAGAGTGAATTCATACTTTTAGTCTAAGATTTTTTGTTCAGTATTTGAACAACATATCATTTGCCAAAATATTCCCAAATAAATTGCCTATAAAATCACAATGTATCTATCTTTTTTTTTGAGTTGAAGCGTTGGTTCGTTGTATATCTGCTCATACTGTATCGTAGTCGGCTGAAGTAAGACCACTTTCACTTCCTTACAAAGCGAGGACCTTGAAGGTTTTCAAACAGGTAAAATCAGTCTCGAGGACAACCAAACCAACGATCAATTACTTAATACACAGCGCTTGCCTGCGTTACGTCATTGGTAATTTATGAGCCTCTGTATTTATTGTCACTTAAAACTTATACTATTCTTGGGAGAAAGGCTTGAAAAGGGCCGCATTCGATAAGCCTCCTATATTAGAATATCAAGATTCAGAGTTGAATAAGTTTCGTAGTAGAATTCTGAAACGCAAAATTATATTTCCAGATTCAATGTGTTGCAATTTTTCTAGTTTGAATCGAAGGCTTGTATTTTTTTATGGTTGCATCCCTCAAGATTGCTTATATCTTATAGCTTGATGATAACGGCCTTCTTTATTTCTACATAAAATCAAATCAGTTTTCTTTCTAATAAAGAAAATTGTGTATAGACATTAGACCTTGTAATTAGGAAACCGCTTATTGTCTTATGGTGAAAAATTCCAGAGCTTGATGTAAAAGAACTTTGAGTTCATTCTCGGCACAATTGTTCACAACCATATGCCACACCAACGAATAATACAATCTCCAAAAATGTTTTGAACGCAGAAATTTTCATATATTTGCTTCCTTCTAGTAAATAGAGTGCTTTCTCTTCCTTTGGTAAAGTTATGGGGGCACTATAAAAAAACTGAAAATGACAGATGGCAGTATAAAGAATAGATCTAAAAATAACAAAAAACCACAATTGTTCAAACACGGTGTTTCAAACAAGGTGTTTTTCCACAGCAGCTGAAGAAAGCAATCATTAAGCCAATATTTAAAATGGGTGACACAAAAGAACTAGAAACATATAGGCCTATAAGCATATGACCAAGTTTTTCGAAGATATTCAAGGTGGTCAAATGACACAAACATACTCATAGGGGCTGACGACAGAAAGAGTATAATTGATGCAGGTTATGATTTGTTCAAGAAAGCTGAAAACTGGTTCAATTCGAATTAATTATCCTTAAATACTGAAAAAACAAAACCAATAATATTAAGTACTGCCAGATGTAAAAAAGTTGAATCGGAAAAATGCAAGCTGAATGATAACCTATGTACCAATCAAAATACCAAGTTGATAGAGGTTTTTCTAGAATTCTAGATTATATTTTGAATTTCAAAACGCGTATTGAATAGCTTAGTCCCAAAATGAATAAATCAAGCTTAGCTATTAGATTCACAAAAAAAAATGAGAAAATTATACGATGCAAATATTGAATCGTTAGGATATGAAATAATATTTAGAAGAACAGCAAAATTCGGAAGAAAAATTTTTGGTTCTGAAAATAATACTCAGGGTAATTTTTAGTCCTGAATATGAGGAATCATAAAGAAATATGTTAAGGCAAAGCTATATCCTCACAGTAGATATATGGTTCGTATATTTTTGAGTGTCTAATCTTCCTGCATCTTCATAAGAACAGAAAGTATTTCACAAAAAATAATATCTACTAATAAACAGTATAACACAAGAGGAGTTAATATTAATTTTCCATAATTCTGTGGCTACTCCATTCATTCTGCCACATATTGTAGAACAAAATCGTGCGAGAATATCTACAATTCGCACATGTTTCATGGATATATTTTATTATTATATGTTGGTACTCGAAACTCTACTGCCACCGATTCATCTATTATTTGTCAAATCTTTGATATAGGTTGTTTGGCCAAACCACATTTTCAAGGCAAAAATATCGATTAGATATTTATGGAAATATTCCATTAATTTCAATAAAAATTCAGGGAATTATATATATTATAATACTCATGCATAAGGTTCAATTTAGCAATCGTTAATTCAATACTCGTGGAAGAATATCAATGCCTTCTGCACTTGTATTATAAATAACTAGTCCAAATCATAGATTAACACCCAGGTTACAACTGCATTAGAATTATTCTCTTCACACCTGATGGTACCAAGATCATAAATTGTTTCAAAAAATTCTAAGCTAAACTGAAGAAATTGTGAATAATTAATTTGGTACAGTGTAGTTTATAATCTATAAGACGTTATTTCATTTTGTGTCTGTATTTCTATTGCTGATATTGGAAATAAAGATAAAGAATAATGATATTGTTGAACGGAATTCTCCCTTGCTGAAATGGCAAGCTGAGTGAAAATCGATTGTTTGGTTTCGAATCGAAATGAGGAAAGTATGTATTTCATAAAGGCGATTTCGCACCAGTGGAAAGGCAATGTTGTAATATATGTATAGTGATTTCGAGCCTCTCTGGTTATCTAGAGCGTAGTTTAAAGTTTGAGGTCAGTCAGGTCGATTAAGAGCATACTACTGTATAGCCAGCCAGACGTAGTTACGCGATGGTGAAAGTGCTACAGTATGGTTACTTTCCCTCGATCTCATAACGTAACGTGATGTTTGTAATATAACAATGGATTATGACATGGACATGAGCTCTGGCGCTTAACTCACTGAACGAAATTGGAGCGAACCAACCAGCGATATACTCTGCTCTAATCTAGAAATAAAAGAAAGGAACAGAGAAATGAACTCTCTCATAATTCAAGACAATTCAATACTTCCACTCTCACTATTCAAAAAAGTTTCAGTAGTATTGATGAAAAACGGACGTTCTTCCGGAAATGAACTTTTCATAACAATAACAAAAAATATAACAATTTGAGCTTTCTTCGAGGAAACATGTAGAATAATATCCAGATTGTCGAAATGTTTTTTCCTTCTTAGTTGCATTCGTGCCATTATCTTTGCTGGGATTCATTTTGTCATATAAATCCATTCAATGGATATAAAGGGTATTTTTTTTAGAGCTATAGAACTTTAAACTGCAATAAAACAACGATGGATTATTCGATTGATATGAATTTTATTTATCCGCAAGATAATCTTGAGGCATTACATTTTAAATATGATTTCTGGCATATAACCACCACGGCTGGCTCGGATGTAGTCCATAATTTTGTTGTTGTAACAATTTGTATATTGGGGTTTAAAACAATGATCTTTCTTCCTAAAATATTTTCAGACCTCTACAAATTTCGATTATACCAGAAACAGACTCATACTTTTTTATTTCAAATGACACTCCCAGTTAGGGAATCACGGCTTGGCTTGATTTTCAAGCTTCTTGACTTGGAACTACAACTTGACTTGAAATCAAGTCAAGCTCAAGTCAAGTCGTAGTCCTCTAAGACACATGAGGTATCTTATAGATTTGTCGCCTAACCTATTGCGGGCTTTTGTAACTCTAAGAGCAGCTCTGGAAAATTGTCTTTCAGCAGGAGCTGGAGATGCTGGCGTTGATAAAAAATCCTTTGCCATTTTGGCCAAGTTTAGAAGGATATTGCTGAAACTACCAGAATCTACCAATAGATCTCATAGAAATGTAAGAAAACTACTGATAAAGTCACACTGACGAATGCTTCAGTATCTCGGCGCTCGAGGAATCCTTTTATTTAGTCTAAGCGCGCATGAGATTGCAGAAATATATGGCGTGCGACGAGTGCATATCAAACTGATCAAAGTGATATCAAGTAGCTTCATATCAAGTCAGCAATAAACATGGGCGCCCGCAGAAATTTTTCTCAGGGGGGGCAAAAGATGAAAATTATTGAAAATTGATAAGGCGGTCATGATTGTCGTAAGCGATATTAGTATTCCGTTTCTTTCTTTTTCTGTATTTATATTCATAAATGGGGGGAGGACTGTGCAAAATAAAAATTATGAAGTTTTCCACTTCAACATTTTTTTTCAACATCAACATCAACAACATTGGGTGATGTGAAATAATACGGTAACTCTCTTCAAAAAGAGTCACATTCAATGGAAGAATTTACAAAAAAATAAATATAAAAATATGGAGAACGAAATGAAATAATTATTATAATTGCTGATAAAGAAAAAACAACGAGTAATAACGAAATGAAAAATATATACATACATGCTCGATAAAACTATGTTCATAAGAATAATAATAAATCTTGAAATATACAGTGAATGACGTAAACAATGGAGTTTAAAACATGATACTAAAATATGATTCAAAATAGCACAGAATTGCTCCAGAATGTGAAAACAACAAACAAGTATTTTATGAAAATTAACAAATCATAAATTGCAAAAAACAACTCATAAAAACAATATTAATTCTGAAGACAAAATACTTAATCGTTATACAACAGAGTAGGCATATTTTATTCTGATCTAAAATTTAATTCTGCGCTGAAACTACGCTCTATAGCACGAGTAGTACATAGAAATGTAAGGAGAAGAATAAGGCATTCTTTGATAGCAGGATAAAATTTACATTGTCCGATAAGATCTTCAATTTTTATGTTTTCATCCATTTGTGATTTAGATAAATACTCATTCCAAATGTTCAATTCACTTTCTAAATTTTCAATGTTATACATATTGCCGACCTTAGATGCGAAAGATTCAATATTCAATAATTTTGAATTCTTTGGCAATTGAAGAAAGAAAAAAGAATCTCGTTTCAAGGGCTGAAATCAAATGATCTAAATATGGGATGAATATAGATTTTTCGAAGTAATCTTCAGCTGAATCTGCTTCATAATTAGATCTATATATTTGTCTACCGCAAATTCGTGGTTTTCCGATCTGTATATTGAGATTCAGAGCAAAAGTTGATGCTTTGAAAAAAATTTCTGTGAAGCATGCATCATCTGAGCGATGTTTTCCACATATTTCTATAATTAAATTTATATGACGGTGAAAATCTACCAAATTAATAGAAACACCTTGTAGTGTATTTGCTATTGGTTCCAATATATTTTAATATTTACTTGCTACCGTCAAACAAATCACAAAAGTGAAAGAGTTTATTGCAGCCCATAACTGAGCAGCTCTTTTTGTTGATGAAGAATTCATTGAGATTTCTCCAGATTTTATAGCAAAAAGAGTTTTGAATATAGTATTGAAGTTTTCAGTGAAAACTTGCAAAGATTTTTATTTAGCTGACCAACGAGTTTCACAAAACAAAGGAATATTTGGAATCAGATTTCTTCTTAAGGTACTCTCTCGAAAAAAGACTATAATGTCATTAACGGTTCCAATGCTCTTACGAATCTCAGTTATTTTACTGATGTCATTTATTACTAAATTCAACCTAGTGGAGGCACAACGGAAATAAATTGCTATCTTGTACTTGTCTCTTATGATATTTTGAACCCTGAGAATTTCACCAGCCATTGTTGAGCCTCCATCATAACCTTGTGCTACAAGTTTGTCCAAATTCAAACCAGCTGCGTTGAATGAATGGATCTCTAAATCTTTATCTCCAACGTCTACTCTGAATTTCAAAAGATCACTAAAATTTCTAGAGTTCTTGTTGCTCTCTCGTATAGGCATAATATCTTCAGTTCCGCAAAAAACTTTTGTTTTTATAATCTGTAAATTTTTTTTTCGATTTTCTCCAATACTTTTTTTCTTACATTCATCTATTAAAGACAAAAGGAGAGTATATATAAGATGTTTTTTTTTTTTATTGACACGCGTGGATTGCGTTCGGTTCCACGATTTTTCTTCACCCAAGAAGTGCTCAACGCGTCTAAAAAAGTTTTCAATTGAAAAAAATACCTCTGCGGATTATGGATATGTGTATAGTATATTATGGATGTCTTTAAAGTAATTCCATTGAAAACTGGAAAATTGTTGTGAATCCATTACCTTCCTTTTTTCCTTGCCCTTTGGATTGAGAAAGTAATATTGAGGGTGTTGTGCTGAAAAATGAGGTTATCAAAATCTCAGGGGGGGCCATGGCCCCCCCTGGCCCCCCCCTGCGGGCGCCCATGGCAATAAATATCTAAAATCTAGTTAAGTCAAATTGAAGTATGTAATTTTTCACGAGCTTGATTTTCAGTCAAGTAAAGGCTGTTTTTTTTAGAGCTATAGAACTTTGAATTGCAATAAAACAACGATGGATTATTCGATCGACATGAATTTTATTTATCCACAATATAATCTTGTGGCATTACATTTTAAATATGATTTCTGGCATATGACCGCCACGGCTGGCTCGGATGTAGTCCAATCCGGACGTCCAATTTTCGATGACATTTTCCAACATTTGTGGCCGTATATCGGCAATAACACGGCGAATGTTGTCTTCCAAATGGTCAAGGGTTTGTGGCTTATCCGCATAGACCAATGACTTCACATAGCCCCACAGAAAGTAGTCTAGCGGTGTTAAATCACAAGATCTTGGAGGCCAATTCACAGGTCCAAAACGTAAAATTAGGTGGTCACCAAACGTGTCTGTCAATAAATCGATTGTGGCACGAGCTGTGTGAAATGTTGCGCCGTCTTATTGGAACCACAGCTCCTGGACATCATGGTTGTTCAATTCAGGAATGAAAAAGTTAGTAATCATGGCTCTATACCGATCACTATTGACTGTAACGTTCTGGCTATCATCGTTTTTGAAGGAGTACGGGCCAATGATTCCACCAGCCCATAAAGCGCACCAAACAGTCAGTTTTTCTGGATGTAATGGTGTTTCGACATACACTTGAGGATTAGCTTCACTCCAAATGCGGCAGTTTTGTTTGTTGACGTAGCCATTCAACCAGAAGTGCGCTTCATCACTAAACAAAATAAAATGGACGTAGTGCGCGATACGTATTCCGCACAGAACCATTATTTTCGAAATAAAATTGCACTATTTGCAAGCGTTGTTCAGGCGTGAGTCTATTCATGATGAATTGCCAAAGCAAACTGAGAATAAATCACTTGACAGCTGTTAAATCGGTCGCCATCTTGAAAAGTAATGCCAACTTAAAGTTATATACCTCGAAAGAAAACACCCGTTAGTTGGTTGAAATGTCAAGCTACTTGACCTGATGAATCCCTACTCCCAGTATATTATTGGTTCATTAGATAGCTTATTTGATGACAATTTCAGAAATATACCATAACGTAGGACTAAACTGAAGACTTAACGAGTCAATGAGATTTTTATGAAAAAAAAATGGTCGCGACGAGAACTCACAATTTTTCAAATATTTTTGGAGAAATAGGTTTTTTCGAAAAAAAATTTTTCATTTTTGATTCTGTCAATACATAAGACTGTTTGCGGTTTGGACCAAAAATGAGAAGATTATGAACTTGGACAACTCAAGTTCATAGAAACTCAAGATTTTAAAATTACAACTTATATTTTTCATTTTTTCTGTCGATTCTACGTATAAAAAGATGGGTTTTAATTCGTCTTCATAATCAGCTTCTTTGAAATATCAACTCCTAGTAATTTTTCAATTTGATTATCCAAAAAAATTCCTTCTCTTACTTGGTCCTATTCAGCTAGACTGTTCCTAAAGTATTCAAATCCTTTACTAGCCTCATTCAGTTCAATGTGAAAAGAAGGTAGAAGGTCGTTTCTCATGTCTACATGTGGCAATTTTATTTTCTACACGCAGTCCTGGATGTGGAAAGGTGAAGATTCAAGAAGGTATTTAGGTGTTATTGAAGAGGTGTATCTTCTCCTTTTGTGTTCTCGAATTCAATTACTTTGCCGTCTGTAATGCTGACCTCGTATTTGACTAGTCGGTGTACGATCATAATGAAATGACATTGAATGTCGAACACGATGACAAAATTTCGCGAAAAATATTCAAAAGCAAATGAGGCATCGCAATAAAAGGACCTAAATAATTTGCATGGATGCAAGCTGAATGAAATATCCAGTACGTTATAATGAACAGGCACGTGTTTACAGTTGTCAATAACCAATCCTCGCCACCTTGGGAACCTCATGTGTGATTTTATTTCAAGTAGGTAACTAGTAATCGATTCTCTCTTCAAATCGTTCATTTCAAGCAAGCTTCGGCTCTTTTGTTAATTCAAACCTTGAGTTATCCTTCCCTACCCCCCCCCCCCCTCTCAAAGCAATCTACTCTATTACTGCTGTTACGTCATCATCATCATTTGTTTCATACTCATAATCGTCTGTCATAATCATCTCGACCTACACTATTTTCCTTGCTTGTCAATATTTCCATTGAATGAGGTCATATTCTGGCAGTGATGGCTTTTTCTTTTAATAGGCTAGATGACAGTATTGAAGAACCCAAGAACTACCTAATCGTCTTGAAGAATAATACCTATATGTTTCCCTAATTCTGTGGCTAATACGTTTATTCTGACACATCTTGTAGAACGAAATCATGCAAACATATCTCAGACTCACTCAGATTTCATGGTTAAATTTTATTATTATGTATGTTTTGTACTCGAATTCTCCTGTCACGGATTCATCTTTTGTCTGTCAAATTTGTGATACAGAAAACTATTCTGGCAACGCACAATTTTCAATGCCAAAATCAATAAACGATATTCATGAAAATATTTCATTGATTTTAATGAAAAATCAGTGATTAAGAAAAAATAATGTATGATACTCGTATAGAAAGATCATTCTAACATTCGTTCATTCAAAAACTCCAAACTTCTTGGCTCGTTCTTGAAATTTGAACTCGTAGAAGAACATCAATGCTTTCTGCACTTGTAGGTATTGCAAAACACTGAAGGATTCTGGAAAATGACCCTGTTTCAATTCAAACATTGACATTAATAAGATTTTCAATGAGATAAGAGTTATGAATACTGCCTATTAGACGTTTATGAAAAACTAATCATAATTTTGAGCTGAAAATTTGCATATTGAAGTTCGACACAATGATCTTTCTCCCTAAAATATTTTAAGATCTCTACAACTTCCGGCTATACCGGAAACAGACTAGTACTTCCTTATTTCAAATGGCACACCCAGTATATTATTGCATCATATCGTACCTTTTTCATGACAATTTCGGCAATATGCCATACTCTGGATATAAACTCAACAGTTCATGAGTTAATGGGATTCTTATAAAAGAATTCATTTTAGGTATAGGGTTTGCTTAAGTAACCTCCAATATTTTTGTACGTAGAATAGACTGAAATAATAAAAAATATAGTTTCTAATTTGAAAATCTTGAGTTTTGATGAATTTGAGTTGTCAGAGTGCATGATCTTCTTATGAACACCCTATACATTTCTAGCCCATACCGTAAACAGTCTGAATCAGAATCGAAAAAAAAAATTTTCGAAAAAAGTTTTTACTACAGAAAAATTGAAAAAAACGTGAGTCCTCATCGCCACCATTTTTTCATAAGAATCCCATTAACTCATAAACCGTTTAGTTTTTACCCAAGGTATGGCATATAGCTGAAATTGTCATAAAAAAACTATCTAATGTTGCAATTATATACTGAATCTGCCATTTGAAATAAGGAAGTAGTAGTCTGTTTCCGGCATAACCGGAAGTTGCAGGGATCTAAAAAATATTTTAGGGAGAAAGATCATTGTCTCAAACCCCAATATGCAAATTTCCAATTCAAAATTATGATTAGTGTTCCATAAACGTGTAATAGGCCATCCCGGTGAATCACCCTGTATACTGTGTTTATAATAAAGTCCTACCTCGTATCACATTGTAGTTTTGTTGTTGGTACTGCTGACGTTTCGATTGATTTCTGCATTATTTAATTATTGTTCACTCGTGGTTAGTTGATAGGAAAACAGCATCCAGATTTTTTAGTGTTTTCGCACTATTTTCAAGTGATAGAAAAAAGGAACTTTATTTGCCTTAAAACTTCAATTTATTACCGAAATTTTTAAGGAATAGGAGAAGTAGTATTCCAACATTACAGAACGGGTTTTCATAAATCTAGCCAATTCATGGTTCTACTAATCAGAGCATATCAGTCTTCAAGCCTTTTAGCATATGGTGTTTGTCTCCTCAAACTATTCTTCTAGGCTTAGCTGATGTTTATGGGAGGCTAGAAAATCAAAAGATGAGATTTTAGCATACAGCTCACTTGATTTGTCACCTATATAGTTTGACAAATAAGAATGCCGAGATAAGCTAAATTATAAGCAATTATGAATGTACAACGACACATATACTATTTTCATTATTTTTCAATAAATCATCTGCAGATATTTGCCTATTAGCATTCGAAATCTTGCATATGACTTTTATCCTGTGTGGAAAGGTGATAATCCTGGCATACATAAAACAAGCTGATACTGTGTGGTTTGTTCTTCCTGTAGAGATTCAGAATATTTTGTGAAATATTCATGAGATAGCGGAGAATGTAATGAGTGATGTGAAAAGAATTAAAAATTGCAGGACACACCACTCTTCTTTGATTAGGATTAATCGACCAATTTCTACTAACATAAAACTTTTTTATGTGCAGCAAATTGACGACTATCAGGAATTATGTCCTTAAAGAGATCCTCTCTCAATACTTGCTGCTACAACCGAATATTATCTCCTCAAGTTCATTCATTATTTATTGACATAACATAAGTTGAAAATTATGGATAGACTTGTTTTTTTGCCGAGTTCTTTCTTACGTTATTTCGGTATTATTTCGAGCATTCCTTGTTTTGAAATGATTTTATAATAATAGGTGTATTGAGGGGCAAGCTGAAGGTGATTTGGGATTGGAGTTGGAATATCCTTGAACGTACATATCCGCTCTCTTCTACTGCGAATCATTTTGCACTTACTCGATCTTACAGGTAAAAATTAAGGTGGATATCCACCTAATAGACTTACAGCCATAAAGTGAAATGCAGAAGTCAACAGGTATTATTCATCTGTGTTTATTTTTATTACATTATAACATTTTTTTATCCAAGCCATTCTTCAAATTAAACTACACGAATGATTTAAAAAAAAACAAAAAATTAGTGAATACTTTCTCGGTTTTCCAATAGGAGTAATACAATTTAAAATAGTTATAATGACCATACTGTGTAGATTTTATTTTTCGACAATTCTGATGTTATTTGTGTTCAACAGATTATGCCATTCATTCATGGAAAGATACAAGCTTCAGCAACATTCAGGAATTGTTAAATTGTTTTAAATCAGTGCTCAATTTTGAATACAGGGAGAAATTTAAGAATAAGGACGTCATTATTGAGTTAATCGACATAGTATTCGTCATATTGTAGATAAATTTGAAACTGAATTTTGGATTTACGTCCCTACAGAATTCAACTAATGGTCCTCTCAGGTACCTAATGTGATTTCTTTTTTTGGGGAATATGTAAAGTCATAAGTTTATGCTGATGATTCAACCACAACCAAGCAATTGAAATCACTCTTTATGCAAGAAAAATATGTGTGAATTTAAAACTAGTAAGAAATATGATTTATCGATATATTCTGACAGTCAGGCTGCAATCAATCATTGAGCTCAGATAGTATTGGAGTACCGAAGAAAACTCAATGGAATTGGCAAGAAAAAAGAGGTCCTTTTAGTCTGGGTTCCTGGTGACACGGGAATTATAGAAATGAAAAGGCCAACACACTTGCTAAAGAAGGCACACAATCTCCTTTCCTTGGCCCGAACGCTTTCTGTGGTATAGGCAAATATACCTACAAAAAAATAATTTCAACAGAAGGAAAAAACCGAAAGAGGAACAATCTGGTGGAATCTTCCTGAGTTGTATCCTTCCAAATAGTTTCTTCAAAAATTTGACACTGCGAGATCTGAAAGGTATTTGGATCTTAGCAAAAATATGCTACTCCTCCTTACTGGATTCCTTACAGGGCATTGTCTTTTCAGGAAGCACCGCATGAGAATGGGTCTAGCGGAAAATGACGAATGCAGATTCTGTGAGGTGGATGAAGAAACTCTGGATCACCTGGTGACGGAATTCCTCACCGTCACTAGCTAAAGCAAAATATGCTTGGGACAAGAAACTTGTAGAAATAAGGAAGTAGCCTCCATAAAGCCATCCCAGATATTGGAATTCATTAGAACTCTGGAACTGGAAGGGGAATTAGGCCAGACGCACAAGGTCCTTTTAGTCTGGGTTTCAGGTGACTCGGGAAAAAGGAAATGAAGATGCCAACACACTTGCCAGAGAAGGAGCACAACCTCCTTTCATTGGCCCTGAAAATTTCTGTGGTATAGGCAAATATACCTACAAAAAAGAGTTTCAGGAAAAGGAAAAGACCGAAACACCGAAACCACTCTGGTGAAATCTTCCTGAGTTGTATCATTCCAAATAGTTTCTTCGGAACTTTGACACTGTGAGATCTGAAAGGTATTTGGATCTTAGCAATAATATGCTACTCCTCCTTACTGGATTCCTTACAGGGCATTGTCTCTTCAGGAAGCCCCGCATGAGAATGGGTCTAGCAGAAAACGACAAATGCAGATTCTGTGAGGTGGAGGAAGAAACTCTGGATCACCTGGTGATGGAATGCCTCACCGTCACGAGCTAAAGCAAAATACGCTTGGGACAAGAAACTTGTAGAAATAAGGAAGTAGCCTCCATAAAGCCATCCCAGATATTGGAATTCATTAGAACTCTGGAACTGGAAGGGGAATTAGGCCAGACGCACAAGGTCCTTTTAGTCTGGGTTTCAGGTGACTCGGGAAAAAGGAAATGAAGAGGCCAACACAATTGCCAGAAAAGGAGCACAATCTCCTCTCATTGGCCCTGAACTTTTCTTTGGTGTAGGCAAATATACCTGCAAAAAAGAGTTTCAGGGGAAGGAAAAAACCGAAAGAGGAACACTCTGGTGGAATCTTCCTGAGTTGTATAATTCCGAATAATTCCTTCGAAACTTTGCACTGCGAGATCTAATAAGTATCTGGATCTTAGCAATAAATAATCAGTTTCATCTCCTTACTGGATTCCTTAGAGGTTATCTTTGCCTCAGGAAGCACCTCATTAGAATGGGTCTAGCATAAAACGACGAATGCAGATTCTGTGGGGAGGAGGAATAAACTCTGGACCACCTGGTGACGGAATGCCTCGCCATCACTGGCCAAGGTTAAATATACTTGGGACAAGAAACATGTAGAAGTGAGAAAGTAGCCTCCTTAAAGCCATCTCAGATATTGGAGTTCATTAGAACTCTAGAACTGGAAGGCGAGCTGTAAGTCACGTAATGAAGTGAGTAGCTCTGCTGGGGGTACAAAAGATCATTAGGTCGCAGTGCAATTGAACCTCCTTAAATCTAATATAATCTAACAGTTAATTTATCTGGATATTAGTAAAAATATGCGATACCTTCTCACTGGATTCCACACAGGGCATTGCCGCCTTAGAAAACACCTAATGAGAATGGGTCTAACAGAAAATGACGGGTGCAGATTCTGTGGGGAGGAGGAAGAAACTCCGGATCACCTGGTGACAGAATGTCTCGCCATCGCTAGCCAACACAAAACCTGCCTTGGACACGAAACTTACAGAAGTGAGGAATTAGCCTCCTTGAAGCCATCCCAGATATTGGAGTTCATCAGAACTCACAGATCACGTTATGGAGAGAATAGCTCTGATGAGGGGCACAATAGACCATTAGGTCGCAGTGAAACGTAAGGTCCTTAATTAAATCTAATCTAATCTAAACAGTTAATTAGGAACGATACAGGACAATATTGAATGATTTTATTTCCTGCTCTTGTTGAAGATAATCTTGAGGATTAGGTACCTATCACCTTAACAATCTATTTATCGAAAACAAAATTTTTTTCCCTACATAATACCAATATTTAATTTGAAAAAGAATTGTATCTGACTGAATAATTTATGTTTTTTTTTATTTGTGAATTGTATCAAATCTATTGGAAAAAATTGAAAAAAAAGAAATATGAGAATTCAATTTCATTTAAAGGGAATATTCAATGTTCACGTCAAATCATCGAGATTTTCGTTCGGTGGCTGTCTACCTTTACATTGACACTAGAGAGCATTAAAATGTCTGGGAAGAAGTTGATGTGGCGACCTCGAATTTCTTGAGTAGATTTCATAAAGAACATCTTAATTGATGACAGGAATTTACATATGGACTCGCTGAAATTTCGAAGTAGTAATACGTTCTCATCGTAATTAGATTTATATGTTTCATTTCAGTGTTTAGATATAAAAACATTGAGTCAATGCAGCTCGTTTTATTTTCGAATATATCTGAATTGGTCGAGTTCATGGGCGTAACGAGGGGAGTTACTTGGGACGTAACCCTCCATTGATTGATAGAAATAAAAAAAAATTGAGTAACCATAAAAAAATTATTAAATAGAATTAAAAATTTTGCCGAAATTTTTTCAAAGTGGGGGTAAACGCCCCCCATGAGTCAACTCTTGTTACGCCACTGCAGTAATTATGGCGTTTCTTAAAAATGGAAACGGCTTTTAACGGAATAGAAATTCAGAATAAAACCTTTTTTATTGTTATTGTTACCTTGTTTTCAAAAATAGTTTCCGCGACAAAAAAATTAATTCGAAGCCAGCTATATTTCGTAAGCTTTTGATGAAGCAAATGTTATAATGATCTAAATAGATGGGAATGATAATTAAGATCGGAAAAACCAGTGGATGAAACCAATTTGAATAATTGGAACTGGACGATTAAAATGTAAATAATGCATACATCACGTGTAAGAGAATTATACCAATTCAGACATGTTTTTTTTCTGAACCGAATTTGATTGAATGCTATTCATAAAAAAATGTTCACGATCAGAAAGTTATGGAAATTTATAATTTTGAAAAACGTCACATGAGTTATTTCAGGCGTACCCTACTTATCTTCAATCAGTTTATGAGACAACAGATCAAAAATTGATAAAATTCGAAAAAATGTCTACTGAGTGTTCTATTTTTTTTAATATATTCATCCCATAGTCACCCACATATTTTTCGTACCTACTGTATAACAGAACAAATACCACCATCTGATCAATATTCATCAATTATTCATAATTCATTTGAACAGGAAATTTCGAGTTAGAGTATTACGTAATCTTTAAAAGTCATTCGGACAAGTAGAAGCTGAAATCGTTGGAAATCCTTACCCACCTTATTTTTTTATAATTTGAAGGTGAAAATATTTTTAACTGATTTAAAAACGAGGTGTCTAAATCCGATTGAAAAGTACAAGCAAATTTGAATGTCAATTTTAGCATAGGTAAAAAAAAAAGAAGAGGCAGAATGTTCTGCTTGAATTGTTTAACTCCAAAAAATGTGTGACAATATTTTTATTTGTTTGAAAAAAATGATAAAATTTTTCGGACAATTCAAGATTAATACCTAATTACTCGATTCGTTATTCAACTCATAAATCTCTATTTTCAATTCTATTCGAAGAACCTTCTATATACACCATGAAAGGTTTTTTAGCAAACAACAATTTGATTACGTAGTGCTTCAACAATGTGTATGTATTATCTAATAAAATCAAGGTTAGTTTTGTTTTGTAATAATGTTAGATCTACTTTCCTTACAGAATTGTTTCTATATAATGGATAAAACACACGTAGACGTATAAGAACCTAGGAGGAAATTTGTTTCCACTGATGTGTGTACTTGAACGTTTCAACATGCTTTTTTTCAAAATCTGTTTGATGATTCCGAAGCTATACACATATGGATTTTTGTTTTTTATTGAAAAAATACTCATCCGATTTCAAATTAAGAAATTTGTTACATAATATTATGTAAATTCTCAGAATCTATCACTCAGATTTCACTAAAATTTTCAGTAAATGATGATCATCGATGAAGAGATTTTTTTTCTGAGATCGGGTTGATATGTATTAAATTTTTGTTCGTTCATTTGCAGTGAGAAATGGCGAGATGAAAGAAGATACAACAAAATTGCAATTTTTGTTGGGTGTCGAGTTTACTGTAAAAGGCCGGGAAGTGAATATTTAAAATTGTATTCCAATGCAGAATATCCTTGTCTCGTGATTTGATGCCGATATATAGATAATCTATTTCGAAAACTAAAACATACCAAACAGTTTTGAATTTGAATATGAATTCAAAACACTAAATTAAATATATTGAAACACTCTTCCACCAATGAGGTATTGGAAATTTCATTTCCTCGATATATACAGAAATTACAGATACGATCAACCAGAAATCTACTACTTAGTTTTAGATCTGTGTTCAGATTAATGAATTTGGTTGAAAATGTTGGTTTGAAGATTGATAAATAAATAACGTGAATACGAATTCAAATGTTTTTCCATAAAATTCAAAGATATCTATCTCATGGAAAAAACTAAATGAAAATTCCGCTACTACTCGATCTGAATTCAAACCTAAACCAGTCAGTTGTTTTTTGTGGGTATATGAAATTAATCCTCTACATGACATTGAGAACTCTTTCGAAGACAGTGGGAGCGGTGTTAATTTCTCAATTCATGAATTTCATCTATGGTTCAGATCAACAATGCGCCATTATGAAAAGATTCCCAAGATTATGTTTCATTTCACATGTGACCATTAGCATTTTCATTGGAAGACCAAGGTCGTGCAACTCGAGTTCCTACTCGCGAATTTTAGAGAAAAGTATTCTGCTGATCCACATAATTCATGCACAATTCTAATGGATTTTAGACAATGGCTATCAATTCAAGGAATACCCAAAACCAAGGAATCAAATGAAAGATATTATTCGTTAGCTGATATAGAAATGAACATTTTTTTATTAAGGCCTATTCATTTCAAAACTACTTATTCGATCGAGATTAATTTTTACACATCATATATGTAATATGACAATAATTTCAAGCCTGATTCAAAATCTCATGTTGATTACGTGCAGGTAAAGCATAACACACATAACATAATAAGTTCAAGCATAATATAAAAAAACTCTAATTTCAGAAACAAACAAACGCAAGTTTGCGTATAGATGAAAATAAGTGTTTTACGAAATTTTTTATAGATATTCATTCCAGAAAAATAGAAAATTCAAAAATATCGAAAATACATACCCAATATTTCCGCAACAACATATCTAACTTGGTTGAAATCTAGTTAGTTTATGTAAAATAACCGCTTGAATTTTTATAAATATAGTAGATAAACTAATCGACAAAAATAACGTCGCGACATATCTTGATTATTATGGAAATTTCTTCGGAATATCCTCAAAGAAAAAAATTCGTTACGATATTTTCACTTTCTATTTTTTCATATACTATTTTTTTTAATCCTCAAATTTTTCTTCAGAACACCTATTTAATCCTAAGCAGAAGGGTTTTCACAAATTCGATGGGTTTCTAGGGCAAACTCTCCCTTTTTTTTTGAATAATAAATATATGTTGAATATTCAGGTAGTTTGGACTTGGTTTATTGTTTGGCGTTATAAACTTTCAGGAACAAAAAAAAATGGTAGCAATATTCATGACGGTGTATGCCGGACAGAAAGGACGGGTAGAGTTCTCATAAACTTAGCCGCTTGCAAAAGAGATTTTATTGTTGGTATTATTGGTTTTTGTGCCTCAACTTCCAACAAGTAAAAGTGACTGATTTTTTGTGCCTCCGACTATAGATCTATAATTTTTTGTTGCGAAAATATGACCCCCATAAATAAATAATACGGAGTCAAACAGATGCAGAATTCTTCAGGAATTGTTGCTGACAACCGCAAATGGACTGAGGCCAAAGGATGGAAGAGGCATAAAATTCATTTTGGAAATATCGGCATACAAGGTTATATATCAACGCTTTCTTCTATTGAAAATGATTACTCTATAAAATAAAATAAAGTCATTTCCTCGATTATTTTAATGTTTACAACACTGTAGCTTTTTCAGGTTACATTTCTACTGATTAAAATATTTGTGATTCCATTACATAGAATTTTTTTTTTGCGCGGTTGTAGGCATTCTGGCAAAATCTCTGTAATTTTAAAATACTCCGCAAAGGGTTGCTTCGAAAGATTGTATTCGACTGAAGATTAAAATCAATTATGTTCGTTTCGCCGTCTTCACAGTAACTTTCGAATGACATCTGCTACAGACTGGAAATTTTCAGGATATCATGCTAAAGTACGTAAATTTGCAACTATCACACAGGGGAACAACTGTTTTGGTGTCGAGGTTTTTGAGCTGATTCTATATCGATTTGATGTCCTTAATTCAAATAACGTATTCACATAGGAACTCAAATGTTTAAGATATACAATTTTAGAGAAATATACGTTACATTTCTTCAACTCAAATCTGTAAGTGTACCAAACAAAAGTAGATACGAAATTTTTATTTTTATTTTAGTACAAAATACAATATTATGTACTTATAAACAGAAAAAAACATTGAAGAAATCAAATAGTCACTCAACACTTAGTAAGCTTCTTTTCCGCGACATTCTTGAATGTTTTTCAAACAGTCCCTTTTTGAACTCCAGCAGTAATCTGCCATCATATGCATGTCCCATCTTCCTTGGTAGCGATCCTCCATAACTTTAATATCTTTGTGAAATCTTTCACCTTGTTCCTCGCTTATGTCTCCTAAATTTTCTGGAAAACGGTCTAAGAGGCTGTTCTTAAATAGTGTATTTCAATACTCATAATGCACCCTAAGGATTTGAAACTATTGAGCATTTCAACATAGTTTTGAGCTTTATGTTTGACTAAAAAAATTTCTACAACTACAACAAATGATGCCTAAGCTTCTCGTTCAACTTGATTCATTGAATATATGAAAACAGGATCCTTAATTGTTTTATTTGAGTTTTTCTGTGCTCAACTGATCCATTTTTAGCACTATCTATGCAAAACATCACCCATTCTTATTAAGAGCCTTTACAAATTGCTGCATTAAGTCCAACTTTATATCTAACGGAGGAAGTATGATTTTTTTTCTCTTACTCAGTTAGTTAGTGGAATAAAAGGGTCAGTTCAGTTACCTGATAGGCGATAGTTTCACTATTTATAGATTTATCTGGAATTGGCTCAATTACAGACTGACAATAAAACCATTGTACTTTCATTAATGAATATTTAATAATTTGAAAACTCTCATAAATGAATATACTGAGTGAAACCCACATTGGTAGATGAATTGGTGTATCTAAGAAAGTAGATAAGAAGAGCTGATAATTAAATATAAAGTTAAAATCAGCTCTAAAATCCCAGACACAAAAAAAATTTTTGTTGTTGCCCTGTGTGTAGATAAGTTGATGTGACAAAAAAGTAGAGCTGATAGAGAAAAACGTATTGCATTTACAGATTAAGCGATTAAGCGTCTCAAATATAGTTGAATCAGATTTTTTTTCTTTGTGTTATTAGTAGGATCCTGATATGAAATTATTCTTGCTAGAATCAGGACATCGTATATGTTTTCAATTTTTGTTCTCTTTGATACCAGAAATTCTCTTAAATTTTATATCATGATATTTTTGAAATGGATAAGGAATACAGAAAGGAAATAAATGACATTCAACGTACAAAAAATATAATCACACTTAAACATACATGAATGCCCACATAGTCTCAATTACCATCAATACAGTACATTTGGTAAAAAACTTAAATCGTTTTGAGTAGTGGTTCGTTTTACACAACATACTTAGGTATATAACAATTAACAACTTTTCGTAAACATTGAATGGGTTTCTTTTCACAGCTACAGCATTTATTCCGAGATCAGTGCAGAATGAAATTCACAATTCATTTCTCTTCAATCAGATTAAATAAGAATGAAAAAATTTCAAACCTCGAAAATGTAACAGAAAATGAGAGATCCAAATCAAATTGGGAAATTCGAAAGAAATAAAATCAAAATGAAGTACCTAATCATTAGATAATTCCCTTGTTTTTTCATTTTTCCTAATTCCTTCTGTTTTTGATAATAACAATAAGAATTTTGAATCAGAGATTTCACAATTTTCAGTGTTATTAAAAACTTAATAATTTAATTATAAATGTAAAACATAATATCGTCATTCAGAAGCTTGGTCCCTGCACCAATTTCAACATTCATCTTAATTTATTTATTCACAATCAGAGTATTCAACAACTAACATGCGGATATAAAAAATACATAGAAATTTTTACTATTGTTCCCTTTTACTATTCACATATGGGAAGAATCAACGATGAAAAATTATAAAGAAATGCGAATGAATATGTTAAGCGTTTGGTGAAAGTTAAAAACAAAAACAGTATTTATCAGTTTTGACTATATGGAATAAAACATCAAGTGATCACTATAGGACATCTTTCTATTCTAAATGGGTTGACAAATTTCAAGTTAAATGCATAATCTAATCGTAGCTTTTGAATCCCATATATTCAATCTCTTGAAATCCTCCACAATCCTATGAGCCAGTACAATGTTTAAATATCACAAACATCAAAACATATAAACATCCAGCATTTGCATATATATAAACGTATAGATTAAATTACGAATATAGACGAATATACAACTATCAGTAACATATATTTCGTCATGGATCTTTTTGAACATGAAAAGGTTTATTTTGTAGCTTCCTTTCGATGTTTGCAATGTTTGTATACTTCTTTTTAAGTACAAGTTAAATTGTAAGTGAAACGGCGTGATATTCTAGCTCAAAGTATAAAATAAATATAAACTATTGTTTGAATATATCCTTTCATTGATAATTTTCAATACGCTCTTTCTTGATTTCTACATTTTTATATTCATTAACAAACCACCAGCATAATTCATCCTACGATTTATGCTGTGTTTGTTATCGCAATTTTTGAGAAATAACAACTGACAAATTATATATTTTGGAAGGAGTTTTTCAATGTTTCTCACAGAAAACAATAACATGTATTCAAAAAGAGCATTCAAAACGATTAACACGGTGATGTCAGCATCACTCAAATAGTGATTTCCATAGAGAATGGCTGGTAGATGAAATAATTAAGGAGATATGGTTAGTTTTTATTCTTTCCAAGGTGAAGAGAGTATCCCTAACAATATAATTCGAATTTCGTAATTATCTTGCACTAATCTGTTCGAAACATGAAATTGACGACATTCGCTGAAATTTCCATTGGATTCAACAAATCATATGTTTCAATTCAATAGGCTTTTTTGAGATCTCGTATTTCGAACAAAGCGCTTTAGTGTTTCGTCACGATATCTTCCTTTTTCGTATCTTGTGCCAGGAATGGTCTCGAACACGTCACTGATGACGTAAGCATGATAACTCTCGAAAGGTAAAACCTAGGATCTTGTAATTTTCAGGGCACATTCGAATCTTGTGTACTTAAATAAAATATTAATTTCAAACTTCGTAAAAGATTTTGTCGTCGGCTAAGAGTGTAAATCTGCTATGTCCATAATGAATAATTTTACAGGAGACCAAAAAAACCGTACAGTAAGTGTTATAATAATAATAATATGAGAGTTTATTCATGAAAATACATTCAATAGAGTTTATTGAATGTATTTTTATGAATCTTATTATTATTATTATAACACTTACTGTACGGTTTTTTTGGTCTCCTGTAAAATTGTTCATTATGAACATGGCAGATTTACACTCTTAGCCGACGTTGTGTTAATTACAAAAAAGAACCACAGAATATTGAAGAACAAGTTGAATTTTGTGCGGATCGCGTCATCAAAACCACAGTATATTCAAGCAGAATTTCGAAAAATGCTCAACATTGCCGTAACAGTAAATCCAACTAGGTTAAAATTTAGTTTCTATATGTAAAATACTCAATTTCAGGAGGATTGTCTCTGATTTTTATCCTATTGATTTCAAGAGCAGTAACAGTTAATGAAATCCACATCTTCCAAAATTACCATTATCAGTTGATATTCCAAACCCTGCATATTACAATATCACAAAAAAAATTAATTTCAACGATTTCGAAATTTTGGAATGGAAAAAGCTAAAATTCCATGTTGTAGCAAGCCTCAGTCTCGCGAATCATTAACAAACAATTGAACCGATCTATTTATTATCTTTGTATAATTCGACCCTGTTTAACATCGATTGTACATTATCCATTAGACATCAAAATAATGTTGTTTTAATATTATATCCCTTCTTCCGAATAACTCATTTTGTCACCTTCTTCTTCTCAACGTAAGAAGAGTCAGTCTCATATCTTTCGATTCAAATAAATCGACATAAAGCAGTATAAAAATTCTGCAAAAAAGAAAGGAGTTGAGATGATTGTGGCCTTTCGGTAGAATTGGCCAGCCAACAGTAGGCCATGATGGCATACCTGAAAGAAATAATCGCTTTTCTATAAAATTCATAAGGAGAAATGGATTTCAAATTGTCAGTGGCGGCTGGCTAATCAATAAATCATCTTCAGGTGGGAGCTAGCTTATGAAACCTCATAATATTGTTCCCGACTCTACTTTTTTAGCGCTCTCTCCCCAAACAGAGTATTTGTTTCGATGTTTTAGAATTTTCAGCCGGAAAAAGTCTCAAATGATGAGGTTCTACTTACGAATTTTTCAGAACTATAGAAAAGCAGAAATTAGAAAAATTACTCAATATATTTCCGTAATTTAGATTGTTAATAATTATTCAAATTTCAGTCTTGATATCGTTTCTATAAAAAGTAACATATATTCACTATAATAAAACAGGTGGGTATTCAGATTATGTCGTTGTTAACTGCTTTTTTGACAGATTTCAAAAGAATGCACCAGGGAACAAATAGTTGGCTCTAATGAAGACAAATACGAAAATACGAAAGTGTTGAAAATCAGGTAATGCGAAATCGACAATTCCGTACCAATCGATATGAAGCGGTATTTTATTAGATATACCGGGTTTTTCACCATAATTTGACCCCCCCTTCAACTTTGTTACTGAAAGAGATACAAAAAAATGTTTTCTACGAAAGTTTCACGAAATCGACTATTGTTTTTCAAAATGATTTCACAAAACGAAATACATACAGAGTGCGCAACATATTGATTGCAACTTAATTTTTTCAAACGGAACAACTTGTATATTTTTCTATATTTGACTAGCTCTTTTTCCCCTGATTTCGAATATATAACATATGTTGGGCCTATCTTTCTTAATCTGAGTACCACAAAGTTTCCAATTTTAAGAACCACCTGGCAAGCTTGTAATCAGTTTTCAAGTGGTTGCGATAACTCAAAATGCCCTTTTTTGAGTTATCTCGTTGGCAACGATATGACATACGAATGAAACTATTCATCGAATATACACTAGACAGAAGCGGAAATATTTGAAAAATTTTCACTTTATGTGAAGAACAATAAAAATAAGTAAGCTACATGGAGAGAATATATGGAGTTGCATCCAAATCATCCAATTCCAATTTATAGTGAAAAACGTATGTCATATCGTTGCCAACGAGATAACTCAAAAAAAGGCATTTTGAGTTATCCCAGCCTACCACTTGAAAACTGATTACTGAGCATGCCAGGTGGTTCTTGAAATTTGAAACTCTGTGGTACTCAGATTGAGAGAGATAGACCAACCATATGTTATATATTCGAAGTAAGGGGAAAAAGAGCTAGTCAAATATAGAAAAATATACAGGGTGTTCTATTTGAAAAAATGAAGTTGCCATCAATATGTTGTTTTTCGTTTTGTGAAATCATTTTAAAGAACCTTAGTCGATTTCGTGAAACTTTTGAAGAAAAAATTTTTTTGTATAATACCTCTTGTAGTAACAAAGTTAAAGGGGGGTCAATTTATGGTAAAAAACCCGGTACATTTTTGCTTCCGCCGTTTTGCAATAGATGTCTGAAGCGGTAAGTGCTATTCGAAATAAATAGATCGTAGATGTCATACAATAAGCTTAGGTATTTGGAAACATAACACCATCGAAATATTAGTCGATTTGTGTTTGCATCATAAATGTGTTCTCGATTAAACATGTCATCTTACGAGCCAAATTCTTGTGATTTGCAGAAGCTTTTAATTTTCTGCTTTAATATGAAGAAATCTACGGCTGAGGCTCATCGAATGCTCTCAAATGTCTATGGTGAGGGCGCTATTGGTGAAAGAACGTTCCGAGAGTGGTTTCAACACTTCAAGAACGATGATTTTGACGTCGAAGACCTGCATGGCGGTGGAAGAGAGAGGGTTTTCGAAGATGCAGAATTGGAGGCATGACTTGATCAAGACTCGTGCCAATCACAACAACAATTGGCAGGATCATTGTGAGTGACACAACAAGCCTGAAAGTCATGGAAATGATTCAGAAACAAGGAAATTGGGTGTCGTACGAGTTGAAGCCGAGATATGTTGAACGACGTTTGTTTACAGCTGCTTGCTAGGCAAAGACGGAATTTATCGCATTGTGACTGAAGACGAAAAATGGGTTCATTACGATAATCCCAATCGCAGAAAATCATGGGGATATCTCGGCCACTTCCGGTCTTATGAAGAAGTAAAAAATTGGATCGAT
Organism: Harmonia axyridis; assembly: GCF_914767665.1. Taxonomy (NCBI): domain Eukaryota; kingdom Metazoa; phylum Arthropoda; class Insecta; order Coleoptera; family Coccinellidae; genus Harmonia; species Harmonia axyridis. The sequence continues at coordinate 4,603,179 of NC_059508.1, forward strand.
TTGTGGATCGCCTCGAAAGATGACCAGTTGTTTCAAGGTGGAAGAAAGTAGTGGCCCGCGATGAACAATACTTTGAATAAAACCTCGAATTTCGGAAAAAAACGGCGGAAGCAAAGTTGTACGCCTATGTATCTGCATTGATACTAGATATCGTATTATACCTGATTTCAACATATTATTTCAGTTCGAAGAAGATTAAAAGGAGAATGAGAAATAATTGTCCTCAAGAGAACCGGTAAAAGTTGAAATTCGCATTATTATTCCATTAATTCCCTGAAGTGCCGCCATTGCAATTTGTAGTTCATTAATTAAACTGCCCATAACATTTTTCCACTTAATATCCATTCTATTTGGATTCAACTAGGAGCTTTCTGAATTTATAGACGCAAAAATTCCACCGCCTACGTAAATATGTATTTTGATAATGATAGGTAAGGCTCATTGTTGGTTTACAAATAATTTTTTTACTTACAATTCGTCAGGACAGCCTACAGGTTGAAAGAGTCGATAACCATTTCTCAGATGATTGCACATATCTTGAGGATCTATTTCTGGATAAGGCTGTTGTGCTAGAGTTGTCAATTCCCATAAAAGAACACCGAAAGACCACTGAAAAACACATATGATTTTTTAAGCGAATTGAACGCCATTTATAAAACACATGATATTTGATTGAAAAAACGATAATATACATATGTGCTTTCACAATGTAAAAGAATATGAACAACCAATTTTTTCCTATAGAATAACTGTTACATATATTATTTCCCGAAGCTTTGAGAATTGAGAATAATCCTTTGTTATTCCAAAAATACATACGTTTTTTTGAAAATTTACATTTCAATAAGATATACTCATTGTTCCTGGAATATTCATGCTTTTCTTCAACAAGAAACCTCGTTTCAAAAGATTTTTTTATCTCAGAATACATTATCAGGGAAGAACCACTAAGATCAATAAGTAGTAGGACTTCAATGTAACACAAAATACGTATAATTAATCCAAATACTTGAGTCAGTCGAAAGTTTTGACACCCCCTATCATTGTTCTTCTGCGAAACGAATTTGGGGATAATATCATTTATCAGGATGATAAGGTCCCACCACACCGCACACGAAGGGTTCAAAACATTCTTGAAGAGAACAATACCCAGAAAATGAACTGGCCAGCAAACTCACCAGACATGAATCCAATTGAGCACGTATGAGATTACTCAGGGAGAGCAATATCCAATTGCTAAAACCCACCTACAACTTTTCAGGAATTGAGTTTAGCCCTTCAGGAAGAATGGAATGATATGCCTAACAATTTCATTAATGACTTGATTCGTGGGACGCCTAGGCGTATTGGGCAGTTGATTGAAAGAAGGGGTGGTTATACGGACTATTGAATTTGGATTCAGTTGTAGAATAACTATAACTAATCAATAATAAATAATCGATAAATTCAGATTTTTTCTCATTTTCTCAATTTTGTCTCATCCTGCATAAAACAAAGAGCAACAACCGAATATTTTCTATCAAATAAACCAATTGCAGTTAAAATAAAGGAAAATATTCATCTCCTTTCCAGAACATAGATTGTTTATTTATTGAGAAACCTAAGGGGGCCAAAGCTTTTGACGATGTGTGTATATATACGAAATTTTGATATTTCATTCATTGTGCGAATTACAAAACATATTTGAAATGAACTACTACAATGGAGAACTACAAAAAGACGAAATGATTCTTCAACACAGCGTTTTAATAGAGAAAATCTAAGTGACAATAATACAATTCTACAATTTCTTCAAGCGAGCATCCTGATACTGAATTGACGGAATTGTTGAAAATATTTCACCTTACTCGATTGTCGGAAATAAGAATATTATCGCCCACTTTTATTATTCCAGTAGTTTTCTCACTGCAAGTATTGAGAAATACACCCATATCGATAACATAATAATAAATTCAACTTTAATATTGTGATCTTGGTTTTGCGATCCATAAATCAAAATATAAGGAAACAATTATCATTTCAAAATGTGAAATTTCGCTTGTAGAAATAAAAGTAAATCGTTCTGAATGAAAGAGTTGAACACCTTGAAAATAATCAGCGATAAAATAACTCCTGGATCGGGTTTGACATAAACAAAATATGAACTAGTTATTATGAAAGAATGATAACTTGAAGAGATATCCTGATAAATTTATTCGAATTATGTTTTGAATATTCAATTATTCGTTAGATTCAATAGGTCTAATAAATCATGAATAGACATCAACTGACTTACCACATCTGATGCTGTAGAGTTTTGTTTATAGATGAGACTTTCAAGAGCCAGCCACTTTACAGGGTGACTCTCATTCGTCTCCAAGCAAAAATAATCGTTTGGAAAAAAATCCCTAGATAGGGCACTATCAGTTATTTTCACTTGAAGCTTATCTCCAATACTGTGGAATTAAAACGATATACATATTCATTCATGTCAAATTTTTTTCAGAAAAATCATTTCCTATAAAACACTTACACACAGTTCCTTGTGGCAATATCCTTGTGGCATAGACATCGACTGTGTAGGTACATTAAACCTAATATAACTTGTATAGCTATATCTACAAGACTTTGTGTCGATAGGGTATACTGGTCATCATCTCTGTGTCGACATTTTATGAGGAATCTGAAATAATAGCGAGAAAATCTTCCAAAAAAATTTCCGAAAAAAAGATTTCAAAGATAAAACTTTTATTTTAATTACGTCAAATGAAATAAGGAAATCTAATATACCTTTTGAGGTTGCCTCTACTTATGTATGGGTATATAAATAATGGTTGTTTCTGACTGTCTGTATTCACCCCCAAAACAGTTAAAACATTTTTGTGGTCCATCCCATACATCATCATGCCTTCAGACAAGAATACATTGATCTGCCTTTGAGATGCTCCCTCTTTGGTAAAATGGTAGGTTTCCGAAAAGAATTAAAGAAAAATAAATTTAGAAATTTTTGAATTATGGTAATCAACGAGCTTCTGCCTTATGTAGAAGATATTTTTATTCAAAGAAATTAAGAAAAAAAAACATATCATCTATTATAGTCCTCTTTTCTAAAAGTAGGTCATTTCATCTCAATAAAAAAAATTATTTGGCATTAAGTATGAATACAAAAAAAAATCATTAATTTCCTCAATTACACTTCATCTAATAATTATCATGCCATTTCTTATGATGAAACCTGTACGGTGATTTAATGAAACAAGAGCATTAATGAATGAAGAAACCTGTAAGTTACCTTTCAATGTTTTCACCATAACAGATCTCTCTCCTTTGAAGATACCTCGATAGTTCAGACCGAAAATTCCTTGTTCTATTACTTCTTCCAACACCAAAGTTTGTCTCAACACCGCTAGATCGCGCAAGCGTTTATTCATGTCGAGTGTATCTTGTGAACAAGTCTGCAAACAAGATCGATCCTTCAAGGTTAATTAATTATCAACTAATTGGTATATTAGGGCTCTTCAGTATACAGAATTCGATCTTAAGGTGAATAGACGAGATGCTAATTTGAATTTGAGTATCTCAAGAATTGGTTGTTTCAATTACACTACGTTGGATTTTGAAGAAAATCAGAGGATTCCAACCAGTCCCTTGCAGCACACCTTTATCCTCCTGGATATCCAGGAGGATAAGCTCATAAGGAAAGGTCTATATCTATATAGATATATAAACCTTTCCTTATGAGCTTATCCCATCTTCGCTCCCGCAGCGTTGTTTTCAAGCTAAGAGGATTAATGCGACATAGCAAAAAAAGTTTCTACTGAATTTCGTATTTTGTTTTTTATTCTGAGATTTGGATGATACGATTCCAAGGTAAATTTATCGTATTTTTTATATACAATATGCATTTCAAATTTTAATTTTGCTTGCTAAAACTATGCCATTACCTAAAATGAAAGTATTCACGCTTCAACAACGCATTGAAATTGTTCAAGTTTCCTACAAAAATGGAAAATTTTGCAGTCGCTGTTCACAAAACTAAAACACTTCTGGGTCATAGTGTAGGACCTTCTCGGACTGGTGGAAAATTTTGAGCTGTTGGGACAAGTTAACGATGTGAAGAATGGAAACCGGGTCTGCATCAGGAAAATCAACCATCATTGATAGCTATGCTAAGTTTAAACGTGGTGAAATGAGCACCGAAGACGGTGAACGCAGTGGACGTCCAAAAGAGACTGTCTCCGAAGAAAAAATCAAAAAAGTTCACAAAATATTCTGAATGGCCGTAAAATGAAGTTGATCGAGATAGCAGACATTGTGAAGGTATCATCTGAACGTGTACATCATATCATTCACGAATATTTGTACATGAGAAACCTGTGTGCAAAATGGGTGCCGCGCGAGCTCATAATCGATCAAAAGCAACAACGTGTTAATGATTGAGCAGTGTTTGAAGCTGTTTAAGTGCAATTAACATGAATTTTTGCGTCGATATGTGACAATGAATGAAACATGGCTCCATCACTTCGGAGTCCAATCGACAGTCAGCTGAGTGGACTGATCACGATGAACGGAATCCAAAGCGAGGAAAAACACAACAGTCAGCTGGCAAGGTCATGGTATAAGTATTCTAGGATGCGCAAGGTATAATATTCATCGATTACCTCCAAAAGCCAGACCGTCAACAGCGATTATTATATATCGTTATTAGATCGTTTAAAGGATGAAATCGTTAAAAAACGGCCCCATTTGAAAAAAACAAGGTGCTGTTCCATCAAGACAATGAGCCGTGTCACAAATCAATGAAAATAATGGCAAAATTGCATGAATTGGGCTTGGAATTGCTTCTGCAGCCACCATATTCGCCAGATCTGGCCCACAGCGACTTTTTCCTGTTCTCAGACCTCAAAAGAATGCTCGCTGGAAAGAAATTTAGCCCCAATGAAGAAGTAATCGCCGAAACTGAGGCCTATTTTGAAGCCGAAGACAAATCGTACTACAAAAATGATATAGAAAAGTTGGAAGATCGCTATAATCGCTGTATCGCCCTCGAAGGCAAGTATGTTGAATAGTAAAAACGAATTTTGCCAAAAAAATGGGTTTTACCATGGTAGACCGGGGACTTTTCAATTGGCCTGTTACAAAGGCGAATTGATCATGGAAAAGAATGACTGCAAATGTAGCCACTTGGCTGATATCGTTTTCCATCGTGAATGACATATCTTCCTCTTTACAATGAAGAAGAACATTTATTGAATTCTCTTCAAATATCCCAAATGAAATTTCTTAGTGAGAAAACTGAACTAGCTCAAAAAATTCCCAGCAGTTCCACCAGCACGAAAATGTAATTATAGCCGTCAAATCACAGATTCCTTTTGCCTAACTGATCCTTTCATCCCTGTAAATGAGTAACGCCCTTATCGAATACATCAGGCGTCATTTTAGGCTCGAAACGAAGGGGTCTGAAAATTATCGAATCAACCACTCGCTATACATCCAACGTCGATTATCCACATAGCCGACGAACTATTGACTGTGCCCTGTTAATGTTTAATTTGGGTTCGATTCCTCAACGACTGCTCAAACGTTGCCCTCTAAAAAGTTTATTACATCGTAAATTTTTATGCTGGAGTTTACTCAGCGGAAACATATTAGTAATTCAAAAGTTTAACAGAATTTTCATCCGATGGAAAGGGCATGAACTAATTTTCGACCTTAAAAAATTCAACGGAACATCGAATATTCTATAAATATATATGTTGCTTCCCTGTAATCGTAAACTAACCCTAAGAAAACCTGCTCAACATGGAAAAGAATTGCTCGAATACAAGCATAACAAGAAGTCAGAATTCAATAATAATATACTCGAAAGATCACTCAAATTCACACAAAAGTTACCTCGAAGTATAAATGATAAAATGTCGCATATATTCATTATTGATTCAATTGTTTTCTTTCGTGAAGATTAAATCAATTCATAAAATTCTCACGATAACAATATGCTTGAGGTGGGAAGTTGGAATTCGATTTTGTTTTAAATGCCCTGAGTTCTCATGACCGTCCTTTATGGAAATCAGTCTATTTGAGCTTTAGAAATTACTAACACATTTTATTTAAGAAAATATAAATTTAAACACCGAAATACTAAGCGCAAAGGATCAAAAATGCAAAAACACAAGAGTTTTCTGGGAATCAACGTCATCGTAAATTTGATCAATCCAGATAGACCTCATCACGTGATAATAGATATATTATATACAGGGTAAGTCAGTAGTGCTAGATCAGTCGATAACTTTCAGAAATTTCGGCCTAGGGGATGATTGCCATATTGACGAAATCGACAGCACCCAATGAATAAGCTCAAATCATTTTTTACTTAAATGATTTTTAAATGATTATTTTGAATGGAAATTGTAAAATATTTAGTTATAGGTTGAGTTTATTTGAGTAGAGTTAAGTTATGTATTATTGACACTATTTCATTTCTTCTTTATGTATTCTCAGGGAATATTAGAAATAAAGTTATCTATCTATCTATCTATCTACTTTACACGCTTGTCCGAAAGTGGTTGAACACGGTACCTCACAGTTTTTTCTTTAATAAAATGCCCAATTTTTTTATTATACTCATAATCTCTATGAAATTCTGATTTCGAAATACTTTTTCGACAAATTTCATGGTAATGATGGTTTAAATTAAACCGAGATAACTGTATGATTTTTTTTATGGATTCCCGAAAATATTTCAAGTTTTCTGCAAATTAACGGATGACTCTACAGGTGGTCCGAATGACAATGAATTTTTTTTAAATAACATTCAATAAATGTCAATTAGTCATTAGTCTTCATGTTGAGCCTAAAATGAATTGTTTTAAAAATGCTTGGCATTTCATGTTTTGTACGGGGGCTGGGCTGGCAGTATAATTTCCAAACATACAGTTTTAAACGGATGAGATCACTCAACTGTACTTAATACTTACTAATAATATCAATTAAAGATGAGCCAAATCAAAGAAATCATCAAAATATTTGGGAACATTCATTTTGACACCTGAAGGAAATATTAAGACATGACAACGTGAAGCTTGTCATTGAAATTGAAGAAAACAATAAATTTCCCTGAAATAAAAGGGCGAAGCGACAATACTCACTACAGAATGATCCTTGACATTTCAAAAGAAAAAACCTCGTGAAGTGAAAATGAAACCATGACAACGTAAAACTCCCATTACTCATAGCTGAATAGAATGTCCCCAATTTAATCAAACGCACAAATAATGTCAACCTGGAGATAGGAAGGACGTAACGAGTTTTCAATAACTAGGTATAAACTGCTCCCCGAAAGAAATGGTATCGGTTGAAGGGAAAAAATATGGAATGATTTCAAATTCTGATAAGTGAATAATCAATTCGAGTAAAATATAATCCCTATCAGGGATTAAATGAAGCCTTCAAATATGTCAAATCTGTAAAAGTATCATTCGAATATATGGTACGTCATTCTAATTGCTAATTACTCACACAAAATTTTGGCTGTATTTCATCAGTTTTCATGTGCATTTTCATCATTCCAAATTCTGCAAATCGGTTTGTTTACATAACATTAACATTTTACATTCAACAAAAATTAACTTTCACCACCGAATCAAATTTTTCGATGAAATTGTTCATCATTTTCAAGTCGTTCAACAGCGAAATAGCTTTCATGATAATAATAATAATAATGATATTTATTTACCATTTCAATTTTAAATGCTCAATAGCCTTTTAGCTAATGATAAACAATATAGAATCCCCACCAAAGGATACACCTGATGCTATCTATAATGGCTGTTGTTCTTAAACCAGCTGAATTTTGTTACTTGAGAAAGATTCAATTGGCAAGAACCGATAAATTCTGATTTTCTCCTACACTTGCTGCTATACCCAATCAATATCTCGTCAATGCGTGCGTCAATTTCTTTGTAGAACTGGTACTCTTGGTCGTGCACAAACCGTCACAAATGAGAACTGATTTTGATGTATCAATTAAACAATTTCTAAAAGTTGTTGAAGCGTGTATCTTTTCATGATTAAATGGCATAACCTACTGAACACAAATGACATAAGAAATATCAAAAAATAATACATGTATTGTCATTTTAACTATTTGAAATTATATCATTCCCATCAAAAAACCCATTATATGCATATGGCATACCGTAGTCCCCAAACCATTGAAATTTAAATATATCTCTACAAGACACCGATTTTATTCATTCAAAAGCAGAGTAATTCAGCAGAAATGAGAATTATTAGGTGTACAACTTTGCTTCCGCCGTTTTGCAATAGATAGCTGTAGCGGTAATGGGTATTCGAAATAAATAGATCGTAGATGTCATACAATGAGCTTATGTATTTGTAAACATAACGCCATCGAAATATTAATCGATTTGTGTCTGCATCATTAAATTATTCTCGATTAAACTTGTCAGCTTACGAGCCAAATTCTCCTCATTTGCGGGAGGTTTTAATTTTATTACTTGATATGAAGATATCTGCGGCTGAAGCTCATCCAATGCTCCCAAATACCTATGGTGAGGCCGTTATGAGCTGAAGAACGTGCCGAGAGTGGTTTCAACGCTTCAAGAACGGTGATTTCGACGTCGAAGACCTGCATGACGGTGGAAGAGAGAAGGTTTTCGAAGATGCAGAATTGGAGGCATTACTTGATTAAGATTCGTATCAAACGCAACTTAAATTGGCAGGATCATTGGTAGTGACGCAACAAGCCATTTCAAAACGCCTGAAAGTCATGGAAATGATTCAAGAACAAGGAATTTAGGTGCCGTAAGAGTTGAAGCCGAGAGATGTTGAACGGCGTTTGTTTGCTTGTGAACATCTATCGCAAAGCAAAGACGAAAGGGATTTCTGCATTGCATTGTGACTGGAGAGAAAAATGGATTCATTACGATAATCAGAAAATCAGCAGAAAATCATGGGGATATCCCGGCCATGCATCCCGACCAAACCGAATATTCTCGGTTTCAAGGTCATGTTCAGTATTTGGTGGGACCAGCTCGGCATTGTGTATTATGAGTTAGGCGATCGTTATCGAATAAATTAGGGCGTTTGTGCCGAGCATTGAAAGACAAACAGCCGCAGTACAACGAGAGACATGATAAAGTGATTTTACAGCATAACAATGACCGACCCCTTGTTGCGAAAATAGACATACTTGGAAACGTTGAAATTGAAAGTTCGACCCCACCCGCCATATTCTCCAGACGTTGCTCCCTCGGACTATCACTTGTTTCGATCAATGACACACGACCTGGTTCACCAGCACTTCCGGTCTTATAAAGAAGTAAAAAATTGTATCGATTGATGGCCAGTTTATTCAACCCGGGATTTTTAAGATTCCGAAAGATGGGAGGAAGTAGTGGCCAGCGATGGACAATACCTCAAAGGGCAATAATTTGAATCATAAATGTTCAACAAGTATTTTACAATAAAGCCTCGAATTTTGGAAAAAAACAGCAGAAGTAAAGTTGTGCGCCTATGTACTAATCAATTAGTGTAAAATTGATTTAATCGAGTGAAGGAAACACAATTTGAAATCTAAACAATGAAAAGAAGATAAATTCTTGTAATTTCAATATACCGTAAGCCTTTCATGGCTTAAACTCGCGAATGATTAAAATGAACATTCGCATTAAACTCACCTGAGACATCAACCCCACCTGGGATGAGGCGTAATAAGATACTCTGCAAGCATTTCCTGTTGTGTAGGCCGACGGTGAGGGTGGTGATTTTTGAATACTGGCAATTGTTGCGTAGCTACCACTTCCTGCACTCGAGGGTCTTCTCAAAGACGATCCAAGACTAACGAATACGTGATGATTGTTGTCGTAAATAGCTGACATGTAACTGAAATTGATTTGGGGGCTTTCTCTTGAAGTGTTTCGCATTGACGAGATATTTAACAACGACATTTTTTCCTCATGAATGAATGGTTTTCCAGTAAGAGGTTTCGTTTTGATATTATTGAAAAAACGAGTATATTTTGAGAGAAATCAATGGATGTTTATTTCGTTGTAAAACACCATACAAAATTTACTGATGACAAGAATTGGTGGTTCATGAATTCTTCCATGGAATAGAAGACATTCTCGATAAGCCAGTTCTTTATAAACCTCTTAAAGGTCGCTCCACGAAGTGATGTCATGTGATCGGGAGGAATATTATACATCTTCACACCATTAAAGATGTACGTGTTTTGAGCTCTACCAATGCGATGGCTAGGAATCACAATTTTATTTCTGGATCACGTAAGGTGGTCATGTACGTTAGAGTGTTTTGGGAGAGTTTCTTTCTCTCCAACGACACACCCCATACGATACCAAAGGCCATTCGTCCATGGAATTGAGCGTGATAGGTGAGGAGTGCTTGGTTTTCTGTGTGCATATTCTTTATTTGTCTTATTGCAAATAATTATGTGGAAAGCCTTTTACACAATTCAGTCTCATGCTCAGTCCAACTCAAATTTCAGCTGATGCACATCCCTAGCAAAGAAATACTCTCTTTATTATGGCTTTTGGTTGTTATTACTTGCCTTTGTGTTTTCTCAGGATTCACCTTCGAAGTGTTACCATTGAACCCATTCAGAGGCTTGCTTAACCGATTATCAGCTTTTTGCTGGAGTTTTCTATTATTTTATGCTCTATTCAGAAACGATGTATCATCAGCGAGAATGATCCTCTCATCCACGGCAACGTTATTTACCATATCGTCTATATGTATAAACTCAAAACAATATCGGGCCTAATACAAACCCTTGTGGCACACCAGTAGCACTGCATCTCCGGGAAGATTTCTTTCCGTTAATGTCTATCATCTGATATCTTTTTAGCAAGTATGATCTAAAAAGTTCGAATGCAGGGCCTCTGTTGCCGATATACTCCAGTTTTGATAGAAGTTCCTTATGGTTGACGCTGTCGAAAGCCTTCATCAAGTCAATACAAGTTAGTATTGCCTCTTCTGAATCGTCCAACGATTGCAAGACGAATTCAATTATCTGCGCTAGAGCAGAAGTAGTAAACCTACTCCCACTGAATCCATCACTCAGCAACGAATGATTCTCCAAGAATGGAGCCAATCTATATTTAATGAGGTACTCAAATATCTTTGATTTTGCTGGTAATACCAATATTGGTCTATAATTGCGGTACAATTCTTGGTCTACTTTTTTATAAACTGGTATAACTCTTGCCAACTTCATCCCATCTGGAAAATAACCCTCTTGAAAGCAGGAATTTATGAGTTCACATAGAGGATCTGCTAGATAGACAACCACATCCTTCAGTAAACTTACTGAGAAACCATATATATCCCTTGATGTTTTCTCTATATTTCAGATACGGCTCTTTTGAACTCCTCAGGTGTAGTCGGAGTTGATTTGGGATTTCTGATTATTTTCCTCTTCAAAAAGTCATCGCTCGTTCCCAGAATCCGCATAAGTGACACGTTGAAGATGGAGAATCTTTTCAACAATTCTTGGATTCTCCGAGTCCCAAATGCGACAATCCTGCCTCTGAGATGACAACGGACCTCACAACTGAAGGTGGTTTGTCAATGAAAATCCGTATCATTGACGCATTTCAAGGGCTCTTTCAGCGAATATATGACGTCAACTGAACTTTGAGAGTCATGAGTCTTTATGCAAAATACAGTCGTATATCGACAAACCTGGGGTTACCTCACAGGCTACATCATTAATATTCTCAGTTGTTCTTGAGTGACGCATACGGTTTCAATTCTTCACATCACTAACTTGACACAATAGCTCAAATTTTTCCATCAGTTTAACTATTGCCGGCCAAGAAGGTGCTTCACGACTACCCAAAAGTGCTTTAGTTTTGCGAACTGCTACTGCAAAATTTTCACCATTTTTTAGTAAATTTTAATGATTTCAACACGTTATTGGATCGTGTATCGTTCCATGTTTAATAATGGTGTAGTTTTTACTTGTCATGACAGCTTCAACAGCTGTCCAGATAGTGGGCCATACAAATTGAAACCTCTTATTGGAAAACCCTTTATGAAAAACAATGCAAATTTTACTCAAAGCAAAAATGTTCTCAATTTCCTGATTATGTATTGAAATTTTTCCTTTCTTCGAACGAAAGGTTGTTATCAGAAATAATATACCAAAATATTTCACTTCCTTTCAGGAACTTGGACCTTTAATTGACTACCCTAAGCTTTGTGAATTGAATCAACATAAAAAGATTACTCACTGAGGATCTTGAGAACGCACTTTCTTGTTCTTGATACAGACAGCGGAAGTGGTAACAACAATCAACGTTATCATTGTTACTGCACTTGCCACTGCCACATAGAGCGATCCTGTTGCATTCTCCAAGGATTCAGGATCCAATTTGATCGAATCATTCCTATAAACACTCTCGCTACCTGGAACACCTAACTTCAGTTTTGAAATTTGGAGAAATATAAATAAAATCATACTGGATATTCCAATAGACAAAAATCTCTGATCATTTGCAGTATTCATATATCTGGACATTATCAATTTGGCTGATATCGAAATAAGAAAGGAAATGATTAAAAAGAACTACCTTCTCAATTATTGGTGAAATTAAAGATAAATTACTGAAGCAAAATTTATTAATATTCTTAGATATAAGAATCGCTGCAATGAAGCTGAAGGTTTTTTGATAGATTGATGTGACACCCAATAAATATCCCAAACAATCTTACCTTTCTGACAAATTTTATTTCTCCTGAAATTAAGAGATGTTTCGTTGTATATCTTTTTGTACGAGGGTACAATCAAATGAAGTCTGACTTCAACTTCAGCGCTTTTTATTCCAGTGCACACTAACATGACTCTGAAAAGGAAGTATTCACAATTGAGAATGACAGGCATCATAAAAAAGGGACAGACCCTACTTGAATATCATAGTCTATTAAGAATTAACCATGAATGAAAAAAAAATCATTGCACGTTTTATAGTAGAAAAGCTCTGAATTAAATCAATATACTTAGATTGAAAGTCCAACTTTTCCTAATGAAAAACGACATTGATTTTATGCTCAAGTAGAACAGAAATGATTAAAAATTAAAGAGACGCTATTCAATTCTCTGTAGTTTGTAGTTATCTGCTCTTCAATCTTAAATAATTTAGGGCAATTCAATGCCGAGGGGCATTGAAACACTCTATCTTCGCGTTTTGGGAAAACCAATTCCAATGCGAAAATTGGCCTGGATATCTTTCAACTGAAAAACTCATTAAATCTTGAATCTTTTGTTGATATTTCAATTTAATGAACATAAACACGCCGGATCGATATTCGTCCACTCAAGAATCTGATTGGAAATTACATACCTAAAGGTCTGCACAGATGTTGGGATCACACCAGTTGATGAAATATTCATCTGCGGTGGAAGTAGAGCTTCTTGTCCATCATAACTCACTGCCAGAATATAGGGTAGCTGGAAATGTCAACATTAATTCAGTCGATCATTCCTTACTTGTATATGCAGAAATGTAACCGAATTTGAATGCGCTTCGATTTCAATTTTCGTTCTGGATACATGTTGATTATGCATATGAGGGTGGATTCTGAACATGGTGACATGGGGGAAGTTTCTTCATTCAGATCTGACTTTTCGGTTGATGAATATTCAATGATTAAATCGGGGTAACTGAGACAATGGTTTTTATCAAAACAGAGACTTCGTTCTGCGAAGAACTCCTGCTGAAGTGATTCGATTTTATTTTCCATTTGAATTTTTTGTGAGTTTTTTAAGTCAGAAAGGACGAAATGGTTGGCATTATTCAGAGAGAGTCTTGAAGACCACTTTTGAAATCCTTTTACTCCATCGTCAGTTTTCATTTTGGATTGGTACATTTTTATGACTACATTAAACAGGAATTGTTAATATTGTCGCCAATATTTCACTCGCAATCAAAATGATTTAATTATTCCTTCCTTCAAATTTGGGATAGGAGGACAATCACCTTAGTTTAAGTACCGAAAAAAAGAACTAAAAAAATTAATTTCCATTCAAAAAGAAGTTAGAATCTTTTTTCAGTTGATAGATCTTTTTATAGCCTATCAGAATTTTTTCAAAAAGGAGTTCTATTTGGGAATCATATAATTATTTGAATTTTGTAGAGAAATTCACCTTTTTTGCTTTATTTTTATGAAGAAAATCACCATTTCATTACTGTACTTTCCTTTGGTTTTTTTTCAAGTTACATGGAAATTCAGGAGTTTTTGAATTGACAAATTAAATTGAGTTTTAATTTGAGAATTGTGAATAAGAGGCTTTAAATTTTGTTTCTTCCTATTTTTGCAGGTTTGTTGTTGTATCATTAATGTTGTTGTTGTTCAATTCAAATAGTACTTACATATGCTTTTCTTTAGTTCTTTTATATTCAAGTTGGATAGTCAGAATGATTGAATTCTTGGAATAATCAAAATAAATTGAGCTTTATTTGAGAATTGTAAAGAGGAATATCGAAATAGAGGCTTTAAATTTTGTTTCCCTCTATTTTGCAAGTTTTTGTTATAACATTAATGTTATTATTATTAATGAATCCCGCTATTTTTGCAGAGAAACGCAATTAATTCTTAGATTCGATTGAAATAGAACATTTTCAGCATCTTCTCTACCAAGCATGGCAAAACTGAGATTTAAATTCGTTGTGAAACCTACGGCAAATGAAAAATCAAATATCACATGTGTTACTTCAGTAGCAACATTTAAAAGAGAGGTTTTCCGATTACCAAAGGAATAGCAAAAAGTTATTTTGCATCAACACCTTATTAATATTCCAAATTATGTGAAAGTGAAAAAAATCCTTTACTTAAGAGATATCAAACAAGAAAAATATGGATAAAACTAACAGATATATCGAAAACATACACTGTTTCCGAAGAAACTCTCAAGTAACGTTCTTGAATTGCAGTTGTTACCCGTGGTCTACCCTGTCCTGGTCTTCGGACATTCATACCTGTCTCCCTGAATCGCTGCAACATTCTGGACACACTTGTATGGGAAACTCCAAACCTTTCTGCAATTCTTGTGTATGTTCACCCTTCTTCTCGCAAAACTACCGCTTGGGCACATTCCTCTTGGGTCAAATTGCGTGTTTCGCGTTGCATAGCGATCGAGTGTAGAAAATCAAACGAAAGAAAAACTATTGATCATTAGAATTGATCGAGAACAACTGATATCAGAATGGAGCTAATAAATTCAAAATCTGATAATCTCATCTTTTTTCATTCCTGCTGGGAAAAAAACATCTGTATCGAAGAAAAACGTTGAAAGTGGATAACATATGCATGCATAATTCTGATAAAAATAATTATCATCGAGAACACCTTCAGTTGTAGAATAAATTTGAGATTTCCATAATGTGCGTTAATTTTTTTGCGCAGTGTATGTGGGAAATGATTCGACAATACATTGTAAACATTCAATGCGGGAATGAAGGTATTATTATCCACCCGTTCAGCGCCTTCTAAATATCTAAGAGGCATCTAATATGCAGTAAGAGATGTTCCCAAAATCCATTTACCGCTGATCCAAACACGCACTTGTCTCTGCCCCATCACATGTCACTATATCCGATGGAGAAGAATCGATAAGAAGGGGGGACTCCGTCTAGTGTCAGGATATCCAGAAAATGGATGGGTCCACACGTTCCATTTTCACATTTGCGAAACAAATACATGTGTTCCAGCGCTCTGGTTGTAGAAAGTGATGGAAGGTTCTGTAACTTGACGCCTGGAGATCCATTGAGGTTTGGTGTATTCGGAATCGATAAACACTACGCATGTAATTGATTCTTGTCGGAATATATTCGGAATTCGGTTGGATTTCAGCCACTGGAGTTGCTTGATTTGTCTTTGCGGAAGTCTGAACCCAAGATACAGGATCTGTTGGCGTAGATAAATAACCCGAACGTCTCGGGAGATACGAAGACTAATATATGTACTCTAATGTTTCCAATAAAAACTCTGTTCGGTGAGTTAGTCTAGAAAAAATAACTCTGGGGGTAATAAACTGTTCCAAAAAGTCCTTTTAATACTTCATTTATCAAGTCTAAAGCATCTAGAACATTAAACAAAATTTCCATCAACAAGGTGTTTTTTTTTTTGAGGTATACAACTTTAAGTTGGCATTACTGTTCAAGATGACGACCGATTTGAAAACTGTTAAGTGATTTATTCTCAGTTTGGTTTGGCAATTCATCATGAATAGACTCACGTCTGAACAACGCTTGTAAATGGTGCAATTTTATTTCGAAAATAATGGTTCTGTGCGGAATATGTATCGCGCACTACGTCCATTTTATTTTGTTTAGCGATGAAGCGCACTTCTAGTTGAATGGCTATGTCAACAAACGAAACTGCCGCATTTGGAGTGAAGCTCATCCTCAAGTGTAAGTCGAAACACCGTTACATCCAGAAAAACTGACTGTTTGGTGCGCTTTATTGGCTGGTGGAATCTTTGATCCGTACTTCTTCAAAAACGATGATGGCCAGAACGTTACAGTCAATGGTGATCGGTATAGAGCCATGATTACTAACTTTTTCATTCCTGAATTGAACAACCATGATGTCCAGGAGCTGTGGTTCCAACAAGACGGCCCAACATGTCACACAGCTCGTGCCACAATCGATTTATTGAAAGAAACGTTTGGTGACCGCCTAATTTCACGTTTTGGACCTGTGAATTGGCCTCCAACATCTTGTGATTTAACACCGCTAGACTACTTTCTGTAGGGCTATGTAAAGTCATTGGTCTTTGCGGATAAGCCACAAACCCTTGACCATTTGGAAGACAACATCCGCCGTGTTATTGCCGATATACGGCCACAGATGTTGGAAAAAGTCATCGAAAATTGGACGTCCAGATTGGACTACATCCGAGCCAGCCGTGGCGGTCATATGCCAGAAATCATATTTAAAATGTAATGCTACAAGATTATCTAGCGGATAAATAAAATTTATGTCAATCGAATAATCCATCGTTGTTTTATTGCAATTTTAAGTTCTATAGCTCTAAAGAAAACACCCTTTACATGTACTTCTTCAATACATATACATGTACTTCAAGAATCCTCTAAATTTTCTGTAGAAAGATTCATATTTGCCTTCTTTAGAGCCACATTTATTTCCCTGGAGCAACCACTGGGTCAGATCAGGAGAATAAGCAGGGTGGTCAAGGAAAAGCGTAACTAAACATTCATTATCTAGATACAGACTCAACACTCAAGTTTGAAGCCGTTTTTTATAGAAAACGGTTTATAGCTTTAGACCTAGAATATCAGTTCAAAAGAATAATCTTCAAGAATTCAAATTTTGTCAAAACATTGATGAAAAAGTCAATGGCTGTCAAATAGTGGACATTGTATAAGGTGTACAACTTTGCTTCGGCCGTTTTGCAATAGATGGATGTAGCGGTAAGTGAAAGTCGGAATAAATAGATCGTAGATGTCAAACCAGAGAATGGTTTCAACGCTTCAAGAACGGCGATTTTGACGTCGAAGACCAGCATGCCGGTGGAAGAGAGAAGGCTTTCGAAGCATTACTCGATCAAGGCTCGTATCAAACGCAACAAGAATTGCAGGATCATTGGGGAGAAGCAACAAGCCATTTCAAAACGCCTGAAAGTCATGGGCAACAAGGAAATTGGGTGCCGTACGAGTTGAAGCCGAGAGATGTTGAACGGCGGCGTTTGCTTGCTTGTAAACAGCTGCTTGTAAGGTAAAGACAGAAGGGATTTCTGCATCGCATTGTGAGTGGAGACGAAAAATAGGTTCATTACGATCATCCCAAGCGCACAAAAACAATGGTGATATCCCAGCCATATTTGTACGTCGACGGTCAAACCGAATATTCACGTTTCCAAGATCATGCTCAGTATTTGGTGGGACCAGCTCGGCGCAGTGTATTATGATTTGATAAAACCGACTATAACAATCACAGGCAATTGTTATCGAATGCAATAAATCATTTGAGCCGAGCATTGAAAGAGAAACGGCCGCAAAACAAAACGAGAGACCTGATAAAGTGATTTTACTGCATAACAATGCTTGACCCTATGATGCGAAAGTGTGGTCAAGACATACTTGGAAACGTTGAAATGGGAAGTTCTACCACACCCGCCGTATTCTCCAGACAATGCTTCTTCGGACTTGTCTTATGAAAAAGTACAAAATTGGATCGATTCGTGGATCGCTTCAAAAGATGACCAGTTTTTTCAACGCGGGATTCGTACGCTGCCCGAAAGATTGGAGGAAGTAGTGGCCAGTGATGAACAATACTTTAAATCATAAATGAAGCCCCGAATTTCGAAAAGAAACGGCGGAAGCAAAGTTGTAGGTACGCCTATGTATTACATTTTGCGTTGTGAGATACGTCATCCTAAATGTTTCAAAGATGCATAAAACGTTTGACGAACAGTGTGACAGTTTGGAGTCGCATCGAAAAATTTTCAGCCATTATAGAATCATTGCAAGAAAAAGAGTTTTTTTCCAAATTCAACACCCTGCCTCTCAGTTTTAGGACTCACGTGTGCGGAAATAGTATATTGTAAAACAAGTTGCAGAATGGGCTCTTATTTCAACACGATTGAGAATGAGTGTTGGAATTGCCTTCTGCAAGGAATTTTCTCTAATTCAGTCAAGTTTTATGATATACTGTTGAAATTCAATGAAAAATTCAGATTAAAAATCCTAGTGACATTTGTATTGTATCTCGTCAGTTGGTGTGACTGTTACTCAAATTGACAGATTACGGAATTTGAATTCGAATCGTACGTTTCAAATTTTTGAATAATTTTAATTATAATTTATATTTATATTCGTGAATTATGTCTTACGAAATCGATTTAACATCAACAGAATTGAGAGAAATAATGCGAATAATGTCGCAAATCATTCCAGTAAATCAAAATTGTATGACTCTGACAATTGACGTGTATTGAATTTTGATAGGATTGGAAGTCCGTGTTGTCAACAACAAAACGAAAAATATAACTAAAAACAATGCTGTAATGAGTTCATTAGAGCACTGTTTTTAGAACTGTAATGAACTCATAACGATACTGAAATAGAGAAATTTCTTTTCATTTTTATTGAGTAGTACATTTATTTATCAGTTTGTTAAACTGTGGGACACACTGTATATTTTTGTATAATTAATTTGTAGCCGTATTAGATTATATTCCCCTACACCTGAAATTTCAATTATTGAGCTCCTAATAGTTTACTGTCAGCAAAATGAAAAGCTAGGAATGTTGAATCCTCGAAAATAGAAAATATAGTACTGTCTGAAAGCGAACTATTATTCTCATCAAAATAATGAACATCCCAATTGAAGTTTACTATATGGGGTTTACTGGCATATGATTAAGGAAGTTATGGATAGCCCGTATTCTGAAAAACATTGGTGCATAATTCCGTAGTAGCAACTCCCTAAGGGGTGAATTTTATTATGCATGACTTGTTTCTCGATGCAGTCAGCAGCTCTTGTTGAAGGCAATACTAAATTTCCAACGCCTCATATTCTCAATGCTATTCGAAACAACAAATTGGCACTGTATTCGCAAATCCACCCCAGCATTTTTCAATTTTATTTCCTCAACTCTCGTTGCAGTCCTTTCCACATGAAACGAATGGTACTTGTCAGAATGTTTAGAATCGTTTCAAATCCATTTCGAATATAAATCCTATCAGGAAAATACTCGGAACTGATACTTAAAAACTAGCTTAAAGGAATTGACGGAATTCTTTTTGTTCGCTAAGTTGGTACAAAGGACTCTACTTATACAGAATCGGAGTTCGAACAACATATGTCGTTTGATTTGTTCAACCGGAAGCAAAATTCTCTCCGTTATGATAAATTCATATGAATAAGGAATAAATTGCATTTTTGGCAGATCATTATATTTTCAATATACACATCAATCACTCAAAGAACATAATTTTATCTGATAAAAGTTTTATTACTTTTGACATGAGTGTCATATTTTTGGAATAAGATGAAACATGAAAACTAATTTAACTTTATCCCATCCAATAACAAAATGAAACATCACAATTAATACACCGAAAAACTGTATGAAGTGGACTCATAAAGCTCAAACGTGCGTGGTTTTATTATCACAATATCGATTTGCCAGAAAAAATTATATATTTCATAGTGTATTTTCAGAATGTTCGAATACTCGGTAATTATTAACCTAGATGTAGAATTTGCATCGTTTTTCGATGTATTTGGGGGAAAATTATGACAAAAGAAAACCATCCAACCGTTTTGGAATCACTCTAAATCAGTGTTTTCAATTATTTTTCCAGCAGTTTAAGGGTGTTTTAAATGAATATTGTGATCAGGTTTTAGGTATAAAAGTTATTCCCTTCACAATGATAAATTCTTATGAAAAATGAATAAATTGTGTTCCATTGACAATTTTATTTCATTTTTGACAGAACATTATATTTTCAACAAACACATCAGGAAGATATTCTAATCACTCAAAGAATATATTATTTTCTGATGAATGTTGTATTTCCGCTTTACTTTTGACGTTAGTGTCATATTTTTGAAATTGGTTGAAATGTGCCTTCAAACGCATAAAAACAAATTTAACTTTATCCCATCCATTAACAGAATGAAACATCACAATTAATTCACCGAAAAACTATATGGACTAAACTCATAAAGCTCAAACGTGTGTGGTTTTATTATCACTCTATCGATTTGCCAAAAAAAAAATAAAATATTTCGTTGTGTATTTTTAGAATTTCCTACACAATGATAAATTCTTATAAATAATGAATAAATTGTGTTCCATTGACAAGTTTCTTTCATTTTTGACAGAACATTATATTTTCAATATACACATCAGGCAAAGAATATATTGTTTTCTGATAAAAGTTTTATTTCCGCTTTACTTTTGACGTTAGTGACATATTTTTTAAATTGGTTGAAATGTGCCTTCAAACGCATAAAAACAAATTTAACTTTATCCCATCCATTAACAGAATGAAACATCACAATTAATTCACCGAAAAACTGTATGGAGTAAACTCATAAAGCTCAAACGTGTGTGGTTTTATTATCACTCTATCGATTTGCCAGAAAAAAATGATATTTCGTTGTGTATTTTTAGAATGTTCGAATACTCGATAATAATAAACCTGGATGTGGAATTTGCATCGTTTTTCGATGTATTTAGGGGGAAAATTATGACAAAGGAAAGCCATCCAACCGTTTTTGAATCACTTCAAATCAGTGTTTTCAATTCTTTTGTATCCCTAGTGCGAAAAATTTTCAAGTACCTACAGCGAAAATCGATCGGCTTTATTTTTCCCGCAGTTTATGGGTGTTTTTAATGAATATTGTGATCAGATTTTAGGTATGGGAGTTATTACCTTCACAATCCCAGTAATAAATTCTGGAAATAATGAATGAACACGTACGGAATAGCGTCGTTATTTTTCCCCATATTATGGGATATTGAGAGAGGATTGTTGAAAGAAAATTGGTGATTCTGTTCGAAGGAAAACAGTTCCGTGCGCCTCATAAACTTTTATTCTTATCCCAAATGTTAGCCAAAAGTCACGAACATATTTCAAATCCAGACAAACAACCATGCTGAATCATTCTTGAGAATGAATGAATTGCGGGAAATTTCTTCGGAAAAATTCTTGTGGAAATACACACTTCTATATAGCATGTACTACTTTGTCATCAAAGTAAGAAAAACGGTTGCTGAAACACAAAATATCTATTGTTCTACCAGATTGGTATTTCTTTCGAAGGTCTAGCTTACGAAAAATCCAATAATCGAAACAGTTTTCAAACACATTCACAGGAATTGACTTCAATAATTCTGTTAACAATAGGTTGCGAAAATGGAAAAAAACTGCAAATTTCACCCTAAGATTATTCCAAATCAATTCAATTCTCAATAAAAAGCTATATGAAGTGAAAAAATGATAAACTGATACTAGAAGGTCATATATTCAGAGAGAACTATTGAAAAATTCATAACCCTGAAACAAGTAGAGGTAGAACTTTGCAATAAAAAAAATTGTATTTAGCACTTCAATCTTGACATGTCAAGATTCTGTCATTTTTGTAAATATGAATCTGAAGAATCTGATTCCTTGATTTTTTGCTTTTAAACATTTCAGATCGTATTCTCGGTCAATGAGATATAACAACAAATTTTTAGAGGAATATGATTCAGGTTGATAAACCGAAATCTGTTAATCTATTAATATTAATAATTGTGTCAATATTTTTCTGCAAAAATTTCAAGATCAGAGGTAAGATGCTTATACATGTCTCAATGACTACGAAAAGGCGTTTGATAAGGTGCAACACTCAAAACTATTATAATGTATGAGGAAATAAGTTTAAGACAATCACGAAATCAAAATCATTAGTAATCTATTTTGGAAACAGAAAGCATATAGGTATCAAGCTGGAATCATCAAACATATCGGAAAAAGTTGAAATTCAGAGATGAGTCAGGTAGGGTTGTATTCTCTGATTACTCCTATTCCATTTATACTTCTCAAGGAAGCCCTGGAGTACATCGAAGAAGGTATCAAGATTATTAGGGTGATACTGAACAACATAAGGTATACTGACGGCACAGTCATATTTACAGATATTGAGGAATCCTTACCAAATACAAAGATGCTATCTGGGAGAGCGAACGAGAATACGATATATTAATTAATCTAAAATACAAAGGTTCTAGAGGGGTAATGTATAGACCAAGTAAACAAAATAAGAAAGAAAGAAACACTTGGGATGCTGGTCAATCTAGATCCAGACAACGGAATAAGATCGAGAGTATGCTAGATCAGCATTTGAAAATACTTTCTTGAAGATAAAACTCCGTCATCGATTGGGCAGATGCTATGAGAACTCTGTTCTTTTATATAGAATGGAAGCCTGGACAGTCAAGTTGGCAACACTAAGGTGAATGGGAGCAATTAAAATGTGGAAACAGAATGCTCAAGATTTCTTGGATAGATAATGAGTCAAATGAGAGGATGCTAGAGAGTGTTAATGCAAATAAAAGCTATTAACATTTATGAAAAGGGTGGACAGGCCTAAACGTGTTGAGGGATGATTAGTATCAATTTATTCAGTTGATCATAAAGTGCAAAATAGGGGAAGACGAGTATCAGAAAGGAGGCAACACTCCTGGATGAAGAATATTAGAGACTAGAAAGGGATGAGAGTAGAAACGTAAGTTCACAACGCGCAAAAGAGATCCGGATTTGTCGCCAATCTTTACTAGAAGGGGCACTGAAAAAGAAGAAGTGCAATGAGATTTATTGAGTTCTTTGATAGTACAGAAATTCGTTTTGGTGTTGCAAAATCCATGATTTTTTTTAGAAATCTGCTCTTCATAAAAGAATCCTGTCAATTTTTCAAAACTTCAACACATAAAATTTCATATGCAAAGAAATATCTACCAAGGGGGTCCCAAAATACAACCATTACTTAACCCATTACAGCTTGACTCTACCACCATCACATTACCTATTACCTCCCTTCTTGAACTACCTTATTTTTTACACTGAGAATCGTAAACAACGTTTGTTGATGAGTGTTAGTGAAGTTTCCTTTATCTTGAACATTCATCACCTTCCATTGTGCCCATACACTTTTCATTTCAATATCCGGTAGTTTGACGAACTTTTGGATACAGCATGTCCACTTTTCAAAACATGCTCGACCCATGCTACTTCAGTACTATAATTTTTGTCTTTATGCAAACTCCGCTAACTTGGAGGGGTAATGGCTTCTCAAAATTAAGTAATGAATACTATTGGACATTTTTATTGGACATTGTCATGAGGGATTGACTTGATTTCAAGTCAAGTAGTAGTTTTTCAATCACGAGTCAAGTCAGGTATTTATTTATCAAGTACTTGAATCATATCAAGCTACTTGATTTTTAGCAGCTTTATTGTGTAGTGTAACATCAATAAAATAATGATGCAATGAGAAGAAACCTTGCAAAAAACACATCTATTTCTTGAACTTATTGTATTGAAACAGAAATATAAATTAAATCACTATAATATAAATCATAACAAAATAATAACGTTTGTTAATATTGAGGAAACTCCAGGCTTTGTTTGATTTCATAATTTTCCATCCAGGATCTAAGACAAATGAGGCATCTAATAGATTTATCGCCTAACCTATTGCGGGTTTTTGTAACTGTAAATGCAGCTCTGGAAAATTGTATTTCAACAGGAGCTTAAGATGCTGGCGTTGATAAAAAATCCTTGACCAAATTTGAAGAGATATTTCTGAAACTACCAAAATGTACCAAAAGATTCAATAATAATGTGAGAGAACTTCTAATAAAGTCACACTAGCGAGTGCTTCAGTCTCTCGGCGTTCGAGGAATACCCTTATTTAGTCTAAGCGCGCATGAGATTGCAGAAATATATTTCGTGCGACGCGTGCATATCAAGCTCAAGTAATTTCCAGTATCTTGATATCAAGTCAAGCAATACATATCTAAAATCAAGTAAAGTCAAGCTCAAGTATGTAATTTTTCACGAGCTTGAGTCAAGTAGTTGTTTAAAATGGCTTGATGAATCCCTAGTTGTCATCGCCTTTTCTGTAGAACATTAAATTACTTTTCTCATACAGAATTATGTTGTTTCAGTAAGCCATTATAGGAATTATATGAATTCAGAGATTCATTATGCTGAATAAATATTCTAGTCGCTTAAGGAAAGCAAGCAATAAATTCACATTCAATAAATTATTATGTCTGATTCATATTTAAGTGGAATGGTTAGTAAATGCATTTGGCTTTTATTATTCATTGTTTTATTTTCGAAATTGATTGCTAGCAGGCAAACATATCAATCATCTTCAATGCCAATAAGTTTTTTAGATTCAATGGAAATTCTGAACCCATCAAATAAAATTACACATAATGGAATGTGTTTTCCCAGCAAGTATATTCTAGTAAGAAGGGGCTCTTTCGAGAAATTAACTAATTCTACAAATGGTTTTCTCGCATTTCGTTAAGGCACATGCAAGTCCACTTTATCGACACTTTCAAAACTTGTAAACGGAACATTCTCGCCTATCTGATCATCCTAGAAGTTTAACAGTGAACATCGGCCCACTTAATGATCAAGAAAATTAATTGGATAATCGACAACCTTCTCGGAGTATCTTGTATATTCTGTATCTATCGGAAACTTTTATATTAATGAAGTTTCCTATTTACTAATAAATTGCTTCGAATATGCGCTTTTGCGAACTTGTGTAACTAGTTTTCCTAGAGTTACAGAATAGAGAGAAACTTCCTCTCAGCTCATATCCAGTCAAAATATTGATATAACGGGTGTTTTTTTTTCGAGGTATATAACTTCAAGTTGACAATACTGTTCAAGATGGCGACCAATTTAATAGCTGTCAAGTGATTTATTCTCAGTCTGGTTTGGCAATTCATCATGAATAGACTCACGCCTGAACAACGCTTGCAAAGAGTGCAATTTTATTTCGAAAATAATGGTTCTGTGCGGAATACGTATCGCGCACTACGTCCATTTTATTTTGTTAACGATGAAGCGCACTTCTGGTTAAATGGCTACGTCAACAAACAAAACTGCCGCATTTGGAGTGAAGCTAATCCTCAAGTGTATGTCGAAACACCGTTACATCCAGACAAAACTGACTGTTTGGTGCGCTTTATGGGCTGATGGAATCATTGGTCCGGTCCGTACTTCTTCAAAAACGATGATGGCCAGAACGTTACAGTCAATGGTGATCGGTATAGAGCCATGTTTACTAACTTTTTTATTCTTGAATTGAACAACCAAAATGTCCAGGAGCTGTGGTTCGAACAAGACAGCGCAACATGTCACACAGCTCGTGCCACAATCGATTTATTGAAAGACACGTTTGGTGACCGCCTAATTTCACGTTTTGGACCTGTGAATTGGCCTCCAAGATCTTGTGATTCAACACCGCTAGACTACTTTCTGTGGGGCTATGTAAAGTCATTGGTCTTTGCGGATAAGCCACAAACCCTTGACCATTTGGAAGGGAAAATTCGCCGTGCTATTGCCGATATACGGCCATAAATGTTGGAAAAAGTCATCGAAAATTGGACGTCTAGATTGGACTACATCCGAGCCAGCCGTGGCGGTCATATGCCAGAAATCATATTTAAAATGTAATGCCACAAGATTATCTTGCGGATAAATAAAATTCATGTCAATCGAATAATCCATCGTTGTTTTATTGCCATTTAAAGTTCGATAGCTCTAAAAAAAACACCCTTTATAAAAGAAGATCTATGGATATTTTGTAAGGGCATCACGTTCAAACGATTGCACCAAATTGGATAATTCTTTTTGTTGTTTTTTCATTTGACACTCCGAAGAATGTATTTTGGGTTGCCTGACAGAAAGTAGATGATTGAAGTGAAACAAAAATGATTCTTTTTTATTTTACTATAAAAATTATTGATATAATGCAAAAGCATTTAGGAACACGTAATTCTATCAATTGCGAGAATAAATTATACAGGATGTAACATGAGTGATTGGCCACAGCCTTGTTGTGAATGCAGTTTATTCAGGCCTTTCAGAAAAGTGACTTGTTTTATGCCCTAAGGCTGTTTCAGAGGTACAGGGTGATTCATGCAAATTAGGGGTGATTCATGCAAATTAGCCTAAATTTCTGATCTCCATAACTTGCGAATCAGCAGTCCGATTGTGTTCAAATTTTGTGAGTTTATTTACTTCATGCAGCCCTTTAAAGATTATTGAGGGCAGAACTCAGATTATTGAGTTTTTTCCTTTAGACATCAAAATCTTTATTTTTCACACGTTTCGCAGAAATATCGTTATTGCCATGAAAAAATACATAATTCACTCTAATGAATTGCAATTTGATCTTGACCTTGAATGACACACTTTTTTAAATGAGTTACGTATTTTTTCATGCCAAAAACGATATTCCTCTAAAACGTGTGAAAAATATAGATTTCGAAGTCCAAAAGAAAAAACTCAATAATCTCAGTACTGCACTGAAAATATTGAAATTATATTAATCGTTTTCAAGGGCTGCAAGAAGTAAATAAACCCACAAAATTTGAACAAAACCCGTCTGCTGATTCCCAAGTTATGGAGATCAGAAATTTAGGCTAATTTGCATGAATCACCCTGTATCTCCGAAACTAACAGTCTTAGTATACAAAACAAGCTACTTTACCTAAAGGCCTGGATGACCTGCATTCACCACTAGGCTATGGCCAGTCACTCATGTTACACCCTGTAGAACACATAGTTGTCCAGGTTTCTGAAAATCGAGTGAAAAAGGAAAAATAAGATTACACCACCCGTGCGAAGCCGGGGCGGACAGCAAAAATATAAATAGAAAATGACGTCAGGAGCTTTTGAGCACTCCTTCGTTCATTTGCCAATTGGAAACCTCAACTATTTATGGGTACAGCTGTCATCTCCAAGAATGCAATTTTCGAATGAATAAACAAGCTCTCAAAATCTCCTGACTACATATCAGTGCTTTTCTGTTATATTTCCAATATTCTTATCGAATTTCCTATGGTTCTGACGTTATTTTATAAACAGGTTTCAGAATGCTTCGCATTTATGTTTTTTACTGAGGCTTGCAGTATACTTTTTACGCATACAATTTCAAAGGGATTAGATTATTCAACTCTACTAAATATCTTCTAATAATAATAATAATAGCAGTTAAAGATGAATTGGAAACCACTTGAATCAACAGAAACATAGTTTGAATGATCTTGAGTTGTTCGAAATCACTGCATATTTTCAGCGGAAAAAGTTTCTTCAATATTTTTTCAAATAGAACTGCATCTCAATTCAATAATAATGATATCAGCGAAAAAGTTTGCAGACATCTGAGCTGATCATATGAGCGATAAATATTGATGAGAGGATTCAAACATATCAGCCTATTACCGAATGAAAATGGAACAAGTACAAAAAATATAACTACTCCTAAAGGGCCAACTTTTGGACACGCCTTTATATTCCAGCTTCAAGCTGCAAGAGAGTGTAGTCTGACTTTGATCAATCTGCGTTTCAACCTCTTAGTCATACGTCTATGAGAAAACCTTAATTGTGAACATCTAGGGTTTCATTTTGCACGTTAAACAAAAGCTGTTGTTGCTGTTGTTTGTGAGTAATTAGTTTGGCAGACCTTCGTCTGAAATTCTGTACAAACTTTTGTAAAGCTTTCTTGTGAATTTTCAGCTTTACAACGGAATTATATGCCTCAACGTTTTAATAGTATGACTACGTTGAATTCCATCGTCCTGAATTTTTTATTCGGTTAAAAGCAACAATAAGGTAAGTTTCTCTTTCATTAGATGGTAAAATGTTAAGTGAATAAATTGATTTCCATACACAACTCCAGCCAATATTGATGGTGATTTAGTACATTTTGTTTAGTTTTCAGGGATGGCATCAAGGACGTTATATCCTCATTCCTACGAAATTTATTGTCCAAAGCTTTTTTTGCGTTGACCTGCAATAGCGGATCAACTATGATCAGGTGATCATGAGTTTCTTCTTTGTCTTCTGATAAGCCTATTCTCATTACGTGCTTCTTAAGGAGGCAGTGTTCTCTAAAGAAGCTTGTAAGGATGTGTAACTGGTTCTTATTGGGATCCAAATACTTTGTGATTACTTAATTTCAGAGGATATTAGATGCTTCAAAATTATGTGACCAAAAAACAAGACATTGATTTCAATATATTAAAAAAGTTGACAGGAATTTGGACAATTTTTCATTGTATTTTTCAGTCATACATCGTCAACGTTTCGAATCCTGTGTGATTTTTTATCAAGGCTTGTTACAAGGAAAGAAGTAACATTAATTAATTTTTCTTGAATATTTACAGAGGGGAAAAAATCTCACATGATTATAATTTTCTTAAATCAGAATCGAGCAGAATTCAACACATTGGCAACGTATGTCTAAAAAAATCATTAAAAAATTATCCAAAATAACTTCTTTCATCAGTTTACAAACATGGACGCTAGTAATCAAAAATAGATTTCGATCCTTCTCGATATATTCTCAATATATTTTCAATTTCAAAAGGAGTTCGAATCTGATATTTTGTTGGCGCCAATTTTGGAAGAACATTCAGTAGAACTCAACAGCAAACATTAATTAGATCTGGTAAATAAGTTGAACAAATAGGGTGGATGCTAAATCGCTAAACAACCTGTAGATCCGAACTTTGTCTATTGGTATGTGTTATTCAGATCACCGTGATATCCTCAATTTCAGTTAAGTTTGAATCGTTTGTGTATAATAGAAATCCATGTCTGGATTAGCATCTACTTACCGAATGATTAACCAAACTTTGCCATGAGAAATGTATGTCTGATATATGTGCAGGAATCATCACCGTAAAGTTGAGAGCATACTTGTTTACCACTCCTCTATCCACATAATACACCTCTGCCTTTATACCTAAAACAGATATTAATTCTCATAATCCAAAGAAAAATTAATACAACATGGAAATTCCATCAGTAAACAATTATGACACGTTTCAGTTTCCAATCAATAAATGCCATTTATAAGGGGACGATTCTATTGGAAATTGCACGTTCACCCTCATAAACGGCACAAATGATGAATTAGATATGTAAACATATCTGCTTATTATAAGCTGAATGTTAATAGGACATTGGTTCTTCTTTCTTCTATTCCAAGAGGGTCAGTTAAAGTGAAAACAATTCTGAAACGACAATACTTAGATTATTTCTCTTTTATGCGATTTCTTGATTGGTGGCACTGAGTAGATTGATGGATTTATGAAGAGGGTAGCTATAAAGCTTTCAAGCTGACCACATTTTTCTTCCCTCTTACCCTAGTTTCCTTGAACTATTGAATGGATATCCATGATCGTTAGACAACATGAAAATAAATCTAGATTTATGGAGTTCAGCTTTTTTATAAACAGCTCAAATGTCGTTCATAAATTCTTCTTAAAATTCCCTCAGTATTAACTTATGAGCATTGATATCGATAAAACAATTTAACAATTTCTAAAAATTGTTGAACTGTGCTTCTTTCCATGATTGAATGTATTAATTTATCAAGTACTTGAATCATATCAAGCTACTTGTTTTTTTTTTCAGTTTTATTGTGTAGTGTCACATCGATAGAAAAAATGCTGAAATGAGAATAAACCTTGCAGAAACACTTTTATTTATTAAACTTATTGTATAAAAGAACCAAAATATCGATATTTTTGAAATAGAAACATAAATTGAATCGCTATAAATCATATATTGTCTCTTTTCTATCAGATAGATGGCAATGCGTAAAAGTTACTAAAAACAACACTGCTGTGTCTTCAGATTGGTTGAAAAATGAGGTTGGAGTTCCACAAGGAGGTGTTTTAGCATCACTCCTCTTTTGATAATGATCAATGACTTGTTTTTTTCGGCAGATGAGATTGAAGATTCTGACATAACCAACTATGCAGATGATACCAATCTACTAGTAGCAGGTATGAACTCCAATCAGTTAGAGTAGAAATGTGCCATAATTTACGACTGGGCAGAACAGTGGTTTTTGAAAAATAATTTTGTAATGAATACCACTAAAATCAATATTGTAATATTTCGTGCAAGTAATATAAAACCCAAACCGTACACAATAAATTTTAACAACTTCACCGTAAACACAACAGAAAGCACCAAATTCCTCGGAATTGTCATAGATGAGCTTTTAAAATGGACTCCACATATAAACAACTTGGTGAAAAAACTTAATATATTCTGTTATGCACAAAGAATATTAAACAAATATGTGGATGAAAAAATTAAAAAAATTCTATATTTTGCTAACTTTGAATCCTTGATTAGATACGGAATAATTTTTGGGGAATTAGTGCCTCAGTGCAGTCGGTATTTATTATTCAAAATAGAGTAGTTAGAATACTTTTGAACTTGAGATACAGGGAATCGTGTAGGGGAAAATTTAGGTCCTTGGGAATATTAACGGTATATGGTCTTTACATGCATGAATGTTTGTTGTATCTCCATAGAAATAAAGCTGAATTCCTTCAGAATAATACAAATTTCACCTACAATACAAGAACAGCCAATATCAATGTTCCCATGCACAGGTTGACTATATCCGAAAAGTGCCCTTCTTATATGTGCAAACGAATTTTCAATAATTTGCCCCAATATATTAAATCTATACAGAATTATAGACAATTCAAATCAAAAACTAAGAAGTTCTTGATAGATCTTGAGATATATGGTTTAAATGATTATTTTGAACGGAAATTGTAAAATATTTAGTTATAGTTTGAGTTTATTTGAGTATAGTTAAGTTATGTATTATTGACACTATTTCATTTCTTCTTTATGTATTCTCGGGGAATATTTGAAATAAAGTTATCTATCTATATGTGAGACGTATAGCCATTTTTCCAATCCATTCTTCTAGGAATTTCGATTTCATGGAGAAAGCAGAAAATGCTACCCTCCAATATTTGCCGCCCCTCTAGAGCGGGCCCTGCGGCTTCAAGTCTTTCTGCTGAGTTTCGATTTCATAAAACGTTTGAACATTTCGTTTTTTTTCAAAGATGATTGAGTAAAACAAACGGATGAAGCGGGTGAACCATTATTTTAAATGCAAATGCGCCGACGCCTAACCCTTGTTAATTTGATGTAAAAAATCATCAGTGAAATTAAAAAAATTAATTCAATACATAGATACTTCTAGGAATTCGGATTTCTCGGAAAAAGTAGAAAATATCGCCCTCCAATATTTGACGCTTCGGCGATATTCGTTTCGTTTTTTCCTGAGAAAAAATTCCATTCTTTTTAATTTTTATATAACATATATGTGAGTTTGTAATATTTTTTGAATAAATTCCATATATTCTTCTTGTTTCAAATATTCTCTTTTTCCGGGTCTTTTTCATATTGAATGAAAACATTAATTAATTTCAATGGTTTTTCAAATCTTTATTTTCAATGTGGCTCTAGCTGTCAGATTTCTGAAACTACCAAAATCAACCAATATATTTCATAGAAATGTGAGTAAACTACTAATAAAGTCACACTAGCGAATGCTTCAGTCTCTCGGCGCTCGAGGAATCTCCCTATTTAGTCTAAGCGCGCACGAGATTGCAGAAATATATGCCGTGCAACGCGTGCATATCAACCTCAATTAATATCAAGTAGCTTGATATCAAGTCAAGCAATAAATATCTAAAATCAAGTCAAGTCAAGCTTAAGTATGTAATTTTTCACGAGCTTGATTATCAAGTCAAGTAGTTGGTTAAAATGTCAACCTACGTGGCTTGATGAAACCCTAATTGAATGGCATAACCTATTAAACACAAATATGAAAAATAATACACAGTGTTATTATTATGATCATTTTAAACCTTATCATTCCTATTTAAATACCCTATTATTCTATAGAACAAGATGAAATGGTTCTTCATAACATGGGCATGAATTATAAATATTGCTTGGGACTCAAACTATCAATTTCCGAGTATTTATTACATCCCTAGATTTTGAGTCTGAGTGTATGATACACATCTGTCTCATTTAATTTCAAACTAAACTGTTGCGCATCTACTTGTCACCACAAATCCCTAACATTGCAAATGAAAGAGGCTATCGGAATAGTAGCGTATATTGGAGAACAAGTAAATTAATTTCGGGAATAACTTCGTTACTGTAATTATTTCTTGGATCAATATACGTAGACGGTAGAGTAAATCAATTCATTCTGTTTAAATTCGAGATGCATTGAAATCTGTGGAAAATCCATGCAAAATAATTACTAATTAGGTTGCTTGCGTAGCTACGCAAACATCATCAGAGATTGGGGAATCTCAGTTTTTTTCCTATTGATTGGATTTCGGAATTCATTGTATTCCTAAACAAATTTGTTCGCAGCAACGAGAAGTTTAATTGGAACCGATTTCTCTCGATAAATTACTGTATTTTCTACAATCAATTCTTGTTTAGATGCATACCGATTAAAAAGATTTTTTTTCATCCAAAAGTAACACAAATATTTACCTTCGTTAGATTTGAAAGCAAAAGAACTTGATTCATGTATAAAGTTGTTATCAAGCATAGAAAAAGGAAGTTATGATGAAGCTTTCAATACTGAAGACACCTGGAGCTAAATTCAGCAAAGGCAGAAAATGCTGATTACATCTGTAGAACGAAATGGATGAACGAACACTTGTAATTCGGTAATGTCCTATTTGGGCGTCCTTAATTGGAGTCCTGTGCCCACAAAGCTCAAAATGTTCGCTTCTTCCAGTTGTATCCAATTCATTCCAATTGAACCCTACACAGATTGCCACTTGCCCAGTTTTAATGAGTTGTTTTCCATCCTCTTCTTTCGGCACACACTCATGCATAGATTCTTCGGTTTGGTAAATGAAAACGCCGGTTTCCGAAAAAATTGGCTCGAATTCCCTTTCCACCTTTGACCTGGTGTCGTCTACAAAGACAAAGGGGAATAATTCTCTAGGTACCGAAGATTTCGAGACCTTAATTAAAATACTTTTTCAATCTAATTCCAATTAACACAACGTAAAATTTAGCCCCCCAGTCACACAGCTTTTTCTTTATCTTCGTGTTTGATGTCCCAGACGGTTCTTTACAAGCCGCGTTAACAGTTTATTGGCTCCCAGAAGGCTAGATTGTTTCTTAGGGGGTGAATCAGTTTATTGTGCAGTCTTAGGGAATGCCCGTTATTGAATGATACTTCGTTCAGTATCTCCAATTAATCGATGTTCACAAAAGAATGGGAAAAGCACTGATTTTCGCTTCAATTCACATGTATTTTGGTCTTCTGCGCAAAACATCCCAGTTTATGACATGCCATGTAATAGAAAGTCATGATACTTTCGAAAAATTGTAATTTCTATATTATCATATTTAACAATTGGGGAAAACTTGCAACAATAAGTAATTCTAATCATTTTGTGTTTCAATTTCCGGCCTCCTGTATCAACAGATCAGATTTCAATGCAAATATCAGAAAAACACTGATTTCGATAAAACAATTCAACAGTTTCGAAACGTTGTTGAAGTGTTTATCTTTCCATGATGAATAGCATAAACTTCTGAACACAAATGACTTAATGAATGTAAGGAAATATTTCAAATTGTATCATTCCTATTGAATAAAGGATTAAAATTCTAACAATGAATGAAAATGTCGAATATTTAATTCCAGGAATTTCGGGTGCTGGAGCCCTGAAAATCAAATCAAATCAATTTTTTTTTCTCCGAACAATAAATACAAGTTCACTCATACAATCTGCAAGTATTTAGCCTTCATCTTAGGATGGAGCAACTAAGTACCAACTTGTGTTGTGCTCTCCATCCTCAATTCGGGGTGTTCAAAGATATATCAAGAATTAAATATGGCAGGAGATTGAACACACTTACATCCAAGCTAAACATTTAGGCTGATGATCGTTTGAGCAAAATACATAACCAAAACTAGAGATAGAAAGAAAGAGGAAGAGAGAGAGAAAAATTCGAGAAAAACAAATGTTACATAATTCCTGAGAAAACATTACACTTATAGAGGGACAAGATGAATTTTTCCTCACGATAACGAATTTCGGTCCAAAAACAAGAAAAATTATAATAATGATAATAATAAAGTTTATTTGCTTCTCGATTTGCTTTCAACACAACGTATTATAATATTTTATTAAATACTGCGAATAAACATGACCAGAGGTTCACTAGAGGTTCACCTGTCAGTTCTGAAAAAAACAAAAATTCTTTTCCTTGAACGTCGCGACATAGTATGCAACAAATTATTAGTTCGGTATAAACAATGACACAAATGAACTCATATATAATTTAAAATTTTATTAACGGGAACCGATATTTGCTTATTTCCCAGACAAAATAAACATTTACAGTCACATATTTTCAATTGTAAAAAAAAGAAATAGAACTCGCAGTGAGTTCTGAAGTTATTCCTGAAAATATATTGAAAAAAACTTGATAATTGTATTATTCGTCATCGCATCGTACTTTGAGAACGATATTCCAGATACCCAGATTTGTTAATAAAACGAAGAATATTTATTGTTCGTCCAGAATATTTGAAAGAACAATTAATATTCTTCGGTTGGTATTATTAAAGAATAATATCCCATAAAAGTGATCAAAGTTATTTCTCAAACTCATTTCTTGAGGGGCTTGAGAAATATCAATAAAAATTGTTTCGATACGATAAAGACATCCCCTAGCATTCCCCAAAATTATCCGCTTCAACGATCCAAGAATAGGAAGTATATATAACGGAAACATACAAAAGTAAACAAAACAAGCTGAACCAATATTTACTTATCAAAAATTGAAGAACAAACCAGGAAGGAAATCCTATCATATTTGAGGATTCTAATATTGGCAGCCCTCACCCTCAAATGCCTATATCATTGTTCGTCGTCAATCCATGAGGAAAACCCCTCGTTGAAATTTTGAAATCGATTAATATTAGCCCCCAGGATATGCAGGGGAGGCAAAGTACCCTGTCTGTCAATTTCCAATCCTCTCACTAGGGTTTTCTGCAATGATGAAATACGCCTCACGTGTACGGCCACTCGGCATTCATTGAGAAAATCGAGGAAAGTTTTTTATAATGAACGGAAATTTCTAAGGCCATCCAAGACAAAATTTCGTCCTCTCGTTATTAAAATTTATTCAAACAATGCCACGGGAATATTTCATCATTTCTTTGGCTTCAACCTCCCAACGGCAGGTCATGATTTGATGTTTGGAATTGACGAAAATTTGAAATTTAGAATTTTTTATACCTTCGTCAAACCGTTTCACCCAGTGAGACGTTTTTACGCTTTGTCCTTGTCTTTTATCAAAACACCTCCAATTTTATAAATTGGTTTATAATTCTCACAATGTTGCTTTCTACACTGCGCAAAAGAATTAACGCACATTATGGAAATCTCAAATTTATTCTACAACTGAAGCTGTTCTCAATGATAATTATTTTTATCAGAATTATGCATATGTTATCCACTTTCAACGTTTTTCTTCAATACAGATGTTTTTTCCCAGCTGGAATGAAAAAGATGAGATTATCAGATTTTGAATGTATTGACTCCATTCTGAAATCAGTTGTTCTCGATCAATTCTAGTGATCAATAGTTTTTCTTTCGTTTGATTTTCTACACTCGATCGCTATGCAACGCGAAACACGCAATTTGAACCAAGAGGAATGTGCCCAAGCGGTAGTTTTGCGAGAAGAATGGTGGACATACACAAGAATTGCAGAAAGGTTTGGAGTTTCCCATACAAGTGTGTCCAGAATGTTGCAGCGATTCAGGGAGACAGGTATGAATGTCCGAAGACCAGGACAGGGTAGACCACGGTTAACAACTGCCATTCAGTAACGTTACTTGAGAGTTTCTTCGTTGAGACAACGGTTTGCAACCGCTCGCCTCCTTCAAAATCAGCTTGAGCAAACTCATAGGGTGCAAATTAGCACTCAGACAATAAGAAATTGCCTCATAGATTATGATTTATGTATTGAAGAAAAACGTTGAAAGTGGACAACATATGTATGCATAATTCTGATAAGAATAATTATCATTGAGAACACCTTCAGTTGTAGAATAAATTTGAGATTTCCATAATGTGCGTTAATTCTTTTGCGCAGTGTATTTCGAATGCAACATTATATCTTCTAGGTATTCTTAGAAGAAGAATTCATTCAAAAGTAAAAGCAACACAAAATATGTATTAGGTGTCGTAACAAGAAATCCATTATTTTTCTAATAGATGTCTGTAGTTATCTAAATCTCACGTTGTATAAATCTGATCGGGTTCAATTAGAAAGCGTTAGAAAGGTGAGATTTCGTGCTACAAAACCTTTTCTGACAGTTTTGTTATGAGTTCTTTAGTTTAGTTTGAGCGCCAGGTAGCTCAAATAGTGTTTATGGTCCTGATAATGTAACGCAATTCGATACGCGCAATTTTGGTTTCGTTGATTCCGTTCCAGTAATTTCGATATCAAAGATGCACCATGCACTCAAAAGCCAATTGTCGAAAATGACGATAAAATCGAGGACATTGTCGAGTCCGACCGTCGTGTTTCGATTGTCCAAGAGCTAAAGATTACACAAAACCGTTCAGAACCATTTGCATAAGGATGGTCTCAAGAAGAAGCGCGATGTATGGGTACCACACAAGTAAACGCAAAAAACCTCATGGAACGAATTTCCATCTGCGACACGCTGCTGTATCGCATCAGAATCGACTAACTTTTTAAGCATTTGGTGATCACTTACGACAACGTCAAGTGAAAACGGTTGTAGACAAAACGCGATCAGCCGGCGGAAACTAGGATTGACGGCCAAAAAGGTTTTTGCTGTATATTTGGTGGGATTGACAGGGAATTATCTATAATGAGCTGCTCCTCCACGGCACAACTGTTAACTCGGAACTGTACTGTCAACAATTGGACCGTCTGAAGGAATCAATCGACAGATTTGGCCATTAGGAGAATAATCGTGTTGCATCAGGACAACGCCAGGCCACACATATCTATAGAGTCTTCGCCAGAAGCTCCAAGAGCTTTGTTGAGAGGTTCTTATGCATCCACCTTATAGTCCGGACCTGGTAGCAAGTGATAACCATCTGTTCCTGTCAATAGCG
Source organism: Harmonia axyridis (assembly GCF_914767665.1). Lineage (NCBI taxonomy): Eukaryota > Metazoa > Arthropoda > Insecta > Coleoptera > Coccinellidae > Harmonia > Harmonia axyridis. The sequence continues at coordinate 4,640,948 of NC_059508.1, forward strand.
AACAATTTTGCTGGTGAAAATTCGCTTCAACAGAGGCTTGGGAGAATCGATTGTATAAATTTTTTGCCAATAGGGACGAAGACTTCTATGAGAGAGGCATAATGATAGTACCCTCAAAATGGCAACAAGTTATCGAACAAAACGGCGCAAATTTGACATAAATCGGATCATTCTAACTATGGTAATTAAAGCCTTATTTTTCATGCAAATATGATGGATTTCTTTTTGATAAACCTTATATTATTCATTCTATCTCCTTTGTAATAGACCCTTCCTGAAGTAATGCCAGTAATTAGTCCAATCTTCAAAAGTTTTTTGGGCGCAATTTCCTAAATCGACTTCTGGGCAGCAGTCAATGTTGAAGACCTCTCGATATTTGGTAATAATGGCTATAGAGAAACTTGTGGAAAAATGTAAGCTTTTGGAACAAGTTAGTAATGTGAAGAATCGAAACCATGTGCATCGTTCAAGAACAACTGAGAATATTGTTGTTGTAGCTTGAAATGTTGTGTAGTGTTTGTCGATTCTTCCTCCATCTTGAGAATTAGGCATATCACAACGACGTATTTTGCATAAAGACTTAGGTCCTAAGGCATCGAAATGATCCGAATTTTCATCGAAAAATAATCTTCAGTGATGAGGCTTATTCTCACCTCGGAGACTACGTGAATATTCAAAATTGTCGCTCTTGGGTCTCGGAAAATCCTATATTGATTGTTGAAAAGCCTCTCCACCCTCAACGTGTCACTGTTTCTTGCGGTTTTTGGGCTGGTGGTGTGATAGGATCCTACTTAATCGAAAATGAGACGGGTGCAATGGATTATATGCTATAATTAAGGATTTTCTATAACAGAAACTGAAGATATTGATGTGGATGACGTATATTTTCATCAAGACGGCGAAACAATCGCAAAGTTATAGACATGAAGCCGTAAATGTGCGAATTGGAAAATTTCATGAAAAGGATATAGTACTGCAACCGTAGCCGAGGCAGCCATTTGGCTGATATCTTTTCTCATCGTTCATGGCATACCTTCTTCTTTAAAATAAAATGAGCATTCATTGATTTCTATTGAAATATACTCGTTTTTGTTAATACCAAAATGAAACCTCTTATAAACAAACTAAATCGAGAAGACGTTCAAATTCGACGTGAATTAGGAAGTTGTGCCAACTAAGGGACAAAAAGAACTCTCCAAGTTAGCTTTCAAGCTAATCAATTCTCTGTACTTCCTTAAAAGAACGCTTGAGTGAATCTTCAATTGACATTATATCCCGGAAATTCGATTGTACAGAAATCCATACAAAATTTTACCATAAATACCTAAATTGTGGCGATACAAAGTGCCAAACCGTTCCTGTAATAATGTAGATTCATCCTGTCTACTTAGTCACCCTGAGGGCCGCAGTTAGATTATGTCATCAGGGGGTAAATGATGACGAACCCTCGTGAAAATGAAGACAAAGGGTAGAATTCGCCAGAAGCGTAGAAATTTTAGAGCCGGTGCTGCACATGAAGCGTAGATGGCAGGATGTTGAAAAGCGAGGTTTCAGGACTCTTTTTTCAGAATCGCCAACTGTGAAAATTGCCATGCAGAATTTTCAAGGTTCAATGAGGAATGTTCATCAAAGAGGGAATCGAATATAACCTCATTCCATTGGCAAACGATTTCGAAATTGAATTTTCCCAATTCATTTTTTGCGACTGGATGTGAAATTTTTCAATTCATTTAGAACAGGACGCTCCATGATATCTGTCAGATATTTGTTGGCTTCGCACTTTGCTTGATGGGAATTTATTTCAAATGAGACAATGATAAACGTTATCTAATTTACGTAAATCATTGCTTAGTTTCTAAAGAAAAAAACCATCTATCAAATACATACAAAACTTATGATTTATTTATTCATCACAGCTTACTTACTGGATCTCTAATAATTAGGATATTCCTGAAAATAACTAGAAAATTGTTTTTTTTTTACCAGTAGCAGATACGACAAAACTACAAGAAACAAAAAAGTGAAGTGCTGGTCCAAAGTCCCATTTTATGATATGTTTTTTTTTAAATTACCAGTGTACTCAAAAAAATTCTAATTATTCTTTTTATTTATTATTATTCTAATAATGAATTAAAGTCTAATATTATTTTATTCAAGTTGTAACAGTGTATCAATGGTAAAATCAAAAAGATAAGCAGTATACTTTGATGTTAAAATTGCACTACTGTGTGGAATTTTATCATCTACTGAGTATATAGATGCCTATAACTGCTTTTAACTGCGTTAATATCGGAAGAAGCCTTCACGATATCCAATAAAGTTTAGGACTTATTAAACTCTAATGATAGAGCAGCTACTTTATCGCAATGACCAACTCGATAAACCGAAAAGTTTTATTTAATTGGATAAATTCGTCCAGTCAGATCATTAGTAAAGTAGTTGGTCATTCAAAATTTGTATTACACTCAGGTAAATTTGACTAAACTTCCTCTGAATTAAACAACCCATCAATGTTTTAGTGATTGTATCGCACAAAAACACAAGGAATTGTTAATTATCTGAATTTCCACGGATTTCAATTCATTTCCTAATGTTTTCTGTCAAAATCCCTCGATTCATAGAGAAAATAAGGTGAGTATCAGTTTTTATAGCTGAAGCATTCAATAAAATACTTTTACGCCTTTTCGTGTTTGTATTGAATCTTTTGCAAGAGAATTCAGGAAAGCAAAGAGCATGGAAAAAGGGATATTGAATTGAAGATTGAAGCCTGTATGACAAGTCAATGCAAAAAACATACTCAAGATGAAATACTCGATTTGAAAATGTAGAATATATATTACGTATTACGTATGGCGAGAATTATACATGTACTGTTTCTAGAATCTCTTTTGTTTATTTTTCACTTGGCTAAATAATATTATAATCACCTTTCCAAATAATAAGCCAAACACCCACTCAAATTTGTGCAAAAATTAGATCGAAAGAAATTTCAACATCGAATAAACTCTACCCTTGTTTGATAAATTGAAACAGAAAACCCAACTATACTATTTCTTAAGGAACAGCCTGGTATAATATACAAGTTAATCGATATATCAATCAACAATAACTATCCAGCTGAAAAAAGTTAAGGAAAGAATTGTTTGCTACACCTGATACGTATATATTTAAAAATGAGAAAGGCACTGAGGTGAATTTTGGAGTTTTTGCGAGCGCTTTCAAGTTCGTATTCATGTAATTCTTTCCCTAAATTCAGTATGAACCGTCAAACCATTATTTTACAACTAGGTAATGAATTTCTCTTGATCGTATCTTTAATTCTGAAGAAATTGGGAACATGAAATTTCTGCGTAAGAATTAGGGTTATGAATTTGTCTTTTATAATTTCGATTCAAACCTGCTCTATAAAAATATCATGTTTTTGAGTTGTTCCCATGCTCGAAAAATTCAATTTTCACCCTTTCATATATCGGTATGAATATGAAATTTATCTAAGGGTATTTTTGCCATAAACTCAACTATTCCTACAACCAAGAAAAATCTCATTTTATCCATGAACATTTTATTTTGAAAAAGTTAATTTGTTGATATATAAAAATTTTCGAGATATCTAAATTTTACAAAAAAAATCCTTTTAAATTTTCAATTTACCATTCTGCAAATGATTTCTTAATTTCAGTAAAATCGCTATGAAGAAATATTGGATGAAATTATTATCACACTTCCTCAATAGAAAATAAACGTGGGGACAAATTGAAAGTTCATAACAGCAAATCATTATTGATGTTCACATAAAATAGTACTACTCCTTTTCCATTAGGATTTTTATACAAGTCTACTGATGATAATGCAAACCATTTAATATCGTATTGTAATGGATTTCTTGACTGATAGCAATTGCTTTATGGGCAACTTATAAATCGATATCTGATAACTTATTCCGGAGTCACTCATAAAGAATTGCATTCCATATTAATTCATCATATCATTAATTCCATTACAGTGAGATGGCGTTTGATTATTATTAAAATATTTTGTCAAAATGAGTAACGAGGAGAATATTTTTGCTAATATTCCTCGATTTCCATGACACACTTCCAGCAGTCAATAACAATATGTATATTGTTTCCCAGCAGTCCATTTTAAAACTAATGCTAAAACGTTTCTGATCTGTTGAATATGTATAGTTGAAATTTTCTTTTTGTGAGCACATCCGAGATGAATATATGAGCCAGAGACGAGTAAAGCTAGACCTTGTTTTGCAATCCTTTCATCCGTTGTTGATCCAGTTTCACCCCTCTGTTATCTAGGGTACGTTTTGGAGACTTCATTGGCGCCACAAAATATCGAGGCTGAGAATATTGTAAGTTTTTATACTCGTATTTTACTTGCGAAATACGAGGGCGACTTTAGTGGTTTTCCTAGGAACCATTTTATCCCATATTTTATTGTTTGGGACAGACAGAACGCAATGTGAACAAAGAATAAAGTCGAGTTAACTTCAATAATGCAAAATAATAATAGATGTTACAATCGAAAATATTTCATGTGCAGTTCCTTTGGAACCAGAAAGTAACTCGGAATGATGTTGATATTTTCAATATTCCATATATATTGATTATATGAATATATAATTTAAGATATAATATTTCGAGTATTTCTTCTATTTTCTTAATTTATAGTTCTTTCCTAACTTGTTGATTACTAACGCGCCTGTTGACGTTTGTATAACTTTTATCATGTTTTCTGAAATTTCTTCATTCTGACATATTTCACCTACATATATTCTGCTTGGATATCTTGGTTTTGATTGTCATCAATTTATTTTCCAGGGACCATTTATCTTTACATTGAGTATCGTTCGCAGAGTTATTTTAGCTCTTCTAATTTTTTCTAATTGTTTTTTGAAGCTGATTTCTCGATTTAGATTTACTTCCTGATATTCTACTGTTCTTTTTGATCTACTTTTCGGTTTTTATCCAGATGTATATTGATTTTTCTTTTTATTCAATTCCATTTCGACGAAGTATACATATGCAACTGCAACTGTTTTTGCTGTATATACTTTTTCTACACCTACACTTGTCCTAACTGTTCGAAATGGGCTAACTTGTATTTTACCGATCAAGGGACGTCCGAGAATGACAAACCATAAGGGACAAGGCACATCGGTAAAGTATAAAAACCATTGTTGATTTTGATTTGTAAGTATCCTCTTTTTGAAAGGTTTTTCAGATATTCCAATTTATATTATAGGGCATGTATGACAACTCAGCTTATAGTCTCTAGATTTATTATTTCATTTATTCAGTATTTTCAATAAAAATCTCTAGATGCCTCTGAAAGATAAAGATAGATGATTTCTTTCTTTAGATACTGATGATTTACGTAAATTAGATAAAGTTTATCATAGTTTTATTTGAAATGAATTCCTATCAAGCTAAGTTCGGAAGCAACAAATATCTGATAGAAATTATGACGCGTCCTGTTGAGAATTGAAAAATTATACATCCAGTCGCAAGAAATTAATTGGGAAAATTCCATATTGAAAATTCTATCCTCTTTGAATTCTTCGGACAGGTTTTCACATTATACAAGAAGTACCTAATTGAAATATCAACTTTGTTGCTGAGAGCTATTATAACTACAACTTTGGTTTTTGATACTCTAAGCGTAAGAATTTCTGGATTTCGAACTAACACATATTATCGGTCAATTTTCTTGTACTCCAAACATAAAGCATACAACATACCTGCAAAACGTTTTATTTTCGAGATACAGTTTGGGTTTTTTCTCATAGCACCTTCCTTTCACAAAATATTGACTTAAATTTGGCATAGATATTTCAATTCAAAGTTTTCATCATGTGAGATGCTAATTTTGCATGAAAATCTCCGGGGTGATATTTTTTTATGGAACAATGCCCGCTTTTTCTCTGCAGATTTTTTTTTATGAACCACTGGTAATTTTTAAAAAAATGTAAAGAGATTTTGGTCCTGTACTTCATTTTTTTGTTTCTTGTAGTTTTGTCGTATCTGTTTGACATACATATTTCTATTTGTATGTCGCTCGCTTTTTTCTCCAGGACTTTTTTTTGGTGGACCACTGAGAGTCAAAAAAATGGAAAAAGAATCAAGTATTGAACTTTTTGGTTCTTTCTAGATTTCTCGTGCTACCGATTTAGAGAAAAAATTTCTAACTTTCCTCTCTAAATCTTCAGGAAACTTTAAACTATCATAAAAATTCCGTTGGTTAATTATTAATTTTGGCGCTTATTCTCTCGATCAGTAGTAATGATGAAAATGATTCAATAAAGTATTATAATATTCACAAAAAAAATAGGACAAAAGCAACACCCTATATTTCGAATACAAAGCGTTTGCAGGCCCATGTTCATAGGAATTTTTTGTTAAAATACGCGAGGAATATGTCACATTCTTCAAACTTCAACTTCAAAGATTTTATGCTACTCAATTGAATAATATTTTGTGAAATATATGACTGATTTCATCATGTGATATGCTAATTTTGCAAATTTACAGGGTAATATCTTTTCCGGAACAGTGCTCGCTTCTTTCTCTAGATTTTTTTTTGATGACTCAATGGTAATTTAAAAAAAAACTTAAAGAGAGACTTTGGTCCAGTAAGCACTACCATTTTTTGTTTCTTGTAGTTCTGTCGTATCTGCTACCGATTTAGAAAATAAATTCAAAAATTTCCGTAGTAATCCTCAGGAATATCCAAATTATTATAAAGTTACAGTAAGTAAGCTGTGACGAATAAATAAATCATAAGTTTTGGCATTTATTTATCCAATCTGTAGTGAAGATAAAGATTCGATAAACTGGTATAAACATTACAAAAAGTAAGACAACAAGAAACACATTGTATCTCGAAAACAAAGCTTTTACGTGTCCATGTTTATGGGAGTTTTTCCTCCTTCAAATTATCCGAGGAATCTCTCATTTTTCTTTTTACCTCCTTAAAATGGTCCAAGAAATCTTTCATTTTTCTTTGCACCTTCAATTTAAACCGTATTATCTTTAAGATTTGAAACGAGTGTGAATTTTCGACTTGAAAACTTTTTCTTAGATAATTTTAAATCTTCGTGGTAGTCGTGAATCAAACAGGTGACTCAACAAAATAAATCACATTATATCAAACGAGTTCATCGAATATAAACTCAACAAGTTTGTTGAACATGCTAAGAGATGAATCTAATGTACATTCAACAACAAAAATAACAATAATATTTTGTTTCAGTTAAAAAATAAATTCTTGACACAAAAATCGCTTTCAGAGGTCCTCAATGTTACTTACCTAAAAGCCTGAACATTTCTTCTTGTGTTATGAAAAAATTGAAATGTGCGTAAACCTCCAGCGCGAGAATTAAGGGCAGAAACAGGACTTTCCGCATGGTTCGAACTTTATTACTGCGCGGTTCTGCCGCTACTGAGGGACGCAGAGCCTATTGCTGTCACTTTTTGAGACACCGCCAATCGTTCTTGCGATTGAACGCGACACCAGACGTTTTCGTACGAATACTTGGAATTCTTTGGTCCCTTAATTAATTCCGATATTGTTAAACTGAAATAGCTCGGATGGGGGTGTCAAGTTGCATATTGGCGAATGCGCCGGTCACCACCTGAGGCTAATATTTTCACGATTTTCACACGGAAAATTAGGTTGCGAATTAGTTCTGACTGTTTATAATGATAAAATACAAGCTTAAGCTGTTATAGATGTAGCATCTATGGTGATAAACGTTTTTGAGTGAAGCTATATATGAAAATATGGAAAATTTTCAAAATACACTTGGGGAATAAATTAGAGGATCAAAATAAAATTCGAAATTTTAAGCGGTTTTTCAAATGGCTGTATTTTTCATAACAATGGTCGTATCTCAATTTGAAAAGAAGCTTTTTGAAGCTTGAAGTTTGAAGTTTAGAGATCTCATGATGACAAAATTTTTCAAGAAACGTGTATCGCTGCTCAATCCTAATGAATACAGTGTCTAAAATTTCTGCGAAATTTTTTCATTTTTTATTTTTGGCCTACAGACTTGGAAATTTGTTTTCCAACTTAACCACTATATGGATGAGATAACTTGTTCATTCAGCTTCAATATCCTTTTTTCAAAATTTCGATACGAGCATTTCTTTCATCTGACAATCTGATATAATCTTCATCGGGAATAATATTAATGATGCCTTCAAAATAAATTGAAAGCTCTATTAGATTGCAATTTGGCGAATGCTTCACTCCTTGGGTAGATAAAGACATAAATTTATTATTTATGTGAATGATGTATGTCCACTAATAATGATTAGAAAATACATTTCACTATTCATTCATAGTAAAAATATCATTATAGACTGATTGACATGTCATCTTCTGGTATTACAGGAAATATATCTAGCTCAGGATTGAGAACTTGATCGGCTGTATACAGGTGTTCCTAAATTGGAGGTACAAACGAAAATTAGAGATTCCTCGGATAATTTTTAGAAAAAAAAGTGTTATAAACATGGGCCCGCAAAAATTGTGTATTCGAGATACAGGGTGTTAAAATTTGATTTTTTTTTCTCATAGCTTCTGCACTTCATAAGATATTCGACTGAAACTTGGCATAGATATTTCTATTTGTAGTTTACATCATATGATATTTGAATTTCGATTGCAAATCTACAGGGTGATACTTTTTCTTGAAATGTGCCCGCTTTTTTCCTCAAAATCTCAGTTATTAGTTTTGGCGTTTATTTTTCCGATCAGTATGATTCAAAATGATTCTATAAAGTATAATGTTCACAAAGAAGTAGAGCAACAAGAAACACCCTGTATTACGGAAACATGTTTTTGCAGGCCCATGTTCATAAGACTTGAACATGGGAATGCAAACGCTTTGTTTTATCCATAAATCTGTCAATTCCGTTTGTACGTCCAATTATGGAACACCCTGTACATTGAGAGCTAATATATTTCTTCAAACTTCAACTTCAAGATTTAATTCTACTTAATTGAATAATATTTTGGGAAAATGATTTGATTGAGTTGATTTTGCTCATGAAAGCAAATATTGTTGCAGAAGCCATATTTTCAGCGTCAAATCTACTCTAAGTATATCACAAAAATGAAAGAATCCACTTATCAATTTTTTGAAGACACGAAAAACCAAAACAACAATTTCTATCACGACAAAAAGAAAAACGACGAACTCATGTTGAGTATTATTATGTACCCACTAAATGTAAAATTTGAACAAATAACGTAAGAAATAAGGAAATACCTGACTAGAAGTAAATGCTTTTATGCGCTTATTTGAATTCATATAAGTTAATGCATTTTTTTACGTTCATATGAGCCGTTAGAATGTAATAAATCACTCAATAAGTCAGGGAAGAGACATTTCATGAAAATATAAAATTACGTGTTAGTTTCAACAGAATATTAGAAAGGTTCGATTTTACCCCTTTCGATAACACATCACTCAATAGGTGAAACTAGGAAAATGCCATTTTTCCCTGAATTTGGACTTTATTAGTCACCTCCCAGAGCGATACATGTTCTCCAACACTCTCCTAACTTTCCAATAACTTTTCTGTAGAGATATTCGTCTTTGCCTTTGGCTGGAACATTATTTTGAGCTCTGCAAAAAGCCACTGGGGTCCTGACCTAGAGAATTAGCTGGGTGTTCAAGCAGTTGGAAGCGCAATTCGTCCAATTTGACCATGGTTTTCATCGATTTGGGACAAGGGGCATTATCAATTCACGAAACCCATTTTTATCCATTTTCGAACAACAACGAATGTAGCGTCATTTAACCTTCAATACCTCGATCCAGACTTAAATCTGCTACACATTTCGAGAAAACAATTTCAAACAATTCTCTAGTAATCCAAATTATTATAAAAATCCAGTTAGTCAGCTGTGATGAATAAATTAATTTTAAGTTTTGTTACTCATTTATCCACTCTGTAGCGAAGATCGATAAAGATTCGATAAACTGTTTTAATCATCACAAAGAGAAGGATTACAAGAAACACCCCGTATCTCGAAAACAAAGCATTTTATAGGACTTTTTTCATAAAATTATTCAAAGAAGCTCTGATTTTCCTTTGCACCTCCAATTCAGGAACACCCTGCACATAGTTTAGATATCGTATATGTGTATATAGGTATACTGGGTGTCTCAACGAAAATTTGACCCCCCAGAACTCAGAAACAAAGAATTTTCGAAGATTTAAAAAAACTATTAAAATTCTGTTTTGGGAGGTACAAATTTCCATCATGAGATTGTTCCAGAAGATGTTTAAATTTATTTCTATCAAAACTTAATGTCCTTATTCTTTTTGTCTTTTATTCTATTATACATAATTCTCTAATACTCCCTCCAGCACTGACCCAGTGATGAAAGTTCACTGATTTTAAGCGGAATGATGCAATAGCTTTCGCTCCACAAATTGCGGTACACATAAAAAAGTACCCGGATAAGAGAAAGTGTCACCTCTACAATAATACTCCATTATTATGAGTAACCTCGAAACATTTAACAGATGTCTGTTGAACCGCGCCCACCCGTTTTTAACAATAGTGGAACACTTTAAAGGGGGAAACGAAAATTTTTCATTTTCTAAAAATATTTTCTCTGGACAAGAACAAATTCGACAATCTCCAAAGTATTAATTTCCTAATAATGGATGAGTTGTCATGAAAACAGAGTGGATATTTTTCCCTATCAATTTTGAATTATGCTTCTAACACCCTCAATTCACTAATCAATATATGCAACTCATTCATTTCCTTCATTTTCAAGGTTAATATGGATCTTATTGGATTTGGCTTCTCGTGAATTTTTTTTCCAGTTACTGGGTCATTTCTGAATATAATTGCTTCTGAGAAAGCAATTTCCATATTAATGGAAGCTTCAAGTTATTTTCCTGGAAAATTCCGTCTAACTCGAATAAATTAGACCAGCACAGCTAACAGAAAAATTAAGATGAAAACAACTTGTACCTATCGTTAAAAACTTGATATGTTGATTTCAATTGTGTTTTTGTGTAGATTAGTTAGGTTCAAGCTATATTATTAAAGAAAAATCGATGAACAATTATATCAGCATCTTAGCCAGAAAATAATTGAAGTGTTCTCTGTGATACATTGGAATGTTTTCAAATGTTCAAATTAATTTTTGGTAGAAGTTATTGTCACTTCCTCTGATCTCATAAATAAAATACATTTTAACTTGATTTGTTTAATAATACAATAATTTAATAAAAATAAATAATATTCAACTCAATAATTTACAATAGTTAGTTCAACTTCGAGTAATACTGTCACTTCCAGCAACGTAGTCAAAACTATCCAAGAAACAATTCTCATCTCGTTGTACTTCTGGTCTAATTCCCCATAAATAATCATTTCAATTGTTATTTGAATAATTTTAACGATTGCAGTTTTGAGAAAAACCAACAGCAAAAGATGTAGACATTCTTCACATCGAATTGTAGTTTTTGAGTATTTGTGCTGGTGAAATTATGTACATTGGAACTACATCCTAGATACAAGACTAGTTCTTTACTTCATCTAAACGACGAAGTTGACAATTTTATGCTCAGAAAGCATGAACTTGAATTCCGATACATTTCTCAATATAATCGAATACTTTTTTCCTCACTATTCATTCACACAGAAATAAGTTAAGAATAGAAAAATAAGTTACTTAGCTATTTAAGTTAATAGGAAGAGGAATCTTTTGTTTTTCATTCACTCGTATTAAATACTCGTGAAAATAATGAATGAGGTGGCCATGACAAAAAGTATTGGGAAAAATCGAAATATATGTAGAACTTTTCACAATTGTGAAAAGTTACATAATGAGAATAAAGGAAAGAAGAATGTGACGTTTTTCTCGTTCAATTCATCATGTTTTTCAGTGAATTGAATAGAAATGGCCACAGAATAGTTTTCGTTGTACGCTCATTCATTTTCTTTGGATGCTGACGAACTTATCTATCCAGTCTCTCGATTATCAGTTTGCAACTTTAACAAATTCAGCGTTATCGTAACCCCTGGCGTGCATGAATGGTGGAACAACTCCTTTCCTGTCAATAGCTCGTACTCTGACAAACAAGAAAGCAGCTACCAAACTTGATACAATGAGAACTAGAAGAAGCATAACCAGACCAGCAACAAAGCTGGGAATCGACATACAGATAGTTTCTGCGTCCCCTGAAGATGCCGATTGAATGACTACAGTTTCGTTATTTTGTGCTGAGTTAAGGGCGAAATTGACATCTCCAGGTGCCACAACTTGAATTGTTCTACTCGTATTCACGTCTGTCATCTCTTGTGCTTCCCTTTTATATACGTGACTAACTACGATGTTGAATGTATCAGTTGATCTTCTTCGTCTCACACCTTGCAGTTGTGCTGGCAAATTTTCAACAGACCTTGGTCGTCCTCCGAGTGTTGCTAGATTATTTTCAAATTCACCCTCGATGTCACTCTTCCTCTTCACTGTATTGTATTGACCGTGGTGTCCTGGAAGTGGTGGAGGGGGCAAATGGATGTCATTGCCTGATTGAGAGTTAGGAGCTGGTGAAGATAAGTTTGATGGATTGGAGGTAGAAGACGACGAAGTCTGAGCTTGAGGAGCAGGTACAACATCAGCATTGGGTTCAGAGTAAGCACCAGCTGGTCCTGAAGGATGTCTAGGGTCTGGGAAGGCAGGAGGAACGCCACCATATTCAGGTAAAGATGGAGGTCCATATTCTGCATTCAAACTGTTACCATGTCCGCTAGGTCCTAAGGCTGGTAGGCCATATTCTCCAGAAAATCCTAAATTGTTTCCGCATTTTGGTTCAGGGCAGTTGTACCTGCATACTTGAATGACGCATTGGAAGTGAACGTTCATAGAGTCTGGGAACTTGAAAGCTTGGAAATATGCGAAGGAAACGACTGAGGCTGATGGTCCGAAGTTCTTTATCTTCTGGAATTTGCTCATGATCTTAGGTCTTACAACGCATCCGTATTGATCGACAAGTTGGATGGGTGCTCTCTTTCCATCGTGAGCTACACAGTTCCTCACCAACATATCGAATTTATTTTCGTCGTCCTTGATGGCTAGAACCATAGTCATAGTTTGACCAATTTTCACGATGCCTGATACCTCAGATGCCCATGGACCTTTGCCTACTTGAATTTGCATCCAGCATTGCAAGTTATCACCGAGGAAGTTAGCTGTCACGGCATGAAGCATGTCTACTTGGAATGGTCGGAAAGTGACTGCCTTCTCGTAGAAATCATACCAAGTACAACGAAGTTTTCTGGCTTGATCCCAGACTTCTTGCACGAATGGGTCGTATTGGATGATGATTGTATTCTCGACGTAGCTTCCACTTGGTGTAGGCCCTCCGTAGTTGGCAGCGTTGTGATTGGCGGAAGATGACATGCCACAGCTGTTGAGGAATATTTCGAATGTTGCACTTAGATGTCCTGTTCCTGGCTTCAAATGAACGCAATGGTGGTCGCTGTAGAATCCTTTGGAGAATATCATACCGTAGAAGGGTCTGTCAAATTCGATATTGACACGCATGTGCGTCTTTTCACATTGGACTTGCAGGTGTTTTATTTGAGGCATATCTGGCGTTGCAAGAGGCCAAGGGTCGTCGGAGCCTCCTCCTCCACCTCCTTGGTGTAACCCTGATGGGGGAGCATATCCAGGACCAGAAAGTGGTGGCCCATATAGACCTCTATGTTCTAGAGGTAGAGATGCCGAATCGGGCACTGGTGCATCGCATTTTGTGTTCTGTAATAATGAAAAATTTGGTATGAAAAAGAATAATCCGATTATCAAAAATAAGATCACATCCAAATTATTTCATTCCATATTTAGTAGATCAGCCGAAAAAAAATTTCATGTGAATAGAAAATGTTGATTTTATTATTTGAAATTATTCCGAATAAGAATTGAAAGTGACAAAATGAAATAGGAATTGAACGTTTAGATAAACATTTCATAAATGTAATGTTGAAAAGCTTTTCTAACCGAGCACTGGTACCTGCATAATGAAGAGAAAATCGTTGATGTAATTCTATTATAGATCTTATGAGGGTATTATGTATAATCATAACTATTCAACACACGTTTTAACTCCTTATTTACAGTATCTTCCATTTAAGAATTATGTAGCACAGTCAAGAGATTTTCTGGTGAGAATTGGAAAACTGACACAGGTTATATGAAATATTGATCCTATCAGAAAATAAAAAAAACGTATACGCGAAATTGAGTTTAAGTCCTGTTAAATGTTGAAGAATTCACTGTGTTACCTGTAAATAACCAGTCTGTTATCATCATGGCAGATCTACGATCAAAGACTATCTCAAATAAAAAATTACTCTTGCTTCTAGCAAGTATATGAAAGTTTATCATATTATTCAGAGAAAAGTAGGTCACAAAGCCACAAATATTCGATATTCATGTCGACTGTGGAAAGAAAACATTTTCCATATATTCAACGAAGTAAGGGAATTGTTTCAATCAATTCCTTGGATGTAATTGAGGAAATTGGGAGTTCTTACCCTTAAAAATGACACTGTGAGTAAGCCGATGCATAGAAGATTGAGTGACTTCGTCATTTTGTTCGTTAGGCCAGTATATTCTGAAAAAAAATAGAGAAAATTAGTAAAACCAAAGCAATGTCCATATGAATAATATTATAAGTTGCAAATCATTTGCTATTACAAAAAAGTTAAGTAATGCAGGTAACTATTGACAAAAAATACTAGTGAAACATTTTTTGTATGGATCTGAATACTGAATTCAAATTAATTTTTTTTTATACGTATGTTTTATTCAAGGTTTGTAGAATTAACTGAATGAAAAGATGTCATTTAAATTGAAATGTCCAAAGAAATTCCCGGAATATAAATACGTTTGAGTTTCTTGAATTAAAACATTTCGAAAACTTGAACCGAACTTGTGAACTGAGATACTTCTACCTTACACTGTGTGAATTTTAACTGCCGCATGCACGTCGAAAAACAATTGCACGACGGACGCGTTCTGTTCAAAAGGTACGAACACTAGTTCTCATAGGTAAACGGCTACTGAAGAAGAGGTGAAAAAATTCTAAGCTGCGATATCTCCCACTCGAAAAAAAAAAAGATATAGAATGCATCTCCTCCGATTCGTTCAATTCGCTATCTTCAATGCATCCGACTTTCTCTTTTCGGTGATCGAAATACTCGAAAAATAATTCGAGAAGAATGAGAGTTAAAAACGACCTTGGTCCGGTCGCTGTCCATATAATTAGTCTGTTCATTTCACTCAACCGACGAAGAGAGAGTAAAAAGGACCCGAGGATGTAGATCCAGAGTCAGATGTGAAAAATATACACAAGAGATAGTCTCACTACAGAAGACGCACAATTGTGACTGACCTACTAACACACTCTTAAAGCACACTTCTCTTCTTCGAAGTCTCTGGGTACTAAACATATATACATATGACGGCTCTCTCACATTTCCATTTTGTTCAGTTGACTGCTTCGAGATCTCACAAACAGAATGTGTACATATAATAAATTAGCGATCTGAAAGTATTTTATTCTCATTAAACTCCATATTTGCCGGCATCTTCGACAAATGGCGCACGAGATCTACTTTCCAAGCATTTTTATTTCACTTCCTTATGCAAATTGAGAAGATAGCAAAATGTCCACTTGTCGTTCCGGTTTAGATTAATTTGAATTAATTATTCATATTTTCGTGGTTATTTACTCTACGTGAAACTTTACTTTCGTTCGATATAAAATACTGTTTGGTGGTAGGGAAAGTTATATCCTATTCATTCGACCTTTTAACAAAAAATACCGTTTCAACACTAACAACTTCAATAAAATAGTAATTTGCCCCCTTTTGATATTGAGGAAATTAAAGCATGGACACTGAAGATTTTCTATCAAACATGATTATTCAATTAACAGTTATAAAATATATAGCCAAAACATATACTTTTGAAATTTTAAAAGAAAACATCCATTTTGAAATCTATATTTTGGTCGGAGAAGACTTTACAGAAAATATGAAGGGGTAATGCTTGATCTGTAAACAAAAATCGTTGATCATTTTTGTAAATAAAGAAAAATTGTTGATATCAATCGAATAGAGATTAAATTCTTCTGAATTGACTTGAAAATTTAACATCTATATTTTTATCAGAGAAGACTTTGCAGAAAATATGAAGGGATAATGCTTGATCTGTAAACAAAAATCGTTGATTATTTTTGTAAATAAAGAAAAAATGTTGATATCAATCGAATAGAGATTAAGTTCTTCTGAATTGACTTGAAAATTTAACATCTATATTTTGATCAGAGAAGACTTTGCAGAAAATATGATGGGATAATGCTTGATCTGTAAACAAAAATTGTTGATAATTTTTGTAAATAAAGAAAAATTGTTGATATCAATCGAATATAGATTAAATTCTTCTGAATTGACTTGAAAATTTAACATCTATATTTTGATCAGAGAAGACTTTGCAGAAAATATGATGGGATAATGCTTGATCTGTAAACAAAAATCGTTGATCATTTTTGTAAATAAAGAAAAAATGTTGATATCAATCGAATAAAGGTTAAATTCTTTTGAATTGAATTTGAAATTTGAAATCTATATTTTGATCAGATAAGATTCTGCAGAAAATATTAAGGGAATATGAAGGGATATTACTCAATCTGTCAACAAATATCGTTGATCATTTTTGAAAATAAAGGAAAAATGTTGATATTAATCGAATACAGATTAAATTCTTTTGGATTGAATTGAAATGAATTGAAAATTCGAAATCTATATTTTGATCAGAGAAGACTTTGTGGAAAATATGAAGGGATATCAACAAATATCGTTGATCATTTTTGAAAATAAAGAAAAAATATTGATATCAATCGAATACAGATTGAATTCTCTTTTTCTTGAAAATTTAATTGAATAGTCAAAAGTATTTATTTTCATATAATCGAAACAATAGTTATAGTTATCTTCAGAGAGTGGAATAATCAAAGTTTAAATTGATGATGAACATTATGAAAAATTATTCTTTTCCCAAAATCTTTAAAACTGAACAAATGCTTCAGTGGAGAAAATTGGTGAATATTCAAAAAAATTGTGGCGGTTATCGAAATCGAGTGGAAAAGAGTTCAGTGAGACAGAACAGTAGGGAGAGAAGCGATTCTCATCATAGGACATGTTGAAATTCTTTTAGGTGCTGGTGCAAGTCATCCATGAAATAAGGTGTTAATAAAAACTCGGCAATGAAAATACCAATCCGATCATCCATTTCAATCGACTCCAAAATCGTGATAATCATTCAGCCAAGAAAATATGGCAATATAAATACGAGAATCCATACTACTAGGTTACTGGGTGAAATAAACTGAAATAATATTTATTTTCTAACAATCTGGACCAATTACATGCATCTTCGAACCGCGAATGTATAAAATTATTCCGGAGATAAAAAGAAATCAAGGAAATAAATGAATTCGCTTCCGATAAAATTGCCTAAATTGTGATTTGAAATCCGGGTGAAAGGCTCATTAGTTCAACTCAGAAATGGAATTTCAAACAATGGTTTAGAATAAATTTCTCCTCATCTCTTATATGTAATAGTATGAAATGGTTGTAATTATAAAAATTAATTAGGAGATGAAGGTTAGCGAAATACGACAGCAGTGTATAATCTTGTTAGAGGAGGATCACTAACGGAACAATCATTTAGAGTGAGACCTACTTTAGCATCCTCACTAGACATTGAAACGACCTTGTCTTATCAGAAAGCGCGAACTCTATCGTGATTTCTCCTCAGGAGAAACAGCGAGAAATTTTTCAGTAAAGAATGTTCACCACCGAAACATCACACAGGACTAACACCGAACCCTGAAAAAAAAGTCCATCGAAAAAAAATTCAGCCTTAGCGTAAGAGAAATTCCTCAGAAATTGATTGCTAAAAAAATCGTTAATTTCTTCATCAACATAATTTCTCTTTTAAATGGTAGAGGACGAATCGAATTGAATAAGCGAGGCAAATTGAACACTTCCATTTCCTAATTGAAATTATCTCAGATGAAAACGTTAATAATTGCGTCTGTAAGAATGAGGTCTTGTTTCAATGGCAAATAAAAGAAATGCAGATGCTTGAGGAAAGAGCTTCACATACTTGTTTTTAGAAAGTAGAACATGCATTTTCTATTCGGTTCAGTTTTGTGTGATCTAATACCATAAGGCAGAGCCTAGAATTATTTTCAACATCCGTTTGTGCTGCTTGGCCGCATCAACCACTCAAGTTCAAAATGGAAATGAAAAAAAAATCGAGAAAGCGATCATTCTGTACTTTTGGAATTTCTGTGTTTCTGTTGTTGAGGAAAATTGGGAAATCATGTTATATGACTCTATTCTTTTGATCTTTGACAATTTATATGTGGAAAGAAGTTTCACCCATTGTTTTCATGCATAGAGTAGAACGTTCTTATAAGTTGATTGTTAGAGTGACGCAAGTAATTCAATCAGAAAATTAGAAATCCGGCAATTCCATGTCCAGAACCATGAAAAAGTCTTTTGTTATTATCTGGATTTCTCCTCCTGAAGAGATTTACATTATGCGAATCCAACATTCCAAAAACGCAATCTAGAAAGTTTCACATTCCGAGAAAAACTAAATTTTTCTCTACAGTCCATCTCTTAAAAACTCTAATGGTGAAGTGACGGATACCGAAATACCAACTTGAAAAATCTTGTTCAATTGTGCATCATACGTGAACAGAGATGATAGTAATTAATTTCTCATAAGCTCTTAGCACCATAATACACTCATTGAAACATCAATTTCCCTAGTTATCCTCATGAATGCATAAATTGCTCAATACTATCAATAACAGTTATTTCATATACACATATCTATTCGTATCTCAGCATACATTTTTCTGTTCTATTAATCATGTGTTTGAAGCGTTTCAAACTGAATAATATATCAATTTTAGTTACGTTTTATTTGCCACTTAATTGGACAGTACTGGTGGAATGAAGACAAATTTAATGGTTGATATGATTTAATACGAACAGGATCGGTTGGGTATGTTTCAAATTGGATTTTAAACTTTTTTATTGAATCTATTTAACCCACTCTTCCGAATTTATGTCTGCAGTTACCGGATATTTTGATTTACTTCTCTGTTGTTTTATTGGTGAAACGAAAACATAATATGCGTCCTATTAATCCTAAGAAAACTGCAAATTGGACACTAGGTTCCTCATTTCCTTTTTGAATGCATATTTCGATACGTTCCGAAGTTCGAATCATAGTTTAAAAAAAAAAATCAGAAATCTGGAACTATAGAACTTTGGGATAAAAAGAATTGTATTCAGTATAATTTTAAAAATGAATATGCCGAATTTCATGATTTTACGCCGATAAGTTTCTGAAATATAATTTTTTTCAATTTTATTTCGCTGAATCAGAATTTCAAAAAACTCAGAACTCTGAAACTATAGAAGCTAGGACTTTGGGGTAAAAAGAATTGTATTCAGTATAAACTGAACAATAAATACGCCGAATTTTATGATTTTACATCAATTAGTTTCTGAAATATTTTTTTTTCAATTTTGTTTCGCTGAATCAGAATTTCAAAAAACTCAGAACTCCGAAACTATAGAAGCTAGGACTTTGGGGTAAAAAGAATTGTATTCAGTATAAACTTGATAATAAATACGCCGAATTTTATGATTTTACATCAATTAGTTTCTGAAATTTTTTTTTTCAATTTTGATTCGCTGAATCAGAATTTCAAAAAACTCAGAACTCCGAGACTATAGAGACTTTGGGGTAAAAACAATTGTATTCACTATGAATACAATTCTATACAAAATACAAATTGATCAATATGGTATATCAAATGATTTTTTTCTTATTTCATCTAGATAGCTGTTATAATTTCCAAGAAAAAGTTTGGAAAGCGGACGGGCTGGTTTTTTCATTGATTTTTACATATTCCGAAACGTGAATTGTGAAAATTTTAATGCTGTTACATTTTTCCTCGAAGGCTTCCATACGTTTTTAATGGGAATTAATAAACTTAAAAATGAAAAAACTGAAATGAAGATACAAACCTTCCACAAAAAAATGTATGCCTTCAAACTGTTCACGCCAAAAATTCATTGAGGAAGAACACATATTGATTTTGCACAAAATTAAATAGGGAAGTGAAAAATTAACTATTTAATTATGTTTTTTCTTCAAGTTAGCAGTTATGTTGAATTAAAATTTTACTAGAACTTTTCGAAAGATTTTTCGCTACATTGATCGAAAATTGGATTTTATTTGAATCATAAGTAGTTCTTTCATCAATAATTCATCGGTTGGATTTCAGCAATGACCTGCCGAACCCATGAATATGCTTCTGCATTATCTCTGAGTAAATGTGTCCCATATAAAATTTTGCAAATAAATTAAATCGATTGGAAATGTTAATGCATGATAGACTCAACACCTGTTAAGAAAACGCCTGCGCAAGAAAGTAACTTGACACACTGGCTTGCTTTCTTTTCCACTGTGTGCCCAATAAATTGTTCTTACACAGAGGCAGAGTATAGCCGGCCTATAGCAAATCAACCTGTCGAAATCTCTTATCATCTTGATTTTAGCCATTACAGGTAAACTGAATACGGTGGATCTACGTGTTCAAAAACTAGGGTACTAGTGTTGACTCCGGAGACCATAACCTTAACCGAGTTGTTGGGTTCAAGGTCCCCTTTGACCAGATGATAGGCAAGGCCTCGCTTTCGATGAAGAAGAGATATCTTCCGACACGAGAGATTTCCAACAGAAATAGGTTACATTTTTCAATTATTTCGACAGGTGTTTTTTGGATGAAGAAAAAATTTCGGAATTTTCGATGTGGTCAGTATTTCTGTGCTGCTTCTTCTGGAATCGAATTATGCGAATCTATTGGAAGGTGAACCACCTTTTTTCCGTCAATTTGATAGGGTTTTGTTTGGTGATGATTAATAGACATTATTATCAAAAAAATATGTAAGAATTACTATGTTAAAACATGTGATTTTCGATATTTTTTCATCGAGTATTTTAAGAATTTTAAGACATTGAATGTCATTGAATTTCTTGAGGAAAATACTGGTTTTTACAACAACTTTGAATTTTGGAAAATCATGTTACGAGTGATTCTTTTCAAAAAATCTTTTCCTGAAATTTCGTTACAATGAGTTCAATTTTTGTATTTTTTTTTGGGGTGAAATTTTAGTAATTGGTCAATAGATTCCACAATTCAATTCCTTAGGCACAACACAGAATTTTTGGAAGACTGGATCCACAACTGCACTTTTCCGAAATTTTTCCGGTCTTTTTCACTTTTGGCCCTTACACACTTACACTTAATCCAAATTTTGTTGATGGCAAGTCAGTGGTGATCACTCAACACTGCGTAATATATCCTCGAAACACAATCACACGTAAACACTGGCACCTAACATTCCTCTAAAACAAAAATGCAGCCACTTTTTTTCATACACAACCGAGGTGATGGGCGCTAAAGGAGTAATACACCTTAAAATCTTCTCTTGATTATATATGGCTGTGAAAGTTAGGTCCCCACTCTGTCGTATAGACGGTAGTAGAGCAAGTAAGCTCCGCAGAAAGCTTCATTAGCCCGGATTCTAGTTCTTATGTTATTGTATTCGGATTCAGGATTTTTCGTACTAACCGATGTCATCATATTTTGGCATACCTTTGCCGATTACACAATCGGATTTTTCACCCCAGATCCGGTACTTTCCCTACTGGATTTTCTCCATCGACATAACGGACCTTCTTGAATGTATCCGGTTACGTTTCCGTTTTAACATTTTGGGGTTCCTTGCAATCAAGCAGGTGCACCTTTGGGGTGATTACTGGTTGTAAGAAATAACTGTATTGTCTGCATTCTTGAGGGTCTTATGTAATTTTGTGTTATCGTCTTGGAATAAATGTTCACCGCTTTGAAGTTCTCACATTAATTTTTTTTTTCGATATTATGCGTGAATTTTTTGTTTTTATAATTCTAATAACACGGTGAGTACGAAATTTTACCTGAAGCTTAAAATTCTTATTTATATTTACTTGCCAAACCTCAACTAGGTCGGATTTGTTGTTACGGAATTATTGAGTTTTTTTTAATATTCAATCATTTACTTTGATTCTGATGTAGCTATCAACTCAAGAAGCTTGAAATGATTATTCTATATAGACACGGAAAATCTCAACCAGATTGGTTCAATAATGAAAAATATTGGGTTTTTCTTTTCAAAAATTCTTCTTGAATGTTCTACAAGGTGTTCCTATAAATTGTAGGTACAAATGAAAACGGTAGATTCATTGGGTCATTTCAAGAAAAAATGTCCTATAAACATAGGGGCGCAAACGCTTTGTTTTCGAATAGAGGGTGTTAATGTTTGATTTTTTCTCATAGAACCTTCCCTTCACTAGATATTAAACTTGAATTTGGCAAAGATATTTCAATTTAAAGTTTTCATCATGTGATAATTTTAAGAAACAAGTGTGCTATAAACATGGGCACATGAACGCTTTGTTTTTGAGATGCAGGGTGTTGGAATTTAATTTTTTTTCTTATAGCTTCTGCAATTCACAAGATATTCGATTGAAATTTGATATAGATATTTCTATTTGTAGTTTTTATCACGAAATATGCTAACTTTGAAAGCAAATTTACAGGGTGATATTTCTTCTTGAACATTGTCTGCTTCTTTCCTCCATAACTTCTTTGGTCGAAAACTGGTAGTTTATAAAAAAGTAAAAAGAAACTTAGTTCCAGTACTAAACTTTTTGGTTTCTTGTAGTTTTGTAGTAACTGCTTAAAATTTCGAGAAAAAATTCTCTAGTAACTCTTAGGAAAATCCAAATGATTATAAAAAAGTAGGTTAGCTGTAATGAATAAATAGATTATTATAAGTTTTGGTACTTATGTCCCCATTCTGTAGAGAAAATAAATTAGGATTCGATAAGCTGGTATAATCATCACAGAAAAGTAGGACTACAAGAAACACCCTGTATCTGGAAGAAAGCGTTATCGGCCCATATTTATAGGTTTTTTTTTCTTAAAATAACCCAAGTAATCTCTCATTTTCTTTCGTACCTCCAATTTATAAACATTCTGTATAATTGTGAAATTTTGCATGAAGCTGTCAATTTTAATTTTATATCTACTCGATCGGAATGATTAGATAATTTTTTTCTTTTTCCTGCTTTGTTTTCTATGGTTTTGATGACCAGCCATATTCAGAAACAAAATTTCAGCCTGATTGGATCTGTTATCAAGGAAATAGTAGATATTTCTTTTCTAATATTCTGATGACTCGTAATCGCCTTGAAATTTTCGACGAAGCTTTTTTTTTGTTATTTTATAATGACACCCAAAGTTGGTACTATAGCCACGGAAATTTTGGCTACTTCTCAATCCCAACTCCGCTAGTTTTGTGTTCGCAGAAATATTGGCTGATTTTCTTCTTGAATCTTCTATGGTTCCAGTAACGCCATTAACACAAAATTTCACAAGATGCTTGTGTCAATGGATTGATGCAATTTTACTCCGTTAGTCAGGCTCCTTTTTTGAATAGGAAAAAGAATAAAATTTGACCAAGAACAATTCAATGGAAACTAAAGAATTAATTGATCTTTCACATGTGGGAATGGAATCAAGAGATTGGATTCTAATTTATTAATGTTGAGTAAGTACATAATTTTTTTCAATATTCATTGATCTTCTTATTACTTACTTCTCGTTCATTACTTCAGGAAGTAATACAGTCCTATCGATTTGCATGAAATTTGGTAGAACAATTTGGAAACCCCTTAATTTTTAAGCTGAACAATTTTTTCTGGGAAATGTACCTATGGCACAAAAATATCAAATATGTAATTTGGTATATATACCCTATGATAACTCTCAATAAATATTTCCACTACGAATTCCTACCCCTAAAAGAAAAAAAAACTTTGATAACATATTTTATTTGGAATCCGGAAGTACCTAACGACAGTTTTTTTTCTTCGCAAATGTTTGACATTCAAGAAGAGTTGAAATTCAAAGTATCACGACCAGAACAATAACAGATTTTGTATTTTTCATATATATCACTATTCCAAACTAGGAATCACCCGAAGCAAATCACTAATTCAATTGTTTCATCATTTGAATATACCGGATCATGATAACCATTGGCCCAATTTTTTTTTACACCCATCAAAACGTGCTATACGGAAGAATCGATGATTCATCCAGTTCTTGTCATAACTTTTCGCAACAATTCCATCCGTAATGTACGTCTACTTATTACTCCTACTGAATGTAGACGGAGTCAATACCACGCAAACAAAACGGCACTTTCACTTGTTTTATAGGCGGGATTCACATCAACTTAACGGATATGACCGACTTTTCGCATCTGGCGTTGGACACACGGAAACTACCACCGAAACTATTTCAATAAATTTCGATTTCATTATGATTCTTATGGTAGCAGGTTAATAGATATTCATATAGCCAACTCGATGCTATTATGAGTAAGTTTTATATGTAATGAATAGTAATAAACATATTTCATGTCTCTCTGTGATGCAACCGGAATTGCCGAAAGATAAAATACACTTCCCCAAGGAAGTCCAATCAGGAATTATTAACATCGAAGTAGGCTGTAAACGTCTAGTCGCGGCTTTATTTCAGGTTACAAAAATATCACGAAAAATTATTTTCATAATGTTTGTATCAGTGAAACCCCAAATTACGAAGGGACGCATACAGTCATGATTTCATAAACTGAAATTCAGGTTCTATAACGTAAAAATATCGTGGAAATCCAATGAAGAGATATACAGGGTGTCCCGGGAAGAATGCGACAAATGAATACCATAAATTAAGGTCATCATGCAGGACCCGTATCAAGATGTTTCAATCGCCTGAGTGCCTTCGTTGGGGATATACAGGGTGATGTTCATCTTATGAGAGAGATTTTACAGTTCAATAACTCTTTAACTAATCGACCGAATAATTTCAAATTTTGAGGTTTTGTCACCCTTTCCTATCGCCTTCCTTCAATATTTCTGAATTCGAGTAAATCAGATGCGGACTAGAAAAATTTCAGACTTTTCCTATTTTCGTAAATATTGGATCACCCTGTACGTGAACATTATGATTTTTTTCCATTTTCGGAACCACAAAGAATAAATTAATTATAAAAATTCTAAATCTCTGCTTGGCACGGTCATACAGGGTGATCAATAAACATTCCCTTATGAGTGAAATTTTTTTAGTTCAATAACTCTTCAAGGAATCCACCGAATAATTTCAATTTTTGAAGTTTTGTCGCCCTTTACTATCGCCTTCCTTCAATATTTCTGAAATCGAATAAATCAGATCCGGACTTACAGAATTTTAGACTGTTTCTATTTTCTTGAATATTGGATCACTCTGTACGTCAATATCATAATTTTTTCGTTTTCGTAACCACAACGAATTAATTCATAATCAACATTCTAAAACTCAGCTTGCCACCCTCATACAGGGTGACCAATAAACATTCCCTCATGAAAGAAGTACAACCGATTCAACCGAATAAGATAGCGAAATCTGTGAAACAACTATATCATATCAACGTGCCCAAAAATGCATTAAAATGGAGGAATATCATTTTGAACAATATCTGCTGAACTGAAAATATTTTATTTTTGATTAATTGTTTTCAAGATCAAATATTTTCAATTTATTTGCTGTTTTTGTTCTATTCTTTATCCAGCTTGTTGATTGAAAGTTTTCCTAAATAATTTGAGGAAAATTTAGGTGAGACATTCGTGAAGGGTGAAACAACTTTAATTTTCGAGATAATTCTACCGATAAATTCAAAATTTTTTGAACTATGAAATTTCTTTCATGAAGAAATGTTTATTGATCACCCTGAATAATGGCGCCAAGCAGAGATTGGAAATTTTTATTATGAATTAATTCCTCGTTATTATGAAAACGAAAAAAATCATGATATCAACATACAGGGTGATTCAATATTCAAGAAAATAGAAAAGGTCTTAAATTTTCCTAGTCCGGATCTGATTCACTCGATTTCAGAAATATTAAAGGAAGGCGATAGTAAAGGGAGACAAAACTTCAAAAATTGAAATCATTCGGTGGATTTCTTGAAGAGTTATTCAACTAAAAAAAATTCACTCATAAGGGAATGTTTATTGATCACCCTGTATGACCGTGTCAAGGATTGATTTAGAATTTTTATAATGAATTGATTCTGTGTTGTTCCGAAAACGGAAAAAAATCATAATGTTCACGTACAGGGTGATCCAATATTCACGAAAATAGGAAAAGTCTGAAATTTTCCTAGTCCGGGTCTGATTTACTCGAATTCAGAAATATTGAAGGAAGGCGATAGGAAAGGGTGACAAAACTTCAAAATTTGAAATTATTCGGTCGATTAGTTAAAGAGTTATTCAACAGTGAAATTTCACTCGTAAGATGAACATCACCCTGTATATCCCAAACGAAGGCACTCAGGCGATTGAAACCTCTAGATACGGGTTCTCCATGATGTCCTTAATTCATGGTATTCGTTTGTCGCATTCTTCCCGGGACACCCTGTATAATGTTGTCTTTGTTTGATTAAAATCTAGATGAAATACTCAAATAAACTAATAGATGAGTATTCGAAATTGATACAATGAAGTTTCACTATTTATTGGATCGAAAGCAATAACAATAACACAAACTGAACCATATTCAATATTGTGTCAATGACATTTTCAATACCTACTAACCCGAATTCTCCTATTCAAAATATTACTGAATGAGCCATTACCAACTTAATTGCGATTTTCCACAGCCAACCGGGATGTTAATAATTCCTGAACGGACTTATAAGATACATTTTCGATTTTCGATAGCTGTCCGATTTGGAAGTTTTTTTTTTAATGACAAGTATTTTTCTCCTGAACGTTAGAGCCTAAACCGTATGCGCATAAAAACCTCTATTTTATAAATACCGGGTGTAGCCTTATTTTTTTCAACATTCCCTTATTTAATTCACTTCATTATCTTCCTTATTAGGTACCTACTCGAGAAACACCATTTTATATAGCATAACATGATTTTAAGGAAAATGAAGATCCAAATTTATCATTCTTCTCAAATTTTCTATATGATTCCTCATATACTATCCACCCAAAATTTTGTATGAAGATTAAAATGATTCTACATATACAAGAAAAATCTCAATATGATTTTTCCAATTCATTTCCCAATATTCTTGTTGAATTTTTTATGGTTCAGATGATGTGATCTCGCACAAAGCTTGAAATTGTTATTTCATAGAAACATCTGAAGTCTCAATTGCGTCACTCCCAAATTCCACTCAATTAACGAGCGCTCAAAAGCTCTTTACCCCAAGTCAGTCCATTTCTCGATTTTTTTCTTCGTTCATTGGGGTGTAAAAAATGTATGGATGATAAATAATTCGAAAATTATCGGTTTTGTGGGAAGGTACCTTTTCGACATATCCATAACCCATATTTATCGAACTGATATGTATATTATATGTTAGTTTTGATTTATTAGATGTCCTTTCTGATAACATTTTGTCACTCAAAGTGAGTTACGAGTATTTCGATTGATTGACTTCTGTGTTAGCATACCTGTCTAATATTTGTCCAATTACTCTCGAGAATTGTCAACTTTAAATCGGCATCATGATGTTATTGATTTTAACATGTGCGCATGGATTCTTGAACTCAATTTTATACAGGTCCTTTGACAGATTTCAATTAATTATTCACAATGATTTGTCAGAATTCTTTGAGAACTGAAGTTGAAACAAACTCCTCAAAGATGTCACAGTTGTTAATATCCTCTTACATAAGAATTGGCACTGAAACCAACATCAGAAACAAGTTGCCAGTATTTTTTACTTTTATGGAATTTTCGTCATATCAATTGGGATAATATTGATGTATTTTATAAAAAAATCGTCCTAGATATTCCCAATGGTTTTTTTCCCAAATTTCATGAGTATAGTAAAATTGGAAGAAATTCGATATCTCAGAATTTATTTGTCAGTGTTCACTGAGATTCTGTTCATTTATAGAGTTCATCGCTAAAATAACGAATTTTACAACAATTCAGCAACTTTTCATCTGTCATTTTCATTGTCAGTATTACTAGTCTTTGCCTTCATTACCCCCAAATTTTCTTCCTAAAGCCTTCTTTTGAGGTCTGCAAAAAGCCAGATCTGGAGAATAAGCGATCGTTCAATTTGACCATGGTTTTCATCGAATTGAGAAATGGGGCATTGTCAATACACGAAAGTCGTTTGTATTCACTTTTCAAAAAACAACAAATGTAGTGTCACTTAAGCATTCAATACCTCGATCCATACTTGACTCTATGTGGGAGACGTCAAAACTCTATCTCAATTTTTATAAACAGTTTAAGACTGAATTAACAGGCCAATTGAAAAGTCCTCGGTCTACCATAGTAAAACACATTTTTTTGGCATAATTCGATTTTATTATTCAACATAGTTGCCTTCGAGTGCGATACAGCGATTATAGCGATTTTCCAACTTTTCGGTACTATTTTTATACTACGATTTGTCTTTCGCTTCAAAATAGGCCTCAGTTTCGGCGATTACTTCTTCATTGGCGCTAAATTTCTTTCCAGCGAGCATTCTTTTGAGGTCTGAGAACTGGGGGCCAGATCTGGCGAATACGGTGGATGCAGAAGCAATTCGAAGCACAATTCATACAATTTTGCTATTGTTTTCACGGCGCATTGTCTTGATGAAACGGCACCTTTTTTTTCTTCAAATGGGGCCGTTTTCTAACGATTTCATCCTTTAAAAGATCCAATAACGCTATATAATAATCACTGTTGATGGTCTGGCCCTTTTGGAGGTAATCAATGAATATTATACCTTGCGCATCCCAGAATACTGATGCCATAACCTTGCCAGCTGACTGTTGTGTGTTTCCTCGCTTTGGATTCTGTTCATTGTGTGCAGTCCATTCAGCTGACTGTCGATTGGACTCTGGAGGGAAATGATGGAGCTATGTTTCATCCAATGCCACATCTCGCAAAAATTCAAAAATTTCGATTTTGCACTTAAACAGCTTCAAACACTGCTCAGAATCATGAACAGGTTGTTTTCCTAATGCAGATCCCGGAAAATCTTCATCAAGCCTTCTTCAACTGTATTTTGTTCCTTCAAAAAGCAATATTTTATCAACACACGTAATTCTTTTTTTTTAATCTTTTTACGAATAACAACGCAATATCATACAAACTGATGGTCAGACTGCTGTCAAATTTTGACACGTATCGTTTGAAGGTTGGTACTAACTAAAATAATATGGATTTAATACTAGCACCCCCATCTGTGAATCAGACCAGGGACTTTTCAATTGGCCTAATTTCTGGATGATTGCTGATTTGGAGTCAAAAAACTGAACAATAACCTATTAATTTCTGTAGAATTTTCACATACCTACATATATATTTTTTTCTTACGATGCTATGGAGCTCAATTCTCATCGTAAGTGTTCACTCCATGAAATCAGGACCAGGATTCTTTCAAACTTGATGTATTTCAGAAATAAGTAAATATTCTTCATATTTACGATCGTTCGAAGAAATATCCACATTTATGTCCTCTAATTAATAATGGTCGAAGTGAATGTTTATCGAAACACAAATTAACTATGCCGAAGGAATGATCTTAAGATTCATTCCGGTAAATTCACATCTATTGAGAAAATTGATGCTTTCCAAGTTATCATTATTACACTATTGTGGATAATAATTAAAGATTCTCGGTTCATTCAGTATTATGAAATAAGTAAGTATAACGAGTTATGAAATTCAATTTCCAATCCAAATATGCCATAAACGGTGACATGTCAATTACACCCGTATACCATATTTGAATACCATGAAAGAAAGTTGTGATGAAATTGTTTTTGGTGGCCCGTTTTGGTGAAGTCATTGCAACATAATCCGTACATTGATGTAGAACTAATCGATGGACATTTTGGGGCATTTTTTATACCACTAAATTTCTAGACGTTATAATTCTTGCTCCAAGTTTTCAAACTTCATAATCTCTCGAACATAAAATATGAAGCAGTGTAAATTGTAAAAATAACTTTGTAAAAAGTTTCCAGTCATAAATTAATATTTAAATTCTGATTCTCATCAGTAATAGGCCAATTGAAAAGTCCCCGGACTACCATAGTAAAACACATTTTTTTGGCAAAATTCGATTTTATTATTCAACATAGTTGCCTTCTAGGGCGATACAGCGATTATAGCAATCTTCCAACTTTTCAATACCATTTTTGTAGAACGATTTGTCTTTCGTTTCAAAATAGGCCTCAGTTTCGGCGATTACTTCTTCATTGTCGCTGAATTTCTTTCCAGCGAGCATTCTTTTGAGGTCTGAGAACAGGAAATGTCTCTAGGGGCCAGATCTGGCGAATACGTTGGATGCAGAAGCAATTCGAAGCCCAATTCATGCAATTTTGTCATTGTTTTCATTGACATGGCGCATTGTCTTGATGGAACAGCACCTTTTTTTCTTCGAATGGGGCTGTTTTTTAACGATTTCATCCTTTAAACGATCCAATAACGCTAGATAATAATCGCTGTTAATGGTCTGGCCCTTTTGGAGGTAATCAATAAATATTATACCTTGCGCATCCCAGAATATTGATGCCATAGCCTTGCCAGCTGACTGTTGTGTTTTTCCTCGCTTTGGATGCGATACATCCTGTGCAGTCCACTCAGCTGACTGTAGATTGGACTCCGGAGTGAAATGATGGAGCCATTCTTCATCCATTGTCACATATCGACGCAAAAATTCGGGTTTATTGCACATAAACACCTTCTAACCTTCTAACGCACTGCTCAGAATTATTTACATGTTGTTGCTTCTGATCGATTGTGAGCTCGCGCGGAACCCATTTTGCACACAGCTTTCTCATGTACAAATATTCGTGAATGATATTATGATGTACACGTTCAGATGATATCTTCACAATGTCTGCTCTCTCGATCAACTTCACTTTACGGTCATTAATAATTATTTTATGAATTTTTTTTTATTTTTTCGTCGGTGACAGCCTGTTATGGGCGTCCATCAAGCCAATATTTTGCTTCAACTGTATTTTTTCCCTTCAAAAAGCAATATTTTATCAGCACACGAAATTCTTTTTTTTCATCTTTTTTTAAATAACAAAAGTAGCTACACTCACAACGCAATATCTCACAAACTAATAGTCGGACTGCTGTCAAATTTTCACACGTATCGTTTGAAAATTGGTACTCACTAAAATCCATATGGATTTAATACTAGCATCGCCATCTGTGCATCAGACCGGGGACTTCAATTGGCCTAATACATCGAGATAGGATATTCTATCTCGATGGCCTAATATAATCGATGGACATTTAGGGATATTTCTAGACCTTTTAATTCTTGTTCAAAGTTTTCAAACTTCACAATCTCCAAAACATGAAATATGAAGCAGTGTTAATTGAAAATTGAAAAAAGTTTGTAGAAAGTTTCCAGTCATAAATTAATAGTTAAATCCTGGTTCTCATCAGTAGAACTGATTATTTTTACTTTTGGTTTTTTATTTCTAACTTTGAAATTGTACGAGACAAAAAATTTCGAACCCCATTGAAATTCTCACAGTTTTGAAATGTGCGAAACCAAAAATCGGAAAGAAAACACACAAATTTTGCACTATGATTTATTATCTAGCTCAAGAGAAAAATCCAAAAAATTAAGAAAGAAAAAATTTAAATAAATTCATTTATCACGAATTTGGTTACTTATAAACATAAAATAATGAATATTCATTGCTTTGATGATACTAAATACAAAATTTCCGCTGAAAGATTGAACTTCAGTGTAAAATTTGAATTGGATTCGAATTTTTTTCTCCTCCTTTGATTTCCTGAGATGAAAGAAGAAAAAGTTGATGCTATTCAGATTTTGAACGTGTGGATTTCTTGAATATAGCGATAAAAATTTCACCCAAAGTATTCCATTTCATGATTTTTATCTGATATCATGTGAAAATTGTTAATTTTCATGGTAGCTACTCTCTAATGTATATAAATAAAATAAAAAATGGTTCGCTCATTATTTGGACGTCTGGGAGAGTGAAAGCATTTCCATTGAATGAAATTAATTTTAACAGATCATCTGAGAAAAATAATCATTTGTATGCGAGTTTAATATATTCGAGTTTTACTAGAACAGGTGAAATTTCACTGGTACAAAACAACAATATGTGCACGATTCACAAACCGACTTATTTTTGAATACGAAAGTGCTTCAGATATAAATTAATCATGTTAATTAATGGTCCGATATTATGAATAGGAATTCACACTTCCGTTGTCTGAAGGCTGAGGTGAGAACACTCTCTTATTTCAATAGTAATCTGAATCGAAATTCTTCTTATTAGTCTCGAACTACTATATGATTCCGAAGATTATACACATAAATAAAAGAATTCACCTCGATTATCACCGAAAAAAATTATTCTGGAGTAGGTCAAATGTTATACTAGATATTAACTTTGGTCTAGGTATTATTTTGTAACCTTTGAAATCGTTGAACATCAAGGAAACCTTTAGATTGGTCACTTTGAGTTCACTCCTTCCAATAATAAAAGGTTGAAATTATGTAGTAGGTATGTAATATTTCTTATTTAAGTAAACATGTATAGAACGATCTCAGACCTCAGATCTCAGGGTGTTTCATCATGAACTGGAAAACCTATATAGTTGCATAGATAACACCGGTAAAATCATTTATTGCCTTATGGCGTATACCTCGTTTTCGAAGCATAAGCGAGATACAGGGTGTTCAACGTCATTTCGTAGCTACATTCTATTGAGTGTGGTCAAGTATGTAACGGGTATTTTTTTTTCGAGGCTTTAAGTTGGCATTACTGTTCAAGATGGCGACCGATTTAACAGCTGTCAAGTGATTTATTCTCAGTTTGGTTTGGCAATTCATCATGAATAGACTCACGCCAGAACAACTCTTGCAAATAGTGCAAGTTTATTCCGAAAATAATGGTTCTGTGCGGAATACGTATCGCGCACTACGTCCATTTTATTTTGTTTAGCGATTAAGCGCACTTCTGGTTGAATGGCTACGTCAACAAACAAAACTGCCGCATTTGGAGTGAAACTTATCCTCAAGTGTATGTTGAAACACCGTTACATCCAGAAAAACTGACTGTTTGGTGCGCTTTATGGGCTGGTGGAATCATTGGTCTGTACTTCTTCAAAAACGATGATGTCCAGAACTTTACAGTCAATGGTGATCGGTATAGAGCCATGATTACTAACTTTTTCATTCCTGAATTGAACAACTATGATGTCCAGGAGCTGTAGTTCCAACAGGACGGCGCAACATGTCACACAGCTCGTGCCACAATCGATTTATTAAAAGACACGTTTGGTGACCGCCTAATTTCACGTTTTGGACCTGTGAATTGGCCTCCAAGTTCTTGTGATTTAACACCGTTAGACTACTTTCCGTGGGGCTATGTAAAGTCATTGGTCTATGCGGATAAGCCACAAACCCTTGACCATTTGGAAGACAACATTCACCGTGTTATTGCCGATATACGGCCGCAAATGTTGGAAAAAGTCATCAAAAATTGGACGTCCAGATTGGACTACATCCGAGCCAGCCGTGGCGATCATATGCCAGAAATCATATTTAAAATGTAATGCCACAAGATTATCTTGCGGATAAATAAAATTCATGTCAATCGAATAATCCATCGTTGTTTTATTGCAATTTAAAGTTCTATAGCTCTAAAAAAAACATTTGAAGTCGCGATTTCTTGTCACATCAGAGTAGTTTTGAGTGCTCAATTCAGAAAAAGTGAAGAAAAAATTCAAAATGGCAGAAAACCTGGAATGTTCGTGATTTTTTTTGTTTTCAAATTGAATTACATCTTTTGAATGAACTCAATTTTCTTAAAATTTCTTAGAAAACATTTTTTCATAAATCGAACAGAAAAAAAGGAAATTTCACCCAAAATTTTTGAAATGATTCAGGAATTTACTTTTTTTATACCTAAAACGAATATGAAAACAGGAAAATATGAAACGGTTCCTTTATCAAAGGATTAGATCAAATTTACATTCCATAGGTAATACCTCAAGGTCGAGAGTTTGACTCTCAGCAGAGATACATTGAGATTGCAGTAAAATTTTTATTGTAATAAATTTTTATTATCATCTGAAATGTTTCGACAGTCCAATTTCAAAATTTTGGTCCTCATATCCCATCCAATTTTTTTTCGTTTATGTCAGACGACCGAAGGAGAAATTTGGATGGCTTCAATGAAGGAACCGTTTGGTATTTTTCGATTCTTTTGTCATATTCGCGTTATGTCTAATGAATAGTACAATCGTCAAACATTTCATCAATTTCGGGTGTTTTTATTTTTCGCTGTAGACATGTAAAAAAATTTGTTGTACGATTTATGAAAAAAATTTTTCACAGAAATTCTTATGAAAGTTGAATTCATTTATTACTCATAAGACAAAAATAATTCCCGGTGTCATCTACACGACTATATCTATATGTTTGTCTAGTTTATGATGGAACACCCTGTATATATATATGTTAATTTTCCCGATCTTGGCTTCCATTAATTGGTATTGGATCACTCATTAGAGATAAGTTGGATTATATTCTATTGTCGAACACAAATTACTTTCATACTCCAGTTCATATAAATATATTCGGTGAAACTATACGTTGAGATCACTAAAAGAGAAAGTATTCAAATTCTGGAGGCTAATTATATTTGTTGAAAATCATGTTCCAGAATGATTGGAGAAATTTAGGGAAGGTGAATCATTTTGAATTTCATTCAGTATTTATTTCATATTTCTTATGTGCGGGATTTTTTAATTGCGTTTGACGTTGTTTCGACATCAATGTTATCATCTTCAGAAACGAAAGATCAAACAAAATGTCTAAAAATATCAGGGGCCGAAGATAAAGACCAAGTTCGTTAATTTTGAAATCCGTTGAATGGTCCAGGAGTTATCACTAATATAAAATTTTGTTTTTTGAATAACTGAAAAATAATCGAGCTGATTGAACTGAAATTTAGAAATCAGTTGCAAACTTGTGAACTAATGTTCATTAGTGTTTCATGAGATTCTTGTCATTGAAATTTTGTAATATTTTATGGCTTTTTAGAAACAGATAAACAGTTTTAGCGCATGATTAGCAGCAATAGATTCATCGATTTTATCCTTTTACGACCCACATATTCTTTATTGTAGCACTTCGCTCATTAAGTCCTGGGCATAACGTAGTCGCTTACATGTACAGGTGTCCCAAATTCGATACTCACTGAATGCATCTCGAAAACTATGAGACTTGGAGAAAAAATGTTCAAGGAGCCCCGAGCTCTTTTTTCGAAATATTAAGATATCAGAAAAAAAGTCATAGATATCTCGGTTCGTTCTCGAATTACAGGGCGTTTTTAAAAAATGACTGTTTCAAATATTTCGCTATATCTTGGTTTCTGTTCGAGATAATTAAATAATTCTTAAACGTTTTTTCAGTAGTTTTAATGGTTTATAAGATACTAATAGCAGATGAGAGAAATTAATTACCGTTTTAGAGATATAGAGAAAAGTTGGTGTTTCTAAAATGGGATACCCTATATTTTTCAACGGAGTTTTTTAGCCGCAAATTTGTAAAAAGTATATTCCGTTATCGGTTTTTCTAGAATGTCGTCCGTTTCGAAGATATTGAGTTTTTCGACCCTATACGTATATAAATATTCTTCATTTATTTCGAGATTCAATTAAATTTGTGTTCATTGCATGATTGTAGTCCAGTCATATATGGTGTTCCATTCAAAAAACACCAACACACCTCTATATCTCTGAATCCATAATTAATTTCTAATTGAATGGGAACACCCTATATATAACTATAAATAACGACGGACAAAAAATGAATTAAATCTCGGAATAAATGAAAAATATGTATTCTTTATATAAGGAGTCTCATCAAGAAAATAAACTCAAAAAACTCAATAGTATGACATTTTTCTAATACCCATATCAGGTAGGTTCTCGACAAAAAAACTGCTTTGAAATATATAGGGTGTTCCATTAAAAAAGCGCCAACTCTTCCTATATCTCAAAAATGAGAATTTATTTCTATGATTTGTTATGGGTGTTATGGGTGTATAAATCATAAAAATTATCCACTGAAAAAAACGTTTCAAAGTTTCCCAATATCTCGAACAGAAACCAAAATGTAGTGAAAGATTTGAAAGAGTCATTTTTCAGAAACGCCCTGTGACTCGACAATGAATGAAGATATCTATGATCTGCTTTCTGATATCTTATAATTTCGGAAAGATTGAAGATTGTTTCTCTAAGTCTTATGGTTCTCCGAATGCTTTCAGTGTGCAGCGAATTTGGGACAATGATTTGTCTTTGTTTCCGATATAGGTTTGAACATAGGCAACCACTTCTTCATTAGAACCGAATTTTTTTTCCTGAAGCACCTTTTAATGGAGCAGATTATTAATAACACTTATCAAACCATTGCTTTGCTGGCACAGTAGTTTTTCTCTTCAAAAAACACGAAACTCGTTATTACCCATTTTTCAAACAACAATAAATGTAGCGTCCGTTATCCCCCAATATCTCCATCCTGACTCAACTTTCATATTCCAAAATTATGGCACTGGGAGTGCCATCATGAGAAGTTCAAAGATGTTTTTCAATTAGCCTCATATCAATGATAATTGATAAGTAGTTGCCATAATCATAGAAAACGTCTACTCCAATTGTTATTAATTGGAAAAAAACTACCGATTGAATTCACAGTCCACATGTTGTCATATGGTATTCAGCGACACAAATACTCTGTGAAGATGAAATAATTAAAGCAATGAATTAAGAATTTCCATCTTTCGAATTGGTGAATCCAGGTTACTTTCTACTATTCTTTCTGCTCGCTGTACAAATGTTATTCAATGTCTATTAATTGATGGTCGCATAATCCAAGCAACACATAAATCACAATAACGTTATCCTCAACTACACTAGTGCTTTAGACACAAGTGACCAGTTGGTGGGTGATGATTGTAGAAATTTTGCAATAACCTAGAAACCCAATGACTCATTCATAACTCTGGGGCTCAATGAGATAAACACTACAAATTTTACATTATGGTTTATTACATCCTTATGGAAAATTTAAATTATTATAAAAGCTAGGAGAAAAATTATAAAAAAAGTGTTTGGAAGATGGTAGACTCGAACCCAGGTATTTCGGGTCAAAGTTTGACCAAATCAAGTCAAAATTTTATTTGAAATATTATTTGAAAAAAAAAAGTTGAGGGATGTGGAGCTTAAATTAAAAAAAAGCATAGGGAGACCTGCTTTTGAAATTAAAAATCCATGAATTCCTGAATTTCCCTTGGTAATAATCAGTAAAAGAATAATGGTCTGATTACTTTCTAATCACAAATTGTGAATTTGTGATAAGCACAACCAATTCTAGTTTCAGCCACATCGCTGTATAGGCAATCAAATTACCTTTCATTTGATGTATCACAATCCATATATTCCAATTTTAAAAAATTAATTAGAGGGGTGCCACCCTCAGATGGTTTTTTCGGAACAATATCGTCATAGGAATTAGTCCTCCCTAATATAGAACTTGAAAACTATTTTTGGATTCTTCAAAACTCTTCACTCTCATCACCTTTTGCCGATAAGTTCAATATTATATTATTTTGATTTTGGAAATTTTAACTGCGTTGTGCACAGAACATAAATAACTTTCAATTTAACCAACACTCGCCATTTCTTGCCTATTCAAAAAATGTTGGGGGTGGATACCCCCTTCATGGGGGTGGTTTTTTCGAAACAAAATCATGATGTAAATTCGTCCCTCGCAACACAGAATTCAACCAGTTTTTTAAAATCTTCGAAAATTCTTCGTTTCTGAGTTTTGGGGGCGGGTCAAATTTTCTTTGAGACATCCTGTATACCTAAATACACATATACTATACAGGGTGAGTCTTTGACTTGTACATATATTTCAACTGAAGGTTCCTGAAACACTTTTTCGTCTACCATTTTTTCCGATTCGCCTCGGTTAAAAAGATACAGGCTGTTAAAAATCCATAAGAATATCTAATTTTCAGTTATATCTCGCAAATGTGTATATATAGTAGCCATATGGGAAGTTGTGAATTCGAGTGCTCCATATTATTTCGTGAATTAAAGACGCAATATATTTTAAATATTGGCGAAATTATAAAAGGATAAATACAAGTAGAAAGTTCATATTTGGCTGAGTGATTTTCAAATCAATTTAATTTTTTTTCGCGTGTATTTGCGATTATTTGAGTGGAAATTTATCATTCATTCCGGGATATCCTGATTATCACACGACATCTGGAGGTATCACAAGCAAGAGTTATAAAGCGTAACATACACGTCGAGATATCGAAAAAGGAGGATGGCAGTAAATGAGGAACTAGCGAGGTTTTTAAAGACTGAATTTGCCAATCAAACCATCATTATCAAGGAGGAACTTGCGAAATTAAGAGAAGAAATAAAGCAGGTGGGGATAGACACGGGTGAAAGATTGGAAAACTGTGAACAAAGACTCTCCAGAGTAGAAAGCGAGATATTGGAGATAAAGAGAAGATCGTTGAAGAATAATATCATCATCTCTGGATTGGAACCCGATAGTTCCAATTTGGTAAAGTGCGTTGTCTCCAAACTGAATGCCATTTTGAATATCAATCTGCTAGAAACAGAAGTTAATAATATATATAGATTGGGAAAAACTAAACCAGTGGTAAAAATCGAATTTGTATCCTTCCTGGCCAAGTCTAAGGTTATAAAGAATCGACACAAATTAAAGGGATCCCGTATTTTCATAAACGAAGACCTTTGTGAAGAAGATCGTGACGATTTCAAAATACTGCGCCAACAACTGAACTTGGCAAGAGCGAACAATCAGAGGGCATACATCTGGCAAAAGCTCCTTGTCGTAAATGGTGAGAAATTTTCTGTGCAGCAACTTAAGACTCAAACTGTATTGGAACTACAGACTCATATTGAAGAAAATCCATCTAGCATACCAACTGATTTAGTAAGCAGCGCACCTAATAGTCCGGCCCCCATATCCCGTATTACACAGATGTTAACTGAACACGAACACTTGACAGTGGAAGAGGACTCTAAGATCAGCAAGGAGATTTCAACGATAAATCAGGTGCTGGAAAGGACCAAGGAGTGGGAAATAAAGAGCAGAACGAGATCACAGTCTTCGGGGAGTAGTAGTGCCAGGAGAGAGCAAAAACTGGTAACAACAGAACCAAAGCAGTCATCAGGTAGTGGAGTTGCCAAGAAAGAACAAAAAGCTGATAACAGTGGAAAGAAAGGAAAGAAGGGTGGTTAGAAAAGCTAAGGTAAACTACTCTTTATTCATCTATTTTAAGTTTTAATTGTATATACATGGATCAATTCTTGAGGGATTTTGAGGGGGAAACACATGAAGCAGAATATATAGATTATGTTGGGGATCTCAAACATTATAACATAGAATCAAAATTTAAAATCATTCACAATAATATCAGAAGTATCGACAGGAATTTTGACGAGTTCAAATTAATGTTGAGAACATATACAGATGATTTTCATGTGATTGTTTTAACGGAAACATTTATGATAGATAACGTGGATCTTTATAAAATCGAAGGATACACATACATGTATAATTATGGAACTTTCAACAAAAATGACGGGGTTGTGATATATATCAGGAACGATTTGATGTTTAACGGCAAGATAATAAGTATAGGAGAAATTAAAGCGGTGGAACTAGACCTTGTATTCGAAATGAAAAAACTTAAAATAACAGGAATCTATCGTTCTCCAAAAGGATGTCCAAAAAAGTTCAATAGAGACTTAGCTGAATACATTGGAACAACAACAAGTAATGATAGTACGTGGGATTATCATTTAATGGTAGGAGATATTAACATTGATCTTTTATCGAATAATGAAATAGTTGATGAATACATGAATGTCTTCAGTTTTTTTGGATATAAATCCTATATAAATAATGTAACTAGGCCTTCTAGTGGTAGTTGCCTTGACCATATATTTCTGAGATGTCGCCAATCTGTTGTAAATCAGAATAGATCGTTTATTATTCGTACGGACATCACTGATCATTATACAATTAGTTTATGCCTCAACCTGAAAGAAAAACCTCCCGAAAAAGTTATTAAATATAAAACTTATATTGATTATCAGAAATTAAAAAATGATTTAAAGGAAATTGATTGGCACGAATTGATGAAAAATAAAGATGTAGACTCATTCGCAGAATTGTTTATTGATTTATTAAAATATTACACACAGAAACATACAACAAAAATTGAGTTGAGCCATAGGAAATCTGGGAGAAGCAACTGGATCACTCAGGGATTACTAAGAGCCATAAACAGAAAAAACTATTTATACAAGGAAATGATGAAATATCAATACAATACTGAGTTGAAACAACAATATACAAGATACAGAAATATTTTACACAAGTTGATCAGGAATGCTAAAAGAGATTACATGAACACCTTTGTCACGAAATACACTTCAGCAACAAAATCACTTTGGTCTTACGTGGATAACCTCTGCGGTAGATCCAAACCTGCAACAGAAATAAAATCTATCATTAATAATGAAGGACAGGAAGTAACAAACACGGAACAAATTGTAGAGGAATTCGGAAGATATTACAACGAAGTAGGTAAAAAGCTAGCAGATAATATACCTTATAGTTTAGAAAAGAAAGAGGGTGAAATTTTTTGTAATGAGACATTTTTTCTATTCCCAACAAGTCCAAATGAAGTGAAAGAAGTGATACAAAAACAAAAAAACGGAGGATCTCCTGGCGTTGATGGAATTAGATCAGAACTGCTGAAGAATATTCAAGAAGAAATTGTTGAACCCCTTGTATTAATGACGAATATGTGTTTCGAGTCAGCTAGGTTTCCTAGAATTTTCAAAGTGGGGGTTATCAAACCAATTTTTAAATCAGGAGAAAAGGACAAGATGACAAATTATAGACCGATATGTCTTATATCGAATGTAGCCAAAATTTTAGAGAAATTATTGAAGATCAGAATTGTCAAGTTCCTAGAAAAAAATAAAATTATATCTGAACACCAGTACGGTTTCAGAGAAGGTAAATCGACTGAAGATGCGATTAGGAGAATGATAGCGAGGATATACGGTTGGTTAGATGGTAGAAAAACTGGTCTGTGTGTCTTTGTAGACCTTGAAAAGGCCTTCGATACTGTTTCACACAAAAAACTTTTAGATAAACTCTACCGAAACGGATTCCGGGGTAAATCATATGAATTATTGAAAAGCTATTTAACTGATAGAGTCCAATTTGTAAAAATAAAGGATTATTCTAGTAAGGTGAGGAACATCAAATGTGGAGTACCCCAAGGAACAGTGATGGGACCGATATTGTTCTTAGTTTATATGAATGGTTTATTACAAATGGAGAAGAAAGGTGAGGTTATCAGTTTTGCGGATGACACTGCCATATTGTACGAGGGAAATTCTTGGCAAGAACTGAAATCTGAGTCTGAAAAAGACCTTTTCAAAATAAAACAGTGGTTTGAGATGAATGAATTAACAATGAACGTGAAAAAAACAAAGTACTTACCGTTTACTTCCTATGAGTCAGGTCTTCCGTACTTGGGTCCTCTGAAAGTCAACGATTGCACAATCATACCCGAAACTGACTCCATCAAGTATCTCGGCATTACCATCGATAGACATCTAAAATGGAACTTACATATAGACAATTTGGTAAGAAAACTTAGATGCCTTCTATCAAAGTTTAGATACCTTAAAAAGTATTTGGAAATAGAAAGGCTAATGCAGATATATAATGCTCTATGCCAATCGCTGATAAAGTATGGAATTATTGCCTGGGGTGGAGCATACGAATGTCATATAAAAAGAGTAGAAGTGGTCCAGAAATGGTTGCTCCGTGTAATCTACGGAAAGCCCCATTTGTTTCCTTCAGACGAATTATACTTCTTATCGCGGGCAATGAATCCTCAACAGTTATTTGTATCCCAGATATTAACGGCCATCTGTTCTAGAAGAATACAACTCACATTAAGACAAACCGATTGCAGTTATGAAACAAGAAGTAAGATAATTCACGTGATTCCTAGAGCAGAAAAGCGAATTGGACAAAGATGCTTCACATACCTGGCTCCACGCATTTATAGTATGATCCCGAAGAACCTGAAAGACATAGGACACAATAAAAAACAACAAATTATGATAAGGAAATGGATTTTTGAAAAAGGAAGAAAATATATTCAATCCATAATCAATGGTTGAATCATGGATGAAACCTCATATCCAAGAATTCCTGCCTACCTTAGATCGGCCTCTAGATGATGCACCGGTAATCCTCAACTGCATGTCACCAAGGTTACAACACTAAAGAGTCATCACTGAGTTCTCGACACTTCAAGTTATCCTCATTTTGATATGATTCGATCAATTCCATTATTTATTCAGTTTTTATTCAGAATTAGATTTATTTCAAATGTGGCTATTGTAATA
The DNA here is from genome assembly GCF_914767665.1 of Harmonia axyridis. Classification (NCBI taxonomy): domain Eukaryota; kingdom Metazoa; phylum Arthropoda; class Insecta; order Coleoptera; family Coccinellidae; genus Harmonia; species Harmonia axyridis. The sequence continues at coordinate 4,683,772 of NC_059508.1, forward strand.
TTGTTCATATGTTAATTGTATATCGCGTACAGGCTTCAGCCTCTGCGATTTATGTTTATGTCACAATAAACTATTATTTATTTATTTTTTATTTAAATGGAAGAAAATGATTTTCAAAATATAGTTTTTTATTGATGTGATGAATGTTTTCCGAACATAAGATTCCATCAAAGTCCGGTCAACTCCAGAGTGGCCGCTATACTGAGTGAGAAAAAAAATTGTAGGGGAAAAGGTGTTTCTTTTGATCACAGGAAGTTTCGTTTGAGGCATTTGTGCAAGTCGAAGACTCACCCTGTATACTATATAAAGGATATTGCTGAATTGGAGGTATAAAGAAAGTCAGAGATTTCTTGAATAATTTTGAGAAAAAAGTCCTATAAATGCTTTGTTTTCGATATACCGGGTGTTTCTTGTAATCCTAATTTTTTGTGATGATTTAACCAGTTTATCGAATTTTCATTATTCTTCGCTATAGAGAGGATAAATGAGTAACTTATAATTAATTTATTCATTCACAGCTGACTAACTAAATCTTCATACTAATTTGGAATTTTCTGGGGATTACTAAAGAATTGTTTTAATTTTTTTCTCGAAATCGATAGCAGATAATACAAAACTACAAGAAAACAAAAAGTGTAGCTAGTACTGTTCCAGAAAGGTATCTCCCTGAATATTTGCATTCAAAATTAGCATATCACAGGATGAAATATAAATTGGAATATTTGTATGCCAATTTGGAATGCGATATCTTGTGAAAAGAAGGTGCTATATGAGAAAAAAACCTGAAAAAAACCAAACTTTAACACCCCGCATCTCGAAAACAAAGCGTTTGAGGTCCCATGTTTATAGGACTTTTTTCATCTTAAACTAATTCGAAGAATCTGTCATTTTCGTTTGTAAAGGGTGTTTTTTTAGAGCTATAGAACTTTAAAGCTAGCGGTGTTAAATCACAAGATCTTGGAGGCCAATTCACAGGTCCAAAACGTGAAATTAGGCGGTCACCAAACGTGTCTTTCAATGAATCGATTGTGGCACGAGCTGTGTGACATGTTGCGCCGTCTTGTTGGAACCACAGCTCCTGGACATCATGGTAGTTCAATTCAGGAATGAGAAAGTTAGTAATCATGGCTCTATACCGATCACCATTGACTGTAACGTTCTGGCCATCATCGTTTTTGAAGAAGTACGGACCAATGATTCCACCAGCCCATAAAGCGCACCAAACAGTCAGTTTTTCTGGATGTAACGGTGTTTCGACATACACTTGAGGATTAGCTTCACTCCAAATGCGGCAGTTTTGTTTGTTGACGTAGCCATTCAACCAAAAGTTTGCTTCATCGCTAAACAAAATAAAATGGACGTAGTGCGCGATACTTATTCCGCACAGAACCATTATTTTCGAAATAAAATTGCACTATTTACAAGCGTTGTTCAGGCGTGAGTCTATTCATGATGAATTGCCAAACCAAACTGAGAATAAATCACTTGACAGCTGTTAAATCGGTCGCCATCTTGAACAGTAATGCCAATTTAAAAATATATACCTCGAAAAAAAACACCCGTTACCTTCAAATTAGGAATACCTTGTATGCAGATGCAGGTATGTGGTCTACAACGGCGCAATTGGTACATGAATAAACAAGCTATATTTTTGTATTTGCAGCTTGTATTTTTGAGCTGGAGCAACAGCTCGTTACAATTCAGCATTCACTGATTTGTTTCTATTTGAAAACAATAATAAAATTCTTCATACACTCCCACCCAGAAACGACCAATTCGAACCGGTAAACATTCTGAATTAATCAAAACGTTTCTCGAACTAATCGAGATGAACAATAATCTATTATTATCCCAAATTTGACCGGACAAAAAATTCCGCAAGACAAATTTGATAGTTGCCTTGAAATGAATCAACAACAGAGTCCGTTGGTGTGGTCAGACAGTCATCTGCGGTATGGTAAGAGGTAAGGTAAGGCATGCCACGGTTTCGAGGCTATTCATAATAATAGAGTATTGTTCGGGTTTAGTGACACTTTCTCTTATCCGGGTGCACGGATATGGGTACCAGATTTTGTAGAGTGAAAGCGACGAGTGTATTCAACTTGACGTCATTTGGTTCCGCTTAGAACCTACGCTCACGTTCGTCTACATAGGGCTGGGCTGGGAGAATAAGAACAATCGGGAGATAGATCTCTAAATTTCATACATTCAACGGTTTATAAAATAGCACTTGTTTAGTTTTACTCATTAAAATTTCATAAGCCAACTGTTTCACCTCTATACTTAACTGGCAAATTGAAAAGTCCCCGCTCTACCATAGTGACACACATTTTTTCGGCAAAATTCGATTTTATTATTCAACATAGTTGCCTTCGAGGGCGATACAGCGATTATAGCGTTCTTCAAACTTTTCGATACCATTTTTGTAGTACGATTTGTCTTTCGCTTCAAAATAGGCCTTAGTTTCGATTACTTCTTCATTGGTGCTAAATTCATTTCTAGCGAGCATTCTTTTGAGGTCTGAGAACAGGAAAAAGTCGCTGGGGGCCAGATCTGGCGAATACGGTGGATGCAGAAGCAATTCTAAGTCCAATTCATGCAATTTTGCCCTTGTTTTCATTGATTTGTGACACGGCGCATTGTCTTGATGAAACAGGACCTTTTTTTCTTCAAATGAGGCCGGTTTTTAACGATTTCATCCTTTGAACGATCCAATAACGGTAATAATAGCTGTTGATGGCAGGCCCTAGCGGATTCCACATCATCAATCTGGGGTCTTCTAGCAGATTTTTTTCAACCAGCACCAATCCTTTCTAGTCTTTGACAAGCGACAGTTGCATAATGGTTTACCTTTAAAAAATAATTAATATTAAACCAAACCATAATTAATATTATTCTGAAAATAATCCCTATTCATAAATTTGACTTCTTGGAGGTTAAAGCGATGAAAGACTCAGAAGAGACAGAATTGAATTGGAACACAGGTATCATCCGTGAGTTCGAGAAATATAGAAATCGTGACAAAAATACACAACAGGCCAATTGAAAAGTCCCCGGTCTACCATAGTAAAAGATTTTTTTGGCAAAATTCGATTTTATTATTCAACATAGTTGCCTAATGCCTTCGAAGGCGATACAGCGATCTTTCAACTTTTCGATACCATTTTTGTAGTACCTACGATTTGTCTTTCACTTCAAAATAGGTCTCGGTTACGGCGATTACTTCTTCATTGGCGCTAAATTTCTTTTGAGGTCTGAAACAGGAAAAAGTCGCTGGGGGCCAGATCTGGCGAATACGGTGGATGCAGAAGCAATTCGAAGCCCAATTCATACAATTTTGCCATTGTTTTCATTGATTTGTGACACGGCGCATTGTCTTGATGAAACAGTACTATTTTTTCTTCGAATGGGGCAATTTTTTAACGATTTCATCCTTTAAACGATACAATAATGCTATATAATAATCGCTGTTGATGGTCTGGCCCTTTTGGAGGTAATAAATGAATTTTATACCTTGCGCATCCCAGAATACTGATGCCATAACCTTGCTAGCTGACTGTTGTGTTTTCCTCGCTTTGGATTATGTTCATCGTGTGCAGTCCACTCAGCTCAAGGGTGGTCCTAGCCTTAAATTTGATAGAATTTTTGATAGAATGATTTCGTACATTGTCTGCTTGAATAGCATATTAAGTGTTAGCTGATTCCATTTTGGGGGGTCATGACCCCCTTGAACACCCCCTGGGACCGCGCTTGACTCAGCTGACTGTCGATTGGACTCCGGAGTGAAATAATAGAGCCATGTTTCATCTATTGTCACATATCGACGCAAAAATTCAGGTTTATTGCACTTGAGCAGCTTCAAACACTGCTCAAAATCATCAACACGTTGTTGCTTTTGATCGATTGTGAGCTCGCGCGGCACCCATTTTACACACAACTTTCTGATTTACAAATATTCGTGAATGGTATGATGTACCTACACGTTCAGATGATATCCTTACAATGTCTGCTATCTCGATCAACTTCACTTTATGGTCATTCAAAATTATTTTGGGAAATTTTTTGGTTTTTTCGTCGGTGACAGCTTTTTTTGGGCGTCCACTGCGTTCGCCGTCTTCGGTGCTCATTTCACCACGTTTAAACTTAGAATACCATTCAATGATGATTGATTTTCCTGGTGCAGCTCCCGGAAACTCTTCATCAAGCCAATATTTTGCTTCAACTGAATTTTTTCCCTTCAAAAAGCAATATTTTATCAGCACACGAAATTCTTTTTTTCCATCATTTTTCAAATAACAAAAGTAGCTACACTCACAACAGAATATCTCTCAAACTAATGGTCGGACTGCTGTCAAATTTTGACACATATCGTTTGAAGACTGGTACTAACTAAAAATCATATGGATTTAATACTAGCACCGCCATCTGTGCATCAGACTGGGGACTTTTCAATTGGCCCAATATAATGTTCCTGAATTGGAGGTACTAAGTAAAATGAAAGATTTCTAAGATAATTTGAAAAGAAAAAGTCCTCTTAATATGGTCCCGCAAACGCTTTGCTTTCGAGATGTTGAAATTCGGTTTTTTTTTCAAGTTTTTTTCTCATAGCACCTTCCCTTCACAACAGTGGCCGTTCCTCAACTCCAGAACTTTTTTTTGTGAACCACTGTTAGTTTAGGGTGTTTATAGGACTTTTTTTCTCAAAATGATCCGAGGAATCTGTCATTTTCATTTTTTTCTTTCGTGTGCCGAAAGACTTTACATGATTTGTGTGAAGAAAAATTTTGCGTCATGATAAGACTTGAAAGAGTATTTCACAGCAAACTCATAAAGACTCTAAAGTCTAGTCATAGATTATTCTTATTCCTTTAGTTCGTTAATGTATTTTGAATCTTTATCATTCTGAAAACTGAATGAATGAAATACAATATTCTACATTAACTGGAGCAGTTAAATGAGAGAAACTCAATAAGTTGGATAAGTTACTATATCGAACTGCATAAAAAGTAGGTGAAGTAAATTCATACCGTACATTTTTGAAGATTAAGAAGAGATTTATTAACTAAGCATTTGTTCCTAACGTTCTCACTAGTTAATTAGTGGATGGTACATTGTTATGGTCCAAATAATACCAATTTTGATTCACTGTATGAAATTTAGTTTATCTTGAATCATTTGATACGTTTCTTATTACAATGATAAGTGATCGACATCGATATGGTCACTTGGTTCTTCAATTCATTGAAGATTAATTCTAGTAGATCTTCAGGTCTAGACTAATTCACAATTCTAAAATTCATAAATCATTCAAAAAATTGCAAATGTATAGTCAGAATACCAGCTATTTTCAATTTTCATTCGATATAAAATTGTCTCACTGTAAGGCTCTGTGAAACATTATTTGTGCAAAAGTCCAACCGTTTCCATTCATGCATATATAAAATATATTGCATCATATAGTCTGCAGAAGATTAAGGAAATGATTTGATCTCATTCGGGATGAAGACATTTTTGCATTTCAGAATATCCAGTGGTGTATATAAGTTTCATGTGAATTCGGTACTGTGCGCACCCCTACTTAAAGAAATCCTGGATCTGCCACTGCTGAGAACTTCCTTGTAAAATAGCCCTAACTTTTGCTATTCTCATCTGATTCTGATTAAATCTGGTGTGGGTATTAGGCTAGTAGTCTAGTATAAAATCCACAGCTTTTCTAGATGAAGGGTCCACGTTGAGCATGAACATTGTTATGGATATTCTGATCGAATAGTACGTGGTTCCATGAAGTTTGGCTCTTTCAGGTGCCTCGCTCATTCTCAACCGGAAAATAAATTGGGATCTCAATATTTCGCTTTCTATTAGAATAATCAAATAAAATTTCGTAGGCATTCAAGCTTTTTCGATCATAAACTCTTCATGCGTATATTGGGTATTCTCGGAAGATAATAGTGACCAAACTGAAATTAACCTACTGCGGAGTGATAACTTTTTAGGGGCGAAGGAATAGGAAGCAAAGTGCCATCTATACCCATTAGCATAATCGGAAAATAAAGATAACTTTTCGGTACCTTCAAACTCATTACATGCTGTCTCAACATTATTCATTGTACATTTTGTTTCAAACTTATTGAAATCAAGCTGAGTGCTCTGGAGGTGTTTTCTTTCCTTTTCTTTGGAGCTCATCATTAAGATGTACGCTTTTATGGCCAATAAACCCATATAATAAACGTAATAACACATTTTATGTAGGTACAACAAATAAAATTTTTAGCATTTCGTTGCATGAGGATATGCACCCACATAAGTTATTTCAGTTAAATATTTGCAGCAATAAATTATTGATGATATAATGAGAAGAACGAAAAAATTTTAATTATATCCTATATACATATACTTTTGAAAAAATTAAACAAAAATAATAATATCAAACCTAATTTTTGTCTTATAGAATCTTTTACCAAAAATTTATCAGAATAGGTATACCTATCATATAAAACAAGTAAATATGTTAAAAGCACCCCGGAGATTTATAAAAATTTTTGGCTGAAAATTTCTGAAATTATATTCATTTTCATGTTTTTTTTTATGATATTTTTATAAGGTGATATTCGATACATAAGTGGAAAAGTAAGCTTTTAGAAGCATATATTGAGGGTTAATATACCCTAGAAGCAGTTATTTAAATACTGAAAACAATTGATTCAAATATTTACTTCGGAAATCCAAAAAATTTCAAAGGAACCGAAAAAACAATACAATTCATTTGGTTTTGGATAATTAATAAATCAAAAACACATTTGCGCATGCGCAATATTATTGAATAATATTGTTCAAATAATAAAAAAATATTATCACGATAATAAATGCAATGAAAGACAAATACAATCTATATATCTCAGTATTCATCTTCAATTTGAAAAAAATTTAGTTTCCACATTTTCCTAACCTCAATAGGAAAGTAATCAAACAAACGCGTTCAGTTTTTTATACCCTGCACGTATGGAATATTTCATGCAATCAAAACAATACTTTTATGCAGTTTTACGCGCATCTTTGATACTAAATAAATAAGTGGTCTTGAAATTTTATCACAATATTAAGCGTCAGTATAATTTGGCACTAATTCTGAAATGTTGCACCAGAAATAGAATAGATTTAACGCATTTTATTTTGCAATATACATAGATCGTGTTGTAATGTGAATAACAAAACTCAATCCAATGAATAAGTTATGAACTGGGGACTACTGATCATATATTTGACCAATTAACAGTTTTATTTCTTTCTGAATTACAATATGATCCTACGAAAGCATTTCTCTCAACAATTAATCTCGAAATTTTCTGATAAAGTTTTGCCTAGAGTGCTTGTCAGATTAAATTCATCTCAAAAACTTGAGGAAGCATATAAAGCAGTAAGAGCAAAATGTGAATGTAAGTACTATTAAGTTAATTTACTGGATATATATACGGATATCCAATTCTGAGCCTTATGAGGTTACCATTACCACAACGTTAAATATGTATCTCAAATTTTCTCTATAGCTAAGAAGCTGCCCAAAGATGTTAATTCGAGTGCTGTTTTTGCCTGCAATGAACTTGATTTAAAGGAAGTGAAAGTGTATGGATTTGACTACGACTACACTTTAGCCTGCTATAAACCTTCACTTGACTATCTTCTATATAACTTAGGAAGGCAAACTTTGATAGAACACTATAAAGTAAGTAAATGGAAGGTTTGAATTATGAAAACATTTTTATTATGGTATATAGCTGATCAGTCAAAGGAGAAACCATTCAGTCAGAAATTAAAATCTGCCTTTCAATACTTATGCAACAGATGATGGTAATGATTCTTGAAAAAAGTCAGTTTCTTATAATTGTCCATAATTATTCCAATTATTATACCAGTCAAAAATTCCAGAAAATTTTTAACATAAAAGTTTCCATTAACCATATAGGTACGTTTCTTAGGTATGTATCGATTTAGCTTCCATCTTTCACTGATTCCAGTATCATATATCCCTAAATTAATTCAGATCCAACACTAGGATTTCATCAAATTTGTAATTCAATATATTTGACATGAATGCATTAATTGCAATGAAAATAGCAATAAACATATTATAACTCAATCATATTTTGATCTGATAATATCATCCTTAGTAACCAACAAAGATCTTTGAACTGATTCCTAGATCTTAGGAACAGAATTAATCGTTATAAAATTGTTTCAGTATCCCAAAGAAATTGCAAATCTTGAATACAAACCAGGTTTTGCAGTTAGGGGCCTTCACTATGATATTCAAAAGGGAGTCCTAATAAAATTGGATTCTTTCCTACAGATCCAATTTGGAGCTGTATATAGAGGACTTAAGCCATTATCTAACGAAGAAGTCCTTCAGCTATACAAAAATCGAATATTACCAATTGCTTATGTGGAAGGAAATCGTAATTCTTCGGTGAGGAAAAGCGGGAAAACAAATTGGTTAGGAATTTAAAATTACTTCAAATTACAGGATGGCCAATCTCAAATGATCCAATTAGCTGATCTTTTTTCTGTGCCAGAAATGTGTCTCATTTGTGATGTTACAGACTATTTTGAAAGAAATCATATAGATTATCACCCTGAAATTTTATTCAGAGATGTGAAGGTAAGCAACACTAAAAAATCACTTATTATTTATCCTTTCCTGCATACATCAGAGAGACAATTTCTCTGACATACAGACGAAGAAGAAGAAGAGCTTTGTTGAAATCATAGACCTAATATCCATATTAGGTCTATGGTTGAAATCAATGAATAAAGGTTAGTTTTTTATAACCACAAAAAAATACAATTGTCTTCAGTAGTTTTTATCTTATATTCAGTTTAAGAAATAATAAGAACAAAAAAATAGATATGATCATCCCTTTATTTAGGTTGTCTCAATCCCCGGATACAGTCACTCTGCAAATCACAGCCAAATACATAAAACTGAAAGACTTAGAGTTGATCGTTGAGGGTGAAGAGATATTTTTTTATTGTAAACCGTATCATTTGAAATTGCACCTACCTGGGTCTCTAGACAGTGAAATATTGAATTCTAAATACGATGTAGACTCTGGACTCTTAACATTCGAAATGAGGAAAACTACACCAGGGGAGAATTTCAAAAATTTAGACCTCATTACACGACTATTAGCTCCAGTAGAAGAAAAAAAGAAAACCGATAAGATATTGATATTGGATGATGAACATAATGTTTTGTGGGAGGATACTCCGGAAACTTCATTTGAATATGGCTTCGCCATGAAAGGATTATATGATTTTCATCGTGTAATTGATGAATATGGTGATATCATCAAAGTTGACCCTAGAAAGATAGATATAGAAGAACGTTTCAAGTTAATGAGATTAGAAGAATGCCAAAAATTTAATGCTGATCATTACATAGCTGATTTTGTGGAAGAGGAATCACTTATTCAGGAACTTGTAGATCTAGAGTCTCCTTGGAGTTCCAAATCAAAAAGCTCTTTGGAATTTGACGATTCAGAAATTGAAATATTGAAAAATTTATCTAACAAGAACTACAATCTTTCAGAAGAACAAAGAAAATATTGTTACTACAGCCTCATTGATATTTTATTTGCATATTGCTATGATTCCCGAACCACATCTTTTGAGGGAAATTCAGAATCCGGATGGACTATTCTTGAGATATCTGCTTCTCTTAGATGGCTTATTGGTTTTAAAGATGCAAAAAGCACTCTTTTGAGCGCTTATAGACGAAGTTTGATATATCCATTATACCGCAATTTTAACTTGTGCAATAAAATACTTTCAGATTTGAAGACTATTCTTGCCTTAGGAGTAAAGGGCATTGTGAAATGTTTTTTGGAAATTTACAACATTTTTCTTTCTGGCGATGAGTGTCGCTACATTCTAAATGACATTTTCATAAAAGATTATTTGGTGTATATGGCAAAATGGAGTGAAGAAGAGTGGAATAATGTAGTGAAAGAAGTTTCAGATATAGTGATCGATAAAAAGGATTTGAATATGTCCCTTTATGAGATTGAGAGAGATTTTTTGACTAAAGTGTTACAAGTTAATGAATTAGATTCTGATGATGAAGTCGAAAATGAAGAGGAAATCACAAAGGACTTAGAAAAAATATTCACGGAGAAATTAGTGTTGGTTGAAAAGGAACTTGAATTACAGAAAAATCCAACTTCCACAAAGTAATGATAATGATGAGTTTGTTGATTCCTGATTTCTAAAATTTTCATTGAATATAGAATGCATATTACAGAAAAAGTTTTTTTTTTGTCATTCTTACTTTCAATCCCATTGATAATGATAATTAGCAAAGTTTATGTAATCAATATTAACAAAAAGGTTATTCCAATAAGAAACCTGTTATCAAAACTTCTCTGAAAATTTTTTACTGAATTAGGAATGGTGCTAGTAGTTTTATTTTATCTTCACTGCACCAAATTACAAACCTAAAAGATACGTGTTCTTTGAGACCTGGAGTTTGATAATGTCAGGTGTATCACACCTTATAGAAAGTAGTTTTTTTTTTAAAAAGAAAAGTTAACATTTTCAACTTTGAGCATGTATTAGTAACAAGTACTCAATTTTTTGTGAGTATCTGTATGATACTATGCATTTATCTTTAATTTGTTTATTCATAGGCTTCTATCAGATTTTCTCATCCTGTGATGCATTCTATTGTCTCTCAAAATGTGTCTGAATACATTGAAGCTCATGATTTGAAACCTCTTTTTGCCAGACTGAAAGAAGCTGATAAAAAGCTATTTTTAGTGACTAACAGCCCTTACAAATTTGTGTGAGTACATTACAACATAAAGTTTGTTTAATTTAATTTATTTGAGGATTTTGTCATTTTCTAGAAATAAAGGAATGGAGCACTTAGTAGGTTATAATTGGAAGGACTATTTTGATGTGGTTATAGTGCAAGCTAGAAAACCAAAATTCTTCACAGATATATCCAGGCCTATCAGAGTTTTCGATGAACAAAGTGGAATGCACATATGGGATAAAGTAAATAAATTGGAGAAAGGTGTCATATATTATGAGGTGACTAGTTAAATATATTTCGACCAAATATCAATATCATTTTGTATATTCCTTTGAACGTAATATTCATATGTTATGCTTATCATAATTTCTTGCACACTGAATATTGATTAGCACCTCTCTGTTGTAACTGTTTAATTGTGTTTTCAGGGAACTGTTAAACAGCTTCAAGAACTCACAGGTTGGAGAGGTCATCAAGTTCTTTATTTCGGTGATCATCCTTATAGTGATTTGGCAGACGTTACTCTTGAACATGGATGGAGGACTGGAGCAATCATAAACGAACTAACGGTGAGTTATATGAAACTGAACAGAGGAATTTTTATAGATGTTCGAAGGGAATACTTAATTTTTTTTTTTATTTCAGCATGAAATAGCTACACTGAATAATCCACAATTCAAGAAAGATGCGAATTGGCTTCAAATGTTAACTCAACTCATTGAAGATCATCAAGATTACGAAGGGCCAGAAGCAGAAGTAATTTTATCGAAATGGATGCAGGAAAGAGACAAACTAAGGTATGTTTTCGGGTTTAGTAAAGCAGCTTTCTCGTAAACTATGCATCTTTTCGAAAAAGTAACATTTCAAAAACTCCTATCATAAATAACAAAATTATTTTTATCTTCAAAGACCAATTATTTACTTATTAGTTATTCCTTTTTATGAGCTTCCGACATATTTATGTACATCTCTCATGTAACTTCATACTTTGACTTTCCATTATATTCAATAAAATTCATGATAATTTTTGTCCATAGGAATAATATCAAGTGTGTATTCAACGAACAATTTGGCAGTGTATTTCGAACCTACCACAATCCAACATATTTTTCAAGAAGACTATTTAGATTTGCAGATATATATACATCGAATATAAGCAATTTAATGAATTACTCAGTAAATCACACCTTTTACCCAAGGAGAGGTGTGATGCCACATGAATACATTTCCTACTTTGTTTAGTAGTCCATTATTTAATTTTTAATTATTTCACTTATATTAAGTATTTTTTTTATCTTAAAATGATCATTTCAACAGTGCAATGATTGAGTTATCTGAACCACTATCCCTTGAACACAATCACGATAAAATTAAAAAACTCAGGGATTCAAAAATGGACTGAAATATTCCATGAAGTCTTTTTATTTAGCCAGTTTTGTTCTTGAACGGTGTTGATTTCTTATTATTCGTTTCATGAATAATAATTATTATTGAGTTTATTTTAAAGCTTAAATGGAATTATTGTTAAAACTTCTATTGTATGAAGGTCAGGAATTGTTTTCTTTTAAAAATCCATACCTCCATAATATCAGAAAATATTTTCAGATTCTACTTTATCCATTTATATGGGTGAATAACATTTGAATAGAAATATTTTGGCTGTGTATTTTATTGAGTGTCCAAAGAAAATGTGACAATAATATATAGTTGGTACTTAAAAGTGAAAAATGTAGACGATATCTTTACATACCTAGAAGTTAAAATTAATAAATTGCAAGCTAAAGAAAACAAATGAGGTTCAAGCTGTGACAATTTTTGTAGGGGACAATATGAAATTCTATATAATTATAAAAGCTTTAGTTGGTCCTGCATAATGAAATGTAGATGAAGATTAATTATTTCTCAATATTACTAATTATGTGATAAATAGCTAGTTTCAAATGTTACTTATATTATATTTTGCTGAAATAATTGCCCTTAAGATTTTAATTATATCAATTATTTGGATTAACACAAGAATTTATAGGCAGTAAAATGATTTGAATTTATCAAGAGTCTTTTGGAGTCACATTGTAGTCTAATGAATCGTTTAGAGTCTTAATTTAGTGATATGTACCACATTTTATTATTATTGAACAGAAGTATTCAAGTAATGGAAAACATTTAAAAAAACTGATATACAATAATGTAGTTGAATATGATTCTTTAAATTTATGTAAAATATTGTATCAATAAACATATCTTGAAGAATGATAATAACTCTACTTAATGTGAATTCATTGGGTAATCAATTTTATTCAAATTATACATTGAAGATGTTTTCTCTGTATAATGGTATATATATGACGTGAATTTTTCCCTAAGAAATATCTCTAATTTTGAGTGGGATTTTATAAGAACTCCTTTGTTCGGCAAAAAATTATTACTGTTCATTAATCATTATTAACGATTTTTCCATAACAATTTCGAATCAAGTTAGATTTTGGATGATTTTTAAAAATTTTAATTGATTTTTTATTGTCAATTATAATCAAAAAATGGTATCTGGCATAGGATTTCTCAATTTCAAAGGAAAATCACACCAAAAAAATATTCAAAATGTCACCATTTATTCACAGCAAAAATACATTCAATAAAGAATCAAAAAGGTACACTACCATCATCGGTGGCAATTTCCCAAATTTTTTCCTTGTTTTTTTTGCAAAAACGAGGCTATTAAACCTTTGGGTGTTTTGGTGACAGAAAATTTTCGCTTAAATATAAAGAATTGCCTTGACCATCGGCACTCAAGTTTCTCCTTAAAATGTAATTATAAAATATTTTGGATACATTTTCTAGGCGAAAATGTTTGTCCCAGGCAACTTAAAAACTTGATATGAAAAAATTTTAAGACAAAAGCTTTCTGCTATCAATTTCTTCCTACAAAAACTCAAAATTTCTTGGGATTATTTGAGAGAAAAAATGTTCACGAATCACTTTCGAAAGTTAACATCATGACGAATTGTCCAAGCTGAATACCTATCTGCAATCAGTTTCTTCCTAAAACAGACATTTTGTAGAAAAATAATGCAAAATTTAACATCTAATTGTGTTGAACTACAACACATTTAAGCTGTTCATTTCTCCGTTTTTGAATGTCAATCAGAAACAAATGGATCTAATGACAAAAATAAATATAAAATGACAGGAGATGTGAGAATCTGTGGTTGAATATTTCTATGAATTTATTAGTTATCAAAAAATCCACCTAAAAAGCGATCGCCACGCCATATATTACTCATTACATTAGAACCATTGGCTTTAAGTGTCGAACATTTCACAGTTGATTTTAAAATTCTGGGCCAATGTTGTCTAATAATCCGTAGCCGTATTAACACCCTGATGCCCCGATGGTCTTTTCTGATCATATCTCTTACACTCATTTGAGGTTTTGAGGATGTCATTTATGTTTCGTGGATGTTTAATACACTCTCATCCAAAGATTAAGGATCTTGCTCTCATCATAATCAATTTAATAACGAATAGTAATTAGGTCTGCTACGACCACAACTCTCCCAACTGGTTAGAATTTTGAATTTTTATGTCATTACTATTTCAAAACAAAAATCCTATCGTTAATTCCATGATTTATTCATTTAGTTCTAAATTATTATTGGATGACCCCTGTATACGGTTGAAAACTTTTTGGTCACCCCAAATTTATTCATGAGGTTTGGTCGCCACCCAAACAAGCGATCGCAGCGCCATATTTCCAGTTCATTTTGTCCAACTTTTGCGGAAAAAGGCTGAACTAACGTAAGAATTGCCTACTAATTTGCAGCCTCGGAAATTTCATGGGTATAGACCTAGGAAATTTTTTGAACTTGTTTTTTGTGGTGGATTTTAATTTTTAGGAATTCTTTTGTACGACAAAATATGATTCAACAAATATTTATGTTAGGTTTTTTTTATTTTCATCGTCCAGAGACAAATGAAAATTGAAGAAATATGATACAATTCGGTTGAATTTTTTGATTAAAATTTCACCAATAAAGAGTATGGTTTCATTCATTTTCATTTTGATCATAGTATCCTATGTGAATTTACAATATGAATGATAGCCTAATTTTTGTTTTCTTCCTGATATTGGTTTTCCTTTGCATTGGAAGTCAATGTAGTTGTTTTCTTTTACCTGAGAATTACAATTACAGAATTTCCTCAATTATATTAATTCAATAGAAGACTGATTCTTCTTCAGATTTCAACTGTTCTGCTCAACTGGAGGATTCGTATCTACGAGAACCCTCTAACGCCAATGGTATTTCAATTTTTGAGGAAAATATCAAATTTAATTGTTTACAAAAAATGTATAAACTTAATTTCTCAGAATCCTAAAAACATCCAGAATTCCATATTATTTCGAAAATTTTCAAATGTTTTAATCGTTGAAAATGTGTTATCATATTTCGCCGTTCCTAAGAAAAAATCGATATTCCTCACAAAAAAACCAGTTAAAAAAAATTCGAGAAACTTCCTAGGTCTAGACCCATGAAATTTTCCAGCCTTCAAATTAGTAGGTGATGAAGTTGGACAAATTGAACTGAAAATTTGGCGCTGCGATCGCTTGTCTCGAATGCGACAAAAAATTCGAAAAATGTGAGTTGTCCGAAAAGTTTTCAACTAAAAAAAAATTTCAAGTTTAAAGGGTCGACTAATAAACATATTCAATTTAATAATGACATGCACGATACACCCCCTCATAATTGAGGAAATGGTAGAAATCCAGGGTAACATGAATATTTAACTCCTAATGAAACTCCATCATCAAGGTTCATTATCATCAGTAGTTACAGAAGACGACCAATACCAATACGAATTATAGGGAGAACACCACTGTTTTATAATTATCATGCTCGCTTTACGATCACTTGAACGTAATTTAAAATAAATAAAACACATATGCTTATCAGCGTTTTTATTATTATTTTCCTAAATTATATATACAAGAATATTTACAAGGAGAAATATACAGGATAGATAAATTTAAATTATTAATTAAAAATTAGTACCTGATCTCTGGGATCGTAATTTAAAATAAGGTTCGCTAATCGTTACTTAAAGCTAAAGGTTTCAATGTATTGAGTAATATACAATGGCAAATGGCATGGCGATCGCTTTTAAGCGGATATTTTGGTAACTAAATAAATTCATAGAAATATTCAACCATAGATTTTCTTATGACCTGTCATTTTGTATTTATCATACCGTAATTTCTGCTCAAAATTGAAAAGAAAGAGGGACACGCATCAGATGCAATGTGAAATATTTGTTGAAATTGTTATGAATAAAATAATTATTCGTAATAATATGTTTGGATGTCATATCTGTCATTCGTCTTTGTGAGAGCAAATGGTATAAAAAAAACTCTTACTTAATATTGAATACCGTGCCCAGTGTTGAAAGTTGACACTATTATAAACAAATGGCGATTACTATCCTCAATTTTGAAATTTTCATTAAGTGTCCGTACTAGACTTAAGATTTGCAAATTTAACATGCTTTTAGGGATTTCATCTCTGCATCAATTGAATATGAAATATTTTATCTGTAAATTAAGACTTCATAAATGACCATTATTTCCTCTGATAGTATCTTAAGATTTTAAAAAATATGTGAAAAAAATGGCCTCTAATTCATACAGGTATTCAATCGATATTATATATTGACACACCCCTATAATAAACATTATCATTTCAGGGTAGAATGGGTAGAAATAATAGAGCCCAAAACTGGGGAACATATGTATGCCAATTTAGCTACAGGAGAATGTGTTTGGGACCCACCTGAAGGAGTACCTGTTAAACGTACAGATTCAAATCAATGGTGGGAACTCTTTGATCAAAATACTGCTAGGTTCTATTACTATAATGCCACAACACAACGTACTGTATGGCACAAGCCTACTAACTGCGATATTATACCATTGGCTAAGCTTCAAACTCTGAAACATAACACAGATTGTACTCCGACACAAACTAGTAATCAGTCTACCCAAACAGGTCAGTGGCTAGTATTAAGTAAAGCAGCATATTTTATTGATTTCAATCCCAAATTATTAAAATTCATCCTGTGTCTTGTCGAAAGTCAATGGATTTTTAGATGATTTTTTTATATTTAACGTATTCTTTCATAAATACAATAATTCACTGAGTTTAAAAACTTTTGGTGGGTGTTATTCAGTCATAAAGATTTACATAAATAGGAAAAAAGAAATTGAACTATTTTAGTTTGATTAGATTTCGTTTTTTATGATGATTTATAATTCATATTCTCATTAAACTACTTGCATTAGGATTATCTTCTTTGAATTGGAACATTTAGAACCCTTTGAAAATTTCACAATATTCTTTATAAAAGTGAAAGAATATATGAACTAATTTTTCCACCAATGACTTCCTAATTATTTTCTTCATTTTATATTACTGTAGTGACTATAATTCCAAAATATAAATCTAAAATTATATCACAAACGATGAGAAATTATGTCAATTTCAGCTGAATGAAATCATGAACTATGAACAATTTTTTTACTGAAAGAAATTTATTTCTGGTCTGAAACCTGTAATTCGTTAATGTGATGTTTTGATTTTATATTATGGTGAATTATCTTGAATATTTTTTTAGGCAAGGGTCAGATGCTGAGCTTGTCTGCTAGCACTCCTCAACTTAGAAGAAAGTCTAGTGATCTATGCAGAAGTAGTAGTTTTAGTCAACATGGAGCTGAAGCACCTCTTTATTCCAATTGGCATGATTCTCATCTACTCCCCCTTGAACATTTCTTGTTGAACAATAGTCGTGATTCTGATAGTGAACATTCTGATAGCGGAAGTGAATCTCTAACAGGTCATGAGCCGGATAATGAAGATTCTGATCAATCGGAAGGCAGCTATTTACCTCATAGATTATCTCATCGCCCTGTAGAATATTTGAATCTCCCAACAGGTGGGTGGCTACAGAATTTTCAAATTCACTGCTCTAAGTTATTAATGCATGACTTAACAACCATTTTAAATAGTTAATTTTTGTTGGATCTCGGACAATAACTACTTTCTTCAGTTATAGTTCCAACATTCCAACAGTCATATATTGTAATGAAAAGAAATATCCATTTGTATTTCATGAGCACAAGATTGCTTCATAATAAGTGAATGCGTTAATTTCTTGAAGTCTATTTGACGTTATTTGATACTTCAACCTTAATTTTCTCAACTAGCTTCAAGTGAACCACGAAATAAAGAAACAGATACCAAAGACAGCAGACTTCCAGCTCCAGCCTTGAAACCATCTGCTGAGCCCCCTTTGCAACCAGAAAGAGAAGCTGATATGGAAAAATTTGCTGCTGATAATCTGAATCTTGGGGGAAGGGGTCTCTTCAGACGAAAGGCCAGTGTTCGTGATCTTCTCAGCTGGTCGGAAAGGAGTCTTCAGAGACCCTTGCTGGCATCCAGTAAACCAGTTGCAAGACAAGCATTAGAGATGTTCAGACAAGTGCAAATGTACATGGGGGATCGGAAGGCAAGGCCTGGAACTTCCCTGAATTCTCTAGTTATGGATATATTGGGAACAGCGCATGCACAACCACTACTTCGAGATGAACTTTTTGTGCAGTTATGCAGGCAAACTACGGATAATCAAAGGCGCGAATCGTTGCTAAGGGGGTGGGAACTTTTAACTATTGCATTATCTTTTGTACCTCCAAGCCCGGTGTTCCAACCAGCTTTGCTTGGTTACCTGAATCGCCACAGAGATCCTTCCTTCTCAAGAGTTTTTCCTGATGTCAATAGGTGGCCTATTCATGTTCAGGTAAGATCAACTTCTATCTGTTTATAATTAATATAATTTTTGAGCGCTATTAGGATAATTGAAAAGTCCCCGGTCTGATGCTCAGATGGCGGTGCTAGTATTAAGTCCATATGATTTTTTTAGTTAGTACCAACCTTCAAACGATACGTGTCAAAATTTGACATCAGTCCTACCATTAGTTTATGAGATATTGCGTTGTGAGTGTAGCTACTTTTGTTATTTGAAAAAAGACTGAAAAAAAGAATTTCGTGTGGAGAAAAAATATTGCTTTTTGAAGGGAAAAAATACAGTTGAAGCAAAATCTTGGCTTGATGAAGAATTTCCCTGGTCTGCACCAGGAAAATCAACCATCATTGATTGGTATTCTAAGTTGAAACATGTTGAAATGAGCACCGAAGACGGCGAACGCAGTGGACGCCCAAAGGAGGCTGTCACCGACAAAAAATTCCAAAAAGTTGAATGACTGTAAACTGAAGTTTATCAAGATAGCAGACATTGTGAAGATTTCATCTGAATGTGTACATCATATCATTCACGAATATTTGTACATGAGAAAGCTGTGTGCAAAATGGGTGCCGCGCGAGTTCACAATCGATCAAAAGCAACAACGTGTTAATGATTCAAAGCAGTGTTTGAAGCTGTTCAGTGCAATAAACCTGAATTTTTGCGTCGATATGTGACAAGGGATGAAACATGGCTAAATAATTTATCTCCGGAGTCCGATAGGCAGTCAGCTGAGTAGACTGCACACGATGAACCGAATCCAAAGCAAGGAAAAACACAACAGTCAGCTGTCAAGGTTATGGCATCAGTACTATGGGATGCGCAACGTATAATATTCATTGAGAACCTCCTGCCTGACTGAAGGGCCTGACCATCAACAGCGATTATTATATACCGTTATTGGATCGTTCAAAGGATGAAATCGTTAAAAACCGGCCTCATTTGAAGAAAAAAAGTTCCTGTTTCATCAAGACAATGCGCCGTGCCACAAATCAATGAAAACAATAACAAAATTGCATGAATTGGGGTTCGAATTGCTTCTGCATCCACCGTATTTGCCAGATCTGGCCCCCAGCGACTTTTTCCTGTTTCAGACCTCAAAAAAAATCTAGCGCCAATGAAGAAGTAATCGCCCTAACTGAGACCTATTTTGAAGCGAAAGACAAATCGTACTACAAAAATGGTATCGAAAAGTTGAAAGATCGCTGTATCGCCTTCGAAGGCAACTAGGTTGAATAATAAAATCGAATTTTGCCAAAAAAAATCTTTTACTATGATGGTAGACCGGGGATTTTTCAATTGGCCTGTTATGTATTTTTGTCACGATTTCTATATTTCTCGAACTCACGGATGATACCTGTGTTCAATTCTGTCTCTTCTGAGTCTTTCATCACTTTAACCTCAAAAGGTCAAATTTATGGATAGGGATTATTTTCAGAATAATATTAATTATGGTTTGGTTTAATATTAATTATTTTTAAAGGTAAACCATTATGCAACTGTCGCTTGTCAAAGACTAGAAAGGATTGGTGCTGGTGGAAAAAAATCTGCTAGAAGACCCCAGATTGATGATGTGGAATCCGCTAGAAAGCAAATATTTCAAGCAAGTTTGTTTGGTAATACTTTGAGGGAAGTTCTGCAACTTCAAGCTAGTCGTTGGCCGAACAGAAGACTTCCCTGGCCTCAAGTTGAGCTTTCTCAACAAGTACTTCGTCTGCAAGGATTAAGTACTGAAGGTAATACAATATTACAAAATTTCTGATGAATCACATTAAAATTCCTTATTGGAGGCTTGAACAAAAAACATTTTTTCACAATTCCAAAAAAAATTAGTATAATTCATGAAATGTAAAAATCGCATTTTTTTTCGTTCTGTATTTTCCGGAAGTCACAGACTCACACAGTGAGGAATTGCGGTTTTTCCTCATTTAAGGTTCTTCCTCGATAACTCTTAAAATATTCATTTTAGGTATAGGGTTTGCTTAAGTAACCCCCACTATTTTTGTACGCGGAATTGACTGAAATAATAAAAAATATAGGTTTTAATTCGAAAATCTTGAGTTTTGATGAATTTTAGTTATCCAAGTTCATGATCTTCTTCTAAACACCGTGTAGATTTTTGGTCCAAGCAGCAAACAGTCTTATAATACTACTTATTTGCAGAATCGAAAAAGGAAAAAAATTAGGAAAAAAACCTTTTCTGCCGAAATATTCAAAAAAATGTGAGTCCTCATCGTCACCATTTTTTTCGTAAGAATTCCATTAACTCATGAATCGTTGAGTCCATAACTTGGGTAAAAACCCAAGTTATGACATATTGCCGAAATTGGCATCAAAATTGCTATCTAATGATGCAATAATATACTGGGTGTACCATTTGAAATAAGGAAGTAGTAGTCTGTTTACGGTATAACCGGAAGTTGTAGAGATTTGAAATATTTTAGGGAGAAAGATCATTGTCTCAAACCCCAATATGCAAATTGTCAGCTCAAAATTATGATTAGTTTTCCATAAACGTTTAATAGGCCATCCTGGTGAATCACCCTGTATAAGTGTACAGGTATAGCTAATGCTTAAAAAAACTAATGTAAATGCTTGAATGATGAAGTGTAAATTTTTCGTTCAAGGTATATTTCGTGTCTCAGCTGATGTTGACGAAGTGAACAGACTGAAAGCTCAGATGGACCGATGGGAACTGTGCGAACCTAGCGATGCTCATGTTCCGGCAAATCTGTTGAAGCTCTGGCTGAGAGAATTGTATGAGCCTCTAATACCCGATTCTCTTTATCCAGAGTGTGTAGCTGAACCAATGACACCACGCAGAGCTTGTGATCTAGTATTACGTTTACCAACATTGCACAGATTAGTATTGTGTTATCTGATAAGATTTCTTCAAACTTTTAACAAGCCAGATGTTATACAGCATACTAAGATGGATGCTTCCAATTTGGCCATGGTTTTCGCTCCAAATTGTCTGCGTTGTATGGCGAGTGATCCACGCACTATGTTCGATAATGCAAGAAAAGAAATGACTTTTATGAGATATCTAATACAAGAACTTGATACCGAGTGTGTGAGAGATATGATGTGACCTATACTTGTATATAACGTATTTATATAATGAAGCAGTACATTTTGTATAATGCAATAGAAATTATAGGTTTCATTAATCAATAAGGGTTGAAAGTGTTATTGATTTTTCACTTTCTTTTCATTGTAGATAAGCAATTATAAGCAGGTTTTTGAAGATTTCTTGTTTGGGTTCGAAAATTTTTAAGCTCAAAACGATAAATGCAATCTTGTATTCTAATTTTTAGGATTTCATCCATCATAAATTTCGACAATTCAATTAATGAGATACACCCTTTAGGTGTATGTATTGTTGCCAATATTGACATTTCTAATTTGTTGCCAAAGTGCCAATAATTTGCACATAATTTTTAAATTGTCTAGAAAAACTTATGAATCATTTGCTGGTTTATTACAAAATACAAATGATTCTTTACTGGACCTTTAACAGTTCATATTGAACAGAAGTAATAGAAGATATATCGCCACAAGTATTTCCAGCAATATTATTTATTAAACTTGAATGATATATTCAAGGTGACTCGACTAATATCAGAAAAACATTTAGATAGTACGATTTTAGTTTCAGGTGGAAAATTTTGCATCATTTTTACTTTGACAGTGGTATGTATACGTTCCTTACCAAAAAACAAAAAAAATTTCACAAATTGACCAAATATCGAAAAACCGCATGTAATGGAAATTTAAAACACATTTTCTATGTGAGCTGAAGAGGCTATTAAGACTTGTACATACTGAAGTTGAAATATACTAGCATTTTTTGAAGCAGTTATCACCTCCCATCTCAAGGTTTTTTGAGCCATCTTGTAGAAGGAATAAAATGTTCAAAATTTAAAAGAGAATTATATAGATTTCAAAATATGTGACTATTAGAGGAACATGGTGTTTCTATCAATACACCAAAAGAACCAAATAATCGATATTGTTTCTTCATGCAATTATTCCAAAGCTTATACAATATTCATTTAGAGGTAATTTGTATTGCGTACAGGCTGAATTGTAGAACAAATTATAATTTTTTTCCTGAATTTGTGAGCAAGTTCTTATATTTCATTAATATTGTTGAATTTTCACAGGTTATTTTATCTGTTTTGTTTTAATAATTATATGACAAAGAATATTTCGAAATTTTTTCATAAATGCTACATATTTCAACAATTTTCAGTCGTAATAGTTTTAGTAATAAATAATTGAATTTTTCTAAATTCCACGAATTAGATTTTTATTCATTGTTCTCTTTACAATTTGTCAGATTTTCGAGAATTCTATGAGGAACAGGCTTGATGAATGTTTTAAATATTTGGAAAACTACCTTAAAAATATCGCAATGCTTCAATTTTTCTCATGAGCCCTATTTGATCTGATGCAACTCCTTTATAATCTCACATATCATGGCGAAGTTTGTTTAGAAAATTTTCTGCTTCATTAATGCAGATCTATTATCAATTCAACGTCTATTTTTGAGACGCCAATTGAAGATTTGGAGTAAATTTACCATTGTCATCATTTTTAGTATGTGAATATCAACTGAAATTTTTCCTTTAAACATTATAGCTTTCCACAATATACATATAAACTTTATTAAAAACTGACAATATATTTGCTTATTATTTTATATTCATTTGTATTATAGATTTGTATATTTTCATAGTAAACTTTTCAGATTTTATTTAATGATGATATAAAGAGGGCTTTCTCTTTGTTGAGTATTATGGAAAATTAACTAGTCCTAGTTATTACTTATAAAAAATTGAACTGTCAATCTTTTTAGGTTTATATGTTGTTTTAATTACGAATAAATCTCGATGAAAATTATTATATTCGTTTATTTTACTAAGCTAAAAACAACTGTGTCCACAGGTTGTGTTGCACTTCGATAATTGGTTCCAAATTCAAAAGAAATTGCATTAAAATGATATAATTATTTCGCCTCCTCTCCAATTATATTTGAATGCTGTAATTTCACATTTCATTCATTTACTGATTGGCTATCATTAAAAACTAATGATTTTCTTCATTTTATCATCTAGTTTTGACTGGAGAATCTATTTGTTGTGTCTTTGAATCATATTTTTTTCTTTCCACAGTTGTTGGGAAATTTTTAAATCCAATAAAACCTTCTATTTCAACTCTGAATCTACCCCAGAAATAAATTGATATCAACCAATGATTTTCATTAAAATCAGTAGGAATGGTACTAAAGTTACTAAAAAGTACTAAGAAGGCAGTGGTTTCAAAATTAACAAATTTCGGAATGCTAATAGTGGTAAGATGAAATAAGTTTATAGATTCATCAAGTAACTTTATAAAGTAATAAAATAATGTTGTTGCCCTGTATTCAGAACCAAAAATTTCTTCGGAAACCGGGAAATGATAATTCAAATGAGAAAGGGCTCCCTCTAGCATTGTGCTGTGGAAATATTAATTGCAATCAACTTTATAGGAAATAAATATTTGATATATTGGCAATTGACTTTCAATAATATACTTTCAGTTTGTTGATTTTTTTAATATTTAATGTTATTTCACTTTAGTTGGTATCTTTTTTAGTTTGAATATCAGGAGGTTCTCATGTTACGTAGTTCAAATGAAAACTTCATCCTCTAGTTGCCAAAATTTGCCAAAAAGAAAACATTTATCTGTTATCTCTCCTTTCGCGTGTAGCAGTTGCAAATCTGATAAGAAAATATTTTTTGGAAACAGTTTGTTCAATTCAATTTGTATCTCTGAAAAATCAATTTTTTTCCCCTCAGTTCTAAGTCTATTATAATTTTACAAAATATTGATTTTTCCGGTTAACCTAACTTTTGCACACGTGTGATTTTTCTTCTACGATTTCTTTGTTATCAATAGCAAGGTAAATGATAATGTTTCCTTTAATCAACTTTGGTTAATCCATTTATAATTACTGACCGGAAGTAGTGTAAATTCAATCGATTCACTCTCGTGTTAACACAATTATTCTCATTTTCCTGCACTTGCGAAAAGGTGTTTTTCATTTAGTGTTTGTAGTTTCATCAAACGGTAATTTACAAATATATTTTTGATTATGCCATAAATTATCCAGAACTCTTATAAAAATATTCAGACTTGTGTTATAAACAAAAGTGTGGTTTTCTTCCTATGACTATTTTGCGACACAATGTCTTAATGACTTAGTCTAATTTGCCGCATTCAATATTTTTTTCATCCTTTCACATAATTTGAAAAATTCGGATATTGAAATTTTGAATTCAAGATAAAAAATAATATTGCTTTGCCATTTAGGTATTTTATCAAGAAATTATTGTATTAATTTTATTCTTACATACAATATCGAATTTAATTTCAGATGGGTGACTCAAAGACAATTTCACTTGAAGATGGTATGTCTGCAGAAGAGATGATTTCCACAGGAAATGGTTTGACTTACAAGTGAGTAGAATGAAAATTTAATGATTTCTAGATTTTCTAAATGCGCGTTTTTCAGTGATTTCATCATATTACCAGGATTCATAGACTTTGCCCCAGATCAAGTTGTAAGTAATTCTTAAACATTGAATTATATAAATTGAAATATCACAAATGTATTAGTGTAACATTAATACTTATTCAGTTTTTTCGCATTTTTAAGTAGAATTTTTATCATGCTTTCCAGGAACTTACTTCTCCCTTGACTAGAAAAATTAATTTAAAAACTCCCCTTGTGTCATCCCCAATGGATACTGTTACAGAGGCAGATATGGCTATTGCTATGGCAGTAAGTATTATTTTGAGTAGCTGAATGCATCTAAGTCAATATTCATTTAAAAAATTTCAGTTGTGTGGAGGTATTGGAATAATACATCACAACTGCCTCCCAACCTATCAAGCAAATGAAGTATTGAAAGTGAAGAAATACAAGCATGGGTTTATTCATGATCCTGTAGTGTTGTGTCCTACAAATACGGTAAGTATAATGTTTGCTCTGCTTTTGAATATATTCTCACAAGGAAGTAATGAAAGGTTGCAGATGTGCTCCTAGTGAAAAAAGAAAAAGGTTTTTGTGGTATTCCAATAACGGAAGATGGAAAGCTAGGTGGTAAACTTGTAGGAATAGTAACATCAAGAGATATTGATTTTGTTGACGAAGAAAATGGAGATGGGATTAAGCTGGAAACTGTAAGTACTTCTTCGAAAAACCAGGTGAGGGCTTTTTTCTTGACTTGATTTCGTTCATTTTCAGATTATGACTAAATTGGATAACTTGGTAACTGCACAAGCTGGTGTTACTCTGTCTGAAGCAAATGCTATATTAGAGAAAAGCAAGAAAGGCAAATTACCGATAGTAAACTCTTTGGGGAATTTGGTCGCTTTGATGGCTAGGACAGACTTGAAAAAAGCAAGAAGTTATCCTATTGCTTCGAAAGATGATAACAAACAATTAATAGTTGGTGCTGCCATTGGCACTAGAGAAGAAGACAAACATAGATTGAGTCTGTTGGTACATGCTGGTGTTGATGTTGTGGTACTTGACTCCTCTCAAGGAAATTCAACATACCAGATAGAAATGATTAAATTCATTAAAAAAACTTATCCAAATTTACAGGTTGTTGGTGGAAATGGTAATTGTTCTGTTCGTGAAGGCAAATAAGATAGCTAACAATTTTTTTACAGTTGTTACGATTAAACAAGCTAAAAATCTGATTGATGTTGGAGTAGATGCTTTAAGAGTAGGTATGGGAAGTGGTAGTATTTGTATCACCCAGGAAGTTATGGCAGTTGGTAGGCCTCAGGCTACAGCAGTTTTCAAGGTGTCTCAGTATGCTAAGCAATTTGGGGTACCTGTAATTGCAGATGGAGGAATTGCTTCAATAGGACACATAATTAAGGCATTAGCTCTTGGAGCATCAACAGGTAATTTATATAAATTTAATTGATTAGTTAGGTATATATCAATTCCTTTTTTTTATAGTAATGATGGGTTCTCTACTTGCTGGAACTTCGGAGGCCCCTGGTGAATATTTCTTCTCTGATGGCGTGAGACTGAAGAAATACAGGGGTATGGGTAGTATTGAAGCTATGGATAGGAGAGATGCTATGGGTTCAGCAATGAACAGATATTTCCACAAGTAAGTAGAGATTTCTGCTTTTTAACAACACTTTCTACTTAGATATCAATCAAAAATTTTTCTTTCAGTGAAGTCGATAAAATGAAAGTTGCCCAAGGAGTAAGTGGAAGTATTGTAGACAAGGGTTCTGTGCTTAGATTCGTACCATATTTGCAGTGTGGTATAAGACATAGTTGCCAAGATATTGGCACAAGATCCCTGCATGGTCTTAGGTAAGTTTATAACTCTGAGCATCAAATCTATGAAGTCTAAAAAATTTTTTTTTTTTAGAAAAATGATGTATGACAAAGAACTAAGATTTGAGCTCAGGACTGAATCAGCTCAGTTGGAAGGAAATGTACATGGATTGTTCTCATATGAGAAGAGATTATTCTGAGGAACAATACATTCCATATAGATGGAGTTGGTCATTTTTCATTAATCTCGTTTGTCAAGTACCATGACATGAAATATCGAAATTATCTAATTTTCTAGGAATTCATTTTGAAATTCACGCGACGAAATTAATTGTCAACTTACAAAATTTTAAATTAAGTTTTTCAATTATTAAGTCCTTTTAGGAAGGTAATAATATCTCTGTTTTCAAAAAGAAGTTTTGTAACTAAAGGGTCGTCATATACATTATTACCTTTATCTGCATTAATTTTGATTTCTATATTCAAAGTAATTTTTGTTTCTTGGCCGTGAAGTGAGTTGGAAGTAATAATGCCTTCCTTATGCATTTTTTTTTCATATGATATAGATTTCAGTAGTTGATAATTAGGTCAAAAGTTGTCCAGTATAAATGGATTATAAGCTAGATCTTTGAAATCTTGCTGGACACAATTTGCCCGTGTTGAATCGAGGTAGCATTATGTTCCTTATCGTAAGTGTAGCTTCTGTGTCTGTTTATAGGTCTCTAAATTCTTGTATAAGAAGTTTAGTTAGAGGCTACTGCCTTAGTAAGTAACCAATAATTTCCCAAATAACCATTGTAATGTTGAAAGATTTGGGAAAAACTGTATTTTGCATATATTGAAGGTAATAAGTGATGTAAGCAATTTGATATCTTTTTTGATCAACCTTTTTTAAATTAAGATGGAATTTCAAAATATTGCTGGATACTCTTGGTTTTATATTTTAGAAATCTCTATATTTCGAATACTAAGCATTATCCGACAGGATATTTATGTGGAAATATTTTATTGTTATATTATAATTGAAAGTCCTTATTGGAGAATATGAATTATAGTTTTTGGTATTGTATGATGAGATTTTTCGTGAGAAAAGATTTGGAAAATTATTTTACGTGATATTTTCACATGTTATTTAATTGCAATTATTATTAATTGAACCATCACATATATTGTATAATTAAAACTTCAATTGTAAATACTGAATAAAAGCAAATATTTTTGTATAAACCAACTGAATTGTGCCACTACTGAAATTTGAGATATTTTTATATTAGGTTTATTGATGAAATTATTCCATATCGAAATAAAGTACAGCAGTTATAATATGTTTTTTTTTTAATTCACATTGCTATAACATTTTTCCTAGGAAACATTTCCCTATAAAAATAGAATTTTTGTTTTGAAGTTATTGATATTTCAATGGAAGGACCATCTATAGGTATCAAGTATCAATTTGAAAATATAAATTGAATAATTGATTTATTTTCACGAAAAAAGAGAGAAATTTGTCATCTGCACTAATATAAAATCTAAACTGTATTCAGTTTTTCAATAGAAGAACCAATTTCGAAGATTCAATATTTCTATTATATTTGTTAGGACGAAATATTGAACACCGTATCTTTCAAAGTGACCTCATTAGGAACCGGAAACGTTCATAACATCCGCCAATATATTTATTCAGATGGCGTTACGAGAAGTGAAGCGCCATGGAGCAGAATACATTCTGGCATCACCCCTATGAATTGCTCACTCACACTGCAATATCGATTTTACTTTGGATACCAATCTAACCATATCAAACAAAAAAAAAATATTTTACAATGGAATGGACCATATTTGCCAACCACCTTTTTTCTCGTATTTCCCAAATACATAGTTAATTGCTATTTCTTGAGCCGTTTTCCAATTATACAGTTCAGATTATTGATTCGAAATTACCAATTAAATTTGAAATAGAGTTGATACGATATATAATGCTATGGAAACAAGACACTGATTTTGGAATTCAGAATTGGGTTTGTTTGTTTTATTCTCTTGCTTCTATAGCATTTTATTGTGTTCAAAATCCATTGGAAATTTTGGTTCAATAATAAGTAGCACACGGCACCCGAAAATAATGATAAATTATATTTTTAGAAATAGCAGTAGAAAAAATTATTCCAACCGATTCGAAAATATATATGTATATGGTGCATTTGAAGAACATTGTCAATTTTACAAAATGGTTTATTCCCTTCTCGAAAAATATTCCAAATCTTTCGGAACGAATGATCCCGATTTCGAATCCCGACATTGGATGCTCGACATATTTTTTTATACAGATATTTATTATATTCATTCACATATCAAGATGCAACATAAAATCTATAAAATAATAACCATACTCAAAAACAAGAGTTAAGCACATATATATTCAAGAAACATAAATAAAACTATAATTAAATCTACCGAATAATGACCGTACTCATAAACAGGAGTTAAGTACAAATAATAAGTACAAAAAGAGTTATTATAACTTACCTTCTAAGTGCCAGAGGGTTCCGGCTAACAAAAGATACAAAGCCAACGGCTAATGTTGACAAAAGTAAATAATTATTTCATTAATATTCAATTAAACATTAATATTTAATTGTGTATTTGACTTGATCCTGCTAGATCTGTAAACTGCAAGAAATAACTTCATATTTTCATTGACCGGGGAGTCCCTGAAATGTAAGGCACTGCTACCAACCGAAAATACATTTTGTCTTGATGTGCGTGTTATATGTGAGGTACGATGGAGATTTGAATGTGCTTATTTCATTATTATTTTTAAAATTTTTTAAACATTTACGTGGCCGCACTGATAAAAATCTGGACATTAGGACTTTGAGTCGTGACGCAAGAATTTTAAGCTAAAATCGAGACTTTCCCCATTAGAAATGAGCTGGATGGCATATGTGGAAATAAAGGATACTGTTTTAAATTTATAAAAATTTTTGCCATGATTTAAAAATTTTTCAGGCAAAGTCTAATGGGAATTTTTATTTCAAAGATATTTCAAAGTAGATATTGGTTTAAGGTATTTCAATAATAATTGTATTTCATTAATCTTATCGACTTCAGAATTTACAGATTATCTTGAATTTATCTGGGACCCGCATAATAATGCATTATTTTCCAGATCGACTGCTAGAAGTTATTGCTCTCCACATATTAATTCGACGATAACACGAGAATCGAGTCGATATTTAATTTTATTCTCAAGAAAATAGAAAACCTAAAATGTTTAATCCCAAAATGGTGAATGCGCCAGCCTTGGACAGTCTGCCGACATATTGAATACAATAGTTTCTCATAGATGGCGCAACGTACATCAATTACATACAATGACTATATTGCCATAGTCATAGTCACTGTACAATTACATTCAAAGAATAATATCATGAAAGAAGAAAAAATCTTTACACAATAATAATGTAGTCATTGTAATATAAAGAATGCACTATGTACCTATACAGGGTGTTTCACGAATAACTGTACAGGCTGTAGGACATTCTTCGGAGTCTGTAATCTCTGAAACAGTAGGGGAAAGTCGGGTAGTACGGGACACCTAAGCTTTTTAATTTTTTTGAGGAAAAGTACATACAAAAAAATTGGCATAACTAGATCATCCCAAGAAAAGGAGAATCAATATTTTAAATGAAATAATTTTTAAGAAATGACTCCAATCCAGTTTTCAATGCATAACAAAACGCCACATTTTTTGAGACTCTTAATTGTGGAGGGTAGCATGGGACAGGTAATCAAAGAAGAAAATGTATCAAATAACTTTATTGAAAGAAGCAATTTAACTGGGATAATCTTTACAAAAGTCGCATGTATAAAAAGATGACTTCAAATCGAGGTCTGCGCAGTCTTCATGTGCCCATTCTTTACATTTCTGACATTGTATCCAATCTTCTTCAAAATTTTCCTGGCAAATTAAGCAAGAATAATCTTTATTTGAACTATCATTATTGTTGTTCATATCATTTTCTTTATTCAGTGTTGTGCTTTTATTCATCATTTTTGTTGTTTTATTTTTAGCTGTAATTCCATCGAATTTTACTTTTTTTGATACTTTTTTAATTTCGGCTTCTTTAGATCGCACCTCTCTTCTAAAGAATTTTTGTAAGGGGTAGATGTAAGAATTTCACTCCTTTGGGCTTTCCTTCTTCTCTTGTCCAATCTTCTCTTGCTACAGCCCGGAATAGGTCAATCTATTATCCATATCTTTGACATGTTCAACAAGAAGGTTTTCATATTTCAAAGGAAACGTGGCATCATACCTTCCAATTTTAGGTTTTGAATGTATTTCCAAACCATTGTTTATAGCTGTAACTCGTCTGTGTAAGGTAGATTTTGATACATCAAACCTTTTAGCTGCATCTCTTATCGCGTGGTGCTCTTCTGTTACATATTTTATAGCCCGAATGAGGTTTTCTTCAGTCCAGGAACCACGATCAGTCGTCCTGCCCTTGAATTTTGGTATTCTGTAAAAAAAATACAAAACTAAACATTATTTAAATTGTCCCAAGGTACCCGAATTCAATATGTCCCAGGTTACCCGAAATGCAAACAATCGTTAGGGCAGTGACGACTTCTAACCACTCGATTTTTTGGCGGATTTTAAATACAAATCGATTTTAGAATCCCTAAATTATAATCTCCATAAGGTAGAAACACATTAGCTTACCTGACCAGCTCCTAACACACACCAAAAGTTTACACTGAACGATCAAAATTGCGGGGAAAATGTAAAAATATTGTTAACGTCACACTCGCTTGCCCCAGCTACACCAACTGTCTGAGACTTGTTTTTCAATAGTAAACTTACATCCCGCCAAGCACAGATTGTACTATAGGACCTAAGAACGTAAAAAAATTTGAATGTCCCGCGATACCCGATGTCCCGGGGTACCCGACTCTCCCCTATTCATAATATCTGCGTAGTATATTCCTTCAAGAGATTAGTCTGTTTTATGTGATCATTATGATGATTATTATGATCAACATAGCTTTAGAACGGCCTCTAAGATTAAGATTTAAGACGTATTTATGGATATTCATGAAAACTTCACGAAATGAGTGATTGCCCAATAACATTCATCGTAATTTTACATACATCTTTGATTTCTCTCCATTTCTTGATAAGTAGGTACTTGAGCATTCAATTTCATGTATTTGTGTTGCCACGTTCCCGAAAAATGATTTTTTTTTAATTTTCGTTGATTTTTTGGCTGTAAAATGGGAGGATCATTTTTTCAAGCTAGGAAGATAAATGCGCTAAAATAAGCGATTTTTTTTGTAAAATTCCATGCGAATATTTCTTATGGTTTACGAAAGGTACTTGGATTTAAGGGATTACCTACCTATTACTTCCAATAAAAACTTTTAAAATAGTTCGAGGAAAAAACAATCTTACCAGAAATTTTCACTATGTTTACCTACATTTTGATATACAGGGTGATTCACCACGAAGGCCTATTAGACGTTCATGGAAAACTAATAATAATTTTGTGCTCAAAATTTTAAAATTGGGTTTGAGACAATGATCTTTTTCCCTAAAATGTTTTCTGATCTCTACAACTTCAGGTTATACCGGAAACAGACTACTACTTGCTTATTTCAGAAGGCACACCCAGTATATTATTTCATGCTTAGATAGTTTTTTTGATTTAAATTTCAGCAATATGCCATACCTTGGGTATAAGCTCAACGGTTCATAGGGCGTGCTTATGAAAAAAAATATGGCGACGAGTACACACATTTTTTTTGAATATGTCTACAAAAAACGTTTTTTTCCGAAAAAACCTTTTTCGATTCTGCAAATACACAGTATTATAAGACTGTTTGCGGTTTGAAATAAAAATGTAGAGGGTTTTTATCAGGAGATGAACGAAGATGAACTTGGACAACCGTCCAAGTTCATGATCACCAAGTTCATATTCATCAAAACTCAAGATTTTCGAATTAGAACCCATAATTTTTATCATTTCAGTCAATTATATGTATAAAAAGATCGGGGTTACTTGAGCAAACCCTATACCTACCTAAAATGAATGCTTCTAGTGTTACAGAGGAAGAACTATAAATGAGGAAAAACCGAAATAGAAATTAATATTATAAGTTACCGTTTCAGAGATGAAGAGCAATGTTGGTGTTCCAATGGGACACCCTATATATTTTTCAACGCAGTTTTTTGTCCGCAGATTTGTCGTTATAGGTTTTTCAAAAATTTTATCTGTTTCAAATATATTGAGTTTTTTGACTTTATTATTTTGATGGGACACCTTATATATATAAATATTTTTCATTTATTTTGAGAATTAATTCATTATTTGTTTTTTAGTATTAAATATTATATTTTACGCATGACACATCTTAGAAATCAATAACCGTTTCATAGATAAAGAGAGTCGTTGTTTTTTAAATGGGAGACCCAACTTAACTTAAAACTTGACTAAAATCATACAAGGGAAATAAAATGAATTAGATCTCGAAATAAATGAAATCTGTTGTCTGTTTCGAAGATATTGAGTTTTTCGACTTTATTTTTTTAATGAGACACCTCATATATAAATATTTTTCATTTATTTCGAGCTTCAATTCATTTTGTATCCATCGTCATATTTTAAATGCAGTTATACATATATAGGGTGTTCCCATTTAATTAGAAATTTATTATCTATTCAGAGATACAGTTGCTGTTTTTTTAATGGGTTTTCAAATATAAATGGATTACAATACTGCAATGAACACAAAATGAATTAAATCTCCAAATA
Organism: Harmonia axyridis; assembly: GCF_914767665.1. Lineage (NCBI taxonomy): Eukaryota > Metazoa > Arthropoda > Insecta > Coleoptera > Coccinellidae > Harmonia > Harmonia axyridis. Next base: position 4,717,589 of record NC_059508.1, read on the forward strand.
AATGGAAAATATTTATATATAGGTGTCCCATAACAATTCAGACGAAAAATTCAATATCTTCGAAACGGATGACATTTTTGAAAAAGCGATTACGGAATACTTTTAGACAAATCTGCGGTTAAAAAAACAGCTTTGAAAAATATAGGCTGTCCCATTAATGAAACACCAATTTTGCTCTATATCTCTACAACAATACCTGATTAATATCTATGATCTGCTATGACTCTCATATAAATCATAAGGACTACTGAAAAAACGTTTTAAAATTTTTTGAATTTATTGCACAGAAACCAAGATATAGCGAAATATTTGTAACAGTCATTTTTCAGAAATACCCTGTAAACTCGAGAACGAATCGAGATATCTATGATCTGCTTTTTGATATATTATTATTTCAAAAAAAGAGATCAGGGGTCCTTGAAGTTTTTTTCTCTAAGTCTCGAAAACTGTAGGTACAGTTTTCGAGATGTTTTCAGTGAGCATCGAATTTGGCACACCCTGTACATTGACTACCTTGACAAAGGTGATCTCCTTTTTATATGAGTACAGTACAATTCAGTTTGACACAAAAGGTTAGGTGCATATCTAGCAAGTTCCGCGGTAATTTTTCATGAACCTTTCTTTTTTCATTATTTGAGATATTCTATGAGATATAGGAGAAAATAATGAACCATGGTGTACAAGTTGTAGAGTCTTTGTTTTTATTCGATTTTTGTATTCAACACTTATCATCACAAAGAAAATTTTATGGTGGTTTCCAATTTTTTGTTTCAACCATTAGATACAATTAAATATTAGATATGTACGACTTTTGTAACGTTCGAATTAAAATATACTGCGCGAAGATGTGCAAATGATCGAGCGCAAGTTTCTAATAACCAGAATGAAATCTTTCATCTTGGTTCATTATTATATTGAGAAGTATTCTTGTGTCTTGAAATGAATACAGATTGGAAATTTTTCTTGACCAAAAGTGTGGGGTTTGATTAAGTGGCGTACCCAGACATAAGCCTGGGGAGGGGGGTTATAAAGAAAACAAAATTTCAAATTTTCCTTCTTTTGAAGAAGTTTTCCAAAGAATTTTGCTTACTCATAATAAGATTGTGATATATGAGGTTGTTACATATAATGGATATTCCTCCTGGGATATATCATCCTAAAACCATGAATAGACTCACGCCTGAACAACGCTTGCAAATAGTGCAATTTTATTTCGAAAATAATGGTTCTGTGCGGAATACGTATTGCGCACTACGTCCATTAGCAATAAAGCGCACTTCTGGTTGAATGATTACGTCAACAAACAAAACTGCCGCATTTGGAGTGAAGCTAATCCTCAAGTGTATGTCGAAACACCGTTACATCCAGAAAAACGGACTGTTTGGTGCGCTTTATGGGCTGGTGGAATCATTGGTCCGTACTTCTTCAAAAACGATGATGGCCAGAACGTTACAGTCAATGGTGATCGGTATACAGCCATAATTACTAACTTTTTCATTCCTGAATTGAACAACCATGATGTCCAGGAGCTGTGGTTCCAACAAGACGGCGCAACATGTCACACAGCTCGTGTCACAATCGATTTATTGAAAGACACGTTTGGTGACCGCCTAATTTCACGTTTTGGACCTGTGAATTGGCCTCCAAGATCTTGTGATTTGACACCGCTGGACTACTTTCTGTGGGGCTGTGTAAAGTCATTGGTCTATGCGGATAAGCCACAAACCCTTGACCATTTGGAAGACAACATTCGCCGTGTTATTGCCGATATACGGCCACAAATGTTGGAAAAAGTAATCGAAAATTGGACGTCCAGATTGGAATACATCCGAGCTAGCCGTGGCGGTCATATGCCAGAAATCATATTTAAAATGTAATGCCACAAGATTATCTTGCGGATAAATAAAATTCATGTCAATCGAATAATCCAACGTTGTTTTATTGCAATTTAAAGTTCTATAGCTCTAAAAAAAACACCCTTTACAACATAAATCGAGGAAAACTCCTATAACTAAAAAATTATTGAAGTTAGAACAATAATCATTGGAGAATACTATAGCATTAGTGTTCCTCGCAAAATCCAACTCAATAATTGAAAAATAGGGTTCTACATTGAAGAATGAAATTATGTTCACAATTTTCGACACAATATTGGAAACACAAATAGACCTAGTTCTCGAAAAACGTCTAATAGGACCTGGAACTTGGAACACCCTATATAAAAAATAAAATTTCTGAAAGAGGTGGCTTTCCAGACTGAAAATATTGCTTGATCAATGTTTCTTTCAGACAATTTTTCCCCAGGGCGGCAAAGTTGTCGACTGTTTTACAAAAACATTAACTTGAAAAAAATCATCAAAACATTTCATTGATGACAGGAAGTTATTAAGGAAAATAATGAAATGTAAGTCAATTCTGAGAAAAAAAAAATTTTTATTTACAAGAGTGCTATTTTATTAGGTTTCTTTCTACCATTTGAATTTATAACTTTATCTAGGTAATCTTCATCTGGAGTTTCAATACTTTGAGCATACAATGTATTACATTCTGTTTTTTAGTATTCGTCGTACTGAATGATATTTCCACGGATGCAGTCATTGACGTAACTAGAGTTGTTGATTTTGAAAAAGCAAAATCTTTAAATTTTTTATGAATTTTTGTTTTGTTTGTTACTTCTAATTTTTTTCATTTCTTATAATCAATGGTTATGTCCCCAATAACCCACCCTCGTTACGATTATGCATGCAGACGTTACTGGGATAACGAGAATTATTTCACACATCCGCTTCCGAAATCTTCGAAATCGGATTATCATCCATCCTCACCAAATCAGTATTGAGCATTACCTGAATGAAAAATTTAATTGATTTCATGTCTGTTATTACAAAATCTGCATTGAGACTATTGATACTTGAGAGAAGGGAATTCGATACAGAATTTCTTGATTTAATCTTATGTAGAGTCATAAATGATTGGAAGGTTTCAAATTTGCTTGAAAAAGTCATAACAGTTTCAATCGGTTTAGCATTAAATCTGTCATCTAATTTATTGACTACGCTGTCACAGTACGTTTCGAGACCTTTAATGTTAATGAATGCATCTTTAATTCAATAGACTTTTTGAGATTTGAGATTCCAACCACAATTACAATTTTTGATTTATGGTTTTTTGTAAGGGGCTTCTCTCATCATGCTTTGCGCTATATTTTAGTGCAATTTCGTTATTGTAATTGACGGATTCACTTTGGTCAGGCACAAATCTTTTCTTTGCAAATCATTGCTGAGATACGAGAGTTCATTCAGCACCTCATTCATCACATCGCAGGTGACAATGAAAGTTTCACTTTTGATTTCAAACAAAATGCCTCCTGCAAGCGATGACAAATCTGATCCTTAAGGAAGGTGCAGAAATGGACTTCTGACGTTGATAGCATTCACCATCTAATTTTTATTCATTTGAGATTTTCAAGATAGGATCAGTCAAAACGGATTGAATTTCGTGCAGAATATTTTTTTTTTGGTGGCTTGGTGAGCAGCTTCAGTGTATAAAGAACCCTCTAATTTTTTATTTTTATTAGTGAAGGAAGCTGCAGTTAATGCCAATAAATGCTCTCGACAATGCATATAGACTAGAGCATACATTTTCTAATTTTTTCAGAAAGTTTTCTTCTTACTCCACCTACATTTGAATTTTTTGTTGTGAAGTAGAACAACCATCGAACGCCGTGACTGAATCTGAGCGCACTCGATTTTCCCCCTGGGGGACACTCAGTGTTCCCAACCTTTTGAAATGAAAATTACATCAATGCGCAAAAAAATTAACGCACATTCTGAAAATCTCAATTTTAATGAAAGTTAACTCTACATTGACTTTATAACTTATTTTTTATGTTCTCTCGGGAAGTTTTTGAACGAAATAAGACACATTAAATTAAATGGAAGAAAAATTCAGGATTTCACCGAAATTTATGTGAAAGAAGAGAAATAAACAATTTTCAAAATACTGGAATGCTGATAAGTGATTTAATACTTGGTATTTCCACCCCTTGCGTTAATTACAGCTCGGCAACGACGGTTCATACTCAAAATGAGTGATCTTAAAATGTTCTGATCTAATCCTTCCCAGATTTCTCTGAGTTGGATTCCTAAGTCATTAAGAGTAGCTGGATGATTTTCTGAACTTCTCAGCCTTCTATTGAGGTTATCCCAAACCTGCTCAATCGGATTGAGATCTGGACTTCTTGCTGGCCATTCCATTCGAGAGACTTCAACCTCTTCAAGGTACTCCTGAACGATGCGCGCATGATGGGGTCTGGCATTATCGTTCATAAAAATGAAATTTTCACCAATGTATGAGGCAAATGGCACTACATGCTCTTCAAGAATGTTCCTTATATACCTATCAGCATTCATAGCTCCATTATCAACGACCACTAGGTCTGTGCGAGCAGTCAAAGATATTCCACCCCATACCATCATCGAAACCAGTAGTATTCAGGAAATTGCACTGAGCATATCTTTCATGTGGACGTCTGTATACAAGGGAACGTCGATCACAATGGTAGAGGCAGAATCTGGACTCATCTGTGAAGAGAACTCTTTCCCAATCAGCCTCTTCCCAATGGATATGCTCTCTCGCAAAATCCAAACGAGCCCTTCGATGGGCTGGGGTAAGAGCTGGGCCTCTTGCCGCGACACGAGGCCTTAAATCATATTCTCTGAGGCGATTTCTTATTGTCTGAGTACTAATTTGCACCCCATGAGTGTTTGCTCAAGCTGATTTTGAAGGAGGCGAGCGGTTGCAAACCGTTGTCTCAACGAAGAAACTCCCAAGTAACGTTCTTGAATGGCAGTTGTTAGCCGTGGTCTACCCTATCCTGGTCTTCGGACATTCATACCTGTCTCCCTGAATCGCTGCAACATTCTGGACACACTTGTATGGGAAACTACAAACCTTTCTGCAATTTTTGTGTATGTCCACCCTTCTTCTCGCAAAATTACCGCTTGGGCACATTCCTCTTGGGTCAAATTGCGTGTTTCGCGTTACATAGCGATCGAGTGTAGAAAATCAAACGAAATAAAAACTATTGATCACTAGAATTGATCGAGAACAACTGATTTCAGAATGGAGCCAATACATTCAAAATCTGATAATCTCATCTTTTTTTATTCCTGCTGGGAAAAAACATATGTATTGAAGAAAAACATTGAAAGTGGATAACATATGCATGCATAATTCTGATAAAAATAATTATCATTGAGAACACCTTCAGTTGTAGAATAAATTTGAGATTTCCATAATGTGCGTTAATTTTTTTGCGCAGTGTATTTTACAACAAACAATTTCCGAAACCCTAATATTGATAATAAATACCGAATTACTTATTAGCAAGGTATAAACACAAACAACGAATAAACCGTGTTTTTTGATGTGACATAACGAAAAAATGAGCTATTTCAAATGAAATTGTTGAAATTTACAGAAAAAAAGTCCAAAAATCACTATTACAGATTACAGAAACCCAACCTCTTGGTTGACAAGAAAATGTGAAACGAAATATAGATAAATGTAAGGATGTTTGATGTTATATATGTGATCAAATCACATTAGAAGTTAATTGACAGAAATGAAAAACTGAAATTTGAATTGTAGAAATAATTGGTTTTGAAGATTGGATGAATAATTAACGTTGAAGTTTGTTCTTTAATTTTCAGGTATGATTTATAATTATAATAATATAATAAACTTTAATTTTCAGAGAAACACTTCTGTTAGTTATTCTGGAACAGTTTTTTGGGATATTAACATTATAAAACAACATTCTTATTAATATCATTAGAATGGACAAGGTACCGTTTGATTTCAAGGTATGTGTGGAAGATTCAAAAACAAATGTTCTCTGCATAACATAGATTGGAACAACTGATGGCCCTACTTATTCGATTCCTGATATGTATCAAAAAGCAAGTTTACATAAAGAAGTAATCAAAACTTCAGCATATAATAAAGTTAAAAGTTCGATTTCCAAAGGAACCAAGGATCAATTTAATTGAGGATTCGGCTGCTACCTATATTTGGATGAAGGTGGTAATCTCCAGTTTGAAGATATCTTCTAAGAAGAAACTCTTGAAGATCAGTTGAATATTGGTGATCTTGTGAATGCCTCTAATCATCCACAAATGAAAGCGTTAAAAAAATTATTCGGAGAGAATGGAGGTCGAACTGCAGTTAGAAAAATAGGCGAAATAGCAGATAAATTCGCAATCGAAAAATTTAATGAGAGAATTTCGAGCGCAGATGAATGGATAACTATCGAGAAAGAATGCGAGCGATTTCACATATTATCATGGGGATGAAAAAAAATTTAGATCCCGAAATCATTTATGGATAAAGGTGCTATGGATTGGTAGGGTTTTACACTAATGAAACAAACCATTGAATCAAAATGGGAAATATGGAGAGAGAGTTTTTGTAAAACATTCACAGGTAAAGGTTGGACTTCTATAAGATTTGCGTTCTCATTCAAATACCAACAGGGCTCTTTATTAGAATACGCGATAAAAAAAGAAAAACTTCTGCTAGAAGCAAAAAAGTATTGATAGTGGAACATTGATAGATCTGATTGCAACAGGTTTGCCAAATCTTGTTATCAACATGATTGATAGAGGAAATTTAGAAAAAAGTAGAAGATCTTTATGATGAAATAGGAAACTTAGAACATTTGGTATAAGTATAAAAAAAATTTTGAAAAGAAAAATTACAAATATTACTCTAACAAAGAAAATATAGTGAAGTAAACTTTTATTCGTAAAAATAAAGGTAAAGGAATACGTTTTCATCCTACAGCAGAATGCTAGTTCAAAAAAAAAGAAGAAAGAATGCAATACGTTAATAATTCAACATTAGACGTAGAATTTAATACCACAAATCCAAAAAACTACTCGTAACATTGAATGACACGTTGGAAGTATCCGCTATTTATGATACAGGATCAAATGTTTCTTTAATAAATTCGAAACTCATACATCTAAAATCAAATGGGAGATGTAAGGAGACCGTTGTTTTATATGTGATCAAATCACAGTAGATGTCAAATTGACAGAAATATAAAAAACCGAAATATAAATTGTAGAAAGTAGAAAAAATTGGTTTTGAAGATTAGGTGAATAATCTTAATATAATAACGTTGATTCTTGTTTCTTTAATTTTCATGAATGATTTATAATTGAAAAATTGTGTTATTACATTGTATTTTCTTTGAGAAAATAAAATAAACTTTAATTTTCTGAGAAACACTTCTGTTAGTTATTCTGGAACAGTTTGTTGGGATATTAATATTATATGAATATAGGGATCTTATTACGTATTAGTGTGGATACCAGGAGTTTTATACATCTCTAATGTAATAGAATTTTATCTTGAAAATTTCTCCAATTCAGCGATTAAAAAAAATCCCTCTTAGCTTTTGGGTGCCAAAATTCCCTAAAAATGGAAAATTCCCTGTAGTTGGGAACTCTAGGGGCACCTGAACAACTACAGGGGAGGCACTATCACCTCAGAAACTCAACTGAAAGAACAACTGTTTTCACCTTTGGATCCAGAAATCAGAAATATATGCCAAGTACAGCCCTGACTTGATCGGGACAAAAAGAAGAAATTGGAATATTCACATAGAAATAGCGCAACGCAATGAACCTGTCTTATTATCCGCCTTTTTCAGGAATAAATATAAAAGATAAAGAGCCATGTTTCTGATTAGAGAATTTTATTAAAAGGGCGTACAATTCTAAAAAGCACGTGCTGCGCGCGTCCAAAGGGGCAGTCAAAATACAAGTAGGAGGGGGTTGGCTCCGACTCCTCTCCTGTCAGCCGAGTCAGTCGCTAACGTGTTGCTATTGAAAGATGTGTGACGTTTGAATTTTTGTGTGAAAAGGTCGCGAATATTTTGGAAATACTTCAAGTGGTGAGTGAATTTTTTTCACTGGTTTCATCCCCCTAGTAGTTTTCATAAGAAATCTGGTGCACAACATTTCAAGGGTTGTCACTGAAAAAAAAAATTCAAAACAAAAACTAGAATATGTTGTTATTGTTCAACTTGAATGCTTTGAAAAATTTTCAACATAAAAAATTTCCACGTAGAGATAAATAAAACATTGTTAATTTTTGTTTTTACTTTTTTCCATATCAATTGTCAAAGGTTTCGAAATTGAATTTATTTAGCCATTGCAATAAATTATTTTGATGATGAACATCTTATAATACTAGTATTATAAGTGCTCTTATTTCAATTATATAATTCAAGATATTTTTACTGCTTTTTTGAATGAGTTAATTTAATATTTGTTCACTGTAACCAAATATCACTCATACAGCATATTCAATGAATGATCTCCTATTTATAAACAAAAATGAATTGACATATTTAATCTCGAAGAAATAGCCGACAAAAACATCGAAATGATTACTTTTAGCGGACGTATACTCGGAATATTCAAATATTCACATTAAAGTCATCTAGTCTATCCAAAAACACGCTTCGGCCAGATATCGAGTTATATTTCACTAAAAATTAACATATTAAATAAAAATACGACATTATTTATAAGTCCAGGTTTCGCTGAATTCCAAAGTAAATATTTCGGGTTCGCGGTTGAATTCAAAGCATTTCAATGTCCGAAGAATTCTAAAGCCAGAAACGGTTTCTTCTTCTTGTATATCTCGTGCTCTTTAGCAACATTTCTTATTGTCACAGATATTCCTGATTTATTCCTTAATGTTATCTGATCAGGAAACACAATCTTTTCTTCGTTTTAAAGCTGAATTAACTGATAAGCGTTCAATTCACAAACATCGCATTCATTCAGAGTATGAATATTTCTAAATTTCTGGCATAATTTCAATTGATAATTGTTGCATCTTTCACCCTGTTATTTTTATCTATTCATATTTTCACTGTCAAGTTTCATTATTGATAAAATTCCATTCATTCTTTAAAATTGACCAAAGGAAAAATTCTAACACTACTAAATCTGGAGACCTTTGTGGCCAACGAATATTTTAATTATCTGAAGTTCACAGATTATCGAGATAGGCACTTGGATCATTCTGATATATCATGATCCTTGATCGAATTCTGCGCTATTTATTTTTATAATATTGCAGTGAGTTTTTGATTTTCAGTTAGAAAAATGGAAAACTCCGCCTATGTACCCAATTCTGCACATCTGAATTCTCCAGCTTTAGTTGTATTTTCACAAGCAGGAGGTTTACAAGATGCATTAAGGATACAGAGGCCTTTCAATTCACAGGTGAGTGAAAAAATTGGAATTGTAGCGATTAAGATTCTTTTAAATGTTGGGTGTATGCAACAATTTCAAGTAGAAGAAGGATAATACATTCATGCCCTTCTTCTGCTTTCAAACTTTCATATAAGATTACATGTATTTCGCTATTTTTCATCTCTTTCCTAGAATCACAATTGGAATTGTTTTAGCTTTCTGTTTCAGTTCGTCTGAACAGAAGATATTCGAAGTGATTCTTAATAGTTTGTCTAGTGATTTTTAATCTTAAAATTGTATGATTCTCAATCTTAAAGTTATGATATGCATGCAGGAGCAGAAATTATTTTAGAGCCAGCTCCTCGCTTTGAATTTCGTTCCAAGACTGATTCAAGATTTCGAACCCTTTCTGACTCGGTTCGAAACGGAATACCTAGATGTTGAACCAAATTGACAGAGTTTTCGTGACGTTAAAAAAATGTTTGTTTTCAGTTCACGATGTCAGACGCAACTAAAAACCTCCACAGACCGTTCGACGCTACAAGTTTTGGTCTTCGTCACATGGAAGCTTACAGCGGTTTGCCTGCACACATTCTGAACCATCTGCAGCCTCAATTTCTGCATCCCGGCCTGTCTTTAGGCTCCAGTGCTTTTCGGCCACTCGGTGACTTCAAGAACTTTCCTTCACCTTCGGCTTTTGCGCCACCAAAGTGTTTGAAAATCGAGACTAGTAGTGAAAATCAAATCGGTCGCGGTATTTTTTCACCTTCTGATGAAAGGTTCTTGGGTCCTAGCCCAAGGGCTGATTCATGTTCTCCTGCAAGTGCTTCTTTGTCCCCTCAGCCTCAGTCTCAGGTCAAAGAGGAGAGTATGGATGCACATATGTCGGAAGATGGTGAAGGTCATCGTGGAAATGGAACCGACAACGATTCACCCGGTATCATTGAGGAGAACAGGGGCTTCAGAAGTGAGTGCTTTTTATGTTATCTCGAGTTGATTGTGTGATTGGTAAAGAAAACATGATATAATTTACCAGAACTAGTTTGTCATTTCATCAAAGTCTGTTGGGGAGCACCCTGTAGCTTTTTGGTTTCCTTATATTCAATAATAAACCTTTGGAATCGGTCAGGAAAAAAAATTAACCCATCCTGAAAATTTCACAGTTTACTTCTTGGACTGTTTTTAACGCCTTGGTCCACCAAGGTTCAAAATCTTATCGATATTTGATTAGAAGCTGTATAAAAACAAAATACAAACTAAGTAATTCCTAAAATTCTTTAGGACATTAAGTCATGAAATTGAAAAAAGATAATGAACCTTGAGCTTGATATGCTTTTATAGCAAAATCATGCTTCTAACTGTTTCGGAGTTGAAAAAATTTGAATATTAGGGACAAAAAACCTGGGTTAAAATCCTCCGGTTTAATATTAGTTATGGAGTTATAAGTTGGTAAAAAAAGAACGTTTTTTCATATAAACTGAGAGAAATCGATTTTCGGAAAGAAAGAACAAAGTTAAATCACAATATCCATTATCCTTATTCATATTTCCAAGTTAAGAACACTCCTTGATAAAAAAAGCAATATATCTGAACCAAATTTCAAATATTCATCAGAAAATATATCACAACTTCACAGAAATTTGTAACTTTTCAAAATTCGTTCTTCCCTTATTTTAATTCAGGATTGAGGAAACGAAATTAAAAGAAATAACGAAACGTTGAGTAAAGTTTGTACTTTTTGAGATAACCATATGGATTTTATTATTTACCCATCTCTCTAGCCGTCGCTTGTGAAAATGATAAAAGTTTAGTTTACGATTATTTTTGAGCGTTTGTTTTCTGAACCGATTTCTTTGTTATTTCGTCAAATTGTCTGTAAAATTTTCGAATTTTAAGCCGAATTTAACAGTATCAAACGATTAGATCTGATTCCATCCTAGAATTCGATTCTGTCCGTCCGTCGAACGTAAGGACGTGGAAACATTTGCAGGATAGGTTTGGATCTTAGTGAACCATGAAGAAAATTCAAAAAGAATACTGGAAAAAAAATAACCAATATAATAATAAGATTTTCTCAATATATACATAGATAACCATATGAGTTTTGAACAACGATTATCATATACGAAAAAATATATCGTTAATTTTTTTTAAAAAATAACTTCAAAATGAACCTGATCATTTGAATTACATTTGTGTGTGACAATAAATTCATGATTCATATTAAAAAAAAATAATTCTAACAATAACCATGCTTTTGCATGGTAGACAACTGGAATGGAAAATCGATAGTCAACTTGCCTGGTGTTGAGTCGGAGAATGATAATTTGATTTCCAGTATCGAATTAGGGTGTTCAGTTGTCTATAAAGTGACAACTTGAAATGTATGTCATTTGCAGGGTCACTTTCACATAGGGTGCAGAATGAATTAGGAGTGTTAAATCTACTATATTTTACCGAATTGGGAACTATTCATTCAGTTTTTCGCAAGAACAGGGTGAATCAGATGTTAGAAGTTGCAGCTTACTCATTTTTTTATGGGAGTGACCGAAGCTCGAAAGATTCCATAATAATAACTTTTTTGCTCAACCGAAATTTTTTAGAGTCGTTTCTTTTGACATATACATGTTTATTTGCCTAGAAATCTCAACAATGATAAAAATTATTTCATCAAATAAAGAAAATATAATTGTCGAAAGTACAATTCAAGAAAATAACTGATGAATCAAATTAGTAAAGTAACAAAAGAATTCTATTTGTATGATATTATTTTTATATACACTGTTTCCGTAAAGTAAGGAACAAATTCATTTTTAGCTAAACAGACCTTTTAAGAAATAATCCTGAAACACATCGATTTTTGATTTTAATTTACCGTATTTTAAAAAAATGATCTAATATACAGGGTGAATTACTTTCGAGTAATGACGTCACCGTCATTTTTTTTAAATGAAACACCCCCATTTTCTCTCAATTTTCCGATTACTCTAGCTGAGCTGATTCCAAAAATGTATCACATGTTGATTCCAATTGGTACAGGGTGGACAAAAATACAATAGTTTTGTGTGTGCTCATAAGTAACGCGTAACATTCTTTATTAGTTGAATTAACAATATTATCAACAATACTTATTGTCTAGCGCCAATTGGTTTGAAGGTAACACCCTGTAGTTTGCTACATTTTTAGATTAATAAGAATGAGCTGTTTCCAAATATGTTTGGTACTTGACAGACAGAATATGAAAGAAATTATTTCTTATCTATTTAAAAAAAAACATAGTCGTCTAGTTTTTTGTGAAATGTCATTATTTGTTTAGTAATTTATTGGTGTTCAATGACAGTTTAGTACTACAATATTTTTGGTATTCGTGAATGTTTCAATTATTGCTTAGATTTAATTTATTATTTTTGTCCACCCTGTACCAATTGGAATAAACATGTGATACATTTTTGGAATCAGCTCAGCTAGAGTAATCGGAAAATTGAGACAAAATGGGAGTGTTCCATTCAAAAAAAAATACGGGGACATCATTATTCGAAAGTAATTCACCCTTTATATTAGATTATTATTTTGAAATACGGTAAATTGAAATAAAAAATCGACGTGTTTCAGGATTATTTATTAAAATGGTCTGTTTAGCTAAAAATGAATTTGTTCCATACTTTACGGACATAAGGTATACTGTGATGGCTCATTCAGACTGAGCTTTCTCAAAATGCTCATCTTCTAGATGAGAAAAATTCAATTTTTCCAAGCGTAATAGACGGGATGATATTTTCGATAACTTATAATTTTTTTCATTTTTTTTCATTATGATTCCATTAGGGAATAGCCTAATAGTTTGACACCTGGAAAATCTTCACAAATTCTTTTTTAAAAATTCGATATTATTATAGAAGTTATTATATAATTTGGCTGAACTTTGTGTTAACATAGAGGGAATTGTAAAAATGCATCTTATCAGAAAGAAATTTTGTGCCCAAATAATTTCTGCTTTTTCAATGAATTAATGATATTTTACATCAAAATTGATAAACATAGATATGTTATTAGTTGTCATTTTGACATTTTACGCATAAATGAAGTAGAAAATCATAGAGAAACCACGTTTATGATAGGTACAACAGGTAAATCGTATTCATTCAACTAAATAGTGCTTTTCTGGAATTTTTTGATATCTGAAAAAAAAATTGGATTATTTCAGATAACGCAACCCCTATTTTCTGACTCTTCCAATGATTGAAATTCACCGTCGTCGAAGGAAGAAACTGAACCGTTAAGAAATCCGCTTACAAATGTCTCATTCCTCGTTCAAGTGACAGTTTTATGAATAACCGAAAAATCCTACCGGTTAAGCCGCAATCCACACTTAGGTGGAAGTTTCCCAAACATGGGAAAAATCACATTTTCGCACTCAGACGAAATCTGGATGAGAGAATCCCCCTAGGCGAGAAGAACCGTTGCCAGATTGACGAATGTAATTGAAACGACTGAGTTTGCACCACACAGCGGTCCCCAAAATTAGAACAGAATGAAGATATTAACGTCTTTCGAATAAATGAAAATATTGTTAAAGGAATAAGAAAAGCACTCCCGTGAAGTTAAAAGCTTTATTTGCGCGCTTGGTGAAATTCGTATTAAATCGAAAATAAAATGATAGTTAGTCTATTTACACTTAATTCTATTTACACTTCTCCTTTATATTTTACAATTTCAATAACTGTTAACTGTTAATAACTGTTATTACAAATGTAAATTGTTAACTGTTGATAACAGTTATGAAAATTGTAAAATCTAAAGAAGCTATTTTACAATTTGAATAACTGTTAATAACAGTTATTGAAAATGTAAAATCTCAAGAAGCTACTGTGTAGCGAAAAAATTGTAATTTGAAGAATTTGAAAGGGGAAATAGAATAGTTGTCATTTTGTTTTTGATTTGAAATGAAGTTGATTAAATATTGTCATTCATATTAATTCTCTCATAAAATTTCTCATGAAAAATCAAATCGTCATTTAACAACGAAGTAATAGATTTCTTCTTGATCGTATCGATAATTTTGGACATTATTCAAATTATTTCATTTTTCCAATATGTTTTTCCATAATTCTATCAAACTGATATATGGTTAAATTACTTAATTGATCTGTGAAGTCACATGGCATGAAAATATTACTTGTTATTTTCAACAAAGTTAGGATTTTAGTTTCATTGATGCAAAGTTGTTTTAACATAGTGTTTATCTTTATGTATTCACGAATTTGGTTGCTTTCTCTTTCGATATGAACAGACTTATCCTTGCATTTCTTTTGAACCCTAATTTTCCTGTCGGGGGGAAAAGTTTGGGAAACCCTGTACAAAATTATGCAAGTCGGGAGCGGTGGTAAGTTGACAAAACAGGAGAATTTATCATTTACTCTAAAAATGCATACCTAACCAACCGTGGCATTCGTTTTGGCAGAAAAGTTTGTCGCATTCACGCATATTTTAATTAAAAATAGGCAAATATTACCACTCTCAGATTTCATTGCGTAAATTCAAGAACTGGATTGAATGGTATTCATTAATCATTTTCGCAAATAGAAAGAGTTTTTATTGTGAATAATTCATGTTGAGGGAAGAACATTTTTGGCGAACTTCTCGCATATTGATGAAATTTTGGACCGAAAATGGTTTTAGGTGATTGCGTTCGACTCATTGATGAAGAATGAGAGGTCAAAAGCAATTCTGTCTGCCCGATCAACCTGGAACGGATAACTGTAGAAACTTGAAATTCTCAGGGTATGTTCTTAACTCAAATGCTGTGGTTAAGTTCGCTCATTGGCGAAATTCGACTAGAGGTTCTAGCTTGAGATTGGGATCCATGAATTTTAAAGGCAGAATTATTCAATTTCAAACGTGTTTTGCTATCGTTATACTGAATATAATATTTTTAACCGCAAAGTTCTACATCAATTAGTTTCGGAGGTATATAAATTTTTTAATATTTCTCTTTGAATATTATACTGATATGATCGGCATTACAACCCAATACAAATAATAATTAGAAAGCCTAGTTGGCTACAAGGCATGCCAGTAATCTCGGGGCCACAGATTCGATTGGGAAGGTGTAGTCTTTTTTTTTACCATTTCACAAGTCGTTATTTACTCAATAATCTTTGGGTTTGGAATGATTTTCGAGATAATGGGTGTTTTTTTGAAAGCTTGAGAACTTAAAATGATAATACAAGACAGAAATATTGTTGAAATAAATTTTAAATATTGAAATCTGGGAGATAATTTCATAGCATTTATTTTTTGAATATGATTTCTGGCATATTAGGCCAATTGAAAAGTCCCCGGTATGATGCACAGATGGCGGTGATAGTATTGAATCCATATGATTTTTTGTCAGTACCAATTTTCGAACGATACGTGTGAAAATTTGACAGCAGTCCGTCCATTAGTGTGCTGATAAGATATTGCTTTTTGAAGAGAAGAAATACAGTTGAAGCAAAATCTTGGATTGATGAAGAGATTCCGGGGTCTGCTCCAGGAAAATCAACCATCATTGATTGGTATGCTAATTTTAAACGTGGTGAAATGAGCGCCGAAGGCGGTGAACGCAGTGGACGCCCAAAGGAGGCTGTCACCGACAAAAAATCAAAAAAGTTCACAAAATAATTTTGAACGACTGTAAAGTGAAGTTGATCGAGATAGCAGACATTGTGTAGATATCATCTAAACGTGTACATCATATCATTCACGAATATTTGTACATGAGAAAGATGTGTGCAAAATGGATGCCGCGCGAGCTCACAATCGATCAAAAGCAACAACGTGTTAATGATTCTGAGCAGTGTTTGAAGCTGTTTAAGTGCAATTAACGTGAATTTTGGCTTCGATTTGTGACATTGGATGAAATATGGCGCCATCATTTGACTCCGGAGTCCAATCGACAGTCAGTTGAGTGGACTGCACACGATGAACCGAATCCAAAGCGAGAAAAACAAAACAATCAGCTGGCAAGGTTACGGCATCAGTATTCTGGGATGTGCAAAGTATAATATTTATTGATTACCTTCAAAAGGACCAGACCATCAACAGTGATTATTATATAGCATTATTGGATCGTTAAAAGGATGAAATGGTTAAAAACCGGCCCCATTTGAAGAAAAAAAGGTGCTGTTTCTTCGAGACAATGTGCCGTGTCACAAATCAATGAAAACAATAGCAAAATTGTATGAATTGGGCTTCGAATTGCTTCTGCATCCACCGTATTCGCCAGATCTGGCCCCCAGCGACTTTTTTCTGTTCTCAGACCTCAAAAAAATGTTCGCTGGAAAGAAATTTAGCGCCAATGAACAAGTAATAGCCAAAACTGAGGCCTATTTCGAAGTGAAAGACAAATCGTACTACAAAAATGGTATCGAAAAGTTGGAAGATCGCTATAATTGCTGTTTCGACCGCGAAGGAAAATATGTTGAATAATAAAATCGAATTTTGGCAAAAAAAATGTGTTTTACTATGGTGGACCGGGGACTTTTCAATTAACCTGTTATGTCCGCCGTGGCTACGAGTTACATAGTCCATTCGACCAGTCCACTTTTTCCAATAAATCTGCCAAACCTTACTGAACAGACATTTCAAAACAGTTTGACATTCTTAACTGGCAAACCATAGACAAAACAACAACCATCGAAAATTCTCATGCAGATCAAAAAAAAAAAACCGTTTAAAAGGAATGATAGACAATTGAGTGTAATTTGCAGTGTTTGATGACAATTATTACCAGGTAACCGATATATCCATTCGAAATAGTCTGGACCAGTGAAATAATTCAGCAACAACCAGAACGGGACTCAAAAACCGATAAACATCCAACTAAAAATGTTCGAACAAACTAAAACTCGCATGCATACAAACCGCTAGAGCCGTTAAAATCACCACCCAAGCTCAATTTCCCTCATAACTCCACGCATTATGTTAGCATTACACAGACAGTTAAAATCTGTTAGTAAAAGCTTACATATGATTTGTTGTTGCGGCTCTTCATGCCGCAAAACACATTCGCATCGAATATTTCCCTGTATATTTCCCTATTTCTGTTTGCATTCCATCCTTATATTTCCTATGGATTGGTCAATTTGGCCAGGAAGTGTGAAATTCTCCTCATTCGTGTGTTACACGTTGTCCCATCTGTAAGGAAAAACGTTTCATTTGCGGGAAATTAGATGCTTAATTGTGTACGATGAAACATCCACATCGAACCCAATCATTTTCTGACTGACGTATACTGTGCGTCTACTCTTCACCTAACTTTACAAGTGTTTCGAAATTGATTTTTGCGCCTAACTGCTGTTTTGATTTTTTTTAAATGGAGGAGAAAAAATATTTGTAATAAAATTTTTGATATTCTCTGATCTTCCTAACTTGTTTTTCCATAGGAAAAATCCGTGAGGCTTCAAAACGATATCTCATATATCATAGTATGGTAAAACACATTTTTTTGACATTTTATTATTCAACTTAGTTGCCTTCGAGGGCGATACAGCGATTATAGCAATCTTCAAACTTTTCGATACCATTTTTGTAGTACAATTTGTCTTTTGTTTCAAAATAGGCCTCAGTTTCAGCGATTACTTCTCCATTTCTTTTGAGGTCTGAAAACAGGAAAAAGTCTCTGGGAGCCAGATCTGGGACCGTATTCTCGACAAGTGATCTGAACACTGAATGAACGTATACGTTTTGAAAGATCACTTGTCGAGAATACGGTCCCTGGCGAATACGGTGGATGCAGAAGCAATTCGAAGCCCAATTCATGCAATTTCGCCATTGTTCATTGATTTGTCATACAAATGTCTTCAAATGGGGCCGTTTTTCAACGATTTCATCCTTTAAACGATCCAATAACGCTATATAATAAGCGCTGTGGATGGTCTGGCCCTTTTGGAGGCAATCAATGAATATTATACCTTGCGCATCACATACTGCTGCCATAACCTTGCCAGCTGACTGTTGTGTTTTTCCTCGCTTTGGATACGGTTCATCGTGTGCATTCCATTGGACCCCGGAGTGGAATGATGGAGCCATGTTTCATCCATTGTCACATATCGACGCAAAAATTAAGGTTTATTGCACTTAAACAGCTTCAAACATTGCTCAGAATCATTAACACGTTGTTGCTTTTGATCGATTGTGAGCACCCATTTCATACATTTCTTTCTCATGTACAAATATTCGTCAATGATATGACGTTCAGATGATATCATCACAATGTAGCAGACATTGATCAACTTCACTTCACGGTCATTCATAATTATTTTGTGAATTTTTTTTATTTTTTCGACAGTGACAGCCTCTTTTGGGCTTCCACTGCGTTCGCCGTCTTCGGTATTCATTTCAGCACGTTTAAACTTAGCATACCAATCAATGATGATTGATTTTTTTGGTGTAGACCCCGGAAACTCTTCATCAAGTCAAGATTTCGCTTCAACTGTATTTTGCCCCTTCAAAAAACAATATTTTATCAGCACACGAAATTATTTTTTTCCATCTTTTTTGAAATACCAAAATTAGCTACACTGACAATGCAATATCTCACCAATTAATGGTCGGACAGCTGTCAATTTTGACACGTATCGTTTAAGGTTGGTACTAACTAAAAATCATATGGATTTAATACTAGACCGGGGACTTTTCAATTGGCCTAATATTGTCATTCTAGTTTCAGAAGAATCATCCTGGTTTGGTAAAACTAAGATCGAAATATCTTTCAGAATTTGGTTTGGTTCAATCTTTCAGAATGTATTCCTGTTCTGATTTATTTCAACTGTTTCATAATCGAATGGGACACCCTGTATGCATTATCCGAGTTCGAGGACAGAACATTCGAGGTTAATCGAAGTGAATAAACGCAGGCTGATACACGATTCAATAAAGCCATTTGGTGTTGTTGATCCTCACCTCCATATGAATGCAGACATCGTAGGTCCACCATAAAATAGTGGAATTCAGTAACCATAACAACGTGTTTTATGGCCTGTTCCCATCACTCCAACCCTATTAACGAATTTTTGCAAAATGGAATGTTTTGGGACTTTATCGAGAAAGCTCAACGTCAATTATTTTTATGCGTCCATAATTCCTTCAATGATGACAGCCATTCGTAGAAATACTTATGGGACTCTATAGGAGACAACAATGACCGAAAAAACTTTATGTTTAATATTTTTCTTTTGAAGAAAAGTGCAACTTTTGTTTTTATTCACTCTTAATTTAAGCTGACAGAGGCACAGCAAACACTGGGAGTAATAATAAATAGATACATTTCTATAGTATTTGCCTGATAGTTCAAGCAAAACAGCAGGCTCTCATTTTGTGGAACTGTCTGTATTTTAGAATTTCGAGCCGAGGATGGTCTTGAATAATCAGGTTAAAATCTCTGATGTAAGATTCGACGTCAATATCAAATTTGTAATAATTATTGAAAAAAATGCCCAACCGATCTAACCTAAATTTATAAAGCAGTTGCAAAATAGTGAAACTGATTTTCATGCGAGTTTTGTGAGGTTCGTAGATATTATTGGGCGACTGAACAATTTTTCTGGTAGGAATTGGTGTCTCAGAATCTATCCGTTTGATTCCACTGACATATGGTGTTCATAAAGTTTATTGAAAAAAAAACAGCTCTTACACCTAGAAAAAAATATGATAACCTTCTGAAACACAGAATATCTTTCGAAGAATGTCAATTTTTTTCTGTTATAAAAATAACATCTTCGATCGTACCTTTTAAGGTACGAGAGAAAGCAAGAAGATACAACAAAGACGTGATTCAATAAAAAGAATGATTTTAGTGAACAGACAAATTTCAATGCCCTTATGTCCATAGTATAACAACAACAAATGTCTTTATTTCAAATCACTTTACCCACAGCAATACTTAGGCTCTATGAAATGAAACAGTGTCAAAATACATATTCAAAAAAACAATTCTCATCATACAAACTCTGAAATATAATAAGGTTCCAATTCTATTAGGTATTTAAATGAATGTTTCTTAAATGATTTTGTTTCCTTAATGGCCTTCAATGATGTGGGCGAATTTTTATAAAACTTCAAACATCTGTATTCCAGTTGTTTTTGTGTGGTTGTTAGATTACACTTAGGGTGCTTAAAATCGAAGGATTTTGAGTAGCTGTGCTCAATTTCGAATTTTTGGAAAGAAAGTGGATTTTTGTGGAGAAATAGGAGACATTCTTGAATATATACAGCATATATTGTCAGCAGTCCAATTTTCTTGAATATTCCTCTGCAGGATTCTTTTCATTTCAATTTTTCAATATTTATTTTCAAAGAATGTTAATGCCCACAATGACACTTTGTTGCACGTCATTTCATTTTTTCATGGCACGTCTCAGACGAGGTAGTTTAAAATTCAGATTTGTGTTCAGAAGACTGAGTTTTCTACGTTTATTGAAACAAGGACCTACAAAAGTTATTTCGTGAAAAATTAAATAGATACGAATTTTTGCAGCTTTCAATATAGGTATTTTATTTTGTATATAGAATTTGCGTTTAAATTTTACCTTATTAGTTTTCGTTGATCAATGATTCAGATAGTATCTACAATTTCAATTCAGTAATTCACTTCATATTTCATTGTTGCCGTTGAAGGAGTGGAAAAAATGAAATATTAAAAATTTCTTTTAGAAAAACCATTGTAAAGCATCCCGGTCCCCCTCCTATGTTGTTGATAGAGATAAAACGATTACAATTCATAGTAATGTTTAAAACGAAATGAACAATTGCGATTTAAAGGGAGAATATTCTGATTCGGTATTCAAACGTTGTCTGTACTTGTTAGTAGCGTCGCAACGCAAAAGTTGAACGGCGCGTTGTGCCTACAATGTGACCGGCTGCAACACGTAATCACTAATTGCATTCTGATGGATACGTGGTCTCCACTCTTTTGCAAATGTTACGGTCGAAACCAACTACATACCGCAATTAAATGACTTAATTTCATGACAGAAAATCCATGATGGGACAGGAAGAAGTGATTTCGGTGAATTATTTCCGAAAACGAGTAAAAATTAATTATACGTCTATCAGACCAATTGAAAAGTCCCCGGTCTGATGCACAGATGGCGGTGCTAGTATTACATCCATATGATTTTTAGTTAGTACCAACTTTCAAACGATACGTGTCAAAATTTGACAGCATTCCGACCATTAGTTTGTGAGATATTGCGTTGTGAGAGTAGCTACTTTTGGAATTTGAAAAAAGAAGAAAAAAATTCATGGAATCGTGGATATTCCTTAATAACAATTAGTAGAAGAATTACGTCTGCAGTTACTCTTTGATCACAAATTGTAAATTATTTGCTGATTGTTCAATAAAAAACGGCACGAGGTGAGAAATATCAAATTAAAAAAAGCACAGGATAAATTGCTTTTGAAATAAAAAATTGACTAGTGTGAGGTTTTCCTCAATAATTCTTCGTACAAGAATTATTGACAAGTTACGTTACTTTGTTTGCACTCTGTATTTATTGTTTTTTAATAATTAGAGATATTCTACGAATAAATAATAATAATTCATAATGTAAAGTTTGCAATGTTTTATTGTGATGCATTCCTTGACAAAGATTATCAAAAATTGAACGATAAAATTCCCCTGATCAAGATGTCCAAACTGAACTGATTCACCGCAACTGTTAATTTCTAGAAAGGTGTAAATTGCAGTTCCTAGCGGGGGAAGAAGTCAATAAAATCGAAGGTTGTATACTGACATTTCTAAAGCGTCATTTTCAACGTTAACTATTGCTTTTTGGGCAGACTTCCGGAACAGGTATTGTAAAACTGGATGCCTTTGAAAATACAACAATTGAGTGACCAGATGGAAGCTTCAGGTGGTTGAAAACTGATTTCAATGAAGACCAGACTCTCAATTCCAGATTATATTATTACTTTGAGGAGAAGCATTGAAGTAAGAAATCGATCCATAATAATACTATACAAAATGGATAAGTAGATTATGGAATTACGTTAATTCATTTTGTAAGTTTATCTGGTGAACTTGAATGAAAAAATATGATTGAAAGTTTCAATAATAATATATTTTCATCAAAATATAAATTTAATTACTTTTTAGCAATATTATTCTTATTGAACTAGCAAATACAAAGATCATGAGTTGTATGAAAACTTCCAAATAATCAGCGATATAATTTTTAATTATTTCATTTTGAAGGGTGGTCATTGATTTCCGTGATTTTCGCAATTAAAATTTTCGATACAAACAAATTTTTTTTGAGGAGAAACTATCAATAAAACTTCATACTATATCCATAGTGAATAATTTCAGCATGAAATGTAAAATAACTTGGCAAAGGAAATAATTATTCAAAAAATTGAGCTCATCAATAAATCTGAATGTTTTTGTCTCTCCCTTCACTTCAATTTGGATAAATAGTTCCAGATATTAGGAACAGGTGCATCCACATGTTCTAGCGGAAGAACAATACTGGAGTGTTTACACAAAAACGTTCAGACAAAACCCATCTCTTCACAATTTGTAAATACTCGCTTCAGTGTTTGTTAATTCGGCTCTTGCATAAACAGACGAAACTTTGATGGCTTTCTGGAGAGAATGTTTCATTTTTCGCTATTTATTGCTATTATATTATGACTAATACTGTAAGATTTTCATTTTTCCTGGTTTAAATCCTATGGTCTTGGACTTCAATAGTTATTTTTGATCCGATATTCGTAAATATGATATTGGATCTAAGCCACAGTTTACGCAAAATTTTGATACTGTATTGAAAAGCAAGGATGGTCTACCATTGTAAAACAAATTTTTTTGTCAAAATTCGATTTTATTATTCAACATAGTTGACTTCGAGGGCGATACAGCGAATATAGCGGTTTTCCAACTTTTCGATACCATTTTTGTAGTACGATTTGTCTTTTAGCTTCAAAATAGGCCTCATTTTCGGCGATTACTTCTTCATTGGCGCTAAATTTCTTTTCAGCGAGCATTCTTTTGGGTCTGAGAACAGGAAAAAGTCGCTGGGGGCCAGATCTGGCGAATACGGTGGATGCAGAAGCAATTCGGAGCCCAATTTATGCAATTTTGCCATTGTTTACATTGATTTGTGACACGGCGTATTGTCAGCACCTTTTTTCCCCAAATGAGGCCGCTTTTTAAAGATTTCGTCCTTTAAACGATCTAATAATCGCTGTTGATGGTCTGGCCTTTTTGGAGGTAATCAATGATCATTATAACAATGTTTGCATTTCCTCGCTTTGGATTCGGTTCATCTTATGCAGTCCACTCAGCTGATTGTCGATTGGACCCCGGAGTGAAATTATGGAGCCATGTTTCATCCATTGTCACATATCGACGCAAAAATTCAAGTATATTGCACTTAAACAGCTTCAAAAACTGCTCAGAATCATTAACACGTTGTTGATTTTGATCGATTGTGAGCTCGCGCGGCACCCATTTTGCACACAGCTTTCTCATGTAAAAATATTCGTGAATGATATGATGTACACGTTCAGATGATATCTTCACAATGTCTGCTATCTCGATCAACTTCACTCTACGGTCATTCAAAATTATTTTGTGAACTTTTTGGATTTTTTGTCATTGACAGCCTCATTTGGGAGTCCACTGCGTTCGCCGTCGTCGGTGCTCATTTCACCACGTTCAAACTTATCTTACTAATCAATGATGGTTGGTTTTCCTGGTGCAGACCCCGGAAACTCTTCATCAAGCCAAGATTCTGCTTCAACTGTATTTTTTCCCCTCAAAAAGCAATATTTTATCAGCATACGAATAGGTAATCAAATAACCTTTCATTTGGTCACAATCCATATATTCCCATTTGAAAAAATTAAGTAGATTGTTGCTTGGCGTAAGGGGTGAGTAATATCAAATTCAAAAAAGCACAGGATAAATTGCTTTTGAAATTAAAAATCGACGGGTTCGAGGATTTTCTCTAATAATTCTTCGTACAAGAATTATTGACGAGTTACGTTAATTTTTTGTCAAGCTGTATAACTACTGTTCGTTTTATACATCAATCAATTGGATGATAATTTTTTTTTGAATTATTGATCAGTGCACAATTGTTATTTCTTTTCAATTACAGAATTACATAACAACTATTTCGGACTTTTCAGATTGAAAAAAATTATCAAACGAATTTTTTGAGGTTCAAAATTGAGAACCTCGTATTGAAGTCCAGTTTTTATATTTGCGAAAAAACAAGGATTGACAATAGTTTTTTCAAACTGCAAATGCATCGTTCAATTTGATTTATATAACGGCTTTGCGATTGAGTCTTTTTGCGTATCACACGATATTTGGGAGGGTTGCAAAGTTAGGTTCGAAATTAAAAATCAGCCCAGTGCAGGAACGTATTTCAAAGGGATGTCAACTTTAGGGATAGGACCGAATTAACTGAACTGAAAATAATTCCTGGACCCAAGTATAAAATTGATTTAAATGGCGTACGAATTCAAAGGATAATAAAAAGTTGTAACGCGGTGGTAAATAAGGATCACACAGTATCAATTAGAGCTCTATTTGTCAAACTTTTACAACACATAAGTGACTTCTGGACACCTGCTTTCCAGTTCAGTGCACTAAATAGTCGTTTGCTATGCTCATTTCAAGTATGCTAGCACAGGGGTAGGCTTTCTTTTCACCCCTCGTCCTTCTCACTGTCTCTTTAACACGCTCCAAACGAGGGTTAATCCTATTTGAGTGATAGCATAAATGAAAGCACGGAAGAAGCACATGCTTCAGTAACATCAGCGATCCCCATCTTTTAGAAAAAATATTATCTTTTATCGAAAATATTTGCAATATTGGAAGCGAGACGAAATTGTATAGATAAATCTTTTTTCATGCATATTCTTCATTTTAATTCTTCAGTTTGTTTTTCCATAATTTCTGTTGACATGTTGATAAATGATGTATTCTACAATACAAATAAGGACAGCAATTAGGCAACCTTTTTATTATTGATTGAAATATGTACTTGGCTACTGCTACTCCAAATTTTTTTAGTTCAATATTAAATTGATTCTCAACAATAATACAATACGTTTTATTCTTAAAAAAATAAAAACTGATTTTCTGAAAGAAAAATTAACAAAATCATCCTTATACTGATAAATTCATGGAGAAATTGAAATTGTAAGAAACAATACTTTATAATGAAATACATAATACAAGGTGTTCCTAAATTGGTAGTAAATAAGCACATACTTCGGTGACATCAGCGATTCCCATCCTTTAGAAAAATATAATCTTTCATCGAAAATATTGCAATATTGAAAGCGAGAGGAAATTGTACAATTAAAGAGTAGAATCTTTAAAAATGTATTCATAAGAGAACAGAGAACTCACAAAATCAGGCAGATTTTTTTTCTGTATATTCCACATTTTAATTCTTAATTTTTTTTCCATGATTTCTGTTGACATGATGATAAATGATGTATTCTACAAAACAAATAAATGAGAGCAATTAGGCAACCTTTATATTATTGATTGAAATTTGTACTTGACTACTGCAACTCTTAATTTTTTTGTTCAATATTGAATTGATTCTGAACAACGAACTAAGAAAAATGAACGAAATAATCCTTATAGTGAAGATATTGAAATTGTAAGGAAAAATACTTTATAATTAAACACATTATACAAGGTGTTCCTGAATTGGTAGTACAAAGGAAAATTAGAAATTTCTTGGATCACTTCAAGAATAAAACTGCTTGCCAGAATAAGAGTTTGAGCGTGAAAATGAATTCTCGGAAGGCCTCTCAAATGCCCGATTTGAAAAGATTTCTTTTGAATATATTCTCCTAACCACTGAAGATATGTAGAGGGAGGGATATAAACCACTATTAAACTCGATAATGTATTTCTTTAATTATCATCAATATCTTTTTGTGAGTTTTATGTTTTGGAATTTCAGATTTAATGTTGATATGAAAACGTTTAGTTGACACGTATTTTTCCATTTACCGTTATCTTATTTTATTCATTTTCTCTTTTATTCAAATATCCAGCACTTCTTCAAGTAGCACCAGCTATTTCACCTAAATTTTTTGAATTATCAGTCCCAAATCGAAGGATGACATATGGGAGTATACATTATCATATAGTCTTACAAGAAAAAAATATTTGTATATTCTCATCATTTTCAATGGAGCTGGCTCACCCAGGCGCTATAAACGATTGTTGTCACTTCTCCTCTGGTAATTATGATGGAATGGTATTAAATTTCGAAGCTTTCATGATCAGCGTAGTAGCTCTGTTAGTTTTAAAAAAAATTTGTCTTTGGAAACATGCTGAGTGAAGACTTATCTGTATTAGATTCCATTGGCAATACGTGTTAGGCTAGAGTTCATATGCTTCTTTTGGTTGTTCCAATGTGAATTCTATTGAAAGTATTCTTGATCACATACACAGAGTGTTCCTAAATTGGAGGTACAAAGGAAAATGAGAGATTCCTTGGATAATTTCAAGAAAAACAATCCTATGAACGTGACCCCGCAAACGCTTTGTTTTCGGGATGCAGGGTGTTTCTTGTAGTCCAACTTATTTATTATCGATTATACCAGTTTATCTAATTTTTATTAATCTTCACTATAGATTGGGTGAATTAGTACCAAAACTTATAATTAAATTATTCATTACAGCTAACTGCATCTTTATAATGATTTGGGTTTTCCTGAGGAATTTTTTTCTCGAAATTGGTAAATTTCGGTTACTAATACCTTTTTAGTTGATTGATTGAAATGAATATGTCATTACTTATTTTATTATTCAGAATACCTTAAAAAAGAGGAATAAACGAAAAACAAAATTGCGTTTAACAATAATCGAAAGAAAGTAAATACAACGTTATCTAAGTTCTCAGAAACTAGAATAATATAGTCATTGTAAAGAAGCCTTGAATCGAAGAGATAGACAACAAGAGTAAGGTTCTCCCTTCTCCCTGCATTTTCATCGGTTAATCAAAACCATTTCATTATGCTAAGAATTTTCATTGACATCGAAGATTGCAATATACATACATACTTTGATCTTTACGCATCAACAACAATGGAGTCAACCCTCTTATATAAGCCAGTAGCAGTAGGGCATTGAAAATATGTGTTGTATTAGTCACTCATCTGTGAATAACTTGCCATCGTCCCATTGAAATCGATAACTGCATTTCAACATGGAAAATTTAACCGATAAATTGTCTCTTCTAAAAGTATTCTTGATGGGAGGAAAACTCTTTGGAAACATATTACAAATTAGTAAGTATGGTTTGTGAAATTTTCATTCCATTTGTTCAATTTATTGACATCCTCATAGATTCGACTTTTGAGGAATTAAAAAAAAAATACGTTCTCTAACATGCATAAAATCTCTAAAAACTCGAATAATTCATACTTTGTGGAAAACTTATGTGCTGAAAATTTTTTATATGTAAAATAATTATTGGAGCAGTTTGAACAGATTTGTTTTCTCTATAAAAGAGTCCTTAGAAATTTCGGGAATTCAAAGCAATATTAAATTTAATCACAAGCAGATTACTACTTAGTAACTATGTAACGAATCAAAAATTATTTATATATTTACAGTTTTGAATGATGAATAAGTTTATAACTTGGATCACAATGATCTCCACAAAGTAAACTATTGAATCAGTAATGAGAACAAACGCTGACGTATATGACTCTGGTTCCAAGTGACGTCACTGACGCTATGTTGCATAAAATTACATTTTTTCGACCTAATAGAGATATTTTTAGAAATCCAGAGTATTTGAAAAATGTGTTAAATAGAATAATGTTGTGGGCAAAAAAGATGAATTTCTGGGCTTTATGAAATAGTCCAATTTATACCATACTTTTTCAGTTCTTTTTCCCGATTCGCTACAGTTGAATGGTTCAGATTTTTTGTACAAGTAGGCTCAAAGCATGCTCAATAAAACAAATGCATAGTAATGTTGGTGAGAGGGTAACCGAATGACGAACTCAAGGTAGTCTGTAGAACCAACTCTGAGAGAGATATTAAATTCAAAAATAAGGTTGACTTTATCCTTGCGAGTAGAAATACAACATAAATAAAGGGAACATGACCATTCATAGATTTATGGGAATATAGTTAACGTTCGGAAAAAATCCAAGACGAATGCCTGACAACGGAAAAAGCAACCAGAGTTCTAGAAACAACCGATCAAAAATGATAAGGTAATAAGGAGAACTCAACCTGATATTTAAATCCATGAATTATTTAGATACATTCTTATTCGATTTGACATATTGATACTACACTTGTTGTTATTAATAGTCACAATTTACACACAATAAGATACCGAACTACCTGTAACGTTTGAATACAATTTATAGTCAAATGAAATCTCTTCTTGACTCAGCAGAAAACTGCAGTTAATCCAGGGACTATCGGCAAATCGAAAATTCCGTTACAAACTTACAACCTGTAACTACATACTCAAGAGGCACAATTACTCACGTTCTTTGCTTTGTACTTGGAGCTGATATTTATTTTATGTTGACTCACTTAACTCTGACTTATCCATTCGTTCTACGACTGTGCGTTGTGCTTCCATAAAAAAACTTTGAAACTTGGAAATATACTCTTTATTTTCATCATTTGGAATAGATAGATAGATGGATAGATAGATATTTATTCTCAAATTTGCTATAAATAACAAAATGAAAACAGGTCATAATTAGGGAAAAAAAATCAACTAAATAATACAACAACAGAAAAGAAGGTATTCTATCCATAAAAAACATATTCTAAATTTTATTTTTACAATACACTTCAAATTCTAATATCGAATATGGTTCACAGTCAATTAAAATTGAAGAAACAGTTTTCTTGAACAAAGTAAAATCAGAAATATCTCTTATTCTTCTAGGAAGATAATTATAAATCTTAATGCCACAATAAAATGTACTATATTCAGTAGCTGACAATTTATGAGGAGGATAAAAGTACTCATACATCCTCCTAGTAGCATTTGTATTCACACATTTAAGAAAATAAAATCTATTTTTACGAAAAAATAACAGAATTCTGTATACATATAAACCTATTGTGGTCATAATATTACATTTTTTGAAAATATTCCGACATAATGATCTATATGTTATCTGATTCATTGTTCTTATAGCTAGTTTCTGTGCTATGAACACTCCCTTAGCTTGAGTACTACCTCCCCAAAAAATTAATCCATACGAGAGTAAAGATTGGAAGTTCGCAAAGTATATAGCTTTCAAACAATCTAGATCAACTTGATTTCTTACCACCTTTAACATGTATATTACTGAATTAAGCCTACTTATGAGGGAGTTACAGTGCATTTCCCAATTCAGATATTTGTCTATTGTAACTCCTAATATATATAATATACAGGGTGGCCATTTGAAAACGAAACAGACGAGATTACAGACGAAATAAAGTTTTTCGATAGAAATGCTCGGACAGGTCGATTTCTGTTTCGAGGGGGACAACTTAAGATGTAGGTTACGGACGCATAGCGCTTCAACCCTTGCTGCTACAACCCCCACCCCCAATTTTTGAATAGGGAAGATGGGGTGAGTGATACCTCAATTTAAAGGTATTTTTATACTGATTTCAGCACAGTAATTGTTTTTTCATTTTATGCATTAGTTCTCGAAATATTCTTAACTAAGTATTTGAAAATGTAGTGGTGTTTTCATGACACTTGTAGTGTTTTGTGAAAAATCGACATTTTGAGCTTCAAAACAACCATGACTGTGGCTTCCTTCCTAACTAACTAACGCATGAATATTTCGAGAACTAATGCATAAAATGAAAAAACAATTACTGTGCTGAAATCAGTATAAAAATACCTTTAAATTGAGGTATTACTCACCCCATCTTCCCTATTCAAAAATTGGGGGTGGGGGTTGTAGCAGCAAGGGTTGAAGCGCTATGCGTCCGTAACCTACATCTTAAGTTGTCCCCCTCGAAACAGAAATCGACCTGTCCGAGCATTTCCATCGAAAAACTTTATTTCGTCTGTAATCTCGTCTGTTTCGTTTTCAAATGGCCACCCTGTATATAATATATATGATATATATAATATATATAATAATAATTAACCTATATGGAATAATTAAAAGAAAATAATTCATACATTACTGAAATGTTTACACGTAATGTGGATAATGTAGAAACTACAATTTGAATGGAAAAAATCACAGAGAAGCACATACACCAGGATAGAAGCTATTGTAAGCTAGTAAGCTAGTTTTGTAGTAGTTGCACATGCTTGAATTGTGATGTTTCACACTCCATGTATGTATCAGATGTTAAACTGACAAATTAAATTGAATATGCTTTTATGAATATCATCTATCTTTACTAATTTTGTTACGTGTAGGCGAGATATTTATTCAACACTTGGGTACAGAACTCGAACGAAAAATCAAAGAAATCTTATATTTCTTTCCGATGAAGGATTTATGAATTGTTATTCAAAGAATTATTTCGATGCCCTATACATTACAGGCCCATTGAAAAGTCTACCATAGTAAAACACATTTTTTTGGCAAAATTCGATTTTATTATTCAACATTTATTCATTTATTTATAAAGGATCAAGAGTTGGGGCAAAGCCTATAAAACTCAAAAAAATTAACATATACATTCTACGCGAAAAATATATGGAAATGAGTTGCCTTCGAGGGCGATACAGCTATTATAGCGATCTTCTAACTTTTCGATACCATTTTTGTAGTACGATTTGTCTTTCGCTTCAAAATAGGCCTTAGAGAACAGGAAAAAGTCGCTGGGGACCAGATCTGGCGAATACGGTAGATGTAGAAGCAATTCGAAGACCAATTCATGCAATTTTGCCATTGTTTACATTGATTTTCGACACGGCATATTGTCTTGATGAAATAGCACCTTTTTTGTCTCACAAACTAATGGTCGGACTGCTGTCAAATTTTGACACGTATCGTTTAAAGATTGGTACTAACTTAAAATCATATGGATTTAATTCTAGCACCGCCAAATGTACATCAGACCGGGGACTTTTCAATTGGCCTAATAGCATGTTGCTACAAAGTTCAAACGAATTATTTTTGGGATATTGAACGAAATCTGCTATCACTTATGATTTCTATATGAAATATTGAATCATTCGTATGAACTGTAATTTAATTAGGCGATTATACCCGAATTGACTTGAAAAGTTTGGCAATAAATGTGTTTAGTAATTCAACCTATTCTGAACGATAATTTTTTGCATTATCAAGACGATTGTAAAAGTTAATTTCGTTTCTCTGAATCGTTTCATCGTTAACAAATTTATGATCACAAGTTAGGATATTTTCGAGCAGTTCATTGAAGGACTCATTCCATGAAAATTGATTTATAGATTACAAGAAATTTCAAGGATATATCTTACTCAATAAAGTAATTTTTTTGTTTTTTTTTCGCTTTCGTATATTTTTTATTTAAGAATATCATTCTAGAATGGTTGTTTTGTTCTTCGTTGAAACACTCGAGGATCTGCATGAAGACAAAATGTCTATTCGCTCATTCTCACGCATAAATGATAATAACATATTCTTCACTCGAAGAAGATCCCTATCCAATTTATTAACAATGGGTTGTAAAACACAATTTAGTTACTTTTAGTAATACGCAACAGAACTTCATTATGTGATTTGGTTGTTAATGAGTGAACGTTTTTTTTTCGTTTTATTCCCTACAGCAATCAATTTTGTTTCTCACCTTATTGACAGTGCTTGGGTGAATTCTTAAAATATGTTTCGATTGTCATATTTTCTATTATGGTCATCATATCATATTGTGTTAGATTTTCAATATTCTAAAATGATTATTTTAACAGAGTATAATAAGTTTTTCTCAACTGCCTATTTATCATTTTGGCACATCGTTCTACAAAACAATTGTTATTTAAATAATATAGTAGTGGAAATGAGAATGATTTTATGTATGAAATGAATTTAGTATGAAATATATGGTTTTCCACCAAGTTACGACCAAGTCGATCACATACAGTTTTTCTCTGTATATACAGGGTGATTCACCGAGACCTATTACGTTTATGAAAAACTATCATAATTTTGTTCTGAAAATTTGCATATTGGGGTTTGAGACAATGATCCCTGTTCCTGAAATATTTTCAGATCTCTACAACTTGCGGTTATACCGGAAACAGACTCCTACTTCCTTATTTCAAATGGCATACCTAGTATATTATTGCATTCTTAGATAGCTTTTTTTGAAGACAATTTCGGCAATATGCCATACCTTGGATAAAAACTCAACGGTTCATGAGTTAATGAGATTCTTATGAAAAAAATGGTGGCGATGAGGACTCACATTTTTTGAATATTTCGGCAGAAAAAGCTCTTTTCAAAAAAAATTTTTTTTTCGATTCTGCAAATACGTTGCATTATAAGACTGTTTGCGGTTTGAACCAAAAATGTACAGGGTGTTGATAGAAAAATCAAGAACTTGGACTACTCAAATTCATCAAAACTCAAGATTTTCAAATTAGAACCTATATTTTTTATTATTTCAGTCGATTCTACGTACAACAATAGTGGGTGTTACTTAAGCAATAAATAATGAAAACAAAATTCATACTATGCTATGAACTATAAACTGAAAATAATTAAATATAACATTATCTGAAAATGATCAGCATATTGAAAAAACAAAGGGCAACTTTAATTTTAATATACCTAAACCGAAAGTTGTAGAGATCTGAAAATATTTTAGGGAGGAAGATCATTGGCTCAAACCCCAATATGCAAATTTTCAGCTCAAAATTATGATTAGTTTTCCATAAACGTCTGATATTCCATCCTGGTGAATCACCCTGTATATTCTAACCACGTTTCAATGTTTTTAAGATTTCCATATGAAAACTTTACCTATTACTCTCAAGAGATCGTCTCAATTAGTTCAACATCCTTGTTAATATTTCTCATGTTGAATATTCTTCTCATTTGTCATTTCCGAGTTATCCGAAAAATTAAATATATACCAAAAGAGGGATAAACACTCATCGGGATGCCTTGAAGAGCGGCTACGTGTCAAAGTAAAGGATTAACAAATTTGAGCCGAAGAAGAGTCGAAGAGTGCTAGAGTGTTTAACAGAGCATGAAGAGCAACATTGCCACTCCACAATTTTTCGTATCGTGATTCCAGAAGATTCCGTATATACCTTTTCATAATTTACACTACACAGCGGTTTGAAATTACAAACAGTAGTGGGAACATGTCAGTATTTCGAAAACAATCCAAACATAAATAAGTTGTCTACTGGTTTGGAGCCCTTGAGAATGCGAGATGCTTCAAGCCGCTTGCTCCTACACGAACACAGCGAGCATTTGGAATAAATTCTAGGCGTTTAAGTTCTGTGTATACGTTCCAAGTCTCATCGTTAAACAGGGTTAATTTTTTTCTGCGTCTTTATACGTATGCGATACTTGGGTATCTCAAACATTTTTGTGTGCTTTTTCCAGTTGTCGTTTAATTTAGAATTTTTAACGATTCTGCTCAGTGATGAAGAATTTGAAGTCAAATATTATTCTGTCCGTCCGTTCGCCATGAACACGACAACTCTAAAACGAAATGTGCTAGTGGCTTGAAATCTTCAGGGTAGATTCAGCATCCGAATATCTCTGATGAATCGTTTTGTTTTTCACTCATTTAATCCATTCGATCGAAGTGGAATTCGAAAAACAGCTTTCTGGCGGAATTTTATGAGTATCGTAGTGTTAGAAGATGAAAAAATAAGTTTTTGTAAAATTTCAATATCTCACAATCTATTTCATTAGATTTCACTATAGAGTTCATCGATATGGTGTCTTATTTATAATAATATAGCTTCTCACAGGGAAAAATAATCAAGTTCTTCTGATGTAAAATCCCCCCCTGAACCTCAGAATATCGTTTCTTATTTTCAATTATAAATAAAAAAAAAAGAAATGAAAATTTTCACATTCTACGTTTTGGAAAATAATATCTATTTACATGAATATTTCCCTCCTGTCAAAAATTCTATGTATATGGAGAACAATTATCGAAAATTACAGCGATAATTGCATTGTAGGAAGCGAAACTGCACTGCGATAATTGTCCTGTTCATAGATGCATAGTTTCTATGCATCTTACACAGTTCGAATCTATGGCAATTCCATTCTACATCAGTTTGACAAGTAATGTGACAGTTTATTCGGGAAATATTCCCCCGAATTACACTCGTGCATCAAAATGACCGGATAATTTCGCATTCCAGCGTGTTTTCTTTGAAAAACTGCATTCGGTCATTTTCATTTTTGGAGAAAGAGCCCTCCACCTTCGGTGTCGGGCTCTTTCTCCAAAAATGAAAATGAACTCATGCAGTTTTTATGACAACACGCTGTCATGCAAAATTATCGGTAATTTTGATGCACTTGTGCAATTACCTACGATAATTGACACATTGACTGAACCTCATTGATACTCCTCCGAGCCAAATTCTCATCATTTGCGGGAGGTTTTAATTTTCTGCTTTAATTTGAGGAAATCTGCGGCTGAGACTCATCATCGATTGCTCTCAAATACCGCTATTAGAGAAAGAACGTGCCGAGAGTGGATTCAACGCTTCAATAAGGTTGATTTTGACGTCGAAGACCAGCGGAAGAGGGAAGGTTTTCGAATTGGAGGCATAACTTGATCAGGACTCATGTCAAACGTAACAAGAATTGGCAGGATCATTGGGAGTGATGCAACAAGCAATTTCAAAACGCCTGAAAGTCATGGGATTCATTCAGAAACAAGGAAATTGGGTGCCGTATGAGCTGAAGAGGAGATATGTTCAACGGCGTTTGTTTGCTTGAGAACAGCAGCTTGCAAGGCAAAGACGAAAGGGATTTCTGCATTGTGATTTGAGACGAAAAATGGGTTCATTACGATAATCCCAAGCTCAGACAATCATGGGGATATCCCGGCCATGCTTCCACGTCGACGGCCAAGCCGAACATACTCAGTATTTGGTGGAACCAGCTCGGCGTAGTGTTTTATGACTGAAACAATCACAGGCAATCGTTATCGAAAGCAATTGATGCGTTTGAGCCGAGCATCGAAAGACAAACGGCCGCAATACAACGAGAGACATGATAAAGTGATTTTACAGCATGACAATGCTCGACCCCTTATTGCGAAAGTGGGCAAGACATACTTGGAAACGTTGAAATGGGAAGTTCTTACCCATCCACCGTATTCTCCAGACGTTACTCATTTGTTTCGATCAATGGCACACGGCCTGGCTGACTAGCACTTCTGGTCTTATGAAGAATTAAAAAATTGTATCGATTCGTGGATCGCTTCAAAAGATGACCAGTTTTTTCAACGCGGGATTCGTACGCTGCCCGAAAGATGGGAGAAAGTAGTGGCCAGCGATGGACAATACTTTGAATCATAAATGTATGAAGAGTTTTTTACAATAAAGCCTCGAATTTCGGAAAAAAACGGCGGAAGCAAAGTTGTACGGCTATGTATAATTTCCAGACAAACAATCCTGAGATCGAATTTCTCCCCAAAATATGTATTTGTCAAAAACATGAAAACAAACCGAATATAGATAAAATCACGAGTCCGTAAGGACGAGTGATTTTATCTATATTCTGTATTTTATTGTTTGAATGTTTTTGCCTCAAATACATCAGTTTGAGTGATGAAAATAAAAAAAATATCTGATAAAATTTGAAGAACGAGTTGTATTTGATTATTTTTTTCAACAATTTAAATGGTCAATATTCTCTTGGGTGATGGCACTGAATCGGTTTGTGTTAATTATTCAATAATGCACTTTGAGCTGTCAATAGTGACGAATTCAAAGTGAAATTTTTACATTTCAATGTAAACAAGGTATATTATCGATGAGGAAGTGGTATTATCAGTATAATCTTGAATGATTGGCTGGAATTATGCATATTTTGACATGAGAAAAAACAAACTTTTTAGTACTTTAATATACTAATTATAGGATTTTTTTTCATACTAGTTGAGTTATTTTGCGATAAGAGGAAAATTAATGAATCATCTTTCAAAAAATTGAGAAATGAGAAAAATGAGATTCATAGTTCTTTTGACCTTTGAAAACATGGATGTGCGAAATGTTTTTCATCCAGAAGACTTCGATACAATATAGGGCGGATTAGTTTTTTCCCAGTGAACACTTTCACCGCGTCCTAAATCATCTGGGAAGCGGATTTTAATGCGAAAACAGGTTGTAGGGAACCTAGGGGAAATTCCGCCTTTAAATTGAAGTTTTCTCTAACACGGCTGCACATATGATTAGACTGTCTATAAGCTCCTTTATGATAAAAAGAGTCTTTTCCAGTGGCTGCACATAATGTGCAATATTAAAGGAGCCGCATAGTTGGGTCGAGCTTACAGGCTTTGAGTCCGCCAAACACGTGTAGATTGTACCGATATGAGCAGAAAAGCCGTATATTTAAATCTACTGAATATGGAACGATGGTGTTTTTCGCTTTTAGCCTCGGTCCCAACATCAGTCGCTCTTCAGATATATAGGAGACATGAATTCAGCGAATTTTCCAATACACAGTTGCCAGATGAAGATGGAACAAAATGTTTTGTTGATTTTCATTCAAAATGTCTCAGTTTTTGGTTTATTGAAACGTTACTCAATCAGTTCCGGACCTGGTCCACTTTTTTGTTGTTAGTATCGAGCTTCAAAAGATGCGTGTTGAAATTTCGAAACGTAGAAATAATACTACAAGATGAGGCAGAATGTGAAACTGTCATTCCATATCTGAATGCAAATTTTCATTACGATTGAATGAAACTTCGATAGGTCCAAGGCCTAAGCAGTAAATATATATTTTCTCTTAACAAAACGTCTTTGTTTATCAACATAGTCACCTTCAAGAGTGGTACATGTATCCAATGAACCTCTGAATTTTCAATACCTTTTCTGTACAAAGATTTGTCTTTGCTCAAGAAATAGGCTTCAACCTTGGCAATCAATTCTTCATTACAGCCAAATTTCTTTTCCCAGATCACCTTTTAACAGTTTATTGTCAATTGTTTTGCTTGCACGATATTTAAGCCTATAGAGCATTTAATTGGCTCACATGAATCAAATTAACGCAAATAATATAATCGAAAATTTCATTCAGATTCCAATCTTCTATGTTGCTTGCTGACACATCTAGTTTGATAAGTTTGAGTTGAAATTCTAAGTTTGGAAAATGTGTTCCAAAGTACGAGCAATGCTGTCCAGTGCCCGATGCTAGTTCTAATACTTTACCTTGACCATCAGTTTTTATACCTCTAAAATATGTATTTCATTTCTATCAACCGAAGGGTAGTTTATTTCCTTAGAACTCATTTTTGATGGTGCCAAATCTGATAATTTTTCTGTTATTGGAGTTTTTTAATTCCAAGGGATTCTTCAGGAATTACTAGCCTAAGGGCCCGTTTCAAAAAGTTTATATTTCATATTTTTGTCGAAATCGATAGCTGAATAAAGATAAAACTTTTTTTTGTTTTTCTTTTTATACCAGTTTATATTTCAGTTGACGTTGAGAGAGATTGAGGTTGAGCTAAGCCGGAGAATAGAGATAATAATAATAAGTGATTAAAACGTTTCGATAAAACATAATAAAATAGCTTGATTCTCGATAAAATGCATATTGAATACCATCAAGACTCAAGAAATATTCGATGTAACCTATATACTGCGCGCATCGTAAGGTTAAGAAAAAGGAAGAATTCATCAGATATTCCAAATTTCCACGTCCAGCAGCAGCATATGCGAGTGGACAGCGGCAAAAGAAAGCATCCACGAAATGCCATCGAGTTTGAGACGACGAATGTAGTACCTTCAAACCGACGACAAATCACACAATTCGTATCTATAAATCAATTAACAGGACTCTACCTGATGGTAGCTGGCTTGGCCGGTTGTTTGGAATTGAGTTCTACCTATCTCCTTGTAAGTTGCCGATGTTGGACTTCCAATAATTCTTGGAAAGGTGCATCATCTTTCCTGCTCTCTTTGAATGCTCCGAATATATAAAACGCATATAAAGAGTTGATTGACTCAAAGGGGCACTCCAAGGTTTTTTTCGATTTATGTCATCAATTTAGGTATTTTTTTCTATTATTGTTCCTCAGAAAACGTTTGAAAATAAATATAATTCGGAACTCGTTCGAAAAAATAAAATTTCATTATGTGTATAATGTTTGATATTGTGTCTTCCTGTTCAAAAATAAAACTACTCTTTTATCAAACACTCGGTGCTTTCCAATTTTCATAATCCACAAATTGTATGACATTTCATGGATATTCAAAATGAATATATCTATGGCAATATGTATTGCCATTGGGATGAAAGGTTGCTTTTAATAAGAAAACCTAAGAATTGAGCCAAAGGAACATTTCATTTTCTTTCAATAGATCTTAGGTTATGCAGGCCATTCCATTTGAAAGAACGCACTTTTTGTCATTTTAGTTTGCCTCGTTGAAGCCTGCGAATTTGAACTACCCTGTATGATTAGAGACGCTTTTTTTACACGTAAATGAAACACGGGAAATTTAAGCTTTCTAGAATTCCATGCACCGAAGTGATGACTGTTTAATTGAAGCTATGTTTTACGTTGAAACAAAAAGTAAATCAATCAGCTACTCGAAAACCTTTAGAGATAGGGACTAGGAGGTCAATACATAAATAATCAAGAGGCTACGACAAAACGAAAGAAGTAATAATATACAGGGTTTTTTCATTTGATTGTTAGTACTTTTTTATATAAGCGACAGCCGGCAATACCGCAGCGCTGAAAATATTTTGAATCGATAGAGCAGTGGTTCCTGACCAAGAAATCTATTTTCAACAAAATCTTCTCCGTAAAAGTCCAGGGTCCCATCGACCGTGGCACATCCTGTATGTCCTAACAATCACTTTATCATTGTATTGCGGCAGTTTGTTTCTCAATACTCGGCTCAAACGCATTAATTGCGTTCTATAACGATCGCTCGTGATTGTTTCACTCGGTTTTAACAACTCATAATACACTATGCCGAGCTGGTGCCACCAAGTACTGAGCATGACCTAACCCATTTTTCGTCTCCTGTCACAATGCGATGCAGATATCCCTTCCGTATTTGCCTTGCAAGCAGCTGTTCACAAGCAAACAAACGCCGTTCAAAATCTCTCGTACGCCACTAAATTAGCTTGTTTCTGAATCATTACCCATGACTTTCAGGCGTTTTGAAATGGCTTGTTGCGTCAATCCTGATGATCCTGCCAATTCTTGTTGCGTTTGACACGACTCTGGATCGAGTAATGCCTCCGATTCTGCATTTTCGAAAACCTTCTATCTTCCACCGCCATGCTGGTCTTCGACGTCAAAATCACCGTTCTTGAAGCGTTGAAACCACTCTCAGCACCTTCTTTCACTAATACCATAGGTATTTGAGATCATTCGATGAGCCTCAGCCGCTGATTCCTTCATATTAAAGTAGAAAATTGAAACTTCCCGCATATGACGAGAATTTGGCCCGTAAGCTGACTTGTTCAATCGAGAATAACTTCATGATGCAGACACAAATCGACTAATATTTCAATGGCGTTATGTTTACAAATGCCTTAGCTTATTGTATGACATCTGCGATCTATTTATTTCGACTACCACTTACCGCTAGAGCGATTTTTTGCAAAATGGTGTACACGTTCATTTGAAAAATTCCCTTTCCAAATCGCTTTGAGAGGAGGAAGGTTCATTAAGGCTTGTTTGATATGGAAGGAAGCAAAATTGACAGATTCTCATAGTTTAATTTTGCGCTATTTTCATGGTAACGGCTTGAACGCAATTCGACAAAGTTGAACAGACACAACTTACTTGCCCAGGATAGGCAAAATTCAAATACCATTTATAATATTTTTTTTTAGAATGACGAAAAGCAACAGTCTCTCAAAAGGTTAAGTGAAATGAAAATGCTGAGACATCAATATCCAGAATAAGAGGATATGCTCTCCTCTCTAATTAAGGATACACTGTTTGTGGAAGGGAAGGGGGAAAAATTTGTCAGTCTCCGTTTGGTTTTTGGCATTCTTTATGCATTTCTTTCTAAAACATTGCTATATTACCATACCAAGCTACCGTCTTACCAGAACTGTATACGAAGATTATATTTATTAGATATATCAGATATATGTAATGAGTGTCCATGAATATTGATGATATTGATGCATTTTGGTAAAAGAAAATTTTCTCCCAGTAGGTCACCTGTTTGGAGGCGGTTTTGGTGGAGGGGGAGGTGGGTATGGTTTCTCCATGCCAGGCCTCCCATCAGCTGCACACGCTCTAGCCAAGACGACCTTTCTCTTCGACCACGGTAAATATTCTTCTAGCACCTAAGTTCACCGTCAAATCATTTTAATGAGAAATTTGAATTTAATTCGAGCGACTTTTGAAACGTTTCTGCTGTATTTTAATTATGTATAATGATGTTATGATTACGTATATGCAGGATGTACATTAATAACTATGCACGAGTGAACCACTATTGGAATATTTGCATGTCTATTAGGATGTGTTCAGTCAAATCATTAGGATGCTAACTAAGAAATTGCTCGTTACATGGATTTTGAATTGAATTTCAATTGAAGTATGGGTACATTTAAGATTTGATTTTTCAAATGTTTATCATTTGAAAGTGATCACAATATGAATACGACAAGCCTAGCTGAATCGTTTATTTCTTAAAAATCAATGTTCTATTCAGCGTAAATTCAACTATTGTATTTACCTATACGATTCATAAAAAAATCTTGGTTTCATACTGGACACTTATACTTATACTTATGATTGAAGTTATTCTTTTCCACTGAATGTTTGAATGAGTTCAATACTGTGTCGACAACGATGTTGTCATCAGTTAGTTCCTGAAGATGAAAACATTGTTATGCAAACGGTATCTTGACTTTTCAGTTGTCCGTATTATATAATGTGGTTTATGGGATCATCAAACTTAAATTATAAAATATTCTTTTGAGAAAGAACAATACAAAATTTGTAAACTTCAAACAATGAAGCACGTGTAGATAAATCTTAGTATTAGCAGAAAAAATGTCAATGTGGCATCATACATTTCAATGTATGATACAAGAGCACATATATAAAAACCTTGGTAAAAACTGTCTCCCGGTATATAGGCGAGCTATATAGCTGCATTTTTAGGTAACCTACTTTATCGATGAACTTTATATGTTCGCATGAAATTCCAGTGAAATCTAACTGATTGGTTCTGAGATATCGAAATTTCACAATTATGTTTTTATCTTCGTCACGAAAATTCTTATGGGCATTCGTTCCGATTTTAGGAACCCGATTTCCAAATGACAGTTTGAGTGGATCGGTATTTTTTTAAAAATTGAGAAAACAATATTTCATATGAGTATAACACCGGAAGTATAACACAGATTTTGCCCGCTAATAAGCTGAAAATGCTGAAAATTTCAAGTCGCCAGCACATTCAGTCTGAAAGATATTGTGTATAGCATTCGAGGCCACTCTCGCTTCAAAATTTGGCAATTTCAGACAGTTTGGCGAAATGATAGATCACCATTATCTTAAAAGAAGTACGTATTATGCTAAGAATCTCTAGGGGGTTACCAAATAACTGTGAAAGTTTAGAGCGGTGGATTGTTTTAGAAAATTAAAGGTCTTACATGTGAACAAAACTTTTAGAAGTAAAGTTATTGGAAAGTTAAGCGCTTCCAAAATGAGTACATTTTTGTACATTTTTTTTTTAAATTACAGAAAACTTGAAAGAATGGATTTTGTGGAATGCTTTACCATTGAATTTTTTTTGTGCAATTTTGAAGGGATGAAACATGCAATCCCTCTTCAATTTTTTTAATAGAACTTTTTAACGAAACAAAATTTCTCAATTGAAAAATATATGTTGAAAAGAACGAACCCTCCTAAATTTTTTGACTCTTGAGATGTGTCAGTAGAAGGGATAGTTTACTAATGAAAAAATAAATTCTATGAATGGAATCGCAAAAACCTAGTAGGTAGCTGTTTGTACAATTTAATTGGTAGAACATGACCATAAAAGTCATTCCTTCAATTTTTCAGCAATTTCAAGAAAAAAAAATTCTTTTGGAAGCTTGTAACTTTTCAAGGAAAGAGCTTTTGGTTACATGAAAGACCTGCTTTAATTTTCGACAAAGATTGAGAACTTTCGCACTCATTTGGTCACAATCTGTATAAATTATGAGAGTTATAAATACATAGACATATTTTCACTGTAACGTAAAACGATCAGTTTTGTAGTTATTTAATCTGGAATATTTAGTCTGATTGAAGTAATTCCGTAGAAATTAATGCAGAAGTATTGGAAAAAACGAACCAAAACGACAATATCGGATAATTGCCGCAATCTTATCGAATTAATCTAAAATTTCTTGGACCTCGAATGTAAAAATCTCATCACTTAAAGCGATCATTGAATACAGTTTCAAATCTGACCGGGTATCCAACCCCTGGTCTGAAAGAAGGGAATTTAATTAAGTGAAATTACCCTGCTTGTACTTTAATTATGTTAGTATCTGAGTTTTTACGGGATGTGTCCCCCAGCCGTTCTCGCTTATTTTCGAGACGATCAAAAGGTGTCGCCCCGGCTGGGGAGCCCTGTAGGGGGCGCAACTTCCGGATGGAAGAGCCTGCCGGTTCCCTCTGAAGTCGGTCTTGACGGAAGAAAGACCAATTAAAGAGATAAGTAGTTGGAAGCAACAATTTAAAAATGTAATAAAACTGCTGCTAGGATAAGAATTTGAGGGTGAAAATGAATCCTCGGAAGGCCTCTCGAATGACCGAGTTGAAAAGATTTCTTTTGAATATATTCTCCTAACCACTGAAGGTACGTAGAGGGAGGGATATGAACCAACATTAAACTCGATAATTTATTTCTTTAATTATCATTAATATCTTTTTTCGAGTTTTATGTTTTGGAATTTCAGATTGAATGTTGATATGAAAACGTTTAGTTGACAACGTATTTTTTCATTTACCGTTATCTTTTTTTTATTCGTTTTCTCTTTTATTCAAATATCCAGCACTTGTTCTAGTAGCACCAGCTATGAACAATATGTTCATTTCACCTGAATTTTTTGAATTATCAGTCCCTTATTATTTTATTCAGATAAATCTCTTAATTGATCGCTATTCACATTGAATGATCCAAATCAAAGGATGACATATGAGAGTATACATAATCATATAGTGTTACGAGAAAAAAATATTTGAATATTCTCATAATTTTCAATGGAGCTATGAAAGATTGTTGTCTCTTCTCCTCTGGAAATCATGATGGGATGGTATTATATTCCGATAGCTTTCATGATCATCGAAGTAGCTCTGTAAGTTTGAGAAAATTTTTGTCTTTGAAAACATGCTGAGTGAAGACTTATCTGTATTTGATTCCATTGGCTAGGGTTCCTATGCTTCTTTTTGTTGGTGCCTTGTGAATTCTATTGAAGGTATTCTTGATCACATAGACAGGGTGTTCCTAAATTGGAGATGCAAAGGAAAATCGGAGATTTTTAGGATAATTTTAAGAAACAAATCCTATAAAAATGGGCCCGCAAACGCTTTGTTTTCAAGATACAGGGTGTTTCTTGTAGTCCTACT
Source organism: Harmonia axyridis (assembly GCF_914767665.1). Taxonomy (NCBI): domain Eukaryota; kingdom Metazoa; phylum Arthropoda; class Insecta; order Coleoptera; family Coccinellidae; genus Harmonia; species Harmonia axyridis. The sequence goes on from NC_059508.1 coordinate 4,761,623, forward strand.
TTTTTCTGATAATTATACCAGTTTATCGAATCTTTCTCAATCTTCGGTACAGATTGGGTAAACTTATAATTAATTTATCCATCACAGCTTACGAATATCACATTATAAAAACTTTAATTGGAATATATATGCCAAATTGAGTTGAATATCTTGGGAAGGGAAGGTGCTATGAGAAAAACATTAACTAAAATCAAACTTTAACACCAGGTATCTAGAAAACATTTTTTTCTTAAAATGATCCGAGGAATCTGTCATTCCCGTTTGACCTACACTTTAAGAACACCCTCGAGGTCTCTGTCAGAGTGTCTTGATTATCCACTGTTTTTGTTGTGACTTTGCAAATATTTGTTTCTGCAGGAAGGTTTTGTAATCCTGTGCTATGGTATTCCGACTTTATTTACTTATACCTCCAGAAATAACAAAGCAGCAACTCTTTCAACTTCCATAGTGATTTTTTGAGGGAGAAATACAGTATTGAACAACAACGACTGAGGAACCTCTGAAAATGTGTACTGCAGTTGCAGGCGAAATGTTAGGTAAAAAAACCGATTATACCACGGCTAGAAAAGCCTGAATTTTCCAACCTTTCGAACCATCCGATCGTGAAAGCCTTTAGCATACCAATACAGATCTGTGAATATTTCAGGGAGAAAGATCATTGTCTTAAACCCCAATATGCAAATTTTCAGCTCAAAATTATGATTAGTTTTCGATAAACGTCTTATAGGCCATCTCGGTGAATCACCCTGTATATAAGTCGTATAAAATAAGATCTGTTTTATCAAAAGCTGAAATACAACATAAATATATGTTTCTGTAATTCCTAATTAATTGTAATCGGCGTTTCTAATTTTCTTCGTCAAATCACGAGTAGAAACTAAGCATCTTTTGATATTCGTTTATCCTACAGCAGGAGAATACTATTATTACTACGCTCATGCATTTAATGATTCAGATACTGAATCCGTAAAATAATTAACCATCACCCAAGACCACTCATTTTCAAAATAAACGAATGCATGTAACTGATCGAAATGACAGAACCACCAACACGAATCCAAAGCAGGACAAGAGTGTCTGTCAAAAACTGAAGCTGCATTATCCTGTTTCCCTATTAAATGCATCCCCCGTTTTATCGCTTCAACAACATGTTTTACAACTTGATGCCCCGCGTACACGACTTGTTATCCGTTTAAAAAAGATACGTTTTGTTGCATGTTTCATTAGTAGTATTAGTGGTAGGAAGAATCTTTTAGATGACTGTATCGTTCAGCTTTTGATTGGGTTCGTTCTATATTCGTGAAGGTATAATGATTATTAGACAATCAAATGCACATAGAATGATTATTCATAATACAAATGTGGAGCGTAAATTCAAAATACATAAGGAGACCTGCTTTTGAAATTAGAAATCCATGGATTCGTGGATTGCCCAAATAATAATTAGTAAAAGAATAATGTTCTGATTATAGTTACTCTCTAATGACAAATTGTAAATTATTTTCTAATTTTTCAATAAAATCGGCACAACCAATTCTACTTTTAGCCACATTGCTGAATAGTCAAAATAGTCCAAAGAGTCAAAATACCTTTCATTTGATGTATCACAATCCATATATTTCAATTTTAAAAAATTAATAAGAGGGGTGCACGGCTTAGTGGGTGAGAAATATCAAATTCAAAAAAGCACAGGATAAATTGCTTTTGAAATTGAAAATCGAAAGGGTGCGAGGATTTTCCCTAATAATTCTTCTTACAAGAATTATTGACGAGTTACGTATTTGTTGTACCTATTCATCCGATTTCCATTGATTTTTCAATGTATCCTTCCATTTTACTGATAAATCATGAAAATATACCAAAAAAAACGTTACAAAAATACAAAGAAAATATGACAACTTCGAATGAAAGGTCCAATTTGAAAATACTTTCATATAAAAATGTTCGAAGAATCACATCAATGATATACTAGTCTTTCCTCTTTCCCTATTCAAATTAAAGAAGAGGTTGTTCACCCCCCTTTTAAGGGTTGAATTTGGTGCCGGTTTTATCAAGTGTTTATATCGCTCTCTTGCTTTCTAAAACTTTTGGGCAAAATTGGTGAGACCTGAACTACATTTTTTCAACCCTAAGAAACTCTTTTTGGGAAAATCAAAATGCCGTTAATAGGTCAAAATTGAAATTTTGATAATTTCAACATTGATTTATATCTCGGTCCCTGTTTGTGGTACGATATTGAAATAAAAACATTATAAAGACACTTTTCGTTAGAAATCCAATGGCGTACCATGATTATCTTCAAGAGATTTCATTACAGCGCTATAACATAAAGTTTATAAATACTTGGAAAGAATAACCATTTCTTTTTCGTTTGAAAAATATCAAATATATTATATATCGTCCTAAGATCCATTCAGATATCATGGAAAATATGAAAAAATATTCAACTTTATGTAGCATATTTGATTAAGATGATCTTGATGATTTTTCTCCAAAGATTCAGAAAATAATTTTTGTCAAAAAAGTAATGATCTTGAAGAGAAATCTCGAATGATAGCGTTAACTTCGGATCAGATTTCCAGTAATTTTTTGAGGATAATCAATTAAAAATAATTGAAAATGTCATAACGAACATAACTTGGCTTGAAATTTGACTTGATTTCAAGTTAAGCTCAAGTCAAGTATTTATTTATCAAGTACTTGAATCTTTCAAGAAGTTTTATTGTGTAGTGTCACATCATTAAAAAAAATGATGAAATGAGAAGGAACCTTGCAATAAGCACTTTATTTGTTATACTTATAACTTATTAATATATTTATTTGAACATAATAATAATACATTTAATTACATTATAGAAAGGAATGTCCAATTCAAATAAACAATCAAGAACAGAGGCTCATCCAAAACATTGTATGAATGAACCCAAAATATCAACTTATTTGAAATATAAACATTAATTCACTATTAATCATAACAAAATTAAAAATTATACAAAATAAAGTTTCTTAACATTGAGAAGCCTCCAAGCTTTGTTTGATTTCATAATTTTCCATCCAGGATCTAAGACACATGAGGCATCTTACAGATTTGTCGCCTAACCTATCGCGGGTTTTCGTAACTGTAAGAGCAGCTCTGGAAAATTGTTTTTCAACAGGAGCTGAAGATGCTGGCGTTGATGAAAAACCTTTGACCATTTTGGCCAAGTTTGAAAAGATATTTCGAAAACTACCAAAATCTACCAATAGATTTCATAGAAATGTGAGAAAACTACTAATAAAGTCACACTGGCGAATGCTTCAGTCTCTCGGCGCTCGAGGAATCCCCTTATTTAGTCTAAGCGTGCACGAGATTTCAGAAATATATGCCGTGCGACGCGTGCATATCAATCTGAAGTAATATCAAGTAGCTTGATATCAAGTCAAGCAATAAATATCTAAAAACAAATTAGGTCAATCTCAAGTATATAATTTTTACGAGCTTGATTTTCAAGTCAAGTAGTTGGTTAAAATGTCAAGCTACTTGGCTTGATGAATGTATGCGAAAAATGTAATTGTTTTTATAGATTCCATAATTTGTTTTGTGATCTGTAGGTATGAATTATGTTACATGGGTATATGCAAGCAGCAGTATCAAATAATTTATTCTAATGTTTCCACACTTTGCTGCGCCTTGCAGCAGATATGCAACATAATATATTTTCATTTTAAAAACTTGCCTATTCATATTTTTCATATGAATATACTAGGTACTACATCCATAATCCTATTGAAAAATATGTTTATTTTTTGTATTTGGAAAAATTGCTTAGTGAAAGGTTAATTTGCGTCATAGACTATTCAAGGACGACTATGCCGTCTATGCTAACAATCGTACCTTTTTCGAATATTGACCAAAGCCGTACCTGGGAGATCTCTGACAAACAGACGCAAGGTTACCCTGTAATCGTTCCCTGTTTTATGATGAAGATCGTTCGGAAAGAACCGATGAATAAGTCATTAAAACTTTTACTTTTGAACCTGGCGGTTTTGTGTCGAAGTCAACAGAACGAAATGAATATTTTCAACTTATAGGTCATAATTGTCGTTGACAAAAAAAGTGGTGTAAAGTTAGCACCTGGCCGTCCGCATTTTTACAACAACTTACAGGTCGAGAATGTTGTATTTAATTTACTGCACGTTGTCATGTTTAGCAACAATTTATTGTAAAAAAGCGGGAGCAGACGCGAAACCGAAACAAATGGTTGTCTGCGTAGTGTACTTAATATCACCGGCACAGAGGTTCAATCAAGAGACGATTTATGACCTCTAGCCAACAGGATGCTCAGATGAGAAGCTAGAGCCGAAGTAAATACTTGCGCTCATTTTATTTTCTTTAAATTGTGGCTTTCACTATTGTTGTCACAAGGTCTATAAATACGTTGGTAATTGTGGGGGCTGGGCTTGGAATATGCCAGCAACTTTAGTTGCTTTTGATTTACACATACATATTTAGCTGCCTCAAACTAACATTTCCCTTGACAAATATTATTACTATATCAATCAAAAGGAAACATTTCAATCTCAAAACTGCAATTCAAGAAAATGGCTCACAAATGAAATAAATGAAGCATATATATAAAGACTGAGGTATTTTTTATAATGTTTCTTTATGAGATCCAAAAAAGCCTACCAAATTCATAAACAGAACTAAGGATGCACTTTTCATCGACCTAACCTGAATTTTATGAAAGTCACACTTATTTTTTATAGCTAATGGAGTGAATTCATATTCATTATATGTATATTGAATCATGAAATTCATGATTTGAATTTATCTGGATACCATTAATCTGGAACTTTCTCAAAGTATTGAAGGAACAGGAAGGTCATGTACCTAATAATTTATTTTCCAATGAGAGGTTTACTTTTGAAAAGCCCGCTATCTGGGCGGGTGTCCCTTTTGGAGCTGCCTTCTTTTGATATTTGGCAAATCTAGAGTATTTTTGGGTTGTTTAAAGCACTTTCTGGGCCGGAAATTATGACTGGTGGAAAAATTTGAGCTATTGGGACAAGTTAGTGATGTAAAGAATAGAAAAAAAACTGAGAACATGGCTGCTGTAGACCCTAGTGTTGGAAGAACCCAAGTTTGTCGATTCCTTGTCAATCTTGGGAGTTAGGCATTCTGTAAACGACATACCACCGTATAAAGACTAAGGCCTTAAGGCTTTTAAAGTTCAGTTTCACAAGAATTCAAGCCAGTCGTATCTTCGCTGGTCAGGTCTTTGAAATGCATCAAAATGGTCCAGATTGTCATCGAAAATTCATAATAGGTGATGAGACCTATGACCTTGAAGGCTACATTGATAGGAAGTTGAAATGAAGAATTGTTGCATTTGGGGCTCAGAAAGCCTGTTCATTCTCAACGAGTCACTGTTTGGTGCTGTTTATAGGCTGTTGATGTGATTGGACCTTACTTATTCAGAAATGAGGCTGGTGCAACTGTTACGGTAAATTTACTGCTCTAGCGACCTCTAAGGTGCGAATTGGTTATGAAAAATTTGATGGAAAAGATATGCTGGTGCAACCGTAGCTGTGGCTGATATAGTTTTTTATTGTTAATAACATACTTTCTTCTTTACAATGCAATACTCTCAAAATACATACTTTTTTTCCATATCCTCATGTAACAGGATAATGAAATACATTTTACGTATCTAGAATATTTAATAATGGAAAAACATGATATTGATGAGCATCTTTAGAATTTATATAGAAAACACAAAAGTCTCATTTAAGTATGTTTGAAAATCAATCCTTTGAGATTAGTTTTTCAAATCAATAAAATAACTACCATCTTTGAATATTTATGCAGCTAGCCTATATCTCATAAACGAAGATACTTGAGGCAATTCTAACTCTATCAGTCTATCCAAATTGTCCTGCATTCAAACAGAAAGCATGTGAAGTTATTATAATAAAGTTTATTACATGTGTGTAAGTATTGGGTTTTTGCTCTGAAATCCAACAATTTCGCACCACTCAACCTATTGCAGTGTAACAAGCAGAGAATCTTAGTAGATGACGCTATAAAAACGAAACGTTTATATGAATCTTTATCGGCCTATCTTCCTCAATCTCCTATTTTGCCCCTGCCTGACAACTCAGCTGTAGCAGGTCACTTGAGCTGATTCTGACCCCTACGATTGTAATCGAATAACGAAAATGCATTAACATCAACGCCTGTGTCAACTCTAGACAAGCCCTGTCTACACGCATTCAGCTGCATGGAGAGGAATTAACAGAATTTTTACGCTGTATCCCATTTTCTAATTGGATTTTTCAGTTACAGGTCTGAGCTGAATTTACAGCCAATTACATCAAACCGCTCATAAACAGTTTGGTTCGAACAAATGGGGCCGATAGAAGACAAAACAGCTATAAATAGCTCTGTTAATTCTCAATAATGATATTGGTTAGGGTTTTCCAATGAGAGGTTTCGTTTTGAATAGCACGCTTTCTGGTCAACTGTTATCTTTTGACGTTTGACAAGTGAAAAATGGAACGATGCACGCTTCAACAATACATTGACTACAAAATTGGTTGGGAATTTTGCAGTCACAGTTTGCGAATCTGAAGCCCTTGAAAATCAAAAGACCTTTAATTCAGAGTGGTATAAAACAATTTGTTTGCCTAAAGTTTTCGGTAAATTGGGAGAAATGAATCCAAAACAACGAATTATCTTGCATCATGACAATGCGACCTCACACACATCAAATGCAACGAATGGGTATTTGGACACACAAAAAAATCAAATTAATGGGTCACCCACCTTACAGCCCCGACTTGGCACCGATTGACTTCTACTTCTTTCCTGAAATCAAAAATAAACTTCGTGGACAAAGATTTTCATCGCCCAAAGATGCGGTTGAGGCTTTCAATACGCATGTTTTAAAACTTCCATCTTCTGACTGGAAAAAATATTTATAAAAAGTTTAATGAGTCTTCTTGATGAAGGATATTTAATATAAATCAAATAATTTGACAACTTTGTGTCTAATCCTTCACAATAATATATCTGTATGATATATTCAGTTTATTTTTGTCTTGGAATATATTCCAATTCTAAAAATGACAAATTTAATAATCAACCAAAAGAAAAATTCAAAATGACTAAAACTGTACAAATTGAGTAAACGGTTAATAAATTGAACAACTAAATTAACATAAAGACAGACGTACGTCTGTCTTTATGTTAATTTTGAATTTTTCTTTTGGTTGATTATTAAATTTGTCATTTTTAGAATTGGAATATATTCCAAGACAAAAATAAACTGAATATATCATACAGATATATTATTGTGAAGGATTAGACACAAAGTTGTCAAATTATTTGATTTATAAAAAATATTTAAAAAAACAGTAAAAATATTTCGCATCAAAATCGTTTGTTTATTTTTTGTATTCTCAATAAGTAACCCTCGTTAACACCCAGTATTTCAGTCGAATCTAACAGATAGATTCGGAGCTAGTGAAATTCGATAAAAAAATTACTTCCAATGATGCGATATGATTGGTTTTTACCTCGAACTCTATTCATCAGTGAGTGGAACTCAATTGATTAAAACCTTTGTATGCTTAAAATTCGAGATATTTGGGCAAAATGATAGCTAGCTGAAACAAGTTGATGATGATAAATCATGATGCTGAAAACGTAATCTCATTAGTTTATGCATTAGAGATGTGATGGTTACTGTGAAATTTGCAGCTTTTTCCTGCTGAACTCCATTGGATTAAAACGCCGCCAGAGTGATAGTACATTCACCTTTAATTTGATGGCCAAATTGACGATCTAAATTATGAAGTCGCTTCAGGGAATGATCGTCCTGTTTTTGAGTTGGTGTCTTTAGTGACAGATTCTATTCGCAGCGAGAAACATCTCGGCATTTCTTTTTGCTTCCCAATAGATGGCTCCTTGCAGAGAGAGATGATGCCGACTGTTTTTTCGCATAAATTCTGACACGAACTTTCTCATTGTCATTCGGACAGTTATACATCACGGTTCCACCAGTTGATTTTTTCAACAAAGATTGCTGAACTTCGATGGCCATTGGAAGATAATTTGGAGATGTCTCAATCTGTTCATTTTTTTTCAGCTAACAGTCATTTTTGTCCGTGGGTATAGCTTTTGCTCCTTAATCTCATTTAGGTCAGAGTAAATTTTGATGAAATTATCGTTAAATGGTTAATGGAAATAGAAATAACAGCTCAAGAAACGAAATGAAATGGCTAAATTTCTACAATTTGGATCGGTTGTCTTCAGATTTTTTCTGTTTTCCATTGTGTCATTTTTTTCTTATGAACGCTATATTGGTTTTCCTTATGAGGTGATAAAGAAAAAAATTACGAATTCAATAATGTATCACACTCTACAAAAATATCGAGTCCAGCTACGCAAATTTGAACTTTTTTTTTGTTCAAGTAGTAGGCTGGTCAGAATGGTCAATTTACTTGTTACTTCGTTCAGTTGTTATGTGAAACCATCACTTAATTTTTGTAAAAACCTAAATCCTGTATGATAAGTCCTAATAATTACATAATCATGCTGATACCAACACTCTACATAGCGTACAACTGGCAATGCCTGGAGAAATTGTTCTACATAATATGAAAAACTCAAGTGATGGTTTCACATAACAACTGTCAACAGAGTTTTTGACAATTGTGGCTCCAGCCTACTGCGTATATCATTTATCATGTTGATATAACAATGTATTTTCATAACTCTTTCCATTTGAAATATCAGAATTGTCAAATAACTTTATTGACAGTTGTTATGTGGAACCATCACTTGCGTTTTTTTAATTATGTGAAACAATTTCTCCAGACATTGCCAGTTGTACACTATGTACAGTGTTGGTATCAGCATGATTATTTAATTTATAGGACGTTACTTATCAGACAGGATTTAGGTTTTTACAAAAATTAAGTGATGGTTTCACATAACTACTGAACAAAGTAACATTTTATTTGACAATTCTGGCACCAGCCTACTACTTGAACAAAAAATAAAAAAGGAAGTTCAAATTTGCGTAGCTAGACTCGATATCTTTGTAAAGTGTGACACATTGTTGAATTCGTAATTTTTTTCTTCATCACCTCATAAGGAAAACCAGTATGACGTTCATAAGAAAAAAAAATTGACCATCGCATCTCTGAAACAATGGAAAACAGAAAAAATCTGACGACACCATTAGAGTCTCCATATTGGATAATGGCTGCAAACCTAACTTCGTGAAGTTATCTCCAGAAACAAATGAGTTATACAGAAAAAAAGAAAATCGCGGTTTTTAGTTTTTCCGAGTTATCTCGAGAACCATCGGAGATATTTTAGATCTGTTAACACCAACACACTAAACCCTGAATAGCGCAACTTTTTTGTAATTTAAGCCACCCTCTATTTCTAACGGTTTTCGATATCCCTGTAGTGCCCCTCTAAATAATACTAACCCTTTATATTAAATCACGTTTAGAGTTGACAAAATCTCTTTTTTGGCAATCATCTGCCGATCGTAGAATTTTTTCGATTCAACTGTGAATTTTGAGTCTAATTTTCGAAATTGTATAACTGTGAAATCATAAGGAATAAGACCCTTAAAATTCAATTGAAGGATTCTGAAACCTAGCGTATCAATGTTGATTTTGAATCTCATGCATCTAATTGTAACTTTCCGAGACCCTTCTGAGCCCTTAACTGTGTATAATCAAGAATGAAAATGTGGTTACTGGAAATAGAATCCCCTTCAGAATTGTCAATGAAAAATATAGCGCATAACTCCACTGAAATTCTTCAGTGGCGGACGCTTATCACTTTCATCTGAAGAAGGCAAATACAATTGTGTCGACTTGAAAGGACACAGCAGATTCTTCCTGAAAGATCCTTCCCGTCTTCGAACGCCTTCCCCAGTTTAATTTAATCAGTACTTCAATGAGGTAACTTTCCATTTATTTTTATACTTTCGACTTTCGTCCTCGTGATATTCCACCTCTTCGCTGGTTTTCTCGTTCCCTTTATTTCATTTACTCATTTATAAAATGTTCGTTTAAACTTTGAACTTTGAAATTTAAAGCGTTTGTTTTTCACTAATTGATTAGCAAATTGGAACATTCAACGAGTCTCGAAAGTTACACCGGTCCTTTGAAATCAAATAAAAAATCCGAAGGATCCGGAGAAAATTTTTCGATTGGAAATTGTAAAGGATTTTTCAATAGAAGTTTTCTTTTTTCATTTAAAAAAAAGAATTTATTTTAAAAGAAAACAATGGATGCTTATTTCATTGTAAAAAGAAGGTATTCCAAAGATTACAGCTGAAAAAGTGACAAATTTTTCAAGTGTTGTTTATTCTTCTTCTTCTTCAAGTGCCATATCCGCGGCGGATGTCGGCAACCATCATAGCTATCTTGACTGCTATCTTGTTTATTGACATGGGAAAATAATTCAGTTCAGTTCACATTCGAAAAAAATTGTAATTGTGAATATAGTTGTGAGTATTATTACTACACATTAATACCCATGTTGCATCAAGTGTTGAGCGAGGAATCAATTTCGATGTTTGAGCTTGAGTTCATAAAAATGGATTTTTTAAATGCTCAAAAGTGTAGCCATATGATCAATTGAGTGTCATATAAAAAAGCTTTTTTTTCTGTTACTGACTCATAAACTTATCATTAGTTCATTTCAATTTTCATCTCAATCAAATCTGCACATATTAACAGGAACACAAAATTTTGAACTGATATATTAACGGAAACCTTCCTATATTCGAACCTCATCGTTTGAGACCATTCCCTGCTCAAAATTCGGAAAGTATAGACTTTGTGACGAAATGATACGCACTCTAAAATTAAAAGAAGACACTTGAAATAAATTATGACACAATAGAATACTGTAAACAAACGACAGATGTTTTAGAATATGGAGAACAGTTGAGTCAACGCAAAGTGCTTTTCAAATGTTCGAGTCCTTCACCAAGTATATGATTATATTTACTTTATTTCGTCATTACATAGGCGTACAACTTTGCATGGCCGGGATATCCCCATGATTTCCTGCGCTTGGCATTATCGTAATGAACCCATTTTTCGTCTCCAGTCACAATCCGATGAAGAAATCCCTTACGTCTTTGCCTTGCAAGTAGCTGTTCACAAGCAAACAAACGCCGTTCGACATATCTCGGCTCCAACTCATACACCACCTAATTTCCTAGTTTCAGAATCATTCCCATGACTTTCAGGCTTGAAATGGCTTGTTGCGTTTGACACGAGTCTTGATCAAGGAATGCCTCCAAACCTGCATCTTCGAAAATCTTCTTTCTTTCACCGCTATGCTGGTCTTTGATGTCAAAATCACCGTTCTTGAAGCGCTGAAACCACTCTCGGCACGTACTTTCTTTGAGAGCATTCGACGAGCCTCAGCCGCAGATATCTTTATATTAAAGCAGACAATTGAAACCTCCCGCAAATGACGAGAATTTGGCTGTCAAGCTGACATGTTTAATCGAGAATAATTTTATGATACAGACACAAATCGACTTATATTTCGAGACGTTATTTTTAGAAATACCTAAGTTTATTGTATGACATCTAATATATATTTATTTCGACTACCACTTACCGCTACAGTCATCTTTTGAAAAACGAAGGAAGCAAAGTTGTACACCTAATATATTTCTGGAAATAACTTTGTTTTATTTTATTTTTGTTGATATGTTGATTCAAAGAATTTTTTCAGAATCTACTGATGTTTATTACTAATGGTGTCTATCGTTCATTGATATTTTTTTTTAAAACCATTATCACTCTCGATTCTAGTTGAACGAAGGGCTGGATGCCCTGCATGCTCTTCATAAATATGAAAATGTAATAAATAGAAGTAATAAATCAATTTCTTCCAGCACAGGTATGAGAAATATCCGAACAACCTCACATAGGGAATACTACGATGGTTATTCACCCACATACAAACCCCAAAAAATAACGGAGACCCTCCGTGAAAACATACAAGCTGTCAGGATCATTGTTACCATTAGGGTAGTTCATAATGTTTTCTCGGTGATATTAAAATTTCTCTTGATTGATGAATCCTGGGCCAACAAAACGCGACCGTACAGAAAAGTGGGGTCTCCTGAATAACATTTTATTACGGCCCCTCAACAATCTGCCTAACTGATGGCATTTTTTTTTTGTAGGAGGAAATTTATAAGCTTGCGAGGAAATTGCGGTCTCCTATCTGTTAAAAACTTTGCGGTTAAAGAATAAGTGGCCTTAACTGCCTTTGTTTCGGAAACTGTGGTTTGTTGGACCATCCTGTATTATCCAAACTTTTAAACGGAAGCCATCATTTGGATGGTGGTCCTTTCAACCATACTGTACTACTGTAGATTGTGATTTACTGACAGGAATATACAGTATTGGCAACTATACATCTAGATATTCTATACGAGTGATTGAGACAAAATTCTGTTAGTTGAATAAATATAGTATGATGCGGTCATTGTAACGGGTGTTTTTTTTCGAGGTATATAACTTTTAGTTGGCATTACTGTTCAAGATAGCAACCGATTTAACAGCTGTCAAGTGATTTGTTCTCAGTTTGGTTTGGCAATTCATCATGAATAGACTCACGCCTAAACTACGCTTGCAAATAGTGCAAGTTTATTCCGAAAATAATGGTTCTGTGCGGAATACGTATCGCGCACTACGTCCATTTTATTTTGTTTAGCGATGAAGCGCATTTCTGGTTGAATGGCTACGTCAACAAACAAAACTGCCGCATTTGGAGTGAAGCTAATACTCAAGTGTATGTCGAAACACCGTTACATCCAGAAAAACTGACTGTTTGGTGCGCTTTATGGGCTGGTGGAATCACTTCTTCAAAAACGATGATGGCCAGAACGTTACAGTCACTGGTGATCGGTATAGAGCCATGATTACTAACTTTTTCATTCCTGAATTGAACAACCATGATGTCCAGGAGCTGTGGTTTCAACAAGACGGCGCAACATGTCACACAGCTCGTGCCACAATCGATTTATTGAAAGATACATTTGGTGACCGCCTAATTTCACGTTTTGGACCTGTGAATTGGCCTCCAAGATCTTGTGATTTAACACCGCTAGACTACTTTCTGTGGGGCTATGTGAAGTCATTGGTCTATGCGGATAAGCCACAAACCCTTGACCATTTAGAAGACAACATTCGCCGTGTTATTGCCGATATACGGCCACAAATGTTGGAAAAAGTCATCGAAAATTGGACGTCCAGATTGGACTACATCCGAGCCAGCCGTGGTGGTCATATGCCAGAAATTATATTTTAAATGTAATGCCACAAGATTATCTTGCGGATAAATGGAATTCATGTCAATCGAATAATCCATCGTTGTTTTATTGAAATTTAAATTTCTATAGCTCTAAAAAAAAACACACTTTAGAATTCCCTTTCCAACATCGCTTTGAGGAAAGGGAAGTACTAGTTGATTCTTTTTAAATTTCCTGAAAAAACCATCCGAATTCAGTTTTTAAAAATGGTAAAATCGCTTTTTTACAGCTGCACAAAGTGACAGCCAAACGCTTTAAATTTAAAATGTCCATTGCTATTTTTCCTTTTCAATCAAAGGTAAATTTTGATTTTTTCTTTAAATAAAAGGACGAAATGGTATGTTTTATTTGAATTGGGTATATTATCGATGGTCCATAACAAATGCTTAATATTCGTTTGAAGGAATCATGTTGATCACTATTTTATTCGAGGATAGTATTCAACATTTGAATTTTATTCGAAAATTCTAGATAGTATTCAGCAGAATGAAATAAAAATTGGCATTCTAAAACAATCTTTTAGATTTTTTCTCTTTGATTGGATTTTCTTGGCGAATGCCATTCTATAGGATTTATACCCAAGTTTTTTCAAAATATGTCTAACTGTGCCGTCCGGAATGCTAATTTCTTGAGTAAATTGAGTACAGAAGGCTCATTCGCCTATAAAGGCACATACGTTTAAATCACTTTCGATTCTTTCTTCTTGTGGAGGTCAGGTCTCTGCAAGTGGATTTCATGTGAGACTAAATAGAAAATAAACATGAGAAAGAGGCAACGAGTATGATGCTGACACTAGAGACGAAAATTTGCATTCCTCTCTTTTCTAATTGAAACTATCACTGCCCGGGCTTTGCACACAGATGGCCCCACCAGTGACTCATATAACTATTTTTTCTCCTTAGTACCAAACCAGAAGGGATGAGTATCAAAATTTAGAATAATGGATGTAAACGAGTTATCGATGGAAAAAAATACTGTGCCAGCTAGGCAATGACATGATAATTGTTATTCACACTCTGGTCCATCGACAATAATGGTTAAGGATTCATTAAACCAAGTAGTTTGACATTTTAACTACTTGACTAGAAAATCAAGCTCGTGAATATTACATACTTGAGCTTGAGTTAGATGTTTATTGCTTGACTTGATATCAAGCTACTTGATATTACTTGAGCTTGATATGCACGTGTCGCACGGCATATATTTCTGCAATCTTGCGCGCTTAGACTAAAATAAAGGGATTCATCAAGCGCCGAGAGACTTGAGCATTGGCCAGTGTGACTTCAATAGTAGTTTTCTCATATTTCTATGAAATCTATTGGTAGATTTTGGTAGTTTCAGAAATATCTTTTCAAATTTGGCCAAAATAACAAAGGATTTTTCATCAACAGCAGCACCTTCAGCTCTTGTTGAAAGACAATTTTTCAGAGCTGCTCTTACAGTTACAAAAGCCCGCAACAGGTTAGGCGACAAATCTATAAGATGCTTCATGTGTCTTAGATTCTGGATGGAAAATTATGAAATCGAACAAAGCCTGGAGGTTTCTCAATATTAAAAAACTTCATTTTTTATTATTTTGTTATGATTTATAGTGAGTCAATTTATGTTTCTATTTCAAAAAAGTGGATATTTACGGTTCTTCCATACAATAAGTTTGATGAATAAAAGTTTTTTTTGCAAGGTTCCTTCTCATTTCATCATTTTTTTTTATTGATGTGACACTACACAATAAAACTGCTAAAGATCAATTAGCGTAATATGATCAAGTACTTGATAAATAAATACTTGACTTGACTTGAGATTGAAAACTACTACTTGACTGGAGCTTGACTTAAAATCAAGCCAAGCCGTGAATCCCTAATAATGGTTATAAAATGGTATGCTGACTTAAATTTGACTTTAACGAAGAGTAATTACCGAGGTTGAATCGTTTTTCGAAAGCAAATTCGACAATCTCTACAGAAAAGTATCAAAAACTTAGAGGAACGTTAGAGTACATGTATCACTCCCGAGAGTGATTATCATAGTCACGAAAAAAAAAATAAAAAGTAATGGAAAGGTTTACTTAAACATTACGTCATAAGCGTAGGCAAACCTGACATTTCCTGATATTGCATGCGCACTCAAACGAGCGCCCAAAAGTATTCGATACCGTGACAAACGTACAATTTCTGAGAATACGTATAAAGCAGACAAGGATCACGTAAATCGTCTTGTCAACGAGATTTAATCTGCATATCTTAAACAATAATCCGCAAGGAGTTATACTTGAAGATTCCAATAGGGGATCAACACCCTATTACCACATAATAGTCTGGAGCGTCCCCAACACAGCCCCTGTAATAAGAAGGCATAAGATATGCAAAGAAGTGTGTTTGTTTATACCGTATCTTAGTGGCATATGTAGCCATATGTCAGCCCCTGTGTTATCAAGGCACTTTGGAGCAAATTGCCACTATCCTGCCTCAATTTTCGGGATAAGAACAACGTGAGCCGCAGGCAATCTGTGTAAAAGAGAGCGTGAAAAGATCATCCTTCCGCAAATTCAGACCAAAATTGCCTTCGCGAAATATGTGAGGAGGGGTTACTTTCTCTAGCACTCTTATATATAAGTTTATATTGAAGTGCATAATATGGGCTCATATCATTTTCTGAAAATGCCGCCGAGTAATTTCCTCTCGGAAAATTCGTACTTAGCGTGGAAATTCGAAGCCAGAAACAGGTTCTAAAGGGTCCACAAGAATTTCTTCACAGAATAATCTTTATTTTATTTATATCAAATTTTGGAGTACAGAGTATAACAAAATTACAGTTTTCATTAAATATGCCAGCAAATTTTAACGGTACAGTTTTCCTACATAAACATATACTAACTGACCAAGAAACTGCAACACCCAGAAGGAGCTGTTTAAATTAATTTTTTTTTTTTTTGGTAAAACCAGCTGTTCAAGGAGATCCATAGTCGATGTTGTTAAAATGTCTAGAGCACGTATACGCTAAGTGAATTTGAAAGAGGTCGAAATATAGGTCTACGTGAGGCGGGGTTGTCATTTCGACAAATCGCTAACCGTACAAACAGAAATCCAACTACTGTTATGAGATGTCAAGCGTGGTTTGAATGCCCAAAATCGAATAATAGTATGCACCGGACGTCGAAGGGGCACAAATGAAGCTCAATATCGACCTCTAAAACTTTTAAAGACCGATTTGCGACAACTCGATCTTTGGCTGATGAGTGGTTAGCAGAACAAGGACATCCTGTAACTAACCCAGCGGTTTTCCACCGGATAAGGTCTTTTGGACTGCAGCATTATCGACCCTGTCTTGTGTTATCTCTGACGGTTGAGCTTCGCCGGCAACGATTAAAGTGGTGCAGAGAACGTCAACATTGGAATGTGGAATGGCTTCAGGTCGTCTTTTCTGATGAATCTCGATTCTCCTTGGGTGCACATGATGGCCGAAGAAGGGTAAGACGACGTCGGAGAGAAAGACGTGAACCTCAGTTTGATGTTGAGCGTCATGTACATCGGACAGTAGGCGTTATGGTATGGGGTGCTATCGCACATGCAAGTTTGTTACCTTTAGTATTTATTCGAGGTAACATGACAGCGCAGTGTTAACTTCAAGGAATAGTGGAGCCATGTTCTCCCTTACATTAACCGGCTCGAGAATCCAATATTTCAGTGAGATAATGCCCGACCTTATGTTGCCAGAGTTAGTTTGAACTTTTTCGAAGCGACCCATGTGAATCTTTTGCCATTGCCGCCCAGATCCCCCGATCTTTCGCCCATTGAACATGTTTGGGACATCATGGGTAGAAGGCTTGGAAATTTACCCTAGCCCCCCACGGACTTTGGCGGTTCTGAGACATGAAGTACAGGTAGCTTGGGATAGTATCCCTCAAGAAGAAATAGACCATCTTATTGCATCAATGCCGAGACGTTTTGGGGACTGTGTAGATCATTTACATAATTGCTTTACTATCTATATTTTACCAGTTTCTTTGTCAGTTAGTATATTTTAGTAAATAAAATATTTTCCACAAAGCCAATGATTTTCTATGTACAAAATTTCTTCGCCGAAGTGAATATCAAACAATTGAAAATTCATAACATAAATAACACACACCTAGAAAATTTTATTGATGCTGCGAATGTTGATATGGAAAATAATGAGTCTATTTCTAATTTTTCCCATGTGATCATTAAAGGTCGGTAGAATATATACCTCAAAATGTAAAAATGAAATTGTAATATAATTTATTTAACAATGTTGCGAGAACTCAGGTGTGACCTAAATTGAACATACATGGATTTTAAGTGCGTTACAATATAATTATATGGATAATTCTGTTGAAATTATCTATGATATATTGGCATAGTTATGCTATCCAACCGATAATGAAATTAATTGTATTATGTATGTAACCTAGCGTCAATTGAAGAATTTATATAGGTAGCCCACTTACAACTGTCCAGTTGAGTTTTCTAGGAAAATGCCAAGACAAGACAATTTTTAATTTGCTATCTAAAGCATTAAGTGGTCAGGTTTCTGGACGTTTTTATCTCTTTTTTTTTCAACAGTTATTGTGTCTTTATTCAACATTTTCACTTACATTCAGTAACATTTCAATTGTTATTTCATTAATTTTGAAAAACACTCTCGCAGTTGATAAGTTTGCTGTTAGAGTTGATCCCTCATTGCTGTTTAGAATTTTTATTTCATCCTAGGGATTCACGGCTTGACTTATTATTTAAGCTACTTGGCTCAAGCTCAAGCTCAATAGGCTGGAGCTTGCCTTGAAATCGGCTCAAGTTCAAGTCAAGTAGTTTTTCAATGTTTAGTCAAGTACTTAATAAATGAATACTTGACTTGAAATTGAGCCGATTTCAAGGCAAGCTCCAGCCTATTGAGCTTGAGCTTGAGCCAAGTAGCTTTAATATCAAGCCAAGCCGTGAATCTCTATTCCATCCTGCCTCAGGGGATAATCGTAAATGTCTTCCTCTAAACAAAAATTGACGCCTCGCGTCATTTTCCGAAAAAAAAAATTATATTCACCGAAATATTTGGTTCGACGGTTTAATGTGGACATCCTGAATACAAGACAGACAAACTACATTGTTTTTGCCATTTTCAACCTAAAACCTTAACATTCATTACGAATAAGAATAACGGCAACTAAAGGTCAAATTTACAAAAATTTTACTTACGCGGAAATATTCTTCTTCTTTCTTTTTTTGAAGGCACATTGCCTGTTTAGTTTCAGTTTTTTCCTCATGTATTTGAAATATTCGTCTGCTGGAATACCTCAAAAAAAAAGAAGATATTCAGAGTAATAATATCAGATTGAAAATTTTCCTCCTTGAATATCATCTAAGTTACTCTTTGGTAATTTCATCAGATCATTCACCTCTTTCGGAATATCAGAATGTTATTTTTCTTTTCAGGAATATTATCAAAACACTGCGATTTTCAGATTAACATCCAGTTTATGATGTTTCTAATTAGCATAATGAAATATTCTGATGATCGATCAGCGTCAATCAAAAAATCATTTTTTCTACTGAAGCTCGGAAATTGAACTAAAACAACAAGAAGAAAAATTGGAGAGCTGTAGACTGAATGGGGTTTTTCTGTTAATCCCATCTTTCTGATAATATTCTTTTCAGAAACTCCTCTGGGTTGGATTGACCCTAATAAAAAGTTTCATTTTCTCCTCGAACACTACTGGTCTATCATGAACAACCTTTGTGTTTTATTGCAGACAGGATATGTTATATTGTATGTTCAGTTAACCTAGAGGCGGTACAAGGCGGGGCTTCCTGAAGACGGCGACGCCGCCGCGACGGCTGAGGCGGTCAGAAGACGCCCTAGTTTCCAGATGAAGGCGAATACTAGAAACAGATGTTCATAGACATCTTCTTCTAGGATCGAAGACAAGACACTATTTTACTGGAAGAAAGAAGTAATTGCATTCCGAATGGAATTTTATTACCGTCTATCATTATCATTACGTATATATACATACAGGGTGTTTCCAGAATTGGTATTCTATTTGCTCTTAAAATTATCATCACCCTATGAATTTTTTTTCTTTATTATTATTTAAAATAAAAAAGCAACAAAGGAAGAAGATGTTACATCCCCCTCTGTAGAGTCATTCGACGTTTTGTTTGTTTTATCCTGACTATTAGGCCTTTCCATAATCTATAAAAGGCGATATATCGAGCAGAACTGTCGATTTGATCTGATAACGAAAATAAGAAATGTACTGCATACTTTACAATTGAATCGAACGACCAAACCTGAAGATGGAGATCTGACGATCCAAGACCTGATGACAATGGTAATTTTCACTATACATGTTCAGTTCAGATTTTTATACCTTGAATTTTCCTTTTAAAACACCAACAACTGAGTCGAAAATCTAGACTATCTATTCAACTGGCAAAGAATTGAAGAATCAGTTTGCTGTCATAAGGAGAAATAAGCAATTGCAGTATCTTATAATTAAATTGAAGCAGATGGTTTGTAAGTGTTTATGGTTTCTGAAAAATTCTGCTTGCAAAATACATTTGAGACCATCCTGAATAACTTTAGTTTCTGTGTTCCTCTGTCGATCTGTATATCCGAAAACCATGAAGTAATTTCAAGCTAATAAACACTAATGAGCGCAGTTATTGTTGGTCTTGCCCTTGGTTCTGTCCCTTTAGGATGGACCACGAATACCCAACTTCCTGTTGAATACAGTGTGGGTTATGGTCCACCATTTTCGATGGTCAGGATGCTGTAATCAAAATAAACACAACCAACTTTTATTTTAACATCAGACTTCTATATTAACGCTTGCCATCAATAGTGAATTGTGCAGTCTTGAGTCTGGAATTCATCAATTCTTAGTCTGATCAAATTTAAACCTACTTCTTCAATAACCAGAAGTTTAACTTGGCTATCCAGTATGGTTACCCTTGGTTATCTGCGGTCCAAATTGGTGACATTGAAGGATTTGTTCATGACGTCATTTGATATAACCAAAAATGAGCAAAAGCGCTTGAATGCAGTTGGTTATTGTTAGTAATTACGATGATAACCAGGTTATTCCTTCGAAACCGCTTATGCTTTTTTTCATAATAATTTCAAGGATCTTGTCCCAAAAGAAGCTATAAAGACAACACTTCACAACATGAAGGCAACTCGTATATTGTTAATCTGTCGATTGACTGAATATCCATTTTTTGTCTTCCTTTCAAAATCTCTCATGGAACCTGGCAACTGAAGATTTTGAGCAAGGCAATTGTATACACGAGGAGGCAAAAGCACATGTGACTTATGCCTCGTCATCCAATTCATCACTGATATCGCAACAAATTCACCTCTGATCTGGGTACTATCTTCAATTTGTATAGATGGGATATGCCTATATCATCCTAGGCAAGCGAACCATACGATAGATGAGGCTACACCAATACCAAATAAAGAGTTCTGAGTAGATTTGCATCACAGAAACATTTGAGGTACTTGAACTTCATTATTATCTTCCACAGCTTATTTACCATGTTGTCTACATGTAGATTCCATCTTATAATATATGCCTTGTAAGAATATGCATAGAAATTTGGGCCCTTCTGGATAGGACCTTGAAATGAATATTCGGGTTGGGCATAAAATGTTCCATGAAAATTTCAGCTGAAGCACAAGGAAGCATAGGTCAGAGTATTTTTTTCTCTGGTTTTCCCCATCAGGAATTTTCATTTTAAATATATTCAGTCAGACTTGTCTGATTGAAGCAAAATTATTCATTCCCCATTCTGTTCTGAAAAAGCTTCTGATGGATAAAAGGAATATCTGCCTAATTTGCAAAAACATCGCGGAGTGCACTAAAGAACACACTTCGCTCGACCTTCCTTGTAACAATTCATGAAAATGGAAGGAACAATCTAAAATGTAGATGTACGATTGCACCTGTGGCATCTGAAATCCTCTTTTCAGGAGTTATATCCTCCAACACCATATTTTTCCTGGCTTTGCGCGGAAATAATGCATCCGAGATAAAATATTCTATTCTCATTCTCATTCGCCCCCTTAAAGCGTGTTCTGGCCCTATTATTACAATCGGATGACCCCTTTGCGGGGATAGATTACCTTATCCTTGGGGTGTTTTCGTATCTTTCAACTTGGCAGTTCGAGGCGTTGAATTTTGAACATTCGAAGTGTTGTCCTGATTCATCGTGGGGATTTGTGACACACTACCCCAGATTATGCTAGTGGAAGATACATACCACCCCTCTGTATTGGTGTTTATGTTTCGAGCTTCGACGTAGCACTTAAATCTTTCCGATAGTTTGAGATTTCGTATTACAAACTGCCAATCGTTTTTCTTCAAAAGGAATTCTAATTCGTTTTTCTTTATCGATGCTTATCGCTAAAACTATATATTTTGGCCAAATTTCTACAAGTTTCGAGTTTTCAGTAGTTTCAAGGTACATTTCTATCGATTGAGTTCGTTTATGGGCAAAAACCGCTAGTATGTTCCAGAGTTATGGAATTTTGTTTCTCTAATTCTGTTGTTATTCCGTTCATTCTTCCACATCTTGTAGAACAAAATCGTGCGAGAATATATCAAAAACGCACAGTTTTCATGGTTATATTTTATTATTCTATGTTGGTACTCCGAACTTTCCGCCACGGCTTTAGCTGTCAATTCATCAATTTGCCTTAAAGAAATCAGTTCTGCCAACCAACAATTTTCAATGCAAAAATCACTAAAATATATTTATGGAAATATTTCATTAATTTCAATGAAAATGCAATGAATTAGAGAAAATAATGTATAATACTCGTACAGAAGGCTCATTCTACCACTCGTTCATTCCAAAACTCGCCACTTCGTGGCTCGTTTTTGAATTTTGAACTCGTGGAAGAATATCAATGCCTTCTGCACTTGTATTATAAATAACTATTCTCACTGATTGGAAAATGATCCATCCATGATCATACTGGAATTTAGAAATCAGTTGCAACTAACCAAATATTCATTAAGAATTTCGTGAGAACTGTATGATTTGTAAGATTTCACTGAAGTGAAATTTTGTTGGTATTAGGCCAATTGAAAAGTCCTCGGTCTAATGCACAGATGGCGGTGCTAGTATTATAATCCATATGATTTTCAGTAAGCACCAACCTTCTAACGGTATGTGTCAAAATTTGACAGCTGTCCGACCGATTAGTTTTTGAGATATTGCGTTGTGAGTGAAACTACTCTTGTTATTTGAAAAAAGATGAAAAAACGGAATTTCGTGTGCTGATAAAATATTGCTTTTTGAAGGGAAAAAATGCAGGTCAAGCAAAATCTTGGATTGATGAAGGGTTTTCGGGGCCTGCGCCAGAAAATCTACCATCATTGATAGGTATGCTAAGTTTAAACGTGGTGAAATGAGCACCGAAGCGAAAGCAGTGGACACCCAAAAGAGACTGTCACCGTCACCGAAGAAAAAATCAAAAAAGTTTGCAAAATATTTTTGAATGAACGTAAAGTGAAGTTGATCGATATAGCAGACATTGTGGAGATATCATCTGAACATATAATTCACGAATATTTGTACATGAGAAAGCTGTGTGCAAAATGGGTGCCGCGCGAGTTCACAATCGATCAAAAGCAGCAACGTGTTAATGATTCTGAGCAGAGTTTGAAGCTGTTTAAGTGCAATAAACCTGAATTTTTGCGTCGTTATGTGACAATGGATGAAACATGGCTCCATCATTTCAGTCCAATCGATAGTCAGCTGAGTAGACTGCACATGATGAACCGAATCCAAAGCGAGGAAAAACACAACAGGCAACTGGCAAGGTTATGGCATCTGTATGCTGGGATGAGCAAGGTATAATATTCATTGATTACTTCCAAAAGAGCCAGACCATCAACAGCGATTATTATATATTATTGGATCGTTTAAAGGATAAAATCGTTAAAAAACGGCCCCATTTGAAGAAAAAAAGGTGCTGTGCCATCAAGACAATTAGCCATGTCACAAATCAAAATAATGGCAAAATTGCATGAATTGGGCTTCGAATTGCTTCTGCATCCACCGTTTTCACCAGATTTAGCCCCCATCGACATTTTCCTGTTCTCAGACTTCAAAAGAATGCTCGCTGGAAAGAAATTTAGCGCCAATGAAGAAGTAATCGTCGAAACTGAGGCCTATTTTGAAGCGAAAGACAAATCTTACTACAAAAATGGTATCGAAAAGTTGGAAGATTGCTGAAATCGATGTATCTCCGTCGAAGGCAACTATGTTGAATAATAAAATCGACTTTTGCCAAAAAAATGTGTTTTACTATGGTAGACCGGGGACTTTTCAATTGTCCTGTTATAAGTTATTTCAATCATTGGAATGCCGAAAACCTTCACGGAAGTATACTCAATAATATCCTAAATATTCATGCCAATTGGATAAATGATGTAGTAATGGATAAAGGACATCAGACAGACATATATCACTACAAGATTTTCAGTTTACCTTATGATTATCAGAAAAATGAAGCACTCTAGTTGAAGTACTGGCTTCAACTTGTAGAGTGTGTCTCAAAAAAATCAGATGTTAAGCTAACCTGCAGTAAAATAGGTCTCTCTTGAAAATGAAGGGAATATGAAAGGGATATTGCTAATTTCAGAAATGAATATAATTAATTTTGTGGTGTTTCTGAAATCCAGTAAGAGCTTTGTAGGAATACTCTCACTTTCCTAAACAGAAAAAAAATTGCCAATAAGGGAAAAAAATGAATTGATGGACCGAAAGGAAGAGTTGATGATACTTGGAGAGATGGTGCCAGCTTGTCTGCTTGCACAGACCTAAAGCGACGATCTCTCCTGGGGATGCTGCATAAAGATCAACACCAGACTACTTTACGTGTAGATTCTTTGAATCTAGCGGCCAGTTTTTAACTCATGGCCACGAGTGGGGAATTGAGGCGGTGTTAACATTTGGGCGGTCTTCATGCGCCGAACACGCCTACGCGACCGTTCTTACACCTGTGCCGCAAGGTATATAATACACAATGCATTATATCCGGCAATTACCGAACACCGCAGATACTCCAACTCCTGCAGTTGTTAGTCGGTAGATTGAAACCATCTTAGATATATATCCCCACCGATCAACCTCGGCTATGATTACACGAAGCAATTCTTTATGCTCTTCTTTCCATTTCTGAATATGATAAAAGATGAAATGGTTTTCATTCAATTTATTTTTATCAATTGGAATATTTTTCCCATTAGGATATTTTTCTCACCAGAATATTTTTTTCATCAGAATATTTTTCCAAGAGAATATTTCTTTAAAGAATATTTTTTCAATATAATATTTTTTTCAATGGAATATTTTTTCACCAGGATATTTTCCATATCAGAATATTTTTCTCATCAGAATATTAAGAAAATATTCTGCACATACATCAAAATATCATATTCATCAAGAATAATATCAGAATATTATTTTGCCATTCAGAATATTATTTGTACTTCAGAATACTATCATATATTATTCTATTCATCGAAATATTATTTTGCTCATCACACTGTTATGCTCATTAAAACATGCTATTAATTGAAATATTCTTCTTTATAGAAATATCAAGTATTTTATGAAAATTGATATCAGAATATTATTTTGCTCAGAAGAATTTCTGATGAGGGTAATACCTATAATGCCCTATCTAATTTAATGATATTTATCTCATTGAACAAAAAGAGAAAAAAAAAGCATAGTATGAAGAGTCTATTCTTATAGAATCTTTATAGTATATTTCGTTACATTCCACCTAAAAAAATGAAAAGCAATAGCTTGATTTGAATCAATCAATGAGACCACTGCAAAAATTCAGTGAATATTAGCTGATCTCTCGTAGCAAAACCTCAGTGCTACTGTTCATTTTCTGTCATTGCCTTTATTCATGACGAAATCATGATTAATTTCATGTCAATTTTTACTGATTTATAACAAAATCATACTGAATTTTACAACATAAGAGTACATATTGAAACAAGGATATATAATTTAATGTTTCTAGATCATAATGTCTTATAGTGCTCTCAGTTTCATGTATTAAGAATATAGAATATTGACTACCAATTTCTGAAACACATACCTATATGAACTATAAAGATCGGTTTGGTTTAAGATCATCACAGTCAAATTATAAATATTTCTGTTCTATAAAAAACCTACAAGTACCTATGAGTATAATGAAAACCCGTAGTAGTATCAATGAAATTATTATGGTGCTAGACGTTATAGTATGAACGTAACAATCTATTATTTATCATACTATGAATAGTAAGCTTTTCAGTTCTATGTAATCATGTCATGAAATGGGACATACAGTATCTGTATAACTTTATTGATCTTATACTGTCCGAAGTGTTATAAAACTTTGGACCGAAAATTCTACGCTTCATTGTATTATGTTCTTCTCACACTTCGGTACCATAAAGCTATTTCCACTTCCTCTTTTGTATGATCGACTTGCTTTAGGGGCAATTTTTTCATTGAATGACCAGAGGCCATGTCTGTGAAAAACGATTTGATTAATTTTTGTCTTTAATTTTTGTATGAAATTAAGTATTGAAATCGCTTGTAACAACACAATGATACTTCTATAGCTTGAGAACACGATCCTGGAATAAATTCTGAAGGCAAAAATGAAAAAAAAGAATTCCTTGGAAATTTAACAATTCATAATCATAAAATTGTGGATATGAATTCCCATAACGATATTAGATACAATACTCCCACAAATTCCTAACCCTCACAGTTTCGAAGTTCCCATTGGCTTGAGCTCAAGTCAAGTAGCTAAAAAATCAAGTCAAGCCCAAGTCAAGTAGTAGTTTTTCAATCTCAAATCAAGTATTTATTTATCAAGTACTTGAATCATATCAAGCTACTGGATTTTTGGCAGTTTTATTGTGTAGTGTCACATCAATAAAAAAATTATGAAATGAGAAGGAACCTTGCAAAAAACACTTTTATTTATTAAACTTATTGTAAAGAACCGAAAATATCAACTTTTTTGAAAGAGAAACATAAACTAAATCATTATAAATCATAACAAAATAAAAAATAAAGTTCCTCAATATTGAGAAACCTGCAGGCTTTGTTTGATTTCATAATTTTCCATCCAGGATCTAAGAAACATAAGGCATCTTAAAGATTCATCGCCTAACCTATTTCGGGATTTTGTAACTGTGAGAGCAGCTCTGGAAAATTGTCTTTCAACAGGAGCTGAAGATGCTGGCGTTGAAAAAAAAATTCTTGGCCATTTTGGACAAGTTTGCAGAAGTATTTCTGAAAAATGGCTTGATGAATCCCCATTCGCAACGAATGACTCCAGGTTCGAATCCCGCCGCTAAATATTCTATGAAATTTCTACATTTTCGTTTGTATATTTTTTTCACTCATCAGGATATTTAGCATTGAAGGATGAAATGATAAACATATTTTAAAATTGGTTCTTATACCATAGGTTTTTTTTGGTTGCATGAGAAGTTTCGATGGTTGTTGTCTATAGTTTTAACTGTATAAACTTTAATAAGATTCGGACAGTCAAATCTAAAAATATTGCTGAAGAAATTAGATATTATTTTTCATTCACTAATAACTTTTCGTATCTGCATTAAAATATCAAAACTTTGATTTGATTTGAAATTGTGGTAATTTCTCTATCGAACCCAATTTTTGTGAAAAAAACTGATAGAAATTCCGCATCAAAATTCACTTTATGCCGATATAAACCGAACGTGCGCAGCAATTATTACACGTTTCGTTAGGAAAATTAATTATATCGAGTTTTCCTTTGGCCTTCCCTACTCCTGATTGTAGCGGTCTAGATATGAAATAGCAGAGTATTGATGTGGAATAATAACCCCCAGTTACATGCCGTAATAATTCCCTGGAATGTGCATTCCTCTGCGATGATAAATATAAACGACAATATCTCCTTCAAATAAAAAGACCATTTTGCAAACCCATCCCGCAATATGTTTATATCTTCCGCAATAAGTTAAGAGGGGATATCTGTAATAAAAAGCCTTTCATGGATGTCATTTTTTATTATTTCTAATAATAAACATTTGGAATCGTTCGAGGGAAAAATTTCAACTACCCCGGTATATTCACAGTTTACGTTTTCGATTGTATAGGATACAAAAATCGAATGAAAAAAAAATCTAGCGACACTGACCTTTTCATATGAATGGTGGACATTTAGTGCAAAACAGAAAAGTAAAATCCAAGCTGTGGAAGAGAAGTACCTCAGGGTTAAGGGCAAAGCCAAAATGCATAAAATAAGAAATGATAAAGTACGTCAAGACCTAGAGATAGAACCTTTATAGCAATTAATATATAAATGATAACTGGTGTGGACATTTTAACAAAATCGAAAGACCTATTAAACAAATATGGGAAGCCTAAATACAGAAGAGGAAAAAAGGAGGAAGACCAGAGCAAACGTGGAATAACACAATTACTCAATTATTGTAGTCGGTTTTTGTTTTTTCATGTAAACAATTTTTGTTAGATACTTTAATATTGTAGTCGTTTTTTGCAAGTTTTATAAATTTTACAACAAACCAGCTGTTCGAGTAGATCCAAAGTCGATGTTTGTTGTTGAATTGCATAGAGCACGTGTACGCGGAATTTATCTACAGCAAAGTTAATTTGAAAGAGGTCGAATTATTGGTCTGCGGGAGGCGGGGTTGTCATTTCGAGAAATCGCTAACCGTACGAACAGAAATCCAACTACTGTTATGAGATGTTGTCAAGCGTGGTTTGATAATGCTCAAAATCGAGAAGAGTGGTCACCGGACGTCGAAGGGTCACAAATGAAGTTCAAGATCGATATCTAAGACTTATGGCCATTAGAGACCGATTTGCGACAACTCGATCTTTGGCTGATGAGTGGTTAGGAGAACAAGGCCATCCTGTAACTGTCCGAACGGCTTACCGCCGAAAAAGGTCTGTTGGACTGCAGCATTATCGACCCCATCTTATGTTACCTCTGATGGTTGAGCATCGCCGGCAACGATTACAGTAGCGCAGAGAACGTCAATATTGGAATGTGGAATGGCATCAGGTCGTCTTCTCTGATGAATTTTGATTCTCCTTGGGTATACATGATGGCCGAAAAAGGGTTAGACGACGTCGGGGAGAAAGACTTGAACCTCAGTTTAATGTTGAGCGTCATGTTCTCCGGACAGTAGGCATTATGGTACGAGGTGCTAATGCACATGCAAGTAGGTCACCTTTAGTCTTTATTGGAGGTAACATGACAGCGCTGCGTTACCTTCAATGCCATATGTTCTCCCTTACCTTAACCAGCTCGAGAATCCAATATTTTAGCAAGATCATGCCCGACCTCATTGTGCTAGAGTTAGTTTAAACTTTTTCGAAGCGACCCATGTGAATCTTTTGCCATGGCCGCCCAGATCCCCGGATCTTTCGCCCATAGAGCATGTTTGGGATATCATGAGTAGAAGGCTTAGAAATTTACCCTAGCCCCCAAGGACTTTGGCGGATCTGAGACATGAAATAGCTTGGAATAGTATGCCTCAAGAAGAAATAGACCATCTTATTGCATCAATGCCGAGACGAGTTGGGGAGTGTATAGATAATCGCGGAGGACAAACACATTATTAACAAATTCTTCGAAAAAAAAAATTGTGAACTCTTCGTTTTTTCTCCAAATTTCAATTATTAAGTTCTTTCTATACTATCTTTGTTTCACCAAAAAAAAATTAAAATTTAAACAGCTCCTCCTGGGTGTTGTAGTTTCTTTGTCAGTTAGTATATTTGAGTGTAATAAGTTTTTCAAAAACTTATATTCTCATAACTTTTTTTTTATTTGTATTTCTTTATTCTTCAGAAGAATTGTTGAACTACTCATTGCTGTGATCTATTAATTTTGAAAAAAAAATTATTCAATTTTCATATGTATATTATTCGGAAATCTTCAAACAACATTTTTCAATTGAAAAACGACTGAAATAGTAATCGATGTGTCCACTTGTATTGATCGTAGGTTTCTAAAGATTGGCCCTCACCAAATTCTCCAGAATCCATTTGTCCACTGCAATGCCCGATGCCACCCTTCACAAGTTCATTTTACTCATTTCAGCAATGTTTTGTGAATTTATGTCCCCAAATATTAGGATTTTGTCCTGACAACGAAAAAGGTATATCGTCCTGGTTGACTGCTCCATGCAATAACTGCCGTCTTACTTGCCCAAATAAATAGCAATGATTTAAACAGGTTATTAGTGGTTGGCGGGTCCCTTTTTTCTTCTCCCCCTATTTCCTTGACATTCCAGTTTTATAGGGCTATGATTTGGTATATAAAGTTGCTGGTGAACACTTTTCAGAATGTCAGGTCTGTTGCTTCCGACGAAAAACGTACATGTTCTGAAAATTTAGGTATTTATTTTGTTTATAAGGTTTTCAATTTTTTCGACTTACTGTTGATTTTCTGGTCATCAATGTATTTACATGTACAACTTTGCTGCCGCCGTTTTGCAATAGATGGCTGTAGCGGTAAGTGGTTGTCGAAATAAATAGATCGTAGATATCACACAATAAGCTTAGATATTTGTAAACATAACGCCATCGAAATATTAGTCGATTTGTGTTTGAATCATGAAGTAATTCTCGATTAAACATGTCAGCTCACGAGCCAAATTCTCGTAATTTGCGGGAAGTTTTAATTTTCTGCTTTAATATGAAGAAATCTGCAGCTAAGGCTCATCGAATGCTCTCAAATAACTATGGTGAGGCCGCTATTAGCGAAAGAACGTATCGAGAGTGGTTTCAACGCTTCAAGAACGGTAATTTTGACGTCGAAGACCAGCATGGCGGTGGAAGAGGGAAGGTTTTCGAAGATGCAGAATTGGAGGCATTACTTGATCAAGACTAGTGTCAAACGCAACAAGAATTGACAGGATCATTGGGAGTGACGCAAAAAGCCACTTCAAAACGCCTGAAAATCATGGAAATGATTCAGAAGTTCGAGTTGCAGCCGAGATATGTTGAACGGCGTTTGTTTGCTTGTGAACAGTAACTAGCGAGGCAAAGACGGAAGGGATTTCTGTATAGCATTGTGACTGAACACGAAACATGGGTTCATTGCAATAATCCCAAGCGCAGAAAATCATGGGAATATCCCGACCCTGCTTCCACGTCGACGGCCAAACCGAATATTCACGGTTCCAAGGTCATGCTCAGTATTTGGTGGGACCAGCTCGGCGTAGTGCATTATGAATCTTTAAAACCGACTGAAACAACCACAGCCTTTCGTTATCGAACGCAATTAATGCGTTTGAGACGAGCTTTGCAAGACAAACGGTCGCAATACAACGAGAGATATGATGAAGTGATTTTACGGAATGACAATGCTTGACCCCATGTTGCGGAAGTGGTCAAGACATACTTAGAAACGTTGAAATGGAAAGTTCTACTCCACCCGCCGTATTCTCCGGACGTTGCTTCCTCGGACTATCACTTGTTTCGACCAATGGCACACTGTTGGCTGACCAGCACTTCCAGCACTTAGGAAAGAAGTAAAAAATTGGATCGATTCCTTGATCGCTCCAAAAGATGAACAGTTTTTTCAACGCGGGATTCGTATGCTGCCCGAAAGATGGGAGAAAGTGGTGGCCAGCGATAGACAATACTTTGAATCATAAATGTTCAACCAGTTTTTTACAATGAAGCCTCGAATTTCGGAAAAAACGGCGTAAGCAAAGTTGTACGCCTATGTGATGCGTTGTCAGACATATCATTGAGATTGCTTTCTGTTGACGCTTTTAAAGTTGTTCAGTGATAAAACTAGTTAGATGTTATAGTTTTGTATTAATTCAATCTTTATGTATTCTGAACTATTTTCTTCTTTTATGATTTCTGAAAAAATATACATATTATCTACTATTTCCATAAATAACCATTGTAATCTTTTCCCTTTCTTCCTTAAATCTGAGCACTAAGAAATATCTGACTCACGCTCTGCTAACTAGAAGGAAAGCATTCAAATTCACTCCACAGAATCATAATGATTATGAGGATTAAATTACCTTCGGTCCACTTTTGATGAGTTAATCCAATTCACCACATTCTCCCAAAGCGAATTTTTAATTTTTTATCAACTTGCTCGATCTCAAACGCCCTCAGAGAAGCCACTTTCCTGTTCACTTATCTGTAGCAGGATCAGAAATAATGCCACATTCCTTTCTCTTATCCCTCTACTACTTTTGAATTTAAACTTTCCGCTCCAAAGCTGAATGTAGGGGTGTACTAACAGATTTTTCCTCTATCTCCTTTTCAATCTGATGAATTGGATCCAATATATGGATGCAATAAATCTGGAGGTATTCTACCGAAGGGACGCTGCTTTTATTGCAGTTCTTCGCTGAAAACGAAACAATTTGGAATTTACTATTCGCAGAGGAAGGAGAATGTTAGATTTGTAGTCAGCTCACCTTTTTTTTCATCAAGTTTGAAGTTTGTTTGTCAGGGTACATCAACAAATATTATATTCATTAGTAAAGGGTGTTTTTTTAGAGCTAAAGAACTTTAAATTGCAATAAAACAACGATGGATTATTCGATTGACATGAATTTTATTTATCCGCAAAAAAATCTTGTGGCATTACATTTCAAATATGATTTCTGGCATATGACCGCCACAGCTGGCT
Organism: Harmonia axyridis; assembly: GCF_914767665.1. Lineage (NCBI taxonomy): Eukaryota > Metazoa > Arthropoda > Insecta > Coleoptera > Coccinellidae > Harmonia > Harmonia axyridis. The sequence goes on from NC_059508.1 coordinate 4,793,713, forward strand.
CGGATGTAGTCCAATCTGGACGTCCAATTTTCGATGACTTTTTCCAACATTTGTGGCCGTATATCGGCAATAACACGGCGAATGTAGTCTTCCAAATGGTCAAGGGTTTGTGGCTTATCTGCATAGACCAATAACTTTACATAGCCCCACAGAAAGTAGTCTAGCGGTGTTAAATCACAAGATCTTGGAGGCCAATTCACAGGTCCAAAACGTGAAATTAGGCGGTCACCAAACGTGTCTTTCAATAAATCGATTGTGGCACGAGCTGTGTGACATGTTGCTCCGTCTTGTTGGAACCACAGCTCCTGGACATCATGGTTGTTCAATTCAGGAATGAAAAAGTTAGTAATCATGGCTCTATACCGATCACCATTGACTGTAACGTTCTGGCCATCATCGTTTTTGAAGAAGTACGAACCAATGATTCCACCAGCCCATAAAGCGCACCAAACAGTCAGTTTTTCTGGATGTACCGGTGTTTCGACATACACTTGATGATTAGCTTCACTCCAAATGCGGCAGTTTTGTTTGTTGAAGTAGCCAATCAACCAGAAGTGCGCTTCATCGCTAAACAAAATAAAATGGACGTAGTGCGCGATACGTATTCCGCACAGAACCATTATTTTCGAAATAAAATTGCACTATTTGCAAGCGTTGTTTAGGCGTGAGTCTATTCATGATGAATTGCTAAACCAAACTGAGAATAAATCACTTGACAGCTATTAAATTGGTTACCATCTTGAACAGTTATGCCAACTTAATGTTATATACCTCAAAAAAAAAACTCCCTTTATATGTACACCTCAGCAAATAGTGTTGGAAAGTATGGATTCACGGCATGACTTATTCAAGCTACTTGACTTGATATTCAAGCTACCAGACTTGGGCCTGACTCCAAATCAACTCAAGTTCAAGTCACGTAGTAGGTACATCAACAAAAATTATATTCATTAGTGTATGTACACCTTAGCAAATAGTGTTGGAAATTATGGATTCACGGCATGACTTGATATTCAAGCTATTTGACTTGGGCCTGACTCGTAGGCAACTCCAGTTCAAGTTAAGTAGTAGTTTTTCAATGTAAAGTCAAGTATTTAGTTATCGAGTACTTGACATTGAAAAACTATTACTTGACTTGAACTTGAGTTGATTTCAAGTCAAGCCTTAGACAAGTGGCTTGAATATCAAGTCAAGCACAAGTCAAGTAGCTTGAATATCAAGTCAAGTAGCTTGAATATCAAGTCAAGCCCAAGTCAAGTAGTTTGAATATCAAGTCAAACCGTGAATCTCTAGGAAATATTTAATTTCATCAGGTTGTATGGTAGAATCTCTGGTAGGAATTCTTTTTCAGTGTCAAACCATACTCTACCGGTACTCCGGTACACATTCTTTGTATCTACATCTCTAATAAGATCTAGTGTTTCTTCATCTGCCTGAGGTGGGAGGAGAGTTAGTAGATATTGACTGAAGTGGTATTGGGCTTTTGTAATGTAGACATAATATACCAAGGAAGGTATCAAGCTCTTGATATAGTTTAAGAATGAAAACTTTTCAAGCATATCAGTCTTGACTGGACTAGAGATAATCATTCAAATCTCCGAAACTATTGTTTGTTAAAGTTAAAGAGAACTGTATTTAAAATTAGAGATACAAATTACCGTTTATACGTAATTAATTTGTTAAACTCGTACTCATGTGAAAGTAAGTGTTGGTTATTGTGATTTCAATTCCCCAATTTCCCTCATCCCTATTCATTAAATGAATGAAGTTTGCATTTTGATATTTCAATGGAGAGTGACGCATCCAACGACGCTGCTGACGTGTGGTAAATCACGTTGACTTGTCAACCGTTCACTTGATGGATGCCGAATGCTAAAACCGACGCCAGTGACTGGCGCCCTGATTATGTATATTCCAAATCAGTGTAAACTACCCAAATTAATAGGTCATACTTTGTGGGAGGATTTTAGGTACACCGGTTTGTTTGTTTGTTTCGCATGGGGGATCTATTTGTCTATTTGCCCGTACGTGAATTATGACCCCAGTGTCCTAGACTGAAATTGATTCTCTATGAAAACGAAAACATCATTGCCAACGTTGCACTTTATACGATGCCAGTAAATTTTGTATAGAAGTGTTTTTCTTGTTCACTCAATGGAAAATTTGAATCTGTTTGATATTTTGCTTTACTCACTTGGCAAGGGGATATTCTTTAATGAAGTATGTACTTTAATATTGATTATTATTTTTGGTCGGAAAGCGAAAGTAGACCAGCCAATTTTTTTGGCCTTATATGAAAAATTATGCATTTGCGCATTATTGATAAGCTGTCCTAATGCGCAGTGTTCATGTGGTCAATTTCCAAAAGTTACAGGCCAATTTTTTTGGCCGCTCTCGTAACAAAAATGTGTTTGCACAAGGTAATGCACGGTGGTGAATGAAATAGTCGAAAGTATTAGCAGCCAATTTTGGCCGCACTATCTAGGAAAGAGCTTTTGCTTATCATCAGTGCGTATTGTCGAATATACCGGCCAATTTTTTGGCATTACTGTGATAAAATATGCACCTGTGCATTACTAATACGTTATATTAGGGTACTTGATTCTTCTTTGAATTTCAAGGTCCACATGGAAAATTTACGTTTGAAATTGAAGTCGAGGCATGATATCCTTCAAAACTTAGCTGGTTCTTCATGGGGTGCTGATGCCAGCACTCTTCGTACGGCAGCTTTGGCCTTGGTTTTTTCTGCTGCTGAATAATGTTCTTCTGTTTGGTTAAACAGTGCTTATGTTCATAAAATTGATGCACAGCTTAACGCTTCTATGGGAATGATCAGTGGAACTATTAGATCTACACCTCTACATTGGTTACTAGTGCTATCACATACACTTCTGCCTTAAATTTGTGGACAGGTCTCAGTCAAGAAATCTTGAGAAAAAACCTCCCAAATACTAGAACTGCCAGAATTAAAGTCACGCAAACCTTTATGGATTCATAATTTCCTTCAAACTAATGAATGTGACAAGGACATTTGGCGGTCGGAATGCAGTTCTTGTAATGTCTACAACAAAAGTCTCATCGTTGATCCTTCAGAGAAAGTTCTAGGTTACAATATTTTAAGGAAAATTTGGTGTACTTTAAATCGACTTAGGACTGGTCATGGTCATTGTAAAAATATGCTCTTCAAATGACATTCTATTGATAGCACACTATTTGAGTGTGGTGTAGAAGAAACCATTGACCACTTGGTGAATACTTGTCCAATTTATAAATTTCATGGTGATTTCTGAGCTATTTATTCAGTCTCTTTTAGCATTCAATTATGAAGTCGTCAACCGTTGGTGAAGAGAAAAGATGGAGAAGATTTTGTTTTGGATGCAGAGGAAGCCTTTCAATATAAATATTTCAGCTTATTGTGTAAACGTAATAACAAACCAGTCACTACACATATACGGGAGACAGAGTTTTTGCTGAGGTTTTTATCTGCACTCTTGTAGCATACGTTGAAATGTATGACGCCCCCTTAAAATTTCCTCTACTAATACTGAGATTACATCTACACATGTTTTGTTGTTTGAAGTTGATAATTGTAAAAATGATCGAAGTTTTGTCGAAAATTTAGCAGTCAATTTTTTTGGCCTCATATGAAAAATTATTCATTTGCGCATTATTGATGAGCTGTCTATTTGCGTAGTGTCCATTTGGTTAATTTTCATAATTGGCCTTGAGACCAATTTTTTTGGCCGCTCTCGTAACAAAAAAGTGTTTGAGCAGGGTTAATGCGCGGTGTCGAATGAAGTAGTCAAAAGTGTAGCAGCCAATTTTGACCACACTGTCTAAGAAAAAGCTTTAGCTTATCATCAGCGCGTATAGTGTCGAATAGGTCAAATTTTCTAATATATACCGGCCAATTTCTTGGCATTACTGTGATAAAATATGCATTATTATTACGTTATATAAGTGCACTTTGTCTAATTGGTGGATACGGTTGTCAAATTATTGATCATAAAGCAGCCAATTTTTTGGCCTCATTTCAAGTACAGAAACGTTTTGAATGAGCTTGTCACATTATTATCGGCCGGTTCGGATTGAGAATATAAATGGCTGTTCCGATATGGAACACAGGCTGAGTTATTTTTCATTAAATTTGAATCGGTATCATAACCCAAAAAAAGGTGAAAATTCCATTGTCGGCGCGGCGAGTCAGAACGCGCGAGGGGGGGTGAATCAACGATTTAATAATAATCGTCATTGATGTCAGTGAAAAAACAATAATACCACCGGGCCCTTGGTCCAAGTATAACAAATGGCAACAAATACCGAACAAGTCGGTAACGGCGAGATTTAGGGACTTTCATGGCTGGCAATTAAAACATTCTCTGCCGCTTTAAGAGTGATATAGCGCTGAGATGGTGCATTTTGAGTGGGTGCGAAGCGGAACGCGAACGGCACAGCCCTTATAATTGGACTGTTTAGGGGATGACGGCTGCCGCAGCGCGACACGGAGAAGGAATGTAAAGACCAACGATTTCTGCCGCTTTCGCATTGTTTTATATTGGTAATTTATTGTATTGCTTTGTGTAGACATCGCCAGATTAAATTTCGGCGAAATAGGTCGTAAAACGTAACAAAGCTGTAAACTGACGTAATTCGGTGTATATTTGTTGTCAAATCTTGCCAGTAATTGATTCGATGAGCGCGGTTATGCCTAATTCGTCGTTAAAATGATTGCACGGCCCTCTCTGTTCCGGCATGCGGTGCATATTAAAGCGCTCCGCTTGGAAGCACGTGTTGCAACAATTAAAATGATACTATAGGTGAACGCGGTCATTCCGTATCTCTAATCCTATGAAAAATTGCTTTTATTACTTTTTAGCACCGAGCATCATGTCCGCTGGTTACTTCAAGGGAATAGGAAAGCTTATACAGGGTGTTTATTCATAAACTGGACAGAAATACTAACTGACAAAGATACTGCAACACCCGAAAGGAGCTATTTAAATTTAATTTTTTTTGGTATAGCAAGGAGTTAATGATTGAATTTGGAGAAAAAAACAATTGTTGTTACTTAGATTTAGATTTAATTAAGGAGGTTACGTTTCACTGCGACCTAATGGTCTATTGTGCTATTGAGCTATTTTCTCCATAACGTGATCTACAGCTCGCCTTCCAGTTCCAGAGTTCTGATGAACTCCAATCTCTGGGATGGCTTCAAGGAGGCTAATTCCTCACTTCTATAAGTTTCGTGTCCAAGGCAGGTTTTGCGTTGGCTAGCGATGGCGAGGCATTCCGTCACCAGGTGATCTGGAGTTTCTTCCTCCTCCCCACAGAATCTGTACTCGTCGTTTTCTGTTAGACCCATTCTCATGAGGTGTTTCCTAACGCGGCAATACCCTGTGAGGAATCCAGTGAGGAGGTGTAGCATATTCTTACTAAGATCCCGATACTTCTTGGCTCTTGTAGAGTCAAAGTTTCGAAGAAACTTTTTGAAGTGATCCAGACCAGGAAGATTCCGCCAGAGTTTTTCTCTTTCGGTTACTTCCTTTTCCTGAAACTCTTTCTTGTAGGTGCATTTGTCTACACCACAGAAAGGTTCCAGGACGATGAAAGGAGTTTGTGTTCCTTTTCTGGCAATTGTGTTGGCCTCCTCATTCCTCATATTGTAGTAGTTTTTTGCAAGTTTTTTACATTTTACAACAAACCAGCTGTTCGAGGAGATACAAAGTCGATGTTTAGTTGTTGTTGAAATGCCTAGAGCACGTGTACGCGAAATTTATCGCCAGCTAAGTGAATTTGAAAGAGGTCGAATTATTGGTCTACGGGTGGCGGGGGTTGTCATTTCGAGAAATCACCAACAGAACAGAAATCCAACTACTGTTATGAGATGTTGTCAAGCGTGGTTCGATAATGCCCAAAGTCGAAGAATAGTAGGCACCGGAAGTCGAAGGGGCACAAATGAAGTTCAAGATTGACGTCTAAGACTTATAGCCATTAGAGACCGATTTGCGACAATTTGATCTTTGGCTGATGATTGGTTAGGAGAACAAGGCCATCCTGTAACTGTCCGAACGGTTTACCGCCAGATAAGGTCTTTTGGACTGCAGCATTATCGACCCCATCTTGTGTTACCTCTGACGGTTGAGCATAGCCGGCAACGATTACAGTGGTGCAGAGAACGTCAACATTGTAATGTGAAATGGCAGCAGGTCGTCTTTTCTGATGAATCTCGAGTCTCCTTGGGTGTACAAGATGGCCGAAGAAGGATTAGACGAAGTCGGGGAGAAAGACGTGAACCTCAGTTTGATGTTGAGCGTCACATTCAATATAGTAGCCATATGGGAAGTTGTGAATTCGAGTGCTCCATATTATTTCGTGAATTAAAGACGCAATATATTTTAAATATTGGCGAAATTATAAAAGAGTAAATACAAGTAGAAAGTTCATATTTGGCTGAGTGATTTTCAAATCAATTTAATTTTTTTTCGCGTGTATTTGCGATTATTTGAGTGGAAATTTATCATTCATTCCGGGATATCCTGATTATCACACGACATCTGGAGGTATCACAAGCAAGAGTTATAAAGCGTAACATACACGTCGAGATATCGAAAAAGGAGGATGGCAGTAAATGAGGAACTAGCGAGGTTTTTAAAGACTGAATTTGCCAATCAAACCATCATTATCAGGGAGGAACTTGCGAAGTTAAGAGAAGAAATAAAGCAGGTGGGGATAGACACGGGTGAAAGATTGGAAAACTGTGAACAAAGACTCTCCAGAGTAGAAAGCGAGATATTGGAGATAAAGAGAAGATCGTTGAAGAATAATATCATCATCTCTGGATTGGAACCCGATAGTTCCAATTTGGCAAAGTGCGTTGTCTCCAAACTGAATGCCCTTTTGAATATCAATCTGCTAGAAACAGAAGTTAATAATATATATAGATTGGGAAAAACTAAACCAGTGCTAAAAATCGAATTTGTATCCTTCCTGGCCAAGTCTAAGGTTATAAAGAATCGACACAAATTAAAGGGATCCCGTATTTTCATAAACGAAGACCTTTGTGAAGAAGATCGTGACGATTTCAAAATACTGCGCCAACAACTGAACTTGGCAAGAGCGAACAATCAGAGGGCATACATCTGGCAAAAGCTCCTTGTCGTAAATGGTGAGAAATTTTCTGTGCAGCAACTTAAGACTCAAACTGTATTGGAACTACAGACTCATATTGAAGAAAATCCATCTAGCATACCAACTGATTTAGTAAGCAGCGCACCTAATAGTCCGGCCCCCATATCCCGTATTACACAGATGTTAACTGAACACGAACACTTGACAGTGGAAGAGGACTCTAAGATCAGCAAGGAGATTTCAACGATTAATCAGGTGCTGGAAAGGACCAAGGAGTGGGAAATAAAGAGCAGAACGAGATCACAGTCTTCGGGGAGTAGTAGTGCCAGGAGAGAGCAAAAACTGGTAACAACAGAACCAAAGCAGTCATCAGGTAGTGGAGTTGCCAAGAAAGAACAAAAAGCTGATAACAGTGGAAAGAAAGGAAAGAAAGGAGGTTAGAAAAACTAAGGTAAACTACTCTTTATTCATCTATTTTAAGTTTTAATTGTATATACATGGATCAATTCTTGAGGGATTTTGAGGGGGAAACACATGAAGCAGAATATATAGATTATGTTGGGGATCTCAAACATTATAACATAGAATCAAAATTTAAAATCATTCACAATAATATCAGAAGTATCGACAGGAATCTTGACGAGTTCAAATTAATGTTGAGAACATATACAGATGATTTTCATGTGATTGTTTTAACGGAAACATTTATGATAGATAACGTGGATCTTTATAAAATCGAAGGATACACATACATGTATAATTATGGAACTTTCAACAAAAATGACGGGGTTGTGATATATATCAGGAACGATTTGATGTTTAACGGCAAGATAATAAGTATAGGAGAAATTAAAGCGGTGGAACTAGACCTTGTATTCGAAATGAAAAAACTTAAAATAACAGGAATCTATCGTTCTCCAAAAGGATGTCCAAAAAAGTTCAATAGAGACTTAGCTGAATACATTGGAACAACAACAAGTAATGATAGTACGTGGGATTATCATTTAATTTTAGGAGATATTAACATTGATCTTTTATCGAATAATGAAATAGTTGATGAATACATGAATGTCTTCAGTTTTTTTGGATATAATTCCTATATAAATAATGTAACTAGGCCTTCTAGTGGTAGTTGCCTTGACCATATATTTCTGAGATGTCGCCAATCTGTTGTAAATCAGAATAGATCGTTTATTATTCGTACGGACATCACTGATCATTATGCAATTAGTTTATGCCTCAACCTGAAAGAAAAACCTCCCGAAAAAGTTATTAAATATAAAACTTATATTGATTATCAGAAATTAAAAAATGATTTAAAGGAAATTGATTGGCACGAATTGATGAAAAATAAAGATGTAGACTCATTCGCAGAATTGTTTATTGATTTATTAAAACATTACACACAGAAACATACAACAAAAATTGAGTTGAGCCATAGGAAATCTGGGAGAAGCAACTGGATCACTCAGGGATTACTAAGAGCCATAAACAGAAAAAACTATTTATACAAGGAAATGATGAAATATCAATACAATACTGAGTTGAAACAACAATATACAAGATACAGAAATATTTTACACAAGTTGATCAGGAATGCTAAAAGAGATTACATGAACACCTTTGTCACGAAATACACTTCAGCAACAAAATCACTTTGGTCTTACGTGGATAACCTCTGCGGTAGATCCAAACCTGCAACAGAAATAAAATCTATCATTAATAATGAAGGACAGGAAGTAACAAACACGGAACAAATTGTAGAGGAATTCGGAAGATATTACAACGAAGTAGGTAAAAAGCTAGCAGATAATATACCTTATAGTTTAGAAAAGAAAGAGGGTGAATTTTTTTGTAATGAGACATTTTTTCTATTCCCAACAAGTCCAAATGAAGTGAAAGAAGTGATACAAAAACAAAAAAACGGAGGATCTCCTGGCGTTGATGGAATTAGATCAGAACTGCTGAAGAATATTCAAGAAGAAATTGTTGAACCCCTTGTATTAATGACGAATATGTGTTTCGAGTCAGCTAGGTTTCCTAGAATTTTCAAAGTGGGGGTTATCAAACCAATTTTTAAATCAGGAGAAAAGGACAAGATGACAAATTATAGACCGATATGTCTTATATCGAATGTAGCCAAAATTGTAGAGAAATTATTGAAGATCAGAATTGTCAAGTTCCTAGAAAAAAATAAAATTATATCTGAACACCAGTACGGTTTCAGAGAAGGTAAATCGACTGAAGATGCGATTAGGAGAATGATAGCGAGGATATACGGTTGGTTAGATGGTAAAAAAACTGGTCTGTGTGTCTTTGTAGACCTTGAAAAGGCCTTCGATACTGTTTCACACAAAAAACTTTTAGATAAACTCTACCGAAACGGATTCCGGGGTAAATCATATGAATTATTGAAAAGCTATTTAACTGATAGAGTCCAATTTGTAAAAATAAAGGATTATTCTAGTAAGGTGAGGAACATCGAATGTGGAGTACCCCAAGGAACAGTGATGGGACCGATATTGTTCTTAGTTTATATGAATGGTTTATTACAAATGGAGAAGAAAGGTGAGGTTATCAGTTTTGCGGATGACACTGCCATATTGTACGAGGGAAATTCTTGGCAAGAACTGAAATCTGAGTCTGAAAAAGACCTTTTCAAAATAAAACAGTGGTTTGAGATGAATGAATTAACAATGAACGTGAAAAAAACAAAGTACTTACCGTTTACTTCCTATGAGTCAGGTCTTCCGAACTTGGGTCCCCTGAAAGTCAACGATTGCACAATCATACCCGAAACTGACTCCATCAAGTATCTCGGCATTACCATCGATAGACATCTAAAATGGAACTTACATATAGACAATTTGGTAAGAAAACTTAGATGCCTTCTATCAAAGTTTAGATACCTTAAAAAGTATTTGGAAATAGAAAGGCTAATGCAGATATATAATGCTCTATGCCAATCGCTGATAAAGTATGGAATTATTGCCTGGGGTGGAGCATACGAATGTCATATAAAAAGAGTAGAAGTGGTCCAGAAATGGTTGCTCCGTGTAATCTACGGAAAGCCCCATTTGTTTCCTTCAGACGAATTATACTTCTTATCGCGGGCAATGAATCCTCAACAGTTATTTGTATCCCAGATATTAACGGCCATCTGTTCTAGAAGAATACAACTCACGTTAAGACAAACCGATTGCAGTTATGAAACAAGAAGTAAGATAATTCACGTGATTCCTAGAGCAGAAAAGCGAATTGGACAAAGATGCTTCACATACCTGGCTCCACGCATTTATAGTATGATCCCGAAGAACCTGAAAGACATAAGACACAATAAGAAACAACAAATTATGATAAGGAAATGGATTTTTGAAAAAGGAAGAAAATATATTCAATCCATAATCAATGGTTGAATCATGGATGAAACCTCATATCCAAGAATTCCTCCCTACCTTAGATCGGCCTCTAGATGATGCACCGGTAATCCTCAACTGCATGTCACCAAGGTTACAACACTAAAGAGTCATCACTGAGTTCTCGACACTTCAAGTTATCCTCATTTTGATATGATTCGATCAATTCCATTATTTATTCAGTTTTTATTCAGAATTAGATTTATTTCAAATGTGGCTATTGTAATATTGTTCATATGTTAATTGTATATCGCGTACAGGCTTCAGCCTCTGCGATTTATGTTTATGTCACAATAAACTATTATTTATTTATTTATTTATTTATTTATGTACACCGGACAATAGGCGGTATGGCATGGGGTGGTATGGCATGGGGTGGTATGGCATGGGGTGATATTGCACAAGTAGGTCACTATTAGTCTTTATTCGAGGTAATATAACAGCGCTGAGTTAATTTCAAGAAATAGTGGAGCCATATGATCTCCCTCACCTTAATCGTCTCGAAAATCCAATATTTCATCAAGATAATGCCCGACCTAATGTTGCCAGAGTTAGTTTAAACTTTTTCGAAGAGAATCATGTGAATTTTTTGCCGTGGCCGCCCAGATCCTCGAACCTTTCGCCCATAGATCATTTTTGGTACATCATGGGTAGAAGGCTTGAAAATTTATCCCAGCCCCCACGGATATGGCGGGTAGCTTGGGATAGTATCCCTCAAGAAGAATTAGATCATCTTATTGCATCAATGTCGAGACGTGTTGGGGAGTGTATGGATAATCGCGGTGAACAAACACATTATTTATAAATTTACTAAAAAAATTGTAAACCCTTCGTTTTTTTCTCCAAATTTTAATCATTTACTCCTTGCTATACTATCTATGTTCTACCAAAAAAAAAATTTAATTTAAACAGCTCCTTCTGGGTGTTGCAGTTTCTTTTTCAGATAGTATATTAAGAAGGCAATAATAATAAACTAATTCTCGAATCGCATCGGAACAGAGTCTTCACTGATATTTGACTCTACCACGCATGACACCGTTTTGGCTCGAAAACCAAAATAAGATAAACTTAGATGATTATTTCTGATGAGTTCGTTGGAATATAGTGGGAAAAACATGAACAATGTTCTAAATCATAGGGATACTTCGAAAGGAACTGATTCAGCATCGAAAACGTCAAACTATTGAGTGCAACAACCAGGCATCAAGTTCAGTGCGGCTTGAATAAATGGAGTAATCAAACTTCGCAAAACCAGTAGACGTCAAACTCTGCAGGTTGATGTTGGGGACACGGTAGGTAACAAAATGAGCCCAGAGATCGAATTTCAGGATGGGTGTTGCTGGATGTCAATCCTGCTAATGATACTGCACGACCACACAAATTACCAAACGAGGAGCAGGGCAACTGACTGGAACCATATGGCGCATATGCGAGTTAGTTTTCCCGTTTGTAATATTCCTAATGACGAACGCACCCGGGCCCTAGCTGTAACACACGTACTACATGAAAACTCAACTTTTCTCCCGCTTTTCCTTTGCCTTCCTAACCGGCCTGTATAATGAACATGATTGCCAACTTTTCGGCGATCGATTTCTCTAGTCCCTCTTCTGAAGTGTGCGATTTCATTAGCACCGTGTGATCTCTGATTCAGATTCGCTAGAAGGGTGTCGGCCCTAATGTTTTTCCAACGCTTGTTTCCCGAACACAACGATTTTTATTTTTCGAATTCTGAGCCGGAAAAAGTTTTAATAATAATAACGAGAACTATAAAACTTACAGAAAAAGGCTGAGGGACTCTCGATAACGTTTTTCTAAATAATGAAATATCAGAAAGGGCAATTCTGAAAAATTACTGTTTCAAATATTTCGCTATATCTTGGTTTCTGTTTGAGATATTCGAAAAATTCTGATACGTTTTTTTCAGTAATTTTTATGGTTCATATGATACTCATAACAGTAAGTAGATTGACATTTCAACCAACTACTTGACTTGAAAATCAAACTCGTGAAAAATTACATACTTGAGCTTGACTTGACTTGATTTTAGATATTTATTGATTGACTTTATATCAAGCTACTTGATATTACTTAAGCTTGATATGCACGCGTCGCGCGGCATATATTTCTGCTATCTCGTGCGCGCTTAGATTAAATAAGGGGATTCCTCGAGCGCCGAGAGACTGAGGCATTCGCCAGGTGACTTTATTAGTAGTTTACTCACATTTCTTTGAAATTTATTGGTATATTTTGATAGTTTCAGAAATATCTTTCCAAACTTGGCTAAAATAGCCAAGGATTTTTTATCAACGCCAGCTTCTTCGGCTCCTGTTGAAAGACAATTTTCTAGAGCTGCTCTTACAGTTTCAAAAACCCGCAATAGGTTAGGCGACAAATCTATAAGATGCCTTATGTGTCTTTGATCCTGGATGAATTATTATGAAATCGAACAAAGCCTGGAGGTTTCTCAATAATAAGAAAATTAATTTTTTATTATATTTCATTTTGTTATGATTTATAGTGATTTAATTTATGTTGATATTTTCGGTTCTTTTATGAAATAAGTTTAATAAATAAAAGTGTTTTTTGCAAGGTTCCTTCTCATTTTATCATTTCACTACACAATAAAAACTGCTAAAAATCAAGGAGCTTGATATGATTCAAGTACTTGATAAATAAATACTTGACTTGACTTGAGAGTGAGAAACTACTACTTGACTTGAGCATGACATGGAATCAAGTCAAGCTCAAGCCAAGCAGCTTGTAAATCAAGCCATGCCGTGAATCCCTAATATAGGGTGTCCATTTAGATAGAAATAATATTCGTTTTGAGGAGATATAGAGGAGAGTGGGTGTTTTTCGAATGGGACTTGATTATAATTATACAAAAGCAATGAAAAGAATTAAATCTCGAAATAAATGAAAAATAATTATATATAAGGTGTTCCATCGAAAAAATGTAGTCGAAAAACTGAACAGTGACGGTTTGATTCCGTCCTGGATTCCATGTCTAATTATGGAAAAATAGCACATCTACTCACTGGCGAGAAATCTGTGGTCAAATTCAAATCTGTTCTGATAACACTGGAACGAAAAAAACATAAAAACTTGAAATTTTCTTGTCGGCCGGTCGTAAAGACGAGAACTTCATCATTCATGCACCAATTGCGCCCTTGGATATAACAAGTTCTTGATATCCAAGGGTGTAATCGGCGCATGAATGAACTAGCGTTCAAAAACTCCTGACTCCATGTCAAATATACTTTCCTTATTTTTCTCATGGGGCTGTAAACGCTCGCTGATTTCTTCTTCAAGCAAACATAAAAATACAGATATAGTCATCATTGTACTGGGAGTTACTATAATAAATTTTGACTTCGTCTGACAAGCTTCGAGCCTCAAATTACAAAACATGATTGAACGTATAAGACACTTAAGAGTTCACGACCTTTAAAAGGATATTGTTATTTACCCAAATTCAGTCGTAAATTTCAAATTTTAGAGTGACAAGATATATGCTGCACGAGAGGAGAGCTCTTTCAAGGCAAGGAATCAAAAGGAGTAAGCAATCGTTAAAGAACAACAGCATGAATCGCAACTCTTTACATTGTAACACTTCGGAGTTCATTTCGGTAAAAAATCATTTTGAAATCAATAGGAGGGAATGGTAAGATTGAATATCGACTGGTGTGGTCATTCTCATTTTTCTGATATCTTATTTTTTCGAAAAGAATGCGAGATGCTAATTAGGGATACCCTGTATATATACAGGGTGATTCACCGGGATGGCCTATTAAACGTTTAGGGAAAACTAATCATAATTTTTAGCTGAAAATTTGCATATTATATAGCTTTTTTGACGACAATTTCGGCAATGTGCCATACTTTGGGTGAAAACTCGACGGTTCATCAGTTAATGGGATTCTTATGAAAAAAATGGTGGCTATGAGGGCCCACATTTTTTTTCATCTTTCGACAGAAAAAGCTTTTTTTGAAAAAAGTTTTTTTTCGATTCTGCATCTCATTCCATTTTCAGTAATGCCGTAGATTTAACTTGTCAAATGTCAAAAAAAAAGTAGCTTCAAAAGTGACAGCGGGCTATCCAATATGAAACCTCTTATTGAAAAACTTTCTATAACTCAATATCACCTGACCTTACCTAACACCTAACCAAAGAAAAAACTGTGAAACTGAATATGTTAATGTCTTCAACGGTTGTACAAACACCTTATTCAATTATGAATGGGGAAATAATTGGTTTGGATTTGCAAACATTCCACTTAGACGGAAACTCACCCTCCTTATATCCGCTCTCTCTATATATCCATTGAAAACATTTCTTGGGAATGAGGCAAATTACCCCCAAGTGAAGAAAGTTGGTTACAAGCCTTAGTGAGCAGCGGTTAGTGAATTGTCGTTGAACTGTTGGTTTTAATGATAGTGGCAAGACTGCGGTTGGAACAAACCCAGTCTGCGAAATGAATTAAGTTTGTCGATTAAGAAACCCTTCTCGTATTAGGGGTTCCGTGTAACTGATGTCACGTATTGTCAAACTTTACTTTACTTAAGACCGCTCTACTTGTAAGACATCGATGTCTCTGAAACTTTCATATTGAAGGTTTTGTTCGAGAGAAAAAATCGAAACTGTTCATCTTGTTGAATCGAAAATTAGCCCACATAAAACGGTCCAGTCAATTGGCGTAAAAATGAACAAGCCCTTAAAAGAACTCTCATTTTTTCTCAATTAATTGTAAATGCTCGCTAGATTCATCTTCAAGCAAAAATGATGATTTTTGTACGAAGAATTATTAAGAAACATTCTCAGACCCGTCGATTTCTGATTTCAAAAGCAATTCATCGTATGCTTTTTTGAATTTTATATATCTCACCCCCTATGCCCCACATCCCTCTACTCATTATTTTCAAATGAGAATATATGGATTGATGTGTACATCAAATGGAAGGTTTTTTGATAACCTATTCAGCGATGTGGCTTAAAGTAGAATTGATTTAGCCTTTTTCTATTAAAAATTAGGAAATAATTTACAATTTGTGATTAGAGAGTAACTGCAATAAAATGAAATTTTTCCTTAAAATTCTTGTAATAAAAATGTTACGAAAAAAAAGGAGAATTCATAGACAAGTTAAAAACAGCTGAGAATTAATGTATTATATCGCAAATTATGTGCAATCGAATGTCCTTTCATTTGATATATTACAATTCATATATTTATATTCGAAAAAAACAGTAGAGGAATGTGTAGCATTTTCCTTAATGATTCTTCGTACAAGAATTATTGACGAGTTACGTTACTCTTTTGGCACGCTATATATAATATACACTGTGTCCGTAAAGTATGTAACAACTTAATTTTTACCTAAACAGACCATTTTAAGAAATTATACTGAAACACGTCGATTTTTTATTTTAATTTACCGTATTTTGAAATAATATTCTAATATACAGGGGGAATTACTTTCAAGTAATGAAGTCACCGTTATTTTTTTTAAATGGAACACCCCCATTTTGTCTCAATTTTCCGATTACTCTAGCTAAGCTGATTCCAAAAATGTATCATATGTTGATTCCAATTGGTACACGGTGGACAAAAATACAATAGTTTTGTGTCCGCTCATAAAGTAACGCGTAATATTCTTTATTAGTTAAATAAGCAATATTATCAAAAATACTTATTGTCTAGCGGCAATTGGTTTGAATGTAACACCCTGTAGTTTGTTACATTTTTAGGCTAATAAAAATGAGCTGTTTCCAAACATGTTCGGTACTTGTGGTCTAGCACACAGAATATGAAACAAATTATTCCTTATCAATTGGAAGAAAATATAGTCGTCTAGTTTTTTGTGAAATGTCATTATTTGTTTGTTGCCCTTAAACAATAAGTATTTTTGATAATATTGTTAATTTAACTAATAAAGAATGTTACGCGTTACTTTATGAGCACACACAAAACTATTGTATTAACTCTTATCTTAACTCATCAATCTAACCAGTAAATTAGCTCAATGATAAGAAGAACATAAAAAAATAGAGAGTTCCAAAAGCATTGATGTTTCTCTCGAATGATCCGAATGTTCCTCTCCAACATTGGTTACCATGTAAGGGAGGTTGAATAATGAGGGGTAGCACAAAATCTAGGGGTTTTTGAAATGATATTAACTTTATGATATTTGCTGCCGCTTGGAATGCGCAATTAATAACCTCAAATTAACCCTTCCCCTCAATTCCTGAGACGCTATAAATCTTCTACGTTCATTTAAGTGGTCGATGCCAGTAATCGTACATGGATGCAGCAGCTGTTACACAACTTCCTACTCATGATGGTAAAGCAAATTTCGAATTACGAATGGACCCGCTTTGATGGCAAAAACTTTGCCCAAATGTATAAGTCAAGGGCTGGCAGTTCATTGAAATGCTTTTTTAGGTTAGTGACAAATGGCTCAGTAGGAATTGGATATTGCAAAATTCTATGTAACTGGAAGCTTATTTTTTGATATAATCGCCATAAAATAATAATAGACATCATGATAGAACAAAAAAAAATGCCACTAGCCTGACTAGTAGGGAGTTATCAAGCCAAGTAGCTTGATATTTTAGCCAACTACTTGACTTGAAAATCAAGCTCGTGAAAAATTACATACTTGAGGTTGACTTGACTTGATTTTAGATATTTAATGCTTGACTTGATATCAAGCTATTCGATATTAATTGAGCTTGATATGCAAGTGTCGCACATCATATATTTCTGCAATCTCGTGCGTGCTTAGACTAATAAGGGAATTTTTCGAGCGCTGAGAGACTGAAGCATTCGCCAGTGTGACTTTATTAGTAGTTTTCTTCCATTTCTATGAAATCTATTGGTAGATTTTGGTAGTTTCAGAACTATCTTCCCAAACTTGGCCAAAATGGCCAAGAATTTTTTATCAACGTCAGCATCTTCAGCTCCTGTTGAAAGACAATTTTACAGAGCTGCTCTTACAGTTACAAAAACCCGCAATAGGTTAGGCGACAAATCTATAAAATGCGTCATGTGACTTAGATCCTGGATGGAAAATTATGAAATCAAACAAAGCCTGGAGATCTCTCAAGAAGAAACTTTATTTTTTTATTATTTTCTTATTATTTTTTATGATGCAATTTATGTTTCTATTTCAAAAAAGTGTATATTTTCGGTTCTTTTATACAATGAGTTTTATAAATGAAAGTTTTTTGTGCAAGGTTCCTTCTCATTTCCTCATTTTTTATTGATGTGACTCTACACAAAAAAACTGCTAAAAATCAAGTAGCTTGATATGCTTCAAGTACTTGATAAATAAATACTTGACTTGATTTGACTTGAGATTGAAAATCTACTACTTGACTTGAAATCAAGTCGAGCTCAAGCTAAGTAGCTTGAAAATAAATACTTGACTTGATATTGAAAAACTGCTTGACTTGACTTCAGCTTGACTTGAAATCAAGTTGAGCTCAAGCCAAGTAGTTTGAAAATCAAGCCAAGCCTTGAATCCCTACTGACTAGTTGAAGTAGAAATTTACCTTTATTTCGATAATGAGCAGTCTCTGTTAGAATAAGATCATCGATGAAAAACGGAATTCTAATGACATGAACAATGAATTCTGATCCATTCTTTGAATACTGAAAAGAAAATCAGTATACAGAAGGAAACATAACATAAGGGTATAGGAGTTAGACCTCGAGGTAGACATCCTTCAGATATACATTGGAAGAATTGGGAAAACCTCCCGTTCTGTGGTTTCAAGGATAAGTAATTCGATTTCCGGTCGATCATTTCACTGCCAATTCTGTAATCGAATTAACTTCAGGCTAGTGGCTAAATTCGGCTAATTGTGAGATGTATATACCGAGGGAACATAAATCGAAATACGAAAAGTGATTCAGAACCCTTACATTGATTTGGGTGCAAGTAAGTATGTATAATTGATAAAAGGAAGGAAAGTCTTTGTTGTTGATTTGCGAGCAAAAAGGTTTCCGTTCTTATTCATTGGGATAAGTCATCTAGAACAAATATATTAACTCGAAACGTAATTATATGATATTTGTGAGTACTGCCCGAAAATAATAAACCTATAAACTGAGAATTGGAAATGGGAATTTTACCTCTATAACACAACCTTCAATCAGTTTTTTTCTAAAATGAGCAATAAAGGAAAGAAATAATTGAGTTATGTAATTTCTTCTGAAATTTACATGACACTATTTTCTTCTATGGATATTCCCTATGAATATTTTTATATTTTTTAAATCTGAACTTCTTCTTTAGTACAAGGGTACAATTGCTCAGTAATTTTTATGTTACATATTTCTTCACTTAATAAGTCTCGAATGTAACCAGGAAAAACACATTTTTTCTTAAAAATTCGGCTGTATACATGTACTATAACGTTCCTCTAACTTTCCAATATTTTTTTTTTGTAGAAAGATTTGTCTTTATTTTCGAAATTGATTTCAATTCTTCATTATAATCTAATTTGAAGTCAGAATACCATATTTCAAGCGTTGTTTTAGATGGAGCAGAGCCTAAAAAATACTTATAGGAAGACATTACTTTGCTTGAATTTTTTCTCATCAAATTATAGTTTTTTTTTATCAAAACAAGAAACCTTTTTTTATCAACAATGAGAAATCACTTCAAACAAGAAATTACTTACAAAAATACTCATTAATTCGAAATGAAAATTATAAATCGTTTGCAGAATATCAAAATGAATGTTCATGACTGAGTTTGTGAAAAATACATATTTGCAGCATCAATAAAAGTTTTTTGTGAATATATACTGAAGTATGAGCTACACAAAAATTCAACTGTGTAGCTTTTACACAAAAAAAAAGTTTTTACTGATCAGAACCACAAAATCTCTTTCGGAGAACGAACTGATTTGTTTTTGGTTATTTGCCGGGAGTTCTGAAGAATCAGCAAGAATATACAAGAAGGACGGAATTTTGAGCAGTGTCAAGTTTACGACAAGAGGACGGAGCATTAATTTGTGAAGGATTTGTAATTTCATTAAAAATAAATTACAAATTTAAATAGATGTTTAATAGAATGTCCTTCTTCCATGATTTGGTGCCACTAAATAATAATAATGGTATTGAGCTAAAATAGCCTGTTAAGGCAAGTGGAAGGACGATCAGTCATCCACTTATGATGTATAATAAATAATAATACATACCTATATCTTAAGGGAAAAATCGAAACTTCGAGGCATGTGTTTCCTAATTGCATATGCTATTTCCTATTGTCGATGAATTTGTTGCAAGAAAGTGATAAATGACATTCTATTGTATGTTTTCATGTTTTCATTCAATGTCACTCGAGTCAAGTATAAGATTCATGCGAGAATTCTCGAAAAATTACATGAAAACGAATTTGAATAAGAGTGTTAAAGCCTTCTGATTTTACGTCTGTGATTTTCCATCTTGGCTGTATGTTATACAAAAGAAGATAGTGTCACACTAAAAGCAATTCCTCTAAAACTTCAATCTTATATTAACTATTAAAAAATAGGTTTCACAGATGAATTTCTGCACAATGAATAAGCAGAAATGAATAAGTATAAATCTACCGATCTACTCAACTATGATATTCAACTCAACATTTGAAAAATAATGGAATAAAAGCATATAATAATAATGAAGTTCATTTCATGAATTAATAGTTAAAATCTAAGAAGTATATATTATATACCGTGTATTTGATATCAACATAATTACAAATTCTGAAAATGGTTGCATAGATATAATTGAAAAAAAAATCTCTATCTGTTTCTGAACTTGGAGAGTATAGGACCCTTATCTTATTAACATGGTTTTTTATGTGCTCATCCCATCTTAGATGTTTGGGGTTTTCCAATAAGAGGTTTCATTTTGAATAGCCCGCTATCTGGCAGCAGTCATATTTTGACATTCCACTAGTAACAACTACGCCATTGTCAAAAAAAGATCTGAAAACGCCTCAACAACGCAATGAAATTGTTGAAATTCACTATAAAAATGTTGAATAATTTGCAGTGGTGGAAAAAATTCGAACTGTTGGGACAAGTTAGTGATGTGAAGAGTAGTAAGTGTGTGCGTCGTTCAAGAACAAATGAGAATATTGCAGCTGTAGCCTGTGGAGTTTACGAAAAGGGGTGCAACTGTTACGATGAATGGATTGTGCTACCGAGCTATGATTAATGATTAATGATATTGATATGAACGACGTTTGTTTTCAACGAGACGTCTCTACCTGCGACACAAGCAACGAAACAATTAAAATTTTGCAGGAAAAGTCTCCTGGTGAAAGTGATCACAATTGGCCACCGAAATTTTGTGAGTTAATACCTTTAGACTTTTTTTCTCTTGGGGCCACGTGAAAGATAAGGTTTATGCTTTATAATCGATTTAAAACCTTACAGATGGAATTCTTGCAGTAATCGAGGATAAACAGCCTCAAATGTGTGAATTGGCCATGGAAAATTTCATAGAAAAAATGATAGCGCTGCAACCGTAACCATGGCAGTCATTTGGCTGATATCGTTCTCCATGGTTAATGGCACCTTCCTCTTCACAATTCAATAAACATCCATTGATATCTCTTGAAATATACTCGTTTTGTTGAGATCAAAATGAAATCTCTTATTGGAATACCTTAACTTGACATTTTTTTTTGTAATGAAAGTGTCAATCTCCATTTCTAAATTTTTCATCTCCGGCAAATATGAATTGTACGGACTAAAGACTATATATCCAGTTTGATCAACATTGAGAGTGAGTTCATTATTTCTGAACTCATTTCATCCCATGACCTTGTTCTATACTGAACGACCAAATAAGGTATATGTTCATCAGGTGTCAGATGAAATAACCATATCGAATATAAGAGTGTCAAATCAAATTCTTGATACGTTTTCAATTAAGCTAGATAGATTAAAAAGTTGTAGAGGTATTAATTTCGTTGTTGAGAGCTTAGGTGATTTGTGACCGAGAAATTCCGTAAACAGCATCTCGGTGACATTGTGGTATACAAATAGTGTCATTTATGGATGGAAACCGACGGTTGAAGTCGAGTAGCAGGCTTTGGGGATGATTGACAGGGGAAGGATCAAGCATTCGTAGAGACCTGACCGACTGATCCTCGTTGACATTCAAATTTCCCGAAGCTTTGAATACATCAAGAATGAAATATAATAAAAGGAGCAAACGTCGTCTTAGTGAGTGACAGGGGATACGGATGGGATAACATACACGGTTTATAGCACCGGTATTCGGCGATTTCATTTTAAAGCGATTGTAAAAACTGAATATATTCCCCGATGGATTCAGTGTGGAACACTATTCAGATATCTCCTTCAAGAATTTATAGATTACGTCATTTTATCAATTTGGTTTTTATGGTTTAACAAGGTTTTGATGAATGAGGGGTTGAAATAAGTCAAGTTGCTATTTTTGATACGACTCAGTCGTAAAATGTCTATGTCACAATTGCATACACATGAGGAGAAGTTTGTAGCGTTCTACATTGCGAATTTTTTGGCTGGTTTCTCATTTCATCAAGGAGACAGTTTTTTTTATAATAATAATAATAATAATAATAATAAGTTTATTTACCATAAACTACATACATCCACAGAGTCATTTCGACTGTACGTGGTAGGAATTCGTTTACAGGTTGCAAACTTAAAACTAAATGATCTATTCTGACAAAACATCACTTTGTGTAAAAAAAAAAAAAAAAAAAACAAGATTTTCTATTTAAGTCGTAATCGGTTTAGAAAGTCACAATCGGTATAAAAAGTCATAATCGGTTCAACAAGTCGCAATTGGTGTAATAAAAAGTCACAATCAGTACATAAGGTCACAATCGGAACAAAACATTGAAAAAATTACATACTACTCAGGTTAATGATTCCGTGGATAGTTTTTTTATCTGTATTCAATATCCATTGTTTAGCACTTTTTTTGAATTTCACATAGTTCTTAATTAACATGAGTTCTCCCGGAATGAGATCCATCAATCTTGGGGCAATATGTGCGTAGTACCGCTGCCCAATTTTTTTTTTGCTCCTAGGCCTGCCATATCTATTTTCTCCTCTTGTGTTGTAGTGATGCTGTAATGTATCCATGGGAAGTTTTTTCTTGTATATATCGCATACAATTTTGAGAGTGTATATTTGCCGGGCGTCCAAAACTTTTGACAATTCATATATCAGGTGGCTGGGGTAAGTAATTTCTTTTTGATACATTATTTTCAAAATGCGTTTCTGCAATATGTTGACTTTTTTCAGTTGATTATCATAGAGCCCACCCCATCCCAAAATTCCATATGATATTTGCGAGCTCACCAAACCATCGTATAATATATGCAAGTTTTTTCTGTCCTCCACATATCTTGTAACATATTTAAATCTATACAGCAATCCTCTCAGTTTTCTGTTTATATATTTCACGTGCTCATCCCACTTCAAATGTCGGTCTATAACAATGCCGAGATATTTTATAGAGGCTGTTTCTGGAATAGATACTGTAGATGAAATATTCAGTTCTTTGAAATTTGGTAATCCTGGGGTGTATGACGTGAACGGCAGGTATCTGGTCTTTTCTACATTTAAAGTGAGCAAATTATATTGAAGCCATTGCATAATTTCCGAAAAGTCTACCTCGCTTATGTGTTTGAGATTTTCCCAAGTTTCACCTTGATGGAATACGGCAACATCGTCAGCAAACCCAACCATTTCCCCTCTAGTCCGTAGCTCGAATAGGCTATTCACATATATCAAAAATAATAGTGGTCCAAGAACAGTTCCTTGAGGAACTCCATAAGTAACCACACGCTCTCCACTTCTATGTCCGTTAATTTCCACTATTTGTTTTCGGTTAGACAGGTAACTCTTCATCAAATTATATGCGACACCACGAAAACCATATGCATAGAGTTTATCTAAAAGTTTATCATGAGATACCGTATCAAATGCTTTCGAAAGATCTATAAAAATTCCCAAGCAAGGTTGTTGTTCATCCATACAATTATAGATCTTTCCTATCAGAGCCTTCAGCGCATCCTCTGTAGATTTACCTTCCCTAAACCCAAATTGATTTTTTGAAAGAATCTCATATTTCCCCAGAAATTTCACCATTCTTACCTTCAATATTCTTTCAACTACCTTAGCTAAGGTGCTCAGCAGTGTTATGGGTCTGTAGTTGTTTATTCTGGATTTATCTCCATTTTTATAAATCGGTCTTATAATGCCGATTTTAAGTATGTCCGGAAAGATTCCCTCAGATATATAAAGATTCACCAGATGTGACAGAGGTTGTGCAATTTCTCTTCTTATCCGTTTTAAGGTTTCTGCTCGCAATCCATCAAATGCCACTGCCTTTTTCGATTTCAACT
This sequence comes from Harmonia axyridis, assembly GCF_914767665.1. Classification (NCBI taxonomy): domain Eukaryota; kingdom Metazoa; phylum Arthropoda; class Insecta; order Coleoptera; family Coccinellidae; genus Harmonia; species Harmonia axyridis. The sequence continues at coordinate 4,817,664 of NC_059508.1, forward strand.
CAGCAATTATTTTTTCCACCTCAGTAGGATCAGTCGGGGAAATGAAGAACGAATGCGACAAAAATGGTATTTCAGGAGGGATTTTTTTTGGCGATTGAATTTTCTCAGCGTAAGACCTGCCCAATGAAGTGTAGTAATTATTGAATTTCTCAGCAACATCAGTACTATCAGAGATTTCATCATCAAGAAGCTCAGCAAACTGAACATCTGGTTCGGGTTTCCTGTCATTACATAAATCTTTCACTTGGGCCCAAAGTGCCTTCGAGTCAGACTGTTCATTATGTATATATTCTTGCAAGTATTTTTTCTTTGCTCCAATTATTTCATACTTCAATCTGTTTCTGACCGATACATATTCCTGTTGAAGAGATTCATCGAGTGGTGTTCTTCTCAGCCTCATGTACAGTGAATTTTTCTTATTTATCAACTTGAGCAAAGCAGGTGTCATCCATTTCTTCCGTCCGACCTTCTTGTTATTGAATTGAATTGTCTTGGTGTTGTCTTCTATATATTTTTTTAAAATGTTAATAAATTTTTCCGTTTTATAATGCACATCTCCTTCCCCATAGATCTCTTTCCATTCCTCATTCAGCAGACCTTCCCTCAAACCTTCATAATTGGTGTATTGTTTACACTTTCTCTTACACATTTTCTCGGATTTCTTAGAGATTTTCAAATCAGCACACATAATGACTGGAAAGTGGTCAGTTATCAAATATTCCAGGACAAGTCCGTTAAGCTTATTGTGTTGTGTATTCACTCCTTTAACAAATATGTGGTCAATGCAGCTACCGGTTTTCGGACGGGTGCATCTGTTTATTATCGATTCGAACCCATAAGTGTACATATTATTCAAATATTCCTCAACGACAATTTCATCCGATAAAAGATTAATATTGATATCACCTGCTATAATATGTTTATTGCATTTTTCCGTTTTATGAAGGTAGTTAGAGATTTCTTCGTTGAAAATTTCGATTTTTATCTGGGGAGATTTATAAATAGATGTTATCTTTACTTTTTGATCTTTTTCCCCCACGTCCGTTTCGATCGCAGCTATTTCCCCAATCATCACTATTCGGCTAGAATGTTTAATATCCTCCCTAACGTAAACCACTATTCCATCATTTCTATTGTACTTTCCTTCATTATAAATACAGTTGTAGCCACTCAAATGAAAAAGTTCTAATTCTTCTATTTGAAAAGTTTCCGTGAGAATGAGTATATCAAATTTATGTGTTGAGTGCTCTAAAAAGAGAGTAAACTCTGCAAAGTTCATCAGTATGCTCCGGATGTTCATCTGTAATATTGTGAAATCTTTATCAATGGCATATTTTTTTAAATCCTCAGCATCTCCGATGACTTCGGTTACGAAATTTTCGTTCTGATATTCCCTTACGTATGAGTTCATTCTGGCAGATCGAAAAACCAATCAGATCTCCAATGCTATTCAGATAGTTCGAACGTAAAATATTGTATACATATATGAGTAATAAAAACAAGGCCAAAAACCCACTCCCAAATCTCCTCAACAAAAACAAAAAATAAAGCAATACAACAGTCCCAAATATAATAGCAATCTACCACTAGAATTAAAGAGTTAACCCCACTCAGCAGCAATAAAAATAGTGAAATTTAGTCCAGCTGAAAAGTATTTCACAGTTTTCACTACACTTAGGACAACACTTACTGTTTAGTCGGGTTATTTCTCAATTTCATTCCACGCGTGACTGGTAGCCCTGGGGAAGCTCTATTCAGGTACAGTAAATTTTTGGCATGGGTCTTTAGAGTGGGTGTTTTATTTGATGCCTGTGCAACAGCTGATGGCTCATTTAGAATAATTTCTTCATGGCTATGCTCAATCTCGGTTGCATTATCTACTCTAATTGGGGTTTCAGGGGCGCTATTCGGTCTCTTTGTAATTTCTTGCTGTTCCAGCTCATCCAAAGTATATACTTCTTCTCCTATCACCAGAGTTCTTCCTTTAATGTAAGATATGCAAGAATAATTGGCCCTTGCTTCAGTTAGATGCTTCTTGAGTTTTCCGAGGTCATCCCGCTGTTGAGAAGTCAAATCACTTTTTATGGAAATTCCAGTGCCTTTTAGTTTCTTAGCATTACTCAAGATTGCCCTCTTTGTGGAATAAGACACGAGCTCCACCTTTAAAGGACTTTCATCAGATCGTCCTAATGGATAGAAGTCACTAACATCTTCTCCCTTGATCTTAATATCTAGCAAGTTTGATAGCTTCTGACAAAGGTTATCCGCAGTTATATCAGTCGTCTTTCCTCCGATGCCAAAAATTATTAAGTTTTTCTTATTTGATGATCTCTCTACTCTCTCCAATCTTACTCTTAAGGTTTCGTTTTCCCTTTCCAAATGACTAACTTTGCTCTTAAGTTCCGTAATTTCGAGAAGCAATCTAGTTTCGCTGGCCGAAATGCTATTCCTCAGTTCGTTTTTGGTTGATATAATTTCACTTTTTGCCGATATAATTTCATCGAAAACATTTTCCAGCGTTATACTCCTTCCTTGTTCTGACATCATCAATCAAATATGTCAGGCTATGTTCACCTTTAGTTATTGCGACGAATATCAACAACTTCTTGAATGGAATCGAAAATAACACTATTATTTCTTTTCCTTTATTTTCTGGGACCGCCTACAGTTAACTGAACCAAAAATCTTTACTTAATAACCTTCTCTTCAACTTATAGTAAAATTCAAATTTAGATTCTGTAAAAACCGTATTATTTTCGCTGTTATTAGTCAGAGATATCACAATGCAACCGCTTTGATCGAGTATACACAACATATACGGCCACAAATGTTGAATGAAGAAAATTCTTAGAATCTGTATGTCAATGTGTGTGTCTGAGGACATTAATTTTTTGATCTCGGTCGAATATGTTGTTACTGAAATTCAATAATTTTATCATCTTTAATTTCATATGGTGCTGGTTATGGGAAATTTTGCACAAAACTGGAAATTGTTATTCTAAAATCTAACGCAAAATCTAAACTCGATCGAATCTCTAATAACGGTAATATTTAGTACTGTTCTGCTTCAATTTTCTATGGTTTTGACAATGTGATCAGCTGTGAACACCCAAAATCTCAACTCTATCGCTTTTGTGGTCACGGAAATTTTGGGTAATTTCTTGATATTCTTCTTGAATTTTCTAGGGTTGTGGTTAGGCGATACACTTATTATCGTCCAAAATTGTCGTACTCAAGAATGGAATGGAAATACATAATACTTTTTTCTAATTCTCCAGCAAATCCGTTCATTCTACCATATCTGAGATGCACACAGATTTCATGGTTATATTTTGTTATTTTATGTTGGTTCTTGGAACTCTCTTGCCAAGGATTTATATATTACATATCTCTGAAATTTGTGATACAGAAAACAGTTCCGGTAACCAACATTTTTCAAATCAAAAGTTACTAAACGGCTTTTATGGAAATGTTCCATTGATTTTAATGAAATTTCAGTGAGTTAAAGAAAATAATATATGATACTCGTACAGAAGGCTCATTCTTAACACTTCCAATTAAAATTTTGGACTTGTGGAAGAATATCAATGCCTTCTGCCCTTGTTCTCAGGCCTTCCTTTTGTATAAGGACTGGAATTTTATTTCCTACTCCTCTACTTTCATTTCTCTGATTTCCTACTGTTGTCTAATTGGGAGACTTTTCTCCCTACTGCATGTCACTTTTTTCTTCTATTCGGTTCTTTGAAAGAGTTATTTCCTCTTCTCTGTCTTTCTTATTTTAATTTGTAGTATATTTCTTAATTCCTTACTCTCATGCTCCTTCATCGTCTTTATTGTCTTCTTTCTTTGTTTGTTATCTATTTCCTCAATAGTTTCAATTCTTCTCTGATTTGTTGGTTGCTTATACATATAAAGGGTGTTTTTTTTAGAGCTATAGAATTTTAAATTGCAATAAAACAACGATGGATTATTCGATTGACATGAATTTTATTTATCCGCAAGATAATCTTGTAGCATTACATTTTAAATATGATTTATGGCATATGACCGCCACAGCTGGCTCGGATGTAGTCCAATCTGGACGTCCAATTTTCGATGACTTTTTCTAAAATTTGTAGCCGTATATCGGCAATAACACGGCGAATGTTGTCTTCCAAATGGTCAAGGGTTTGTGGCTTATCCGCATAGATCGATGACTTCACATAGCCCCACAGAAAGTAGTCTAGCGGTGTTAAATCACAAGATCTTGGAGGCCAATTCACAGGTCCAAAACGTGAAATTAGGCGGTCACCAAACGTGTCTTTCAATAAATCGATTGTGGCACGAGCTGTCTGACATGTTGCGCCGTCTTGTTGGAACCACAGCTCCTGGACATCATGGTTGTTTAATTCAGGAATGATAAAGTTAGTAATCATGGCTCTATACCGATCACCATTGACCGTAACGTTCTGGCCATCATCGTTTTTGAAGAAGTACGGACCAATGATTCCACCAGCCCATAAAGCGCACCAAACAGTCAGTTTTTCTGGATGTAACGGTGTTTTGACATACACTTGAGGATTAGCTTCACTCCAAATGCGGCAGTTTTGTTTGTTGACGTAGTCATTCAACCAGAAGTGCGCTTCATCGCTAAACAAAATAAAATGGACGTAGTGCGCGATACGTATTCCGCACAGAACCATTATTTTCGAAATAAAATTGCATTATTTGCAAGCGTTGTTCAGGCGTGAGTCTATTCATGATGAATTTCCAAACCAAACTGAGAATAAAACACTTGACAGCCGTTGAATCGGTCGCCATCTTGAACAGTAATGCCAATTTAAAGTTATATAGGTACCTCGAAAAAAAAACACCCGTTACCATGGAGCGCCAAACGCTGGCGCTGTTCTGATAACTGTTTTTAGTGTACTTTGCAACTGCTCTTTATTATTGTCTTTCGTATTATACCAGGTTACACCTACATACGTGATGCTTGGCATTAGTACTGTTTTTATTAGCTTCATCTTGTTTTCTAAGGAAAGTTTACTTTTTGGGTTGAGCAGCGGGTACAGTCTCCCGTGCAATTGTCTTGCCTTTTTCTGTTTTCTTCTATCTGTTTGTTAAAGTTCATTTTTCCATCTAGAATTACTCCCAGATATTTCGCTTTCTTTTTTTCCATATAATCATACTGCTTTGCATCTGCCAGCGTTCAATAAGGTGCCTGCTATTTCGTTTGTTTATCATCTTTGGTTGAGTCATGCGGTACTGATGATCCCTAACAAGGGTGAAACCGGTATATCTCTACTCTGCCTCGATGTCATGCATTCTCGTTGGGTTACTTTCGATTATGATTTCTACGTAATGCCGTGAACATCTTCTGTTTGACAATAGTTATGTTAATGGCAGTTGTGCTGATACATTTACCAGATAGATAATTAATATCGTATGATATTACACACTTGGAAATCGTATATCTTTTTCATTTTGTATTTTCGAGAATAAAAAAGATTGGGGAATCTCCAAGAAGTATAATTCGCTTCATTTTTCCAGCCTCCCATGTGAAAATTCCAAATTGTGACGTTTTCTAGCACTGATACGACGCCTGGCAGCTTATTAATTCCAATATTCGAATAGAAAATTCCATTTCGTCTCTTCAAAATCGGGTTCACAACTGTAAATTAGATCGAATCGCACCCCCAGGGATCAGAGTTAGTAAAAACGACGCACGAGGAGTTTTTTAGTCCGCATAAAAGAAAATTGTTCTTGTAGCTTGAGGGCTCTTGGGAAGATTTAATGGTTCAGTGCGGAGCGAGTTAAAACGGTTGGCACATCGAACGTATATTTCTGTATATCGCAAGACGACGTGGAAATTGCTACGGTAACAGAATTTGGCTTTTCATTTTTCTGCTACACTGGTCTTATGATAGGTAGTTGTGTCCCTTTCCAGTCGTCGCGTCTTATACGATTTTTGTCTGGCATTCTGCCGCTTCCCCCAACCAGTCGTTTCGACGTGGTAGATGGAAAGGGTTAAGATGGATATTACAGAAGCGGATATTACGAAAAATCATCAAAGTGTAGAATACAGCCTCAAAATTTTGAAAACAAAAATTAAATAAGCATGATGTGAAGTCCTGAACCTTTGATTACTCGTTAATGTATGCACCAATGCAGACTTCATACATAAACATAGTTCTGGGGTATCCAAGAGCGCAATTGGTGCATGAATGAATGAGCTCTCCAAAGATATTGAGTTCACGTTGGTGCTCTTCTCATTTTTATTCGATATTCTGTTTGAATTCTCTATGGCTCTGACGACGTTATCAACACGAAATTCTGTACGAAGATAGGATATGAATATATACCTAAAATATACGTTTTTGGTTTCCGAAATTTTGAATGATATGAATATTTTTGAAATGCATTTTTTGTAATCGAACTTTGATCGCACCTGATGTTGCCAAATCAGGGAAATATGGCGTCCTTTCAATTTATTTCTTGAGTTTTTCGATATAACTCAATTATTATAGTGCAAAATCTCTTCAAAAATTGTTTTTGGAGAATTCTTTGAAGTTTTCTGGCCCATTCGAACCACGAAATGCAAGAATATAATCAAATAACCTTCATCAAGAATTACTCCAGGTAATTGAAATAGGTATTCACGGTTTGGCTTGATTCTCAAGCTCAAGTAGCAGTTTTTCAATGTCAAGTCAAGTTAAGTATTTTTGTATCAAGTACTTGAATCACATCAAGCTACTTGATTTTTAGCACTTTCATTGTGTAGTGTCACATCAACAAAAAAATGATGAAATGAGAAGGGACTTTGCAAAAAACACTTTGTTTATTGAACTTATTATATGAAAGAACCGAAAATATTTACTATTTGCAATAGAAACATAAATTAAATCACTATAAAACATAACAAAATAATAAAAAAATGAAGTTTCCTATTATTAAGAAAACTCCAGGTTTTGTTTGATTCCATAATTTTCCATCAAGGATCTAAGACACATGAGGCATCATATAGATTTGTCGCCTATCCTATTGATGATTTTTGTTACTGTAAGAGCAGCTCTGGAAAATTGTCTTTCAACAGGATCTGAAGATGCTGGCGTTGATAAAAAATCCTTGGCTATTTTGGCCAAGTTTGGAAAGATATTTCTGAAACTACCAAAATCTACCAATAGATTTCATGGAAATGTGAGAAAACTACTAATAAAGTCACACTGGCGATAGGTATTGACGACATATTTCTGTTATTGAAGGGCCTATTTCCCGACCGCAAATTAATTATAGGTTATACTTATAATTGAGTATCCCGATCCTAATTACTCAATGACTACACATTGTTAGAGTATCAGAGATTGAAATCAGACAACGTCATTAGCTCACATGTAAACGAACTCATCTCATGTCAACTCGCTGAAAGAAAACAATACCCTATTAAAAATAAATTATCCCAAAGTGATAAAACTATCACTGCAACGTATAAGTTTCTTTTTGTAAGTTGTAAAATGAAGAAATATTATACAGGTCTGTGACCATAATGCCAGAAGCCTTGTCACAATGGAAGACGTTTCTTGCAGCTATTATGTTCCGAATGATTGATACTTTATTCAGCTATAGGTATAATAATTGAGCTGAGTAGAGGCCTCAAAAGAACACGAACGTCCGAGGTGTTTTCTTGAAAATCGAGTAATCGTCCTTCGAACTATTGTTTTCGGCAAAAACACAAACGTTTTGATCTCGAAATGAATTTAGATTGAATCTTAGCATACACGTTGAATAAAATCGATGTTTATTGAATATTACTACAGATTTTCGTCTTATGTCAAATCAAACGTATTATTTGCAAACCAGGATATTATCAATTGAAGAATCTGGCTTAACATTAATAATTCAATTTGCATCATCTACAAAACCCGTTATTTAATTGCAGTTCATAGAGATAGAAACCTATAATGAAGATTAAAAACAACATTAGTCCTAATACGCTGCCCTGGGGCACACCATATCGGGACTAGAAATATATATCATCACATAATTTATTCACTTCGAATAATAATGAGCTTTTATTCCATTGAGATCATTAACGAGATATTATAAAAGTTAAGATAAAAGTTAGAAGAGAAAAACTTATAAAATATGTTAAAACGTGAATAAACATATAGAGAGATCCGGATGCTGTGATCAAACCAAGCACAGTCGACTTTTATTTCAACTTCATCCTTCTGTATTAACGCTAATTTTGTAGGTTTGCAAATCATTGAGTATGGAATTGATGGAAGTCTTATTTCGATCAATTTTAAACTGACTTCTTTAATGACCAAAAGTTTAACTCGGCTCTCAAGTGTGGTTACCGTGGGTTATCAACGGTAGATCATGACGTCTTGTGATATAACCAACAATGGCCAAAAGCGCTTGAACGCAGAATGCAGTTGGTTATTGTTGGTAATTACCAATGATATAACCAAGTTATTCGCTTGAAATCGCTCATAAATTGTATAAGGATCTACGCAATTTTCTAGTAACCCACTTATTTTCAACTTTTGGATACATGGACACAATTTATCAATAGCAAAATAAGTAAAAAGATCTCTTTCCGTTAAAAATATAAGAGAAACCTTCATGTTGCAAGTAATGACTTGAGCCAGCCATGTTATAGTTATTCAGTGATCTGTTTTTTAACAGGCTCACCACTATCACCAGACAAATATAGATGAAGATTAAAAACAGAATTGGCTCTAACACTCTAACTTGGGGCATGTCATTGTCGTACTGAATATATATCGAATGGAATTATATTTTATCCCTAAATGCATTCTCTTCGAATATATATGGAGAAAAATCAACGTTGTATGGAAATTCACATGCAGAGATTCGAACAAACATTGTAACAATCCACCAATTTGCCGAAAGCATTTACATAATGCTGTCAAACGTCCGGAATTTATGGATTTCCATAATTCACAATCGAATAAAATCCGCCAATTTCCATAAGCTCAAGAAAACTCATACGGTCTGCGATAAAATGTGTTGCATTCTTGTTTACGATGTGAAAATTCCGGTCTTCATAAAATGCTGTTATGATTGTAAGTGGCTTCTTCCGACAGGAGGGATAATCCCAAAAAAATGACATGGGGATTTATGGAACTGGGAATGTTTGAAAAAGGGCGAAGTGTCCGTTGTTTTGGCGACCACTGGAGATTGGCCAGCTTAGGAAGCCGTGTACAGAATGGCAAAGAGGGATGCCAACTGTACAGAATATTCACGCAGGAGGGACCTAGCCCAGATTAGCGGAGGAAGTAAAGAATAAGTGGATCTTCTTTCCTCCTGCTACTTGGTTTTAGGAGAATCTTATGTTGGGATTTACTATTCTGAACTCAATTTAATATTGACATAATGTAAGCTTTGATGATTCGAAATAATCCATATGCTTCTATTTCTTATTATTAATCTATTCTTTGGAATGTATCTCTTTAGGTGAAGATTTACTTGTAAATTAACATGAAGAAGTCTTCAATCAATATCGATACTCCTGTGTGATACTTTAGTTAAAGTCAAATCTAATCTTCTGTTGTTGAAGGGATTCTGAGCCAGTTGGTCTATGATGCTGTTGTCATGTTCTTCCAAGTTTTGATGGTATTTAATTCAACGTATTCTAATTTCATCGTTGACAATTATCATTAAATCATTATGTATGTTGGATATATACCATGGCGCATCTGCTATTGAGTGTTGTATTTTGGATTGAAGTCTCTTCTTAGCACATTTCCGGAATTGTATATCGTATGTCCATATTAGTTCCATTATTGCTTTATAGATCAGTATCTTATTCTGAAGGGAGAACTTGGAATTTCTCCCTATAAGCAAATACATCTGTCGGATTTTCATGTTGATTTGTGTCTCTTTGGCTAGAATGTGTGGTTTCCAAGTGAGGCGTTGGTCCAGATGGATTCCAAGGTATTTTGATTGTGTTTCAGTTGGTAAATAATTACCATTTATTCTGACTGGGGGACATACGTTACTTTTATTAGTGAATGTGACTTGTACTGATGGTCAGTTGCCATTTACGATACCATTTTTCCAGCTCATTCAGGTGATTTTGGAGATTTTCTGAGGATATATGTGCATTTTCATGAGATGTAAGTGTCTGCAAAAAATTCTTACATGATGTTTGGATTTCGTGGAATGTCAGATGTATAGATTAGATAGAGCAATGGACCCAGTATACTTCCTTGTGGAACCCCTGCTTTTATTTTATTAGGGCTTGATATAGCATCACCATATTTTACAGCGAAGTATCGATCCGTCAAATATGACTTCAATATTAGATAATACGGCTAAGGAAGAAGTTTTTTTTAATTTGAAGAGTAGACCACTATGCCAAACTTTGTCGAAAGCTTGAGATGAATCAAGAATACAACAGTACAATATTTGTTGTCTTCTAAACTTGTTGATATAGTGTCCACTACACGATGTATTTGTTGTAAGTAACTAAATGATGAAAATAAATGAAACAAATCATGAGGAATATATGTAGTAGAAATCAGTGACACATCTGACCAAAATAATTCTGATTATAAAATAAAAATGGCATTCTTGAATAATTTTGAAGCAAACAACATCTTGATATATCTAGGGAATTTGTTGAAGACCAGAAAATGTTAAAACCACGGACATTTGGAGAAGTGAAAAGAACAATAAAGTAACATTGATAAGGAGATCAGATGTTATACACCTGATTTTCAGTTTTTATTCGATATGATCTAATAACATAATTAATTGCACTATGAATATATTAATTTCTTGCCTTCAACATCTTACCATCTCCATAGCGTTCATCTGATGGATAGCTATATGGTTTTCTATATATAATTTTTAGGTTAAAATTTTGACATATACACAGTTAGTTTTTTGAAAATGTTATCGTATCTAACACTCCATCTGAGATTTAAAAACTAAATATTATAGTACATCAGATGCAAAACTACCCTAAATGCATAAAAATTGCGTTGAATAGTAGGAACTCTTGAGAATCGAATTAATCGTAGTCCAAGAATCTTCCCCTGAAAAGAAATACTCATAAGTTCATTCAATTTCAAAACAAAAAATAAAAAAAGCAATATCTCGAAAAATGAAGAATCCAATCAACACCTCTGATTGCAATTGAAGAATTCGGGGGTTAAAGGTAGGTATCCCTGTGTGGGAGTTGTGTGGTCGTGTAAATCTGTCCAGATAAGTTGGACTAGACGGCAGGAACGGTACACCGAATACGCAATCCTGCGGTGAACCCAACCGAGCTTAACCGAGAAACGATCGTTAACACGTTCAGCCGAATCAGTAAGCAAAGGGATCAGAAAACCAAGGGTGAACGAATTGTATTTAGGGTTTTATTGTACTACAAGGCATCTTGTTGGATCGGTCATGTTCGTTTGTCCTTCTGTCATACCGTCTTCATCTCCTACAGCTATGAATCGGCACCAATTTCGGTTTATAAATTTTATGTACCTTTAGAAATAATCGAAATCGTTTCAAGATTTGAAATTATCAACTTTGAGAAAATCATTGTTATGCATGGAAATTTGAAAACATCACAAATTTCGAATTATGGTTTATTGTTTTCTATTCTATCACTGATTTCTCGACACTTTTGAAAAAAATTGGCAACATGATAAATTTTTTCGTACCTAGGATAACCTTCCTCAAAATCTGAATGAAAATGTTGAAAATCTTAATTCAATTGTGATTTATACAATTAAAAATTATACTAACTGACAAAGAAACTTTTTTTTGGTAAAACATAGATAGTATAGCAAGGAGTAAATTATTAATTTTTTTTTAATTAATTTGTTAATAATGTGTTTGTCCTCCACGATTATGTATCTGTACTCTCCCCAACACGTTTCGGCTTTGATGCAATAAGATGGTCTATTTCTTCTTGAGGGATACTATTCCAAGCTTCCTGTAATTCATATCTCAGACCCGCCAAAGTCCTTGGGGGCTGGAGTATAATTCCAAGCCTTCTACCCATGATGTCCCAAACATCTTTTATGGGAGAAAAATCGGGGGATCTGGTCGTTCATGGCAAAAGATTCACATGGGTTGTTTCGAAAAAGTTTAAATTAACTCTGGCAACGTGAGGTCGGGCATTATCTTGCTGAAATATTGAATTCTCGAGCCGGTTGAGGTGAGGGAGAACATATGGATCCACTATTTCTTGTTACCTCGAATGAAAGACTGAAAGTGAACAACTTGCATGTGCACACTTACCTAGTATCCGGTGTACATGACGCTCAACATCAAACTGAGGTTCACGTCTTTCTCCCCGACGTCGTCTAACCCTTCTTCAGCCATCATGTGCACCCAAGGAGAATCGAGACTCATCAGAAAAGACGACCTGATGCCATTCGACATTCCAATGTTAGCGTTCCCTGCACCACTGTAATCATTGCCGGCGACGCTCAACCGTCAGAGGTAACATAAGATGGGGTCGATAATGCTGCAGTCCAAAGACTTTATCCGGCGGTAAACCGTTCGGACAGTTACAGGATGGCCTTGTTCTCCTAACCTAACCTAATCTAATCACTCACCAGCCAAAGATCGAGTTGTCGCAAATTGGTCTATAATGGCCATAAGACTTAGACGTCGATCTTGAACTCCATTGGTGCCCCTTCGACATCTGGTGCCTACTCTTCTTCGATTTTGGGCATTATCAAACTACGATTGACATCATCTCATAGCATAGCTTTACTATTTAAGTTTTATCAACATAAATTTTAAATTTAAACAGCTCCTTCTGGGTGTTGCAGTCTCTTTGTCAGTTAGTATATTATTGTCATAACTGTTATGTCATTTCGATTTAAAACTTTGTTGAAAATACTTAAAATACGTAGATCTCCTTCCGAACTGTGAAATTTCTCTTCATAATAGATTCAAATGTTTGACCTGCGAAGAAAACTTGCTTTCCCAACTTCCGTATACGATCAATGCCTGACCACGTACTTCAGTATAGAGTTCAAAACAACTTTTATAAGCGATGCTCTAATTGATGTCTTTTTTGTTGGGTATAGATGTCCACGACCTAAACTTTGTTAATATCTAGTTTTGCAGAGACAAGCTACGGTCGTGATGAGGAAATAAACTATTTCCTGTCACAACTGAAATTTTGATGAGTTGAGAAAATCATTATTCTCCTTCCATCCATCCGTAGACTTCGAAGGATTTGCGGAACAAGGGTTCCGTTCCAACCACATAAGTCATAGGAATATATTAATATCAGAAAGAAATTTGTAGGATAGATAATTTGAAATTATGAAAAATACAGCTTATTCATTGACAGCATACAAGATTAGGATTTGACGAACAATAAACAACAATTTGATAAAAAAAAATAAAATACTTTTATGAGAAATGCTCTGAAAACCGGAAAAATCAAAACCTACTATCACGTGATGAGGAAAGGACTAGATTTTGGATTAACTTACAAGGGTGTCAATTTACTAAATAATATATACAGGGTGAGTATGTGACTCGTACATATATTTCAACTAGATTCTTGAGGTAAGAAGAAAACACTAAACCATTTTTTCCCATTCGGCTCGGTTAAAAAGATACAGGCTATTGAAAATCCATAAAAAATGCAATTTTCAGTTATATCTTGCAGATGGACTGGAATCGATGGAAATGATTATGGGAATATAGTTTTTCATTAATGTGATTAATCTTTTCCTATCATAAAATTCCATCTAAGTTCGGTCAACTTCAGAATGCCTGCTATACAAAGTGAGAAAAAAAATCGAATCGGAAGAAATAGTAAAGGAGAAAGGAGTTTTTTTGACCTCATGAATCTTCGGATGAATTAAATGTACAATTCAAAGACTCACCCTGTATATGTAGTCTTTTGAGATAGAGCAATACGAAAAATGTTAACTTGACGTTTGATAGCTTTATCTGAATCATAGGAAATTCAAGCTAAATATCGATAAAAAATAAGAAAAGCATAGACATAAAGTCAGGAGCTTCTCAGGGCTCGTAATTCTTGCGTCAATTACGCCTCTGGAGACCCTATATACAGTTCTGTGGTCTTCAAGGGAGCAATTGGCGCATGGATGACGAGATCTCCTGATCTGATGACTTCAGGCCAGTGCTTTCCTTGATCTTGATTACCTACTATCTTATTGAGAAGTGTTGCTAATCTCCGAAACATCGGGCACGAGAAAGACAGATAGATATTGTTTTGAGAATGATAATTTTGAAACAACTTTTTGAACTTCAGATCTTGCTCATCAAATAAAATAAGACGTCCTAACAAATTTTGATGATATGTATGTTTTGGGTGATGTGGACAGTCTGGATTATCTATCTTTTCGAGTAAATGTATCGATTCACAAATATACAAGTAGAGCAATGAATAGAGAAATAGGAGATAGTCATACTTATCCATGCCAATACCTGGGCTTTATTAACCACCAGTTGAACGGCACATGTTCAACATTAGCTAATCTCACCTAGGCCAATTACCAGTTGACGTAGTTGGATAACCATATGTTGTTTCCAATATTACGAAATTAGATACATATGGCAAACTGGAGTAGCTGGTAATGATGTCCTTTATTTCTTGATTACATGTATATTGTAAACCGTGAACAGGGACTAAACAGTAGATGATTTTATGAGAGTAACCTTTAATTGGATTAATATTCAGATAACAAATCGTACAACAATGTTGATTCACAGATAAAAAACGTTTGGGACTAAATTAGGGGGTCGATAATCACTAACATGTGCGAAAACCATTGATTATTATTGATAACATTGATTATGAACCTAGAAAAAATACACTAGCATTTAATGGTATTTGTTTGCTCTTCAAAATCAAATTGAAACATCATTGATTGCATTCTCCCTGTTAATAATTCAAAAACCCCAACAGGAAGTATCGTTCAAGAAGAAAATCAATTCAGTTTTGGTTAGATAATATAATACTATTGAATAAAGAATAGAAGAAGAATATTCCTTATAAAGGGTGTTTTTTTTTAGAGCTATAGAACTTTAAATTGCCATAAAACAACGATGGATTATTCGATTGACATGAATTTTATTTATCCGCAAGATAATCTTGTGGCATTACATTTTAAATATGATTTCTGGCATATGACCGCCACGGCTGGCTCGGATGTAGTCCAATCTGGACGTCCAATTTTCGATGACTTTTTCCAACATTTGTGACCGTATGTCGGCAATAACACGGCGAATGTTGTCTTCCAAATGGTCAAGGGTTTATGGCTTATCCGCATAGACCAATGACTTTACATAGCCCCACAGAAAGTAGTCTAGCGTGTTTAATCACAAGATCTTGGAGGCCAATTCACAGGTCCAAAACGTGAAATTAGGCGGTCACCAAACGTGTCTTTCAATAAATCGATTGTGGCACGAGCTGTGTGACATGTTGCTCCGTCTTGTTAGAACCACAGCTCCTGGGCATCATGGTTGTTCAATTCAGGAATGAAAAAGTTAGTAATCATGGCTCTATACCGATCACTATTGACTGTAACGTTCTGGCCATCATCGTTTTTGAAGAAGTACGGAAAAATGATTCCACCAGCCCATAAAGCGCACCAAACAGTCAATTTTTCTGGATGTAACGGTGTTTCGACATACACTTGAGGATTTATTTTATTTAATTTTAATTATTTTATTTTTTTTATTATCTTGTCAAATAAGCTAGATATTGCCTGTATACGATAAGTTGGGACACCCGGTATAGTGAAAATTGGTATAAAAACTCTAAAACTCATACAGAAGTTTTTACAGCTTTTAGCTACCTCAACAAGCATATAGTAAAGTTCGGTTAAATCATATGTGTTCAAATTTAATCAACTCAATCAATAACGAAACGCCAGAACTTCTGTTTTTGGACCTATGATGAATTTTCGCAATGCTTCTTGAAACAAGATCTTAGTCTATTCGAAGAGATTAAAAAATATTTCCGGAAGGAATCTCAATGTCGGTTTCCTTTGGCTTCACAGTAGCATGTGTGGCGAAAAAGGATGTGAAACGTAAAGTCGATGGAATCTCGTTTCTTATTTTCCACAGGCGCAGGTTGCAGAAGGAGCTGATGAGCAATTGATGATTTCAAAGTGTCGGTGCCATCTGAACCAATTACACTGGCAAATCCTCCTCGGCCTCTCTAACTTTCCCACTGCGGTTTCCCTAGATCCACCGGATTATTGTCTCTGCTATCTGTTGAATGAATAAACAGAATATATTCCGTGATGACAGTTGCTCCAGGGGCATTCATCATCCGACGATAGTCGTTTTCACATGTTACAGGAGGCAACATTACGAGGGGATGAACAAGTGGAATAACAATTGGGGAATTTTCATTCGCTTAAAGGGCAGGCAAATTTCGATGTTTTACTACCGCAAACATTCTCTTCATTCTCAACAGTGGTTCGTTGTTCGATTTTATGGCTGGAATAGTCATTATTTTGAATTTCGATTGAATTCGAGTAGATACATCAAAAAGTAACTATGAAACGTTCGAATTTAATTAGTAATTAGTTAATTAGTTCATACCCCCCGTGAATAAACATATTTTTAAGAATATTAAAATATTCAGGTCAAATGTTTCAATCAGTAAATTCACCTGAAATTCGATTGTACTGGCAATACCTGAATATAATTTTGCTTCCGATTTTATTGTGAACAATTGGTTATACATTTATGATTCAAAGTATTGTTCATCACTTGCCACTACTTTCTCCCATCTTCCGGGCAGGGTACGAATCCCGCGTTGAAAAAACTGGCCATCTTTTGAAGCGATCCACGAATCGATCCAATGTTTCACTTCTTCATATGACTGAAAGTGCTGGTCATCCAGGCCGTGTGCCACTGATCCAAACCAAAGATAGTCCAAGGTAGCAACATCTGGATAATACGGCGGGTGGGGTAGGACTACCCATTTTAACGTTTCCAAGTATGTCTTGACCACTTTCGCAACATAGGGTCGAGCATTGTCATGCTGTAAAATCACTTTATCATGTCTCTCGTTGTATTGCGGCCGTTTGTCTTTCAATTCTCGGCTCAAACGCATAAATTGCCTTCGATATCGATCGCCTTTGATTGTTTCAGTTGGCTTTAGCAACTCATAATACACTATGCCGAGCTGGTACCATCAAATACTGAGCATGACCTTGGAACCGTGAATATTCGATTAGGTCGTCGACGTGGAAGCATGGCCGGGATCTCCCCATGATTTTCTGCGTTCGGAATTATCGCAATGAACCCATTTTTCATCTCCAATTACATTGCGATGCAGAAATCCTTTCTATCTCTTCCTTGCAAGCAGCTGTTTACAAGCAAACAAACACCTTTTAACATCTCTCGGCTTCAACTCGTACGGCACCCAATTTCCTTGTTTCTGAATCATTCCCATGACTTCCAGGCGTTCTTAAATGGCTTGTTGCTTTACTCCCAATGATCGTGCCAATTCTTGTTGCGTTTGACACGTGCTTGATCAAGTAATGCCTTCTCTCTTCCACCGCCATGCTGGTCTTCGACGTCAAAATCACCGTACTTGTAGTGTTGAAACCGTTCTCGGCACGTTCTTCATTAATAGCGGCCTCACCATAGGTATTTGAGAGCATTCGATGAGCCTCAATCGCAGATTTTTTCATATTGAACCAGAATATTAAAATCTCCCGCGAATGATGAGGATTTGGCTCGTAAGCTGATATGTTTAATCAAGAATAACTTTATGATTCAGACACAAATTGACTAATATTTCAATGGCATTATGTTAACAAATACCTATTTTTATTGTATGATATCTACGATCTATTTATTTCGACTACCACTTACCGCTACAGCCATCTTTTGCAAAACGGCGGAAGCAAAGTTGTACACCAATACTTAGAATGTGAGCGAATTCATCCCAAAAAAACTCACTGAAATTGGGATCAATTATATATATTATTATTTGTAAATTGAAGTTCACATACCCGAATTCACTGCTGGTGAACTCAACAAAAATGTTGCTATTGGAAAAACCACCTAAAATCCATCAATTAGAAATTCCTCTTCGAAGAACAAAAAAATAATTCTCCTTGTTGCAAACCAACCTGTTTTTCTACGGAATGTTTCAATATGTATGAGGATCAAGATGCTCTCGAGAAAAGAAATGCTGATTTCCTTTGACTGTCTAGAAGGGAAAGTTAGCAATAAAGCAATTCCTCCAGTCTGAATTAGTGAACAGATGATGAAGGGTGTCTAAATTAAAAAAGGTTAAGGTGTAAATCGATTCAATAATCAAGTTTCAAGATAAAAAGGAACCGTAATGAGCGATGAGAATTTTAATAAGGAGCTGAAGTATAGGGATGAAAGAGCAAAGGATGATGATTTTGTCTTAGCTTCTAGGCCACTCGGGTTTATAGCAGATTTAATTAATTAATTTAGCCGCTTCACAGTATTTCCTAATCTTACAGCCAGTTATTACTTTGTAAGTATAATAACTGTAACACAACTCGACAATTCGAGAATTAATATCTTCATAAAATGATCCCTGCTGCGATCTGCCTTATTTTATATATTATATGTTACCGCCTTGGCTTTTACTGAGGATTATGTTCTTACGAAGTCATGTCAACAGAAAATAACATTATGTCCCTAACCTTCGCTAACGTTGAGACTTGTAATTAACCTTAAGCCTTATGAATTTCATAAGAACATGTCGAGAATTTTCGTTATTAAAAGTTCCTTGTTGCTTCCTTTGGAAGTACTTCAAATTGCCTTCAGAGTGAATTTTCTGGTTTGTAACTGATCTTCTATTGATAATTGTTTGCAAGGGAGTGGGTCACTGATGAAGAAATAAAGGTCAAAATTGATTCTGTCCGTCCGAACCTACAATTTAACCTTCGAGCTGTGGTAGAGACTTGGAATTTTCAAGATAGGTTTGTTGAGTTTAGTAATGGACAAAATTCATAGAGTTTCGTTTCTCAAAAAGAATTATTAAAAAAAACACGATTATTGACATTGTGTTGAAATTATCACGTCATTCTATATTTTCATGTCTTGCCACAGACTAGGAAGTTTTGACTTGAGTAAGGTATTATACAGGGTGATTCACATTTATGGAAAACTAATCATAATTTTGTACTGAAAATTTGCACGTTGGGGTTTGAGACAATGTTCTTTCTCCCTAAAATATTTTCGGCAATATGCCATACCTTGGGTAAAAACTCAACGGTTCATGAGTTAATGGGATTCTTATGAAATGATGGTGGCAATGAGGACTCACACCTTTTGAATTTCTCAGCAGAAAAAGCTTTTTTCGGAAAAACTTTTTTCTTTTTCGATTCTGCAAATACGCAGTATTATAAGACTGTTTGTGGTTTGGACCAAAAATGTACAGGGTGTTTATCAGAAGATTGGAACTTGGACAACTCAAATTCATCAGAACTCAAGATTTTCGAATTAGAACCTATATTTTTTATTATTTCAGTCGATTCTACGTACGAAAATAGTGGAGGTTATTTGAGAAAACCCTATACCTAAAATGAATACTTTGAAAGTTATCGAGGAAGATCCTTAAATGAGCAAAAACCGCAATTCCTCACTGTGTGGAGTAGTCTGTAACTGTAAAACAAAGAGATTAAAATTCGATGTTGGGATAACTAAATACCTATTACATTTCATGAAAGATCATTATCTCAAACCCCAATGTGCAAATTTTCAGCTCAAAATTATGATTGGTTTACATAAACGTCTAATAGGCCAACCCGGTGAATCACCCTGTATACATGCGAAATTTCGTGAAAAACTACACGAATTTGGTCAAAAGCACCTGACTTTTTATTCGAAGTGGGACACAATTGATTGCCTCCGGATTTTTCAGACAAACCTTGTTTCGCGATAAAAACACGTCTGTATCTGTTGCGAAGGGTGAACCTACCCCCCAAGAGAGTTTTCTACAAATGACATTACTGATATGGAAATGCGCAGGAGGGTTCAAATATATTTGCTGCGTTTAGTTTCGAAGGGTTACAGCGAACTTGAAAGAGAGAGGGCGCTGGGTGTTAGAATGATAAATGGACAGTTATACAAATCAGCCTTCAGACCCCAGCTAGTTTACAAATCCGTGAAAGGATTTACAATGGTCCAAAGGTGTGGAATCCATTTGATGGCTTTGTCTAACGGAATCCCTTGTGTGGAAACTTTTTTCATTTTTTCGGGACCCGGGATCTGCAGGCTGATGACCTTCTTCCTACTTGGAAACTTGAACGCTCACTCATCTGAAATCGATTCTAGTTTATTATTTTCGATAAAGAGCATTGAAAATCTTTCGAGAATAAAAAAATATTATATTTATAATATTATATCTGGTAATCTGATAATTAAATGGAAGATCGTTCCTTTCTTCAGTCATTTATACAGGGTGTCGGATATTTCCGTAAGTATTGGTACTAAATACAAATAAAGGGAAACTTATACTACTAACGGGTGTTTTTTTAACTGCATGAGAAGTTCCGCTGGTTATTATCTAAGGTTCGACTGTTGATAATGTCAAACTGTGTTGATATTTCTGTTCAATAAGGTAATCGGCCTATTGAGCAAGCAATTCGTCCACTTTTTCGCACTAATTACACTTTTCTCTATTTCAAACCATCAACAAGACAAAGAAATGTGCGCACCGTAAAGATAATTGCTGCTGAAGCACGAATTGTTGCAGAATACGTCGAAATGTGATTACGTCGCCGTTCTCAACTTGTTGGTCTTTGTCCTTTGACTATGTGAATTTTACGTAAGAATCTTGGGTTATGTGTCTATAAAAGGAGAAAAAATCATGCTAGAATTAAAGCCATCGTTTACATCAAATATTTGATTAAAAGGGTAATTAGGGATTCATCAAGCCAAATAGCTTGACATTTTAACCAACTACTTGACTTGAAAATCAAACTCGTGAAAAATTACATGCTTGCGCTTGGTTTGACTTGATTTTAGATATTTATTGCTTGATATCAAGCCACTTGATATTATTTGAGCTTGATATGCACGCGTCGCACGGCATATATTTCGCGCTTAGACTAAATAAGGGGATTCCTCGAGCGCCGAGAGACTGAAGCATTCGCCAGTGTGACTATTAGTAGTCTCACATTTCTATGATATCTATCGGTAGATTTTAGTTGTTTCTGAAATATCTTTCCAAACGTGGCCAAGGATTTTCTGTCAACGCCAGCTCCTGTTGAAAGACAATTTTCCAGAGCTGCTCTGACAGTTACAAAAACTAGCAATAGTTTAGGCGACAAATCTGTAGGATGCCTCATGTGTCTCAGATCCTGTATTGAAAATTATGGAATCAAACAAAGCCTGGAGGTTTCTCAATATTGAGAAACTTTATTTTTTATTATTTTTCATTTTCTTATGATTTATAGTGATTTAATTCATGTTTCTATTTCAAAAGTGTTGAGATTATCGTTTTTTTCATACAATAAGTTTAATAAATGAAAGTGTTTTTTGTAAGGTTCCTCATTACATAATTTTCTTATTGATGTGACACTTCATAATAAAACTGCTAAAAATCAAGTAGGTTGATGTGATTCAAGTACTTGATAAATAAATACTTGACTTGAGATTGAATAACTACTACTTGACTTGAGCTTGACTGAAATCAACTCAATGAAATTATCTACCACATTATAATCATAAAAAAATCAATACAAGAATATTTCTGTCTTATACTATCATTTAAAGTTCTCTAGCTTTTAAAAATCCCCCTTTACATAACTGCCTAGAATTCACGATAGGCAATTTCCAAGGAGTTTTTACTGAAACCTACGCCAACAGATTTTTATACACACGAATTTGCAATCAAATGGTGTCCCCCTTCAAATGAAAAAGTCTATCGCGTTATTTTCTGAAAAAACCTTTTTCTCATGGAAATACTTGGCTGAATCGCTTTGGAAAATGTTCAAAATACGAATAAAAAGATGGGTCGATAAAAAACTCACATGACGAATTGGAAAATTATTATCTATGAGGATTGATTATCATGACACACTTTGAACAGATCCCAACGAATCGATCAATTCTTCTCAAGCAAAATGTTACGAAAATGCGAATTTGTAAGCATGCAAATAATAACTGTTTTGGGATGCCCAGACGCAATGCATTCAAGCAGAACGTGTTATATTCAAGATATAAATGCCATGTTCTGGTCAATTTGAGGCTACAAGGGATCAGACAAACAAAGGGTGTGAAATGTAGCGCAAGAAGTATATATAATAAAATGCACCAACAAATGGGTATGAGGAATTGCGAAGGATATGTATAACAAACGTTTGCGTCGACAGATGTAATCGGATGTCAGAATTCCTCGGGATATGTAAAATCTAGCTGGAAGCGTGAAGGTCTGCAATTTTTCAATTTATGGGTTTCTGCTTCGATTCAGATCAGGACATTTTGCCAGACGGAAACTCCATAGTCCTATTACTTCTGAATAATGGAAAGGTATACTTCTCATATTCATCAAATAGATAATTGACGAGTATAATATTTAACACGGTGAAGGTTTTTCTTCACAGGGTGTTTCTGAAAAATTACTGTTGCAAATAGTTTGATATAACTTGGTTTCTGTTCAAGATATTCGAAAAGTTCTTCAAGGATTTTTTCAGTAATTTTTATCGATTATATGATACTTATAACAGATCATAGAAATCAAATATCATTTTAGAGAAATAGAGAGGAGCGTTTTTTGAATAGGACACCCTATATTTTTCAACTGTTATTGAATATCTCACTTTAGCGATATAATTTTCACTGAAGGACATATTTTGAGAAATCGAAATTATAAATCTCTTAGTTATACGGATATTCACGAAAGTATGGTTTTTCCATTACACAACTCATGTCTTGATTTAAATCCAATCAGAAGGGTATATTGTCAATTGTCGACAAAACAAAACTTCGAATGTGAATGACTCTAGAACCATCCAATAGATTTCGACCATCAACGAAATCAATTGAGATATTTGAACTCCCAACCCAATCTGAAAATTTGGAGTATGTACCATATACTAACTGACAAAGAAACTGCAACACCCAGAAGGAGGTGTTTAAATTTTAATTTTTTTTTGGTAAAACATAGATATTATAACAAGAAGCAAATTATTGAAATTTGGAGGAAGAACCTTGGGTTTACAATTGTTTTTAATAAATTTGTTAATAATGTGTTTGTCCACCACGATTATCTATACACTCCCGAACAAGTCTCGGCATGTATGCAACAAGATGGTCTATTTCTTCTGGAGGGATACTATCCCAAGCTACCTGTACTTCATGTCTTAGAGCAGCCTAAGTCCGTGGGGGCTGGGGTAAATTTCCAAACCTTCTACCCATGATGTCCCAAACATGCTCTATGGGCGAAAGATCGGGAGATCTGGGCGGCCATGGCAAAATATTCACATGAGTCGCTTCGAAAAAGTTTCTAACTCTGGCAAAATGAGGTCAGGTATTATCTTGCTGAAATATTGGATTCTCAAGCTGGTTAAGGTGAGGAAGAACATATGGCTCCACTATTTCTTGAAGGTTAAGCAGCGCTGTCATGTTACCTCAAATAAAGACTAAACTCTTCTTCGGCCATCATGTGCACCCGAGTAGAATCGAGATTCACCAGAAAAGACGACCTGATGTCATTCCACATTCCAATGTTGCCGTTCTCTGCACCACTTTAACACAAGATGGGGTCGATAATGCTGCAATCCAAAAGACCTTATCCGGCGGTAAACCGTTCAGGCAGTTACAGGATGGCCTTGTTCTCCTAACCACTCATCAGCCAAAGATCGACTTGTCGCAAATCGGTCTATAATGGCCATAAGTCTTAGACGTCGATCTTGAACGTCATTTGTGCCCCTTCGACGTCCGGTGCCTACTCTTCTTCTATTTTGGGCATTATCAAACCACATTTGACAACATCTCATAACAGTAGTTGGATTTCTGTTCGTACGGTTAGCGATTTATCGAAATGAAAACCCCGCCTCCCATAGTCCAATAATTCGACCTCTTTCAAATTGATTTATCTTACGATAAATTCCGCGTTCACGTGCCCTAGGCATTTAACAACAACTGAACATCGACTTTGGATCTCCTCGAACAGTTAGTTTGTTGTTAAATTTAAAAAACTTGCAGAAAACGACTACTATATTTAATATTTAAACAAATATTGTTTACATGAAAAAACCTTCACGATATTTTTTTCCAAATTCAATCATTTACTTCTTGTTATACTATCTATGTTTTACCAAAAAAAAAATTAAAAATTTAAACAGCTCCTTCTGGGTGATGCAGTTTCTTTGTCAGTTAGTATATTTTTGCGCATATAATTTCAACTGATTATGAATTTTCTCAGGCTATATCATTTCCATCCCGAAATCTTTACGTATGTGGTTTCTATATCTGGAATGTGAAACAGCAAATGCGTCCTAATTCCCCATAGTGAACCCAAAGTAGGAGTCTTCACTAATTTAAGCCAGGATTGAACATTCCCATAAATTACCTACGCTGATTTCAGAATTCAAATGTCGTATCGATCTCCAAAATCCCTTAAGTCTACCAACTATACCCTCACTAATAATTCTAACGTGATACCTACCTACTTCTACGAATATCATATTGGGGAGCAGTTCTATAGGAAGAGCACACTCATTTCCACCTAATTCTCCAACCAGAATTATGCATTCCAAATATAAGTTTCCACCCTAGTCTAAAGATTTGAGTGGGTAAGACTATAATACCGAAGCTTCTTACACTATAAAGACTTCAACGAAGTTGATCAATTGGTTGAAGTATAATAAACAGATCTTTTCTAGATTAAAATAATAAAATTACGAACTCGTTTTTGCGACTGATTTATTCAATCAATATAACTCAACTCAACTCTCTTTTATTTTCACAAACTACTATCTTTTAAAAAACTAATCAACCAAGTTCTATGTTGACATACGAATATTCAATGATCCAAAACTTCAGGCTTCAATACCTTCCCTCATTGAATCATTGTTGTCAATCCCATTGCATTTTTTAACATTTGTAGTCTGGGTTTGAACAAAGGTTTCGTCATAATATCTGCAAGCTGGTATTCTGAAGATACCTTCTTCACTTCAATTATATTGTCAAGCACCAGTTCACGCACAAAGAAATGTCGAATATGTATGTGCTTTGTACGACGGTGATATTCTGGGTTCTGCGTTAACTTGATTGCAGCTTCGTTATCAAGCATCAATGTTGGCAAAGATCTCACATCGATCATTTCTTCAAATAGACGCTTGAGCCAAACAATTTCTTTAGCGGCTTCACTAGCAGCAACTATTTCTGCTTCTGTGGTAGAAATTGCTACTGAAGTTTGTCGCTGGCTATACCAGGATATAGCTCCATCTGCATATATACTTAAGACACCTGTTGTTGATCTACCTGTAGAATTATCGCCACCATGATCTGCGTCACTGTAGATCTTAAGCTGATCTATGGTACCAGCTTTGTAGGATATTCCGAGCTCGACTGTGCCTTTCAAATACCGGAATATTCTTTTCACTCTTGAACAGTCAGTATTGGAAGGGTTTTCGAGCTTTCTTGAAACTATACTTACTGCAAATGCAATATCTGGTCGTGTACCAGTCATCAGGTACATTAAAGCACCGACTGCTTCTCTATAAGGAAAAGTGCAATTCAATTCATCCTTATCTTCCTTCCCTAATTGAATGTTCTCTTTTACAATAGGCGTTGAAACAGGCTTACAGTCCTGCATCCCAAATCGCTCGAGTATTTTCTTGGTGTAAGCTGATTGATTCACTTGGACAATTCCAGCTTCTTGTTTTATTTCTATGCCAAGAAAATAAGATGCAGGTTTTGTTGTGATTTTAAATTCTTTCTTTAAACTCAGCAAGAATTGATCTTTCATTTTTTCATTTGTAGAAGCTACTAACCCATCATCAACATAAAGAGCCAGTAGCAGCAAGTCTTCCCCATTTTTTTTTATAAATAAACAGGGATCAGCATCAGATCTTTTGAAGTTGAGTTTTTGAATGAAATCACTGAATCTCCGATTCCAACACCTTGGTGCCTGCTTCAGACCATAAAGACTGCGTTGAAGTTTACATACATGGTTGCTACCATCTTCGTACCCCTGAGGTTGCTTCATGTATACCTCTTCACTCAGTTCCCCATATAAAAAAGCTGTACACACATCGAATTGAGTCAAAGACATATTTTTGCTAGCAGCAATACTCAACAATGACCTTATAGTCCCACCTTTGGCTACTGGGCTATATGTTTGGTCATAATCTTCGCCTTTTCTTTGTGAATAACCCTTGATTACCAAACGTGCTTTGTACTTGTCAATGGATCCATCTGGATTTGTCTTGAGCTTAAATATCCACTTGCAAGGTATTGCCTTCTTTCCTGCTGGTAAATTTTTCATTTCCCACGTACAATTTTCTTGCAGTGATTTTATCTCTCTCTCCATAGCTAAAATCCAATTTTCTTTCTCATTGCAAGATATCGCCTCTTTGTAGGATAATGGTTCTCTAGGCTCATTGACTTCTGCTGCAACTGCCATGACATAATTCTCAAAATGTTTAGGCAACTTCGTTTCTCTTCTATTTCTCAGCTGTCTCCTCAATTCGATGTCGTCTTCTTTAATCTCATCAAAGACAATTTCTTCAGTTATATGTTCGTCTTCTAGAACATTTTGCTTTGCTTCTATAGCTTCTCTCTGTGTGTTTCTCATTTCTGGATCTACATGGATATCTTCTATCATTTCTTCTTCGGATTGATCTTCAAATTCATCATTTTTCAGTGAATCCTTATTTTTTATGAATTCAAGAACATTTTCTTGTGGAAGTGTAGAAAGATTCTCTTTCTCAGTCTCATTCATTTTCTGTAAGGATTTACACTCATCAAAAATGACATCTCTTGATCTGAAAAATCTCCTTTTTTCAAATGACCAAATTCTGTATCCATCGTCGTTATCATAACCCATGAGAACACCTTTGACTGCTTTCTTATCCATTTTCTTCGGAACATGAGCATAGCAAGTACTACCTATAATTCTAAGATGCTTGAGATTAGGCTTCTTCTTGTGCCATACCTCAAAAGGTGATTGATTATCGATCCCTGAATTGCTTGTTCGGTTTAAAATGTATGTAGCTGTATTCACCATTTCTGCCCAAAAAGTCTGATCGAATAATCCTTCTCTTGCGTGCATCAAAGCTCTTGCTGTCTCTACAATTGTTCTGTTCTCCCTTTCAGCACAACCGTTTTGTTGAGGCGTGTATGGCATAATTAGTCTCTGTCTTATTCCATGATAGCTTAGAATTCTTCGTACTTGCCTATTGTCGAATTCACTGCCGTTATCTGACAAAATCTCTCTAATGCCATATCCTTCAGCTTTGATTTCAGCAATTACTGTTTCCAGTTTTTCCACAACTTCAGATTTGTGCTTAATAAAATAGACAAAACGGTATCTGCAATAGTCATCTTTGAATAGCACATAGTAGCGGTAACCAGATTTTGACTTGCTTTCGAAAGGTCCACAAACATCTGTATGTATCAGTAAACCAGGTGAGCTGGCTCGTTCTCTTGTACCAAATTTGAGTACATGAGCTTTTCCATAAATACACCCCTCGCAAACGTCACTATCTAGGTTGACTTCAATGCCTAGTTCACGCTTCAATACTGTTCTCACATGTCTTTTATTCTGGTGGCCAAATCTTTCGTGGTAGAGCTGTAATGCATTTTCCTTATTAATAAAATTGATTTCATTCGAAGTTTCTGCTCTTATGGCTTGCATATCAAGTTTATATAAGCCCCCTGAGAGACTTCTCGAATATTTCTTGAATTAATAAAAAATAAGGATTCACTGAAAAATGATGAATTTGAAGATCAATCCGAAGAAGAAATGATAGAAGATATCCATGTAAATCCAGAAATGAGAAACACACAGAGAGAAGCTGTAGAAGCAAAGCAAAATGTTGTAGAAGACGAACATAAAACTGAAGAGATTGACTTTGATGAGATTAGAGAAGACGACATCGAATTGAGGAGACAGCTGAGAAATAGAAGAGAAACGAAGTTGCCTAAAAATTTTGAGAATTATGTCATGGCAGTTGCAGCAGAAGTCAATGAGCCTAGAGAACCATTATCCTACAAAGAGGCGATATCTTGCAATGAGAAAGAAAATTGGATTTTAGCTATGGAGAGAGAGATAAAATCACTGCAAGAAAATTGTACCTGGGAAATGAAAAATTTACCAGCAGGAAAGAAGGCAATACCTTGCAAGTGGATATTTAAGCTCAAGACAAATCCAGATGGATCCATTGACAAGTACAAAGCACGTTTGGTAATCAAGGGTTATTCACAAAGAAAAGGCGAAGATTATGACCAAACATATAGCCCAGTAGCCAAAGGTGGGACTATAAGGTCATTGTTGAGTATTGCTGCTAGCAAAAATATGTCTTTGACTCAATTCGATGTGTGTACAGCTTTTTTATATGGTGAACTGAGTGAAGAGGTATACATGAAGCAACCTCAAGGGTACGAAGATGGTAGCAACCATGTATGTAAACTTCAACGCAGTCTTTATGGTCTGAAGCAGGCACCAAGGTGTTGGAATCGGAGATTCAGTGATTTCATTCAAAAACTCAACTTCAAAAGATCTGATGCTGATCCCTGTTTATTTATAAAAAAAAATGGGGAAGACTTGCTGCTACTGGCTCTTTATGTTGATGATGGGTTAGTAGCTTCTACAAATGAAAAAATGAAAGATCAATTCTTGCTGAGTTTAAAGAAAGAATTTAAAATCACAACAAAACCTGCATCTTATTTTCTTGGCATAGAAATAAAACAAGAAGCTGGAATTGTCCAAGTGAATCAATCAGCTTACACCAAGAAAATACTCGAGCGATTTGGGATGCAGGACTGTAAGCCTGTTTCAACGCCTATTGTAAAAGAGAACATTCAATTAGGGAAGGAAGATAAGGATGAATTGAATTGCACTTTTCCTTATAGAGAAGCAGTCGGTGCTTTAATGTACCTGATGACTGGTACACGACCAGATATTGCATTTGCAGTAAGTATAGTTTCAAGAAAGCTCGAAAACCCTTCCAATACTGACTGTTCAAGAGTGAAAAGAATATTCCGGTATTTGAAAGGCACAGTCGAGCTCGGAATATCCTACAAAGCTGGTACCATAGATCAGCTCAAGATCTACAGTGACGCAGATCATGGTGGCGATAATTCTACAGGTAGATCAACAACAGGTGTCTTAAGTATATATGCAGATGGAGCTATATCCTGGTATAGCCAGCGACAAACTTCAGTAGCAATTTCTACCACAGAAGCAGAAATAGTTGCTGCTAGTGAAGCCGCTAAAGAAATTGTTTGGCTCAAGCGTCTATTTGAAGAAATGATCGATGTGAGATTTTTGCCAACATTGATGCTTGATAACGAAGCTGCAATCAAGTTAACGCAGAACCCAGAATATCACCGTCGTACAAAGCACATACATATTAGACATTTCTTTGTGCGTGAACTGGTGCTTGACAATATAATTGAAGTGAAGAAGGTGTCTTCAGAATACCAGCTTGCAGATATTATGACGAAACCTTTGTTCAAACCCAGACTACAAATGTTAAAAAATGCAATGGGGTTGACTACAATGATTCAATGAGGGAAGGTATTGAAGCCTGAACTAGGCATTGAAGTCAACCTAGATAGTGACGTTTGCGAGGGGTGTATTTATGGAAAAGCTCATGTACTCAAATTTGGTACAAGGGAACGAGCCAGCTCACCTGGTTTACTGATACATACAGATGTTTGTGGACCTTTCGAGAGCAAGTCAAAATCTGGTTACCGCTACTATGTGCTATTCAAAGATGACTATTGCAGATACCGTTTTGTCTATTTCGAGAATATTTCGAAAAAAAAAAACTTCAGGCTTCAATACCTTCCCTCATTGAATCATTGTAGTCAACCCCATTGCATTTTTTAACATTTGTAGTCTGGGTTTGAACAAAGGTTTCGTCATAATATCTGCAAGCTGGTATTCTGAAGACACCTTCTTCACTTCAATTATATTGTCAAGCACCAGTTCACGCACAAAGAAATGTCTAATATGTATGTGCTTTGTACGACGGTGATATTCTGGGTTCTGCGTTAACTTGATTGCAGCTTCGTTATCAAGCATCAATGTTGGCAAAAATCTCACATCGATCATTTCTTCAAATAGACGCTTGAGCCAAACAATTTCTTTAGCGGCTTCACTAGCAGCAACTATTTCTGCTTCTGTGGTAGAAATTGCTACTGAAGTTTGTCGCTGGCTATACCAGGATATAGCTCCATCTGCATATATACTTAAGACACCTGTTGTTGATCTACCTGTAGAATTATCGCCACCATGATCTGCGTCACTGTAGATCTTGAGCTGATCTATGGTACCAGCTTTGTAGGATATTCCGAGCTCGACTGTGCCTTTCAAATACCGGAATATTCTTTTCACTCTTGAACAGTCAGTATTGGAAGGGTTTTCGAGCTTTCTTGAAACTATACTTACTGCAAATGCAATATCTGGTCGTGTACCAGTCATCAGGTACATTAAAGCACCGACTGCTTCTCTATAAGGAAAAGTGCAATTCAATTCATCCTTATCTTCCTTCCCTAATTGAATGTTCTCTTTTACAATAGGCGTTGAAACAGGCTTACAGTCCTGCATCCCAAATCGCTCGAGTATTTTCTTGGTGTAAGCTGATTGATTCACTTGGACAATTCCAGCTTCTTGTTTTATTTCTATGCCAAGAAAATAAGATGCAGGTTTTGTTGTGATTTTAAATTCTTTCTTTAAACTCAGCAAGAATTGATCTTTCATTTTTTCATTTGTAGAAGCTACTAACCCATCATCAACATAAAGAGCCAGTAGCAGCAAGTCTTCCCCATTTTTTTTTATAAATAAACAGGGATCAGCATCAGATCTTTTGAAGTTGAGTTTTTGAATGAAATCACTGAATCTCCGATTCCAACACCTTGGTGCCTGCTTCAGACCATAAAGACTGCGTTGAAGTTTACATACATGGTTGCTACCATCTTCGTACCCTTGAGGTTGCTTCATGTATACCTCTTCACTCAGTTCACCATATAAAAAAGCTGTACACACATCGAATTGAGTCAAAGACATATTTTTGCTAGCAGCAATACTCAACAATGACCTTATAGTCCCACCTTTGGCTACTGGGCTATATGTTTGGTCATAATCTTCGCCTTTTCTTTGTGAATAACCCTTGATTACCAAACGTGCTTTGTACTTGTCAATGGATCCATCTGGATTTGTCTTGAGCTTAAATATCCACTTGCAAGGTATTGCCTTCTTTCCTGCTGGTAAATTTTTCATTTCCCAGGTACAATTTTCTTGCAGTGATTTTATCTCTCTCTCCATAGCTAAAATCCAATTTTCTTTCTCATTGCAAGATATCGCCTCTTTGTAGGATAATGGTTCTCTAGGCTCATTGACTTCTGCTGCAACTGCCATGACATAATTCTCAAAATTTTTAGGCAACTTCGTTTCTCTTCTATTTCTCAGCTGTCTCCTCAATTCGATGTCGTCTTCTCTAATCTCATCAAAGTCAATCTCTTCAGTTTTATGTTCGTCTTCTACAACATTTTGCTTTGCTTCTACAGCTTCTCTCTGTGTGTTTCTCATTTCTGGATTTACATGGATATCTTCTATCATTTCTTCTTCGGATTGATCTTCAAATTCATCATTTTTCAGTGAATCCTTATTTTTTATTAATTCAAGAACATTTTCTTGTGGAAGTGTAGAAAGATTCTCTTTCTCAGTCTCATTCATTATCTGTAAGGATTTACACTCATCAAAAATGACATCTCTTGATCTGAAAAATCTCCTTTTTTCAAATGACCAAATTCTGTATCCATCGTCGTTATCATAACCCATGAGAACACCTTTGACTGCTTTCTTATCCATTTTCTTCCGGTTTTTCTTCGGAACATGAGCATAGCAAGTACTACCTATAATTCTAAGATGCTTGAGATTAGGCTTCTTCTTGTGCCATACCTCAAAAGGTGATTGATTATCGATCCCTGAATTGCTTGTTCGGTTTAAAATGTATGTAGCTGTATTCACCATTTCTGCCCAGAAAGTCTGATCGAATAATCCTTCTCTTGCGTGCATCAAAGCTCTTGCTGTCTCTACAACTGTTCTGTTCTCCCTTTCAGCACAACCGTTTTGTTGAGGCGTGTATGGCATAATTAGTCTCTGTCTTATTCCATGATAGCTTAGAATTCTTCGTACTTGCCCATTGTCGAATTCACTGCCGTTATCTGACAAAATCTCTCTAATGCCATATCCTTCAGCTTTGATTTCAGCAATTACTGTTTCCAGTTTTTCCACAACTTCAGATTTGTGCTTAATAAAATAGACAAAACGGTATCTGCAATAGTCATCTTTGAATAGCACATAGTAGCGGTAACCAGATTTTGACTTGCTCTCGAAAGGTCCACAAACATCTGTATGTATCAGTAAACCAGGTGAGCTGGCTCGTTCCCTTGTACCAAATTTGAGTACATGAGCTTTTCCATAAACACACCCCTCGCAAACGTCACTATCTAGGTTGACTTCAATGCCTAGTTCACGCTTCAATACTGTTCTCACATGTCTTTTATTCTGGTGGCCAAATCTTTCGTGGTAGAGCTGTAATGCATTTTCCTTATTAATAAAATTGATTTCATTCGAAGTTTCTGCTCTTATGGCTTTCATATCAAGTTTATATAAGCCCCCTGAGAGACTTCTCGAACCCACAATCAATTTTTCGCCAGATAATTTGAAATAGCATTCTTCAGCCTTAGAAACAAATTCACTGTCAGGGTTTTTATCTTGTGCTGATAATGTTGAAAACAAATTTTTTCTTATACTTGGGACATACCATACTTGAGATAGAAAAAACTCGTATTTTTCTCCATTCACCCAAGATTGTACACGAATTTTACCAAATCCAATCGCTGGTACGGAGTCCCCATTTGCTGTTTTTACTTGGTGATTTTGATCAAATGGTGTGAAGGTTTCAAACAACTCACTTTGGTTGGTGATGTGGTTTGTTGCCCCATTATCAACATACCAATTGTCATTATCATTCTCGCAAAACAACACATCACTGGAGACTGTTAATAAAGAAACATTTTTTGTTTTCACTTCATTGTTCTTCTTAGGTTTCACAGGTTTTGGTGGCTTACCATCTGCTTTCCATTTTGAACAATCTTTCACTTTATGCCCTTTCAGTTTGCAGTAATTGCATATCAAGTTATTTCTTTTGTATGCACCACTATAAAGAACCTCTTGTCGGCTTTCAGACTTTGTTGTTAGTGCTTTCTCATATACACATAACTGGCTTGTCAAATTGTCCACATTTTTGTCTGTATCGGACATTAAGCTCCAGCTAGACTTGAATGAGAAATACTCTGCAGGCAACGTGTCTAATATTTTACAAATGAGAAGAATTTCAGGTAACTCACAATAACATGTCTTTCCATTTGTAATTTTATCTTTGGAAATTTCTTTTTGTAAACTGTTCCACAAATTCTTCAGCTTCGAAGTATGCATTGCGATATCATCATCTGCTTGTTTTACGTAACTGAAAAATTGCATACAAACATCATATGTCTTTTTCTCGACATTTCCATCCATAAGTCTGTGCAATTCCAGCCAAACATCTCTTGCAGTCGAAAAACGCATGACTTTTTCCAAAGTTTCTTGTGTCATATTGACAGTCAAAATTAAAAGAGCACTGCTATCAGCTTGATTGAATTCCATAAGATTTTTGTCATACTCGGATTTGTCTTCTTGCGTTGCATTTTCTTCCAAGGGTTTAGGAGCTTGAAGTTTGCCCTCTAAAACTTCCAATCCTCCTTTCACTGACCTCAGTAAAATACCAATCTTGTACTTCCAAGTCGACCAATTTTCTTTTCCCTCTAGTAAGCCTATCTGTACTTTGCTGGCATCCATTATTTACTCCACCAAAATACTTTTTTACTTCTTATTGAAGGAGAAAGAATTTCTGTCACAAATACCTTTTACGGAACTTTTTTTTATTATTTTATTTTTCCAGATGTAGACTTCTGTTCTATAATCTACAAACCGCGCTCTGCTACCATGTTGAAGTATAATAAACAGATCTTTTCTAGATTAAAATAATAAGAAGTACGAACTCGTTTTTGCGACTGATTTATTCAATCAATATAACTCAACTCTCATGAGTTCAAATGAGAAGAATTTCAGGTAACTCACAATTACATGTCTTTCCATTTGTAATTTTATCTTTGGAAATTTCTTTTTGTAAACTGTTCCACAAATTCTTCAGCTTCGAAGTATGCATTGCGATATCATCATCTGCTTGTTTTACGTAACTGAAAAATTGCATACAAACATCATATGTCTTTTTCTCGACATTTCCATCCATAAGTCTGTGCAATTCCAGCCAAACATCTCTTGCAGTCGAAAAACGCATGACTTTTTCCAAAGTTTCTTGTGTCATATTGACAGTCAAAATTAAAAGAGCACTGCTATCAGCTTGATTGAATTCCATAAGAGCAGAAACTTCGAATGAAATCAATTTTATTAATAAGGAAAATGCATTACAGCTCTACCACGAAAGATTTGGCCACCAGAATAAAAGACATGTGAGAACAGTATTGAAGCGTGAACTAGGCATTGAAGTCAACCTAGATAGTGACGTTTGCGAGGGGTGTATTTATGGAAAAGCTCATGTACTCAAATTTGGTACAAGAGAACGAGCCAGCTCACCTGGTTTACTGATACATACAGATGTTTGTGGACCTTTCGAAAGCAAGTCAAAATCTGGTTACCGCTACTATGTGCTATTCAAAGATGACTATTGCAGATACCGTTTTGTCTATTTTATTAAGCACAAATCTGAAGTTGTGGAAAAACTGGAAACAGTAATTGCTGAAATCAAAGCTGAAGGATATGGCATTAGAGAGATTTTGTCAGATAACGGCAGTGAATTCGACAATAGGCAAGTACGAAGAATTCTAAGCTATCATGGAATAAGACAGAGACTAATTATGCCATACACGCCTCAACAAAACGGTTGTGCTGAAAGGGAGAACAGAACAATTGTAGAGACAGCAAGAGCTTTGATGCACGCAAGAGAAGGATTATTCGATCAGACTTTTTGGGCAGAAATGGTGAATACAGCTTCAATATATATTGATTGAATAAATCAGTCGCAAAAACGAGTTCGTAATTTTATTATTTTAATCTAGAAAAGATCTGTTTATTATACTTCAACATGGTAGCAGAGCGTGGTTTGTAGATTATAAAACAGAAGTCTACATCTGGAAAAATAAAATAATAAAAAAGTTCCGTAAAAGGTATTTGTGACAGAAAGTTTTTCTCTTTCAATAAGAAGTAAAAAAGTATTTTGGTGGAGTAAATAATGGATGCCAGCAAAGTACAGATAGGCTTACTAGAGGGAAAAGAAAATTGGTCGACTTGGAAGTACAAGATTGGTATTTTACTGAGGTCAGTGAAAGGAGGATTGGAAGTTTTAGAGGGCAAACTTCAAGCTCCTAAACCCTTGGAAGAAAATGCTACGCAAGAAGACAAATCCGAGTATGACAAAAATCTTATGGAATTCAATCAATATAACTCCACTCTCTTTTTTTTTTTTTTCAAACTACTACGATTAATAAACTAATCAACAAGTTCTATGTTGACATACAAATATTCAATGCTCCAAAACTTCAGGCTTCAATACCTTCCCTCATTGAATCATTGTAGTCAACCCCATTGCGTTTTTTAACATTTGTAGTCTGGGTTTGAACAAAGGTTTCGTCATAATATCTGCAAGCTGGTATTCTGAAGACACCTTCTTCACTTCAATTATATTGTCAAGCACCAGTTCACGCACAAAGAAATGTCGAATATGTATGTGCTTTGTACGACGGTGATATTCTGGGTTCTGCGTTAACTTGATTGCAGCTTCGTTATCAAGCATCAATGTTGGCAAAGATCTCACATCGATCATTTCTTCAAATAGACGCTTGAGCCAAACAATTTCTTTAGCGGCTTCACTAGCAGCAACTATTTCTGCTTCTGTGGTAGAAATTGCTACTGAAGTTTGTCGCTGGCTATACCAGGATATAGCTCCATCTGCATATATACTTAAGACACCTGTTGTTGATCTACCTGTAGAATTATCGCCACCATGATCTGCGTCACTGTAGATCTTGAGCTGATCTATGGTACCAGCTTTGTAGGATATTCCGAGCTCGACTGTGCCTTTCAAATACCGGAATATTCTTTTCACTCTTGAACAGTCAGTATTGGTAGGGTTTTCGAGCTTTCTTGAAACTATACTTACTGCAAATGCAATATCTGGTCGTGTACCAGTCATCAGGTACATTAAAGCACCGACTGCTTCTCTATAAGGAAAAGTGCAATTCAATTCATCCTTATCTTCCTTCCCTAATTGAATGTTCTCTTTTACAATAGGCGTTGAAACAGGCTTACAGTCCTGCATCCCAAATCGCTCGAGTATTTTCTTGGTGTAAGCTGATTGATTCACTTGGACAATTCCAGCTTCTTGTTTTATTTCTATGCCAAGAAAATAAGATGCAGGTTTTGTTGTGATTTTAAATTCTTTCTTTAAACTCAGCAAGAATTGATCTTTCATTTTTACATTTGTAGAAGCTACTAACCCATCATCAACATAAAGAGCCAGTAGCAGCAAGTCTTCCCCATTTTTTTTTATAAATAAACAGGGATCAGCATCAGATCTTTTGAAGTTGAGTTTTTGAATGAAATCACTGAATCTCCGATTCCAACACCTTGGTGCCTGCTTCAGACCATAAAGACTGCGTTGAAGTTTACATACATGGTTGCTACCATCTTCGTACCCTTGAGGTTGCTTCATGTATACCTCTTCACTCAGTTCACCATATAAAAAAGCTGTACACACATCGAATTGAGTCAAAGACATATTTTTGCTAGCAGCAATACTCAACAATGACCTTATAGTCCCACCTTTGGCTACTGGGCTATATGTTTGGTCATAATCTTCGCCTTTTCTTTGTGAATAACCCTTGATTACCAAACGTGCTTTGTACTTGTCAATGGATCCATCTGGATTTGTCTTGAGCTTAAATATCCACTTGCAAGGTATTGCCTTCTTTCCTGCTGGTAAATTTTTCATTTCCCAGGTACAATTTTCTTGCAGTGATTTTATCTCTCTCTCCATAGCTAAAATCCAGTTTTCTTTCTCATTGCAAGATATCGCCTCTTTGTAGGATAATGGTTCTCTAGGCTCATTGACTTCTGCTGCAACTGCCATGACATAATTCTCAAAATGTTTAGGCAACTTCGTTTCTCTTCTATTTCTCAGCTGTCTCCTCAATTCGATGTCGTCTTCTTTAATCTCATCAAAGACAATTTCTTCAGTTATATGTTCGTCTTCTAGAACATTTTGCTTTGCTTCTATAGCTTCTCTCTGTGTGTTTCTCATTTCTGGATCTACATGGATATCTTCTATCATTTCTTCTTCGGATTGATCTTCAAATTCATCATTTTTCAGTGAATCCTTATTTTTTATGAATTCAAGAACATTTTCTTGTGGAAGTGTAGAAA
The DNA here is from genome assembly GCF_914767665.1 of Harmonia axyridis. Taxonomy (NCBI): domain Eukaryota; kingdom Metazoa; phylum Arthropoda; class Insecta; order Coleoptera; family Coccinellidae; genus Harmonia; species Harmonia axyridis. The sequence goes on from NC_059508.1 coordinate 4,855,342, forward strand.
GATTCTCTTTCTCAGTCTCATTCATTTTCTGTAAGGATTTACACTCATCAAAAATGACATCTCTTGATCTGAAAAATCTCCTTTTTTCAAATGACCAAATTCTGTATCCATCGTCGTTATCATAACCCATGAGAACACCTTTGACTGCTTTCTTATCCATTTTCTTCGGAACATGAGCATAGCAAGTACTTCCTATAATTCTAAGATGCTTGAGATTAGGCTTCTTCTTGTGCCATACCTCAAAAGGTGATTGATTATCGATCCCTGAATTGCTTGTTCGGTTTAAAATGTATGTAGCTGTAGAAGCAAAGCAAAATGTTCTAGAAGACGAACATATAACTGAAGAAATTGTCTTTGATGAGATTAAAGAAGACGACATCGAATTGGCGAAAAATACGAGTTTTTTCTATCTCAAGTATGGTATGTCCCAAGTATAAGAAAAAATTTGTTTTCAACATTATCAGCACAAGATAAAAACCCTGACAGTGAATTTGTTTCTAAGGCTGAAGAATGCTATTTCAAATTATCTGGCGAAAAATTGATTGTCGGTTCGAGAAGTTTCTGCTCTTATGGCTTGCATATCAAGTTTATATAAGCCCCCTGAGAGACTTCTCGAACCGACAATCAATTTTTCGCCAGATAATTTGAAATAGCATTCTTCAGCCTTAGAAACAAATTCACTGTCAGGGTTTTTATCTTGTGCTGATAATGTTGAAAACAAATTTTTTCTTATACTTGGGACATACCATACTTGAGATAGAAAAAACTCGTATTTTTCTCCATTCACCCAAGATTGTACACGAATTTTACCAAATCCAATCGCTGGTACGGAGTCCCCATTTGCTGTTTTTACTTGGTGATTTTGATCAAATGGTGTGAAGGTTTCAAACAACTCACTTTGGTTGGTGATGTGGTTTGTTGCCCCATTATCAACATACCAATTGTCATTATCATTCTCGCAAAACAACACATCACTGGAGACTGTTAATAAAGAAACGTTTTTTGTTTTCACTCCATTGTTCTTCTTAGGTTTCACAGGTTTTGGTGGCTTACCATCTGCTTTCCATTTTGAACAATCTTTCACTTTATGCCCTTTCAGTTTGCAGTAATTGCATATCAAGTTATTTCTCTTGAATGCACCACTATAAAGAACCTCTTGTCGGCTTTCAGACTTTGTCGTTAGTGCTTTCTCATATACACATAACTGGCTTGTTAAATTGTCCACATTTTTGTCTGTATCGGACATTAAGCTCCAGCTAGACTTGAATGAGAAATACTCTGCAGGCAACGTGTCTAATATTTTACAAATGAGAAGAATTTCAGGTAACTCACAATTACATGTCTTTCCATTTGTAATTTTATCTTTGGAAATTTCTTTTTGTAAACTGTTCCACAAATTCTTCAGCTTCGAAGTATGCATTGCGATATCATCATCTGCTTGTTTTACGTAACTGAAAAATTGCATACAAACATCATATGTCTTTTTCTCGACATTTCCATCCATAAGTCTGTGCAATTCCAGCCAAACATCTCTTGCAGTCGAAAAACGCATGACTTTTTCCAAAGTTTCTTGTGTCATATTGACAGTCAAAATTAAAAGAGCACTGCTATCAGCTTGATTGAATTCCATAAGATTTTTGTCATACTCGGATTTGTCTTCTTGCGTTGCATTTTCTTCCAAGGGTTTAGGAGCTTGAAGTTTGCCCTCTAAAACTTCCAATCCTCCTTTCACTGACCTCAGTAAAATACCAATCTTGTACTTCCAAGTCGACCAATTTTCTTTTCCCTCTAGTAAGCCTATCTGTACTTTGCTGGCATCCATTATTTACTCCACCAAAATACTTTTTTACTTCTTATTGAAAGAGAAAAACTTTCTGTCACAAATACCTTTTACGGAACTTTTTTATTATTTTATTTTTCCAGATGTAGACTTCTGTTTTATAATCTACAAACCGCGCTCTGCTACCATGTTGAAGTATAATAAACAGATCTTTTCTAGATTAAAATAATAAAATTACGAACTCGTTTTTGCGACTGATTTATTCAATCAATATAACTCAACTCAACTCTCTTTTATTTTCACAAACTACTATCTTTTAAAAAACTAATCAACCAAGTTCTATGTTGATATACGAATATTCAATGATCCAAAACTTCAGGCTTCAATAGATTACACAATGGTCAAATAACACCCGGAATACATTTGAATAATACGTACTTGTTAATTTTCCTTCAATTGTAAATGTCTCTGCTTCTATTTCTAATAGATGGGTTTATTTTGATTGAGTTGAAGAAATATTTTCTAATCACCCTCATAAGAACAATTGTCTATCAAAATATAGGGTTTCCAATAAAAGGTTTCATTTTGAATAGCCCGCTATTCTATAATTTCTCGACTTTTAACAAGGACAAATCACTAAAAATGGAACGACACACGCGTCAACAACGCATTGAAATTGATGAAATTCACTACAAATATGATGAAAATGTTGCAATCCCAGTTCACAAAACTAAAAGTACTTTTGGTTCGTCGTGTAGTAACTTCTCGGACAGCAAAATAATTATTCTCAATGGAAATGAAACATTCGACATTTCCTGACAATAAATATTTTTGCCACCTTCCTTATTCTGAAGGAGTAAGTATTTCTAATTCCGCTGTCACTGTCCCTAATATGAATACATCCGATATTTTCGAAAAAAACTTTCAGATACTTCATAAGTTGTCAAACTATAATTATTTTGGACATATAACGGTTTTTTTTCGAGGTATATAACTTTAAGTTGGCATTACTGTTCAAGATGGCGACCGATTTAACAGCTGTCAAATGATTTATTCTCAGTTTGTTTTGGCAATTCATCATGAATAGACTCACGCCTGAACAACGCTTGCAAATAGTGCAATTTTATTTCGAAAATAATGGTTCTGTGCGGAATACGTATCGCGCACTACATCCATTTTATTTTGTTTAGCGATGAAGCGCACTTCTGGTTGAATGGCTACGTCAACAAACAAAACTGCCGCATTTGGAGTGAAGCTAATCCTCAAGTGTATGTCGAAACACCGTTACATCCAGAAAAACTGACTGTTTGGTGCGCTTTATGGGCTGGTGGAATCATTGGTCCGTACTTCTTCAAAAACGATGATGGCCAGAACGGTACAGTCAATGGTGATCGGTATAGAGCCATGATTACTAACTTTTTCATTCCTGAATTGAACAACATGATGTCCAGGAGCTGTGGTTCCAACAAGACAGCGCAACATGTCACGCAGCTCGTGCCACAAGCGATTTATTGAAAGACACGTTTGGTGACCGCCTAATTTCACGTTTTGGACCTGTGAACTGGCCTCTAAAATCTTGTGATTTAACACCGTTAGACTACTTTCTGTGTGGCTATGTAAAGTCATTGGTCTATGCGGATAAGCCACAAACCATTGACCATTCGGAAGAAACCATTCGCCGTGTTATTGCCGATATGCAGCCACAAATGTTGGAAAAAGTAATCGAAAATTGGACGTCCAGATTGGACTGCATCCGAGCCAGAAATCATATTTAAAATGTAATGCCACAACATTATCTTGCGGATAAATAAAATTCATGTCAATCGAATAATCCATCGTTGTTTTATTGCAATTTCTATAGCTCTAAAAAAAAAACACCCTTCACATTTCCATAGCAACCAACATTCCCACAATTGCGATTTCTATCAAATATCGTTTTAATTTATCACTACAGCAAAAATAAAATTATTGTGAGAATTGTAATAATTTGCAAATACAATACCCTACATCTATCATTATCGAAGAAAAATTATATGTTCAACTCGGCAGCAAAATAGATTAACTGCCTTGCTACGCTCGGCTATGAACTATCTGCCGCGGAAGTCAATCAACTATTTTGCTGCCTAGTAAGACGAATAACTTCATCGCATCGTTTATGGTATGATCAATAAAGGTAGTTGTAGTCGATTTTTCCGCTGGAAAAAAATCATCTTGAAGCTGGCAAGTGTAAATTCCAGTCTGGTGATGACTTAAGCTGGTTTATCCCCTTTTAGCCGCTTCTGATTTACGTTTGGGGTTCACACAGGCACGGGTCTAGTGGGGCAATTAACAAGGTTAGCCCTGCTAATCCCATGAATGATGTGCTGTGCTGACGGATCGGCAAAACGGCCCTAAGCGGTAACTAGGCCCGCAGGTGTGGCGCTAATGCGGGCAAGGGGGTCTCCACCCCCTTCTGAACAAATTCGCCAATCTGCTTTGCCCCCGACTATTAACATGACAAATGCTAATATATTTCACAGGTTCTAACGGATAAAACAGATGAAAGTGATATATACACGTATATATCTGTTTCTTACTACTTTTTCTTTCTTTTCAAAACTTCAGCCACGAGATTATTGCCTGACATTTGTCTCGAACAACACCCCCTACCACAATAAAGCTTTCCATAAGTTTTTTCGTTCGAGAGATGAGACGGTCCTACGATTCTCACCCTCGCGAGTATCTATATCATCATCCAAATTTGTTGAGCATCCATTTCATCTGATGTTTTTTGCGGTTGACCTGGTGGCGAAAGACCTAAAGAGTGTTTTTTTTTAGAGCTACAGAACTTTAAATTGCAATAAAACAACGATGGATTAGTCGATTGACATGAATTTTATTTATCCGCAAGATAATCTTGTGGCATTACATTTTAAATATGATTTCTGGCATATGACCGCCACGGCTGACTCAGATGTAATCCAATCTGGACGTCCAATTTTCGATGACTTTTTCCAACATTTGTGGCCGTATATCGGCAATAACACGGCGAATGTTGTCTTCCGAATGGTCAATGGTTTGTGGCTTATCCGCATAGACCAATGACTTTACATAGCCACACAGAAAGTAGTCTAGCGGTGTTAAATCACAAGATCTTAGAGGCCAGTTCACAGGTCCAAAACGTGAAATTAGGCGGTCACCAAACGTGTCTTTCAATAAATCGATTGTGGCAGGAGCTGTGTGACATGTTGCGCCGTCTTGTTGAAACCACTGCTCCTGGACATCATGGTTGTTCAATTCAGGAATGAAGAAGTTAGTAATCATGACTCTATACCAATCACCATTGACTGTAACGTTCTGGCCATCATCGTTTTTGAAGAAGTACGGACCAATGATTCCACCAGCCCATTAAAACGCACCAAACAGTCAGTTTTTCTGGATGTAACAGTGGTTCGACATACACTTGAGGATAAGCTTCACTCCAAATGCGGCAGTTTTGTTTATTGACGTAGTCATTCAACCAGAAGTGCGCTTCATCGCTAAACAAAATAAAATGGACGTAGTGCGCGATACGTATTCCGCACTATTTGCAAGCGTTGTTCAGGTGTGAGTCTATTCATGATGAGTTGCCAAACCAAACTGAGAATAAATCACTTGACAGCTGTTAAATCGGTCGCCATCTTGAACAGTAATGCCAACTTAAAGTTATATACCTCGAAAAAAAACACCCGTTATTATAAAGTGACTTATAGTTAAACGATTACATAGGCGTACAACATTGCTTCCGCCGTTTTTTTCCGAAATATTCGGATTGGCCGTCGACGTAGAAGCATGGCCGGGATATTCCCATGATTTTCTGCGCTTAGGATTATCGTAATAGACCCATTTTTCGTCTACAGTGACAATGCGATACTGAAATCCCTTCCGTCTTCGCCTCACACTTCACAAGCATACATATCTCGGCTTCAACTCGTACGGCACTCAATTTCCTTGTTTCTGAATCATTCCTATGACTTTCAGGCGTTTTGAAATGGCTTGTTGCATCACTCCCAATGATCCTGCCAATTCTTGTTGCGTTTGACACGAGTGTTGATCAAGTAATGCCTCCATTTCTGCATCTTCGAAAACCTTTACTCTTCCACGGTCTTCTACGTCACAATCACTGTTCTTGAAGCGTTGAAACCACTTTCTGCACGTTTTTTCACAAATAGCGGCCTCACCATAGGTATTTGACAGAATTCAATGAGCCGCAGCCGCAGATTTCTTCATATTAAAGCAGAAAATTAAAATTTCTCGCAAATGACGAGAATTTAGCTAGTAAGATGACATGTTTAATCGAGAATAACTTTATGATGCAGACAAAAATCGACTAATATTTCGATGGCGTTATGTTCACAAATACCTCAGCTTATTGTATGACATTTACGTGTTTGGAGATACTCTGGACACTATTGATCAATTATTTGTCTTGAAATGGAAGAGTTTTGATTCAAGTATTTCGACTATCACTTACCACTGCAGCCATTTATTGCAAAACGACGGAAGCAAAGTTGAACACCTAATAACAACGCTGGTACTGAAATTATGATAAGATACAGTAACAAATCCTGCACAGATAGGTCAAGTGGCACCTCAACTCACTCACTCAAGAGGTCTCACAGAAGACTAAAAGAGTCTGGATGAAAACACTGAATATCTCTTTATGATTCTAGGAAAATTACATCTCATTCCCAAATGAATTCCGTTCTTCCTTGGATCCGTTCATGTCTTTAAACACCTTGCATATTCATTTACTTGAATCAAAACTCTTCCATTTCAAGACAAATAATTGATCAAAAGTATCCAGAGTATCTCCATATACATAGATAATCTTGAGATCTAAGCTGAAAAATATACTTTGATGTCTATCGAAGATCGTTTCCCAAACTCAAAACCATCATTTTGTTATTGCAGACTTCTCCACGAAGCAGAAAAAAAGGGACCCGTCTAGTTGTCCAGTATGTGGCTCCACCGTCGCATCAGGAGATATGGAATCACATTTTATGTACGAATTAGAAAGATTGTATAAACTCAGTGGAACAGGTATCGCGGCAACTAGAAAAAGGAGACCAGAAACTGGAAGGCCACCTGCATTACCTGGAGATAGTGGACCTGAAGGTAGATGGGAGGTAAGGAAGCCTTTATTAAATATATTCCTCTTTGGTTCTATTGTGAAGAAATTGGTAGTCTGTAATACAACCTTCCTTGCAGACATTTCAAAGGATTAAAACTAACAGACAAGGACGATTACGATTGAAAATAAGGAAGAGGAAAGCAGATGAGAATTGTTTGATATGCATAGGCAGATTACACAGTCCTGATAGGGTCAATATACACCAACAATGCGTGAAAAAGGTAAATATATTGGACCGAAACATCCAAATAGAAAGATATCCCTCAAAATCAAATCCTTGTCTGAAAAATCTCCAGAATCCACTAACATCTCTAAGTATAGCTTGATTTGAAGCTCACAAATAAAAAAGCTTCATGTTTCCATAGTACAATCAGCAAGATCTTAGGTACTTATAGCACTCTCTATATCTGATATCCTTATCTTCAGGTTGCTACAGATGACGACGAAACAGTAGATGTTGAAGGAGATTCAGAGTTAGAAGAATGGGCAGAAGGACAGAGAAGACGAACAAGTCCTTTAATTTCTGAATTGACGAGGACGCCATCAAGCACAGAAAAAATAACAGATATAGATAATGAAGCTGACGATGTAATTGTTGATGGTGAAGATGAATCGATGTTTGGACCTTCGCAATACTCCGAATCAGATGTTGAGCATTGCAAAAAGTAAGTAAATGAAGAAGTGTAGTCCATTTTTATGAATTCACCTAAAATCTATTTCGAGTTCTCATTTTCTTGTTTTTACAGTGACGATGATGGCAAAGATAGGGAAGGTGTTCAATCACAAGTAGCGACAGTAAATTCAAGTGGTGATGTGGAAATAAAACTCGAGAGTGCTGTAGGGCAGCAATGTGATAGTAACGTGAGTACATCAGATGCTGAACCAAGTAGTAGAGCCCATATGATTGAGGAGCTCAGAAATCGAATAAGACAGTTAGAATCTGAAAGTGGGGGTGAAACCACAACTACGAGTTGTGAGCCTGAGGATTACAAGTGCTTGATTTGTTTGGTAAGTTCTCTTGGATATTCAAGTTAACATTTTAATGATTCCAAATTCAAGAAACGAATACCAAAAATATTTCTTCAATTTTTTTTTCTAGGAACATTACAAAAAACCTGTTATCTCAACGGTTTGCTGGCACGTTCACTGTGAAGAATGCTGGTTACACACCTTGGTACGTTTTGATAATCATTGAAAAACTGTAGATGTAGAACTGCAAATTTAATTTCGTTCTGTATCGAAAAATTTCTCAATAAAATGCGGTTAATGAAATGAAAAAAAAATCAAACTCATTTTTAAAAATAGTAACCATAATTGAATGAATATTTAATAGATCTTACTGGAAATATTGATTGGAAAAACGCTTGCAATTTCTTTAGAAAGTCAATTTCTATCTTTCATTGACCTAGCTTGAAAATGATAACTAATTATCTTTTTTTTTACAGGGCAGTAAAAAGGTATGTCCACAATGCAGTATGATAACGTCAGCATCAGATTTGCGCCGTATATACATGTAATGTGATTTCATTAATTTATTAATGTTAAATATAATTCACACTGTACTCAGTCCCCCATGAAAACTGCTTAGCAATAATATATTCGAATTTCATCAGCTCATTTCTCATGAGTAGCTAAATAACTTTTTCGCTAGTTTTCTGGCGAAAAAATAAGAAACTGTGATTAGATATTTCCAATTTTTTTTTCAATTGTCACTCAATGTTAAATCGAATGAGAATAAATATGGGCCTCACTCGAAGGAAATATGTTGTAGATGTCGGAAAATCTGATAGAAAATATAAAAATCAAATTTTCCATAGACAATTAATAAGTGGTGCTAATTGTGATGAAGGTTGATCCTTGAACATTTCTAAATCACTTAAGGCGATGTTGAACTTCGAGTTTGGACTTACCTTGTGATGCTTAAATATAAACAAGTACTTTTAATGGTGGTGTGCACTAAAATATTTCTCACTAAGCTATCGAGTATAATTAATATATTTTTTATTTATTGAAAGCATATGGTGATAGATCAATCATCATCCTAGATTTTTTTTTCAATTTTTTTCATGCTTCTGGATGTACCTCTATTTTTATTTAATTCTCTCATCGAAAAAGTCCTTGATGGCCAAACTGACTCAAAGAAATTTATTTCCCTATCAGAAATCTCTCAATTGCCTCTTTAATCTATATTATATTCACTTAAACATATTCTCACTAAAATATTACATTTATAGGATGTCATAATGTTAATATTGTAATTTATATTTAATTAGCTTATGCGAATTACTGAATGACTATCGAAACGTTTCAAAAATTCGTCTTCACCTTGTTTTCTGTTGATATTGGCCTTCAGTAGTTTGCCTAAGCGCTTTATATGTTGAAACGTTTGGAACTTAATTCATTATATTGTTATATCGTAAATATTCTGTTAATATGTATCATAAAATATGTGTATATTGTAGATATTTAATTCTCGAATAAACCTGAACTGAATGTCCATTTGAATGAATGTTTTTCTTCAACCCTTCATCCTGAAATCTCAAACCGCATTTAATGTTGAAAAAATCAATCATAGAGATCACATTTTTTAACTTATTGAATAAAAATTAAATATTGAAGGATTCTCTTCTATTTCAAATCTCTGAGCCTCACCAGTGAAAAAACTAAAGTTCACTTATCACAAATGCAAAAGGGTCATAATGAATATTTCAAATACATGAGACGTTGCCTAAGGGTAACAAATTGGCGAATGCACTACATCCAATATCGATTATGCTCATAACGCGTAAAATAAGAATTTCATAAATTTAAAATGAGCAGTTGATATAAATCAGTTCATTTCGGATGTTTTCCTTGGCAATCCACTCAAAGTTCTGTAACTTTCTATCTGGGAAAAACTTCAAAGTATACAACTTCAAGAAGAAAACTGATCAAAAAGCAATATTACAAAATTGAGCCCTGGCGCATTCGCCAATTCGTTCATCAAGTTAGGTGGCAACTTCGTCAGCAATGTCAAATATATACCACTACACTCATAAAATTCCTGACCTAACCAGTGAAGACACAATTTTTCTTCGATTTCAACCTAGTCATGTTCAACAGTGGTACCTGTACTTGAACGCTTCTATAACATTTCTGTAGAAATATTGTCCTTTCTTCAACAATCTAGAGGGGTATACGTACATATATAAAATCCTCCTTTTTGTATTCAGAAACAAGCAAAAACTCTTCATAGGTTCAGATCATAGATATGTCACCGCAGAGATGACATTCTCTTCCCAATACATAGTTTAAGTCTTCTATAAAAAAATCCATATTAAAGTAAGCATCAGACAAATTGAAGAATGAGTTGAAAAATATAAAAAAAGAAAAGCAATTCAAGCAGAAGTTGAAGGAATTCCTTATAAATCTAGAACCCTATAATAAAAGGAAATACATGAACCATACACGATACTTGCTGCTAGAGATATTGAATTTGACGTCATTTTATTTTATTATCTATTTTCACGTGTGTAAATGATCCTAAGCTGAAATAAAGATATTTTGAATTTGAATTTCTTTCCCTGGAGCATTTTTTTGAGGTCTCTAACAAGCTAGTAATCACTGGGGTGGTAGATCTGCAGAATAATCTGGGTGTTCAAACAGTTGGAAAGAGAATTTGTTCATAGTTTTCATCGATTTGTGACAAGGAGCTTCGTCTTCATGAAGAAAAATTGTTTTCTTTTGCATTTGAGGACGTTTTTCTGAAATTCTGCTCTCAAGCAATCTGAAAACGTTATGCTATATTCATTGTTGAAGATTCCATAACCTTACCAGCTGATGTAAGATTTTCTTCCCTTTGGACCGCCTTCTTCGACTCAGGAATGTAGTGATGAATCCATATTTCATTCATTAACACTAATTGACGCAAAAATTTTGTTTATTACGCTTAAATAGCTCCAAACAAAATGGCATATACAGGGTGATTCACCGCGATGGCCAATTAGACGTTTATGAAAAACTAGTCATAATTTTGTGCCGAAAATTTGCACATTTGGGTTTGAGACAATGATCTTTCTCCCTAAAATATTTTCAGATCTCAACAACTTCCGGTTATACTGGAAATAGACTACTACACCCTTATTTCAAATGGCACACCCAGAATATCATTGCATCATTAGATAGCTTGTTTGATGACAATTTCAACAATATGCCATACCTTGATCTCAATTCAACAGTTTATAAGTTAATGGTGGCGATGGGGATTCAAATTTTTTTGAATATCTCGGCAGAAAATTTGTTTTCGAAAATCCTTTTTTATTTTCGATTCCGCAAATACGTAGTATTTTTTGCAGTTTGGATCAAAAATGGACAGAGTGGTTAGAAGATGATCATGAACTTGGACAACTCAAATTCACCAAAACTCAAGATTTTCAAATTAGAACCTTTTTTATTCCTTCAGTGGATTCTACGTAAAATGAAAATAGTGGGGGTTACTAAAGCAAACCCTATACCTAAAATGAATAGTTCAAGAGTTATCGAGGAAGAAATTTAAATGAGAAATTTAAACTGCAATTTCTAACTGGAATAGTCTGTGACTTCCGGAAAACACAGAAAGAAACTAAAATTCGATGTTTGGATAACTAAATTTCAGATTTCATCCCTGCATTGTTCTGGCAGTGATGTGGTAGGGATAAATGAAGATTATAGTCTTACAATAATAATAGTTTAGGTATTCATCATAATACACGTACAGTTTTCGACAATGTTAATGATGCTATGACCTGAGCTGACTCCTATTGCCATTTAAGATTGTCCCCCCGCTTGGTGGGTTGATGGTATACCCACGAGTTTAAAATTATATTTATCTCTTCAAATAAAAATTGAAATTTCTCGATGTTTATCGTAAGTATTCAATATTCAGCGGTCCATCCTAAATACTAATAAATAAAATGAATCCTTGTTTCAGTTCTAATCAAGAAAAAATTAAATTATACAGAACTGATAACGTTGAAAATTTGCATATTTCAAATCTTAAAGAGTAAAAGGCTGATAGTTCCAGTTCTGTTCAGATCCCACGAATTTCAATCAAATGTAGATGAACAAACGAATTTAAGATGCTGTAGACTCCAAAAGCTATACATAAATATGAACTGCGATACAGGGACGATTTGTATTCAGATTAATTCACTAGATTTTCTGGAATAAAATTCAAATCGGGTGTTTACAAGAAAGTTCCACGTTGTGGAACAATTTGAAACTCTATATAAATGTGGGGATTTTCAGAAGGAGTATGTGTATGGGAAAGAAAGACATTCAACATATAAAGTTGGCGTATTCTTTCCAGGCAGTGAAACTATAGACACATATAGGACCATTTTAGGGTTTCTGTGGGGAGAAATGGAGTGCGTCCCATTTGGCATGAGGGTCCCATAACTGTTTTCCACATACAAGAGTTCACACATTCAGATATTCACAGACATTATTATCACGATTTGTATTTCTTGTCTACGATATATTATGCGGCATTTTTGAACGGATAAATATCTTTCGATTATTCTTACGCAGTATTAAATTTTAGATTCATGTTATTGAAAAAAAGATATAATGGGTTTCCACAAATTGTAGCTAATCAATTCATAAAAAAAAGAATTCGGTAGATGAGGCACTAATAAATAGAATTTGTTCATTCGGTATGTCCGAAATTCGTTGTCTAGTGAGAGAATCTCACAATCTCTTTGAGCTAAAAAAATATTTGGCACATTTTTGGGCTCAATTTTTGAGGGGAATTAATTTAGTGAAAACCGCAACCTTCCAAGTTCAACTTTTTCCAAGCTATAAGGGAAAATTGGAAAATAGCGTGAAATGAATGCACTTATTTAAGTAGAATCCATTGTCATTGATAATTGTTATTGTTGTCAAGTACTCTTCAAATAAACCCACAGAAAATAGTCAAGAGGGTTCAAATCTGGAGTTCAGGGTGACCATTCAACTGATCCTCCCCTACCAATCCATTTCTCAGGATATGTATCATCAAGATACCTCTCCTCACTTCAATTCCATAATGCGGAGGCGTACCATCTTGTTGGAACCAAATTAAAAATCCATGGATTCGTGGATTTCCCTTAGTAATAATTAGTAAAAAAATAATGGTCTGATTGCAGTTACTCTCTGATTACAAATTGTAAATTATTTCCTAATTTTTTAAGGAAAAACGGCACAACCGATTATACTTTAAACCACATCGCTGAATAGGTAATCAAATTACCTTTCATTTGATGGATTACACTCCATATATTCCCATTTGAAAAAAATTATGTAGAGGGGTGAAAAATATCAAATTCAAAAAAGCACAGGATAAATTGCTTTTGAAATTAAAAATCGACGGGTGCGAGGATTTTCCTTAATAATTCTTTGTACAAGAATTGTTGACGAGTTACGTTATACTTTTTTGGCACGCTGTATAACATGATATACATGAAGAACCAGAAAAAATTCTCACCGGTTAATTTTTCTGAATTTTTTGTATGTTGTAGAATATTACCTCCTGAACAAGAAAATCTATGGAATTACTTCTTATAGAAAAAAATCTTGCGTTACAAATATTACCTACTTACCCATAAGGTAATAACTCCAGACTGGTTTTCAATAAAAATTTTGTTAGATACCGGATGAGTAAAAGATTATTTGAAATGGAATTCGTACAGTTCAAAATTCACCCTGTAATTAAAAGAGTCGTTTTTGGAATGGTTCAATTTTTTGTCATTACTCTGAGTTTGAGTACAATATTATAATGTCAAACAGTATTGGCTTTGCTATGACCAGTTTTTGAGATAGACAGGGTAATATATTAAGAGGGGCGACCACTATTACAAAAGTTTTCAAAAAGTTGTATGTATACAATGAAAATTTCATACAGAGTAACGATAAGAGGCACGTTGGCGTTTAGTTAGGTATTCTTATTTTGTCATATGTCCCAAATTCGATGTTCACTGAGTGCATCTCAAGTACTATAATTTTGAGAGAAAAAATCTTCCAAGATCTCACTTCTTCCAAGATCAAAAAGCAGAGATTAGATATCTTGATTCGTTCTGAAGTAATAGAGCGATTCTTGAAAAATGACCTTCAATTATTTCGCTATATCTATGATGCGTTGTGGGTATCATATGAACCAAAAAAGTACTGAAAAAAAACGTTGTAGAACTTTTCAAATATCTCGAGAAACTAAGATACAGCGGAATATTTGAAACAGTAGTTTTCCAGAAACGCCCTGTAACTCGAGAACGAATCAAGATATGTATGATCTGATGATATTATTATTATTTCGAATAGATAGGAGGTCTTTGAAGATTTTTTCTCTGAATCTTATAGTTCTTGAGTTGATTTCATTGAGCATTGAATTTGGGACACCCCGCACAATGTCTTTCTTTGAACAATGACAAAATAACAATTAGTAAAAGCTAACGTGTCTCCTACCGTTATTCTGTATGAAATTTTCATTGTAAACAACTTTTTGACATGTCCGGTCTTCGTCACCTCTCTGGTCCTGGTGCCTATCCGTTTCCTCCAGGGAATTTTTTCACAATCCTTGTTGTACCTAAAAAAAAGCTTTCTGTATATATTACACATACCCACTAAGTCCTAGCTCCCTGATATTTCTTTTTATATTTTTAACAACTCCCGTGTTAGGATAGTTCTTGTTAAAACGCAAGGTACGTATGTCTTGAAATTTTTTTCACCACTTTTCAATGCATTTTGTAATTGTTGTTTTGTTATTTGGATTGATAAGTCGATGAGTATTACTGCCTTTTGATTTTTATCGACAAATGATATATATGGTCTGTTGTTTTCGTCTGTGATAACTTCATAGTAAATGCGTATGAAAATTTATAGAAAAACATTATTATCATTACATAATTTTGAAAAAAGTTCATATTTTTCAAAAATACACTTCAATCGATCAAAGTCCTGGGCAAAAGAAATTTCCCAATAAAAATCGTAGGAGAAATACCTGAGGAGATTTGAACATTTTTTTCTTGTACAATTTTTGTTGACAATTTGTTGAAATTTATAATTTCCATAACGTAAGTTCTGACAAGGCTGAAATTCAGTTCCAAAATGCTCACTCGAATATTTCAGCCTAATTTCAGGAGGATTTTAACATCAGAATATCTCATATGGATAAACTAACCGACAACAATAACATCATATACATGATATCTCATATATATGTATAAACGGCTTTGTGGGGGCACTTGACGCATGAATGAACGAGCGCTCAAAAGCTCCTGATGCCGAACCATTATTTTTATCGATTTTTCCTTATGGAATTCTAAAATTGAATACCGCCACCTGGTGTCGGATAGGAGAATGAGGTAAGGTCAGAAAAAGATACCATTTTCTAATAGCGTAGGGGTGATTCTTGTTTGGAGAAGGGAGCTTTTGCAAGCTTGGAAAAATCAATAGTCAGAAAGCTCGAATAGAGGAAACACCCTCAGTGTTCCTGACATCTATTGTGAACTGTTGCAACTAATAGTGTGCTGAAGACATACATTGGAAGATGACGCTCTGTTTTCTCTGCATATAATTTTTCAGCTGCGATCAATTAGTATATTCTCTTCATTTCCCATTCGTAGGGGAGAAAAATAGGTCTAAAGTTAACTTCGAAATAGGTCAATGCCATATAACGAATAACAAGCAGAATTCCTAAAATTTTCAGGCTATTCTCGAATTATCGTATGATAGATTTCGTTTAATACATTTCTGTCCTTCCCCTGTACATTTGTATAATTAACGAGTTATGTAAACAGGACATAGTATTGTACTCAGGAAATTCTGATACAATGAGATGAGTTTCCATACATTCCTGACAATCTCAATTGTAAAAACTTTCTTTGGTTGCTGCACTCGGACATTTATAGCATCGTATTGAATAAAATCCAGTCATCCCTGGATGAAGTTGATTTAACTTAACTCTGTTTTAATTAATGAGATTGTTAAATCGGATATCAAAACAATATATACAAAACAAAACTCATTCGGAGTAAGCTTGCTATATGATATTTTTTTTTTAATTTACAGTTGTTCATGATACGAGTATATTATTTTTTTTGAGATAGAGCAATACAAAAAATTGTTAACTTCAAATGATAAAGCATGCAGTATTAGCAGAGCAAGGTGAACGGGGCATCATACATTTCCAAAGTATGATTCAAGAGTAAAGATGAAATCCTCAGCAAAAATTCTGCCCGTATAGGTTAATTGGTAGAAGAACTTCTTCTTCATCCAAACAAAATCTTCCCATCCTTCCTTGTCGCCAAAAATTGACGACGCATATATTATAATTAAATCTAAAAACAAAAAAGAAACAACCAAACGTAGTTGATAATAAATGTTATTGTTTTCATTGAATACCACATTAAATGATCACAATTGGAATTAACACAATAAATTGAAGGATGAGAGTATATTCAAGTATGAGCGTTCTGCATTGAATATTGATATTCCTATCTTGGGAGTCAGTGAATTTTGAAGATTAAGAACTCAAAAAACTTAGTGAAAAGTGTAAAAGTTGAAGATACAATTAAAATAACTGCCGTCTTCAGTCTAAAATTTTTATTGGCGAGCATTCGAGCTCTTTGAATCAACTTTGGTTGAATTTGAGCGTCTTGAGAATTTGTGGATTCAAAAAGCCTAAAATCAAGTTTGAAGAAACCTATAATTGGGAAAAAACTAGCATAAGAACTTTTCGCATAAAATTTGATAAAACAATGCTATTTCTAGCTTGAAAATCAGGAATTATGGAGGCTACAACAAACAACGCAAAATACCTTTAATCGCAATAGTATAGAAATATAAAATGAAAAAACTGCTATCCGTTATCCAGAACTTTTCTCGACAGATGTAGAAATTAAGAAACAGCTTGAGAATCAGTATATATTGAAGGCTGAAAATCAAAAATTCAAAAAATTAGATGAGTATTAAATCAAAAAATCTTCATACGTCTCTCAGAATATTTATCGGATAGCATAATAGCTATTCGCTAATTTGGTTGAAATACACGAATTCGACAAAACTAGGATTATAATTTGATTTCTATTCATCGCAAAGTTTCTGAGTAGCAACGACTTCCCAAAAACTTAAAACTTTATAATCGAACTGAAATGACTGGAATATATTACGAAAAATGAAACAAGGACGTTGGCAATTTCAAGGACATCCAAAAAAACACATAAAGCGCCCAGCCACGCGTAAAACATCCCCTAATTTTCAACCGAAAAAAAAAACAATTAACATTCCATCGCAACAGAAATTTGCAAGGAATCGAGCTGGACAATTTCCTCGCCTATTGTGGCATTCCAAGAAGGGTTCCTCTTTGTCGAAAAACTTGCAGTTCGCGAATTATTAGGCCATTTTCCCACATCAGTAAAAAGTTTGCCAAAAAATCTATCGGAATAGTCGAACATTGCGCCTCCTTTCTATGTTTACGCGGCTGCGCGAGCGAAACGTTGCGGGCGAGTCAGTTTCCGCGGAAAAGCCGACGGGTTTGGCACGTTTTCACGCGTGAAGAAAAACATGTTGGTTGGCTGAAGGTATGAACACACACGAGCACACTTCAGACACCGAATAAGGTAAGACCATTTCTGTACTATCATCAATTAAAGATAATATCATCAAGTAGATTCTGGTGTTAACCACGTGACCGATTACATTTTTTGAATTTTATTCAGAAAATGAGATTCACGTGACATTGAAGGTGAGAAGTTAAGGTGGAAATGAGGTTCGCCGAATTCAGACCACCAATGATTTAATTTATTTTCAGTAAATCAAGGTGGAAATTATTGGATTAATTTTTAGCCATACCTGAAATTAAATCAAGATTAATTTCAAGTTGTTAGATCACATGTTACGTACGTAAATTGGATCCAATCAAAGTTTTATTACATCAAAGCCGATAAAATTTAAAAATCCCTCTTTTCAATGCAGGACCATTCAAAGATTTAATGAGAAAGTTTGACCATTGTTTGGCATTTTAATCGGATTTTATGAGGTTCCAATTCAATGAAGAAAACGAATGGCACTAGTCATCTTAAGGGATGTATTCTCAAACCATCAATTTATTGAAATGAGACCTTTACCTGTCTTCACAATATCTTCTAGATATTTGTATCTGAGCACATCGAGATTTATGTGGGTTAATAATTGTGCCGGTATGTTATTTATTCGATACATTTTCCTCCCCATTGTCAGTTGTAGCTCTGGAAATTAATTGAAGACAACAGAAGATTGCTTACGTGAAGAAATTGGAGAGAAACGTAATTCGGCATTTTTGTGGGTTTTAAAATAGATTTACATAATCCGTCGGCTCATGCTGAAGATGCTACGTGAATTATTAACCATTATTCTTGTATTGGTGATATAAAATTCAGTTCGTTTTGTTTTTGCTTCCTACATTTGATTAAAACATATTTCCATGCATATATTCTATAGCTAGCGTTCTGAATTATCTCATAGATCAAACATTCTCTAAGGACACATGAATTCCACTACTCCACGGTCTCTGCGAACTTTATCCCCTTATTCCTTTTTCGCTTGTCACGTGTATGTATCACTTTATCTCTTGGTGACTAGGGGAGTAGGGTTTCCAACTCAACCTCCCTCGTAAAGCTACGGCCACAACACAACACGTTCGGCTTGGGTTAATAGTCACCTGCAAATATTTGCCTAGAATATATAAGCTTCTGCTTTTAAACATGTTCGAAAGGGCAGCGATACTTGAGGATCATAACTACTAATAACTGCTACAAATCATTCATAAAATTGTTTTGGAAGGAAAGGGATAACAATGCGATATCCCATTTGGCAGAATGAAAAAAAATCTAGAATCGAATATATTAATTTCAAAAGTTCAACACACTATAAATTTCAGAGCATAATTGATTATTTCAATTCTTAAAGCAGAATATATCGACAAGTGAATACAAATATTTGAGAAACTTCGGAACTACTCAATATTTCACGCAATATGTACTCAATTTTATGATAAAATGTTGGTAAGATCACCGAGAAATGTTATTTCTGAAATTAATCCTGATTTTGCCAAAATGTCTGAAAGTTAAGCTGAAAGAAGTTACTTGATTACGTTCGTCCGTTTGGCCGCCGTGTACAAGATAACTCTCGAAAAGAATGTGCTAAAGATTTGAAATTGTTACTATAATCAGTTCCAGAAAAATATCCATATGACATTCAGTTTTCTCGATAATTGAAAAAATATCCATCTGACCGAACTAAAATTTAGAAATAAATTCAATAATAGTGGAGCTAATACTCATACGAAATTTTATAAGACTTTTATTATTGAAAGTGAAAAAAAAAATTCAATTCTGGAAAGTTTCCATATTCCAAATTCGTCTCATTCCACTAAAATTTGTGTTATTCAAACACTCAACGAGATCAGAAGATTTCAACGGAAAAAAAATCAAATTTTTCTGATCTGGTAACACTCTTAATAGTCTTATGAAGAATATTATTTTTTTTTTTCAATTTTGTCGGTAATTTGCAGATAAGTTCGAAGAAATACAAATATGCATTAATATACAAGATAAAATTTTTGTGGGGTGTCAAATGCATGCTGAGAGGAAGAAACATAATGTTAAAATGCATATAAGGGCATTTATCGAAAAGGAAAATATCGAACCTTTCATTGTTCATTGTTCTGAAAAAAAGGATAAAATTTGCTGAAAGTATAAATTTATGTTTTCGTGAAATATAAAATTTCAGGTGATAAAATTTCATGAACACGCGCCGAAACTCTTGATTCACGTCAGTGCCTTACTCAGTTTTTCAGTCGAATTTAGTATTCCACACATTAATTAAAATTTCGTTTTCCCCAAACGATTCTAAAAGTTTATAATTCCATGAGAGGGAAAATAATGAATCCCCGAAAAGAATTTGCGGAGTTTTAATTTCAATGACCCTCGGGATTAAAGGTTAGAGTTTGTTGGTCAAATAGTGAGACAACCTCTATAAATTCATATAGAAGTTTCTAATTCCAAGGAGAATCAAGATCCCTCTTCGAGTCCAACTAGTTAACCAACTCAGCGCGTATCAAACTTTATCAATAAGGAAAAGCCTATGATTAACTGTTAATACTTTCATACTCACGTTGTGGACAGAGCGAGAGCGCATCTTAACTATCACTTCTGCACTAACAATGTTCCACCTGCTGTTAGAAATAGATTGATCCTTACTCAATAAACTTCCCCTTGAGGTCTCCAATTAAAAAGTTCCATCTCAGCTCACCAAGTTGAACACCTTCATTGATCCCTAATCTTTCTTATACGGTGCTGCTTATAAGTTTCTTTTCTTCCTTCTTTCGACAATTCGAACTTGGATTTAATGAAATGAAATCCACAGTAAAATCCTTGATTACCACAATAACTCGCGCATGTATTCCGTTTTTTCTTCTTATTGTCTGAGGCATCATCAAATGGGAATAGATCAAGCGGTCGAGCAGGCCACTCAATAAATTTATAATGAATCTCAAGATAAAGATCTAGTGTGCTCCCCATCAGAGATGTTCTCACCACTGCATTATTCATAGCTCGCCTTTGAAGATCTAATGATCTTCAGTAAATTTCAGAAATTTCTCGTCCAAAGAATTGTTTGCCTTGGCTAGAAATGAGTGGCTATTCTATGGTCAGGAGTTTCTTTCTTCTGTATCCACAGAATATGCATTCGTCAGTTTCTGAGAACCCTATTCTCATTAGATGTTTCCTGGGGAGGCAGTGCCCTCTGAGGAAGCCAGTGAGGAGGTGTAGCGTGTTCTTACTGAGATCAAAATACTTTTTGGATATTGCTGTATTAAAGTTCCGATGAAACTTTTCGGCGTGATCGATCCCTGAGAGATTCCCCCAGAGTATTTCTATTTCGGTTTCCTCCTACACTTGGAACTTTTTCTTTTAGATGCATTCAATTGAAGGTGTTCGTGCTCCGTTTCTGACAAGTGTATTGGCCTCTTCATCTTCTTTTATTCCCGATGACCAGGAAAGCAGATTAAAAAATCATGCCTAATTCATCAATTTTCTTTCGGCATTCCTATACATTGGAGCTCAGTGTTTTGATGACAGCTCGTTAATCAGAATGGATTACTGTTACATTTAAAAATAATAGTTTCTTTCTAGGTTCGTTCAAAAGTTTGGATGGTGTCTTCCTCTACCCAGTTTTTTTTTTTTGCTTACTGTACTGATCCTTTCGTCACTAGGCAGATTCACTGATGTGCCTTGTTCGAAAAGCCCAGACTATCTAAAAGCAAGATACCTATGTATCACCTACATCCTAGCATCATACCAATTTTCATTATCTTGATCTCAATTATGGTTCGTTAGAATATTCATCGTCAATTCAATATTTGATTAATTAATTAGAGCTGATGTTGGTGTAGATGGTGTATAAATCAGGATAAGGATTCTGCTAACGAGTATTTCATTTTCAACTTTGACCACAATATCTATCCTCTCCGTGCACTTCAATTCTGACTGAAATATGTAGTTATTAAAATGATGCACCAACTTTCTGTAATACTGTTTAGGAGTAGTTTCCTAATTAGGATTTTAATGATCAATGTTTGTACTCCTGCTCAACGGCCTGAGATTGAAATATTATCAATACTACCTGTGGCAGTTAGGAACTAATTTCCTATAATATTTCCATCAAATAAGACTATCTGGAAAACGGTTATCGAACAACCTTTAATCTTCGAGGAAATTACATATTTTCAAATAAATTCGATCTCCTTTGCCAATAAGACGAAATTTACCCAATGAATTTCTAGTTCAAAGAGGGCATAATAACTAGGAGGGTATAGAATATTCTTAGGACTTTATTTATTTATTCAATGGATGAATATTTGATGAAGTGATGTATAGGGTGTTTCACGTAAGCGGGTCACTGGATTTTGTGGTTTATTCTTTGAGCAATATGGTAAAGTGACCTATCACAATGATAGTAATTTTTTGGGGCTATCCAAATATGTTTTCGGAAAAACTATCGAACTGAGGCATGGAAAGTTATTGGGGAAAAACCATTTTTCCAAAAAAAATATTATGCAAAATTGACTGATTTTCAAAATGAGAAGGTCTTGAGACAATTTCTCAATAATTGTTTCTTCATTTGAACTTCCGGTTTACTTATATAGTCTTATATTTATTTCAAGCAATTCCATTCAAAATCAACCTAAGAAAATTCATATTCCATATTCGGAAAATATATCCATGTTGTCTATGATTCTATAAATATTTGATTATCAAGTGTTAAAGTTTTCATTCTCGATTATAATAGAAGCGCAAAGATAAAGCCTGAATTTTCATTCAAAGCTCTCAGTGTGTTTACTCTTGAAGGAAAAAATGTTATTTTGGAGGTAGCTCTTCCAGGGTGAACATATTGAGAGCTTTGAATGAAAATTCAGGCTTTATATTCGCGCTTCTATTATAATCGAGAATGAAAACTTCAAAACTTGACAACCACATATTTATTGAATTACAGACAACATATATATTTTCCGAATATTAAATCTGAATTTTCTCAAGTTGATTTTGAATGGAATTGCTCAATGAATGAATAAAAAACTACCACTATATTTACCTTTTCGGATTCAGAATCGATTGGAAATTCAGAAAATATGGGATATATTATGAGGTATGTTTTGCTAGGAATAATATTCTGTTCCTCAATAACTTTCCATGCCTTGGTTCGATAGTTTTTCCGATAACATATTTGGATAGCACGTGAAAAATACTATCATCATCTGTTTTTCGAATTTTGAAGGAGCATTCATATTATTTAAGTGTCATTGATTAATACCGGTCTTTTTTTACCATGAGCTACTGGAACGGGTTATTTAGATAATGTTCCAGAGCTTCATTTGAAATTGAAAGACTTCTCAAATATAATTTCATATCCTCGTGAATAATGATTTGTTTGGGCTCAGGTAACTTGGTGTGCCCCTCAAGAAACAACATTAGTTGAGCTCAAGAGTCAGGATACATTATAAGGGAATACGCTGAATTTTAACAAAACATTTATCTTCCTCAGCGATTCCCAACAGTTCACGAACTCGAATTGGTGGTTGGCATAATATATTCGAGGCTTTTCCTGTCAGAACAGCTTAAAGTCATTTGAAACCATCAGCTTTAAGGAGTCCGGAGATTTTTCCTTTTTTTAATAACTAATTGCGCCAGAGATCTAACTGAAGAAGTTTCGGTCGAAAGAATCACACAGAGCACGATATCTCATTCCAAATTGTACTTTCCGACCATCCCTAGAGGCTAAGAGTCTTGAATTATAGCCGATTTCCACACAAGAATTCTCATTCGTGAACATACTTGCCTTTTAACCTCTTGAAGAGGCGGGCAAGGTGAACAAGGAGTCCCATCAATTTGCCGGGAATTCCCGATATAAATGGTGGCCAGGGAACAATAGGGAACGAAATTAATTTCAATAAAATTGAATTTCCGCAGAATTAAACCGAATTCTGTCCGCGGAAAAATTGAGAGAGATCCGAATATTCAACCGAGATTTACACCTCTACGAAATATTATGGCTTTGAACCCTCAATTCACGTTTCATTTGGAACTTTTTTCAAATTCATGTGGTGGCGAATTTGTTGAAATGCTCAACTTTGACCTGAGCAAAGCGTTCGATACTGTTGAATGCAGTTCTAAGAAATTGTTCAGAATTGTGTGAGGTGAAAATAGTAAAATTGTTGTAAAAGTTCGTAGAAGAAAATCCAGCACTCATGAATCTCGAAAATGCACAGATTCTCTCTATAGTTATCGAGTAAATCGATATTTCGGTATTGTAATATACACTGCGCAAAAAAATTAACGCACATTATGGAAATCTCAAATTTATTCTACAACTGAAGGTTTTCTCAATGAAAAATATTTTTATCAGAATTATGCATGCATATGCATATGCATATGCACTTTCAACGTTTTTGTTCAATACAGATGTTTTTTCCCAGCAGGAATTAAAAAAGATGAGATTATCAGATTTTGAATGTATTGGCTCCATTCTGAAATCAGTTGTTCTCGATCAATTCTAGTGATCAATAGTTTTTCTTTCGTTTGATTTTCTACACTCGATCGCTATGCAACGCGAAACACGCCATTTGACCCAAGAGGAATGTGCCCAAGCGGTAGTTTTGCGAGAAGAAGGGTAGACATACACAAGAATTGCAGAAAGGTTTGGAGTTTCCCATACAAGTGTGTCCAGAATGTTGCAGCGATTCAGGGAGACAGGTATGAATGACCGAAGACCAGGACAGGGTAGACCACGGGTAACAACTGCCATTCAAGAACGTTACTTGAGAGTTTCTTCGTTGAGACAACGGTTTGCAACCGCTCGCCTCCTTCAAAATCAGCTTGAGCAAACTCATGGGGTGCAAATTAGCACTCAGACAATAAGAAATCGCCTCAGAGAATATGATTTAAGGCCTCGTGTCGCGGCAAGCTCTTACCCCAGCCCATCGAATGGCGCGTTTGGATTTTGCGAGAGCATATCCATTGGGAAGAGGCTGATTGGGAAAGAGTTCTCTCCACAGATGAGTCTAGATTCTGCCTCTACCATTGTGATCGACGGTTCCTTGTATACAGACGTCCACATGAAAGATATGCTCAGTGCAATTTCCTGAATACTACTGGTTTCGGGGGAGGATCGATTATGGTATGGGGTGGAATATCTTTGACTGCTCGCACAGACCTAGTGGTCGTTGATAATGAAGCTATGAATGCTGATAGGTTTGTAAGGAACATTCTTGAAGAGCATGTAGTGCCATTTGTCCCATACATTGGTGAAATTTTCATTTTTATGGACGATAATGCCAGACCCCATCGAGCGCGCATCGTTCAGGAGTACCTTGAAGAGGTTGAAGTCTCTCAAATGGAATGGCCAGCAAGAACTCCATATCTCGATCCGATTGAGCAGGTTTGGGACAACCACAATAGAAGGCTGAGAAGTTCAAAAATCATCCAGCTACTCTTAATGACTTAGGAATCCAACTCAGAGAAATCTGGGAAGGATTAGATCAGAACATTTTAAGATCACTCATTTCGAGTATGAATTGTCGTTGCCGAGCTGTAATTAACGCAAGGGGTGGAAATACCAAGTATTAAATCACTCATCAGCATTCCAGTATTTTCAAAATTGTTTATTTCTCTTCTTTCGCATAAGATTCGGTGAAATCCTGAATTTTTCTTTCATTTAATGTGTCTTGTTTCGTTCAAAACCTTCCCGAGAGAACATAAAAAATAAGTTATAAAGTCAATGTAGAGTTAACTTTCATTAAAATTGAGATTTTCAGAATGTGCGTTAATTTTTTCGCGCAGTGTATAATAAATAGAGTTGAAAATATAATTGAATTGCGCGTAGGGTGAATTTATCCGATCAACTAAAATTCTGGTTTTAATCTGCGTATCAATCAATTAACGTTACATTTTGAATTTTCGCTTCGTTCGACCAATTCGCATAAAAGATCAACTGGAATTAATGCTGCCGCAAGCGGATTGAGTTAAGTATCAATTGGAAAACTGTTGAAAAATGCATCCGAATTGCCCAACACTCGAAGCCATAACGATACTTGATTAATCACTGACAATTAAATAGATTCTTCGATCATCGATTGATGGGTGTCCGTAAGAGCTATAAACTGATTCAGTCTTCGGCGAAAATCGATTTTCCCATCAGCCAAACGGAATACGAGTAATGAATGGTCTTGACAGGAAGCTGCCATTTGCCCCATACATTGGTGAAAATTTCATTTTTATGGACGATAATGCCAGACCCCATCGTGCGCGCATCGTTCAGGAGTACCTTGAAGAGGTTGAAGTCTCTCGAATGAAATGGCCAGCAAGAAGTCCAGATCTCAATCCGATTGAGCAGGTTTGGGACAACCTCAATAGAAGGCTGAGAAGTTCAGTTCAGAAAATCATCCAGCTACTCTTAATGACTCAGGAATCCAACTCAGAGAAATCTGGGAAGGATTAGATCAGAACATTTTAAGATCTCTCATTTTGAGTATGAACCGTTGTTGCCGAGCTGTAATTAACGCAAGGGGTGGAAATACCAAGTATTAAATCACTTATCAGCATTCCAGTATTTTGAAAATTGTTTATTTCTCTTCTTTCGCATAAGATTCGGTGAAATCCTGAATTTTTCTTTCATTTAATGTGTCTTGTTTCGTTCAAAACCTTCCCGAGAGAACATAAAAAATAAGTTATAAAGTCAATGTAGAGTTAACTTTCATTAAAATTGAGATTTTCAGAATGTGCGTTAATTTTTTCGCGCAGTGTATAATAAATAGAGTTGAAAATATAATTGAATTGCGCGTAGGGTGAATTTATCCGATCAACTAAAATTCTGGTTTTAATCTGCGTATCAATCAATTAACGTTACATTTTGAATTTTCGCTTCGTTCGACCAATTCGCATAAAAGATCAACCGGAATTAATGCTGCCGCAAGCGGATTGAGTTAAGTATCAATTGGAAAACTGTTGAAAAATGCATCCGAATTGCCGAACAACCGAAGCCATAACGATACTTGATTAATCACTGACAATTAAATAGATTCTTCGATCATCGATTGATGGGTGTCCGTAAGAGCCATAAACTGATTCAGTCTTCGGCGAAAATCGATTTTCCCATCAGCCAAACGGAATACGAGTAATGAATGGTCTTGACAGGAAGCTGCTCAGTGGAAACAGCTTTCGCCGATGTCAATATTAAAATGAAATTTTCAGATGTTTCGGAAATCATCATCCCCAACGTTTACTCGATTATTTCCAACGAAGTATGATTGGGGTGAAAAGGAATGGCGTCTGGATATGTCTATACCCTGTGGCAACGCCATATCGACAAGAAGATGAAATATGTATATGCGATACAGAAACAGAGGGACTGCCGGTTTTGATCTTTCTACTTCAGTGGTTAAGAACTGATCGAATTGAAGGCATCGATTATCCGGAGGATGGCGTTCGCCAGCCGCCTATATTTGGGACTGTATTATTCCATTATTATACAACCGAACATGAATGTTTTAAGCAGCTTTTCTGGTATTTAATAATAATAATCGTCTATATTGGGCGAAAGTTTAGCTTACGCTACTCTTACACTTTAACCCACAATATAACAATGTAGGGTTTTTATATCGTTGTCTAGGGGTTTATACAAAATGCCACCGGAACTTAACTATTGTTTATTTACACTATGTACAATTCAACTTCAATTGAATGTACAGCCACTGAACTTTCGTCTATCGAACTATCGAAGCTATTTTATTCCGTCTAATTGTTAATCGTCTAATTGTCTGATTATTCTAGTAGATCCGTCTATATCTAACGTCGAATTATCTAACCATGTCCGTCTACTCTCGAACGTCGAATTCCACCCTCGTTCGTCTGTATCGTACCTCAGTCCTTAAGTCTCAAGTACCTCTACCCCTTACGTCTCCCTATATCGATAAATCTGCATGGTCCAACCTTTTAGGGTCGATCGCGTAGTTTTCATAGTCAAGTAAGTAGCGTATCATTCAGTTGGGTGTTAAGAATTTGGATCCCACAACAATATATCTCTTAATCCTTAACAAAAAAATCAACATTTATGATTAATTAGAACAAAAAAAATTTCAAAAATTATATACTGGCATTTATGAAGCAGTAGGTAGAACCCTGACTGAATAGAAGTGATTTTTTAATTTCTGACTTAAAAACATTCAATGATGTTGTTTTCATATCATGATCGATATCATTGTGAATAAAAGGGGCCCGATATGAGAAGGAACTCTTAAATTTAGATGTTATGTGGCGTGGGATACTGATACCTGATGAACTGCGGACATTGACACTGAGCACATTTCTTCTATATATGATTTTTTGATGCAGATATGGGGGTTGTCTCAGCTGAATGATTTTATGAATGAAACATGATAGATGAAGTCTACGGCGATTCTTCATGTTTATCCAACCCATAGAATTTATGTAGCCTGAGGTTGGAACAGTCCTCCTCAAATTCAGCACTAACCAACAACAACGATTCTGAATGCCCTGAGTCGAACGCATCAAGAAAGTGGCCATAAACAACATCACAGAAATTAAAATATTATAAGACGAGTTGATCACAGAGCATCATTCTCATACGTTCATGAAGAAAATTTCGACTACTATAAATAAGTCGGAGGGATCAATAGGCTCCCTTGATGTAAGCAGAGACATGATCTGATAATTTCAATTGAGAATCAAAATACAACCCAAGATTTTTAACTGTTTTCAATGGCTTTAAAATCTTGTTGACAACTCTGGCAGAAAACGCACCAAGCTTGAAAATATAGTTAGCGCTTCCAATTATCAAAAAATTTGACTTATCAGGATTCAACTATAGATTATGATTCCTCGCCTTCAATGCCAAGGAACTTGGATCTTCATTTATCTGAGAATATGTCACTGCAGGCTGATCCGGTTTGAAACCAATGTAAATCTGAATATCATCAGCAAAATTATGAAACCGGGAGAATTTAACAGTCTCACACAAATCAGCAGTATAGATCAGAAACATGAGTGAACCCAGAATCGAACCCTGTGGTAATCCCTTTGTAACACGAACACACGATGATCTACCTTCCTCCACCCTCACATATTGACTTCTATTACACAGAAATGTTTCGAAAAAATTCAAAACAATTTCGGAAAGTTGATAATATTCCAGCTTGGCAAGAAGCAGCAAAATGATCCATAACTGTATAATAATTTGTTTCACAAGTTCAAAAATTCTTGAAACAGCTCCAAAAATATGAGCGACAGCTCATTGGATTTCGAATGACGAGTAGAAAAAATGGAAAAGCTGACGTTTCTAATTTTTATTCTGGTCATTCCTCACGAAATTTCACATCAACCTTCAAACCATTATGTCATTCTCTAAATTGAGAAAGAAGCCATTAAAACATTGATCCTCTCATCACAATGTCATTTATAATTTTAAGAAACAAATTTTCTTGAGGAAGAAAGACGTAGGTACCTAAGAATAAAAATAAGAAATGCATACTTGGAAAATTTTTCCATTCGATAGATGTCTTTTCATCGACACCAAATGCATTCTGCATCCGACTATTTCTAATATAATCGATCTGTTTGATGAATGTTTCAAAGCATAAATGCTACGTTCTCTTGTCATGAATAATCAATGAAAATTCCGTCATTCTTGTATCTTCTTGCATCTATTTTCTCATCTTGGGATGACACAAGCCGTACGATATTATGCATCAACATTCGTTCCACTATTTTGCAATTCATTTTCAAATTTCAGTTATACCGAATAGGTTTTTTCAATTATCAAGAAAACAAAATTTACTTGGCTATGACTACAGAACCTTCTAACGGATTTAGCCCATTAACAAATTTCACTGAGATATTCACAACACATTTTCTAGCATATTTCAGTCTGACAAACGTAATAGGTTCAACCCCAAGTTCTTCATTGGTAAGTAGAACCCAATCTTTGTAGCAGTTTTATTGTGAACCTAGTGTCACATCAATAAAAAAATTGATAATTGATATGAATATGGTTTATAACTCACAACAGTAACAGATAATTGAAATCTGAAAAATAATCATTAATAAGAAGATCTATTGTTTCTTGATTTTTCAACAATATCATTTCAACGATCATTATTCAATCAAACGTTCTCCGTACTAATGAGAATATCACGTTAAAATAATTCGAATCTTGATTTGTTTTTAATAATTTTGTAATTAGTAATAATCTATAGGTTTTTTGCTTGCATCCAGAAATAGCCAAGCAGAGGCTTATTTTCAAAGCTTGAGTGGAATAAACAATTTTTTTTCAGAGGTAATATTCTTCGGTATACCAAAAAAAACTTTTCGTTGAAAATTAGTCCTTAGTCTGAATAGTTTTGGAGCTATGAATTATTGAGATTGTATTGCACCTCAGTGATCAGGAATAAATTCTTATTGAAAGTTAAATTTGATATTTTTTCAAACAAGATGATTCCACTGTTGTTTCCCTCGGTGATGCAGAGCTAAAGAAAATAGCATTCCGTCTAAAAATGATATTTCATATTCAACTCTCGAAAGCCCTTGTTGCGCTTTCAAAGGGGTTTCTCTCTTTACATAAGCAGCGAATTTAGGGCGAGAATGCTCAAATATGAATAAATATTTAAGTTTCTGACAAAATTGCGAAAACAAAGCTTTCCCTTTGAAGTCGAATAAAAGATGCCCATATTTTTCCCGAAAGCTCATTATTTACGCACAACAGCGAGTGCAATAATAAATAACAAATGAGTTGAAGAGAGCAAACATTATATTCTGACGCAGATTAAGTAAACTCAGTTCGAACAATTTCAAGATCAACTTCATCGCATAAAACGAGTAATTTTTCTTTATCCACCTCCACTCGGAAGGAAACGAAATGAATTCGACGCTAAGAAACACTAAGACATTCAATGAAATGAAACCACAGGTGCTAAATAAATTGAGTTTTTATTTCAGAGAGTGGTTTGTTATAACCTGAACTTAATAAGAATCCCTCATTCTGAAGAATGATGGCAGAAGCGAGCTTGGATATACCTTGGCTTTTAGCAGTGAGAAAGGTCTGACGGCTTGATGCTTGTTTTCATTAACGTATCAGCAAATGAATACCACAATCCCTTTACCCTAGTTTTTGCTAGTTTCGAAATTCATAGTGCTGATAAATGGGAAAGGGAAACATGGAAATTGAATTAGAAAACGTTCATTGATATTAAATACCACTTATTCTAATTTCCAGAATTTCATTATGTATATAAACATTGTTTTGGTACATAGTATCTTCTTCAAATTTCTTATATTTCAAATTACTAAGCTTAGTGATGGATAATTAATTCAATTTCTCTCATTAATTCACATCTCTCATTATTCAATAACCTTCACAATGGAAGTTGAGTTGGGAAACAGCATAAACGTTCTAGATTTAATTATCACATATTACATGAGTGAACAATTCACATAACAAATAGAATTACCCATTCCATCAAAAACTATGAGCCTTCAATAATGATACTAGTATGATTAGTAAGTAAGTAAACATTTATTCATATCAAGTAAATTACAAAACTGAACATTGAAACAAATAGCTGTAAATAATGCAGATGATATGAAATTAAAAGATCAAGTGTCGATAAATAAAAACCACAAAAACTCTATAAAAATTCAATCTCCAAATGAAGAGAAAATCTTAAATACATATCAATGAATTACGAAAGAAGTATTTCTGAAAATCTTGAAAATGAAAACGATCTGAGAACCTCCTTTAAAACCAATTCAAACCTCAGTAAATTAATTAAAAATGATAAAGTCATTGCGAGAAAATTTGATTAATCAGAATTTTAAGTTGTCATCTCGGTTGTCATACAGTGATTGCTAAAAGAAAACCAAAATCGGTATAGGACAAACTAGTAGATCTTCTCATGAAAGAATTATCGGAGATCCTAATTGCTTTCTTAACAACAAATAAAATCCAACATATTCCAAGCATCTATTAGATCTAAGATATAATTTTAACCACGATTTTGATCTTTTACATAACGAATATTACCCTTACCTGGCTATAAAGGCCTTGAAAATAAAATGGGAATATTTCTCAATGACCAAACAGATGTAAGCAGCTCAACACTGTTTTCTAAAAATTAAACATGTACATACTAGAAATTTTTGTTATTCAAAATGTAAGAAATCTAAAAAAGCTACCGTGTGGCGAAACAATTGTTATTCACATAATAAAATGGCTTAAAACATATTAACTTGTATTGATATTGATTAAATGGATTTCCATTAAAGACCAATTTAGTCAGATACCTCCATTTGTACTCTACATTAATATGCCTTTTTTGAACTATTCTTCTCGATGAAATGTTATTATTCTGTTGTACAGAACAGTACGTTCATTCTGCTTATATCAGACAATGATTCTTTTTTTTTCTCCGATTGACAGCCAATATTGATTTTACAGACACATATCAATCAGCAAAGTATTACTTTTCCTGCCTAGGCAGCAAAGTGATTATTCTCAATGCGAATAAAACATTCGACATTTTCTGATAATCAATAATTTTTGCCACCTTCCTTATTTCTGGAGGAGTAGGTACTTCTAAGTCGCTATCACTGTCCATAATATACATATATCCGATATTTTTCTAAAAAACTGTCAGATATTTCATAAATTGTCAAACTATAATTATCATGGACATATACATTTACATAGCAACCAACCATTTCAACAATTGCGATTTTTTTCAAATTTCGTTTTAATTTATCACTAAGTACGGTAAAAATATTGTGGGAGTTGTAATAATTTGCAAATTCGATATCCTACATATGTCATTATAAACAATCGAAGAATAAAATTATATTTTTAACTAGACAGCAAAGTAGATTAACTGCCTTGGCTGAAATGAGCTATCTGGCAGTCATGCTGCCTAGTAAAACAAATAACTATTCTCTGATCCAAATATTTTTTTCGATTTTGACATACCAAAATTTCCGGATGTTGTCCATCAACGAACTCAATGCACCCCGAATCTGCTTTGAGATTGTAGGATTTGAATCCAGGAGCTTGCTTTGAAATATTTTGTCAGAATTTTATGTAAATAGTCGTAATTTTTTTCCCTGTACTCATTAATTTTAAATTGGAAATAACAAGGCAGCATCAGTTGAGAAGATAGCGTCAATTCCAGCTTCAATTTCCTAATGAACAGGGTATTTGTCTAATTAGTTTCTGTGACGTGATATGAAAATATAGAATATATGAGCGAAATGCTTTCAGATAATAAATATGAAAGGAGTATCCACTTCAGCAACTCAACGAAGTGGACACATATATACGTTCGGAATGAACTCCTTTAAACACATGAAATGAAATTGCTTCCATATAAAATAATAATCATCACTTTTCCATCTTTTTCCTAAACGTAACGATGAAGTCCGTGAAACACTCCCATGCGTTAGTTTTTTTTTTCGTTTCAACGTTTGAACTTTCAAATTAGAGCAGTGAGTAGAGTCCCCTACAAAGAAGAGGTTTCAAACCAGGATGAAATGAATTTATTGTGCCGAAAATAAAGTTAGTTTGGGAGTTTGAAATGGTAATACGCTTAACTCGGCAGGCAATCGACGATGGCTCTGCCCTCAGCAACATGCAGATTTAGACGCCTTTAGAGCCGATTTTCTTCTTCTCATTCCGCAGAAAGTTTCGTAGAGATATTATCCCTTGGTTCAATAGACCAACCTACACTTCCGTAACGGTTGATCCGCATTTGAAGTAGTATTGCCGACTCTCCTGGTGAAATCTACATTTTCAATCATGCATTTCAGACAGATGCATAAGTCGAGACGATATCGTTGACTTTGTGAAAATTTATCGTTGGATTAGGATTTCTTGGAATTGAGCGCCTTCTCGAAGAAAAGTAATCCCACAATTTAAATTTATACCGAAGCGTTTCCCATTCGTAGGTAGTACAATGTATGGGATAGAAAATATTGAACAATAATATCTTCCTGAAGACTTTTAACCTTAACGACATCCTTCAAATAAAATGCAATTTCTAGTCTAGAATATAATATGAGAAAGTGGAATCCGTTGTAGGTATTAGTTTTCCTACACGGTTATGGATGCGGAAAAACTTCATTTACAATCATGCATAGGGATTCATCAAGCCAAGTAGCTTGACATTTTAACCAACTACATGACTTGATAATCAAGCTCGTAAAAAATTACATACTTGAGCTTGACTTGATTTTGGATATTTATTGCTTGATTTGATTTTGAATATTTATTGCTTGACTTGATATCAAGCTACTTAATATTACTCGATCTTGATATGCACGCGTCGCACATCATATATTTCTGTAATCTCGTGCGCTTAGCCTAAATAAGGGGATTCCTCAAGCGCCGAGAGACTGAAGCATTCGCCAGTGCGATTTTATTAGTAGTTTTCTCACATTTCTATGAATCTTATTGTTAGATTCTGGTAGTATCAGAAATATCTTTCCAAACTTTTATTTTTTTTATCAACGCCTGTTGAAAGACAATTTTCCATAGCTGCTCTTGAAGTTACGAAAACCCGCAATAGGTTAGGAGACAAGATGCCTCATGTGTCTTAGATCCTGAATATGGTAAATTATGAAATCAAACAAAGCCTAGAGGTTTCTCAATATTGAGAAACTTTATTTTGTTTCTATTTCAAGAAAGTTGAGATTTTCGGTTCTTCTAAATAATAAGTTTGATAAATGAAAGTGTTCTTTGCAAGGTTCCTTCTCATTCCATCATATTTTGTTATTGATGTGATACTATACAACGAAACTGCTAAAAATTAAGTAGTATTGGATAGAAAACATTCATTTATGAGGCCGCTTTGAACATTTCCGACAATTTTCACTTTGTTTGAAGCCAAACAAATTGCAATATACTGTGGGAAATCCTTTTCTTGCCAAGAATTCCCCAAAGGTAGTACAATCTAGTAGTAATATGGGGTAGAAAACAGAAAAACCATATCTATACGAAGTAGATTCAACATTTTTGAGAGTATTCGATATTGTCACAAAAAAGTTGCTTTTTCTGACCTATGATGAAACATGCGAAAGTTCAGCCGAATATTTTCTTTTGAGGAAATATTTTTTTTCAATCACGCATATTCAGAGTAATGCCTAATTCAATATAATTTTGCTGACTTTGCGAAAATTAACGCTTTTCGTAATTTAGCACCTTTTCGAAGAAGAGTAATCTTATAATTTAAGTTTATTGTCAGGAATTTCACTTCCATAATAAAATGCATGGCATTCAAGAATATTTAACAGATAACTTTCAGCATTTTCGACAATTTTCACTCTTATTCAAACACAAAAAGGTTGCTATCTCTAGTCTATAATAATATGTGGTCATGGTTCAATCATACATGGTTTTCTGTGGGAAATATATACTTTCAATAACGCATTTTAGGCTAATGCATAATTGGAAACGATATTGTTGACTTTGCGAAAATTTTGGGTAGGATTAGAGAATTTAGAGCCCTTTCAAAGGAAAATAATCACATGATTCACGTTTATTGCCAAAATCAAAAGGTTGAAGAGTCAAATATATTTTTCCGTGGGAAGGATTGATTTATAATCATACTTTCGGTAAGGGATTCATCAAGCCAAGTAGCTTGATATTTTAACCGACTACTTGACTTGAAAATCAAGCTTGAGCTTGACTTCACTTGATTTTAGATATTTATTGCTTTACTTGATATCAAGCTACTTGATATTTCTTGAGCTTGATATGCACGCGTCGCACGGCATATATTTCTGCAATCTCGTGCGCACTTAGACTAAATAAGGGGATTTCTCGAGCGCCTAGAGACTGAAGCATTCGCCAGTGTGACTTTATTAGTAGTTTTCATTTCATTTTCATTTCTATGAAATCTATTGATAGATTTTGGTAGTTTCAGAATTCTGAAAGCTGGAGCCACTTTGAAAATGAAAATTTGAAAACCATTGAAATTAATTAATGTTTTCATTCAATAAGAAAAAGACTCAAAAAAAAAGAATATTAGAAACAAGAAAAATATATAGAATCTAATCAAAAAATATTACACACTTACATATATGTGTTTATATAAAGAATTTTTTCTCATGAAAAAACAAAAATAATTTCACCGAAGCGGCAAAAATTGGAGGCGGCATTTTCTACTTTTTCCGAGAAATCCGAATTCCTAGAAGTACCTATGTATTGAATAAATTTAATTTCGAAAATTAATTAGGATTGGCCGTGGGCGCATTCGAATTCAAAATTCTGGTTCATCCGCATCATCCGATTGTTTCACTCAATAATCTTGAAGAGAAAAAACAAAATGTTCAAGCGTTTTATAAAATCGAAACTCAGCAGGAGAACTTGAAGACGCAGGGCCCGCTCTAGAGGGGCGGCAAATATTGGAGGGTGGCATTTCCAACTTTTTCCAAGAATTCGGAATTCTTACAAGAATGGATTGAAAAAATGACTATACTTTTCACATATATGATTCTATTTTTCTGTCTTCTATTTCAAAAACGTTGATATTTTCGGTTCTTTCACACAATAAGTTTAATAAATAAAAGTATTTTTTTGCAAGGTTTCTTCTCATTTCATCATTTTTTTTATTGATGTGACCCTACACAATAAAACTGTTACAAATCAAGTAGCTTGATATGATTCAAGTTCTTGATGAATAAATACTTGACTTGAGATTGAAAATCTACTACTTGACTCGAGTTCGACTCGAAATCAAATCAAGCTCAAGCCTAGAAGCTTGAAAATCAAGCCAAGCCGTAAATCCCTACTTTCGATAAAAATCAATTCCAGAAATTGGCAGTGCAAAAATTCATCTTTGGAATTAAGTACAGAACAAAAATGAAGCGCTTGCCGACCTATAACACAAACCGCAAAGAAAAAAGTTTCTAAGGCCCAGTTTCACCAAACAGCACTTGATCCCAGATTGATTAAACTCCGCTTGTTACTAAAGCAGGCTTAACAGTGTCTTCTGTTTCACCATGCATCAACCCGTCCGAAGATGATCGCGATTAACCAAATCGCGATTAAATAGTCAAACCATTTGGCAACGTTGTGAACAAAAAGTTATATAGTGTTTTGTATCGTATTAGCAGTGATGACCACCATTGGCGCTAGGTGTCAGGTGTCATTCATTCATAACTTATAACATTTCAAAACATTTGTCATCTTATAAACAAAAACCAAAGTTAATTTTTGCCGAAAATGTCGAGTGATGTGCTTCGAAATGTCGGAAACTTGCAGAAGTTAAAAAGATATCATCCCATTTCACAAAACCACACATTCTGGAAGAAAAACTATATAAGTAATTTTATTAACTTATTTATTTTTATTAACAAGTTTAACTGCTTCTTAAATAATATTTCAATCAAACATATCAATAAATTATTCTTTGCAATAAATTTCATAAAACACAAAAACAAAGTTTACGTGTATTTTAAATGGGAAATATTGAGCCTATACATATAGTCATATTTTGATAAAATTGACCCAAAAATTAGAAATTTCCGGAAAAATAATTACATAGACAAGAGTTCACTACTGATAAATAATTATTAATCTCAACTTGAAAGGTTATAATCCTCCAAAAATGGCCGATTAGTGCTAAATCGCGATTGGTCGATTAAATGGCGCTTTGGAGTGTGGTGAAACGCTACATTACATTAATCGTGATCTAAGGCCTCACTTAGGAGTCAAGATTGAAGCATTTGGTGAAACTGGGCCTAAGATGCCTCAGATACTGCTCAAATGAAATGTAGTCTGTAACTTAAAAAAGTATATTAGATACCTCAACGCACGAACTCGTCTGATGGAATAAATACCTTATGACGTGTATAAATTGCCAGTTGGATCCAAAATAATTAAGTATAATCCTTTATTCGCTCGGGAAAACAGGAATTTCGCTTAGTATTCCTGAAACCGAAATTCGTTAGGTATAGACAAAAGAATAGTCCACCGAAATCAAGGGAAGGTAAAAGTTTTACCCTTGTAATTGCTCGATAAACATCATCCTTCGGCGGCAACTTGGACGTGGAATTCAGCCTAAAATAGAGCCTTCATGGCGGATTTGAATATTCATGAGGGCATCCTAATGGAAAGCTTCTATTCAAACATTATTCGTATATTCTGCAATTAAAGTACTCAACAGAATAGCATTCAGAACTGCTGAGCAGCTTATGTTAGACGCTGACACAATAATATATGAGGTATTCAGGTATTCTTCTTTCATTATGATCTCTGATTCGAGGTCAATTTTGTAGGAATTGCTGTCCCTATTGGAATTTTATCTTTAAACGTACAGTGCATCCCATTTTGGGTGAGACAGCCAGGTTTCTCACTTGTTATTTAAGATAGAGCCTTGCAGTTTTCACGTTCCTGTCCTACTTTTTCGTGAAACCCAAGTTGGTCTAATCAGATTTTGCATAACTCTTTCCGTTCAAGAGATACAGGGTGATTTTGGAAATTGATACTTTTCGGACCCCTCCTTTATCTCCGAAGTTATTAGAAATAATGCTGAGGTAAAAACTACGTCTGAATCAGAATTCTGCGTAGAATCCAGTGGCGTACTAAATTTTTTTTTTCGGGGTATGGTTTTGAAGATTCAACACAAACCTATATTTTTTTTAATGGAACACCATGCATATCATTATTTCGTTGAATTCGTTATTTTTTTCCCTTCAAAATGATGTATGATACTATGTAGGTAGGATGTTCAAAAATGTAAAAAAAAACACTAAAACATCAAATAATGATAATTTTTTGGTAATGGACAAATGGATTTCTCATATAAAAGAAGAATAAATAATAATAACAATAATTCATAGCGATGAAAGCTAGATCAGATTGATTTTTTCCCTCTAATGCCTACTTGATAAAACAATGCTCCCAAATGCATAGTAACCATAATAACAACAAGGATGTTTGTATCATCAATGACCTACTACTTTTAAAAATCGAAAGTTATAATCCTCTTATTGAAACATAGAAAATTCATGGCCCATTTACAAAAAATCATCATTATTTGATGTTTTAGTGTTTTTTTTTAACATTTCTGAACATCCTACCTACATAGTATCATACATCTCTTTGAAGGGAAAAAAATAACGAATTCAACGAAGTAATGATATATAGGGTGTTCCATTAAAAAAAATATAGGTTTATGTTGAATCTTCAAAACCATACCCCGACAAAAAATTTTGAGTACGCCACTGGATTCTACGCAGAATTCTGATTCAGACGTAGTTTTTACCTCAGCATTATTTCTAATAACTTCGGAGATAAAGAAGGGGTCCGAAAAGTATCAATTTCCAAAATCGCCCTGTATCTCTTGAACGGAAACAGTTATGCAAAATCTGATTAGACCAACTTGAGTTTCACGAAAAAGTAGGACAGGAACGTGAAAACCGCAAGGCTCTATTACAAGCGAGAAACCTGGCAGTCTCACCCAAAATGGGATGCACTGTACAATAACAACGTCCTATTTTGACTGACCAGATTTTATAATGACTTAGGTATACTTCATTCATAATGATCTCCGATTCGAGGTCGATTTTGCTGGACTTACTGTCCTATGGGGATTCATCAAGCCAAGTAGCTTGACATTTCAACCAACTACTTGACTTGAAAATCAAGCTCGTGTAGAATTACATACTTGAGCTTGACTTGATTTTAGATATTTATTGCTTGACTCGATATCATGCTACTTGATATTACTTGAGCTTGATATGCACGCGTCGTACGGCATATATTTCTGCAATTTAAGGGGATTCCTCGAACGCCGAGAGGCTGAAGCATTCGCCAGTCTGACTTTATCAGTAGTTTTCTCACATTTCTATGAAATCTATTGGTGGATTTTGGTAGTTTCAGAAATATCTTCCCAAACTTGCCGAAATGGCCAAGGATTTTTCATCAACTCCAGCATCTTCAGCTCCTGTTGGAAGACAATTTTCCAGAGCTGCTCTTACAGCTATAAAAACCCGCAATAGGTTAGGCGACAAATGTATATGTTGCCTCATGTATCTTAGATACTGGATGGAAAATTATGAAATCGAACAAAGCCTGGAGGTTTTTGAGTATTAAGAAACTTTATTTCTTATTATTTTTCATTCTGTTATGATTCATAGTAATTTAATTTATATTTCTATTTAAAAAAATCTGATATTTTCGGTTCTTTTATACAATAAGTTTAATAAATGAAGGTGTTCTTTGCAAGGTTCCTTCTCATTTGATCATTTTTTTATTGATGTGACACTACACAAAAAAACTGCCAAAAATCAAGTAGTTTGATATGATTCGAGTAAGATAAATGAATACTTAACTTGACTTGAGATTTAAAAACTATTACTCGACTTGAGCTTGACTTGGATTCAAGTCAAGCTCAAGCCAAGTAGATTGAAAATCAAGTCAAGCCGTGAATCCCTAACCACATGGAGAGGAGGCCAGGCAACTTAAGGGCAAGTGGCTTGTTTTGCACCTATCCTTCTCTTCGACCTGGTTAGCTATCTATAAATCTTCTCAAACATCAATATCCAACCTCATTTGAAATCTCCTTCTATCTTAAATACAAAATCAAAAGCATATGCATGCACACCTACCAAAAATAGATTGTTCAATAATATAAATGCTCACAAAAGTGACATTATCAACTCATTATTGATGGTAATAAACTCTTCCACCATAGTTTGATCAAGTTGACATATTTCCCTTATTTTTATTGATATTACATTTTACAATTTTGGTCCGAAATGAAAAATTGTTTCTGAGTATGACTTGTTTCGAAGAGAGGCACGTTCACATGGAGTTTATGTACATTTAGAGTGTTCTTTTCATTGAGTTTGTATTTTAGTTTATCGCTAACTTGTATTGATTCAATAAGTCTCTGAGTATTCATCGAAAAGTTCTACTTTTCCTCCACAGAAGGGAGAAGTTTTGCCTAGCAATGAAAACTATTCTACGTAGTTTATGACAAGTTTCCTTGAGGGGCACACTCACTAATTTTCATTCACAAGATGTACCTTCCCCCTCCAAATAAAAACTATCTCGTAGTTTTCCGAAAAAACACAAATCCAGGGAAATATTCATGAGCCACCCTGTGTATAAAACGCCCAAACTACCTTGTTTTGGCACATTTTCACCCCAAAATGTTAACATTCATTACGATTACGAGCAAACGTCAACTGAAGGGACAAAGTTGAAAGGTCAACAAATACAATGGTGCAGAGGACTCAACAACCAGGATCAGAAAAACAAGAATTTCAATTTGGACCTGTCATTCTCAGTATAACGAGTATTCATCTGCAATAATCAGATAGCAAAACAAACTCTCCGTCATTAAGTTCTAAGCAGGAGCATTTAAGGTATTTCAAAAAAGATAAGGGCAAACCGAAAGCACTTTGAACTTGTCGTTTTATCTTTACATTAATCAGACGAATGGATTCCTTTCCAATTATCTAAATAAGTTTGAAGATTTTAACGTGAATCCGGAGTGATCTAGAAGGGAATGAAATATCCCTCATTTGAATCCTTGTTGACACTTCAAAATCATCACTTCAATTAAAATGGTTAGGTTAGGTTAGGTTAATTTAAATGGTTAGAATCTCATCAAATTGATGAGA
Organism: Harmonia axyridis; assembly: GCF_914767665.1. Lineage (NCBI taxonomy): Eukaryota > Metazoa > Arthropoda > Insecta > Coleoptera > Coccinellidae > Harmonia > Harmonia axyridis. The sequence goes on from NC_059508.1 coordinate 4,896,488, forward strand.
ATTGTACCAAAAACTAAAATTCAAGAAAATAGAGAACACATCCGTGTCGATTTATGATTTTAATTTACTGTATTTTAAAATAATAATCTAATATACAGGGTGAATTACTTGCGAGTAATGACGTCACCGTCATTTTTTTTAATGGAACACCCCCATTTTGTCTCAATTTTCCGATTACTCTAGCTGAGCTGATTCCAAAAATGTATCACATGTTGATTCCAATTGGTACAGGGTGGACAAAAATAATAAATTAAATCTAAGCAATAATTAAAACATTCACGAATACCAAAAATATTGTAGTACTAAACTGTCATTGAACACCAATAAATTACTAAACAAATAATGACATTTCACAAAAAACTAGACGACTATGTTTTTCTTTTAAATTGATAAGAAATTGTTTCCTTCATATTCTGTCTACTAGACCACAAGTACCAAACATGTTTGGAAAAAACTCATTTTTATTAATCTAAAAATGTAACAAACTACAGGGTGTTACATTCAAACGCTAGACAATAAGTATTTTTGATAATATTGTTAATTTAACTAATAAAGAATGTTACGCGTTACTTTATGAGCACACACAAAACAATTGTATTTTTGTCCACCCTGTACCGATTGGAATCAACATGTGATACATTTCTGGAATCAGCTCAGCTAGAGTAATCGGAAAATTGAGACAAAATGTGGGTGTTCCATTAAAAAAAATGACGGTGACGTAATTACTCGAAAGTAATTCACCCTGTATATTAGATCATTATTTTAAAATACGGTAAATTAAAATAAAAAATCGACGTGTTTCAGGATTATATCTTAAAATGGTCTGTTTAGCTAAAAATGAATTTGTTCCATACTTTACGGACACCGTGTATACAAATTCTGCAAACATGTCGATTTCTTATCTCAAATGATTTTCATGAAGAATAACTCATTCGAATATTATAATCTTTTATATATTTGTGAAATGAAGAACAAGGACTTTTTTCTGTTGAAAATTTTTTCATCTGATTGCAGATTTCATCATCATTATGCAAGACATCTTATGTTATCTTGAGGATTGGAACTGCGGCAAAATGCACTGAGGGATTAAGATGATAAACCATGTACAGTGAAATAGGGAAGGATCCCACCACAAGGTTGGCAGACTGTTTGCTCGAACAGTAAAAACTAAGATGGGAATTTGTGAATTGCTATATCGTACCATTTTTTTGTGGACGCTATGGTTTTTACTACCCCTAAGTGCACAACAGTTCATGTGGACCACCATATATGTTGACGCCAACAGTAAGTTCCAAATAACACGTGATATTAAATCAGAACAAATAAAGTAACCAACAGGTGACACATTAAGCTTGCTGTATCTCCTCTATTTCCCGAGGAAATCCCAACAAATAAGCCTGATCTGTTTCCTGATAAGATTAGGAACTGTTTCACATCCTGCAGCGTACCTTTATTGCCAAGAATTTATCTTTCCAGATCAAATCGACCTGTGGACTCAAAAAGCAGAAGGCTGCCAATGCCCATGGGACAAAAACAGCTACGAGTGTGCATGCTGTGTAGAGGATGGAGGTTGCCCCTGTGGAAAACGCTTTCCCAATCGCTGTGCACAGTGCGGACTTGAATTTTATTGCGATCATAGTAAGTATGGAGTGAAATTTCCTTGACCTTATAATGGAAATGAAATATTGAGGAGCAGATCCCAACAGGATCAGTATCATCCCTCTTCCTAAAACCAATTTATTGATCTGGTATATTCCTGACTGGATAAGAGAACTTTCATTCCGCATTTCCTGACAATTGAGAATTTCCGATGGCTATACGTTAGCTCTTACATAACGAATGACCGTTTTTCTTGGTCTGGACGTCAATCAACTCTCCAATAGAAAACGACTAGTTCATTTCCATTAGTGTATAATTCGACTTGAAAGGATCCTAACTGCCGTAAATAGCTTTTGTTATTTGTACTAGTTTTCATGCAATTAGCTTTCATTGATTAGAGAGAAACTGCGAAGCTGGAATAAGAGACGACGTTTTTATCCGATGTTGGAGTTTTCCACTCATGAATAACGAGAAACTCGATACTCCCCGAAAGCTACTCACTATTAAAAGCTCTCATTTTTCGAATAAAAAAGTCAGAATATTGATGGCAATGATATCTTGTTCGAAAATCCCTTGAAATCCGATTTGCGTAATGATCCAAATAGCCAAATAGGATTTATTATTCTCTAACTCTCGAAAAATACAGCCATCCTGATAAAATAATACCATCTTGAAAATTTTTTAATAACAATAAAATTGGTATCTTTTAGCCTTCCGGGAACTGCGATCAAATTGATCTTTTGTTCTCAACCCGATATCTGACGATAGACTTGAAATAAGTTCGGAACTGTACGCTTATACAATATATCCTCCAATGGACTAGTTTTCATTTTTTTGTTAAGGATTAATTCTAAAAATGTAAAATGAAACAAAAATGTGGAAGAATCATTGAAATATCTCTAGAAATGAAAAAGTTATGGGACTTTGAAGTTGCGCTTGGAAGAATAATTTCATAGTCTAGTGTGTGACGTCACGCCACTTACACGAGGCGACTGGTATTCGCAGAGTGCTTAAGAATTCATTGGTGTACAATCACTTGTGCCGTTCGTGTCATGTTTTTTTCGTTACACGATGGCTGAAATAAAAAAAAATCCTACAAATATTGTATTGTGCCTATGCGTGCAAGCACGACAATTAAAATCCCCAATAAATTGTTTTTTCATGAACCAAATGACATGAATCAAAGGAAGAAGTGTTGCAAATTAGTGAGGCGTGACTTAATTGGACCTAAAACTACTTCATATGTGTGTGAAGATCTTTTTGATGTAAGAACCTATCAGTACTAGCTGTCTATTTCTGATAATAAAAATAAGTAAGTTGTTTTGAAATAAGTTATTGAGTAAAAATAACTTTGTCCTTTCACGAAGCCTTCTTCCATTATGGTGACATGAAAACAAAACTCGAGTTAAAACTACACTGTACAACTACAAACGGCGCGAGAGCCGTGGCGCGGCTAAGTATTTAAACGTAATTTATGGTGTAGCGATCACAGGCAAGTGGCGTGACGTCACAGACGAGTCGGAGACCAAAGACGTTCCGCGCTAAAATACGTAAATTTAAATAATCTATTTCTCAGTCATTTATTGATGGAATTTCAAAATTTTTTCACTGATTTATCAGTTTTGCTCTATATTTTAATTATATCGTGTCAAATATAGTATTATCAACATCACTAAACCAGTCCATTGTTGATAACCCATCTCATTGGTAGGAAAATCATAGAAAATATAAAACTTGTTCTGATTAAGAATTAATAATGGATCAATGTTCCACAGTTCTAGCGGTGAAAATTTCGTCATGAATGAAACGGTGTAAGAGAAGTAAAGCCTTGAGGAAATTCTGCAGCGTTTTTTTTATAGATACTAAGTATTCCGATAGAGTGGTTCTACAACTGTGAAAATCGAGGTTGAGAATACTCGAGAGATCTTGAGTTCTGAAGAGATCTCAAGTTCCTTGGAAGTAATTATATCGAGTTTCGTCTTGGATGATCGGTCGGTATCTTCTGTATCTAATTTTGTATGGATTCGGAACAGATAAAACTTCTGAATGTCTCGAAAGGATCATAACAACTTTGGCGGTGATTTGATAATTCGCCTTTCTTTAAAAATTTCTATGAACTGATATTGTAGTGAATATTATCATCGATATAATCAACCTTAGGTATACCTATCTCTGAACGATTTCAAAGGTAGAAATTTCCTAATCGAATCGTCGAATCAGTTGAAAAAATTGAAAAAACCACTTACGTGTAGTCAGGAATTTTTGAGTTCTCATGCATTAAGCTCGAATTCAACACTTGGAGACCGTTAAATTGTATATAGGTAAATCCAAGGGTGCAATTGGCGTATAAATTAACAAGAGCTTTCCTCATTTGGTTTCTGGCAAGAGTTATCATGTTTACGAATGGCCGGCCGACTGAACGGAATGAATCGAATTTGAGAAAGGAAATCAGTGAGTCGAACCTTAGCATTCGATATAATCAAATTTCGAAAATTACAGACATTGTGACAAGCGTCCCCAAAAGTATTTATAATGTTTTTTTTTCTTTTAGTGTGTAACGTGAGTATCGTTTCATCGGAGCTGAAAGAAAAGTCGGGAAAATCCTTCGGTCAGATAAAATCTCCTTCTTTACAAGGACCAGATGCTTGCTCCTACACTTTCATTCCTGATAGAACTGAGAGGGTGGAAATTCAAATATACAGGGTAGTCAACATTGGAAGGCACAATGGAACGATGTGAGTAAATCAAATATATTATTTGGGAAAAATGATTTCACATCTAGTGAAAAAAGTAATTTCAACCTCTTAATTTGTTTAAATAGAGCTAAACAGTCTTTGCACATAGGTATCTACTGATATCATGGAAAAATCTAGCTAATTTTTTATGTGAACTGTCTATAGCACTGCTGTCAGTAAATTTTGGAATTTTCCATCATCCACATTTTTTTTATCTTGTGCCAGAATCAAATTTTTAACTTTTCAAAATTAAATTCTAAATAACATGGAAAGCATTTAAAATTTTGACGAAATATAATTCTGATTTGAGAAAAATGATCTTAATTTAAAAAATTTTGTTTTAATTTTGAAGTTAAAAATAATCAATAGGTTTTTCTTCCATTTCAATTCTGATTCTGAAAACATAGCAGTAGCTGCATAGGGCATTTTTTTTTTCAGTTGCAATGGAGGTTTTCTACAACTGGCTGCTGGAACTGAACCAATGTATAGTATTAGCGATTATCAAATTTGTGGTGTCAACGAAAGGTATTCTCCTCCTGTTGTGTTCTACTCTGACGATGATATAGCAACTCTTCTTATGCAGTGAGTGTTCATGATTATTATAACTGGTATTGCTTCTCATTCATTCAAATATTCTTTGTCAGAAAAAATTTATTTATAATGCAAGTGTAAAAGTCATTGTAATAACTTTTTTGAATGAACGCATGTTAGAATGAGTCTTGTGTACGAATATTATACATTACGCCTCTAATTCACTCAATTTTCAATTGAAATTAATGGAATGCTTCGATAAATATCGCTTAGTTTTTTTTTCATTGGAAAATGTTGATTGGCAGAACTGTCCGACAGAATATACGTATTTGCTACAGAATTAGAGAAAAGCTCGTTAACGAAAAACAAAAAATATTCGGAGTGAATTATCAAGGTGAAAATTTTCGAGGAGATAACTTCAAATGAAAAATGTATAGTTAACTTTCCTATCGGAAAATTCAATACAAAAATTAATCATTTTCACGTCAATCGTATCTTCAAACGCAGAGACTGTTTTTTTTTAAGAGATAACTATGTTGAAAAAATTTACGCGATTTTCTGGTTGCACTTGTTTTAGGAATAGCCAAATCTCTGTTATTTGCCCGACGAGTGGTAGGACTCGCTGATGAATAATTGGTGGTCAAAATCGATTCTGTTCGTCATTCTTAGCCCCGAGTACACTATTGCTATCAAATGATTTGTGCTAAAGACTTGCTTAATGGGTAAATTCTGTATATTCATATGAAATTCTGATTCTCCAATCATTTAAAATATTTCCTTTCATTTTGATACGTTACAAAATGGTAAAACAAATCTTCATACAAAATTTCTTCATTTATAGATTTGTAAAATATTGGTTTTTAATCCGTCGGATTTCACTGAAATTTTGCATGTACCTATTGAAAATTCCAGCGATGAAGTGAATTTTCTCAAAATTCAGATATTCATCTGAGGCACGGAAAAAATAATCACAGAATATCTCTCGAATAATGGACTGATTTGTTTCAATTTTTCGGTTATTTGAAGAGAGAGTCAAAAAATTCCAAGATACAAGAAGATCAACGAAGAACGGAATCATCGCAAAAAAAATTGATGTCATCTAAAATAGACGAATAAGAAAACCTACAGAATGTCATTCCCCCATGATCAGGGGGAAATCGAACGTCACAAGCATGCATTTATTATTTTTATATGTTTGCTCTTTTTCCGAAGCAGGGCCGTATCTAGGGCGTGCAAAGGTGGCACTGGCCTAAAATAATTACAAGATGAACAAAACTTTAAGGTAAGAATATAAATATGGCTATGGTCAAGAGTGCCGTAATCTAGTCATAAATATTACGGTCGCGCGTCGGCATATGTGCTTACCCCTATTTTGACGAATTTTTTGCGCTTCATCAAGCTTGTCAGTATTTCTTCTTTTTCTTTGATACAATTTAATAACAATCGGTTTTTTATATCTTCAAGAGTTATCTCTTTATATGTATATGAAATGTGTATTTCAATGGTTTCATTGAGAATAAGTAAATATATACAGGGTGTTCAGGAGAATACATAGTTGCGAAAAAAATTAAGGATGATTCCTTGTCAAAAAATAGGGTGGGTCTTTCATATAAACCGTTTTCTTTGAGCCTCTTCCCGCTTAGTTACAGCCCTCTAAAGATGGCGCCTGAAAAGTGTTTTTTAATTTTCTTCTTGAAAACCGAAAAATTCACAAAAATGAAATCAAACTGACATTTTATTCGGACGAGAAGGCATTCAAAAAAACAGTTGGTGGTGCTCCTCAATGATTTCAAGGGGTAGAAAAAGCCACCCCTAAAACTTGTTTCGCAATTAATTTATCTTTATTCATATTTTACAAGAAGCAAATTAATTTTGGATAGACTGGTCCATTCTGAACGATTAAGATCTCAACAGATAATACGCCTGAGTTGGGGAGGTTGGAATTATTTTCGACCTCAAATTTATCCAATGGGCGGATGTCAAAACGTTTTATTTTATTGAGAACTGGTACAAATATAGAATAACTCTAACAAAAAAAAAAATTATAAACTTTTCACAAATTAAAAACAACTTTTCGTGCGCCATCTTCAAGGAGCTGTAACTAAGCAAGGGGTGGCTCAAAAAAAAAGTTTCAATGAAAGACCCACATTATTTTTTGACAAGGAGTCGCTCCCAGAATTTTTTCGCAACCATTCATATACAGCCTGTATAATTTTCTCGCGATTTATAAGGTAACAAGAATAATGAAATAATGAGGGTCCTCCACCTGAATTGAGAATGTGATGTGATTGTTATTTCGCTAAGAAAATTGGCGTCATTACCTACTTCTTCAAATCCGTTCGAAAATATAGAATCCGCATTATTCGCAGAAAAGAGAAATCTCAATAAATACCGTGGCAAGCGCAAAATAACAACTTCAGTCACGATTGAAAATAAAGGAATATTTTGGGGACGGAATAAATCCCTTCCACTTCCAAATTAAATACACCGGCTCAGTGCAAAGTTCATAAAAAATAACGAATAGAGTTGTACTGTGTTATTCCTGTATAGTTTATAGGATCCTGGGATCAATAGCTCGCCATATCAGGCATCAATAAACAAAACAAATTTTGAATGCTTCAATTTAATCATCACCTCCTTCTCTTCGTCACGCTGAGGATCACATCATAGTCTGTTTATATTTCGCTGCGCTCATTCGTAGAAATATTTACAAATCTGGCTTGTTTGCGATTGTCAGAATGAATCAATATTTAATTTGGTCCAAAATACTCCAAATAAAAAAGATCAATTATTGTTATTAATTTGTTTATTATTATTATTGATTATACAGCCGAAATAATATTGTGTATAATTTTAAAATTTCAACGAAAATTATGAACAGAAAAATACTATAAGAAAATATAATGGATGAAAAAAAAATCTTCCAAAATTGGGGACGCTACCTATTATATTGCCACAGGCGCAAGAGTACGTAGATACGGCTCTGTCCAGAAGAATATTTTTCCATAAAGGTGATAAATGTGTCTCATGATTTAAAATGATCTCAGACAATTGAACTCGACTAACTGATGAAGAATACGAGGTCAAATTCGAGTAAATACGTCTGACCATCCATATCCAACATACCTTTCGAAGGAAATTAACTTGTGAATATCTAATGATTAGATCAGTTTGAAAATTTCATTCCATATCAACGCCCAAAATCCAAAATTATCCAAGTAATGGATAATTTTCTTTCGATATTGTTTTTGAATATTTCATGAACCTGATAATTTTACTAATCTAATTTTTCACACCAGGATCTATTCCTTTGCCTTTTCAATTTTAGTGAAATTTAGATTGCGAAATCTACCTACCTAACTTATAACGAAAAGGAATAGCTGAGAGCTAATTGTTATAAATAGTGAAACCAATTATTCAATTACCTTGTAGGTATGGACTTCTTTAGATATTATTGGATGCTCGACCATCTGCACTATATTTCAATAAAGTTAGTTCTCAACTAGAAATTTACTCCATAGCCATCGAATCGAATCATGTCATTCTATGTTTTCACGGCATCATGTTACTTCGCAGGTTTATTGAAAAATTAATTCAGTTCATTAGTAATTTCGTGAAAAATTACGTGAATTCAAATTCAAACAAGCGCCCATAAGCTGCTTACTTCACGTCATTGATTTTCACATATTGTTCTATTTCGGGTGTCCGTTTTCAGTTGGTAATTATAGAGAACTCTATATATAGGATTAGTTTGCGATTATCGATTGATGCCGATTCTTGATTGATCCCCCTAACCTAACCTAGCCTTCACCCGTGGAAAACTCTGGAAGATGAAAGGAATTCTCTGGTTGATTCTTAGATTTCATATCTACTCAATATATCTGAGAGTTTTGAGTACGGCTTCTCGAAGATTTTTTATTATAAATAATATACTCCACCCGCCATCGACAAAGTAAAAAGAATACTGGACTTATAAGTGTCCATTCTCTACCTAAATTGAGAATGTGATTGTTATTCCCTAAAGAATTGACGTGATTGACTATACTTCGTCAAATCCGTGTGAAAATATAGAATCCGTATTTTTCGCATAAAAGAGAAACTCAACAAATACCGTCTGCGATGTAACTACTTCAGGCGCGATTGAAAAAGAAAATATTTTGGGGACAGAAAGAGAACCCTCCACTTCCAAATTAAATTCGAAGGCTGAGTGAAAAGTTTATAAAAAATAACGAAGAGGGTCCCACTGAGATGTTCCTGTTTAGGTTCCTGAGAACGTCAGCTCTTGCTTCGGTAAACAAAACGAATTTTGAATACTCCAATTTAATCATCACCGCCTTCTCTTCACATTTTACATGATTATGATTCGATTAAAGTTCATGCGATGCAATGCTGCTGAAAAAGCCATCTTCACCTGAAGAAACAACACCTACTAAAATTTGTGCACTTTGGCGAAATAAGAAATGCAGCGCATTCCTGTAATCAACGTAAAATCAACTGACCAGCTGTCAAAAATATGGTCAAGTGTTATTTGAGTAGCTGAAAGTACTTTGATTCGATCATCCTGTCAGTTAACACGTTGGTAGAATATGACACGTGAATTGTACGTCAAGCTTCATTTCGGGTTTCTGAAACGAAGTTTAAAGCTTAATCAAAGATCAAAGCTATGTGTCGAAGCTATGTTCAACTAATTGGTTATGTTTGGCGAATTAACTTGCTAGAGATATTGTTTATTAACGTAGTTTCCAAGGAAATCTTCATTTTATCGGTATGTATAACAATAATTATACATAGACGTACAACCTTGCTTCCGCCGTTTTTTTCCGAAATTCGAGGCTGTATTGTATATTACTGGTTGGATATTTATGATTCAAAGTATTGTCCATCGCTGGCCACTACTTCCTGCCATCTTTCAGGCAGCGTACGAATCCCACGTTGAAAAAACTGGTCATCTGTTGAAGCGATCCACGAATCGACCCAATTTTTTACTTCTTCATAAGACCGGAATTGCTGGTCAGCCAGGCCGTGTGTCATTGATCGAAACGAGTGATAGTCCGAAGGAGCAACGTCTGGAGAATACGGCGAGTGGGGTAGGACTTTTCATTTCAACGTTTTCAAGAATGTCTTGTCCACTTTCGCAACATGGGTTGAGCATTGTCATGCTGTAAAATCTTTACTTTACCTTGTCTCTCGTTGTATTGCGGGTGTTTTTCTGTCAATGGTCGCCTCAAACGCATTCATTACGTTCGATAACGATGGCCTGTGATTGTTTCAGTCGGGTTTAACAACTCATAATACACTACGCTGAGCTGGTCCCACCAAATTCGGAGCAGGATCTCAAAACCGTGAATTTTCAGTTTGGCCACCGACGTAGAGGCATGATTATTGTAGTGAACCCACTTTTCGTCTGCAGTGCGATGCAGAAATCCCTTTCATCTTTGCCTTGCAAGGAGATGGTCTCAAGCAAACGCCGTTCAACATCTTTCAGCTTCAACTCGTACGGCCCCCAATTTCCTTGTTCCTGAATCATTCCCATGACTTTCAGGCGTATTGAAATGGCTTATTGCGTCACTCGCAATGATCTTGCCCCACCTTCAACTTTGTTACTAAAAGAGGTACAAAAAAAAGTTTTCTACAAAAGTTTTTTAAAATGATTTCACAAAACGAAATATATACAGGGTGGGCAACATTGATAGCAACTTCATTTTTTCAAATGGAACACCCTGTATATTTCTCCATATTTGACTAGCTCTTTTTCCCCTGATTTCGAATATATAACATATGTTTGGCCTATCTCTCTTATTCTGAGTACTACAGAGTTTCAAATTTTAAGAACCACCTGGCAAGCCAAGTAATCAGTTTTCAAGTGGTAGACTGCGATAACTGAAAATGCCCTTTTTTGATTTATCTCGTTGGCAACGATATGACATACATTTTTCACTATAAATTGGAATTGGATGATTTGAATGCAATTCCATGTATTCTCTCCTTGTAGCTTTCTTATTTTTATTGTTCTTCACATAAAATGAAAATATTTCAGATTTTTCCGCTTCTGTTTAGTGCATATTCGATGAATAGTTTCATTCAATGACAAACGTATGTCATAAATCGTTGCCCACGAGATAACTCAAAAAAAGACATTTTGAATTATCGCAGCTTTCCACTTGAAAACTGATTACTTAGCTTGCCAGGAGGTTCTTAAAATTTGAAACTCTGTGGTACTCAGAATAAGAGAGATAGGCCACACATATGTTATATACATATTCGAAATCAGGGGAAAAAGAGCTAGTCCGATATAGAAGAATATACAGGGTGTTTCATTTTAAAAAATGAAGTTGCTATCAATATGTTGCCCACTCTGTATATATTTCTTTTTGTGAAATCATTTCAAAATACACTAGTCGATTTCGTGGAACTTTTGTACAAAACATTTTTTGTACCTCTTTCAGTAACAAAGTTAAAGGGGGGGGGGTCAAATTATGGTGAAAAACCCGGTACTTAGTGTCAATAATATAATTTTCTCTGGAAAGCCATTTTTATAACATATCTATTTGATGCTTTTTCCGAATTTTATTGTTCATATAAAACCAACAAAACCATAGGAAACTTGAGCTGAGTAGCGAAAAAATTATCTTATGAGTCCGTAACAAAATATTCGAAGGAGATTTTTCAGGTAAATATAAAATAACAATTTTAATTACTTATGAAAAATTCACCAAGAATTTTGGACAAGAAATAGGTACCCAATATCTGTGTAATTGCAAATCCAATCTGGTTGAGTTTGTGGCTGTTCTCATAATTTTTGGGATAAATAATGAATGGGTGAAATTTAATTAAGTTAACTTCTGAAAATTCATTGTGTAGATTTTTATCACGAATTTATCTTTTAGAAAAAGAATTGAAGAAGTGGTTTAATTTTTTACTTAATTTTTCACTGAACAACTTCTCAGAAACCCAATCTGATTTGACATAGCTGTCAAGTTGAATGTTATGTCAATTGAACTATTGAACAACGGTTTGATCAGTATTTCAGAAATCGGAGGTTTACTCAAATTTTCATGAAAATCTATGAAAGCGTTCAAGAGCTATACCGGTTGGAAAGTTTCGATAAAATGCAAAAAACACCCTGCAACTCATGGATTTGAACATAAAACACATCGTATATTCTGATGAGAGTGTTCAAACAATTTTCTGAAGATTTTCTATCAGAAAAAATAAACGAGAACCACTCCACTCACAATTGAAAAGGTAACAAGAATAATGAAATAATGAGGGTCCTTTCTCCACCTGAATTGGGAATGTGATGTGATTGTTATTTCGCTAATAAAATTGGCGTCATTACCTACTTCTTCAAATCCGTTCGAAAATATAGAATCCGCATTATTCGCAGAAAAGAGAAATCTCAATAAATACCGTGGCAAGCGCAAAATAACAACTTCAGTCACGATTGAAAATAAAGGAATATTTTGGGGACGGAATAAATCCCTTCCACTTCTAAATTAAATACACCGGCTCAGTACAAAGTGGATAAAAAATAACGAATAGGGTTGTACTGCGTTATTCCTGTACAGGATCCTGGGATCAATAGCTCGCCATATCCGGCATCAATAAACAAAACAAATTTTGAATTCTCCAATTTAATCATCACCTCCTTCTCTTCGTCACGCTGGGGATCACATCCATGGTCTGTTTTCATTTCGCTGCGCTCATACGTGAAAAGATTACAAATCTGGCTTGTTTGCGATTGTCAGAATGAATCAATGTCCAAAATACTCCAAATCCAAATATCACGCTATCGGTTTTAATTTTCTGCTTTAATATGAAAAAATCTGCGTCTGAGGCTCATCGTATATTCTCAAATACCTATGGTAAGGCCGCTATTAGTAAAAAAACCTGCCCAGAGTGGTTCAAAACTCGTGTCAAACGCAACAATAATTGGCAGGACAATTGGGAGTGACGCAACAAGCCATTTCAAGCCTGAAAGTCATGGGAATGATTCAGAAAAAAGGAATTTGGGTGCCGTATGAGTTGAAGCCGAGATGTGTTGAACGGCGTTTGTTTGTTTGTGAATAGCTGCCTACAAGGCTAAGACGGAAGGGATTTCTGCATCGTATTGTGACTGGAGACGAAGAATTGGTTCAGAACGATAATCCCAAGCGCAGAAAATCATGGGGATATCCCGGCCATGCTTCCATATCGACAGCCAAACCAAATATTCACGGTTCCAAGATCATGCTCAGCATTTGGTGGGACCAGCTGGGGGTAGTGTATTATGATTTGTTATAACCGATGAATTTTTTGGATGAATAATGAATGAGCATTTAATGTAGTCAACTTCTGAAAATTAATTTGCTAGATTTTTATCACAAATTTATCGTTGAGGGAAAGAAGTGGGTTAATCTTTTAGTTAATGTCTTACTGAACAACATTACAGAAACCCAATCTAAATTGACATCGATATCAAGTTGAATGTTGTGTCAATTAAACAACTGTTACTCTCTCAAATTTTTATGAAAATCTATGAAAGCGTTCAAGAGTTAGGAATGCCGGTTGAAAATTATCGATAGAGTGCATAGAACACCCTGCATCTCATGGATAAATGTACTGAGGAAAATATTCAACACTGATTCAGACTATCCAAATTGTTCCGAATTTGCACTGAAAACATGTACACTTATTGATGAAACACATTGTATATTCTGATGAGAGTCTTTAAACGATTTTCTGAAGATTTTCTATCAGAAAAAATAAACGAGAACGACTCGCAATTTATAAGGTAACAGAAATAATATAATAATGAGGGTCCTTTCTCCACCTGAATTGGGAATGTGATGTGATTGTTATTTCGCTAATAAAATTGGCGTTATTACCTCCTTCTTCAGATCCTTTCGAAAATATAGAATCAGTTATAATATCACAAGAGCCTAGACAATATTCGATTATACACCGATTCACAAGACGTAGTTCGCGAAACATCACGAGAGCGCATCTCGAGTGGTGTTTTGCGAAGTACGTCGAGTGAAGAGGTTCGTATAATCGAAACATATTGTCTATGCTCGAGTGGTAGTCGTTACGATGATATAACAAATAATTTCAATAACTTCAACCAAAGCACTGCATTTTGATAATTCAATGATCATTTCACTGAGCTTGACTTTCATTTTTTGGCGAACGCCCGAGAATGTTACTATGGGAATGATCACAATATGGCAACAGGCGATTATACCACGTCGTCAAGTATTATATTCACTTATCAATACGACGTAACTAAGGGAAGTTTACGGATTATATTGGTTCATCAGAACATGAATTGTATAATCTGCATTATTCGCAGAAAAGAGAAATCTCAATAAATACCGTGGCAAGCGCAAAATAACAACTTCAGTCACGATTGAAAATAAAGGAATATTTTGGGGACGGAATAAATCCCTTCCACTTCTAAATTAAATACACCGGCTTAATGCAAAGTTTATAAAAAATACTGCGTTATTCCTGTATAGGATCCTAGGATCAATAGCTCGCTATATTCGGCATCAATGAACAAAACAAATTTTGAATGCTTCAATTTAATCATCACCTCCTTCTCTTCGTCACGCTGGGGATCACATCCATGGTCTGTTTTCATTTCGCTGCGCTCATACGTAGAAAGATTACAAATCTGGCTTGTTTGCGATTGTCAGAATGAATCAATATTTCGTTTGGTCCAAAATACTCCAAATATCACGCTATTCGTCTCTACCTCACAGGTATTCCGAATTTCCAGATCAATTCCTTCCGCTGAGCGCTCTGGAATTATGTCTATTTCCTTTTCATCCAGATGGGGTTTTGAAGTTATTCGAAAGTCAATACGACCGTGCATTTTTGACGCAACTGGTTATTGCTCAATGAAATGTGCTTCATTGAGGTTGACACCAAGTCGCTTTTTTCAGTATTTTTCCTGTTATTCGAACTGGAATCTTCATTTATGTTTAACGCTCGGAGCAATAAAATACATAGAAGTACAGAGTATTGTGAAGTCAAATTTTTTTCATCTCCATCTAAACTTGAAAGTTGAAGTAGAAGCATTCTAACCTAGATAATTTTTCAATTAGTGGTTGACGCTTATTCCACAACCACTAGGTGTGGCAAAAATCTCATGTGTCCTTCGCTCCTTAAAAAAATTATTATTTATTTCCGTTCTTGTTATACTATTATCTCCCGAAAAGATCTAATTCATGCATCTTAGAGCCATTTAAAGAAATATCTTGCAATCAATAGAATTCCCTGTTATCTTATATTAGGTGTACAACTTTGCTCCCGCTGTTTTGCAATAAATGGCTGTATCGATAAGTGGTAGTCGAAATAAATAGATCGTAAATGTCATACAATAAGCTTAGGTATTAGTAAACATAACGCCATCGAAATATTAGTCGTTTTGTGTTTGCATCATAAAGTTATTCTCGATTAAACATGTCAGCTTACGAGCAAAATTCTCGTCATTTGCGGTAGGTTTTAATTTTCTGCATTAATATGAAGCAATCTGCGGCTGAGGCTAATCGAACGCTATCAAATACCTATGGTGAGACCGCTATTAGTGGAAGAACGTGTCGAGAGTGGTTTCAATGCTTCAAGAACGGTGATTTCGACGTCGAAGGCGATGGAAAAGAGAAGGTTATCGAAGATGCAGAATTGGAGGCTTTACTTGATCAAGACTCGTGCCAAACGCAACGAGAATTGGCAAGATCATTGGGAGTGACAACAAGCCATTTCAAAACGCCTAAAAGTCATTGGAATTATTCAGAAAGAAAGAAATTGGGTGCCGAGAGATGTTGATCGGCGTTTGTTTGCTTGTTTGTTGATTTTCAGCATGGCAATGCTCGACCTCATGTTGCGCAAGTGGTCAAGACATACTTGGAAACGTTGAAATGGGAAGTCCTACCCCACCCGCCGTATTTTCCAGACGTTGCTCCCTCGGACTATCACTTGTTTCGATCTATGCCACCCGGCCTAGCTGAAAGCATTTCCAGTCTTATGAAGGAGTAAAAAATACGATCGCTTCAAAAGATGACCAGTTTTTTCAACACGGAATTCGTATGGTGCCCGAAAGATGAGAGAAAGTAGTAGCCAGCGCTGGACAATACTTTGAATCATAAATATATGAACAGTTTTTTAAAATGAAGCCTCGAATTTCGAAAGAAAACGGCGCAAGCAAAGTTGTACGCCTATGTTATTTGATATTTATTCGATTGTTCGAAATATATCTTAAACCGTCTGTTTTCTTCAGTTTCATCTTGTCGGAAAAACCAATGCGTTTCGATACTGAATAAGTAGAATAGAGAATTTTGATCCCGTTGTTAATTTTTCGATGATTCAAGTTTTTTCTCAGTTTCCGAGATTGAAATCAGTTTCCAATTTAGACCAATTTCGACTATTCGTTTTCGTTACTTTCGCATGTGGATTTCTGATGAAAGAACTAAATTTCAATCAGAAGAAGCAGGCCTCTAAATTGGAAGACCAAGTTGCAACATTCCCGATCTCTAGCCAATTGATCTCCGGAAAAGAGTCAGAATGTATACAAACCTCAAGTCAGAAAATCCAGGTAGGATTAAATATTTTTCTTGGATGATTCTTGAATTTCCGGGTCTTAAATAGCGTCTGCGAACCAATTATACAGTCAACTCGAATCGTCAACAATGCATCAAAGCCCCAACCTGAATGCATTGTCAGCTTTTATCAAAATCGGGCAAGAAGAACGCGAAATAAGATCCTAGGAATTTCACGTTTGGGCATGAGCAAAGTGCAGGATATATCAAAATAAGATGAAATTTTTATCTAACTACTTATTAACTGATTCAAATAATCATACCAATTTTCATTAACATCGGACGCGAGATATAGAAATACCAGGTATTTTCCGTTTACGCATACTCGACGTACATCCTTCATCTGGAAAAGATTAATTTCGTATGTAACCATCTGCGCCCCAAAATGAATTCTACTACCAAATTCCAATTAGAATAGAATAATCATTGTAGAAGCTTCCACTACCATTGATGCAATCAGATGCAACAATACAGGGTTTTCCAATAAAAGGTTTCATTTTGATATTGAGAAAACACGAGTATATTTCAAGAGAACTCAATGGATGTTTATCTCGATGCAACGAGGAACGATGGAAAAGGATCTCAGTCAAATGATATTTTCTCTATGAAATTTTCCATGACCCATTCGCCCATTTGCGGCTGTATGTCCTCGATAAATTTACGAATTCCATCTTTAAGGTTTCAAATCGATTGTGTAGCAGTGACATAGAGTTGATTTTTAGGTAGCCCCTACATGTGTAGCAGTGACATAGAGTTTATTTTTAGGTAGCCCCGAAGAAAAAAGTCCAAAGGTGTTAAATCACAAGACATCGGTGGCCAATTATGATTACCTCTTCGAGAAATAACACTGCCCGAAAACTTTTCTGGCTAGTGCTGTCCTCCATAGCAATATCTTCCAATTCCAGCAATACAAGTCATTAATTATAGCTTGGTACTCTTGGTAGGAAAATCTATTCTCCGTATTAGTTACTCCCGCCTCATTATCGAATAGGTAAGGTCTAATTAAACTACCAACCCAATAACTGTACGAAACAGTGACAGGTTGAGGAATTATTCTTGGATTTTTCGAGCCTCAAATCCGACAATTCTAACATTACTAACTAATTACTAACGTAGCCTCTGAAGTAAAAATGTTTTAACTAAACTTGAGACTTAAGACAGACGAGGAATCGACAAACCTTGATTTTCGTCAATTCTTCAAACTACAGCAGCAATATTCTCAGTTTTCATTGAGCGACGCGAACGGTTTCGATACTTAACATCACTTACTTGAACCAGCATCTCAAAGATTCCTTCAGGTTAACTATTGTCGGCCGACAAGGTGCCAGCAAGCTGAGCCAAAAATGCTAATTTTTACTGCAAAGTTTTCACCATCTTTTAAGATGACTTCTAAAAATTTCAATGCGGTGTTGAATTGTGTGTCTTTCATGATAGACGTGGCGTAATTTTCACTTAAAAGTGTCAAAAGATGAAAGCTTGAAATGTTTCAGCTGCCTTATACCAGGTTATTCAAAATGAAACCCTTTCACGGGCGTAGCCAGGTTTCAGTTTCGGGGGGGGTTTTACATATTATAAAAAAAATCTTATGTTTTTTTTTTTAAATATATCAACTTTAAAAGAGCCAACCCATTCAGTCTATTTTCACTAGTTTTATTTTTCAGGTATGTTTTGAGAAAAAAAGCATTTTCAAAATCACTTTTTGAAATTTAGTTTATTTCTTCACATCGATTCCTATAAATATATTTAGGAAAAAAATACCGTCGTAGTATTTATACAACAGGGTACTCAAATTCAAATTTATGAGTAGAAAGTTTATATGCAAAAAACCGGTAAAAAATGATAGTTATCACCTTTTTTGCATTTTTTTCAATGTTTTATCATGAAATTTTGGTGGCAAACTTTAGCTTTGAATTCTGTACCCCAGAAACAGAGATAATAAATCGAAGAAATTAAAACTACCCCATCAACTGAGTTTCAGCAGAGATAGATATAATACGCCAATTTTGAACTATCGTTTGAGCCAGGTTTTTCGGACAAAAAACTTTATGGAAGAAAACGTCAGAAGATTAAATTTTTTTTGTATTTTTTTTAATGTTCCGTCACAGAATTTTGGTGCTAAATCTCAGATTCGGATTCAGAACCCAAAAAAAATAAAGGGGGTTTTTTTTTAGAGCTATAGAACTTTAAATTGCAATAAAACAACGATGGATTATTCGATTGATATGAATTTTATTTATCCGCAAGATAATCTTGTGGCATTACATTTTAAATATGATTTCTGGCATATGACCGCCACGGCTGGCTCGAATGTAGTCCAATCTGGACGTCCAATTTTCGATGACTTTTCCAACATTTGTGGCCGTATATCGGCAATAACACGGCGAATGTTGTCTTTCAAATGGTCAAGGGTTTGTGGCTTATCCGCATAGACCAATGACTTTACATAGCCCCACAGAAAGTAGTCTAGCGGTGTTAAATCACAAGATCTTGGAGGCCAATTGGTCCAAAACATGAAATTAGGCGGTCACCAAACGTGTCTTCCAATAAATCGATTGTGGCACGAGCTGTATGACATGTTGCGCCGTCTTGTTGGAACCACAGCTCCTGGACATCATGGTTGTTCAATTCAGGAATGAAAAAGTTAGTAATCATGGCTCTATACCGATCACCATTGACTGTAACGTTCTGGCCATCATCGTTTTTGAAGAAGTACGGACCAATGATTCCACCAGCCCATAAAGCGCACCAAACAGTCAGTTTTTCTGGATGTAACGCTGTTTCGACATACACTTGAGGATTAGCTTCACTCCAAATGCGGCAGTTTTGTTTGTTGACGTAGCCATTCAACCATAAGTGCGCTTCATCGCTAATGTAAGTAGTGCGCGATACAAATTCCGCACAGAACCATTATTTTCGAAATAAAATTGCACTATTTTCAAGCGTTGTTCAGGCGTCAGTCTATTCATGATGAATTGCCAAATCGAACTGAGAATAAATCACTTGACAGCTGTTAAATCGGTCACCATCTTGAACAGTAATGCCAACTTAAAGTTATATACCTCGAAAAAAAACACCCGTTACATACGATCGAAAAAATCAAACTAACCCATAACTTTCCTTTGAGGGGCACATGTGAGCACAAATTGACTGGATTACGTAGAGGTAATTTAATTCAAATTTCACATTACAAATTAATTGAACTGAGAGTGATAATTTCATTCACTTTTTACAAATTCCATTAAAAAATATTTTCGAGATTTTGAAGAAAAAAAGGTTTTTTTGGCATCTTTAACATTTCGGGGGGGGTTTGAACCCCCAAAACCCCCCCCCTGGCTACGCCCGTGAACCCTTTATATCGTCATATGTATATCGAATGGAGCAAAATCGAAACTTCCAATTCCTATACTTTTATTATTTTTATATGCTTTTCCGTTGCCTGAACACTATTATTCCGTAGAAGTGAAAATGGCATTTTATTGAAGGTATCAAGTTGTTTTATGTTTTTTGGCTTGTCACTCTGCAGGTTGAAATAGATGAATACGGTCTCAAACAAACACGCAGTGTTTTCCTTATTTTCTTTTCTTTTCCATTGTTGAATTTCCTCGTGTTCAAAAACTGCATGTCTATATTCTACTCGAAATACAGAACTCGTTTGATTCTATTCCTGTGCTGCAGCCTTTTGTTTGAATAACACAAAAGTGATCTAGTTAGAAGGAATCAACTGAATAAGGAACTCCATTCCTTTGAATTGAATTAAAACAAATGTTTCGAATGAAATTCTAACTACATAGAGGTAGTAAAAAGCATTGTTTGAAACGGGAATTGTAACCCCGTGAAGGCACAATCACAGAATTAAGACGCTGGGTAAACTAAATTCGTTTGTCGGTAATTTCTAAACCACTGAGAGTAATCTTGCATGCAGATTCCATCATAGATTAATTACGGTATAATGGAAAGCCCCCCTGCGATGAAGAGGCCTCTTCGAGTTGTCCAAGATCAAGTGGTAGTAGTTGGAAAGTGAGAATTGCAGAACAAAAAGAAGCTTTGTTGAACTGAAATATGATTGTTTGGAGTTTTTGAAATATGTTTAATTAATTAATGCAATTCTGTGGTTGACAGGACGAATGGAAATATAATTTCTTCTGGCAAGAACATACTTTGACAACATTATCATCCGAGTTAACTGTTTTAATTGTGAATTAGCTTTATGGTCACGGTGAAAAGTTGTTTCAAATTGGACCTTTTTGTTCGTTATGGAATAATGCATGATAATCGGGATCATATGGATTTTATGAATTTCAGGGAGACATAAATTTGAATTTATACAAGCTAATTTTGTGTTTTTAATTGGGGTGATATCAATTTATATTCAACAAAATATTCATTATGAAAGATTCCAACTTCACAGTGGACTCATTCAGAAAATTTTCATTAATCATTTCTGATGATGCATCGTTGTTAAAACGGCGTTGAACGCAAATAAACATACCGTGGCTAAGAGAATGAAGTCAACTTGAAAATATTTGTGTATCATTTTTATTTCCTATAATTTCTTCTAGTTTTTAAAAGAATCAGTATGGATTGAAATTGCTAATAATTTCTCGACATTTCAAATATCTTAGGAATTCTTTATTGTATACGAAGTCAGGAGCTTCTGAGAACACTCATCGTTCATGTGTTTATTTCATACATTATTTTTTATTTGTTTCATTTACTCTATTTCCTCTAATGCAAACAAAAAAATGTGTAGGATTTGTCAATACACCAAAAATGATGAACTAAAATTAAATATAAAGCAAAATCTGAAGCAACAAATAATACAAATATTTTAACTCATTAAATTTTCGTGTACATAATAAAATCTTAAAGCTAACAAGGAATTCCTCAAACCCAACTTATTCTACATTCTTTGTCCAACTATTGAAGGTGAGTTTAAATGTGTATTACTCCTAGAAAAGGGCGTATGAAGATTTCTATTCTATCTTGTATTAAAACTGCATATATGAACTTGATTGTTTGTTAATAATTTATCAAGATTTGAGTGTATGATAACACAAACTTCAAAACTGTGCAAACATGGCAATGTCAGAATCATATACTTACCTCTGAAAATAATTCTTACAGACGGTTGTCTCAGAAACTCCAGCAATAAAACGAATTAGTTTTTTCTGGGAAACAAATACGCCAGCAAGCGAGATTCCGCCTCGGCATGATGCAACATAATCAACTGCTTTACATCTTCTAAGGCTTCGAATTCATATCTGAAATATCTCCATCACAGTGCTTCATCATATCAAAACACTCGTCAACATGAAGACCCAAAAATTTCAAGGAATTTACCTCCTCGATTTATCTTGCATCAATTTTCAGATCCATATCCGACAGTCGCTTCTGCCTTTTATGAAAATTAATAGCGTGTGTTTTCTCAGAATTGAGATACAAGCTGTATGTGGAAAACCATTGGCGAGCGCATTCAGCAAGTAGTAGACGTATATTTGCATATTAACATATAAAATTCCGTATGAAATTTATGTAATACATAGTGATATAAACGATTAAAAATTGTGAAACAAAGCGAAGTAGGTATACAGGGTGTCCCGTAAAGACCACGTCAAACGGAGGGATAATGTAGATCAAAGGATAACCCACTTGCTATGACAAAATTCCCACTATAAAAGTCTTACCGTTTTCGAGATATTTTTTTTTAGAAAATAATGAATTTTTGCCCCTTTCAATAGTTTTGTCCTTACGGTTGGTACAATTTTACACCTCATTGTTTAATTTTTTCAGTAAAATATTGCTGAAAAATGATTTTAACCATTACACTAAAAACATCCTCCGAACATTTTAAAGGGGGGCTATGAGAAATATTTTTATTGGAAATTTTGGTAGTGGATTATTTTGTTCATAAAGTTTAGCCCATCGTACTGGAACCAAAATGAACTGAGCTACTGCTGCATATTACACAAATAAATTGTCTATTTTATAGTGATTTCAAAAAGGTATCACACAAGTCATTTGTTATTCAAAGAACAAAGATATTTTATCGAAATTGTTACGTTTCTGACAAAATCAAGTTTGTCAATTCTGTTGAGAAATTAACCAAAAAGGTGTAAAATTGTATCAACCGTAAGGACAAAACTATTGAAAGGGGTAAAAATTCATTATTTTCCAAAAAAAAAAATATCTCGAAAACGGTAAGACTTTTATAATGGGAATTTTGTCATAGCAGGTGGGTTATTCTTTGATCTACATTATCCTTCGGTTTGGCGTGGTCTTTACGGGACACTCTGTATAATACTTCACTACTAACTGACAGGGAAACTGCAACACCCAAAAGAAGCTGTTTAAATTTTATTTTTTTTGTTGGTAAAACACAGATAGTAAAGCAAGCAGTAAATGATTGAATTCGGAGAAAAAATGAAGGGTTTAAAATTTAATTTGAATTTGTTAATGATTTGTTTGTCCACTGCGACTATCTAAATACTCCCCAACACGTCCCGGTATTGATGCAATGAGATGGTCTATTTCTTCTTGAGGGATACTATTCCAAGCTACCTGTACTTCATGTCTCAGAGACGCCAAAGTCCGAAGGAGCTTAAATAACTTTCCAAGCCTTCTACCCATGATGTCCCAAACATGCTCTATGGGCGAAAAATCGGGGGCTCTGGGCGGTCATGGCAAAATATTTACATGGGTCGCTTCGAAAAAGTTTGAGCTAACCCTGGCAACATGAGGTCGGGCATTATCTTGCTAGAATATTGGATTCTCGAGCCGGTTAAAGTGAAGGAGGACATACGGCTCCACTATTTCTTGAAGGTAACGCGGCGCTGTCATGTACTGTCCGATGTACATGACGCTTAACATCAAACTGAGGCTCTCGTCTTTCTCCCCGACATATTCAAACCCTTTTTCGGCCATCATGTGCACCCAAGGAGAATCGAGATTCATCAGAAAAGATAACCTGATGCCATTCCACATTCCAATGTTGATGTTCTCTGCACCATTGTAATCGTTGCCGGCGATGCTCAACCCTCAGAGGTAACACAAGATAGTGTCGATAATGCTGCAGTCCAAAAGACCTTATCCGGCGATAAACCGTTCGTACAGTTACAGGATGGCCTTGTTCTACTAACCACTCATCAGCCAAAGATCGAGTTATCGCAAATCGGTCTCTAACGGCCATAAGTCTTAGACGTCGATCTCGAACTTCATTTGTGCCCCTTCGACGTCCAGTGCCTATTCTTTTACGATTTTTGGAATTATCAAACCACGCTTGACAACATCTCATAACAGTAGTTGGATTTCTGTTCGTACGGTTTGCGATTTCTCGAAATGACAATCCCGCCTCCCGTGAACAATAATTCGACCTCTTTTAAATTGACTTAGCTGGCGACAAATTCGGCGTACCCGTGCTCTTGACATTTTAACAACAACTGAACATCGACTTTATATCTCCTCGAATAGCTGGTTTGTTGTAAAATTTAAAAAACTTGCAAAAAACGACTACAATATTTGAGCAATAAAAATTGTTCTATCTATGTTTTACCGAAAAAAGTTTGAAATTCAAACAGCTCCTTTTGGGTGATGCAGTTTCTTTGTCAGTTACTATATGTTATGCGCACGGTTTAAACTCCTATCTGACAAAGTGAATACTCTTCATAATACCTACTTTCCTACGCCTCCTATATTTCAAATCAGTACACAAAAGAAAGCCCTCGTTTATATATCAAAGCCATTGACGAAAATTCAAATTTCCCTAGATCGCTCGGCTATATGAAATCAAGTGAAACATTCCCTTATCGAGTGATTCTAGCGATGAAACAATCTTCTTTTTGTCACTTTGATGTGGTAATATTGTCTGCCTTCTCGGAAAAACTGCGTCCTCGGTTGAATATGAGAGTGTAAGCATCCGAGGAAATAAACTGACGAAGAGAATAGCATGAAATGAACGTGCTTTAAATTCTTTAGGAGTCAAAGGAAAAATGAATACTTATGCTGAGAATTGTGCCGCCGCTTTTAAAAATGAAGTGCCTGGGAGAAAAGGGAAACGTTTCGAGGAAATTTCGCAGATTCGATTCTAATAGGCCTCCGTATGTACAGATACGGAAATGGAAAGATCGCCTAGAAGTTTTCGCAACAAACGGGACCCCGCTTCTGCCTCACAATGTCGATAATTTGGTATACATGCTGTTATGCTGTTTATCGTTGAGAAACATGAAAGTTGCTTGCAGATAAACAAATTGAGTTATAAACGCTCCTTTTTCGCCTTCTTTTGACATACCTACAGAATGACGACACGGTCCCGCACTTTTGTGAGCAACAGTTAGATAAACTTCAACATCCATAACTGATCAACATGCTGCAGGCATTCTTTTCAACTTTATTGAGCGGGGTTCTTTTCTGCTATTCCCGGAACTATGTAGCATTTTCAAGGTAGCTTCTGTGATATTTCAGAAATTGTTTTTATGTATGTCGTTCACCGAACATATCGCTCTATCATATTGTCACTTGTCACATTCAGCAAAAAGATCGGTAACGCTAGTAGCTCCGCTCCTGATAGATATCAGTTTGGTGACGTTACTTTTCTCTTCTGGATGGGTGGATCCTTCTTGAAGGTAATGTTATGATGAGGGACAATTTTCTGTTATACTATCGATTTCAATTTCCAAGTTTGCTTTCGGTATTATATTTCGGCTGGCTGAACTCTCGCCTAATATATAGGGTGTCCCGGGAAGAATGCGACAAACGAATACCATTAATTAAGGTCATCATGGAGGACCCGTATCAAGATGTTTCAATCTCCTGAGTGCCTTCGTTGGGGATATACAGGATGATGTTCATGTTATGAGTGAAATTTCACAGTTCAATAACTCTTTAACTAATCGACCGAATAATTTCAAATTTTGAAGTTTTGTCACCTTTTCCTATGGCCTTCCTTCAATATTTCTGAAATCGAATAAATCAGATCCGGACTAACAAAATTTTAGACTTTTTCTATTTTCTTGAATATCGGATCACTCTGTACGACAATATCATAATTTTTTTCGTTTTCGTAACCACAATGAATTAATTCATAATCAACATTCTTAAACTCAGCTTGCCACCGTCATACAGGTTGACAAATAAACATTCCCTCATGAAAGAAGTACAACCGATTCAACCGAATAAGATAGCGAAATCTGTGAAACAACTATATCATATCAACGTGCTCAAAAATGCATTAAAACAGAGGAATATCATTTTGAACAATATCTGCTGAACTGAAAATATTTTATTTTTGATTAATTGTTTTCAAGATCAAATATTTTCAATTTATTTGCTGTTTTTGTTCTATTCCTTATACAGCTTGTTGATTGAAAGTTTTCCTAAATAATTCGAGGAAAATTTAGGTGAGACATTCGTGAAGGGTGAAACAACTTCAATTATCGAGATAATTCTACCGATAAATTGAAGATATCTTGAACTATGAAATTTCTTTCATGAAGAAATGTTTATTGATCACCCTGAATATTGGCGCCAAGCAGAGATTTGAAATTTTTATTATGAATTAATTCTTTGTGATTACGAAAACGAAAAAAAGTGATGATATCAACATACAGGGTGATTCAATATTCAAGAAAATAGAAAAGGTCTTAAATTTTCCTAGTCCGGATCTGATTTCATCGATTTCAGAAATATTGAAGGAAGGCGATAGTAAAGGGCGACAAAACTTCAAAAATTGAAATTATTGAACTAAAAAAATTTCACTCATAAGGAAATGTTTATTGATCACCCTGTATGACCGTGCCAAGCCGAGATTTAGAACTTTTATAATGAATTATTATTATTATTATTATTATTATTATTATTATTATAACGTGATACAGAGTTGAGGCTTAGCCTATAAACTCTAAAATATGTTAAAATAAGTAATGTTGTCACAAATTACAAGCTTACAAAAATATTGAAAAAAAATTATAAGAAGAAAGGGATGAAAACAAAATTCGTGCTATTGAATGAAAAAAGATCACAAAAAAAAAAAAAACAATTCAATTTCACAAACACAGTGCATTCTGTGAGGCCCACAAGTCAAGTTTGTTCTTGAAACTGTTCACACTAGGCGCACAAACTATCTCGGTCGGCAATCTGTTCCAAACCTCGAATACTCTGTTGGAGATGAAGTACTGCCTGGTGGTGGTAAAGAATCTCTCACGTGAGAGTTTGAACATATGTCCTCTGAGATTATTTGAGTTGAGCACAAAAAGATGACTGAGGTCACAACCGAAGAGACTATGTAGCGATCTATAAGTTATTATGAGATCGCCCCTCAACCTCCTCAACGAGAACCTGGAGATATTCATTAGGGCTAACCTACTTTCATAATCTGGACGCACAAAGCCATACGGTATTCGGGTGGCCCTCCGCTGAACCGATTCTAGTAGAGTAGCATCCCTGATGAGGCAGGGATACCAGACAGGACCGGCGAACTCCAGAACTGGACGAATGTATGTCTTGTACAATTGCGCTGCAGTCATAGGATCGCAACCAGCAAAGGACCTCCCGAAGAGATAGAGAAGCTTTCTTGCTCTGCTCGTGCAGTGTGCTATATGCTGACTCCATGACAGATCCTCCGTCACAATCACACCCAGATCATTGTGAGCGGATACATTTTCAATCAGCTGCCCCTCAACATAATAAGAAAGTCTTGGATTCTTCTTTCCTAAATGTAACACCTTACACTTTTGAACATTTAACGGAAGCAGCCAGTCATCACACCACCTCGCCAGGGTGTTGAGATCCTCCTGTAGGACAGAACGATGGGTTGGACAACTGAACAGCTTTGTATCGTCCGCGTATGAACAACACTGAGAACTCATAGATGCCGGCAGATCCGAAATATATACAAGGAACAGAATGGGGCCCAGTACTGAACCCTGAGGCACGCCACTCAAAACATCCCTCATTGTAGACCTAGCTGAGCCCACTCTGACCGAAAACTTCCTGTTTGAAAGGAAGCTCCCAATCCAAGCGACCACATCGCCTCGAACGCCCACATGCCACAGTTTATGCAACAATCTTCTCAGAGGAACTCGATCGAAGGCACGGGCGAAATCAAGGTATATTACATCAACCGATTCACCAGCATCAACAGCCTTTGTCCACACGTTGAGACATTCCAACAAATTAGTGATTATAGACCTACCTGGAATGAATCCGTGCTGACCCTGAGGTAAGATATTATTGGACATTAAAAAGGGCAGCATAGCATTAGAAATGATCTTCTCCATTACTTTAACGGCTATTGAAGTTAGAGAGATAGGTCTATAATTTTCAGAAGACAGTCGATCACCTTTCTTGTATATAGGTGATACAGATGCCATTGTCCAACAACTTGGTAAGCGGTGAGATGTGAGAGAGGTTTTCATTATATCAGAAAGTGGGCAAGCAAGAGATCTCACGCAACTCTTAAAAAGCTTCATAGATAAGCCATCCACACCAGGTGCAGTGCCAGTCTTGAAGGATCCGATGACTTGTTGTACTGCCTCAGGAGTTATATCAACAGACTCAAAAGATAGCTGGGCACTTGGGGTCGCAATCTGTGGAAGAGCACCATCAGGCTCTCTTGAAAAAGCACGAGCGAAAGTATCAGCAAAGGTGTTAGCAGTACTCAAAGGGTCGTCACAAAGATTTTCAGATTCATCACGAATTACCGGAACAGAAACAGTGGTATTAAATGTTTGACGGACATATTTGAAGAAACTTTTCTTGTCACTACCCGACACCAACTTCGACTCGAACATTCTTTTAGCTGATTTTATGGTAAGAGAAAGATTATTTGAGTATCGCCTATGGATATCGAAATCAGCCTCACGCCCACTCCTAATATAGCGTTGCCACAAAGATTTTTTCAATTTTATTTGACAAATGATTTTCTCGTCGATCCAAGGTTTGACCGTATTCTGCCTCACTGTGACCGAGCGTGTGTGTCTTTCAACAGTCTCTACAATAATATGCTCCAACTTTTTCCACATATCCTCGACATCATTAGCATCCCAGAGTGTGCCCCAGCTAACCAACATAAGTTCCTCATCAACCTTCTGAAAATCGGTGATCTTTATTTTCTTTCTGGACATTGACGACCTATTCTTCACATGGAATTGTAATTTTGAGTACAGAACAACATGATCTGATTTGCCCACTGGTGATTCATAGTCCAAGGAGGATACCAAGTTTCTGTCATTCACAAGAATCAAATCCAAAATTGACGGATTTTGACCTATGCGAAATCTCGTAGGCTGGCTCACAAGCTGCTGGAGATGACATTTATTGATCATGTCAAGGAACCCAGCTGAGGGTGAGGCATTAGATGGTGAACTTATGACGGGCCACCTCAAGTCATTTAAATTGAAATCGCCTGCAATGAAAACATTCTTCTTTGAGTTCGATAAATCCTCAATCGCTTTGAACAAGAAGGAGTCATACGGACATGGTCTAGGACGATAAACACATCCTAATGTAATGGAGAAATCTGAAGTAGACAAATCAAGGAAAATATTATCTATACCAGGTGAAGGATAAGAATATGAAACAATGGAGTATTTATTTATAATATTAACACAAATATATATGCAGCAGCCCCCATGACCTGGAGTTGTAACACTATCGCACCTGTAAATGACATATCCCGGAATATTACACGAAGCATCAGGGATGTTTGAATTTAACCATGTCTCTGCGATCATAACAAAGTCAGGTTTAGCAACATCAATAAGCACCATTAATTCATTCTTCTTTGCCGATAGAGAAGCCAGGTTTGTATACATTATCTTCCATTCTTCAGGTAGTGTTAGTTTTTTGGAGGAGAATTGTCAAGTGCAGTAGAGGAAACAATTGTAGGCTCGCCCCTCATATACCTGATTGTTAAATTTTTCTCACCCCCGGCAATCCTGCTCTTGAGTTCATCTCGCATGCGATTAAGAGTTTCAAGCTGTTCGTGTGATTTATCGTCGGAAATGCGGAAACCCTTCAGCACAGGATTGCAGGCGATCACCTTCTTATTTTTCAGAATGTTGAGAGGGGTATTCAAATTGTTGAAACAAATCTTTACTGGACGGGGAACAGCAGATTTCTTCACCTTACCAACTCTAGATATAGCTGTGATGTTATTAGAGGCAGATTTTTCAATCTCGTTCACAAGTTTTTCAATGATTACGGCATCCTCCGTATCATTCACCTCCGGTATGTTCCTTACAATAATATTGTATGACCTCTTTATCCTCTCAATCATCTCCCGTGCACCACATGGTTCGGGACGGCCCACAGCCATACCGTCGGCAACTACAGCGGAAGCAGCCATCTGACCTCCAATGTCAGAGACCTTCATACGAAGCTCCATCACATCATCCGCTACGGATTGATTCTTTGTGGTTCCGAAAACGGAAAAAAATCATAATGTTCACTTACAGGGTGATCCAATATTCACGAAAATAGGAAAAGTCTGAAATTTTCCTAGTCCGGATCTGATTTACTCGAATTCAGAAATATTGAAGGAAGGCGATAGGAAAGGGTGACAAAACTTCAAAATTTGAAATTATTCGGTCGATTAGTTAAAGAGTTATTCAACAGTGAAATTTCACTCATAAGATGAACATCACCCTGTATATCCCAAACGAAGGCACTCAGGCGATTGAAACCTTTTGATACGGGTCCTCCTTGATGACTTTAATTCATGGTATTCGTTTGTCGCATTTTTCTCGGGACACCCTGTAGAAAGTGAAAATAGAGCTGTTATTCCAAGGAATGAAAATGGTTATGATAATACAATTCCTCTGTATACAGCAGATTTATTCAGAGAACATTTCAGAATGTTATTAAACATATATGTTTCAGTTTCCATTATTGCTATGTTTGAAATCTAAATTTCCACTGTCACAACTGTCACTTGTCAATTACTCAACATGTTACTAAAAAGTATCATAAGATAAATTGGCGTACATCCGTCCGTTCACAAGCACGATTGCTCTTGAACGGAAAAACCTAAAAACTTAAAACTTTCAGCGTAGGTTCGGATCTCGAATGCAATGTTTGAGTTCGTTAGAGGGCAAAATATGACTGATGCGGGTTCCGTAAATATGGATAATCGGAATTGTGTCTTCCCTATAATTTCAAGGCTACAGATTCTATAGAAATGAATTTTTGGGGCTACGCCACTGGATATGTAGAATTTTGGGTTATGAAATAAGATTTCTAAAAACCTGCAGGAAATTTGCAGATGTAATACGAATTATGTATTGTTCTTATCGACATACGCTTTTTAAGGAATCAGATCAGTACTACAAATTCTCTTTCATCTTCCATCAACTGAAAATAGTTATTTCAAAGTGGTTATTTGAGTTTTGTGATGTAATATTAGGCCAATTGAAAGTCCCCGATCTGATGCATAGATGGCGATGCTAGTATCAAATCCATATGATTTTTAGTTAGTACCAACCTTCAAACGATACGTGTCAAAATTTGACAGCAGTCCGACCATTAGTTTATGAGATATTGCATTGTGAGTGTAGCTACTTTTGTTATATTGCTTTTTGAAGGGAAAAAATACAGTTGAAGCAAAATCTTGGCTTGATGAAGAGTTTCCGGGGTCTGCACCAGGAAAATCAACCATCATTGATTGGTATGCTAAGTTTAAACGTGGTGAAATGAACACCGAGGAGGACGAACGTAGAGGACGCCCAAAAGAGTCTGTCACCGACAAATCAAAAGAGTTCACAAAATAATTTTGAATAACCTTAAAGTTGATCGAGAGATCAACATAGTGAAGATATATGTACATCATATCATTCACGAATATTTGTACATGAGAAAGCTGTGTGCAAAATGGGTGCCGCGCGAGCTCACAATCGATCAAAAGCAACAACGTGATTCTGAGCAATGTTTGAAGCTATTTAAGTGGAATAAACCTGAATTTTTGCGTCGATATGTGACAATGGAGGAAATATGGCTCCATCATCTCACTCCAGAGTCCAATCGACAGTCAGCTGAGTGGACTGCACATGATGAACCGAATCCAAAGCGAGGAAAAACACAACAGTCAACTGGCAAGGTTATGGCAGCAGTATTCTGAGATGCGCAAGGTATAATATTCAACTATCACCTCCAAAAGGTCCAGACCATCAACAGCGATTATTATATAGCGTTATTGGATCGTTTAACGGATGAAATCGTGACAAACGACCCCATTTGAAGAAAAAAAAGTGCGTTCCATCATGTTTCTTGTTAACTGAGGTGGCAAGTACAATATTACTTATTTGTTAATCTAATTTTTGTATATCACTGTTGATTGTTTTTGATTTGATTTAATTGGAGATTTCATTTTGTTTCATTCATAATTCGGCAATAGTTGTCGTGCATGTGTAGTATCTGCTACATATGCGGCATTTCTTGCTTGTGTATTTGAGTTGAATATCATACGTATGTACGAGGGTCATTCATTTGAAGGGATTACGGAATTGTTTTGTTGGTGTGCTGTTGGATACCCATCCTGTTATTTTTATCTTTTCTCCCGCGGCCCTTTTGTGTGTCTGTTAGTCAACGGCTATCGGCCCGGCCATTGTGAATTTACATTTATATTTTCAGTCATGTCTTGTCACAAAATAATTTTGAATGACCATAAAGTTGATCGAGAGATCAAGATAGTGAAGATATGTGTACATCATATCATTCAAGAATATTTGTACATAAGAAAGCTGTGTGCAAAATGGGTGCCGCGTGAGCTCACAATCGATCAAAAGCAACAACGTGATTCTGAGCAATGTTTGAAGCTATTTAAGTGGAATAAACCTGAATTTTTGCGTCGATATGTGACAATGGATGAAATATGGCTCCATCATTCCACCCCGGAGTCCGATCGACAGTCAGCTGAGTGGACTGCACACGATGAACCGAAAGCGAGGAAAAACACAACAGTCAGCTGGCAAGATAATGGCATCAGTATTCTGGGATGCGCAAGGTGAAATATTCATTGATTTCCTCCAAAAGGGCCAGACCATCAACAGCGATTATTATACAGCTTCATTGGATCGTTTAAAGGATGAAATCATTAAGAAACGGCCCCATTTGAAGGAAAAAAGGTGCTGTTTCATCAAGACAATGCACCCTGTCACAAATCAATGAAAACAATGGTAAAATTGCATGAATTGAGATTCGAATTGCTTCTGCATCCACCGTATTCGCCAGATCTGGATCCCAGCGACTTTTTCCTGTTCTCAGACCTCAAAGAATCTGTGGCTTATTTTGAAGCGAAAGACAAATCGTACTACAAAAATGGTATCGAAAAGTTGGAAGATCGCTCTATCGCCCTCGAAGGCGGTTGAATAATAAAATGAATTTTGCCGAAAAAAATTTGTTTCACTATGGTAGACCGGGGACTTTTTAATTGACCTGTTATGTCACATTTCGTGAAAAAAAAATGAGATAAATACGAATATGAACAAGCGCGCAAAATCACCTGATATCACGTCATTGCATTTTCCATTTTTTCAGCAAATTTTCGGAGTTGATTAAAACTATATTGCATATTGCGTGATGAAAGGATAATGACCAATTTCAGTCTGACCAATTCACATATGTACCGAGCATGACGAGCCTCTACAGATTATTGTATTTCGTCTAGTCTCAATATTGTTGTTTTATATGCAAATCCACAATACTATCCTCGCATACAATGATTGATGAAGAAGTATTTCGGTGTCCGTAATTGGAATTTCTCTGATGAATTGTGGTACGCAAAAATAGTTATCAGGACAAAATAATGAATTAATATTCAGTCGACACTCGACACTGTTAATCAGCTTTGTAGCTTGCGGTGAATTTGAAATTTTATTATTGGATTCGACTCGCTGGTTCAAATATCAAAGGGATCTCGCGTCGATGTAATTAGGTGTCAGTACACATATTGTTCCAACCAGGGTAAATATCAACATCGGATAAAATACGAAATCATTGTTTTACACCTACGATTATTATCCAGTATGTAACAATAGGGCGGTGTGTTAAATGAATGTTTGTACAAAGAACATGATTTGATGTGTTGTCCTTTCGTTATTAGACCGATCGGAAATTAAAGTGGTCAAATTGGAGTTTATTCTTCAATGCGTAAATGCATGGCAATATGTTCAATTATCCAGAATTGATCCCCCATTTGAGCTCATAATAGTCGATAATCGGATTAAAGAGAACGCTATTGCATTATACAATCTGTCAGGAACGTCACCCCGAGATGTCACCTGAATTAGTGATTTAACAGGCCAATTGGAAAGTCCCCGGTCTACCACAGTAAAACACATTTTTTTTTTGGCAATATTCTATTTTATTTCTTCATTTGTATTTTTTTCAAGTTATCTCATGAATATCTGTACATTATATGTTCTCTAAGGAAAAAGTAAGATGTTTTGAGTTGATTATATCAAAGTCTTCTTCACTTCATCGACTCTTGTTCACAAAATCGATTATTATCTGTAAGCTGTTACAGGTGAAGTGAAAAGCAATGTGGTATTTGTTATTAAATCTGTTTTTTTCTCTCGTTCAAACACATAAGGTGACAATAATTGAAGAAATGAGAACAATATCAGCTTATCAGTCATGCCGAGAAGACGTTTGGCTCCTGTGCAACTGGACCAAATCATACGGTGGACACAGGAAGGTTTGTCCTAGCGAGAAGTGTCCCGGCGGTTGAATGTTTCGCAAAGTGTCGTGAGTCGGGCTTGGAATAGGTTCATCCAAAACGACTCAGTAGCTTATGTTCATGGGGGAGGTCGGCAGCGCAGTACAACAGCTGCCCAAGATCGTCTTTTGATCGTCAATGCTAGGAGAAATCCCACTTACCCGGCGTCGCGGCTCAATAGATCACTGAGAGTTGCAATAGGAGTTCTAATTTCGAACCAGACTGTAAGACGACGACTACATGTTCGTGGGTACAACATCCCCGTTTGAATAGGGAACACCGGGTTCATCGACGGCAATAGGCTGAGGGGCACCGAAATTGGACACTTGAAGATTGGAGCCGATGTTCATTTACGGATGAGTCTAGATTTCGTTTGGTCAACTCCGATGGACGTATTCTTGCTTGGAGGGAAAGAGGTCGAAGGTATGGTACCCACAACAGCTTTTGGCGGAGGTTCTATATGTGTATGGGGAGGCATTTGTTTAAACCAACGCACAGAGTTGGTTGTTCTGCAGAACACCACCATGACCAGCCAGAGATATCACGATATGATTATTGAACCCATAATTGTTCCGTTTGCGGCTGCCGTGGGCGAGAATTTCATTTTAATTGACGATAATGCCCGTCCACACCGTAGTCGTCTGGTTAATGAAGCGCTAGAAACTCATGCTATTGATAGGATGGACTGGCCAGCTCGCTCTCCAGACATGAATTGCATCGAACATGTCTGGTCTGAGATGTCTAGACAATTGTCAACCTTAGAACAACCGATCAATAACCTGGAGGACCTTTCTAACGCTTTACGGGATATTTGGACGAATTTGCCCCAAAATTTTATAAATCGTTTGATCGAAAGTATGCCTCGTAGGGTAGAATGCTTGAGACGAGCTCGTGGGGGACCAACTAGATACTAGCTTAACCGAAACTTCAGCCTTCTTGTGGTTTCATCATAAAATTTTTATGTTATTCAAACACAGAATTTTGAGTGTTCCTAATAAAGTCTTTTTTTCTCTCCAACTTTCCATTTTTTCATTCTTTCCTCAAGTGAACCATATTATCAACTGAAAATACTCTGATATCTGACTAAATTTATAATCTTGGAGCGAATATTTCAGAAATAAATATAGAACAAGTACCTAAGTGATCCCTATCAATTGTTGAGCAGTGTAATAATCGTTGTTGATGATCTGACCCTTTTGAAAGTGATCAATGAATATTATACCTCGTCCCATCCCAGAATACTGATGCCATAACCTTGTCAGCTGACTGTTGTGTTTTTCCTCGCTTTGGATTCGGTTAATCGTGTGTTCAGCTGACTGTCGATTGGACTCCGAAGTGAAATGGATTTGATACTAGCACCGCCATCTGTGCATCATTGGCCTAATAAACTTTCAAACCGTTATTTCACAACCAAATTCATACTTCTGAACACTAAGACTGCCACTTTCTCAAGTATTTTCTGAAGGCCACGAATATCTTCGATGTGGATGAATTTTTTAAGATCATTGGGGATTTGGTGCTCTTAGTTGAGACTGAGAGCATGTTCTTGTATTCATTGTAGAATAATTTTTTGATTTTATTGCATCTTCATGCCTTCTTTGACATGTCGTGGAATTTGTATTTTGTTTGGGTAACTATATTTTATAATATGATAAAAAGTTGAAGTCAAACGTTCGTGGTAATTGCTTGAATTGAATCAATTGACCTGCAATGTGACGCTGACAAAGTAATACTGTCAATAGAATGTCATTTATCATTTCTTGAAGGCACGAAAAAGCAAATAAAATAGTAAATACAAGTTTGGAAAGTTCGATTTTTCTCCTTTAAAAATAGTTATGTCAATATATTATATCGGCACCAAACCATGGAAGAATGTATGTATTTATTTAAATTTATCTATTGATCTTTTGATTGAAATAGATATTTTTTTTTTCTTTGTGTCAGCAAGTTCACAAAACTGTCATCTGTCATTTAGTACGTTCTCGGTGCTCCATTTTTGCGCAATCTAGCATTTTACCCAAATGTCTATAATAATAATAGTTGTTTCAATTTATTATACAGCCGGCCTTGAAATTGTCAGATTGGTTTCAAAAATTTCAATAAGCATTTCGAAACAAACGTTTCCACTAGAAATATAATTCGCGACGAGTAGTGAAGAGTATTTCTGAAAATTCGTTAAAAAAATATTCAGATTATAACACGTCACATCGTTAGTAGCAAGCTTCAAAATACGGTTTTTAAAATGTTTGTTTTTTGATTGTTATGAATAAAGATTATGAGATTTACATAAAAAGTATTGGTTGAATGGAAAAATTATCATAAACTGCAATTTTGCCAGTGGCCTAGAATTTAGAGAGGTTCACTTGCCCCTGTTTCATCCCTCTGGTGGTAGCCAGAAACGTTTATTTATCAGAATTTAATAGAATTTATAATACCTACATAGGCATCTAACGTTTTTCCGAAATGCGAGGCTTTATTGTGAAGAACAGGTTATACATTTATGAATCAAAGTATTGTCCATCGCTGGCCACTACTTTCTCCCATCTTCGGGCAGCGTACGAATCCCGCGTTGAAAAAAATGGTCATATTTTGAAACGATCCATGAATCGATTCAATTTTTCACTTCTTCATAAGACCGGATGTGCTGGCAAACCAGGTCGTGTGCCATTGATCGAAAATCATTCCCATGACTTTCAGGCTTTTTGAAATGGCTTGTTGCGTCACGCCCAATGATCCCTCCAATTCCTGTTGCATTTGACACGAGTCTTGATCAACTAATGCCTCCAATTCTGCATCTTCGAAACTTATTCTCTTCCACCACCATGCTGGTCTTCGACGTCAAAATCACTGTTCTTGAAGAGTTGAAACCACTCTCAGCGCGTTCTTTCCCTAAAAACGGCCTCATCATAGATATTTGAGAGCATTCGAAGAGCCTCAGCCGCAGATTTCTTTATATTTAAGATGAAAATTAAAACCTCCCGCAAATGACGAGAATTTGGCTCGTGAGCTAACATGTTTAATCGAGAATAACATTAGACACAAATCGACTAATATTTCGATGACTTTATGTATACGAATACCTAAGCTTATTGTGTGACATCTACGATCTTTTAATTCCGACTACCACTTACTGATACATCCATCTATTGCAAAAGCAAAGTTGTACACCTAATATATTTCCAGCAAATATGAAAATAATATATAAAATAGTTTCAATGTACGAAGCACAAATAATTCATTAATCTTAAATAAAACGCACTGTATCTCAGACAGGACACACATTGTATCTATGAGATTTGGGTTAAACCTTATATTGTGCTCGAGATTCTATTGTTGAGAAATTTCCATTTGGATGCATTTCTGTTGAATCTTTACTCCAACATACCTAAACGTGTTGTCTAGGACATGGAGATGAGATTTTCTTAAAACGTTATTAGAGTGCAGCAGAGCTGAAATTTTCATTTTCTTTTTCAGAATAACAGAAAAGACGAGCAGATCCCAGTTCTTAGCGTATTTCAGTTTCACTGCTAAAAATAACTCTGATGGTTTATCGTATCGGCCTAAAGGAGGAATGAGACTCCAAAATACAGGTAAAGTCATAACACCAATTCCAACTGAATTATTTACGTTCCATTATTTTGGCCGAAGAAAATGACTGACATTCCGCAAAATGTTTTTATCAACTTGATTCACAGATTGCGACTGGCTTTATCAGGATTTCGCTTGCAACAAATCCTCTCTCTCTGGAATTCCATGTACCCTTGCCAGCCCTGGATACCCTGGAGTATACCCTCCTCACAGACAGTGTAAATATCACATCACTTCAAGCCACGAGAATGTGTCAGTGAGGATAAGTCTCACTGCTTTATCTCTACCAACGTAAGTTCGAACGATTTTATTATTTCTATCAACACATCAGGTCTCATGGATTCTTCATTGAATACTATTGTTTTACAAAAAAAACTTTGCATGAAAATTTGATATCACTTTTTTTCGAAGTGTCTTAGTTTTTTTGCAGCTACTGTTCCTTAGTTTCTGCTATTTTGAGAAGTTATTGATTCGATTTTCAAATAGCCTGCCTATTTTACGCCTAAATGGATCATACATGCCAAAAAAAAAGCTATTTGGCAGATTTTCCAGATCCGCTCATAAATGGAATGCGATACAAAAAACTGCAAAGCAACACGAAGACAAAATCTTCGTCACTGAACCTGAAGATAGCTTCTGGAATTCTGTAACAGAAATAGGAAAATTATAAGTCAAGTGAGTTTTTATTTGGACGACGCATTCATAGAGTATTTCAATTGCTCTTTGTACAAACTTTGTATTAAACTTGCTCACAAAAAAGGCTATCAGATTTTCCAAATCCTCGCAAAAATGGAATGCGATAAAAAAACTGCAAATCAACACGAAGACAAAATCTTCTTCACTGAACCTGAAGGTAGCTTCTGAAATTCTGTAACAGAAATAGAAAATTATAAGTCAAGGGAGTTTTGTTAGCAAACTATTTAAACGACGCATACATAGTGTATTTCAATTGCTTTTTGTACGAACATTGGATCAAACTTGCCCACAAAAAAGGCTTTGTGGCAGATTTCACAAATTCTCGCAAAAATGGAATGCGATAAAAAAACTACAAAGCAACACGAAGACAAAATCTTCGTCACTGAACCTGAAGCTAGTTCCTGAAATTCTGTAAGAGAAATAGAGAACTTATAAGTCAAATGAGTTTTTATTTGAACGACGGATTCATAGAGTATTCCAATTGGAGCGATGAACCTAAAATAATCATAATTTCACCATGATAATCATTGCTAATAAAAGTTCCAAAGTTCAACTAATATTCAGTTCTCCCTCACATTGTGATATCAGCTTTTCTGAGGTGACATATACTGAGGACATCATATCATGAAGATTGAAGAGTGTTCCTTCGTTTTTCTAGGCATCCTATTTCATGAACATATCGACCATAAAGTGATCACGATTACATGGTTCGTTGATGGCGTATCCTCCAGGTAGTAAACTGAAATCTGAACTACCAAAATGTTAAATTACACGTTTAATTAACTGACATCTTGTGTTTTATCGCTGGTCTCACAGCAACACTATTTTCTACGAAAATCTGTTAACATCTTAATTTTCGACGTAACTAGAATGTTGGCAGATTTTATCATCTTCAGGATAATTAGCTGTGCCACTCAACTGTGAGTTGGTGTATTTTTTACTGAACTGACAGAATACTCACTCTCAAAAGGCACTTTTGTAATTTGCTGGAAAAATTAACTCTTTAAATCAATGCACCTCTCTTTGTGGATCGTACAGTGGATTATTCTGTTCACTGAAAAATTCCTCACTTTCGAAAAATTCAAAATCTGGTCCTGTGTGAAGGAATTCTCAAATCTTCTCTTGTCTTAGATATTATGAAATCGGTTTTGAGCATTTCTAGATTTTTGCAAAATTTTATCTCTATCGCGTACCCAGAACCAATAAAAATTCGATATTTCAATTAATCCTACTTAATAATACAGGGTGTTCCTAAATTCGAGGTACAAACGAAAATGTGAGGTTCCTTGCATAATTTTCAGAATGAAATGTCCTATAGGGTGTTTCTTGTAATCCTACTTTTTTGTGATGATCATAAGAGTTCACCGAAAATAAGCACCAAAACTAATAATTAATTTATCCATCATAGCTTACTGATTGGATTTTCATGATAATTTGAATTTCGAGAGAATTATTTGAATTTTTTTTTTCGAAATAGTAGCAGATACGATAAAACTACAAGAACCCGAAAAGTTGAGTAGAAGACTACAGTTTCTTTTTAAATTTTTTCAAACAACCAGTGGTCTATCAAAAAAAAATTCCGGGGAGAAAAATCGAGCATATATCACCCTGTAGATTTTCTATCGAAATTGGTTTATGACATGATGTAAACTCTAAATTGGAATGAAACAAAATTCGAAATTTAAGTTAAATATATTCCGTTTTCCAGATCCTATGAGAAAATTTGAAAAAAATCAAACTTTAACACTGTGTATCTAAAAAACGCAGTGTTCGCGAGTTCATGTTTATAGGACTTTTTCTAAAATTATTCGGGGAATCTCTCATTTTTGTTTGTATCTCTAAGTTAGGAACATTCTGTATAATAAACACATCTGATACGTACTCCAGGTATATGGTCTTGAGAAGGAGCGCTGAAAAGCAAACTCACACACCCAACACTTTTCTTTCATATTATTTCATCACTTTTTTTTTCGAAATCGTATTATCCCGATAATTTTGCATGACACCGTGTTGTCATAAAAACTGCATGAGTTCATTTTCATTTTTGGAGAAAGAGCCCGACACCGAAGGTGGAGTGCTTTTGATGCACGAGTGTAATTCGGGGGAATATTTCCCGAATAAACTGTTAACTTGTCAAAGTGACATAGATTCCATAGATGCTATAGATACGAACTGTGTAAGATTCATAGAAACTATGCATCTATGAACAGAACAATTATCGCAGTGCTATTTCGCTTCCTACAATGCAATTAACGCTGTAATTTTCGATAATTGCATTCCATTTACATAGAATTTTTGACAGGAGGGAAATATTCATAGAAAGCTGAAACATGCGAAATTCAGCTCTCTAGCCTCTATAGTTTCAGGAATAAAAATAGTCGTTCGAGGCCCACCCTGTATACAACGATGAATGTCTCGCGACGTAGTAACAGAAAGGCAATTTCAAACTGAGGAAAATCTCTCATCTCCAACAGAAAGATGGAAAAACGGGCGGAGCTACGAACAAAATTACAACAACTTACATCTCAAGGGAGCAACGGAATTACTTTTTTTTTCGTTCGGGGATAGTTTGAGGAACAGGGGACATTTTTTATCGTGAAAAAATAAATCATTCCGAAAGAGAAATGCGGAAATAGCGTTCTATAAAATTGCGTCATGAAAATTATCGCAAAAACATTTCTACAATAAATTCGCAAGAAATAAATTGTAGATGAGGCTGTAAAAATAACACATATACATGGTGGTCCATTTAAAAAGGTACATATTGACTAATTGTGTACCATAGTTTCCTTAATCGGGATGAAATAATGTCAAACGACAATACCGGTCAAGTTACACACTTACATGGGTTATTCGATAAGTTTTGTCGCTACCAGCGTAAAGTTTTTTCAAAATGTGAGTGCACTCTTCATATGAACGTTTCATTTAAATTCATTCTTCTCTGTTTTAAAGTCATTTTTAGAAGGTTTAGAATGTTTAGATTAAGACAAACAAAAGCCTTAAGAGTGGTGAGACCCTGGTTCTTCACCTCCGAAAAGATTGCGTTTCCAGAAATCGGCCAATCAGCTGTTAGCAAGAATTTCGTTTGTGGATTACTTACAAACTAATAAAACAATAAATTCTGAATATAATTGTAACCTTTTATACTAGCTGAAGGAAAAAAAATCGTGAAAAAAACAGCCGTTTTGCAGGTTACAAGAGCATTTTTACAATAGCTAAAATACATCAATTCAAGTTCGAATTATTAGAGCATCCACCGTATTCACTGGATTTGGACCCTATAGCGACTTTCATCTGTTTCTCAATATAAAAAAAATCATTCATCAAATGATGAGGTTATAACAGCTGTAGAAGCGTATTTTGTGAACCTTCCAGATTCTCACTTTAGGGATGGAATTCATAAATTGAAATCTCGTTGATGTTGAGGGGGACCATACTGAATGAAAAAGTGTATTTCAAACCATAAAATTCTGCTTTTCTTATCGAATCGCAGAACTTATTATTATTTTTATGAATATGTTGTGGGGCAATAATATGCAATGATCGTTTTTCTGAGAATTAAATAGGAAGAAGGGTAAGAAGAGTTCGTATTAAATGGCCTCCAACATTTCCTGACTCGACTGGACTTCATCAGAGAATATTGTACCTTAGCATGAAATGTCATCTGAAATGTAACAGCATGTAAGCGAAAATGTTGAAAAAGGCAGACAATTTTACAAATGAACATTTAGAAACTGAATCATTCAATACTCTTCCCCCATCAGTTTTTACACCAAAAAGAACGCGAAAAAAATAGTTTTTTCAGCATATTCATTCATATGATTGCAAAATTATAGGTACTGCTCTCCAAAAGTTAGGGAACTCTGAATTTTTCGAACAACGCACGTATATAATGTTCCGAAATGTGTGTATGTAACTAAGTACATAAAAACACATAGGTAGTTTTTGTGGTTATGTCTTTCTTTAACTTAAAACAATTTCAAAAGAGTAAATAAATATCAATTTTTTCCTTAACTTTTGAAGAGCAGTTTATATGAAATATTGCCTAGGCTTCTAGGAATAACTCGTATTTACGGAAATATTCAGCTCTATTTGTTTAGTTGGGCCACCCATCGCTAGACGAATGTATCAAACAGAAGTACAATTGAAGAATTTAATCATTTAAGAATTTGTTCTAGTTTTATCAGAAAATATTGAAAATTCCATAAATTAGGGATGAAAGTGAACAATGGAACTCCCTGTAGAGTGTGGAATGGACCTTTACAAAAGCCGAATGCGGAAAAAAAGCATTGTTTTCGTCAGATTCCATTTCGATTCCGTTTTTTCCGCGAATTCATAAATCTGCATATGTTCTTTGTTTTGCAGGAACTGTAAAAATGATTACATATCGATTTATAATGGTTCTACTAGAAGTAGCCCTCTTTTGACTCGAATATGTGGCAATCAACGGAAAACAGTAGAATACTCATCGACGAATCTCTTATTGGAATTCAGGTGAGAAAAAATAAATACATTTTTGGGGATATTCCATGGATACTATAAACTTTTCGAACGGATAACCGAAAAATTTCAAACTGATTCTGATATCAGCTAAATACTTCCTGCCTCATTAAATATTGGATATGTTGAATTGAGAATGTCCAATTTTTTAGAGTGCGATTCATTTATTATCTACCTTTCTTCGAGAAAATATTTAGTTCAAGGTCCCTACAAGGTCAAGTTCTCACTTTCAAATGATAAAAAGGCCATAAGATGCATTACGTGCTAGAATATCCGAAACTGCGTATTTATTCAAGTTTCAAAATATTTGTTTCAAAAATGGCATCACAAAAAATGGTAGGGATTCATCAAGCCAAAGTAGCTTGAGATTTCAACCAACTACTTGACTTGAAAATCAAGCTCGTGAAAAATTACATACTTGAGCTTGACTTGACTTGGTTTTAGATATTTATTGCTTGACTTAATATGAAGCTACTTGATATTACTTGGACTTGATATATTTTGATATATTTCTGCAATCTCGTGTGCGTTTAGACTAAATAAGAGGATTCCTCGAGCGCCAAGAGACTGAAGCATTCGCCAGTGTGATTTCATTAGTAGTTTTCTCACATGTCTATGAAATCTATTGGTAGATTTTGGTAGTTTCAGAAATATCTTTGCAAACTTGGCCTAAGGTCCGAGGATTTTTTATCAACAGCAGCATCTTCAGCTCCTGTTGAAAGACAATTTTCCAGAGCTGCTCTTACAGTTACAAAAACCATTAATAGATTAGGCGACGAATCTATAAGATGCCTCATGTGGTTTAGATCCTGGATGAAGAATTATGAAATCAAACAAAGCCTGGAGGTTTCTCAATATTAAGAAACTTCATTTTTTCATTATTTTTTATTTTGTGATGATTTACAGTGATTCAATTTATATTTCTATTTCAGAAAAGTTCATATTTTCGGTTCTTTTATATTATTGTATAAAAGAAAGAAAAGAGTTTAATAAAAAAAGTGTTTTTCGCAATGTTCCTTTTCATTTCATCATTTTTTATTGATGACACTACACAATGAAACTGCTTAAAATCAAGTAGCTTTATATGATTCAAGTACTTGATAAATGAATACTTGACTTGACTTGAGATTGAAAAACTACTACTTGACTTGAGCTTGACTTGAAATCAGTCATGCTCAAGCCAAGTAGCTTGAAAATCAAGCCAAGCCGTGAATCCCTACTAATGTGAGGCACACTTTGTGTATTCAGATATCGGAAGAATTATAAAGGAAAATATTCGGACGAATTATAAAGGAAAATATTCACACAAAAATTAATGGATGAACAATATTGGGCAATTGCATTCTTTCGAATGATTTTTCAGCACGGGGTCACAAAAACCACCATTTTCCTTCAATGGATTCGTTGCGAATTTGAAATTCTATTTGAAGAATTCAACAAAAGTCATACCTTCAACAGAACCA
Organism: Harmonia axyridis; assembly: GCF_914767665.1. Taxonomy (NCBI): domain Eukaryota; kingdom Metazoa; phylum Arthropoda; class Insecta; order Coleoptera; family Coccinellidae; genus Harmonia; species Harmonia axyridis. Next base: position 4,940,883 of record NC_059508.1, read on the forward strand.
TCAGTTATAACAGACGTCATCACAACAAAATCTACCACATCAACTTCAACTGGTAAGTTTTAATTAAATGGCTTATTTGAATTCCGACAAAACAACACGAGTTGGATCGATATCGAAAATAGACATGTACTTTGTAGGTGAATTCAATTAGGCATAGAAGAATTTTAAGCTTTATCCAAATTGAATCAATTCGAAATCTATTCCAACTTTTGAATTTCATGATTTTATATTGTATAGTTTTTTCAAAGGAGATTTTTTGCCTTTCTTTTTAAGATTAACTACAGAAAATTGAGAGTGGGCTTTTCGACAAATCCACGAAAATAATTCAGTGTTAAATATTTTCCGAAAAAAATACAATCAAAATATAAAGTTAAATTCAAAGTGTACCGCAGACGAAAGCGTTTTTTTTTATATATTAATTTTTTTTTCGTGAAAATCATTCTGATTAAGTCGTGAACTTAGTATTATTTGATAGTATTTCATTGTAAGGATGATTTCCATTCATTACATTCTTACTATAGTAATATGGTTGACGTTTTTTTCAATGTCCTTTTCAAGAAAAAATTAATCTGTTCAGACTTTCAAATTAACTAGCATATTTCATTATAGAAATTGATGGAACACTCTGTATAGTATTTGTGATGATTACGTTGTTTTATTTCATTTAAGTTCATATAATGAATTTCCATCAAGGGAAATCCATCAAATAACCATGGTTTTCTAACAAATTCATGAAGTTCAAATTAGGACCTTAATCTAGATAAAAGAAGCTTTTCTCATTAGTACATATAGGTATTATCAACATCTTTGAACGTAATGGATTTAATTTCGAATGGCCTCCCTTCTCAGTTAGATTTCCCCCGGGTAAGCAAAGTCCTAATTTTTGTTTCATGTTACGAACTATACTAACTGACAAAAAAACTGCAACATCCGGAAGGAGCTGTTTAAATTTAATTTTTTTTTTTGCAAAACATAGAAAGTATAGCAAGGAGTATATGATTGAAATTTGGAGAAAAAACGAAGGGTTTTTCTTTGATGAATTTGTTAATATTGCGTTTGTCCACCGCGATTATCTATACTCTCCCCAACACGTCTCGGCATTGATGCAATAAGATGGTTTATTTCTTCTTGAGGGATACTGTTCCAAGCTACCTGTACTTCATATCCCAGAGCCGCCAAAGTCCGTGGGGGCTGGGATAAATTTCCAAGCCTTTGATGTCCCAAAAATATGACATGGGCGAAAGATCAGGGGATCTGGGCGGCCATGGCAAAAGATTCACATGGGTCTCTTCGAAAAAGTTTAAACTAACTCTGGCAACATGAGGTCGGGCCTTATCATGCTGAAATATTCGATTCTCGAGCCGGTTTAGGTAAGGAAGAAGATATGGCTCCACTATTTCTTGAATGTAACGCAGCGCTGTCATGTTACCTCGAATAAAGACTAAAAGTGACCTACTTGCATGTGCATTAGCACCCCATACCATAACGCCTACTGTCCGGTGTACATGACGCTCAACACCAAACTGAGCTTCACATCTTTCTCCCCGACGTCGTCTAACCCTTCTTCAGCTATCATGTGCACCCAAGGAGAATTGAGATTCATCAGAAAAACGACCTAATCCCATTCCACAATCCAATGTTGACGTTCTCTGCACCACTGTAATCGTTGCCGGTGATGCTCAATCAGAGGTAACACAAGATGGGGTCGATAATGATGCAGTCCAAATGACCTTATCCGACAGGTAACCGTTCGGATAGTTACAGGATGGCCTTGTTCTCTTAACCACTCATCAGCCAAAGATCGAGTTGTCGCAAATCAGTCTCTAATGGCCATAAGACTTAGACGTCGATCTTGAACTTCATTTGTGCCCCTTCGACGTCCGGTGCCTACTCTTCTTAGATTTTGGGCATTGTCAAACCACGCTCGACAACATCTCATAACAGTAGGTGGATTTCTGTGCGTACGATTAGCGATTTCTCGAAATGACAACCCCCGTAGACCAACAATTCGACCTCGTTCAAATTCACTTAGCTGGCGATAAATTCCACGTACACGTGCTCTAGACATTTTAACAACAACTAAACATCTACTTTGGATCTCCTGGAACAGATGATTTGTTGTAAAATTAAAAAAAACAATATTCAAGTAACAAAAATTGTTCGCATGAAAAAACCTTATATACCTTGCTATACTATCTATGTTTCACCAACAAAAATTTTAAATTTAAGCAGCTCCTTCTGGGTGTTGTTGCTTTGTCAGTTAGTATAAAAAGTGTTGGAGGAAGATTGTTAAAAAGATGATGTAGGTAACTAGCTGATACCTCCATAAAGTTGTTCCATCTCGGAACTGTGCACTAAAATTGCATTTTTTATAGTAGCCACGAGCAGAACGACACCAACTACAGCTACTTCTGGCTGCGACATATTTATCTCCGGCAATAACAGCCGTTATGGATACTTCGATAGTAGAGAATACGAGTGGTATCCAATTTGTCGTTTAGTATTCTTTGGACGTTCGAGCGATGTCGTTCACATCTCTTTGTTCAATTATCGATTGAGGTGAGTTTGTCATTCCATATACTGACCTCGATCTCGTGAGAGAACGATCTAATCAATCACTTCCATTTATCTTTCATATAAAATATTTCATCTGAGAAAAGAGAGAAATTCTCTTGGCCTCTTTCATTCAGACGAAATACGCTCTCCAAATTCTACAGGAGGGTTTATTATTTTCACATCATTCTGTTCAGTGGAATGTAACAACTTGTTAAAAGGTATACGGTGTGTTTTGAACATAGTAGGATGCATAAGACAACAAGTCAATGTCAAAACTATTTATTTCGATAATTAATTAATTATGTAGGGTAAACTTACCAGTTATTGGACAGTTGAGATTATTTTCCAATTCAAACAAACGTGAAAATTCCATTTTTAGGCCTCTTGATACCAGAAAATTACCAATAAAATGTTGGTTTTGTGGTCTTCAAGCAACTCTCTTCACATTTACTTTTCAATGAAAACATATTTTTTTTACGGACAAACTGAAAAGTATTTACATAAATAGATCGTAGATGTCATACAATAAGCTTAGGTATTCGTAAACATAACGCCATCGAAATATTAGTCGATTTGTATCTGCATCATAAAGTTATTCTCGATTAAACATGTCAGCTTACGAGCCAAATTCTGGTCATTTGCGGTTTTAATTTTCTGCTTCAATATGAAAAAATACATGGCTGTGGCTCATCGAATATTCTCAAATGACCATGGTGAGGCCACTATTAGTTAAAAACATGCCGAGACTGGTTTCAACGCTTCAAGAACGGTGATCTTGACGTCGAAGATCAGCATGTCGGTGGAAGAGAGAAGATTTTCGAAGACGCAGAATTGGAGGCATTACTTGATGAAGACTCGTGTCAAACGCAACAAGAATAGACAGGATCATTGGGAGTGACTCAACAAGCCATTTCGAAACGCCTTAAAGTCATGAGAATGATTCATGAACAAGGAAATTGGGTGCCGTACGAGTTGAAGCTGAGAGATGTTGAACGGCGTTTGATGTTTGCTAGTGAACAGCTGCTTGCAAGGCAAATACGATAGAGATTTCTGCATCGCATTGTGACTGATGACGAAAAATGGATTCATTACGATAATCCCAAGCGCAAAAAATCATGGGAATATCCCGGCCACGTGTCCAATAACTAGTTTGAATAGGAATATTTCCGAAAATTTCATGTTTATTGAATCAGCCTCAAAAAACGGTAGAGCTGTTGTATAAACCCAAAGAAAGCTAAAGAGATCACTTATTCGACAGGTGTCCAGCAACCAAAACAAATGGATATTTTCTTTCAGTTATTGGACACCCTATACAGTTATAAAACTTACCTTTCTTCACGATAAAATACCTGTAGAACCTCAAATCCACCGAATTTTCTTCAACGAACTTTCAATTCAAAAAAATTTGAATTATTATCGGCAGTATTTATTCGCGCTTGAACTCAAAACCACCTCAAAATAACAGAAATGCTGCAAACATTGGGATTAATAGCAAAAACATAAAGATATAATGATGCAACCTAGGGAATTGTAGATGAACTAAAATGTTGATTAGATCTTATTTTTGATTATTATTGTCCAACTGTCCAATAACTGGTAGGTAGGCTTTAAGGCATAGCCGCCTTTACAAATCAATAATTATATTCATTACACAGTTCCTAAATACATGCTTACACTGTGTCATAAAGTTGATAGGTATATATACATTCAGATACAGTTATTTGAATTAACAGGAAAATAAAAATAAAGGACCTGTTCTAGGGCATTAGACAACACTTGTATTCTAGCATTATATAGGCTTAAACATGTAGAAAAAATGAATGGCACATTTTTAGGCTCGATTTTCAAGAGAATTAATTTGGTGAAAACCGCAACCTCATAAATTTAACAGTTTTCAAGCCATAAGAACAAAATAGAGAATTGTGTGAAATGAATGAGTTGAGATTTTGGATGAAGATATGGTATAACAATTTCAAAGTTCGCCTAAAATTTCAATTTGATCACATCATCAGAAAAATAGTAAATACAGTTAGTTGGCATATGCGAAATCAAATTACATCCCATTCAGTTCTGTCGTCTCCAAAGGCGCAATAGAGGTCAAGCGCTCCAAAGACCTTGACACCAATGAAACAATCATAATCTGAATATTCCGGCAGATATAACTTGCAATAGTTCCCAAACAATATCTGTTGGAAGCTAAAGTCAGTTCCTATAATCTCTAAACTATGAACAATCAACAAGTCATGGCCTTTTGCAGGGCACCTTCCTGTAGGTCGGTGATAGAAGTAATAGACAGCAACGTGGAAGACAAAAGAAATATGATAGAGAGAATATGCAGTCCTAACACAAAGCAGATGAGAGAACAAGCTGATGAAACAACAGCCCAGAAAACTTATTTATCAACTGGAAACTCAATCATTATAACATTCCGCAGAAACTCCAATGCAGCTAGCACAAGTGAAGCTGAATTCCTTTCTGGAGCTTTCTATTTTCATGACGGTAAGACGAATTGAGCTTTATGACATACCTAGGTTTAAAGGATTCAATTTTGGTTTATTATTTTCATTGTTAAGGTTAGATTTCAGAACTTATTAACCCGGGTTCGAATCCCGCTAATGGATATTCAGTAATTTTTTTTTTACATTGATAGTTCTATAGTTTTTTCATCACTCGTTGAGATATTCTGCTTTAAAAGTAGAAATAAGAAACCATAGTTTGAAACTTCCAGTGTTTTCGTTTTTATGCTCAAAAAACATTTATCAATCCTTGTCTTGTAGGTATCATACATATAGCATTCTCATTCATCATCAGTGTTATACTTTATTCCGTTGGTTATAGATCGCCACTCCATCAAGTTTTGACTATGTTCCAGGATTATAGTCAGATTGGTATTAGAATGCTGAAATCAATACCTATCTTATTAGGTGTTCTACGATAATATCTCTTCATTCAAAAGTATTCCAAATAATACTCTGAGAAAAGTCTTGGATCATTGAATTTGGGGGCATAATCAGTTTGAACACTACCCTTATTTTTCTCAGTAGATTCAATCGCAATCATAAAAAAAAATTGGGTTCTAATTCAAAAATCAATAATTATGATCGAGTTTTGCTCAAAATTTTTGGCACAATATTTGAAACATTGATTTCTCAAATTCAAGAGATCCACAATTATTCTACAGCATTCTACTCAGAAAAAGTGAATCGAATTTACGCATAGGATATTTACAATTAAAATAATGGACATAATAGTTTCTAGAAATTTTTTTCGATTTTTTTTTCAATTTTGTTAGGACTAATGCGAGAAATTATGAAAGGAGTGATTGAGAATGGAGATCTGGATAATATCTAAGAATTAAAAAGAAAAAAAGTGTTCTTTATAAAAAAAAATTTCTCATTTCTTGTAAAGGGTGTTTTTTTAGAGCTATAGAATTTCATCTGATGTTTTTTGCGGTTGACCTGGTGGCGAAAGACCTAAAGAGTGTTTTTTTTTAGAGCTATAGAACTTTAAATTGCAATAAAACAACGATGGATTATTCGATTGACATGAATTTTATTTTTCCGCAAGATAATCTTGTGGCATTACATTTCAAATATGATTTCTGGCATATGACCGCCACGGCTGGCTCGGATGTAGTCCAATCTGGACGTCCAATTTTCGATGACTTTTTCCAACATTTGTGGCCGTATATCGGCAATAACACGGCGAATGTTGTCTTCCAAATGGTCAAGGGTTTGTGGCTTATCCGCATAGACCAATGACTTTACATAGCCCCACAGAAAGTAGTCTAGCGGTGTTGAATCACAAGATCTTGGAGGCCAATTCACAGGTCCAAAACGTGAAATTAGGCCGTCACCAAACGTGTCTTTCAATAAATCGATTGTGGCACGAGCTGTGTGACATGTTGCGCCGTCTTGTTGGAACCACAGCTCCTGGACATCATGGTTGTTCAATTCAGGAATGAAAAAGTTAGTAGGTAATCATGGCTCTATACCGATCACCATTGACTGTAACGTTCTGGCCATCATCGTTTTTGAAGAAGTACGGACCAATGATTCCACCAGCCCATAAAGCGCAACAAACAGTCAGTTTTTCTGGATGTAACGGTGTTTCGATTGAGGATTAGCTTCACTCCAAATGCGGCAGTTTTGTTTATTGACGTAGCCATTCAATCAGAAGTGCGCTTCATCGCTAAACAAAATTCGCTTATGAAAATCGGGAACAACGGCAATCTCATTTTGGGCCCATTCGATGAATCTACGCCTACGCGAGTCTATTTAAGATGAATTGCCAAACCAAACTGAGAATAAATCACTTGACAGCTGTTAAATCGGTCGCCATCTCGAAAAAAAAACACCCTCTATAACCGAAAATATATTAGCGGCATAGGGAATCACGAAGAATATCATATTTCCAATTTTCAGATTTCAAACAAACCACGTTCTCCAGATACGTCTAATAGACAGTCGAACTTGAAACACCCTGTATAACTATAGAAATGAAAGATGTTTCTTCCTCAAAAAATCCTAAGGCAGTCCTTCGAGTTCAAAATAATATGTTTGTGAAGTAGGTAGGACAGGTCAATTCTATTCAGGAAGAGGGTATTTTCTGAAATAAAAATCATCATTATTCATTCCACCCCTTTGCACAGCAACCCTAACCCTTGAAATTTCAATAGAGGGGAGCTTGCTTGGTATATCTCTGCAAGGAAAAAAGAATTTTTGATTTCTGTTTTTAAGGTCTCGAAATGTCCAGCTCCATCTCGGAAAATTATGTATAAGAGTTACACGCCAATATTTATGCATTTTTAAGTCAAGTATTTACCGTCATTTTTGATATAACATTTAGACACATGAAATTCAAACATAATTTAGCTATTACACAATAAGTTAGTCTCTAGGATTTTCTTCGAACTATACAGGGTGATTTCTTACTACGCTACGAAACTTCAGAGAGTGATTACTTGGGTCGTTTTAAGAAAAAGGGGACTACGAACGTATGTCGTTGCTTCCTTTCCGTGATACAGGTCGTTAAATTAAAAAAAAACGGTATTTATTTATAAATTATCGTAAATATTTTCAAACCGATTTGGTTGAAATTTTGTGTAATTATTTGAAGAAATAAGGCGCTTATTCAGCCATAACTAGATTGAAATAATTAGGTACAGTGCCTCAGTGGGCACAATAGCCAGGGCCGGCGCGAGTATTTTTGACGCCTGAAGCAAATGATTTTTCGGTGCCCCTGCTGAAAAAGCATTGACCCCCATCGAAATATTGCTTCGAAAACTAATTGGGATTACAAACAAAATTGTAGGAATTTTCCATATGCTGAATGTGTGACCATCAGCTTCCAAATAATTCTAAAACGAAGATAGTGTTGTTTTTCGTCAGTGTGAAATACATGATGATTTTATACCTCCTTCAATGAGGGTAATAGGATAGGGAATTATGTTTATATCGGTTGGGCTGTCATGTTTTATTTATTATACAGGCGGTTTGGAGATTTTCGTTGAAGGGAATGTTGACAAACGCAGCGGAGCGGAACAACCTTATGTTGTTTTTAAGAATCAAGGATGAAATATGAAAAAGGGCCAGCAAACTGGGCCGAATTGCCGCCCCTCAAAGAGGAGCGCCTAAGATGGTCGCTTTACTGTTCCACCCCAAACAGCGGCCTTGACAATAGCCATCACTATTGGGGGAAAAAGCACGCCACTGACTTTTTTGTCGTTTTTTTCAATTTTTTTTTATTGAGAAACTAGAAGTACAACTTTTTGGTCTTCTGTGTTTTCTTCATATCTAGCTTCGTTTTCGAGAAAAAAACTGAAGCATATCTTGGAGACCATCTGACACTTATGTTATAGTATCCTATGGGTAAAAGTAATTTTTTTTCCAAAACGGAGCTAGATCTAAAGAAAACACAACTGACCGAAAAGTTCAATAACTCTTTGACTAATCGACCGAATTAAGTTTTGTCATCCTCTACTATCGCATTCCTTCAATATTTCTGAAATCTAATAAACCAGATCCGGACTAGGTAAATTTCAGAAATTCTCTACTTTCGTGAATATTGGATCACCCTGTACGTGAACATTATGATTTTTTTTCGTTTTCGTAACCACACAGAATCAATTCATTCAGAATTTTTGGCACAATATTTGAAACACCCTGTGATTTCTCAAATTCAAGAGATCCAGATACGTCTAATAGACAGTCGAACTTGAAACACCCTGTATAACTATAGAAATTGAAAGATGTTTTTCCTCAAAAAATCCTAAGGCAGTCCAAAATAATATGTTTGTGAAGTAGGTAGGACAGGTCAATTCTATTCAGGAAGAGGGTATTTTCCTCTACTATCGCATTCCTTCAATATTTCTGCAATCGAATAAACCAGATCCAGACTAGGAAAATTTCAGAAATTATCTATTTTCGTGAATATTGGATGACCCTGTACGCGAACATTATGATTTTGTTTCGTTTTCGTAACCACACAGAATCAATTCATAATAAAAATTCTAAATTTCGTTATGGCACGGTCATACAGGGTGATCAATAAACATTTCCTTAAGAGTGAAATTTTATCAGTTCAAAAACTCTTCAAATGCCTTCCGATCAGATCCGGGCTAAGACCCTGTACGTTAAAATCATGATTTTTTTTGGTTGTCGTAACCACAAAAAATTTATTCATAATAAAAATTCTAAATCTCTGCTTGGCACCGTGACACAGTGGCAAAGGGTGATTGATCACCCTTTGCCACTGTTGCCATGAAAGAAATTTCAAAGTTCAAGAAATCATGAATTTATCGATAGAATTATTTCGAAAATGGCAGTTTTTTCACCCTTTACGAATGCCTTCCTTCAATATTTCTGAAATCGAATAAATCAGATCCGGACTAGGAAAATTTTAGACTTTTTCTATTTCCATAAATATTGAATCACCCTGTACCTGCACAATAAGATTTTTTTTAGTTTTCGTAAACACAAAAATCAATTTATTATAAATCTCCTGCTTGGCACCATCATACAGGGTGATCAATAAACATTCCCTCATGAGTGGAATTTCATAGTTCAATAAATCTTGAACTTTTCGAAAAAGTTATTTTGAATTTCGCAGTTCACCATTCAATAGGAATATTTATTTTTTTCGTAATTTTCAAGTATGGACTCAGGATAATCCATAATCAGTGAATTCATAAAAATTCGCAAGTTATATGATAGATTCTCCATAAATGTTTGATGCGTTATCTACAAAAATCGTTTGATTTTCCCTAATATTTTGGAAAATAGGTAGACAGGACAAATTTATGAAAATTTTTAGAAACATAATTTTGTTTTTCAGAAAACATTCCATTGGAAACATTGTGGTTGCAACATGATGGAGGTTATATGCGCACTAACCAAAAAAAGTGCGCGAATATTTCACTAAATCTTTTGAAATTTATGAATTAATTCTTTGCGGTTATGAAAACGAAAAAAAAACATGATATCAACGTACAGGGTGATCCAATATTCACGAAAATAGAAGAAGTCCAAAATTTCCTTAGTCCGGATCTAATGTATTATATATCAGAAATATTGAAGGAAGGCAATGGTAAAGAGTGACCAAAAATTAAAATTATTCGGTGGATTAATTGAAGAGTTATATTGAACAATTGAACTAAAAAAAATGCCAAACCGAGATTTAGAATTCTTATTATGAAATAATTCTTTGTGATTATGAAAACGGAAAAAAAAATCATAATTTTCACATACAGTGATTCACGAAAATAGAAAATGTCTGAAATTTTCCTAGACCGGATCTGATTCATTCGATCTCAGAAATATTGAAGGAATGCGATAGTAAAGGGTGACAAAACTTCAAAATTTGAAATTATTCGGTCGATTAGTTAAAGAGTTATCGAACTATGAAATTTCACTCATAGGATGAACATCACCCAGTATATCTCAAATGAAGGCACTCAGGCGATTGAAACCTCTCGATACGAGTCCTCCATGATGTCCTCAATTCATGGTATTCGTTTGTCGTATTCTTCCCGGGACACCCTGTATAAAGACTCAAATATTCCTCTTACGATTTCCAATATCCTTGTTTAATAATAAGGGATATCAAAACTTTTTTTATATAATATACATACAATAAATTTTTAAGCTTCTATCGCATTATTAATTCTTTACTTGAAAAGGAAAATTGATTGTTTTGGTTTATTTTCCAGAACAACTAAGTGGAACAATGATACCCAAAACTTTATGTGATGTACGATATAATGGTGCAACCAGTCCACTTGCTGGTATGATAGACAGTCCTGGAAGCCAGTATTTATTCAAGTCTTTGGATGGTCCTCTGGTAGGTCACTGTAACATTCTCGCTTGTCCTTTCTTGACAAATTTTTATTTCAGACATGTCGTCAGCAATTCCTTCCAGCTCCCAATCAAAGTGTCACCATTAAGGTACAGATTGTAGAAAATTCTCCTAAAGAACCAACATGCACCACTCAATGTGGAGATCATGGATGTAGATGCGTCTGGAAAACCTCAATGAAAAACGTAGATTATCTTGTGCTTCTTGGAGAAAACGACTTCAATATAGCTTGCCTTTGCGGTCCCTCGCTGGTAGAATGGCTTCCTGTAAGTGTTAGAACGTGGGGTCCTTTGACAATTTTGTATTCCATAGCAAGGTACAATTGGAACAATAAAGGATTGTCATTTTCTGCTTCCTATTCGTTCAATACTGATGGAATTTGTGGTGAACACGTTTACACTGTTCACTCAGGTAATTTCTTGAGACACTAGGTATCTTTTATTGATTCTATTCATTCTGCAGGAGAGATTGTAATGAACCACCATAGTCCTGCTGAGAATTTAAATAGTTTCAATTACCAAAGCTGCACATGGATTTTGCACTCAAATGTTGAACGTCAGCTTGAGTTAGATATTTCCTCAACACAAAACCGTATGTTTTCAGTGATTATGGGTTCCTATGCTAAATATTGTGACTTTCATTCTTTTGCAGGTCCTTGTACTGCCTGGAATATAACCGTTCACGACTATGACCCTGATGCCCTTAAGAAATATTTAGGAAGCACACTGTACACTTTTTGCTCAAGAGATAACAGCAAGCTTTTTGTATTACCTTGGAAGTTGAATACTGTTGTTGTTAGGTAAATATAAATGTCCGATATCTGAAAGATATGCTAATATATGTACCTAATTTGTTATTAAAATAATGAGTTCTTACCTATAAAATCAAGTAATATACAAGGTGTCACGTTTTATTTAATGATTTTCCAAATGTTTGGTATCAGTGGATTTGTCGTTAAGTGTATTATCTTTAAAATTAATTCTAATGTTTTTTTTTAGATTATTTTCGATCAGTAGGACATTACCACAATTTAAAGTTAAGTGGAAATCACAAGTCATACGTGCAAGATACCCTTCTTCACCTGCACCAATTGGTGATCTATCAGTACGTGTGGAACCAAGTTTAATAGGCCTTTTATACCTGCTGTATCTTTTTGGAAGACTGTGTTCTGTATTTTACGGATATAGGGAAGTTTTTAGATGAATCATTGAAGCGAATCTACATCGTCCTTATTAATAAATGGTCATATTGGCACCTCAATAGGAAAAAAGCTCATTGGAAAGGAGTAGTATGCCTCGACACGATATGTCTTATGTAAACAGCTAAAAATCCCAAGTATTGTTTTTTCTTCTTGAATGGAGTCCTTCATTGCTACCATCATGATAGGCATCTGAAATTTTCAGAACAAGAATTTAAGGACCCAAACATCAATGTTGTGATGTCAAATTGTGAGAAAACAAGAACGGAGGTGCTTCTAATTGATGTTTTCATTGTCAGCACAACCGGTACCCCAGCTCCACAAGATTCCTACAGCAATTTGCAACATTTTTTGGTTGTAGTAGTCTATTTGCATTTTATGTGATGATATAATAGGTAGGAATTCAAAAAATTGTAATTATATAAATGTTGAAGAGAATCAATGACTGGAAAAGCACACAAGATATTTTCATTCTCACGATATGATTTTCTCAAACATAAATATCCTTGTGAGAAAAATAAATTACATATTTTTAGTGTTGTTTAATGGAAATAAAAGTATGTCGTCAATTTGGGATTACGTTCATCGTCAATTATAGATTAACATACACATTCCTATGAAGTGCATTTGTTGGAAATAAACTCCCTAAAAGTTTTGCAGTTTTTCATTCACCTTGTACGTTAAGAAAAAATAACACCTTTGAAGAATGAATATAAACATATAACTGGAATAATTATATTCATTAAATTTATATAACGTTAGGAGAAAAACTATTAACAAAAAAGTCCATTCTTAATATCAGATATTGAAAAGTGATCAGCAATAAATATGAGCTTCATTTTTTAGAAAATTTTCTTTTCTTAGCAGTTGTTTTTACTTCAGTTAGTGATTTACTTTTATTATTTCCATATTTAGCTTCTAAGTTGGAAATCATGTTCATAAAGTTTGATGATGCTCTCTCCTGTATCTCATTAGATAAACTCTCCTCATCTTCCACTGGAAAAAAAAATTATATTATAATGGTAGACAAAACTGTAGTAGAAAATAATGACAAGAGATATTCAAATCACCATATTTTTGATGTTCAATATCTCAACAATACTATAACACAGGTATATATAAATCCAAGACAAAGTGTATCAAAATTATTTTTCAGTTGGAAATTTGGAAAACAGCAGCTTATTGACACTAAAATTCCAATCCATTATTGTTTTGAAAATATTTTACAAAACTCGTGTCGATTCAAGAAGTAACCCTCATAGATTTCAAGTTTCATGGTCACATTAACAGAAATGAATATTCTCAAATATTTTGTATACAACTTCTGAAATTTCGGGAATATATTAACCTGTTCCCTCAGTTCTTTAGGAATGAACTTACATAGTATAGCGTCAGAAAGAATTGATTATAGTTAATTAAAAAAAACCCTAAGGCAGAGAGAAATGACATATTACTCACTAGAATATCTTTCTATACCCTCCCTTTCATTCTTGAGCTTGTGATGCCGTTTTTGTTTTTTACTAAGAGGTTCATTGAAAAATAATTCATATTTTTGTACTTCCTCACGATCAACCATTCCTCGGACTATTTCAATAATTCTTGGTTCATTTTCAACATTAGCAAAAGGAATAGTATCCATCATTTTAGTAATATCTCCTTTCCAAGATTCATAAGCATTTTTAATATCTGTATATTCATCTTCTGAACCAATATAATTTTTTTCTAAATCTGAGTATTGTTGAAATTTAGCTTTCTTCACACCTGGAAGAATTATATGGACTAGATCTCAGGACTCTTTATTTATCAAAGATGTTCCTCTACTAGCAGCAATTACTTTGAAATGTTTAATGTAAGTCCCTTCATTATAATCAAAAACTGGTATATAGCTTGAAATTGGATTATATATAGAAATATCACAAAAAGCAATGTCAAAATAACATTTAGCTGTATCCCATTCGTCACATTCATGAAAAAAGAGATTCGTTTCAGCTAAACAAACAATACTCACTCGATTCCTTTTCAACTTCTTCCTTTTCCTTTTGATATTTCTTATGCCTCAATCTTCGTCTTTTAGCAGGTTCATTGAAAAACTGGTCATATTCTTCAACTTCACCTTTATCAACTAAACCCCTTATTACTTCTATAATTCTTGGTTCAGTTTCTGGATTGGCAAATGGAATATGCTCCATCATCTTTGTCATGTTACCTTTACAAGATTCATATGCTTTTCTGATATCTCTTACTTCCGTTTCCGAGCCAATGTAATCTTCTTCGAAATTCTGAATATCTTTGAGGCTTATTTTTTTAAAAAGACTCCTCCAGTATTCCATCCAGTTGAAATCGCCATCACCTTCATCGTCAAACTCACCGGAGTCATCATAAATCTTACGCTTATTTTCATCTTGTAAGATGGAATGGATTTTTCCAAGAACTTTAAATTTCTCAGTAGCTTCCAGCTTTTGACTATCATCAACTCTGTCAGGATGAACCAACAGGGACAATTTATGATAGGCTTTCTTTACTGGAAATTGATGGAATATAATATCAGGAATACTAAATTTATAAAATACTCACTTTCCTTTTGAGAAGCATCCTTCGCAACTTCCAGTACTTCATAAAAATCAGCGGTACCGAAATATTTTTCACAATTTTCTTTGAAACTAGACATTTTATTCTTCTGTAATAATACACAAAATACCACTGACAACCGTAGAAAAATCAAACTCAACAAAATGCTAATTAACGTCTTTTTTATTCTTTTTTTATTAACAAAAACCTAGAGCACAAACTGCTACAAATCATAACAAACTGTAGCTCTACGATGTGCCACTATTGTGACATTTCCCTCCGGCCATCAAACAGTCCAAGGACTGTTTTTTTTTTCAGTACTGCTAGCAAGGTGCAGATGGCTCTGGGAGCGGAAAAATAATATTATTTTACAAGATGATTTTGAAATTAATTAAACTTGACTTGGACAATTCTACAAGATTACCAAGTTTTGATATGAAATGGCCGGTATTTACGTAGATATTTCAGGACAATAAAATTGAAAGATCTTTTGACAAATTAACAATTTTTTACATGTTCCATATAAATCATTTCTTCAAATATTCTTTCAGTTGATAATATTTTGCCTGATTTCTGTAAGTAAGAACCAGTTACTTTACTGAAGAAGATGAATAATAGAAACATTTATTGAGATGAGTACAATAAATTTCATATTCTTCGAATTGCAATTTTATATATGTTATAAAGTATGTATTGGAGTCGATACATTATTGCTGTGGGGAGAAAGTACTTGTTCTACTTCTGGATCTTTATTTATTTATATATAGGATGGATTACTTTTTCAATTGGGGTATGTGACGTTCATTATTTTTTTCCAATCTTCGAAAAAATGAACGTTTTCCTTTTAATATCTGAAATAATAGTTCAGTATCTTTTATTGGAAACGTTTTTCTACTCGAGGTCAACAGGACTCAAGTGAGCTAATTTGAATTACGCGCTAAATACCAATATCAATAATGTAGTTTTCTATAATATTGTCAAGTATGATATTCCTTTTGGCATAGTACAGATGGCGTGAAAACGGTCACTTGAACTTCAACCAAAATACATAACAATACAATTTGAACTGACAAATTAGCGGTAAATACAAAACAATACATATGCAGTCCAGGATTTCACACCTATGGCCAGCAGTATTTATGGAATTTTCAAATGAAGAATTAAGTCTACGATAATTAAAGATTATTATAATCTTAGTTTCCTTTATGAAATTGTCAAAGGAAAATTTATTTGCAAAATAAATATTTAGTTAGATCCAGAATTAACTGTACCTTGGGCAACTTCGAAATGAAAAATCTCAAGAAAGTAATATGTGAGTGGTTGATTTGGTTTTGCGAAAATTTCACATCGATATTCGAATGATGAACATTTTAATATCTGGTATTTTATTACCTATATTTGTTGAGGAAGGCAATCAATTCAATTATTATCTAATAAAAATATGGATTCAATGATAGAATGCAAGTTTATTTAATATTCGTATAATTTTTATTTTATATATAATTCATATTTATTCATCAACAAATCGAAAAATTTTGAGAATTACCTAACGATTATTATTTATAGATTTTTCTATCGCAATGTAACAAATTAGCTATATATGCAGTTCAGCAGTTAGTTTAGGAAATTAATGAACACTGTGATAATGTATTTTATTGAATGAAGAATACACAATTTGGAAGAGGATACGTCTGTTAGATAAACGTGAGTTTATCATCTCTTCCTAGACGTGGAATGAAGGGAGATACGTTTCTACGTCCCAATCTTGGTGCAAAAGGAGGAGATCTTGAAGCCAAATCGATATCCAGCCATCGTTCATTTGTGAAGGATAGTTCGTTATCATTTGATTCCCTATTGATTCTACTGGGAAATATTCTGCCAGCATCTGAAAGAATATTTAAAAGGAATAAAGGTACTTTCAGTTCTACCCACCATTCATAGGAGAAGGTTGTGAAGATCTCAGCTGATTTTTTGATTGCCTAAAAATAATCTGTACCTTCTTATAGATCTTCCAAATTCAATTTTTCTCTGATGGTATCTTTATTTTGCTTACCATTCATTCTTAGAAGCCATGATGAAAATGATTTTCTGTCGAGATCTGGGAATTTAAGATATTCATCGTCTATAGGTTCTCTTTTTTCCTTCATTGTTGACCCTTCCCACGAATAAAATGCTGGATAATGCTTCTTATGATGTGGTTTACGGAATTCGACCAACTCATACTGCAAGCAATTTCGAAAAGATTTAATCAACAGTTAAAACATGAAAGATATGGAAATTACAATTACCTAGACTCCCAACAATTCGTTACATGGTTTCCAAAATGAAAATTGAAAAACAAATAAACCTGAGGCTCTCAACTATTCAGAAAGCATGAATAAAGAAATTTAGCTAGTCCTCTGTCCAAAACTAGTACTATTCACCATTTCAAAATATATTTGAAAAGAGGTGGAAATATCCTGGTTACTCCACAAATGGATAATCAATTTAGAATTTTTGCAACGTCTTCAAAAAATTATGTCCTTTTCGAGATCACATTTTTGAATCTACACTATGTAACTGATGAATAAAGATATATCACTTCCAGAAAAAAAATTCATAACTTTGGTTTGATAATTTCGACACAAGCCACAATTTCAAGGATCTCATATCTCTTTCCTTCTTACGAAAGGAAGAAACTCACATCGTTCAGAGACACAGCACTTCCATCAAAAGTATTGAACAGCAGTAAAATACAATTGAACCAAATAAAACGATTCATAGTTGTGACTGGATATCAGACAATGTTCTTGATTTTATACAAATCCTTCCTACACCCTATCACCAGGGGGCCATTGGACAACATCCCCTGCTGAAATGCAAATTGTTTTAATCCATCCACGTATCCAGATATCCTATTGGAATAGGACCGATCGTCCTGATCATTTATTTAAATAAGTACCTGAAGATTCGTATTGGGATTGATTATTTTTTCAACGTTTTTATTTCATTGGAACGAAAAGAATGTGGGCTGCAACGAATGATGCACTAGTTAATTTGCTTCCTGTTAATGGAAAATGCTGTTCCATTAGGTTTTTAGGTGTGAGTCTTACAGATGATGAAATCGACCTTAAGGAAATAATATTAAATATCTTAAATATTCCTTTTGTTCTGAAGTTTATTATTATCCCCGACTTTTGCCTATACGCGTAGGATTTCTCCTCGCTAAGAGGATATTTAAAATATCAGAAGGGTAGAGCTCGGTCGTGTCCGGTCCTTGTGGCCCCCCTGGTTCTCGTCGAACTCCTTACACGCGATCCTTGGACCTGTCCTTCGCTTCCTAGGAATTTTCTCATCGTCCTTGCAGTACCTAAAAGAATAGCTTTTTGCATATTCTCAATAAGTCCCATTTGCTTGATATTTCTCTTGAGATTTTTGGGTACTATTCCTGTTGTTGAGATGATAATTGGAATAGTTCTCGTTGATATCATTCCTCACTGGCGCTTTATCTGAAATTCGAGGTCCCTATATTTTGAAATTTTTTCGACCTCTTTTTGACGCATGTTGTTGTTATTAGCTATTGCTACGTCGATGAGTACTGCTGCCTTTTGATGTTAATCAACAAGCAGTATATCTGGCCTGTTGTGAGGGACTGTTTTATCAGTCAAAACTGTACGATCCCAGTACAGTTTATAGCGTTCGTTTTCCAAGATGGTTTCCGGTCGGTACTTGTAGTATGGCACTATTTCAGAATGAATTAGTGTTAATTTGGTTGCCATTTCTTGGTGTAGTATCTTTCCTTCTGCATCGTGTCTCTCTTTATATTCATTTCCTTGCAAACATTTGACATCCTCCCGTGATATGTTGGATTGTCTCATTCGTTGGACACCCGTAACGGCATCGATCGTCAGTAATAGTTCGATCCTTTATGATATGCTTGCAGTAATTTCTTGTTGAGATAACTTGATCTTGGATGGCTAAAAGAAATCCTTCCGTTTCTGGATACATCGCACCTGATGCGAGCCAATAGTTCGACGCTTCAATGTCGACATAATCCTGGTTCACCTCGTTGAAATGTCGTCCATGTAGGGGCTTTTCTCTCCATCTCTGCAGTTCTTCTTGGATTGTCTGGTGGTTGTATGACAATTGCTCCTTGTGCAGTTGTAAAGGTGTTGATTCGTCTGCTTCACACAGTACTTTGTAGATCTCTGGCGTGCCTGATTTGTCTTTGAAGTATGTTCGTAGGCATTCAATTTGACCATGGGCAAGTTCCATGATGTCTAGCAGACCTCTGCCTCCTTTATTCCTCGTCAGTGTCGTCCTCTAACTGCTACTTTCGGATGGTGCTTGTGTGCTTTTGTCATCATATTATTATTATTATTTGAACTGGGGTCGTTGTGGCTCGGTAAGCCTTCCTGGAACTGGGACCTTGTAGATCTTTTTTTCTCTACCTTACTCATTCATGGCGTTGATAAAACTGAAAACCTCCTTAGGGGCCTTGGCCGTTACCTCTCGGGTATCCAGGACCGGCTTCCCCATATGAGTGGTTCTTAGGCCAGCCAGCTCTAGATACTTGCATACCATGTGTTCAGCTGTTTCTGCTTCTGATCCACAGAGCCTGCAAATCTCATCTCCTATCTTTCCCATACGGTACAAAATATGTTTGTTCAACAGTTCCCCGTCAGCAGTCCCACCATCAGCCGAAGCTCAGATCGTGACAGCTACAAGAGCTTTCTGGCGTAGGTAGGTGAAATCATCACGAATTTCTTGGCCTGAATAAGTCCAGGAGTGTTTGTCCAGTGGGTTATCCTGTTATTCAACTCTCATTGCTGGACCACTGCCTCATATTGGTATTTTCTTAGCCCACAGAAAGACTCAGGTCCAGCAGGTGTTAACCTTGATGAACTTTTTGCAAGTTCATCGGCTTTTTCATTTCCTTCAACACCACAGTGCCTTGGTACCCATAGTTGAATCACTTTATTGCCTCTGGCCAGTTGCCTTATGGTGTTACGGTACTCCCAGGTCATCAGAGACCCCTGGCAGTACGATTCCAGGGATCTCAGCGTGGTCTGGCTGTCCGTGGTGATGTGGACATACGCCCCCTGAGGTTCATTTTAAGACACTCCTGAGCTCATACGTAAACAGCCAGTATCTCGGTCTGTAAAATAGAGGGCTCACTTCCTAGGGCTTTAGAGATCCTCAGTTTAGGTCCATATACTCCAATGCCAGTCCTCTCTCTGATTTTGATCCATCGGTGAACCATATGGATGACTTTTGTCCAAACGATTTACGAAACTTATTGCACTAGAACGATCAGTTATGACCCTTCCAAAGGGCGTTTCAAAATCGAAGATGGTTTGCATAACATCCGAAGTTTTTGCCAAGAGGTTTGAATCAAGTTGATTCAAAATTGATTGAAAATTTCATGGGTCATCTAGACCTAGGAAATTATTTCTCGAATTTTTTAGACCAACTTTCATAGTGGAATTCGATTTTATATAGGAATCCTGCGACGAAATATGATTAGAAATTGTTATGACCGATGTTTTCTTGTATATTTTCGACTTGGAACATTGATAATCTATCTATCTATATTCTAAGATTTCCGAAATGGAAAAGAGAACGCCAAGTTGTGTTACAATTCAACATAACTGAATAGAAACAAAATAATTTAAATTACTTTCTTTTAGACCTTAAGAGTTTCTCTCTTAAGGATACTATGAGTGGGATATTTTGAATATTGTGAAAATGTGTCGAGTTGGAATTACAAAAAGGAGAGATATATATAACTCATTAATACCTCATTTGAACTTTTAAGAAGTCAAACACTTTAGTTCCCAAAAAATCCGCCGGTCAGCGCCATAATCAACGTCAATTTCTTCAAATAAGTCAACAATGATAACAAATTGTCAATTATTATTGTTGTAATTGATTCGGATATTAATTGGAATATAGTTCAAATATCTTACTCTTAGAGCTCTTTTAGTCAGTTTGAAACAAACTATTAATGGACAACCATATAGGTCATGGGTTATGTAGAAAAATTCTAAGTATGGTTAGGTTAAGTATTCACTTGTGTCTGAACAAAATAATAATTTTATTGAATATTTCCCTCCTGTCAAAAATTCTATGTATATGGAGAACAATTATCGAAAATTACAGCGAATATTTCCCTCCTGTCAAAAATTCTATGTATCTGGAGAACAATTATCGAAAATTACAGCGATAATTGCATTGTAGGAAGCGAAACTGCACTGCGATAATTGTTCTGTTCATAGATGCATAGTTTCTATGCATCTTACACAGTTCGAATCTATGGCAATTCCATTCTAAATCAGTTTGACAAGTAATGTACAACAGTTTATTCGGGAAATATTCCCTCGAATTACACTCGTGCATCAAAATGACCGGATAATTTCGCATTCCAGCGTGTTTTCTTTGAAAAACTGCATTCGGTCATTTTCATTTTTGGAGAAAGAGCCCTCCACCTTCGGTGTCGGGCTCTTTCTCCAAAAATGAAAATGAACTCATGCAGTTTTTATGACAACACGCTGTCATGCAAAATTATCGGTAATTTTGATGCACTTGTGCAATTACTTACGATAATTCATCTGGTAATCGCATATTGAATTCAATACTACTTAATTCATGAAAGATCTCTAAAACTTATGAATGAAATGAATGAATGAAAATCCTACCTACATAGTATCATACATCATTTCGAAGGGGAAAAAATAACGAATTCAACGAAGTAATGATATAAAGGGTGTTCCATTAAAAAAAATATAGGTTTGTGTTGAATCTTCAAAACCATACCCCGAAAAAAAAATTGAGTACGCCACTGGATTATATGCATAATTCTGATTCAGACGTAGTTTTTAGCTGAGCATTATTTCTAATAACTTCGGAGATAAAAGAGGGGTCCGAAAAGTATCAATTTCCAAAATCGCCCTGTATCTCTTGAATGGAAACAGTTATGCAAAATCTGATTAGACCAACTTGAGTTTCACGAAAAAGTAGGACAGGAACGTGAAAACCGCAAGGCTCTATCTTGAATAACAAGCGAGAAACCTGGCTGTCTCACCCAAAATGGGATGCACTGTACAGCAAAGTCGTTTAACAAATGCCAAACAAACATACTGCAAAAGATTTCCTTGTACTAAAATATTGATTAAATGCATTTTAGAAGTGAATCACATTATTCGTGGTTGAATTAATATAAATAATAACTGTTCTTCATTTAGTTGGCAATTGATAATTTACCTGAGTCCTTCAGCCGGTAGATAAATAATATACATAGATGACACTTATGGATATCAATTTTCCTTTGTAAAATTTGTATTACAGTATGTATGTACATGGAAGAATGAAAATAGGGACAAGATACTAATAATTAAGTATTTATTAATAGAAAAGTATATACTAAACAAAAATAATTAAATAACTCATTTTGTGGTCTGCACAACAAAGTTTTTCAATGGATGCCTCACAAAGTTGCAACAGAAGGTTTCCTTGGGTGAGCAGATTGATTGAAGGAATTATAGGAGTAAATTACATTATTATTGATCAGAGACCTTCAGCGTGTGGATAAAAAAATTATAAAAGTTTATTGAGTCCACTTGATGAAGGTAATTCAATATAAATATCAAAAAATGACACCTCTGTGTCCATTCCCTTCACAATAATATACATAGATGACACTTGTGGAGATTACATTTCATTTGTAAAGTGTTTGTTGATGTATATCTGGCACATGGGTGTCTTTTCAAATCTGAAGGAAGTTTTCATTCCTAATTATAATGTTGAATATATTCTAATGATTGAGGACATATACAAACTGAAGAATATACTAAGCAAAAAGAATTAAGTATATTCAGCTGTTTGTGGTCTGCACAACAAAGTTTTTCAATAAATAATAACAAACTTGTCACAAAACATTTCCTTGTGCTAGAAGATTGATTGAATGAATTGTAGGAGTAAATTACAATACTGTCGGATGAATTAATAATAATTAAGTTGATTTGGCAATAATATACATAGATGACACTTATGGCTATATCACATTTCTTTTGTGAAATGTTCAATACCTACTGGTATATTGGCTTCTTTCGAAATTCTCAGCAATTTTTCATTCTTCATTATATTCAACATTTTCATTGTTAGAAAATCTTGAAAATTGCATTTACCCTATAACTAATTACGGTGGGTGGATACACTCTGGAAGGTTCATTAATATAGTCAGGTCTCCTTCATTCAACTTCAAAAAGATCCGAAAATCAATTATTATTTGTTTCTCAGATTCTGAGGCAGTATATTACCACCCGCTCATGATATGAAATATGCTAATTGAGAAGAAATCCTAAAACGAGTTAGTATTATAACAGATTGGTAAATGATAATAACTACTTTATTCTCTTGGCCATTGTAGATATATGTTATAAGGCCTAAATGTCACTTATATCATTATATTATAGACGTGCTCGTAGTGCAATATAAGTACTCATCTTGAAAGCGATAATAAACTCAAAAACCGTAAAAAGGTCCGATTTTTTACTGCCTTGTCGATTTCAATGGAAAGTAAAATGTTTATTGGTGCATTTTATGAAAAAAAATTTCGTCTTTGCGAGAATTCTGAAATTTTATATTTTGGAAATCTTTGGGGGAGGGGTAATTACCCCCAGTACCCCCATTTACACGCCCTTGAATTTGAATACTTGAAAATTTCATGGGACGTCTAGACCTAGGAAATTATTTCTCGAATTTTTTAGACTAACTTTCATAGTGGAATTCGATTTTATAAAGGAATCCTTCGACGAAATATGATTAGAAATTGTTATTACCAATGTTTTCTTGTATATTTTCGACTTGGAACATTAATAATATATCTATATTCTAAGATTTCCGGAATTGAAAAGAGAACGCCAAGTTGTGTTACAATTCAACATAACTGAATAGAAACAAAATAATTTAAATTACTTTCTTTTAGACCCTAAGAGTTTCTCTCTTAAGGATACTATGAGTGGGATATTTTGAATATTGTGAAAATGTTTCGAGTTGGAATTACAAAAAGAAGAGATATATATAACTCATTAATACCTCACTTGAACTTTTAAGAAGTCAAACACTTTAGTTCCCAAAAAATCCGCCGGTCAGCGCCATAATCAACGTCAATTTCTTCAAATAAGTCAACAATGATAACAAATTGTCAATTATTATTGTTGTAATTGATTCGGATATTAATTGGAACCAAAATAAAAATAATTATATTGGGTTTATGTAATTAATATACAATTGGAACGATTGTCAACAGTATCAATGGATTGGTGAATGATAATAATAACTACTTTATTCTCTTGGCCATTGAGTACCGCAACTTGTAGATATATGTTATTTGGCCTAAATGTCACGTTTTGGATATTGCATAGGTGGTACCCAAATGTATTCGGAATTCGTAGAAATTTATTACATCCCTTTCTTTTATTGAATTCAACATTTTCATTCAAAAAATATCTTGAATACCTCATATTTTTACTAATAATTTAAGTGCAAAGATTCATTATTGTATGTTCTTCGAAATATTTATAAATCGAGGAAGTTTTCCTTACGTATATATCATTTCATATTTCCATTTGGTAAGTATTTTTATAGAATGGAAAACTTCAATTAATGTTAAAACTAATCGAATCAAAATCCCTAATAATACGAAGCTGAATACCTATATTATGCAATCAGTTTCTTCCCTTAACTGATATATTGGTTATTATTCGGAAAAATTAGCTTTCCTTTTTATTTTTCGATTTAGATCAGAATATCGGTATAATAAATATAAAATGACAGGAGATGTGAGGAATCTATGGTTGAACATTTCTATGAATTTATTTAGTTGCAAAAATATCCGCTTGAAAGCGATCGCTACGCCATTGTATATTACTCAGTACATTAAAACCTTTAGGTTTAAGTAGCGAAGTTTCGCAATAACTCTGTTTGAATTCTAGGACAGAAGGTTTTGAAAACTGTGATTATGGTACATAATACTTGTATTGGTGTACCAATAAACCTCATAAATCACTAGTCGAACGTCTCTTATGCGCTGGTTATTAAATAACCTTGGAGGTTTACTTTGTCCCTGTGTTTTCATTCTCCACCACCTTCATAGGGGTGGGGGACAACCGTCATGATGTCATAATTCTTTCTAAATTAGAAACAACTTGGTCGGCCCCCGTATAAGGATTAAAAATTATTTATAGGTGAAAACTTTTCAGCCAACCCACATTTCGAAATTTTTGTCGCATCTGAGAACAAGCGATCGCAGCGCCAATTTTTCAGTTCATTTTGTCCAACTTTTGCGGAAAAAGGCTGAACTAACGCAATAATCGCCTACTAAATTCAAGCCTTGAAAATTTCATGGGTCTAGACCTTGGAAATTTCTCGAATTTTTTTGAACTGGTTTTTGTGGTGGATTTCGATATTATGCGGACATGATGTTATTTTTTTTTATTGAATTTCAGGATTATCGGTTTTCCTCAAAAATTATATGTCTTGGTTAGAGCGTTCTCGAATTCTGTAGTTGTGGGAGAGTTTCGAAATACATAGTTGAAGTGGAAAAATTTGAGAATCTCTAGAACCAGACTCCAATTTTTGAGGTAGAACTATGATCACAATGAATGAAAATCATACTATTATTAATGGAATTCCATAAAATCGTTTAATATTTTTGTGAGAAATCCTACAAAAACGAACTTCACCAGAAAAAAGCAGTTCGAAGAATTCAAGAAATTTCCGAGGTCTAGACCCATAAAATTTTCAAGGCTTGAATTTAGTAGGGGATTTTTGCGTTAGTTCAGCCTTTTTCCGCAAAAGTTGGACAAAATGAACTGAAATTTGGCGATGCGATCGCTTGATCTCGGATGTGACAAAAATTTCGAAATGTGAAAAATGTGGGTGGACGAAAAGTTTTCATCCAAAATTAAAATCTTGACCCCCTAATCAGTGGCCGATAAAAATTTATTTACATTTTAGAAAGAATTATGACATGAAGAACTATTACCCACCACAATTAAAGTGATGGATAAAAATCCTGTGGTATAGAGGCGGAAAGCTTCCAACTGAAGCACAGTCGACAACCTTAGAAAATAAATCTCCACCAAGGAACCACAATAGCGAAGCATAGCTTTACAAGTCCTGTTATTGAAATGGCTAATGCCTGCACCACATTTTAACAATAAAATCTTTGAAATCTTCGCTACTTGAAGCTAAAAGTTGTAATGTAATGAGTAATATACAAATACAATGGCGTGACGATCGCTTCTGAGCGGATATTTTGGTAACTAAATAAATTCATAGAAATATTCAACCATAGATTCTCACATGTCCTGTCCTGTCATTTTATATTTTATATTTATTATACCGTTAATCCAGTAATTTCTGATAGAATTGGAAAAAGAAAAAGGGAAAGGCTAAATTGTTTTGCAATTCAACATAACTAGTAGACAGACTAGAAAACATTTTAAACATTGATAGTAGCAAAGACTAAGAATGTCTAATAGTTGTTTCTAGTTCCCGCTAATTCGAATTGTATTGTTAGGTTAGGTATTACCAAAAAGTTGCAGTTCGTTAAGATTTGTAGCTGTTTTTAGTTAAGGGATATATCATATATAATTCTAAGTAAAGTGCCATTTCGTTGCGTTCGATTATTCTACGGTTGTTGTCAGTTGTATTTCGTATATTATTTTAGAAGAATAAGATGTCGAGTTTCAAAGAAAATTGTGAAAAATATTTCGGTACCACTAATTTTTATGAAGTACTGGAAGTTGCGAAGGATGCTTCTCTAAAGGAAAGTAAGTATTTCATGAATTTTGTATTCTGGAGCTTACATTCCATCTATTTCCAGTAAAAAAGGCCTATCATAAATTGTCCTTGATGGTTCATCCTGACAGAGTTGATGCTAGTCAGAAGCTAGTAGCTACTGAGAAGTTCAAAGTTCTTGGGAAAATTCATACCATCCTACAGGATGAAAATAAACGTAAGATTTATGATGACTGCGGTGAGTTTGACGATGAAAGTGACGGTGATTTCAACTGGATGGAATACTGGAGGAGCCTCTTCAAAAAAATAAGCCTCAAAGATATTCAGAATTTCGAAAAAGATTACATTGGCTCGGAAACGGAAGTAAGAGATATCAGAAAAGCGTATGAATCTTGTAAAGGTAACATGACAAAGATGATGGAGTATATTCCTTTTGCCAATCCAGAAAGTGAACCAAGAATTATAGAAGTAATGAGGGGTTTGGTGGATAAAGGTGAAGTTGAAGAATACGACCAGTTCTTCAATGAACCTGCTAGAAAACGAAGATTGAGGCATAAGAAATATCAAAAGGAAAAGGAAGAAGTTGAAAAGGAATCAAGTGAGTATTGTTTGATAAAACAGCTCTTTTGATAAATTCATCTAGACTTCTTCACAAATATGTAGTAAGAGATATAGCAAAATAAGATTTTGCCAATTGTTTTTTGGATATTTCTATTTAAAAGCAAATAATAAGTTGTGTTTGTGATATACCAGTGTTTGATTGGAATGAAGCGACTTATATTTGTTATTTCATAGTAAATGCTGCAAGTAGAGGAACATTTTTGATAGATGAGAGGCCTAAAATCTCAGTCCATATAATTCTTACAGGCGTAAAAATTTCCACAATTCTCAAATTTAGACAATAAAATTTACATTGCATCAGAGATGAATGAGTAATAGTTATTATGAATGCTCATGACTCTTGGACAAAAGACATTACTAAAATTATAGATATCATCCTTTTATTAAGTGCTAAATGAATCCGGAATTATTGAAAAAGTCTGAAAAAAGGTTGATCGCAAACCTAAATAAGAACTAATTTTAAATGAACTTCTTTTTTTAACAACAAAATTGGCATCGTAGACCTTTGAATGAAAGGAAGTGGTATTGTAGTGAAATTGAACATTAAAAATGTGATGGTTTGATTATATACGGTCTTATTATTTTCAGCTCTAGTCTTGTTTACCATTTTAATATAATTTTTTTTCCAGTGGAAGATGTGGAAAGGTTGACTAATGAGATACAGGAAAGATCATTATCAAACTTTATGAACATGATTTCTCATTTTGAAACTAAATATGGAAATAAAAAAAGGAAATCAATAACAGAAAGGAAAACCTCTGCTAAGAAAAGGAAAGTCTCTAAAAAATAAGGTCTATGTTTTTTTGCTGATCTCTTCTCAAGATCTGATATCAAGACTTGGCTGTTTCTGTTCATATTCTCTCCTAACAGATTATAGATTATTTTTTAAATATAAATATTCCAACAGTTTTTCATTTGTCTGAGGTCTTATTTCCTCCTTATCCGTTAAGGTATAAATTGAATGAAAAGCTGCAAAACATTTTAAGGATGTTTATTTCCAACAAATGCACTTAATAATGATAATTGAGTAATTGACAATGAACTCACTCCCAAATTGACGACATACTTTTATTTCCAAAATGCTATTAGTATAACTGGAAATGCTGAGTTCAATAGAAGATCAAAACACGTAGTTATAAAATTTCACTTTATTCATTAGCAATGTTCAGAATTTATGTACAGAATATTATATTGCAGATTTATTTACAAAAGCTGTGAATAATTTCAAAATTCTAATATGACGCTGATTTTGTTGAGGAAGTGGAATTTTTATAACAAAAATTTGAAAAACCTACAAACTTCATTTGAAGTATTTTTATCATTAGGACAAGGTGTTAAGAAATAATGATCAGAAAGACTAATGATTTGTGCTTATTCTAAGGTGTATAAGTGGAATGTGTATACAGATGCTATTACAAGTTCTGTAGATGGAAGACAATACATATATTATTGGTAGTTAATAATTGAAGTTCTCTAACATGAACTAATATCCAATACTTCTTTAGAAAATGTAAATTTTATAAGATTCATAGCTGATTTCTAAGATCTGATTTGTTAGAAATAGATTATGGGCTATTCCTAAGTGGAAATATGAAATTAAATTTCATACATTAAGTGTTATTCAACTTTTTCCGTAATTTAAAATATTGGGTTAAATGGATGAATGAACAATAAATGTAAATAAATAATATGAATGATCATGACCTGGAAATATTTCATTGAGAATTTCAGTATTTTTAAGAGATCTTCACCACCTATATGAATTGAATCAGTTTTCTCTTGGACCAAAAATCCTATAAGATTTTCCTCTGTCTATGGATGATTTGAGGCTGACTACAATAAAGCACAATTCTAACTTTAATCCATTAAAGGGTTGAATACATATAATTGCATCTTAATTGGGTGCAATCGTATCCATAAATTATGTGATATTAGAACGTTTGGAAGAAACTGCTTTTTAAGAACAATTTATTCTATTAACAAGCTTTTTCGAATGTTCACCACTTTGTAGGTACATACATATATCACACATCCTAAAGGTGACAATCAATGTAATTAAATAAAGAGTAGGGACTATCTTCATATAAGGAAGAAACTAACTGAGTATCCTTTTATTTCAAGTACGCCTTGTATCAAGAATAGATCCCTTCAGAAATCATTTTTCATATAAATCTAAAACTTCATCAAAACTAAGTAAATATGATTTTTCCATCTGATAAAAACCGAAATTTACCATCTATTCAAATAAATAATATTATAATTGAATTGTCATTTAATTTTATTTTCCAATAAATTGTGTTTTTATATAACTCGCTACATCCATACCCAAATTTTCAAATAGGCAATGATTAGTTCTGAAAAAGTCCGCTAGTTAGCAGCACCACAACTATATTTCTTCTATTTTTTTTTTCATTATTTTGCAGAGTAGTCGTTAGTCGTAACTGCACTGTAGTACTCGTGATTCCTATTCAATGACACTGAAAAGTAATCATGAGTATTCGATTACAAAGAAATACGTGAGACAGTAAAATACATACGCTAATAATTCAAATTCAATCATAATAATGATAACTTTTAAATGTTTCGCTGTCAAATTACATCTCTATCAATGTTTTGAGATTTGTTGACAGAGGTGAATTCACATTCAGCAAAAAAAATTAATCAACAAAATTTTCCCAAAAAACTACTGAAGTAGTTGGTCGGTGGAAATACTCAAGAAAATCATTTGTTATTCGGTCACTAATCACTATGGTAACAAAGCTCGTAAGGCTGTAGCAAATTGTTAACATTTAGTAGATCCTTACACAAATAAAAACCTCAGAATAAAAATTTATTTTGTTACTCTGAGTTGAAAACAAGGTCAATATTAAGATTTTAGAAAAAAAAAATCAAAAAGCAATGATTTCTTTGATTTGACTACATACTCAGAGTATGTAACTGACATATGTGTAATTGTGCTTTGATACTCGTAATCGTTATCTGTTAACTGTCAAAATAAAAGTAATCAAGAGCATATATTCTACGAATTTTGATGATGTTTACAACAACGATAATCTAAAATCAGAAGATATCTAAATCTAGATATTTAGATGACGTGTACGATTTCAATTAGTTACAACTAAAGTTGATGAAATTCTTTGTTGTAGAGAAAAGTGGATAATATATCAACAAATAAGTTGAAGAAACTAAAGATCAACATCTTCCAAAGTAAACATGAGGGCACTCATTTTAGTTGGTGGATATGGAACGAGGCTTAGACCTTTAACTTTGAGCAGACCAAAACCGTTAGTAGAATTTGCGAACAAACCAATATTACTACATCAGATTGAAGCTTTAGTGGAAGCAGGAGTTACAGAAGTTATTTTGGCTGTTTCGTATAGAGCTGAACAAATGGAACAAGAACTTACTGTTGAAGCAACAAAGCTTGGGATCAATATAATTTTTTCACATGAAACTGAACCCCTTGGAACTGCAGGTCCTTTAGCATTAGCAAAAGAATATCTTGAAAAAAGTGACAAACCTTTTTTTGTATTAAATTCTGATATCATATGCGATTTTCCCTTCAGAGAGTTAGCCAAATTTCATGAGGCGAAGGGTAAAGAGGGCACAATAGTTGTTACAAAAGTGGAAGAACCTTCTAAGTATGGAGTAGTTGTTTATGATAAGGATAACTGTGTTGAAAATTTTGTAGAAAAACCTCAAGAGTTTATTTCTAATAAAATCAATGCTGGTCTCTATATTTTGAACCCTGCTGTTCTAAAAAGAATAGAACTGAGACCTACATCTATTGAGAAGGAGGTATTTCCTGGTATGGCCAAAGAAAAACAACTTTGTGCCTTTGAATTAGAAGGATTTTGGATGGATGTTGGCCAACCTAAAGATTTTTTGACTGGCATGTGCCTTTACCTAAAATTTTTAAGAACTAAACGTCCAAGTCTCTTATATAAAGCACCAGGAGTTGTAGGAAATGTCTTGGTAGACCCTACTGCTAAAATTGGTAATAACTGTCAAATAGGACCAAATGTTACCATAGGACCAGGTGTTACAATTGAAGATGGTTAGTAAATTGTTTGGAATTATTTGTGGTACCCCACTTTATGAATTGAACATCATTATAATGAAACTTTTTTTAGGGGTTTGTGTAAAGCGAAGCACAATATTAAGAGATGTTAAGATAAGGTCAAATTCTTGGTTGGAAAGTTGTATAGTAGGTTGGAGGTGCTCTGTAGGTCGTTGGGTGAGAATGGAGGGTATTACAGTACTAGGTGAAGATGTTATTGTAACTGATGAAACGTACATAAATGGAGGACAAGTGTTGCCGCACAAGAATATTGTTAATTCAGTCCCAGATCCACAAATTATTATGTAATTCCAAATTCATCTTCATTTATTGAATTTAGTGATTGAAAGCAAAAATGGAGATGATGCAATTATGCAAATATTGTTCAACATTCCCAATGACTTATGATTTTAGATGGAATATTGTTTTATAATGTAAGGACATTATTTATTTATAAGGTGTTTTTTACTTGAAAACCTTTGAATGTGTGCAATTAATTAATTAATAAAGTGAGGTTCTTATCTGAAATTTCTATAATTGCCAGTACTTAGTGACCTTAATCCAAGTAAGAACAAGGAAATTAGATATCACAGAAGTAACACAGGTATCTACTTAAAAGATTCAATAAAATTTACTGCAGAAATTTTTCTTTGAATATGAAAATGTCAATGAAAATGAAAAAGGTTTTTTGAAAAAATGAATTATTTGAGATTACACCTTGTAAGGTATATTTGTATATAAATACCTGTTATAAATTTTGGTTTTAAATATTTTATTATGAAATTGAGATCATATTGACTCTTAATCATTGTAATCCAAGAAAACATTAAGAACATTAGATTCGGGAGGGATAGAAAAAAGTTTCTGCTCAGAATTTACACCTTCTTCCAAATTGAAGACCTCAGAAATAAATCAAACAATTTTTTTGAGCTGAATTTTGCGAAAAAAAGAATATTTTTAGGGGATCTACTAGAGATTATTTGCACTAATTAAAGTGTTGCTCTGTAGAATTTTGAATCGAGAAAGATTTTCCATGTTGATGATTTATATACCTTTTTGCAATTAGTTTTTTTTATACGATAATATTCTATCGGAACTTTCAGTAGGCTATACAGAACTTAGAATAGTAGGAAGGAGCATGGGGCTTTGTAAAAACTGATGAACGGAAATCCGCCATTAAATACCTTCCATGATTCAATTCTCAGTCAATATTAGTGTTCCGTGCTGTCAAAGTTAACAAACGAATCCCATAGGCGTATCATAGTGTAAGGTAAGGTTTCTTTTTTTTCAATTTTCAGGTTTATTATTTCTTCATTCTCATCATATTACTAGCTAGTCGCATTATTCTGTGAATAAATATTGATTAAAGGACATCAAAGGAACAATAATTATCAATTATTAGTGTGAAAGTATTTTATTTTCACGCTGTAGATTTCCAAAAGATGAAAGGAGGAGAGCGGCATGGATTCATTTCACAAATTAGCCTGAATTTGATCCTTAAACTCAGTTATTTATGCTCTTGTCATTTTGCTGATGATTGTTCTGATCGAACTTCAAAGGCTAAAGTAATTAAGACGACATCCCATTGCTGTGCCAATAATTGGAGTAGATCGTTTGAAATATGTAAGTAAATTATATTGACAACCATTTTACACATTATATAATAGTTTCACATTTTCTTCGATTTGGAATCTATAAAATATATTCCAAAGAAATTTATAATATTTTTAAAAGACTAGAAAGTACAAAGATTTTTTCGGTTCAAAAATCCCGTTATTTGAAAAGCCATCATACGTCCTCTATGCGCTTTTATATTGAACTATCTGTCGCCATTTTTTCAGATTGCAGAATTCTATAAACGGATTTAGTCATTATTTATATTATATACAATAATAATAACTGATATATATTTTTTTAATTTGCCGATTATTCGTTGTGAGAAATTGGGGGGCATTTTTTTATATAAAAAAAGAAATGCAATTTTCCTAAAATCAATATTACTTTGGGTATACCTTACTTTGTGTTCTATCGATGCTCCATCTGTCTTGCTTGACATATTATAAGGCACCTCAAAAATGTCTGCTTCCAAGTAATTAATGAGAACATAACAAGCTTTGGATCGGTACAATTTTTTTATGTGAGATTTAATTTGATTTATAATTTACAGTGAATAAAGTAGTGTTGTGATAAAATGACTGACCGGATTAAAGTGAGAGTGTAATTCGAATTCAATTTGCAAATTTGTTAAGTGTTGTTTAATTTCAGAATATACCTGAGCAAAAACTCAAAGCTTTTTCTATCGGAACAATGGGGAAACGGGCATTATCCAAAAGGGAACTCAAAGAACAACGCAAAAAGGAAGAAGAAAGAGCTGCTGCTCATGTAAGTGATGCAAATTATTTAAGTGGCTGAATCTGAGTTATTGTGTATTACAGGTTTTCCAAGAATTCGTGGAAACATTTCAAGACACTCCTATTAATGGGGGTAATAAAGTTTGGGTCAAAGCTGGTACTTATGATGCAGGAGCAAGAAGTGAGTTACTACTTTCATGATTGAAAACTGTTGCTTAGGTACACTTTGTTTTTAGGGGAGGACACTAAAGATAAAGGAAAACTATATAAACCTCAATCGAGAGTATCTACCACTCATGAAAATATGTCTTCTGCTGAAAAAGCTCAAGCTTATGCAAAATTGCTATCAACAGAAAAGAAACCTGAAAGGTTAGGAAAGAAGAAGCCTCCGACTAAGAGTAACTTGGAAGCTTTCAAAGAGGAACTGAGACAGTATGTAATTCAAAAAGAATGATTTCAATTGTAACTCTTCCGTAACATTTTAGAATGCAAGAGGAAAGAGAGGAACGACATAAGTATAAGGGGGTTTTTAAAAATCCAATTGATAATGATTTGGATTTGTTTATGAGAGGAGGTGACCTAGGATCATTTGACAATGGTGATCCAACAAATACAAACATATATTTGGGAAATTTGAATCCAAAGGTTAAATTGTATTAAATCTTTTTTGTACAAATCTAGGATGATTAAAATTTCAGATTACTGAACAGCAACTCATGGAGATATTTGGGAGATTTGGTCCTTTGGCTAGTATTAAGATAATGTGGCCAAGATCTGATGAGGAAAAAGCGAGAGGAAGAAATTGTGGTTTTGTAGCTTATATGAGTAGAAAAGATGGTGAAAGAGCACTGCGTTATCTGAATGGTAAAGAAATTGAAGGATATGAAATGAAGTTGGGTAGGTTATTTGGACTTATGGGTTTCTTATTTGGAGTCTTTTCAATTTTGTTGTTGTTACCAGGTTGGGGCAAATCAGTCATAATACCACCTTACCCTATTTACATACCACCTAGTCTACTTGAATTAGCAATGCCTCCACCACCGTCTGGATTGCCCTTCAATGCATTGCCAGTTCCAGAGGATAAAGATACTCTTCCAAAGTCAGTTGAAGAATTGAACAATATACTTCAAAGAGCCATTGTTAAAGTGGTCATTCCAACTGATCGTAATTTGTTGATGCTGATTCACAGAACAGTCGAGTTTGTAGTAAGAGAAGGACCTCTAATTGAGGCAATGATAATGAACAGAGAAATCAATAATCCACAGTTTCGGTTTGTCTACCTGACAATATTGGCTTACTTCATATCTCATCAATGTATTTTCAGATTTTTGTTTGAGAATCAAAGTCCTGCTCACATATATTATCGGTGGAAACTTTATTCTATTTTACATGGTGATGCACAAAAGGAATGGACTACAAAAGAGTTCAGAATGTTCAAAGGTGTGTTGGATAATTTTCACTTAGATCATTTCGAGTTGAAATGTTAATTCTTAATACTTTTTCCTTCATTAAAATTCAATTTTCTGTGTTTCAATCTTTACCCATCATGTTGAAGGAGGATCAATTTGGAAACCACCAATTATGCATTCATATACTGCTGGTATGCCTGATGAACTGGTACTTGATGATGATGGAAAAGAGAATTCTAAGGGCTCTTTATCTAACAGGTAACCTTTTCAACTTGAATTCTGAAAAACAACTTAATATTTCATTTTTCTCCCTAGTCAACGTGATAGGTTAGAGGATCTCATACGTGGGCTGACATTAGAGAAAATGAAAATTGGTGAGGTTATGGTGTTTTGTATAGAACATAGTGATGCAGCTGACGAAGTTGTGGAATGCATCACTGAATCCTTATCAAATCCAAACACTCAGATTTCCAAAATAATTGCTAGGTTATATTTGGTATCAGACATCTTACACAATTGTGGGGTGAAGGTGAACAAAGCGTCCTTTTACAGAAAAGCGTGAGTAATTCAATGGTTCATTGAATTTCGTTGAAAACAAATTTTACCTTGCAGGTTTGAAGCTAAGCTTGTCGAAATATTCAATTTTGTAAAGGCTTATTATGATAAACTTGAAGGAAGACTACAAGCTGAGGGATTTAAGGTGCGAGTATTGAGGATTTTGAAAGCATGGGAGGATACTATATTCCCACAAGATTTCTTGGGTAAAATGCACAATATATTCATGGGCTTGATAGAGGTAAATTGTGAGCTGCAATTTTTTTTTCATTTTTTAATGAATTTTTTCATGATATTCAGGAAGAAAAAGAAGAAGTTGTTGCTGATACTGGGATGAACATTGATGGAGCACCAATAGAACATGAAAGTGATGAAGAAATGCCTCCAATGGATGGTGCAGTACTACTTAAAAATGTAATGAAGCAATATAGAAGCCCTTCACCAGAACCGGATATGGATATTGATGGTATTATTGAACACATTATCCAGTTTTTCTATAATGTATTTATGATTCTGCTTGGTTTTAGGTGTTGAAATAAAAGATACTTCACTGGATGATAATTCCCAGAAAACAGAAACATTACTTCCCGGCTTTATTGTATCTAAATGGGAAACTGTTGACCCAGAACAGATTGAAGCTCAAGCAATGACAACAAGTAAATGGGACTTACTTGATAATAGCGGAGATGGGAGTCAAGATAGCACTCAGCATGATGGACAAGAGATTGACTATACAGATTCAAGGTATGAAAATTAGTTATATGTATATATATTTAGTCTAAAATTCTGAAACTTATTTTCTACACTCATTGATTAAGATGTTATTTCTATATTTATTTATGAAAGAATTTTTTTCCAGAAATATGACAGAAGAAAGGCGAACAAAACTGAGAGAAATTGAGGTTAAAGCTGTGCAATATCAGGATGAGCTTGAATCAGGACAGAGAAGCTTGAAAAGTGGATGGACTGTACCTCAACAGGTAGAACACTATCGACGGAAATTGCTTAGGAAATCAGAAAAGGAGAAGAGGGAAAAAGACAAAGAGAAGTCAGACATTAAGGTGGAAAAGCATAAAAGGGATTACGACAAAAGTGAAAGGAGGGCAGTGACAGAGAGTTCAGACGAAGAGTCTTACTACAAAGAACTGTAAGTAGGGGTTACTTAGTATTTGAATCAGCAATGTATTTTTGTTTCATTATTGTCTGACACATTGATAAATTCTGGAAATATTTTTTAATGTCCTGTACATTTGCAAGAACTTTTAGTGTCTATGTAGTTATTTCATTTTGAACAACACCTCCAATAAACATAATAATAATAAGAATAACAATTTACCTCATACATATAAGTGGAAAAAATTTGGAAAGGCAAGTTCTGAAAACGATAGCAATCTACCCAGAATTTAGTCTGTAATAATGTTGTTTTTGGCCATTCAAAAATTACTTTATTACTAGCGGTAAAAAACATTGATGAAATAAAAATTCTAAATTGACTGTAATTGAAGTTTAAAGGTTTAATTGCCATTATAAAATCTAACTGTGGTATACTTTGGGATTTAAAACAGTTTAGAATTGGTCAGATAAAGTATAGATGCTATTAAGATCTAAAATAGAAATAGATTTGCTGAATATTTCTATAAAAAATATTGCAGATAATGTATAGATTATGTTGAGATTATTATAAATAGAAATACATTTGCTTCATCCAGTTTGAAAGTATTCGTTGAATATTTCTATGAAAAATATTGAAATATTGTTGATACTGTTATTCAACTCAATATCTCAGATCAATAATTATGCAATTTGCATTGTTGATTCAACCAATTAATGTCTATAATAAGAGAGGATAATTGAACTTTTGATATAATGAATTCTTACTTCTCACTGATTTTGTAGTACCTCTAGAAAAAGTAAAAAACACGCAAGAAGTTCATCAAGTGGTTCAGCAAGCAAGCTCAGGTAACATAGCTTAAGTATCTATACATCTCTTACAGTTTCACCTTGAAAAAAATTGCGCTTTTGAAATTTATACCCTTAAAGGCAAACTAATGAAACATACTAATGAAATGGAATTGAAGATATATTATGTTTGATACATTTCGTCAAATTTCCTCAGTTTATTACTAAAATATTGATGGATTCTTACAAAATGAAAATTCATTAAAAATTTCTATTGGTGTTTAAAATCATTGAATACTAATTTTGAGTTTTAAAAAGATTATTATAGCATTATTGAAAAATCTTCATGATTTGTTTCCTTTTTTTTTTGAAATGGTAACATTAATTTTTCATGTGAATTATTTTCATTTCATAGTATATTTCAGAAGCTTGCCAATGTAGTTTTCATGAAGCATTTTCACTATATATGTTTACACCTGTTTCTATACTTGTATAGGCATAAAATAAACGAACTGAAGAAATATAGATGATCGTGATTTTCTCAATAGTTATTTATGTTCAACTGCAATTGGGATTCTAGGTCGAAAAGTCGTTCACCCCAGCGCAAGAAAGCAAAACTGCCACCGTCACCACCTAGTCCTCCTAGGATAAGAAGGCACTCCCCCTCCTCCACATCCCGTTCTAAACGTATTAGGGGTTCTTTGTCCCCAGTCAGTTCTAATGATAAGTATGGGTCTCCTGTTCGTAGACACAGTAAACATTCCCCATCACCTGTTCGTTCGTCGAAGTATAGACGGAGTCCCTCTCCTATTAGGTTTTCCAGACACCTAAGTCCCTCTCCTCCTTCTACATCTAGGTCTAGGCATCGTTCGCCAGATTCTACGAGGAAGCATCGTCACAAGCACAAGTACTAATAATTTCTACTACTTACAATTTACTGAAACTCCGTTATCATTAATATCTCCAATTTTTCAGTGTACAAAGACAAAATTTGAAATTTTTGTAATTTTTTAGCAGTGTATCAATATTATTGAACATTTCAAATGATTTGAGTTATCAATTTTGTTTTTATATGTTAAAGAACCTATATTGTTTTTTTTTTAATTATAAACAGTTATTATTTTAATTGAACTTGAGTGATAATATTATACAATTCTTGCTCTTGTTGAATATTTATAATTACATATATACAATTTTTCAATTATCTACGAATTAAGTTTTGAACTTGTAAATAGTGTAAAATATTTTACATTTACATTAGTGATTCACGCATTGATTCCAAATAATTGTCGGGTTAGGATATAATTTAGTTCAGTGTTGTGTGTCAATTTTAATAAATGATCTGTTCAGAATATTCTGTATGTTTCTGTTTGACTAGACATAAAACAATTATTTCGGAATCCTTCTGGCTAGAAAACAGAAGTAGAAAGATAATGGATTATTTAGCAAGACAGCATCAAGAAATTGTGGAAATTTTGGTTGGTACAACTGTCCTTTATATTCTTGCGCAGTTTGAACGTCATTTGTCATTTAGTTTATTTATAGAACTCTGTAGAATATTGTATGCTGAGATGATGAAAATGATAGTTAATTTTTTTAGGGTTCAAATTTGTGGGAAAAACCCATGAATTTTGTCAATCATAACGAGTTTCATAAACCACTGTATTTCTCTAATTTCTAATGCTTCAGCTGACATTTTTCTTTTAGCTAATTTGACTCAAGTTACCTCTTTGAAGTAGTAGTTTTCATTCATTTAAAATGTTTTAATGATGCGACATTGGTTTAAGTGATTTTTTTCAAAAGGATCACTTTGAAGGCAATGCTTTATATTTTATTGAATAATATATTTGTTATATTTCATTGAAAAATTAACTATAATTTTCTCTATTTACAAAATTTAGTTTTATTCATTAATTGTTGAATTTGTCAACTGGATACTTTTAACTGATTTTAGCTGGTTATATTTGTAATTTGTCTAAGTTGACTAGGTTAGTAACTCTCATAGTATTAAGTTAAGTTGAGTTTTAAGTTCTACGGCTTCGACTACCAGGGCCATTAGCCGTTCTCATAGTATTAGTTTACATAGATGAACTATAATTTTTTTTATTACTCATGGATCATGGGAAGGATCAGATGAAGAGGGTATTTGCAAAATATTGATTTATTTCGACATAACTTCCACAATGAATGATTATATATGACGAAACAATACAGGCAGCAAAACGAATACAATTATTTTGTTGGGGTTACAGGCTACAAATGAACTAAACATCACAAAAGACATGCTGTTCTTATCAGACAGTAAAACATTTAATTTCCTATTTGCTCATTCAGCGGACACAGATAAGGGAAATTTGGTAGCAAAATTGGATTTATCTGAGCGGTTGTTTTTCAGAACAAAACTAAGCTCATGGATATTTACTCTAGAGTTACTGATATAGTTTCACTAAAGATCGACTATTATGACGGCGATCTAAACTAATGAAAGTGGACAATGCAATTTGCGAATTCTTCTAGAGTCTTCAAATAGGTATGCGATCATTTTTTCATCCTTTTTGAAGTGAACATACTCGGTATTCTGAATACCTTCGTAACAGAAATGGTAGTCACTTCTACAGTTGTCCGAATCGTGTGAGCAATTCCTAATCTGCCAAAGGATATGTGGTCTATTCAATGTATTTTAGGTATTTCTGAAATATGCCGAAAGAAATTCCTAAGATTTATCGAAAATGCGATATAGATGTTTTTTGTAAGTGTTCTTCACTTGAATATTTAATTAGGACAATGTTATATCACCTAACCGAACCCGGTTTAGAAACTTGCGTTAATAATTCCAATTTGTTTCAAATATGATATTAAAAATTGTACGTGATATAAAATGTAATCCGACGTGTGCTAGGCTTGAAACATTAAAAAACATTCAAGAAAAGAGTTATAATAGGAAGACAACATCATTCTTCTCAAATTATTATTATGAGCAATGTAAAATTGAGCCGAGCACAAGTCATCGTACAGGTTGACGTCTGGTATTGGACAACGGGCGGCAGCCCATTTATTTGACCGGCCTGGGCGTCTTACCGCCCGTAGACCAGGACGATGACCGAGTACAAAAAGGGCGACTATAACGCCTCACTTCTGCAAATGCAGAACATTCATATATATATCTGTATATATTATATTTACTAATAAACTATAACTGATCATTAAAGGTTCTCTTCATCAAGTAACATTCCAGTTGATCACAATTATTACTTCATCTTTGTTGACTTATATACAGTGTGTCGATTTTAAAACTTGCACATGTAACATTCCAAAGATATAACAGCTCAATATTTAGCATTTCTGTTTTTTTTTTTGTTACATCGAACCGTTTTCGA
Organism: Harmonia axyridis; assembly: GCF_914767665.1. NCBI lineage: Eukaryota > Metazoa > Arthropoda > Insecta > Coleoptera > Coccinellidae > Harmonia > Harmonia axyridis. The sequence continues at coordinate 4,981,616 of NC_059508.1, forward strand.
ATACGGCTCTTTGGGAATATCAACAATTCATTACACTATATTTCCTTCACGAGCCTCAAAAGCAGCAAAAGACATGAAATTTTAACAAATATAGAAAGAACCGAAACATTACTCCATGAAATGAAAAGTCAACGATCATAAAAAAATATAACGTGATGATATTTCTAATATCTTTTGCAACTATTCCTTAACCTATCTTGTTCTATTTATGTATTACCTATCTATAAGATAATTTATAGTAATAGTAATAATTTTAGTTCATACGTAGCTGAATAAAAAAGTGTAGAGAAGTAATAGGTATTTTTTCGAACATTTTTAGATGATGAGGGTTAACATTAAAACTTCCGGTGAGGGTGTTCAAGAGGTAGAATTTATTGAGTAAATCACTTTTGTGGAGTATTTTACCAGACTTTCTGCCAAGCGGTAACAGTATTTGCTTACTTTATTGTTAGATATGATTCGGCAGCTTTTAAAATTGACACACTGTATATATTGGCCGATGGACCAAAGTTCAGGTACCCAATGTAGATCGTTCAAAAGTAATTCTGTCGTTGATTATCTATCAGCTAAGAAAAAAGGTCGTTCCTCTACCTGTTTACTGTCTTACATTAGATTTGTTCCCAACAAAAAACTGCTTAGCAGTTGGAATATGTTACCACAATATAACAATATACTAACGAATGAAATATGCATTATAAAAGTATAAAGAACATACCACGACAAAGATTTATCTAAGTTCCATCTAACTTCCGTTTCATTCACCACAAGCTCTTTGTTGAACACGTCTACATTAAATTTTAATCGATTGAATGAAGTATATGTATCTATATACATAAAGAAATGGTGCACTTTGGCACATTTTATACTAATTGTTCGGCACGACTCACGTGAATATTTTACTTTCAAAGAGTTAATCAACTCTTACTTCAACCATGTCTTTAAACAACATTTTTTGGAGAATCCACGAACATGGACAAAGGCGTAGGTATTTGAACAACTAACATCGATCTCTAAATAAACTTTTTCATTGTCACCTTACTCTTTATTATTTGTAGAGTACCAAGTTGAGTGGCTTTTTCTGCACCATCAAGCTACTCAATTCGGCTTAAAGGTCAACCATTCAAAAGTTAAAGAGTTTTCTTTAATATATGGGGATATTTTTGGGTACCATCCAGCAACATTGAAGGGACATCTGATAACTAATACAATTATATAGTAATAAGACTTTTTGTAAATACATTCAAAGCACGAATTAATATAATTTCTCGATTCAACTGATCCATTCTCTCTTAATCTGTGTTGGAATGATAGATTTCACAGGAGTTTTGATTATTTATGACTGAATTGGTCGTTTTTATCAGATACAATAAGATATAAATATAGGTACTCATTTGCAGAGAAGAAGTTTGGTCGCTTGTAAATATGATTATTAAAAAAATCGGAATTAGATTTTGTTGTATAACTGTATAAACTGGACCTTTAAGAGCAGCAATATATAGTTATTGCTATATTGTAAAGGTAAGAGTAAAAATCAGTGGTGCTCCACTGGACAGTCTATTATGGGTAAAGAGAGAAGGGATGTTGTTGGTATATTGAATCCATACAAGAGATTATAATAACTTGGTAAATACTATTTAAGATTTGAACTTTTACATCAAGTAAATATAGTCCGATAGTCGATGTCCATGTTCTTGATTACTTACATATTAAAACTACAATGAATTATGCAATAGGTACAATAATTGATTACGAATTCATTAATTTTGATTGTATTCATAGATAATCAATACGATCGACCTTTTTACTTAGGATGTTTCGCCAGGTAGCCTTCGCACCTATGCCTCTGAATAAAGTTTACAAGTTTCTTTGAAAAACACATATTTGCCACACTCCACATGTTACATAAGAAGACTGATAGCTTCGATTATAACGGAGTCCTTTAGAGTCCAGGCCACCGATTCCTATTGCACTATGATGTGTGGCGCTGACAGCAGAACGAATACTGTAGCTATTATAGTGAACATAGTGAATATTATCAGACAGAACCGGTCGACCACCATTGCAGCAAATTTCCAGTCACTTATCACCTCGGCCTCTTCGTCAGACTTTTTCATGCGGTTGGTGATGAACTGCAATTCGCGCAGAATGTGCTGAAGGTCTCTTTGATTATTAGTGTTAGGCAAAGCCGCTTCTTCTATTGTCGTTGGTTGTCTCATGTAGCCACCGCCTAGGCTGGTTGTCATTGAAGAGTTGTTACCACCGGACACACTCCTGAAGTCGTCGTTTATATCCAATACATTAGCCAGCAAGCTTTTCGAGGAACGTTCCTTCAGTTCTAGTTCCTTCATACGACTATTCATCATAATACTCTTTCTAGTAATTTTTTTACCGGGTCTACTCATACGCAGTATCCAAGGCAACCACTGTAGGAAAACAGTCTTGATCTGAAACGTTAAATATTTGTTAAAAATCGAACCATGTTATTTCGTTGTTTAATATACAGACCCATTGTGGCATTTCGTGGATGTCAGGTTTCCGATGATGATAATTGAGTACCACTACAGTTAGTACGACCGAGGAAGCTACCATGAACATGATGCAATTGAAGTAGGTGCCTGTAACATCCGGCAAATAAGTTGAAGTAATGGAGTTTCGGAAAAACATGAACTACTGGAGACAAAGGGGATACTACACATCTAAAATCTAAAGATTCGGACACATTTTCAGCTTGAGTAACACAGGCAAACGATATTCAATGGGAGAATTACTTTTACTATAGTAGTTCTTGAATAATTTCGTATGCCTATGCTACTCTATTCGTATGTACAAGTTGTAAAAGGCAATTGGAAACAAACACACCATCTTCAAAACCGCTAAAATACTCACACCAAACACAAGTTGAAAACAAGTTATACAAAATGGGATCTACATACACAGTTATATACACAGACATCAGTAGTAGGTACATATAAATATAAGGATAGGGACTACAATCGTACCCTCCTCTCAAGAGTAAGTTATTTACAGGATAAGTAATCCGTCGAGGTAGCAACAAAGAAGACACAAGTAAATACCTTACTTGAACCATTACAAGATTTTCACTTGAACTGTAGTCAAAAAATTAACAACGTTCGGTTTTGTCAATATAAACGGGAATCAGTGATTGAGCTGCATTCTACTTTGATAGAGTTTCAAAGATAATTCAATATTGCAAACGTGCATAGAATGGGTAAATGAAAAATGAGATAAGTAAAATTCACCCAAATTAATTGTATAGCCTACGTTTAAGACTTTTTCCGATTATTCAGTTCAGAATATTGAATTGAAACTACCAATTGAACTTGAATTGCCGGTGGAGGTGCTATGTGAATAAGGATACTTAGTATGGAATTCGTTTTATTCCCTGATTTTTATGGCATTTTATTGTCTCCACGACAATTTTAATTTGATTGGCAATTTTCATTAAATATTCTGAGACGTATAAGTGGAACACTGCTCCCAAAAATAGTATTAATTATCTATCTATTTAGTGTCATCTTATTTCCTTGCTGTTCATTCCTTCAGTACGTTCCGATAAGGTACCAACGTCTATAAAAACACAATGAATAGGTACCAATTTGGTAGAGTAACTCACCCGAATATCCTATAAAGTAATAGCGATTCATAAATCTCAAATCCGACGTAAACCATTTTCGAAATTTAATCAAGTAAAGATCGAGTGATTCAGTTTGAACTGTCTGAATGATAAAAGTGTTTCTTTGTTGCTATGCGATATGGTTGATAATTGGTATTCATTAACATGGTCAGGTAAAGAAAAGGGTGAAAGCTATAGAATAGATGAGAAAGAAGATAAAAGCATATTGTTGGATGCAAGTGTATTAATCAGAGAATTGTTATATCTGATGTTTCGTTTGTGCATATTCTATTGAGTAAATACTGTTGATGCAGGTAGGCTTTAGGGCCAAATTGAAAAGACCGATCGTTTTTTTTTTATATTTCAATTTAGCTGAGCGATTTTGATCGAGGGGAATATTGCCTGCTGCCTGTTACAGGGCGACAAATTCCCCACGCGTTTACGATCGAAATTTTCTCAAAAATTCTCATGACTTTCCATACATTGAGGTTTCTACACACTACATGAACGAGGAGGCAACGAGTTCTCATAGACATTGATAAAGAAAAAAAAAACGAATAAAAAAAAATCAGAACAATAGGATTCAAAAGTACAAACAATTAGGTAAATGAAACATTAACAACAAAACATACAGATTAAAATACTCCTAGTGGGACAGAGCCATTTGATACTTGGAGGTGAGAAGGTCATTAGCATGTAAGAGTGATCACGTTCGAGAACACTGAGACGCTGAGCTTGAGTACTTAGCAGTAAGAACTAGATTTGCAGGAAATTCCGTGCTGCGACTTCATGGCCTGAAACCCAACTCTAAGTCGAAGCCGGTGAAGGATGCATAAGTCTGTATTTCGTTATGACTAGTTGAAGGAAGGTCATCAAGGGATAGAAAAGGTTCAGGAGGTTCGACTTGGTAGGTCATCTGTAATCATTATTCTAGTAGATTAGATTTTAGCCTCGGTAGTAGCCAACCATTCACCCGTCAGAAAATTAAGGAAGTGTTAGTGACTGTCATGACTGGGCGAAGTGATGGTACGTTCAAGTCGACGTTCTTTGATTAGCATCACATGCAGAGCACTGTCAGACGTCGCCATGTAAATTAGGGTAACGTCGGACTGCCCTTGCCGTGTAGTATTAAAAGAAAAAAGCCGAGACTCTAACCTATCAGAGGAACAGCGTCTGACGTCTGGGTTATCACGTGCGCCACCAGCAGTGAGAAAACAGTCTGTGACAACAGGATTGTAACACCTGCAACAGACAGTGCGTCACGCGGGCCGTCTGACCTGTAACCTGTGCCGAGACGTCGCCAAAACGACGTCACTGAGCTATCGTCACCTCTAAATATCGGAATAAAAAAATTTGGCTAATTTGAGACCTTTGCTCCAAGTACCGGGCTCAATGATTGGTTCGAAGAGGAAATCTTTGCGGCATCTTCGGCCTTTAAACATTTCGTCTTCGATCGTGTCTCAGAACTAGATCAGATCAAAGAATTGGGCAAGTTGGTTTACTAACGAGAGCCATCAATTCAGCTCCTAGCTACCTCGCTTACAGTTCTTCAAATAGTTCGTTAGTTCGGGCAATCAATTCAGCTCTCAACTCCTTCGCATCCTAGTTATTTCGTTCGCGGACAAGTTTAGTAATGGTAAAAAATTCGTCCCTCTATAGAGCAATAAAATTTACTGTTTAAATTTGAACAATAACAAGGCTTAAAAATTTCTGCAAGGAAAATGATGGATTCATCAATAAAACTGGTCTATTTCATTTATACAGTGTCTTTTCAAAGGTCAGACTTATTTTAGCAAGTGGTAAAACTCATAAAATAAACCTTTTCACCAAAAATCGCTTATATGAAATATGCAACATGAAGAGGTTAAAAAGTAATCCATAAATTAGAACGTTTGCTATTTCCACCAGAAAAGTAAACAAGTGTTTATATCGCGATGAACAAATTGAGGAAATTGATAACTTCCAAATATAGGTTTGGCTTATTCGGGTTTGGATTCTAATTTTGTTTGTTTGTAATTCTAATTTGACGATCATTTCTGAAATCTTTCATTAGAATTAGTTGTACACCCAGACAGAAAAAAACTAATTTTTGAAAACGGTCGTCTGAAAAACTGAAAACAACGAATTCCAAAAACTCGCGAATGAAATTGATCCACATTATTCACAGAAGTTGTTCAAAATTTTCACGGTTCGTTTGATATGCGCAGTACGCTTGGCTTAATAAGATGTTATTACAAGCGGCAACCGAAAAACAGGAATAACTTCACCTCTGAAATTATTCCAAAACAGTTTCAATTCGATCTCTTAATTCCACAACAGTATCCACCTGCTCTTCACTAGATCGCAAAGAAAGAAATCAGATGGATTCAATTTTGAAAATAACAAATTTTGTATTGTATATCCAAAGTTACTTGGAGGAAGCCAAAATATTGCGATTATACAAGGGTTGTCTAAGTTTTCAGTAATTCCTTTGGGACCAGTGAATTCATTGCCTAACAATACTTTCAAATAAACCCCGGTATTTAGCGGATTGCGGAATCCACTTCAAAGTGACATCTGGCCAAGCGTATTTATGGACTAGTTCAAGTGACTTTGCATATACTATACGTGAATATGGACGTTTTCTCACAGTATATCTTACTGAGAATATTAAGCTCGATTCAGTAGAATTTTGCTTGGTACCACTAAAAACCAGAATCATGTGGAAAATTCAACATTGTAATTGTAATATAAACATGCGGTATCTTGAAAGAAACAAGCCACATGTTGCGTGCACACCGTTCGATGTTGATCTATGTTCATTGTGTATCTCTAGAAATATCTGTGATTTTTGGTGAAATGATTTAACTTGTTTACCGTCCTTCAAATGAAATGACTCACCTCTGAAAATACCCTGTATATAGTCACTTCTGTAATGACCGATGAATCATGCTATGAAAGTCAAAATGAAAACAAAAATTTGGATTATTTGCCTCACCTGTTGCGAATTACTGAACTCAAATTTGTCATAGTTCAAGTATGTACCTGATGACTAAATATGTTCTTATTAACTCTCTCCTTAATAAACGTTTCACTTATTCACCGATTTCACTGATAGCCAAAAACAGTAACAGAAGGAGCTGGCGAGCTGAGTGAACTAACGAACCAACAGAACAAGGGAAATATCAACGTTATCGGAAAAGACCAAGGTTGAAAGTTTTCAATTTACGCGCGTACTCAACAATCACATATACACAAACGAAACAACATTATGTCATCAGAGCCAGCACAGGCAGGTCAGACAAGAAACGTTTGGTACCTAACAAAGGAATGGCGTCAGATACTTGAGGCAAGGTTTCTGCCACAAGGTTCAGGAACACAGTCAATGAGAGCAATATGGTCACTCCTGCAACAGAACATAGCTTGAATACGGCTGGATTAACGGTAGCGTTTGGCTAAGACCAAAAGTCAGTCGAGTCCTCGTCTAGTCTACACACCTCACGTCCCTTCGAGGTGTTCCAATTCACTTACCTTCTCAAGGATAATAAGGTTGCTACAAGTAAATTTTATGTAAGTAATGAAAAACGATTTTGTGACATAAACGGGACTGGTTATAGTGACAACATGCTGAAATAAATTATGGAAATTTGGTGAACGCCCTCCAAGTATCAACCGGCATCCCTTCTTAGGGAACATTAGGGCGTCAAACACACGATGCTCCCAGCATACCTATCAACGGGACTGCATCTGAAGTAGTTGGTATCTTTTCAGCTACTAGGTTGAGAAATACAGTCAATGAAAGAAGTATGGTGACACCTGAAACGAAGATTTTCAATTTTGAAAGTGTTAGTGGGGTCTGTCGACAGCTTTTCGAGCACGATGCGAATTTTTCTTTCATCAAAACTTTTCCTGGAATGTACAATCATCGACATGCGAATTTTTGGAGGTAACGTAAGTGAACGTAACGTGGTCGTAAGTGCTTTAGCACCTTGTTGCCGTGTAGAGGATTACCACTCATAATAATACCAGAAATACATAAATGCAAAAACACAGGAAGACACACATTCAATGTACCTAGAGTTAACTTCTCGCCAGAGTCAGGAGGTAATGTGAATCCAAGTAAAGCCATCGAAGAGATCAGTACGCAAGGAACTATAAGGTTGAAGAAGTAGTACAAGGTGCGCCGGCGTATTTGAATGGTGAAGGTCACATCCACATACGGCTCAGGACAGCATTGGTACACGATGGTATTCTTCTTTCCAGGCATCCCTAGAATTAAATGTGATCGCCTAAATTTTTGTGCCATTCGGAAAAAGGTGTACCTACCGATGAGATACCATTCACCATTAGTTATGAAGTCCGATAGGTCACCACCGTCTTCCGAATTGAGCACCAAATCAAGCTGCATAAAACTCAAACATGTAATGGGTGCCAAAATGTTCAAACTTCTATTGAGGAATTGAATTCAATAACTCGGGAGTGTCCACTAATGTATCGTGTTTTGAACTACTTCATCACTAACAAGCTGTATCAAGCCTTTCATGCAAGAGCTCAACGATGTAAATTTGAGAAAGGAGATACCAAAAGTTATTCTTTTATCTACTTTGGCTCACCGGCTCGTGTTTTTGAACATGGAAGTGTGGAGGTAATATACAGGTATCAATGCACTAAGAATACTGTTTTTTAGAAAGATTTTCGTAAGATGAATCTCCGAAAGAAAAATTAGACCTATGTCCTAAATGAGTAACAAGATCGTATATCGTTAAAAATACATGCTGATTGACAGTACGTGAAAAGATCGTTTTGAAATATTCACTTTTTCTCAATCATGCATATTCAACATGCATAATGATAATCGAAATATATCCTTTGACCTGAACAAAGGACATCGAGAAAAAGTCCAACGATTATGATATTCCTTAGTACTGGAACATATAAAGAATTGAAGTATTTACCAACCACATTTCATTAAATAGGAAATGATACACTAAAATTACCATTTGTTAGATGAATAATGATTCCTTTAAGCAACTGTGATTTTGTAAGCCGTAAGCATTGGTGTCGGAACTCTGGTATAAAGCAATTTTAATGTATCATTAAACAATGTTCGTAGATTTCATGGTCCGATTTGTTGATATGTTTGCACATCCCTTCCATAAGCTAACCACCTAATATATCTGCTGAAAACTTTACAAAATCGGGATAGATAACAACGGGATATTTGTTTTCGTTGATGATCTGAAAATAAAGGAGTAAACTGGGAATTTCCGAGAGGAGATCTATGGGAGAATTGAAAGGAATGTAAGTAAAGTTAACAGCAGATACATTACCACCATTATGCTCCATGCAAAATAGTAAATCTAAACGATACAGTCACATGGTTCCCTAGTGAAATATGACCGGTGATGCCGTGTTCGTGAGAGAAACGCGAAATTAGAGCAGATAAACGATTGCAAGGGCTATTTTTTAACCCTAAGCTTTCTCTAACATTTATAACGGAAAACCTAGCAACTATTCGTGCACTAGGTCTAAATATTTCGTAGCGGCAAACACTAGAACTATTTGTGTTATAACGGCTGGATATATCTTTTTGGTAATGTTTATTCTTATTGTTACTCTTCATCAGTTTTATAGATTAGTTTTCAAGTGTGATTAATGAGTTTAGGAATGAGGTTTCAGAATGAGGATTGCTGAAGAAACAAATCGCCAGCGATTTTATACAGAAAATTGGGGGAAATTAGTTATTAATTTCAGCTGTTTCCAACCGTCAAGTGGAAAATCCTAGAAATATATCATTCTGAAAAGATCTGTTGGGAACATTTCTAGTGAATAATCGTGTCGTGAAACGCCCTTTAGGGAGATAAGATAAGTCGAATTCATAACTCATCATTAACCCGTTCACGAATCAGATCGGGAATCCCGAATTCGAATTTGCAAAATTGGAAAGAATGATCGTTGTTGGAAGTACGCCAAGAGGTTAAATGAAAGCCCCACTATGCGGCGAGTTCACGTTGAAAGCACGTGGAATGAAGCAACAAGTAGCAAAACATTGCGATCTATATATAAACCTCTCTCGTCGTAGTTGGAAAAGCGGTGGAAACCCATAGTTTCGTAACGTGCTTTCATCTCGCGCGATATAAAGGATTCGATTATTTGAAGAATTTTAAAAAGGCTATTTGACAGAATGTAAATAAATATTTTTTTCTTTTTATTGACATTCTCACAGTATGTATAAATTGGGATAACTCACGATGACGTGAATTTGAGGTGAACGCTCCTTTGCGTTTAGTATTTTCGTGCGAATTTCGAAATTTTCTACTATGGAGCTATTTCGAGATTTTAAACAGATTAATTTCTTTATAAAAAAGGCATTCAAAACAAAATTGACTTATAACCTCAACTGGTACCTAACCTTCAGAACGAACTACTTTCGATTAATAATGTCTTTGAGTTTTACTCATTTAATTGCTACATAGGCGTACAACTTTGATTCCGCCGTTTTTTCCGAAATTCAAGGCTTCATTGTAAAGAACTGGTTATACATTTATTATTCAAAGTATTGTCCAAAACTGGTCATCTTTCGAAGCGATCCACGAATCGATACAATTTTTTACTTCTTCATAAGACAGGGGTAGGACTTCCCATGTCAACGTTTCCAAGAAGGACTAGACCACTTTCGTAACATGGGGTCAAGAATTGTCATGCTGTAAAATCACTTTATCATGTCTCTCGTTGTATTGCGGCCGTTTATCTTTCAATACTAGGCTCAAACGCATCAATTGCGTTCGATAACGATAGCCTGTGATTGTTTCAGTCGGTTTTAACAACACATAATGCACTACGTCTACCTGGTCTCACCGAATACTGAGCATGACCTTGGAATCGTGAATATTCGGTTTCGCCGTCGACAGGGAAGCATGGCTGGGATATTCCCACGATTTTCTGCGCTTGGGATTATCGTAATGACCCCTTTTTCCTTTCCAGTCACAATGCGATGAAGAAATCCCTTTCGTCTTTGCCTTGCAAGCAGATGTTCACAAGCAAAGAAACGTCGTTCAACTCGTACGGCTCCCAGTTTCCTCGTTTCTGAATCATTTCCATGACTCTCAGGAGTTTTGAAATGTCTCCCAATGATCCTGCCAATTCTTGTAGCGTTTGACATGAGTCTTGATCGAGTAATGCCTCCAATTCTGCATCTTCGAAAACCTTCTCTTTCCACCGCAATGCTGGTCTTCGACGTCAAAATCACCGTTCTTGAAGCGTTGAAACCACTCTCGGCACGTTCTTTCACTAATAGCGGTCTCTTCAAAGGTATTTGAGAGCATTTAAAGAGCCTCAGCCGCAGATCTCTTCATTTTGAAGTAAAAAATTAAAACCTCCCGAGAATTTGGCTCGTAAGTTGACATGTTTAATCGAGAATAATTTCATGATGCAGACACAAATCGACCAAAATTTCGATGGCGTTATGTTTACAAATACCAATGCTTTTTGTATGGACTCTACGATCTATTCATTTCGACTACCACTTACCGCCATAGTCATCTATTGCAAAACGGAGGAAGCAAAGTTGTACACCTAATATATAAATCTTTTTTTGTGCTCCATCAACATCACTTAATAATTTGAAAGGGTTTCAAAAATTTGCCAAATAGCCTATTATCGGAAATGTATCTCCGTGAAAACTGAAGCGAATCACTTCAATATTCAAAGTAAATGGGACTGAGAGAAGAATTATTTTCTTTACTTAGTTTGATAGATGATGCAAAGCTGCTTTGAAAAGAAAATACTCTCCGGAAACTAGTTAGCAATTCACTTGAACTTTTTACTTTCTTAAAATGCTTCGAAGGTCATTCATAACCTTGATAGGGTTTATACAGTTTGAACGAAATGACGAGGATGCTTCATTTAAACTATTGTAATATAACAAAATATACGGATATTACTCTAACTGGGATTTTGCCATATTTTTCTTCAAAGGTGCAGAAATTGATTATGAGAATGCTTGTTTATGGATCTAGTTCTGTCACGAAATTTATTTTCATGGACAAATTGGATAGCAATTCAAAGCCTGTACCCTAAATGGAACAAATTTTGATTTCTGGTTACAAATTGGCGAAGGCGCAGGTTATACTATTGTTATGAATGTATATTTATTATTTATAAGTCCTTCGTGCGTGTTTTTTATATTTTGATAATTCGAAAGACTCAACTGAATTATACAATAGACAGATTTTGTTGCAAAAATGATCTATCACACCCATTTCGATTACACGAGTGAGATTCCTGCTTAGACAGCAAACGCGGTGAAAAAAGTAAATTTTGGTAGGAAGAGTAAATTCTATATAGAAGGGTGGCCACTTAAGTTTTGAGATAATAAAAATGAATATTCGAATTCGATAATGAATTTATTATTTTCCAAAATATTCTCCATGAGGAATAATACGCTTTTGAACCAATTTTCAAAGTTTTTCTTCATTCTGATTGAACTAAACCTAAAACTGTCCTTCAGTGTAATTAAAGTGACAAGGAAATTCGGCGTTCGGAATGAAGTTCTTGTATTGTCTCCAACAAAAGTGTAATCTTCGATCCTTCAGAGAAAGTTCTAGGTTTCAATCTTCCTAGGAAAATTTGGTGTATTTCAGACTTTGGACTGGTCATGGTCGTTGTAATAGCCCACTATGTGAGTGTGGTTTAGAAGAAACCATTGACCACTTGGTGAATACTTGTCCAATTTATGAATTTCATGGTAATACTGAGATTACATCTACACATACTTTGTTGTTTGAAGTTGATAATTTTTTGTATTGTTCTATCTCGAAGGAATATATGTATAGATATCTTTTGAAGCATCGCGAATTTTTTCAACATTTCATAATACCAATCGATAGGAGCTTTATTAGGGAGATTATCAAATTTCAATGCGAACAAATCTTTTTGATGACCAAATGCAATATTGAAACAATGCAAGTGGAACTATTACACAATCATGCCTCAATCTCGCAATATCTAGTATGATGATCAGTTTGCTGACAGAATCAATGTTTTCCAGGACAGTAACCCCTTTTGGATGACCTCCACAAGATTTGTCCTGTAACGAAGTGCGATCCAATTATGGGAATCAGCGAAGCATAATGTGGCTCTGGATGATGCTTCATTATCAAAAGCCAAAGCAAGTTGATTGACTCTATTATTTGTTTAATCCATGACTATTGCCTTTAATATGCCAACATTCATAATAATTATGTGAAATTTTGTAAATTCGAACTATATCTCAAGATTCACGTAGCCACCCTTGTAGACATGATACTGAGTCATCTCTTACTAACTCTCTCGGTATACCGTCAGTTAAAGGTATCATTGCTATTCGTATCATGGTACAGTGTACCAACTTGTCTTATTATTTCTGGACAGAAGAAAAAAGTTCAAACGAATTGTGTTAGTGGTCCGTTGAAAAGGAAAAAGGCGCAATCTTAAGGTTGTGATGAAGCCTCGAGATGTCGGTGCAGTGTTAGCGTGTGGTGTTGTAGCAACAAAAAAAGAATTAACATGTATGTATACAAAATAGCAATACCTGGTTACCGTCATGGGTCCAGCTACCAAACTTCATGTCACAGTGTTGATCATCAAATGGGAACCACGTAATGTCTATCTTGCATGTGCTCTTGAAGATACCCGGAGGGACGTACAAGCAGTTGCCGTTATGTTTGACCACAATGTTTGTTTGGTATGTCCCATCGAAACCCTCATCAGCACTTCATAACAATAAAAGCGTTAAGATTGGGCCTCAAATTTGGTTTCGTAAAGAGGGAGAAACTATGTATTTGAAACATAATTTCTTCAGTGGAGCTTTACGCCTATTAGTTCTCGAGTTGAAATGTCTTTGAGACCTTTCAGAAGATTAGAGCTAGTTTGAAGTGTACTTCAAAATTCAGTTTCAAGATCTTAGAGGCGTATTTTTCGAGTGGAAATGGAACGTTCTAGTCCATGAACTAAGTGTTGCAAACTCTGCGGTACCGATCTTCAGAGTGCTCAAATTTCCAGATTTTATTTTATTCTTAGATCATTCTGTTTTTAAGGTATTAAGATCATATACTAACTGACAAAGAAACTGCAACACCCAAAAGAAGCTGTTCAAATTAATTTTTTTTGTAAAACATAGATAGAATAGCAAGGAGTAAATGATTGAATTTGGAGAAACAAATCGTGAAGGTTTTTCATGTAAACAATTTTTGTTACTTGAATATTGTAGTCGTTTTTTAAATTTTACAACAAAACAGCTGTTCGAGAAGATGCAAAGTCGATGTTTAGTTGTTAAAATGCCTAGAGCACGTGTACGCCAGCTGAGTGAATTTGAAAGAGGTCGAATTATTGGTCTACGGAAGGCGAGGTTGTTATTTCGAGAAATCGCTAACCGTACGAACAGAAATCTAACTACTATTATTAGATGTTGTCAAGCGTGGTTGATAATGCCCAAAATCTAAGAAGAGCAGGCACCGGACGTCGCAGGGACACAAATGAAGTTCAAGATCGACGTCTAAGACTTTTGGCCGTTAGAGACCGATTTGCTATAACTCAATCTTTGGCTGATTAGTGGTTAGGAGAACAAGACCATCCTGTAACTGTCCGAACGGTTTATCGCCAGATAAGGTCTTTTGGACTGCAGCATTATCGCCTCCATCTGACGGTTGAGCATCCTTGGCAACGCTTACAGTGGTGCCGAGAACGTCAACATTGGAATGTGGAATGGCATCAGATCGTCTTTTCTGATGAATCTCGATTCTCTTTGGGTGCATATGATGGCCGAAGAAGGGTTAGACGACGTTGGGGAGAAAGACGTGAAACTCAGTTTGATGTTGAGCGTCATGTACACCGGACAGTACGCGTTATGGTATGGGGTGCTATTGCACATGCAAGTAGGTCACCTTCAGTCATTATTCGAGGTAACATGACAGCGCTGCGTTACCTTCAAGAAATAGTGGAGCCATATGTTCTCCCTTACGGTAACAGGCTCGAGAATCTAATATTTTAGCAAGATAATGCCCGAACTCATGTTGCCAGAGTTAGTTTAAACTTTTTCGAAGCGACCCATGTGAATCTTTTGCCATGGTCGCCAAGATTCCCCGATATTTCGCCCATAGAGCATGTTTGGGACATCATGGGTAGAAGACTCGGAAATTTACCCCAGCCCCCACGCACTTTGGCGGCTCTGAGACATAAAGAACTTGGGATAGTATCCCTCAAAAAGAAATAGACCATCTTATTGCATCAATGCCGAGACGTGTTGAGGAATGTATAGATAGTCGCGGTGGACAAACACAATATTAACAAATTTATTAAAAAAATTGTAAACCCTTCGTTTTTTCCCCAAATTTCAATCATTTACTCCTTGCTTTACTATCTATGTTTTACCGATAAAAATTAAAACAGCTCTTTCTGGGTATTGCAGTTTCTTTGTCAGTTAATATATTTGAAACATCAGCATGCCGACTGATTGTGAGAATCTACAAGAAGATATTTTTCAGGGATCAAACCATCCCTTTTCACCTCATATACTTTTGGCGAGACATTCTCAGCCATTTTTGCCCCCTCTCTCAGAGGACAACTGATGGAATCATCAGTACGGCAACTGAGTGATTCCTGCCATACACACCTTCCACCTTCATGATGGCTTCCGAGTAATGCATAGACTTTGACGCCATCTCTCGGACTAGAAAAGAGCCACTTACAGACTTTTTTTAACGGATTCTGAGATATAACATGAATTTTTCGTTTTATTTATACACTTCTTCGAATCTTGAAATTATTATCGAGAACAAGGATTATTTTCCATTTTCCAATATAGAAGAATACACGATGGGACATCTAGCAACTTTCAAATATCAAAGCTTCAATACGAATCCAAGCCTAAAAACGTGAATATCAGCCAGAGTTTGATTATTATATTTTTCATTGTTTCGTTGAAAAATTCAAATGATCCTAGAAAATTATATCAAATAATAATAATTTTCCAAATAGACGAATAAGTTCATAAATAGAACCAATAATTCATTTCATATGTTAGAATCCACCAGTGGCTTACAAAAAAAAAGGAGTATGAGGAGAAAAGGGCTATATTTCCATATAGACTTTTTACAATAACTCCGCATGCAATCCTGAAAATACAAACTACTCTCCAAGTCTTAATTAAAAACTGAAAGAACTTTAAGAAAAAAATAAAATGTTTTGAAAATGTAACACTCTGTAGATCGGTTACGAGGATTTTGCGGACACATGTTTCGACCTGAAAAATACGATCCTGACATTTTGATTCTGAATTTTAAAACACCTTGTATATCTTTGACTAACATGAATATGTTGCATCGTAATCTATTTATTTTTTGAATACTTTTGTGCTGGTATAGAGGAGTCTTCAGGGACTTTCCAACTCAATAAGAGTCGATTTTTGAATCTGATCCTAACCCACTAGTCGTCTATATGAAATATATTGATTTTTTTTCTGTTAGTATCAGTTTTGGTTACCGACTCCAAAGAATTGGAAGACTATGTGGAGAACAGCAACGACTAGCTGACCATGTACTTCCCAATGGGATTACTATTACCCTTCATGTGTATTTCATTTTCCACGTTATACAGAAAAAAATTACGTTTTCTTGTTATAAGTGGAAACATTGAGTATAAATATCATAAACATGTAGTGGTTAGTAGATTTCCATTTATCAGAGTAGGAAATGATGAAATAGACAGAAACAATCATTCAGAATGAAGTGTTCAAAATTCTTTGTCAAGTGAAAGAATCTCGAGAACTATCGCATTGATACAAATCCTAAAACAGAACAGGCCTATCAATTTTAGATATTGAGTTATAATCGAAAGCTTTTTTGGAGAAATTTTTTTGAAAAACAATACGAATTGGTTATGATTGAACTTATTGACCCCGCCATTTCGAAAGTTTGATTTTTGATTGGTCAAATGTGAGTAATAAGTCGTTAATTTCAATTATAACTTAAAATGTATTTTTTTTCATAATTGAATAAGTAAGCTTCTGGCTCAGATAGTTTTCGAGAAACCACTAGGTAAACAATTTTGTCCAACTAAATAGAAACAACCATCATGATAATTGGACACAAAACTTCCACATATGAACAGATTATTTATGTTTTGTAGTGTATCATTTATAAAGGACGTCTTTCTGCCATAAACATCAAGACATCCAAGAAATTCGTTTCGAGATGTTAATGAAACAAATTAATTTAATTATTCAACTAAACTGCCACTGAACATGTTACCTGTTATACATGAGAACATCGGGTTTCCAAAGTTTGTTGGGAGTTATTCTCAAATCTTTAACACCTCCATATTCAGATTCATTCCAACGCAGATTGTAGTCGTTCCATTCCTAAACAAAATTCTTGATCATTTGGGAGTTATCTTAATAGATCAGGTTGAATACAACAATCATTCAGCTTATGTGATATTTAAAAGCTTTCAGGTGCTCTTTCGAAGAAAATATTACAACAGCCAGTAGAAATTTTCACGAATACAAGAATAATTTGTTAATGGATTTTCCATACTATTCAATACTTTCTTTCCCTTGACTAACATCGAATATTCTGGTTGGCTCTTGTATTCTCTCGAATTGAACATAAAACATGCGTCAATAATACATTTTCATTCCATTATAGCATGCTACGTTTACCGCTGAGGAATAGTCAGTCTATAGATCAAAAACAAAAAAAAATATCCAGAATTCGAAAACTCTCAAACGCTCACAACAAGAATTTAATTAATTGCATTTGCGAATAAAGTGATAATGAATTTCAATTGACTCATGATCATGACGTATGTGGAAAACGTTATTTCATTAATTGGTTTATAGTGGAAATCTCTCTTGATAGATATAATTGTTTGTTTTGTTCCCGGTTTGCTAAACAGGATATTAAATTCCTGTGTATTTTGTTCTGAGCTTTTGTGTTCAATCATGCTGATAATTTCGATGATATGGCATGCATGGAATGTTGAAGGGTACTGTGTACGTCAACGATTGTTTGAGTGGGTTAATTATTTTGATGTTAGTTTTATGTTAACTATAGCGTTAGTAATCGACTTTGATGATCAGGAATTTGGAATTTACTCTGGAAGTACTGATATTGTGCATTACATTGCGATTATCTAAAGAATGTGGAAAATGAAAAAAAAGTAGAAAGTACTTCCAGAGTAAAAAGTCAACTTTGCATCTAGAACTATACCGTAATCTATCATTAACTCGAAAGCTTGGATGGTTGGATGATTTATTTTGAATTACACACACGGCAGTTACCAAGACTCAGAAGAAGGGGTATCAAGAAACATACTTGCAAAAAGGGATAGCTAATATAATTCTACGAATGAATAAACTTGAACAAACTTGTCAGACCATCTACTCAAAATTATTCTAAATACAAGGGGCTATTTACAAGAGGTTGGGTAAATTTTTTTTCATGAATTCGATGGGAGGTTGATATGTACATATTCAAGGTTTTGTCTTTCAGCAAATGTCAATTTTTAGAGTGATAATGACGTGAATTGATGCAGCTCTGATAACAGTCTTCATCGATAGAAGCGTAAAAAATTGGGATTATGTACTGAAAAATTTTGAAAAACACCCAAACACTCATAGAAAAAAAAACTATATTGGCTGCTCCAACAGAAAAAAAGAATGAAATATTCCTGATTGAGAATAGTGTACATTTAATTTGTCCAGTAGATGAAATTCACAAGATTTGAAGGCTGATTTCTCCACAAAACTACATAGTTGCACTTTTTTGATGCTCTGAATTTGTTCAAAATACATTTGTTAAACTTCAGAAAGATCCGCGGTCAAGTCTTCACTAGAGAGAATACACTATAGATATACTATGAGCTGGTAGATCTATTTTCATGATAAATATTAATTATTATTACTTAGTAGAAATTTATAATGAATATTATATAAATAATTTGATGATTATATTTTCTATTACATTAATAAGAATAGAGTAGAAAATAGAAATAGAAACAGATATTCCATCAATAATTTCAATGAGAGGAAATGAATACTGGTTTCATTTTGTTGATCGTTAATCATCAACCTTTATGAAAAACTAAATGGAATTGAGTTGTCAAAATTGGTATGACATGATTTTGACACGTTAACTCTCTGCTAAAAATAATTTATTATTGATATTATTCCTATTTTCAAATGGAAAACCCTATATCCTTTTTATGAATCGATTTCACTCATGACTACTTTCTTCAATTAAAATTTTCATCTTATTTTTAATTTTTTCAATGTTTTTTCATAAATTTTGAAATTTCTAATTTTTTTACGAAAGCATAATTCTGAAAATTACTGAAAATTGTTCAAACTCAAATATTAAGGGTGGAAATTTAATTTGTTTTCTTACACGTAAATTCACATCACAAATTCACAAATTTTCACAACTCAATTCTTTGTTGTTCTCCAGAAATGTTAAATAATTAACCTTACCTTTCGTGTATGAGTTAAGTAAAACAACTTCATTCGATCGAAAATATTTGCGGGAATGAATTTGTTTCACTTTTAAACAATACTAAGATGAATTTCCGTTGAATAGAGATGAAAAACATCGAACACTTACTACTCAAGGTGTTAAATGAATAACTGCATGATTTCAGTATGAATGCAGGACAATTTGCATAGTATAAATCATTGTTGGAAATTCTCTTCGTTTATGAGATAAATTACATAACTCTTGAATGTTCTAATGGATTTTCGTGAAAATTTTGTGAATTAGCCTAGGACTATGATCAAAATTCTTTTTTAGCGCAAGCCCAGACAGACATATTGTTGATCAATATCTCAAAAAAAAAATGTTTTAATGGAAACTACATTGAAAACTATCAAGAAAGTCACACGTACTGTAGATCAAAACATTACCAATAGGATAGTTTTATTTATTTCATAAGCGTAAATTTTATACAGGGTGTTTTACCTGCAGTAACATTAACAATATAATTTTCTCAGCCTTGGTTTGAGGAGCGGACATTCAAGAGTTATGTCAGTTAAAAGTTTTCAATAAATGCATAAAATACCACACATCTCAAAAAGACTAAACTTAGAACAATTTTCGACACTGATTTAAACTTATCGAATTGACCTGCATGCGCATCGAAGGTATGGACAGTTAATCATGAAACATCCTCTATATAGGTATGAAAAGATGATTGTGATACCAGGTTTCGATGAATTTTGGAGAAAATTGATGAATAGTCTTATATACATCTCTTTGTGATGATATATCTACGACCATGAAAACCAATGGATCAAAAACGAATGAACGAATACTCGAGTATCCCAAGATAATTGCAAAAATAATGAGGCTTTGCAAAAATTGGCTGAAATGGAAATGAATTGGACACAACTTCAAGAGTTCAATTTTGAAGGAGAAGGAAATGGATTTCAAACTCGGAACAACATACAAAAATAACTAGCCATTTGTACAGATACTGGAGCATCATTCGTGGTCACCTCCAAAGATACGCTGAGAGAAGATTGAAAAAAAAAAGATTGAACGTTGTCAATCACCTGCCGTGTGTGTATATAAATTTATTTACTTAGTTGGTTTTCACTTACCAAAGAAAGCCAAATATTTGTAATTAGGAGTTGATTCTTCTCGTCCTATGGTAAAACAATAAAAGGGAAACATCGGTAGTTAGTCACATAACAGAGCATGCATTTTAGCAGGAGACTCGTTGCCATAATATTTCAATTAAAATTATAATGGAATTTCTCGAAGTTGTAGCAACTATGTCCTGCAATTTGATATTCATTCCTTTGCTCGATTCGTTGAAGTTTTGGGTAATTAATGACTTCAGTATTCAGGGTCAGTATTAGAGGAGAAGAGATTCTTTCACTTCTTGGATTTTTTGCACTGGGTTTCTAACGAACCGAAATTTCAACCTATCATCATCATCGAGGCCAATTGACTTAATTGAACACCAATAAAAGGACCGAACTCAATCGGAACGTCGAACTCGAAAAACAATTTTTTCCAATTTATCTATAATATGCTGCAATCGATGCTCATTCAATCATTCAAACCACATTTCATGAAAAATTAACAGTTCTATCCTCGGGATGCACTGCAAAAAATTATGTTTGACTCCCAACAAAATTACGTCGCCTTTCAAAATTTGAAGGATGATGAATTTATTTTGCAATTTTACATATTCATACCGGATTTCTTGCCATTCCTGGAATAGAAACTCGTTTCAACATCAAATTTTAATAAGATGTATCATGAGGAATCTCAGGAGAGCAATATCTTTCATGCAAAACCCTTATATTCTTTTAGAGAATCTCCATCGTTATGACTTACGATACCGTTGTGACTTGGATTAAGTTGATGGAGAAAAAAAGAAATAAATTCGTTCTCGTGAACAAAGTATAAGAATGAATATTAATTCAGGAGAAATATCATATCAATTAAGGAAATTTTTGCACGGTGGCCGACAAATCCACAATTGAAAAGAATGATAGTACCTTATTTCACAAGAAGTGGAATTTTTCATGGCTAGCTTGTGTAATTGAAAGCGAGCCATGAAAAGTCACCTCTTTTTCCGATTTAAATACGTTATTTTTTTTCAAACGTTCCGTTTGAACATTTACAAAAATCAGGAGATCCACATTTAAACTTGATTTATATTAACGATCGGTACATCGATAAATTTATTTTTACGGACATGAAGTATAATACTTGATAGTAATCATTGCTAGGCGAAACTTTTCCCTCCGGCTGAGAGGTAGAGCTTTTCGATGATCCTGTCAGTTAAAATATGATGTTGTTATTGTACGTTTGAAGAAAAAAGGAATTTTTCAGAGATTAATGATTCAGATTAAAAAGAATATCTATACTTTTAATAGTTCAATGTTTAGTGTATAATATTTTCATTTATCATCGAATACATTAGGGGTCTACAGTTCCATTTGAAAAAATCTCTTTCTCCAGTGATTGGAAACTACGTACTTCAATGAAATGAGCAAGATCATCTTGAAAAAACCGAGTCTCCTGCCTGTAACAAGAATGCGCAGATCATGTGAATATGTCTGCGATCTGCACATACTTCATTAGAGCTATACACGTCCATTGCCACATAGCTCAGAAATGGACTCTGATTTTCCAACATCAATTATTGTCGCATTCTGAGTTAGGTCTTCAGAGTCCTTTCTGTCAACATTGCGTAGGCCAGATGGACCACATAGCACTTACCAAATTTAACCACGCGTTTGTAGTTAGAATCTGATTCTTTTCGTCCTAGACAGGGAAAACATAGTAAAACAAAGTAAAAGTTTCGTCATAGAACCCATCAAAATGATCACGTCGCGTAATCTTTTTTGCTTATTGACATCCTCATGAAAATTGTTAACGATTCAATAGAAATGAAGTGGTATAAGTTCTTAAAATTTTTCTAATATTACAGAAACCTTACAATTGATAGTTTTTGAGCGAACAACTAATACTTGGGAAGTTTAAATTTGACACTCTACATGATACTATTGATCATATTCGGAGAAATTATTATTTATTCATGGTACTTTCTGAAACTCCTACAGATAATCATTTGGTTGAATATAATAGTTTCCTCCTTTTGTAGGATTATTTGGTTTTTTCTGTTATACCTTCTGATCAAGGGCGTAGATCTTTTTTTTTTTGAGGGGGGGGGGGTGGTAACCCAAAAAAATTTTTTTTGATGATGACGTTTATTCATATCTCTTATATGAAAAAAAAAGGTTTGATAACGAAGTTTGAACCAAAAATTATTCGAAATGTTAGCATTTTTTGATTACCTATTGGATAGTTCTACTTTATACAGGGTTTCACGATGGAGGTACGAAGAAAAATGAGAAATTTCTTGAATAATTGCAAGAATAGAATGTCCTATACATAGGCCCGCAAACGATTTGTTATCGAGATACAGATTACATGGTGTTTCTTGTAGTCCTACTTTTTTGTGATGCTTGTAACAGTTTATCGAATCTTTCTTAATCTTCTCTACAGATTGGGTAAATAAGTACCAAAACTTATAATTAATTATTTATTCATCACAGCTTACTGGATCTTATAATAATTAGATTTTTTCTGGGGATTACCAAAATTTTTTGACAAGAACCGACAAGAAACCAAGAAGTGTAGTTCTGGACCAGAGTTTCTTTTCACATTTTTCTGAACTACCAGTGGTTCACCAAAAAAAAATTTGATGGAAAGAAGAGACCACTCATCCAGAAAAAATATCACCCTGTAGATTTGTTTTCAAAATTATCATATAACATGATGAAAACATTAAATTGGAATATCTATGCCAAATTTGAGTTAAATATTTTGTGAAGGGAAGGTGCTATGAGAAAAAAACCTTAACATTTGTATCTCAAAAACAAATCTTTTCCGGACCCATGTCATAGGACTTTACTTCTTAAAATCTGTCAATTTTGTTTGTACCTCCAATTTAGGAATATCCTGTATAGTAAATCGTCTTGGGAGCGATAATAAACTCATAAACTGTAAAAGGGTTCGATTTTTTGCTGTTGTGTCGAGTTTAAAGAAAAGTAAAAAAATTTTCGTTCTTCGTCTTTGGGAGAATTCTGAAATTTTATATTTTGGAAATCTTGGGGGAGAAGGTTATTATCCCAAAAAACCCCCATATTTCTACGTCCTTGCTTCTGATCCTTTTATAATCAAACCATTGAATCTACGTCAATTCTATTCCTTCTCTTTCTTATAAATAGTACAATTTCCCAGAGCTCGTCAGGATGTGTAACTTTTTCTATTTAGATGTTATCCTTTATATTCACAGAAGAAATTATGCAGAATAGCTCTGAATTGCGTCACAATTTCATGTTCCCCCAAGCTTGCCTAGGAGCAATACTTTAAAACTCCAAAGAATGGAACATTGAAAAGCGACAAAACTTGCCCAAATGTACTGTTGCTGCTCTCAAACGAATGTAGAGTGGCTATTCATTATTTTTATATTTTCTTTTGCATTGAATCGGCTTGATATAAAGATTGAATGTGCAGAAAGCTGGATTATTCGAACTTTCAATTGAAATTTAGTCATTGAGCCTTTGAATTGAACTCATATTTCAACTGTAGATGTCAAAAAAATTAAATTAATTTCATTTTTATTCAAACGAGACAACTAAATGATTAATTTTGAACTTTGAAGTAAAACACTGAGCCAAACATTCATCTTTAAAGGATAACCTAGAACATTTTTGAAGAAAACAATTCGTTGAAATATGTGTTCCAATCAGAAACTCAACTCTTGAAATTTCTATTTTATTTATTCCACGTATATGAGGATGTCTATTAATTTTTTCTAAAAAGCGGATGAATTTTGATAATAAAATTGATATATCTGTTTTTTTACTCACATTTTCTCCAAAAGCACATAATTTGAAGCTTATTGAATGAAGAATTTGATTGTGGCCTGATAAGTGGCAAAAATATCTTTCGCCTGAATTTATTTGACAGAGTGAAAATACAAAGCTTGGTGGAGTTCCTTAAAAATGTCCTGCAAGATAACTGGCGCATTCGCCATTCTGCAACGACGTTTTTCAGTTTCGAAGCAATAGCGTAGCATGGATTCCGGTACAAATTGAGAAAATTACACACTTTTGATATTGACAAATTTCGGTACCTTATTTTTACTTTCAAATCGTGTAAAAACAAAAATCAAATGATAATCACAAAACTCATTTCAGCAGAACATGAAGAGAATCATGAAATTAAAATGTAAGCTAAGATGATATCAAACAAGATATTCTTGAATATGTCTCTTTTAATAGGATATGGTGAATATAAAAGCCATTTCAATATTTAGTTATTATCTTTCAATACCAGAACCACAACTCCCAATATTGTACAATACTACGGTACGTCTATGGGCCGCTTAAATTCAACCTATAATATAATATGATGTAATTAAAGAACTGAATGAATATGGATGGTGTTCCAATATGCCATCAATTTCACATAAAATTTGTATTATTCATTCTGTTTCATTATGAGAACATTGATTTCTCATGTAATATTTGTTGACAAGTAGAGGAGATTTTAGACTGAGTATTTTATTGGTTTTACTAGAATACGATTGTGACATTCCTACATGTGCTTTGAAGTTAATTAAAAAACAGACATCCACATTGTGTTCTTTTTGAGCACATTGATCTCGGTCACAGTGTAATCACATTAAGGATTCCTACACTTTTATCAGTAATCAAGTATTTCAGATTGAAAAAGTCGTATAACATTATGAAGAGTTAGGAGTTTTTGTCGATCTGAATTGGTATCGTTTCATCAAGTTAAAATGATCAGGTTTCCAAGTTCCGGGTATAAAGCACATTTGATAGCTACGCCGCAGCTTTGAAACTGATATTGGTTTATGAATTCTTCAATATCTCACATTTCTCTCCACTCAACTTTGTTTTCACTCTTGTAACATATAAAAATATCCGAATAAGGCAGAATTTCGATTTGTAAGAAAAAAAATACTAACCACATCTATGATTTGTTGAAGAGTTAGGCCAAATTTTACTGCTATAGCTTCCGACTCGTTAGCTACAGGTCTCTCAAGTACGTTGTAGACGCTGAGTAGGTTGTTGAGTAGTCTCTTTTCATGGGGACCTTGTAGAGTATCTGAAAAATAAAAGAAACAAATGAGAAAAGCACTTACATGAAGTTAGAGAATTTTGCGTGGCTTTTCAAATTCGAATACACGTAATTTTTCACGATATTTCTCGTGTAGATTTTTGATTTGAATTCACAAATCTACAAGATACAATAAAAAAAAATTTGCAGGTTCGACTTTTTCCATTTCGATATATGTCATTATACAGGGTGTTCTACAAGCCCTAGGACTTCGAGAAATGATAGCTGCACTCTGAATTTTTTTCTTATGAACATAGGTCCTATTTTTTTCCGCTCAGAAGTGACAAGCATTTGAAAAAATATTCTCTTGGCTTGAATGCAAGCCTGACATCGATGGACTAAATATTCTGTTATTGGCCAGATTGGATTGGGTTCGTTACTTATTTGGTTTGCTGTATCTTTATTTCTATCGAGTGATTGTTGAAATATTATTTCAACACGATAGACAAGTCCTTTAAAATAAAATTAGAGGATTGAGATCTGGCGAACAAGATGGCCATGACATGAATACTTCCTTGACCTATCCATTTATTCGGAAAATTTTTATTTAACCAAGCAACTACTTGTCTCCTTCCGTCATTTATGACTTGTACTGGCTTGCTGAAATTGTCTAGGTTCCATACAAGTTCATTATGATTGTTGTTGATATCGTCGCTCTTCTGGAGTTTCCATTAAAATAACCATATTCAAATAAATTGTCTGCCAACTGCTGAGTTGTGAAAGAATGTATTGTTATTCAAAATGTTCAAGTAATAATAATAATAATAATTCGAAATAGTTCCATGGAGCAAAATAGACGTCGAAAACTTGCGACGTAAAATGAAAACGCTGATGACAAAAGCATACAAGCACCATCCGAAAAGAAGAATTGAGAGGACTGCACTGCCTAGAAATAATGGAGGCAGGGGTCTGACGGACATCATGGAACTTGCTAATGGGCAGATAGAAAGCCTTCGGGAATACTTCAGAAATCAAGCGAGTACATCAGAGGTCTAGAAAATACTGTGTGAAGCAGACGAATCAACACCTTCACAACTTCACAAGGAGCAATTTTCATTCAACCACCAAACAAACCAAGAAAAACTGCAAAGATGGAGAGAGAAGCCTCTGCATAAAAGACATTTCAACGAGGTGAACCAGGATCATCTCGACATTGAAGCGTCGAACTATTCGCCCACACCAGGTGCGATGTATCCAAAAACGGAAGGATTTCTTTTAGCCATCCAAGATCAAGTGATCTCAACGAGAAATTACTGCAAGCATATCATAAAGGATCGAACTATTACTGACGATCGATGCCATTATGGGTGTCCAACGATTGAGACAATCCAACATATCACAGGAGGATGTCAAATGTTTGCAGGGAAAGAATATAAATAGAGACACGATGCAGTAGGAAAGATACTGCACAAAGAAATGGCAACCAAATTAAAACTAATTCATTCTGAAAAAGTACCATACTACAAGTACCAACCGGAAACCATCCTGGAAAACGAACGCTATAAACTGTTCTGGGATCGTACAGTTTTGACTGATAAAACAGTTGCTCACAACAGGCCAGATATACTGCTAGTCGATAAACATCAAAAGACAGCAATACTCATCGACGTAGCAATACCAAATAATAACAACATGCGTCAAAAAGAGGTCGAAAAAATTTCAAAATATAGGGACCTCGAATTTCAGATAAAGCGTCAGTAGGGAATGATATCAACGAAAACTATTCCAATTATCATCTCAACAACTGGAATAGTACCCAAAAATCTCGAGAAGAATATCAAGCAACTAGGACTTAGTGAGTATATATGTAATAAAATGCAAAAAGCTGTTCTTTTAGGTACTGCAAGGACGGTGAGAAAATTCCTAGGAGGTGACGGACAGGTCCAAGGATCGACGAGATCATGTAAAAGAGGACCAGAAGTTCGTTGAGGACCAGAAAGACCACAAGAACTGGACACGACCGAGCTCTATCCTCATGATATTTTAAATATCTGGGATTGAGTGAATGTTCCTCTAAGCAGGGAGTGAGAAACCCGGCGTCGAGGAGTGTTTTCGATCCTACGCGTATAGGCTGAAGTGGGGGATTAAAAAAGAAATGTATAGAAAACACGTCAACAAATAGCAATAAACAAAAATTGTATTCAAGTGTTAAACACATTATGTAAGAAGCGCTCAGATCTTACTTTGCGGCGAGAAAATCTCGAGTATAAAATAAATGAAAAAACACTAGTTATCAAACACTAGTGATCTTTCAAAACGTATACGTTCTTTCAGTGCTAATTACACTGAATGAACCGTAATGAACGTATACGTTTTGAAAGATCACTTGTCGGGAATACGGTCCCAGTGCTTTCGTTTGACAACATACTTCATATTCAAACATGAAATAGTATATTTTAAAACATGTTGTAGAATGGGGTCCTATTCCAATACGAATGCGAAATTCGAAAATGAGCGACGAAGGAGCGAGTTTTAGAACGCATTAGTGTTGGAATAGCCTTCTGCAACGAGTATTAGACGATATTTTCTCTATTTCAGTCAAGTATTGTGAAATATTGTCAAAACTCAATGAAAAATTCAGATTATACATCCTAGTTACTTTTGTATTGTATCTTGGCAGTTGGTGTAGGTTTCGAATTTTAAAATAAATTGTAATAACGCATTGAATTCGTGAATTATATCTGACGAAATCGATTTAACAACCACAGAATTAAGAGAAATTGCGAATAATGTCGCAAATCATTTCACTAAATCTAAATTATATTAGATTGACAATTGAAGTGTGTTGAATTTTGATAGGATTGGAAGTCTGTGTAACAACCAAAAAACGAAAAATATAACTGAAAACAATGCAGTAATGAGTTCATTACAGCACTGTTTTCAGAACTGTAATGAACTCATTACGATACTGAAATAGAGATATAAATTTTCTCAAACTTTTGTAACTTCTGAACGAAAACGAATCAAACCTATGCCCTTAGGAAGCACAGCTATCATCTGTCAAACTTTATTATACAGCTTGTAGAACACCCTGTTTATCGGGAATAGGTACAGAAAAAGAAAATTCAATTTGTCTACTCGATCCTACAATTTTTTTGAAAATTAAAATTGTCATAAACTTCAAACCCCACAAAAATTAGGACCCCTTGTATATTTCCTCCGAAAGATATTTCATGAGGGTACAAAAAAATTATAGATAGCAGTGTAAATAGCAGTTTTCTCCAAAAGTCGAAACAGGGGTACTTGATGAAACAGGTAAGGCAGCGAACATAAGTGTTAAAGCATCGATTCACCGCTAAGCTGTGGGAATTGCTAGGGTCGGTCTCCCAAATTTCTACGAATGTCGAGATGATCGCCACCTATACATTCACTAAGCCACACTTGAAGAGCTGTTCTGGAAAGCTCTTATTCAATTTACACGAATTGCTTATAGGGAAACTATATTGAGTTTCAAGGGTTTGGATAGTCAATGTGTTAATAGTACATTAAATGGTGGTTTATTGAATAAACACTTCGGGAAATTCGTAATGTCCTGTTGCTTCGCAAACAGTATCTGTCACGAAATTTAGTGACAAGTGAGAAAATGAGAAAAACACTGATACGCTGCTCGCTGTAATTTTTCTACGAAATCTCGCATGAAACTTCGAATCGTTAACTTGCATCCAATCAACCTACAAAGGGATATGGCATGAACACAGGATTATATAATTCTGACAACACAATGTCATTCATCACTCAGAAGGAAGTTCTATGAGATAATGAAAATTTTTTTCCTTTCGATATTTGCCATTAGAGAATCTAATCCCATGCGTGATCAAAATTGCGGGATTTTCCATGAGGTATATGCGGGATTAAATATTAAAATTGCATATTAGACAATAAAAGCACAAACGTCTTTTGAAACGCCCAAGAAAGCAATAAACCACTCATAAGTTACGGACGAAGATGCAACACTAGTTACTGCTGAAACTATACTACGATTTATATCAGCAAATTGGAAAGTCATTATAACTCGAAATTGAGCAAAGAAATGGTTAAAGCTTTATTTTCTAGGATAAAAGGGGAGTCAAGTATGGTACTGTATTTAGAAAACCCAGGCAAATATTTGGAATTTCTGGGATAACAGTCAATGTCTACAAATGACCAAGTTTGTACTTCACAGCAAATCAACATTACGAAATTATATTAACAGTTTGACTGACAGGCTGCAAATAACGACGTATGTAGAAGGCAAAACACAATTCTAAACCTAAGACCATTTCTCTTATGCTGATGAGGATAATATGTCTCTATCTCATCTAGCAACGAGACGTGAACCATCGCCTTTGAATTCAGAAGAGGAACCGAATCATAGTATTAGTACTAAAGGGTGTTTTTTCAGAGCTATAGAACTTTAAATTGCAATAAAACAACGATGGATTATTCGATTGACATGAATTTTATTTATCCGCAAGATAATCTTGTGGCATTACATTTAAAATATGATTTCTGGCATATGACCACGGCTGGCTCAGATGTAGTCCAATCTGGACGTCCAATTTTCGATGACTTTTTGCAACATTTGTGGCCGTATATCGGCAATAACACGGCGAATGTTTTACATAGCCCCACAGAAAGTAGTCTAGCGGTGTTAAATCACAAGATCTTGGAGGTCAATTCACAGGTCCAAAACGTGAAATTAGGCGGTCACCAAACGATGTCTTTCAATAAATCGATTGTGGCACGAGCTGTGTGACATGTTGCGCCGTCTTGTTGGAACCACAGCTCCTGGACATCATGGTTGTTCAATTCAGGAATGAAAAAGCTAGTAATCATGGCTCTATACCGATCACCATTGACTGTAATGTTCTGGCCATCATCGTTTTCGAAGAAGTACGGACCAATGATTCCACCAGCCCATAAAGCGCACCAAACAGTCAGTTTTTCTGGATGTAACGGTGTTTCGACATACACTTGAGGATAAGCTTCGCTCCAAATGCGGCAGTTTTGTTTGTTGACGTAGCCATTCAACCAGAAGTGCGCTTCATCGCTAAACAAAATAAAATGGACGTAGTGCGCGATACGTATTCCGCACAGAACCATTATTTTCGAAATAAAATTGCACTATTTGCAAGCGTTGTTCAGGCATAAGTCAATTTATGATGAATTGCCAAACCAAACTGAGAATAAATCATTTGACAGCTGTTGAATCGGTCGCTATCTTGAACAGTAATGCCAACTTAAAGTTATATACCTCGAAAAAAAACACCCGTTATATGGGTAGCAGAATCAAAGGCTTCTTCTATGGCTGTACGAGCACAAAAACGAACAACACTTGACCAGTTATTCAAACAAGAAATGATCATTTTTGAATGCAGACGGTATAAGGCATGAAATGAACCATCGCCTTTGAATTTAAAAGAGAAATCGAATCATAGTATTCGTACTGCGTGGGTACCACAATCAAAGGCTTCTTCTATGGCTGTACGAGCACGTGTATCAACATTACTTGACCAGTTATTAAAACATGAAAAGACCCTTTTTGAATGCAGACAGAATAAGGCTACGGGTACATACTTGGGAGCTGTTTACAACTCCGACCCTCGACTTAATTTCCATCAATCACAAACGCTCAATTTTGAATAGCAAATGGTTTCTAGTTGGAAAAACTGTTACGCAGCACTAATCGGCAGATTTCTGAGTCCACCCGCGCCAAAACTCGACAGCTGTTGCCATGAAATAAACACTTTTATATTATAGTATGTTTTTAATAGCATAAGAACTTTTCATGAGCATATTTAAAAGGTTGAGTACAAAGAGTTATTATTAACAGTACCGCATTCTTGCGGATCTGCGGGATTGATAATTTTTATCCCGCGGATTTGCGAGATTGATATTTTGGTGCGGGATTGGATTCTCTACTTGCCATTATACAGGGTGTTTCCTAAACATGCGGCAAAAATTCAGGGGGTTGTTCCTTGGACTATTTTAAGCATGTTTTGTCCTTGGATGATTTTTGAAAAACCTCTTTGTTTCGAAGATAAAGGGCGAACAACATTTTTCATATTTTTAAAATTAATAATAGTTTAAATAAAAATGCGTACCGCACTGTGTTTACTAAGTAGGTACAATTTATTTTTAAATTTGTTTAACAACATTCCAATTACTAAAAACGGCCAGTTTTTTGACTAAAAATTGATAAGTGCAGATGGTAAAGGAATACAGATTGAACACGGTTTTCATTTGAATTCGTTTTGTGATGTATTAGCAATTAACATTTTATCTTTGACTATTATGAATCGCTATACAAACACCGAGATGACTGACATGCATTTCATTTATGGACTTGCTGATGGAAATTCATTAAAAGCTAGGAGGTTGTACATTGAACGATTTCCTGGGCGTAATATTCCTGACAGAAAATTGTTTCAAAATATTCATCAACGTCTGCATGAAACAGGCGCATTGAAAAAAATGGGGGGACCAGGAAAACCAAACACAGTAAGAACGGTGGAACTGGAAGAGAATGTGCTGGACATGATCGAAGAAGACCCTAGTACTTCTACTCGAAAAATTTCCAATACTTTGAATGTGAGTAATAATAATGTTTGGAAAATTCTTAAAGACAATTTGTTATACCCATACCATATGCAACGCGTTCAGGCACTTATTCCTACTGATTTTCCCCCACGTATTGCATTTTGTCAATGGCTTTTAACCACATTAGTTCAAATTCCTCAATTACTGACGCTGATTTTTTTTACCGATGAAGCGAATTTCTCAAGAAATGCAATAAGAAATGTTCATAACAACCATGTATGGGCCGACGAAAATCCACATGAGGTAATTGAAGATCGTTTTCAACATCAGTTCTCATTGAATGTTTGGGTTGGTATTGTGGGTGACTGCCTAATAGGGCCGATATTTTTACCAGAAAGACTTACCGGGGACGTGTATCGCAACTTTTTAGAACAAACGTTACCTCTGTTTTTGGAGGATGTACCATTGGCAATAAGACATGCAATGTGGTTTATGCACGATGGTGCACCAGCGCATTTTAGTTTGGTTGCTCGTGAGTTTTTAACATTAACATACGGAGATCGCTGGATTGGAAGAGGTGGACCTCATTTATGGCCTGCTCGTTCCCCGGACTTAAACCCCTTAGATTATTTCCTATGGGGCCATCTAAAATCATTAGTTTATACCACTCCAGTAGAAAATGTGGAAGACTTGCGAAATCGGATCATTGCTGGGTGTAACTTAATAAGAAATGATCCTGGTGTTTTTGAAAGGGTTCGGCAGTCAATGAGGAGAAGATTGGATGCTTGTATGCTGGCTAGAGGTGGTCATTTTCAACAGTTTTTGTAGGTTGAGTTGAATTTTCATGAAATTTTTCATAATAAAATGTTATTATCTGAAATTTTGTTTCCCCTATATCTTCGAAACAAATAGGTTTTTCAAAAATCATCAAAGGACAAAATATTCTTAGAATAGTCCAAGGAACAACCCCCTGAATTTTTGCCGCATGTTTAGGAAACACCCTGTATATCATGCATTAAGAATATTCATACATTTCTTTTGCATTTCCCGATGATTTGATCAGATAGATTTCGACCTCGAATTCTTCGTTAGTGTGTCCAACCCAATAATTATTTGAAAGAATTCTAGGCCCACTTTTATTCAATTTTATCACATTATATTGCATATAATATTGGTGTTTATGGCTTCCAACTCGTCCCTGTAATTATTCAAGATCAAACCTACAAAATGTAGTATTGAATTGTGGAATTGATAATTCATTTCGTATTCCGATATTTACGATGGAAGGGATATTGGATTGGCACAAATCGTTTGGTCGGTAACTGTTTTTCTCTCATCAACTATTCGTTGTTGAATTCTCATTATGCCGAATAGGATACAACAGCGCAGCTGACAGAATATTCAATTTACAGCAATACCCTGAAGCGTATAGAAAATATTGGATTCTCTCAGGAATCTCATTCAATTTCAAACTATACTTCAGGTGAATATTTCATGTCAGAATCGAAAGAGATTTTCTATGAAATGATAAATAATCAATTTTCGATTAACTTTCTAGCAGAACGTTTTTGATAGATTGATACATGGGTTTTTAGGCCCTCTTTCATCCATGCGTCTATTGTTAATACATATTAATAAAGTTTATTCCTAGTTATTGGACACATCCAAACTAAAGTTAGACTCTGTTGGATAAATTGTTACATAAATATGCAGTCAGTATTTTTCTCGATATTCTTCATGAACTTTTCAAGGATAAAGCAATGGACACGAAATATTGCAAGGAGATTTAAATAATTATTTATATCTGCAAGGAAAACCCTAGGTAGGACCTATTGTCATTATAATGTTGTGCATGTTTTCTGATATTCTATTTGCATTTTATCTAGGTCTAGTCATTTCAGATCTATTTGGAAATTTCTATCCTGATCGAATTCGATGTATTGGAAATATTTGCTCCTATAGTGTTTTTACCTTTTAACGTCATCAGTCGTCGAACCTTATTTTGAGATCATTCCTGGCATAGATATCACAATAAAATAATACTGGGTTTTTCCTTTTAATTGGAAGTACAACAAAAAATGAGAGATTCCAAGGATGTTTTTAAGGAAAAAAGTCTTATAAACATGGGCCCGCAAACGCTCTGAAAGAGCTTTTTTTCTTGTAGTACTTATTTTTGTGATGATTATACCACACCTTCATTGATATTCGCCACAAATTAGGTAAATAAGTACCAAAATTCATTTATTCATTACAGCTGACTAACTGGCTCTTTAAAATAATATAGATTTTCCTAGAGAATTGTTTGAAATTTTTTTCTCGCAATCGGTAGCACAAGAAATCAAAAAGTGTAGTGCTGGACCATTGTCTTCTTTTACATTTTTCTAAACTACCAATGATCCACCAAAAAAAAAAGGACTAGAGGAAAGAATGTGGCACTGTTCCAGAAAAAATATCACTCCGTTGATTTGCATTCAAAATTAGAATATCACATGATGAAAATTCCAAATTGGAATATCTATGCCAAACTCAAGTATAATATCTTGAAGTGAAAGCAAGGTTGTAAAAGAAAAAACATGAAAAAAAAGTAACACCATTTATCTCGAAAACAAAGCGTTTGCTTTGATTCTTAAAATGATCCGAAGCATCAATTTTGTCTGTACCTCCAATTTAGGAACACCATGTTAATCGCTCTGTTTGGAGAACGAAGACTTGAAAAGGATCACGTGTAGAATATTCGAAATCTGTAAAATCAAATTTTGAAATTATGTTCAATATTCCAACCAAAATATAGTAATTGAAATCTGAATTGATTGAATTAAATTTTAATATCCACATGAGAGTGCACTGAATTTCTAAAGAAGTCAAGTTATTATCTGTTGAACAATCTAACTCGGCATCATGAAATTCAATTCGTATGTTGCTTTGATGCTTCCCATTTGACGGAATCTTGTTGTGAAACTCCACTCCGAAATGTTCTGAAATTCCGAATATTAAGCCCACTTTGCAAGTAGCGCAACTCTTCTTTCTCAAGTTTCTGGTTAACGTAGTAAACTACAAATAGAATGAAAACACTCAAATAATGTAGCCTGATGAAGCCACAGTGTGGCTAAAAAATTGTCACAGGCAATAAAGTAGGAAATTATTTTGTTTTTACTTTATTTATAATGAATTTACGCCGAGTAAGGACAGAATCCATTAAAAAAGTACAAAGCTACACAAGTATTCGAATATTCTAGTGCCGATAAAGTTAGGAGAATGAAGCTATTCACAAATTGATGAGGACACATTTCAAACGTAGAGAAAGAAGTGAGTAGAAAACTAGAAAAGGGCATCTCTAAAATTTGAAGTGTTTTATTTCGATGGGGACGTAAAAGGTGGTAGAAGATCCGAACGACGCATAAATGTAGCTAATTCATATATTTCGTTTTTACGAACATAAATACCTCAGTAAGAGGCTCCCATGGGGTATTAGTCCTTCAGATCCCACAATATATAAAGAGTCCCATTATTCAGTAGAGATTATAGGCAGAAAGATAAGCGTAAAAGTTCTGTTTATTCATTCTTCGTATTTCTTCGCCACCAGAATCCTGATTTGGATTATTATTTCAGGAATTAGACAAAGCCACCAGATTTTTTCATTTTCGCGGTTGTAAGAAGTACAACATTATTCATGAGAGGATCTATTTATCACAAATAAAAGGATAAATACGTTGAGTACAAATGAGCCGATAATTCTTTATTTCCCACTTGTTTCACGCTACCAAGGGCTATTTTCTTGTCGGAATGTTCGTTATTTTCTAATTTTGAGCTGGAAGTGGTCTGAAAGATTGGGTTTGACTTAGTGATGAAGCAGACTAAATGAATTCTGTCCGTCCGTTTGGCCACCGCGTATACGTTCATTTCAGGATGCAATGGGATGAACAGATAGACGGATAGTGAATTTTTCAATGCTAAGTTCGGAGTCCAAATCAGGGCTTCATTTGTAAATGGACAAACTTCGTTTAGGGAATTATTAGAGCCATATGAAATTTGGTTTTCCCAGTAATTGAAAATTGAAATTATGAAATTGATTGCAAAATGCTAAAAGATTGGGTGATTTAAATTTCGTGCGTATATAGAGTTCATCGATTATTCAAAAATTCAGCTATACGGTGAAATATCACCCAATGACTAATTAAAACACATTTTTTTCTTGAAAATTCGACTATATTCTTTAACACAGTCACCTTCAAGGGTGAAACATATACAAAGTGTCCCAAATTCAATGCTCACTGAAAGCATATCGGGAACTACAAGAGAAAAAATCTTCAAGGGCCCAATTTTTTTTCGAAATAATAAGATATCAGAAATCAGATCGTGAATATTTTGATTCGTTCTCAAGTTACAGGGCACTTCTAAAAAATTACTGTTTCAAATATTTCACTATATCTTGGTTTGTCTTTGAGATAATCGAAAAATTCTCAAACATTTTGTTGGTAATTTTTATGGTTTATCTGATAGTCATAACAGATGATAGATAGAAATCATTCACCGTTTTAGAGAAATAGAGAAGAGTTGCTGTTTTTTGAATGGGTCACCTAATGTTTTTCAACGCACTCTTTTAGCCGCAGATCTGTCGAAAAGCATTCTTTTATCAATTTTGAAAAAACATACGTTTTGAAGAAATTCAGTTTTTCGATTTCATTTTTTCGATGGGACACCTAATATACAAATATGTTTCTATTATTTAGAGATTTAATTCATTTTGTGTCCATTGAATAATTGTAATCAAGTTATATATAGGGTGTCCCATTCAAAAAACAGCAACTCTCCTCTATATCTTTAACATGATGGTAATTAATTTCTATGATGTGTAAAATATGTACAATAAAAATTATTGAAAAACACAAAATGAATTGAATCTCGAAATAAATGGAGAATATTTATATATGAGGTGTCCCATTGAAACAATGAACTCGAAAAACTCAAAATCTTTGAAACGAATGATTGATATTTTTGAAAAGCCAATAACGGGATACTTTTCAACAAATATGCAGCTGAAAAAACTGCCTTGAAAGATATGAGTTGTCCCGTTTAATAAATACCAAATATCTCCTATATCTCTAAAACGGTAATTGATTTCTATGATCTGTTAAGAGTATCATATAAAATAAACCATAAAAATTCTAGAAGAAGAAATTTTTTTGAATAACCAATATTCAATTAGTCTA
Source organism: Harmonia axyridis (assembly GCF_914767665.1). Classification (NCBI taxonomy): domain Eukaryota; kingdom Metazoa; phylum Arthropoda; class Insecta; order Coleoptera; family Coccinellidae; genus Harmonia; species Harmonia axyridis. The sequence goes on from NC_059508.1 coordinate 5,018,659, forward strand.
TTTTTCAAAATATATCATTATTTCCTCCTATCTTGTTTCCTTGCCAAATACATAAATTGAATTCCAAGAATCGCCAGTAGATTGATTCAAGGATTGTGCATAAAACACATTAGATAAAGATGAAAGCCTCTTCAAATAGTTATGAAGTAAATCTCACTCTATTGTTAGCTTTTGGGGTTAGAAGACAATGCAGATATCTTACAATGGTCAATTATTTAACGTCAATGACTATTCTATCTTGATAATTATCCTTCGCTCTAATGAAAAATAGATTAGATTTCAGTGAACTGGATTTCACCAGTTCTATAAAAACGGTTCGATCATTTTGATACTCTCATTATTAAAATTGAATTGAAAAATTATGTTTCCTTCTGTACGAGAAATGAGATGAACAGTTTGCTTAGAGAATGAACATCCTAACTGAACCTGTTAGTTTCATTAAAGCTGAATAATTGCAAGTTAATCAAGCTGTCCTTCTGGATAGATATTTGTTAGGCCTAGCTCTAAAGCTTTTGCGAACCAATGCACCTTGAGAAACATTTTGCTTTCTAATCTCTATGTATGACCTACATCAGCTTTATATCTTCGAATGTGTGTAGAAGTACAATATTGTGTGAAACAATGGCTATTATATCGAATTAATAACCTAGGAAATCTATTTACTTATAGGGAATGTAATACAGTTATTAATTCCTTTTTATAATTTTAGATAACGTTTTCGTTCCTTCAATGTACCATGTAATAATCGAATATTGAAGCCACATTTTTCAAAGAATAAACAGTACTATTTCAATTTAAAAAATTGAAACTATATACTATAGAATATTGCTTGTGGTTCTTTTATTTTGTGTTGAAACAATCAAAATTTACTCTGAGAAAAAAAAATGAGATGCTCAATTGAAAACTCTGATAAGGTTCAGAAAAGAAATGATTGTTTCCGAGATATGAAACAATACTCGGATATAAGTGATATTCCTAATATTTTTCTATCCTATACAACTGTCATCATTTCGTCGAAGCATAGTGAATATTCGAAGGATTCAATATGACGTTGATTGAATCTTCTTGTGTATTAGGACGTTGTGCACAAGAGAAATTTGAAACAATGAGAAACCACACAATGAGAGAGAGTGAGAGAGGGAGAGAGAGAGAGATCAGCTTTTTGCCGATTTCTATTTCGTATAACTGACAGAAAATGCATTGTCTGTTTTCGTTCGCTTTGAACTATTTAATAAACAGTTCCCTTTATCCTTCGAGAGGATGAATTGTCTATCACAACCGTAAGTGCAAGAAACCATGATTGAATATTATGAACAGTGGCGTAGCTAGGTAATTATGGTCCCTGGTATAAATTAACAACATTTATATCAACCACTGGAAGATCTATGGAGTTTTATAATTTCTTGGAGGAGCTGTAGATTGTAAATAGTCAGAGGATATATTTCCACTAATCAATGATGGAAATTTGTTTTGGAATGATTCTTCGAGGTTCGTCTAACTGATGACGAATCCGTCCTCAAATTCGATTTTGTTCGTTCGTTAACCTAAAACCTTTAGAATTGAAGGACCTAGAACAATGAAATTGACAGGTAGGTACAGATCTTGACTGCCACTTTCAATTTGGCTATGGGTAAAATCCGATTTAGGGTTCCTCAAATTAGTCCATTCGAAATTTTGTTTTATTGTTGATTTTTATACTGCTTATTCGATCAAGATGAAAATCCCAATTTGAGGGCAGAATGACAATTTTGAGATCAAAATCACAGGACATTCGAAAAGATAATTGAAAAAATTATTTCCGTCACCACAGAACGGACGGAGTTGAGATTTTGTGGTTGAGTTTCGATCTTCTTTCAAAAAATGATTATACAGATTCGATCTGGTTGAGGTTATTCGCAAAATTTTGTATGGATAGCAAAACCAGAACGATTGAACTCAAGAATCATATTGAAAAACAATAATTTTATATTTCACTGACAACAGATCCGAGCGAATTTGAATTTTGTGTGTGTATTTGCGAATAAGAAAATTAGAAAATTCAAGGAGAGTATCGAAAAGATTGGGCGCTTATTATTTATGCGCAAATTGTGCCCTTGGAGATCACATTACCCATATACAGTTCTGCGGTCCAAGGATATAGTTGGCGCATAAATGAAAAAGCTGTTAAAAGCTCCCAACTGCACGTTAGTGTTTGCCTCATTTTTTATTAACTTTGTCATCATCGATTTCGTACAAGTTTTCGTTCTGAATCTCATTTTCACTTATTATCGTACCCAGGGAAAATAACACAGAAGCGTTCACATAAATTGTGGTTGGTATGGAATTCCCAAATTGAATTTTGATGGGAATTTCAGCTCTGAATCACCATTCGAGATGCAGCGTCCCCTAATGTTAATCTCTACTCGCAGCATAAAAAAACCTTTTTAAAATTAATACAAGAGAGATCTATTGAAAATGTAAATATAAGGACCTTCGTCGAGGATAATCTTCTTCCAGTGGAAGTTGTCTAGTAGCTAGGATAATCCGGGTGCATTAGTTTCATCTTCAGTATTTTAGGTCTGAACGGTTATTATTTTCATCGAAATATCCACTTGGGACTTCTTGGAATTCTTCTGAATACAGATTCAATCTTTTCTCCGCTAATCCTATTCTAATCGATCCCAGACTAATATCTCCCAAGTCACGGATCGTTTTTGAACGGAATTTCTTATTATCAAAAGCTGAAGTAACCACAATCTTGTGCAAGTTTTTTTAGTTATCGTTAGACGCAAGTTTTCATTGCTAAGTTGTCATCATCAATGACTCAAGATTACTAACAAGAGCACAAAATGATAAAAATGTTCGGGGTGCTAATTTGAATTCAATGGATTCGATTCCTACTCGATGGAAATTCATTATAGATAAAATACAATAAAGTTTGCACTAATTTCTTAATGTTATTAGGGGGAATTACTTTGTTCCATTTCATCTATAATTCTCATTTTGTCATTTGTGGGAAAATTACGATTATCAACTATGCAATGTGTTGTAAATCAGAATTATTTTGGGTAAAATCCATTCCATGTTCGTGTTAAATAATGTTCATGTTTTGTGTTGTTTTCTATCCCGAATTTTCTAGGAACTAAATTCTGATATGTTGGTTGCAAATTGGTGGATGCGCAGGTTTCTTTTACGTTCACGTATTTATTCGTATATCAAACAAATAACAATTTTGAATATTGAATCTAGTCCTGTTCTATGTATTTCATTTTGCAAGTTGAACATGTTAACTCACAAACTCCTGATCCACTTGTTTTTGGATTTGAATCTTTCGCTTCGAATAACAATGATGATTTTTTATCGGATTGAAGGCAATATTCAGGTTCAATAATAATAATAATAATAATAATAATAATAATTAGCTAATTCTTTGCTTATATCACTGAAATACGGGACTAAAATGAATTTCTTGGTTTTTATGATAGGGTACATTCGATCTATTGCTATTTGTGATATAATCTATTCAACCGAATTCTCTACAATTTCTTGTTTGGACCCATTGTTTTTAATTTCAACCCATTTATTTAATTTGTGAATAAAATTAAAATTTTGTGTGGATATCGGTGTATGTGGGCTAACTGTTCGGATGATAGGCAGATAGGCAAACAAATATATCATCTAAAAATAAATACCAAAAGCTATATTTTTTTACCGTAATTCTGAGTTTAAAATGTTATTTTTTATATATGACATGAAAATATCTGAAAATCTTCAGCTTTATTGTAAGCCTATAGCCAAATCGATTAGTTGTTCATACAGTTTACTTGCTGAATTGGATATAGTATTATTGTATTCTTACTTCTAGAAGTATTATGAACTCGCAGTGTACCACAAGTGATTATTTATATCGGCATATGTCAGATAGAATTCTCGATTTAATACAATTGCTGAGTCTTCCCTGAATTTCAGCGACCTTTCCACCAAATAACCGAAAAAATTAGAATTAGTTCATCCTTCTGTGATGCAGATAATTAGCAGATCAAAACAACTTGTCAATTTTTTCCATGAAGAAAGCTGCATTCTGGATAATACACTCAAACTATGAACTTTATATATATGAAGCATATATACTGAAATATACAAATATAACAAAAAATGAATTTTTCTTAGTTTTATATACGAATAAATATATGAACGAAAAGGAAACTCACGCCTCCGCCAATTTGCAACCAACATGTCAGGATTTAGTTCCTATATTTTGAAATATAGGAACTAAATCACATTTCTTTAATTTGAAATAATGGGAGATAGAAAAGATATTGGAGAGTGTGTAGAGCGTCTTTAATCTTGAAATTCAAGGAGCTCTACACACTCTTCAATATCTGAAAAGTATACGAGTAAATATAGGAACGAAAAGGAAACCTGCGCATCCGCCAATTTGCAACCAGCAAATTAGAATTTTGTTCCTAGAAAATTCGGGATTGAAAACATAAAATGAATATCAACAAATTATAATATTTTCAATAATTGTTTGGCCAACATTACCATTGTCTGAAGAAGAACTTGAAATGAGTTCGATACTGAGAATTACAATGTTAATCTTAAACTGTGAATATTTAATGTTTGGTAGTGAAAGCATAGACAGTGAAAATCTTGTTTGAATATATTCATAATTCGGAGTTTCTTCCGTAATTTCCATTGAATGAACCATCCAGAAATTATACACGTAACGAGGTATTTATTGGGGTTAGAATGTTTGATCCAACGAATTAAAACACTGTTGTGATGTATAGCTCAGTCAAAGACGTTTATTCACGAGATTTGCCTCGGGAATAGACTCTGCTTCGGATGTTGAAATTTGCATATATTTGTAAATGGTTTCCGAACTGAACCCTGGTGGCTTGAAGCGAATAGGAGCGTTCGTTTGAAACTCTTTCGAACCGATAAAATAAACGCGTAGATATTTTCAATAAATCTGAATGGAATTTTTTCGAATATACCTACGATAGAAAGAATTTTAAAATTTGAAAGTTTTTATTTTATAGCATGATGGAAAAATGATTGAAAAATATGCACTCCAGCTTTTTTGAATTATATAGGTTGTTGACGTTTGTTTTTTTGACTTTTTTTCATAGCACCTTCCCTTCACAAGACATTCAACTCAAATGTGGTTCAGATATTCTAATTTAAAATTTTCATCCTGCGATGTGCTGATGCAAATCTACAGGTTGATATTTCTTTTGGGACAGAGATGCCCGCTTCTCTCCTCCAGAACTTTTATTGGTGGATCACTGGTAGTTTAGAGAAATGTTGAAAGAAATCTTGGTTCAGTACGACAATTTTTGGTTATTGTAGTTTTGTCGTATTTGCTACTAGGGATTCATCAAACCAAGTAGCTTGATATTTTAACCAACTACTTGACTTCAAATTCAAGCTCGTGAAAAAATTACATACTTGAGCTTGACTTGACTTTAGTTATTTAGTGATTGACTTGATATCAAGCTACTTGATATTACTTGAGCTTGATATGCACGCGTCGCACGGCATATATTTGCAATCTCGTGCGCGCTTAGACTAAATAAGGAGATTCCTCGAGCGCCGAGAGACTGAAGCATTCGCCAGTGTGACTCTATTAGTAGTTTTCTCACATTTCTATGAAATCTATTGGTAGATTTTGGTAGTTTTAAAAATATCTTTCTAAACTTGGCCAGAATTGCCAAGGATTTTTTTACCAACGCAAGTACTTTCAGCTCCTGTTGAAAGACAATTTTCCAGAGCTGCTGTTACAGTTACAAAATCCCGCAATAGGTTAGGCGACAAATCTATGAGATGCCTCATGTGTCTTAGATCCTAGATGGAAAATTATGAAATCAAACAAAGCCTAGAGGTTTCTCAATATTGAGAAACTTTATTTTTTCATTTTTTTTTCATTTTGTTAGGATTCATAGTGACTTATTTTATGTTTCTTTTTCAAAAAAGTTCATATTTTCGGATCTTTTATATAAAATGAGTTTAATGAATAAAAGTGTTTTTTGCAAAGTTCCTTCTCATTCCATCATTGTTTAATAGATACCCAATAAAACTGCTAAAATTCAGTAGCTTGATATTTTTCAAGTACTTGATAAATCAATACTTGACGCAACTTGAGATTGAAAAACTACTACTTGACTTGAGCTTGACTTGAAATCAAGTCAAGCTCAAGCCAAGTAGCTTGAAAATCTAGCCAAGCCGTGAATCTCTATTTGCTACCGATTTCGAAGCAAAAATTCCAAGCATTTCCATAGTTAATCTCAGGAAAATCCAAATTATTATAAAGATAAAGATATTAAACCAGAATTTAAAAGAAGACTCCACGTTCTGATAATTGAATGCGACCCGTATTCCTTGAATGAATTTTATGTTCTTTGCAATACTTTGAAGTGAATAGTTTTGTATTTTTCAATTCTTATTATGTTTCTTATTGACGAATTCAATATTTATTTTGTAATATTTTTTTGAATTAAATAAATATTATTATATTATTGTTATTATTATAAAGATCAAGTAAGTAAGCTGTGATGAACAAATTAACTATAATATTTGATAGTTTTTATCCGAACTGTATCGAATATTAATGAAGGGTCGATTTACTGGTTTAATCTCCACAAAAAGTAGGAATAAAAGAAACATCATGTTTCCTGTAGACAAAGCGTTTGTGGGCCCATGTTTATAGGACTTTTTTATAGAATTATCCAAGGAATTTCTAATTTTCTTTTGTACCTTCGAAATATCGAAATATTTCCAGCTCTTTTTCAAATTTCAGTTATAGATCGAGTGGATATTTTTTCGATTAATTTGTGATTAAAGTGAAAAACTCCGCAACTACTAACAAACTATACTGAAATATTCACACCTTGTACGAGCTCGGAAAATTTCAATTCTTCAGCGCATTATTTGAACATTTTCTCGATTTTTTTTATTGGAACAAGCACAAAAAAAAACTGCAAATATTGGGAAAATTTTCATTTTAATATCTGCAGGCATATCCGATACTCAATCTCGATAGTTGTTGGAGGTTGTCAGTAAAAAGCTACGCGTAGATTAGTTGCCCCTATCGTAACAAAAGAAAGAAAATACAGCGCGATATATGATTATCTTCAACTGGTGGTTTGCGAATGGCAGCATTGAGCCAACATATTACAAAATGTAGTACGGATTTGAGAGCCAGGTGGATCGATAAGCCGGCTGTAGAAGTGCTTCACATATCCTGTTTGGTATATATCTCTCTGCCATATGAGTTTACGTCATCCTGTCATGCATTCCCTTTGAACGCATAATCGCCAAAGCCATCAAGCCCCCAGAAACTTTCCAAGGCGTATCAGTAAGTTTGAAGTGTTATTAAAGCGTCAAGGGGAAGCGCAAATAGGTAAAAATTTGTCATTCGAAGGGTGTGATTATATTGAATTAGTATCCAGTTCAGGCGTGAGGGATCACCTTTTTGCAGCATCTGCCATTAGAGAATAGCTGATATTGAATGGCTGCATAAATTTCAACGTAAGTGATGATACTCTATTTTGGCGGCTTTTATGTATCCTGAAAATGTATCACGTAAGGGATCGCAGCACTGACGACGAGGGTAAAATGAATTTTTATGCTTCCCCAGGTTGAATTTTAGTATTTCCCACCAGGCAGTAAAGATCAGTATGCAGACCTGTTAGAACGATAACTCTACCCACGGATTCTCAAAGACATTCATGCATCCTTCAAATGAAAAATCACTTGTCATTTTATTGTCATATTGTTTTCATCAATTTTATACAGGGAGTTTTCAAAGATAAGTATGTCAACAATTTGGTTCAATTCAATTAGTGAATTTTCGGTATTTTCAAGATTTTCAGAATTTTTTTAGAAGATTGTTTTCAAGTATTATATTTTCGGAGAGTAGAACGCATCAGATTCAAAACGATAGAAGTTTTCAGTGAAAATTGTCCAATTATTCTGAGTTTCATATATGAACAAAAATGGAACCAACGCATCCGCCAATTTGCAACCAACATTTAATTCAGTTCATCTTTATTTTATGATCTAAGGAGGTTTAAATTATCTTCAATATCTCTTATATCTTTCCTCCATTATTTCAGATTAATGATGAAATTAATGTTGAAGTCATTCAGTATGATTTCTGGCTTCAAGCGCTTCTGAGAGGTAGGAAACATAAAACAAAATATAAACATTATTAAATGGATTCCGTCCATACTTGATGGGAATTCATTATCAAATAAAATAAAACAAAATAAATCTTCACAAATTTGAATATTTACAATAATTGATCCGCCAACACTGACTCCTTAGGTGAATTTTACAATTTGAAAGTCGAAATGTTAAATTTATCTGAGGGAGCAAATTTCATTGGCGAAACATTTGAAAAAATTGAAACTTATGGAAATGAAGTACGTTTAATTTAATACGATGAAGATTTCAGTTACAATTGTCCAAGTGAAATGAAAAGACCATATTTAAATTTTCCAATAATTCTCATTCCAAAATTGAATAAGCCAACACCTTATTTGCAGGTCAAAATCTCATTCATACCGATGTAAACATTGTTCTCTGCTCTGGTAAAAATAACACAAGATTAAGTGTCGTACTGGAGATCTATTTTATCGAATATTTTTGCTATTTCATCATATTGGTCATTTTATATAAGTGACCACATTTTCAGGAATCTTTTTGGAAACATCATGTATGTATGCTTGGTTAATCTATCGTCTAGAGGTATGATCCGATTACCTGGCCTCTCCACTTCTTCTCCGTGACTTTGTTCGGTTTAAGTAATAATTAAACTTTTTTAATTATTTACATCTATTTACATATAGCCTCACTTACAGTACAAACACAGTTTATACGGTACTGAATTTCGTCTTTAACTCGTTTGTTAACTACTCGAGTCGTCTTCGATATTTCACGTCTTTGTCTTATTAGAAGTTTCGGTCGTTTCGTCTTTGATTCGTTCGCGACTCGTCTTAATCCAGTCCGCGAACCGTCTTTTCGTCTTACGTCTTAAGTTTCAACCGACTGAACTTACTCTTACTTCGACCGAACTTGAACTTTACTCGGCTTTGACTTGAACTGACTCTCGACTCGAACTTAAACTGTCTACCCGGTGGAACTTACCCCGTCTACTCTGAATATCCTTTCCTCCTTCCAGCTTGACCACACCCTTAGGGAAAGTACCATCCCCTAGTCCAATAAGAATTTTGCCGTACCGCCCACAAAGATCTTCGTGAATTCCTGGAAATCGAATATTCTCGAAGAACTAGAACCTGATACACAGATGTGACACATCTGGTACGACGGTGTTGTCTTCGAACTTTTCCAACCCCCCAGTAAATCTCTTCAAGATTTACAACTCCATGACATATCTTCGACACCTCGAAGAATAACACATGATTTTTACATTATATGTACAATAACAATTCGTTCCCTGTAAATTCATTGAAACTGTCATGCCCGCGACACTTGAAGAAACTAATAGGTCTTCAAGTATCCGGTTGACCATCTCAATTATTTACAGGGAACAATAACTGGATCCTACATGTATTCATATATAAATAAATATATGAACGAAAATGAAACTGACGCATCCGCCAATTTGCAACTAACAATATTTACAATAATTGATTCACCAACAGTTTGGCTTCTCAGGTATATTTCACAATTTGGCAGTCGAAATGTAAAATTAACCTGAATAAGTGAATTTTATTGGCGAAACAATGGCAATCATCAAAAATCATTTTTGTTCAATTTCATTTGTGGAGTAATTATCAAGAATTAAATGTGGGAATAATTGAAGATATGACCTGACGGAAGTGATGAAAATCTGGGAGGCTTGTAGCGAATCCAAATCAAAATATACATGAACGTGATGGCGGAGCATAAAGTGAACATTCCGCGATATATCAAATGTACTAAATATCATGCCTAAATTGTATACATCCTGATTGCCAATCGCAATGTAGAACTAGAGGTAGATGCAAATTCATAAACAGGTATAATGACAGATGGCCAAGGTATTTTTAATTATTTCATCAGGTACTGACCTATATTGCCTTCGGTCATTCACCTCTCCATAGTGACGGATACGAGCAGTTGTTAACTGCCGATCTCTCTCCCATTCCCAGAAGCGGGTTTTCACTTTCACCTAGTTATTGGTTTTCTGTAATAACGGTTTACTGACGGAAATAGTATTTCATTCAGGCAATAGAAATAATAGGGTCGTTGAACTTATATCTGAAAATAGGTCGGGATTTATAAAGGAATATGGACAATGTATAAGAAGTTTTGGATTTCCTGCTTTGAGCCTCAAATAGTTGAATATGCAATTTTAGATATCCGCAGGGCTCCGGCGTTCTGAAGATGCGATTCTCCGAATAGATAGATAAATCCAGACTTCTCATGTTTTCTTAGAAGACCGATTTTTTTTTTTTTGAGTTGTTATAACTTCCATCGTATAGGTTTTCTACTGATCTGCGTCCGTTTGTCGGTTTTTCTGGATAGGACTTCCAATATTTTGTGTAATAGATTTTGTTGGATATTTGTTTATTTACTTTGAAATATCTGACAAATTGGATTAAAGAAATGAATGGGATAAATAATAAATAATAATCACAATTTATATCACAAAATCCAGAAATCTCGTCGAACAACGAACACATATGCCTTGAAGGTGAGTGAGTAAGAGAATTCGTTCTAGGAGTACTCAAGTAAATTACATGATTGGATCTAGAATGCAACCTTGGAACCAGAATATTCACATATGCAAGAAGATCAGGATAATCTATGTTACCATGTAAAAGTTCCTGAATCTATGCAACAAATGATCTGATCTAGGCGCTTCACCTTCAAGTTCAACAAATAATATTTTGTTCATTCCACTTTTAATTTTTAATATTACTAATTATATTTATGAAGGGGTTTTCTTTGTTGTCTATGGGGTAATATAAACGCCTTCGGGTATCTTGAATATATTAAGTGTACAACTTTGCTTGCGCCGTTTTGCAATAGATGGCTGTAGCGGTAAGTGGTTGTCGAAATAAATAGATCGCAGATGTCATACAACCAGCTAAGGTATTCGTAAACATAACGCTATCGAAATATTATTCGATTTGTGTCTGCATCAAAAAGTTATTCTCGATTGAACAAATCAGCCTAGGAGCCAAATTCTCGACACAATATGAAGAAATCTGTGGCTGGGGCTCACCGAATGCTTTTAAATACGTCATTAGTGAAAAAAAGTGACGAGAGTGGTTTCAACGCTTCAAGAACGATGATTCTGACATCGAAGACCATGGAAGAGGGAAGGTTTTCTAAGATGCAGAATTGGAGGCATTACTTGATCAAGACTCGGGTCAAACGCAACGAAAATCGGTAAGATCATTGGGAGTGACGCAACAAACCATTTCAAAACGTCTGGAAGTCATGGGAATGATTCAGAAAGAAGGAAATTGGGTGCCGTACGAGTTGAAGCCGAGAAATATTGAACAGCGTTTGTTTGCTTGAGAACAGCTACTTGCAAGGCAAGGACGAAAGGGATTTCTGCATTGCATTGTGACTGGAAACAAAAAATGGGTTCATCACGATAATCCCAAGCGCAGAAAATTATGGGGATAACCCGGCCATGATTCCACGTCGACGGCCAAACCGAATATTCACGGTTCCAAGATCATGCTAACTATTTGATGGGACCAGCTCAGCGTAGTTTATTATGAGTTGTTAAAACCGACTAAAACAATCACAGGTTATCGAATGCAATGAATGTGTTTGAGCCGATCATTGAAGAACAATTCCAAAAAAAACGGCGAATTCCAAAAAAAAACGGCTGAAGTAAAGTTGTACGCCTTTGTACTTTATTTACACTATGAAGAGTACTCATAGTTAATTGAATGTACAAACGACCACTGAACTTTCATCTAAAAAAGTTTTGTTTCAACGTTATTCTAATACGTCTATTCATTAACCGTCTAATTATTCGATTAGATCTGTCTATTCCCTATCGCCGTATGCTACCCTTGTTAATATGTATCGTATTCTCAAGAGTCAAAAGTACTTTTTTCCCCTTACGTCTCCTGCATCGATGAACTGCATGTCCGATCGCGTATTGTATTTTAACGTCAGTAGTATAGTATTCATTCATTTATTATATATCATTCAAATGCTGTAATTCATTGAATTAAAAATACAGATGAGCTGAATGAGTTGCTTTCGTAGATTTTAGATATTGAAAAAATCTAGAATAGGCTTTATATGATCTCAAAGATAAGGGTGAGTTTTGGATTTGATTACACTCCCCTAAATAGAAATTCTTCTCAGTCCAGTAGCCACTTTCCTGAGTTAAAATTATGTTCATTTTTGATATTATGACTTTGTGAATGCTCAACTTTATCCAAGAGAAATTTTTTTCGATAAGCTTTCGTATTTTTCTTTATGATATGGTCTGTGGTTTAAAACACCAGGTAATTTATTGCTCATGCACCAAAAAGCTTCTATGACAAGTGTTATGATTCGTTCAAGTGTACTAACTTTGTTTGAAAATATTATATGCACACTTGAAAATTGCTTCGTTCTCTTCGTATTTTCCTCAAATTGTTTGGCAAAATTGAAAGATTTCAATAAGCATCAACCTAGATATTTGTCTTCTTATGTCAATCTCCACAAAGAAAGTCTTAAATTTTAATTCTTCTAGTTTCAAGTCATTTTCTAAAGAAAAATTAGATTGGTGAGAATTCTAACACTATTCGAAGATAAGAGTCAAATAACTGATATCTCACAATTGGAATTAAATGAAAAATAATCATTTCAGGAATGACGACGAAACTATTCGACGAAATTTATCTACTCTCTTAAAAATAATTGAGGTAACTTCTAAATAGTTTCGATGAATATTATAATAAAAATAAGAACGGAATGAAAATTATTTGGTATTCATCATCTATCGATAGTTATGTAGAATCCCTAATTGGTTCAATTTTAATGGTTAAACATTTCACACAGACTTGTTAGAAAGTGATCAGTATTCACCTCAAATAATAATCTGATTATTTAGATCCAATTTGGTTTGAACTGACTGTAATTAAATGATGAAGCTGCCAGTATAGATTGTAATTATGTTGGTTATTATCTGCAGCTTATGATGAGATCGAGTCTGTACTTGAGAACTCAATTGGAAAGAGACGATGACAATGCACGGAAGGGAGACAGAATTGAAACACTTTTCGCTCAAATTACAGCTGTTTTTAATTTGATATTTAAAAATTGCGCTGAATCATATTGCCAAAAAACTCGATTGCTCCATTCTGCCCAAAACTGTTTAAAGTGTTCATTAAGTCCAGTCCATTCTGTTCTGTGTCTGGCTAACATTAATAAATTGTCTCTAGAGGAGTTTCTAATTCAATTTCGGTATTCTCAATAGAACTGCTTCGCTCATTTGCATACTCCAGTGTAACTTTCTAATTGTGTTGATTCAGCCCAGCGCGCAGGATGATTTTTCTTTCTGATTCTTAGAACGTCTTCATCGTTCCTATAAAGGTTTGCGATTTCGTGATGTCGAACTGAAATATTTTTCTTTGGCAAGTTAACGTTATCTATATCCGGAAATGCCGAGTTAATTGAGAAGGAGGGATATCCTGTCAAATAAAACCGACGCATTCGCCAATTTGTTACAACGAGGCATTTATAAATTTTGATTTGAATCGATTTTTTCCCATTTTTTATAGAAATTTAACGATAAATAAAACTTTGTCGACAAAGTGAAGAAAATTTTTGAAATAACGTGAAATTCTTCCATTCGAATTGATTTTATTGCTCACAAAGCAAATGTATATCTCAAAAAATAAAAAATTGTACTGGATCATGTCGCGGACATTGATGGTTTATAATAACATGTGATTTTTTTTACCAAAATGTAGGTCATGAAATTATTCGATTTTAAATTGATGTTATCAGTTCGGTTTGAAACAAATATATGTGTGTATATTTACTAGAGAGGAACATGAATTGAAAAAATAAAGGTTCGTTTTTGCAAGCTTGTTTCAGTGTATTAGCGGCGTATTGTTTTACTCAATTGTCCTAATTTCGAACCGAGGATGACCTTAAATGATTGGGTTCGATTCACTGATGAAGAATTCAAGGACAAAATTTATTCTATTCATTGACTGGACCGAAAGCTGCATGTACGTGATAACTTTCAAATGAAATGAACTAGAAATTTTTCAGGTTCAGGGTCCGGAATTTAGTATGCTCAGTAAATGATGAAATACCTATTCGATCCAATTGAAATTAGAAAATCAGTTACAAATTGGTGGAATGTTTTTGCAGAATATAAAATATCTTACTTTCATAAAATTTTGATATCTCAATATTTCACTGGAATTTTGTGTGTAATAAAGTTAAAGTAGCTTTTACTAGGGAAAAATGAACAAGTTCTTATGAAGGTCTTGAAGTCCGGAGAATTTTTTCAGGGATGGCCAAAAAACGCCAAGATGTGAAAACACACAAAGGCGGAATTTTTATAAGGTCTCGAGCTTACAGCAGAAAGATGCAGCATTAATTTGAAAGGAAATTGAAAATTTTTTCCATGAGAAATGGCATATCTTGAAATAAAATAGAGCATCCTTAATTTTCATGAGGCCATGGAAATGATAGGTTCGTTGAACTCAAATAATCTCTGAAAATAGGTCAGGATTCAGAAAGGAATATGGATAATGTTTATGAAGTTCTGACGTGGATTTCCTGTTCAAGTTACAAATAATGTTAAGGAGTTAAACAAAAATTGAGTTATGCAGCTCTTCTGAACCTTCCTGAAAATGTTTTATATACTTTCAGGAAATTATGAGATGTGAAAGAATACATTGACTGAATTTTCTGTTCTGATCTGACGTGGATTTCCTGTTTCAAGTTAAAAATAGTTGAATATGTAATTTCAGATATCCCCAGGACCCAAGCGTGTTGCAGATGTGATTCTCAGAATAGATACATTTAGACTCCTTATGTTTTCCTAGAAAACCGATATTTTCACGGTTGTTTTTCTACTTTTTTTACTGTTTAGGAGATAAACGAAAATTCAGCTATGTAGTTTTTCTGAATCTTCCTGAAAATTTTTATATACTTTCAGGAAATTATGAGATATAAAAAAATACATGTACTGAATTTTTGTGAAGAATTCATGGCGAGAAGATTCAGCATTAATTTTTGAGAAAACTGTAAATTTCTTCCAGGAGAAATGGCCCATATAGAAATAATAATAATAATAATATTTATTAATCCTGTGAGACATATAACAATGTATAGGACAAGTCAACACAATTTCAACGGCTCTATAAAAAATTACAATAGTAAGATTTCTTAACATTCATTTCTTTATGTAGTATTTTCATCTTGAATATCTCTTCACATTGTTCACTTGTGTGATTATTGAGACTTAGAGTTCTTCTTCTTCATAAAGTAGAGTATCTATAATGTTTATGAGTTTATTGGTTTTCCCAGAAAAATTGTTCTCATAAAAGATATAGTGTTGAAATTATTACGTAATTATATGACTTTGCGAGTTAAATAAGTAATTTCATGAGTGGTTTATTTCGCTTTTTTCTCTCACAATGAATAATTATATGATTTTGCAAGTTGAATGAGTGATTCTATGTTGTTTATTTTGTTTTTTTCTCACAATGTTCAATTATATGACTTATATTTGATATGGGCACATGACATGCCTAAGCTAATGTGGCCGACCTTGGATTTCATTCAAGCAGCTATATTGTAAATACTCGCTTTGCTCGCCGAAGGTACTCCGCCCCTTGCACTCCGTCACTATGCCGGTAGATCCCTCACTGGGTATCCGTCAAGAAAAAAAAAGTTTTTTCGGACACCCAGGATCATGAGATTTTAGACGATTCGCCCGGTATACTCGTTCGATTCTAGGATCAGCACTCCATATGACTTTTTTTTCCTAGAACCTACCGTTTGGCCTCTACCCACATGAAAATATTTGGTGCAAATAACTTTTCATTATGACGAAAACGGTTGAAAGAAAGAGTATCAACATTTCTATCATTGAAGAAAAAATTAAACCTCAAAGAGATTGTGACCCTCAGTAGATTTTTCGTCGTGGTAATTTCAAATTGCCCACAGAGGAATGAGACTTGAATGTCAAAAGAATCCGAAACACCCCGCATACTCGAAAACTGCGAGGAAAATCGAAGGTTTGGAATTTTTTCTGTGGCTTCGAGACGATTTCGAGGAGGTTCTTATTCTTGTCATTTTTGCCAAAGATGATCCTGCTCAGGCTGTGATTTTGTATACCTACATACCTGGATTCTTAGCGGAAGGGCTATATCTATATAAGATTTAGATTTGTTCTCTAATTTAAAAGGAATAAATCGAATTGGATTGAATTGTTTCAAAATCCTTGCAAAATTTCATAAAGAAATTGTATTAGAAAACTTTTCATCAAACCCTCAAAAGCTCATTTTCATTCAATTCTAGTTATTCATAGGTTTTTGTGACTGAACGAATTGTTTTGCTAAAGTGATAAAATGGGCCAAAAATCCTTTCGTAAACTTCAATTTCACGTAGCAAATGATAAAATAGGATTTCTCCAATACATATATATGTGCATAAGGAGCGTTTGGAGAATCCGGGATAGAATCCATCAATAATACCGAATGGGAAATATTCAAGAGCGTTCTGAATAAAGCTCGTTTGTTATTATTATAAATTGGGAAAATTTGTTCTGTTCCCCAGTTGTGTACGAGGAAATATTCTCAATTCGAATTTACGATACCCTGACAAACGTGCAATAGCCATTAGATTAGCACGGATGTGTGTTACTGGAAAAGGACCGAGCTGAATAATTTCTGCATCCGCCCTCGTGATCTGTAGATGAAACTGGCCGTAATACACAAGGGGGTCCATCCTTAGCTACAGAATTAGAGCATGTAGGAGATGAACGGTCTTCGAGCTCCTAATTAACTTGAACGATCCTTTGCGCTCGGTTCTTTTATGGGACAAATTTCTTGTGAAATCGCTTTATACACACTACCGGATAAAGTACTCTTCTCTGTTTCTCCTAATTAACTGTTACGTTTAGTAGTTCATACTTGAGTAATCGGCGATTGTTCAAACTCATATCTCCTTACACATTAGCCATATTTTAGCACACATGTGGTCTCTCATTGGCATTTGATGTTAATGCGTGCTAAATAACATCTCACGTCCAATTAGCTTCTGCAGATTTTACACGGTTTACTATCCTCTCTTTTCTCTTTATACAAAGGATCTTAGAAGTTTATAAAGCGATTGAAAAAAGTCGCCACCTGGAGGTTGATTCATCTTTGAATAGCATCTTGGGGTTTCAATATATGAACCAATTGAATTTCATAGGGTTGTAGCTTCAGATCTTTGTACGAAATGCGGTGAAGCGGTGATCTATGCTCATTCAAAGCACGCTCTCGAAGGTCCCGAGGTCGGGACCATCACGAACAGACAGATTAACACGTTCTCTTTCGTTATCAACAACTTTGAGCGCCATCAAACTCTTCAATACATTTACTGTAGAAATATTAGGTGATGTACAACTTTGCTTCCGCCGTTTTGCAATAGATGACTTTAGCGGTAAGTGGTTGTCGAAATAATTAGATCGTGGATGTCATACAACAAGCTAAGGTATTCGTAAACAGAACGCCATCGAAATATTAGTCGATTTGTGTCTGCATTATAAAGTTATTCTCGAAGAAACATGTCAGCTCACGAGCCACATTCTCGTCATTTGCGGGAGGTTTTAATTTTCTGCTTTAATATGAAGGAATCTGCGGCTGAAACTCATCGAATGCTTCAAAATACCTATGGTGAGGTCGCTATTAGTGAAAGAACGTGCCGAGAGTGGTTTCAACGCTTCAAGAACGGTAATTTTGACGTCGAAGACCAGAATGGCGGTGGAAGAGAGAAGGTTTTCGAAGATACAGAATTGGAGGCATTACTTGATCAAAACAAACGCAACAAGAATTGGCAGGATCATTGTGAGTGACGCAACAAGCCATTTCAGAACGCTTGAAAGTCATGGGAATGATTAAGAAACAAGGAAATTGACGTGACGTACAAGATGAAGCCGAGAGATTTTGGACGGCGTTTGTTTGCTTGTAAAAAGCTGCTTGCAAAGGCAAAGACGGAAGCGATTTCTGCTTCGCATTGTGACTGGAGACGGAAAATGGATTCATTACGATAATACCAAACGCAGAAAATCATGGGGATATCCCGGTCATGCTTCCATGTCGACGGCTAAACCGAATATTCACGGTTCCAAGGTCATGCTCAGTATTTAGTGGGACCAGTTTGGCGTAGTGTGTTATGAGTTGTTGAAACCGACTGGAACAATTACAGGCGATCGTTATCGAAAGCAATTCAATGCCGATCATTGAAAGACAAACGGCAGCACTACAAGAAGAGACATGATAAAGTGATTGTACAGTGCATCCCATTTTGGGTGAGACAGCCAGGTTTCTCGCTTGTTATTTAAGATAGAGCCTTGCGGTTTTCACGTTCCTGTCCTACTTTTTCGTGAAACTCAAGTTGGTCTAATCAGATTTTGCATAACTGTTTCCGTTCAAGAGATACTGGGCGATTTTGGAAATTGATACTATTCGGACCCCTCCTTTATCTCCGCAGTAATTAGAAATAATGCTGAGGTAAAAACTACGTCTGAATCAGAATTCTGCGTACAATCCAGTGGCGTACTCAATTTTTTTTTCGTGGTATGGTTTTGAAGATTCTACACAAACCTATATTTTTTTTGATGGAACACCCTATATATCATTACTTCGTTGAATTCGTTTTTTTTTTCCTTCAAAATGATGTATGATACTATATAGGTAGAATGGTTAGAAATGTTAAAAAACACTAAAACATCAAATAATGATGATTTTTTGTTAATGAGCAATGGATTTTCCATATAAAAAAAAGGTTCAATTGGATAATTTTAATTTGTGATTTTTATAAATAGTAGAGTAAGCAAACAAAGATAATACACTCATCACTAACATGAAAAACGAAACGTAGGTACCTACCTAATAGCAACAAATGAATAATACAAAAATTCATGAACATTGCATGATATCTTACAGCTTAAACTGTTCAAATTACTGTCCATTTTCCTCTAATACATAATTGACAAAACTTTTCAATACGCCTGAGTGCATTTAATATTATAAAAAGGCGGTTTTGTAAATCCTGGAAAACTGCCTCTCTTGATGGACGAAGTTCTTCGAGACTGTTATGTCTTTTACTGTAGTATATTATATGTATTAGGAGAAATGGACAGCAATTTGAACAGTTTAATCTGTAAGATATTATGCAATGTTTATGATTTTTTTTTTATTCATTTGTTGCTATTAGGTAGGTACCTACGCTCATATTAGTGATGAGTGTATTATATTAGTTTGCTTACTGTTCTATAAATAAAAATCACAAATGAAAATTATCCAATTAATCCTTTTTTTTTCATATGGAAAATCCATTGCTCATTAACAAAAAATCATCATTATTTGATGTTTTAGTGTTTTTTTAACATTTCATACCATCCTACCTATATAGTATCATACATCATTTTGAAGGGAAAAAAATAACGAATCCAACGAAGTAATAATATACAGGGTGTTCCATTAAAAAATATATAGGTTTGTGTTGAATCTTCAAAACCATACCCCGAAAAAAAAAATTGAGTACGCCACTGGATTCTACGCAAAATTCTGATTCAGACGTAGTTTTACCTCAGCATTATTTCTTATAACTTCGGAGATAAAGGAGGGGTCCGAAAAGTATCAATTTCCAAAATCACCCTGTATCTTTTGAACGGAAACAGTTATGCAAAATCTGATAAGACCAACTTGAGTTTCACGAAAAAGTAGGACAGGAACGTGAAAACCGCAAGGCTCTATCTTAAATAACAAGCGAGAAACCTAGCAGTCTCACCCAAAATGGGATGCACTGTACAGCATGACAATGTGAAAGAGGTCAAGACATACTTCGAAATGTTGAAAGAGAAGTCCTACCTCACCTGCCGTATTATCCAGACGTTGTTCCCTCTATCACTTGTTTCAATCAATGGCACACTGCCTGGCTGACCAGCACTTCAGGTCTTATGAAGAAGTAAAAAATTG
Source organism: Harmonia axyridis (assembly GCF_914767665.1). Lineage (NCBI taxonomy): Eukaryota > Metazoa > Arthropoda > Insecta > Coleoptera > Coccinellidae > Harmonia > Harmonia axyridis. The sequence continues at coordinate 5,038,821 of NC_059508.1, forward strand.
GAACGATTCAAAAGATTATCAGTTTTTTCGACGCGGGATTCGTACGCTGTCCGAAATATGGGAGAATGAAGTGGTCAGCGATGGACAATACTTTGAATCATAAATGCATAACTAGTTTTTTACAATGAAGCCTCGAATTTGTACGTCTATGTGATTCTGTTCCAACAAGATAGCTTTTCAATTCCGTTGAATTTGGCTGACTGACATGTAAAAAATATTCACTTCATTGTCAATTCTGAAGTTGAAGATTATAAATTGAAATGTATATTCTGACATGAAAGATGTTTGGCAGAGAAAGACACTCAATGTCTTGTACATACCTTGTTCAAAGTTCGATCATCAGGCTTCAAAGACCATAAATTATTCATTATGTTTATTCTGGCTTCAGAAAATCGAGCGCAGCTGTAGTTATTCTCGATTCATAAATTCATAACGTGTTTTCCCGGAGTTCAGAGTTTCTCAAAAGCTAAAGTATGTTTTTCATCGTATCAGAAAGGACCAACAATTCTCACCGTAATCGAATTTCGCATCAACCGACAAAAATTCATCCTGAATAGATTAATGAGGGCGCTTTCACGCAATATCAAGCCCCATTTCTACGAGAACAATGATCCCAACGTGCCTTTATACCTACCAGCACGAATTATTTAAAATATGCACGCTTCATTTAGCACAAGCTGAAACATATTGAGTCCGCCAACTCAACCATGCTAGGTATTGATTCGAGATTAGTTATAGCTTGACGGAAGAAATTATATAGCTACGTTACTCGGGATTTATTTGACGCATTGGGTTTTTCTTCGGAGGGAATATTAGGAAAATTTTAACAGGATGACTGAGCGAGGTATTAACAAAAACTAATTCATTTTGCACTCTGCCCGTAGAAAGTTCTAGACTCATTGAATTTGGAGAAGACATACATTCAGTCGGGAAGGCACTTTTTGGTGATCTGATTTTTGTTGATAATAAATATGTAACTCACTCAGGAAGAACAATACAAGATACATTGGAAATACACGCAAAAAAATCTATTCTCAAATTGAGTGAATAATATTTGGTTGAAGTATATGATAGATTCATATATAAGCAAGAATATAATAAATTTGGGTCAAGTATACTTTATTCTCCAAATTTAAATATACCAAGTATTCCAAATAAGTATATAATATTCTTCAATTTAATAAAGTCGGTATTATTGGTCCAAAGAAAATTCTTATATTTGCTGTGAGTAAATGACTATACTTGAAATGAGTGGTTTATAAATTTCGTTTGAATATAAAATATTTTCAAGACAAGATATTGAATTCCTCAATTTCAATCATATCTTCGTTTGAAGGTAGTGAATCATATACTCGAATGAAATAATTGATATACTCAAACCAAAATTAAGTTAGTGTTAGAATAAGTATGTGATATGGTAAATTCAAAATTAATTTTATGGTTGTTCCGAAGAAACAGTAAATTTACTTGAAATGAATATTAATTTCAAATCAATTCTTTGAAATTATTCGAAAGAATAAATGCAATTATCTATCCAATCCATTAGATTTCTTAATCTGAATAATAAATAAAATACAGCATATATAAAAAACGAATTTATTTCTTGAATCATCATATAATAAATAAAAACCAACAAATAAACAATATCTACATTGGAAAAAAATTGTATTACATTTATACAAATACAGGATAAAACATTGTACTACAAAGGATTAAAAGAATATAGTTATCTCCTAAAGAATAAATTATTTAGGTGGAGAGAATTCGATATACATTCGTAAAAGTTTATCTACATCTATACAACAATTTGGAAACTTTTTGGCTATAATAGATTTTCCCCCTGATACCAAAAACAAGTTGGGCTTGGGAGTTTGATTCCTCTGTGTTGCTCTATTTTTCTGTTCTTGAATGATTTGTCCAATATCACTTGAGATCTGCAAAGAACGAAGAAATTTGTGATTAATAAATTTTATCGTGGACTTTTTCGAATGAAAAATACTACCTGGTCCTGAAGAATTATTCCAAGATTGTATCTCACTCATATCTATAGATATCTATTGATTTGCATTTTCATCAGCAAATGATAACGTAACTCCCAATTGTTCATGAACAATTTCCATATTCTGCAAAAGAATCAAATTCAAATAACATTCATCAATTATGAACAGGAAATTGTATTCAAAAAGTGCATTAATATTCCGAAAGTAATTGGAAATCTCTAGAAAATCTTTATAACAGACCCTATTAAATATTAACGCATTTGTTCTGAAAAAGTAAGAATTTTGTTGAAAATATCAATTCAAAAATACCTAGTCCTCAAAGAAATAATACAAAGATATCAAGCTGAATTACAATAGTAAAAAACACCAAGAGCATCATGAAAAGGAAAATGAAATCCGAATTAATGAAAAAAAAATTAAATGAGTTGAAATTATTTCTCAATAAAAACTTACCTTGAAATGTTCCAATCAGACACTCCATGTATCCCTAATTCCTAATTAAATTTTGCTTTTTGCAGTATGTATTCAGTATCTAACACTTATAACACAATCAAAACTTCCGTAGACCGATCAGTCCTATCACCTAAATGAGACTGAAGGGGATCGAAAGAGATATTTTCTAATGCAAACTGCACAGAGGGCGCATTTTAGTATATCTTCGAATAATATTCTTGAATCTAGTGGATGAAAGCATTTATATACTTGTATTACGATAAATACTGCCAACAGGTGGATAAGAAAGTTTTCATTGGCGCGGCATATCAAACGAGTCGAATCATGTTGACGAAGATGCAGGGAAAAGAACTCGCGTTTTAGTATATTTCGGAATGATATACTCAGATCTAGTACATGCAAATATAATTCAGATTAGGAATGGTTTATTCTGAACTGGATCATTTGAATTTTTCAAAAATCAAAACAAATTTTGTCACTCATCTTATTCAAAACGAAATCCGTGATCAAAATATTTTAGTTTTTTTTTTATTCAAATATTTCACTCATCAAGCACTTGGGTCATTAGACACCACTCAAAGGAATTACATTTTGTAAAATACATTTATACCCATTTAATAATTTTTGGCTTATTCTATATCACACATAAAACATAAACTGTTAACGATTATTCCCATATTGTGTCGGTCACGAGAACCTTGCTATCTGGGGCAATCCCAGGTGTTTGATTGCTAGTATACCTCATCACCTCATCCATTTTTGAATGTTGAAACAAAAGTTATTTCAAAAAACTGTTCAAAATTCAAATAAGATGAAAAATGTGTTTTTCTTATCATTTTTTATATTCATGATTGCTCACCAAAATCAATTTCACTTATATTTTTATGTATTATTAACACATCTCAAAAAATCACATAACTTACCTCAATATGGTACGGCTATGACAATTTTTAGCGTCAGAAACTAGATGTATTGTGAAACGGTATATCAACAAATTATCGAGTATGGCCTTTATTGAGTTGGTTAGCTACAATGAACATAAAAAGAAAAATAAAATTTATATTATCTGCTAATTCAATCACAGGGTGGAGTTCAGAAGGATTATTCACTCCCCTTCTAACACTCAAACCCTAATATTTAAATATTAAAATGAAATATGTCTCACTATGACGAAATTTTGTCCACAAAATTTCATATTTTCATTTATTATGATTAGTCTCGAACATGAAAAATGAGCAAATAGGTCTCCAATTCATCTTTGTGACTTGGGCATATTCTAATTACAACAAAAATGTATCACTCGCAATAATTATAATGTGTAAACCAATCCTTCAAAAATATAATAATGAATGAGTATATTTCAATTTTCATAATGAGTAAATGATATCTTCGAAGTCGCAATACCGTATGTTCAAACAAAATGTAGCAGTATTCTTGAATCAATAAATTTATTCCTTCATTTTGAATACATCATTTACTTGTATGGAGTATTATATATTTCTATGAAGTATATGTATTCGGTATTCTATTTATTCATTCCAAGTATACCAAATTTCTTACTTTACTTTTTCCGATTCAATATATACTTGGATCAAGTTTAATATTTCAAGAATATCCTGTTTCTTGATTTGAGAATAGATTTTTTTCCGTGTAACTGACAATCGCACACTCTCTAGGTAAATGGAAAACAGCAGATACGAATTTCATAACGATGAAAAGGACAAATTGGATAGATCGAGCTTACTATAGACCAATAATCATACTTCTTAGCAAGAATATTGGCCGTTTTGATTGCTAAATAAACTGGATCTTCAACGAAGCTGACGAAAATATTGCACTACTATCTTGCTAACAGAAAGCTCACATATAGGGAATGAGGTGTACAACATGGATGTTAAATGCGGTGTACCACAAGGATCTATAGTAGGCCTCTTTCTATTTAATATGTTTGTTTCATAAACCCTTCCAACCTCGTAATTGTAACAAGAAAATTCCAGAAGGACGTGTATACAGTTTCGAACGATGGAGAATGAAGAGAAAATCATATATCATTGGAAAAATTAACTTCGGTGCTACCAAAAGAAAATTCGAAAAGCACTCGCGTGAAGTCAGGAGTTCGAAATTGAAAATTACAGACATAAAGAAACGAAATGATTAATTCGGAAAACGAGTGCTCATAAAGTAACAGAAATAGTAATAATAGAGCATATTTTTTTATGAAAGTCTGAGTTTTACCAAACAGTTGGTGAAAATACGAAAAAATAGTAGAGCAAATTGTTTTCTTATTTAAACTCCCCAATTGACTGTCAGAATTGAGAGAAGAGTTCATTTTGTTGCTTTCTGAGTCAAATTCACCCTCAATTCAACCACCAATCGATAATGAAAGTGAAACAACAATATAACTTGCCTTTTCAGAACGTGAAAACCCCACATCAAAAACAAATATCCTCTTATAGGCTAGTGAACTTTTCAGAAAATGCATGAAATGCAAACGATGGAATACTACAATGCTTTTATTTGAACGTGACAATACAATGGACAGTGAAAATATTTCCGTATAGGAAAATGAACCAGGTGAAAGAGCGATGAACCTTTATAATACATTTATAGGACTTTTTTCTGAAAAAAGTCTGTTCCTGCGATGCGATATGCTTTCCATACTGGAATTTGATTTTAACGAGAGAAATTACTGAATGGAGATGCGAATTCTTTTGAACAGCTGATTTTCTTTGAACGTGACAACACAATGGAGTGTAGAAATATTTCCGTATAGGAAAATGAACTAGGTGAAAGAGCGATGACCTTTAATAATACACATTTATAGGATTCATTTCTGAGAAGAGTCTGTTCCTGCTATTCGATATACTTTCCATATTAGAATTTGATTTTCACGAGAGAAATTTTTGAATCAAGTTGCTTCTTTTGTCTTTTTGAACAGTCGATTTTTGTAAATGATGATGAAGTCCATGGTTTTTGAAGATATAATTCGATTTTTTAGAACGTGGAATCGACGTCAACAGGAACATTCCTGTATAAAAATTAACATCTCAAAATTGCATCGGCAGCAGGAATATTTCTTTTTGAGGAATTGAATGATAAATGATAACTTCATATTTAGAGAACTTCACTGAAAAATCCTATAGTGAACCAGAATGGTATTCGTAGAAGTCGAAATTGGATCGGCATCAGGAATATTTCTTTTCGAGGAATTAAATGACAAATGATAACTTCATATTTACAGAAATTCACTGAAAAACAGTATGGGCCAGTAAATGATCAATTCGTAGAACGAGTGCTCATAAAGTAACAGGAATAGTTATAATAGAGCATATTTTTTTTACGAAAATCTGAGTTTTACCAAACAGTTGGCGAAAATACGAAAAAACAGTAGAGCAAATTGTTTTCGAAAAAAGTTCTATAAAGATCGTGGAAATTACTAGCTACATAAGCAACTTACAGATAAGAGACTACTTGCAGAAAAGATAATGAAGAAATAGAAAGAAAGTCTATTGGAAATGATATACAAATAGCGAAAAAGTAGAATATGGGCAGTGGGCAGATCCGACTAAAAAAACTGATAAAATACTATCTCTGTGAAACATTTAATAACTACCAGTAGAAAACCTATCTGTGGTGAAATCGTTCTGTATTGTAGTTGTTATTAGCGTCGTAAATTCAGAAATAGTGTATAATAATGTCATGTAAATGTCAAGTTATTTGTTTAATAAAACTTAATTCTTAAAGGTGTTATTACTGCACTATCCGTGGGATGTTAAGCTTATCCCAAAATCCACTGTAGAAGTAAGAGGTAATATATTACCAAAGCGTCTAGGTCTGTTTGAAATCGAAACATGTGATAGCCTCTCGTTATTTAAGAAGATTATAATTTCGAGGAGTGGAGTCACTCCTATTTCAAGCATATTCAGAATTTTGGACTCAATACAATATCAATGTAACAAATGTTTGAATTTATTCTCCTCTGCAAAAACTCGACTGAACTTTCAGCTAATAACAATCGGTAATGACCAGGGCAAAACCGAGGAATATTCAATATGTGTGTTTATACAATTGTAGTCACAATAATACAAAGGATTCAACCTGACACCATTGGAAACTTGATTAGGTAACGCCAACATTAAGGCCAACTTGGGAAACTTCAATAGTGAGCACAGATTGTGTTCAGCTCTCACACAGGAAGTGAAAATTAGATCAGTGGACCTCGTATAATGCCAAAGCACATTTGAAAACAGGTCCAATTTGTTCAGTTGGCTATACTGAATGTAGCAAATGGGATAAAGAACTATTTCGTAGAGGATTGGTATGATATTTTTTCGTTTATTTTATATCAAAACATTTGAGAACAACTGCTAACAATGTTGTGCAACTATTAAGTTTTGTGTATTTCGTATTTATTCTTGTGATTCACATTGTCTGGACTCAAAATGAGTTTTTTAGCAGCGGATTAAAACCGAAAATGAAAGATTTTTTTCAACTCCTTCATATGTTAAAATGATGTTTGAAATAAACAAAGATTCTTTACATTTGTGGAGATTGAAATTTTTCAATTCCATTTCTGAAAAAGCGTGCTAGTTATCAGTTGAAAAGTGACCCTTTCTATTTAATGAAAAATTCAAAACATTGAGCTCATTATTGGCCATTTCAAATGTTGTGCTTGGTAAAATGTTCACTTCCAATATATCAATTTTTCTACCGCAAAAATGAATTCCTATGGAATAATTCATCTAAAGGATTTCAGGTAACCTTCATCGGTTCAGTACAAAGGTCGGAAAGCATAAGAGTGGAAAACTCCGAGTCAATTAGCAAATCCATAAGTTGATTGGCTGGAATGATACCGCGATATGATGGAAGTTATGCTATTTTCTAAATGAGAACAAACATTTTTCAATGTCGAATTTTCCATTGTAGATATCTCGTTCATGGTCAATCGATGGATGCTGAAGTATAAGCTACTTTCACAAACCATTAGGTAAAAATGAGTTCCACATAAAAAGTTTTTTTTGGTCTCGAAAATTATTTTTTATGCATCACGTGCAATATTAAAACATAATGCCTAGCGAGCGTTATCCAACCCTGGGGCCTAAAGGCCTCTGAATGGATGGTTTCACCCTCCGGTCGTTGTTATTTCAATAACGCAGTTGGTACATAGGTAACGATTATGGCAGTATGGCCTATCTCTGATGAAAAACCATCTTCTTTGTTTCATGGAAATGTTGGTTTATAGAACATTTCAATGGATGCATTTGAGCTTAAAACATAAAAAAAATTATTGTACGTCAAATAAAACAGGATATATAATAAAACAATTATTTTTTATCTGCGCTTTAATTGAAATACATTGTCATTCAAAAACTAGGACAAAGTTGTTAGGAATGTACATAGCTTCGACAAAAGCTCCCGTATGTAAAAAAACGAATCAAAATCGGTTCATGAGACCACAATGGTATGGAAATGATTCAAATTGATGGCTCTGTAACATCGACATCCTAGTTTCCATATGGTTAACTGTAAATGAATTTAACGAATAAACGGTAGTTTAATCCATATTTTCAAATCGAATTGAAAATAAAATTCAATCAACTGATGAAATTCAAATCCTAACCACACTTCATCGAGATTGTTTAAAATTTGTATACGCGAGTGTGAAAAGCTATAATTCTTGCAGATATCATAACTTTGAATGAGGAATACCCGCACTCGATTCAAACCGATCTAGTTGAGTTTGATGAGCTGACTTGTCGATACCCCATGAAAATTATCCTTGCCTAAGGGTTCATTTTCATTCGTTCTAGATGGATGTTTTATTATTTACTTGAGAAAATAACACATCTTCCTGAGAAAATATTGTACTTCTTGTAAGCATAATTGAATTTATGAGATATGACAGACAGACACTTTTATTCAATTTTGATTTGATATATTCAATGAAAAACCTTTGAAATTTCAACAGATACAAAATTTGAATTTCTTCTTCCTTTTCTTATTCTCTAAGTTGTTTGCCTGCGTAATGGTATCATGGTAGCTGCACACTAATTAGGGTAGGGGAAAGATATTCTCTATTGTATCTTTCTGAGAACCTTATGAATGAGAAAATTGTATGCACAAGTACCACGAAAGACCATTGATACACTAATGAAGGTACATTTATATTAAGTATTTTGACGACAAATTTTGCTAGACACAGATATAATTGCTTTTTGTCGCCACAAGTTCTAGTACAGGAGGTAGCGTTATATTTGAACAAGTGTTTCCATACCGACTGAGAATCAAAATAACATTATAGCAATTAAGTAGATCCCAATGAGGAGGGAAATTTTCCACGGAGATTCCTTGAGTCCTTTATGTGTCAACTAATCACAAAACTGTCAGAAAAGTTTTTGTGGAACGAAATCTCATCTTTCTAACACCATCAAGTGGAACCCGATCGGACTTATACAACGTGAGATTCTACATCCATCTATTGGAAAAATAATAGTTTTTTTTATTCCACCTTATATTATGCAGAAAGCTTTTTTCTTGGGGTACAGTACAGCAAGGTGAAAAAATTCCTAGGAGATGGCGAACAGGTCCAAGGATTGGTAGGATCGCGTGGAATAGGATCAGAGGGTAGACGAGGACCAGAGGGCCACAAGGACTGGACACAACCGAATACGAATATTCCTCACTGGAAAGCTCTATCACTTATTGTTTAGAATTCATGAGTATAATCATTTATTGGTAATTTCAATAAATTTATTGGTATTTTCAAGTCCAAGTTGTTGACCGCTTTTTCAATGATTCAGATATTCTATCAGGAAATAATAAACTATCTGCGTTGTTCATCCATCCAATATTGATTCTTAAATGAAGGTGAATGGTTTTATCCACGTGTACGAAATTCTTCGAGGGTGAACTTGACTTTTTTCCGGAACGTGAATGAGTTCAATTAAATCTCTCTATCCTGAGCGTATTATCTTAATGATGTCTACCGCCACTTTTTCCAAGATATCGCAAGGAAAGCTGGAAGCGAATTCTTTTACAAATTCCTCGACTCAACCGCTCACAAAGAGGTGTCAACTTTCTCTGCTCCCCTCATTCCGGTATTCTAGTTATTTTCGTAATTAACATTCAGAATTTATCTGGCGAAACAACTCTTGAACACCTGAAACCGACAGCTCCCTAAGATATAGATAGACGCGAAATATCTTAATTGCAGAACTTTAGAAAACTTTTGACAACCCCTGTCCCGTGAGCTGGAAACTTTTGTTTGCATTACTTACCGGAAAAATATCTACAACTTTTCCACGTTCATTCATACTATTCCTGATTACGAGTTGTAAGACTGGTTTACGCCATTTCGATATTCATTTCTAGACGAAAGTAATTCAAAGTCCGCAGAATTGTTCACAAACAATCTGAAAGTAACATTGCACAAAAAAAGATTCTGCTATAAAACTACTTCCTCGTGTTATACCGCTTTCATTATGTAGTCGATGGTTGAAATGAATCGATTTTTCAATACTTTTTCCAATTAATCTGGACGTAGGACTTTAAATGCTTCAAGAATTTCTGGTTTGTCTGCATAAATTCATAAAAAGTAATCGATAGGCGTTAAGTCACATGAATGAGGGGACTAGTTAACAGGACTTTCTCTGGAAATGAAGTTGTCACCTAAATGATTTTGCGATTAATTGATGGTTGAGCGCACTGTAGGGCAGGTTGCGCCGTCCTGTTGGAAACAAATGTCGTCGATAAAATATAAGTCAGTATGGTTGCATATCGCTCGGCATTCACCGTAACCTTAGCAGGTAAACCGCAACAAATAAATGGCTTGAAGATTATCTTTGCTGCACATAAGGCCATTTTGCTTATTGGCGGAGTCGTTCAACCAGAAATGAGCTTTATCACTAACACAATTCTTCGAGAAAAAAATGTTCATCTTCGTCTAGTTTCGAATTAGTCCAATCAGCAAAAATGCTACCTAAACTATGGTCAGTTGGCTTCCATTCTGGCTCGAGTTGTAGTTTAGAGACATGTAGCGACAAAGGTCAACAAGTTGAGAACGGCGACGTATTCTCTTCGGTAGGAACATTTCGTTGTCTTGTTGATGGTTTTGAATCGAAGAGAGTAAAATTATCGCGGAAACGATCAATAACTGCACGAATTTCTTGCTCACAAGTCCGATTATGTTGACCGTAAAATGAACGAAGTGCTCTTTGAATTTGAACTAAATTTCCAAAATTTGGAAGCGTTTTTCTGGCGTTAAACGATTCATGATGTATTGTCAAATCTTACTGAACAAAAATGTCAACACAGTTTGACATTCCTAACTGTCAAACCAAAGACAACAACCATCGAAACTTCTTATACAGCTAAAAATATGGTACTAGATTACTCTTTTGGTGTCTAATTTTCTGCAATCGGAGGCTTGTTAGCATAGAAAGATAGACATATTTATTAGAAGAATATCCAAATTACGACAGGTTACAAGCAAAAATAAATGTATATGTATACTCATTAGTATATATACAGAATTATGAAATAGTTGTGGAAATATTGAATTCCACCAGAAAATAGAAATTGTTTAATTTTTTTCAGTCACTTCACTTCCAGCTCTCTTCGTGCTCAAGGAAGTCAGCTAATTTTCTGGTAGTAATTTTGACTTCATGTTGAATTCTCCTTTGTATCTTATATTCCAATACATTAATGGCAATCGGATATCTCTTCATATCCTCTCCTATTTTACTAATTTCTGCCATGACATGAACAATGCATCTCGTATTTGAATCTTGAAACTGAATAGTCCCTTCACTAAAAGTTTTGGATGAATGATTAATTTTATATCAGCAACACCAGCGAATAAAATCCTTTTTCAACTTCTTTTCAATGGGTTGAGGCATTCTGTGAAATAGAGGAAATATTGGATCTTTGCGTTCAACTTTGTATTTCATGAAAACAATTCGGTGGAGTAATTCATTCTCAATTTTCCCAACAAGAAAATAAGTTTCAGCTACTTCACTCTTCCAGCAATTCATTGTATTATTTTCCATAGCAGATGGAATATTATGTCGAAAATTGCAGTTTCAGATTATAAAATCTTATGACTTGTGGGATTTATATCCTTGGAAAAGCGATATCGAAACTCATTTTACATGTATATTGAACTGAATCATAAAAGTGCCTGCCTTAAGAAAATGGTTTCCTGAAGGAATAATTCGAACAATATAATGTTTCATATTCAACTTTACCCTAAAGTGGAAGAATGATGCATACTGAATATAACAAGGAACACTCATTTCTCATTTCCTATTTGCATCTAGCTGGAAATTTCAAATGCAAACGGCTTCACATAATGAATTTTCAACAACTCTTTTCCTAGAAATTATACACATTGTTGAAGCTTGTTTTTTCAGTGACAACACTTTTCTGGCGCGATTTCCCCTAAATGAAGATTCTCCAAGCATAACATCTAAATTTTTGTTGTTTCATTTCAATAATTGAACAACACCCGAATTTCTCTGAGGATTACTAAGTCCATAATATAATTTTCAATTTATCTGATTATTCCCCAACTTTCAAGGAGTCGCTTAGGAGTGTTTGTTATAACCTAACCTAACCTAACCATCGTATGAAAGAAAATTGTACTTCCATCTTGAATTATTTTCTCATTCGAATTCCCCAATTGACTGCAAGAATTGAAAGAAGAGTTCATTTTGTTGCTTTCTTAATCAAATTCACCCTGAATTCAACCCCAATCGATAATAAAAGTGAAACAACGATATAACTCGCCTTTTCAAAACGTGAAAATCCCACATCAAGAACGAATATCCTCTTATAGGGTAGTGAACTTTTCAGAAAATGCATCAATGATGGAAAATCCCAATGCTTTTCATGAACGCGACAACACAATGGACAGTGGAAATATTTCCGTATAGGAAAATGAATCAGGTGAAAGAGCGATGACCCTTTATAATACATTTATAGGACTTTTTTCTGAAAAAAGGCTGTTCCTGCTATGCGATATCCATTCCATACTGGAATTTGATTTTAACGAGAGAAATTACTGAATGGAGATGCGAATTCTTTTGAACAGCTGATTTCCTTTGAACGTGACAACACAATGGAGAGTAGAAATATTTACGTATAGGAAAATGAACTAGGTGAAAGAGCAACGACCTTTTATAATACACATTTATAGGATTCATTTCCGAGAAAAGTCTGTTCCTGCTATTCGATATCCTTTCCATACTGGAATTCGATTTTAACGAGAGAAATTACTGAATGGAGATGCGAATTTTTTTGAACAGCTGATTTTTTTTTGAACGTGACAACACAATGGCTAGTAGAAATATTTTCATATAGAAAAATGAACTAGGTGAAAGAGCAATGACCTTTAATAATACACATTTATAGGATTCATTTCTGAGAAAAGTCTATTCCTGCTATTCGATATCCTTTCTATATTAGAATTTGATTTTTACGAGAGAAATTTCTGAATTGAGTTGCGAATTCTTTTTGAACAGTTGATTTTTGTGAATGATGATAAAATCCATGGTTTTTGAAGACATCATTCAATTTTTTAGAACTTGGAATCGACGTGAACAGGAATATTTCTGTATAAAATTAACATCTCAAAATTGCATCGACAGCAGGAATATTTCTTTTTGAGGAATCGAATGACAAATGATAACTTCATATTCAGAGAACTTCACTGAAAAATCCTATATTGGGCCAGAATGGTGTTCGTAAAAGTCAAAATTGGATCGGCAGCAGGAATTTTTTTTTTGAGGAATTGAATGACAAATGATAACTTCATATTCAGAGAACTTCACTGAAAAATCCTATATTGGGCCAGAATGGTGTTCGTAAAAGTTAAAATTGGATCGGCAGCAGGAATATTTTTCTTTGAGGAATTGAATGACAAATGATAACTATATTTCCGTATAGGAAAATGAACTAAGTACAAAAGCAATGACCTTTAAAAATACACATTTATAGGATTCATTTCTGAGAAGAATCTGTTCATGCTATTCGATATCCTTTCCATATTAGAATTTGAATTTCACGAGAGAAATTTTTGAAGCGAGCTGCGTTCTTTGGTCTTCTTGAACAGTTGATTTTGTGAATGATGATAAAATCCATAGTTTTTGAAGATATTCGATTTTTTAGAACTTGGAATCGACTTCAACAGGAATATTTCTGTATAAAAATTAAAATCTCAGAATTGCATCGGCAGCAGTAATATTTCTTTTTGAGGAATTGAATGGCAAACTTCATATTTATAGAACTTCACTGAAAAACAATATAGTGTGCCAGTAACGATATCAAAAAGTATTTTTTTCAGGGGAAAATCATGGAGGAAGAGAGGTCTATCATTTAAATTCAGGATCTAAAATATCGAAAAATTGAATTGTCAGCAGAAATATTTCCTTTCGAGGAATCAAATGACAAATGGTTACTTTAGAATTCAGAATAACTTTTCTCTCGAAATTTTTGGAGATATTTCATGAAATATGAAAATATTTGCATATCAAACTGGGCTATCAGGCATTCTCAGTTCAATTGTGTTGGTAATTCTCGGTGTAATATGAATGATCTCATCAACCTGCATCACCAGATAGGGTCACAATATCCCACAGAACAACCGTGTGCTATTGAATAAATGAAATCTACACAAGTTTGGGCTTTATTAAAATTTTACATAGCACCTCATACACGAAAGGATTTTCATTCGATTTTTTGACGGAATCCACAGAAATTTTTATGACTTGTATATACATGATATTCCGGAAAGAATCAATTTTTATAGGCTTTTTGGTAAAATAGAAAATATTGACCAATTCATAGACCTCCTTTCTGAATTTTTTCGATAGGAATGATATATTGAAAATGGTTTTTGCTACAACTGCACAAATTTGAATAATAAAGGAAATTTACTTAATTCGAGTTGACAATATTTATGCATGTCTTGCGTTTTCATAGAAACGACTTTTCAAAAGCCCAATTTCATTGGACTATCAAGAGAGGTGTGGGTAAAGAACAGTGAGAAATAATATTTCTCAAAGTATGAGCAATACAGAGTTTTAAAATTCAGTAAACTATAAAGAATAAGCGACACTATGTACTTTTTCATGTCATTTGTGTTCTGTACGATGCTTCAATAACGTTAAGAAATTGTTAAATTGTTTTTTTTTTAATAATTTGTGAATACTGAAAAAATGTCAGAATTAATGAACGACGTTATTTAATGAATCGGCTCACTAATTGTCATATTCTACACTATCTGAAAAGTGAATATATTTTGAACAATACAAGACTACCAGTAACGAGTACTGAGGCGAGTGTATTTATTATTATCTTATCAACTGAGAAAAGCCGTCCATGGATTTTTTCTAAATGTCTCTCAGTATTCACAAATGAGTACTGATTTGATGAAACAATTTAAAAATTTCAAAAACTTGTTGCAGCATGTATTTCTCTATGATTGACATACTGAATGGAAATCACATAATAAATAATAAACAAGAATTGATTGACTCAATATTTCCGCAAATTGAATTCACGTCTGCGTAATCTAAATCACATTTCAAATCATCGAAAAAAAATTTCAATGAGAAATCCATATAAGAAAGGAAAAAGATGAAATAATAATTAAGTTCAATAATATATTCTTGTTCAAGTTTGCTTTGAGAGATTTTAGTCGGGGTATTCCACTGAATGGAAGAATCTCCATATTTCCTTCTACTGAAACAAGATGAAATTACTAATGATGAAATCCTACGTTGACTGTTGAAGCTCAGTGTTATTTTAGGTTCGTTGGTTCTACTAGAGATAGGGACATTTAGACCCGAAATCTTTCTCTGATTTTGTAGTGAGCTCTTAATTGAACCTTCTTCGAATTGTTATTCCTCTCATCAAATCTACTCTTTTTGCTTGATTAAGTAACCCCAAATGGCGTGGTATATCTGGATGTTACACGATAAACATTTTCGATTGCTATTGCTACATAACACTGCTAGTTTTAGAGTGAATTGAGGAAATGCATTCAACGACTAGTAAAAACAGCACGTGTTCATTATATGAAGTGATTAAATGAGATTTTGTGTAGTTTATTTTGTAATGCCGCCTTGATGTTACCTTGGAGACGTTTCAAATCTGAATGAATTTGTAGCGAATTAGCGTATCACGGTCATGAAATATGGCAAACACGGAATATAGGATAACGTACTAGATTCAGTGATAATGAACTTTTCCATTCTGCAGTTTCACCTGGATTCTCTTCCGATGTCAGGTTCGAGTAATTGCGAGAAATTCGAATCATATTGTTGTATGAAAAGGATGGATGATTTAAAAGTTCGAATATAGGTCGTCAACTATAAGGTTAACGACCTCGCTCGCGATGTCTTTTCAGACTTTTCCGAAAAACGCTTTTTGTTAAAATAGAAAATATTGACCAATTTATAGGCATCCTTTTCTGAAGGATTTCGATAGGAATGACATATTGAAAATGTCGTCCATGGATTTTTTTCTAAATGTCTCTCAGTATTCACGAATGAGTACTGATTTAATAATAATAATAATCGTCTTTATTTATTTATATATGGAAGAATTGAATGATATGTGATTATTTGTTGTTGTCTGACACTTTTTTTTCCTACCATTTGTAGTATTTAGAAATAAAGATCTTTTCTAGTGTATTTTATTTGTTCGAAAGTTTAGCTTACGTTACTCTTACAACTTAACCCACAATATAATAATATATCCTTCAATCCTAAACAAAAAAAAAAGATTAACAAGAAGAAAAGGACATTAAACTATTTTATACTACTATTAAGGAAGCAGTAGATCCCTGGCTGAATAGATGTGATTTTTTAATATTTTGTTGCTTTCATATCATGATCGACATAATAGTAAATGAAAGGGGTCTGATATGAGAGGGAACTCTTAAATTTATATATTATGTGGCGTGGGATACTGATACCTGACGAACTGTGGACATTGATCCTTTGCACATTTCGTTTATATGTAATTTTTTGATGCAGGTATGGGGGTTGTCTCAGCTGAATGATTTCATGAATGAAACATGATAGATCCAACCCATAGAATTTATGCAGCCAGAGGTTGGAACAGTCCTCCTCAAATTCAGCACCAACCGACAACAACGATTCTGAACAGTCCTGAATCGAACGCATCAAGGAAGAGGCCATAAACTACATGACAGACATTCAAATAATGATAAGACGAGTTGATCACAGAGCATCATTTTTATACGTTCATGAAGAAAATTTCGACTATTATAAATAAGTCTGAGGGATGAATAGGCTCTCTTGATGTAAGCAGAGACATGATCTGAGTATTTCAATTGAGAATCAATATACAACCCAAGTTTTTAACTGTTTTCAATGGCTTCAAAATCTTGTTGAGAACCCTGACAGCAAACACAACAAGCTTGGAGATAGCGTAAGCGTTTCTAATTATCAATAAATAAGACTGAGTGTAGAATATGATTCCTCGCCTTCCTTTTTTGATGAAACAATTTGAACATTTCAAAACGTTGCTGCAGCATGTATCCCCCTATAATTAAATGACATAACCTACTGAATAAAAATCACATAATAAATAATAAACAAGCAATGTTTGACCCAATATTTCTAAAAATTCCAAAAAATAATTCGAATTCACGTCTGCATACCTAATCTAATTCACATTTCTCTCCATTTACAAATCATCGAACAAAATTTCAATGAGAAATCAACATGAAAAAAGAAAGAGACGAAATAATAATTAAGTTCAAAACTATTTTTTTGTTCAAGTATGCTTTGAGAGATTTGAGTCGAGGTATTCTGTACACTGACTGGAAGAATCTCCAAATTTCCTTCTACTGAAACAAGATGAAATTACAAATGATGAAATCCTACGTTGACTGTTCAAGCTCAGTGTTATTTTAGGTTCGTTGGTTTCACCAGAGATAGGGACATTTATACCCGAAATCTTTCTCTGCTTTTGTAGTGAGCTCTTAATTGAACCTTCTTCGAATTGTAATTTCTCCCATAAAATCTAATCTTTTTGTTTGATTAAATAACCCCTAATGACGTGTTATATCTGAATGTTACACGATGTACATTTTCGATTTCTACATGACACTGCTAGTTTCAGGGTGAATTGAGGAAATGCATTCAACGACAAGTCGGAAACAGCAAGTGTTAATTAAATCAAGTGATTAAATGAGATTTTGTGTAGTTATTTTGTAATGCAACCTTGATGTCACCTTGGAAACGTTTCAAATCTGAATGAAGTTGCAGCAAATTAGCGTATCACGGTCACGAAATATGACAAACACGTAATATAGAATAACGTTCTATATTCAGTGATAATGAACTTTTCCATTGTGCAGTTTCACCTAGATCCTCTTCCGATGTTAATTCATTAGTCGCTAGTCATCTCTTTAATTGATTAAAACGAATGGAGTCACGTAATTGCGAGGAATTCGAAACATATTGTTGTATGAAGAGGATGGACGATTTAAAAGTACGAATATAGGTCGTCGACTATAGAAATAAGGTCAAAGAACTCGCTCGCGATGTTTTATCAGATCTTTCCGACAAACGCTTTTTGGTGAAATGGAAAATATTGACCAATTCATAGGCATCCTTTTCTAAAGATTTTGATAGGAATAATATATTGAAAATGGTTTCACTGTCAATACTGTGTCCTATTTTTGACTATATATGACAATTGTGTTCAGTACGACGCTTCAACAACGTTAAGAAATTGTTAAATTGTGTTTTTAAATAATTTGTGAATACTGAAAAGAAAAACCGAATTCATGAACGACGTTATTTAGTTGATCGGCTCACTATTATTCAGTTTCTAAAGTAATTGGAGAGTGAATTTATTTTGAACAATACAAGAGTACCAGTAACGAGTACAGAAGCGAGTGTATGTCGTCCATGGATTTTTTTCAATGTCTGTCAGTATTCACATATGAGTACTGATTTGATGAAACAATTTCGAAATGTTCTGAAAGTTGTTGCGGCATGTATCCCTCTATAATGAATAAAAAACCCCTGAAATAAAAAATAAATAAGAACTGATTGACCCAAAATTTCCGAAATTTTCCCAAAGAAAAAATTGAATTCACGTCTGCATTCCTAATCTAATTCACATTTCTCTTCATTTGCATATCATCGAAAAAAAATTCAATGAGATATCGACTCGAAAAAGGAAAGAGACGAAATAATAATTAAGTTCAAAAATATTTTCTTGTTCAAGTATGCTTTGAGAGATTTCAGTCGGGGTATTCTGTACACTGACCGGAAGAATCTCCAAATTTCCTTCTACTAAAACAAGATGAAATTACTAATGATGAAATCCTAAGTTGACTGTTGAAGCTCAATGTTATTTTAGGTTCGTTGGTTTCACCAGAGATGGGGACATTCAGACCCGAAATCTTTCTCTGCTTTTGTAGTGAGCCCTTAATTGAACCTTATTCGAATTATTCCCCTCATCAAATCTCCTCTTTTTGCTTGATTAAATAACCCCTAATGACGTGTTATATCTGAATGATACACGATGTACATTTTCGATTTCTACATGAAACTACTAGTTTCAGGGTGAATTGAGGAAATGCATTCAACGACAAGTCGGAAACAGCAAGTGTTAATTGAATCAAGTGATTAAATGAGATTTTGTGTAGTTATTTTGTAATGCAACCTTGATGTCACCTTGGAAACGTTTCAAATCTGAATGAATTTGTAGCAAATTAGCGTATCACGGTCACGAAATATGACAAACACGTAATATACGAGTAGGATAACGTTCTATATTCAGTGATAATGAACTTTTCCATTGTGCAATTTCACCTAGATCCTCTTCCGATGTTAATTCATTAGTCGCTACTCGTCTCTCTGATGGATTAAAACGAATAGGTTAGCGTAATTGCGAGGAATTCGAAACATTTTGTTGTATGAAAAGGATGGACGATTTAAAAGTACGAATATAGGTCGTCGACTATATAAATAAGGTCAACGACCTCGCTCGCGATGTCTTTTCAGATCTACCCGACAAACGCTTTTTAGTAAAATAGAAAATATCGACCAATTTATAAGTATCATTTTCTAAAGTTTTTCGATGAAATTGATATATTTGGAATGGTTTTAATAGCAACAATGTGTACATTTTTTGAAATTTTATGTCATTTATTTGTGTTCAGTACGACTCTTCAACAACGTTAAGAAATTGTTAAATTGTGTTTTTTAAAAATTAAAAAAAAAGAAAAACCGAATTTATGAAGAACGTTATTTAGTTAATCGGCTCACTATTCTTCAATTCTAGACTAATTGGGAAGTGAATTTATTTTGATCAATACAAGAGTACCAGTTAAGAGTACAGAGGGAGGTGTATGACGTCCATGGATTTTATTTAATGTCTCTCAGTATTAACAAATGAGTACTGATTTGATAAAACGATTTCTAAATATTCTGGAATTTTCTGAACGTTGTTCGGCATGGATGATTAAATGACATTACCTACAGAATAAAAAACCCCCAAAATAAACAATAAACAAGCAAAGGTTGACTCAATATTTCCGAAAATTTCGAAAAGAAAAAAATTAATTCACGTCTGCATACCTAATCCAATGCACATTTCTCTCCATTTGCAAATCATCCAACAAAATTCCAATGAGAAATACACATGAAAAATGAAAGAGACGAATTAATAATTCAGTTCAAAAATATTTTCTTGTTCGAATATGCTTTGAAAGATTTGAGTCGGACTATTCTGTACACTGCCCTTAATCAACGTTAATAAATTGTTAAATTGTGTTTTTTAATAATTTGTTTATACTAAAAAAAAACCGAATTTAGGAAGAACGTTATTTAGTTGATCGACTAATAGACTAATAGGAAAGTGAATTTATTTTGAACAATACAAGAGTACCAGTAACGAGTATATAGGGAGTGTATGTCGTCCATGGATTTTTTTAATATCTCTCATTATTCACAAATGAGTACTAATTTGATGAAACAATCTCTAAATATTCTGAAATATTCTGAACGTTGTTGCGGCATGTATGAATAAATGACATAACCTACAGAATAAAAAACCCCTAAAATAAACAATAAATGAGCAATGATTGACTCAATATTTCCGAAAATTTCGAAGAGAAAAAATTAAATTCATCTTCATACCTAATCTAATTCACATTCCTCTTCATTTGCAAATCATCGAAAAACATTTCAATGAGAAATCCACTTGAAAAAGGAAAGAGACGAAATAATAATTAAGTTCAAGAATATTTTCTTGGTCAAGTACGGTTTGAGAGATTTTAGTCTGGGTATTCTGTACACTGACCGGAAGAATCTCCAAATTTCCTTCTACTAAAACAAGATGAAATTACTAATGATGAAATCCTACGTTGACTGTTGAAGCTTAGTGTTATTTTAGGTTCGTTGGTTTTATCAGAGATACGGACATTTAGACCCGAAATCTTTCTGTAATTTTGTAGTCAGTGATTGAACCTTCTTCTAAAAGTTATCTCTCATCAAATCACCTCTTCTTGTTTGATTAATTAACCCCTTATGACGTGTTATATCTGAATGATACACGATGTACATTTTCGATTTCTACATGACACTGCTAGTTTCAGGGTGAATTGAGGAAATGCGTTCAACGACAAGTCGGAAACAGCATGTGTTAATTAAATCAAGGGATTGAATGAGATTTCGTGTAGTTTATTTTGTAATGTCTCCTTGATGTAACCTTGGAAACGTTTCAGATCTGAATGAATTTGCAGCAAATTAGCGTATCACGGTCACGAAATATGACAAACACGTAATATAGGATAACGTTCTAAACTCAGTGATAATGAACTTTTCCATTGTGCAGTTTCACCTAGATTCTCTTCCGATGTTAATTCATTAGTCGCTAGTCGTCTCTTTAATTGATTAAAACGAATGGGTTCGCGTAATTTCGAGAAATTCGAATCATATTGTTGTATGAAAAGGATGGACGATATAAAAGTACGAATATAGGTCGTCGACTATATAAATAAGGTCAACGACCTCGCTCGCGATGTCTTTTCAGATCTTTCCGACAAACGCTGTATTCAACCAACTATAAAATAACGAACCGCACAATAGACTGAAATCCTAGGAACACACAATGCCGTTTCAGGTGTATTTTCTTTTGCTTCATTTGTCGAAGACGTTGCTGTCATTGTTCCATTCCTACCTCACGTTTTCCACAAACTGTTGTCGCTGGAAATATCTCAGTTATATCCTTACTCGTAAAGTTTTGTTTTATTGTGTATTATATTAAACTTCGTCCGAGAGGAAATTCGCTGATTATGTTTTCGGTAGTGTAGAATCCAATAATCGCATGAACTGAGGCAATAAGAAATGTTGGACTCACTTTTATAATTCTTAAGTTGATTGAATGAAATTTGGGACCCTTCAGACCGTATCCATAACACAGGCCAACAAAATGAAAAAAAAATTGGTGCCAGAAATCTAACATCTGATTTTAGATGATTTTAATGTGCTGATTCCAAAAATGCCACCAGATTTTTTCTATCAGCTCTAGTTTTTGAGATACACGTTACAGGTTGAATGATATATTTTTTTCTGATAAAGGACAACAAATAAAGAGATAAATATGTACTTAATCGTCAAAATAGAAATTTCCCAGAATCTAATTAGCCAAATGGATACCTGGAATTGTCCCTGACCCAATGTTCCTATACTAGGAACTACTCAATACAATGCGCTCTTAATTACTTTTATACCTGTAATTGCCTATGACCCGATCCTTCTATACCTGCTTGGCTGTACTTGATTTAGTATATTACTGAGTTTTCCCAAGTAAAGTTGCGCTATCATTTTGTGTAAATTTTGGTCGTTTTGTAGTATCAAGACACTAAACTGAAACAATGGCATCCACAAGCAGACGTACCTGTGTAAATCATCCCGATGTTTTTTGTTATGTGTGTGGTGAATACACTTTGAAAGAGAGCAGAAAAACGATTTCTGACTTTGTGAAAAGAGCTTATTTTGCCTATTTTGGCGTTCATTTAGGAGATCAAGATAAATCTTGGGCCCCACATTTCATATGTAAAACATGTGTTGAACATTTGCGACAGTGGACAACTGGAAAGAGGAAGTGCCTAAAGTTTGGTGTACCAATGGTTTGGAGAGAACCGCGGAACCATCATGACGACTGCTATTTTTGTCTCGTTAATATTAAAAGCATAAATAAAAACAATAGACACAAATGGACATATCCTGATCTAGATTCTGCAAGAAGGCCTGTAGTGCATTCGGAAGAAATACCCGTTCCATCATTCAGCAGTCTACCCGAACTGACAGAAGATGATTCAGAAACATCAACGTCTGACGAAGTTAAAAGAATTCAATCAGAAAACGACAGCGATTTTGAAGCAGATTTAGCAACTCCGCAGTGTTTCAATCAAGAAGAACTAAACGATCTTATAAGAGACCTGAATCTCTCAAAGGAATCCGCTGAATTATTTGCATCCAGATTAAAAGAAAAAAATCTACTTTGTCGAGGTACTAATATTACATTTTATCGTAAAAGAGATAAGATTCCACCAGGATATTAAAACTATGGAATATCGTTATCAAGGACGATGGGATAGCCACATGATGGCGGACTACTGCTGGAGCCTTCAGCGAGACTGCCCCAGTAAACTCCATTCAAGAAAATCGTATAAAAGAAAATTTTTATGTGATTAGTGACTAATGTAATTATGTAAATTAAGTTTTTGCAATAAATAATTAAATCCATGTGTCTTTGTTTTTTTTTAACTGTCAATAGTAATATTATATATTATAACAGTTATAACGTAAATTATATACACAATTTTTTTAAAAATCTCAAAAACTAGATCTGATAGACAAAATCTGAGAATTTTTTTACATTCTGCATCCAAAAATTACTCAGGAACAGTTAAAAAATCGCAGGCACCAAAATGTGTGTTGGCCTGTGTAATTCTTTATTTCATTGGATAAGAACTCGAATGAGAATAGAAACTATCAAAAAACCCTTGTTACTCAATTAGGCAATAGGAAAAATAACAAATCAATCATCACTACACTCCTGTCCAGGGAACGAAATTTAGATCTAATGAAGAAGTGATTGAAGCCTATTTCGAAAGCAAATACGAATCTTTTTACTGAAGAAGTATTAAAAAGTTAGGAGCGCCGGAGTATTTATATCACTCTCTCCCTCTCTCTTTATTTGAAGGGGAGAATGAATTATGTATGAGTATGAGCTCAAAACTGGCGTTCCTGAAGGATCTAATCTAGGTCCATTATTGTTTGTCATCTTTACGAACGATCTTCTATGTTCTCTTAGTTGCAAGGCTTCGGTCTATACGGATGATTTGAAGCTATATCGAACTGCTAATGTTTTGCGTCTTCAATCGAGTATGGAGTTCATCTATGGATGGTGCTTGAGGAATGGTATCATTTCGAATTTCTTTAAAGTTACTTATCATATTAGGGACCACGGGACCACCTGTTTGCTGCTGAAAGCCGCTTTCGTGACCTGGGAGTCCTATTTCACAGTGATTTGAGGTTTGTCCCACACGTTGAAGAAAAATGTGCCTCTTTTTGTAGGAATTCGGGATTCCTCTTCAGAAGCTTCAGGGAATTTGTCTACTCTTAGGAGCGTTTACTTCTCGCTTGTTGTTAGCAAGTTGGAATATGCTAATTTGATATGGTTTCCAATATATGCAACTTATTTCACTCCGGCTGAGCGAATCCAGAGGAAATTTTTAAGGTATGTCATGTTGAGGAGGACGGGGAGGTATCTTGAGCCTGGTGATGATCTTTCGAGTATCATGGAGGGAATAGGGATATTAACTCTCCTTACATGTCAGACCTTGCAAATCTCACATCAAGTATGAATATCCTCTTATAGAGAAGTGAACTTTTCAGAACATGCATCAATGATGGAATATAACAATGATTTTCTTCGAACGTGAAAACACAATTTTTCTGAGGATTGCCAAGTCCGTAATATAATTTTCAATTGATCTGATTATTCCCTGACTTTCGAGGAGTCGCTTAGGAATGTTCGTTATAATCATTGTATGAAAGAAATAAATTCCTCAAGTGACTGTTAGAATTGAAAGAAAAGTTCATTTTGTTGCTTTCTGAGTCAAATTCACCCTCAAGTCAACCTCAATCGATAATAAAAGTAAAATATCTCAAACAATAAAACTTGCCTTTTCAAAACGTGAAATCCCGCATCAAGTACGATTATCCTCTTATAGAGTAGTGAACTTTTCAGAAAATGCATCAATGATGGAAAATCCCAGTGCTTTTTTTTGAACGCGACAACACAATGGACAGTGGAAATATTTCTGTATAGGAAAATGAACCAGGTGAAAGAGCGATGACCCTTTATAACACATTTATAGGACTTTTATCTGAAAAAAGTCTGTTCCTGCTATGCGATATCCTTTCCATACTGGAATTTGATTTTAACGAGAGAAATTACTGAATGGAGATGCGAATTCTTTTGAACAGCTGATTTGCTTTCAACGTGACAACACGATGGACAGTAGAAATATTTCCGTATAGGAAAATGAACCAGGTGAAAGAGCGATGACCCTTTATAACACATTTATAGGACTTTTTTCTGAAAAAAGTCTGTTCCTGCTATGCGATATCCTTTCCATACCGGAATTTGATTTTAACGAGAGAAATTACTGAATGGAGATGCGAATTCTTTTGAACAGCTGATTTGCTTTGAACCTGACAACACGATGGACAGTAGAAATATTTCCGTATAGGAAAATGAACTAGGTGAAAGAGCGATGACCTTTAATAATACACATTTATAGCATTCATTTCTGAGAAGAGTATGTTCCTGCTTTTCGTTATCCTTTCCATATTTGAATTTGATTTTTACGAGAGAAATTTTTGAATCGAGTTGCGTCTTTTGTCTTTTTGAACAGTCGATTTTTGTGAATGATGATGAATTCCTAGGTTTTTGAAGATAGAATTTGATTTTTTAGAACGTGAAAACGACGTCAACCGGAATATTTATGTATAAAAATTAACATCTCAAAATTGCATCGGCAGCAGGAATATTTCTTTTTGAGGAATTGAATGACAAATGATAACTTCATATTCAGAGAACTTCACTGCAAAATACTATAGTGGACCAGAATGGTTTTCGTAGAAGTCAAAATTGAATCGACCTTATCCATATTACTTTATTTCTCTGGATAAGAATTATAGTTCTTATCCAAATAATAGAAGAATAGAAACTATCAGGAGGACGGGGAGATATCCTGAGGCTGGTGCTGATCTTTTGGATATCATGAAGGAAATAGGAATTTCAACTCTTCTTACACCTCAGGCCTTGCAGTGGGCAAAAATTCTTACAGAAGCTCTATAGCGGAAGGATAGACTGCCCTTTTCTGCTCTTCCGAGTCAACTGTGCCGAGAATGGTGACCAGGCGTCCTTCGGAGGACACCTGTGTATCGGTTTTGCGAGAGTGCTAATTAGCATGGTTTTGATATATTTTTATAGTTATAGTTTTGAAGTTAATTTGTATAGTTGTAGAAAATTTCGAGTTTTTGATTTCTAAGATTCTAGTGTTTTTCTTGTTTCGAAATGCTCATTTTATTGTACCCTCTAATTGAGAACTGTCCTGCTGTGTATAATGAAGATTTATTATTATTATTACTCTTGAACGTGACTATGCTGACGAATAAAGTCGAATTCTTAAGAAAAGACGTGTTTTTTATGGTTAGGACTGAGACGTTTGATTGATGTTTTAATACTACGTCTGTGAGGTCATTTTCTATACAAAATAAGGTTATCCATTTATTCTTAGTGATTTAATTCCAGATTAGTTGAATGTTTGAAAAATTAGTTCATGATTCTGAAAATAGTATTGATACGCTCTGAAGAATAACCTGCCTACGACCTATCGATTTCAGATTCGAGATCTAGTCCGAAATCTGAATATTATTCCAGGATGTTTCACGAGTGGTAAGGCAAATGGCGTCGTCCTGTTGGAAGTACCACATCAAAATGCACACTGAATGAAACATTCGAGTATATTCTTAGCCTCGAATACGTGTCTTTCAAAAACTCGCCAAAGAGAAAATGAACATCACCACTGAAAATGAATTGAACACTCCATGTTCAATAATATACAGGGTGTTTCCTAAACATGCGGCAAAAATTCAGGGGGTTGTTCCATGGACTATTTTAAGCATGTTTTGTTCTTGGATGATTTTTGAAAAACCTCTTTGTTTCGAAGATACAGGGCGAACAACATTTTTCATATTTTAAAAATTAATAATAGTTTAAATAAAAATGCGTACCGCACTGTGTTTACTAAGTAGGTACAATTTATTTTTAAATTTGTTTAACAACATTCCAATTACTAAAAACGGCCAGTTTTTTGACTAAAAATTGATAAGTGCAGATGGTAAAGGAATACAGATTAAACACGGTTTTCATTTGAATTCGTTTTGTGATGTATTAGCAATTTTTAGTCAAAAAACTGGCCGTTTTTAGTAATTGGAATGTTGTTAAACAAATTTAAAAATAAATTGTACCTACTTAGTAAACACAGTGCGGTACGCATTTTTATTCAAACTATTATTAATTTTAAAAATATGAAAAATGTTGTTCGCCCTGTATCTTCGAAACAAATAGGTTTTTCAAAAATCATCAAAGGACAAAATATTCTTAGAATAGTCCAAGGAACAACCCCCTGAATTTTTGCCGCATGTTTAGGAAACACCCTGTATATTGACCGACTCAACGTTTCATAAGGACATTCAACATGGCGCGAATTCTTTCAGGTACTCTTATTAAGGTGTACAACTTTGCTTCTGCCGTTTTGCAATAGATGGCTGTAGCTGTAAGTTGTAGTCGAAATAAATAGATCATAAATGTCATACAATAAGCTCAGGAATTTGTTGTGGCTGAGGCTCATCGAATGCTCTCAAATAACTATAGTGCGGTCGCTTTTAATGAAAGAACGTGCCGAGAGTGGTTTCAACGTTCAAAGAACGGTTGTTTTGACGTCGAAGACCAGCATGGCTTTGAAAGAGAGAAAGTTTTCGAAAATGCAGAATTGGAGGCATTACTTGATCAAGACTCGTGTTAAACGGAACAAGAATTGGTAGGATAATTTACGCAACAAGCCATTTCAAAACGTCTGAAACTCATGGGAATGATTCAGAAACAAGGAAATTGGGTGCCGTACGGGTTGAAGCCGAGAGATGTTGAACGGCGTTTGTTCGCTTGTGAACAGATACTTGCAAGGCAAAGACCGAAGGAATTTCTGCATCGCATTGTGACTGGAGACGAAAAATGGATCATTCGACAATCTCCAGCGCAGAAAATCATGGGGATATCTTGGCCATGCTTTCACGTCGACGGCCAAACTGAATATTTATGTTTCCAAGGTCATGCTTAGTATTTGGTGGGACCAGCTCAGCGTAGTGTATTATGAGTTGTTGAAACGACTGGAACAATCACAGGCGATCGTTATCGAACGCAATTAATGCGTTTGTGACGAGCATTGAGAAACAAACGGCCGCAATAAAACGAGAGACATGATAAAGTGAATTAACTGCATGACAATGCTCGCCCCTTTGTTGTGAAAATGGTCAAGACATACTTGCAAACGTTGGAATAGGAAGTCCAACCCCACATGCCGTGATCTCCAGACGTTGCTGCCTCGGACTATCACTTGTTTCGATCAATGGCACACGGCCTGGCTGGCCAGCACTTCCGGTCTTATGGAGAAGTAAAAAATGGGATCGATTCGTGAAGCGCTTCAAAAGATGACCAGTTCTTTCAACGCGGGATACGTACTCTGGCCGAAAGATGGGTTAAAGTAGTGGCCAGCGAAGGACAATACTTTGAATCATAAATGTATAACCAGTTTTTCACAATAAAGCCTCGAATTCCCAGAAAAACGGCGGAAGAACACCTATAGATATATGAGTAGTTTTTAATCATTGGATGAAATGACATGAATTAGTTGAAAAAATGGATTAATAACGTTATCATTAAAGTAATCTGAGTTGGTGGATATCACGGTTATCGACCTGACCTAACTTTGGCGTGAAATCTGTGACATTTTCATTATAAAACATCGAGAGTGGGAGTTGATAAAAGTTAGTTAGAGACATCAGTCATTATCAGTTGACGTAGATGTAGATTGATGCTGCAACGTGATTACAGACATGTTAGAACCACAGTTTGGAGTTGGCAGAAGATGGAAGACTCGGTAAATAGGAGCGAGATCAAGAATGGCGATATAAGTAGGAAGTTTCAGGCTTTCGAGGTAACATATTCAACTAAATAGAAACACGTAAAATTTCTAAGTACCTGGGGAACATTCCTTCTCCAAGGTGAGAGAGTATTGCGGGTAAGGCAGGAATAAATTAATACAGTCTGGTTTATCGCGAAAACGTGTCTTCTCTGGAAATTTTCATTTCGCAGAGCAATCGACATGAGTGAGATGGAATATAAAAGGGATTCATGGGAGGTATTTTGTATTGGTTAGTGGTGCCAGACACAGGATACGAGTATAAATTTGTGGTTGACTGCCTATATTTCCCGATTTTACGGGCACCCAAGCCATATATGTATCGTACACGATTTATCAGATCTCTATTCCATTCTGTGGTCCCTGGTTCGGTGGTCCGGTCGAATCACAAGAAGATTTACGGCACTTTCGAGTTTTATGAACTTATTCTTTTTAATATGTCCAATACTGTGGGAAAGTTATGTGTCGCTTTTTTTACGGACGGATTTAATCGCCTTGATTTTGGCGTTAATAGACCAATACCGATTTTACGATTCTGCTGCTATTGAATTCTAGTGAACCTACATTTAATTATGGCTTTCTTTATCGCAGTGTGTTTTGGACTTCAAAATGCTTTTTCTAAATGTCCAATCTCGAATTGAAGAAGCATTGTTCGAGGTATTTTTAACCACTGGCGGCCCGTGAATACTATATGTATTCATGTATGTATATAAATAGGTGTACAGGGTGGGCAAATAAGCGAGGTAAGCGGCTATATCTCAGGATCCACTCATCGTAGAGACTTGCGGTAAAAATTTTTACCACTAAAGTGTACAAGAAAACACACTGGAAATTGTTTTGAAGTTCATACCTCTACCGCTAGGGGGCGTAATAGCTATCGTCGAGTAGAAAAATTAATTTTACTCGAAAATGTTTCATATGAAGTGGAAGAAAAAATATAATCACTGTTATCCTTGGAAAATTCTCTATCTTACATTTACATTTACAACATTAAATAAGGGTAGGTAAAAGGGAGAAATCTGACTGATTGAAATGCCTGTAACTTCAGTTTGGCTTAACATTTTTGATCAAATTAGATCTCGTCTGGAAGATAATATTTTGTTGATTGAGGACAAAATATACTCATGATAAATTTATTTTTGCTGCTTTCGATAGGAGGCGCTAAGTCAGAAGTATATAGTTTTGTTCATTTTACTCCGAAATTTCAAATGTAATGATATGATTTTCTTAACAGAATCAGAAATTCCATCAAATTTGCATAAAAAAACCTGCAAGTAGCAAAGCGATAGTTTCAGGCGTTCTAAAGTTATGGCCGAAAAAAGATATTCTTCAACTGGTGCACTGCAAAAAACCCAATTGTGTCTTTTAGATCTGACAGAAGCAGAAATCATATCAAATTTATATGAAAAAACCAAAAGGTCGCAAACGATAGCTTTAGTCGTTCTGCAGTTATGGCCGAGAAAAGATATCCTTCAACTGATGCACTGAAAAACTAAATTGTGTCTTCTTTCGGCCATAACTCCAGAACGCCTGAAGCTATCGCTTTGCGACCTTTTGGGTTTTTCATACAAATTTGATGGTATTTCTATTTCTGTCAGGACCTAAAGACATAATTTGGTTTTTCAGTGCATCAGTTGAAGAATATCTCCTTTCGGCCATAACTCCAGAACGCCTGAAACCTTCGCTTTGCGACTTTCAGGTTTACCGAACAAAATATTGTTCACCACGAAGTTCTCTGAATATATGAGCATTATAACTTTCTTCATCATGGCATAGTGGTTAGAACTAACCTCAATTCTGTTGCGGCTATAGGTTTGAATCCAAAGAGTTTGAGTAGTTTTTTTCATTAGTAGTTTTCCCCTTGGGTTTATTGGGTTTGGAATAATTTTCAAGAAGGA
Organism: Harmonia axyridis; assembly: GCF_914767665.1. Lineage (NCBI taxonomy): Eukaryota > Metazoa > Arthropoda > Insecta > Coleoptera > Coccinellidae > Harmonia > Harmonia axyridis. The sequence goes on from NC_059508.1 coordinate 5,069,504, forward strand.
AATAATAGAACGTTCTCTAAAATTTGCAGAGTTTTTCATACCTAATAGGAGTTTTGTCATTCTTATAACGGAAAAACTATTTCAACTATACTTTCATCTCAAAAACGAACTTTTCTCTGAATAAAACGTACACAAAATAAAAGCAAGCACAATTTGAAATAATTTCAATGTTTTTAAGAGCTTAAAAAAAAAGTTGGCGGATCTCGGCCAACATTATTAATTCTATATTAAAATCTAGCATTCGCAGGTTCTATATGAATATTCAATGAAGCAGATAGAATTTCATTAGTATAATTTGTTCGCTATAAAAAATTCATACTAAAAAGTACATTCTTCAATAGAAGTTACGATTTTTTGTAAAACATGAATTCAAATTATTCATCATTCTAATAAAAAGTAACTGGAAATCTTCCTAGGAAAAACAACTTGGTTTTCAAATCGTCAGGTTGGGCAGATATAAAAGTGTTGACTTTTTCGTTACTTACTGGTGAGCCACCACTGACTTCAGTATTCAAAGTATTTTTATGTAGTGATGTCATACGCGAGTATTTTTTTGAAAAAGTAGAGAATCCATCACTCTATTCATCCTAATATATTTATCGTAGGAAACTAATTGACGATTTTGAGTCCTTCAACGTATTTTTCAATAGACTCCCAGTCCGTTCTCTTCCTATCAAAAACCTGCCAAGATAATGGAAGTACGGTGATTTCATTAACAAACAGCGCTGGTCAATTATCTGATTTCCAACAATCCGATTGGAAGTCGACATATCTGATTCTGGAAATGCCCAATCTAAAAGTTCCAGCACGTTAATACAACGGCAGTTTACGGATTGGATGGAAATCAAGCGTTCAGACAATTTGCCTAATTACTGGAAAATGATGCGTTGGAAGAATTCGAGCAGCTATTCCCCTGAATAATGCATAACTCACAAATTTTTCCGATATCATAACGATGGAACCATTAATCGATTTTAATTCAAACGGAGGCGTATGGAATTATCTCGAAATTATCCCAAGTTAAGGCTAAATCTCTGCACTAAAGAGTCCCAAAGGGCACTCTCGAAAAATGCTAATCTATTGTGGTCGAAGAAGAACTTGTGGTTTAGACATATAGTCCCCATGAAATGCAAATGAATCTTTCACCATCTCTCTTTCTCCTAACGGTGTTTTTCATCCTGTAGCTGTTCAGCACAAATGGAAAAAACCCGAATGACTGGAATGTTAAAATTTTATAAATCTGACACGTTTCATCCACTACATCACGTGAACGGAAGAGACATGTTCGGAATCACTCCGTTCCGAATCGAAATCGATTCGATTGTGGTTAAATTAAGTTACATACGCAGTTGTTTTGATGAATTTATGTATTTCCCACCGATATCATTTGAATTCGACTAATTGATTTCACTCGATAACGATACTGAACGCTTGAATTGATAACGTTTTACAGTACTCTAAGCCTGTCAATCAACTTTGCATCAGGATCGTTAGAGTGTAATCGAATAGGTTTGATCTCTCTCATATCGAGATTTCAGCTCAGCTGAAGGCGAGAAACTCAATCATTTGATACCTCTACTTGTAAACCGATAGATATCCGTAATGCCGACCAATTAATCCTAATTTCTAACGCCCAAAAGATATTAGCTGATACACACATCGGCAAAAGTTTTGGCACCCTAGGTTTTTTAAGAAATAAACAATCTATGTTCTGGAAATGAGATATTTACAAAGTCACACTTACAGTACAAACAAAGTATTGAGAAGATTGCCGTTCTAATTACAATTTCTAAATACGGTACTGAATTTCGTCTCGAACTCGTCGAATGTTAATTACGCGTCTTCCTTTTACTTTAAGTTTCAGTCATCTAATCTTTAATTCGTTCGCGACTGGTCTTATTCTAGTCCGCGAACCGTCTTTACGTCTTACTTCTTGAGCCTCGACGGACCGATAACTAACTTCTACTTAGACTTAGGCTAACTTAGACTTCGGTTTAACTCAGACTCTTAGACCGACTTTGATCTCCTATGGCTACCGACTTCCGTTCTTCCAACTTGGCCACATCCCTAGCATCACCCCGATATCGGGGGAAAGTACCAAGTACCACCCCAAGTCCAATAAGAGTTTGGCCGTACCACCCACAAAACTCTTCACGGATTACTGGAAATCTCAGCCATGGAATATTCTCGAAGGATCAGCACGTGATACGCAGATGTGACATCCGGTACCACCTTGCCCGTTTTCGAGCTTTCCCAACCCCCAGTAAATCTCTTAAGATTTGCAATCGACATGACATTTCTTCGACACCTCGAAGAATTAACACTTCCTTGTCCATTGAAACTGTCATCCCTCGACACTTGAAGAAACTAATAGGCTTCCAAGCATTTTGGTGACCATGTAAATTATTTATAGATAACAATAACTGGATCCTACATATATTTGATAGAACATCTTTGTTTCATACTCTTTGCTTTATGTTGGATGAGACAAAATAGGAAAAATTGAAAAAAAAAATTAAATTTATCGATCATTTTTTTGATTACCACCTCTTCTCAATACGTCTAAGTATCCCACGAATCAGGTCATATCGTTCCATTCTTTCTGAAGGGTTTAACTCAATTCTTGAAAAGTTGAAGTTGAGTTTTGGGGATTGAATAGGACTCTCCCTAAGTAATCCCATACGTGCTCAATTGGATGAATGTCTGGTGAGTTTGTTGGCCAGTTCATTCTCTGGATATTGTTCTCTTGAAGTATGTTTTGAACCCTTCGTGTACGATGTGGTGGGGCGCTATCATCCTGATAAATAAAATTATCCCTAAATTCGTTGTGCAGAGGAACATTGATTCAATGATGCCTTGAAAGAGCACAACTTCCCGCTCTAGTCTGCCTGGATTTCTCCAAACCATTTCTCGTTGACTATCAATTTGTAAACCGAATCGTGACTCGTCCAAAAAAAGCAAGTTGCGCCATTGTGGTAAAAGCCAGTCATTGTGATACTTTTAAAGGTCTTCTTGCCCTTAAATCTGAGGAATGCAACCGTCTCCTTATGGTACTGGTTGGGACTAACCGTCTATAGGTCCACAAGAAATTACTTCAAAGGGCTGTAACAGATAACGTTCGATTCATTCGAGTAAAATTTGCGATATAATAGTCTTTCCTTGAATATGTTATTCTCGGTCGACCAGGCACCGGTCCTCGGGCAACGTTATCGGTTTCCAGGAAAAGAGCCACTATGCGCCTCACGGAAGTTTGTGGATTATTCAAACTTTACGCAATGTGGTTCCGGCATTTTCCAGGAATATTCTCAATATTACAACTCTCGTTATTCGCTGAAAGCTGATTAACATCGAATACACATTTGTTCTCCCGAACAAGACAATTTTTTGCTGATTTATTTTTTCATTTGAGTGTTAAGATAGAGAAGATTGCACACACAAAAAATTGTCATTCAACAAGTTGATAGTTGATAGGGGGGCAAGACTTTTGACGATGTGCTAAGTAGATCTGCATGCATTAAGAATGCTGAAAGTGAAATTGAGACCCTTCAACAAAAAGTGAAAGTCCAATTGAAAACGAGAGGAGAATACCTCATCTTCCTGTGCATTTGATATCTGTATCATAGCGATAGCGAAGTTTTCACTTCCAATTGATACTGACATTCTGGTCATATAATAAAAAAATTAATAATTTATTGATATTTTTAATTACTTTTGCATCGTATTTTCGTATTCAAAAGTGATAAACTTCGAATTACGATTATGTTATCATTATGAGAATACATCAAACTCGCTTAAGTACTTCAAAATAATAACGCATTTCGATAACGCCAACTTGTACTACTCCTCCCTCAAAGTGAAAAGGAAATTGTTCAAATGTGCACATCATACTATTTTATTTAACTAATGGGATTAAATCTCTGTTTCTCGCTCTAGATATTGTTTCATTATCAAAACAGTATCATTATTATTTTGAAATGGCACTTGATCCTGCTATCCTTATGAGCTTTATTTGTTGATTTCCCATTATTTATAACAACATACGTTACTTTGATATGACACGAAATAGGATTATAATTATTTGTTATTTCTGATGGCTCTGCATAAATGATAACGTATTATTTGTTACGAGATATTTGTTATTTGATGCTGCACTAATAAAAGCTGTGTCTCTATAATACATATAGAGTCTAGTAGTAACGTTATTTTTCTGATGATGAAGCTTTTGAGATAGGATAGTGTAGTTTTCATCGGATGAGTTTGCGAGTGGATTTTTGGAGAGTGTAAATGAACATTCTCCTAATATAATTATTGACATCAGACAAGAGATTACCTTTTCTGTAATTACATTGGCACCGAACTTTCGCTTGTTTTCCCAGCAAAACTCAATAAATCAATTTAACAGTCTACTGTAACTTTTCGGTTCGCAGCCGATATTTCATCGAAGCTTTCCATTCCACCGAGTGTTGCAGTTAGATCCCATTATTGGCCTGTGCTGTCGTCCACATATAGACGACTAGCCAGATAGGAAAATAATGGGTTTCGAGTGAATATTACCTCCACCGACCACCTGAGTTCTATAATTGTGTTTTTCAGTCTTCCAAATGCAAATTCATTTCTAATATTGAATGAATAATACGCCCTCGAAATTCTTAGTACGTTTTGGAGGAGAAATTTGTTAGTCTTTGTTCGAGGAAGAATGTCTTGTGTGATACCTTCAGATAAAAACGTTTTTTTGTGAAATTCAGTTGGTGCTCGCCTAGAACGGTAGGTTCAGCATTATCAGCATCAAAAATAATATGATATAAAATATCCTTGCTAGGGATTCACGGCTTGGCTTGATTTTCAAACTACTTGGCTTGAACTTGACTTGATTTCAAGTCGACCTCAAGTCAAGTTATTGTATGAAAGTACCGAAAATATCATCAGATTTGAAATGAAAACATAAATTGATCACCATATCATTCGAAATGAAAAATAAAGTTTCCTAATATTTAGAAACCCCTATGTTTTATTTATTTCATAATTTTCCATCCAGGATCTAAGACATATGAGGCAACTTCTAAATTTGTCACCTAACTTTTTACGGGTTTTTGTAACTGTAAGAGCACCTTTGGAAAATTGTCCTTCAAGAGGAGCTGAAGATGCTGGCGTTGATAAAAAATCTTTGGCCATTTTGGCCAAGTTTGAAACGATATTTCCGAAACTACCAAAATCTACCAATAGATTTCATAGAAATGTGAGGAAACTCCTAATAAAGTCACACTGGCGAATGCTTTAGTCTCTCGGCGCTAGAGGAATCCCCTTATTTAGTTTAAGGGCGCACGAGATTGCAGAAATATATGCCGTGCGGCGTGCATATCAAGCTCAAAAAATATCAAGTAGCTTGATTCAAGTCAAGCAATAAATATCTAAAATAAAGTTAAATCAAGCTCAAGTATGAAATTTTTCACGAGCTTAATTTTTAAGTCAAGTAGTTGGTTAAAATATCAAGCTACTTGGCTCGATGAATCCCTAATCCTTGCTGATAAACAATTCCCAGTCGTTCGACTCTTTGTCCTTCCTTTGAAATTTTTATGGAAACTTTATTGTATTTGGAGTTAATTATTTTTTAATTTTTATCCTTTTATTAGACGCTATTCAGACATTTCTTCAATAGTTTTAATCTCTATTTCATTTTGGATGAAATACGAAATTAAAATTTTCCTGAAGTTTGAAAGAATTCTTTTCAATATTCATACAATTTCAGAGCTTTTCGAATCCATGAATTCCACATTAATAAATTTGAAAACAATTCCAGAACGAATTTCAGATTCCTTTTAGGCTTTCGAAATTTTGAAAATGATGAAGAAAAAGGATGAATTTGAAGAACAGACGAAGTTAAACCACTGAATGAAACTAGACATTTTTTCTTGTTCGAATTGAACAAAGTACGAATTCCAATAATGAAATATTCGATATAATCAGTTTGCCGCCACGAAGTTGGTAACTGTGGGTAACCTTGGGAATCCTATCAATGGGAGAATTGAGCTGTTAAAATCTGTTCATCTAGTATCTTCGCCCAAGTACGGAGAAACCAGCCAGTCAAGCTGATATTCAAAGTCCAATAAACTTAAGGAGAATGCAAACATATAGAATGGCATCGAAAGCTCGGTTTCGTACTGTTTATGCGATTTCACGATCTGCCAGAATAGGCAGTAAGCAAACAGAATAGCTGAAAGGACAACGAAGAGTCAGGCTCGCTCATTGTGTCCAATTGGCTTCTGATACAAATATCGCTCGATCGATAAAACTACGATCAGAACGGTTAATTCGAATAGTTTCGATAATTCCCTGTACGAGCAAGTATTATGCGTGTTTACTAACTCGACTTATGAAAATTATATTAATGCCAACATTGTTGACGAAATGATCGGGATGGCGCTGAACACAACTATTCAAAGCCGTCGTGATTGCGTTAACCGAGATATACAGGAAAGGTAATATCAGTTGTGGATCCACCGATAGACTGCACATAATCGGATTGTCGGCTAATCATCAACTATTGATGAGGTTGAATCGGTAGCTATCAGACTCGCAGGTTTTTCCTAGTTTTCTGTCAATTCAATAGGCTGATTGATTGCCAGACCATTTTCATGATTGATGACCCATTTCATACTATCTGATTTAGATTGACGTACATTGTGAAGATTAGAAAATGGCAAATCATTCGAAGTTTTCATACGAATGAACAACCCCGACGCATTCACCATTTAGCAACATCAACTCTCCCAAGTCTTTTTGAGCTTCAACTTTAACAGAATCATTCCAATTATCGCACAACATAATATGGATAAGTGAATCTATTATACAGGGTGGCCACTTTTTCAATGGGATTGTATTGGTAACTTTTAAACCATAAGAGTTAGAAGGTCGGTCAAATGGAGAAAAAGTTGCATTCATACAAGTAGAAGCATTATCAAGCAGTTCAAACAAATCGAGATTGTCAGGGCCGGTTATCGAGATATCATAAGAAAAGTAAATTCTGTCATTTCGATTTTTTTTCCCACTTTATTTATATATTATCAAATAATGTTACAGGAATTTTTTATTCGACAGTAAAATATCCTCAATTTTACGTAATCAGATTTCGTATCCAACGTTTCGTACTCTCTAGACCACACTCAACCTCATTTTTTTCAAAACGGACCTGCATATTTTATGACACTTTTCAAAATGACTCTTAACGCTAAATTCAACGATATAACATACAATGTCATTCAAACTTGATATTCAGGTGATTTTGAATCTTATCCAAATTTCTTTTGGTCGAATCTGTATTACATTTAGGTACCTTTAGTTTAATTAACAACATGCAATATATTTCGATGAGAAAAACTTACTCATCTTGAACTAAATGGAACATATCAGAATCAAATCAAGAAACAAGTAATAATTATTTACATATTTCAATTCATAATAATTAAATGAATTATCATTCAATGAAAGAAAAATCGAATGATTATTATTCGAAAGTAAATGAAAATGAATGAAGTAAGTGTTCGAAATGTCCACCATTTTGTAAAATGCACTTCACGTTGATGGAACCCATGCTTCTTATACATTTGCTTATTTCGTCTTCTTGAATACCTTCCAATACATTCTCAATCTTCTCGCGAGAAATCACTATTGTTGGATTTGTCATTTGTTCCGTTGAAGCAAATTACAGAATCGAACTTTATTTTGATATCATTACGATATAAGTTTTGCAAGGCTTGGTATTCAAATTTAAAATCATTGTATTCGCGTCTCTTGACTATTTTATTAACAGCAGTTTTTGATAAATTGCATTCACTACAGATCCGACCCAAAGAAAATTGGATAAGGGTCAAAATCACCTGAAAATCAACTTTGAATGACATTGTATGATATATCGTTGAATTCAGCGTTAAAAGTTATTTTGAAAAGTGTCATAAAATATACAGGTCCGAATTGAAAGAAATGAGGTTGAGGGTGGCCCAGAGAGCACGAAACGTTGGATATGAAATCTGATCACATCAATGTAACAATTTTGATTGTTATTAAAATTGAGAACAATTTACTGTCGAATAAAAATTCCTGTAACATAAATAAGTGGGAAAAAAGAAAAATCAAAATGACAAAATTTACTTTTCTTATGATATCTCAATAACCGGCCCTGATAATCTCGATTTGTTTGAACTGCTTGATAATGCTTCTTTGCATGCAACTTTTTCTCCATTTGACCGACCTTCTAACTCTTATGGTTTAAAAGTTACCAATACAATCCCATTTAAAAAGTGGCCACCCTGTATACTACGAAGGTGATTGAACAGTGATCCATTTTCTGATTAATTTCAAAGCAGTTATTTTATATGTAATGACTTATATGTAACAGGTAATCAATCGAATTGAATTGCATTCGAGTTTCACATAACAGGCGGCCAATTGAAGAGTCCCCGGTCTACCATAGTAAAACATATTTTTTTGACCAAATTCGATTTTATAATTCAACATAGTTGCCTTCGATGGCGATACAGCGATTATAGGGCTTTTATAACTCTTTGATACCATTTTTGTAGTATGATTTGTCTTTCGCTTGAAAATAGGCCTTAGTTTCAGCGATTACTTCTTCATTGGCGCTAAATTCCTTTCCAGCGACCATTCTTCTGACATTGAAAACAGAAAAAAGTCGCTGGGGGCCAGATCTGGCGAATGCAGTGGATGCAGAAGCATTTCGAAGCCCAATTCATGCAATTTTGCCATTGTTTTCATTGATTTGTGACACGGCGCATTGTCTTGATGAAACAGCACCTTTTTTTCTTCAAATGGGGCCGTTTCTTTAACGATTTCATCCGATCCGATAACGCTATATAATAATCATCCCAGAATAGTAATGCAATAACCTTGCCAGGTGACTGTTGTGTTTTTCATCCCTTTTGGATTTGGTTCATCGTGTGCAGTCCACTCAGTTGACTGTCGATTAACCTCCGGAGTAAAATGATGGAGCTATGTTCCATTCATTGTCACATTTCATCGTAAACATTCAGGTTTATTGTTCTTAAACAGCTTCAAACACTGCTAAGAATCATTAAAACTTTGTTGCTTTTGATCGATTGTGAGCTCGCGCGGCACCCATTTTGCACACAGCTTTCTCATGTACAAATATTCGTGAATGATATGATGTACACGTTCAGATGATATCTTTACAATGTCTGCTGTCTCGATCAACTTCACTTCACGGTCATTTAAAATTATTTTGTGAACTTTTCAGATTTTTTTCGGTGATAGCCTCTTTTGAGCGTCCACTGCGTTCGCCGTATTCGGTGCTCATTTCACCACATTTAAACTTAGCATACCTATCAATGATGGTTGATTTTCCTGGTGCAGACCCCGAAAACTCTTCATCAAGCCAAGATTTTGCTTCAACTGTATTTTTTTCCTTCAAATTGCAATATTTTATCAGCACACGAAATTCTTTATTTTTTTCATCTTTTTTCGAATAACAAAAATAGCTACACTTATAACGCAATATCTCACAAAATAATGGTCGGACTGCTGTCAAATTTTTACACGTATCGTTTGAAGGTTGGTACTAACTAAATATCTCATGGATTTAATACTAGCACCGTAACACATATTACGTCAAATGAAAAATTTCAAAATATAAATATGACAAACTGAATCATTCTGATTAAACTATAAATCTCATTTCTTTCCTCGATTATCGAGTTCTGTTTTGTTTATTCTGTGTAAATAAATGCGTGGAGCCATTACAAGTTTGTTTCCCAACTTATCAAGTGGCCGAAGTAGTCGTACGAATCTAAACTCCGTACAAGATGGTAGGTTCCACTAATAAATTGTAACAAGCTAGCACATTCATCAACATGAATCCTGTTTAGGGATAGCCCATTTGAAACTCCAAGTGAGTGGCATGATGTTCCAGATTGTCTCGTAACTTTTATGTGTAAAGTTTGAGATTTTATTGCCGGACACGAGTATAACAACCTATACTCATAAAAAGGTCGTCTACTGCCTAATACGATACAGTCTGATCGAAAATAAACTACCGCAGTTAAGAGCTGGGTGATTGTTCTTTCTGGCTGAAAAACAATATCCCAGACAGCTTTTTGTTACCCTTACTGAAAACAAGGAGTGATTTAGGTAATGGTACACGCAGATCGTTAGCAATTTGAGATGAATCTTTATTTGTAGTTGCACTAATTACCACTTTTCATGAAATACTGGCATTTCTTTGCGGGAAAGAATGTTTCATTTCAGAATGTGACACGGTACTGATAATCAAATTGTAATGATTTAAAATGTTCAAGATCCGACATGAAATAGCGAAATTTTTGGATATACATACTTACTTTTATACAAAGTTCTCATGTCAATTCGACGTGATATCTGTAATTTTCTAATTTTGAGCCGGACATGATATCAAATGATGAGGTTCGACTCACTGATGACGATCCCGTGGTAGAATTAAATTCTGTCCGTCCACCCGATTTGGACTAGCTTTAAGCATGATGATTCGAAAGGAAAAATCTAGAAACTTGAAATTCTCAGGAAACGTTCAAATCTTAGTTGCCGCAGTTCAGTTCGTTAATGGGCAATAACCAACTTGAAGAAGTTCACTAAATATGGTTTTCTGAATAAGTTCAAAATGAAATTGAGGGAGATGAAATTTTGCGTTTGTCAAATAATAAAATCACGTTTCATGCAAAATTTCACGTTGATCGTTCGACTCGACTCGTAATCAAAATGCAAGAAGAATTTTGGAAAAATAATACTAAATATTTTCGTTTCAACAGATTTAAACCTGTTCAAAAATATTTTGTTCATGGCCTCATGAGATACATAGAGAATTCAAGCGAAGTCAGTACTTTTCTTGAAATTTTCTTTCAGTGTAGGTTAACTCCGAATTGCCTTATAGACAAACGTGCAGCGTATTGTTGAAAAGGCAGAATCTTTGACACTTGCAGATTTTATATTTAGAAATGTCGGCTATTTTTTCACCGAAAGAGAAACGCCTTTGAATCGCGTGTTATGCAAATGAGACTCCAACGTATGCTTTCTCTGCATTATCCCGAACTCGCTATCACTCTCACTGAAAGGAATACTAAATATATGTGTATTACCTTTCATTTTTAATGATTTATTATTATTGATAAATTTTCATTATAATTTGACATTGTCAAATCTCAATTAAATAGGTTTATTGAAGGCAAGGAACCCTATTCTATTCAGGAGTTACTCACATCCGAAGATCTAAGCGCACTTTGTTTATTGATTGAAAATAGAATAAGATTTAATTTTTTTCTTGAGTAAAATTGAAACAAAAATTATAATCAGATATTGATAATTTGGGGATTTTTTATCGTTACCTTCAGTTACAGAAAGGTGATAGGAACAACCATAGAAAAAGGCATTCAAAAATCTGAAACTTTTTCTGTTCACTGCAGTGAATCAATTTCAATAGGTTCTAAATAGTTCGAAAAAGTTGAAATCTTCAATGTCTTAAGATGAACTTGAATAAGTTTTTGTGAAGGATGAAAAAGTTAATGGAGTGATGGGCAAATGTACGATCCAATTATAATGAAACTGTTTCACAGAGAACCAATCAAGAGAAACGTTGATACAGCAACTTTTACTTAGTCGAGCTTGAAAATATTAGCTAATGTAGTGAAATAGCTTGATTGAAACCCGATAAAATGTTTACGTACATTTCCGAATTAATCAATAGAATAATAATTACTCCAAAGGTCAAACCAATGGGGGATGGTAATTAAACATTTTCAGCTATTTCAGTCAGAGCATTATGAAATTTAATGCCAACTACGTGGTATTAGGTGGCTTCGATACACGAATATTGAAATCGAATTCTACGAATTCTAGGAATTCTGGGAATTCCAGAAATTTAGTTTAAATGAGAACACGCGTAATGAACACAGAAGAGGAGCGTAATTATGAATTACAGTAATTTTCAACATGAGTAATCTATAGGTATACTCTAGCGCTACCACCATTATCGAGTAACCGAATCGTAAAGTGCACAATTCTAAGCTTTTGAAGTCTCACATAGTGGGAACAGAAATTATTCAATTTAATGCGAACTATGTGGTATTACGTGGTTTCAATACACGAATACTCGAATCGAATTCTAGGAATTCTAGGAATTCCAGGAATACAAGCTTAAATGAGAGTACAGGTAATGAACCGAGAAGAGAAGCATAATTATTAATAACAGTAATTTTCAACATGACTAAGCTATTGGCACGCTCTGTTGCTACCAACTTCATTGACCAACCGAATACTCCTAAAGTGCACAAATCCTAAGCTTTTGAAGTTTCACATAGAGGAAACAGAAATTATTGAAACATTCATTAGCCAGTCTAACAATAGGGAGCTACTTCTAGTAATGTGCTCTGAATTAACATTGATAATTGAATGTTTGACCGAGCTCGATTGTTTCGTGTTTGAACGAAAGAAGCTTACTTTATCGTCAAGACTCTGGAGAGTAACTTCCTTCAGAGTGAATAACAGTTCCACATTGGGTTACGTCGAAACTAAGTGGCTTTCCAAGCGATTTTGTCGATTTTGACCGAACCGTTCATCTCAATCAACGTTAAACTCTTCCTTACGATCAACCCTCAGCCTCCAAATAAAATCCAGGAAATGCAGTTTGACACCTTGAGCTCCACTCGGCTGCATCAATTTTTGATCTATTTAATATTGAACACTCATGTATATGCCGTTAAATTCTTAGAGCTATATACAGGGTGTTCCTAAATTAGAATAACAAAGGAAAATGAGAGATTCAATTTCCTTTTTTTTTTTTTAAAAGAACTCATATAAACATCAACGCTTTGTTTTCGAATTACTTTTTTGTGATTATTAAACCAATATCGAATCTTCAGTCATCTTTGCTACAGGTTGGCTAAATAAGTACCAAAGCTTATAATTCATTTATTCATCACATCTTACTAACTGAATCTTTAGAATAATTTCTATTCTCCGGAGGATTACTAGAGAATTGTTGGTTTACATTTTTCTCAACTATAAGTGGTTCACCGAAAAAAGTTCTGAAGCAAAGAATTTCATGAAGGAGAGCAGCTTTGAAAGATAACCTAAAAATAGGCCCATGTTTATAGGATTTTTTTTCTTAAAATGATCCGTGGAATCTGTGATTTTCGGTCGTACCTCCAATTTAGGAACACCCTGTATATATTATTATTAGAACTCTTTATTGCAAATTCATCAATTACACTCAGGTGCAAAAAACCAGAACAAGTTGATATTTCGTAAAATTTTCCTATTGACGAATTTAACTGAATTTTTCGGACCTTGAAACTGCTCTGAAAATTTCTTGTGTAGTGCATTCTATTTGAGAGTTATCGTTTACGAGATGGACGGTTGACTAGCCAGAAAGATATAATCGTGCTAGATCTCGACTCAATATTAAAAAACTACAGACTCTAGGATAAAACGAGAAAAATTTTATACCCCGTCGCATTCGCCATTTTGCAACAAGATAATCGGCGATTTTTGAGAGTGATACTACACTTCGCCAATATATAGGAAATAAAAGGAATAAAATAGGAAAAGGATGACTAAACATATTCGTCAAAACTGCTTGTCCGATTTGGATTTTCTTCTTGTTTTGGGGAACGTTGGATTTACCGAAGAATTGGTGAAATATTTCATGTTACTCACACAATCTTCTCATTTCTTTGACTGGTCAAACGTAATTTCTGATTTAATAGAAAACTTACAACTGAAAGGTACATATTGGAGATTTTAAAACCACATGTAATGACATGTGTACCATATAAAAGGAAAGTGGGTAGTTTTGTAGCACAAATGAATGTATGGATTCAAATTTGTATGAACCTGCAGTTTGTGTTCTATAAAGTGAATATTCACAAAGTTACAGGGTGTTTTTAAGCAAACTAAAATTCAATCAAATCTAGAATTCAAGCCTTATTTTTAAGTGGTTCGTTAACTCATTGGCGGAGTGTAGTTTCAATCTCAGGGAAACATTGATAATCTTGTTGCAAAATGGCGAATGCAACGAGGTATACAATTATTGGCCTACACTACCCTGTTCTTCAAAAAGAAAAACGTTCCAATCGGACAAGTAGTTATGACAAAAATGCATCTTGAACTCTGCCTAATTTTTAGGGGTGCGTTAATTTATTTTCGGAGTGTAGTTTCAATCTCAAGAAACATCGATTCCTTGTTGCAAATTGGCGAATGAGACGAGGTATAAAATTATTGGTGGAGTCTAGTTTGATTGTTTCTATATCTATGAAATTATAATTTCTTCTCATTATTGATGGAGGAATTGAGTTTCTTCAAAGGAAATTCCCATGCATCTTCTCTGCATGTTTGTTGTTGGAATTCCACGCATCTCAGGAAAAGTGAACCACTTAACCTGATCTGAATTTCAATTGGGATGGAATAGTTCGAGTCGAAGTACCATAATGAATTTACCGCAAACCCCTCAATTAGGGTCCATATTTCATGGTTGATGAATTCGGCGTATATTTCTTTGATGTAAGGCACAGCAGAATCTGGAGAAGAGGCAACGTAGGAACGCGCCCTATTTCTGGAGGGGTTCCATATTACTGGATTCATCTGGAAAGGGAGAACATTTACACATAACGGAAGACCTGGAGTGTAACACCTGAATTGTTTCTATGCCAATTTGGAACGAACTCATGAGGTCCCCTTCTATTCACCGACATTTAAAGTCGTTCAATATGTTGAAAAGAGTTAAGCTTGCGTTCTGTTATGGAATGTAATTTTACTCGATTTGCTATGCGGAATTCCCAAGAACATTTCTACGAAAATGGAATTCAAAATCATCAAATTTAGCCGGATCCACGATTCATCAAACTTGAATTGAAAAGGTGAAATAATTAATGAATAGTGAAGACTTGTCTGTTGGAGAATTTTTTTCAATATTTTAAAATTTCTTCATGAATATGTTGAAAAAATTCCATCGTATTATTTGCTTCATATTTCCATATGAAGATCGCTAACTCCCCAACTCATGCCGAATTAGAAAAAAAAACGTTGGGTGGATTGTGTTCACTTGCATAATAGAGAGGAATCAATGTTAGCGTCATATGAAGCCTGGAGAAACTCAATATGAAGCTTGTTTCTACCACTTTCAACATAAATCTCGACTTTCTCCCCACTGAGGGATTGGGGTAACTGGCTTTTCTACTTTTGAATGTGAGAGGTGTATGCTAAATAAACAGGGAAATCTCATCTGATTTGACTCGTTTCTCTGGTAATTTCCAGAGAGTTTCACGAGACAATACATTGCCTTGTGCTTTCGAACTTC
Source organism: Harmonia axyridis (assembly GCF_914767665.1). Taxonomy (NCBI): domain Eukaryota; kingdom Metazoa; phylum Arthropoda; class Insecta; order Coleoptera; family Coccinellidae; genus Harmonia; species Harmonia axyridis. The sequence goes on from NC_059508.1 coordinate 5,084,856, forward strand.
TATATAAACAAACAGCTAGGGCTGCTGAGTCGAATATTACATAAGACCAGATTCATTATGAAGGGTGGTGCAGCTGAATAGAATATTGAGCATTTAAACAATATAGAAATCAGCAAGAGTTATTCTTAGAATGTTTCACGTTCATTATACCTCCATCATAACAATGTTCCTGCAATTTGAAGCGAGTATGAGTTATAACAGTGAATTAATGCGTGAATACTTAGAATAACCTGAGAAGTTCATTGTAGGTATTCACTTCGCGTCAACTTTTGGGAAGTATGTTAATTCAAAAAGAAAAGAGGGGGCTCTTTTGACAGCAGTTGTTTTTGCTGTTTGATTTGAATCATTCAGAAATTGTACTTCAGCCTTGCATTGCCTATTTCCTTTCCTACTGAACTGAAACCATATCCAATCTTAAGTTGAGTCATTCTCCTGATCACTATATGGTTTGAGAGTCAATTATGAGTCCACACCTTTGATATTTTTGTTTTATATATAACAGAGAAAACGAGCGTGACAAAGTCTAGGATGAAGTGAATTATATCAAACGATAGAGAAAAAAGCAAAATTCAAATTAGAAATTCAGTCCGAAATACTGTCTCTGAATTAATATAAAAATAACAAAACGGCTTGCAGACAATTTTTCGATTCTAGAAAAGTACCTCCTCGAACGGAACTCGAACCTGGAACCTCCGAATCATTAGTCCAGCGCTCTAACCAACTGAGCTGCCAAGGAAGTTGAAAGTTCCAACCGCATACGAGGAACCCGTTCTTCCAGAATTGAATGTTAGTAATTTATTAAAAAAAAAATGAAACAATTTTATCTCACAATGTCCAATTGTGGGATACTCCAAGAAGAAGACATGGCACGAAACCAACCAATAGATAAAAGATGAATTGATGATAAAAACCATTGGAGATATAATGGAGAAACACATAAAATGTTCATTCCTAGAAATCCACTTTATCTTGATACCAGAATAGAACCTATTGAGATAAGAATGACAAACTGAATAAGGCATTCCTTAATAGGTTACTTCAGTTGGATGAAGTGATTTCCCAATACCAGGAAGACAGAAGGAAAACATCTAAGAGGAAACATCCAGAACTCCCACTAATAGCAAAAATCAAAAGTTTGATACGAGAAAATGAAATATACAACTTACTAACCTTTTACCTTGAACAAATTGAATGTACCAAAAATTGTTAAAATACAGGCTGAAGGACCCTTGGGCGATGGCCAATTATATATGTTATTATTATTATTGTTCATTGGAACGAACGAAACAATATGTAAAAAGCTAAATAAGTAGAATGTCCTGGTTAGACAGACTTGGTGAAGGGCTCCTATATGTAAAACGAAATAATTTCAGCGATGAATAAAACACCCATACTCAAGGGAAGTAATTTCAAGCAACTGTAGAAAAAATTGTGGTAAAAAAGAGACGTGAAGAAGAAATGTCTCTCCTATAGAAAACATAAGGAACACAATTTATTTATTATTATTTGGTAAAAATTAACATTCGGTAGTTGAGTGACATTTTTGTGAATCAATATTCGATAGACTAAAGAAGTATTGAACCCTTTTTTGATACGATAAGTCTACCAGGAAATATGAAAAGTGTTCAAATATATCTCTTAAATAATGAAAGTTTACAATTACGCAATTATCTCATTCCTTTGGCAATATGAGCATGATAAATTGTGTGGAAAAGTTCGAAAAGTAAAAAAAAACCGTATTCAGTTCAGATAACTCTACACTAATGGAAAATTGATTTTGTATTCAACTTCATTCCGGAGGACTTCCAGTCAATAGGTATCGAGGTTTTCATGCCCAATAGGCCTGATGAGAATCTGCATCGACATCCTGAGAAGTCATTCTCTCACTTATCGGTTCGAGTGCCTCGAACTTCAGGCCAAAAAAAAAATAGCTTCATCGTGTCCTGCATTAGCATAAGTATGCTCGATAGAGTGAAGTTATCGTACCTATTCGGGTTTCTAAGAGCTTTATAAGCTGTGGCATAAAGGGATACGTAGGAGGAGCTGGTATTTATCCACTATCATCATATATTTCCAGGCAGATCGCCAGAACCTTACGAGCTTTCAGTCTAGGTGAGTCATGTCTCTTTTCATGATATCTAGGAGATTATTTAATGGCTCGTTCCAATATCCTGACTCTCGGAATCACTATTGGGTTAGTTTGGGCACTCTGAGGCGATTAGGATTGATAGCATGTTCAACAACAATCTTTTATGATCCTCGATGTTGGTCAGAAATGCGAATGGGAGCTGTATATTAATTTCGAGGATTCCAATGTTAATCATCCACTTTTCTTCAGATTCTTGGACGTTGTCGAGAAGATTATTTCAAATTCGATGGGTTATAAGAATTCTGGTACGATACTTCGGAGTGGAGCGAATATACAAATTGAATAATTCATTTTAGTCCCTTCATTGTGAGTGAACCATTCGAAAGAATTGTGATAGAGACTTGAAATTTTCAGGATAGCCTTAGGTTCCGCATATCTAGGTTGAATTCTTTAATGGACAAAATCTGTTTTATGGTTCTGGAGTTATATCTACATAAAATTTTGTTTTCTCAATGTTTATTGAATTGTTAAGTTCGATATTCATTTTGATATACAGGATCTTGCAATACTGCGCTGCGTTTTCATAGCTGCCGAAGCAGAATCTTAGCAAGCTGGTTCCTTGTATTTTCATTTCTGCAGGAAATTATTTCCTAATATAACAACAACAACATACAACAAATCTCTATATTTCAAATTACTCCACCTCCACCTAAATCATTACTTAGGCACTATGAAACAGTGTCACAATACATATTAAAAAAAAACAATTTTCAGGATACAAACTCTGAAATACAATAACGTTCCAATTCTAATGAGTATTCAAATAAATGTTTTTTGAATGATATTGTTTCCTTATTGGCCTTCAATGATGTGGGAAAATTATTTTGAAATTTCAAGCATCTGTATTCCAGTTGTTTTTGTGTTGTTGTTAGATTACACTTAGGGTAGTTAAAATCAAGTGATCTTGGTTGAGTAGCTGTGTTCAATTTTGAATTTTTCGAAGAGAAGTGGATTTTTGTGGAGAAATGAGAGACATTCTTGAATATACATAGAATATATTATCAGTCCAATTTTCTTGAATATTCCTCTTCAGGATTCTCTATATGTACAGGATGTTCCAAAAAAATTATCCAACGAATGGGTGATTTTTTAATTGGACCAACCTGTATATTTTCGTATTTTTTCAATGGCCTCAAACAGCTCTTCCATAATATTTGGAATATGTTTCCAACGGTACCGATCGTATTCAGAGAAAACTGGAAAAAGTTGCATCAGTTGTTCGATAAAAGTCCTCTACCGATTGTCAGAAGCAATCGTAGTACGAATTTGAAAAGGAATATTTTAAACTGGAAGATTTGCCTAGTCATCGCTCCTAAATGATCAACTTGTCATATGCAGAGTGTCCGATATTAATGTCCAATATAATACCCCTGGGCGTCAACATAAACATGATGATGTTTTTTGAATAAGCAACACATATTGATCACATGTCTATTAAATAATTCCATCAATGTTGTATCGGCGTTCCAATAATCCATTATCAATCGAGTAATTCTTCTTTGAATCTCAAAGTTAATTTCGAATACAATGAATCAGGATGAATTTTCGAGTAAATAAAATGGTTGATTTTCATGTTGGAGCTGTGCTAAATAAACTGTTTATTAGCAAAACGAACTGCAGAATATCCTGAGGGGAGACATCCAAAAGAATCGAGTTTTCGGAGGCATTCGAACAAAAAAGATGAAAGGATAAAATCGGTCACTAACGAAGACAAGGAGCTTGAGGTTTTACTGAATGTAACAGAAGATCCACAAACGAGACAAAGTAAGCTTGCTGTAGTTTGCGATATAAGTGGGCGTTCATTACAAAGAATCCTTAAAAAGCATAACTCTGACTCCTACCACATTCAGATACACAAGAAGCTTGTCTACAATGATTTTAAAAACTTTCTGTAACTGGACAAGTTTCCAAATTGAACAGAATCCAACATTTTTCGGATTTGTTTCATTCAGCGATGAATCGACGATTTTGAAAAAGCGCGCAAAAGTTTCTGAATCCAAGTCGATGCTTTTTCCATTTTCATTGCCATTGTACCCACAGATAATCAAACAACCTCAAACTACGTTCAATCAATATTTGTAGCATGTTAATATAACGAGCAATTTGTACGTCAATAGGTGTCGAATTTGTTGGGAATTATCCTAGCAGGTTGAAGTTGAATGAATTTCCGTTAGCCATCAGTGGAAGCCATGATTGAACTCCTCTTTATAATTGAAGTTCATCTCAAGGAAATTTAAAAGGGGGAGGGGATATGACGGAGGTTCACTCGTAGAATGAAATCAGATTTTTAAAAATGTTTGAGATGGTCTGAAATGACTGAATTGGGAAGGCTTTGATGTCTATATGATTAGGTTCAGATGCAAGATGAGATTTTCATTCACGGTTCTTTTATTTTTCATTTCCAATAAGGAACCTTGAAAACCTCCAAGGAAATGAGAATTACCTTCTCTTCAGATTGTCATAGTTTTATTTCGAAATGAAAGGAATCAAAAACAAACCAAATACATCGAATTGAGTTGAATATCATGTCAAGGTGAAGGTGCTGTAGGAAAAAAATGGAAAAAAAACTTCAGCACCCTGTATCTCGAAAACAAAGCGTTTGCGTGCTCATGTTCATAAGACTTTCTTTCAATGAACCGAGTAATATGTCATTTTCATTTGCAGCTCCGATTTTGGAACACTATGTATAATAAGCACTCGAATGATCAAGTCAAATTTAAAAGGCATTTTAATATCCGCACCTCCCAATTCGATATACTATCCTATAACAATGATATTTTAAACGTTTCTCATATATACCTTCATTCAGTTCTGTGGTCTGCTGGGCACAATAAGAGTATGTATGAACGAGCGCTCAAACGCTACTGAAATAAGGTCAGTGTTTTTCTCCATTTTTTTTATTAGGTGTACAACTTTCCTTCCATCATTTTGCAATAGATGGCTGTAGCGGTAAGTAGTAGTCGAAATAAATAGATCGTAAATATTAGATAATAAGCTTAGGTATTTGTAAACATAGCGACATCATAAGGTTATTCTCGATTAAACATGTCAGCTTACGAGCCAAATTCTCGCCATTTGCTGGAGGTTTTAATTTTTTGCTTTAATATGAAGAAATAATAATAATAAACGCCTTTATTGGATAGATGCGGCTGAGGCTCATCGAATGCTCTCAAATACCTATGGTGAGGCCGCTATTAGTGGAAACGTGCCGAGAGTGATTATAACGCTTCAAGAACGGTGATTTGGACGTCGAAGACCAATGGATGAAAAAAGGTTTTCGCAGATGCAGATTTGGAAGCATTACTTCATCAAGACTCGTGTCAAACGCAACAAGAATTGGCGGGATCACGAAATTCATAGAAATTTTTCAGAAACAAGTAAATTGGGTGTTATACGAATTGAAGTCGAGATATGTTAAACGGCGTTTGTTTACTTTTGAACAACAGCTTGCAAATTAAAGACGGAGGAGATTTCTGAAAAAGGACCTATCACTGAGATAACCCCAAGAAAATCTTGGAGATATTCCGGTCATGCTTCCACGTCGACGGCCAAACCGAATATTCACGGTTCCAAGGTAATGCTCAGTATTTGGTGAGACCAGCTCGGTGTAGTGTATTATGAGTTCTCAAAACTAACTGAAACAATACCAGGCGATCGTTATCCAACGCAATTAATGCGTTTGAGTCGGGTATTGAAAGACAAACGGCCGCAATTCAACGAGTGACATGATGAAGTGATGTCACAGCATGATAATGCTCGACCCCATGTTACGAAAGTCAAGACATTCTTGGAAACGTTGAAATGGGAGGTCCTACCCCACCCGACGTATTTTCCAGACGTTGCTACCTCGGACTATCACTTGTTTCGATCAATGTCACACAGTCTGGCTGACCAGCACTTCCGGTCTTATGAAGAAGTAAAAAATTTGATCGATTCGTGGATCGCTTCAAAAGATGACCAGTTTTTTCAACGCGGGATTCGTACGCTGCCCGAATGATGGGAGAAAATAGTGGCCAGCGATGGACAATACTTTGAATAATAAATGTTTAACAAGTTTGTTACAATAAAGCCTCAAATTTCGGAAAAAAAAACGACGGAAGCAAAGTTGTACGCCCATGTATATTCCTCAATTTATACCTACGTTCTAACCATTGCGGCATCTACTGATATGAGTTGTTGTGGAAATGCCGAAGAAGGTAAGGAGATGATGAGAAAAAATCCAATAAGCGTTCTAGGGCACGTGACATCTCTTATTTTGGGAACTTAAGCAGAATCAGGCCAAGCGTCAGCGACGACACACAGTTACAAAATTCTTTTAATATAGACTTTAATGAAATTCCGGTCTGGTAGAAAAATTGATATCGACAGCAGAAGTGGACGAACAGATGAAACATCGACAACACTCGGTTCCGATGGAGTCTCCGAAAAGAACTTGATTAGATAGTATGACGAAATCAGGGAGCTTAATGTTGGCAAAGCTGGAATATCTAGCTGTGGTTCCCCTCACATTAATGAAGTCGTTTCAGTGCAGACTGTTGAGAATTTCTCGTTTTTGAAAACTGTTCCCGCTAGGGATTGAGGCTTTCTACCGAAATGAAGAAGGGCTCATCAAAATTTATGGGTGGTAGTTTCATTAGCCAAGGGCGTGTAAAGGTTTGTACACATTCGCCGCTTCTATCTTCAACTTAACTAAGGAAATCACACATTGGAAATTTCTTGTACACAAGACATAATGAAAAGTATGTTTGGACAGTTTCCGAAGTGCTTCTCCTGAATTATAAAATGATTGAATCATTTAAATTTTGTATTATAAAAAAGTAGTCTATTAATATTGGAGAGTGAACAAAGCTTGAATAATCATATGAAATGAAATGAGGAAAATGGAAGACCTATACACGTAAAATATCTACTCGATCGAATCTATTGTGACTGCAATAATAGGTTATTGTTTTTCGATATTCTCCGCAAAATTTCTATGATTCTGAATACGCTATCCGTACAAAATTTGCACGAAGTTTGAAATGGCTACGCAAAAATTAACCCGAACGGAAGTGTGACCAATGAAATATTGTGAACTTTGGTTGATTTAGGAAATATTGCCTAAATTTCTTCCGATATTATCCTTGAATGTTCTATGGTTCTCATTGAGCAATCAACATAAAATAGTATACAAGGCTTGAAATGGTCATTCTACATTCTAATGTAAATTTACATCTCGACTGACTTCGCAGTTTTGACATCAACAGCAAACAATATTTCGAACGGCTATATTTACGGAATCCCTAGTTGGATTTTGCTCATTAACGAACTTAACCGCGGCATTCGAGATTGGAACCTACCCCGAATATTTCAAGTTTCTGGGTCATTCCATTCGAAGGTAAACGTGTAACCGAATATAAGGACGGATTTGTCATTTGTGAGTAAAACCTTATCGTTTGTGACCAATCCCGGTTCAAAATTCGAATATCAAAGATATTGCGGAATGAAGCTTCCGAATTCTTGATTGTGATCTTTTGATTTTTCGAAGGATATTTTCAGCGATTGCATTAACGAACTTAAGATGGATTCTTTGTTCGATGAATTCGTCTCTTGAAAAATACGCCAGACTCATTTGAACTGACGAAATTAAGCACTGTGAAAAAATTGAATAACAAAAACCTCAAAATTCGCGAGAGTGTAGGTTGCCTGTATAAAGAATAATTTGTACAATTCCTCCGATCTGGCTCTCTATACAGGGTGATTCTTTGACTTGTTCATATATTTCAACCGAAGTGTCTTGAAGAAGAAAACACTTTTTTCATTCAACATTTTTTCCGATTCAGCTCGGTTGAAAAGATGCAGGCTGTTGAAAATCCATAAAAAAATGTAATTTTTACTTATCTCGCAAATGGAATGAAATCGAAGGAAATTATTTTAGGAATAGAGTTTTCTGTTGATGTGATGAATCTTTTTCGAACATAAAATTCCAATCAAGTCCAGTCAACTCCAGAATGCCCAATATACTACTGAAAATCTACAAAAGGTACAAGAGTTCAAGCTACTTACACTTACACTACAAGCTACTGTTTTGATGACGTTGAAAAAACAATATAATACAATACTAAGTAAGAAAAAACATCGAATCGAAAAAAAATTGTGAAGGAAAAAAGTGTTTCTTTCAACATCAGGAATCTTCGGTTGGACTATATCAAAGACTCACCCTGTATAAGCATTTCTCCCCCATAGAATTTTCGATTAATTTCAAATGAATATTTTGTACTGCAGAATCCTGATCCTAATTGTTATGGAATGAATAAAATAAAACAGAATAATTTCCACTCAATTAATTCATTGGAAATTATTCTGTTTTATTTTAATGAATTTCTGCCATGTAAGGATCGAATCCATCATATAGTTATGGAATGATTGGCATTTTTCATTATGTATTTTGAATGGTGAATTATTTGAATCCATATCCGAATTAAACGCGAAATCATTTGTTCTGCAATATGAACCTTTGCTGTTCATTCAGTAAAATTCAATCAGATATCGAATACAAACTCAACTCAACAATACATCGACGAATGTATTACGTTTAGTGGACATATAGATAAAATTCCATCAAAAATGGCTAAAGGGAATTATTACTATCATGTGGTGGTAACAGGTTTTTCAGTAGGAGTGATAAAATTTAAAACGGTTATAAAAGTAACATTGTGTATTATTTTTTGACATACATGATGTCATTTGTGTACAGTTGGTGATACGATTCAATCATGGAAAGATTCACGCTCCAACTGGGTTTTAATATTGTTTTATCAAAATCATTGCTCATTCGTGAACACTAAGAGAAATCCAAGAAAAATTCATGGACAACATTATTGAGTTGATCAGCTCAACTATTGGAAAACCCTTACTCAAATAAATTGTACACGTTTGATAATGAAACGAATATTGAATGCAATTAGATATATCTGCTGCAAAATAGTTAATCGAATTTTAATTAGTTCGAACTGAATCTTGAACTTCTGATTAACAGTTGGTCGACAATTTCTAGCTTTATTGTTAGCCCAGATGAATAGGATCTCTTCGTGGACCAGGGGTGGATGGAGTTAGATCAATACGTATTTGGGAGTTAGGGACAGTTTTCTTTTTCGGCAGAGTTACCCTATAGGTTCAACGAACTCTCCCCCATGTAGCTACAGGGCCTTGTTACTTTGAAACAGGTACAGCATCCCCAGTTCTAACAATTTGTGAATATTTAAATTCGAACAGGAGAATTTGTTTGCGTATATCTGCATTGAATTGATAGGAAAAATCATTCAAATGATCCAATATTGGTTGATAAAATGGTTGTAATTCCTTTTGAATTTTGAGAAATAAAATTACGAAAAATCATTGACTCAGGAGGATTTTCGGTATGAATCTCAATCCAGTCAAAATGAAAATATTGGGTTGGTACTTTCTTCGCTATTTTGCTCAAATTTTTGGAGATCTGGTGAGGCGTTCAACACAGAATTTTGCCTCAAACTTGAAATTGATAATTTACAGATACATGATGTAAGTTTCAATTCGTTTGAAGTTATAAAGGAGATATAGGATTTTTATTCAATATTCTGTTCGAAATTTATGAGTTTTTTGGCAAAGGGAGCTCACTGAGGATTGTGGAGATCACTAATGGAATGATCAGTTCAGCAGTCGGATATCTCTGCCATATACACCTTAGGATTTTTCGTTTGGACGAACGGACAGAATTGGATGTGACCACGAATTCATCGTCAGTTAGTTGGACCTTATAATTTTAGAAAATTCCTGCCTCGAAATTCGTGAAATATAGCACTCTATTCAGCAAGTAACCAGCGTTAAAAAAAAAGATAAAATTGCAAAGCCTTGTTGTGGCTCAATTGTAACTCTAAATGTACAGTAAAATATTTCGTTGAAAGTATTCAACAGTGTTTATTCGACACGAGATGAGAGAAAATTGGATCAAAGACCTTTTCACGTCGCTAATTGGGAGGATATTTCGATTTTCCTTTAACTCGCTTCGAATGGACAATTATAAAAATATTCAAAATATTCCGTTTGTCGAGCATGCTAGAGACACCATTCCGATTTGCGAATGAAAGCTTTCTACAGATCTCTTGAAATGGAAAATTGTACCGTTTAACAATCCAGATCAAACAAATTTTGTCCTTTTTCGTCACGTTCCTGGAGAAAGTGAATGCGCCTGATCATTCAATCTATTCGTCTCTCACGATCTGAAACGGTAAATGCATTCATAAAATTCAGTACTAGATACTTTTGCAAATCTCTGTATCAATGGAAAATGGAAGAATGGGAAATATGAATTGGTTGTCGTGAATTACGTCACTCTGAATACACAATGATTTTATGAATGGGTGCACAGGCTCTTTTCAATGAAATTAATCGTATTTTGGAGAAACGTGAACATTCATCGATTTGGTTTTTGAAGAGAGTCTTTCCATTTAGAATCAAATATGAGATTACATGAACGAATTTGAAAATCATTTGAAATTAAAGATTGACGAGCTTTTAGCAAAAAAGTTATTTGCTTGTTCTTACATAGACGTACAACTTTGCTTTCACCTTTTTTTTCCGGTTCGAGGCTTTATCGAAAAAAACTGGTTATACATTTATGACTCAATGTATCGTCCATCGCTGGCCACTACTTGCTCCCATCTTTCGGTCAGCGATGGATCCAATTTCTTACTCCTTCATAAGTCGGGAAGTGCTGGTTAGACAGGCCGTGTGCTATTGATCGAAACAAGTGATAGTCCGAGGTAGCAACATCTGGAGAATACGGCGGTTGGGGTAGAACTTCCCATTCGAAATTTTCTAGTATGTCTTGACTATTTTCGCAACATGGGGTCACTTAAATAAATCACTTTATCATGTCTCACGTTGTATCGCGTCCGCTTGTCTTTTAATGCTCGACTCAAACTCATTAACTTCGTTCGACAACGATCGCCTATGATTGTTTCAGTCGGATTTCTTCATATCAAAGCAGAAAATTAAAACCTCCCGCAAATGATGAGAATTTGGCTCGTAAACTGACATATTTAATCGAGAATAACTTTTTGATGCAGACACAAATCGACTAATATTTCGATGGCGTTATGTTTACAAATACCTAAGCTTATTGTATGACATATACGATCTATCTATATACCACTTACCGCTACAGTCATCTATTGCAAAACGGCGGAAGCAAAGTTGTACACCAAATATTTTATGCAAAAGAAGAACGAAATCCTTAACAACCACAAAGTATATTGTTTGTAAGAGAATGATCATTGTTCTAAATTTTCAATATAATTTATTTCCCAAGCGATGTGCTAAAAGTACGATAGATGGAGTTTTATGTTAGGCATTGCTCACAAGTTCCACTCAGCTGTCATGATTAATTTTTTTAAGTTGATTCTCTCCATTGAATCTATGAAAAAAACTGTTTGCATTCATGGGTCGTAAACCCATACTTTGCAAATTGAAGGTGGATTGGAATGGCTACGTCGAGTGTCTCTTGTACGTGTAATATAAACAGAGGATCAATTAAATATTTAGAGGTGTCTCAGGGAGAACAGACGTTATAAAATTGCCTGCGGACAAACTATTCCCTTCACCATACATTCAAAAATTTAGCAGGTAAATCTGAAATATTCAGAATCGGACTGGTGCCAAGTTCTTACTGCCAGAAGAATCGACCTTAGGTCGAGTAGGTAAGACATTCATTATTTTGTGGAGGGTCCTTTATGGAGTCGAGTTTGTTTTGAAATCTAGAGTATCTTGATGCTTTGTGAGCCTTTTGTACACATAAGATGGGGAGCTGCGAGAGTTTTACTCATGTATGACGATAACAGAACAAACGTCCGGTTTTCTGAATAAACGCTACAGAATGAACTCTGACGTAATTAATCCATTTAAATGCCATTTACCATGTGAAAAATGAGGGGAACACTGACGTGGAGCTTTTGAGCTATGTATATGCAATTGGCGCACGAATATACGATTTAATATGGTTGCGAATTGCGATGACACTATTAACAGGATGTTTCGCAAGAAGCTTGCAATGATTATCGAATAAAAACATATGTCTAGAGGATTGAAATGTTGACAGAATTGTTTTTATGTCATTGTTTTGACTTCAGCTCTTACGGCACCCGATTTCCTTGTTTCTGAATCATTTCCATGACTTTCAGGAGTTTTTAAATGGCTTGTTGCATCACTACTAACGATTCTGTCAATTCTTGTTGCGTTTGAAACGAGTCTTGATCAAGTAATGCCTCCAATTCTGCATCAATTCTTTCACTGTCATACTGGCCTTCGACGTCAAAATCACCGTTCTTGAAGAGTTGAAACCACTCTCGGCACCTTTTTCATTATCACTGGCCTCACTATAGGTATTTGAGAGCATTCGATGAACCTCATCCGCAGATATATTCATATTAAAGCAGAAAATTAAACTCTCACGCGAATGACGAGAATTTGGTTCGTACGCAGACATGTTCAATTGATAATAACTCTTTGATGCAGACACAAATCGACTAATATTCTGACTAATATCTATTGCAAAATGAAGGAGCAAAGTTATACACCTAATATAAAAAATTTGAGAAAGTTGGAAAGATGGAGAGAGAAGCCCCTACATGAACGACATTTCAACGAGGTGAACCAGGATCATGTCGACCCTGAAGCGTTGAACTGTTGGCTCACATCAGGTGCGATGTATCCAGAAACGGAAGGTTTTCTTTTAGCCAACAAGATCAAGTTATCTCAACGAGAAATTGCTGCAAGCATATCATAAAGGATTGCACTATTACTGACGATCGATGCCGATATGGGTGTCCAACGAATGAGACAAACCAACATATCACGGGAGGATGTCAAATATTTGCAGGAAATGAATATAAATAGAGACATGATGAAGTAAGAATGATACTACACTAAGAATTCGTAACCATATTATAACTAATTCATTCTGAAAAAGTGCCATACAACAGTTTCCAACCTGAGACCATTCTGGAAAACGAACGCTATAGACTGTACTAGGATCGTACAGTTTTGATTGATAAAACAGTTTCTCACAACAGACCACATACAGGGTGTCCCGTAAAGACCACGTCAAACCGAGGGAGACTGTAGATCAAAGGATAACCCACCTGCTATGATAAATTCTCAATATAAAAGTCTTACCGTTTTCGAGATACTTTTTTTTTTTGAAAATAATGAATTTTTGCCCCTTTCAATAGTTTTGTCCTTACGGTTGGTACAATTTTACATCTTTCTGGTTAATTTCTTCAGTAAAATATTGCTGAAGAATGATTTTAACGTTTACGTCAAAAACATCCTCCGAATATTTTAAAGGGGGCCTATGAGAAATATTTTTGTTGGAAATTTTGGTAGTGGATTATTTTGTTCATGAAGTTGTACCGAGCTAATGCTGCACAGTACACCAATAAATTGTCTATTTTATAGTGATTTCAAAGAGGTATCACACAAGTCATTTGTTATTCAAAGAAAAAAGATATGGCTGTTTTTATCCAAATGAGTACGTTTCTGAGAAAATCAAGTTTGTCAATTCTGTTAAGAAATCTTCGATATTGCATTACTTAGTGAACAATGGCAATTGCCTACGTGCGGAAATATTACTCGCATAATTATTCACCTCAACGAAATTCAATTTTGCCGGCAAATTTTGCGAAAACATCATACAGATCCAGATTTTTTCAATAAGATCATTTGGAGCGAAGAGTCCCTGTACCAAACTTTCCAATGAAAATATTTCTCATAGCCCCGCTCTAAAATGTTCGGAGGATGTTTTTAATGTAAACGTTAAAATTATTCTTCAGCAATATTTTACTGAAAAAATTAACCAAAAAGATGTAAAATTACCAACCGTAAGGACAAAACTACTGAAAGGGGCAAAAATTCATTATTTTCAAAAAAAAATATCTCGAAAACGGTAAGACTTTTATAATGAGAATTTTGTCTTAGCAGGTGAGTTTGATCTACATTCTCGCTCGGTTTGACGTGGTCTTTACGGGACACCCTGTATACGAGAACAATTCCAATTATCATCTCAACAACTAGAATAGCACCTACCCAAAAATCTCACGAGAAATAACAAGCAACTAGGTGAGTGTATATTTAATATAATGCAAAAAGCTGTTCTTTTAGGAACTGCGAGGACGGTGAGAAAATTCCTAGGTGGCGACGAACAGGACCAAGGATCGGCGGGATCGCGTGAGAGAGGATCAGAAGTGGGACCGGACAAGACCGAGCTCTACACTTCTGATATTTTAAATATCTGGGATTGAGTGAATGTTCCTCTTAGCGGGGAATGAGAAAGCCGATTGCCAGTGGAGTTTCATCTCCTACGCGCATAAGCTAAAGTCGAGGGATAATAAAATCTCAAATCGATCGGATCGGAAATATATTTCTTGGAATTCTGTGATCCTGATGATAAAATCACCTTGAAATTTTCCCCCCAGACCTTGAACTTCTTAAGTGACATCAACACCCAGAATCTCAACTCCGTCAGTTTGTGGTCAAGAGAATATTGAGTAATTTCTTTTCAATATTACTCCTGCATTTTTTGTGGTTCTGGATATGCTGTCAATTTAAAATATGGCACGAAGTTTAATTTTTTTACATCCAAATGTAAATGAGTTCTGTATTCTCCATCATAGTTCATTTCTTTCAATAGATGCTGAAAGCTTCCATCTGTGCTTTATCATCCCGTTCGGGAAAGAAGAGGCATATAATTCAAGCGAAAATGAAGGATCTCTCTTTAAGAAAAAGCCAGCAGATACATCACAACAGATTTCTAGTTTCCTCACCGATTGTTGATATGTCAGACGTGTGTGGGTTGCCTGGAAATGATTTACGTGGAATTCCCTGGACTATTGGCCTATCCTGGCCATACGAAAAAACTTACTTCATGTAAATATATCTAGAAGATTTACATGAATAAACCATTTCCTTCAACGCTGTGGATCAGATTTTTCGAATCACCTTCTTTTACGGCTTGCCATAAATCAGAATCTGATCATTATTCCGATATATTCAATCACTATACCAAACTGAAATTAGAATTGTCTGAATAGAATTCCTAGGTTGATATCTTCTTTCCAAAATGAAAAGGATGAATTTTGTTTTTTTTCTTGTTTTCAATTTTATACGAATAAATAAAAGTAGATGCATTCATCTACTTCAGAGTGTTTGAAGTGATTTAGAAATCCTTTCCTTCGCTGAGTTTGTGAAACAATTATTATCTTTCCTGATGCAGAGTTTGAGCAATATTGAACATTGTGTTTATTTTATAGTTATCCAATTTCTGCAAGATAACGAAAGATAAATATATGCATTTTAAATGAAATTTTGTATACTGAAGTGATTGAAAATAATAGAAAATTCCTCATAAGGAATCAGATTTTGCATTACGGTGATGTATTTCCAGCCAAACACTCAAGAAATGTTGTCGTATAATTAATTTTCCTGAGATCGATCTGCTTAAATTTTTTTGTGTGTTCATGATATCAGTAGGAGAAAGATGAAACATTTTTCCTGATGCAGATTTTGAGTAATATTGAACATTATGTTTGTTTCAGAGTATTTCATTTTCTGCAAGATATCGAGAGATAAATATACAGGGTGGCCATTTGAAAACGAAACAGACGAGATTACAGACGAAATAAAGTTTTTCGATAGAAATGCTCGGACAGGTCAATTTCTGTTTCGAGGGGGACAACTAAAGATGTAGGTTACGGACGCATAGCGCTTCAACCCTTGCTACTACAACCCTCACCCCCAAATTTTGAATAGGGAAGATGGGGTGAGTGATACCTCATTTGAAAGGTATTTTTATACTGATTTCAGCACAGTAATTGTTTTTTTTCTTTTTATGCATTAGTTCTCGAAATATTCTTAACTAAGTATTTGAAAATGAAGTGGTCTTTTCATGGCACTTGTAGTATTTTGTGAAAAATCGACATTTTGAGCTTCAAAACAACCATGACTGTGGCTTCCTTCCTAACTAACTAAAACATGAATATTTCGAGAACTAATGCATAAAATGAAAAAACAATTACTGTGCTGAAATCAGTATAAAAATACCTTTAAATTGAGGTATCACTCACCCCATCTTCCCTATTCAAAAATTGGGGGTGGGGGTTGTAGCAGCAAGGGTTGAAGCGCTATGCGTCCGTAACCTACATCTTAAGTTGTCCCCCTCGAAACAGAAATCGACCTGTCCGAGCATTTCTATCGAAAAACTTTATTTCGTCTGTAATCTCGTCTGTTTCGTTTTCAAATGGCCACCCTGTATATGTGATGATAATATTGGAAAATTCGTCAGAAGGAATCAGATTTTGATTTACGGTGATGTATTTTTCGCCAAAAATTGAAGAAATATTACCGCATAATTAATTCTGGTTGATATTTTTCGTGTAATATCAGTAGAAAAAAGGTAATGTTTGATCGTAATATGTTTGTGAACGATCAATAACCATGCGAACGGTGATCTTGATTACAAGAAAAAATTAAACTCGTTTGGAAATCCGCTGTGATTCCTTTCCAACTTTCTCCTTTAAAGTCATTATGGTTGCTTTTCTGATGGCATTGGAGATCCTGAACAAAAAAAGGGTTCGCAAGGAGAATGTAATCGTCCGAGCTCCATGAGAATTGCGTTATTCTGACAAACGCCAGTGGAAATGAAAATGGTGACAAATCTCGGCCAAATCGTTAGTGATTTTCCACTTGGAGATACGTAAGGGAAGAAGAGTTAACAGAAAAACTGTCGCAGGGAGATGTAACTTGGGATCAGGTTATTCTATATATCAAGCTGGATCCCGTTCATCCAATGAAGAAAATCGAGGAATGAAAACATTTCACCTCCGAAAAACTACCGACTGGGATCTGTTCACCTCTACCATTCATTTCCCAGGATATTCTCATTTTCTGCTTCGTGGGCATGAATGAAAACTTGTTGAATGGAAATTTCCATTTCCAATAATTCATACAACATTTTTGTGTTTAGTTTACCGATTATGGCACTCTCCATAATTATTCGAGTTGAAATATTCATAAGTTCAACCCACAATGTCATTCACTAGGATCTACTATTATTCAATTTCCTCCAACTACATATTATTTCATATTATTCTGTAGCAACAACCGTAATTTTCATTGGCGAATTGAATAATGCTTTTACACTTTTCAAATAAAACGAGGAGAGCACTGACGTTACTATGGAGCTTCCAAGCCCTCGTCATTCAGGCGCTTTTGGTGACTACATAACTGTGTATAATATGCGGTCTCCAAGGGTACGTTCGTTCACACTGTAAAACGAACGAGTGCTCAAAAGCCGTCCTCATTTTTCCTTAGTATTCTGCTTGAATAATCTATGGTTCTTATGCCGCTATCAACACGAAATTTCTGTATACGGGGTGTTCCTAAATTGGAAAATTACAGATTTCTCGGATCAAATTCAGTTTTGTTTACTATAAACATGCAATTGGTTGGTAGATCCTAATAAAAGATGAAAGTTCGATTATTACATTGAGAGTTCCAAATCAAAAGACAACCCATTATAGTTGTTAATAATTCTTAGTTTATAAGCCGAAGTTTTTACTCTCCTATAGCTATTGAAGAATTGTCAGATCTTATGAACTTCGGCGAAGAAAGATTGACTCAGTTAAAAAACTAGGACTTTCATCTCTACGAAGAAATAATTTGCGAGATAATTTGTAAATTTGCGAAGTTGATTATTCATTCTTGTATATATACATATGCATTTCGGAATCATTTATGTAGGATCCACTTATTGTTCCCTGTAAATACTTGAGATGGTCAACCGGATGCTTGGAGACCTATTAGTTTCTTCAAGTTTCGAGGGCATGACACTTTCAATGAATTTACAGGGAACGAATTGTTATTGTACATATAATGTAAAAAGGATGTGTTATTCTTCGAGGTGTCGAAGATATGTCATGGAGTTGTAAATCTTGAAGAGATTTACTGGGGGGTTGTGAAAGTTCGAAGACAATACGGTCGTACCAGATGTGTCACATCTGTGGGTTTCCAGGAATCCGCGAAGATCTTTGTGGGCGGTACGGCAAAGCTCTTATTGGACTAGGGGATGGTACTTTCCCTAAGGTTGTGGTCAAACCGAAAGAGGGGGGTCGATATTTGAGACAAGGTAAGTTCCAATCGGCGGAGAGAAAGTTCAAGTTAAGTCGAGAGGCAGTTCAAGTTAAGTCGAAGACGAGTAAAGTTCGGTTGGTCAACTTTAGACGTAAAACAAAAAGATGCTTCGCGGACTAGATTAAGACGAGTCGCGAACGAGTTAGAGACGAGACGACCGAAAACTTGAAGTACGACGAAGACGTTTCGAGTAATCAACAAACGAGTTGAAGACGAAATTCAGTACCGTAGTGAGAAACTTGTAATTAAGACGTAATTAGGATCATCTCAATACTGAGTTTGTACTGTATAAGTGTGGTTTTGTAAATAGATGTAAATAATTCAAAAGAGTTTAATTATTGCAAATCCAACAAAGTCACGGAGAAAAAGACGAAAGGCCAGGTAATCGAATCATACCTCTAGACGATCGATTAACCAAGCCTACATTTATACAGAATGAGTCTTCGATTTGTACCTATATTTCAACCGAAGATTCCTGAGGTCAAAGGAAACACTTTTTTCCTTTACCATTTTTTCCAATTTGGCTCGGTTGAATTGTGAAATACTTATGTGAATATGAAAGGTGTTTGATGAACCTGGCCTTTTGTCTCTTCCATTGCGCTAAATTCAGAAATCAGAACCACAGATAAACGACTGGGCTCGGGCAGTTCGAGTTGTAACAAAAAAAGTTTCAGTATATACAAACTGATTATTTCCGGTATAGAATTCGATAATTCCATACAATTTAATAAAAATGATAGAGCGAATGGTTCGGATAACGAGGGCTTAAAAATGGGAAATTTGAAATCAAATATCAATTCATTGTTTTGCAGAATACTCTTCATGAGATTAAAATGTTTTTCCATTACGTTGGATCCGAATTTTTAAGCACCTTTTTTTCTCCGCTTAAGCTACCTCGGAAATATGTTATTCCGATGCATCGATTGTTATTTCAGGCATCGAAAACAATTCAACTCGATAAATCATTACAAATTCAATGTTTTGAACGCTCGATAACACATTTGTTCGAGCTTACATGGTCGTTGTGGAGAATGATTCGTCTGCTGTGTATAGTTTCCTTTATTCTTCTTGAAAGTTCTGGTGATAAAATGATAGTATACCATTAAGAATTGACCATTTCACGTTGCTCTGGCAAAGATATGTTCAATAATAAAAAAAAAAATAGGCGTCCATTACTTTAAAGTATATTGAATGAATGAAGATGAAAATTTCAGGCTATATTCAAAATTTCATGCTCCATTCCAGGTCCGTACCGAATTAATCATTTGTTCTTTCAATCTGTTAGTTAAACTCTTGTTTATAGATGCGCGTGAAAAAAAATATCTCTTCCACAAAAATTCGTTTTCTATATGCATAGAGGTGATATATCAGGTCTGGCACCTAATTGAATTACTTCATTCTTATCCTTAATTTTTCGGTTTTCATGATTGTTGTATGATAATTCATGAAGAAATTCATCCTTTCGACTTGAATTATATACTGTTTAAACATAATGTTATGACATACCTTGAGCCTATGAAATTATTTGTCAAGATATGCTCCCAAATGAAATATTCAGAAACATGCTACTCTCAAGAGTAAACGGCAGTACTTTGCATCAATGTTGCCCTACGTTACAGTCAACTTTCATCTCAAATTTCCATTTCCATAAAATTTGCATATCTTTGTATAATATTATTATAACAAGTGCTCGGAAATTTCAATTTTGAAGAAGGAATTTCTATAATGTCAGCTCAGTTCGACACAGAAAGCTTTTCTGGTGGAAACTGACAAGAAAACCGATTTGTTGAACATTTTTAACTTGGAATTCGGCAAATTCGGCAGCGGATATATCGTAGCTGAGGTGCATACATTTTACGTTTATACGGTTCATGTAGCAGAACACAATTTCCTATAAATTTAGCTCGCGAAAAAGGTAAAAGCGCATTCTTCGATCTATACAGAGCGGTTCATTCGAAACGAAGTTTTCGTCAAGGGCGTAGATCATTTTTTTTCTTGGGGGGGTAATCGAAAAAAAAATTAACGACAAGGTTTACTCATATCTGTCATTTGAGAAAAAAATTGATAACGAAATTTTAACCAAATTACTCAAAATAAATTACCAATTCGGTTGTTTTCACCTTACACTGGGTGTTCCTAAATTAGAATTACGGAGGAAAATGAGATATTCCTTGGATTATTTTGAGAAAAAAGTCCCATGAGCTCGCAAACGCTTTGTTTTCGAAATTCGTACTTTTTAGTGATGCAAAAAAGTATATCAGTTCATCAAATATTCATTAATCTCCGCTACAGAGTGGATCGATAAGTACCAAAACTCATAATTAATTAATTCATTACAGCTTACTAGTTGTATCTTTGTAATAATTTGGATTATTAGAGAGCTCTTTCAATTTTTTTTTTCAAATCGATAGCAGATATAACAAACCAAAAAGTGTAGTACTGGACCAGAGTTTCTTTCTACTTTTTTCTGAACTACCAGCGGTTCACCAAAAAATAGTTCTGGAGGAAAGAATCAAGCACCCTTCCAGAAAAAATACCCCCCTGTAGATTTGCATTCAAAATTAACATATTACATGATGAACACTTTAAATTGGAATATCTATGGTAAATTCAAATTGAATATCTTGTGAAAGGAAGGCTCTATGAGGAAAACTCAAACTTTAACACCTGTATCTCAAAAAAATAAAGTGTTTGGGGACTCATGTTATTGGACTTTTTTCTCAAAATGATCCGAGAAATCTGTCATTTTCATTTGTACCTCCAATTTAGGAATACCGTGTTGATATACAGGGTGGCCATTTGAAAACGAAACAGACGAGATTACAGACGAAATAAAGTTTTTCGATAGAAATGCTCGGACAGGTCGATTTCTATTTCGAGGGGGACAACTTAAGATATAGGTTACGGACGCATAGCGCTTCAACCCTTGCTGCTACAACCCCCACCCCCAATTTTTGAATAGGGAAGATGGGGTGAGTGATACCTCAATTTAAAGGTATTTTTATACTGATTTCAGCACAGTAATTGTTTTTTCATTTTATGCATTAGTTCTCGAAATATTCATGCGTTAGTTAGTTAGGAAGGAAGCCACAGTCATGGTTGTTTTGAAGCTCAAAATGTCGAGTTTTCACAAAACACTACAAGTGCCATGAAAACACTACTTCATTTTCAAATACTTAGTTAAGTATATTCGAGAACTAATGCATAAAATGAAAAAAACAATTACTGTGCTGAAATCAGTATAAAAATACCTCTCAAATGAGGTATCACTCACCCCATCTTCCCTATTCAAAATTTGGGGGTGAGGGTTGTAGTAGCAAGGGTTGAACCGCTATGCGTCCGTAACCTACATCTTAAGTTGTCCCCCTCGAAACAGAAATCGACCTGTCCGAGCATTTCTATCGAAAAACTTTATTTCGTCTGTAATCTCGTCTGTTTCGTTTTCAAATGGCCACCCTGTATATATATAATAAATGGTACAACACATCCCAAAAAATGTTTCTATGCGAATTACTTAGTTCAGTTCTTTGATAACTACAGCTCTTTCTTGACGAGAATGATACAAAAAACCGAAAACGACGGGTAAGTATATACCTACCGATGACGAATGCAACAATCACAGATGGCACATAAGGGGGCGACAAAGCGGGTGGTAAAGGAGAATAATAAATTACCCCATCAGTACCCCCATTTCTATGTCCTTAGTTTTCGTTTTATGTTCTACCAAGAATCTACTGAAAATGATGATATTGTTGAAATTTCGATTATCACAGCCAACCTCCAAACTCACGTAAATTTTTTGTGTGTGTGTGATCCATTTTGCCAATTCATCTCAATGTGTTGTGTGAGTTTATTCAACGGATAGAAACATCGAATACAGGATTACCTTCCTTGAATTTTGCATCGGAAAAAGAATTCCGTATGTCGAAGTGCTGAATATGTTACATAATACGACGAGAAAAACCGGATTTGTGGAAAAGCTAATGGATTCTCCACCACAAAAACAAATATAATTATGATTGGATTACATGTCGGCGTAAATGTGTTATTTTGGAAAAGCCTTTTTTGGCATAAGATACGAAGAATTTGGACGGATAATAAATACTTTTTGTTTCATCATTGACCGCAATTCGTCCGTAATACAATATTTTTGTGAAAATATATCGACGAAATTTGCTCTCTTTGTTCGTTCACAACAGTTTCAAATTTTTAGTTTTTTAGGTCTTCATGAACAATAACAATTTTTTAAAATGAGTTGGCAGATAACATATTATATTATATCGAAGTTCTCTTTTTTTCTTCATTTACAAGTAGTGCACATATTCAGTTAGTTATTAATCTCGAGAAAAAAGGGGATTTAATAAATTTTGAATGACTGTTCTCTTTTCTGCAGTATGCAATCGATTTTTTTGTGAGTTTTTGAACTCCACTATTTTCAGTTTATTTATAAGACCGTTGTCAGAGGTAAGTCTTTATCGGTCGGAGTTTACAGCTCATCATTATGAAAGAATTCAGAATTAAGTATCTGATTTGAATTACAAGAGGTTATTCAAATGTTCCAATAAATTACTTCTCATCTTCAAAAACACAATGTTTAATTCAAATAAAATTATTTTGTATAATGAATCGATCATTCTCTTTGAAATCATTTTAAAGCCAATTTCCCGTTAGAAAAACATTTATTCTCTCGTTATAGTTTGAATGCTCAAATTATCGATTTATATTATTACTCTACGTTCATGTAGTGTGCACAAACCTCAATGTATGGAAAGGCAAGAGAATTTTCGGGAAAATTTTCATCGTAAATGTGCAGCGAATCTGTCACTGTGTAACAGGCATTAAGTAATATTTCCCTAGATCAAAATCGCACAACTAAATTGAAATATGAAAAAAAGGAACAGTCATTTCAATTCGGCTCTAAATCCTACCTCCATTAACTGAAATTAGTCAATAGAATATGCACAAACGCAACATCAGATATAGCACCCCTCTTATTATTACACTTGCATCCTACTATATGCTTTTATCTTCTTTCTCATCTACAGGATTTACCAATAAGAGGTTTCATTTTAAAGAGCGCATTATCTGTCAGATGTCATTTTTAAAGCTTTCTTCTCTTGACACTTGGCGATTTAAAACTACACCATTACTGAAAATAGAACACGCTCCAACGACCCATTGAAATTGTTAGAATTCACTTGAAAAATGAAAATTTTGCAGTTACAATTCGCAAAACTAAAGCAATCACTTTAAGATCGCCGTGAATAGTCAAACTGGTGGAAAAATTTGAGTTATGTGCATCGCTCAAAAACAAGGGAGAGTATTGCTGCTGTAGCTCGTAGTGTTGACGAAAACCCAGGTTTGTGGATTCCTCGTCGATTTTGAAGAATAGGGGATGATTTTTATGGCCGAAATTGAAATATATTGAGGCGAACAACGTTTAATTTCAACAAGACGTCATTGCCACATAAGAAAAACGAAACAAACGCAATTTTGCAAAAAAGTTTTCTTGCTGTGTTATTTCTCGAAAAGGTGATAACAATTGGCCATCTTAAGACTTTTCTTTGGGACCACGTGAAAGATAGGGACTCTATCATTGCTTTACAATCGATTCAAGATCTTAGAAATGTAATCCGTGAACTTAACGAGGATTTACAGCAGCAAATGTGTGAATTGGTGATGGAAAATTTCATGAAAAGAATATGGTACTGCAACCGTAGTCATGGCTGATATCGTTTTTTTTTTGGCACACCTTCCTATTTTAAATGAAATGAACATCTATTGATTTCGCTCAAAATATACACGTTACTTTAATTTAAAAATGAAACTTCTTATTGTAAAATCCTTCATTTTATAGAGTTCATCCTTTTCTTCACCTGACCGTGTCAATGAATATCAATTATGAACCATATCGCTATAGCAACAACGAAATAATAAGCTCTTTTGAAATTCAGACAATTCGAACTGAATTACTTGATCTTTACTTGAATAAAGATTGTATATTGTATACTTTCAACTAGCACTCGCGTAGCGATTTATTTCAACATTGACCAATTGATCTGACCAAGGGCTAAAAAATAGGCGATTCTGGGGGAAATTTACCACTCCTCTAAGATTTCCAAATTATAAAATCTAGAATTCTCTCTAAGACGAAGAACGAAAATTCTTCCATAAAATGAACCAATATTATTTTTACTTTTCTTGGAAAACGACACGGCAGCAACAAATCAGACCCTTTCATGAGTTTATTATCGCTTTCAAGATGATTACTTTTATTGCACTACGAGCACATCTATACCGAGGATTATTATTTTCCTTCATCCACCCGTTTTGGCGGCGTCCCCCTTGTTTTGCCATGTGTGTTTTTTGCATTCCTCATCGGTAGATACTTACCTGTTGTTTTTTGCTCGGCTTTTTGTATCATTTTCCTCACAAAATTTTAATATTGCAGTTATCAAAGAAATGAAAAATGAAGAAACGAGCTATTCGCATCGAAAAATTGTCTCTTTCACAATTTAATGTGTTTCATTCAAATTGCAATTTATTTGTAAAGACATCAGTTTTGAATTGAATATACATGGTGTTGCTAAATTGGAGGTACAAAATAACAGATTTCTCGGGTCATTTTGAGAAATAAAGTCATGGGTCCGGAAACGATTTGTTTTCGAGATACAAATTTTCAAGTTTTTTCTCATAGCACCTTCCCTTCATAAGATAGTTAACTTAAATTTGGCATAGATATTCCAATTTTAAGTTTTTATCATTTGATATGCTAAATACAGATGCAAATCTATAGGGTGATATTTTTCTGGAAGAGCGCCTGCTTCTTTACACCAGAACTTTTTTTTGGCGAATCACTGGTAGTTTAGAAAAATGTAAAAAGAAACTGTGGTCCAGTATTACACTTTATGGTTTCTTGTCGGTTCTTGTCAAAAAATTCTTCAGCAATCTTTAGGAAAATTTAGAATATTATAAGATCCAGTGAGATGTGATGAATAAATAATTAATTATATGTTTTGGTACTTATGTACCCAATTCATAGAGAAGATCAATAAAAATTCGATAAACTATTATATGCTTCACAAAATAGTAGGACTACAAGAAACACCCTGTATATCGAAAACAAAACATTTGAGGGCCCATGTATAGGACATTAGATTCTTAAAATTATACAAGGAATTTTTCATTTTTCTCCTCCAATTTAGGACCAATCGGATGGTACGAACCATCGAATCAAAAAAATCTATTATTTCGCGTAATTTTTGGTTCATCCTTCCTTTTCTTTTTTCCTTTCTCATATTACAAATGTCAATAAACGTTGTCTTAAAAAAAATTTTTCGATTACCCCTCCGAAGAAAAAAAAAACGCGCTTGCATCTGACTAGGTTCAAATTTAGTTTGTTTGTATGAAAGTATTACTTAAATGTTACTCCAGAAAGCATACGGATCGTTTCATCAACAGTTCTGTAGTCTCCAAAAAACTTCTGTCAATTAATACTCATTAGTCATATTTTAATCGAAGAATGGGTTAAAGCTCTAAACTAAATCAAATCCACTGATTATCTGTCTGAAACACAGATGCCGCAAATATTCGTGGCTCAAATGAGCATTTACCAATTTCAGCGAAATACAACTCCATCATCTGACAAAGAAAAAATTAGCCTTTGTGTTCGGGAAACACATATTCCTCGAATGCCCTTGTTCTCATCCAACATCCATCAGCATTGGGAAGCCGCGAGGACTGATAACATCGTATGTCAGGTTTTAACCAACAAGAGCAGAGAATTCAAACATTAATTGCGCTTTAGTCAGTCACTTCACTTTCCCCAATCTACGGTTATCAACGCTTTGAAATATCTCATAAAAAGGTTTCCATTTATTTACTCCTCCAGAAGGAAATAAATTCACTGTAGGTTCAAAGCTGTAAATTGTGGTTATACTCCTATATTGAAGTGAGCTAGAAAATGCCGAGGTTTCATAACACGATCGGAATTGACTTTTTTTTTTGTGAAAGATATTGTGAACTTTATATGATATTGATGAAGTTCACATCGTACATTTATGACTCTAAAAGGTGACGAATAAATGTGTTTTTACTAGTTACGCCTGGGACTTGCTTATTGATTTTTGATTTCGAAAGAATTTTAATAGTTTTTGTTTTGATGATTCGTATGTATGTAGGATCCAGTTATTGTTCCCTGTAACTAATTGAGATGGTCAACCGGTTGCTTGGAGACCTATTAATTTCTTCAAGTGTCGAGGGCATGACACTTTCAATGAATTTACAGGGAACGAATTGTTATTGTACATATAATGTAAAAAGGATGTGTTATTCTTCGAGGTGTCGAAGATATGTCAAGAGTTGTAAATCTTGAAGAGATTTACTGGGGGGTTGTGAAAGTACCAGATGTGTCACATCTGTGTATCAGGTTCTAGTCCTTCGAGAATATTCGATTTCCAGCAATCCGCGAAGATCTTTGTGGGCGGTACGGCAAAGCTTTTATTGGACTAGGGGATGGTACTTTCCCTAAGGTTGTGGTCAAGCCGAAAGAAGGGAGGTCGATATTCGAGACAGGGTAGTTCCAATCGGGAGACACAGTTCAAATTAAGCCAAAGACGGGTACAGTTCAACTTAAGCCGAAGACGAGTCAAGTTCGGTCGGTCAACTTAAGACGTAAGACGAAAAGATGGTTCGCGGACTAAATTAAGACGAGTTAGAGACGAGACGACCGAAAACTTGAAGTACGACGAAGACGTGATAAACGAAGACGTTTCGAGTAATCAACAAACGAGTTAAAGACGAAATTCAGTACCGTAGTGAGAAACTTGTGATTAATACGTAATTAGGACTTTCTCAATACTGAGTTTGTATTGTATAAGTGTGGCTTTGTAAATAGATGTAAATAATTGAAAAGAAAGGCCAGGTAATTTGTCTGGAACGTAATTCATAATTGATATTTTTTTTAGACATTCAGCAATATTTCCAGAAATCTTCTAAAAGGGATTACCACCACGTGGTTTTTCGCATATCAGGTAAACTTTGGTACCCATGCATTTCCTCTCTGGCGCTCTGCGAAGACCAAACTTTGTGTGGTGTTCGAAGTGTATGTACATTCACTTCATCTTCTTTCTTTTCTCGAAGCAAATAAGTAGAGGTCAGAACAGTTCGACGATAAATCTTTTCACGAAATTATAATTTTTTCTCTTTTGTAATGTTTTTTTTTCACGAACATTATAAAAATATATCAGTGCTTTGTACAAAGAATAATTATTTTATAGAATAAGGATGAAAAAAGAGCACTTATTTCATGACTATTTATTTTCGAAGAGAATTCAATATTCAGAGTACTATACCTACAAGCATCGGCTGATGAATTCAAAATAAAAATAGGAAGCACTCTGTTCAAAATTGAATTAAAAATTGAATTATGAACGCATAGACAAAATTCAAAAGGAGATGAATGATATAGACAAAAATGAGTTATAATACAATTACTCAATTACCTATTCAAGGAAATTCGATATTGCACACCCGATATTGCACACACACATTGCTAAAAGCAATGTGAAAGCTTTGCTTTCTATGAAATAATAATAAAAATAGAAAGCACTCAATACTCCATTGATAGGAAAAATAGGATAGGAAAATAATATTAGAGGTGGAAAATATGGGAAACAATAATAATGAAAGCATGGAGATTTCCGAAGGTATTTTTGGTATTATGCCCATTTGTTTATGATTACATATTTAGATTGCAAAAATTCTGATGAGTAACTGTTTTGATGTTCATGTATTCTTTTTTAAAGATCGCCGTTTTGTCCAATATGAACCATAGGTAACTATTGAAAGTATATTTGAATATTTTAGATCCGTTATTTTTTCTTCGTTGAATTCAATAATAATATCTGGACTATCGATTGCTCTGAAAAATTTTTCAATTGATATATCCTCAGTAATATTTTCAGATGTAGGTGATATAAGATCTATAATCACATTCAATTCTTCAACAAAATCATCATAATTCCTAGATACGTTAATTCACAAAAAAAACATAAACTTTCATTGTTTTTATCGAAAGGGCGATTTTAAATAAAATGAGGTGTGAATATAAAGTAATATAAACGGTAGTATCGGTATGTATAGAATTTTTTAATGAACTGCAGCTCTTGCTGATGAATACTATGAACAAAAAGTCATTTTTCAAAGGAATATTTGGTCACAAGGTGAGGATGATACCAAATCAACCATCAAAATATAATTCAATCGTTAAAACAGAAATATCTGATGACACAGAGAAAACGGGGAACAATTTGAATTATAGGCGCGTTCTATAATCGTACTGACAAAAGTGACAAATTCGAATATCAGAACAGAAAATTCCACCCTGTCGACATGTAATTATTTATAATCTCAATTAACGTGAACTGTTATGAAGTCATTTAAAATGCATTACTGTAGCCAGCTACGTATTGTGCGGAAAAGTTAATTTAGTTCTTTTGTCGCTTTTGAGCTCCTCGTAAATTGTTGACATTAACTTTTTCGATTTCCTCCCTATGACAGAAACGATTCTTTTTCACATCATTTGCTATCTTCTTTCTGTGTACGTCCACACAGATTCAATGTCTGATCGATTTACTTCACTCACCATTGTTCAATTTTCTTGATTTGGTGATGTCGGATGTTGGGTTTTCGTCATATCTGATAGTTATCCAATTATTCTTTTTTATCTGATTATAAAGCTGATATTATCTGGTTTACGGTTCATAAAATGAATTTAACAATCAGCTATTAGAGTAGACGATATTTTTAATATTTCGTGATTTGCCATCAAACAAAGACGTGATACCATACAATGTCACTTACTTATTTGGAAATTTTGTACGAGGAGGACGAAGAAGCGTAGATAAAAAAATTTAAACTTTGGGCTTGAATTTGTGAGTTTTTCCTTGTCGATATATGCCATTATATATCTACACCAAATGTAAGGAGAACGTTCGAATTTGTATAATTTGAATGGAATTTACATTTTTTCTTTCTTGTATCTTATATCTTGGCATTTCTTTGTTCCTCCGCAAATCCTTAAGATCTGATGTATAAATTTCAAAATATCGTACAATATTGAAAAAATTTGCAATATGCTTCAGGTGATTTTACAATTATGGAGAAAAAATTCATATGGATATAACTCCGGAACCATCTGAACAATTTTTTATCATCGAGTCAAACCCAATTATTTGAGACCACTCTCGGCAAAAAATTTGAAAATAAAAGACATCTAGGCAAAATAATAATTGGCTAGTTTGTTCTTTGTTCTTGCTTTAACATAAGCAAAACCTTAGTTTTTATTATTATTGTTTAAACAATTGAGATTGCTAAATAACGAATCTTGAAGTGAACTGAAATTTAATTTCCAAAATATAGACATCATAATGAAATCTATCAATGTTATTATGATCTAACTTTTTTCCTTAATATAGTTCCATAGTGAGATACCTACACACGAGATGCGATCAATCAAAATATTGACGTGCAAGTTTTAGGAGTTGATACTGTAGCTTCAGAAAACAACTTAGCAAATCGATATTTGTTTAGGATTAGGTTAATCCATTTGCATCAACAATTCTATAATCTTAAAACAACTTTGAATTTCACCGGTTTCATGGAAATGTGAATTACAGAATTCAAAAAGTTCAGGTGAAAATTGAATTATCAGATTTGATCGAATTTTATTCATTTTTATATTTTATTGTTATTTCTTGAGATGAATGAAGTATAATTCAATCGAAGTATTATAAAAATAATCAGTTGACAATGAAATATATTATTCCGATTGAATTTGAATAATTAGAAGTACAAAACTTACCCCGAAAATTTTTATTTAATAGATCTGCTGGACAAACATAATCGAATTTGAGGACGAATTAATCATCTATGAGTCAAACCTTTTCGTTTGAGACCATCCCCGGATCAAAATTCGAAAATAGTACATTATGAAGTGATGATAGAGCGATCTGTTCAGGGAACGCGCGAGTTATATATCTCGTTCTAAGACCATAGCAACAAAATAAGCAGACTAAGGAAGAGAACACATGTGTAACCTGACCGCTTCGTGGAAGATGGCCCGTTTCGTGGAAGATGGCTAAGTCCGCAATTCTTACCAGCGACACGGACGCTTTATCTTATCTTAGTCTGTAATAAACATCTAATACGAACACTTGTATTTGATTTCAATAAAATTCTATCGTAGAATTCACTGGTAATTTCAATTGTAATATTAAAGTTTTTAAAAACAATCTTGCTGGACCAAAAAACATAAGTGGCGCAGTCGACGGAGTTTTCGCGAGTTTTCATTGTGAAGGACTTTTGAGTTTCAACTCATTAAGCGAAAAAACGAACCCATCAAAAAGACTTGGTGCAACCGTGAAGTTCCATCGAGGATACAATCACGCAGCGAGGCATGAAGATTTTGATGTTCAACTGGATCCTGTAAGTGAATTGAATATTACCATTGTTTATGTCAGACTCCTCTGATTCCAATCCTATTGATTCAATTTCCGAAAACAATTCTATTGAGTTAGAGACAATTCTTGATTTAATTAACACATTTGATAATTTAAACATTACTGACGAAAGTAATACAGTAAATATGGCAGTAACGCCCAATTTTGACACAAAGAATCTTTGTATCGTACCGGAATTTGACGGTAACCCAAATAAACTACACAGATTCGTAAAAGCTTCTGAATCGCTTTTACTTCACTATTTTGATGTTAATAACCCTAATAACTTTCAAAATACCTTACTGATTAATGGAATTTTGAATAAACTTCATGGCAAAGCCGAAGAAGTAGTAGCTATTCACGGCGCAACTAATAGTTGGGAAGAAATAAAAAATTCTCTTATTCTAAATTTTGGCGATCAACGAGATGAAAACTGTTTGAATCAAGATTTAGTTAACTTGAGACAAAGACCCGGAGAATCTCCCCAAAAGTTTCATGAAAAAGTTTTAACCCTTCTTAACACCATTTGCAACTACATTGACCTTAAATGTGAAGAAACAGAACGTAAAGCCAAGAGAGAATTTTTCACCAAACAAGCTCTCAAAACATTTTTAGCTGGATTAAGAGATCCACTAGGACCAATGATACGCGCTATGAGACCTAATAGTTTAGCTCAAGCACTTCAATTCATCATTGAAGAAGATAATATAAAACATTATCAAAGTCCAAATAATTTTCAAAATTTGAGAAAACCGAAT
This sequence comes from Harmonia axyridis, assembly GCF_914767665.1. NCBI lineage: Eukaryota > Metazoa > Arthropoda > Insecta > Coleoptera > Coccinellidae > Harmonia > Harmonia axyridis. Next base: position 5,116,463 of record NC_059508.1, read on the forward strand.
CCACAAAATTTTTCGACACATCAGCAATTTTATCGATCACAAAATAGACCAATTCTGACCCAACAACAATACATTCATCCCCAAAACAGCCAAACAAATTCACAAAATAATTCTAGCTTCAAATACCAGCAATTTCCTAGTGTCCCCATAAATCTCCAGAGGAATCCAAATTTCGTTCCGCAACGATTCCCAACCAACTCCCAAGTATTCAAACGATCCCAAAATTATCAACAGAATAAACCTACACCAATGAGCATTAGCAGTTCCCTTAATAGTAAGCAGCGAACTCAAAGAAATTTCCAAAATACATCCTTCCAAAATACCTCTCAAAAACCAGATTTTATTAGCGAAGAACTTTTCAATACTGAGCATTACGATAACGGACAAGAAAACATAGAATTCGAAGAAAACATTGAAATTGACAACCCCGAAGAAGATTTCCCAAATTATGATTTCCCCGAAAATTTTCAGACGGACGCTTTCTCGGAACAAGAGACTTAATTGAAACATATATATCATCGGATAAAAGAGAACTACCGTATATTCAGATAAAAAACCCTCCTTTGAAACTACTAATAGACACTGGATCAACAAAATCTTTCATTAACCCAAAAATCGCTCATGAAAATTATCCAAATCAAATTTTACTAGAACCATTCACAGTTTCTACAGTTTTTCAATCAGAAACACATCAACATTGTGCCGACATCCCAATCTTTCCAGAATTCAAACAAAGTGTCAACCTTAAATTTTACCTTTTCAAATTTCATAATATTTTTGACGGACTCATAGGATTAGATAACCTAAAATTATTGAACGCTCAAATCGACTTAATAAACTCCAAATTAATTACCCCGGTAACTACTATTCCCATTAAATATCAACCAAGCCAAGTAAACCAAATTTTCAAATTAAGAATTAATCCTCATACCCAAATTATTGCGAATGTACCCGTAAAACAAAACAACGGCGATGTTCTTGTACCACATCAGATTATTCAAAAATGCGAAATACCGGCAACACTTTCGAAAGCTCAAAACGGTTTTGCAAAAATTCAAATCTCTAACAAAACAGACGAAGATATCATTATGAATTTAACACAACCAATTAACTCATTCCCGTTTATAGAAAGCAACTACGAATTTTATCACTTAGACTCACAAAAAACCGGCAGTACTAAATTCAACGCAGAAAAATTAATCAGAACCTCGCACATGAACGAAGAAGAAAAATCCTATATCCTAAAATTATGCAATAAATATTCCGATATTTTCCACATCGAAGGCCAACGTCTCACCTTCACAAATCAGATCAAACATTCAATAAAAACAAAAGACGAAATTCCTATTTATACTAGATCCTATAGGTATCCATTTGTACACAAAGACGAAGTAAGGCGACAAATTAATTCCATGCTAGAACAAGGCATAATTAGGCCAAGTAATTCACCCTGGTCTTCTCCAATTTGGATCGTACCCAAAAAGAACGACTCATCCCTAAAGAAAAAATTTAGAATCGTGGTAGACTTTCGGAAACTAAACGAAAAAAGTATTGATGACAAATATCCTCTTCCAAACATCACCGATGTTCTCGATAAACTCGGAAAATGCAACTATTTTTCAACCATCGATTTAGCCAGTGGTTATCACCAAATTGAAATGAACCCTGATGACATTCCTAAAACCGCATTTAGCGTCGAGAACGGTCATTACGAATATCTCAGAATGCCCTTCGGATTGAAAAGTGCCAGTGCAACCTTTCAACGAGTAATGGATAATATGCTTAGGGGATTACAAAACGAAATATGTCTTGTATATCTCGATGACATAATCGTCTATTCAACATCACTCCAAGAGCATATCGTCAATCTTGAAAAAGTTTTTCAGAGACTCCGCGAAACTAATTTCAAAATTCAACTCGACAAGTCAGAATTTTTAAGAAAAGAAGTAGCCTACTTAGGTCATATCGTCACCCCTGACGGCGTCAAACCTAATCCAGATAAAATCAAAGCTATCAAAAAATACCCAATCCCTAGAACACCTAAAGAAATAAAAGGCTTCTTAGGACTTCTCGGATACTATCGAAAATTTATCAAGGACTTTGCTAAAATTACTAAACCCCTTACACAATGTCTAAAAAAAGGTTCAAAAATTGAACACACACCACAATTTATAGAATGTTTCGAATACTGCAAAAATCTCCTTACAAACGACCCCATTCTTCAATATCCCGACTTCGAAAAAGAATTTCTTCTTACAACCGATGCAAGTAATGTGGCCATAGGAGCCGTACTTTCACAAGGCCCCATTGGATCCGATAGACCAGTTGCATACGCATCGAGAACACTAAACGATAGCGAACGAAACTATAGCACAATAGAGAGGGAGCTTTTAGCCATAGTCTGGGCAACTAAATATTTCCGCCCCTATTTATTCGGTAGAAAATTTAAAATATTATCCGATCATCGTCCACTTCAGTGGGTAATGTCACTGAAGGAACCAAACAGCAAACTCTTAAGATGGAGATTAAAACTATCAGAATTCCAATTCGAAATTCTATACAAGAAAGGCAGCTCAAACAGTAATGCTGACGCACTTTCTCGAGTCGAACTACACAATAAAGAACTTTTTGAATATATGCAAAAATTTAATGAATCATTCTCAAAATCGAACGATAATGATAAAGACAACGACAATTTTTCTATGTTAGCGAACGTAAGCGAAACACCGAATGTTAACGAAATACCGGAACCCGAAGCAGGTCCATCGGTATCTCGACCTCTCGAAGGGGAGGATGCGACGGCAAGCCCATCTCACCCATCAGTCAATCCTCCAGATTCCGACGATGACGATACAGTTCATTCAAGTTCTGAAGAACCAATACAAGGAATCCCAATAACAGAAAAAGCACTTAACATTTTCAAACATCAAATTATCCTAGATTTCGTTTACCACTCACCAGCAAAAACAAAAATAGAAAATCTCTTTTCAACAAAGCGTAGAATTTATTGTCAACTCTCCGTGAACAACTTAGAAAGTGATACCATAAAATTATTCAAAAATTACATAAAACCAAACACAATATATGCGATAAATTTCAAAAATGATGAGTATGTACCAAAAATTTGCGAATTCTTGAGAAATACATTCAAAAATTCTGCATTCAAATTGATCAAATGTAATACCGTTTTAAAAGATGTAGAAGATAAAGAAAGACAACAAGAACTCATTAAATTTCTCCATGAAACAAAAACCAATCATAGAGGAATATTAGAAACAGAAAACCGTATAAAACAAACATATTATTGGCCAGGAATCAAAACCGACGTAAGTAACTACATAAATTTTTGCGACATTTGCCAAGTCAATAAATACGACAGAAACCCTCCAAAACAAAAATTAATGCTAACACCGACCCCAATCAAACCTTTTGAAATAATCCATATCGATACTTTCCAGACACAAGGACAAAAATTCCTTACTTTGATAGATACATTTTCCAAATACGCACAAGCATATCCATTAATTTCCCTATCAGGTATTGAAGTTGTCCGATCTCTATTGACTTTTATGACCCATCATGGAGCACCGACTACCATTGTAATGGATAACGGAAGCGAATTGAAAAATTCAGTTGTTCAAGAATTTTTAAAACTCCATCAAATTCATCCCCATTACATTACTGTGAACAATAGTCAATCAAACGGATCAATCGAAAGACTTCATTCAACTTTAATAGAACTACTTCGTATCATAAAAGAAAAAGACAAAAATTCAACCAACATTCTAAACCAAATGCCTTACGCTATATTAAGTTACAACAACTCTATTCATTCCGCGACAAAGCAGAAACCAATAGACGTAATCAACGGACACTTAAACACAAAAGACCCCCTTAATATTGATATCAACGAAAAATTCATAAACAACTACATCGAAAATCATCGTGATAAAACACTCGAAATATACAAAAACCTAAATGAAAATTTGGCCAAGAAAAAACAAGCTACAATCGAGAAACACAACGAAAAACGACACGAACCATTGACATACAAACCCGGAACTACAATTTATCGCAAAATTACATCTAACAATCGAAATAAACTAACACCAAAGTTCTCAAAAGATCAAGTAATCCAAAACAGAAAAATTAAAATCACGACCCATCGAAAAACCCTCCACAAACAGAACTTAAGAAGACCAAAGACTAAACAAAATGAATCTTTACAGGACGAGCCTAATCGCAATAGCGACGACAGCAGATCAGAAGATAACAATAACTAACCTCAAAGACAATCCAGGAATTCTTCCAATTGACCTAGGCAACGCCAAAGTAAAATTGAAATCCCACAATTTCATCCACTATTACAATCTCCTACCCATACACACTGAGTTGAATATGATAAGAAGTCATTTCGACAAAATTACTGAAACAATTCTAAATAATAAAAAGAACCCATATTATTTCGAATTGCAAAATTTCGACAGAGCTTTGAGTTACCAATTAAACATGGCAGAACAAAAATTAAACATAATTTTTCCGAAAACAAGAGTCAGACGTGGTCTCATTAACGGTTTAGGCACAGTAATTAAAGGCATTTCAGGCAATTTAGATGCAAATGATGCAGTTCACTACGACCAAATTCTTGACGATTTAAAAAATAACCAACAGGAGATTGTCACTAAATTAAATACCGAAATTTCAATAACCACCGAAATAATCAAAAATTTCAATAATACAGTTTCATTCTTAAAACAAAATCAGGAAGAAATTAAATCTGCACTTTCTCAGACAGTATTCCAATTAAAAGAACTAAATTTCAACTTCTTTAACTACCTCCAAGCAAGAAACGTCTTAGATCAAATAAATGTATGTTTAAATATAATATTGCAATTACTTAATGATATCGAAAACGCTATAAATTTTGCAAAGCAAAGAATACTTCACCATAGCATAATAAAACCATCAGAGCTACACACGATTACGAAATTCGTTCTAAAACATAATAAACCAGAAAACCTCCTTTTCGTTGAGGAAGCAGAGATTCACAAATATTATAATGTTATAGACGTAGATGCATATATTTCTGGCAACAGAATTGTTTTCATCCTATATTTTCCAATAATATATCCCACAAAATTTTCACATTACCACCTTTATTCGATACCAACAAAAAAAAATACAACCATAATTCCTGCCAACTCATATCTGACAATGAACGAGAAGTATTTTCAATACACTCCAACACCATGCATAGATTTGCACCCAGGATACTATTGTACCCAAAACAAACTCACCGATGGTACGAAACATTCAGATTGCACATTCCAATTACTGCAACTCCAAGATACCTACAAGGATTGTCAACACATCCCTATATCATTATCAGAAAGTTTCATCGAACAAGTAGACAACTCGAAATACATTGTAGTAGCACCAAAAGAAATGAAAATTCTAACAACCTGTGAAAGAACCGATTTTGCTACTCTGAAAGGTACCTTCTTAGTAGACATTCCCTCCGGATGCCTATTCGAAACTGAAAACAATCGATACAGAAATGATAAACATATGATTAAGAATCAACCAATGTTCCTGCCACAAATAATTTCAGAATTGAAGAACTCTACACCCCAATACACCAGGATACATCTACACAAAATTCGCTTAGACAAAGTACATGAACTTCAAAAACAACAGGAGCAGATAAAACCCCTAATACCAAAATTTCAAGAAACAAAATCAACAAAATATTGGATCATTATCATCTATTTACTAATTATCCCATTATGTTTCTATTTTATTGTGAAAAAATTGACAAGACTAAATTTGTGCAATCGAAGGGCTACCAATAGATCCACCTCAGCTGAAGACACCAACAGCCCAAGGACATTCATCATCCCGTAGACGACACTCTGAGGATGGAGGAGTTATATATCTCGTTCTAAGACCATAGCAACAAAATAAGCAGACTAAGGAAGAGAACACATGTGTAACCTGACCGCTTCGTGGAAGATGGCCCGTTTCGTGGAAGATGGCTAAGTCCGCAATTCTTACCAGCGACACGGACGCTTTATCTTATCTTAGTCTGTAATAAACATCTAATACGAACACTTGTATTTGATTTCAATAAAATTCTATCGTAGAATTCACTGGTAATTTCAATTGTAATATTAAAGTTTTTAAAAACAATCTTGCTGGACCAAAAAACATAAGTCGCGCTGAAATATATGCTTTAGTAAAAAGAAATCCATTTTTTGCATGAAAAACAAGGCTTCCATTACAATAGCAAAAAAGATCCGATTTAGGTCTTGTTCGATAACTTGTTGCCATTTCGAAGGTAATAATAATATCTCTCTCATAAAAGCCCTCGTCCCTTGTGGCAAAAAATTGAGACACTCCTTTCATTTCATTTATTGAACTAAGTATAACAAACAGAAGATAATACTTAATAGTCAATATATAAAAATAGTAATAACAGTAATTGAAAAAAATTGATGTATACAACAACACAATAAAAGAATCATATAATAGAGACAAAATAAACACCAGAATCACTCGATGCCTCACAAGCTCACACAAGCCTCTGTTAAGCGTTTTTTTCACCAGCAAAATTGTTCGCTATTGACAGGAGCATATGGTGATCACTTGGTGCCAGGTCCAGACTTATAGGTGGTTGCACAAAAACCTCCCAACCAAGTTTCAGGAACTTCCAGCGAGTCATTATCTATGTGTGGCCTGGGATTGTCCTGATGGAACACAATCCCTCTACTAATAGCGAAAACAGGCTGCCTCCTTCAGACGGTCGAATTGCTGACAGTACAGTTCCTAGTTAACAGTTGTGACGTAGGGAAGCATCTCATAGCAGATTATTCCCTCCCAATCCCACTAAACACACTTGGCCACTGTTTCCGCCGGCTCACCGAGTTTCGACTACGACCGTTTTTGCTTGACGTTGTCGTAAATGATCCACTTTTCAACACCAGCCACCAACCGCTTCAAAAATTGCTCTATTCTGTTGCTATTCAGCAGCGATTTGCAGATGGAAATTCGGTCCATGAGGTTTTGTCAGTTAACTCGTGTGGTACCCTTTCATCGAGATTCTTTTTAAAACTAGCCTTATGCAATTGGTTCCGAACGACTTTTTCTGCAACCTTTAGCTTTTGGTCAATCGAAACAGGGACGGTCAGACTCAACAATGTCCTCAATTTTATTGACATTCCCGACATTTGGCCTTCCACTGCATCCTTGACAGCGAAATTACCGGAACGAAATTGACGAAACCAAAGTTGCGCGTGATTGGGTGTTACAGTATCAAAACCATAAACACTATTCACTTTTGCATTTTCACCTTTATCGAAGAAAAGTGTGAAATATAATACAAACTAAACTGAGTAAACTAATCACAAAACTACCACAAAAGTTTTTGTAGTACGGAATCTCATCTTTCTAAAGGCATCTAGTGAAACCCATCGGACTTTTACAACGCGAGATAACTAAAGTCATATATTGGAAAAATAATGGATTTCTTTTTACTACACCTAATAGAAAGCGTTCTATTCTATACGCTTGGAAAATAAAATTAAAAGGATTTAACGATGAAAACAATGATGGAACCATAACACAATAAGTTCAAAAATAATCTGTATTATGACCCTGAATTTCAAGCACCTCTCACGGCGATATAGTTGGAAGGTCGAATTCAAATCGAATGTTGGCTTTCCTTCCATTGGCCCTGAATAGGTGAAATGGAGCCACGCTTTGTTTTCATCCCCAACCTGACAGATATATTGACGCCATTGTTAAATAAATTGGAAATCGTTCGAAAACATGCTTGAAATATTTTTCATCGAAGGAGTTGCCAAATCCATTTTAATGCGCTGATTTATCTAACGTTCCACGGGGATCTTTCCCCCAAAAGTATCCGACCACATCCGAAGGAATCAGATAAATAAGAGCTAACTGTTGAGATTGAAATATAACACCATTGAGTTCGGTGAGATGATGACACTCTTTTACACAAAAGATTCGACAGAGTTACGACTTTCACCTCTAGCAGGGATTTCTCACATTGCGGGCTTTTATATGGTGGCCATTCAATTCTTTTCGAGTACTTACCTAGTCTAGAAAATGAAAGCATACCTACCTTGACTGAAAATTTCGGTTTTCAATTCAATTTCCTATACTCAACCCTTCTACTATACAAATTGGATGAAAATGATCTACTTCTTCTTAGTCATCAATATTATCAAGAGATTATTAAATTTCACAGAAAAATTGAACAAACTGGTGAAAAATGATAATTCTCTCCTAATTTTGGATTGGCTAAATGATATCCATGATATTCACGAAGAATTATCCTTTGAATTGTATTTTGAATATTAATTTGTGAAGAAAAATGAGAACAGTTTTCTAAACGGATTCTCTATTACATAATGGATACTTCTCCTACATAATAGATAATAATACAAAGAGTGCTTCGGTATTCGAAAGTTAAATGTATAACTGAAAGTAGTCCAAAGTGAATCAATCATCTGAGAGAAGAATTTTCCGGATTGCCCTACGCTCAGTCTGGACATATTGATTTTAAACTGTTTTTCATCCAGGAATATAAAAGAATCATGAGGAGTTTTATCTGAAATTTTGTCGAAACTATACTGCCCAATATTTCAGTGGTCTATTAAAAATTTAGGATAATTTGAAGAATTCAACAATATTGAAAATTATCCAGTTATAAAAAAGTCACATTCTGTGAGAATATAATAGAGTAACTTTGGGTTTCTAGTTACTCTTTCCAAGAAAGAAATCAAATAATCATATTATGTACTTCAACTTATAGTTCTGTTAGTTCAATAGTTCAGTAGGACTTTTGTTAGAAAATACATATTGTATGTATAACTTTGCTTCCACCGTTTAGGAATAGATGGCTTTAGCAGTAAGTGGTAGTCGAAATAAATAGATCGTAGATGTCGTACAATAAGCTTAGATATTCGTAAACATAACGCCATCGAAATATAAATCTGCATCATGAAGTTATTCTGGATTAAACATGTCAGTATACGAGCCAAATTCTCGTCATTTGCGGGAGGTTTTAATATTCTGCTTTAATATGAAAAATTCTGCGGCTGAGGCTCTTTGAATACTCTCAAATACCAATGGTGCGACCGCTATCAGTGAAATAACGTGCAGATAGTGGTTTCAACGCTTCGAGAACGGTGATTTTGACGTCTAAGACCAGATTAGCGGTGGAAGAGAGAAGGTTTTCGAAGATGCAGAATTGAAAGCATTACTTGATCAAGACTCGTGTCAAACGCAACAAGAATTGATAGGATCATTGGGAGTGAAGCAACAAGCCATTTCGGAATGTCTGAAAGTCATGGAAATAATTCAGAAACAAGGAAATTGGGTGCCTTACGAGTTGAAGCTGAAAAATGTTGAACGGTGTTTGTTTACCTGTGAAGAGCTGCTTGCAAGGCAAAGACAGAAGGGATTTCTGAAACGCATTGTGACTGGAGATGAAAAATGGGTTCATTATGATAATCCAAAGTGCAAAAAATCATCGGTATATCCCGGCTATGCTCCCACGTCGAAGGCCAAACCGAATATTCACGGTTCGAAAGTCATGCTCATTAGAAGTGTATTGTGAGTTGTAAAAGCTGACTGAAACAATCACATGCGATTGTTCTGCAACATAATTAATGCGTTTGAGCCGAACATTGAAAGACAAACGGCCGCAAGAAAACGAGAGACATGATAGGGTGATTTCACAGCATGACAACGTTGCAAAAGTGGTCAAGACATATCTGGAAACTTTGCTTCCTCGGACTATCAGTTATTTCGATCAATGGCACATGGTCTGGCTGACCAGCACTTTCGGTCTTATGAAGAAGTAAAATTGGATCGATTCTTGGATCGCTAGAGATGACCGGTTTTTTCAACGCGGGATTCGTACGCTGCCCGAAAGATGGAAGATAGTAGTGGCCAGCGATGGAAAATACTTTTTTGAATCTTAATTGTTTAAACAGTTTTTTAAAATAAAGCCTCGAATTTCGGAAAAAAACGGTGGAAGCAAAGTTGTACTTACTTTTCAACAGTTTTTTGGATTTACATGATGTAATTCCTGAGAATGATTTGTCTGATTATATTATTAATTGAGCAAAAAAAATTAAAACTTCAAAGAAATCATATCACCTGATATAATGTGATGAAAATACAGTTGGCTCGAGCCAACTTATAATAACATCAATTCAATTCAACACGTGTGTTATTCGCATTTTTTTTTTCTTTGCGTTCAGATGTATTGCTGCGAATTTCGACTCTAAAATAAAATATGCTAGTTATTCTGAAAGAATGAACAGATTTATTTTTCTTACAGAAAAGTCATTGAAAACTTCAGAATAATAATGATTTTCAACCTCAAACAGATAAGATTGGTATACCAGAAATGTAATGAATACAATGAAATACTTACATACAAACACACTTGCTCGTTTATACTTTCATCACTAACATAATGTGTTGTAAAATTTTGAATGGATCTTTGAATTTCATTTTTCAAATCACTATTTTTTTGTGATTATTTATGCGGATGGCAATTGTGCATTTTTTATGTGTTCAATAAATAATTTGGGATTATTCGAAACAACACTTATTGATTCTGCGATTCATGGAATGAGTACAAATTCAGCCTTATCATTTCCAGCCATGATCTTCAGGTATTGGTTGAAAGATGAATATTTCAACACCTTGAGATTTTCACAGTTTACTTTCTGGGAGAATAAAAAAACCCGCTTGTCTGTTTGCCCTTCGATATGATATATTCGAAACGAGGTAGGTAGAGATTCCTGCTTAGAGAAACGCTGGTAATTTACAGCGTTCTCCCAAGAACATCGCGATAAGGAAATGCGTATTTCCTCACCTTCCTGATAACGCAAAAAATTTTGTGCGAATAGCGTGTGTATCTATCAGCTGGATATTGGGAAAATCCGTGAAATAACCCACCAACCAAACCATATAAAACTAAGCAAGATATTTCGATGCTTCACGTAGATATAAAACGTTCGAATGTTGGGAGTAAATATCGGATCAAGCAAAGGTATGTCGGTATACCTGTCTATAAATTCCCAGAAGTGATGGAGCATAAACACTTTTATACAGGGCCTGGCCGATATCAACCCCTATTCCGCTTGAAACTTCACTTTTAGGAAGCCTATCCCGTGTTATCCTGGCAGAGGCGTTCTACAGCTTTAGGAGGACGTAAAAATTGAAGTCCAACGTTTGGAAAATCCAAACGGGATTTTGCTCGGAAGTGTTCATCAAAGAGGGGACTTTTATTAGAGTCACACGTTTTTTTTTTCGTTTGTCAAATACGTCTCGGGAGACTGCCATGATTGCTAGCTTTCGGGCTTATAGAAATGACGCTTGATGCTTTAATTCCTACAATACTGACACAATAATACATTGCTTCAGCAAAACAACTTTGTAGTTAATCATAATTTGAATAAATATTTCAATGTGAGTATCGATTGCAATTTTACTTACGAACTTTCATTTATCTTCAGAAATCACAGCGAATTGAAAATAAGTGAAAAAAATTTTACTCCACGATATACCAATTGTTAAAAATGTATTAGATGTACAACTTTGCTTCCGCCATTTTGAAATAGATGGCTGTAGCGTAAGTGGTAGTCGAAATAAATAGATCGTAGATATCATACAATAAGGTTATGCCTATGATGAGGCCGCTATTAGTGAAAGAACGTGAAGAATAGATCAGCATGGCGGTGAGAGAAAACGGTTTTCGAAGACGCAGAATTGGAGGCATTACTTGACCAAGACTATTGTCGAACGCAACAAGAATTGGAAGGATTATTGGGAGTGACGCAACAAGCCATTTAAAAACGCATTAAACTCATTGGAATGATTCAGAAACAAGAAAATTGGGTGCCGTACGAGTTGGAGGCATTCTTGCATCGCACTGGAACTGGTGACGAAAAATTGGTTCATTACGATAATCATGGGGATATCCCGGCCATGCTTTCACGTCGGGGGCCAAACTGAATATTCACGGTTCCAAATTTATGCTCAGTATTTAGTGAGACCGACTCGGCATTGAAACAACGAGAGATAAGATAAAGTGCTTTTACAGCATGACAATGCTCGACCCCATGTTGCGAAAGTGTTCAAGACATACTTGGAAAGGTTCAAATGAGAAGTCCTACACCACCAGCCGTATTTTCCAGACGTTGCTCTGTCGGACTATCACTTGTTTCGGGCAATGGCACACGATCTGGCTGACCAGCACTTCCGTTCTTATGAAGAAGTAAAAAATTGGATCGATTCGTGGATGGCATCAAAAGCTGACCTGATTTTTCAACGCGGGATTCGTACGCTTCCCGAAAGATGGGAGAAAGTAGTGGCCAGGGATAGGCAATACTTTGAATCATAAATGTATTACCAGTTTTTCATAATGAAGCCTCGAATTTCGGAAAAATGGCGGAAGCAGAGTTGTACTCCTATGTACTATGACTTATTAGATAATAGAAGGTATTTAAATAAGCCCATTCTTATTTTCAAGGTACGCGATGTTAAATGTTGAGCAGATTAAAAATGAAGGTTAATTGAGAATTAGACAAATCAGTCTGTATGTCACTACAACTACATTTATTATATAAATCGATTTGAAAATTAATTTTGATCTTAAAATTATCTTTTTCTTTTTTGAGCAGTAAAGAGTGAAATTTTCATATTTTCTCTTTTGATGAAAATATGGCTAAGCTCTCAAATCCAAAAGTGGATAATATCTAAAATAAAATTTGTTCAATGTCTAATAAATTTCTTTTTATTCGGATATATGTGATAAATTTTAAGTTTCTTTTTTTTAAGTTATTTATGACTTCTCTTTCGGCCCCACTAACCGATATTCACCATAAAAAATGTTTGAAAATAGTAATAAATTTATAATAACTAATGATTTTCTAAATTTCTAAATACCAAAATCATTAAGTCTAGAAAACAGTAGGAATAATAAAAAAATTCTTAATTCTCTGAAGTGGTTCAGTTTAGAAGAGAGGAAAATTCCTTCGGAAATATATCTGGAAATACAGTTACTAATGATAGATAGCGACACCTTGGAAACACTTCGCTGACTTAGAGAAAGTGTTTCTTTCTGAAATGTGAGTTGCTTGTTTGACGAAAGATATAATACGAGATGGGCGAGGAAATTTAAATTTTTTCAAGCTTTTTCTTTTCTTCGACAAAATTATTCCAACAAAGTGATAAATGATATTGTGTTGAATGTATTGGTAGTCTAATTTATTATCTCATGAAATGCCACTTTGAAAATTTATTGAATACATGAGAAATTAAAAATAATATTGAAACACTTACGTGAAGTCAGGAGCTCTTGAGCGCTCGTCCATTCATGAGCCTATTGCGCTCAATAGCTCCTGACTCCACAGAATTGATTTTACAATTCTTTTCAAATGATCAATTCCCACTACTTTTTCCACATAATGCATTTGACTGAGAAATTCCACACACTTCCATTACACTCCAGCTGTTACGTATTATATTTTATTCTATGAAGTTCCTGAATTGCATAAATGTCCTCAGCATACAGGAAAAAGACGACTTTCCTGTAAGAAGGGTCTCTAAATGCGAGAAAGCTATGAACATTCACTCTGATTGCCTCGGAATATCTTTCTTGAATTCTGTATAACCTGCTGTTTTATGAGTCAAGAGAAAATAACTTCTTTGTTAGCCAATGCAAACGGAAAAAACTCTTGGATTGCTTCCAAACCTGAAGTGCGGAAAGATATACGTTTCATTGAAGAATATCCCACAACCCAGTATTTTGTTCGTTCTTCCGTATGAAACCGAAATTGAGGCCTATCGGCTAACTCTGATAATTTTTCTCCTATCGAAGGATGGGGATTACGTAGAATACCCATTGGCTTGTATTTCTTAGAAGAAATTCAGTATTTGTCCAATTTGATATTATGTCGTCACTATGTATGTATATTTTGTATTTTGAACCGAGGATGGCCTCAAACAATAAAGTTCGACTAACTGATAACGAATCTGTCCTCAAATTCAATTCTACGAGGGCTACTATTTATGTATTGAGAATTGGCAACACTGATATTGCCAGGTGAAATCTAATAATGACATCGTAAAATTTGACCTTTTTTGTGTTATAAGTACTCATAACGTTTTGACGTACGAGCACAATTTTTGTTGTTTACAGTATATTGAAAATTTCATCTCTGCCAAAATATGGATTCAATCAAAATACAAAAAGGAAAAGAAGTACGATTGCCAAGTGTGTAATATCATACGATATTAATTATCTATCTGGTTAATGTATCAACAAAAATGATATCAACATAACCATTGTCAAATAGAATATTTCCACGCTATTTTATAGGAATCATAATCGAAAGTAAACCAAGGAGATTGTATGTGATCAAGGGAGAGTAGCGATATACCGGTTTCACCCTTATTAGGGATCATCATAATTTCTTTTTGTATTTTCATCTTTCATTAGTAAGTGCAGGTGTAAGCCAATTATATATTATTTATTATATGGATTTAACTTGTGAAAATTTTCGAGCTATGAAAATTATGACTTTCGACGTGGTCTAACTTAACAAAAATGCATCTATCAACTAAATTCAAGCTGCTCGAAAACTAATTGGAGAAGATCATGTGACATATCAGGAAATCGGGAGATGTTTAAGCATTAGTATGACTAGCATACATAAGATTTTGCACGAATATTTGTGTGTGGTAGCTCTGTGCAAGTTGGATTCCTTATTTGTTGAATGATGATCAGAAAATTGCTAGTGTCGATTGAAGCCGTGAAATGATTTAAAAATACAAAAGTATTACATCTAAAGCGGTATACAAGATCTTCACAAGTGACGAGTATAGATTTATTCATACGAGCCAGAAAGAATAGGCCAGTCGGCAGTTTGGGTGTTTCAATGTGAAGCAAAGCAAACAAAAGTTGTTCGTTCTCGAAGCGTTAAGAAGCAAATGGTGCCGTTTTTCTTCACGAAAACTGGTCCTGTGGCAATTGGGGTTCTTGAAAATCAAAAGACTGTTAATTCAGAGTGGTATAAAACCATTTGTTCCCTAGAAGTTTCCGGTAAATTGAGAGAAACAAAAAACGAATCATCTTGCATCATGACAATGCTAGCTCACACACATCAAATGCAACGAATGAGTATTTGGAGACACAAAAAGTCGAATTAATGGGTCATCCGCCTTACAGCCCCGACTTGGCACCGAATGACTCCTTCTTCTTCCCCGAAATCAAAAATAAACTTCGTAGACAACGATTTTTCTGACCCGAACCGTCTTAGAACTACCAACTTCTGACTGGAAAAAATATTTTGAATTATGTTTCAATCGCATGCAAAGGTCTAAAGATCTTAAAGGCAATAATTTCGAAAAGCAGTTAAAATATTTTGCATCAAAATCGTTTGTTTATTTTTTTTATTCTCAATACATAAATAGTAACCCTCGTATACGTCCATTCGATGAATAAAATTTCATGTTAATTGCGTCACTAGTTCCAGAGAAAATCCAAGAAGAACATTGAAAGAAAAAAGCCCAATATTTCTATAACAACAGATCAAATTATGTTGAAAAAGCACCTGGGACCAGGTTGGTTCCTTCTTAAATTTATTCATTTCCAAAACGATGTTAACTTTGACAGCCTCTTTATCACTTGAGTTGGTTTAAAGGCGTTATCCTATTCACGAATAAATTCCAGAGTCCTCGTTCAATATTTCTGCTATGCTGCTGTTGGTATACCTAGCCAATAAAGTTGCATGAATCGATTGTTTTGGGAGGATCAAAAGGATGAAGATGTCGCAATATGATAATAATCTTCTTTATTTAGGATACCTAGCATTCTTGCATATCGAGCAATTAGTCCCAAGGATCTAAGGGCTTTGATGTAGATGGAGAATTATGTATTAGCCATTTGGGAAAACCACTTTCAACGGGGTTCTCTGATCGATCGGAGTGTAAGCTTTCGTGGAATATTGATGAGGGTTAGTATATTTATCCGAGCAAACTATGTGAATTCGTAGTAAGATTCATAACATGCGGCCATAAATTCAACAACCTCCTATAATTTTCCACTGTGTGTTTTGCATACGATCTACCTTTTTTGAATAAGTCGAATTCCAATATCCTGTACAGAGCAAGTAGACTTTGCTCATTGTATACAACACTCTGTATACTTAGATGTATCTTATAATTATACATTTATATTGTATACTCTTCCTGCAACTATCTTTAGTAATTCTAGAGTTCTCGAAAATTCGAGAAAATAACCTTTGAAGATCTATAAAAACCTGTGTATTTTTCGAGAACGTAACGTATTAGGCCAATTGAAAAGTCCCTGCTCTGATACAGATGGCGGTGCTAGTGTTAAATCCATATGATTTTCAGTTAGTACCAACCTTCAAAAGATACGTGTCAAAATTTGACAGCAGTCCGACCATTAGTTTGTGAAATATTGCGTTGTGAGTGTAACAACTTTTGTTATTAGAAAGAAGATGGAAAAAAATTTTTTTTTGTGCTGATCAAATATTGCTTTTTGAAAGGAAAAATAGAGTTGAAGCGAAATCTCGGCTTGATGAAGAGTTGCCGGGATGAAGAGTTGCCGGGGTCTGCACCAGGAAAATCAGCCATCATTGATTGGTATGCTAAGTTTAAACGTGGTGGAATGAGCACCGAAGACATCATATCATTCACGAATATTTGTACTTGAAAAAGCTGTGTGCAAAGTGGGTGCCGCGTGAGCTCACAATCGAACAAAAGCAACAACGTGTTAATGATTCTGAGCAGTGTTTGAAGCTGTTCAAGTGCAATAAACCTGAATTTTTGCATCGATATGTGACAATGGGTGGAATATGGCTTCATTAATTCACTCCGGAGTCCAATCGACAGTCAGCTGAGTGGACTGCACACGATGAACCGAATCCAAAGCGAGGAAAAACACGACAGTCAGCTGGCAAGATTATGGCATCAGTATTCTGGGATGCGCAAAGTATAATAAAAGGGCCAGACCATCAACAGCGATTATTATAAAGCGTATTATTATGGATCGTTTAAAGAATGGAATCGTTAAAAAACGGCCCCATTTGAAGATAAAAACGGTACTGTTTCATCAAGACAATGCGCCGTGTCACAAATCAATGAAAACATTGGCCAAATTTCATGAATTGGGCTTCGAATTGCTTCTGCACTCACCGTATTCGTCAGATCTGGCCCCAAGCTACTTTTTCCTGTTCTCAGACCTCGAGAGAATGCTCGCTGGAAAAAAATTCAGCACCAATGGAGAAGTATTCGCCGAAACTAAGACCTATTTTGAAAAATGGTATCGAAAAGATCGCTATAATCGCTCTCAAAGGCAACTATGTTGAATAATAAAATCGAATTTTGCCAAAAAAAAAAATTTTACTATGGAAGACCGGGGACTTTCAAATTGGCATGTTATTTCCGTTGGTAACATCGACTTCTTATAAACAGGGGGTTTAAAAGAATCGGTCAAATTTCGATATATTTTAAATATTAAAAGATGTTGAAATTTCCTCTTAATTGGTTATTCGAACCATGAATGGTATTTCTTATTCGGCAGACAAATTATGGTTATAGATTTTTTCATCTTCTTCTAAAACTTTGGCTGTCTTGTTCGTGTGAATGCCTCTGTCAAAACTACACAGCTATGCAGAAGGTATAAAATAATAACGCAGAATGGAAAAATACCTCTGAGTATGTAACAAAATACTTAACGCTGACTGAAATTAACATTTCAATTACTCAAGAGAAGGAAGACCATATTCAAAATACACTGAAAAGTATATATTTGAAATCCGTTATTCAACAAATAAAATTTTAGATAGGAGGAGAGACTTTATGGACGCACGGTATGACTGAATATATGACAGCCAATTATAAAAATAATATTGACTTTGATCGCTTGTATTGACTTTATGCCTATTAGTTGCCTTAAGTGTTGAACATAAACTATTCGATTTCGAATGATGGTCAAATTGTCATGGACAAACCGATTACATAGGTCAAATGTCCTCGTAATTAATGAAGATTTGGGTTCAGGGCAGGCCTCAGTATGTTGATTGGCTGGCTAATGCGTTGGATTGAAAAAGGTGCATTATGTCTATTCCACACAAGAGTTGGACTGGTTAACATTTTTCAGTAATGCTTTAATTGAAATTATTAAGCTGAATGCCTCGGTGCTACTTTTGTTTTGAGTTTGAGATAATTGATTAAAAAAAAGAAAACTATTCAACAAAGTTGCCATCACTCTGAATAAAAAATATCAAAAAGAATTACTCAACCAAGATAATTGATTACTCTTTCTTCTAAGTCCTCTATATATCACGTGTCTGGAGGGTACATAAGCCAATTTAACGAACGCATCACCCTGTTTTTGCTCGAATGGTGCATCACGGGGTATTGACTGAAGTATTTTCTAACGAATTCAAAGGAGACATCTGTATACATTTATGGTGACACCCCAAATCTCTTCGCATAATCCATTTCAGTCTCGAGTCGAGAGTCCTCGAATAGCCAGTACGGACCTTGTTCAGGAAATGCATTCGTGAAAGAACAAGGGCTGAAATATGCTCCGTGACAAATTTTCACAAAAGAGGTTTGTTAAATTCATCCTCTAGGTTCAAGCAAAACATTCATCTTGCCATTCTCGTCCAGAATGAAAACCTGTTGCTTTTGTCCTTATATAATCCCAAGGAAAAAATTTCCATAGCTATTTATGTGACAATTCGAAAATAAACTTGACAACTCGAGCTATTTGTAGGAATTCACTTCATGGTACCCTTGGCAATTGTCTCGCCAAGTGGAACATCTAAATAATTGGAGTCGGCGTTGGCCCATAAAGTTCAGAAGGTTTAGTTTCACTAAATAGCAATTTTCAAGTCCCTATAGTATTTTCCAGTGAATCCAATGGACGATAACCAAAAACTTGAGGATTGGGCCAGCTATGGATGCTCATTCAGAAGGAACCGAAGCGATTAGTTATTAGAGAAATTGCTCAAATGGATTCGGTCCTGTTTTAAATTGATTGAAAGATTCAACATCCTAAAGGAAGGATGCAAATTCGTATTTCCACCAACTTCTCCCTTTCTAGAGAATTTGAATTAAACATACCGAAGTGGGGTGGGCTTAAAAACGATATCGTTATATAAGTAAGATTCATTCTTGGGCGATACAGCGATGTAGATTTTTTCCATTTGTGGAATAAAGAAATGAATCAATTTGAATTCGTTCTATATTCAAGGATTGTATAACGGAAAACGCTACAGGCAAATAAATATCATTCTATGGCAAATAATTCGCAACCTGAATATCTGAAAGAATTTTTTCAGAAATTTATATGCGAATAGTTCCGATCAGAACAAGCTCAATAGCAAACAAATCTATAATTCCTAGTCAATCATAAAACCTCTTTTGGAAGATGTTCCTCTCAAAATAAGCAATTGGCACATTCGATCAAATGGACTTTCTCTCCCATTTCATCGAATCTAGCTCTTTGACCAAATTCTGGAGCAAGTAGATATGTTCCGGTACTTGGGATGTTGGGTGAATTGCAAATTGACATGGAGGTAATATCAAGGATAGAACAAGCCAGAAATTGCTTTGTGCAACTTAGGAAGCTTCTCTCCGATTGGTCCACACTCTTGTATGGAGCCGAAACATGGACGCTCAAAGCGAATACTATCAAGTTGGAAGCTTTTGAGATGCGGAGAATCCTTAAGATATCATGGACGACACATACAACCAACGAAGAAATGTTGAACAGGTTGAATAAGGAAAGAGAACCGTTCAACTTATAAAGATCCCTAAAACACCTTTTTCTTTTTTGGGCCACATACTGAGGAACGACAAATACCGATACGCTCAACTCATTATAAAGGGAAAAATTGAGGGCAGGCTTGGGCTGGGGATGAAGAAACTGACGAAACTGTCATGGTTGAGAAATTTACGCCATTGGACTGGTCCAAATTATGAACAACTTTTAAAAACAGCCGAAAATAGAGACGAATTTGCCATGGTGATATCCAACCTCCATTGATAGAGAGGCACGTTAAGAAGAAGAAGCTCTTAGACCACTATACGCTCACCGGTTCTTAATCCTACCTATAGGATTACAAATTTTATTTCAACACAATTTTAGATAACGAAGGTTAGTGTAAAAACACAAAATTAGTTGGCTAGATTTCCAAATTCATTACAATGAAAATTAGAGAAGTAGCACTTTAACGAATTTGGAACACCCAAGATATGGCGTTGAATAAAAGCATTAATTTTATCTAAAAGTCTTATGGAATGGATGAACATATGGAGTTCCATGAAATGTGAAAACATTCCACTATATTTTTGCGTTATCTAACCGGAATTCCAATATATGAAGTCATAACTGTATGCCTTTTTTCGTAATTTGGAAAATTTAGGATAAGGTTATTTCTATGAAATTTTTAGGGATATTTTGCTACCTCTAATAAAGCCGTGACTGGACGTTCAAGGTCTACTTCGATGTTAATAATTCCTGAATGACTATAGTATATACAAGAAGTGAAGCTTTTTTCAATATATCTAGAATTTGGTTGTGTGTGTGTGTGTGTGTAGATAATATAGTCCCTCAGCTACCTGCTTTATCACCGTAAAAAAAAATCGTTCACCCTTCGACTTAAGATGTCAAACCCGGAAAACCGTATATCAGGAAAAACGCTGACAAAATTCAATGCTCTAGTCTGCCTTGTAGTCGGGTTTATAGACATCGATTGTTATTCAAGGTTTGGTCTCGCTTTTTTATTTTCTAGCAGCTTCATATGAACCGGATTCTAAGCTACACAACTAATATGTTATTGAATTGGGAAGGTGTGAACGTGATAGAAATCCGTATGAATTCGGAGGGAAAATATAATTTTCCACGCATTCTTGGAGGGTGCGAATTGTACTTTTGGATGAGGAGTGCTAATGAACGGTATTGTATTGGAATTTTGATGGTTTCGCCAGAAACGTGAGGAGATCTAGGCGAAGTTACGATACGTTTCTCGCTGTTAGGATTTCCTCGGATAATTTTTGAAATGCGACCCACCCTATCCAAGAATTTTCTAAAGAAAACGCTGATTCATTCATTGTGAAGGTAACTTTCATCCAGAACGACACTTTCTTATGACTAATCGACTCACTTCAAACTTTCAGAGTGAAATTAATGACTTGAGCTAAGGCATGTGATGGTATTTATTATTCAACGTTCCCTGAAATTGAATTTTACTGCTTCAAAAAGTACTCTTTTATAGCCTCCCTCCAGATCTAGATTTATATGCCACTAAAAGACTTTGTATGAGTTACTCAAGAAAGAGGAGATCCTATCCTAATGAAAAAAACCTTCCAAAGAAAAACCATAATAACTATATTTCATTCCTATATCACCTTATATTTCATTTCGATAGTTTTAAAACTATACAGAATAGATCAATTTTAATATTTTCAAGTATTAGAGGTTACTAACTGAATTCAAAAAGATCATACAGCAAGAATTATTGAGGTATTACCATTTCGGTTATGAAGGAAATAAGAAATCGTTAATGTTTTTTATTATTATTCAATGTTGTTTCTTTCAATTTCAGTTTGCGCCAAATTCCATGAAAATATCTATGGAATTTTTAAAGTTTTTATTATTATCATTAATAGTACAATAGAGATGGGGAGAGGCCGAAGCCTATAACCCCACAAAAACTAAACAGGAATTTGATATATGAAATACGAGAAAAAATATCGTGAAAACACACAGTATTAAAAAAAACAAATTATGAGAAGGAAATTATGGAAAAAGTGTCCATCAAGCTAGTTGTTGAAGCTATTGACACTTGGGGCTCAGAAATCGTGGAGGAAAAACTACTCTTATCAATTGATCTTCAAATTAATTTAAACGAGATATGATTACTTCAAACAATGTGGTTCGGTAGTGAGTTCCATTTATCGAAGACTCTATTTCATAGAAAGTGCTGTCTCTGTGATGTCCGAAAAACCTATCTATCTAAATTGCTATGTCAGATTGGTTCAATAAAAATTCTATTCTATTCTATTTATGATAGACTATTTTTTCTTAAAATTTAACACCTTGGAACTCAAAAGATAATAGCTTAAAATAGAGCTCCCATAGAGCACGTATGTATTCTTACCATTCAGGATCAGCTTCTCATACTGATACCTCCTGTATGAGACATATATTTTCTGAATCTTATGAGAATATCACAAGAAATTCAGGCTAAACTTTATAGCAATCCAAACGTCTAATTTATTATACCAACCCCATATTTCATTTCATTTGGAATTTTTGTGAAATTATTTCCTGAAGTTAATTTTTGTTGTAGTTACTCTCTTTAGAATGTTTTAAAGTATCCTATGAATTGAAACTTGACCTTGAACTTTTTCCCTCTTCAAAATGTAGCCTTAAGTTCCTGCTGTGAAAATGGTATTTAAAATGTATAAAGATTTTATGGACAAAATATGGTAATTACTTCAAGTTTGAGGTTAATATTGAATTTCCTATGAGTTGAAACTGAATGCCCGAGAATATCATCCCTCTTGAAGAGCCAATATATTACCTTTAGTTTCTTTTGTAAAAACGGTATTCAAAATGAATAAATGACGATTCAATGGACAAAAGAGGAGGATAACTTCAAGTTTAGGGTGAATATTGAATCCCTTGCAACCTCGACATATGGCATAATCATTCTTTCAATTATTATCTCTCTTTTTATTCTAGAAGATGAAGTACTTAACTGTACCCTCAAAGCAACGAAATATTGGTCCAGACTCCATGTAGTCTAGACTATAATAATTCAATTATAATTTTTCATTTTGTAGATTTTAAGATTAATTCGTGATCTTCGGTAGTCCTGTGAGGACATCTTCACAAAGAGACAGACCCTGGTTAATATAATTTCTGCTCTCTTCGTTTCCCCAATAAGGCTACATCCTGATGGTGGCATCCAACAATATGTAATAAACGAGGTGTTCGGTTATAGACAACGATGACAAAACGAAATTTCGAGGCAATATCAACCTGACAGAAGAAGCCTCCCAACTAATTCAATATGCCACTGTTGCGTCAACTTAGAAAATGGTAATTACATCTGTTCGAAAGGGCAAATATGTTGCTGTCCAAAGAAGACTAATTGGACCCTAATCATTCACTCCCTCTAAGCTAATTTACCTGATCCTGTGTCGGGCATAAACTGCTAACCAAACAGCTATTTCGTATTCATCAATAATTGTGCCTAATATCAAGAGGCAAAATGTGTGTTTTTCAAAAGCGTGTTATTTATTTTCGAAAGGATCTCTTTGATGAACGTCATCTTGTTACATTCGAATGGGTTCTAATTAATGTTTTTCGAATGAATTTGTGTGGAAATCCGTTAATTAACGAGAGAGGAATTCTGGGAATTGTAGGTATCCGATCATTTTGGATTCCAAGAAGGAAACAGAGCTCGCTATTGATAAATACAGACATTGCAAACGAGCTTTCGTTACCGAATCATTTCGTTTCAATTACTGGATGATTACGATGATGCATGTGCGGAATTGAAAAAAACAAGAAATTTTCAATTTTCAGGGTAGGTTCAGACCTCAAATAGCTTTTCAAATAGGATTGTTTTTCATTTTCATAATAATAGTAAAACAATGGATTAAATCGAGATGAGTCTTGCATTTGGATTTGAAATGGGAATTTTGAACTTCATGCAGAATTTCATTTTCATAAACAATATCGAGAACATATTTCTAATTCAGTGACAACAGAATCAAACAATTTGAAATTTTTGCACATACAAGAGGTCTGAGAAAATGTGGAAAATCTCTCAGATTCAGATAAAACATGAAAAAATAAGATGACAAGTACCCATCATTTTTTTTCCTAGCGGCCCTCCTTACGGAGATACGGCCTTCTAAATGACGTCACTGGAAATCCATTTTAGTGGAATAAATTTCAAACTACTTAATATAATTTGAAGAAAATTTGATATGATGAAAATTATTGTAAGGACCCCTAAAAAAAATGGTAACCAAACAGCTATTTCGTATGCATCAATAATTGTGGCTAAAATCGAGAGGCAAAATGTGTGTTTTTCAAAAGCGTGTTATTTATTTTCGAAAGGATCTCTTTGATGAACGTCATCTTGTTACATTCGAATGGGTTCTAATTAATGTTTTTCGAATGAATTTGTGTGGAAATCCGTTAATTATTGAGAGAGGAATTCTGGGAATTGTAGGTATCCGATCATTTTGGATTCCAAGAAGGAAACAGAGCTCGCTATTGATAAATACAGACATTGCAAACGAGCGTTCGTTACCGAATCATTTCGTTTCAATTACTGGATGATTACGATGATGAATCAGTGGTCGAATTCAATTCTGCATGTGCGGAATTGAAAAAATACTAGAAATTTTCAATTTTCAGGGTAGGTTCAGACCTCGAATAGCTTTTCAAATAGGATTGTTTTTTATTTTCATGATAATATCAAAACAATGGATTCAATCGAGATGAGTCTTGTTGCATTCTGATTTAAAATGGGAATTTTAAACTTCATGCAGAATTTCATTTTGATAAACAATATCGAAAACATATTTCAATTTCAGAATCGAACGATTTGAAATTTCGATTTTACAGATACAGATAAAACATAAAATAATAAGCTGATAAGCTTCCATCATTTTCTTTCCTAGCGGCAGTAGTAAAGACCTCTTAAAAAAGAGGAAGTTTTTTATTAAGTTTTAGTTACCATAGTAATGTTTGTATTCGTCTCCAGTTGATCTTTCATTGTGATGTGATAAGAAACAGATGTTGTCGGATTCGATACCATAAACTTGAACTTCTTTGTTCCTTGAATGATTTTCGTGTCACACTTTGTTGCCGACGGAAAAAATTAGAATTCATGGTTCTTTTTAATAGAAATAAAAAAATTATTCCTTTGTTATTTTGTTTTTCGAAAACGGTTCATTTTATCGATGATAAACAGGAGTACCTTTTTTTTAGCTCAATGTTCAAGCCATCCAAATTTTTTTTTTTTTACTTCTTATCATACAGGGTGATGAAGATGTAAGCATTAAAATGTACAACCTAGTATGCCCCTGGTAAACTAAAAGAGCTAATTTAAATTTGAGGGCAGTATTCTAAGAAGTCTTTACTACAGTTCATCATATCAAATATTTTTTTAATTATATTAAGTAGTTTGAAATTCATTCCAGTAAAATGGATTTTCAGTGACATCATTTAGAGGCCGTATCTCCGTAGGGAGGGCCGCTAGGAAAAAAATGATGGGAACTTGTCATCTTATTTCTTTATGTTTTATCTGAATCCGAGAGATTTTCCCCATATTCCCGAACACCCTGTATATAAAACTATAGTAGCTATTTTTCAAACTTCATACAGAATATCATGTTGATAGAGTGTAGATATCACTACTACAGAATATTCAATCAAAATATCGAAAAATAATGAATATATTGCAGTATTTCCTTTCTAAACTGTTGAAAGCTTCATCATTGAAAATAATAAGCCAAAAAAATAAACACTACTTCTTGCTGTGAATGTTTTTCCTGCACATTATGCAGGAGGTTGAAATACAGCAGCAGTATCTGCGATCTGACTTCATTAGATAGATCCAGCATTGAAACATCCTGATTTGGTGGCAGAACAAACACTGTTATGTGTGACCAGTAAACAAGCCAACGATTTCATCCCATTACACGTTTATGAGTTTATGCAGTTTGTATCCGCGTTAATAACGTTCGAAAGGTTAGGTATTAGAGGATCATCACGTCAGCATTATTGGATTAATCTGTGCCACATTTTGTCAACAGAAAATAAAGCGTTATGGAATAAGAAATTGATGTTCGTTTTTTTCGAAATTAAACTGTTATTGCAACGTCAGTTCTTAGTATGGAAATCTATATATATTTTGACATGTACGCAAGCGCATTTAGTTTGACTTTGAGGCAGACATATAGGCCTCTTTAACTCAATCTAAAAAAAGGCAACATTTTTTCAAGTATCCTTTATTTTGACGAATTTGCTTTTCTCTGTCCAGTATCATGTTTTTTCATTTAACCTATTTGGAATTCATTTGAATAGTTCATTTTTAGGTGAATATCTCCTCAGGAATC
The DNA here is from genome assembly GCF_914767665.1 of Harmonia axyridis. NCBI lineage: Eukaryota > Metazoa > Arthropoda > Insecta > Coleoptera > Coccinellidae > Harmonia > Harmonia axyridis. The sequence continues at coordinate 5,142,695 of NC_059508.1, forward strand.
AAAGTATAATATCTATTCTAACCTTAATTATAATACCAATATGAACGGAAAGAATCAAGTTGTTGAAAGAATCCTAATGAAGATATGAGTGATTTCTATAGATAGTTTGATTAGTTTTTTGTCGAAATGATAATTTCCTTGTTTCATTTAATGCTTCTCCTGAATTTCGATAATTATGTGAAATGTACTTGGAGTAATGAGGAAAAAGAGCTTGCTCTCACTAGCCAAAGAATTTTGCTCACTCGGTACTAAAATATAAATTTCACTGGCTATTATTGTTGCGAAATCCATCATGTGCAAATCAGCGTAAACATTTTATGAATTAAAACGGGTACGGTTGGAAATTCGCATTTTTTACATCCACGCTGTATTCCCCAGAATATTCCATTCAGAAGCGGGCAGATATTCAAAAGGTTCAACCATTGAAATTTCACGAGGCATTAATAATAAATTGATGGCACCTTCGAGAAACCCCAGTGCGTGATTGTGAGCACAAGAGAGGCATATTATTCAAGGGAAACTTTTTCAGAAATCCACTCTATCGAATACTGCATTTTTATGGAGTAGAATCTAGAACATAAACCGAAAATTCTTCAATAAAATTCGATGATCAATAAAAAGGGGACCCTGCATGTCGTAAATTTTCTGGTTGAAAATATATCTACATATCTATTCACTACTTATGAGTTATCTCCTGAATAAATTTACCTATTACAACATACGAATTCAAGTCGAATTTGTTCGATCAGTTTCAGGTTTCGAACATGTGTATTTAACTACCTGGTCTGGAAAATCTACCATGCAAACATGGAAAAACCTGATACTTGTACACAATATCATTTATCACTCATCATTTCTTTCTTGTTGTATTCATTACTGTCATGAGAAGGTTTTACAACAAAATATTTTCGAAAAAATTGTACGGAAAAGATAAAAAATGTTTCCTTTTGTACTCCGACCGAGCGAACAATCATAGAGTATAATTTGACACTTCCAAAGATGTATTTTGGGTTGCCCGACGGAACGTGCGAAGCCAGGGCGGGCAAGAGTATATTTTGACACTTCGAAGGATGTATTTTGGGTTTCCTGACAAAAAATGCGAAATCGAGGAGGAAAGCAAGTTTTATATAAAATTGTACTTACCAAATAAATGGAAGCAGGCATTTCACAAACGTAGTTACAATCAATCTTGAGTTTTCAATCGAAACAACAAAATTCCATTGATTATTCTACTTTATTAATTTTTTGGAAAAGCTCTGAACGTTGAAGAGAAGTTTTCAAATTATACAGGGTGTTCTATCTCAGACCAGCCACCCCGTATATTTTTCATCCCAAAGTGATAGGAAAAATTTCCCGAAACACGTTGAATGATTTTGTTTGGCGGACATCTTCTGACGTATATTTGAATCTTGAACAACCACCCCTTTAAGAGGGGGCGTTTCAACCCCTCAAATTGAAGGAGAAGGATTGAGTGATACTTCATTTGAAAGATTTTAGAAGCCTCTTTACAGCGATGTATGCAGAACGTAATTTGAATGAACCGTTTCCACCAAAAAATCAATTTTTTCGCTCAAATGAGCCACCTTGAATATTTTAGTTATTTTCTTCAATGTACTAGCCCATTTTCATTAGGCCCTTTTTACAAACTTGAACAAATTGAATGGCAAGTTTTTCCCAAGTATTAAGAAAAATTATCTCAGACTATAAATAAAAAAATCGAAACATTTCCGTATTTTGCCTTCAAAAGGTAAACAAACAAAATCATTCGACTTGTTTCGGGAAAATTTTCCAATCACTATGGGATAAGTAATGTACGGGGTGGCTCGTCTGAGGTGGAACACCCTGTATTGAAAAATGCGTAAACTGTGAAAATTTTACAACAGTTAGCTGAAATCTTTTTAAGAATTCTAAATAAATTAACTGGTTATAAGGCAAGTGAACGATCTGTTATCATGAAGGTTTAATGTTTGAACCGAAAGTTTCACCCAATTATTCAACAGTTCATTGAAATTGAATCAGGACGTGACACAATCAAGGCTGGGATTTGATAAAGGCGAAACATAAGTGATGAAATTACATCATTAGTAGAGCAGTGTTATTGTTTGACTAAGTTGGGATTTCAACTATACACCTAAGTGACAAACTCCCCTTAATGAGCTTCTGGTGTCAAGAATAATAATTAGGTCCCTGAGCTACCAAGTTACAGATCCTGAACTATCGAGATGGTTGAAAAGTTTTTCGTAAATCCAATTATCAGTTACATGCCTCGAGAATCTATAACTCCGGTGCTTATCTTCGTAAAATCCTCTCTCAGATGGACTGATCTCTTTCAAAGGTGTAAAATTGATATTCGTACTGATGGTTGATCTTCTCAGTCGAATAATATTCCTGAAAACCTGAAAGCTAGCTTCTTATTCCAAGCTGCAATTCCGATTTCTGTGACATAAAAGGATTTTCTTCTCGCAGTCACTGGTATTATGAATACAATTCTTCGTGAATACCGTCTTCGTTGAATACAGTCTTTCATTGTGATTTTGTATATACATTTCAGAAGATTTTGACGACAATTTCTTATACTACTGACTTATTTATTTGTATCGGTCTTTATTTGATAGAAATTCATGTCAAAATTTCGATTAGGACAACAACGGAAATTAAAATTTCTCTTTATTTCATGTTTTTGAAATACACAATCGCGCTAATATGAACACAAATAATGGCTTGTTCATATTACAGAAACTGTTCATATTTGTGAAGGTCAAGAAATAAGAATTTTTACATGTTTTCTAGGTTTTATTTCGTAATGAGTACATGAATATCAATAAAAATGATGCGCATAAAGTTATAAAAAGGTTATTTCAATGAGAAAATATTCAAATATTTCAAAAAGAATACAAGTTAATTATAATGACTGATCTTTTCTGTAGAAAAACGATGTTATTTTAGTTTGGGTCTTCTTCGCAGCAAATTTCGATAAAACTGCTTTCTCATGTATGTTTTTCAGGGTAAGTATCTCAGTCGAATCCAGAGTATTCTATTTTGCCCACTCCATTGATATGTTCAAAGCTTGAACTGCTTCCGCGTGTGAGACTTTAACTGACTCGGCAGAAATTTCACAGTCACTTTCTTCAGATTCGTTGCACTCTTCTAGATTAGTATCTTCATTTCTGTTCCATTCATCTATATCTTGACCTGAGTTTTCCATAGGCTGTAGAGCTTGAAGCAGAGAAATCTTACACCATAACGTTCTTTGAAGCGCTGGAGCCATCCGTCGCTTGCTTTAAATTCAGAGATATTCAAACTTGCACATAAATTCAAGGCTTTCTGTTTGATCATTTCTCCAGAAATCGGCATATTTCTTTCTCGTTGGTCAAGGAACCATCTATACAGCTGCATTTCCATTTCTGGCATTTCCGCCTTCTTTAGTGTACATTTTTTGGTCAATCGGAACGTATTGCCTACTCTCTCGAGAATTTGTATTCTTTTGTTTTTTATAGAACGAACCGTTGACTTAGCAATTCCATATTTCTTCGCTGATAAGGTAACATTCAGGCCTTTATTGATGTCTTCTAAGACTTCAGCTTTCTCATGAAGAGATAAACATCTTGATTTTCCACGCACTTTCACCATTTCCTTAGCTATTGTACTACTCGGAAGAAGAATGCGAGACAACTAATGAAAGCGCGATCCGGCAATGCATAAATGACGATAAATCGTGAAAACCGATTCATTCCTTTGAATAAAATAGACTAGTTCCGACAAGTTCATACTAACGAGATTATACTATGTTCATATTATAGAGTAGTCAACACAAAAATTTTTGTGTTCACATTACGGAGTGGTTCATAATAACGCGTGTTCATATTAGCGCGATTGTACTGTAATTCAATTTAACAGTGAATCTTGATTTCATAGAATTTTGAAAAAAATGAGAATGATTAAATACTTTACAAATGCATTACCGCTTATTGAGAGTTCTTCCTGGAACTGAAATTCATTACACATAGTGAATGTGATTAAAATAACCAACCATATAACCAATAAATTTCCACCGTATATTCTGGAAGTCATTAAATCGAATGGAGTTTACACAACTCATAAATTGTACTGCCGATATCGAAGGAATAAAATGAATAATAGAGATATATTTAATGGGTTCCTATAAGAGATACTCGATACAATTAATATAGAACAAATTTAAGGAGAATCGACATTTATAATAAAAAAAAATTTTTGGTCGATTTTTCTCAAGTGGAAAATCGACTGAAAATTCCAACGGCTGAAATTCCAGATTTTCCAATTACCTATCTCGAACAATCCGTCGGCGAAAGACTTCAAAATTATTATAATCAATAGGTAATTGTTCGCATTACTATTGTAATTTTCGATTATTCTATTGAATTGAAGTGACCAAAAAAAATTAGATATTTGAATTGAGTAATTTTAATTAGCGTTCTTCAATCACAAATAATGAAAGGAACAGAATTTTTTATCAAAATAAATTTTTTTTTTATTTTTGAAAAAATCAAATATTCCCATCAATATAATTCTATTTTTCATTTTTTTTTCTCGATCGACCGAAGGAATAAAAAGATTCAGCTAGTTCAGAATTATTGAATAGAAGTGAGGACATAAACTTTAATTCAATATTATTCTGTGGAAATTGATGTTCATCATTATCATGAATTTCCATCAACAAAGAACCTAATGAAAAAATACTATTTAATAATTTGGGAAATCAACTCTACAAATTAGAATATTTCGAAAAAATGCAAAGGTTTTTTTTCCAAATAACAATAGGCCAATTGAAAAAAAAAATTTTATCTTCTTGAAAATTTTGTTTTACACCACCCTGACAGTAACCTAGAGAATTTTTTCAACTGCAGAAATGGCGACAAATAAATGAAAATCAAAATAAGAAAATAGCATGATGCGCCTTCTTTGATTCCACAACTGCCGTCGCACCGTGAGAAAAGCAATAGCGTAATAGTAAAAATGGAAATTAATGTTGAATACGAGTAAAGGAACACGGTAAATGATGAATGATCAACAAAGGTGTATGTGTGAGTGTATTCCATCCCTTACTCTAACCGAAGAAGTTGGAGTTAGAAGCAATCACTAATATCAAAAGTAAAATGATTGATGATGATGAATCACGAAGGAAAACAAGTGATAAATACGGTAAAATTAATAAGGATATCCCGATGAAAAGATTTCATAAGAGAAGTCGGAAAATGAGTTTCGCATAATGAACAGTCGGAAAAACTTTCGAGTAGCGGAAAGTTCATCGTTCCCGCATAGTTCAACCACGAGTTTCCGTCGAAACTATCGGAAAAACAAAACCAAGTGAAAAATGATTGGAAAGTTATCGCGTATAAGAACAATTGTTGCTTCTATGTGAGAAAATTTAAATCTTCGAGAAGTTGTGTTTGTTTACAAAGTGTTTAAGTTTGTTTTGGTTTTACCGCGACCAGTTGCGACTTCAAAGAAAGACCATGCATATTTTTTAGACTTACCTGGTGGCATCAAAAACAGTAGGAAGGCTGTAGCCAGCAGGGCTACTACTCGTTCTTTCAAGACCATTTTTAATTCAATTGGAAACTGCTCATTTTCGACCACCAAAAATTTTCAACAAGCCCTAGAGCCTCGTAAAGATTATTTTCAAGCCCTCTTATGTGAAGCTGACCAAAAGTCTAAGGCCCGCCACTAGTTTCGCTTGGCGGGACACACGCGCCGAGTCTCACTGGTCACAACACGAGGGAAGTGCACCTCACTGCACCCCAGTTCGCTATCGTCTGCGAAGTCAACGCTTTTCCGTCTAGTACTCCGGTGGATGCTGCGGGGACGGCGGAGATCGATATGGACCATCCTGAGCGCGCACACTGTCAAGGGTCGAGGCCGCCTTCCGGGTCGCGCATGCGCGGCCACTCGATTTGTTTACTTTACTCCCGCCACACGGATGCGTGTATGTCCTAAACTTTGATATGTTTTCGCGACTTGGTGCAACTACTTCAAGAAATTGCCTCCTGGACTTCTGCTTATGCCACACACGAAGCCCCACCCTTGGAAACCAACGGAGTCCGGAGTTTGAACCGTTTTACTATCTCGTAACGGTCGCAGTTTGAATGTTGTCCTTGTTTCCCCGCTCTTTTACATTTCATTCATGAACGCAACCATTGGACATCCCTCCAACGATATGCCTGCCTTCATCACCCTACTCTATCTATTCCTTGCTACCCCTCCATCCCTCTCCAGTTATTATCAACCGTTTCTTTTCGAAATGACAGCTACAGAAACATAAATTTGAACTGTGAGGATTTTGCACAGTTTGAAGCGTCATTTCTGACGACAGTGTTTTATCTGATGCGATTGCGACTATCGGCTTTGAATTTTGCTTGTTCGTCATTAAGTAATTTAACAGACTTATTCCTAACAAGACTATTAGGGGATTTGAGTTTCACTTATCTCCCAAAGGATTTCATCTGCTCAGAAATTTTAAGATAATTGGATGCTTTCATTATGTTCGATTCCCAAAATGATTATGTTATTTAATGCAGGAATTGATTCAGATACTGATGAAAAAATTCGATTCATTTAGCTTTCAGATTCCAAAAAAAAAGCTTACAGTCTCTAGTCAACCACAAAATGTGTCTTCGAAAACACACTCTATAAACTATCACAAAAACTTATCTTGATGTTCTTCAATTAGAAAAGTATCATCGACAATTCACGGGTAGTCCTGGATAAGCCGGATCAGACAAACGTCTGATCAGAAAATAATAAGATGGAGGTGCAGGAGAATAATTTACTGCCAATAAGTTCAATCACAAACCAGATGAAACATTAAATTCATCATTCAGCAGAAGAACAAGAGAGGCAGTTAACTTTCTATGAATTGAAGTTGACTCAAGGTTGGACTGGAAGGACCACATCGAGAACACTTGCTGTGTGCAAAGCTTTATACCTGCTCAGTCCACATAGGACATTTTGATTTGGGGAATGTAACCAGAAGCCCCTAGATTGTTTATACTGCAAAAAAGCTATCAGAATAATGTACCACATGGAAAATCAAGATTTTGTAGTGAAATAGTTATTTGTTTCGTTAGGCAGCAAAGTGTTAGAATGATTGCCGTGGCTGATAGTTCATAACCGAGCGTAGCGAGGCTAAGAATTCTGCCAAGGCAGTCAATCTATTTTGCTGCCGAGTTGAACATATAATTTCTTCTTCGATTGTTTAGAATGATATATATGGGATATTGTATTTGCAAATTAGTACAATTCCCACTGTCTGTTTATTTTTCCTGGAGCGATAAATCAAAACGAAAGTTGATAGAAATCCCAATTGTTGGAATGGTTGAATGTGTATATGTCCAGAATAATTATAGTTCGACAACTTATGGAATATCTGACAGTTTTTTGGAAAAATATCGGATGTATTTTTATTATGGACAGTGATAAAGACTTACAAGTAAAGGGCGTTTTTTTTCGTGGTATATAACTTTAAGTTGACATTTCTGTTCGAGATGGCGACCGATTCAACAGCTGTCAAGTGATTTATTCTCAGTTTGGTTTGGCAATTCATCATCAATTGACTCACGCCTGAACAACGCTTGCAAATAGTGCAATTTCATTTCGAAAATAATGGTTTTGTGCGGAATACGTATCGCGCACTACGTCCATTTTATTTTGTGCGCACTTCTGGTTGAATGGCTATGTCAACAAACAAAACTGCCGCATTTGAAGTGAAGTTAATCCTCAAGTGTATGTCGAAACACCGTTACATCCAGAAAAACTGACTGTTTGGTGCGCTTTATGGGCTGGTGGAATCATTGGTCCGTACTTCTTCAAAAACGATGATGGCCAGAACGTTACAGTCAATGGTGATCGGTATAGAGCCATGATTACTAACTTTTTCATTCCTGAATTGAACAATCATGATGTCCAGGAGCTGTGGATCCAACAAGACGGCGCAATATGTCACACAGCTCGTGCCACAATCGATTTATTGAAAGACACGTTTGGTGACCGCCTAATTTCACGTTTTGGACCTGTGAATTGGCCTCCAAGATTTCGTGATTCAACACCGCTAGACTACTTTCTGAGGGGCTATGTAAAGTCATTGGTCTATGCGGATAAGCCACAAACCCTTGACCATTTGGAAGACAACATTCGCCGTATTTTTGCTGATATACGGCCACAAATGTTGGAAGAAGTAATCGAAAATTGGACATCCAGATTGGACTACATCCGAGCCAGCCGTGGCGGTCATATGCCAGAAATCATATTTAAAATGTGATGCCACAAGATTATCTTGCGGATAAATAAAATTCATGTCAATCGAATAATCCATCGTTGTTTTATTGCAATTTAAAGTTCTATAGCTGTAAAAAAAACACCCTTCAAATAAATTTCCAGAAAAGTTCAAGTTACACCGAAAGAGTTCAATAAAAAAGTGACGAATGTAGCATATTATTCGGTTGATGAATTTTTGGGCTGAAAACTGATTTCATAAATATTGATCTCATTTACTATCTATGATATTTAAATCGGCCTCTTTGAGCATTCGTATTTTCTGTATTTGCATATGTAATATGCCATGTAATGTTTGTAATTATTTACGTACCTGTGTTTTATTTGATATATTCCTAATTCGAATTTAATGTAAATATTTTGATGCCGTTAAATGAACTATCTATCTATCATACATTAAAAAACACCTTAGAACACATTTACAGAGTTTTTAATTTTTGAGATACATCCTCTCCTGAAAAAACTAATAATGCTGTACAAATCCCAAACTGAATCAATTTTTTTTCTCAGGAACTGAAGAAGCTTTTTGCATGAAATTCGGTGCAAAAACCAATTACTACGAGTATACCGCATTGATCCTCCTAGCTCAAGATACACGATACACAAAGCGACTATTGAAAAAATTGATTTCTCAATCATTTAACATCACATCAACATGAAATTGAATGGATATGATGATACTGAATATGAATATTTCATCGGAAAGACCTTGAATTGTAATTTCGTAGTTATAAAGTTTTGAATATCACTGTTTCCATATGATCTTCATTCGAACAGAATATCGAAAAAAGTACAGAATATTTCCGTAACAACAGATGGGATAAAGTTGACATTTAGTTTGTAACGGGTGTTTTCTTTCGAGGTATATAACTTTAAGTTGTCATTACTGTTCAAGATGGCAACCGATTTAACAGCTGTCAAGTGATTTATTCTCAGTTTGGTTTGGCAATTCATCATAAATAGACTCACGCCTGAACAACGCTTGCAAATAGTGCAATTTTATTTCAAAAATAATGGTTCTGTGCGGAATACGTATCGCGCACTACGTCCATTTTATTTTGTCTAGCGATGAAGCGCACTTCTGGTTGAATGACTACGTCAACAAACAAAACTGCCGCATTTGGAGTGAAGCTAATCCTCAAATGTATGTCGAAACACCGTTACATCCTGAAAAACTGACTGTTTGGTCCGCTTTATGGGCTGGTGGAATCATTGGTCAGTACTTCTTCAAAAACGATGATGGCCAGAACGTTACAGTCAATGGTGATCGGTATAGAGCCATGATTACTTTTTTTTTCATTCCTGAATTGAACAAGCATGATGTCCAGGAGCTGTGGTTCCAACAAGACGGCGCAACATGTCACACAGCTCATGCCACAATCGATTTATTGAAAGACACGTTTGGTGACCGCCTAATTTCACGTTTTGGACTTGTGAATTGGCCTCCAAGATCTTGTGATTTAACACCGCTAGACTACTTTCTGTGGGGCTATGTAAAGTCATTGGTCTATGCGGATAAGCCACAAACCCTTGACCATTTGGAAGACAACATTCGCCGTGTTATTGCCGATATACGGCCACAAATGTTCGAAAAAGTCATCGAAAATTGGACGTCCAGATTGGACTACATCCGAGCCAGCAGTGGCGGTCATATACAGGGTGTTTCCTAAACATGCGGCAAAAATTCAGGGGGTTGTTCCTTGGACTATTTTAAGCATGTTTTGTCCTTGGATGATTTTTGAAAAACCTCTTTGTTTCGAAGATACAGGGCGAACAACATTTTTCATATATTTAAAATTAATAATAGTTTAAATAAAAATGCGTACCGCACTGTGTTTACTAAGTAGGTACAATTTATTTTTAAATTTGTTTAACAACATTCCAATTACTAAAAACGGACAGTTTTTTGACTAAAAATTGCTAATACATCACAAAACGAATTCAAATGAAAACCGTGTTCAATCTGTATTCCTTTACTATCTGCACTTATCAATTTTTAGTCAAAAAACTGGCCGTTTTTAGTAATTGGAATGTTGTTAAACAAATTTAAAAATAAATTGTACCTACTTAATAAACACAGTGCGGTACGCATTTTTATTTAAACTATTATTAAGTTTAAAAATATGAAAAATGTTGTTCGCCCTGTATCTTCGAAACAAAGAGGTTTTTCAAAAATCATCCAAGGACAAAACATGCTTAAAATAGTCCAAGGAACAACCCCCTGAATTTTTGCCGCATGTTTAGGAAACACCCTGTATATCATAAATAAAATTCATGTCAATCGAATAATCCATTGTTGTTTTATTGCAATTTAAAGTTTCATATAGCTCTAAAAGAAACACCCTTTATATGTTAAATAATAACTCGAATGTGAATGCCGAATTTCAGGATTGTACCATTAGGACTCCTAGATGATATAAAATAACCGACAACAAAGACAATCACTTTTTTGATGATTTGAAATATTCAATAATAAATCATAGTGTGAAATTTTTAGTTTTTCTTTCGAGGATTCTATGGTTGTAAATAAATAACCTCCGTCAATTTCAAACCGCCCAGTAAAATAAACATCTGCAGGTAGTCCTACCTACGGTTTTATATTTCGCACGTGCTCTTGATCTTGAACAGAGCAACAGAACGGTTGCACTTTCACGTTTTCCTAATACCATATCGGCACATAAGGTCAATGTGAGATCGTCTGGAAAATTCTTCGATTTGTTCCTTCCGTTCCGTTACAAATATGAGCGGATAACGTAAAAGTGTTATCCTACTTACTGACAGTTTCATTTCCTGATACGAAAGCGATAAGCCTTCTTTCTAGAATGGAATGCAGCAGTGGCGTGTGCCGCTTCCCCAAAAAATTCGAAAACAGAACTGAAAAAACAATTCGACCATCTTCATTACTGTTGTTTTCGAGGAAACGATGCATCAGCAATTTGAGAATTTCAATATTAATTGGACTAATATAATAATTAAAACTTCCCATCTACATTTGTTTCCATAGTTTTTTAGGAAATTCGAGGCTTTATTGTGAAGAACCAGTTATACATTTATTATTCAAAGTATTGGCCATCGCTGTCACTACTTTCTCCCATCTTCCGGACAGCGTACGAATCCTGAGTTGAAAAAACTGCTCATCTTTTGAAGCGATCCACGAATCGATCAATTTGCTGGCCAGGCCGTGTGCTGAAACAAGTGATAGTCCGAGGAAGCAACGTTTCCAACTATGCCTTGACTTTTGCAACTCGAGATTGAGCATTGTCATATTGTAAAATCACTTTATTTTTTCTCTCGTTGTATTGCGGCCATTTGTCTTTCATTACTTGGCTCAAACGCATTAATTTCATCCGACAACGATCGCCTGTGATTGTTTCAGTCGGTTTCAACAACTCATAATACACTACGCCGAACTGCTCCCAACAAATACTGAGCATGCCTTGAAACTATGAATATTCAGTTTGGCCGTCGACGTTGAAGCATGACCGGGATAACCCCATGATTTTCTGCGCTTGAGATTATCGTTATGAACCCATTTTTCGTCTCCAGTCACAATGCGATGCAGAAATCCCTTCTGAATTTTTCTGGTTAGCAGCTGTTCATAAGCAAACAAACGCCGTTCAACATCTCTCGGGTTCAACTCGTACGACAACCAATTTCCTTGTTTCTGAATCATTCCCATGACTTTCAATCGCTTTGAAATGGCTTGTTGCCTTACTCCCAATGATCCTGCCAATTATTGTTGCGTTTGACATGAGTCTTGATCAAGTAATGCCTCAAATTCTGCATCTTCGAAAACCTTCTCCCTTCCACCGCCATGCTGGTCTTCGACGTCAAAATATCCGTTCTTGAAGCGTTGAAACCACTCTCGGCACGTTTTTTCACTTATAGTGGCCTCACCATAGGTATTTGAGAACATTCGATAAGCCTCAGCCGCAGATTTCTTCATATTGAAGCAGAAAATCGAAACCTCCCGCAAATGACAAGAATTTGGCTCGTAAGCTGACATGTTTAATCGAGAGTAACTGTATGATGCAGACACAAATCGTCTAATATTTCGATGGCGTTATGTTTACAAATACCTAAACTTATTGTATAACATCTACGATCGATTTATTTCGACTACCACTTACCGCTACAGCCATATATTGCAAAACGACAAAAGCAAAGTGGTACACCAATAGAATATCGTACACATAATGAAAAAAACAAATATTCAAAACTGTTGAACAGACAACTCGATCCACACTCTCAGCATTCAAATGCCATTTAATTTTCAATTATTAATTTTTCATTCTGGAGCATACATATTTTTGGAATGATAATTCTTACTCATCAGAGGCTTTCATGAAAGGCCAAGTGGAAATGAAACATTAAACTAAGAACTACGAGTATGATGCAGACACAAGAGACGAAAATTTGTGAGGGTATAGGGATGTAATCTCCTCTTGTTTCTACTTGGACTTTCACTGTTTGTGGAAGGGATGAGATGAAAACAGAATGTTCTATGCATTTCTTTATGACACTCTTTCTAACAGCATTACATCCTACTTGCCACCCTGTATAGTTCTGAGGAATCTGTCTGTAATGAGGAAGTGACAAAAATCGTGAGATACGAAGAATGAAAAATAGGTGAAGCAGCTTTCCTATTCCTGAAGTCTGAACAGGCCACAGAAATGCAACCTTCAAGATAAGTGAAAGCCTCTCCTCAATCGATTAAATATTTATGACAACGAGAAAATAATAGATCTTCTCGAGTTCATTTAGGTGAACTTGACATAAAAGGCGGGATTTTATTTTACTCTCGCTCGCTTTTCTTAAGTTTTGAGCACCGTTATTCCACATGAAAAATTCGAAACGTTTCAGGATTAAATTCGATTTCAGTTCACAACTGCCAATCTGTGTTATTCGCAGAATTTTCCGCGTTCTTGAAGAAAATGCTGCCATGCGATAATGTGAAATTAAAATTTTCCAAACGAAAAACTCATTCGTTTTTCATCCTGAAGATACTAGAAAATATGGGTCAATGTAAAGGCTTCCACACATGGGAAACTCCTTACTCAAGATTTTTATTTCGGAAATTCAAAACCAAAAAAATTGAAACCTGGTTCAAATTTTACCTTCTTACCCATATAAGTCTAGTTGCAATTCCTATTTTGTTATCAGTTAAAATATGAAAAAATGAAGAATTGAAGAAGCTATAGTGTGGTGAATTAATTATCGTATTATTTCATTATAATTTGGTGGATATTAAATTTATAATTTTACAATTAATGTAAATTCCCACCAATTATTTCTTGAGTATCCCACTCGCAAATTGTTTACTTTTCTTGATGGATTGATCAACAATTCTCATGTGGAAACTCACGTTCAGAATTACCTACTGGATGTGCTAATCAAAAGATAATTAAATTTATAATTAGGTCGTTATTTCAGATAGTTTCGCTTAGATTGTCACTACAAATTTTCATTTCAGTTTATAGTAAAACATCTGAAAATTTAACAAAGTGCATCGTGCAGTATTAATCTTTAATCAAATTAAAATGGAAATTCCTTTATGTATGTAGGTTTTATAAGGTCTTCAATTTGAACGTAGAGTGATAACGGCACAGACATAACACCTTCGTTGAAAGTGTAGATCTTCAGTTTCGTGGAACATAAAATAGCAAATTGCAATAAAATTCAATTCAGTCGTAAAAAGATAGATAATGCCTGCAACATTATATCGAGGAGGTGAGGTTCTCTCATGATATTATAAACTATAGGGATCTAGGTGGGAAGGCATATAAATCCTGTAGAAGCATGGTGGGTATAGAAGGTGAAAATTCTTTGTTATAAAAAGTTACAACTCTTCTCTTTCAATGAAATATCACAGTTCGAAATTCGTAGGTATGGTCGATAGAATATTTTGAATTAAGATTGAGGATTCTCATACTATAAGGTATTTAGTATTCTATACAGTTCCTCTTCAGCATGAAGGTCAAAAATAGGGGAATCAGAAATATCAGTCGATGTGTTTCAAAATTTTCATTGAAATTTGCAAATATCTATTTAATATTTTATTGTAGATAAATTGTCCACTAAGCTATTTTTGACGCAAGAGGTAATATATGGGCGAATCAATCCTTCGTTCAGATTGTATTGTGCTGAATCTACAATTTTACAGGTGGTGTTGATTATCATACAACATTTCACCATAAGGTAAGTTTTTTTCGAGTCAGTCAATAACAATTATTTATATGGAGTCTCTAAGTCTGTCTTGCGTGGTAATAACTAGAATTAAAGTGGAAATAACTTATTCTAATAAGAAATACGCAGAAGACGTAAGGAAGAAAAAATTGAATGCCTGAGAATATTCAGATTGGGAAATAGAGACCGAAAGAAGATTCGAGCAAGAAATATACTGCAAAAAAGATTCTACACTTGATATAAAGTGAAACAAATTTTGAAATATAGACTAGAATCGACAATAAAAGTTTGAGGAAGTTAAAAGAAATCAAATTAGAACGAACGAACAGCATGGTGAATTGAATATTTGAAAGCTCAATTAAAAAGAAAAAATTGGAAACATAAATAAATGAGTGAACTATGAACAACTATGAACAGTATGAAGAGAAGTTAAAGATCTCGTTTTTTCACAAAAAGAGCAAACGTTGAAGGAATTTGGTGAAAAAATGGAGGATAACTATAAGACGAATCAGAAACTGTTGTACAGAATCCTTAGGCCAAAAAAAATGGAAAAAGGTATTATAATGCTGTTAATATTTGTCAGTTAATTAAAATGTAGTCCCGCTTTGAACAATTCAGACCTTGTAAATAAATTAATTTTCGAATAATTAAGGTTTGATGAGTCTACTTGATGAAGGATATTCAATATAAATATAAAAAATTTACAACTTTGTGTCTATTCCTTCACAATAATATATTTTTGTGATATATTCGATTTGTTTTTGTCTTTCCAATTCTAAATAAATGACAAAATAAATAATTAACCAAAAGAAAATTCAGAATAACCAAACCTGTAGAAATTGATTAAACGGTTAGCAAATTGAATAATTAAATCAACATAAAGACATTACAAAGATGAATTATTGTGAAGGAATATACACAAAGTTGTCAATTTCTCATATTCATTCTCAAATAGTTGTTCTCTAGCGCAACACCCATAATTATATATATGATTGTCTAAATACCATTCTAATAATGAAAATATTATTTATCAGTCAGAAAGATGAAACCCATTGTCCATAACAATAATTCAAGTGAACAACTAATAAAACGAAAAATGAGGACTTGTTTCAGTATTTTCTACTTCCATTATATTTTTTTATTCAAAGTCTAATTTTCCTTTTGAGAATGTCATCAGAAGCATGAAATTTCAAGCATAGTATTGGTAAACAAAACTTATATTTCAGTATGCATTTCAGTTCCACTTGCCGTATGGAAATATTAAACACACAAAGAACTCCAAACTTTCTAGTTTCAATGTATACATTTATTCCAGAGGAATTAAACTACATGTAGATCGAACGTGATATCTTGAGTGCACTTCCACTCAAATTTCACGAAAATCGATTAATTCGACAAACAATTCAACAGAATAGTTAATTCGATTGTCTTGTCATTTTCAACTCTGATTAAAATAGTCAGACAGCTGAAGGATAGCCTCAGTTGCAGCAAAGTTCTTCAAATTTGGCATCCCTTAGCGAAGCAAGCGGTCGTCTCTGGGGTGTTTATTTTTTCAGCGATACCCTCTTCACTTCACTTGTTTCGCAAGTTTCAGCAGGTCATGTGGCTTCTCTAACTGATTGAGCTTACGGCTCTCCCAAAAATACACACAAGTGTCATAAACGTTTGCCTTCCGACCAAATAAGATCCTTGTGGGTTTTTTTATGTTCTCATATATTTCCCGAAAGTGATAACGTCTAATATCGAACTCTCTTCTTGATTTTCGTGAATCGACTTCACCTCATTCGAAGTCTAGTTTCCTATTCAACTTCAATTGGAAAATAATTCATCTCTATTTATTACAATTCCATTAATTTGTTTCGTGATTCATTCACATCAAGAAATGACAGGGCATAAGTCAAAAAAAGTCATCAAAATTTGAAATCTGAATTGGATTTCAATAATTTATCTATAATTGAAAATATTCAAGAAAATACAGACTGTCAGGAGTTTTTGAGCGTTCATTCATTCATGCGCATTTCGTACCACAGAACTGTTGTGTGTATCAAATGGGATGTGATTTCTCATGATGCGATCGTTGGTGGTTATTACTAGGTGTACAACTTTTCTTCCGCCGTTTTGCAATAATGGCTGTAGCGGTAAGATTTCTACCTGTTTCTGTCCTAGTGTTATATTAATTAGGAACAAACGGAAAAAGTCTGATTAGCTAAGGGATTCATTATCAGGAAGACGAACCTCATTGGTTGAGACAATTCGTGAAAAAATGACGAATGCTCAAAAAGCTTGAACCCTTCAACAGCTATACAAAATGGTGAAGGCGCAGGGTACTTTTTCAGAAATCCTAATATGTAGAGTATATTGATTCTGTTAGAAATTGAAGTGGATTATGAGACCTTTGAATCGTAAAGATATCGAATTCTCATGCTATTGTATGGAATTATCTACTAATATTATAACATGCACAGAAAAGTTCAAATTAAATGGTATAGATAGAGAATAGACTATAGATAATTGTTTTTTCTTGGAAGCGACAATGTTATATCGGTCTCAACAAGATTTTCTTTGATGTTTGTTAGTTTCAGAAGTTTAATCCTGGATATTTCAGTTCCTATAGACAATTTAAAATTATGCGAGAACACGTCAATTCGAGTTTAGAGGGAATAAATAAGTAGTAGGATCAAATGAAATAGGGAGAACTGGATTTAAGTTTAGTTGGGGCATTAAAAAGCCACTTAATCTTAACATTGACTAACTAAGAGCCAACAGATGTCTCCTTGCGAAAAATACTCGGTATGTAAACTCTAGTCTACAAGTTCATCATCACAAAAACAACACATTATAAAATTTAAAGCTTCCATCTATATTTACCCATTACGACCCTTCTATTATTCATGTAAATTCTCTATCATTATTCTGGGAAACTTCCTTCCTTAGTTTCTATATACTAACAATACTTTCCTCGAATTGATAATTGATCCTTGGAAGAACTAAAAGTCGCTCAAAGCCATATCAAGAGTATATGGTGGCTTTTCGATCATATTTCTTAAGATTTAGCTAGATATTCGTTATCGTAATTCAAAATGCATAAGAATTCTTGACACAAATCTTATATTTCATTGAAAAAACATTGAATATTTGGGGGTTCCTTCAATTATTAAATGTTATCGGATTTGTATCTATATAAATAATTATTCGTGCTTGATACTAAAACAAAAGCAAATATCGACCATTAGTTTCATTCATATGTAGAAATATCTGTTGACAATACAACAAATTCATAATGTTTCCAATTTAACAACATTGTTGGCGATAATCGAATACAATTATTCCAATATTGATTTATGGTGGTCGAAAACCAACGAATTGATTACTAAAATATTATAATTGCAAGGGATTGTTTCGATTTGGACGTTGAAGAAGAGAGGATTCATAATAAAACATTTCGAAAGTCTCGAAGAAGACACAAGAAAACACGGAAACCATTATTCATTGACCTACCGTATTGATAATGAAGTTTTGAGTGATATATTCGAGAAGTTGGCCATGGTATAATGCTCCCTCTTCGAAGCTTGAACGGCATTGAATTAATTTCTTGAAGCAATTTCGTGTAAATTGCAACAGCTGTCTTTTCGAATCTCAACCTTTTATTCCGTCATCATAACTCCAAGAAATGACTTTGACCTGCACAATAAACAATCTTTACGTTTTCTGATATGGTCTTCGAAATTAAATTCAGGCAAATCAAAGCCTTCCTCTAATTAAGTAATGCAAAATATAGCCTATTCGAACTCAAACTTTTAAACCATTTTGATGATGTCACTAGTTCAGGTGGACCTGGAAGAGAAGGCAAATTAACGATACAATCATACCGATCAAAAAAAATATTGAAGCAGGCGTACCCCAAGGTTCTGTCCTTGGAGCCAGATCATTTTACATATTTCAGAGATTTCAAACACAAATATGGCTATTTTAGCGAATGATACCGCACCCTGTTCATACAACCAAGCTCTATATCTTATTTTTTCAATTCATTACATGAGCGTACAACTTTGCTCCGTTTTTTCCTGAAAATCGAAAATTTTGAAAACTGGTTATATATTTATGATTCAAAGTATTGTCCATTGCTGGCCAATACTTTCTCCCATCTTTCGGGCTGCGTAAGAAAAACCTGCTCATTTTTAAAGCGATCCACGAATCGTTTCAATTTTTTACTTCTTCATCAAACCGGAAGTGCTGGTCAGTCAGGCCGTGTGTCATTGATCGAAACAAGTTATAGTCCGAGGGAGCAAAGTCTGAAGAATAAGGCAGGTGGGATGGGAGTTCCCATTTCAACATTTCCAAGTATGTCTTGACCACTTTCACAACATGAGGTCGAGTATTGTCCTGCTGTAAAATCACTTTGTCATAACTCTCGTTGTATTGCGGCGGTTGTCTCTCAATGCTTGGCTCAAATGCATTAATTGCGTTCGAGAAAGATCGCGTGTGATTGTTTCAGTCGGTTCTGAAAATTCATATTACACTACGCCAAGCTGCTCCCATCAAATACTGAGTATATTAAAGCAGAAAATTAAAACCTCCGGCAATTTACTAGAATTTTGCTCGTAAAATGACATGTTTGATTGAGAATAACGTAATGATTCAGACACAAATAGACTAATATTTCGATGGCGTTATGACATTTACGATCTATTTATTTCGACTTCCACTTACCGCTACAGACATCTATGGCGATCCTGCGGAAGCAAAGTTGTACACCTAATATTTCAATTTTTCCAGTATTTAATAAGTGTTATCGAATATAATTTTTCACATGTATTTGCATCGTATTGAAATCTTCAATTTCATCTTGAGTTTTCAACTCCTCGAAATAATCAATTCCCTGGTAAGTTCCTGAGAGAAATACGATCCATCGTATGTCCCTTAAAAGAGAGTAATAATCCGACCGTGTTTACTGATACACATGCTAAAGTCGCCCAGTCCATAGATAATATATTAGGGTTGCTCTCTTCATTCATTGTTTAGTAGATGTGGACGTTCCTGCTATCCAAGAGTGCAGATTTATTAGTTGAACCCTGTGAATCGGCTTGAATTTCGCTCCAGAAGATACAATTGGGTCCTGCCGTATTGAAAATCAATCACGGGATAGCGTACGATGTGTTACTGCAAGGGCGTAGAAATGGGGGGAGGATACTAGGGGTAATTACCCCCCAAATTTCCAATATATAAAATTGCAGAATTCTCGCAAAGACGAAGAACAAAAATTTCTCATAAAATGAACCAATAATAATTTTACCTTTCTTCGAAATCCACACGGCAGTAAAAAAATCGGACCCTTTTACGGTTTATGAGTTTATTTCAAGATGAGTACTTTCATTGTACTACGAGCACGTCTTTGTCTGAGGTTTATTATTTTCCTTTATCTATCCGCTTTGTCGGCCTCTTATTTGCCACCTGTGATTTTTGCATTCGTCATCGGTATACACTTAGCCGTTGTTTTCGGTTTCTTGAATCATTCTCGTCTCAGTATTGTAGTTATCAAAGAACTGGACTGAGTAATTCGCATAGAAAAATTGTCTGGGATGTGTTGTACAATTTATTGTGCTTCATTCAAATTGCAATTTATTTGTGTTTCGAATTGACCATATCCACACGGTGTTCCTCAATTGGAGTTTCAAATAAAAATGACAGATTTCTTGGATCATTTAAAGAAAAAAGTCCTATAAAATGAGTCCCCAAACACACTGAGATACAGGTATTCAAGTTAAAGTTTTTTTTGTCTCATAGAACTAACAAATATTTTTTTCTGGAAGGGTGTCTGATTCTTTCCTTCGAAACTATTTTTTGGTGAACCGCTGGTAGATAAGAAAAATGTAAAAAGAATATCTGGACCAGTACTACACTTTTTGGTTTGTTATAGTTTTATCGTATCTGCTATCGATTTCGAGAAAAAATTTCAAACAGCTCTCTAGTTATCCTCAGGAAAATCCAAATTATTACAAAGATCCAGTTAGTAAGCTGTAATGAATTAATTAATTATAAGTTTTGATACTTATTTAACCACTCTGTAGCGAAGATTAATAAAGATTTGATAAACTGATATAAGCATTACTAAAAAGTACTACACACTGGAAACTCCCTGTATCTCGAAAACAAAGCGTTTTCGGGCTCACATTCATGGGAATCTCTCATTTTCCTCCGTAAATCTAATTTAGTATAAGATTGGAACAACCGAATTGGTGATAAAAATATTATTTCGAGTAATTTGGTCCAAACTTCGTTATTAATCTTTTTTTTCTCACATCACAGATATGAGTAAACGTTGTTGTCACAAGAATTTTTTTCGATTACTTCCCCCAAGAAAAAAAAAAAAAGATCTACGCCCTTGTGTTACTGTACACCTGAAGAACAGCGTAACAACTCCCTTTGCCGTCTATCCAAATACAATGGGTTCCCCAATGAAATATTACAGCAATAATTCGGAATGTTCTGTATTTCGAAACGACCAGAATCAACAGAAATTATGTTTCAACCAGAGACAATCCCAAAAGCACCAATAAATTTCTCCTGGTGATGATTTCGAAAATGACGCTCGGTATTATAAATTCGATGTTGACAATTATCGTGTGGTTTATCGGACGCTAGTTCATGAACAAATCGTTCCGACGTTCCTGTTACCCTTTCTGTTCATATCATTCATATTATATAATAATTGAATTTAGCCATGGTTTGATTGATACTCTATTGAACTCTCATTTATACATAGTCGATTGACTTTTAGAACGTTGTTGTTATCAACATTTACGGTTCATTAATTTTCCTATTCAAAGGATTAAATCGTTTCATGTAAATGTATTGATCTTTTTTATATGAAACTAGGTTACAAATCAGCACAACACATTTCTCTGAAACTATGTAAGCAGTATCTTGAAATTAAGAATAAGACAATGTACCAAATCAATGCCTACACAGAAATTCTGAGTTGCTGTACAGATTGCAGATGCCCAAGAGAACAGAAACCTATTGCTACAATAGGCATCTTGGGGTTTCACCAATTGAATTTTATAGGGGTTTTAATTTTTCTGTAATATGCGGTGTAGCCATGATTTACGGACATTCGAAGCAAGTATACGCTTTTGAACAGGGAGGTCGGGATCATCACGAACAGACCTATTTATCTTGAGCAACCGGGTTTTGGTTTTTTTAGTGCTGAAACAGTCTTCTCCTTTTTTACAGTTTCCGTATGAAAGTAAAGCTGGGCGCATCATTCAATTGACGAAAACCTCCAATATTGGAGAAATTTATTCACTTTATTATCTTGGAAAATTTACGTTTGAAATTGAAGTCGATGAATAATATCCTTCAAATATTAGCTGGTTCTTCATGGGGTGTTAATGCCAGCACTCTTCGTACGGTAGCCTTGGCACAAATCCACAAACCAGTCACTCCACCTGAATGAGGAGACAAAGTTTTTGCTGAGGTTTTACTGTATTCTTGTATCATACGTTGAAATGTATGATGCCCCATTCACATTTCCTCTGCTAATACTGATGTTACATCTATACATGCTCTGTTGTTTGGAGTTGATAATTTTTTGTATTGCTCTATCTCAAAAGAATATAATATATAATAGGCAAGAGTTATATCCGATCGAGCACCATTGACTCACTCTGTATATAATATATCGGTATATTCCAAAATATTCTTTGAAACCAAGAAACAGATGTGAACTCATTTTTTTCGTTGAATATAATCAAATCCTCAATATACCTAGCAAGTATGTATTATATTCCATTTTATTTTAAATTGATTTCAATCAATGAGGGTCCAATCCATCAAGTAATTTCTGAAATGAAGGTCAGAACCATGCTTGTTTCAAATTTCCCGTGTTATCTGGAAATCTTCTGATCCTTTAAGGATAAAGATTTGTTTTCTAGAGATCCGACACAAATTGCAGTTTAAAGCAGCATCCGGATTTCCTTTTTCGTCGCAACTTCGTCCATCATAGAATCTCTATCAAATTGCTAGTCATCTGTTTTGCCCAAAAAAAAGTTATCAAGTGCCTGCTCCCTTTAGACGTCGCATTTTTCTTGTACCTTACCTCAACATCAGTTCCAAATGAATATTAATTACATCATTTAGCCAATCTCAGAAAGAAGCAATTTGTCGCCAGATTCTTATATTGCCTTTTTCCTCCGCCACAGGCTTTTTGTGATGAGAAGGTTCCGAACTTTATTCCATCCTCAACTGGTGGGTTTCAATCTATTAATAGATATACCGGAGATCGAACTAT
The DNA here is from genome assembly GCF_914767665.1 of Harmonia axyridis. Taxonomy (NCBI): domain Eukaryota; kingdom Metazoa; phylum Arthropoda; class Insecta; order Coleoptera; family Coccinellidae; genus Harmonia; species Harmonia axyridis. The sequence continues at coordinate 5,165,481 of NC_059508.1, forward strand.
CGCATCTTCGTACTGCCTTATTCACGCAGTAACATGATATGGTGAAGTGACCTTGAGAGAGGCCCTTAATTGGATATTCGATTCATATTATGCAATATCATGAGGAAAATATCATGATGATTCGAACAAACATGTTACTCTGGAGTTAAATCTCTTTCAACGATTCCTTCCTGATCTCTAGTAAAAGCAGGCTTTTACAAATCTTCGAAAATTGGGGTTTTTCATCCACGTGTCTGCAATTGAACCAAAGGAAAGTCACAATAATTCAGTAAAGTGACCTTGACAGTGCTCCTGAAAAGGATATCCGATTTACATTATGCAATATTGAGAGGAAAATCTTTTGATCATTCGAACGAACATGTACCTATAATGCTACTTATGTAACATGGAGTTAGATCGCCTCTAACGATCTCTAGTAAGAGCAGGCTTCTACAAATCTCTGAAAATTGGGGTTTTCATCCACGTATCTGAAATAGAACCAAAGGAAAGTCAGTAGTCACAATAATACAGTAAAGTGACCTTGACAGTGCTCCTGAAATGGATATCCGATTCACATTATGCAATATCGAGAGGAAAATCTTTTGATCATTCGAACGAACATGTAGCTATAATACTACTTATGCAACATGGAGTGAGATCGCATCTAACGATTCCTTTCTGGCCTCTAGTAAAAGCAGGCTTTCACAAATCTCTGAAAATTGGGGTTTTTCATTCACGTGTCAAGAATAGAACCAAACGAAAGTAGCAATAATACAGTGAAGTGTCCTTGACATTGCCCCTGAATTGGATATCCGATTTATGTTATGCAATATGATGCGGAAAATCTTTTGATCATTCGAACAAACATGTACCTCTACTACACTGCTCAACAATTGATAGGGATCACTTACTTGTTCTAAATTAATTTCTGAAATATTCGCTCCAAGATTATAAATTTAGTCAGATATCAGAGTATTTTCAGTTGATAATATGGTTCACTTGAGAGAAAGTTGGAGAGAAAAAAAGACTTTATTAGGAACACTCAAAATTCTGTGTTTGAATAACATAAAAATTTTATGATGAAAGCACAAGAAGGCTGAAGTTTCGGTTAAGCTAGTACCTAGTTGGTCCCCCACGAGCTCGTCTCAAGCATCCTACGAGGCATACTTTCGATCAAACGATTTATAAAATTTTGGGGCAAATTCGTCCAAATATCCCGTGAAGCATTAGAAAGGTCCTCCAGGTTATTGATCGGTTGTTCTAAGGTTGACAATTGTCTAGACATCTCAGACCAGACATGTTCGATGCAATTCATGTCTGGAGAGCGAGCTGGCCAGTCCATCCTATCAATAGCATGAGTTTCTAGCGCTTCATTAACCAGACGACTACGGTGTGGACGGGCATTATCGTCAATTAAAATGAAATTCTCGCCCACGGCAGCCGCAAACGGAACAATTATGGGTTCAATAATCATATCGTGATATCTCTGGCTGGTCATGGTGGTGTTCTGCAGAACAATCAACTCTGTGCGTTGTTTCAAACAAATGCCTCCCCATACACATATAGAACCTCCGCCAAAAGCTGTTGTGGGTACCATAAACTGTTCTGCATACCTTCGACCTCTTTCCCTCCAAGCAAGAATACGTCCATCGGAGTTGACCAAACGAAATCTAGATTCATCCGTAAATAAACATCGGCTCCAATCTTCAAGTGTCCAATTGCGGTGCTCCTCAGCCCATTGCCGTCGATGAACCCGGTGTTCCCTATTCAAACGGGGACGTTGTACCCTCCTACGTGCTCTCAAACCACGAACATGTAGTCGTCGTCTTACAGTCTGGTTCGAAATTAGAACTCCTGTTGCAACTCTCAGTGATCTATTGAGCCGCAACGCCGGGTAAGTGGGATTTCTCCTAGCATTGAGGATCAAAAGACGATCTTGGGCGGCTGTTGTACTTCGCTGCCGACCTCCCCCATGAACATAAGCTACTGAGTCGTTTTGGATGAACCTATTCCAAGCCCGACTCACGACACTTTGCGAAACATTCAACCGCCGGGACACTTCTCGCTGGGACAAACCTTTCTGTATCCACCGTATGATTTGGTCCAGTTGCACAGTAGCCAAACGTCATCTCGGCATGACTGATAAGCTGATATTGTTCTCATTTCTTCAATTATTGTCACCTTATGTGTTTGAACGAGAGAAAAAAACAGATTGAATAACAAATACCACATTGCTTTTCACTCCACCTGTAACAGTCTACAGATAATAATCGATTTTGTGAACAAGAGCCGATGAAGTGAGGAAGACTTTGATATAATCATCTCAAAACATCTTACTTTTTCCTTAGAGAACATATAATGTACAGATATTCACGAGATAACTTGAAAAAAATACAAATGAAGAGAAGTTCATAAGTGATCCCTAGCAATTGTTGCTCAGTGTACTTATGTAACATAGAGTTGAATCGCATTGAACGATTCCTTCCCGATCTCTAGTAAAAGCAGGCTTTCACAAATCTCTGATAAATAACCAGGAAAACTGGGGAAAAGTTTTTCACCCACGTGCCCGGAATAGAAGCAAAAGAAAGTTACAAGAATGTAATTCTTTCAGCACAACTACCAGTGCTCTCAGTGTCAATTATCACACTGGGAACTTTTTAAGGCGAATTCCTCTTCGATCTTTCCAACACAAAGAATTTGTTATCGAGTAGGTGTAGTAACATATCTATTCGAATATAGGGAACAAATGAAATTCTCTTCGGCGTCATATACGTGTTAGAATTTCTCGAATCTTTCCAATTCCATAAACACAATTGAATGCCAGAGCTCTATTCAATAACAAGTTCAATATTAGAAATATCGAGTTGTTAGAATTCTATGACTTATATTGGAAAATCTCTATTATACGCTATTTCGAGTATGTTCACAATATCAGTTATCACGCTACTTATTTAGCGACAACACAATGGTTCTTATGACGTCTCTGAACCTTGATAACAAGTTTTGTATTCAAACGTACAATACCAATGTCCACACTCTTGAGAAAATTAAACTCTCCCTACTTGTTGAACTATATACTATTCTTTCTTTCAAATGTAGTACAATAACAACGTCAAATTTTGATTGACAAGATCATCGAAAAGTTGTACCTACCTTTATTCAACCGGACGAAAAAGTGTTGTTATGCCAACGATGGATTACTTTTCCGTCCGCTAGAGGGAAAAATGTAGCGTAGCAATGATAACTATCATCTATTAGATTTCATGTCTGTCAAAATTAATTACGCATGACAACCGTAGGTAACTACGCAAATTTTCTTTTGAACAATGTATTATAACAATCGTTAATACAGGGTGTCCCGGGAAGAATGCGACAAACGATAACCATGAATTAAAGTCATCAAGGAGGACCCGTATCAAGAGGTTTCAATCGCCTGAGTGCCTTCGTTTGGGATATACAGGGTGATGTTCATCTTATGAGTGAAATTTCACTGTTGAGTAACTCTTTAACTAATCGACCGAATAATTTCAAATTTTGAAATTTTGTCACCCTTTGCTATCGCCTTCCTTCAATATTTCTGAATTCGAGTAAATCAGATTCGGACTAGGAAAATTTCAGACTTTTCCTATTTTCGTGAATATTAGATCACCCTGTACGTGAACATTATGATTTTTTTCCGTTTTCGGAACCGCAAAGAATCAATTCATTATAAAAATTCTAAATCTCGGCTTGGCACGGTCATACAGGGTGATCAATAAACATTCCCTTATGAGTGAAATTTTTTTTGTTCAATAACTCTTCAAGAAATCCACACAATAATTTCAATTCTTGAAGTTTTGTCGCCCTTTACTATCGCCTTCCTTCAATATTTCTGAAATCGATGAAATCAGATCCGGACTAGGAAAATTTAAGACCTTTTCTATTTTCTTGAATATTGAATCACCCTGTATGTTGATGTCATGATTTTTTTCGTTTTCGTAATCACAAAGAATTAATTCATAATAAAAATTTTAAATCTCTGCTTGGGGCCATCATCCAGGGTGATCAATAAACATTTCTTCATGAAAGAAATTTCATAGTTCAAGATATCTTGAATTTATCGGTAGAATTATCTCGTAAATTGAAGTTGTTTCACCCTTCACGAATGTCTCACCTAAATTTTCCTCAAATTATTCAGGAAAACTTTCAATCAACAAGTTGGATAAAGAATAGAACAAAAACAGCAAATAGATTGAAAATATTTGATCTTGAAAACAATCAATCAAAAATAAAATATTTTCAGTTCAGCAGATATTGTTCGAAATGATATTCCTCCATTTTAATGCATTTTTGAGCACATTGATATGATATAGTTGTTTCACAGATTTCGCTATCTTATTCGGTTGAATCGGTTGTACTTCTTTCATGAGGGAATGTTTATTGGTCACCCTGTATGACGGTGGCAAGCTGAGTTTTAGAATGTTGATTATGAATGAATTTGTTGTGGTAACGAAAACGAAAAAAATTATGATATTAACGTACAGAGTGATCCAATATTCAAGAAAATGGAAAAAGTCTACAATTTTGTTAGTCTGATTTATTCGATTTCAGAAATATTGAAGGAAGGCGAAAGTAAAGGGCGAGGTAAAGGGCGACAAAACCTCAAAAATTGAAATTATTCGGTGGATTTGTTAAAGAGTTATTGAACTAAAAAAATTTCACTCATAAGGGAATGTTTATTGATCACCCTGTATGACCGTGCCAAGCAGAGATTTAGAATTCTTATAATGAATTGATTCTTTTTGGTTCCGAAAATGGGAAAAATCATAATGTTCACGTACAGGGTGATCCAATATTCACGAAAATAGGAAAAGTCTGAAATTTTCCTAGTCCGGATCTGATTTACTCGAATTCAGAAATATTTAAGGAAGACGATAGGAAAGGGTGACAAAACTTCAAAATTTGAAATTATTCGGTCGATTAGTTAAAGAGTTATTCAACAGTGATATGTCACTCATAAGATGAACATCACCCTGTATATCCCCAACGAAGGCACTCAAGCGATTGAAACATCTTGATACGGGTTCTCCATGATGACCTTAATTTATGGTATTCGTTTGTCGCATTCTTCCCGGGACACCCTGTATAAATCTTATTCAAAGGTGGATCCTCAGATTTCTATTCACTCAAAACATTTGAAAAAAAAATAAATTTCACACTGAGTGAGGCAGGTTAATACAGTCTCGCCATGAAAAGTGTCACTTCTTATGAAATAATATACTCTTCATCTCCTACTTCTCCTGTCTCATTTTTTCCATTTTCTTCAACTGTTGCTTTTGGTGTTAGCTTAACTTCTCTCATAAGAGGCATATGAGCCTTTGCAGATGTTTTGTTCGGCATAGAGTATCGCTATCCGAAATACCATATACAGGGTGTCTCATTTAAAAGTGTCCACTGTCAATAACTCAACAACGATTCAGAATTTGTAAAAACACTCAGACAGGTTGATTTTTGATGACAGAGGGACATGATCTGAAATACAAAGCTTGTTTTCACTAGCAACTCCCTGGAGAGGGTTCCAACCCCATCAGGAATTTGAATAGGGAAAGTGGGTTGTTTTGTAGCACTAATGTATGCATGGATTCATTATAGGCAGTGTAGATTCTGATAAGCATGAAGAGAAAAATGCATTTAACACATTTTAATCACCTTATTGTTTGTTTTTGCTTCGTTTTCGAAAAAAAGATAATCACGGTTTTATCGCTGCATGCAATCTAATGGTGAGCAGTTTGTGAATTTCAGGTAAATTTTTTACTAATACGGTTTATGAAAAATATTTTTCTATCAATAGAAATTACACGATCAATTAGAACATCTCTGTTTCATTTAGTTTTATCGGTAACATAATTCCATAAAAACACCCTGTAACTTTGGGAATATTCACTTTATAAGAAAACAAACTGCAGGTTGATACGAATTTGAATCCATGCATACATTTGTCCTACAAAACTACCCACCTTCCCTATTCGAATTTCTGATGGGGTTACAACCCTCTCCAGGGGGTTGCTAGTAGCAACAAGCTTCGTATTCCAGATCATGTCACCCTGTCATCAAAAATCGACCTGTCTGAGTGTTTTCACAAATTCTGATTAGTTGTTGAGTTATTGAGATGGACACTTTTAGATGAGACACCCTGTATAGATAACATTTTTTTGATTGATATCGGACTAGTGAAACAAAGATACCAGAAATACGAATGCAAAATGAGCACTGTATATGTAACGGGTGTTTTTTTTCGAGGTGTATAACTTTAAGTTGGCGTTACTGTTCAAGATGGTTACCGATTTAACAGCTGTTAAGTGATTTATTCTCAGTTTGGTTTGGCAATTCATCATGAATTGACTCACGCCTGAACAGCGCTTGCAAATAGTGCAATTTTATTTCGAAAATAATGGTTCTGTGCGGAATACGTATCGCGCACTACGTCCATTTTATTTTGTTTAGCGATGAAGCGCACTTCTGGTTGATTGGCTACGTCAACAAACAAACAACTGCCGCATTTGGAGTGAAGCTAATCCTCAAGTGTATGTCGAAACACCGTTACATCCAGAAAAACTGACTGTTTGGTGCGCTTTATGGAATCATTGGTCCGTACTTCTTCGAAAACGATGATGGCCAGAACGTTACAGTCAATGGTGATCGGTAAAGAGCCATGATTACTAACTAAATCGATGAATTGAACAACCATGATATCCAGGAGCTGTGGTTTCAACAAGACGGCGCAACATGTCACGCAGCTCGTGCCACAATCGATTTATTGAAAGACACGTTTGATGACCGCCTAATTTCACGTTTTGGATCTGTGAATTGGCCTCCAAGATCTTGTGATTTAACACCGTTAGACTACTTTCTGTGGGGCTATGTAAAGTCATTGTTCTATGCGGATAAGTCACAAACCCTTGACCATTTGGAAGTGAACATTCGCCGTGTTATTGCCGATATACGGCCACAAATGTTGGAAAAAGTCATCGCAAATTGGACGTCCAGATTGGACTACATCCGAGCCAGCCGTGGCGGTCATATGCCAGAAATCATATTTAAAATGAAATGCCACAAGATTATCTTGCAGATAAATAAAATTCATGTCAATCGAATAATCCATCGTTGTTTTATTGCAATTTAAAGTTCTATAGCTCTAAAAAAACACCCTTTATATGTAGAGGTGACAGACTGCCCAAAACTGAATGTGTATGCATAGGGGGTAAACAATTTATCAATGATAAAATTGGGCTTGATTCGGAGTCAGAAACTTTCTGTGTACAAATTTTTCATAATCAATTCGGATGGTCAGTCTGGAACAGAAAGCAATTTTTCGTGGAAATTGGAGAAATTTCTGATGATATCATCGATCAACGTCCAGTGTCGGAGAATGTAAATGGGTATAAAATGTGGTTGATTGGAATCGAGAATCGAATCGTTGGAGGAGCAGAGTAAAACCTACCCCCTGTTCATATGATAAATTCCCGCCACGATAGGTTTTCCACATTGTGTTCACAATCATCCCGCTTTTATTGATTCATACTGCGAAAATTTATTGCGCACCCCTCATCATTTATTATCGCCCGGTCTTTTGATACGGGTTGGTAAAGGAGAAGTGATTCTCCCTCATGCCAAATTGCCAGGAGTCAAGATGCCGCAGAGTTTCAGGTATATATTACCATTTGTTTTTGCGAGATCTGCTTCGAATTCATACATACGCATGATTCTTTATCTGGAATAATTTGAATAAAATTTTCCGCTTTAAACTTATGGGCTTTCCCAGCTTCTCGCATATAGAGGCGACTTTAGCATAACCAAGTTATATTCGGATCAAATGAATATTTGAAAACAATTCCAAGATTCAATGTCTGAAATTCCTATTATAAACAAACTTCTGAACAAGAGTTTTCGCCGTATTGAGGTATTTTAATTATTTATAATGTAATAATGTAGAATAAGATTTACCTAACCTAAGTATACACTGTGTCCGTAAAGTATGGAACAAATTCAATTTTAGCTAAACAGACCATTCTAAGAAATAGTCCTGAAACACGTTGATTTTTGATTTTAATTTACCGTATTTTAAAATAATAATTTGATATACAGGGTGAATCACTTTCGAGTAATGACGTCACCATCATATTTTTTTAATGAAAAACCCCCATTTTGTCTCAATACAAAAATTCAATAGTTTTGTGTGTGCTCATAAAGTAACGCTAACATTCTTTATTAGTTAAATTAACAATATTATCAAAAATACTTATTGTCTAGCAGCAATTGGTTTGAATGTAACACCCTGTAGTTTGTTACATTTTCAAATTATTAAAAATGAGATGTCTCCAAACATGTTTGCTACTTGTGGACTAGCAGACAGAATTTGAAAGAAATTATTACTTATCAATTTAAAAAAACATTGTCGTCTAGTTTGTGTGATACATTTTTGGAATCAGCTCAGCTAGAGTAATCGGAAAATTGAGACAAAATGGGGGTGAACCATTTAAAAACAATTACGGTGACGTCATTACTCGAAAGTAATTCACTCTGTATATTAGATTATTATTTTAAAATATGGTAAATTAAAATCAAAAATCGACATGTTTCGGGATTATTTCTTAAAATGGTCTGTTTAGCTAAAAATGAATTTGTTCCATACTTTACGGACACAGTGTATATTGTTTTCACGTTACGTTATAAATCTGCGTTTGAACAATTGAGTTTGAGAAAAAATCTTCAAGGAACCCTGAACTCTATTTTCGAAATAATAAGATTCCATAAAAATAGATCATAGATATCTTGATTCGTTTTCGAGTTACAAGACATTTCTGAAAAAACTTGGTTCAAATATTCCGCTATATCTTATTTAAGAGATAATCGAAAAATTTAAAACGTTTTTTTTTCCAGTAATTTCTATGGTTTATATGAAACACATAACAGATCGTAGGAATGAATTTCCATTTTAGAGATTTAGAGGAGTGTTGGTGCTTAAATTGACATCCCGTTATCGGTTTTTCAAAAATGTCATCCGTTTCGAAAATATTGAGTTATTCGTTCCATTCTTTCAATGGAACACGTCATATACATAAATATTTTTCATATTTGTTGAGAAATTCGCATGAGACTTCAAACCATTATTTTATGAGTTGATAGTAGCTTTCTCCAGGATTGTATCTATTTCAAAGATATTGCAAACAAAATTTCCTATGCAATGGAGAATTCTTCCTGCAGAACCCTGGTATGTGTTAGTTTTCGAAAAATTAACCCTCAGAATTCCCTTTTCAATAATCCTAATTACTCAATTTAATTGCAAATTGACTCGCTATTAAAATATAATGATATGTTACTTTCAACTCAAATTTAATTAATTAATCACCAGTCGGAATATTAAATAGTATGCAATTTATCTCCTTTCCATATATGCCATTATGCCCATCATATATCGATCCAAATTATGGAAGCGGGAACTGCATTCATACTTCCGTTTCCAATCAAATGTTGGTATTGAAATTTAAAATATTTTTAAAATTACACTGTGCATTTTTCTCACAACTCGAATCCCCAAGAAATCTTCGTGCTTCTTGTATCTTTTGGCATCTAGTTATTTCTTTGACCTTCTATACAAAACCAAAAAAATTTGAAACAAAAAAGTATGTTCTATGGCTCAAAGAAATATCAGATCAAAAAGACTCGATTATTTTAATCGCGTGAGAACTACAAAGCTGGATGGAAAATCTCCCAATATATACATTGTGCAAACAAAAATTGTTGTTACCGATAGCCCAATGATATGAATCTCAGGAATTTTTCAATCTTTATTTATGTAGCGATCTATACCAAATTTCGCAGCATAAATTACTGGACAAAATTCCTCTGGTATAGTTGTTCCAATCTGACTTGAACTACTCCACAAAAACGTTTGTCCCGATGTTCGTTTCATCTTATTCCGCAACCATGGGCGGCGCACGCTTTTTAAACCCTAGAGGAACATTAAGGAAAAATTATAAGCGCACGAAAATGTTCTAAATGAACCTGAAAATGTTCGGTCTGATGTAGTGGAAATTATATTGGTTAACCTCACCTAATCCATTTCATAGTTCGCCAAAAAATTTTTTCAGTGGTAGGACGATCCTTAGGAAATTTTCTTTAGAACTCGAACTACTTTGAGGGTAACTGGAGGAATAGATTTGTCTTCCATTTTTTGGAGCCACAGTATCTTGTCGAACGTAATCGTCGAAATCATGAAAGACACATACAATTTCGATAGACAATCAACTAGCATACAGGAATTTATTCAAAAGGACTGGTAAGAAGATGGATTCCCTGTTTCCTATCACATTTCTGAAAACTTGGAAAACCTTTGAATAGTAGAAATATTCAGGCAAACTTTGGATATACTTCGTCCAAATTTTAAAAAAAAATCAGTCAGACAACGAGTACGGTGCTCATTTGAATAATCCCCCTACGAACCGCACTGTTCTATGCGAATCATAAGAAAGATGATCAAGAAGCAATTGATGTGCCTAGTAGCAGCCAATGAAATTAACCAAATCAACACCCTGCGAAACGTGGACTATTTTAGCCAATAGAAACAACCGATTCAACACATTTTGTCTTTTATTATTTGAAAGTATTGTTAAGCAATAAATTACCTGGCCCCATATGAGCTCCTGGAAACTTGGACAACCGTTAAATAATCGAAATATTCTGGCTTCCTTGGATATACTATACATAGAGTTCCCAAGTTATGCACCAATTCTTGAGATTTGCATTAGCAGTTTGAAGGTCTTGATTATTATTTGAGGGAACGAAATGAAATTCACGAATCAATAATCTTTATGTTTGACAACTGAAAAAGAATTTTGAGATCACGTAGGTCTTTTGAAATTTTTGTTCCAAAATATGAATATGAATAATATACACACATAGTCAAAAATCTTGGCCTCTCCTATCAACTCTCAACTTCTTAGCAACATGATAATTTTTTGTGTGTGGAATCTTCACTATGTTGTCACTCAAATGAAAACAATGAACCAGCAAACAATGTTTATTGTTAGGGAGAAATCAGGTGTATTCGAAGTTGATGAGTTTTCAGTGAATAACGAGATATGCAATATTGGGAAATTCGTGGAAAATGTCGGGACCTCCAATTTCTCAGTTTGACCGGGCAAGAATAGTAGCCCCACATCAAGAAGCTTTGTCATACCACTAGATTGCGTAAAGTTTGAATATTCCACCGACATCAATAAGAGCTTTTCCTGGAAATCAGCATCGTTGCCCGGAGATCGGTGCCTGGTCGACCCAGAGTAACATCTGCAAAGGAAAACCATTGTATAGAAATTTCACTCAAAGGAATCGAACGGCATCTATAACAGTCCTTCGAAGTCATTTTTGAGGACCTATAGACGGGTAGTTTCAACTAGTACCATAAGAACTGTTGCATTCCTCAAAGTTAAGGGCAAGAAGACCTTTGAGAAAACCTCGGCTATCACCTGGGCATTGTCGACAAGAAAGGGTTTGAGAGGGTCCAGGCAGACTAGATTGACTCAATTTCACCCAGGAAATTGTGCACTTTCAAGGCGGATCAATAATGTGCTGGTGGGTATAATGTTCGGTCGCCATACACCTCTTATTATCGTTTGAACGAACAATGACTGGTGCCATCTACGTAGAAAACATCAATGAACCAATCATTGTTCCTCTTCGCAACGAATTTGGAGATAATTTCATTTATCAGGATGATTAGGGTTCAAAACATTCTTCAAGAGGACAATATCCTAAGAATGAACTGGCCAACAAACTCAGCAGACACGAATCCATTTGAGCACGAATGGGATTACTTAGGGAGAGCAATATCCAATCGCCAAAACTCATGTTCTTTTTTTCAGGAATTGAGTTTATCCCTTCAAGAAGAATGGAACTATATTCCTGAAAATTTCATTAATGACTTGATTCGTGGGATGCCTAGGCGTATTGGGCAGTTGATTGAAAGAAGAGGTGGTAATATGGTCCCTTGAATTTGGATTAAGTTGTGAAATAACTATAATTAATCAAACATACATTAATTGATAAATTTAGATTTTTCCTAATTTGTCTCATCCTACATAAAGCAAAGAACAAAAATTTTCTATCTCTATTGCAGTTGAAATAGAGGGAAATATTCATCCCATTTTGAGAACATAGATTGTTTATTGAGAAACCTAGAGGGCCAAGATTTTTGACGATGTGTGTATTCTCAATAGTTTTGGAATTATGGGATTTCGATTATCAGTCCGATTGGTGCTCATATTTGCAGCGTTTTTCGATATTAATGGGTTTCAGTTTTTGTGAGCCATGCGGATAAAGGGAGCTTCAAACTGACTTGGTGAAACCATATTCGTGAGATAAAAGTCAGTAATTCGTCCCCGCAATTTTCTTTTACTCCAAAGAAGAAAGTCGAAAAGTTTCTCGCTCCAAGCAGTCTAATACCGTACAAATTCTCCTGAAGAATATTTCTGTGGAATTAAGTGGTTTATGTTAAGTAACTCGCCACCTTTGTAGGATTATAATTTAATGTCTTCTCCGTCTAAATATGTTCCAATAAAGATAACTTTTCACAGGAAAATTTGCAGCTTTCATTTCCCCGGGTCTCATTTTCGCCTACTTATTCACAAATTTTATTTCTGGAGGTCGCTCCACATAAACTCGGAAAATTACTTCTAAGCGATCTGTGAAGGGGAAGTCCGGGATACGAGAAAAAGTTGAGAGCAGAAATGAATAATGTTTTATGATGGAATAATTGTCAACTTATCGACATTCGCCCAGCCCCCCACAATAAGGCCTCAGTTGCAAAAATGAGAAAGGCACTGACGTTAAAACTTTTGTGCGCTTATTCGAAATCGAACTCATGTATTTTTAACGATTGAACATCGAAGAAAAGTGATTTTTTACAACACCTGTATGAGTATGCCCTTCGCTCTACGGTTATTCTTTCGATTCCTCTTCATCAATTCTTTTTCTTTGCCAATGGTTGACGACTTCATAATTGAATCTGAAAACAAAAAAAAACCAGAAAGGAGTAAAAAACGTTAGTCTCCTTTATATTGATTTGAAGTTAGCGACCCATTCTGAAAAATAATCTGAAACAGAATGGATAGCTTGGAAACCACCATAAAATTTATAAATTGGAAAAGTATTCACCAAGGTTTCGATGGTTTTTTCTACACCATATTCACATAGTGGGCTATCAATAGAATGCCATTTGAAGAACATACTATTATAAAAAAAATGACCATTACTAAGTCGATTTGAAATATACCAAATTTTCCTGGGGAGATTGGAAGCTAGAACTTTTTCTGTAGGATCAACGATTAGACTTTTGTTGAAGACATTTCAAGAACTCCATTCCGCACACTGAATTTCGTTGTCACTTCCATTAGACTGAAGGAAGGTATCAATCCATAAAGGTTTGCGTGACTTTAATCTGGCAGTTCTAGTATCTGGAAGGTAAGATACAATTGGAAATAAGTTTGGGTAGATTTCTGCATCGTATTGCGATACGAAAAATGGGTTCATAACGGCAATCCCAAGTGCAGAAAATCATGTGGATATCCCGGCCATGCTTCCACGTCTACGACCAAACCAAATATTCACGGTCCCAAGGTCATGCTCAGTATTTGATGGGACCAGCTCGGCGTAGTGTATTATGTGTTGTTTAAACAGATTGAAGCAATCAAAGGCGATTGTTATCGAACGCAATTAATGCGTTGGAGCCGAGCATTGAAAAACAAACGACTGCAATACAATGAGAGACATGATAAAGGGATTTTACAGCATGACAATGCTCGACCTCATGTTGCGAAAGTGGTTAATACATACTTGGAAACCTTGAAATAGGAAGTCCTACCCCACCTGCCGTATTATTCTATTTGAGTAATGAAAAACCTAATTTTACCTTTATACAAAAAAATATCACTTACTCTATTACATCAATATGGAATAGGTTACCAACTGTTTTCAAAACTAGATGTAAAAATATTCAAAAGAAATCACTATAAAGATGTTTTCAATTGAAAAATGTTATTATTCAATTAATGAGTTTTTGGATGATAAAGATTTCAGTGAACTTTAATGAAGTTGCAAATTGTTGTTTTTTTAGGTTTATTGTTATTGTTTTGAAATGATCTACGCCTTATTGTTATGTACATGAAGGATCAAATGAAGAATTATTATTATTGCTCCCTCGGATCCTCACTTCACTCCAGACGTTGCTCCCTCGGACTACCACTTGTTTCGATCAATGGCTCACGGCCTGGCTGACCAGCACTTCCATTCTTATGAAGAAGTAAAAAATTGGATCGATTCGTGATCGCTTCAAAAAATGACCAGTTTTTTCGACGCGGGATTCGTTCGCTACCCGAAAGATGGGAGAAAGTAGTGGCCAGCAATGGACAATACTTTGAATCATCAATCTATAACCAGTTTTTTACAATAAAGCCTTGAATTTTGGAAAAAAACGGCGGAAGCAAAGTTTTACGATAATTTACGATAGTTAAAAAAAATTCATTTAAAGTTGAAAGTCCAGATTTTTATGGATTTCAAAACATTTGAAAAAAATATTCGGAGGAGAAATTACTTTTCACGGCTCACCTTCAATTACTCCCCGAACGTAATGAGGCGGGTAAGTGAAACAAAGGCACGACATGAAAAGTGACACTTATCCTCCTTATAAAATAGAATACCATTATTTAACATCAACAGTCGAGGAGAAATTATAATCGGCTAAATGAAAATCCGATGCTCGTAATTCTCCAGGCTCACCTTCCGCTCGAAATAATTCACTTGCATTGCATTTTCATTCCAACCTTGACCAATAATATTCCAACTATTCCATACAATAATTCGCAAGTCTGATTGAATATATCGATAACACTCTGCGATTTCAAAGCGATCTGATTTTGAGCGCTTCAACAATAACTTATCAAATCTGCAATTTGTCCACTCAACTTTCCAAACATATTAGTTTCATTCATTCAGTTTCGATTCTGTCGAGTTCGGCTCGCTATAGATAACAGGCCAATTGAAAAGTCCCCGGTCTACCATAGTAAAACATATTTTTTCGGCAAAATTCGATTTCATTATTCGAGGGCGATACAGCGATTATAGCGATCTTCCAACTTTTCGATAACATTTTTGTAGTACGATTTGTCTTTCGCTTCAAAATAGGCCTCAGTTTTGGTGATTACTTCTACATTGGCACAAAATTTCTTTCCAGCTAGCATTCTTTTGAGGTTTGCGAGCAGGAAAAAGTCGCTAGGGGCCAGATCTGGCGAATACGGTGGATGCAGAAGCAATTTGAAGCCCAATTCATGCAATTTTTCCATTGTTTTCATAGATTTGTGACACGGTGCATTGTCTTGATGGAGAGCACTTCTTTTTCTTCAAATGGGGTCGTTTGTAACGAGTTCATCCGTTAAACGATCCAATAACGCTATATAATAATCGCTGTTGATGGTCTGGCCCTTTTGGAGGTAATCGTTGAATATTATACCTTGCGAATCTCAGAATACTGATGCCATAACCTTGCCAGCTGACTATTGTGTTTTTCCTCGATTTGGATTCGGTTCATCGTGTGCAGTCCACTCAGCTGACTGTCGATTGGACTCCGGAGTGAAATGATGGGGCCATATTTCATCTATTCTCACATATGGAAGCTTAAATTCAGGTTTATTGCACTTAAACAGGTTCAAACACTGCGCAGAATCATTAACACGTTGTTGCTTTTGATCGATTGTGAGCTCGCGTGGCACCCATTCCGCACACAGCTTTCTCATGTACGAATATTCGTGAATGATATGATGTACACGTTCAGATGATATCTTCACAATGTCTGCTTTCTCGATCAACTTCACTTTACGGTCATTCAAAATTATTTTGTGGACTTTGTTTTTCATTTTTTCATCGCTGACAGCCTCTTTTGGGTGTCCACTGCGTTCGCCGTCTTCGGTGCTCATATCACCACGTTTAAACTTAGCACACCAATCAATGATGGTTGATTTTTCTGTTGAACACCCCGGAAACTCTTCATCAAGCCCAGATTTTGCTTCAACTGCATTTGTCCCTTCAAAAATCAATATTTTATCAGCACACGAAATACTTTTTTTCTTTTATTTTCAAATAACAAAAGTAGGTACACTCACAACGCAATATCTCACAAACTAATAGTCGGACTGCTGTCAAATTTTGGCACGTATCATTTGAAGGTTAGTACTACCTGAAAGTCATATGGATGTAATACTAGCACCGCCATCTGTGCATCAGACCGGGGACTTTTCAATTGGCCTAATATAACGATATCACTCTGCGATTTCAAAGCTATCTGATTTTGAGCGCTTCGACAATAACTTATCGAATCTGCAATTTGTCCACTCAACTTTCCAAACATAATAGTTTCATTTATTCAGCTTCGATTTTGTCGAGTTCGGCTCGCTATAGATAAACCATCAAATGATTTAATTCCTCATGCTAATGAACAAGTTCCGGTCTCTGTCAACGCCTGAATTTTTCAATTGGTTAGACCTCTCTGCGATGAGAACGGCTATTAAAACGGAACGAAAACATCATGTTTTTTAATTATGGAGAAATTATTCATGCAAATTTACGCCAAGTAAACATATTTTCCTACTTTTAATTAATATTTTCTTTGTTTTGGCGAACTAACATCTTTGTCAAAAAGTGTCCCATCCCATTTATGCAAATGAGAATTTCCTGTCACTTTCAGCTCTCAAGACAACAGTTAATGAGTAATAAGCGCCAATTTGTTCGATACGGAATTAGGAGTCTGATGTTAATTGGAAAAATCGTAAAAATCTCTCTCTCCCTGCAACTTTTCAACTTCGGAAGGAAATTGAAAAAATTGCTCCCTAATAGAATTATAATTCGGATAATGAACAGAAATCCAACTACTGTTATGAGATGTTGTCAAGCGTAGTTTGATAATGCCCAGAATCGAAGAAGAGGAGGCACCGGACGTCAAAGTCAAAGGGGCACAAATGAAGTTCAAGATCGATGTCTAAGACTTATGGCCAATAGAGACCGATTTGCGACAACTCGATCTTTGGCTGATGAGTGGTTAGGAGAACAAGGCCATCCTGTAACTGTCCGAACGGTTTAACACTGGATAAAGTCTTTGGACAGCTGCATTCTTGACCCAATCTTGTGTTACCTCTGACGGTTGAGCATTGTCGGCAACGATTACAGTGGTGCAGAGAACGTCAACATTGGAATGTAGAATGACATCAGGTCGTCTTTTCTGATAAATCTCGATTCTCCTTGGGTGCACATGATGGCCGAAGAAGGGTCAGACGACGTCGGGGAAAAAGACGTGAACCTTAGTTTGATGTTGAGCGTCAGGTACACCGGACAGTAGGCGTTATGGTATGGGGTGCTATTGCACATGCAAGTAGGTCACCTTTAGGCCTTATTCCAGGTAACATGACAGCTTTGCGTTCCCTTCAATAAATAGTGGAGCCCTATGTTCTCCCTTACTTTAACCGGCTGGAAAATCCAATATTTCAGCGAGATAATGCCCGATCTCATTTTGCCAGAGTTAGTTCAAACTTTTTCGAAGCGACCTATGTGAATTTTTTGAATTGACCTTCCAGATCCCCTGATCTTTCGCCCATACAGCATGTTTGGGACATAATGGGTAGAAGGCTTGGAAATTTACCCTAGTCCCCACTGACTTTGGTGGCTCTGAGACATGAAATACAGATAGCTTGGGATAGTATCCCTCAGGAAGAAATAGACCATCTTATTGCATAAATGCCAAGACCTGTTCGAGAGTGTATAGATAACGCGGTGGACAAACACATTATTAACGATTCTATTAACAAAATTTGTAAACCCTTCGTTTTTTTCTCCAATTTTCGATCACTAACACCTTGCTATACTATCTATATTTCACCAGAAAAAATTCAAAATTTGAACAGCGCCTTCTGGGTGTTGTAGTTTTTTTGTCAGTTTGTATATTTGGTCCTCGGAACTCTTCTGTCACGGATTTATCTATTTCTGTCAAATTCATGTCATAGAAAGAGTTCTCGCCAACCAAAATTTTCAATGCAGAAATCACTAAACGATATTTATGGAAAATCGCCAATTCAAGTTTGGTGAATAGAAAATAATTTAGAACTCATGGAAGAATATCAATGCCTCCCGCACTTATTATAAATTATAATATTAGTATTATAAATAATTATTTCCCTAACAGTGATACCTAGCCTGGCTCAAACTTAAAAGCAAAAATGAAATCACAAAACTAATAACTATAAAATTAAAGGTATCTATACTTATTATTGAAATATGATCAATTCAAATCAAATCAAACTTTATTCAAAACATTAAAATACAATATTTATCATCAGTATCATTCTCAAATTGGTTTACAATATGTCAATATCTATAATTGCTATTTTTCTTCAACCAATGGCTATATTCAGATGCATGACTGGAGTAGACTCACGCTAGGCTAATGAAGCCTGTATATGTTCTTATGAATGGCATTCGCAGCAGCGCAGTTTCATGATGTGGTGGAGACAATGAAAAAAAAAAGAAAATTTATACACTAAAACTAAAATAAAGACCAAGATACAGACCAGGATTCGAATGAGATTGGAAACGCGTTGATTTTGCGCAAATAAAATTCACAGTTTTGTATGGATCTATTGAGAAATATAGTGGAAAACTAACAATATGCATATGCACGAAACACACAATTATATGATTCAGTAGAAATGTGAAAATTTGTCAGGATGATTTTGTTCGTACTTTTTTATTTCTTTTTTGAATATTTTAAGGGTTTTTTATAACTTTTTGATTTTTTGTTGAATATTTTTGGGCCATAGAAAAGAAAAGAATTCTGTGTCACAGTTTTATTGGAATAGAAATTCAATAGAAAACTTTTTCATCATACGCTCAAATTCCAAAAGCCCTGATATTCCGATAATTCAGAGTTCGTGTATGGAGCATTCACAAAAATTTTTAGGGTCGTGGCACGCAGCTTTCACCAGAAACTAATTGAATTGGATATGGTGGAATAATCGTAGTGCTCCCAGCTCCATTAATCCATAAATGTTAAGGGTTTTCAATTCATAAAATTAATTTCCGGGAAAATATGACCTCACTCAGTTGCATGTTTCCACTGAAAGGCCTGAACTTGCGCATGTTGAATTTTCTGAATAAAAATCCAAATGTCTAGATAAAAATGATAGCCATCTGACAGATGTGAAGCCTTTGTATCAAGCTAGCGGAACTTCGAAAGAGTGTTTCCGTCTATTTCCACTATTATTCCCGTGAATTCCAGGAATCCTTTTGAACATTACAGTAATCATCGAACCGTAATAAGCGCATTTAGTGAAATGGTAATGACTTGAAAATATCTCTGCAATAATACTGAAATTGTCTAGAATAGGACACCTGGTCACTTCAATCTTTCTCTGAGCAAATAAATAGAGCTTTCGATGGAAATTTATAGAGGCTTTTTACGTTTGTTTCAATTCATTTCGTCTACCATTGAGGAACGGATGTATACTATCCATTTTGTTTGATTGATTATTCAGGAGTTTCAGAGTAGGGTTTTAATATTCTTCAGAACTCAAAGGGATAATATGCGCTTCGAGTAAATATTTCATTTTCTTCCATTATTTTTCAGTGAACATTTTTAATCCTATTATTTTCAACAGTTCTTTCGAAAACCTGCCAGTTGATGATGATCAAAATGGACAATTTTCTAATCAAATTTGTCTTTGTGCGCGAAAAATGCCTTTTGCAAAGATACTTGATCTGTATTTGAATGAGAGGTAAGAAGTTCCATTGACAGAATATTTAACTATTACAACTTTGCTTCCACCGTTTTACAATGAATGACTGTAGCGGTGAGTGGTAGTCGAAATGAATACATCGTAGGTGTCATACAATAAGCTTAGATATTTGTAAACATAACGACATCGGAATATTAGTCGATTTGTGTCTGCATCATAAAGTTATTCTCGATTAAACATGTCATCTTACGACATCTAGTCATTTGCGGAAGGTTTTAATTTTCTGCTTTAATATGAAGAAATCTGCGGCTGAGCTTCATCGTATGCTCTCAAATACCTATGGTGAGGCCTCTATTAGTGAAAGAACGTGCCGATAATGGTTTCAACGCTTCAAGAACGGTTAATTTGGCGTTCAAGAACAACATGGGGTAGGAAGAGAGAAGGTTTTCGAAGATGCAGAATTAAAGGCATTACTTGATCAAGACTCGAGTCAAACGCAGCAAGAATTGACAGGATCATTGGGAGTGACGCAACAAGTCATTTCAAAACGCCTGAAAGTCATAGGAATGATTCAGATACAGGGATATTGGGTGGCGTACGAGTTGAAGCCGAGAGATGTTGAATAGTGTGTGTTTACTTGTGAACCGCTGCTTGCAAGGCAAAGACGGAAGGTATTTCTGGATCGCATTGTGAGTGAAGACGGAAAATGGGTTCATTACGATAATCTCAAGCGCAGAAAATCATGGGGATATCCCGGTCATGCTTCCACGTAGACAGCAATCGAATATTCATGGTTCCAAGGTCATGCTCAGTATTTGAGACCAGCTCAGCAAAGTATATTATGTGATGTTAAAACCAACAGAAATGATCACAGGCGATCGTTTTCTGACGTAATTGATGCGTTTGAGCTGAGAATTGAAAGACATTATAGAAAATTGGAATATAAAAAAGTATGGAGAACCCTTCTTTGTTTCGTATTTTACTTGTGAGAAGAGTTCAATGCTATTATTTTTTTCTATATGTGAGAAGTGAAACGTTGAAAATGAGAAAAACCTGAAACTTTCAGAACACTGCCCTTTATTACTCTTCGGCAACAATTTTCCTGATAAAACTAAAAAGTATAGGAAATAATGAATGTATGCTGAATTTTTTTTCTATTATATATCGGCACCAAATCAAGAAAGGAGAAATTCTGTTTTCAAATCTGTCCATCAAATTTTTATCGAAAACGAATTGAAAAAAAAAAATAAATATGGTGCTACGCAAAATTACAATCACTTCCTTCCCCGAAAGATATTCTGTGGTTCAAACCATCCTACTCCCTCTTTAATTTCAGGCAAAATATCAAGAAAATAGTGTCCATGTTGAAGATCCTTGAATTCCATATTCTCACGTTTGCGACAAGAAATTCAGCGTTTTCCCCTAAAACAACACTTTTCTGGATTCACCATCACTCCTCTAAAAAGTAATTTGTTTCTATGATATGTTTTGAGTATCATATGAACCATAAAAATTATTGAAATAAATGTTTTAGAATTTTCCGAATATCTTGAACAGAAACCAAGATTTACCGAAATATTTCCTCAGTCATTTTTCAGAAACACCTTGTATTTCGAGAATGAAGCAAAATGTTAACGATCTGATTTTTGATATCTCATCATTTAGAAAAAAGCGATCGGAGGTTCTTGAGAAATTGTTCTCTTAGTCTCATAGTTCTCGAGATGCTTTCAGTGGGCATCGAATTTGGGACACCCTGATCAATGAGCAGACCCAATCAAATTTTTCAGAAAATCGGTTTCAAATAACAAGCGATCTATTATAATGAGCGATATTTAATTATTTTACAGAGTAGGTGTTGAAAACATTCTTTTCCAGCAATTTCTTAAGGACAGCTAATCTGTTTTTAGTCAATCATGGACTTGACATTTCAATTTGAATCAGATTATTCTTTATAAATAGCTTTTTCTTGTTCAATCAACGACCTCGTTCACCTAGTAACGAAGTTTTGCAGTCATAGGGCATGAAGTCTGCTATCAATTCAATCGTTTGAATTTTTTATCTTCCACTGACTCCCTGAAATATCGTGAAGATGTTGTGAAGAATCAAATAGAGATCTCAAGTTCGTCTTGATGCATCGCTCCGTTGAATTAATCATGCAAAATCAGTCAGTCTTCTGGAGCATTGTTCTGAAGTATTTGATAAAGTGATAGAAAGAACTGCCTTTGTTGTATTAGAAATAGCTAATTCAACAAAGGCAGTTCTTTCTATCACTTTGTCAAATACTTCAGAACAATGATTCGAGTTTTATCAATAGATAAAACTCGAATGAGAAAAGACGTAGGATGGCTGTCTCAACCAGAGAAATCTGCTTTTAATCAGTTGGTTCTCCTTTATTCTACTTCCTGCATGCAAATATATGTCTCAGTGCTCATAGAATCAACCTCTTCTAGTGATAAATGGGAAGGAAATAATCCGTGTTCTCTGTCAAATCGATATTGAACTTGAAAGCTGAAGTTTCCAACAACCTTGTCAACAGAATTCATTAATTATAGCGTGTGACGCACGTTTCGACGACATATCATCATCAGGAATTACAGGTACCTGAATTAAACTACGAAAACATGCATAATGCTTAGATTGCAAAAAAGTATACATAGGACAAACTAGGTTCGCAGGAAGCGGATATGGATGATATATCGAATAATATTATGGATGAATCTGCCATCACTAAGTAATCACGTTGTAACAACTGCACATACAGGGAATTCTGCGTGTATATAGAGGATAACAATTCCAAGCTCCCTGTAACATTTCGTGTTCGTGTGCATCAGAATCATACAAAATTCAAGTAAAATATCAAAACAATGTCATGAGCACTGGCATCAGGAATTTTAGACTGACCGTTCATCCATGTTCTCTTAGAGACCACATATAAATAGTTAGGTGAATATTTGATATCTATGGCAAAGTGTGTTTTTAATTAAAAACGGGGCATATTACGCCAATTGAAAATTCCCTAGTCTGATGCACAGCTGGCGGTGTTAGTATTAAATCCATATGATTTTTAGTTAATACCAACCTTCAAACGATACGTGTGTAGTGAGTGTAGCTACTTTTGTTATTTGAAAAAAGATGGAAACAAATAATTTCTTGTGCTGATAAAATATTGCTTTTCGGAGGGAAAATTACAGTTGAAGCAACAGAGTTGGGAATTGTACCGTTTTGGTCACAAGAGCATAAATATTCAAATGAAGATAACACAAACATTGTGATGATTGATTTTACATGAATAAGCTTTGGTTCAATACAGTTGAAGCAAAAAAGAGTTTCCGGGGTCTGCACCGGGAAAATCAACCATCTTTGATTGTTCAAGTTCAAACGTGGTGAAATGAGCACCGAAGACGGCGAACGCAGTGGACGCCCTAAAGAGGCTGTCACCCACGAAACAATAAAAAAAATCACAAAATAATTTTGAATGACCGTAAAGTGAAGTTGATCGAGATAGCAAACATTGTAAAGATATCATCTGAACGTTTACATCATATCATTCACGAATATTCGTAAATGAGAAAGCTGTGTGCAAAATGGGTGCCACGTGAGCTCACAATCGATCAAAAGCAACAACGTTTTAATTATTCTAAGCAGTGTTTGAACCTGTTTAAGTGCAATAAACCTGAATTTTAGCTTCGATATGTAAGAATGGATGAAACATGGCTCCATCATTTCACTCCAATCGACAGTCAGCTGAGTGGACTGCACACGATGAACCGAATCCAAAGCGAGGAAAAACACAACAGTCAGCTGGCAAGATTATGACATCAGTATTCTGGGATGCGCAAGGTATAATTTTCATTGATTACCTCCAAAAGGACCAGACCATCAACAGCGATTATTATATAGCGTTATTGGATCGTTTAAAGGATGAAATCGTTAAAAAAGCCTTATATGAAGAAAACAAAAGGTGCTGTTTCATCAAAACAATGCGCCGTGTCCAACTCAATGAAAACAATGGCGAAATTGCATTAATTAGGCTTGGAATTGCTTCTGCATCCACCGTATTCGCCAGATCTGGCCCCCAGCGACTTTTTCCTGTTGTCAGACCTTAAAAAAAATGCTCGCTGGAAAGTAATTTAGCGTCAATGAAGATGTAATCGCCGAAACTGAGGCCTATTTTGAAGCGAAAGACAAAACTACTACAAAAATTGTATCGAAAAGTTGGAAGATCGCTATAATCGCTGTATCGCCCTCGAAGGCAACTATGTTGAATAATAAAATCGAATTTTGCAAAAAATTTTTGTTTACTATGGCAGACCGGGACTTTTCAAGTGGCCTGTTAGTTATAACGTTCATCATGTGAAGCTGTATAGCAAAGAATATTGCCAAATGATGAATTTTCCGCGATCTTTCAGAACTCTAAAATACCCAAAGCTCATTTCGCTACAAATAAATAAGTTTATAACTTTCCAGTTGTATAATCTATAAATAAATATGAAAATCAGAAATGCGCCTGGTCATTTTATCCAATCCTGCCTCACACTTTCGACCAAACATGTGAAACTGACAGGAATGTTTTGCATAGAATGGACATTGGCGATCATTCCAACGGGCACTCAAATGAAAAATAACAACATAACCCTGAAAAATTACATCATACACACTAACGAACGTAATGTATAAAAATAAATCTACATTCACATATGTTATGTCCATAATTAGACGGATAAATTCGAATGAATCTTTTTGCGGAAAACTTTTCCACAACAGAGTTGGAAATTGTACCGTTTTGCTCACAAGGGCATGAATATTCAAATGAACCTAACACAAACATTGTGATGATCGATTCAACATGAAAAAGCTTTGCTCAGTGCACTCAAATAAAATCAATTTAATCTTATGTAAATCTATTTCAAAAAGAAAATACGATTTCCCTGATTGGAATCTGGAAAAATTATCCACTTTAAGCTCACAAATAATATTTTATCGAAAATATTCAAAATATAAACCTGAGTTTCCACAAATATTATGGTTCATATAACTTATTATATTACCAAAGTTACTAATCATTAGGAAGTTTTATGAGTACTTACTTTTGAGCGCTTGTTCACTGAAAAGCTTTCTCTATTTCGAGAAAAATTTACACATTATTTCTCTGACCATTAAAAAGCAGAATATTGTATGTTGATATGATAACGCAATTTCCCATAAAAATTGAATATATGTATATTGGAAAAAAATACCCAGTATTTTCTTGGTTACAGATCCAATCGGGTTGAGATTTCGCGTGTTGAAATAGAATAACCATTCCAAGCTTTGTGCGAATTTTTTGTGTGGATCAGAACCGTAAAAAGTTCAAGAAGAATATTGGAATATAAATTTTCAATACTACAAATCCAATAGACAGGGTTTGGATTTTACATGTATACAGGGTGTTTCCTAAACATGCGGCAAAAATTCAGGGGGTTGTTCCTTGGACTATTCTAAGAATATTTTGTCTTTTGATAATTTTTGAAAAACCTATTTGTTTCGAAGATATAGGGGAAACAAAATTTCAGATAATAACATTTTATTATGAAAAATTACATGAAAATTCAACTCAACCTACAAAAACTGTTGAAAATGACCACCTCTAGCCAGCATACAAGCATCCAATCTTCTCCTTATTGACTGCCGAACCCTTTCAAAAACACCAGGATCATTTCTTATTAAGTTACACCCAGCAATGATCCGATTTCGCAAGTCTTCCACATTTTCTACTGGAGTGGTATAAACTAATGATTTTTAGTCAAAAAACTGGCCGTTTTTAGTAATTGGAATGTTGTTAAACAAATTTAAAAATAAATTGTACCTACTTAGTAAACACAGTGCGGTACGCATTTTTATTTAAACTATTATTAATTTTAAAAATATGAAAAATGTTGTTCGCCCTGTATCTTCGAAACAAAGAGGTTTTTCAAAAATCATCCAAGGACAAAACATGCTTAAAATAGTCCAAGGAACAACCCCCTGAATTTTTGCCGCATGTTTAGGAAACACCCTGTATATTAAATAACCTAACTTGAAGTAAATGACGTCAGTCACGTGAGTCTTCTGCTTTTGAGCACTCGTCATTCAATTACGTATCTATATACAGTAAGAGAAAAACCCATAGCATGGATATTTGACGGCTCACAAATAAGACAATTAATTTAGGATCCTGCCTTCATAAATGTAAGGAACCAAATTGAACGAGAGCCTGGACATCATTTGTTGCAGTTGTAGAAAATTTTCTAGGCAAACATAAATCTTAAAACTAACTATGTTGGAATGGTTAACGAAATCCTTAGGGTGCAATTTGAGTATTAAAACACACTATTTAAAAACAGCCACTTAGACCGTTTTCCAGAAAATTTAGGAGAATTGAGTGAGGAACAAAGATTTCACCAAGATATTAAAGTTATGGAGGACCGCTACCAAAGAAGATGGGACATGCACATGATGGCAGATTACTGCTGGAGTTTAAAAAGGGACTGTTTAAAAAAACATTCAAGAATGTCGCGGAAAAGAAACTTTGGAAGTGTTGGGTGACTATTTGATTTCTTCAATGTTTTTTTTTGTACGACATAATATTGTATTTTGTATAACTGAAATGAAAATTTCGCTTCTATATTTGTTTACTACCCTTACGGATTTGAGTTGAAATAATATAACTGATATTTCTCTAAAATTGTATATCTTAAAAATTTGATCTCCTAGGTAAAAATGAATACGTTATTTGAATTCGGAACATCAAATTGATAAAGAATCAGCTCAAAAAACCTCGACACTAAAACAGCTGTTTCCCTGTGATTATCAATCTGATCAGGTTCCCTCAACTTATATTTACATATATAGCACCTCCTTGATCTCTGATAGCTACGCCTCTGGCGAAACAATTCATTTTATGATCTTTGGAACAGAATATAGTTGAATAATGGTCTTTATTGCACTATGAAGTTCGAATACAGGTGCGGAATTTTATTAAACATCGCCTCTTTTTGCTATTCACGATATTCCACAGCTAGGTTACCCTGTTTCGTTTATAGGATGACTTTTCGAATGAGTTTTCTCGAGTTTGAATGCGTTCTTCGCCTCAGTAGAGAATCTTCATATGTGTCTCTTTCAACCTTGTTCTTATTTATATTATGCAAGATATTTCGTCGAATCAATTTTAGCGTTAGACAGTGGGTATCAAATAGAGGCTTAATCTTGAAGTTACACTATTTAATCTTTTATATGTATTACATTTTGAGGTGTGAACATTTGGATCTTGGATGTATAACACACAACTAACTTATTTTATCAGGTGTACAATTTTGCTTCCGCCGTTTTGCAATAGGGTAAAAGGTACTCGAAATAAATAGATCGTAGATATCATGAAAATTTGTAGGGATATTTGGGTTGCGTCACAAATAGTTCAGTGAAATTTTTAGCTCTTCCAGATGGACGATACGCAGCGGGTTGAATTGGGCAGTGTGGGGTATTTTCTCAACTTTATGTTACGATAAAAGGACGCTATTTGTTAACGAATAATATATTCACTTCTGTGGTTACATGTATATGCTTATGCTAGTGGACTGTATAATGGACTCAACAACTTGAGTATCTGCATAGACTCACAGGGTGTCAAGTGGTTTCAAGTGGGGTTGGTTGCACACGTCCCTACAGTTTCTAGAAAAATCTATGAAACCCATAGGCGGAGTATGATAAGGGTTCAAACTGTTTATATTAATTCTAAACTGAATCTCGAATCAATAGCGTGCGGATATTCCTAATGTTTTTCACGCCTATCCTACACCTCGGACGTTGCGAAATCGTTCGTAATTTGTTGAAAACAACCCACACGTGTTACTCCACAGACAGAATCCATATATATACATATAAAGGGCTTTCCCCAATTTGCAATTCCGTGTAAAAAACACATAAACAGAATTGGCTCATAATTTATTCGGAGGGCAGCTCGTGAAATGGCGGAATAGACGAGGCAACGTTGAATGAAAATAGCCAACCAGGTTTCGGCAAATTCTTCAAGTACTCACTTAAAAATTGGGCTTTCGGGATAAGCTATCTATAAAAGCTGGAAACCGCAACATTCCTGGCTCAGGGTAGCCAACTCGTCGTCAATTATTCATAAAGGATGTATTATCCATTACTCGACTCCATGTGGTTTATCTTGTGAGCTATACGTTCAGCAATTCCGTTGGAGAATTGAACAATCAAGCACACTCGTCGGCAGATTACGTCCAATATTTCTTGCCAACGCGCCAATTCGAACCATTTTCGAGCATTTTTCCCCAATAAGGCTCGGCTATTGAAAACTGCAACCATTTTGCCTGTCTGAACACCATTCCCAACTTATACCCCATTATATCTTCCTCGATACCGAAAAATCTACACGATTCTGATAAGATTGAGTTATCGCCATGGGAAAATCTCACGATCTATTTGAGAAGATCCAGAATATTTTTCGATGATAAAAAATAATATTGAGTATAGCATGCTGCATTGCAAATTTAATTTATTCAACGAAACAAGAAAGTTGAGGAAAATCTGGGCGTACGCCAATGCGAATGTGAAATCATTTCTTTTCCTGGTTTCTTTGAATGAATATCGATAATTATCGCAGCGAAATTTATAACGGGTGTTTTTTTCGAGGTATATAACTTTAAGTTGGCATTAATGTTCAAGATGGCGACCGATTTAACAGCTGTCAAGTGATATATTCTCAGTTTGATTTGGTAATTCATCATGAATAGACTCACGTCTGAACAACGCTTGCAAATAGTGCAATTTTATTTCGAAAATAATGGTTCTGTGCGGAATACGTATCGCGCACTACGTCCATTTTATTTTGTTTAGCGATGAAGCACACTTCTGGTTGAATGGCTACGTCAACAAACAAAACTGCCGCATTTGGAGTGAAGCTAATCCTCAAGTGTATGTCGAAACACCATTACATCCAGAAAAACTGACTGTTTGGTGCGCTTTATGGGCTGGTGGAATCATTGGTCCGTACTTCTTCAAAAACGATGATGGCCAGAACGTGTCAATGGTGATCGGTATAGAGCTATGATTACTAACTTTTTCATTCCTGAATTGAACAACCATGATGTCCAGGAGCTGTGGTTCCAACAAGACGGCGCAACATGTCACACAGTTCGTGCCACAATCGATTTATTGAAAGACACGTTTGGTGACCGCCTAATTTCACGTTTTGGACCTGTGACTTGGCCTCCAAGATCTTGTGATTTAACACCGCTAGACTACTTTCTGTGGGTCTATGTAGAGTAATTGGTCTATGCGGATAAGCCACAAACCCTTGACCATTTGGAAGACAACATTCGCCGTGTTATTGCCGATATACGGCCACAAATGTTGGAAAAAGTCATCGAAAATTGGACGTCCAGATTGGACTACATCCGAGACAGCCATGGCGGTCATATACCAGAAATCATATTTAAAATTCAATGCCACAAGATTATCTTGCGGATAAATAAAATTCATGTCAATCGAATAATCCATCGTTGTTTTATTGCAATTTATAGTTCTTTAGCTCTAAAAAAACACCTTTATATTTGTACTATATTCGTAGAACCCTCAAAAAAGGTTTATTTTTTGGTATTTTTCTTTACTAAATTCCTGATTGGTGTTCCTGATAAACGCTGTAAGTGTGATTATTACATTTAGAGTCCTTCGTCAAAAGACAGCCCATCATCATTGTCAATTGTCAGCTAACAAGCAGCAGTATTTACTCTCCTTGTTATTGAAGAACCGTCACACATAAGTTTGATGAAAATTGTGTACAAGACAGTTGATGAAAATACTTATGTGTGACAGTTCTTCAATAGCAAGGAGAGTAAACACTGCTGCTTGTTTGCTGACAATTGACAATGATGATGGGCTGTTTTTTGACGAAGGACTCTCAATGAAATAATCACACTTTCAGCGTTTATCAGGGACACCAATCAGGAATTTAGTAAAGAAAAATACCAAAAAAAAACCTTTTTTGAGGATTTTACGAATATAATAGAGGAACACAATTATATAAATTTCGCTGCGATAATTATCGATATTCATTCAAAAAAACCAGGAAAAGAAATGATATCACAGTTTCACTGTATCGGGTACATATGCACGAAGATACGCATTGGCGTACGCCCAGATTTTCCTCAACTTTCTTGTTTCGTTGAATAAATTAAATTTGCAATGTAGCATGCTACATGAGATGGAAATAATACATAAGCGTACAACTTTGCTTCCACCGTTTTTCCCGAAATTCGAGTCTTTATTGTAAAAAACTGGTTATACAAAAAAAGTATTGTCCATCGCTGGCCACTAATTTCTCCCATCTTTAGGGCAGCGTACGAATCACGCGTTGAAAAAACTGGTCATCTTTTGAAGCGATCCACGAATCGATCCAACTTTTTACTTCTTCATAAGACCGGAAGTGCTGGTCAGGCAGGCCATCTGTCATTGATCGAAACAAATGATAGTCTGAGGGAGCAACGTCTGGAGAATACGTTGGGTGAGGTAGGACTTCCCATTTCAATGTTTCCAAGTATGTCTGGACCACTTTCGCAATAGGGGTCGAGGATTGTCATGCTGGAAAATGACTTTATCATGTCTTTCGTTGTATTGCGGCCGTTTGTCTTTCAATCCTCGGCTCAAACGCATTAATTTCGTTTAATAACGATCGTCTGTGATTGTTTCAGTCAGTTTTAACAACTCATAATACACTACGCTGAGCTGGTCCCACCAAATACAAAATGTTGTGATACAAAAATGTTTCACAACATGTGATACATTTTTGGAATCAGCTCAGCTATAGAAATCGGAAAATTGAGACAAAATGGGGGTGTTCCATTTAAAAAGAATGATTTTTCATAACTTGTTTTAAAATATGGTCATTGTTTGATTTCAATTCAAATTCTTTTTTTCTTTTATCGCTCATACGCAGATGTTTTTCAATTGTATGTACTACTTCATTCAATTCATTATCTAAACAAGAAATATTTGAGTTTGGCTCTACGCATCTTGCCAAAAAATCTGCTATGTGAAGAAATTTACCAGGTAAATCAAAATAAAAAATCGACGTGTTTCAGGATTATTTCTTAAAATGGTTTGTAGCTAAAAATGAATTTGTTCCATACTTTACGGACACAGTCTATGTATATTTTCACCATGTATCCTATCCAAAAATTTAGTAATACATAAATACTTTTAGCGGTCATGCAGTGCAGAGTATTGACACCAACATTAAAGAGAAAAAGATTGAATCCTTGGTCACATGACCATGAGGGATAAGATAAAGATTATTGAATTTCAACCAATAATAAGGGAAACCAAATCATTTGAGAGCCTGAGTATAATTTATGGACCTAATATCGACTAGTTTGGGAAGCCAAAAAACACCTACAGCATACTTGTAATCATGGTTTTCAGTTACAATTTCATTCTTGGGGGACAGAAATCGAATAAACTTATTCTGAACCAACTCCAAACGTCGAAGTTACAATTCAATTTCTCAGATATTTCCTCCGATATTTCCTATCTCGAATTCTATATGACTGATGCGAAGTTGAACCAACTGAAGACAACTGCATGTTAAAATCGTTTCATTGATTCGAATGATGCTCCATGTTGAGCATAATGCCAAGCATTCCAAACCAGAATGTGACAACTTCACCCAAGTAAGCATCCAATAGCATTCCTTCAATCGATGTCTGTTATACCTAAACCGAATACCTACACTAAATTTTCCCAGAATCGAAAAAAAAAATGTAGAAAATAAAGTTGTTCATAATGGTCGTTACCTATTGCATTTTGCTAGATGGGATTTCTGAGAAGGAAAAATTTTTCCACTTGAGAAGTAATGAAAAGGCTGCATTTTCTGGGAAGCAATATTGAATTATTCACATTACCGACTATTCTCATTTTAAACCCGTGAGTAAGTGGAGTAGAATTCGAATAACATCGACGTCTCTTGTCACATATTTCTAGGAACTGCCTATTGGAGATACGACAGCCCTGTCGAATATTCGTGTAATGATGGCCAGGGCCGGCGCGAGTAATTTTGACGCCTGAAGAAAATAATTTTTCGGCGTCCTTGCTGAAAAACCATCAATGAAGACATGACCTCCTTCATAACCCACAAAAAAAAAAACAGCACCTGATCAGACAATAATACAGAACATTCTTCTTCCAATGAATAATCTTGAAATCGTATGTAAAAAAAATATATTCTAGTGAATGAAGAACACAGAAATGTTCTAATATACAGGATGTTTCGAAAAAAGGTGACCCCGTCACTAGGATATGTAGAAAACTTAAAAAAAATTGGGGTTCGCTCAATAAAGAATGAGGTCTTTCCAAGATTTTTGAATAATATAAAACAGAATGAATACATATTCATAAGTGAACTGCGATCGATGAATGATTACCTATCACACTACGAGATACAAAGGGCGGTAGGGCATGCAAAGTTTTAGTATTGCTTCAAAAACAAATGAGATTACTAATATGTGTTTCGCTTAGTGAAGGCAATTTGGAAATTTTTTTTTTGGAGGAAATGTTGACAAACGCAGCAAAGCGGTACAACCTTATGTTATATACCAACTAAAAAGGAACTGCAACTCCCACAAGGAGCTGTTTGAATTAAAATTTTTTTTTTGGTAAAACATAGCTAGTATATCAAGGAGTAAATGATTGAAATTTGGAGAAAACAGCGAAGGGTTTGAATTTTTATTTAATAAATTTGTTAATAATGTATTTGTCCACCGCTATTATCTATACACTTCCCAACACGTCTTGGCATTAATGCAATAAGATGGTCTATTTTTTCTTGAGTAATACTATCCCAAGCTACCTGTACTTCATGCCTCAGAGCCGCCACAGTCCGTGGGGGCTGGGGTAAATTTCCAAGCCTTCTACCCATGTCCCAAACCCTGCCCATAGAGCATGTCCCAAACATGATCTATGGGCGAAAGATCGGGGGATCTGGGCGACCATGGCAAAAGATTTACATGAGTCGCTTTGAAAATGTTTAAACTAACTCTGGCAGAATGAGGTCAAGCATTATTTTCCTGAAATATTAGATTCTCGAGCCTGTTAAGGTAAGGAAGAACATATGGCTCCACTATTTCATGGGAGGAGAAGGGTGAAATAGCATCCCATACCATAACGCCTACTGTCCGGTGTACATTACGCTCAACATCAAACTGAGGTTAACATCTTTCTCCCCGACGTCGTCTAACCCTTCTTCGGCCATCATGTGCACCCAAGGAAAATCGAGATTCATCAGAATGATGCAATTTCACATTCCAATGTTGACGTTCTCTGCTCCACTCTAATCGTTGCCGACGATGCTCAACCGTCAGAGGTAACACAAGATGGGGTTGATAATACTGCAGTCCAAAAGACTTTATCCGGCGGTAAACTGTTACAGGATGGTCTTGTTCTCCTAACCACTCATCAGCCAAAGATCAAGTTGTCGCAAATCGTTCTCTTATGGCCATAAGTCTTTGATGTCGATCTTGAAATTCATTTGTGCCCCTTCGACGTTCGGTGCCTACTCTTCTTCGATTTTGGTCATTATCAAACCAAGCTTGACAACATCTCATAACAGTGATTGGATTTCTGTTCATACGGTTAGCGATTTCTCGAAATGACAACCCCGCCTCCCGTAGACCAATAATTCAACCTCTTTCAAATTCACTTAGCTGGCGATAACTTCCGCGTACACTTGCTGCAGGCATTTTAACAACTAAACATCGACTTTGGATCTCCTCGAACAGCTGGTTTGTTGTGAAATTTAAAAACTTGCAAAAAACGACTACAATAGTTAAGTGACAAAAATTGTTTAGATGAAAAAACCTTCACGATTTTGTCTCCAAAATTCAATCATTTACTCCTTGCTATACTATCTGTTTCACCAAAAAAAAATTTAAATTTAAACAGCTTCTTCTGCGTGTCAGTTATTCTATATAAGAAGATGAAATATGAAAAGGTGGCCAGCAACCTGGGCTGAATTACCGCCCCTCAAATATAAGCGCCTGAAACGGTCGCTTCACTGCTTCACCCCTAACGCCGGCCTCGATGATGGCTGAAAACTGAGTGGTAACACGAAGCGTCGTTTAAATTTTCGAGCAATCTTGTTTGTGACTCCTGGAAGCGCCTGTCCATTTTTCTTTTTTCTTCCGATTCACGGCACAATTGATTGAAAACAATTAGGTCTGGAAGTTCGGTATTAATCGCCGTGTTTGGTGTTCATTTTCCTTTTTTACTGGTTCGGATTTCCAATACGTGATGCAAGCTTGCTGTGTATTTGATAAAAACAACATCAACGTGATAATTGGATCCAGTAGTCGAATCCAAGCCCTTCACAGCACGTATGGCCGTGTTTTCTGATGAGAAATTATCACGTCTTCATTTCTGTGCGATGCATCAATCATCCATAAACCCTTCACTGATAGGTTCCAGAATCACATGATTTATCAAACGTTCTTCATCATCATCTTCGATAAAATGCTGCTGTCGTTTTAAGACCCTCAATACTAAATATAAATCCATGCTTTAGTTACATGTAATGGGGCAGAATTTTTCCAACCAAATTTGATAGAACGTTGAACAGTTTTTCCCCTGAACTTTTTTATTACAACGTAATATCTCATATTTTTGAGCGCTCGCTCACCGAACATGCCGCGGTTAAGGGCTCTCAATACGAGATTCCGTGAATATGGTCGTTCGAAATATTTCATTTCTGTTAATTTCGAAACTGTGGATTCGATCGAGATGAAAATGGGCATTTCGATGTCGAATGGCAAATTCAAGCCTCGGGCAAAATTTCATGTTGATCGCGTAACCAGTATCACAGAATATACGGTGTCTCAACACAATTGCTTGAGATATGAAATATTCGAAATTTTAAGCTTATCACATCATCAGAATCACATTAAATTCAAGAATAATTCCAATGAATTTAGCAGACCTAACTCTTTTTCTTCTTCATTTTGCAAAGAAAAAATTTGTAGAATTACTAAAAACACAAGATCCAACTGTTTTGTCGCCCTTTACTATCGTCTCCCTTCAATATTTCTGAAATCGAATAAATCAGATCCGGACTAACAAAATTTCAGACTTTTTCTATTTTCGTGAATATTGGATCACTCTGTACGTTAATATCATAATTTTTTTTCATTTTCGTAACCACAACGAATTGATTCATAATCAACATTCTAAAACTCAGCTTGCCACCGTCATACATGGTGACCAATAAACATTCCCTCATGAAAGAAGTACAACCGATTCAACCGAATGAAATAGCCAAATCTGTGAAACAACTATATCATATCAACGTGCTCAAAAATGTATTAAAATAGAGGAATATCATTTTGATTCATTGTTTTCAAGATCAATTATTTTCAATTTATTTGCTGTTTTTGTTCTATTCTTTATCCACTTTGTTGATTAAAAGTTTTCTTAAATAATTTGAGGAAAATTTAGGTGAGACATTCGTGAAGGGTGAAACAACTTCAATTTTCGAAATAATTCTACCGATAAATTCAAGGTATTTGAACTATGAAATTTCTTTCATGGAGAAATGTTTATTGATCACCCTGAATAATAGCGCCAAGCAGAGATTTAAAATTTTTATTATAATTCAATTCTTTGTGGTTACGAAAACGAAAAAGAATCATGATATCAACATACAGGGTGATTCAAAATTCAAGAAAATAGAAGAGTTCTTAAATTTTCCTAGTCCGGATCTGATTTATTCGATTCCAGAAATATTGAAGGAAGGCGATAGTAAAGGGTGGCAAAACATGAAAATTTCAAATTATTAGGTGGATTTCTTGGAGAGTTATTGAACTCAAAAAATTTCACTCATAAGGGAATGTTTATTGATTACCCTATATGACCGTGCCAAGCAGAGATTTAGAATTTTTATAATAAATTGATTCTTTGTGGTTCCGAAAACGGAAAAAAATCATAATGTTCACGTACAGGGTGATCCAATATTCACGAAAATAGGAAAAGTCTGAAATTTTCCTAGTCTGGATCTGATTTACTTGTATTCAGAAATATTGAAGAAAGGCGATAGGAAAGGGTGACAAAACTTCAAAATTTGAAATTATTCGGTCGATTAGTTAAAGAGTTATTCAACAGTGAAATTTCACTCATAAGATGAACATCACCCTGTATATCCCAAACAAAGGCACTCAGGCGATTGAAACCTCTTGATACGGGTCCTCCATGATGACCTCAATTCATGGTATTCGTTTGTCGTATTCTTCCCGGGACACCCTGTATAAGCAACCAACAAATCAGAGAAGAATTGAAAATTGAAACTATTGAGGAAATAGTTAACAAACAAATAAAGAATATGATAAAGACACTAAAAGAGCACGATTATAGTGTATTAAGAAAGATAATACAAATTACAATAAGAAAGACAGACGAGAGGAAAACGTGACCTGCAAAGAGCGAAAAGTCTCCCAAATAAACAACAGCATAAAAAGGGAAAATCATAGTAAAGGTGTAAGGAAATAAATTCCAGTCCTTAAACAGGAAAAGACCTGTGTGTAAAAAGAACTCTTCAATTATTCCATTGTTAGTTACATTCCTGGTAGTAGGAATTTATTTGAAAGTGAACAAACCGTCCCTAAGAGTAATAACTGAAAGATTAGAGTAACCATTCAACTCTAATGAAAGTAGAACAATATTTTTAAGGCTCAGCTTTCCATGCACGATGACTGTCGAACCCTCTAGTAAAACAAAAGAATCAGGGGGATAATTTATACAAACCTCAAAAGCGTCCTGCGAATGAAAAAAGTTACTTTCAGTCTTTCAGTCAACAGCTTGGCAGCATCTGCTGGTCGATTCTCTGTTCCTAACGCTTCTCTGGCAGCATCTAAATTTCGTTTGGTGCAATTTAATTCAAATGAGATGGCACGAAGAGTGATAATTTATGCCTTCTGATTCACCACCTTTATTCCAACCAAAATCTGCACCCCCATTCCGAGAGAGGATGCTCTCTTTCCTCCCTTGATACATATTCGAGGGGTTTCTGCTTTCTTTTTTTCGTCGTAGCGCCGAAAAGTTCGGCGTGATCCATATTCCCTAATGAAATTGCAGCGGCGATATTGTAAAAGAGTTGAAAATACTGACTTTTCCAATTCCGTTCTTGCGCCATAATTCTCCTTGCATTTCCGAAATAGAATTTCAATGCAATCTGCCATAGTACCTCGTTCGGTATCGATTTCACTCGAACTAATTCGCCAGATTTTATTCAAAATGAAAGAGAGAGTTGCTCCAAGCCGATTCCGGCTTATGAAAAAACTTTTTTCCGATCAAACAGTTCGGGTTGAATTGTTTGAATGCGATTCAAATCTCGATTTGCCAAATTTATTCGTACGTTACTTTCTGGAATAACTTCTTCACGCTTTTACGATTTAATATACAACATATTTTCTGAACTTGAAAATCGTTGTGCGAAATGTTAAGAAAATAACTTTTTCTTACAACTGCTATGTAAAGTAGCGTATTCTTAATAGCTTACTCAATTTCAAACTATGTATTGCTCATACTGTGGGAAATACTATTTCTCACGGCACTTTTGAGTCGTTTCTATGGAAACGCAATCAAGTAGCACATACTGTCAACGAAGGCCATTTTGATTTGAATCAAGTCCATTACTTGAATTATTGAAATTTGTGCAGTTGAAGGAAAAGTATAGTGTACAACAGACACGAGGAGAAAGTCCTTTTCTCGCTCGTGTGTTTGCGGCACTCGCCTTTCAGGCTCTTGCCGGTATGTATATTATCCTAACTTGAATTGAAAAGTAACTCATCTACGGACTTCGTCCTTGAACAATATAACAAACACAACAACTCTTCCGTCCACGAATCTTGAAATATTTTTCTTACTCAATTGGATCTCTATTTACATTTACACGATATTATTTCTTCCTTCAAAGTAACAGGTTCCAATATATCAGGTAAGGATTCCTTCAATATGTTCCTTATTATGTATTGTATATCCAAAGTCACTTCGAGGAAGCCAGAATATTTCGATTATACTAGGGTTGTCCTAGTTTCCAGAAATTTCTTCGGGGCCAGTGAATTTATTGGCTTACAATACTTTCAAATAAACCCCGGTATTTATCGTATCGCGGTGTCCACTTCAAAGGTAAAGGGTGTTTTTTTTTAGAGCTATAGAACTTTAAATTGCAATAAAACAACGATGGGTCATTCGATTGACATGAATTTTATTTATCCGCAAGATAATGTTGTGGTATTACATTTCAAATATGATTTCGGGCATATGACCGCCACGGCTGGCTCGGATGTAGTCCAATCTGGACGTCCAATTTTCGATGACTTTTTCCAACATTTGTGGCCATATATCGGCAATAACACGGCGAATGTTGTTTTCCAAATGGTCAAGGGTTTGTGGCTTATCTGCATAGACCAATGACTTTACATAGCCCCACAGAAATTAGTCTAGCGGTGTTGAATCACAAGATCTTGGAGGCCAATTCACAGGTCCAAAACGTGAAATTAGTCACCAAACGTGTCTTTCAATAAATCGATTGTGGCACGAGCTGTGTGACATGGTGCGCCGTCTTGTTGGAACCACAGCTCCTGCACATCATGGTTGTTCACCCAATTTCCTTGTTTCTGAATCATTTCCATTACTTTCAGGCGTTTAGAAATATCTTGTTGCGTCACTCCCAATGATCCTGCCAATTCTTGTTGCGTTTGACACGAGTCTGAATCAAATAATGCCTCCAATTCTGCATCTTCCAAAACCTTCTCTCTTCCATTCGTTGTCTTCGACGTCAAAATACCCGTTCTTGAAGCGTTGAAACCACTTTCGGCACGTTCTTTCACCGATTGCGGCCTCACCATAGGTATTTGAGAGCATTCGATGAGCATCAGCCTCAGATTTCTTCATATTAAAGTAGAAAATTGAAACCTTCCGCAAATGACGAGAATTTGGCTCATAAGCTGACATGTTTAATCGAGAATAACTCTATGATGCAGACACAAATCGACTAATTTTTCGATGGCGTTATGTTTATAAATACCTAAGCTTATCGTATGATATCTACGATCTATTTATTTCGAGTACTTTTTATCCAATTGCAAAACGGCGGAAGCAAAACTGTACACCTAATAAAATAAGTTAGTTGTGTGTTATACATCCAAGATCCAAATGTTCACACCTCAAAATGTAATACATATAAAAGATTAAATGGTGTAACTTCAAGATTAATCCTCTATTTGACACCCACTGTCTAACGCTAAAATTGCTTCGACGAAATAACTTGCTTAATATAAATAAGAACAAAGGTTTCAGGTTGAAAGAGACACATTGTATGAAGATTCTCTACTGAGGCGAAGAACGCATTCAAACTCGAGGAAACTCATTCGAAAAGTCATCCTATAAACGGAACAGGGTAACCTAGCTGTGAAATATCGTGAATAGCAAAAAAAGGCGATGTTTAAAAAAATTCCGCACCTGTATTCGAACTTCATAGTGCAATAAAAACCGTTATTCAACTATATTCTGTTCCAAAGATCATAAAATGAATTGTTTCGCCAGAGGCGTAGCTATCAGAGATCAAGGAGGTGCTATATATGTAAATATAAGTTAAGGGGACCTGATCACAGGGAAACAGCTGTTTTGGTGTCGAGGTTTTTTGAGATGATTCTGTATCAATTTGATGTCCTGAATTCAAACAACGTATTCATTTTTACCTAGGAGCTCAAATTTTCAAGATATACAATTTTAGGGAAATATAAGTTACATTATTTCAACTCAAATCCGTCACTGTAGTAAACAAAAGTAGATACGAAGTTTTTATTTTAGTTATACAAAATACAATATTATGTCATACTTACAAACAAATAAAAACATTGAAGAAATCAAATAGTCACTCAACACTTCGAAAGCTGCTTTTCCATGACATTCTTGTATGTTTTTTTTAAATAGTCCATTTTTAAACTCCAGCAGTAATCTGTCATCATGTGCATGTCCCATCTTCCTTGGCAATAGTCCTCCATAACTATAATATTTTTATTCAATCATGTCTCTTAATTTTTCTGGATAACGGCTTTGTGAATAGTGTATTTTGATACTCATATTGCACCCTAAGTATTTGAAACTATTAAGCATCTTGTTAACCATTTCAACATAGTTTTGAGATTTATGTTTGTCTAGAAAATTTTCTACAACTACAACAAATGATGTCCAAGCTTTTCGTTCAACTTGATTCATTGAATTTATGAAGGAAGGATCCTGAATTAATTGTCTTATTTGTGGGTCGTCAAATATCGCTGCTTTTTTCTGTGCTCAACTGATGCATTTTTACCCCTATGAATGCAAAACATGATCCATTCTTATCAAGAGCCATTCTTATCAAGAGCCTTTAGAAATTGATTCATTAATCCCAACTTTATATGTAACGGAGGAAGTATGAAATACATAGAAAAAGTTAATACTACATTAATGAATAAATCCACATTTAGCAGGGGATTAGTTATCTTCAATAAACTACCTGAAAAGATCAAATATTGTAATAATTATAAAGAAGTCAAAAAATGTTTAATGAGTTTAATGATGATTTATGAAGAATTTAATTAAGTTAGTGGATTACATTTGTATTGTTTCCAATAGCCGAGTGCTAAATAAAGTTTATTTATTTTATTTGTTTACTACTTTTGTCATTTACTTACCTGAGTTAGGGGATTAAAAGGGTCAGATCAGGTACCTGAGAGGCAATGGTTCCACTATTTATAGATTAACCTGGAATTTACTCAATTACAGACTGACAATAAAACCATTGTACCTACATTATGAATATATAATAATTTTAGAACTCTCATAAATGAATATACTGAATAAAACCCACATTGCTAGATAAGTTAATGTATCTAAAAAAGTAGAGATGATAGGGGAAAACGGATTGCATGTACAGATTAAGCGTCCAAATATAGTTAAAATCAGCTTTAAAATCCAAAAAAAAAATCTTTATTGTTGCCCTGTGTAATAACTACTCGATCTATATTCTTAAATTCGCATTTTCGATCAATCGAAACAATCTAATACACTTATCGACCTTTTTTTTTAATTCCGAATAGGCAATTCCAGCATAATTGAGCGATTTTTTTTATATTCACTTTAATGTCAGATTATATCCACAAGACATGGAAAAGATGTAATCGTTTCAACAAAAATTTGCGACTGACTTATCCAAGAGAACATCTGTTAAAGAAAAATCGTTTTATTGTTTTCAAATGAAATGAAATCAATTTGAGAAAATCGTCTCAACTTTGTAGGTGACGTTGGAACTTTGAGTCACCCAGCGTTCGAATTATTCTTGGCAAGTTTTCTTGTTGTTTGTTTAATCACTGGAATATTCTCTTATTCAATACGTCTAACATCGAAAGCCCCCTCAAACATAACGAAAATTCATTCGAAGTTCAAGATCAATATAAAAAGACTCGGCTTCCTGAATTCTGAATCAACATGAGCAAAAGTTCGAGATCTCCTTTGAGAGCGAGAATCATACTTTTTTTTATTGGAAATTTCTTGAGGAGCATATTAATTGGAAGAATTTAATATGCACAGTTTCAGACAGCGATATGCTTTCGAATCCGTTTTTTTTTGCCATTTTCTAGATAGAATAAGCATCGACTGATTGGAGAGCTGAGTAGACTAATGACTATGATTATATCGAATTAAGACATTTTCCGATATTGTTAAAATGAATGGAGTTCATTATGGATAACAGGGAAGGAAATAACGGCTTGATAAATTAATGAAAGAGAGTATAAATGGTAATATGAAAGAAATTCCGTTGAAGGGTCAAACACGGGTGGAGTAAATTAACTAGTCTTTAAAGAGCCGACTTCTTAAGTTCGCCGTCAAATGAAGCTATTCATTTCCCTCTGATATGTAGTGGAAAGATGTGGACGGGAAAGGAAAACATTTTATTCGAGGAAATTTTTCAGATGATCGTCAACCGTAATATTTATGAACGATCATTCGAAATTATCATTATCATCGCTTATTTTTCGAATTGATAAAAGCCTTTCATTATAATACAGGGTGATTCACCAACCTATTAGATGTTTATGGAAAACTGATCAAATTTCATGCTGAAAATTTGCATGTTGGGGTTCGAGACAATGATCTTTCTCCCTGAAATATTTTCATATCTCTACAATTTCCGGTTATATCGGAAACAGTCTACTACTTTCTGATTTAAATTGCACAACCAGTATATTATTGCATCATTAGATAGCATTTCGATGGCAATTTCAGCAATATGGCATACTTTTGGTGAAAACTCAAAGATTCATAAGTTAATGGGATTCTAATGAAAAAAAATGTGGTGGCAAGGATACATTTTTTTAAATATTTCAGCAGAAAATGTTTTTTTTCGACAAGAACACTTTCATTTTCGATTCTGCAAATACGTATCTAGTATTATAAGAATGTTTGCGGTTTGGACCAAGAATTCACAGGGTTTTCATCAGGAGATCATGAACTTGGACAACTCATATTCATCAAATTGATTGATTTTCAAATTATAGAACATATATTTTCATTATTTCAATCAATTCTACGTATAAAAAGAGTGAAGCTACTTAAGAAAACCCTATACTATAGGAGTCATCGAGGAAGATCTTTAAATGAAGAAAAACTGCAATTTCTAACTGTGTGGAGTAGTCTGTGACTTCCGGAAAACACAGAAAGTAGCTAAAGTTAGATGTTTCGATAACTAAATTTCATGAATTGTAATTAATTGTACGTTTGGATTATTGAGAAATCCATAAACCAATAAATTTTCAATTTCGAATAATTGATTACAATTCATGAAATGTCGAATTTTGTTATCATAACATCGAATTTTAGTTTCGTTCTGGAAATCACTGACTCGGTCACAGACTACTCCACACAGTAAGAAATTGCGGTTTTTCCTCATTCAAAATTCTTCCCCGATAACTCTTGAAGTATTCATTTTAGGTATAGGATTTGCTTAAGTGGCCCATCTCTTTTTATACGTAGAATTGACTGAGAAAATGAAAAATATAGGTTCCAATTTGAAAATCTTGAGTTTTGATGAATTTGAGTTGTCCAAGTTCATGATCTTCTGATAAACACCCTGTACATTTTTGGTCAAAACTGCAAACAATCTCTTTTCGAAAAAAAAAAGTTCTGCAGAAAATTTCGGAGGAATGTGGGTCTTGTCGCCACTTTTTTTTCATAGAAATTCCATTAACTCATGAACTGTTGAGTTTTTATCCGAAGAATGACATATTGCTGAAATTGCATCTGATGATGCAATAATATACTGGAAGAAAGTAGTAGTCTGTTTCCGATATAATCGTTATAGAGCTCTGAAAATATTTTAGAGAGGAAGATCATTGTCTCAAACCCCAACATACAAATGTTCAGCAGGAAATTATGATTAGTTTTTCATAAATAGGTCTAATAGGCCATCGCGGTGAATCAGCCTGTATAAACTTCGATGATTCCCAGAAGTTATATCCAAGTAGATACCAGCCATTAGATCGATGAATAGTAGAATAAGGAATATTGTTTTCTTGGAAGATTTCTCGCAATCATAAAATTCTCAGTAAAAATCAATTCGAATTTCTTCGTAATCTTAGCACGAACAATGCAATTTATGAATTCTTGAAATGCGATGTATAATATCTAGAAGAAGGTATTTGGAATTTTTTGTTGGAAATGTTTGTGATTTAAGTTGGATACAGTTGATCATTAAAAAATGATTGCGAAACTAAAGAAATTTTGTATACGTGGAAAAGCTTTAAATTGGATAAAGAGTTATCCCAAGAATAGAAAGCAATTTGTCACAGTGACAAATGCGAATCGGGAGTCCATAAACTCGAATTGCATAACACCTGAAAAAGGGGTGCCAATGCAGGGTTCTATTTTAAGACCTGTACATTCTATTCTCTATATGAACGATATCATGGGAAATATTGATTTGAAAATTTTTCTATATGCTGATTATACTACGGTAATTGCATTGGGGAAAACTAGTCTCTCTATGCAACTCTATGCAAATGATACTACTGGTTTTGTATGAATATATTGCATCCAAATTTGAATGAAATCCTATTTATAGAACTCTATGAATAACTATAATAAGACCATTGATACAAAGCTAAATTTAGATCTACAAGAATCAAGGGCGTAGAAATGGGGGGTACTGGGGATAATTCCCCTCAAGATTCCCAAAATATAAAATTGCAGAATTCTCGCAAAGACGAAAAACGACAATTTTTCCATAAAATGAACCAATAATCATTTTACTTTTCTTCGAAATTCACACGGCAATGAAAAATCGTACCCCTTTACGATTTATGAGTTCATCATTTATTTATTCATTCAATTTATTTAATTAATATAACCATCTACAGCCTAAGCCAATTATAGAAAAATACAGAATTGAAATGAACAATACAAAATAGTATTCATACAGATAGCTTCTTATAGAAATTGCGACTCTAAAACATCCCTATTTATATCAAAATAAGTACAGCAGAAAATGTCTAAAATATTCTGAACATTGCAAAAATCTTCACACATTCTGAACAGAGGCG
The DNA here is from genome assembly GCF_914767665.1 of Harmonia axyridis. Classification (NCBI taxonomy): domain Eukaryota; kingdom Metazoa; phylum Arthropoda; class Insecta; order Coleoptera; family Coccinellidae; genus Harmonia; species Harmonia axyridis. The sequence goes on from NC_059508.1 coordinate 5,209,924, forward strand.
AAAATCGAAGTACGTTAGTACGCATTTTTTTTTCGATTGAAAATACAAGTTTTATCCACCGTATTTCCCTGATATGGTTCCGATTGGCGTTTTCTCTCTTTAGAACTGATTCCTTGAATTTTCATCTGCGATATAATTCATTCTGAGAAAACCAATTATCAGAGTGTGAGCTTAATCTGTGCGCAATTCGTGAGATGAAACTTACGTTTTCCACCGAAATCTCTATTAATTAGTTATTTCCTTGAAGGGGAGAGATACAATCAGATATAACACACTTGTGTCAGCACTTTTTTCAATAAGTGTTACGTTTATAGAAAGCAATTATCGGTATAACGTTTATGTCGTTGATCTCTGAAAGCGATTGCCTTTTTATACACTGGTAACAAAAAAAAAGTGAGATTTCTTGACCTTTTCGAAATATTGGGAAGAAAGGGAGGAATAATTTGAGGTATTTTCGAATATGCAGCTGAAATAATCAGAGGTTTTCATATGATGAAATATTATAATGTTTTCAGTGGCGTTCCCAGACCACGAGAAGTAGGGAAGCTGGTTTTTTCTTCGAATTTTTTGAAGGTCTCGTCATATTTTGCAACAAAATCGATCATATCTTATGATTGAGAACTATCACACATCACTCAATAAATCCCAAGCCTAACGCACCGATAGCACTGTCAGTGCCATACATTTTTCTACTTGTTTATGCCAATTAAGCTTCCAAAGATGCGTATCATAATTTAGAAGTTCAATCTGGATCGAGATATAGTCCAGTCCACTCAGTAGTTAACTTCGGAATTTGAGATATCAAGCTTTAAACTTGTTTAAAATTATATTTTGACATTCCTAAAGTTGTTTCAAAACCTGAATATGGTATTGTATATTGAAATCTCAGGTCAAAGATCACAAAACTGGTTTTTTAGATACATAGGCATATAACTTCACTTTCGTCGTTTTTTTTCCGAAGTTCGAGGCTTCATTGTGAAAAACTGATTATACATTTATGATTCAAAGTATTGTCCATCTCTAGCTACTACCTACTCCCATCTTTCGGGCAGCGTACGAATCCCGCGTTGAAAAAACTGGTCATCTTTGAAACGATCCAATTTTTACTTTTTCATTAGACCGGTGTTGGTCAGCCAGTCCGTGTGCCATTGATCGAAACAAGTGATAGTCCGAAGGATCAACGTGTGGAGAATACGGCGAGTGCCATTTCAAAGTTCCAAACATGAGGTCGAACATTGTCATGCTGTAAAATCAATTTATCAGGTGTCTCGTTTCATGCGGCTGTTTGTGCTTTAATGCTCAGCTCAAACGCATTAATTTATTATCGTAATGAAACCAACTTTTCTTCTCCAGTCTTTGCCTTCCGTCTTTGCCTTGCAAGCAGCTGTTCACAAGCAAACAAACGCCGTTCAACATTTCTCGGCTTCAACTCGTACGGCACCCAATTTCCTTGTTTCTGAATAATTCCCATGACTTTCAGGTGTTTTGAAATGGTTTGTTGGTCACTCTCAATGATCTTGCCAATTCTTGTTGTGTTTGACACGAGTCTCGATCAAGTAATGCCTCCAATTCTGCATCTTCGAAAACCTTCCTTTTTCCACAGCCATGCTGGTCTTCGACGTCAAAATCACTGTTCTTGAAGCGTTAAAACCAATCTTGGCATAATCTTTAACTATCATTGGCCTCGCCATATGTATTTGGGAGCATTCTATGAGCCTCAGCCGCAGATTTCTTCTTATCAAAGCAGAAAATTAAAACCTTCCGCAAATGACGAGAATTTGGCTCGTAAGCTGACATGTTTAATCGAGAATAACTTTATGATGCATACACAAATCGACTTATATTTCAATGGCGTTCTGTTAACAATACCTAAGCTTATTTTATGACATCTTTTGCAAAGCCATCTATTGCAAAACGGCGGAAACAAAGTTAAACACCTAATATCTGTATATTTTGTGGTCTGAATATCCTCACTTTCATCATAAACGCATTTTTTTTTCAAATTTGATGGAGAAACTGTACTTTCCTTGCTTTCGTGATTATTTAGGATTGGGAAACGATTTATTGTTGCTTCCAAATGAGATATTAAATCTTATTACCCAAAACAAATTGTATTTCATAGCAGAATTCATTGGGGAAAAGCTCCGTTTAAATATCGAATAAAAGTTTCGACTGAATTTATTGATTGAAAGTTTCTCCTTTATATTCTTGGTGACTTCTAAGACCTGAAACATCTCTTCGTCTGATTCCAGATAGTTACATCTGTTTTGTTTATCGAAACTCGTGGAAGTTTGCCGTATAGGAAAACTGCCAAGCCCTTAACCGGAAATATTGGTTTTAGGGAATAGTCAATAGGATATCTTTCCAATTTTCCGTTTCAAAGTGTTGTTTTTGCATTGGTCGAGACAATTCCCATTCTTATTCCGATCCACCGTACATTCAATGACCGGAAAATCCAAAGTTGCGGGTATATGCGTACTCTATTTCCCCGTATTTCCTCGGAAAATACGGACGGCATTCTCCACGCCTGATTCCATCTCTGCGAATGTGCAAGGAGTTAAGCCCCGAGGTAAGAGTTAGCGAATTAGAAAGACAAAAATAATTCAGCTTTCCGGCGCCTCGAGGTACGTTGTCAAAGAAACCCGAAATAGGAAAAATTCTTAATTTCACAGTATTCACAGTTCGGATAAAACGCTATGTTTTTATTTCCTTCTAATACGTGACTATCAACTTATTTTCTCTACTTTTTCAGACCCATAAATTCAAAGCGTTCATTTATACAGAATCGGCTCTTGCATTTGGAAAAGAGAGCTTGATATTCAACTCATAAAGAAACCTCATAATGGAATAGAAATCGTTTTTTCCTTCTTCTTATCATAACATAAAATTGAAATTGCACGAAATAGTGATATCACTGAAGAAAAAAAGCTTGACTCTATGACGTCCATATCATTGCATTGTCATTAGCATTGTGTTAAAGAATATACACTGCGCAAAAAAATTAACGTACATTATGGAAATCTCAAATTTATTCTACAACTGAAGGTGTTCTCAATGATAATTATTTTCATCGGAATTATGCATGCATATTTTATCCACTTTCAACGTTTTTCTTCAATACAGATGTTTTTTCCCAGCAGGAATAAAAAAAAGATGAGATAATCAGATTTTGAATGTATTGGCTCCATTCTGAAATCAGTTGTTCTCGGTCAATTCATGTGATCAATAGTTTTTCTTTCGTTTGATTTTCTACACTCGATCGCTATGCAACGCGAAACACGCAATTTGACCCAAGAGGAATGTGCCCAAGCAGTAGTTTTGCGAGAAGAAGGGTGGACATACACAGAAAGGTTTGGAGTTTCCTATACAAGTGTGTCCAAAATGTTGCAGCGATTCAGGGAGACAAGTATAAATGTCCGAAGACCTGGACAGGGTGGACCACGGGTAACAACTGCTATTCAAGAACGTTACTTGAGAGTTTCTTCGTTGAGACAACGGTTTGCAACCGCTCGCCTCCTTCAAAATCAGCTTGAGCAAACCCATGGGGTGCAAATTAGCACTCAGACAATAAGAAATCGCCTCAGAGAATATCATTTAAGGCCTCGTATCGCGGCAAGAGGCCCAGCTCTTACCCCAGCCCATCGAGGGGCGCGTTTGGATTTTGCGAGAGAGCATATCCATTGGGAAGAGGCTGATTGGGAAAGAGTTCTCTTCGCAGATGAGTCTAGATTCTGCCTCTACCATTGTGATCGACGTTCCCTTATATACAGACATCCACATGAAAGATATGCTCTGTGCAATTTCCGGAATACTACTGGTTTCGGGGGAGAATCAATTATGGTATGGGGTGGAATATCTTTGACTGCTCGCACAGACCTAGTCGTCGTTGATAAAGGAACTATGAATGCTGATAGATATATAAGGAACATTCTTGAAGAGCATGTAGTGCCATTTGCCTCATACATTGGAGAACATTTCATTTTTATGGACGATAATGCCAGACCCCATCGTGCGCGCATCGTTCAGGAGTACCTTGAAGAGGTTGAAGTCTCTCGAATGGAATGGTCAGCAAGAAGTCCAGATCTCAATCCAATTGAGCAGGTTTGGGACAACCTAAATAGAAGGCTCAGAAGTTCAGAAAATCATCCAGCTACTCTTGATGACTTAGGAATCCAACTCAGAGAAATCTGGAAAGGATTAGATCAGAACATTTTAAGATCACTCATTTTGAGTATGAACCGTCGTTGCCGAGCTGTAATAAACGCAAGGGGTGGAAATACCAAGTATTAAATCACTTATCAGCATTCCAGTATTTTGAAAATTGTTTATTTCTCTTCTTTCACATAAGATTCGGTGGAATCCTGATTTTTTTCTTCCATTTAATGTGTCTTGTTTCGTTCGAAACCTTCCCGAGAGAACATAAAAAATAAGTTATAAAGTCAATGTAGAGTTAACTTTCATTAAAATTAAGATTTTCAGAATGTGCTTTAATTCTTTTGCGCAGTATGTTTTTGCTATTATTGTTTAATTTGTTACCTAACGATAGGCTCAATAAGTTCATTTAATTCACTTGTAATTATGTCTCCATGATAGATCTGAAAAATTCAATCGATACAGAAAACAACTCAATGAACTGAATAGACGAATTGCAAGTTTTCAACCTCCCGAAAATACGACAGTCAATTTTGTATTTCCTCAAAACAGAATATAGGAATCAATTCACTTAATTCAATAAATGGGTTTATTGCTATTAGAGGACATATAAATAATTAATCATTGAACTTAATTTATCGCCATAATTCCACTGGCCACTCTATGAACTCTATTCTACCTACCCACCTGAAAAAAATTGTATTTAAACAGCCATCGATGATGTCATCAATGACGTAATCATGACGTTTAAATCCTCACCAATAGTTGGATAATTGATGAAAATCAAACTTTTTCAGAATTTTAATTCGAAGGATGAGAAAATTAATGCATATTCACTGTATTAAGGACGTACATATGGAATGAAAAGTTTAAAACGAGAAACCGAAAAGCTATTAAAAACGGAATGCAAAAACAATTGTGGAGTACCTACTTATCATTCTGAAGGTTATAAAAACGTGCAAGAGATAACGAAGTGAACATCAAACGAAATTGCGTCGAGTGGTACTAGAAAGAAGTGAAACAAAAAAAAAACATGTAAATAAACGATAGAATAAACCGACGGAAGCTTGGAAAACCACAAACCCGGAAACTGGATGAACACTCCTGTCCGAAAGATGGAACTCAACGAGCACACCTAATCACGTGACTTCAGTTGCCTATTATTCAGTATATCCATTTCCTGTTTTTCATTTTAGGGGTCGAAGTTATTTATACCATACCATAGAAACTTAAAATAGTGAGTCCTCAGTATGGTTATGCAATCCCATTTATATTAATTGGATTGGGAGAAGAATATTGCATCATTCGTTAGTAGCTCCATGATGTTGAAACATCCACCCTGCCTGTTGATGTTTTGCATAAAATTGGAAATTTTATTTGTGAGTAAATGTGAATTTACTTCTCAAATAATTGCCTCCTCGAAAATATGTGGTTCACTCTAAACCATATATTAATTGAAAATTGATGCTTGCTTCGCATCTGGGATACAGCAATAGCTTTTCTTTCGTACCAAACTAATTCATTTGTTTTTTATGCCGTCGCGATGGAATTGGGATTCATCGCTAAACAATATTCGAGAAGAATTTCTGACATTTCTGAGATTCTGGAGAGGGTTGCAACCCCATCAGGAATTTGAATAGGGAAAGTGGGAAGTTTTGAAGCACAAATGTATGCATGGGTTTATTTTTGTATAAACCTGCAGTTTGTGTTCTGAAATGTGTTTTTTTTTCGAGGTATATAACTTTAAGTAGGCATTACTGTTCGAGATGGCGTCCGATTAAACAACTGTCAAGTGATTTATTCTCAGTTTGGTTTGGCAATTCAAGAATTGAAGCCAAACGATCATCAAGTAAGGCTTAGATTCGTCGAATGGGCCCAAAATGAGATTGCCGCTGTTCCCGATTTTCATAAGCGAATTTTGTTTAGCGATGAAGCGCACTTCTGGTTGAATGACTACGTCAACAAACAGACCTGCCGCATTTGGAGTGAAGCTAATTCTCAAGTGTATGTCGAAACACCGTTATATCCAGAAAAACTGACTGTTTGGTGCGCGTTATGGGCTGGTGGAATAATTAGTCCGTACTTCTTCAAAAACGATGATGGCCAGAACGTTACAGTCAATGATGATCGGTACAGAGCCATGATTACTAACTTTTTCATTCCTGAATTGAACAACCATGATGTCCAGGACCTGTGGTTCCAACAAGACGGCGCAAAATGTCACACAGCTCGTGCCGCAATCGATTTATTGAAAGACACGTTTGGTGACCGCCTAATTTCACGTTTTGGACCTGTGAATTGGCCTCCAAGATCTTGTGATTTAACACCGCTAGACTACTTTCTGTGGGCCTATGCTGATAAGCCACAAACCCTTGACCATTTGGAAGACAACATTCGCCGTGTTATTGCCGAATTACGGCCACAAATGTTGGAAAAATTCATCGAAAATTGGACGTCCAGATTGGACTACATCCGAGCCAGTCGTGGCGGTCATATGCCAGAAATCATATTTAAAATGTAATGCCACAAAATTACCTTGCGGATAAATAGAATTCATGTTAATCGAATAATCCATCGTTGTTTTATTGCAAGTTCTATAGCTCTAAAAAAACACCCTTTATAAAGTGAATATTTAAAAAGTTACAGGGTGTTTTTTATGGAATTATGGTACCGATAAAACTTAATTAAACAGGGATGTCCTAATTGATCGTATAATTTCGATTGAAGGATAAATATTTTTTACAAACAGTATGAGTAAAAATTTACCGCAAACGTTCAAAGTGCTCGCCATTAGATAGCATGGATTCTGATTCGTTATTGCGTTATTAGGGTGGACACTTTAAAATGAGACACCCTGTATATTAACACGTTACAGGGACATTCAGAATGAAAAAATGAATGAAATCACACAAAACTTAATCATAAACGTAAAAAACGAATTTAATTTTTTGAGCTCGGTCCTTCTATAGAATCAAACAATAAAGTTTGAATAAGGAAAAATTGCTTAAAGAAGTATCTCAAGGTATGAAATTAAAACAGCTATAGCCATATAGAGTTAAAAAACATGATAATAAACACTCATTTGAAAATAAAACTACGTTCCCCACTTTCTTGTGTGTTGTCAAATCTCTATTTTGTCGAAATTTGAGCCGAAAATGTTCTTTTGTGGACTCCATCGGATCATCTCATACAACAAATCCCAAAAAGAATACCTTCCCTGAAAGGTATGTGAGATGGGAATATTCAAATATTGCAGTGCAAGCTGAAGTTTGGAATGTCTCGGTTATAACGTTCATTTTATTACAAACAAAATTTAATTTGCGTTTGAGTTCGTTGAACTTTTAATTTCGATCCAATATAACATGCATGTTATATCATCGAAGTCGGCCAATCGTTCAAATCAGATTTTTCGTGTCGCTGGTTTTTATCTCGTTTTATTTTTTTCAATTCCTGTTGAAGTAGGTCGAGGTTTATTCACCTGGATTTTATGAATCCGCAGGAAATATCGCAAATATGTCATCAAATATTGGAATTCCTTTCATTACAATAATTCGTTTATGTTTCTGGGTTTTTGAGAGCTCTTACATTCTGAGAATTTCCTGGAATGAGTTTGTTCCAATTTCTGTTCATTACATTACCAAAACTGGAGACTTCTGATTTGAGAGGAGAGATTAAAGAGACCCAAGAAAGTGTCACACTTTCGAAACCATATCATATCATATTGTTTAGCGATGAAGCGCACTTCTGGTTGAATGGCTACGTCAACAAACAAAACTGCCGCATTTGGAGTGAACCTAATCCTCAAGTGTATGTCGAAACACCGTGACATCCAGAAAAACTGACTGTTTGGTGCGCTTTATGGGCTGATGGAATCATTGGTCCGTGCTTCTTCAAAAACGATGATGGCCAGAACGTTACAGTCAATGGTGATCGGTATAGAGCCATGATTACTAACTTTTCCATTCCTGAATTGAACAACCATGATGTCCAGGAGCTGTGGTTCCAACAAGACGGCGCAACATGTCACATAGCTCGTGCCACAATCGATTTATTGAAAGACACGTTTGGTGACCGCCTAATTTCACGTTTTGGACCTGTGAATTGGCCTCTAAGATCTTGTGATTCAACACCGCTAGACTACTTTCTGTGGGGCTATGTAAAGTCATTGGTTTATGCGGATAAGCCACAAACCGTTGACCATTTGGAAGACAACATTCGCCGTGTTATTGCCGATATACGGCCACAAATGTTGGAAAAAGTCATCGAAAATTGGACGTCCAGATTGGACTACATCCAAGCCAGCCGTGGCGGTCATATGCCAGAAATCATATTCAGAATGTAATGCCACAAGATTATCTTGCGGATAAATAAAATTCATGTCAATCGAATAATCCATCGTTGTTTTATTGCAATTTAAAGTTCTATAGCTCTAAAAAGAACACCCTTTAGCTTCTCTTTCAGATTCCAGCAAGCTGAGGATATCTCCTTCTCTCACAAGCCCCTTTACGTTCCTTAGGATTTGACGCCAAGGAACTCTACTTTAACTTGTGTACATTGGTAAACAACAGGTTTATCCATTTTAACGGATGTTATAGATTTCAACAATACACACGTGCAAAATGAAGAATTTTGGGTTGGTCGGTTATGTAACATTCATTGGCAGAGTTTTCATGTTAAATTCTTCTGAAAAGATATTAATTTATTGTTGAGAAAACTGACGATAAATGGAAATACCCCCAGTTGAGAGATTCAAATCAATCCCAGGATAAGAATGAAGGACGATACTGAATTCAATTAACAAGAAACGATAAAGTTTGAAAGGATAGCATTGTATCCAAATTTCAATCGGAATCGATTTCATCGTTGCAATGTGGTTGAAAAAAGATTTTTCACGAAAAAGCGGCCTCAAACGATATAATTCAATAGAGCCCAACACGCCTAGTTAATTTATATTTAGTTCAGGTGGTTTCGAATGGAATAATTTACGGGCAGCCAGCGATGGAGGAATCTATCTTTGGGAGGAATTTGTTGTATGCCCAACAATTCACTTGCAGTTAATGGATCTATACAATGAAGAAAGACAGCCTGTGAAAGAAGAAGATCCAACCAGGGGCCTATATATCTGAACATTCTGAACAGCATTGTCACACCGAAATAGATCTTTTTCTTCGCTTCCTTTCATTCGGAATACACCTCATTTGCAGACAATGCATGCTGGACTGAATATTTGATAGTATTGCGATAAACTCAACCTTCTTTTTACCTAATTAAGTGACTATTATGAGGACTTTATTTAACATAACTCAATATATATAAATAAAGGGGTTTTTTTTTCAAGGTATATAACTTTAAGTTGGTATTACTGTTCGAGATGGCGATCGATTTAACAGCTGTCAAGTGATTTATTCTCAGTTTGGTTTGGCAATTCATCATGAATAGACTCACGCCTGAATAACTCTTGCAAATGGTGCAATTTTATTTCGAAAATAATGGTTCTATGTGGAATACGTATCGCGCACTAAGCCCATTTTATTTTGTTTAACGATGAAGAGCACTTCTGGTTGAATGGCTACGTCAACAAACAAAACTGCCGCATTTGGAGTGACGCTAAAGCTCAAGTGTATGTCGAAACACCGTTACATCCAGAAAAACTGACTGTTTGGTTCGCTTTATGGGCTGGTGGAATCACTGGTCCGTACTTCTTCAAAAACGATGATGGCCAGAACGTTACAGTCAATGGTGATCGGTATAGAGCCATGATTACTAACTTTTTCATTCCTGAATTGAACAACCATGATGTCCAGGAGCTGTGGTTCCAACAAGACGGCGCAACATGTCACACAGCTCGTGCCACAATCGATTTATTGAAAAACACGTTTGGTGACCGCCTAATTTCACGTTTTGGACCTGTGAATTGGCCTCCAAGATCTTGTGATTTAACACCGATAGACTACTTTCTGTGGGGCTATGTGAAGTCATTGGTCTATGCGGATAAGCCACAAACCCTTGACCATTTGGAAGACAACATTCGCCGTGTTATTGCCGATATACGGCCACAAATGTTGGAAAAAGTGATCGAAAATTGGACGTCCAGATTGGACTACATCCAAGCCAGCCGTGACGGTCATATGCCAGAAATCATATTTTAAATGTAATGCCACAAGATTATCTTGCGGATAAATAAAATTCATGTCAATTGAATAATCCATCGTTGTTTCATTGCAATTCAAAGTTCTATAGCTCTAAAAAAAACACCCTTTATTTTTGAGATAGAGCAATACAAAAAAATGTTAACTTCAAACAACTATAGTCCATTCAGGAATTATTGACATCCCGGGTGGCTTTGGAAAATCGAAATTAAGTTGGTACTGGCTCATTCAGTAGCATTTTGAATTTCAGATTTCGGGTTGGCAATGGAAATGTCATTGGCAGGAGGTTAGATTTCAGTTTGTTTGTGTTATTGGTTTTGATCGAAAAAATTTTGAAACTTAAAAGTTCAATTTCAAAATCACATTGATTAGTTTATTTGAGTATTTCTCACAGTACTGTTTGAAAAAAGAAGAAGGCAAGTCATTACAACCTGGATCATTAGTGGAAGAAAAACTGTGCAATACGATTTCACCCAGGGCCGTCGCTAGGGGGTAGGCAGGGTAGGCGGTCGCCTAGGGCGGCAAAATTCAAGGGCGACATTTCAAGCTTGATCAACAAAAATCACATGAGTAGAAATTCAAAGTACTAAATAAAATTTAATTCAGTCAGAAACAACAGGAAGGAATACCGACAAATTTAAATAACATTATTTTATAATATTCTTCATTTTTATATCAAATTAACTAGTGTTGGGCGTAGGCGCTTTCAAATTAGATAATAGATCATCATCATCCGATTGTTTTACTCAATAATCTTAAACAAACAAAAATTTTCAAGCTTTTTCTAAAATCGAATCTGAGCTAGGAACCTTAAACTACAGGGCCCACTCTAGAGGGGCGGCAAATAATGGAAATAATTTTTTTATTTGAACGAATTTCAGTGGAGATTTTCTTTTATCAAATTTACTAATCTTTAACATCTTTGTATCGTGTATACATGTTCATCATATCAAAGAGAAAAAACGAAGGATCTAAAACCTGAACTCAATTCATATATTTTATCATTTATTCATTAGAATTCAGTTGAGCACGTTCATTGTTTATTACATTTCACTTATCCTAAATCATCTATTGGATTAAAATTTGAATCCATAAAAAATAGAACGGTAAAAACGCTTGAGCAGGCGCTGGACCTCGATTATCCAATATTAATGTTTAGCATTCTGCAGAGTTAGTTTCTGTTAGGGCGGCAAAATGTGTCTCTGTCTAGGGCGGCAAAATGAGTCTCTGTCTAGGGCGGCAAAATGGGTCTCTGCCTAGGGCGGCAGTTTGGTTAGCGACGGCCCTGATTTCACCTTCAAAGAATCATTGAATTATTTGATTGTTACCAGAAGCCGAGCCAAAAGCAACCAATATATCAGCCTGGATGAAATTTGACCAAAAAGCATCTGGATTTTAATCAATCAAAATTGATGAAAATTGAATGATTTGATTATAATAATAATAATAAATTATGTTTATTGTTACCAAAAGCAACCAATATATCAGTCTGAATAAAATTTGACCAAAAAGCATCTGGATTTTAATCAATCAACGTCAACATTATATAAGCTTAATTGGTAACAAGTTCAAAACAGTTAATAAAAGGAAAATTCTTATTGATGAACAGAAAAATATAATAAGTTGAGTACGATTTTATGGTGAATACAGATAATATTTGCAACAAAATGTGAAATTCATTTATCTGGAGGAAACTTGGTTATTTGAAAATGACAGCATTATTCAACAGTGGACTCTAGAAAGAAAACAAAATGTTTTTCAAGTATATTCAAGGGTAAAAGTAAAAGGAGCACTATTTTGAATGCTGGATATTTGGATTTTTACCTGGATGTTTTGTTTTGACAGTGGTGATCATGAGGATTATATAAATCTATGAAGAGAGAATTATTTCATGATTGGGTTGCTAAGCAAAGTCTTGGCATTGCATCTATAGTTTATTTTTATTCTATATTGAAATTGAGTATTGTTATATCTGTTTTTTGTTCTTCAATGAGTAATCCAAAAATCTAGTAAATTCCAATTGCTTAATAGAATTTTTACTGAGTATTTAAACGAAAAACATATTCAGAAGAGAAACTGCAATAATTTCTTCACCTCTTACCCACTTGAAGATAATAATAGAATGCAATAAAATTTTAAAATTCACAAATTAAAAATAATTTCATGCAAAAATGCTTTTAGTGAGTGAGTTAAAGCTGTTATGGGCAAAATACTTAATGTAATTTGATAGTAACTAGTATAAAAGCATTTTCAATAAATTTTCAACAGTTTCAATAAATAGTGACTTTAGAAAGTAATTTACACATCGGCTGATAAATTGGTTCCAATTTTGAAAGTTACAGTACAACTGTGATGTCAAAATTTTTCATATAGTAAATGGATTCTTTGAATTTTATTTCTGTCTTATTATGATATGGCTCTTCCATTCACTAAGCTACACTATTTAAATTTATCAACCAGTTTTTTCTGTTTTCTTCACCAGTTTAGACACCACAGTTAAAATGGTCCATAAGAGTTATTTGATAAGAATTTTGCAAGCAGGTTGGTATTTCCATCAGTCCATCAGTAATGCAACAATTTTTGAAGAGCCTTTGGTGAAAAGGAATATGCATATTCTAATGATCTTCAATGGGATCTTTCATGGGTGACTCTTAAATGAATAGATATCTCTTCATTGGATTTCCTTGAAATGAGATAGCATTTCACTATATTTTTAGGTTATATAATCTGAATTTCAAAATATGAAATCATGACTGTACGCGTCCCTTCGTAATAATCGTAATTTCGAAAATTCAGGATCTTTTGGATACAAAAATGATGAAAATAATTTAAACTGGTTATTTCTATGATGAACCATAGCAATTTTTAGTGATATTTTTGTAACCAGAAATAAAGCCGCGACTAGACGTTCAAGGCCTGCTTCGATGTCAATAATTCCTGAATGGACTGTAAGCATGTGTAGATGTAATCACAGTATTAGCAGAGGAAATGTAAATGGGGCTTCATACATTTCATACGTATGATACGAGAGCACAGATAAAAACCTCAGCAAAAACTCTGTCTCCCCGTATGGTGTAGTGACTAGTTTCTGTATTTTTTTTACAGAATAAGCTGACATATTTATATTGAAGGGCTTCCTCTCCATCCAACAAATATCTTTTCCATCCTTTCTCTTCACCAACGGTTGACAAATTCATTCTGAAACGAAAAAAAAAAGAACCAGAAAGGAGTAATGAATATTAGTTTCCATCATACTGATTTGAAGTGAGCGACCCATTCTAAAAAAGAATCTGAAACTAAATGGATATCTTGAAAGCCCCCATGAAATTTATAAATTGGACAAATATTCACCAAGTGGTCAATGGTTTCTTCTACACCACACTCCCATGGTGGACTTTCAATAGAATGCCATTAGATTGCTATTGCTATCGTCTTCAGTCGATTCAAAATACATCAAATTTTCCTAGGAAGATTGAAACCTAGAACTTCCTCTGAAAAATCAACGATTAGACTTTCGTTGAAGACATTACAATTCTGATGGCATAGGGGAAATATGGTCAGGACGGCAATTCATTATTTTTCAGGGAATGTATCTTAGATCATGTGAAATTTTTGTTTTTCATTTTTTGTTTCAATGCTATCTTTTGTTATTTTTTGTAATTTATATTCACATTGTCCTGTAAATGGGTTAAACTGTTGGACGATAAAGCTGTTATTATTATTATTATTATTACAAGAACTCTATTCCGAACGTCAAACTTCCTTGTCACTTTCATTAGATTGAAGGAAAGTATTAATCCATAAAGGTTTGCGTGACTTTTATCTGACAGTTCTAGTATCTGGGAGGTAAGATACAATTGGAAATTGGGTAGAAATGAAATTATTCCCAAGATTTTTCCCAAGAGAACTGTCTGCGAATATGAGGCGGTAATATATGTGATAGCACTGGTAACCAATGTAAAGGAATATATTTAATAGTTCCACTGGTAATTCTTATAGATACTTAAGCTGTCATTAATTTTATGAACATGAGCACTACTGAACCAACCAGAACAACAGTATTCAGCAGCATAAAAACCAAGGTCAAAGCTGCCGTACGAAGAGTGCTAGCATCAGCCCCCCATGAAGAACCAGCTAATTTTTGAAGGATATTGTTCCTCGACTTCAATTTCAAACGTAAATTTTCCAAGTGGACCTTGGAATTCAAAAAAGAATCAAGTTTATATTGGTTTGGGAGTATAATTATGATTCAAGACGGAATGATTGAAAGTTACTTTCAATTTTTATATTTTCGTTGTAAACAGAAAAGTCCTATTTTATTTGGATCAGCTCATAGGCGCCACTCAAGAAAATAATTATCCATAATTTTCAGATCTTCATTTGAAGTATTTTCAATAATTCCGAAATCTGTATGACGAAACAAAAGAGCAATATCATCGGCATTGATGAATTTCTCCTATTACAGGGATGTCAGTCAAGTATAAATTGGAAAGTATGGGAGACAAAACTGATCCCTGCGGAAGTCCATTATTCAAAGTTTTGAAACTACTACTTTTGTCCTCAACAAAAACACGAAGACTCCTATCAACTAAATGAACTCACTCTAGTCTTCTCATTACATAAATGCAAAATGCTATTAAGGAACATAATAAAGAATTTTCTGGTTATTGGTGGGGCACTATGCTTTCTAAAGTCAGCCTTCTACATTTTCAAAAGTGCTTGCAAAAAGGTTAGCAGCCTGAAAGTTCAAAAGTTCGCATGCACACTATATTCCAATGAGCTCAAATTCCTATGGATCCATTCAAATATCTGAATACCCATAATGAAGTTCATCGAAATCGGACTTGTAAAAGGCGAATATTGAAATCTAGGGTATTAACGTTTACTTCTGAGTTCTACATATTTCAAAATTAAAACTGTGAAAACTTCATACCATATTCTCAAACAATTTCAAATGTTTGTCATTTCAAATGATCCATCAGTCTATTTAAACATCCAGAATTATATCTTTTGGGAATTATAAAATTTACATTCACCACTCGTTTAGTTAGAGCCAATTTCCTTAATTTCCAAGGAGACCTATGATTACCAGTTATGCCAATGCCTACTATAAGTAATACAATCTCTTGAGATTTCCCTACATTCGATTATATGAAATATGGCGAAGAATTCCCGTTTGAATTGTATGTCATTGGATTCAAACAAAAAAATCACAAAAAGATTGACAATTCCTCTATTGTTTGTCAGTCAAAATAAACCAGGGTTCATTTAATGGAATGCGAGGGGGATATGAAATCCAAAGATCAATTCCTGATCTTCCTTCAAATTATCGTATCTCACAAATCTCCAAGGGAGGATGTCATGTCTTTCGAGATATCATCCAAGGAAGTTGGAAACGATAGGAAATGTTCTGATCAATCAAAGTACCTATGTTCCGTCATTCGACAAATTACGAATTGAACTTCAAAATGTAATATGGTTTGGCCTCCGTTATGTTTTTATCGTCACTGATATATATTTGACGTCGAATGAAAGGGAATTTTTCATTTGATCTCAATGAGGGAGAGGAAAAATAACTTCTGAATTTTTATATAGAATTTTTATTTGAGTATTTTTGAAGCGCCTAGAGGTCCGATACTTATTGGAGGTCGATTCATTTGTTAGGGGGGGAGGTGTTGAATGATAATTAGATTAAAGATCAACATGAGTCCAATTAGTTAAGCTCTTTTTTAGTTCACTGGGCTTAATTTCTGATTTCAAATAGTCCAGAAATCACAGGTCTTTTTGTTAAAGGACTAGAATTTATTTCCCTAGGCCTCTACTATCATTACTCCTATTTTCTACTGTCGTTTATTTGGGAGACTTTTCTCCCATCTGCATGTCACTTTTTTTTTCTAATTGATTCTTTGAAAGAGTTATCTCCTTATCAGGATTTGTATTATCTTTCTTAATTCGCTATTCTCGTGATTCCTTAGCGTCTCTATTGTCTTCTTCATTTGTTTGTGTTAACTATTTCCTCAATGGTTTCAATTTTCAATTCTTCTCTGATTTGTTGGTTGCGCCAACCGCTGTTCTGGCTACTGTATTCAGTGTACTTTGTGACTGATCTTTCTTATTGTATTTCGTATTATACCAGGTTACTTCTGCATACCTAATGTATTAGTATTAGCACTATATTTATTATCTTCAGCTTGTTTTCTAAGGAAAATTCAATTTTTG
This sequence comes from Harmonia axyridis, assembly GCF_914767665.1. Classification (NCBI taxonomy): domain Eukaryota; kingdom Metazoa; phylum Arthropoda; class Insecta; order Coleoptera; family Coccinellidae; genus Harmonia; species Harmonia axyridis. The sequence goes on from NC_059508.1 coordinate 5,226,444, forward strand.
GGTTGTGTAGAGGAAAAAGTCTCCCATGCCTCGTCTTTTTCCTGTTTTCTTGAAGTTGTTTGCTGAAATTCATTATTTCATCTAGGATTACTCCCAGATATTTTGCTTCCTTAAACCAATCTATCGTTCGATTCTCTATTTTGACGTTTCTTGTTTTTTTCTTAATAATTCAATAATAATAATAATTAGATAGCAACTGTTTTCATCATATTCACTTTGAATCTTCATTTCTTGAAGTATTCCATTAGTTTTTCTAGATGTCTATCTCGTTGTTCGAAAGTAAAAAATCTGCTCTATTTGTTAATATCTTCAGAAAGGAGAACCGAAAATGATGTACATTATAGGGCATTGAAATATGGTATAATTTGAATATTTGGGTGTTATTTAGGATCTTAATATATTCTGTTTTTTTATAAGTTACACAACCCGTACAAAGCCGGGATTGGTAGCTAGTTTGTAAATAAGTCGAAGAAAGTACATACATCTTTTATTCATAAAAGGATCTCTTCTCAATTTGGAAAATCCATTCAGTGAAGAATCCGGAAATATCCGACTATCCCTCTAAGCACCTTTCAAAGTCTCTAGACTGACTTACAACCAGTCTCCCCGGTAATAACCGGATATTCATCGAGCCCAGGCTTTAGGATCTTCGAAAACGATGGTAAGAGACTACAAGTACTGTTTTCATCTAAGCCCCAAAAATCTAATCGATTATTAAAAATATTAGAAAAATATTTTACCTGACATATTCCTTAGGGGTGAATTATAGGAATAACAATATTTATTCATTCATGGAATGAACCAATTATTCCCATTTGCATACTCAATAATGAATCACATGTCAAAATTCCATGATAGGAAACAACTCGATTGAAGCATGCTCGCTGGTTGCTTCTTGATCGCAAAATGGCGAATGCGCACCTCAAATTCTATTTTTATTTCCATAATTCGCTTGTGATATCCGGGTCAAGTTTGTACAACGGTTAAATACGCAGTTTATAATGGAATAACTGGATGTTATAGAGCTAAATTGTAAATGTTTGAAACAAACATGCCCACGTCAATTCCACCTAAAACAATAGACTGCACACTCGTCCTCTATCGAGTGTCTATGTTACGGGCAATGTAATTATTTAGGTCAGTATTCATAATGCTTGGTTATTATGAATAATGACCATTAAAATTGGGCAATTTGATAAATTTCAATTACTTTACGATAACTTCTCACATTGCCCGGTCATTATGAATACTGCTATTATTTATTTGGGCACTTTGATTAATTGACAGCAATGGGACAACCACGTGCGTGTGATGTGATTTTGGCTGGCCAATCAGCATTCATTCTTTGTCGCTCGCCGCCTGTGTCCGTACCTGTGGCTTGCGTCGCATTATTTACGTTTTCTCGTTGCCTTTGGATGTTATTTAGCTTATGTGCGTAAAATGCTTATTGATATATCTCTTAAATTCTGTCTATTTAGTGTTAGTGATTTTTCTATAAAATAAAATGCAGGAACAGTCAATAACTGATGTCAGTGACATGAAGCATCGTTTTAATGAACGTCTGGATGAATTATGTTCCTCAAAAGCTCAGAATACACAAATTCTCACAAAGCCTCAATATTTGGATTTAATAGAAAAGGTTAAAACATCTAGAAGCAAAGTGGTAAATAAAAAACCTGAGGATTATCAGCGTTTACGTAGGTTTGATGTAATGACTATTGGAGAGAAGGAAAAGTTAATAGTTCCTGTAGAGGAAGGTAAAGAGCAGATAAGATTTTACGTACATCGGGAAGAGATATTTCAACTCTTACATGATGCACATATAGCAATTGGGCACGGTGGTCGAAACCGTATGGAAAAAGAGGTAAATTCAAAGTATAAAAACATTACAAGGGAAATGATTGTCACATATCTAAATTTATGTATGACCTGCGAAAAAAAACACAGTGTGCCAAAAAAAGGTTTAGTTGTTAGACCGATACTAAGTAAGAGTATGAATTCAAGATGTCAAGTCGATTTAATTGACATGCAGTCACAAGCTGATGATCAATATAAATTCATACTTGTATACCAAGACCATCTTACTAAATTTATTCAACTTCGACCTCTTAAAAGCAAAAGAGCAGAAGAAGTAGCTTATGTGCTTTTGGATATTTTTGCAATTTTTGGTGCGCCCAGTATTTTGCAAAGTGATAATGGAAGAGAATTTGCTAACAGTACTATTAGCGAACTATGTAGCATGTGGCCCGAGTTGAAGATGGTGCATGGGAAGCCCAGACACTCTCAAAGTCAGGGTTCCGTAGAACGTGCGAATCAGGACGTGGAAAATATGCTTTGTTCGTGGCTAGAAGACAATAGCACCAGGAAATGGTCACAAGGTTTACGTTTTGTACAGCTAATGAAGAACAGAGCTCATCATAGTGGCATCAACTGTACTCCGTATGAGGCCATGTTTGGGACAAAGTTGAAAGTTGGTCTAAAAAGTTTTCTACCCACAGATGTTCTGAATAATATAAATTGTGAAGAGGACTTAGAAGTTTTAGTAAGAGATCAAAATAATGTACAGTCTGTAGAAGATGGTCCTCTGCAAAATAAAACTGAGTCACATGTGTTAGCGGAGCTCCCAGGTCCAAGTCAACATGATGAGGAGGAACTACTTTCTCTTGATAGTTATGTTCAAACTGATTTACATAATAAAGAATTTCAAGAACCTTTCGGACATGAAGATTCTCCGGAAGAACCCTATGTGAAAAAAAGGAAAGCCGACATATTAAAAATTAGGCAGATTTCAGCAAGAAATCTAAAAAAACAAGCTGAAAAAATGATTCAAGCTTCTACCTCAAAATTCCCTGATGCTAAAAAAGGTGACACAGTTAGAGTTCGAGTCCCAGATGTCGACAGAGGTCGCGCCGATGGAAGAAATATTTTGGCATTTGTTCTTGAAGTAACAGATGCTAATATGTATAAATTAGGCACGAAACACGGAATTCTAAATCAACTTTATGCCAGGAACCAATTTACAATATGTAATGAGAAGTTTATATATGATGAAGATATTCCACAGAGAGAGATTTCACTAAGAGAATGTGCAAGATTGTCATCCAAGACAGGGGGCCAAGGCTATAGGCGATGTAGCTGTAAAGGTGGCTGTAAATCCGACAAGTGCAAGTGTCGTAAAGAAAAAAAGTTATGTAACTCAAAATGTCACCAAAGTGGTAGCTGCTCTAATAAATAGATATTATTATTGACATTTTGTGTAAATATAAATTTGTAAGTACGTACATATCTAATACTTTATTTTTATTTGTTCTTAACTTCTGTTGGTACTTATTTCATCGCCACCGGTTTGTTTGTCAGCATTGGAAATTTTATTTGTTATTTTTGTTTCTTACTTTGTCAGTTAGATATGTAGAAATTTGTTATTTTTTATAAGAAATATGAATAAAAATTATTCTTAAATTGCCCACTTGACTTTTAGCATTATCCAAAATGACCGGGCAATGTGATATTTGCAGCATAATTTATCATTTTGTCATATCCTTTTGGGCACTTTTTAAATTGCCCGGGCATTATAAACAATGCCCAATTATTTACATTGCCCGTAACATCTATACAATACTGCTATTTGAAATCCCGGTAATTAGGTGTGAATTAATCCTACATTCAACATGGTCTTTATATAATTACGGTATAAATTATCAGAACTGATGAAAAACTACCTCTCTCAAAACGAAAAAAAAGTTGATTGAATTATGGGTTTGTTTCTATCCTAAGTTTGGATCTTTCTCAAAACTTTTCAAATGGATTTATTAGGTAGCACGATGTGGTATGACACCTATAGGTCATTATATATAAAACTTATCACTATGTTTTATAAACCCATTTGAAAAGTTTTGAAGCAGATATAACTTGGGATCGAAACGTCGATGATTCACTAGGGATTTGTTTAATGTGTCCTGTTCTCAAGCCACAAACCTATACGTGGGTTACTATTTATGTATTGAGAATACAAAAAGCAAATAAGCGATTTTGATGCAAAATATTTTTATTGCTTTCTAAAATAATGGCCTTTAAGATCTATACACTTTTGCATGCGATTTAATGCTAGCATCCTAAATAAAGAAGATTATTATCATATTGCGACATATTCATAATTTTGATCCTCCCAAAACAATCGATTCATGCAAATTTATTGGCTAGGTACACTAACAGCATCATAGCAGAAATATTGAACAAGGGCTCTTAAATTTATTCGTAAATAGGATAACGCCTTTATACCAACTCAAGTGAGAAAGAGGCTGTCAAAGTTAACATCGTTTTGGAAATGAATAAATTCAAGAAAACACCACCCTGGTCCCAGGTGCGTTTTCAACATAATTTGATCTGTTGTCACAGAAATATTAGGCTTTTTTTTCAATATTCTTCTTGCATTTTCTCTGGAACTGGTAACACAATTAACATGAAATTTTATCGGATGGACGTATACGAGGGTTACTATTTAAGTATTGAGGATACAAAAAATGAAAAAGCGATTTTAATGCAAAATATTTTTACTGCTTTTCAAAATAATCGCCTTAAAGATCTATACACTTCTGCATGCGATTGAACTATCATTCGAAAAAATTTTTCCAATCAGAAGATAGTAGTTCTAAAACAGGAGTTTTGAGGGCCTCAAGCTAATTTTCGGGCGATGAAAATCGTTATCCACAAAGTTTATTTTTAATTTCTGGGAAAAGAAGAACTCATTCGATGTCTAGTCGGGGCTGTAAGGCGAATAAACCATTAATTTGATTTTTGTGTACTCATTCGTTGCATTTGATGTGTGTGAGCTCTCATTGTTATGATGCAAGATGATTCGTCGTTTTGGGTTTGTTTCTCTCAATTTACCGAAAACTTCAGGCAAACAAATGGTTTCATACCACTCTGAATTAACGGTCTTTTGATTTTCAAGAGCCATAATTGCCACAGGACAAGTTTTCCTGAAGAAAGACGCCATCATTTGCTTCTTAACGCTTCAAGAACGAACAACTTTTGTTGGCTTTGCTTCACATTGAAACACCCAAACTGCCGACTGGCCTTTTTTTCTGGCTCGTATACATAAATGCACGACTCGTCACCTGTAAAGATATTGTATACCGTTTTGGATGCACCACAGTCGTATTTCGAAATCATTTCACGGCACCAATCGACGCGAGCAATTTTTTGAGCGTCATTCAACAAATGTGGTATCCAACTTGCTCAGAGCTACCGAACACACAAATTTTCGTGCAAAATCTTATGTATGCTAGTCATACTAATGCTTGAACATCTCTCAATTTCCTGATATGTCACATGACGATCTTCTCCAATTAGTTTTCGCACAGCATCAAGATTTTTCGACACAACGACGTATTTTGGACGACCTTCTTTATCTTCGTCCGTGAGCGAACTAAGTCCAAATTTGAATTGAGTGTACAAGCGATATACAGTGGCTTTAAATGGCGCTTCATCGCAAAAGTTGAATTTAGTTGATAGATGCATTTTTCTTGAGTTATACCACCTCTAAAATCCATATTCTGACAGAGATGACATTTTCAAATTACTGTCAACAACAAAAATTGTGCTCGTACATCAAAATATTATGAGTACCTACTTATAACACAAAAAATTTCAAATTTTACGATGTCAATATCAGATTTCACCTGGCAATATCAGTGTTGCCAATTCTCAATACATAAATAGTAGCCCTAGTAATTCAATCTAAGAACACGAAGAAGACAATATGAAAATAAAGTTACGATCGGCAAGGTTAAACTCGTACAAAGTTGTCTCTCTAGACAAAATGCTAATAATTGACAAAAATTAAACAATTTCCAATAAGAGTCTTATGCTATTTTGCCAAAGTAATGTCATAAAAATGATATAATAAGGCTATAATAGTTATAACAGTATAATTTCAAAAAGTCTCGACAATTAGAGATGCCATTTTATATTCGTCCTCTTGTAACATTTGGAGATCATGGCTCGTTAGAGAGTCGATTCGAAGTTCGTGGCTCTAACGCATAAATTTGAATTATGTTCCACCGCAAAACCTCAAATTGCGAAACCAGAAATGATTTATCACTAGAAATATTCCATCAAATAGTTTCTCATCGCTTTCGCAGGGACAATTTCGGCTTTTCTATTTTATATTCATTAAGTTCACAAGGTATGCATGAATGTTTAATGGGTTTTCGAAATCACAAAAACAAAATAAGTCTTCTTTAGTTTTTGAAGAATCAATCCAGTCATGAGGAGAATTTATCAACAAAACAATAGGCCATTTGACAAAATCCTTTCAAAGTATGAAGTTATGTTTATACACAAAAGGAAATGTCGAAGGAGCCATCAAAATGCAGATTCACCTAGTGTTAGTGTCGTCACTTTTAATTAGACAAACGAGTATTTTATAAAAAAAGTTTGTGTTCATTTGTGACAATCATTTCGATGTACCTATGTTATGAATTTATTATTATTTAAGAGAAATTCATAAGGAAGATTACTTCGTTTTATTACATTCTCACTTTAGCAATATATTTGAGAGAAGAATTGAATGTAATATCGAATATCCTATGTTTTCAGAGACTTTTCAATAGGGTAAATGTCGTTCAGACTCTTAAAATATTAGGTGTAAAACTTTGCTTCCGCCGTTTTGAAATAGATGGCTGCAACGGTAAGTGATAGTCGAAATAAATAGATCATAGATGTCACGCAATAAGCTTAGGTATTTTTCAACATAACGCCATCGCAATATTCATCAATTTTTGTCTGAGTCATAAAGTTATTCTCGATTGAACATGTCAGCTTACGAACCATATTCTCGTCATTTGCGAAGGTTTTAATTTTCCGCTTCAATAAGACTCGTGTCAAACGCAACAAGAATTGTCAGGATCATTGGTAGTGATGCAGCAAGCCATTTCAAAACGCCTGAAAGTCATGGGAATGATTCAGTTATAAGGAAATTGGGTGCTGTAAGAGTTGAAGCAGAGAGATGTTGCTCGGCGTTTGTTTGCTTGTGGACAGCTGCTTGCAAGGCAAAGACGGAAAGGATTTCAGCATCGCATTGTGACTGGAGAAGAAAAATGGGTTCATTACGATAATCCCCAGGGCAGAAAATCATGGTGATATCTCGACCATGCTTCCCCGTGGACGGCCAAACCGAATATTCACGGTTCCATGGTCATGCTCAGTATTTGGTGTGACCAGCTCGGCGTAGTGTTTTATGAGTTGTTAAAACTGGCTGAAACAATCACAGGCGATTCTTATCGAACTCCAAACGTTCCTCCCTCGGATTATCACTTTTTCCGATCAATGGCACACGGCTTGGCTGACTAGCACCTCCCGTCTTATAAAGCAGTGAAAAATTGGATCGATTCGTGGATCGTTTCCGCATTTATAATAAAATTTTTGGAGGAAATAATTGTATAGCGTTTTCAAAAATCTAATCTATGACGATGTTAGAAAGTAGGACAATATATTTCAAACCATCAAATAGCCTATTCGCTCAAGACATGATCTCTGTTGAAAATTAGCAGGAGTTCATCCTGGAAAATGCTCTAGAAGCTTATCACTAGAAGAAATTAAAATTCAAGGTTCTCAATAGATATCAAGCCAGTTATTATTCATTACATGCAACGATGAGAAGCTAGAAGTAATTGAGGTTATGTATAGTCAGAAGATAAATAAGTACCATCCATGAATGCAGCCCTCACAATTCTTCTTCTGTAGGTAAAGTAATGGAGAATACACAATAAAAAAATTGACGGCACTCGGAATTTGTTTCTATATTCGAACACAATCGTTGATGTGCAAATTATTGAGGGAAATGAAAATTTCAGCGAAAAAATGCTGCACTACATACTCCACTGAAATATGTCTGTAATATATCATTCAAGGTGCCATCTTCAGGGACAGTATATCCGAAATGTTTTATGTCTCTTTAAGTCCCTTTTCCACTTCGTTCCCACAGCAGTTTTCACCTAAGTAATCATCATAGAATCACGCGAATATACCTGAAACCCACTAGGTGAAGAATGGAATATTCTGTTATCAAGCTATATTTCTTTCCTGATTTATTGTCCAACAGATAGTTATACGAAGTTGTGGACGATAACTTTTTTTGAGGTCTCCTCTATTCAACTTCCTATAAATATTTTAAATCTTGAAGATATAAAAAATTGACAAAGGGGAATGAATTCTAATCGTCAAAAAATAAGATATTTTGATCTCCCATTGAAAATGTCTGATAGCATTGATCAGAAATAATATTTATCTTTATTTCCAAATTTCACATATAATATATACATAAAAAATGAAATTACGTCACAATTGCATAAATAAACTAAACTAAATTCTAACTTCTGAAATAATCGCATAATGAATATGGTTTCAATTCAATTAATATATTCTTTTTGAATTTTCCTAAATTATTAAAATTTTTTAAATTATCAGTTAACTCATTATAAATTTTTTTGCCCATATAATATGGTCCCTTTTCTGAAATAGATAATCTATGTTGGGGATAAATTAAATCTTTTGTTCTTGTATTATAATTATGTGTTCCTCCAACATTGGATCCATTTTTATTTTCAAAAATGAAAACTAAACATTCATATATCTATAAACCATAAACTGTCAAAATATTTTTATCTCTAAATTACGTCTACATGAATGGTTCTTGTTACTCTTTTTTTGTGAAACAAGAACTGACAGTATTCCAGAACTATTTCCCCAGAAAATGATTCCATATCTCAAAATTTGCATAATATAAAATTTCAAGTGTTTCTTCATTCATGTAATGAGTAACAATTCTAATTTCATAGCCAATGGAAGCTAATTTTAAACACGTTTTATTTATATGAATGTCCCAGTTCAAGAATTCCTCAATTTGGTCACCTAAAAACTTTTTATGTGATACAGCCATTATTACATTATTGCCAAGAGTTATGTTGCTTGGAATAATTGGTGACTGTTCAGTGCAAAATAGTAAAATAGTTTGTCTTAGACTCATTTATGAATAGTTTATTCATGAAAAACCATTCACCAGTTTTTAAAAAGCACTCTTCTACTCTATGAGGTTGGACACACTGTGGTCAAATCATAAAAACGATAACTATTAAAAACCTAGAAACATGAAAGGATACGTTCAGATCTGGAATTTCAGGTTCGTCTCTAACGGCGCAAAAAGCGCATAAATAACGAGCGCTCAAAACCTCCTGACGCTATGTCAGTACTTTTCTCGATTTGTTTAATACCAACAGAGTTTTCACTCAAAAATCAAATAATTCGAATTGTTATAAGTCGAGAGATATTGATGGAGAAACCAAAGAGCCTATAAAACAAATAATGAATATTAGGTTAATTGGTTTTGGAACAGACTGGCTTTCCAGAAATGAGTGTAGTTCTTCGAGAATCACGTTTCCAATTATAACTGAGAAATCATTTCATCGGGGTAGGTTTGGTAAAATATCGATTGGATATAAGGTAACATCTCTTGCAAGTAAAATGATCAGAACGTTGATGGATAGCTGCCATCAGCAACTAGGAGAAGTTGCTATCATCCATCTTGGAGCAAGGGAATTTCAGAGAATTGGATACTTCAATCTAGTTATGTTTTAGGTTAAGAATCAATAAATATCCAGGTTACACGTAAATATTGCAACATATTCGTTTTCTTCATGCCCTTAAATTTCAAGAAAAACTGTGTAACAAGGTTTTATTAAACTCAGTTTTTTTGGGACTTTGAAAGCAAAACGTAAAATTTTATTAAATATTTTGAGATAAGAGAGTAAATAATAAACCATAGTGTTATATACGCGATGTATTTCTTGGTTAGATCAAGGGCGTAGATTTTTTCTTGGGGGCGATAATCGAAAAAAAATTTTTCAACGACAACGTTTACTCATATCTGTAATGTGAGAAAAAGGAGTTTTATAACGAAGTTTGAACCTAATTACTCGAAATAATTTTTTTTATCACTAATTCGGTTGTTCTTACCTTATAGAGGATGTTCCTAAATTAGAGATACGGAGGAAAATGAGAGATTCCTTGGATAATTTAAAGAATAAAAAGTCCCATGAATATGAGCCCGCAAACGCTTTGTTTTCGAGATACAGAGTGTTTCCAGTGTGTCGTACTTTTTAGTGATTCTTTTATCAGTTTATCAAATCTTTATTAATCTTCGCTACAGAGTGGTTGAATAAGTACCAAAACTTATAATTAATTCATTCATTACAGCTTAAAAGCTGGATCTTTATAATAATTTGGATTTTACTGAGTATTACTCGAGAGCTGTTTGAAATGTTTCTCTTGAAATCAATAGCAAATTCGATAAAACTATAACAAAAAGTGTAGTAGGACCAGAGTTTCCTTCTACATTTTTCTAAACTACCAGCGGTTCACTAAATATAGCTCAGAAGGAAAGAATCAGGCACCCTTCCAGAAAAAATATCACATTTTGCATTCAAAATTAGCATATTACATGATGAAATCTTCAAATTGGAATATCTATGGTCATTTTAAATTACTTATCTTGTAATGGGAAGGTTCTATGGGAAAAAACTTTAACACCTGTATCTCAAAAAGTGTTTGGGAACTCATGTTATAGGACTTTTTCTCTTGAAATGATCCGGGAAATCTGTCATTTCTATATGTACCTCCAATTTAGGAACACCGTGTAGATATAGTCAATTCAAAATTGATGTCTTTACAAATAAATTGCAATTTGAACGGAACACAATAAATTGTATAACACAGCCCAGACAATTTTTCGATGCGAATTACTCAGTTCAGTTCTTTGATATCTGCAGAATTGAAATTTTGTAACGAGAATGATACAAACTGAAAACAACAGGTAAGTGTATACCGATGATGAATGCAAAAATTACAGATGTCAAATAAGAGGCCAACAAAACGGATAGATAAAGAAAAATAATAAATCTCGGACATAAAGTATTCTTTATGAATTAACTTTATTGAAATACGTAATCTGGTATTTTCCACACTAGTATTTGTATTCCTATCTAAGTAATTGAAAAAACTAACATCTGCATCTTGTTTTTGTCTGCATATTTATTTTGTCATTTCACTGTTCGCCTGTCACAGAATAAAAACATGGCACATTTCTCGGTAATTAAGCCCTTCAGATTGAAGGAGTCGGGTAAGTGTATTAGATTTTTTTTGATTGGTAAGAAATACGAAGGTCAGAAAAGAAAATGAATCAATTAATTATCGTCCAAGTCTGGTGAAAATCACCAGGTTCTTCTTTGTTATCTACGCCACTGTATGTGGTGAAAAAGCCAACTCTGATTTTTTTGTGGAGGGGACAGACATGTTATCCAGTATTTCGGCGAGTATAGAATATGTTGGTATCGAAATCGTCAATTCACAATAAAATCATGATTGTGCCATAATTCTCAGTCATCATCAATTGGTCCATTTCTCATTTTTCAGCTGATAATATCTGGTTGAACAGTCAATCAAATATAAAATATACGTTCGAATTTCGAACATACGAATTTTCATCAGATTTTTCCGGCTATAATTACAACGTCGACATTAATTCCCGATGATGAATTGTTTTTCCAATCCAATTTCGGAGTTGGAAAACAACGAATCTCAATCATGTCTTTTTGCTTGGTATCCGCTTGTCTACACCAGCAATTTCTAGAAATGATTCAGCAAAGAACTTTTTCTCACACCTTATCGATTGAACACCACCTAGATTCTCGATTATAAAATGACTGATGGTATATATAACAGATTTCCAAGCTGGGTCTACTGGGAAATTCCTCCACAATGTGATTTCGTCACATCCAAGAATTTCCCAAGGCAACAACTTCGGCACGAGATCATTCCATACGAGACATCATTATTAATTAGGATAGGAAGAGGTTCCTGACCCTGAGCACGTGTTTCATTAACACAAGAAGTAATTAAGCCACCCCTTTTAATTTCTAAAATCCATGTCAATCGGAAGCAATTGTTTCCGGAAAAAGTATTACATTTGTATTGAATGGGTAAAAAAGAATTGAAATATGCAGCTATTGAGGAATTCTGAGGTGTAGTAAAAAGAAATCCATTATTATCGCATGAAAAACAAGGCTTCAATTACCATAGTTATGTAGAATGATCCGATTCAGGTCAAATATGCGCCGTTTTGTTCGATAACTTGTTGCTATTTGAAGGTAATATCATTATGTCCCTCTCACAAAATCCCTTGTACCTATTAACAATAATTAAGAAATTCGATTTTCACAAGCCTCGGTTGAAGCGAATTTTTCACCAGCAAAATTGTTCGCCATGGGCAGGAACAGATGATAATCACTTGGTGCCAGGTCCAGACTATGAAGTGGATGCATCAGAACCTCCAAACCAAGCTCCCAGAGCTTCTGGCGAGTTACTATCGATGTCTGTGGCCTTGCGTTGTCCTGATGGGAGACAATTGCTTTCCTATTGGCCAAAGCTGGCAGCTTATGAGCATTTGCTCCCTTCGGAGCTGTGCCGTAGAAGAGCAGCTCATTGTAGATAATTCACTGCCAATCCCACCAAACATCCATCAAAACCTTCCTAGTTTGGCCACGTTTCCGCCGGCTCGCCGCATTTCGACCACGGCCGTTTTCGCTTGACGTTGTCCTAAGTGATCCACTTTTCATCACCAGTTACAAAGCGCTTCGAAAAGGTGTCGATTTTGTTGCGATTAAGCATCGATTCGCAGAAGGAAATTTGGTCCATGAGGTTTTTTTGCATTAACTCCTATGTACCCATACATCGAGATTCTCCTCGAAACCAGCCTTATGCGAATGGTTCCTAACGATTTTTTGTGGAATCTTAAGCTCTTGGGCAATCGAAAAAGTGCTTAGATAATGGTCAGACTTGACTTTCCATGATTGTTAAAGACATTTTCGACAATGGACTAGTTTTCATTTTTTTGTTAAGGATTAATTCTAAAAATTTGAGTAAAATGAAACAAAAATGTGGAAGAATCATTGAAATATCTCCAGAAATGAAAAAGTTATGGTACTTTGAAGTTGCGCTTGGAAGAATAATTTCATAGTGTGTACGTGTAAGTGTCGTGACGTCACACACTAGACGCCTGGTATTCGCAGAGTGCTTAGGCCCGGTGCACACATCCGACTTTTGCAGTTGCGACGCCGTTGCGGTGTCGTACCTATTCAATGCACACATACATACTACATCGGCGTGGTTGCGGAGCTGGAACAATTCAATGCGCAATAGTTTCCCATTCAGCATCGTGAATGTAATACTTTCTGGACTTATTTGATAATAGTATTTGTTGGATCATAAAAATTTAAAACTTTTTCAGTTTTTCATGATTTCTACGAAACTGTCACTCATATGATCTTGAAATCTCTAACAAATTGTCTCTTTGTCCTTTCACGAAGCCTTCTTCCATTATGGTTACATAAAAACAAAACTCGAGTTAAAACTACACTGTACAACTACAAACGGCGCGAGAGCCTTGGCGCGGCTAAGTATTCAAACAACAAGTATTCAAACGTAATTTATGGTGTAGCGATCACAGGCAAGAGGCGTGACGTCACAGACCAAAGACGTTCCGCGCTAAAATAAGTAAATTTAAATAATCTATTTCTCAGTCATTTATTGATGAATTTCCAAAATTTTTTCACTGATTTCTCAGTTTTGCTCTATATTTTAATTCTATCGTGTCAAATATAGTATTATCAACATCACTAAACAAGTCCATTGGCCATCCTGTGCGTGGTGCATCTTTGACATCGAATTACCGAAACGGGATCGATGAAACCAAAATTGCGGATGATTGGCTGTTATCAGGACCATAAACACTATTTACATTTTCAGTCGCCTGACTTGCATTTTTTCCTGTAACATATAGCTTTTTTCTCTTTGCTTGTGCCCATTTTTGACACGCGCTCAAACTAAACTGAGTCAACTTATCACAAAAGCGATAAGAAAATTTTTGTAGTACGAAATCTCATTTTTCTAACGCCATCCAGTAAAACCCGATTGGACTCATACAACGCGAGATACAGATAACTAAAGCCATCTATGGGAAAATAATGATTTTTTTTACTACACCTAATATGATTCTTCGATATGCTTCAATGCTTGATCCTAAACAATACAGAATCTACGAAAACAATTGATTGATATCTGAATGTTTCTCCATACGATAATTCCATTCAACAAGAAGGTTTATTCCTCAAAAATGAAAGCAAAATTAACATAATATTGAGTATTGCAAGCATTCAGTTCGGCATGCTGTGGCTTTAATACAGTATTTCGTCCTGCTCCAAGTTGTCTTAATCCTTAATTAAATCATTTTGTAGCTCTTGCAGATCTGTTGAGATTATTGAGGGCTTATATCCTTCTCTGAAGCCAGCCTCAGACATATTCTGAGTTCAAGTCAGCACCAAATGCAGGCCAGTTCAAAATTTGGCCGTTAAGTCGTCGCATAATGTCCTGGTCACATGAGCACGTGCATTATCATGCATAATGATGATATAATCTCCTACAAATGGAGCAAATGGTATATGAAATATCCACTATGCATCTGTCGGCAATTGATAATCCTCCAGCTATCGAAACCAAATGCGTGAATCCATCTCATGGAGGTGCCTCTGCAAAGCATATTGGAATTAACAGAAAGCCTTATGTTGCACAGCTATAACTCTCGCCGTTTCATCGGTAGACTGGAATAGTGATTAGTCTGAAGATAGTGCATTCGTCAATAATTTCCCAATTAACGTAACACTGCACTCAAGAAGTCAACTTATATTTTTTTAATTCGATATTTTCGTCAACGTATTTTCCTTCAAGAAAGATACTGCTACTCTCCTCTAACTTTCCTCTAGAAAGATTCGTCTTTACTTTCGAAATAGGCTTCAACCTCGATATTTGCTTCTTCATTAGGGTCAAATTCATTTTCCTGGAGCATTCTTTTGAGGTCTACCAAAAGCTAGTTATCACTGAAGGCCAGGTCTTAAAATTCGTTAGATTTTAACATCATTTTCATCGATTAGTAACAAGGAGCACTGTCTTGGTGAATGAGAATTTTTTTCTTTTGAGGACTTTCTTCTTGAATTCTACACTCAGTCAATACAATAAAATTATGTAATATTCACTGTCGATGGTTTCAACTTTATAGATTAGTCAATGAACAATATATCATGCACTTCCCATAATACAGATACTATGCATAGCCTTGTCAGCTAATGTTTGGGATTTGATCACTTAGAACGGCTTTCATCGACTGCGTTCCATCAGCTGACGTTCTCTTTGATTCAAGGGAGTAGTGATGGAACCATGTTTTATCCACTATCACATGTCGATGCAAAAAATCCTGTTTATTCCGCTTGAACAGCTCCAAACAGCGTTCGTAATGGACGATGCGTTGTATCTTTTGATCAGCGATGAACAAGCGTGGTCCTCATTTCGAACAAACCTTTCTCACGCAGAGTAGTGAATACACTGCCTTCTGATAACTCACGTTGATCCAATTTTCATAATCAATAGGGAAACCGATGTTGGTTGAGTCTTTATCCTACCAGTGCCTGGCTTGCCCTATTGGAGACCCTTTCTGCCTTTTATAGATAATACAAGGTGTCCAAAAAGGGTATCGGGTATTTGTAACTTCGATAAAACAAAAACTAGTTAAAATTAAAAAAAAAATTATTGTTAATTATTACAGCATAAAGTGGAAAATTATTTGGAAAAGATTATGTTATCTAAATGGTGACCGTTACGCTGCTGGCACTCTTCTAATCGGGAACGAAAATTGGCGACCACACGCTGACACATAGCTCTCGATATTGCTGCCATTTCTGACCTTATGTTTTGCTTCAATTGGGTCAAATTTGTTGGATTATTCTCATACACCTCACTTTTAATGTACCCGCATGCAAAATAGTCAAGTGGACTAAGGTCGGGGCTTCTGGGAGGCCAGTTGATGTTACCCCTACGCGAAATGACCTCATTAGGGAATAATTCTCCTCCCTCCTCCACCCTTAGAGAACGAACAACTTTTGTTGGCTTTGCTTCACATTAAAACATCAAACTGCCGACTGGCCTTATCTTTCTGGCTTGTATGCATAAATCCACAACTCGTCACCTGTGAAGATCTTGTATACCGCTTTGGATGCACCGCAGTTGTGTTTCGAAAACGTGCAAAATCTTATGTATGCTTGTCATACTAATGCTCAAACATTTCTCGATTTCCTGATATGTCACATGATGACCATCTCCAATTAGTTTTCGCACACCTTCAATGTTTTCTGGCACAATGACTGATTTTGGAGGACCTTCTTTAACTTAGTCCGTGAGTGAAATACTTCCATGTTTGAATTCAGTGTACAAGCGATAAACAGGGGTTTCATATGGTGCTTCATCGCCAAAAGTGGAATTTAGTTGATAGATGGATTTTTCTTAAGTTAGACCACGTCGAAAGTCATGATTTTTATTGCTCAAAAATTTTCACGAGTTAAATCCTTATTTTGGCAGAGATGAAATTTTCAATTTACTGTAAACAACAAAAATTGTGCCCGTACGTCAAAACGTTATGAGTACTTATAACACAAAAAATGTCGAATTTTACGATGTCAATATCAGATTTCACCTGGCAATATCAGTGTTGCCAATTCTCAAAACATAAGTAGTAGCATCATCAAGAATACCACGTCAATAAAACATTATGTTCATATTATTTTTTCTGTGTACCTACTGATAACCAGATTAGTTTTCTCATACATGAAGAAAGTATATGAAATACACTGCGCAAAAAAATTAACGCACATTCTGAAAATCTCAATTTTAATGAAAGTTAACTCTACATTGACTTTATAACTTATTTTTTATGTTCTCTCGGGAAGGCTTTGAATGAAACAAGACACATTAAATGAAAGAAAAATTAAGGATTTCACCGAATCTTATGTGAAAGAAGAGAAATAAACAATTTTCAAAATACTGGAATGCTGATAAGTGATTTAATACTTGGTATTTCCACCCCTTGCGTTAATTACAGCTCGGCAACGACGGTTCATACTCAAAATGAGTGATCTCAAAATGTTCTGATCTAATCCTTCCCAAATTTCTCTGAGTTGGATTCCTAAGTCATTAAGAATAGCTGGATGATTTTCTGAACTTCTCAGCCTCCTATTGAGGTTGTCCCAAACCTGCTCAATCGGATTGAGATCTGGACTTCTTGCTGGCCATTCCATTCGAGAGACTTCATCCTCTTCAAGGTACTCCTGAACGATGCGCGCACGATGAGGTCTGGCATTATCGTCCATAAAAATGAAATTTTCACCAATGTATGGGGCAAATGGCACTACATGCTCTTCAAGAATGTTCCTTATATACCTATCAGCATTCATAGCTCCATTATCAACGACCACTAGGTCTGTGCGAGCAGTCAAAGATATTCCACCCAATACCATAATCGATCCTCCCCCGAAACCAGTAGTATTCAGAAAATTGCACTGAGCATATCTTTCATGTGGACGTCTGTATACAAGGGAACTGCGATCACAATGGTAGAGGCAGAATCTAGACTCATCTGTGAAGAGAACTCTTTTCCAATCAGCCTCTTCCCAATAGATATGCTCTCTCGCAAAATCCAAACGCGCCCTTCGATGGGCTGGGGTAAGAGCTGGGCCTCTTGCCGCGACACGAGGCCTCAAGTCATATTCTCTGAAGCGATTTCTTATTGTCTGAGTGCTAATTTGCACCCCATGAGTTTGCTCAAGCTGATTTTGAAGGAGGCGAGCGGTTGCAAACCGTTGTCTCAACGAAGAAACTCTCAAGTAACGTTCTTGAATGGCAGTTGTTACCCGTGGTCAACCCTGTCCTGGTCTTCGGAAATTCATACCTGTCTCCCTGAATCGCTGCAACATTCTGGACACACTTGTATGGAAAACTCCAAACCTTTCTGCAATTCTTGTGTATGCCCACCCTTCTTCTCGCAGAACTACCGCTTGGGCACATTCCTCTTGGGTCAAATTGCGTGTTTCCCGTTGCATAGCGATCGAGTGTAGAAAATCAAACGAAAGAAAAACTATTGATCGCTAGAATTGATCGAGAACAACTGATTTCAGAATGGAGCCAATACATTCAAATCTGATAATCTCATCTTTTTTTATTCCTGCTGGGAAAAAACATCTGTATTGAAGAAAAACGTTGAAAGTGGATAACATATGCATGCATAATTCTGATAAAAATAATTATCATTAAGAACACCTTCAGTTATAGAATAAATTTGAGATTTCCATAATGTGCGTTAATTTTTTTGAGCAGTGTAATTAAAATCATAAAATGTGGAGATGGGATTCCTTAAAATCCTTGCCTTCGATCCCAACCTCCTCTACTGAGATAAATCGGCAATCAGAAGAAACAATAGATTGCTGTAAGTAATTAATTAAGAACGCAGGCGTGGATGCTGTATAAATCCCACTCCAATAATAATCATCACAACGAATCTAATTACAATTAATTCATCGCTAACCGTTCTTATGATTTTCTGAATGCCGCTTTAGATCCTCACAATTAGAAACGAAAATACAAATCCAAAGACAATCGACCCACTTGTTAAACTTGTAAATACTTAAGACGTTAAAGAGGGGCTTCTTTCAACAGTTCCCTCATATAATGATGCTGAGACGTAGGAGGATAATCCGAACTAACACAGCACTTCATTTATAGAAAATAGATGTAATGAATCCATTTGCTAGGTCAGACCAAGGGAATACCAATAATTAATGTTTTCTGGGATTCCTTGTCCACAAGAGAATTGATATTGCTGTTACACTCGATTCCCATTGAGAATTCAATTGGATGAGGTATGTTGTTGGCAATGAAAATTATTTGTACATACTTTCAACCACTCAGGACTCAGTTCTGAAAGATCCATGAAACTGCCTGGATCGATCGAATTTTATATATGAGGTTATATAATATATATTTTATATAAATATAGAAAATTGTGTCAGGATCGCTTCGGGCAATCTGTGAAATTCAACACTTTTTTGATACTTTCGGTCCCTTTCTGTATTATGAGCAGTCGTTTATTATCTAGTAAAGGGATCTCACCTTATTAATTAAAACATTAATTAGATAGACGTTGACACTTTAGCCCTCAGTGACTGTTCTGATTGTAAATGGGTAAAAAGGTATCCCCCAACCTAGCTATATAATCCTGTTAGAATTATTAATTGCAGTCCCAATTTGAATCCAACCTCATCCAAGTTTCATCTTAGTAATGAGTTGAATATTTTGATGACTTTGAAATTTTTCTGATTTGTCCTTGTATCATTGGAATTGTGCTTCGTCTAAGATTCGAAATGAGCATTTAGATGTTGTGTATATGTATATGTATGTAGATATGTAATAGTCATCAAGATTAGATGTAGGTATATGCTTTATCTGATAGTTGAAAGAGAGTTGTGAAATTCCCTACTATATAGACTAAAATGTGAATGTTTTTGAAAATTTTGAATAAGCCTCTTTTCTTCTCTTGAAAAAATGTTCTTTCCAGGGTCGCCACCTCACCATTTGCAAAATTCAAGGATGATCACATTAGCAGTTTAAAAGTCAAAAGGTAACGAAGAACAAGCAAACGAATAAACATATATTTGGATTTAATGTTGAAGGCATACTAGTCTGTTTTTCACTCGATGTTTCACCTTGAACTGTGGTAGGCATCTTCAGAGGTTCTAGGTCATAGATTATAACTCGAAGCCTGTATTAATAAGTATGTGAGTACATCCATCCTGCATCCTACATGCGTTAACTTTTCAATCAAAAAAGTAAACAGGTGCTGAATTCAAGTTTATATTTCATTAATGAAGAAAACAATCATGAGAAAATTTCCTTTCGGAGTATACCTTGTGTGGGTAAGCGTGGGTAGACAAATAACTAGACAATTATCAATTTCTCCCATCTCTCACAATTCACACATAGTCAACAGGATTAAATTCAGTATAAAATTAAAGTATATTGATTATTTCAGTACTGCAATTTTGCAGGAACGAAATGCCACAGATTTGGAACGGTTTGTTTTTTTTTCCCGTCAGGTTGCTTCATTTATCGCATGAATATTTCACGGAATATCTCCATTCATGCTTGGAATTGAAGCTGATACCTGGCGTATTCCTGCAAATTGAATAAAAATTATTTATGCTAGTGTTAGAAATAGGTGGCACCAGGAAAAGTTCCCGCAATTTTCAATTTAAAGAATTGTCATCAAGGGCGTACATCTTTTTTTTTGCAGAGGGGAGTAATCGAAAAAAAATTTTTGACGACATTGTTTACTCATATCTATAATGTGAGAAAAAAAGGTTTGATAACGAAGTTTGAACAAAATTACTCGAAACAATTTTTTTTTTACCAATTCGGTTGTTCTTATCTTAAAATGGGTGTTGCTGAATTAGAGTTACGGAGGAAAATGAGAAATGAGGAGATTCCTTGGATAATTTTAAAAATAAAATGGCCCGCAAACGCTCTGTTCTCGAGATACAGGGTATTTCTTGTATTCCTAATTTTTTGTGATGCTTAACCAGTTTATCGAATCTTCATTAATCTTCGCTGAATAGTGGTTAATCAGTACCAAAACTTATAATTAATTTATTTACCACAGCTACCTAACTGGATCTTTCTAATAATTTGGATTTTCCTGGAAATTACTATAAAGAGCTGTTTTTTCTCGAAATCTATTGCAGATATGACAAGATTACAACAAACCAAAAAGTGTAGTACTGAACCAGAGTTCCTTTTTAAAATTTTCTGAACTACCAGTGGTTCACAAAAAAATAAGTCTGGAGGAAAGAAGCGGGCACCCTTCCATAAAAAATTCACCCTGTAGATTTGCATTTAAAATTAGGATATCACATGATGCGGTTGCGGACTCATGTTATAGCAGTTTTTTTCTTGAAATGATCCGAGAAATCTGTCATTTTCATTTGTACCTCCGATTTAGAAACATCCTGTTGATTTAGTTCATTCAAAACTGATGTCTTCACAAATAAATTGCAATTTGAATGAAGCACAATAAGTTGTACAGCACACCCCAGACAATTTTTCGATGCGAATTACTCAGTTCTTTGATATTTACATATTGAAATTTTGTGACGAGAAGATACAATAAACCGAAAACAACGGGTAAGTGTATGCCTACCGATGACGAATGCAAAAATCACAGATGGCAAATAAGGGGTTGGGGCGATGCCGAGAAAGCGGATAGATAAAGGAAAATAATAAACCTTGGACAAAGACGAGCTCGTAGTGCCATAAAAGTACTCATCTTGAAAGCGATAATAAACTCATAAACCGTAAAAGGGTCCGATTTTTTAATGACGTGTCGATTCAAAGGAAAGTAAATAATTATTATTATTAATTATTACTATTGGTTCATTTTATGGAGAAATTTTCGTTCTTCGTCTTTGCGAGATTTCTAAAATTTTATATGTATTTTGAAAATCTTGGGGGGTAATTACTCCCAGTACCCCCCCATTTCTACGACCTTGATTGTCATTATTGAAGCGTGGGAAACGAAAAGGATTTTTGATCTTATTATCACATCATTGATAATAATCAATTTTCAAACCTACTAGTTGATTTCAACCAATCATATCGTCTTGATTTAACCTTATTTTTTCTGTTCTATCATGATAGGTACAGGTTCATTTTTTCCTGATATTTTTCAAAAATCGAAGGAGTTAAGTTTACGAGAGGATACCTTTAGTAATTATTCACCTCAAAAAAGGTAGGTTTTAAAAAAAACGAGTTTTTGCGAATTTTCCACTATTTTTTCTGATAAATTAAGATTCCATCAATAAATATTCATAATCGAACTTATAACTAAAAATAATCTTAAAAACATGACATAACATGGGTAAAGCTTAGCAAAAAATGTATAAATATTGTACATAAATTCAGTTATGTCCCTTAATGCATAGCAATTGCTTTGTTGATTGCAACCAAATGGGCTTTGATGTCATCATATTTGGTATCGTTGTCCCACAAATTATCATTCCAAGCTGGGAACTGTTTCCTGAATTTTTCATCTTCATTGCCCTGCTGGACCCTTATTCTTGGAATATTCTCTCTTCCAAACTTCTTCAGGTAATCCTGAAAATAATGAGGTTTAAATAAGGCTTATATTCTAAAGCGAATAATGAGAATTTCGTATTTTCTTTGAACTCTAAAGCGACTATTATCATTCAAACAAATCTCTAGCACTATTCGAATAAATAATTTAACATACGGTAACTAAGTCTTCACATTTGGATTTTTCTTGGACACTTGCACCTTCTCCAATCCATATGTAAACTTTGGTTCCTACGTCAAGAATCATGATGTCGTCAGGGTTAAGATCATCTTGTTCAAAGTCAAATATTTGTTCAACGCAAAACTGATTGGTATTTCCTCTGATAGAAGCATGCAATAATCTGGCTTCCCATCCTTCAGCTTCTTCTGTACTAGCATCTCGTACAAGCCTACCACGGATTTGTCTTTGACCTTGCCATGTCTTGAAATACTGTGTGAAAGCTGTAGGTTCAGCTTCTTCAACAATCCTCTGTACATTGACCCATGGTGGATAACTCTTGGTGTTTAGGTAACTCTCTGCAATTTTCATCGCGTTTGTTTTCTCATTGCTGTTACATTTCTTTCCTATCCATACGAATATGTTAGAATCTACAGTGTCCAAGATGAAACAATCATTAGTGTCCAAGGTAGACTGAGAGAAAGGCTTTTCTCCAACAGGAGCAACTTTGAGATCTCCTGTTGAATCAGATACTCTGTAGAGAGTTGCCACCCTCTGTTGGTTTGATTCGAATTGAAGATCATCTCCTCCTGCTGATTCTGGACGTACTTCAGCTCTTGAACCTGATCCAAGATTTTTGAAGAATGCTTCGACGTCATTCTCAGAACTAAATTCGTCTGGAAAAAATAAATTTCTGGAGTTAAGATCGACCTAAAGCTGAGCAATTTAGGAAAAGGAAAATTGAGAAGAATTGATTTACTCTAGGCACGAATGAACTTGAAACAGCAACTTACCAATGATATGCACGTGTGCTTTTCCTGCATGGTCTTGATCTCTGATCTGGTTTGCTGCGGTAATTGCCTTAAGACGTTCAATTCTTTTGCTTTTTGTTCCAATGTAAACGTAGATATCTTTACCAACGTCCAAAATGAAACAGTCTCCTTCGTTCATCGATGTTATTTTAGGATCAACTTGCTTTACCCTCACATTCCTTGATCCCTTAACTTGGAACAGTCTTGTTTCAAATGCATCAGGATCTACATGGTGGAAACCTGAAGCTACACCTCCTGGAAGGTATCTGATACCACTTTTAAAGTTGGATACGAAAAGTTGAGATTCATGCTCTTGTACTTCACGGTATTGGATTGGAACGCCACCAAGGGCATCGTCCAGGTGAACAGCAAGAATTGCAGCAGCACCAGCTTCATCCTATGAAAAAAATTGTTCAGTTAAATTTAAGTTATTATAGTATATCAGATATATACTTACTGACAAAGAAACTGCAACACCCAAAAAGAGCTGCTTAAATTTTAATTTTTTTTTTGGTAAAACATAGATAGTATAGGCAGTATAGCAAGGAGTAAATGATTGAATTTTGAGAAAAAAATCGTGAAGGTTTTTTCATGAAAACAATTTTGTTACTTAAATAGTGTAGTCGTTTTTTACAAGTTTTTTAAATTTTACAACAAAGTTAGTAATGTTAAAATGGCTAGAGCACGTGTACACGGAATTTATCGCTAGCAAAGTGAATTTGAAAGAGGTCGAATTATTGTTCTACGGAAGGCTGGGTTGTCATTTCGAGAAATCGCTAACCGTACGAACAGAAATCCAACTACTGTTATGAGATCTTGTCGAGCGTGGTTTGATAATGCCCAAAATCGAAGAAGAGGCACCGGTCGTCGAAAGGGCACAAATTAAGTTCAAGATCAACGTCTAAGACGTACGGCCATTAGAGACCGATTTGCGACAACTCTATCTTTGGCTGATGGCTGGTTAGAAGAACAAGGCCATCCTATAAAAAACTGTCCGAACAGTTTACCGCCTAATAAGGTCTTTTGGACTGCAGCATTATCGACTCCATCTTGTGTTAACTCTGACGGTTGAGCATCGACGGCAACGATTACAGAGGTGCAGAGAACGTCAACATTGAAATATGGATTGCATCAGGTCGTCTTTTCTGATGAATCTCGATTCTCCTTGGGTACACATGATGACCGAAAGAGGGTTAGATGACGTCTGGGAGAAAGACGTGAACCACAGTTTGATGTTGAGCGTCATATACACCGGACAGTAGGCGTTATGGATGGGTTACTATTGCACATGCAAGTAGGTCATCTTTAGTCTTTATTCGAGGTAACATGACAGCGCTACATTACCTTCAAGAAATAGTGAAGCCATATGTTCTCCCTTACCATAACCGGCCCAAGAATCCAATATTTCAGCAAGATGATACCCGACCTCATGTTGCCAGAGTTATTTTAATCTTTTTCGAAGCGACCCATGTGAATCTTTTGCCATGGCCCCCAGATCCCCCGATCTTTCACCCATAGAGCATGTTTGGGACATCATGGGTAGAAGGCTTGGAAATTTACCCCAGCCCCCACGGACTTTGTCGGCTCTGAGATATGAAATACAGTTAGCTTGGAATAGTATCCCTCAAGAAGAAAAAGACCATCCTATTGCATCAATGCCGAGACGTGTCGGGGTGTATAGATAATCGCGGTGGACAAACACATTATTAACAAATTCATTGAAAAAAATTGTAAACCCTTCGTTTTTTGCCCCAAATTTCAATCACGTACTCCTTGCTATACTATCTATTTTTTACCAAAAATTTAAACAGCTCTTTCTGGGTGTTTCAGTTTCTTTGTCAGTTAGTATATTTCATATTGCTGAAAAATACTCAATGGTCAACGCAATCGAATGCCCTCAGTTCTCATCAGCTGATTCGAGAAAAAATGAAGAAACGTTAATTGAAATTAGAAAATGTCAACTAAGCAAAATGAAATTATGAACTCACCTGTGAAGTCTTGGATCCCAACCAGAAATGTAAATCCCATTCTTTGGCTCCACTCTTACGAATCTTTGTCTAAAAAATTATGGAAAAAAGTCTATGAATATCACCAGTATTGTAAAAAAAAATTCACTCACCCTTAGAATAATGTAGGAATCGCCTTCGTAAAATTTTCCATACTGATCCTTGGGATATGCAACGGGTTTGAAATCCTGTTCATAAAAAAATCAAATCAATCAATCAAATAAAGTACAAACTGCTCCATCACAATTTTAATTACTGCATTGAATTATTCCGATGAAATCATTCGAAAAAAAACTAAAACTGGGGAATTCATGTCATTCCATTGAATATTCGTGATAAAATGGGAATTTGGATTGATATTTGAGGTCTTGTTACCATCTGAACCTATTGAGCAATGTGTTGAAAATATTTCCATTCTCGCTTTTTAATATGCAGAAATAATCAGAATATTCAACTGGGAGTTGATATTTGATGGTTTCTGGCCATTTCGGTATGTTATTGCATCGACCGGAACGTTAATTCTGAAGGATAGGTATTTGGGAGTTGGAATTTTTTTGGAATCAATTATTTCATCAAAAATAAATTCCTATAAAACGTATATATTTCGGGGCTGGTTAAAATACCAGTGCAAAATCCATATCTACTCCCCTGGTTAAGACACTGCAGGTGGATATTTTGAATAAGAAATATCAGGTGATTCACCGGGATGGCCTATTAGACGTTTATGGAAAACTGATCATAATCTTAAGCCGAAAATATGCATATTGTGGTGAGACAATGGTCTTTCTCCCTAAAATATTTTCAGATCTCTACAACTTAGCACATACAGTATATTATTGCATCATTAGATAGCCTTTTTGATGACATTTTCAGCAATATGCCATACTTTGGGCAAAAACTCAATGGTTCATGAGATTCATGGGATACTTAGGAAAAAATGGTGGATATTTCGACAGAAAAAACTTTTTTCGTAAAAACCTATTTCATTTTCGTTGCAAATACGTAGTATTGTGAGAGTGTTTGCAGTAAGGATCAAGAATGTACAGGTTGTTTATAAGAAGATCATAAACTTGGACGACTCAAATTCATCAAAACTCAAGATTTTCAAATTAGAACCTATATATTTTGCATAATTTCAGTCCATTCAATATTGGGGGTCACTTAAGCAAACCCAATACCTAAAATGAAAATTTAAGGAGTTATCAATGAACTTCAAATGAAGAAATACTTAGAATCGAGTGATATAATGAAAATATAGGTTCTAATTGTCCAAGTTCATGAACTGCTGATAAACACCCTGTACATTTTTCGTCCAAACCGCGAAGAGGTTTATAATACTGCGTATTTGCAGAATCGAAAAGATAGAGGTTTTTTCGAAAAAACTTTTTCTGCAGAAATATTAAAAAAAAATGTGAGTCCCTGTCGCGACCATTTTTTTCTCAAGAATCCAATTAATTCAAGAACCAGTTTTTACCGAAGGTTTGGCATATTGCTGAAATTCTCATCAAAAAAGCTATCTAATGATGCAATAATATGCTGGGTGTTCCATTTGAAATAAGGAAGTAGTAGTCTGTTTCCGGCATAACCGGAAGTTGTAGAGATCTGAAAATATTTTAGAGAGAAAGATCATTGCCTCAAACCCCAATATGCAAATTTTCAGCTCAAAATTGTGAATCTTCATAAACGTCTAATAGGCCATACCGGTAAATCACCCTGTATAAGTATCTAATTGTTTGTAATTGGAGCCATATGTTGCGTAATTTGGATAAGATAAGTTAATCTAAAGATAAGAAAGTGGTGAGGATTTTATTATCGTATAGTAAACCATATTAGAAAATCCGAAATGTATATAAAATTTCGGTTGAGAAAGAGGAAAAAAAATAAAAAATGAATGATTCAATAACAAGCTGATCAACTTTAAAATAATTCTGATAATATGATATCTGAACAACTAAAAAAATAGGTTTTTATTTACTATTTGAACGCAAAATATTTCAACAGGTGATAACGATTCCGAAGGACGATCTATTATTATTTATAATAACATTATATTATTTATAATAATCCAAAATAAAATTTTGGAATTGTGGTGATCTGTGTAGTTTGCTTTTGAAATCTATCATTGCAACATTTTTATGTACAACCCATGGTGGAACCTTCATATTTATTATTCATTTCATACATTTCCATTTATTTTATTACCCGCATGAAACAATAAGGTGGACAAATATTGGTTAGCAAAGCAATTTAATCTATTCATTTCTCTATTTAATTTTCAATTTGCCGTTGAACAGCTACAGTAAAATAATTTTCACCTCCAGTGACTTGCATATGAACTGTTTATTTCAGTGCAGCAAAGCTATGTTATTTTTGGCCCATACTAACCGGTCTTTTCACTAACAATCTTACACAAATATAAATTTCTGGCTCTGCTAGGTATTTTTATCTACTGTCTACGATGACAGATTCATTCTTCTTGACAGGTTAATATACTTTAATCGAGAACTCGAGTTTAGCAATTAATCAATGTTTTGGAACAAATCCTAGATTTATTTTTATGGCAATGAAATGAGGAAAGAACCCTATTTTAACTATACCAGGAATATACACAGGCACATGGGAAAATCCAATCTTTAACATATGATATTCCAGTGATGGTTTGATTTTTAAATGATCATTTATAAGATCTCCACCAATGGCGTAGATATCATTGTTTACAACCGGAGGAGAGAAATTGAAAGCGATGCAGATGTAAGATCTTTCATTACTTGCAGAAGACCTAAGAAGGAATGAATATTCCTATTACCGTAGAGTTAGGAAATTTCAAATTTCAATTTCCCGATTTGAAATGAATAAATAATACTCAAAAAAATCTGAAGAATGACCTCCCTTACCATCAAATATCATCATTATTATTCCAGCATTTTCAGCTTAAAACGCCCATAAGCCATCCCAAGAAAAAATTACGAAACGACTAGTCTAGCGCTGCTCATTTTCTGTTAATCTTTTTTTTTTCAAAATATAATAACTTATCGGACATTTATTTCAGTAAGGATGAGGGAGGTAAGAATCTTAATTAACATGGGATTTCAAGTGAATTTGAATTATGTTAAATTACAAGTTCACTCTTCGAGCTTTTTTATCTGTAAACAAATATATCACCTCGTCATTTTTGAATAGTTTGAAATTTGGAGAATTTCGAAACAGATACAAATGGGGATAAGTGTTTCTACAAATTCACTTTTACTAAACTAATGCTTGTACTTATGAATAAAGGGTTATGAACGAATGCGTTGAGAAAAACCTCAATTTGTTCACTTGGTATTTTTAATTTCAATTCTTTTTAGGTCATACCTTTCATGGAAATTATAAAACTTCCAGATTCTTACATAGAAACCCATTTTCTTAATTTTCACTGGGGGACATGATTACCAATAGCAACGCCACTGAGTTGCTATATGATTTCAGTAGGGTAATTCCGAATAGCTTGCAAAACTGAAATGTCTTCATAGGCGTATCAACAGGTACCATCTTCAGACAGTAAATATTGGTTCTATATCGAGCATTCAAACACGACATTGATAAAGTTGTTCAAAACCTTCCTGCTCAGTCGGGATAGTTATTTATACATTCATAGTGTGAGCAAAGGAATTCTTTTTTATCTTTTCAGGAATACCTTTAGTCGGCTTTGTCAATTTTTATTTTTGAACGTTCCCTGAACATCGTTATTTCGTCACAATGTCTGTAGTTGTGGAATTTCAACACGACAACGGACAGAAAACTGAGAAATTTCAAATTTTAGGGGCAAAATGTAATTATGAGGAACATGTAGTCGCTTGAAAATTTGTTTTCCTGATAATTTCAAAACTAGACTTTCAATCGACATGAAATTTTGCAGTTATCAGGCCAATTAAAAAGTCCCCGGTCTATACCGGTCTAAACACATTTTTTTGGCAAAATTCGATTTTACCATTCAACATAGTTGCTTTCGAGGGCGATACAGCGATTATAGCGATCTTTCAACCTTTCGATACCATTTCTGTACTACGATTTGTCTTTCCCTTCAAAACAGGCCTCAGTTTCGGCGATTACTTCTTCATTGGCGCTAAATTTCTTTCCAGCGAGCATTCTTTTGAGGTCTGAGAACAGGAAAAAGTCGCTGAGGGCCAGATCCGGCGAATACGGTGGATGCAGAAGCAATTCGAAGCCCAATTCATGCGATTTCGCCATTGTTTTCATTGATTTGTGACACGGCACATTGTCTTGATGAAACAGCACCTTTTTTTCTTCGAATGGGGCCGTTTTTCAACGATTTCATCCTTTAAAAAATAGAATAAAGATATATAATAATCGCTGTTGATGTTCTGGCCCTTTTGGAGGTAATCAATGAATATTATACCTTTCGCATCCCAGAATACTAATGCCATAACCTTGCCAGCTGACTGTTGTGTTTTTCCTCGCTTTGGATTCGGTTCATCGTGTGCAGTCCACTCAGCTGACTGTCGATTGGACTCCGGAGTGAAATGATGGAGCCATGTTTCATCCATTCTCACATACCGAAGCTTAAATTCAGGTTTATTGCACTTAAACAGGTTCAAACACTGCTCAGAATCATTAACACGTTGTTGCTTTTGATCGATTGTGAGCTCGCGTGGCAGACATTTTGCACACAGCTTTCCCATCTACAAATATTCGTGAATGATATGATGTACATGATATCTTCACAATATCTGCTATCTCGATCAACTTCATTTTACGGTCATTCAAAATTATTTTGTGAACTTTCTTGATTGACAGCCTCTTCCGGGCGTCTACTGCGTTCGACGTCTTCGATGCTAAATTCACCACGTTTAAACTTAGCATACCAATCAATAATTGGTTGATTTTCCTGGTGCAGATCCCGGAAACTCTTCATCAAGCCAAGATTTTGCTTCAACTGTATTTTTTCCCTTCGAAAAGCAATATTTTATCAGCACACGAAATTATTATTTTACATCTTTTCTCAAATAACAAAAAAAGCTACACTCATATCTCACAAACTAATGGTCGAACTGGTGTCAAATTTTGACACGTATCGTTTGAAGGTTTGTACTAACTAGTGGCGTACCCAGGGGGGGATAAGGGGATTTATCTCCCCCAGAACGAATATCCATTATAAGTGACAACGCTCAATGTATTAATTGTGTAAAAATTTAATCAATTCATCAACCAGCGGTTATATCAATGATTTGATCTGACTGTCATCGGCATAATCATTATTTACTTACAGGCTATAAATGCCAAATTGTTGATAAAAATAAACAATCAGATAAAAATTAAGGTTCTGAAGTAAAAGCTCCGAACAACTCGAAATCAATCTCAAGGAGTGTCTTTAAATTCAAAGGACATCGGAAACGAATAATCATTTTTTCTTTATGCCCCCCAGGGCTTATCTCTGGATACGCCACTGGTACTGACTAAAAACCGTATATGGATTTAATACTAGCACCGCCATCTGTGCATCAGATCGGGGACTGTAAAAATTGAATAGGAATTTCTAATTCTATGCGAAAATATTATTGATCGCGTCGCGATTTTATACAATTATTTCCCAAAAAAGTGTTTCTCTGATTAGTTTCAATGTCAGACGCATGTACCTAATAAGCACCTTAAGTCTCGCCTCCAATTTAATCACGTCAACTGATCATAAGGACAAGAATAATCCAAAAATGAATTAGAAACATATTCGAACAAAAAACTTTTTTGTGAAATACTGTAGTATGTAATGTTACGTTAACCCTTAACCGATAATCATCTTGAAGGATCTATTTCTGTTCACTATTGAAAATACAACAAGAAACGAATGATCTACATAGCTTCATGGGTAATTAAATCTTGTGATCTTTCGAGTTTTCATAAACGAGCGAAGATCAATAAGTGATAATAGGGTCTTTTGTTTCATTCTTTGTCATGGTTCACTGCTCCACTACTCAGAGGGTGAATAGAGTTGAGGGCGTGATAGCTTCTATTTTCATTATACAATAGAATATCAATAATTCGAATCTCAGCTCAGATTCCTTAATTTATAATTCGATTCATTCGAAACCCCTTCATTTCTCTGAAGTGTTTTTCGTCGCTCTGAGATAAAGTACCCCGAAAATTATGGAATCATATAGCTGAAGTTTGGTCAATAATGAATGTACCCTTTTTTTAAGGGGTTTAGAGTTTCAAAATTATATATAACTCGCATCTGGAAATTATAAATAACATTCGAAGAGAATATGTGGTAGGCTGACTTGCAGTTAAAACATGATGTATCCTATTCAAATAGTTACAGAACATTTTATCTCCCCATTAAAAGCAGACTGTTAACATATGTTCATTTAAATAGCTCAACCGCTCTTTTCATTTCAGATCAATAATGAGGTAATGAGAGTCATATCATCATATTTCAGTGTACAGTGTGTATAGCTACATCCAACAAAATATGTCAGGAATTATGATTTATTTCAGGATGATTTCATTTTCTGTGGGAGAATATTTTGTTATCGATGAAATCTAAAGATGGAGCACTTAGGGTTCCGTATTTTTAATATTTTCGAAGAAAACTGCAGTTAGCTGATGAGCGCAAATGTATAGGAAAAGTTATAATTTTGTTATGATAATCCAAGATGATGAATGAATGATTAAATCAATTCTAGAAATTTATCGAAAAGAAAAATTGGGAAATGGAGTGATTCAAGAATTCCTTTTCCGCGAAATAAATAAAACTGAGAAAGTTCCCACTGTATCCCCTACCTATCTTAATGAATTGGTTCTAGAGAGAAATACAGTATGAGTTCCGAAACAAATAACAAGGAAAACAGGAAACAGATCAATATCCACACAATTCGGGGTATCAGTAGTTCCCAAAAGGTTTCAGATCCAACCTCCAAGAAATACCTAATCTTGAAATCTTCGAATTCAATTGATTAATGCCAAAATAAAACTGGAAATACTCTGGAATAATATAATTAAACCTTGACATTGAGAATTGGAGATAGTTTAAATTTATTTTTATAATACCTCGTAATTTGATACAAATTCGAACAGGCTGGTTGATGTTGTCTATTTTAAACTTTTTTCTGGCATAAATTACTCATTAAAATCAGGTGAATTTGGGAGTTTGTCAAAAATTCATGTTTGATCAAACCAAACAACTATACATTGTGTTTCTCTTCACTTTGATCTACAAAAATACTCTTATCCATACTCAAATCTATTAGAGCTCAGATGTAAGAGGGACTTGTTCTATAACCACAAGGAACGATATATTTTTATTCACTCAGAGAAGATCTGAAGATATTATAATTCAGATGAACTCTTAGAAGGAAAAGTGAAAAATTACAGATGAATGGAATCAATCCAATCGAATATGTTTAATCGCACATCATGAAAATCTATTCAGAATTATGAAATTTCAAATTGTTATCATCCCGAAATATATAATATTGTTTTTTATTGGAAAACACCAGAGTAGTAGCAATTTTTCACAAAAATATCTCATATACTCGAAATTATCGTAGCTTATGCTCTCAAATGTGCACTGTCTAAAAATGTAGAATATATTATTTCAATATATAGGTAGTTGGTTTCGAATATTTGAATATCAACTTTTGAGTTTGTAGTTGTATCCTTATTTTACCAAAACCATTTATGCAATTTTCTTCTGTTGTATCTAAAACCATTAGAAGGAATAAAGGATATCCAGAACTTGAATTGTCGACTTCTGGTTCATTATATTCATTAATAAACCTTGGGAATCGGTCAAGAAAAAAATTCCTTAACTCCATGAAATTTAAGCATAATTATGGTAATAAAAAATGAAATGAAAAAAATCCATCCTTTTGTCGCCAAATGCTTAATTCGAAAACTGAAAGAGCTATTCAGCAAAATTTGGTATTAGTTAATGGTTTCAACATCACATTCGTCCTCCCAGCTCGTAAACAGGATCCATTAATTATGAAAGCAGAATATCAAGGAATGAAAATATTTGAAAAAAAAACAATTTCTTTGAAACTTGATTATATGCAATAATAAAATTGAAAATATATATTGATGATACTGATTACTATATTTCACACTATTTTTGAGTTTTTTAATGTTCTATGTATTCAGATTTCGTATCAAATGACCCTAATTCGACTCCTGTATAGCTCCAATCCCGATATTATTTTTTTATGTAGATATTCATAATATTATTTTTTTCTCATGTATTGGGATATGTTGCGATAATAGAGGAAATAAATAAATGAATAAATAGCCCAGTTTTATCGCAAAGGAGAGTTGAAATAACATTTTCTTTCGCTTCCGCTATAGTTACGCTCATTATGGCATTAGAAGTATATGAAAAACCGCTAAGTGGTTCAAAATTCCGACCCAAGATGAGTAATACTGCCGTCTAATTAAAGTTACTGGATTGTTGTATGACCTTGGTATTAATTCGTATCATAAAACGAGATTGGTGTTCAACCTTTTACCTTCATACACAAATGGTTGAATGAATTCGAGTCTCTTGTTGATCAATAATAGCTCAATTGGAGTATTTGGACGAGATATGCACATTTGCATATCGCTGATCGAAGTGATAAGTTTATTCCTGGAATCCCCACGATAAAAGATATGAAAAAATGAATTGTGTTATTGATGAACTTTTTTCGTCATTGATTTTGTCGACAGGTTTTTCTATATTTTAAGGAAAATTGTCAGTTTTCTATTCTCATTCGGAAACCATGAAATGAATATCCTAGCTTTCCGTAATGAAAATTCATTTCAAATCAAATGAGAATGTTTCAAACAATTCAATTATACCCAAATAATTTTCGGATATTGAATTTTTCGATAATTACAAGCGTAAATTGCTGAGTAATTCAATAATTGGAAACGCATTGTTGGGAGCTTTGTAGACCATCTACATTTTTGAAAAAGGTTTATAATAGAGGATCAGTCATTAAGTTGCCCATTCTCCTCTATTTTCGATATTTCAATTCGATTAATACATTTCGGAATTATATTCAAGAATATGAAGAAGCTATGGTTTATCACATCAAGTGCGCAAATTGTAAATTAAGCCTCATCAACAAATGGATGAGTGAAATTTTTTAAAGAAGCAAAATTAATAAAAAGCTCCAATATTAAATTTCACCTCAAGCATTATTCGAGATGTTCATTTGAAGTTTTCAGATCGAAAAAAGCAAATGGAATCTTTCATTTGAGGAATTTAAAAAAACCTGCAGTTGAAAAAATCATTTAGAATCTTTGCAGCCATTAATATATGATTACACTTCCATTGATAAATTTTTAAATGTAGGTATCGAATTAATAGGTGAATGGCCCCTATCAAAAACAAGTATTTGGAAATTACGCCAGTAATTTGAAATCCCGTGAGACGACAGTTTGTGTTTTTGTGCAAATCAACACAGGGAAGGCCATTGACTCAATGGGAATATTGTTAGTTCCAAGTAAAACCAGTCCAATAAACATACTGAAAGCTCTCACCTCAACTCTCCATATTTCGATGCCTTCTTCTTGGCCGGCTTTTTCAAACTCAGGATAAACTTGCTTCATTTTTAGTCTTCCAAGAACCGGTGCCAAACAACGACTGCCAGAATCTGGAAGCCGGGTGTATTTTATACGAACTCCACCCGCTAATTTCGGTATAGAAATGACAAATAGAAAAGACGACTACTATAATAATATATGCATTGTTGTTGAGAACCGCAAGTACATTTATGTGAAAACAACCATGCGCATTTTTGTGAGTTTAATTCTGTTATCATACAAAATTCCCTATCGCTTTATCTGATGTTGACGCAGTTTTTATTATTCACTTGTGGCTATTAATTAACCTGGATGGAGCATAAGGCACCTTCGAAAATAATTGCCTCAGGTTTTTCTCCCGATTATTTCTACGAAATTGAAATTTGGTCCAAAAAAATGTTGATCCTCATCATAGTTGAAAAATTCTTTCGAATGTTAAAAATGTGAGAATTCAAATGTGAAAAAAATCATTGACAATGAAGTTCGATTTTTCAAAAATCAAATGAAATATACCCACATCTTTCATTCACTCAATTTAATTTAGACGTAAAAAATTCGAAGTTAATAAAGTTGAGAACCTTTCTGATTCACTCTTGTGTCTTGTGTTTTTCAGATACCATATTTTGTTATTTTCATTTTGAGTTTTCATATGGTTTGGTTCCTAGAATTATTATTATGTTTTCAAGCTCATAAGTTGCTCAATTGACTTCCAATATCGATATTATTTTCATTACGTCAAGACCAAACGCTACAATAGAGAATGAATTATTTGATTTATTGGATTCATCAGAGTGAATTAAAAATACCCATATCATGTGATGATCCTTGATTGAAACATTGAGTTATTAGAAATTTGATTCCTTCGACATAACACCAACTAATATAGCTGAGAATTCTCGAAATTTCACAGCAGATTATGCGGTAAAAACTGAATTTCTGAAAGATAAAATCGGTAAATGCTTGTTTTTTTTTTCTTATTTCTTCAAAAATCTATCACCGGTGTTTTGAATTTCCCTCCTAGAACTGACATTTCAAGGTGACCTTGACAGTTATGCCCCAAGTACACTTTATGACAGAATTTACCCTCTTCTGCTCCCTAAAGCATAGCTGCTAACCAAAAACATCGATATTCTGTAATAATTCTATGTTCTACCTGACATATTTATTAAAAAAAAATTAGTTGTCTATTACCTGTAACTACTAGCAAAAAGGGCGTGAATCTATTAATTGTTTAGAATAGAATTATTTCTAAAGTTTAGATTTCTCAACTATAGTAATAGGACCAGCTCTCGTTAACAAAAAACAAGAGGTCAATTGAATAACATGAAAAAAGTGATGTCTTTCTCTCAGAATGTATCAGCGATTATCGGATTCTTTCGATGAGGCAATTAAATGTAACGTTTTCCTTTCCATTATCTCTTTCATGTTCGGGAATTACTCATATGATAAAGCATGCAAACGAAAGAGTGTGATTACTTGCGTT
The DNA here is from genome assembly GCF_914767665.1 of Harmonia axyridis. Taxonomy (NCBI): domain Eukaryota; kingdom Metazoa; phylum Arthropoda; class Insecta; order Coleoptera; family Coccinellidae; genus Harmonia; species Harmonia axyridis. The sequence goes on from NC_059508.1 coordinate 5,262,576, forward strand.
TCAAAATGAATTGGTAGTTGAATGTTGAGCTATAGAATTTTAGTATGTAATGTTATTTATAGTGTGATATTCTAATAAGAAACCGATGACCAAAATAACAGAAAACAATGGTACCAATGATTTACACTTTATATGGGTTCGCAATATTTTTTTTTATACACTGGTTCGCCATGTGGCTTCTTCATATATTAGCAATATTTTATGGGTATGTTTATCTCGACTTTTCATTTAAACATTGTTAAACACTCCTATAATTTCAGGAAATTCAAACTTCATAGGAAATTACCTCAACCTGCTCCGGACGAACCATATCCTGGTGTTTCAATTCTAAAGCCCTTAATGGGTGTGGATTCAAATCTAGCAACTAATTTAGAAACATTTTTTACCATGACTTATCCTCAGGTGAGTACTTGTTGCAATGAGAGCTTGTGTTGTTCAGCCAATTTCTGAATATATGATATTTCAGTATGAGCTTCTATTTTGCATTGAAGAAGAAGGAGATCCAGCAGTGGCAGTTGTTGAAGGTTTAATAAAAAAGTATCCTAAAGTTTGTGCGAGATTATACAAGGGAGCTACATCAGTAGGTGTCAATCCTAAAATAAACAATATGCATAATGCATTTGAAGACAGTCTATACGAGTTAATTCTTGTGTCTGACAGCGGTATTAAAAGTAAGTTAATTATTTCACATACAAACTTTTCCCATAGTATGCCTAACGTGTATGTGGTGATATAATTTAAAAGTGATTACCTATTTTTACTTACAGTGAAGGAAGATACATTACTTGATATGGTTTACCATATGACTAATAAGACGGGTATTGTTCATCAAATGCCCTTCACGTGTGATAGAAATGGTTTTGCAGCTACTTTAGAAAAGGTGAGGCAATAATCATTTTTTCCATTTAATCTTGTGTGTCATATGTGCGTTTAATTTCAATAATACGGAATTGGGGAAAATCTAAATCGTTTATTGACATTAAAACATTTTGTCAGCAAATAAATATGCATCTTCATTCAATTCATTAATTATTTTCAGATATATTTTGGAACAGCTCAATCCAGGATATACCTGGTAGCAGATTTATTCCGTATCAACTGTCATACAGGTATGTCAACTTTGCTAAGGAAGTCCGTTCTTAAAGAAAATGGAGGTTTAAAAACGTTTGGCTGTTATTTGGCTGAAGATTTTTTTATATGTAAATATTTTTTGGATAAGGGATGGAGAACCTCAATAAGCAGTCAACCAGCTATGCAAAATTCTGGATTATGTGATGTCAACAGCTTTCAAGCTAGACTAACAAGGTTAGAAAATATAGAAATAAGATTTTATCAAAATGATTGGCTTTAAAGAAACAACAATTATTTTACTGCACCCTCTTTTAAATTTTTGGAATTGGTATTCAACACTTCTAAGTAACTGAATAAAGAATATTTCCTATACATGTTCATTACGAGAAAGCTGATATACACTGCTCTGAAAAATTAACACACCACAATTCAATTCTGGAATCGAAATGTTCTTGAACCAAACTATACAGGGTGTCCCGGGAAGAATGCGACAAACGAATACCATAAATTAAGGTCATCATGGAGGACCTGTATCAAGATGTTTCAATCGCCTGAGTGCCTTCGTTGGGGATATACAGGGTGATGTTCATCTTATGAGTGAAATTTTACAGTTCAATAACTCTTTAACTAATCGACCGAATAATTTCAAATTTTGAAGTTTTGTCACCCTTTCCTATTGCCTTCCTTCAATATTTCTGAATTCAAGTAAATCAGATCCCGACTAGGAAAATTTCAGACTTTTCCTATTTTCGTAAATATTGGATCACCCTGTACATGAACATTATGATTTTTTCCCATTTTTGGAACCACAAACAATCAATTTATTGATTGTTGACCGGCTTGGCACGGTCACACAGGGTGATCAATAAACATTCCCTAATGAGTGAAATTTGTTTAGTTCAATAACTCTTCAACAAATCCACCGAATAATTTCAAATTTTGAAGTTTTGTCTCCCTTTACTATCGCCTTCCTTCAATATTTTTGAAATCGAATAAATCAGATCCGGACTAACAAAATTTTAGACTTTTTTTATTTTCTTGAATATTGGATCACTCTGTACGTCAATATCATAATTTTTTTCGTTTTCGTAACCACAACGAATTAATTCATAATCAACATTCTAAAACTCAGCTTGCCTCCGTCATACAGGGTGACCAATAAACATTCCCTCACGAAAGAAGTACAACCGATTCAACCGAATAAGATAGCGAAATCTGTGAAACAACTATATCATATCAACGTGCTCAAAAATGCATTAAAATAGAGGAATATCATTTTGAACAATATCTGCTGAACTGAAAATATTTAATTTTTGATTAATTGTTTTCAAGATCAAATATTTTCAATTTATTTGCTGTTTTTGTTCTATTCTTTATCCAGCTTTTTGATTGAAAGTTTTCCTAAATAATTTGAGGAAAATTTAGGTGAGACATTCGTGAAGGGTGAAACAACTTCAATTTTCGAGATAATTCTATATATATTCAAGATATCTTGAACTATGAAATTTCTTTCATGAAGAAATGTTTATTGATCACCCTGAATAATGACGCCAAGCAGAGATTTGAAATTTTTATTATGAATTAATTCTTTGTGATGAAAACGAAAAAATCATGATATCAACATACAGGGTGATTCAATATTCAAGAAAATAAAAAAGGTCTTAAATTTTCCCAGTCCGGATCTGATTTACTCGATTTCAGAAATATTGAAGGGAGGCGATAGGAAAGGGTGAGAAAATTTGAAATTATTCGATCGATTAATTAAAAAGTTATTCAACAGTGAAATTTCACTCATAAGATGAACATCACCCTGTATATCCCAAACGAAGGCACTCAGGCGATTGAAACCTCTTGATACGGGTCCTCCTTGATGACTTTAATTCATGGTATTCATTTGTCGCATTCTTCCCGGTACACCCTGTATAAATTCAAAGGTATTGATTTTGAAGGACCCTTGGAATGTGTGTTCATGAAATACATTAGAATATCTGCTGTTTAATATTTGAAAGTTGGAGTTATCAAAGAAAGCAGGATTTACAGAATCCTTCAACGATAAAGGTTAAGTTTCGATCTTACTTGAAGAGCTAAATGGGTACCATTGGTCCAGTCCAGGATCTTTTTTCGATAATTCCGCCTTTGGCTAATGCTTTGTCACCAAAAATTTTGTAAGCTCTACAGGAAAATGTAGGCGGAATTCTCTTAGTTGCAGAAACAATAAATAATAATGATGATCTTTATTTCAAAGCACTCTACATTGAAAACATAAAGAAAAATGAAATAGTGTCAAAAATTACATGGTCTTAGTTATCTACACCATAATACTTTAGCGAATATGGTTCAATATCAACCAAGACTTTGTGAAGTTCCTTTTTAAATAGTTTGTGATTTTCTATTATTAATTATTGAAGACCAGGGTCAATAGTCTACTGCGTTCAACTTTTTTAAAACCATCTCAAAACAGTTCAGAAGATCTAGTGTCACCTTGCTCTATCTTACTACTTCCAGAGAAGATTGGATTTTCACGACAGCTGTTACATTTTGTTAAATATATTTTACATTGTCACAATGCCAGTCATCGATTCTGCATTCTTGCAGAGCTTCAAAATAGCTTTCAGCGTTATGGTATCAAACTATTTTTTTTTTTAATTGACAAATATCGAAACCAATTGTCTGATACTCTATAGTTTTGATGTTTAAATTAATTTTCAAGTGGTATATTAATTCCTTCGGGCAGTGAATAACATGGAGAAGTTCACTTTGATGTGAAAATACCAAATCTGATTTCTCATAGTTATAAAAAAATTTTTCATCATAAGAATACTCTTTATTTCTCAATAAACTTTTTTTAGGTGGGCCAAACTTCGTGTAGCTATGGTACCGTTGGTTATCATTTTTGAACCATTATCAGAATGCATGGTGATAGGAGCACTTGCTGCCTGGGCATCTTCAGTGTTATTTCAATGGGACTCCCTGGCATTCTATTTAATACATGTATTATTATGGTTCATATGTGATTGGATTTTATTAACTACGGTTCAGGTATTCATAAATTCTAATATCTTTTATTTGAGCACATTTCCCAACTAATCATGGTTATTTTGTGCTAATCACAGCATACCATACAGTTTATTGAATAACTTTGTTTGAACACTAGAGGTTTAACTCTATCTTTATATTCGAGCATGAGCGTCTCGAGTGATTTATGATTTGAATAAGAATATGTGATTCATTTTTCACTCTGAAGAGACCATGAAAGATGAAAATTCAGTATGTTTAATTTTTTCAGAGGAAGTTTTGAAATCTTGGTTCACAACAAACATAAACTTCTTCTCTGAATATCAAACCAAGCTATTCATAGTACCACTTTTCTCATAACAAAATCATTCGTCTTTTTTTATGTTTTTGTTTAAGTTTCAATAATCCTTGATAAACCCAATATTAATAATTCCATCTTTCCACAAAATTGATTTAATCTAGAACTATTTATTCATTTTGCAGAATGGTTCACTGCCTTTCAATAAATTTGACTTCTTAGTTGCATGGTTGTTCAGAGAATGCTCAGGACCTTATCTCTTTCTTCACGCTATCATCTACCCAGATATACAATGGAGGAACAGGGTATTCAAATTAGCGTGGGGTGGTGTAGCTCAGGAGATTAAACCAAGAATAAAGTGCTAATCTTAAATTATTTCTAAATGTTATCTTCCCCTTTTAGGTAGTGAAGGAAGAAACCTGACATCCCAAGATTTATTATTTAACTGAAAATGAACTTGTAGGGAAAATATTCCAATGTCAGAATTAAAATGAAGCTTCGAAAATTGTCTTAGGAATAGGTATTTATTATTATTATATATTTCACAAGTATGTTAGATTTTCCTAAAGTTTTTTATCGCATTGAAAATGAAGAAATGTCATTTTCTAACAGCAAGCTGAAGAGCTTCTTTGCTTATATGATAAGCATATTGCTCAATATTCTCATTTCCCAGTGACATTTTGCATTTCTCATTAGAATATTCCTTCTATTTCGACTAATTCTTTTCAGTTATCTGATTTAGAAAACTTTTTTTTTTTTCAATTGAAATTTCAATGGATGTAACTCTCTCAAGTTAACTAAATTATGTATTGAAAATGAATTGAGAACTCGAATACATTTTTAATAATATACTCAAGATTCAATGGTTTCTTCGTTTTCGAATTTTGAATGTTTCACCGAAATTATTGCATTTAATTATAATAATTTCCTGAATACCTAAAGTATTACTGATGTCAATATCAAATGAGTATTGAATCGATTAAAATTATAATTACATTTTTATAAATTCTCGAGCATAACGACAAAGTCCAAGAATAAAAAAAGCAATATTAATGTAATTTATACAAGTGAGAGATTTTTAGTTCATATTTTATAAACTTTGGCATTTCGCCCCCTATCTGGCACAAAAATTAGGTTAAATATCAAGTGATAAAAATTAAAATACATTTCAGTCTTCCGTGAAGGTTATATATCTCAATTCTATTTCATTTACAGTTTGAATATTCTAAAAGATTTCCCTATAGCTCATAAATATTGAATCTCGCAGCTTTTTCGAATAAGAGTCATACTCATGAACATTTTAAACTGGCAGGATGCGCTTTTGTTTTTTTAATGCTCAGTTGAAATTGTGTGAATCAGACTTAATGATTCACTCTGAAATTTGCTCATTCAGTATGTTTAGAAAAGTAAATGTTAATTGTATTTGGTATTACATGAAAACTTCAATTAGATACCAAATGGCTGAGGATTATTGCATGTTTAGGTGTTTAGATATTTCCAACAGACTTCTACTTTATTGCATCATATATTGTGAACACTTCTCAGTCAACATGATCAGTACATATTTTTCAAGCTCAGGCTCCTTGATGTTTTCAGTATTCACTATAGTATTTTTCTCAATTGTGTAATTTATGTAACCTTTGGGAACTGTGTTTTGATCTTAACTCGTCTAGATGCTATTGTATACGGAATATATACAGGGTGAATTTCTAGTTGATACTTCTTTTCTTACTGTTGATCGAAATCATTGAGTGGATTGTATCGAAAATGTTCTTCATTCGTAACTGGGGCTTATACTCGATAGTTTGAATCGTTTTTGAAACTGGGATGAACACAATTTGGAAATATTTATTACAGCCAGTTAAAAAAGTACCAACTTGAAAATCATTCGATTTATATATTTCTCTAGATCTCTTTAAGTCAGGGTAGAGTTATTTCTTTGGAAATAGATCTATTTAAGAATAGGGCATAGCATTTATCCCTATAGACAAGACTCGAACACTCACGTTCTTTTATTATCATTGTAACTTAGTCATCTGATTAATGAAACTTTTGTCTTGATCAGAATGAACTGTAAGATTAGATCTCACTGAGGCATCCACTCCTATCAATTCTTTTGGTGCCAATTCGTTTTCTGTTTGATTGATAGAAGTCTGAAGGTATCTACTAACACTCCAATTTTTGTCGATTTCTATCGTTTATAAGAATTCAGAAGTACATTCCAACTGAACTTAATGAAGGAATAATTCTTCAAAAAATCCAATATGTGTACAATAATATTATCATCCTACCCCAGGTTGATGACTTCTAATTTCGTAAATATTATTCAACAAAATCAAATAACTATTATCCCTCAAAATTTTTCTTATTTCGATTGAAATCTACAAAAAAACAGATATATTTTAACATCACAGTACATTTCCGATGTGATATTATGTTTTGATTTTCCATGTTGTAAAAATTTTCTACTTTTGAAATTTGTGATAATGTTTTTTTTCTTATAGTAGACCAACATCAATCTAGTTTACTGTCTATAAATGTATATATTCAATGGAGTATTTCTGTTTTTTAAATAGTGTAAGTTATCATTCAGCTGTGCTTCTCACTGAAAATATTTAGAGAAAATAGAATTTCAAGAGACAATAGATTTGTTCAATGTTTTGATTATTATGCTGATATTTGTTGTAAAAATTTGTTTCAAATATAAGTTATTTCAATTTTACTGTAGCATGAATTTTACGGTGGTGTATTTATAAAATCATAAATGTGACTAAAAAAAGTAAAACTGTCATTGTACTGTTTTTCTAAATGGAAGATAAAAAACTGTTACTGATATTAAAATAGCCAGATTAATTTCTGCAAAATACCCAAGTGAAAATATATGTGAAAAAATCCTGCTCTCAAAATCAGCAAATATTCAGGAGAAAATGCTGAGGAAAATAAATATTACTAAATTCGTAGATTAAACTTCAAATTGAATTAATTTGAAATATTGTGTTGCTAATTTCTGTAATCTCATAGGAATAGTTAATTTTTTACTTGGAATGTCTTGTTACTTTTTGCATATTCACTCAAATCACATAATATCTATTAAAAACTGATTTGTCTTCATAGCAATATTATAATTATTGTTAAATTTATCGCTGATGTACCATTCCATGGAGAATTTGATAGGATTGGATTTATATCGTAGAATGTACATATCAATTTCTGTTTGTTTTTTTTTTATAAATATATTGAAGTTTGTTACTAACTATTGCATTCTTCATCTGATAGTTTTACTGAAGCTTTTTTGATGAGCAAAATCTTCCTATTCTTCAATATTGTCTAGGCAATGACTGCCTTTTAAAATTATTGTGATATGGTATACCACTCTAAGTGGATTGCTATGAGTTAATGCCAAATTTTGCACATTATAACGTAGAATCCTATTTGTTTTTTTATTCCTTTGGTTTATTTATAGAAGTTTTTTAAGTTGCAAATGTAAATAATTTTTTTTATGCTGGAAGGATAATTTTCAGATAATTAATATTTATAACAAAAGGTACAGTATCCTAGTTGAGATTTGAATTGTAAATTCAATTCCAGTTTAACAGAGAGATCCATAATTTAAAACTATAAATAATTAAAACTCTTTTATTATATATCTGAAATAACAAATTATTGAGATTATAACATTAAAATAGAAAACCATATTTCACGATTGAAAAAATATCCTCGCGCTCTTGTAATTACAGTAGAACAGATAAAATTCCTGAAAAGAAACAAGGTTAGCTGAAAATTTTTAATGTCATTCAACTTACCCTATAGTATGTATTTATTCTCCTTTCAGTCAAAATTAATGTTTGTTGAAGTTTTTCATCATCTTTATTTACTTCCTTCCTTTGTTCAAGAATATTCTTTGTTTCTGATAATAGTTTTTTCTTAACTGAGTCGAACCAATGCAATGAATTAAAATGCTCTTCTTGTTCCAACAGCTCCATTATGAAAGCTAGTCCTATAAGACAAAAAACAAAAATACTGGTTTTTCACATAAAAACCTTCTTACCCATTGCGAAGCCATCATCTGTGAATGCTGCTTCATTTCTGTTCTTATTCAACCTCTCTTTGCAAGTTATGATATTTTCCACAAAATTTATCGTCAGAGCAGGTATAATAATGAAAAAATTCTTCAGATGCATATTTTTTGCGTCTGTAAATATTGGACGAAATACATTAACAAGTAATTTGAAATATTCAGTAGCCTCCTCGAAATTATCCAATAATATATTCAACTCTTGTTCGAACTTCATTGTAGCTTTTTTTGTGAGATCGGGAATATCTTCGCTTGATAATACATCAGAAATATTTTCCGTTTTCTTCAAATCTGGTATGAAGCAGGTCCCTTCTGCTAGGCATCTTCTACCTCCAGAACGAATAAGTCTAACATAACCCATGGCGTTACCTACAATACAGTTTGATACCCAAAAAATTCCTCTATATCATTCTCAGTCTCACCTATATGTGATATAAGCTTCCGGAAGAGATCTAGATAACTCTGTCCATCCTCATTAAGACCAAGTTTTTTGATCCCATTATTGAATTTTTCCGCTCTTTCATAAGCATACATTTGATTCAATTCAGTTTTATGAGTAGAGAAGTATTTCAAATCTTTCAATAACCTTGACTTAATTTGCTCATCAAACATAAATTGCGAAAATATGAAAAATTTTTTTTGTAGAAACTGATACGTGAAATTCACAGTAGTATTCATAATACCTATACCATGAGTTCTTATAGAATTTGCGATATGTGATATATTGATAGTGTTTAGGTGCTTATTATTACTTTTTTCTTCAACAAAAACTTGGGAATTGAGATTGTAAAGGTACTTGCTGACAAAAACATTTATATTTCTCATTATTTCTAAAACATCTAATCCTTGTTCAATAGTTTGCATTGGTAGGTTGTCTTCTACTGTTTCAAGATTGTATTCAAGATTAGCCAACCTATAAATCCATAACATGAGTTACCAACTTAAATATTTTCAGGTCTTTCCTACCTTCTCATCTCTCCATAAGTTTTCCAGTCGTGAAGAACAACAGTTGTTAAGTTATAAAACATTGTACTCAAATAATGCTCAGTCTCGTTTTTAGGGCTACAAAAATTATTTCGTAATTTGATAGGCGCGACTGTTGAAAAATTGAGTGAAATGTAGTTCAGAAAAGGATCTGAAGGAGGTAAAACCAAATGTAAATGAGTCTGAAGTCTCAGATTAGTTTCCACATTTTGTATCAGAGAATTCAAAAAGTTTTGTTTAACATTCTCTCCAATTATGAGGACTGTATCTTCATTCAAATTTGTACAATCATCAAATGCTGACAGCATCAACTAAAAAAATCTTTTTAATTTTCTGACAAAAAACAAAACGTCACAACTTACGTAATATCTGGATAAATCGGCTTTGTTTTCGAGAAGTTTTGAGAAGTAGGTAGGTATCAATGATTCACAATGTTCATATAAAAAAGAGCAATCCAATGTTTCATCGAATAAACTGTGAATAGAATTAATCAACTGAAGACGATTTATTACATACTTGATTTCTTGAGAAGTGTCTTTGGATATTCCACTAGCTGACAATGCTAATTTGGCAATTAGCAGGCGATCTTTGGTATTAGGACCTGAAATTTTTTTTTTTTTTTTTGAAGTAGCAGTCTCACTAAATGAATGGCTTTACCTTTTAAAACTTGCTCAGATAAGGAAAGACCTGATAGGACATCTAATTGCTTTTGTTTATAAGACTTTTCTTGTACAAGATTTTTTTTTGCCATCATAATCATGGACAGAGCTTTATATGTTAAATGTTGAGATATAAGCATTATTAAATATGTCTGTGGTTGTAGATTTTTCGTTAGTAAAAATTTAAAACACTTCAAAATCTCAATCAATCTGCAAAAAGCTAATAAATGAGATTTTCCAATAGGCATATTTTGATTTGCATGAAGTCCTAATATCCACTTAATAAGTTCACTCATCCTCTTCAAAATTTTCATAGCTTCAATCAGTATTTCAGTAGACTCCTGAATGTTTTTCAAATCAATGGTAGTCATATTCTGTTTTATTATTTTATCCAAATTCATCATGCATAAAGAAGCCTGCGAAAATAATTTTTCATCTATTGTTTGAATATATATCCAGTAATTACCTGTGAACTTAGAACCTGACTTTCTTTTATTATGTTCAAATTTTTCGAATATAGTATATTTGACCTCATGGTTAAAGAATTTTGAGCTGAGGAATATTTTGTGAACATTGGAGCTTGTTTCAGAAGAAATTCATCTGCATACCATATTTTTTTTCCTGCTAATGTGCAAAAACTCCGCTGTAATTAAACCTTCAATTTATTTTACACATTTATATGCGACTTTTTCAACTCAAAGAATAAAAATTTAATTTACCTTTTTGTTGAATTCTAGCAATTTTTTTGCCGTTTTCTTGTCAACATCACCGTACATACCACAATAAAAAGCAACAAGTGCATTTGCTTGCAACCACGATTGAGTGAACATAATACCGTCTTCATCGCGGTCCAATTCATTTAATATTTCTGTTATGTGAGCAGCAAATTCAGAAGCGACTCCAGGGAAGCAAATGCTTGTTGAGGAGCAATAAGTTGTTACATCCTAGATAAAATGAAATAACATTTAGTTTGGGTTATCGCTAAAAGGCAAAGAATTTTGTTCAAACATAAGTTTGTCTTTACCCGGAATATATTTGCATTAAGAAGCCGACTCTGTATATCCTGTATGTTCTTTTCTAAGAACTTCAGTTGTTCAGGTGCAAAATTGAATTTTTTGGGATCATGTGACAAGTTTTTAACTATAATCAGATAGTGTCCACAATACTGCTTTATAATAGGGGCATCAAGTAAATTTTCTAGCACAATAAGACAAACAAGAAGATCACCTAAATGTTCAATGCTTTCCTAGAAATTGATAATTCAAATAATGTATATAAGAAATATAGAACACTTACTGAAAAATTTGAACCATTGCTTGAAGAATAAAATCCATTGCCAACTAAGGCATTCAACTGAGATAAAAGTAAATGTATAACTTGCTGAGAACGAATCACAATTGAAAATGTTCTTTGAAGCTTTCCAAAGAATTCTTTGATGAAATGAAGAGTTGGTTTTTTATGCATGAACTGGTTTGTAACAGCTGAAATTTTCACAATATGCCAAATATCAATTTCCCAACTGACCTCACATAAATGCCAATCAATAATTGCACGAACTCAAGTAATGAAAGCAATAATGAACCTAATTCTGATTCCCAATGAGACATGAGGTATTAACACATACCTTCGAGATGTACGAACTTCTGATACATTTCTTCAGCTTCTTCAATTATCAAATTCATTTCATAACAAATAGAAGCTAAGCTAGCAAGCATTTTTGTTAGTAATTTATTATCAGAATTGACTAAATTTAAAATGGTCACATTTTCACTGCATTTAGGCTGAAAGAAAGGGAGGATTAGAATGGGTGACATATTTATCCCAATTATCACTTTAATAATTCTGATGGAAAAATATTATCATATGACATAGAGATATTGGGTAATATAATATTTAATTATACCTCCAAGGTGATGATTCCATGATGAATATCATGAATGTTGGATATATATGTCAACTTGTTTTTGAACTTCGTTATCTTTCTGTTGAAATTATCAGAAAATACACCATATTGGTGTAATTGGTTCTTCCCAATAAGTTCTGAAATCATCAAGTTCTTAATATTTTTTGCACAAATATTATTTTATAAAATGAAAGGACTATGAAATTAGGTAAAGGTTGCCAATTCTTTACCAATAATCAAAGTCCAGTAGGATTTTCTAAAAACTTTAGATGAATAAGTAAGATCTATTTTCGTAAAAAAGAGAATCCATTGACGATAAAATCGAAGACAATTTCTGCCACTCATTAAAATAACGTTCAAATAAAGTCTTCTGAAGAACGTTCATTGTCAAGTCTTCTAGACCTTTGTGAGATACCCTATAAAATTAATATAAACATATTGTTTTCAGTGTAGGCATTTTTACTGTTGCACCCTGGACACAGCTCTTCTTATTATAAATATGAGAGCTTGAATTGCTATTGAATAAGTTTATTGTACCCTTATCTTCATTGCTTTAGAACAAAAACAATAGATTAATAACAATGAATAAGTTTTTACGGGTGGATTTGGATAAGATTACATCAAATGAATCTTACTATATGTATCTGCATTGAACTTTCTTCCAGAAAAATTAAAATCCTCCATTATATATTTTCACCAATTCATTTGTTTTCATTTAAAAATGACCTAACCTTAATGTAATTATTATGACATTTACCCTTAGTCCTTAGTGTAAAGAATTAACAGGAAGGAGCATAACATCACAAAACTGATGATCAGAAGGGCATGTGAATATGGCCGACTCAAGTTTCCGGTTAGCAGTAGCGTAGTAGGATAAAAATTTCATTCCTTCAAAAATTATGTTTAGGGGAAAATTGATAATTCTATTAGAAAATCTAGCTGGAAGCCAGCAGTTATAGAAGTACATTGAACTTCATATAAATTAATAACTTTTATTAACGAATTGATTTATGTGAATTTTTTTATTAACTAAAGCGTATGCAGCATAATTCGCCACTCCACATCTATTTTTACGTCTTCTGAGCTTCATATATCCATTTTCACCCCAATGGTTACCCCACCAATTCTTCAAAATCCAGGCATCTTTCGTATAACCAACAATAAGCATTGCATGATTAACTGTATTCGAAGACCAGCTTATATCATCGTACAATGATGAGTTTTGATAAGTTCTATAACTTTCAGGAATTAAAAGTAATTAATTAACAAATCATCGCTACTTGAAGCTGAAAGTTGTAATGTACTGAGTAATATACAAGTCATTTTATATTTAATATTGAGATTTTATCAATTTAACCATACAAAACAAGAATAAGTGAGTATTTAGAATTGAAAATTCTCCTTCATATCAAATTTTGAAAGTCCTCCGTGGCCAAATTTTTTTTTTCAAAAATTTAATTCCACAAAATGCTGGATATCGTTTCACAGTCGTTCACAGTCCTTCTAGAAATTACCTGATTGCAAATCGATGATATTCATCAAGATTTCCTCAAGATATCAAATTTTGAAGCAAATCCGGCCATAAACTCTCTCAGTAAAATTTTCAAAATCGAATTATTTTCTGGGCTTCCATAGTGCCATCTAGAAAAAGTAACTCAAACCCGGTTTAGGTGAGGAGGTACCCATCACAGGATTCTATACGAGTGGGACCGCACAAATTGTTAGTTCAGTGAAATGCGGATAGATAGCTTGTAGCCACATTGCTTACTGTTTTAAATTTGGTTTTTTGTGAAAAATAGCATTATTATTTATTAATTCAATTGTCATCAGTTCTGCATAAGGCCTTGATCACATATTTTATGGATTATTTTAGGGGATTATGAAATGTTTGAATTAGATCGGTCGATTTTTTCTCCAACTATGACCTTCGATATTTTCTCGCCACAAAAAGTTTCTGATTGAGATCGACTTCAAAGAAACCGAAAACAAGATGATTGTAAACGTTTGTAATCGCTCAATTACCTGGTTTACGAATTATAATCTCTGAATGGCATATTGGGGATTCAATTCTTGTACCAATTGCCTTTTATAGAGGTGTAGCTTTAAATCTTAGTGCAAAATTCATGGTATATTTTTTTCAATGAGCTCATTCAGTTTTCTTTATCATAATCTACTTTCAATAGATTCCAGCAACAGAAATGTAAATTTCACCCTCAGTACGCAATCGTTAACACTAGCTCCTGGGCCATATTACCCGCTAGAGATGAAAGAGCACTAGAAGCAGCAATAGCAAAAATTGGTCCAGAAGCAGCCTCAATTAATGCGAGTCCTCATACTTTTCAGCTTTATCAGTAAGTGTCAAACAATGACGTTCTACCTACTATTTTCACAAATCTGTGGTCATAGTTAATTCTGTCCGCCCATCTCGTATCATCAGAACCTCTTATCTAGATAAACCATAATAAATTACATCTCACATATACAGTTATATGGTATCCAAGGGCGAATGAATAAACGAGCGCTAAAAAGCTGTTGAATGCTTTTTGAAACTTCCCATGCAGACAAGATTAGCTGAATTCACTGTGGTTACATTACTGTGAAGGGTTATAATATTTCTTTTTGCAGTAAAGAAGTGTACGATGATATAAGCTGTTCTTCGAATTCAGTTAATCATGCAATGCTTATTGTTGGTTATACGAAAGATGCCTGGATTTTGAAGAATTGGTGGGGTAACCATTGGGGTGAAAATGGATATATGAAGCTCAGAAGACGTAAAAATAGATGTGGAGTGGCGCATTATGCTGCATACGCTTTAGTTTAAACTCCAGTTCAAAATGCGTCAGATAGAACTGCAGTCTTCAACAGCAACACATTTTTATTCACTTTAGCTAAGAGATTTTGATGATTTTTACAAGTTCAGAACTACTTATAGGATATTAATCGTATTTCCTTTATATTTTTTCAGTTGATATTTACTCTGAGAATGACATTGTTAAAATAAAAGTTATTTTTAAAAAACATTTGAACTGTTATTTAATGTCTCCAATCCTTCAGAGGTGCCTACGTATCCCAGCAAAATCATATATTGAAAATTATCGTTTGTTTATAATAATCTGAAGCATCTTGAATTCTTCCATTATACAGCCTACTTTTTATTAGATTCGAAAATGAGAAAAAATTTTAATTTGTTTTCCAAAGATTTTCTGGAGAACCATTAAAGTTATTCGCGTAAAATTCTATACAATATTCAACCCCATCGGGTTACATTTTAAACGTTGTATACAACATTGAACTATATTTAGCAGTATTAAAATATTTATTTTATCAACATAACAACAAGAAATATATTAACAATAGAATCTATTATATTAAATAGAAATATTCTTTTCAAGCTGATTTGAAGCATCTTCGCCATCAATTGACTATGTAACTGGTCGTAGCTGTAAGAATTATCAGAAATTTAAATGGAGAATATATCTTAAAAATTCACATACCTTTGAAACGAAGTATTTGATGTCTAATATGATTTGTTCTCGAATCTTCATCTCATCAGTCATTGTTTCTGATGTAGACGATGAAGGCTCCTCCAAGGATGAGATATTTCTGCTTTTCAATCGACGCAAAGATTCTTCTGTTTTACATACTGGTTGCAAAACATCCTTCACTAGATGGGAATATCCAGAAAATTGAAAATAATGTCAAAAAAAATATATGATCTGATTTATCAAAAATATATATTACAAATTTTTTTTACATAGTATTAAGACATTCTCAAAGAAAACTTACTGCTGACTGATCTTGAGAATCACTTTATCAAGTAAAGGTTCGCTTATTTCATTATGTTTTTAATATTCATTGATGACCTTTTATGCTCTCTCAATTGTGAGGCTCTTGCCTATGCTGATGATCTGAGGCTGTTCATGAGAATAAATGGAATTAATGACCAATTACTTCTTCAGTCAAGTTTGGAGTTGGTTCAAGGTTGGTGCTTGCGGAATGGACTTATTTTAAATTTGAAGAAGTGTTTTAAAGTTAGCTTTCGATTATCACATTGGTGGTGATTTTATTGCGGCTGGAGATCGTTTTCGTGACCTGGGAGTTTGGTTTGACAGTGAGCTGAGTTTTGTTCCACATGTTGAGGATCTGTGTTCATCTGCCTGTAAGTCTTTGGGTTTCCTGTTCAGGAGCTTCCGTGAGCTAGACGATCTGTCTGCTCTCAGAAATGTCTACTTTTCACTTGTTCTCAGTAGGTTGGAGTACGCTAACATGATTTGGTTCCCAATTTATGCAACGCATCTTACTCCCACTGAGCGAGTTCAGAGGAAGTTCCTGAAATACGTCGTATATAGGAAGACAGGCATATATCCGGAGCGTGGTGTCGATCTTTCCGGCATAATGGAAGAGCTGAGGCTTTCAACCTTATTTGAGCGTTCAGCAGTGCCCAAGTGGACGAAAAAATTACAGAATAACTGCCTTCATTGAGCTACAATTCGTCATAAACTTGACTTCCTTCAGCCTCTAGATGAATTATTCACATAGATGATACTGAGGGAAATCAATTTTTATTGTCAAATAATATCATTCTAAATTAATAGGTAATATGACACCTATGGTATGTTGCCCCCCTCAATGAATAGGTAATTATATACATATTATTGATTACATATTCGTATTAAAAAACCTGCTTTGCAAAAATAATTAAGTGACTGAGTCCCTTCCGCCTATAGATGCATTATTTACATAAATGCCACTTATGGAAATCACCTCTTTTTTTAAATATTTTCCCCTCAAAGAATAGGGAATTATATACTTATTATATTCACAAAATAAACAGGAACTCCTTTTTCATAGCAAATTTCATTAACACCTTAGAAGTTAAATATGTGTGTGACACAATTCATTAGAAGGAGCATTTGACCAAGCCGAAAACAAATCTTCAATCTCTTTCCTTTTAGGAGATATCTTTTCCGAGTTTTGTGGTAAAATTTTCAAGAGGGTTCCATCAGACAATTTTTCTACCGATGAACCTTGAACATTATGGTCTAGAGAAAACTAATTTACAGTTTACATAGGTGTATACCCTCAGACCTAATATAGAAGTGACGACACATCAATTATTTCAGTTTTTCTTTACAATTCCAAAAATTCAATTCAGTAAAGATTTGGCCTCCATATCATCTATATTCAATTCTCTGAACTTATAATTTGCGCAGCAAAACACGAATAGGATCCTATGACGTTAGGCCTCTACAAACGATTGGTTGGAGCTACTTTTCCTAGATGGCGCCACATAGTTGAATCCTAGAAATATAATTTGGTAAGTGCATCTGCTTATAAAATGTATGGAATATTTTGTAATGCTTTACGAAAAGAGTTTCTGCTTAGTTCAGCTACAAATTTTGATATTACGAAGAATCTTCGATTTTCCACACCTATCCGCCATTAGTGTTTCCTGAAAGATTTTGGAGAAAAAATTCAAAATTTGACATCATAAAGAAATGTTCATACTGAGAAGCCACCTCAGCTACCTGCAGTCGGTTTTGATACCCAATCCAGAATATACGACCTCGAAATCTTTCAAAACTATTCTAAAAATTTACCTCAAGGTTTCAGGCAACTAACAAGAAGAACCCTGAAAAGTCACTTAAAGAAGTATCTACTGGAAAAGGCCTAAAAGAATGGAAGAATTCATGCAAAAAAGGGAACATCTAGAAATAGATATCAGTTATTATCATCACAGCCTATTATCTAATTTACTCCTGAAATGCATTCAAACAATATTCTAGTACAAAAAAGCTCTTTGTGGTTTGGTAGGTATCTATCGAAAAACATTGCTGTGCCTACCTCAAACTACTGAAGTCTATCCCATTCATTGATGGTGACAACATTCTAAAAAAAAAGTGTTCTCCATAAGTGTCATCTATGTATTAATTTATCTATAGGCTGAAGAGAGTCAGGTTTAGTACCAATTACAGCTCAATGAAGGCAGTTATTATTATTAGAGCTTCCACCAATTAAGTAATTTACTCCTGAAATGCATTCGATCAATATTCTAATACAAAAAAGCCCTTTGTGATAAGTTTGGTAGGTAGGTATCTATTGAAAAACATTGTTGTGCAGACTTCAAAAAACTGAAGTCACTTAATTATTTAAGTTGAGCAGTTTTTTTGGTAAGAATATGTAGTCGACTATAAGGACATAATTACCTATTCATTGAGGGTAACAACATTCTAAAAAGAGCGTTCTCCATAAGTGTCATCTATGTATTAATCCATCTATAGGCTGAAGGGAGTCAGGTTTGGGACCAATTGCAGCTCAATGAAGGCAGTTATTGTCATTAGAGCTTCCACCCATTATGTTATTTACTCCTGAAATCCATTCAATTGATATTATAGTACAGAAAAGCCTTTCGTGATAAGTTTGGTGGGTATCTATTAAAAAAATAATTGTTGGGTATACCTCAAACTGCTGAAGTCACTTGATTATTTTAACTTAGCAGGTTTTTTAGTGAAAAAATGTAATCGATAATAGGTATATAATTACCTATTCATTGAGGGTGGCAACATTCCAATAGGTCCATTGTCCAGGTGTCATCTATGTAAATAATTCATCTCGAGGCTGAAGGGATTCAGGTTTATGACCAATTGTAGCTCAATGATGGCAGTCATTCTCATTAGCGCATTCACCAATTATGTTATTCACTCCTGAAATGCATTCAATTAATATTTCGGTTCAAAATAGCCTTTTGTAATGAGTTTGGTAGGTATCTTTTGGAAAACATTGTTGTGCAGACTTTAAACTGCTGAAGTCTCTCAATTATTTCAACTCAGCGGGTTTTTAAGGGTGAACACATTCTAAAATAAATTGTTTTCCATAAGTTTCATCTATGTAAATATTTCATCCATAGGCTGAAGGGAGTCAGGTTCATAAACAATTGCAGCACAATGAAGGCACTTATTGTCATTAGAGAATTAACCAAGTATGTAATTTACTGATGAATATAATAACGAAATGCAATCAATAAATATTCTATTACAAAGGAGCCTTTTGTGATAAGTATGGTAGTTTGAAAAATATTGTTGTGCAGACTTAAAACTGCTAAATTTACTAATTATTTCAGCTCAGCAGGAGTTTTAGTACGAATATGTAATCAATAATAAGTATAAAATTACCTATTCATTAAGGGTGACAACATTCAATCAAATGTGACAAAATTTGTTTTCCATGAGTGTCATCTATGTAAATAATTCATCTATTGGCTAAAGGGACTCAGGTTTATGACCAATTGCCAGGTCAATGAAGGCAGTTATTTTCATTAATGAATCTACTAATTCTGTAATTTGCTCTTGAAATGCATTCAATCAATCTTCTATACAAAAAAGCTTTTTGTGATGAGTTTGGTAGGTGTCTATTGAAAAACATTGCTGCAGACCGCAAACTGCTGAAGTCCCTTAAATTTCTCAGCTCAGCAGGTGTTTTAGTACAAATATGTGACCAATTTGATGTATTTAATTACCTATTCATTAAGGGTGACTACATTCTCCAAAAAAAGTGTTCTCCATAACTGTCATCTATGTAGATAATTCATCTATAGGCTGAAGTGAGTCAGGTTTATGACCAATTCCAAGCTCAATGAAGTAATTTATTGTTATTAATGCATCCACCAATTATGTATTTTCCTTCTGAAATGCATTCAATTAATATTCTAGTACAAAAAAGCCTTTTGTGCTAAAACTTTCAATAATTCTTTATTATAAAATTTCGAAAATACAATCACTAATTGTATATTAACGATTTTCAATCAAATTCTGTGACGTCTCTGTGTTTCCACACATTGGAAATGTGAATTGAAAATATTTCAACACAACAACTCTTCTAGCAGATTTGATACACTTATCATTCCACTGTAAGTCTTGTTGTGGGCTCCACATACATACTTCGGGATAATAAATATAGTAATTTTTATTCAAATCAAAGAAGTACACACCTAACTGAACCATACTTTGAATTACCTAACACAATCTATGATCTATATGGTTGTCAATTAATAGTTAATTGGTTCAAACCGAACAAAGACCAGAATTGCTCTACGAGCATAAAAAAGGATACAACATTTGAACTGTAATTTAGAATATATGTTTTTCATTTGTTATTACTTCTGTTTGTGGCAGTAGTAGTTTGGATTTCTAAAGAAAGAGTGTTTCACTATCGCCTAGAAATCTCATTGTGATTCATGGTCCAAAAATTGAGAATCTGCTGATGTATTTCTCTAATCTTCAAGCACATAAGTACAAGATCCGAATAAGAATTATTCAGATAAAGATCAGGAACATTATCCACTAGTTATTATTTTCTAGTAATTCTATTATTCATTTTGTAAGTAGTTCTTAATAAGATTCCTAAAAAGAAACGAACTAGGATAAATTATAAATACAATTCATATGTTGACTTCTTACCGTGCAATTTGGGTAAATACGTATCGTTATCCAGATTCCAGACTGAGCCTAGCTGTTGAGAATTATTTCAAACTCAGAGGAAGGAGCATAACGTCCCATAACTGATGATCAGAAGTGTATCTGAATATGGCCGACACGCGTTTCCGCTTAGCAGTGGCGAAGTAGGATAAAAATTTAATTCATTCAAAAATAATACATTTCGGTAGCAGATATAGGGGTACATTGAACTTGATATAAATTAATAAATTTTATTAACGAATTGAATAATTACAAAAATCAACAATTAAGTACTATAATGGAATAATGAATAAATCTGTGGGTTTATTCAAACTTCACATATAAGATTCTATATTGAATTTTGAAGTTCTATCTTATTTATAGTTTTGTAAAGGACAGCTTGGAATTGTGAACGAATTTAAGGAATGGGATAGATGAATGATTATAATAATAAAAATAATTTTCATTAACAAATTAGAAATTGAGCAATTACAATCATCCTTAATAAGTATGTACTGGGTATAATGAATTGATGGAAAAATTTGGCTGCTATAAAGAATAAATTCTTTAACTCGGAGTGTGTCTCCGATTTTATTGGAGGTATGTCATCAAAAAGTGGGGGTTTGCTCTCTAACTGATAGTCTGGGTACACATTGTTTATTTGTCAAATTCTACAAAAATTAACAATTCGTGTATTGAAAACCAATATATTATTCTATTTCCCAACATGATGAATAGACAAATAAACTAAGCTTGGATGTAGATGAAAGTCAAGACATACCTGAGAATCTAGTAATTGAATATAAATAATCATGATCCATTAGAGTACTTTGCACACATTTGGAGGGTCTGGGTCACTATTGCATTATAATTTTTCACCTGAAATAAACATATATAGGTACATAGAAAATGCATGATTTTGGTTAGCAAATTTTATTATAAATAAAGAAATATCCTTGGGCGGACAGAATAAAAATCAACAAAATAAAATTTGTGCAAAAATCGAGGAAACTGGAAAACATTTATATGTGGAAAATGGTTGTCAATTTAATATACTTACATATTTTAAACCATCTCTTACAATTGTTGGTACAGCACTTTAGCCTTTGGAGTTTGATCAAAAACAATCATCAGCAAAATGACGAGAACATAAATAACTTTGAGTTTTAGAATCAAATTCAGGCTCATTTAATAAATGAATCCATGCCGCTCTCCCCTTTTCATCTTTTGGAAATCTAGAGCGTTAAAATAAAATACTTTTACACTAATAACTGATAATTATTTTTCCTTTGATGTCCTATAATCAATATTTATTCACAGAATAACGCAACTATCTAGTAATATGATGATAATGATTCAATGAAGAAATAATAAACCTGAAAAATGTAATAACCAAAAGAAATCCTTGTCTTACCCTATGATACGCCTATGGAATTTGTGGGTTAACTTTGACAGAACGAAACGTGTAAGTTGACACATGGAAGTAGAGATGAGCGATACTAAATCACGTTGTGAAACGTGATCGTTACTATATGGTCATTGCTTAGGTATCGGATTCATTCCGTGCTGTTTGTTATCAATATTTGTATGAATTACCAAAATCTTAGATCGTTTATCGGTGCAGCTTGAATTGGTGACATTTTAAATTAATTCCCAGCAGGGGTAAATAAGCTAGCCAAATAGCCTATTCTTTAGAGCTAACAGATTTGTGAAATCCTTGTATGAATAATTTTTGACATCGAATAAAAAATAATACACACAAATTCAAAAGTAAATATATATATTGAAACAATGAATAAATAATAAAATTCGAATTTTATTTCCACCACCAATTAGGCAGTATTTTAGTAGTTATTATTTCTTTGTAGCAAATATTATAGTCCTACAAAAATACTTCAATTACTTCCTAAAGCCGGTGACGTTGCCGACGGATGCTGGGATTGTCATAAAAATATACAATTATGCAATTGAAAAAAGGGTCCAAGCAATAAAAACATCAGGCTTCAAAAATCAAAATTTACGATTGCAACAAGGAATATAACGCTTGTGTATACGAACGGTGATATGCCCTGGAACGATCTGTTATCTGTTTCAACTGTGATCACGTCACGCTCTGTATTCGTTTTGCGGAACTGTGACTATCTGTGATATTCTGATATCAGTGATTAACAGTTTCGCTCATCTCTACATGGAAGGTATCTGATGGCGGATTTCCGTTCACCAGTTTTAACAAAGGAAAATCGCCTTATGCTACTTCTTGGTATTCTGTGTTTTAAGGTTTCAATTGTATAATTACAGACTAGTAATCTGTGGTATAATACTAAGCCGCAGCACCATTGATAAAAAAAAATATAGTGCAATATATTAGTATTCTGTGGTGCAAACCTCATATTATGACTTTTATTTTCAATTAGTACCCGGATGAAACCGACAATTTGTAATCATTCTCTATGAATTCGATTCTTGTGGAATCAATAAGTGACCTTGAGTGTCCCGCCGAATTCGTAGCTAGGTTGCCAGTTCGCAAAATTAATAAGGTGTTTGAAGAATGTCATAGAATTAAAAGTAAGTCAGAAATTCAATTTCCCGCCAACGGCGCCAACATTATTAACGTGCTAGTCATCTTGGTTTATATCCTGAAATCGTGTTTTATCTTTTACTTCAAAATAGGCTATGCAAGAAAAACTGCTTTTAGTTCAACCCTAATTGTGGATCCAGGACAAATCTTCAGTGACGAAGAAATTCGAAGAGAGAAAGTGACACTACAAAGTTTTTGTTTTGCGACTCCCTTGGAAGGCATAAAATGGTGCACGATGCTCGAGTGTGATAGATAGATAAATCTTCTATATTTCAGATCTTACAAAGTTGTTACATTAGAAATGAAATTACGTCAAAATACAGACCAAATATATCCTACGACAGACTATTGGAATTAAAATATTCATCAAGATTATACGATTCCAATCGAACCAGCATTTTCCTCATTAAGTTCTTAAAAGTCTCTACATAACTTATGCTTGTCACAGTTCCTTTTTAAGGTACTTTGATGACAAAGTACATATGCCACTGACTGTTAATATCTTATGTTCTTTATAAATGTTACGACATGAGTGGTCAGGTGGACAGCCCACAAGACATCTCAGGATACGCTTCTGACATAGGAAGACACTGTGTGCAGCTGGAGTGTTTCCCCATACAACAATTCCATAAGAAATTCTGGAGTGTATTTCAGCGTGGTAGAATTTTAGGAAATGGTCCAAACTTAATGCACTTTCGAGGTTTCTCATTTGATAGAATTTAGAACTTCACATAATTTAATACAGAATACAGTGGGTTCTAAAGGACAGAGTGGAATTTAAGAATACTCCTAGAAACGTAACATCCATTATTATATCAATGGTATTATTATTTATTTTGACGTCTAGTATTGGTATGTTTGGGTTTTGATGAGTATGAAATGTTGTACAGTTAGTTTTAGTTAGTTTGATCTGTCAGAGGACCAAGAAGATAATTGAGAGGTATGTTTTAGGTCTTGCCCTATCGCTTTAATCTATGAATATTGAGATGTGCTACTTGTAGTAAGCTCTATAGAACGTAGTCTATTAGTTTTAACTTAAGATATAATTGAGCACAAGTTCTTCAGTCAACTTGAGTGAGTTAATATTTCCATACTGCATCTTGTCATTTCTGTGTATATTATCTATATAAGCAGATATCCCAACTATTTTTCTATTATGTACCTACTATTATTCTCAATTATAACCTTGAGACTGTGGATTTTTGTTTATTGTTTTGTTTTACTTTATCTTATTTATATATATTTCACTAGTTTTGAAATTGAAACCTTAAATTTTATGTAATTGGTGAACAAATATCATTATTAAATTATTTATTTTTATTTGTTAGATAATATAGAATCCGATTTGAGTTCTCTAAAATGTATATGAATTATACTTTGTTGAAGGTTATCGATTAATTTCTAGGCAAATTTTACTTGGTATAATAATTGTCTCAGATTATGGAAACATTACATCAATGTGTGGAGGCATATATGATCATTGCGCTATCGTCCATGAAGAAAACTTTGTGGACTCAAATGACCATAATATTCATACTAAAAATGTAGAAAATATGTGGATGAGAGCTGAGAAAAAACTTCGTAGGCAATTTGGTACTTCGGAAGGATTGTTTCATTCCTATCTATATGGTTTTGTGTAGAGAAATCAGTACTCGAAAGTCGAAATCCCAAGTTTCGATTAAGTAATTTAAATATAATAGTTGATTTATATCCTTTCTCAAAATGAAATATGAAATTGTATTTTTTGAATTATAGAAAGTGTTCGAGTGAAGGTTTTCTTTACTTGGTTCTTTCCTTCATTAGCTCGTTGATCCAACTGTGTCAAATTGAAATAAATTTTTAAAATCATTATCTTGCTTTTTATTCAATTCACTCAAAATATAACATTAATGTGAAAATTGCTTAGTCAAATATGCAAGGTAGTCGAGAATTATGTACATTAATTTCTAGAGCTGATAGTACCTTCATAAATAAGGGTAGTTCTTGTCATATAAACTGTTTGGAAGATATTTTAAAAAACAAGGATTTCGTTCCTTCAAAGGGTGGCTAGTGGAAACTCTCTTATTTTTCAGTTTTGGAAAAAATCTACCTACAAGAAGAAGTATCTTTATTTTTTTTTAACGTACAATAGGCTCTTGAAATTAATCTAGGTACATAATTCTGGACCAGCTCATATAATTGTGCAAGTTTAGACAAATATCCTTAGCAATAGACAATGAGAAAATAATTCAAATTCATAATTTACTATGATTGAGTATGCTATCAGTCATGTCTCGATTATTATCAATAGACCAGTATAGTTTAGAAAGTTGAAATCTCCTAACAGGAGGAGATTCATATTCAAATATTTTTAAAATGAAAGTCTGTAAAATACCGGGCTTTTAGCCCTTGATGCAGTCGGCTGACTTGACCACGGTTCGGAATTTATTAAATGATCAATTTATAATTATTCAAGTTATTTATCTACCAGAGTTTGAGTCGTTTTAAATGGGAATAAATGAAAAGTGTTTTCTTTTAGTCCCATTTAAAACGACTACGATCAATTTATTCTCTCTAATAGATCAATTAATATTATTCTATTTCATTATTTCATTCACTCATCAATTTTTATATGAATATATCTTATTTCCTGAACAGATTCACTTAGATAAACTGTTGAGGAAATCTACTCTATGAACCGATTCCAGAGGTTGAAATAGGAAATTTTATGTGCACAATCTGGCAACAAAAACCGTGAAATGACATTTTCTATGCTCACAAATCTTCTTCTTGATTTAGCAAGATTACCTTGAATACGAATACGAATCCGAGTTATTAAATTTTGACCATGTTATTCGAGTTTCGAAGCACTGATTCGAATATAATTTAATTAATTGATATCGAAAATAAATTCAATTATCTATGATTTCATTGATATACTGGACAATCTAAAAACTCTGGAATAGAAATTAAAAAATATTTTCTTTCAGATAGCACTCAATGAAATTCACCTTTTTCTGAATAAATTTGAGATATCATGAAAATCTGTACCATGCAGTTCCTAAATGTGATTCATTTAGCTATATAAAATCTATTCTCTTAAGAATATCTCAATATTTTTCCTAAAAAAAATTTAAAGCGCGTTATTCCCATAGCCATATTAAGCTATTTCAATACTTTCTTTATTCGAATAACTCAATATTTCTCATTAAAAAAATTAATAACGCTTTATTCACATAGCCATTCAGCTATTTCAATGAACAACTGATGCGAAAAACTAAAAAAAAAAAAAAAGTTAAAAACGCGTTATTTCCATGGGAATTGAGACGTTTTAGAAGCAAATTAATTGCAGATAAGTTATCTGCGGGATGAAATGTTTCTTGTATCAAATTTTCAGGTTAATTTTTTTTTTGGAAATGTATCTGGGGTTAATATAGTTTTGGATTTTTCGAAAGATTGACCGATCGAATTTGGACATATTTTTGTGTTAGTTTAGATGTTTCGCGGTCGAAGATACGAATCAGGCATCGATTTCTACCTTGGTTTTTCCGAAAAAATCGACTAATCGAATTCGAAACCGACTTCAGATAGCTTTTCAATATGAAAATTTCTTCATGATATCAAATTTTAATTTTTTTTTGTGAAATTCCAAAAAGTTCAAGACGTTACAGTTCCAAGTTTTTTCAGGAAACATCTAATGGTGGATAGGTATGCAAGATCGAAGATTTTTCGTTATTTCAAAATAAGGAATGAAATGCAATAAACATAACTGATTCTATTCAAACAATAAAATTGTTTGTAAAAACCACTTTTCACTCTACTTTCAATAATATTCATAAGGCTTTCCAGAGCCAAATCAATACAAAAAGAAAATCACATATAGGTGGTTACTAAACAGTATACACTTTATAAAAAATATGAAAATAATTCTCATTTAAAGTTCGCCTTAGTTCAGTAAATTGTGAATAGATGGCTTAGAAGCAAATTCTCCATTGAATTTTTGGAATTTTTCATTCAAAACTGACATAATTGATGTGCCATCACTTCTGCTTCAGGTTCAAGCGCATACACCTATTCAAACTGATTATTTATTTTCCCTATACCATAAGGATTAATGTTCATCGGTAAAAGTAGAGTGTTAGATGTTAAATTGAAGAACATACTGAAAAACTTTTGAAAGTCTTTTCTGAAAAATTGTTGTGAAACTTCCAATAAAACAAAGATCAAAGGAAATCATATACATTCAAAATGGGATACGTGATATAAGCTATCTAGTCTAGAGATACTGGTTTCAAGATTGCAATTTGAACTTGATTTGATTTGAATTTTTTTTCAAGTTTCAAGTACACTTGACAAGTTTTCTAATAAATTTGATACTTTATGTAGTAAATAAATGGATTTTTCTGTTTCATACACCTTAAGAGCCACTGGTATTACCTATAATTTTAGTAATATTTTTATTTGTAGCCAGGGAATGTTGAATCAAAAACTGTAGTGGGATGGACGTATTTATTAAATTGTGATAAACTTTCCGTTGTATAAATAAAACTTAACATATTCATATAATTATCTTATAAAGAATAGGTGTATATCAAATAAAAGGGACATAAAAATTATCCTGTTGTCGTATGTCTTGTATGAAATAATTCCGACTATTTAAGCTGATTACAATGAACTTATGCTCTTACACATCCTTTTTTTTTAGAAACTTAACAGTAAGCACCCAGTATTTCCGCAACAAGTTTATTATACTCATACTTGTTTGCGCCATTTCTGGTATGTATATTATGTATACTCAAAATACCATTTTAATACTGGTCGACTTACAGTTCCTTTTCGATTTTAATAAGTTCAGAAATGCCGTCGTACATTTCTTTAACAGCATCGAATTCGGTTAAACCCATTCTTCTCTTGTTGGATATGTCGTATATGCCCCCTTCAGCCTCGGTGTGTTCTCCACGAGTGCCACGTACTTGGAGATTGAACTTGCCAGCAATCTCGTCAAGTTTGGCTTTGTTGGAGGCCAGCTTGGGGACCTTGATGTGAACAGAAGCTCTGACGGTGGTACCTAAGTTAGTGGGACAGAAGGTTAAGAAACCAAGTCTGTCATTGTGGGAAAATGGTAAACGCTTTTCAATCTCATTAACTCCAGTTACAAGACGACGGTATACTTGGCCAAGATCTCCACCCATTTGCATTGAGATGATCCTAAGATGATCTTCTTCGTTGCACCATACCAGGAATGATTTTGCGTCGTTGTGGAATATACCACGACCAGTTGGCCAGAATCTGCAAGCGTTTGCTGCCTGCAAGAATCGGTCACCTTCTTTGAACAAGAAGTGATCGTCAATCAGCTTTTGTTGAGTCTCCTTGTCCATTCCAGTCAACGGATAGAAAGTACCTGCAATCGTATTTTTTATAAGTTAAACATGAGACTCCATATTTTTTCGCTATTCATTATTGATTTATGGAAAACGAGAGTTACCTTGAGGTAACTTATTTGAAAATGTTCAATTGGGGTAACAGTATTTACAGAAATATCAGGTATGGGAAGTGTATGGAAAATTAGTCTGCATCATAAAGTTATTCTCGATTGGCTTACGAGTCAAATTCTCGGGAGGTTTTAATTTTCTGTTTTGATATGAAGAAACCTGAGGCTGAGGCTCATCAAATGCTCTCAAATATGGCGAGGCCGCTTTTGGTGAACGTGCCGAGAGTGGTTTCAATGCTTCAAGAACGGTGATTTTGACGTCGAAGACCAGCATGGCATGGATGTTGAAAAGAGAAGGTTTCCGAAGATGCAGAATTGGAGGCATTAGTTGATCAAGACTCGTGTCAAACGCAACAAGAATTGGCAGGATCATTGGGAGTGACGCAAAAAGCCATTTCAAAACGCCTGAAAGTCATGAAAATGATTCAGAAACAAGGAAATTGGGTGCCGTACGAGTTGAAGCAGAGAGATGTTGATAGGCGTTTGTTTGCTTTTGAACAGCTGCTTGCAAGGCATAGACGGCTTCCACTTCGACGGCCAAACCGAATATTCATGGTTCCAAAGTCATGCTCAGTATTTGGTGGGACCAGCTCAGCGAAGTGTATTATGAGTTGTTAAAACCGCCTGAAACAATCACAGGGGGTCGTTATCGAATGACAAATGGCCGCAATACAACGAGAGACATGATGAAGTGAATTGACAGCATGACAATGTTCCACCCCATGTTGCGAAAGTGGTCAAGGCATACTTGGAAACGTTGAAAAAGGAAGTCCTACCCCACCCACCATATTCTCCAGAAGTTGCACCCTCGGACTATCTTTCTTCTTTTAATCAATGGCACACGGCCTGGCTGACCAGCACTTTCGGTCCTATGAAGAAGTAAAAAATTGACGGATTCGTGGATCTCTTCAAAAGGTGAACAGTTTTTTCAACGCGGGATTCGTGCGCTGCCCGAAAGATGGGAGAAAGTAGAGGCCAGCGATGGACAATACTTTTAATCATAAATGTATAACCAGTTTTTCACAATAAATCCTCGAATTTTCGGAAATAGACACGAAATCAAAGATTTTCAGAAGAACTGAAGCATTTTGCGCGCAGAAATTTTCAAATTGGAGACCAGAATCAAAATTATTCTTTGAATAATAAAAATAATAAATGTATTCGTAGAAATATTATGCAAACAATACACACTACAAATAACAATACATCCAAATAACCTAAAACCAAGAAAGAAGTGAAAAACGTTGAATGAGAAAACATGCATAGAACATTGAATAAAATGAGATTAAACCATTAACAACTGAAAAGTACAGAGAAAAGAATTAAGATGGAATAATCTTATTAATTTTCCTTTTTTTGAAATTGAACAAACTGAATATGACAACAATACCTTTGAGTTCTCCTTCCAATCCAGACAAAGTAGATGACACTTTCTGTTCCATCTCTTTGTATTGCTCTTCAGTTAGGCAGGGGTTGAATGGATAACCCTCCAAAGAGCGGCCACATCTTACACGAGTGGATACAATGTACTCTCCAGCAGGGTCTAAGTTGCCGAAGACGTTTACATCTCCAAAATCTCTTGGGGGGTGTTTATCAGTCTTTTTAAAGCCACCATGGTAATCTTCAATAATCGGGTCGAATAGGTCAGCAAAAGTGGTGTAGGACTCTGCGTCAGGGGCATAAATTCCAATTCCTGAGTCATGGTTTTCTAGACCTGAATAAAAAACATAACAGGCTTATTTTCTACTCTTATTATTGACGATTTGATGAGAATAGGTAGGCAACACAAAATATCATAACCCGTTTTTTGGACAGTATTTGTTTCTATCACTCTATCTGATGAGATTTCACAAAGATATTTCATAGAAGGAATCATTTACAAATATATCGTCGTATGGTTTAACATAAAAGACGATATAAATAAAAATATAAATCAATTTGATGGATAATTTCCGGATATTCCATGAATTTAGTGATGCTTTTTCAAATACAATTGGATATTCTGGTGTATGCTCTACCAGCTGATATATTTCTCCTGAATACTTAAAGAAAGTTCAGTTCTACTATCTGGAAATTTCTTCGAAATTAATAACACATAAAGTCAAATTATATTCCCCTATCAATATTCGTCGAGCAGACAAACAAACTAACAAACATATCTTGTGTAGCCTACCCCTCAAAAATTAAGGCGGAATCAATATAATAGTAACAGCTTAGGTTTCACACTATACACATACATGTATTATGTGTATTATGTGACTATCCAACTTTTGATAGTCAACTTACAATACAGTGAAGGATATTGTTGGTTGCTTTTGATTCATCATAAAAAAAATTAAATTGCAAGCTCGAAAAATATTCAGAATGAATATTAAAACATTTTCCTGTGTTTTTAAGGAGGAAAATTCTCTCTATTGAAACTAAATATTGAGTAAATTATAACCCTGAGGTTTAATGTATTTCAAATTGTTCTCGAATGTGGAGAATTGATTTTGAAGGATAATATTATTGCATTCTCAATTTCATTGGGTAAATTATTCCAAAAGATCAAATAATTTTTTATAATTTATTTCTTGATGGTTTTCGAAATGTTTCAGGACAAACAATAATAATAAATGATTGACATGTAATAATTCTCTCCTAAACATACCAGATTGAATGACATCCAGTAAGGTAGAACCGAATGTGGTCTTCTTCGTCTTCAGTTGATCAAACAATTCCCTGGTAAGAAATTTTTTCAAGAGTGATTTGGAGTCAGAGGCTTCAAGTTTGTTGAAACCTGCTTCTAGTTTTTCCAAGACTGCTGCGTCAACCATGGCTGATTTCCTTCAAATGCAATTGAATTCTATTTAAACCAACTTGAAAAGTGTGATGGCATTTATCATAATTTTATTTTTACAATGTGATCGAAATAATCAATGGTAAATATTAAATATTTCCATTTATGTATACACAAATATTCAACGGTGCTTTGTCCACAAAGAAAATGATTATATTGAAGTGAAAAGTTTGAGTTTGATGAGGTGAATTGAAAATAATTTTTTCAATGATCCAAGGAAATAAAAATCGTTATTTTTGTAGGATTTAGCCTTTTTTTACCAGTGAAATATAATTTAAAAAAAAATGGTGCATTTTTACTTACCAAATGAGGTGTGGGTTAGAAATAGACAAAATAAAGATGATATAAACATATTCGATAATTGTTATATTTGAAATCCCAAAAAGAAATATTGTTTTTGAAATAGTTATGTTATGAAGAAACCCAGAAAGAAGTTGTAAATATTATTTACTTGTTGGAAGTTTTAATGATGGTAAAATGTGAATGTAGATTTATAGGTGTTGTATATAGCAGCTAGTTTGATTGAATTAACCACGAATTAATTGAAGTGAAATACCGATTGATCATAAAGAATAAGTTGGATATAACCCGATATATAAATATTGAATATTGCGCCCATTTTAATTACAAAAAAAAAAGAATTTCTATTTCAACAGCAAAAGCACAACGAATTGAAATTGCGTACTTCAATAACATTAGTGAAGAAACAGGAAACAGAATACACACAAGAAGCTCCATTGACATCCTTTTGGCCCATCATGCATCACATTTACTTGGTAATTTTGAATTCTACAAACCCAGAGCTGTCCTCTTTGGATTTTTTGGAGTTTTCTTTCGATGCGCAACCACCCATTGCTAAGACCTTTGGAATCTAAATGAAAAAACACCTGATGGACACTACAACTAAGCGAAAGAAGCGATCCTTCATGTGTTGGAGGCCTCCGCCCTCTGGACCTCTTTGGTTCTTGCACTGTTCCCTTTTAACTGAGAACTTCGTTCTGGATAGGGCGCATGGATCGATAATACCTCCCACTCGCACAGTTATCCTGTGTTATCTGCAAGGATTTCCTGGATGTGACCAGCAGCCTAGTTCTGGATGTTGGGGCACTCCAAGAAGACGAAACGATCTAGTCATGAATCGAGAACGAAAAATAAAACTTCAAATAATAAGGGGAGCTTCTTGACTTTTACCAAAAAGTGAGGACGATTCAGCCGATTCAAAAAAGGAAATAAATAAATAACGTGCAAAATACATGCTTCTAAATACATTTACATGCATTTAGGCATTCAAGTGTTGGTAGTTAATCGAAATTTTAACATTTTGATTTTTCAACTTGCACAATAAAAATACTCTATTAATAATTATGGTACTGTGTTTAATCGTCCTCCGCCCTTCTAAAAAGCTAGTTCTCCACAGTACGTTGATATCAGTCTATTAACAATATTATAAAGTAACAAATTTTTACATTTGCATCATAAATTCGGAATAACTGAAATCATTTTGGAGTTCCAATCCGAATATCCATATTTCATCAAAACTGGACTACTTTAACGTGAAATATTGAGGTAAATCGAAATCTGAAATCTGAATATCCTTCCATTTCCACAGATATAGAAATTCAGATAAGTCCACATTTTTGGATGCTTGTTTTATTAGATTAAGCTGAATTTTGTAAGGGACCAAGGATATGTGTTACAGTTAACTATAATTGAGACCAAATTTACAACTGGATGAAAAGTTGCAATTGAAAAAATAACTTAAATTAGGCCAATTGAAAAGTCCCCGGTCTACCATAGTAAAAAACATTTTTTTTTGGCAAAATTTCATTATTTTTTATTATTCAACATAGTTGCTTTCGAAGGCGATACAACGATTATAGTGATCTTCCAACCTTTCGATACCTATTTTGTAGTACGATTTGTCTTTCGCTTCAAAATAGGCCTCAGTTTCAGCGATTACTTCTTAATTGGCGCTAATTTTCTTTCCAGCGAGCATTCTTTCGAGGTCTGAGAACTGGAAAAAGTCGCTGGGGGCCAGATCTGGCAAATACAGTGGATGCAGAAGCAAGTCGAAGCTCAATTCATGCAATTTTGCCATTGTTTTCATTGATTTGTGACACGGCGCATTGTCTTGATGAAACAGCACCCTTTTTTTTCTTCAAATGAGGCCGTTCTTTAACGATTTCTTCCCTTAAACGATCCAATAACGCTATATAATAATCGCTGTTGATGGTCTGGCCCTTTTGGTGGTAATCAATGAATATTATAACTTGCGCATCCCAGAATACTGATGCCATAATCTTGCCAGCAGACTGTTGTGTTTTTCCTTGCTTTGAATTCGGTTCATCGTGTGCAGTCCACTCAGCTGACTGTCGATTGGACTCTGGAGTTAAATGATGGAGCCATGTTTCATCCATTGTCACATATAGACACAAAAATTCAGGTTTATTGCACTTAAACAACTCCAAACACTGCTCAGAATCATTAACATGTTGTTGCTTTTAATCGATTGTGAGCTAGCAAGGCACCCATTTTGCACACAGCTTTCTCATGTACAAATATTCGTGAATGATTTGATTTACACGTTCAGATGATATCTTCACAATGTCTGATATCTCGATCAACTACACTTTACGGTCATTCAAAAATATTTTGCGAACATTTTTGATGGTTGATTTTTTTGGTGCAGACCCCGGAAACTCTTCATCAAGCCAAGATTTTGCTTCAACTGTATTTTTATTTTCAGAAAACAATATTTTATCAGCACACGAAATTCTTTTTTTTTCAATCTTTTTTCAAATAACAAAAGTAGCTACACTCACAACGCAATATCTCACAAGCAAATGATCGGACTGCTGTCAAATTTTGACACGTATCGTTTGAAGGTTGGTACTAACTAAAAATCATATGGATTTAATACTAGCACCGTCATCTGTGCATCAGACCTGGGACTTTTCAATTGGCCTAATATTTTCAAAAAATGTCGACAAGTCGAAACGAATTGCAATGAAATCAACGAGAATTCTTGAAACTATAACGCAAAATGACAAGAAGAGCATTCGCCATTTTGCAACTGAAAGTGGATTGACTTGTTGAATCCCCAAAGACATCTGAATGAATGCGTGGACATTTTACATGAAAGAAACAATAAAATTCAGTGTGAGGGTAATCTTTGAGGTTGCGTGTGAAAATCACCGAATTAAATTGTCCGGAATTCGCCCACAATCAAATTAAGCGTGACGATATGATTTTAATAAAGTTAATGTATGTTTCTCAACACGGCAACTTGATTATATCGTTATGGTTAGCTTATCTGCTAGTCGGAAATTGTCAGTAGGCTAATATATGCTCTCGGATATGTAAATTTCAGTTTGGGGTGAGAATTACTCAATTTTTTATTCAATTATCTTGTTCTGTTTAACCAAATATGTATAATTTAGCACGCTTTTCATCCGCTATGAATGTTTTCATACGAAAGACTATTTTTCACTCGAAAATTATACACTAGGGGAATAAATTAAAGGATCAAAATAAAATTCAAAATTTTTAGCGGTATTTCAAATGGCTGTATTTTCGATAACAACGGTCGTATCTCAATTTGAAAAAAATCTTTTTGAAGGTGGAAGTTTATAGTTCAGAGATCTCATGATGAAAAAACTTTTAAAGCAACGTGTACCGTTCAATCCTAATGAATACAGTATCTAAAATTTCTGCGAAATTTTTTCAGTTTTTATTTTTGGCCTACAGACTTGGAAATTTTGTTTTCAACTTAACCACTATATGGATGAGATAACTTGTTCATTCAGCTTCAATATAAGTTTTTTCAAAATTTCGATACGAGTACTTCTCGCTGAAATATCGAACTTTGAATTGAAGAGGACCCTTTTTGTCTTCAACCATCAAGATCTCACCAATCAATGGTTGCATAGAAAATTAAAGGGATATTATGAAATCTTGAATGAATTCTCTAAAAGAAGTAAATAAAATAAAAATATAAATAATTTTCAAATTTTGCAAATTCGTTTTGAGAATAAACTGGCTTTTTTTAGGGTTGTGAAAGTTCTATAGATGAAAAGTTGAAATATACAATTTCTGAAAAGCGAGTAGATGGATTTCGAAATTCCCTTGGCTATATCAACTTTATTTCGAATTAAATTTGGTTTTTATCATCAAGATCATGAAATGAAATCACGGAATCGCATTTGAAATGATAATGACATGTTGAATTGATTCATTTGAGTCAATAAAAAAAAAACCGAAAAAGAAACAGAATTTTTTTTTATCTTCAAAAAATTTATTTCATGAATTCTATTATTGTTATCTTCTGTTATTGATAAAAATGCAGGAAAAAAAAATCTTAAAAATTTTATGAACATTCGAATCGAAAATCGTGATCCTTTAATTTTTTGAATATTCGATCGGATTAAACAAAAAAGCCGCTCCATGGATTGAATTGAAATTCTCTGGGATTTTTGTGGTGATATTGAACTGTAAAATGCATACTCAACATTGATGATTTTTTCGATATTTTCAATTCAGCGCTTGATTATCCAAAAAGCCTCCAAAAGCCCTTTTTTATCATTTTTTCCAATTAATATAGAGAACGAAAAAAATTTTTTTCCGAAAATACCATAGCTACTTCTTGTAGAGAATTCATTCAAGATTTCAAAACATCCCCTAAATTTTCTGTGTAACCATTGATTGGTGAGATATTGATGGTTGAAGACAAAAAGGTCCTTTTCAATTCAAAGTTCGATATTTCAGCGAGAAGTGCTCGTATCGAAATTTTGAAAAAATGATATTGAAGCTGAATGAACAAGTTATCTCATCCATATAGTGGTTGAGTTGAAAAAAAATTTCAAGTCTGTAGGCCAAAAATGAAAACTGAAAAAATGTCGCAGAAATTTTAGATACTGTATTCATTAGGATTGAGCGGTACATGTTGCTTGAAAAATTCTTTCATCATGAGATCTCTAAACTATAAACTTCAAGCTTCAAAATGATTTTTTTCGAATAGACATACGACCATTGTTATCGAAAATACAGCCATTTGAAAAACCGCTAAAAATCTCGAATTTTATTTTGATCTTTTAATTTATTCCACTAGTATATAATAAAATAGGTTTGAAAATATTTTAGTAAATAGGTTCGATAAGTTCAACGAACAGTAACGATAACAAAGCCAACTTCAATTAATATGTTATATTTTTGTCAACAATTATGCAGCAATTAAATTAAAAAAAATGGATAGTAAGTTGGTGAACTGATATCATACATTTTTGTTCTACAATTTACCCAGTAGGAAATATTGATATATTGAATGATAGGAAAAAACGCTGAGAAAATTTGATATTTTTGACTTAGGTTTATAGTATTCGTAGTCCATGGTTTCTTTATCTACGAACAAAAGTAATTTTTTTTGGAAATGAATCTTCTTTTCGCAAATTTTTTGGAAATGCATTTCAGTTCCGCAATATTCCCTTGAATTACTTTTTTCAATGTGAATGTGCGTTTATGAAAAAGTTATTCTCAATATAATTATTTATTATTAATTAGTAATTATTTTTTAAATTTTTTTCCTATGAAATTGTAATGATAATGAGGGCAATTAATTTTGACTAGGGGATTATGCAACCTTGATTCTAGAAGGTTGAAATTAAGGGAAGACTTTTATATAATGTTGAAGTTCTGAATTTGTGTCAACGATAATAATCGATATTAACAGATGTTGTTGGGTAACCTCAGCCAGCACTCGAAGAATCCACGTGAATTCTCACGTCAGTTATTCCAAGAAACTTTATTCGATTTTTGGAAATTGGACGTTCAAGCAAAGAATTCGTAGTCCATAGTTTCATTATCTACGAACAAAATTAAATTTTTTTCGAAATTATTCACCTTTTCGCAAATTTTTTGGATTGTTTCGCAATATTTCCTTGAATTACTTATTTCAGTGTGAATGTGCGTTTATAAGAAAGTCATTATTATTATTGATTAGAATAAATTTTTTTTTCGTGAACATCGGCTTGAAATCCACTATTCAATTTTTTTCCTATGAAATTGAAATGGTAATGAGGGCAAATAATTTTGATGGGTTATTAAGTAACCTCATTTCTGGAAGGTGGAAATTGAGAGGAGGCTCTCATATAATGCTGAAGTCCTGAATTTACGTCAACGATAATCGATATTAACAGAAGTTGTTTGGTAACCTCAGCACTCGATGAATCCACGTGAATTCTCACGTAGTCAGTTATTCTAAGAAACTTTATTTGATTTTTGGAAATTGAGTGTTCCACCAATGAACAATCGTCGTTGCGGTTAAAATTCAAGTTTTTACTGCATTTCTATTTACCAGCAAAGGTCCATCAAACATTTACACCGTGTCATTGTTAGATGTTTCCAGTGGGATTTTATGATTATTAACACTCGAACTCTCAATGGACATAAGTTGTCATAATAGTTCTGTTGCCATTCTAAGAATAGAAAACCCGCGAAAAAATACATAGTTAGTTTACGAGAAAAATGAATGCAAACACCAGAACCTTGATCTCCTTTGATCAGAATATAAAACCTAGAGATGCACTATTATTATTTACGAAACTAACCGGGAATATTGCCAGAATGCATTATTCGTTTGGCATTAGATGCACTAGAACTAGACCTCTAGGATCTTTGTTATGTCAAATAAGTGATAAAATACAACCTAATAAAATAAACGAACCTATTAATAATAATTGCAAAACCCTGGACATCTGTCATATACATTATGTTTGACGCATATTCTTCAAGATTCAACAGTTTTTATTGTTTCTCAAGGAAATTCATTTACTATGGTATCATAGAGTCAAGTATACAGTTTGGCTCAGAAGCAGTAAGACTATTCCAGGTAATTTGATGTTAAGGTAGAGCAGACGTTAAAAGACCTTTTTTTCAGATTTCACCTAAAAAATATTGTTCCATGTATTGAGAAAAAATTACTAAGAATTTTTACTATTCTTGAAAGAATAGTAGGTGAAGTGGACGAAAAAATCCTTCTTTTTCAGATTTCAGCTGAAAAATTGTTCCATGTATTGAAAAAAATTACTAAGAATTACTACTATTCTTGAAAGAATAGTAGGTTAAGTGGACGAAAATATCCTTCTTTTTCAGATTTCAGTTTCGAAATTATTTCAGGATCCGATTCATAAATGAAAAATTGAGAATTTATACTATTTTTCAAAGAAAGAACTTCAAAAGGAATAATAATCTTCATTCGTTTGTTATATTTCTTCCTCTAATTCTGTGACTAATCCGTTCATTCTATCACAACTTTTAAAACAAAATTGTGAGAGAATATCTCAGATTCAAACATATTTTATGGTAATATTATTATTATTATTACCTATATGTTAGTTCTTGGAACTTACCTGACACAGGTTTATCTATTACCTTTCAAATTTGGGATCTAGAAAATTGTTTCGCCAACCAACATTTTTAATGCAGAAATCACTAAACAATATTTATGGAAATATTCCATCAATTTCAATAAAACTTCAGCGAATTAGAGAAAATAATGAATAAGACTCGAGGAAGAATATCAAAGCCTTCTGCATTCGAATATTTTATAAATATAAACTATTCTGGTTTTCGTTTCAATCTAATCGACAATAATCAGGTTGAAATTCAATGCTCATTCATTTTGGAGGTGAAATTAGTTAATTAAATTGCTTATTGGATCTACGAAATTCCTAATGGGATTAACTAATATAATTTGTTGGGGTTGATTGATTGAAATTTGAGACAACACACTCTTAAAACCTTAATGGAGTTCTTGTATTCGAAGGCATTCTCCAATTATTAGAATCGGTATTATTCAGTTCGAAACATTAAAATAAGATTTTTTTTCATTTTCGGATCGCAGTTTTCTAAAATCCTGTTTCAGTTGCCTGCTCTGAAATTCACCCTAAAATGATTAAGATATACCTAATACAATATTTTAATTGTCAACTCAATGATGCAGGTTACCTCAGATCAAATGACTGTTTTCCGGTTCATATTTTCAAACGTTTTCAATTTTTGATTTTTACATCGGTTGTCGTTGAATTTTCGCTTATCAATTCAAATATATGAGTTTATCTACTCTTCTGGTGTGCTAGATTCCGCTTCATCATCATAATTGTTATGTTAAATTTCGTATAAAATTCATTATTACTATTTTACACTCGATTATCCAAAAACATTTATTTACATGATACAATTTTTTCAAACTGGCTTCATCTATTTCAAATTTACTGGATCTATTGAGATTTCAGGCATTGTTTATATTCATTTGTAGAATACCAGTATGTAAGCTAATCTGCTACGAAGTAAGAGTTTAACGGTGATGGTTTTACAAAATAATATTCTCTTGACTGACCATAACACGTCACGTGAAATCTGAGAATAATGACAAAGATCTGGTGAACAAGGTAATTTCCATCATTGTATGAAAACCATAAAGTCTAATATTGATTAATAAATTATTTCGACGAACATTTGTGACTTCTCTCAATAATTTCTTTTGTGGTTTGCCGCATTAATTTTATGATTTTCTATTTCTGTGCTCCTACTAAGACACGAATCTCATAATATTCAATAATGGGAAAATATAGGTACGATTTTGTACCTCGCACCAGCATCGATTTTCTTTGAATTCAAGGAGAAGCCGTATTGATTTCAAATTTGTCAGAATCTGAGAACGAAGCGGATATGTAATTTAACGTGAAAATATTCCCAGGAGCTAGACCGGAATCCATATCTTTCCATTTCAATTTTGGGGAAATTTTTTCTTGATAAGCGAAGTCCAGTTGTGTCTTTTTTCAATTTTCATGGGCACATTCAAATTCTTAAGCGATCAGTGTCAATCTAGCTTCGCGTAAAATAGTTTTGGCAAACATTTGCTTTGCGAATAACAAGATATTATTATCAGATAGCGAATGCAGTTGCACTTCCAATGCAGTTGAGGAAATAGTGTCACAGTGAGCAATGAGTCAATTATCATTCGTGATTAGATTTTATTAGACAATTGGCCACGTTATTCTACAAATTCCAGTTAATATTGCTAGATGAATTGCGTATATGCCATTTTGAGTTTAATTTAAAAGTGCATAGGAAGATCCATCAGTTTGAGGTAATGGAAATTAGAAAATTCAACCAATATCCAACTAATTCAACATTTTCAATAAAATTTTGTTCTATGTATGTATGATTAGCATTGAAGCGACCAAATCAATTGGTCTCTTCGTTCTTTATTTTCAGGATGTGTTTTTCCTACGAAAAATTCTAAAAATTCGATCGAAGGACCTTGAAAATTCAATTTTCTTTTCAATTAATCAAACACATTTCAAATGGAAATTATTTTTCAAATAAATGAGTATGTTATATTCAAGAATAAGGTTTTTCAGTTTCTGAAATACTTCTCTTTGAATGGTGTGATTTTAATGAATTTCTAAAAAATTCAAACAATTAGTGAAAGAGAATTCGAATTATTTTAAATCTAGGTACTTCTAAATTTCAAATGAGATTCACTATTAATCAAGCCATTCTCATCATATTGTAATATATCCGAAAAAATGGGAGGTTGTGGTACTTCCGAAATTTCAGATTTTCCAGACGAATTTTCTGATTTCTCAACCTTGACCTATACCTAAGGGGATGAGAGTAACCTTTCTACGTAACTCAGGCACTAGGTCAGTATTGATATTTCACCCCACTGTAATGGACTAATCCAAAACGACACAGATTCACGTTTGGGGGTGGAATTGTGAATCTTTCAGGTTTTATGAAGTTCAGACTCAAATTGAAGTAATTTATTTAATCTTTCGTTGATGCGAATGACTAAATGTTATTACGCAAGTGTTTTGAGTGGACATTCAAGCAATTGGCAGTTCAGCAGAACGATAAAAAAAATTAACCCCTATGGTGCATGAAACAATCATATGAAAGATTTAAAAAAAATGAGTTATTGGTGATTTTTCGCATTGTTTCTTAAAGTAAGGTATCTCGATGATTTGGTGAAATGCAGCTACAAATTCAATTGATTACTTACGAGTAAGAAATGAATTCGATGGCAAAGAATCGCTTGCAACACCGAAAATAATTCAGACTGATTGGGCAATTGTCGATTCTCACCTTAAGGGTAAACTGTAGAAATTCACTCTTTGGGGTTCGAAGCAACTATGATTTTATCATGGAGGGACGCCTATAGGAGCTCTCTCCTCCAACCCCACTCCGGTGACGTCACGTTTTACCAGCCAATAATTTTGTGGAGGTGAGAGGGACACTATCAGTTTTTTTCAAGAAATAACTGGTGGAGGAAAAATCGGAACTTCGATAAAATTTTTCGGTGGAATTGGTTTGATAAAAAAAAGTCGATAAAACGTCGTTTGTTGCGCGAATGTTGGCAGGCTATGCGTCGTTCATTCATCGAATTAGCGAATTGCATCGCCTTGTTGCAACGCAATTTATTTAAAATGCACATCTCTTCGAACAGAGCCTGTGTTAGAAGTTTCGACGAAAAACGGATTGATTTCATTAATTTTTTTTTAACATATTGAGTCTTCCAAATCTGATTTTCGAGGGGTGAAATCATCAGTATAAATTCTGAAATACTGCTAATCAAAATTCGAATTTTTTGAGTCGAAACTGTTTGATGTAGACTTCCTTGATTGATCTCAAATTTTCCAAGCTAGAGTAGATTTTACACCAATTTAAATACCATCGGAGAAAAGCATTTCTAAATCTCGTCCAGATTTTTCGTGTTCTCTTTTCAGATTCTACAAATTTCAGGGGTATTAAGATTTTTGGAATAATAAAATTGAATATTGGAAATATTTCAAATTTAATTTGAATAGAATTTCCCATATTTTTCGTGGATTGAGAAACTTGAAGTCACTCGAATAAAGCACTGAACAGAATAACAATCTAGGTACTTCAATTGACAATTTTCAAGATCATTTTGCAATAATTCAAAATTCTGGCAATTGAGAATTTTAATTATTGGCTGTCTCCCTAAATTATCGGTGATAACTCATGAGTAATTTTACCCCCTAGTGGTCCCAATTGAAAAGATTGCATGTGGGCAACTACTTTATTAACCCGGCTTTCATTGATAATAATTTTGATTGAAATCGGACTGTAGTAATCTTATTAGGGAGTTTCTTAGGGAATATATTGTGGAAGTTTTCATTGAATATTTGAAATCTTCAATTTCAATTTTTCGTTGAAATCATTCGATGTGATCAAAATCAAAATTCAAATTTTTTAAGTCGAAACTGTTAGATGTAGACTTCTATTCTATGATTCTTCGTTTCCTAGTCGATTGATCTCAAATTTTTCCAGCTAGAGTAGATTTTACACCAATTTAAATACCCCCCGAGAAAAGCATTTCTAAATCTCGTCCAGATTTTTCGTGTTCTATTTTCAGATTCTGCAAATTTCAGGGGTATTAAGATTTCTGGAATAATAAAATTGAATATTGGAAACATTTCAAATTTAATTTGAATAGAATTTCCCATATTTTTCGTGGATTGCGAAACTTGAAGTCACTCGAATGAAGCACTGAACAGAATAACAATCTAAGTACTTCAATTGACAATTTTCAAGAACCGTTTGCAATAATTCGAAATTCTGTCAATTGAGAATTTTAATTATTGGCTCTCTTCCTTAAATTATCGCTGATAAATCATGAGTAATTTTACCCCCTAGTAGTCCCAATTGGAAAGATTGCATGTGGGCAACTACTTTATTAACCCTGCTTTCATTGATAATAACTTTGATTGAAATCTGACTGGAGTAATCTTATTAGGGAGTTTCTCAGGGAATATATTGTGGTAGTTTTCATTGAATATTTGAAATATTCAATTTCAAATTTTGTTTAAATGATTCGATGTGATTTTGTATAACTCACTTGTAGTTCCAAATGAAAATTTGAAAATGATCGTATATGAAAAATTTATAATATAAAGGAGGAAATGATAGGTATTGCATAATCTGAAAAGTGGCTTCTTGAATGAAACGTTTTACATATTTCGAGTTCATTTTACGTTTTAAAAATCACAGCTATAAGAATTCCTAAAGAAAAATGAAATTTCCCATATTAAGGAGCAAATTTTATGTTTGGCCTGAATTCTCTAGGGGCTCCTACCTAATATAAAATAGCAACTGGAGTTCTTTCTATTTTGAAATGTTCATTACACTGAAGTAAATCCAGTCTCTACTAAGTTCATTCTACGGAATTTCATTGAACTCAACATTTTCTTGACATTTAATAATTCAATTTAACCCTCCAAGATTCGTATTTCCTGAGAATATTTTCCAGCCGATGGATAGCAAAGATATATTAATACCAACTCTTGAAGATTCTCCTATTCAAATCAGGGAATGCACGAATGAACAAATGTTCGTATTGCAAATGTATTGTCTGAATTTCAGACAGGTTTTCCTTCAGCTCATGTCAAAAAAAATTCAAGTGAAATTGTTGAAGATTTGTTTGAATGCTCTGTTATAAGTTCACAATCTCGATCACTGCAAATAATATTGATTATGTCAAATCATACGCAGGTATCATTATCTGATGCATATATGCAGCAGAAAAAAAGTTAAAAGCTATCTATGGCAAATGACAGCAAGTCATAGACAAGATAAGCTATTTCGAATAGATGATAATGCAAAATTTCTAATCCATGATTAATTTTCTACGTGATTTTATTAAAGAGGTATGTAGGTATGAGTTATGAAATTATCGGACTAATGGAAAATTCTTATATTAATCATCGTTAATGTATCGAGCTTTTTCGCGAATTCAATTTTGAATGTTATCAAACTATCGTGAACTATCATCATTAATTCAATCGTTCTTATCTATTTTTTTTCATTGGTTTATCCGATAACAATAAATGTGGAACTTTGTAATGAAAATTTGTAGCAGGAGTCAGGAATTGTTGAGAAATAAAGTGGGTATTTTATGAACAGAAGAAAATCCAAACATAATACTTAAAAATTCAGTTTTGTTTATAAGAACAATTGCACATTTTGAGGTGTGACTGTTACGCGATTTTTACAAATTGCATCATTTAAATGGCAATTTGGGATGCACAAAAGAGTTTAGTGCACCAAGAATAAACAGTATTATGCGCCAAGCAGATTAAGTCTGATATATTCCGCGATTTGATCCAATAAACCCAAACAAAAGGAAATAATTCGGGTTGATCAATCAACTTTTTTGGATAAACATAAACGTTATTGCCGTTATGTCTTGGAGATTGAGCGAGAATAATTTTTCAAAATAAGGTTGGTCAGATTAACCCGATTAGATTCAATTTATAAATACAAAGAATTCTCATTTCGAATTCATT
The DNA here is from genome assembly GCF_914767665.1 of Harmonia axyridis. Lineage (NCBI taxonomy): Eukaryota > Metazoa > Arthropoda > Insecta > Coleoptera > Coccinellidae > Harmonia > Harmonia axyridis. The sequence continues at coordinate 5,307,291 of NC_059508.1, forward strand.
TTTGACAAGAAATCATTCGATTTGAAAAATTCATATATACTGATGATGACTGATTGAGATTTTTTTTTCTATTGGAAAAAAATCTCAAACGACACATAACTGTTATATTCAACAGTTATGTGTCGTTTGTACTGATAGCGCTAGCACTGCAGTGTAGTAAGCTCTTCTTAGTTTATGTATTTCTTGTATATTTGGCGTATTATCACCTAAAATTGCACAATGAGGATGTGACACCAGATTTCGTTTTACACTAACAAGCTATTAAAGTTATAATCAGTTACCTTTTTCGGGAATCTTTTTTTTTCTTTGTCTCAGGATTCCACTGAAATTTTGTATGTACATAAAGTTCATCGGTAAAATGGGATTTTTGAAAATTCAAGTTTTACATGAGCAAAATAATCAAGTTTCCTGATATATAACCCTCTGACCCACAGAATATCTTGAAAAGACAAAAATCTAATTCCTATGATTTTTAGTTTCTTCAAGCAAATTGTACTTCTTAATGTATTCACACGAGTTTGATATCGGATCCGAAAAAAATTAAAAAAATAAATAAATCTTGAAATGAGCGACAAGTGCAGAAATCATTGCAGAAAGCTGCAGTTATTTTCGTTAAGATGTTACCAAATGCCAAAATATAATTGTTGCACATTTTCCTGTAGTTGAATTTGAGTGTATCACTTTTGGCATTCCTTCTAGTTTCACTAAAAATAAACAAATGCAATCTCGAAATGCGTTTATCCGTTCTATTTGTAGTTTTTAGGTCCCAGAGGTGATAGAATGGTCATGATTCTAATGGAAGAATTTTCTAGTGCTCTTTCATAATTACTTCATCATCAACCACTGTTCTGCTTTTTGAAGGAGGTTCAAGGACAACAAAAATCTACCTGAAAATGTCTTCAATTTCCTTCCAGTTTATGTTGTAAGATTAGTAATACTATAATTGTAACAATGATTATCAACATATTTCACATCAAGATTTTTACTGTGTATTACCTGTCATTTCTTCATCCCTGAAGCCATATCTGATAGAAAACGATTTAACTTCATATTAAATTAATGAGGGATGAGATATAATTTGGCATCAAAATCTATATTCATATCAAAATGATATGTTATTGATGCCTCTATCATTCTATAAATGTATAATACACTTCGTTAGGTTCCATTTCAACCTTAAAAATTTATCATTATACCTTTGCATCATAATTTTAAGATACAGAAATTGTTTGATTATTTGAACTGAATTTCTCAATACTTAGGCCTGAAATTTTGAAACAAAAAATAATTTGACGGGGCTTGGAGGGTTAAGATATAAAGAAGGACTCTTGCTATTTCTCTTTAGTTACAATGTTTCTCCTTGATGATTCTAAAACTGCGCATTCGCCAATTTGCAATCGTTGGTTACATATTTGTCATCGTGTCATTACAGAAATTAGAAAATTTCAATTGAAAAGAAAACTTTATTTCTTAAATAAAAAAAACAGTTTGAAATATATCATTCATAAGAGGTCCTCGTTCATCTTGATTTAAAAAAATAAATCTCAACTATTTCTCAAACATTCATGATTCTCTCTTCAAGTTATTTATTTCACCGGACAAGAAATCCTCATTATTAGTGGACACTTTTTTCGGATCTGTCTCAGCAGAATAAATAACAGTGTTCTGTTCTTCCTCTTCTTCTTCTTCTTCTTCCTCGTCATCACTATCCCCAGTATCGAATTCAATATCATCGAAAACTTCTGATCTCATAGGATGTGGGGATGGAGATCTTGGAGGCTTTGGAAGAGGTTCTAAGGAATCATTTACACAGGGTTGAATTTGACCTGGAAACGATGTTTCCATTATTGTGTTTTGGGGTTTCGTTGCTGGGGCACTTAGAGGTATTGTTTGAGGCACTGAAGGAGCAGGCAATTTATTTTTATTGGGATCAACTGAATTTAAAGGTTCTGGACTTTCCACCTCTGGTTTAAGTATGGTTCCTACTGCTGGTTTTTGTTCGATGTTTCGTTTTGTAGCTAGATTAAGCGCCCTTGAAACAAAAAGAAAAACGAAATGAACTCAAAGAACTAATAATAAAAATCAAACACAAATTCGTTAGTATTTATGAAATTAACAAACTTAATATAATTAGTGCATTTTCCTTTAGAAAAATTCATTCTAACAACACTTAAACGGAATTTCACGTAAAAGGATATAAATTTGATTCAGTTTCATGATGGAGAATTGTACCTCTTCAAATTTATATTCAGGAGGTAATTCTACTTGGGTTGTTATGAAAGAAATCAATTTATTGATCCACATTTTCATGAATTATTAATTACTTTCATGGTGTGTTAGAGAGAATTTCATTGAGCATTAGAAAGCCCTTGCAACTCAAAAAATATATATCAACTGAAAACAACACTAGTGAAATAAAAAAAAAGATAATCAGAAACCTGAAAATTCTTGATTTCGGTATTTTCTTATTCGGTTTTGTCGGCAGCATTGCAATGGAAAAACGTAAAAAGATTTTATTAGGTTTCTTTCAGATATAATGAGATTAGGAAGTGATAGACTGACTAATAATGAAAAATATATTATTTTTCTAATTTTTTCGTTAAAACCGGTATTGTTTCCATCAATAATGATCTCTCTAATTTAGTATAATGATAAAAAGGCTAACAAACACTAACAGAATAATGAGAGGTGGGAAATTGAAATTATGATAGAGAGAATGGTTATTTATAGGTATATTGATACCATAATTTTCATCACACAAAACTACATATATGTAAGTTTTTTGCATTACAAATTTTTTCAGTAAACATATAGAAATTGAATATTTTCGTGAATAACTTTAATTCATTTCATTAATGCTTGAAGAAAACCTATAGTTGAATATATAATAAAGCTTTCTAGCTATTTTTCAGGTGAAGTATCTATAATGATCATATATATATATAATCAGATATAAATATTAATCGTAAAAATGTATCCCATAATCATATATATAATATAATGAATAAATTACGCCAAAATATCAAAGATATTTTCAAGCTTTAAAAAAAATCAGTTTTTTCGAATTACTATTAACGCGATAAGCAATTCATTCAGTATGATTTCTTGTCATTTTAAATTACTCTTTGATAATATCAAACTGCGAGAAGACCGCTTGAATGTGTAAACATGCGATCTAACCTTAGGTGAGTATTTAAATCTGTAATCATATCTAAAAATACTCACCTTACGGATGTCAAACATCTCTACCCATGCATAAAGTCTATTTAATAATATGAAATTAATTTTCAAAATATCATTTTCTATGTACTTACTTGTATTCCTTCCAAGAAAGTAGGGCATACCATAAAGCGAACATTTTCCTTTTTTCCTGTAGTTTTACGGAAATACGTAATAACTTCAATTGGGGGTTCGTTATGAAGTATCTATATTCTTAACGAAATAATTCGACCGCTTCTTACTGAAAATATTAAAGATATATAAGAAAACTGTACTGGAAATAATTGATTGAGGGTAATATAACCATTAAAAACTGTTCAGGTGAGCTGGTCGATATGACTTATTGAATCAACATTACCGCACACATTGAGATATTAAATTTTTACTTGATAGATTCACATATTATGAGAATCAAATGGAACATATGCTAACTAATCAATCGAACAAAATGCATAATTTTCAATTTTATACTTACAGGCAGAAAAGTTCATAAAATAATAATCGTCTGAAAAATGCTATATGTATATAACATAAGTGAACATAAATAGATCCGAGTCGTTCTGTATCAAAGAGAAAATTTTGTTTAGCGATTTTGGTCGTAGTATTTGAGAGTACAAAATGTGTGTCAGCAGGATGCACAAATGTGTTAGATGTCCTTTCAGAGCCTGACTTGTTATTGGGTCGAAGATTTGGACCAGCGTACAATACCAACAGCGGGAAAATTCGAATGTAGGCAACATCGATTACACCAATTACTTCGGAAAAACTGCATATTTAAACAAATCATTCGAACAATTTCTAAGAATTCTATCACAATAAAATGATCAGTACGAAATGAATGAAGCTCACATTTATTGAAATAGCCAATAGAAATAAATGAATCTTAAATCCTATGACTAATTCATCAATATTCCTCCTGAATGTGAAAATCTTATCCATCTATATTATTGAAAATGTATTGCCAAACTTGTTTTGAATCCAGTCATAAGGGAAATTGATTATTAATCGAAAAATAAATTGATAACTGAAAGGAACAAAATCGAATGAAATAAATATGATCAAGATTTGGGATTCCAATTGGAAGTTTTAAGTTTAAGGGAGCGGATGCCGTAGATTAGGAATACTTTGTAATTCCTATCACAAGAAATATGATATAAAGCGCATCCACCATTTTGTGCAAATAGGATTTATTGAAAGAAATTCAGATATTTTCTCACCGGTTTGAAAAGAACTCATATATAAAAGATTGAAGAAGGATGAAAAAAATAAATAGATGTATGATCGTCCAGAATATTCACGAATTTTACCTAAAAGAAGGGTCTTCAAATATGGTGGATGCTATAGAATTAGATTCAACAAATTCTTATTTGCAATCATCTCTCTCACGAGTTTAGAGGAAATTCTCTCATTAATTTTTGCTGATAACTGATTATTTTGGTATTTGGAATCATTTGGAACTATAAAAAGAGCTATAACCCCTCAGTTTCTAAGAGACAATGATATCATTTCATTGAAAAATTTTGATATATTTTTGCAGAAACTGAATAACATGACTCAAATTAATTGTCTGAAAATCTGGATTTTATCTCGGAAAACACATAAAAAAATATGAATTTACATTATTGGAAACTTCGAAAAAGCTAAGGCCAAATCTCAAGGATATTTTATAACCTCCAAATTCAAGAACGTCACTTTGACAAACTCCGTCAAACTCAAACTCGTCAACAAACAGATCGATTCTAATGAGATGAGACACATTTTAATTTGTTTTTGTATAATTGGTTTATTTGGATTTATCGACTGATAAATCATCTCATCAATAATTGATGGCTTGGTTACAGAATCTGACTGGTCAAGCAGAAAAATTTTTGAATAAAATCGATCAGAAAGCTGCAAATGTCTTGAGCGACACCAATTCCAAAACCGTACCCCCTTCTCAGTAAGTAATTTATTATTTTGAATGTTCGCTTTATATTGATTCCAATAATATTTCAAGGCATATACTAGAACACTCGATTTCAATCCCTGACACATTTGGAAATTCCGAAAATGACCTTTTTATTGACAACAAAAGTTTTGAACAATCAATTTTAACATTGGAATCAGCAGAAGCACCAAACGAAGATGTAGTTGACCATATAGAAGAATCTGAAGAAAATTCAATAGGTAATCTCATCATGATATTACAATTGTGATACTTTATCCTGATTTGGATTACAAGGAAAAGTAAATTGCAAATAATCAATTTGTTTTCAGAGGGAACCTATTTTACGGAATCTGAACTGCCTACAGATAATATCAAGAAAACTTCATCTGTATCTTCCAAGTGTGAATCAGTGCTACAAAGGTAATATTGAAATTTTCAATGACAAACAATTTCATCTAGATATTTCCAGCTTCAGTTCCGCAGAAGACATTCAGAGATATTTGGAAAGAATATCCAAACTTGAGTTCGAGAATGATGATTTGAGTAAACAATTACTGAATATACAACACTTATACTCTGAAATAAGAAATGAAAATTCAATATTGAAAAGTAGTTTAGAAAGAGCCAATGAGGCTGTCAACTCTGCAGAGACAGAAATGGAACAATATAAAGCTCGGGCACATAGAATACTCCAAGAGAAAGAAAAAATAATTTGTTTGAAACCTGATGACATTAATTCACACAATGTGGAGGAAAATATTTATATGGGTTTCAATGAAGAATTGAAGTGAGTGTAATATTTTCCAAACATCATCACATCTAATTTTGATTTTCAGGAATGAGTTGAAGTTCCAAAAAGATAAAAATGATGAAATGAAAGATAAAATTGGCAGCTTAGCATCAGAATTGAACTCGCTTCAGCAGCAGTATGTGGTGATGCAAAATATGCTTCATCAAACAAATCAAAAACTGGAAACTGAACTTTACAATGAAAGGAGAATGTTGAAATCTATTGATGATGAATTGAAAATGAAATCACAAGTAATTAACTCATGTTGCTATCTTTTATTTCTAATTTGATGACTTATAGGAATTGAATAAGATTAAACAGGATATGGAAACAAAAGATCATGATTTAACTTTTAAAAATGAAGAAATAGAAAAATTGAGATCACTTTTAAAGCAGTGTTCTTCTGTAGTCAACGATGAGGAACTTGAGAATAGAATAAAGAATCTTACCCAGACATTGATGATAAAGCAGAATAAGATAGAAGCTATAACATCTGAAAGAAATGCATTGAGAATTCAATTGGAAAAACTGGAGGTGAGTAGACCGAGGAACATTGTTTCATTTATATTTCAATAAAAAAAATTTCAGAACGAATATCACAAAAATTTAGCTCTTGTCAGAAGTAGTCAACAAAAAGTGGTCAGTGTTAATGATACTGATGATGGTAAGTGTTTTCATTATTCACAATTTCTGTGTATAACAGTCTGTTCCTTTGGGTTAGAATTCTGATATTAGATTTTATTTTAAATTTTTTTGTTGATTTTTCTTATATAAAGTTTAGAATCGGTTTTTTTCACAAATTTCCCATGAAAGTGTTCTTCCTTTTACAAAAATAGCAAACATTTGCTCCATTTGTTTTTGGTTTTCAAAAGTATTTCCAAAAATGGGATGTGAAGAAACTTATTTTGGTGTTAATGGGTAGGTACTTTTTCCTAATGTAATATAATAATAATAATATATATATAATATATAATAATAACCTCACTAACTATGCCATGAACAATCCTATTGAATAAGCGATAAAAGGGGCAAAGGCATCTAAAATTGATCTATTTCAGATATCTATTTTTAGTCTCAAAAGATATTTTGAGGCTATTTGAACCTGTCAACTGTTCTTGTTCGTTTTTTCTCTTTGATATTTTTTTCAATAGGTTTAACATTTTTTGTTTGTGATATATCTTAATAATTATATAATGTTGTATATTTGAAACATTGGCTCATTTGTAATAAATAAATAAATAAATGTTGAAACACCCACTTGAATAGATCTAATACAAGTACTTGAAAATGAATAGTTTGAATTTGAAACAGAATTCAGCAATTGTTTTATATATATTATTAAAAATTCATGTTCATATTATGTTGACAGTTTCCTCTGATTTCCAAATTGTTTAAATAAAAAACAGTTGATGAAGAAAAGAGATCTTTTTCCAATAAGTCTTATACTGATTGAAGGTTCTGCTTAATCAAAAACGAAATTGCTATGTGGAGTTCTTTTATTTTCTTTAAGTTTAAATACACAATTTTCAATATCCCTAGGTTTTGATAACATATATGTGATCATTTCATTCAAGTTCTATTTTATTTATTTTGAGATTTTGAAATAAAGGATTCAAATCCATAATATAATGTTGAATGAAAAAATATTTATAGATCGTAAACATTATTTGTCACAATCGTTATGTTAATTGAATTTCACAGTTAAGCTGCAAGTACCTACAACGGTGAGGGTTTCACCCTTTGATGCTGGTGTTACAAGAAGGGTAAAACATGCATATTCTTCATTAGATGCTCTCAGTATCAGAATGGGAGTTTTTCTGAGGAGGTATCCAGGAATCAGAGTGTCTGTATTCTGTTATATGGTAAGGAAAAAACCAGATTATTCAATGTTTCTTCCATGATAATATAATACTTGTAAATGGAAAGAACACAGTTCTATATTATACAATGATTTGATTTATAAATGCGTATCTTGTTATAACATTCAATCGAAACTTGTGCACTATTTTGACACTAACAATTTCAAAACTATAAACTAACCCTGTGCTCATAAAAGGAGTTATAATTTTTCTGACTAATTTTTCTTTGCAGATTTTCCTACATTTATGGGTCCTTGTGATTCTTTTCAGTTATGCTCCTTCTACAAAAGGAGATTGTTTATAAAAAATTAATAGTTTACTTATTGAATATTTAAGGTCAATTGGAAATATTATTTTTAAATAAAATGTTGAAAAAATGTGGTGTTGTTCTTAGGAAAACAAAAAAATTATTGTTTCATAAGTATCTTAGATTGAGATTCTAATGAAAAACTATATTTAAGAATAGGTTCGAAATGATTAGAATTGATAACTGGCGAGATTAAGCCTTTTGAATCAAGAAAACACAAAAAATCGCCTTATTAGTGGAAATTACTTTGTTTTATTTTGTATTCTATCAGGTTTTCTTTAATGTCTTCAAGTTACATACTACGTAGCTATCAAAAAAACCTTTGTTTTAATTGAAAGAACATTAGCAATGACCCGAAACTTGCATCATGGGTTTAAATACAATAAAGAGGCGGAAACAAGTGCTCTTGCGTCAAAACCAATAGTTGTCGCAAAAATATTCTGAATACGCCACTGGTCGATAAAGCTTGTGTGCTGTAGTAAGAATTCTCGAATTGCTGAGTTCCAGTTTTGATGCCAAAATTCCAAAGACCAGTCGCTTACAGATTTGGTTTTTCTAGGTGAAAACATAACACTTCAGTCAATAAGTCCCAAGCTTGGCGTACAGATGGCAGTACCATACCACTTTTTCTCGTTAGTTCTAAGCTTCAATAGATGCTTGTCAAAATTTCGGAAAATGAAGTCGGGATCGAAATTTGAAGTTAAATGACGCAATTGTCTATTGTTTGAAAATTGGATAAATTGTGTGTTTTTTTTTTATTGGAAAATACCGTACAAGCAAAGCAATGACTCGAAAAATGTTATTCAGACTCTGTTCCATCGACAACATTGGTTAAAATGTGCTCTATTGAAAGAAATTTGGCTCCAATGAAGAAGTGATAGCCTATTTCAAAAACATAAACGAATCTTTCTACTTAAAAGTTATCGTAGTGTTGGAGTATACGTATCACTCTTGAAGGTGACTCAGTTGAAGAATGAAGTTAAATCTTCATCAAAATTGCTTTTTTTTCTGATTATAGGGCCGGGACTTATTGTGTGAAGTGTTAAGTCTGAAATAAGACGCCGACGTAATGGTTTGGACTTTGGGTCCCTATCTTTATATTCTATAATCATGAAGAGAAACGGCTGCTAAAAAAAATATCTTTCATGGGTTCGTACTGGCAAAATATCAACAAAGATAAATCCATATTGATCCATTGTTCCTGTATTGAATAAGTGAAGTAGGTAATAACGTTGGTACCAGGTCGTTCCAAGAATTCTTTCTGACGCATATCTTGACTTCCGAATAACCATAGAATACAGTGAAAATTCATGAAACACTAGTCATGTTTTGTAGATAAACTCATTCATTTTTAATCGAGTTTTACTTTTTAGATTGATTTCATAATATGATTAATTATAGGGGAATGATAAAAAAAAGGAATGTTTGACGAAAATATTTATTTGTTTGTTGTCATTCAGTAGAAAATATGATTATAGTTTACAGTTTTCGACTTTTCACGTTGAACCTATTATGTTTGAAGTAATTACACGAACTTATGCATTCGATATCCAGCTTGATCTATTGAGACCTATATAAAGTTTCAATTGACCTTAAGGAACATTCTGAAGATTAATGAATGATAATTTTAGGTCTGTTCCACTATGTATATAAAATTTCAAATTTTTTGAAATAACAATACATCTGTTGATGATTTGTTATACATTTTGTTATACCTGCATTTTCTCACGACTTCTTGAGCGTTAAAATTGAATGACCTTTTCCACTTTCAATCGATCTCATTCAATCTACCTGTGAAATTTCAAGAAAATCAGTTGAGTAGTTCTGGAGATGAGTGTGTACATAGGACAGATAGACCAAAGTTTATTTAAGAATAGAATGGAATCAAATAGAATAGCCTTTATTGGTGATATTGGATATCAATGTAGTTGCTTTCACAAGTCATAAACAATAGAATCAATAGGTAAGATCAAAATATATATGAAGAGTACAGGAGTAACCAAAAGTTATCAAAATTATAAATGTTATGAGCACAGTCAACAAACAAAATATCCACACAAAAATACACACACACATAATATACAATAGTAAAATAAATAATAGATACAATACGCTCTATTAGTGTGACGTCACACACCGCCATTTTAGTTCTCCTGTCAGTGTTTGGAATTCAAACAAATAAATTGTCATTCAAATTAGTACGGTGTCGTTGTAGGAATTGGCTTATTTTCATAAATGAGAGTATTTAAGGAACGATTTCAGTATTAATTGATAGACAGAAGGAACGAGCTTAATACCAGTAAGTTTGAATTATTGAATAATAATAATAATAATAATGTCTTTATTGAAGAGAATAAAAAAAATATTACAATTCCAAAAAAAACATAAGAAAAAATCAATCACAGGGCGGAGTTCAGATGGTGATGAAGCCATACACCCCTGCTCTGAATTCTGTATCATTCCCCAGATTTTGTAAAAAAACCCGTGTTTATTAGTTTGAAATTACTGGCATTAATCTCGTTCCTTCTGTCTATCAATAAATAGTAAAATCGTTCCTTACATAATCTTATTTATTCAAATAAGCCAATTTCTTCAACGACAACGTACTAATTTGAATGACAATTTATTTGTTGGGAGTCCGAACACTGACAGGAGAACTTAAATGGCGGTGTGTTACGTTATCACTAATGGTGGGTTTATGCACCAGTCCTAAGAACCAAGACTGAACCTAAGCAGAGCCGTATCTAGGTACTATTGCGCCTGTGGCAAGACCGAAGACAGTGCCCACCATTTTCGAAGATTTTTTTTCATCGATTATATTTTCTTATAGTATTTTTTTTTGTTCATAACTTAAGTCATATATTTTGTGATTATTTTATGCTTTGTACGCAAATTCTAGGGAAGGCTAGCGATATTTTCAATGTTTCCAGCAAGGGCGTAGAAATGGGTAGTAATAACATCCGCCCCCCCCCCCAAATATTTCCAAAATATAAAATTTTAGAATTCTCGCAAAGACGAAAAACGACTATTTTCTCATAAAAAGAACCAATCATTTTACTTTCCTCTGAAATCGACACGTAGTACAAAATCGGACCCCTTGACATGGGCGCCCGCAGAAATTTTTATCAGGGGGGAAAAATAAAAAATTATTGAAAAACGATAAGGCGTCCATGATTATCATTGAAAACCGGAAAATTGTTGAGAATCCATTACTTTCCTTTTTTCCATGCCCTTTGGATTGAGAAAGTAATATTTTGAGAAAAAAGTCCTATAACATGAATCTCCAAACGCTTTGGTTTTTAGATACCGGTATTGAAGTTTTTTTTCTCACCTTCCCTTCAGAAGATATTCAACTTGAATTGGCATAGATATTCCGATTTAAAGCTCTCTGGTAATCCGCAGGAAAATCCAAATTATTATGAAAATCCAGTTAGTAAGCTGTGATGAATAAATCAATTATAACTTATGGTTTTTATCAACAAATTCTGTAGCGAAGATCGATAAATATTCGATATACTAATAAATACAAGCATCACTAAAAAGTATGACTATACAACAAACACCCTGTATTTCGAAAACAAAGAGTTTGCTGCCTCATGTTTATGGAACTTTTTTTTCTTAAAATTATTTCGTAGCTCCGTTTTAGGAAAACCCAGTATAAGGTGAGAACAATCGAATTGGTTATAAAAAAAATTTTGAGTATTTAAGTTCCAACTTTGTTATCAAACCTCTTTTTCTCACATTACAGATATGAGTAAACGTTGTTGTAAAAAAAAATTTTTTTCGAGGACCCCTCTCTCAAGAAAAAAGAAAGATCTCCGTCCTTGGTTTCCAGATTCCTCAGTATAGCTCGTTGCGATGCGTATACATGAAAACCGAGTTGTGATCTTTCGAATTATTATGTCTGGTGCTCCAATATTTTTTCTCTTGATATTTTTGGGCGCCCCTGCAGACCTTGAGCCCGTGCAAGTGCCACCTTTGCCACGCCCTAGATACGGCACTGAACCTAAGAACTAAGAATTGAACGCTAACAAATCAATGAGGGCGTTTATGCACGTTTCCTAAGAACTAAGAGCTAACACTAGCAGGCCAACTTTTAACTAAAAACTAAGGGCTCAGTATAATATAGAAGTCCGCGTGCGCCGCATAGAATTTCAATATTAACGAGTACCAGTTTCTATTTTATGTTCTGTATTCGTGTTTATCGATGAAAAGTATCAGGTGTATCTGAAAAAATTAAATTTAATTTTTCACAATTAATATCAATGTCAAAAAAAAAGTATAGAACAAATAGAAAGTAGTTCGAGCCCGCCTCAACTAAAAACTAACAAGAGAGTGCATAAACGCCACTGAATTCTTAGGTTTAGTTCTTAGTTCGTAGTTCTTAGTTCTTAGGAATGGTGCATAAACCCACCATTGTATATTCATAAGAGTCGAACAACTTGAAAAAAAAATAGAATACATTGTTCACTAATTCCTCTATAATTTCATTTTTGAAATGTTTAAAAGTTAAGTTCTTGAAAGAGGAGTGTAAAACATTATACATTGATGTTGCGCAGAAGTCTTATCACTATTTTTTATTGTTTATATTAACTTTTTCTCATATTTCACAGTGTACAGAAAAATTGCTCAGGCAATTTGAAGTGTGAATTCAACCTGCTTGTCAAGATTTCTCATTAGTCATACTCTACACTAGAACCTCATTACCAATCAACCGGTGTAAGTTCCTACTGTTTGGAGTCCCGTAGGGCCCTGCCTTTCTAGGTAATGATAAATTATCTATATTTAGCGGCTAATATTTAGAAGGATTTCACATAACCATTCTTAACTAATGAATCTAGGGTGTAGTGTTAACTTCAGAAGAATACCACTGAAAATTATAAAATAAAAAAAATCATATTTGAACGGCTTACTGATTCACTGTTCAAAAAATGTGCCAAATTCTTCCGAGAATACTCAAAAGTAGACTGTAGAAATAACTTAGATTATAATTAACTTCAGTCTATTGTTCCCTTATCAAATAATTTCATTATGGTCGATGTTTAGCGTTATCCTTTGTATTATGGCTTATTCATGAATTTACAATAACATTTCACTGCTAGGAACTTGAAATGAGCAAGTTCTTTGTTTCTTGAATAATATGTTATCAATCCAATGGAATTTTTGTTATTGTATGCATAATTGTTACTAATTGGAAATACTATTGTTTCATAGTACAATTATCAATTGAAAGAAGTAATGGAGTTCAATTGTTCTTATAACATGTGTCTGGAAAAAAATTATCTGAATCATTCATTATCGAATACTTGATGTATTTCTATATTGCATTTAATTTTTTTTTTATTTCTGTCCATTCGTAGGTGATAATACCATATTACGTTGCAATTTCCAAAATACTATTATATTTATCGAGATCTCTAAAATTTTATGAAGCTGTTATCACCACGTAAAAATAATAAAATGAAAGAACTACAGTTATCCAATATTCCAATTAAAATCGATAAAATATCATCCAATGAAAGCAATCTTGAGTGAAGATCACCAGTTTATCATATCATTTGAATTTACTGAATCCAGGTGTACCTCAGGGAAGTGTTTATAAGCCTGTTGTATCCCCGTGGTTGTTGTTTAAGGAAGAAAGATTGTAACCGTATTATCATTGTATTCATAATTCCTGTTGAGAGTTGATCCTGGTTCCAAAAACGATAAAAACACATTCTGAAACAGAAGGAGAATATATTTTTAATCAATTGAATAATTTTACATATCTTCAATCTATTCATACATTTTTTTTTATTATAATGAATATAAGGCACATGTTTGTTTCAGGGCATTACAATTATCAGTTTGAAAAATTCTTCATACCTTTACAGTCAGTAATAGTTTTTCAGTCATTGATCATCGAATCAATTCTTGCATGATGAAATGATTCAATCCCTATATGGTGTAAAGTTTTCAATTATGCATTCTTTCACTAATTTTTGTTACTTGATCTATCGCATATATTTTAAATACTTCAATACTTTTTATAACACCTATGAGCGGCAATATTACATATATACCTACATATATATATATATTGTTATTGATCGACTATATTGTTTTATATTTTCTAATGGATTATTCAATTCCAAATTTGATATAACGATCCAATAACAAAAAATAAATTTTGACTTTTCAAAATTCTTCTGCCTTTTCTCAGGGTTCAAAAAATCAATTTCAGAAATTAGAAAAAAATTAATTGAGAATGAAAAATTGAAAATGAAACTATGAACTTTAATACCTAACTAAATCTAAAATTACTTATCTATAATTCTTCAATCTTCAAATTTTTATCCAGCAAATCCTCTTCTGTGGTATATACTTCTCTATGTCTATAGAGCTAACCTCAAATCTTTAATCTGATTACTTTCAATGTTCAATGACGTCTTCTATTTCTATATTTTCTGATTTGATATTTGATAACTTGATTCGAGTGATGTTAACCATGTTTTATTACTGACTGTAAATTTTTGTTTGAAAAAATCCACCAACCTTTTGTATACACTCTGCATTCAGTAAATGATTTTTTATTTGTATTTTTATATTTCTGTTCATTTTTCTTGTACCGCATTGCTTCTTTTCGCTTGTTCATATTCTGTATTTCTTATTTCTGCTCTAATATTCTTTTTGAACTTTATCTATTGTCTTATATTTTCTTTACAAATTTTTATTTCATCCCCCAATTTTTCCATTGTTTCATCAATATTTTCTAACTTCTCTTGTGTTTGTTCAATTTTCAGTTCAGTATTATTTATTTTCTAACTTTTCATCTTGTTCATTTATAGCAATAATTTATATATCCATTCTCCTTTCCATTTTTTGTGAATTCTCTTCCATTTTATTTTCCAAACTTTTTATATTTTGCTCAATTACTTTTGTATTTTGTTCTATTTTATTTTTAATGTCATTGCTATTCTGTTCCATTTCTTTTCTCATTGTTATTAGCAATTCCACAATACTATGTTCATTTATCAATGGTTTTCTCATACATTCTTCTTTATCTCCATTCTCTCCAGTTTTCGTTTTACTTCTTGTTTATATTTTTGAATAGATTGATGAAATGATTTAATTAATAATGTATTAATATTTGAATTTTTCAAAACAATGTTGTAGTTAAAATATTACTAGCCACGCGTTGGGCGACAATTGTTATGGATTGACTATATTGTTTTGTATTTTCGAATAGATTATTTAATATAAATTTGATGTTACGATCCAATAACAAAAACCTAATTTGGACTCTTCAAAATTCTAATGACTTTTCACAGGGGTTTGTTAGGGTTCAAAAAATCAATTCAAGAAATTAGAAAAAATTTAATCAAGAATGAAAAATTGAAAATGAAAACTGTAATACCTAATTCAATCTAAAATTACTCATCTATAATTCTTCAATCTTCCAACAAACTTCGAATTTTTATTCAGTAAATCTTCTTCTGTGGTATATACTTCACTATGTCTATGGAGCTAACCTTTAAGCTTCAATCTGATTACTTTCAATGTTCAATGTCGTCTTCTATTTTTGAATTGTCTGATTTGATATTTAATAACTCGATTCAAGTGATGTTAACTGTAACTGTGTTAAATGTTTTTAGTTTTAATAGACTGTAAATTCTTGATTGAAAAAAATCCATATATATATATTTATATATAGTTTAATAAATGAAGTTATCACATTGTTATAGATTCATAGTTTGTTTTCCTGATTTCATAATGTATATTTATCATTTCAATTCTAATTCATATTAATAAAAAATTAAACAATCAACAGTTTTATTATGTTTTAAACATTTTTGTCGGAAACACTGTTCCGAACTATATTTTATAGTTTTTATTCGTTTAAAACGTATAATGATATAAAAATTTGATGCCTGTTTTTTATAAATAGTTTCAAATATTGTCTTCGATACATTTTATTTTATATAAATAGTTTCAAATATTGTTATTGATTCAAAGTTTGTTTACCTGATTCAATAATGTATAAAATGAACCTTTATCACTTCAAATCTAATTAATATTAATGAAAAAAATGAAACAATTAACATTTTTATTATGTTTTAAACATTATTGTCGAAAACAATTTTCCGAACTATATTTAATAGTTTTTATGCGTTTGAAACGGATAATTATATAAAAACTTGATGCCTGTTTTTTATAAATAGTTTCAAATATTGTTTTCAATATATTTTATTTTATTCCTTTCCATTAGTAAATGAAGTTATTATTGTTATTGATTCAAAGTTTGTTTACCTGATTTAATAATGTATAAAATGAACCTTTATCACTTCAAATCTAATTAACATTAATAAAAAAATGAAACAATTAACATTTTTATTATGTTTTAAACATTAATGTCGGAAACACTTTTCCGAACTATAGTTTATAGTTTTTATTCGTTTCAAACGTATAATTATATAAAAACTTGATGCCTGTTTTTATATATAGTTTCAAATATTGTTCTCAACACATTGTTCTTTATTTCTCTCCATTAATAAATAATGTTATTATTATAATTGATTCATAGTTTGTTTACCAGATTTGATAATGTATAAAATGAACCTTAATCACTTCAAATCTAATTAACATTATTAAAATAAAAAAATGGAACAAATAACATTTTAATTATGTGTTGAACATTAATGTCGGAAACACTTTTCCGAACTATATTTTATAGTTTTTATTCGTTTGAAACGTAGAATTATATAAAAACTTGATGCCTGTTTTTATATATAGTTTCAAATATTGTTCTCAACACATTGTTCTTTATTTCTCTCCATTAATAAATAATGTCATTATTGTAATTGATTCATAGTTTGTTTACCAGATTTAATAATGTATAAAATGAACCTTAATCACTTCAAATCTAATTAACATTATTAAAATAAAAAAATGGAACAAATAACATTTTAATTATGTGTTGAACATTAATGTCTGAAACACTTTTCCGAACTATATTTTATCGTTTTATTCGTTTAAAACGTATAATTATATGAAAACTTGGTGCCTGTTATTTATAAATAGTTTCAAATATTGTTTTCAATACATTTCATTTTATTTCTCTTTATTAATCAATAAAGTTATTATTGTTATTGATTCAAAGTTTGTTCACCTGATTTAATAATGTATAAAATGAACCTTATTCACTTCAAATCTAATTAACATTAATAAAAAAAACGGAACAAATAACATTTTTATTATGTTTTAAACATTAATGTCGGAAACAATTTTCCGAACTATATTTTATAGTTTTTATTCGTTTAAAACGTATAATTATATAAAAACTTGATGCCTGTTTTTATATATAGTTTCAAATATTGTTCTCAACATTGTACTTTATTTCTCTCCATTAATATATAATGCTATTATTGTAATTGATTCATAGTCTGTTTACCAGATTTAATAATGCATAAGATCAACCTCTATCACTCTAATTCTAATTTGAATGAATAAAGAAATGAAACAATTAACATTCTTATTATGTTTTAAACATTAATATCGGAAACACTGTTCCGAACTATATTTTAGAGTTTTTATTCGTTTAAATCGTATAATTATATGAGAATTTGATGCCTGTTTTTTATATATAGTTTCAAATATTGTTTTCAATGCATTGTATTGTACTCCATTAATGAATAAAGTTATTATTGTTATTAATTCACAGTTTGTTTACCTGATTTAATAAATTATAAGATCAACCTTTATCCCTTCAATTCTAATTTACATTAATAAAGAAATGAAACAATGAACAGTTTCATTATGTTTTCAACATTAATGTTGGAAACACCGTTCCGAACTATATTTCATAGTTTTTATTCGTTTAAAACGTATAATTATATAAAAACTTGACGCCTGATTTCACTTATAGTTTTAAACATTATATTCAATACATTGTATTCTATTTCTTATTTCTTTTAATGAATAAAGTCATGATTGTTATTGATTAATAGTTTGATTTATCCACCTGAATTAATAATGTATAACATCAATCTTTATCACTTTCATCTACATAAGGTACTCATTTTCAAGTGAGTTTTGTTAGCGTCAGCTTTTTCACTGTTTCATTAAGAAATTTTTTTTCCGCATTCTTCAACCATCACCTCATAATATCATATCAACTCTTCGATGAAAATGAAATACATAATTCGGATAGATTTCCTCTTCCATTTTTGAATTTATCTTAGTTGTAACATTAATCATGTGAACGAAGAAATAAAGTTTTTCTCTGCAGTGATTTCAATAATACAAATTGATATATTGAAACAAAATTGATGAGTACCTAAGAAAGAAACCGAAAATTAATAGGACGAACTGAAAAAACTGAAATTAATTATTCAATTGCTTTTTCATTGAAAAATTCTTATCAGCACCTTGAATAAGGTATCTTGACCTACCTACATAAAAAGGAAATTAATCGTTTTACCTTCATTCGTCAAGTCGACATTGACATCTGTTATTGATTTTCTATCAAGGGTTCACATTCCGTCTCAGCAGCTACCGCAATTCTTTTTTTCATGAAAACAAAAGAATTACCGAAATTTTTCACAAAGTTTACCACCAATGATGAGCCATATAGTCCACAAGCAATTTCCACTTACCCAACTACGTCTTACAGGTTTGTCTAAATATTCCACACACGGAACGATTTATATGATATCGAAAGTAAACGTGAAGAACTGGTATCAATTTTGAGTGATATCATTCAATTTCTCACGTGTTATGCAGCAGAAAATGATTTCCTCTATGTGTTTTCTATAATACCAATGTCATCCGAGACACCTTTCAGCAATGCGAGTTTCATAGAATGGAAATTATTCATTACGTGGGCGGAGAATTGTATTCGGGCTTGGTTGAACGTGTATGGTAGACTTAATCAGTGACGCGCAGGTCGTCAAAGACTATATAAAGGTGGAAACGGTCCCAGAATCATTATCAGTTTTCAAAGTGCTTTGGTTGAGTAAAATACTAAGTATCCATATGTGCATAGTATCATTGAAGTTTGCATTTGCTGAAAATATTCAGGTCTGTAAATGACAATCATTCTTAATACAAAAATCTCAATTTATTTCTACATTTTCGGTTTCATATGATTTACAATTTTTTTTTTTTATTTCGTTCATCAAATCTGTAGTTCAAGACGCAACAAAACGAATTGTTTACTAATAAGTGATTGTTATTTCTAAAATTGAGATCATTTTGAGTTTTCTGAGCTAATAAATTAAGGGTGGGCTTCCCCTGGGCTTGGATTTTAGCGACGCAGTATTCTGGGATACTTTCCATCAACAATATTTAATTCAAAATTTCAATTGCATATTCGATTGAGACAAGTGATATTAGTTTGAAGTTTTTGCCGAGAGAATCAATTACTCCATAAAAAAAAACTTTTTGAGATATGTACTTTCTGTTTATAAATTGAATCATTTGAAATTTGTTAGGTTTGAAATATTGTCGAATATTGATTTTATGTATGTATATATATACCTATCTATATTTCATTTTGATGGGATCAATAAGATTATGCTTCAGCTATATTTGCATTGCGTCTTTTTTATAGTTTTTTTATAGTTGACGTGATAGAGAAAAATTAAATAAACTGAAATTTTTTTGAATGTTTTTGCAAGCTTTTCGTTTCTGAAAATATTGAAATACTAAAGTATTCATACCTTTAATTTTTCATTTCCTTCATGAAATTCATTCCTTTCAGGACAAAGAAATATAATTCATTCTTTATCGGTTTGATGGTTGAATACAGATTTGGATTATGACCTAACCTATTGTTTCTTTATCATATTGGAAGAGATAACTAATTCTCGTTATGAATGTTTTTCATTTGATATTTATAAAACGTAGTCTAAGTTGTTTCTGGATAACACGTGTTACCAAGACGACGGTCATTGAAATTTCAAGATTTGTTATATTTTGATAGTAAGATATTTATGGATTGTTTTCTATTGAAACTTGAACTGAATTTTAATCAATACATTTATATGTGTGCTGGTAATAAGCCATTATTGAACATCTTTCTGAAGTATTTTCCCGTTTAAATGAATAACCGACGCATTCGCCATTTAGCATCGACTCATGTATTTATTATGTCTTATAGAACAACAAATTTCTCATGTCGAAGAAAAATATTGAAGCTGGTTTCAAGGTCATCTTTTATTATTTGAAATCTTACAAAAGAAGGAAAATCTGTTTATGCAATCACAGCGCATGCGAAATGAGCTTTCAAGTTTGAATAGTGCAAACTGCAAATGCGCAAAGTGCAACTTTGTTTTTTTGCGAGGCTACGCACCTATATATGAGCATCCTGCAACAAGGTGCTCCCATTCATCAAGTGGTTGTTTATCGAGTATGGTCGGATAGTAGTACAAGTAGTTTTTAATTGAATTTGAATTGATTCAAATTCATTGAAGCAGAAAATGTGTTTATTGTGCGATTCAAAAACGAGAAGATTTTCTTAATTCAAGGTGAGAAAATTATCATATCATCGTTTGAAATTTCGTTTTGTTGTTCGTTATTATTACCAATATTCAATGAGTTGCTATAAACATTTTGATGAAATAGGCATGAATCTACTTAAACATATTCTCGATATTTATTTGTTGTGCGATTCGTCATATTGTGAGTGAATTTTGTTTTCATAATATTGCGTAGGAGGGAAATCATTGTTGGAAATCGAGGGAATAGTTATGCGCATGTGCAGTTCTTGTGATTGGTTCTTCGGAGAATCAATCAATTTAAGTATTCTTCTTCTTTTTGAAGCAGTCCATTATCCAATATCGTGTGAAATACATGTGAAAAACATAAACGATCTGAATGATATTAATTATTGGGTGGTATCCATTTAAGACATTTGATGGAAAATTTGGTGAGCTTGTTTAAGGCAAACCATTAATTAAAAATCGATGAAATCGCTAAATTGATAGAGCGCATGAGCAGATGTTCTTTTTGATCTTTCGAAAAATCAATATTTTATAATTAGGCAATCTTTTTTTTGAAGCTGTTCTTAATCGAATAACATGAAATGAAAACAAAAATCATATATCGATTCAATCGGTTTTATTTATTGGGCATTATTCACTTTTGAAATCAGCCTTAAAATTTATTTAATGAATAAAAAGTAAATGGACAAATTCGTTTTTATTATTTACTGATAAGATATGAATTCAAAGTGGAATAAGCTGTTCAATTTTTCATTTTCAGGAGAAGAAGAAGAAGTTCTATTATGGATGAAGACTAGACATTGCTGAAAATGTTGAGGATATTCAGATGGTGTTTAACATACTTCTGATCACTGATGAGTGACTATTTATGAATGTATGCCTCAATGCAAGTGATAAGAGTCTGAGATACAGAAATCTGGGTGAGTTCTTTCATTCACATTTCAAATTTCCATATCTTGGTACAAGGTTGTGTATAGATTTTAATTTTTCTATTCTTCAGGGAGGCATGCTATTGATCAAAATATAATATACTACGCACCATAATTCAAATCAATGATGAGAAACTGTTTATGAATGGATGCCTCAATGCAAGTGATCTGAGTCTAAGATACAGAAATCTGGGTGAGTTCTTTCATTCACATTTCAAATTTCCATATCTTGGTACAAGGTTGTGTATAGATTTTAATTTTTCTATTCTTCAGGGAGGCATGCTATTGATCAAAATATAATATACTACGCACCATAATTCAAATCAATGATGAGAGACTATTTATGAATGGATGCCTCAATGCAAGTGATCTGAGTCTAAGATACAGAAATCTGGGTGAGTTCTTTCATTCACATTTCAAATTTCCATATCTTGATACAAGGTTGTGTATAGATTTTAATTTTTCTATTCTTCAGGGAGGCATGCTATTGATCAAAATATAATATACTCTGCACCATAATTCAAATCAATGATGAGAGACTATTTATGAATGGATGCCTCAATGCAAGTGATCTGAGTCTAAGATACAGAAATCTGGGTGAGTTCTTTCATTCACATTTCAAATTTCCATATCTTGATACAAGGTTGTGTATAGATTTTAATTTTTCTATTCTTCAGGGAGGCATGCTATTGATCAAAATATAATGTACTATGCACCATAATTCAAATCAATGATGAGAGACTATTTATGAATGGATGCCTCAATGCAAGTGATCTGAGTCTGAGATACAGAAATCTGGGTGAGTATTTTCATTCACATTACAAATTTCCATATCTTGTTGCAAAGTTGTGCATAGATTTCAAGCTTTTATTCTCTAGGGGGGCATGCTGTTGATCACCATACAATATACCTCGCACCGTCTCCATTTTGAGTTCATCCACACTTCTGAGCACCTGAGAAACCAATTGCACAAGAACGATAAGGCAATATTGGGATTTGAGCCATGGAATACATATAGTGACATGGTTGATTTCTAGCATTAAGCTACTGGATGGTATGTCCCATTTAGTGACATCAATTCTCATATATTAGATATTTAAGTACAATATTCATTGATTTAAGGAGAAATTTTTTTATTGAATGGGCAATGAAGCCCTTCAACTCCAACAGTTCAAGCCTATTATCAGATTATGTGAAATTAACTGAATTGAGTGAACTTACGATGATATCAATTTGAATGTCTCATTTGAATTTTTTACAGTAAAATATGTCAGTTGTTCTGAGAGTTTGAACATATTTATTTTTCATATAGCTCATTGAAAACTTGGAGCATTTAATACATTTAATTCTAACGTCAAACACTACTGTAGTAAGAACATAAACCGAATTTAAGCGAATAACTTGGTTATCATTGGTAATTACTAAAAATAACCAACTGCATTGAACCGCTTTTGGTCATTATTGGTTATATCACATGACGTCATGAATTAGCCCTTCTATGTCACCCATTTGGATCGAAAATAACCAAACATAGTTACACTCAAGTCTCGAGAGCTGGGTTAAACTTTCGGTCATTAAAATACCATTTCAAAAGTAAGGTTAAATTTGATCAAAAAAGTTGGTTATTCGTGGTGATTCCTAAAGATCTATAACCAAGGACAAGACCAGAGATATTAGTGTTATTCGCTTGAATTCGCTCATTATCAATATAACTAATCATTTATATTTAGTACTAAATGTATCGAATAATAATAAGTTTATTTCTTATATGGAAATGAACTTCACTAATCAAATGTTTGAATAAATAATGAAAAAATACTTTCTTATGTGATACTAAATTGTTATATCAGAGTGACGTCATCAATGACGCCATAGAGACTGAAATTGCATTCAGATGACTACTTTGAATTTAACTTCAAGATTGGATTTGAAATTCCACAGGCAATCTATTTTGTTGTAAATAACTACCAATGATGCAATGATTTTGTTATTTTGGGATCATATTTTAAATCTGTTACTGATTGCAATATTTTGGTCTCAGGTATTTTGTATGATGGCTTTGTTTAATTCCGACTGGAACTGGAGAGAAATAAGATGGGGATAAAGCCATCTTTCCACTTGAAATCGGAAGAGAAAGGAAACAAAATCCATTTGATGCTACCCGAAAACTCCCAAAAGGGTAAGAACAAATGCATTTTTTGCCATATCTTTCATTTATATTAAAAACATCTGGACAATTCAAGTTCATTCAACTTGAGCCCTTCAAGCATTAAATAAAAACGAATGCTCGGTAGGATATCGAATATACGCTTGTTGGAGACTTTAACGTTCCGTTAGGACAAAAGTTTACGTATCAATTCTAATCTTCGCTGAACAAATTATACAAAATATTTGAAGAATGTAAAGAATTACAATCTTTTTCCGTGTTTTTTAAGCCAGTTTTTTGAGTTTTCCGTATGTTTTAAGTCCACTTCATTCAACATTTTTTTGCTGAACATCAAAGTTCAAAGCTACACCTGGAATTTGAAATATTTCGAGTTCATACTGAAAATTCTTCTAAATTTTTATTCTTGAATAATTCATTCACACTAAGTGTCGTTATAATAACAATTTAATTATCATCAGAAATTCAGATATTTCACAGATATTGAGATAAATACGTTTTGAAAACGAAAAATGTACAGATCAAAGTCTGTTTTCTAAAAATATTAAACATTTTTGAAAAATTGCTGCTATGTAGGGCCAATTTCATAAACGAAAATAAAGTCTCATTTCTCGTGAGAAGTTTCTTTCACAAATGAAACGTTTTTCATAAAACAATTTTGAGGTTATAATAGAATAGAATATGATTTCATTTTCCAAATACTTAGTTACAAACTTGCAAAATACAGAGAAGACGAAACAAGTCAAAGCTACAAAAATCACAACATTAATATTATGAGACAATCTCTAATAATAAAAGAAACATCAGTACAACAATGTGTCACAGTAACTTCTACACTGAGAGAATTTTTCCACTGTTGCAACTGAAAATTGAATAACCGCAACGAAAAACTCTATTGAAATAGGCACCAGGTAAGAACTATGCTTCGTTAGCGTATTCATTTTACTATTATTCACTTTATTGTCGAGATAATATCATCTTGACTGAATATCACGAAAAACTTTGTTACCGTTGCATTTATGTTTTACGTTAATAATTAATGTCACTTCTTGTCCCAGCTGTAGTCATCCTTGATTCAACGTGATGAACCTTACTGTCCCAACATAAAAATAATAATATCTAATACATTTATTTGTACATAACATAACTATCATTAAATGAAATGCACAAAAAGAATCTGCCATCAAGAATTTCATGGCATGTCATAAAATATTAATTGAAACGTTAAAATGCATCGAATGAAATCTTATATATATCATCTTGATACCAGAATAGAGCCTATTGAAATAAGAATGAGCAGGCTAAATAAGTCATTCTATAATAGGTTACTTCAGTTGAATGAAGTAATTTCTCAATACCAGAAAGATGAATGGAAAACATCCAAGAAAAATCAAAAGCTTGAAGGACCCTTGGTCGATGACCGAATGCATATGCAATAAAGTACTGTTATTATTATTATTTATTGTACGGTGAAATTATTTATTATTATTATTATATATGTAAAATATATACAGTTGCAGATTCAAACATGTTTAAATTGAATTATATATGGGACACAAACTTTAGAAAAACGATTAAAATGTTGCACGAATTATCATGTTAAAAAATAAGGTCACCTTTCTAAAACATCACTCAACTTGTAAGTAGTTCTCTCCAAAAGCAAATTCGTCACTTTCCTGCTGAAAGCTGTTTGACGAAGTTGTTTAAATTCATTTGGAAGTTATAGAGCTTTAGACAAGTGTGAGTTTTCTTTATTCTAGTTGAAGGAAGTGCGAAGTGCCTTTTTCACATGTATTATAGTTATGAAAGGTGGAGTTAATGATCATTAATCGTTCTGAAGGGCTGCATGAAGTTAATAACCCCACAAAATTCAAACAAAATCGGACAACTAATTCCCAAGTTATGGAGATCAGAAATTTAGGCCAATTTACATGAATAACAGTCTTAGGATACAAAACAAGTTACTTTTCTGAAAGGCCTGAATGACCTGCATTCACCACTAGACTATGGCCAGTCACTCATGTTACACCCTGTATAATAGTTGTGCTGCATTTACTGCTGCAGCATTGTGTCTTTTGCTGTCCCAAAAAAATTACATAATATTGGAAATATTTCTACTATAGCAGCTGTTGAGCCAGCTGAATCAAGTGCTTAAGTACTACTGCAAAACATTTTTATATTTGCAGCAATATTCTATGCTGGTCTAGAGAAGTCCTTCTTTTCTATTATGCATGCTAAAGCAATAGCTTAAATTCTGACCTGCTCGAGATTTTAAAAATTCTGTTAATACTTAATACTTTTCCACAATAAAGAATATTCATTTTGAATATTCTCAAAAATGTAACTATTTTCATTTAAGTATCAACAGAATTTTGAAGATTACAAGCAGGAGAAAGAAGGCTATTGCATATACTTATCTAATTGATATATCCATTTGTACAAAAAAAACATGGATTTTAACAATTTCTAACTTCTAACTGAAGGAATATCAATAAAATATACTATTATTCAATCATGAGAATTTCATTGAAATTGAAATAAATATCTCACATAATTCCTTTCAATTACTTCAAATGTAGTAAACATTTTTAGATTATCGAATAAAATGCAATAAATGAAATAAATGAAAAAACATGTCCATTAAAACCAATAGTTTCTGTATCAACATTAATCAATAATATTTCATTCTTTTTATTCATGATAATATTTGAATATATTGAATTTTTTTTTCAACTGATGAAATTTCTTGATTTTCAAACTTTCAACTATTGGCACTTTAGGCGAATTTGATATAGTTACCCTAGAAATAATTGAATCAGGAGAATTCATTCGTTTCAGGACAAAAAAATATAGTTTCTTCTGTATCGGTTTGATGGTTGAATACAGGTTTGGATTATGAACTAATCTACTGAGCATTTGCGGTAAATTTTTACTAATACTGTTTGTTGAAAATATTCTTCTTTTAATAGAAATAAAACGATCAACTAGAACATCTCATATTTCACTTAGTTTTATCGGTACCATATTTCTATAAAAAACACCCTGTTAATTTGTGAATACTCACTTTATAGAACACAAACTGCAGGTTCATACAAATTTGAATCCATTCATTCATTTATGCTACAAAACTACCCAATTTTCCTATTCAAATTCCTTATGGGGTTGCAACCATCTCCAGATTGCTAGTAGAAACAAGTCATCAAAAATCGACCTGTCTGAGTGTTTTCAAAAATTCTGATTCGTTGTTGAGTTATTGAGGCTGGACACTTTTAAATGAGACACCCTGTATATGTATGCTGGTAATTATCCATTATTCTACTTCTTTCTGAAGTACGTTCCCTATGAAATGAATAACCTACGCATTCGCCATTTCGCATCGATTCATGTATTTTTTTGCCTCTTATAGAACAACAAATTTCTCATCTCGAAGAAAAGTTTAATTCGAAAATCCCGAATGAAAAATTTTCGAGATCCAACGTCATCTTTTATATTTTGGAATGTTCCAAAGGAGGGGCAATTCGCTTATTGATTGATTATGGAATCAGAGAGCATGTGAAATGAGCTTGTCTGGTTCACAACTGATGCATATTGCAAATACGCAGAAGTGCATCTGGGTTTTTTTGCTAGGCAACGCACCTCGATATGAACATCCTGCAACAAGGTGTGACCATTCATCAAGTGGTCCTCTATGGACTCGGGTCGGATAGTAGTTGAAGTTTTTGATTGAATTTGAATCGATTTAAATTCAATGAAGCAGCAAATTTGTTTATTGTGCGATTGAAAAACGAGAAGATTTTCTTAATTCAAGGTGAGAAAATTATCTTATTAATGTTTTGAATTTCGATTTGTTCCCTCAGGATAAAATTTTCCGTTTTCGGTATTATAACAAATATTCAGAGTTGCTATAAATATAAATGTTTATGAAATAGGCAATGAATCCATATTTTCGGTATCAATTCCTTAATAGAAAAGATGAAATTTTTTGTTTTCGGTATCATCACAAATATTCAGTTGAGTTGCTATGAACATTTTTGAGAGATAGGCAATGAATCTACGAAACCATATTTTCGGTATTTATTTGTAGTGCAATTCGTCATATTGTGAGTGAATTTTGTGTTCATATGGCGTAGGATGGAAATCATTGATTGGAAATCGTGCAATAGTTATCCGCATGTGCAGATATTAGCGTTGGTCTTTCGCAGAATCAATTGTGAACGGTTTTTAATCAATTTAAGTATTCTTCTTCTTTTTGAAGCAGACCATTATCCAATATCGTGTGAAATACATGTGAAAAATACAAACGATCTGAATGATATTCCTTATTGGGTGGTATCCATTTGAACCCTTTAATGGGAAATATGGTGAGCTTGTCTAAGAATAACCATTAATTAGAAATCGATGAAATGGCTAAATAGATAGAACGATAGAACAAATGTTCTCTTTGATTGTTCGAAGAAGAAGAAGAAGAAAAAAGTTATTTTATACTTGATAAACTAATTGATATTAATTAATCAATATTTTATAATTGGACGATTCTCTCTTTGAAGCTGTTTTTAATCGAATAACATGAAATGAGAACAAACATCATATACCGATTCAATCGGTTTTATTTATTGGGCAGTATTCACTTTTGAAATCAGCCTTAAAATTTATTTGATGAATAGAAGTAAATGGACAAATTCATTTTTATTATTTACTGATGAGTTTTGAATTCAAAGTGGAGTAAATATTTCTAACGAAAAGCTGTTAATATATTCATTTTCAGGAGAAGAAGAAGAAGTTCTTTTATGGATGAAGTCTAGAAATTGCTGAAAATCTTGAAGATATTAAGATGGTGTTTAACATACTTCTGATCACTGATGAGACACTATTTATGAATGAATACCTCAATGCAAGAGATCTGAGTCTGAGATACAGAAATCTGGGTGAGACCTTTCATTCACATTTCAAATTTCCATATCTTGGTACAAAGTTGTGTATGGATTTTAATTTTTTTATTCTTCAGGGAAGCATGCAATTGATCACCATATAATATACTACGCTTCACTTTGAGTTCATCCACACCTCTGAGCACCTGATGAACGAATTGTACAAAAACGATGAGACAATTTTGGGTTTTGAGCGATGGAATACATATTGTGACATGGTTGATGCCTAGCAATAAGCTACTGGATGGTATGTTTCATTTGGTGATATGAATTCTCATAGATTAAATTTTCAAGTACAATATTCATTGATTTAAAGAGAAAATCTCTTATTGAATAGGCAATATAGCCATCCAACTCCAATAGACCAAGACTATTATCTGATGAAGAGAAATTAACTGGATTGAGTGAACTTACGATGACATCAACTTGAAATGTCTTATTCGCATTTTTTACAATAAAATATGTTAGCTGTTCTGAGAGTTTGAACATATTTATTTTTTATATAGCTCATTGAAAACTTGGAACCTTTAATACATTCAATTCTAACGTCAAACACTACTGTAGTAAGAACATAAAGCGAATTTAAGCGACTAGCCCGGTTATCATTGGTAATTACCAACAATAGCCAATTGCATTCAGCGCTTTTGGTCATTATTGTTTATTTCACATGAGGTAATGAAATTAGCCTTCTATGTCACCGATTAGGATCGAAAATAACCTAACGTAATTACACTCAAATCTCGAGATTTGGGTTAAACTTTAGGTCATTATGACATTTTAAAAGTAAGCATAAATTTGATCAAAATAAGCTTGATGAATTGATATGCATACACAATTCTCTGGTGATGGCCAGCATTGTCATCAAAACGGTGAGTTTATACCGGAGGAAGCTGTTAAATTAAAAATCGGTTATGTTTGTTACAACTGTATTCAAGGGGAAGTTGGTACTTCCTAGTGATTCCTGAAGATCTATTACCAAGGAAAAGACCAGAGATATTAGTGGTTATTCGCTTGAATTCGCATATCATCAATAAAACTTTTATGTATAGGTAGTACTATATGTATTCAATAATAATAAGTTAATTTCTCATATAAAAATGAACTTCACTAATAAAATGTTTAAATGAATAATGAAAACAAATACTTTGTTATGTTATACTTATTTGTGTTTATATAAGAGTGACGTCATCAATGACGCCATAGAGGCTGAAATTGCATTCTTGTGGTTACTTTGAATTTAACTTATAGATTGGATTCGAAATTCATCAGAAAATTATTTCGTTATTTTGGTGCTGATTGCAATATTTTTGTCTCAGGTATGGTTAATTGTATGGCTTCATTGATTTCGATTGGAACTGAAGAAAAATAAGATGGGGAAATAGACATCTTTCGACTCGAAATCAAAATCCATTTGATGCTACCCGAAAACTCCCAAAAGGGTAAGAACAAATGCATTTTTTGCCATATCATTCATTTATATTGAAAAACATCCAGACAATTCGACTCCATTCAACTTGAGCCCTTCAAGCAATAATTAAAAACTCATGCTCTGTAGGATATCGAATATACGCTTGTTGGAGACTTTAACGGTCGGTTAGGACAAAAGTTTACGTATGAATTTTAAACTTCGTTGAACAGACTATTCAAAATATCTTTATGATGTAAAGAATTACAATCTTTTCCCATGTTTCTTGAGCTAGGTCACTTCATTCAACATTTTTGTCATACTGAACATCAAAGTACAAAACTACACCTGGAATTTGAAATATTTTGTGTTCATAATGGAGATTTTTCTACATTTTTAATCACGAAATATTTATTGACGCTCAGTGCCGTTCTAATAACTATTTTGTTATCATCAGAAATTGATATATCACTCAGATATTGATATTGAGATTTGTTCGTTCGCTTATAACTTAATGACTCGATACAATCTAAAGGCAACACATCAATCTTGGCTCCTTAAAATTCATAAAAAATACACATGTTGTTCATTCATTCGTTCGTCTCGCTAAAGTGACAAGTAGTCAAAAGCGAAGAAATGGGGGTACTGGGGGTAATTACCCCCCCAAGATTTCCAAAATATAAAATGGCAGAATTCTCGCAAAGACGAAGAACAAAATTTTTAAATAAAATGAACCAATAATCACTTTACTTTCCTTTGAAATACACAGCAGTAAAAAAATCAGACCCTTTTACGGTTTATGAGTTCATTATCGCTTTCAAAATGAGTTCTTTTATTGCACTACGAGCTCGTCTTTGTCCGAGGTTTATTATTTTCCTTTATCTATCTGCTTTGTCGGCTCCTCATTTTCCATCTGTGATTTTTGCATTCGTCATCGGTATACACTTACCTGTTGTTTTCAGTTTTTGTTATCATTCGTCAAAAAATTTCAATACTGTACGTATCAACAAAGTGAACTGAGTTATTGTAAAAATTGTCAGGGATATGTTGTACAATTTATTGTTTTTAATTCAAATTGCAATTTATTTGTGAGGACATCAGTTTTGAATTGACTATGTATATCTACACGGTGTTCCTAAATTGGAGGTAAAAATGAAATTGACAGATTTCCGATATCATTTTGAGAAAAAAGTCCTATAACATGTGTCCCCAAACACTTTGCTTTTGAGATACGGGTGTTCAAATTCAAGGTTTTTCTCATAGAATCTTTCTTTCACAAGATATTTATTTCAAATTGGCCATAGATATCCCAATTTAAAGTTTTTATCATGTGATATGCTAATTTTGAAAGCAAATTCACAGGGCCGCCGCCAGACCTTTTGGCGTCCTGGAAAAATAAAATTTCGCCGCCCTGCTTTGCCCTATTTATCTGAATTTTTTTGAAGGTGCCCTGTTTTTCCCCCGACATCTTTTCGATTTCATATGAAATCGTCCTTTTCAACTTGAAATCACATTGTCAAATTTATCAAAGGAGGTTTTGTCGATTTCATCAAAAAACATCCTGAATTTTTTGAAAGTACGATGCTCTATATGTCTATAGTAAAAAGAAGACGTAGTTCTTAAAGGTGCCTATTTGTATTTTTATAACTATAGTTATCCATTTGATTTCTAAGAAATTCGCTTTTGAAAGTTTTATTATGTTACTACTAAGAAAACATTTTTGTGTCTTGTTTTATCAACTGACTTTGCGCCCCTACAATTTGGCGCTCCGGCAGAATGTCCGGCTTGTTGATCCTGGCGGTGGCCCTGTAAATCTACAGGGTGATATTTTTTCTGGAAGGTAGCCAGCTTCTTTACTCCAAAACTATTTCTTGGTAAACTATTTTTTGGTAGTTGAGAAAAATGTGAAAAATAACTTAGGTCCAGTACTACACTTTTCCGTTTGTTATAGTTTTGTCGTATCTGCTTTAGCTTCAGAGAAAACAATTTCAAACAACTCTGTAGTTATATCCTCGGGAAATTCCAAATTGGTACTATGATCCAGCTAGTTAGCTGGAACTAATAATAATAATAATAATAATAATAATAAATTCATCATCATGCGCTTATATGCGCATATATGCGCTTTTATAAATTCATCATCAAAGTTTAGATATACATAAACATACATATGAGGGACTAATGAATATTCAAAAAATGGAGAAAACCAAGTAAAATGGTTTTCTGTGAGTAAAATCACAAATATTACAAAATTTTACATTAGCCTTAATGTGTAGGTAAGTAGATGCAGAGTATCATTCCATTTTCGGTCTTTTCTCAAATGATAATGAATGAATGAATTAATTATAAGTTTTGGTATTTATTTACCCACTCCGTAGTGAAGACTAATAAAGATTTGATAAACTGATAAAAGCATCACTGAAAAGTACGAAACACCCTGTATATCGAGAACAAAGCGTTAGCGGGTTCATATTCATGGGACTTTTTATTCTCAAAATTATCCAAGGAATCTTTTATTTTCCTCCGTATTTCTAATTACGAAACACCCAGTATAAAGTAAAAACAAGCGAATTGGTAATAAAAAATTATTTCGAGTAATTTTGCTCAAACTTCGCCATCAAATTTTTTGTTCACATAACAGATATGAGTAAATGTTATCGCCAAACTTTTTTTTCGATTACTTCCCACAAAGTATATTTACATTCTTTTTTATCTTATCATCGTCAAATAATTGAGATTTTCATATTTATCAAAGAAAATATTCTTGCGTTTTCATCTAAAACTATTGTGTGTTATATCATTATTAAATAGACCAAGTATAAAGAAATTGTGGGTGAATTCTTGTTCATAAAATTCCATCATCTTCTGAATTCTTATCCTTTTTACCCTTCATCCCTTATAGGTATTACTTCTGGAACGCCATCTTCAACATCGAAGAGCACAACTGGAAACATTAAGGTAGGAACTCTCAAACAATTGTTTCTTGGTTTATTTGATTTTATTGTAAATCATCATGGTTTCCATTTCTTGAAAACGAATAGAATAATAGAAACTTGAGTTCAACAATATGTCTCAGTAACTTCTTAATTCAGATATTGTATAGGGCTCACATTCAGCAATAAATTAAAATATTGATTTTTGGAAAATTCTGAAATTATTTATATTCTTTATCATTATCCGTAAGTAGCTCAATAATTTTATATTAAAATATAAAGTGCTTTCTTAAGAGACTGAGTATTGTGAATGGCGTTGCTATTCTCAAGGTGTTGAAAATATTGTTTGTTTTTATGAAAAAACAATAATAATCTATATATGTACAAACCTATCATTGTAAGAATATTTTTTCTCCCGAATATACTCCTACAAGACTTTACATTTCATATTGAAAAAAGTTTTAACAGCAAGCTTCTCAGTAACAAATATTTGTCTTACTGACGTAATTCCACCCCAAAAAATAATTTCATAAGACATTACCGATTGCAAATTAGCTGAATAAATTAGCATCGAGTTGTTATGATCAAATTGGTTTTTTAAAGCTTTTTATTGAAGGAAGTTAATTCAATTTAATTAAACGAGAGAATTTAATATTCCCGACAGCAACTACATATGTGTTGACCAATTCAAGTGACTATCAATATTCAATCCTTATAGTTTTGTCTGTAAATTAGTTTGGATTGCACTAGAGCTGAATATTATGCTGTCTGGTGGTGAAAATAAAATATTTGTTTTGTCACCATTCAGAACTAGGCTGTTCCAAGCACACCACTTCTCAACCATGAACATAGATCGCATTAAATTGATCACGACTACATTCATATCATTAGACCTCACTAAAATTTTTTGTCGTCCGCATGAAGAGGTGTTTCTATTATTGCCTCAGTTGCTGACTCGAAAATATCAGGTAGCTCGTCTATGTATGCTGAAAATAAAATTGTCTCAGCCAAGTTCCCTGCGGTACACCACTTATGAAGATATGACATTATGACATTTTCGAATAGTTTGAGTGGTTTTCCTTTTATTCCCCGCTTTTCCAGTTTCGAGAGCAAGACATTATGGTTGACACAATCGAAGGCTTTCGGAGGTCCACGAAAAATCCAGTAGGCACTTCACCATTTTCAATGGAATATATTATTGAACTGTTTCAGCCGTTACTATTTGTTAGTTCACATGATTTAAACAAGTTTTTATTATCACTAAGTTTCACGACCAATTGAATTGGAATCAAAATTTAAGGATTACATTGTGTAACCGCAGTTTCGAACTCATTTTAGTTCATCTTCAAACACTGTGAAGATTCTACAAATTGTACAGAGAATG
Source organism: Harmonia axyridis (assembly GCF_914767665.1). Classification (NCBI taxonomy): domain Eukaryota; kingdom Metazoa; phylum Arthropoda; class Insecta; order Coleoptera; family Coccinellidae; genus Harmonia; species Harmonia axyridis. The sequence goes on from NC_059508.1 coordinate 5,341,618, forward strand.
TATGTAAAAACAAGTACAAAAAAGTGACACTTGGGAAAACCCACTGAAGAGACTATAAAATTCGGTAGAAAGAAAACATTTTTGACTGTTAGCTAACGTCCAGGAACTATTTGAAAGAATAGAATATTTTAGAATAACAGAGTTGCCCTTTGATTCCATAAGCAAGTTCTTCCTCTTTCGGAAGATTCCAAAAAATGAAAGATGACGTTGAAACAAGCTCGAATACTTTTCATTCGGGATAATCGAATTAAACTTTCTTTGAGATGAGAAATTTGTTGATCTATATGAAGCAAAAAAAATACATAATAAATAAATGAATGAATAAATAAATAAATAAATAAATAAATAAATAAATAAATAAATAAATAAATAAATACATAAATAAATGAATAAATAAATCAATGCGGAATGGCGAATGCGGCGGTTATTGATTTTAGGGGGATAATACTTCAGAAAGAAGAACAATAAAGGCGAGATATTGACCTATAATCGAGTCCTTATGTTTGTTAGAGACAGAGATTATGAATTTAGTTAACAGTATGAATAACAAAAATCCTGCGGATATGATGAAATCCCTATTACAGTGATCAAGCTCCACATCTCACATATAATCGAACCCAACAACATGGTTTCTCTCAAGGCAAGGGTTCAGAACCGCAGTTTCGAACTTATTGTAGTTCATCTTCAGATACTGTGGAGAATCTACCAATTTTACAAATCATTTATGTGAAAACAGGTACAAAAAATCGGTAATTGGAAAACTCAGGGATATCAATAAATTTTGACCGTTATCTAACTTCCAGGAATGATTTGAAAGCATTGAATATTTTAGAGTAACAGAGGTCTGTTTGTTCGTTCATAATTTCAAAACTATTTCAGTCAAATAATTTATAAATTTCAATAGATTCTAAAAAGTTTAGTTTCCTGCCTTTTGATTCTAGATGTATTACCATCATATTTTCAATTGTACTAAAAGGATGATTATTATCTAAACAATGTGTTGAAAAAGTTGAAGAGTCGCTTATTTATGGAGAAATGTGATGATTATTGAATCTAGTTTTGAATGAACGTGCTGTTTGTCCTATATATGTATTTCATATTGCAAGTTGAACAAATCAACATTAACTCGTAATTTACTTGTATTTGGGTTTGAGTCTTTTGCATAACACAGCAACGATAAATTTCATTTATTTATTTGAACCATATTCAATTTCAATTTGGGAAGACTTTTAGCTACTTCTTCATTTATATCACCGAAGTATAAGAGAGAAATGAATTTTTTGTGCTCTTCAGTTGTTATGATAGACAATATTTGAATTGTGGCTATTTGTGAATTTTTTTTTTCAACTAAATTTTCTATAATTGTATGTTTGAAACCATTGTTAACAGCTTTTGTTTCTATAGTTTCTATTTCAATTTCGCGGTTTATTTTTGATAATGGTAAGGTAAAAGCTCTATGAATCATTGATCTTCTTTGTAGACATAATTCTATAAATATTATGAACTCACAGTCTATTACAGTATTTACATGTGATTGTTCCAGAGACTCAGAAACTAAATTGATATTTTCATTTCTCGAAAACCTAGGGAACATATTCTCTATATCAAGATTTAAAAGATATGAATCATTTGGCAGTTTGAAATCTTTCAATTTTCTTGTGAGTTCTACGGAGTTTCTGATTGTTTATTTTGAGTTCAAGCTTGTTAGAGTAAGTTAGGAGTAAGTCAGGAGATTATGAGTTGATATGTTCAACTTGCAATATGAAATACATATATAGGACAAACAGCAGCACGTTCATTCAAAACTAGATTCAATGATCATCGAATAGATTTAACTATAAATAAGCGACTCTCCAACTTTGCAATACATCGTTTAGATAATAATCATCCTTTTACTACAATTGATAATATGAAAATAATACATGTAGAATCGAAAGGCAGGAAACTAAACTATTTAGAATCCATTGGAATTTATAAATTGTTGAACAGATATAGTTTTGAAATTATGAACGAAGAGACAGAACTCGATCACTCTAAAATATTCAATGCTTTCAAATAATCCCTGGAAGTTAAATAACGGTCAAAATTGTTTGCTATCTACCGAATTTTATAGCCTCTTCCCTGAGTTTTCCCAAGTACCACTTTTTAAATAAATGCTCTGTATAATTGGTAGATCCTCCACAGTATCTGAAGATGAATTAGATTATGTTCAAAACTGTGGTTTCAGTACACTTGCATTGAGTAAAATCATGTTGCCTTTCGGGTTCGATTATAAGTGAAATGTGGAGCTTTATCACAGTAATAGGGATTTCATCATATCCGCAGGATAATTTGTTATTCATAATCTTGACTGTATTTATGTTCTCTGTCTCTGACATAGAATAAGGACAAAATTTTATGTGAAATACGCTGGTAATTAGCCTTTATTGTACTTGTTTCTGAAGTATTATCCCCAAAAAGCAATAACCTTCGCATTCGCCATTTCGCATTGATTAATGTATTTTTGTTTGCTTCATATAAAACAACAAATTTCTCATCTCGAAGAAAAGTTCGAAAATCACGAATGAAAAATTTCCGAGCATGTTACAACGTCATCTTTTATATTTTGGAATGTTCCAAAGGAGGGGCAATTCGCTTATGGATTGATTATGGAATCATAGAGCATGCGAAATGAGTTTGTACGGTTCACAACTGATGCATATTGCAAATACGCAGAAGTGCATCTGGAATTTTTTGCTAGGCAACGCACCCAGATATGAACATCCTGCAACAAGGTGTGACCATTCATCAAGTGGTGGTCTGTCGAGTCGGGTCGGATAGTAGTTGAAGTTTTTGATTGAAATTGAATTGATTTGAATTCAATGAAGCAGCAAATTTGTTTATTGTGCAATTGAAAAACGAAAAGATTTTTTTAATTCAAGGTGAGAAAATTATCTCATTAATGTTTTGAATTTCGATTTGTTCCCTCAGGATTAAATTTTCCGTTTTCGGTATTATAACAAATATTCAATGAGTGGCTATAAAAATGAATGTTTATGAAATAGGCAATGAATCCATATTTTCGGTATTAATTTCTTAATAGAAAGGATGAAATTTTTTGTTTTCGGTATTATTACAAATATTCAGTTGATTTGCTATGAACATTTTTGAGAGATAGGCAATTAATCTACGTAACCATATTATCGGTATTTATTTGTAGTGTAATTCGTCATATTGTCAGTGAATTTTGTCTTCATAATATGTCGTAGGAGGGAAATCATTGATTGGAAATCGTGAAATAGTTATGCGCATGTGCAGATGTTTTCGTATAATTCATTAGAAATCGATTAAATAGGTATCCGCATGTGCAGATATTATCATTGGTCTTTCGCAGAATCAATTGTGAACGGTTTTTAATCAATTTAAGTATTCTTCTTCTTTATGAAGCAGACCATTATCCAATATCGTGTGAAATACATGTGAAAAACAAAAACGATCTGAATGATATTCATTATTAGGTGGATTCCATTTGAGACCTTTAATGGGAAATTTTGTGAGCTAGTATAAGGATAACCATTAATTAGAAATCGATGAAATGGCTGGATAGAAAGAAGACATGGGCAGATGTTTTCTTTGATTGTTCAAAGAAGAAGAAGAAGAAAAAATGTTATTTTATACCTAATGAACTAATTGATATCAATTAATCAATATTTTATAATTGGACAATTCTCTCTTTGAAGCTGTTCTTAATCGAATAACATGAAATGGGAACAAACATCATATATGGAATCAATTGATTTTCTTTATTGGGCAATATTCACTTTTGAAATCAGCCTTAAAATTTATTTGATGAATAGAAGTAAATGGACAAATTCGTTTTTATTATTTACTGATTAGTTTGGAATTCGAAGTGGAGTAAATATTTCTAACGAAAAGCTGTTATTATTTTCATTTTCAGGAGAAGAAGAAGTTCTATTATGGATCAAGACTAGAAATTGCTGAAAATCTTGAAGATATTAAGATGGTGTTTAACATACTTCTGATCAATGATGAGAGACTATTTATGAATGAATGCCTCAATGCAAGGGATATGAGTCTGAGATACAGAAATCTGGGTGAGACCTTTCATTCACATTTCAAATTTCCATATCTTGGTACAAAGTTGTGTATAGATTTTAATTTTTTTATTCTTCAGGGAGGCATGCAATTGATCACCATATAATATACTACGCTTCACTTTGAGTTCATCCACACCTCTGAGCACCTGATGAACGAATTGTACAAAAACGATGAGGCAATTTTGGGATTTGAGCGATGGAATACATATTGTGACATGGTTGATGTCTAGCAATAAGCTACTGGACGGTATGTTTCATTTGGTGATATGAATTCTCATAGATTAGATTTTTAAGTACAATATTAATTGATTTGAAGAGAAAATCTCTTATTCAATAGGCAATATAGCCCTCCAACTCCAATAGATCAAGCCTATTATCAGATGAAGAGAAATTAACTGGATTGAGTGAACTTACGATGACATCAACTTGAAATGTCTTATTCGCATTTTTTACAATAAAATATGTTAGCTGTTCTGAGAGTTTGAACATATTTATTTTCTATATAGCTCATTGAAAACTTGGAACATTTAATACATTCAATTATAACGTCAAACACTACTGTAGTAAGAACATAAAGCGAATTTAAGCGACTAACCTGGTTATCATTGGTAATTACCAACAATAACCAATTGCATTCAGCGCTTTTGGTCATTATTGTTTATATCACATGAGGTTATGAAATTAGTTTTCTATGTCACCGATTATGATCGAAAATAACCAAACGTAATTACACTCAAATCTCGAGATTTGGGTTAAACTTTAGTTCATTACTGACATTTTAAAAGTAAGTAAGCTTAAATTTGATCAAAATGAGCTTGATGAATTGATATGCAAGCCTAAACAATTCTCTGGTGATGGCCAGCATTGACATCAAAACGGTGCGTTTATACCAAAGGAAGCTGTTAAAATAAAAATTGTGGTTACTTTGAATTTAACTTCTAGATTGGATTCGAAATTCATCAGGAAATTATTTCGTTATTATGGTGCTGATTGCAATATTTTGGTTTCAGGTATAGTTGATTGTATGGCTTCATTGATTTCGATTGGAACTGAAGAAAAATAAGATGGGGAACTAGAAATCTTTCCATTTGAAATCGGAAGAGAAAGAAATCAAAATCCATTTGATGCTACCAGAAAATTCCCAAAAAGGTAAGAACAAATGCATTTTTTGCTATATCGTTCATTTATATTAGAAAACATCCAGACAATTCCACTCCATTCAACTTGGACCCTTCAAGCATTAAATAAAAACGCATACTCTGTAGGATATCGAATATACGCTTGTTGGAGACTTTAACGGTCGGTTAGGACAAAAGTTTACGTATGAATTCTAAACTTCGTTGAACAGACTATTCAAAATATTTTTATGAAGTAAAGAATTACAATATTTTTTCATGTTTTTTGAGCTAGTTCACTTCATTCAACATTTTTGTCATACTGAACATCAAAGTACAAAACTACACCTGGAATTTGAAATATTTCCTGTTCATAATGGAGATTTTTCTGCATTTTTAATCACGGAATATTTATTGACGCTCAGTGCCGTTTTAATAACTATTTTGTTAACATCAGAAATTGATATATCACTCAGATATTGATATTGAGATTTTTTCGTTCGCTTATAACTTAATGACTCGATACAATCTAAAGGCAACACATCAATCTCGGCTCCTTAAAATTCATAAAAAATACACATCTTGTTCATTCATTCGTTCGTCTCGCTGAAGTGACAAGTAGTCAAAAGCGTAGAAATGGAGGTACTGGGGGTAATTAACCCCCCCCCCCCAAGATTTTCAAAATATAAAATTGCAGAATTCTCGCAAAGACGAACAACAAAATTTTTTACATAAAATGAACCAATAATCATTTTACTTTCCTTTGAAATACACAGCAGTAAAAAATCAGACCCTTTTACGGTTTATGAGTTCATTATCGCTTTCAAGATGAGTAGCTTTATTGCACTACGACCTCGTCTTTGTCCGAGGTTTATTATTTTCCTTTATCTATCTGCTTTGTCGGCTCCTCATTTTCCATCTGTGATTTTTGCATTCGTCATCGGTATACACTTACCTGTTGTTTTCAGTTTTTGGTATCATTTGTCAAAAAATTTCAATACTGTACGTATCAACAAAGTGAACTGAGTTATTGTAAAAATTGTGTGGGATATGTTGTGCAATTTATTGTTTTTAATTCAAATTGTAATTTATTTGTGAGGACATCAGTTTTGAATTGACTATGTATATCTACACGGTGTTCCTAAATTGGAGGTAAAAATGAAATTGACAGATTTCCGGTATCATTTTGAGAAAAAAGTCCTATAACATGTGTCCCCAAATACTTTGCTTTTGAGGTACAGGTGTTCAAATTCAAGGTTTTTCTCATAGAATCTTTCATTCACAAGATATTTATTTTAAATTGGCCATAGATATCCCAATTTAAAGTTTTTATTATGTGATATGCTAATTTTGAATGCAAATTTACAGGGCCGCCGCCAGACCTTTTGGCGTCCTGGAAAAATAAAATTTCGCCGCCCTGCTTTGCCTTATTTATCTGAAATTTTTTGAAGGAGCCTCTGTTATTCCCCCCTGGCCTCTTTTCGATTTCATATGAAATCGCCCTTTTCAACTTAAAATCACATTGTCAAATTTATCAAAGGAGGTTTTGTCGATTTCATCAAAAAACATCCTGAATTTTTTAAAAGTACGATGCTCTATATGTCTATAGTAAAAAGAAGACGTAGTTCTTAAAGGTGCCTATTTGTATTTTTATAACTATAGTTATCCATTTGATTTCTAAGAAATTGGCTTTTGAAAGTTTTATTATGTTACTACTAAGAAAACATTTTTGTGTCTTGTTTTATCAACTGACTTTGCGCCCCTACAATTTGGCGCTCCGGCAGAATGTCCGGCTTGTTGATCCTGGCGGTGGCCCTGTAAATCTACAGGGTGATATTTTTTCTGGAAGGTAGCCAGCTTCTTTACTCCAAAACTATTTCTTGGTAAATTATTTTTTGGTAGTTGAGAAAAATGTAAAAAGAAACTTAGGTCCAGTACTACACTTTTTCGTTTGTTATAGTTTTGTCGTATCTGCTTTAGCTTCAGAGAAAACAATTTCAAACAACTCTGTAGTAATCCTCAGGAAATTCCAAATTGGTACTATGATCCAGCTAGTTAGCTGGAACTAATGAATGAATTAATTAATTATAAGTTTTGGTATTTATTTACCCACTCCGTGGTGAAGATTAATAAAGATTTGATAAACTGATAAAAGCATCACTGATGAGTACGACACCCTAGAAACACCCTGTATATCGAGAACAAAGCGTTCGCGAGTTCATATCCATGGGACTTTTTATTCTCAAAATTATCCAGGGAATCTCTTATTTTCCTCCGTATTTCTAATTACGAAACACCCAGTATAAAGTAAAAACAAGCGAATAGGTAATAAAAAATTATTTCGAGTAATTTTGCTCAAACTTCGCCATCAAATTTTTTTTTCACATAACAGATATGAGTAAATGTTATCGCCAAACTTTTTTTTCGATTACTTCCCACAAAGTATATTTACATTCTTTTTTATCTTATCATCGTCAAATAATTGAGATTTTCATATTTATCAAAGAAAATATTCTTGCGTTTTCATCTAAAACTATTGTGTGTTATATCATTATTAAATAGACCAAGTATAAAGACATTGTGGGTGAATTCTTGTTCAGAAAATTCCATCAAATTCTGAATTCTTATTCTTTTTACCCTTCATCTCTTATAGGTATTACTTCTGGAACGCCATCTTCAACATCGAAGAGCACAACTGGAAACATTAAGGTAGGAACTCTCAAACAATTGTTTCTTGGTTTATTTGATTTTATTGTAAATCATCATCGTTTCCATTTCTTGAAATCGAATAGAATAATAGAAACTTGAGTTCAACAATATGTCTCAGTAACTTCTTAATTCAGATATTGTATAGGGCTCACATTCAGCAATAAATTAAAAAATTAATTTTTGGAAAATTCTGAAATTATTTATATTCTTTATCATTATCCGTAAGCAGCTCAATAATTTTATATTAAAATATAAAGTGCTTTCTTAAGAGACTGAGTATTGTGAATGGGAAAAAAATATTCCTTCGAGTGGCGTTGCTATTCTCAAGGTGTTGAAAATATTGTTTGTTTTTATGAAAAAACAATAATAATCTATATATGTACAAACCTATCATTGTGAGAATATTTTTTCTCTCGAATATACTCCTACAAGACTTTACATTTCATATTGAAAAAAGTTTTAACAGCAAGCTTCTCAGTAACAAATATTTGTCTTACTGACGTAATTCCACCCCAAAAAATAATTTCATAAGACATTACCGATTGAAAATTAGCTGAATAAATTAGCATCAAGTTGTTATGATCAAATTGGTTCTTTAAAGCTTTTTATTGAAGGAAGTTAATTCAATTTAATTAAACGAGAGAATTTAATATTCCCGACAGCAACTACATATGTGTTGACCAATTCAAGTGACTATCAATATTCAATCCTTATAGTTTTGTCTGTAAATTAGTTTGGATTGCACTAGAGCTGAATATTATGCTGTCTGGTGGTGAAAATAAAATATTTGTTTAGTCACCATTCAGAACTAGGCTGTTCCAAGCACACCACTTCTCAACCATGAACATAGATCGCATTAAATTGATCACGACTACATTCATATCATTAGACCTCACTAAAATTTTTTGTCGTCCGCATGAAGAGGTGTTTCTATTATTGCCTCAGTTGCTGACTCAAAAATATCAGGTAGCTCGTCTATGTATGCTGAAAATAAAATTGTCTCAGCCAAGTTCCCTGCGGTACACCACTTATGAAGATATGACATTATGACATTTTCGAATAGTTTGAGTGGTTTTCCGTTTATTCCCCGCTTTTCCAGTTTCGAGAGCAAGACATTATGGTTGACACAAATGAAATCTTTCGGAGGTCCACGAAAAATCCAGCAGGCACTTCACCATTTTCAATGGAATATATTATTGAACTGTTTCAGCCGTTACTATTTGTTAGTTCACATGATTTAAACAAGTTTTTATTATCACTAAGTTTTACGACCAATTGAATTGGAATCAAAATTTAAGGATTACATTGTGTAACCGCAGTTTCGAACTCATTTTAGTTCATCTTCAAACACTGTGAAGATTCTACAAATTGTACAGAGAATTTATGTGAAAACAGGTACAAAAAAGTGACACTTGGGAAAATCCACGGAAGAGACTATAAAATTCGGTAGGAAGAAAACATTTTTGACTGTTAGCTAACGTCCAGGAACTATTTGAAAGCATTGAATATTTTAGAATAACAGAGCTGCTCTCTGATTCCATAAGCAGGTTCTTCCTCTTTTGGAAGATGATTCCAAAAAATAAAAGATGACGTTGAAACAAGCTCGAATATTTTCCATTCGGGATTATCAGATTAAACTTTCTTTGAGATGAGAAATTTGTTGATCTATATGAAGCAAAAAAATACATGATAAATAAATAAATAAATAAATGAATAATTTAATCAATGCGGAATGGCGAATGCGGCGGTTATTAATTTTAGGGGGATAATACTTCAGAAAGAAGAACAATAAAGGCGAGATATTGACCTATAATCGAGTCCTTATGTTTGTTAGAGACAGAGATTATGAATTTAGTTAACAGTATGAATAACAAAAATCCTGCGGATATGATGAAATCCCTATTACAGTGATCAAGCCCCACATCTCACATATAATCGAACCCAACAACATGGTTTCTCTCAAGGCAAGGGTTCAGAACCGTAGTTTCGAACTTATTGTAGTTCATCTTCAGATACTGTGGAGAATCTACCAATTTTACAAATCATTTATGTGAAAACAGGTACAAAAAATTGGTAATTGGAAAACTCAGGGATATCAATAAATTTTGACCGTTATCTAACTTCCAGGAATGATTTGAAAGCATTGAATATTTTAGAGTAACAGAGGTCTGTTTGTTCGTTCATAATTTCAAGACTATTTCAGTCAAATAATTTATAAATTTCAATAGATTCTAAAAACTTTAGTTTCCTGCCTTTTGATTCTAGATGTATTACCATCATATTTTCAATTGTAGTAAAAGGATGATTATTATCTTAACAATGTGTTGAAAAGGTGGAGAGTCGCTTATTTATGGAGAAATGTGATGATTATTGAATCTAGTTTTGAATGAACGTGCTGTTTGTCCTATATATGTATTTCATATTGCAAGTTGAACAAATCAACATTAACTCGTAATTTACTTGTATTTGGGTTTGAGTCTTTTGCATAACACAGCAACGATAAATTTCATTTATTTATTTGAACCATATTCAATTTTAATTTGGGAAGACTTTTAGCTACTTCTTCATTCATATCACCGAAGTATAAGAGAGAAATGAATTTTTTGTACTCTTCAGTTGTTATGATAGACAATATTTGAATTGTGGCTATTTGTGAATTTTTTTTTTCAACTAAATTTTCTATAATTGTATGTTTGAAACCATTGTTAACAGCTTTTGTTTCTATAGTTTCTATTTCAATTTCGTGGTTTATTTTTGATAATGGTAAGGTAAAAGCTCTATGAATCATTGATCTTCTTCGTAGACATAATTCTATAAATATTATGAACTCACAGTCTATTACAGAATTAACATGTGATTGCTCCAGAGACTCAGAAACTAAATTGATATTTTCATTTCTCGGAATACTGGGGAACATATTCTCTATATCAAGATTTAAAAGATATGAATCATTTGGCAGTGTGAAATCTTTCAATTTTCTTGTGAGTTCTACGGAGTTTTTGATTGTTTATTCTGAGTTCAAGCTTGTTAGAGTAAGTTAGGAGTAAGTCAGGAGATTATGAGTTGATATGTTCAACTTGCAATATGAAATACATATATAGGACAAACAGCACGTTCATTCATAACTAGATTCAATGATCATCGAATAGATTTAACTATAAATAAGCGACTCTCCAACTTTGCAATACATCGTTTAGATAATAATCATCCTTTTACTACAATTGATAATATGAAAGTAATACATGTAGAATCGAAAGGCAGGAAATTAAACTATTTAGAATCCATTGGAATTTATAAATTGTTGAACAGATATAGTTTTGAAATTATGAACGAACAGACAGAACTTGATCACTCTAAAATATTCAATGCTTTCAAATAATTCCTGGAAGTTAAATAACGGTCAAAATTGTTTGCTATCTACCGAATTTTATAGCCTCTTCCCTGAGTTTTCCCAAGTACCACTTTTTAAATAAATGCTCTGTATAATTGGTAGATCCTCCACAGTATCTGAAGATGAATTAGATTATGTTCAAAACTGTGGTTTCAGTACCCTTGCATTGAGTAAAATCATGTTGCCTTTCGGGTTCGATTATAAGTGAAATGTGGAGCTATCACAGTAATAGGGATTTCATCATATCCGCAGGATAATTTGTTATTCATAATCTTGACTGTATTTATATTCTCTGTCTCTGACATAAAATAAGGACAAGATTTTATGTGAAATACGCTGGTAATTAGCCTTTATTGTACTTGTTTCTGAAGTATTATCCCCAAAAAGCAATAACCGCCGCATTCGCCATTTCGCATTGATTAATGTATTTTTGTTTGCTTCATATAAAACAACAAATTTCTCATATCGAAGAAAAGTTCAATTCGAAAATCACGAATGAAAAATTTTCGAGCATGTTACAACGTCATCTTTTATATTTTGGAATGTTCCAAAGGAGGGGCAATTCGCTTGTGGATTGATTATGGAATCATAGAGCATGCGAAATGAGCTTGTACGGTTCACAACTGATGCATATTGCAAATACGCAGAAGTGCATCTGGGGTTTTTTGCTAGGCAACGCATCTAGATATGAACATCCTGCAACAAGGTGTGACCATTCATCAAGTGGTCGTCGATCGAGTATGGTCGGATAGTAGTACAAGTTTTTAATTGAATTCGAATTGATTTAAATTCAATGAAGCAGCAAATTTGTTTATTGTGCAATTGAAAAACGAAAAGATTTTCTTAATTCAAGGTGAGAAAATTATCTTATTAATGTTTTGAATTTCGCTTTGTTCCCTCAGGATAAAATGTTCCGTTTTCGGTATTATAACAAATATTCAGAGTTGCTATAAATATAAATGTTTATGAAATAGGCAATGAATCCATATTTTCGGTATAAATTGCTTAATAGAAAGAATGAAATTTTTTGTTTTCGGTATTATTACAAATAGTCAGTTGATTTGCTATGAACATTTTTAAGAGATAGGCAATTAATCTACGTAACCATATTTTCGGTATTCATTTGTAGTGTAATTCGTCATATTGTCAGTGAATTTTGTCTTCATAACATGTCGTAGGAGGGAAATCATTGATTGGAAATCGTGAAATAGTTATGCGCATGTGCAGATGTTTTTGTATAATTCATTAGGAATCGATTAAATAGGTATCCGCATGTGCAGATATTATCATGGTCTTTCGCAGAATCAATTGTGAACGGTTTTTAATCAATTTAAGTATTCTTCTTCTTTTTGAAGCAGACCATTATCCAATATCGTGTGAAATACATGTGAAAAACAAAAACGATCTGAATGATATTCATTATTAGGTGGATTCCATTTGAGACCTTTAATGGGAAATTTTGTGGGCTAGTATAAGGATAACCATTAATTAGAAATCGATGAAATGGCTGAATAGATAGAACACATGGGCAGATGTTCTCTTTGATTGTTCAAAGAAGAAGAAGAAGGAAAAAGGTTATTTTATACCTAATAAACTAATTGATATCAATTAATCAATATTTTATAATTGGACAATTCTCTCCTTGAAGCTGTTCTTAATCGAATAACCTGAAATGAGAACAAACATCATATATGGATTCAATTGATTTTCTTTATTGGGCAGTATTCACTTTTGAAATCAGCCTTAAAATTTATTTGATGAATAGAAGTAAATAGACAAATTCGTTTTTATTATTTACTGATTAGTTTGGAATTCGAAGTGGAGTAAATATTTCTAACGAAAAGCTGTTAATATATTCATTTTCAGGAGAAGAAGAAGTTCTATTATGCATCAAGACTAGAAATTGCTGAAAATCTTGAAGATATTAAGATGGTGTTTAACCTACTTCTGATCAATGATGAGAGACTACTTATGAATGTAGGCCTCAATGCAAGTGATCTGAGTCTGAGATACAGAAATCTGGGTGAGTCCTTTCATTCACATTTCAACTTTCCATATCTTGGTACAAAGTTGTGTATAGATTTTAATTTTTTTATTCTTCAGAGAGGCATGCTATGGATCACCATATTATATACTACGCTTCACTTTGAGTTCATCCACACCTCTGAGCACCTGATGAACGAAATGTACAAAAACGATGAGGCAATTTTGGGATTTGAGCGATGGAATACATATTGTGACATGGTTGATGTCTAGCAATAAGCTACTGGACGGTATGTTTCATTTGGTGATATGAATTCTCATAGATTAGATTTTTAAGTATAATATTAATTGATTTGAAGAGAAAATCTCTTATTAAATAGGCAATATAGCCCTCCAACTCCAATAGATCAAGCCTATTATCAGATGAAGAGAAATTAACTGGATTGAGTGAACTTACGATGACATCAACTTGAAATGTCTTATTCGCATTTTTCACAATAAAATATGTTAGCTGTTCTGAGAGTTTGAACATATTTATTTTTTATATAGCTCAATGAAAACTTGGAACATTTAATACATTCAATTCTAACGTCAAACACTACTGTAGTAAGAACATAAAGCGAATTTAAGCGACTAACCTGGTTATCATTGGTAGTTACCAACAATTACCAATTGCATTCAGCGCTTTTGGTCATTATTGTTTATATCACATGAGGTTATGAAATTAGTCTTCTATGTCACCGATTAGGATCGAAAATAACCAAACGTAATTACACTCAAATCTCGAGATTTGGGTTAAACTTTAGTTCATTACTGACATTTTAAAAGTAAGTAAGTAAGCTTAAATTTGATCAAAATGAGCTTGATGAATTGATATGCAAGCCTACACAATTCTCTGGTGATGGCCAGCATTGTCATCAAAACGGTGCGTTTATACCGAAGGAAGCTGTTAAAATAAAAATCGGTTATGTTTGTTTCAACTGTATTCAAGCGTAAGTTTGTTATTCCTAGTGATTCCTGAAGATTTATAACCAAGGACAAGACCAAATATATTGGTGGTTATTCGCTTGAATTCGCTCATCATCAATAGAACTAATCTGTATAGGTATTACTATATGTATTGAAGAATAATAAGTTAATTTCTTATAAAAACATGAACTTCACTAATGAAATGTTTTAATCAATAATGAAAACAAATACTTTGTTATGTTATACTTATATGTGTTTATATAAGAGTGACGTCATCAATGACGCTATAGAGGCTGAAATTGCATTCTTGTGGTTACTTTGAATTTAACTTCTAGATTGGATTCGAAATTCATCAGAAAATTATTTCGTTATTATGGTGCTGATTGCAATATTTTGGTTTCAGGTATGGTTAATTGTATGGCTTCATTGATTTCGATTGGAACTGAAGAAAAATAAGATGGGGAAATAGAAATCTTTCCACTTGAAATCGGAAGAGAAAGAAATCAAAATCCATTTGATGCTACCAGAAAATTCCCAAAAGGGTAAGAACAAATGCATTTTCATTTATATTAAAAAACATCCAGACAATTCGACTCCATTCAACTTGGACCCTTCAAGCATTAAATAAAAACGCATGCTCTGTAGGATATCGAATATACGCTTGTTGGAGACTTTAACGGTCGGTTAGGACAAAAGTTTACGTATGAATTCTAAACTTCGTTGAACAGACTAGTCAAAATATTTTTATGAAGTAAAGAATTACAATCTTTTCCCATGTTTTTTGAGCTAGGTCACTTCATTCAACATTTTTGTCATACTGAACATCAAAGTACAAAACTACACCTGGAATTTGAAATATTACGTGTTCATAATGGAGATTCTTAATCAGGGAATATTTATTGACGCTCAGTGCCGTTTTAATAACAATTTTGTTATCATCAGAAATTGATATATCACTCAGATATTGATATTGAGATATTGAGATTTGTTCGTTCGCTTATAACTCAATGACTTGATACAATCTAAAGGCAACACATCAATCTCGGTTCCTTAAAATTCATAAAAAATACACATGTTGTTCATTTATTCTTTCGTCTCGCTGAAGTGACAAGTAGTCAAAAGCGTAGAAATGGGTGTACTGGGGGTAATTACCCCCCCAAGATTTCCAAAATATAAAATATAAAATTGCAAAATTCTCGCAAAGACGAAGAACAAAAATTTTTACATAAAATGAATCAATAAATAATCATTTTACTTTCCTTTGAAATACACGGCAGTAAAAAAATCAGACCCTCTTACGGTTTATGAGTTCATTATCGCTTTCAAGATGAGTTCTTTTATTGCACTACGAGCTCGTCTTTGTCCGAGGTTTATTATTTTCCTTTATCTATCTGCTTTGTCGCCTCCTCATTTTCCATCTGTGATTTTTGCATTCGTCATCGGTATACACTTACCTGTTGTTTTCAGTTTTTGTAATCATTTGTCAAAAAATTTCAATACTGTACGTATCAACAAAGTGAACTGAGTTATTGTAAAAATTGTCTGGGATATGTTGTGCAATTTATTGTTTTTAATTCAAATTGCAATTTATTTGTGAGGACATCAGTTTTGAATTGACTATGTTTATCTACACGGTGTTCCTAAATTGGAGGTAAAAATGAAATTGACAGATTTCCGATATCATTTTGAGAAAAAAGTCCTATAACATGTGTCCCCAAACACTTTGCTTTTGAGATACAGGTGTTCAAATTCAAGGTTTTTCTCATAGAATCTTTCTTTCGCAAGATATTTATTTTAAATTGGCCATAGATATCCCAATTTAAAGTTTTCATCATGTGATATGCTAATTTTGAATGCAAATTTACAGGGCCGTAGCCAGACCTTTTGGCGTCCTGGAAAAATAAAATTTCGCCGCCCTGCTTTGCCTTATTTATCTGAATTTTTTTGAAGGAGCCTCTGTTATTCCCCCCTGGCCTCTTTTCGATTTCATATGAAATCGTCCTTTTCAACTTAAAATCACATTGTCAAATTTATCAAAGGAGGTTTTGTTGATTTCATCAAAAAAATCCTGAATTTTTAAAAGTACGGTGCTCTATATGTCTATAGTACAAAGAAGACGTAGTTCTTAAAGGTGCCTATTTGTATTTTTATAACTATAGTTATCCATTTGATTTCTAAAAATTGGCTTTTGAAAGTTTTATTATGTTACTACTAAGAAAACATTTTTGTGTCTTGATTCATCAACTGACTTTGCGCCCCTACAATTTGGCGCCCCGGCAAAATGTCCGGTTTGCCGTTCCTGGCGGTGGCCCTGCAAATCTACAGGGTGATATTTTTTCTGGAAGGGTGCCAGCTTCTTTACTCCAAAACTATTTCTTGTTAAACTAATTTTTGGTAGTTAAGAAAAATGTAAAAAGAAACTTAGGTCCAGTACTGCACTTTTCCGTTTGTTATAGTTTTGTCGTATCTGCTATCGCTTTAGAAAAAAAATTTCAAACAGCTCTGTAGTAATCCTCAGGAAATTCCAAATTGTTACTAAGATCCAGCTAGTTAGATGGAATTAATGAAAGAATGAATTAATTATAAGTTTTGGTATTTATTTACCCACTCCGTGGTGAATATTAATAAAGATTTGATAAACTGATAAATGCATCACTGAAAAGTACGACACCCTAGAAACACCCTGTATCTCGAAAACAAAGCGTTGGCGGGTTCATATTCATGGGACTTTTTATTCTCAAAATTATCCAAGGAATCTCTTATTTTCCTCCGTATTTTTTATTACGAAACACCCAGTATAAAGTAAGAACAAGCGAATTAGTAATAAAAAATTATTTCGAGTAATTTTGCTCAAACTTCGCCATCAAATTTTTTTTTTCACATAACAGATATGAGTAAATGTTATCGCCAAATTTTTTTTTCGATTACTTCCCACAAAGTATATTTACATTCTTTTTTAGTCTTATCATCGTCAAATAATTGAGATTTTCATATTCATCTAAGAAAATATTCTTGCATTTTCATCTAAAACTATTGTGTGTTATATCATTATTAAATAGACCAAGTATAAAGAAATTGTGGGTGAATTCTTGTTCATAAAATTCCATCATCTTCTGAATTCTTATCCTTTTTACCCTTCATCCCTTATAGGTATTACTTCTGGAACGCCATCTTCAACATCGAAGAGCACAACTGGAAACATGAAGGTAGGAACTCTCAAACAATTGTTTCTTGGTTTATTTGATATAATTGTAAATCATCCTCGTTTCCATTTTTTGAAAACGAATAGAATAATAGAAACTTGAGTTCAACAATATGTCTCAGTAACTTCTCAATTCAGATATTGTATAGGGCTCACATACAGCAATAAATTAAAAAATTGATTTTTGAAAAATTCTGGAATTATTTATATTCCTTATCATTCTCCGTAAGCAGCTCAATAATTTTATGTTCAAATACAAAGTGCTTTCTCAAGAGACTGAGTTTTGTGAATGGGAAAAAAATATTCCTTCGAGTGGCGTTGCTATTCTCAAGGTGTTGAAAATATTGTTTGTTTTTATGAAAAAACAATAATAATCTATATATGTACAAACCTATCATTGTAAGAATATTATTTATCCCGAATATACTCCTACAAGACTCTACATTTCATATTGAAAAAATTTCAAAGAGCAAGCTTCTCAGTAACAAATATTTGTCTTACTGACGTACTTCCACGCCAAAAAATAATTTCATAAGACATAACCGATTGAAAATTAGCTGAATAAATTAGCATCAAGTTCTTATGATCAAATTGGTTGTTTAAAGCTTTTTATTGAAGGAAGTTAATTTAATTTAATTAAATGACAGAATTTAATATTCCCTACAGCAACTACCAATGTGTTGACCAATTCAAGTGACTATCAATATTCAATCCTAATAGTTTTGTCTGTAAATTAGTTTGGATTGTACTAGAGCTGAATATTATGCTGTCTGGTGGTGAAAATAAAATATTTGTTTTGTCACCATTCAGAACTAGGCTGTTCCAAGCTCACCACTTCTCAACCATGAACATAGATCGCATCAAATTGATCACGACTACATTCATATCGTTAGATCTCACTAAAATTTTTATGTCGTCCGCATGAAGAAGTGTCTCTCTTTTAATTCCTCAGTTGCTGACTCGAAAATATCAGGTAGGTCGTCGATGTATGCTAAAATAAAATTGTCTCAGCCAAGGTGCCCTGCGGTACACCACTAATGATGGTTCCCTCCGAAGATATGTTGTACACAGTTTCATAATTCAAGATGACTACTTGTTTTCTGTCTCTGAGATAACTCTCGAATAGTTTTAGTGGTTTTGCTCTCATTCCTAGCTTTACAGTTTCGAGAGCAAGACATTATGTTTGACACAATCGAAGACTTTCGGAGGCCCACGAAAAATCCAGTAGGCACTTCACCATTTTCAATGGAATGTATTATTGAACTGTTTCAGCCGTTACTATTTGTTTAGTTTACATGATTTGAACAAGTTTTCATTACCACTAAGTTTTACGACCAATTGAATTGGAATCAAAACTTAAGGATTACATTGTGTAACCGCAGTTTCGAACTCATTTAAGTTCATCTTCAAACACTGTGAAGATTCTGCAAATTTTACAGAGAATGTATGTAAAAACAGGTACAAAAAAGTGACACTTGGGAAAACCCACGGAAGAGACTATAAAATTCGGTAGAAAGAATACATTTTTGACTGTTAGCTAACGTCCAGGAACTATTTGAAAGCATTGAATATTTTAGAATAACAGAGTTGCTCTTTGATTCCATAAGCAGGTTCTTCCTCTTTTGGAAGATGATTCCAAAAATAAAAGATGACGTTGAAACAAGCTCGAATATTTTCCATTCGGAATTATCGGATTAAACTTTCTTTGAGATGAGAAATTTGTTGATCTGTATGAAGCAAAAAAAATAAGTAATTCAATGCGAAATGGCGAATGCGGCGGTTATTGATTTTAGGGGGATAATACTTCAGAAAGAAGAACAATAAAGGCTAGATATTGACTTATAATCGAGTCCTGTTTTGTTAGAGACAGAGATTATAAATTTAGTTAAAAGTATGAATAACAAAAAATCCTGCGGATATGATGAAATCCCTATTACAGTGATCAAGATCCACATCTCACATATAATCGAACCCAACAACATGGTGTCTCTCAAGGCAAGGGTTCAGAACCGCAGTTTCGAACTTATTGTAGTTCATCTTCAGATGCTGTGGAGAATCTACCAATTATACAAATAATTTATGTGAAAACAGGTACAAAAAATTGGTACTTGGGAAAACTCAGGGAAGAGACTATAAAATTCGGTAGATAGCGAAAAATTTTGACCGTTATTTAACTTCCAGGAATTATTTGAAAGCATTTAATATTTTAGAGTAACAGAGTTCTGTTTGTTCGTTCATAATTTCAAAGCTATTTCAGTCAAATAATTTATAAATTTCAATAGATCCTAAAAAGTTTAGTTTCCTGCCTTTTGATTCTAGATGTATTACCATCATATTTTCAATTGTAGTGAAAGGATGATTATTATCTAAACAATGTGTTGCAAAGGTGGATAGTCGCTTATTTATGGAGAAATGCGATGATCATTGAATCTAGTTTTGAATGAACGTGCTGTTTGTCCTATATATGTATTTCATATTGCAAGTTGAACAAATCAACATTAACTCGTGATTTACTTGTATTTGGGTTTGAGTCTTTTGCATAACACAGCAACGATAAATATCATTTATTTATTTGAACCATATTCAATTTTGATTTGGGAAGACTTTTAGCTACTTCTTCATTTATATCACCGAAGTATAAGAGAGAAATGAATTTTTTGTGCTCTTCAGTTTTATGATAGACGATATTTGCATTGTGGCTATTTGTGAATTTTTTTTCAACTAAATTTTCTATAATTGTGTGTTTGAAGCCATTGTTAACAGCTTTTGTTTCTATAGTTTCTATTTCAATTTCGCGGTTTATTTTGGATAATGGTAAGGTAAAAGCTCTATGAATCGTTGATCGGAATGCCGACGTTAAACTGTATGAACGAGTTTATTGTTGAATTGAAAATAGTTTCTTTGTAGACATAATTCTATAAATATTATGAACTCACAGTCTCTTAAAGGATTAACATGTGATTGCTCCAGAGACTCAGAAACTAAATTGATATTTTCATTTCTCGGAATACTGGGAACATAATCTCTATATCAAGATTTAAAAGATATGAATCATTTGGAAGTGTGAAATCTTTCAATTTTCTTGAGAGTTCTACGGAGTTTTTGATTGTTCATTTATGGGTTGAAGTTCGATATTGTTTAAAAATTCTATTTAGTTCTTTTTCTAATTTGTAGGTAGGGCTACTAACATATGAGACGAATGGACGAATTGGAATATTTTCTTTTTGGGTTTTCATCAGGCCATGAAATGTTGGTGGTTTGGATTCAGGTTCAGAAAATAGTTTCTTGATTCAGTTGAAATGGGGGATGATTTGTCTGCTGAAGTTGTTTCTGATAATTTTTGAATTTGAGCTGTTGGATCAATGGTAATTTCTGTTAATTTTTATTTTTGTGTCGAAAGAAATTACCATTGATCCAACAGCTTAAATTCGGGAATTATTAAAAACAACTTCAGCAGATAAATCATCCTCCATTAGATCTAAATCGAAAAAATATTTTTCAAACATGAATTCAAAACCACCAAAATTATATGGCGTGATGAAAATCCACATTGAAAATATTCCAATTCGCCCAGTGGTCTCCTATGTTGATAATCCTACCCACAAATTAGAAAAAAACTCTCATTTTCAAAACTCTAACAAGCTTCAACCCAAAATACACAATTGAAAACTCCGCAGAATTCACAAGAAAATTGAAAGATTTCACACTTTCAAATCTTGATATAGAGAATATATTCCCCAGTATTCCGAGAAATGAAAATATCAATTTAGTTTCTGAGTCTCTGGAGCAATCACATGTTAATCCTGTAATAGACTGTGAGCTCATAATATTTATAGAATTATGTCTACAAAGAAACTATTTTCAATTCAACAATAAACTTGTTCATACAGTTTAACGTCGGCATTCCGGTCGATGATTCATAAAGCTTTCAATTAACTATTATCCAAAATAAACCGCGAAATTGAAATAGAAACTATAGAAACAAAAGGTGCTAAAAATGGCTTCAAACATACAATTATAGAAAATTCACAAATAGCCACAATTCAAATATTGTATATCATAAAAATTGAAGAGCACAAAAAATTCATTTCTCTCTTCTCGTACTTATATAATATATATGTGAAATGATATAAGTGAAAAAGTAGCTAAAAGTCTTCCCAAATTAAAATTGAATATGGTTCAAACAAATAAATGAAATTTATCGTTGCTGCGTTATGCAAAAGACTCGAACCCGAATACAAGTAAATCACGAATTAATGTTGATATGTTCAACTTGCAATATGAAATACATATATAGGACAAACAGCGCACGTTCATTCAAAACTTGATTCAATGATCATCGAATAGATTTCACTATAAATAAGCGACTCTCCACCTTTGATAATAATCATCCTTTTACTACAATTGATAATATGAAAATAATACATGTAGAATCGAAAGGCAGGAAACTAAACTATTTAGAATCCATTGAAATTTATAAATTGTAGAACAGAAATAGTTTTGAAATTATGAACGAACAAAGAGAACTCGATCACTCTAAAATATTCAATGCTTTCAAATAATTCCTGGAAGTTAAATAACGGTCAAAATTGTTCGCTATCTACCGAATTTTATAGCCTCTTCCCTGAGTTTTCCCAAGTACCACTGTTTACATAAATGCTCTGTATAATTGGTAGATCCTCCACAGTATCTGAAGATGAATCAGATTATGTTCAAAACTGTGGTTTCAGTACCCTTGCCTTGAGTAAAATCATGTTGCCTTTCGGGTTCGATTATATGTGAAATGTGGAGCTTTATCACTGTAATAGGGATTTCATCATATCCGCAGGATAATTTGTTTTTCATAATCTTGACTGTATTTATGATCTCTGTCTCTGACATACAATAAGGACCCGATTATATGTGAAATATGCTGGTATTAAGCCTTTATTGTACTTCTTTCTGAAGTATTAACCCCCTAAAATCAATAACCTCCTAATTCGCCATTTCGAATTGATTCATGTATTTTTTTTGCTTCATATAAAACAAAAAATTTCTCATCTCGAAGAAAAGTTCAATTCGAAAATTCCGAATGAAAAATTTTCGAGCATGTTACAACGTCATCTTTTATATTTTGGAATGTTCCAAAGGAGGGGCAATTCGCTTATGGATTGATTATGGAATCAGAGAGCATGCGAAATGAGCTTGTATGGTTCACAACTGATGCATATTGCAAATACGCAGAAGTGCATCTGGGGTTTTTTGCTAGGCAACGCACCTAGATATGAACATCCTGCAACAAGGTGTGATCATTCATCAAGTAGTCGTGTATCGAGTCGGGTCGGATAGTAGTTGAAGTTTTTGATTGAATTTGAATTGATTTAAATTCAATGAAGCAGCAAATTTGTTTATTGTGCAATTGAAAAACGAAAAGATTTTCTTAATTCAAGGTGAGAAAATTATCTTATTATTGTTTTGAATTTCGATTTGTTACCTCAGGATAAAATTTTCCGTTTTCGGTGTTATTATAAATATTCAATGAGTGGCTATAAAAATGAATGTTTATGAAATAGGCAATGAATCCATATTTTCGGTATTAATTTCTTAATAGAAGGCATGAAATTTTTTGTTTTCGGTATTATTACAAATATTCAGTTCATTTGCTATGAACATTTTTAAGAGATAGGCAATTAATCTACGTAACCATATTTTCGGTATTTATTTGTAGTGTAATTCGTCATATTGTCAGTGAATTTTGTCTTCATAATATGTCGTAGAAGGGAAATCATTGATTGGAAATCGTGAAATAGTTATGCGCATGTGCAGATGTTTCCGTATAATTCATTAGGAATCGATTAAATAGGTATCCGCATGTGCAGATATTATCATTGGTCTTTCGCAGAATCAATTGTGAACGGTTTTTAATCAATTTAAGTATTCTTCTTCTTTTTGAAGCAGACCATTATCCAATATCGTGTGAAATACATGTGAAAAACAAAAACGATCTGAATGATATTCATTATTAGGTGGATTCCATTTGAGACCTTTAATGGGAAATTTTGTGAGCTAGTATAAGGATAACCATTAATTAGAAATCGATGAAATGGCTGAATAGATAGAACACATGGGCAGATGTTCTCTTTGATTGTTCAAAGAAGAAGAAGAAGGAAAAAGGTTATTTTATACCTAATAAACTAATTGATATCAATTAATCAATATTTTATAATTGGACAATTCTCTCCTTGAAGCTGTTCTTAATCGAATAACATGAAATGAGAACAAACATCATATACCGATTCAATCGGTTTTATTTATTGGACAGTATTCACTTTTGAAATCAGCCTTAAAATTTATTTGATAAATAGAAGTAAATGGACAAATTCGTTTTTATTATTTACTGATGAGTTTTGAATTCAAAGTGGAGTAAATATTTCTAACGAAAAGCTGTTAATATATTCATTTCCAGGAGAAGAAGAAGAAGTTCTATTATGGATGAAGACTAGAAATTGCTGAGAGTCTTGAAGATATTTAGATGGTGTTTAACATACTTCTGATCACTGATGAGAGACCATTCATGAATGTAGTCCTCAAAGCAAGTGATCTGAGTCTCAGATACAGAAATCTGGGTGAGTCCTTTCATTCACATTTCAACTTTCCATATCTTGGTACAAAGTTGTGTATAGATTTTAATTTTTTTATTCTTCAGGGAGGCATGCTATGGATCACCATATAATATACTACGCTTCACTTTGAGTTCATTCATACCTCTGAGCACCTGATGAACGAATTGTACAAAAACGATGAGGCAATTTTGGGATTTGAGCGATGGAATACATATTGTGACATGGTTGATGTCTAGCAATAAGCTACTGGACGGTATGTCACATTTGGAGATATAAATTCTCATAGATTAGATTTTTAAGTACAATATTCATTGATTTGAAAAAAATTTATTATTGAATAGGCAACATAGCCCTCCAACTCCAACAGTTCAAGTCTATTATCAAATATGGGAAATTAACTGGATTCAGTGAACTGAATGTCTTATTCGAATTTTTTGCAATAAAATATGTTAGCCGTTCTGAGAGTTTGAATATATTTATATTCTATATAGCTCATTGAAAACTTGGAGCATTTAATACATTTAATCATAACGTCAAACACTACTTTTGTCAGATTATGAAACGAATTCAAGCGAATAACCTGGTTATCAGTGGTGATTACCAACAATAACCAACTGCATTCAGCGCTTTTGGTCATTATTGGTTATATCACATGACGTTATGAAATTAGCCCAAATTACCAAACGTAATTGCACTCAAATCTCGAGATTTGTGTTTAACTTTAGGTCATTAATGACATTTTAAAAGTTTAAATTTGATCAAAATAAGCTTGATGAATTGATATGCAAGTCGACACAATTCTCTATCGATGGCAAGCTTTGTTTCATTAAAACGGTGCGTTTATACCGAGGGAAGCTGTTAAAATAAAAATTGGTTAAGTTTATTTCAACTGTATTCAAGCGGAAGTTGGTTATTCGTGGTGATTCCTGAAGATCTATAACCAAGGACAAGACCAGAGATATTAGTGGTTATTCGCTTGAATTCGCTCATCATCAATAAAACTTTTATGTATAGGTAGTACTATATGTATTGAATAATAATAAGTTAATTTCTCATGTAAAAATGAACTTCACTAATAAAATGTTTAAATGAATAATGAAAACAAATACTTTGTTATGTTATACTTATTTGTGTTTATATAAGAGTGACGTCATCAATGACGCCATAGAGGCTGAAATTGCATTCTGGTGGTTACTTTGGATTTAACTTTTAGATTGAATTTGTAATTCATCAGACAATCTATTTCGATGTAAATTATTACGAATGATGCAATTATTTCGTTAATTTGGTGCTGATTGCAATATTTTTGTCTCAGGTATGGTTAATTGTATGGCTTCATTTATTTCGACTGGAATTGGAGAAATATAAGATGGGGAAATAGACATCTTACCACTTGAAATCGGAAGAGAAAGAAATCAAAATCCATTTGATGCTACCCGAAAACTCCCAAAAGGGTACGAACAAATGCATTTTTTGCCATATCTTTCATTCATATTAAAAACATCTCTACAATTCAAGTTCATTCAACTTGGGTCCTTCAAGCATTAAATAAAAACGCATGCTCTATAGCATATCGAATAAACGCTTGTTGGAGACTTTAACGGTCGGTTAGGACAAAAGTTTACGTATGAATTCTAAACTTCGTTGAACAGACTATACAAAATATTTTTATGATGTAAAGAATTACAATCTTTTCGCGTATTTTCAAATTTAGTTTACTGCATTCAACAATTTTTTTCATACTGAACATCAAAGTAAAAAGCTACACCTGGAATTTGAAATATTTCGTGTTCATAATGAAACTTCTTCTACAATTTTAATCACGGAATATTTATTTACGTTTAGTGCCTTTTCAATAACAATTTTGTTATCATCAGAAATTGATATATCACTCAGATATTGAGATTTGTTCGTTCGCTTATAACTAAATGACCTGATACCATCTACAACATCAATCTCGGCTCCGTAAAATTCATAAAAAATACACATGTCGTTCATTCGTTCGTTCGTCTCGCTAAAGTAACAAGTAGTCAAGAGCATAGAAATGGAGGGGGTACTGGGGGTAATTACCCCTCCAAGATTTCCAAAATATATATATATATAATCTGTATCCCATTTGATACCTTTCGGTGTATGGGTTTCATTATCTACATTTTCCAACTTAACAATAACTTAAGAATAATTCTAATTTGATTCAATGAATTTCTTCCATTCTGTCCTATTTGATGTCATCATCTCAGCTTCCCTGACGCTTTTCCCTCTTTTCTTTATTTCCTCCTCTACCATATCCTCCCATGTTTGTTGCGGTCTCCCCCTTTTTGCCTTTTTCTCGACTTTTGCCTCCCATATTTGTTTGATTGGTCTCTCCTCCTCCATACGATGTAAGTGTCCCCACCATCCCAACTGCCTCTCACCCACAAACCTTTCCAATGATTTTATCCCCAATTCACCTCTTATGTCGTCATTTCTCCTTCTGTCCATCCTTGTAACCCCCTTCACTCCTCTCAAAAATTTCATTTCTACTGCCTGTAGTTTACTCCTCATTCTCCTTGTTGTGTTCCAAGTTTCACATCCATACGACAGAACAGGTCTGAATATCGACTTAAACACGGTCATTTTAGTTTTCTCTTCGACTTCAGTTCTTCTTAGGAATTTCCTATTAATTGTGTGGTATAATCTGCCGGCTTTTTCAATTCTCTCGTTAATCTCCCTTTCTTGGCTTCCCGTATTTTCTATGTTCACTCCTAAATATCTGAAACATTTCACCTTTTCAACTTCCTCTCCCTCAATTTCCAATCTCCAATCATCCTCCTGTTCATCGTTCACTTCCATCACTTTTGTCTTTCTTCTATTTATTTCCATCCCATATTTTCTCAGTATTCCATTCCATATATCCAAATTTCCCTGTATACTCCTCCTTGTTCCCGCCATCAATACGATGTCATCCGCAAAGGCACATTCTGATATTACAACTCTTCTTAAGTTTTTAAAACCAATTGTAAGCTTCTCTGTTCTCTCCTTTGCTTCTCTGATTATCTCATCCAAAAACAGTATAAACAATGTCGGACTCAGCACTCCACCCTGCCTCAGTCCCTCCTTTGTCTCAAATAACTCCGACTTCATATTTCTGACAATAACACAGTTCAAGCTTTCACAATAAACACTTTTAATAGACTCCACCAAATTTCTGTTTATCCCTCTTGTTTTCAATATATCCCACATTTTCGATCTACTAACCCTGTCAAAAGCTTTCACCAGATCTATAAATACAAAATAAGCCTTTCTTCCACTTCTTTTCATCTTATGAATGGTCTGTTTCAGAGTGAAAATGTGGTCTTGTACACTTCTCCCTCTCATAAACCCACTCTGAGCTTTATCTAGTGTGTCCTCTGTGCTTATTTTTAGTCTACTCTCCAATATCGCTTCGTATACTTTGAGAGCTGTACATAGCAAGTTTATACCTCTATAATTATCACATTTCTTTCTGTCCCCATTCTTGTAAGCTGGTACTATCATCGCCATTTTCCAATCTTGTGGTATTTCTTTCGAATTCCATGCTTTCTGACATATTTCCCTGAATACATTTATACCTTTTTCTCCCATGTTCTTCATCATTTCCGGTGTAATTCTATCGTATCCTGCAGCTTTTCCATTCTTGACTCTTCTGAGAGCTACCTTAACCTCTTCAATGCTTATCAAGTCTTCCCCTTCGTCCTCCCATCGCTTATCTTTTTTTTGTGTATCTACTTTTTTGACTTCATTTCCCTTCAGTAATTCAATGAAGTGTTCCTTCCATCTTTCCATTATTTCCTTCTCTCCCACAAGCAATCTGTTTCTTTTACACTTGATCGATGTATTGTCAACCTTCTCCCCCTTCCTCATATTTTTCATGACTCTGTAAAAAAGCTTTCTATTTTCCGTGTAATTTTTCTCCATTCTCTCTCCAAAATCTCTCCATGTTTTCTCCTTTTCTTCCAATGTTACTTGCTTAACTCTCTTCCTTTGTTCTTTATATTTCCGATAATTACATGCATTTCTATTCTTTAGATATTCCTTCCACAATATTTTCTTCATTTTAATTTGTCTCTTCAAGTTGTCACTCCACCAGGCTGTGCCCCTTCTGTTTCTCCCAATTTTAACACTACCACACACTCTTTTTGCTGATTCCATTAGTATATTCTTGAACCTTCCCCATACTTCCTCCACTCCCTCCTCAACTCCTATTTCCACCCTAGTCATATTCTCTTCTACATCTTTCCTGTATTCTTCTGCTACACTCATTTCTCTCAGTTTATAGCTTTTTATATTTTCATATCCTTCATTAAGTTGCCTATGTTCGACCTTCTCTTTTCCTTCACTCATTATCTTTGCTACAAGCATATAATGGTCACTTCCTATTTCCGCTCCCCTGTGCACTCTTACATCTGCGATGTCCCTTCTATTATCTCTTTCTACTAAGAAGTAATCTATTATTGATCTATCGTCAACGTTATGTCCATGCCTTGTGTACCTATGTACATCTTTATGCTCAAAGAATGTATTCGAAACTATCATATTATTCATCCTGCAGTACTCAATAAGTCTTTCTCCGTTGTTCGTTTTCTTTGTTTCTCCATATTTACCGACGATCCCATCTCTTCCTCCTCCTATTCCAACCCTGCTATTAAAATCTCCACACACCACGATTTTTCCCCTGCATTCCTCTGTTACCATGTTCAATTCTTCCCAAAATTTGTTCTTATCCTCCACCTTTGCGTCTTCATTTGGTCCATATGCTACTATTATGTTCCACAACTCGGATTTTTCTCTCCTCAGACGTACCTTCAATAGTCTCTCCGAACATACCTGCCAGTGTTCCACATATTTTCTCCAATTCTTGTCAATTATGCATCCCACGCCTGCCGCTCCATGTTGTTCATATTTCACTCCTCCGTAAATCATTAAATGATCACCCCTCATCACTTGCTCTCCTATTCCTTTCTTCTTTGTTTCTGTCACCGTTAATATTTTTATCTCATACCTCTCCAATTCCTGTATTAGCTCGTCCTCTCTGCCTTTTATACCTCTCACATTCCAGGTTGCCAACTTCCAGTTATCTCTCCCTTTTTTCTCTTTTACTTCTCTAGTTTCCTTACTCATTTCTTCCATTTGTGTTTTCCTATACTCATATTCCTTTCCTCGCTTTGTCTCCATCTTAATAATCAGCCGTCCTTTATCTATCCCTATTGGTTTTTTGAACTCTGACCCAGGTCAGATTTCTTCAGAACTTCTTGTTCCTTTACACCTTGTTCTCTTTCATCCCATACAAAAACCTTCTCTTCTATGAACAATTTTCTGTATCCAACCCTCACATTCTTCCCTCTTTTCTTCTCCTCCTTGCTTATTTCCACAATCTGATTTTGTATCTTCCTCTCCTTCGCTGTCAGATCTTTATCAATAAAGATATCTTTTCCCTTTAACATTTGTTTCTTTCTCATTATATTCTGTTTCTGTTCCCAGCTTTCAACTTCAGCAACTATCATTTCATTTTCCTTTCCTCGATTTATTTTATATGCCTTAGCTATGTTTACCTTTATCTTCAGCTCCTCATTGATGAATTTTTCGATCTTTTCCCTTTCATTTCCATCACTTGTTTTTAATTTTTTCACAACTATATTATTCTTCCTTTTCAGTCTTTCTTCTCGGTCTACTTTATCCTCCAAATTCCTTATTCTACTTTCTAGTTCTCTCTTTTCATTTTCCCACTGACTTTCCCTAACCTGCATTTCCTTCCTCAATTTATTCATCTCTAATTTTACTTCCTCCGTATTTCTTCGCATCTCCAATTTCATCTGCTCCATCATATTCTCAAACATTGCCTTCAAACTCTCGACTTCCATATCTTTTCCCTTATTTTTGATGTTGGGTGACCTTATTACCTTTTTTGACTTTGCGAAAATATCTTCCTCTTCTTCTTCACTTCTACTTCTTTTGTAATCGCCCTTGTTCATTAGAGATGTCGAGTTACAACACTCTCTTCAGAATTCACAAATCTCGTTCCGCTACCTCTGTGCGTCGAGAGCACGGTTGCGCCGCCGCCGGTCCCCTACTCGATTCAGGTCCCGACCCGATACTCTCGCTAGCGCTTCAGTTGCAGAAAACCTATGATTTCAATCTCTGTTATTGTTTAGTTTATTTTAACCTCAATCTTTTAAGTCTATATTTTCCTTCTTTATATTCTTACTATGAAATATCTCATCAACTGCCTTTATCACCACCTGAGAATTCCAGCTTTCTCTCACTTCTCCACACAAGTCTTTTCAAATTCACTCACTTTTCCACCAATTATCGCTTTCTTGACACGACCGTACTTATCGGTTTGGCGCCAAGATCTGTAGTTCGATTTCCAAAATACAAAATATAAAATTGCAGAATTCTCGCAAAGACGAAGAACGAAAATTTGTACATAAAATGAACCAATAATCATTTTACTTTCCTTTGAAATACACGGCAGTAAAAAATCGGACCCTTTTAAGGTTTGTGAGTTTATTATTGCTTTCAAGATGAGTACTTTTTTTGCACTGCGAGCACGTCTTTGTCCGAGAATTATTATTTATCCTTTATCTATCTGCTTTTTCGGCTCCTCATTTTCCATCGGTGATTTTTGTATTCGTCATCGTTATAGACTTACCCGTTGTTTTCAGTTTTTTGTATCATTCGTCAACAAATTTCAATACTGTACGTATCAAAAAACTGAACTGAGTAATTGTAAAAATTGTCTGGAATGTGTTGTACAATTTACTGTATTTCATTCAAATTGCAATTTATTTGTGAAGACATCAGTTTTGAATTGTCAATGTATATTTACACGGTGTTCCTAAATTGGAGGTACAAATGGAATTGACAGATTTTCGAAATCATTTTAAGAAAAAAGTCCCATAACAAGTGTCCCTAAACACTTTGCTTTTGAGATACAGGTGTTTAAATTCAAGTTTTTCTTCTTATAGAATCTTCCCTTCACAAGATATTCATTTTGAATCGACCATAGATATCCCGAATTGAAGTTTTGATCATGTGATATGCTAATTTTGAATGCAAATTTACAGGGCCGCCGCCAGACATTTGGAGCCCCGATAAAATAAAATTTCGCCGCCCTGCTTTGCCTTATTTATCTGAATTTTTTTGAAGGAGCCTCTGTTATTCCCCCCAGGCATCTCCTGAATTAAATTTGGCATCATTTAAATTTCATATGGAATCGTCCTTTTCAAGTTGAAATCACATTGTCAAATTTATGAGGAGGTTTTGTCGATTTCATCAAAAAACGTCCCGAATTGTTTAAAAGTACGATGCTCTATATGTCTATAGTAAAAAAAAGACGTAGTTTCAAAAGGTGCATTTTAGTGCCTATATTTGTATTTCATAACTATAGTTGAGAGCTCCATTTGATGTATAAAAAATTGGCTCTTGAAAGTTTTATTATGTTACTACTAAGAAAACATTTTTGTGTCTTGTTTTATCAACTGACTTTGCGCCCCAACAATTTGGCGGCAATACGTTCGGTTTGCCGGTTCTGGCGGTGGCCCTGCAAATCTACAGGGTGATATTTTTTCTGGAAGGGTGCCTGCTTTTTTCCTCCAAAACCATTTTTGGTGAACTAATTTTTTGGTTGTTTAGAAAAATGTAAAAAGAAACTTAGGTCCAGTACTACACTTTTTCGTTTGTTATAGTTTCATCGTATCTACTATCGCTTTAGAGAAAAAAATTTCAAACAGCTCTATAGTAATCCTCAGGAAATTCCAAGTTATTACTTAGTTCCAGCTAGTTAGCTGTAATGAATGAATTAATTATAAGTTTTGGTATTTATTTACTCACTCCGTAGTGAAGATTAATAAAGATTTGATAAACTGATAAAAGCATCACTGAAAGGAACGACACCCTAGAAACACCCTGTATATCGAGAACAAAGCGTTCGCGAGTTCATATCCATAGGACTTTTTATTCCTGAAATTATCCAAGGAATCTCTTATTTGCCTCCGTATTTCTAGTTTAGGAATACCAAGTATAAGGTAAGAACAAGCGAAATGGTAATAAAAAATTATTTCGAGTAATTTAGCTCAAACTTCGCCATCAATTTTTTTTTCACATCACAGATATGAGTAAACGTTATCGCCAAATTTTTTTTTCGATAACTTCCCCCAAAGTATATTCACATTCTTTCTTACTCTTATCATCGTCAAATAATTAAGATTTTCATATTCATCTCAGAAAATATTCTTGTATTTTCATCTAAAACTATTGTGTTATATATCATCATTAAATAGACCAAGTATAAAGACATTGTGAGTGAATTTTTGTGAAGAAAATTCCATCATCTTCTGAATTGGATTGAAAGTAATATTCTTATACTTTTTACCCTTCATCCCTTATAGTTATTACTTCTGGAAAGCCATCTTCAACATCGAAGAGCACAACTGGAAACATAAAGGTAGGAACTCTCAAACAATTGTTCTTGGTTTATTTGATTTTATTGTAAATCATCATCGTTTCCATTTGGTGAAAACGATAGTGGTGAAAATTCAATTCATCAATTTTTCATGAAACAATTTTGAGATTACAAAAGGTTAGAATAGAATAGAATATGATTTTATTTTCCAAATACTTGATAGTTACAAAATAGCAGAAAAAAAGAAGAGGAAACAAGTCAAAGTAACAAAAACCAAAACATAAACTCGATGAGAACATCTTCTATAATAATAGAAACTTCAGTACAACAATATGTCTGAGTAACTTCTAAAATCAGATATTGTTTTAGCCCTTTTTGAATTATTATAATGTTAAGTTTTGGAAACGTCGCGGATTCTGGGAAATCGAGACGTATGTTTTGTCAGATAAATTAATGAGATGTATCGGTCGTCGGAAAGAAAAGTTAAAGTTTGTTAGTATAAAGTTTTCGGTGTTTAATGAAACGGTTTTGATTACATTCACGGACATTTTAAATATATTAGGATTACAGTTCATTAGAAGGTCAGTTTGCATTGTATAAGTCCCATTTTGTTCCATTTCAATCCTTACCCTGTTCCCCTACATCCTTATACAGTGCGGTGCTGTGTGGAAGCAGAGAGCAGTTTGTAGTGGTAAGACTATTATAACATCATTTTTTATTGATTCAAATAGGGAAAATGCAACAGATATTGTATAGGGCTCACATTCAGCAATAAATTAAAAAATTTATTTTTGGAAAATTCTGAAATCATTTATATTCCTAATCATTCTCCGTGAGCAGCTCAATAGTTTTATGCTCAAATACAAGGTGCTTTCTCGAGTGACTGAGTATTGAAAATGGAAAAATATTCCTTCGAGTGGCGTTGCTATATTCAAGGTGTTGAAAATATTGTTTGTTTTTATGAAAAAACAATAATAATCTATATATGTACAAAACTATTATTGTAAGAATGTTTTTCCTCCTGAATATACTCCTACAAGACTATTAATTTCATATTGAACAAAGATCTTACAGCAAGCTTCTCAGTAACAAATATTTGTCTTACTGACGTACTTCTAACCCAAAAAATTATTTCATAAGAAGTTACCGATTGAAAATTAGCAAACTAAACAAACATCAAAGTCCTATAATCAAACTGGTTTTTCAAAGATCTTTATTGAAGGAAATTAATTTGATTCAATTAAATGACAAAATTTAATTTTCGCGACAGCAATTCACAATGTGTTGACCAATTCAAGTGACTATCAATATTCAATCCTAATAGTTTTGTCTGTAAATTTGTTTGGATTGTACCAGAGCTGAATATAATGCTGTCTGGTGATGAAAATAAAATATTTGTTTTGTCACCATTCAGACTAGGCTGTTTATAGCACACCATTTCCAAATCATCAACATAGATCGCGTTAAATTGATCACGACTACATTCATGTCCCTGAGATGACTCTCGAATAGTTTGAATGGTTTTCCTCTTTTTCTTCGCTTTTCCAGTTTCGAGAGCAAGATTTTATAGTTGACACAATCGAAGGCTTTCGGAGGTCCACGAAAAATCCAGTAGGCACTTCACCATTTTCAATGGAATGTATCATAGAACTGTTTCAGCCGTTACTAATTGGCAATTCACATGATTGAAACAAGTTTTTATTACTACTAAGTTTTGATGCCAATTGAATTGGAATAGAAATTTGAGGATTACATTAAGTAACCGCAGATTCAAACTTATTTTAGTTCATCTTCAAACACTGTGAAGATTCTACAAATTGTACAGAGAATGTACGTAAAAACAAGTACAAAAAAGAGGTACTTGGAGAAACCCAGAGAAGAGGCTATAAAATTCTGTAGATAGCAAATATTTTTGACTATTAGCAAACGTCCAGGAACTATTTGAGAGCACTGAATAATTCAGAATAACAGAGTTTCCCTTTAATTCCATAAGCAGGTTCTTCCTTTTTTGGAAGACTCAAAAAAATGAAAAAAGACGTTGAAACAAGCTCGAATATATTTTATTCGAGATTATCACATTGGACTTTTCTTGGAGATAAAAAATTTGATGATCTATATGAAGCAAAAAAATATACACGAATCAATGCGAATTATTTTATTTTAGAGGGATAATACTTCAGAAAGAAGTACAATAAAAACTAATTACCAGCATATTTCACATCTAATCGAGTCCTTATGTTATGTTAGAGACAGATATTATAAATACAGTCAAGAGTATGAATAGCAAAAAATCCTGCTGATATGATGAAATCCCTATTACAGTGATAAAGCTCCACATTTCACATATAATCGAACTCAAAAGGCAACATGGTTTTACTCAAGGCAAGGGTACAGAAACTGCAATTTTCGAATTTCTTCAGAACATAATATTTTCCTTAAATCAAGCTTTCAATACTACTAAGTTTTTCTACCAATCAAATTGAAATAACAATTTAAGGATTGCATCGTGTAACCTCAGTTTCGAACTTATGCTCGTTCATGATCAGACACTGTGAAGATTCTACAAATTGTAATGTAGCATTTATGTGAAAACAGTTACAAAAATTGGTCTTTGGGAAAATCCAGGGAAGATGCTATAAATTCGGTAGATAGCAAACAATTTTGAGCGTTATCCAACTTCCAGGAATAATTTGAAAGCATTGAATATTTTAGAATAACAGAGTTCTGTTTATTCTTTAATAATTTCATAACTATTTCTGTTCAATAATTTATAAATTTCAATGGATTCTAAATACATTAGTTTCCTTGCTTTCGATTCTGCATGTATTATTTTCATATTATCAATTGTAGTAAAAGGATGATTATTATCTAAACGATGTATTGCAAAGTTGGAGAGTCGCTTATTTATAGTTAAATCTATTCGATGATCATTGAATCTAGTTTTGAATGAACGTGCTGCTGTTTGTCCTATATATGTATTTCATATTGCAAGTTGAACATATCAACTCATAAACTCCTGACTTACTTGTATTTGCGGTTGAGTCTTTTGCGTTAAACAACAACGATGACATTTTATTTATTGGTTTGAACAATATTCAATTTTGATTTGGAAAGACTATTAGCTACTTTTAATTTATATCACTGAAGTAGGAGAGAGAAATTAATTTTTTGTGCTTTCCAGTTTTTGTGAGAGGGTATATTTGTGAAATATTTTGTTTGATTGAATTTTCTATAATTGTATGTTTGAACCCATTTTTTGCAGCTATTGTTTTTATAGTTTCTATTTCAATTTCGCGTTTTATTTTGGATGATGATTAGATAAAAGCCCTTTGAATCATTGATCGGAATGCCGACGTCTTTTGAGAATATGGATGGTTTGAATCTAGTAGAATGCAAATATCAGTAGATGTGGGTTTTCTGAACACGTTAAATGCAAGTTTTTGACCCATGTGTGGTATTCGAAGGTCTAAGAATTTAATGTGGATATTCGTATATTTTTCTGATTTGAATTTAATATTTGAGTGGATATCATTCATACAGGGTGGCCACTTTTTCAATGGGATTGTATTGGTAACTTTTAAACTATAAGAGTTAGAAGGTCGGTCAAATGGAGAAAAAGTTGCATGCATAAAAGCATTATCAAGCAGTTCAAACAAATCGAGATTATCAAGGCCGGTTATTGAGATATCATAAAAAAAGTAAATTCTGTCATTTTGATTTTTCTTTTTTTCCCACTTTATTTCAGATATTATCAAAAAATGTTACAGGAATTTTTTATTCGACAGTAAATTGTTCTCAATTTGACGTAATCAGATTTCGTATCCAAGGTTTCGTGCTCTCTGGGCCACCCTCAACCTCATTTTTTTCAATACGGACCTGTATATTTTATGAGACTTTTCGAAATAACTTCTAACGCTGAATTCAACGATATATCATACAATGTCATTCAAAGTTGATTTTCAGGTGATTTTGACCCTTATCCAAATTGCTTTGGGTCGGATCTGTGGTGAATGCAATTTATCAAAAACTGCTGTTAATAAAATAGTCAAGAGACGCAAATACAATGATTTTAAATTTGAATACCAAGCCTTCAAAAATTATATCGTAATGATATCAAAATAAAGTTCGATTCTGGAACAAATGACAAATCCAACAATAGTGATTTCTCGCGAGAAATGGAAGGTATTCAAGAAGACGAAATAAACAAATGTATAAGAAGTATGGGTTCCAGAACCATTAAGTGCATTTTACAAAATGGTGGACATTTCGAACACTTATTTCATTCATTTTCATTTACTTTCGAATAATCATTCGATTTTTCTTTCATTAAATGATAATTCGTTTAATTATTATGAATTGAAATATGTAAATAATTATTAGTTGTTGCTTTATTTGATTCTGCTATGTTCCATTTAGTTCAAGATGATTGATTTTCTCATCGAAATGTATTGCTTGTTGTTAATTAAACTAAAGGTACCAAAATGTAATACAGATCCGACCCAAAGATATTTCGATAAGGGTCAAAATCACCTGAAAATTAACTTTGAATGACATTGTATGATATATCGTTGAATTCAGCGTTAAAAGTTATTTCGAAAAGTGTCATAAAATATACAGGTCCGTATTGAAAAAAATGAGGTTGAGGGTGGCCCAGAGAGCACGAAACGTTGGATACGAAATCTGATTACGTCAAATTGAGAACAATTTACTGTCGAATAAAAAATTCCTATAACATTTTTTGATAATATTTGAAATAAAGTGGGAAAAAAAGAAAAATCAAAATGACAGAATTTACTTTTTTTATGATATCTCAATAACCGGCCTTGATAATCTCGATTTGTTTGAACTGCTTGATAATGCTTTTATGCATGCAACTTTTTCTCCCATTGAAAAAGTGGCCACCCTGTATAATTAAGAACGTAATTCAGTTGTCTGGATGTTCCAGAAAGGCAAACAAGAACATTATCTACATATCTATATAAAAAATCTATTTCAACCGGTAATTTTGTGTTGAAAACTTTATTTTCTATATACGACATGAAGATATCTGCGAGAAGTGGACTCTGTGGTGAGCTCATAGCTGAACTACTATATTGTCCATACTGATTATTGTTGATTCGAAAATAGTTTCTTTGTGGACATAACAGAGTTCTAGAAGTATTATGAACGCACAGTCTATTACAGGATGAACACGTGATTGCTCCAGAGACTCAGAAACTAAAATGATTGTTTCATTCCACGGAATACTTGGGAACATATTCTCTACATCAAGATTTAAGAGATATGAATTAGTCGGTAGTGTGTAATCTTTTAATTTTCTTGTGAGTTCTATGGAGTTTTTAATTATTTAATTTGGGTTGAAGTTCGTTAGAGTTTTGAGAATGGTATTGAGTTTTTTTTTTCTAATTTGTTGGTAAGGCTATTAACATATGAGACCACTGGATGAATTGGAATATTTTCTTTTTGGGTTTTCATCAGGCCATAAAGTTTTGATGGTTCTGAATTCAAGTTTACAAAATAGTTTTTTGATTTAGTTAGAATGGGGTTTGATATGTATGCTAGAGTTGTTTTTAATAATTTCTGAATTTTAGCTGATGGCTCAATAGTAATTTCTATTAACACAAAAAAATAACTGAGATCTCCATTGATCCAACAGCTAAAATTCAGAAATTATTCAAAACAACTTCAGCTGACAAATCATCCCCTACTTTAACTAAATCAAAAAACTAATTTGGAAACATGATTTCAGAACCACCAAAACTTTATGGCCTGATGTAAACTCACAAAGAAAATATTCCAATTCGTCCAGTGGTCTCATATGTTAGTAGCCCTACCTTCAAATTGTAAAAAAACTCAAAATCATATTCAAAACAAAATTCAACCCAAAAAAAACAATTGAGAACTCCGTTGAACTCACAAGGAAATTAAAAGAATTAACACGTCCAAATAATTCATATCTTTTGAGTCTGGGTGGAGAAAATGTTCCCAATTATTCCGAGAAATGATACCTTCAATTTTGTTTCTGAGACTCTGGAGCAATCGCATGTTAATCCTGTAATAGACTGTGAGTTGTCTAATACTGCTAGGAACTATGTCTGCAAAGAAACTATTCTCAAATAAACAGTGAACTGTATGGAGAACTAATTGGTTTAGCTATGGGCTCACCCAATAAGTCCACTTATCGCTGATATCTGCATGTCGTATATAGCAAATAAAATATTCAAAATTTCCGTTTAAATTGGATTTTTGGTATGGATATGTAAATGATGTACTTACTTGCTTTTCTGGAACATCCAGACAACTGAATCATTATCTTAATTATATAAATAACATCCACCTAAAAATTAAATTAGAATCAGAGAAAGAAACGAATTACCACATAACATTCTTAGACCTTTAACTATCACATCTGAACCAAAAACTTGCATTCAACGTGTTTAGAGAACCCACATCTACTTATACATGCATTCTACTAGATTCAAACCATCCATATTCTCAAAAAACGTCGGCATTCCGATCAATGATTCATGGAGCTTTTACCTTACCATTAACAATGGGTTCAAACATACAATTATAGAAAATATAGTTAAACAAAAAATATCAAGAATAGCCATGATTTAAATATGCTCTATCATAAATAATTCATTTCTCCCTCGTACGTCGGGTATACAGGGTGGCCACTTTTTCAAGAGTCAGAAGGTCGGTCAAATGGACAAAAAGTTGCATTCATAGGAGCATTGTCAAGCAGTTCAAACAAATCGAGATTATCAGGGCCGGTTATTGAGATATCATAGGAAAAGTAAATTCTGTCCTTTTGATTTTTCTTTTTTTCCACTTTATTTCAAATATTATCAAAAAATGTTTCAGGAGTTTTTTATTCGACAGTAAATTATCCTCAATTTGACGTAAACAGATTCCGTATCCAACGTTTCGTACTCCCTGGGCCACCCTCAACCTCATTATTTCCAATACGGACCTGCATATTTTATTACACTTTTCGAAATAACTTTTAACGCTGAATTCTGAAACAACAAGTGGGAAAAAAAAAATCAAAATGACAGAATTTACTTTTCCTATGATATCTCAATAACCGGCCCTGATAATCTCGATTTGTTTGAACTGCTTGACAATGCTCCTATGAATGTAACTTTTTCTCCATTTGACCGACCTTCTAACTCTTATGGTTTAAAAGTTACCAATACAATCCCATTGAAAAAGTGGCCATCCTGTATAAGTAAAAAGTAGCTAAAAGTGTATCAAAATTGAAATTGAATATTGTTCAAACCAATAAATGAAATGCATCGTTGTGTTTAATGCAAAAGACTCAACACCAAATAGAAGTAAGTCAGGAGTTTATGAGTTGATATGTTCAACTTGCAATTTAATATACAGGGTGGCCATTTGAAAACGAAACAGACGAGATTACAGACGAAATAAAGTTTTTCGATAGAAATGCTCGGACAGGTCGATTTCTGTTTCGAGGGGGACAACTTAAGATGTAGGTTACGGACGCATAGCGCTTCAACCCTTGCTGCTACAACCCCCACCCCCAATTATTGAATAGGGAAGATGGGGTGAGTGATACCTCAATTTCAAGGTATTTTTATACTGATTTCAGCACAGTAATTGTTTTTTCATTTTATGCATTAGTTCTCGAAATATTCATGCGTTAGTTAGTTAGGAAGGAAGCCACAGTCATGGTTGTTTTGAAGCTCAAAATGTCGATTTTTCACAAAACACTACAAGTGCCATGAAAACACCACTTCATTTTCAAATACTTAGTTAAGAATATTTCGAGAACTAATGCATAAAATGAAAAAACAATTACTGTGCTGAAATCAGTATAAAAATACCTTTCAAATGAGGTATCACTCACCCCATCTTCCCTATTCAAAATTTGGGGGTGAGGGTTGTAGTAGCATGGGTTGAAGCGCTATGCGTCCGTAACCTACATCTTAAGCTGTCCCCCTCGAAACAGAAATCGACCTGTCCGAGCATTTCTATCGAAAAACTTTATTTCGTCTGTAATCTCGTCTGTTTCGTTTTCAAATGGCCACCCTGTATATAGGACAAACAGCACGTTCATTCGAAACAAGATTTAATGAACATCGAATAGATTTCACCAAAAATAAGCGGCTCTCCACCTTTGAAACACATTTTTTAGAAAATAATCTTCCTTCTTTTACAATTGATGATGTGAAAATTATACATGTAGAATCAAGAGGCAGAAAACTAAACTATTAAGAATACATTGAAATTTATGAATTACTGAACAAAAATAGTTTTGAAATTATGAACGAACAAACAGAACTCTGGCATTCTAAAATATTCAATGTTTTCAAATAATTCCTAGAAGTTAGACAACGGTCAAAATTGTTTTCTATCTAACGAATGTTATAGCCTTTGCCCTGAGTTTTTCCAAGAACCACTGTTTTGATCCTGTTTTTACATAAATGCTCTGTAAAATTGGTAGAATCTCCACAAAATCTGAAGATGAACTAGAATAAGATCGAAACTGTGGTTACACAATGGCATCCTTGAATTGTTATTCCAATTTAATTGGTATTAAAACTTAGTAGTAATAAAAGCTTGTATTAAGGAATGTATAATGTTCTGAATAAACTCCAAAATCGCCATTTCTGTACCCTTGCTTCGAGTGAAACCATGTTGCCTTTCGGGTTTGATTATATGTGAAATGTAGAGCTTTATCACTGTGATTGGGATTTCATCGTATCCGCAGAACTTTTTGTTATTCATACTCTTGACTATATTCATAATCTCTGTCTCTAACATAACATTATGACTCGATTCTATGTTGAATATGCTGGTATTCAGCGTTTATTGTACTTCTTTCTGAAGTATCATACCCCTAAAATCAATAACCCATCGCATTCGCCATTTCGCACTGATTCGTTTATTTTTCGATTCATATAGAACAACAAATTTCTCATCTCAAAGAAAAGTTTAATTCGAAAATTCCAGAAAAAAAAAATTTGAGCTTGTTTCAACGTCATCTTTTGTTTTTGGAATCTTCCAACACAGGGGTAATTTGCTTATGGAATTAAAGAATCATCTCGAAGAAAAGTTCAATTCGAACATCACGAATGAAAAATTTTCGAGCATGTTACGTCATCTTTTATATTTTGGAATGTTCCAAAGGAGGGGCATTTCGCTTATGGATTTATTATGGAATCAAAGAGCATGCGAAATGAGTTTGTACCGTTCACAATTGATGCATATCGCAAATACGCAGAAGTGCATCTGGGTTCTTTTGCTAGGCAACGCACCTATTATTGAACATCCTGCAACAAGGTGTCCTCATTCATGAAGTGGTAGTCTATCGAGTCGGGTCGGATAGTAGTACAAGTTCTTAATTGAATTCGAATTGATTTAAAGTCAATGAAGCAGCAAATTTGTTTATTGTGCGATTGAGAAACGAGAAGATTTTCTTAATTCAAGGTGAGAAAATTATCATATGTTTGTTTTGAATTTCGATTTGCTCCCTCAGGATAAAATTTCCCGTTTTCGGTATAAGTACACATATTCAATGAATTGCTATAAACATTTTTATGAAATGGGCAATGAATCAACGTAAACATATTTTCGATATTTATTTGTTGTGCGATTCGTCATATTGTGGGTGAATTTTGTTTTCATAATAGTGCGTAGGAAGGAAATCATTGATTGGAAATTGATGAATAGCAATGCGCATGTGCAGTTGTTATCGTTGGTTCTTCGCAGAATCAATCAATTCAAGTATTCTTCTTCGTTTTGAAGCAGTTCATCATCCAATATCGTGTGCGATACATGTGAAAAACACAAACGATCTGAATTATTATTGGGTGTTAGCCATTTAAGGCATTCAATGGGAAATTTGGTGAGCTTGTATTAGGAAAACCATCAATCAGAAGCCGAGGATATGAATCTACGTAACCATATTTTTGGTATTTATTTGTTTTCGATTCGTCATATTGTGAGTGAAATTTGTCTTCAAAATATGGCGTAGGAGGAAAATCATTGATTGGAAATCGTGAAATAGTTATCCTTTATTGGGAATCGATTAAATTCGATATATGAGTGAAAGTTATTATTTTTGAATTTGTAAATTGTTGAAAATTCATGAAAAAATGCCCCGTTAATATTGATTCATTGTTGCATTATTTAAGATTATCGAATATTTCAGAGATAAGGCAAAATTCTAGAATCAATTTTTTTTTTATTATTGTTTTTTTTGGTGGTTTCGATCGAAACCGAAACGGATGGCGTCATCAATGACGCCATAGAGACTGAAATTGATTTGTGGTGGCTACTTTGAATTTAATTTTTTTCAACAAGATTAGATTTTAAATTCCTCAGACAATCTATTTTGATGTAAATTATTACGAATTATACAATATTTCGTTATTTCGGTGCTGATTGCAATATTTTGGTCTCAGGTATGGTTAATTGTATGGCTCCATTGATTTCGACTGGAACTGGAGAGGAATAAGAAGAGAAGGAAATCAAAATCCATTTGATGCCACCAGAAAACTCCTAAAAGGGTAAGAACGAATGCTTTTTCTTCATGTCTTTCATTTATATTTGAACACATCCAGACAATTCAAGTTTATTCAACTTGGGGCCTTCAAGAATTAAATGAAAATGAATGCTCGGTAGGATTTCGAATATACGCTGGTTGGAGACTTTAACGGTCGGTTAGGACAAAAGTTTACGTTTGAATTTTAAACTTAGTTGAATAAAATATACAAAATATTTGAATGATGTAAAGAATTACAATCGTTTTCTGTATTTTTCAAGCCAGTTTACTGCATTCAACATTTTTTTCATACTAAAAATCAAAGTTGAGATATACACCTGGAATTTGAAATATTTCGTGTTCATAATGAAAATTCTTCTACATTTTTGATCACTGAATATCTCTTTACGCTTAGTGCCGTTAGTCAATAACAATTTTGTTATCATCAGAAATTGAGTTCTCACACAGATATTGAGATAAATACGGTTCAACAACAAAATATGTTCAGACCAAAGTTTGTTTCTGCTAGGGCCAATTTCATAAACGAAAGGAAAGTCTCGTTTCCCGTGAGCAGTCTCCTCCACAAATGTAAAGTTTTTTATAAACCAATTTAGACGTAAGAAAAAGGTTAGAATAGAGTAGAATATGATTTCATTTTCCAAATATATACCTACCTACTCGATAGTTACAAAATAGCAAAATACAAAGAAGAG
Organism: Harmonia axyridis; assembly: GCF_914767665.1. NCBI lineage: Eukaryota > Metazoa > Arthropoda > Insecta > Coleoptera > Coccinellidae > Harmonia > Harmonia axyridis. The sequence goes on from NC_059508.1 coordinate 5,385,337, forward strand.
GAAACAAGTCAAAGTAACAAAAACCACAACATTCACACTATGAGACAATCTCTTATAATAAGAGAATTTTCAGTACAATAATGTGTCACAGTAACTTCTAAATTCAGATATTGTATAGGGCTCACACTAAGCTACAAATGAAAAAATTTATTTTTCGAAAATTCTGAAATCATTTATATTCCTTATCATTCCCCGTAAGCAGTTCACTTGTTTTATGCCCAAATGCAAGGTGCTTTCTCCAGTGACTGAGTATTGTGAAGGGGAAAAAAATAATTCTTGTGGCGTTTCTATTCTCAAGGTGTTGAAACTTTTGTTTTTCCTATGAAAGAAACAATAACAATCTATATTTGTACAAACCTATCATTGTTAGAATGTTTTTCCTTATGAATATACTCATACAAGACTCTCAATTTTATATTGAACATAATTCTAACAGCAAGCTTCGGAGAAACAAATATTTGTCTTACTGACGTACTTTCACCCCAAAACATAATTTTATAAGACATTACCGATTGAAAATTGGCTAAATACACAAGCATCAAAGTCTTATCATCAAATTGGTTTTTTAAAGCTCTTTATTGAAGGAAATTAATTCAATTCAATTAAATGACAGAATTTAATTTTCCCGACAGCAATTCACAATGTGTTGACCAATTCAAGTGACTATCAATATTCAATCCTAATAGTTTTGTCTGTGAATTTGTTTGGTAAAAAAATGATGTCATCCTACGAGTGGCGTTGCTATTTTCAAGGTGTTGAAAATATATATACAATCTATATATGTACAAACCTATCATTGTGAGGATGTTTTTCCTCCTGAATATACTCCTACAAGACTCTCAATTTTATATTGAACATAGTTCTAACAGCAAGCTTCTGAGTAACAAATATTTGTCCTACCGACGTAATTCCACCCCAAAAAATAATTCCATAAGACATTACCGATTGAAAATTAGCTGAATAAATAGCATCAAGTTCTTATGATCAAATTGGCTCTTCAAAGCTCTTTATTGAAGGAAGTTAATTTGATTTAATTAAACGACAGAATTTAATATTCCCGACAGCAAGCAATTCCTAATGTGTTGACCAATTCAAGTGACTATCAATATTCAATCCTTATAGTGTTGTCTGTGAATTTGTTTGGATTGTACCAGAGCTGAATATTATGCTGTCTGGTGGTGAAAATAAAATATCTGTTTTGTCACCATTCAGAACTAGGCTGTTCAAAGTTACTACTAAGTTTTGATGCCAATTGAATTGGAATAGAAATTTGAGGATTACATTGTGTAACCGCAGTTTCGAACTCATTTTAGTTCATCTTCAAACACTGTGAAGATTCTACAAATTGTACAGAGAAAATATGTAAAAACAGGTACAAAAAAGTGAGACTTGGGAAAACCCACGGAAGAGGCTATAAAATTCGGTAGGAAGAAAACATTTTTGACTGTTAGCTAACGTCCAGGAACTATTTGAAAGCATTGTGTATTTTAGAATAACAGAGTTGCTCTTTGATTCCATAAGCAGGTTCTTCCTCTTTTGGAAGATGATTCCAAAAAATAAAAGATGACGTTGAAACAAGCTCGAATACTTTTCATTCGGGATTATCGCATTGAACTCTCTTTGAGATGAGAAATTTGTTGATCTATATAAAGCAAAAAAATACATAAATCAATGCGAAATGGCGAATGCGGCGGTTATTGATTTTAGGGGGATAATACTTCAGAAAGAAGAACAATAAAGGCTAGACCTATAATCGAGTCCTTATGTTTTGTTAGAGACAGAGATTATAAATTCAGTTAAGAGTATGAATAACAAAAAATCCTGCGGATATGATGAAATCCCTATTACAGTGATCAAGCTCCACATCTCACATATAATCGAACCCAACAACATAGTTTCTCTCAAGGCAAGGGTTGAGAACCGCAGTTTCGAATTTATTGTAGTTCATCTTCAGATACTGTGGAGAATCTACCAATTATACATATAATTTATGTGAAAACAGATACAAAAAATTGGTACTTGGGAAAACTCAGGGAAGAGGCTATAAAATTCGGTAGATAGCGAAAAATTTTGACCGTTATTTAACTTCCAGGAATTATTTGAAAGCATTTAAAATTTTAGAGTAACAGAGTTCTGTTTGTTCGTTCATAATTTCAAAACTATTTCAGTCAAATAATTTATAAATTTCAATAGATCCTAAAAAGTTTAGTTTCCTGCCTTTTGATTCTAGATGTATTACCATCATATTTTCAATTGTAGTAAAAGGATGATTATTATCTAAACAATGTGTTGCAAAGGTCGCTTATTTATGGAGAAATGCGATGATCATTGAATCTAGTTTTGAATGAACGTGCTGTTTGTCCTATATATGTATTTCATATTGCAAGTTGAACAAATCAACATTAACTCGTAATTTACTTGTATTTGGGTTTGAGTCTTTTGCATAACACAGCAACGATAAATTTCATTTATTTATTTGAACCATATTCAATTTTGATTTGGGAAGACTTTTAGCTACTTCTTCATTTATATCACCGAAGTATAAGAGAGAAATGAATTTTTTGTGCTCTTCAGTTTTATGATAGACGATATTTGCATTGTGGCTATTTGTGAATTTTTTTCAACTAAATTTTCTATAATTGTATGTTTGAAGCCATTGTTAACAGCTTTTGTTTCTATAGTTTCTATTTCAATTTCGCGGTTTATTTTGGATAATGGTAAGGTAAAAGCTCTATGAATCGTTGATCGGAATGCCGACGTTAAACTGTATGAACGAGTTTATTGTTGAATTGAAAATAGTTTCTTTGTAGACATAATTCTATAAATATTATGAACTCACAGTCTCTTAAAGGATTAACATGTGATTGCTCCAGAGACTCAGAAACTAAATTGATATTTTCATTTATCGGAATACTGGGAACATAATCTCTATATCAAGATTTAAAAGATATGAATCATTTGGAAGTGTGAAATCTTTCAATTTTCTTGAGAGTTCTACGGAGTTTTTGATTGTTCATTTATGGGTTGAAGTTCGATATTGTTTAAAAATTCTATTTAGTTCTTTTTCTAATTTGTAGGTAGGGCTACTAACATATGAGACGAATGGACGAATTGGAATATTTTCTTTTTGGGTTTTCATCAGGCCATGAAATGTTGGTGGTTTGGATTCAGGTTCAGAAAATAGTTTCTGGATTCAGTTGAAATGGGGGATGATTTGTCTGCTGAAGTTGTTTCTGATAATTTTTGAATTTGAGCTGTTGGATCAATGGTAATTTCTGTTAATTTTTATTTTTGTGTCGAAAGAAATTACCATTGATCCAACAGCTTAAATTCGGGAATTATTAAAAACAACTTCAGCAGATAAATCATCCTCCATTAGATCTAAATCGAAAAAATATTTTTCAAACATGAATTCAAAACCACCAAAATTATATGGCGTGATGAAAATCCACATTGAAAATATTCCAATTCGCCCAGTGGTCTCGTATGTTAATAATCCTACCCACAAATTAGAAAAAAACTCTCATTTTCAAAACTCTAACAAGCTTCAACCCAAAATACACAATTGAAAACTCCGCAGAATTCACAAGAAAATTGAAAGATTTCACACTTCCAAATAATTCATATCTTTCAAATCTTGATATAGAGAATATGTTCCCCAGTATTCCGAGAAGTGAAAATATCAATTTAGTTTCTGAGTCTCTGGAGCAATCACATGTTAATCCTGTAATAGACTGTGAGTTCATAATATTTATAGAATTATGTCTACAAAGAAACTATTTTCAATTCAACAATAAACTTGTTCATACAGTTTAACGTCGGCATTCCGGTCGATGATTCATAAAGCTTTCAATTAACTATTATCCAAAATAAACCGCGAAATTGAAATAGAAACTATAGAAACAAAAGGTTCTAAAAATGGCTTCAAACATACAATTATAGAAAATTCACAAATAGCCACAATTCAAATATTGTATATCATAAAAACTGAAGAGCACAAAAAATTCATTTCTCTCTTCTCGTACTTCGGTGATATAAGTGAAAAAGTAGCTAAAAGTCTTCCCAAATTAAAATTGAATATGGTTCAAACAAATAAATGAAATTTATCGTTGCTGCGTTATGCAAAAGTATCGAACCCAAATACAAGTAAATCACGAGTTAATGTTGATATGTTCAACTTGCAATATGAAATACATATATAGGACAAACAGCACGTTCATTCACAACTTGATTCAATGATCATCGAATAGATTTCACTATAAATAAGCGACTCTCCACCTTTGCAATACATCGTTTAGATAATAATCATCCTTTTACTACAATTGATAATATGAAAGTAATACATGTAGAATCGAAAGGCAGGAAACTAAACTATTTAGAATCCATTGAAATTTATAAATTGTTGAACAGAAATAGTTTTGATATCATGAACGAACAAACAGAACTCGATCACTCTAAAATATTCAATGCTTTCAAATAATTCCTGGGAGTTAAATAACGGTCAAAATTGTTAGCTATCTACCGAATTTTATAGCCTCTTCCCTGAGTTTTTCCAAGTACCACTTTTTACATAAATGCTCCAATTACCAATTATACAATTGGTAGATCCTCCACAGTATCTGAAGATGAATTAGATTATGTTCAAAACTGTGGTTTCAGTACCCTTGCCTTGAGTAAAATCATGTTGCCTTTCGGGTTCGATTATATGTGAAATGTGGAGCTTTATCACAGTAATAGGGATTTCATCATATCCGCAGGATAATTTGTTATTTATAATCTTGACTGTATTTATGTTCTCTGTCTCTGACATGAAATAAGGACAAGATTTCATGTGAAATACGCTGGTAATTAGCCTTCATTGTACTTTTTTCTGAAGTATTATCCCCAAAAAGCAATAACCGCCGCATTCGCCATTTCGCATTGTTTAATGTATTTTTGTTTGCTTCATATAAAACAACAAATTTCTCATCTCGAAGAAAAGTTCAATTCGAAAATAACGAATGAAAAATTTGCGAGCATGTTACAACGTCATCTTTTATATTTTGGAATGTTCCAAAGGAGGGGCAATTCGCTTATGGATTGATTATGGAATCAAAGAGCATGCGAAATGAGCTTGTATGGTTCACAACTGATGCATATTGCAAATACGCAGAAGTGCATCTGGGGTTTTTTGCTAGGCAACGCACCTAGATATGAACATCCTGCAACAAGGTGTGATCATTCATCAAGTAGTCGTGTATCGAGTCGGGTCGGATAGTAGTTGAAGTTTTTGATTGAATTTGAATTGATTTAAATTCAATGAAGCAGCAAATTTGTTTATTGTGCAATTGAAAAACGAGAAGATTTTCTTAATTCAAGGTGAGAAAATTATCTTATTATTGTTTTGAATTTCGATTTGTTACCTCAGGATAAAATTTTCCGTTTTCGTTGTTATTATAAATATTCAATGAGTGGCTATAAAAATGAATGTTTATGAAATAGGCAATGAATCCATATTTTCGGTATTAATTTCTTAATAGAAGGGATGAAATTTTTTGTTTTCGGTATTATTACAAATATTCAGTTCATTTGCTATGAACATTTTTAAGAGATAGGCAATTAATCTACGTAACCATATTTTCGGTATTTATTTGTAGTGTAATTCGTCATATTGTCAGTGAATTTTGTCTTCATAATATGTCGTAGAAGGGAAATCATTGATTGGAAATCGTGAAATAGTTATGCGCATGTGCAGATGTTTCCGTATAATTCATTAGGAATCGATTTAATAGGTATTCGCATGTGCAGATATTATCATTGGTCTTTCGCAGAATCAATTGTGAACGGTTTTTAATCAATTTAAGTATTCTTCTTCTTTTTGAAGCAGACCATTATCCAATATCGTGTGAAATACATGTGAAAAACAAAAACGATCTGAATGATATTCATTATTAGGTGGATTCCATTTGAGACCTTTAATGGGAAATTTTGTGAGCTAGTATAAGGATAACCATTAATTAGAAATCGATGAAATGGCTGAATAGATAGAACACATGGGCAGATGTTCTCTTTGATTGTTCAAAGAAGAAGAAGAAGAAAAAATGTTATTTTATATCTAATGAACTAATTGATATCAATTAATCAATATTTTATAATTGGACAATTCTCTCTTCGAAGCTGTTCTTAATCGAATAACATGAAATGGGAAAAAACATCATATATGGAATCAATTGATTTTCTTTATTGGGCAATATTCACTTTTGAAATCAGCCTTAAAATTTATTTGATAAATAGAAGTAAATGGACAAATTCGTTTTTATTATTTACTGATGAGTTTGGAATTCGAAGTGGAGTAAATATTTCTAACGAAAAGCTGTTAATATATTCATTTTCAGGGGAAGAAGAAGAAGTTCTATTATGGATCAAGACTAGAAATTGCTGAAAATCTTGAAGATATTAAGATAGTGTTTAACATACTTCTGATCACTGATAAGAGACTATTTATGAATGAATGCCTCAATGCAAGGGATCTGAGTCTGAGATACAGAAATCTGGGTGAGTCCTTTCATTCACATTTCAACTTTCCATATCTTGGTACAAAGTTGTGTATAGATTTTAATTTTTTTATCCTTCAGGGAGGCATGCAATTGATCACCATATAATATACTACGCTTCACTTTGAGTTCATCCACACCTCTGAGCACCTGATGAGCGAATTGTACAAAAACGATGAGGCACTTTTGGGATTTGAGCGATGGAATACATATTGTGACATGGTTGATGTCTAGCAATAAGCTACTGGACGGTATGTCACATTTGGAGATATAAATTCTCATAGATTAGATTTTTAAGTACAATATTCATTGATTCAAAAAAAATCTGTTATTGAATAGGCAACATAGCCCTCCAACTCCAACAGTTCAAGTCTATTATCAAATATGGGAAATTAACTGGATTCAGTGAACTGAATGTCTTATTCGCATTTTTTGCAATAAAATATGTTAGCCGTTCTGAGAGTTTGAACATATTTATTTTTTATATAGCTCATTGAAAACTTGGAGCATTTAATACATTCAATCATAACGTCAAACACTACTTTTGTCAGATTATGAAGCGAATGCAAGCGAATAACCTGGTTATCAGTGGTGATTACCAACAATAACCAACTGAATTCAGCGCTTTTGGTCATTATTGGTTATATCACATGACGTTATGAAATTAGCCCAAATTACCAAACGTAATTGCACTCAAATCTCGAGATTTGTGTTGAACTTTAGGTCATTAAAGACATTTTAAAAGTTTAAATTTGATCAAAATAAGCTTGATGCATTGATATGCAAGCCGACACAATTCTCTATCGATGGCAAGCTTTGTTTCATTAAAACGGTGCGTTTATACCGAAGGAAGCTGTTAAAATAAAAATTGGTTAAGTTTGTTTCAACTGTATTCAAGCGGAAGTTGGTTATTCGTGGTGATTCCTGAAGATCTATAACCAAGGACAATACCAGAGATATTAGTGGTTATTCGCTTGAATTCGCTCATCATCAATGAAACTTTTATGTATAGGTAGTACTATATGTATTCAATAATAATAAGTTAATTTCTCATGTAAAAATGAACTTCACTAATAAAATGTTTGAATGAATAATGAAAACAAATACTTTGTTATGTTATACTCATTTGTGTTTATATAAGAGTGACGTCATCAATGACGCCATAGAGGCTGAAATTGCATTCTGGTGGTTACTTTGAATTTAACTTTTAGATTGAATTCGAAATTCATCAGACAATCTATTTCGATGTAAATTATTACGAATGATGCAATTATTTCGTTATTTTGGTGCTGATTGCAATATTTTTGTCTCAGGTATGGTTAATTGTATGGCTTCATTGATTTCGACTGGAATTGGAGAAATATAAGATGGGGAAATAGACATCTTTCAACTTGAAATCGGAAGAGAAAGAAATCAAAATCCATTTGATGCTACCCAAAAACTCCCAAAAGGGTACGAACAAATGCATTTTTTGCCATATCTTTCATTTATATTAAAAACATCTCGACAATTCAAGTTCATTCCACTTGGGTCCTTCAAGCATTAAATAAAAACGAATGCTCGGTAGGATATCGAATATACGCTTGTTAGAGACTTTAACGGTCGGTTAGGACAAAAGTTTACGTATGAATTCTAAACTACGTTGAACAGACTATACAAAATATTTTTATGATGTATGATGTATGATGTATGTATGATGTTCGCGTATTTTCAAATTTAGTTCACTTCATTCAACATTTTTTTCATACCGAACATCAAAGTACAAAGCTACACCTGGAATTTGAAATATTTCGTGTTCATAATGGAACTTCTTCTACAATTTTAATCACGGAATATTTATTTACGTTTAGTGCCTTTTCAATAACAATTTTGTTATCATCAGAAATTGATATATCACTCAAATATTGACATTTGTTCGTTCGCTTATAACTAAATGACCTGATACCATCTACAACATCAATCTCGGCTCCGTAAAATTCATAAAAAATACACATGTTGTTCATTCGTTCGTTCGTCTCGCTAAAGTGACAAGTAGTCAAGAGCATAGAAATGGAGGGCGTACTGGGGGTAATTACCCCTCCAAGATTTCCAAAATACAAAATATAAAATTGCAGAATTCTCGCAAAGACGAAAAATGAAAATTTTTACATAAAATGAACCAATAATCATTTTACTTTCCTTTGAAATACACGGCAGTAAAAAATCGGACCATTTTAAGGTTTGTGAGTTTATTATTGCTTTCAAGATGAGTACTTTTTTGCACTGCGAGCACGTCTTTGTCCGAGGTTTATTATTTTCCTTTATCTATCTGATTTTTCGGCTCCTCATTTTCCATCTGTGATTTTTGTATTCGTCATCGTTATAGACTTACCCGTTGTTTTCAGTTTTTTGTATCATTCGTCAACAAATTTCAATACTGTACGTATCAAAAAACTGAACTGAGTAATTGTAAAAATTGTCTGGAATGTGTTGTACAATTTACTGTATTTCATTCAAATTGCAATTTATTTGTGAAGACATCAGTTTTGAATTGTCAATGTATATTTACACGGTGTTCCTAAATTCGAGGTACAAATGGAATTGACAGATTTTCGAAATCATTTTAAGAAAAAAGTCCCATAACAAGTGTCCCTAAACACTTTGCTTTTGAGATACAGGTGTTTAAATTCAAGTTTTTCTTCTTATAGAATCTTCCCTTCACAAGATATTCATTTTGAATCGACCATAGATATCCCGAATTGAAGTTTTGATCATGTGATATGCTAATTTTGAATGCAAATTTACAGGGCCGCCGCCAGACATTTGGAGCCCCGAAAAAATAAAATTTCGCCGCCCTGCTTTGCCTTATTTATCTGAATTTTTTTGAAGGAGCCTCTGTTATTCCCCCCAGGCATCTCCTGAATTAAATTTGGCATCATTTAAATTTCATATGGAATCGTCCTTTTCAAGTTGAAATCACATTGTCAAATTTATGAGGAGGTTTTGTCGATTTCATCAAAAAACGTCCCGAATTGTTTAAAAGTACGATGCTCTATATGTCTATAGTAAAAAAAAGACGTAGTTTCAAAAGGTGCATTTTAGTGCCTATATTTGTATTTCATAACTATAGTTGAGAGCTCCATTTGATGTATAAAAAATTGGCTCTTGAAAGTTTCATTATGTTACAACTAAGAAAACATTTTTGTGTCTTGTTTTATCAACTGACTTTGCGCCCCAACAATTTGGCGGCAATACGTTCGGTTTGCCGGTTCTGGCGGTGGCCCTGCAAATCTACAGGGTGATATTTTTTCTGGAAGGGTGCCTGCTTTTTTCCTCCAGAACCATTTTTGGTGAACTAATTTTTTGGTAGTTTAGAAAAATGTAAAAAGAAACTTAGGTCCAGTACTACACTTTTTCGTTTGTTATAGTTTCATCGTATCTGCTATCGCTTTAGAAAAAAAAAATTCAAAGAGCTCTGTAGTAATCCTCAGGAAATTCCAAATTATTACCAAGTTCCAGCTAGTTAGCTGTAATGAATGAATTAATTATAAGTTTTGGTATTTATTTACTCACTCCGTAGTGATGATTAATAAAGATTTGATGAATTGATAAAAGCATCACTGAAAGGAACGACACCCTAGAAACACCCTGTATATCGAGAACAAAGCGTTCGCGAGTTCATATCCATAGGACTTTTTATTCCTGAAATTATCCAAGGAATCTCTTATTTTCATCCGTATTTCTAGTTTAGGAATACCAAGTATAAGGTAAGAACAAGCGAAATGGTAATAAAAAATTATTTCGAGTAATTTAGCTCAAACTTCGCCATCAATTTTTTTTTCACATCACAGATATGAGTAAACGTTATCGCCAAATTTTTTTTTCGATAACTTCCCCCAAAGTATATTCACATTCTTTCTTACTCTTATCATCGTCATATAATTAAGATTTTCATATTCATCTCAGAAAATATTCTTGCATTTTCATCTAAAACTATTGTGTTATATATCATCATTAAATAGACCAAGTATAAAGACATTGTGGGTGAATTTTTGTGAAGAAAATTCCATCATCTTCTGAATTGGATTGAAGGTAATATTCTTAAACTTTTTACCCTTCATCCCTTATAGTTATTACTTCTGGAAAGCCATCTTCAACATCGAAGAGCACAACTGGAAACATGAAGGTAGGAACTCTCAAACAATTGTTCTTGGTTTATTTGATTTTATTGTAAATCATCATCGTTTCCATTTGGTGAAAACGATAGTGGTGAAAATTCAATTCATCAATTTTTCATGAACCAATTTTGAGATTAGAAAAGCTTAGAATAGAATTGAATATGGTTTTATTTCCCAAATACTTGATAGTTACAAAATAGCAGAAAAAAAGAAGAGGAAACAAGTCAAAGTAACAAAAACCAAAACATAAACTCGATGAGAACATCTTCTATAATAATAGAAACTTCAGTACAACAATATGTCTGAGTAACTTCTAAAATCAAATATTGTTTTAGCCCTTTTTGAATTATTATAATGTTAAGTTTTGGAAACGTCGCGGATTCTGGGAAATCGAGACGTATGTTTTGTCAGATAAATTAATGAGATGTATCGGTCGTCAGAAAGAAAAGTTAAAGTTTGTTAGTATAAAGTTTTCGGTGTCTAATGAAACGGTTTTGATTACATTCACGGACATTTTAAATATATTAGGATAACAGTTCATTAGAAGGTCAGTTTGCATTGTATAAGTCCCATTTTGTTCCATTTCAATCCTTACCCTGTTCCCCTACATCCTTATACAGTGCGGTGCTGTGTGGAAGCAGAGAGCAGTTTGTAGTGGTAAGACTATTATAACATCATTTTTATTGGTTCGAATAGGGAAAATGCAACAGATATTGTATAGGGCTCACATTCAGCAATGAATTAAAAAATTTATTTTTGGAAAATTCTGAAATCATTTGTATTCCTAATCATTCTCTGTAAGCAGCTCAATAGTTTTATGCTCAAATACAAGGTGCTTTCTCGAGTGACTGAGTATTGAAAATGGAAAAATATTCCTTCGAGTGGCGTTGCTATATTCAAGGTGTTGAAAATATTGTTTGTTTTTATGAAAAAACAATAATAATCTATATATGTACAAAACTATTATTGTAAGAATGTTTTTCCTCCTGAATATACTCCTACAAGACTATAAATTTCATATTGAACAAAGATCTTACAGCAAGCTTCTCAGTACCAAAGATTTGTCTTACTGACGTACTTCCAACCCAAAAAATAATTTCATAAGACATTACCGATTGAAAATTAGCAAACTAAACAAACATCAAAGTCCTATAATCAAACTGGTATTTCAAAGATCTTTATTGAAGGAAATTAATTTGATTTAATTAAATGACAAAATTTAATTTTCGCGACAGCAATTCACAATGTGTTGACCAATTCAAGTGACTATCAATATTCAATCCTAATAGTTTTGTCTGTAAATTTGTTTGGATTGTACCAGAGCTGAATATAATGCTGTCTGGTGATGAAAATAAAATATTTGTTTTGTCACCATTCAGACTAGGCTTTTATAGCACACCATTTCCAAATCATCAACATAGATCGCGTTAAATTGATCACGACTACATTCATGTCCCTGAGATGACTCTCGAATAGTTTGAATGGTTTTCCTCTTATTCTTCGCTTTTCCAGTTTCGAGAGCAAGATTTTATAGTTGACACAATCGAAGGCTTTCGGAGGTCCACGAAAAATCCAGTAGGCACTTCAACATTTTCAATGGAATATATTATTGAACTGTTTCAGCCGTTACTAATCGGCAATTTACATGATTGAAACAAGTTTTTATTACTACTGAGTTTTGATGCCAATTGAATTGGAATAGAAATTTGAGGATTACATTAAGTAACCGCAGATTCGAACTTATTTTAGTTCATCTTCAAACACTGTGAAGATTCTACAAATTGTACAGAGAATGTATGTAAAAACAGGTACAAAAAAGAGGTACTTGGAGAAACCCAGAGAAGAGGCTATAAAATTCGGTGGATAGCAAATATTTTTGACTATTAGCAAACGTCCAGGAACTATTTGAGAGCACTGAATAATTCAGAATAACAGAGTTTCCCTTTAATTCCATAAGCAGGTTCTTCCTTTTTTGGAAGACTCAAAAAAATGAAATAAGACGTTGAAACAAGCTCGAATATTTTTTATTCGAGATTATCGCATTGGACTTTTCTTGGAGATAAGAAATTTGATGATCTATATGAAGCAAAAAAATATACACGAATCAATGCGAAATGGCGAATGCGGGGGTTATTCATGTTAGAGGGATAATACTTCAGAAAGAAGTACAATAAAAACTAATTACAAGCATATTTCACATAAAATCGAGTCCTTATGTTATGTTAGAGACAGATATCATAAATACAGTCAAGAGTATGAATAACAAAAAATCCTGCGGATATGATGAAATCCCTATTACAGTAATAAAGCTCCACATTTCACATATAATCGAACCCAAAAGGCAACATGGTTTTACTCAAGGCAAGGGTACAGAATAGTTATTTATAATACAAGTGCAGAAGGCATTGATATTCTTCCACGAGTTCAAAATTCAAAAACGAGCCACGAAGTGGTGAGTTTTGGAATGAACGAGTGGTAGAATGAGCCTTCTGTACGAGTATTATACATTATTTTCTCTAATTCATTGCATTTTCATTGAAATTAATGAAATATTTCCATAAATATAATTTAGTGATTTTTGCATCGAAAAATGTTGGTTGGCAGAACTGATTTCTTTAAGGCAGATTGATGAATTGACAGATAAAGCCGTGGCGGAAAGTTCGGAGTGCCAACATAGAATAATAAAATATAACCATGAAAACTGTGCGTTTCTGATATATTCTCGCACGATTTTGTTCTACAAGATGTGGAAGAATGAACGGAATAACCACAGAATTAGAGAAACTGCAATTTTTGAATTTCTTCAGAACATAATATTTTCCTTGAAACAAGCTGTTAATACTACTAAGTTTTTCTACCAATCAAATTGAAATAACAATTTAAGGATTGCATTGTGTAACCACAGTTTCGAACTTATGCTCGTTCATGATCAGACACTGTGAAGATTCTACAAATTGTACAGAGCATTTATGTGAAAACAGTTACAAAAATTGGTCTTTGGGAAAATCCAGGGAAAATGCTATAAAATTCGGTAGATAGCAAACAATTTTGTGCGTTATCCAACTTCCAGGAATAATTTGAAAGCATTGAATAGTTTAGAATAACAGAGTTCTGTTTGTTCTTTAATAATTTCATAACTATTTCTCTTCAATAATTTATAAATTTCAATGGATTCTAAATAAATTAGTTTCCTTGCTTTTGATTCTGCATGTATTATTTTCATACTATCAATTGTAGGAAAAGGTTGATTATTATCTAAACAATGTGTTGAAAAGGTGGAGAGTCGCTTATTTTTGGTAAAATCTATTCGATGTTCATTGAATATTGTTTTGAATGAACGTGCTATTTGTCCTATATATTTCAAATTGCAAGTTGAACATATCAACTCATAAACTCCTGACTTACTTGTATTTGCGGTTGAGTCTTTTGCATTAAACAACAACGATGACATTTTATTTATTGGTTTGAACAATATTCAATTTTGATTTGGAAAGACTATTAGCTACTTTTAATTTATATCACTGAAGTAGGAGAGAGAAATTAATTTTTTGTGCTTTCCAGTTTTTGTGAGAGGGTATATTTGTGAAATATTTTGTTTGATTGAATTTTCTATAATTGTATGTTTGAACCCATTTTTTGCAGCTATTGTTTTTATAGTTTCTATTTCAATTTCGCGTTTTATTTTGGATGATGATTAGATAAAAGCCCTTTGAATCATTGATCGGAATGCCGACGTCTTTTGAGAATATGGATGGTTTGAATCTAGTAGAATGCAAATATCAGTAGATGTGGGTTTTCTGAACACGTTAAATGCAAGTTTTTGGCCCATGTGTGGTATTCGAAGGTCTAAGAATTTAATGTGGATATTCGTATATTTTTCTGATTTGAATTTAATATTTGAGTGGATATCATTCATACAGGGTGGCCACTTTTTCAATGGGATTGTATTGGTAACTTTTAAACTATAAGAGTTAGAAGGTCGGTCAAATGGACAAAAAGTTGCATTCATAGGAGCATTGTCAAGCAGTTCAAACAAATCGAGATTATCAAGGCCGGTTATTGAGATATCATAAAAAAAGTAAATTCTGTCATTTTGATTTTTCTTTTTTTCCCACTTTATTTCAAATATTATCAAAAAATGTTATAGGAATTTTTTATTCGACAGTAAATTGTTCTCAATTTGACGTAATCAGATTTCGTATCCAAGGTTTCGTGCTCTCTGGGCCACCCTCAACCTCATTTTTTTCAATACGGACCTGTATATTTTATGAGACTTTTCGAAATAACTTCTAACGCTGAATTCAACGATATATCATACAATGTCATTCAAAGTTGATTTTCAGGTGATTTTGACCCTTATCCAAATTGCTTTGGGTCGGATCTGTGGTGAATGCAATTTATCAAAAACTGCTGTTAATAAAATAGTCAAGAGACGCAAATACAATGATTTTAAATTTGAATACCAAGCCTTCAAAAATTATATCGTAATGATATCAAAATAAAGTTCGATTCTGGAACAAATGACAAATCCAACAATAGTGATTTCTCGCGAGAAATGGAAGGTATTCAAGAAGACGAAATAAACAAATGTATAAGAAGTATGGGTTCCAGAACCGTTAAGTGCATTTCACAAAATGGTGGACATTTCGAACACTTATTTCATTCATTTTCATTTACTTTCGAATAATCATTCGATTTTTCTTTCATTAAATGATAATTCGTTTAATTATTATGAATTGAAATATGTAAATAATTATTACTTGTTGCTTGATTTGATTCTGCTATGTTCCATTTAGTTCAAGATGATTGATTTTCTCATCGAAATGTATTGCTTGTTGTTAATTAAACTAAAGGTACCGAAATGTAATACAGATCCGACCCAAAGATATTTCGATAAGGGTCAAAATCACCTGAAAATCAACTTTGAATGACATTGTATGATATATCGTTGAATTCAGCGTTAAAAGTTATTTCGAAAAGTGTCATAAAATATACAGGTCCGTATTGAAAAAAATGAGGTTGAGGGTGGCCCAGAGAGCACGAAACGTTGGATACGAAATCTGATTACGTCAAATTGAGAACAATTTACTGTCGAATAAAAAATTCCTATAACATTTTTTGATAATATTTGAAATAAAGTGGGAAAAAAAGAAAAATCAAAATGACAGAATTTACTTTTTTTATGATATCTCAATAACCGGCCTTGATAATCTCGATTTGTTTTAATAATAATTGGTATTTATTTCAAAGACATGTTACATCACTTTCAAGAAACAGTAACACAAAATGAAACAATAGTCAAAAAAAGTATTCCTAAAAATCATCTAATGAATAAGGCTCTAGGTCTAGTAGGAAGCTCTTTAGTTTTTTCTTGAATAGGTTCAATGTTTGACAGTTCCTTATGTCCACTGGTAAATTATTATAATATTTTATACAAGCATATGTTGGATGTTTTTCGGTGATGCTGAGTTTATGGCGTGGAAAGCTCAAATTCAGTTGTCTGGTCTGATAGGTTTGAACTGCTTGATAATGCTTTTATGCATGCAACTTTTTCTCCCATTGAAAAAGTGGCCACCCTGTATAATTAAGAAAATAATTCAGTTGTCTGGATGTTCCAGAAAGGCAAACAAGAACATTATCTACATATCTTTACAAAAAATCTATTTCAACCGGTAATTTTGTGTTGAAAACTTTATTTTCTATATACGACATGAAGATATCTGCGAGAAGTGGACTCTGTGGTGAGCCCATAGCTGAACTACTATATTGTCCATACTGATTATTGTTGATTCGAAAATAGTTTCTTTGTGGACATAACAGAGTTCTAGAAGTATTATGAACGCACAGTCTATTACAGGATGAACACGTGATTGCTCCAGAGACTCAGAAACTAAAACGATTGTTACATTCCACGGAATACTTGGGAACATATTCTCTACATCAAGATTTAAGAGATATGAATTAGTCGGTAGTGTGTAATCTTTTAATTTTCTTGTGAGTTCTATGGAGTTTTTAATTATTTAATTTGGGTTGAAGTTCGTTAGAGTTTTGAGAATGGTATTGAGTTTTTTTTTCTAATTTGTTGGTAAGGCTATTAACATATGAGACCACTGGATGAATTGGAATATTTTCTTTTTGGGTTTTCATCAGGCCATAAAGTTTTGATGGTTCTGAATTCAAGTTTACAAAATAGTTTTCTGATTTAGTTAGAATGGGGTTTGATATGTATGCTAGAGTTGTTTTTAATAATTTCTGAATTTCAGCTGATGGCTCAATGGTAATTTCTATTAACACAAAAAAAAATAACTGAAATCTCCATTGATCCAACAGCTAAAATTCAGAAATTATTCAAAACAACTTCAGCTGACAAATCATCCCCAACTTTAACTAAATCAAAAAACTAATTTGGAAACATGATTTCAGAACCACCAAAACTTTATGGCCTGATGTAAACCCACAAAGAAAATATTCCAATTCGTCCAGAACTGTAAAAAAACTCAAAATCATATTCAAAACAAAATTCAACCCAAAAAAAACAATTGAGACCTCCGTAGAACTCACTAGGAAATTAAAAGAATTAACACGTCCAAATAATTCATATCTTTTGAGTCTGGGTGAAGAAAATGTTCCCAATTATTCCGAGAAATGATACCTTCAATTTTGTTTCTGAGACTCTGGAGCAATCGCATGTTAATCCTGTAATGAACTGTGAGTTGCCTAATACTTCTAGGAACTATGTCTGTATGAAGAACTAATTGGTTTAGCTATGGGCTCACCCAATAAGTCCACTTATCGCTGATATCTGCATGTCGTATATAGCAAATAAAATATTAAAAATTTCCGTTTAAATTGGATTTTTGGTATGGATATGTAAATGATGTACTTGCTTGCTTTTCTGGAACATCCAGACAACTGAATCATTATCTAAATTATATAAATAACATACACCTAAAAATTGAATTTGAATCAGAGAAAGAAACGAATGACCACATAACATTCTTAGACCTTTAAATATCACATCTGAACCAAAAACTTGCATTCAACGTGTTTAGAGAACCCACATCTACTTATACATGCATTCTACTAGATTCAAACCATCCATATTCTCAAAAAACGTCGGCATTCCGATCAATGATTCATGGAGCTTTTACCTTACCATTAACAATGGGTTCAAACATACAATTATAGAAAATATAGTTAAACAAAAAATATCAAGAATAGCCATGATTTAAATATGCTCTATCATAAATAATTCATTTCTCCCTAGTACGTCGGGTATACAGGGTGGCCACTTTTTCAATGGGATTGTATTGGTAACTTTTAAACCATAAGAGTTAGAAGGTCGGTCAAATGGACAAAAAGTTGCATTCATAGGAGCATTGTCAAGCAGTTCAAACAAATCGAGATTATCAGGGCCGGTTATTGAGATATCATAGGAAAAGTAAATTCTGTCCTTTTGATTTTTCTTTTTTTTCCACT
Source organism: Harmonia axyridis (assembly GCF_914767665.1). Taxonomy (NCBI): domain Eukaryota; kingdom Metazoa; phylum Arthropoda; class Insecta; order Coleoptera; family Coccinellidae; genus Harmonia; species Harmonia axyridis. The sequence goes on from NC_059508.1 coordinate 5,403,506, forward strand.
TTATTTCAAATATTATCAAAAAATGTTTCAGGAGTTTTTCATTCGACAGTAAATTATCCTCAATTTGACGTAAACAGATTCCGTATCCAACGTTTAGTACTCCCTGGGCCACCCTCAACCTCATTATTTCCAATACGGACCTGCATATTTTATTACACTTTTCGAAATAACTTTTAACGCTGAATTCACCGATATATCATACGATGTCATTCAAAGTTGATTTTCAGGTGATTTTGACCCTTATCCATGGGCGCCCGCAGGGGGGGGCCAGGGGGGGCCATGGCCCCCCCTGAGATTTTGAATGCCTCATTTTTCAGCACAACACCCTCAATATTACTTTCTCAATCCAAAGGGCAAGGAAAAAAGGAAAGTAATAGATTCACAACTATTTTCCGGTTTTCAATGGAATTACATACTATCTATACATATAATCCATAATCGGCAGAGGTATTTTTTGAATTGAAAACTTTCTTAGGCGCGTTGAGCACTTCTTGGGTGGAGAAAATTCATGGAACCGAAAACACTCCATGCGTGTCAATTTGTTTATAAATTCATCTTATACACTGCGTCCGTAACCGTTAAGTATGGAACAAAATTCATTTTTAGCTAAACAGACCATTTTAAGAAATAATCCTGAAACACGTCGATTTTTTATTTTAATTTACCGTATTTTAAAATAATAATCTAATATAAAGGGTGAATTACCTTCGAGTAATGACGTCAGCGTCATTTTTTTTTAAAGGAACACCCCAATTTGTCTCAATTTTCCGATTACTCTGGCTGAGCAGATTCCAAAAATGTATCACATATTGATTCCAATTGGTACAGGGTGGACAAAAATACAATAGTTTTGTGTGTGCTCATAAAGTGACGCGTAACATTCTTTATTAGTTAAATTGACAATATTATCAAAAATACGGCAATTGGTTTGAATTTAACACCCTGTAGTTTGTTACATTTTTAGATTAATAAAAATGTATAAAAATAAGAAATAATTTCTTTCATATTCTGTCTGCTACACCACAAGTACCAAACATGTTTGGAAACAGCTCAGTTTTATTAGTCTAAAAATTCAACAAACTACAGGGTGTTACATTCAAACCAATTAGCGCTAGACAATAAGTATTGTTAATTTAACTAATAAAGAATATTATGCGTTATTTTACGAAACTATTGTATTTTTGTCCACCCTGTACCAATTCTAGTGATCTTTTGAAATTCAGAGTAGACGCTGGTGATGAATATAAATACAGAAATAGAAAGAAACGGAATACTGATGTCGCCTACGACAATCATGGACGCCTTATCGTTTTTCAATAATTTTCATTTTGCCCCCCCTGAGAAAAATTTCTGCGGGCGCCCATGCCCTTATCCAAATTTCTTTGTGTCGGATCTGTATTACCTTTAGGTACTTTTAGTTTAATTAACAACATGCAATACATTTCGATAAGAACATCGACTAACTCATCTTGAATTGAATGGAACATATTAGAATCAAGAAAAAAACAAGTAATAATTATTTACATATTTCAGTTCATACTAATTAAACGGAACTATCATTTAATCAAATGATTAATCGTAAGTAAATGAAAATTAATGAAGTAATTGTTCGAAATGCCCATTATTTTGTAAAATACACTTTGAGGTTATGGAACCCATACTTCTTATACATTTGCTTATTTCATCTCCTTGAATACCTCCCAATACATTCTCAATCTTCTCGCGAAGAATCTCGGGTTCGTAGTATCATAAATTTCATTTTTGAGATATCATTAATTTTCATTTAGGTAGTTACTTCCGAATAATCATTTGATTTTTCTTTGATTAAATAATAGTTCCGTTTAATTAGTATGAACTGAAATATGTAAATAATTTTTACTTGTTTCTTGCTTTGATTCTAAAATGTTTCATTCAATTCAAGATGAGTTGGTTGATTTTCTTATCGAAATGTATTGCATGTTGTTAATTAAACTAAAAGTACCTGAATGTAATACAGATCCGACCCAAAGAAATTTGGATAAGGGTCAAAATCACCTGAAAATCAACTTTGAATGACATCGTATGATATATCGGTGAATTCAGCGTTAAAAGTTATTTCGAAAAGTGTCATAAAATATGCAGGTCCGTATTGAAAATAATGAGGTTGAGGGTGGCCCAGGGAGTACGAAACGTTGTATACGAAATCTGTTTACGTCAAATTGAGGATAATTTACTGTCGAATAAAAAATTCCTGAAACATTTTTGATAATATTTGAAATAAAGTGGGAAAAAAAGAAAAATCAACATGACAGAATTTACTTTTTCTATGACATCTCAATAACCGGCCCTGATAATCTCGATTTGTTTGAACTGCTTGACAATGCTCCTATGAATGTAACTTTTTCTCCATTTGACCGACCTTCTAACTCTTATGGTTTAAAAGTTACCAATACAATCCCATTGAAAAAGTGGCCATCCTGTATAAGTAAAAAGTAGCTAAAAGTGTATCAAAATTAAAATTGAATATTGTTCAAACCAATAAATGAAATGCATCGTTGTGTTTAATGCAAAAGACTCAACACCAAATAGAAGGAGTTTATGAGTTGATATGTTCAACTTGCAATTTAATATACAGGGTGGCCATTTGAAAACGAAACAGACGAGATTACAGACGAAATAAAGTTTTTCGATAGAAATGCTCGGACAGGTCGATTTCTGTTTCGAGGGGGACAACTTGAGATGTAGGTTACGGACGCATAGCGCTTCAACCCTTGCTGCTACAACCCCCACCCCCAATTTTTGAATAGGGAAGATGGGGTGAGTGATACCTCAATTTAAAGGTATTTTTATACTGATTTCAGCACAGTAATTGTTTTTTCATTTTATGCATTAGTTCTCGAAATATTCATGCGTTAGTTAGTTAGGAAGGAAGCCACAGTCATGGTTGTTTTGAAGCTCAAAATGTCGATTTTTCACAAAACACTACAAGTGCCATGAAAACACCACTTCATTTTCAAATACTTAGTTAAGAATATTTCGAGAACTAATGCATAAAATGAAAAAACAATTACTGTGCTGAAATCAGTATAAAAATACCTTTCAAATGAGGTATCACTCACCCCATCTTCCCTATTCAAAATTTGGGGGTGAGGGTTGTAGTAGCAAGGGTTGAAGCGCTATGCGTCCGTACCCTACATCTTAAGCTGTCCCCCTCGAAACAGAAATCGACCTGTCCGAGCATTCCTATCGAAAAACTTTATTTCGTCTGTAATCTCGTCTGTTTCGTTTTCAAATGGCCACCCTGTATATAAGACAAACAGCACGTTCATTCGAAACAAGATTTAATGAACATCGAATAGATTTCACCAAAAATAAGCGGCTCTCCACCTTTGAAACACATTTTTTAGAAAATAATAATCCTTCTTTTACAATTGATGATGTGAAAATTATACATGTAGAATCAAGAGGCAGAAAACTGAATTAATAAGAATACATTGAAATTTATGAATTATTGAACAAAAATAGTTTCGAAATTATGAACGAACAAACAGAACTCTGGCATTCTAAAATATTCAATGTTTTCAAATAATTCCTAGAAGTTAGACAACGGTCAAAATTGTTTTCTATCTACCGAATGTTATAGCCTTTGCCCTGAGTTTTTCCAAGAACCACTTTTTTGATCCTGTTTTTACATAAATGCTCTGTAAAATTGGTAGAATCTCCACAAAATCTGAAGATGAACTAGAATAAGATCGAAACTGTGGTTACACAATCGCATCCTTGAATTGTTATTCCAATTTAATTGGTATTAAAACTAAGTAGTAATAAAAGCTTGTATTAAGGAATGTATTATGTTCTGAATAAACTCCAAAATCGCCATTTCTGTACCCTTGCTTCGAGTGAAACCATGTTGCCTTTCGGGTTTGATTATATGTGAAATGTAGAGCTTTATCACTGTGATTGGGATTTCATCGTATCCGCAGAACTTTTTGTTATTCATACTCTTGACTATATTTATAATCTCTGTCTCTAACATAACATTATGACTCGATTCTATGTGGAATATGCTGGTATTCAGCGTTTATTGTACTTCTTTCTGAAGTATCATACCCCTAAAATCAATAACCCATCGCATTCGCCATTTCGCACTGATTCGTTTATTTTTCGATTCATATAGAACAACAAATTTCTCATCTCAAAGAAAAGTTTAATTCGAAAATTCCAAAAAAAAAAAAATTTGAGCTTGTTTCAACGTCATCTTTTGTTTTTGGAATCTTCCAACACAGAGGCAATTTGCTTATGGAATTAAAGAATCATCTCGAAGAAAAGTTCAATTCGAAAATCACGAATGAAAAATCGAGCATGTTACGTCATCTTTTATATTTTGGAATGTTCCAAAGGAGGGGCAATTCGCTTATGGATTGATTATGGAATCAAAGAGCATGCGAAATGAGTTTGTACCGTTCACAATTGATGCATATCGCAAATACGCAGAAGTGCATCTGGGTTTCTTTGCTAGGCAACGCACCTATTATTGAACATCCTGCAACAAGGTGTGATCATTCATGAAGTGGTCGTGTATCGAGTCGGGTCGGATAGTAGTACAAGTTCTTAATTGAATTCGAATTGATTTAAAGTCAATGAAGCAGCAAATTTGTTTATTGTGCGATTGAGAAACGAGAAGATTTTCTTAATTCAAGGTGAGAAAATTATCATATGTTTGTTTTGAATTTCGATTTGCTCCCTCAGGATAAAATTTCCCGTTTTCGGTATAAGTACACATATTCAATGAATTGCTATAAACATTTTTATGAAATAGGCAATGAATCAACGTAAACATATTTTCGATATTTATTTGTTGTGCGATTCGTCATATTGTCGGTGAATTTTGTTTTCATAATAGTGCGTAGGAAGGAAATCATTGATTGGAAATTGATGAATAGCAATGCGCATGTGCAGTTGTTATCGTTGGTTCTTCGCAGAATCAATCAATTCAAGTATTCTTCTTCGTTTTGAAGCAGTTCATCATCCAATATCGTGTGCAATACATGTGAAAAACACAAACGATCTGAATTATTATTGGGTGTTAGCCATTTAAGGCATTCAATGGGAAATTTGGTGAGCTTGTATTAGGAAAACCATTAATTAGAAGCCGAGGATATGAATCTACGTAATCATATTTTTGGTATTTATTTGTTTTCGATTCGTCATATTGTGAGTGAATTTTGTCTTCAAAATATGGCGTAGGAGGAAAATCATTGATTGGAAATCGTGAAATAGTTATCCTTTATTGGGAATCGATTAAATTCGATATATGAGTGAAAGTTATTATTTTTGAATTTGTAAATTGTTGAAAATTCATGCAAAAATGCCCCGTTAATATTGATTCATTGTTGCATTATTTAAGATTATCGAATATTTCAGAGATAAGGCAAAATTCTAGAATCAATTTTTTTTTTATTATTGTTTTTTTTGGTGGTTTCGATCGAAACCGAAACGGATGGCGTCATCAATGACGCCAAAGAGACTGAAATTGATTTGTGGTGGCTACTTTAAATTTGATTTTTTTCAACAAGATTAGATTTTAAATTCCTCAGACAATCTATTTTGATGTAAATTATTAAGAATTATACAATATTTCGTTATTTCGGTGCTGATTGCAATATTTTGGTCTCAGGTATGGTTAATTGTATGGCTCCATTGATTTCGACTGGAACTGGAGAGGAATAAGAAGAGAAGGAAATCAAAATCCATTTGATGCCACCAGAAAACTCCTAAAAGGGTAAGAACGAATGCATTTTTCTTCATGTCTTTCATTTATATTTGAACACATCCAGACAATTCAAGTTTATTCAACTTGGGGCCTTCAAGAATTAAATGAAAATGAATGCTCGGTAGGATTTCGAATATACGCTGGTTGGAGACTTTAACGGTCGGTTAGGACAAAAGTTTACGTTTGAATTTTAAACTTAGTTGAATGAAATATTCAAAATATTTGAATGATGTGAAGAATTACAATCGTTTCCCGTATTTTTCAAGTCAGTTCACCTACTGCATTCAACATTTTTTTCATACTAAAAATCAAAGTTGAAATATAGACCTGGAATTTGAAATATTTCGTGTTCATAATGAAAATTCTTCTACATTTTTGATCACGGAATATCTCTTTACGCTTAGTGCCGTTAGTCAATAACAATTTTGTTATCATCAGAAATTGCGTTCTCACACAGATATTGAGATAAATACGGTTCAACAACAAAATATGTTCAGACCAAAGTTTGTTTCTGCTAGGGCCAATTTCATAAACGAAAGAAAAGTCTCGTTTCCCGTGAGAAGTCTCCTCCACAAATGTAAATTTTTTTATAAACCAATTTAGACGTAAAAAAAGGTTAGAATAGAGAAGAATATGATTTCATTTTCCAAATACATACTCGATAGTTACAAAATAGCAAAATACAAAGAAGGGGAAACAAGTCAAAGTAACAAAAACCACAACATTCACACTATGAGACAATCTCTTATAATAATAGAATTTTCAGTACAATAATGCGTCACAGTAACTTCTAAATTCAGATATTGTATAGGGCTCACACTAAGCTACAAATGAAAAAATTTATTTTTTGAAAATTCTGAAATCATTTATATTCTTTATCATTCTCCGTAAGCAGTTCACTTGTTTTATGCTCAAATACAAGGTGCTTTCTCCAGTGACTGAGTATTGTGAAGGGGAAAAAAATAATTCTTGTGGCGTTTCTATTCTCAAGGTGTTGAAACTTTTGTTTTTCCTATGAAAGAAACAATAACAATCTATATTTGTACAAACCTATCATTGTTAGAATGTTTTTCCTTATGAATATACTCATACAAGACTCTCAATTTTATATTGAACATAATTCTAACAGCAAGCTTCGGAGAAACAAATATTTGTCTTACTGACGTACTTCCACCCCAAAACATAATTTTATAAGACATTACCGATTGAAAATTGGCTAAATACACAAGCATCAAAGTCTTATCATCAAATTGGTTTTTTAAAGCTCTTTATTGAAGGAAATTAATTTAATTCAATTAAATGACAGAATTTAATTTTCCCAACAGCAATTCACAATGTGTTGACCAATTCAAGTGACTATCAATATTCAATCCTAATAGTTTTGTCTGTGAATTTGTTTGGTAAAAAAATGATGTCATCCTACGAGTGGCGTTGCTATTCTCAAGGTGTTGAAAATATATATACAATCTATATATGTACAAACCTATCATTGTGAGGATGTTTTTCCTCCTGAATATACTCCTACAAGACTCTCAATTTTATATTGAACATAGTTCTAACAGCAAGCTTCTGAGTAACAAATATTTGTCCTACCGACGTACTTCCACCCCAAAAAATAATTCCAAAAGACATTACCGATTGAAAATTAGCTAAATAAATAAGCATCAAGGTCTTATAATCAAATTGATTTTCTGAAGCTCTTTATTGAAGGAAATTAATTTAATTTAATTAAATGACAGAATATAATTTTCCTGACAGCAATTCACTATGTGTTGACCAATTCAAGTGACTATGAATATTCAATCTTAAAAGTTTTGTTTGTAAATTTGTTTCGATATTACCAGAGCTGAATATAATACTGTCTGGTTGTGAAAATTGAAATATTTGTTTGTTACCATTCAGAACTAGGTTTTTTCAAGCTCACCACTTCTCAACCATGAACATAGATCGCACTAAATTGATCACGACAACATTCATAGACCTCCGCATTCGTCAGTTTGCATTGATACATTTTTTTTGCTTCATATAGAACAACAAATTTCTCATCTCGAAAATCCCGAATGAAAAATATTCAGGCTAGTTTCAATGTCAACTTTTACATTTCGGAATCTTCTAAAGGATGGACAATTCGCTTATGGATTGATTATGGAATCAAAGAGCATGCGAAATGAGGTTGTACGGTTCACAACTGATGCATATTGCAAATACGCAGAAGTGCATCCTGGTTTTTGCTAGGCAACGCACCTGGATATCAATATCCTGCAACAAGGTGTGATCATTCATGAAGTGGTCGTGTATCGAGTAGGGTCGTATAGTAGTACAAGTTTTTGATTGAATTTGAATTGATTTAAATTCAATGAAGCAGCAAATTTGTTTATTGTGCGATTGAAAACGAGAAGATTTTATTGATTCAAGGTGAGAAAATTACTATATTATTGTTTTGAATTTCGATTTATTCTCTCAAGATTCTCTTGACTGTATTTATTATTTCTGTCTCTAACATAACGAACGGATTCGATTATTATATGTAAAATATGCTGGTAATTATCCCTCATTGTACTTCTTTCTGGAGTATTATCCCCTTGAAATCCATAACTCCGCATTCACCATTTTGAATTTTAACATTTTTTTTTTGCTTCATATAGAAAAACAAATTTCTCATCTCGAAGAAATGTTTGATTCGAAAATCCCGAATGAAAAATATTCGAGCTTGTTTCAACGTCATCTATTACATTTCGGAATCTTCTAAAGGAGGGGCAATTCACTTATTGAATCAAAGAGCATGCGAATTGAGCTTGACCGGTTCACAACTGATGCATACTGCAAATACGCAGAAGTGCATCCTGGTTTTTGCTAGGCAACGCACCTGGATATCAATATCCTGCAACAAGGTGTGATCATTCATGAAGTGGTCGTGTATCGAGTAGGGTCGTATAGTAGTACAAGTTTTTGATTGAATTTGAATTGATTTAAATTCAATGAAGCAGCAAATTTGTTTATTGTGCGATTGAAAACGAGAAGATTTTATTGATTCAAGGTGAGAAAATTACTATATTATTGTTTTGAATTTCGATTTATTCTCTCAAGATTCTCTTGACTGTATTTATTATTTCTGTCTCTAACATAACGAACGGATTCGATTATTATATGTAAAATATGCTGGTAATTATCCCTCATTGTACTTCTTTCTGGAGTATTATCCCCTTGAAATCCATAACTCCGCATTCACCATTTTGAATTTTAACATTTTTTTTTTGCTTCATATAGAAAAACAAATTTCTCATCTCGAAGAAATGTTTGATTCGAAAATCCCGAATGAAAAATATTCGAGCTTGTTTCAACGTATTCTATTACATTTCGGAATCTTCTAAAGGAGGGGCAATTCACTTATTGAATCAAAGAGCATGCGAATTGAGCTTGACCGGTTCACAACTGATGCATACTGCAAATACGCAGAAGTGCATCCTGGTTTTTGCTAGGCAACGCACCTGGATATCAATATCCTGCAACAAGGTGTGATCATTCATGAAGTGGTCGTGTATCGAGTAGGGTCGTATAGTAGTACAAGTTTTTGATTGAATTTGAATTGATTTAAATTCAATGAAGCAGCAAATTTGTTTATTGTGCGATTGAAAACGAGAAGATTTTATTGATTCAAGGTGAGAAAATTACTATATTATTGTTTTGAATTTCGATTTATTCTCTCAAGATTCTCTTGACTGTATTTATTATTTCTGTCTCTAACATAACGAACGGATTCGATTATTATATGTAAAATATGCTGGTAATTATCCCTCATTGTACTTCTTTCTGGAGTATTATCCCCTTGAAATCCATAACTCCGCATTCACCATTTTGAATTTTAACATTTTTTTTTTGCTTCATATAGAAAAACAAATTTCTCATCTCGAAGAAATGTTTGATTCGAAAATCCCGAATGAAAAATATTCGAGCTTGTACAACGTCATCTATTACATTTCGGAATCTTCTAAAGGAGGGGCAATTCACTTATTGAATCAAAGAGCATGCGAATTGAGCTTGACCGGTTCACAACTGATGCATACTGCAAATACGCAGAAGTGCATCCTGGTTTTTGCTAGGCAACGCACCTGGATATCAATATCCTGCAACAAGGTGTGATCATTCATGAAGTGGTCGTGTATCGAGTAGGGTCGTATAGTAGTACAAGTTTTTGATTGAATTTGAATTGATTTAAATTCAATGAAGCAGCAAATTTGTTTATTGTGCGATTGAAAACGAGAAGATTTTATTGATTCAAGGTGAGAAAATTACTATATTATTGTTTTGAATTTCGATTTATTCTCTCAAGATTCTCTTGACTGTATTTATTATTTCTGTCTCTAACATAACGAACGGATTCGATTATTATATGTAAAATATGCTGGTAATTATCCCTCATTGTACTTCTTTCTGGAGTATTATCCCCTTGAAATCCATAACTCCGCATTCACCATTTTGAATTTTAACATTTTTTTTTGCTTCATATAGAAAAACAAATTTCTCATCTCGAAGAAATGTTTGATTCGAAAATCCCGAATGAAAAATATTCGAGCTTGTTTCAACGTATTCTATTACATTTCGGAATCTTCTAAAGGAGGGGCAATTCACTTATTGAATCAAAGAGCATGCGAATTGAGCTTGACCGGTTCACAACTGATGCATACTGCAAATACGCAGAAGTGCATCCTGGTTTTTGCTAGGCAACGCACCTGGATATCAATATCCTGCAACAAGGTGTGATCATTCATGAAGTGGTCGTGTATCGAGTAGGGTCGTATAGTAGTACAAGTTTTTGATTGAATTTGAATTGATTTAAATTCAATGAAGCAGCAAATTTGTTTATTGTGCGATTGAAAACGAGAAGATTTTATTGATTCAAGGTGAGAAAATTACCATATTATTGTTTTGAATTTCGATTTATTCTCTCAAGATTCTCTTGACTGTATTTATTATTTCTGTCTCTAACATAACGAACGGATTCGATTATTATATGTAAAATATGCTGGTAATTATCCCTCATTGTACTTCTTTCTGGAGTATTATCCCCTTGAAATCCATAACTCCGCATTCACCATTTTGAATTTTAACATTTTTTTTTTGCTTCATATAGAAAAACAAATTTCTCATCTCGAAGAAATGTTTGATTCGAAAATCCCGAATGAAAAATATTCGAGCTTGTTTCAACGTCATCTATTACATTTCGGAATCTTCTAAAGGAGGGGCAATTCACTTATTGAATCAGAGAGCATGCGAATTGAGCTTGACCGGTTCACAACTGATGCATACTGCAAATACGCAGAAGTGCATCCTGGTTTTTGCTAGGCAACGCACCTGGATATCAATATCCTGCAACAAGGTGTGATCATTCATGAAGTGGTCGTGTATCGAGTAGGGTCGTATAGTAGTACAAGTTTTTGATTGAATTTGAATTGATTTAAATTCAATGAAGCAGCAAATTTGTTTATTGTGCGATTGAAAAACTAGAACATTTTATTAATTCAAGGTGAGGAAATTGTCTCATTATTGTTTCAAATTTCGATTTGTTGCCTCAGGATGGAATTTTATGTTTTCGGTATTATAACAAATATTCAATGAGTTGCTATAAAAAAAAATGTTTATGAAACAGGCAATGAATCTACTCAACCATATTTTCGGTATTTATTTGTTGCGCGATTCGTCATATTGTGAGTGAATTTTGTCTTAATAATAAGGCGTAGGAGGGAAATTATTGATTGGAAATCGTGGACTAGATATGCGCATGTGCAGATGTTTTCCTTGATAGGGAATCGATTAAATTTTCTGAAGTATTTGAATGTCTGAAACAGTAATTGAATGTTATAATTTTTGAAATTCCATGAAAAAGTGTCAGGTTAAAATTGGTTTATTCTTCCATTATTTTCGATTATCGTATATTTCAGTAATAGGGAATATTCTAGTATAATTTTTTTTGATATTATTAATTCTTCTGTTGATTTTGGTACCAGGGGTGGTTAATTGTATGGCTATGTTTGATTCCGACTGGAACTTGGGATAAATAAGATGAAGAAATATACATTTTTCTACTTGAAATCGAAAGAGAAGGAAATCAAAATCCATTTGATGCTATCAGAAAAATCCTTTACTTACTTTACTTTGAATCTAACTACTAGATTGGATTCGACATTCATCAGACAATCTATTTTGATGTAAATTATTACGAATGATGCAATTATTTCGTTATTTTGGTGCTGATTGCAATATTTTGGTCTTAGGTATGGTTAATTGTATGCCTTCATTGATTTCGACTGGAACTGGAGACGAATAAGATGGAGAGACATATTTCCACTTGAAATCGGAAGAGAAAGAAATCAAAATCCATTTGATGCTACCCGAAAACTTCCAAAAGGGTAAGAACAAATGCATTTCTTTCCATATTTTTCATTTATATTAGAACAAATCCAGACAATTCAAGTTAATTCAACTTATGGCCTTCAAGCATTGAATAAAAATGAATGCTTGGTAGGATATCGAATATACGCTGTCTGGAGACTTTAACGCTCGGTTAGGACAAAAGATTACGTTTGAATTCTAAACTTCGTTGAACAAACTATACGAAATATTTTAATGATGTTAACAATTAAATTCTTTCCCGTGTTCTTCGAGCCAGTTCACTTCATTCAAAAATTTTTTCATACTGAAAATCAAAGTTCAAAGCTACACCTGGAATTTGAGTTATTTCGTGTTCATAATGGAAATTCCTCTACTACTTTAATCACGGAATATTTATTTACGCTTAGTGTCGTTTCAATTACAATTTTGTTATCATCAGAAATTGAGATTTCACACAGATATTGATATTAATACGGTTTACCAACAGAAAACCTTCAGACCAAAGTTTGTTTCTGCTAGGGCCAATTTCAAAAATGAAAGGAAAGTTTCGATTCCCTTGAGTTTGGGTTCATAAACGAATTTCGAGGTTAGAAAAAGGTTAGAATAGAATATGATTTTATTTTCCAAATATATATATACCTACTCGATAGTTACAAAATAGCAAAATACAAAGAAGAGGAAACAAGTCAAAGTAACAAAAACCACAACGTTAACACTATGAGAAAATCTCTTATAATAAAACAAACTTCTGTACAACAATGTGTCACAGAAACTTCAAATCCAGATTTCACACTAAGATTTGAATGAAAAAATTGATTTTTCGAAAATTCTGAAATCATTTATATTCCTTATCATTCTCCGTAAGCAGTTCAATAGTTTTATGCCCATATAGATACTAGGTGCTTTCTTGAGTGACTGAGTATTGTGAATGGGAAAAAAATAATATTTCGAGTGGTGTTGCTATTCTCAAGGTGTTTAAAATATTGTTGTTTTTGATGAAAAAACAATAACAATCTACATTTGTACAAACCTATCATTGTTAGAATGTTTTTCCTCATGAATATACTCATACAAGACTCTTAATTTTATATTGAACAAAGTTCTGACAGCCAGCTTCTGAGTAACAAATATTTGACTTTCTGACGTACTTCCACCCCAAAAAATAATGTCATAAGACATTACCGTTTGTAAATTAGCTAAATAAACAAGTATCAAGGTTTAATCATCAAATTGGTTTCTCTTTCTTGAAGGAAATTATTTTGGAATCTTCCATAGGAGGGGCAATTTGCTTATGGAAGCAAAGAGCATGTGCAATAAGCTTGAACGGTTCACAACTGATGCATATTGCAAATACGCAGAAGTGCATCTGGGTTTCTTTGCTAGGCAACGCACCTCGATATCAATATCCTACAACAAGGTGTGATCATTCATAAAGTGGTGGTCTATCGAGTACGGTCGGATAGTAGTGCAAGTTTTTAATTGAATTCTAATTGTTTCAAATTCAATGAAGTAGCAAATTTGTTTGTTGTGCGATTCAAGAACGAAAAGATTTTTTTAATTCAGGGTGAGAAAATTATTATATTATTGTTTTAAATTTCGATTTGTTCCTCAGTATTCCCTTGACTGTATCTAAAATCTCTGTCTCTAACATAACATAAGGACCCGATTACATGTGAAGTATGCTGGTAATTAGCTTTTTTTGTACTTCTTTCTGATTTATTATCACCCTTGAATCAATAACCCTCGCATTCGCCATTTTGCATTGATTCATGTATTTTTTTGCTTCATATAAAACAACAAATTTTTCATCTCGAAGAAAAGTTCAATTCGAAAATACCGAATGTGAAATATTTGAGCTTGTTTCAACGTCATCTTTTATATTTTGGAATCTTCCATAGGAGTGGCAATTCGCTTATGGAAGCAAAGAGCATGTGCAATGAGCTTGAACGGTTCACAACTGATGCATATTGCAAATACGCAGAAGTGCATCTGGGTTTCTTTGCTAGGCAACGCACCTCGATATCAATATCCTACAACAAGGTGTGATCATTCATAAAGTGGTGGTCTATCGAGTACGGTCGGATAGTAGTGCAAGTTTTTAATTGAATTCTAATTGTTTCCAATTCAATGAAGTAGCAAATTTGTTTGTTGTGCGATTCAAGAACGAAAAGATTTTTTTAATTCAGGGTGAGAAAATTATTATATTATTGTTTTAAATTTCGATTTGTTCCTCAGTATTCCCTTGACTGTATCTAAAATCTCTGTCTCTAACATAACATAAGGACCCGATTACATGTGAAGTATGCTGGTAATTAGCTTTTTTTGTACTTCTTTCTGATTTATTATCACCCTTAAATCAATAACCCTCGCATTCGCCATTTTGCATTGATTCATGTATTTTTTTGCTTCATATAAAACAACAAATTTTTCATCTCGAAGAAAAGTTCAATTCGAAAATACCGAATGTGAAATATTTGAGCTTGTTTCAACGTCATCTTTTATATTTTGGAATCTTCCATAGGAGTGGCAATTCGCTTATGGAAGCAAAGAGCATGTGCAATGAGCTTGAACGGTTCACAACTGATGCATATTGCAAATACGCAGAAGTGCATCTGGGTTTCTTTGCTAGGCAACGCACCTCGATATCAATATCCTACAACAAGGTGTGATCATTCATAAAGTGGTGGTCTATCGAGTACGGTCGGATAGTAGTGCAAGTTTTTAATTGAATTCTAATTGTTTCAAATTCAATGAAGTAGCAAATTTGTTAATTGTGCGATTCAAAACGAGAGGATTTTCTCAATTCAAGGTGAGAAAATTATCATATTAATGTTGTAAATTTCGATTTGTTGCCTTAGGATGAAATTTTTTGTTTTCGGTATTATAACGAATATTCAATGACAATTACGTATCTCTTGGTAGAATCCCATCATATAAGTTACAAGAAAAGAATTATCGACTTTATCACACGATCAAAGCAATAATGTATCAAGTATAAAGTCACTCAAAGATCTTATTAAGTTCTTTATTAAAATTGGCTTAGCTTTCGGTCATTAACATGACCATCTTCAGGGCACTGGAAACAATTTTTTACATTACGAAATACTATAAAAAACCAAAAAAACTCATTAGTTATCTAAATCTGAACTTACATGTTATGGTTCTGCCAAATTTTTCATTGTAAGGTTTAGATTAGTTGTAAGTTCAGATTTAGAAAACTAATGAGTTTTTTTGGTATTTTATAGTCTTTCGTAATGTAAAAAATTGTTTCCAGTGCCCTGAAGATGGCCATGTAAATGACCGAAAGCTAGGCCAAGTTTAATAAAGAACTTAATAAGATATTTGAGTGACTTAATGACCTAACACATTATTCCTTTGATCTTGTGACAAAGTCGATAATTCTTTTCTTGCAAAATATTCAATGAGTTGCTATAAAAATAAATGTTTATGAATCTACGTAACTATATTTTCGGTATTTATTTGTTGCGCAATTCGTCATATTGTGAGTGAAAAATATGGCGTAGGAGGGAAATTATTGATTGGAAATTGTGGACTAGTTATGCGCATGTGCAGATGTTTTCATTTATAGGGAATCGATTAAATTTTCTGAGGTAATTGAATGATATAATGTTTGATGAAAAACTGTCAGATTAAAATTAATTCATTCTTCCATTATTTTCGATTATCGTATATTTCAGTAATAAGGAAAGATTCTAGTAAAATTTTTTTATTATTATTAATTCTTCTGGTGATTTTGGTACCAGGTATGGTCAATTGAAGCCATACAATTGACCATACCTGGTACCAAAATTACCAGAAGAATTAATAATGATAAAAAAATTATACTAGGAATAAGATGGAGACATATACATTTTTATACTTGAAATCGGCAAAGAAGGAAATCAAAATTCATTTGATGCTACCAGGAAAATCCTTTACTTACTTTACTTTCAATTTAACTTCTAAATTGGATTCGAAATGGCTCAGACAGTCTATTTTGATGTAAATCATTACGAATGATGCAATTATTTCGTTATTTTTGTGCTGATTGCAATATTTTGGTCTCAGGTATGGTTAATTGAAGCCATACAATTGACCATACCTGGTACCAAAATCACCAGAAGAATTAATAATGATAAAAAAATTATACTAGGAATAAGATGGAGAAATATAAATTTTTCTACTTGAAATCGGCAAAGAAGGAAATCAAAATTCATTTGATGCTACCAGGAAAATCCTTTACTTACTTTACTTTCAATTTAACTTCTAAATTGGATTCGAAATGGCTCAGACAGTCTATTTTGATGTAAATTATTACGAATGATGCAATTATTTCGTTATTTTTGTGCTGATTGCAATATTTTGGTCTCAGGTATGGTTAATTGTATGGCTTCATTGATTTCGACTGGAACTGGAGATGAATAAGATGGAGAAATAGACATCTTTCTACTTGAAATCGAAAGAGAAAGAAATCAAAATCCATTTGAAAAAGCTCCCAAAAGGGTAAGAACAAATGCATTTTTCTAAATTTTTTCATTTATACTAGAACACATCCAGACAATTCGATTTATTCAACTTGGGGCCTTCAAGCATTGAATAAAAATGAATGCTTGGTAGGATATCGAATATACGCTGTTTGGAGACTTCAACGCTCGGTTAGGACAAAATTTTACGTTTAAATTCTAAACTTCGTTGAACAAACTATACAAAATATTTCAATAATGTTAACAATTACATTCTTCCGCGTGTTCTTCGAGCCAGTTCACTTCATTTAGAATTTTTTTCATACTGAAAATCAAAGTTCGAAGCTACACCTGGAATTTGAGTTATTTCGTGTTCATACTCGAAATTCTTCTACTACTTTAATCACGGAATATTCATTTACGCTCAGTGCCGTTTCAATAACAATTTTGTTATAATCAGAAATTGAGATTTCACACAGATATTGAGATTAATACGGTTTAACAACAGGAAATGTTCAGACCAAAGTTTGTTTCTGCTAGGGCCAATTTCATAAACGAAAGGAAAGTCTCGTTTCCCTTGAGAATTTAATAAAAATGAATGCTCGTTAGGATATCAAATTACGCTGGTTGGAGACTTTAACGGTGGGTTAGAACAAAAGTTTACGTATGAATTCTGAACTTCTTTGGCTAAACTATACAAAATATTGTAATGATGTAAACAATTACAATATTTCCCGTGTTTTTCGAGCCAGTTCACTTCATTCAACATTTTTACTGAAAATCAAAGTTCAAAGCTACACCTGAAATTTGAAATATTTCGTGTTCCCTTTTTAAAAAAGGTATGACCATGGCTACTTTAAGTTTATCTGGAAAGATTCCCTCTGAAAAACAGTCGTTGATGATCTTACAGAGTGACGCTATAATATATGGAAAAGCTCTCTTCAATATTGCGACTGATATTCCATCTTTATCTTTAGTTTTCTTATTTTCTAGAATTCTTGATATTTGCAATAATTCCTCCTGTGTTACCGGCAACAAAAACATCGTATTCCTTTCCTTCTTTTCGCTGTTTCGAAGTAATTTCTTTGAATATTTAGGTGACTAAGTGGTCAGTTGTTGTGTTTCTCTTCCTACCGAAGTCAAATGAGCGTTCATTTCGCTAGCGTTTATGTTATTTTGAATATTCTTCAGATGATCTTTTTTGCTTGTCTCTTCCTGTATGAGCCGTTATGAAGTCTGATTCCTGTAGCTAGACTTTCTCAGTTTTCTGCAATTTCTCCCTCTCGCAGATGCTTAAATTTCATTTTTGAGGCACTTTTTTAAAGCTTCATAAAGTCTTCTACACTCTCATAATTATTTCATGAGCCTCCAATCTTTTTCTCAAGGTTTGTATTTTTGTATTCTGAATAATTTTCTTTTCACTTCTCACTTTCATTTCTACTTCAGGAAAGGATGTTTGAAATATATCGGCAAAAACAGCATAGAACTTATAGAATTGTCCCTGTGCACTTTTGGAATACACCTGGGTCCAATCCTGTCTTTTCATATTTTCAATGAACTTGTGAATTGCTTTATCATCAATTTTTCTCAATCTTTCATACTTCACATCTACAGGATGTCCTTTTGATAAAGAAAAATTCAATATCTGTGCCTTGTGGTCCCCTAAGTGAGGTTCAATTGTTTTGGTCTCACAGAGCCCTCTATGTACACTTGTGGAAATGTTGTAGATTCATGAGCTTGACATTTTGTTCATACGAGGTGGTTAAATAAACATTTTCTTCAAATTAAAAAAATTGAAGCATTCAATAAGTTTTCATTCTTCTTTTGTCGACTTGTTGAGATCAACATTAGAATCACCAGAAAAAACAACTCCATCCCCAGGATATTGTCGATGCCATTCCCCCAAACATCCATACAGTGACTTTTTAGTATAGTCGAAGCTTCCGTTCGGTGGGCTATAAAATTTGGTAGATAGCAAAGAATTTTGACCGTTATCTAACTTCCAGGAATAATTTGAAAGCATTGAATATTTTAGAATAACAGGGTTCTGTTGGATCGTTGATTATTTCAAAACTATTTCTGTTCAATAATTCATAAATTTCAATAGATTTTGAATGATTTAGTTTCCTGTCCGATGATTCTACAAGTATTATATTTATGATGGGAAGAATTACAATTTTTTTTCGTGTTTTTAAGCAAGTTCACTTCATTCGAAATATTTTTCATACTGAACTTCAATGTTCAAAGTTACGCCTGGAATTTGAATTATTTCGTGTTCATAATTGAAATTCTTCTAGATTCTCATCCACGGAATATTTATTTACGCTTAGTTCCGTTTCAATAACAATTTTGTTATCATCGA
Organism: Harmonia axyridis; assembly: GCF_914767665.1. NCBI lineage: Eukaryota > Metazoa > Arthropoda > Insecta > Coleoptera > Coccinellidae > Harmonia > Harmonia axyridis. The sequence goes on from NC_059508.1 coordinate 5,422,473, forward strand.
AAATTGAGATATCGCACATCACATAGAATCGTGTTTGTTCGTTCATGATTTCAAAACTATTTCTGTTCAATAATTTATTAATTTCAATGGATTCTTAATATTTCAGTTCTCTACCTTTTGATTCTACATGTATTATTTTCATTTTATCAATTACATATAGGGAAAGGATGATTATTATCTAAACAATGCGTTGCAAAGGTGGTGAGTCGCTTATTTTTGGTGAAATCTGTTCATCAAATCTTATTTTGAATAAATGTATTCAAAATAAGATTTGATGAACAGACTCACCACCTTTGCAACGCATTGTTTAGATAATAATCATTATTTTACTACAATTGATAATATGAAAATAATACATGAAGAATCAAGAGGCAGGAAACTAAAATATTAAGAATCCATTGAAATTAGTGAATTATTGAAAATAAATTGTTTTGAAATTATGAACGAACAAACAGAACTCTGGCATTCTAAAATACTCAATGCTTCCGAATGGTAAGATATTGTTTGCTATCAACCGAATCTTATAGCCTATTCCTTGAGTTTTCCCAAGTACCACTTTTTCTACCTGTTTTTAGATAAATGCTCTGTGAAATTGGTAGAAACTCCACAGTATCTGAAGATAAACTAGAATAAGTTCGAATCTGTGGTTACACAAAGAAATCCTCAAATTGTTATTGCAATTTAATTGGTATTAGACTTAGAAGTATCAAAAACATGTATTTAGGTATGTATTATGTTCTGAAGAAACTCAAAAATTGCAGTTTCTGCACCTCTGACTTGAGTGAAACCATGTTGCCTTCTCGGGTTCGATTATATGTGAAATGTGGGGCTTCATCACTGTAATTGGGATTTCATCATATCCACAGGATTTTTTGTAATTCATACTCTTGACGATTTTTATAATCCCTTTCTCTCACATAACAAGAAGACTCGACTATATGTGGAATATGCTGTTAATTAGTCTTTATTGTACTTCTTTCTGAAGTATTATCCCCCTTAAATAAATAACCCTAACATTCGCCATTTTGCACTGATTCATGTATTTTTCTTTGCTTCATATAGAACAACAAATTTCTCATCTCGAAGAAGAGTTTAATTCGAAAATCCCGAATGAAGAATATAAGAACTTGTTTCAACGTCATCTTTTACATTTTGGTATCTTCCAAAGGAGGGGCCATTCGCTTATGGAAGCAAAGAGGATGCGAAATGAGCTTGAACGGTTCACAACTGATGCATATTGCAAATACGCAGAATTGCATCTGGGTTTCTTTGCTAGGCAACGCAACTAGATATCAATATACTACAACAAGGTGTGATCATTCATAAAAACTTGTACTACTATCTGACCCTACTCGATAGACGACCACTTGTCTATCGAGTAGGGTCAGATAGTAATACAAGTTTTTAATTGAATTTGAATTGTTTCAAATTGAATGATGCAGCCAATTCGTTTATTGTGTGATTCAGGAACGAGAAGATTTTATTAATTCAAGGTGAGAAAATTGTCATATTGTCATTTTAAATTTCGATTTGTTCCTTCAGGATTTCCTTGACTGTATTTATAATTTCTGTCTCTAACATAACAAAAGGATCTGATTATCTGTAATATATGCTGGTAATTATTCTAATTTGTACTTCTGTCTGAAGTATTATCCCCCTTGAATCAATAACCCTCGCATTCACCATTTTGCATTGATCCATGTATTTTTTTGCTCCATATAAAACAACCAATTTCTCATCGCGAAAAAAAGTTCAATTCAAAAATCTCGAATGTGAAATATTTGAGCTTGTTTCAACGTCATCTTTTATATTTTGGAATCTTCCATAGGAGGGGCAATTTGCTAATGGAAGCAAAGAGCATGTGCAATAAGCTTGAACGGTTCACAACTGATGCATATTGCAAATACGCAGAAGTGCATCTGGGTTTCTTTGCTAGGCAACGCACCTCGATATCAATATCCTACAACAAGGTGTGATCATTCATAAAGTGGTGGTCTATCGAGTACGGTCGGATAGTAGTGCAAGTTTTTAATTGAATTCTAATTGTTTCAAATTCAATGAAGTAGCGAATTTGTTTGTTGTGCGATTCAAGAACGAAAAGATTTTTTTAATTCAGGGTGAGAAAATTATCATATTATTGTTTTAAATTTCGATTTGTTCCTGAGTATTCCCTTGACTGTATCTAAAATCTCTGTCTCTAACATAACATAAGGACCCGATTACATGTGAAGTATGCTGGTAATTAGCTTTTTTTGTACTTCTTTCTGATTTATTATCATCCTTAAATCAATAACCCTCGCATTCGCCATTTTGCATTGATTCATGTATTTTTTTGCTTCATATAAAACAACAAATTTTTCATCTCGAAGAGAAGTTCAATTCGAAAATACCGAATGTGAAATATTTGAGCTTGTCTCAACGTCATCTTTTATATTTTGGAATCTTCCATAGGAGTGGCAATTCGCTTATGGAAGCAAAGAGCATGTGCAATGAGCTTGAGCGGTTCACAACTGATGCATATTGCAAATACGCAGAAGTGCATCTGGGTTTCTTTGCTAGGCAACGCACCTCGATATCAATATCCTACAACAAGGTGTGATCATTCATAAAGTGGTGGTCTATCGAGTACGGTCGGATAGTAGTGCAAGTTTTTAATTGAATTCTAATTGTTTCAAATTCAATGAAGTAGCAAATTTGTTTGTTGTGCGATTCAAGAACGAAAAGATTTTTTTAATTCAGGGTGAGAAAATTATCATATTATTGTTTTAAATTTCGATTTGTTCCTCAGTATTCCCTTGACTGTATCTGAAATCTCTGTCTCTAACATAACATAAGGACCCGATTACATGTGAAGTATGCTGGTAATTAGCTTTTTTTGTACTTCTTTCTGATTTATTATCACCCTTAAATCAATAACCCTCGCATTCGCCATTTTGCATTGATTCATGTATTTTTTTGCTTCATATGAAACAACAAATTTTTCATCTCGAAGAAAAGTTCAATTCGAAAATACCGAATGTGAAATATTTGAGCTTGTCTCAACGTCATCTTTTATATTTTGGAATCTTCCATAGGAGTGGCAATTCGCTTATGGAAGCAAAGAGCATGTGCAATGAGCTTGAACGGTTCACAACTGATGCATATTGCAAATACGCAGAAGTGCATCTGGGTTTCTTTGCTAGGCAACGCACCTCGATATCAATATCCTACAACAAGGTGTGATCATTCATAAAGTGGTGGTCTATCGAGTACGGTCGGATAGTAGTGCAAGTTTTTAATTGAATTCGAGTTGTTTCAAATTCAATGAAGTAGCAAATTTGTTTGTTGTGCGATTCAAGAACGAAAAGATTTTTTTAATTCAGGGTGAGAAAATTATCATATTATTGTTTTAAATTTCGATTTGTTCCTCAGTATTCCCTTGACTGTATCTAAAATCTCTGTCTCTAACATAACATAAGGACCCGATTACATGTGAAGTATGCTGGTAATTAGCTTTTTTTGTACTTCTTTCTGATTTATTATCATCCTTAAATCAATAACCCTCGCATTCGCCATTTTGCATTGATTCATGTATTTTTTTGCTTCATATAAAACAACAAATTTTTCATCTCGAAGAAAAGTTCAATTCGAAAATACCGAATGTGAAATATTTGAGCTTGTCTCAACGTCATCTTTTATATTTTGGAATCTTCCATAGGAGTGGCAATTCGCTTATGGAAGCAAAGAGCATGTGCAATGAGCTTGAACGGTTCACAACTGATGCATATTGCAAATACGCAGAAGTGCATCTGGGTTTCTTTGCTAGGCAACGCACCTCGATATCAATATCCTACAACAAGGTGTGATCATTCATAAAGTGGTGGTCTATCGAGTACGGTCGGATAGTAGTGCAAGTTTTTAATTGAATTCGAGTTGTTTCAAATTCAATGAAGTAGCAAATTTGTTTGTTGTGCGATTCAAGAACGAAAAGATTTTTTTAATTCAGGGTGAGAAAATTATCATATTATTGTTTTAAATTTCGATTTGTTCCTCAGTATTCCCTTGACTGTATCTAAAATCTCTGTCTCTAACATAACATAAGGACCCGATTACATGTGAAGTATGCTGGTAATTAGCTTTTTTTGTACTTCTTTCTGATTTATTATCACCCTTAAATCAATAACCCTCGCATTCGCCATTTTGCATTGATTCATGTATTTTTTTGCTTCATATAAAACAACAAATTTTTCATCTCGAAGAAAAGTTCAATTCGAAAATACCGAATGTGGAATATTTGAGCTTGTTTCAACGTCATCTTTTATATTTTGGAATCTTCCATAGGAGTGGCAATTCGCTTATGGAAGCAAAGAGCATGTGCAATGAGCTTGAACGGTTCACAACTGATGCATATTGCAAATACGCAGAAGTGCATCTGGGTTTCTTTGCTAGGCAACGCACCTCGATATCAATATCCTACAACAAGGTGTGATCATTCATAAAGTGGTGGTCTATCGAGTACGGTCGGATAGTAGTGCAAGTTTTTAATTGAATTCCAATTGTTTCAAATTCAATGAAGTAGCAAATTTGTTTGTTGTGCGATTCAAGAACGAAAAGATTTTTTTAATTCAGGGTGAGAAAATTATCATATTATTGTTTTAAATTTCGATTTGTTCCTCAGTATTCCCTTGACTGTATCTGAAATCTCTGTCTCTAACATAACATAAGGACCCGATTACATGTGAAGTATGCTGGTAATTAGCTTTTTTTGTACTTCCTTCTGATTTATTATCATCCTTAAATCAATAACCCTCGCATTCGCCAATTTGCATTGATTCATGTATTTTTTTGCTTCATATAAAACAACAAATTTTTCATCTCGACGAAAAGTTCAATTCGAAAATACCGAATGTGAAATATTTGAGCTTGTTTCAACCTCATCTTTTATATTTTGGAATCTTCCATAGGAGGGGCAATTCGCTTACGGAAGCAAAGAGCATGTGCAATGAGCTTGAACGGTTCACAACTGATGCATATTGCAAATACGCAGAAGTGCATCTGGGTTTCTTTGCTAGGCAACGCACCTCGATATCAATATCCTGCAACAAGGTGTGATCATTCATGAAGTGGTGGTCTATCGAGTACGGTCGGATAGTAGTGCAAGTTTTTAATTGAATTTGAATTGTTTTGAATTCAATGAAGCAGCAAATTTGTTAATTGTGCGATTCAAAACGAGGGGATTTTCTCAATTCATGGTGAGAAAATTATCATATTAATGTTGTAAATTTCGATTTGTTGCCTTAGGAAGAAATTTTATGTTTTCGTTATTATAACGAATATTCAATGACAATTACGTATCTCTTGGTAGAATCCCATCATATAAGTTACAAGAAAAGAATTATCGACTTTGTCACACGATCAAAGCAATAATGTATCAGGTATAAAGTCACTCAAAGATCTTATTAAGTTCTTTATTAAAATTGGCTTTGCTTTCGGTCATTAACATGACCATCTTCAAGGCACTGGAAACAATTTTTTACATTACGAAATACCATAAAAAACCAAAAAAACTCATTAGTTATCTAAATCTGAACTTACATGTTATGGTTCTGCCAAATTTTTCATTGTTAGGTTTAGATTAATTGTAAGTTCAGATTTAGATAACTAATGAGTTTTTTTGGTATTTTATAGTCTTTCGTAATGTAAAAAATTGTTTCCAGTGCCCTGAAGATGACCATGTAAAAGACCGAAAGCTAAGCCAAGTTTAATAAAGAACTTAATAAGATATTTGAGTGACTTAATGACCTAACACATTATTCCTTTGATCTTGTGACAAAGTCGATAATTCTTTTCTTGCAAAATATTCAATGAGTTGCTATAAAAATAAATGTTTATGAATCTACGTAACCATATTTTCGGTATTTACTTGTTGCGCAATTCGTCATATTGTGAGTGAAAAATATGGCGTAGGAGGGAAATTATTGATTGGAAATCGTGGACTAGTTATGCGCATGTGCAGATGTTTTCATTTAAAGGGAATCGATTGAATTTTCTGAGGTAATTGAATGATATAATGTTTGATGAAAAGCTGTCAGATTAAAATTTATTCATTCTACCATTATTTTCGATTATCGTATATTTCAGTAATAAGGAAAGATTCTAGTATAATTTTTTTATTATTATTAATTCTTCTGGTGATTTTGGTACCAGGTATTGAATTGAAGCCATACAATTGACCATACCTGGTACCAAAATCACCAGAAGAATTAATAATGCTAAAAAAATTATACTAGGAATAAGATGGAGAAATATACATTTTTCTACTTGAAATCGGCAAAGAAGGAAATCAAAATTCATTTTATGCTACCAGGAAAATCCTTTACTTACTTTACTTTCAATTTAACTTCTAAATTGGATTCGAAATGGCTCAGACAGTCTATTTTGATGTAAATTATTACGAATGATGCAATTATTTCGTTATTTTTGTGCTGATTGCAATATTATGGTCTCAGGTATGGTTAATTGTATGGCTTCATTGATTTCGACTGAAACTGGAGAGGAATAAGATGGAGAAATAGACATCTTTCTACTCGAAATCGGAAGAGAAAGAAATCAAAATCCATTTGAAAAAACTCCCAAAAGGGTAAGAACAAATGCATTTCTCTAAATTTTTTCATTTATACTAGAACACATCCAGACAATTCGATTTATTCAACTTGGGGCCTTCAAGCATTGAATAAAAATGAATGCTTGGTAGGATATCGAATATACGCTGTTTGGAGACTTTAACGCTCGGTTAGGACAAAAGTTTACGTTTAAATTCTAAACTTCATTGAACAAACTATACAAAATATTTTAATGATGTTAACAATTACATTCTTCCCCGTGTTCTTCGAGCCAGTTTACTTCATTTAAAATTTTTTTCATACTGAAAATCAAAGTTCGAAGCTACACCTGGAATTTGAGTTATTTCGTGTTCATACTCGAAATTCTTCTACTACTTTAATCACGGAATATTCATTTACGCTCAGTGCCGTTTCAATAACAATTTTGTTATAATCAGAAATTGAGATTTCACACAGATATTGAGATTAATACGGTTTAACAACAGGAAATGTTCAGACCAAAGTTTGTTTCTGCTAGGGCCAATTTCATAAACGAAAGGAAAGTCTCGTTTCCCTTGAGAATTTAATAAAAATGAATGCTCGTTAGGATATCAAATTACGCTGGTTGGAGACTTTAACGGTGGGTTAGGACAAAAGTTTACGTATGAATTCTGAACTTCTTTGGCCAAACTATACAAAATATTGTAATGATGTAAACAATTACAATATTTCCCGTGTTTTTCGAGCCAGTTCACTTCATTCAACATTTTTACTGAAAATCAAAGTTCAAAGCTACACCTGGAATTTGAAATATTTCGTGTTCCCTTTTTAAAAAAGGTATGACCATGGCTACTTTAAGTTTATCTGGAAAGATTCCCTCTGAAAAACAGTCGTTCATGATCTAACAGAGTGACGCTATAATATATGGAAGAGCTCTCTTCAATATTGCGACTGATATTCCATCTATATCTTTAGTTTTCTTATTTTCTAGAATTCTTGATATTTGCAATAATTCCTCCTGTGTTACCGGCAACAAAAACATCGTATTCCTTTCCTTCTTTTTGCTGTTTCGAAGTAATTTCTTTGAATATTTAGGTGACTAAGTGGTCAGTTTTTGTGTTTCTCTTCCTACCGAAGTCAAATGAGCGTTCATTTCGCTAGCGTTTATGTTACTTTGAATATTCTTCAGATGATCTTTTTTGCTTGTCTCTCCCTGTATGAGCCGTTATGAAGTCTGATTCCTGTAGCTAGACTTTCTCAGTTTCTGCAATTTTTCCCTCTCGCAGATGCTTAAATTTCATTTTTGAGGCACTTTTTTAAAGCTTCATAAAGCCTTTTTCACTCTCATAATTATTATTATTTCATAAGCCTCCAATATTTTTCTCAAGGTTTGTATTTTGTATTCTGAATAAATTTTCTTTCCACTTCTCACTTTCATTTTTACTTCAGGAAAGGATGTTTGAAATATATCGGCAAAAACAGCATAGAACTTATAGAATTGTCCCTGTGCACTTTTGGAATACACCTGGGTCCAATCCTGCCTTTTCATATTTTCAATGAACTTGTGAATTGCTTTATCATTCATTTTTCTTAATCTTTCATACTTCACATCCACAGAATGTCCTTTTCATACAGAAAAATTCAATATCTGTGCCTTGTGGTCCCCTAAGTGAGGTTCAATTGTTCTGGTCTTACAGAGCCCTCTTTGTACAGTGCATCCCATTTTGGGTGAGACAGCCAGGTTTCTGGCTTGTTATTTTAGATAGAGCCTTGCGGTTTTCACGTTCCTGTCCTACTTTTTCGTGAAACTCAAAATGGTCTAATCAGATTTTGCATAACTGTTTTCGTTCAAGAGATACAGGGCGATTTTGGAAATTGATACTTTTGGGACCCCTTCTTTATCCCCGAAGTTATTCGAAATAATGCTGAGGTGAAAACTACGTCTGCATCAGAATTCTGCGTAGAATCCAGTGGAGTACTCAAATTTTTTTTTCGGGGTATGGTTTTGAAGATTCAACACAAACCTATATTTTTTTTTATGGAACACCATGTATATGTTGTTCCATATAATTCCAGTTCCATGTAATTTGTGGAAGAGGTTTGGCCACTCATATTAGTAACAACTCTAGTTGGCTCTCTCGAGGTAACCAATGAATTATGACATGAAAACAAGTCATTTAAAGATCGAGATTGTGTTGACAGGGAGAGATAATCTATGTTGAGATCTCCACACAAGAAATTTACTTTAGAGACAGTACTACAGTAAACAAGAACATATTCCAAGGATTTAATAAACAAGTTGAAGTAACCTGAAGGAGGTCTATATACACTAATAACACAGAAAGTATTCTCACCAAATTTAATCTTAACTGCACACAGTTCACAGTGCATTTCGACCGAGTATTTGGCCACATTAAGCTGTTGCGCTTGAATTCCCAACTTGACATAAATAACAACACCCCCATGTTCACGGTTGGGTCTGGTATAAAAAGAGGCTATCTGATAATCAGCCAACGACATGTAGGGTTACCGCACAGAAGAACACCAATAACACCAAGTAAAACCTCAAAACAGGATATTTTATTTGTAGTATTTCCTTAGTTCATGTTTTTCTTCGATAACTCTTAAATTTTAAGGAAATTAGTAAAAATCATAGAAATAATCAGATTAACGAGAGGACACTTCTTTTGTTACAGGAAGCTCAATTTTTCTGTGTTCATCAATAGTTGAAACCATAGAAATATTGAGAATCTTAGGTAAAAAAAGGTTTTCGACCATTTTCTATCATTTATATTCATATAAACCATACGATGTCATATATTTTTGAAATCAGGAAAAAATTAAGCTTTCAAAAAATGGCACAGAAATATAGTGTTCCCATTAGAAAAACATAACTTTGGGTCATAGCTTCGTGAATAAAAACCATTTTGGAAAGACGAGCACGCCACTGGATTCTACGTAAAAAAGTGCCTGTATAATGTTTTAATTTCAGAGCTCTATCATCAGTATCAACGAAGATATAAATGTTTTTTGATATCGCCATTTTTCCAAATTTCGCTTATAACTCGAAAACGAAAGAAGGTGGCCAAAAATGAATCTCCTCTGGTTTAAAAGTTGTAGTGCTAAAACATCGAAATTTGCCCACCCTGTACATAGATTTCAACCAAAGATTTCTTGGGTCAAAATGAACTTTTTTTTTCCCTCACTATTTTTGTCGATTCTATTTTTTTTCTCATTTAGTATAGTGGGCATTCTGGACTTGACCGGCCTTGGATGGCATTTTATGCTTGGATGAGATTCATCACATCAATAAAAAAAAACTATAATCCGAAAATCATTTCTTTCGATTCCCTTCCATTCACGAGATACAACTTGAAATAATTTTTTTTTATTGCATTTTAAAGATCCTGTTTCAACCGAGCCGAATCGAAAAAAATTTTGAATAAAAAATTCTGACCCGGGAGATCTACTCTTACCTACCAGAGCTAGAGTAGGACTAGGTGAGTACAGATTGATTGCAAAAAATTAATACCTGTTTTTCCTGAAAAAAGGTCCAGGGTGAGTTTGCATATTCATGGAAATAATGAAACCATCATCATAACCAAACTTATCAGCGGAATTTATTGAAACTTGGTATGTAATTGACACATGCGCAGGTTCAGTCAGAGACATATTAATTTATTCATTATTCCAGGACCGGACTTATTATTACTCATTTGAAGTGTTCAGGTTGAAAATATAATTTTGTGTTTTGAATTTGAGATCATTGGTTAAATTCTCAAAAAGTGCATATATTCAGCTTCAATACGCGGTATCACTCAAAGTCACATCTTACATCCTTTTTTTATTCAAAGTTTTAACTTGGACACTTCAAATGAGATATAATGAGTCCGATCTTGGAATATTGAAAAAATTAATATGTCTCTGACTCGACCTCGGCATGTGTCAATAACATCCCAAGTTTCAATTAATTCCGCTGATAAGTTTGGTTTTGATAATGATTTCATTATTTCCATGAATATGCAAACTCACCCTGTAGCTTTCTTAGGAAAGACAGAAATTAAGTTTTTGCAGTCAATTCATACTCACCTAGCCCTACTCTACCTATGGTAATTTAATAGTATGTACAGTTACTTCCGGGACACCAGTATAATTTTTTCACACCAGTAGGAGAGCGAAATCTGGTTGCACGTTGATTGCCCGGTGAAGGATGCGCCATTTGTTGGATAAGATTCCAAATACACATCCTACAAAACGTCTTGCCTACTCAAACAGTAGTTGAATACCTTTTTCGCCACTGACAAATTTCGTCCTCCAAAGGGTCTCAATAAGTTCTTTCTTAACCCAAAAGCTTCATCAGCGATGAAAACATGAGATACTTTGGTTTCCACGGTACCAGGAAGACTCTTCTTTGTCGGGATTTCAATATTTTCATTTTCAATTGATCTCCAAAACCTCGAACGCTGAAAAATCGAAGGGTGGCAATCCTTTTCATAGCTGCCAATATCCACGTACACAAAGCGGTACTCAGAATCTGCTATGGCTATGAGCACCACAGAGAAGTACTGTTTGTAATTGTAGTACATGGATCCACTTTTGAAAGGACACACCAAACGTACATGTTTGCCGTCAATAGCTCCAAGGCAATTGGGGTAATTAGCATTTTTCTCAAAGCTTGCTGCAACACTTTCGTACTGCTCTCTTGTTGGTACAGGGAGCACTTTCATTTTCAAAATAGACCAAATGACTCGGCATACGCTTCTCACAATTTTGGATGCAGTTGAAATCCCGATTCTAAACATACAGGGTGGCCATTTGAAAACGAAACAGACGAGATTACAGACGAAATAAAGTTTTTCGATAGAAATGCTCGGACAGGTCGATTTCTGTTTCGAGGGGAACAACTTAAGATGTAGGTAACGGACGCATAGCGCTTCAACCCTTGCCGCTACAACCCCCAACCCCAATTTTTGAATAGGGACGATGGGGTGAGTGATACCTCAATTTAAAGGTATTTTTATACTGATTTCAGCACAGTGATTGTTTTTTCATTTTATGCATTAGTTCTCGAAATATTCATGCGTTAGTTAGTTAGGAAGGAAGCCACAGTCATGGTTGTTTTGAAGCTCAAAATGTCGATTTTTCACAAAACACTACAAGTGCCATGAAAACACCACTTCATTTTCAAATACTTAGTTAAAAATATTTCGAGAACTAATGCATAAAATGAAAAAACAATTACTGTGCTGAAATCAGTATAAAAATACCTTTCAAATGAGGTATCACTCACCCCATCTTCCCTTTTCAAAATTTGGGGGTGAGGGTTGTAGTAGCAAGGGTTGAAGCGCTATGCGTCCGTGACCTACATCTTAAGTTGTCCCCCTCGAAACAGAAATCGACCTGTCCGAGCATTTCTATCGAAAAACTTTATTTCGTCTGTAATCTCGTCTGTTTCGTTTTCAAATGGCCACCTTGTATAATGTAGCTAGGTGAATGTGCAACCACTTGCGAGGTACCTAAAAAGATGGTAATGATGAAATTACAAAACAAAGTTTCCACACAAATTTCAAAATAGTTAAAGGCAGTATTTATATTTGTATCACGCAATTAATCATTACTACCATGTTGTCACATTAATTCTTTCTTTGTTGATATAGAAAAGGACTTAACGACAAAATGGAGAAATGGAGAAGTGGTTCCCGAAGAGCTCTCGAAAGAAACAAAAAGGCGACGAGATCTGGTGCATCCGCTTCAAAAACTAAAAAGTACATTTACCACGATCAAATAGATCTTTTGAGGAAAATTTTTGATACGAGGGCGACTGAAGATTCGATGGCAAGTGAAAATAGTGATCAGGAAAGCTACGTTGAAAGTGTAGAAGGTGAGCATGAGGATCAACAGCAGTTCTCCAGAGATGAAGGATCTTCAAATCTGGAAAGTGTTCGTCATTCAACAAAAAAAAAAAAACAATCCTCTACAAGCCAACCTGAACAATTTGAGCTCAAATTAATGGAGATGGTTCAAAATCCGAACCGTCACATAGCTTTCATTCAAGGACTTTTGCCCACACTTGAAAATTTCGATGACGATGAAGTCTTGGAATTTCAAACTGGCGTTCTTCAGTTGGCCCAAAGAATAAAATCCAAAAGAAAAAATAAAGCTAGTTCAACTCCAGATCCGTCTTTCCATCCAAATCAGACCATTCAGTATTATGGATGTGGAGAGCCCAGTACTTCTCGAGAACGTTACTACTCGAATTCGATGGCAAGAACTCCGAACGCTACTTCCGTAAACATGCAAGATGATTACAGCCCTAGATCCCCCTCTCCCAATTGAACCGATACAACACTCCCGCCTCCATTTGAAAGTCCATTTCCACATGATATGATACCATAATGAATGATTTCATGTGTGGTTGCAAGTAGACGTGATCTGTAGCCATTCCGATAATTAAGAAATCATCGAAGTAAATTTCGTACATACATATCCAAAATTATAAAGTATGCGTTTTACGAGGGAACAAATGGGTGAAATCAAGTTGGGGGTCAAAGCAGTCCTTAATGATATCCTGGGAAAGATTTTCTACAAAAAGTTATAGAAAAAGTAAGCATCGCTTTCGAGCTAAAACTAGAAGCAAAACTGAAAGAAAAGGAAGAAGTTCATCAGAAAGAGATGAAAAAGTTGGAGGAAAAAGTTGGCACTCTGAAACAGCACTCCAGAAGACAAAATTTGAGGATATATGGGGTCAAAGAAGTTCACGGAAGAAGCCCATTGAAAGACTTCAATAGTACTATGTTGAAGTTATCTATTCAGCATAAGTCTCCAACTGAATGTTATCGAATAGGACATTTCAAACCTGAAGGAAAACCACGACCTATCTTCGTGAAATTGTCTAATTATGAAGAAAAGGTTGAAATAATGAAAAACCGAAGAAAACTCAAAGGCCTTATAATCCACATCAAGAAAGACCTGACAAAAACCAGAATTGAAATAATGAACAAAGCATCAGAAAAATATGGTTTCAAAAATGAATGGAGCCTGAATGGGAGAATATTTGGCATCATAAACGGGATAAAAACTGAAATCAAAACAATGGACACCTTATCTGATTGAAAATGTAAGTACATATTGTTGTATTATTTCGAATGAATATCGGAATGTGGGCTGTAAAAAAGAACGCTGATATTCAGATTGAAACGAGGAATTAATTTAGTAGTCTTTTCTTTTTTTAATACGCATAGAGGGATATTGGGGGAAATAATTTTAATCTGATTATTGATAATGTTCGAATACGTAGAGGAATTAGATAATTATAACAGAGTTAATGAATGCATTGTTGGAAACTGTGGAGAATTGAGGGAGGAAACATTAGAAATACTGAGAACTGGATTTAATGTTTTACATCAGAATATAAGAAGCCTACGAAAGAATTTTGATGAATTTCTTGTTTATTTAGAATGTCTTGATTTTCAAAATAATGTGATTATTTTAACGGAAACATGGAATGTTCAGAACTTGGATTGTTTCAAGATACCGAATTACACATCTTATTACAATAATTCTTGTTTGAACCAAAATGATGAAGTAGTCGTTTTTATCAATAATAAGTGGAAGTACTCAATAGAACCCACACAAATCGGAAATATTTCTGTCACTATGATGAAGTTAAAACTGAATCAATTGGAGCTAAATATTCTCGCAACCACAAACGATCTGAATGATATTAATTATTGGGTGGTATTCATTTGCGACCTTTAACGGAAAATTTAGTGAGTTTGTATAGAGAAAACCAATAATTGAGATCGATGAATTGGCTAAATAGATGAAGCGCATCGGCAGATGTTCTCTTTGATTTTTCGAAGAATCAAAATTTCATAATTAGGCAATCCTCTCTTTGAAGCTGTTCTTAATCGAATAACATGGAATGAGAACAAACATCATATATCTATTCAATCGGTCTTATTCATTGGGCAGTATTAATTTTTGAAATCAGCCCTTAAAATTCATTTGATAAATAAAATTAAAGGACAAATTAATTGTTATTGTTTACCAACAACTTTTAAATTCAAATATCCATATCTTGTTACAAAGTGGTGCATAGATTCTAATCTTTTTTTTTTTCTCTAGGGAAGAATGCTATTGATCACCATATAATATACTATGCACCGTCTCCATTTTGAGTTCATCCACACCTCTGAGCACCTGATAAACCAGTTGTACAAGAACGATAAGGCAATATTGGGATTTGAGCGATGGAATACATATTTTGACATGGTTGATGGAAATCAATAGGCTACTGGATGGTATGTCCCATTTGGTGATATGAATTCTCATAGATTAGGTTTTTAATTACAATATTCATTGATTTTAAAAAAAATCTGTTATTAAATAGGCAATATAGCCCTCGCATCGTCGACATATAGCGAGCTAATAATCATAATTATGTTTATTTGATCCATCAAATATGTTAAGGAAAGTCAGGATATGTAGATACTAATATATTACATGAGTTAAATGTACACAACAAACACTGTTACAAGTTTAACAAACAATCATAATACTACACTTGAATCCTTATAAGTCTAATTTTTTGATAATTTGAAGTGCTCACTCTATCTCCAAGCTTGGTGCGTTTTCTGTTAGGGTTCTCAACAAGATTTTGAAGCCATTGAGAACAATTAAAAATCTTGGGTTGTATGTTGATTCTCAATTGAAATTCTCAGATCATGTCTCTGCTTACATCAAGACAGCCTTTTTATCCCTCAGACTCATTTTTTGTAGTCGGAATTTTCTTCATGAATGTATAAAAAAGATGTTCTGTGATAAACTAGTCTTATCATATTTTAATTTCTATGATTATATTTATGGCCCCTTCCTTCATGCGTTCGACTCAGGGCATATACTGTTCAGAATCGTTGTTGTCGGTTGGTGCTGAATTTGAGGAGGACTGTTCCAACCTCTGGCTACATAAATTCTATGGGTTGGATCAACATAAGGAATCGCCGTAGTCTTCATCTATCATGTTTTCATTCATAAGAACATTCAGCTGAGACAACCCCCATATCTGCATCAAAAAAATCATGAACAGGGTGTCCCGGGAAGAATGCGACAAACGAATACTATAAATTAAGGTCATCAATAGGACTCGTATCAAGGTGTTATAATCGCCTGAGTGTCAAGTGGACCTCATAGTATAGACCGACACTGTGAAACACAGTGAAATCAGTATGTAGTTGTCAGGAATGCTGACAGATTTGAACTATTTCACAAGTTCTGAGGACTTTTTATTATCAATTATTCTCTAAGGCATGGCTTGAAAGTTGAGCCAAATATTTACTGAGGTTATACAACGGGCTTTCGATAAGTTATTCATTTCATGAATTTTTGGGTGAGAACTAGGTCTTATGACATAAATCATCAGTACATGTTGAGAGCTCTTGAGTATTCTAATTTTTCTATTAAATGAAATGAAAACATAATTATTTTCCACAAATTTCAATGATCAATTTTGGATATGAATATTGCTTTTATTTTATTCGATAAAAATTTCCATCACTTAGGACCAAATCCATCAAATACTTTTTCTATCTTTTCAAGAAGATTTCTCATGTGAAAAATTTTATTATCACTGAGCTATTTCTAGGATCACCAAAAAAATACGCAGAAAAAATGGAGAAGTCATTCATTTCCTTGGAAGTTGAAACTCGGAATCTCAGCTTCAATCCAGACAAAAGTCCATCTTCTTGGGTTCCTAAGCAAAGCGTGAATTCTGTAATTTTGATTTTGTTCAATTTGATAATTATTGTCAACTAAGGGATTACGTATTGGTACTTTTATGGAGAACGTTATGCCCAGTTGTTTGGAAACCTGAAAATTTCAACAAATTCTGTAATTATGATTATGTTTTTTGTATTGGTATTATGGTCATTCAGTGTTAAAAACGTAAGCGTGAATAAGGGAATTGACCTAAATATCTTGAATGTTCTTTATTCTTCTGCCAAGCTTTCGGAATATTTTATTCCATCATTAGGGCTAAGAATTTGAAAACTCGAAAAGAATTATAACAATCGATCTTGTAAGGCTAAGACTTTTGTACTGGCATGCAGATGAATTGTCTTAGCCCTACAAGATCGATTTTTATAATTCTTTTCGAGTTTTCAGATTCTTAGCCCTGATGATGGAATGAAATATTCCGAGAGCTTGGCAGAAGAATAAAGAACATTCAAAAAATTTAGGTCAATTCTCTTATTCACGCTTACGTTATTATGATTATGATCAATTTGATAATTGTTGACTGAGGGATAACGTATACTTTCATGCAGAACATTATGCCCAGTTGTTTGTAAACCTGAAAATTTTAACGCATTCTGTAATTATGATTTTGATCAATTTGATAATTGTCAACTGAGGAATAATGTATACTTTTATGCAGAACATTAAGCCCAGTTGTTTGGAAACCTGAAAATTTTAACGCTTTCTGTAATTATGATTTTGATCAATTTGATAATTGTCAACTGAGGAATAACGTATAGTTTCATGCAGAACATTATGCCTAGTTGTTTGGAATTTATTCTTCAGAAATTGGCTGTCATAAGATTCATTCACCTTCTTCTTTTTTTTTCAGGTGCCTTTTTCATTAGTGAAGGTTGGCGACAATTTCAGCAAACTCGTCTATATTCAATGCTTTCCTAATAGGGTGTGTCCAACCCAGTCTACTCTCTGAAATTTTCGAGCCACGAGCCTTTTCTTCTTCCGAGACCTCTTCGGCCATCTATTTTCCCCTACAAGAGCAGTCTCAAGAGTTCGTATTTTGCCCCTCTATATATACGTCCCAGACAATTCGTCTTTAGCCGATTTACGCATTGCTAGAGTTCTCTATTTGTCCCCATCATCCTAATTACATTTTCATTTGCCATCTGTCTTGTCCATGGTATTTTCAAAAGTCTGCGGAAATCCCACATTTCAAACGCTTCCAGTCGCTGCGTTATTTTTTTTCCCATTGTTTAAGACTCCGTTCCATGAAAAAGTATAGAATATACATTCACCAGTTAACATTAATACTCCCTCACTTTGAATTTGCCTTCTCCCTTGCGAACTATTTTGTTAAGCGTCTTAACGAGAGATTTCTATATACTTAGCCAACTTTAAACATTTTCTTACATCTCCCCAAAATTTAAAAAGTCGAAATTTTCTTCCTCAAGCTTTCAACATCTTTGCGGTGAGTAGCCATTGGTGTTCAGATTCGGTATCGCGAGATTGATCATGAGAGAGTTGTTCTTTTGTTCTTTTTTTGCTTTTGTTTTTTTTTTGTTATTTTTTTCTTTTTTTCTTTCCTTTTTTTTTGACTCCGCCTGCATGGCTACTCGGGTGAATTGAGTAGCTTGATGACCATGTTGCCGATCCAAGCCCGGAAAAAGGAAGAGGGTTTCCAGGTGAGGTTAGGGTCCCGCCTAGTCTAAAACTAGGGTCCCGCCTGGTGTAAAACTCCTGTTTTCTTGATACGATCGACTCATGGTGTATAAAGACTGTTCCAACCTCCGGCTACATTAATTTTATAGCTTGAAGTCATTTTCTTTGCTGTATGTTTCAGGTACATCCTAGTAGGCATCACCTGGTCCTTGATTGCGATGATTCTACCTTCTGTTTTCGGGAAGAGGTATTCCGCACCTAAGATTTCCATTGTTTCCAACTTATTTCCGCACGTAAGATTTCCATTGTTTCCAACTTATTCAAGTTAGTATTTTCTAGGTGGCTAGGGTACCTGCCATGGAGTGCCTTGGATTTCCATTCCGATATTAGTTCCTAATTTGTTTTTATGGGAGGCAGTTGGTGATCACGTTAGGCCAAATTGAGTGCTGTTATTTTTTTCCCATTGTTTGAGACTCCGTTCCATGAAAAAGTATAGAATATACATTCACCAGTTAACATTAATACTCCCTCACTTTGAATTTGCCTTCTCCCTTGCGAACTAGTTTGTTTAGCGTTTTAACGAAGGATTTCTATATACTTAGCCAACTTTAAACATTTTCTTACATCTCCCCAAATCGGTATCGCGAGATTGATCATGAGAGAGAGTTGTTCTTTTGTTCTTTTTTTTCTTTTTTTTCTTTTTTCTTTTCTTTTTTTTTTAACTCCGCCTGCATGGTTACTCGGGTGAATTGAGTATCTTGATGACCATGTTGCCGGTCCCAAGCCCGGAAAAAGGAGGAGGGTTTCCAGGTGAGGTTAGGGTCCCGCCTGGTGTAAATCTTTTTCAGCTCATAGACCCGTAAATTTGACTCAGAACAGTCTTCTCTACAAACTCGAGCATTTTTGCATTAGAGGCTGTTTTGTTTTGGCTTGGCGATTGGTGATTCTTTTTCGGATATCAAGGCGGTTATAAGTGGAGTTCCTGAGGGCTCTGTTTTGGGTCCGCTTCTTTTTCAGGTTTACGTTCCATATCTCCCACACTTACTCTGGGCATTCTGTTCTCAATACGCAGACGATACAGTTAAAAATCTTGGGTTGTATGTTGATTCTCGATTGAAATCCTGAAATCATCTCTCTGCTTACATCAAGACAGCCTTTTATCCCTCAGACTTATTTATAGAAGTCGAAATTTTCTCCATAAATGTATAGAAATGATGCTCTGTGATCAACTATTCTTATTATATTTCAATTTCTGTGTTGTTGTTTACAGCCCCTTTCTTGATGCGATCGACTCAGGGTGTATAAAGACTGTTCCAACCTCCGGCTACATTAATTTTATAGCTTGAAGTCATTTTCTTTGCTATATGTTTCAGGTACATCCTAGTAGGAATCACATGGTCCTTGATTGCGATGATTCTACCTTCTGTTTCCGGAAGAGGTATTCCGCATGTAAGATTTCCATTGATTCCTCAGTATTTTCCAGGTGGCTAGGGTACTTGCCATGGAGTGCCTTGGATTTCCATTCCGATATGAGTTCCTTATTTGTTTTTATGGGAGGCAGTTGGTGATCACGTTGGGCCAAATTGAGTGCTGAGATGTTTTTGTCAGCCTCACAAAAAGCCTGAAAAAGGGATGAGTTGTTTCTATGAAAATACTCAAGCTTTCAACATCTCTGCGATGAGAAGCCATTTGTGTTCGAAGTGGGTATATGCAGGTTAGGTGCTGTTGTTCTTTTTTTCTTTTCTTTTTATCCTTTTTCTTTTCCTTTTTTTTTTTTTAACTCCGCCTGCATGGTTATTCGGGTGAATTGAGTAACTTGATGACCATGTTGCCGGTCCCAAGCCCGGAAAAAGGAGGAGGGTTTTCAGGTGAGGTTAGGGTCCCGCCTGGTAAAAAACTTCTTGGTGTAAAACTTCTTGCTTCTTGGTGTAAAACTCCTGTTTTCTTGATACGATCGACTCAGGGTGTATAAAGACTGTTCCAACCTCCGGCTACATTAATTTTATAGCTTGAAGTCATTTTCTTTGCTATATGTTTCAGGTACATCCTAGTAGGCATCACATGGTCCTTGATTGCGATGATTCTACCTTCTGTTTCCGGAAGAGGTATTCCGCATGTAAGATTTCCATTGTTTCCAACTTATTCAAGTTACTATTTTCCAGGTGGCTAGGATACTTTCCATGGAGTGCCTTGGATTTCCATTCCGATATTAGTTCCTAATTTGTTTTTATGGGAGGCAGTTGGTGATCACGTTAGGCCAAATTGTGTGCTGAGATGTTTTCGTCAGCCTCACTCAAAGCCTGGAAAAGAGGTGAGTTGTTTCTATAAAAATACTTCCTCAAGCTTCCAACATCTCTGCGGTGAGTAGCCATTGGTGTTCGGATTCGGTATATGGAGGTTAAAGTAATTGGTTTTTCTTTTGTTCTTTTTTTTCTTTTTTTTTTTTCTTTCCACCTTTTTTAACTCCGCCTGCATGGTTATTCGGGTGAATTGAGTAACTTGATGACCATGTTGCCGGTCCCAAGCCCGGAAAAAGGAGGAGGGGTTTTCAGGTGAGGTTAGGGTCCCGCCTGGTAAAAAACTTCTTGGTGTAAAACTTCTTGCTTCTTGGTGTAAAACTCCTGTTTTCTTGATACGATCGACTCAGGGTGTATAAAGACTGTTCCAACCTCCGGCTACATTAATTTAATAGCTTGAAGTCATTTTCTTTACTATATGTTTCAGGTACATCCTAGTAGGCATCACATGGTCCTTGATTGCGATGATTCTACCTTCTGTTTCCGGAAGAGGTATTCCGCATGAAAGATTTCCATTGTTTCCAACTTATTCAAGTTAGTATTTTCCAGGTGGCTAGGGTTCTTGCCATGGAGTGACTTGGATTTCCATTCCGATATTAGTTCCTTATTTGTTTGTATGGGAGGCAGTTGGTGATCACGTTGGGCCAAATTGAGTGCTGAGATGTTTTTGTCAGCCTCACAAAAAGCCTGAAAAAGGGATGAGTTGTTTCTATGAAAATACTCAAGCTTTCAACATCTCTGCGGTGAGTAGCCATTCGTGTTCGAAGTGGGTATATGCAGGGTAGGTGCTGTTGTTCTTTTTTTCTTTTCTTTTTATCCTTTTTCTTTTCCTTTTTTTTTTAACTCCGCCTGCATGGTTATTCGGGTGAATTGAGTAACTTGATGACCATGTTGCCGGTCCCAAGCCCGGAAAAAGGAGGAGGGTTTTCAGGTGAGGTTAGGGTCCCGCCTGGTAAAAAACTTCTTGGTGTAAAACTTCTTGCTTCTTGGTGTAAAACTCCTGTTTTCTTGATACGATCGACTCAGGGTGTTCAAAGACTGTTCCAACCTCAGGCTACATTAATTTTATAGCTTGAAGTCATTTTCTTTGCTATATGTTTCAGGTACATCCTAGTAGGCATCACATGGTCCTTGATTGCGATGATTCTACCTTCTGTTTCCGGAAGAGGTATTCCGCATGTAAGATTTCCATTGTTTCCAACTCATTCAAGTTAGTATTTTCCAGGTGGCTAGGATACTTGCCATGGAGGGCCTTGGATTTATATTCCGATATTAGTTCCTCAGTTGTTTTTATGGGAGGCAGTTGGTGATCACGTTGGGCCAAATTGAGTGCTGAGATGTTTTTGTCAGCCTCACAAAAAGCCTGAAAAAGGGATGAGTTGTTTCTATGAAAATACTCAAGCTTTAAACATCTCTGCGGTGAGTAGCCATTGGTGTTCGGATTCGGTATATGGAGGTTGAAGTAATTGGTTTTTCTTTTGTTCTTTTTTTTCTTTTTTTTTTCCTTTCCACCTTTTTTAACTCCGCCTGCATGGATATTCGGGTGAATTGAGTAACTTGATGACCATGTTGCCGGTCCCAAGCCCGGAAAAAGGAGGAGGGTTTTCAGGTGAGGTTAGGGTCCCGCCTGGTGAAAAACTTCTTGGTGTAAAACTTCTTGCTTCTTGGTGTAAAACTCCTGTTTTCTTGATACGATCGACTCAGGGTGTATAAAGACTGTTCCAACCTCCGGCTACATTAATTTTATAGCTTGAAGTCATTTTCTCTGCTATATGTTTCAGGTACATCCTAGAAGGCATCACATGGTCCTTGATTGCGATGATTCTACCTTCTGTTTCCGGAAGAGGTATTCCGCATGTAAGATTTCCATTGTTTCCAACTTATTCAAGTTAGTATTTTCCAGGTGGCTAGGATACTTGCCATGGAGTGCCTTGGATTTCCATTCCGATATTAGTTCCTAATTTGTTTTTACGGGAGGCAGTTGGTGATCACGTTGGGCCAAATTGAGTGCTGAGATGTTTTTGTCAACCTCAGTCAAAGCCTGGTGAAGAGGTGAGTTGTTTTTATAAAAATACTTCCTCAAGCTTCCAACATCTCTGCGGTGAGTAGCCATTGGTGTTCGGATTCGGTATATGGAGGTTAAAGTAATTGGTTTTTCTTTTGTTCTTTTTTTTCTTTTTTTTCTCCTTTCCACCTTTTTTAACTCTGCCTGCATGGTTATTCGGGTGAATTGAGTAACTTGATGACCATGTTGCCGGTCCCAAGCCCGGAAAAAGGAGGAGGGTTTTCAGGTGAGGTTAGGGTCCCGCCTAGTAAAAAACTTCTGGGTGTAAAACTTCTTGCTTCTTGGTGTAAAACTCCTGTTTTCTTGATACGATCGACTCAGGGTGTATAAAGACTGTTTCAACCTCCGGCTACATTAATTTTATAGCTTGAAGTCATTTTCTTTGCTATATGTTTCAGGTACATCCTAGTAGGCATCACATGGTCCTTGATTGCGATGATTCTACCTTCTGTTTCCGGAAGAGGTATTCCGCATGTAAGATTTCCATTGTTTCCAACTTATTCAAGTTAGTATTTTCCAGGTGGCTAGGAAACTTGCCATGGAGGGCCTTGGATTTCCATTCCGATATTAGTTCCTCAGTTGTTTTTATGGGAGGCAGTTGGTGATCACGTTGGGCCAAATTGAGTGCTGAGATGTTTTTGTCAGCCTCCCAAAAAGCCTGAAAAAGAGATGAGTTGTTTTTATAAAAATACTTCCTCAAGCTTCCAACATCTCTGCGGTGAGTAGCCATTGGTGTTCGGATTCGGTATATGGAGGTTAAAGTAATTGGTTTTTCTTTTGTTCTTTTTTTTCTTTTTTTTTTCCTTTCCACCTTTTTTAACTCCGCCTGCATGGTTATTCGGGTGAATTGAGTAACTTGATGACCATGTTGCCGGTCCCAAGCCCGGAAAAAGGAGGAGGGTTTTCAGGTGAGGTTAGGGTCCCGCCTGGTAAAAAACTTCTTGGTGTAAAACTTCTTGCTTCTTGGTGTAAAACTCCTGTTTTCTTGATACGATCGACTCAGGGTGTATAAAGACTGTTCCAACCTCCGGCTACATTAATTTAGTAGCTTGAAGTCATTTTCTTTGCTATATGTTTCAGGTACATCCTAGTAGGCATCACATGGTCCTTGATTGCGATGTTTCTACCTTCTGTTTCCGGAAGAGGTATTCCGCATGTAAGATTTCCATCGTTTCCAACTTATTCAAGTTAGTATTTTCCAGGTGGCTAGGGTACTTGCCATGGAGTGCCTTGGATTTCCATTCCGATATTAGTTCCTTATTTGTTTTTATGGGAGGCAGTTGGTGATCACGTTGGGCCAAATTGAGTGCTGAGATGTTTTTGCCAGCCTCACAAAAAGCCTGAAAAAGGGATGAGTTGTTTCTATGAAAATACTCAAGCTTTCAACATCTCTGCGGTGAGTAGCCATTTGTGTTCGAAGTGGGTATATGCAGGTTAGGTGCTGTTGTTCTTCTTTTCTTTTCTTTTTATCCTTTTTCTTTTCCCTTTTTTTTTTTAACTCCGCCTGCATGGTTATTCGGGTGAATTGAGTAACTTGATGACCATGTTGCCGGTCCCAAGCCCGGAAAAAGGAGGAGGGTTTTCAGGTGAGGTTAGGGTCCCGCCTGGTAAAAAACTTCTTGGTGTAAAACTTCTTGCTTCTTGGTGTAAAACTCCTGTTTTCTTGATACGATCGACTCAGGGTGTATAAAGACTGTTCCAACCTCCGTCTACATTAATTTTATAGCTTGAAGTCATTTTCTTTGCTATATGTTTCAGGTACATCCTAGTAGGCATCACATGGTCCTTGATTGCGATGATTCTACATTCTGTTTCCGGAAGAGGTATTCCGCATGTAAGATTTCCATTGTTTCCAACTTATTCAAGTTAGTATTTTCCAGGTGGCTAGGATACTTGCCATGGAGGGCCTTGGATTTACATTCCGATATTAGTTCCTCAGTTGTTTTTATGGGAGGCAGTTGGTGATCACGTTGGGCCAAATTGAGTGCTGAGATGTTTTTGTCAGCCTCCCAAAAAGCCTGAAAAAGAGATGAGTTGTTTTTATAAAAATACTTCCTCAAGCTTCCAACATCTCTGGGGTGAGTAGCCATTGGTATTCGGATTCGGTATATGGAGGTTAAAGTAATTGGTTTTTCTTTTGTTCTTTTTTTTCTTTTTTTTTCCTTTCCACCTTTTTTAACTCCGCCTGCATGGTCATTCGGGTGAATTGAGTAACTTGATGACCATGTTGCCGGTCCCAAGCCCGGAAAAAGGAGGAGGGTTTTCAGGTGAGGTTAGGGTCCCGCCTGGTAAAAAACTTCTTGGTGTAAAACTTCTTGCTTCTTGGTGTAAAACTCCTGTTTTCTTGATACGATCGACTCAGGGTGTATAAAGACTGTTCCAACCTCCGTCTACATTAATTTTATAGCTTTAAGTCATTTTATTTGCTATATGTTTCAGGTACATCCTAGCAGGCATCACATGGTCCTTGATTGCGATGATTCTACATTCTGTTTCCGGAGGAGGTATTCCGCATGTAAGATTTCCATTGTTTCCAACTTATTCAAGTTAGTATTTTCCAGGTGGCTAGGATACTTGCCATGGAGGGCCTTGGATTTACATTCCGATATTAGTTCCTCAGTTGTTTTTATGGGAGGCAGTAGGTGATAACGTTGGGCCAAATTGAGTGCTGAGATGTTTTTGTCAGCCTCCCAAAAAGCCTTAAAAAGAGATGAGTTGTTTTTATGAAAATACTTCCTCAAGCTTCCAACATCTCTGCGGTGAGTAGCCATTGGTATTCGGATTCGGTATATGAAGGTTAAAGTAATTGGTTTTTCTTTTGTTTTTTTTTTTCTTTTTTTTTCCTTTCCACCTTTTTTAACTCCGCCTGCATGGTCATTCGGGTGAATTGAGTAACTTGATGACCATGTTGCCGGTCCCAAGCCCGGAAAAAGGAGGAGGGTTTTCAGGTGAGGTTAGGGTCCCGCCTGGTAAAAAACTTCTTGGTGTAAAACTTCTTGCTTCTTGGTGTAAAACTCCTGTTTTCTTGATACGATCGACTCAGGGTGTATAAAGACTGTTCCAACCTCCGGCTACATTTATTCAATAGCTTGAAGTCATTTTCTTTGCTATATGTTTCAGGTACATCCTAGTAGGCATCACATGGTCCTTGATCGCGATGATTCTACCTTCTGTTTCCGGAAGAGGTATTCCGCATGTAAGATTTCCATTGTTTCCAACTTATTCAAGTTAGTATTTTCCAGGTGGCTAGGGTACTTGCCATGGAGTGCCTTGGATTTCCATTCCGATATTAGTTCCTTATTTGTTTTTATGGGAGGCAGTTGGTGATCACGTTGGGCCAAATTGAGTGCTGAGATGTTTTTGTCAGCCTCACAAAAAGCCTGAAAAAGGGATGAGTTGTTTCTATGAAAATACTCAAGCTTTCAACATCTCTGCGGTGAGTAGCTATTTGTGTTCGAAGTGGGTATATGCAGGTTAGGTGCTGTTGTTCTTTTTTTCTTTTCTTTTTATCCTTTTTCTTTTCCTTTTTTTTTTTTAACTCCGCCTGCATGGTTATTCGGGTGAATTGAGTAACTTGATGACCATGTTGCCGGTCCCAAGCCCGGAAAAAGGAGGAGGGTTTTCAGGTGAGGTTAGGGTCCCGCCTGGTAAAAACTTCTTGGTGTAAAACTTCTTGCTTTTTGGTGTAAAACTCCTGTTTTCTTGATACGATCGACTCAGGGTGTATAAAGACTGTTCCAACCTCCGTCTACATTCATTTTATAGCTTGAAGTCATTTTCTTTGCTATATGTTTCAGGTACATCCTAGTAGGCATCACATGGTCCTTGATTGCGATGATTCTACATTCTGTTTCCGTAAGAGGTATTCCGCATGTAAGATTTCCATTGTTTCCAACTTATTCAAGTTAGTATTTTCAGGGTGGCTAGGAGACTTGCCATGGAGGGCCTTGGATTTACATTCCGATATTAGTTCCTCAGTTGTTTTTATGGGAGGCAGTTGGTGATCACGTTGGGCCAAATTGAGTGCTGAGATGTTTTTGTCAGCCTCCCAAAAAGCCTGAAAAAGAGATGAGTTGTTTTTAAAAAAATACTTCCTCAAGCTTCCAACATCTCTGCGGTGAGTAGCCATTGGTATTCGGATTCGGTATATGGAGGTTAAAGTAATTGGTTTTTCTTTTGTTCTTTTTTTTCTTTTTTTTTCCTTTCCACCTTTTTTAACTCCGCCTGCATGGTCATTCGGGTGAATTGAGTAACTTGATGACCATGTTGCCGGTCCCAAGCCCGGAAAAAGGAGGAGGGTTTTCAGGTGAGGTTAGGGTCCCGCCTGGTAAAAAACTTCTTGGTGTAAAACTTCTTGCTTCTTGGTGTAAAACTCCTGTTTTCTTGATACGATCGACTCAGGGTGTATAAAGACTGTTCCAACCTCCGTCTACATTAATTTTATAGCTTTAAGTCAATTTCTTTGCTATATGTTTCAGGTACATCCTAGCAGGCATCACATGGTCCTTGATTGCGATGATTCTACATTCTGTTTCCGGAGGAGGTATTCCGCATGTAAGATTTCCATTGTTTCCAACTTATTCAAGTTAGTATTTTCCAGGTGGCTAGGATACTTGCCATGGAGGGCCTTGGATTTACATTCCGATATTAGTTCCTCAGTTGTTTTTATGGGAGGCAGTAGGTGATCACGTTGGGCCAAATTGAGTGCTGAGATGTTTTTGTCAGCCTCCCAAAAAGCCTTAAAAAGAGATGAGTTGTTTTTATGAAAATACTTCCTCAAGCTTCCAACATCTCTGCGGTGAGTAGCCATTGGTATTCGGATTCGGTATATGAAGGTTAAAGTAATTGGTTTTTCTTTTGTTCTTTTTTTTCTTTTTTTTTCCTTTCCACCTTTTTTAACTCCGCCTGCATGGTCATTCGGGTGAATTGAGTAACTTGATGACCATGTTGCCGGTCCCAAGCCCGGAAAAAGGAGGAGGGTTTTCAGGTGAGGTTAGGGTCCCGCCTGGTAAAAAACTTCTTGGTGTAAAACTTCTTGCTTCTTGGTGTAAAACTCCTGTTTTCTTGATACGATCGACTCAGGGTGTATAAAGACTGTTCCAACCTCCGGCTACATTTATTCAATAGCTTGAAGTCATTTTCTTTGCTATATGTTTCAGGTACATCCTAGTAGGCATCACATGGTCCTTGATCGCGATGATTCTACCTTCTGTTTCCGGAAGAGGTATTCCGCATGTAAGATTTCCATTGTTTCCAACTTATTCAAGTTAGTATTTTCCAGGTGGCTAGGGTACTTGCCATGGAGTGCCTTGGATTTCCATTCCGATATTAGTTCCTTATTTGTTTTTATGGGAGGCAGTTGGTGATCACGTTGGGCCAAATTGAGTGCTGAGATGTTTTTGTCAGCCTCACAAAAAGCCTGAAAAAGGGATGAGTTGTTTCTATGAAAATACTCAAGCTTTCAACATCTCTGCGGTGAGTAGCTATTTGTGTTCGAAGTGGGTATATGCAGGTTAGGTGCTGTTGTTCTTTTTTTCTTTTCTTTTTATCCTTTTTCTTTTCCTTTTTTTTTTTTAACTCCGCCTGCATGGTTATTCGGGTGAATTGAGTAACTTGATGACCATGTTGCCGGTCCCAAGCCCGGAAAAAGGAGGAGGGTTTTCAGGTGAGGTTAGGGTCCCGCCTGGTAAAAAACTTCTTGGTGTAAAACTTCTTGCTTCTTGGTGTAAAACTCCTGTTTTCTTGATACGATCGACTCAGGGTGTATAAAGACTGTTCCAACCTCCGGCTACATTAATTTAATAGCTTGAAGTCATTTTCTTTGCTATATGTTTCAGGTACATCCTAGTAGGCATCACATGGTCCTTGATCACGATGATTCTACCTTCTGTTTCCGGAAGAGGTATTCCGCATGTAAGATTTCCATTGTTTCCAACTTATTCAAGTTAGTATTTTCCAGGTGGCTAGGGTACTTGCCATTGAGTGCCTTGGATTTCCATTCCGATATTAGTTCCTTATTTGTTTTTATGGGAGGCAGTTGGTGATCACGTTGGGCCAAATTGAGTGCTGAGATGTTTTTGTCAGCCTCACAAAAAGCTTGAAAAAGGGATGAGTTGTTTCTATTTAATACTCAAGCTTTCAACATCTCTGCGGTGAGTAGCCATTTGTGTTCGAAGTGGGTATATGCAGGTTAGGTGCTGTTGTTCTATTTTTCTTTTCTTTTTATCCTTTTTCTTTTCCTTTTTTTTTTTTTAACTCCGCCTGCATGGTTATTCGGGTGAATTGAGTAACTTGATGATCATGTTGCCGGTCCCAAGCCCGGAAAAAGGAGGAGGGTTTTCAGGTGAGGTTAGGGTCCCGCCTGGTAAAAAACTTCTTGGTGTAAAACTTCTTGCTTCTTGGTGTAAAACTCCTGTTTTCTTGATACGATCGACTCAGGGTGTATAAAGACTGTTCCAACCTCCGTCTACATTAATTCTATAGCTTGAAGTCATTTTCTTTGCTATATGTTTCAGGTACATCCTCGTAGGCATCACATGGTCCTTGATTGCGATGATTCTACATTCTGTTTCCGGAAGAGGTATTCCGCATGTAAGATTTCCATTGTTTCCAACTTATTCGAGTTAGTATTTTCCAGGTGGCTAGGATACTTGCCATGGAGGGCCTTGGATTTACATTCCGATATTAGTTCCTCAGTTGTTTTTATGGGAGGCAGTTGGTGATCACGTTGGGCCAAATTGAGTGCTGAGATGTTTTTGTCAGCCTCCCAAAAAGCCTGAAAAAGAGATGAGTTGTTTTTATAAAAATACTTCCTCAAGCTTCCAACATCTCTGCGGTGAGTAGCCATTGGTATTCGGATTCGGTATATGGAGGTTAAAGTAATTGGTTTTTCTTTTGTTCTTTTTTTTCTTTTTTTTTCCTTTCCACCTTTTTTAACTCCGCCTGCATGGTCATTCGGGTGAATTGAGTAACTTGATGACCATGTTGCCGGTCCCAAGCCCGGAAAAAGGAGGGGGGTTTTCAGGTGAGGTTAGGGTCCCGCCTGGTAAAAAACTTCTTGGTGTAAAACTTCTTGCTTCTTGGTGTAAAACTCCTGTTTTCTTGATACGATCGACTCAGGGTGTATAAAGACTGTTCCAACCTCCGTCTACATTAATTTTATAGCTTGAAGTCATTTTCTTTGCTCTATGTTTCAGGTACATCCTAGTAGGCATCACATGGTCCTTGATTGCGATGATTCTACATTCTGTTTCCGGAAGAGGTATTCCGCATGTAAGATTTCCATTGTTTCCAACTTATTCAAGTTAGTATTTTCCAGGTGGCTAGGGTACTTGCCATGGAGTGCCTTGGATTTCCATTCCGATATTAGTTCCTTATTTGTTTTTATGGGAGGCAGTTGGTGATCACGTTGGGCCAAATTGAGTGCTGAGATGTTTTTGTCAGCCTCACAAAAAGCCTGAAAAAGGGATGAGTTGTTTCTATGAAAATACTCAAGCTTTCAACATCTCTGCGGTGAGTAGCCATTTGTGTTCGAAGTGGGTATATGCAGGTTAGGTGCTGTTGTTTTTTTTTTTCTTTTCTTTTTATCCTTTTTCTTTTCCTTTTTTTTTTTAACTCCGCCTGCATGGTTATTCGGGTGAATTGAGTAACTTGATGACCATGTTGCCGGTCCCAAGCCCGGAAAAAGGAGGAGGGTTTTCAGGTGAGGTTAGGGTCCCGCCTGGTAAAAACTTCTTGGTGTAAAACTTCTTGCTTCTTGGTGTAAAACTCCTGTTTTCTTGATACGATCGACTCAGGGTGTATAAAGACTGTTCCAACCTCCGTCTACATTAATTTTATAGCTTGAAGTCATTTTCTTTGCTATATGTTTCAGGTACATCCTAGTAGGCATCACATGGTCCTTGATTGCGATGATTCTACATTCTGTTTCCGGAAGAGGTATTCCGCATGTAAGATTTCCATTGTTTCCAACTTATTCGAGTTAGTATTTTCCAGGTGGCTAGGATACTTGCCATGGAGGGCCTTGGATTTACATTCCGATATTAGTTCCTCAGTTGTTTTTATGGGAGGCAGTTGGTGATCACGTTGGGCCAAATTGAGTGCTGAGATGTTTTTGTCAGCCTCCCAAAAAGCCTGAAAAAGAGATGAGTTGTTTTTATAAAAATACTTCCTCAAGCTTCCAACATCTCTGCGGTGAGTAGCCATTGGTATTCGGATTCGGTATATGGAGGTTAAAGTAATTGGTTTTTCTTTTGTTCTTTTTTTTCTTTTTTTTTCCTTTCCACCTTTTTTAACTCCGCCAGCATGGTCATTCGGGTGAATTGAGTAACTTGATGACCATGTTGCCGGTCCCAAGCCCGGAAAAAGGAGGAGGGTTTTCAGGTGAGGTTAGGGTCCCGCCTGGTAAAAAACTTCTTGGTGTGAAACTTCTTGCTTCTTGGTGTAAAACTCCTGTTTTCTTGATACGATCGACTCAGGGTGTATAAAGACTGTTCCAACCTCCGGCTACATTAATTTAATAGCTTGAAGTCATTTTCTTTGCTATATGTTTCAGGTACATCCTAGTAGGCATCACATGGTCCTTGATCGCGATGATTCTACCTTCTGTTTCCGGAAGAGGTATTCCGCATGTAAGATTTCCATTGTTTCCAACTTATTCAAGTTAGTATTTTCCAGGTGGCTAGGGTACTTGCCATGGAGTGCCTTGGATTTCCATTCCGATATTAGTTCCTTATTTGTTTTTATGGGAGGCAGTTGGTGATCACGTTGGGCCAAATTGAGTGCTGAGATGTTTTTGTCAGCCTCACAAAAAGCCTGAAAAAGGGATGAGTTGTTTCTATGAAAATACTCAAGCTTTCAACATCTCTGCGGTGAGTAGCCATTTGTGTTCTAAGTGGGTATATGCAGGTTAGGTGCTGTTGTTTTTTTTTTCTTTTCTTTTTATCCTTTTTCTTTTCCTTTTTTTTTTAACTCCGCCTGCATGGTTATTCGGGTGAATTGAGTAACTTGATGACCATGTTGCCGGTCCCAAGCCCGGAAAAAGGAGAAGGGTTTTCAGGTGAGGTTAGGGTCCCGCCTGGTAAAAACTTCTTGGTGTAAAACTTCTTGCTTCTTGGTGTAAAACTCCTGTTTTCTTGATACGATCGACTCAGGGTGTATAAAGACTGTTCCAACCTCCGTCTACATTCATTTTATAGCTTGAAGTCATTTTCTTCGCTATATGTTTCAGGTACATCCTAGTAGGCATCACATGGTCCTTGATTGCGATGATTCTACATTCTGTTTCCGGAAGAGGTATTCCGCATGTAAGATTTCCATTGTTTCCAACTTATTCAAGTTAGTATTTTCCAGGTGGCTAGAATACTTGCCATGGAGGGCCTTGGATTTACATTCCGATATTAGTTCCTCAGTTGTTTTTATGGGAGGCAGTTGGTGATCACGTTGGGCCAAATTGAGTGCTGAGATGTTTTTGTCAGCCTCCCAAAAAGCCTGAAAAAGAGATGAGTTGTTTTTATAAAAATACTTCCTCAAGCTTCCAACATCTCTGCGGTGAGTAGCCATTGGTATTCGGATTCGGTATATGGAGGTTAAAGTAATTGGTTTTTCTTTTGTTCTTTTTTTTCTTTTTTTTTCCTTTCCACCTTTTTTAACTCCGTCTGCATGGTCATTCGGGTGAATTGACTAACTTGATGACCATGTTGCCGGTCCCAAGCCCGGAAAAAGGAGGAGGGTTTTCAGGTGAGGTTAGGGTCCCGCCTGGTAAAAAACTTCTTGGTGTAAAACTTCTTGCTTCTTGGTGTAAAACTCCTGTTTTCTTGATACGATCGACTCAGGGTGTATAAAGACTGTTCCAACCTCCGGCTACATTAATTTAATAGCTTGAAGTCATTTTCTTTGCTATATGTTTCAGGTACATCCTAGTAGGCATCACATGGTCCTTGATCGCGATGATTCTACCTTCTGTTTCCGGAAGAGGTATTCCGCATGTAAGATTTCCATTGTTTCCAACTTATTCAAGTTAGTATTTTCCAGGTGGCTAGGGTACTTGCCATGGAGTGCCTTGGATTTCCATTCCGATATTAGTTCCTTATTTGTTTTTATGGGAGGCAGTTGGTGATCACGTTGGGCCAAATTGAGTGCTGAGATGTTTTTGTCAGCCTCACAAAAAGCCTGAAAAAGGGATGAGTTGTTTCTATGAAAATACTCAAGCTTTCAACATCTCTGCGGTGAGTAGCCATTTGTGTTCGAAGTGGGTATATGCTGGTTAGGTGCTGTTGTTCTTTTTTTCTTTTCTTTTTATCCTTTTTCTTTTCCTTTTTTTTTTTTTTAACTCCGCCTGCATGGTTATTCGGGTGAATTGAGTAACTTGATGACCATGTTGCCGGTCCCAAGCCCGGAAAAAGGAGGAGGGTTTTCAGGTGAGGTTAGGGTCCCGCCTGGTAAAAAACTTCTTGGTGTAAAACTTCTTGCTTCTTGGTGTAAAACTCCTGTTTTCTTGATACGATCGACTCAGGGTGTATAAAGACTGTTCCAACCTCCGTTTACATTAATTTTATAGCTTGAAGTCATTTTCTTTGCTATATGTTTCAGGTACATCCTCGTAGGCATCACATGGTCCTTGATCGCGATGATTCTACCTTCTGTTTCCGGAAGAGGTATTCCGCATGTAAGATTTCCATTGTTTCCAACTTATTCAAGTTAGCATTTTCCAGGTGGCTAGGGTACTTGCCATGGAGTGCCTTGGATTTCCATTCCGATATAAGTTCCTTATTTGTTTTTATGGGAGGCAGTTGGTGATCACGTTGGGCCAAATTGAGTGCTGAGATGTTTTTGTCAGCCTCACAAAAAGCCTGAAAAAGGGATGAGTTGTTTCTATGAAAATACTCAAGCTTTCAACATCTCTGCGGTGAGTAGCCATTTGTGTTCGAAGTGGGTATATGCTGGTTAGGTGCTGTTGTTCTTTTTTTTTTTTCTTTTTATCCTTTTTCTTTTCCTTTTTTTTTTTTTTAACTCCGCCTGCATGGTTATTCGGGTGAATTGAGTAACTTGAGGACCATGTTGCCGGTCCCAAGCCCGGAAAAAGGAGGAGGGTTTTCAGGTGAGGTTAGGGTCCCGCCTGGTAAAAAACTTCTTGGTGTAAAACTTCTTGCTTCTTGGTGTAAAACTCCTGTTTTCTTGATACGATCGACTCAGGGTGTATAAAGACTGTTCCAACCTCCGTTTACATTAATTTTATAGCTTGAAGTCATTTTCTTTGCTATATGTTTCAGGTACATCCTAGTAGGCATCACATGGTCCTTGATTGCGATGATTCTACATTCTGTTTCCGGAAGAGGTATTCCG
Organism: Harmonia axyridis; assembly: GCF_914767665.1. Lineage (NCBI taxonomy): Eukaryota > Metazoa > Arthropoda > Insecta > Coleoptera > Coccinellidae > Harmonia > Harmonia axyridis. The sequence goes on from NC_059508.1 coordinate 5,456,168, forward strand.
CATGTAAGATTTCCATTGTTTCCAACTTATTCAAGTTAGTATTTTCCAGGTGGCTAGGATACTTGCCATGGAGGGCCTTGGATTTACATTCCGATATTAGTTCCTCAGTTCTTTTTATGGGAGGCAGTTGGTGATCACGTTGGGCCAAATTGAGTGCTGAGATGTTTTTGTCAGCCTCCCAAAAAGCCTGAAAAAGAGATGAGTTGTTTTTATAAAAATACTTCCTCAAGCTTCCAACATCTCTGCGGTGAGTAGCCATTGGTATTCGGATTCGGTATATGGAGGTTAAAGTAATTGGTTTTTCTTTTGTTCTTTTTTTTCTTTTTTTTTTCCTTTCCACCTTTTTTAACTCCGCCTGCATGGTCATTCGGGTGAATTGAGAAACTTGATGACCATGTTGCCGGTCCCAAGCCCGGAAAAAGGAGGAGGGTTTTCAGGTGAGGTTAGGGTCCCGCCTGGTAAAAAACTTCTTGGTGTAAAACTTCTTGCTTCTTGGTGTAAAACTCCTGTTTTCTTGATACGATCGACTCAGGGTGTATAAAGACTGTTCAAACCTCCGGCTACATTAATTTAATAGCTTGAAGTCATTTTCTTTGCTATATGTTTCAGGTACATCCTAGTAGGCATCACATGGTCCTTGATCGCGATGATTCTACATTCTGTTTCCGGAAGAGGTATTCCGCATGTAAGATTTCCATTGTTCCAACTTATTCAAGTTAGTATTTTGCAGGTGGCTAGGGTACTTGCCATGGAGTGCCTTGGATTTCCATTCCGATATTAGTTCCTTATTTGTTTTTATGGGAGGCAGTTGGTGATCACGTTGGGCCAAATTGAGAGCTGAGATGTTTTTGTCAGCCTCCCAAAAAGCCTGAAAAAGAGATGAGTTGTTTTTATAAAAATACTTCCTCAAGCTTCCAACATCTCTGCGGTGAGTAGCCATTGGTATTCGGATTCGGTATATGGAGGTTAAAGTAATTGGTTTTTCTTTTGTTCTTTTTTTTCTTTTTTTTTCCTTTCCACCTTTTTTAACTCCGCCTGCATGGTCATTCGGGTGAATTGAGTAACTTGATGACCATGTTGCCGGTCCCAAGCCCGGAAAAAGGAGGAGGGTTTTCAGGTGAGGTTAGGGTCCCGCCTGGTAAAAAACTTCTTGGTGTAAAACTTCTTGCTTCTTGGTGTAAAACTCCTGTTTTCTTGATACGATCGACTCAGGGTGTATAAAGACTGTTCCAACCTCCGGCTACATTAATTTTATAGCTATTAGTTCCTTATTTGTTTTTATGGGAGGCAGTTGGTGATCACGTTGGGCCAAATTGAGTGCTGAGATGTTTTTGTCAGCCTCACAAAAAGCCTGAAAAAGGGATGAGTTGTTTTTATAAAAATACTTCCTCAAGCTTCCAACATCTCTGCGGTGAGTAGCCATTGGTATTCGGATTCGGTATATGGAGGTTAAAGTAATTGGTTTTTCTTTTGTTCTTTTTTTTCTTTTTTTTTCCTTTCCACCTTTTTTAACTCCGCCTGCATGGTCATTCGGGTGAATTGAGTAACTTGATGACCATGTTGCCGGTCCCAAGCCCGGAAAAAGGAGGAGGGTTTTCAGGTGAGGTTAGGGTCCCGCCTGGTAAAAAACTTCTTGGTGTAAAACTTCTTGCTTCTTGGTGTAAAACTCCTGTTTTCTTGATACGATCGACTCAGGGTGTATAAAGACTGTTCCAACCTCCGGCTACATTAATTTTATAGCTATTAGTTCCTTATTTGTTTTTATGGGAGGCAGTTGGTGATCACGTTGGGCCAAATTGAGTGCTGAGATGTTTTTGTCAGCCTCACAAAAAGCCTGAAAAAGGGATGAGTTGTTTCTATGAAAATACTCAAGCTTTAAACATCTCTGCGGTGAGTAGCCATTTGTGTTCGAAGTGGGTATATGCAGGTTAGGTGCTGTTGTTCTTTTTTTCTTTTCTTTTTATCCTTTTTCTTTTCCTTTTTTTTTTTTAACTCCGCCTGCATGGCTACTCGGGTGAATTGAGTAGCTTGATGACCATGTTGCCGGTCCAAGCCCGGAAAAAGGAGGAGGGTTTCCAGGTGAGGTTAGGGTCCCGCCTAGTGTAAAACTAGGGTCCCGCCTGGTGTAAAACTCCTGTTTTCTTGATACGATCGACTCACGGTGTATAAGGACTGTTCCAACCTCCGGCTACATTAATTTTATAGCTTGAAGTCATTTTCTTTGCTGTATGTTTCAGGTACATCCTAGTAGGCATCACCTGGTCCTTGATTGCGATGATTCTACCTTCTGTTTTCGGGAAGAGGTATTCCGAACCTAAGATTTCCATTGTTTCCAACTAATTTCCGCACGTAAGATTTCCATTGTTTCCAATTTATTCAAGTTAGTATTTTCTAGGTGGCTAGGGTACCTGCCATGGAGTGCCTTGGATTTCCATTCCGATATTAGTTCCTAATTTGTTTTTATGGGAGGCAGTTGGTGATCACGTTGGGCCAAATTGAGTGCTGTTATTTTTTTCCCATTGTTTAAGACTCCGTTCCATGAAAAAGTATAGAATATACATTCACCAGTTAACATTAATACTCCCTCACTTTGAATTTGCCTTCTCCCTTGCGAACTATTTTGTTAAGCGTTTTAACGAGAGATTTCTATATACTTAGCCAACTTTAAACATTTTCTTACATCTCCCCAAATCGGTATCGCGAGATTGATCATGAGAGAGAGTTGTTCTTTTGTTCTTTTTTTTTCTTTTTTTTCTTTTTTTTTTCTTTTTTTCTTTTTTCCTTTCCTTTTTTTTTAACTCCGCCTGCATGGTTACTCGGGTGAATTGAGTATCTTGATGACCATGTTGCCGGTCCCAAGCCCGGAAAAAGGAGGAGGGTTTCCAGGTGAGGTTAGGGTCCCGCCTGGTGTAAATCTTTTTCAGCTCATAGACCCGTAAATTTGACTCAGAACAGTCTTCTCTACAAACTCGAGCATTTTGGCATTAGAGGCTGTTTTGTTTTGGCTTGGCTCTGTTCGTTCATAAATGGCAAGTATTGTTCGGTTAGAGTTGGTGATTCTTTTTCGGATATCAAGGCGGTTATAAGTGGAGTTCCTGAGGGCTCTGTTTTGGGTCCGCTTCTTTTTCAGGTTTACGTTCCATATCTCCCACACTTACTCTGGGCATTCTGTTCTCAATACGCAGACGATACAGTTAAAAATCTTGGGTTGTATGTTGATTCTCGATTGAAATCCTGAAATCATCTCTCTGCTTACATCAAGACAGCCTTTTATCCCTCAGACTTATTTATAGAAGTCGAAATTTTCTCCATAAATGTATAGAAATGATGCTCTGTGATCAACTATTCTTATTATATTTCAATTTCTGTGTTGTTGTTTACAGCCCCTTTCTTGATGCGATCGACTCAGGGTGTATTAAGACTGTTCCAACCTCCGGCTACATTAATTTTATAGCTTGAAGTCATTTTCTTTGCTATATGTTTCAGGTACATCCTAGTAGGAATCACATGGTCCTTGAATGCGATGATTCTACCTTCTGTTTCCGAAAGAGGTATTCCGCATGTAAGATTTCCATTGATTCCTCAGTATTTTCCAGGTGGCTAGGGTACTTGCCATGGAGTGCCTTGGATTTCCATTCCGATATGAGTTCCTTATTTGTTTTTATGGGAGGCAGTTGGTGATCACGTTGGGCCAAATTGAGTGCTGAGATGTTTTTGTCAGCCTCACAAAAAGCCTGAAAAAGGGATGAGTTGTTTCTATGAAAATACTCAAGCTTTCAACATCTCTGCGATGAGAAGCCATTTGTGTTCGAAGTGGGTATATGCAGGTTAGGTGCTGTTGTTCTTTTTTTCTTTTCTTTTTATCCTTTTTCTTTTCCTTTTTTTTTTTTTTAACTCCGCCTGCATGGTTATTCGGGTGAATTGAGTAACTTGATGACCATGTTGCCGGTCCCAAGCCCGGAAAAAGGAGGAGGGTTTTCAGGTGAGGTTAGGGTCCCGCCTGGTAAAAAACTTCTTGGTGTAAAACTTCTTGCTTCTTGGTGTAAAACTCCTGTTTTCTTGATACGATCGACTCAGGGTGTATAAAGACTGTTCCAACCTCCGGCTACATTAATTTTATAGCTTGAAGTCATTTTCTTTGCTATATGTTTCAGGTACATCCTAGTAGGCATCACATGGTCCTTGATTGCGATGATTCTACCTTCTGTTTCCGGAAGAGGTATTCCGCATGTAAGATTTCCATTGTTTCCAACTTATTCAAGTTACTATTTTCCAGGTGGCTAGGATACTTTCCATGGAGTGCCTTGGATTTCCATTCCGATATTAGTTCCTAATTTGTTTTTATGGGAGGCAGTTGGTGATCACGTTAGGCCAAATTGTGTGCTGAGATGTTTTCGTCAGCCTCACTCAAAGCCTGGAAAAGAGGTGAGTTGTTTCTATAAAAATACTTCCTCAAGCTTCCAACATCTCTGCGGTGAGTAGCCATTGGTGTTCGGATTCGGTATATGGAGGTTTAAGTAATTGGTTTTTCTTTTGTTCTTTTTTTTCTTTCCACCTTTTTTAACTCCGCCTGCATGGTTATTCGGGTGAATTGAGTAACTTGATGACCATGTTGCCGGTCCCAAGCCCGGAAAAAGGAGGAGGGGTTTTCAGGTGAGGTTAGGGTCCCGCCTGGTAAAAAACTTCTTGGTGTAAAACTTCTTGCTTCTTGGTGTAAAACTCCTGTTTTCTTGATACGATCGACTCAGGGTGTATAAAGACTGTTCCAACCTCCGGCTACATTAATTTAATAGCTTGAAGTCATTTTCTTTCCTATATGTTTCAGGTACATCCTAGTAGGCATCACATGGTCCTTGATTGCGATGATTCTACCTTCTGTTTCCGGAAGAGGTATTCCGCATGAAAGATTTCCATTGTTTCCAACTTATTCAAGTTAGTATTTTCCAGGTGGCTAGGGTACTTGCCATGGAGTGACTTGGATTTCCATTCCGATATTAGTTCCTTATTTGTTTGTATGGGAGGCAGTTGGTGATCACGTTGGGCCAAATTGAGTGCTGAGATGTTTTTGTCAGCCTCACAAAAAACCTGAAAAAGGGATGAGTTGTTTCTATGAAAATACTCAAGCTTTCAACATCTCTGCGGTGAGTAGCCATTCGTGTTCGAAGTGGGTATATGCAGGTTAAGTGCTGTTGTTCTTTTTTTCTTTTCTTTTTATCCTTTTTCTTTTCCTTTTTTTTTTTAACTCCGCCTGCATGGTTATTCGGGTGAATTGAGTAACTTGATGACCATGTTGCCGGTCCCTCCTCAAGCTTCCAACATCTCTGCGGTGAGTAGCCATTGGTGTTCGGATTCGGTATATGGAGGTTAAAGTAATTGGTTTTTCTTTTGTTCTTTTTTTTCTTTCCACCTTTTTTAACTCCGCCTGCATGGTTATTCGGGTGAATTGAGTAACTTGATGACCATGTTGCCGGTCCCAAGCCCGGAAAAAGGAGGAGGGTTTTCAGGTGAGGTTAGGGTCCCGCCTAGTAAAAAACTTCTGGGTGTAAAACTTCTTGCTTCTTGGTGTAAAACTCCTGTTTTCTTGATACGATCGACTCAGGGTGTATAAAAACTGTTCCAACCTCCGGCTACATTAATTTTATAGCTTGAAGTCATTTTCTTTGCTATATGTTTCAGGTACATCCTAGTGGGCATCACATGGTCCTTGATTGCGATGATTCTACCTTCTGTTTCCGGAAGAGGTATTCCGCATGTAAGATTTCCATTGTTTCCAACTTATTCAAGTTAGTATTTTCCAGGTGGCTAGGAACCTTGCCATGGAGGGCCTTGGATTTCCATTCCGATATTAGTTCCTCAGTTGTTTTTATGGGAGGCAGTTGGTGATCACGTTGGGCCAAATTGAGTGCTGAGATGTTTTTGTCAGCCTCCCAAAAAGCCTGAAAAAGAGATGAGTTGTTTTTATAAAAACACTTCCTCAAGCTTCCAACATCTCTGCGGTGAGTAGCCATTGGTGTTCGGATTCGGTATATGGAGGTTAAAGTAATTGGTTTTTCTTTTGTTCTTTTTTTTCTTTTTTTTACCTTTCCACCTTTTTTAACTCCGCCTGCATGGTTATTCGGGTGAATTGAGTAACTTGATGACCATGTTGCCGGTCCCAAGCCCGGAAAAAGGAGGAGGGTTTTCAGGTGAGGTTAGGGTCCCGCCTGGTAAAAAACTTCTTGGTGTAAAACTTCTTGCTTCTTGGTGTAAAACTCCTGTTTTCTTGATACGATCGACTCAGGGTGTATAAAGACTGTTCCAACCTCCGGCTACATTAATTTAGTAGCTTGAAGTCATTTTCTTTGCTATATGTTTCAGGAACATCCTAGTAGGCATCACATGGTCCTTGATTGCGATGTTTCTACCTTCTGTTTCCGGAAGAGGTATTCCGCATGTAAGATTTCCATCGTTTCCAACTTATTCAAGTTAGTATTTTCCAGGTGGCTAGGGTACTTGCCATGGAGTGCCTTGGATTTCCATTCCGATATTAGTTCCTTATTTGTTTTTATGGGAGGCAGTTGGTGATCACGTTGGGCCAAATTGAGTGCTGAGATGTTTTTGCCAGCCTCACAAAAAGCCTGAAAAAGGGATGAGTTGTTTCTATGAAAATACTCAAGCTTTCAACATCTCTGCGGTGAGTAGCCATTTGTGTTCGAAGTGGGTATATGCAGGTTAGGTGCTGTTGTTCTTCTTTTCTTTTCTTTTTATCCTTTTTCTTTTCCTTTTTTTTTTTTTTTAACTCCGCCTGCATGGTTATTCGGGTGAATTGAGTAACTTGATGACCATGTTGCCGGTCCCAAGCCCGGAAAAAGGAGGAGGGTTTTCAGGTGAGGTTAGGGTCCCGCCTGGTAAAAAACTTCTTGGTGTAAAACTTCTTGCTTCTTGGTGTAAAACTCCTGTTTTCTTGATACGATCGACTCAGGGTGTATAAAGACTGTTCCAACCTCCGTCTACATTAATTTTATAGCTTGAAGTCATTTTCTTTGCTATATGTTTCAGGTACATCCTAGTAGGCATCACATGGTCCTTGATTGCGATGATTCTACATTCTGTTTCCGGAAGAGGTATTCCGCATGTAAGATTTCCATTGTTTCCAACTCATTCAAGTTAGTATTTTCCAGGTGGCTAGGATACTTGCCATGGAGGGCCTTGGATTTACATTCCGATATTAGTTCTTCAGTTGTTTTTATGGGAGGCAGTTGGTGATCACGTTGGGCCAAATTGAGTGCTGAGATGTTTTTGTCAGCCTCCCAAAAAGCCTGAAAAAGAGATGAGTTGTTTTTATAAAAATACTTCCTCAAGCTTCCAACATCTTTGCGGTGAGTAGCCATTGGTATTCGGATTCGGTATATGGAGGTTAAAGTAATTGGTTTTTCTTTTGTTCTTTTTTTTCTTTTTTTTTCCTTTCCACCTTTTTTAACTCCGCCTGCATGGTCATTCGGGTGAATTGAGTAACTTGATGACCATGTTGCCGGTCCCAAGCCCGGAAAAAGGAGGAGGGTTTTCAGGTGAGGTTAGGGTCCCGCCTGGTAAAAAACTTCTTGGTGTAAAACTTCTTGCTTCTTGGTGTAAAACTCCTGTTTTCTTGATACGATCGACTCAGGGTGTATAAAGACTGTTCCAACCTCCGTCTACATTAATTTTATAGCTTTAAGTCATTTTCTTTGCTATATGTTTCAGGTACATCCTAGCAGGCATCACATGGTCCTTGATTGCGATGATTCTACATTCTGTTTCCGGAGGAGGTATTCCGCATGTAAGATTTCCATTGTTTCCAACTTATTCAAGTTAGTATTTTCCAGGTGGCTAGGATACTTGCCATGGAGGGCCTTGGATTTACATTCCGATATTAGTTCCTCAGTTGTTTTTATGGGAGGCAGTTGGTGATCACGTTGGGCCAAATTGAGTGCTGAGATGTTTTTGTCAGCCTCCCAAAAAGCCTTAAAAAGAGATGAGTTGTTTTTATGAAAATACTTCCTCAAGCTTCCAACATCTCTGCGGTGAGTAGCCATTGGTATTCGGATTCGGTATATGAAGGTTAAAGTAATTGGTTTTTCTTTTGTTCTTTTTTTTCTTTTTTTTTCCTTTCCACCTTTTTTAACTCCGCCTGCATGGTCATTCGGGTGAATTGAGTAACTTGATGACCATGTTGCCGGTCCCAAGCCCGGAAAAAGGAGGAGGGTTTTCAGGTGAGGTTAGGGTCCCGCCTGGTAAAAAACTTCTTGGTGTAAAACTTCTTGCTTCTTGGTGTAAAACTCCTGTTTTCTTGATACGATCGACTCAGGGTGTATAAAGACTGTTCCAACCTCCGGCTACATTTATTCAATAGCTTGAAGTCATTTTCTTTGCTATATGTTTCAGGTACATCCTAGTAGGCATCACATGGTCCTTGATCGCGATGATTCTACCTTCTGTTTCCGGAAGAGGTATTCCGCATGTAAGATTTCCATTGTTTCCAACTTATTCAAGTTAGTATTTTCCAGGTGGCTAGGGTACTTGCCATGGAGTGCCTTGGATTTCCATTCCGATATTAGTTCCTTATTTGTTTTTATGGGAGGCAGTTGGTGATCACGTTGGGCCAAATTGAGTGCTGAGATGTTTTTGTCAGCCTCACAAAAAGCCTGAAAAAGGGATGAGTTGTTTCTATGAAAATACTCAAGCTTTCAACATCTCTGCGGTGAGTAGCCATTTGTGTTCGAAGTGGGTATATGCAGGTTAGGTGCTGTTGTTCTTTTTTTCTTTTCTTTTTATCCTTTTTCTTTTCCTTTTTTTTTTTAACTCCGCCTGCATGGTTATTCGGGTGAATTGAGTAACTTGATGACCATGTTGCCGGTCCCAAGCCCGGAAAAAGGAGGAGGGTTTTCAGGTGAGGTTAGGGTCCCGCCTGGTAAAATTTTCTTGGTGTAAAACTCCTGTTTTCTTGATACGATCGACTCAGGGTGTATAAAGACTGTTCCAACCTCCGTCTACATTCATTTTATAGCTTGAAGTCATTTTCTTTGCTATATGTTTCAGGTACATCCAAGAAGGCATCACATGGTCCTTGATTGCGATGATTCTACATTCTGTTTCCGGAAGAGGTATTCCGCATGTAAGATTTCCATTGTTTCCAACTTATTCAAGTTAGTATTTTCCAGGTGGCTAGGATACTTGCCATGGAGGGCCTTGGATTTACATTCCGATATTAGTTCCTCAGTTGTTTATATGGGAGGCAGTTGGTGATCACGTTGGGCCAAATTGAGTGCTGAGATGTTTTTGTCAGCCTCCCAAAAAGCCTGAAAAAGAGATGAGTTGTTTTTATAAAAATACTTCCTCAAGCTTCCAACATCTCTGCGGTGAGTAGCCATTGGTATTCGGATTCGGTATATGGAGGTTAAAGTAATTGGTTTTTCTTTTGTTCTTTTTTTTCTTTTTTTTTCCTTTCCACCTTTTTTAACTCCGCCTGCATGGTCATTCGGGTGAATTGAGTAACTTGATGACCATGTTGCCGGTCCCAAGCCCGGAAAAAGGAGGAGGGTTTTCAGGTGAGGTTAGGGTCCCGCCTGGTAAAAAACTTCTTGGTGTAAAACTTCTTGCTTCTTGGTGTAAAACTCCTGTTTTCTTGATACGATCGACTCAGGGTGTATAAAGACTGTTCCAACCTCCGTCTACATTCATTTTATAGCTTGAAGTCATTTTCTTTGCTATATGTTTCAGGTACATCCTAGTAGGCATCACATGGTCCTTGATTGCGATGATTCTACATTCTGTTTCCGGAAGAGGTATTCCGCATGTAAGATTTCCATTGTTTCCAACTTATTCAAGTTAGTATTTTCCAGGTGGCTAGGATACTTGCCATGGAGGGCCTTGGATTTACATTCCGATATTAGTTCCTCAGTTGTTTTTATGGGAGGCAGTTGGTGATCACGTTGGGCCAAATTGAGTACTGAGATGTTTTTGTCAGCCTCCCAAAAAGCCTGAAAAAGAGATGAGTTGTTTTTATGAAAATACTTCCTCAAGCTTCCAACATCTCTGCGGTGAGTAGCCATTGGTATTCGGATTCGGTATATGGAGGTTGAAGTAATTGGTTTTTCTTTTGTTCTTTTTTTTCTTTTTTTTTCCTTTCCACCTTTTTTAACTCCGCCTGCATGGTCATTCGGGTGAATTGAGTAACTTGATGACCATGTTGCCGGTCCCAAGCCCGGAAAAAGGAGGAGGGTTTTCAGGTGAGGTTAGGGTCCCGCCTGGTAAAAAACTTCTTGGTGTAAAACTTCTTGCTTCTTGGTGTAAAACTCCTGTTTTCTTGATACGATCGACTCAGGGTGTATAAAGACTGTTCCAACCTCCGGCTACATTAATTTAATAGCTTGAAGTCATTTTCTTTGCTATATGTTTCAGGTACATCCTAGTAGGCATCACATGGTCCTTGATCACGATGATTCTACCTTCTGTTTCCGGAAGAGGTATTCCGCATGTAAGATTTCCATTGTTTCCAACTTATTCAAGTTAGTATTTTCCAGGTGGCTAGGGTACTTGCCATGGAGTGCCTTGGATTTCCATTCCGATATTAGTTCCTTATTTGTTTTTATGGGAGGCAGTTGGTGACCACGTTGGGCCAAATTGAGTGCTGAGATGTTTTTGTCAGCCTCACAAAAAGCCTGAAAAAGGGATGAGTTGTTTCTATTTAATACTCAAGCTTTCAACATCTCTGCGGTGAGTAGCCATTTGTGTTCGAAGTGGGTATATGCAGGTAAGGTGCTGTTGTTCTTTTTTTCTTTTCTTTTTATCCTTTTTCTTTTCCTTTTTTTTTTTTTTAACTCCGCCTGCATGGTTATTCGGGTGAATTGAGTAACTTGATGACCATGTTGCCGGTCCCAAGCCCGGAAAAAGGAGGAGGGTTTTCAGGTGAGGTTAGGGTCCCGCCTGGTAAAAAACTTCTTGGTGTAAAACTTCTTGCTTCTTGGTGTAAAACTCCTGTTTTCTTGATACGATCGACTCAGGGTGTATAAAGACTGTTCCAACCTCCGTCTACATTAATTTTATAGCTTGAAGTCATTTTCTTTGCTATATGTTTCAGGTACATCCTAGTAGGCATCACATGGTCCTTGATTGCGATGATTCTACATTCTGTTTCCGGAAGAGGTATTCCGCATGTAAGATTTCCATTGTTTCCAACTTATTCAAGTTAGTATTTTCCAGGTGGCTAGGATACTTGCCATGGAGGGCCTTGGATTTACATTCCGATATTAGTTCCTCAGTTGTTTTTATGGGAGGCAGTTGGTGATCACGTTGGGCCAAATTGAGTGCTGAGATGTTTTTGTCAGCCTCCCAAAAAGCCTGAAAAAGAGATGAGTTGTTTTTATAAAAATACTTCCTCAAGCTTCCAACATCTCTGCGGTGAGTAGCCATTGGTATTCGGATTCGGTATATGGAGGTTAAAGTAATTGGTTTTTCTTTTGTTCTTTTTTTTCTTTTTTTTTCCTTTCCACCTTTTTTAACTCCGCCTGCATGGTCATTCGGGTGAATTGAGTAACTTGATGACCATGTTGCCGGTCCCAAGCCCGGAAAAAGGAGGAGGGTTTTCAGGTGAGGTTAGGGTCCCGCCTGGTAAAAAACTTCTTGGTGTAAAACTTCTTGCTTCTTGGTGTAAAACTCCTGTTTTCTTGATACGATCGACTCAGGGTGTATAAAGACTGTTCCAACCTCCGGCTACATTAATTTAATAGCTTGAAGTCATTTTCTGTGCTATATGTTTCAGGTACATCCTAGTAGGCATCACATGGTCCTTGATCGCGATGATTCTACCTTCTGTTTCCGGAAGAGGTATTCCGCATGTAAGATTTCCATTGTTTCCAACTTATTCAAGTTAGTATTTTCCAGGTGGCTAGGGTACTTGCCATGGAGTGCCTTGGATTTCCATTCCGATATTAGTTCCTTATTTGTTTTTATGGGAGGCAGTTGGTGATCACGTTGGGCCAAATTGAGTGCTGAGATGTTTTTGTCAGCCTCACAAAAAGCCTGAAAAAGGGATGAGTTGTTTCTATGAAAATACTCAAGCTTTCAACATCTCTGCGGTGAGTAGCCATTTGTGTTCGAAGTGGGTATATGCAGGTTAGGTGCTGTTGTTTTTTTTTTCTTTTCTTTTTATCCTTTTTCTTTTCCTTTTTTTTTAACTCCGCCTGCATGGTTATTCGGGTGAATTGAGTAACTTGATGACCATGTTGCCGGTCCCAAGCCCGGAAAAAGGAGGAGGGTTTTCAGGTGAGGTTAGGGTCCCGCCTGGTAAAAACTTCTTGGTGTAAAACTTCTTGCTTCTTGGTGTAAAACTCCTGTTTTCTTGATACGATCGACTCAGGGTGTATAAAGACTGTTCCAACCTCCGTCTTCATTCATTTTATAGCTTGAAGTCATTTTCTTTGCTATATGTTTCAGGTACATCCTAGTAGGCATCACATGGTCCTTGATTGCGATGATTCTACATTCTGTTTCCGGAAGAGGTATTCCGCATGTAAGATTTCCATTGTTTCCAACTTATTCAAGTTAGTATTTTCCAGGTGGCTAGGATACTTGCCATGGAGGGCCTTGGATTTACATTCCGATATTAGTTCCTCAGTTGTTTTTATGGGAGGCAGTTGGTGATCACGTTGGGCCAAATTGAGTGCTGAGATGTTTTTGTCAGCCTCCCAAAAAGCCTGAAAAAGAGATGAGTTGTTTTTATAAAAATACTTCCTCAAGCTTCCAACATCTCTGCGGTGAGTAGCCATTGGTATTCGGATTCGGTATATGGAGGTTAAAGTAATTGGTTTTTCTTTTGTTCTTTTTTTTCTTTTTTTTTCCTTTCCACCTTTTTTAACTCCGCCTGCATGGTCATTCGGGTGAATTGAGTAACTTGATGACCATGTTGCCGGTCCCAAGCCCGGAAAAAGGAGGAGGGTTTTCAGGTGAGGTTAGGGTCCCGCCTGGTAAAAAACTTCTTGGTGTAAAACTTCTTGCTTCTTGGTGTAAAACTCCTGTTTTCTTGATACGATCGACTCAGGGTGTATAAAGACTGTTCCAACCTCCGGCTACATTAATTTAATAGCTTGAAGTCATTTTCTTTGCTATATGTTTCAGGTACATCCTAGTAGGCATCACATGGTCCTTGATCGCGATGATTCTACCTTCTGTTTCCGGAAGAGGTATTCCGCATGTAAGATTTCCATTGTTTCCAACTTATTCAAGTTAGTATTTTCCAGGTGGCTAGGGTACTTGCCATGGAGTGCCTTGGATTTCCATTCCGATATTAGTTCCTTATTTGTTTTTATGGGAGGCAGTTGGTGATCACGTTGGGCCAAATTGAGTGCTGAGATGTTTTTGTCAGCCTCACAAAAAGCCTGAAAAAGGGATGAGTTGTTTCTATGAAAATACTCAAGCTTTCAACATCTCTGCGGTGAGTAGCCATTTGTGTTCGAAGTGGGTATATGCAGGTTAGGTGCTGTTGTTCTTTTTTTCTTTTCTTTTTATCCTTTTTCTTTTCCTTTTTTTTTTTTTTAACTCCGCCTGCATGGTTATTCGGGTGAATTGAGTAACTTGATGACCATGTTGCCGGTCCCAAGCCCGGAAAAAGGAGGAGGGTTTTCAGGTGAGGTTAGGGTCCCGCCTGGTAAAAAACTTCTTGGTGTAAAACTTCTTGCTTCTTGGTGTAAAACTCCTGTTTTCTTGATACGATCGACTCAGGGTGTATAAAGACTGTTCCAACCTCCGTTTACATTAATTTTATAGCTTGAAGTCATTTTCTTTGCTATATGTTTCAGGTACATCCTAGTAGGCATCACATGGTCCTTGATTGCGATGATTCTACATTCTGTTTCCGGAAGAGGTATTCCGCATGTAAGATTTCCATTGTTTCCAACTTATTCAAGTTAGTATTTTCCAGGTGGCTAGGATACTTGCCATGGAGGGCCTTGGATTTACATTCCGATATTAGTTCCTCAGTTGTTTTTATGGGAGGCAGTTGGTGATCACGTTGGGCCAAATTGAGTGCTGAGATGTTTTTGTCAGCCTCCCAAAAAGCCTGAAAAAGAGATGAGTTGTTTTTATAAAAATACTTCCTCAAGCTTCCAACATCTCTGCGGTGAGTAGCCATTGGTATTCGGATTCGGTATATGGAGGTTAAAGTAATTGGTTTTTCTTTTGTTTTTTTTTTTCTTTTTTTTTCCTTTCCACCTTTTTTAACTCCGCCTGCATGGTCATTCGGGTGAATTGAGTAACTTGATGACCATGTTGCCGGTCCCAAGCCCGGAAAAAGGAGGAGGGTTTTCAGGTGAGGTCAGGGTCCCGCCTGGTAAAAAACTTCTTGCTTCTTGGTGTAAAACTCCTGTTTTCTTGATACGATCGACTCAGGGTGTATAAAGACTGTTCCAACCTCCGGCTACATTAATTTAATAGCTTGAAGTCATTTTCTTTGCTATATGTTTCAGGTACATCCTAGTAGGCATCACATGGTCCTTGATCGCGATGATTCTACATTCTGTTTCCGGAAGAGGTATTCCGCATGTAAGATTTCCATTGTTCCAACTTATTCAAGTTAGTATTTTCCAGGTGGCTAGGGTACTTGCCATGGAGTGCCTTGGATTTCCATTCCGATATTAGTTCCTTATTTGTTTTTATGGGAGGCAGTTGGTGATCACGTTGGGCCAAATTGAGAGCTGAGATGTTTTTGTCAGCCTCCCAAAAAGCCTGAAAAAGAGATGAGTTGTTTTTATAAAAATACTTCCTCAAGCTTCCAACATCTCTGCGGTGAGTAGCCATTGGTATTCGGATTCGGTATATGGAGGTTAAAGTAATTGGTTTTTCTTTTGTTCTTTTTTTTCTTTTTTTTTCCTTTCCACCTTTTTTAACTCCGCCTGCATGGTCATTCGGGTGAATTGAGTAACTTGATGACCATGTTGCCGGTCCCAAGCCCGGAAAAAGGAGGAGGGTTTTCAGGTGAGGTTAGGGTCTCGCCTGGTAAAAAACTTCTTGGTGTAAAACTTCTTGCTTCTTGGTGTAAAACTCCTGTTTTCTTGATACGATCGACTCAGGGTGTATAAAGACTGTTCCAACCTCCGGCTACATTAATTTTATAGCTATTAGTTCCTTATTTGTTTTTATGGGAGGCAGTTGGTGATCACGTTGGGCCAAATTGAGTGCTGAGATGTTTTTGTCAGCCTCACAAAAAGCCTGAAAAAGGGATGAGTTGTTTCTATGAAAATACTCAAGCTTTCAACATCTCTGCGGTGAGTAGCCATTTGTGTTCGAAGTGGGTATATGCAGGTTAGGTGCTGTTGTACTTTTTTTCTTTTCTTTTTATCCTTTTTCTTTTCCTTTTTTTTTTTAAATCCGCCTGCATGGTTATTCGGGTGAATTGAGTAACTTGATGACCATGTTGCCGGTCCCAAGCCCGGAAAAAGGAGGAGGGTTTTCAGGTGAGGTTAGGGTCCCGCCTGGTAAAAACTTCTTGGTGTAAAACTTCTTGCTTCTTGGTGTAAAACTCCTGTTTTCTTGATACGATCGACTCAGGGTGTATAAAGACTGTTCCAACCTCCGGCTACATTAATTTAATAGCTTGAAGTCATTTTCTTTGCTATATGTTTCAGGTACATCCTAGTAGGCATCACATGGTCCTTGATCGCGATGATTCTACATTCTGTTTCCGGAAGAGGTATTCCGCATGTAAGATTTCCATTGTTTCCAACTTATTCAAGTTAGTATTTTCCAGGTGGCTAGGGTACTTGCCATGGAGTGCCTTGGATTTCCATTCCGATATTAGTTCCTTATTTGTTTTTATGGGAGGCAGTTGGTGATCACGTTGGGCCAAATTGAGTGCTGAGATGTTTTTGTCAGCCTCACAAAAAGCCTGAAAAAGGGATGAGTTGTTTTTATAAAAATACTTCCTCAAGCTTCCAACATCTGTGCGGTGAGTAGCCATTGGTATTCGGATTCGGTATATGGAGGTTAAAGTAATTGGTTTTTCTTTTGTTCTTTTTTTTCTTTTTTTTTCCTTTCCACCTTTTTTAACTCCGCCTGCATGGTCATTCGGGTGAATTGAGTAACTTGATGACCATGTTGCCGGTCCCAAGCCCGGAAAAAGGAGGAGGGTTTTCAGGTGAGGTTAGGGTCCCGCCTGGTAAAAAACTTCTTGGTGTAAAACTTCTAGCTTCTTGGTGTAAAACTCCTGTTTTCTTGATACGATCGACTCAGGGTGTATAAAGACTGTTCCAACCTCCGTCCACATTAATTTTATAGCTTGAAGTCATTTTCTTTGCTATATGTTTCAGGTACATCCTAGTAGGCATCACATGGTCCTTGATTGCGATGATTCTACATTCTGTTTCCGGAAGAGGTATTCCGCATGTAAGATTTCCATTGTTTCCAACATATTCAAGTTAGTATTTTCCAGGTGGCTAGGATACTTGCCATGGAGGGCCTTGGATTTACATTCCGATATCAGTTCCTCAGTTGTTTTTATGGGAGGCAGTTGGTGATCACGTTGGGCCAAATTGAGTGCTGAGATGTTTTTGTCAGCCTCCCAAAAAGCCTGAAAAAGAGATGAGTTGTTTTTATAAAAATACTTCCTCAAGCTTCCAACATCTCTGCGGTGAGTAGCCATTGGTATTCGGATTCGGTATATGGAGGTTAAAGTAATTGGTTTTTCTTTTGTTCTTTTTTTTCTTTTTTTTTCCTTTCCACCTTTTTTAACTCCGCCTGCATGGTCATTCGGGTGAATTGAGTAACTTGATGACCATGTTGCCGGTCCCAAGCCCGGAAAAAGGAGGAGGGTTTTCAGGTGAGGTTAGGGTCCCGCCTGGTAAAAAACTTCTTGGTGTAAAACTTCTTGCTTCTTGGTGTAAAACTCCTGTTTTCTTGATACGATCGACTCAGGGTGTATAAAGACTGTTCCAACCTCCGGCTACATTAATTTAATAGCTTGAAGTCATTTTCTTTGCTATATGTTTCAGGTACATCCTAGTAGGCATCACATGGTCCTTGATCGCGATGATTCTACCTTCTGTTTCCGGAAGAGTAATTCCGCATGTAAGATTTCCATTGTATCCAACTTATTCAAGTTAGTATTTTCCAGGTGGCTAGGGTACTTGCCATGGAGTGCCTTGGATTTCCATTCCGATATTAGTTCCTTATTTGTTTTTATGGGAGGCAGTTGGTGATCACGTTGGGCCAAATTGAGTGCTGAGATGTTTTTGTCAGCCTCACAAAAAGCCTGAAAAAGGGATGAGTTGTTTCTATGAAAATACTCAAGCTTTCAACATCTCTGCGGTGAGTAGCCATTTGTGTTCGAAGTGGGTATATGCAGGTTAGGTGCTGTTGTTCTTTTTTTCTTTTCTTTTTATCCTTTTTCTTTTCCTTTTTTTTTTTTTTTAACTCCGCCTGCATGGTCATTCGGGTGAATTGAGTAACTTGATGACCATGTTGCCGGTCCCAAGCCCGGAAAAAGGAGGAGGGTTTTCAGGTGAGGTTAGGGTCCCGCCTGGTAAAAAACTTCTTTGTGTAAAACTTCTTGCTTCTTGGTGTAAAACTCCTGTTTTCTTGATACGATCGACTCAGGGTGTATAAAGACTGTTCCAACCTCCGTCTACATTAATTTTATAGCTTGAAGTCATTTTCTTTGCTATATGTTTCAGGTACATCCTAGTAGGCATCACATGGTCCTTGATTGCGATGATTCTACATTCTGTTTCCGGAAGAGGTATTCCGCATGTAAGATTTCCATTGTTTCCAACTTATTCAAGTTAGTATTTTCCAGGTGGCTAGGATACTTGCCATGGAGGGCCTTGGATTTACATTCCGATATTAGTTCCTCAGTTGTTTTTATGGGAGGCAGTTGGTGATCACGTTGGGCCAAATTGAGTGCTGAGATGTTTTTGTCAGCCTCCCAAAAAGCCTGAAAAAGAGATGAGTTGTTTTTATAAAAATACTTCCTCAAGCTTCCAACATCTCTGCGGTGAGTAGCCATTGGTATTCGGATTCGGTATATGGAGGTTAAAATAATTGGTTTTTCTTTTGTTCTTTTTTTTCTTTTTTTTTCCTTTCCACCTTTTTTAACTCCGCCTGCATTGTCATTCGGGTGAATTGAGTAACTTGATGACCATGTTGCCGGTCCCAAGCCCGGAAAAAGGAGGAGGGTTTTCAGGTGAGGTTAGGGTCCCGCCTGGTAAAAAACTTCTTGGTGTAAAACTTCTTGCTTCTTGGTGTAAAACTCCTGTTTTCTTGATACGATCGACTCAGGGTGTATAAAGACTGTTCCAACCTCCGGCTACATTAATTTAATAGCTTGAAGTCATTTTCTTTGCTATATGTTTCAGGTACATCCTAGTAGGCATCACATGGTCCTTGATCGCGATGATTCTACCTTCTGTTTCCGGAAGAGGTATTCCGCATGTAAGATTTCCATTGTTTCCAACTTATTCAAGTTAGTATTTTCCAGGTGGCTAGGGTACTTGCCATAGAGTGCCTTGGATTTCCATTCCGATATTAGTTCCTTATTTGTTTTTATGGGAGGCAGTTGGTGATCACGTTGGGCCAAATTGAGTGCTGAGATGTTTTTGTCAGCCTCACAAAAAGCCTGAAAAAGGGATGAGTTGTTTCTATGAAAATACTCAAGCTTTCAACATCTCTGCGGTGAGTAGCCATTTGTGTTCGAAGTGGGTATATGCAGGTTAGGTGCTGTTGTTCTTTTTTTCTTTTCTTTTTATCATTTTTCTTTTCCTTTTTTTTTTTTAACTCCGCCTGCATGGTTATTCGGGTGAATTGAGTAACTTGATGACCATGTTGCCGGTCCCAAGCCCGGAAAAAGGAGGAGGGTTTTCAGGTGAGGTTAGGGTCCCGCCTGGTAAAAACTTCTTGGTGTAAAACTTCTTGCTTCTTGGTGTTAAACTCCTGTTTTCTTGATACGATCGACTCAGGGTGTATAAAGACTGTTCCAACCTCCATCTACATTCATTTTATAGCTTGAAGTCATTTTCTTTGCTATATGTTTCAGGTACATCCTAGTAGGCATCACATGGTCCTTGATTGCGATGATTCTACATTCTGTTTCCGGAAGAGGTATTCCGCATGTAAGATTTCCATTGTTTCCAACTTATTCAAGTTAGTATTTTCCAGGTGGCTAGGGTACTTGCCATGGAGTGCCTTGGATTTCCATTCCGATATTAGTTCCTCAGTTGTTTTTATGGGAGGCAGTTGGTGATCACGTTGGGCCAAATTGAGTGCTGAGATGTTTTTGTCAGCCTCCCAAAAAACCTGAAGAAGAGATGAGTTGTTTTTATAAAAATACTTCCTCAAGCTTCCAACATCTCTGCGGTGAGTAGCCATTGGTATTCGGATTCGGTATATGGAGGTTAAAGTAATTGGTTTTTTTTTTGTTCTTTTTTTTTCCTTTCCACCTTTTTTAACTCCGCCTGCATGGTCATTCGGGTGAATTGAGTAACTTGATGACCATGTTGCCGGTCCCAAGCCCGGAAAAAGGAGGAGGGTTTTCAGGTGAGGTTAGGGTCCCGCCTGGTAAAAAACTTCTTGGTGTAAAACTTCTTGCTTCTTGGTGTAAAACTCCTGTTTTCTTGATACGATCGACTCAGGGTGTATAAAGACTGTTCCAACCTCCGGCTACATTAATTTAATAGCTTGAAGTCATTTTCTTTGCTATATGTTTCAGGTACATCCTAGTAGGCATCACATGGTCCTTGATCGCGATGATTCTACCTTCTGTTTCCGGAAGAGGTATTCCGCATGTAAGATTTCCATTGTTTCCAACTTATTCAAGTTAGTATTTTCCAGGTGGCTAGGGTACTTGCCATGGAGTGCCTTGGATTTTCATTCCGATATTAGTTCCTTATTTGTTTTTATGGGAGGCAGTTGGTGATCACGTTGGGCCAAATTGAGTGCTGAGATGTTTTTGTCAGCCTCACAAAAAGCCTGAAAAAGGGATGAGTTGTTTCTATGAAAATACTCAAGCTTTCAACATCTCTGCGGTGAGTAGCCATTTGTGTTCGAAGTGGGTATATGCAGGTTAGGTGCTGTTGTTCTTTTTTTCTTTTCTTTTTATCATTTTTCTTTTCCTTTTTTTTTTTTAACTCCGCCTGCATGGTTATTCGGGTGAATTGAGTAACTTGATGACCATGTTGCCGGTCCCAAGCCCGGAAAAAGGAGGAGGGTTTTCAGGTGAGGTTAGGGTCCCGCCTGGTAAAAACTTCTTGGTGTAAAACTTCTTGCTTCTTGGTGTTAAACTCCTGTTTTCTTGATACGATCGACTCAGGGTGTATAAAGACTGTTCCAACCTCCATCTACATTCATTTTATAGCTTGAAGTCATTTTCTTTGCTATATGTTTCAGGTACATCCTAGTAGGCATCACATGGTCCTTGATTGCGATGATTCTACATTCTGTTTCCGGAAGAGGTATTCCGCATGTAAGATTTCCATTGTTTCCAACTTATTCAAGTTAGTATTTTCCAGGTGGCTAGGGTACTTGCCATGGAGTGCCTTGGATTTCCATTCCGATATTAGTTCCTCAGTTGTTTTTATGGGAGGCAGTTGGTGATCACGTTGGGCCAAATTGAGTGCTGAGATGTTTTTGTCAGCCTCCCAAAAAGCCTGAAAAAGAGATGAGTTGTTTTTATAAAAATACTTCCTCAAGCTTCCAACATCTCTGCGGTGAGTAGCCATTGGTATTCGGATTCGGTATATGGAGGTTAAAGTAATTGGTTTTTTTTTTGTTCTTTTTTTTTCCTTTCCACCTTTTTTAACTCCGCCTGCATGGTCATTCGGGTGAATTGAGTAACTTGATGACCATGTTGCCGGTCCCAAGCCCGGAAAAAGGAGGAGGGTTTTCAGGTGAGGTTAGGGTCCCGCCTGGTAAAAAACTTCTTGGTGTAAAACTTCTTGCTTCTTGGTGTAAAACTCCTGTTTTCTTGATACGATCGACTCAGGGTGTATAAAGACTGTTCCAACCTCCGGCTACATTAATTTAATAGCTTGAAGTCATTTTCTTTGCTATATGTTTCAGGTACATCCTAGTAGGCATCACATGGTCCTTGATCGCGATGATTCTACCTTCTGTTTCCGGAAGAGGTATTCCGCATGTAAGATTTCCATTGTTTCCAACTTATTCAAGTTAGTATTTTCCAGGTGGCTAGGGTACTTGCCATGGAGTGCCTTGGATTTCCATTCCGATATTAGTTCCTTATTTGTTTTTATGGGAGGCAGTTGGTGATCACGTTGGGCCAAATTGAGTGCTGAGATGTTTTTGTCAGCCTCACAAAAAGCCTGAAAAAGGGATGAGTTGTTTCTATGAAAATACTCAAGCTTTCAACATCTCTGCGGTGAGTAGCCATTTGTGTTCGAAGTGGGTATATGCAGGTTAGTTGCTGTTGTTCTTTTTTTTTTTCCTTTTTTTCAACTCATTCTGCATGGTTATTCGGGTGAATTGAGTAACTTGATGACCATGTTGCCGGTCCCAAGCCCGGCAAAAGGAGGAAGGTTTTCAGGTGAGGTTAGGGTCCCGCCTGGTAAAAAACTTCTTGGTGTAAAACTTCTTGCTTCTTGGTGTAAAACTACTGTTTTCTTGATACGATCGACTCAGGGTGTATAAAGACTGTTCCAACCTCCGGCTACATTAATTTTATAGCTTGAAGTCATTTTCTTTGCTATATGTTTCAGGTACATCCTAGTAGGCATCACATGGTCCTTGATTGCGATGATTCTACCTTCTGTTTCCGGAAGAGGTATTCCGCATGTAAGATTTCCATTGTTTCCAACTTATTCAAGTTAGTATTTTCCAGGTGGCGAGGGTACTTGCCATGGAGTGCCTTGGATTTCCATTCCGATATTAGTTCCTAATTTGTTTTTATGGGAGGCAGTTGGTGATCACGTTAGGCCAAATTGAGTGCTGAGATGTTTTCGTCAGCCTCACTCAAAGCCTGGCAAAGAGGTGAGTTGTTTTTATAAAAATACTTCCTCAAGCTTCCAACATCTCTGCGGTGAGTAGCCATTGGTGTTCGGATTCGGTATATGGAGGTTAAAGTAATTGGTTTTTCCTTTGTTCTTTTTTTCTTTTTTTTTTTCCTTTCCACCTTTTTCAACTCCGCCTGCATGGTTATTCGGGTGAATTGAGTAACTTGATGACCATGTTGCCGGTCCCAAGCCCGGAAAAAGGAGGAGGGTTTTCAGGTGAGGTTAGGGTCCCGCCTGGTAAAAAACTTCTTGGTGTAAAACTTCTTGCTTCTTGGTGTAAAACTCCTGTTTTCTTGATACGATCGACTCAGGGTGTATAAAGACTGTTCCAACCTCCGGCTACATTAATTTAATAGCTTGAAGTCATTTTCTTTGCTATATGTTTCAGGTACATCCTAGTAGGCATCACATGGTCCTTGATTGCGATAATTCTACCTTCTGTTTCCGGAAGAGGTATTCCGCATGTAAGATTTCCATTGTTTCCAACTTATTCAAGTTAGTATTTTCCAGGTGGCTAGGATACTTGCCATGGAGGGCCTTGGATTTCCATTCCGATATTAGTTCCTCAGTTGTTTTTATGGAAGGCAGTTGGTGATCACGTTGGGCCAAATTGAGTACCGAGATATTTTTGTCAGCCTCACAAAAAGCCTGAAAAAGAGATGAGTTGTTTCTATGAAAATACTCAAGCTTTCAACATCTCTGCGGTGATTAGCCATTTGTGTTCGAAGTGGGTATATGCAGGTTAGTTGCTGTTGTTCTTTTTTTCTTTTCTTTTTTTCCTTTTTCTTTTCCTTTTTTTATTTAACTCCGCCTGCATGGTTATTCGGGTGAATTGAGTAACTTGATGACCATGTTGCCGGTC
Source organism: Harmonia axyridis (assembly GCF_914767665.1). Classification (NCBI taxonomy): domain Eukaryota; kingdom Metazoa; phylum Arthropoda; class Insecta; order Coleoptera; family Coccinellidae; genus Harmonia; species Harmonia axyridis. The sequence continues at coordinate 5,479,034 of NC_059508.1, forward strand.
CCAAGCCCGGAAAAAGGAGGAGGGTTTTCAGGAGAGGTTAGGGTCCCGCCTGGTAAAAAACTTCTTGGTGTAAAACTTCTTGCTTCTTGGTGTAAAACTCCTGTTTTCTTGATACGATCGACTCAGGGTGTATAAAGACTGTTTCAACCTCCGGCTACATTAATTTAATAGCTTGAAGTCATTTTCTTTGCTATATGTTTCAGGTACATCCTAGTAGGCATCACATGGTCCTTGATTGCGATGATTCTACCTTCTGATTCCGGGAGAGGTATTCCGCATGTAAGATTTCCATTGTTTCCAACTTATTCAAGTTAGTATTTTCCAGGTGGCTAGGGTACTTGCCATGGAGTGCCTTGGATTTCCATTCCGATATTAGTTCCTTATTTGTTTTTATGGGAGGCAGTTGGTGATCACGTTGGGCCAAATTGAGTGCTGAGATGTTTTTGTCAGCCTCACAAAAAGCCTGAAAAAGGAATGAGTTGTTTCTATGAAAATACTCAAGCTTTCAACATCTCTGCGGTGAGTAGCCATTTGTGTTCGAATTGGGTATATGCAGGTTAGTTGCTGTTGTTCTTTTTTTTCTTTTTTTTCAACTCTGCCTGCATGGTTATTCGGGTGAATTGAGTAACTTGATGACCATGTTGCCGGTCCCAAGCCCGGAAAAAGGAGGAGGGGTTTTCAGGTGAGGTTAGGGTCCCGCCTGGTAAAAAACTTCTTGGTGTAAAACTTCTTGCTTCTTGGTGTAAAACTCCTGTTTTCTTGATACGATCGACTTAGGGTTTATAAAGACTGTTCCAACCTCCGGCTACATTAATTTTATAGCTTGAAGTCATTTTCTTTGCTATATGTTTCAGGTTCATCCTAGTAGGCATCACATGGTCCTTGATTGCGATGATTCTACCTTCTGTTTCCGGGAGAGGTATTCCGCATGTAAGATTTCCATTGTTTCCAACTTATTCAAGTTAGTATTTTCCAGGTGGCTAGGGTACTTGCCATGGAGTGCCTTGGATTTCCATTCCGATATTAGTTCCTTATTTGTTTTTATGGGAGGCAGTTGGTGATCACGTTGGGCCAAATTGAGTGCTGAGATGTTTTTGTCAGCCTCACAAAAAGCCTGAAAAAGGAATGAGTTGTTTCTATGAAAATACTCAAGCTTTCAACATCTCTGCGGTGAGTAGCCATTTGTGTTCGAATTGGGTATATGCAGGTTAGTTGCTGTTGTTCTTTTTTTTCTTTTTTTTCAACTCTGCCTGCATGGTTATTCGGGTGAATTGAGTAACTTGATGACCATGTTGCCGGTCCCAAGCCCGGAAAAAGGAGGAGGGTTTTCAGGTGAGGTTAGGGTCCCGCCTGGTAAAAAACTTCTTGGTGTAAAACTTCTTGCTTCTTGGTGTAAAACTCCTGTTTTCTTGATACGATCGACTTAGGGTTTATAAAGACTGTTCCAACCTCCGGCTACATTAATTTTATAGCTTGAAGTCATTTTCTTTGCTATATGTTTCAGGTTCATCCTAGTAGGCATCACATGGTCCTTGATTGCGATGATTCTACCTTCTGTTTCCGGAAGAGGTATTCCGCATGTAAGATTTCCATTGTTTCCAACTTATTCAAGTTAGTATTTTCCAGGTGGCTAGGGTACTTGCCATGGAGTGCCTTGGATTTCCATTCCGATATTAGTTCCTAATTTGTTTTTATGGGAGGCAGTTGGTGATCACGTTAGGCCAAATTGAGTGCTGAGATGTTTTCGTCAGCCTCACTCAAAGCCCGGAAAGGAGGTGAGTTGTTTTTATAAAAATACTTCCTCAAGCTTCCAACATCTCTGCGGTGAGTAGCCATTGGTGTTCGGATTCGGTATATGGAGGTTGAAGTAATTGGTTTTTCTTCTGTTCTTTTTTTTCTTTTTTTTTATTTTTTTTTTCCTTTCCACCTTTTTTTAACTCCGCCTGCATGGTTATTCGGGTGAATTGAGTAACTTGATGACCATGTTGCCGGTCCCAAGCCCGGAAAAAGGAGGAGGGTTTTCAGGTGAGGTTAGGGTCCCGCCTGGTAAAAAACTTCTTGGTGTAAAACTTTTTGCTTCTTGGTGTAAAACTCCTGTTTTCTTGATACGATCGACTCAGGCTGTATAAAGACTGTTCCATCCTCCGGCTACATTAATTTTATAGCTTGAAGTCATTTTCTTTGCTATATGTTTCAGGTACATCCTAGTAGGCATCACATGGTCCTTGATTGCGATGATTCTACCTTCTATTTCCGGAAGAGGTATTCCGCATGTAAGATTTCCATTGTTTCCAACTTATTCAAGTTAGTATTTTCCAGGTGGCTAGGGTACTTGCCATGGAGTGCCTTGGATTTCCATTCCGATATTAGTTCCTTATTTGTTTTTATGGGAGGCAGTTGGTGATCACGTTGGGCCAAATTGAGTGCTGAGATGTTTTTGTCAGCCTCACAAAAAGCCTGAAAAAGGGATGAGTTGTTTCTATGAAAATACTCAAGCTTTCAACATCTCTGCGGTGAGTAGCCATTTGTGTTCGAAGTGGGTATATGCAGGTTAGGTGCTGTTGTTCTTTTTTTCTTTTCTTTTTATCCTTTTTCTTTTCCTTTTTTTTTTTTTTTTAACTCCGCCTGCATGGTCATTCGGGTGAATTGAGTAACTTGATGACCATGTTGCCGGTCCCAAGCCCGGAAAAAGGAGGAGGGTTTTCAGGTGAGGTTAGGGTCCCGCCTGGTAAAAAACTTCTTTGTGTAAAACTTCTTGCTTCTTGGTGTAAAACTCCTGTTTTCTTGATACGATCGACTCAGGGTGTATAAAGACTGTTCCAACCTCCGTCTACATTAATTTTATAGCTTGAAGTCATTTTCTTTGCTATATGTTTCAGGTACATCCTAGTAGGCATCACATGGTCCTTGATTGCGATGATTCTACATTCTGTTTCCGGAAGAGGTATTCCGCATGTAAGATTTCCATTGTTTCCAACTTATTCAAGTTAGTATTTTCCAGGTGGCTAGGATACTTGCCATGGAGGGCCTTGGATTTACATTCCGATATTAGTTCCTCAGTTCTTTTTATGGGAGGCAGTTGGTGATCACGTTGGGCCAAATTGAGTGCTGAGATGTTTTTGTCAGCCTCCCAAAAAGCCTGAAAAAGAGATGAGTTGTTTTTATGAAAATACTTCCTCAAGCTTCCAACATCTCTGCGGTGAGTAGCCATTGGTATTCGGATTCGGTATATGGAGGTTAAAGTAATTGGTTTTTCTTTTGTTCTTTTTTTTCTTTTTTTTTCCTTTCCACCTTTTTTAACTCCGCCTGCATGGTCATTCGGGTGAATTGAGTAACTTGATGACCATGTTGCCGGTCCCAAGCCCGGAAAAAGGAGGAGGGTTTTCAGGTGAGGTTAGGGTCCCGCCTGGTAAAAAACTTCTTGGTGTAAAACTTCTTGCTTCTTGGTGTAAAACTCCTGTTTTCTTGATACGATCGACTCAGGGTGTATAAAGACTGTTCCAACCTCCGGCTACATTAATTTAATAGCTTGAAGTCATTTTCTTTGCTATATGTTTCAGGTACATCCTAGTAGGCATCACATGGTCCTTGATCGCGATGATTCTACCTTCTGTTTCCGGAAGAGGTATTCCGCATGTAAGATTTCCATTGTTTTCAACTTATTCAAGTTAGTATTTTCCAGGTGGCTAGGGTACTTGCCATGGAGTGCCTTGGATTTCCATTCCGATATTAGTTCCTTATTTGTTTTTATGGGAGGCAGTTGGTGATCACGTTGGGCCAAATTGAGTGCTGAGATGTTTTTGTCAGCCTCACGAAAAGCCTGAAAAAGGGATGAGTTGTTTCTATGAAAATACTCAAGCTTTCAACATCTCTGCGGTGAGTAGCCATTTGTGTTCGAAGTGGGTGTATGCAGGTTAGGTGCTGTTGTTCTTTTTTTCTTTTCTTTTTATCCTTTTTCTTTTTCTTTTCCTTTTTTATTTTTTTAACTCCGCCTGCATGGTTATTCGGGTGAATTGAGTAACTTGATGACCATGTTGCCGGTCCCAAGCCCGGAAAAAGGAGGAGGGTTTTCAGGTGAGGTTAGGGTCCCGCCTGGTAAAAAACTTCTTGGTGTAAAACTTCTTGCTTCTTGGTGTAAAACTCCTGTTTTCTTGATACGATCGACTCAGGGTGTATAAAGACTGTTCCAACCTCCGTCTACATTAATTTTATAGCTTGAAGTCATTTTCTTTGCTATATGTTTCAGGTACATCCTAGTAGACATCACATGGTCCTTGATTGCGATGCTTCTACCTTCTGTTTCTGGAAAAGGTATTCCGCATGTAAGATTTCCATTGTTTCCAACTTATTCAATTCAGTATTTTCCAGGTGGCTAGGGTACTTGCCATGGAGTGCCTTGTATTTCCATTTCGATATTAGTTCCTAATTTGTTTTTATGGGAGGCAGTTGGTGATCACGTTAGGCCAAATTGAGTGCTGAGATGTTTTTGTCAGTCTCACAAAAAGCCTGAAAAAGGGATGAGTTGTTTCTATGAAAATACTCAAGCTCTCAACATCTCTGCGGTGAGTAGCCATTTGTGTTCGAAGTGGGTATATGCAGGTTAGTTGCTGTTGTTCTTTTTTTTTTTTCCTTTTTTTTTAACTCATTCTGCATGGTTATTCGGGTGAATTGAGTAACTTGATGACCATGTTGCCGGTCCCAAGCCCGGCAAAAGGAGGAAGGTTTTCAGGTGAGGTTAGGGTCCCGCCTGGTAAAAAACTTCTTGGTGTAAAACTTCTTGCTTCTTGGTGTAAAACTACTGTTTTCTTGATACGATCGACTCAGGGTGTATAAAGACTGTTCCAACCTCCGGCTACATTAATTTTATAGCTTGAAGTCATTTTCTTTGCTATATGTTTCAGGTACATCCTAGTAGGCATCACATGGTCCTTGATTGCGATGATTCTACCTTCTGTTTCCGGAAGAGGTATTCCGCATGTAAGATTTCCATTGTTTCCAACTTATTCAAGTTAGTATTTTCCAGGTGGCCAGGGTACTTGCCATGGAGTGCCTTGGATTTCCATTCCGATATTAGTTCCTTATTTGTTTTTATGGGAGGCAGTTGGTGATCACGTTGGGCCAAATTGAGTGCTGAGATGTTTTTGTCAGCCTCACAAAAAGCCTGAAAAAGGGATGAGTTGTTTCTATGAAAATACTCAAGCTTTCAACATCTCTGCGGTGAGTAGCCATTTGTGTTCGAAGTGGGTGTATGCAGGTTAGGTGCTGTTGTTCTTTTTTTCTTTTCTTTTTATCCTTTTTCTTTTTCTTTTCCTTTTTTATTTTTTTAACTCCGCCTGCATGGTTATTCGGGTGAATTGAGTAACTTGATGACCATGTTGCCGGTCCCAAGCCCGGAAAAAGGAGGAGGGTTTTCAGGTGAGGTTAGGGTCCCGCCTGGTAAAAAACTTCTTGGTGAAAAACTTCTTGCTTCTTGGTGTAAAACTCCTGTTTTCTTGATACGATCGACTCAGGGTGTATAAAGACTGTTCCAACCTCCGGCTACAATAATTTTATAGCTTGAAGTCATTTTCTTTGCTATATGTTTCAGGTACATCCTAGTAGGCATCACATGGTCCTTGATTGCGATGATTCTACCTTCTGTTTCCGGAAGAGGTATTCCGCATGTAAGATTTCCATTGTTTCCAACTTATTCAAGTTAGTATTTTCCAGGTGGCGAGGGTACTTGCCATGGAGTGCCTTGGATTTCCATTCCGATATTAGTTCCTAATTTGTTTTTATGGGAGGCAGTTGGTGATCACGTTAGGCCAAATTGAGTGCTGAGATGTTTTCGTCAGCCTCACTCAAAGCCTGGCAAAGAGGTGAGTTGTACTTATAAAAATACTTCCTCAAGCTTCCAACATCTCTGCGGTGAGTAGCCATTGGTGTTCGGATTCGGTATATGGAGGTTAAAGTAATTGGTTTTTCCTTTGTTCTTTTTTTCTTTTTTTTTTTCCTTTCCACCTTTTTCAACTCCGCCTGCATGGTTATTCGGGTGAATTGAGTAACTTGATGACCATGTTGCCGGTCCCAAGCCCGGAAAAAGGAGGAGGGTTTTCAGGTGAGGTTAGGGTCCCGCCTGGTAAAAAACTTCTTGGTGTAAAACTTCTTGCTTCTTGGTGTAAAACTCCTGTTTTCTTGATACGATCGACTCAGGGTGTATAAAGACTGTTCCAACCTCCGGCTACATTAATTTAATAGCTTGAAGTCATTTTCTTTGCTATATGTTTCAGGTACATCCTAGTAGGCATCACATGGTCCTTGATTGCGATAATTCTACCTTCTGTTTCCGGAAGAGGTATTCCGCATGTAAGATTTCCATTGTTTCCAACTTATTCAAGTTAGTATTTTCCAGGTGGCTAGGATACTTGCCATGGAGGGCCTTGGATTTCCATTCCGATATTAGTTCCTCAGTTGTTTTTATGGAAGGCAGTTGGTGATCACGTTGGGCCAAATTGAGTACCGAGATATTTTTGTCAGCCTCACAAAAAGCCTGAAAAAGAGATGAGTTGTTTCTATGAAAATACTCAAGCTTTCAACATCTCTGCGGTGATTAGCCATTTGTGTTCGAAGTGGGTATATGCAGGTTAGTTGCTGTTGTTCTTTTTTTCTTTTCTTTTTTTCCTTTTTCTTTTCCTTTTTTTATTTAACTCCGCCTGCATGGTTATTCGGGTGAATTGAGTAACTTGATGACCATGTTGCCGGTCCCAAGCCCGGAAAAAGGAGGAGGGTTTTCAGGAGAGGTTAGGGTCCCGCCTGGTAAAAAACTTCTTGGTGTAAAACTTCTTGCTTCTTGGTGTAAAACTCCTGTTTTCTTGATACGATCGACTCAGGGTGTATAAAGACTGTTTCAACCTCCGGCTACATTAATTTAATAGCTTGAAGTCATTTTCTTTGCTATATGTTTCAGGTACATCCTAGTAGGCATCACATGGTCCTTGATTGCGATGATTCTACCTTCTGATTCCGGGAGAGGTATTCCGCATGTAAGATTTCCATTGTTTCCAACTTATTCAAGTTAGTATTTTCCAGGTGGCTAGGGTACTTGCCATGGAGTGCCTTGGATTTCCATTCCGATATTAGTTCCTTATTTGTTTTTATGGGAGGCAGTTGGTGATCACGTTGGGCCAAATTGAGTGCTGAGATGTTTTTGTCAGCCTCACAAAAAGCCTGAAAAAGGAATGAGTTGTTTCTATGAAAATACTCAAGCTTTCAACATCTCTGCGGTGAGTAGCCATTTGTGTTCGAATTGGGTATATGCAGGTTAGTTGCTGTTGTTCTTTTTTTTCTTTTTTTTCAACTCTGCCTGCATGGTTATTCGGGTGAATTGAGTAACTTGATGACCATGTTGCCGGTCCCAAGCCCGGAAAAAGGAGGAGGGTTTTCAGGTGAGGTTAGGGTCCCGCCTGGTAAAAAACTTCTTGGTGTAAAACTTCTTGCTTCTTGGTGTAAAACTCCTGTTTTCTTGATACGATCGACTTAGGGTTTATAAAGACTGTTCCAACCTCCGGCTACATTAATTTTATAGCTTGAAGTCATTTTCTTTGCTATATGTTTCAGGTTCATCCTAGTAGGCATCACATGGTCCTTGATTGCGATGATTCTACCTTCTGTTTCCGGAAGAGGTATTCCGCATGTAAGATTTCCATTGTTTCCAACTTATTCAAGTTAGTATTTTCCAGGTGGCTAGGGTACTTGCCATGGAGTGCCTTGGATTTCCATTCCGATATTAGTTCCTAATTTGTTTTTATGGGAGGCAGTTGGTGATCACGTTAGGCCAAATTGAGTGCTGAGATGTTTTCGTCAGCCTCACTCAAAGCCCGGAAAGGAGGTGAGTTGTTTTTATAAAAATACTTCCTCAAGCTTCCAACATCTCTGCGGTGAGTAGCCATTGGTGTTCGGATTCGGTATATGGAGGTTGAAGTAATTGGTTTTTCTTCTGTTCTTTTTTTTCTTTTTTTTTATTTTTTTTTTCCTTTCCACCTTTTTTTAACTCCGCCTGCATGGTTATTCGGGTGAATTGAGTAACTTGATGACCATGTTGCCGGTCCCAAGCCCGGAAAAAGGAGGAGGGTTTTCAGGTGAGGTTAGGGTCCCGCCTGGTAAAAAACTTCTTGGTGTAAAACTTTTTGCTTCTTGGTGTAAAACTCCTGTTTTCTTGATACGATCGACTCAGGCTGTATTAAGACTGTTCCATCCTCCGGCTACATTAATTTTATAGCTTGAAGTCATTTTCTTTGCTATATGTTTCAGGTACATCCTAGTAGGCATCACATGGTCCTTGATTGCGATGATTCTACCTTCTATTTCCGGAAGAGGTATTCCGCATGTAAGATTTCCATTGTTTCCAACTTATTCAAGTTAGTATTTTCCAGGTGGCTAGGGTACTAGCCATGGAGTGCCTTGGATTTCCATTCCGATATTAGTTCCTTATTTGTTTTTATGGGAGGCAGTTGGTGATCACGTTAGGCCAAATTGAGTGCTGAGATGTTTTCGTCAGCCTCACTCAAAGCCTGGAAAAGAAATGAGTTGTTCTCATAAAAATACTTCCTCAAGCTTCCAACATCTCTGCGGTGAGTAGCCATTGGTGTTCGGATTCGGTATATGGAGGTTAAAGTAATTGCTTTTTTTTTTGTTCTTTTTCTTCTTTTTTTTTTTCCTTTCCACCTTTTTTAACTCCGCCTGCATGGTTATTCGGGTGAATTGAGTAACTTGATGACCATGTTGCCGGTCCCAAGCCCGGAAAAAGGAGGAGGGTTTTCAGGTGAGGTTAGGGTCCCGCCTGGTAAAAAACGGAAAAAAATCATAATGTTCACGTACAGGGTGATTCAATATTCACGAAAATAGGAAAAGTCTGAAATTTTCCTAGTCCGGATCTGATTTACTCAAATTCAGAAATATTGAAGAAGGCGATAGGAAAGTGTGAAAAAACTTCAAAATTTGAAATTATTCGGTAGATTAGTTGAAGAGTTATTCAACAGTGAAATTTCACTCATAATATGAACATCACCCTGTATATCCCAAACGAAGGCACTCAGGCGATTGAAACCTCATGATACGGGTCCTCCTTGATGACTTTAATTCATGGTTTGTCGCATTCTTCCCGGGACACCCTGTATAGGCTAAATGTGCACAGTGTCAATGTCCGCAGTTCATCATATATTAGTATCTCACGCCACATAGCATCTAAATTCAAAAATTCCTTCTCATATCAGGCCCCTTTTGTTTACAATTATATCGATCATGATATAAATGCAACATCATTGAATGTTTTTGAGTCAAAAATTAAAAAATTACTTCTATTCTGTAAGGGTTTCACTGCTTCGTAAAGGCCAGAATATAATTGTTTAATTTTCTTTTCTTCTTGTTAATCATAAAGGTAGATTTTTTTGTTTGGGATTGAGGGATATATTGTTATATTGAGGGTTGAAGTTTAAGATTAGCGTAAGCTAAACTTTGGCCCAATAATGACGCTTATTATTAGGAAGACGATTATTAAAAACACTCTGTCTCTCATTAAACATATATCCAAGAAATCTTGAGTAGTCTGCAAAAGACCCACATTTCAAATGCTTCGATTCACATCAGAGATGACAACTAGAGTGTCCAGGTTTTCATATAAAAATAGAATTTAACCATTCGATGTCCAACGATGCGTCATTTATCGTCAATCGTCATTCGCTCATGTGCTGATCTAGCATACTCTATTCTTGATCTTATTTCGATGTCTGGGTCTAGATTGTCAGTTTAACAATATCTCAAGTACTCAATTCTGTTCACTAAATTTTTCAGATTTTTTTTTGCGAATATTGTTACTGGCAGGTCAAGTGGACCTCATAATATAGACCGCCACTGTGAAACACAGTGAAATCAGTATGTAGTTGTCAGGAATGCTGACAGATTTGAACTATTTTACAAGTTCTGAGGACTTTTTATTATCTATTATTCTCAAAGACATGGCTTGAAAGTTGAGCCAAATATTTACTGAGGTTATACAAGGGGCTTTCGATAAGTTATTCATTTCATGAATTTTTGGGTTAGAACTAGTTCTTATGACATGAATCATCAGTACATGTTGAAAGCTCTTGAGTATTCTAATTTTTATATTAAATGAAATGAAAACATAATTATTGTCCACAAATTTTAATGAACAATTTTGGATATGAATATTGCTTTTATTTTATTCGATAAAAATTTCCATCACTTAGGACCAAATCCTTCAAATACTTTTTCTATATTTTCAAGAAGATTTCTCATGTGAAAATTTTATTATTACTGAGCTATTTCTAGGATCACTGAAAAAATATGCAGAAAAAATGGAGAAGTCATTCATTTCCATGGAAGTTGAAACTCGGAGTCCACATCTCAGCTTCAATCCAGACAAAAGTCCATCTTCTTAGGTTCCCAAGCAAAGCGTAAATTCTGTAATTATGATTTTGATTAATTTTATAATTGTCAACTAAGGGATTACGTATTGGTACTTTTATGGAGAACGTTATGCCCAGTTTTTTGAAAATTTCAACAAATTCTGTAATTATGATTATGATCAATTTGATAATTGTTGACTGAGGAATAACGTATACTTTTATGCAGAACATTATGCCCAGTTGTTTGTAAATCTGAAAATTTTAACGCATTCTGTAATTATGATTTTGATCAATTTGAGAATTGTCAACTGAGGGATAACGTATACTTTTATGCAGAACATTATGCCCAGTTGTTTGGAATTTATTTTTCAGGAATTGGCTGTCATAAGATTCATTCACCTTCTTCTTTTTTCTTCAGGTGCCTTTTTCATTAGTGAAGGTTGGCGACAATTTCAGCAAACTCGTCTATATTCAAAGCTTTCTTAATAGGGTGTGTCCAACCCAGTCTACCCTCTGACATTTTTGAGCCACAAGCCTTTTCTTCTTCCGGGACCTCTTCGGCCATCTATTTTCCCCTACAAGAGCAGTCTCAAAAGTTCGTATTTTGCCCCTCTGTATATGCGTCCCAGTCAATTCGTCTTTAGCCGATTTACGCATTGTAAGAGTTCTCTATTTGTCCCTATCATCCTAGTATCATTTCAATTTGCCATCTGTCTTATCCATGGTATTTTCAGAAGTCTGCGGAAATCCCACATTTCAAACGCTTCCAGTCGCTGCGTTATTTTTTTTTCCATTGTTTGAGACTCCGTTCCATGAAGAAGTATAGAATATACATTCACCAGTTAACATTGATACTCCCTCACTTTGAATTTGCCTTCTCCCTTGCGAACTAGTTTGTTTAGCGTTTTAACGAGAGATTTCTATATACTTAACCGACTTCAAACATTTTCTTACATCTCCCCACAATTCAAAAAGTCAGGTTAGGTGCTGTTGTTCTTTTTTTTCTTTTTCTTTTTTTCTTTTTCCTTTCCTTTTTTTTCAACTCCGCCTGCATGGTAACTCGGGTGAATTGATTAGCTTGTTGACCATGTTGCCGGTCCCAAGACCGGATAAAGGAGGAGGGTTTCCAGGTGAGGTTAGGGTCCTGCCTGGTGTGAATCTTCTTCAGCTCATAGGCCCGTAAATTTGATTCAGAACAGTCTTCTCTACAAACTCGAGCATTTTGGCATTAGAGGCTGTTGGGTTGTATGTTGATTCTCGATTAAAATCCTTAAATCATGTCTCTGCTTACATCAAGAGAGCCTTTTATCCCTCAGACTTATTTATAGAAGTCGAAATTTTCTCCATAAATGTATAAAAATGATGCTCTGTGATCAACTATTCTTATTATATTTTAATTTCTGTATTGTTGTTTACAGCCTCTTTCTTGATGCGATCGACTGAGGGTGTATAAAGACTGTTCCAACCTCCGGCTACATTAATTTTATAGCTTGAAGTCATTTTCTTTGCTATATGTTTCAGGTACATCCTAGAAGGCATCACATGGTCCTTGATTGCGATGATTCTACCTTCTGTTTCCGGAAGAGGTATTCCGCATGTAAGATTTCCGTTGTTTCCAACTTATTCAAACTAGTATTTTCCAGGTGGCTAGGGTACCAACCATGGAAAGCCTTGGATTTCCATTCCGATATTAGTTCCTAATTCGTTTTTATGCGATGCAGTTGGTGATCACGTTGGGCCAAATTGAGTGCTGAGATGTTTTCGTCAGCCTCACTCAAAGCCTTGAAAAGAGGTGAGTTGTTTGTATAAAAATACTTTCTCAAGCTTTCAAAATCTCTGCGGTGAGTAGCCATTGGTGTTCGGATTCGGTATATGGAGGTTGAAGTAATTGGTTTTTCTTTTGTTCTTTTTTTTCTTTTTTTTTCCTTTCCACCTTTTTTAACTCCGCCTGCATGGTTATTCGGGTGAATTGAGTAGCTTGATGACCATGTTGCCGGTCCCAAGCCCGGATAAAGGAGGAGGGTTTCCAGGTGAGGTTAGGGTCCTGCCTGGTGTAAATATTCTTCAGCCCATAGACCCGTAAACTTGACTCAGAACAGTCTTCTCTACAAACTCGAGCATTTTGGCATTAGAGGTTGTTTTGTTTTGGCTTGGCTCCGTTCGTTCATCAATGACAGGTATTTTTCGGTTAGAGTGGGTGATTCTTTTTCGGATATCAAGGCGATTATTAGTGGAGTTCCTCAGGGCTCTGTTCTGGGTCTGCTTCTTTTTCTGGTTTACGTTCCATATCTCCCATACTTACTTTGGGCATTCTGCTCTCAATACGCAGACGATATCAAATTATTTTATGATGCGCGCTTTCCTGATGTCCTTCGAGGTGACTTGGTGCGGTTGAAAAGGTAGTGTCACCAATGGCTCTTCCCTCTAAACGTGGATAAATATAAGTTCCTTTATCTTGGTAGATACAACCCGAGGCATCAATACTTTTCTGATGGCCGTGTTCTGGATTCATTCACGCAGCATAATGACCATGGTGTCATCATTACAGAGGATCTCTTCTGGTCTGACCATGTGGTTAATTTAGTCTCTAGAGCCAGTAAGATGTTGTACCTGATACAACGCGTGTTTCCCAGATGTTCGATTGTCACTTGCAGGCAGCTTTATATAACATACATCCGACCAATTCTCGAACACGCCGGCCCCACGTGGTCTTCTCACCTGATTTGTGATCAGCAACGTTTGGAGAGAATACAGCGCTCTGCAACCAGTATTCCTTTTGGACGAGTTCGACCTTCTCACGAGGAGTGACTACAAATGTTCCGGTTGAGTAGTTTTAATGACCGTCGTGACTTGATTGTGACATATCGCATCTTGAACAATTTTATTGGTGGTGATCTCGCTGACATCTTTATGATGAACGATAATCATCTCCGGGGCTACCGGTATAAGTTGTACCATGAGCTGTTTCGTACACGTGCGAGAGTTTTTTGCCGAATTGGGTATTCGGTAGGTGGAACACTTCAACAGGGAGTGTCGTGGGTGCTGAGAGTGTGAATTCGTTCAAAAACAGACTAGACTCCAATTTTGCTTAGATTGTTTTTTTTGTTATCTTATAGATAAGTCTCATTTTTTGATAATTGAAAGCGCTAACTCTATCTGCGACGAATCATAATCCACACTTGAATACTTAGAAGTCTAATTTTTGATCATTTGAAGCGCTCACTCTATCTCCAAGCTTGGTGCGTTTTCTGTTAGGGTTCTCAACAAGATTTTGAAACCATTGAAAACAGTTAAATCTTTTGGGTTATATGTTGATTCTCGATTGAAATTCTGAAATCATGTCTCTGCTTACATCAAGAGAGCCTTTTTATCCCTCAGACTTATTTATAGAAGTCGGAATTTTCTTCATCAATGTATAAAAATTATGCTCTGTGATCAACTATTCTTATCATATTTTAATTTCTTTGTTGTTGTTTACAGCCCCTTTCTTGATGTGATCGACTCAGGGTGTATAAAGACTGTTCCAACCTCCGGCTTCATTAATTTTATAGCTTGAAGTCATTTTCTTTGCTATATGTTTCAGATACATCCTAGTAGGCATCACCTGGTCCTGGATTGCGATGATTCTACCTTCTGTTTCCGGGAAGAGGTATTCCGCACGTAAGATTTCCATTGTTTCCAACTTATTCAAGTTAGTATTTTCCAGGTGGCTAGGGTACCTGCCATGGAGTGCCTTGGATTTCCATTCCGATATTAGTTCCTAATTTGTTTTTATGGGAGGCAGTTGGTGATCACGTTGGGCCAAACTGAGTGCTGAGATGTTTTCGTCAGCCTCACACAAAGCCTGGAAAAGAGGTGTGTTGTTTTTGTAAAAATACTTCAAGCTTTCAACATCCCTGCGGTGAGTGGCCTCGATATCGAGTAAACCCCTTCCTCCCTGGTGGCGTGGGAGGTAGAGTCTGTTTGTGGACAAATGGGGGTGGTGGATTCCACATCTGGTGAGCCCAGATCTTACAGCTCTATCCAGATCCCGATGCTCGGTCGTCGACCAGTTCAACACGCCAAATGAATAAGTCATACACGACATCGTCTGCGGAAATCCCACATTTCAAACGCTTCCAGTCGCTGCATTATTTTTTTTCCCATAGTTAAAGACTCCGTTCCATGAGAAAGTATATAGAATATACATTCACCAGTTAACATTAATACTCCCTCAGTTTGAATTTGCCTTCTCCCTTGCGAACTACTTTGTTTAGCGTTTTAACGAAGGATTTCTATATACTTAGCCAACTTCAAACATTTTCGTACATCTCTCCACAAATCAAGAAGTCGAAATTTTCTTTTTTCTTTTTTTTACTTTTTTTCTTGTGTATATATATATATATATATTTTTTTTTTTTTCACCGTTTAGTTTCGGGAGATCTATTCACTACCTGTCGGGCGAATCGCCAAGGCAGCAAGTAACTCGCTATGAACTCTGCAGGAACTTCCTCACTATCCGAACGGTTTGAAGGATGACCTGTTTCTGTGCATGTGAAACCAGTTTCTTGTCCAATCCAAGTCGCTCGGTATTCTCGACGATGTGTTTCTAAACCGACCCATTCGTTGGAGTACGCTGACAGATTTTAGTTTGTGTAGCTCTTTCAATTCGAACGCCAGATCTCCATATTTGCTTAGCTTTTCGGTGTAAGCTCTAGCGATGTTCTCATCTGCTGGTATAGTTACATCGAGCATCAGGCACAAATTCCTCTTTTTATCGAAAATCGTTATATCTGGACGATTATGAGCTACACCTTGGCAAGTGATCATCGTAGCATCCCTGTAAAGTTTGAACTTATCATTTTCCAGAAGGGTTTGAGTCAGGTATAGATGTTGTTTTACCTCACCATGTATCAGTACATAACGCAGTGCGATCTGCTGATGGTACAGTTTAGCCATGGCGTTTAGTCTCTCAAGATACTCCCTAGGTGCCATAATTGAGCACAAAGATGTCATGTGCTGTATTGATTCGGGAGCTTGAAGACATTTTCTGCAGCGGTCAGATGGTATATCTTTCTTTGCTATGTTTCAGGTACATCCTAGTAGGCATCACTTGGTACTAGATTGCGATGATTCTACCTTCTGTTTCTGGAAAGAGGTATTCCGCACGTAAGATTTTCATTGTTTCTATCTCATTCACGTTAGTATTTTCCAGGTGGCTAGGGTACTTGCCATGGAGGGCCTTGGATTTCCATTCCGATATTAGTTCCTCAGTTGTTTTTATGGGAGGCAGTTGGTGATCACTTTGAGCCAAATTGAGTGCTGAGATGTTTTTGTCAGCATCACAAAAAGCCTGAAAAAGAGGTGAGTTATTTTTATGAAAATACTCACGCTTTCAACATCTCTGAGGTGAGTAGTGTGTTCGAAGTCCCCCTTATATCATCTTCCTTAATTTCTTTCTGCAATCATCTTATCATCTTAATTCTCTTTCTTTAATCATCTTCCAAGAAGTGTACAATGTCTTAGTTTTAAGGAATTTAGGAAAGTAGTTAAGGTTTTAATGTTAGAAAAATGTTATTACTCAGTTAGCGAATATTTTTCAGTTAAATTGTGATTGTTCACTGATTTTATGACTTGTCCTATACATGTAAAATGTCTTACAGGACATTATTATTATTCATAATATGATACGGGGAGACAGAGTTTTTGCTTAGGTTTTTATCTGTTCTCTTGTATCATACGTTGAAAAATATGATGCCCCGTTACATTTCCTCTGCTAATACTGAGATTCA
Organism: Harmonia axyridis; assembly: GCF_914767665.1. Classification (NCBI taxonomy): domain Eukaryota; kingdom Metazoa; phylum Arthropoda; class Insecta; order Coleoptera; family Coccinellidae; genus Harmonia; species Harmonia axyridis. Next base: position 5,495,208 of record NC_059508.1, read on the forward strand.
TCGACACATATGCTTGATTGTTTGAAATTAATATTTTGTATTGCTCTTTCTCAAAAGAATATATATATTTATATATATATATATATATATATATATATATATGATTTATGAATAATAATAATAATTTATTCATCCTGTAAGTAAATGTAAGTTATTATTATTTTTATTATTTTTATTATTATTATGCAGGTTAAGTTAGGTTAGGTTAGGTTAAGTTAGATTAAGTTAGGTTAGGCGCTGTTCTTTTTTTCTTTTCTTTTTCTTTTCCTTTTTTTTTTTTTTTTTTTTTTTTTTTTAACTCCGCCTTCATGGTAACTCGAGTGAATTGAGTAGCTTGATGACCATGTTGCCGGTCCCAAGCCCGGATAAAGGAGGAGGGTTTCCAGGTGAGGTTAGGGTCCTGCCTGGTGTAAATATTCTTCAGCCCATAGACCCGTAAACTTGACTCAGAACAGTCTTCTCTACAAACTCGAGCATTTTGGCATTAGAGGTTGTTTTGTTTTGGCTTGGCTCCGTTCGTTCATCAATGACAGGTATTTTTCGGTTAGAGTGGGTGATTCTTTTTCGGATATCAAGGCGGTTATTAGTGGAGTTCCTCAGGGCTCTGTTCTGGGTCCGCTTCTTTTTCTGGTTTACGTTCCATATCTCCCACACTTACTTTGGGTATTCTGTTCTCAATACGCAGACGATATCAAATTATTTTATGATGCGCGCTTTCCTGATGTCCTTCGAGGTGGACTGGTGCGGTTGAAAAGGAAGTGTCACCAATGGCTCCTCCCTCTAAACGTGGATAAATATAAGGTCCTTTATCTTGGTAGATACAACCCGAGGCATCAATACTTTTCTGATGGCCGTGTTCTGGATTCATTCACGCAGCATAATGACCTTGGTGTCATCATTACAGAGGATCTCTTCTGGTCTGACCATGTGGTTAATTTAGTCTCTAGAGCCAGTAAGATGTTGTACCTGATACAACGCGTGTTTCCCAGATGTTCGATTGTCACTTGCAGGCAGCTTTATATAACATACATCCGACCAATTCTCGAACACGCCGGCCCCACGTGGTCTCCTCACCTGATTTGTGATCATCAAGGTTTGGAGAGAATACAGCGCTCTGCAACCAGTATTCCTTTTGGACGAGTTCGACCTTCTCACGAGGAGAGACTACAAATATTCCGGTTGAGTAGTTTTAATGACCGTCGTGTCCGGGGTGACTTGATTGTGACATATCGCATCTTGAACGTGGTGATCTCGCTGACATCTTTATGATGAACGAAAATCATCTCCGGGGCTACCGGTATAAGTTGTACCATGAGCTGTTTCGTACACGTGCGAGAGTTTTTCTTGCCAACTTGGGTATTCGGTAGGTGGAACACTTAACCAGGGAGTGTCGTGGGTGCTGAGAGTGTGAATTCGTTCAAGAACAGACTAGACTCCAATTTTGCTTAGATTGTTTTTTTTTGTTATCTTATAGATAAGTCCTATTTTTTGATAATTGAAAGCGCTAACTCTATCTGCGACGAATCATAATCCACACTTGAATACTTAGAAGTCTAATTTTTGATCATTTGAAGCGCTCACTCTATCTCCAAGCTTGGTGCGTTTTCTGTTAGGGTTCTCAACAAGATTTTGAAAGCATTGAAAACAGTTAAATCTCTTGGGTTATATGTTGATTCTCGATTGAAATTCTGAAATCATGTCTCTGCTTACATCAAGAGAGCCTTTTTATCCCTCAGACTTATTTATAGAAGTCGGAATTTTCTTCATCAATGTATAGAAATTATGCTCTGTGATCAACTATTCTTATCATATTTTAATTTCTTTGTTGTTGTTTACAGCCCCTTTCTTGATGCGATCGACTCAGGGTGTATAAAGACTGTTCCAACCTCCGGCTACATTAATTTTATAGCTTGAAGTCATTTTCTTTGCTATATGTTTCAGGTGCATCCTAGTAGGCATCACCTGGTCCTGGATTGCGATGATTCTACCTTCTGTTTCCGGGAAGAGGTATTCCGCACGTAAGATTTCCATTGTTTCTAACTTATTCAAGTTAGTATTTTCCAGGTGGCTAGGGTACCTGCCATGGAGTGCCTTGGATTTCCATTCCGATATTAGTTCCTAATTTGTTTTTATGGGAGGCAGTTGGTGATCACGTTGGGCCAAATTGAGTGCTGAGATGTTTTCGTCAGCCTCACACAAAGCCTGGAAAAGAGGTGGGTTGTTTTTGTAAAAATACTTCAAGCTTTCAACATCCCTGATACAGCTCTATCCAGATCTCGATGCTCGGTCGTCGACCAGTTCAACACGCCAAATGAATAAGTCATACACAACATCGTCTGCGGAAATCCCACATTTCAAACGCTTCCAGTCGCTGCATTATTTTTTTTCCCGTAGTTAAAGACTCCGTTCCATGAGAAAGTATATAGAATATACATTCACCAGTTAACATTAATACTCCCTCAGTTTGAATTTGCCTTCTCCCTTGCGAACTACTTTGTTTAGCGTTTTAACGAAGGATTTCTATATACTTAGCCAACTTCAAACATTTTCTTACATCTCTCCACAAATCAAGAAGTCGAATTTTTCTTTTTTCTTTCTGTATATATATATATATATATTCATTTTTTTTTTCACCGTTTAGTTTCGGGAGATCTATTCACTACCTGTCGGGCGAATCGCCAAGGCAGCAAGTAACTCGCTATGAACTCTGCAGGAACTTCCTCACTATCCGAACGGTTTGAAGGATGACCTGTTTCTGTGCATGTGAAACCAGTTTCTTGTCCAATCCAAGTCGCTCGGTATTCTCGACGATGTGTTTCTAAACCGACCCATTCGTTGGAGTACGCTGACAGATTTTAGTTTGTGTAGCTCTTTCAATTCGAACGCCAGATCTCCATATTTGCTCAGCTTTTCGGTGTAAGCTCTAGCGATGTTCTCATCTGCTGGTATAGTTACATCGAGCATCAGGCACAAATTCCTCTTTTTATCGAAAATCGTTATATCTGGACGATTATGAGCTACACCTTGGCAAGTGATCATCGTAGCATCCCTGTAAAGTTTGAACTTATCATTTTCCAGAAGGGTTTGAGTCAGGTATAAATGTTGTTTTACCTCACCATGTATCAGTACATAACGCAGTGCGATCTGCTGATGGTACAGTTTAGCCATGGCGTTTAGTCTCTCAAGATACTCCCTAGGTGCCATAATTGAGCACAAAGATGTCATGTGCTGTATTGATTCGGGAGCTTGAAGACATTTTCTGCAGCGGTCAGATGGTATATCTTTCTTTGCTATGTTTCAGGTACATCCTAGTAGGCATCACTTGGTACTAGATTGCGATGATTCTACCTTCTGTTTCTGGAAAGAGGTATTCCGCACGTAAGATTTTCATTGTTTCTATCTCATTCACGTTAGTATTTTCCAGGTGGCTAGGGTACTTGCCATGGAGGGCCTTGGATTTCCATTCCGATATTAGTTCCTCAGTTGTTTTTATGGGAGGCAGTTGGTGATCACTTTGAGCCAAATTGAGTGCTGAGATGTTTTTGTCAGCATCACAAAAAGCCTGAAAAAGAGGTGAGTTATTTTTATGAAAATACTCACGCTTTCAACATCTCTGAGGTGAGTAGTGTGTTCGAAGTCCCCCTTATATCATCTTCCTTAATTTCTTTCTGCAATCATCTTATCATCTTAATTCTCTTTCTTTAATCATCTTCCAAGAAGTGTACAATGTCTTAGTTTTAAGGAATTTAGGAAAGTAGTTAAGGTTTTAATGTTAGAAAAATGTTATTACTCAGTTAGCGAATATTTTTCAGTTAAATTGTGATTGTTCACTGATTTTATGACTTGTCCTATACATGTAAAATGTCTTACAGGACATTATTATTATTCATAATATGATACGGGGAAACAGAGTTTTTGCTGAGGTTTTTATCTGTTCTCTTGTATCATACGTTGAAAAATATGATGCCCCGTTACATTTCCTCTGCTAATACTGAGATTCATCGACACATATGCTTGATTGTTTGAAATTAATATTTTGTATTGCTCTTTCTCAAAAGAATATATATATTTATATATATGTATATGATTTATGAATAATAATAATAATTTATTCATCCTGTAAGTAAATGTAAGTTATTATTATTTTTATTATTTTTATTATTATTATGCAGGTTAAGTTAGGTTAGGTTAGGTTAAGTTAGGGTAAAGTTAGGTTAGGCGCTGTTCTTTTTTTCTTTTTTTTTTGCTTTTTCTTTTCCTTTTTTTTTTTTTTTTTTTTTTTTAACTCCGCCTTCATGGTAACTCGAGTGAATTGAGTAGCTTGATGACCATGTTGCCGGTCCCAAGCCCGGATAAAGGAGGAGGGTTTCCAGGTGAGGTTAGGGTCCTGCCTGGTGTAAATATTCTTCAGCCCATAGACCCGTAAACTTGACTCAGAACAGTCTTCTCTACAAACTCGAGCATTTTGGCATTAGAGGTTGTTTTGTTTTGGCTTGGCTCCGTTCGTTCATCAATGACAGGTATTTTTCGGTTAGAGTGAGTGATTCTTTTTCGGATATCAAGGCGGTTATTAGTGGAGTTCCTCAGGGCTCTGTTCTGGGTCCGCTTCTTTTTCTGGTTTACGTTCCATATCTCCCACACTTACTTTGGGTATTCTGTTCTCAATACGCAGACGATATCAAATTATTTTATGATGCGCGCTTTCCTGATGTCCTTCGAGGTGAACTGGTGCGGTTGAAAAGGTAGTGTCACCAATGGCTCCTCCCTCTAAACGTGGATAAATATAAGGTCCTTTATCTTGGTAGATACAACCCGAGGCATCAATACTTTTCTGATGGCCGTGTTCTGGATTCATTCACGCAGCATAATGACCTTGGTGTCATCATTACAGAGGATCTCTTCTGGTCTGACCATGTGACTAATTTAGTCTCTAGAGCCAGTAAGATGTTGTACCTGATACGGCGCGTGTTTCCCAGATGTTCGATTGTCACTTGCAGGCAGCTTTATATAACATACATCCGACCAATTCTCGAACACGCCGGCCCCACGTGGTCTCCTCAGCTGATTTGTGATCATCAAGGTTTGGAGAGAATACAGCGCTCTGCAACCAGTATTCCTTTTGGACGAGTTCGACCTTCTCACGAGGAGAGACTACAAATATTCCGGTTGAGTAGTTTTAATGACCGTCGTGTCCGGGGTGACTTGATTGTGACATATCGCATCTTGAACAATTTTATTGGTGGTGATCTCGCTGACATCTTTATGATGAACGAAAATCATCTCCGGGGCTACCGGTATAAGTTGTACCATGAGCTGTTTCGTAGACGTGCGAGAGTTTTTCTTGCCAACTTGGGTATTCGGTAGGTGGAACACTTAACCAGGGAGTGTCGTGGGTGCTGAGAGTGTGAATTCGTTCAAGAACAGACTAGACTCCAATTTTGCTTAGATTGTTTTTTTTTGTTATCTTATAGATAAGTCCTATTTTTTGATAATTGAAAGCGCTAACTCTATCTGCGACGAATCATAATCCACACTTGAATACTCAGAAGTCTAATTTTTGATCATTTGAAGCGCTCACTCTATCTCCAAGCTTGGTGCGTTTTCTGTTAGGGTTCTCAACAAGATTTTGAAACCATTGAAAACAGTTAAATCTCTTGGGTTATATGTTGATTCTCGATTGAAATTCTGAAATCATGTCTCTGCTTACATCAAGAGAGCCTTTTTATCCCTCAGACTTATTTATAGAAGTCGGAATTTTCTTCATCAATGTATAGAAATTATGCTCTGTGATCAACTATTCTTATCATATTTTAATTTCTTTGTTGTTGTTTACAGCCCCTTTCTTGATGCGATCGACTCAGGGTGTATAAAGACTGTTCCAACCTCCGGCTACATTAATTTTATAGCTTGAAGTCATTTTCTTTGCTATATGTTTCAGGTGCATCCTAGTAGGCATCACCTGGTCCTGGATTGCGATGATTCTACCTTCTGTTTCCGGGAAGAGGTATTCCACACGTAAGATTTCCATTGTTTCTAACTTATTCAAGTTAGTATTTTCCAGGTGGCTAGGGTACCTGCCATGGAGTGCCTTGGATTTCCATTCCGATATTAGTTCCTAATTTGTTTTTATGGGAGGCAGTTGGTGATCACGTTGGGCCAAATTGAGTGCTGAGATGTTTTCGTCAGCCTCACACAAAGCCTGGAAAAGAGGTGGGTTGTTTTTGTAAAAATACTTCAAGCTTTCAACATCCCTGATACAGCTCTATCCAGATCCCGATGCTCGGTCGTCGACCAGTTCAACACGCCAAATGAATAAGTCATACACAACATCGTCTGCGGAAATCCCACATTTCAAACGCTTCCAGTCGCTGCATTATTTTTTTTCCCGTAGTTAAAGACTCCGTTCCATGAGAAAGTATATAGAATATACATTCACCAGTTAACATTAATACTCCCTCAGTTTGAATTTGCCTTCTCCCTTGCGAACTACTTTGTTTAGCGTTTTAACGGAGGATTTCTATATACTTAGCCAACTTCAAACATTTTCTTACATCTCTCCACAAATCAAGAAGTCGAAATTTTCTTTTTTCTTTCTGTATATATATATATATATTTATTTTTTTTTTCACCGTTTAGTTTCGGGAGATCTATTCACTACCTGTCGGGCGAATCGCCAAGGCAGCAAGTAACTCGCTATGAACTCTGCAGGAACTTCCTCACTATCCGAACGGTTTGAAGGATGACCTGTTTCTGTGCATGTGAAACCAGTTTCTTGTCCAATCCAAGTCGCTCGGTATTCTCGACGATGTGTTTCTAAACCGACCCATTCGTTGGAGTACGCTGACAGATTTTAGTTTGTGTAGCTCTTTCAATTCGAACGCCAGATCTCCATATTTGCTTAGCTTTTCGGTGTAAGCTCTAGCGATGTTCTCATCTGCTGGTATAGTTACATCGACCATCAGGCACAAATTCCTCTTTTTATCGAAAATCGTTATATCTGGACGATTATGAGCTACACCTTGGCAAGTGATCATCGTAGCATCCCTGTAAAGTTTGAACTTATCATTTTCCAGAAGGGTTTGAGTCAGGTATAGATGTTGTTTTACCTCACCATGTATCAGTACATAACGCAGTGCGATCTGCTGATGGTACAGTTTAGCCATGGCGTTTAGTCTCTCAAGATACTCCCTAGGTGCCATAATTGAGCACAAAGATGTCATGTGCTGTATTGATTCGGGAGCTTGAAGACATTTTCTGCAGCGGTCAGATGGTATATCTTTCTTTGCTATGTTTCAGGTACATCCTAGTAGGCATCACTTGGTACTAGATTGCGATGATTCTACCTTCTGTTTCTGGAAAGAGGTATTCCGCACGTAAGATTTTCATTGTTTCTATCTCATTCACGTTAGTATTTTCCAGGTGGCTAGGGTACTTGCCATGGAGGGCCTTGGATTTCCATCCCGATATTAGTTCCTCAGTTGTTTTTATGGGAGGCAGTTGGTGATCACTTTGAGCCAAATTGAGTGCTGAGATGTTTTTGTCAGCATCACAAAAAGCCTGAAAAAGAGGTGAGTTATTTTTATGAAAATACTCACGCTTTCAACATCTCTGAGGTGAGTAGTGTGTTCGAAGTCCCCCTTATATCATCTTCCTTAATTTCTTTCTGCAATCATCTTATCATCTTAATTCTCTTTCTTTAATCATCTTCCAAGAAGTGTACAATGTCTTAGTTTTAAGGAATTTAGGAAAGTAGTTAAGGTTTTAATGTTAGAAAAATGTTATTACTCAGTTAGCGAATATTTTTCAGTTAAATTGTGATTGTTCACTGATTTTATGACTTGTCCTATACATGTAAAATGTCTTACAGGACATTATTATTATTCATAATATGATACGGGGAAACAGAGTTTTTGCTTAGGTTTTTATCTGTTCTCTTGTATCATACGTTGAAAAATATGATGCCCCGTTACATTTCCTCTGCTAATACTGAGATTCATCGACACATATGCTTGATTGTTTGAAATTAATATTTTGTATTGCTCTTTCTCAAAAGAATATATATATTTATATATATATATATATATGATTTATGAATAATAATAATAATTTATTCATCCTGTAAGTAAATGTAAGTTATTATTATTTTTATTATTTTTATTATTATTATGCAGGTTAAGTTAGGTTAGGTCAGGTTAAGTTAGGTTAAGTTAGGTTAGGCGCTGTTCTTTTTTCTTTTTCTTTTCCTTTTTTTTTTTTTTTTTTTTTTAACTCCGCCTTCATGGTAACTCGAGTGAATTGAGTAGCTTGATGACCATGTTGCCGGTCCCAAGCCCGGATAAAGGAGGAGGGTTTCCAGGTGAGGTTAGGGTCCTGCCTGGTGTAAATATTCTTCAGCCCATAGACCCGTAAACTTGACTCAGAACAGTCTTCTCTACAAACTCGAGCATTTTGGCATTAGAGGTTGTTTTGTTTTGGCTTGGCTCCGTTCGTTCATCAATGACAGGTATTTTTCGGTTAGAGTGGGTGATTCTTTTTCGGATATCAAGGCGGTTATTAGTGGAGTTCCTCAGGGCTCTGTTCTGGGTCCGCTTCTTTTTCTGGTTTACGTTCCATATCTCCCACACTTACTTTGGGTATTCTGTTCTCAATACGCAGACGATATCAAATTATTTTATGATGCGCGCTTTCCTGATGTCCTTCGAGGTGAACTGGTGCGGTTGAAAAGGAAGTGTCACCAATGGCTCCTCCCTCTAAACGTGGATAAATATAAGGTCCTTTATCTTGGTAGATACAACCCGAGGCATCAATACTTTTCTGATGGCCGTGTTCTGGATTCATTCACGCAGCATAATGACCTTGGTGTCATCATTACAGAGGATCTCTTCTGGTCTGACCATGTGGTTAATTTAGTCTCTAGAGCCAGTAAGATGTTGTACCTGATACAACGCGTGTTTCCCAGATGTTCGATTGTCACTTGCAGGCAGCTTTATATAACATACATCCGACCAATTCTCGAACACGCCGGCCCCACGTGGTCTCCTCAGCTGATTTGTGATCATCAAGGTTTGGAGAGAATACAGCGCTCTGCAACCAGTATTCCTTTTGGACGAGTTCGACCTTCTCACGAGGAGAGACTACAAATATTCCGGTTGAGTAGTTTTAATGACCGTCGTGTCCGGGGTGACTTGATTGTGACATATCGCATCTTGAACAATTTTATTGGTGGTGATCTCGCTGACATCTTTATGATGAACGAAAATCATCTCCGGGGCTACCGGTATAAGTTGTACCATGAGCTGTTTCGTAGACGTGCGAGAGTTTTTCTTGCCAACTTGGGTATTTGGTAGGTGGAACACTTAACCAGGGAGTGTCGTGGGTGCTGAGAGTGTGAATTCGTTCAAGAACAGACTAGACTCCAATTTTGCTTAGATTGTTTTTTTTTGTTATCTTATAGATAAGTCCTATTTTTTGATAATTGAAAGCGCTAACTCTATCTGCGACGAATCATAATCCACACTTGAATACTTAGAAGTCTAATTTTTGATCATTTGAAGCGCTCACTCTATCTCCAAGCTTGGTGCGTTTTCTGTTAGGGTTCTCAACAAGATTTTGAAACCATTGAAAACAGTTAAATCTCTTGGGTTATATGTTGATTCTCGATTGAAATTCTGAAATCATGTCTCTGCTTACATCAAGAGAGCCTTTTTATCCCTCAGACTTATTTATAGAAGTCGGAATTTTCTTCATCAATGTATAGAAATTATGCTCTGTGATCAACTATTCTTATCATATTTTAATTTCTTTGTTGTTGTTTACAGCCCCTTTCTTGATGCGATCGACTCAGGGTGTATAAAGACTGTTCCAACCTCCGGCTACATTAATTTCATAGCTTGAAGTCATTTTCTTTGCTATATGTTTCAGGTGCATCCTAGTAGGCATCACCTGGTCCTGGATTGCGATGATTCTACCTTCTGTTTCCGGGAAGAGGTATTCCACACGTAAGATTTCCATTGTTTCTAACTTATTCAAGTTAGTATTTTCCAGGTGGCTAGGGTACCTGCCATGGAGTGCCTTGGATTTCCATTCCGATATTAGTTCCTAATTTGTTTTTATGGGAGGCAGTTGGTGATCACGTTGGGCCAAATTGAGTGCTGAGATGTTTTCGTCAGCCTCACACAAAGCCTGGAAAAGAGGTGGGTTGTTTTTGTAAAAATACTTCAAGCTTTCAACATCCCTGATACAGCTCTATCCAGATCCCGATGCTCGGTCGTCGACCAGTTCAACACGCCAAATGAATAAGTCATACACAACATCGTCTGCGGAAATCCCACATTTCAAACGCTTCCAGTCGCTGCATTATTTTTTTTCCCGTAGTTAAAGACTCCGTTCCATGAGAAAGTATATAGAATATACATTCACCAGTTAACATTAATACTCCCTCAGTTTGAATTTGCCTTCTCCCTTGCGAACTACTTTGTTTAGCGTTTTAACGAAGGATTTCTATATACTTAGCCAACTTCAAACATTTTCTTACATCTCTCCACAAATCAAGAAGTCGAAATTTTCTTTTTTCTTTCTGTATATATATATATATATTTATTTTTTTTTTCACCGTTTAGTTTCGGGAGATCTATTCACTACCTGTCGGGCGAATCGCCAAGGCAGCAAGTAACTCGCTATGAACTCTGCAGGAACTTCCTCACTATCCGAACGGTTTGAAGGATGACCTGTTTCTGTGCATGTGAAACCAGTTTCTTGTCCAATCCAAGTCGCTCGGTATTCTCGACGATGTGTTTCTAAACCGACCCATTCGTTGGAGTACGCTGACAGATTTTAGTTTGTGTAGCTCTTTCAATTCGAACGCCAGATCTCCATATTTGCTTAGCTTTTCGGTGTAAGCTCTAGCGATGTTCTCATCTGCTGGTATAGTTACATCGAGCATCAGGCACAAATTCCTCTTTTTATCGAAAATCGTTATATCTGGACGATTATGAGCTACACCTTGGCAAGTGATCATCGTAGCATCCCTGTAAAGTTTGAACTTATCATTTTCCAGAAGGGTTTGAGTCAGGTATAGATGTTGTTTTACCTCACCATGTATCAGTACATAACGCAGTGCGATCTGCTGATGGTACAGTTTAGCCATGGCGTTTAGTCTCTCAAGATACTCCCTAGGTGCCATAATTGAGCACAAAGATGTCATGTGCTGTATTGATTCGGGAGCTTGAAGACATTTTCTGCAGCGGTCAGATGGTATATCTTTCTTTGCTATGTTTCAGGTACATCCTAGTAGGCATCACTTGGTACTAGATTGCGATGATTCTACCTTCTGTTTCTGGAAAGAGGTATTCCGCACGTAAGATTTTCATTGTTTCTATCTCATTCACGTTAGTATTTTCCAGGTGGCTAGGGTACTTGCCATGGAGGGCCTTGGATTTCCATTCCGATATTAGTTCCTCAGTTGTTTTTATGGGAGGCAGTTGGTGATCACTTTGAGCCAAATTGAGTGCTGAGATGTTTTTGTCAGCATCACAAAAAGCCTGAAAAAGAGGTGAGTTATTTTTATGAAAATACTCACGCTTTCAACATCTCTGAGGTGAGTAGTGTGTTCGAAGTCCCCCTTATATCATCTTCCTTAATTTCTTTCTGCAATCATCTTATCATCTTAATTCTCTTTCTTTAATCATCTTCCAAGAAGTGTACAATGTCTTAGTTTTAAGGAATTTAGGAAAGTAGTTAAGGTTTTAATGTTAGAAAAATGTTATTACTCAGTTAGCGAATATTTTTCAGTTAAATTGTGATTGTTCACTGATTTTATGACTTGTCCTATACATGTAAAATGTCTTACAGGACATTATTATTATTCATAATATGATACGGGGAGACAGAGTTTTTGCTGAGGTTTTTATCTGTTCTCTTGTATCATACGTTGAAAAATATGATGCCCCGTTACATTTCCTCTGCTAATACTGAGATTCATCGACACATATGCTTGATTGTTTGAAATTAATATTTTGTATTGCTCTTTCTCAAAAGAATATATATATTTATATATATGTATATGATTTATGAATAATAATAATAATTTATTCATCCTGTAAGTAAATGTAAGTTATTATTATTTTTATTATTTTTATTATTATTATGCAGGTTAAGTTAGGTTAGGTTAGGTTAAGTTAGGTTAAGTTAGGTTAGGCGCTGTTCTTTTTTTCTTTTTCTTTTCTTTTTTTTTTTTTTTTTTTTTTTTTTTAACTCCGCCTTCATGGTAACTCGAGTGAATTGAGTAGCTTGATGACCATGTTGCCGGTCCCAAGCCCGGATAAAGGAGGAGGGTTTCCAGGTGAGGTTAGGGTCCTGCCTGGTGTAAATATTCTTCAGCCCATAGACCCGTAAACTTGACTCAGAACAGTCTTCTCTACAAACTCGAGCATTTTGGCATTAGAGGTTGTTTTGTTTTGGCTTGGCTCCGTTCGTTCATCAATGACAGGTATTTTTCGGTTAGAGTGAGTGATTCTTTTTCGGATATCAAGGCGGTTATTAGTGGAGTTCCTCAGGGCTCTGTTCTGGGTCCGCTTCTTTTTCTGGTTTACGTTCCATATCTCCCACACTTACTTTGGGTATTCTGTTCTCAATACGCAGACGATATCAAATTATTTTATGATGCGCGCTTTCCTGATGTCCTTCGAGGTGAACTGGTGCGGTTGAAAAGGTAGTGTCACCAATGGCTTCTCCCTCTAAACGTGAATAAATATAAGGTCCTTTATCTTGGTAGATACAACCCGAGGCATCAATACTTTTCTGATGGCCGTGTTCTGGATTCATTCACGCAGCATAATGACCTTGGTGTCATCATTACAGAGGATCTCTTCTGGTCTGACCATGTGACTAATTTAGTCTCTAGAGCCAGTAAGATGTTGTACCTGATACGGCGCGTGTTTCCCAGATGTTCGATTGTCACTTGCAGGCAGCTTTATATAACATACATCCGACCAATTCTAGAACACGCCGGCCCCACGTGGTCTCCTCACCTGATTTGTGATCATCAAGGTTTGGAGAGAATACAGCGCTCTGCAACCAGTATTCCTTTTGGACGAGTTCGACCTTCTCACGAGGAGAGACTACAAATATTCCGATTGAGTAGTTTTAATGACCGTCGTGTCCGGGGTGACTTGATTGTGACATATCGCATCTTGAACAATTTTATTGGTGGTGATCTCGCTGACATCTTTATGATGAACGAAAATCATCTCCGGGGCTACCGGTATAAGTTGTACCATGAGCTGTTTCGTACACGTGCGAGAGTTTTTCTTGCCAACTTGGGTATTCGGTTGGTGAAACACTTAACCAGGGAGTGTCGTGGGTGCTGAGAGTGTGAATTCGTTCAAGAACAGACTAGACTCCAATTTTGCTTAGATTGTTTTTTTTTGTTATCTTATAGATAAGTCCTACTTTTCGATAATTGAAAGCGCTAACTCTATCTGCGACGAATCATAATCCACACTTGAATACTTAGAAGTCTAAGTTTTGATCATTTGAAGCGCTCACTCTATCTCTAAGCTTGGTGCGTTTTCTGTTAGGGTTCTCAACAAGATTTTGAAACCATTGAAAACAGTTAAATCTCTTGGGTTATATGTTGATTCTCGATTGAAATTCTGAAATCATGTCTCTGCTTACATCAAGAGAGCCTTTTTGTCCCTCAGACTTATTTATAGAAGTCGGAATTTTCTTCATCAATGTATAAAAATTATGCTCTGTGATCAACTATTCTTATCATATTTTAATTTCTTTGTTGTTGTTTACAGCCCCTTTCTTGATGCGATCGACTCAGGGTGTATAAAGACTGTTCCAACCTCCGGCTACATTAATTTTATAGCTTGAAGTCATTTTCTTTGCTATATGTTTCAGGTGCATCCTAGTAGGCATCACCTGGTCCTGGATTGCGATGATTCTACCTTCTGTTTCCGGGAAGAGGTATTCCGCACGTAAGATTTCCATTGTTTCTAACTTATTCAAGTTAGTATTTTCCAGGTGGCTAGGGTACCTGCCATGGAGTGCCTTGGATTTCCATTCCGATATTAGTTCCTAATTTGTTTTTATGGGAGGCAGTTGGTGATCACGTTGTGCCAAATTGAGTGCTGAGATGTTTTCGTCAGCCTCACACAAAGCCTGGAAAAGAGGTGGGTTGTTTTTGTAAAAATACTTCAAGCTTTCAACATCCCTGCGGTGAGTGGCCTCGATATCGAGTAAAACCCTTCCTCCCTGGTGGCGTGAGAGGTAGAGTCTGTTTGTGGACAAATGGGGGTGGTGGATTCCACATCTGGTGAGCCCAGATCTTACAGCTCTATCCAGATCCCGATGCTCGGTCGTCGACCAGTTCAACACGCCAAATGAATAAGTCATACACGACATCGTCTGCGGAAATCCCACATTTCAAACGCTTCCAGTCGCTGCATTATTTTTTTTCCCATAGTTAAAGACTCCGTTCCATGAGAAAGTATATAGAATATACATTCACCAGTTAACATTAATACTCCCTCAGTTTGAATTTGCCTTCTCCCTTGCGAACTACTTTGTTTAGCGTTTTAACGAAGGATTTCTATATACTTAGCCAACTTCAAACATTTTCTTACATCTCTCCACAAATCAAGAAGTCGAAATTTTCTTTTTTCTTTGTTTTTACTTTTTTTCTTCTGTATATATATATATATATATTTTTTTTTTTCACCGTTTAGTTTCGGGAGATCTATTCACTACCTGTCGGGCGAATCGCCAAGGCAGCAAGTAACTCGCTATGAACTCTGCAGGAACTTCCTCACTATCCGAACGGTTTGAAGGATGACCTGTTTCTGTGCATGTGAAACCAGTTTCTTGTCCAATCCAAGTCGCTCGGTATGCTCGACGATGTGTTTCTAAACCGACCCATTCGTTGGAGTACGCTGACAGATTTTAGTTTGTGTAGTTTGTTCAATTGGAACGCCAGATCTCCATATTTGCTTAGCTTTTCGGTGTAAGCTCTAGCGATGTTCTCATCTGCTGGTATAGTTACATCGAGCATCAGGCACAAATTCCTCTTTTTATCGAAAATCGTTATATCTGGACGATTATGAGCTACACCTTGGCAAGTGATCATCGTAGCATCCCTGTAAAGTTTGAGCTTATCATTTTCCAGAAGGGTTTGAGTCAGGTATAGATGTTGTTCTACCTCACCATGTATCAGTACATAACGCAGTGCGATCTGCTGATGGTACAGTTTAGCCATGGCGTTTAGTCTCTCAAGATACTCCCTAGGTGCCATAATTGAGCACAAAGATGTCATGTGCTGTATTGATTCGGGAGCTTGAAGACATTTTCTGCAGCGGTCAGATGGTATATCTTTCTTTGCTATGTTTCAGGTACATCCTAGTAGGCATCACCTGGTACTAGATTGCAATGATTCTACCTTCTGTTTCTGGGGAGAGGTATTCCGCACGTAAGATTTCCATTGTTTCTATCTCATTCACGTTAGTATTTTCCAGGTGGCTAGGGTACTTGCCATGGAGGGCCTTGGATTTCCATTCCGATATTAGTTCCTCAGTTGTTTTTATGGGAGGCAGTTGGTGATCACCCTGAGCCAATTTGAGTGCTGAGATGTTTTTGTCAGCATCACAAAAAGCCTGAAAAAGAGGTGAGTTATTTCTATGAAAATACTCACGCTTTCAACATCTCTGCGGTGAGTAGCCATTTGAGTTCGAAGTGGATATATGGAAAGATAGGCGCTGTTTTTTTTCTTTTCTTTTTTTTCCTTTTCTTTTCCTTTTTTTTTTTTTTTTTTAACTCCGCCTGCATGGTAACTCGAGTGAATTGAGTAGTTTGATGACCATGTTGCCGGTCCCAAGCCCGGATAAAGGAGGAGGGTTTCTAGGTGAGGTCAGGTTCCTGCCTTGTGTAAATCTTCTTAACCTCATAGACCCGTAAACTTGACTCAAAATAGTCTTCTCTACAAACTCGAGCATTTTGGCATTAGAGGCTGTTTTGTTTTGGCTTGGCTCCGTTCGTTCATCAATGGCAGGTATTTTTCGGTTTTTCGGATATCAGGGCGGTTATTAGTGGAGTTCCTCAGGGCTCTGTTTTGGGTCCGCTTCTTTATCTGGTTTACGTTTCAGATCTCCCCCACCTACTTTGGTCATTCTGTTCCCAATACTCAGACGATATCGAAGTATTTTATGATGCGCGCTCCTCCCTCTAAACGTGGATAAATATAAGGTCCTTTATCTTGGTAGATACAACCCGAGGCATCAATACTTTTCTGATGGCCGTGTTCTGGATTCATTCACGCAGCATAATGACCTTGGTGTCATCATTACAGAGGATCTCTTCTGGTCTGACCATGTGGTTAATTTAGTCTCTAGAGCCAGTGAGATGTTGTACCTGATACGGCGCGTGTTTCCCAGATGTTCGATTGTCACTTGCAGGCAGCTTTATATAACATACATCCGACCAATTCTAGAACACGCCGGCCCCACGTGGTCTCCTCACCTGATTTGTGATCATCAAGGTTTGGAGAGAATACAGCGCTCTGCAACCAGTATTCCTTTTGGACGAGTTCGACCTTCTCACGAGGAGAGACTACAAATATTCCGATTGAGTAGTTTTAATGACCGTCGTGTCCGGGGTGACTTGATTGTGACATATCGCATCTTGAACAATTTTATTGGTGGTGATCTCGCTGACATCTTTATGATGAACGAAAATCATCTCCGGGGCTACCGGTATAAGTTGTACCATGAGCTGTTTCGTACACGTGCGAGAGTTTTTCTTGCCGAATCGGGTTTTCGGTAGGTTGAACACTTTACCGGGGAGTGTCGTGGGTGCTGTGAGTATAAATTCGTTCAATAACAGATTTTTGCTTCGAATGTTTTTTTTTTTGTTTTTTTATAGGTGTTTTTTTTAATGAGATTTTTCGGCCATATGGCCTTATCTCAGTATCATTTTATAATAATGAAAATGAATCTCTGCTTGGCACGGTCATACAGGGTGATCAATAAACATTTCCTAATGAGTGAAATTTTTTTAATTCAATAACGCTTCGACTAACCCACCGAATAATTTCAATTTTTGAAGTTTTGTCACCCTTTACTATTGCCTTTCTTCAATATTTCTGAAATCGAATGACTCAGATCCGGACTAGGAAAATTTTAAACTTTTTCTGTTTTCTAGAATATTGGATAAACCTGTACGTTTATATCATGATTTTATTTCATTTTATTATTTATTAACATTCCCTTAATTTCATAGTTCACTTTTTTCACCATTTACCTATGCCTTTCCTCAATATTCTTGAAATCGAATACATCAGATTCGAAAAATTTTTGACCTCTGTTATTTTCATGAATATTGTATCACCCTATACGTGAACAATAAGATGTTTTTTCGTTTCCGTAACCAAAAAAAGTTAATTCATCATAAAATTCTAAATATCCTGCTTGGCACCGTCATGAAGGGTGATCAATAAACATTTCTTTAGGACTGGAATAAATAAATGAATAAATCTTGAACTTGTCGAAAGAATCATTTTGAATTTTGCAGTTCGCCATTCACTCGGAATGGAATCAACAATTTCGATAAATGTTTGGTGCGGTATCTACAATAATCGTTTGATTTGCCCTAGTATTTTTGAAAATAGGAGGGCAGGAGAAATTTATGAAAATTTTGAGGAACAATTTAGTTTGTTAGAAAACATTACAAGGAATACATTCCGATTGCAACATGATGGAGCTTATGCGAACTTACTGAAAAATATTCGACTGAAATGAATTAATTAAGTAGAATTAAAAAAAAACACTATTTATTTGATAAAATTTTTATTCTTTTGCAATCGATTTCGGATTATTATTCCATCATCAGGCCAGCTGAAAATACACAATGGTATAAACTATATACAAGATTTCTCAACATTATATTTAATATACTTTTTTAAAGATGGATCTTTTTTAAGTTGAGGGTATGCAACTCACTGTCTTATTGAAGTCGAAATGGATCAAATCGCTCTTTATCATTTATTGTTTCTGTTATTTTCCGCTAATTTTCTGGTTCTCTAGTTTTCTCAATCAATTGTCTGGAGTTATAATGAATTTTTCATTTCTTGCTCTTAGTAGAATGGTGTTGAATATATAGGAAATGATCATGTTTTCAAAGTGAAATTCTGGTATATGCTCTACGAGCGGGAAATTTGAAATTTGTTTTCATTATTTAGTTATCTATGAGTTTGAAAATATTTCTTCCTTTATAATCGAGGTAATCATTCAAAATAAATTATGGTTATCTTCATTTTTTATGATTTCGAGTTGTTCCAGTAGGGTTAATTTGCAATATTTATTTTCTCTGTGTAGTATTCTCAAGTTGTCGTAGTTGATTTCATGTTTCGAATGAATATACCAGAATTCAACATTGAAAACCGAACATAACCATTTCATATATATTATATAAAAATTTATTATAACTTCAGACAATTATGATATTATTCGTTTGGATATTGTACTAAATATTGTACTCATTGTTATTTTCTTCAGACAATTAATTGAGAAAACTAGAGAACCAGACAATTAGAGAAAAATAACAGAAACAATAAATGATAAAAAGCGATTTGATCCATTTTGACTTCAATAAGACAGTAAGTTTCATAAGTTGCACTCTTAACCTAAAAAAGATCCATCCAGAATATTAAATAGAATGTTGAGAAATCTTTTATATACCATTATGTATTTTAGCTGACCTGATGATGGAATAATAATTCCGAATCGATCGCCTAAGAATAAAAACATTTTAAAATGAATTGTGTCTCTTTTTAATTTCTACTTAATCTATCATAGAACATTTTATGGAAGAATTTATTTCTAAGATTTTACTGAAACTTTTGAAAACAGATGGATTGGCAGAGTGTAAATGTGGCTTGGCCTCCTGGATCACTTTATCTGACTCCCTTGGATTATTTATTATGCTGAGGTCTACTCGGTACAGACTAACAGTAGGGAGCAACTGCTACAAAGAATTTTTGATGTTTGCGACATTATTAGCTGCTTTCCAATCAGGTGCGTGTCACCCCGGGGCTCGGCGCACTAGAGCTTTGAGCCCTTGCTATGAGTGGAACGCGCCAAAACGAAACTGTTAAATTCAACGTAAACAAACCAGCGTTTTACAGCTGTCTCGTACTTTATGCGAAGTAACGGTCTTCTTTCTCTCTCACACCTGTCAGGGCTCGAAGCCCCGCAAATGCGGGGGATGCTTCAGGGGAAAGGGGAAGGTAACGCGAGGGCTCGACGCCCTGTTTACTGGAACACAACAAGTGCGCTTCGGAGCTGTACCGAGGAGCTCCTGACGTTGGCTGGAAAGCACCTATTGAATCTCAACCGAATACTATAGCGAAATCTGTGCAACGACTATCTCAACATGCTCAATAATGCATTGAAATGGAGGAATACCATTTTGCACAATTCTTGCTGAACTCAAAATATTATTGAATAATTCGAAAAGAATTTAGGGAAGGCATTCGTAAAGGGGGAAAAACTGCAATTATCGAAATAATTCTACCGATAAATTCAAGATTTCTTGAACTATGAAATTTCTTTCATGAGGAAATGTTTATTGATCACCCTGTATGATGGTGTTAAGCACAGATTTAAAATTTTCATCAGGAATTAATTCTTCGAAGTTACAAAAACGAAAAAAAATCAAGATATTAACGTACAGGGTGATCCAATATTAACGAAAATAAAAAAATTCTAAAATTTTCCTAGTCCAGATCTGATTAATTCGATTTTAGAAATATTGATGGAAGGCGCTGATAAAAAGTGACAAATCATCAATACTTGAAATTATTCGGTGGATTAGTTAAAACTTTATTAACCTAAAAAAATTTCACCCTTAAGGGAATGTTTATTGGTCACCCTGTATGACCGTGTCAAGCAGAGATTTAGAATTTTTATTATGATTTAATTCTTTATGGTTACGAAAACCAGACAAGATCATTATGTACACGTACAGGGTGATCCAATATTCACGAAGATAGAAAATATCTCGAATTTTCTTAGTCCGGATCTGATTTATTCGATTTCAGAAATATTGAAAGGAGACGGAAAAAAATGGTCACAATTTCAAAAAATTTGAAATTATTCGGTCGATTAGTTGAAGAGTTATTGAACTGGTGAAATTTCACTCATGAGATGAACATCTCTCTGTATATCTCAAACGAAGGTACTCTGGCTATTAAAACCTCTTGATACGAGTCCTTCATCATGACCTTCATTAATGTTAGATAGTCTATTGGGCTATTTCCATCATATGTGTGGTTGGATGTTTCTGACTTTTCGGCAAGCATTCGCCTGCCTTCTTCAGGATGGTGGTCTTGAGAAGTATCGGTTGTTTGGTTCTGAAAAGAACCGTTTGCCAAACTTGGTCTGTCTGGGCTTGTACGCACCATACTTTTTTCTAGTTCGTAGGTGGGTTTGATCTTTACTCTTTAGTATGTTCAGTATGTTTAGTAGTTTATATTATGGTATTACATATACGTAAGTTTTTGTTGTTAGATTTACGTTGTCAGGTTCCACCTTAGTTAGGTTAGCCGTTACAGTGTTTTTCGTTTGAAATGCTGTTCTCACACCGTATCTGTTACCAATTCTTCTCAGTTTATCTGATAACCCTTTCACATATGGAAATACCATGGTTATCGTTTCTGTTGACTCGGTTCGTGTTTCTGGTCGAGGTTATGTGTTATCTCTTGGTGTTCTGGCGATTTCTAGTATCTTCTTGTGGTAGCCATTCTTCTCCAGAATCTCTGTGATCTCATCGAATTCCTCTCTCATATCGTTCAGACTAGAGCATACTTGAGTTGTTCTGTCATAGAGGCATCTGGCTACTCCCAATTTGGTGTTAAGGTTGTGGTTAGACTTGAGGTGAATATACTGACCAGTGGTGGGATTCTGTAACGGCAAAGCGAAGCGAAAACGTGACGAAACGACAGTTTTGCTCGGTTCGGTATTCTGTAAAGGGATTCGGCAATAGTCGTGTTTGCCGAAGCAAAGAACGACCTCATGACGATAACGAAACATTTTAGGGTTCGTTGTCATTACGAAAAGTCCGACGACGTTTTCGATTGGTTTACTTTTACCACGTGACCAAGTCTTAAGCGTCATATTATGACACTTGAATGATTTCGATTTCGAGGTTATAATTTTGAATGTTTTGCTTCACAATATCACAATTCTTAATATTAAGTTTGAAATTCATTCTATTAATTATTGAAAAATTTCCTTTCTTCTCTTTGGTATTGATTCTCCATATGAGTCTTGATTAACGATTGGCGCCATATAAAGGAGTCATGACAACTTCCAGGAAATCGAGCATTGGCATTCAATATTGAAAGATCAGAATTGCAAATCAACTGCACATTATTTGAGTGATATCCTTTTCTGTTCAAAAAGGAATGCTCTTCTTCTGATGGCTTCAAGATTTTTATGTGTGTACAGTCGATTGCACCAATTATTCCTGGTATTCCACATTTTTCAAAAAATTTCCCTTTATTTTGGGTCTTCTCAGAATCATTAGGGAATTTAATTCTTCCTTGGAATACATGGTTAATCAATTTAGTCACTTCACTAACACAACGACTGACCATGGGTTGACTTACTGCTAGCAAATATTCTTGTCCAATGGTGGTAATTTCCACTGGCAAAAAGCTCAGAGTTATCAATATTCGCTGTTCAAATGGCGTTCTCGTGTTCCTCCAATAATTATCCATAAATGGTTTCAATTCATCGAATAGAACGTGAACTAAATGTTTCGACAAACGGAAAACGTCTATGAATCTCTCATCCGTTAAGTTAAATGGATCACTTCTATCTCGAAGAAATCTATTCTCCTCTCTTGTAAGAGTTAGACGAACTATTCTTGAGATTTCCTTGTCGATGATCAGAATCATTGAAAACATGATGAATATTTCTTTATACGTATACACACTATTAGTTGACTCCCCGAACTTATTTTGTAGTATGGGTAGGTTTTGCAACTGGAATAAGAATGAAGGTTTTAAATTATAATCCATTGAACGAGGTTCCATTTCGAATTTCTTCCAGTGCTCAAATAAGACTTTTTGTAATACTCAATATTTGCATTCAGGTGCTGTATTCAATTAGCTAATTCATTCTTAATGATAAACTAAACAGTTTAAAATGGTATGAAACCCTTTGTTAAGTAACTTCCAATGAGAGTCATAAATCAAAATATAATTTCTGACAATACTCAAGTTAAATACTGTGGATTATTCAAAGGACATTACAGCTAGAGTCCATAAAAGGGACTCTTATCTCATTGCTCTTATTAGAGATTATCTCAGGTACCTCATATGTCAAAACCTGCAGAATCCTAGAGTAGCTTAAATATCTACTTATTTGCAACGTTGCCAATGTTCCTTCGTGTAAAGTCGGTAAGCTCCGACAACGAAACTAAAAGCGTAAAGATAACGAAACGATAAAGAAAAAGACGCATACAGAATACCGCATTCGCTTCGTAACGTTATCGCTTTCGTTTGCTATGATAACGAAAGTTACAGAATCCTACCCCTGTGTTTGTTGGCTTCCTTTAAGTCGTGGTTCGAGGTGTTTGTTTACGAGCACATCCAGGAAGGGGAGTTGGTTATTTTGCCCAATTTTCATCGTGAATTTTATGGATTCCTTTACGTTATTGAGGTGTTTTGGGAATCAAGTGATGGTTCATGAGGCCAAATCATGAATGTTCCGTATTTTTCACCATTGATGTTGTGTGGCCTCTTAGTGATGATATTATCTTAAGGAAGTACTAAGCTAAAGAGTGGCAAGGGGAATTCCTCGAGATGATGATCGGTCTCAAGGGGATGTTCTCTTTGTGTATTTTTGGGAGACCGTATAGATGTGGACGTTTGCTAGAGTGGGGTGTTAGTCTTGATCTTGTGAAAGGATCTGGGAATTCATCCTTGTATTTATGCAAGGTTCGGTAGACTTTTTTTTCCACTGATGAAGTGGAGTCCTTCTTCAATTTCTTGTATCGTCCTGCTTCTAACATTTCTTTGATTCTTTCGTTGTATTTGTCCAAATTAATGATGACCGTCGCATTTCCCTTGTCTGCCGGGAGTATTTTGGTGGTGGGGTCTGATTTCAATTCTTTCAGGACTCTTCGTTCTGCCTGTTGATATTGGATTCAGATTGCTTGGTGGTTGAATCCAATGCAGTTTTCATCTTCCACCTGTACTCTTCAGCTTTCTCCGGGTCCTGTATCCCTTGTGCTGTTTCTTCCGCCGACAACATCACCTCAATTTTTGGCACGTTTTAGGTGCTATAAAGAACTTAAGACCCTTGTTGAGGAGGTATTTCTGGTCATCACTGAGAGTCTTGCTCGAAAATTTGATCACCGTTCTTGTGTGCTCTAATGGTGTATATTTCTTAGAGTCTCTCATCAGCTTTTCCAATTTTCATCTTTGTGTCTATTTTTGTTGTTCATTTGTTCTCTCATAACTCCTCTCAACCGCTTCCATGATTATTTCATGGTCCTCTGCTTTTGATCTGCTTCGTATGCTTCTCCTGATGTTCTCACGAGTTTGTATTAGGTTAGCCTTGTAGAACTGGTGATAGTTGATCCTTTCTCTTATAAGTGCTTGCCTTGCTCTATTGGAGATTCTGTCTGCCCTTCTGCCTCTTATTGGAAGTTTTACCTAAGACACTCAGGAATAAGGTTACGGTCTCTGGCAAGGTGTAGAAACGTTAGGTGGTTAGTTTCTTTGGCATGTGTAATTGAGGTTTTCTCACATTTCCTGACTTCTTGATATTATTCGGGCCCATACCGAATATCTAATTGTTGTCTAAATATTAAGAATGGAATTTTTGTTAGATAGTTCATTGAGCTATTTCCATCATCTGTGCGGTTGGATGTTTCCAATGTTTCCGACGTTTCTGCAAGCATTCGTCTGCTGTCTCCAGGGTGGGGGTACTGAGAAGGACCGGTTGTTTGGTTCTAAAAAGAACCGTTTGCCAAACTTGGTCTGTCTGGATTTGTACGCACTATACCTTTTTTCGAGTTCATATGAGGGTATCGGGGTTTGAACTTTAGTCGTATCGGCTACAATCCCTTCAATCTCACCACTAGTCTATAGAAGCAAGTAGGAATCCATACGCATTAAGCTTAAAATGAGTTACACTTCACTTCCGGTATGCGCAATCATCTGTCAGAATTTCGACTCCTTTCTAATTTTTTGGTGCCGAGATGCTTCCGACCTGAACATGGTTCATCTTCCTCAGATTTGATATTATAATTGCTGCCCAGTCTTCGTTGATTTCTAGAGAGGACATGCTTATGGGATTTGGAGTGATGGCCATGAAGGCTGCTTCTTTGTATTTACTCTATTCCGATCTTTCTTCTTTCGATATTATGGAAGCTTCATCCCATTTGATCCTATGTACTTCATCCCAAGCATAATGGACTAGCCTTGAGTCATCTGTTTCACCCAGTCGAACTAGTTTTTGGTGCCCTTCGACTCTTGTGTTCAGAAGGCGTTTGGTCTATCCAATGTAAGATCTACCGCACTCACATGGTATTTCATATACGTAATTTCTCGTTGTTTGATTTACGTTGTCAGGTTTCACCTTAGTGAGGTTAGCCCTGACAGTAATTTTCGTTTGGAATGCTGTTCTCACACCGTATCTGTTACCAATTATTCTGTTCTTCTGATGAAACTTTCACATATGGGATGACCGTGGTTATCGTTTCTGTTGATTTGGTTCGTATTTCTGGTCAAGGTTTTGTGTAATCCCTTCGTGTTGATGATTTCTAGTATCTTCTTGGGGAGCCGTTCTTCTGTGATCTGATCGAATAACTCTTTCTTATCGTTCAGAATAGAGCATACTTGAGTTGCTCTTTCATAGAGGCATCTGGCTATTCCCAATTTGGTATTGAGGTGATCGTTAGAATCTAAGTGGAGATACTGACCTGTGTTTGTTAGATTCCTGTGAATCGTGGTTCGGGAAATTTCCTCCTGTTTATGTACAAGCACATCCAGGAATGGAAGTTGGTTATTTTTCTTAATTTTCATCGTGGATACGTGGATAACACATTCGTGATATAGCCTCATGGAAAAGAGACCAATACTGGATTCCTAAAACACCTCAATAACGTAGAGAAAACCATAAATTCACGAAGGAAATTGAGGAAAATAACCAACTCCCATTCCTGAGTGTGCTCGTACATAAGCAGGAAGGAATTCCTTGAACCACGATTTACAGGAAGCCAACAAACACAGGTCAGTATCTTCATTTCGAGTCTTACCATAACCTCAACACCAATTTAGGAGTTGTCAGATGCCTCTGGGTCAGAGCAACTCAAGTATGCACTATTCTGAACGATACGAAAGAGGAGTTCGATAAGATCACAGAAATTATATAGAAGAACGGCTACCCCAAGAAGATTCTAGAAATCATCAAAACACCAAGGATAAACACAGAACCTCGACCAAAAACTGGAACCGAATCAACAGAAACGATAATCACGGTCATCCCATATGAGATAGGGTGATCAGAAAAACAGGGACGAATTGGTAACAGATACGGTGTGAGAACAGCATTCCAAACGAAAAACACTGTCAGGGCTAACCTAACTAAGGTGAAACCTGACTACGTTAATCAAACAACGAAAAATTGCGTATATGAAATATCTTTCGAGTGCGGCAAAACTTACATTGGAGAGACCAATCGCCCCCTGAAAACTAGAGCCAAAGAGCACCAAGAACTAGCACGATTGGGAGAAACAGATAAATCCAGGCTAGTGCAAGATGCTTGGGATGAAGGACATAGGATCAAAGGAGATGAAGCTTCCATAATATCAAAGGAACAAAGATAAAAACTTAAAGAAGCAGCCTTCATGGCCATCACTCCGAATCTCATAAAAATGTCGTCTCTAGATATCAAGGAAGTGTGGGCACCAATCTTAAGATCTTATCTGAGGAAGTTGAACCATGTTCTGGTCGGAAGCATCTCGACACCAGCAAATTAGAAAGGAGTCGGAATTCAGACGAATAACTGCGCACACCATCTGCACAATTTGACTAATGAGCATCTCCACTGCGCATACCGAAAGTGAAGTTTGACTCATATTAATCTTAATGCGTATAGATCACTACCCGCTACTGTAGACTGGTGGTGAGAGTGAAGGAATTGCAACCAATACGACTAAGGTTCAAACCTCGATACCCTCATACGGACTCGAAAAAAGTATGGTGCGTACAAAACCTGACAGACCAAGTTTGGCAAACCATTCTTCTCAGATCCAAACTACCGGTCCATCTCAGGACCACAACCCTGAAGACGGCAGGCGAATGCTTGCAGAAACGTCGGAAACATCCAACCACACAGATGATGGAAATAGCTCAATGAACTATCCAACAAATAATCCATCATCAATATCTAGACAACAATTAGAAATTCGATATGGGCCCGAATTATATCAAGAGGTCAGGAAATATGAGAAAACCTCAATGAAACTTGCCGAAAAAATAAACCACCTAACGTTTCTACATCTTGCCAGAGACCGTAACCTTATTCCTGAGTGTCTTACAGTAAAACTCCCAATAAGAGGCAGAAGGACAGACATAATCTCCAAAAGACCAGACCAAGAACATCAGGACAAGCATACGAGGCAGAACAAACGCAGAGGACTAAGAAAGAATCATAGAAGCAGTTTGGAGGAGTTATGAGACAACAAATGAACAACAAACAGAGACAAAAAGAAGAAAGATGGAAAAGCTGATGCGAGACTCCAAAAATATACACCATTAGAGCACACAAAAACGGTGATCAACTTGTCGAGGAAGACTCTCAGTGAAGACCAGAAATACCTCCTCAACAAGGTTCTAAAGATCTCCATAACACCTGAAAACGTTCCATAAATTGAGATGATGTTGGCGGCGGAGGAAACAGCACAAGGGATACAAGACCCGAAGAAAGCTGAGGAGTACAGGTGGAAGATATGAACTGCATTGGTATCAACCACCAAGCAATATGGATCCAATATCAACAGGTCAGAACAAGGAGCTCTGAAAGAATCGAAAAAATACCCCACCATGAAAATATTCCCGGCAGACAAGGGAAATGCGACGGTCATCATGGATGTGGACCAATACAACGAAAGAATCGAAGAGGTGTTAGAAGCAGGAGAATACAAGAAATTGAAGAAGGACCCCATTTCATCAGTGGAAAACAAAGTCTACTGAACCCTGAATAAATACAAGGATGATTTCCCAGATTCTTTCACAAGATCAAGACAAACACCCCACTACAGCAAACCTCTACATACATACGGTCTCCCAAAAATACACAAGGAGAACATCCCCTTGAGACCGATTGTCAGCTCGAGGAATTCCTCTTGGCACTCTTTAGCTAAGTACCACCTTAAGATAATATCACCACTAAAAGGCCCACACAACATCAATGGTCGAAAATACAGAACATTTCATAGAAACTATACACATACAGGAAATTCTCAAATAGAACGCCATGGTGAGCTCAATTATATTCAGCTTGTTCACAAATGTTTCCACAGACCAAACACTCGAGATCGTGCAAAAGGAAACTCAAGGAGGATCAAGCATCAGGCGAAAGAACCCCACTGAGCATACACGCAATTATGGATATGCTCTCAGTCTGTATCAAGACCACGTACTCCCAGGTAGATAACATCTTATATCAACAAGAATTCGGAATGCCATGAGTTCCCCGTTGTCTCCGGTACTGGCAGACATATATCTGGAAAATTTCGAGGAAAGAGCACTAGACCGAAACTATGGCGAAGATACGTGGATGACACATTCGTGATATGGCCTCATGGAAAAGAGACCATCACTGGATTCCTAGAAAATCTCAATAACGTGGAATAATCTATAAAATTCACGATGGAAATTGAAGAAAATAATCAACTTCCATACCTGGATGTGCTCTTACACAATCAGGAAGGAATTCCTTGAACCACGATTTACAGAAAGCCAAGAAACACATGTCAGTTTCTTCACTTCAAGTCTAACCATTACCTCAACACCAAATTGAGAGTAACTCAAGTATGATATAGTCTGAAGTCTGAACGATAAGAAAGAGGAACTCGATAAGATCTCAGAAATTCTCGAGAAGATCGGCTCCCCAAGAAGTTACTAGAAATCGTCCGAACACCAAAGGATAACACAGAACCTCGACCAGAAACACGAACCGAATCAACAGAAACGATAACCACGGTCATTCTATATGTGAAAGAGTTATCAGAAAAACAGAAGAATTGGTAACTGATACGGTGTGACAACAGCATTCCAAACGAAAAACACTGTCAGGACTAACCTAACTGAGGTGAAACTTGACAACGTGAATCAAACAACGATAAATTGCGAATATGAAATATCACGCTAGTGCAGCAAAACTTACATTGGAGAGACCAAACGTCCCATGAAAAAAAGTCAAAGAGCACCCAAAACTAGCTCGATTGGGAGAAACAGATTAAACCAGGCTAGTCCAACATGCTTGGGATGAAGAACATAGGATCAAATGGGATGAAGCTTCCATAATTTCAAAGGAAGGCAGATCAAAACGGAAGAAATTCAAAGAAGCAGCCTTTATGGCCATCACTTCGAATCCCGTTAGCATGCCGTCTCTAGAAATCAAGAAATTCTGGCCACCAATCATAACATCTAATCTGCGGAAGTTGAATCCTGATCAGGTCGAAGCATCTCGACACCACCAAATTAGAAAGGAGTCGGAATTTTGACGGATACCTGCGCACAACACCTGCGCAACCCGAAAATTTGACTAGAGCGCATCCCAACCGTGCATACCGGAAGTGAATGGTAACTTATATTAAGCTCAATGCGTGAAGATTACTACCTGCTTTTGTAGACTAGTGATGAGGATGAAGGGATTGCAACCGATACGAAGTTCAAACTTCGCTACCCTCATACGAACTCGAAAAAAGGACGGTACGTACAAGTCCAGATAGACCAAGTTTGGCGAACGGTTCTCCTCCGACCAAACAACCGGTCCTTTTCAGAACCACCACCCTGAAGACGACAGGCAATGTTTGCCGAAACGTCGGAAACATTGGAAACATCCAACCGCACAGATGATGGAAATATCCCAATAAATTGTCTGACAAATAATCCATCATCAATATCTAGACAACAATTACCTTCATTAATGGTATCCATTTGTCGCATTCTTTCCTGCATAGATGAAGGAAAACCTCTGAGAGCCATGAATCGTTCAAGAGAAGCTAAAAAGTGTGAACTGCGCACGTGGCGAAGCATACGAACAAAACTATGTATGTTTTCTCCGTTTTTGCATTTCTTCTGGTGGTTTATTTCGTAAGAAGAGAACTACCGACATCTATACCGCATTGCATAAAACACCTTGAGGGTGTTACACGCGATCAGGGAAGATCAGCCATCCGAGGCTGTAAGGGAACTGCCTCGAACTTGTAACACGGCAAGCAATGGAATATTCTATTTCGAATGAGACTCTTCGCCGAAGGAATGTAATATTTTTTCTGTAGGAGGGACTGCACCAACTTTGGACCTCCATTACCAGAAAAAATGTGATAGTAAACACACAATAAAAGGGCTAATTGAGAATCCAGGGGAATAAAATACAGATGCTTCGTGTCATAAGGAAGGCCTGCTCTTTTCAACCTGCTTCCACCAGCAAAAAACCGGTAGGATTTAAAAACGGGGAGAGTACGTAATTTCGGCAAACATAATTTTCCCGTTTTCTAAGAAATAATTCAAGAGCCCAAGTAATGATCTTGAGTGAGACGAATGAAATGCTTCAAGGTATTCCGATATTCAGATTTCTAAATACTTCCTGATATTTCCGAAGAGATAGAAGACTTACAAATCCTGGTTTTCAACCTACGCAAAAATCGATATACATACGAAAACACTCTTTGCGCACGTAATAATGAATTATGAATTATTTCAACGGTACAACCATTTTACATAATAACGAAAAGAAATAAACACTAATAAAACAAAGGAAATAATACAGCTCAGCTGAAGGCCCAGAAAATATACAAAAAAAAAAAATATATGAACATGAAACAGTTTTATTCAATTATTGAAATATCTTTTTATCGCGAATAGGGACTCATTCAACAAATCCAAACCCGATTCATTAGATGCTCTCATCGCCCTATCCACTGGGTTGTTATAGGAATAGTTCCTGGTATGAAACTCAGGTACAAGAAAATCTCTGTGACGCAAATTAACATATACTGCATTGAAATTCAATCTTGCCAGTAGATAGGGGCAATCAATGAGATCATTAAGGAGCTTATAAACAAACATTATCCCGAAATTTTTCCTTCGGTCCTGAAGAGTTTTCAAGGATAAGCCGGACATCAATAAACCATAGTCAATCTCACCAGACGGAATGCTCCGCTTATAACCTATCCATCTCAAAAACTTTTTCTGTACTTTCTCAATATTACCGATGTGAACCTGATAGTATGGTGACCAAACAGTAGAACAGTACTCCAAAATGCTCCTTACGTTAGTTATATAAATATTTTTTAAAGCATCGATGTCATTAAAATCTTTTGTATTTCGTTTAACGAAACCCAGCATTCTGAAAGCCTTCCGAATGGTTAAGTTGATATGGTAAACAAAATCAAGCTTGGAATCGAAGTAGACTCCCAGATCCCTTATAACCTCTACCCTATCCAAAAATTGCCCCGAAATATAATAACTGAACTCAATTGGGGACCTACCTCGAAAGAAACGCATTACTTTACACTTATTTATGTTCAGTTTCATCTCGTTCTTATCACACCAACTCATCAATGAATCCAAGTCGGCTTGTATTAGTGAACAATCCGAATAGCTAGTAATCTCCCGAAATAGCTTCAGATCATCGGCAAAGAGTAGAAAAGAACAACATGAAAAAACCTTATATACATCATTAATAAACAATAAAAACAACAGAGGAGACAGAGAAGAACCCTGAGGCAACCCAGATATTGCTTCAAACTCTCCAGAACAAACATCGAATATCTTCACCCTTAATTTGTTGCCCCTAATTCGGTCAACCAACCAACTCAATAACGGCCCTCTCACCCCGAGTGATTCGATTTTCAATTTGAAGATCCAATGGGCCACTCTATCATAGGCCTTAGAAAAGTCTGTATAAACGGAGTCCACTTGGTGCCCCTTCTCAAGCGCCCTACCCAACCTATCAACATAAACCAAAAGATTAGTGGTGGTAGATCTTCTTGAAACGAAACCATGCTGTTCGTTAATTATAATTTGCTTGAACATTGGAGTTAACTGAGATGTAACTATAGAGTCCAATACTTTGGGCAAATATGAAATTTTACAAATGGGTCTGTAGTTTTCTATGTCACTGCTATCCCCGGACTTAAAAACTGGTATAACATAGCTGTGTTTCCAATACGAGGGGTACGCCCCCGATTCTAAAGACAATCTGAACAAGGACCAAATGGGAAACAAAAGTGAATCACTACAATTTTTCAAGAAAAGAGCGGATAAATTGTCAGGACCGGAATCAGTTCGATTCGAGAGTGCCATCAGTTGACTCCGAACGTCATCTAAGGAACAAGGGCAATCTACAACGTCCACTGTATTGTCCGCGACAAAAGAAATATCTCTGGCTGGTGAATTTATATAAATCTCAGAGAAATTCAACCGAAATAACTCCGCAATATCCCCATCAGAATCAGCAACAACACCATTTAAATACATAGAAGATGGAAAGCCTTTTTCGATTTTTCGATCATTGACGAACTTCCAGAAAAACTTAGGATCAGAGTTGATAGATTGTTGTACTGTATTAAGATATTCGGTATAACAAGATTCTGATAAGGTTCTACATTTATCTCTTAAAAGAGAAAAAATTTGATAATCTTCTTCTCTGCCAAACTTCTTGTACGTTTTGTGTGCTACTTTTTTTCTGAATATTGAAGCTTTAAGCTCTAGTGAAAACCAGCAAGGGAATGAATAAGATCTGGACACCTTTTTAGGGACATGCAGGTCAATACCTTTCATAATAATCTCGTAAAATTTTTCAGCAAACAAATCGACATCCACAATATTAAAGAAAACATCATCCCAGTGAATAGTACTGAAAAAGTTGTTTAATGATTCATAATCTGCGTTCTTGTAATCAAAAAATGTAAACAACGGCTGACTTAAATTGGAGCGGTTGTGGGTAAAAATTTCAAAATATAACGCTGGATGGTGTTTATCACAAGGGACTAAATGTTCGATGGCTGGTTCTACCTTGATGGAATCCAATGATGTACAAATCAAATCGAGTAAAACGTTATTAGCATTGAATACTTCGTTTACCTGTCGCAAATTTAAGAACGACAAGAAATTCCACAAGAACATATGTTTACTTGATAAACAAACAGATTCATAATTCGATTCTGAATTGTTCCAAATCATGCCCGGCAGATTAAAGTCGCCACAACACAACACGTCAAGCGCGTCATATTTATCCATCAAGTTTTCAATATCTTCCCCAAATCTTTCATACGAAGCTAAATCACTACCTGGAGGAAAATAGACAACTGATATCAACAATGACAAACTACCTTGATTAACTTTAACAATTATATGCTCCAAATCATCAAATTCATGAAGTAAGATTCGGGAAGCTGCCCTTTTATGAACAGCCACCAAAACCCCACCCCCTTTCTTTTTATCGCTGGTGAATGAATCCCTATCCTTACGATATACTGAATATCTATCATCGAATAATTCAGAATTGGCAATATCAGATGATAACCAAGTTTCTGTCAATAAAATAATATCGAAATTGTACAAAGATAATGATTTGTAGAAATTATTAGTTTTAGTTCTAAGACCCCTAACATTTTGATAATAACATGAAATTTCATTACCTAACCTCTCGCATGTAATGTCCAACTTGGCGTTAATACTATCACTGGGTAAATTTCTTTTATGATTGGAAACTCCGAAATGGACGAACGGTAATTCCCTCCGGCCACATCTTCGCGTCCAGGAGTTCCTCCAAAGAGACCATTTTACTGCCAAATTTAAACGTTTTTCTCCTGCTTTTGGACTTCAGGTCAAAACACAAAAACTCCTTATCTGGCCATTTTTCTTTGCCATAAGACAAAACATTTGACTCGGTAGTAGCATCAGATAGTCCACCAATCCAGATCCAATTTCTTCCTTCTGGGGCAGCTTGTAGAAGCGGGTTGGTTGTTCCCTTACCCTTGATTAAATCATTCTTAGAATTCACAAACGCATTAATTGGGTTCGGAAAATTCTGAGTATCGACTGGCTTCTCAGCTATACCCTGCCTAACTTTTCGAAATTTGGACTTGTTAGCTTGTTCAGTCCTTTTGTTATTCCATGCACTCGATGTAGCCCCCTCAATTGGATCAGCGGTCTTCGTCCTATCTTTTGTTGAAACGCCCATAGCTTTCTGAGTGGTAGCAGTGCTCTCAAGACTGACAACCGCCGCAGTTGTACCGACGGGCGGATTAATTGAAGTAAACAATCTTACGAGATCAACATTACTTTCCCTTAATACTTCGACATCTTTCCTCAAAATATTCATATGGGATTCTAATTCTCCGACTATGGTGTTTTTCAACACGGTGGTCATCTTATCCAAGTTAACATCCATACTTGAATTATTGACTGCTGCCAACCTATCCCCTATCTGATCTTCATCATCGAACTGGCCGAGACAGGTCTCACAGAAAAACTTGAGATTCCTCACTTCCTGTACAGCTTTACAAAATGCATCTTTTAGCCCTACACATGGACCATGAAAACGCCCTTTGCACATAGAGCAATAAACTGATTTATTGTTCACCGTGACGATTTCATCGCACACCGGACAGTTAGCAACATTATTCTGCGACATATTTAAATCTTGTCGTGTATGGTAACCTCAACGATTTATTACACTCGATGAACGAAATGAACATCCGAACTCTAGGATGGCAACCAGATGAATGAAGAAAACCGCTCGAAGAAGGTTAGTAAATAATCTTTTTCGAACGCAGCCACGTGAGAAACTGGAGATATGACCTTCGTTTCTGGTAGATCCTGATCTATAATAGTGGTCCCTTCAGGCCACGTATTAATCGGAGTTTCAAGAAAGAATGCACTGGTCCACCATATCCGGTTAAAAAGAAGCTGAGATGGTTTTAGTTCCCTGCTCGCTAAGTGAGCTGCATTGTGGTCTCCAGGTGTATGCCTCAGTAAGACAGCGAATCCCAACTCGAGACGATTTATAGTCCAGCTTTTAAGCGGAACAACCTCAGTTTTTGAATGAAGTAAATTGCAAAAAATTGTTCGCTCATTCTCAACACACAGGTATACAACTGCTGCCGTTCCCAGAATACTAGCATCGCAAAACCCAATGACTTGTATCCTCAACGGAGTACTAGGAACCACACACCGAGGAATAGGAATTCCCTCAAACATCTTGAATTTTTTTTTTGATAGGATTCCATAGTTCAAGAATTTCAGGAGAAAAGAACCTATCCCATTCTGTCTTCAGCAGCCAGAGTAACTCATCAGAGTATCATCCACTTTGAAGCGGAACTCATCTCATATCTGATTCCATGTCAAACCTAAAACTGCAATTGAAGAAGTACCCGCAGTAGAAAGATCCATTGCCATAAAAAAAAATTGTAATTACATGGCTCGTCAATAAGAACTTAAATACAAGTATATAAAAAACAAATTTAAAATTTACACAAGATAAATAAGACTTTAAAATTTAAAAGGATTTTACAATCATATCACATATCCCAGTCAAAAAATTCATTAATATAATAGATCGTTTTCTCCAATAAGAGGTTCCTAATTTTTCGAGTGAAACTTTCATGAGGTGAGTTCTTCAGATGGTCCGGAATGTATTTGTAAAATCGCGAACACCACAAATTAACTGCGACTTGCGTTGTTTCCAATCGATAATATTCTACCACCAAATCATTCCTCTTTCGTGTGTTTTATGGATGATAATCGCCATTTTTCAAGAATTTTTTCCTTTTGCCATGGACGTATTTCAGACACTCTATTGAATATAAATACGTTACGGTAAGTATTCTTTCTTCCTTAAAATATTCTCGACTTGTTTTTCTTGATATGCCACATAAAATTAAAAAAAGAAATATTCCTTCTGTTTCAGAAGTATTCTACTCAGTCCAGGACTATGTCACCATAATATAATGCCGTAAGTCGCAATTGAATGAAAATTGGCAAAGTAAGTTCTTTTACAGATGTTTCCTGTGCTGATCTCTTTCATAAGTCTAATAGTAAACAGAGCTGTTGATATTTTGCCGGTTAAAGTTGTTATGTGGCCATTCCAGCTTAGGTTATCCTGAAAAGTAATCCCCAATAGTTTAAAGAGCCCGCTTCGTTGTTATCCAATACAAACTTCAGCTTTTGTGAGTTTGTTATGTTTACTTCCAGGCCAGGACACGTGACTCGACAGAACAAATCGAGATGGACATATAAAGTAACACACTGGCGACAAAGAACGACGAAACGCAGTATAGGTAGACCACAGAGAAGACGGCTTGATGATATAAAGCAGTATGCGGGAAATAGATGGTTTCAGATAGCTCAGGACAGGACAGCATGGAGGAACATGAAAGAGGCCTATATTCAGGAGTGGATAAGGGAAGGCTGACGAAGAAGAAGAAAAGACTTCCAGGTCATTGACATCCAACCAGATCTCCGCCGATCGCAAAAACGCTTTCGACTGCTTCCTCAAGACATCACGGTTTGGTGTGCAAAATTTAAAATGCTGGTATATAGAGAATGTATGTATAGAGAAATATCACCAGAGGAAACATTCACTGGTAAGTCGTTAATATATATCACGAAAAGAAGAGGCCCAAGAATGGAGCCTTGTGGTACGCCCACATTGATACTTCTCTCATCGGAATTACTATCTTGCCATGTAATAATTTGACTTCTGTCTGTCAGATAAGAATTGAAGATTCCAAGAGCCATTCCTTTCACTCCGTAGTATTCCAATTTTACTAACAATATTATCATTATCTTATGTTTTACTGTAACCGGAGAGTTACCTTGAATTTTAGCTTTGAGTGTATCTGAACTCAAGTCAATAACCGCGAAATGATCTCTGAGAAACTTAACCAGATTAGTGAACTTTGGGAAGTCTGAAGTCAGAAATCTTGTTTCAAAGACCCGACGTGTCCCAAATCCGGGATTTTGAGTTAATTCAAATAATTGACATTAGCTTGTTAAGTCTCACAAAACTCTTTCAAGGAATCCTGATTGGCCAGATTTGATTGGTTGCAATGAAAATATCTGATTCAATTAGTGATAGGCCACAACTCTAACATTGGCAAACTCGTTTTCAAGGAGATCATATTCGGTTTCGTAAAAATTTTTCTTACTGTTTTCATTAGCATTGAGTGGTACACTTTGTTCAAAAATTTTTTTGATCAAGAGATCTCTTAACTATAAACGTCAAGAATCAAAAAGTTTTTTTTCAAATTTGGATCGGACTATTTTTATCGAGAATACAGCCATTTGAAAAACCGCTAAAAATTTCGAATATAGTTTTGATCATCTATTTCATTCTCCTAGTGTATATCGATTTTGCGCTCACCGAGTGATAAAATCTGACGGACTTAACTCATACCGCCATGTTTCCCGCGAGAAACAAAAAACCATTGAACCCTTTTCTAAAGACCCTTGAATTCTAAAAATCCGGCCAGAGAATGGACGAATTAAGTTACGAATCAATCCAAATTTTATTTTAAAGTTATTATAGTGGAGTGTATTATGTGTTATTCTATTTTGAAGTCATTATAGTGGACTGTATTATGAAATATTTAGTTGGATTGCTCCGCCCCACAAGTTTGTGAATAACTTGATATAGAAGAAATTATATTCGCGTGATTTCTGAGATTTGAGAGGAAATACCCACCTGGAACAGTCAGCAATAAAAAGAAAGATTCTAACAGGAAAGGGACTCGCCTGATCTCCGTTGACTCTCCGACTTTCCTCCTTTGAAATTCAAACCAAATAATTGTTTCCACTTAAAAAGCGATGGGTCCTCTCACGTAGCTGTTAACGAATTTAAGAACTTATGAAATTTTTGTGCGGAACTGCGATTTTTTCCATATTTAGGATTAGCGATGAACTATTAATTGACAGTACGTAACGTCCGTTGTTGATGCGAAAAACCAAGTGTACTGAAATTGTGGACGGGATGGGAAAGTCACGATCCGAGAAAGAACTTCAACATGGAAATAAATCCTCTCAAATCCTCGCTCTCCATCAATTCAAACCAACCCGCGAAAATTCGATTCAATATCAAACAGACCCCCCACCCAAAATAATTATTTTGTTAACAAAATATTCGAAAAGAATATTATTTTACAATTAAACGAGAAAAAAAAATGTGAAATCAAGACCCCGGCACACGAATTCATCGAAAACGTATTATCGAAAATAAGAAAAAAAAAAACAATTCAATGTGGAATCCAATCCTTCCTCTGAATCCTAGAATTATTCAGAAAGAAAAATCATCTAGGCATCTGCTGGGAGTATAATAACTTTCTTAGTGATACAATGCCCGAATGTATCTTCAACACATAGGACGACCAGGCTCATATCAAAGCACGAAATCGCCAATCTTCAACGGAGGAAACAGGGTTGTCCACTTTTTCCGCTTCAGATTTTCTTCGATCCACACTCGAACTAATCATCTCCAGAATAGCTGGACGATCTGCTGCGTGAGTTGCCATTCATCCAACAGCTTTACTGGTACTTCAGTTGAGTCCTACTTTCAGGCGATAGAGAAGTTCCACTCCAATCAAAAAATGCCTTGCAGTGAGCGCTTGAATATCATTTGGAGAACTAGAGAGTAACGCGAATGCTCACCGTTTGAAATTCCCTGAGCGTAAGAATCGGAGAGCCAATTAGTCTTTTGGAATGATGTTTTACTGACCTTCTGACGGCCTCCCATATGTCGCAGAAGTTCGAAGCATAAGGTTGTTTGAAGATCTACTGTATCGATCTGTGAGCCAAATGACCTTTTATTTCATCATTTTTTGATTGAATAAACTGCGTCAGCTCTGAAATCTCTCGTGCTGCGCCACAGAAGTTTCGATCCTGATCCGAATATAAACATGAAGGAATAACTCTGCAAGCGATAAATCAGTCAAGAGAAGCTAAAAAAGCGGCTGTGGAAAGACTCACAACTATTTCAATGTGAACTGCGCGAGTGGCGAATTATACGAACAAAACTATGTATGTTTTTTCCGTTTGAGCATTTCATCTAGTGGTATATTTCGTAAGGAAAGGACCACCGACATCTAAACCGCATTGCATAAAACACCTTGAGGGTGTAACATGCGATGAAGCTGTGAGGGAACTGCCTGGAACTTGTAACACGGCAAGCAGTGGAATATTCTATTTCGAATGAGAATCCTCGCCGAAGGAATGTAATATTCTCCTCTGTAGGAGAGACCGCACCAACTTTGGACCACCATGACCAGAAAAAATGTGATAGTAATCACACAATAACAGGGCTAATTGACAATCCCGTTGAATAAAATACGCATGCTTCGTGTGTTAAGAAAGGCAGGCTCTTTCCAACCTGCTCACACCAAGAAACCAGTAGAATAAAAAAAAAAACAAATTATTTCTGAATCGGACAGAAGTGGAGGGAGTGGCAGTAGCGAACGAAGAAGTTTACTCAGTAAGACAGCAGATCCCAACTCGAGACGATTAAATTCCAGCAACCTTTGTTTTTGAACGAAGTGAACTGCAAAAAAATTCCCTGCTCATTCTCAACACGCAGGTATACAACCGCTGCCATTCCCATAAGCATCGCAAAACCCAATGACTCGTGGCCTCAACGGAGTACTAGGATCCACACACCGAGGAAAAGGAATGGCCTCCAACAACTTGAATTCCTTTTCGATAGGATTCCATATTTCAAGAATTTCGAGGGTAAGTCCTCAAACCATTCTGTCTTCAGCAGCCAAAGCCTTTGAAGCAAAACCTTCAGAGCAAAAGTAGAGATAGATACCTATTGTAATCATAAATTCGTGCGACTCGTGATGAAATACCGAGTTTTGTCAGACTCGTCTGAGTATCATCCACCTTGAAGCGAAACTCATCTCCTATCGGATGCCTTGTCAAACCTTAATCTTTAATTGAAGAAGTGCCCGCAATAGAAAGATCCTTGAATTTGATCGAAAAATCTTCACAAATTGAAGTACAAGAACTTGCCCATTTTCCCAGTTCAAACCCGCCTAGCCGAAGCAGCGCGATCAACTCCTGACACAATTCTCTAGCCACGGTTGTGCTGAAGGCACCAAAGAGAATATCATCCATAAACCGATAGGATTCCAGTATTTGAGCCGCTCGCAAAAATCTCTCACCCTCATCCCATATGAGTTGTTTGAGAGTTCGCTGTGCCAAAAACGGACTAAATGCCAAATATCACCGTGCGTAATTCCTATTCGATGAGAGGATGATCGAAAGAAAACCACCAAAAAATGTGCTGGTACTCGCAATCTTCCGTAAGCAGCCAAATGGCTCGATACATTTGCTAATATCAAATGCCACCGCGATGGAAAAAAGGCGAAATTGAGTATATTTGTCCAATGTCGCTTTGCAATTTTCGGGCCCGTACACAATCTTTCATTTAGACTCACACCCAATGATGTCTTCCCTGCTGGAGAAAAAACCACCCTCAATTTTGATTTCTCTGCAGACGATTTCAGAACATCATGATGTGTCATCACATAGTCGGAACTTTGAGGAGCTGGAACCATATATCCCTGTTATACATAGTCCCCCAAATTTCTTTATATAACCTTGAATACTCCGGATCGCGTTTGACCTTACACTCCAGCTCATGAAACCGCGCTACAGATCGCTGTCGAGAGATTTACTATCGGAAGGTCCGAACTTATCTTGTCCACAATAGCCGCTTCAAAACAGACTAATGTATCCTAATCGAATATCGAAGTAAGTGAACAAGAAATCGAACCGCGGACAGAAGGGAGTGGGCTATTACCAACCCCAGAAATCTGAAGTTTACACATTTCTTATCGCAATTCCAATCCTTAAAGCAAAATTTGAGGTGACGAAATTCATCTGACTACCAGGATCACACACGGACACAATGAATATATAATAATAATATTTTCATTGCCATAGAAAAAAATTGTGATTACATGGCTCGTCAATAAGAACGTAAATACTCGTACAAGTATATAACAAACAAATCTAAAATTTACACAAGATAACTAACACTTTACAATTCAAAAGGATTTTACAATCATATTTCATATCCCAGTCAAAAAATTCATTAATATAATTGATCGTTTTCCCCAATAAGAGGTTCTTAATTTTTCGAGTGAAACTTTCATGAGGAAAGTTCTTCAGATTGTCCGGAATGTTATTGTAAAATCTTAAACACTAGAAATTAACTGCGACTTGCGTTGTTTCCAATCGATAATATTCTACCACCAAATCATTCCTCTTTCGTGTGTTTTATGGATGATGATCGCCATTTCTCAAGAATTTTTCCCTATTGCCATGGACGTATTTCAGACACTCTGATATATACAGACGTTATGGTAAGTATTCTTTCTTTCTTAAAATATTAAAGAACACTTGTTATTCTTGATATGCCACATAAAATTCTAAGAAGAAAAAAAAAAGCAAATTCCTTCTGTTTTAGAAGTCCAGGACTATGTCACCATAATATAATGCCGTAAGTCGCAATTGAATGAAAATTGGTAAAGTAAGTTGTTTTACAGATGTTTCCTGTGCTGATCTCTTTCATACGTCTAATAGTAAACAGAGCTGTTGATAATAATTTGCCGGTCAAAGTTGTTATGTGGCCATTCCAGCTTAGGTTATCCTGAAAAGTAATCCCCAATAGATTTAAAGAGCCCGCTTTGTTGTTATCCAATACAAACTTCAGCTTTTGTGAGTTTGTTATGTTTACTTCCAGGCCATTGACATCAAACCAAATCTCCGCCGATCGCAAAGACGCTTTCGACTGCTCCCTCAAGACATCACGGTTTGGTGCGCAAAATTTGAAATGCTGGTATATAGAGAATGTATGTATAGAGAAATAGCACCAGAGGAAACATTCACTGGTAAGTCGTTTATATATATCACGAAAAGAAAAGGCCCAAGAACGGAGACTTGTGGTACACCCGCATTAATACTTCTCTCATCGGAATTACTATCTTGTCATGTAACAATTTGACTCCTGTCTGTCAGATAAGAATTGAACATTCCAAGAGCCAGAACTAACACCGATTATCCCAACTAAGACTAATTTTCATGCCAAATTCTCAATGAAAAATAGTACAGAATTATTCAATAAAATTAAACATTTTAGTTTTCTAGAAATTGCAAGTTTATTTCATTTGACGTAAAACATTTATTTCCCAGTATTCCCACTACCGAAAGCATAAAATTAATAGAAGAATTCTTGATAAAAAACCTCAAAAACACAATTGAAAAAGATGATATTTTGAATTGCCTTAGAGTTTGTCTCGAAAAAAAATATTTACAGTTTAACAGAAATATTTTTTTTCTGTAGGGGGTCCATGGGTAACCCTCTTAATCCCCTTTCAGCTGAAATCTTCATGGATTATTTAGAAAAAAAAACTCATCAACACACTTTGAGTAAAAATTTCCTTTATTAGTATAGGTATGTAGATGGCATTATCTGTTGTTTTAAAGATATCAATAGGCAGTTACGATGCTTTTTTTGAGTTCTTGAATAAAGTACACCCAAAAATTGAATTAACTTCTCAAGAAGAGATAAGTAGAAGAAAGTGTAAATTTTCTTGATTTAACAATTTACATACGAAACGATGTACATGATTTCAGTATACAGAGTGGCCACTTTTTCAATGGGATTGTATTGGTAACTTTAAAACCATAAGAGTTAGAAGGTCGGTCAAATGGAGAAAAAGTTGCATGCATAGAAGCATTATCAAGCAGTTTGAACAAATCGAGATTATCAGTGCCGGTTATTGAGATATCATAAGAAAAGTAAATTCTGTCATTTTGATTTTCCTTTTTTCCCCACTTTATTTCAAATATTATCAAAAAATGTTACAAGAATTTTTTATTCGACAGTAAATTGTTCTCAATTTGAGGTAATCAGATTTCGTATCCAACGTTTCGTGCTCTCTGGGCCACCCTCAACCTCATTTTTTTCAATACGGACCTGTATATTTTATGACACTTTTCGAAATAACTTTTAACGCTGAATTCAACGATATATCATACAATGTCATTCAAAGTTGATTTTCAGGTGATTTTGACCCTTATCCAAATTTCTTTGGGTAATAGATCTCATTTTATGCATCGACTATAAGGTTAATAATTTACAGCATTGTTTTGATCCACTAGTTGTAGAGGGCAATCATCACCCTAGATTGGAATTTTTATTAAATGTCAGATCGCAAGGTTACCTCAGGAAGTTTGCTTGTATTGATACTCTAAGTTTTAAAATTGCAGATTATGGTTTGTTGCTGGTTGATTCGCATGTGAAGAATACGGGTTATCACTTAACATCAGCAAAACAAAAATAATGGTAGTATCTAAGTCACAACAAAACTTCTCTGACATAACCGTGTATGGTCAAAAAATTGAACGTGTGAGAAAGTATAAAATATAAAAACCTGGGAACTGTTGTCAACAAAATAACGATAGCTCTGAATAAATCAGGATAAGAGTGGAAAAATCTACAGCTACATTTTCTAAAATGAAAAAGATATTCTGTGGGCGAGATTTAAGCCTTAAACTCAAAATTCGCCATGTGAGATGTTACGCGCTGTCAATTATTTTCTATGGAATGGAAGCGTGGACATTGAAGAAGATTGATATCAGAAGGATGGAAGCATTTGAGATGTGGATGTACCGTAGGATACTGAGAGTATCGTGGACGAAGAGAGTGACGAATGTGGAGATCTTGCGGAGAATGCAGAAAGAGAAAGAATTGGTACTGACTATTAAAAAGCGCAAACTGCAATACCTGGGACATATTATGAGGGGATACCAGTTGCTACAGCTTATTATCCAGGGAAAGATAATGGGCAAAAGATCAATTGGAAGAAGAAGAAACTCATGGTTGAAGAACTTGAGAGAATGGTACAATTGCAACAACTGCCAATTGTTTAGATCTGCAGGATCGAGAATAGGAATAGCTTTGATGGTAGCCAAACTTCGGAGCGAAGACTGCACTTCAGAAGAAGAAGATTCGCATGTCATTCTTTGTAATAATAACCATATTGATGATAATGTTGATCGATTCTGTGGAGTGTTGCTATCTTGTCTTGAGCGGTATGTACCTGAAAAAAAATTTTGTAAGCGCTTACCCCTTATTTTTCGAAGTTAACAATTAAAACTATCGAAGAGAAGGTTAAGATTCACAAAAGATGGAAAACTTATCGGCAACCGAGTGATTTTGAAAGTTTTAAAAAATTGAGTTGTTTATCTAAGCGACTAATAGGGGCAGATAATTGTAGATATATTCCAAAGTTGTGAAGACGAAATTGATCAGAACCTGAAAAATTTTCCACAATGTCTCACATCGTAAAAAGCAAAGTAAGTATCCCTCATCAAGTATGACTCTGGGTAATGAGGTGGCTACGACACCATCCGATATTTGTACTTTGTTTGCGAGGTTCTTTGAGAGCGTTTTTGAACCAGTCTCTGATATTCCACAACATCTGGAAAGCGTCAGAAATGCTTACTGTGATGGATCTTTGGGAAATGTCCATTTATGCCGGGAAGAGATTGCTGAGGCACTGAAAAACGTAGATCCCTTGAAGGGAACTGGCCGAGATAACATACCGTCTTTTTTTTTTATCTATATGTGCTTAGTTGTCCACAGTATATATTTTTTTTAATCAGTCACTTAATAAAGGAGATTTTCCAGATAAATGGAAGGTTTCTTCGATTATCCCAGTTCATAAAGGTGACCAATTACACCTCGTTGAGAATTATCGTCCGATCAGTATCTTGTCCTCCTTGTCTAAACTTGTTGAATCCTTCGTGTACAACTATCATGTTGAAAATATAATGCTGGGCCAACAGCATGGCTTCTTTAGGGGTAGAAGCGTGGAAACTAATTTAACATGTTTCTTGGAATATATTCAGGGAGGTTTTGGAAATTGTATGCAGGTAGATGTTTTTATTATGATTTTAGCAATGCGTTCAACAAGATAAGTCATGGTACTTTGTTGATTAAGTTGGCCCGGAGTCTGTAGCAGTATTTTACGTTGTAATGCTTCTTGCATTTCGAGAAGGTCGCAATTTGTTATGGTGAATGGATATCGATCCGAAATATTCATCAACACCTCGGGTGTTCCACAGGGCTCGCACCTGGGTTCACTTTTTTTCTGGATTTATGTCAATGCCATCTCGGATTGCTTTCATCATTCTAAATTTTTATTGTTTTCTGATGATATCAAGCTTTTTAGGAGGATTGAGAATCTTGAGGATTGTATATTGGTTCAGGGAGATGTGGGTAGGCTTCAGGAATATTGTAGAATCAATTTCCTTTTTCTAAATTTTCAAGAATATTTCGTTATCACTTATACAAGAAACGATAATAGATTTGAATTTTCTTATTCTGCCCCCAATGGTTTGCTTCGTCGAGTCTCCTCTATTAAAGATCTGGGGGTGAGGCTCGAGTCCAAGTTGCTGTTCGATCAACATATTGAATCAATAAATGCAATAAGATGTTGGGTTATATTTTTCGATAAAGCCGATCATTCAGTAGCAATGGTACTTTTATGCTT
This sequence comes from Harmonia axyridis, assembly GCF_914767665.1. Classification (NCBI taxonomy): domain Eukaryota; kingdom Metazoa; phylum Arthropoda; class Insecta; order Coleoptera; family Coccinellidae; genus Harmonia; species Harmonia axyridis. Next base: position 5,540,070 of record NC_059508.1, read on the forward strand.
TCACATTATGCCTTCGTTTAGAGTAGATTGAACTTTGCATCTGTAATATGGAATCCGCAGTATCACTCTTATATCAATCAGTTGGAGGGACTTCAGAATTGGATCATGATATATTTGGCTTAATTTCAAAATATTCAACCATGATTATATACAAGCTTGTGAAAGATTTGGTCTCATTGCTCAAAAGGATAGAAGGAAGATCTCGGATGTCGTTATTGTATTCAAAATTATCAATAATTATTTACTAGTTCCAGATCTGCTAGAGAGATTACAGATCAATGTACCGAATGTCTATTCTGAGCACTCCGCATCCAGTCTGTGGTCATCCTCTCGATGTCGTCAGTCCATCGCGTGGGAGGTCTTCCCCTGCTTCTTTTGTCGGCTCTTGGTCTCCACTCGAGCAGCCTCTTCGTCCATCGTCCATCCACCATCCGTGTCACATGCCCAGCCCAGCTCCACTTGAGCCTAGCTATCTGGTAAATAATAATAATAATAAGGGCAGAAATGAGGGAGGCCTATATCCAGCAGTGGATGCAAAGGGCTGGTTGATGATGATTGATGATGATGATGTACCGAATGTTGGGCTTTGATCTCATGGCGTGTTTTATATTTCATTCAGCAGGACGAATGTTTGTAAAAATATTGGATTGTGTAGAAAGATGAACACAGCAAATGAACTTGATTCCAATGAAACCGATATGTTTGATACAGCCTTGTCTTCTTTACGACATAGGCTCAAATATTATTTTCTGCGGATTTGGTAGCTGCATAGTTCTATCCGTGAAGACAGAAGACAGTCTACAGGAACAGCTTTTGGAATGACTCTGAAAGTGCTATTCATATGTGATTACGTCTTCCTAGTGTTGTCTTATAAAACCCAAAATTAGCCGATTACAGTCCACTCAAGCTTGAGCAACAATCTGAGCTATTTTGTCTGCAACAGAAGATGAAGAATTATAGTGAGTTCTTTATATTATTCATATTTAAATATTATATCTGGTTTGGATTTATCATTATGTGAAAGGAATACCTGTACAAAATATGGACAATTCCATTCGCTGCATTAAACTTTTTCCCATTGTCCTAGAACCCGTATAATACAAAAGTATAGATTATCTATACATTCACCAGTCAACATTGATATTCCCTCAATTCAAATTTTCTCCCCTATCACAGTTCTGCTAATTATCAATTACTTCTCCTTTTTGAGAAACGTCAATTCCAATCTTCTATACTTCCTGTGTATGATAATCATGTGTTCCTTGTGAACTAATTCATTTAGCGTTTCTACGAGTTATTCCTATATACTAACCCAGCTAGCCAAGAAGAGGAAGGGAAGAACAAGAGCAATGGAAGATGTTAAAGTAAGATTGCTCTTATTTCGACGCGCCATCGTCATTTGGATATATGTGCGAAATGTGTGAAGGAAAACCGACCGCAAGAATAGATAGTTGAATTTCGGAAGTTGAAGAATGTGGTCGTTAACAAAGTGCTTCGATGAACTCAAACAAGAGTCGCTCAGAAATTATGAAAGTGAATTAACTATACCGCGAATACGTGGACTAGAATTAGTCTAAACCGAAAGTCTGGTTGGTGCGTGAATGTGTGATCGAGTATAGTTCTCTACCGAAAAGGCCTATCCGTGAAGACAGAAGGAAGTCTACAGCAACAGATTTTGAACCGTCCCTGAAAGTGCTACTCATATGGTGTTAACGACTCCCTAGTGTGGGCTTATATAACCGAAAATGAGCTGATTACAGTCCACTCAATCTTGACCCACAATCTGAGCTATTTTGTCTGTAACAGAATTGGAAGATTTATAGTGAGTTCTTTATATCATTCATATTTAAATGTTATATCTCCTCTGGATTTTTCATTCTGTAGAAGGAATACCTAGTACAAAATATGGAAATTTCCAGTCGATGCATTAATCTTTTTCCCTTTGGCCTAGATCCTGTTCCATTCAGAAGTATAGATTATCTATACATTCACCGGTCAACATTAATATTCCCTCAATTTGTATTTTCCTTCTACCCTTTCACACTACTGCTAATTATAAATTTCTATTCCTTTTAAAGTGCACTCAATTTCAATCTTCTACACTCTTTGTGTATAATAATCATGTGTTCCTTGCCAAGCATTTCGGAAGTTGAAGAATGTGCTCGTTAACAAAGTGCTTCGATGGACTCGAACAAGTGTCGCTAAGAAATTATAAAAGTGAATTAACTATACCGCGAATACGTGGACTAGAGTTAGTCTAAACCGAATGTCCAGTTGGTGCGTGAATATGTAATCGAGTGTAGTTATCCACCGAAAAGGTCTATCCATGAAGACATCAGAAGGCAGTCTGCAGCAACAGGTTTTGAAACGACCCTGAAAGTACTTTTCATATGGTGTTTACGTTTCCCTAATGTGGGCTTATATAACCCAAAATGAGCTGATTACAGTCCACTCAAGCTTTACCAACAATCTGAGCTATTTGGTCTGCAACAGAAGGGGAAAATTTATAGTGAGTTCTTCACATAATTCATATTTAAATGTTATAACTCCTCTGGATTTTTTATTGTGTAGAAGAAATACCTAGTACAAAATAGGAAAAATTCCAGTCGCTGCATTAACATTTTTCCCATTGTCCTAGATCCTGTTCCATTCAAAAGTATAGATTATCTATACATTCACCGGTCAACATTAATATTCCCTCAATTTGTATTTCCTTCTCCCCTTCCACACTTCTGCTAATAATAAATTTCTATTCCTCTTTTAGAGCACTCAATTTCAATCTTTTATACTTTTTGTGTATAAGAATCATGTGTTCCTTGCCAAGAATTTCAGAAGTTGAAGAATGTGCTCGTTAATAAAGTGCTTCGATGAACTCAAACAAGTGTCGTTAAGAAATTATAAAAGTGAATTAACTATACCGCGAATACGTGGACTAGAGTTAGTCTAAACCGAAAGTCCGTTTGGTGCGTGAGTATGTTATCGAGTGTAGTTCTATTCCTAGACCAACAATCTGAGCTATTTTGTCGGCAACAGAAGAGAAAGATTTATAGTGAGTTAGTTCTCTATATCATTCATATTTAAATGTTATATCTCCTCTGGATTTTTCATTCTGTAGAAGGAATACCTAGTACAAAATATGGAAAATTCCAGTCGCTGCATTAATCTTTTACCCATTGTCCTAGATCCTGTTCCATTCAGAAATATAGATTATCTATACATTCACCGGTCAACACTTATATTCCCTCAATTTGTAATTTCCTTCTCCCCTTTCACACTTCTGCTAATTATAAATTTCTATTCCTTTTTAAGAGCACTCAATTTCAATCTTCTATACTTTTTGTGTATAATAATCATGTGTTCCTTGCCAAGAATTTCGGAAGTTGAAGAATGTGCTCGTTAACAAAGTGCTTCGATGAACTCAAACAAATGTCGCTAAGAAATTATAAAAGTGAATTAACTATACCGCGAATACGTGGACTAGAGTAAGTCTAAACCGAAAGTCCGTTTGGTGCGTGAATATGTAATCGAGTGTAGTTCTCCACCGAAAAGGCCTATGCGTGAAGATATCAGAAGGCAGTCTACAGCAACAGGTTTTGAAACGACCCTGAAAGTACTTTTCATATGGTGTTTACGTCTCCCTAGTGTGGGCTTATATAACCCAAAATGAGCTGATTACAGTCCACTCAAGCTTGACCAACAATCTGAGCTATTTTGTCTGCAACTGAAGAGGAAGATTTATAGTGAGTTCTTCATATCATTCATATTTAAATGTTATATCTCCTCTGGATTTTTCATTCTGTAGAAGGAATACCTAGTACAAAATATGGAAAATTCCAGTCGCTGCATTAATCTTTTTCCCATTGTCCTAGATCCTGTTCCATTCAGAAGTATAGACTATCTATACATTCACCGGTCAACATTAATATTCCCTCAATTTGTATTTCCTTCTCCCCTTCCACACTTCTGCTAATAATAAATTTCTATTCCTCTTTTAGAGCACTCAATTTCAATCTTCTATACTTTTTGTGTATAAAAATCATGTGTTCCTCGCCAAGAATTTCAGAAGTTGAAGAATGTGCTCGTTAATAAAGTGCTTCGATGAACTCAAACAAGTGTCGTTAAGAAATTATAAAAGTGAATTAACTATACCGCGAATACGTGGACTAGAGTTTGTCTTAACCGAAAGTCCGTTTGGTGCGTGAATATGCTATCGAGTGTAGTTCTGTTCCTAGACCAACAATCTGAGCTATTTTGTCTGCAACAGAAGAGGAAGATTTATAGTGAGTCAATTCTCTATATCATTCATATTTAAATGTTATATCTCCTCTGGATTTTTCATTCTGTAGAAGGAATACCTAGTACAAAATATGGAAAATTCCAGTCGCTGCATTAATCTTTTACCCATTGTCCTAGATCATGTTCCATTCAGAAATATAGATTATCTATACATTCACCGGTCAACACTTATATTCCCTCAATTTGTATTTTCCTTCTCCCCTTTGACACTTCTGCTAATTATAAATTTCTATTCCTTTTTAAGAGCACTCAATTTCAATCTTCTATACTTTTTGTGTATAATAATCATGTGTTCCTTGCCAAGAATTTCGGAAGTTGAAGAATGTGTTCGTTAACATAGTGCTTCGATGAACTCAAACAAATATCGCTAAGAAATTATAAAAGTGAATTAACTATACCGCGAATACGTGGACTAGAGTTAGTCTGAACCGAAAGTCCGTTTGGTGCGTGAATATGTAATCGAGTGTAGTTCTCCACCGAAAAGGCCTATGCGTGAAGACATCAGAAGGCAGTCTACAGCAACAGGTTTTGGAACGGCCCTGAACGTACTTTTCATATGGTGTTTACGTTTCCCTAATGTGGGCTTATATAACCCAAAATGAGCTGATTACAGTCCACTCAAGCTTGACCAACAATCTGAGCTATTTTGTCTGCAACTGAAGAGGAAGATTTATAGTGAGTTCTTCATATCATTCATATTTAAATGTTATATCTCCTCTGGATTTTTCATTCTGTAGAAGGAATACCTAGTACAAAATATGGAAAATTCCAGTCGCTGCATTAATCTTTTTCCCATTGTCCTAGATCCTGTTCCATTCAGAAGTATAGATTACCTATACATTCACCGGTCAACATTAATTCCCTCAATTTGTATTTTCCTTCTCCCCTTTCACACTTCTGCTAATTATAAATTTCTATTCCTTTTTAAGAGCACTCAATTTCAATCTTCTATACTTTTCGTGTATAATAATCATGTGTTCCTCGCCAAAAATTTCAGAAGTTGAAGAATGTGCTCGTTAATAAAATGCTTCGATGAACTCGAACAAATGTCGTTAAGAAATTATAAAAGTGAATTAACTATACCGCGAATACGTGGACTAGAGTTAGTCTAAACCGAAAGTCCGGTTGGTGCGTGAATGTGTGATCGACTGTAGTTCGCGAATACGTGGACTAGAGTTAGTCTGAACCGAAAGTCCGTTTGGTGCGTGAATATGTAATCGAGTGTAGTTTTCCACCGAAAAGGCCTATCCGTGAAGACATCAGAAGGCTGTCTACAGCAACAGGTTTTGAAACGACCCTGAAAGTACTTTTCATATGGTGTTTACGTCTCCCTAGTGTAGGCTTATATAACCCAAAATGAGCTGATTACAGTCCACTCAAGCTTGACCAACAATCTGAGCTATTTTGTCTGCAACTGAAGATAAAAATTTATAGTGGGTTCTTTATATCATTCATATTTAAATGTTATATCTCCTCTGGATTTTTCATTGTGTAGAAGGAATACCTAGTACAAAATATGGAAAATTCGAGTCGCTGCATTAATCTTTTTTCCATTGTCCTAGATCCTGTTCCATTCAGAAGTATAGATTATCTATACATTTACCGGTCAACATTAATATTCCCTCAATTTGTATTTTCCTTCTCCCCTCTCACACTTCTGCTAATTATAAATTTCTAGTCCTTTTTAGGAGCACTCAATTTCAATCTTATATACTTTTTGTGTATAATAATCATATGTTCCTTGCCAAGAATTTCAGAAGTTGAAGAATGTGCTCGTTAACAAAGTGCTTCGATGAACTCAAACAAATGTCGTTAAGAAATTATAAAAGTGAATTAACTATACCGCGAATACGTGGACTAGAGTTAGTCTAAACCGAAAGTCCGTTTGGTGCGTGAATATGTAATCGAGTGTAGTTTTCCACCGAAAAGGCCTATCCGTGAAGACATCAGAAGGCTGTCTACAGCAACAGGTTTTGAAACGACCCTGAAAGTACTTTTCATATGGTGTTTACGTCTCCCTAGTGTAGGCTTATATAACCCAAAATGAGCTGATTACAGTCCACTCAAGCTTGACCAACAATCTGAGCTATTTTGTCTGCAACTGAAGAGGAAGATTTATAGTGAGTTCTTAATATCATCCATATTTAAATGTTATATCTCCTCTGGATTTTTCATTCTGTAGAAGGAATACCTAGTACAAAATATGGAAAATTCCAGTGGCTGCATTAATCTTTTTCCCATTGTCCTAGATCCTGTCCCATTCAGAAGTATAGATTATCTATACATTCACCGGTCAACATTAATATTCCCTCAATTTGTATTTTCCTTCTCCCCTTTCACACTTCTGCTAATTATAAATTTCTATTCCTTTTTAAGAGCTCTCAATTTCAATCTTCTATACTTTTTGTGTATAATAATCATGTGTTCCTCGCCAAGAATTTCAGAAGTTGAAGAATGTGCTCGTAAATAAAGTGCTTCGATGAACTCAAACAAATGTCGTTGATAAATTATAAAAGTGAATTAACTATACCGCGAATACGTGGACTAGAGTTAGTCTAAACCGAAAGTCCGGTTGGTGCGTGAATGTGTGATCGACTGTAGTTCGCGAATACGTGGACTAGAGTTAGTCTGAACCGAAAGTCCGTTTGGTGCGTGAATGTGTGATCGACTGTAGTTCGCGAATACGTGGACTAGAGTTAGTCTGAACCGAAAGTCCGTTTGGTGCGTGAATATGTAATCGAGTGTAGTTTTCCACCGAAAAGGCCTATCCGTGAAGACATCAGAAGGCTGTCTACAGCAACAGGTTTTGAAACGACCCTGAAAGTACTTTTCATATGGTGTTTACGTCTCCCTAGTGTAGGCTTATATAACCCAAAATGAGCTGATTACAGTCCACTCAAGCTTGACCAACAATCTGAGCTATTTTGTCTGCAACTGAAGATAAAAATTTATAGTGGGTTCTTTATATCATTCATATTTAAATGTTATATCTCCTCTGGATTTTTCATTCTGTAGAAGGAATACCTAGTACAAAATATGGAAAATTCCAGTGGCTGCATTAATCTTTTTCCCATTGTCCTAGATCCTGTTCCATTCAGAAGTATAGATTATCTATACATTTACCGGTCAACATTAATATTCCCTCAATTTGTATTTTCCTTCTCCCCTCTCACACTTCTGCTAATTATAAATTTCTAGTCCTTTTTAGGAGCACTCAATTTCAATCTTCTATACTTTTTGTGTATAATAATCATATGTTCCTTGCCAAGAATTTCAGAAGTTGAAGAATGTGCTCGTTAACAAAGTGCTTCGATGAACTCAAACAAATGTCGTTAAGAAATTATAAAAGTGAATTAACTATACCGCGAATACGTGGACTAGAGTTAGTCTAAACCGAAAGTCCGGTTGATGCGTGAATATGTAATCGAGTGTAGTTTTCCACCGAAAAGGCCTATCCGTGAAGACATCAGAAGGCTGTCTACAGCAACAGGTTTTGAAACGACCCTGAAAGTACTTTTCATATGGTGTTTACGTCTCCCTAGTGTAGGCTTATATAACCCAAAATGAGCTGATTACAGTCCACTCAAGCTTGACCAACAATCTGAGCTATTTCGTCTGCAACTGAAGAGTAAGATTTATAGTGAGTTCTTCATATCATTCATATTTAAATGTTATATCTCCTCTGGATTTTTCATTCTGTAGAAGGTATACCTAGTACAAAATATGGAAAATGCCAGTCGCAGCATTAATCTTTTTCCCATTGTCCTAGATCCTTTTACATTCAGAAGTATAGATTATCTATACATTCACCGGTCAACATAAATATTTCCTCAATTTATATTTTCCTTCTCCCCTTTCACACTTCTGCTAATTATAAATTTCTATTCCTTTTTGAGAGCTCTCAATTTCAATCTTCTATACTTTTTGTGTATAATAATCATGTGTTCCTTGCCAAGAATTTCAGAAAATGAAGAATGTGCTCGTAAATAAAGAGCTTCGATGAACTCAAACAAATGTCGTTAAGAAATTATAAAAGTGAATTAACTATACCGCGAATACGTGGACTAGAGTTAGTCTAAACCGAAAGTCCGTTTGGTGCGTGAATATGTAATCGAGTGTGGTTCTCCACCGAAAAGGCCTATCCGTGAAGACATCAGAAGGCTGTCTACAGCAACAGGTTTTGAAACGACCCTGAAAGTACTTTTCATATGGTGTTTACGTCTCCCTAGTGTAGGCTTATATAACCCAAAATGAGCTGATTACAGTCCACTCAAGCTTGATCAACAATCTGAGCTATTTTGTCTGGAACTGAAGAGTAAGATTTATAGCGAGTTCTTTATATCATTCATATTTAAATGTTATATCTCCTCTGGATTTTTCATTGTGTAGAAGGAATACCTAGTACAAAATATGGAAAATTCCAGTCGCTGCATTAATCTTTTACGCATTGTCCTAGATCCTGTTCCATTCAGAAGTATAGATTATCTATACATTCACCGGTCAACATAAATATTCCCTCAATTTGTATTTTCCTTCTCTCCTTTCACACTTCTGCTAATTATAAATTTCTATTCCTTTTTGAGAGCCCTCAATTTCAATCTTCTATACTTTTTGTGTATAATAATCATGTGTTCCTCGCCAAGAATTTCAGAAGTTGAAGAATGTGCTCGTGAAAAAAGTACTTCGATGAACTCAAACAAATGTCGTTAAGAAATTATAAAAGTGAATTAACTATACCGCGAATACGTGGACTAGAGTTAGTCTAAACCGAAAGTCCGGTTGGTGCGTGAATGTGTGATCGACTGTAGTTCGCGAATACGTGGACTAGAGTTAGTCTAAACCGAAAGTCCGGTTGGTGCGTGAATGTGTGATCGACTGTAGTTCGCGAATACGTGGACTAGAGTTAGTCTAGACCGAAAGTCCGTTTGGTGCGTGAATATGTAATCGAGTGTAGTTCTCCACCGAAAAGGCCTATCCATGAAGACATCAGAAGGCAGTCTACAGCAACAGGTTTTGGAACGGCCCTGAACGTACTTTTCATATGGTGTTTACGTCTCCCTAATATGGGCTTATATAACCCAAAATGAGCTGATTACAGTCCACTCAAGCTTGATCAACAATCTGAGCTATTTTGTCTGGAACTGAAGAGTAAGATTTATAGTGAGTTCTTTATATCATTCATATTTAAATGTTATATCTCCTCTGGATTTTTCATTGTGTAGAAGGAATACCTAGTACAAAATATGGAAAATTCCAGTCGCTGCATTAATCTTTTACGCATTGTCCTAGATCCTGTTCCATTCAGAAGTATAGATTATCTATACATTCACCGGTCAACATAAATATTCCCTCAATTTGTATTTTCCTTCTCTCCTTTCACACTTCTGCTAATTATAAATTTCTATTCCTTTTTGAGAGCCCTCAATTTCAATCTTCTATACTTTTTGTGTATAATAATCATGTGTTCCTCGCCAAGAATTTCAGAAGTTGAAGAATGTGCTCGTGAATAAAGTACTTCGATGAACTCAAACAAATGTCGTTAAGAAATTATAAAAGTGAATTAACTATACCGCGAATACGTGGACTAGAGTTAGTCTAAACCGAAAGTCCGGTTGGTGCGTGAATGTGTGATCGACTGTAGTTCGCGAATACGTGGACTAGAGTTAGTCTAAACCGAAAGTCCGGTTGGTGCGTGAATGTGTGATCGACTGTAGTTCGCGAATACGTGGACTGGAGTTAGTCTAAACCGAAAGTCCGGTTGGTGCGTAAATGTGTGATCGACTGTAGTTCGCGAATATGTGGACTAGAGTTAGTCTAAACCGAATGTCCGGTTGGTGCGTGAATGTGTGATCGACTGTAGTTCGCGAATACGTGGACTAGAGTTAGTCTAAACCGAAAGTCCGGTTGGTGCGTGAATGTGTGATCGACTGTAGTTCGCGAATACGTGGACTAGAGTTAGTCTAGACCGAAAGTCCGTTTGGTGCGTGAATATGTAATCGAGTGTAGTTCTCCACCGAAAAGGCCTATCCATGAAGACATCAGAAGGCAGTCTACAGCAACAGGTTTTGGAACGGCCATGAACGTACTTTTCATATGGTGTTTACGTCTCTCTAGTGTGGGCTTTTATAACCCAAAATAAGCTGATTACAGTCCACTCAAGCTTGACCAACAATCTGAGCTATTTTGTCTGCAACTGAAGAGTAGGATTTATAGTGAGTTCTTCATATCATTCATATTTAAATGTTATATCTCCTCTGGATTTTTCATTCTGTAGAAGGAATACCTAGTACAAAATATGGAAAATTCCAGTTGCTGCATTAATCTTTTTCCCATTGTCCTAGATCCTTTTCCATTCAGAAGTTTAAATTATCTATACATTCACCGGTCAACATAAATATTTCCTCAATTTGTATTTTTCTTCTCCCCTTTCACACTTCTGCTAATTATAAATTTCTATTCCTTTTAAAGAGCACTCAATTTCAATCTACTATACTTTTTGTGTATAATAATCATGTGTTCCTTGACAAGAATTTCAGAACTTGAAGAATGTGCTCGTTAATGAAATACTTCGATGAAATTATAAAAGTGAATTACCTATACCGCGAATACGTGGACTAGAGTTAGTCTAAACCGAAAGTCCGGTTGGTGCGTAAATGTATGCTCGACTGTAGTTCGCGAATACGTGGACTAGAGTTAGTCTAAACCGAAAGTCCGGTTGGTGCGTGAATGTGTGATCGACTGAAGTTCGCGAATACGTGGACTAGAGTTAGTCTAAACCGAAAGTCCGGTTGGTGCGTGAATGTGTGATCGACTGTAGTTCGCGAATACGTGGACTAGAGTTAGTCTAAACCGAAAGTCCGTTTGGTGCGTGAATATGTGATCGAGTGTAGATCTCCACCGAAAAGGCCTATCCATGAATACATCAGAAGGCAGTCTACAGCAACAGGTTTTGGAACGGCCCTGAACGTATTTTTCATATGGTGTTTACGTCTCCCTAGTGTGGGCTTATATAACCCAAAATGAGCTGATTACCGTCCACTCAAGCTTGACCAACAATCTGAGCTATTTTGTCTGCAACTGAAGAGTAAGATTTATAGTGAGTTCTTCATATCATTCATATTTAAATGTTATATCTCCTCTGGATTTTTCATTCTGTAGAAGGTATACCTAGTACGAAATATGGAAAATGCCAGTCGCAGCATTAATCTTTTTTCCATTGCCCTAGATCCTTTTACATTCAGAAGTATAGATTATCTATACATTCACCGGTCAACATAAATATTTCCTCAATTTGTATTTTCCTTCACCCCTTTCACACTTCTGCTAATTATAAATTTCTATTCCTTTTTGAGAGCACTCAATTTCAATCTTCTATACTTTTTGTGTATAATAATCATGTGTTCCTTGCCAAGAATTTCAGAAGTTGAAGAATGTGCTCGTAAATAAAGTGCTTCGATGAACTCAAACAAATGTCGTTAAGAAATTATAAAAGTGAATTAACTATACCGCGAATAAGTGGACTAGAGTTAGTCTGAACCGAAAGTCCGGTTGGTGCGTGAATGTGTGATCGACTGTAGTTCGCGAATACGTGGACTAGAGTTAGTCTAAACCGAAAGTCCGGTTGGTGCGTGAATGTGTGATCGACTGTAGTTCGCGAATACGTGGACTAGAGTTAGTCTAAACCGAAAGTCCGTTTGGTGCGTGAATATGTAATCGAGTGTAGTTCTGCACCGAAAAAGCCTTTCCATGCAGACATCAGAAGGCAGTCTACAGCAACAGGTTTTGGAACGGCCCTGAACGTACTTTTCATATGGTGTTAACGTCTCCCTAGTGTGGGCTTATATAACCCAAAATGAGCTGATTAGAGTCCACTCAAGCTTGACCAACAATCTGAGCTATTTTGTCTGCAACTGAAGAGTAAGATTTATAGTGAGTTCTTCATATCATTCATATTTAAATGTTATATCTCCTCTGGATTTTTCATTCTGTAGAAGGAATACCTAGTACAAAATATGGAAAATTCCAGTGGCTGCATTAATCTTTCCCATTGTCCTAGATCCTGTTCCATTCAGAAGTATAGATTATCTATACATTCACCGGTCAACATTAATATTCCCTCAATTTGTATTTTCCTTCTCCCCTTTCACACTTCTGCTAATTATAAATTTCTATTCCTTTTTAAGAGCTCTCAATTTCAATCTTCTATACTTTTTGTGTATAATAATCATGTGTTCCTCGCCAAGAATTTCAGAAGTTGAAGAATGTGCTCGTTAATAAAGTGCTTCGATGAACTCAAACAAATGTCGTTGAGAAATTATAAAAGTGAATTAACTATACCGCGAATACGTGGACTAGAGTTAGTCTAAACCGAAAGTCCGGTTGGTGCGTGAATGTGTGATCGACTGTAGTTCGCGAATACGTGGACTAGAGTTAGTCTAAACCGAAAGTCCGTTTGGTGCGTGAATATGTGATCGAGTGTAGATCTCCACCGAAAAGGCCTATCCATGAAGACATCAGAAGGCAGTCTACAGCAACAGGTTTTGGAACGGCCCTGAACGTACTTTTCATATGGTGTTTACGTCTCCCTAGTGTGGGCTTATATAACCCAAAATGAGCTGATTACAGTCCACTCAAGCTCGACCAACAATCTGAGCTATTTTGTCTGCAACTGAAGAGTAAGATTTATAGTGAGTTCTTCATATCATTCATATTTAAATGTTATATCTCCTCTGGATTTTTCATTCTGTAGAAGGAATACCTAGTACAAAATATGGAAAATTCCAGTCGCTGCATTAATCTTTTTCCCATTGTCCTAGATCCTTTTACATTCAGAAGTATAGATTATCTATACATTCACCGGTCAACATAAATATTTCCTCAATTTGTATTTTCCTTTTCCCCTTTCACACTTCTGCTAATTATAAATTTCTATTCCTTTTTGAGAGCACTCAATTTCAATCTTCTATACTTTTTGTGTATAATAATCATGTGTTCCTTGCCAAGAATTTCAGAAGTTGAAGAATGTGCTCGTAAATAAAGTGCTTCGATGAACTCAAACAAATGTCGTTAAAAAATTATAAAAGTGAATTAACTATACCGCGAATACGTGGACTAGAGTTAGTCTAAACCGAAAGTCCGGTTGGTGCGTGAATGTGTGATCGACTGTAGTTCGCGAATATGTGGACTAGAGTTTGTCTAAACCGAATGTCCGGTTGGTGCGTGAATGTGTGATCGACTGTAGTTCGCGAATACGTGGACTAGAGTTAGTCTAAACCGAAAGTCCGGTTGGTGCGTGAATGTGTGATCGACTGTATCTCGCGAATACGTGGACTAGAGTTAGTCTAGACCGAAAGTCCGTTTGTTGCGTGAATATGTAATCGAGTGTAGTTCTCCACCGAAAAGGCCTATCCATGAAGACATCAGAAGGCAGTCTACAGCAACAGGATTTGGAACGGCCCTGAACGTACTTTTCATATGGTGTTTACGTCTCCCTAATATGGGCTTATATAACCCAAAATGAGCTGATTACAGTCCACTCAAGCTTCATCAACAATCTGAGCTGTTTTGTCTGCAACTGAAGAGGAAGATTTATAGTGAGTTCTTTATATCATCCATATTTAAATGTTATATCTCCTCTGGATTTTTCATTCTGTAGAAGGAATACCTAGTACAAAATATGGAAAATTCCAGTGGCTGCATTAATCTTTTTCCCATTGTCCTAGATCCTGTTCCATTCAGAAGTATAGATTATCTATACATTCACCGGTCAACATTAATATTCCCTCAATTTGTATTTTCCTCCTCCCCTTTCACACTTCTGCTAATTATAAATTTCTATTCCTTTTTAAGAGCTCTCGATTTCAATCTTCTATACTTTTTGTGTATAATAATCATGTGTTCCTCGCCAAGAATTTCAGAAGTTGAAGAATGTGCTCGTTAATAAAGTGCTTCGATGAACTCAAACAAATGTCGTTGAGAAATTATAAAAGTGAATTAACTATACCACGAATACGTGGACTAGAGTTAGTCTAAACCGAAAGTCCGGTTGGTGCGTGAATGTGTGATCGACTGTAGTTCGCGAATACGTGGACTAGAGTTAGTCTAAACCAAAAATCCGTTTGGTGCGTGAATATGTAATCGAGTGTAGTTCTCCACCGAAAAGGCCTATCCATGAAGACATCAGAAGGCAGTCTACAGCAACAGGTTTTGGAACGGCCCTGAACGTACTTTTCATATGTTGTTAACGTCTCCCTAGTGTGGGCTTATATAACCCAAAATGAGCTGATTACAGTCCACTCAAGCTTGACCAACAATCTGAGCTATTTTGTCTGCAACTGAAGAGTAAGATTTATAGTGAGTTCTTCATATCATTCATATTCAAATGTAATATCTCCTCTGGATTTTTCATTCTGTAGAAGGAATACCTAGTACAAAATATGGAAAATTCCAGTGGCTGCATTAATCTTTCCCAATGTCCTAGATCCTGTTCCATTCAGAAGTATAGATTATCTATACATTCTCCGGTCAACATTAATATTCCCTCAATTTGTATTTTCCTTCTCCCCTTTCACAATTCTGCTAATTATAAATTTCTATTTCTTTTTAAGAGCTCTCAATTTCAATCTTCTATACTTTTTGTGTATAATAATCATGTGTTCCTCGCCAAGAATTTCAGAAGTTGAAGAATGTGCTCGTTAATTAAGTGCTTCGATGAACTCAAACAAATGTTGTTGAGAAATTATAAAAGTGAATTAACTATACCGCGAATACGTGGACTAGAGTTAGTCTAAACCGAAAGTCCGGTTGGTGCGTGAATGTGTGATCGACTGTAGTTCGCGAATACGTGGACTAGAGTTAGTCTAAACCGAAAGTCCGGTTGGTGCGTGAATGTGTGATCGACTGTAGTTCGCGAATACGTGGACTAGAGTTAGTCTAAACCGAAAGTCCGTTTGGTGCGTGAATATGTAATCGAGTGTAGTTCTCCACCGAAAAGGCCTATCCATGAAGACATCAGAAGGCAGTCTACAGCAACAGGTTTTGGAACGGCCCTGAACGTACTTTTCATATGGTGTTTACGTCTCCCTAATATGGGCTTATATAACCCAAAATGAGCTGATTACAGTCCACTCAAGCTTGATCAACAATCTGAGCTATTTTGTCTGGAACTGAAGAGTAAGATTTATAGTGAGTTCTTTATATCATTCATATTTAAATGTTATATCTCCTCTGGATTTTTCATTGTGTAGAAGGAATACCTAGTACAAAATATGGAAAATTCCAGTCGCTGCATTAATCTTTTACGCATTGTCCTAGATCCTGTTCCATTCAGAAGTATAGATTATCTATACATTCACCGGTCAACATAAATATTCCCTCAATTTGTATTTTCCTTCTCTCCTTTCACACTTCTGCTAATTATAAATTTCTATTCCTTTTTGAGAGCCCTCAATTTCAATCTTCTATACTTTTTGTGTATAATAATCATGTGTTCCTCGCCAAGAATTTCAGAAGTTGAAGAATGTGCTCGTGAATAAAGTACTTCGATGAACTCAAACAAATGTCGTTAAGAAATTATAAAAGTGAATTAACTATACCGCGAATACGTGGACTAGAGTTAGTCTAAACCGAAAGTCCGGTTGGTGCGTGAATGTGTGATCGACTGTAGTTCGCGAATACGTGGACTAGAGTTAGTCTAAACCGAAAGTCCGGTTGGTGCGTGAATGTGTGATCGACTGTAGTTCGCGAATACGTGGACTAGAGTTAGTCTAAACCGAAAGTCCGTTTGGTGCGTGAATATGTAATCGAGTGTAGTTCTCCACCGAAAAGGCCTATCCATGAAGACATCAGAAGGCAGTCTACAGCAACAGGTTTTGGAACGGCCATGAACGTACTTTTCATATGGTGTTTACGTCTCCCTAGTGTGGGCTTATATAACCCAAAATAAGCTGATTACAGTCCACTCAAGCTTGACCAACAATCTGAGCTATTTTGTCTGCAACTGAAGAGTAGGATTTATAGTGAGTTCTTCATATCATTCATATTTAAATGTTATATCTCCTCTGGATTTTTCATTCTGTAGAAGGAATACCTAGTACAAAATATGGAAAATTCCAGTTGCAATTAATCTTTTTCCCATTGTCCTAGATCCTTTTCCATTCAGAAGTTTAAATTATCTATACATTCACCGGTCAACATAAATATTTCCTCAATTTGTATTTTTCTTCTCCCCTTTCACACTTCTGCTAATTATAAATTTCTATTCCTTTTAAAGAGCACTCAATTTCAATCTACTATACTTTTTGTGTATAATAATCATGTGTTCCTTGACAAGAATTTCAGAACTTGAAGAATGTGCTCGTTAATGAAATACTTCGATGAAATTATAAAAGTGAATTACCTATACCGCGAATACGTGGACTAGAGTTAGTCTAAACCGAAAGTCCGGTTGGTGCGTAAATGTATGCTCGACTGTAGTTCGCGAATACGTGGACTAGAGTTAGTCTAAACCGAAAGTCCGGTTGGTGCGTGAATGTGTGATCGACTGTAGTTCGCGAATACGTGGACTAGAGTTAGTTTAAACCGAAAGTCCGTTTGGTGCGTGAATATGTGATCGAGTGTAGATCTCCACCGAAAAGGCCTATCCATGAATACATCAGAAGGCAGTCTACAGCAACAGGTTTTGGAACGGCCCTGAACGTATTTTTCATATGGTGTTTACGTCTCCCTAGTGTGGGCTTATATAACCCAAAATGAGCTGATTACCGTCCACTCAAGCTTGACCAACAATCTGAGCTATTTTGTCTGCAACTGAAGAGTAAGATTTATAGTGAGTTCTTCATATCATTCATATTTAAATGTTATATCTCCTCTGGATTTTTCATTCTGTAGAAGGTATACCTAGTACGAAATATGGAAAATGCCAGTCGCAGCATTAATCTTTTTTCCATTGCCCTAGATCCTTTTACATTCAGAAGTATAGATTATCTATACATTCACCGGTCAACATAAATATTTCCTCAATTTGTATTTTCTTTCACCCCTTTCACACTTCTGCTAATTATAAATTTCTATTCCTTTTTGAGAGCACTCAATTTCAATCTTCTATACTTTTTGTGTATAATAATCATGTGTTTCTTGCCAAGAATTTCAGAAGTTGAAGAATGTGCTCGTAAATAAAGTGCTTCGATGAACTCAAACAAATGTCGTTAAGAAATTATAAAAGTGAATTAACTATACCGCGAATACGTGGACTAGAGTTAGTCTGAACCGAAAGTCCGGTTGGTGCGTGAATGTGTGATCGACTGTAGTTCGCGAATACGTGGACTAGAGTTAGTCTAAACCGAAAGTCCGGTTGGTGCGTGAATGTGTGATCGACTGTAGTTCGCGAATACGTGGACTAGAGTTAGTCTAAACCGAAAGTCCGTTTGGTGCGTGAATATGTAATCGAGTGTAGTTCTGCAACGAAAAGGCCTTTCCATGCAGACATCAGAAGGCAGTCTACAGCAACAGGTTTTGGAACGGCCCTGAACGTACTTTTCATATGGTGTTTACGTCTCCCTAATATGGGCTTATATAACCCAAAATGAGCTGATTACAGTCCACTCAAGCTTCATCAACAATCTGAGCTGTTTTGTCTGCAACTGAAGAGGAAGATTTATAGTGAGTTCTTTATATCATCCATATTTAAATGTTATATCTCCTCTGGATTTTTCATTCTGTAGAAGGAATACCTAGTACAAAATATGGAAAATTCCAGTGGCTGCATTAATCTTTTTCCCATTGTCCTAGATCCTGTTCCATTCAGAAGTATAGATTATCTATACATTCACCGGTCAACATTAATATTCCCTCAATTTGTATTTTCCTCCTCCCCTTTCACACTTCTGCTAATTATAAATTTCTATTCCTTTTTAAGAGCTCTCGATTTCAATCTTCTATACTTTTTGTGTATAATAATCATGTGTTCCTCGCCAAGAATTTCAGAAGTTGAAGAATGTGCTCGTTAATAAAGTGCTTCGATGAACTCAAACAAATGTCGTTGAGAAATTATAAAAGTGAATTAACTATACCACGAATACGTGGACTAGAGTTAGTCTAAACCGAAAGTCCGGTTGGTGCGTGAATGTGTGATCGACTGTAGTTCGCGAATACGTGGACTAGAGTTAGTCTAAACCAAAAATCCGTTTGGTGCGTGAATATGTAATCGAGTGTAGTTCTCCACCGAAAAGGCCTATCCATGAAGACATCAGAAGGCAGTCTACAGCAACAGGTTTTGGAACGGCCCTGAACGTACTTTTCATATGTTGTTAACGTCTCCCTAGTGTGGGCTTATATAACCCAAAATGAGCTGATTACAGTCCACTCAAGCTTGACCAACAATCTGAGCTATTTTGTCTGCAACTGAAGAGTAAGATTTATAGTGAGTTCTTCATATCATTCATATTCAAATGTAATATCTCCTCTGGATTTTTCATTCTGTAGAAGGAATACCTAGTACAAAATATGGAAAATTCCAGTGGCTGCATTAATCTTTCCCAATGTCCTAGATCCTGTTCCATTCAGAAGTATAGATTATCTATACATTCTCCGGTCAACATTAATATTCCCTCAATTTGTATTTTCCTTCTCCCCTTTCACAATTCTGCTAATTATAAATTTCTATTTCTTTTTAAGAGCTCTCAATTTCAATCTTCTATACTTTTTGTGTATAATAATCATGTGTTCCTCGCCAAGAATTTCAGAAGTTGAAGAATGTGCTCGTTAATTAAGTGCTTCGATGAACTCAAACAAATGTCGTTGAGAAATTATAAAAGTGAATTAACTATACCGCGAATACGTGGACTAGAGTTAGTCTAAACCGAAAGTCCGGTTGGTGCGTGAATGTGTGATCGACTGTAGTTCGCGAATACGTGGACTAGAGTTAGTCTAAACCGAAAGTCCGGTTGGTGCGTGAATGTGTGATCGACTGTAGTTCGCGAATACGTGGACTAGAGTTAGTCTAAACCGAAAGTCCGTTTGGTGCGTGAATATGTAATCGAGTGTAGTTCTCCACCGAAAAGGCCTATCCATGAAGACATCAGAAGGCAGTCTACAGCAACAGGTTTTGGAACGGCCCTGAACGTACTTTTCATATGGTGTTTACGTCTCCCTAATATGGGCTTATATAACCCAAAATGAGCTGATTACAGTCCACTCAAGCTTGATCAACAATCTGAGCTATTTTGTCTGGAACTGAAGAGTAAGATTTATAGTGAGTTCTTTATATCATTCATATTTAAATGTTATATCTCCTCTGGATTTTTCATTGTGTAGAAGGAATACCTAGTACAAAATATGGAAAATTCCAGTCGCTGCATTAATCTTTTACGCATTGTCCTAGATCCTGTTCCATTCAGAAGTATAGATTATCTATACATTCACCGGTCAACATAAATATTCCCTCAATTTGTATTTTCCTTCTCTCCTTTCACACTTCTGCTAATTATAAATTTCTATTCCTTTTTGAGAGCCCTCAATTTCAATCTTCTATACTTTTTGTGTATAATAATCATGTGTTCCTCGCCAAGAATTTCAGAAGTTGAAGAATGTGCTCGTGAATAAAGTACTTCGATGAACTCAAACAAATGTCGTTAAGAAATTATAAAAGTGAATTAACTATACCGCGAATACGTGGACTAGAGTTAGTCTAAACCGAAAGTCCGGTTGGTGCGTGAATGTGTGATCGACTGTAGTTCGCGAATACGTGGACTAGAGTTAGTCTAAACCGAAAGTCCGGTTGGTGCGTGAATGTGTGATCGACTGTAGTTCGCGAATACGTGGACTAGAGTTAGTCTAAACCGAAAGTCCGTTTGGTGCGTGAATATGTAATCGAGTGTAGTTCTCCACCGAAAAGGCCTATCCATGAAGACATCAGAAGGCAGTCTACAGCAACAGGTTTTGGAACGGCCATGAACGTACTTTTCATATGGTGTTTACGTCTCCCTAGTGTGGGCTTATATAACCCAAAATAAGCTGATTACAGTCCACTCAAGCTTGACCAACAATCTGAGCTATTTTGTCTGCAACTGAAGAGTAGGATTTATAGTGAGTTCTTCATATCATTCATATTTAAATGTTATATCTCCTCTGGATTTTTCATTCTGTAGAAGGAATACCTAGTACAAAATATGGAAAATTCCAGTTGCAATTAATCTTTTTCCCATTGTCCTAGATCCTTTTCCATTCAGAAGTTTAAATTATCTATACATTCACCGGTCAACATAAATATTTCCTCAATTTGTATTTTTCTTCTCCCCTTTCACACTTCTGCTAATTATAAATTTCTATTCCTTTTAAAGAGCACTCAATTTCAATCTACTATACTTTTTGTGTATAATAATCATGTGTTCCTTGACAAGAATTTCAGAACTTGAAGAATGTGCTCGTTAATGAAATACTTCGATGAAATTATAAAAGTGAATTACCTATACCGCGAATACGTGGACTAGAGTTAGTCTAAACCGAAAGTCCGGTTGGTGCGTAAATGTATGCTCGACTGTAGTTCGCGAATACGTGGACTAGAGTTAGTCTAAACCGAAAGTCCGGTTGGTGCGTGAATGTGTGATCGACTGTAGTTCGCGAATACGTGGACTAGAGTTAGTTTAAACCGAAAGTCCGTTTGGTGCGTGAATATGTGATCGAGTGTAGATCTCCACCGAAAAGGCCTATCCATGAATACATCAGAAGGCAGTCTACAGCAACAGGTTTTGGAACGGCCCTGAACGTATTTTTCATATGGTGTTTACGTCTCCCTAGTGTGGGCTTATATAACCCAAAATGAGCTGATTACCGTCCACTCAAGCTTGACCAACAATCTGAGCTATTTTGTCTGCAACTGAAGAGTAAGATTTATAGTGAGTTCTTCATATCATTCATATTTAAATGTTATATCTCCTCTGGATTTTTCATTCTGTAGAAGGTATACCTAGTACGAAATATGGAAAATGCCAGTCGCAGCATTAATCTTTTTTCCATTGCCCTAGATCCTTTTACATTCAGAAGTATAGATTATCTATACATTCACCGGTCAACATAAATATTTCCTCAATTTGTATTTTCTTTCACCCCTTTCACACTTCTGCTAATTATAAATTTCTATTCCTTTTTGAGAGCACTCAATTTCAATCTTCTATACTTTTTGTGTATAATAATCATGTGTTTCTTGCCAAGAATTTCAGAAGTTGAAGAATGTGCTCGTAAATAAAGTGCTTCGATGAACTCAAACAAATGTCGTTAAGAAATTATAAAAGTGAATTAACTATACCGCGAATACGTGGACTAGAGTTAGTCTGAACCGAAAGTCCGGTTGGTGCGTGAATGTGTGATCGACTGTAGTTCGCGAATACGTGGACTAGAGTTAGTCTAAACCGAAAGTCCGGTTGGTGCGTGAATGTGTGATCGACTGTAGTTCGCGAATACGTGGACTAGAGTTAGTCTAAACCGAAAGTCCGTTTGGTGCGTGAATATGTAATCGAGTGTAGTTCTGCACCGAAAAGGCCTTTCCATGCAGACATCAGAAGGCAGTCTACAGCAACAGGTTTTGGAACGGCCCTGAACGTACTTTTCATATGGTGTTAACGTCTCCCTAGTGTGGGCTTATATAACCCAAAATGAGCTGATTAGAGTCCACTCAAGCTTGACCAACAATCTGAGCTATTTTGTCTGCAACTGAAGAGTAAGATTTATAGTGAGTTCTTCATATCATTCATATTTAAATGTTATATCTCCTCTGGATTTTTCATTCTGTAGAAGGAATACCTAGTACAAAATATGGAAAATTCCAGTGGCTGCATTAATCTTTCCCATTGTCCTAGATCCTGTTCCATTCAGAAGTATAGATTATCTATACATTCACCGGTCAACATTAATATTCCCTCAATTTGTATTTTCCTTCTCCCCTTTCACACCTCTGCTAATTATAAATTTCTATTCCTTTTTAAGAGCTCTCAATTTCAATCTTCTATACTTTTTGTGTATAATAATCATGTGTTCCTCGCCAAGAATTTCAGAAGTTGAAGAATGTGCTCGTTAATAAAGTGCTTCGATGAACTCAAACAAATGTCGTTGAGAAATTATAAAAGTGAATTAACTATACCGCGAATACGTGGACTAGAGTTAGTCTAAACCGAAAGTCCGGTTGGTGCGTGAATGTGTGATCGACTGTAGTTCGCGAATACGTGGACTAGAGTTAGTCTAAACCGAAAGTCCGTTTGGTGCTTGAATATGTGATCGAGTGTAGATCTCCACCGAAAAGGCCTATCCATGAAGACATCAGAAGGCAGTCTACAGCAACAGGTTTTGGAACGGCCCTGAACGTACTTTTCATATGGTGTTTACGTCTCCCTAGTGTGGGCTTATATAACCCAAAATGAGCTGATTACAGTCCACTCAAGCTCGACCAACAATCTGAGCTATTTTGTCTGCAACTGAAGAGTAAGATTTATAGTGAGTTCTTCATATCATTCATATTTAAATGTTATATCTCCTCTGGATTTTTCATTCTGTAGAAGGAATACCTAGTACAAAATATGGAAAATTCCAGTCGCTGCATTAATCTTTTTCCCATTGTCCTAGATCCTTTTACATTCAGAAGTATAGATTATCTATACATTCACCGGTCAACATAAATATTTCCTCAATTTGTATTTTCCTTTTCCCCTTTCACACTTCTGCTAATTATAAATTTCTATTCCTTTTTGAGAGCACTCAATTTCAATCTTCTATACTTTTTGTGTATAATAATCATGTGTTCCTTGCCAAGAATTTCAGAAGTTGAAAAATGTGCTCGTAAATAAAGTGCTTCGATGAACTCAAACAAATGTGGTTAAGAAATTATAAAAGTGAATTAACTATACCGCGAATACGTGGACTAGAGTTAGTCTAAACCGAAAGTCCGGTTGGTGCGTGAATGTGTGATCGACTGTAGTTCGCGAATATGTGGACTAGAGTTTGTCTAAACCGAATGTCCGGTTGGTGCGTGAATGTGTGATCGACTGTAGTTCGCGAATACGTGGACTAGAGTTAGTCTAAACCGAAAGTCCGGTTGGTGCGTGAATGTGTGATCGACTGTATCTCGCGAATACGTGGACTAGAGTTAGTCTAGACCGAAAGTCCGTTTGGTGCGTGAATATGTAATCGAGTGTAGTTCTCCACCGAAAAGGCCTATCCATGAAGACATCAGAAGGCAGTCTACAGCAACAGGATTTGGAACGGCCCTGATCGTACTTTTCATATGGTGTTTACGTCTCCCTAATATGGGCTTATATAACCCAAAATGAGCTGATTACAGTCCACTCAAGCTTGATCAACAATCTGAGCTGTTTTGTCTGCAACTGAAGAGGAAGATTTATAGTGAGTTCTTTATATCATCCATATTTAAATGTTATATCTCCTCTGGATTTTTCATTCTGTAGAAGGAATACCTAGTACAAAATATGGAAAATTCCAGTGGCTGCATTAATCTTTTTCCCATTGTCCTAGATCCTGTTCCATTCAGAAGTATAGATTATCTATACATTCACCGGTCAACATTAATATTCCCTCAATTTGTATTTTCCTCCTCCCCTTTCACACTTCTGCTAATTATAAATTTCTATTTCTTTTTAAGAGCTCTCAATTTCAATCTTCTATACTTTTTGTGTATAATAATCATGTGTTCCTCGCCAAGAATTTCAGAAGTTGAAGAATGTGCTCGTTAATTAAGTGCTTCGATGAACTCAAACAAATGTCGTTGAGAAATTATAAAAGTGAATTAACTATACCGCGAATACGTGGACTAGAGTTAGTCTAAACCGAAAATCCGTTTGGTGCGTGAATATGTAATCGAGTGTAGTTCTCCACCGAAAAGGCCTATCCATGAAGACATCAGAGGGCAGTCTACAGCAACAGGTTTTGGAACGGCCCTGAACGTACTTTTCATATGGTGTTTACGTCTCCCTAGTGTGGGCTTATATAACCCAAAATGAGCTGATTACAGTCCACTCAAGTTCGACCAACAATCTGAGCTATTTTGTCTGCAACTGAAGAGTAAGATTTATAGTGAGTTCTTCATATCATTCATATTTGAATGTTATATCTCCTCTGGATTTTTCATTCTGTAGAAGGAATACCTAGTACAAAATATGGAAAATTCCAGTCGCTGCATTAATCTTTTTCCCATTGTCCTAGATCCTTTTACGTTCAGAAGTATAGATTATCTATACATTCACCGGTCAACATAAATATTTCCTCAATTTGTATTTTCCTTCTCCCCTTTCACACTTCTGCTAATTATAAATTTCTATTCCTCTTTGAGAGCACTCAATTTCAATCTTCTATACTTTTTGTGTATAATAATCATGTGTTCCTTGCCAAGAATTTCAGAAGTTGAAGAATGTGCTCGGAAATAAAGTGCTTCGATGAACTCAAACAAATGTCGTTAAGAAATTATAAAAGTGAATTAACTATACCGCGAATACGTGGACTAGAGTTAGTCTAAACCGAAAGTCCGGTTGGTGCGTAAATGTGTGATCGACTGTAGTTCGCGAATACGTGGACTAGAGTTAGTCTTAACCGAAAGTCCGTTTGGTGCGTGAATATGTAATCGAGTGTAGTTCTCCACCGAAAAGGCCTATCCATGAAGACATCAGAGGGCAGTCTACAGCAACAGGTTTTGGAACGGCCCTGAACGTACTTTTCATATGGTGTTTACGTCTCCCTAGTGTGGGCTTATATAACCCAAAATGAGCTGATTACAGTCCACTCAAGTTCGACCAACAATCTGAGCTATTTTGTCTTCAACTGAAGAGTAAGATTTATAGTGAGTTCTTTATATCATTCATATTTAAATGTTATATCTCCTCTGGATTTTTCATTGTGTAGAAGGAATACCTAGTACAAAATATGGAAAATTCCAGTCGCTGCATCAATCTTTTTCCCATTGTCCTAGATCCTGTTCCATTCAGAAGTATAGATTATCTTTACATTCACCGGTCAACATTAATATTCCCTCAATTTGTATTTTCCTTCTCCCCTTTCACACTTCTGCAAATTATAAATTTCTATTCCTTTTTGAGAGCACTCAATTTCAATCTTCTATACTTTTTGTGTATAATAATCATGTGTTCCTTGCCAAGAATTTCAGAAGTTGAAGAAAGTGCTCGTAAATAAAGTGCTTCGATGAACTCAAACAAATGTCGTTAAGAAATTATAAAAGTGAATTAACTATACCGCGAATACGTGGACTAGAGTTTGTCTAAACCGAATGTCCGGTTGGTGCGTGAATGTGTGATCGACTGTAGTTCGCGAATACGTGGACTAGAGTTAGTCTAAACCGAAAGTCCGGTTGGTGCGTGAATGTGTGATCGACTGTAGTTCGCGAATACGTGGACTAGAGTTAGTCTAGACCGAAAGTCCGTTTGGTGCGTGAATATGTAATCGAGTGTAGTTCTCCACCGAAAAGGCCTATCCATGAAGACATCAGAGGGCAGTCTACAGCAACAGGTTTTGGAACGGCCCTGAACGTACTTTTCATATGGTGTTTACGTCTCCCTAATATGGGCTTATATTACCCAAAATGAGCTGATTACAGTCCACTCAAGCTTGATCAACAATCCGAGCTGTTTTGTCTGCAACTGAAGAGGAAGATTTATAGTGAGTTCTTTATATCATCCATATTTAAATGTTATATCTCCTCTGGATTTTTCATTCTGTAGAAGGAATACCTAGTACAAAATATGGAAAATTCCAGTGGCTGCATTAATCTTTTTTCCATTGTCCTAGATCCTGTTCCATTCAGAAGTATAGATTATCTATACATTCACCGGTCAACATTAATATTCCCTCAATTTGTATTTTCCTCCTCCCCTTTCACACTTCTGCTAATTATAAATTTCTATTCCTTTTTAAGAGCTCTCAATTTCAATCTTCTATTCTTTTTGTGTATAATAATCATGTGTTCCTCGCCAAGAATTTCAGAAGTTGAAGAATGTGCTCGTTAATAAAGTGCTTCGATGAACTCAAACAAATGTCGTTGAGAAATTATAAAAGTGAATTAACTATACCGCGAATACGTGGACTAGAGTTAGTCTAAACCGAAAGTCCGGTTGGTGCGTGAATGTGTGATCGACTGTAGTTCGCGAATACGTGGACTAGAGTTAGTCTAAACCGAAAGTCCGGTTGGTGCGTGAATGTGTGATCGACTGTAGTTCGCGAATACATGGACTAGAGTTAGTCTAAACCGAAAGTCCGGTTGGTGCGTGAATGTGTGATCGACTGTAGTTCGCGAATACGTGGACTAGAGTTAGTCTAAACCGAAAATCCGTTTGGTGCGTGAATATGTAATCGAGTGTAGTTCTCCACCGAAAAGGCCTATCCATGAAGACATCAGAAGGCAGTCTACAGCAACAGGTTTTGGAACGGCCCTGAACGTACTTTTCATATGGTGTTAACGTCTCCCTAGTGTGGACTTATATAACCCAAAATGAGCTGATTAGAGTCCACTCAAGCTTGACCAACAATCTGAGCTATTTTGTCTGCAACTGAAGGGTAAGATTTATAGTGAGTTCTTCATATCATTCATATTCAAATGTTATATCTCCTCTGGATTTTTCATTCTGTAGAAGGAATACCTAGTACAAAATATGGAAAATTCCAGTGGCTGCATTAATCTTTCCCAATGTCCTAGATCCTGTTCCATTCAGAAGTATAGATTATCTATACATTCTCCGGTCAACATTAATATTCCCTCAATTTGTATTTTCCTTCTCCCCTTTCACAATTCTGCTAATTATAAATTTCTATTTCTTTTTAAGAGCTCTCAATTTCAATCTTCTATACTTTTTGTGTATAATAATCATGTGTTCCTCGCCAAGAATTTCAGAAGTTGAAGAATGTGCTCGTTAATTAAGTGCTTCGATGAACTCAAACAAATGTCGTTGAGAAATTATAAAAGTGAATTAACTATACCGCGAATACGTGGACTAGAGTTAGTCTAAACCGAAAATCCGTTTGGTGCGTGAATATGTAATCGAGTGTAGTTCTCCACCGAAAAGGCCTATCCATGAAGACATCAGAGGGCCGTCTACAGCAACAGGTTTTGGAACGGCCCTGAACGTACTTTTCATATGGTGTTTACGTCTCCCTAGTGTGGGCTTATATAACCCAAAATGAGCTGATTACAGTCCACTCAAGTTCGACCAACAATCTGAGCTATTTTGTCTGCAACTGAAGAGTAAGATTTATAGTGAGTTCTTCATATCATTCATATTTGAATGTTATATCTCCTCTGGATTTTTCATTCTGTAGAAGGAATACCTAGTACAAAATATGGAAAATTCCAGTCGCTGCATTAATCTTTTTCCCATTGTCCTAGATCCTTTTACGTTCAGAAGTATAGATTATCTATACATTCACCGGTCAACATAAATATTTCCTCAATTTGTATTTTCCTTCTCCCCTTTCACACTTCTGCTAATTATAAATTTCTATTCCTCTTTGAGAGCACTCAATTTCAATCTTCTATACTTTTTGTGTATAATAATCATGTGTTCCTTGCCAAGAATTTCAGAAGTTGAAGAATGTGCTCGGAAATAAAGTGCTTCGATGAACTCAAACAAATGTCGTTAAGAAATTATAAAAGTGAATTAACTATACCGCGAATACGTGGACTAGAGTTAGTCTAAACCGAAAGTCCGGTTGGTGCGTAAATGTGTGATCGACTGTAGTTCGCGAATACGTGGACTAGAGTTAGTCTTAACCGAAAGTCCGTTTGGTGCGTGAATATGTAATCGAGTGTAGTTCTCCACCGAAAAGGCCTATCCATGAAGACATCAGAGGGCAGTCTACAGCAACAGGTTTTGGAACGGCCCTGAACGTACTTTTCATATGGTGTTTACGTCTCCCTAGTGTGGGCTTATATAACCCAAAATGAGCTGATTACAGTCCACTCAAGTTCGACCAACAATCTGAGCTATTTTGTCTTCAACTGAAGAGTAAGATTTATAGTGAGTTCTTTATATCATTCATATTTAAATGTTATATCTCCTCTGGATTTTTCATTGTGTAGAAGGAATACCTAGTACAAAATATGGAAAATTCCAGTCGCTGCATCAATCTTTTTCCCATTGTCCTAGATCCTGTTCCATTCAGAAGTATAGATTATCTTTACATTCACCGGTCAACATTAATATTCCCTCAATTTGTATTTTCCTTCTCCCCTTTCACACTTCTGCTAATTATAAATTTCTATTCCTTTTTGAGAGCACTCAATTTCAATCTTCTATACTTTTTGTGTATAATAATCATGTGTTCCTTGCCAAGAATTTCAGAAGTTGAAGAAAGTGCTCGTAAATAAAGTGCTTCGATGAACTCAAACAAATGTCGTTAAGAAATTATAAAAGTGAATTAACTATACCGCGAATACGTGGACTAGAGTTTGTCTAAACCGAATGTCCGGTTGGTGCGTGAATGTGTGATCGACTGTAGTTCGCGAATACGTGGACTAGAGTTAGTCTAAACCGAAAGTCCGGTTGGTGCGTGAATGTGTGATCGACTGTAGTTCGCGAATACGTGGACTAGAGTTAGTCTAGACCGAAAGTCCGTTTGGTGCGTGAATATGTAATCGAGTGTAGTTCTCCACCGAAAAGGCCTATCCATGAAGACATCAGAGGGCAGTCTACAGCAACAGGTTTTGGAACGGCCCTGAACGTACTTTTCATATGGTGTTTACGTCTCCCTAATATGGGCTTATATAACCCAAAATGAGCTGATTACAGTCCACTCAAGCTTGATCAACAATCCGAGCTGTTTTGTCTGCAACTGAAGAGGAAGATTTATAGTGAGTTCTTTATATCATCCATATTTAAATGTTATATCTCCTCTGGATTTTTCATTCTGTAGAAGGAATACCTAGTACAAAATATGGAAAATTCCAGTGGCTGCATTAATCTTTTTTCCATTGTCCTAGATCCTGTTCCATTCAGAAGTATAGATTATCTATACATTCACCGGTCAACATTAATATTCCCTCAATTTGTATTTTCCTCCTCCCCTTTCACACTTCTGCTAATTATAAATTTCTATTCCTTTTTAAGAGCTCTCAATTTCAATCTTCTATTCTTTTTGTGTATAATAATCATGTGTTCCTCGCCAAGAATTTCAGAAGTTGAAGAATGTGCTCGTTAATAAAGTGCTTCGATGAACTCAAACAAATGTCGTTGAGAAATTATAAAAGTGAATTAACTATACCGCGAATACGTGGACTAGAGTTAGTCTAAACCGAAAGTCCGGTTGGTGCGTGAATGTGTGATCGACTGTAGTTCGCGAATACGTGGACTAGAGTTAGTCTAAACCGAAAGTCCGGTTGGTGCGTGAATGTGTGATCGACTGTAGTTCGCGAATACATGGACTAGAGTTAGTCTAAACCGAAAGTCCGGTTGGTGCGTGAATGTGTGATCGACTGTAGTTCGCGAATACGTGGACTAGAGTTAGTCTAAACCGAAAATCCGTTTGGTGCGTGAATATGTAATCGAGTGTAGTTCTCCACCGAAAAGGCCTATCCATGAAGACATCAGAAGGCAGTCTACAGCAACAGGTTTTGGAACGGCCCTGAACGTACTTTTCATATGGTGTTAACGTCTCCCTAGTGTGGACTTATATAACCCAAAATGAGCTGATTAGAGTCCACTCAAGCTTGACCAACAATCTGAGCTATTTTGTCTGCAACTGAAGAGTAAGATTTATAGTGAGTTCTTCATATCATTCATATTTAAATGTTATATCTCCTCTGGATTTTTCATTCTGTAGAAGGAATACCTAGTACAAAATATGGAAAATTCCAGTGGCTGCATTAATCTTTCCCATTGTCCTAGATCCTGTTCCATTCAGAAGTATAGATTATCTATACATTCACCGGTCAACATTAATATTCCCTCAATTTGTATTTTCCTTCTCCCCTTCCACACTTCTGCTAATTATAAATTTCTATTCCTTTTTAAGAGCTCTCAATTTCAATCTTCTATACTTTTTGTGTATAATAATCATGTGTTCCTCGCCAAGAATTTCAGAAGTTGAAGAATGTGCTCGTTAATAAAGTGCTTCGATGAACTCAAACAAATGTCGTTGAGAAATTATAAAAGTGAATTAACTATACCGCGAATACGTGGACTAGAGTTAGTCTAAACCGAAAGTCCGGTTGGTGCGTGAATGTGTGATCGACTGTAGTTCGCGAATACGTGGACTAGAGTTAGTCTAGACCGAAAGTCCGTTTGGTGCGTGAATATGTAATCGAGTGTAGTTCTCCACCGAAAAGGCCTATCCATGAAGACATCAGAAGGCAGTCTACAGCAACAGGATTTGGAACGGCCCTGAACGTACTTTTCATATGGTGTTTACGTCTCCCTAATATGGGCTTATATAACCCAAAATGAGCTGATTACAGTCCACTCAAGCTTGATCAACAATCCGAGCTGTTTTGTCTGCAACTGAAGAGGAAGATTTATAGTGAGTTCTTTATATCATCCATATTTAAATGTTATATCTCCTCTGGATTTTTCATTCTGTAGAAGGAATACCTAGTACAAAATATGGAAAATTCCAGTGGCTGCATTAATCTTTTTTCCATTGTCCTAGATCTTGTTCCATTCAGAAGTATAGATTATCTATACATTCACCGGTCAACATTAATATTCCCTCAATTTGTATTTTCCTCCTCCCCTTTCACACTTCTGCTAATTATAAATTTCTATTCCTTTTTAGGAGCTCTCAATTTCAATCTTCTATACTTTTTGTGTATAATAATCATGTGTTCCTCGCCAAGAATTTCAGAAGTTGAAGAATGTGCTCGTTAATAAAGTGCTTCGATGAACTCAAACAAATGTCGTTGAGAAATTATAAAAGTGAATTAACTATACCGCGAATACGTGGACTAGAGTTAGTCTAAACCGAAAGTCCGGTTGGTGCGTGAATGTGTGATCGACTGTAGTTCGCGAATACGTGGACTAGAGTTAGTCTAAACCGAAAGTCCGTTTGGTGCGTGAATATGTGATCGAGTGTAGATCTCCACCGAAAAGGCCTATCCATGAAGACATCAGAAGGCAGTCTACAGCAACAGGTTTTGGAACGGCCCTGAACGTACTTTTCATATGGTGTTTACGTCTCCCTAGTGTGGGTTTATATAACCCAAAATGAGCTGATTACAGTCCACTCAAGTTCGACCAACAATCTGAGCTATTTTGTCTTCAACTGAAGAGTAAGATTTATAGTGAGTTCTTCATATCATTCATATTTGAATGTTATATCTCCTCTGGATTTTTCATTCTGTAGAAGGAATACCTAGTACAAAATATGGAAAATTCCAGTCGCTGCATTAATCTTTTTCCCATTGTCCTAGATCCTTTTACATTCAGAAGTATAGATTATCTATACATTCACCGGTCAACATAAATATTTCCTCAATTTGTATTTTCCTTCTCCCCTTTCACACTTCTGCTAATTATAAATTTCTATTCCTTTTTAAGAGCTCTCAATTTCAATCTTCTATACTTTTTGTGTATAATAATCATGTGTTCCTCGCCAAGAATTTCAGAAGTTGAAGAATGTGCTCGTTAATAAAGTGCTTCGATGAACTCAAACAAATGTCGTTGAGAAATTATAAAAGTGAATTAACTATACCGCGAATACGTGGACTAGAGTTAGTCTAAACCGAAAGTCCGGTTGGTGCGTGAATGTGTGATCGACTGTAGTTCGCGAATACATGGACTAGAGTTAGTCTAAACCGAAAGTCCGGTTGGTGCGTGAATGTGTGATCGACTGTAGTTCGCGAATACGTGGACTAGAGTTAGTCTAAACCGAAAATCCGTTTGGTGCGTGAATATGTAATCGAGTGTAGTTCTCCACCGAAAAGGCCTATCCATGAAGACATCAGAAGGCAGTCTACAGCAACAGGTTTTGGAACGGCCCTGAACGTACTTTTCATATGGTGTTAACGTCTCCCTAGTGTGGGCTTATATAACCCAAAATAAGCTGATTACAGTCCACTCAAGCTTGACCAACAATCTGAGCTATTTTGTCTGCAACTGAAGAGTAAGATTTATAGTGAGTTCTTCATATCATTCATATTCAAATGTTATATCTCCTCTGGATTTTTCATTCTGTAGAAGGAATACCTAGTACAAAATATGGAAAATTCCAGTGGCTGCATTAATCTTTCCCATTGTCCTAGATCCTGTTCCATTCAGAAGTATAGATTATCTATACATTCACCGGTCAACATTAATATTCCCTCAATTTGTATTTTCCTTCTCCCCTTTCACACTTCTGCTAATTATAAATTTCTATTTCTTTTTGAGAGCTCTCAATTTCAATCTTCTATACTTTTTGTGTATAATAATCATGTGTTCCTCGCCAAGAATTTCAGAAGTTGAAGAATGTGCTCGTTAATTAAGTGCTTCGATGAACTCAAACAAATGTCGTTGAGAAATTATAAAAGTGAATTAACTATACCGCGAATACGTGGACTAGAGTTAGTCTAAACCGAAAGTCCGTTTGGTGCGTGAATATGTGATCGAGTGTAGATCTCCACCGAAAAGGCCTATCCATGAAGACATCAGAAGGCAGTCTACAGCAACAGGTTTTGGAACGGCCCTGAACGTACTTTTCATATGGTGTTTACGTCTCCCTAGTGTGGGCTTATATAACCCAAAATGAGCTGATTACAGTCCACTCAAGTTCGACCAACAATCTGAGCTATTTTGTCTGCAACTGAAGAGTAAGATTTATAGTGAGTTCTTCATATCATTCATATTTGAATGTTATATCTCCTCTGGATTTTTCATTCTGTAGAAGGAATACCTAGTACAAAATATGGAAAATTCCAGTCGCTGCATTAATTTTTTTCCCATTGTCCTAGATCCTTTTACATTCAGAAGTATAGATTATCTATACATTCACCGGTCAACATAAATATTTCCTCAATTTGTATTTTCCTTCTCTCCTTTCACACTTCTGCTTATTATAAATTTCTATTTCTTTTAAAGAGCACTCAATTTCAATCTACTATACTTTTTGTGTATAATAATCATGTGTTCCTTGACAAGAATTTCAGAACTTGAAGAATGTGCTCGTTAATAATGTACTTCGATGAACTCAAACAAATGTCGTTAAGAAATTATGAAAGTGAATTAACTATACCGCGAATACGTGGACTAGAGTTAGTCTAAACCGAAAGTCCGGTTGGTGCGTAAATGTGTGATCGACTGTAGTTCGCGAAAACGTGGACTAGAGTTAGTCTAAACCGAAAGTCCGGTTGGTGCGTGAATGTGTGATCGACTGAAGTTCGCGAATACGTGGACTAGAGTTAGTCTAAACCGAAAGTCCGGTTGGTGCGTGAATGTGTGATCGACTGTAGTTCGCGAATACGTGGACTAGAGTTAGTCTAAATCGAAAGTCCGTTTGGTGCGTGAATATGTAATCGAGTGTAGTTCTCCACCGAAAAGGCCTATCCATGAAGACATCAGAAGACAGTCTACAGCAACAGGTTTTGGAACGGCCCTGAACGTACTTTTCATATGGTGTTTACGTCTCCCTAGTGTGGGCTTATATAACCCAAAATGAGCTGATTACAGTCCACTCAAGCTTGATCAACAATCTGAGCTATTTTGTCTGCAACTGAAGAAGAAGATTTATAGTGAGTTCTTTATATCATCCATATCAAAATGTTATATCTCCTCTGGATTTTTCATTCTGTAGAAGGAATACCTAGTACAAAATATGGAAAATTCCAGTGGCTGCATTAATCTTTTTCCCATTGTCCTAGATCCTGTTCCATTCAGAAGTATAGATTATCTATACATTCACCGGTCAACATTAATATTCCCTCAATTTGTATTTTCCTTCTCTCCTTTCACACTTCTGCTAATTATAAATTTCTATTCCTTTTTAAGAGCTCTCAATTTCAATCTTCTATACTTTTTGTGTATAATAATCATGTGTTCCTCGCCAAGAATTTCAGAAGTTGAAGAATGTGCTCGTTAATAAAGTGCTTCGATGAACTCAAACAAATGTCGTTGAGAAATTATAAAAGCGAATCAACTATACCGCGAATACGTGGACTAGAGTTAGTCTAAACCGAGAGTCCGGTTGGTGCGTGAATGTGTGATCGACTGTAGTTCGCGAATACGTGGACTAGAGTTAGTCTAAACCGAAAGTCCGGTTGGTGCGTGAATGTGTGATCGACTGTAGTTCGCGAATACGTGGACTAGAGTTAGTCTAAACCGAAAGTCCGGTTGGTGCGTGAATGTGTGATCGACTGTAGTTCGCGAATACGTGGACTAGAGTTAGTCTAAACCGAAAGTCTGGTTGGTGCGTGAATGTGTGATCGACTGTAGTTCGCGAATACGTGGACTAGAGTTAGTCTAAACCGAAAGTCCGTTTGGTGCGTGAATATGTAATCGAGTGTAGTTCTCCACCGAAAAGGCCTATCCATGCAGACATCTGAAGGCAGTCTACAGCAACAGGTTTTGGAACGGCCCTGAAAGTACTTTTCATATGGTGTTAACGTCTCCCTAGTGTGGGCTTATATAACCCAAAATGAGCTGATTACAGTCCACTCAAGCTTGACCTACAATCTGAGCTATTTTGTCTGCAACTGAAGAGTAAGATTTATAGTGAGTTCTTCATATCATTCATATTTAAATGTTATATCTCCTCTGGATTTTTCATTCTGTAGAAGGAATACCTAGTACAAAATATGGAAAATTATAGTCGCTGCATTAATCTTTTTTCCATTGTCCTAGATCCTGTTCCATTCAGAAGTATAAATTATCTATACATTCACCGACCAACATAAATATTTCCTCAATTTGTATTTTCCTTCTCCCCTTTCACACTTCTGCTTATTATAAATTTCTATTCCTTTTAAAGAGCACTCAATTTCAATCTACTATACTTTTTGTGTATAATAATCATGTGTTCCTTGACAAGAATTTTAGAACTTGAAGAATGTGCTCATTAATAATGTACTTCGATGAACTCAAACAAATGTCGTTAAGAAATTATGAAAGTGAATTAACTATACCGCGAATACGTGGACTAGAGTTAGTCTAAACCGAAAGTCCGGTTGGTGCGTAAATGTGTGATCGACTGTAGTTCGCGAAAACGTGGACTAGAGTTAGTCTAAACCGAAAGTCCGGTTGGTGCGTGAATGTGTGATCGACTGAAGTTCGCGAATACGTGGACTAGAGTTAGTCTAAACCGAAAGTCCGGTTGGTGCGTGAATGTGTGATCGACTGTAGTTCGCGAATACGTGGACTAGAGTTAGTCTAAACCGAAAGTCCGTTTGGTGCGTGAATATGTAATCGAGTGTAGTTCTCCACCGAAAAGGCCTATCCATGAAGACATCAGAAGACAGTCTACAGCAACAGGTTTTGGAACGGCCCTGAACGAACTTTTCATATGGTGTTTACGTCTCCCTAGTGTGGGCTTATATAACCCAAAATGAGCTGATTACAGTCCACTCAAGCTTGATCAACAATCTGAGCTATTTTGTCTGCAACTGAAGAGGAAGATTTATAGTGAGTTCTTTATATCATCCATATCTAAATGTTATATCTCCTCTGGATTTTTCATTCTGTAGATGGAATACCTAGTACAAAATATGGAAAATTCCAGTGGCTGCATTAATCTTTTTCCCATTGTCCTAGATCCTGTTCCATTCAGAAGTATAGATTATCTATACATTCACCGGTCAACATTAATATTCCCTCAATTTGTATTTTCCTTCTCCCCTTTCACACTTCTGCTAATTATAAATTTCTATTCCTTTTTAAGAGCTCTCAATTTCAATCTTCTATACTTTTTGTGTATAATAATCATGTGTTCCTCGCCAAGAATTTCAGAAGTTGAAGAATGTGCTCGTTAATAAAGTGCTTCGATGAACTCAAACAAATGTCTTTGAGAAATTATAAAAGTGAATCAACTATACCGCGAATACGTGGACTAGAGTTAGTCTAAACCGAGAGTCCGGTTGGTGCGTGTATGTGTTCGACTGTAGTTCGCGAATAGGTGGACTAGAGTTAGTCTAAACCGAAAGTCCGGTTGGTGCGTGAGTGTGTGATCGACTGTAGTTCGCGAATACGTGGACTAGAGTTAGTCTAAACCGAAAGTCCGGTTGGTGCGTGAATGTGTGATCGACTGTAGTTCGCTAATACGTGGACTAGAGTTAGTCTAAACCGAAAGTCCGGTTGGTGCGTGAATGTGTGATCGACTGTAGTTCGCGAATACGTGGACTAGAGTTAGTCTAAACCGAAAGTCCGGTTGGTGCGTGAATGTGTGATCAACTGTAGTTCGCGAATACGTGGACTACAGTTAGTCTAAACCGAAAGTCCGTTTGGTGCGTGAATATGTAATCGAGTGTAGTTCTCCACCGAAAAGGCCTATCCATGAAGACATCAGAAGGCAGTCTACAGCAACAGGTTTTGGAACGGCCCTGAACGTACTTTTCATATGGTGTTTACGTCTCCCTAGTGTGGGCTTATATAACCCAAAATGAGCTGATTACAGTCCACTCAAGCTTGACCAACAATCTGAGCTATTTTGTCTGCAACTGAAGAGTAAGATCTATAGTGAGTTCTTCATATCATTCATATTTAAATGTTATATCTCCTCTGGATTTTTCATTCTGTAGAAGGAAAACCTAGTACAAAATATGGAAAGTTCCAGTTGCTGCATTAATCTTTTTCCCTTTGTCCTAGATCCTGTTCCATTCAGAATTATAGATTATCTATACATTCACCGGTCAACATTAATATTTCCTCAATTTGTATTTTCCTTCTCCCCTTTCACACTTCTGCTAATTAGAAATTTCTATTCCTTTTTAAGAGCACTAAATTTCAATCTTCTATACTTTTTGTGTATAATAATCATGTGTTCCTTGCCAAGAATTTCAGAAATTGATGAATGTGCTCGTTAATAAAGTGCTTCGATGAACTCAAACAAATGTCGTTAAGAAATTATAAAAGTGAATTAACTATACAGCGAATACGTGGACTAGAGTTAGTCTAAACCGAAAGTCCGGTTGGTGCGTGAATGTGTGATCGACTGTAGTTCGCGAATACGTGGACTAGAGTTAGTCTAAACCGAAAGTCCGTTTGGTGCGTGAATATGTGATCGAGTGTAGATCTCCACCGAAAAGGCCTATCCATGAAGACATCAGAAGGCAGTCTACAGCAACAGGTTTTGGAACGGCCCTGAACGTACTTTTCATATGGTGTTTACGTCTCCCTAGTGTGGGCTTATATAACCCAAAATGAGCTGATTACAGTCCACTCAAGTTCGACCAACAATCTGAGCTATTTTGTCTGCAACTGAAGAGTAAGATTTATAGTGAGTTCTTTATATCATTCATATTTAAATGTTATATCTCCCCTGGATTTTTCATTCTGTAGAAGGAATACCTAGTACAAAATATGGAAAATTCCAGTCGCTGCATTAATCTTTTTCCCATTGTCCTAGATCCTGTTCCATTCAGAAGTATAGATTATCTATACATTCACCGGTCAACATTAATATTCCCCCAATTTGTATTTTCCTTCTCCCCTTTCACACTTCTGCTAATTATAAATTTCTATTCCTTTTTAAGAGCACTCAATTTCTAACTTCTATACTTTTTGTGTATAATAATCATGTGTTCCTTGACAAGAATTTCAGAAGTTGAAGAATGTGCTCGTTAATAAAGTACTTCGATGAACTCAAACAAATGTCGTTAAGAAATTATAAAACTGAATTAACTATACCGCGAATACGTGGACTAGAGTTAGTCTAAACCGAAAGTCCGGTTGGTGCGTGAATGTGTGATCGACTGTAGTTCGCGAATACGTGGACTAGAGTTAGTCTAAACCGAAAGTCCGGTTGGTGCGTGAATGTGTGATCGACTATAGTTCGCGAATACGTGGACTAGAGTTAGTCTAAACTGAAAGTCCGTTTGGTGCGTGAATATGTAATCGAGTGTAGTTCTCCACCGAAAAGGCCTATCCATGAAGACATCAGAAGGCAGTCTACAACAACAGGTTTTATAACGGCCCTGAACGTACTTTTCATATGGTGTTTACGTCTCCCTAGTGTGGGCTCATATAA
This sequence comes from Harmonia axyridis, assembly GCF_914767665.1. NCBI lineage: Eukaryota > Metazoa > Arthropoda > Insecta > Coleoptera > Coccinellidae > Harmonia > Harmonia axyridis. Next base: position 5,578,512 of record NC_059508.1, read on the forward strand.
CCCAAAATGAGCTGATTACAGTCCACTCATGCTTGACCAACAATCTGAGCTATTTTGTCTGCAACTGAAGAGGAAGATTTATAGTGAGTTCTTTATATTATCCATATTTAAATGGTATATCTCCTCTGGATTTTTCATTCTGTAGAAGGAATACCTAGTACGAAATATGGAAAATTCCAGTCGCTGCATTAATCTTTTTCCTATTGTCCTAGATCCTGTTCCATTCAGAAGTTTAGATTATCGATACATTCACCGGTCAACATTAATATTCCCTCAATTTGTATTTTCCTTCTCCCCTTTCACACTTCTGCTAATTATAAATTTCTTTTCCTTTTTGAAAGCACTCAATTTCAATCTTCTATACTTTTTGTTTATAATAATCATGTGTTCCTTGCCAAGAATATCAGAAGTTGAAGAATGTGCTCGTTAACAAAGTGCTTCGATGAACTCAAACAATTGTCGTTAAGAAATTATTAAAGTGAATTAACTATACCGCGAATACGTGGACTAGAGTTAGTCTAAACCGAAAGTCCGGTTGGTGCGTGAATGTGTGATCGACAGTAGTTCGCGAATACGTGGACTAGAGTAAGTCTAAACCGAAAGTCCGTTTGGTGCGTGAATATGTAATCGAGTGTAGTTCTCCACCGAAAAGGCCTATCCATGAAGACATCAGAAGGCAGTCTACAGCAACAGGTTTTGGAACGGCCCTGAATGTACTTTTCATATGGTGTTTACGTCTCCCTAGTGTGGGCTTATATAACCCAAAATGAGCTGATTACAGTCCACTCAAGCTTGACCAACAATCTGAGCTATTTTGTCTGCAACTGAAGAGTAAGATTTATAGTGAGTTCTTTATATCATTCATATTTAAATGTTATATCTCCCCTGGATTTTTCATTCTGTAGAAGGAATTCCTTGTACAAAATATGGAAAATTCCAGTCGCTGCATTAATCTTTTTTCCATTGTCCTAGATCCTGTTCCATTCAGAAGTATAGATTATCTATACATTCACCGGTCAACATTAATATTCCCCCAATTTGTATTCTCCTTCTCCCCTTTCACACTTCTGCTAATTATAAATTTCTATTCCTTTTTAAGAGCACTCAATTTCAATCTTCTATACTTTTTGTGTATAATAACCATGTGTTCCTTGACAAGAATTTCAGAAGTTGAAGAATGTGCTCGTTAATAAAGTACTTCGATGAACTCAAACAAATGTCGTTAAGAAATTATAAAAGTGAATTAACTATACCACGAATACGTGGACTAGAGTTAGTCTAAACCGAAAGTCCGGTTGGTGCGTAAATGTGTGATCGACTGTAGTTCGCGAATACGTGGACTAGAGTTAGTCTAAACCGAAAGTCCGGTTGGTGCGTAAATGTGTGATCGACTGTAGTTCGCGAATACGTGGACTAGAGTTAGTCTAAACCGAAAGTCCGGTTGGTGCGTAAATGTGTGATCGACTGTAGTTCGCGAATACGTGGACTAGAGTTAGTCTAAACCGAAAGTCCGGTTGGTGCGTAAATGTGTGATCGACTGTAGTTCGCGAATACGTGGACTAGAGTTAGTCTAAACCGAAAGTCCGGTTGGTGCGTAAATGTGTGATCGACTGTAGTTCGCGAATACGTGGACTAGAATTAGTCTGAACTGAAAGTCCAGTTGGTGCGTGAATGTGTGATCGACTGTGGTTCGCGAATACGTGGACTAGAGTTAGTCTAAACCGAAAGTCCGGTTGGTGCGTGAATGTGTGATCGACTGTAGTTCGCGAATACGTGGACTAGAGTTAGTCCAAACCGAAAGTCCGGTTGGTGCGTGAATGTGTGATCGACTGTAGTTCGCGAATACGTTAACTAGAGTAAGTCTAAACCGAAAGTCCGTTTGGAGCGTGAATATGTAATCGAGTGTAGTTCTCCACCGAAAAGGCCTATCCATGAAGACATCAGAAGGCAGTCTACAGCTACAGGTTTTGGAACGGCCCTGAACGTACTTTTCATATGATGTTCACGTCTCCCTAGTGTGGGCTTATATAACCCAAAATGAGCTGATTACAGTCCACTCAAGCTTGACCAACAATCTGAGCTATTTTGTCTGCAACTGAAGAGTAAGATTTATAGTGAGTTCTTCATATCATTCATATTTAAATGTTATATCTCCTCTGGATTTTTCATTCTGTAGAAGGAATGCCTAGTACAAAATATGGAAAATTCCAGTCGCTGCATTAATCTTTTTCCCATTGTCCTAGATCCTTTTACATTCAGAAGTATAGATTATCTATACATTCACCGGTCAACATAAATATTTCCTCAATTTGTATTTTCCTTCTCCCCTTTCACACTTCTGCTAATTATAAATTTCTATTCCTTTTTGAGAGCACTCAATTTCAATCTTCTATACTTTTTGTGTATAATAATCATGTGTTCCTAGCCAAGAATTTCAGAAGTTGAAGAATGTGCTCGTAAATAAAGTGCTTCGATGAACTCAAACAAATGTCGTTAAGAAATTATAAAAGTGAATTAACTATACCGCGAATACGTGGACTAGATTTAGTCTAAACCGAAAGTCCGGTTGGTGCGTAAATGTGTGATCGACTGTGGTTCGCGAATATGTGGACTAGAGTTAGTCTAAACCGAATGTCCGGTTGGTGCGTGAATGTGTGATCGACTGTAGTTCGCGAATACGTGGACTAGAGTTAGTCTAAACCGAAAGTCCGGTTGGTGCGTGAATGTGTGATCGACTATAGTTCGCGAATACGTGGACTAGATTTAGTCTAAACTGAAAGTCCGTTTGGTGCGTGAATATGTAATCGAGTGTAGTTCTCCACCGAAAAGGCCTATCCATGAAGACATCAGAAGGCAGTCTACAACAACAGGTTTTATAACGGCCCTGAACGTACTTTTCATATGGTGTTTACGTCTCCCTAGTGTGGGCTCATATAACCCAAAATGAGCTGATTACAGTCCGCCCAAGCTTGACCAACAATCGGAGCTATTTTGTCTGCAACTGAAGAGGAAGATTTATAGTGAGTTCTTTATATTATCCATATTTAAATGTTATATCTCCTCTGGATTTTTCATTCTGTAGAAGGAATTACTAGTACTAGATATGGAAAATTCCAGTCGCTGCATTAATCTTTTTCCCATTGTCCTAGATCCTGTTCCATTCTGAAGTATAGATTATCTAGACATTCACCGGTCAACACTGATATTCCCTCAATTTGTATTTTCCTTCTCCCCTTTCACACTTCTGCTAATTATAAATTTCTATTCCTTTTTAAGAGCACTCAATTTCAATCTTCTATAGTTTTTGTGAATAATAATTATGTGTTCCTCGCCAAGAATTTCAGAAGTTGAAGAATGTGCTCGTTAATAAAGTGCTTCCATGAACTCAAACAAATGTCGTTATGAAATTATAAAACTGAATTAACTATACCGCGAATACGAGGACTACAGTTAGTCTAAACCGAAAGTCCGGTTGGTGCGTGAATGTGTGATCGACTGTAGTTCGCGAATACGTGGACTAGAGTTAGTCTAAACCGGAAGTTCGTTTGGTGCGTGAATATGTTATCGAGTGTTGTTCTCCTCCGAAAAGGCCTATCCATGAAGACATCAGAAGGCAGTCTACAGCAACAGGTCTTGGAACGGCCCTGAACGTACTTTTCATATGGTGTTTACGTCTCCCTAGTGTGGGCTTATATAACCCAAAATGAGCTGATTACAGTCCACTCAAGCTTGACCAACAATCTGAGCTATTTTGTCTGCAACTGAAGAGGAAGATTTATAGTGAGTTCTTTATATCATTCATATTTAAATGTTATATCTCCTCTGGATTTTTCATTCTGTAGAAGGAATTACTAGTACTAGATATGGAAAATTCCAATCGCTGCATTAATCTTTTTCCCATTGTCCTAGATCCTGTTCCATTCTGAAGTATAGATTATCTAGACATTCACCGGTCAACACTGATATTCCCTCAATTTGTATTTTCCTTCTCCCCTTTCACACTTCTGCTAATTATAAATTTCTATTCCTTTTTAAGAGCACTCAATTTCAATCTTCTATACTTTTTGTGTATTATAATCATGTGTTCCTTGCCAAGAATTTCAGAAGTTGAAGAATGTGCTCGTTAATAAAGTGCTTCGATGAACTCAAACAAATGTCGTTAAGAAATTATAAAAGTGAATTAACTAAACCGCGAATACGTGGACTAGAGTTAGTCTAAACCGAAAGTCCGGTTGGTGCGTGAATGTGTGATCGACTGTAGTTCGCGAATACGTGGACTAGAGTTAGTCTAAACCGGAAGTTCGTTTGGTGCGTGAATATGTAATCGAGTGTTGTTCTCCTCCGAAAAGGCCTATCCATGAAGACATCAGAAGGCAGTCTACAGCAACAGGTCTTGGAACGGCCCTGAACGTACTTTTCATATGGTGTTTACGTCTCCCTAGTGTGGGCTTATATAACCCAAAATGAGCTGATTACAGTCCACTCAAGCTTGACCAACAATCTGAGCTATTTTGTCTGCAACTGAAGAGGAAGATTTATAGTGAGTTCTTTATATCATTCATATTTAAATGTTATATCTCCTCTGGATTTTTCATTCTGTAGAAGGAATTACTAGTACTAGATATGGAAAATTCCAGTCGCTGCATTAATCTTTTTCCCATTGTCCTAGATCCTGTTCCATTCTGAAGTATAGATTATCTAGACATTCACCGGTCAACACTGATATTCCCTCAATTTGTATTTTCCTTCTCCCCTTTCACACTTCTGCTAATTATAAATTTCTATTCCTTTTTAAGAGCACTCAATTTCAATCTTCTATACTTTTTGTGAATAATAATTATGTGTTCCTCGCCAAGAATTTCAGAAGTTGAAGAATGTGCTCGTTAATAAAGTGCTTCCATGAACTCAAACAAATGTCGTTATGAAATTATAAAACTGAATTAACTATACCGCGAATACGAGGACTACAGTTAGTCTAAACCGAAAGTCCGGTTGGTGCGTGAATATGTAATCGAATGTAGTTCTCCACCGAAAAGGCCTATCCATGAAGACATCAGAAGGCAGTCTACAGCAACAGGTCTTGGAACGGCCCTGAACGTACTTTTCATATGGTGTTTACGTCTCCCTAGTGTGGGCTTATATAACCCAAAATGAGCTGATTACAGTCCACTCAAGCTTGACCAACAATCTGAGCTATTTTGTCTGCAACTGAAGAGGAAGATTTATAGTGAGTTATTTGTATCATTCATATTTAAATGTTATATCTCCTCTGGATTTTTCATTCTGTAGAAGGAATTACTAGTACTAGATATGGAAAATTCCAGTCGCTGCATTAATCTTTTTCCTATTGTCCTAGATCCTGTTCCATTCAGAAGTATAGATTATCTATACATTCACCGGTCAACATTAATATTCCCTCAATTTGTATTTTCCTTCTCCCCTTTCACACTTCTGCTTATTATAAATTTCTATTCCTTCTTAAGAGCACACAATTTCAATCTTCTATACTTTTTGTGTATAATAATCATGTGTTCCTCGCCAAGAATTTCAGAAGTTGGAGAATGTGCTCGTTAATAAAGTGATTCGATGAACTCAAACAAATGTCGTTATGAAATTATAAAAGTGAATTAACTAAACCGCGAATACGTGGACTAGAGTTAGTCTAAACCGAAAGTCCGGTTGGTGCGTAAATGTGTGATCGACTGTAGTTCGCGAATACGTGGACTAGATTTAGTCTAAACCGGAAGTCCGTTTGGTGCGTGAATATGTAATCGAATGTAGTTCTCCACCGAAAAGGCCTATCCATGAAGACATCAGAAGGCAGTCTACAGCAACAGGTCTTGGAACGGCCCTGAACGTACTTTTCATATGGTGTTTACGTCTCCCTAGTGTGGGTTTATATAACCCAAAATGAGCTGATTACAGTCCACTCAAGCTTGACCAACAATCTGAGCTATTTTGTCTGCAACTGAAGAGGAAGATTTATAGTGAGTTATTTGTATCATTCATATTTAAATGTTATATCTCCTCTGGATTTTTCATTCTGTAGAAGGAATTACTAGTACTAGATATGGAAAATTCCAGTCGCTGCATTAATCTTTTTCCTATTGTCCTAGATCCTGTTCCATTCAGAAGTATAGATTATCTATACATTCACCGGTCAACATTAATATTCCCTCAATTTGTATTTTCCTTCTCCCCTTTCACACTTCTGCTTATTATAAATTTCTATTCCTTCTTAAGAGCACACAATTTCAATCTTCTATACTTTTTGTGTATAATAATCATGTGTTCCTCGCCAAGAATTTCAGAAGTTGGAGAATGTGCTCGTTAATAAAGTGATTCGATGAACTCAAACAAATGTCGTTATGAAATTATAAAAGTGAATTAACTAAACCGCGAATACGTGGACTAGAGTTAGTCTAAACCGAAAGTCCGGTTGGTGCGTAAATGTGTGATCGACTGTAGTTCGCGAATACGTGGACTAGAGTTAGTCTAAACCGAAAGTCCGGTTGGTGCGTGAATGTGTGATCGACTGTAGTTCGCGAATACGTGGACTAGATTTAGTCTAAACCGGAAGTCCGTTTGGTGCGTGAATATGTAATCGAGTGTAGTTCTCCACCGAAAAGGCCTATCCATGAAGACATCAGAAAGCAGTCTACAGCAACAGGTGTTGGAACGGCCCTGAACGTACTTTTCAAATGGTTTTTACGTCTCCCTAGTGTGGGCTCATATAACCCAAAATGAGCTGATTACAGTCCACTCGAGCTTGACCAACAATCTGAGCTATTTTGTCTGCAACTGAAGAGTAAGATTAATAGTGAGTTCTTCATATCATTCATATTTAAATGTTATATCTCCTCTGGATTTTTCATTGTGTAGAAGGAATACCTAGTACAAAATATGGAAAATTCCAGTCGCTGCATTAATCTTTTTCCCATTGTCCTAGATACTGTTCCATTCAGAAGTATAGATTATCTATACATTCACCGGTCAACATTAATATTCCCTCAATTTGTATTTTCCTTCTCCCCTTTCACACTTCTGCTAATTATAAATTTCTATTCCTTTTTAAGACCACTCAATTTCAATCTTCTATACTTCTTGTGTATTATAATCATGTGTTCCTTGCCAAGAATTTCAGAAGTTGAAGAATGTGCTCGTTAATAAAGTGCTTCGATGAACTCAAACAAATGTCGTTAAGAAATTATAGAAGTGAATTAACTATACCGCGAATACGTGGACTAGAGTTAGTCTAAACTGAAAGTCCGGTTGGTGCGTGAATGAGTGATCGACTGTAGTTCGCGAATACGTGGACTAGAGTTAGTCTAAACCGAAAGTCCGTTTGGTGCGTGAGTATGTAATCGAGTGTAGTTCTCCATCGAAAAGGCCTATCCATGAAGACAGAAGGCAGTCATCAGCAACAGGTTTTGGAACGACCCTGAAAGTGCTATTAATATGGTGTTTACGTCTCCCTAGTGTGGGCTTATATAACCCAAAATCAGCTGATTACAGTCCACTCAAGCTTGACCAACAATCTGAGCTATTTTGTCTGCAACAGAAGAGGAAGATTTATAGTGAGTTCTTTATATCATTCATATTTAAATGTTATATCTCCTCTGGATTTTTCATTCTGTAGAAGGAATACCTAGTACAAAATATGGAAAATTCCAGTCGCTGCATTAAACTTTTTTCCATTGTCCTAGAACCCGTTTCATACAGAAGTATAGATTATCTATACATTCACCGGTCAACATTAATATTCCCTCAATTTGTATTTTCCTTCTCCCCTTTCACACTTCTGCCAATTATAAAGTTCTCTCCTTTTTTAAGAGCACTCAATTTAAATCTTCTATACTTTTTGTGTATAATAATCATGTGTTCCTTGCCTAGAATTTCGGAAGTTGAAGAATGTGCTCGTTAACAAAGTGCTTCGATAAACTCAAACAAGTGTCGCTAAGAAATTATAAAAATGAATTAACTATACCGCGAATACGTGGACTAGAGTTAGTCTAAACCGAAAGTCCGTTTGGTGCGTGAGTATGTAATCCACCGAAAAGGCCTATCTGTGAGGACATAAGGCAGTCTACAGCAACAGGTTTTGGAACGACCCTGAAAGTAATATTCATATGGTGTTTACGTCTACCTGGTGTGGGCTTATATAACCCAATATGAGCTGAGTGCAGTCCACTCAAGCTAGACCAACAATCTGAGCTATTTTGTCTGCAACAGAAGAGGAAGATTTATAGTGAGTTCTTCATATCATTTATATTTAAATGTTATATCTCCTCTGGATTTTTCATTCTGTAGAAGGAATACCTAGTACAAAATATGGAAAATTCCAGTCGCTGCATTAAACTTTTTTCCATTGTCCTAGAACCCATTCCATACTGAAGTATAGATTATCTATACATTAATATTCCCTCAATTTGGATTTTCCTTCTCCAATATCACGCTTCTGCTAATTATCAACTTCTTTTCACCTTTAAAAGCACTCAATTTCAACCTTCTATACTTTTGTCTATATGTCCGTTTGGTGCGTGAATATGTAATCGAGTGTAGTTCTCCACCGAAAAGTCCTATCCGTGAAGACAGAAGGCAATCTACAGCAACAGGTTTTGGAACGACCCTGGAAGTGATATTCATATGGTGTTTACGTCTCCCTAGTGTGGGCTTATATAACCCAAAATGAGCTGATTACAGTCCACTCAAGCTTGACCAACAATCTGAGCTAATTAGTCTGCTACAGAAGAGGAAGATTTATAGTGAGTTCTTCATATTATTCATATTTAAATGTTATATCTGATCTGGATTTTTCATTCTGTAGAAGGAATACGTAGTAGAAAATATGGAAAATTCCAGTCGCTGCATTAATCTTTTTTCCATTGTTCTAGAACCCGTTCCATACAGAAGTATAAATTATCTATACATTCGCCAGTCAACCTGAATTCCCTCAATTCGAATTTTCCTTCTCCCCTATCAAAGTTCTGCTAATTACCAATTACATCTCTTCTTTAAGAGCCCTCAATTTCAATTTTCTATACTTCTTGTGTGAAATAATCTTGTGTTTCTTGCTGTCTATTTTATTTTGCGTTTTTACGAGGAATTCCTATATACTAACCCAGCTCACCAAAAAGAGGAATGTTAAAGTAAGATTGCTCTTATTTTGACGCAACATCGTCATTTGGATATATGTGCGAAATATGTGACGAAAAACGGACCCCAAGAATAGATAGTTGAAGAAGAGGAACACCGAAAAAGCCTATCCGTGAGGACAGAAGGCAGTATACAGTAACAGCTCCAGGAACGACTCTGTAAGCGTTATTCATAAAGTGTTAACGTCTCCCTAGTGTTGGTTTATATAACCCAAAATGAACTGATTACAGTCCACTCAAGCTTGGCCAACAATCTGAGCTATCCCACAATCAGAAAATTAAAAATTTTCTTTTTATTCCAACTCCGCCTGCATGGTTATTCGAGTTGATTGAGTAGCTTGATGACCATGTTGCCGGTCCCAAGCCCGGATAAAGGAGGAGGGTTTCTAGGGTAGGTTCGCTTCCTGCCTGGTGTAAAATTTCATTCAGCTCAAAAACCTGAATATTTGCCTCGGAACAGGACGGATTCACTTACTTCTTGTTACTTATTCTGTCGGTTCCTATCATCCTAATAACATTCTCATTTGTTATTCGTCTTGTCCACTCTATCTTCAAGAGTCTGCGGAAAACCCACATTTCAATCTCTTGCACTCGCTGCATTATTCTCTTTCCTTTTGTCGAAGACTCCGTTCCAAACAAAAGCATAGAATATACATTCACCAGTCAATATTAATATTCCCTCAATTCGAATTTTCCTTCTTCCTTATCACAGTTCGGCTAATTATCAATTACTTCAGCTCATTAAGAGCCAACAATTTCGATATTCTATACTTCTTGTGAATAACGATAATGTGTTTTCTAAATTCTGGTAATAATATGTTTCTTGCTATCTATTTTGTTTAGCGTTTTCACGAGGGATTCTTATATACAAACCCAGCTAATCAAGAAGAGGAATAGAAGATGTTAAAGTAGCTCATCTTTGGACGCGCTATCGTCATTTGGGCATATGTGCGAAATATGTGAAGAAAAAACGACCGTAAGAATAGATAGTTGAATTTCGGTAGTTAAAGAATGTGCTCGCTTACAAATTGTTTCGATGAACTTAATCAAGTGTCCCCTCAGAGGAAAGAAAAAATAGAGGTGCCTTAGAGGTAAAAAGCGTTGTATTGTAATCAATTGCAACAGTATGATGATAAAGTGAGATAGAAAAACAACAAACCTGCAAAATTGACAACTAGAGGGATAGTAATCATTTCAGTGGCGTGGTCGATGGTTCCTTAACAAGGATTAATATTACAAAATGAGATTATTTACATATTATATTTTTCAGTTAATAATAATAGCACAACTACCTTTGATTTTCAGTGTCTGGGATTGTTACTGTTCTGGAACTTGCAGTTTCCGTGCTGGAACTTCTTTTCATTTCAGTTCTGAAAAATTGATGAATGTACAAATGTGAGGACTACGTCAAGTTTTAAACAAAAAAACACTTACAAAAAGCTTCATACTCTTACATATTTAAAAATATATACATATTAATGCTCACCTTTCAAACTCGCTAATTCGAGGTACTGCATATTTAGAAAGTGTGGTTCTCTTACTGCCTCTTATTAAGTTTTCGGTGCTGAAATGTTTGGAACAAACATATGCATATTTCGGCAAATTGTTCATTTGCAATCTTAACGCGTGGCACCATATTTTGCTAAATTCTCTATTTGAAGGAAACCTACAAATGTTAGCATTGAATTAAGTTTTCGATATTTCACAAATACTACGCCATAGACGAGATATATTCTACGCTTATGGACACAAAACGTGAACTTACCTATGATAGGTTAGGTTTTCATTTCCGGATGTTTCACACACTATACATGTTTCTCGAGTATTTACCATGATTAAAATTAACAATATGTAACTTAAAATTCACAAACTTGTATGAAATAACGCCGATTACAAACGTGAAATTAAAATGAACAGTTAACCCTTAACGCACCTCTAGTTTTCACGTGCAATAACAACAACAGAACCGTGTTGCCAAATCCACAGAATATTCGCAAAACATCTATGCCACAGAACGGAGAAAAGTTCACTTCTTCCTCAGAATGGCAACGCAGTACATTATAAGTGTTTGTACACAAAAATTTTATAGCGATGTCAACAAATGCTATAAGGCACTTCTATCTTTTCTTTCCTCTGAGAGTGTCCCTAAGAAATTATAAAAATTCATTAACTATACTATACCACGAATACGTTGACTAGTGTTAGTCTAAACCGAAAGTCCGGTTGGTGCGTGAATGTGTGATCGACTGTAGTTCGCGAATACGTGGACTGAAATTAGTCTAAACCGAAAGTCCGTTTGGTGCGTGAGAATGTAATCGAGTGTAGTTCTCCACCGGAAAAAGCCTATCCGTGAAGGCAGAAGACAGTCTACAGCAACAGCTTTTGGAACGACCCTGAAAGTGCTATTCATATGGTGTTTACGTCTTCCTAGTGTGGGCTTATATAACCCAAAGTGAGCTGATTACACTTCACTCAAGCTTGACAAACAATCAGAGCTATTTTGTCCGCAACAGAAGAGGAAGATTGATAGTGAGTTCTTTATATCATTCATATTTAAATATTATATCTGCTTTGGATTTTTCATTCTGTAGAAGGAATACCTAGTACAAAATATGGAAAATTCCAGTCACTGCATTATTCTTTTTCTCATTTTCCATGAACCGTTTCATACAAAAGTAGTAAGGAATATACATTCACCAGTCAACATTTAGATTACCTCAATTCGAATTTTCCTTCTCCTATATCACAGTTCTGCTAATTATCAATTACTTCACCTCATCAAGAGCCTTCAATTTCGATCTTCTATACTTCTTGTGAATAACGATAATGTGTTTCCTAAATTCTGGTAATAACGTGTTTCTTGCAAACTATTTTGTTTAGCGTTTTACGAATTATTTCTATACATACTAACCCAGCTAACCAAGAAGAGAAATGGAAGATGTTAAAGTATGATAGCTCATCTTTGGACGCGCCATCGTCATTTGGACATATATAAACCGACAGTAAGAATAGATAGTTGAATTTCGGTAGTTGAAGAATGTGCTCGTTAACAAAGTGCTTCGAAGAACTTCATAAATTTTTTTTATTCCAACTCCGCCTGCATGGTTACTCGAGTGGATTGAGTGACTATGTTGACGGTTCTAAGCCCGGATAAAGAAGGAGGGTTTTTAGGGTAGTTTAGCTGCCTGCTGGGGTGTAAGGGGTGACGACCAATGTAAAGGCCCACCCAACTGACAACCTCACCTGCACGTGGTGCACCCTGCCAGATAACTAACGAGGCTCTGTCGACCGAGTGATTACCGGTATAAGTAATCCCCTCTTGTCAACAACACCTACAGGTGGAACTGACAAGAGTAAGGGCACCCTATTGTCCTGGGGCTGAGAAATCGACCCCAAAGGCGGAAGAATTACAAATAAGTAATCAACGGCATACGGATGTGGAAAGCCACGGGATGACTACCACATTAAAGTTCCTTGAGGATATCCCTAGTAAGACATCATGGATATGTTCTTGTTAAATGAGTCCGGAGTTTCAAGCTCCCTAATCGGATCTCCGGAGGGAGCAAATAGGAACAGAAACATGAGTAACCAGAGATCAAGGGCAAAACGTATAAAAAGAATATGTACATGGAACGTGAAAACAATGGCCCAAGCTGGAAAAATTCAGAACGCTTTAAGAGAAATGAAAATACTGGACATAGAGATTATGGGTGTGAGTGAGATGAGATGGCCCGGTTCCAGCTACTGCAGTATAGAAAATTACAGAACATATTATTCTGGAAAGGACGATGGAAGGCACGAACATGGAGTAGGATTGATTGTCAATAAGGAGGCTGCCAGACTTGTTACAAATTTTGTCCCTGTAAACGAAAGAGTCATACTTCTACAATTGAATGCGTCCCCAATAAACATTAATATAATCCAGGTATATGCACCTACCAGCGACCACAGTGAAGACGAAGTGGAAGAGTTCTACTCTCAGATTAAGGACCTCATAAAAAAACTACCTAAACAAGAGATGCTCATCTTGATGGGTGATTTTAATGCCAAGGTGGGCAAGGGAAGAGAAGGGAAACACATTGGACCTTACGGACTTGGTGTTAGAAATGGAAGAGGAGAAACACTAAGCGTATTTGCATCCGAACACGACCTGGTAATAACAAACACTTTCTATAAATTACCAGACAGACGGCTGTATACCTGGACGTCTCCCAGAGACGACGGAGAAGACCACATCATTAGAAATCACATAGATTATATCTTAGTAAATCAACGATATAGAAATAGCTTTACGAGCGTAAAAACGTACCCGGGAGCTGATATACAGTCAGATCACAATCCACTTGTGGGAGAATATAGGACGAAATATAAGATCATACAAAGAGCAAAACAGATAAAACATAATATAAGGAAACTTAAGAATAATACAATAAGGGAACAAGTAAACAAGGACATCAATGACAGGTGCAGACAGATTAAGGAAGAAATTGTTAACTCAGAAGAACAAATAAAGTCAATTACCGAAACAGTAAGTAATATTAAAGACAAGTATCTGAAAGGGGAAGAAATAGAGCATAAGTCATGGATGACAGAAGAAATTTTGTTACTGATGAAAGAACGAAGGAACCAAAAGAACAATCCTGCAGCATATAAAAACATACAGAAAGATATACAGAGAAAAATTCGTGAAGCCAAACAGAAAGAATTAGATGAAAAATGTCGCGAAATCGAAAAGCAGGTTTGATGAGTTCAATGTTCACAGGAAAGTAAGAGAGGTTACAGGAAAGTTCAAAACCAAAACAGTGGGGAAACTTGTAGATGATAATGGAGAACTGATTGTAGATAGAGAGGACATCAAGGATACTTGGGAGAAGTATATACAACAATTATTTTTTGATGAAAGAGGAAATCCACCTTCCATCCCAACTGAATCTGGACCTACAATTATGACAGATGAAGTCCAAGCCGCTATTAACACGCTTAAAGACGGAAAGGCTACGGGACCAGACGGGGTGAATTCAGAATTCTTCAAACTCCTTGATGATGAGTCTGTAAAATTCTTAACACGCATTTTTAATACCGTCTACAATACAGGAAACATCCCAAAAGAATGGCTCATGTCTGAATTCCTAATATTACCAAAAAAACAGGGTGCCAAAGCGTGTGGTGACTATAGAACTATTAGCCTTATGAGCCATATGCTGAAGCTGTTTCTTAAGATCATTCACCGAAGAATCTACAAGGTATGTGAAGAAAGGGTGACGAATACACAATTTGGATTTATGAAGGGTGTCGGCACAAGGGATGCCCTATTTTGTCTGCAAGTATTGTTCCAACGCTGTAGAGATATGAATTGTAATATATTCGCTTGTTTTATCGATTATGAGAAAGCGTTCAGGGTGCGACAGGGTGCAGCATGAGAAGATGATGGAAGTTCTGAGAAACACAGGAATGGATGACAAAGATCTAAGAATTATCAGGAACCTTTACTGGAACCAAACAGCGACGGTAAAAATCAATGTGGAGGAACAAACCAACGAACTCAATATTCTTCGAGGCGTTAGACAAGGCTGCATCCTTTCACCGCTTATATTCAATCTCTACTCAGAAGAAGTTTTCAAAGAAGCCTTTGATAGTGCCGACATGGGAATCCTTCTGAACGGGGAACGATTGAACAACATTCGATATGCAGACGATACTGTGATATTTGCTGACAACATGAACAGCTTGCAGCAGCTAATCAACCGGATAAATGACGTTAGCAATCAATACGGCTTAAAAATTAACATCAACAAAACTAAGTTCATGGTGATTAGTAAGGAAACAGGTGGGAGGTACAACCTGATAATTAATAATAAACCTATAGAGAGGGTAACACAGTTCTCCTACCTAGGTACCATGATCAATGAGGATTGGGATCATTCACAGGAGATTAGAATTCGAATAGAGAAGGCAAGGGCCGCGTTCAATCAGATGGCTAAGGTATTTAAGAGTCATAGTCTAAACATAGGCATTAAAATCAGACTACTCCGATGCTACATCTTCTCAATTCTTTTTTACGGAATGGAATCATGGACACTAACAGAAGCAACAGAGAGAAGACTCGAGGCTTTCGAAATGTGGCTCTATAGGCGGATATTGAGAATCTCATGGATGGATAAAGTGACCAACAAATCAGTACTGGAACGAATGAACAAAAGCCTGGAAGTAATGAACACCATCAAGAAAAGAAAACTGGAATACCTAGGACATATTATGAGAAATGATAATAAATATGGCCTCTTAAAATCCGTTCTCCAAGGGAAAGTCTATGGTAAGAGAGGACCAGGAAGAAGACGTATATCATGGCTTAAAAATTTAAGGACATGGTTCTCGAAAACTACTACCGAGTTATTCAGAGCGGCCGTGAATAAAGTTATCATATCCAGGATGATCGCCAATATTCGGAACGAATAGGCACCCGAAGAAGAAGAAGCTGCCTGCCTGGTCTAAAATCTTCTTTAGCTCTCAGACCCGAAAATTTGCCACGGAACAGGACGAATAAACAGTAGACGACACAAGCTTGAAATAGGATTAAGATTTGAAAAACATGGAACATCAAAACTCTGAATATCAAAGATCAAGAAACTGTGTGAGAACTGAAGGACGATAAAATAGGTATATGTGCTCTACAAGAAACAAAGGAGAAAGGAAAGGGACAAAAAATGTATGACGACTTCCTGATAGTGTACAGTACATCCCATTTTGTGTGAGACAGCCAGGTTTCTCGCTTGTTATTTAAGATAGAGCCTTGCGGTTTTCACGTTCCTATCCTACTCTTTCGTGAAACTCAAGTTGGTCTAATCAGATTTTGCATAACTGTTTCCGTTCAAGAGATACAGGACGATTTTGGAAATTGATACTTTTCGGACCCCTCCTTTATCTCCGAAGTTAGTGGAAATAATGCTGAGGTAAAAACTACATCTGAATCAGAATCCTGCGTAGAATCCAGTGGCGTACTCAATTTTTTTTTCGGGGTATGGTTTTGAAGATTCAACACAAAGCAATATTTTTTTTTAATGGAACACCCTGAATATTATTACTTCGTTGGATTCGTATTTTTTTTTCCTTCAAAATGATGTATGATACTATGTAGGTAGGACGTTCAGAAATATAAAAAAACACTAAAACATCAAATAATGATGGTTTTTTTGTTAATGGATCATGAATTTCCCAAGTTTCAATAAGAGGATTATTACTTTTGATTTTTAAAAAGGAGTAGGTCATTGATCATACAAACATTCTTCTTGTTATTATGGCTACTATGCATTTGGCAGCATTGTTTTATCAAGCAAGCATTCGGAAGAAAAAACCAATCTGATCTAGCTGTTATCGCAATGAATTATTATTATTATTATTGATTCTTTTTTATATGGGAAATCCATTGCCCATTAACAAAAAAACCATCATTATTTGATGTTTTAGTGTTTTTTTATATTTCTGAACGTCCTACCTACATAGTATCATTTTGAAGGAAAAAAAACCACGAATCCAACGACGTAATAATATACAGGGTGTTCCATTGAAAAAAATATATGATAGGTTTGTGTTGAATCTTCAAAACCATACCCCGAAAAAAAAATTGAGTACGCCACTGGATTCTACGCAGAATTCTGATTCAGATGTAGTTTTTACCTCAGCATTATTTCTAATAATTTCGGAGATAAAGGAGGGGTTCGAAAAGTATCAATTTCCAAAATCACCCTGTATCTTTTGAACGGAAAAAGTTATGCAGAATCTGATTAGACCAACTTGAGTTTCACGAAAAAGTAGGGCAGGAACGTGAAAACCGCAAGGCTCTATCTTAAATAACAAGCGAGAAACCTGGCTGTCTCACCCAAAATGGGATGCACTGTACAGCGGTGTAGATAAAAGTAAAAAAGCCAATGAGGGAGTAGGTATCGCAGTGCACAATAGTATATTCTATAAAAAGTTGCAGAATGGGCTCCTATTAAAACACGAATGCGAAATTCGAAAACGAGCGACCGAGGAGCGAGGAGCGAGCTTGCAGGGACTGCACGACTAAACATTCGACAACGCCGAAGATACAGAACACCTTGGTTTTGTGAGGAAGTCAAAATACAGTGCAGGAAGAAGAAAAAAGCGTTCTTGAGCTAATATCCGAATTGATCTTTGGAGTCCTATAACATCTACAAAAGAATTTGAGAAGGAACTAATAAGCTGTTCAGAGCTTCATTCCTCTAACCAGCTTATTAGTTTTTTCTTGAATCGCTGGGAAAATTTTCCAAACAACTAGAAAGTGATTTCTCCGAGCTTCAAAAGCAAAAATGGCGATTTATAAGATGCCTAAATGAAGAGATCAATGAACTTATACCTGTAGGCCCGATCGAGGAAGAAACCTGGATCAAATACTTCAGAGATCTTTATAGAAACGATGAGACTACAGCAACCAAATGTACACCCAATATATGCATAGAAAACAAAATTGAAAGGCAGAGGTGGAGAAAACACTGAAGAAACTGACAAATAGAAAAACCCCAAGCCAAGACGACATCTCCAATGAACTTAATACTTAAATACGGAGGAGAAATCTGATCCAAGAACTGACGAAACTCACTAACAAAATAATTCACCACAACATGATTCCGGATGAAAAGCGAATAAGTTCTCTTCTTCTGTTGTTCGAAAATGGTGACAAAAAAGATCCTGCAAATTATAGCGAATAAATTCGTTATAAACCTTCCTTAAATTAACACCGAAAATTATGACAAATATTATTATGGAATACACTGATCTTGCAGATGAACAAGTATTCAGAACTGGTAGATCCTGCGCACATGCTGCATTCGTAATCAGACAAATAACGAAAAAATCAATTGAATACAGCAAACCAGCATTCTTTTGCTTTATCGACCTTTTATTTGATAGGCAAATACCTATTAACATCATTAAAAAAATAGAAAACTTCTAAAGAAACAACCCAGACCAAGCAAAGATTAACAACGCTCTCACTGCACCAATAACAGTTGAAAGAGGCATACGGCAAGGAGACTCTCTGAGTCCTTTACTGTTTGACAACATAATGGATGAAATAGTCAGACAAGTTCGAGAGCTACGAGGATACAAAATGGGAAACAATAAACATCTTTCATTATGAAGATGACGCTGTACTAGTAGCAGAAAATGAAGATGATCTCCAGAGACTTTTGTTTTCATTCAATAAAATCTGTAAAACACTAGGTATGGAAATATATGCAGCCGAAACTAAATGTTTGACTACATCTAAAATACCTCTGAGAAGAAGAGGAATGGAAAAAAGAAGAGAAATGGATGAAGAAGAGGAATGGAAGAATAAGATTATTAGTGAGTTTTTCATATTGTTCATATTCAAATATTATATTCGATTTGGATTTATTATTTTGAAAAACGAATGCCTGACACAAAATATGGAAAATTGTAAAAACGAATTGAAACAAATTTTGTGAACAATATTATTAGAAATATGCAGCTGCAGAATCATATCTACGAATTTTCGAATGAAAAATGATATCTCAAATGCACCAATGTGTGTGATTGAATGAGAATGGAATTATGTAAAGAAGATTAATAGTGAGTTTTTTATATCAATAATATTTGAATGTTTGTTTAATTCATATTAAACAGATTTAAATATTTGGTAGAAATTTTATCGCAAATCTCTTGAACAGAAAACTACAGGAAATGAGGCCAATGTACAACCAGATGTCCTCGCGCCATTCTGGAACAATCGATTTGCCAAATTCGCACATTTCAGCAAATTCCAGGTGACCGACGTTGACGGTACTCTACGTTCAAGTAACCTCTAGGTGAACAGCCCATGATGAAACTCTGAGTTGGCATTTAAAGAATTATATGAACTGTACTGATTTCCGCAATGTATTCATTCATATTATAATAATCCTTGTGTTGTACAGGGTGGGCAAATAAGCGAGGTAAGCGGTTTTATCTCAGGATCCACTCATCGTAGAGACTTGCGGTAAAAATTTTTACCACTAAAGTGATAAAAAGAACACACTGGAAATTGTTTTGAATTTCAGACATCTACCGCTAGGGGGCGTAATAGCTACCGTCGACTAAAAAAATGAATTTTACTCGAAAATGTTTTATATGAAGTTGAAGAAAAAATATCATCACTGTAATCCTTGGAAAATTCTCTATCTTTTTGAATTGTCACTTTCGGTTTTACGACATTAAATAAGGGTAGGTGAAAGGGAGAAATCTGACTGATTGAAACGCCTGTAACTTCAGTTTGGCTCAATATTTTTGAGAAAATTAGGTCTCGTCTGAAAGATAATATCTTGTTGATTGAGGACAAAATATAGTCATGATGAATTTGTTTTTGCTGCTTTCGATAGGGGGCGCTAAGTCAGCCAAACTGAAGTTACAGGCGTTTCAATCAGTCAGATTTCTCCCTTTCACCTACCCTTATTTGATGTCGTAAAACCGAAAGTGACAATTCAAAAAGATAGAGAATTTTCCAAGGATTACAGTGATGATATTTTTTCTTCAACTTCATATGAAACATCTTCGAGTAAAATTAATTTTTTTAGTCGACGGTAGCTATTACGCCCCCTAGCGGTAGATGTATGAAATTCAAAACAATTTCCAGTGTGTTCTCTTTATCACTTTAGTGGTAAAAAATTTTACCGCAAGTCTCTACGATGAGTGGATCCTGAGATAAAACCGCTTACCTCGCTTATTTGCCCACCCTGTACACAATAAAATATATTCAAACACCACCACGTGTTTCAATTCGATTGTATCTTCCTGAATTCAGAAGCTTTACATACTACTGCATTCTGCACTGTTACTTATACGGATTTACAACCCATTGAAAAAATCAGAAACGTCTTTTGGGAACTGTTCTCATAAAATACTGGAACTGAAACGCTTGGTAATGCTTGAGGGTTGGATTGCTTATTCTTGAAAGGTGTAGATCTTTATATCGTTTTCGCACTGGTACCAAATCCTGGCTTGTTGATTGTGGAATTCATTAGTTTGAAATTCTTGTATCTTTCGGATTGTTGTTATCTCAGGAGGTTTCTGGGTAATTCTCCATATGGCTTGGCTTGAAGGCTTTTCTTCTTATGATTGATGGGGCTTGGCGTGAAATCTTGAAGTACTTGGGTAGTTGCTCTTCTTGTTACTTGTGGACTTGGCTTGGCTTGAAGGAATTCTTAGTTACCTTCTTCTTATGGTACTTGTCGATTTGACTTGGCTTGAAGGATTTATTTTCTTGGTAATCTTGGACGGGGAGTGGCTTGAAGATCTTCTTAAGTAGGCTCGGAGGACCATGTATCTTTTGAGATTGAGTTCCCAAATCAGAAGACGTTTCTGCTTTCTTCCATGGGTTGCAAATTCGCTGATTCTTGAGTAAGTTCTGCACCTCAGTTAGAATAATATACAGGGTGTTTCCTAAACATGCGGCAAAAATTCAGGGGGTTGTTCCTTGGACTATTTTAAGCATGTTTTGTCCTTGGATGATTTTTGAAAAACCTCTTTGTTTCGAAGATACAGGGCGAACCACATTTTTCATATTTTTAAAATTAATAATAGTTTAAATAAAAATGCGTACCGCACTGTGTTTACTAAGTAGGTACAATTTATTTTTAAATTTGTTTAACAACATTCCAATTACTAAAAACGGCCAGTTTTTTGACTAAAAATTGATAAGTGCAGATGGTAAAGGAATACAGATTAAACACGGTTTTCATTTGAATTCGTTTTGTGATGTATTAGCAATTTTTAGTCAAAAAACTGGCCGTTTTTAGTAATTGGAATGTTGTTAAACAAATTTAAAAATAAATTGTATCTACTTAGTAAACACAGTGCGGTACGCATTTTTATTTAAACTATTATTAATTTTAAAAATATGAAAAATGTTGTTCGCCCTGTATCTTCGAAACAAAGAGGTTTTTCAAAAATCATCAAAGGACAAAATATTCTCAGAATAGTCCAAGGAACAACCCCCTGAATTTTTGCCGCATGTTTAGGAAACACCCCGTATATTCAGTCATTGGGTATAGGTGACCAAATTTATTCCAGTGAAATACTCTTTATTTTTATTCAGCAATGACGACGTTTCGGCTATTGTTTGTAGCCATTCTCAAGTCTAAAAAAATTATCCTACTTCAGATCTCACAATAAATACTATAATATTTCAAATACTCTTCAAAACACAAAAAAACAGACCCTACAATAAAAACTATACTATTTTAAATACTCTTCAAGAACACAAAAAAATCAGACTTTGGAACACTATCACAAGCAACAGAACACAAGACAGGAAACTTGAGAATTCTCTCACCATTATGAAATAGGTGTTTCTACAACAGAGTAAGCACCATCGTTATTATTATTCGTATTCATGATCTCTGACATGCGAAAACATATATGCAATTATATTCTTGGGAAATCTTTCCGCCAAACCAATTTCTCACAACATTTATGGAAATATCAGATTGAAAAATGTGTGTTCTCCATGCAGAACGTTGAAAAAATAAACCATTCATCATCCATTCTCCCTCAGTTTTTAATCAACAATCATAACTCGTTGCTGTATGTCTATTTTTATCCTTGATTATATTGGAATAAATTGAACTGAAATTAGCACAGTGTGTTATTTTATTCATTGAGTTTATTACTCGTTTTATACAAAATTTCTCCTCTATTTCTCTTTTGTTCTTTATGTTTTCCTTATATAGAATGCTAGTTTCTTTAAAATCCATATCGTGGCCAAGTTTCAAAACATGTTCTGCCTTATTCGTCCTAATCGTGCTCTTATGTGCGGAAATTCTGTTTTCCAACTTTTGCTTTGTTGTTCCAATATATTTAAGATCGCAGGTTTTACAGGGAATTGAATAAACTAGATTTTTTTGTATTCAAATTAACGTGTCTCAACAGCTCAGCCATTGACACAAGGTACAATGTTCTTATCCTCTAGGCATTACAAAAAAGGAAACATTGAACTAAAATGATATCAATCAAATTTGATTGTACAGGATGGGCAAATTTCGATGTTTTAGCACTACAACTTTTAAACCAGAGGTGATAGACAAAATCTGATACCCACTTCTCGATCTCTTTTTCTGAGAAACTATCAAGGGTAGTATTCATTTTTGGCCACCTTCTTTTGTTTTCGAGTTATAATCGAAATTGGAAAAATGGCGATATCGAAAAACATTCATATCTCCCTTGATATTGATGATAGAGCTCTGAAATTTAAACTTTATACAGGCACTTTTTAACGTAGAATCCAGTGGCGTACTCGTCTTTTCAAAAGGGTTTTTAATTACGAAGCTATGACCCAAAGTTATGTTTTTTTTAAATGGGAACACAATATTTCTGTGACATTTTTGAAAGCTTAATTTTTCCTGATTTCGAAAATATATAACATCGTTCAGTTTGTATCAATATAAATAATGGAGAATGCTCAAAAACTTTTCTCATCTAAGTGTCTCAATATTTCTATGGTTTCAAATGTTGATGAGCACAGAAAAATATAGCTTCTTATAACAAGAGCAGTATCCTTCCGTCAATCTGATTATTTATATGATTTTTACTAATTTCGACAAAATTCGGATTTAGATATATTTTATAAATTTTTCATTCCAAAATGGTTTCGGAAATAATGAAAAGATCCACATCATCGACTGTTTCAATCGAGATAGTTGTAATGAGATGAATGCATTGGTAAATTATTTCTATAGGTCTCTAGAATGAATACGTTCAAATATTGACTTGTGCGGTTGACTTCTTTCTGGAAAACTATTCAAATAGTCTTGTGATGCTGCATCCTCATTATAATTGCACCTAATGTAACATTCGAGCATATTGAACTTTTCGTTATTTCCATAATTCATTTTGAAATAGAAAAATATACAAGTATTTCGAAACAATGATACTCGTAGCGCTGATTTGATTTCAAATGATATAAATTGATGATTTGACAGTCAAAGCTCGAATCTCTATGATAGCAGTCCATTATTCTGTGAGAAATTGAGTAAAAAGCATAGAAATGAAGAAAATAATAGAAGGAGACTGTGGCAATGATACAATGCTAAATTTTTCTGTGCTCATCAACATTTGAAACCATAGAAATATTGAGACACTTAGGTGAGAAAAGTTTTTGACCATTTTCCATTATTTATATTGATACAAACTATACGATGTTATATATTTTTGAAATCAGGAAAAATTAAGCTTTCAAAAAATGTCACAGAAATATAGTGTTCCCATTTAAAAAAACATAACTTTGGGTCATAGCTTCGTAATTAAAAACCTTTTTGAAAAGACGAGTACGCCACTGGATTCTACGTAAAAAAGTGACTGTATAATGTTTAAATTTCAGAGCTCTATCATCAATATCAAGGGAGATATGAATGTTTTTCGATATCGCCATTTTTCCAATTTTCACTTATAACTCGAAAACAAAAGGAGGTGGCCAAAAATGAATACTACCCTTGATAGTTTCTCAGAAAAAGAGATCGAGAAGTGGGTGTCAGATTTTGTCAGTCACCTCTGGTTTAAAAGTTGTAGTGCTAAAACATCGAAATTTGCCCACCCTGTACAATTGACAGCCTTTTAGAAATTTAATGGTTGCTTTAATTTGAGTTTTCGAGATGAGATTGTCTCTTAGATTGTCTTTTAGTCCCATTTGACGACGAAGGTCACCATGTGGGCATCGAGATAGAAAGTGTTCTACACTTCAAACTAAAAAAAAAAAAAAATTAGATTTGACTGATCCCATTTTTCAGTTTTGTCTTTGATTTTTGTATAAATAGTATACAGCTTGTTTTCACTGCCAAAGACTACTGTGTATCCATATTTCTTCATGATGTTTTCAATTTTTTCTCCAGCACCTTTTATGTATGGAAGTACTAACATTTTTGTCAAGTCTATTTTTTGTTTGTTTTCTGTTCTGTTTAGTAAAACAAGTACCACCTGAAAATGGCTTCCCTAAGAAACTGATAGGAAAAATAGTGGAGAACTGCACTTTCCTCTATTACAACACAGAACAGAAAACAAAAAAAGAAATAGACTTGAAAAAAGTGTTAGTACTACCATACATAAAGGGTGCTGAAGAAAAAATTGAAAACATCATGAAGAAATATGGAAACACAGTAGTCTTTAAAAGTGAAA
Source organism: Harmonia axyridis (assembly GCF_914767665.1). Classification (NCBI taxonomy): domain Eukaryota; kingdom Metazoa; phylum Arthropoda; class Insecta; order Coleoptera; family Coccinellidae; genus Harmonia; species Harmonia axyridis. The sequence continues at coordinate 5,602,847 of NC_059508.1, forward strand.
ACAAACTGAATACTATTTGTACAAAAATAAAATAAGAAACTGAAAAATGGGATCAGTCAAATCTAATTTTTTTTTTTTTAGTTTTCACTTGAGTGTAGAACACCATCTATCTCGATGCCCACATTATGGTGAACTTCGTCGTCGAATGGGACTAAACTAAAAGATAATCTAAGATACAATCTCATCTCGAAACCTCAAATCAAAGAAACCATTAAATTTCTAAAAGACTGTCAATTGTACAATCAAATTTGATTGATATCATTTTAGTTCAATGTTTCCTTTTTTGTAATGCCTAGAGGATAAGTATATTGTACCTTGTGTCAATGGCTTAGCTGCTGAAACACGTTAATTTAAATAAAAAAAAATCTAGTTTATTCAATTCCCTGTAACCTGCAATCTTAAATATATTGGAACAACAAAGAAAAGTTGAAAAACAGAATTTCCGCACATAAAAGCACGATTAGGACGAATAAGGTAGAAAGTACGGCTTTAGCCGAATATGTTTTGAAACTTGGCCACGATATGGATTTTGAGGAAACTAGCATTCTATATAAGAAAAAAATAAAGAACAAAAGAGAAATTGCGGAAAATTTTTTTATAAAACGAGAAATAAACACAATGAATAGAATAACAGACAGTGCGAATTTCAGTTCAATTTATTCCAGTATAGGTAATCAATGATGAAAATAGACTAAATAGATAACCTTACATACAGCAACGAGTTATGATTGTTGATTTAAAACTGAGGGAAGATGGATGATGGATTATCTAACGTTTTGCATCGAGAACACACATTTTTTCATCTGATATTTTCGTAAATTTTGTGACAAATTTGTTTGGCGAAAAGATTCCCCAAGAATATAATTGCATATATGTTTTCGCATCTAAGAGATCATGAATACAAATAAAAATAACGATGGTGCTTATTGTAGAAACACTTATTTCATAATGGTGAGAGAATTCTCTAGTTTCCTGTCTTGTGTTCTGTTGTTTGTGATAGTGTTCCAAAGTCTGATTTTTTGGTGTTTTTGAAGAGTATTTGAAATTGTATAGTATTTATTGCAGGGTCTGCTTTTTTTGTGTTTTGAAGAGTATTTGAAATATTATAGTATATATTGTAAGATCTGAAGTAAGATATTTTTTTTTTACTTGAGAATGGCTACAAACAATAGCCGAAACGTCGTCATTGCTGAATAAAAATAAAGTGAATTTGGTCACCTATACCCAATAACTCAATATATATCTAAATTCGCAGAAGTAGCAGTGCAGAATACAATAGTTTGAAAGGCTTCTGGATTCAGGAAGATACTGGATTGCAGAGGGTCGTAAATCCACTACAATCGAAGTAAAACACGCATTAATGTTTATTCTGTACAGGGTGGGCAAATAAGCGAGGTAAGCGGCTATATCTCAGGATCCACTCATCGTAGAGACTTGCGGTAAAAATTTTCATCACTAAAGTGTACAAGAAAACACACTGGAAATTGTTTGAAGTTCATACCTCTACTGCTAGGGGGCGCAATAGCTATCGTCGAGTAGAAAAATGATTTTTACTCGAAAATGTATCAAATGAATTTGAAAAAAAAATATTATCACTGTAATCCTTGGAAAATTCTCTATCTTTTTGAATTGTCACTTTCGATTTAACGACATCAAATAAGGCTAGGTGAAAGGGAGAAATCTGACTGATTGAAATGCCTGTATCTTTAGTTTGGCTCAACATTTTTGAGCAAATTAGATCTCGTCTGAAAGATAATATCTTGTTGATTGAGGACAAAATATACTCATGATAAATTTGTTTTTGCTGCTGTCGATAGGGGGCGCTAAGTCAGAAGTTCATTGTTTTGTTCATTGTTCAATGATAGGATTTTTTTAACAGAAACAGAAATTCCATCAAAAGGCCGCAAAGCGATAGTTTCAGGCGTTCTGAAGTTATGGCCGAATGAAGATATTCTTGAACTGATGCACTGTGAAACACCAAATTGTGGCTTTAAGTTCTGAAAGAAACAGAAATCCCATCAAATTGTATGGAAAAACCAAAAGGTCGCAAAGCGATAGCTCCAGGCGTTCTGGAGTTATGGCCGAAAGAAGACACAATTCAGTTTTTCAGTGAATCAGTTGGAGCATATCTTTTTTCGGCCATAACTCCTGAACGCCTGAAGCTGTCGCTTTGCGACCTTTTGGTTTTTTCATACAAATTTGATGGGATTTCTGTTTCTGTCAGAACTTTAAGCCAAAATCTGGTTTTTCACAGTGCATCAGTTGAAGAATATCTTCTTTCGGCCATAACTTCAGAACGCCTGAAACTATCGCTTTGCGACTTTTAGGTTTTTTCATGCAAATTTGATGGAATTTCTGTTTCTGTTAAGAAAATCACATCATTACGTTTGAAATTTCGGAGTAAAATTAACAAAACAATGAACTTCTGACTTAGCGCCCCCTATCTAAAGCAGCAAAAACCAATTTATCATGAGTATATTTTGTCCTCAATCAACAAGATATTATCTTTCAGACGAGATCTAATTTGCTCAAAAATGTTGAGCCAAACTAAAGTTACAGGCATTTCAATCAGTCAGATTTCTCCCTTTCACCTACCCTTATTTGATGTCGTAAAATCGAAAGTGGCGATTCAAAAAGATAGAGAATTTTCCGAGGATTACAGTGATGATATTTTTTCTTCAAATTCATATAAAACATTTTCGAGTAAAATTCATTTTTCTACTCGACGATAGCTATTACGCCCCCTAGCGGTAGAGGTATGAACTTCAAAACAATTTCCAGTGTGTTTTCTCGTACACTTTAGTGATGAAAATTTTTACCGCAAGTCTCTACGATGAGTGGATCCTGAGATGTAGCCGCTTGCCTCGCTTATTTGCCCACCCTGTACAACACAAGGGTTATGATATGAATGAATACATTGCGAAAATCCGTACAGTTTATATAATTTTTGATATACTAACTCAGAGTTTTATCATGGGCTGTTCACCTAGAGGTTTCTTGAACGTAGTTCCTTCATAGTCGTTCACCTGAAATGAGCTAATTTGGCAAATGTATTGTTCCAGAATGGCGGTAGGACATCCGGTTTTACATTGGCTTTCCTAATTTCCTGTAGTTTTCCATTAGATACATTCGCGATGGAATTTCGACCAAATACCCCAATATGTTTTCATATGAATTGAACAATATTATTTATCCGATACTATAGTTGCTGAATATTAATACGCATGTATCTTATCAAAACAAAAGTAAAAAATCATTTATTCTCACAGTTACTTTAAGTTTCACTATTAAGAATGAGATTTATGATTATATTTATTCACAAAATTTGATCAATCACTCTTTCAATGCCAGTGCCAATTAATTAGACATCTTTCACAAAGTATAAAATTCACCAATTTTAATTAAATAACTGATTATAAATTCTACAGTTTGTTGTGGAGAGTATCAATTATACTCTGCAAGACACGAATAAAAACCAGAAAATATTAACAAATTTTAGTAATTTTGATTTTAATCAATTTGTAAATTGTTAACTGAGTGGTAATGTATACTTTTATACAGGGTGTTTCATTAGTAAATATACTGTTATGGATCTCTTCAAATTGAATTTTGAAAATTTTGTAGAATAGATCCAAACCGATATGAATTTCTCCCCAATTCTACTATTTTCCTGAGAAGTTAGTGAAATTCCACTATTGAACTAAATGACGAGCGAGGCACTAAAATCTACGGATCTCGATTGAAAACTTTCTGCTCTTTGCGAGTATTTCCATCAAATTCCAATATTCCACTACACATGGTGTTGAATATCAGCTTATGAAAAGTCCCATATTTTTCTAAGACGGACCTAATTCTTTTTGATCAGTGTCAAAATTGATTAATTAATTAATGGAGTGAATTGTACCTTCCAAACATCAATCGAATATACTAGTTGGTTCAAAAGGAATTGAAAATATTGGTGAATTCATAAATCTCGGCTATGGGGTTGATTACACCTATCATATACAGGTTTGGAAAATTCACTCGGAACCATGGGATTTAGCGTACAAATCTCCAATTCGCTCTAGCTCCAGTGGAACAGTGGAAGCAATGTCATATCAAATAACGCGAACGGCTGCTGGCAGGCGTAGTGGGGATGTGTTGTTCTGGAGTTTTGACGGTCCGCGAACCGCGATCAGTAAACATTCGCACTCCAAACGTGGTGTGTAGGACGTCAGGCCGTATTGGTTTGATTCGAATGTTATTACGACAATTTTGTTGTGTGTATGCGAGGAATTCATTTGTCACAATAAATGCAACAAATAATTTTCTAAGTGTAAATCAAGTTATTTTTCGCCATAACTGGTTTGAAAATGAAATAAATTCTACATAATAGAAAATTGAAGAACAAAAAAAACAAATTCTAAAAACTGAGAGATCGACAATTTTTTCTTGTAAACAGAACATAATTAATTTTCAAACCGATATGATCTAACGCAAAATCACATAGATTGCGACTGATTCCATCGTGCACGCAGGTCGAAAGACTTCAGACCCGAGCCGACTAACAGATCCCCCCACTACGCTTGCCAGCAGCTGTTTGCGATGACCAGATATTTATTTGATATGGCACCGCACTCATGTTTCGATTCTTCCACTGTTACATTGGAGCCAGAGCGACTTGGAGATTTGTACGCTAAATCCCATGGTTCCGAGTGAATTTTCCAAACCTGTATAGGGTTCTGAACTCTTCTACGGTAGCTCTATCTCAGGCTAACGTATGTACATTTATCAATGAAACACCTTGTCGAGAACATTATGCTCAGTTGTTTGAAAACCTGAAAATCTTAACAAATTCTGTAATTATGATTTTAATCAATTTGACAATCGTTAACTGAGTGATAACGTATACTTCTATGGAGAAAATAATGGTTACTTGTATGAATTTATTTTTCAGAAATGGGCTGTGTATTATAATATATATTCACCTTTTTCTTCAGGTGCATTCTTCATTACTGAAGGTTGGGGACAATTTCAGCAAACTCCTTCCTATTCAGAGTTTTTCTTGATAGGGTGGTTGTGTCCAACCCAGTCTATTCCCTGACATTTTTAAGCCACGAGCATTGGATGTGTCTTAAGCTACATTCACCAGTGAACATTAATATTCCTTCAGTTTGAATTTTCCTTCTCCCTTATCACAGTTCTGCAAATTATCTATAAATTAATCTCAAAAGGAGCCCTAAATTCCGATCTTTTCTACTTCTTTTGAATAACAATAATGTGTTTCATGCGTACTATTTTGTTTAGCGTTTTTACAAGGGGTTCCTACATGCTAACACTTTTTTCAACATTTTCTTACATCTATCCCACAATTCAAAAAGTCAACATTTTCTTTCAAAATTTCTGGAAATTTTCCTTACTTCCCAAGACCTACGTCTATTATTTCCCGTGTTTCATCTGCATAAACCCTTTTATTACTACTCTTTTATATAACGAACAAAATGGTTCTCTTTCGAAGGAGTTCTAGCAAAGTAAGAAGCTTCATGGTTATTGAATGATGAGAGGTACTCAAGTCGAGTTATTAGAAGATGAAAAATAAAACAGGAACTGGGTGAGTAATATTTGTCAATGTATATGAAAATGAATGTCGCACAATTTATATTTCACTACTCATCAAAGCGAGACATTGATTCGAAATCAACCGAGCTGAGAAAAAATGAAAAGAAAAAATCCTTAGCGAGGACCGATTGTAAAAAACCATTATCAGCTATAAACCACTGGAAGAAGTTACTTTTAATTGAAATCAGTTATATATTCTAATTCCAACCACTATTATTCGGTTAATTTGGATTTGTAGTCAAATACAGGGTGATTCACCGGGATGGCCTATTAGAAGTTCATTGAAAACTAATCATGATTTTGAGCTGAAAAATTGCACATTGGGATTTGAGACAATGATCTTCCTCCTTAAAATATTTTTAGATCTCTACAACTTATATACCGAAAACAGACTACTACTTCCCTATTTCAAATGACAAACCCATTATATTATTGCATCATTAGATAGGTTTTTTGATGGCAATTTCGGCAATATGCCATACTTCGGGTAAAAACTCAACAGTTCATGAGTTATTGGAATTCTTATAAAAAATGGTGGCGATGAGGACTCAAACTTTTTGGAATATTTCAGCAGAAAAAGTTTCCGAAATTTTCTTTTTCTTTTTCGATTCTGCAAATACGTAGTATTATAAGACTGTTTGCGGCTTGGACCAAAAATGTACAGGGTGTTTATAAGAAGATCATGAACTTGGACAACTCAAATTCATCGAAACTCAAGATTTTCAAATAAGAGCCTATATTTTTTATTTTTTCAGTCCATTCTTCGTACAAAAATAGTTGGGATTACTTAAGCAAACCCTTCACCTAAGATAAATACTTTAAGAGTTATGGAGGAAGAAATTTAAATGGGGAAAAATCCTGTGTGAATAACTATCTGTGACGGAAAACACAGAAAGAAACTAAAATTCGATGTTTGGATAACTAAATTTTACATTTCATAAATTTTAATTGATGTTTCGTTTGGATTGTTGAGAAATCCATAAATCAATACAATTTTCAATTACGAATAATTCATTACAATTCTTGATATGTAGAATTTAGTTATGGAAACATCGAAATTTAGTTTCTTTCTATGTTTTTCGGACGTCAAAGATTACTCCTCACAGTTATACCTAAATAGCGGTTTTTCCTCATTTAAAATTCTTCCTCCATAACTTCATTTTAGGTGAAGGGTTTGCTTTCTAAATTTTTGCCGCTTTTTCGAAATATTTTGGATATGGTTACAATATCTGAGGAGAATGGTGAATGGAAACGAATCTTAATCAACACAAAATTTGGAAGATGAATGGTAATTTGATATATCAAAGCTGTTTATTTATTCGGTTTGTAGAAAATTATGTAGAAACTAAATGACTAAAATTTTATTGATTGATTGTCAACCATCCCTTCAAATTAAATTTTTCATATTTCTCATGAAGTAATTGATTTTTCCCCTCAAGGTAAGATATCAAAGGATTCAGGAAGGGATAACTACCAGCAATTGATGAGTGTATGGGTTCCAGTTGAAGAGGATAAAGAACAAGAGTCATGAAAGAAGAAGAGGAATGGAGAAAGAGGAAAGGGAAAAAAATAGATACTACAATAGATACAGTTGTTTGAATTCATTTTCCAGAAGTTGGCTGTGTCTTATAATACATTCACCAGTCATCATTAATATTCCTTCAATTTGAATATTCCTTCTCCCTTATCACAGTTCTTCGAATTATCTATGAATTCACCTCATTAAGAGCCCTCAATTTCAAGGATACGTACCTTGATTTAGATTTCAGCCATTATTAGTTTAATTTGAGTCAAATAATTTCAACAAAACTCCTTCTCAGGTTTATTTTATGATGAATTTTATAATTTCTTGGTTAGAAATCCGAGAAGGAGTTGTAAATTCAGGTTAACATTTTCTCTAATTCTGTGGTTATTCCGTTCATTCTTCCACATCTTGTAGAACAAAATCGTGCGAGAATATATCAGAAACGCACAGTTTTCTTGGTTATATTTTATTATTCTATGTTGGTTCTCTGAACTTTCCGCCACGGCTTTATCTGTCAATTCATCAATTTGCCTTAAACAAATCAGTTCTATCAACCAACATTTTTCAATACAAAAATCACTAAATTATATTTATGGAAATATTTCATTAATTTCAATGAAAATGCAATGAATTAGAGAAAATAATGTATAATACTCGTACAGAAGGTTCATTCTACCACTCGTTCATTCCAAAACTCGCCACTTCGTGGCTCGTTTTTGAATTTTGAACTCGTGGAAGAATATCAATGCCTTCTGCACTTGTATTATAAATAACTATTCTAATATCGTTGTTCATTTTCTCAAAGCACCTCATGTGGGATAGAAGCAACAGAAACCTCTCTTGGGATTGAAAAATATCAACAAATACTTCCTTGAGATACATAATTTGGAATAGTACGTACGTTAAATCACTTTAGTTCCTGAATCTGAAAGAATACTTGCGTAATACCTGGCGTTATCACATCAACTTCGCTGAATGGGGATTGGATTACTATAGCTTCCTGATAAGATATGGTGTTCAGAAGGCTGAGAATTATTTACAGAAGAGGTTCCATCCTAATAGCAGAGTAATTCATTAAAAACCGATTTAAGTTAAGTTTTTATCTAAAAATTATTTTTTTAGAGTGAAAATGATCGATCTTTGTATATTTAACTTATATTAAATTTGCAAAAACCTGGGTAGGAGTTTTGTTGCCAAATAAGCCAGACCACTCCTAGAAATTAGTCTTTAGAGTCTCATGGGCGATTGTATGTAACGTTACAATCTTCTCTACTTCTTGTGCATAACAATAATGTGTTTCATGCGAACTATTTTGTTTAGCGTTTTCACGAGGGATTCCTACATTCTAACCTTAATGTTCTTTAAACATTTTTTTACATCTATCCCACAATTCTAAAAGTCAAAATTTTCTTTTATATTTCTGGAAACTTTCCTCACTTCAAAAGGTCTACTACTATTATTTCAGGTGCTTCATCTGCATAAACGCTTTCATATAACGAACAAAATGGTTCCTTTCGATGAAGTTCTAGCAATGTAAGAAGCTTTATGGTTATTGAATGATGAGAGGTACTTAAGTTGAGTTATTCGATGAAAAGTAAAATACGAACTGGGTGAGTGATATTTGTCAGTGTAAATGAATGGTCGTGTTGATGTTTAAATCTTCTATGTTGAAACACTGAACTCATTCTAGAACAAAATAAAAATAAATGGCTCACAGTTTATATATATTAATTTTGATTTGTGGTAAAATAAACCACCCTTGGGCATGCAATTTTTTCTAAATTTTTGCCGCTTTTCGAAATATTTTATGTATGGTTACAATATCTGAGGAGAATGGTGAGTGGAAAAGAATCTTAATTAACCCCAAATTTTAAAGATGAATGATAATTTAACATATTAAAGCTAGTTAACCTTCCCTTTAGATGAAATTTTTTATATTTCATATTAAGTATTTGTTTTTTTCTACTCAAGGTAAGATATCAAAGGAATCACCACCAGCAATTGAAGAGTGTATGGGGTCTAGTTGGAGATGATATAGAACAAGAGTCGTGAAAGAAGAAGGGGAAAGGGAAGATAGAAATTAATAGTGAGTTTTTCATATTAGAATATTATTTATCCGATATTATAGTTGCTAAATTTTACTGCGTTTTGTCGTTCCAGGTATTCTCTTGGAGCCAATATAGGGCAAGAGGAAGTAATATGCTGAATATATTATTATTGGTGTGTCTCAGTACAGTGCATCCCATTTTGGGTGAGACAGCCAGGTTTCTCGCTTGTTATTTAAGATAGAGCCTTGCGGTTTTCACGCTCCTGTCCTACTTTTTCGTGAAACTCAAGTTGGTCTAATCAGATTCTGCATAACTGTTTCCGTTCAAAAGATACAGGGTGCTTTTGGAAATTGATACTTTTCGGACACCTTCTTTATCTCCGAAGTTATTAGAAATAATGCTGACCTGAAAACTACATCTGAATCAGAATTCTGCGTAGAATCCAGTGGCATACTCAATATTTTTTTCGGGGTATGGTTTTGAAGATTCAACACAAACTTATGTTTTTTTTAATGGAACACCATGTGTATCATTACTTCGTTGAATTTGTTATTTTTTTCCCTTCAAAATGATGTATGACACTATGTAGGTAGGATGTTCAGAAATGTTGAAAAAACACTAAAACATCAAATAATGATGATTTTTTGTTAATGGGCAATGGATTTCCCATAGAAAAGAAGAATCAATAATGATAACAATAATTTATAGCGATGACAGCTAGATCAGATTGGTTTTTTCCTTCCAATGCCTACTTGATAAAACAATGCTCCCAAATGCATTGTAGCCATAATAACAACAAGGATGTTTGTGTCATCAATGACCTACTACTTTTAAAAATCGAAAGTAATAATCCTCTTATTGGAACATAGAAAATTCATGGCCCATTTACAAAAAATCATCATTATTTGACGTTTTAGTGTTTTTTTAACCTACCTACATAGTATCATACATCATTTTGAAGGGAAAAAAATAACGAATTCAACGAAGTAATGATATAGAGTGTTCCATTAAAAAAAATCTTGAATCTTCAAAACCATACTCCGAAAAAAAATATTGAGTACGCTACTGGATTCTACGCAGAATTCTGATTCAGAGGTAGTTTTCAGCTCAGCATTATTTCTAATAATTTCTGAGATGAAGGAGGGGTCCGAAAAGTATCAATTTCCAAAATCACCCTGTATCTTTTGAACGGAAACAGTTATGCAGAATCTGATTAGACCAACTTGAGTTTCACGAAAAAGTAGGACAGGAACGTGACAACCGCAAGGCTCTATCTTAAATAACAAGCGAGAAACCTGGCTGTCTCACCCAAAATGGGATGCACTGTACAGTTTGTATCTATCGTTCTCCAGAACATAAGTCAGCAGGTAAGTATGATTTTGGACTATGTCCTTTATTAATCCTTTAGATCTTCCGGTTGCCTGTTGGTATATTTAACAAACTGCGTTGTGACCTTCCAGGTATTCTCTTAGAACCAAAATGGGATAAGAGGAGGTAATATGCTGAATATGTTATTATTGATGTGTCTCAGTACAGCTTGTATCTATCGTTCTCCAGAACATAAGTTGGCAGGTGAGTATGATATTGGACTATGACCTTTATTAATCCTATTGATCTTCCGATTGCCTGTTGGTATATTTAACAAACTGCGTTGTGACGTTCCAGGTATTCTCAACTGTGTTGTGACGTTCCAGGTATTCTCTTAGAACCAAAATCGAAAGAGAGGAGGTAATATGCTGAATATGTTATTACTGATGTGTCTCAGTACAGCTTGCATCTATCGTTCTCCAGAACATAAGTTGGCAGGTAAGTATAATTTTGGACTATGTCCTTTATTAATCCTATAGATCTTCCGGTTGCCTGTTGGTATATTTGACAAACTGCGTTGTGACGTTCCAGGTATTTTCTTGGAGCCAAAATGGGGCAAGAGGAGGTAATATGCTGACTATAGTATTATTTATGTGTCTCAGTACAGCCTGCATCTATCGTTCTCGAGAACATAAGTTGGCAGGTAAGTATGATTTTGGACTATGTCCTTTATTAATCCTATAGATCTTCCGGTTGCCTGTTGGTATATTTAACAAACTGCGTTGTGACGTTCCAGGTATTCTCTTGGAGCCAAAATGGAGGAAGAGGAGGTAATATGCTGAATATATTATTATTTATGTGTCTCAGTACAGCTTGTATTTATCGTTCTCCAGAACATAAGTCGGCAGGTGAGTATGATATTGGACTATGTCCTTTATTAATCCTATAGATCCTCCAGTTGCCTGATGGTATATTCAGCAAACTGCGTTGTGACGTTCCAGGTATTCTCTTGAAACCAAAATGGGACAAGAGGAGGTAATATGCTGAATATGTTATTATTGATGTGTCTCAGTACATATTGTATCTATCGTTCTCCAGAACATAAGTCGGCAGGTGAGTATGATATTGGACTATGTCCTTCATTAATCCTATAGATCTTCCGATGCCTGATGGTATATTTAACAAACTGCGTTGTGACGTTCCAGGTATTCTCTTGGAGCCAATATGGGGCAAGAGGAAGTGATATGCTGAATACCTTCAGTAGCCTGGTTGCATCTCCTGCATTGATCGGTCGGCAAGCAACCTGATCCTGCACTACCAGAATTCGACCTTCAGTCTCGGGAAATAGGTACCCAGATTCAAGGCAAATTGTCGATTCCTTTCCATTCATTGATTTATTTTTCAGGTTTCTTGGATACCTGGCATGCAATGGTTTACAGTTCCGTTCCTCTCGTTGTTTCTCTACAGTAATACCCATTAATGGTGCAGTTGCAGATGACAAATGCAATGGTGTAATCCTTTTATCCACTTCGCATATTGTCTTCTTGAAAGGTGAGTTGTTGTTATTCATGGAATATTCTCTAAGACTGCTCACTACTCGGTTATGGGCTATAGCAAGGATTTGCATGCCTCTGCCACCTTTTTTTCTTGGGATTTTCAAATTTTTTATTGGAGGCGTGCGGGAGATGCTACTTTTCTTTATTGAAACTTTCTGTTTTCTGTTGTGTAAATAAGATATGAACCAGGAGATGGCATTATCTCTAATTCCACTTTTCTCCAGCTTCAGCAACAAGAGACATTATCTTGATAAACAATCATAGGCTCTTGTAAGATTGATGAAAATGGCTAGAGCTAGATTGTCCTGTTCAATTAGTTCATGTATCTCCATCGTGTACTCAAAAATTTTAGTTTGTCTTGATCTGCCCTTAAGGTACCCATATTGCGACGTTGAAAAACTGTTGCACTCCTCCATGAAACCCATTAATCTTCTGCTTATAACATGCTTGAAAATTTTTGAGAAACTTGGCAAAATACTGATAAGGCGGTAGTTCCCAAATAGCACATCATCCCCCTTTTTATGAATTGGATGTATCAGTACCAATTTTAGTTGCTCAGGAAATTAACCATATCTAAGCGAGTTATTAATTATATTTAATAGTATACAACTCAAACCCTATGCATTAGGTTCAATGAGACTAACTGGTAATTCATCGTCATCATAAGAATGATTATTCTTCAGATTTCTTATTTTCCCCAATATTTTCTCTTCTGTGGTTGATTGAAGAAACATACAAAATTGTTTTCTTCATTTTTTGGACCTTTCAGTCCATTGCATATGGCTCACATTGTTTTTTGTTAATTATCAGAGTCCAGAAGTCTGAAACTGAATTTTGCCGTCATGAGCAATCGATCGTTTTTTTGTTTTTCAAGAATGTCCTGCTCATTGAACTCTTGATTTTTTTGTTTCAAAGTCAACAGAATATCTTCTAATTTCTTCTTTCATTTGTTCAGTTCTTCGTTATTAGGGTAGCGGTAGGTGAATCTCTAGCGATTCACCTATCAGGAGAGTTGAATCGACTCCTGCCCACCGCAGATTCCAGGAGCTCCCTGACCCGGGAAGCTGATACCTGTCGAAGGGGTAACGGACGAAGCCGTGTGGAAAGCAGCTCAAGAATTCTCCCATTGTAGCGCTGCGGATCGTAAAAAGTGATCAAAGGCCGTCTCCCTCACGACACGGAGGAACCTATGAATGATGGTGAATTTGAGGAATAAGAATATAGAGCTGCTGCCTGAGGTCCGTCAGGACATTATAATCATTATAGTGAAAGACAACTCTCTCATTTGTACGTGTTAACTTAAGTGGAAAACACTCGTTGAATAGGTAGAATGTATTCAAAAAAAATTCCCATTGTTCATCTACATCATGGGGACTCTAAAGACTTATTTCTAGGGGGTGATTTGACTTATTTGGCAACAGAACTCCTACCCAGGTTTTTGCTAATTCAATATAACAATAACAATAAAAGTTAAATATACAAAGATCGATCCTTCTCACTGTAAATAAATAATATTGAAATAAAAACATAACTCGAATCGGTTTTTAATGAATTACTGTACTATTAGGATGGAACCTCTCCTGTAGATTATTTTCAACCTTCTTATCACCAGATCTAGGCTAGTACTCCAATTATTATTAGTATTACGCAGGTATTCTCTAAGTTTCAGGAACTAAAGTGGTTTAACGTACGTACTATTCCAACTTCTGTATCTCAAGGAAGTACTTCTTGATATTTTTCAATCCCGAGAGAGGTTTCAGTTGTTCCAATCCCACGGGAGGTGCTTTGGGAAAATGAAAAACGATATTAGAATATGTTAACCTGAATTTACAACTCCTTCTCGGATTTCTAACCAAGAAATCATAAAGAAATGATTACATTCATCGTAAAATAAACCTGAGAAGGAGTTTTGTTAAAATTATTTGACACAAAAAAAATTCTACCAAACCTGAAATACGTTTCTGCAAGATGGATGACTCAAAAAAAAATACTGATTCAAAATCAATCAATTCATGTCAAAACTTACCTAGAATCCCGACACAATTCTCGCCTATAAATTGAATTCTAAATCTCAAATTAAACTAGTAATGACTGAAATCTAAAACAAGGTACGTATCTTTCAAGAAGTCTCGATAATTATTGGAAATCTTTCAGAAAATTATCTCTGTTTCTTTCACTAGATACGCGCATCCGTTGGCGCTTCATTGGCGACCAACCTCAGCTTTTGTGGTCAGCTGTTATCCTATAGTGGGCTCTGAAATTGTAAGCGATAAATTGAATGAAGCCAGCATTGATAGAAATTCATTTTATGTTTATAGTTTTCTACTTGTATTAAATCAATGTTGAAATTCCCAAGGATACTGACAGATTTGTTTTCATGAAAAACCATGGTAAGAACTTTATCTAACTGTTTTGAAGTTATTGGATGAACTAAGTCTATACAAAGCGATTAATAAGATGTTTCTTCCAATATTACACTGTACTGCTGCACATTCAAAATCATTTTTAAAGAATAATTCATTTATGTCGTATTATCTGATTTACAATTTTCCTTGTGACTTCAAAATTAAAACGTTTAATAACTACATGTCCAGGCCAAAACTCAATTTTATAGAGTTCCTTTCTTTGAGTAATTAACTTTTGAGGTCACTCCTCTTTTCCAAAAAAAAAATTCTCTCTTCAACAGATTCCTTGTCAAATCCAGATTCGAAATCTGGATTTGACAATTGACATTTCAACTGAAGCGTTGATCGACTACATCTACAACGTTCGCAATCTTGAATTAATATTAAGAATTGGGTTAGTAATATTTGTCCCTCAGTGTAAATGAATGGTCGTGTAGATGTTTGAATCTTCTATATTGAAACACTGAACTCATTCTAGAACAAGAAAAAAATTAAATGTCTCACAATTTATATTACGCTACTCATCAAAGCCGAGACATTCTCCCAAAATTAACCGAGCGGAGAAAAAATAAAAAGAAAAAGTCCTTAGCGAGGACCTATTGAAAAAAATCATTATTAGCTATAAACCACTGGAAGAAGTTGCTTATAATCATAGTTGATTGAATATTCGTATGAATTTGATTTTCAAGTTTCAACCTCTATTAATCGATTAATTTTGATTTGTGATCAAATATAATATCCGTTTACATGCAATTTCTGTTGAAGTAAGAACTGCTGGCCAAATATATTTGGCACCAGTCCACTTCCATAAAACAACCTGCTGACAACTAATATGATCCGTCTAGTGCGCATGCGCAGCTAGAAAAGTAATATGGCCGCTGAAGGTGGAGATGCCAGTTCTGTCGAGACACGAATAGATAATGGCGTCACACCTTAAGCACCAAACCTAACCTCCATTTTGTTTATATTTGTGTTTCCAAGTTTGTTAAATCAACGATTAAATTGTACAAAATACCTGTATTTGTCAATCCACCCTTACATGGTAGCAGAGCACCCTTACATGGTAACAGAACCCTTACATGGTAGCAGAGCTTGTGACGTTAAAAGCAATCCACAATCAACAAGAAGTTGGTGTTAAAATGAGTTATCAAGAAGAAATGGATCAATCCCACGTGTCAACAATGGAAGTTCCAGAAAACATTTTCGAGATGCTGACCAACCAAAACCTATGATTTTGTGAAGAATGCATTTTTAGAGGTAGCAAACTGCCAGTACTTCAGAGAGGTTGACAACAGTATGTATACAGGTAGTAGTTTGAATGATATTTGTTCTGAATGTTTTGATGACACAGATAGGAATCTTGAGACCGAGATCAATGAAGTTTATACTGCATGTTCCTTATGTTTTGATTATCCCATTGGAGAATCTAATATGTTCACGAATAATCTTAATTCTGTTTCAGTTCTCTGCATTAAATGTGGAAAGAGTGATAATAATATATGTGATTTCTGTTTAGAGAGTCGACATGATAGGTTATATAGGAAACCCCATACGAAGAAAGAAAAAAATTCTTTCAAAAGTCCTTCTGTCAAGTCTTCTGTTCTGACATCTGAACTGGGTTGAGCCCCTTTCTGGGACGAGCTCCCTTCCGTTCAGACAGCTGAACTTGGTTGAGCCCCCTTCTGGGTTGAACTCCCTTCCGTTCAGACAGCTGAACTGGGTTGAGCTCCCTTCTGGGTTGGACTCCCTTCTGGGTTGGACTCCCTTCCGTTCAGCCTTTCTAGAACTTGCTCAGAGATAGAGTGAGATTTACGAGAGTGTTTTGAGAATAGACGACTAAAATCATCATCTGAGTATTAGTGAATACTCTGTATTTCAAAACCCCAAATATCCAAAAAAAAGTATTCCTTTAAAATGGGTATTCACAGTTAAAGACAATGGTGTATATAAGGCTCGTTTAGTTGTTGTAGGATGCAAAGATACTGAAAAGTATACTTCTGAGGAAACTGCATCTCCTACACCAACTCTATCAGTAGTTAAATTATTATTTGCATTATCAGTTTCTAGAAAATGGCATATTGAACAGTTGGACATCAAAACAGCATTTCTTTATGGTGAAATTGATAGACCAAAATATGTAAGTGTACCAGAAGGAATCCATCTGGATAAAACTAAGGTAATTCTTAAGTTACGAAAAGCTCTCTATGGAATATCGATAGCACCAAAATGTTGGTTTATGACACTCGATAATTTTCTAAAGAATTCTGGTGTTGAACCAAATTTACGTGAACCATGTTTGTATAAGAAAGAGGAAGATAGTGAGATTATTTTGATTCTAGTATATGTTGATGATCTATTAATTACAGTTACCAGTGAAAAGCTTATTCAAGAAAATGTCAATATGTTCAAATCACGTTTTAATATCAAACAATTTGGCTATCCTATTAAGTTTCTTGGTTTGGAAATCAGTAGATCAGAAAATCAGTTGTTTCTTCATCAAACTCAATTTGTGAAGGAAATGCTTAAAGAATTTCGAATGGAAAACTCAAATTTTGTTGATACTCCATTGGTTCCTCAAGGAAATCATAAAGTTCCCGAAGTTACTAATGAAGCAGATTTTCCGTACAAGAAAGCCATAGGCTCTCTGTTGTATTTAAGTTTATTTACAAGACCCGATATATCTTTTGTTGTAGGTTATTTATCTCGATTCCAAGCCAATCCACAACAGTATCATTGGACATTAGTAAAAAGGGTTTTCAGATATTTGAAAGGTACCAGTCAGTTGGGTCTAAAATATATAGCAGGTTCCCCAACGTTGTCATGCTATTGTGATGCAGATTTTGCAGGTGATAAGAAGAGTCAAAAATCGACAACCGCCTTTGTGATTTTTGCATTCGGTAATCCGGTTGTATGGTGCTCAAAACTTCAATCAACATTAGCACAAAGTTCAGCAGAAGCAGAATTTATTGCACTTACTCATGCTAGTAATGAAGTTCTATTTCTAGCACAGTTATTGGCAGAAACTGTGGGTATCAGTTCATTTCCTGTTGATATATATGAAGACAATGAAGCAGCAAGACAAAACTGTCTTGCAGGTACAAGTAAAAGTCGTTTAAAATATATTGCACGTAAATATTTATCAATTCGTCAACATGTAAGTGACAAGAAGATTAATATTGTGAAGATTAATACCAATCATCAGATTGCTGACATTCTTACAAAACCCAGCAAAGCTAAGTAAATTTGTAATCACCTTGTATTCTATGAGGCTTGATTTTTTCAGTTGATTTGTATACAAATAACCCAATATGTTCTTTTTTTCAGTTATCTGTTGTTTATCCATGTATTGTTTAACATACTTGGATAATACTATAAAAATCTGTTAAGTATTTGTCTGTCTGGAAGGGTTCTTCGTTCCTGGAAACATGCTTAGACAATAATAAGAAAATCTGTTGAGTATTTGTCTGTGTGGAAAAGTTCTTCGGTTCCTGGAAACATGCTTAGACAATACTAAAAATCTGTTGAGTATTTGTTTGTGTGGAAAGGTTCTTCGGTTCCTGGAAACATGCTTAGACAATACTAAAAATCTGTTGTGTATTTGTCGGAGTTTTATTGAAAGGTTCTTCGGTTCCTGGAAATATACTCTAATAAATATGTTCATATGTTATGTGTTTATTCAAAGTCATGTAGAAGGGTCTCCGGTCCCTGGTTACATACTTTCATAAACACTAGTGTCTTGATTTGAAGGGTCTCCGGTCCCTGGTAATGATAGATGCGAAAGCAAAAAAATTCGGACACGTATAATGTGTGTGATGAATTAATCAAGTTAGTTCTATATGAAAGAACTTAATATGTATCTGTTATATGTATATGTTGATCTGATGGTATAATATCACTTGTTAGAAGGGTCTCCGGTCCCTGGAAACAATGTATTGATACCATACAAAATATTCAGGAAAGTTGGTTCGCTATAAGGAACCCTATTCGATTGCCTTACAGTAACAGCCTCTACAGTTCCACTGACAATCCTGTTGATTTAGTTTTAAGGCTTGATTTATATAAACTCATAAGAAATATTAACTATTATTTGTATTTATTGTACTGTATATATTCTATTTTAACTATTGAAATCAGTGGGTTGGAACTTATCTGTATATGTCTTATCTGTTGACTAGTTGTCAGTTCCTCAGTTCGGGAGGGGGTGTTGAAGTAAGAACTGCTGGCCAAATATATTTAGCGCCAGTCCACTTCCATAAAACAACCTGCTGACAACTAATATGATCCGTCTAGTGCGCATGCGCAGCTAGAAAAGTAATATGGCCGCTGAAGGTGGAGATGCCAGTTCTGTCGAGACACGAATAGATAACGGCGTCACACCTTAAGCAGCAAACCTAACCTCCATTTTGTTTATATTTGTGTTTCCAAGTTTGTTAAAGCAACGATTAAATTGTACAAAATACCTGTATTTGTCAATCCACCCTTACATGGTAGCAGAGCACCCTTACATGGTAACAGAACCCTTACAATTTCCTCCAAATTTTTGCCGCTTTTCGAAATATTTTAGGTATGGTTACAATTCTGAGCAGAATGGTGAATGGAAGAGAATCTCAATACAAAATTGGAAAGATGAATGGTAATTTGATATATAAGCTGTTCAAAAATCCCTTTCAAGGTAAGATATCAAAGGAATCAGGAAGGGATCACCACCAGCAATTGAAGAGTGTATGGATTTCAGTTGGAGAGGAGAGTAAATATAGTAAATAGTAAATTTTATTCGCCATCAAGAAAAATTACATGGCACGTCATATAAACACATTCAGCAATATTACATAATGAGAAAAAAACATACTAATATAAATATAAACATCAGTTAACACAGTTTAACAAGTTAAAATTTCAATCCATCAACACGCTGAAGACAACACAAGTCAGAACTCGAATCTCATAAACTCATAAACAGAATAAAATACGTTCTCCAACAACAAATTCTTGACATTTCTTTGAAGAGCTAACCTTGGCAAACTCTTCATAGATTGAGGAATCTTGTTGTACAGTTCAATGCACCAGTAATTCACTGCAATTTGAGTGGATTTAGCTCTATGAAAATTGCTCCTGAACTCATATCTGTGTCTGGTGTTGTACGAATGGCAATCGCTGACTTGAGTGAACCCATTTTTGTTTGAGTGAACAAATTTCAAGCACTCCAGAATGAAAACGGAGACAATGGTAAGTATCCTATGCTTCTTAAATAGTTCTCGACAGCTATGTGTTTTTGGTACACCACTCAAAATTCTTACTGCCTCCTTTTGTTTCAGGAAAATCCGATCAAGACCTGGACTATGCCCCCATATCAGTATCCCATATGTCGCCACAGAGTGAAAGTTGGAAATATAAGTCAGCTTACAGACATTATCGGTAGAGATGGCCTTCATACGCCTCATAGTAAAAAGGGCTGTCGACAGTTTCCTGGTAAGTAATGAGATATGCCCCTTCCAACAAAGATCATTCTCCTTGGTTATCCCAAGTAGGTTCAAACTACGTTTTGCTTTGTTGTTTAAATTGAAATTCAGTCTTTGAATTTTATCTGTATTCAATTTTAGACCATTAAAGGTAAACCAGTCCTCCGCAACTCACAGGGTCTCATTACACACAAGCTGAGATTGCAGACAATATTCGATACTTCGCTAGCTGTTGTTGGCTCTAAAAACATTGACTGACAGGAGGATGATAACCTGCCTTTGTCCTTCCTCAACATAGTTGATGCCTGATCCACAGAGGGGTTACACTGTTTCGAGATAATTTTTCCAATTTCCGAGAAGAATTTATTGAATTTCTCAGCATTCAAGACGCTGACATTCTCGGTATTTTCCTTCGATTTACCCGTTTGGTTCCTGATGATATTCCAAATAGCTCTAGTCTTATTTTCAGCTAGCTGTATATGCATCTCATTCCGATATTTTCTAATATTCGTGTAATATTCTCGTAGATGACGTTTGAGAACACTGAGTAATTCCCATGAGGCTTTATCCTTCCTGACCTCATATATAGTTTGAGCAGCCTCGATTGCCTTGTGAAGTCCCGCGTTCTTATTTTTGAGCTTATCAGAATTTCTTAGAGAACTGGTGTTTTTGACGACTATTTTTGGGAAGCAGTCATCAAAACAGCCTTGGAGTGCAGAATGAAAGTTCTCATAGTATTTTGCAGCATTATTATCCCTTACACTTTCCCAGTTTATCTCAGCCAGTAAAATTTTGAACCTTTGTATATTTCGACTATTTAAACTGTACTTCATTTTAGTTATTAATTTACTTCCAGATACAACAAGAGGCATTGACACGATCTGGGCACGATGATCTGAAAAATATAGATCAATAGTTTTGTGTTGGTAAGTAGAGTTGTCATAATCTGTGAAAATGTTATCAATGCATGACTGCGTGTGTCTGCTGATACGACTAGGTTCACTAAAAATCCGACTCAGTCCATATGACTCAAAAAGCTCAATAACATCAGCTCGCTGACGACTCTCTTTCAAAAAATCTATATTGAAATCACCAGTGACGTATATATTATGATTTGATTTCAAATTCGACAGAATATCCAGACTTTCGTTAAGTCTCGATAGAAAATCATCAAAGTTTCCCTTTGGAGGCCTGTATATGGCCAATATAAACAATTTTTTCTCAACTATTCGGACTGACGTCATTTCTATATGATTTTCTAACGATTTTTCTTTAACTGACCTGATTTGTTCATATTTTTGGTCATCTTTCAGGATTATAGCAGTTCCTCCATAGACACCTCCTCCTCTAGAGAAACAATCAGCCACAACGAAATTAGCAGGAACAATTCGCTGAAGAATGTCCACGGTCGTTCAATGCTCAGTAAAACAAGCAATACTTATCTTGTTGTCAATGAGAAAATGTTGCATAATAACTACTTTATTTTTAACTGATTGTAAATTGAGATTACATACTACAAATGTTTCCTGTTTTTTACTTGCCTTTATTTTCTTTTGCCCTTCGAAAAAATCTGTACCTTTTAACAACAATATTTTCAGGCCAGTTTTCACATTTATATAATTCATCAGTCATATTGATATCTGCACTTACCCTAAAAGAGCTGCTATGGGCATTCTCTCTCTGTGGAAGTTTCTCCACTGTGAATTGCCTTGTAGGAAATTTGCTTTTGAGGTAGCTATGGACCGTCTCTTCCTTTGTGTCAACATTTGCACGTCCCACATATATCCAAGCCTTTCTTTGGGAACTCACGAAAGTTGTGCTTGATTCAGTTCCCATTATGATTGATTCCCTCCGTAGATCGCTTTTTGATACCTGTGTTTCCCCAGTATTGGGCATCCTGCTTTTTTCTTCAGCTTATCTCATTTTCCTTGGTTTACCTGAGAGAATTTCTGAATTTTCAGTAGTAACGGCAACATCGCCTTTCATTTCTCTTGTATTGGTTTTGTTTACATTCATCATTGATTTTTGTAGTTCGATAATACACTTTTGATTTTCAATTACCTCCATCAGGCATGATGTCTTCTCAGATGAAGCGTCTAATTTTGTTTTTAGAATTTCCAATTCGCTTTTCAACTTCACAAATTGGATACTTGTTTCTAGGTTAAGTTGTGATGAATCGCCGGATGAACCATGTAAACCGTCTTCACTCCACACATTTATATGTTTTCTGATACTTTCACTCATTGTGATACTGTCTGATACACTTTTATTGAATATAATTTCGATTAACTTATTTTTATTTAACTTATTGAGTTCAGCGTAAAAGTCATCCAATGTCGCCATGTTGCCGGAGTTGATGTTAGGATGTAGTGCAAGAGGCTTGAAAGAAGAAGAGGAAAGGAAGAAAAGGAAAGGAAGAAGAGGAAAGGAAAAAGAAAAATTAAGAGTGAGTTTTTCATATTATTCATATTTAAATATTACTTATCCGATATTATAGTTGCTCAACATGAATATTCATGTGTCTCATAAATATAAAAATAAAAAAATTATTCAAATTCATTTTCGCATTAACGTGATTATACGTTTTATCATTTCAAATGAGATTTATGATTACATTTATTCACAAAATTTGATGAATCACTCCTTTTATTTGAGTGTCAATTAATTGGACATTTTTGGCAAAGTCCAGAATTCGCCAAATTCAATTGAAACACTGATTATCAATTTTGCAGTTTGTTGTAAAGATTATCAATTAAACTATGTTAAGACACGAATAAAAACCTAATAATTTCAACAAATTTTGTAATCATTATTTCAATTAATTTGACACTTGTTAACTTAGG
The DNA here is from genome assembly GCF_914767665.1 of Harmonia axyridis. Classification (NCBI taxonomy): domain Eukaryota; kingdom Metazoa; phylum Arthropoda; class Insecta; order Coleoptera; family Coccinellidae; genus Harmonia; species Harmonia axyridis. The sequence goes on from NC_059508.1 coordinate 5,625,589, forward strand.
GGCAATATATATTTTCTCAGAGAACATTATGTCCAGTTGTTTGAATAGGTGACTCATCTTTATTTTTCACAAATTGGCTGCGTTCACAAATCATCATAAATATTCCTTTGATTTGAATTAAAGCTCATTAGCTAAGAGATATTCAAGTAAGCAATCACATCTAGGGCTGTTGTCTATGCTGCCCCAAATGATGTTTTGCGCGTTGGCGTCACAGCCAACTCTCTTCCCTAAAGGACATACTGGTGGAGGAGATGTGTGGCTGTGTGTTGCCCCTCAGAGTAGAGGTTCGTCAGCTCTTCAACAGGGCCAAAGGAGAAGGTAATTGGCAGGGGTACACTGAAAGACAAAACCATTATAAAATGGATGTATGAGATGCTGAAGACAAGAATAGTCTTTTGAGATTGACGTCATCAATCAGAATTACAGGTGTGTATTTATATAAGGCTAGGATAGGTTAAAATTAAGTTTAGGTTAAGGTTAGGTTAAGGTAAGGTTAAGGTTAGGTTAAGGTTAGGTTAAGGTTAGGTTAAGGTTAGGTTAAGGTTAGATTAAGGTTAGGTTAAGGTTAGGTTAAGGTTAGGTTAGGTTAAGGTTAGGTTAAGGTTAGGTTAAGGTTAGGTTAAGGTTAGGTTAAGGTTAGGTTAAGGTTAGGTTAAGGTTAGGTTAAGGTTAGGTTAAGGTTAGGTTAAGGTTAGGTTAAGGTTAGGTTAAGGTTAGGTTAAGGTTAGGTTAAGGTTAGGTTAGGTTAAGGTTAGGTTAGGTTAAGGTTAGGTTAAGATTAGGTTAGGTTAGGTTAAGGTTAGGTTAAGGTTAGGTTAAGCAGGTTCTTTGGTCTTGGGTTAGACCTCCAAGCACCAAACAACTTCGCACAGCTTCCAGAGATGCAGAGTCCCCAGGCCCCGAAGCAGACATGACGAAAGCCCCAGACTGAGCTGAGCTCAAGCCATCGCTCCCCTCCTGCTCCTTAGATTTGGTAAGTAAGGGGAACCATCAAAAGAGATGTCGACTGGGAAGTTGAGGGTTGTCTTGTTCTTCTACAGAGAACCAGAAGAGACTGAAAAGGATGAAATTAAAGCACCAGCTGTTGCTAGGAACGGAGCTTTAGGAGGAATCGCTGAATATTCTGCTGAACCAGAAGAAGCTATCGATTACGAATACAAAGACACCACTGAACAGCCTTCCGTTACTCCTTCACCTGCGATTGCTCCCCCTGTTGCAAGCTCAGACTGGGCTAGCCAAGCACAAGAGAAATGGAGCACTATTGCTAGTCAACCAACCTCTAGCTGGACCGCAGCTAGCAGCGAATGGCATTGATTTTTTTATCAATAAAACATCTTAATTTGATCACCAAGGTATCTATATGTTTTTCCCATTTTAAATGTCTATCAATTGTAAATCCTAGATATTTTATGTATTGAGCTTCGGGTATGAATGTTTCGTTCTCAATTTCTAAATTGCCCATATGTGAAAGTCCTGATTGGTAAGCAGCAAATGGTAAGTATTTTGTTTTCTGCAGATTTACCGTTAATTTATTCTCTCTGGACCATTGCTTTATTATTGATAGACCTTAGGTATTATACCTATTCTGGACCCTCTATTTGACTTGACAGCTGCTGCCTACTCATTGGCTTGCCTAGCTTTTGTTTTGCAGCCGCTGTTTTCGGCCTTTCAAAATGAGGTCGTTCCGGAAGTGTGACATGCTCCGGGCCTCTTTTTCCATTACCCTTTCTTGTCGGTGTTACCTTCGGGGTGGGGTAATTTGTTGGTTTGGGTTGCTGAAGAACCTGTTTCCTAGCCTCCTCAGGTGCAAGTCCCTGATGGAGAAGTCGCAGGTACTCCCTCACTCCGGCTCCACTGAGACCCTTTCTCAGTGGATCATCTCTACCACCTGGTTGTCCCAATTTGGGCATCTCAAACGGCAGACGGTTTTTTCGTTTCCTTTTACAAGGGGGCCGGATGAAGAGGTGGAGGTCTTCTCCCCCTCTCCTCCAGTAGTTTTATTTAATTCTTGGTCCTTTTCCATAATAGGTCCTACAAGAAGCTAGGGTCGTATAGGTCCATTTTTACATAGCCTCACATGCAGATGTAAAGGAATTATACAATGTAGTTCCTCTGATGCTCCAAGGTCGAAACCACTAAAGACTAGGTTCTCTAACCAGTCATGCATCCCTCTTTCCACTTATCGATCAAGTTTGATTTTTACGTGAATATACTATGGGTGTAAATGCAATTTTTTTTAATTTTTGCCGCTTTTCGAAATATTTTAGGTATTGTTACAATATCTGAGGAAAATGGTGAATGGAAAAAAATCTTTATCAATACAAAATTGAAAAGAATATGGTAGTTTAATATATTAAAGCTGTTCAGCCATCTCAAATGAAATTATTTATATTTCATATGAAGTAATTGATGTTTTCTACTCAAGGTAAGATATCAAAAGAATCAGGAAGGGATCACCACCAGCAATTGAAGATTGTATGGATTCCAGTTGGAGAGGATGAAGAACAAGAGGTATGGAAGAAGAAGAGGATTGGAAGAAGAAAAAGAATGAAGAAAGATGAGGAATGAAGGAAGAAGAGGAGCGAAGAGGGAGATGAAGAGCAAGACGAAGAATTTGGGAGAAGAAGATTACCAGAGATGAATGTGAAGAAGATCTAGATGATTATTGGATGTGGAAATCAATTGGAGTTGGAAAATATTCAACCAAATAGTATTACAATGATGACAGTAAAAATTCAGACCTCTGACTTTTCTGAGTCATAATCCTTCAAATATTTGCCCAAAGCAGTCGACAGAATATGGTAGGATAATAAAATTCTTTTTTTTAATATTCGTTGAAAATGTTTAATATATCTTTTGAAATGATGATTGCACGTATTCGATATTGTCAATACTATTTGATTTGAATTATGTCAATGAAAATTAGATTCATAATAAGCTATTTGACAGTATAAAAATATTGACATCCTTATAGGTTAGATTCTAGATATGGATATAAAAAAATTGTTATTAATACAAAAAAGCTCAATGATCTCGAACAATTCAAATCTTTTATCAATTTATGATAAATAGGCCGGAATGGGCGATCTTACGAGGATAATTTGGGGTGACACGTGTTTGGTGGAAATTTCCTAATGGTTCAAATGGCTTAAAAGGTGGCAGTTTGGCTAGCGACGGTTCTGCATATGAATTTCGACAAAAATTAAGTATATAGATACTCGTGATATTTTCATAAATTGCAAAATAAACTTACGTATTTATTGAGTCCTTGATTCAATTCAATTTTTCTGACAGTATCATAACGTTTAATTGATCATTTTAGGCCGAGTTATATTAATAATATATTTTGAATGATTAATTGATTATTTCAGATAGAATTGATATCCAGGATTTAAAAGAAAAAAGATATTCCTTTCAAAATTCCGTTTATATAACTAATATATACTTTTTCTAATACTTTTATAAATGCCTTCAATATATTCATTTTTTATTTAAATATGTGGAAAATTAATTTTTGAGTTGAAAATATGCGGTTTCTTTTATTGTACTTGTAATTTTTATTATCAAGGTGCTCTAACTAATGCCAGATTCCTTGTTCAGAGCATGCACCTTCATACTTTCGAAGAAAAATTTTTAGGTCACATATCGGAAATTGCTTACTCAATATTAATAAGAGAAAATAAATAAAAACACTTGACTATATGTTTCACAATTAATTAATGAAATATGATGATATATAAAATTTTGTTGACATGCATGTTTCAGTTTCCATCCCATTCTCAAAACTGAATAAAATAATATACACAAGGACATATAGATGACTAGGTAACATATGTTAAAAGTGAAGACAGGCGGAAATCTAATTGATCATTTAAAATTGAGAGATTCTGTTTGTGCGCTGAGGATATTTCTAAAAACTCCAAGAGGTCTAAACGTTTTCCTTCAACACCTTTGTGTAAAATTTGTTTCTTAGTAAATTCTATAAAATGATTGGAGGTGGTGCAGTGACTGGAAAAACCGGTTGTAGATTTATTTTGAAGAATCGATCTTTTATGTTCTTCAATTCTAATTCCAAGAGATCGACCGGTCTGACCTATATAAAATGCAGGACATTTGTCAAAAAACAACTTATAAACACTTTATCTTTATATATAATTTATTTATTATATATTTATTGTGTTTATAAGTTGCTTTGTGACAAATGACCTGCATTATATATAGGTCAGACCGATCGATCTTTCGGAATTAGAAACATAAAAGATTGATTCTTCAAAATGAATCTACAACCAGTTTTTCCAATCACTGCATTACCTCCAATCATTTTATGGATTTTGCCAAGACAAACATTTTACACAAAGGTGTTAAAGGAAAACGTTTAGACCTCTTGGTGGTTTTAGAAATATCCTCAGCGCACGAAAGAAATCTCCCAATTTTAAATCATCAATTAGATTTCCGCCTGTCTCAACATTTGTTTTCGAACTGAGAGACACTTTTGTGGACATTATCGTGAACATTTCTGTGGACATTATCGTGGACATTTCTGTGGACATTATCGTGGACATTTGGGAGGAAATTTCTGTGGGCAGAAGTGTGAGCATTTTTTTTTGTGGCCATATTTTTTAATGCCAGTTACGAAATTGCAGCCTAGGAAAATGGACCAGAAAAGCTTGGAATTCTTTAAAAATGCTTTTGAACAACTGACCGAGAAAGTGAAGGATAATCATAGAGAAATGGTGAATAACATGAAATCTTTAGGGAATATTTGGTATGAGGTTGTATCGAAGAAATTGGAGGATCAAGAAAGGAACCAGAATAATCGGGAATTGTCAAAAATTATGGACGCTATACCAGATGGGAAAAAAGAACGTTCGCAAATGAAGGTAGCCAGAAAACAAACTAGAAAAATACAGGGCCCTTCAGAAATTTCTGTAGAATGTTTGCAGCGTGGAGATTTGGTCTAACCAAAAGCTTCAGATAGTGGCAGATGAGAGCTATAGGGAACCTCATAACCTGAAAAGTGAAATCCTGAAGCATTCTACATTCAAGGCAGAGGTTATGGACAGCGATTAAAGAGTGCAAAGCGTAATGAACGACGGACAAGAGTTGCTATATTCGAATCACTATACCAAAGATAAGATAGTGAAAAGGCTGGAAGAAATCAAAGGGGATTGGAAGAGACTGTTGGAACTCAAGCAGATCAAACGGAAAAAGCTGAACTAAGCATATCAAGCACTGCTCTTCAGCAAGTCCGTCGAAGAGTTTGATGTTTGGCCGAATGCAACTTGCCCTCAGAATTATTGAAAAGTGGCGTGAGGAAGAGTTGAGAGTTAGTATTCAAAATGGTCTATTTTTGTACTTCCACCTATATTTCTACGTACTCAATGATTTTATGTAGAAATGAAGGATATTAACTATATCTGACATTAAAATAATGCATTTTCAAACAGAAATTCCTAGAATGGTATTCTCAATTTGGGGTTGAGGTATTACTTAAAATTTTTATATCTATTTGTCCTGTGTAGTAACGTTCAATTTCTCGAACATCACTGAAGCATGGAAAAAGAATTTTGCGTTGAAATTAATAGTTGGTGAAATAGTGATATGGATCTTAGAAGTAGAAGTAATAGCAGGGTTCGGCTTTCTGCCTTTAAAAAGAAAAACATTGGGATATAATCAGTTAATAATATTTTCACTGTTTATTTTCATTCACTGTTTATTATCCCATTTCAATTGTACAATTTTTTCATAAACTTTTAAATACAGGTCACTGCGTGCGGGTTTGTCGTATCTAAACAAGAGTATTTTAACTGGTTAAGCTGCAATCGCCACAGATCGCCACAGGTACAGGTGGATTAGTAAACGAAACAACCAACAATGCTGTTACATATACTTCTTCATCCAATGACTTGAGGTGAGTTTAGTTTCGTAAAATATGACCATTCATATAATACAGAGTGGGCCACTAGGCCACAGTCCATGGTGTAGGTTAGACGTTTTTGGAGAATGTATCATACGTTGAAAATCTCATCTTTCGGGAACTAACAACTGCTTTATCAAACTACAATATTTTCATCCTTGCAGTGTTGCCTCTTGTACTTTGATATTTAAAATTGAACTGTCTGTTTATTATTGCATTTTTAGATTCTCTTCAGCTTTCCAATATTGTTTGTGTCGACATTGTTATACCTTTTTTTAGCGGTTTTTGAATTATTGATTAATTTCCTTATTTATTAGGAGAAAAAAATCAATTTATTTCAATTCATTCATCATCACATCTCGTGGGACCTATCATGCAAAACGACCAAGATTTAAATGAAACCACTGTAGGAGAGGGGGAGAGAACCTTCACCTGTTCTTCCGGCTCCTTCGGAAAAGGTAACAAACGGAAAAATCGTCTGCCGTTTGAAATGCCCAAATTGAGGCAAACAGGCGACAGAGATGATCCATTGAGAAAGGGTCTCAGTGGAGGCGGAGTGCGGGAGTACCTGCGACTCCTTCATCAGGGACTTGTACCTGAGGAGGCTAGGAAACAGGTTCTTCAACAACCCAAACCAACAAATTATCCCACCCCGAATGTAACACCGACAGGGAAGGGTAAAGGAAAAAGAGACCCGGAGCATATCAAAAGGCAAAAAACAGCGGCTGTAAAAACTGGGCAAGCTACTGGGTATGCATCAGCTTTCAAGGCGAATATAGGATCCAGAATAGGCATAATACCCAAGGACGGCCCTAGGGTAATTATTGAAGCCGAACAACTCTCTTCCCTAAAGGACATACTGGTGGAGGAGATGTGTGGCTGTGTGTCGCCCAGTGTTCAACAGGGCGAAAGGAGAAGGTACTTAGCAGGGGTACACTGAAAGGCAAAACCATCATAAAATGGATGTATGAGATGCTGAAGACAAGAATAGTCTTTTGAGATTGACGTCATCAATCAGAATTACAGGTGTGTATTTATATAAGGCTAGGATAGGTTAAAATTAAGTTTAGGTTAAGGTAAGGTTAAGGTTAGGTTAAGGTTAGGTTAGGTTAAGGTTAGGTTAGGTTAAGGTTAGGTTAAGGTTAGATTAAGGTTTTTTTTTTTTTTTTAATCAATCAATCAAACTTTATTCATTCAGTTTCTACATAATTTGCTACAAAACTTGAAATAAAATAAATAAGTATACATTTCAATCCATTATAAATAGCATAAAGAGAGAGCGTTGCCTAAGACAATGTCTTGTTTGCAAGTGCCCCCTCATGAGCTTAGGCACAGCGCAGTTCTAAAGAAAAAGAGAAAAAAAAATACCAAAATAGCAGGGTTCAATTTGACTTAAGAGGTTGAACTCATCAAAATCAAAATCGAAGGCAGGGACATGCGCAAGCCGAGAGCAGTATATGGTCATTTACCAACAGTTACCTATGCGAAAACGTCCGAGAAGTAGTTTGGATTTTTATGCAGAAAAAGATTGATTTCATCTCTGAACTTTTTCTTATTTTTCTTAAATTGTTTTAGGGCACTTGGTAATTTATTGAAAAGTAATGGGCCGAAATACGTGATGAAACGTTGGGAGAATGAACTTGTCATAAGCGGAACAACAATATTTTCATTTGAAGCAAGTCTCGTTGAATGATTATGCTCTTCAGCTACTATTTTCTTTTACATCTTCAACAAATATACTAGCGCACAACATACATAAAGGTTCCTTACACTCAGCAGATTATTCTCAGAATATATCAAGCATGTTGGATATAACGAGTTTTCACTCAATAAGATCTTCAACACTGCGTTCTGACAAATCGAAAGTCTTCTGATATTACTGTTATACATACCTCCCCACACAGTTATACAATACCGCAATAGGGATTCAACAAGTGAATTATAAACATTCATCAACATTGTTTTAGGAAGAATATTTCGGAGCTGGTAAAATTTATAGAATGTATTTCTGAGTTTTTTATTCAATTACAGCACGTGTTCATTCCATCTGAGATGCCTGTCAAGTATAATACCCAGGTATCTGACACTCTCAGCTCTCTTAATTACCTCATCAGCACTCCCCAGCTGAACCCGAATATTATTCTCAGGCGGTTGACCAGATATAGTGGGTGAGAAAGTAATAAAAAGCGTTTTTGAGAAATTCAAGCTAAGCAAGTTCTCATCCAGCCATTGGAGCACCTTGTTAAAACCCAATTTTGCCCTTTGATAAGTTTCTCTCCATGTTTCCCCCGAAAAGAGAAGAACCGTGTCGTCCGCATAAGAAACCACATTCAGATCTTTAGAAATGGATCCTATATTATTTATATATATTAAAAATAGGATAGGTCCAAGGACTGTACCCTGTGGAACCCCACATTTTATAATTCTAAAGTCACTTATTGTGTTATTTATTTTCACTCCCTGATTTCTATTCTGCAAATAGTTCTTAATTAATGCAAGCGGACCCCCACGTATACCATGTTCTTCTAGGCGCTGAAATAAATTTTTATGGGAAACCGTATCGAAGGCTTTACATAGATCAATAAAAATAGCTAGACTTTTTTGACTGCTCTGATAGTGTGAATTGATGTTATTAACTAGATCGAAAATAGCGTCTTCAGTAGATCTCTCTTTCCGGAATCCATACTGTCTTGGATATATAAGCTTGTGGGTTTCTAAAAAATGGATTAACCTATCTCTCAAACACTTTTCGAAAATCTTCGCTAGGTTATTGATAACCGAAATTGGCCTATAGTTGTTAATATCCCGTGTACATCCGGATTTAAAAACTGGAGTTACAATGGAGGTTTTCCAGTCAGATGGAATCTTGGATGAGAAAAATTTCAAATTTATTAGGTGAGACAGAGGCTTTAGGATGTTGAGATGAACATTCTTTATGAGAACAGAAGAAATACCATCGGGTCCCGATGAAGAATAATTCTTTAGAGAGTTAATATGCGTAATAAGTTCGTTCTCTTTTACAGGTTGCAAAAAGATGGAATGGTTGCTGTGTATTTTTGTTTGTTTCCCCCTAGAAGAAGAAGAAAGGGTGCGATTTCGTATTTTCTTTTGAATGTTTTGTCCGATGTTTAAGAAAAAATCATTAAAAATTGAAGCCACTTGAGTTTCATCGCTCACACTTCCCTCCGTGGTACCAATTTCATAAGTGAAATTTCGTTTTTTTACAGAATTGGTAGCCTCATTTACTATTTTCCATGTTTGTCTATAGTCATTTTTCGCTTTCAGTAGTTCCTTCTTAAAATAATCAACTTTAGCTATCTTTATAATTTGATTCAAACTATTTCTGTATTTCTTATACTCCGTTAAATATGTCGATGTGCAGTTTTCTCGCAAATTTCTTTTCATCTCATTTCGCATATTTATAGATATTATTATCCCTTGGGTAATCCAAGGCTTTCTTTTCCTAATTTTACTACTAGATTTGATTGTAGACGTATGAGATTGTACATAATCTATAAGCTTATTTTTGAAAAGAGTATACGTTTCCTCAACATCCATGCAAGAGATCACGTCCATCCAATCTTCATTCAGTAATTTTTGATTCAGAGCACAATAATTAATATATTTTCTTTCTTTCATTACATTTTGAGGTTTTCTAATACATTCGTTATTTTCAATAGACAGACCGATAATGTAATGATCAGTTAAAGAAGTACGGAGGATGAAAGATGTCATATTTTCAAAAAGATCATTCTTACTCTTCACAAAAATGTGGTCTAAACAAGCCGTAGACATTGCTGTTTCCCTAGTTGTTGAATCTATACACGCCACAAAACCACTTTGAGCTAAAATGTTCAAATACTCAATCACTTTTGGATCCATTTCATCCTGAATATTCACATTTAAATCCCCCACAAAAATCTCCACATCCTTGAAAAATAACCCCAGGAGAGTCGTCTCAAGATCTCTCAGAAAATTTTCTAAATTCGTAGAAGGTGGTCTATAAACCCCCATTATTCCGAATTCTCTATCACCAACCCTAAAGGTACATCTCAAAATATTTGTCTCCGTAAGATGAATAATCTCACAAGTGGAGCATAAATTATGTCGAACATATACAACAACACCATCGTTTCTATTGAATTTTGAATCACTATAATATATGTCGAAATTCGGTAAAGAATATCTTGACTTATCCTCTATCACAAATGTTTCAGACAAAACAATAATATCAATCTTCTCTAAGTTCAATTCATTCAGGTATATAGTTAGTTCATCAAAGTTTTTCTGCATACTTCTAATGTTTAAATGTAATAAGTTAAATTTCCTCTCCCGGCCGAGCTCATTCCTCAACTTACCAAGATCATCAAAAATTTTCGCTGCCGGATGCTTACATATCCCCGCCTCATCTGCTCCATCCAAAAAACCGTTAATGATGAAGTCTCAGAACTTATTTATTCAATCAATAAATTGAACCCAAACAACAATTATAAAATATAAAATCTGAAAAATGAAAAACTTTAATCCGTAAAGAAAAACAACTTATTTATTCAATCAATAAATTGAACCCAATTAACAATTATAAAATATTAAATCTGAAAAATGAAAAACTTTAACCAGTAAAGAAAAACAACGTAACAGAACAAAAAACCCCAGCTCCCCTTTGAAGCAAATTTAATATAAACTTCTATTCTAGGTAGACAAACATTGATGTTATCTGAAATATTTGCAGGTCAAGCATTTAAATCTTGACCTTCTAAATCGGAAAAGTCATGAACACTACTTATCTTCTTCCTTTTGTCACCCATTTTAACATAAATATTACCATCAAAACTATAAACATTTCTTCTTCCAAACTTTTTCCCTAATTTCGAAAGTAGTTCGAGTTTTCTAGGTGTTAAGTCCTCACAAATTACTATCTTAGATCCCTTCAAGTGTTTTCTGTGATCAAAAAGCTTCTTTTTGTTTTGATATCTACCAAGTGCAATAATGACGGGCCGCTCCTTTTGACCTTTTCTTTCCCCAACACGATATACTCGTTCAATGTCATCGGACGTCAAGGAAATTTTCATGGTATCCTTAAAAATCTGCATCATTTTCCTCCTGATATTTTCATCATCTTCTTCGGGAATTCCATATACACAAACATGATTCCTTTTTTGATGTTGTTTACAGTCGTCTTATCTTGACTCCAGATACTGAATCTTCTTATCTTGTTCATTTATACGTGTTTCTAGTTCGTGAATATTTGACGTCACCTTTGCTAATATGCGATTGATAAAATCCTCGTCAGATAAGAGTTCCTTGATAACTTCTTTTACGGTGATTTTCATGTCCATAACTACCTTAGGACCCATTGCATACAGGTACTAGTTATAACTAATTTATTGATCTTTCAATCAAGAATTCAAGTTAATTGCAACAATTTGACTACCTCAATATAACAATTTTTGCAGGAGCGTAAGATTGTACGTCTACTCACACCGCACCATGCGTAAATAAAAAAAAGGTTAGGTTAAGGTTTGGTTAAGGTTAGGTTAAGGTTAGGTTAAGATTAGGTTAAGGTTAGGTTAAGATTAGTTTAAGGTTAGGTTAAGGTTAGGTTAAGGTTAGGTTAAGGTTAGGTTAAGGTTAGGTTAAGGTTAGGTTAAGGTTAGGTTAAGGTTAGGTTAAGGTTAGGTTAAGGTTAGGTTAAGGTTAGGTTAGGTTAAGGTTAGGTTAAGGTTAGGTTAAGCTTAGGTTAAGGTTAGGTTAAGGTTAGGTTAAGGTTAGGTTAAGGTTAGGTTAAGGTTAAGTTAAGGTTAGTTTAAGGTTAGGTTAAGGTTAAGTTAACGTTAGGTTAAGGTTAGGTTAAGGTTAGGTTAAGGTTAGGTTAAGGTTAGGTCAAGGTTACTCAACCTGTAATATAATTTTGAATTCAACAAATAATTCAAAATAACAAGCTTCAAAATCATTGTCAAGAAAATATATTCCAAAAAATCTGAGGTTTTAAAACTTGAAGACATTGAAAAGTTTTTGCATTTTGAATTCGTCGATGTCAAGGACGTATATTATTGCATTTCATTTCAAATATTTCAAAAATTCAAAATTAATACAATTTCAAAATGAACAATTCACATCACAGAGGTTAATTACAATTTGTACGAATTACAAATTCGGGTGAGTATTGTCCTTTCATCATCGGGTGAAGTTTTTTTCTGTCATTATCAGGTATTATTCTGTCATCATCGAAAATTTTTTTCTCCATTCGGTAGGTAAGTACTTCTATACTGCCCTGTTAAATATACAAGTCGTTCAAAAAATTTTATAGACAAAAATTTTAAAGCGACGTCAGAAGAATTTACCATTCACAAAAACTAAAAAAAGCCCAGTTTTTATTTTGGACTACACAGTTGTCCAACCACAAAATAACATTTTTCACTTCCCTGTTATCCAGAAAAAAGTTATAGAAGGCTCTATTATTATTATTATTTGAACTGGGGTCGTTTTGCTTCGGTGAGCCTTCCGGGAACTGCGACCATGCAGATCTTTTGTTCACTACCCTACTCATTCATAGAAACCCAGGGAGGTCGTCAACGACGTTAATAAAATTGACAACCTCCCTAGGGGCCTTGGCCATTAGCTCTCTGGTATCCAGGACCGGCTTGCCCATGTGAATGGTTCTTAGGCCAGCCAACTCTGGACACTTGCATATCAAGTGTTCAGAAGTTTCTACTTCCGATCCACAGAGCCTGCAAATCTCGTCTGCTGACTTACCCATACGGTACAAATGATGTTTGTACCGACAGTGCCCCGTCAGCAGTCTCACCATCACCCGAAGCTCCGCTCGTGACAGCTTCAGGAGTTTTCTGGTGTAAGTAGGTGAAATCTTCACGAATTTCTTTGCCTGAGCAAGTCTAGGAGTGTTAGTCCAGTGGATTGTCCTACTGTTCAACTCCCATAGCTGGACCGCAGCATTGTATTGGTCTTTTCCTATCCCACAGAAAGGCTCAGGTCCAGCAGGTCTTAACCTTGATGCACTTTTTGCAAGCTCGTCCGCTCTCTCATTTCTATAGAAGGCACTAATAATGTTTTCTTCAGATCGTCCCGATATCGCTTCATGTCAAAATACTGCTGTGGAGAATTGCTTGTTTTTTCTTCTTTTTGGAACAATACTTCTATTGAATGTTACTTCATTGTTGAGTGAATATGTCGCATGTACGCTATGTTAGGTTTATTTGACATATACATGCCTAAAGATATGCTGTTTGGACAATTTTGCTCAACAAAGTGAGCATAATTTCACATACGACAAAGAAATAATATAGTTTATTGGCCAGAAATGAATGTTTTACGACATTTTGATCTAACAAATAGATGTAAAACTTTGATATGATGTGAAATACACGAAAATCTCAAAATTGCCAAAAGGTGCAGATATTACTCTAATTCTTAACAGGGCAGTATAATTCAATCATTGTTTATTAATTTGTGTATTATTTGTCTATTTTCACTGTTCATTCAAGTTTTTAATAGTCTCTTAAATTTTTTAATATTTGTTATATTTTTCAGATGATCAGGGATTATGTTAAATATTATCGGTGCCAGATATTCAAAACTTATTTGCAAGTATATCTTCGTCTGATGATATAACTATATTTCAGCGTTGCAATGGGTATCCTCCCCAAGATGACGTTGGACAGAATTTTTGAAGCATACAATTGCCTTACATCTGGTACTCCTGACTCATCAGACAACCTCTGGCTTGGAAAGGTACAGTTCTTCCTATGGATTATTTTCAAATACCATCTCTAAAGATCAATGTGATTATTTTACGTACCACCCCATCCAAATATCCAGTAGGAGATCTGGGACTCTACCAGAGCTTGATAGAAAATTTTCAAATTTTTTTTTGAGTTTTGATATTAACTCAAGTACCTAAATATGAAAAAAAGACCCCTCAGTTTGTTCACTACATTTTTATATGTTTATTCCATCTCATTTGTGAATCAATTGTGATACCTTAATACTTAACTGATTTTGTTTCAGCTATACAGGTTCCATCTTCAAAAACAAGATCTTCCAGGTCTGGAAGACTCAAAGCGAAAGAGGTGAACCCATATATTTAGTCTTATCTTTATTTAAAGGGAGTTTATTATGCTTGAACAAATTCATTATTTCTTGGAATTTCAACTGAACTTTTTCTCTGAGTTCTTCCCATGTTATTGGATAACGGCATCATCGGCAAAGCAAATCGCACCCTCGGACTGCTTCATATTGAGAAGGCTATTTATGTAAATGACAAACAGAACAGGACCTGATACCGTACCTTGTGGAACTCCTTATGTTATTGTCTCTTCTTGACACCTTGAGTCTCCAATTTCCAAAACCTGCTTTTTATTTGACAAATAGCTTTCTAATAATCCATATATCAAACATCTGAAGCCGTAAATTTTCAATTTTTCGAGAAGCCGAACTTGACACACTGTATCAAATTCTTTAATATTATCAAATATCATATTTTTATCTTATTTAAATTTTTGCAGGGTATGAATTTTGAAACAAAATTGCAGGTAATATTAATTATCGTGTCTGTAAAGTGAGCACCCGTTTTTAGTAACTTTTTGTAACACAAAAATTTTCGTTTGTACCTCAAAGATTTTGTTGAAAGATATCGCATTCGGCTGGGGTTCCAACTTCACGCTTTTATTCGGTTTTTCGGTTTTTCTCGAAACAAAAATTCAGCTTGAAAGTACATCGTTAGTAACTGTGTGTAACACAAAAATTTCTGTTGGTAACCTAACCTATAATGAAAATATATTACGCCGAAAATGTGAAGTTAGCACCCACTTCTTCAAAAATTTCATATTTTTCTCTTGATTCCATTAATATTTCTTGAAGAACTATTTGTAACACAAAAAATTTCGGTTGTAAACTGAACTATAAAAGAAAAACAGCGTCCCTAAACTGCGGAGTAAGTACCCAATTTTTTAAAAATTTCATTTTTTTTTGCTGCCAATTGTACGTCTTCAGAAACTATTTGTAACACAAAAAAAATCGTTTCTAACCTGAACTATGACACAAAAATAGCACCCCTTAACTGTGTTTGGGAGCTTATTACAAATCACTTACCAGGAACAGTCTAGTATACTATCTGCCGCAAAAATGATGAAGGGCTAGAATTGTACAATGATATGACTAAAAAAAATTAATTACATACATTTTTCTAATTACAGATAAGAAAACATAATGTTGTATCACAAACGAAGAACTATTGATAGCCAAAACATTGTGATTTTAAGAGAAAACGACATTTTTGTGTTACATATACTTACTAACGAGTGCAAAAAAAAATCTTAATTTTCGAAAAAATGTATTTTATATTGCAAGTTGAACAAGAAATTTATTTATAAAATTCACAGTAGAATTCGGAGTGGCCACCTCCAGCCTCAATAGACATTCTACACTTTCTTAGAATATTTTCTTTTAATCGCATAAAAGCTGCCCTGTTTTCTCTTAGGATACGTTCGATTTTTTCGTTAGGTTAATTTGAGAGAAGCCGAACGTGTCCTAAGAATTAACAGGGCAGGTTTTATGCGATTGAAAGAAAATTTTCTAAGAGAGAATGTGGAATTTGTATTGAGGCTGGAGGTGGCCACTTCGAAAACCTACTGTATATTTTATAAATAAATTTCTTTTTATTTACATTATGATGTATGATTTATTGCCATACCTTCTTTTCTATCTGAAACTTTTCTTGACCAACATCTAAAGCTAATTGTTATAAATTTTCAGTATTTTCTATCATAACTTGATCAGAAGAATCTTAATGGCAAAAAATAATTTTTGAGTAAATGTCTAGTTCTTTGATTTTTTCCACCTCGCTGACTTTGAAGGCTAATTCTAGCCAAAGTAGAGTGTTAAGTACAATTTTTTATTAATGGTTCTGAAAGCTGACTGTTGAGTGCAGTTCTTAACCAAACTAAGACCGGGAATTAGCCTTTTTACATTTTTAATTTTGAGTCACGTAACTTTTTCACTTCCATCATTTTTATCAAAGTTACGAAACTTGTTATTTTATGTATAAAAGTACAGTTCATGGAGATTCAGTCACAAAAGGAATCTCACAGAAAAATCTTGGACTTTTTTTTAAATCTTCTTTAAGATGGTCAAGTCAAAAATTCTCAAAGTTCATAAAAAAATTCATAACCCGAAAACCGTGAAAAATCGCATAACATACATAGAGGTGACTCAAATAGCCCATGACACGAAGGACCTGTTACTTTCTTTTTGACGTTAATCTCTTGGCCACCCTGTATAAGAAAATAATGGACTGGAACGGTAGGAACCCCCTTCTTTGATGATATTTTCGCAATTTGTTCAGAATTTCGTGAAAATTTACCAAATTTTTCAACCAAATTTCGTTGCATGTTAATTGTGAAGGAATGACTGAATGATTTCACTTTGGACAGATTGAAGGTGATGAAAAATGGTAGGTACAGAAATGCATATTCGATACCCATCATATTCATTAGTTTATAAAGAGGCGCAAATTTATAATTTCACCCATAGCAGAAAAGGCAACGGGGTCTGAAAGACATTTTTACTTTTTCTGTATATACTCTCTAATCCCATGTAGGTAAATCATAACAATAACTATCATATTAATTTAACATTACCAAAAAGCCACAAAGCCAAAAAAAAAAACTGACTGATAGATAAACAATTACTGTAAGAGCTATCCAATCACATATAACGTTAAAATGAAAAACTATGTACTTTGTATTATGTATATTTATAATGCCAATGTTGAATTTGAAATTTGACCAACATTGTAATAGTGGCGCTGCAGGTTCAAATCGCAGCAAAGCCGAATATTTTTATGGATTAATATTTTTTTCTGGTGAATGCTGAGGAATATTGAAATGGATCAAATATTTTTTCGGTCTACTGTGAGGGTGATTTGACAATATTCATTTTTTCCTTAGGTTTTAGCTTGGTTTTCAAAGTAAAAGAATAACGATTATACAGGGTGCCTCAAGTTGCAGTAGCTATTTTAATCTCTTGCTAAATGGACATCTTTGAAATATGAAAATTGGCATTATGAAATTAATGATTCGATGTAAAAATGATAGGGATTCCTACATTCCCCTACTATACAGGATGTACAATTTCCGAGTGCCATTTATACATTTCTGGAGAATCGAGACCTTATGAAATATGAAAATTGGAATTAGAACTTCAGGTAAGTTTTCTTTTGCATAATTTGCAAAGATATACGTGCGATAAATAACGTTTATAGAGAGTGCACAATTTCCGAGTACCAATTGAACGTCTCTTAAGAACGGAAACATTTTGTAATCTGATAGTTGAGATTAAAGCTCCAGGTTATTATTCCATTGCTTAATCCTTGTAGGTATACAGTTAGGCCTAGTTTCACCAAACAGCACTTGATCCCAGATTGATTAAACTCCGCTTGTTACTAAAGCAGACTTAACAGTGTTTTCTGTTTCACCATGCATCAACCCGTCCGAAGATGATCGCGATTAACCAAATCGCGATTAAATAGTCAAACCATTTGGCAACGTTGTGAACAAAAAGTTATATAGTGTTCTGTATCGTATAAGCAGTGATGACCACCATTGGCGCTAGGTGTCAGGTGTCATTCATTCATAACTCATAACATTTCAAAACATTTGTCATCTTGTAAACAAAAAACAAAGTTAATTTTTGCCGAAAATGTCGAGTGATGTGCTTCGAAATGTCGGAAACTTGCAGAAGTTAAAAAGAAATTATCCCATTTCAATAAACCACACAGTCTGGAAAAAAAACTATATAAGTAATTTTATTAACTTATTTATTTTATTAACAAGTTTAACTGCTTCTTAAATAATATTTCAATCAAACTTATCAATAAATTATTCTTTGCAATAAATTTCATAAAACACAAAAACAAAGTTTACGTGTATTTGGAATGAGAAATATTGAGCCTATACATATAGTCATATTTCGATAAAATTGACCCAAAAATTAGAAATTTCCGGAAAAATCATTACATAGTTAAGAGTTCCATACTGATAAATAATTATTAATCTCAACTTGAAAGGTTATAATCCTCCAAAAATGGCCGATTAGTGCTAAATCGCGATTGGTCGATTAAATGGCGCTTTGGAGTGTGGTGAAACGCTACATTACATTAATCGTGATCTAAGGCCTCACTTAAGAGCTAAGTCAAGATTAAAGCATTTGGTGAAACTGGGCCTAAGAGGCACGAATGCAAAAAATTATCTAAAGCATTATTGGTCGAGGGTCTAACAAGTGAACGTTTTTGTTGAAGCTGCAGGTATATATATCCGCTGTTTCGAAATTCCTTTTAGATTTTTTCCAGTTATTAATTCTCATATTTGTTTGCGGTGAATGGTTTGGAATATTAAAATGGATGAAATTTCTTTTGGTCTACTGTGTGATTCATTTCGTAATATTATACATATAAATTTATGTTTTTGCGTGATTTTCAAAGTAACAATAACGATTATTATACAGAGTTACAGAAAACTCTGCAGGGGGTTTGTTGTTATTTCAGGAGTTTTCAACGAGAAATTCAAAGGAAGAATGGACTGGAACGGTAGGTACCACCCTTTTATGATGATATATTCGCAATTTGTTGAGATTTTTTCGGAAATTTGCCAAATTTTATGGTATTCGCTGTCCAGTAAATTTTCGAGCAACGAATTGAAAATTGCACTTTTGACAGATATAAGGCATTCAAGGCAAAGTAAATCGGTAGGTGCAGATATAAATATCCGATACCCTCAAATCTAATGGTTTTCAGACGAAAATCAAAAAATTCTTCAACTTTATAGAATCCCACTAATCTGAGATTTTGAAATTTACCTATAAGAGGCACAAATGCTGTAAATTACCAAAAGCCTTATTGGTCAGGGGGTCTAAGAAGTGACAGTTATTACTGAATGATTTCACTTTGGAAAAGTCGAGGTCATGAAAATCGCTAAGCTCAGAAATAAATATTCGATATCCCTCATTTTCAACGGTTTATTAGAAGGAAATCATAAAAATTCTTCAACATTATAAAATCTCTAATCTGAAATTAGGAATCTTACCTTTAAGAGGCACGAATGCAAATAATCATCCAAAGCATCATTGGTCCGGAAGTCTAAGACGTGAACGTTTTTGTTGAAGCTGCAGGTTTATATACCCGCTGTTCCGAAAATCCTTTTTTGATTTTTTCGAATTATTTATTCTGATATTAGATTGCGGTGAATGCTTTGGAATATTGAAATGGATAAAATTTCTTTTGGTATACTGTGTGATTGATTTCCTAATATACATATAAATTTATCATATGTTTTTGCGTGGTTTTCAAAGTAGGAATAACGATTATTATACAGAGTTTCTGAAATTATAGAAAACTCTACAGGGGCGTTTTGTTATTTCAGGACTTTTAAACGAGATATTCAACAGAAGAATGGAGTAGAACGGTAGGTACCACCCTTTTATGATGATATATTCGCAATTTGTTGAGATTTTCTTGGAAATTTGCCAAATTTTATGGTATTCCCTGTCCAGTAAATTTTCAAGAAACGACTTAAAAATTGCACTTTTGACAGATATAAGCATTCATGGCGAAGTAAATCGGTAGGTGCAGATATAAATATCCGATACTCTCAAATCTAATGGTTTTCAGACGAAAATCAAAAAATTCTTCAACTTTATAAAATCTCACTAATCTGAGATTTTGAAATTTACCTATAAGAGGCACAAATGCTGTAAATTACCAAAAGCCTTATTGGTCAGGGGGTATTACATTAATCGTGATCTAAGGCCTCACTTAAGAGCCAAGTCAAGATCAAAGCATTTGGTGAAACTGGGCCTAAGAGGCACGAATGCAAAAAATTCTCCAAAGCATCATTGGTCCGGAAGTCTAAGACGTGAACGTTTTTGTTGAAGCTGCAGGTTTATATACCCGCTGTTCCGAAAATCCTTTTTTGATTTTTTCGAATTATTTATTCTCATATTAGATTGCGGTGAATGCTTTGGAATATTGAAATGGATTAAATTTCTTTTTGTATACTGTGTGATTGATTTCCTAATATACATATAAATTTATGTTTTTGCGTGGTTCTCAAAGTAAGAATAACGATTATTATACAGAGTTACAGAAAACTCTGCAGGGGGGTTTTGTTATTTCAGGACATTTAAACGAGATATTCAAAGGAAGAATGGACTGGAACGGTAGGTACCACACTTTTATGCTGATATATTCGCAATTTGTTGGGTTTTCTTTGAAATTGGCCAAATTTTCTGTATTTCCTTTCCAGTATATTTCAAAGCAATGACGTAAAAATTGCACTTCAGACAGATATAAGCATCCAAGGCGGAGTAAATCGGTAGGTGCAGATTCAAATTTTCGATACCCCCATATCTAATGGTTTTTTAGAAGAAAATCATGAAAATTCTTCAACTTCATAAGAGCCCCCTAATCTGAGATTTTGAAACCTTACCTATAAGAGGCACAAATTCTGTCAATTACGAAAAGCATTATTGGTCAGGGGGTCTAAGATGTGACAGTTGTGACTGAATGACTTCAGTTTGGAAAAGTTGAAGGTCATGAAAATCGGTAGGTTCAGAAATAAATATTCGATATCCCTTCTTCATTTCTATAAAATCTCTTTGATCTGAGCTTTTGAAATTTACCTATAGGAGGCACAAAAACTGTAAATTACCAGGGGGTCTAAGAAGTAACAGTTATTACTGATTTTTCTTTGGACAAGACGAAGGTCATGAAAAAGGGTAAGCTCAGAAATAAATATTCGATATCCCTCATATTCAACGGTCTATTAGACGGAAATCATAAAAATTCTTCAACATTATAAAATCTCTAATCAGAGATTATGAATCTTATCTTCAAGAGGCACGAATGCAAAAAATTATCTAAAGCATTATTGGTCGGGGGTCTAAGAAGTGAACTTTTTTGTTGAAGCTGCAGGTTTATATATCCGCTGTTTCGAAATTCCTTTTAAATTTTTTCCAGTTATTAATTCTCATATTTGTTTGCGGTGAATGCTTTGGAATATTAAAATGGATGAAATATCTTTTGATCTTCTGTGTGATTCATTTGGTAATATTATACATTTAAATTTATGTTTTTGCGTGATTTTCAAAGTAACAATAACGATTATTATACAGAGTTCCTGAAGTTACAGAAAACTCTGCAGGCGGTTTGTTGTTATTTCAGGAGTTTTCAACAAAAAATTCAAAGGAAGAATGGACTGGAACGGTAGGTACCATCCTTTTATGATGATATATTCGCAATTTGTTGAGATTTTCTTGGAAATTTGCCAAATTTTATGGTATTCCCTGTACAGTAAATTCTCAAGCAACGATTTAAAAATTGCACTTTTGACAGATATAAGCATTCAAGGTGAAGTAAATCGGTAGGTGCAGATATAAATATCCGATACCCTCAAATCTAATGGTTTTTAGACGAAAATCAAAAAATTCTTCAACTTTATAAAATCCCTCTGATCTGAGATTTTGAAATTTACCTATAAGAGGCACAAATGCTGTAAATTACCAAAAGCCTTATTGGTCAGGAGGTCTAGGAAGTGACAGTTATTACTGAATGATTTCACTTTGGAAAAGTCGAAGGTCATGAAAATCGGTAGGTTCAGAAATAAATAGTCGATATCCCTTATATTCAACGGTTTATTAGACAGAAATCATAAAACTTCTTTAACTTTATAAAATTTCCAATCTGAGATTATCAATCTTACCTTTAAGAGGCACAAATGCAAAAAATTATCCAAAGCATCATTGGTCCGGGGGTCTAAGACGTGAACGTTTTTGTTGAAGCTGCAGGTACATATACCCGCTGTTCCGAAAATCCTTTTTGATTTTTTCGAATTAGTTATTCTCATATTAGATTGCGGTGAATGCTTTGGAATATTGAAATGGATAAAATTTCTTTTGGTGTACTGTGTGATTGATTTCGTAGTATACATATAAATTTAGGTTTTTGCGTGGTTTTCAAAGTAAGAATAACAATTATTATACAGAGTTTCTGAAGTTACAGAAACCTTAACAGGGGGCATTTTGTTATTTCAGGAGTTTTCAACGAGATATTCAACAGAAGAATGGAGTAGAACGGTAGGTACCACCGTTTTATGATGATATATTCGCAATTTGTTGAGATTTTCTTGGAAATTTGCCAAATTTTATGGTATTCCCTGTCCAGTAAATTTTCAAGCAACGACTTAAAAATTGCACTTTTGACAGATATAAGCATTCAAGGCGAAGTAAATCGGTAGGTGCAGATATAAATATTCGATACCCTCAAATATAATGGTTTTTAGACGAAAATCAAAAAATTTTTCAACTATATAAAATCCTTCTGATCTGAGATTTTGAAATTTACCTATAAGAGGCACAAATGCTGTAAATTACCAAAAGCCTTATTGGTCAGGGGGTCTAAGAAGTGACAGTAATTACTGAATGATTTCACTTTGGAAAAGTCGAAGGTCATGAAAATCGGTAGGTTCAGAAATAAATAGTCGATATTCCTTATATTCAACGGTTTATTAGACAGAAATCATAAAAATTCTTCAACTTTATAAAATCTCTAATCTGAGATTAGGAATCTTACCTTTAAGAGGCACGAATGCAAAAAATTATCCAAAGCATAATTGGTCGTTGGGTCTAAGACGTGAACGTTTTTGTTGAAGCTGCAGGTTCATATACCTGCTGTTCCGAAAATCCTTTTTGATTTTTTCGAACTATTAATTCTCATATTAAATTGCGGTGAATGCTTTGGAATATTGAAATGGATAAAATTTCTTTTGGTATACTGTGTGATTGATTTCGTAGTATACATATAAATTTAGGTTTTTGCGTGGTTTTCAAAGTAAGAATAACAATTATTATACAGAGTTTCTGAAGTTACAGAAACCTTCACAGGGGGCGTTTTGTTATTTCAGGAGTTTTCAACGAGATATTCAACAGAAGAATGGAGTAGAACGGTAGGTACCACCGTTTTATGATGATTTATTCGCATTTGAAGAGATTTCCTGGGAAATTCGATAAATTTAGAGTGTTCCCTTTCCAGTTAATTTTGATACAATGACGTTAAAATTGCACTATTGACAGATATAGACATTCAAGGCGAAGTTAATCGGTAGGTGCAGATATAAATACCTATGAGAGGCACAAATGCTGTCAATTACCAAAAGCATTATTTGTCAGGGGATCTACGGAGTGACAGTTGTGACTGGATGATTTCACTTTGGACAAGTCGAAGGTCATGAAAAACGGTAGGTTCAGAAATGAATATTCGATAAGCCTCATATTCAACGGTTTATCAGACAGAAATCATGAAAATTCTTCATTTTTAAAAAATCCCTTATCTGAGATTATAAATCTTACCTTTAAGAGGGACGAATGCAAAAAATTATCCAAAGCATAAATCCTTTTCCAGTAAATTTTGAAGCAATGATGTGAAAATTGCACTTTTGACAGGTTTAAACATTCAAGGCGAAGTAATTTGTTAGGTGCAGATATAAATATTCAATACCCCAATATCTAATGGTTTTCAGACGAAAATCATAAAATTGTTCATTTTTATAAAAGCTCTCTGATCTGAGATTTTGAAACCTTACCTTTAAGAGGCACGAATGCAAAAAATTCATATACCCGCTGTTCCGAAAATCCTTTTTGATTTTTTCGAACTATTAATTCTCATATTAAATTGCGGTGAATGCTTTGGAATATTGAAATGGATAAAATTTCTTTTGGTATACTGTGTGATTGATTTCGTAGTATACATATAAATTTAGGTTTTTGCGTGGTTTTCAAAGTAAGAATAACAATTATTATACAGAGTTTCTGAAATTACAGAAACCTTTACAGGGGGCGTTTTGTTATTTCAGGAGTTTTCAACGAGATATTCAACAGAAGAATGGAGTAGAACGGTAGGTACCACCGTTTTATGATGATTTATTCGCATTTGAAGAGATTTCCTTGGAAATTGGATAAATTTTGAGTATTCCCTTTCCAGTAAATTTTGATACAATGACGTTAAAATTGCACTATTGACAGATATAGACATTCAAGGCGAAGTTAATCGGTAGGTGCAGAAATAAATACCTATGAGAGGC
Source organism: Harmonia axyridis (assembly GCF_914767665.1). Lineage (NCBI taxonomy): Eukaryota > Metazoa > Arthropoda > Insecta > Coleoptera > Coccinellidae > Harmonia > Harmonia axyridis. Next base: position 5,649,655 of record NC_059508.1, read on the forward strand.
ACAAATGCTGTCAATTACCAAAAGCATTATTTGTCAGGGGGTCTACGGAGTGACAGTTGTGACTGGATGATTTCACTTTGGACAAGTCGAAGGTCATGAAAAACGGTAGGTTCAGAAATATATATTCGATAAACCTCATATTCAACGGTTTATCAGACAGAAATCATGAAAATTCTTCATTTTCATAAAATCCCTTATCTGAGATTATAAATCTTACCTTTAAGAGGGACGAATGCAAAAAATTATCCAAAGCATAAATCCTTTTCCAGTAAATTTTGAAGCAATGATGTGAAAATTGCACTTTTGACAGGTTTAAACATTCAAGGCGAAGTAATTTGGTAGGTGCAGATATAAATATTCAATACCCCAATATCTAATGGTTTTCAGACGAAAATCATAAAATTGTTCATTTTTATAAAAGCTTTGATCTGAGATTTTGAAACCTTACCTATTAGAGGCACAAATGCTGTTAAGTACCAAGAGCAATATTGGTCATGGGGTCTTAGAAGTGACAGTTGTGACTGAATGATTTCACTTTGAACAAGTCGAAGGTTATGAAAGACGGTAGGTTTAGAAATAAATAATTTATTTTCATATTATTTTGGGGTGAATGCTTTGGAATATTGAAGAAGATAAAATTTCTTTCGATCTACGTTGTGATTGATTTCGTGGTATACATTTGAATTTGTGTTGTTGCGTGGATTTCAAAGTAAGAATATGGATTATTAAACAGAGATTCTGAAGGTACAGAAACCTCTACTGGGGGCGTTTTGTTATTTCAGGAGTTTTCAACGAGATATTTAAAGAAAGAATGAACTGGAACGGTAGGTACCACCATTTTATGTTGATATATTCGCAATTTGTTGGGATTTTTTTGGAAATTTGCCAAATTTTATAGTATTCCCTTTCCAGTAAATTTTGAAGCAAAGATGTAAAAATTGCACTTTTGACAGGTATAAACATTTAAGGCGAAGTAAATCGGTAGGTGCAGATATAGATATTTAGTACCCCCATATCTAATGATTTTCAGACAAAAATCATAAAATTGTTCATTTTTATAAAATCTCTCTGATCTGAGATTTGAAACCTTATTTATTAAAGACACAAATGCTGTGAATTCCCAAAAGCATTATTGGTCAGGGGGTCTAAAAAGTGACAGTTGTGACTGAATGATTTCACTTTGGAAAAGTCGAAGGTCATAAAAGACGGTAGGTTCAGAAATAAATATTATATATTTATATCATTTTGCGGTAAATGCTTTGGAATATTGAAATGTATAAAATTTCTTTTGGTCTACTGTGTGATTGATTTTGTAGTATACATTCAAATTTATGTTTTTGCGTGATTCTCAAAGTAAGAATAAAGAGTATTATACAGAGATTCAGAAGGTACAGAAACCTCTACAGGAGGTGTTTGGTTATTTCAGGAGTTTTCAACCAGATATTTAAAAAAAGAATGGACTGGAACGGTAGGTACCACCCTTTCTTGATGATATATTCGCACTTTGTTGAGATTTTCGAGGGTCAATTATAAATTTCAGGAATATTGGGACCTTATGAAATTTGAAACTTGGAATTAGCGCTGCAGGTTAGTTTTCTTTGGCATAATTTGCGAAGATATAAGTGTGATGAATAACGTTCATACAGAGTGCAGGTTATTATTCCATTGCATAATTCTTGAAGGTAGACAGTAAGTGACTGACGACCATATACAGTGTGTATTATTTTCGAATACTAATTAAACGTTTATGTAGAAATGTAACCTATTGAAACATCGCTTCAAGTTATTCTTCTTTCTCATAGTTTGTGAGAAATATAAAATTATTGTTTAACAATTACACAGGTGTACAAATTTGGGGTGCCAATTTGATATTTCTGGGAAATTATACGAAAAGAAATCTGAAAATTGGAATAATAGGCTTCAGGTTAGTCTTTTTTCACATAATTTGCGAAAATATATTTTAAATTTATTACCAATTAGATATTCCTGGAGAATTAAGTTTGTATGGAATCTGAAAATTAGGATTACATACAGGTATCATTTATTCTGCCATTGCATAATTATTGATATAACTATATAATTTTTGCAATTTTGGCGCCTGAAGCAAAGAATTTTTTGGGGCCCCTTTTGAAAAATTATCAAAATCATGACCTACTTTATTTCAGTAGTTTTTATTTTCGAATTTCTTTGAAATCACAATAATTGTACCTTCCTGGATTCAATTCTAGCAAAATCATCTACAAAATCAATTTTGCTACTAATTACGTGTTCAATAGAGATTATTGCCAGCCCAAAAAGTATCCCCTGATGCATCGCAGAGCGCAAATAATTCTTGATAAGTTTTAATTTTGAAAAAGAACGTTCTCCGCCGCTAGCTACAGTTACCGGCATTGTAATCAGTATCTGAAGAACAATAACTATGTTAGGATAATTTTCAGATGAATTACCCGCCTCCAAATAATTCAGCAACTGGATAGGTGACATTTTGGATTCCAGCATGCGGCTCAAAAGAAGCAATTCCGTGCTGAGATTTCTGGGCTCAATATCATTTCCTAATCGCTCGGAGAGTCCATTGCAATTTTGCATTATAAACTCTGAAGATTTTTTATATGCCTTCAAGTCGTATATCAGCTATGTCCTTTCAATTGGAGGAAGCGTTCATTCGAAGAATTAAGGCAAATGTACAATAAATAATTGAAACAATCAATCTGATTTTTTTCGAGGTATCGGTGTATCCCTTCCTTCATATTGAGAAAGCCTTGTTTTTTTACGAATGCGTACTTCTCGCTCAGGTTGAAATTTGGGTTTTATTTCCATATTTCCTGTCCTTTCTTCAGTAGAGCAAAGCATTTGCTCGAAACCATCACTTCTCAAATTTATCAAACATTCTGAAACATTTCACAGCTCGCTAACACACACATCAATTATCATACCCAGACTGATTAGAATCGTTATTTTTTTTTTTATTTTTTTTATTATTCTCTATATAAAGATATAGGAAGACGTCATATGAATATAACAACATATAAGGTATATAACAAGTACACATTACAAATACAATAATTACATTATAGACTTAATTAAATAGAAATCATGTAAAAATATCACTGTCTAAAAATTCCTGCACACTATAGAAAGCAGTCCTCAACAGCATCTTTTTCATCTCCAGACTGATTGATGTGAACTGAAACCTCATACCATGTTACTATAGAACAAATGTATTTGAAGCATGAAATTTTCAAAGCTGAATTTTTGCTCTTACTTCTAGTATCACCTTCGTTCTCACCATTCGCTGCGATTTCACAAAGAGCATCATGAAACGGATGTTTTTTTCGAGGTATATAACTTTAAATTGACATTACTGTTCAAGACGGAGGCCGATGTAACAGCTGTCAAGTGATTTATTCTCAGTTTGGTTTGGCAATTCATCATGAATCGACTCACGCTTGAACCACGCTTGCAAATAGTGCAATTTTATTTCGAAAATAATGGTTCTGTGCGGAATACGTATCGCGCACTACGTCCATTTTATTTTGTTTAGCGATGAAGCGCACTTCTGGTTGAATGGCTACGTCAACAAACAAAACTGCCGCATTTGGAGTGAAGCTAATCCTCAAGTGTATGTCGAAACACCCTTACATCCAGAAAAACTGACTGTTTGGTGCACTTTATGGGCTGGTGGAATCACTGGTCCGTACTTCTTCAAAAACGATGATGGCCAGAACGTAACAGTCAATGGTGATCGGTATAGAGTCATGATTACTAACTTTTTCATTCCTGAATTGAACAACCATGATGTCTAGGAGCTGTGGTTCCAACAAGACGGTGCAACATGTCTCACAGCTCGTGCCACAATCGATTTATTGAAAGACACGTTTGGTGACTGCCTAATTTCACGTTTTGGACCTGTGAATTGGCCTCCAAGATCTTGTGATCTAACACCGCTAGACCTCTTTCTGTGGGGCTATGTAAAGTCATTGGTCTATGCGGATAAGCCACAAACTTTTGACCATTTGGAAGACAACATTCGCCGTCTTATTGCCGATATACGGCCACAAATGTTGGAAAAAGTCATCGAAAATTGGACGTTCAGATTGGACTACATCCGAGCCAGCCATGGCGGTCATATGCCAGAAATCATATTTAAAATGTAATGCCACAAGATTATCTTGCGGATAAATAAAATTCATGTCAATCGAATAATCCGTCGTTGTCTTATTGCAGTTTAAAGTTCTATAGCTCTAAAAAAAACACCCTTTATTTCTCTCATTGATACCTTAGCGACGTCATAGTGTTAATTCTACTTTCCGATCTAGGGGTACTAAGACCATCAAGAGTTAGTGGAAAATTGTATTGTTCAAAACCACCGTTTAGTTGAACTCGAAAAAATACGAAAAGTTGTTGAACAATAGAGAAAAAATCTGATACTTCACCAGATTTACAAGCTGCATCGTTAATTACTAAATTCAGCGAATAAAAAAAACAAGGAACGAAGAAAGCTTCGGAGTTTTCATTGAGAATAATAATTATACTTCACGTGCCTGCTTTTCCAGAAAAGTCAAATAAATAAAATAGAACGAAATGTATGAATATGTATCTATTTACCTCATGTTATTTACGCTATAGGTATTTCGATTCATTCGTGGATTTCTTCGACGCCGATGAATAATGCGTAAGTAATAAATCTGATTCACAAGACGATCGATGAAAGATTACCCATCACACTACAAGATACAAAGGGAGGTAGGGCATGCAAATCTTCGAAAACTAAAGGGGATTAAAAAAAATGTGTTTCGCTGAAAACATTCGGCATTTTACAGAAACTAGTTCTGAATGCAAAATCGTAGGAATTTTCCATATGTTGAATGCGTAAACAACTTCCTCATAATTGGAAAGCGAAGGTAGTGTTGTTTTTCGTTTTTGTAATACATTTATCTTCTATTTCAATTAAGGTAAAAGGCAATGGTGTTTATATTGGATGGGTTGCCATTTATTATTCATTAAACAAGGCTTAGTGAAGACGGTTTGAAGATTTTTATTGCAAGGATTATTGATAAATGCAGCGGAGCGGATCAACCTCATATTGTTCTTATGAATTAAGAGATATTTATTTAGAAATATGAAAAGGAGGCCACAAACTGGGATAATTTGCCACCCTCGAATAGAGGCGCCTGAAACAATCGCTTCACTGTTTCACCCCTAACGCCGGCCCTGTTGATAGGTATTTTTGATTAAGAATAAGAAGAATGGCGTTTTTTGGCCAAAGTAGGTACCCCAATTATTAAAAAAAACTCGACGAAAAAAATCGATTTTCGTCGAAAAGTATAAATTTGCAGAAACGAGATCTCGTGTAGACTATCGTTGGGACGAGATGTTTTTGTTCAATCTGATGCACGAAAAATTGGATTGAAAAGTAACAGGGCCCTTTTTAGATATTCGTGCTTGTTTTTTTTTCGAAAGAATAACGCAAAAATGTGTAATTTTGTAAAAATTTTGACGTTTCTTATGAATCTGTGTTCCCTGATATCATCTATCGATGGCATTGGAGTATTTTAGGGAGGAAAAAATGTTTATTAAGTGTAATTATTTTTCATGGATTCAGATTTTAATCCAATAAATGATTTAGGATAAGTGAAATGCAATAAACAATAAACGTGCTCAACTGAATTCTAATGAATAAATGATGAAATATATGAATTGATTTCAGGTTTCAGATCCTTCTGCTGACTTTTGACTACATATTACGCTCGAACATTTTGTTTTTTTTTTTTCTTTGATAGGATTGAATTGAACAACCGCATGATGTGAATGAACGGTTATTTTGAATTCGAATAGATGTCACAGATATTCACGATGCAAAAATGTTTAAGATTAGTAAATTTGATAAAAAAAATCATTAATGAAATTTGTTGAAATAAAAACAATATTTGATTCGTTGTTCCAGTAATCCAGATTTCCCAGAAAAAGTTGATAAAGTCGCCCCTCTAGAGAGTGCCCTGCAGTTTCAAGCTCCTAGCTCAGTTTCGATTTCAGAATAAAGCTTGATAATTTGATATAAAAAATGAACAATATCATAAAATAATGGAATGTGTTATGAAATAATGAAACTTCTTATATTTCTTTTGTATCATATATCATGTTTTTTGTAATCATGTAGATTGCGGAGGAATAACTGAATGATTTCACTTTGGACAGATCGAAGGTTATGAAAAACGGTAGGTACATAAATAATTATTCATATTCCACGGTTCATTAGACGAAAATCATGAAAATTCTTGAACATCAAATCAAATTTCTGTAACCTCACATTTTTTTGTGTATAAGAGACACAATTTCACTTATTCACTCACAGCAGTAACGGTTGAGAGATCTGAAGCACGTATGATCTATTAAATGCTAGAAATATTTTTATGGATGTTCCCCCGGTTATCAATTTTTATATTTTTTTGAGGTGAATACTAGAGAATATTGAAATGGATAAAACATTTTTTGATCTAATGTTCAGGTAATTTCACAGTATTCATAGATATTTATGTTCTTGCGTGGTTTTCAAAGTATACGATTAACGATTATAAAGGGTGTCTAAGTTGCAGTGGCTAGTAGAGGTTTCCTGATTAGACCTATGTGAATTATGAAAATCAGTATTATAAAATTAATGATTCGATGTTAAAATAATAGCATTCCTACATTTCAATACTATACAGGGTGTACAGTTTTCGAGGGTCAATTATACATTTCAGGAATATTAAGTACCAATTGAACGTATCTGGAGAACAGAAACATTTTGAATTCTGATAGTGGAGATTATAGCTCCAGGTTATTATTGCATTGCTTAATTTTTGAAGGTATACAGTAAGTGACTGACGATCATATATAGGGTATATTATTTTCGATAATTAGACGTGTAGACATTTCTGGAGAGTTTTGCTTATTTTTCTAATGCATATTTCAATAACCGACCAGATACATTGATTGGCAATTTTTATTCCTTATTTGTATTTCAACAAGAATTTTATTTACACGATGTTTCATGGAAAATATACTAATGTCTTCTTGAGTGTCACTCATTATAATTAGAATTCGATATGATTCCAATCCCCAAAGGTATGCGTTGGTCACGCATTTTCATAAAATTACTCAAAAGTATACTAATGTTTACCGCTCCATATTAGTCCGATATTTGTAGGTAATGTAGATCTATGACCAGTGCAGATCTATGGACAAAGAAAATTTATGGGCAATGTAGATCTACCTACAAGGTGTAGCTACTGGCAAAGCGGATCTAGGGACTATGTAGATCTACCAACAAGGTAGATCTGCGGCGCGTACTAGTATTTATATACTAATAGTTCAATCAATCTTCAAATTATTATAGAATTGATAAAATATATCAAAACAAATCTCATTTTAGCAATAAAAAATATAAGTTCAGAATGCCTTAATATTGTTGATGAGAATAATAATTCACTCAATCCTTTTTTTCTGAGTACAAATTATATTTGCCAAAATTGTTAGGTTGGTTATCTTACAATCCATTTAATCAATGCTTTCCGATAACTTGTTCGTAAAGAGAACATTGTGAAGAATATTCTTCATCAAAAATATTTCTAGTTTTTTCAATCCTTCTGATTATTCAGTTTATCCAATGCAGTTATTAAGACTATAAATAAGTAGGTGAGAATTGTACATATTAGTATTTTCAATTTTTTACCCTGGAGAGTTCGACAATTTTTCTGACATATTCTGCAAAATGAATGTAAATAGTTACCATACTAGATGTGATGATTTTGCTTGATTCTACCTCACATTTTATGAAACAACTCCTTCTATACTATTGGATAAGTTCGAGATATGATAACAGGAGTTCTACGTGATATATTTCTATTCAGGCAAGCTCCAGGAATTTCGATATTACTAGGTGTGGAGTAGATATTGCTATTGTTCACGAGTCGACTTCTGAGCAGAAATGAAAATGAACGACGAAATGACAGATAAAATATAACCATGAAATCTGTGTAAATCTAATATGTTCTTGCACGATTTCGTTCTACAAGATGTGACAGATTAGCCTCAAAATTAGAGAAATTTAATTTGAAGGTAATTTATCTCCAGACTTTAACCAAGGATGAAAAAGATAGATTAAGTGGCATATAGAGCCATATTATATTGAATTCTAAAAAAAGCAGAGCCTCAAGGAGATTCCATTCTATTGTTAAACAATAGTTGTAGATGGATCACGACATTGGTTGTCGTCAACATCTACGCTGAAATATAAATGAATACATCTTAGTCCAAACAGTTTTATAATTGACTCATAAATCAGAACCAATTAATGTTACAAATATCATATTGGAGACTTCTAATTGAAAATTCGGGTTTGTCTTACCTATTAACCAGATTAATCTATAGAAATAATTCGCTGGTACCAATAGATAAATAGATGCTTTATTGATTCCAAACAATTACAATGAAAGAGGAACAGGTCAATACAAATAACAAAATACATTATTTGAGTACAGGTTTGTGTTTACAGTACTCCCTGAACTCAGCAAGATTGTAGGGTTCACAATTTACTATGAAAGCATTTAGTGTTCTCTTAAATTTTCTAATACTAGAAATGTCCCTGAAAGAGGGAGGAAGGACATTAAAAAGATTTACTGCCATACATTCCACAGATCTTTCTCTCAAAGTTGTTACACGAAAAGGTACATGAAATGCTTCCATTCTCCTTGTTTTATTAACATTCCTAAATTTATCAAAATAATGAGAATGCTTTGAGAAAAAAACAAGTCTAATCGCATTTTTGGGAACTGATTCTACCACGGCCTCTTCCGTGGTTTCAACCTCTTCCCTGCAACTCGCGGCAATATGTCCATGTCTATTGCATCGGAAGCATTTTGTTCCTTTGCTTTTATCTCACACTAATTATATGAAACAAAATTTCATCTATAATTGAATAAAAACAAAACTTATAAATTTATGGTCTTTTTTTTGTGAATCTTACAAGATTTTGGAAAAATGTATAAATGTACATACATATATTGCTGAAATTAGAGATGAAAAAAGTAATTTCCATTAATAATTTTATTTTTGCGACAATTATTTCGCCTACAGTGTGGCTCCTTCATGTTACATTTCAACTTGGAAATGAGTTTCAATTCATTTATGTATATATTCAGAAGTTCAATAGGTATCTTTTTGTTAGGATGTTTTGTGTAAGAACAGAGACCTGCAAGACAGATGTGGGAGGCAAGAGTAGACAACACGAAAAGAGAGGAAGATCAAGACTGAATTGTGACGAGGATTGCAAAGGATTGATAAGAAGAGGGAAAAAAATCACCGAAGTCCGAGCGTTGACGGCAAACAAAAAACAATCGAAATATTTCATTAAATTTGCAGACGAATGTTTCAGAATACAGTGCAAAATTAGTAATGAGATACCTGCGCATCCGCAATTTCGTCACAATCAAATTGATTTTGGTTGGATCAATTTGAATTACTCTCATGATGAGAATGAGAAATTTTCGTTGAAAACAATACCATTATAATTCAAAGTGATTTAATCCTTTATTTAAATATAATTTTTGCTGCAACAACGCGCAGTGAAAAAGCTAGTTTCCAAATTCACACATTTCAGATTAACAAGACTTATGACATAATTACCACATTAAATTAGGTTACTTTGATAGTAAAGACCCCCTCATTTGAAACTGATATTAATTGATTTTGAAGCATAAAAATTATTCATGAAATTGGAAAATGAAAACTTAATGATGACAATTTGGGTCATTGAATATTGTTTGTATTCGAAGCGATACTTCGTTAATCAAGAATAAATAACACAAACTTTGTTATTCTGTACTCCGCTACAGAAGTTCCAGTGAAAGTGGAGTACAAGAATTTTAAATTATATTCTGGCGCATCCGCCATTTCGCAACCCTAAGAGTGCACCGTGTTCTACTCTTTTCAAACATGCCTCCACCAAAAGTATCCATTATTTCATCAAGCGTCTGCTAGATGAGTTTCTTTATAGAGGACGATCTAACGGACAAAAGACAAACTATAAATTAGTCCATCTGGTGGAAAATGTAGGTAAATGAACTGTTAATGACCTTTAAGTGAATATAAGAGGATGTTAACTTACGTGTCTTTCGATCTTGGTAAGTAGATGATATATTCAAACATTTCAGATGAACAAGACTAACAACATGATTTCTGCATAAAATTTGGTACACAGTAGGTTTCTGTAAGAGTGAAGACCTCTTCATTGTAATTTGCGATACATTGATTTTGATGGCTGAAAATTACTTATGAAATTGGAATATGAATTCTTGATAATGAAATTTGGGGTCATGGAATATTTTTTTATTCGAAGCGATACTTCGTTAATCAAGTATTAATTACACAAACTTTGTTATTTTGTATTCCACTACAGAAGTTTCAGTGGAAGTGGAGTAAAAGAAATCAAAATGAGATTCCGGCACATTCGCCATTTTGCAACTGCACCATGGTTACACTTTTCAAACATGCCTCCACCAAAAATAACGATTATTTCATCTACAGGCTTCCATATGAACTTGTTTATCGAGAACAATCAGTTCATCTGGTGGTCAATAGACAAACTATATATTAGTCGATCTAGTGGACAATGTAGGTGGTATAGGATCTGTTAATGACCGTTATGTGATTACCATGCTGCATTTGATGACTGATAGTGGTGGATTTCAACTCACGTGTCTTTCGAAAGATCTTGGTAATTAGAAGATATAGTTTCATGTGTTGAAAACGAACTATCTAATTGTAATAATCAAATACTGTTTTGGTTTGGATCATTTCGAAATGCTTCCCATAGAGAAATGAAAGAATCTCATTGGAAACAGTACACAAATAATTCGAAGTCATGATATCCTTTAGTTGAATATAATTCTTGCTGCGACAAGGCTCAATGAAAAAGCTAGTTTCCAAAATATGAACATTTCAGATTAACAAGACTAACAACATGATTCCTGCATAAAATTTGGTACACAGTAGGTTTCTTTAAGAGTGAAGACCTCTTCATTGTGGATTGCGATTTATTGATTTTGAAGGCTGAAAATTACTTATGAAATTGGAAAATGAATTCTTGATGATGAAATTTGGGGTCATTGGTAATTGTTTGTATTCAGAGCGGAACTTCGTTAATCAAGAATCAATTACACAAACTTTGTTATACAGTAATCCGGTACAGAAATTTCAGTGGAAGTGGAGTAAAAGAAATCAAAATGAGATTCCGGAACATTCGCCATTTCGCAACTGCACCATGCGTTACTCTTTTCAAACATGCCTCCATCAAAAATAACGATTATTTTATCTAGGGGCTTTTAGTTGAACTTGTTTATAGAATAGATAAACTATATATTAGTCGATCTGGTGGACAGAGTAGGTATAGGATCTGTTAATGACTGTTACCTGATTTCTATGCTGCATTCGATGACTGATAGTGGTGGATTTTAATTCATGTGTCTTTCGAAAGATCTTGGTAATTAGAAGATATAGTTCCATGTGTTGAATACGAACTATCTAATTGTAACAATCAAATACAGTTTTGGTTTGGATCAATTTGAAAGGCTTTCCATATAGAAATTAAAGAATCTCATTGGAAACAGTATACAAATAATTCAAAGTCATGAAATCCTTGAGTTGAATATAATTTTTGCTGCAACAAGGCTCAATGAAAAAGATAGTTACCAAAATTTGAACATTTCAGATTAACAAGACTAACAACATGATTCCTGCATGAAATTTGGTACACTGTAGGTTTCTATGAGAGTGAAGGTATCTTCATTGTAAATTCCGATTTATTCTTGGTGCATTACGATTCATTATTTTGAAGGCTGAAAATTACTTATGAAATTGAAAAATGAATTCTTGATGATGAAATTTGGGATCATTGAATATAGTTTGAATTCGAAGCGATACTTCGTCAATCAAGAATTAACTAAATAAACTTTGTTATACAGTAATCCGCTACAGAAGTTTCAGTGGAAGTGGAGTACCGGCACATTCGCCATTTCGTAACGGCACCATGCGTTACTCTGTTCAAACATGCCTCCATCAAAAATAACGATTATTTCATCTACAGGCTTCTATATGAACTTATTTGAAGAGGACGATCAGTCCATCTGGCGGTCAATAGATAAACTATATATTATTCGATCTGGTGGACAATGTAGGTATAGGAACTGTTAATGACTGATACGTGATTTCCATCCTGCATTCGATGACTGATAGTGGTGAATTTCACCTGACGTGTCTTTTGAAAGATCTTGGTAATTAGAAGATATAGTTCCATGTATTGAATACGAACTATCTAATTGTAACAATCAAATACAGTTTTGGTTTGGATCAATTTGAAATGCTTTCCATATAGAAATTAAAGAATCTCATTGAAAACAGTATACAAATAATTCAAAGTCATGAAATCCTTGAGTTTAATCAAGGCTCAATGAAAAAGATAGTTAGCAAAATTTGAACATTTCAGATGAACAAGACTAACAACATGATTCCTGCATGAAATTTGGTACACGGTAGGTTTCTATAAGAGTGGCTCTTCATTGTAAATTGCGATTCATTGATTTTGAAGGCTGAAAATTACTTATGAAATTGAAAAATGAATTCTTGATGATGAAATTTGGGATCATTGATTATTGTTTGTATTCAAAGCGATACGGCGTTAATCAAGAATTAACTACATAAACTTTGTTATACAGTAATCCGCTACAGAAGTTTCAGTGAAAGTGGAGTACCGGCACATTCGCCATTTCGCAACGGTACCATGCGGTACTCTTCTCAAATATGCCTTCACCAAAAATAACGATTATTTCATCTAAGGGCTTTTTTATGAACTTATTTATGGAGGACTATCAGTTCATCTGGCGGTCAATAGATAAACTATATATTAGTTGATCTGATGGACAATGTAGGTATAGGAACTGTTAAAGACCGTTACATGATTTCCATGCTGCATTCGATGACTGATAGTGGTGGATTTTAACTCATGTGTCTTTCGAAAGATCTTGGTAATAAGAAGATATAGTTCCATGTGTTGAATACGAACTATCTAATTGTAACAATCAAATACTGTTTTGGTTTGGATCATTTTGAAATGCTTTCCATATAGAAATAAAAGAATCTCATTGGAAACAGTATACAAATAATTCAAAGTCATGAAATCCTTAAGTTGAATATAATTTTTGCAGCAACAAGGCCCATTGAAAAAGCTGGTTTCCAGAATTCAAACATTTCAGATTAACAAGACTAACAACATGATTCCTGCATTAATTTGGTACACAGTAGTTTACTATAAGAGTGAATGACCTCTTCATTGTAAATTGCGATTCATTAATTTTGAAGGTTGAAAATTACTTATGAAATTAGAAAATGAATTCTTGATGATGAAATTTAGGGTCATCGATAATTGTTTGTATTCAAAGCGAAACTTTGTTAATCAGAAATTAATCAAACAAATCTTTTTATAGAGTAATCCGCTAGCCGCTACAGAAGTTTCAGTAAAAGTGTAGTACAAGAACTCAAACTGAGATTCCAGCACATCTGCCATTTGGAACTGCACCATGTGTTACTCTTGTCAAACATGCCTTCACCAAAAATAACGATTATTTCATTTAGGGGCTTTTATATGAGCTTGTATTCTTGTATAGAGGACGATGAGTTCATCTGGCGGTCAATAGATAAATAATATATTAGTCAATCTGGTGGACAATGTAGGTATAGGAACTGTTACATGATTTTCATGCTGCATTCGATGACTGATAGTGGTGGATTTTAACTCATGTTTCTTTCGAAAGATCTTGGTAATTAGAAGATATAGTTCCATGTGTTGAATACGAATTATCTAATTGTAACAATCAAATACAGTTTTGGTTTGGATCAATTTGAAATGCTTTTCATATAGAAATTACAGAATCTCATTGGAAACAGTATACAACTAATTCAAAGTCATGAAATCCTTGTGTTGAATATAATTTTTGCTGCAACAAGGCTCAATGAAAAAGCTAGTTTCCAAAATTTGAATATTTCAGATTAACAAGACTAACAACATGATTCCCGCATAAAATTTGGTACACAGTAGGTTTCTATAAGAGTGAAGAACTCTTCGTTGTAAATTGCGATTCATTGATTTTGAAGGCTGAAAATTACTTATGAAATTGGAAAATGAATTCTTGATGATGAAATTTAGGGTCATTGAGAATTGTTTGTATTCAAAGCGAAACTTTGTTAATCAGAAATTAATCATTCAAACCTTTTTATAGAGTAATCCGCTAGCCGCTACAGAAGTTTCAGTTGAAGTGGAGTACAAGAACTCAAAATGGGATTCCAGCACATCCGCCATTTCGCAACTGCACCATGTTTTCTTTCAAACATGCCTCCACCAAAAATAACGATTAATTCATCTAGGGGCTTTTATATGAACTTGTTTATAGAGGACGATCAGTTCATCTGGCGGTCAATAGATAAACTATATATTAATCGACCTGATGGACAATGTAGGTATAGGAACTGTTAAAGACCGTTACACGATTTCCATGCTGCTTTCGATGACTGATAGTGGTGGATGTTTTCTTTTCAAACATGCCTCCACCAAAAATAGCGATTATTTCATCTAGGGGCTTTTATATGAACTTGTTTATAGAGGACGATCAGTTCATCTGGCGGTCAATAGATAAACTATATATTAGTCGACCTGATGGACAATGTAGGTATAGGAACTGTTAAAGACCGTTACACGATTTCCATGCTGCTTTCGATGACTGATAGTGGTGGATTTTAACTCATGTGTCTTTCGAAAGATCTTGGTAATTAGAAGATATAGTTCCATGTGTTGAATACAAATTATCTAATTGTAACAATCAAATACAGTTTTGGTTTGGATCAATTTGAAATGCTTTCCATATAGAAATGAAAGAATCCCATTGGAAACAGTATACAAATAATTCAAAGTCATGAAATCCTTGTGTTGAATATAATTTTCGCTGCAACAAGGCCCAATGAAAAAGTTTGTTTCCAAAATTTGAATATTTCAGATTAACAAGACTAACAACAGGATTCCCGCATAAAATTTGGTACACAGTAGGTTTCTATAAGAGTGAAGAACTCTTCATTGTAAATTGCGATTCATTGATTTTGAAGGCTGAAAATTACTTATGAAATTGGAAAATGAAATCTTAAATATTAAATTTGCGGTCATTGAATATTGTTTATATTCAAAGCGAATTTTCGTTAAGTGTAAAATGGAATACACAACTTTGTTATTGAGAAGAAAGATTCTTTATAGATCCTTCACGATTGTCAATTCTTTCTAAATAAAAATAACTTTTGATTGTCCCGGATTGTATGCGGATTAAAAATATTTTTAGATGAAAACTTTTCCGTCAACCCACATTTCGAATATTTTGTCGGATCCGAGACGAGCGATCGCAGCGCCAAATTTTCAGTTCATTTTGTCCAACTTTTGCGGAAAAAGTCTGAACTAACGCAAAAATCGCCTACTAAATTGAAGCCTTGAAAATTTCATGGGTCTATTAAGGCCTAGAAGATTTCTCGAATTTTTTAACTGGTTTTTTCTTGTGGAGTTTGTTTTTATAGGATTTCCCTCACACATTTTTTACGATTTTATGGAATTCCATTATTAATAGTGGAGGATTCGTCTCTATTATGACATTCCAATTTTTGAGGAAAATCGATAATTCAATACGAAATAACTTCATGTGGACATATTCCGAAATAATATCGAAATCCACCACAGAAAAAGCAGTTTAAAAAGTTAGAGCTTGTTCTTGGATGCGACATAAAAATCGGAATGTGGATTGACCGAAAAGTTTTCATCTGAAAATAATTATTCATTCATATACAGGGGTCGACCTAAAATAATGTTTTAACGTCTGTGTGTTAATAAATGAAATTTATTTCATGGCATTCAGACAATTTTTCAATTCTGAAAAAAGTACCTCCTCGAACTGAAATCAATTTCAGTTATTTTTTAATTTAGAAAGAATTATGACGATCATGAAGTATATGTCACCCACCCCTATTATGAAGGTGGTGGTAGAGAAAGATAATCTCCCAAGGATATTCAGATTTCAGAACCTGGTGCTGAAGGAGAAGGCGGAAGGACGACAATTTAGAGAATCACTTTATGTTGAGTGGTACCATTTGGGCAGCGAGAAGTGATGATCTCCGCTCTCAAAACTATTTTGCTAAAATAGCGAAACCTCACTACTTCACTCTAAAGGTTATAATGTACTGAGTAATATATAATACAGAGCCATCGCTTCTAAACGGATATTATGGTAACTAAATAAATTCATAGAAATATCCAACCATACCTTATTTATTAAAAGAAACTTGGAGTGAAGTTTTCACATGTCAGGAGGTAAATGAAGCGTTTTCGAATTTTGTTGAAACTATGAAATATTACACGGATATAACATTTCCACTCAGAAAATACAATCCAAATCTACACAACAACAAAAAATTTTGGATAACACCTGGCATTCGCACGTCATCAAAACACTTGAAAAGAATAAACTGTGAATCATTAGACAGCAACTATGACGATAATATACTAAATTACTATAGAAATTACAAAAGAATTCATTCCAAAGTTATTAATGAAGCAAAAAAGAGGCAGAATATCAGCATATTTCAACAAACTGAAAATAAATCAAAAGCGGCTTGGAGGGTCATCAGCAGTAATATTTCACATAAAAGTAACAAAAATCGTAAAGTAAATAAAATAAGAATAGAAAATCACACTATTTCGGAAACAAAGGATATTGTCAACTATTTTAATGATTATTTCGTGAATATTCCAGTCGAATTGCATAAAAAACTGCCGCAAACGCCTACTAGGTAAATGTGATTTGCCCTCAAGGTTGACTCATTCAATGTTTCTTACGCCAGTAGATGATAAAATTGTCAGGGATGTACTGAAAAATCTAAAAAATTCGAATAGCGTTGGAGTGGATGGCATAAATACGGAAGTTTTGAAAAGATGCGCAGATTTGATTGCCCACCCATTGGCATACCTCATAAATTTGATGTTGGATCGAGGTGTATTTCCGGAGATTCTTAAATTGGCGAAAATTGTTCCAATCTATAAAAAGGGAGATACAGAAAAAGTTGAAAATTTTAGACCTATAGCTCTACTGTCCGTCATATCTAAGATAGTTGAAAGAATTCTTTTCGATAAAATTATTTCATTCCTGACTCGTAACAATATCCTTCACAGTGCGCAACATGGATTCCTGAAAAATAGATCAACAACTACAGCCATTCACGACTTTTTGAGCAAACTATATGACAGTGTAGGTAAAAACATGAAAACTCTAGGAATATTCATGGACTTGAGTAAAGCTTTCGACCTGGTTAATCATGAATTGCTTCTCGAAAAATTGAAAACCTATGGATTAAGAGGGCAAGTAAATAATTTGCTGAGATCCTACTTGACCAACAGAGCCCAGGTAGTGGAGATAGATGGTGTAAGATCTGAAGAAAAAAATATAGAGTTTGGTGTTCCACAGGGTTCTGTATTGGGACCCCTATTGTTTTTACTATTTGTAAATGACCTACCAGATATAGATGAGAGAAATTCGATTGAAATGTTTGTCGATGATATCAGTTACCTATGTAGCCATAATAATAAAGAAGAACTCATAATGTATGCACAAAAAATGTAAGATGGATTCGTTAATTGGTTTGAAGATAATAGACTGTACCTAAACATAGAAAAAACGGTATTTATCAACTTTACCCCTCGAACTAAACTCAGCATGGAATCATTCCTGATAAAAATTAATAGTAAAAGTATCCAGCAGGTTGCAGAAACTAAATTCTTGGGGGTATGGCTTGAGAACAACTTGGGATGGGAAAGCCATACTAGTACTGTATGTAATAGCTTGGGCTTTTCTTGCTATGCTTTGTATAGATTAAGGGAATTAACTCATGCGAATATATTAATGACCTATAATTGTTCTCATTTTTATTCCAGAATAAAATATGGTATCATTTTCTGGGGATGTTCCTCTCTTAATTTAAGAGTGTTTAAACTTCAAAAGCGAGCTGTACGCATAATTACAGGTGTTCAAAGCAATTCTCCATGTAGGAACATATTTATTGAGTATAGATTGCTTGCAGTACCCTTATATTTATATTTTGGAAACTCTTGTATTTGTTAAATCTAATCAAATCTAAGATTTCAGAGGAATAGCGATTATCATAAGTATTACACACGGTATTGTGAGAAATTTTGTATACCTAGGCATAATCTCAGTATTTGTGAACAGAATCCAGCTTACTTCGGTATATTACTATACAATAAGCTACCAAACTCCATTGGAGAACTGAAAAATATTTTTGCATTCAAAAAAAGCATGAGAAATATGTTACTGGATGAATGTTATTATCATGTTAATGATTTCTTGAATGATAGTGAATTCAATTAATTGTGTACCACCTATAATATAATTGTTCAATGACTTGTCCTATATTGAATGTTCTCAATCTGAAGGATTAATAAAGATTACTATTACTATTACTACTATAGATTCTCAGATGTCTTGTCCATAAACAAACTAGATATGTTTGTTTGTCTATGGTCTTATCATTTTATATTTAATGTATTGTTATTCCAGTAATTCCTGATCGGAATCGGAAAAGAAAAAAAGGAAAAGCTGAAATCTTTTACAATTCATCATACTAGTATCACAAATGAGAATTGATCTCTGAGTCCTCGAAACCTTTCAAATACATACTCCATAAAAAGTTCAAAATTCGATAAATTTCGTGAAAATATTTTTTTGGTCTGAAACTTTCTATGAAGAAGCATTCGACCACGACGAATACAAATCTGCAATCAGTTTGCTTCTGGAAGGTCTCATTTTTGGGATATTTCCATTATTTTAGTCCAAAATTTGACTGCAAGCCATCTATCCGCATCTTACTGAACTAATCATTTCGCGGCCCAACACCTACAGAATCCTGTGATGGGAACCTCCTCACAATAAGCGGGTTCGAGCTACTCTTCCTAGATGTCCTGGAAAAAAATCAATTTGAAAATTTGACCACGCTGAATATAAATCTATTGTCAGTTGGTTTCTAAAAGGTCTCAATTCCTAGATATTTCGTGAAAGGAATTTTGCTTCAAAAATGTTGTCGGATCAACTTCAAAATTTGATATCTTGAAGAATCTTTCATGCTGAATACTAATCTAGATTAGTATTCAGCTATTAATATTAGGTAAGGAAAAAACTAATAGCAGCTGCTATCAGTCAACAAATCAACAATTTCCTAATATGTATATCATTTGGATAAGGGTCAAAATCACCGGAAAATCAACTTTGAATGACATTGTATGATATATCGTTGAATTCAGCGTTAAAAGTTATTTCGAAAAGCGTCATAAAATATACAGGTCCGTATTGAAAAAAATGAGTTTGAGGGTGGCCCAGAGAACACGAAACGTTGGATACGAAATCTGATTACGTCAAATTGAGAACAATTTACTGTCGAATAAAAAATTCCTGAAACATTTTTTGATAATATTTGAAATAAAGCAGGAAAAAAGAAAAATCAAAATGACAGAATTTACTTTTCTTATGATATCTCAATAGCCGGCCCTGATAATTTCGATTTGTTTGAACTGCTTGATAATGCTTCTATGCATGCAACTTTTTCTCCATTTGACCGACCTTCTAACTCTTATGGTTTTAAAGTTACCAATACAATCCCATTGAAAAAGTGGCCACCCTGTATATAATTTTATAAGCCAACACCCTCCACCTCTAAAGAATTTCAAAAATAATGAATTGAAATGTAGCTGTTACTTACTTGTGCATTCTTATTAGGTTCTAATCTCAAAAGATATCCTACTTGTTGTGAGGGCATGTGGATAATGCCAGCACAAACAGAGTTATCTGGATTCGAATCTATATCTTCGAGCAGCTGCACCAAATCCACCTATTTTGGGCTTAGCTGCTTGAAGGTCCATTGGTCCTGTGGCCCTGAATATTTTGTGAGCGTTGTTGATTCGTGCTGAAAAAGATAAGAAAGGGATTTCAAGTTGAAATTTTTACCTAATATAACAGACCAATTGAAAAGTCCCCGGTCAACCATAGTAAAGCACATTTTTTTGGCAAAATTCGATTTTGTAATTCAATATAGTTGCCTTCCAGGGCGATACAGCGATTATAACGATCTTCCAAATTTTCGATACCATTTGTCTTTCGTTTCAAAATAGGCCTCAGTTTCGACGATTACTTCAATGGCGCTAAATTTCTTTCCAGCGAGCATTCCTTTGAGGTCTGAGAGCAGGAAAAAGTCGCTGGGGGCAAGATCTGGCGAATACGGTGGATGCAGAAGCAATTCGAAGCCCAATTCATGCAATTTTGCCATTGTTTGTGACACGGCGCATTGTCTTGATGAAACAGCACCTTTTTTTTCTTCAACGATTTCGTCCCTTAAACGATCCACTAACGCTTTATAATAATATTATTATTATTACATATAAATGAAGGCTGAGGTCTAAGTCCTATGTAAGCCTAAAAACCAAAGAAATCAATAAGCTGACTGAATGCATGCAGAGAAAAAAAGAAAACAATTATCATATGCATAGAATTAAATTAACCAAATAAGCAACTGTCTATTTTGTTTTTAAAACTATTCACTGAGTCAGAATTCACTACATCACCAGGTAAGCCATTCCATGTCTCGAATATACGGTTGAACAAAAAATATTGTCTCTGTCTTGTGGCAAACTTCTCCTTTTTCAATTTGAAAGTGTGACCTCTCAACCGCGGATCATTGTTGAAGATGAGAAGTTCTCTAAGGTTAGCATAATTGTACTTGGCTATACGGAAAGATATGACAAGGTCCCCACGGAGTCGACGTTGGTCAAAAGCTATCAGTTGTGCCATCCTCAGTCTTTCGGGATAGGTTGGCCGCACTTCACCAAAAGTCATACGCGTGGCTCGACGCTGAACACTCTCCAACAAGTTCCTGTCGCGCACCAAGACCGGACACCACACTGAACCTGCATACTCCATAATTGGACGAACGTAGGTTTTGTATAGTTTTATCGAACTTGAATATGATAAATGGGAGAACGTTTTGCGGATGAGGTAGATCAGCGTATTGGCGCGCTTGCACGTGGATATTATGTGTTCGGACCAAGTTAGGTCAGCGTTAATAGTCACTCCCAAGTCCACATGTGAGGACACTATGCGTAACGGTTGACCGTTTATCGTGTACGTGCGGAGTGGATTGTTCTTTCCTTGGTGAAGTACAACGCATTTGTCGACATTAAGAGGTATCAGCCATTCCTCACACCACTGACTAATCGAATCTAGGTCTTCTTGAAGGAATTGATGCTCTACTATGGCATTTCCATACAGTTTAGTATCATCGGCATAAAACGACTTGCGGGACTTTATATGAAGCGCAAGATCACTTGCATAAACAACGAAGAGGAGTGGGCCAAGAATAGACCCCTGGGGAACCCCACTTGTGACTTGTCTGTCCGAAGAAAAATAATGACCCACCTTGACAGTGAAAGTCCGGTCCGTCAAGTAATCTTGAATCCATAGGCTTAGTTGGCCCCGGATACCGAATGTGTCGAGTTTATGCATTAGCCTCCGCACTGGGACCCTGTCGAAGGCCTTGGCAAAGTCAAGATAAACGATGTCTGTCGGTATTTTCTTATCGTAAGCAGTCGTCCAATCGTTCAGGCACTGTAGAAGATTGCTGGTGGTGGACTTACCTTTGACGAAACCATGTTGCTCCGATGGAATGATTTGGTGTTTTGATAGAAATTTTGACATATCTTCCACAATTATTGATTCCATTACTTTGGAAGGCACGGAAAGAAGACTAATGGGCCTGTAGTTGATTGGATTGAGTTTATCACCCTTTTTGGAAACAGCAGTGACAGAGGCCCTCTTCCAGGCACGTGGGATTTGCGATTTTGCGAAAGAGACAGACATGATTGTTGACAATGGAGAGCAGAGAACCTCGGAAAATTTGTTGAGAAAAAAGGAGCTTATTCCATCCAAACCAGGAGATGAGTTTGGTTTAATATTCGACAAATGATTTTTAATCTTTTCCGAAGTAAACGTCACGTGGTTCAGACTATCACGCAGTCGTTCTGCCCTAATCCGCGGCAGTTGACCATCTGGAGGCTCAACTGAAAAGGAGCTTGTGAAAGAGTCAGCCAAAACTTCAGCCGACTCGGTGTTTGTAGAGGACAGGGAACCGTCAGGTTTTCGCAAGAGCGGAATGCTTACTTTGGTATTCAGGTTGGATCGTATGAACTTGTATAGTTTTTTACCGTTTTCAGAGTTTGCGATAGATTCCTCAAACTCACGTCGTGAAGACTTTAGTGCTGATACCAGGTGTTTAGAAAAATTTCGATGAGTTTGATAATCCTCTGGGGCTCTTTATCTTTTGTATCTCCTCCAAAGCCTCTTTTTATGATGTATGAGTGACATTATTTCGGTATTTATCCATGGCTTAAGAGGATTTTTTCGGCACAATTTGCTGCGGGAGTTCTTATCAATAGATGCAGTTACGGTTGAGTAAAATCTGTCCCAGAGGATGTCAACGTCGTTACATGTATTTAAGAGGGCTATCCAATCTACGGTGGAAAGTTGCTCTGATAAACGATCAAAGTCGACCATTTTGAAAACTTCGCTTTCGCACTTGTTTGGAATGAAACAATTGAGCTGAATAGTTGCGTAGATCACAACATGGTCCGATATTCCAACAGGCGGCAGTACTTCATGATCTGTGACAATGTTTTCATCGTTGGTAAAAATGAGGTCAAGAACAGATGGTTCGTTGTTGTTTCGGAATCTAGTTGGTTCGGTGATAAGTTGAAAGAGGTTTGAATCGGCAACAAAATGCATAAAATTACTCATGGCACTATTTGTATCAGGTATCTTATCAATAGGCCAAGCAATATTGGGGTAGTTAAAGTCACCAGCAATGATGAGATTGTCAAGTGTCGACAGTTGGCTCAGGTAATCGATCAACTGAGCATTGGCTTCGGGGGATACCTCAGGAGGTCTGTAGACACATACTAAGTTTATGTTTATGGTTTCCTTGGTGAGGCTGAGATGCAAGGCCTCCACACCCCGGACCACGGCAATGTGCTGCTGAACCTCAAAGTTGGCCACGATCTCATCGCACAAGTATATGCACACTCCACCACCGACACGATTCAATCTGTCCGCTCTATAAACGCTGTAACCTGCGATGCTTACTAGTGAATCTGGGACAGTTGATTTAAGCCATGTTTCGGTTAGGAAAATTATGTTAGGTTTGAGATCAACTATGTTACATACGAGTTTATTGAATTTAGCAAATAACGAGTGTAAATTAGAATAAAAAAATTTCCAGCCTAGATAGGGCAATTGTTGGCCTCCGTTAGAGGCTATCTTGTGTACGAAAGTTGGTTGAGATTATTTTGGGCACACCATGTATATATTTTATGGTAAGGTTAGGCTCTCCGTTTGCCTTCCTCGCATCAAGTTCCCCGCGTAGTCTATTCAGTAGCTGAACCTGAGAGGGAGTTTGGTCACTTATGATAGATAATTTCGAAGTAGAACTTTTCCCAATTAAATTTTTCTTATTCCTTAAAATGGTTCGAGCATCGTGCTCGCTTGGCATTACCAACTTAATCATACGTGGATACTTGTTTGCAACGTTGGGTTTGCCCACTCGAAAAATGGTGATAGGCTTAGCTGGACAGTTTACAGTATTGAGCACCTCCGTCACCACCGATCTGTCATGCTTCCTCCCAGCATTCACGTCTCCCGCAAGTTCAGGGACCCCCCTGATAAACACATTTTTGGCCCGATTCAATCTGTCCAGTACCTCTTGAATAACAACATCAGAGAACTGCACAGACTTAGAGTTTTCGACAGCTGAGCCTTCGACAGCAGTGAGCTTCTCATTTAATGTCTCAATTTTTAATTTAACATCCTCAAGTTCTCTACGTATATCGTTTTTGAATGACTCTATCAGACCTTTGATATCAAGAGAGGCCTCAAGATTTGCACCACAAGAGTTACATAGAACCTTCAAACATTTAACTCGACGACGAGTAACGCGATCGTCCTGCGGTAGGTCTGTACAAGTGACGTGGATCAGTCTCTTGCAGCCGTCGCACTGAAGTTTCATGCTATCCGAATGTAGCACCGGCTTCGTGCAATTCGCGCATGAGGTGTTTTCAGACATTATTGATAAGGTGTATCTTTGGCTGCTATTGCAGGTGTACGAACACTAAATTTCAATTTCAAATTATTTGTGGGAAAGGAAGTAAGGTAAACTCTTCACTCTCGTGGGCCTTTACGAGAGACTCCAACAGAGGGGGAGGGCCACGGAAAACAAGAAAACGAGGACGGAGGGAAAAGCAAAGGAGGAATTTACGAGTAATATATAACTCGACATTTATCCGTTAAAGTCTTAAACACGTAGTACGCCAATCCAGCATATGCAGCAGACTAACAACAGCAGGCCAGCGAACATCCACTAACCACACAAGCAGGTCGCCCGTGCGCCACAAAGAGGTGGGGAAGGATTGCGTACCGACTTTCAACTCAAAACGTCGGCGCAATCAGAGGTTTGTCACGAAGAATTATGCGATTTTCACCTCTAAGAAAATAAACAATGGGACAGGAGATGAAAAACAGTATTGCCTGAATTCGTTGAATATGTTGATGGTTTGGCTCTTTTGGAGGTAATCAATGAATATTATACCTTGCGCATCCCAGAATACTGATACCATAACCTTGACAGCTGACTGTTGTTTTTCCTCGCTTTGGATTCGTTTCTTCGTGTGCAGTCCACTACGCTGACTGCTGATTGGACTCCCGAGTGAGATGATGAAGCCATGTTTCATCCATTGTCACATATCGACGCAAAAATTCAGGTTTACTGCACTTAAACAGCTTTAAGCACTGCTCAGACTCAATTGTTTGGATCAACTTGAAATGCTTTCCAGATAGAAATGAAAGAATTTCATTGGAAACAGTACATAAATAATTCAAAGTAATAAAATCGTTATTTCAAATATAATTTTTGCTGCAACAGGGCGCAGTAAAGAGCTAGTTTTCAGAATATAATCATTTCAGATTAACAAGACTCACTACATAATTACCGCATAAAATATGGTACACAGTCGGTTACTCCAATCTTAAAGACCCCTTCATTTGTAATTGTGATTCTTTTATTTTGAAGGCTGAAAATTACTTATGAAAATGGAAAATTGAATCTTAATTATGAAATTGACGGTCATTAGCGATTCTCCGTTAATCAATAATTGATTGAACAAACTTGATATACACTCCACTACGGAAGTTACAGTGGAAGTGGACTACAAGGTCTACAAGAATTCGAAATAAGATTCCGGCACATCCGCCATTTTGCAACCGTTAGGGTGCACCATGTGCTACGCTTTTCAAACATGCGTCCATCTAGCGTTCAATAGAGAAACTATATATAAGTCCATCTGGTGGACAAGGAAGGTGAAGGAAGGATTACTGACCGTTACGTGAATTCCATGATAATGAAGGATGTTAACTCACGTGTCTTTCGAAAGATCTCGGTAATTGAAAGATATAGTTCCATGTGTTAAATACGAAATATCTGAGTGTAACAATTGAATACAGTTTTGGTTTGGATCAAATTGAAATGATTTCCAGATAGAAATGGAATAATTACATTTCATTACAGTACAAAAATAAGTCATAAAATCGTTGATTCAAATATAATTCTTACTGAAACAAGGCGCAGTGAAATTCAAGAATTTCAGAATAACAAGACTTAAAACGATTGATATTTGGGATACAGTCGGTTACTATTATAGTAAAGACTCCTTCATTGGAAATTATGATTCATTGATTTTGATGGCTGAAAATTACTCATGAAATTGTAAAATGATATCTTAAGGATGGAACTTGCGTCATTGAATATTGTTTGCATTCAAAGCGAATGTTTGTTATGTGAAGAATGAATTGCACAAACTTTGTTATTTTGTATTACACTACAGAAGTTTCAGTAGAATTGCAGTACAAGAATTCAAATTGAGATACCGGCACATTCGCCATTTAGTCACAATTATATCGAGTTTTGGTTTGGATCAATTTGAAATACTTTGCAGGTAGAAATGGAAGAATTCCATTGGAGACAGTACCAAAATATTTCAAATCATAAAATCGTTGTGTAACAAGCCTTCCTACATGAAAACCGCATCAAGATTGGTACACAGTCGGTTACTAGGATTGCAAAGAACACTCAATTTCAAATTGCTATTCATTGATTTCAGAAAATTACTTATATAATCGGAAAAATCTTAATAATAGAATTTGCAGTCATTGAATATTGTGTTTGTATTGAAAGCGGCTTTATGTTAAGCAAGAATTAATTACACAAACTTTGTTATGCAGTACTCTACTACGGAAGTTTCAGTGAAAGTGGAGAACAATAATTCAAAATGAGATTCTGGCACATTCGCCATTTTGCAACTGTTAGAGTGCACCGTTCTATCAGAAATTGAGATTCATTGATTTTAAGGGCTCAAAATTATTTATGAAATTGAAAAATGGAATTTAAATTATGAAATTTGTGGTTTTTGACTATTCTTCGTGTATAGTATATCCAAAGTCACTTGGAGGAAGCCAGAATATTTTGATTATGCGAATATTGTCGAAGTTTCCTGAAATTCCTTTGATGCCAGTGAATTTATTGCCTTACAATACTTTCAAATAAACCACGGTATTTAGCGGATCGCAGTATCCACATCAAAGAGACATCTGGCCAAGCGTTTTTATGGACTAGTTCAAGTGACTTTGGATATACCATACAAAGCAAATTTTCGTTAAGTGAACAATGAATTACACAAACTTTGTTATTTTGTCTTCGACTACAGACTACAGCAGATTCTGTAGAATTGCAGTGCAAGAATTCAAAAAGAGATACAGACACATCCGTCATATCGTCTCATTTTAATTTAGTATTGTTTGTTTTAATCAAGAATTAATAACGCAAACTTGGGTGTACTCCACTACGTAACTTTCAGTGGAAGGGAAGTACAATAATTCAAATGGGATTTCGGCACATCCGCCATTTTGCAACGGTTAGGGTGCAGCCTGTGTTACTTTTTTTAAACCAGCCTCCACCAAGAATAACGATTATGATATAACGATTAGTTTAAAGAAGACGATCAGTCCATCTAGCAGTTAATAGACAAACTATATATTAGTCCATCTGGTGGACAATGTAGGTAAAGGAACGGTTAATTAACTTTTCGTGAATTCCATGCTGCATTCGATGAATGATAGTGGTGGAAATTAACTCACGTGTCTTTCGAAAGATCTTGGTAATTAGAAGATATAGTTCCTTGCGTTTAATACGAAATATCTAAGTTGTTACCAGAGCGAATAACTCTTGATATTGACAGGAGTATTCTTGTCGATATCATTGTGAAATAATTCAAATAAATCCCAACCAAGAATATGCCGTTTTTATCGATACAGAAGCTCAAACTGAAAACCTTGATTGGATGAATGCATCTCCATACCAGGAAGAGGAAGGAAATGATATAGATTTGGCTACTTTAATGAAATTTAGTAAATGGATTTCTACAGAAAGAACGTGGACCATTCATGACTATATTAAAATTCAGTGCTGATTCATCTTCCTCATGTGACTCTGTCCATCTAGCGGTCAATAGACGAACTATATATTAGTCTATCTGATGAACAATGTAGTGATCTACTACGGAAGTTTCAGTGAAAGAGCAGTACAAGAATTCAAAATGAAATACCGGCACATCCGCCATTTCGTCACAAATATATATTGAGGTTTGGTTTGTATAATTTTGAAATGAAAGAATTTCTTTGGAAACAATACAAAATAATTCAAAGTCATAAAATCGTTGATTTGAATATAATTTCTGCTACAACAACGAGTAGTGAAAAAGATAGTTTCTAAAATTCAAACATTGATGAATGAGACAGGTTTCATAATCAATCATCAGCTACTTATCATTTTGCTTAATTTATAGTTTTTTCCAAAATAATGAAGACTCCTGTAGTTGTACAGGGTGGTCAAATTTCGATGTTTTAGCACTACAACTTTTAAACTAGAGGAGATGGGCAAAATCTGATACCTCATTCTCGGTCTCTTTTTCTGAGACTAACTAACAAGGGTAGTATTCATTTTTGGCCACCTTCTTTTGTTTTCAAGTTATAAGCGAAAATTGGAAAAATGGCGATATCGAAAAACATTCATATCTCCGCTAATACTGATGATAGAGCTCTGAAATTTAAACATTATACAGGCACTTTTTCACGTAGAATCCAGAGGCGTGCTTGTCTTTTCAAAAGGGTTTTTAATTACGAAGTTATGACCCAAAGTTATGCTTTTTCAAATGGGAACACTAGATTTCTGTTACATTTTTCGAAGGCTTATTTTTTCCCGATTTCAAAAATATATAACATCGTATGGTTTGTATCGAAATAAATAGCAGAATATGGTCGAAAACCATTTTTTACAGGAGAGTCTCAATATTTCTATGATTTTAACTGTTGAACACAGAAAAATTGAGATTTATATAATAAGAGCAGTATCCTTCCGTCAATCTGATTATTTCTATGCTTTTTACTAATTTCTACAAAATTCGAATCTAGATATATTTTATATAAATGTTTTCCGATATCGCCATTTTTCCAATTTTCGCTTATAACTCGAAAACAAAAGAAGGTGGCCAAAAATGAATACTACCCTTGTTAGTTTCTCAGAAAAAGAGACCGAGAATGGGGTATCAGATTTTGTCTATCTCCTCTGGTTTAAAAGTTGTAGTGCTAAAACATCGAAATATGCCCACCCTGTACAGTTCATAATGAGCTTAGAGATAAAGATAGTTTCAATGGAATTTTGGTCGGGACAAAAAACTCCACGAAAGATTTAGATTAGATTGAATGCAGGAGTTGATTAGTTGATCTGCGATAAGTTTGATCCGATGATTCCGAAGAATCGCCTACAAAGTCTAGTTGAATTCCTATAGAAGCATCTCTCTATCCTCCAGATCTGGCCAGTACGGTGGATGCAGTACCAATTCGAAGCCCAATTCATGCAATTTTGCCATTGTTTTCATTGATTTGTGACACGGCGCATTGCTTTGTTGAAACAGAACTTTTTTTCTTGAAATGGGGCCATTTATTTAAGATTTAATCCTTTAAACGATCCAATATCGCTATATAATAATCGCTGTTGATGGTCTGGCCCTTTTGGAGCTAATCGATGAATATTATACCTTGTGCATCCTAGAATACTGACGCCATAACCTTGCCAGCTGCCTGTTGTGTTTTTCCTTGCTCTGTATTCGGTTCATCGTGTGCAGTCCATTCAGCTGACGTCGATTGTACTCCGGAGTGGAATGATGAAGCCATGTTTCATCCATTGTCACATATCGACGAAAAAATTTAGGTTTAAGAATCATAAACACGTTGTTGCTTTTGATCGATTTTGAGCTCGCGCGGCACCCATTTTGCACACAGCTTTCTCATGTACAAATATTCGTGAATGATATGATGTACACGTTCAGATGATATCTTCACAATGTGCTATCTCAATCAACTTCACTTTAGGGTCATTCAAAATTATTTTGTGAACTTTTTTTCCTTTTGTAGACCCCAGAAACTCTTCATCAAGCCAAGATTTTCCTTCAACTGTATTTTTTCCATTCAAAGAGCAATATTTTATCAGCACACGAATTTTTTTTTCATCTTTTTTCAAATAACAAAAGTAGCTACACTCACAACGCAATATCTCACAAAATAATTATCGGTTTGCTTTCAAATTTTTACACGTATTGCATGAAGGTTGGTACTAAGTAAAAATCATATGGATTTGATACTAGCACAGCCATCTGTCCATCAGATCGGGGATTTTTTAATTGGCCTAATAATATTAAATGTTTGATTGTTTTACAGCTGCTCCTGATGAAGGAATAGTATCATTCCGAAAGCTCGGGTATTAGAAAAGAAGAGTAACTACATGTCTGTTGTTGATGATCGAAATAAATCTCATTTGGTACTTTGAATCTTTACACATGTGATTTTTGCTTCAGCTTCAAATGCCGCCCTTGGCGACCGCATACCCTGCTTCCCCTCTAGCGACGGCCCTGGTCAGGATTGCTGATTCTCGAAATCTAAAAGACAATTCTCGTATAAATAATCAATTATTGCGAAAATGATTTTCCGCCTTTTCTCGATTTTTTTAGCTCGACGTAGATTTGGAGACGATTCCGTCCATTCGAACTGCCTCACGCAATAAGTTCAACTTTTCTATACCATTTTTGTAGTACGATTTCTTTTTCGCTCTAAAATAGGTCTCAGTTTCGGCGATTACTTCTCCATTGGCGCTAAATTTTTTTCCAGGGAGCATTTTTTTGAGGTCTGAGAATAGGAAAAAGTCGCTGGGGGCCAGATCTGGCCAGTACGGTGGATGCAGAACAATTCGAATCCCAATTCATGCAATTTTGCTATTGTTTTCATTGATTCGTGACACGGCGCATTGTCTCGTTGAAACAGCACCTTTTTTCTTCAAATGGGGCCATTTATTGAAGATTTCATCCTTCAAACGATCCAATATAGCTATATTATAATGATGTTGATGGTCTGACCCTTTTGGTGGTAATCGATGAATATTATACCTTGTGCATCCTAGATAACTGATGCCATAACCTTGCTGACTGTAGAGTTTTCCTCGCTTTGGATTCGGTTCATCGTGTGCAGTCCACTCAGCTGTCTGTCGATTGGACTCTGGAGTGAAATGATGGAGCCATGTTGCATCCACTGTTACATATCAACGCAAAAATTCAGGTTTATTGCACTTAAACAGCTTCAAACACTGCTCAGAATCATTAACACGTTGTTGCTTTTGATCGATTGTAAACTCGCGCGGCACCCATTTTGCACACAGCTTTCTCATGTACAGGGTGGGCAAATAAGTGAGGTAAGCGGCTATATCTCAGAATCCACTCATCGTAGAGACTTGCGGTAAAAATGCTTACCACTAAAGTGTACAAGAAAACACACTGGAAATTGTTTTGAAGTTAATACCTATACCGCTCGGGCGCATAATAGCTATCGTGTAGTAGAAAAATGAATTTCACTCGAAAATGTTTTATATAAAGTCGAAGAAAAAAAATCATCACTGTAATCTTTGGGAAATTCTCTGTCTTTTTGAACTGTCACTTTCGATTTCACGACATCAAATGAGGGTAGGGGAAAGGGAGAAATCTGACTGATTGAAATGCCTGTTACTTCAGTTTGGCTCAACATTTTTGAGCATATTGGATCTCGTCTTAGAGATAATATCTTGTTGATTGAGGACACAATATACTCATGATAAATTTGTCTTTGCTGCTTTCGATAGGGGGCGCTAAGTCAGAAGTTCATTGTTTTGTTCATATTACTCCGAAATTTCAAATGTAATAGGATTTTTTTAACAGAAACCGAAATTTCATCAAATTTGCATGAAAAAACCTGAAGGTCGCAAAGCGTAGTTTCAGGCGTTCTGGAGTTATCGCCGAAAGAAGATATTCTTCAACTGATGCACTGCGAAAAACCAAATTGTGTCTTTAGTTTCTGACAGAAACAGAAATCCCATCAAATTTGAATTAAAAAACCAGAAGGTCACAAAGCGATAGCTTCAGCCTACCCTGCCTCCCCTTTAGCGACGGCCCTGATCAGGATTGCTAATTCTCGAAATCTAAAAGTCAATTCTCGTAAAGATAATCAATTATTGCGAAAATAATTCTCCCCTTTTCTTGATTTTTTTAGCTCGACGTAGATTTGGAGACGATTCCGTCCATTCGAACTGCCTCACGCAATAAGTTCACGCTACATATTTCCAACTGCAATCGAGCAGGTGCAAAGCGTTGAATTGAAAGCTCCTTTTCACTGTATAAATTCGTCTGAGAGAAAGCATTTCACCGTAACCGCAGCCACAAAAGTGGGACTTGGGTTGTGATTCAATTGTGTTGGAGAAAACGCGAATGAGGATGATTCAAAGGATTCGCAGTCGTCCCTTCGGCTCGTAGAATCTATTCCTGCAGGACGAGGAGAAATATTCGTTTAATTTACGTTAGAGAATGGCAAAAGCAAACAACCATGATTCGACTTTGGCCCTTGACTTTTTCGATATTAGATTTATGTGCACTCTGCATGAAAGTGGCAGAGGTCTATCTGAGACTGGTATTTCAGACACGTTTGGTTTTTTTTCCGTCAGTTCAACAGTCATGCGTTAAAGGATATTTGCTCGTCATAATTCACGGGATCGTAGGGATGAAAGTTGGATATTGGGCTCTTAATCGATGTCCTATAAGGAAGGAATTTCCACCGAAAGTCCAAAAATGCTTCAAGCATTGTGTTATGTCATTGTCTGACCTTCAGAATCTAAGGAGGATCATTTCAGTTGAGGATTTCAGGAGGATCTCGACAAATCTTCAAAAAAAGTAGAATTAAGATAAACAATTAAACGTGGTTGAATCAACCCTCCCCATCCTTCTTCAAGAAACCCGCAAGACAACTGAATAACAATTCCGTGAAAGAAGATTTTTAGCAGGTTATGTATTGATATATTGCCTATTGAATTCTGTTTGTTCTCTGGTTTATTATGATGGAAAATCATTAATTAGTTTTTGGCCTATAAATTACAATTTGATTCTTTCTTATACTTCAATTCATTGTGATGATTTCAATTGTCATCATTCAATGTTGTATATGATGGAAATTATAACATTTATTGCTCCTTTCTGGTTCTTTTCTTTTTTGTTTTCAGATTTAATTGCAATGTATGCGTTGTCAACTTCTGGTGAAGAGGAAGGATAAAAGGATTTTATTCGAATGAAGAGAAGCCCTTCAATATAAATGTGTCAGCTTATTTTGTAAACAAACACATAAACCAATCACCACATCTATACGGAGAGACAGCGTTTTTGCTGAGGTTTTAATCTGTTCTCTTGTATCATACGTTGAAATGTGAAATGAAATACGTTACATTTTCCTCTGCTAATACTGAGATTCTTAGATACATATGCTTCATTGTTTGAAATTAATAATTTGTATTGCTCTTTCTGGGTTTAATTTTCAATACCATTCAGATGAGAATCTCGTTGTCAGGGTGAACCAAATTAGATACTTACTCTTCAACTCAAAACTCAGATAATTCATTAGTTTTCGAAGTTTTATCATTGTCGATAATGAAACATTTATCGGATATAAAGAAAATTGAAAAATGGCGTGAAGTGGAAAGTTCTCATAACTTCTTGATTACTGGTGCTGAACAATTGTATGCTTGCTTGTTTTTTGGATGAAAGAAAATACGATAATGATTTTTAGTTGTTTGATATGTTAAGCGGGAGAACACAAACACTGTATAAAACAGTAATTATTATAATATTATTAACTGATGAATACTGAATACAATTGAATACTGAATGGATAACTTATGAATTGATACCGAATGGTGCATTGGGCGAGTAAGCATCGAGTTGAACCACAGAGGAGTTCTTCTTCTTCTTGTGTAAACCTTAACATCGCGGCCTTGAGAGGTTCGACTTTCAATAAATGACTTTCATGACCGTCCAATTGTCAGGCGATAGGTTACTTGATTCTTGCTAGATATTAAACCTCCATCTTATGTACACTGAGCTTGAAAACACCACTCTATGTCCACTGCTGGATGAAGATCTACGATTCTTCCCAAACGCCATTTAAGTGAGGGATAATAGTAATAACTGAGGAATACTAAATAGTTATTGAATACTGAATGGATAACTAGAGGTCAAAGCATGGTGCGAGTAATTATAGAGTTGAACCACAGTTGAATTCCTCTTGTTTCTGTGTAAGTCTAAACAGGTGCTGTAAACAAGAAAAGAATGCATTCTACATGCCCTTTCTTCAGTACATTCCATTGATGCAATAATTTGTTTTTTATCGCAATAAGTTTTGAAGTTATGATATGAACTTGGGTTTTTTTTTATGTAAACCATAGAAATTTCTGTAACAAATATAATCGTGTTTTCCCCTTTTCAAAAATAAATAACATGCTATACACTGTGTCCGTAAAGTATGGAATAAATTCATTTTTAACTAAACAGTCCATTTTAAGAAATAATCCTGAAACACGTCGATATTTGATTTCAATATACCGTATTTTAAAATAATAATCTAATGTGTGCTCATAAAGTAACGCGTAACATTCTTTTTTGGTTAAATTAACAATATCATCAAAAATACTTATTGTCTAGCGGCAATTGGTTTGAATGTAACACCCTGCAGTTCGTTACATTTTTAGGTTAATAAAACAAACATGTTTGGTACTTGTGGTCTAGCAGACATAATATGAAGGGAATTATTTCTTATCAATTAAAAAAAACATAGTTGTCTTGTTTTTTGTGAAATGTCATTATTTGTTCATTGCCGCTTGACAATAAGTATTTTTGATAATATTGTTGATTTAACTAATAAAGAATGATACGCGTTACTTTATGAGCACTCACAAAACTATTGTATTTCAGTCCACCCTGTTTTTGGAATCAGCTCAGCTAAAATAAACGGAAAATTGAGACAAAATGGGAGTGTTTCATAAAAAAAAAAATTACAGTGACGTAATTACTCGAAAGTAATTCACTCTGCATATAAGATTATTATTTCAAAATACGGTAAATTAAAATAAAAAATCGACATGTTTCAGGATTATTCCTTAAAATGGTCTGTTTAGCTGAAAATGAATTTGTTCCATACTTTACGGACACAGTGTATGTAATATAATGCAAAAAGCTGTTCTTTTAGGTACTGCAAGGACGCTGAGAAAATTCTTAGGAGGCGAAGGACAGGTCCAAGGATCGCGTGTAAGAGTTCGAAGAGAACCAGGGGGACAACAAGGACCGGACACGACCAAGTTCTGCCCTTCTGATATTTTAAATATCTGGGATTGAGTGAATGTTCCTCTTAGCGAGGAGTGAGAAGCCGACGGCGAGGAGATATCCTACGCGTATAGGCTAAGGTCGAAGAAGATAATCACTGAAAAGTTCAAAAGTCCTTTCAGATATTGGGTTGATTGATCTACAGATATATTCTACTACAGCGTTAATTGGTTTTATTATTTTTGAAATTTATTTGAAAGTTTATTACTTTTCCAGTTTTGGATGAGTACATATATTTTGGATTTGTTTCAAAACTCTCGGTGTTGTGGTCACTGAAATATTGAATAATTTTTACTGGTTCTGGCCTTATGATCAGTATGAAATTTCCCACGGAGCTTGAAATTGTGATTTTTGTATCTGAATACCAAATGGCATTTAAATCGCGAATTTTTAGTTACAGTTATGCTAGATAACGAACATAATCGCTGCATTCGAGATGCTTTTTTTCTAGAGTAATCATGTTGTAAACATGATTTTGTAAACAAGAATGTCTTATTGAATTCAACGACGAATTCATCATGAGTGAGTCGTTCGAGACCATTCTCGGACCAAAATTCGAAAATACAGAATACGAAACCATCATCAAATTCGATTCTGTTCGACCGGCCGTATACACGATAACTTTCGAACGAAATGGCCTAGACACTATAGACATTTGAAGGGTAGGTCTGCATGAACTTGGTTGAGTTCCAGCCAAGGATTCTTCCGTTTACATGGCCGCTCTGAAATTACCAACTCAATTACTTTTTGAAATAAAACTTTTCGACAACAATAAAACATTTCAAGGAGAATATTGGAGAAACAAACAGATCAGATATAGATAGAATATATTCAATCGACTTTATTTGTTTATTCAAGTGAACTCCTACTCCTGAGATACCTTCTCGGTCTCATATGTTCCTGTTACCAAATTTGGACACCAAGTTCTTGATTCTTCTTTCGAATTTACCCATTTTACACTCGAAAATAATATTCAAACTTAAAAATTCGTAACAGAAACATATGATGAATGAGGAGGTATCCGGGAAGCAGATCTTCTGTAGGCAACTAATCATACACGATTGAGTTTTATATGTTGCCTCTTCAATTATACCCCTGCTCCTGATATACCTCCTCTATCACATATGTTCCTGTTACCAAATTCGGACACCAAGTTCTTGATTCTTCGTTCGAATTCACTCATTTCACACACGGAAATCACATTCCAACCTAATCATTCGTATCAGGAAAATATGATGAACGAGGAGGTATCCGGCTGGAAAATCTTCTATAGGCAACCAATCAATCACGACTGAGTTTGATTTGTTGCCTACCCATTTATACTCCTGCCCCTGATATACCTCCTCGATCTCATATGTTCCTGTTACCAAATTCAGACACCAAATTCGTGATTCTTTCTTCGAAGTCACCCATTTCACACACGAAAATCACATTCAAACTCAAAATTTCGTAACAGGGACATACGATGAATGGGGAGGTATCCGGGTAGCAGATTTTCTATAAGCAACCAATCATACATGATTGAGTTTTATGTGTTGCCTCTTCAATTAAACCTCTGCTCCTGATATACCTCCCCCATCACATATGTTCCCGTTACCAAATTCGCACATCAAGTTCTCGATTCTCCGTTTGAATTTACCCATTTCACACACGAAAATCACATCCAAACTTAATTATTCGTATCAGGAAAATATCATGAATGAGGAGGTATCCGGGTGGCAAATCTTCTATAGGCAACCAATCAATCACGACTGAGTTTGATTTGTTGCCTACTCATTCATACTCTTGCTACTGATATACCCCCTCGATCTCATATGGTCCTGTTACCAAATTCGTGATTCTCCGTTTGAATTCACCCATTTCACACACGAAAATCACATCCAAACTTAATTATTCGTATCAGGAAAATATGATGAATGAGGAGGTATCCGGGTGGCAGATCTTTTATAGGCAACCAATCGTATGGGATTACGTTTTATGTGTTGCCTATTCGATTATACTCCTGCTCCTGATATACCTCCTCAGTTTCATATGTTCCTGTTACCAAATTCGGACACAGTATTCTTCATTCTTCACATACGAAAATCACATTCAAACCTATTGTTCATTAATGAAGTTAGGTAAAGTATTTCCAAAGTCACTTGAAGGAAGCCAGAATATTCCGATTATACAAGGGTTGTCCAAGTTACCAGTAATTCCTTTGGGGATTTATTGAACAATACTTTCAAATAAACTCCGGTATATAGTGGATCGCTGTATACACTTCGAAGGGGCATCTGTGTGTTTTTATGGACACTTTCAAGTGACTTTGGATATACTAAATATCCGAAATTACCAAAATACATAATTTGTGACGTCGATTTATATACATAGGCGTACAACTTTGCCGTTTTTTCCCGAATTTCCAAGCTTTATTGTACAAAACTTGTTATACATTTATGGTTCAAAGTATTGTCAATCGCTGGCTATTACTTCGTCCCATTTTGAAGAGACTGGTCATCTTTTGATACGATCCACGAATCGATCCATTTTTCTTTTTCTTAATAGGACCAGAAGGGCTGGTCAGCCAGGTTGTGTGCCAATGATTAAAATAAGTGATAGTCCAAGAAAGTAAAGTATGGAGAACACGGCGGGTGGGGTAGGACATTTCCAAGTATGTCTTGTCCACTTTCGCAACATGGGTCATGCTGTAAAATCACTTTATCATGTCTCTCGTTGCATTGCGGCTGTTTGTGCTTCAAAGCTCGGCTAGAAAGCATTAATTGCGTTCGATAACGATCGCTTGTGATTGTTTCAGTTGGTTTTAACAACTCATAATGTACTACTCCCAGATGGTCCAACTAAATACCAGCTTTTAGCTGTTTAATCAGGAATAAATACTAAGCATGACCTTGGAACCGTAGGGTTGGAGGCGGCTGCAGCCTCTTCATCGTTCTCTCCAACGTACAACACGTGCGTCGACTCCGATACCGCCATCTGGAATAGCTTCACGCGCGATATTTTCCGCTGCAATTTTCCGAAGTGACTTTGTTTCGGTGAGAATTTTTTTGCCGCTGATTTTTGGGATAGAGATATTTAGATTTAAGTGAAAGTTGTTTGAAAAACTTCAAAAATGTGGGTGATTTTGTGCTGTGTTTTCGTTTTGGCTCAGACCGCGGCTGCTTACGAGAGGAGAATTTTTGGTAAGTTTGGAGTCAACAAATTTTTCTGTGATTTTTTTTTTGAAGTATAAAATTTTTCCGTGACGAAATTGTTATCATCATAAATTTCTGGTATCACAGCCGAAAACGATGGAAGTAATTGATTGGCAACAAGTAAACAATATTATGGAACGTGAATATTCGGTATGATTTTTCTGTTCCAGTATACCTCTAAATTCATTAAACGAAATGTGAGAATTCATCTGATTTTATGAAGAGAATTAACATAATTTATTCCAATTAAATGCCTTTCAATGGTAAATATCAGCATTTATTGTTCTGTTGTTTGGAAAATTGTTCAACCGAAAGATCTTGAAAAACTTTGAATTTGGTCGGAAAACACTTTCATTGTACCCATTTGAGTTGCTATTTTAATGTCAACAAAATTTCTTAGACAATGCAATGAATTATGTTCAATGAAAAATATTTGTGACATAAATATGAATATTGAAAAAAAAAGTTTGAGAGTGAAACAATCAAAAAGAATAATATCATTCCAATAAAAAAAACTCTCGAATACCAAATCAATCAATTTTTGAAAGTTAGAAAAAATGTGTTGAACCGTTAAAAATAGAGTTTTTACATCTTGTTTCATATGACAATCCTCAATTTCCCGATTAAATTTAATCATCCATATTATTTCAGAAATAAATGATTCAATTACACGAGAAGCACTAAATTTTAAATTTCATTTATACTCCATGAAATCTCTGATTTCAATTTCGATGCAGTTGATCTGAATAGCTGGAAATCATGAGACCGGAACTGCCATTTCCAAGTATGTCTTGTCCACTTTCGCAACATGTGTTCATACTGAAAAATCACTTTATCATGGTTCTCGTTGTATTGCGGTCAATTGTTTTTCAAATCTCGGCTCAAATGCATTAATTGTGTTTGAAAACGATGGCTTGTGATTGTTTCAGTTGGTTTGAAAAACTCATAATACACAACGCCGAGTAGGTCCCACTAAATACCTGCTTTTAGCTGTTTAAGGGTCAGGAATAAATACTAAGCATGACCTTGTAACCGTCGCGTTGGGGGCGGCTGCAGCCTCTTTATGATTTAGTCTTCATCGTTCTCTCCAACTTACAACCCGTGCGTCGCCCCCGATACCGCTCTCTGGAATAGCTTCAAGCGCGATTTTCCGCTGCAATTTTCCGAAGTGACTTTGTTTCGGTGGAAAATTTTTTTGGCGCTGATTTTTGGGAAGTAGATATTTGAACTATTAGTACTGATTTAAGTGAAGGTTTTTCCAGAGGACTTTGAAAATGTGGGTGATTATGTGCTGTTTGTTCGTTTTGGCTCAGACTACGGCCGCTTACGAGTGGAGAATTTTTGGTGAGTTGGGGGCCAACAAATTTTTTTGGAATTTGTTTTTTTGAAGTTTGAAATATTTCCGTGACAAAACTGTTTTTGAGATAAATTTCTGCTTTTACAGACGAAAACGATGAAAATAATTGATTGGCAACACGTGAAGAATATTATGGAACGTGAATATTCTGTATAATTTTTCTGTTCTCGTATACCGCTCAATGCATTGAACGAAATTTGAGAGTAAATTTAACTTAACGAAGATAATTAACACCATTTGTTCCAATTCATTGCCTTCCAATGGTAAACATCAGTATTTATCGATCTGCTGTTTGGAAAATTGTTCAACTGGAAAAACTTGAAAAAACTCTGAATTTGGTAGGAAAACACTATCATTGTATCAATTTGAGTTGTGATTTTTATGTCGACAAAATTTCTTAGACAAAGCAATAAATTTTGTTCAATGAAAAATATTTGTGATATAAATATGAAAAAAAAAAGTTGGAGAGTGGAACAAATCAAAGTAATTAATATCATTCAAATAGAAAAACTCTCGAATACAGAATCATAGCGTCGAATAAATATACATTTTTGGACAATAAAATTTTGAAAGTAAAAAAAAAAGTGTTACACCATTAAAACTGGAGTTTTAACACGTCGTTCCATATGACAATCTTGAATTTTTCGATTAAATTCAATCATTTTTATAAATTCCAAAAAAAATGATTGATTCTTAAGCTCGAAAGGCACTTAATTTTAAATTTAATTCAAATTCCGTGAAATCTCTGATTTCAATCTCGATACAGTTGATCTGAATAACTGGGAATCATGGGACCGGAAGTGCCATTTCCAAGTATGTCTTGTCCACTTTCGCAACCTGAGGTCATGCTGTAAAATCATTTTTTAATGTCTCTCGTTATATTAAGGCTGTTTTTTTTTCAAATTTGGCTCGAATGCATTAATTGTGTTCGATAACGATCGCTTGTGAGTGATTATTGCAGTTGGTTTTAGCAATTCATGATACTCTATGCCGATAGGGTTCAACTAAGTACTGAGCATGACCATGGAACCGTAGGGTTGGGGGTGGCTGAAGCATCTTTATGATTTACTCTCCATCGTTCTCCCCAACGTACCATACGTGCGTCGAGACTCCGATACCGCTGTCTGGAATATCTTCCCGCGCGAATTTCCGCTAAAATTTTCCGAAGTAACTGTGTTTCGGTGGAAAAAATTTTTGCCGCTGATTTTCGGGATATAGATATTTAAACTATCAGTACTGATTTAAGTGGAGGTTTTTCTGAAGAACTTTTAAAATGTGGGTGATTTTGTGCTATGTGTTCGTGATCGCGGCAGCTTACGAGTGGAGAATTTATGGTGAGTTGGGAGGCCAACTAATTTTTTTGGAATTTTTTTTTTTGGAGTTTGAAATATTTCCGTGACAAAATTGTTTTCAACATAAATTTCTGGTATGACAGCCGAAAACGATAAAAATAATTGATTGGCAAAACGTAAACAATATTACGGAATGTAAATATTCTGTATAATTTTTCTGTTCTACCGCTGAATTCTATGAAAGAAATGTGAGAGTTAATTTACATTTTCGAAGAGAATAACATCATTTGTTCCAATTAAATTTCAATTATTGTTTTGCTCTTTGGAAAATTGTTCAACTGGAAGTTCTTGAAAAAACTTTGAATTTGGTCGGAAAACACTTTCATGGTATAGTATATTCAAAGTCACTTGAACTATTCCATAAAAACGCTTGGCCAGATGTCCCTTTGAAGTGGATACTGCGATCCGCTAAATACTGGGATTTATTTGAAAGTATTGTTAAGCAATGAATTCACTGGCACCAAAGGAATTTCTGTAAACTTGGGCAACCCTTGTATAATCGAAACATTCTGGCTTCCTCCAAGTGACTTTCGATATACCATACTCATTTGAGTAGCGATATTAATGTCAACAAAATTTCTTAGACAAAGCATTAAATTATGTTCAATGAAAAATATTTGTGATATAAATATGATTATTGAAAAAAAAAGTTAGAGAGTGAAACAATCAAAGAGATTGAAATCATTCAAATAGAAAAACTCTCGGATACCAAATCATGGCGTCGAATGAATGTATATTTTTTAATGATCAATTTTTGAAAATTGGAAAATTTTTGGTGAGTTGGGACAAACAAATATTTTTGGAATTTTTTTCTCTGGAGTTTGAAATATTTCCGTGACAAAATTGTTTTCAACATAAATTTCTGGTATGACAGCCGAAAACGATAAAAATAATTGATTGGCAAAACGTAAACAATATTACGGAATGTAAATATTCTGTATAATTTTTCTGTTCTACCGCTGAATTCTATGAAAGAAATGTGAGAGTTAATTTACATTTTCGAAGAGAATAACATCATTTGTTCCAATTAAATTTCAATTATTGTTTTGCTCTTTGGAAAATTGTTCAACTGGAAGTTCTTGAAAAAACTTTGAATTTGGTCGGAAAACACTTTCATGGTATAGTATATTCAAAGTCACTTGAACTATTCCATAAAAACGCTTGGCCAGATGTCCCTTTGAAGTGGATTCTGCGATTCGCTAAATACTGGGATTTATTTGAAAGTATTGTTAAGCAATGAATTCACTGGCACCAAAGGAATTTCCTTAAACTTGGGCAACCCTTGTATAATCGAAACATTCTGGCTTCCTCCAAGTGACTTTGGATATACCATACTCATTTGAGTTGCGATATTAATGTCAACAAAATTTCTTAGACAAAGCATTATGTTCAATGAAAAATATTTGTGATATAAATATGATTATTGAAAAAAAAAGTTAGAGAGTGAAACAATCAAACAGATTAAAATCATTCAAATAGAAAAACTCTCGGATACCAAATCATGGCGTCGAATGAATGTATATTTTTAAATGATCAATTTTTGAAAATTGGAAAATTTTTGGTGAGTTGGGACTAACAAATATTTTTGGAATTTTTTTCTCTGAAGTTTGAAATATTTCCGTGACAAAATTGTTTTTAAGATAAATTTCTGCTTTCACAGACGAAAACGATGAAAATAATTGATTGGCAACACGTGAAGAATATTATGGAACGTGAATATTCTGTATAATTTTTCTGTTCTAGTATACCGCTCAATGCATTGAACGAAATTTGAGAGTTGATTTAACTTAACGAAGAGAATTAACACCATTTGTTCCAATTCATTGCTTTCCAATGGTAAATATCAGCATTTATCGATCTGCCGTTTGGAAAATTGTTCAACTGATAAAACTTGAAAAAACTCTGAATTTGGTAGGAAAACACTATCATTGTATCAATTTGAGTTGTGATTTTTATGTCAACAAAATTTCTTAGACAAAGCAATAAATTCTGTTCAATGAATACTATTCGTGATATAAATATGAAAAAAAAAAGTTGGACAGTGAAACAAATCAAAGAGATTAATATCATTCAAATAGAAAAACTCTCGAATACAGAATCATAGCGTCGAATAAATATACATTTTTGGACAATAAAATTTTGAAAGTAAAAAAAAATGTGTTACACCATTAAAAATGGAGTTTTAACACGTCGTTCCATATGACAATCTTGAATTTTTCGATTAAATTCAATCATTTTTATAAATTCCAAAATAAATGATTGATTCAAAAACTCGAAAGGCACTTAATTTTAAATTTAATTCAAATTCCGTGAAATCTCTGATTTCAATCTCGATACAGTTGATCTGAATAACTGGGAATCATGGGACCGGAAGTGCCATTTCCAAGTATGTCTTGTCCACTTTCGCAACCTGAGGTCATGCTGTAAAATCATTTTTTAATGTCTCTCGTTATATTAAGGCTGTTTTTTTTTCAAATTTGGCTCGAATGCATTAATTGTGTTCGATAACGATCGCTTGTGAGTGATTATTGCAGTTGGTTTTAGCAATTCATGATACTCTATGCCGATAGGGTTCAACTAAGTACTGAGCATGACCATGGAACCGTAGGGTTGGGGGTGGCTGAAGCATCTTTATGATTTACTCTCCATCGTTCTCCCCAACGTACCATACGTGCGTCGAGACTCCGATACCGCTGTCTGGAATATCTTCCCGCGCGAATTTCCGCTAAAATTTTCCGAAGTAACTGTGTTTCGGTGGAAAAAATTTTTGCCGCTGATTTTCGGGATATAGATATTTAAACTATCAGTACTGATTTAAGTGGAGGTTTTTCTGAAGAACTTTTAAAATGTGGGTGATTTTGTGCTATGTGTTCGTGATCGCGGCAGCTTACGAGTGGAGAATTTATGGTGAGTTGGGGGGCCAACTAATTTTTTTGGAATTTTTTTTTTTTGGAGTTTGAAATATTTCCGTGACAAAATTGTT
Source organism: Harmonia axyridis (assembly GCF_914767665.1). NCBI lineage: Eukaryota > Metazoa > Arthropoda > Insecta > Coleoptera > Coccinellidae > Harmonia > Harmonia axyridis. Next base: position 5,693,591 of record NC_059508.1, read on the forward strand.
TCCAACATAAATTTCTGGTATGACAGCCGAAAACGATAAAAATAATTGATTGGCAAAACGTAAACAATATTACGGAATGTAAATATTCTGTATAACTTTTCTGTTCTACCGCTAAATTCTATGAAAGAAATGTGAGAGTTAATTTACATTTTCGAAGAGAATAACATCATTTGTTCCAATTAAATTTTAATTATTGTTTTGCTCTTTGGAAAATTGTTCAACTGGAAGTTCTTGAAAAAACTTTGAATTTGGTCGGAAAACACTTTCATGGTATAGTATATTCAAAGTCACTTGAACTATTCCATAAAAACGCTTGGCCAGATGTCCCTTTGAAGTGGATACTGCGATCCGCTAAATACTGGGATTTATTTGAAAGTATTGTTAAGCAATGAATTCACTGGCACCAAAGGAATTTCTGTAAACTTGGGCAACCCTTGTATAATCGAAACATTCTGGCTTCCTCCAAGTGACTTTGGATATACCATACTCATTTGAGTTGCGATATTAATGTCAACAAAATTTCTTAGACAAAGCATTAAATTATGTTCAATGAAAAATATTTGTGATATAAATATGATTATTGAAAAAAAAAGTTAGAGAGTGAAACAATCAAAGAGATTAAAATCATTCAAATAGAAAAACTCTCGGATACCAAATCATGGCGTCGAATGAATGTATATTTTTAAATGATCAATTTTTGGAAATTGGAAAATTTTTGGTGAGTTGGGACTAACAAATATTTTTGGAATTTTTTTCTCTGAAGTTTGAAATATTTCCGTGACAAAATTGTTTTCAAGATAAATTTCTGCTTTCACAGACGAAAACGATGAAAATAATTGATTGGCAACACGTGAAGAATATTATGGAACGTGAATATTCTGTATAATTTTTTTGTTCTAGTATACCGCTCAATGCATTGAACGAAATTTGAGAGTTGATTTAACTTAACGAAGAGAATTAACACCATTTGTTCCAATTCATTGCTTTCCAATGGTAAATATCAGCATTTATCGATCTGCCGTTTGGAAAATTGTTCAACTGATGAAACTTGAAAAAACTCTGAATTTGGTTGGAAAACACTTTCATTGTACTAATTTGAGTTGCTATTTTAATGGCAACAAAATTTCTTAGACTAAGCAATAAATTTTGTTCAATGAAGAATATTTGTGATATAAATATGAAAAAAAAAAGTGGAGAGTGAAACAAATCAAAGAGATTAATATCATTCAAATAGAAAAACTCTGGAATACAGAAACATAGCGTCGAATAAATATACATTTTTGAACAACAAAATTTTAAAAGTTAGAAAAAGGTATTACACTATAAAAACTGGAGTTTTTACATCACGTTTCATATAAGAATCTTCAATTCTCCGATTAAATTCAATCATAAATGATGGATTCAAATACTCTACGCCGAGATGGCCCAACTAAGTACTGAGCATGACCATGGAACCGTAGGGTTGAGGGTTGCAGAAGATTCTTTATGATTTAGTCTTCATCGTTCTCCCCAACCTACCACACGTGCGTCGACTCCGATTCCGCTCTCTGGAATAGCTCCGCGCGCGATTTTCCGCAGCATTTTCCGAAGTTACTGTGTTTTGGTGAAGACTTTTTTTTGCCGTTGATTTTAGGGATGTAGATATTTTATTTATTAGTACTGATTAGAGTGAAGGTTTTTTTGAAGAACTTTAAAAATGTGGGTGAATTTTTGGTGTTTGTTCGTTTTGGCCCAGACCGCGGCTTATTACGAGTGGAGAATTTTTGGTGAGTTAAGGGCCAACTTAATTTTTCGGAATTTTTTTTTGAAGTTCGAAATATTTCAGTGTCAAAATTGATTTCAACATAAATTTCTGGTATCACAGACAAAAACGATAAAAATAATTGATTGGCAACACGTAAACCATATTTAAAATGTGAATATTCTGTATAATTTTTCTGTTCTAGTCTACCACTCAATTCACTGAAAGAAATGTGAGAGTTAATTTACATTTTCGAAGAAAATCAACATAATTCGTTCCAATTAATGGCTTTCAATGATAAACATCAGCATTTATTGTTCTTCCGTTTGGAAAATTGTTCAAGTGGAAGTTCTTGAAAAAACTTTGAATTTGGTCGGAAAACACATTCATTGTACCCATTTGAGTTGCGATTTTAATGTCAACAAAATTTCTCAGACAAAGCATTTAATTATGTTCGATGAAAAATATTCGTGATATAAATATGAATATTGAAAAAAAAAGTTGGAGATTGAAACAAATCAAAGAGATTAATATCATTCAAATAAATAAACTCCCGTATACCGTATCATATCGTCGAATGAATATACATTATTAAACAATCAATTTTTGAAAATTAGAAAAAATGTGTGAAACCATTAAAAATAGAGTTTTTACATCTCGTTTCATATGAAAATCTTCAATTTCTCGATTAAATTTGATCATCTATATAAATTCAGAAATGAACGATTGATTCAAACACTCGAAATTCACTAAATTTTAAATTTCATTCATATTCCATAAAATCTCTGATTCAAATTTCGATGCAGTTGATTTGAATAGCTGGGAATCATGGAACCGAAAGTGCCATTTCCAAGTATGTCTTGTCCACTTTCCCAACATTGGGTCATGCTGTGAAATCACTTTATCATGTCTCTCGTTTAATGAGGCCGTTTTTTTTTTCAAAGCTCGTCTTAAATGCATTAATTGTGTTCGATAACTATCGCTAGTGATTGTTTCAGTTGGTTTTAACATCTCATTCACACTACGCCGTCTAACGGTGTTCTCACTAAATACTGAGCATGACCATGAAATCGTAGGGTTGGGGGTAGCTGGAGCCTCTTTTTGATTTAGTCTTCATCGTTCTCTCCAACTTACAACTCGTGCGTTGCCCCCGATACCGCTCTCTGGAATAGCTTCACGCGCGATTTTCAGCGACAATTTTCCGAAGTGACCGTGTTTTGTGGAAAATTTTTTGCCGCTAATTTTTGGGATGTTAAGTGAAGGTTTTTTTAAAGAACTTTAAAAATGTGGATGATTTTGTACTGTTTGTTTGTTTTGGCCCTGACTGCGGCTGCTTATGAGTGGCGAATTTTTGGTGAGTTGGGGGGCAACAAATTTTTTTGAAATTTTTCTTTTTTTAAGATTAAAACATTGCCGTGACGAAATTGTTTTCAACATAAATTTCTGGTATCACAGCCGAAAAGGATAAAATAATTGTTTGGCAACACGTAAACAATATCATGGAACGTGAATATTCTGTATAATTTTTATGTTCTAGTATACCGCTTAATTCATTGAAAGAAATGTGAGAGTAACTTCACATTTGCGAACAGAATTAACATCAATTGTTCCAATTAAATGCCTTTCAACGATAAACATCAGCATTTATTGTTCTGCCGTTTGGAAAATTGTTCAACTGGAAGTTCTTAAAAAAACTTTGAATTCGGTCGGAGAACACTTTCATTGTACTTATTCGAGTTGCGATCTTAATTTCAACGAAATTTCTTAGACAAAGCAATACATTCTGTTCAATGAAAAATATTTGTGATATGAATATCGAAAGAATAAATTTGGAGAGTGAAACAAATCGAAGAGATCAATATCATTCAAATAGGAAAACTCTCGAATACCAAATCAAAGCGTCGATTGAATATAAATTTTTAAACAATCATATTTTGAAAATTAGAAAAAATGTTTTAAACCATCAAAAATAAAAGATTTTACATCTCGTTTCATATGAGAATCTTCAATTTTCCAATTAAATTCAATCATCTATATAAATTTAGAAATAAATGATTGATTCAAGAACTCGAAAAGCACTTAGTTTCAAATTTCGTTCAAATTCCGTGAAACTCTGATTTCAATATCGATGCAGTTGATCTGAAGAGCTGGGAATTATGTGAAGGTTTTCTTAAAGAACTTTAAAAATGTGGGTGATTTTGTGCTGTTTGTTCGTTTTGGCCCAAACCGCGGAAGCTTACGAGTGGAGAATTTTTGGTAAGTTGGGGCCCACAAATTCTCCTCGAAATTTTTTTAGAAGTTAAAAATTTTCCTAGACAAAATTGTTCTTAAAAAAAATTTCTAGTTGCACAGCTGAAAATGATGGAAATAATTGATTAGCAACACGTAAACAATATTATGGAACGTGAATATTCTATTCAATTTTTCTGTTCTACTTTAGCACTAAATTCATTGAACGAAATGTATAGATAATCTAACTTTATGAAGAGAATTAACACCATTTGTTTCAATTGAATGTCTTTCAATTGTAAACATCAGCATTTATTGTTCTGTTATTTAAAAAATTGTTCATCCGAAAGTTCTTGAAAAAACTTTGAATTTTGTCGGAAAACATATTCATTGTACTCATTTGAGTTGCGATTTTAATGTCAACAAAATTTCTTAGACAATGCAATAAATTCTGTTCAATGAAAAATATTCTTGATATAAATATGAATATCGAAAAAAAAGGTGGAGAATCAAACAATCAGACAAATCAATATCATTTAAATGAAAATTTCTCGAATACCAAATCATCGCGTCGAATAAATATACATTTTTGAATAATGAAAGTTAGAAAAAATGTGTTAAACCATTGCAAATAGAGTTTTACATCTCGTTTTTTATGAGATCTTCAATTTCCAATTAATTTCAATCATCTATATAAATTCAGAAATAAATGATTAAAAAACTTGAAAGGCAGTCAATTTAAAATTTCATTCATTTTCCATGAAATCTCTGATTTCAATTTCGATGCTGTTGATCTGAATAGCTGGGAATTATGGGACCGGGAGTGCCATTTTCAAGTATGTCTTGTCCACTCTCGCAACATGGGGTCATGCTGTAAAACCACTTTATCATGTCTCTCGTTGTATTGCGGCCGTTTGTTTTTCGAAGCTCGGCTCAAACGTATTAATTGTGTTCGATAACGATCGTTTGTGATTGTAGTAGTTGGTTTCAACAACTCATAATATACTATGCCGAGCTGGTCCCACTAAATACTGAGGTTGACGTGAAAGCGTGGCTGGGATATGCTTTTCTGAGCTTTGGATTATCGTTATGAACCCATTTCGCGTCCCCAGTCACAATGCGATGCAGAAATCTTTTTCGTCTTTGTCTTTCAAGTAGCTATTCACAAGCAAGCAAACGCCGTTCAACATCGCTCGGCTTCAACTCTTACGGTACCCAATTTTCTTGTTTCTGAATCGATCCCATGATTTTCAGGCAATTTGAAATGGCTTGTTGCTTCACTACTAATGATCCTGCCAAATCTTGTAAGTTTTACGCGAGTCAAGTAATGCTTCTATTTCTGCTTCTTCGAAAATCTTCTTTCTTCCACCGCCATGCTGGTCTTCGACGTCAAAATCACCGTTATTGAAGCGTTGCAAACACTATCGACACCTTTTTTTAACTGCTCGCTGCCTCACCATACGTAATGAGAAAATTAAAACCTCCTGCAAATTACGAGAATTTGGCTCTTGAGCTGGCATGTTTAATCGAGAATAACTTTATGATGTAGATACAAATCGACTAATATTTTGATGGCGTTATGTTTACGAATACCTAAGCTCATTGTATGATATCTACGATCTACTTATTTCGACTACCACTTAGCGCTACAGCCATCTATTGCAAAACGGTTAAGCAAGTTTTTCATCTAATACTTCGAACAGATTTGACTTGAACAGCGTCTTTCTGAGAGACGCAATGATGTCCTTTCTGAAAGGACGCAACACATTATGCCAGATATTTGTGCAATCTAGGATGAAGATAACTTCAAAAGGCGTTAGCATTGAAATTCATCGGTTCACTGATTTCATCAGAAGAAGACGATTCAATACTTTGGATTTGCTACAACATTCCACAGGAATATGTGAGTGTTGAGGGGTGACGATAACAGCTAGCTGGCCGTACACCGAACCCTCTTCCCTCATTTCGATTTGGATTCCCCAATTATAATCCGGGAAAGCCGGTCTTGTACCAGCCATAAAGAAGGATGAAAGTTTCGAAGACTTCAGTTTCTCCAATTTCAGATGGAGGAGTCTCCACCTGAAGGATCTCTTTGTCGAGGAGAGCCGTAAGGGCAAGAACATCGGGAAGGGTTGAGCGCGCAAGTCATCCAGAGCGAGCGGCGTAGAGCTGAGGGTGGTTGAAGCCCCTTCATGATTTAGTCCTCATCCTTATCCCCGACGTAGAACCTGTGCTTCTACTCCGATACCGCTCTTTGGGATAGCTTCACGCGCAAGTTTCCGCGGCAATTTTCCGATGTGAATGTGTTTCGGTGGAAAACTTTTTTGCCGCGGATTTTTGAGATGTAGATATTTTGACTATTGCTACTGATTCAAGTGAAGGTTTTTTGGAGAACTTTGAAAATGTTTGTGATTTTGTGCCGTTTTCTCGTTTTGGCCCAGACCGTGGCTTCTTACGAGAGAAGAATTTTTGGTAAGTTGGGAGCCAAAAAATTTTTTTTTGGTTTTTTTTTTAAGTTTGAAATTTTTCCGTGACAAAATTGTTTTCAACATGAATTTCTGGTATCACAGCCGAAATTATGAAAATAATTGATTGGCAACACGTAAACAATATTATGGAACGTGAATATTCTGTATAATTTTTCTGTTTTAGTATACTGCTAAATTCATTGAACGAAATATGAGAGTTATTAACTTTAGGAAGATAATTAACACCATTTATTTCAATTAAACGCCTTTCAATGGTAAACATCAGCATTTATTGTTCTGCCGTTTGGAAAATTGTTCAACTGAAAGTTCATGGAAAAACTTTGAATTTGGTCGGAAAACACTTTCATTGTACTCATTCGAGTTGCGATCTTAATGGCAACAACATTTTTCAGACATAGCAATAAATTCTATTCAATGAAAAATATTTGTGATATAAATATGAACATTGAAAAAAAAAAGGTACAGAGTAAAATAATCGAAGAGATTAATATAATATAAATGAAAAAACTCTCGAAAACTAAATCAAAGCGTCAAATAAATATACATTTTCAAACAATCAAAATTTAAAAGTCAGAAAAAATGTGTTAAATTATCAAAAATTGAGTTGTTAGATCCCGTTTTATATGACAATCTTTTTTTTCCGATCAAATTTATTCATCCATATAAATTCAGCAGTTAATGATTGATTCAAAAAATCGAAATGCACTAAATTTTAAATTTCATTTATATTCCATAAATTCTCTGATTTCAATTTCGATGCAGTTGATCTGAATAGCTGAACACGAAACAAACATCGATTAATATGCAATATTCCATAAACCCACCTGAATTTTGCGGATGACTTTTCCGATTGAATAACAATATACCTATTAGGAATTTCAAAAACCATCATCTTTTCATTGGATGTCATCAGTAAAATTTTTGCGATATCTTTTTTCAAAGTTCTGAACCGATCATCTCTTTTTCAAACATTGTTATGATTCTATGATAAATCAAAGTAACCAACGCATAGATTCAAAGAGAAGTGTTTTTTATGAAAATTTGGAATCCCTTCGTTTTTTTGTATTTAGTCGATTAGATTCTTTCAAACATAGTTTATCCGGCAGTTTACCACTACATTAAAGTCCCAAGTACATACTAGGTTGGGAATTTTCTCTGAGCTTCTCAGTCAATAAACTTAGAATTTCTAGAATTCCAGTCCTAACCAGGTGAAATAATCATTTTGGACAATGGAGGAAATAATTATTTTTGACTAGTAAGCGTAGGCTATTATTTAATTCAAATATTATTGCCATGCAAAAGTCATCTATTCATATTTGGAATTTCCATTGTCGAATAATATTCAATATAATTCAAATGGAAATATCAATATTTATTTTTCCACTATATGGATTAAATCTTCCCTCTGTTAAGAAAACAATAGCCATATTCCACAATTAATTTTGAAATTCGGGAAAATTTTTTGCTATAGTTATTATGAATCAAACACAAAATAACTGAATTGGGTTTATTTGTTCAATGACGCTTTGAAGTTATTGTTCCTTTGTAGTACATTTTATTGGTTTCTTTCAATAGCACTCTATATCTCCGAACGTTTTTTATTCATTAAAATGTTGTATATAATACTCAATTGATTGGTTTCTAGTGAAAAAAACCACAAATATAATTTGATTCAAACTTTATTACCCACTATAAAAAATGATATTATAAAACTTACAAATAATTTATAATGTTTGGAATATGATGCCCTTGATATACATTATTTCTGTACTACCGTTGGAAATGTAAGGTGTAGATGGATTTAGTTATTTGTATCTCGCGTTGTATAAGTCCAATCGGGTTCTACTGTATGACATTGGAAAGATGATGTTTTATACTACAAAAACTTTTGGGTCAGTTTTGTGATTAATTGACTTAGTTTAGTTTGATCGAAGATGAATGATTGAAGATGGGCACTAGTAAAGAGTAAATATGCTATATTTAACAGTTATTCTTCGATAAAAGCAAAAATGCAAGCCAGGCTGAAAATGTAGAAAGTTTTTATGGTTCTGATACTGTACTAGCCAATCACGTGTGATTTTGGTTTCGTCGATTCCGTTCCGGTAATTTCGATGTTCCACATACTGGAAGGCCAATTGTCGAAAATGTAGATACAATCATGGACATTGACGAGTCCGACCATAATGTAAGCACTGTAAGATTTAACAAAAACTGTTTGGAACTATTCGCATGATGCTGGTCTCAAAATGAATCTCGATGTATGAGTACCACACAAAAAAACCTCATGCCCCGAATTTCCATTTGCGAATCGCTGCTGAATCCAACAAATCGACACCTGTATGAAGCGGTTGATGAAAAGTGGATCAAGCGAGAGCGTCAAGCGAAAACAGTTGCAATCGAAACGCGGTGAGCCGGCGGAAACGTTGGCCAAGCTAGGAGTGACGGCCAGGAAGGTTTTGCTGTGTGGGATTGGCAGGGAATTATCTACTATGACATTCTCCCCTACGGCACAACTGTTAACTCAGAACTGTACTGTCAACAATTGAACCGTCTGAAGAAAGCAATCGTCCAGAAGCGGCCAGCTTCTTCTTCTTCCGCCAGGCGACACACATCGATAGTGACTCGCCAGAAGCTTCGAAAGCTTGGTTGAGAGGTTCTTATGCATCCACCTTATAGTCCCAACCTGATACCAAAGGATTACTTTCTCGTGCTGTTCACTTCAAAAGAGGCTTGTGAAAATCGAATGTCTCGATTTTTTGCCGAGGGATTCTTTGAGAGAGACATAAGGATATTACCTTCACAATGGCAACAAGTTGTCGAACAAAACAGCGCATATTTGACCTAAATTGGAATATTTTAACCATGGTAATTAAAGCCTTGTTTTTCATGCGAAAAAAATAGATTTCTTCTTACTACACCTTAGAATACCAGCCCAAAACACATTGAATATTCACAATAATTGTTGATATTAAAAAATTCCTTAATATTTGATGCAATCTATGTGTATATACAGGGTGAGTCTTTGTGTTGTACATATATTTCAACTTACGATTCCTGAGATCAAAGGAAACCCTTTTTTCTTTTAGCATTTTTCCCGATTCACCTCTGTTGAAAAAATACAGGCAGTTGAAAAGCCACAAAAAAATGTCATTTTTTGTTATATCTCGCAAATGGAATGGAACCGAAGGAAATGATTTTGAGTTCATAGATATTCCGAACATAAAATTCCATCAAATTCCGGTCAACTCCCGAATATATTAATTGAGAAAAAAAAATCAAATTGGGAAAAAGAGTGCAGAAAAAAATTAGTTTCTTTTGACCTTAGAATCTTGGGTTGAAATATACAAGGTGATTTATTAGGAAAAACCGCAATTCTTCACTGTGTGGAGTAGTCTGTGACTTTCGAAAATCAGAAAGAAATTTAAATTCGATGTTTGGATAACTAAATTTTACATTTCATGAATTATCATTTATTTTTCGTTGGGATTGTTGTGGAATCCATAAATCAATACAATTTTCAATATCAAATTCTTGAAATGTCAAATTTAGTTTTGGAGGAATCGAATTTCATTTTTTTTTGTTTTCCGGAAGTCCCAGACTACTCCACACAGTTATAAATTGCGGTTTTTCCTCATTTAAAGTTCTTCGTCGATAACTCTTAAAGTATTAATTTCAGGTATAGGGTTTGCGTAAGGAACCCCCACTATTTTTGTACGTAGCATATTGATTGAACTAATGAAATCTTGAGTTTTGATGAATTTGAGTTGTCCGAGTTCATCAGTTTGACAGTGTAAATTTTTGGTCCAAACCGCAAACAGTCTTATGATATAATATTACGTATTTGCAGAATTCAAAAACAAAAAAAATTCGTAAAAAGCTTTTTCTATCGAAAAATTCATAAAAATTTGAGCTCTCACCGCCACAATTTTTTTCATAAGAATCCCATCAACTCATGAACCGTTGAGTTTTTACAATGGTATGGCATATTGGCGAAATTGTCATCAAAATAGCTATCTAATGGTGCAATAATACACTGGGTTTGCAATTGAAATAAGGAAGTAGTAGTTTGTTTCCGGTATAAACGGAAGTTGTAGAGATCTGAATATATTTTAGGGAGAAAGATCATTGTCTAAAACCTCGATAATCAAATTGTCAGCACAAAATGATGATCAGTTTTTTATAAACATCTAATAGGCCATCCCGGTAATTCACCCTATATGTATAAGTCGAAGACTCACCCTGTAGATATGAACATTATTGAGTTTCGATTCCCTTTAGCAAGAGGATAAAAATCGTTGCTCAGCTCACTTCCTCGGAATCATTTATTCATGAAGTGAATATTCGTTTTCACCGAAAAAACGAAATATATCATCTCCATTGTGGGGGGATCATTTCACTCCTTATTTGGAGGCTTGAAAAAGGTACATGCAGACGTCTTTTGGTTCGTTTCACACGTATTCATAATGGCTTACTATAATATAACGAGCTATTTTTAACAATTGACACTCGAGAGCAAAGCATGTGATTCGGAAGAATCGGAAGTAGGATATATTTTGATCGTGGTAGTTTCCAATAACGATATGGCGAAAATATAAGCCCCAGCGAATAGATTTACCATAATTCACTTTTTTTGCTACAATCTTGTATACTGGTTTTTTGTTGGCAAGAACGGATCGCGAAAAAGTACATTCGATACAGCAGTCCAATTTGGTGAGGATTTAGGGGATGTTTTTTGCTATTTTGCTAAACCTTTCGATTCTGCGAAAATCTTTGACAGAGGAAAATATTCTATGCGTTCTATAGAATTTCAAAAAAACTTGTTTTTCCGCAGTTTGAACATGAACCTTCCTTTGAAATATTTCTAAATCTCTGACGACGTATTGAAGAACGTGTTGAAAGCTCAATCAGCCTCTCTCTTTTCAGCAAAATTTTTGTTACCAGTTACCATGCTCACCTGACGAAGTCATGTTATCATGACGAAACAATTGTTGTGAAAATAAATATATAAAGCGGAAATAAGTTATTTTACTTTTTAATCATCAAGATGAATTTCCGACAAGTAAAGACTGAGACAATCAAACATTTTTGAATTACGTTTGACGCCTGACAAGCTGTAGTTTTCGATCATGACAACCTTATTGTGAAAACGTAAATTGAAAAATTCCGAGGACAAATGTGTCGTTACATCAATTTTTAAGTTGAGAGTTCCCGACAGAATTGAATGCAGCTTTCGAGATCCGAGCCTATCCTGGAAATTTCAAATTTGCTGTTGAAAAGTTAGCATGTTCACGTCAAAGATTATTCAATTTAACCACGGTTTCGTCATGAGTATGTAAATTTAATTATTTAAGATAAAGTAGTGACTCATAGAAAATTAATTACCTAAAACTGAAAAAAAACAATTCATTCAAATCCTCCTAATATGAAGGATCAAAATCTGAGAGTTACACGAAAGTTATCTGAATGCGTGTATAGGAGATAGAAATCGCCCTGTACATAGGCTGAATTCCACCCAAAATAATTACTGGGATTAGTCCTAGTTTAATACAATCGGATTTTGTAATGCTGAAGTTGGGTTTTGAGACTAATCATCCCAGCAAAGATAAGACTTAATTATATTGAACTTGCGCTCCTCGATACCAAGTTGAACTGCTGGAAAGCTCAAAGTATTATACCCATAACTTCCATAGCAGCTTGGTTACTTTCTACGCACTTCCAAGGATTGGAATAGTCACAGAAGGTCCCAATCGCAGGAAATAATTATGTCAACTGAATGAACCAGTGATTGCATTAGTTAATGTTGAAAACGTAACTTTTAACTGCATTTAGGCTCGATTTAACCATGAAGTTTACACGAGGCTTCACTTGCAACGGAGATAATACGTACAACGGTTTTCTGTTCTCAGAATTTGATGTTTGATTCCAGAGTGAAAAAATTCAGATTTGAAATTGAGAAAAGCGAGTTTTTTGCGTGCTTCAATTAGTTCAAATTAGTATTCAGTAATTTTACTCATTATTCAAGTTAGCCGCAAACTGATATGCCATGAAAATATAGAATTCAACAAAATGTAATTTATTGATTATCTGTGATAGTTTCAGAGAGTTATCGGATCAGAAAACCTCGATTATTTTTTCCGTGGGAAAGTTACATATTTGGATTTTTGGTTGACTCACTTTATCGGTGGATTCGATTCGAACAAAAACCGGTTTTTCAGATTTGATGGATCTGCCCTGTCATTCAATGATAGATTGATGATTAAATAACACCCAATTGAACTTTCATTTAACTTTTTTGCAACTGGTTTTTAAACTCGAAATCGATTGGATGAGTATTTGTTCAATTATTGAATGAATACAATTTCACATGAAAAACGAAATCATCCACGATATTTGGACTGAGAACCAACCGTAAAAAGTCCTCACCACATTCCATTATCAATTAATATTCACTTAAAATTCTTCATCAGTGATTCCAAACCAATAAAAAAAAGTTGCGTAAGATCAGTTGTGTTGTTTCATTACACTCCAACCTGGACGCATTCAATTCAAATGAGGTATGATAATTGTTTTATTTCCCGCGAAAAAAAAAATATTTTCTTTCGTATTCAGGTCCTTATCTGCGAGTTTTCTGATTTTCCTTACTTAGATTTTTATATTCGAAATCTATATTCCCCTTTTCCATGTGGCATACGCTACGTCCATGTTCGTGGATTTAATAATTCCTCTGGTTGAATGCAAAATTGAGGATGAACACAAACAAGGACCAATTAAGGGACTATCCCACTAGCAGGCAATCCCTTAGGAATCTTGACAACGCCTTTGCCTTTTGGGTAGAGTAGCACGTCCGAAACTAAATTAACTCAAAAGGGTCCACTATCATGAGGTCATAACCTGAACAAATATAGATAGATATATGTCATATATAAACTTGCTGCTATATTTAGAGGTATCGAACCGGAAAATCTCATTTCTCCTAATGTGAAAACTAGCTCGCTCTTTCTATCAAGAAAAATTCAAAATTTATTGATATTCACAAAGGAAAATAATGATAAGAGAAAATAATGATAAGAGAAGTGTTTAAAGGTAATAGGTGTACCTAGGCTAGCTCTCTAATTTCAAAAAGCTCTAAAAAAATGTAAGAGATAAGATATTTCTCAGAACGAAATGTATAATGACTTCGCTCAAATGATCACAGGGGTTTAAATCTGCAGACCAAGGGTGCCACTGAAGCAGCTCTGATCGGAAGCAGAAGTTTTTCTCATTACTTTCCGCTCTTGTTTTCAGTATTATTATTCATCGCCGTTCAAAATCTGATGAGTTGTGACAGAGTTACTGATCTTTCTCTTGTCATATTCAAGGTATACAAGGTAAGTTGATGTATAACTGATTTACTTCGGATGGGGGAACATTAGGTTAGTTATCTATGCTCCTTGAAATTCTGTGTACATATTGTTAATTCAATACTCACACTGTTAATACACTCTCGCCTGAACTCCACAAGCTTTCATGCTTCAGTTAGAAATCTCAAATCGATTGGATTAATATATAGATTGAACCAAGGTATCGGAATTTCAGATCAACATTATATCCAGCAAGGTGCATGATTCCGATATTCTAGGTTCGACATGTATGGGCAATTTGATTATTTAGTGCATTGAATTGAAACAACCTTGTTGACATTCAGTGTTTAAAAAATCAAGGTCTGGGACTGAGGAGTTTGCTTATATATTATCAAGTGTAGAAATTGGTTCAATCACCAAAATGAAACTGAATAGGCAAATTATAAATTATTTCAGTTCTATTTTTGAACTTATCACCTATATAATATTTTGGTTTACATGGGATGTTCAATAAGTTTTGCGGTTCGATAAGAGCTACCCTGAATTTTTTCTGGTTATGTTCGTACACTCTCCATATGGAATTATGTGAAGTTTCAATTCAATATGCCAATTCATTCTTTGTTTACAAACCATTTCGTATCGACGTGTCACAGTATTTTTCACATTAAATGCAATCAAGTATAGTGCAGAGATTGAATTTTAATTTTGGAAGGTTTAAAAGCAAAGGAAATTTATAAACGAATGTTAAGAGTGCCTAAGGACTCTGTACCTTCAATTAGTAGAGTAGAAAGATAAGTTGCTGAATTCAAACGTGGTACTCTTGAAGACGATCTGCATCGTTTTCACCAGGATAATGCATGTGTTACAAGAGCATTTTGACAATGGCTTAAATCCATGAATTGAAGTTAGAATTGTTAGACAATCCACCGTATTCACCAGATTTGGCCTCTAGCCATCTGTTTCCAATCCTAAAAAAAAATAATGCGTAGAAAGCGTTTTTCATGAAATGACGAGGTAATAACAGTTGTAGAAGCGTATTTGTAACCTTTCCAGATTCTCTTTTCAGAGATTGAATTCATAAATTAGAATCTCGTTGGAAGATGTGTAATTATGTTCAGAGAGACTATAATGAATAATAAAGTATATTTTAAACCACAAAACTGTATTTTTCTCATTGAATCGCTAAACTTATCGAACAAGTTATATTTTGATCCTCGTAATAGCCTTAACTTCAGCCCTTCTTATGTGATTTCTTAAGAGAACTTGATACATGAGCATGCGAAAACGTGAAATTTCCAGAACCCTAATATTTCTCAATCTATTGGTCGAATTGGAATGTGGGATGGATATTCTGATTTTGCGGTCAGTCAAATCTCTTATGGAGAATAAAATTTCTAAGATCTAAGTATATCACGTTCTAATGAATTCATGAAATTTGACATAGTTAGGAGGTTTTGATAGAAGTTTCAGCGAGTGTTGAACAGGAAAATATTATGCCAGAGTATACTATTAACAAGATACTGATGCTGTAGAAAGTAATTTGAGAAACTGGTCACAGTTTTCCAAAAAGAGGAGGATCTAAAAACGCTTCTCTCCTTTGAATTATGTATGGACTAATCGACCTACATTTCGAGTAGCTATGTACTGTAATCTCGACAACATTCATTTACTATACATGAAATTTCTGTTGTTTATCTTCAACGGATTCCACCTCCAGGTCTACCTCTTCCATTACGAACACAACAGGAAAAATAAAAAAAACTAACTACACCCCAGTTAGGAAGAAGATATGCAGATTCAGCTACTCCGTAGTTTTTCCAACACAAGAAAATGGAGGATGCTGCCGAAGGATGCCAACAAGAGGAAGCGATGAATCTCTATCTTTTAAGTGTATTATTCTAGCATGATGGAGAAGGACAGGCAGATTAAAATAATAAAATGAAAAATGCGAGAACGGACAACTTGGGGCAAGAGGAGAATTTAGTAGATCTGCTGAAATGAAATAACAAGTCTGGGCGGCCTCCGAGTTCGCAGATGTAATTTGGTGAACTGCTACATCTCCGTCTGGCTCTCTCGGTGTAATCTCGAAAAATCACTGCAACGTCAGTCCCTAACTATATCCACTAGCTTTGTCACGAATGAAGGGCCGAGGCAAATCCCTTTCAACTGAACCAATGTCCCGACAAAATTATGAAGTTTGGGAGAGTTATTACATGCAAGGAATTCCACAACCTGCGGACCAATCACAGGCTAACGCACAACTGGAGATGCGTTGGCGTAATTAAACTGATTTCATTTGCCAAATATCACAGCCGTCTATAGAGTATTGGTCACGATACATCAGGATATTATAGATGTTCAATGCAAGAAGCAGAGATAAAATCCCATTAGTTAAATGAAGATAGTTGATGCTTTCATTCGAACAACTGCTCTTCCTACAACGCTTTGAGGGAAGGGGTTACATGTAGGCGTGTTCGAAATGATTCCTTTTGAGAGAATGACGTAGATATGTATGTTCGAAATGATTCGGTCTTGATCATCTGAATTCAAAATTCGAGAATGTTATTCAAGTTCCATTCAAGGATATGATTCTGAATATTAATTAGCGTCCCTATGGAAATGATCATTTTTATGCTGATAAACCAATAGCTGTATATTCGGAGCTATGTTTTGATAGTGTATAATATGAGGGACAGAGATACAGATGGAATTTCTGGTGGAATCAGGTTAGGAATTCACGACTTGGCTTGATTTTCAGTTTACTTGGCTTGAGCTTGACTTGACTTATTGTATGAAAGAACCGAAAATATCAACTTTTTGAAAAAGAAACATAAATCGAATCACTATAAATCATAAAAAAATGAAAAATGAAGTTTTTAAATATGGAGAAACCAGGCTTTGTATGATTTCATAAAGCCCATCCAGGATCTAAGACACATGAGGCAAATTATAGATTTATCGCCTAACCTATTGCGGGTTTTTGTAACTGTAAGAGCAGCTGGAGCAGAAGATGCTGGCGTTGATTAAAAATCCTTGGCTATTTTGGCCAAGTTAGGAAAGAAATTCCTGAAACTACCAAAAGATTTCATAGAAATCCGAGAAAACTACTAATAAAGTAACACTGGCGTATTCTTCAGTCTCTCAGCGCTCGAGGAATCCTCTTATTCAGTCTAAGCGCGCAAGAGATTGCAGAAATATAAATAATAATAATAATATTGTTCATTTCCAGAATTATTAGCATACAGACAATAGAATGGAAACAAGTCATATTGGCACATTATTGCCTAAAATCATTATGTATGTATCATGTATCCATCATGTTTCATGTATGTAGGGTTTTTATATAGATAGATATATTTTTATATATCTAGGGGTTTATATAAAAAGGCCGCCGGAACTTAACTATTGTTTATTTACACTATGTACAATTCAACTTCAATTGAATGTACAGCCACTGAACTTTCGTCTATTGTCTGATTATTCGAGTAGATCCGTCTATATCTAACGTCGAATTATCTAACTAGCTGCGTCTAATATATTTTACGTCCAATCCTATGCGTCTATCACATCAAATTCTTACTATGTCCGTCTATTCTCTAACGTCGAATTATTTAACCTTTTCCGTCTTATCTCTAACGTCGAATTATCTTACTAGCTGCGTCTAATATATTTGCGTCTATCACGTCGAATTCTTACTATGTCCGTCTATTCCCTTACGTCGAATACCACCCTCGATCGTCTCGTACTCCAGTCTCAGTCTTAAGTCTCAAGTACCTCTTCCCCTTACGTCTCCCTATATCGATAAAAACTGCATGGTCCACCGTTTCAGGATCGATCGCGTAGTTTTCGTCTCGTCAGGTCAGTATCGTATCATTGGTTGGGTGTTAAGAATTTGGATCCCACATGTATGTATATGCCGTGCGATGCGTACATATCAAGCTCAAGTAATATCAAGTAGCTCGATATCAAGTCAAGCAATAAATATCTCAAATCAAGTCAAGCTCAAGTATGTAATTTTTAACGAACTTGATTTTCAAGTCAAGTAAAAATGTCAAGCGACTCGGCTTGATGAATCCCTCAATCGGGTTACCTTAAGGTCATATCCTTGGCCCTCTGATGTTCCTTATATACAGAAGTGGCTACGATACATCTTGATAGTATATATTTTCAGTGTAAGGAACAGAGATATAATCCAATTTTTCAAATAAAGACAGTATAATTAGGTCATTTGAACATCATCATTTAGATAAGGATGACGTTAGAAAGTTGTGATTTTATCAGAATGATTGAAGGTATTCGCCTCTTTTTCGAATGTGTTCTTGACTAAGAAAGATGGCAGTGGAAGCTAAACTCATAAGAAAGAAGTCCAGTTGAGTTAGGTTCGGTTAGGTTTGGTAAAACAGATTGTGGTTTGATTTTGTGTATTGATCTCATGACGAATCAAAATATTCAATGAGCCTAGCATTAATTACGTCTAATTATTAGTCGGAATTTACAGATTGACCAAAAAAAATTCTTCAAACGAATTCTTGGGATGAAATAATTAATTCGAATTAATGTGATATTGATAACAGGAATTTGTGATGATATGAAGAATATAACGCTGTAGCTATATTAATTCTATTTTCTGTTAAATGGAATGTGGGGAGCAGTTCGAAAACAAAACTACATAATCTAATTCGTGACACTCTATGAAATGCTTTTAGTGCTCACAACTACTTATTTGCATTCAATTATTTCTACAAACAATATAGCTCAAAACTCAATTTTTTTGCTGTATTTTGTAAATTCAATTCCTTTTATAATTGATGGAAATTGATGGAAATTTGTTCATACAGAATAAAATTGAATTACACATTTAATGCTGAATATAATAATTCATCAATTTTCATACAATGATGATAAATATGAGTCTGAACCGAACCTGACTCAGTTAATGAAATAATTGAGTTCAATATTATCCAAAATGTTTGTTGATTCTTTCAGAACTTTAATTTTTGTTACGGACTTCAATGATCCTGCGTAACAGATTTCGATATTATCTTCATAGCTAAGAGACCATTGTAAGAATTGCAATTTGTATTTTTGAATTTAGTGAATTAACATTAGTTACTGATGATGACAACATAATTGATCCAGCTGTTTATTCTTCATGAGATTGGAAATAGAGGAGAATAAACAATTCAAGCGTGGAATATGTATATTGCCCCACAAGAGTTAAGAACTCTTGAGACTGTTTCAAAAGTTACTATCTTTTTTAGCAATTTCTTAATTATGACAGATATAAATATTTACTCACTTATCTGATTTTTTTCTGCTCATATCTTTATGAAGTTCGCAGTTTCAGCTGAAAATTTATCTTTAGTAACAGGCCCCGGTCTACCATAGTAAAACACAGTTTTTTGGCAAAATTCGATTTTATTATTCAACATAGTTGCCTTCGAGGGCGATACAGCAAATATAGCAATCTTCTAACTTTTCGATACCATTTTTGTAGTACTATTTGTCTTTCGCTCCAGAATAGAGCTCAGTTTCGGCGATAACTTCTTCATAGGCGCTAAATTCCAGCAAGCATTCTTTCGAGGTCTGAGAACAGAAAAAAGTCACTGGGGGCCAGATCTGGCGAATACAGTGGATGCAGAAGCAATTCGGAGCCGAATTCATGCAATTTTGCCCATGTTTTCATTGATTTGTGACACGGCGTATTGTCTTGATTAAACAGCACCTTTTTTTTCTTCAAATGAGGCCGTTTTTTAACGATTTCATCCTTTAAACGATCCAATAACGCTTTATAATAATCGCTGTTGATGGTCTGGCCCTTTTGGAAGTAATCAATGAATATTTCATTCTGCGCATACCAGAATACTGATGTCAAAACTTTGCCAGCTGACTGTTGAGTTTTTCCTCTCAGAAACAAATGGTCGGACTACTGTCAAATTTTGACACGTATCGTTCGAAGGTTGATACTAACTAAAAATCATATGGATTTAATACTAGCACCGACATCTGTGCATCAGACCGGGGACTTTTCAATTGACCTTATATTTGTAGTCTCGCCTTGATCTACCAATAGCCTTATTGGATTAATCCGCACTGAGTTTAGTATTAAAAACGCAAACGACAAGAACATGCCTGAAATTTGAGAATGTTATCAAACGAGGAGCAAAAAAAAACATTCAAATATAAGATAGTAAACATTTTATTTCTCATGGATGAACATTTGGTGGGCAAGAATCGGCAACTTTTGAAACGGTCACAACATTTTTGAACTTTTGTGGAGCAGTATATGTATATGAGCATTCAAAACTGAAAGTTATGTTGGACTTTCAAGCATATCGAAAATATGATGGAATTGTAATATGCCTGCTATATGAGTTCGCACTCATAGTGTGAGTGAGTTTATTCCCATATTTCATTGATTCACGATGACTTTTCCTAATTTCATCGTGATATTATATGACCCCTATATTGATGTTGCTCTGTTCTTTTTTTCGCACAACCCTTTTCCATCGAAAAATAATGGCGGCAGGGCTTTTTCCTATATAAATTTGATGCACCATTAATCAAAAGCGACTCTTAATGTAGATATCACGTCGTTCACCGTGACATTGACTAGAATCGAATTTCCTGATATTGCATGAAATTATAATAGATATCTGACACGCATATCAAACACTTTTGATGTGTGATATACCGGGGATAGTATGAAGGAATTAATGAATGGAATTGCCAATTCCAGTTATATAATTGGGTGTACATGTCGATCAGAATGTAGAGATGTCGAAATAATAGAATAAAGGTAATCTGGGCATCTGCATGTGTGAAGGTAATCGGTTGGAGAATCGAATACTCTCCGTTCATGCATTATAACTTGAAAGTTATCTTATAGCTTTTATTTTGTGGAAAGAAGCTATTTATTTTACAGGTACTTTTCTTAAGAAAGTGTAGGTATTTTATTAATTATTTATTGTTAAATTGATCAGATAGTGCATATGTTTTCCAGAAACCTTTGAAATTTCAATAGAAAAATCGATTTCATCCGAAATAGGACTACTAGAATGCAGAAGGCCTTTCTATATACATAATTTGTGCCCATGTATAATTTCATGAGTATATCGGAATTATTAGGTATACAGGGTGTCCCGGGAAGAATGCGCCAAACGAATACCATGAAGGTCATCATGATCCAATAATCATAAAAATAGAAAAAGTCGAAAATTTTCCTAGTCCGGATTTGATTCATTCGATTTCAGAAATATTGATGGAAGGCATTCGTGAAGAGTGAAGAAACTGTAATTTTCGAAATAATTCTACCGTTAAATTCAAGATTTCTTGAACTATGAATTTTCTTTCATTACGGATGGTTTATTGATCGCCCTGTATGACAGTGCCAATTAGAGATTCAGGATTTTTATTATGAATTAATTCTTTGTGGTTAAAAAAACGAAAAAAAATCATGATCAACGTACAGGGTGATCCAATATTCACGGAAATAGAAAAAGGCTCAAATTTTTTTAGTCCAGATCTGATTTATTCGATTTCAGAAATATTGAAGGAGGACGATAGTAAAGGGTGACAAAAATCCAAAAATTGAAATTATTCGGTGGATTAATCGAAGAGTAATTGAACTAAAAAAATTTCACCCATAAGGGAATGTTAATCGACCACCCTGTATGACCGTGCCCAACAGAGATTCAGAATTTTCATCAAGAATTAATTCTTGGTTACGAAAACGAAGAAAAATTATAATGTTCACGTACAGGGTAATCCAATATTCACAAAAATAGATATATTCTGAAACTCTCCCAGTCTGGATCTGATTTATTCGATTTCAGAAATATTGAAGGAAGGTGCTAGTAAAGGGTAACAAAACTTCAAAATTTGAAATTATTCGGTCGATCAGTTAAAGAGTTATTGAACTGTGAAATTAGATTCATATGAGACAAACATCACCCTGTATATCCTAAACGAAGGCACTCAGGCGATTGAAACCTCTTGATACGAGTCCTCCATGATGATCTTCATTCATAGTATCCGTTTGTCGCATTCTTCCTGGGACAGTCTGTATATCATGTAGATACTTTTTTGTTTTTTCGATTTCTAAAGAAAATTGTCCAACATTGTACTGGCGAAGTATCACGTCATTTTATATGCTTATGATCTGTCATAGACCAAATCAATTATATTGAAGCGGTAATTTTCATAATATGAATATGCATATGCAGACAAAAGCTCCTGATATTACGTAAGTGCTTTTCTTATTTCTTCAACAGAGGAACCAGATATCTAAAGTAACTTCAGGTATTCCATCCATATTATCTTCTAACTATAAAGCGTATCTTCGAGAGCTAGAAAAATTTTATGACTATTATCGAATGTTTTAAACCTTCATGATCATTAAGCTTTTGAATATATTATCAATTGTAGCCTAAACCACTTGTTTCCTCATTCAATGAAGCTTTACAGTGCAAATTCCTAATGGCATAGAGTTGAGCCTGGATCGATTTGTTGTTGTTTGAAAAATGGACGAAAACGAATTTCGTACATTGATGATTCTCATTGTCCAAAATCAATGACAACCATAGTAAAATTAAACGAATTGCGCTTTCAATTGCTAGACCACCCAGCTTATTGTCTAGATCTGACTCCCAGTGATTTTTGGCTTTTTGCAGACTTCCAAAGAATGCTCCAGGGAAAAAAAATTGGCTCAAATGAGGAAAAAGCAGGTCACCTGAAGGTGGCTTTGCTGAAGAATAAAATAATGTGTTTTTACTGGCTAGGTCCGGGACTTATTGAGTAAAGTGTTAGAGTTGACTTGTTCAGATGATATGATAGACTTCCTCTTAATGAATTAAGTCGGAATTGAAATATCTGGTTTGATATAGAAAACTACCAGCATCAAAAGATGACTAGATCGGAATTTTTTCTCATTTTCCCTGATTCGCTGGAAATCATATTTCGGAATAAATGCAATCTTCATCAATAATACGTCTAAAAGATCTTTTGAGTCATATATGTGGTGTCTGCACAGTGCAGAAGTAATTTCAGAGATTGAAAATCTGTTCAGATTGAATAACGAAAGGGCTCTTTAATTTTGTCATATGAGTGATTAGGCTTACCCTTATTCTAGAGGGAATTGAAAGGCCGTATTCCTGAAGTGGGTCTGAATAACAATAATTAGTCTCTGTAATCCTACGGAAATGTTGGAAGTTCTGGTCAGTTTCCTTTTCTGCATGAAAATACTGAATAATGAAATCGCTACTTGTTTAACAGATTTCTGATGGAGTATACGAGAGTTACTATTAATGTATTGAGAATACAAATAATAAAAAAGCGATTCGCAAAATATTTTCATTGCTTTTTGAAATAATCGCCTTTAAGATATACAGGGTGGCCGTTTTTTCAATGGGATTGTATTGGTAACTTTTAAACCATAAGAGTTAGAAGGTCGGTCAAATGGAGAAAAAGTTGCATTCATAGAAGCATTATCAAGCAGTTCAAACAAATCGAGATTATCAGGGCCGGTTATTGAGATATCATAAAAGAAGTAAATTCTGTCATTTTGATTTTTCTTTTTTTCCCACTTTATTTCAAATATTATCAAATAATGTTACAGGAATTTTTTATTCGACAGTAAAATATCCTCAATTTTACGTAATCAGATTTTGAATTCATTCATGCAAAAAAGTCCGAATAGTTTTTTGAAAAAAAAGTTTTTCAGCTTTTTCCATTTATACTCTGGAATTTTTTTTCAGTCAAATCATTTTCATTCCAATTTGAGTCGCTCAATGAAAAATATGGAATACTATCATAACCCCAAAACCCATAATTCAAATAGGCCTATTTCTCTGGAAACATCTAATAGGCACCAATATACTGTTGTAACTTCCGACTCTCGAAAAATTAATTTTTTCGAACAATTACTCCCAACTTTACAGATGAATGAATGATTATTCCACAGTTTAATGAATTGAAAGGAATTAGAAAATTTTCAGAGTGAACACGCCCGAGTTAGATTTTTAACGAACTACAACACTGTTTCCGGTTCATCACGTTAACGTTTAAAAGAGTAATTTGCACATTGCTATTATACAGGGTTTAACATGAGTGACTGGCCATAGCCTAGTGCTGAACGCAGGTCATATCCTAAGAATGTTAGTTTCGGAGATACAGGGTGATTAATGAAAATTGGCCTAAATTTCTGATCAACATAATTTGGGAATCAGAAGTCCGATTTGGTTCAAATTTTGTGGGATTATTAACTTCATGCAGCCCTTTAAAGCGCTCAATGTAATTTTAATATTTTCAGGGCAGTACTCAGATTATTGAGTTTCTTTAAGACTTCGAAATCTTTATTTTTCACACGTTTTAAAAAAGTATCGTTATTGGCATGAAAAAAACCTAATTCAGTCTGAACTATTCCATTTTTGCCTTAAATGGCACACTTTATTCAAAGGAGTAGCGAAGAAATTAACTGACTTCATTTCCAAAATTTCTTTTGATACTTCTCCTTCGATATTATGTTAAAAATTGAAATGAATAAATTTTCTCAAGAAACTAAACTTATTTCTGCTAAGGAGCAAATATATTCACGGTTTTCACATTTTCCAAGATGGGCTACGTCATTTTTAAATTTTGTATTGAGTTTCTGAAAAATTCACAGTTTTATCAAGCATACTTCTAATTTATATTTTGAGCAGCCTGTTATAACAATCAGTAGGTGCTGAAGGTTAACAATGAAATAGAGTGGAACAGAAAGCAATAATATCGAAAAAATGATCAGATGACATAAAAAAATTATCACAAAAGGAATGAAAATAGGACCGTATTCCAAAAAAGTTACATAACACAAGAATTCTTTCGTTCGCTACTTCTTTGAAAGAAATGTGCCATTCATTCATAGATTTCTAAGTCTAAGGGAAAAAATTCAATAATCTGAGTACTGCCCTGAAAATATTGAAATAACATAAATTGCTTTGAAGGGCTGCATGAAGTAAATAAACTTAAATGAAAATAATTTGAAACAAATCGAAGTGCTGATTCCCAAGATACGGAGATGAGAAATTTCATGCAATGGACTAGTTTAGTGATGTTGATAATACTATATTTGACACGATAGAATTGAAATATACAGCAAAACTGATAAATCATTGAAAAAATTTTGAAAATCCATCAATAAATGACTGAGAAATAGATTATTTAGATTTACATATTTCAGCGCCGAACGTCTTTGGTCTGTGACGTCACGGCACTTGTCTGTGATCGCTATACCATAAATTACGTTCAAATACTTAGCCGCGCCAAGGCTCTCGCGCCGTTTGTAGTTGTACAGTGTAGTTTTAACTCGAGTTTTGTTTTTATGTAACCATAATGGAAGAAGGCTTCGTGAAAGGACAAAGTGACAATTTGCCTAAGATAGATATATTCGCAGTGATGGAGTTTTTTCTTTAAATCCATCTTATGTCAGTGCTGAAATAAAAGGAGTTTAACTTTTCAAGTAAGTATCTACTTTTGAGTTCGCTTCATCATGGTTCAACTTATAACGATGGTTTATTTAAAAAATGTTTCATAAACAGTTTGTAGTTGAGTACTGGTTGTTGAAGTCTATCAATGGCAACATATTTATGTAAGGAGTAAAAACTAAAAGGAGAAAAAAGTAATTTATATGTATGTATATAGTAAGTTATTTCAGCCATCGTGTAACGAACAAAACACGACACGAACGGCACAAGTGATTGTACACCCATGAATTCGTAAGCACTCTGCGAATACTAGTCGTCTAGTGTGTGACGTCACGCCACTTACACGTACTATGAAATTATTCTTCCAAGCGCAACTTGAAAGTCCCATAACTTTTTCATTTCTAGAGATATTTCAATGATTCTTCCACATTTTAGTTTCATATTACTTACATTTTTAGAACTTATCCTTAACAAAAAAATGAAAACTAGTCCTGCATGAATCATCCTATATCTCTGAAACTACAAGTCTTAGGATACAAAAAAAACTACTTTTCTCAGAAGTCTCGAAGACCTGTATTCATCGCTAGGCTATGGCTACAGCCACTCGTGTTACAACCTGTAGAATTGCTCATTTTGCACTCAGGGGAAAATCAATAATCGCGATTTCTTAAAACGAGAATTATTAAATGGAAAATACCAATGATGGAAAACGTTATCGATAATTCATCCTATTACATTCAATTTCAGCACCTCAAACTCCATTACTGATCGTTAGGAAATTCTGAGGATGATTCTCACTGAACGTTTTTTCCATTTTATGTCTAATTAAAATGGAATAGCTGGCAAAGGGAATAACGATGGTGAAAATGGAGATACCTATTGAAGGAATTCATATCTGATAAATGAAATACCAGTATAGCGTTGATATTTCAGTCTCGTCCGGGATAAGCGAAGTTATCTAAATTCCGCTGTGTTAATTTTTCCCATTTTTTTTTTCATTAGGAACGTGATTTTAGACTATTTGCTACGATGGATTGTATTGTTGAATTCGATTTAATGAATTCTTTCAAAATTCTCGACATAACAGGAGATAGGTATTATCAGATTCAATTACGGACCGTATTTAGTTCAGCATTCTTGGGCAGTAGACCTGAAAAGTAACTAAAATTATATAAAATTACTACAAAATATTGACATTAATTATCACCACCCATTTTTCTGAAATAACAGATATAAAGAGTGTTTTTTTAGAGCTATAGAACTTTAAATTGCAATAAAACAACGATGGATTATTCGATTGACATGAATTTTATTTATCCGCAAGATAATCTTGTGGCATTACATTTAGAATATGATTTTTGGCATATGAACCCCACGGCTGGCTCGGATGTAGTCCAATTTGGTCGTCCTATTCTCGAGGACTTTTTCCAACATTTGTGGCCGTATATCGGCAATAACACGGCGAATGTTGTCTTCCAAATGGTCAAGGGTTTGTGGCTTATCCGCATAGACCAATGACTCTACATAGCCTCACGAAAGTAGTCTAGCGGTGTTAAATCACAAGATCTTGGAGGCCAATTCACAGGTCCAAAACGTGAAATTAGGCGGTCACCAAACGTGTCTTTCAATAAATCGATTGTGGCACGAGCTGTGTGAAATGTTGCGCCGTCTTGTTGGAACCACAGCTTCTAGACATCATGGTTGTTCAATTCAGGAATGAAAAAGTTAGTAATCATGGCTCTATACCGATCATCATTGACTGTAACGTTCTGAACATCATCGTTTTTGAAGAAGTACGGACCAATGATTCCACCAGCCCATAAAGCGCACCAAACAGTCAGTTTTTTCTGGATGTAACGATGTTCCGACATACACTTGAGGATTAGCTTCACTCCAAATGCAGCAGTTTTGTTTGTTGACGTAGATATTCAACCAGAAGTGCGCTTCATCGCTAAACAAAATTCGCGCGATACGTATTCCGCACAGAACCATTATTTTCGAAATGAAATTGCACTATCTACAAGCGTTGTTCAGGCGTGAGTCTATTCATGATGAATTGCCAAACCCAACTGAGAATAAATCACTTGACAGCTGTCAAATCGGTCGCCATCTTGAATAGTAATGCCAATTTAAAGTTATATACCTCGAAAAAAACCACCCGTTATAAACAAGTATAAATACAGATATCTGAATTTTTATTTCGAATCCCTGAAGTTTGTTAAATATATTTTTTTTAATGAAATTTTTATGAATGATATTTTTATAAATGAAATGAAAGTCGTATTCAATGTTGAAAATGTGAATTTAGATAGGATTCTTGATGGAAATATGAATTTGAAAAAGAGATTTTATTTCGATCAATATTTTTGAAAATTTTTTTTCATCACCGCAGCAAGTTTTCAGAAAGTAGTTCATTTAAAATTCCAAAACATGTGAACCATAAAGAAAGGGAACGCAAATTGGCTTCCAATAAGATGGCATTAATCGGTTTTCTCACTGAAAAAAATATTATCGGAGACTGGTTTTCTCTTGGTCCCTAGAGTAGGCAGTTGGAAGAGGACCTTCCTGATGAGAATTTATTCGATGATGAGAAAGACGTGCCAAGTATACCGAAGAGGTCCTCATCATTTGCGACCGATGGAGCATGGAATAGCTTCTTCTTGATCCACCCTCGGATATCTGCAAGTATGCCGATAATTGTGAATGCGCAAAAAACAAAAAATTATCTGGAATTGTACAAGCTGTATCGTGATTTATTGCACTAGTTTCAAATTTATTGGAAGTGTCATACTCAATTACTGTTCAATCTTAATATACTTCAATAGTATTTATTCAAACAGAACGTAGTTGGATGATTACTTTTACTCTTCATCATGAGCATAGCTTTAGCTGTCACTTAGAAAGCAAGGTAAGTGAACGCCATAACGGATCAGTGTACATAGGCGTACAGCTTTGCTTCCGCCGTTTTTTTTCCAAAAGTCGAGACTCTATTGTAAAGAATTGGTTATACATTTATGATTCAAAGAATTATCCATCGCTGGCCACTTTTTTCTCCCATCTTTCGGACAACGTACGAATCCCCCGTTGAAACAACTGGTCATATTTTGAAGGGATCCACGAATCGATTCGATTTTTTACTTCTTCATGAGACCGAAAGTGGTGGTCAGCCAGGCCGTGTGCCATTGATCGAAACAGGTGATAGTCCGAAAGAGCTACGTCAGGAGAATACGGCGGGTGTGGTAGGTATGTTTTGACCACT
Source organism: Harmonia axyridis (assembly GCF_914767665.1). Lineage (NCBI taxonomy): Eukaryota > Metazoa > Arthropoda > Insecta > Coleoptera > Coccinellidae > Harmonia > Harmonia axyridis. The sequence continues at coordinate 5,722,111 of NC_059508.1, forward strand.
TTTGCTACATGGAATCTAGCATTGTCATGCTGTAAATCACTTTATAATGTCTCTCGTTGTACTGCGGCCGTTCGTCTTTCAATGCTCGGCTCAAAGGCATCAATTGCGTTCGAAAACGATCACCTGTGATTATTTCAGTTGGTTTCAACTACTTATAATACACTATGTCGAGCTGGTCCCACCAAATACTAGGCATGACTTTGGAACCGTGAATATTCGGTTCGGCCGTCGACGTTATTCATGGCCGGGATATCCCCATGAATTTATGAGCTCGGGATTATCGTTAGAAACCCATTTTTTGTCTTCAGTTACAATGCGATGCAGAAATCCCTTACGTCTTTGCCTTGTAAGCAGCTGTCTGTTCACGAGCAAATAAACGCCGTTCAACATATCTCAGCTTCAACTAGTACGGCACTTAATTTACTTGTTTCTGAATAATTTCCATGACTTTCAGGCGTTTTGGAATAGCTTGTCGCGTCACTTCCAATGATTCTGCCAATTCTTGTCGTTACTAAATCATGAGTAAAATGAAATTGAAGAATGTTACATCAATCGAAACATCAGAAATGATAACGAAAAAACATCAAAGCAGTCCGAGGTATTATTAAAATAGACTAGAATGTTTCAAAAGTGTATCTAAAACGTCAATCAATATAAGTCCCGATTCTGCCCCACAGATGGCAAAAAGATGCTTCAAAAGATGCGAGTCAAAATTTCGAAACGAAGAGTTGAGTTTGGATCGAGATATTGAATATTAAGTGGAGCTAAATTTGTTGTTGTTCAAGAAATGGATAAAAACTAGTTTCTGTTTTTTGATGCGCAAGCAAACGTAGCGCTCGATAAGTGTTTGCTCCACCGATAACAGCGGTTGAAAGGTGGTACGCTGATTTTAAATTTTGTCGAAAACCACGGTCGCCAGAATTCAACAGTGGTTCATTGATTATCTTGACAAAGGTGAAATCATCAACAGAGAATATTAAATATTGTTAATTGTGGAAAACGTCATCCAATGCAAAAGAAATCGACACGAATTGACAAAAACCATGATCAAGTTGAACGAATTGCGCATCCAATTGCTTGAGCCCAGATTATTCTCCATAATCTGGCTGTAAGTGATCACTGGCTTTCTACAGACCTCAAAAGAATACTTCAGGAAAAGAAATTCGGCTCTAACGAAGGCAGAAACGAATCTTACAGAAAGGTATTGAGAAGTGAGAGCAGCGCTGAATAAAGGTGAAACCGGTATATCGCTATCCTCCCTTGATGACATGCATTCTTCTTGGGTTACTTTCGATTATGAATCCTACGTAATGGCGTGGAGACCTTCTGCCTGACAATGGTTGTGTTGATGGCAGTTTTCTATTGCTGATACATTGACCAGATAAATAATTAATATCGTATGATGTTATTACTCTATTGGAAATTGTACTTATTTTTTTTTTTCGAAATAGAAATTGTGTTCTAGGATAATACTCAGATATAATTTTCCCCACAATTCTCAGTAACTGTTGGTGCTATGAATTTTTCTGCACATAAAATAACAATTTCCTGAACCTGTGCTTCTGTGGAAAAATCTTGTCTTTCCTCAAAACTCGAAAAGATTTAATAGGATCTCGTCCTGTTTCTGACCAGAGGAGATATCAGGACTTCAATACGACATCGCGAATAATCTTTTGACTTAACTCCTCTATTCGAATTGTCTGAGAGATCAGAAGTTCTTTGGGGATGGACTATTTCAAAGAGGAATTCGAAATATACACTGAATGGAAATCTTTATACGAAAAATCTTAACGTGAATCCAGAATGATCTTTATTCGAGAATTCCCTGAGATATAAACAGGAATAATTTAGGGGAATATTTTGTTCCGAAAGTTCTGTTGGATTGTATGTTATGATGAGGAAATTTCACGGCGTAATATGATGTAATTAATTATTGAGGAGTTTGCGAGATGGCATTAGCCTCCTGGCATTTCTTCTCCAGGCATCCTTTGACTGGTAAATAAAAAGATGATATGCCAGGATGAATGGGAAATTTCCCCTGAAAGTACTGCATGGACCTACTCGGGGGACTCTGATTTGGAATTATTCGAAAAAATGAAAATTGAATAATGGGATCAAGAAATGTATGAGAGAAAATATTCTGTTCATAAGGTACATGAGCTTATTTTCCGAAATTCGAGGCTTCATTGTGAAAAACTGGTTATATACAGGGTGGTCATTTGAAAACGAAACAGACGAGATTACAGACGAAATAAAGTTTTTCGATAGAAATGCTCGAACAGGTCGATTTCTGTTTCGAGGGGGACAACTTAAGATGTAGGTTACGGACGCATAGAGCTTCAACCCTTGCTACTACAACCCTCACCCCCAAATTTTGAATAGGGAAGATGGGGTGAGTGATACCTCATTTGAAAGGTATTTTTATACTGATTTCAGCACAGTAATTGTTTTTTCATTTTATGCATTAGTTCTCGAAATATTCTTAACTAAGTATTTGAAAATGAAGTGGTTTTTTCATGGCACTTGTAGTGTTTTGTGAAAAATCGACATTTTGAGTTTCAAAACAACCATGACTGTGGCTTCCTTCCTAACTAACTAACGCATGAATATTTCGAGAACTAATGCATAAAATGAAAAAACAATTACTGTGCTGAAATCAGTATAAAAATACCTTTAAATTGAGGTATCACTCACCCCATCTTCCCTATTCAAAAATTAGGGGTGGGGGTCGTAACCTACATCTCAAGTTGTCCCCCTCGAAACAGAAATCGACCTGTCCGAGCATTTCTATCGAAAAACTTTATTTCGTCTGTAATCTCATCTGTTTCGTTTTCAAATGGCCATCCTGTATTTATGATTCAAAGTATCGTCCATCGCTGGCCACTACTTTCTCCTATCTTTTGGGCAGCGTACGAATCCCGCGTTGAAAAACCTGATCATCTTGAAGCGATCCAAGAATCGATCCAATTTTTTACTTCTTCATAAGACCGCAAATGCTGGTCAGCCAGGCCGTGTACCATTGATCGAAAAAGTGATAGTCCGAGGAAGCAACGTCTGGAGATTACGGCGGGTGGGGTAGGACTTCCCATCTCAACGTTTTTGAGTATGTCTTGACCACTTTTGCAAAACGGGGTTGAGCATTGTCATGCTATAAAACCAATTTTTCATTTCTCTCGTTGTATTGCGACCGTTTGTCTTTCGATCACCTGCTCAAACGATATGACTGCGTTCGATAGCGATCACCTGTGATTGTTTCAGTCGGTTTTAACAACTCATAATACACTACGCCGAGCTGGACTGACTAAATACTGATCATAATCTTGGAACCGTGAATATTCGGTTTGGACGTCGATGTGGAAGGATGGCCGTGATATAACCATGATTTTCTTTCCACTTTGCCTTGCAAGCCGCTGTTCACAAGCAAGCAAATGTCGTTCAACATCTCTCGGCTTCAACTATTACGGCACCCAATTTCCTTGGTTCTGAACCATTCTTATGACTTTCAGGCCTTTTGAAATTGCTTGTTGCATCACTCCCAATCATCCTGCCAATTCTTGTTGCGTTCGACACGAATCTTGATGGAGTAATGCCGCTTTTGGAGCATTTAAGCCACACTCGGCACGTTTTCTCTAACTAATATCTGCCTCACAATAGGTATTTGAGAGCATTTGATGAGCCTCAGCCGCAGATTTCTTCATATTAAAGCAGAAAATTGAAACCACCCGAAATCGACGAGAATTTTGCTCGTAAGCTGAAATATTTCATAGAGAATAACTTTATGATGTAGACACAAATCGACTAATATTTCGACGTTCTCATATTCACAAATACCTACAGCCATCTATTGCAAAACGGCGGAAGCAAAGTTGTTTACCTAATTCAATCGTCCTTACATACATGTGTTTGGTTAAGCAAAATTTAGAATTCATGATCAATACTCATAAGTCAATAGTGCTCGATCGAATTTTGACGGAATCGACAGACTATACGGTCTGGTTCGAAAGTGGTGAAATTCTGATTTCGAAATACTCCTCTTGTCATAATTTATATGTGGTACTTTTTGATGTAGGTCATTCTTTTCGGAAATTTCATGGTTCTATTGGTTTAAACTAAAGATCATATACTGCAAACTGTTCGAAATAATTGTACGATTTATTTTTATCCAATTCCTGAAAAGCCCTAAGCCAATTTACGAATTAATCCACAGGTGGTCTGAAAGACACAGCGATTTTTTAACATGACCATTAAAAAACAATTTCGACGAACCCTCTGGGAGAGATTTCGTAAATAATCAATAGCTTAGTCTAGAATAATAATTTTCCGTAGAAATCTGGAGAATAAACTGGAATACAAACGAGAGAACGTGTTAAGGGAAACTCTGTGCAGAGACGCATGTAACAAACATCATAACTTCTGACCTGTCTCGACTGAAACGCGGGGGCCATACGCCATCTGCTGCAAATTGTTAGAATTGGAAATGATTTATTCACAAAGAACGCAAAGTAACATATTATTGATATCGAAAGTTCCAACAAATAAGGTAGAACGTTGAAACCCTCCAGGAAGTGTCAGAATATCACCTGATCAGAAAACAGCGGAAAGGCAGTGACAGCAGCTGGAACACAAGCCACAAACATGAAGATAAATGACTATGAGAAAAGATACTGATACAGTGGACAATGCGTGTAATTGAGTGGCTGGGACGTGTAAACCGGGCATCAAAAATGGCATGCGACGAAGGGTGGAATGATGGTGGTAGATTCTGCCAATCTGGATATTATCAGGAATAAATAAGCCTTACAGTTGGATAGCCACATTTATTTCTTGTTCCCCATCTCCTTATTCTGGGAGATAACGAACATCTTCCAAATAATCCTACGGGGATAGCGGCAGTTCTTAACGGGATTTTTCCCCAGGAATAATCATTTGAGGTGAAACATCCTTTCGGAGCCTTCCCTATGTTATCGCTCGACATAACCCCGATACCGTGTGATTTGTTCCTGAAATTAATCTTTTTTTTTTCAATTTTTTTTTCTAGCCAGGCTTCTCGGACAGAAATGGAAGATCCTGATACGTGATATAAATAGAGATATCTGAGCGATTAAAACTACCATTATCTCAAATAACATCTTTCTTGGGACTTGGAAGTTCAATGGTTTTCATTTATCAGGTGAACAGAATTCTTTTCATTCAACAGCGAAGGTGCCCTATATTTTAACTTTATTAAATTCTTCCACTTGAGTTTCTCAATGTAGGGAAATTAATTTCGAACCACAAAATATTCAATGATAGTATTCTACATATTGATAATAGAACTTTCAGATTCAATAATTTACCTATTGTGAAAATACCAGAACAAACTTGAGATAAACGATCAATATAGGTTACTGTGAATAAACTCACTGACAGACGAAGTATGATTATAGTAAAAGTATAGTTGTGCAATTTTCGGTACCAAAAAAGAATGTGGCAATCCTGTAAGATGGGAGGATGTAGTGACAAGCGTAAGGGTGAAAGCATAGTTGTACCCTTAAGTAACTCTGAGGTTTTTTAATCTCAACACATAATGATTCCTTACTCATATTATACTGTACCATCGACTAGCTAGTTATAAAAGGGCGTAGAGATATTAGGATGATATTGATCTCAGGGTATGAGTTTCACAATTTATAGAAGGAGATGAAGTATCGATAGGAGGGGTTTTATTAAACGGGGGAATATCAAATGACGTGCGTTTTTAGATGTGCACTATCGCATGCTGGGCTATATTTTATGATAATATCTTGAATATATTTCAAATTTAAACAAATGAGGTTCCATCAGAAATATATATTAAGGAAATAATCCCAGATATCTGTTCATTTAATTTTGTACACTAATCAAAAATTTAATCGATTATAACAGTCGAACATCGTCTAGACTCCAACGTACTGATTCAAAGTCAAAAATATACTGACCTTCTTCTATCCACGATATTAAATTGTTGAATAATTAAACTCATCATTTCCTGAATTATACCAATCCAATAAGCTGAAGCTCGACTTAGGAACGATGTATTCAGATCCTTCTATCTTCACTAATGAAGGATATTCTAAATCTACCTTGTTCAACGCATGTGGAAGTAGTTAAATTAGCACCAATTTTCAACTTCTGAACAATGGAAATGTTACGAACTATGTTCTCAAACTGGATAAGATGTCAAATCAGATGATAACTTATTCGATATGAAATTGAGGCTGAAATAAAATTTCTTCTACTGTTCTACTCATGAAGGGTTTCCTTGACTTGCGTAAAAGAGGATAACCTTCTGGCAATTGGCCCAATATACTTCAAATCTCCGAACTAAACCAAAATCTGAGCAGCAATAATTTCTCCAGGTATAAACCATCTTTCGAATTAATTAATATAGATTATATAATAATTTGCTACAAATTGGTGGATGCGTCGGTATCCATTTTTGTCAACTTACGATTGTTCATTTGAGGGTCCTGCTTAAGTTTGAGCTTTACCCATCATACAGTTTAAAAAAAAATCATTTCAGCCAAACACATGGATGGAGGGTGTTATTTGTTAGAGTTAATTTTCCAGTCATTATTTATAAACTAATTCTTATTAGTTATCTTCAATGATTATTTATTAACTATATTTGACGATTTGTCATTGTGAATGAATATTTGAATTCCTTTCAATTGAAACTGTCTTGACTTTTGCATTGCGAATGGAACTTCGAATGCTTAAGCGCTGAAATTATGATATGATTTGTCGAACAGTTATCCTTGTCGTTCTGTTGTCATAATTATTAAAAGAAAATCAATATTCTTGACATTAAGTGCTTAAATTAATAGAGTGAATTTTCGATATCGGTGCATTTGCCACCCACTTACTTCTAGAAGACCCTATCCAAACAGAGCGATGAAATGAATAGATAAAATCTTTCGTCATGTAGATTGACTCTCAGAGCGCTTCTTGCATTGCTTTAAATATCTTATGACCGAATACTGAGAATACCTTCCACGTTCCCTATAGAATTGATCTCCTAAATCATTAATAGGTAAAATCCTGGAAGACGACTTGCGGAGGAGAGCTTTCAAGGCTGGGTCTGAATCGAGGCGTTTCCTTAACTTCTTCCCGTAAAAACGGCGAAAGAAGAACAAAAGACGGCCATAAATACATTCAGTCTCAAGATGTTAGAAAAACACTCTTAACACTTTCTTTTGATGATACTGGTTTTTGTTGGATGGTGTTGTCCCGAACGCCACTGCATCCCAGATTTTTATCCGGTCGGTCGGTTTGTATTGGCTGCAAAAAAGTGCGGGTTAGGCGATTTCAGCGTTCTCGCTATAAAATGTTATTCATTTCGGAGAAACTGTAACACGAATAAAATTTTTATCGGGTATTCTCAGAAGTGAATTAACAACTATTAATGTTGCTTTGCGACAATAACTTGAAAGTCAATATAAAAAAATCGAAGTATATGTTAATAGGTAGTGAATATAGGACACGTAGTACCGACATAAGTAATTTCAGAATTAATATTGATAAAGATGAAATAGAGAGGGTTACTAAAATGAAATACTTAGGATTGATTTTAGACGAGAATTTAAAGTTTCAGTTTCACGTGGATTATATCGCAAATAAAATGTCCAAAAAGGTTGGTTTCATACCTAGAATAAGGGGTAAAATTGATATGAATACGTCACTGATGTTGTTTAGATCATTGGTATTTCCTCATGTGGATTATTGCTCGTCAGTTATGTTTAATTTAAATAAAGGTAGCATAGATAGGTTACAAAAAGTACAAAATAGAGGTATGAGAATTATTTTGAAATGTAATAAAAGAACTCCCATAAGAAATATGTTAAATTGTTTGAAATTGATGAGTGTCAATCAAAGGATTATTTATATAACATTAGATTTAATATTCAAAGCAAGGAATGAAATGTTACCTGAATATTTGAGTGAAAACCTAAAATTTTCTAATGATATATATAATTATAATACACGACGTCGAGATGATTTTTACATAGAAAAAGTTAATACTACATTAATGAATAAATCCACATTTAGCAGGGGATTAGTTATCTTCAATAAACTACCTGAAAAGATCAAATATTGTAATAATTATAGAGAATTCAAAAAATGTGTAATGAGTTATATTTATGAAGAATTTAATTAAGTTAGTGGACTACATTTGTATTGTTTTCAATAGCCGAGTGCTAAATAAAGTTTATTATTATTATATTCACGTTGCAATTGAGTTTGTGTCGAATCGTAATGAGTACTTACCAGAAAAAGCGTTCTAGGATTGAATTTGGCATAATAAAAACCCATCTTCCATTCATAGTGATAGCGAATTTAGTGTAAGTATACCGGGTGTTCCAAGTTATCGTACACAGGTAATATCTAGCTCATTTTGCAAGAAAATTAAAAAATTAAAAAATTGCTTTGAATAACATCAAAATACCTTCTCAATTATATATAAAAAAGGTTTTTATATTTGACAGCCCTGTGGAAGCTACTCCTTACTTTTTATTGTCAAATGGCATCTCCTGTGTATTTTCAGTGGAAATTGCGTATTATTCTATTTGGAATACAATGATATCACATACTTGGTATTTTTTCTTTGATTACAACAAAAACATTAACATTTTGTGAAGTTTGAATATCCACCAAAATACCTACTATGCAATTCGAAAACTAAGAAACATTTAAAGCAAGTGTTCAAAATTATTCATTATCTTATTATTTCTCGGTTTTTTTAAACAAAAAATTCATCTACATCTCTTATGGGAAGGTTGTTTAAACAAACGAAAAAAAAAAAACACAACGTTATTTATTTAATTATCCTCATAAAAAATAAATGTCTCCACCCATGTTTGTACAAACTTCACATATGAGAAATAGATGAAATTCTTGTTGTGAAAAACACAATGTTAATGTTTTTGTTGTTATGAATGACACCCAATTTTCACTGACTGTGATCAATAAATTAATCGTGTTTGAATATATTGTAGCGGATATTAATTAAGATTCGATACACTTGCATCATCATCACAAAAAAGTAGGACTACAAGATATACCCTGTATCCCGAAAACAAAGTGTATTTGAAGGACTTTTTTCCTTATTCAAAGAATCTCTCATTTTTCTTTGCACTTTTAATTTAAGAACACCCTGTATAAGTGAAAGTTTCACTTCAGAAATATCAGTCGTTAGAAACGTAAAAACTGAAGAAGCTATTATGTAGCGAAACAATTGCAATTTATCGAATTGAAGAGTGGAAAAAGGAATTACTCTACTATCATTTTATTTCTACTTCGTCCGGAATTTGTGTTTATGTGATAGGTAGTTTGTTTGTGCAGGCGTAAGGTGCAGGTGTCATTCTCGATTTGCAACCGGGCATTCTTACATTGGTCGGCTATAATTCAACTTCAGATTGAACATTTCCGAATTTGTAGCCATCGAGGTGGATAGCGAAAGGATCGGAAAAGAGATTGAGGGCAACATAAATCGTTAGCTGGGATATAAAGAAAAATTATCACGACTGACCTCTATAAAATAGATTTCAGCAGGAAACCGGGAAGCAATGGAATTGGCTCAGATGTATTTGAACAGGCAAACCTGCAACAAATGATCGAGTCCTCGCCGTCTTTTTCGGACCAACTTCGAAAATTCGAAACTGCATTTTGGTGTTCATGGTGTTTTATGTTCGCCGCAACGAATGCAATCCCATCCATTCTACTGAAGAAGATAAATTAACTCTTTCCATCTCTCGTACAGATTTTGCGTGCTCCAAACCGGCGAGTTTCAGATTCTGGGTGCTGTCACTGTTCTACAGCAGTGGAATGCAATGAGTCATTCACCTTTTGTGTTGGGTATTCTTGACCTGAAGGCATCTCACTTGAGATCATTGGAGACCGATATTCCTTTAAAAATTCAAAGACTCATAAATACTGAACAAGGGGAGAATTTTAAATCGATCTTCAAACATCAAACGGACATATTTTTCCTATTCAATTATTCGTTATGAATTTGAAATGCATGAAGCAAAATACATTTCGAATTCAGTTTTCTATTATTTGATTAATTCATTCGGTTTTTCCATGTTTGTTTATCGCCGAACATTTTGTGGTAGCTATATGCTGCTATTCTCTCTGATAATGCGATTGAATTCATCAAAACTTCTTCTTCCTGCTTAGTTGCGTGTTCTTTCATCAAAAAATGTACCTCATCTCCTGGTTGTCTAGTCTTGGATGTGTCTGGTTTTGTTCCCGCTAACTTCAAATCGATATAATGAAAACTAATATTTAGTACTCCTTTCTGCTTCTTTTTTGTTTTTTTGTTTGTTTTAGGATCCAATTGGCAATTATAGAGTCGTCAACCGTTGATGAAAAGAGAGGATGAAGAAAATTTTGGTTGAAGAGGAAGTCCCTCAATATAAATTATGTCAGCTAATTCTGTAAACGTTTACACAAACCAGTCACTACACCGATACGGGGAGTCAGAGTTTTTGCTGAGGTTTTTATCTGATCTCTTGTATCATATGTTGAAATATATGATGCCCCTGTATGATCAGAGGTTCTCTTGTAAATGCAGGTCTTCGTTTCCATCCGTAGATTTCTGTTCTTCCAGATTGTGTTGTTTAAACATCCTGTCACTTGCAGTCTCACTTCCTCTTCCACGTTCCCATAGTTTGTCAAACTCGCGTCCACTTCTTCAAATGATGACTTTTGTTTGATAACCTCACCTTCCTCTTCCAGTTTGCATCTGAAAGGTTCCCTTGACGTGGTCATATACTTCGTTTTCTCGACTGAGATTAACATATTGAATTTTTTTGCGGTGGTATTGAAGGCATGCAGAAGTTTTTGAAAGCCATCTTCATTTTTGTCCACTTTTTTCGCATCATCGGCGTAACAAAGTATTTAGATCTGCTTTTCACTCATTCTATAGCCTCTTTATTTGGACACTCTTCTTATAATTTCATCCATTTTGATGTTAACTTGTAATGACCTCAATGAGTCTCCTTGTCTGATACCACTATTTATTAGGATGTCTTTTGTTAATTTTTCTTAATGCTTCGAATCGTGCAAGTATATTTCCCATTTTGAGTCTGAACAGCACGCAAGCTCTGTAGCAGTTCTTCAGGTGTGAAACCGATGCCTTAAACTTGGTCAAGTGCAGCATCTGGGTTCATGCCGAGATAACCAGATTACGATAGAACATTTTGAGCTCCTGGTGATATATTCGTGGCATAAAAACTACTTTGTAGCTCATTAGAATAAAGCAGGATGACCTGACTTGGAATGCCAATTTCCTGCTCAGAAATAAATCATTACTGCTAGAACATCAAGATGATGTTACCAGAATGCAGGTGGATGAAATAAGGATTGCATGTGAAGGTTTTAGAGGAAGACAGGCATCTTGTGAAGTGTAAAGTGGGCTCCCAATGATTCTCCATGTATGGGACATAATATCATTGTCTGAAAATATCGAAAGCTTCTTTCTTTTTTCGACGGAAACTATGCTTAACTCGTATCACCTGAAGCTGGCGACTTGAACGTTCTTCAATTACAGACTCTACTCATTCTATACCCAAATACTCATTATTCCATCATGAAAATAAAGCTGCTCTGGGTTAACGTGGTATATACTTAAATCAATAAGAAGCTCGAAAATATCCATTGAATCCGGATCGAATTCGGTACAAAATGGCGAATGCGTCGGTACCCATTGTTAAGATAGTACTGAACATTGATCACTTCATCAAGAGCCTGCTCAGAGAATAATTCAAGAGAAGATTCAACCATTTTAACGTACAATTCTATATACTCCTGAAGCTCACAATACAAAATTTAAACCTTATCTATAACTTTCAGAACTCCTGACTGATGTTGAAGAAGGTAGCTTTATTTCCATCTTAATTTATTGAATTTATTCAGCCTCATCAAGAAGCTCCGAAAAATTCATTTTAATTCGTTACCAATTTGCAAATGCGTCAGGGGATACTCAGGATTTATCATACGAGTTTGCTTAACTATCTTTTATGATCAAGTGAAGTTTGAGCTGGTGTTATCATTGAGATTGTTCAGAGTACTCCATTGTCTCACTTCACTTATACTGGGTTTGCTTTATTCATAAATTATCAAAATATTGAAAAAGGAATATAACTTGAATATTGCTTTGAGACTTTATGATTAACTATTGATTTGCACAGATTTGTGAAAATATCCATGGATTTTGCACGACGGCAACTGAAGTCCATTTTAGCATACAAATAATGATGATTTTATCATTGAAAGAAAATTGGGTGATACAGTAAAATAAAATGAAAAAAATATAAAGTTCATATACGTTGAAATTATTAGTGGTCAGTTATCTTTCTATCAGTGAATAATACATATTATAAAAAATAATTTTCTTTTTTCTAAACTCAGCACTACGAACCTCAACTTCCTCAGGGAAAGCAATTTTAGTTCATATATATTTCAAACTTTTAAATCGAATCGTAATGAGATCTCCCTTGAAGTTATCGTAATAAGGGATGAAATCCACAAGTGGCATCCTTTGACGTTGCAGTAATTCGAATAGATCAAAAATCGATATAGAGAGGATGAAATCGTAGATTTTTCCTCATATTGTTTCAACGTCATTCCAGAAGTTATATCTGTTCTAAAATGTATTTTTATATCCACGGAATCCATAAAATGTTCCATTCCAGTTGCCATTCCGTTCAGCTGTAAAACCAGGTCGCTTTCCTTCGAATAGTTTTGGATAATCTGAAATTTCCTTCGGCTGGTGCTATATTTTCGCTGATGTGTAAAAAGTGAATTCAATTTCCGTTAAAAGCCTGTAAAAGTGTAGCTGGCTTGTTTGACTTTATTAAGCGTCCCTTGAGAAGGCCACGTTTGTATACTTTTGAATCAAATTTAAGCTTCCATCATATTGTTTTCATTTGTGATCAAAAGTGGAATTCGGATTTGTTTCTGTTGAATTTTCCATTCGGAAATCGTTCGATATGTGACGTCGAATGACAGTAGGAAATCATTGGTATTGGAACACGCACACATGCGGGACATCAGTTAATCATCTGAAAATTTTATGCTGCAGAGAGTTGAAGGGCAGTCGATATGGATATCGACGTGGTGACGTTTTAATTGCTTCCAACTTCAATTGATTGTTACATATTCTGCCTGATCCGCTTGTATTGTATCATTTCTATAGTCCCTACGGAAAATGAACGATGATCCAAGATATATGGAAAATATTTTTCGATTTCAATTCGAATTTTATTTAACGTTCTGAAATACCAGCTTTTGGGTGCTCGTTCTTTCTTTTCGAAAGGAAGGACTTAAAAATTTGAAATTTGCAGAGTAGGTTCAGATCGAATCAGATCGGAATGAGGATTTGCGATTGGATGTAAAATGATGATTTGACGCCTCGTGCTGAATCTTATGTTGATCTTATCACCAGAAACATACAAAATAGATAGAATATACATGTAGGCTTGGTTAATCGATCGTCTAGAGGTATGATTCGATTACCTGGCCTTTCGTCTTTTTCTTCGTGACTTTGTTGGATTTGTAATAATTAAACTCTTTTGAATTATTCATATCTATTTACAAAGCCACAATTATACAGTACAAACTCAGTATTGAGAAGATCTTAATTACGTCTTAATTACAAGTTTCTCACTACGGTACTGAATTTCGTCTTTAACTCTAGTTTTAATTACTCGAAACGTCTTGGATTATCACGTCTTCGTCGTACTTCAAGTTTTCGGTCGTCTCGTCTTTAACTTGTTCGCGACTCGTCTTAATCTAGTCCGCGAAACGTCTTTTCGTCTTACGTCTTAAGTTGACCGACCGAACTTGTTCTGTCTCCCGTCTTAGACTTACGTTAAACTGTACCCGTCTTCGCCTTAATTTGAACTGTCCTCTCTATCGATTGGAACTACCCTCTCTCGGTTTGACCACACCCTTAGGGGAAGGTACCATCCCCTAGTCCAATAAGGGCTTTTGCCGTACCGCCCCCAAAGATCTTCGCGGATTCCTGGAAATCGAATATTCTAGAAGGACTAGAACCTGAGAAACAGATGTAACACATCTGCTACAACCGTCTTGTTCTAGAACTTTCCCAACCCCCGTAAATCCCTCAAGTTTTACAACCGACATGACACATTCTTCGACACCCCGAAGAATAACACATCCTTTTTACATTATGTACAATAACAATTCGTTCCCTGTAAATCGATTAAAACTGTCATGCCCTCGACACTAAAATAAACTAATAGGTCTCCAAGCATCCGGTTGACCATCTCAATTCGTTACAGGGAATAATAACTGGATCCTACATACAATATTTCCGTGACCACATAACCGACATTGTTAAGCTTCAAAACGTTGATCTGAAATAACAGTTTTGAGCTCCATGCTATACGTACAACTTTGCTTCAATTCGAAGTATTGTCCATCGCTGGCTACTACTTTATCCCATATTTCGAGCAGCGTATGAATCCCGTGTTGAAAAATCTTTTGAAGAGATCCACTAATCGATCCGATGTTTGTACTTCTTCATAAAATCGCTGGTCAGTCAGGCCGTGTGCCATTGATCGAAACAAGTGATAGTCCGAAGGAGCAACGTCTGGAGAATACGGCGGGTGGGGTAGCACTTCCCATTTCAACGTTTCCAAGTATGTCTTGACCACATTCACAACATGGGGTCGAGTATTGTCATGCTGTAAAATCACTTCATTATGCCCTCTCGTTGAATTTCAGCCGTTTGTTTTTCAATGCTTGGATCAAACGCGTTTGATAACGATCGCCTGTGATTGTTTCAGTCGGTTTTAACAACCCATAATACACCAAGCCGAGCTGGTCTACTGAGCATGACCTTGGATCCGCGAATATTCGGTTTGGCCGTCAACATGGAAGCATAGCCGGAATATCCCCATGATTTTCCTCGCTTGGAATTATCGTATTTTTCGTCGCCAGTCTCAATGCGATGCAGAATTCCCTTCGGTATTTGCTTCGCATGCAGCTGTTCACAAGCAAAGAAACACCGTTAAACATATTTCAGCTTCAACTAGTACGGCACCCAATTTCCTTGTTTCTGAATCATTCCCATTACTTTCAGGCGTTTAGAATTTGCTTGTTGCGTCACTCCCAATACCTCCAATGAGTCTCAGCCGCAGAATGATGACAATTTGGCTTGTAAGCTGACATGTTTAATCGGAAATACCTTCATGATACAGAATCAAATTGACTAATATTTCGATGACGTCATGTTTACAAATACCTAAGCTTAGTGTATGACATCTACGATCTATTTATTCCGACTACCACTAGCCTTTACAGCCATATATTGCAAAACGCGGAAGCAAAGTCGTACACCAATAAATCCCAAATTGACCACAATATCGGAACTCGAAGAAGTCAAGATGAACATATAAAGAGTGAGTATCCGGTAAAATCCACTTGAAGAAGTCATGGAATGTCGAAACAATCTCGTGGAAATAAAAATAAGCGGAAGTAGAATATTGTTTTTACTCATAATTTCTTAAATTGTTCTTTAGACTTTCTTGTCTCGTTCTCCTCCAAGGTTTGTTGCAGAACGCGTCAAGAGTCGTGTAGCTCAGTTTCATAAGACTGAACTGAAGCAGAACAGCAGATAGATGGTTACCCTCGCATAATCTGATCAGCTCCAGTCCTTCGGGAAAAGATACCGTTCAAAACATAAATCATTGCAGAATTATTGTCGATGTCAAACCGTTCGAGGGAAACTTCAAACCCAAGTATGCATTTTTTCGCGGATCAGGAACCAATCAAACTCGAATAATTTATGACTCCCTAATCTTTCCATTTCAGCGGCCAGCTAGATTCTTGGCTTGAAGGAATACACAATTGGACTTTTAGCTTATCTTTCAAAGTGACAGATCGAATAGAGGAATGTCTCCGAACGATCGAATAAAGTATATCGAATAGCTCGAATTTGATGAAGGGCAGATTGTGTGTAGGGTTTTTTGCCAGACTATGGAACATGAGGACTTATTGCAGCATCTGTTACTACCAGGCGTTCTTCGATCCATACATAAGATTGTTCACGCTCAGGAAAAAATGACCGATCAGTTGAACTAGTTCAGAACTACTTTCACACTAGTAAGAAAATGAAACTGAAAGAACCGAATTTTTGATTCATAAGTGTGGCTTATGTGTCTTGACTCTTGACATCAAGTTTTCATCACAAATCTTATCAGCTCAATCAGGTTTACATGAGGTGTTCTGTTGATTGGATTTTCATATTCCTGGAGGGATGTTTGTTGTCATTGTCACTCTAATCAAATCATGAATTAATTTCGATCTGATTTATCTGTTTACATTGCAGACATCACGGAAACAATCTAGCGTAAGCTAGAGTATGACATGTCCTTTTCATTTATTAATGTGATGATACAATACCAAAAGCTCAGAGAACGGGTTAATAATAGATTGTTGATTTGATCTGGTTATTCTATATGAAATGAGATAATTGAGCTAGCTTGAACAGGATTATTAATTATATAGTTCTTCCTAGTTGTTGACGTAATTGCATTTGGTATTTTATTTGCAACATATTGAGTATCGTTGAGTCGCTTTTGTATTTGTACATATGATGAGAATATTGTTGACATTTCCAAGTGCAGAATTGATCGCCAGGTTGGCGTGGAATGCTCTCAAATTCATGACATTATCGGAATTCATTTCAATCTCTGAACATTCATAACAGAACATTTTTCAATGGTTCCGGTTGAACTCATTTCTCAAGAAAGAATTACAACGTTGCCACGTCCATCGGAAATGCAGAAAAGAGGGGGATTTCGAGAATTTCTTGAATTTTTATCAAACTTTGTGCCGAACTTACAATAGCTCCCCTTTTCTCTGGGTTGCTTCATGTCAATTCAGAAATTGTAACGGTTTATGTATTTGAAACATACCTTCATACCGCCCAAGATGATGTTTTTTCAATTTTTTTTTTCAGACTCACAAAGTATGGACGTAGAAAGCTTCATCATCAAAGCTGGCGACAACAAAACTCTACCTTGTCCTGGTGTGAACGAACATACTCTCGTTCAAGCTCTGGAATGGCGTTCATCCAACCATAACAAACTGGTCCAATTCATGAGCAATTCAACCACCGGCTGGGACAATAGGGTTTCCCTAAATACCAAAACCTATGGACTAGCATTTCATCCTGCTATAGCAAACGACAGTGACGACTACATATGTTTGGTTAACAGCAGACCCAAACCAGAAGGCATCGTTAGACTAATTGTTCAAGGTAATTTTTCAGTTTTTTTTATTAAAATTAACTTAATATAAATATTAACCCAACCAAACATTTCATCTGTTCGATTCCTCTCTAGGCTATACTGAACTATCTTTCATTCTACTAAAGATGAGAACAACCGGTACATACTAAAGCCGTTTCGAAAACGATGTTGTCATATTCAGAAAGTGTAGGTTACACCTTCTCAAAATTAAATTCAACAATAGCATTCAAACTCGAGAAAAAAAGAACCTCAATTTCATTGACTTCAAAGGATAAAACCCTGGGAATAAAAAGTTCATAAGTTTGTGAGTTTACTTGTCTCGATTGCTATATCATTGTCCTTCTTTCTTTCTCCAAATAGAAAATCTAAAAATAAAGGCGCACAATTATTATGATTCTCAATCATCAATCTCTTTGATGCGTGAAAGCACCTTGGAAAAAGCATAATGATACACTTCAAACCTCTAATTTGTGAGGAAAATAGTATTAGATAACCATCTTCAGGCATGTTCTCATATATAACAAACCCAATAAATGTTTTGGCCATCAAATCTGATGTTTATTCAACCTAATTCAATCACAGGAAAGTTGATCTGATATGTGTAAATTGACCTGCCCACTATAATCTCCTTTCAAGATGATCGAAAAAAAGGATAATATTACTCACGTAATTCTTACCAGGAATATGCATAACGAAATTATTGAACAGTTTCACGGAATTGGAGGCAGAGTTGATGGTAATACTTTCAGTTATGATTATTGGGCCTCTTTCTTGGATCTCCTATGCTTCTGATGATGATATGATATTGAAATCAGTATGAAAATCTGTATGGAACGTCTAAAAGTTAATTCATACCAACAGTGCCAGATTTGTGGTTACGGAAATATTGGGAATATTTTTCGATAGTCTTGAATTTTCAAATCACCCGCATTATCATGATTCACGAGTCATACTTATATCGGAGAAATATACTGACTGACAAAGAAACTGCAACACCCCGAAGGAGCTGTATATATTTAAATTTTTTTTTGCTAAAACATAGACCGTATAGCAAGGAGTAAATTATTGAAATTTTGAGAAAAAAACGGGAGGTTCTCATAACCACTCATCAGCCAAAGATCGAGTTGTCGCAAATCGGTCTTAGACGTCGATCTTAAACTTCATTTGTGCCCCTTCGACGTCCTTCGTGCCTACTCTTCCTCGATTTTGGGCAATATCAAACCACACTTGAAAACATCTCATAACAGTTCTGTTCGTACGGTTAGCGATTTCTCGAAATGACAACCCTGCTTTCCGTAGACGAATAATTTGACCTCTTTCAAATTCACTTACCTGGCGATAAATTCCGCGTACACGTGCTCTAGGCATTTTAACAATAACTGAACATCGACTCTGGACCTCCTCGAAGAGCAGGTTCGTTGTTAAATTTAAAAACTTGCAAAAAACGACTACAATATTTAAGTAACAAAAATTGTTTACATGAGAAAACTTTCACAATTTTTTCTCCAAATTTCACTAATTTACTCCTTGCTATTCTATCTATATTTTACCAAAAAAATAATAAATTTAAACAGCTCTTTCTTAGTGTTGCAGTTTCTTTGTCAGTAAGTATTTGTTGGAGGACCTTTTGCATATTGTGAATATTTTGGGTCCAAAAAAAATGAAAATTTATTATAGATAGGGATCATAATTGATGTAGAAGCTGATTCACTTTCTAAAATTTGCAGCGTTCGCAACAACGTAACCTAAATTCGAATCGTTTGAGTTTGTTCAGGAAATTGAGCATTAAAGTGTATGGGAAATGAAATATGGACGCTTCTACCCGTATATGTTAAAGTTATGGCTTAGTAAATGAATTCGTGTTCCCCTGGCTTTTTCCTTCAAGAGCCTATTACGTCCTGGATGCTATTCTATGCATTTAAATTGGATTATTGCTAAGAATGTAATTGGAGAGAAAATACCGTAACGTAAACAAAAATATGCATGGTCAGGTATCTCTTAACCGAACAAATTCTGGTTCATTGCTTCCGATAATGGATTTCGAGCGCCAGAAGAAAATAAAAAAACCTCAGTGTTCTGGGAAATTGTTTTCAAAACTCAACAATGAATTTCGAATTAAAGATTTCGATCAATAAAAAAAAAATGTGAATCTTTTTCAAATTCCACCGTTTGGGTATACTCTCAGCTTTTGAAATCAACTCTATGCATTCTTCTTATTTTATTCTGGAATATTAATTCATTTCTGATAATTCCCAATTAAAAACCAACCACAATGATTGACCAGCAAAAAGAACCTGAAATTATTGAAATTCGTAATCAATTCCGAACTCCTAATCATCCTCTTTGTTTATTTCTTCTCGAGATGTTCTCAATTTTCATTCAAAACCTCGAATAATTTTATTAACTAACGGAAAAAACTACGCTCAGCAAATATTGAATTCGAATTCAACTGCATTTACAAAGTTAATTAATTTTGTGATTGATTTCTTGATTCATAACGTTCTGGTTTCATGAAGTCGTGAGCTGAAAGATCCCTTCAAAGAAAGTGATTTTATAATAATCCTTTCGTTTTGAATTAAAATTCGGAATTCATTCGTATAATGAAATAATTAATTGTATTTATTTTATTCATACTCAACAGGATTATTTTCATAGAGTTGAAGCAAATTGTTTCATTTCAATTCGAACATTCATTATAGTCTGAATCGAGGTCTAAATTGATGAGCACCGTCTATAATTTTAGAAGAACTTATGGACATCTGTCATCGGGTCTTATTTTTTGTTTTATTCCATACCTTTGTATGCAATGATTATGTAAGAATATTGAAAAAACAAAAAGTGAATACCGAATATTATTATCTTTTTTTGGAATACCCATTCCTAGTTAAGTGCGGAATTTCATGAGAATTGCATAATCAGGACTATAGGAAATCCAAGAAGAATATCAAAAAAATTCATCCAATATTTCTGTGATTATAAGGCCCATATAATCGAGATTTTGCTCAAAGCTTCATCAGAACCATGAGAAAATTCAAGCAGAATAGCGAAAACAAAATGAAGTAAGTACTGAAGTGAAGTCAGGAGCTTTTGAGTACTCGTCCTTCATGGGCCAATTGCAACTTTGGTGACCACATATGTACCTACATACAGTTATGTAATCTTCAAGGGCCCAATTGGTATGAATGAACGAGTGCTCAAAAGCTGATGGCTTTCTCTCATTTTTTTATGAGATGAAGCCTACTGGAGAAGATAAGAGTAAACCTCTTATCTTATCTTAACTCTTGAGAGGGAACATCACCACGTGACATTCTCGTGATCTATCAATATTTGCCCAAAGGAGGCACAAAAATAATGTGCGGTGTTGGTAGAACGATTGAATGGATTGTGGAAGCTAGGAATATTACAATAATTCCAACATTCCTCGAAAGGTAGGTTGCCTCTTTTGTAAAGATTCTTTGTAGGAATTGTTTACGAATGTTTTCAGTGTTTTTAAGGAATACCATATCATTAATTCTTACAGTTACGTATATATCCATAAAGAATGATAAAAAATTCTCCCCTCAAATTTTCCGCGAAAAAAGGTGATATTATGTCATGTGTCAAATATGGCACAATTCGCGTAAAAGGGAATGCCATGCTGGTCTTCGACGTCAAAATCATCAATCGTGAAGCGTTGAAACCACTCTCGGCACATTCTCTCACTAATAGCGGACTCACCATAGGTATTTGAGAATATTCGATGAGGCTAATCCACAGATTTCTTCATATTAAAGCAGACAATAAAAACCTCCCGCAAATGACGAGAATATATTGTAAGCCGACATGTTCAATCGAGAATAACTTCATGATGCAGACACGAATAGACTAATACTTTGATGGCAAACATCATAGTCGAAATCATTAAAAAAACATCAGTCACACAACGAACTAAAACTACGTAAAAATAATACCCCTATAGACCACACTGGTCTATGCAAATTATCAGAAAGTAATTAAGAAGTGATATATAGATATGTTTATTCGTTCTCAGAAATAAACATGTAGATGCAGCCACTGAGTGTAACCAAAACGCCCCCGAAGTGGAACGGGGAATATTCAGCCAATAAGAGAAATCAACTCGAGACATTCTTGTTTCCAAGACGATTTGCTAAATACCGGGGTTTATTTGAAATTATTGTTAGCAATATTTTCAATTGTACAATATTGTATAATTGAAATAATCTGGCTTCCTCCAAGTGACTTTGGATATACTATACCAGTCGACTTTTGAATTGATTTCATTTGTGCCCTTTCACAAAACCCTACCTATGAGGTAGCCTATAATGCCGATGAAGCCTTTTAATTCGTACCATTGACTCCACCACGAATCTCATCGTAGATCCCGGGTTCATTTTGGTGGAAACGATTCGCGTTTCTACATTCCGTAAAACTGCGTGATAATCATTTGGAGCACGCGATAATGATAGCGTGGCATCGATCCTTTCGACCACTTCTATACCGGGAAATTGGCGTGACTCTGTGGGTCGTCCCAGATAAACGGCTATCGCCAATGTTACTCTTTTCAGTGAGGGACACGCAAGGAGTGTGTATTTTCCAAACGGGAGATTACACCACCACATGTTCATGAAGTCATACCGTAGATAAGCCTACTCATGTCTCCTGAATTCGTGCAATTTTTGGAGGAATTCTTATACAGGGTGGCCATTTGAAAACGAGATTACAGACGAAATGAAGTTTTTCGATAAAAATGCTCGGACAGGTCGATTTCTGTTTCGAGGGGGACAACTTAAGATGTAGGTTACGGACGCATAGCGCTTCAACCCTTGCTACTACAACCCTCACCCCCAAATTTTGAATAGGGAAGATGGGGTGAGTGATACCTAATTTGAAAGGTATTTTTATACTGATTTCAGCACAGTAATTTTTTTTTCATTTTATGCATTAGTTCTCGAAATATTCTCAACTAAGTATTTGAAAATGAAGTGGTGTTTTCATGGCACTTGTAGTGTTTTGTGAAAAATCGACATTTTGAGCTTCAAAACAACCATGACTGTGGCTTCCTTCCTAACTAACTAACGCATGAATATTTCGAGAACTAATGCATTAAATGAAAAAACAATTACTGTGCTGAAATCAGTATAAAAATACCTTTAAATTGAGGTATCACTCACCCCATCTTCCCTATTCAAAAATTGGGGGTGGGGGTTGAAGCAGCAAGGGTTGAAGCGCTATGCGTCCGTAACCTACATCTTAAGTTGTCCCCCTCGAAACAGAAATCGACCTGTCCGAGCATTTCTATCGAAAAACTTTATTTCGTCTGCAATCTCGTCTGTTTCGTTTTCAAATGGCCACCCTGTATATTCGTCTTATCAGGATCTCCAGGCGTTTACTGCATATACATACATAGGCGTACAACTTTGCTTCCGCCGTTCTTTTCCTAAATTCGAGGCTCAATTGTTAAAAATTGGTTATACATTTATGATTCAAAGTACCTATTGTCCATCGCTGGTCATTACTTTCTTCCATCTTTCGGGCAGCGTACGATTCCCGCGTTGAAAAAAACTGGTCATCTTTTGAAGCGATCCACGAATTGATCAAATTTTTTACTTCTTCATAAGACTGGAAGTGCTAGTAAGCCAGGCCGTTTGCCATTGATCTAAACAAGTTATAGTCCGAGGGAGTGTTGCGGCCGTTTGTCTTTCAATGCTCAGCTCAAACGCATTCATTGCGTTCGATAATGATCGCCTGTGATTCTTTCAGTCGGTTTTAACAAGTCCTAATACACTACGCCGAGTTGGTCCTACCAAATATTGAGCATGGCCGGGATATTCCTATGATTTTCCGCACTTGGGATTACCGTAATGAACCCATTTTTCGTCTCCAGTCACAATGCGATGCAGAAATCCCTGCCGTCTTAGCCTTGCAAGCAGCTATAGCAAACAAAGGCCGTTCAACATCTCTCGTCTTCAACTCCTACGACACCCAATTTACTTGTTCCTGAATCATTCTCATGACCTTCAAGCGTTTTGAAATTGCTTGTTGCGTCACTACCAATGATCCTGCTAATTCTTGTTGCGTTTGACATGAGTTTTGACCAAGTGATGCCTTTAATTCTGGATCTTCGAAAACCTTCTCTCTTTCACCGCCATGCTGGTCTTAGACCTCAAAATTACCGATCTTGAAGCGTTGACACCACTCTAGGCACGTTCTTTCACTAATAGCGGCCTCACCATAGGTATTTGAGAGCATTCGATAAGCCTCAGCAGCATATTTCTTTATATTGAAGCAGAAAATCAAAACCTCCCGCGAATGACGAGAATTTGGCTTGTAAGCTGACATGTTTAATCGAGAATAACTTCATGACTAGTATTTCGATAGCATTATGTTTACATATACTTAAGCTTATTGTATGACATTCTCCTACCCATTACATCCTCTACCTTCGTTCTTCTCCTGATCTCTTCATTCCGAATATGGTCTCTCAAGCATATCCCTAATTCTCATTAAATTCGCTGAGTGGACTATGAGTGTCATCGTTTCTACGCCGTAGGTCAGAACAGGGAGTGTACAGGTGTTGAACACCTTTCTCTTCAAATTCATAGGGATCTGTGGATTTCTCAGAACATTTCTAAGTTCATACGGATTCTTCTCGTGATTTCTGCAGTTTGGTTCTGTTTGCCCAGTGCTATTGTATGTCCGAGGTATACATATTCGCTAACTTTCTCTATATCATTACTACCCATTTCTTCTTTGATATCCTCCTCAATCTATACCTTTGTTTTGCTTAGGTTCATCTTCAAGCCGACCTGCCTTGACACCCTTTTCCATTCCTTTAACATCACTTGAAGATTATGAGTAAATTATAAAGATTGAGCATTCTCATTAGTGAAAGTAGTTATGATGAACTTCGCCTCTTGATATGTATTCTTCTTTTTTTTTATTTATTTTTATTACATTACTATTACTTTCAGGCTCTCTTGTACCAATTCTTCCCAAGCTTTATCTTCCATACATCCTGAAATCGAAGTAATAACAATGCGAACATTGAATTGTTTTTCACCCCATATTCATCAGAGAATCCTGGATAAAATTATTGAAGGTGGACGTGATTTGCCTCAAACCTGCGTTATCAATCAAATATTCAAATCATCCTAACAGCATTTTTTCGTTATCAATGAAGTTTACAATTAGAATTAAAGGAACTTCGCAAATGTATCGACGTTTCTATATGAACAGCCGTTCTTTTTTGTTCACTCTCTACATAATTAATACCATTTGCAATAATTCGGTAGCGAGCAAGAACAGCTATTGCTGTTCCCAGGAGTCCTAAGGGAATTTGCATGAAGCCAGTTCTTTTGATGAGGCTTAAAATTCATTTGGGAGTACTAAATAACGTCGCGGTTAATTGCCTGATTATTTTAGGTGAATTTTCATTTTCTGGGGATGAATTATATCCCGGAACAAGAAGGATGTGGAACAACCAGCTTTTACGGGGCTTTGCCAAAGGAAAGGAAATACAAGCGTGGGTATTTTAACAAGATGAAGCGTTCATTGAATTTTTTTTTTCATATTCCAAATTTCATATCGAGAAAAATCAAGAGATTGAAAAGGAGAGGTGAAAATGACTGACGTGAAATCGAGAGTCATTGAGGGCTTGTTAGAAATCGTATTTCTCTCATTTTTTTCAACGAAATTTTGATTTTTGATTCCTGCTTCATTAGGCTTTATTCAGTATTGTGAACAAAAGTCGAAACTTGATTGTCGAAACGATTCAATGCATCCATAGAAAGTATTATGTGATATAAATTAACTAATAAGAACTTAATTATGAATTCTCATATAGAAGCTACATTTTGAAATACTCATTTGCGAAATCACACAATTTTTGAAATACCTACCAGGCCAATTGAAAAGCTCTCGATCTACCACAGTGAAACACATTTTTTTTGTGAAATTCGATTTTTTTATTCAACATATAGTTGCCTTCGAGGGCGCTTCAGCGATTATAGCGATCTTCGAAATTTTCGATACCATTTTTGTGAGATTTGTCTTTCGCTTCAAAATAGGCCTCAGTTTCGGCGATTACTTCTTCATTGGCGCTAAATTTATTTCTAGCGAGCATTCTTTTGAGGTCTAGGAATGGAAAAAAGTCGCTGAGGACCAGATCTGACGAATACGGTGGATGCAGAAGCAATTCGAAGCCCAATTCATGCAATTTTGCTATTGTTTTCATTGATTTGTGACATTGTCTTGATGAAACAGCACCTTTTTTTTCTTCAAATGGGGCCGTTTTTTAATGATTTCATACTTTAAACGATCCAATGACACTAAAGAATAATAGCTGTTGATGGTCTGGCTCTTTTGGAGATAATCAATGAATATTATACCTTGTGCATCCCAGAATACTGATGTCATTACCTTGCCAGCTGACTGTTGTGTTTTTCCTCGCTTTGGATTCGGTTAATCGTGTGCAGTTCACTCAGCTGACAGTCGATTAGACTCCGGAGTGAAATGATGGAGCCATGTTTCATCCATTGTCACATATCGACGCAAAAATTCAGGATTAAAGCACTTAAACAGCTTCAAACACTGCTCAGAATCATTAGCACGTTGTTGCTTTTGATCGATTGTGAGCTCGCGCGGCACCCATTCTGCTCACAGGTTTCTCATGTACAAATATTTGAAATGATATGATGTACACCTTCAGACGATATCTCCACAATGTTTGCTATCTGGCATTCAAAATTATTTTGTGAACTTTTCAATTTTTTCGTCGGTGACAGCTTTTTTTTGGCAGTCCACTGCGTTCGCCGTCTGCTCATTTCACCACGTTCAAACTTAGCATACCAATCAATGATGTTTGATTTTCCTGGTGCAGACCCCGGAAACTCTTTATCAAGCCAAGATTTTGCTACAGCTGTATTTTTCCCTCCAAAAAGCAATATTTTATCAGTTCACGAAATTTTTTTTCCATCTATTTTCAAATAACAAAGGTAGCTGCACTCACAACGCAATATCTCACAAACTAATGGTCGAATTGCTGTCTAATTTTGACACGTATCGTTTGAAGGTTGGTACTAACTAAAAATCATATGGATTGATTGCTAGCACCGCCATCTGTGCACCAGACTGTGGACTTTTCAATTGGCCTAATGATAAAGATATTCGAAAATTTCTCTATCCTTATCTCTCATTCAGAGAAGGGAGGACATGTATGTGGAGTTTTTTGATACTGTCAATCAAAATTGACGAAATCAAAAAAGTTATCAATACATTTTTAGACCTTCTATCAACATATTCCTTCCAGTGTGTATTTCTTGGAGTCTTTCCGATTAAAACATCGATTCAGTATAGTATAGAAATCCAAACGCCTCGATCTATCCTTCCCCGATAAAGACCTAATGACAAAAAGGATTCTTCCGTGAAAATACCGGATAATTTATATTCATTCTTCAAAAGAAGCACTCAGAAAGGGGTTTCAAATGGCGCAACGTGAACCTGAATTCGAATCCACGAATATAAAAGTTACTTCCTATATGAAAGAAACAGGGGGCTCCAATTTAACTCAGAAATGGTGAGGGTTCGAATTACAATTTAGAAAAGAATACACCCCCAATTGGCAGGTTCCTTTTCCAAGTCTTTTTCTTTACTCAAGAAAAAACTGAGATGAGGACATTGAAGGTCTCATAGATGACGGTTTCCTCTAGTTCTTTTCGCTTCGTTCTTCCAATTAGGGCATTTGAAGATTCAGTCTCCACGGGTATTATATCCTTTTGAGTTTATTACTTTTGATAATAATTCTTTGGAGCTGCTAAATGAATCCCCTCTTCATATTGAAAAATCGAACAGAAAGATCATTTCATCCCATAAAGCATCTCTTAGAATCTAAGTAACTGGAATTATCATAATATGCCATACTTTACCTAAAGAAAATCTGAGTTAATTACCGGAATAGGGTTTTTCTGGAAATCGTGGAATTATTCTTGCATTACAAAAGAGGATTTCAAAATCTGTCATTTAGCCTTTCATCTCTATTTTTCTCAATTGTAATACCTTAGGTCAGGATAGGCTTTTATTTTCCCGGAATGGATCGGAAAAACACACTTTAGATATCATTTCAACGGCTCTAAGGTTTTCAAAAAATTCTCCATTCCATTCTTCATTCGTTTACACCAATTTTCAATACAGTTTTTAGAATCCGAACCGGGTAGCTCAAAACAGTAGTTCTTTTATCTAATAAGAATATTTTCAAAATTTCCTTATTTGCAACATATCACATTATCATTCCACTTTCTCTTGACATTATGAGCCGATGACCTAAACCTAAAATATAAAAAAAATAATGGAATTACCTCTCGCAAAATGGATGTTACGAGAAAGCAGCTTATTCTGGAAGAAGAACTTAGTTGAATAGGATTGAGATCAACGCAGTTTGGATTAATTTTAGAGAGCAGTAGGGAGACTATTCAGTGGAGGTATGAAACTTTCACTTCCCTTGCTTTCAACCTTCTGTCAAGTCAACTTCTCACATTCTTGAAGCATTCTAATTTACATTGGCTGGGAATTTTCGAATCATCAAACTGGAAAGTATGCAGCTCATTTACTGACATATATTGTTTGGCACTTCTGGAAACAGTTTTCCTCGATCGAAAACAAATTATTTATCTTTTTTAGGAATGCTTGTTCCCCGAAAAGAATTTCATTACCATGTCTGTATTTTTCGAATTTGGATTACAAATCTATAGCCAAATTCAATTCTGCCTATCCGCCCAGTAAGGCCGTAAACAAGATAACTCTCGAAACGCAAAAAGTATATGTCAACCTCGAAATAATCAGGGCTTTCCTGAAAATATCTTATTATAGATAAGCCGAGAAATTTATTTTAAATAAGATGATTTTCACTGGAGTCATATTTTTTCAGTTAGTTGAACATATAATACGTGTAATGACATAAATATGTAACAGGAAGTATCGATCAGTGTTCTGAGTCAATGTAACATAACCGGATTAGAAGATATTATTTTCAATATTTGCTTCAGTGTTGGATACAGTTCACATCTATCAATTCTTCATGTTTGAATGACTCTTAACATTGAGATGAAAATTAGGTAAATCATTAAAAATTATTTGGTTCGAATATTCTTCACTAATGGAGAACTGAACGCTCGGTAGTATGATATTGAAAGGGCACTTCCAAAATAGAGAAAAGTTCAGAACGCCACTGAAACCTAATGAATCTAATGCGGTAAAAGAAAAAGAAATATCGTAGGACGATAACACACATCTCGTTCAATTCAGTTTAACGCTAAGACCACCTTTCGTGCTTCGTTTGATTTCCTATCTTAATTGAATTGAAATTCCCTTGTAAACGACCGTTTTTCTCGTTGTTTTCTGCTTAATCATGGAACAGTTCAACTCCTATTTCCGTTCTTTTAAACATTAAGGAAATCTAAACTCCAGTTGAGGTTGAAAATTGCATGTAAAATGTGAATCAACAAGTTCTATTGTCTTTGAAATCAAACTTGTTCTAATGTTGGTCCTTCAGCGTAGGATATTACAATTGGAAAACCTCTGGATCTTATTATATTTCTTCGCGTGTTGTGCATGTTCAAAAACGGAAATAACTTCTACATAATGCACTTCCGCGTGTAGAAATGATAGTCACAGAGCAATATCTCCGCTTCAGTTATTCATGTGTATGAATATTGAATACAATTGAAATGAGATACTGAGTTTGCTAAAAATAGCAAAAAATAGAGTAAAAAGCCAGGAAGATTGAATGAATTTCATAGATATTCTATGAACTATATTTCTGTATAAATGAAATCAATAAGACGAAAGCCATGATCAAATATTAGGCTGGATAGTTGAAAGATGAACATTCCACATCGACAAAAATATAAATGAATTTCTGAAGAGCGTTCTTTCATGCCAATTTTAAAACTGAAAATTTCAAAATTCGAAAGCATAATTTCCACAAATTCTTCGTAATTTTGAACTATACTTGAACAAATGAATGAACACCAATCGATAAATTTTCCCTCATTATTCGATGTGGTGGATTGCGCATTTTCAAAAAATTGGCTTATTCGAGTACCAACTATTGAATTTTCCGTGCTAATCCCTAAACAATTTCCAACTCGATTTAAAGCTTTCACAAATTGCTTTTTCAGCCCGAACATTATATACAGAGACAGACGTTTTTTCTCTCGTAGCCAAAGTTTTGTTGATTACGTTTTGATTTCCTTGTATTATGACATCTCTCGAGGACTAATTTCCGTTGATCTAGTGTTCATTTTCAGCTTTCCTGTCATGAAAGCATAAAAACAAGGATATTTTCTATATCCACTTTGGTGTTTTTGATTTATGAAGCTACGTCTGCTTGTGGATTTAATTGTTTTAGTTCACCGCACATCAGTTGAGGAAAATCAATAATATATGATGTTCTTGACTTTGAAATTATTGAGAGTGGAGGGTCAAAGGAAATTCCAACATTAATATATAAGGTAACTTTGTTTCCGCCGTTTTGTAATAGAAAGCTCTAGCGGTAATTGTTAGTCGATATAAATAGATCGTAGATTTCATACAGTAAGGTTAGGTATTCGTAAACATAACGCCATCGTGATATTAGTCGATGTGTGTCTGCATTATAAAGATTTTCTCGATTGAACATGTCATCTTAGGAGTGAAATTCTGGTCATTTGCGGGAGGTTTTCATTTTCTGCTTTAATATAGAGAAATCTGCAGCTGAGGCTCATCGAATGCTCTCAAATACCTATGGTGAGGCCACTTTTAGTGAAAGATCGCTCCGAGAGTGGGTTCAATGCTTCATGAACGGTGATTCTGACGTCGAAGACCAGCATGGCGGTGGAAGAGAAAAGGTGTTCGAAGATGCATTATTTGACCAAGACTCATCTCAAACGCAACAAGAATTGGCAGGATCATTGGGAGTGATGCAACAAGCCATTTCAAAACGCCTGGAAAATGGGTACCGTACGAAATGAAGCACCTGCTAGCAAGGCAAAGACGGAAGAGATATCTGCATCGCATTGTGACTGCAGGCGAAAAATAGGATTATTAGGATACCTCCAAGCGCAGAAAATCATAAGGATATCCCGACCATGCTTTCACGTCGAGGGCCAAACCGAAATTTCACAGTTCCAAGGTGATGCTCAGTATTTGGTGGGACCAGCTCGGCGTAGTGTATTACGATTCATTAATACCGACAGAAACAATCACAGGCGATCGTTATCCAACGCAATTGATGCGTTTGAGCCGAGCATCGAAAGACAAACGGCCGCAATACAACGAGAGACATGATAAAGTGTTTTTACAGCTTGAAAATGCTTGACCCCATCTTGCGAAAATGGTCAAGACATACTTGGAAACGTCGAAATGCGAAGTCCAGCACTTACGGTCCCTGATACGAGATATGAGGCCCAACTTTAAAATGCAATTAAAATGGGTTTGTGTTTGAAATTTCAAAGTTGGTCCTCTTATAACGTTTAACGCTTTTTGGCACCCAGGATCTGATGGGCTCAATTGATTCTACGAGAAACATTACTAAGAACCTCAGAATTTCTGCATCCTGATCTGAATGAACACCCCCGGATTTTTGAACAAAAAACGCTGCAAAGGGTCCAAAAAAAGGACGAAAAAATTGCTGTTTCAACTTATTTGGATGTAAAATTTACCGCTGACTCCAAATCTGCAAAGAAAAAGATGAGTTTGCATTTGAAATTTCAAAATTGGGCCCCATATATCGTGTAAGGCTGTTTTGGGTCCAAAATTTGATGGATCCAAAATTTGATGGATCCATTCGATTCCTCGGGCGGTATTACTAAAGACCACAGTATCAGAATTCCGATTTTCCACCTGTGCGCGGAATAAATTCACCATTTCCAGAATTTTGAACCAACCGGTATATTGAATTCGTTATATTTCAGAACTAAAATCAACTGAATTTGAAAAACCAGAGCTGATGAAGGATATTGAGTGGCTTTTTTTAAATCAGCTGATCAATAAGATTCAAAAAGATTATGTTGGATCATCTGCCTCAAATTTTTTTCAATCTTCTTGTGAAAAATTATATCAAAATCGGAATTTAATTGGTATCACAATTATTTTCAGTTCCAAACAACCTTCTATTTCCAAAACATCGACTCTTACAAGGAAATACGAAGAAATAACGCCTTTATTTTTCAATGTACGATCTGCTGAATCGTAGCCATTCTGCACAATTAGTTCTCGAATGGACGGAATCGATATAAATGCCTGAAACACAAAAAACCTGAGAAATGGGAGTCATTTGTTAATCCGTGTACACGAACTTTCAACAATGGAGCAAGGATGCTTCATCAATAGACGATAGTGACAGAATGCGATTTCATTTCTTCATGGCAGATATAAGTATTTATGGAATTTTTAGATGAGATTAAGTTTGAAATCCGAAGTTTTTCACACAATTGAAATGAAAATAGAATGTTGTCTGAGTTATTTATGGAGAAGGCGTATATCCGTATGATTTTCAGTAGAAAAGTATTGTTACATTTAATTGGTTATAAAGATTTTTCCGGGAAACATATCAATAGCTAATAGCCAATAATTTCAATAAACTTCTCAGCACAGATTCATTACATAGCGAGAGCTTATCAGATAACACAATGTTGATCAGTTTCTATGTGAACTGGCCAATATAAAGGGTCTTTTCAAATTAGACGTGAACCTTGAAGGACGTGTTAGTATCACTTATTTGCTGTCGATTTGGAGTCCTTTGTTAATCCGTGTACACGAACTTTTAATAATGAAACAAGGATGCTTCATCAATAGATGATAGTGACAGAATGCGATTTCATTTCTTCATAGTAGATATAAGTATTTATGGAATTTTCAGATGAGATTAAGTATAAATTCCAAAGTTTTTCTTAGAATTGAATTGAAACAGAATGTTGTCTGAGTTATTAACGCAGAGGGCGTACATCCGTATGATTTTCCGTAGAAAATTATTGTAACATTTAATTGGTTATAAAAAACTTGTCCGTACATTCTTCCCGGAAACATATCAACAGCTTATAGCCAATAATTTCAATTAACTTCTCAGCGCAAATTCATTAGAGCGAGGGATTATCAGATAATACACTGTTGATCAGTTTCTATGTGAACTGGCCAATATAAGGAAAGGAAGGAGGTGTTAGTATTACTTATTTGCTGTCGATTGGGACATATTTATTGATAAAAGAAAATCAACAGTTTCCGAGATATTACTTATAAATAGTGAATTCCTAATACAAATTTACCTGCAACTTTCGAATCCCACGATTTATGTATGACAAAATTATTTTAGAAATTCCAAATTCCTTCTTTACTTCCTAAATAAGTTTTCGTTTAAATGCAGGTACAATTTTTTTTTCAGCAGATTTCGATTTGCGAGGGGAAGTTATGAATTGAATATTCCTTTATTGCAATTGAACTCAAACTTTCAGTTGAGAATATATTCATGAATTTTATTTGAAAGTATGTGCCGTTTTTCTTATTTCCTCAGTTGTTACTTTCCGCCTGAAATTTACTCTCAATCTCGCAGCTTAGTATTTCCTAACCAAGTTAAATTCGGACATATCGTTGGCCACGAAATCAATCCAAAATTTGAATCAAATATGACCAACGTGGAAAAAATTGACGAAAACCGAAGTTAGGTGAAAAATCTTTTAAAAATCACAAGAATTCAAATATCTCGTAAAAAGTTGATTTTTGGTTATCACTAAATACGGCTCAAGCGACAGTGAATGAATCATAATAACAGGTTCACCAAGGTCCACGTCTGATTCAAAATTATCCCGTAAATATCAAAATATGAATCCATTACGTCAGCAATCCATCAAAATTCTATTTTGTTGAGTTTGCCTTACGTCTACTGATGGCAATCGAGAATCATTTCTGCTCAACATAAGTTTGGAATGTTGGTATGACGTAAGCTGGTAGTGCTGTATTCAGATTTGCCCGAATTTTTTTTACATCTTGCTTTTCTCGCTTCATTTTCAGTGACATTTTCATTGTTTCGAGTAGTGAATATTGATATATGATTGATAAAATGGATTCAACAATCTTTGATACTTCTAAGTTGATGAAAAGCTGAAAAGGGTAGTTGATACTGATTACCAGACATTTGAGGTTCATGTGGTGTACATCATCTTATTTTGCCAAGTTATTTTCTCCCTCCATCCTAATAAGGAGAATTATATCATGCCATCTCATGTGGTTTCAAGTTTTAACTTTGCGCGTTTGATGGTTCCCCTTGTACCAATCCTCTTGTGGTTTTTTCCTGTCCAACCGTGGCTCATATGTGAAGTGTCGTGTACCAAGAAAAAATCGCCATGATGAGCCCCTTGGCGTATCTGATTTTCGAGAGTTAATATGAGCAAACCGAGTAGCAATAAGAGAAGAGATGAATGAATGGGTGAATACGATTGAGTAAGGATGAATATGTGCATAGATATGCTGGCTAATGACTTACTGTCGAAGCCATTATAAGGCCACAACCCTAGGAATTCACACACACACAAGAAGAATTAATTCCATCTCTTCTGGGAATAGATAAATGCTCTCGAATTGGAAGTGAACAATTTATGCATTCATTTGCAGCAGGATATTCGATGATTACGAATCAGGAAACCCATTTTTAGATATCACAGATAGTAGAGATAGCTTTGGCCCTTAAATCTGCTTAATCAGTTGTTCAATAAACCTGGATATCGTTGCATTGATTTCCAGATAAACTGTTCCATCAAATCCTAATTCTAACCAACTGTAACCTAATGAGATCCAATACAGATGTTAGTAATTTGTGAGTGAAATCTTGATTATAACGAGCTACAAACAAGCTGTGATTCGGGAACTGACAAATACAGGAAAGAATATGGATTATTTGATTGACGGCTGGGACTCATCCAGCGTGAAATACTGAACTCATTATACTTATGGAATAATTGTGATTGAAGAGATGAGTTCTGCATTGAATTATATCTTTTGAACAATAAATGAACTAGCAAAGCAAATAAGAATATCAATCAATGAAATTTATTAATATGAAAATACTAAAATTGGGTGTCTTATGATATTGATATACTAACTGACGAAGGAACTGCAACACCCAGAAGAAGTAGTTCAAATTCAAAATTTTTTTTAGAGAAAAACAACCAAGAGTTTACAATTTTTTTTATATAAATTTGTTAATCATGTATTTGTCCACCGCGATTATTTAAACATTCCCCAACACGTCTCGGCATTGGAGCAATTTGATGGTCTATTTCTTCTTGAGGGATACTATCCCAAGCTACCTGTACTTAATGCTCAGAGCCGCCAAAGTCCGTGGGAGATGGGGTAAATTTCCAAGCCATCTATGGACGAAAGATCGGGGGATCTGGGCGGCCATGGCCAAACATTCACATGGGTCACTTCGAAAAAGTTTGTACTAACTGTGGCAACAGAAGGTCGGGCATTATCTTGCTGAAATATTGGATTCTCGAGCGGGTTTAGGTAAGGAAGAACATATGGCTCCACTATTTCTTGAAGATAACGCAGCGCTGTCATGTTACCTCGAATAAAGACTTACGATGACCGACTTGCATGTTCAATAGCACCCCATACCATAACGCCTAATGTCTGGTGTACATGACGCTCAAAATTAAACTGAGATTCACGTCTTCCTCCCCGACGTCGTCTCACCCTTCTTTGGCCATCATGTGCACCAAAGGAGAATCGAGATTCATCAGAAAGGACTACCTGAAGCCATTCCACATTCCCATGTTGACGTTCTCTGCACCACTGTAATCGTCGATGGGGTCGATAATGCTGCAGTCCAAAAGACCTTATCCGGCGGTAAACCGTTCGGACAGTTAGTGGATGGCCTTGTTCTCCTAACCCACTCATCAGCCAAAGATCGAGTTGTCGTGAATCGGCTCTAATGGCCATGAGTCTTAGACTTCGATCTTGAACATTTGTGCCCTTTCGACGTCTGGTGCCTACTCTTCTTCGATTTTGGGAATTATCAAACGACGTTCGATAACATCTCATTACAATAGTTGGATTTATGTTCGTACGGTTAGCGTTCTCTCGAAATAACAACACCACCTTCCGTAGACCAATAATTCGACCCCTTTTGAATTCACTCAGCTGGCGATAAATTCCGCGTACACGTGCTCTAGGCATTTTGAAAATAACTAAACTTTGGATCTCCTCAAACAGCTGGTTTTTGTCAAATTGAAAAAACTTGCAAAAAACGACTTCAATATTCAAGTAACAAAAATTGTTCACATGAAAGACCTCCACGCTTTTTTTCTTCAAATTCAATCATTTACTCCTTGTTATACTAATTATGTTTTACCAAAAAAAAAATTGAAATTTATAAAGCTCCTTCTGGTTGTTTCATTTTTTTTTTGTCAGTTAGTATAATTTCGTGGACATTGAGTTTTGTTTATTGAAAATGTATTTCTATTAAGTGAGGACCGAATCCATCGAATATTTATGACTGATTAGAAGCCGGTCGAACAATCTGAAAAAAATTAATTCCTTGTCCTCACAGTATCTAAAACTTAAAATTCTCTTTGAAAATATCGGGTCAATGGACTAGTTTAGTGATGTTGATAATACTATATTTGACATGATAGAATTAAAATATAGAGCAAAACTGATAAATCAGTGAAAAAATTTTGAAAATCCATCAATAAATGACTGAGAAATAGATTATTTGAATTTACGTATTTTAGCGCGGAACGTCTTTGGTCTGTGACGTCACGGCTCTTGCCTGTGATCGCTACACCATAAATTACGTTTAAATACTTAGCCGGGCCAAGTCTCTAGCGCCGTTTGTAGTTGTACAGTGTAGTTTCAAGTTTCAACTCGAGTTTTGTTTTTATGTCACCATAATGGAAGAAGGCTTCGTGAAAGGACAAAGTGACAATTTGCCTAAAATAGATATATTCGCAGTGATGGAATTTTTTTTTTCAAATCCATCCTATGTCTGCAGAAATAAACTTTTCAAGTAAGTATCTACTTTTGAGTTTGCTTCATCATGGTTCAACTTATAACGATGATTTATTTAAAAAACGTTTCATAAACAGTTTGTAGTTGAGTACTGGTTGTTGAAGTCTATCAATGGCAAAACATATTTATGTGAGGAGTAAAAAGTAAAAAGAGAAAAAAGTAATTTATATGTATGTATATAGTAAGTTATTTCAGCCATCGTGTAACTAACAAAACACGACACGAACGGCACAAGTGATTGTACACCAATGATCGTAAGCACTCTGCGAATACCAGTCGTCTAGTGTGTGACGTCACGGCACTTACACGTACTATGAAATTATTCTTCCAAGCGCAACTTCAAAGTCTCATAACTTTTTCATTTCTAGAGATATTTCAATGATTCTCCCACATTTTTGTTTCATTTTACTTAAATTTTTAGAATTAATCCTTAACAAAAAAATGAAAACTAGTCCATTATGATCACATATTATATTACTTTCAAGTTATTTTATGTTGGCTGGTTCACTTTCATCTACGATATGTTGAGATGGCCAAAGCTCTGGAAAAATTCAACTTAAACAATGAAATGATCAGTTTGTTAGTTCATTTTACTTTACTCACGGTTAAGTGGATTGACATCGACATTTTTCATAGAGATGTGGCACGGCCAATTGCAAATCCTAAAAAAGCAAGTAACTGAAACTGTTATTTCAAGAAGAAACCAATGATTCCCCAGAATAATAGAGCGGTTATTCGTGTACGGAATGGAAAACTCTAAAGAATAATATTTATACAAGGAAGGAGTCGATATGTTCGACTGCATTTCTTCTCATAAGAATAACGAGAATGTAAACCTAAGATGAAATGAAAACTTTAGGGTACAACGATTCCTTTCGCTCTGCTATAGTTTTCCCTACCACAAGAGAATACGAGTTTTAGGTCTCTTGTATTATTCCATTAAGTGTTGGCTAAGTTCGTTGAAGTAATTCTCAATTTGTTTGGAAAAATATTTTGAGAGTCAACTTTCTTTCGCTGTTTAGAGCCTCTATGGAAAACAAGAACATAATTAATTACTGGAAATTTGTATACCAAGGGACCGACATAAAACAGTCCAAACAAATTTCCGGAAGTATAAGTTTCATCTTGTGATTGACCTGTTACATTATAACAGGCCAAATGAATTCTACCATAGTGAAACACTTGTTTTGGCATAATTCGATTTTATTATTCAACAAATAGTTGCCTTCGAGGGCGATACAGAGATTATAGCGATCTTCCAATTTTTCGATACCATTTTTGTAGTGCGATTTGTCTTTCGCTTCAACATAGGCCTCAGTTTCGGCGATTACTCCTTCATTGGTGCTAAATTTCTTTCCAGCGAGCATTTTTTTGAGTTTTAAGAACAGGAAAAAGTCGCTGGGGACCAGATCTGGCAAATACGGTGGATGCAGAAGCAATTCGAAGCCTAATTCATGCCATTATGTTTTCATTGATTTGTGATACGGCGCATTGTCTTGTTGAAAAAGCTTCTTTTTTTCATCGAATGCGGCCGTTTTTAATGATTTCATCCTTTAAACTATCCAATAACGCTATATAATAATAGCTGTTGATGGTCTGATCTCTTTGGAGGTAATCAATGAATATTATACCTTGCGCATCCTAGAATACTGATGTTATAACCTTGCCAGCTGACTGTTGCATCTTTCCACGTATTGTCACATATCGACGCAAAAATTCAGGTTTATTGCACTTAAACAGCTTCAAACACTGCTCAGAATGATTAACATGTTGTTGCTTTTGATCGATTATGATCTTGCGCGGCACCCATTTTGCACACAGCTTTCTCATGTTAAAATATTCGTGAATGATATGATATACACGTTAACAATGTCTGCTATCTCGATCAACTTTTCTTTACGGTCATTAAAAATTATTTTGTGAAATTGATTTTTTCGTCGGTGACAGCCTCTTTTGGGCGTCCACTGCGTTCACTGTCTTCGGTGCTCATTTCACCACGTTTAAACTCAGCATACCAATCAATGATGGTTGATTTTCCTGGTGCAGACCCTTCATCAAGCCAAGATTTTGCTTCAACTGTAATTTTTCGCTTCAAAAAGTAATATTTTATCAGCACACGAAATTGTTTTCCTTCAATGTTTTTTTCAAATAACAAAAGTAGCTACAGTCAAAACGCAATATCTCACAAACATTCACGGTCGGAGTGATCTGACTATTGTCAAATTTCGACACGTATCGTCCTAAGGTTGGTACTAACTAAAAATCAT
This sequence comes from Harmonia axyridis, assembly GCF_914767665.1. Taxonomy (NCBI): domain Eukaryota; kingdom Metazoa; phylum Arthropoda; class Insecta; order Coleoptera; family Coccinellidae; genus Harmonia; species Harmonia axyridis. The sequence continues at coordinate 5,760,719 of NC_059508.1, forward strand.
ATGGATTTAATACTAGCACCGCCATATGTGCATCAGACCGTGGACTTTTCAATTGGCTTAATACTTATTCATGAGAGAAAATGTTGAACGAAGACACTATAGCTGTTTACAAAAATAAACTTATCAACATACCAATTAGTTTTTCTCATAATGCTTCAAAATGTACGAAAAATGGTTGAACAAAGAAAAAAGATGCTTGAAGAAGTTACCTACTATCTCGCTTGTGTCCACTAATTTTGAATAACAATATGTGCTCCTCTGAATGAAAATGTATTGAGCGTTTTTCCGAAAAACTCATACATACATAATATATGCAGGTATAATAATTTCAAGGAGATTGATGATTTAAATCAAGAATCTTCTTTATTTTCGAATATCAATGCATCTGAAGTTAGCGCTCAAAACTTTGATGTGAAAAACCGTTTTTTTAAATAATTTTTGATATTCTATGAGGAAATTATAAATAATAGTGCAAAATATACAGTGTTTTTCGTTTATATCGGTTTTGAGGTGAAGACTTTTGCCTTTAAGTTGCAAGTTCCATCTGTCGTAACTGCAAAATAACGAATGTATCCTCACCTCATCTGAACACTACATAGCTAGAAGGGGGAAGTACACTTATATTCTTCCCTCTGATTCCTAAAGCAGATGATCGATCAAGATGGCATCAGGACGACGACAGAAAAGGTCTAGATTCCCTATAAAAGTTTAATAAGCAAGACTCGACCAACTGACGGTTTCGATACCTGACAAAAGGCGCATTTTCACTATTTTAGAGGGACCCTCAGGTTTCGTTTCTGATGTTTAAGCAGATCAGAAGTCAGAAATTTACACTCTCGAAAGGAAGGGGACTTGAGAGACCGAAACTGAAGAGATATTCTTTTTGAATTACAGTTTCCTCGGGATGCTCAGGGATTGTCATTGAAGAATGTTCGATTTCAACCTTTATCCGCTTATTATTGTATCCACAAGCATATTCAGTTTGATAGAGTTTTGATATTTGATAGAATCAGTCCTTATTGAATCTGGGGAAATCAAAAGTGTTTATTTTTATCAAAAAGTTTCCCAATAATATTGATGAAATCAAAAAATGAAAAATCTATTGAAATCACTGACTTTACGGAGTATTTCGTTATTGATGATTTGAAGGCTTTTATTAGGATCTGGATCCCATTCTGCTTCAATCAATCAGTTCTAATCTAATCAACTATGTTTTTTAATTGCAATTTTACATGAAACGGAAGCAGAATTATATTTTTAACAAAATGCTTTTTATTACTAATTTTCGTAATGAAATGAAAAAGCATTTGACAAATTGAATCCATGCTTGCAACGTTCGACATTTCATTTTTCGATATATACCATAATGAAAGGTTTTCCAATGAGATGTGTCATGTTTATATTAAAAAAATATGTATATTGTAAGAGAAATCAATAGATGTTCAGTTTATCTCAAGCGGAGGTTAGCAACCGATATCAGCCAAATGGTTATCACGGCTACATTTGCTGCTGTATGCCTTCGATAAATTCACGAATTCCATCTTTGAGAACTTTAATCGATTGTGGACCATTACCATTTATCCTACCTGACTTCGAAGAAAAAAGTCAGAAATTGTTTGAAGATTTCCAATTGTGGCCAATTGTGATCATCTCTTTGAAAAATATACTTTTCTTGCAAAATTACGATTGTTTCGTTGTTTTTGTGGCACGTAGTACCGCCTTCTGCTCATTAACACTAGCCTACGAGGTGAAAATAGGCCTCATCACCCAAGATGCTTTTTCGATTAGGATCCGGATCATTTTGATGCATTTCAAGGACCCAATCAGCGAAGAGATGACGTTGCTAGTGATCAACCAGCTTGGGTTCTTGTGTTATCAGAAATTCAAAAGCCTTCAGACCTAAGTATTTATGCTAAATACGGTGTTATGATGTTTGTGTAAAGCCTTATTCTCAAGATCGACAAAGAGTCGACAATCCTGGGTTTTCGTAAAGGCTATGGGCTACATTATCAATACCCTCAATTTTTCTTGTGCGACACACATGATTTCGATTCTTTACATTATTAACTTGTCCCAACAGCTCAAATTTTTCGACCAATTACACTATTGTCGGTCCAAAAGGTTCTTGACGAAGGCGCAAATGTGCTTTAGTTTGTGACAGCAAAATTTTCACAATGAAAATTTCAATAATTTTATTGCGCTACTGGAGCTTGATATGTTCCATTTTTATAGTTTCCACTTTTTAAATGTCAGAAGGTGACAACTGTCTAGATAGCGGGCTATTCAGAATTAGAATTGAAGGCGATGTAATCATCAGTCGAACAAGCATACATTACACTCATTTATTCATTCGCAATTTTTTTTTTCAAAAAAAGAATTTCTAAAAAGCCTATCTATTGAGATAACACATTCGACAAATAATTATATACTCCTTAGTGGCCGAATGAATCCTAATTAACTAAACACTCATTTTTATGCTGTATGTTGGTATTTCTTGGTCACGTTACAGTGCCGACAGCATGAGTCTTTTATGACGTCAAGGGGCATTTTTTAACGTTCCAACTAATACCCAAGAAATTTCCAGAATTAACGCGCAAGTATTTGAACATAATATCCCTACAAAACGCCTATGGGTGACTCGTGAACGAATAAAGCATGCCGAGTTTAGTGTCCCTCAAGAAATTTCAACATGAGTGTTGGACATAAAAGAAATTAAATGTACATTCCTGGCAACACACATTCCTTCTGGAACAGTGGAGCATCAGGTGTGAATTCTGCTGTGGCAGTCATATTCAACGCTGTTTGTCCTATTAATCTGGTAAACAGGAGTTTTGTTGTCGCTGTCAGCTGCGTCAAGATACTTCTATTTGTTATTTCTTCGAGTTTAATCTACTAATTATGTTATTTACCCCAAACTCAGGGCAAAACAAAGTAATTCATTTTGTCAAATACAATGTACGAGTCTCGGAAATCGTTGTGGGAACACAAAAAAGTGCAATGCTATATTTGATGTGGTGAAATCAGAATCTTGAATCTCAACAATACAATTAAAATTATGTGTCCGGGTTTTGAATAATTGTGAAGATGGTTTGGTTTTTGTGAAAGTTCGATATCTCCTATATACCTCTACTTCAAATTTCACTGAAATTTTATGTATATGTGAACTTCATGGAAGATGTGAAAAATACCAAAATTTAGCAATGTAGCCTTCACATGGGGTTTGGTAAATATACAAGGTGGTCCAACGAAAACTTAACACCTCGATTTTCCGACTTCAAAATGAAAATGTGTAAATCGCTCAGACTCGTCAATTTCATTTTCGAAGGGAAACAACTTTGATGGAATGACCACCAAGCAAACTAAAGGCAATATCACGAAGGAATATAACCTGCTCCTCAGCCTAAGTATCGTGTAACCAGCCGAGTATAAATGAAACAAAATAACAACAATGATTTATAAAATATGTAACGAGGTATGGTCAGACATGACAACGAATGAAAACATATGCAGTCTTCAAAATATCAGAATAAAGGTAAAAGAAACAAGAAAAAGAGCACAAAAAATAGATAGACAGCACACATAAGCAATCATAACTTCATGAACTGGAGGATCTAGAGATCTAGATCGTGGAGATCTGGGCAAGTTTGCCTCAAAACCTTTGCTGATCCATTTCAGATTTTGTTACCAATAAAAAAAATGGAAAATGAAGTTTTATGGTAGCGGCATCAGGAACATAAAGGTATGCGGAATTCAAGATATTTTTTCGTTTCATTCATCTAACCAAGGTGTCCATGGTTGTTGGGTTGAAACTATTGTTGTGGGCCAATTGTTTTATAATGTTGAGTTCTATATTGAACTCTGATCCACACAAGGGGATGAATAGTCAAGAAGGTTGATGGAGCCTGAGTTTTCGAGCTCTAAGGTAGAATTAACGTTGGAATGCTTCCTATTGATTATGTTCAATAATTCAGGTGGTGACATAAGCGATTTTTTGATTACAACGAAAGAATCGTCAACGTATTTTAAACAATGTAGGATACCGTGGCCAAACGATGTGAGGTTCTCTTGCTCTGCATGATTCATAAAGCATCAGCGAGGAAAGAGGATTACCCATTGGCAAACCATCTATTTGTTTGAAAAATCTGTTGACAAATAGAATATAATCCTGTGACAGGCAGAAATGTGAAAGGGTGAGAAAATCAACGCGGACTTTATCGAAAACGTGCTGTAATTGGTCAAAAATTTTCACATTCTCATCTCTAGGGGCACATGTGTTCAGATTGGTAACAACGAACGAGATCATCAAACAATCTGTGCTTAATATCATGTCCTTCAGTCTTTCGATTAATCGAATGGAGTTTTTGATTGTATATCTAGGTGTGAAATGGCATAGAGGTGTTCCATTACCGATAACAGGAATTTAAAAAGTAAATATGAATAGGAAATCATCGCAAATTTTCTGATGAATGCTGGTTGGGAGGACGAATACAACGCCTTGCAATTGTTCGATTTAAGAAAATGAAGAAGTTTTTCCTATGTCGGTGGATCTCTTTGAGATTACTAGGCGAATACCCTTGTCAGCCTTCGTTTCCACCATTTTCGTCTCATTTCAGATGGACTTCAAAATCGTGTGGGAGTTTCTTGCAGAGTTATATGCAAAAGATGGTTTTTGTCTGTCGATCCTGTCCCATGTGGAGGAATTCAGTGGAAGATGTTCGGAAAGTCCATTTCTTAAGTTCTTGCATCTTGATTCATCCTTGCATGTGTTTTCCAGAATGACATTCAGGTCCACTGCGAATTCTCTTAACTGTATTTCATATTGCTTGGAATAAGAAACTGTTTCGAAACCGAACTTCAACCCAAGTCCCAGCAGACTTATGTTCTTTTTCGTTGACATGTCCGACTCATACATCGTTGCATATTTTATAATTCTTAGTTGTTGTGTTGTTTTATTTCCACTGGGCTGGTTACAGGATTCTCAGGCATAGGTTATATTCCTTGGAGTTATTGCTTTTAGCTTGGTTGGTTGTCTTTGTTTTTCCTCTTTCGCTGTCAGCATTTCGACTTATGCTATGTCGCTTTGCTTTGATGATGGAAATAACGTATTTCTGAAGAGAAAGTAGCTGGTATACTGAGGTCTTGAGTTGTTGCTCAACTCACTCATTATTTTGAATTAGTGGTACCTACTGAAGATGACTGTTCAGTCGAATAATCAAAAGTACAAACCATATAGTATTATTAGGTGTACAACTTTACTTCCGCTGTTTTGCACATATGACTGTAGCGGTAAGGGGTAGTCGAAATAAATAGATCGTAGATGTCAATACAATAAGCTTAGGAATTTGTAATCATAACGCCATCGAAATATCAATTTGTGTATGCATCATAATGTTATTCTCGATTAAACATGTCAGCTTACGAGCCAAATTCTCGTCATTTGTGAGAGGTTTTAATTTTAGGCTTCAATATGAAGAAATCTGCGGCTGAGGCTCATCGAATGCTCACAAATACCTATGGCCACTATCAGTGAAAGAACGTGCCGAGAGTGGTTTCAACTCTACAAGAACGGTGATTTTGATGACGAAGATCAGCAATGCGGTGGAATGTTTTTGAAGAATGAGAATTGGAGGCACAACTTGATCAAGACTCGTGTCAAACGCAACAAGAATTGTCAGGATCATTGAAAGTGAAACAACAAGCCATTTCAAAAACCCTGAAAGCCACTGGAATTATTCAGAAACAAGCAAATTGAGCGCCGTACGAGTTGAACCCAAGAGATGCTGTGAACAGCTACTTGCAAGGCAACGCTTCCCGAAAAATGGCAGAAAATGTATAACCAATTTCCTACAATAAAGACTCGAATTTTGAAAAAAACGGAGGAAGCAAAGTTTCACGCCTATGTATTATCTTCAACAATTGGTTGTAATGTTTCAATGTTGATCTAACGTTAGAAAAATTATAGGAATACGAATTGGAAAAAGCGCTAAAATGCTCCGTGAATGTTTTCACATGTGAATTATTCTCGAAAGTGAACTGAGAAGATTTTTTCAAATGAGGAGTGCAAGGAAAGGTTAGTCACCTGATCTCAAGTGACCAGTAATATGTTCAAAAATAGAATTGCTGGACGGCAATCTGTGATTAAACGGAGCGTTCAAAATTTCAGTGCAGAATTTTCAATGTTTTCCATTAGCGAAACCATTGAAAAATGTCTTCGAACGTTCAACACATGTCCACGGACCCTATTGTGCAGTTTTTCCCTTTCAGCGACAAACCTCATCGAGTTTCTTTCCCCTACTACACACTTTACTGAACCCTTTGAGCTTATGGCTTGTTTGATGGTGCATTTTCTGTTCGGAGCTGAAAGGAAAATTCATGTAATTAAAATATCGATCTCTTCTTCATATATATCGAGGGCCTGTGGCCAATAGGGGTTGTGAACGTATTCTGTGTGACCGCAACATTATAATCACGGTCAAGTTGAAGCCATTCGGAAACCTACTAAGCTTTTTTGCTAAAGGTATATTGTCAGATCTGTTTCACCTAGCTCAGGGGAATTGCAAAGATTGGATCCGAAATGGGCCATATCGTAGCCATATTTGCTATTCAAGTTATTTACGATGACAATTCCTTAATTCATCTAATGGCATCTCGTCGAGTTCAAAGTTCGCACTGATCTATACCTTTTTTTATGTTCTTTCATCTTTCTCGTCCTTTCCAATTTTCTTTCCAACCAACATTGCACATATCCATCTGCACTACCATTTTCTGCTTGCAATTATATCACAGCAATTATGTTGATTACTTTTAGTGGAATGAAATCAATGAAAACCTTCATTAGTTAACATAACCACTACAGGATGCTGATAGATCATCAATTCATAGATGTACCTACATAGCTGGTAGATCGAGTGTATGAGGAGAATTGAAAAAAAAATGTTGACAGTAAATATTTTCCCACTTCAGAATAGTGATGACGATAGATATTTCATCACTGATCACAGTCGCTAGATCTATAGAGCTGTAGATCAGTCGAACTTATGGGGATATGAAAAACTTTTGAGTTTGTACCATGATAGATCTTCATCACTGATAGATCAATATACAGTTGGTAGATCGGTGGCACTTATTCAGAGAAATTAAAAATTTTGATAGTAAATATTGTACCTTGAGGGAATACTAATAGATCACAGATATATCTACACAGTCGATAGATCTACAGAGCTGTAGATCAGTCGAGGGGATATGAAAAACGGTTGAAAGTAAATATTGTCCCATGAGAAAATACTGATAGACCTTCATTACTGATAGATCTATATGAAGCTGGTAGATCGGTAGCACTCATGGAGAGAAATGAAAAAAAAATGTTGACGAGGTCTGAATATACCACTCACCGGAGAACTGATGATATATATTTAGAAGAAGGAGAATAAAAAAGTTTATTTTATGCCTAATAAACTAATTTTAGCATTAATAGATCTAAACAGATGAGTTGAGCTCATTGAGAAATGGAAAACTATTGAAAGTAAATATTGTCCCATGAGGGAATACTGATAGATCTTCATCACTGATAGATCTACACAGCAGATAGATCTATAGAGCTGGTAGATCAGTAATACTTATGGAGAGAAATGAAAACAATGGCAAAGTGATTATTGTCCCACAAGATCTAAATCTCCCATCAGAGAATACAAATAGATTTTTATCACTGATGATCTACACAGTCGATAGATCTACAGAGCTGTAGATTAGCCGAGCTTATGGAGAAATGAAAAACTGTTGAAAGTTAATATTGTCCCATGAGAGAATACTGATAGATCGGCATCACTGATAGATCTACACATCAGATATAACTATAGAGCTGGTAGATCAGTAGCACTTATGGAGAGAAATAAAAAATAATGTTGAAAGTGACTATTGTCCCACGAGATCTAAATCTCCCACCAAAAGTACAGATAGATTTTCATCACTGATGATAGATCTACCCAGTCGAGAGATCTACACATACAATAAAATTCATGATGTTCATAATGAAACGAATGAGGATGATGAAATTCAAAAGATGATATCAATTGAATAGTCGATGTGATAAGTTCATGAAGTTTTCCACTTCATACCAACACAACTATTTGGTATCCTAAGAATGAAAGAGAATAATTGCTTTTATATTTCTGATTAGGGATGTTCATTCAGCTTTCTTTATGAAATAATTATCCTCAACAGAAATAGTTCTGATGGAATTTTTAATTGGGAGCATTGTCCCCAATCGTCGGAAGAGAATTTCATATAATTGTCTCCCAGAACCTAATAGACTGAATAAACGAATTCATCAAAAATAATAGAAAATAGAATTCAAAGCGAATTTATATTGGTTCGTGTGGAAATTTAATTGAAAAATATGATTCCAAACTGGGCAGTCTCTTTAACACGCTGGATAAAATACTTTCATTTCAATGTTGACATTCCGTATTTACATTTGAGTAACTGAAGAAAATGGCGCTTCACAAAATTGTTTTTCCCATCATATTCCATTTTGTTCAGACTGTTTATTTTATCTCAGTCTGAGGGGAGGAATTACTCGACAGCAGTATTGCGTGAATGGTGTGAATGCTTTCCTTGAATTTCCTGGAATGTTTTTTCAATATTCTCCAGTTTCATTACAGTAAAAAGATTGCCAAAAGTTTTGATGAGGTGGGTTTCAAGTAAAAAGAGGTTAGAATAACTATCCATTATGTTATCCACGCCAGAACATCAGGGGATAAAATTTGCTTTGAATCGATGAAAATATGTGATTGAAGGTTTGATATAGGTTTCTTCTGTGTTGAAGAAGTACAAGGAATGAATGAAAAATATTGAATAATATCTGGTCATTCATCCTAGTAGATTTTTTCGACCTCTTTTTGACGCATGTTGTTATTGAGTATTGCTACGTCGATGAGTATTGCTGTCTTTGGATGTTCATCGACTAGCAGTATATCTGGTCTGTTGTGAGGGACTGTTTTATCAGTCAAAACTGTACGATCCCAGTATAGCTTATAGAGATCGTTTTCCAGGATGGTCTCCGGTCGGTAATTGTAATATGGCATTTTTTCTAATATGGTTGCCAATTCTTGGTGTAGTATTTTTCCTACTGCATCTTTATATTCATTTCCTGCAAACATTTGACATCCTCCCGTGATATGTTGGATTGTCTCATTCGTTGGACACTCATAACGGCATCGATCGTCAGTAATAATTCGATCCTTTATGATATGCCTGAAGTAATTCCTAGTTGAGATCACTTGATCTTGGATGGCTAAAAGAAAACCTTTCATTTCTGGGTACATTGCACCTGATGTGAGCCAATAGTTCGACGTTTGAATGTCGACATGATCCTTTGTTTACCTCGTTGAAATGTCTTCTCTTTCCATCTTTGCAGTTTTTCTTGGTTCGTCTGGTGATTGTATGAAAATTCCTCCTTGTGAAGTTGTAAAGGTGTTGATTCGTCTGCTTCTCACAGTATTTTGTAAAACTCTGATGTATTTGCTTGATCTCCGAAGTATTCCTGTTGGCTTTCTTTCTGCCCTCTAGCAAGTTCCATGATGTCCGTTAGACACCTGCTTCCTTTATTTCTCAGCAATGTAGTCCTCTCAATACTGCTTTTCGGATGGTGTTTGTTTGCTTTTGTCATCAACGTTCTCATTTTACGTTGCAAGTTTTCGATGTCTGTTTTGCTTCATGAAACTATACCGAATGAGTATGTTAGAATTGAACATGCAAATGTGTTGATGGCTCTCGTCATATTTCTGCTGTTGAGGTTTGTTTTTGAGATTTTTTTTGGTTCTTCTAATGAACTCAGTCGTTAAGTCGTGTTTCATTCTTTTATTTGATGTCCATTTGCGAGGATGATCGGTTTATCTTATTATTATTGTTATAAGACAACAAATAAAAATTACAAATATACCACCTTTTTGAGTCTTCTTGAGTGGGATCTCCATATGCAGAATGAAATTGTAACAGCATTTTAAATTTTCAAACACTTCTCCTTGTCTGAATTGAATTGCTACCTCCTGGTGGTATCAAATGACGGGAAAGCGTTGATATGCGTTTCCCCTCGTTATCCATATGTCAGCGTTTTAACTTTGACCCTCCAATAAAATTACATCCGTATAAGGTTCAACCTCATATATATTAGGAAAATGGAAGTTCATTTCCCTCTGCGCGAATGGCGATATGATGTAGAATGTGCTGATCTTTGAGTTTAGTCGGACGTTCTCTGAAACGTCCGAAGCCTACCATCAGATCAATTTCAGGTGGTGGATGATATTTATGTTTGACATTCGAACTAGGGCCATTCATGAAATAATACGCACGGTTGGAAAATGTACAATGAGAAATACGAAGATTGATACGATGTTAAGGGAAAAAGCACAGCTATCCATCATTCGTTCTTTTCAATGGACTCCGAACGAAAGGTGGATTATCTCTTCCAGATATCACTCCAACTGAAAATTTGTGAAAACATTAAATCGGACATTTTCTTCCGAAAAATATTCAGTTCAGGTAGGACAGTGAGTTTTCCATTTTACATTAAATGACTTCTCCTTCTTCTATATGGAGGGTTTCAAATCATGGACGTTTCCAAATGAATTTCTTGAAAGCTTCTCCAGAAATTTAAGGAAGAGGAAAAGTTGAAAAATATTTTTTTTGACAATTTTTCTGAATTCAAGTCAAGCTCAAGTCAAGTAGTAGTTTTTCAATCTCAAGTCAAGTCAATTATTTATTTATCAAGTACTTGAATCGTTTCAAGCTTCTTGATTTTTAGCAGTTTAATTGTGTAGTGTCACGTCGATAAAAAAATGATGAAATGAGAAGGATCCTTGCAGAAACCACTTCCATTTATTATACTCATTGTATAAAAAAACCGAAAATATCGATGTTTTTCTCAAATACATAAATTAAATACTTAATCATGACAAAATAAAAATAATAAAAAAATAAAGTTTCTTAATATTGAGAAACCTACAGGCTTTGTTTGATTTCATAATTTTTTCATCCAGGATCTAAGACACATGAGGCATCTTAAAGATTTGTCGCCTGACCTATGGCGGGTTTTTGTTACTGTAAGAGCAGCTCTGGAAAATTATCTTTCAACAGGAGCTGAAGATGTTGGCGTTGATGAAATATTCTTGGTCATTTTGGCCAAGTTTGGAAACATATTTCTAAAACTACCAAAATCTATCAACAGATTTCATAGAAAGATGAGAGAACTACTAATTAAGTCACACTGGCGAATACTTCAGTCTCTTGGCGCTCGAGGAATCCCCTTAGTTGGTCTAAGCGTGCACGAGATTGCAGAAATAGATATATGCCGTGCGACGCGTGCTTATCAAGCTCAAGTGAAATCAAGAAGCTTGATATCAAGACAAGCAATAAATATCTAAAATCAAGTCAAGATCGAGTTTGTAAGTCAAGTAGTAGGTTAAAATGTCAAGCTACTTGGCTTGGTGAATACCTATTTGCAATTTCTTTTTTTCCATGAATTTTCTATTATTTCGACGATGCTATCAACGAAACCAATCAAGATGGCAACCCTCAAGCATTTCGTCATATAGCGAAGAAGAAAACCATAAAAAATTTGTACTGCTATGAAAATAAAGATCGTTATGAGCTTTTAATGGAAAAATAATATTGAAATGATCTAACAGAAGGTGTAGGTATAATATGACTAAGAGATTGTAGACTCATTCAATAATCATGTATAGATTATTGTTTTTTCTATTTTTCTAATGGAATAATTGATCAATTCACATCATTATGGTTATGATGATGACCATATCTGAACCATTGGAGCTCGGTTGATTTTGTTCAGTCAATATGTATTGATTTATTAAACCATCATTTAATGGTGAAATTGTTATCTAAATATATTCACAACATATTATTAATAGTGCTTGGATGAATTGAAATAGATTGATAGGAGTCATTAGAAGGAAATTTGTGTTCAACATGTAGATCAGCAATCGAATTATTCAATCGACATCCCACTGGGATATTAATAGTAGAGCCATTATACCTTGGGTACATCTGATAACAATATGATTTAATTATACCTTAGGGGAACGATATGAACCTAATATTACTAATTTCGTGAATTATGAAGATAATTTTGCAGCTGATAAACATCGAAGCTCATATCTTGCTAATATCAACACAAGATAGTGATGAGATTGAAGTGAGTCATAGATACCTGTCCCGTTACAGGAGTATATCGGTCTCTATATTGTTTTTGAAAAAGTAACAGGAAGGGGTCAATACACAAAACGTGTTCTATTCATCCAAATTCATTTTACCTATATACTTAAAAAAAAATTGATAATTTAATGAACGAAACAAATTCATTACTTGCCATGAATACTTGACGATTTGCGATTTAAAAACACAAAAATTACCGGAAAAAACTGACCACAGAATTGAATATTATGTATAAAGGTTGAAATTATTGGGTAGGTATTAATTTCCAAATATTCTTCTTAAATTTTTCTGGTTCTGATTTTGTAATCAATACGTTATTCTGCATTGAAGTAGGAACTATCCTGGTCCATACAAATGCGAAATTTTATCTCTGTCGAATACCTACGTAGTCTAGAAATTATTTGTAAAATAATATTTCGAATGGCTATATTAACGGAATCTCGTCAACCAATAAATTATTGGTTTCCATTCCCTTATTCATTTCATTCTTGCAACATCATTCATCCAACAATAAGAAGTTGGCTTAGGTTTTGATGATGAATTTTCACTCATGGGAAATTTCAATATAACTTTAACAGTTTCAATGCACGATAAATTAACTATCCAGTTTACAGTATTTCATAGTGAATGTTTCGTTCTAGTTACCTCCAAAACTTTTGAAACTTCACAGACATTAGTTTAGAGTTGAATCCTAGTTCTGCACATTATACGAATTTAATGATGATATAATATACCATTTTGTGGTTCTTCTGCAGCATTATGCATCAGTTGAATTTCGGAATGTGAAATTTTGTTAATTCAATTAGACAATTCTGAAATTCATATCCAAATTCCATGTGTAGAGATTTCTTCAATATACTTCAACTAGAATATTAATTATTGATAGTCCTGAAAAAATTTTCAATTTCCGAGTTGACTGAACTGAAAACTATAATAAAATAGAACTAGAAATTGATAGAGCAAATATCCCCGAAAAATTATTACCTCGAATATTCCACCTATTCACAATACCCATTTCGATTCTATACATTCGCCCCAGCTTTCACTGCAAGATATATGCATATGTATCATTTCATATTACGTGAAATATTGATTGAAAAGTTTCTTGGGAACTCCGGTGAATATACCCAAAATATATTTCAATTTAAAAGGGGTTTCAATGAAAGTCAGAAAAATTTACGAAATAAATCATCATGATGAAAATGTTGGACAAATTTCCTGCGGAAACTGCTTATGCGTGAAAACCATTGAGAGGAAGTGAAATAGTATGGAAACATAATGTGCATCACTCTCAACTGGGGTCCAGAAGAACATTATTTTACAGTGGAGGGTCAGTGTCAGTGTTTGGGTTAGTTTATGTTGCTTTCGCCCCATTTATATCTGATGAATTTATCTATCGCTTAGGGGTGAATTTATACAGGGGAAATGATAAATGAGGAGAAGAATCAACTCGTTTCTATAATGATATTTATTCTTATCCAAGAGCATCGAGTACATCTCTCTTAAATGAAAAATGGATAATGAAAACATAATGATGCATTTAGAGTGTTTTAGAAAAGGGTTGAAGTAAGGGTTCATTTATTATTCCCATTTGAATGATATATGAAAGAAATCAATGTAGAGTGGATGGTAATGACGTAATCATTAAAAAAATTGGCAAAATACTTCTTTTCTAGGTTTCATTTTGAAAAGACCGCTATCTGGATCGCTGTCACTTTCAAAGCTGTCATCATTAGATATTTGACAATTGAAAACTACGTCATTACTAAAACTGGGAAGTGAAATTGTTAACCTTCACTACAAAAATATTGAAAATTTCGCAGTTACAGTTCACAGAACTAAAGCACTTTCGAGTTTTCGTGAAGAACCTTTTCAGCAGGCAATAGTGACTCCGGTGGAAAAATTTCAGCTGTTTGGAAAAGTTAATGATATGAAGAATCCAAACCGTGGCCATCTTTCAAGAACAGTTGTTTAAAAGCCTTACGATTAGAGTCATTATGCAAAATACGGTGTAATGTCGTTTCATTCAATATTCTCAGTTGAGAATATTGCTGAAATCGCATTCAGTGACAATAACAGAATGAAACCATTATTGGAGAACCCTATACTGTTAACCACAAAAATAATCCGATGGAGAGTACACTGTTTGAGATTAATGCAATCGTCCACAGAAAAATCCGATAAAAATCGGTCAAATACTGTTCCCTTAAGAGGGATTACCTTCACGTGCTTTTTCGCGTATTAGTCAAACATTATTTACCCATTCATTTTCCCTCTGGCGATCTTGCGATGATCAACTTTTGTACGGTTTACGAAGTAGAGGCCAGCATTGTATGACAGTCGATTATTTCATCCCCAAAATTCTACATAGACGTACAACTTTGCTTCCGCCGTTTTTTCAGAGATTCGAGGCTTTATTGTAGAAAACGGGTTATACATTCATGATTCGAAGTATTGTTATTTGCTGGCCATTACTTTCACCCATCTTTCGGACAGCGTTCGAATCCCGCGTTGAAAAAACTGGTCATCTTTTGAAGCGTTCCACCAATCGATCCTATTTCTTTACTTCTTCATAAAACTGGAAGTTCAGGACTACCCATTTCAACGTTTCCTACTATGTCTTGACTACTTTCGCAACATGGGGTCAAGCATTATCATGCTGTAAAATCACTTTATTATGTCTCTCGTTGTATTGAGAACTTTTGTCTTTCAATGCTCTGCTCGAACGCATTAATTGCATTTGATAATGATCGCCTGTGATTGTTTCAGTTGATTTCAACAACTCATAATACACTGCGCTGAGCTGTTCCACCAAATACTAAGCATGACCTTGGAACTGTGAATATTCCGTCGGCCAGGATATCCTCATGATTTTCTGCGCTTGGGATTATCGTAATGAATCCATTTGTCGTCTCCAGTCACAATGCGATTCAATAATCCGTTCCGTCCTTGCCTTGCAAGCAGCTGTTCACAAGCAAACAAACGCCGTTCAACATATCTCGGCTTTAACTCGTACAGCACCCAATTTCATTGTTTCTGAATCATTCCCATTACTTTCAGGCGTTTTGAACTCGCTTGTTATGTCACTCCCAATGATGCAGCCAATTCTTGATGCGATCGACACAAATCTTGATCAATTAATGTCTCCATTTCTGCATCTTCAAAAATCTTCTCTATCCACCGCCATACTGGCCTTCGACGTTAAGATCAGCGTTCTTGAAGCGTTGAAACCATTCTCGGCCCGTTATTTCACGAATAGCAGTCTCACCATAGATATTTGAGAGTATTCGACGAGCCTCAGCCCCAGATCTCATTATATTGAAGCATAAAATCAAAACCTCCCGCAAATGACGAGAATTTGACTCGTAAGCTGACATGTTCAATCGAGAACAACTTCATGATGCAGACACAAATCGACTAATATTTCGATGGCGTTATGTTCACAAATACCTGAGCTTATTGTATGACATTTATAATCTATTAACTTCGATTACCACTTACTTCTACAGCCATATATTGCAAAACGGCGGAAGCAAAGTTATACACTTAATAATTCAAAAGTTTACATGAAAAATGAAATCGATCTGTTTTTGTTGAGGTTGATTATTGTTGGTCAGTGAAATATGAAATGTGTTTTGGTGTTCCTCAGGGTTCGGAATTGACCGAAATTTTTTTATTTCGACTACCACTTACCGCTACAGCTATCATTAGCAAAACGTTGGAAGCAAAGTTGTAATGATTTTCTGTAGGTTTTTTCCACGAATATTTCGAAAATATGTCAGTGCTTCGTATATTGAACCTACCATCAATTATTTTTGCGGAAAGCGAAAACTTCCAACTTTTTTTTTTCATTTGCTAATTGGAAATATTTTACAATGTAGATTATATTGTTCAAAGAAATTATGTGAAAACCTCAAGAAATTCGGTGGTTGAAAAAGGAAAATCTACAATCACGTGGTGGTATTGAGGTAACATATGAAATTTTAAATGGTTAAGTGCTCATTATAAGGTGGAGATTAATTCGAAGTAGCAGCAATATGAGCTCCCCTCTAATTTAATACGAGAACGTGATCTGTGCAACGTAGAAACCAAAAATCCTGTCTCGGCCAATTTGCGGGGAACGGAGCCAAATGCATTGCTGCGACTGTGGCAAAACAGACCCACTTGATATTCCGGAGTGTGGTGACATTTCTGCCGAGAATTCCATTTCAGAACCCTCCTTCGGAGTGAATTTAAAAACAAATTATACTAATGCGTTTTTAGGTCAACTATGTCAAGCCCGTGTCTTCGTTACAGATGTTCCCGAACCACCGGGAAGGCCTTTTATTGAGAGCTTTACCTCACGCTCCGTCAATATGTCGTGGCTCCCTTCCCAGAACACCCATCACGGTCGCGTCACTCACCACATCATCCACACAAGGTAAGTTCATATTCTTACTCGCTACTAATGGCATGTTTTATTGATCGGCCATATTTTTCGGACTTATCGCATGAGATAAGTTCAGACGCGTCTTACATTTTCCATCTTCTCAGACTCATCGAATGATATGGCATTATTCAGTGATCGATAAGGACGACGAGGCCTTTTTATCCTTCTGGATGTAATATTTCAGTTTTGACGTGCCAGATTCTCTCAAACGAGGAAACTGTCAGTGGTGGCGCTAGCAATGTCGGGATCGCCTATGGCCTCATGCTTTAAGGGCATTGCCAAATAATCTAGCATTGTTATTATTGAGTTGAGGTATTTGTATACAGTGTGGAACAGCCAAATGGAATAAATTCGATAACGGATAAATGAGGGCGTGTTGGGAAAAACGCTTGGACACGTCGATTTGTATTTTTAACTGCGCATCTTTTTCAAAAAAAAAATATTATATAGGGTGCGTCATGTGACAGTGGCCAATACCAACTTTCTTATTTTAAATGCAAGCCCCTGTATATTATTAATTTTTTGGATTCTTCAGAAAATTCTAGACATAATTCATGTACAATGTCCTATACCTATCTTCAACTATTTCGGAAATATTAAGTATTTTCAGATTTATTACGAAAATTGACATTAAAAATAACCAATCATTTGTAGAATGGTTATTTTGTGCATTTCTGTTAAATGAACCATTTTTCTGATATTTTGCGTACAGTTAACGAAATTCAAACGACAATAGCACTGACACTAATCATTACTGTCATGCAGGTAGACAACAAGTTGCTAAGGCTACAAGTTTTATACGAACATAAAGAAAACTGATTTTGTATTTTTTTCATTTCATACCAGTAAAAAAAAACGCAGGAATGGTTTTTGTTTACTTTCTCATTATCAAGAGCTAAATGGGAAATAAGTATTGAATGTAATGTAGCGAATTTGTGAAATAAAATAATTTTCTATTGTTAATGTTAATTTTTGTAATAAATCTGAAAACACTTAATATTTCCGAAACAGTTGAAGATAGGTATAGGACATTGTACATGAATTATGTCTAGAATTTTCTGAAGAATCCAAAAAATTAATAATATACAGGGGCTTGCGTTTAAAATGAGAACGTTGGTATTGGCCACTGTCACATGACGCACCCTATATAATTTTTTTTTTGAAAAAGATGCGCAGTTAAAAATACAAATCGACGTGTCCAAGCGTTTTTCCCAACACGCCCTCATTTATCCGTTATCGAATTTATTCCATTTGGCTGTTCCACACTGTATACACAAAGATTCAAAAGCTTTGCATCACCTTATTTTCAGTATAAGAACACTTTCAATTTCTGGAATTTTTTGACGGTTTTTCATAAATGAATTTCTTTTTGAATCGTCAAGTATTTTTTCAAATAAACAGATGTTTACAATTTTTTTTAGAGATCGCAGTTTCAGGACAGGTATATTCGCCAATAAATTAACACACTACTCAAAACAGGCAAAATATACAGGGAAGGGTGTATGTGAATGATTGCGAAATAATTTAAGGGCGATTCCTTGTCAAAAAATAGGGTGGGTCTGTCATATCAACTTTTTTTTGAGCTCCCTCTGCTTAGTTACAGATCCCTAAATATGGCGTCCGAAAAGTAGTTTTTAATTTGTGAAAAGTTTTGTTTTGTTGCATTTATTTCATATTTGTACCAGTTCTCAACAAAAATATCGTTTGAAATCCGCCTCCACAACTCGGGCGTATTACCAGTTGATAAATTATTTTCTAGAAAACCGTGAATTTTAGCAAAAAATCACAAGAGTCCCAATTTGTTAAGAATTGATTAGTACATCCAAAATTGATTTTCTCATTATAAAATATGGATATAGATAATTTATTGAAAAACAAGAGTGGGGGGGCTTTTTTACCCACTGGAATCATAGACGAACACCACCAAAAAATTTTTATGAATGCCTTCTTGCTCGCATAATGTGTCAGCTCAATTTCATTTTCGTGAATCTCTTTGTTTTTGTGTGAAAACTTGAAAACTACTTTTCGGGTACTATCTTTAGGGGGTTGTAACCAAGCTGATGGGCTCAAAAAAAGGTTTATATGAGAGACTCGCCCTATTTTTTGAGAAGGAATCACCACCTACATTTTTTCGCAACTATACAAATGCACCCTGTATATTCGTCAAAACTATTTGTCCGATTCGAAAGTTTTTTTGAATGACATGTTAATGTGTGAAACGTATGCGCAAAAAAAATCCTATTTTATGAACACCGGGTGTCGTAATTATAGCTCGTTTTTTTAATCAAATTTGTAACACTCTGTAAAGTGTTACAGTGATATTATAGAGTTAAAACTTATTTACACTTTAGCCTTAACTTCTTTCATTTTTGATTCACGTCATTATCTTTCCTACAACATCATTTCATAGCATAACATGATTTTGTGGAAAATGAAGATTCAAATTTAACAACGAAGGAACGAAACACAATATGTAGAAACGAATTGAATGATAGTGTCAGCAGAGAGTATTTCCATTTTTGGCATGAATAACCTCTTGGCAATGACGACCCATACTTAAAATAACAGACTTTATATAATTTTGGTCCTCCCAAATTGCAATCAGCTTCTGTCGTATATAGGTCTCCCAAAGTATTCAAGTTACGTTCTTCTTGTGATCGTCTTCCAAAAATATCCAGAGATTCTCTATGAGATTTGTCTCCAGGCTCCGAGCTGGCCATACCATGGTGGCGATACTGACTTCCTATATAATTTCTCACAACTCGAGCAGCGTGAGGCTTCTTGCCTCAACAAAAATCCTTGCCCTATATATGGCGCAAATGGCATTACATATTGTTTTGAAATCTCCAATATATCCCTTTCAGTTGCAAGTTTTTCATTAATGATCAAAAATTCCGTGCGACCTGTCAAAAAAATGAAACGATTGTGAAGGTAACGCGAAGGATTTCACCAATTTTTCGGTAACTCTTACCTTTCTCAAACACTATTACTGTTTGTTGACATCTTTCGCTGGTAAGGTTCAGTGTTTTCCATTGCATATTCGTTACTAAAAGAATTTTCAAAAAATACCACACTGACGCTAAGCATTTGCATTTGACAATTACTAGTACTCTTTGTCCTTCCATAGCCTGCTACTAAGTTTAGACGTCTAGTCTAGATACACCCTGCTGATAACGTAAATTAAATTTAATGAAATCATGTCATCCTATAAAATAGTGTTCTCCAGTAATAGAAAAGATAATAAGTTAATCAAAAAAGAAAATTGAAAAACGATTAAAGGTTAAAGTTTAATTTCAACTTGATAATGTAACTGTTAAACTGAAAAAAATTGGCTATAAATGCGACACCTGGTATTTATAAAAAAGAGGTTTTTTTGCTCATATGGATTACACCCTCTCAAATATTTAGTGGTGCGCTAATTCATCGACGAAGTGGAAGCAGTTGAATTTCACGATTTTAACTGCCAACATTGATCGTAGATTTATGAGTGAGATTGACCTTGCAAGAATTGTGGCTCTAACTGAAGAATTTACCAACTGGTACGAGTAACCGAAAATATTAAGGAGCTAATGAATCGCTCTAAAGACACTGGTGCAATATTCTTGATTATAGAAAAGGCATTTAATAAAATGTGGCATCAAGGTCTTATAATATACAGAATGGAGTCGATGAAATTCTAACCAAACTAACGAGAATAATACAATCATACCTGGCAAATAGAAAATTTAGAGTGAATATCGATAGTACCAGATCAACGATAAGAGCTAATGATTGAAGCCGGAATTCCCCAAGGATCGATGATAGGACCGCTGCTGTTCAACTTATATATGGCAGACATACCAAAAATGAATAGATGCAAGATAGCCCAGTTTGCAGATGACACCGCTCTATTTAATATCACAGTAGAATGCGGAAGTTAAAGATGAGAGGATGAACTTTAGCAAACACATAGAAAAAATCAGAAAAAAGACATGGCAATTGCACGGTAGACTCTACCCGCTGTTCAACTCAAAAAGTAAACTTTCCTTAGCAAACAAGCTGAAGATAATAAAAATAATGCTAATACCAAGTATTACGAATGCAGGAGTACACGACGACTCGAAAGATCAGTTGCAAAGTACATTACATACAGTAATCAAAACAACGGCTGGCGCCCTATATAAGCAACCAACAAAAAGAGAAGAATTGAAAATTGAGGAAATAGCTAAAAAATAGAGAAAAATGACAATAGAAACGCTGGAAGAGCATGAGAATATGGAATGAGAAAAGATATTACAAATCCCAATAAAAAAGACAGATAAGAGGGAAAAACTCTTTCAAAGAGCCAAATAGAAGAGAAATGCGACATGCAGAAGGATTTTTATGGATAATGCCAGATCTCATCACAAAAGGGTTATGATCGAATGTTTTGAATTATTTGTAAATTGTTTTATCTACAATACTCTGTTTTTCAAAGAAAGGTTAAGTGGTAATAAAGATTATACGAAAACTATAGGTGTATTTTTCACTTGACACCAATGAATTAAGTAGTATATGATTTTGAATCTTTGTGTATTTTAATATGTAAAGTTTTAGTCATTCAGTATCTGAGAGTTGGGAAATCTCCGAGTAGTTGATTCTTTGTGCTTCTTGAGTGATACCACCAAGATTGGCAGTCATTTCGAGTCAAGATGACGCTATTAACATATTGCATTCATTTCGAAGCTGAGAATTTTGTAAAACATTTCAAAAAACACAATCGTTTGGAAAAAAAGGGTTTTTCAATTAATTGTATGAAGAACTCCAGCTTCAAAGAACGATCAACTGAAATTAAACTAATCCACTCGTTGCTACTTCGGCGTTTGATGAAAAATTAATCACATGAATTGATATTCACAATGATAAGAGAACTGTAATAAACTCTCAATAGCACAGTTTTGGTGATGAAATTTTGATGACTGGTACTATTGGCAACTAGAAATTTTGTGATACGATATGATAACTGATTCAACCCGGTTTTTCACTTATTCTAAATCAAAGCACGAAACCAATGAAATGTAATTATTTTCCTTTGTAAGTTATATATGAGAATATCCATTCTGATTGCTGGTATAGATTCAACTGTTCTTCTTCTGTAGACAACGTGAATGAAGACCATATAAAAAAAATTGTAACATTCTGATGATATATTCGACTAATTTCATGTTATTTTTTCAAATTCCTCATATTTTCCGTAGAATACTTTTCATTCATTCGGATCATCATCGTGTCCATCAATAATTTCCATATGAGAAAATTTTTCAGTAATAAAACAATTCTAAATATCGACGTATTTCGAATGTATATTTTTTTCCCATAGGAAGCCCTGATAGTTTTCAGAATGCCCAATAAAATATATAAACAAATCTCAGAAGGGGAGGCCGAAACTGAAATCCTCCACATTTTACGTCAAGATTCTTTCATTTTATTACGTTGCCGACATTTTGTCCGGTCCATTTCCCAAGGTGGACCTTCGCATCATCGAACATGTTCGGACCCTAACGCAAAACTTTCCTGCCTCGGCAAAAATAGATGTTTTGCCTCATTTGATTTATATTTAGTTTCATCAAGGGAGTTGTTTCTTCGAAGCCCAAACTCCGGAGGCAAACCAGCAAAATCTGACAATTAAACTGGGGAAAACTACGTACAGAATAAGGAGCAGGAAAGATTGATGCCAAAGCTAAAAATGATTTCAACACATCTCACCGACGGGTTTTATGAATCTCAGGTGGATTTCAAGGAAAAGGAAGCTATTTCTGTTGGGAAATGTATCGCGATTTTATGTTTGGAGGCGAGCTTGAAATTTCCCCGGTATTAGGGAAGTCGATTCTCATTCCGAAATTATTTTCCTTCAGATTCATCGTTTCCATCAATGATATTCAGTTCCAGAGATTAAACTGTAGATGATACATACGCAAGCGTACAATTTTGCTTCCGCCGTTTTTTCGGGATTTGAGGCTTTATTGTGAATAACTTTCAACGTTCAACGTTTCCAAGTATGTCTTGAGCACTTTCTCAACATGGAATCGAGCATTTGTCATACTGTAAAATCACATTTTTATGTCTCTCGTTGAATTACGACCGGTTGTCTTTCAATGCTCGGCTCAAACGCATCAACTGAGTTCCATAACAATCACCTCCGATTGTTTCAGCCGGTCTTAAGACCTTATAATACACTACGCCGAGCTAGTCCCACCAAATACTGAGCATGACTTTGGAACCTTGAATATTTGTTTTGGCCGCCGACGTGGAAGCATGGCTGGGATATTCCCATGATTTTATGCGCTTGGGATTATCGTAATGAATCCAGTTTTTGTCTCCAGTCTCAATGCTATACAGAAATCCCTTCCATATTTGCCTTGCAAGCAGCTGTTCACGAGCGAACAAACGTCGTTCAACATATCTCGGCTTCAACCCAATTTCCTTGTTTCTGAATCATTCCCATGACTTTCAGGCGTTTGAAATGACTTGTTGCGACACTCACAATGATCCTGACAATTCTTGTTGCGTTTGACATGAGTCTTGATCAAGTAATTCCTCTAATTCTGCATCTTCGACGTCAAAATCAACGTGCTTTGAGCGTTGAAACCACTCTCAGCACGTTCTTTCACTATTAGCCTCACTATAGGTATTTGAGAGAATTCAATGACACTCTGCTGCATATTTCTTCATATTGAAGCATAAAATCAAAACCTCCCGCAAATGACTAGAATTTTGCTCTTAAGCTGACATGTTTAGTCGAGAATAACTTTATGATGCAAACGCAAATCGACTAATATTCTGATGGCGTTATGTTTACGAATACCTAAGCTCATTGTATGACATTTACGATCTATTTATTTCGATAAGCACTTACCATCTATTGCAAAACGGTGGAAGCAAAGTTATACACTTAATAATTAAAAAGTTCACATTAAAAATGACTACCGACCTGAAATCAGGGGATTGAAATCGATCTGTTTTTGTTGAGGTTGATAATCGGTGGTCAGTGAAACATGAAATGTGTTTTGGGGTGTTCCTCAGGGTTCTGAATTGACCGAAATTGGCTAACAATGAAAGATAGTCAGGGAAAAATTGCGCGGAATATGACTTACTTTCAGTTGGATAAAGATGAATTTAAACAAAAAATATATCGCCAAACGCAAATGATTCGTAATGATTCATTCAATCCTGAAGTTCTCCTCTTCATGAGATATAGAATTTTAAATGTAGGTTCTCACTTCACAACTCATATAAAGTTTTGCAACACTAGAGAAAAGTGTACGTTGAGTGGACGATACGATGAATTCGAATTTTTTCAGTATAGCAAATATTTTGTGGGATGAATGAACTGAACTTACGCCACAACAATATTTTTTATTACTGTCATTCCATTTTCTGTTTCCCTACAAAAAAAAAGAATTCATTTATGTTTGACTGGATGAACCAAATGAATCCAACCATATTCCCCATTCTACAACATTACTGCCATATTGCATTGATTCGTCAGAAAATTGTTGATGCTGTCAGTTCATTATTTGTTAAATTTCATTGATTTCATGACGAATATAGTTTTTGTTTCACTTCGATATGGAACGACTGACAGATTTCAGGACATTACACGAAAACACAGGTTCATCCTAACACGTAATGAAAAATTAAATCTATCAGTATGACAACAGGTGTATTTGATGGAAACTATATGGAATCCCATATCCCATACATTTCATTCTAAATTGAAAATGACAAGCGGCTTTTCCAGCGCATCTTTCCTATCATAAGAAGCATTTTTGATTGAACAATACCGATAAATGTATACCTCCATAGTTTTGACGGTATAAAACTGAAGTTCACTATTCAATCCATTTTGGATATTTGTTTCAAAGGGAAAATACAAATTAAGTCCTGAGGGGTATTGCTTCCGCATTCATCAATTTCCAATGGAAAACTCTCCGAGATAATTATTTCCAGTTTATTTGATTTGGAAATAAGAAAATACTTTGATGACCTATAAATAGGATTGCTTGAAAGCTTCTCAGTTAAATGCACATTTTCTCTTATGTAAATTAAACTCCTTAGTATGAACAGTGAAGAGAAAGTGAGGAGCTGTTTGAATTTCAATTTTTTTTTTTTACGAAACATAGATAGTATAGCAAGGAGTGAATTATTGAATTTGGAGAAAAAATCGTGAAGGTTTTTTCTTGTAAACAATTTTGTTACTTGAATATTGTAGTTATTTTTTGCAAGTTTGTCAAATTTTACAACAAACCAGCTGTTCGGGGAGATCCACAGTGTATTTTTAGTTGTTTAAATGCCTAGAGTACGTGTACGTGGAATTTATCGCCAGCTAGGTGAATTTGAAGGAGGTCGAATTATCGGTCTACGGGAGGCAGGGTTGTCATTTAAAAAATCGCTAACCATACAAAACACATTATTAATAAATTTATCAAAAAAAAAAATTGTAAACCATTCGTTTTTTCAATCATTTACTTCTTGCTGTACTATCTATGTTTCACCAAAAGCATAAAAAGAGCTTAACATCTAGCAATGGTGTAGAATGAGGCATATGGTTGGATTCATTTGGTTCATCCAATCAAACATAAATCAATTTTTTTTTGTAGAAAAGCAGGAAATGAAACAATTTCAGTAAATCGAAAAAAAAATCATTGTGACGTACGTTCAGTTAATTCATTCCACAAAACGTTCATCGTATCGTTCTCCCAATGCACACTTTCCTCAAGTGTTGCAAAACTTTATATGAGTTGTAAAAAAAAAAAACTTCTGGATTGAGTGAATCATTACGCATTTCTAGTTAGATAGTTCGAAAGCCAGATATTTATTTCCTTTGATTCCAATCATCCAAGTAATTTCGACAATCTAAAATTTGATTTCAGTACCTAAAAAAAATTGTGTGTTTTTTTTTGTTGTTGAGGAATAAAAGAACATATATAGCTCATTGTTCCGTAACTAACACCATTAATAGTAAATTCAATAGAGATCTCTCAATTCATCGGTGCATGAGGGTAAACTAATATAGTTTACGCCAAGTATATTATGGAGTATCGAATCAGTTCATTAAAGAGCAATTGAAATGCAATTAGGGAATGAATATGTAGTATGAGGTGTATAATGTACAAACCGCTTTATGTTGATAAATGACTGAAACAGTAAAAGGATATCCATACATTTTAACACAGAAACTTGAAAAAAAAGTTCCCACGTGAAAATTTAATACGATTCCATCGATTTATTCGATAATTTATATTACGAAGATGCTTGCAGTTGAGCGATTAGTCAAATATTTCAGAAATTATGAATTGTAAACTAAGTTTTTTTTTATCATTTTCTCAATGCTGCTTACTCCCTTGAGGCAAGATGTATTTGAAACTTTAAAATGTTTCATTTCGATAACGTTTGCAACTGATCCGCAAATCAGATGGGTATTCTTTCAATTATTTTGATATTTAAATTCATTATGAGTATAGGTCTTGAAGCATTGAACTGATTTTCCCGATTAAGGAATTTACCGAGATATTCTGATCTGACTCTGAAACTACTTAGCATTTTTCAACTAGCATCATTCAATTAACCCACTTGAGCTAGTTGTTGAAAAACATCTGAATGAGTGTACTAAAAGGCTAATTGAAAAGTCCCCGGCCTACCATAGTGGAACACATTTTTTTGGCAAAATTCGATTTTTATATCGCGATTATAGCGATCTCCCAACTTTCCGATACCATTTCTGTAGTACGATTTGACTTTCGCTTCAAAATAGGCCTCATTTTCTGCGATTTCTTCTTCTTTCACGCTAAATTTCCTTCTAGCGAGCATTCTTCTGAGGTCTGAAAATAGGAAAAAGTCGCTGGGGGCCAGATCTGGCGAATACGGTGGATGCAGTTGCAATTCGAAGCTCTTTTTTTATTCAAATGGGGCAGTTTTATAACGATTTCAACCTTTAAACGATCCAACAACGCTATATAATAATCGCTGTTGATATTATACTTTGCGCATCCCAGAATACTGATGTCAAAACCTTGCAATGTGACTGTGTTTTTCGTCGCTTTGGATTCGGTTCATCGTGTCCACTCACCTGACTGTCGTTCGGTCTTCGGAGTGAAATGATGGAGCCATGTTTCATCCATTGTCACATATCGACGCAAAAATTCAGGTTTATTGCACTTAAACAGCTTCGAACACTGCTCAGAATGTTGTTGCTTTTGATAGATTCTGAGCTAGCGCGGCATCTATTTTACACATAGCTTTCTCGTGTACAAATATTCGTGAATGATATGATGTACACGTTCAGATGATATCTTCACAATGTCTGCTTTCTCGATCAACTTCACTTTACGATTATTCGAAATTATTTTGTGAACTTTTTTGATTTTTCGTCGGTGACAGCCTCTTCTGGGCGTCCACTGCGTTAGCCGTCTTAGATGCACATTTCACCACGTTCAAACTTAGCATACCAATCAATGATGGTTGATTTTCCTGGTGCAGACCCCGGAAACTCTTCATCAAGCCAAGATTTAGCTTCAACTGTATTCTTCCCTTGATAGAGCAATATTTTATCAGCACACCAAATTCTTTTTTTTCCATCTTTTTTCAAATAACAAAAGAAGATACACTCACAACGCAATATCTCACAAACTACTGGTCGCACTGCTTTCAAATTTTGACACGTATCGTTTGCAGGTTGGTACTAACTAAAAATCATATGGATTTAATACTAGCACTGCCATCTGTGCATCAGATCAGGGACTTCTCAATTAGCCTAATATAAGGAAACCCTCATGTTTGAATTCATAAGAATAACATAAAAAACAAAAACATGTGCTCTTTATTACTAATTGAAGTATAATACAATTGATTTCCACATTTTCAGGAGAAAAACGTTAAATCTGACATTTTTCTTCCGGTCAACGATGGACTATGTAGACACTGGTTCTGAGAAAATAATTTCTAATGAAATAACGACCTTTCGAACGGAGCGAAAAAAGCTTCTACAACCATTCGTTCAATTTTCCCCAATGGCGTCGACGATGGGCCTCATTCCATTCTGACCCTATAAACACCCACCGTGTAATATTATCTGACTTTTATGACAGACTTCCTCATGATTTATACCCGGAAATATCGCAGCAGTTTCGCGTGGGATAAAAATTGTTGGAGTTCCTGCAAGTTGGATCTAGGTTCAAGTGTATCGATAAGGTTCAGGAACAAGTAACGGGAAGTCGAAAGGAAGCATTAAGATGATAGCACCGAAAACACATTTGTGTCCGATAGGGTGACCGTTAAAGATAGAGCCATTATGACCACTTCAATTCATTGGCGTAACCAACGGAGGCTACCCTCTTTCGGAGGTGTTGAAGCAGACTGGCAATCCAAGAAGGATTGGCAATGATGGCTCTTGAAGGACACAGAAAGGGTGGTGTTAGATCTCGAACACCACCGGATATTAATGGTGTCAGCAGAAATATTTTTTGTCACCGACAAAATTTTATATCCCCAGCCTTCGAAACGTATGTAAGATCTTTGAGTTGACTCAGTTGTTTTGTATGGCATCATAAATAATAAACCCAAAGAAGTCACTTTTGCAAAATGTTATATGACATCGAAAGAATTAATGAAATCAACCAAAGATGGCAAGCAATTACGTATATGATGACAATAAAATTAATACAATTGAACTACTCAGGAAGGCAGTTTCAAAATTCAGTCATTATAAGATAACCTTTCTTTCGTAGCTTCTTCTTCATTTCATTATTCAGTCTGCTTTTAAGGTAACATACGAAGATCTTGGTCCTCTGGAGTTTTCTTCTTTCTAAGCCTCCATTCGTCCACTCCTGGACATAGGCCTTTCCTAAGTCCTTCCAATGCTCTCTATCCTGCACCTTCTGATACCAATTTTTACCTGCTATCTAGGGATTCACGGCTTGGCTTTATTTTCAAGCTACTTGGCTTGGCCTTGACTTGATTCCAATTCGAGCTCGAGTCACGTGGTAGTTTTTCAATCTCAAGTCGAGTATTTATTTATCAAGTACTTGAATCATATCAAGCTACCTGATTTTTAGCAGTTTTATTGTGTAGTGTCACATCAATGAAAAGCTGATGAAATGGAAAGGAGCCTTGCAAAAAACACTTTTATTTATTAAACTTATTATACAAAAGAACCGAAAATATCAACTTTCCTGAAACAGAAACATGAATTGAATCACTATAAATCATAACAAAATGAAAAATAATGACAAAATAATATTTATTTATTTTGAGAAACCTCCTTTATTTGATCTAATAATTTTCCTGAATCTGAGACATCTTATAGATTTGTCGCTTAACCTAATGCGGGTTTTTGTAACTGTGAGAGCAGCTCCGAAAAATTTTCTTTCAACAGAAGCTGAAGATGCTGGCGTTGATGAAAGTATTTGGCCGTTTTGGCCAAATTTGGAAAAATTTTTCTGAAACTACCAAAATCTACCAATAGATTTCATAGAAATGTAAGAAAACTACTAATAAAGTCACATTGGCGAATGCTTCATTCTCTCGGCGCTCGAGGAATCCCCTTATTTTTTCTAAGCGCGCACGAGATTGCAGAAATATATGACGCGCGACGCGTGCATATCAAGCTCAAGTAATATCAAGTAGCTTGATATCAAGTCAAGCAATAAATATCTAAAATCAGGTCTAGTATTTAATTTTTCACGAGCTTGATTTTCAAGTAGTTGGTTAAAATGTCAAGCTACTTGGCTTGATGAATCCCTTTTGCTATCTTCTTTATGTCGTTTGTTCATCCTAGTGGTCAGGTAGATCCACCCTAAAATAATCGTAGATGATCAGACTGTGGAGCAGGGCCGAAGGGTGAAACAGTGAAGCGTCTGTTTCAGGCGTCTCTTTTCGAAGGGCGGCAATTTAGCCCAGTTTGTGGCCGCCCTTTCATATTTCTGAAAAACTATAGTCTTGATTCTTGAAAACAACATGAGGTTGTTCCGCTTTGCTGCGTTTATCAACATTTCCTGCAGTAGAAATCTCCAAACCTTCTTTACTAAGCCGCCTGTTCGATAAATAACACATGGCAACCCAACCAATATAAGCATTGCCTATTATCCTAATTGAATGAGGGATGAAATGTATTTCACAAAGACGAGAAACAACACATAGAATGAAGTGGAATTTGTTTACACATTCAACATATGAAAAAATTCCTACGATTCTGTATTCGAAACAAGTTACTGATAAATGCTTAATGTTTTCAGCAGAACATATGTTTTTAACCCCATTTCGTTTACGAAGCTTTGCATGCCTTACCGCTCTTTGTATCTTAATGTGATGTGATAGGTATTCTTTCATCGATCGTACGCAGTGTCTTGTGAATGTGAGAATCACATATATTACTTACGCCTTGTTCATCGGCGTCGAAGAAATCTAGGATTTATTGTAGGTAAAATTGTCCGAAAAAAATTCCCAGTGGGAACTACTTTAAAAATAAACGATTAGCAAAAACGCTAGAGAAATCAAAAATGGCGAATTATCATCGAGGTAGGTGATGTTTTTTGTTGAGGGGGGTGGTGTTTATTGACACTTTTTCAGCAATGGCGCCAAAAAATTCTTTGCTTCAGGCGCCAAAATTGCTCGCGCTGACCCTGTGTGGAAGTATCCAAAGTAGAAAAATCTAGGTGGTTCTCTTCCGAGTAACTCTATCTATCTATCTGTCGAGTGTTGTTCAGAGTGGAAATTAAAGAATCTGTATAACACGGTTCGTATAAAATCAAAGGTTCGAAAAGGTCACGAAATTTCCAATAATTTAGATGCCATCGTTTGAGCTGAAGAGGAAAGAATTACGAGAATTTGGAGCTGTTAAATCTAACACATCAAGGAATTCGGTGATTGTTGAAACTATCCCATATGCGAATCTACTAGTGTGGGACGAATGCCTTTTCATCATAGAGGAAACGTATCAGGCAACAAGAGAATAGAAGCGACATTCAGAACCGATTAGGGGTTCGAGTTGCCCTTCATGGAGATGCTCTGAAAGCAGCTTCCAGAATAGAAAATTTAAAACTGTAACTGATTTTATTACATCCTGTAAGTCAGCCATAAAAGATGAAGGATTTCATTTCAAACTGGATGAAAGAGATGTTGATAAAAGGAAAGAAATTTCTGTATTTCGAGACATGTTTTGCTCGCGGATAAATCGATAAAAGCATCTTTGAATACAATGTAGTTGATATCCGAATGGGTGCAACTCGATTTAATTTTTCGACAAAGCGCTGTTTATCTCGCTGCTTCACTTTGCACGTTTTTTGCGCGCTTTTTCCGAGGAAAGGATATGGGCTTTACCAAAATGATTAAAATTAATTCTGTCTCGCCACCGTGTGTACGGTAACTCTGGAATGGAACGAGCTAGAGACTTGAAATATTCAAGGTGTGAGCGAAACCGATTGCGCTGATTATTGATAAAGAGAAATGGACTGTGAGCAGCACCCGAACACTCACTTTTGATAAATGCCTGATGAAACTTCTGAATTAGTTGGCACTGCACATGCACTGTGTCTATTGTAAGTGTTTTAATGAAATTGTCACTGTCAATCAACTGAGAATAACAAAGCAAGAGGAAATAGCGAAAACCAAGCAATACAAGTATGCTTAGAAGGGGTTCAAATAGTCATACAGTGAAATATATCTTGTTACAACTTTTTTTGAATGAAAATTTTTCTTTTAAAAATCATGGTTTATAGGCTAAATTTATGTACTAACATTTTCATCACTGAAAGATTTGTGCCTTTACGAGAAAAACATAAATGCAATGTAAGCTCATGTTAAATAGCATTTTATTGGACAAGAGCCAAACAAATTATGATTCTACTAGGCTAAGACTTCTCAACTACATATAAAACAATAGTGAACAAACAATGAACGAAAACCTATCGAATATTGACAATTCAATTATAATATTTGTTCTCTTTTCTGTGGAGAGGTTTTCCAAAAAACTCTATACCAAATAAACACCTCAATTTTCATTGCAGTATCATCCCTTATTTTTTTTGGTGATATTCAGATACACCCTGTACAGCAAACCGTTCATTCCTTGTAGATTTAAAAATGAATTCTTCCTACACGAGGATTCTGGCACCAAATCCAGATGCACGGTAATCTCTGTTGTATTCCTCAGTGTGCAAAATCCATTTTATGGTTTTGAAATGGACTAGTTTTCATTTTTTTGTTAAGGATTAATTCTAAAAATTTAAGTAAAATGAAACAAAAATATGGAAGAATCATTAAAATATCTCTAGAAATGAAAAAGTTATGGGACTTTGAAGTTGCGCTTGGAAGAATAATTTCATAGTACGTGTAAGTGGCGTGACGTCACACACTAGACGACTGGTATTCGCAGAGTGCTTACGAATTCATTGGTGTACAATCACTTGTGCCGTTCGTGTCGTGTTTTGTTCGTTACACGATGGCTGAAATAACTTACTATATACATACATATAAATTACTTTTTTCTGTTTTTACTTTTTACTCCTCACATAAATATGTTTTGCCATTGATAAACTTCAACAACCAGTACTCAACTACAAACTGTTTATGAAACGTTTTTTAAATAAATCATCGTTATGAGTTGAACCATGATGAAGCAAACTCAAAAGTAGATACTTACTTGAAAAGTTTAACTCCTTTTATTTCAGCACTGACATAAGATGGATTTGAAGAAAAAAACTCCATCACTGCGAATATATCTATTTTAGGCAAATTGTCACTTTGTCCTTTCACGAAGCCTTCTTCCATTATGGTGACATAAAAACAAAACTCGAGTTAAAACTACACGGTACAACGATAAACGACGCAAGAGCCTTCGCGCGGCTAAGTATTTAAACGTAATTTATGGTGTAGCGATCACAGGCAAGTGCCGTGACGTCACAGACCAAAGACGTTCCGCGCTAAAATACGTAAATTTAAATAATCTATTTCTCAGTCATTTATTGATGGATTTTCAAAATTTTTTCACTGATTTATCAGTTTTGCTCTATATTTTAATTCTATCGTGTCAAATATAGTATTATCAACACCACTAAACTAATCCATTGTACCCATATTGAAAAAAACCCATCCAAATTGGAAAAAAGTCACAAAATGTTGAAACAAATAATAATGCAAAATTTAGTAAAGAATTTCACGATTATGAGATTTAAAAAAAAATACCTTGATGAATTTCTTCATATGAGAACTTATCAATCGAATATCACCAGAATTTTTTGTGTCCCTGAAGTTCACCTATGGAATGAGGCAAAAAAATCAATTTTATTTTATCTGATGAACCACTAAAAATTTCCGGATGAACTGCATGGTTTTTTTCATGGTGAGACAAAGCAGCATTGAATTAAAAAAATTTAAATTTCAGGAAAGGAGATAGAATTAATCCACTATAGACAAAATTAGGACAGAATATTAATCTTCAATCATCTATGATGCCGATTATATAAAAAAGCATATATAAATAGCGGGAACAACCAAAATTCCAAGCATACATCTCTTATTTTTAATGCTTTTTCATTCTCTCAAGAAAATAGTTTCAGAAAGGGCTGAATAACTTTGTGTTGGAAATATAATAATAATATATAGGTTATACAAATTATTTTACAAAGAGATAAACAATTGAATATTCAGTGTGAGAAAAGACGGAGTCCAGTATTGCACCTGAATATATCTCCTATTAAACTCAATCTAAATTGAATATAATGAATTTAATTAGCCTTAAACAAACCAAACGGTGAATTATATTTCAAAAAGTACAATTTAGATTTTCATATTCGATTCTGCTTGAGTTGGTAACGAGACAAGATATTGGATTCAAATTTTTGTTTAATATTTTGAGGTGAGAATATAGGGCGTTGTACAAAGAAGCAATTTTGTATGTGAAACACCTCTGGAAAAATGTCATCCTATGAGCTGGTAGTATTATTAAACCTCTACTTCGAACATTCATATTGTGCACATGAATTCTGTAGATATTATATCATTCTTCATTTTCACGGCATGTCAAATTGCAGGTTATAAAAGTTTGGAATTTTGGAGATAGGTATAGTATATCCAAAGTCACTTGAAGGAAGCCTGAATATTTCTTTTATACAACGATTGTCCAAGTTCTCAGGAATTTCTTTGCGGCCAGTAAATTTGTCGCCTAACAATACTTTCAAATCAACCCCGGTATTTAGCGGATCGCGGTATCCACATCAAAGGGACAAGCGTCGCCAAACGTTTTTATGGAATAGTTCAAGTGACTTTGGACATACTATACATGTTTCGAAAAATGAGGCAGACTAGGAAGATAGAAAGACTGAATTTAGTAAATTTACCCATTCAAACGTTTTATTTTTTCCTGTTCCCGAAATTATAGATCTGAATGAGGAGAAGTCTACTAATTGCTTGTAGAATTGTAGATGCTCAGAAGAGAGAATTTGGTTGTAAAATTACTAATTGAAAGGTTGATGCAAAATCAGCCAAAACCTAGAAACGATATCATTCCGTTCTAAATATTTCAGAACATAATTTTTTTAACGGATTCATTACTCATACAAGTACATCTACTGCATGATTTCATCAAAATTGCTAACTCTAGCCCAACCACTGGATTTATTGAAAGTCGGTATATTACTCTCAAAAATTCAAGGATTTAATTTCTCTGAACTCATGTTCGTGTCTGTTATCTCATGTTTTCATTTTCACGTTTCATTTTAACATGCATTCCTATTGCTCATCATGAGTTTTCTCGTCTTACCCGTTACACGAATAGCTCCCTAATTGTGTCCTTGACAGCGTTGTTGAATCCAGTTTTGAAACTATTTAATTTCGCGAAAACTTGGAAAATAGTTTCACACAATGCTGCCAGCATAAATTAGGAAAGGCCATTGAAATTTCCACAGAACGAATGTTAAAAGTGTGTGATTTGCTGCAAACTACGAATAGTTCGTTAACGTCGACATGGAAAAGCAAGCTGCAAAGATAACAATATCATAATATATTTTCTACGATGTTCCCCAAGCCCTGGCTCTTGTCAGTTCATATAAGTGAACTCACAATGAAGGGGCACGAATGAAACTTCAAAATAAAACTTCAAGAAGAGCATTTCCTCAGATACAGGTAACATGATGTTCATTATCTTGTTCTCCTGCTACAGTCCCTTTATTCTTACAGCACGTGAAATCTTGGCACATTTCATCTAGTGGAAGGCACTAATGAAATAAGGATTATTAGCATTTTTTTCTTCAATTTCACCGGAAATATCTACAACGGATCTTTTTTCTTGAATAAGAATGGGGTTGAAAGCTAGAAAATACTAAAACTATGAATGATTCATTCAAATCCATAACTACAGGGTCTTCAAAATTGATTGTGACATCATACCAACATAGAAACAGTTTTTAATTTACTTATTGCGGGTTCGAAAACAGGCAATTAAAACAAAAAAACAAAAAAATTTAAAACAAAAGTTCAAATGAGAAATAATAATACATAATGTATGATTGTCTATCCCGAAATTATCAGGCAGAAGCCTGATGGAAAAATTGTCACTGGTTAATTTTTCTGGAGTCTATGGGTTCAACTCAATCCCATGGCTAGTTTTTGAGATACAAAGTGTCGAAGTTGGAAAATGGCATATCTTCAAAGTGAAATTTCTCGTAGGAAAACATCTTGAATGAAACACTCATCCACGACAAATATTGCTTACTCATAAGGTTTTAATTCTAGACTAATTTTTAATGAAAATTATTGTGAGAAACGGGATAAGTCAAACATTATTCAAAATTAAATTCTTTTAGTTCATAATTCACCCTGTAATTGGAGAAGTCGCCCGTGGAATTTTACAATATTTTGTTATTACTTTCAGTTCGAGTACACTCGAATACACTTCGAGTATTACAATGTCAAACAATATTGGCTTTGCTATTACCAGTTTTGGAGATTCATAGGGTTTTATATTGAGGGGCGACCTTTTATTACAAAAAAGGTGTAAAAAAGTTGTATACAATGAAAATTTCATAGAAAGCAGTATTTTTGAAATGCGGTAAAGAACATTTCAAAGTTCACTTCAAATTATGCCATATTATTATTATTATTATTTGAACTGGGGTCGTTTTGGTTCGGTAAGCCTTCCGGGAACTGCGATCATGCAATTCTTTTGTTCTCTACCCTACTCATTCATAGAAACCCAGGGAGGTCGTCAATGACGTTATGACATAAATTTTTTAGAAGATAATCTTATACATCATGAAAGGGTATAAAGTAAATGACATAATAAATGTAGGCTTGGTTAATCGATCGTCTAGAGGTATGATTCGATTACCTGGCATTTCGTCTTTTTCTCCATGACTTTGTTGAATTTGTAATGATTAAACTCTTTTGAATTATTAACATGTATTTACAAAGCCACAATTATACAGTACAAACTCAGTATTGAGAAGATCTTAATTACGTCTTAATTACAAGTTTCTCACTACGGTACTGAATTTCGTCTTTAACTCGTTTGTTGATTACTCGAAACGTCTTTGATTATCACGTCTTCGTCGTACTTCAAGTTTTCGGTCGTCTTGTCTTTAACTTGTTCGCGACTCGTTTTAATCTAGTCCGCGAAACGTCTTTTCGTCTTACGTCTTAGGTTGACCGCCGAACTTGATTTGTCTTCGACTCAAGTTAAACTGTACCGTCTGTACCCGTCTTCGGTTTAATCTGAACTGTACTCTCTGCCGATTGGAACTACTCTCTCTCGAATATAGACCTCCCTTCTCTCGGTTTGATCACACCCTTAGGGGAAGGTACCATCCCCTAGTCCAATAAGGGCTTTTGCGTACCGCCCCCAAAGATCTTCGCGGATTCCTGGAAATCGAATATTCTAGAAGGACTAGAACCTGAGAAACAGATGTAACACATCTGGCACAACCGTCTTGCTCTCGAACTTTCCCAACCGACATGACACATCCTTCGACACCGTGAAGAATTACACATCCTTTTTGCATTATGTACATTAACAATTCGTTCCCTGTAAATCGATTGAAACTGTCATGCCCTCGACACTAAAAGAAACTAATAGGTCTCCAAGTATCCGGTTGACCATCTCGTTACAGGGAGTAATAAATGGATCCAACATTTATGCTGTTTTAAATCACATCAATATAGAAAAGTTTTGAAAATCTAGTTAAAAATGTGTAATAATCAAAAATCATCTGCCAATGGGTGTGACACTATCATTTCTCATTCTAATCTCCTATCCAAAAAACGTCCATCTACACTACGTTATTGTCGGACTTGTAGTATTATAATCTCTCATTAAACTCTAATTCACGAGAGCCAAATGCCTATAGTATAGCCGAGAGAGCTGAAATTCCTATGGAACTAAATTCTATCAAAATCGGACTAGTGAAAGCGCAAGGCTAACCGTATATTTGAAGGAGTTAAAATTTCTGTGGAATCACTCATGACCCTAATTAAAGAAGCGTGCCGAGTTGCAACAATTTCCGACGAATTGAAAGCGAAATATCCACTCGCTGGATTTTCGAGTTCGTACATTAGCGAATATAAAGCGTTTTTCTAAAAGAAATGATAATATATCAAAGAGTTATAATGGCTGCACTGTATCCCTAAATTTCTTATGTTATTTTGGTTCAGCATGTGATTCCATTCCATTTCGAAAATGTATTCAACTGGTTCAAGAACTAAAGCCATTAGACCATGATAAACGTCGTTTTTTTTTGTGATTTTGCTCTGGAACAACTTGAAAATTTTATCGGAATTATGCCATGATTACGGGATTCACGGCTTGGCTTGAGCTTGACTTGATTTTAAGTCAAGTAGTAGTTTTTCAATCTCAAGTTAAGTTAAGTATTTATTTATCAAGTACTTGATTTTCAGCAGTTTTATGGTGTAGTGTCACATCAATCAAAAAATGCTGAAATTGAAAGGAACCTTGCAAAAAACACTTTTATTTATTGAATTGAATTTTTAGAAACATAAATTAAATCACTATAAATCATGGCTATATAAAAAATAATTGAAAAATAAGTGTCCCAATATTAGGAAACCTCCAGGCTTCGTTTGATTTAATAATTTTCCATCCAGGATCTAAGATACATGAGGCATCTTATAGATTTGTCGTCTAACCTATTGCGGGGTTTTGTAACTGTAAGAGCAGCTCTGGAAAATCGTCGTTTAACAGGGGCTGAAGATTCTGGCGTTGATAAAAAATTCTTGGCCATTTTGGCCAATTTCGGAAAGATATTTCTGAAACTATCAAAATCTACCAATAGATTTTATAGAAATGTGGGAAAACCACTAATAAAGTCACACAGGCGAATGCTTCAGTCTCTTTGATTGCAGAAATATATGCCATGCGACGCGTGCATCAAGCTCAAGTAATATCAAGTAGCTTGGTATCAAGTCAAGCAATAAATATCTGAAATCAAGTCAAATCAAGCTCAAGTATGTAATTTTTCACGAGCTTGATTTCTAAGTCAAGTAGTTGATTGGAATGTCAAGTTATTTGGCTTGATGAATCCCTAGTCACGATGTATCCCATGTTTAGTTGAATGGTAATGTGAGAGAATAGAATTTCAAAATTTGTAGAGATGAAGCCACACAAGAAACTTTTCTTTCTCTGGATATATGTTAAGTCTTAAGTATATGACCACATTGAATCTGGAAATTGAAGACTTTCTCCGCCAGTACGCAATAAATTGAATAGCGAAACAAAATGAAAATTCGACTATTGAATTATTGAAATCAATAATCAACTTCCAGAACAGAGAATTTTTCCACGTGAACAGAGATGTGAATCACCGAACTTCACTTTTGAGAGATATTCGTACAAGAAGATTGGTATAGAGAATTGCTTTTCCCAAGCTGGAAAGTGAAGGAAAAGTTACTGCGATCGGCCAATTCGTATGTAAATCCAGTGGTGAAGTATACCAACCGATAAAACCTAAGAAATGAAAGAGGTTTATTTAGTTAAGGATTCAATGGAAATGTCAGGAACCCCTTTTCAAGGCAATTTTACGCAGTTTCCTCAACTTACGTTCCGAGAGACTCCGTCACATTCACCCTAACAAGGAACCATAAACTGTAACTGAATTCTAGGGTCCATGTAAATTAAAAAAGGGTGTTCCCCTCCTAACTTTCTGCACATCCTTTAACTCATACTTAATCTCATCATTTACATAAATATATATTATTGGCCATAATTGATGCTGATTGTTCTATAAAAAAAATGTTGTTTGTTCTGAACGAAATTCATTTCTGGAACAATTTCATGAATTTATTCATGAAAAAGAATATGAGTTGTAACGACATAAGTACTGCTTACTCAATCTTTCCTGTCTTCATTCTATGATTTCAGGAACCAATATGACCACTACTCATGAATTATTGATTGACTTTCAATGTTGAAATATACCAGTAATTAGAGGGAATATTTTTATTTTTGTGTCAGTTTATGAGGCAAGATACACTAATAATCGATGAAAACTTGATAAAAAAGTGTTTCATAAAGGGTTAGAATTAGCATATATTGATTATGTATAAGTCGATGAGAACCGTAAGAGGTATAGAAAAACTGAATACAAAAATGATTTGTTCTCCTTTTGTAGGTAGGTTTTGAACTTTTTTAATTTTTTCAAATTTTCATTGCTTCTACTTAAGATCTACAGCAATTTCGCTTTAACAAGCTATCACTGTTCAATACGCAGGCGTAGTTTGATTTGTTATTCAATGTATTCAAATGCTGTAATTTGTGAGTTTATCTTAAATGTGTTTTTGGATTTTTGCAAATGAAATTTCGCAGAGTGCTGAACATAAATGGAAATTCGTTAAAATTTATGGAATTCAGCAACGTCCGGCAGAAAACTGAACAATTCTAAAAATCACTGCGTATTTGCACGAAATGACTCTCGTTATTTTTATTCTGAAACTCAGAAATCCTTTCTAAGGCCACCGTTCTCAGTCGATGAAAGAAGTACAAGAGGATTTGCAGCTAAAATCCGTTCAAGTATAAGAAGGCACAATATAAACAAAGTGAATCGAATGTTTTGTGCATAAGGCGACTGTAATTGGTCAAACGGTAATAAATCCTATTCCTCTTTCGTCCCTTACAGATTGCCAGGATTGTACTCACAACGGAATGTGGATATGAATTGTGAATTGATCATTTGTAAATCCATTTCATAAAAAAGTAATGAAGAAGATCCATTGTGTTAGTTTTAGATGAATATGAAGTAACAGGCTAATTGAAAAGTCTTCAGTCTACCATAGTAAAACACATTTTTTTGGCAAAATTCGATTTTATTATTGAATATAGGGCGATACAGCGATTATAGCGATCTTCCAACTTTTCGATACCATTTTTGTAGTACGATTTGTCCTTCGCTTCAAAATAGGCCTCAGTTTCGTAGAATATTTCTTCATTGGTGCTAAATTTCTTTGCAGCTAGCATTCTTTTGAGGTCTGAAACCAGAAAAATGTCGCTGGGGGCCAGATCTGACGAATACGGTGAATGCAGAGGCAATTCGAAGCCCAATTCATGCAATTTTACCATTGTTTTCATTGATTTGTAGCACAGTGCATTGTCTTGATGAAACAGCACCTTTTTTCTTCTTCGAAACGGGCCGTTTTTTAATGATTTCATCTTTTAAACGACCGAATAACGCTATATAATAATAATAATCGCTGTTGATGGTCTGGCCCCTTTGGAGGTGAACAATGAATATTATACCATTGCGCATTCCAGAATACTGATGTCATAACTTTGCCAGCTGACTGTTGCACCTTTCCACGTTTTGGAGTTGGTTCATCATGTGCAGTACACTCAGCTGACTTTCGATTGGACTCTGGAGTGAAATGATGGAGCCATGTTTCATCCATTGAACAGCTTCAAACCTCAGAACAATTAACACGTTGTTGCTATTGATCGATTGTGAGCTCGCGTGGCACCCATTTTGCACACAGCTTTCTCAGATACAAATATTCAAGAATGATATGATAAACACGTTCAGATGATATTTTCACAGTATCTGCTATCTCGATCAACTTCACTTTTATGGTCATTAAAAATTATTTTATGAACATTTTCAATTTTTTCGTAGGTAACAGCCTCGTTTGGGAGACCATACTGCATTCGCCGTCTTCGGCGCTCATTTCACCAAGTTTAAACTTAGCATACCAATCAAATATGGTTGATTTTTCTGTTGCAGACCCCGGAAACTCTTCAGCAAGCCAAGATTTTGTTTCAATTGTATTTTTTCCCTTCAAGAATCAATATTTTATCAGTACACGATATTTTCTTTTTTCCATCTTCTTTCAAATAGCTACACTCACAACG
This sequence comes from Harmonia axyridis, assembly GCF_914767665.1. Lineage (NCBI taxonomy): Eukaryota > Metazoa > Arthropoda > Insecta > Coleoptera > Coccinellidae > Harmonia > Harmonia axyridis. Next base: position 5,801,737 of record NC_059508.1, read on the forward strand.
CAATATCTCACAAACTAATGGTCGGACTGCTGTCAAATTTTGACACGTATCGTTTGAAGGCTGGTACTAACTAAAAATCATATGGATTCAATACTAGCACCGTATCAGACCGAGGACTTTTCAATTGGCCTAATACAAACTGTACGATTGTGTGAATTATCCTAAGTTCGACTCTGGATGGATAGTACCTCTTCCTATTCGAAGAGCCTTTTATTAATGTTTGAACTTGCTATAATCCATTTGCGGTTTTATTGACTTATTCCTGGTAATTTGTTATCATATTATTAATAAATGTAATATGAGTCTGATGAATGTGTTCGTATGGTATATAAATGAGGAAAATAAAACTATTTCACAGTCTGTTGCATCGACTGGATACAATCAATGTTCAAACGTAATAACCATCCACTTACTGTAATCATCAACTCGAATTAATTTTATATCAAAGAGAAGTTGACTTATTAATAACTAATAATTAATCGCTATGTAAATGATTGAAATGGAAATCAGAGTTTCTGGTATTGCCTTACACTGGCTCATATGCTCATCATAAACGTTCCCGATTCCGTCTATATATAATTAGTATTCCCTAAATGATTCGCCAATCTGGGGTGGAAGTTGAGATCTAACACATAGGTATCATCAATCACTATATTAACTTAAACCAGATTAGTTTGAATTGATTATAAGGGTCTTCCGCTACAGTAATCATTAATTACTATCACATTCGTACAATAACACCGTAGACTACAAAGTTATCGACCGGAAATGGAAGAGGTGAGGGAATTAGAAAAGAAATTACCTAATGGGAAATTATTCACATCAATAGCAGCTCTGATGTTCTGATGATGAGGTAGTTCTACGGAGTGTTAAAGCAATAAAACTTTGAAACAATTCAAATCCAAATTTCACATTTTGAACGGAAATAATTTCAACAATTTCACGAAAATTTTACTCTGTTCAACATGAGGCGTAGGTCATGTTTACCATTCTATTTTCTCCTTTCCACCAATGCTCAATCTTGAGAAGTGTTTCTCATTTAAAATTCAATTTTGTCAACCAAATCACGATATATTCCAAACTAGCAACAAAGTAAAGCCTCAGTCACTGACAAAAAAAACATCACAAGTTCAATGCAAAGATAATTCAGGCAAACTACCAGTTTGCGTCATAAACACATAGCCAAATATAGCCCTCTTGTCGATGTGGCAATTATCAAGTTCCATTGGATGGCCCAAGGTCAAACAGTTCAGGAAGATTAAGCTATGCCGGATTGCTGATGTAGTAGGTTTATACATATGCATATTAGGTAGAGGTTGAAGGTAGGACGTTGATAAAATAACAGAATTGAACATTTCAGTTTCTGAAGAAATCAATATCAATACGTTTCGAAATGTTGGAAATGTCTACTTGTTTTCTCATTCTCAGAAAAGGTTTCTTGAGCTCTGTAGCTCAGACATTATTTCCGTGTGATTCAATGTTTGAGATATCAGTCAGTGAGTTGATGCATTTTACACACACAATAAAGAAGAAGAATAAACTTATACAAATATGAAACAATTATTGTTCCATAAAGCCATCATATTAGTAAATTATTTGAAGGATGTATCGTTTTTTGAAACGTTTCCCAATGTAGGCTTGGTTAATCGATCGCTCTAGAGGTATGATTCGATATCCTGGCCAATCGTCTTCTTCGGATTGACTTTGCCCGGGCTGCATTAATTAAACACCTTCATACATCTATTTACAAAGCGTTACAATATTATATTACACTGGTGAACAGATATTCACGTCTTAGTTACAATATCTGTATAGGATACTGAATCTCGTATTTACTCGTTGAATGTTAATTAAACAAAACCATCATCGAATATCGCGTCTTCGAAGTATCTTCGTCTACATTTTACTCTTAATTTGTTCATCTCGTCTCATACATCATTCGTGACTCTTCTAATTTAAATTCGTGAACCATCTCTTCATCTTACCACACAGTCTCGACTGTTGACTGACCGATTAGTAATAATTGACCGATAACTCAAGACTTAACTCTCTGATAACTTGCTGATAACTCATTCTACCACGGTTATCCATTTTTCCCCTCCATCTGGGCCACATCCTTAGCATCTCCTCGATATCGTGGGAAGTACCAAGTTCCACTCCTAGTCTCATAAGAACTTGGCCGTATCACCACTTTGCGGGTCCTAGAAATAATTTTCACTATGGAATATTCTTGATTACCTAGCAGATGTTACATCTGGTACCATCGTGGTTATTTCCGAGTGTTTCAACCCTCAGTAAATCTTAAGATTTTCAACCGAAACGACACTCTGTAGAACTAGCAAATGAAACATCTCTTAAGAATTATGTACAATAGAAATTTGGTTCCCTATAATTCACTTCCGCGAATTTGTGGCATCATCTGGTGTTCCTCAGGGGTCAGTGTTGGGTCACTTTGCTTCCATTTATTTTATTTCTAATTTTCTCATTCTGTTCTTGGCTTAGGTTCAATGTTCAATGGCGTAATGAATCAAAAAAAATTAATTAACAAATTCCATTGAAAACGATATTTCTTTGACGCTTGAAGAAAGTAATAGGTCTTCAAGCATTCTGGTGACCATATGTCAATTATTTAAAGAGAACACTAATTGGATCCTACATATATTCCAAAAAATCAAGTACCTACATGAAGTACATTGAATTAGAAATATACTTCAATGTTTTGATTTGATGCTCGTTCTTCGTATTTTCATCAAACGCTTCCCGGGGGAATCAGTCAAAATACATTTTTTATTAAATTTCAACTTTATTCGTCAACATAACTTTCAATAAAGATTCATGTAGGTACTCCAAAGCTCTTTTAACATATTTTTTCTTTGCTTTCAAAATGAGCATCAACCTGGCAATCACTCCTTCGTAAGAATTAGTTGTGCTGAAAAAAATATTCCTTTGACCAAAATTTCTTTAATGGAAGAGGAAATGAATGGAAGAGATATAGATTTTGTCAATAATATACCCACCGTTTGAACTTCATCACGTGAAATATCACGAAAGGGGCGTCAATTGAATAGTAACCCCATTGAATGAAAGGTATGAAAAATAAATGTATTAAACTTGGGAAAAGATGAAAATCCATTGAAGTTCCCTTCAACGGAATTTATTCGACATCAGATATTATTAGATTCTCTTCAGGGTACAGAATGAAAAGCTGAGTTCACACGATCCTTCACTAACTGCAAGATTAATGCTCCTGCTCGATTTTGAATCCGACAAAATTCTCTTTTAACGGCTCTAACTGAAATCGATAACCGTTAAGTAAAATTGCAGATTTCGCCAGTAAGAGGGGTCCTACATCTTGAATATTTGACGCGCAAAAAACTCTCCTCAATCTTACACCAGGGACTAATGGGAAATCTATAGCTGTTCAGGATCTGAAAGGGGATTTACTGTTTTTTGTTTATTATCCCCAATAATAGACGTATGAAAATATTTAATTTACGTTTTGGAATGCGAAGAATATAAACACCGAATAAACAACTTCGTTCGTCCTTTGTCCATTGCTTTTCTCAGAAACAATGGGAGTATTCTATATTAAATTCAAAACAAAAACAATTGTGTTATACCGCAAAGCTCAATAAAATGATAAATCAGTTTTCAACGAAGAAAAAACAAGGAATATTGAGTTTTGGAGAGACGAAATATCACTAGAAGCCATATCCTGTTTAGAACACTTTTTAGTATGAAATTAATTATTAAAATCAATAAGTAACAGGCCCATTGAAAAGTCCCCGGTCTAACATAGTAAAACATATTTTTTTTTGGCAAAATTCGATTTTATTATTCATCATAGTGGCTTCCGAGGACGATACAGCGATCTTTCAATTTTTGTAGTACGATTTGTCCTTCGCTTCAAAATAGGTCCTAGTTTCGGCGATTTCTTCTTCATTGGCGCTAAATTTCTTTGCAGCGAGCATTCTTTTGAGGTCTGACATCAGGAAAAAGTCGCTGGGGGCCAGATCTGGCGAATATGATGGATGCAGAAGAAATTCGAAACCCAATCCAAGCAATTTTGCCATTTTTTCCATTGATTTGTGAACGGCGCATTGTCTTGATGAAAAATCACCTTTTTTTCTTCAAATGTTGCCGTTTTTTAACGATTTCATCCTCTAAACGATCCAATAACGCTATATCGCTGTAGATGGTCTGATCCCTTTGGAGATAATCAATGAATATTATACCTTGCTCATCCCAGAATACTGATGCCATAACCTTGCTAGCTGACTGTTGTGTTTTTTCTCGCTTCGGATTCGGTTCATCGTGTGCAGTCTACTCAGCTGACTGTCGGTTGGGCGTCCACTGCGTTCGCCGTCTTCGGTGCTGATTTCTCCGATGATTTAAAGATAGCATGCCAATTAATTATGGTTGATTTTCCTTGTACAGACTCCGAAAGCTCTTCATCAAGCCAAGATTTTGCTTCAACTGTATTTTTTTCCCTTCAAAAATCAATATTTTATCAGCACACGAAATTTTTTTTTAATATTTTTTCAAATAACAAAAGTAGCTACACTCACAACGCAAAATCTTAAAAAGTAATGGTCGGACTGCTGTCAAATTTTGACACGCATCGTTTGAAGGTTGGTACTAACTAAAAATTATATGGATTCAATACTAGCACCGCCATCTGTGCATCAGACCAGGGACTTTTCAATTGGCCTAATAGTAATCCCAAATGACGGATGACCGTAATGTTTAATTTTGACATGCTTCACAACAAGTTTTAATACGATTTAGGAACATTTACAGAATGTATATGACTGAAGACAGGTCAAATAACAATGTTCAACTCAACGAAGAAAAAAAATTGACATAATTCTATATCCTAGACTCGAATCAATCAACCATTTGGTGTGTTTTCGTGAATCTCACCAGTTTCCTTTCCTGAAATCTCAAAACAACGATGTAGCACACGGTCCAATGAAACTAAACAATTATCTAATTGAACAAGTGATTGAACCCAGTCACAAGGAGAATTTGTTCGGTTTACGCTAAAGGTTATCCGTGGTTTCCAGCATTTCCACAATCAATTTTTCTTCGTTTTTCCCGAGGGGTAATCCATATAAGTCATTTGTGTCCTAACCTGGAATGCAGTATTCGATGGAGTCAGCCTTAATTGAATTATAACATGATATATAAGCTCAAGACATCGTGGTTATATTGATAATTCAAATTACGGCTTGGCTTTCAGGAATTCATGAGATATTTCCGTTTATAATTTACGTGCTCTTGAGCCCTTCAGGAATGACGTGAACGATATAGTGATTTTTTATTATCGACCGCGCTGTAGGATCCGTATTTGGTGGAACAGCTACATTGTACAGGAAAACATAATATATCTCATCTCAGTATCTTTTTATAATAATAATAATATAAAACAAAATGAAAATGTACTGTCATTGTAATGACTCGTAAAGAAACACCGGTTTTTCCCTCTTGAGAACTCCTTTATATCACCTAACCAAAATATAGATGACAACCAGATTACCTACTACGGTACTACTTTTATGTTTTGATATGACAGCCAGAGTCCAATAATAATTTGTTAATTTTCCGAAAAAAATGGTCTACGTTAAAAAGTACCACATATAACGGGTGTTTTTTTAGAACTTTAAATTGCAATAAAACAACGATGGATTATTCCATTGACATGAATTTTATTTATCCGCAAGATAATCTTGTGGCATTACATATCGAATATGATTTCTGGCATATGACCGCCACGGCTGGCTCGGATGTAGTCCAATCTGGACGTCCAATTTTCGATGACTTTTTCCAACATTTGTGGCCGTATATCGGCAAAAACACGGCAAATGTTGTCTTCCAAATGGTCAAGGGTTTGTGGTTTATCCGCAAGGACCAATGACTTTACATAGCCCCACAGAAAGTAGTCTAGCGGTGTTAAATCACAAGATCTTGGAGTCCAATTCACAGGTCCAAAAAGTGAAATTAGGCGGTCACCAAACGTGTCTTTCAATAAATCGATTGTGGCACAAGCTGTGTGACATGTTGCGCCGTCTTGTTGGAACCCCAGCTCCTGGACATCATGGTTGTTCAATTCAGGAATGAAAAATTTAGTAATCATGGCTCTATGGCGATCACCATTGACTGTAACGTTCTGGCCATCATATTTTTTGAAGAAGTACGAACCAATGATTCCACCAGCCCATAAAGCGCTCCAAACAGTCAGTTTTTCTGGATGTAACGGTGTTTCGACATACACTTGAGGATTAGCTTCACTCCAAATGCGGCAATTTTTTTTGTTGACGTAGCCATTCAACCAGAAGTGCGCTTCATCGCTCAACAAAATAAAATGGACGTTGTGCGCGATACGTATTTCGCACAGAACCATTATTTTCGAAATTAAATTGCACTATTTGCAAGCGTTGTTCAGGCGTTAGTCTATTCATGATGAATTTCCAAACCAAACTGAGAATAAATCATTTGACAGCTGTTGAATCGGTCGCCATCTTGAACAGTAATGCCGACTTAAAGTCATATACCTCGAAAAAAAACACCCTTTAAATGAGGACAAGTGGGGTATTTCTGAATCAGAATTTTATGAAGATTATGAGTATTCCGTCAGAGTTTGAATCATTCTCCTAGCTCATAATACCGGAGTTATAGACCGATCGAGCACAATTGACTCACCATGTACATGAATAAAATTTTTTCTATTATGGAAAATTCTCATTAAGAATTGAGATATTTGGAATACGTTCATTTTGAATTGAATATCTGCTTTCAACGATTTAGTGTTGCATGTCTTTTTCCATATTTTCGAGCAGGTTGGATCCATGCAGTTTAAAATCTGATATTTTATGGAATTTCATGCGAGTAGCTACTATTGTTTCCGGGAGAAGTATTGTACAGTGAAAAAACGGATTTGTTCATTTGATTTCTGGCTTCACATTCCAAAACTGTATTTCAGGGGGAAATATTCTGGATTTTAGAATTTCATTATTGGAAATGAAATATGCAGGCAATTAACACATGGAATGAAAATGAAACCTCTCCAAAGTTGTTTTAGTGCGAATTTTCTCGAAATTCTTGGAAAATTGAGAATTGAAAATACCTGACCAAAGCCGTTTCTGGAGTATAAAGTGGATATAGTATATTAATTCAGTATATTTTATATAGCAAACAAAACAAAACTCAATAGCAAATGACGTTCAAATTCCATGTGAATATAGTCGACAGTTGTGCTAACAAATCGACAAAGAGAATTTCGATTATCCTATTTATAACGCTTTTCGAATAATATATTCCTGGTAATACTTCGATACATCAAAAAGCGAAAGTAATTATACACGAGTACCATTTAATCTATGATTAATTATACTTAGGATTTAGGAACTGTTAATCATATCCAACATGAGCAGAAAATAACTTCAATAATGTACAACGAATTAAATGGAAATTGATCCTCCACCAATTTGTAACAATATGTTTGAAGTAATCATATCTCATTTAAATTAATTTGAAGATTAACATTCATTCGTAAGACTGTCATAGATTTCTTTAGGGTGAAGATTTTTCTCAATCATAATTGAAAGTAAAAGTCTCTTAAACTTCAATATTGTGAAATTTAGTGACTTTCACATTTAATTGTGATTCATTCGTAGTTATTGAAATTTTTGGTAATTAATTAATACTATTAAGTCTTTTCAATACCTTGTATCAGCAATAGGGATTCACCGCTTGACTTGATATTCAAGCTACTTAACTTGAGCTTGACTTGAAATAAACTCAATTTCAAGTCAAGTAGTATTCTTCCAATGTTATCTCAAGTACTCAATAAACAAATACTTGACTTGACATAGAAAAGTTTTACTTGACTTGATTTGATTTCAAGTGATGCTCAAGACAAATAGCTTGAATAGCATGTCAAGTAACGTGAATATTTAGTCAAGCCGTGAATCACTTATCAGTAATCAACTTTTCTAGAGGGTGTTTTTTTCAGCGCTATAGAACTTTAAATTGCTATAAAACAACGATGGATTATTCGATTGACATGAGTTTTATTTATCCGCAAGATAATCTTGTGGCATTACATTTCAAATATGATTTCTGGCATATGACTTCCACGTCTAGCTCGGATGTAGTCCAATCTGGACGTTAAATTCTCGATGACTTTTTCCAAATTTGTTGCCGTATATCGGCAATAACACGGCGAATGTTGTCTTCCAAATAGTCAAGGGTTTGTGGCTTATCCGCATAGACCAATGACTTCACATAGCCCCACAGAAAGTAGTCTAGCGGTGTTAAATCACAAGATCTTGGAGGCCAATTCACAGGTCCAAAACGTGAAATTAGACGGTCACCAAATGTGTCTTTCAAAAAATCGATTGTGGCATGAGCTGTGTGACATGTTGCGCCGTCTTGTTGGAATCACAGCTCCTGGACATCATGGTTGTTCAGTTCAGGAATGAAAAAGTTAGTTATCATGGCTCTATACCGATCACCATTGACTGTAACGTTCTGGCCATCATCGTACGGACCAATGATTCCACCAGCCCAGAAAGCGCACCAAACAGTCAGTTTTTCTGGATGTAACTGTGTTTCGACATACACTTGAGGATTAGCTTCACTCCAAATGCGGCAGTTTTGTTTGTTGACGTAGCCATTCAACCAGAAGTGCGCTTCATCGCTAAACAAAATAAAATGGACGTAGTGCGCGATACGTATTCCGCACAGAACTATTATTTTCGAAATAAAATTGCACTATATGTAAGCGTTGTTCAGGCGTGAGTCTATTCATGATGAATTGCCAAACCAAACTGAGAATAAATCACTTGACAGCTGTTAAATCGGTCGCCTTTAGAACAGTAATGCCAACTTAAAATTAGATACCTCAAAAAAAACACCCGTTATATGATGAAAAATGAAGTAACAATCAGATATAAAGAAATCCCTCGAAATCATTTTGTAGTGATGTTCTTTAGTATTATTCATGATTTAAGCTTGAATGAAGATATTAAAAGTGTTAATATCTGCTCAACTCCATCCTGTTGCCGGTAGAAATCTGAATAAATCGGACAACATCCTTTTAATTGGAATATTAAAAGAATAACGAACGGGGAAATGCAGAACATTTACATCTTTCAGTAGCATGTTTTGACTGTGTTAACGACGGTGGAATGTTTTAAGATCCCTTTGTGCTCGCGTTACTCCCAAAGTTTATTTAATTGCATTTCAACATCACTTTTTGAGGGCCGCAATTAAGTTTGATCGCTTCCAGTGGCGCAGATTTCGTAAGCGTTGTCTGTCAGTTTGAAATAATCCCGAATTCCAGATTTTTCACCGTTTTAAGCGACACGACGACAAATTATTTTTTGATGGAATTGAAACTCGCAAAATTTCTGATTTGATTTCGACAATTCAATTTCATCTACTGTAATCACGATTACCATTGACGGACATGAAAAATTACTTGCGCTGTATTCACAATCTAGATATTCGATTGAAACTTTCTTGAATTCAAGCTGATATAATAAAATATTGATATTTTGATTTATTCGCACGAATGTAGACTTGGTTCACCGATCGTTTAGAGGTATGATTCGATTACCTGGCCTTTCGTCTTCTTCTCCGTGACTTTGTTCGGGTTTGTAATAATTGAACTCTATTTAATTATTTACATATATTCACAAATCCACAATTACAGTACAAACACAGTTTTGAGAAGATCCTAATTACGTCTTAATTACAAGTTTCTCACTACGGTACTGAGTTTCGTCTTTAACTCGTTTGTTGATTATTCGAAACGTCATCGATATGTCACGTCTTCGTCGTACTTCAAGTTTTCGGTCGTCTCGTCTCTAAGTCGTTCGCGACTCGTCTTAATCTAGTCCGCAAACCGTCTTTTCGTCTTACGTCTTAAGTTGACCGACCGAACTTGACTCGTCTTAGACTTGCCTTGAACTTCACTCGTCTTTGAACTAACTTCAACTGTACCCGTCTTCGACTTAATTTGAACTGTCTCTCCGCCGATTGGAACTAACCCTGTCTCGAATATCGACCTCCCTTCTTTCGGCTTAACCACACCCTTAGGGAAAGTACCATACCCTAGTCCAATAAGAATTTTGCCGTACCGCCCACAAAGATCTTTGCGGATTCCTGGAAATCGAATATTCTCGAAGGACTAGAACCTGATACACAGATGTGACACATCTGGTACGACCGTGTTGTCTTTGAACTTTCCCAACCCCCAATTAATCTCTTCAAGGTTTACAACTCCATGACATATCTTCGACACCTCGAAGAATTACACATCCTTTTTACATTATATGTACAATAACAATTCGTTCTCTGTAAATTCATTGAAACTGTCATGCCCTTGACACTTGAAGAAACTAATAGGTCTCCAAGCATCCTGTTGACCATCTCAATTATATACAGGGAACAATAACTGGATCCTACATTAATTTGGTAGAATAATTAGTCTTTATCTATGTATGGTAATATAGTTCATGAAACAAAAAATTCAGCTCTAAATCTATTTCGATTTTGTAGAGCCATCAAGACTACATTACCATTGATTCTATGTGGTTTCTCATGTTAAAATCGAATTGTCGGAAATTTTAAAATTAGGAATTTTATTATCGTTCCAGTTTGATGAATTCCACCTGTAAAATTGTTATACCGATCACGCGAGAATAGAATTAAGTCTTAAACGTGTTTCACCTTACATTAGCTCTGCGGGCATTGAAAGTGGAAAGGATTATTCATGAAATGTAAACAAAGATAGCAATTAACGTTTTATCCTTTTATACACACTGATATCTTTTTGTTTTTCAGCACATTCAGGAAATAGGTTACTTCATTTTTAAAGAGTATTAATGTGCTTGGTGAAGTGTTTCTGATGAGATCGAAATATTCATTTATGGATTTATGCATTTATTAATTCGAAAGTGAGCCTTCGTCATTGATCAAGACAAACTCCTGATATCAACATAATGGAATGCATACAATGAGACAAATTACACACATTTAAACTTAAACCTTTACTTTGAGAACACGAAGTATAAATCGGAAAATTGATTTGTAACTAAAATGAATCTGGACAACTAGGTATATGAATATAACCTAGAATCTATCAAATGAATTCAAGATTTTTTCGACACATCACTGTCTGAGTGATTGGAAACGCATTCATACAAAGAGCTATACAAAGGTATTTAACTCTGAATTGATTGTGACCAAAATGTCTTAGGCTATGTTCTGTGAATTTTTAATATGGATGATATTGCTTGAATAAGTGTATACTTGGGCCTATGAATATTAAAAATCAAAGCATTCAAGTGACGCCACTCCATAACCTTGCAAGTACGCATTCATTACATATTTGACACGTCGTTGGCGGTCTCAGCAGGGAGTCTTGTTGAACTCACAGCAATATGTGATATATTTATTTCTGAAATAAATAAATAAATTACATACTGCTTTGAGTTCAACAAGACTCCCTGTTGAGACCGCCAACGACGTGTCAAATATAGAAAGGATACCTGTGTCAATAGGTCGATCATTGATTAACAAAATAAATAGTAGCGGTCCTAAGACAGAGCTCTGCGGAAGGTCGATTTTACAGGTACCTTCCTCAAATAAGTTAAGTGGAATGGGAAAGTTTCATTTTGTAAGAAAAAAGTTATATTCAAAGAGCCCGTCAAACACTATTTCATCAAACAAAGCGCCAATGATTTCCCTCTGATAGTTAAACAATCGATTGTGATATACAACAACGCCTATTTTTATCACATTTTCTTTCCTGAAGAAAAGATTGATTGAATAGTAAACTTTTATAATGTAGGTAAATTCATTGTGAAGATGTTCAAGATAGTAATCCGTTCGAAGTTAGAATGGAATTTTGTTTTGATTGTCTGAAGTTTTCAATAATATTCAATGGAAATGATTACTCTGTTCAAATTCCGAAAGTAAAAGCATATTTCTATTTCGAAATACATATCCGCAGCAAAATACTAAGGAGAAAAAAATGAAAACGCCTACAACGAACGTGTTCATTGTAAATTCATGTGAATTCCGTAATCCAGCCGTCTGGCTGACAGGAAAGACTCAATATCTCAGTGACAACAGATTCGTTCATGTTGAGATTTTTCGTGTAGGAGTACAAGAATAATTCCAAGCTTTGTACTAGATTTTGTGTTGATCGCTTCATATGAATGGTAGAACATGCCACCAGAATATCAACAAAATCTGATATTTCAGATGCAACAGATCTGAAATAATGCGTGTGGGTTTATAATGACAGATGGCGCTACGGGAATCAAAAAATTCAAACAGAAAATCTAAAACAAAATCGAAGTTGTTGATATATCAGAAGAGAAATGTATCATCAGCACTTCTCATCTAGTTTGAACAACAATAATATCACAATGAACTGCGTCTCATATATATACAATAGCGCAAAGGCCACATCAATAAATCATGCCAACTCAGTTTTCTTCTTGAATCTTTTATAAGGCAATATAGAGACCTGTTGAGATTGAAAATCGATGTGGCAGCCATGGGCATGAAGTTGTTTGTCACAAAAGTGGTATTATTACATAATTTACTAAGATGCGCCCTCTTCCTGAGGATAATGGGTGTTCAGTTCAGTAAGGCAATTCAGCGATCTTTGCGTAAGACATCCTCTCACACCATTGTGGAGAGGTGACTCTGCTACAACCTGGCGTCTCTCATAAACCCGTCGGGACCGTAGTAGAGTACGGCGCGAAACCCATAACGCCACCTCTTTGGAATTGCTGACATTAATTCGGATTTGAACTGAACAAAATACTCATCACGTGTATAAGTTGGTTGCGGATCTTGTGATGCAGGATAAAGTTTCGGATTTCAACAAGGGCAAAAGGTGGGGCCCACAGACTATAGGAATATGAGGAATATTCTCCGGTATTGCAAACTGACTTCATTGAAAAGTCATGTGATCTGGACTGGCTACTAGTGTCAAAATATTAGGTTAAGTAATAAACGAAATAAATAGATCATATCGTAGATGTCATAGAATAAGCTTAGGTATTTGTAAATATAACGCCATCGAAATATCAATCGATTTGCTGACTTTTCAGAACATACACATTGTCAGACTTTTGGTTTATTCTTTCAATAATAAAACTGTAGAATCGTTCTTGAAATAAAAATAATATTCTCTGAAATTTTTGGATTACTAAAATTGAATAAAAAAAGTTCATCCATAGCTTTTCGTTGAGATTTAGCATGAACTTGTACGAAAATCAATTGCTATACTTACCGCATTATTCATCTTATTTGAAGACTACAATACATTAATTCCAAAAGCAAAAAACCAACGAAAACAAAATATTACCGATCCTGTAATTGTCATATTCCAGACCATACAAAACACAAATTATTACGATAGCGTGTCCCTTTTATTGAAACCATCTGCTTGGTACGTCTAAAATATATATACATATATCTATTCTTCATACAGTTACTATACGAGTATAATTTCATGAGATCGATACGTCCAAATGGTTTATCGAAACATTTCTATGAGCGCAATCAGCAGAATATTGGAATAAATCAGAATAACTCGCATTTTATTGGAAATATAAGTGAAGTGACCAGAACTACTTTAGATTGGGTTGGAATTGAATATGAGCTATGGACTGAATGTATTTCTCCATTTTTCTTTGGAAACTCACGGAAATCTGATTCCCAGTATGATCGGATAAGAATGAAGTTCTTCGAATTCACAGTGGATATGATGTTATACTGAAGTTCTATTACCTACACTTCTATCCAATGAAGCGATCAACCAAGCGTTTCGCCAACGATCTGTAGATTTTATGAGAGATGATAATTTTTTTGGTGCAGAAATCCGAATTGAGTGAAGGAGGTTAGGTTAGGTTGGAATATTGGAATAAATCAGAATAACTCGCATTTTATTGGAAATAAAAGTGTTGTGACCAGCATTACTTCAGATTGGGTTTGAATTGAATATGAGCTACGGACTGAATGTATTTCTCCATTTTTTTTTTGAAAACTTACGGAAATCTGATTCTCAGTTAGATCGGATAAGAATAAAGTTCTTCGAATTCAAAGTGGATATGATGTTATACTGAAGTTCCATTACGAACACTTTTATCCAATGAAGCGATCAACCAAGCATTTCGCCAACGATTTTTGAATTTTATGAGAGATGTTAATTTTTTTTGCTGCAAAAATCCGAATTGAGTGTAGGCGATTAGTTTAGGTTAGAATATTGAAATAAATCAGAATAACTTGCATTTTATTGGAAATATAAGTGTAGTGACCAGAATTTCTTTAGATTAGTTTGGAATTGAATGTGAGCTACGGACTGAATGTATTTCTCCATTTGTCTTTGAAAACTCACGGAAATCTGATTCTCAGTTTGATCGGATAAGTATAAATGTAGGATCCAGTTATTGATTGGAGACCTATTAGTTTCTTCAAGTGTCGAGGGCATGACAGTTTCAATGAATTTACAGGAAACGAATTGTTATTGTACATATAATGTAAAAAGGATGTGTTATTCTTCGAGGTGTCGAAGATATGTCATGGAGTTGTAAATCTTGAAGAGATTTACTGGGGGGTTGGGAAAGTTTGAAGACAACACGGTCGTACCAGATGTGTCACATCTGTGTATCAGGTTCTAGTCCTTAGAGAATATTCGATTTTCAGGAATCCGCGGAGATCTTTGTGGGCGGTACGGTAAAATTCTTATTCGACTAGGGGATGGTACTTTCCCTAAGGGTGTGGTCAAGCCGGATGGAGGGAAGGATATTTAGGGTGAACGGGGTAAGTTGCGGTCAGGGGACGTGTAAGTTGGAGTCGAGAGAGAGTTCAAGTTAAGTCGAAGACGAGTAGGGTTCAAGTTCGGTCTAAATCTAAGTAAAAGTAAGTTCAGTCGGTCAACTTAAGACGTAATATGAAGAGACGGTTCGCGGACAAGATTAAGACGAGTCGCGAACGAATCAGAGACGAGACGCCCGAAACTTGTAATATGACATAGACGTGAAATATCGGAGACGATTCGAGTAATTAACATTAGAGTTGAAGACGCAATTCAGTACCGTAGTGAGAAATTTGTAATTAAGACGTAATTAGGATCTTCTCAATACTGAGTTTGTACTGTATAATTGTGACTTTGTAAATAGATGTAAATAATTAAAAAGAGTTTAATTATAACAAATCCAACAAAGTCACGGAGAAAAAGACGGAAGGCCAGGTAATCGAATCATAACTCTAGCCGTCGATTAACCAAGCCTGCATAAAGTTCTCCTTATTCACAGTGGATATGATGTTATACTGAAGTTCTATTACGTACACTTTTATCCATTGGAGCGATCAACCAAGCGTTTCGCCAACGATCTGTGAATTTTATGAGAGATGATAATTTTTTTTCAGTGCAGAAATCCGAATAGAGTGTAGGAGGTTAAGAGTTGTGTTCTGCACAAGCTCATGATTACTGCAGGGCGGTGGAAACAACGTACATCCGCACTGAATCTTAAAACAGGGATTTTTCTCAATTTCCTGGAAGCAAAACGTTGAAAATGAAATCCCGCATTTCATGTGATAGATTTATTTCAGCACGATTTGACTCAATTTCGTGCGTCTCGCTCCACTTCCACACCCAAGAAATGAGAACGCATTTCAAGACACATAAACATGGCCGTATGAGAAAGCAATATTACACAGATTTAAGGTTTCCGGCCACCACTTCCCATTTCAGAACGAACTGAATTTCCTGTTTTAACGCGAGTTCACTGGCACTCGTACATATTTGTTGTTTCAACTCTATTATGTGCCATAATATTTCTGAGTCATCAACATTTCCACTACATGAATCATCTTGATTTGTGGCGAGGATAAGTTCACATGCGATAATACGAATTCTGTTCGAAGTTTATTCTCACATTTTTCCACTTTTGAAATAGGCTATTACATACAAACATCTCCTTAAGAGGGATTACTTCCACGTGCTTTTTCGCGTATTAGTCAAACATTAGTTACCCATTCATTTGCCCTCTGGCGCTCTTGCGATGATCAACTTTTGTACGGTTTACGAAGTAGAGGCCAGCACTGTATGACGGTCGATTATTTCATCCCCAAAATTATGCATAGGCGTACAATTTTGCTTCCGCCGTTTTTTTCCGAAATTCGAGGCTTTATTGTAAAAAACTGGTTATACATTTATGATTCATTATCCATCGCTGGCCGCTACTTTCTCCTATCTTTCAAGCAGCGTACGAATCCCGCTTTGAAAAAACTGGTCATCTTTTGAAGCGATCCTCTCTTTCGCAACATGGGATCGAGCATTGTCATGCTGTAAAATCACTTAATCTCATCTCTCGTTGTATTGCGGCCGTTTGTCTTTCAATTATCGACTCAAACGCATTAATTGTAATCGACAACGATCTCCTGTGATTTTTTCAGCGCGTTTTAACAACTCTTAATACACTACGCCGTGCTGGTCCTATCAAATATTGAGCATGACCTTGGAACTGCGAATCTTGGTTTGGTCACGACGTGGAAGAATGGACGGGATATCCACATGATTTTCTGCGCTTGGGATTATCGTAATGAACCCATTTTTTTCTCTCCAGTCATAATACCATGCAGAAATTTCTTCAGTATTTGCCTTGCAAGCAGCTGTTTACAAGCAAACAAACGGCGTTCAACATCTCTCGGTTTGAACTCGTACGGCACCCAATTTCCTTGCTTCTGAATCATTTCCATGACTTTCAGACGTTTTGAAATGGCTTGTTGCGCCACCAATGATCTTGCAGATTCTTGTTGCGTTTGACACGAGTCTTGATCAAGTAATGCCTTCAAATCTGCATCTTCGAAAACCTTCTCTCTCCCATCGCCATGCTGGTCTTCGACGTCGAAATCACCTCTTGAAGCGTTCTCGGCAGCCTCACCATGAGTATTTGAGAATATTCTATGAGCCTCAGCCCCAGTTTTCTTCATATTAAAGCAGAAAATTAATCTCCCGCAACTAACGAAAATTTTGCTCATAAGCTGACGTCTTGTTCAATCGAGACTAACTTTATGATGCAGATACAAATCGACAAATATTGCGATGTTTACAAATACCTGAACTCATTGTATGACATCTGCGATATATTTATTTTGACTACCACTTTCCGCTACAGCCACTTATTGCAAAACGGCGGAAGCAAAGATGTACCCCTAATAAATTCTTGTAGACTATTGCATTGATTTTAATGTTTATTTCAAGGCTAATATAAAGACATGAATAAATATGTCAGTCTTGAGAAGATCCAATTATGGGATCGAAACATCAACAATTCAATAAGGATAAATTTGATTTTTCTCTCCCCAATCCTCAAACCAATTATTGCAATCGAATAAATTTTTTTTACTCTTTGGCAGACGAAATTTAAATTACAATGAACAATTCATGATAGGTATACTTATTCCTCGATCGATATTTTCAACAATTGAAAAAATCACGAAATACTGATGAAATGACAAAATGCAGCACTGTATTGAAACTAAATGACACTTTTGAAGTTCAAATTCATGTAAGTATTGAAGACAGTGTGCCAACTCAGCGACAACACAAAGTCGATCAACCCTTTGAGCGGGCTTGTTAGAAGTTTCTTGATAGAATGCTTATCTGAGAGATGGTTTGTTGGAGAGTTGAACTGATTTCAATGTCTGAGATGGCAGTGAAATCATTCTTGCTGGGTCTTAATCAGCAAGAACAATATAAAGTTGGAGAAGTTGGTGCAACATCGGATGAAGTAATAACCATTAGAAAGAAACAAATATCCAAAAAAGAAATTCCCTTTGTTGTTTGCTGTACTCAATTTCGAGTGGAGAAGGTAAATAAAAGAATGAACCAACCATAGAATTCGGGTACGAATTTGAGGGCGTGTTGGGGGAGAATAATCATTAAGGTGAATCGGTGTGTTTGGTATTGACAGAGTCAACCTCAGGGGTAAGCAAATAAAAGATTAGATGAGGTTCGGTAGAAAATTCATGCTCAACGCGAGCGAATTTCCGAAAACAAATGGTCATTGTTTTTCAGCGATTTCAATAAACAAGCAGGTTCCTCGAGTCAGAGGGAAAGCGGGAAAAAAATATTGCCCAACCGAAATAAATAAGAATTTGACAAATTTATTAGTCGTCCATAAATTTCCCAATGCAGTTTGAAAGCTCCACGCCTCCAAAGCTTTCTCGGCTCTCTTTTGTAGAAGCCACTGTTGGATACACATTTTCAGTTTCTCATTCCGTGAATGTTTTTTCTCCCCGTGGAATTTCAATTGTCATCTCTTTCTTTGCGACGTCTGTCCTGGAACAAAAGGCCATTTGCATCTTTCTCATTGTCCTACCTACGAGACCAAATAAGCGCGATCGCCTAGAAAATTTCAATCTGTGAGATGTCTCGGATTTATTTTGCTAGTAGAGGCAACGCAAAATCGGAGTAAATGTGCTTGATTCTCGAGATCTTTTCTGGGCAATTTTCTTGATGGATTCGCTGAATGCTTTTCATGTACTCTTTCGGCTCAACACGAAATCAGAAGGAAACACACCTGAGTTGAAATTGGTAATGATTTACCTATAACAATTACTTACGGATTCACTCCTATTCAATTATATTTGGCGGTAGTTTTGAATAACAATATAAAGAGGGTTACTCATTCATATTGGTAGTCGTAGTCGTACTTCAAGTTTTCGGTCGTCTCGTCTTTAACTTGTTCGCGACTCGTCTTAATCTAGTCCGCGAAACGTCTTTTCGTTTACGTCTTGAGTTGACCGACCGAACTTGTCTCGTCTTTGATTTGAGTTGAACTGTACCATCTGTACCCGTCTTCGGTTTTATCTGAACTGTCCTCTCTCCCGATGGGAACTACTCTGTCTCGAATATCCCTTCCTTTCGTTTTGGCCATACCCTTAGGGGAAAGTACCTACCATCTCCTAGTCCAATGAAATCTTTTGCCGTACCGCCCCCAAAGATCTTCGCGGATTCCTGAGAATCGAATATTCTAGGAGCCTGAGAAAACATATGTAACCCATCTGGCATAATCGTCTTGTTCTGAAACTCTTCCCAACCCCATAACTCTTAGGTTTTACAATCGACATATGACATTCTTCGACACCCCGAAAAATAACACATCCGTTTCGCATTATGTACAATAACCATTCGTTCCCTGTAAACTCATTGAATTTGTCATGCCCTTGGCACTTGAAGAGACTAAGCATGCGGTTGACCATCTCAATTATTTACAGGGAACAATAGACTGGATCCTACATTAATGGAAACCGGTATAAAAAATTTAATTTTTTGATTTTATTGGGGATTCAACATTATTGTATGCAGCAGACAAGAAACAGTCTTAATTAACGAGAAGATGTGATTCTGGTGAATTCTTTGTGGAATGCAATAAGCGACGTAAAGTGTATTCTTTGATGGTAAATTAGTAAAGCCACAGTCCCGACCGCCTGATCAGGAGGAGGTCGATTTGGCGTAATTTAATAATACGTTCGGTTTCTGAGGTGTCCTCCAAAAACATATATTTGCCATCGGCTCGGTTCGGCAACTTAATTGCTTTTAAAGGGCAACCATCTCGGAACCTCCCTCCACACAGAGTTCAAGGCACAAAGGGGTTAATAAAGAGGAATTAAGCTGGGAATTAGAATGTGTAATAATTTTGCCTTTTAACTTTTATCGGTCTTTCAAGCTCTTTTGTGCGGCGTTGAATTCCCGAAAGAGATTGAGGCTTATGTTCCATTAATGACTGAAACTACCTCAACGCAAAATTCTGAGGCACTTTCCATACATTTCTCGAACCCAATTTCATTCACTATTAACTCGGATTTCCGATCGAAAGAGAAGGCCCGATCAAACGGATTTTCACCTTCGCTCATCAACCCTTTGTTCTTACTCGATGGGTAATTTCAGCCGTCATCATGTAGGAAACTTTGTATAATAGGAATAGGTTAATTCCAATACAGGAGTTCAGTACGTGGCTCTACGAGTGTTATGGATATGATGGCTTATGCCCTCAAATTTCACATCAAAATTAGAAATTCTATTACTAAAGTAGTCGGTTGTTTGACGTTCAGGTATTTCTTCTTGTTAGTTGAAGCTGTAACAATGAAGTTCAGTTCAATCAACAAACAAACCACTTTATTGTGTTCTATCATAATACAGGGAGTGCCACAGCTAGCTCACATATTCCAAAAGGTTTCGAAAAAAAATATAGTTCTGCTAGACGGGATATCGTCTCTTGAAGCAGCTGTTCACAAGCAAATAATACCGTTCAACAAATCTCGGCTTCAACTCGTACGGCACCCAATTTCCTTGTCTCTGAATAATTCCCAAGACTTTCAGGTGTTTTGAAATGACTTGTTGCGTCCCTCCCAATGATTCTGCCAATTTTTGTTGCGTTGTCTTGATCAAGTAGTGTCTCCAATTCTGCATCCATCTTCGAAAACCTTCTCTCTTCCACCGCCACTCTGGTCTCAGGCTCAAAATCACTATTCTTGAAGCGTTGAAACCGCTCTCG
The DNA here is from genome assembly GCF_914767665.1 of Harmonia axyridis. NCBI lineage: Eukaryota > Metazoa > Arthropoda > Insecta > Coleoptera > Coccinellidae > Harmonia > Harmonia axyridis. The sequence goes on from NC_059508.1 coordinate 5,822,331, forward strand.
GCACTGATAGCGGCCTTACCTTAGGTATTCGAGAGCATTCGATGAGCCTCAGCCGCAGATTTCTTCATATTGAAGCATAACGTTGAAATCTCCTGCAAATGACAAGAATTTGGCTCAAAAGCAGACATGTTCAATCGAGAAGAACTTTATGATGCAGATACAAATCGACTAATATTTCAGTGGCGTTTTGTTTACAAATATCTAAGCTTATTGTATGACATCTACGATCTATTTATTTCGACTATCGCTTATCGCTACAGCCATCTATTGCAAAATGGCGGAAACAAATTTGTATATCCAAATTCGTTCAGAATTAGTTAAATCAAGTATATTCTTGTTTTTTCTGTACTGACCATTATGATCTATAGTCTATTAACGGCTGAATCAGTTCAATAGTCTTCATTTCATCTTCTACTGATCACTACATCAAAATCTTGCCTATTTTGTGCCGCTCTTAGTAATTGTTAATAGTCTTCATTTCATCTTCTACTGATCACTACATCAAAATCTTGCCTATTTTGTGCCGCTCTTAGTAATTGTTGAATATTCAACGTTCGACAATAGTATTTACCAGCTTCTTTGAAAAAAAAGCTATGCAATTATTGCTTCGCGAAAAACACAACTAAATCGTTAAAAAATCTGACTTTTTGTGAAGTAGTCAATCCTTTTCCAGCTATTGATCCGATTTAATTTGCTAATAATTGCAGTTTAACTCCAGTAGCTTAACATGGATATCGCTTATCGATTTTAGAATGAGAAATAATTTGCTCTTCTGATAGAGGCGTAGCTCGAAAAAAATTCAACGATAAAAACTGGGAGTTGAATTCATTGTTTTCTGCTCGATGTGTTTATCAGTAAAACTCCTATCTTTTGCTGGTTGTTTTTATTGATGTCTACACAGCGGAAATACTCTAGAGATATCGAGAACCCTATAGGTATTGATGTAAAATATATATGATGGCTTCGTATTGTCAAAACCCCTACAAATGGAGAAAAAGTCAGATCTTTTATACAGGTTTCTGAGGTTTGAGAATTATTTCAGAAAATATATTGGGAATCGTCATGGGTATGAATTCATTAATTTTTTACTGATGTAAATGCTTTTTGCATTGAGTTGAGCAAAATTCATGAGCAACTTACCTTGGTTTATCAATATTTAAATTCATAATAGAAGCTTTGAATCTTAGATTAGCAAACATATTTGTTCCATCAATTAGTAGTAAACTTGAACCAAGGAACATTTTTTCACGCTAATCTCCGGAAAAAACGTCTGAAGTCAAAGCTTCCTGGTCTGTGTGGTTATCCGTTCCCTAACGAAAATTGTTATAAAAAGTGAAAAATGGCATAGTTTTGAACTATGCTTTTATGACAACTAAAAGAAGTTTACCGCAGAAAAAATCTGTATGCAAAAATCACATGAAAATTGAATAAGCACGTAAAAGTTCCGGAGAGCTTTTCCATTTCTATTTGAGCAGTAGGATTTGAAAGAATTAGTTATATCGTAAGAAATAAAGAGTTTTAGAACGAAAGAAAGAATTTCTATCAATAAGTAAAACAGATATGTAACTATATGTGATCTGAGAAATTCTTCAATTTCTGCGTTTAAAAGTTAACTCGACTAATTTTATAATAAAAATGACTGTTTTCATAGTTCGTTCAAAATTCGGCTAATTCGATATCGTAAGAAATGCAATTATATTCATAATCTGTGTTATCGAATCAATCAATAGAATGATATAAAATTTTCACTTGGGAACTTTAAAACAATTTTCAAGGATCGTATTAAAATTTGTGGTCGTCCGTTTATTACTTGAGTGATTTATCGACATAAAGCGATTACTATACCTCGTGCTATACCTCCATTCTCTAATTACATTTCAATTGCTCTTTAATGAACTGATTCGATACTCCATATAATGCCTAATATTCTTAGGGTAAACTATCTCATGCACCGATGAAGTGAGAGATCTCTATTGAATTCAATATTGATGGTGTTAGTTCTGAGGCAATAAGCTATATTAATTCTAGCTAGAGGCGTTGATAAAACAATGAATGTCGGATGGAAGCAAGCATTTCCCTTGAAAGACAATAGCTTCAATAATACGCTCAAGGAAAAACATTTCTATTTGAGATTTGCATTCTGTCACCATTCTGTTTTGTTCTTGAACACATTTCAGATGGAATGTATGTTTTTAGAAAAAAGAATGTAAAGGTTTCAATCGATATCAGTCAAAACCAACTTTGATTCAAAATAATTGGTTTCTACTGAAATCAATTGAAATCTTCACGTTTTTTGTGGTAGACTGGGATTTGGTCAAGATAATAGTGTAACAGCATCGTGAATTACTTAGCGTGGAGTATTTAATAGTAGTAGATTCCTTTAACTTATTTCGATATTGGGAAACCCTATGTTTTTTGTTTTGGAGAAATTATATTTCAACACAAATCAATGAATAGAGAATTTTATGTAATTTCCAATATTTCAAAATCAGAGCAATGAAAAGGTGCAATTTTCATCTCAGTGTACTATTCTATTCAGAACAATCTCACCCTCTGATATGAATTCTTCTGGAGTACAAATATCGAACCCCTGTGATAAATTTTAGTCCTGACATGGGCCGAGTAAATTTATTCCTTAGGGGTAAATTCTTGAGGAGGCCATGTGAGAGGAGTGGTGAGGAGAGGAGAATTTTATTCTTCCTGATCTGAGCTATATATTATCTCGGGATTATTCAGGTCGTAGAATACAAATATGACGTTAGTTTGGCCGAACGCTTTCGGTCCTTTTTCCCACTCTTTTGTACAAGAATCTGACCGGGAAGGTTGGAAAACCAGTCTTCTATTTCCAGTTTGAAGTTTTAATATGAACGATACAAAAGACTTTGAGAACATTTTTAAAAAAGCTATATGAAATTTTTGTTGAATGAGAGCATGCTTATCCGATCGAACGGGCATTCAAAAATACGTGTATGAAATTTTGTCTAGTTCCTATCAGTGGGACACTAAATCTTCCGATATCACCAAGAAGTTGCAATAAAAGTGGAGTTTCCGAGAGATCTGTAGTTCAATGCAAGACGGTGAAGCATCAATTTTTTTCAATATATGATATAAATTTCAATGAAGAGATTAATTCCACACGAAATAGATAAATTTGAATGAAGGAAGTGCTTCAAAGATTTGATGATTATATATATAAAGGCTGTTTTTTTTAGAGCTATAGAACTTTAAATTGCAATAAAACAACGATGGATTATTCGATTGACATGAATCTTATTTATCGGCAATATTATCTTGTGACATTACATTTTAAATATGATTTCTGGCTTATGACCGCCACATCTGGCTCGGATGTAGTTCGATGACTTTTTCCAACATTTGTGGCAATATCGGCAATAACACGGCGAATTTTGTCTTCCAAATGGTCAAGGGTTTGTGGCTTATCCCCATAGACCAATGACTTTACATAGCCCCACAGAAAGTAGTCTAGCGGTGTTAAATCACAAGATCTTGGAGGCCAATTCACAGGTCCAAAACGTGAAATTAAGCGGTCACCAAACGTGTCTTTCAATAAATCGATTGTGGCACGGGCTGTGTGACATGTTGTGCGGTCTTGTTGGAACCACAACTCCTGGACATCATGGTTGTTCAATTCAGGATTGAAAAAGTTAGTAATCATGGCTCTATACCGATCACCATTGACTGTAACGTTCTGGCCATCATCGTTTTTGAAGAAGTACGGACCAATGATTCCACCAGCCCATAAAGCGCACCAAACAGCCAGTTTTTCTGGATGTAACGGTGTTTTGACATACACTTGAGGATTAGCTTCACTCCAAATGCGGCAGTTTTGTTTGTTGACGTAGCCATCCAACCAGAAGTGTGCTTCATCGCTAAACAAAATAAAATGGATGTAGTGCGCGATACGTATTCCGAACAGAACCATTATTTTCGAAATAAAATTGCACTATTTACAAGCGTTGTTCAGGCGTGAGTGATGAATTGCCAAACCAAACTGAGACACTTGACAGCTCTTAAATCGGTTGCCATCTTGAACAGTAATGCTAACTTAAAGTTATATACCTCGACAAAAAACACCCGTTATAATGGCATAAAGTATAGAAGAATACTCTACATTCAAAATTATTTAATTGGAATTGAACCGATCATTTAAATAAAAATAATATGTATATTGTTGAAAAATTTGTAATTTTATTTAAATAAACCCTTCCATATGCATAGCAGTATTCATATCTAATGTCGAAACTAAAAAACACGTTAATATGAATCAAATGACCAGAGAACCATTAATGAATTAAATGGAAGATGATGCTCAACCTTTCCACAATACATTCAAAGGTCCTTCTTGAATTATTATTTCTTCCTTGACAGAGGGTATGTACGAAAATTTTGAATCAATGAAAAATTGAGCTTTCCGAACATAATTCATTTCCCCGCTTTGACGAATGAAAAAACCAATTTAGTTTTTTCCTGGACCCCAATTAATTAACGCTACTTCCGTTTATCCTTCGGAATCCCTTTTTGCTCCTTTGAATGTTCATAACTTGTAATTCGAAAACGTCCATTTGGACAGCCTGGTCATAATGAGGTCGATTCATTCCCAACAAGAATGTGGACCACGCCTCTGAAGCAGACGGTTAAATTCTCCTGATTTGGTTACTTTTCGTCTTTATGCATGAGTTTTCCAAAGTCACTAGAGTCTGGAAAAATCGGTGATTGAAAGGATTAATTTGGGATAAGAGGGGTTCAAGTTTTCCAATAAGCAAAAGTCTCGATTGGGATCGTTGTCGAGAAAAAATTCATTGAAATATGAACAACCACTTAATGGAGAGTTTGATATGCAACAAAATTCGTGACTTAATTCATTATATCTCTTCTAGATCTACATAGGCGTACAACTTTACTTCCGACGTTTTTTTCCGAAATTCGAGGCTTCATTGTAAAAAACTGATTATACGTTTATGATTCATCGCTGAGCACTACTTTCTCCTATCTTTCGGGCAGCGTACAAATCCCGAGTTGAAAAAACTGGTTATCTTTTGATGATCCACGAATTGATCCAATTTTTTTTCTTCTTCATGAGACCGGAGTGCTGGTCAGCTAGGCCGTATGCCATTGATCTAAACAAGTGATAGTCCGAAGGAGCAACGTCAGGAGAATATGGCGGGTGGGGTAGGACTTTCAATTTCAACGTTTCCAAGTATGTCTTGACCACTTTCCCAAAATTGTCATGTCTCTCGTTGTATTGCGGCCATTTGTGTTTCAATGATCAGCTCAAATGCATTTATTGCATTCGATAACGATCGCCTGTGTTTGTTTCAGTCGATTTTAAAAACTCATAATGAACTACGCCGAACTGGTCCCACCAAATACTGAGCATGACCTTGGAACCGTGAATATTCGGTTTGGTTGTCGACGTGAAAGCATGGCTGGGCTATCCTCATGATTTTCTGCGCTTGAGATTATCGAACTGAAACCACTGCTATGCTGCTATGCAGAAATCCTTTCCTTCTTTGCCTTGCAAGCAACTGTTCACAAGCAAACAAACGCCGTTCAACATATCTCGGCTTCAACTCGTACTAAACCCAATTTCCTTGTTTCTGAATCATTCCCATGACTTTCAGGCTTTTTGCGACACTTCCAATGATTCTGCCAATTCTTGTTGCGTTTGGCACGAATCTTGAACGAGTAATGCCTCTAATCCTGCATCTTAGAAAACCTTCTCTCTTCCACCGCCATGCCATGGTCTAGACGTCAAAATCACTGTTCTTGAAGCGTTGGAACCACTCTCGTCACGTTCTCTCATTAATTGCGGCCTCACCATAGGTATTCGAGAGCATTCGATTAGTCTTACCGCAGAATTCTCTACATTAAAGCAGAAAATTAAAACCCCCTCTCTTCCACCGCCATGTCGTGGTCTTCGACGTCAAAATCACTGTTCTTGAAGCGTTGAAACCACTCTCGTCACATTTTCTCATTAATTGCGGCTTCACCATAGGTATTCGAGAGCATTCGATTAGTCTTACCGCAGAATTCTTTACATTAAAGCAGAAAATTGAAACCTTCTCTCTTCCACCGCCATGTCGTGGTCTTCGACGTCAAAATCACTGTTCTTGAAGCGTTGTAACCACTATCGTCACATTTTCTCATTAATTGCGGCCTCACCATAGGTATTCGAGAGCATTCGATTAGCCTTACCGCAGAATTTTTTACATTAAAGCAGATAATTAAAACCTTCCCTCTATCACCGCCATTTCGTGGTCTTCGACGTCAAAATCACTGTTCTTGAAGCGTTGAAACCACTCTCGTCACATTTTCTCATTAATTGCGGCCTCACCATACGTATTCGAGAGCATTCGATTAGCCTTACCGCAGAATTCTTCACATTAAAGCAGAAAATTAAAACCTACCGCAGATGACGAGAATTTGGCACGTAATCTGACATGTTTAATCGAGAATAACTTTATGATGTAGACACAAATGGACTAATATTTTGATGGCGTTATGTTTACAACTAACTGAGTTTATTGAATGACATCTACGATCTATTTATTTCTACAACTTACTGCTACAGGCATCTATAGCAAAACGGCGTTATCAAAGTCGCATACCAATATGTACTCTAATTTTTTCTTTGATATTTGTAATTTGCATCTCTAAACTAAAAACTTCAACTTATTATAACTAAGTGAAAATACAACTTGACTTTTTTTTCAAAAAACTTTTTGGGAGTTAATGCAACGAAAGATATCCTCTTCTCGTAAAAATTGTGATTTGATGGAAAAAAACAACAGGCTCTGAATATTCCTATTCAAAAATAATGCCAAAACGATTGCTTCAAGAAAGGAACAGGAGACTAAACAGCAGGCCAATTAGATTTCAAACTGAACATGGTCTGAATTGAGATATCGACGACCTCAAGCGATTTTGTATTGTATTTTTCACGCGATCGTAGAAAAAATAGGTCGGTTGGCCCTAAGAAAAGTGAGACTTCCGAATATATTGTTCATGAAAATTTATTTAAATTTAATTTGGCCAGAATTGGGGTCCGTTACACTAAGTATGATGGGGCGGAAATGCCAAGCCATTTTTCATCGAGGGTCTAATCTCATGGAAAAAGTCGCATCAGTGAGAGTGATATCGGCATTGCTGTTGGCATTTCATGCCTGGAATTTGAAAGAATTTTATCTTGGAAATTGTTTTCTCGTGCCTTGCCCCTAGGGAGATCTAGGGTAACATACGCTGCTCGACACTTGAAACGCTCACTAAACAATCATTTCAGGGAAATTATTCCAAATACTACTGTTTCTTCTCTGAATTAACGAATCACATTTACATGAATTGTGTATGGACCCTAATATTAGCTCTAGCAAAAATAAATCTTTTATTTTTCCAATACATGGCTTTAGTTATCTGTATCTCGTGTTGTATAAGTTCGATCGGGTTCCACTAAATGACGTTAGAAAGATGAGATTTCGTACTACAAAAACTTCCCTGACAGTTTTGTGATTTGTTGACTCAGTGTACTTCAAGCGCGCGTCAAAGATGGACGCTAGCAAAGATAAAATGCGCTTTATTTTTTTTCGATATAGGCCAATTGTCGAAAATGTCGATAAAATAATAATAATAATAATAATAATTCGACTTTATTCAACAAATGTACATACATTTACCCTGAAAAGGCAAAAATTAGCTTAAGCTTCTCTAAAGCTCTTAACCTTCATTGATATTGTCGAGTCTGACCGTCATGTAGGCGCTGTTTCGATTCCTCAAGAACTGAAGATTGCACAAGAAATCGTTTGGAACTATTTGCATAAGGCTTGTCCCAAGAAGAAGCTCGATGTACAGGTACCACACGCGTTAACGCCAAAAACCTTGTACCGAATTTCCATCTGCGAATCGCAATAAAATCGAATAATTCTTGAAGTGACTGTTAATGAAAGGATCCCTTACGACAACGTCAAGCGAAAACGATAGTGGTCGAAACGCGATGAGACGGGGGAACTATCAACTATTAGCTGCTCCCTACAGCTCAACTGTTAACTCAGAACTGTAATGTTCGTACTGTCAACTATTAGACCGTCTGAAGGAAGTTATCGCCCTGAAGCGGAAAACATTGGCCAATAAGATGGGAATTGTGTTCCATCAGGACAACATCAAGCCATACACATCGATAGTGACTCGCCAAAACCTTCGGGAACTCGGTTGGAAGGTTTTTATGCATCCACCTCATAGTCAGGAACTGGCATTATCTGATTATCATCTGTTTCTGTCCTTGGCGAATAATTTTGCTGGTGAAATATCCGCTTCAACAGAGGCTTGTGAAAATCGACTGTTCAAATTTTTGACAATTGGGACGAGGACTTTTATGAGAGAGGCATATTGATATTACTTTCGAAATGGTAACAAGTTATCGAACAAAACGGCGAATATTTGACGAAAATCGAATCATACTAACTATGGTAATTATAGCCTTGTCTTTCATGTAAAAAAAAGATTTCTTTTTACATCACCTTATATATACCCCTCGTTATATATTTTAATGAATTTCTGTTTATTTTTGATACTATGGATAATAAAGTTTTGTACTATACATCACAAAATCATTACAATTTAGCTTGGTGATAAAAATTGACCTCTATGCCTTTGTGACCGGTTTGAACATTTGGTCATAACTATATACCGACAAATCAGTGACTACCAAAACAATGAATGCGGAAATTCGAAAATGAATCAAAGGAATAATGCAGAATGGATTCAACACAATATTATTAATTTTTTCATCATGGTCAAGATGATGGGACATAAATTCTTGTATTAATAATTTCTGAATGATTGGATGTGATTCATCAAAACGACAAAATAAACTCTTATGTGAAATTTGTAGCGATTTTTCCATTCACTTTTTTCGTATGATAGTGTATGTCATGAATGCTAAATCACATATCGTATGAGAAACATCAGTCAGCCTTATGTAATAAAAACAACAGATTCCCTTAGTACGTTCAAGGAACGTGATCAGAATATCTGAGGAATAATTCCGCAAAAATAGTTATTTATGCAACAAGTGTAAGAAGAATGCTACAGGGCGGAACATCATAATTTCTCTCTTCAAATATGATGAAAATTAAGTTTTTTCTCAAGATTCATGTCGATAAAGTTATGTTTCAGGTAATTATGAATATCAGCTTTCTTGAGTTTTCCATATTTACCTTCATTGTTCCTTCAGTGCATAAATGTGCATTTATGCTGTAGCATCAAAGATCAAATAACAAGTCTAAATGGAATTCCTTATGTTTCAATAACAGTGTTTTGACTTCGAAATCAATTAATTCAAAATATATAACAAATCGAAATGCAACTACCTACGCGATTTTCTCAATGTGCAAACAAGAAGATAAACACTTCTGGCAAAATCCTATACAGTTCTTTATTATTCAGAAGTTCTTGATTGTCTTATTTGATTTCACTATTATATACTATTATATCAGAATAAAACTCATGAACCTTATTCATCAATTTGCTATCCTTTATAACAAAATCTTACTTGACAGGAATGCCAACATTTTGCCTATTTGTTGGTTTTTAATTGTTACATGCTATCTGTTATTTGATGCTATATATTTACAAACAAAATAATAGGAACATCGATTTTCCAAGAGTTGGATGAATAAAATTCTGGGTATTTGAATTTTTCACTGGATGTATTCAACATGACTAAGATAGACTAGATGACAGTATTGAAAAACTAATTGTTCCAGAGAAAAATAAATGTTGAAAGGATTCTCAGAATGATTCTATTTGTATTCAGACATTGAGATAAATAAGAGTTTCAATGAAACAAGTACGAAAGACAGCAGGCAGCTTATTGCCGAAGTTAGTTTTCGTAGGTAATAGTAGACGAATCCTTGTAGGAGGGGATTTAAAAATCTGCCATCTAACATATTGCCCAATTAGTAATGAATAATCAGATCACGATAGTTGAATCAATGTCGCCTACGTCTTCATTGATGATGAGTAATTATACCGAAACGCTGTTGAATCATATCGAGACCAAGTTACACTAATACTCGAACTGCTTTGGACGAAACATAAATCAATTCAGTTCTGATGGTTGCAGGTATTGATTATTATGTCTTTGTAACGAAGGTTGCTTGGGCTTCAGAGACCTACGATTAGTCATAAATAATTAGTCCACATTTCTATTATATTGGAATGGATACAGTATGGATTGTCTGGCAAATTAAACTCTTTCTTCATACTATGGAATTGTAATCATCTATAGGATCCGCAACGAGTATTGCTTAATCTTCTGGAAAATTGCTAAATTCAATTGGGAATCGTACATACAATACGCGGATCATTCGATCTATCGAAAATCGACAATATAATCCTAAGCTAATTATGAACACAAACGGAATTTCGAAACAATCACGAACGATTTATGGCTGGTCAGATGGAAGAAGCATTGTACTCGAAATACCGACCATTTACGAAGATGAAATGAAGTAGATAGGCGAACAACTTTGCTTCCGCCGTTTCTTTCCGAGGCTTTATTGTGCTAAACTGGTTAAACATTTATGTTTCAAAGTATTGTCTATCGCTGGCAACTACATTCTTCCATCTTTCGGGCAGCATAAGTATCCCGCGTTGAAAAAACTGGTCATCTTTTGAAATGATTCATGAATCGATCTAATTGTTCACTTCTTCATAAGACCGGCGTGCTGGTCAGCCAGGTCGTGTGCCATTGAACGAAACAAGGGATAGTCCGAGAGAGCAACGTCTAGAGAATACAGCGGACGGAGTAGGACTTCCTATGTCAACGTTTCCATGTATGTCTTGACCACTTTCACAACATAGGGTTGAGCATTGTCATTCTTTAAATTCACTTTATCATGTCTCCCATTGTATTGCAGCCGTTTGTCTCTCAATGCTCGGCTCAAATGCATTAATTGCGTTCGATAACGATCGCCTGTGATTGATTCAGTCAGTTTCAACACCTCATAATACACTACGCCGAGCTGGTCTCACCAAATACTGAGCATGACCCTGGAACCATGAGAATTCGGTTTGACCGTCGACGTGGAAGTATGGCAGGGAAATCCCCATAGTTTTTTGCGGTTGAGATTGTCGTAATGAACCCATTTTTCATCTCCAGTTACAATGCGACGCATAAATCCCCACCGTCTTTGCCTTGCAAGCAGCTGTTCACAAGCAAACAAATGAGATTCCATTTCTGGAGTTCAACTCTCACGGCACCCAATATTCTTGTTTCTGAATCATTGCCATGACTTTCAGGCGTTTTGAAATGACTTGTTGCGTCACTCCCAATGATCCCGAAAAATTGTTTTTGCGTTTGACATGAGTCCTGATCAAGTAATGCCTCCAATTCTCCATCTTCTAAAACCTTCACTCTACCACCACCATGCTGGTCTTAGACGTCAAAAACACCGTTCTTGAAGCGTTGAAACCACTCTCGGTACATTCTTCCATAAAAAGTGGCATCACCATAGGTATTTGAGAAAATTGTATGAGCCTCAGCCGCAGAGTTTTTCATATCAAAGCAGAAAATTAAAACCTCCCGCAAATGACGAGAATTTGGCTCGTAAGCTGACGTGTTTAATTAATTTGTATGTTTTTACTTCAATTATGTGTTGAATGTCAAACTGACATCTGATTTCAATCTACAGCTATCTTTGGATATTTACTCTCACGAATTTTATATTATGTGACGTTTCAATCAATCTATCATCGGAAAAAGTTGAATATAAATGAATATTTTATTTTCTGATGAAAGAGCTTTGACGCTGAATTATCCATAAAAAGCACTGTTTCGATACCCTTATTTTCTATTTACAGAACTGTGGTTTTGGATGGCGCATGAATGAAAAGACGCTGAGGCAAAGTTAGTACTTTTCTCCAATTTTTAATTCTGGACACCTTAAAATGTACCCAATAAAAAGTGGGGTCATCTTCCTGTTTCTATTATCCATATTCGAAATCATTTCTAATTTTACAATGTTCTTAAAAAAAAACTAATATAACATATATTATTTCCTTTGAGAGATATCAAGATTACAGAAACATTAATTTACTTTTTGCTGGGATACTTGGCAGGGTTGAAATTTAATTAGGGTCTGTAAATTTCAATCAGGTGGTTTCTTCGGTAGAATGGGTGTGACAGACATAATTTTTTCAAAATTTCGAGTAGCGCTATCTAACGGAATTGAGATATTACATATCAGATATTTTCGGTTGAAGGAGAATTCACGATTCAGTCAATATGCACATTATTACTGGTTCAATTTTAGCCGTTGAAATTAATTGATCGGGTTCTCGAGCAAGGAGTATCAATGGGTTACAATGACTGAAAGAAGGCCAAAAAGCAAGCCACATTAATGCTCTTTCCCTCTCATTTCGTTCAACACGAAAGATTTATCGAAATGGTAGAGGGTTGATTCAGAACGTAGATGTGATGACAAGAATCTGAGGGCGGGGAAATATAATCTGAATAGCTGTTAGCGTTCAGTAGTTATAGCACGTGATTCTACACCCACAACATTATTTGAGCTGTAAAATTTTCGTTTCGTTATTGGCCTATTAGGCATAGGAAATTGTTTTCAGTTCTGGGCTAATCTAGGCTAATTACTGAAGCGTGAGAATTTACGACAAGCATAATTATAGTTATAGAAGGCATTAGGGTTTTTCTTTATGAACAAATTATTTTTTTTGGGTACTCTATATTCATTATAACACGAAAATTAATCAGAGATTGGAATGTTTATGAACTTATCATGTGAAGACATAATTCTGTCATATCTAGAGTTCATCGAATTGCATGATTGTAGCAAGTTGGGCAACAATTCGGTATTGAAAAAATGATTTTTTCAAAAATGTAAATGAAAATCTATATCAGTCCAACCAAAAATCGAATAATTGTGCAACGACATAACGAGCAAATTTTTTAACTAAACAACCAATATTTGCAAACAGTATTGGGTTACTGTAATGAATGCTAATTTCAACAAGTTTATAATGATTTCGAAATGATGAATTGAACCACACAATACGCTTTCAAGAAATCAGATTAATTCTGGAGAGCATCAAAATAATCGATGGCAAATGCAAATTGGAAATGCTGACCTATTCTGATTGCACATTTACCGATGACCTAATACCTAATACCTTCTGGTATCTGTTATACGTGTTGATCACATGAGAGATCGGATGTCGTTTCAGGTATTTCCTATCATTTCCTAATTTTCCAGCCGTTATTAGTCTATATAATAGATTTCATATTTTTATCATTTATTTATGACGCTATTTCAAAACAACCATATGAATTTGCAACTGCTTTGGTCTTCTAATAAAGATATTCTCACGCTAAATAACTTATTTGACTTAACTCCTTCAAATCCTCACTGTTATATAAAAACTCTAAGTACAAAATTTTCTGCGATGACTCTTAAAGTTTTCATTTTATTCACGTGAAAGTTTCGCTTAAGTCACAGCTCAATTCAACGTAGAATCGACTGAAAGAATGAAAAATATAGCTTCTTATTTGAAAATCTTGAGTTTTGATGAATTAGAGTTGTTCATGATCTTCTAATAAACACCCTGTACATTTGTTGGTCCAAATATATATCTCATATAGATAAAGCCCTTCCGCTAAGAATCCAGGTATGTAGGTATACAAAATCACAGCCTAAACGAAACCAACTAGAGCACAAATGACAAGAATAAGACCACCCTCGAAATCGTCTCGAAGTCCCAGGAAAACTTCCAAACCTTCGATTTTCCTCGCGGTTTTCAAGTATTCGGGATGTTGCGGATTATTTTGACATTCAAGTTTCATTCCTATGTGGGCAATTTGAAAGTACCACGACGAAAAATCTACTGTGGGTCACAATCTCATATTTGATTTGTTAATACCTTGATATTTGAGGTTTGTTGTTTTCATTAATGATAGGAATTTCAAAACTCTTTCTTTCAACCATTTCTGTCATAATGAAAATTTATTTGCATCGAATATTTCCTTGTGTGCAGGAGCCAAACGATAGGTCCTAGAAAAAAAGGTATATGGAGTACCCCTTCTAGAATCAAACGAGTATACCGGGTGGATAGTCTGAAATCAGCTCACGATCCTGGGTGTCCGATTTTTTTTCTTGATAGATAAGGGATCCACCAACATAGTGAGGTCCAAGGGGCGGAACCACTTCAGCAAGCTAAGCGAGTATTATAATACTACGTATTGGCAGAATCGAAAATGAAAAAGGTTTTTTCGAAAAAAACACTTTCTGCAGAAATATTGAACAAAAAGCGAATCGTCTTTCCAACCAATTTTTCCATTAAAACCTCATTGGCTCATGAACCGTTGAGTTTGTACCCAAGTTATGGCATATTGCGGAATAATCATCAAATGAGCTATCTAAGATGTAATCTGCCATTTTAAGTAAGAAAGAAGTAGTATGTTTCCAATATAACCGGGAGTTGTAGAGGCCTGAAAATATTTTAGAGCGGAAGATCATTTTCTCAAAAACAAATATGCAAATATTCAGCACAAAATTATGATAAGTTTTCCATAAACGCTAATAGGCCTGTATTACCATGTAAAGGGTGTTTTTTTGAAAGCTATAGAACTTTAAATTGCAATAAAACAACGATGGATTATTCGATTGACATGAATTTTATTTATCCGCAAGATAATCTTGTGACATTACATTTCAAATATGATTTCTCGCATATGATTGCCACGGCTGGCTCGGATGTAGTCCAATCTGGACGTCCAATTTTCGATGACTTTTTCCAACATTTGTTGCCGTATATCGGCAATAACATGGCGAATGTTGTCTTCCAAATGGTCAAGGGTTTGTGGCTTATCCGCATAGACCAATGACTTTACATAGCCACACAGAAGTAGTCTAGCGATGTTAAATCACAAGATCTTGGAGGCCAATTCACAGGTCCAAAACGTGAAATTAGCCGGTCACCAAACGTGTCTTTCAATAAATCGATTGTGGCACGAGCTGTGTGACATGTTGCGCCGTTTTGTTGGAACCACAGCTCCTGGACATCATGGTTGTTCAATTCAGGAATGAAAAAGATTGGTAATCATGGCTCTATACCGATCACCATTAACTGTAACGTTCTGGCCATCATCGTTTTCGAAGAAGTACGGACCAATGATTTCACCAGCCCATAAAGTGCACCAAACAGTCAGTTTTTCTGGATGTAACGGGGTTGCGACATACACTTGAGGATTAGCTTCACTCCAAATGTGGCAGTTTTGTTTGTTGACGTAGCCATTCAACCAGAAGTGCGCTTCATCGCTAAACAAAATATAATGGAAGTAGTGCGCGATACGTATTCCGCACAGAACCATCATTTTCGAAATGAAATTGCACTATTTGCAAGCGTTGTTCAGGCGTGAGTCTATTCATGATAAATTGCCAAACCAAACTGAGAATGAATCACTTGACAGCTGTTGAATTGGTTGCCATCTTGAACAGTAATGCCAACTTAAAGTTATATACTTCGAAAAAAAACACCCGCTATTTACACGATAATCTTGTGATTCCATAGACGTTGGCGGAAAATTGAAGATAAAGGAAACTTATATATTAGTTAAAGAAACGGGAATTAGGATCTGAAAGAGATTGAACCGTCGGTATTTATATTGAATTTGGGCGAATCTTTTGTATCGGGCATTCTGAATGAAAATGTCAAGAGTTATAAGCAGCAATGGGCATCCTATTGAAGTTTCCACTCAGCCGTTGTTAATGGAAAGAGGATTTTCAGAAGGGAGCGATTGGAGCATTTGAATACTAAGTGCCTGGAGGGACAGCTCAATTACAATTTTTCGAAATTCGACCGGTGTTATGGAAACGTCCGAACTTTCTGGAATAAACCCGCCTGTTTGCTGAAAAGGTTTCCTAATCAACACACAGCCAGGAAGCTGGGGGTGCGGAATGTGTGAAGTTGAATTCGGTTTATAATTCGAATTCCCAGCAGTATTTCCTTTCATCCTCTGCTATTGACCTGGCTAAATCGATGGCATGTTCTCTTTCCTGCTCAATATGCTGTTAAATACACATCTGCCAAGTGCGTGGTATTTGACCGAATTTAAATCATTCCATCTATACGCGTTCGTACACAGAAATGCTAGAGACACCAATGTGTACCTTAAACCCTTTTTTTTCTTAGACCCCCCCCCCCGCACATTGACAACTTTTTTTTTCAAACAACATTGTTAGTCACGGAAATAGAACATATAAGTTCCTATGAAAACCCTCCGACAGGTTTCGCCAACTTCATAGGACTACAACTTTGATACCGCCATTTTTTTCGTGGCTTTATTGTTAAAAACTGGTTGAGCATTTATAATTCAGAGTATTGTCCATTGCTGGACACTTCCTCCTCCCATCTTTCGGGCAACGAACGAATCCCGCGTTGAAAAAACTGGTCATCTTTTGAAGTGATCCAGGAATCGATCCACTTTTTTACTCCTTTCTGAGACCGGAAGTGCTAGTCAGCCAAGCCGTGTGATATTGATCTAAACAAGATCAAAATTATGTGACGAATCCATATTTTGTCTGCAGTCACAATGCGAAGCAGAAATCTCTCCCGATTTAGCATTGCAAGCAGCTCTTTATATGCAAACAAACTCCGTTCAACATCTCTTGGCTTCAACTCGTACGGCATCCAACTTCCTTGTTTCTGAATCATTTCCATGACTTTCAGGCGTTTTGAAATGGCTTGTTGCGTCACTCCCAGAGATCCTGCCAGTTCTTGTTGCGTTTGACACGAGTCTTCAACAAGTTATGCCTCCAATTCAGCATCTTCGAAAACCTTATCTCTTTCACCGCCATTCTGGTCTTCGACGTCAAAATCACCGGTCTTGGAGCGTCGAAACCACCTTCGGCACATTCTTTCACTAAAAGCTGCCTCACCATAGGTATTTGAAAGCATTCGATCGGCCTCATTCGCATATTTCTTCATATTAAAACAGAAAATCAAAATTTCCCGCAAATGACGAGAATTTTCCTCGTGAGATAACATGAGATACAAATCGACTAACATTTCGATGACGTCATGTTTAAAAATACCTAGGCTTATTGTATGACATCTACGAGATATTTATTTCGACTACCACTTACTACTACAGCTTTCTATTGCAAAACGGCGGAAGCAAAGTTTTACCCCTAATATTATATTCGAGGATATTAACACAAAGGAAACCCTCAATTCAAACGTTGCAATCGAAATTGAAATAGTAATATAATTCCTCATCCTATATCTCACCAGTAAAAAGACATTTTTTCTTAAAATTTTCTCTTTATTCGTCCATATAGTTACCTTCAGAAGTGAAACATGTTCTGTTTCATGTCAAACTGTTCATGTTATGTCATACTTTTTAATGATCAATAAATGCCTTCAATGATGTATCCACATTGTTATAATTCATAAAATCACAACAATTTATTTGTTAACTTCATAATTGGAAAAAAATGAAAATAACGATGTGTCGGTATCAAATTGAGGAGAGTTCGATGAAAATTCATATTACCGCAAATTTAAATAACATCTATCGAAACAATAGTGTTGTAGTTTGGCTCATGGGCCCAGAGGTAATTTTCGGTTCATATATCCAGCATGATAATTTCCATTGAAATGGTATTGACGATATCTACTGATTTTTCCGAATGCCTGGATCATCAACATATAGAATGGAGAAGTAATGAGTTCTCTGCCGTAATAATTGATAAAGACACATCAATTTATTTGATAATTTGGTTATTGGAAAAAATGAGAATAACGATATGTGGGAATGAAATTGAGGCGAATTCGATGAAAATTCATATAATCTACCGCGAATTTAAATAAAGCCTATCGAAACAATAGTGTTGTAGTTGGGCTCATGGGCCCAGAGGTAATTTTCGGTTCATACGTCCAACATGATAACTTCCATTAATTCAATGGTATTGACGATATCTACTGATTTTTCCGAATGACTGGATCATCAACATATAAAATGGAAAAGCAATGAGTTCTCTACCGTATTCGATTAGCAGAAATATCTAAAAATATTGCTGCATCGCCTCCCAAGCGTATTAAATACATATTGGATCGTAAAGAGAAATCACATCTCTCCTATATTTGCGTTATCTCCGATACATCATTTCTATACAAAAAGCACTACCATACCAGGAACACATAGAAATTAGTAATTAATAATTTTGTCGGAACAATATTCTTGGCTGAACAAAAACACATATTACATAGGGGTACAACTTTGCTACGTCCGTTTTTTCCGAAATTCGAGGCTTTATTGTAAAAAACTGGGTGTACATTTATAATTTGAAGTATTATCCATCGCTAGCCACTACTTTGTCCCATCTATCGGGGAGGGTACGAATCTCGCATCGAAAAAACTGGTCATCTTTTGAAGCGATCAACGAATCGATCCAAATTTTTACTTCTTCATAAGACCAGAAGTGCTGGTCAGCTAGGCCGTGTGCTATTGATCGAAACGGCTGATAGTCCGAAGGAGCAACGTCTGGAGAATACGGCGTGTGTGGTAGGAATTTCCATTTCAACGTTCTCAAGTATGTCTTGGCTACTTTCGGAATGTGGGGTAAGGCATTATCATGCTGTAAAATCACTTCATTATATCTCTCATTGTATGTTATTGCGGCCATTTGTCTTTCAATGCTCGGCTCAAACGCATCAATTACGTTCGATAACGATCGCCTGTGATCGTTTCAGTAGGTTTTAACAACTCATAATTCACTATCTCGAGCTGGTCTCACCAAATACTTAGCATAATCCTACAAATGCAAGCGGTGATCTTGGTAAGTTATCCGAGGTTCTACACTAATGCCAGAAGTTTTCAAAAATTTCTCTCGCTCATACGGAAATAATTAATAAGATTATCGAGATATTTTTTCAAAACACTTATAAAATTATCCACCCATAAGCCTTGCGCTGATTAGTGGATGAACGCAATATTTTTAGTCTTTCTAAGGTCAAGAGCACAAATTCTCAAAACAAAAAAAAGCAGATTGAAATGTTATATAATATAATCAGTGATACGTAAAATATATAACAGTGATATTGAATGAAACTTCACCATAATTCAACCTCAGTGGTTTCAATAATTTTGCTATGATCCAATAATGAATGGCAACTGAATAAAAAGAAATAATTGCAATAGATATAAATTTGTAAGTAGAAAAAAAAATTCTTCTCTCATCGTAATTGTTCTTCTTGCGCCGATGCAACAAGCAGAAATCTATTAGTGGTTGTAACTCGAGGCCTTGTTCTGTTCGAAAATTGAGCACGCTCTACGCTTTCAATTAAGTGATGGTCATGCACCTCCATCGATATCCTTTGAACTTCCGGACTATCAGACAATGCGACGGCTGGATATAAATTTAAATTGTTCAGGGATTAACAACATATTCTGTTTTATGTGCAACGGCGATGTAATTATGTTCAACCTCTTTCGTAATCCCTCAACTCGCCAACTAGATCATCTCAACTGGGCTATATTCAGAAAACCTTTGAATAATGAGATTACTATTCATTTTACTTCAAACCATTTTTTAACTCAATATATGGAGGCTTATAATTGATTCATAGATTAGTGAACGTACTTATGACTCATACTGATTTTGTTAAAGGATTGAATATAATTTAATTAATAGCATCCAATAACTTTTTGAATCCATATCTCATTGATAAAATCCTGTTTAACAAACAAGAATGACAATAAATAGTACATACTGCTTAGTAAGAGAAGACTGAACCAAAATATTCTCCTTCTCAACTCAACTCAACAAGACTTAGACGGAACTTCAATTGTAAAGTACCTTTCAGAATAATTAAGAATTCGTAAATTATTCATAAGAAATTATTCAGATAAATTTGATAAAGACATAAAATCTGGTATCTCTAAGTTAACTATTTTCCTTTGGATCACATTGGACAAGCTGAAAAACATTCATTCTATTTGCTTTCTATTTCATTCCATTTCGCATTCTATACATATCCTTATCATTTGAGAGAATTTGTTCATAATTATAAAAATAATTTATATAGCTCCCATTCTGAAATGAAAATACTCTATACTAATACTCTCAGAATTCCTAGGAATGAACAGGTATAGATCCATAATATTCTTCCAATTAACTAAGACAAGTCCACTTTATTGAGTATGTTTGAAAATACTAAGCGGCAAATCCCCAATGGGCCAGTTAATTTTTTATCTTTTTTATAAAATTCATCGCTCCAAGTATCGTTTTTTTTGGTTGGTTGTTTACCTTGGTGACTACTCCTCTTTATCATTCCTGACAAAAACACATTGACCCTTTCTAATTGGATACATTTTATGAAAAAACCTCTGAAAGCATTACTCTGTATGTCAGTAATCTTTCCTAGCGAATTTTCGTACGACTAGAAGAGAAAGTTAGCTAAGCCTATTGAGCACGTCAGGAAATCAATTTCCGGTTGTATTTTCCTGTAATAATTCGATTCGTGAAGTATCTGTCAGTGGTAGGAACTTGAATCAATTCATTTCCTCCTCTCAAAATACGATCCTTTCACTGGATTTGATAATCCTGAGAAAGTTCTCACAATTGGTCACAATTTTCGGTATAAATGACTCAGATCATTCATTCAATTTTGTTTACCTGATAATTTTCAAACTAGGGATTCATTTGAAATGGAAATGCGTATTCAGATGAAATACATAGATAGTATTTCAGTGATAACAGATACGGCTGAGTTGAGATCTAACTACTCTTTACAAATTTTTTATCGATAGCATTTTTGAAAGCATGTTTTCCGTTTGAAAAAATATATAAAAGGCGTTCCTCACCCACGTTTATTCATACTATGTTCGATTGTTTTTCCGATAACATATTTGGATAGCTCGTGAAAAATACTTTCATAGTGATGGGTAACTTCTCCATTTTGATCAGAGAATTAATCACAAAATCCCGTGACACCTGATACAAAATTATAATTTCTGTTATGTTTGTTATGAGGAAGGAGATCTATAATACAGAGAGCTATTTTGAGTAACCTGGAAGTTCAATAATGATATTTCTTTATATTTATGTGTGACATCCAAACATTCTCAAGTTTAATGAAGAGGTTGTTTACTATATTGAATAAACATTATAATGACTCTCACCTAGTCCAGCGAAGTCACCCAAAACACGCTGAAATTGTCAGCCAAGCAGCGCTCGGTGCGGTTAGGACCTATATGGGTGACCGCTTAGGAACACCGCGTGCTGTGAGTTTTATTTCCTTCAGGCTTCACTATAAAAATGAAAGGTGTATCTGGCAGAAATCACTGAGTGCCAAACTAACGATTCTATTCGAAAAAATTTGCTGAGGTTGGGCAAGTCTCACCAAATATTGTGTTTGGAACATTGAGAATGTACTACAAATATAACCAGAATAATTCATATGTTTCATTATGTAAAATACATGAATCTATAAAAAGTTGTGTATACTTTTGAGTGTTGATATCATAATAAACCGTATTTGTACGTTTAAAAACAACGTTCAATATTGATATAAAACTTCGTACAAATGAACGTTATTTGCCGTGACATGTTTACTGATAATAAATTGGTTACCCAACCATTTTACAACGTCATATCAACGTATCTGTGCTCATTGGGCAGCAAGTGCTGATTGCCCCAAATGAATTTGAAGAATCTGAAGTGGAAATATGAGTAACTGACGAAACCAAAATGAATTTCGAGTTGGACCCACTTATTTGCGGTTTTCATTGAAAGTGAAAAAGTTCCAGAAAGGTTTTTCAATGTAGCTTGATATTTTTGATGAATAAGTAGAAATAACGAATTCAATTGGAGGGGAATCTGAGGCGCAGGAAGTGGGAGAGTGTTTGAGCCGTTTCAAGTGACGCTCTGGTGGTTGGAGCTATTCAGGAGGGATCAACTCCTCCAAATTAAGCAATTTGTTAATAGGAGGCTGAGAATTTCCAAGTGTTCAATGCTGTGGAACGACTCCAGTTCCCAGGTGGGTAGATCTTCAAGGGAAACTTCGTCCCATAAAACGGAAAATAATAAGTAATCATCTCCACGAACGTTTTCTCATAAAGGACTAAAGTATTACATAACTTTTGTGTGCTAGTCGAAACTGAATTATCCCTTTACTTTCATTAGGAAACTTTGTTCCCACCTCAGTTGAATTGAAATGAATTGCGATTGCATTGTAATGATCAACTCCAATGAAAACTCTTCACCCTGAGCGAATCCTTTTTTTTCTCGTCACCGATTTGGAATCTCGGAAATAATGAGCCGACTAACTGGGGCATGAAAAAGTTTTTAGCGTGGTTGGAACTTCTTTATTATTCGGTTGAAGAGAGATTAAAAATTCGAAATACAAACTGGTTTCCATTCGATAAATGCATAGAATGGTATTCAAATTGGCTTCTTTGATTCCATCAAAGCTTTTGGCAGATAACGATTTCCATTTTCTCAAATCACTCATTGTTTCACTAATTAGGCAGCACATTTTGTGAGTTTTCAGTAGCAGAGAACGTAGATATTTTCACGTAACAGATAGACGAGAAAACCAACAATAGTTCAAACAGAAATTCTCCAGCCTCACAATAAAATTTGAAACTACTATTTCTCCTGAAATTTATTTTTTCTATTGAGGCAGGGTGAATCCCCAAGGATGAAATACCTTATGAAAGGTCAAATAGTTTGATACTCTTACTTACCAAACCTAACCTGCTGTTTGAAATATATGAGTCACAGACTCCACTATCTGAAAGGGGTTAGATGGCGGAAATTGGGATTGCCTGTCACCTTTCGAGAGCTTTTAGAAAGGACTAGTTGCCCGCCCCGGCTTCGCACGTTCTGTCAGGCAACCCAAAGTACATCCTCTGAAACGTCAAATTATACTCTATGATTATTCGCTCTGTCGGAGGGAAAAGGAAAGCTTTTTTTTGCCGTACGATTTTTTATTGAATATTTTGATGTATGAACCTTCTCATGACACTAATGAAGACATAAAAGAAAATAATTATTTCATTCAGTCTAGTCGTTTTAACGTGATTCTCTTAGATAATATCCATAGATGCACTTTATATATATAGAATCAGCTGAACGGGCCTTTTTGAGAAATATACAGTGTTACATCGAAAGATTCGATGGAGTACAAGTTTTGAACTCTTGTATCCGATGGAAGAATCATCGTAGTCGAAGGAATCTGTAACAGATTGGTTAGGATTTTTCTTTTCTTTCAATTGAGACTCCAATTGCAACATCTGGGATATGAACAAACAGAAAAGTAACATACGACAATCACCAATGATTTTTCTCCACAAAAAAAAATCTCATAACGCCTAAGAACATTTTTTATTTACTTTCACATCTAGGTATAATTCCAAGAGCACAGTACCGCGATATTTCGAACAAGTCAGATGGCACCATTTCAAATTAGTTGAATGGCTTTCATACGAAATCCTGAAAGAATATATCCCCACTAGTTATAACACATTTTATGAATTTGGCACCGATATTGACTCAACTTCAAGCAATATCAACTCGACGTGATCTTTAACCTGACGAAGGTGAGTTATCGAAGACTATCTGTTGATGAGGTCAAAGGTAACAGTTTCCTTATGAATACCGAATTGGTGTTGTGATGAACAATATATTGAGTCGACATCGGTTCCTTGAGATTTTGGAGGCATCCAGCCCAGATTTTCCGAAAAAAAAAATCGTCTATTGTGTTTCCAAGTGACATGCCAAATGTCCTTCCGGCATTCCATCGTATTATGTCTAGCACAATGATACACGGCTGCAGGATTTCTAGTGTTCCAGGTATATTTGGATCAGGAACTGTTAAACAGAGCATATGTAAATGTGACATCGTACGTTTGTTATGTGTCCAGGATTATAATGATATTTGATGTTTGTATCCTGATAAAGGATGTTGTTGATTATACCAACAATGTCCATCGTTAATATATGCGTGCGTTTCAAAGGCTGCTTGGATAGATACTATTTCATTGGATTATAGATATCTGACATGCCACTGATGAAAATTTCATTAATCCTTTCAATCAATATCCTACCAGAATGTCATGTCTTTGGAGGATCAGCTTACTTACGCAACCAGAACAAGTCGGAAATTGAAATACAGATTTATCACTGTGTTGTTTTCTGATTTATTCAGCTTGGTGTTCCGTTTGAAATGTATACATTCAGCGATGGAACACGCTGGATACACGCGTGTGATGCTCAGGCAGAATATTACATAAATTTTTACTTTGTTTCTAGTTCCATTAGATCAAAAATAATAATAATATTCAGTGTTGAAAATAAATCCAAAAAAACGAAGTAATCTCATTTGGTATAACCAAAGGGGAATAAGAAAACATGGAAAAATAATTATTCAAAATCAGAAAATTAAATGGAAGAAGGAAGCCAAATGTTTGATGATGATTCCCGACGGAAGCCAAAGTTTTACAAAATAAGGAAATTACAGGCAAGTGTCTAAACCTGTTCTTGAATTCAACGTGAAAACTCAAAGAGTCGTTACCAAAAGCATTTATTGAAGAGTGTGAACAACATATTATAGACGAATCTGTTCTCCGAGTATCAAATATATCGATTAGTTCATTAGGTTAACTATTCGCGTTAATTTTTGCAATGTCTTTATTATGTAGTTTTGGTCCTAGCTAATTCACCCTCCAGGTCTTATGAACTTCAGTAGCTGAGATGACTTCAAGGAAGTTACTTCCTCACTTCACCTAGTCTCTTGTTCGATGCATTTTTGCGTTGGTATTCCGGCATCAGGTGATTTGGAGTTACTTCCTCCTCCACGTATAATCTAAACTCGTCGTTTTTCCTCATTCTCATGAGGTGCTTCCTGAGGCTGTAATTCCTTGTAAGGAATCCAGGGAGGTTGTGTAACATATTCTTATGAAGATCCAAATACTTCTCATATCTTGCAGTATCAAAGTTTCGAAGAAACTCTTTTGAATGATCCAACCCAGATTCCGGCTTATAGAATCTCATTTTGACTAGAATTTTTTTCAATTAGTGAGATTACAATAGAAACTTTCAGTAATAGTTGAAAATTTCAATCAATTATCATTGATAGATATGTAATCAAGAAGAATAAGGAAACTATTGATTTTACATACACGGTGTTTCACCGGGATGGCCCATTAGACGTTAATGGAAAATTAATCATAGTTTTGAAATATTCAATCTAATGGTTTTTCTATACTATGCATAATTAATATTGTTAGCAGAGTTTTCATCTTGTTGCTAATTTGGCTTTCATCATCAACTATAGTGTGTAGTGTTTTCAGAAATATTTCTTGTGAAATATTACTCTGGAATTTGAATCTATAAAGCATGAGTATCAATTTCGCAATCAAATATTCCACTTTCGCTCGCATCTCAGATAATCCATGCAGACTATGTCTATTCATGTAAATGACTTCAGCACTTCTTTATATCATGAATACCTCTTCTGTAGAAAGATATCCCTTTGCTTTCGAAATAGGATTCAACCTCGGTAATCAACCCTTCATTATAAACAAATTTCTTTCGCAGGAGTGTAGAAATGAATCCACTCGCACATATCCACGCAAAAGTCCTTTTGATTTCTCTTGAACACTGTTTGGAATCAAATATGCTAACTCTACTACTAAATATAACCTTCAAACAATGTTAAATTTTGACACTCATCTTCTGAAAATTGGAAGTAATTAGAAAAGAGTGGTGCCACCAGTATGCCAGGCCTGGGTAATGCCGGAATAGTTATTTATAATACAAGTGCAGAAGGCATTGATATTCTTCCACGAGTTCAAAATTCAAAAACGAGCCACGAAGTGGCGAGTTTTGAAATGAACGAGTGGTAGAATGAGCCTTCTGTACGAGTATTATACATTATTTTCTCTAATTCATTGCATTGTTATTGAAATTAATGAAATATTTCCATAAATATAATTTAGTGATTTTTGCATTGAAAAATGTTGGTTGGCAGAACTGATTTCGTTAATGCAATTTGATGAATTGACAGATAAAGCCGTAGCGGAAAGTTCGGAGTGCCAACATAGAATAATAAAATATAACCATGAAAACTGTGCGTTTCTGATATATTCTCGCACGATTTTGTTCTACAAGATGTGGAAGAATGAACGGAATAACCACAGAATTAGAGAAATATAACTTACCAAATTTCTCACAACACACATGCTTCCAAAAATCGTAACGCAGTTAGGCGCATGATTACAATGGTGGACCAGTCGTATTCAGACGCTCCTAAACTCCACCAAAAATATTTCTTATAGCTCACGCCAACACAATCAATGAAATTAAAAATATATAACCTTTGGAATTGTAGTGGTCCACGATCGTAGACCGCGTATGTAACGAAAGGTTAAAACAAAGTTGAAGCTCACCTCGAAAGGACGAAGAAGGAAAAAGTTTGATAAGGATGTTGCTTTTCGATAAGAACGTTTTCCTAGCTAGTGAAGTTGAAGAAACAGAAATTTTGTTGTATTTTAAGTAATCGGAAATTTTTTCATGCTTCACAAAAACATAATTGATGAATATTTGCATAGAATTCAGATAAAACGAGAGTAAGATGAAAATAGAGAAAAAACGAAATCTATGTATCGGTAAATGAACCAGACGATATGCCAAAACAACTCCATGGCTAGGAAAACAGAGACGAGTGAGATAGTTGGTCATAAATCAGAATTGAAATACCAACCACATATCTATTGTTGTTGTTGCACGCTTCAGGTGAGAATATTTCGCATGGTAGGTAATATCAAACACGTCGTTTCTGTCGATCGATGAACGAATTTGTATTCGTGAATTTATATATTTCATCAACCATATCGGAGAGGGCCGGTGTCGTGTGCTACCGGTTATGTTAATACATATAAATTGGTTGAGTTTCGGCTCATTCTGAATGCTCCGGTGATATATCACCAGGGCGCTTTAATTGAAATGAGATTTCATAACAGAATAGCGCCCGTGCGACTTGGCGATATATCTTCGGGCACAGAAATCGCCCTTACCGACAGGATGCCTTATTCATCTATTTCTTGGGGCTACTGGAAATGCAATTATTAGTCTGTCGATTCTATATCGGCAAGAATATGTTCCTTCTTTCTCATCTGAAAACGTTCTTTCGACTTATGAGAACGATTTATATTGTTCACCGCACACAATGAATTCCTAGCAGAAATATCAGTTGCAGAATGGCGAATGCGCCAGATATTCCTTTGTACTATTCTTTTTGTCTTCCAGCCATATCAAGAAAGATTGAAGAAAACTTTTCTGCTTAATATTGATGAAAAATATAATCTTTAAGTGTACTAATGTATGCACTGCTTTTATCTTATTCTTCTCTCAGAATTGAAGCGAAAGTTCGGTCCAGACAGATGCAGAATGGCGAATGCGCCAGTTATTCTTTTGCGCTATTCTTTTTGTCTTTCAGCCATATCAAGAAAGATTCAAAAAAACTTTTCTGCTTAATATTAATGAAAAAATATATTTTTCAACTGTACTAATTTATGCACTGGTTTCATCTCATTCTTCTCTCATAATTGAAGCGAAAATTCAGTCCAGGTAGATGCAGAATGGCGAAGGCGTCAGTTATTTTCGGTTCAGAGTACAGATTGAAAGCATGTTTTGGACATCATGGGTAGAAGGCTTGGAAATTTACCTCAGCCCCCACGGAGTTTGGCGGCTCTGAGACATGAAGTACAGTGCATCCCATTTTGGGTGAGACAGCCAGGTTTCTCGCTTGTTATTAAAAATAGAGCCTTGCGATTTTCACGTTCCTGTTGAACTTTCAAAACCATACCCCGAAAAAAAATATTGAGTACGCCACTGGATTCTACGAAGAATTCTGATTCGGACGTAGTTTTTACCTCAGCATTATTTCTAATAACTTCGGAGATAAAGGAGGGGTCCGAAAAGTATCAATTTCCAAAATCGCCCTGTATCTCTTGAACGGAAACAGTTGTGCAAAATCTGATTAGACCAACTTGAGTTTCACGAAAAAGTAGGACTGGAACGTGAAAACCGCAAGGCTCTATCTTAAATAACAAGCGAGAAACCTGGCTGTCTCACCCAAAATGGGATGCAATGTACAGGTAGCTTGGGATAATATACCTCAAGGAGAAATAGACCATCCTATTGCAACAATGCCGAGACGTGTTGGGGAGTGTATAGATAATCGCGGTGTACAAACACATTACTAAAAAATTAAAAAAAAAATTGTAAACCCTTCAATTTTTTTTCCAAATTTCAATCATTTACTCCTTGCTATACTATCTATGTTTCACCAAAAAAAATTAAAAGTTAAACAATATGCATACATCTCGAGATGTTCCTACGTTTTTCTCATTCTCTCAACTCTGCAGTTCTGAAATAGTATCCAGCACGTTTCAACTAGAAAAGACCATGGATTTCATTAATGAATTAATCTATTTCTATCGATACAACGAGGTCATTGCATTTACATGAAGTAACATAGACCAATTTCCACAAAACGGATGCTCAATCTAAAGTGCTACTTGATAGTCATTCAACGTGATTCCAATTAGATCTGCACTCGTAGTTCTCGTTGTACATCTCATCAACATACCGAAATATTTGGTGGAGATTACCAACAGTCAGAGCGGCCATTCGGCAGTGTCGTAAAAAATGAAAAACACACCCTGCGATCAATGGAAATGAACAAATGGCTTTTCACATGGTACACTTTCAATTATTGGATGCATACACCATAAACTAACATATATTCCTTTCGCCAAATACAGAGGCATCTCGTCAGCTATTGAATAAGCAAAGCAACAATTGATAACTTTTAAATTAATGATTTTTTCATAGATATATTTTTCTTTGGTTGTTGGTGATTTCAGCTTGACGCAGATTTCTTCAAATTAATTATAGGTAAAATAATTTCATTTACGCGAAATATATAAGGCCAATTGTCCCCGGTCCGATGCATCTTGAGTTTCTATGAATTTGAGTTGTCCAAGTTCATGATCTCCTTATAAACACCCTGCCCATTTTGGTCCAAACCACAAACAGTCTTATAATACTACGTATTTGCAGAATCGAAAAAAAAAAATTCGAAAAGAGCTTCTCCTGTCGAAACATTAAAAAAAATGTGAGTCCTCATCGCCACCTTTTTTTTTAGAATCATGAACCGTGTAATAAAAAAAATTATCTAATGATGCAATGATATACTGAGTGTGCAATTTGAAACAAGGAAGTAGTAGTCAGTTTCTGCTATAACCGAAAGTTGTAGATATTTGAAAATATTTTAGGGAGAAAAATCATTGTCTCAAATCTCAATATGCTAATTTTCAGCTCAAGAATATGATTAGTTTTCCATAAACGTCCAATAGGCCATCCTCGTAAATCACCCTGTATAATAGCGAATGCATTTCTCTTAATAATAATATTCATTGGATATTGTTACGGAAAAAGTAAAATGCCAGGATGATATCTTAAAAATTTAACAGAAGAAACCTGATATCTACGCATTAGCCATTTGGTTAGATTCCAGTGTCAAAAAGTTAGATAATGAATAATTATATACGAAATTTTCATTTAATGTACAAGATGAAAGCCAAAATTATCTAAATATTTTAAACCTAACCAGGTGTCCCTATTATAATATGACACATACAAATCGAATATCTCCAAATACTGAAGTTTATTTCATATTCATTGACATTCATAGCATTTTATTGTTCACTTTATATTCGACGCCAGATATGAGCGAAGTTGGTGTCGAATACGATTCACTGTCAGTTTGGAAAACAGTTTTATTTTCATTTCCCGATTCGACGTTCGATATCCTTCACGTTCGGAACGGTTTGTATCGTCAATGGGAACGAGGCATAACTGATACAAATAAGGGTTAGCCTTTTTCGCAAGATCGATATATTCCAGAGTTCTGACCAGCTTCATAAATCATATCGGTATTGTTTTCGTTGTGACCATTTCCGCAATAAGCATCTACAAATAATTTTCGAAATCCAGATGTGCTTGCCTTGCGAAAATATTTATCACGTTTCTATTTCAGATATGGACGATCGTCCATTATAGTGAATGCACACTTTAGAAGGCTTCTGGCGGTAAACCGAGATAGTTGTTTATCTGGTTGAGATCGAAATTGCAAACACAACCTCAGAGGAGCATTTTCACACATTCGTTCCATTACATCCCATTTATGTCTAACTGTTCAATAAATGTTTGGCAATGAATACGAATTACTATTTATGTATTGTGATTTTGATGCAAAATATTTTTACTGCTTTTCAAAAAAACCGACTCAAAGATCTATACACGTTTGTATTCTATTGAATCATAATTCGAAACCTTTTTTCCAGTCAGAAGATTGTGAAGGGTGTTTTTTTTTAGAGCTATAGAACTTTAAATTGCAATAAAACAACGATGGATTATTCGATTGACATGAATTTTATTTATCCGCAAGATAATCTTGTGGCATTACATTTTAAATATGATTTCTGGCATATGACTGCAACGGCTGGCTCAGATGTAGTACAATCTGGACGTCCAATTTTCGATGACTTTTTCCAACATTTGTGGCCGTTTATCGGCAATAACACGGCGAATGTTGTCTTCCAAATGGTCAAGGGTTAGTGGCTTATCCGCATAGACCAATGACTTTACATAGCCCCACAGAAAATAGTCTAGCGGTGTTAAATCACAAGATCTTGGAGGCCAATTCACAGGTCCAAAACGTGAAATTAGGCGGTCACCAAAGAATTCTTTCGATAAATCGATTGTGGCACGAGCTGTGTGACATGTTGCGCCGTCTTGTTGGAACAACAGCTCCTGGACCTCATGGTTGTTCAATTCAGGAATGAAAAAGTTAGTAATCATGGCTCTATACCGATCACCATTGGCTGTAACGTTCTGGCCATCATCGTTTTTGAAGAAGTACGGACCAATGATTCTACCAGCCCATAAAGCGCACCAAACAGTCAGTTTTTCTGGATGTAACGATGTTTCGACATACACTCGAGGATAAGCTTCACTCCAAATGCAGCAGTTTTTTTTGTTGACATAGCTATTCAACCAGAAGTGCGCTTCATCGCTAAACAAAATAAAATGGACGTAGTGCGCGATACGTATTCCGCACAGAACCATTATATTCGAAATGAAATTGCACTATTTGCGAGAGTTGTTCAGGCGTGAGTCTATTCATGATGAATTGCCAAACCAAACTGAGAATGAATCACTTCACAGCTGTTAAATCGGTCGCCATCTTGAAAAGTAATGCCAACTTAAAGTTATATACCTCGACAAAAAAACACCCGTTAGTTCTCAAACATGCGTTTTCAAGGCCTCAACCGCATCTTCAGGCGATGAAAATGACTGAATCATCAACATGAATGACTAGATCATCAACATGAATGACTAGATCATCAACATATAAAATGGAAAAGTAATGACTTCTCTACCGTGATAATTGATGAAGACAAAATCAATTCTATATATTTATTTTCACAACAATTGTTTCGTCATGATAACATGACTTCGTCAGGTGAGCATGGTAACCGCTTCAATGGTTACTTTTTAATCATCAAGATGAATTTCCGACAAGTAAAGACTGAGACAATCAAACACAAAATCAATTCATTTGTTAATTTGGTTATTGAAAAAAAAAATGAAAATAACGATATGTCGGAATGAAATCGAATCAATTTCCATGAAAATTCATATTATCTATCGCAAATTTAAATAACACCTATCGGAACAATATTGTTATAGTTCGGCTCAAGGGCTCAGAGGTAATTTTCGGTCAATATATCCAACATGATAACTTCCATTAATTCAATGGTATGGACGATATCTACTGATTTTTTCGAATGACTGGTTCATCAACATATAAAATGGAAAAACAATGAGTTCTCTACCGTATTCGATTGGCAGAAATATCCAAAAATATCACCTCCCGAGCGTATTAAATACATATTGGATCGTATAGAGAAATCCCATCTATCCTATATTTGCGTTATCTCCGGTACATCATGTCCATACAAAAAACACTATGACACCATAAACACATAAAAATAAGTAATTTATAATTTTTTTTGAAAAATATTCTTGGCTATACAAAACATAAACTAGAAAAATTAATTAATGCTAATTTTTTGCCAAGTATTCGATATTCGAAAGAAACTGAATATTTAGTCCATCGCTCACCTAATTGATTCACATCGTTCGAGAAACCGGCATGCTTCTAATTTATTTTCTATAATCTGATAAATAAGTTTCAATAAATAATATATTTTCTGAACTAAACACTGCTTTCTCAATGAATATTACTTGTTAATTGTATTTACTACCTGGTGAAAAGTACGTGATCTCTACCTTACCCATCTATCGTCCACGACATGTTTTGAAAACGTACCTAAATTAAATCAGGTTAAGTCAAAAGATGGTAGTTCTAAGACATGCGTTTTGAAGGCCTCAACCGCATTGTCCACAAAGTTGAGTTTTTATTTCTGGGAAAGGGAAGAAGTCATTCATTGCCAAGTCGGGGCTGTAAGGCGGATGACCCATTAATTTGATTTTTTATGTGTCCTAACACTCATTCATTGCATTTGATGAGTGTGAGCTCGCATTCTCATGATGCAATATGATTCGTCATTTTTGATTTGTTCCTCTCAATATATCATCGCCAGAAGTTGAATTTAGTTGACAGATGCATTTTACCTAAGTTAGATCACGTAGAAAATTATCATTTTCAAAGCTCTAAAATTTTCACGAGTTAAATCTATATTTTGTATAGATGAAATTATCAATTTACTGTAGGTAAACAACAACAATTGTGCTCATACTTCAAAACATTATGAGTACTTACAACACAAAAAATGTTAAATTTTATGACGTCGATATTAGATTTCATCTTGGAATGTCAGTGTGGCCCTGTCTCAATACATAAATAGTAGCCCTCGTACTTACTTTTCTAAAGTGAATAGAAAGAATTGTCCCTCATGAATACAGGGTCCTGCAAAAGTGCGTTGGGCTTCCATTGCTGCCAAACCAGACGTTTTAGAAATTTAGTTAAAAAGCATTCCCTTGTACTTTCAATTCTGCATCTCCGGAAGATGAAATGGTTTATATGATTTTCATGTTGGGGCAGTGCCACAGAAACAGTTTATTAGCCAGACATGAGTCGAGTTTTCGGATACATTTGTACAGATTTGTAGAGACAGGAGATGTCAAGTATAAAAAAGAGGAGAGGATAAAATCGGTCACTAACGAAGACAAGGAGCTCGAGGCTTTACTGCATGTAATTGAAAATCCACACACAAGCCAAAGGGATCTTGGTGAAGCCTGTAGTATAAGTGAGCGTTCAGTTCAAAGAATCCTCAAAAATAATAAGTATCATGCCTACCACATTCAGATGCACCAGGCGCTTACCGATAGCGATTTTGAAATCTGTCTGAATTTCTGTAACTGGGCAAGTTCTCAAATTGAACAGGACCCTATAGTTTTTGAATTTGTTCTTTTCAGTGATGAAGCAATCTTCCACAATTCCGGAACCATCAATATGCACAATTTTCATTATTACTCTGTAGAAAATCCAAGAATTATAAGGAAAATAGACAATCAACACAGGTTGAAATGATATTTTTCGTGTCTGCTGGATACAGGAGTGAAAATAATCCTAAGGTTACTTCCGAAAAATGTAAGGTTTAAAACTGTGTACATCATCATGGATAAAAATGCAGGGTGTTACATTTGAAAAAATCGAGAAAAGACAATTTGAAATTATTCATATTTGGACATTGATAACGGACATCTTTTATGAGAGAGGTTGATCATCTAGGAAGGTTGACTAGGCAAGTTCTTAAGTTGAAAGAAATTCTGATCAAATTCATGTTTCCATCGCTTTTGAAAATCAGTAAAGGGCTTTTACCGAACTACTGTTTCGTTGAAATTTTGCAGTTTTTTCTGAATAAAACCGTACCGTTGGAAAAATATCCCTAATATTTTGCATTATGATAGAGGTATTGAAGAGCATTGAAAATATGCAAAAATATAAGGGGTGTTCCATTTAAAAAATCACCCATCTGTTAAATAATTTTATTTGGGAATAACCTGTATATCAGAAAATAATTTCTTGAGAAGCATCATTGAAAGTACAAAGGGAATGCTCTACAACTAAATTCCTGAAACGTCTGGTTTGGCAGCTATGAAAGCCTAACGCACTATTGCAGGACCCTGTATATCTGATGAGTATTCATTAAAGAAAGCAGTTTAAACAATAAAAAGTTTATTATTGTCATAATAATAGTAATAACAAACTTCTGACTTCAAGTCGAAATTGGTTCTCCATATTTCGGAGAAACGTCCATCTATTTGGTGTTCCTCCGTATTTCGGAGAAACACCAAATAGATGGACGCTGAACAAAATGAAAATTGGTCATCTGTGAACAAAATCGGTCACTCGATATCTCGAATGGACATTCCAGAGAGATTGGGAATTCGACAGAGGAGGAATACCCTTATTAGAACGCAATCTATTAACAAGCAGATGCGATTATTAAACAGATGGCATGATTGATGTCTGCTTTCGAAAGTTATTCCATCTAGAAGGAAATTATACGAGTTACTTTCAGTTATGAATGGATCCTCGTTTCTATTTGAAGGATATAGACGACACCAGATCAACTGATATTCAAATAGGCACTTCCATGAAATCAGTTTGTGGCTTGAGTGGGAGGATTTCCAACAACTCGAATGAAAATATAGATTTCTTGCGAAATATGTAACAAGCCAATTGAAAAACACATTTTTTTGGAGAATCGATTTTATTATTCAACATAGTTACCTTCGAGGGTGATACAGCGATTATAGCGATCTTCCAACTTTTCGATAACATTTTTGTAGCACGATTTGTCTTTCGCTTCTGAATAGGCCTCAGTTTCGGCGATTACTTCTTCATTGGCGCTAAATTCTTTCCAGCGAGCATTCTTTCGAGGTTTGAGAACAGGAAAAAGTCGCTGGGGGCCAGATCTGATGAATACGGTGGATGCAAAAGCAATTCGAAGCATAATTCATGCAATTTTGCCATTGTTTTCATTGATTTTTGACACGGCGCATTGTCTTGATGAAACCGCACCTTTTTTCTCTTCAAATGGGGCCGTTTTTTACCGATTTCATCCTTTAAACGATTCGATAACGTTACATAAAAAACGCTGAAAGATACTCTTTGAAAAATTCTATTCCAGGATATCAACACAAAAGAAAACCTGAATTCAAATGTTGCAATCGTAAAAAGACATTTTTCATTGAAATTTTTTCTTTATTCCTCCACATAGTTACCTTCAAGAGTGAAACCTATTATGTTTTAATTCATAATTTTCATGTTCTGTCATATTTTTTGAATGGTCAATATATGTCGTCAATTATGTATTCACGTTGTAATAATTGATAGCGACAAAACAAAACAATTTATTTGGTGATTGGTAAAAATGAAAATAACGATATATCGGTATGAAATTAAGGCGAGTTCGATGAAAATTTATATTAACGTAAATTTTAATAATATCATTTGAAACAATAGTGTTGTAGTTTGGCCCATTGGCCCAGAGGTAATTTTTGGTTCATATATCCAGCATGATGTTTCGAATGACTGGATCATCAACATATAAAATGGAAAAGTAATGAGTTCTCTACCGTAATAATAGATAAAGACTAATCAATTCATTTTTTAATTTGGTGATTGGAAAAGATGAAAATACCGATATGTTGAAATGAAATTGAGGCGAATTCTACGAAAATTCATATTATCTACCGCAAATTTGAATAACTCCTATCGAAACAATATTCTTGTATTTAGGCTCATGGGCCCAGAGGCAATTTTCGGTTCATATGTCCAGCATGATAACTTCCATTAATTCAATGGTATTGACGATATCTACTGATTTTTCCGAATGACTGGATATTCAACATATAAAATGGAAACGTGATGAGTTTTCTATCGTATTCGATTGATAGACACACCAATTTATTTGTTAATTTGGTTATTGGAAAAAATTAAAATTACGATGTATCGGAATGAAATTGAGGAGAATTCTACGAAAATTCATATTACCTACCACAAATTTGAATAACACATATCGAAACAATATTCTTGTGATTAGGCTCATGGGCCCAAAGGTAATTTTCAGTTCATATATCCAACATGATAACTTTCATTAATTCAATGGTTTGGACGATATCTACTGATTTTTTCGAATGATGGGATCATCAACATATGAAATGGAAACGTGATGAGTTCTCTATCGTATTCGATTGATAGAGACACAACAATTCATTTGTTAATTTGGTTATTGGAAAAAATGAAAATTCCGATATGTTGAAATGAAATTGAGGCGAATTCTACGAAAATTCATATATCCTACCGCAAATTTGAATAACACATATCGAAACAATATTCTTGTGATTAGGCTCATGGGCCCAAAGGTAATTTTCGATTCATATATCCAACATGATAACTTACATTAATTCAAGGGTTTGGACGATATCTACTGATGTTCTTGAATGATTGGATCATCAACATATAAAATGGAAACTTGATGAGTTCTCTATCGGATTCCATTGATAGAGTCACAACAATTTATTTGTTAATTTGGCTATTGGAAAAAATGAAAATTACTATACGTCGGAATGAAATTGAGTCGAATTCGAAGAAAATTAATATGACCTACCGTAAATTCAAATGACATCTATCGAAACAACATTCTTGTAGTTCGGCTCATGGGCCCAGAGGTAATTTTCTGTTCATATGTCCAACATGATAACTTCCATTAATTCAATGGTATTGACGATATCTACTGATTTTTCCGAATGACTGGATCATCAACATATAAAATGAAAAGGTAATGAGTTCTCTACCGTATTCGATCAGTAGAAATATCCAAAAATATTGCTACATCGCCTCCCAAGCGTATTAAGTACATATTGGATCGTATAGAGAAATCCCATCTATCCTATATTTGCGTTATCTCCAGTACATCATTTCCATACGAAAAACTACCATTCCAGGAACAAATAGAAAGATGTAATTTATAATTTTTTTGAAACAATATTCTTGGCTAAACAAATAAACATAGTGAAATAATGAATGAATTCTTGAAAGGTTTGATTCTGAAATTTGCAAATTTCACAAAAATAAAAGATGCATCCCTAAATGATCAACATCTGGAAACCCTTTAATATATTTTCTGCCCTAAACGTTACTTTCTCAATGAAAATGATGCACATATTACTTGTTAATTGTATTTACTACCTGATGAAAATTACGTGATCTGTACCTTACCCATCTGTCGTCCACGACGTGTTTTGAAAACGTACCTCAATTAAATCAGGTTGCCTTGTCCGTTCAAACTTTTGCCCATAAAATACATCAGTCTGTGATATGAGTTTCATAACTGGATAATTATATTAATAACAAGGAAACTATTTATGAAATTAATGTAATAATGCAGAGTAAATTACCCATCAACCTCTGAAGGTTGTGAATGAATTATAAATAAGTTTCCCGAAAAATTTCACGAATTCCTCTCATCCAATTAAAGTTCATTAAAAATTTACTGATTTTTTCCACTTTGATTCCTGCATTTGTGAATAGAGAATCACTAAGTGCATATCAGATGAAATCACGAGATTGAATGAGTTAAAATTCAAAAAAACCATTAAACGCATATTGATTGAAAAATCTTATTATACTATAGCGGAATACTTTGCAGATGGCCATTTTGCATAAACTTTGTTGGCTTATTTTTAGTACTAGTTTATCACATTAATTTTGATCAGTTGTGTTTATTTTTCCTTTTACTAGAAACTTATCTCATTTGACCTGTCCAATACATTATTTCTGTAATGCCGAAGAGATTATTAAAGAATTTCCCGACATTTGCCTATACGCGTAGGATTTCTCCTCGCCGTCGGCTTCTCACTCCCCGCTAAGACGAACATTCACTCAATCCCAGATATTTAAAATATCAGAAGGGTAGAGCTCGGTCGTGTCCGGTCCTTGTGGTCCCCCTGGTTCTTGTCGAACTTCTGGTCCTCTTACACGTGATCCTTGGACCTGTCCTTCCCTTCCTAGGAATTTTCTCACCGTCCTTGCAGTTCCTAAATGAACAGCTTTTTGCATTATATTACATATATATTCACTAAGTCCCAGTTGCTTGATATTCCTCTTGATATTTTTGAGCACTATTCCAGTTGTTGAGATGATACTTGGAATAGTATTCGTTGATATCATTCCCCACTGACGCTTTATCTGAAATTCGAGGTCCCTATATTTTGAAATTTTTTCGACCTCCTTTTGACGCAGGTTGCTGTTATTTGGTATTACTACGTCAACGGGTAATGCTGTCTTTTGATGTTTATCGACTAGTAATATATCTGGTCTATTGTGAGGGCTTGTTTTTTCAGTCAGAACTGTACGATCCCAGTACAGCTTATAGCGTTCGTTTTCCAGGATGGTCTCCGGTCAGTACTTGTAATATGGCATTTTTTCAGAATGAATTAGTTTCAATATGGTTGTCCATTCTTGGTTTAGTGTCTTTACTACTGCATCGTGTCTCTCTTTATATTCATTTCCAGGAAACAGTAATAGTTCGATCCTTTATGATGTGCCTGCAGTAATTTCTAGTTGAGATCACTTGATCTTGGATGGCTAAAATAAAACCTTCCGTTTCTGGGTACATTGCACCTGATGTGAGCCAATAGTTCGACGCTTCAATGTCGATATGATCCTGGTTCACCTCGTGGAAATGTCTTTCATGCAGGGGTTTCTCTCTCCATCCGTGCAGTTTTTCTTGGTTTGTCTGGTGGTTGTATGAAAATTACTCCTTGTGAAGTTGTAAAGGTGTTGATTCGTCTGCTTCACACAGTATTTTGTAGAACTGTGATGTACTTGCTTGATATCTGAAGTAATCTCGTTGGTTTTCTATCTGCCCACTAGCAAGTTACATGATGTCCGTTAGACCCCTGCCTCCTTTATTTCTCGGCAGTGTAGTCCTCTCAATGCTGCATTTCGGATGGTGCTTGTTTGCTTTCGTCATCAACGTTCTCATTTTACGTTGCAAGTTTTCGATGTCTGTTTTGCTCCATCCATCCAATTATTATTATTATATATCAAATAGTAGGCTACTCAATTGAAAAATATTAGTCCTATATTGAATTCCTGAAACATTGAATTGAAAAAAATATCTAATTATTCATTCGAAAAAACTATAAAAATTTCTAATAATACGTAACCATTATTACGTGATCAGAATCGAATTTATCGTCATTTATGTTTGTTCCGTTGCGTTTTATGCTTCGTTCTAAATAAACACATGTTGCGAATAAAATATACACTGAAAATTTCATCGAAGAATTCATCTTTCCTATTACAAGTTTATCGAACTCTACCCGCGAACAGATTACTTAGAATGTTATACCTCAAAGTAATCCTCTCAATCGAATACTGCTTCTGAATAAAAATAAATTTATTTTTTTCTGTTTTGATTCGATTCATTGAACGTGGCATTCAAAGCGATTTTCTCTATTTCTTCGAAGTTAAATTTCGTGGAAGGAGATTTTCAGTGAAATCGAGGAGGATTTTGGAG
Source organism: Harmonia axyridis (assembly GCF_914767665.1). Taxonomy (NCBI): domain Eukaryota; kingdom Metazoa; phylum Arthropoda; class Insecta; order Coleoptera; family Coccinellidae; genus Harmonia; species Harmonia axyridis. The sequence goes on from NC_059508.1 coordinate 5,862,058, forward strand.
TATCAGAGAAATCTGCATCGACGTAAATATAGTTGAATAAGCGAGAAGAATAATTGGCGTAGTTATATACAGATAAGTGCGAAAGGTATTGATGTTCTTCCACGAATTCAAAATCCAAAAGCAAGCCACGAATTGAAATCTTTCTGTACGAGTATTATACCTAATTTTCCCTAATTCACCGAATTTTCATTGAAATTGATGGATTATTTCAATTATGAATATCGTTTAGTGTTTTTTGCATTTAATAATGTGACTTGGCAATTTTCTGTTTCACGAATTTGACAGAAAATAGATAAATCCATGACTGGAGACTTCCGAAATCCAACACATAATAATAACATATAACCATCAAATATATGCAGAATATATTTCTGCACGATTTCATTCTACAAGATGTGGCGGAATGAACAGAAAAGTCACAAAATTTGGCAAATTGATCTCTTCATGACGATACTTATTTTTTCCAATTTCGAAAAATTGGAAGAAAAGAGCACCTGCCAAAAAGTACCATTTGGAAAGGATTATGAATCTTCTTGTTTATTTTCCTATGAATTCAAGAAACTGTATCTAAATATACCTATTGTCTATTTGAATCGACAGTAATATTTTCTTTCATTTTCAAAGTGTAAGCATTGTAACTCATCTTATGAAGAGGCTTCGTCATTCTCAAGTTCGAGGAATCTCTATAAAGTTGCAGGAAGAGGAACGTGAGAGGCGTGACAACTTTGTACCTCCAATTTCTGCTCTTGAAAATGATATCATTGAAGTAGACCCTGATACTAAGGAGATGCTCAGGCAATTAGATTTCACAAATTTACCAGGGTTACAACTTACCCAGCCCAATACAAATAATTATAACAGAAGAGTGTAAGAATGTTTAATTAAACAAGTTAAAAAAAATGCATGCAGGAACTGTGTAATGGGTATAATTATCAATATCTGAAGGCGGTTGTTCCTTAAGGATACTATATATAATTATCGCCTTTATTTAAATATTTGACTTGTTTTTTGTCCTTGATTCGAGTCTGAATCTTCACTTTTTTCAAGTTACATTTCAAGATCTGAATCAATAAGTTTGAATCCAATCGAAACTCTTTCGAATTCATGGAACTTAACCTTCAAAATGAACTCCACAGATTTTCGGTGCTCAAATGTTCCATCAGTATAACCTATCGACCAACTCCTTCAAACCATTCTGAGATTAATATTTGAAAGAATTCATGAAGATAAGGAGGAACCTCCTCGTTTATGGTTATTCGTTCCTCTCACGTAAAAGAGAGAAGGAAAATATTCGAATCAGAACCGTTCGAACATCCTGAAAAAGTCCCCTACCCTAGTAAGATGCCGTAACAATTCAGATTCTCTCAAGCTTGAAAATGAATTTTGCCATTGTCGACAAAACGCGTAAGAGGAAAAGCCACAATGTGATATAATCTTCACGAATTCACGACAAGAATTTGAAAAACATTTTAATTGAAGTTGCTAACTTGCATATTTGGTATGATTAACAAACATAGCTGAAAAATATTGCTGGGGCAAAAATCCTATGGAAACTTTGGTGGGAATATTAATTAAAACGGGGAAAGGCATTACCATTTCCCTTTTTCGAATTGAGGACGTTTTCATTCACAATTCCGGAAGGCACAGTGTCCAGTATTCAAGTTGCCTTAATTAAAAAGGAATCCAGAAAACTTCAACAGAAACTGAAAACTTCTACTGACATTCAATTGTATGCTATCGACTAACGTTTTCATAATATAAAATATTAGGTATAGTAAAAAAATCCATAATTTTTCCACTAGATGTCGTTAGCAAGATAAGATTTTATACTACAAAAACTTTTGTTACAGTTTTGTGATTAGTTGCCTCAGTTAAGTTTGTTGACTCGTCAAAGGTGAACGCTAGGAAAGAGAAAATACCCTATATTTTAATGCATATATATTATGTACTTCTTTTTACTCCACCTTATAATTGAAGATATTCTGCAGAACACATTCTCATACATAACATAGGTAGGTACTTCAAAACCAGTAAATTCTTATCGAATATTGAAATGAAAGTTATCCCTATAATGTTCAAGTTTTGCAGTGTCAGCTATTGAAAAAAAAAATTAAAAAAATACGCTTGAAAGGAGAACGACCATAGACTGGACAAAACCTACGTCTATCGCTACTCATCTTGTATAACAACACGTTACAGTCTCATCCGAGATTTCTGCTAGTCCAATATAATATTCTATATATTCTGTGTTGCTTGTGAATCATATCAAATAAATATATTATTCGATCCAAGAATGTTGGAATGTCAAAAACAGTCGAAGAACAATAAATGAATCCGTTTGAATAACCATATAGGCTGTGATCAACTCATCAACTGATTCTGTTTTCCATTTAGTTCGCTAATTGAACTGTCTGTGATGAAACCACATAGTTGCAGTTGCAGATTTCATAGTGTCATATTTATTGCTGATTGTCCAGGAATTGAAAACGCACTAACAAAGTGGCTCCTTTCTTTTGCATTCAATTTATGCAGGGAATTGATTGTCATGGAAAAAAAAATTTCCATACAATTGAATCGTTGGAAAAGATCTAGACTACATTCGAAAATAATTCCCGTTTATCATTTTGGCCTTTTTTCATTTCATTTTTCTGTCATTTGTGAATTTGCAAACAGAACAGCCTAGTGTTCTTTTTCGTTGAAGGAAAAACCATATTCCAAGAAACTGCAATAATTATAGAGGTGAGATGAGTCTTCAATTATGATAATGAGAATTGAATAGAGCCTTTGAGAACAAAAAAACATTTATAAAACATGACAAAGATCAAATTAAGTAATGAGAGAAGTTATAAATCCAAATGCCTAACTGTAGGAACAAAAACCATTGTGTCACTTCCCATTCCATTTCATTTCCATCTCCTTTGAATTTATCACAATAATTTTTTTAGTGGTAAGTGAATTTGTGAATTCAGGGCTGAGGTCGCAGTCTAGGGGTTTTCATCATTGTACACTGAGTCTAATTCTTATTAATTACGTGCCAGTTGAAACACAGAAGGCCGTGGAAAGTGCCGTCGTTTGTTCACAGCGCTTGCCTTGATATTCATTTATTATCCGAAAACTGTTTGGTTAACTGAGGAGATGCATGCTTTAAGTTCATAATGAAACGTTTTGTATCGGTGCAATCTGCGAAATGATCGTTTTGGATTCGTATTTAAAACAGGGATTCTCTTTAGTAGATAGTCAATTTTTACAATGTGTCCCCAAAGTATGGAACAAATTCATTTTTAGCTAAACAGACTATTTTAAGAAATAATCCTGAAACACGTCGATTTTTTATTTTAGTTTACCTTATTTTAAAATGATAAGCTTATATACTGGGTGAATTACTTCCGAGTAATAACGACACCGTCATTTTTTTTTAATTGAACACCTCCATTTTGTCTCAATTTTCGGATTACTCTACCTGAGCTGATTCCCAAAATGTACCACATGTTGATTTCAATTGGTACAGGGTGGACAAAAATACAATAGTTTTGTGTGTGCTCATAAAGTAACGCGTAATATTCTTTATTAGTTTAATTAACAATATTATCGAAAATACTTATTGTCTAGCGGCAATTGGTTTGAATGTAACACAATGTAGTTTGTTACATTTTTAGATTAATAAAAATGAGCTGTTTCCAAACATGTTTGGTACTTGTGGTCTAGCTGACAGAATATGAGAAATTATTTTTTATCAATTTAAAAACATGTTATGACTGTTACAAACTACAGGGTGTTACATTCAAACCAATTGCAGCTACACAATAATAATTTTTGATAATATTGATAATTTAACTAAAAAAAAATGTAACGCGTTACTTTAGAGCACACACAAAACTATTGTATTTTGGTCCACCCTGTACCAATTGAAATCAAGATGTGATACAATTTTTGAATCAGCTCAGTTAGAGTAATCGGAAAATTGAGACAAAATGGGGGTAAAAAATGACGGTGACGTCATTACTCCAAAGTAATTCACCCTGTATATTATATTATTATTTTAAAATACGGTAAATTAAAACGAAAAATCGACTTGTTTCAGGATTATTCCTCAAAATGGTCTGTTTAGTTGAAAATGAATTTGTTCCATACTTTACGGACATAGTGTATAATGATTCAAAGTCGCTTTATCGTATTAACAATTTATTTATTATACCTATAGATAGATAGATAGATGGGTAATTTATTGAAGCTCTTTTACAAAAATTCATTGTTTTGCACACGTCATAGGATTCAATGAAAAATACAACTTCGAAATGGTATAAATAATTTCTCATCATTGTCAAAATATAAAAACAGTAGAAATAACTTAATAATACAATTCTTAAATGATACAGAGTATCATTTTCAAAATATAAAAGCATTACTCAATAAAGTAATAACTTCGAAATGGTGTAAAGTATTTCTCATCAATGTCAGAATATAAAAAGAGTAGAAATAACTCAATAAAGTTATACAATTCTTAAATGTCATTAAATTGTCAAAATATAGAATATTAATGCATTACTCAATAAAGTTATACGACTATGAATTATATAAAATACCATTCCTCATTACAACTTTACAACACAAAAAATTAATCAATTTAAAAGAGATTAAAAATCCAAACTACTGGACAGGAACTCTTGGACACTCCAGAGCGCATGCTGCCGCAGAAATTCACCGTATAGGCAGTTATGTGTTCTTCGAAGGAGTAATTGGCACACAAAGGAGCTGCGAAAGCTCCTGATTTCATCTCAGAGTTTATGTACACAATAAAATTTGCTGTGTTTTTTTCTCCGAAAAATTTAATGACGTCATATTTTTGTTTGACTGTCGCTCAGCTTTCTGCGTTCATCAAGTTAAGTATGAATTGGGGAGTATTGAACGTGATAAGTTGCCATAATCTCGAACGTATTTGGCTACGAGGGGGTTAGAATGTTCTGCATTACTTCCCCTCGATATATTCAATAATCAAAGTTCACGGTGAATTGTTTGTTTGCTCAGATGGAACGTTTACTTGATCTTGCAAAACCGCCATGGGTAACATTATGCCTGCGCTCTGTTCGAAGTAGTTGCTTTGTTTATCACCTTTCTACAACAAGAACTGTGATCAGCTGCCTGATATCGGAATAAATTAGTCCTTGTACCTACCCCTTCAAGCTTCATTAATATACATACAACGCTGTTTATTCCGTGAAATGCAGCTAAATAGGGATTTATTTTCGCCTCAGATGCAATATGGAGTCTCTTCAGCTCAACTCTCGAAAGATGGGACACACATTGAAATCTCGATTAGCTAGCATTTGTTACATAGGAGAACAACTTCGCTTCCGCCTTTTTTATCTCGAAATTCGAGGCTCTATTGTGCAAATCTGGTTATACATATATGATTCAAAATATTGTCTTTTGCTGCCACTACTTCCTCCCATCTTTCAGGCAACGTACGAATCCTGCGTTGAAAAAATGGTCATCTTTTGAAGCGATCCACGAATCGATCCAATTTTTAACATCTTTAGAAGACCGAAAGTGCTGGTCAGTCAGGACATGCACCATTGATCGGAATAAGTTATAGTCCGAGGAAGCAACGTCTGGAAATACAGCGGGTGGGGTAGGACTTCTCATTTCAACGTTTCCAAGTATGTCTTGACCACTTCCGCAACATGGGATCGAGTATTGTCATGCTGTAAAATTACTTCATCATCTCTCTCGTTGTAATGCGCCCGTTTGTGTTTCAATGCTCAGCTCGAACGCAATAAGTGTGTTCGATAACGGTCGGCTGTGATTGTTTCATTCGATTTTCACAATTCATAATGCACTACGCCGAGCTGGTCCCACCAAATACTGGGCATGACTTTGGAACCGTGAATATTCGGTTTGGCACTCGCCGTGGAAGCATGGCTGTGATATCTCTCATGATGGGATTGTCGTAATGAACCATTTTACGTCTTCAGTCACAATGGGAAGCCGAAAGCCTTCCGTCTTTGCCTTTGCAAGCAGCTGTTCACAAGCAAAAAAACGCCGTTCAACATCTCTCGGCGTACGCCACCCAATTTTCTTGTTTCTGAATCATTCCCATGGCTTCAATTCTGCATTTTCGCAAAACTTTTCTCTTCCACCACTATGCTGGTTTTCGACTTCAAAATCACCGTTCTTGAAGCGTTAGAACCACTTTCGACACGTTCTTCCACGAGTAGCGGTCTCACCATAAGTATTTGAGAGCATTCGATGAACCGCAGCCGCAGATTTTTTCACATTGAAGCAGAAAATCAAAACCTCCCGCAAATGACGAGAATTTGGCTGGTGAACTGACATGTTTAATCGAGAATAACTTTATGATGCAGACACAAATCGACTAATATTTTGGCGTTATGTTCAAAAATACGTAAGCTTATTGTATAACATCTACGATCTATTTATTTCGACTTCGACTTACCTCTACAGCCATCTATTGCAAAATGACCTAATACTTCGAAGTTTTGAAAATTGATTTCTGAACATATATTGTTTCTTGGGAAAACCATATCTTGAATGTTGGCTGGATATCATTTTCATGATATTTATCTAATGTCCGAATCAAATATTAGTTGGATTAGGTTCGAAACATTGATAAAAGTCCCAAAAATATTCACCACGATGACAATCATCTTTTTTGAATCTCCTTGTATGATGACGCGGCTTCTTCAATCGAGGCTAATTTTCTAAGTAGAGAAGGAGTTCTATTGAAAATACGTTTCAGAGAGCGCTTTTTGCTTAAGATATTCATCAAAGTTTTTCAAGTACCAATACACCGAGATTGGCTTCGCCTCTTGAAGTTTAGCAACCAGGATCAATTAGACAAACTGTTTTGGGATAACATACCTTGTTGGAATTTTTATTGTGAAGGAAGATCAGAATTTTGATAGCACACAAATAATCTGAGGAATTGATCGTATAATTTTTCTGGCATAATTAAATTAAAAATATCTGATATTCAGTATGATTCACCGCTATGGTCTTTTAACTAATTATGATCAGTTCACTTTGTGTGTATTTCAGATTTCACGTGCTCAATAAAACTTTGGAAATATATTGTCCATAAATTCGTGTAACGTCGTGTACTCGAATAAGATTTCTTTTGAATCACAGGATTGAAACATAAAATATAGAGGGAAAGAAGAGGATGAAACGAATACTCAACAGAATTATTTTATCGATTTCACAACCAGTATCTCATCAACCATAAGTCGTAAACATATGCCTACCGTTTTGATGCCTTAAAATCAGGCGAAACAACTATTAGTTCCCATATTTCTCCATTTCAAGTCTGAATTCACATTAGTGGATTCGAAGACCAGAGTTCTCCATATATTTTTTAATGAAATATAGGTTTGAAAAATCACGGATTTAACATTTCGATATTAAACGTCAGGTGAGATGATTAATTGATGGATTCAATTCATGAATTATTAGCGGTATGTTTTATTGAAAAATTTAAATACAGACTGCATTAAAGGAGAAATAATTTATGAAGATATTTAAAATTCCAAAAATACGTGATATTTTGGATTACTAAAAAGCCCAGAATTATCTGACTGTTGAAAATGTGGCCGCTTAAGCTCTCAGCATTATATTCATTGATGAAGTATTCAAAATTCATTTCAGTTGATGTTTGAAACAGAATATTATTTTATGGCACTAATTGCTTTTCATTTAATGTCATATCAGTAAAGTGCGTAAATTATACTGAATCTGCACCCAAATTGCAGAGTAATTCAATTCACACACGCAAAAGGCAATCAAATACGATATGCATATCATTCCAACAGGTTGAAATGCAATACAGTCAATAACTTTATTGAACCTTCAGAAGGTAGAGTAACTCTGAATCCTCTCCAGAAAACTTTGAATAATAATGTTTGATGCTTATGAACAGTTGAATTGTGATTGGTTCGTGAAAATACGAAGTAACTAAAAGGCTACTTATGGTATTTATGAAATGACTTAGTTTATCCTCGATTTCCATAATATCTGTTTTATCGAATTTTGAGAATTTTCAACAACAGACCAGAAACATAATTTCTCCTTAGTTTGTTTGGATCCGAGAAAAAAAGTCACCGTATCAAAATAAGTCAGGTACTGACAGACCATATGTGCATTATTCAACAAGATGCCGAACTATCTGAAGATATTATCCAAAAATGAATTCGTAAAAATGATGAACGCTATTCTCATTCAAAAAAACCTTTTATTCTGTTGATCAGTTTATGGCATTCCAGTTTAAAAAATTTTAATGTGTTTTGATGAATTTACCAACTTCTGAGTGGCTCTGTGAATTCATCAACCAAACTAAAAATCGAAGTGCTGAGAAAGTTCGAGAGCAATATAGGAAAAACTAATACACAGCATTTCAGTGGATATGATGGATGAAGTAATATATCAGATCATATTGAATTTTAGATTGAAAAGGTAAAATAATCAATCGAATTTTAAGAATTCTGAACTAACTGACTCAATGACATCATCACCTTAAAACAGTTCTGCAACATTTGAAATATTTAATTCAATTCACATTCACATGAAATAAATAATCTGAAGAATTCCAGAATGGATTGTACAATTCTTTAACCAGAAATAATCAATATAATATTTCTAATTTATAGTTATTTTGTGTGTTTTATCTCGAAGCCAAGATAAAATTGCCCAAGCTGAGAAAATGAAATTTTTGGTAGCTTGGGGGAATCTCAGATTTTAATGTTCTTTCTGAATAATTGAAGCTGAACAACCTAAGCCCTTGAAAATTCTCAAAAGATTATCAAGTAGCGAAGTTGAGGATAACCCTATGCGGAAATTGCTACTTCGTTATTTGAGCTTCTAGAAATTTTCGACTTACCCTTTGAAGACTGAAGTTATTATTTCAATTTATAGACAGGGTGTACCTATTTATGATGTTTGGATATAAATATCTTTGATTGTTTCAACTGTAATCTCTCAAAGTGTTGTTTATATAGATGTTATGTTATCAATTTGTTGATTGCAAATTTTCCGAAAACACTGTAATTGTGGTCGAAACAATAACAAACCTTCGAATGAAAAATATGAAGTGTCTGTATGTAAACATGGTATATTACTATTAGTATTCCAGAACGATATATTGCGATTTCGGTAAATACAATTTGCTGAATGAATCCTGTTAACCAAGCAGCAGTTCATTTATGACTGAATGAATTTTCCGCAACAATGAAAGGCTATTTTATTCAGAAATTCCCGATGTGAATTCCCTCAATATTCTAAATAATACGAATTCGTCGGGTATATCGAATCATTTGTTAGGGGTTTCCCATTCATAAACGTTTCAAATAGCACATATTATATTTTCTCCATTCAAGAGACATTTTCTCCATTCAAGAGACATTTTCATTGAAAAGGGGCGGGCAGATGTACAGTCGAACAATAAAGTCAATTTCTTCAAATTTAATATGATAACAGAGCAAAAATGTTCTGAAGGCCAGATATCTTTATTTTCTGAATTCGTCAACAACATTCTATGATTCGCAGAATTGTAATAGGATTGTTTCAATCTGACGATATCGAGATTGGAAAATGAACATGCCTTCGGCCTATTCCATACATATCAAAAACACCATTTTTTTTGCTTGAAATATTAGTTTGTGTGACTGCAGCATCCATAAATTAACGTAGGCATCTATGAAGGATTATATTATTGTTGAAGCATCGAATTTGATTATACCAAACCCATAAAATGATAATCGTAACTGATTTTCATTCAGGAGATTCTTCGTTTTAGAATTTTTTCATGAAGTATTTTATTCAGGGGTATCCAGCTTAGGATTGAGATAGCTTCAAAGAGAAAATAATGTTAGCATGAAAGAATTCATGGGAAATGCATGTGTGTCCAACTCCTTTATTTTGTTCACGTGAGAGCCTCCTGAGTTCAACCGAATGAAATCCATATTCTTCGATTTTGTCGTATAATAAAACGATATTTATTTTTTCCTAAGTGTCTCCTTTATAGTTTTCATAGAATTCCTTGATCCACTTGATGGTCTTAGGAAAAATAATGTGTGTCCAAATCCTAAGGCTTTAAAAAGAAGATTGTCGGAAAAATTATTCAAGGGGATGAAATCCCACTTCTACCCAAGAAGGGAAATACTTTTCTTTTCGGTATTCGTCAAGAAATTAACATAAACTGGAAATGCCCAGATTTGTGCGAAAAGCAGGGAGAAAGGAGAATATCGGACTGAAGAAATTAATGGATTAAATTGATTTTTGCGAAATTTGTTGGCCATTTTTCAAACAGTGGATAATTACTTCGATTGCCTGAAGACTCGAGTTTCCCCACCTGTGAGTTTCGGGATGGATATTTATTTTTCAATCTCTGCAATTTCAGCAAACGAGATTTCGATTTTCGGTACTTCCAATTAACCATTGGCATCAAACGAAGGTGGGAAAGTTTCAATTAAACTCGCTGGTTTTTTGCATTACGATCATACATACCGCAAATCAGATCGAATTTCATCGTTGCTAAGGCAACATTGTCAGTGAATGTAACTAAATAAGACACTTAATTAATTACACCCACTCCTAGAATCATTTCTACAATGGAAACTTATGAGTATCGAAAATTATAGGGTGAGTCAATAGTGCTCGATCATTCGAGAACTCTTGGAATTGATGTGATATCAGTGCGCAAAACAAATATATCAACCTGTTTGCTTTCTTAAATTATGAAATTTCAGGAAATAATCTAAGAATCATAATTCAATGCAAGCGTTTGCTACCTGCCTCGAATTTGACATATTCAAGTATCTGACAAAAAAAATTATCTTTTCAAGTCGATTTGACTACTCATCGAGTGATAAACTCAAGGAATTTCAACGCTTATTCAGTTTCTCAACCTTCTAAAGCCATTAGAAAATAGAGCGGACCCAAGAAATGCTTGCTGACCTAGATTCCTTCAGCATTAATACGGAATAGAAGTGGCGATACTCAGATGAATTTCATTAAAACAGAAATGAGCAATTTCAATTCTTCGATTTCAGGAATGCCGTTTGGAATTTCTACTCCCAGAGAACTTTTGACAGTCGACCGGAAACTTCCGTTTCTCACCTCTTATTACTATCTGGGATACCATTTTCGACTTCTTCTATTCTGAAGAAATCTAGTTTCGATCGGAAATGAACTCATTTGAAATCAAAATATCTTTATACTTCATTGTCAACAGTTTTTATCCAAATATTTGAGCAAAGTGAAAGAAAAATGTGAGGGAGCAAATGATTTTGTTTTGGTACATAGTTTTTCGAAATAAGACAATCATGTATTCTAGTGAAGTTGCAATCATACATTCCAATTCGGCTTTCAACAAACAAGTAACTAAAGTTCCACAACTTTCAGCTTCAAAAAATGGCAACACCATTGTAGAAACGTTCGTTTCATCTAGGGACTATATTTTTGGGGTTGCTGAATTCGAATATGAGATTTTCCACCAAAATTTTGTGACGAGACATTGAAAAAAATGCAAAATAAGATCGAAAATTTCATTTTCCGACGGTTTTTTTGGCATATTACTCCTAAAATATCAATATTTCTTGAATGGCCTTTTCATACAAAAACAAAATATATAACATTTCCTACAAATTATTAAGTTTTTTTTTGATAGACCGTTCTGACTCAAACGATAGTTGAATATTGGCGCATTTTATCTGACTGCAAAAACTACCTTTTTGAGGTACTTTTGATTTTTAATGTTTTTTGGAGTGCTGAAACCGAATCTAAGGTTTGCTACCAAAATTTTGTGAAGGAACATTGAAAAACATGCAAAAAGGTGAAAATTCAATTTATCGGTTGTTTTTTGCAATTTTCAATACAAAAATTTGAATTTGAGTACTCTATTGTATGAATTATTAAGTCGGTATTATTTCCTCAATATATTCATTGAAATCAATATGAAGGAATGAACTAAATTCCAAAAAGTGATTTTGAAAATGCTTTTTTCTAAACTGATGATGGCTTTATAGTTCAAACTCATCGGGATTGTATTGGAAGAAGAAATAATTTTTTTTCAATTTTCCGTCACGAAATGTTGGTGGTTAAACCCAAAAAACATATAAAATCAAAGAAATCGAAACTATCCCAAAAAGGAGGTTTTTGCAGACCGAAAAAAAAAACGCAAAAAACTACAGTGAGCCAGAATGATTTATCCGAAGAAAAAACTTGAGGTAAAAATTTGTAGAAAATCTCATATCCTTTTTTTTGTATAGAAAGGTCATTCCCAAAAAAATTGATATTTTCGGAGTTATCTGCAAAAAATTGTCTTTTCTTGCCTTTTCCTTTTTTTCTTAATGTTCCGTCACCAAATTATTGTGGCAAACCTCAGATTCGGATTCAGCATGCAAAAAAACATATAATATCGTAGAAATCAAAATTAGCCCAAAACTTTCCAGCGAAAACACACTGGACGAAGAATCTTTGGGTAATGTATGTAAAATTTTAAAGACAGAATTATGAGTTATTAATAGAACCCTAAGAAAAAAAAAATAGAAGGTCTCAGCAGCAAATTAATTTCCATTTTTTTTCTGTCACTTAGTAGATTATATTACGCAAGATTTTATGACAAATTACCATATCAATTGAGAGCAATTTCTCTGAGATCCCTTTGTAGAGTGAACTGGTGAAATCCATCCAGGTAGTGTTGAGTTTTCTAGGGGATTTATTTGTTGTTGAATAATTTATTCCACATGTTCCAGGGAAATCAGGGTTTTTCCTTCAGACAGCGGCAATCTGCAGGTAGTTGGCGCTCAGGTTTGGCAGTATAATTTTCGCGATATTGCAAAGGGGGAAGGCAACTTAATAATTCATTCTCGCACCTTTTTATCCAAATTCATTAGACATACCCCGAAGATTACGGAATAGGCCATTTGCGTTCACGAACACCCTAATCAGATTTGCACCCCCTAAAATATGCAGGGGATTGAAGGCCGGACGCTTTCAATGGTCATCAGATGTCTTGTGGTCTTCCTCAAGGATCATTTCATTACTATTTTACTGATGGGAATGTTGATACGAACCATTCAACAGAATTTAGAGTCAGCATCAGTTCTGCTTTTGATCCTTTCTGATTGATCCTTGGGAATATTTTGATTATTGCTGATTGGAAAAAATTGATTCATTTCCTGATTTGTGACATTCCATCGACTATTTTTTTTTTGTGTAGGTTCGCCCTCTCTCTAGGGATTGTAGTATTTCGTCCCGAGATCGTTGGTAGACTATTCATTTGGGCAATCCAGCGATCTCTGCCTAAGACACCCTCTCACACCATCGTGGAGAGGTGACTCTGCTACAACGCAGCAGCTCGCTTAAACTCGTCGGGGCCGAATTGAAGTTTAGCGCGACGCTCATAACGCCACCCTTTGGGCCGACAGAGTCACTGAAATGTAATATTTCAATACAATGTCATTTATCAGATGTTCTCTACATGTCATCTTTACCCTGGACCCCGTAATGCCTTCAATTTCCCTTTCTGTGTGATTTCTTGAGCTTTCCTTGGTACGTTATCAATTTTATCTGTTCAGCTTCTTGTGTGAAACGCCAATTGTCAACTTTCCCGAAAGGACCCCGCACGTTTAGTAGGGAAAATGGCTTTCCGTGAATTTGGCTGAATTTTTGATATGTTGTAGTTCTTGATGAAGTGACCAGAAAAGTCCTCAGCCATAAAGCTCAAAAATGGACAGTTTTCGAGATATGGAGCTTCGAAAATGAATTTTTTGCAATTTTCGGGGTTTTTGCTCATCAATCAGGGAGCTCTCATTTCTGGTTTTTATGGAATTTGGATGTTCGGCGGCCAGAACCCGACTGAGAAATGATCTTCCTTGGTTATATTAGGCACCGCCATCGATAATTTTTTATACACTGCTCCACATTGGCTATGAAATGAGATACAAAATCCAAGATCTTCCATACATCTTTCCATGCCACAAGATGACGCCAGAATAATTCACATGACCGAGAAACGACATATTTTGAGATTTTTTTAAGAGAGACCATAATAACTGAATCCTCATATATCTGATGTCCAATAATATCAAATATGTTAGCCGAAATGTTCATAACCAGGCATCGCGAGCTGTAATGGGGGAAAATCATAATCATATATCCTCAGGGATAACAATTGTGATCACTATTGATGTCATTTACATATGATATGTGATTTGTTTCTCACAAATCTCGATAATCTGACAAAGGGGTACCAAGATATTTTCCTCAGAATGTCTCGAAATTGATGATAGCATCTCACAGACAAACGAATCCGTGAAAATGTCTGCAGTTTTGATACAATATAGTACTATCCTGGTAGAATATAGAAATCCAAGTGTTGGAAGCAAACTATGAATGGAACTTCCGATATTAACCCACGAATTCTTGAAAATATTTTTTTTTTCTATGAACTTTTTGAACTTCACACATCCGAATGAATACTATCTAATAATATGAATGTTACTCTCATTATTATATTGTTTGATTGATCTACTCATTCATTTTGCCAACGATCATATTATTAGATAGTATTCATTCGTATGTGTGAAGTTCAAAAAGTTCATAGAAAAAAAAAATATTTTCAAGAATTCGTGGGTTAATATCGGAAGTTCCATTCATAGTTAGCTTCCAACACTTGGACTTCTATATTCTACCCGGATAGTACTATATTGTATCAAAACTGCAGACATTTTCACGGATTCGTTCGTCTGTGAGATGCTATCATCAATTTCGAGACATTCTGAGGAAAATATCTTGGTACCCCTTTGTCAGATTATCGAGATTTGTGAGAAACAAATCACATATCATATGTAAATGACATCAATAGTGATCACAATTGTTATCCCTGAGGATATATGATTATGATTTTCCCCCATTACAGCTCGCGATGCCTGGTTATGAACATTTCGGCTAACATATTTGATATTATTGGACATCAGATATATGAGGATTCAGTTATTATGGTCTCTCTTAAAAAAATCTCAAAATATGTCGTTTCTCGGTCATGTGAATTATTCTGGCGTCATCTTGTGGCATGGAAAGATGTATGGAAGATCTTGGATTTTGTATCTCATTTCATAGCCAATGTGGAGCAGTGTATAAAAAATTATCGATGGCGGTGCCTAATATAACCAAGGAAGATCATTTCTCAGTCGGGTTCTGGCCGCCGAACATCCAAATTCCATAAAAACCAGAAATGAGAGCTCCCTGATTGATGAGCAAAAACCCCGAAAATTGCAAAAATCCATTTTCAAAGCTCCATATCTCGAAAACTGTCCATTTTTGAGCTTTATGGCTGAGGACTTTTCTGATCAGTTCATCAAGAACTACAACATATCAAAAATTCAGCCAAATTCACGGAAAGCCATTTTCCCTACTAAACGTGCGGGGTCCTTTGAAGTAGGCTTATTTTTTGTTCAATGAATGAATAAAATTTCAATAGAAAAAGTAATTAATGAAGCAAATTTTCTGTGTATCTTCTCCGTAAAATGCAGAATCAGTTATATGGAATTTTAATCAGATATTACCTTGATACGTCCAGTTATTCAGTTTATTAGTCTTCAAACGAGTTTGTTAACGTTCCGCCAAATGGATAGAATGAAATATTGCAACGCCATAAAAACTTCGTTTGTGGAGTTTATTACTGAGAAATGAATGATATGAGATCATGAAAGTAGTTTGTCACCTTATTCCAATTACGATAGGTTCAATCACTCAGCACCATCTTCAACTCAAAGAATCTTCAATCTCAATTAGAAAAAACTCAGCATCTGTACTCCTTTAATTTGTTCTTTTTCAGTGAACTTCTTCATCATCTAGAAATATGGTTGAGGAGAATTTGTTGATTATAATTACGCCAGGTAAAACAGCGTAGTTTGAACATTTTTGGTGAATAGTTTTTGAACTTTGTTATTCTCAGTTGAATAAACAACAATGAAAGAGTCTATAACAACTTTCAAAATAATCTTCAGATTTTCAACACCGTATTAATCGATCTACATCTCATTCATCATCTTAGAATTTTTGAAATATTTTTTGAATTAGTGCCTTACCGTTTAGAATATGATTTTTTATTTTCAAACAGCTGTATACAGTTAGCACCTCTCAGTGTAAATAACTCAAAGTTTTTTTTAGAGTTGTTAGATAGTTGTGAAAAACTGACCAATAAACTCTTATATCCCCGACTTTTGCTTATACGCGTAGGATTTCTCCTCGCCGTCGGCTTCTCACTTCTCGCTAAGAGGAACATTCACTCAATCCCAGATATTTAAAATATCAGAAGGGTAGAGCTCGGTCGTGTCCGGTCCTTGTGGTCTCCCTGGTTCTCGTTGAACTTCTGGTCCTCTTAGACGTGATCCTTGGTCCTGTCCTTCGCTTCCTAGGAATTTTTTCACCGTCCTTGCAGTACCTAAAAGAACAGCTTTTTGCATTATATTACATATATACTCACTAAGTCCCATTTGCTAGATATTCCTCTTGAGAGTTTTGGGCACTATTCCAGTTGTTGAGATGATAATTGGAATAGTTTTCGTTGATATCATTCCCCACTGACGCTTTATCTGAAATTCGAGGTCCCTTTATTTTGAAATTTTTTCGACCTCCTTTTGACACAGGTTGTTGTTTTTTGGTATTACTTCGTCAACGAGTAGTGCTGTCTTTTGATGTTTAGCGATTGGTAATATATCTGGTCTATTTGGAGGGACTGTTTCATCAGTCAAAACTGTACCATCCCAGTACAGCTTTTAGTGTTCGTTTTCCAGGATGGTCTACGGTCGGTACTTATGATATGGCATTTTTTCAGAATGAATTAATATTGATATTGTTGCCAATTCTTGGTGTAGTATCTTTCCTACTGCATCGTGTCTCTCTTTATATTCATTTCCTGCAAACATTTGACATCCTCCCGTGATCTGTATTATCATTATTATAATATGTATATCGCGAGATGAAAACATGTTCTCTGTTCTAGTATTAGAAACTAAGTTGTATTTTATTAATGTTTAGAATTGTTTATGTGATTGGCTTGGATGGAATATGAATCTGGTCATTACTGCTGTTCGTGATTTTTCATCATTTATCCAGTGAGAAGGACCAGTGGATTTGGAAAGTTTGCGATAACGAAGAGTCCTCAAAAATGAAATATGTCGTGATGGATTATTATTCATTTCCGGAATAAATCTCTTCCGTTTTCTATGGAGAACTGGGGGATAACATGAAGGATTGACTTGGAATTCTAGTTTTTCGGGGCAATGTTTTCTCTCGTCTGTTCCAGAATTAGGTTTTGGTCTGCTGACATCTCCGATCGACTTTCAATCACTTATAACTGGACATTTGCGAACGAATGTCAGTTCCTCGTGATTCGAATTTCTACGCCGGAACTGGAAATGAAATCTTCGAGACGTGCGTAGAAACTTAATTCCGCCATTTGCAATTAGATAAGCGCCTGAAAGGACCAATTCCACCTTTTCTCAACTGCTCACCGTGTTCTGACTCCCATCTTGAAACTTTCGATTTTATCTGTTCGTTGACAAATTTATCCCTTTTCCAATCACTCTTTTAGTATCACCACTGGCCATGGAGCATGAAAAAGAGGAAATAAGTTAGTCTTTTAGATTAATCGGATTCTCAAAATAGCAGTGTTGAAGATGAAAAGAATCTGGTTTCCAATCTTTCAACATGCTTTCATAATTTCATCTTTATAAACCCTTCATAACACTATGCCTTTTTATTTATTTACTTTTTTTTTATGAACCAGGTAGAATGCCGGAATCCGCAAAGATGAACTACTTTATAAGATCAAACACTGTGGGACTAAGCGTTTGATGAAAACAAGCAACTTGCTGTTCCTAAGGCTTCCGGCATCTGTACGTCTATTTACCTTTCGATGCTTTTTGTTTGTAACTTTATCACGATTTCTATCATGAGGTTTTGTTGTTTCATAGGAGAATCACTTTTTTTTTGTTATTTGGAATTGACTTCTACTCATGATTTATCTCGGGGCCTTTCATCTTAGTATCCTAATTACATATTCTACAGGGTTGTAGTCAACTAATATTTGAGCTCGTCATTCGAATGTTGACTTGAAAACCTTCTCAGCCTTTCTCTTCATCAGGAAATCTGTGACAGTTTTCTATTCTTAGTCTTTGTAGATTTATTGGTGTCTTCAAGGGTGAAGCTCTCTCCATAACTCATATCTGTAATGTAAGAAAAATAAATTTGATAATGAAATTTGAACCGAATTACTCAAAATATTTATGCTGGATTTTCTTAAATAGGGTTACAAAGTAAAATGGGAGATTCCTCGGCCCATTTTATGAATAAAAAGTCCCATAACAATGAGCCCGCAAACGCTTTGTTCTCGAGATACAGGGTGTTTCTTGTATAGTCGTACTTTTAAGTGATGCTTATATGAGTTTATCGAATCTTTGTTAATCTTCGCTACAGAATGGGCAAATAAGTACCAAAAATTATTAATTCTTTCATCATAGCTCAGTAACTGGATGTTTATAATAATTTAGATTTTTTATGAGGATTACTACATAGCTATTTGATTTTTTTTCTCGAAATCGATAGCAGATACGACAAAACTACAACAAACCATAAAGTGTAGTTCTAGACCAGAATTGCTTTTTACATTCTTCTGAAGTACCAGCTAGTTCATCAAAATATAATTCTGAAGGAAATAAGCAGGTACCCTTCCAGAAAAAATATCACCATGTAGATTTGCATACAAAATAAGCATATCACAAGATGAAAACTTTGAATTGGAACATCTATGTCAATTCAAGTTGAATATCTCGTGAACGAAAGGTACTATGAGAAATAAACTTGAACTTTAACACCGGTATCTAAAAAAAAGCATTTGCGGATGTTATAGTCCTTTTTTTTCTTGAAATGATCCGAGAAATCTGTCATTTTCATTTGTACCTCCAATTTAGGAACACCGTAGTCAATGTAGTCAATTCAAAACTGATATCTGCACAAATAAATTTGAATGAAACACTAAAAATTGTATGACACAGCCCAGACAATTTTTCGATGCGAATCAGTTCTTTGATAACTACAGTATTGAAATTTTGTGACGGAAATGAATCAAAAACCCGAAAACAACGGGTAAGTGTATACCGATGACGAATTCAAAAATCACAGATAGTAAATAAGAGGCCGACAAAGCGGATAGATAAAGGAAAATAATAATCCTCGGACATAGACGTGATCGTACTGCAATAAAAGTACTCATCTTGAAAGCGATAATAAACTCATAAACAAGGTACATACTTGAACCATGTACAAGGTCCTCTAAATAAAATACAGGATGGTCCTCTAACAGCTTCAAGAGTTGAACCCTTGTCGAAGGGTTACTTAGTAACTTTAACTACTCGCTAATTTCTGAAGAGGCTTCCTGGATCAACGCTTGAAAACTCAATCATTCCTGCAAACTTCATGTAATTGGGAGATTAAATTTAAAGAAGGGTGAGATTGCTAATTTCTTAGGTAGGAAATGAGCAGAATATTTAAAATTGTGAATTCGGAATGAAAGCTTCACTAGGCAGAACGCATAATAAATCTTTCTACTGGAAGCCAGGGGTGAGTTTGAGAATATTCTCCCATCTAGAACCGTTTATATAATTTGTGTACTAAATATAATGGGATATTCTTCGAAAATTTTATGAATGATATTTTATTGACGCATCACTTCATCATGTCTGTTGCCATGGTATGCACAGACTCTGACCTTCTGAAGAGTCTCTCATAGGGATTGTTGAATGGGGGAAAGCATCGAAAATATGACTAAAGATTGAAACCAATCAACTGAAAAAATGCATCAAATTCTTTCATGGATCGGATGAATAGGGAGAAATAAGTTTATCTTCCGTATAGGAAGGCATCAGACGTCATATTTCTACAGTTCGAAAGGCAACTCAGACATCTCTTTCTCTATCCCGCCACCTAGCCTGCACATCTAACATCCTGGAATATGAGAGTGTTGGCGTGTTTCAGTATTCTTTTATCTCTTCTGGAGAATCTTAAGGATCCATTTAGTTCTTTCACATCTACTTTTAGAGATTCATTTGCGGAATTTCGTTTTGCAGAACCTTGCTATAGACTATTCAGGAATTTCGAACCGTTGCAGCAAGCAGCTATACTTAATATCAATGGCTCTTAAAGGGAATCACAAAGGATATTACAACTGTTTTACGTGTTTTCGATTCACTTTGAGAGAAATAATCTCGTCCCTTCATGTCTAGAATCGGTCTTTTACATTCACTGGATTTCATCTTGCCATTTTGTTGCTTCACGGTATGCATTCCGCAATTTCATTATGAACTCAACTCGAAAAACCGCGAAGAATGGAAGATCTGAAGATGAGGCCGCTTGTTCAAATTGCAATCCGCTCTCAGCCGAAATTTTTGCCTATCAATATATGGGGTTTCCTTGAATTAGGGAGAAGATAACCCCCCTTTATTTTTCCCTATATTGATTCCACAGAAATACTCCTAAATTTTCCACTTTTTTGGTTCTTCGAACCAGCATCAGCCTTATACACAGAAAATGAATGTTTTGCCAGTTGAGGAGTTTTAGCGGCCCAACCTCATTCAATGTGAAAAATATTTTCGAATTACTTTGAGGTTATTCTTTCAGTTTGATCAACATAAAACACAATATTTTATTGCTCTTATGTAAAACATGAATTGTTTCCTATCAGCATTTCCTAAGGGAAAATGAGAGATGAATTGGCGTTAAATCAGGTGGTTTTATCGATCTGCGACGTGATAAACACGAAGTTTGGCATCATGCTTGAAATTGTTATGTTATATTTTATTTTCTTAGTCATCACTTTGAAAGAAAAAAGTACTAAATTGGTCGATTATTGGGGGAAACCTAGAAATATTCCCTATAGTTCAAGCTTATCTGTTTGCTTCTTGAAATATAAACGTATGTTCATATTCTAAAAACAAACTGAATATGGCAATTAGCCAAAAGCACATCTGATATGTCGATAATAACAAAATTCACCCGACATTCGATCATTCAACAGTTTTATATTCACCTGCAGAATCTAAACTAGGTCAAACCTATTGTAACGGCATTATTGGGTAATTTTTCGATATTCTGCTTCAGTTTTCTATGCATCTATTGATATCGATATGATATCCGGCACGAAACATGTAATTATTATTCTATATATACACGCAAAATATCAACACGATATAATAACGGAAATATTGGATATTTTCTCCCAATATTCACCTCAAATTTTTTATGGTTCAGATTAAAAAAATTCCTAATTAGTAATGTTTTTCACAGTGAAGAAGAGCTTCAAATTTTTCTGAGAGTTTGAAATTGTTAATTTATATCCACATTCAGAATCTCAACTCCGTCGACTGAGTGATCACGAAAATATTGGATACTTTTTTTCGATATGTTATACAACTGAAATTTATGAGTAAAGTAATATAGGAAGAACGAATGAACTGATTATAGCTTGTGAGCCATAGAATATTTGATAACTATCATCACTATCTGAATTTATGTCTGTATTTCTGTTTGGTTGACTGAAAGTTACAAAGGGAATTTTCCAACTGGTTATTCAACAACTTGAAATTCGCTCTGCGTTATTTCGATAAGTTAGTATACGTGTCATTAGGATTTCATCAGAACTATACTCAGAAGGAAGGAACGAGTAGAAAAAGCTATACCATTTTCAACGGATAAGAACTCCAGAATTATAGGGACTTTGCAGTAAACATATTGTAGTCTATATGCATCATAGATATTTGTTCTCAATTTCATTATTATATTTAATTTTTCAATAGCGATTATACCATTTATAAATAGAAAACTAATTGAAAGTATTGAGTGGGACACATTTATTTTTATTTGATATTATGCCATCATGTATGAAAAATAACATTATTCAAAACTACCCCTCCTTACATACTTCATTCAATCAACCCAATTTTTCAACAAATTTTTCAAAAGAATTTGGCTGTATTTCATCGATAGTGCGTTCAATGTTGAAATATCACGAGACCTGATAGAATATATCATTTAGACTACCAACTTTTGTTTTCAATTATTGGAAATATTGAACCGGAACTGGTAGATGAATTCATTATTTTAGAATGCGAAATATGATTCAAACCTGAAGAGAAAACAATCCTCTTATACCGAGGAACTCATAATGAGGAAATTAAGAAAATTCAAACAAAATGAAGATCGATCTCAATACAATATTTTTTCCGAGAAGTCCTTGCCCTGTTCCTGTTCTTAATCATGGAACTTCAATAATATTTTCTGGTTTGCTGTACGAAATCTTCCCAAAAGGTATCCATTGTTTTTTTTTGTCATATTAAAATAAACGGATTTTTTTATTATTAGATATTTAGGGCAAGGATACAGAAACTGCAATTTTTGAGTTTCTCAGAACATAATACATTCCATTGAAAATGATGAAGCGTCTGCTGGACTTTTCGTGGACCTATAGAAAGCCTTCGATTTTGTCAACCATTATATCTTGCTCCCGAAACTGGAAAAGCGTGGAATAAGAGGTATACCACTCAAGCTATTCGAGAGTTATCTCAGTGACAGAAAACAAGTGGTCATCTTGAATAATGAAAATAGGTGCGACATATTTTCGGAGGGAATCAATATTAGAGGTGTACCGCAGGGAATCTTGGCTGGGCCAATTTTGTTTTTATTATAGCATACATCGACAACCTACCTGATATTTTCGAGTCAGCAAATGAGGTAATAACAGAGACACATCTTCATGCGGACAACACAACACATATTATAGTGGGGTCTAACGATATGAATGTAGTCGTGATATATTTATTGCGATTTATGTTGATGGTTTAGAAATGGTATGCTAGAAACAAACTGGTTCTGATTGGTGACAAAACAAATATTCAATTTTTCACCACCAGACAGCATTATATTCAGCTCTGGTACAATCCAAACAAATTTACAAACGAAACTATTAGGATTGAATATTGGAAGTCACTTCAATTGGTCAACACATTGGGAATTGCTGTCAGGAAAATTAAATTTCATATACAGGTTGAGAGCTTTAAGAAACCAAATTGATGGGAATATCTTCATGCTTGTTTATTTCGCTTATTTTCAATCGGTAATGTCTTATGGAGTCATTTTTTGGGGTGGAAGTACGTCGGCAAGACAAATATTTGGTACTCAGAAGCTTGCTCATAGAGTTATGTTCAATATGAAATTTAGAGTCTTGCAGGGGTATATTCAGGAGAAAAAACTTTCTTACAATGATAGGTTTTTACATATATAGATTGTTGTTTTTTCATAAAAACAAACGATATTTTCAACACCTTGAGAATAGCAACGCCACTCGTAGGATGAGTCATAATTTTTTTCCCATTCACAAATACTCAATCACTGAAAAAGGCACATTGTATTTTAGCATGAAACTAATGATTTCAGAATTTTAAAAAAATCAATTTTTTTGATTATAGCTAAATATGAGATCTATACAATATCTGAATATAGAAGTTGCTGTGGAACATTGTTGTACTGAATTTTCTATCAGTATAAGAGATTATCTCATAGTGTTTATGTTGTGGTTTTTGTAACGTTGACTTGTTTCCTTCCCTTTGTTATTTGCTATTTTGTAGCTATCAAGTATTTGGGAAATTAAATCATATTATATTCTATTATATTCTACCAAAGCATGAAATGTGAAGTGTATTGTATTTAATGAAGACCTCCATATCCACATATCGCTTATTCCCGTGATACGGCACTGACACCCTCCACATTCCCAGAAATTCAATTTGCCAACATGTGTTGTGAACGGATAATAATTTAATCAAATATAAAGTCCTCGTAACCGTCTCGAAATAATTCGAAGATGGATTTTGCGTAACAATTCAACATCTGTGGACGTCTTGACGGTAATCCCTATTCGGAGATAATGTACTGAATACTACACGCCATCATTAATTAACTTAAATCCTCTAGGTCTACAGCCTTAGGTTGTGTGACCTGATTAAATTACACTGGGTGCATTCGACCATGACATGCATCTATTGGTGTATTGCATCAGAAGGAACAGGATTAGTCTTCTGTCTTCTTCGAGTTCGACCAGTGAGGAGGATTGTTACGATATTCCATTCATAGGACTTACAGGCCTTCTGGTCTGATACTGACAAACATTCCAACATCATTCCCCCATTATTCTTCGCCCAGTTGTATCCTTCAAACAAAGGATATTCCAACGAAACATCAGCGTACATTAGAAAATGTAAGAAGCAGAGACGTTGCTTCCTCAAACTACCACTCGTTTTGATCAATAACTTACGTTCTGGCTGACCAGATCTTCCGGTCTTATGAAGAAGTGAAAAATTGGATCGATTCGTGGATCGCTTCAAAAGATGACCAGTTTTTTCAACGCATAATTCGTATGCTGCCCGAAAGATGGGACAAAGTTATGGTTAGCAAGTACGGCGGTAGCAAAGTTGTACGCCTATGTACCTAGAATTTGTTCTTGTTTAGCCAAGAAAATAATTATAAATTACTTCTTTTTATGTGTTTCTGGTATGGTAGTGTTTTTCGTATGGAAATGATGTATCGGAGATACCGCAAATATAGGAGAGATGTGATTTC
This sequence comes from Harmonia axyridis, assembly GCF_914767665.1. Lineage (NCBI taxonomy): Eukaryota > Metazoa > Arthropoda > Insecta > Coleoptera > Coccinellidae > Harmonia > Harmonia axyridis. Next base: position 5,886,745 of record NC_059508.1, read on the forward strand.
TCCATATGATCCAATATGTATTTAATACGCTTGGAAGGCGATGCAGCGATATTTTTGGATATTTCTGCTAATAGAATACGGTATAGAACTCATTGCTTTTCCATTTTATATGTTGATGATCAAGTCATTCGGAAAAATCAGTAGATATCGTCAATACCATTGAATTAATGGAAGTTATCATGCTGGACATATGAACCGAAAATTACCTCTGGGCCTATGAACCCAACTACAACACTATTGTTTCGATAGATGTCATTTAAATTTGCGGTAGATAATATGAATTTTCATCGAATTCGACTCAATTTCATCCCGACATATCGTTATTTTCATATCTTTTCCAATCAACAAATAAATTGTTGTGTCTCTATATCAATCATTTCGGTAGAGACCTCATTACTTTTCCATTCTATATGTTGATGATCCTGTCATTCGAAAAAATCAGTAGTTACCGTCAATATCGTCAAATTAACATGTTGGACATATGAACCGAAAATTACCTCTGGGCCCATGAGCCAAACTACAACACTATTGTTCAGAAAGATGTTATTTAAATTTGCAATTATATGAATTTTCATCGAACTCGCCTTGATTACATTCCCACATATCGTTATTTTCATTTTTTCCAATCACCAAATTAACAAACAGATTGTTTTGTCTTCATCAATTATTACAACATGGATACATAATTGAAGACATTTATTGATCATTCAAAAGTATGACATAACATAAAAAGTATGACATAAAACATATCATGTTTCACTGTCGAAGGTAACTATGTGGAGGAATAAAAAAAAATCCAAGAAAAAATTTTTTTTTACTAGAAAAATTTATTATCAATTCAAACACGATTGCCAGGTTTGAATTGAGGTTTTCCTCTGTGTTAATATCCTGGGATATAATATTTCGCAGGATATCTTTAGAAAAATCTATATTTTTACTCAAGGTGTTCGAGGTCCTTCTACTCAAACCATAAACTGATTTTAAAGAAGTGCCCATTCGAATAAAAGTCATTATGGTACTGTCTATAAAAAGAAACCAGTAACCATTTATAACTTAATTTCATTTTGAATCATGAGAAGATTTCTAATAGAGCATAGATCGAAAGTCTTTGGATGTTTTCGAAAATGTTGTCTTTCAGAACGGTGGAATTTTTCACCTAACACGGCATGAGAAGTACGTCTTGCATTTAGAATGAGCACAAGGCAAACAAAGCAAATGTTCATGTGCCAACTGTAGTTGAAGACTCGAATCTTATTCTCATTTCCATTTCGTATTCAAGTGGCTGAAAACGTTTCCCAAAGTTTTATATTAATTCAATCTGAGAACCGACAGCAAACGTCATTTTCGTGTGGATCAAGAGCCCCTAAGAAAACCACTTTTCCACAGTGCCTCTCTGTATTCAAACTTCTAAGAGGATCAGTTCAACTTCGGCATATTCTTTTGTTTTCCAATCTGGAAAACGTTTCGTTTGATTCCTCAGTAGGGTTGTTTCAATACAACTTCTTGAAGTCGACGTTACGTGGGAACAATTTTCATCGATCCAAATTTGTGTTGAATGCGGTGACAACTCTTTCTGCGTAATCTTCCATCTTAATTAAATTGCTCTCAAAAATGGGGAGAGCATTAATGTCAGTTAAATGGGAAGTTTTTCATCTGTATATAAAGATACTATCTGACAAAGAAACTGCAACACCTAGAAGGAGCTGTTTAACTTAATAATTTTTTTTGGTACAGTATAGCAAGGAGATAGTAAAGCAAGAAGTAAATGATTGAATTTGGAGAAAGAAACGAAGAGTTCACAAGTTTTTTAATTAATCTGTTGAAAATGTGTTTTCCACCGCGCTTATCTATATACTTTCCAACACGTATCGGCATTGATGCAATAAGATGGCCTATTTCTCCTTGAGAGATACTATCCCAAGCTACCTCTACTTTATGTCTCAGAGCCTCCAAACTCCGTGGGGGCTGGCGTAAATTTCCAAGCCTTCTACTCATGATGTCCCAAACATGCACTATGGACAAAATATCGGGGGATCTGGGAGGCCATGGCAAAATATTCACATGGATCGCTTCGAAAAAGTTCAAACTTAATCTGGCAACATGTGGTCGGGCATTACCTTGCTGAAATATTGGATTCTCGAGCCGGTTAAGGTAAGGGAGAACATATGGCTCCACTATTTCTTGAAGGTAACGCAGCGCTATCATGTTACCACGAATAAAGACTAAGGGTGACCTACTTACATGTGCAATAGCACCCCATACCATAACGCCTACTGTCCGGTGTACATGACGCTCAACATCAAACTGAGATTCACGTCTTTCTCCCTGACGTCGTCTAACCCTTTTTCGGCCATCATATGCACCCAGGAAGAATCGAGATTCATCAAAAAGACGACCTGATGCCATTCCACTTTCCAATATTGACATTCTCTGGACCACTGTAATTATTGCCGGCGATGCTCAACCGTCAGAGGTAACACAAGATGGGGCCAATAATGCTGCAGACCTTATTCCGAAAAATATTCTTTGTTCAATTCACTAATTGAAAATGGAAACTTATATCACGTAAACATCGTCAACACAGTGAAGGAAATATTTTTCTCGAAAATGGGGAATGTCCAAATTTGTTTGCTTGCTTGATTTATAATTTTGTTTGGTCCATATCAAAGTATGACATCGAGAATATTCGTAATAACAGCTTTCATATTAATAAACAGAATAAAATTCAAGAAAGAATTCGATATCTGGAGGGAATTCAAGATGAAAATGTTTAAGCAGGTATTATTCTGGAATATAATTCTCTGGGAGGATCGACGCTTTTTGCTTTCTCCATTCCTTTTCCTGTTGCATAAATTATGTTATTTAAAAGCTTTAAATTGCCTCAGCTATACTTTTTCCTCACCGAATACTCAACCAAGAAATCTCTACGAAGCTAGTTCTTTGTTTGCTTTCACGTAATTCTTAAAAAAGCATATTCTGGATAATTTTTGTTTAGATTTTTTTCCACTCCAGTTTCATTTGACGTCTCAATGGGCTCTTTCAGAATTAATGGAGTGAATTTACAGCGACCATTTTCATAATCAGAATTCATTGTTTACGAATTCAACCTGGATGTCTATAAACATCCTATGATATATTCGACATGTTTTCATTTTAAATTCGTTAGGTATACATTTTTGTCGTTTCAAAGTATCTTTTCTGGGAGAACTATCAGAATGATATTTGATTGACCTCATAACTCCCTAAAGCGTAATGAAAAATATTGCGAACATTCTTTTTATATTCCATTTGTAATTACCACGGATTGCCAACGAATACTTAATATTTACAACATTTTTCTGAGCTTGGCCTTTTCCGATTTTAAAGTTGGATGATGTGTCACGAATAAGGTGTTACCATTAGAATTTCTTGATTTGTGATGGCTAGAGGGTGGAATATTTGGCATGTTCTTCAAATCTCACCCTGTATAACATAAAGACAGACGTACGTTTGGGAATTTTCGTATTTTTTAATACAATTTAATACTTTAATTATACTTAGTCAAGAAAGACTGACTAGCGTTGTGCCAGGAATGGAACACAGTGAGTGGTTTTCAGCGAGTAATCTTGTTTTTGTTTAGCCTCGCAAAATGACCAGGCATGAATAATTAGTTGACGTGGTTAACTCCGTGATCCCAAGTTTTCATTGAAAGACATCGTACGCTAGGCTACAAGACCGCGTAGTCTAACATTCAAGAAATTGGAAAACCAAATTTAATTCCAAATCTCGGTATGCTGCAAAAAACTCAAATTGCAACAGGGTAATGCCTGACCACCTGTAATGAGGCAAGAGTAACGTTGGACACAAATTTCCATTGAAAGACATCGTACGCAAGGCTACAAGACCGCGCAGCCTGACATTCAAGAAATTGGAAAACCAAATTTAATTCCAACTCTCGGTATTCTGCAAAAATCAAAATTGCAACAAGGTAATGATGTCCGACCACATGTGATGAGGCAAGAGTAACGTTGGACACAAATTTTCATTGAAAGACATCGTACGCTAAGCCACAAGACCGCGCTGCCTGACATTCAAGAAATTGGAAAACCAAATTCAATTCCAAATCTCGGTATTCTGCAAAAAACTCAAATTGCAACAGGGTAATGCCTGACCACATGTTATGAGGCAAGAGTAACGTTGGACCCAAAATTTCATTGAAGGACATCGTACGCTATAGGCCACAAGACCGCGCTGCCTGACATTCAAGAAATTGGAAAACCAAATTTAATTTCAAATCTCAGGGTTCTGCAAAAACCGAAATTGCAACAGGGTAATGCCTGACCACATGTTATGAGGCAAGAGTAACGTAGGACACAAATTTTCATTGAAAGACATCGTACGCTAAGCCACAAGACCGCGCTGCCTGACATTCAAGAAATTGGAAAACCAAATTCAATTCCAAATCTCGGTATTCTGCAAAAAACTCAAATTGCAACAGGGTAATGCCTGACCACATGTTATGAGGCAAGAGTAACGTTGGACACAAATTTTCATTGAAAGACATCGTACGCCACAAGACCGCGCTACCTGACATTCAAGAAATTGGAAAACCAAATTTAATTTCAAATCTCGTGATTCTGCAAAAATCGAAATTGCAACAGGGTAATGCCTGACCACATGTTATGAGGCAAGAGTAACGTTGGACCCAAAATTTCATTGAAGGACATCGTACGCTATAGGCCACAAGACCGCGCTGCCTGACATTCAAGAAATTGGAAAACCAAATTTAATTTCAAATCTCAGGGTTCTGCAAAAACCGAAATTGCAACAGGGTAATGCCTGACCACATGTTATGAGGCAAGAGTAACGTTGCACCCAAATTTTCATTGAAGGACATCGTACGCTAGGCCACAAGACCGCGCTGCCTGACATTCAAGAAATTGGAAAACCAAATTCAATTCCAAATCTCGGTATTCTGCAAAAAACCCAAATTGCAACAGGGTAATGCCTGACCACATGTTATGAGGCAAGAGTAACGTTGGACTTCTTTGAGCATGTGAAATTAATTTTCTGTCAAGCCCCAACCTCCCAACTAACTAACTAACTAACTAACTAAACACGTTTGTGACATAATCGGTATAAAAATAAACAATTTACAACAGCCAGTTTGAACTCTGGTTGCGCACTGAAAATAGACGATTTGGAGTAAAATATCCAGAATATCACATACTTCATTAAACTTGAATTGAAATAACCTGGTCGATCTTTAAGAGATTCGATGGAAATTTTAGTCATTTGCTTATTAGTACCCTCCTACTAAAATTTGTGCAAATCATCACTGAAAGAAAATTTTTTTTTCTCCGATTGACAGCAAATATTCATTTTGCAGACATATATCAATCAGCAAAGTATTACATTTTCTGCCTAGGGGGCAAAGTAACTGCTTTCCTGCCTAGGGAGCAAAGTGATTATTCTCAATGCACATGAAACATTCGACATTTTCGACAATCAATATTTTTTGCCACCATCCTTATTTCTGGAGGATTAAGTACTTCTACTTCACTGTCCATAATATTAATATATAGGATATTTTTCCAAAAAACTGTCAGATAATTAATAAGTTGTCAAACTATAATTTTCATGGACATATATTTCCGTAGCAACCAACCATTCCAACAATTGCGATATCTACCAAATTTCGTTTTAATTTATCACTACAGGAAAAATGAAAATATTGTGGGAAATATAATAATTTGCGAATACAATATCCTACATCATTGAAAACTCAGAGGAATCATTCACAAGGAGGTTTGATTTTGACAATGAACTTGCGAATGCCCCTTTCAATGCTTCTTTCAGTTTTTCAAGATATTGCATAGAAAGAATTCCAAATCTACAATTGGATCCTCGATATCTTCATTCAAATTTCTAGGAAAATGATAAATGAAATCTAATAAAATTAAATTAAATTCCTTGGAATATGAGAGATCAAATCTAATAAGTTGTCTCCATTGATAGTTTTAATTCAGATATAATGCCCATTCATTGGAGTTCTGTTTGAACTTTTGATTCATTGGGAATGTTCGTTGTTATAAACACAATGCTTTCAATATTGCCTGAATATATGAAAATGCTTTTTCTCCGATTGGTATTTCATCGATGAATGAATTTTTGGATCAGTTCTCTCATTCAGTAGTTTTGAGGAACAATCGCGGATAAAAATATCACAGAAAATGATGAACAGCGAGTTATTCATAGACGTTCTACGAGTTTGCTGCAATCCAACTTTCATATTTTCGACTGCGCCCCGTTCATAGCATCAATCATACCGTTGAAAAGATACTGGCTCATGATTTCAAAAAACGTTCATGTTAATGAAGAATAACGCGAAAGAAGAATGTAAAAGTGTAAAATTGTTGGTAGAATTTTAATTGTTTCAATGTTTGCAGAGTTGAAGTAGATTAATGTTCGAAAAGTATGAGCGTTGTACACATTACGAGTTGGATTTTATTCATTGAAAGTGCTAAGTTCGAGATTAATGTACAGAGCCAGAAGAACGGTGAAAAATTGTCTGAGGTTGGAAAATCGGGAATGAAATGAAATTGTAACACATTTTAAAAGTTGGATCACGTAATGAAAAGAGAAATGAATGTTGCCATAAAATACAGGAGGGGAGATAAATATCACAGCAATCGGCGCTTGCTGATGTAATCTTCGCAATAATTCATATGATTGATACTTGCTGCGGTTTCAAAACGTTCATTATTGATATTAAGTAACACAGGGTACAAATTGCAGAACGCTATCAACCCTGCATCGATCTACTGCCTGCCTGATTTATTTCCCTAAGCGACGCTCTCAGATAAATAGCTAATTCAATTAATGCTGATCTTCTCCACTGCACAGGCGGTCTGGAAGTTTACCCCCCGTCGAGATTGGGAAATACGTCTCGAAAAACTCTCACGGGACTGTTTAGCTCACCACCAATAACAAGTTTTGACCAACAAGAAGAATCTAAGAAATAAAAATGAAAATAAAATTGAAGTTAAAATGTACTTTTCATGATTTACAATCAATAATATTAGGTATCAACAATTTGATGATTAGATTGTGAACACGCTCGCTTTCTAACTTATTTCAAGTTCTTTTCTTTTCATTTTATAAATGGAATAAAAGCCAAATCATCGATAGAGCAATGTCAACACGGAGTGCCACAGGGTAGTGTTTTAGGACCAATATTGTTTATTTTATTCGTTAATGACCTCTATAACACCCTTTAGAAAGATTCACTATACATTATTGGATATGTTGATGACACAAATGTGTTGGTTGGGGGTGAATCATGCTCTCGCATTGCCGATAGGATGTCTGCTGTTTATAAACTTATTAAGGAATGGTTAACTAAGAATCAAATCATTGTTAATGAAGATAAAACAACAGCAGTCTTGTTCTCCACTGATAGAAACAGAGAAGAAAAAATCGATGGAGTTGAGATTGAAGATAAAGTAATTGTTATTGATCAGTTCATGATTTCTGGACACAAACTCGTTTCGGAGCTCATATCACTCTTCAGCCTCTTGTTTTCATTCAGGATCATGGTGATAGACCCAAGTCTTATCTTTATCCTTTCGAAATTGCTCTAAATGTTACTGAGAAAGTCGCATTGGAATGTGTTTTTTGCTCCATTGTTAAAGAATGCAGCACCAATTTCGCACTTTCTGAAACCCAATACTTCTGTCAAAATATTGCTTACACTACTCAATGCGATGCCTAGGGCTTCTACTGAATCTCTTTCATTCCATCGACTATTTTCCAATACGATATCTTCTATTATTCTACGACTTCTGGTGTTGCTACTGTTTTTGAATATCTTTGACGAGGACCGTCTTCAAGACTCGCACGATCACGCTTAAATTCAGCATCACATCTTGTTACTTTACTAATTGAAGGCGAAGAGTTCCATTTTGAAAAATACTGTGACACGTCGATACCAAATGACTCAAAAACAGAATGAATTTACAGATAGAAATGAAACTTCACACACAAAAAAGATTTATAGATAACTAGTTTCTGATAATATGAGGCAAATACATGTTCATCCTGATATATGAGCGAGTTCATAATATTTTCAGAAATATATAATAATAATAAATGTCCCAATTTCATTAGAAATCTCAAGGGAAGTCCCTCCAAAGGTGCTCTAACTCTTTACATTTGTGTACAAAGAAACAATTTCCAATTCAACCATAAATTATATGAACAACTGTTATAGGACAGATAGGACGTTCATTCTAAACTAGATGTAGCGAACATCGATTTTACCTTTGCAAAGAACATTGGACACGTAATTTTGGTACATTGAGGGAACGTAAGTAGGAAGAGCCCGTTTAATTAATATCGCTAGGACTAAATCCAAGTATTCAATATTCCATATGTCTCGCTTTGATACTATTTTAACAATCCCATGAGGCAACATTATAATGTTGCACACCATTCAATATAGCCCTTAATATTAGGTATCAATAGTACATACGGAATCTGTATCTATTGAGCGTTCTCATCTATCTATTCATCTACACAAAATCATTTTCTTTCATGTACCAATTCAATTTGTAAATGCAGTATGTCGCAGCTTCATTGCACTACATCTTTCGTAGTATTTACTGCCCTCATGTCGGAAATATATTCAGCGAAACGTTTCTGAACTTCCCTGTTTGGCATTTGCTGCACCCTTCTCCCCCCCTCCTGAAGATATCACAGTTCAGTGAGAAGGATTTACGACGCTCATTATCATGGAAAAATTTATGACTTCTTAAATTTATTAAGGCGGATAGCTTCTAACGTTTTTTTTTCCGCTTGTTTGGAGAAGGAATAAAATTCGCATCCTTCAAATTCGGAAGTTTTCTCCCTCCTCTGTTCGACACTATCCGAAGAACTAACAATAACAAAGTATAGGATGTTTAGCAGCAGCATTTTTTATGTATACAGGGGGAATCTTCCATATTCCACCTTAAACCTCAAGATTCCATAGGATTATTTGGAGATCCACTGAAAGGTATAGAAGATTATAGAATTCGATTAAAGTAATATTCAAATTCGCCTATTTCCGTTTGTGAATTCCAATGATGAAAAAAATGTTTGAATACATTTTCGCTCCGAGAAGTTTTTGTTTGATGAAAATGAATAGTTAAAATATTTTTACAAACAATTAACACAAATGCACACTTTACTCAAGCGGAGTTTGAGCGAGATTTGTCATTTTATATAAACTAACTGAGAAAGAAACTGTCCAGAAGGAGCTTTCAAATTTCATTTTTTTTTGTTAAAAAATAGATAGTACCTATAGCAAGGAGTAAATGATTGGTCGCTTCGAAAAAGTTTGAACTAACACTGACAACATGAAGTCAAGCATTATCTTAATGCAATATTGGATTCTAGAGCCGGTTATGGTGAGGAAGAACATATGGCTCCACTATTTCTTGAAGGTAACGCAGCGCTGTCATGTTACCTCGAATAAAGACTAAAAGTATCCTTCTTGCATGTGCAATAGCACCCCATACCATAACGCCTACTGTCCGGTGTTCATGACGCTCAATATCAGACTGAAGTTCACTTCTTTCTCCCGGACGTCTTCTAACCCTTCTTCGGCCATCATGTGCACCCAAAGAATATGGAGATTCATCAGAAAAGACGACCTGATACCATTTCTCATTTCAATGTTGACGTTTTCGGCACCACTTCAATCGTTGCTGGCGGTGCTCAACTGTCATAGGTAACACAAGATGGGGCGATAATGCTGCACTCCTAAAGACCTTATCCGGCGGTAAACGTTCAGACAGTTACAGGATTCTCCTAACCACTCATCAGCCAGAGATCGAGTTGAGGCAAATCGGTCTCTGATGGCCATAAGTCTTAGACGTCGATCTTGAACTTCATTGTTGCCCCTTCGACGTCCGGTGCCTACCCTTCTTCGATTGTATTTTCAAACCACGCTTGACATCATCTCATAACAGTAGTTGGATTTCTGTTCGTACGGTTAGCGAATTCTCGAAATGACAACCCCGCCTCCTGTAGACCAATAATTCGACCTCTTTCAAATTCATTTAGCTGCGATAAATTCCGCATACATGTCTCTAGGCATTTTAACAACAACTATACATCGACATTGGATCTCCTTGAACAGCTGGTTTGTAATAAAATTCAAAAAATTGCAAAAACCGTCTACAATATTTAAGTAACAATAATTGTTTACATGAAAAACCTTCACGATTTTTTCCTCCAAATTCAATAATTTACTCCTTGCTGTAGTGTTGTGAAGTGTAGGAAATTATCTATATCATTCATTTATTGTATCATCTTATATGTGAGGAAAACATCATAAATTAGAGCGGTCGAATATTTTAGAATATTATTAAAAGCACATAAAAAAATATATTGTTATTTTAACAAAAAGATGATGACATGCCTTGATAACACAAATTCATTTATCACTTTTTGCAACAATGTTCATGGGAAAATGAAAATAACACCTACATGTATATCTGAAAAAATGGCCATTTCCCTTTTCGATGAAATACGTATATCGGTACCGAACCAAGGAAAGTCATGCATATCTGTATTTTATTGGATTGTCATCATTATGCGATATACTAGTTAGCCCCCACGTAGAAATATGAAAAAAAAAATGCAGGAACAGATTCCTGGTATTCGAAAAGTAAACAAAAATATCCGCCAACGCGATTCAAATTGATACCAGGGCTATGAACAATATTCTTTCAATTTCCATCGTCCATTGTTTGGTACGGGGATTGTGCCTTTTCTGAAACAGTTCCAATTTTAGGGTATAACCGAATTATGTACGTGACTGTTATAATTCTTATTATAAGCCAGATGCGACCGAAATTGGAATACGTACATATACTGGACACTTGATCATAAAACAAATTCATGTAGATTTTTAACGAATCTATTCACGACCATATTAATTTGATGTATTCATTTCGACCGAACTACGAATTTTTCACAGTAACTGTTGATTTGACAACTACATTGTCTTGACTTGATCCAACTATGCTCTCGTAAAAAAAATGCGATATTCATGTGGTTTTCGATTATTAATGTGCAACGAATCATACAATTTCAAGTCACATTCTCCCAGCTGATATTTTTTCCCAAACATTGAATTGAATATAAAACACGGTCGTAATATTTTTTTACCAATTAGTGTACCTATTCATCAATTCGAGTTGCTCTTTTGTCTCAAGATCATTAACTAGATATTTCAGTAATCGTCATCTCGAAAGATAATAACTGATTTTTATGCAGCATCAATTAGCACAATTAGCGATTCCTTCCAATTCCCAGAAAAAAATGATTTCATCAGAAGATGAGGTTCATATATTCATTCAAATGGTATGTGGGTACTCCTCACTGCTATATGATCTGTATGAATGGAATAGTATATCCGAAGTCATTTGGGGGAAGCCACAAATATTTCGATTAACAAGGGTTGTCCAAGTTTCCTGAAATTCATTTGGGGCCACGGAATTTATTGCTCAACCGTACTACCAAAGAAACCTCGATATTTGAAGTATCGCTTCTGGAACCAGAATGTGTAGATTTGATTGTTTCTATTGGCTAAATAGTCCACGTTTCGTCTAGGTGCCAGTTTGGTTACTTCCATTGGGAAGTTTGTGTAGCATCGCGGTCATTATTAAACAACGCTGTATTAAGATCCAAAATTGTAATTTCACCAGAAGTGAAAGTTTGATAAAAAGAAACCAAACGAGTTTTATATGTAGGATCCACTTATTGTTCCCTGTAAATAATTGAGATGGTCAACCGGATGCTTGGAGACCTATTAATTTCTTCAAGTGTCGAGGGCATGACAGTCGATAAATTTACAGGTAACGAATTGTTATTGTACATATAGTGTAAAAAGGATGTGTAATTCTTCGTGGTGTCGAAGATGTGTCATGTTGGTTGTAAATCTTAAGAGACTTACTGGGGTTGGGAAAGTTCGAGAACAAGACGGTTTTAGCAGATGTGTTACATCTGTGTATCAGGTTCTAGTCCTTCTAGAATATTCGATTTCCAGGAATCCGCGAAGATCTTTGTGGGCGATATGGCAAAGCTCTTATTGAATTAGGTGAATGTACTTTCCCTAAGGGTGTGGTCAAAACGAAAGAAGGGAGGTCGAAATTCGAGACAGGGTAAGTTCCAATCGGCAGAGAGGACAGTTCAAATTAAGTCGAAGACGGGTACAGTTCAACTTAAGCCGAAGACGAGTCAAGTTCGGTCGGTCAACTTAAGACGTAAGACGAAAAGACGGTTCGCGGACTAAATTAAGATGAGTTAGAGACGAGACGACCGAAAACTTGAAGTACAACGAACACGTGATAAACGAAGACGTTTCGAGTAATCAACAAACGAGTTGAAGACGAAATTCAGTACCTTAGTGAGAAACTTGTTGATTAAGACGTAAATAGGATCTTCTCAATACTGAGTTTGTACTGTAAAATTGAGGCTTTGTAGATAGATGTAAATAATTCAAAAAAGTTTAATTATTACAAATCCAACAAAGTCACGGAGAAAAAGACGAAAGGCCAGGTAATCGAATCATACCTCTAGACGATCGATTAACCAAGCCTACATATATTTCAGTAAACTAAATGAGTAGGAGAAGAAAGACTCATAAAAATAGCCTGAGATCGAAAACTGATCGGAAAAAGAGACGTAGGAAGACCAACGAAAAGATGGTTAGCAAGCTGGGTCTCAACTTCTACGGGAAGAAGAACATGTTACGACTCAAAAAAGAAGGAGACGAAGAATAGCTAAATAATATGAAATATAAAATTGGTTGGGGACCTAAATAAAAAAATTTTTCACGTACAGGAGTCGTAGGAATTCTGGTGGATAATGAAATTGAATTATGAGCCCTTAAAAAAAAAGGAATTTCCCTGTATTTGATCAAGTACACTATAGGAAAAGCAATAACTCTTTTATCCTTCACACCGTTATATTAAGTGTTTCTCAAGGGAAAACGGTTGTTTTAATGCAGAGAGTATCGATATCAACCTCTTCGAAAATTTATGTCGCAGTAAATCCCTTAACGATAAGGTTGACAACTTTTGCTTTAACTCTCGAAGTTATACACATAATGACCAGGGACAAAAGGTAGAGACGTGACTTCTCAGATTTCAGTTGAGATTCAACAATAGTAGCAGAAAACAATTAAAAACGAAATTCATTAGAATAAACGCGGTCGACCTTGCTTTTGAATTTCCTCCTGATTGACAAATAACGCGAAAACTAGACTGAAAGATGGATAGATAATTTATTATTGAATTTTTAGTTCGGAGTATCATAGTGTAGTTTATAGGGTAGTAGATCATGGTGAGGGTTTTTTCATTCATTATTGTATTATTCACTTGATTAGCAGATGGTTAGCATGATTTTTTTTATTTTCAATCACTAATAAAAGCGATATAAGGATTGCAAGTTGCAAGCAAAATCTTTATGTTTATCGATTTTTAAAAATTAGAGGAAAATTGGAGAAAAATATCGGGAAAAATACAATATATTCCAGAGTCAATAGATCGAATCGAGATTTTGCACCCTGGAACAAAATGGCAATTTCAAACTTGAGGCAATCGTTTTGATCGTTTCATCATCAATAATGAAAATTCAAGCGGTCCCTCCAAAATTGAATCACACTCAATTTAGTAATTGCATGTTTTCATGACCGATATTCATTTGCCGAAATCTGGCAATTAACTAAGTTTCATATACTGTATCTCCTCTTTCTGATATAAATTACTTACCTCTGCATATTTCTTAACCCGTTTTCTTGCACGTTCACACTCAATTACCTACCACGAAATTGCAATTCGGAGTTATGAATATTACAGCGAAAAAAGTGCTTTGTACACTAGTAGAATAAATCAAAGGATCAAAATAAAATTCGAAATTTTATCGATTTTTCAAATGGCTGTATTTTCGATAACAATGGTCGTATCGAAATTTGAAGAAAAAATTTTTGATGCTTGAAGTTTATAGTTTGGAGATCTCATGATGAAAAAATTTTCCAAGCAACGTGTACCGCTGAATCCTAATGAATATAGTATCAAAAATTTTTTCAGTTTTTATTTTTGGCATAAAGACTTGGAAATTTTTTTTCAAACTTAACCACTATATGGATGAGATAACTTATTCATTCAGCTTCAATATCCTGTTTTCATAATTTCGATGCGAGCACTTCTAGCTGAAATATCGAACTTTGAATTGAAAAGGACCTTTTTGTCTTTAACCATCAATATCTCACCAATCGATGATTGCACAGAACATTTTAGGGATGTTTTGAAATCTTGAATGAATTCTCTATTAGTAGCTATTGGATTTTCGGAAAAATTTTTTTTTCGTTCTCTACATCAATTTCAAAAATTGATAAGAAAAGGCTTCTGGAGGCTTTTTGAATAATCAAGCGCTGAATTGAAAATATCGAAAAAACCATCAATATTGAGTATGCATTTTACAGTTCAATAACACCCCAAAAAACCCAGAGAATTTCAATTTAATCCATGGAGCGGTTTTTTTGTTTTATTCGATCGAATTTTCAAAAAAATTAAAGGATCCGCCTCTGCCGCTGATACTAAGTTTTCGCTAATAAACCGAATGAATAAACATGGCGATATGTGTCATAAAAACCCCACGAACTTATTTTTACCGAGACCCTGAAAGTTTCCCAGCTAAATTGAATTAGGTTCTTCATTACGAATGATCCTTTCATTTTTATGAATTTCGTTCTGAGCATAGCTTTTTCCAAGCCGATGGTTGGCGACAGGTCCTCTGTTCAATATGCAGCATATACTGAATTATGTCTAGAACCTGCAATAAGACCTACAGTATAGCCGTAAAGTTCGTACGGTCGACAGAACCCATTTCAATGGAACAAAGGTCGTGCACCTTACCTTCATTGATCCACATTCCATTAATCATCACCGTGTTGGAGGAACATCCCCATTCTTATTTTGTTCCTTACGTCCCTAGCGTCATATTTTGTCGACAAGAATTCGATAAGCAAAATTTTTTATGCCGATCCTCCCCGTCATTTTCAATTACTTCCATAAGGTTTTGAGTGATTTGAAACGATCTACATGGCAATTATCATCATTCATGTTATGCGATCTTTTTTTTTATGACTAACAGATAATCATATACACTATGTCCGTAAAGTATGGAACAAATTCGTTTTAAGCTAAACAGATCATTTTAAGAAATAATCCTGAGACACGTCGATTTTTTGTTAATTTAACTTATAAAGAATGTTACGCGTTACTTTATGATCACACACAAAACTATTGTATTTTTGTACACCTTGTACCAATTAGAATCAACATGTGATACATTTTTGGAATCAGCACATCTAGAGTAATCGAAAAATTGAGACAAAATGGGGGTGTTCCATTTAAAAAAAATGACGGTGACATCATCACTCGAAAGTAATTCACCCTGTATATTAGATTATTATTTTAAAATACGGTAAATTAAAATAAAAAATCGACGTTTTTCAGGATTATTCCTTAAAATGGTCTGTTTAGCTGAAATGAATTTGTTCCATACTTTACGGACACAGTGTGTGTATATTCAACGAAGATGGTATGAAGTATACTTCAGTCCTGTATTATTTTATTTGAACACATTGATAGGAAATTATCAATTATGATATGCTAGTGCCACAATTATGAAACTTGTAGATAGTATTATTTGACTGTTTTTTTCGCTTCCGCCGTTTTGTAATAGATGACTAGCGGTTAGTGGTATTCGAAATAAAAAGATCGTAAATGTCATCCAATAAGCTTAGGTAATTGTAAACATAACGCCTTCGAAATATTAGTCGATTTGTGTTTGCATCATAAAGTTATTCTCGATTAAACATGTCAGTTTATGATCCAAATTCTCGTCATTTGCGGGAAATTTTAATTATCTGCTTTAATATGAAGAAATTTGCGGCTGAAGCTTATCGAATGCTGTCAAATACGCGGTGAGGCCGTTATTAGTGAAGGAACGTGCCAAAAATGGTTTCAACGCTTCAAGAACTGTGATTCTGACGTCGAAGACCAGTCATAGCAGTGGAATAGTGAAAGTTTTCGAAGATGCAGAATTGGAGGCATTATTTGATCAAGCCTCAAGTCAAAAGCAACAAGAATTGAAGGATCATTGGATTGACTCAATAAGTCATTTGAAAACGACTGAAAGTCATGAGAATGATTCAGAAACAAGAAAATTGGGTGTCGTACGAGTTGAAGCCGAGTGATGTTGAACGTCATTTGTTTGCTTGTGAACAGCTGCTTGCAAGGCAAAGACGAAAGGAATTTCAGCATCGCATTGTGACTGGAGACGAAAAATGGGTCCATTACGATCATACCAAGCGCAGAAAATCATGGGAATATCAAGCCATGCAGAATATTTACGGTTCCAAGGTCATGCTCACTATTCGATGGGACCAGCTCGACGTAGAGTATTATGAGTTTTCAAAACCGAGTGAAACAATCACAGGCGATCGTTATCGAACGCAATTAATTCGTTTGAGCCGAGCATTAAAAGACAAACGGCCGCCATACCACGAGAGACATAATGAAGTGATTTTACAGTATGACAATGCTCGACCCCATGTTGCGAGAGTGGTCAAGACATACTTGGGAACGTTGAAATGGGAAGTCATACCTCAACCGGCGTATTCTCCAGACGTTGCTCTCTCGGACTATCACAGGCATACGGCCTGGCTGACCAGCACTTCCAGTTTTATGAAGAAGTAGAAAATTGGATCGAATTTTGTATCGCTTCAAAAGATGATCAGTTTTTTCGACGCGGGATTCGTACGCTGCCCGAAAGATGGGATAAAGTAGTGGCCAGCGATGGACCATACTTTGAACCATAAATGTAGAAACAATTTTCTCTGATAAGGCCTCAAATTTCGGAAAAAAAACGGCGGAAGCGAAGTTATACGCCTTTTTAAATGGGTATGATTGCACAATCATTTTAATCGATAATAAAATATCAATAAATTTCATTATTCTCCAATGATGCAAGTATTTTTTCTGCAATTATTATTTCAAGAATTGTAATGAATTCCAGCAATAATATTTAATAATGATTAATTTTTTTTTGTTCTCAATAGTAATCACCGTTTTTTTTTATGTTTAAGCGTGAAGGAAATTAAATCATTTCCGGGTAAAAAGTTCAATTTACTTTCGTCAATAGGTAATGGCTTTTCAAATGGAATAATACCCCATAGTTATTCGGCTGACGGTGAAATAGTTATGATTTGAAAGAATCTCGGCGACACGAAATAACTTCGGGAAAATTTGGAACTCCAAATTTCTCGGCTTAGGTCAAATACAACTTCTCCCACAGGATTATTTCAGAGATGGAATTTTATTGCTATCGTTAGAAAAACTTCGTTCCTGCTGTCTTACGTGTAAGAGTTGTTTGGTCGACTCCAGGAGGTGATATTTCTCTTCTTTTTTCCTCTTGACAAATCTGTTAATTTATTGTTTCATTTCATAGCCGCCCTGGGGAAGCATAGATGAAAATGTTATGTACACAGGGGGTTTCCATGAAAAACAGCGTGGAAACGGAATACGGCCAGAGGATTATGTTTGGAAAACTAAACATCGTACCCCTCTAGGTTAATACAATGCCGGCGTTACACAAAATATGGAAGATTAAGAAATGTCAAACAGTATTCTCTACCTAAGTGGTGGTTTTGAATATTTGATAATTGTTCACTCCATTAAATGAAATTTAGTAGGCATTTCGTGCTTCTTTCACAAATATTGGAGTAAGTTATATTTCCCCATTGTAATCATATAATAAACTGGGTATTATTATGTTCACTTCTTCTTCATCTCATCGTTGTAATTCGAATACGAAAATTTATTTTCCACAAAAGGTATCGAATTCTTCATAAGATGATCCTAACTTAATTTTCCCACAGCAACCTTCTCAAAGAGAAAAAATAATTATTATCATCACAGGGGTGCCCAATTGATTAATCGTGTGTTCCAGAAGAGTGATGAATAAATTTATTGTATAGAATGGGTAAATATCCAACGCAGGAGTTACGACGATTGTTGAAATTTTCAATATAACACCGTTTTCTTCGAGCAACACTTTCGCTTCTTCATAAAGATAAAGGTCGAAGATACTCCTCAAGAATACAGATTTCTTAACAGCTCGCCTCTTTTTATGGGGGGAGGGGGTTTGATTCGATATATTTTTCCATTACGAAAATTGTAAAAACACACTTGAGTTTGAGTCTATCAGGGCTACTATTTATGTATTGAGAATAGGCAACACTGATATCGCCAGGTGAAATCTGATATTGACATTTTAAATATAATGTAGTTTATTGTCGATAAACATTAATCACATATAAGTACACACAACGTTTTGACGTACGAGCATAATTTTTGTTGTTTACATTGAAAATTTCATCTCTGCCAAAATATGGATTCAACTCGTGAAAATTTTCGAGCTATGAAAATTATGACTTTTGACGTGATCTCACTTAAGAAAAATGCATCTATCAATTAAATTCAACTTGTGACAGAACTACATCTTCTGACTGGAGAAAATATCTCGAATGATGGTTCAATCGCTTTTAAAAGTGTATAGATCTCAAAGGCCGTTATTTGTTAAAGCAGTAAAAATATTTTGCATCAAACCCATTTGTTTATTTTTTATATTCCCAATACATAAATAGTAACCCTCGTATAGGACTACTGTGCGACAAAAAAAATACTGGAATTCTCAAAACGAGTTTTTAAAATTCGCAATTTCTGCTACTCTTTTGAAGTAAACTCAACTTGATTGAAATGCCCTTATGCAACTCAACTGATGTTAGATGAGTAGAAATCTAAATATCTCGATATACTATATAATAATCCACCGAGTTAGGCACTGCTTCAATATACCGCAGTTTAGGTTTACTTATCACCGAAAAGTGTTCATTATCCAAATTAGCTAATGACACATAATGGCATAGATTATCACTAATTAAGGATTTGCATTCGCAACCCTCAATTTGGTAAACCGAATGAGATGTACTTACATCTCATACCGTCATGCTTATTAACGATGAAATGAATATGAAAATTTTATACACTTAGAATTATGGGAATGTTTGAAATATTTTTCATTTCAGCGCTGTTCGAGAGTTGTGATCTTCTCAAAATAGGCTAAGATAAAAACTCCAAACGGTGGTAACAGAAACATTTATTTTCAAATTCTCGTTATTACGTACATAATGAAGATAGCTTGCCATTCAAATGAACATAATATTTTTCATTTGAAATACACCAACTATTAAGTTGGTTATCTGGAGATGGACATTGTTCTTTAATATAGCAAGAAAGGCGATGCTCCTCCGAGCAACCAACGATACGACAACTGCTGGCACCAATTCTAAACTATTCAATATCCCTACAAATTCCTTGACCTACTGATAAACTCCTTACGAATGTATTTTTCCATCCCATTTTTGTGAGTATCACAACCGTTTTGGCTTGATCGAATCAAATTAAATATAAAAAATGGATTGAAAAGGGGAGATTTGTCCTACATATCAGTATTTTTCTCCAAGCAATGTAAGGTTCAGTTGAAATGAAAGTTTATGGCTCGCTTAACAATATAAGCGTACCCTATAAACCCAAACTGGGGTTTTCACGTCACTTGAAGTACATATTTATATTCAATTTCCGAAGAAACCCTTGTTCCAATATCTCATCCAATTTTATAATGTGAACGTTTCAAAATCCTGTCAGCTCAGGCCCCTAAAATGAGTTGAAAAATATGCTGTTGTGTCTAAGGAGAACAATTCAGTCCCATAAATTTTCAGAAAATCATTTTTTTTAAGTTTTTGTCAATGTTCCGCAGAAATTTATTCATAACATATAAATATATTTCTTTTGTAATTGTTGTTTTTGATTTCTGATGAATAATTGTGAATTTCACAATATAGATACGTCATTGATTCAATCCACTTGAAAAAACAACGAATAAATTTGAAAATGAAAATGGTTTTACTCCATTGGAAATTTATGACCAATAAGTTATTATTTTTTCTTAAATTTTGAATTAATTATTTCTGCTCATAGTCTAAAATATAACAATTCTCATCCAGCATTGATTTCAAGATAAGAAAAACCTTTGATGGATATACTGATTCGAAAAGTTTTTGTTATTCATCCAATTGACAGAAAAAGGTCTTAGAATTTTTCCTCAATTCGTTCCCTTCAAAGAATACCTACATTGTGTTCTTAAGGAGCTTCAGACGAATACGTGACCAAATTAGCACCAAAATTACCCCGATGAAAATTGAGTTCAGATCGAAAAAGAATTCGCTTAGAAGAGAATTATTCTCAGGGGTATGGACCACAAGGGACGTTCATAAAAGTTTGAGCATTCCTGGAGGTTGAATTTAACTGTAAGATGGAGACATTATCAACCTGACAAATACAGAACTGTAGGATAAATGTTAGCTCAATTTTAGGACTCTTCCGTTGAACTTCTTGAAGAATAATTTTCCTTGAACAAAAATACTAACTGAAATAATGATGAGGTATAAAAGTTTTTTGATTTTATGTTATGCACTCGATGGAATTCCTAATTCGAGAGAATCTGCAGATGTAGGTAAATTATCTCTAGGGAGAGTACATTAGAACAATTTCTGTAGTTTATGTATGATCGTGCATTTCTCCATTTCACCGTGGAATCAGTTTCAAACTAGTCATTAATCAGTGAATTGCAAATAGAAGTCCACTAAGAGCTCTGATGAAAATGGGAAACTCTACGGAGTTTCAGATGAGTACATCATCTTGAGGACTTCAAAGGATTTTTCCAATTTAGGGAAAGCGTTTTCGCATGGAATATAATTACTATGAAGATCATCAATTCAACCTACTCGCTATAGATGAAATTACATTATACTTCGAAATTATGGTGCTCCCAGAATGTTGAGAGAGAATCAAACATCAACTTTTGAAGCCGGTACATCAAAAATATTTTATTACACTTCCCTAAGATTCTGCCCGAGATGCCAGTTTCTGTTTTCACGGAAACTTTTTTGCGCCATTAACTCACTGAAATTTATGTGAAACTTCCAGTTCTAATCTTCTGGAATTCGGATCGAGAAATGACTTTAGCGGATTTTTTCTATCTCTACTTCTGACGATTAATATGCAAGCTGCCAAAAAAGCATTTCTGCCTTCGGTCTAGTTTGTTCATCGCAGGCTGTAGAAATGGATATAATTTATAGATTCAACAAAAAATTATTTGGTTGTTATAGAGCTCAATCCACATTTTATCGATCTTCACAAATTTTGAAAGTATGTAATAGTGTTTTTATTTATTCATAAGCACCTAGGTACTATAGAAGTTCCTTCAATGAATGCTGTGGCCTCTTAATGACAGATCTTTCAACTAAAAGATAAATATTTTTTTTTTTTTTGAATCTTTCCAACTACTTGCTTTCCTCCAAAAACAGACTTCATTTCATGTTTTGTATTTGAACAATGGGTTTCATCAATTCATATGTTGACTTGTATTGATATATGTATTTTTTTTGGCAAGAAAATAGTTATACATGTAGGGTTTTTATATCGTTGTCTAGGGGTTATATAAAAAGGCCGCCGGTACTTAACTATCGTTTATTTACACTATGTACAATTCAACTTCAATTGAATGTACAGCCACTGAACTTTCGTCTATCGAAGTTATTTTATTTCGTATAATTCTTAATCGTCTAATTGTCTGATTATTCGAGTAGATCCGTCTATATCTAACGTCGAATTATCTAACTAGCTGCGTTTAATATATTTTACGTCGAATCATATGCGTCTATCACGTCGAATTCTTACTATGTCCGTCTATTCTCTAACGTCGAATACCACCCTCGTTCGTATGTATCGTACTTCAATCTCAAGTCTCAAGTACCTCTTCCCCTTACGTCTCCCTATATCGATAAAAACTGCATTATCTATCGTTTTAGGATCAATCGCGTAGTTTTCGTATAGTCAAGTCAGTAGCGTATCATTCAGTCGGGTGTTAAGAATTCGGATCCCACATACATATTTGAAATAAATTTTGGGAGCTTGAAAATAAAACAGGTTTGATCTATTTTTCAGCAGGAAAATAATCTATGATTGATTTCAATAAT
The DNA here is from genome assembly GCF_914767665.1 of Harmonia axyridis. Classification (NCBI taxonomy): domain Eukaryota; kingdom Metazoa; phylum Arthropoda; class Insecta; order Coleoptera; family Coccinellidae; genus Harmonia; species Harmonia axyridis. Next base: position 5,908,943 of record NC_059508.1, read on the forward strand.
ACAAAGGAGTAAAATTTGGATACCTTATACTTAAATCTGTTTTCGAATTTTGAGCTGAAGGTGTGATTAAATCATTGCGTTTGAACTATGTTCAAAAAGTAAAAATAAACATCATAAAGTATAATTCGACACTTCGAAGAATGTATGTTGGGTTGCCTGACAGAACGAGTGGTCAGGGCGGGCACCTAGTGGAAGATAAAAAGACCTCTAAACCATCTTTAGGAGAACGGTATTGTTTCTTTCAAATTTATTCAGTTATTTGCAACAGACTCTTGAGTAATATCAATAATAAAAAAAATAAGGACGAAATATTTGTGAGTGTCACCTTCACGGCAAGAAGACGAATTCATTTCTAATAAATTTGAAAATTTCAATGAAAGAGTCGATTTTCTCCAAAATAGATCATCATTATTATTATTAACAAATGAAAAAATTAAGTAGTTTCAAAATTACAGAATAAAATGGAATTAAAACTACTACTTGAAGAAAGTTTGCCTTTGTTTCAGAATTTGTTGCATATTTCAGTTGTGAAAAATCGAACTTTTTAAGCATGAAATCATTATTTATATGTGCTTTTTCATTCAATCAGGATATTGCTTGAAAAAATTAGAAATGACAATTTATTGAAGTATCACGTCATAGCATGTCACCCTTCAGTTCGTTCAAGTAATTGTATTAATTTATAATGGATTCAAGGTTCATTAGAAATTCCATAAAAAAAAATACATAAATAAGAATATGAACAAGCTCCTGACTAAAAGTCAGTACCTTTCTCATAAATGTTTTTGGACTGGCAGAATATTATTCATGCGTTTACAATGGTATTGTTTCCATCCAGCAAATTTGGTCTTTCAGTCAGAGCTTGCTGGAATTTTATTCCGAAAATCCAGCAACAAGGGTGAATGGAAATCACGTCAGTTTCAGATCGTTGGGCAGAAGCTTCTATCACCGATTGGATACCCTGAAACCAGAAACGAATTTAAATATATAAATAGTTCGAAAAACCATTCCGCTTTTCCTTACACGAATGTCTACTCGGAAAAGGGTGAGGGAAATTAAGTTGAAAAAACGTCCCACAGTACGAGGGAGCTCTTAGAGCTGTTACAGCCGAATAGAGAGTCATAAATTGAGGCAGTTAAGAGGAGTGATATTTGACAATTTTGGTGGAAATCCCATTCGTCCACAAGACGCAGGATATTCCAGTCGCGTTCCCTCATTTTATGGTTGTACTTACCCTTTCTTCACACGATTTGATTCCACAAACCTGACGAACCAGCCCTGAATGCAATTGGGCTCAATTCGAAACCGATACGTTTCATTTACATTGATAATTCAATTCAGTTCTGCCGGAGCACAGTCGCTTGGAAATTCAGCAGATATACTCATTCACACACCTAAGAGGAATATACTAACTGACGAAGAAACTGTAACACCCAGAAGGAACTGTTTAAATTGAATTTTTTTTTGGTAAAACTTAGATAGTATATAATCTCATAAAATCCCATTTTGAAGTATTGAGTATAAAATTGAAGGAAAAAGTCTATAAAACACTTCTGTTGTTGGAACCTTGTATATTAAATCATCCGGTTATATGTTTCGGCATATTCGCCATTATCAAACCAAAGATTCTGAAAAAGATTATACTCTTAGGTACAATATATGAAGTTGAGCGAAAAACTTGAAGAAAAGGTGAAAAAAGGTGGAAAACATAATTCTACAGTTTGGTTAATTGCTCACTGAAACTTACGATTTTAAGGTTCCATAGTCATATGGTAAAACATTGATAAAATAAGTATAAGTCACAAAGTGAAAATTAAAAATATAAATAAATAAATATCAAAAATACACTGGTCAAAAAGGCATACTGTGAAAAGTCAAATAATATAAAATGACAAACAAAACATAAATATAGTATAGAAAAGTCTCTGGTTGGTACTCAGAACTACGAACTCCCAAAAACGATTCTTTTGTTCGACAAGCCATAGGAATACGAAGGGAAATAGTGCAAAATTTTCATCGAAATCAGTTCTATTTTGAACCTTTTCTATTTTCCAGATTCTTGAAAACTAACAAAATACGAAATCCTTCGTTTATTGAATCAAAAATTCAAGAAATTTTTATGTGACAAGATGTGTACTACAATGTTGAAGAAATTTACGGAAATGACGTCATTCCACCATAACATTCCACTGAATTTGTGACTCAATTTTTTTCAAAATATCTTCCGTCAAGTTTTTGTTGAATAATTATAAGTTAAAATCAGTTTATTGAATTGATGTTCAACGGAAATAATTCAAAAATAATAACACAGAATTATTCTGTTTCTTTCATCTCTCCACTTTCTCTTTAGCTACATCAACTGTAGTTCCGAAAAATTCGGCTCAGGTGAAAATTGTTTCAAAAATGAATTCATAATATTGAGGCTAATTCGATAATCCCCCTCTCTTTCCGTTCGAAAATTGTGGATTCTTCTCGAGATAATTCGATAGAAGAAAAGGTGGTGGAAAAGTTGCTTGTGATTGAACTTTCCGGATAGAATTATGTCTGAGGCTTAGAAAGTGCACAGAAAAGAGGAGGGAGAAAATTCAAATTTTTCAATTTTGTTAACTAATTGTCTCAAGTAAATTATATCCCAATTTCGGCAAATAAAAAGCATGTTATTAATTTACTTTTTATAACTCCGAAACTATAGGTGCTACGATTTGCAGTAAGAAAATATTGTTTTCATTCTCATCGTATCAATATATGTATTCATATATGTACAAGTTATGTTTTCTTTAATTTTGTTTGCTTGATTTTTCTTGTTGAAAATTCATGAATCATATTCTTCAACAAGGAATTTATAATTGAAAATGATAAACCAATTGATCTGCCTAGGTGTTCACCAGAAAAATTTATATTCACAGAAAAAGCCAACTGTACTGTTTCAATATGATTGAAAAGTAAAACACTTTCTTTCGGCTTATATAAGCGAAATGAGTTATATTAATAACTCATCAATATCGACATACTGGAACATAGGGAGGGGAGAGATTACGCTGACTAAGTGCATGCTTTTGTGAAGTGTTGTTATTTGAACGTTATCGTTGCATTTAATCACCTTAGTGTGAATTTCTATCAACCTATAATTATTTTGAACCTCAATAAACACAGATCAGCAAGTTGATTGATGGGATGATGGAAATTATACCAATAAATGTATGAATCACCCAATTAACACTGGCAACTTCAATTCAAGAGTGAGTATAACAATACCTCGTTGGTAACCTTCCATCCCCAAGCAGATGGTAGCTAATGATATTTATTCTCATTTCTGGTTGGTGGCAGTCTGGCAAGTTGGCATTTTGGCTTTGCCAAGACAGTGGTGAAAATTCGGTTTCTCAGGTTATCGAGGCTAATACGATCCCTCCATACAGTTTCAACAAGAAATTCTCTCCAACGTCAGCAGTTGAAGCTGGAGCTGCCTCTTGGTCCATGAAAATCTTCAACATTGCTGAGAGACCGGGATTCTTCTGATACATCTGAATAACCTTCTTCTTTCCAGTATCAAAGGGTGCTGAGGTGTTGTCATACCCACTTATAGTGTGCAGGAAAAGTTTGACCAGGGGTACGTGTTTGAGAGAGTGAAAAGAATGAATGACAGTTGGGGTGTTACCTTTCCACTTTTCTGGAAGTAGACTTTATTTTCGAAGACCTCAAAGCGTTCAGCAGCACTAGAAGATCAATTTATTCTCTAGCAATGACTAGGGACATCCAAAATCTCATTTTGACATGGCAAGAATAGTAGCCCTACATCAAGAAACTTCATCGAACCACCAGATTGCTTCACATTTGAATATTCCATAGAAGTCTGTAAGGCGTATAGTGACATTAAATAGACATTAAACCAATTGAGCATACATGGGATTACTTAGGTAAAGCAATATCCAATCGCCAAAACTCACCTTCATCTTTTCAGAAATTGAGTTTAGCCCATCAGGGAGAATGGAAAGTAATCCCCGAAAATTTCATTAATGACTTGATTCGTGAGATGTCTAGACGTATTGAGCAGTTGATTGAAAGAAGAGGTGGTAATACGGACAATTGAATTTGGATTCAGTTGTGGAATTACTATAATCTCATTTTTCTTATTTTTCCTGAGCCTGCATAAAGCAAAGACTAACAAACAAAGATTTTCCATCAATTATATTGCAGTTGGAATAGAGGAAAATATTCATTTAATTTCTAGAAAATAGATTGCTTATTTCTTGAGAAACCTACGGACCAACACTTTCGACGATGTGTGCATATAAAGGGTGTTTTATTAGAGCTATAGAACTTTAAGTTGCAATAAAACAACGATGAATTATTCGATTGACATGAATTTTATCTTGTGGCATTATGACCACCACGGCTGGCTCGGATGTGGTCCAATCTGGACGTCCAATTCTCGATGACTTTCTCCAACATTTGTGGCCGTATATCGACAATAACACGGCGAATGTTGTCTTTCAAATGGCCAAGGGTTTGTGGCTTATCCGCATAGACCAATCACTTTACATAGCCCCACATAAAGTAGTCTAGCGGTGTTACATCACAAGATCTTGGAGGCAATTCGCAGGTCCAAAACGTGAAATTAGGCGGTCACCAAACGTTTCTTTCCATAAATCGATTGTGGCACGAGCTGTGTGATATGTTGCGCCGTCTTGTTGAAACCACAGCTCCTGGACATCATGGTTGTTCAATTCAGGAATGAAAAAATTAGTAATCATGGCTCTATACCGATCACCATTGACTGTAACGATCTGGCCTTCATCGTTTTTGAAGAAGTACGGACCAATGATTCCACCAGCCCATAAAGCGCACCAGAAAGTCAGTTTTTCTGGATGTAACGGTGTTTCGTCATACACTTGAGGATAAGCTCCAATCCAAATGCGGCAGTTTTATTTGTTGACGTAGCCATTCAAACAGAAGTGCGCTTCATCGCTAAGCAAAATTCGCTCATGAAAATCGGGAACAACGGCAATGTCATTTTGGGCCCATTCGACGAATCTACGCCTTACGTGATCGTTTGGCTTCAATTCTTGCATGAGTTGGATTTTGTAAGCAGGCAAACCAAGATCCTTCCGCAAAATCTTCCCTGAAGTGGATGGACACAGATCCAATTCCTGTGCTCGATGGCGGATAGATTCATTCGGGTGTTCCTCAATGCTACGCTCTACAGCAGCAATAGCTTCTTCTGTACGCACCGTACGGCATCTCTGGGGATGCGAGTTATCAATAAGAGCAAACGTGGTGCGAAAACGTTTCATGGTTAATCGAATCAACTGCTTTGATGGACGATTTTGTCGACGATAAAATGGACGTAGTGCGCGATACGTATTCCGCACAGAACTATATTTTCGAAATAAAATTGCACCATTTGCAAGCGTTGTTCAGGCGTGAGTCTATTCATGATGAATTGCCAAACCAAACTGAGAATAAATCACTTGACAGCTAGTAAATCGGTCGCCATCTTGAACAGTAATGCCAACTTAAAGTTATATACCTCGAAAACAAACACCCTTTAGAAGAAACAATTCATGATTTGAATACATCGATAAATTCATCCAAAGCCAGTTTAAATTTCACTCATATCCTTGGTAGAATGAAAGATTACATCACACTGTTCGTACATGTGTGAAAATTATGAATGAAAACAGCAAATCGTTCGAAAATAGGTCAGCCCGAACTTCATATAGATAAAGGCCGGAATTTTCAATTCGAAAATTCACAATCCAATTCGATGAATCCGCCATGAGGGGCGGTTTATAAAATGTGTGTGTAACGAATTTCATACGTTTTGCGGCTTTTAATCCACTCTGTGACATAAATACGGCGATATCCCCTAGATGCTAGTTTTTTTCAACCATTCGTTACTATCGGAACGTTCCTTGGGGGATAATTTCAACTTTTACTCTCATCTGGATATTGGCTTCCAGGGAAAAATAATTATTGCCGCCGGTTAACTTAACACTGAATCTTTCATTATAAATTATCGAGCACTTTGGGTTCATCGAATTTGTAATGCTTCAGGATTGCTTCGGTTCACTGCTTCCTATTTTCCTATGAGAGCAAAAAGAATCAGTCTACGGAAAAATGTTCCACTGTCTAGTAGACTCCAACTACAAATGGAACAATCATTAGATGGGATTTCTTTTCTTTTTTAACTCCCACGATGCTTTATCTTAAGAACTCAAGTGTTTCCACGTTTCTTCATTCAGCATCGAAGATAATATTGATAGGGAACAGTTAATTAAGAGTATCATGATATATCTCGCCTAATGCAAATATCTGAAATGAACGTTAGTGTGAAAACTATCTGTTACATTTCGTTGAAAAAAATTTACGTTCTGACGAAAGAGTACCAGAACTTTATCATTGAAAAGCACACTTAAAAAAAATTGTTTTTGTGGTTTAGTAGGTAAATTCACTGAAAGTCAAGCTGCAATCAAAGTATCGAACTCACATATCATCGATTCTAAGATGGTATTGGAGTGCCGAAGGAAATTCATAGAAATAGGCAAAATAAAAAGGTCTGTCTAATCTGGATTTCCGGCGACTAGGAATTGAAGGAAATGGAGAGGCCAAGACAGTTGCTGGAAAAAGAGCACAAACTCTTTTCATTGGCTCAGATTCTCTCTGTGGTATAGGTAAGAAAGATATAAGAAAGAGTTGCAGGAGAAGGAAATAACCAAAAGAAAAACACTCTGGCGGAATCTTCTAGTTGGAGTTTGATCATTTCAAAAACTTTTTCCGAAACTTTGATACTGCGGAATCTAAGAAATATTTGGATCTTGGCAAGAATATGCTACACCTCACAATGTATATCTAACAGGACATTGCACCCTCAGAAACACCTCATGAGAATGAGCCTAGCAGTACTGACCGTGAATCTTGGCATTTCTCTTATATTATTATATAAACATTCTCAGTCGCCACTAAAGAAAATTCTATGCAGACACTGAACTTCAAAAAGTGTTCTTATGATTGTATTATTCATCAGTTAATACAAAAATAAGGCAGTATAGTAATGATAGAGAAGAATCACTTTCGTGGATTCATGAAAGATTCAATTTCATCTTTGATAAAACTCAAGCCGCTTGTTAAGATGAGAAAATGTCCAACTTGGTCCATTTTGGGTAGCGTCATGTCTTTGAATGAACCCAGCATCAAAAGATTATTTTGAAAAGTCCGCAAAAAAAAAAATTTTCTCTCCGCTTTCAACCCTTTTCCTTATGAATGATACGACTATCCGATTTAATTCCCTACAGAACGAAATTGCAAAACGGACTTTCATCTGTTAACATATCCTTCCTCAAACCGAAAGAATCCAATAGATGCGAAAATGCGGTCACAATTTCAGACGAACTGAATGAACATCTTTCCGATAAAGAATTGTTCGTGTGAAAAAGGCTTTGGAAAAACCCTTATTCAAGCTGACTGAAGATACAAACGAGTTGTGTGCCTATGTCATTGTAATGATTCCTTTGAAATACGGAGATCCAAAGTTTGCTGTTGCAGAAAAGGAAACTTACACACTTATTGGTGATTGGTTTGTATTGATACCATGGAATTTCCATCTTAGAAAAGTTGATCGGAGAACGGCATATGGTAAATGCTGAAAAAGCCAAACAGATCAACAAAAAACATCAGCTTTTGTATAATGATAACGATATGCAATTTTAAACGCTATCCTGTGTCCAAGAATTTCTTTTCGACGTGGATTTTAAGTGACTCTCTTCATGAACCGAAATCAATTTTAAATGCAAAGCTATGCACAAAAAAAATCAATTTCAATTTCTGATATTCTAGTTATTTTCCCAGAATAGTGAACATTAAACTGTCACTCCTCTACGGTATTCAACCAAACAGCATTTACTTTCATGAAGTTAATTTACCAAGAACACGATTTCCACACTATGGTTCAAAACTAATTGAAAGTTTTTCTATTTAACACTTCGTAGTCTTATTTTGACTGGCTTAATATTCAGGGAAACGTAATCTGATTTAATGTTGGATATTAAATGTTGTTTAGTTTTCTACTAGCTGATTTATATGAACATTAGTTGGACAGTTTCGAAAACTATGTTTGTCTTCGTTGGAATGATAGCTGTTGACAAATTCATGTCATGATTGCCAACATTCACAGAAGATGGGCACCAACATAAAGAAATGAAATAGAACCTGCTTTAACTTCATATTCGGAAAATATGAGTTAGAATCTCGTGGCTAAGGGTTTGCTATTATTTCATTATGTTCCAATATTTTAAGATGAAGCGAGAAATAAGAAACCAAAATTCCTAGTATGTGTTCATCTGTTCACACTTTCTTTCAATAGAAATCATTAACGTCATTATTCTCGCCATCGATATGGACCTCAAAGTCTAATGAAGCTCACTCGATACTTAAAACCATTGTGAAGAATAGAAGGAAGGTTCTCCAGAAAAAAAAGTCATAAAAAAAGGCTTAATTCAATAGCTCGAGTTATCTCTCCTTGAAATTAATCAGCGATTCGTTGAACGATCTCCAAAATGCTCCAGCCGTTCAATCTTCGCCAGATAATGAAAACAGAACACCTGATATCGTCACATTTCTCCCGCTATTCTCCCGTTTACCATAAATTTTTTCAAGTATTCCAAATGAGACTGCTCGGAGATGACGTCCCCCATGAGAAATCCCCCCTGTAAATTGTCTCACAACGTTATACACCTTCACGTGCCTTTTGTAGCCCATCATCTATGCCTCCTCATCATCGTCAGGCTATTAGAGCCACAGATGATAATTTGTAAGACTGATACGTGTAACAAATTAGAAAATATATTTTTGGAGGGCGTCCCTCTCCGCCCGATAGTAATTTCCTCTCCACGAGAGAGAATTCGCCAGCCAGCAGGACTCAACATCCACCTCAAATTTAACCGTTCATAACAACACTAAATCTCCGCTCTGCAGAAAACAGAATTGATGACACCAGAATTCGGATTCACGCTGCGGGGTAGATACCTTATCTAATAGATTAATGCAAACCCCGTTCTAATGGCATATTTATTATTTACTAAACTGTATGCTCTTCATTATCTCACTATTGTTCTGCCCGTTATAAATACAATTTTTTTCGTGATGAAGGATATTTCAGCCTAATCGAGACAGTTATTTTAACAGATCATTTGTTGAATGTCCTTCCTGATCAATCTTTTCTCTTTTACTTCTCCCTCCTTTTTGTTTGTTTTTTTTTATTTCTTGTTTTTCTCACCTTTCTTTCCCTTTTCTGACTTTCAATTGAAATGTTTCTTCTTGGTCTCTGTGTTGTTGATCAACATTGCGGTTTAACTTTGAAAACTGTGCAAAAGAGATGTGATTAAACCAGTCACATAAGATATGTTATTAGAAAATTATGGGTCAACTTACTTTTGCTTAGGTGTACAACTTTGCTTCCGCCGTTTTGCAATAGATGGCTGTAGCGATAAGTGGTAGTCGAAATAAATCGATCGTAGATTTCATACTATATCCCTGCGGGACGCCACTGGACATTAAATTATCCACAGATGAATGAACGTCCGCCACTCTCACGCGGAAGGTTCGTTCGGAAAGCTCTAATCTACGAGTGGGACCCGGTCGAACGCCTTGGAAAAGTCCAAATACAGAACATCCATAGGAATACCTCGATCCAAGGCAACATAGTAAATTGGTCATTGTGGAACGACCAGGAATAAATCCATGTTGTTCACAAAGTATAACATCCTGTGCGCAAAGTGAAGAAGCTGCTCACTCACAATTGTCTCCAAGACCTTGGACACTGAAGATGTAAGGCTTATGGGTCGATAATTATTGGGTGATAGCTGGTCTCCTTTCTTGGATATAGGTGTAACGGAAGTCCTCAACCAGTCCTCCGGAAGAGTGGAAGGATCCAACGACCTGAAAATAAGGGAGAGTAGGAAAGCAATAGCAGAAGCACACCTTCTCAAAGTAAAAGGAAAAAAGCCATCATGACCAGGAGAGGACGCTTCCTTGAGATTCCTCAGATGTTTGAGCACCAATTCCTCGCTGACAGCCACAGTCCCAAGTTTTTCACTTGGACCAGAGATACAAAGAGTCACTCACATATATACAGACTTACTGTCATTACGATAAAGTGTATAAGTGGGAATGATGTGAATGTTATCACTGATAGAGGGTCTGAGCCAAGTTTCCGTTAGCATATTTATGCAAGGACGATGATACTAAACAAATGATAGCAGTTCAGAGAATTTAGATCCGAGCGAATGTATGTTTGTATACATGAGCGGCCATGACATCATCTTATCTAGTTTTTTGTTGAAGTTTTAGGGGAGTCACTTGCAGTAGTAGTCACGATTTTAGGACAGCCGTGAACTTACTTCATTGTGATATTCTTTTCCACACCGGATTGCCTCGCCTTCTGTTGCCTGCGCAAGTAGGATATTTCACCAATCTGCAACCTCGTCCTATCGCCTGGAACATATATGTTCCTAATTCGTGGCTCTCCACGGAGAGAAAGTTTTTTCCTTAGAATCTGACCCACAACATCAGGGTTTGAAAAGGAAATCTTCAACCAACGTGGTCTTGAATTTTTTTTTGCTCGAAGACGTGTCACACCAACCAAACATGAGCTAGAAAGTTTATGGATGTGATCAACAATCTCCTTATAGCAAGCACCATATCCTAGGAGGAATCTCCACTCTTAGGTACATCTACCAAAATGATGTTATGTCACCTCTCAAAACGCTCCAGATCTTCAGAATAATCGGAACCTACTACCGTGCTAACATCCTCGAAGCATCGCTCCAGCGAACTCTGATGTTCGGACAGGATTCTTGAATGATCGCTCAAAGTGGAAGTGCAAATAGGAAGCTGAGGAAATAAACTGTCATGTCGTTTTTCCACACGATCAACACTAACAATTGGGTTTTGCATTTGATTCATTAGTAATTTGAAGTTTTCCAGTGTAATAGATTGATTCTTTGGTGGATCAAATTTAGGATCTGAAACAACGGTCGACGGTGAAACAGAAGAACTGTTGGTACGACTACGCATTGAGTGCATACTAGAAGAGCAGACATTACTTACCCACCTACAATTTTGACTGCTCTTCAACAGGGATAACTCCTTGTCTTTCAAATTAGCACAATAAGCGTGAAAAAATTCATTGCATTTTGAACAAGATATAGATGACTGACTGCTCAGAATAGTCCTAACGCAGAAAGGACAAGACGGCTGCATACGGAGAACAATAAAGTGGAAGCAACGAGATGAGGATAACAAAAAAACCCGCTTCACTTCCTTGGGTCTACGATGAAGGCTTCACGGATAGAACTGGAAGACCAGGAAAAAAGGAAAAAGGAACAAGGAAAGGTGAAGAAGTCTAGGATCTGACCAAACTACGGAAGCCGTGAACGCACCGACAAAATGTAAAGCAGATAAATGGCCTGTCCTCCCACCAGCCGATGGCGTACTGAAACTGAAAACGTGAAAACTGAACAAATCAAAATCAGCTTATCAAAGAGACAATCGGTATTCGGTAACGCGAAACAAGTTTGTATTCGCCTGAAAACACAAGATCATGAGTTTCGGGGCACCCACTATGGCTACCTCTGGCAATTCGGAGATTAAACTAAATGAACATGAAGATATATATCGGGTGTCCCAAGGTGAGTGGCCTATTAGATTATTATGGAAACTATTGATGGTAAAGATTTCAGATTTTGTGGATAGATATTTGGCCATGTAAGGTACATTTTTGAAATAATTTCACATTTCCAGTGTTGCCGGATGTACGACTATTTGGCAACAACTTTGTTATTTTAAAGGGACATCCGGTATTTCTATTTTTTTTATGATACTCCATAAAATATTAAATCTATTCACTCCTACTTTTCCATCCCTATCTTTAACGGTTTTTGAGTTATTAATTATTTTTCGAAATTTTAGATCAAATTGGCGTATTACAAAAATGACTCTAGTTCGCTCAATATTTGAGATTTAAGTCAGAAATTTTGCAAGTCGCTAGATATTGATCTGATCTGTGTCACTGCTTTTGAATTATGGTTGTCAATAATACAGGACGGACCAAAAAAAATCATCATTTGCCAAGTAACAAAATTGTAAAAAAGTCTATTTTTTCAAATTAGACACCTAGTATATTTTTCAATTTTTGGAATCAGTACAACACACTCTACAATTTTTCTATTCACGTCCCTATACCTATCTCAACTGGATTCCGAGTTATATGCGTTTATTTGATTTCACATTGATTCAATAAGTTAATTTCTTTTGTATTGTTATTTTCTCTATGTCGTTCATAGATGGATAAATCAATGAATCAGTTCAATCCATAAGTGTCAAAATAAACAATTATTGCCTAACAGGTGTTTTGTTCCGAGGTTTTTCTATAAATAATGGCTCAAGAAAGATATACACATATAACGCATATAACTCGGACTCCAGTTGAGATAGGTATAGGGACGTGAATAGAAAAATTGTAGAGTGTGTTGTACTGATTCCAAAAATTGAAAAATATACTAGGTGTCTAATTTGAAAAAATAGACTTTTTTACAATTTTGTTACTTGGCAAATGATGATTTTTTTTGGTCCGTCCTGTATTATTGACAACCATAATTCAAAAGCAGTGACACAGATCAGATCAATATCTAGCGACTTGCAAAATTTCTGACTTAAATCTCAAATATTGAGCGAACTAGAGTCATTTTTGTAATACGCCAATTTGATCTAAAATTTCGAAAAATAATTAATAACTCAAAAACCGTTAAAGATAGGGATGGAAAAGTAGGAGTGAATAGATTCAATATTTTATGGAGTCACATAAAAAAAAATAGAAATACCAGATGTCCCATTTAAAATAACAAGGTTGTTGCCAAATTGTCGTACATCCGGCAACACTGGAAATGTGAAATTATTTCAAAAATGTACCTTACATGGCCAAATATCTATCCACAAAATCTGAAATCTTTACCATCAATAGTTTCCATAATAATCTAATAGGCCACTCACCTTGGGACACCCGATATACTACTTTTTCACCTTGGAAAATCTCGAAAATCAAGTTTAAAACCTTTCACCCTATAAAATGATCACTGTTTAATAACAAAACAAAAACAATAAGCCAATTTGTTAGGTATAAGATAAAACGTGCAGAGCTCGATTTATAACGTATCTGAGAGATTCCATTCATTCATTCAGATTTCCAAAGTATAAAATTGCAGAATTCTCGCAAAGACGAAGAATGAAAAGTTTTCCATGAAATGAACCAATAATCATTTTACTTTTCTTCGAAATCCACACGGCAGTAAAAAATGGTACCTACCCTTTTACGGTTTTTGAGTTTATTATCGCTTTCAAGATGAGTACTTTTATTGCACGTCTATGTCTGGGGTTTATTATTTTCCTTTATCTATCTGCTTTGGTGGCGCTGCCCCTTATTTGCCATCTGTGATTTTTGCATTCGTCATCAGTATACACTTACCCGTTGTTTACGGTTTTTGTATCATTCTCGTCACAAAATTTCAATACTATGGTTATCAAAGAACTGAACTGAGTAATTCGTATAGAGAAATTGTTTGTGTTTGTTGTGTTGTACAATTTATTGTGTTTCATTCAAATTGCAATTTATTTGTAGAGACATCAGTTGTGAATAGACTATATCTATACGGTGTTCCTCAATTGGAAGTACAAATCAAAATGACAGATTTCGCGGAACATTTCAAGAAAAAAGTCCCATAACATGAGTCCCTGAACATTTTGTTTTTGAGATACAGGTGTTAAAGTTCAAGTTTTTTTCTCAAAGAACCTTCCCTTCACAAGATATTCAATTTGAATTGGCCATAGATATTTCAATTCAAAGTTTTCATCATGTAATATGCTAATTTTGAATGCAAATCCACACGGTGGTGCCTGATTCTTTCCTTCAGAACTATTTTTTGGAGAACCGCTAGTAGTTTAGAAAAAGATAAAAAGAAACTCTGGTCCAGTACTACACTTTTCGGTTTGTTAAAGTTTATTTGTATCCTCTATCGATTTCGAGAAAAAAAATCTAAACAGCTCTTTAGTAATCCTCAGGAAAATACAAATCATTATAAAGAGAAATCTTTCAATTTCCTCTGTAACTCTGATTTAGGAACATCCAGTTCAAGGTAAGAACAACCGAATTGGTAATAAAAGAAAATATTTCTAGTAATTTGGTTCAAACTTCGTTTCAAACATCTTTTTCTCACATTACAGTTATGAGTAGACGATGTCGTAATTATAAAAAAAATATCTACGCCCTTGGTCTAATAATAAGCTCCTATAAATATGCTGCCCTGTATTACCTCAGGTTCACTGAGATTTCACCTCCGATACCCTCTTTACAAGTTAATCAACTTGTTTATCACCTTCAATATACCAGTATGCATATTCACCCATAATAGAGTCATTGTTGACTATCTATATGTTTCAGGATATCAGAGCACTCCCAGATCAGCAGAGAGCTTTGGTTAGGTGATCCCAAGTCTATTTTGATCCATGTGTTTATGCAATACATGGATTGTTGGGTTAGGACATGAAATTCACAACACCTCGATTATCACTTAATATCGAAGTCAAATATTATCGCCATTACATCCGAAGGTTCTCTTATGAGAAGAGAAAACGTGACATAGACTAGGGAATGAAAAGACGAAATACATGATTCAATTATTGAAGGAGAACAATATATTGAAAGTGTTCTCGATTTTCAGGTAAATGAGTGATAATTTAATTCATTATAAGGACCAAACCAAAGTGGTTAAAAAATATTCAGCGTGTTAAATAAATCATCAAGAATTCTGGAGCGATGAAACCTGAACTGTTCCCCTGTAACTTCCTTTTCTGCAAATATACAGGATGGCCATTTGAAAACGAAACAGACGAGATTACAGACGAAATAAAGTTTTTCGATAGAAATGCTCGGACAGGTCGATTTATGTTTCGAGGGGGACAACTAAAGATGTAGGTTACGGACGCATAGCGCTTCAACCCTTGCTACTACAGCCCTCACCCCCAAATTTTGAATAGGGAAGATGGGGTGAGTGATACCTCATTTGAAAGGTATTTTTATACTGATTTCAGCACAGTAATTGTTTTTCCATTTTATGCATTAGTTCTCGAAATATTCTCAACTAAGTATTTGAAATTAAGTGGTGTTTTCATGGCACTTGTAGTGTTTTGTGAAAAATCGACATTTTGAGCTTCAAAACAACCATGACTATGGCTTCCTTCCTAACTAACTAACGCATGAATATTTCGAGAACTAATGCATAAAATGAAAAAACAATTACTGTGCTGAAATCAGTATAAAAATACCTTTAAATTGAGGTATCACTCACTCCATCTTCCGTATTCAAAAATTGGGGGTGGGGGTTGTAGCAGCAAGGGTTGAAGCGCTATGCGTCCGTAACCTACATCTTAAGTTGTACCCCTCGAAACAGAAATCGACCTGTCCGAGCATTTCTATCGAAAAACTTTATTTCGTCTGTAATCTCGTCTGTTTCGTTTTCAAATGGCCACCCTGTATAATGGCTCCATTACAATTCATCATACAGCAATGTGCAGAGTGTAGAAATGAGAGTCCCGATAAAACTTTCACGAAGACTGTGTGATTTTTCTCCACTTGCATGCTTTCAATCACTTAGGATTTAATGACGTGAAATCTTCAGACTGGAAGGAAACGTTGGAACATACGTTGGAAAAGCGAAAAAACAAGGCGGAAAAAAACGATCAAACTAAATATTTATCCACGCTGTGTACTTCAATGTTAGTGAAACCACATGGAGCTTGTTTGTTCTACAACGTACGACGGTTCACTTATGATTGCATGTATGATGCCAAATATTTATTCAACCAGATGACCTTCTACGAGAGAAGAATATCAAGCCGCAAGAAATAAAAACTTGATGTTCTTGAACAAACAATTCCATTAATTCTGGAAGGCAGTTAAAAAGAGCCCGGGCAAATTGGGAAGTGAAAGAGTAAGGGGATCTAATTGAGAGGTTCCTACAGGATTTTAGTCGTCCATTACTACAAATGTAAAGCGTAAATAGTTTTTTCTATCAGGATAGATGAAATCATTGATTATTCAAGATTGGAAGTTTAGCTCTCTGTAATGAGTATTGTTTTTGAGGGTTCTGCTAAGACAGAAAATTAGTTGATGAAGAATAAGTTATACCGTAAAGTTTCGGCTTGTAAGATCCTCACGATGTGATAGCTAAGGCTTCTTTGATTTTTCAACAGCAGAGGAAATGTGTTTCGAAATGTGGAGTTTAACACAATTAAAATAATCGAGTCATTTCCAGCAAGTCTATCTTGGAACTGATATATGACTTACTTAGGAGAAGGTATATCATTTACAAGATATTAAATTCTGAAATATTTTAATTCAGCAATTATACAGATGACAATTCATACAGATCCAAATTCATTCATTGGATTCAATGAAGGCCTTTTCAGGAATGAAGGTATACCTACGTGAACAAACAGAAATCCAGTCATCAAACCATTTTTCATGGGAATGAAGACAGGAATTAGTCGCTGAGAATTCCTCTCATCCAAAGGAAAAATTGTCGCCCAGATCGATAGCAAAGAATCTGGTGCTATTTCCAAAAGGTTTTTTGAGTTTTTGGCGGTGCTCAGAAACTATGCAATTTTTTTCCACAAATTTGATGATATCACAATACAACGTCATTTAAAAAAGCAAGACCAACTTTCTAAATAATAAACTTTGAGGCACTTTCTCGAAGAAATGTATTTCAGATAATTTTATCACTTCTTGGAGAGTTCCTTGTAGAAACAAAAAAATTGGAGAACTGCTGAAGTTTGTTCGTTCTGGCTGTATCATACCTGAACACGAGAGCAAATCTTGAATGAAATTGATTCCAGAAAGAATACCGCCACAATCGATTCTGTAATAAATGAGATTGAAAAGTATATTAAAGAGGCGATATTCCTCCGCATTTCCAAGCTCGACTAACTCATCCTCTCAAGCCAGTAAGAATTATCCAACTCCCTAGAGGGATATGCGCTGTCAGTTCTGAATATTAAAAACCTGAAAGATTTTCCTTGGTCATCTTCAAGTTTCCGTTTATGGTATAAACAGAAGGAACATGAAATCCTACAATGGATTGGAAATAAACTGAAGAAACAGGCATGAAGTTTATTGAAATGGTAGAAAGAAGATTAAGAAAGCGAAATAAGCAGAATATTGGAGGTCCCACTCAAAAAAGCTGACAAATGTGCATCCCTCTATAAGATAAAAAAAATTGCATAACATGGTGTGGAAGTTGAGACAAGAGGCACAATGATTCTTCGATCTCACATAGGCGTGTCATCTTTTGAAGCGATCCTCGAATCGATCCAATGTTTCACTTCTTCATAAAACCAGAAGTGCTGGTCATCCAGGCCGTGTGCCATTGATCGAAACAATTTATAGTCCAAGGAATCAACGTCTGGAGAGTACGGTGGGTGAGGAAGGACTTCCCATTTCAACGTTTCCAAGTTTGTTTTGACCACTTTCACAACATGGGGCCTAGCATTGTCATTCTGTAAAATCACTTAATCATGTCTCTCATTATATTGCGGCCGTTTATCGTTCAATGATTGGATCAACCGTATCAATTGCGTTCGATATCGATCGCCTGTGATTTTTTCAATCGGTTTTAACAAAGCATAATACACTACTCCGAGCTGGTTCCACCAAATACTGAGCATGACCTTGGCAGCGTGATTATCAGGTTTGGCCGTCGACATGGAAGCATGGCCGGGATATCCCCATGATTTTCTGCATTTT
Source organism: Harmonia axyridis (assembly GCF_914767665.1). Lineage (NCBI taxonomy): Eukaryota > Metazoa > Arthropoda > Insecta > Coleoptera > Coccinellidae > Harmonia > Harmonia axyridis. The sequence continues at coordinate 5,926,794 of NC_059508.1, forward strand.
GAATTATCATAATGAACCTATTTCTGGTCTCCAATCACAATGCGATGCAGAAATCCTTTCCGTCTTTGCCTTGCAAGCAGCTATTCACAAGCAAACAAACGCCGTTCAACATATCTCGGCTTCAACTCGTACGGTACCCAATTTCCTTGTTTCTGCATCACTCCCATGACTTTCAGTCGTTTTGAAATGGCTTGTTGCGTCACACCTATGATCCAGCCAATTCTTGTTACATTTGACATGAGCCTTGATCAAGTAATGCTCCCAATTCTGCATCTTGTAAAACCTTCTCTCTTCCACCGCCATGCTGGTCTTCGACATCAAAATCACCGTTCCTGAAGCGTTAAAACCACTCTTAATATGTTATAATACTAATAGTAGCCTCACCATAGAAATTCGAGAGCATTCGATGAGCCTCAGTCGCAGATTTCTTCATATTACAGGATGAAAACGGTAATCCACAGCTAGCACTTACAGAGAAATTGGGTACAGGGGTTGTTTTGTTTTCACTTAATTCAGAAAACTTTTGAATCGCTGAAGAAAATGATCAGTGGATTTGTTAGTTCTGCGAATGATTGTCTTTGATTCACTTCATTTTGGTCGTTTTTGCACAATAAGTTGCTCAGAGATAAGTTGTCTGTGCAAGCACATCTGAAAGTACTGAAGATAAATTGATTCCATCAATTATTTGGCGCATTTCGTACCAGAATTAGTCCCCGAACAATTCGAGTATTGATCGAGCTACCCTTATTGATATGGTGATTTTGAATACACAGATCTGATGGGGAAAAATCCGATCTCATAAGGCCAGCTTAATTGAAGGGTGGTTTTCCCTTCGAAACGCCATAACCTGCTGAGATTTGCATACAATTCTGATAGGTAAGGATGGATTTATTCATTTTTGGGAGTCCACATTTTCGCATGGCGTATATGTATGTTTTCATTACCATCAATTCCCTGGCTTAACTCCCTGTTGTTCTTCGGCTGCTCTTTCATGCCGTTTTAATTTATATCTACTTTGATATGGGTTTCTTTGTTTACTTTGATCGTTTTTGCTTATACTGCAGGCTCAACTGCTGGAAGAGCTTAACAGATTATTACGCGAAACTTCATCAGCAGCCTTTGAAGCTCGAATTTTCATCGATTATACTTAATCTCGTTAGTTCACCGCGACTTTTCAATTTAAAATATGTAACCGATAAATTTGTGCTCACCAAACAGTAAATTTTCCCAAAGGAACGGTGCTTCATAATTTGTACATAAATTGGACTGACGATAATCCATTTAAAGCAAGATTCAAATAATCTGTAGTAGAACATCATAATGTTAATATTGTAATTATAAATACCGGTTATTGAGTACTCATATGAGAATATATATATAGCGGCAAGATTTTCTTTGTTTTCTAGATGACCAATATTTCCATCTCACGACTTCGTTTATTTCAGTCACTCAATTTCACATTTGCTTGGGACTAGATCAACTTTCTATTGGCCTCTGTCTGCATAGACAGAGAAGAATGTGTACCTGAAAACATTTTCAAGTTCACTTTCTCCATCAGTTTATCTGTTTTCCAAAGACAATTTCTGTTCGAGTGTCGACTGAATATGAGTCTTTGAAAAATGTACTTTCAAGTTCATGTTTTATGGGTTCAGTGGTATCATTCACCAAAATTGTGATATGGAATTCAAGTTAAGAGTGGTCGTGTAGAAAACAATCGGAAAACATATGTTATGTTTAAAGAATCAATGATGGTCGATAATTTTTCGTCCAATATATTTTAACAATAATTTTAATACCGACAGTTTGTATTACAAAACCAAGATATATTCTGAAAAGTATCATGTTCCTCATTTTCATTGCTTATTGAAAGTAAAGTATTGAATCATAATAATAATAATATATTTCATAATGCTATATGTTCCAAAAGAATTTAAGAACATCATAACACTCATTAAGAAGAGAAAAAGATTGAAAAATTGGGTAATTGACAAGGGCAGAAGATATTTTAATTCAATAATAAATCCCCAATAACGCTCACCATTTTTCACTGATTTTTGCTAGAAGAGAAATGAATAAATTACTTACTGGATTCAACCTTCCTCCATATAAGTATATTGATGTAACTTGAAATAGAGAATGAGCTTTTTGATGCAGTGTTATTTGATGACCGAGTAGCTGATAGTGGACATGACCGAATGAGTGCGCCCCTGAGTTTATGATATAATATATGTATATAATTGTATGTATAAAATGGGCACTTATCTATGATCATTACTGTGCTATTGAGTTTTTGTTGATTTTTATATTTTTATTGAAATATGTTAAAAGAATTTGATCTTGATTTGTGAATTTATTTGAATACTGGCTACTGCATTATATATTTGTTTATTTAGAAGTCACGTACAGGCTCACGCCTCTGTGACTATATGTTTATACCCTGTAGCTTACAGAATAAACCATTTTATTATTATTATATTCTGGTATATAGATTTTCTAGATAATTTCATCTACAAGTTTATAGATCTTGTTTTTGATCCATCGTTGACCTCCTTTGGGTTTTTCTTTTCCAACTGATCCAGTTAAATTCAGAAAGATTGTTTAGAGGAATATAATGATAGAGTTTATTCAATTTTCTCGACTGAGTAAAACTGGCACTCTATAAATTCTGAAACTTCACCACATGTGTGCTCAGCTTAATGAGCCACATGATCAATATTTTTAATAAAGGATATCTCCTCCAGCTGCATGATTCTCTACACCAATCTACTTCGAGCAACGTTGAATGTGAATAATTGCTTCACTTAGATCACGAAATTTCTCATCCTATAAAGAAAATTGAAACTGAAAAGGGTAGCAAGCAAGCCTGATATGCTATTCAAGGGAGGGGAGCGAGGTTACCAATTTCATTTTCGATAATTGAACAAGATATAATTTATGGCCCTATGCAAGGTATATATCTGCGTAAACTGTAAGATTGGTTGATGAATAGCGGAAAACTAATTCTGAAAATGATACACTGCGTATTCACTATCATTGATTGTTGTGTGAAAACTCTTCTGATTTAATAGGTACATCTAAAATTTGTGATTCCAACGATTCTAAAAATATTACTAGTACTTCCTCTAATTGGAAAGGGCGACCCAATAAGTTAGGAAAATTACAGACACATTTCAATTCCAGTGTCTAGTGTTGTCGAGAGATTTTTCTAAGAATAGATCACTCTGTATTGGAAGCGAAGGACAGTATGAGGAAAATAACTCAAGCATTCTTGATGAACTAGACTCCAGTTATTATTTCATCAGCATATTTTTCGACTTAACACTAGCACTTTATTGCATATATGAGCGTTTTATGAAAAAAAAACATTTAGAGTGTACCTACCTCAATCATTTTTTAAAATCTTTTTAGAAGCATCGTAATTTCACGATTAGGATCTTATCTATGTGAATCCATTCAAGGTATTCTTCAAGGTGGTATATGCTTGAACCACATCATGTTTATCAACGATCTGCCCAACATTCTTGATGTGGAGGAGTTATTCACATAAGTATGCAGATGACAATGCAGTTGTTGTATTCAATCACAGATTAAAATCAAGCTGGTGTTCACCTCATGATGGTTTTGTACTTATCTGCTACTCAATTTTAGTTGATTAATAATTGAATTTTAGCAGATAAAAAATTAAATTCGGAATTTCCATATTGAGAGGAAGAGTTAATCCTCATGACGGTGTTAATTATTTAGGTATTGAACTGGATAAAGCTTCATGTTTTATTCGACACATCGATTCTATATGCATTACGCTTATCGGTATATTGTTTGCGCTAATCTTTGCGCACACTATATTATTTCATGTTGAACCAAATTTGTCACACCACAGCGAAAGGGAACTCTAAATCTCTAGGACTCTATTTGAAAATAGGGAGTTGAGAGTAGCATAAATATAAAAAACATAAAAAACTTCTTGAATAAAATAGAAAACAAGAATTGGTCAGTTATTTTCAGCAATTTCATAAGGAAGAATTCTCAGCGAATGTTCTCCTGAAAAAAAATAAGAATAAATAATGCCAAAAAAATTAATATGATTAGAAAAGCAAAACTTATCAAGATGAATGTTAAAGCGACAGAGACTATTTGAGTTGGGAAAGACTCAAATAGTGAAGAACTTCACGAGGCTGCAATAATTGCTTCAAATAACAGATTTTGCGATATATTAAAATACTAAACATCAAGAAGATCGCCAAAGCGGAGAATACCAATAAGGCTATATGGAGCTAAATAAATGGTAAAGCAGGAGTCAAGAGGGCCAACAAGGGACTTGGCAGGGAAAAGCATGTGGAAGATAATAAAAAATCAGGTACAACCTAGTACAAGAGGAACAATTCCTGAAAAGCGCCAACTTGGATGTAGCAAAGTCAATATTTTTAAGACCAACCACGGAATGCGATTTTTTGATATTACCAAAAAAAAAAACGGATGAGGGATCTTCTGATTTATGCGGCTTTAGTGCACTCTTCTGAGACAGTCTGTGCCTTTCCTGGTTGATCCCTTGGTATGGATTACAAATGAATGCATCGTGCAAATGTGCCAAAATCACCGCCCTTTTCAAGAAAGGGGAGAACGAAAATCGCCAAAACAACAAACCAATTGCTGTTTTGTCCGCTATATCGAAAATCTTTGAAAAAATATTGAGGTCTCGAATAGTGGTATTTCTCGAAAAACACCAACTGCTTCATGATAGTGAATGTATTATTTATAATATAGTGCGTATTATTTTCTTGTCAACTCTTATATTACTACAGCTATCATTTCTCTATTGTTAAGACAATAATTCAAGCAATTTTTATTATTTATTAATTAGTTATTTATTCGTTTACACTATAATTACTCTGTTCACGAAAATATTTGAATCTTTTTCCTCTTCTGTGGCTAGTCTGTTCATTGTGTCACATCTTGTAGAAAAATATCGTGCGAGAATATTTCAAATTCTCACAAATTTTCTGGGTATATTTTATATACGGAACTCTCCTATCACGATTTCATCTATCAAATTTTTTATACAGAAAACTATTTTCCCTCCCACATAATTCAATGTAAAAACCACTAATCGATATTTATGGAAATATTCCATTATTTTCAATGAAAATTCGGGGAATTAAAACAAATAATGTTTAATACTCATACAGAAAGCTCATTTAACACTCGTACATTCAAAAACTTGTCACACCGTGTCTTGTTTTTTTATAATTAACAATTCCATTGATGTATTAATTGATATATAAATAGAACGGGTGATTTTTGAACAAATTGGAAATATGTCAGATACAGACTCATTGAAAAGTCATTCTCAGCTGATAAAATGGTTGATGAATGATTTCTCTGAATAATAAACGGATCTTTTGTTGAAATGAAAATAATTCTTGTTTCTGCACACATTCCACTTGGAGGAAACAGAAATATGGTGAGATATTACCTGACTGAAAGCCTTGCAGAAAATCAGAAATAATAAATGAAGAAGTAGAATCAATCTTTCAGCACTATCCATCGAGGAAATAGTGGTGTACTTCTTTTAGAGAAAAATATACCCAGAAAGGATCTCGCTCCGAATAAGATAAGATGAAAGTATAGGATCGCCACCTTCTCCCTTGAGATTGCTACGGTATGAATCCGAAGGAAAAAAACTCATGGTTCTAATTTTTTTTTCTTCAGGAAATGTACTTCCGAAACGGCATCTTCAGCATTTACATAATGCCATCAAAAACTTACTCGAAAACGCCCTCTGAAACGCCACGGGGATGCAGCTATTCAGATTGTGTCCTCTCTTGGGTTACAACCTCCTTTTACTAGGCTATTCAATATAATGCCACTCTTAATGCTCTTCGGCTATACTCCTGATGCTTGTGTATTATTCTGCCGGTCGGGAAGTCCCTTTATCTGGTCTTGCTCGAGGGAATGCCTCCGATGATGTTTCCACTGATTCTTGCCCATTCAATGTTTCTTTCTTTGCTCTTGACTTTTCAAGGAAATAGTTCGGTCTATCAGATGTGTATTACATTGTGGCTATTATTATCAACTGGAGTTCTTATCTATTCAGCTCACTAAAAGGATACATCGAAGTGTAACTTTTTGTTTTTTTTTCTGGAAGTTTCACCAGAAATAAGTCATATGTATAATAATAAATAAATAAATAACTGTATTTAAGGCAACTGACCTTCAGCCAAAGAAATTCAAATCACAATAGTCAAATTACAAAAAAAAAAAAAAAGAAAATCATGTAGGCTTAGTTAATCGATCGTCTAGAGGTATGATTCGATTACCCGGCCTTTTGTCTTTTTCTCCGTGACTTTGTTGGATTTGTAATAATTGAACTCTTTTGAATTATTTACATCTATTCACAAAGCCACAATTATACAGTACAAACTCAGTATTGAGAAGATCTTAATTACGTCTTAATTACAAGTTTCTCACTACGGTACTGAATTTCGTCTTCAACTCGAGTGTTAATTACTCGAAACGTCTTCGATTATCACATCTTCGTCGTACTTTAAGTTTTCGCTCGTCTCGTCTCTAACTTGTTCGCGACTCGTCTTAATCTAGTTCGCGAACCGTCTTTACGTCGTACGTCTTAAGTTAACCGACCGGACTTTACCCGTCTTCGACTTAACTTGAACTGTCTCTCGACTCGAACTTACTTCGTCTCCTGACCGCAACTTACCCCGTCCACTCTGAATATCCTTCCCTCTTTCCGGCTTGACCACACCCTTAGGGAAAGTACCATCCCCTAGTCCAATAAGAATTTTGTCGTAACGCTCACAAAGATCTTCGCGGATTCCTGGAAATCGAATATTCTCGAAGGACTAGTACCTGATACACAGATGTAACACATCTGGTACAACCGTCTTGTTCTCGAACTTTCCCAACCCCTCAGTAAATCTCTTCAAGATTTACAACTCCATGACATATCTTCGACACCTCGAAGAATTACACATCCTTTTTACATTATATGTACAATAACAATTCGTTCCCTGTAAATTCATTGGAACTGTCATGCCCTCGACACTTGAAGAAACTAATAGGTCTCCAAGCATCCTGTTGGCCATCTCAATTATTTACAGGGAACAATAACTGGATCCTACATTACTTGTCTCAATATAAAATTTTTCCACATGATGGATTGATGAAGTAATGAGAAGTGTCAGCTCATGAACAATTATAAAGTAACGAAGTGAAACATCTCTAACATTCGATGAAAATATGATGCTCAATCCCTGAAGACTGGCAATCACAACAAATAATGTCTCGCCGATATAATTACGTGAAATACACCCTAATTTCTTTCTTCAATCCTTCAGTGTCACCGTCATCTCAAATTATGCTCAAAAATATGATGCAATAGCCGAAATTTCCCCGCAAGCTATGACTAAGGGAGGATTCAGTCGGACTATAGATCACCCTCGGCAGAAGAATCGCTAATTAAGATGGAACTCAGAACGCAGAGCGATACTGAACGGTCGTTCTCAGAATACCGAAACCTAACAAATTGGATAATTACTAACAAACATTTATGTGAAACATTCGGAATTAATTTAATATTTCTCTATAGATTCTGGGATTTAATGACTCGCATCAATCTTACATTTAAATTGGTATTACACGAAAGGCTGCAGCCTGCTCATCGTTTGAAACGGCCACTCTAAACAGAGGGAAATTCGGTAGGCAAGATTAATTAATCCTCAGTCTAATTCTGACCCTGGTTATATTCTTGGCAGACTATTGATGTTTTATGTTGCTTGGGGTGGTCATTAACTAGGGGATTTACACAGAAACATAATTGTCCATTGGCCAACATACCCAGATATATATTACCGGCCTACGTTTCCTGTTTCTCTCGGAGTGAACCCCTTCAGTATCGGAGTGATTTGTGATATTTCGGCAAGGAAGCATCCGAAGACTTGAGTGTCTGCTAAAGGATTGGCGTGATGCTCGCACCTTCGTTTTAATTGGAACAGGGGATCAATTGATTACTTTGGATGGTTAAGCGCGCCCTTTCCCTAAATCTTGGAAAAAAATCAACGATATTTCTGCCACTTGTTGCGTGCAAGTTTGCATTCAATAAATCAATGCGTTTTTCTGATTAGAAAAGTGAGAAAATGAGAAAAGCACGGACTTGGAATTTTGAACACTTCTTCAGGCTCTGTTACTTCTTTTTACAAAAATTCTCATGAACATTCACACCGATATAAAACCAATAATTTGATTCTGCACGATCGTTTCTATAATTTCGAAGATTTTGTCAAAAAAAATTAGTACTCCATCATAATTTGTTGCCGATATACAGGTTCGATTCTGTCAAAATTTGAATCATTCACCTATCCTAAAATTTCCAAGAATTATCGACCGATTGAGCACTATGATCTCGTCCTATATATCTAGGGAATCCAATCCCGCAAATACTCGATGCCGTAAATACGGGATCCCTCTGAAATTCTGCGAGATCAGAAATACAAGATTTTCCATGCGAGATCTGTGGGATTCAATATTAAAACTGCCTTTTAGACAATAGAAGAGTAAACGCCTCTTGAAACTTCGCAGAAAGCAATAAACCACTCATAAGTTACAGACGAAAATGCATGTAACAGTTACTGCTGAAGCTACACTACAAATCATGATCAGCAAATTGGAGAGTCATTATAACTCGACATCGAGTAAAAAAATGGTTAAAACTTTATTTTCTCGGATAATAGAGAGCAGTTCATTAATACCAATTTAATTAAATTAAAACCCAGGCAAATATCTGGAATTTCTGGGATAACAGTCAATGTCTACAAATGGCCAAGAAGATACATTTGCACTTTATAGCAAATCAACATTACGAAATGGATTTGAGAGTTTGACTGACAGGCTGCAAATAGAGACGTCTTTAGAAGACAAAACACAATCCCAAACCGAAGACCATTCCACTTATGTATTCTGATGAGGATAAAGTACCTTTATCTAATCTAGCAACGAGAAATGGACCATCGCATTTGAATTCAGAAGAGGAATCGAATTATAGTAGTAGTAGTAGGTACTAGAATCAAAGCCTTCTTCTATGGCTGTACGAGCACGAGTACTAACAACACTTGACTAGTTATTAAAACATGAAATGACCCTTTTTGATTACAGACGAAAAAGAGGTACGAGTACATACTTGTAAGATGCTTACAACTCCGATCCTCGACTTGATTTCCACCAATCATAAACGCTCAAATTTGAATAACAAATGGTTTCTAGAAAAACTTTGAGACATCACTTGTCGGCAGATTTTTCGAGTTTACCTGCGGCAAAACTTGACAGCCAAGAAATAAACACTTTTGTACTATAGTAGGTATGTTTTTAATAGCTTGAGACCTCTTTATGAGCATGTTTAATAGGTTGAGTACAAAGTGTTTATATATTGTTAACAATCCTGCATTCTTGCGGATAATTTTTATTCTGCGGATTTGCGGGATTGGTATTTCGGCGCGGGATTGGATTCCCGATCTGCAACAAATGAAAAGAGGTCTTCTTGCCATGATGTCGACACCCCACGAATATTCATTCGCCCTCATATCTTCCTCTATCTATTATATTTTCGCCCCTCTCAGTAAACAATCGAAATATTCGAAACAAAATAGCTGCTTCCCATGAATTCTGTGGTTCAGATCAGATCCATAAAATTTATTGATAACAAGATTCGTGAAAAATTTATTAATAACAATTTTTCTTCTTCAGATAGGTTTTGATAGTAGTCAACTGAAAATGTCAAATTGTAGTTAACGAAATAATTGTTGACTGATAATTTATGCAAGAATAAAGTTATTACACTTCTAATCAATGAGAAGTTGACTAGCATCCAAAAACATCAAACAAAAATATATTTATCGAAGTATTTCTTCATTGTTGTACACAAATTCCTGATGATGTAGTTACTCTTTGAAATTTACTTAACTTCTTCTATTATAAAAGATTAATTATCTATACATTTCTTAAGAGAATCCAATTACCAATATTGTTTTTTGTTTTCAGGTAATATGACATTATGATACAACAACCTACTTGTAGAACTGTGGTGAGTATTATTGACCCAATGAACAAGGAGGGCTAAACTCTGATTTGGCAGCACCTCTACTATCTGAGCTAAATTAGTTCAATTTGCAGCCAGCTCAACTCTTGTTATTTATTGAGTGTTGTGATACGTTTCATTGGCACCAGAGCTGTCAGAAAAAAAGTACCTTTGTTACTTTAAAGTAACTTTGAACTTAATGGTGGCTGTTATGATATAAGCAAAAAGTTTTCCATCCTATCAATTTTCCCCGTATGTTTTCGATCGCAAACAAATGGGATGGAGACTGAATTCAAATTCATCTGTTCAATCTCAGATGTCACTCTGAAAACTGATTGGATTCAAGGAGAATACACGAGTATCAGCTTTCCCGAATTATGAGGGTATCGGAATCCTCCGTGGCTTTTTCCAGAAGGCCCTTGGCAAATGAACAACGGAAGTCTTCCATTTTCTCGAGAATCAATATGTTAGGCTTTAATTCTTCCCTTTGAGGAAGTTCAATTTCCACATGCAATGAATGTTATTTGAGGGAATTTTTCAACCGTTTTCTGAACACGATATAAGAAAAAGCAGTTAAGGAAATTGTAGATATCTTCTCTACTCCCATTCTCATTGACTTCTTAGCAGCTCTTAATTCCCTCTTTCTTGCCTGATGTTCGCAGTGTGCTCAGTAAAAAATGTTATGTTCTTTGGGGAACAGCTATTTGGGCAGTTTATTTCAGGTCGATCGAGAAGAAAAATGATCTTTTTTAAGAAGCCATTACCAATTTCCATCTTCCTGAATAGCCTCATTTTGTGTTCACTAGCATTCATCCTTTTGTTCGAACTGAAATGAATTTCATTGCTCAGATCTCCACTCGATTCTTCGAAATTTCAAATTCGATACAGACTAATTAATAAATACTTCATTCGGTAGTATTGAAAATATTATACCATTCATTGAACTCTTCATAGATAAGAATCTTAAATATGATACTTATGAATTAATTGGACAAAAAAAGGTTATGAATTTGCGAGAAACTCTGAAAACTGAACAGATTCATATTTCCTCAAAAATTCAATTGAAATGGTTATAGTATGAATGTAGTCTTCACTATGAAATCATGAAATAATTATCAATTAAATCGTAATAATCTCAAAAAAACGAGTTTTTTTTTAGTGAGAACATACTCTTTCATTTATAGCACTTGATTTTTGGATTATTCAACTGAGGCCACGTTTGTCAATCATATAAATTGAAATATTCAATTTAGTAGGATCAATAAACATCTCTGAAAAATTTGAATTTTGAATTTGTAGAATATATGAAATAGCTGTATGCATACATACGATAGGATTCACTGAATACATAACCCTTCAAAATGAATAGATGATTTCATCAAACAAATCAGGTTTCAATTCTTGATGTTATTTTTACAAAAGCATTGAAAATGAACATTACATTAGAAAAAAACCAAAGACAAAATATCCTTGTACGTCACTGGACGATTCTTTTTCTCTTTCCAAAATTGAAATATTCCTCTGATAGTCGATAGAAGATATGAAAAAAAATTGTGAGATGTGGAGATGCAGAAAACAAAAATCTAAATTACTGGTAATTTGCTCGCTATTTTGACATATGATTCTAATGAGAGTTTGTTTTTAACTCGAAATGCTGCTCGTTCATTTTCTTGTTCAGAGAATTGTGAACCGGACCTCCATATATAATGTGGCCCATTTTGGGTTACAATTCCTCTTGATTATTAATCGTATGACAGAGCATGAACATATCACTTTAATTCATACGAAAGGATTGCTTTGACAAGTGGAATTACCATCCTCTTCCCAAGGGTCATGTCCATTCCTCACTAGTTCGTGATCTTCAACTTCTCAGAAAATTAGGACACAAAATAGTGCTTCAAATTGCTCAATTACGCTAATGTTGAATATATACGTTCTGAACATACACAAACTTGTGGATTACCTTTGTGCGGTTAATATTACACATAAAATTACGTTGAATAATATTTTGGTAGTTCATCTTGCTTGGGATACATGTAACACTAATTCAGAGGGATAATAAATGGACAGTGACCTTACTGCTTCGAGGAAGGGTCAAGTGCCTTGGTAGGTGCTAAAATTAATACAAAGCAAGTCGAGCTTCTCTTGGAGATGTTGGTTTGCTCTTTATTAATAACTCATGAGCATTCTTGAACTTTGAAATTGACCTAAAACATCGTTCGAGTTCATAGAAAGGAATCTAAATATTACAGTGGCTCTCTCGAACGAAGCACCACTCGAACTCGAAGTTTGCCAATCAGACGATAAAGCTTTCTCCGATAAATATCGATAGAAGTTAATTCCACTGTCATGGGTACCTGATTTGCTCATTTTTTTGGCCTATACTAAAAAATTTATATTCATAGTTTCGTTATAAGCTAAATTATTCCTCATAAAACGAAATACATGAAATAATTGTGGATTAGTAGTGTAAAGCGATTGTTTTGGAAATGAAAAGAATCAGTGAAGTGCGATTTCTCAAATCAAAGATGTCATACTTTTAACTTATGAATTTCATAATCGATATTTCAGGTATTCTCATTATCGTACGAGAATATATTTCGCAATAATTGTCCTGAAATGAAGGATTCGCCTGCAGGTCCTGCTGTTAGAATGGTTAAGCATTTATATTATGTCTTCGAGATGAATTGCAGGAGTTTGATATTCCAAAGGTTCATATGCTAGGATTACAGTTGTAGTTGAATCGATTCATTTAAATACATTTGTCAACAGATAACTTAATAGGATTTTCGACAGTCGGAATACGCTGAATATCATTTATTATTTTCGCATTTGGCTCACTTGAATTGTTCACTTCAATTCTAGGGATCAATTTGAATCGATTGTTACTCTATTTGTACGACCGGAACGTTTTGTGGCTTAGACAAACAAAGCTATTGTGAAAGTTCATGAATATTCAAGCGAAATATATACTTGATTGGAAACACATCGGAAAATAGCATCATTGTTCCAACAATGAGAATCCGAAAACATAAACATAACTTAGGATACCTAAATGCCCGAAACTCTCCACTTTGTCAAAGCAACCTTGATCAATGAAATCGATAAAATACGTTTTCATCATCAGAATTTATTGTATAGGCTTTGAAAAAGATGCCTTTCATAATAATACTCTTACAACAACGAATAAAGCATCTTTCGAAATATTTTTGCGAAGAATTTTCAGAAGTCGTCTTCACTCTCCACAAATTTTGCATTATTCATCTCTTCTATCGACTGAAAACGAAACTAATGCATAGCAGTTGTTATTTTATTTGGAGCTTATTGGATGAATATCTGCATTCGAATAGTGCTTTCTTCAATTCATACATCCTTAATGACAGTCAGTCTTGAGATCAGAAGGAACATACGATCACTTGACCAAATCTACGTTCAAGAATCAATTATTCAATATATGGACTAGAAACTAAGTCAAATTTTTTTCAATTTGGATAATTTTATACATTTGACTATTTTCAATATTTGGGGCAATCTACCACGTTACTCAGTCAATTTATACAGGTTTGGAAAATTCACTCGGAACCATAGGATTTAGCGTACAAATCTCCAAGTCGCTCTGGCTCCAATGAAACAGTGGAAGAATCGAAACATGAGTGCGATGCCATATCAAATAACGCGAATGGCTGCTAGCAGGCGTAGTGGTGATGTGTTGTTCTGGAGTTTTGACAGTCCGCGAACGCGAACCGCGATGCGATCAGTAAACATTCGCACTCCAAATGTGGTGTAGGACGTCAGGCCGTATCGGTTTGATTTGAATGTTATTACGATAATTTTGTTGTGTGTATGCGAGGAATTCATTTGCCACAATAAATGCAACAAATAATTTCCTCAGTGCAAATCAAGTCATTTTTCGCCAAAGCTGGTTTGGAAATAAAATAAATTGTACATAATGAAAAAATTGAAAAACAAAAAAAACCAAATTATAAAAACTGAGAGATCGACAAATTCAAATGAAATGTTCGAATAAACCACTATGTTGAGCCAAACAGTAGCCAAATCTATTATAAAGAGATAATCTCATCTCTCTGAGCAGATTCGTCATAGTGGCTATTTTGGCACAAAGTTCGATTACTTTGGACCTTAATTCAACAAGATTTGTCACTGTGCCAATTTCATGCCCATAAACCAAATTTCTCAGATATCCCGAAAGAAAAAATCATTGGGAGATAAATCTGGTGACCTGGGAGGCCATTTGATCGTGTCATTTGTAGAAATAACACGGTCATAAAATGTCATCCTGAGATATTGTGTGACTGCTCGTGCGTTGTGACTTGGACAGCCATTCTGTTGAAACCAGACAAGATCAAAGTCAATTGGTAGCGGAATAATTCTATTTTCTAAAAGCTATTTTGCAGCGTTTAGGTTACCGTCGATGAAAAATGGCCCAATGATGTAATTCCGCAGTGTTCCAGTCCAATCATTAAGTTTTTTAGGATACTGAGTACGCACAGGAATACTCAGAAGTTCATTCTTTCTAGACCAATATCTTACTACTGATGGGTTATGTTTTCTATTCAATGAAAACGATGACTCATCAGTAAATAAGACATTCGTTTGATATGATCTTCTGGAAAAATCTCCTGAGTTGTTTCAACCTTATAAGATGGATAACCATTTATTTTCAAAATATTCCGAACAGTTCAATCAGTAATATCGACTTGTTCGGCAATTCGATTACTCGAACAAGGTTCACTGGTTTCAACAGCAGCACACACATCTACCTCTCTATTCAGACGATTTTCATTTATGGTTTTGGTAGGTCTATCAATTCTGCAGTGACTACATTATTGTTAACATCCACATGTCTCGAATTTTTTAATTATTTAGTTCAATTAATTTGTACGCTAAATCCCATGGTTCCGAGTGAATTTTCCAAACCTGTATATCGGTATAAACTCACCCTTGCCCAATGAAACTTCAAATTTTCAATCTGGGGCTAATTTGATCACCTTTGTTGTCGACTTGTCAACGAAATAATTTGAATATCGACAGAAATTCAAGTTGAATTGGACGTCAAATTTTTTAACTGACACTATATGTTACATTCGAGTGCAGAGTGTTCCAGATATATCAATTCGGATATTCACTCCAACAAATGCAATCCACTTTGGTGAAATTAACGAGATTATGCTAATAGTTAATCCTCCAAAGGGATTCGGTGTTAATCTGAAAATTAATGAATTTCCAACACCCACGATACGAAATAGATTATCCACATGGTGAGTGCGGGAAATAGCGATTTCTTTTTTTTTTCGCTGAGCTCGACTCTCATATAATACATGAGAGCCGGAAGGGCATCTCTGAATTTATTGCCAACGTCCAGTCAGATACAGAGTACCTTCCTGCAATTTATCGATAACTGAGGATTGAGTTGATAGCATGATGGAATGGCCTGGTTATTTTCAGTGGGAAGAAACAAGCTGTAATAAGAATTTTTTCGATCAATCGAATATTCTAGGTTTGGTTTATGGCAGCTCTCATTTTTTGATATATCAACTTAATTTGTATGAGTACATAGATAAAAGTTAACATTAAATCAAACTGAAAATTCCTCTCATTGAATAATTTTTTTTTCATTTACTATTTTTCCAAATTCCGAAAACCTCCAATTCATATCAACTTTTCTATGAAGAATGTTATTTACTCTTCAGAATGTGCTATGGAAGAAATGATATTAAAATATTTTTCTGCGAAAAATACACAATTTAAATGGTCGTACTTCAATAAGGAGGGAAAAAAGGGATTTCGAAACCATAAATGTAGAACTTTACTGTTTATTTATTAACCGCGCTTTCGGAAAACTTTGTTTCCTTCCTCAGGGTTCATACAAACAGAACAGAATTTTATTATAGCTCATTCAAAGTTATATTAAATTTGTACATACTGAAATTCAAGTTTTTCTTTCTTTATTCATTGTCCTAAACAGCAAAAAAATTGTTTCATTTTATGTATACAATATATCTGAAAAAGGGTGTTGTTCTGAAAATATTTAGTTTGATGAATTACGCTTTAAAAAATTCATTTTTTGGTCAAATGTCAGGGATGCCCAATTTTATTCATTCGTTTATCGGTATTATTCAGGGAGAATATTCAGGTACATAAGTTTTTCAACTTTGGATTGTCCGATTTCTTTTTTTTTTAATTTTTGAGGTCTTTCTTCAGAATCAAAATTAAAAGAAGTCGAACACAAAACAACACTACTATATAATTTTTTCAAATGAAAATAATTTCTTGTTAGTTTATGATATATTGAAAAATGGAATTATATTTTTTTGTAAATTTGAAATGTTTGTAATACAATGTGAAATTGAGTTTTGAAAATTGAAAATTTGATAATTTCAGAATTCAGTGCTATAGACCATTCATAGACAAAAATTGAATCTTCGAAGTCAGAAGAGAGGTGATGTCACGTAGACATTTTTAGGAGAAAAATTTACAGTTCCATTGAAATTCGCAGATTAAAATTCAGAAAGTATAACTATAACATCAACTCAAATTCATAAGTGGTTATATGAAATGGTATAATATTTTGGGGAAGCAACTCTAAAATTCAATCAGTTTTCATTGTGCAGAAAAGAACTCTTAGAACAATATGTAACATGAAATTCAAAGAATCATGCAGAGGCAAATTTAAGACTTTGTCTATCATGACTGTACATGATCTCTGTAATTAGGAATGTTTGTTGTTCACTTTCAAAAATAAAAATCAATTTGATACAGGCCACAGTCATGATTATGCTACCAGAACACATGATCTAATTTATCTACAGCACAGGTTAACTTTATTAGAAAAGTTCCTTTCTATATGTGCATTAAAATTTTTAATGAGTTGCCTAACAATATAAAATGTTGTAAGAGTTTAACTAAGTTCAAGAAGGATGTTAAAAATTTGTTAATAAACCTTGAACCATATAATATGAACGATTACTATAATTCTGAGAATTTAGTTTAATTTTCTTTTTATGTTTTACACACTATTTCTTTCTATGTATAAGATTTTGTATATAATCTGGAAATAATCTTAGGATACATAACAACAAACTTTTCTGACAGGCCTGGATGAGCTTCAAACACTACTAGGCTAAGACCAACCCTTCATGTTAGAAATCATACCACTCATCAGTACATATTATCATCTCTGAAACTGTTTTTTCTTTGTAGTTGTTGTTCCTCTCTCGAATGTTGATGTCTTCCAGTTGTACCTTTCGGTCGTTTTGATTTACATGCATTGATGCTGCTACTGCACATCTCAACAGACCAATTGACAAGTCCCCGGTCTACTATAGTAAAACACATTTTTTTGGAGAAATTCGATTTTATTATTCAACATAGTTGCCTTCGAGGGCTATACAACGATTATAGCGATTTTCCAACTTTTCGATACCATTTTTGTAGTACGATTTGTCTTTCGCTTGAATATAGGCCTCAGTTTCGGCGATTACTTCTTCATTGGCGCTAAATTTTTTCCAGCGAGTATTCTTTTGAGGTCTGTGAACAGGAAAATGTCGCTGGGGCCAGATCTGGCGAATACGGTGGATGCAGAAGCAATTCGAAGTTCAATTCATGCAATTTTGCCATTGTTTTCTTTAATTTGTGACATGGCGCATTGTCTTGATGAAACAGGACCTTTTTTTTTCTTCAAATGTGGCTGTTTTTTAACGATTTCATCCTTTAAAAGACCCAATGAGGTTATATAATAATCGCTGTTGATTGTCTAGCCCTTTTGGAGGTAATCAATGAATATTATACCTTGCGCATCTCAGAATACTGATGCCATAACCTTGCCAGCTGACTGTTGTGTCTTTCCTCACTTTGGATTCGGCTCATCGTCTGCAGTAAACTCAGCTAACTGTCGATTGGACTCCGGAGTGAAATGATGGAGCCATGTTTCATCCATTGTCACACATCCACGCAAAAATCCAGGTTTATTGCATTTTTTCCATCTTTTTTCTAATATCAATAGTAGCTACACTCACAATGCAATATCTCACAAACTAATGGTCGGATTGCTGTCAAATTTTCACATGTATCGTTTGCAGGTTGGTACTAACTAAAAATCATATGGATTTAATACTAGCACCACCATCTGTGCATCAGACCGGGGACTTTCCAATTGGCGTCATGGATTATTTTGCTTTATTTCGCTCATTTTTGCCCTTTTCTCTAGATAAAGCCATCTTCGGATTTAACCGTAGAGCTTGTTGGCGTTCAAATTTAATATTTGAGCCTAAGTGATTATTTTAATGGCATCGATTAGGGCAGAATCAAATTTCGTAACGGAAACAGATAATATCGGAAAATTATGAAACAGGGCTGGAGATTTTTATGCAGCATATGTCCGTGAAAGATGGTTTAAATATGAAAAAGCGTGGCTCGCAACTCCCTGGCGTAAAATACTTTCTGCCCCATAACTCGCAGCAGTTGTGAAAAAACGAACATTAAAGCGAATGCAATGAGAATTAACTGGACAAACAAGAAGATAGTTCGGCATTGGCTGCGTGAAATTCAAATCACGACATCCGGTAGCGTGTAAAAACGACGTAGAGCAATTATTAATAGCCACAGAATGAAGAAAACCAGGAACCTTTTACATGTATAATTTTAATGATCATTACAGAATAATTTCAAGG
Source organism: Harmonia axyridis (assembly GCF_914767665.1). Classification (NCBI taxonomy): domain Eukaryota; kingdom Metazoa; phylum Arthropoda; class Insecta; order Coleoptera; family Coccinellidae; genus Harmonia; species Harmonia axyridis. Next base: position 5,945,568 of record NC_059508.1, read on the forward strand.
CAGATAATTTCTCAACGTTCCATAAAAAGAAGGAGGAAGAGGTCTAATTTATGTTTGGGAAATCACGGCCCTAACGAGGAGGGTAAAGTTGAGTAAAATGTGCAAATAAAAGAGAAATATTCGTGTTTTCTCTGCGCACGAGAGATATTTCATCCGGCACTCTTCGATTGTATTCCGAAAATTCCTTAACAAGGAATCATTAAGCAATGTATGCGGTTTTTTTTTGTGCGGTACTGGATTTCTATGAAACAAAGTTCGGAAAACAATGGCTGGTTATTTCGAATTCATTCTTTCTCTCGTTTTCATTTTCGTATGTTTAATCTGCATATAATGGAAATGGAAGTTTTTGCTATGATTGAACATTTGGCTGTTATTATCCGATTTTCCTTTCCGTGTATTTCGTATTTATAAATCAGTCTTATGATAAATGCACCTATAGAAATTCTTTCCTCTTTACTTTTAGTATACGGTGCGGATAAAACACTTGAAGAGAAATTTAGCATTTATCTATTATCATTACGTGAAGTACAATACCATCGTACTTCAGATATCTTCATTTTCTCATGAATGTTTCACTTTCATCTAGACTCCTATCTATGTTTGCATGACAGTTTATGTCAGAGTCAGATATAATTTAACGTAGTATAAAACATATTTTTGGAATTTCCTGATTCTTGAATTTTATATTTTAGATTTCATTGTTACAGGTATATTTGATTGATTTATTGGTTTAATATCATTATCATTTTTGAAATTATTTGAATAAATCATTGTTACAGATGCAATCAAGTTAATTCAATAGCAATTGGAATCGCTTATAAATGGAAAATATAATTTGTTTGACATATCGATGTGTCAAAATACCAACTTTTCATCGTAGCTGAGGACAGCAATACAAATGAGCAAACAACAATTCTGAAGCTGAAGTGAATCAAAGCAGCCGACGAAGAGACTTGGTACTGTTTACCTGATGAATTCCAAAGTCTGAATAATTATAACAATTTGACTGATCAATCATCGGTAAAATCTGGAGTAGGTTCAATAAAATCAACGGGACAGTTTCGCAATATTTATGTAATTCTATCTTCTCAACTGGAGAAAATTTATAAAGATGAAGCAGGTAATTTTATTTTTAATGAATATATGTTGACGCAGTCTACGTCATTACCATCTAAATAAACGTTTAAAACAAGCACATGATTTCCTTATGTTGTAGCTTGTTTGACTAAAATTGCGGAAGAGAAAAATGATTTTTCGAAAGAAATAATGAAACATTTCTCAATACAGAAATTTTCAACACGAAATACGAATGTTGAAGGTTGGGTAGAAAGTTCTAAAAATAAATGAATCGATATCTTTTGAAAGGACCAAAACTGATAGAAACATTCCACGTATGTCTGGACCAATCTATGAATGATTGGTTCCTTAATGCTCAAAGGAAATTAGGAATGGAAGCAGATTGGAATTCTTGGAAAGAAGATTTGATCTTTACCTTTGGGGATTTGTCTTGGAAACCAATCCTATTTGCTTATAACTTTCGTTATTTTAAAAGACAAATCCCCAAAGGTAGACTTTGTAATGAAAAAAAAGACAGGGTGTCCAAAATTCGATACTCACTGGAAGCATCTCGAGAACTAAAGGACTTGAAGAAAAAATGTTCAAGGAACACGATTTCTTTTTTCGAAATAATGAGATTTCAGAAATCTGATCATAGATCTCTCAATTGGTTCTCGAATTATAGAGTGTTTCTGAAAAATGACCATTTCGAATATTTCGCTATACATGGTCTTCCACGAGGAACCTCACCCATATTTATACGGGAAACTACTGAACGTATTTTCATGAAATTCAGCACTTATAAGTATTTCACGATGCTGATGAAATCTAAAATATTTTCAAGGCATGAGCACCTCCGGTTTTTCCGGAAATGACGTCAACTTCCGTTTTTCAAATGAGAACACCATTTTTTTATTGCAGAAATAGATTCCTTAGAAAATTTCAAGTTATTTTGATGTAACATTTTTCAGCTTTGGTTGAAAAATTCTCTCTGAGCGAGAAAATTCGAAAAAAAAATCGAAAATAGAGCTCCGCTGAAACAAGAATAACTTCGAGGTTTTTGGATGGAAAATTTTCATTTTTGGGATTTTTCAAGATGTAAGATTGATGTATCCACTTTAAAAATCGAAATCGCGATTCATGATACAGGGGGTGAAAAAATCGCTTTCAAAGTTAGGGATGACAAAATCGTGAAAAATCAATTTTTTCAAATTAGAACCCCATTTTTTTATGGCAGATATTGAATCTACGTTAAAAAATAATGTGAGTGTATGCATCACACTCTTGCCCTAAAATGGATATTTTCTGAGTTATTCACAAAAAACTGTTTTTCGTCTTGAATTTTCAGCTATTTCTTTTCCCTTCACGCCAAAAAGATTAAATTAAATTTTCAGGAAGATTCATAGTTTTAAAACTCAATTTGGTTTTTAAACACTTTTACAGATCTCTTCCTCCCGATGAAATAAGAAGAGCAACGCACGAAGCATTCCTTAGACGTATAAATAAATGTCTAGAAATTAACGGTCAAAACTTTGAGCATCTTCTCTAGTTATAACTGCGAGAGTTTGCCATGGTTCTCCTAATAGTAACTTGAAGTCGGTTTCAAGAAGGGGTAAAAAATCTACAGCATGGTTCAAATAACAGTTCCTGAAAATTTCATCTTTTTGGCGTGAAGGGAAAATAAATAGCTGAAAATTCAAGACGAAAAACAGTTTTTTGTGAATAACTCAGAAAATATCCATTTTAGGGCAAGAGTGTGATGCATACACTCACATTATTTTTTAACGTAGATTCAATATCTGCCATAAAAAAATGGGGTTCTAATTTGAAAAAATTGATTTTTCACGATTTTGTCATCCCTAACTTTGAAAGCGATTTTTACACCCCCTGTATCATGAATCGCGATTTCGATTTTCAAAGTGGATACATCAATTTACATCTTGAAAAATTCCAAAAATGAAAATTTTCCATCCAAAAGCCTCGAAGTTATTCTTGTTTCAGCGGAGCTCTATTTTCGATTTTTTTTTCGAATTTTCCCGCTCAGAGAGAATTTTCCAACCAAAGCTGAAAAATGTTACATCAAAATAACTTGAAATTTTCTAAGGAATCTATTTCTGCAATAAAAAAATGGTGTTCTAATTTGAAAAACGGAAGTTGACGTCATTTCCTGAAAAACCGGAGGTGCTCATGCCTTGAAAATATTTTAGATTTCATCAGCATCGTGAAATACTTATAAGTGCTGAATTTCATGAAAATACGTTCAGTAGTTTCCCGTATAAATATGGGTGAGGTTCCTCGTGAAAGACCCTGTATCTTGGTTTCTGCTTGAGATATTCGAAAAATCCAAAACGCTTCTTCAGTATTTTTTATAGTTTATATGACATAGAAATCAAATACCGTTTGAAGATATCGAGGAGAGTTGGTATTACCTAAATGCTGAATCCTGTATATATATATATATATATAATTATTTTTTTATCTTTTGCATTATTAGACAGCTTTTTTGATGACAATTTCTGCTATATATTTGTCACGTACAGGCTCACGCCTCTGTGATTATATGTTTATACCCTGTAGCTTACAGAATATGCCATACTTCGAGTGAAACTCATGAGTTTGAGTTAATGGAATTCTTATGAAAAAAAATGGTGACGACAAGGATTCACATATTTTAAAATATTTCTGCAGATAAAGTTATTTTCGAAAAAATCTTCATTATTTTCGATTCTGCAAATACGTAGTATTATGGTTCGCGGTTTGGACCTAAAATGTAGAAGGTGTTGTATCGGAAGATAATGAACTTGGACAACTCAAATTGATGAAAACTCAAGATTTTCAAATTAAAACCTATATTTTTCATTATTTTAGTCGATTTTACGTATAAAAAGGATGGGAGTCACTTAAGCCAACCCTTTTTTCATTACCAAAATATAAAAAGCAACCCTCGTATGTTGGTGTACTAGTCGATCATGTTAAAAATGCACCCTTTCAAAATATGCCTCGAACGAAGAAAAATCTGAAGAGTAAATCGCTCTATCGATAATTTATAGATTTCAATCTTGAGCACCCCATTAATACTGATATAGCCGAAGCAGGAAGAAACATATCATCTGAAATGACATCCGACCACCCTCCTGTTGAACGGGCCTCTTTTCTCTATTCAACTCGGAAAGTGAAAGGGTGTTCCTAAATAAAGTGATTAAATGTGTCCACAAATTATTCGATACCCCAAATTGACTTGGGGCTATAATAAGATTTTCACCTTGAATGGTAGATGAGTCCCTATGAAACTGTTCGGCGCTAATAAGACGTTGCTCTTTCGGGAAATAATAAATGTTGCTTTTGTTAATAGAGGCCCCTCGATCGGAATGATCCCAGGAGGCTGTAAACGGAAAGGGAGAAACAAGAAGAGGGAAAAGGGTAAATTCCAACGTTATTTCCTTTTTCCCCAAGCGGGGCTCCGCTAATTTTGCTGTTTTTTTATGTCAAATAAACCTCAAGTGGTGAATATTTCAACGCGATCTTATTAATATCAGCACGGAAATGCAATTAGGGGTTCTGGATTCCGTATTTTGGACTCACCCTTGAAAATTTCATTCAACACCAATTTTTCCATTACATCTGTATATTTTGAGAGGAGAAAACTATTATTTCATTATCATTTGAGGCTAAGATATTCCTAAAGGATTTTTTTAAAGCTTGAAAAATATTCTTCTGTTCATTGATTTGAATTGGTTTTATAGAAAATCATGATTTTAAATATATAACAAAGGTTCAGGACAAATTCTTCGTTCTCAATTTTCATTCCCAAAAAACCACTCGAAATGAAATGAAATAATTTAAAAACCGGCGTATTCACCATTTTGATAATATTGAACTTTTTCAGCCGGTACTATTTAAGTATTTAGTAGTTGATCATGATTAAAACAAGTTTTTATAATTACTAAGTTTTAATACCAATTAAATTGAAATAACAATTTAAGGATTACATTGTAACCGCAGTTTCGAACTTATCCTAGTTCATCTTCAGACACTGTGAAGATTCTACAAATTGTACAGAGCATTTATGTGAAACAGGTAAAAGAAAGGGGTACTTGGGAAAACCATGGAAGAGGCTATAAAATTTGGTAGATAGCAAACCTTTTTCAAAATATTCAATACTTTCAAATAATTCCTGGAAATTAGATAACGGTCAAAAATGTTCGCTACCTACCAAATTTTATATCCTCTTTCCTGGTTTTCCCAAGTACCACCTTTCTTGTACCTGTTTCACATAAATTGATAAGATGAACTAAGTAATAAAAACTTGTTTCAATCGCCATTTTGATAGCTTTCGTCATTTCTTTCCGTCAACTTTTGTGTGTGTATCTGATATTCATCGATATAAATTATTCAAATATTCAGCTGTGCAGCCCCCACAGAAAAAAATTATCAATTTGTCCTCGAACGAACCGAATATTTTGTCGAAGGAATGCCAACACACAGGAATATACGAGAAGGGTGAAACTTTGTTCGAGTGTTGAGTACTTAGCAAGAAGACTCATCGAGTTCGGCGGTGTCTGCAGTGTTTTCTAGTACGTCCGATGTCCCCCAGGGAAGTAACCTTGGGCTACCTATATTCAAAATTTCCATTAATGATTCAGCTGAAGTCGAAGATGTCGACTGTTTGCTATATGAATAATATTTTCTATATGTACCTGGAAGTAAGCAATGCAATGGACTATTTGCTGGTCTTCTCAAATTTGCAAGACGTTGCCCCAATTTAAAATTTCGACGAGAATGAGAAACTAACAAGTGATTTCCTTCATTCTCGAAAAACTCAATTATCTCTTTATAGTTTTTCATTGTTTCATTTCCACGATAAGATTGTATTATTTCGGCTTACTTTGAGCCATTTATGTTATCGTATATTCTCCTGCAGTTATGTATAACTCTGCATAACATTGTATATAAAAAACATGAATATGCGTTTTCATTATCTCGAAAAAAAATTGTTCGAAAAAAGTGACGTCCAACATCGTATTAAGCATCACGTAGGTAATGTTTTTATGATACGACACTTCATCGATTAGTTAAGTTATTGTTTTCGATTGTAATGATTCAAATGTTCATGCCAAAATCACATTAATATCAATTTGAACAAGCGCGACAGAGCTTTTAACTTCAAATCGGTGCTTTCCTCATGTTTTTAGTTTGAACTGCTGAAAAACCTTTGAGGTATAAGTCCAGCTGGTTAACAGAGCCTGCATAACTATCACAGAATTTCAAAAAGAGAATTTAAAATTACCAAACTTCAGTTGAAAGGATCTGATGATTGCTTTTTCAATAATTCCGGAAAACAAATCATAGAGGCTGTGATAAATGTGTATTATTGGTCAATCTTCACGTCAAAAACGTATGTCCGCTTGAATTAGGGTGTCATTTAATTGAATATTCAATCGATTTATTTATTTGGTTGTAAACACAATTGTATTTGATCAAATCAACTTCAGATTCGAGCCACAATTTTAATTCGATAATGTCAGCTATTAGCTGTTACATGTAATTCCAAATAACATACCAGGGAAATAACTGCGTATTTATGTGGGACAGGATGAATTTATCCAATAACAAAAAGACCGATTCAAATGGTTTATCGATTTTAACTCTCGCTTCACGAATGTTCCCCCTAATTCATTCTGCTCTAAATTGCTCATCACTAATCTGTCCCAAATTATTTTTTTCCTTCAAACGGACAAATGGCAGAATGAACTCTTATATAATTGAACTGTCCGGAGAAAAATACCGCTTCTATTTGGCAAGCAACACATTTAAGCGAATCCGCAGACATGATCGCATCGCTGAATCCATGTTGGACGTCAGATAAATAATATATTGAGATGCCGACACAAAATTCCCGATTATTACAGCTAAATGCCGTTGTTTTAATCGCTTGGCTTATTCCTTTAATCAACCTTTCAATCCTCCGCAGAAAAAAAGTATGTTAATATCGAATCAGGTCTTTATTTATTCCAACATGACAAATCAACGAATACTACCATATATCATTTCATAAATGAAATACTGAATCACATAGAGAACAAACATTTAGACTAAGGTCTTTTCATTGATCTTAGCGAAGCTTTCTATTGCGTTAATCATGATATTTTACTACTGAAATTGTATAAATATGGCATAAGAGGAAGAGCAAATGAATGGATACGTCCTTTTCTTACAAATAGAAAGCAGGTTTCAGTTGACAAGTCTATTAAATCTGATATTAAAATTGTCAATACTGGTATAGCACAAGGGAGTATAGCTGGACCCATTTTATTTATAGTTTTTTATAAATGACCTTCCTTCAACATTAGATTGTTGCCCTACGACGAATTATGTCGATGACACTAATATATTAGTGGGCGGGAAAAATATACCAGAAGTTCTCGAAAAAGCAGAAATCATCTTTGTTGACGCAAAACGTTGGTTCGATATGAATAAGCTGAAAATTAATGAATCTTAAACCAGTTTAATGCTATTTAGAACCAAACAATCAAATTTGTCCAAACCTGAAATAATTGAATTTCAAAATCATACAATATATCCAGTAACAACTACAAAATTCTTAGGGATGAAAATTGATGATTTTTTAAATTGGGAAACGCATATAAATCAGTTATGCTTGAAATTTGGAAGTATCGGATACGGAATCAAAACTGTCGCTAATTATGTGAACATAAATACACTTCTGTATTGTGCTAACTTCGAGTCAAATCTGAAGTATAGTAGGTATAATTTTTTGGGAAGCAACTCTAAAATTCAATCAGTTTTCATTGTGCAAAAAAGAACTCTTCGAACAATATGTAACATGAAATACTATCATGACTATATATGATCTCTATATTTATGATTTCACAGGTTTAATTTATTAGAAAAAGGTCTTCTCTATATGTGTATAAAATGTTTTAATAAGTTGCCTTATAAAATAAAATATTGTAATAGTTCAAGTAAATTTGAGAAATATGTTAAGAATCTGGTAGTTAATCTTGAACCATATAATATAAACGATTATTTCAATTCGGAGAATTTATTTCTTTCTATGTACAAGCTTTTGTATATAATCGGGAAAAAACTATCTATCTATATATTTTGTCAGACCCTTCCAAAAAATGAATACCCTACATATTTCCTAAAAGTTGTTTCCAATCTTCTTTTTTTTTCAACACAATTAGTAAACACACCGCCAAAATTCTTGGACCCCCTTATGTTTTTCGAAATGAGACACTTCACATACTTGGTATTTTTTTATTGATAACAACCAAAATAACCTTTTGTGAAATATGATTGGCAACCAAAATACCTTCTATGCAATTCAAAGAACAAAGGAACATTTAAAGCAAATTTTTTGTTATAAAAAAAATCGGTTTTTTATAACGAAAAATTTATCTAATTCTCATATGTGAAGTTTGTACAAATATTGGTAGAGGCATTTCATTTTTATAAGGATAATTGAATAACGTAAAAGAAGTCACGAAATATTAAATTTTTTGTTGTTATTTCTGAAAAAATACCAAGTATGTGCTATAGTTGTATTCTAAATAGAATGACACGCAATTTTCACCGACAATATACAGGAGGTGCCATTTGAAAATAAAAAGTGAGGGGTAGCTACCACAGAGCTGTCAGATGTACGAATCTCTTTTATACATCATTGGAAAGGTACTTCGATTTTATTCGAAGCAATTATTTTATTATTTTGTCAAATAAGCTAGATATTGCCTGTACACGATAACTTGGGACACTCTGTATGTCTGGGAAGTAACAAAGGAACTCCTGGACCATAAATTGGCTTTTGCAAGTCTCCACCGTACTGTGATACTAGAAATTAAGCAACCAAACGCCCTTCTTAAATGAGTTCAGACAGCTGAGACTGTTATGGTTAGATTCCATCGAGCATATCGTGCTAGATACCGATCTTCTTTTGCATTAGTTACCCTATGACTCCCAGTTCCAGGTCTCCAGTGAACGCTCTTAGAGTCCTGGTACAAATGCACTATTCCGATAACTTCAGTGCAAAGCCTTTATTAACACTAGTGACAATCTATTGCCAGGCATAATTGCAAAGAAAAATTCAATAATCACCTAAACATGCTAAATCGTTATAACCCACTTTTGAAATATGGTATGTAAAATCAGAGGAAATTGTTTTTTATAAACTTCCGTAGGTCTAGCACATGTGAGAGAAATAATGCCATGAATTTACGTTCATATTGCCTATATTCGCTCATAAAAAAACAGATTAAGTAGAACTGAGCAACAACTTTGTAGGATTTACTAAATCTAATTGATTGAGTGGGCGAACTGGCAAGCGAGAAATACAAATTATTTCGACAAAAGCCGATTGAGTATGTTGAAGCAGATATTTACTGCACCAGTTCTAGGTGCGCAAATTTTTTTTTTCCAGCTCATCTGCTGCTATAGAGAAAAACTAATGGTTCATTCATTTTTGAAGTACTTAAGCCTCTCTAAAATCCTGCTTTTTGGCGTGATGAAAATGAAAATTTGAATATTGAATCACATCTCGAATTGGCGGAAAAGGTTTTCCAGATTGCTCAATATTTGATTTCTATTCGCTTTTTATGAGTGAAAATAATAAACCACAACGTTACATTTAGGTACAATGTTATTCTTTGGTGATACATATGAGCTAATAACACAGGACAAAAAAAAATGTTTTTGTGCCTGGGATTTTAGAACAGATTTTAACTATATTTGGGACGCTAAATCTGTATATGCAATGCGTTTTTTTTTCAGCTCTCCTTTTTTGAATACATCAACTTATCTACTAATGTGAGTTTCTTTCAGTATATATCTAGCTCCAAAATTGTACTCCACACTCCCCAAAGAACTGAAGGATATAAAAACATATTCAAACTTCAAAAGCAGAGTCGAACAATGGATGATTGATAGGGTGAGGAATATCAAGGAATATCATCAACTAGAATGTTATCCCGTAAAATATCAATGAGACTGAATGAAAATGCTTTAAAAAAATGCTTTTTTGGATTGGTTGTAAAATTGATTAATTTAATTTTTGTACAATGAATTTTATTATGTTTAGTTACGTACGTTTATTTGAATCTGAATAAACATATATCTATCTATCTATATTCATTTATTGGAGTTCTAAAATTATTATATATTCATTTATGGTTTCATTGTCAGTCTGTAATTGAGTAAATTCCAGGTAAATCTATTAGTAGTGGAACCATTGCCCATCAGGTACCTGAACTGACCTTTTTAATCGCCTAACTCAGGTAAGTATGAGAAAAATCATTCTTCCTCCGTTAAAAAGTTTTTTTGAAAATTCGATCGAATGAAACAAAAAAATCGATCCATGGATTGAATTTATATTCTCTGGGATTTTTGTGGTGATATTGAACTTTAAATCGCATACTCAACATTGATGGTTTTTTCGATTTTTTCAGTTCAGCGCTTGATTGTCCAAAAAGCCTCCAAAATACCTTTTATTATCAACTTTTCAAATTAATGTAGAGAACGAAGAAAATTTTTTCCAAATCTACCATAGCTACTTCTTGTAGAGAATTCATTCAATATTTTAAAACATCCCCTAAATTTTCTGTGCAAACATTGATTGGTGAGATATTGATATTTAAAGACAAAAAGGTCCTTTTCAATTCAAAGTTCGATATTTCAGAGAGAAATGCTCGTATCGAAATTTTGATAAAAGGATATTGAAGCTGAAGGAACAAGTTGTTTCATTCATATAGTGGTTGAGTTGAAAAAAAATTTCCAAGTCTGTAGGCCAAAAATAAAAACTGAAAAAATTTCGCAGAAATTTTAGACATTGTACTCATTAGGATTGAGCGATACACGTTGCTTGAAAAATTTTGTCATCATGAGATCTCTAAACTTTAAACTTCAAGCTTTGAAAAGCTTCTTTTCAAATTGAGATACGACTTTTTTTATGGAAAATACAGGCATTTGAAAAACCGCTCAAAATTTCGAATTTTATTTTGATCCTTTAATTTATTCCCCGAGTGTATTTAAATTATATATCTTGAAAATTTGAGCTTCTATGTAAGAAAGAATACGTTATTTGAATTCAGAAAAATAGAATCAGCTCAAAAAACCTCGATACCAAAACAGCTGTTCCCCTGTGATAATAATATGTGATTTTTTGTTTGGGATGGGTGTATATAACACCCTCATCCATTTCAGTGAAAGCAATTAATGAGGTATTTATGTTTTGCATGAAAAACTGATTAATTAACGGAATTTTTGTTTATAACATCCCAAGCCAAGCAAACTGGAGTAAACTGAAATATCCGTTTTACTTCATATCCACTTTAATGTATACGTATGGAAGTTTCGTCAACACCCATTCCCCTGGGGTTTTGGAGTATAATGCTGACATACAAGGCCTAAGGCGACAGTCGCTCGGAAGGGTGCTACTCTTACATGTTGCCTTCGGTAGGATGCTTGGCGCAAATTGAATTCATTTCATAATAACGCCAGCCCATCAACATATAACATCGGAGTACTTCACGCTTCCCTTGTATTTTTCATCGAAATGATTGTCGCTTGGCCTTTCGATCTTCCATGTGCCATTCGATAGGACACGTGCCTCGAATTAATACATCACCCAGAGGGGGGGTGCTTGGCTGATTGACACGTAGTCATACACTGAAGGATAAGCGGCTTCAAATTTGTTAAATTTACTTTTCCCGCATTCGTCATGAGTTCGTGTTGATCCACACCTCGCGCAACAAATTGACAATTATTCAAAAACGTCAAAGGGAAAGTGTTTGGTATAAGGTATGATAAACTATATTTTATGTCTAAGTTTATTACTTTATCCCTCGTCAATCTCATGAAACTGGTGCTATGAAAAGTCTTTGATAGGCAATTGTAAGGAGATTTCTTCGCTGAAAGCGATTTCATCCTTATATCCAACTAATTATTGCAGTGTACTATCAGAAACAATACGTTGATTGTATTAAAAGGGGATAAAGACAATTCATTATATTGCTTTTTCTGAATTACATAAGCGTACAACTTTTCTTCCGCCGTTTTCTTCCGAAATTCGAGGCTTTATTGTTAAAAACAAGTTCTACACTTATCCCTTCTGCCTCTGCCTTGCAAGCAGCTGTTCACAAGCAAGCAAACAAACGCCATTCAACATCTCTCGGCTTCAACTGGTATATATATATATATAATCTGCATCCCATTACCTTTCGGTGTATGGGTTTCATTGTCTACATTCTCTAACTTAGCAATAACTTAAGAATAATTCTAATTTGATCCAATAAATTTCTTCCATTCTGTCCTATTTGATGTCATCATCTTAGCTTCCCTGACGCTTTTCCCTCTCTCCTTTATTTCCTCTTCTACCATATCCTCCCATGTTTGTTGTGGTCTCCCCTTTTTTGCTTTTGTCTCGACTTTTACCTCCCATATTTCTTTGATTGGTCTCTCCTCCTCCAAACGATGTAAGTGTCCCCACCTTCTCAACTGCCTCTCACCCACAAACCTTTTCAATGATTTTATCCCTAATTCACCTCTTATGTCCTCATTTTTTCCTTCTGTTCATCCTTGTAACCCCCTCCAGTCCTCTCAACTGTATCGGCACCCAATTTCCATGACTTTCAGTCGTTTTGAAATGGCTTATTGCATCACTCCCAATGATCCTTCTACTTCTTGTTACGTTTGACACGAGTCTTGATCAAGTAATAACACCAATTCTGCATCTTCGAAAACCTTCTCTCTTCCACCGCCATGCTGGTCTTCTGCGTCAAAATCACCGTTCTTGATGCGTTGAAACCACTCTCGGCAAGTTCTTCTACTAATGGTGGCCTCACCATAAATATTTGAGAGCATTCTATGAGCTTCAGTCGTCGATTTCTTCATATCAAAGCAGAAAATTAAAACCTCCCAAATCAAGAATGCAGACACAAATCGACTAATATTTCTATGGCGTTATATTTACAAATACTTATTGTATGACTTTTGAGATCTATTCATTTCGACTACCATTTGTTGCTACAGCCATCTATTGCAAAACGGCGGAAATAAAATTGTACACCTAATAACATGGTTATAGTAATGAATCTCATCTGAATGAGTATGAATTCGCTTTACTTTAAAAAAATATTTTTAAATCAATGATCCAGTATTTTTTTGTACGCAATCAAGTAGATTCAGTTGCCTTGCTATCATCACTGCAATTTAGTGTTCCTCGTTTCACTTCATGATAACACACAATAATTCATTACGAGGTACCTAATTCCTATCATCTGATATAAAAATCTCTAAAATATTTCTTCTTATTGCCTCAAGTGACGAGATCGATTGGCCATGCATTTAAGAACAAGAAGAGGCATAAATGATTTTTGTTTATTTTTATGTATGCATCCATTATTGAACCTCCACCTGTTGGATGTATTTCGAATAAATAAATGAAACATGCATCGAATTTTGTTGAATTATTTCATCCTGAAACTGAACAGCGATTTTCAAATTCATTTTCAATAAGTTTCAAGAACAATTTTTATAGTCACGTTTCCACAACGCAATGATATGAACTCAAAAAAATATATTCAGGATTTCATGACTGACATTTTCGTCATAAAAATGGACGAAACTGGATACAATAACTAGAAATCGTTTATTTACACAGCTCAGAGAAAAGCTATTTTTTCGTCAAGTGAAAAATTTCAAAATTTTACTCCTAACTTCCCAAAGAAGACGAATTATTAAGAACTTTTAAAAAATTTTCATTCGGTTAATGACAATCATTTAATTATAATTATCGACGGGTTTGTACATTTCTATAACATAATTGGTACCAAATGCATAGAAGAAAAGTCTGCTATGAAATATGTCCATTCTATCTATAATCCAAAAGAAGAAACCGGAACATGAACCTGTCCTGAAAATTTCGAATCTCTAGTACATTCTAGTCGAGAGTTTTAGTTTACCGGAGTTTAACTGAACGAAAATACAAAATGTTGAACACAACTTTCATCAGTGAGTGAAACTCAATCATTTAGAACCAATACAGCAGCATTTTCTCTAGAACATAACCTCAAAAATCTATCCTCACTTCAGATACACGGAAATGGAAATGCTTAGCACTAATAAATAAATTCATAGAGTGAATTCAAGTAAAATTCCCCAAATATTCTGAAAATCATTCCAGGAAAGTTCATAAATGCTGTGTCAAATTATGAGTAATTACTCTACAACATTCTGAAAAGAACAGAAATCCACTCAATTCTATTTTAGAGCAATAACCAGCTAATCTTATCATATATTTCCCTGTACAACCCTAAAATGGATTTATAATGGATATTCTATTTAAAGGATCACATACAATCAACCTCTTATAAATTTTATATCATCCGTTCAATTCTGAGTTTGTAGATCATCAAATGAACGCGAATATTAATGAGAAACCTTTAGTGATAGAAAAAAACGAACCTTCTTGAATATCTACACAATGTTGATCGCATAACGGCTATAGAATTCAATATTCCGGGTTGATCCAATTGTGAATCAAAACATGCTGGAGCATCTATGATGGTTCAAAACTCAAATCTACACCCTCGCACATGAATTGAATGTGAAATGTGTTTCAGTTGTTGGGAACTGAATTCCACACAGAAATTGATTGAAGACATTCTGGGGTATTAGAATAAGTTTGTGGAGGTTCTGACTCAAGAAGTGTTCACAAGTCGTGACTCCCCATTGTTGAATACGAACGACAATCTCATCTATTTCAGATTTTTTATATTCATTCTGTGTATCAGTTGAAATATAAGGTTCGATCCAAAATGAATTCTAGCCATTAGTATTACGAATACAGATTAAATCCATTAAGAAAATGAGGAGAAGTAGAATGTATTATCTCATTCTTAATAAAAATGCGAATTGGTGAATGCGCTGGTTTCGAAAATGAACTATGTAAGTGTACCTATAAATTTACTTTCGCCGTTTTGCAACAGATGGCTGTAGCGGTAAGTGCGTGATAGGCAACAAAAAGATCATAGATGTCATACAATTAGCTCAGGTATTTGTAAATATTAATATTAATCGATTTTTATCTGCATCATAAAGTTATTCTCGATTAAACATGTCAGCATACGAGCCAAATTTTCGTCACTTGCTGGGTCTCAAATACCTATGGTGAGGCCGCTATCAGTGGAAGAAATTACCGAGAGTAGTTTCAACGCTTCAAGGACGGTGATTTGACGTCGAAAATCAGCGTGACAGTGGAAGTGAGAAGGTTTTCGAAGATGCAGAATTGGAGGCATTACTTGATCAAGACTCGTGTCAAACACAACAAGAATTAACAAGATCATTGGGAGTGACTCAACAAGTCATATCAAAATGACTGAAATTCCTGGAAATGGTTCAAAAATAAGGAAATTGGGTGCTGTACGATTTGAAGCCGAGAGGTGTTGAACGGCGGTTGTTTGCTTGTGAACAGCTGCTTGCAAGGATTTCTGCATCACATTGTGACTGAAAACGAAAAAAGGGTTCTTGACGATAATCCAGAGCAGAAAATCATAGGGATATCCCGGTCATGTTTCCACATCAGAGTCCAAACCGAATATTCACGGTTCCAAGGTCATGCTCAGTATTTGGTGGGAACAGATCGGTGTAGTATATTATGAGTTGTTAAAACCGACTGAAAAAATCACAGCCTATCGTCATTGAACGCAATCAATGCGTTTCAGCCCAGCATTGAAAGAAAAATTGACGCAATACAACGAGAGACATATTAAAATGATTTTACAGCATGACAATGCTCGACCCCATATTGCGAAAGTGGTCAAAACATACTTGGAAATGTTTTGAAGTTGAAGGCCTACTCCATCATTATCTACCCATCATACATCCTCCAGACGTTGCTCCCACGGACTATCACTTGTTTCGATCAATGGCACATAGCCTGGCTGACCAGCACATCTGGTCTTTTGAAAAGATGACCAAGCCAGCGATGAATACTTTCAAAATAGACTGAAAAAGATCGTACCTCTAATAAAAAGTTCTTGAATTCGCTATTCTATCAGAAATGTATCCCTATATCTACAGATAATGCTTTCTTATTTCTAAAGTGATGTAACTTTAAAAGGAAGACCTTTGTTTCAATCAAAGAAACACCTCCTGAATTTTGACATATCCTTACCAAACACTGTGCTTAATAACATATCTCAAATGGTAAATAATCAAGCCTTCCAAGCATGCGTTTTTCATTTTGTTGTGCTTGTTTGTTTCCTCAAGAATTGTCCCCAAAAGTAATATTTACCATAATATGTGCCGGAAATATCACGTCATTTTATGTGTTCAGGAAATTAAATGGAGGCAAAAACCTACAAATTTTGTGGAAAGATTACATGAATATGAAAAGATCCTGACTTGACTTCAGTGCTCAAAAAGTCAATGAAGCCATCAAATCAGAAAAAAAAACTCAAATCGTATATATATATATATTCGATTTTCTCCTATGATTTTCTTCTATATAAGAGAAATCTGAGGAATTTGGAGCAGAGATATCACGATATAATTTCATCTTGATTTTCTGGATCCGAAAATTTCTGCTACCATTAGATCGTCATATACATATGATACATCACCTCAAACGGTGTTTGATCACGGTAAATTCCTTCGAGGTACCGAGTATGGTATTTCCCAGGGAAAACTTGAGCAAGTAAACAAAATTAGCTCACGAGATATCTGTTTTACCTCATAATGAATCGTAGGGGGAAGCAAGCAAACGAAAACATGTTGCGGTTTATTTGAATATAATTAAATGTAATTGAGGTATGTTGATTTTAATCAAGATTCAGAGTTAATATCAGCCTTTCTTCATGATAAAAATGACATTTTCCCTCGGTATCTCAAGGAACAGGTTGCCCTTGCCTAATACTAATTCCTCAAGGTGAATAGCGTTAGCGACATATTGCTTCTGCAAGTTTCGTGATGAAACAGGAGTTTTCAGCAAAGTTTCCATCGAATAGCTTATTTGCATTAAATGTGTAAGCGTACGAAGATCAATCTGAACACACTCCATTTAACCTTTTAGTTTTGCATTCACGTTTCAATATTACACAATTTTAATAATCAGAATGAAATGAAAAAAATTGATATTTCATCTAATATTTCAAATATAATCATAATCATTAATTGCATCCCATGAGAAAAATTTACATTTATATAGGACAGGTCAGAAATAAAAAAACACTCGTTTCAATAATATATTTTTAATACATTAGCGTAAAGAAATACTGACTTCATAATGAAGAAGTTATCATTGTATAGTTCATACTTTTGAAGCAGGTTTTGAAAGGTAATAATGTATTTCACAACAAATGTCGCCACTTGCATATACTCATCATCCAAATTGAATTTAAATAAATGTTGAATTGTTTCAGATAATTGAATAACTATTGGACACTTTCGAATAGGTCCATCTAGTTCGTACCTGTAGTAATTCGAATTCATGGCTCTGTTTAAATTTGATTTATCAGTAATTGATAACTTCTTCAAACAACACGAGTCGAGTTATTTCAGTGATTAGCACAACAGTACAGACATATAATGAATCATGCACAAAAAAGAAATGAGTAACACCACCGATAAAGAAATGAACAATGAGAATTGTTAATCTTGAACATTCAGAAATATAAGCAGCGGTGAAATACATTAGATATTTGAAATTTATCCATCAAACAGAGTATCTACTAACACAATATTTCTCGAATATGATCCCGGGGAAATTGTCTTCCTCTTTATATAAGGTGGAATTCAATTTTTCATATCGGAGAAATCCCTGAAAATTAAAAGAATGAAAAGTTTTCAAAACACAAATTATCATTCAAAGGATTTGTCGACGTTTTGCAAGGGGACTATTGAAAATGGGAATTATTTCATATTTTCTATCTAAATTAGATGGAAAAAACGTTCGATATTCGATAGCGTATCAGCACATATTTCCCACCAAACATAGTTTTATCGATATTCTACAATAGGCTCTATTGTAGTTGGTAGAATAGGCAATCAATAATTCATGCATTGATTGAGAAAATGGGAATTATGTCAACAAGTTCGCCAATATCGAAGTGCATACTCTCAATAACCAATGAAGTTTGTAAAGTCTTTTCAATAATTATATCGCTTTCATATCAAATTCAAATGGGCTGTTTCATTAATCAACATATTTCGCGATTGCAATAACCATGAATTCATATATCTGTAGATCTCAATCAGAAATTCGATATGTTCGAATAACCGCCAATGGTACTGTTTTCTGGCTCTAGGTGGTCTTCAACAATTGTTGAAGGGTCTGTGATACACATTTGATATATTTTTAAGGTTATTCCACATCACATTAAAACAAAATAGTAAAAATCGAATATAACTTCATTCAATGAGCCTAACTAGTCATCGTTTTCGCCAGCTATTGGTGAAATAAATGTAGGATTTCCCTCAAGAATTCTTTTGAGGTCTGAAAAAAGCCAGTATTAACTGGTGAATATATACGGTTGCTGATCGAGAAGTTGACAAAACAAGAAGAAAAAATTGTATGGAGCTGGCAATGTCATATGTTCTACAGGCCAGGATTTATTGAGTGATAAGTTACTTACCAGGTCAAGTTTTCTTCATAGTACTTGATTACAATTTGTGGACATCTTATATTGGCAATCTCACGAGGTATGAGATCAGCTTCCATAACTCCCTTCCATTTTATCAAAAATTCGAGTTGACCACTGACCTCTGATACGCCGATCACCCTTTCTGGTGTTCTGCCACGGTCGAAACCAGTGCTCCTCTCCTCAAATGGGACAATTCCTGGACGCCTTGGTCTCGTTCGGAGTTCAGGTATCATTGGCTCATTCTTGATCATCTTTTCCATCGTCTTTATTTTTTCTATCTTGTACATCATGAAGTAACAACTTAGATTATCCCTGTGCTCCCAAGAGTTTTTTGATTGTGGTAAACCACACCATTTTACCAAGTAATATTTTTCTCCATTTGCGTCGATCTTGAAATCTTCCAACCGTTCTGGGACATATTTTCCCACATTTGATGAGCCACTTTTACCAAAACCTTTTCCGTTATGCATGATTATGAAAAGTATAAGTACGATTGTGGGCTATGAAGCGACCGTTAAAACTGTTCAATGAAGAATGCTGAGGTTGGATCTTGACTCTCATCGAGTCTGCGTCATGAGTGTGGAGTGGGTCAAGTATCACAGAATTCTTCTTCTTCTTTTTGTCCTGGATCGTTTCGTTAAAAGGATGAACCCAGAATATATGTGAAAGTTTTCCTCTACCTGAACAGACAAAAATTATGTATAGAAAGTCGACGAGCTTTGATGGCTTAATTAAAAAATATATCTGATATAACATCATCTAGAATCAATAATTGATATTTCTATGAACTGGATGTTAACCAACCACTTACGTAATATTCTTTTCCACTCATTTTTGTTCCCTATTTTTGCATCAAAATCCAATATATTTTTATAGATTCATAAAAGTTTCTCCAAAAATTCCCGACCTCCAATTCTATGAATGATTTTCTCAAAGAAAGGTTCACTTCAGTTTATCGAGGTTTCAATGAAAACAATCCTTAAACTTTCTTGGAGAAGGAAGAAGGAAATAGGATTATATCCACCTTTTCAATGGCATCAAATCAACAATATGAATTCTTAGCACATTATAAACATGAATACTTATTTCTGAATCAGTTGGAATTGCATTGATTTACGTTTGTCAATGTTTCATTGTGTATTCCTACTTACAGATTAGTTGGAGTATGTTTTCTTCAACAAATTTTCTAATCAAATGGATTTATATATTGTAACTTTCAATTATTCTCATCTACTGTGTTTCATTCAAATCCTTGTTGAATTTGATTTTATAGGGAGAAAATTTAGTACGTTATAGGAGTTTTCTTATTGAATAATGGTTAGGAACTAAAGAATGGATGGAAAAATATTGTGATTCTATTCGCTAGAATTCCGAGTGTAGGTAAATACATTGTTTAAGTATTCATTAAAAATATGAAACGTATTATGGGGACTCGAGGATAAATCAGTGGTATAGAATAGTTTCTACTTGATTTTTTGCAGAAAAAAATGTTGACGAATCTGGTAGAGTCTATGAGATCGCCTAGTCAAACAAGATGTTTAAATAATATAGTATATTATATCGAAAAATTTAGCTGGGTGAATTCAAAACCTTATTTTTAGGGATAATTAAGGCAGTTGTCTGACGTATTTGAAATATCTATCAGAATATCTCAAATTATCAACTTTTCAATGTATCAGTTCCTAGAAATTCACTGTCAAGATACATTACATGACCCAGAAGCCCTTTAAGATGCCTACCGCAGTTATAGGTGAAACTTCGTATAGAAAACTGACTAAATTTAGGCTACATGTCCAAATTTTCTAAATCTATCGAAATTTCTGGCCGTGAAAGTGCTGATATATTTCGTGGATAGCATGAACTGGAATATTGCAATAAAAAAATTTCAACAATTATTCTCAAATTGAATATCGTATAATCGAATAATCTCTTCTTCAAAATTTGACTTTTATCATTCGAAATCATCACAACAAGCACTTGAAGAGAAGGTCATACAATTTTGGTTTACAGAGTGCCACTTTCTTTCAACAATCTGGTTGGAATTCTAAGTTAGTAAACCATTTTGAAATGATAAAAGTATCGAGACAATATTATACTTAAATCTGACTCAGTTGGAGTTATTTCAGGGTAACTTACCCCATAAATGTGGCAAAAATATTTCTTCGTTAATTTGTTTATTGAAAAATTCATCCAGTCCAGGAAGGTTTATTTCAATAATACCAAATCTTCAAGAATACAACTAATAATACTGTACAAGGGTAACAGAAATATTAATGAAAATTCATATGAAATATAAATATAAAATTATAATAATAATTATATATTATATTATTAATTATAAAAAAATATAGGAATACACAAACATTAAAATTAAGGATGTTACTGACATATATTTATAGTTCTTCCCTGAAAAAATAAAGTGAATGCCTTCTCTTGATCTTGCTAGTTGACCTATTTCTCTTACCAATGGCTCGATTTTATCTTTCTAGTTAGTTCAGTTCAAATACTGCTTAGTCTATGTATTCAATATTTTGAGAGATCTCAAGTAAAAAAAGGAAGAAAATTTAAATCACAGTGTTCTCAAAGTTGCCAAAAGAGCTGATTTAAAAAAAAAAAGAAACACGCAGAATTGATGAAAATAATGAGGAATAGTGCGGTCTAATCATGAAGTGACTTACTTTCCTAGCTGCAGAAAACTTTGTTGAAATAACAATTGCATAGTGAAAATGGAAGCTACAATGTCCTAATGCTAATTAAATATCGACAGTAAAATAATGTTATAACAATTTAAATATTGAATACAGGGTGTAACTATATGAGTGTGAAACATTTAAGGATGTGATTCCTCATCGAAAAAAATTATAGGATCTTTTATATGAAGAAACTTCATTGGAGTATCCCTTGTTAAGGTAAAGCCCCTCAAAGGGGGAACATAAAATTTATATAAAAATTTTTTTCACAGGCACTAAAAAAGTTACAATATTGAAACTACTACCAAAAAGACATTTAGCCAGTAATACATTTGGTTCACCCCATGGTTGTAAGGGGTGGAAAACGCAACCCCTAAAATTTATTTCCAATGTAACTTTTTATCTTATTATTTGTTTTCCATTTAAAAATTTATTTTCGATAGCCGGTTTCATTCTCAACAAAAAATGGCTCTTTGGTTTTTTGCCCAAAATAAACCAGTTTGCAGCAAAAATTATTTTACGAACAAATACAGAGATACATCGTCATGAATGCGAACTGGATTCATTGTTATTTTGTAATTAGTATAGTATATCCAAAGTCACTTGGAGGAATGAATATTTCGTTTATACACAAGGGTTGTCCAATAATAAGACGAAAAGTTACATTGGAAATAAATTTTAGGGGTTGCGTTTTCCACCCCTTACAACCATGGGGTAAACCAAATCAATTACTGGCTAAGTGTTTTTTTGGTAGTAGAAAACGTCAGGTTGATTTCAATATTATAACTTTTTTAGTGCAGCTTGTGAGAAAAATTGTTATACAAATTTTGTGTACCCCCTTTAAGGGGCTGTATCTTAACAAGGGATACTCCAATGAAATTTCTTTATTTGAAAGATCCTATATTTTTTTCGATGAGGAAGAACCTCCTTACATATTTCACACTTATTTAGTTACATCCTTTATAATGATGTGATGACAGCTTGAATTTGAATATTGAAGATTAATAGATTGACATTTTGAAATACATGATTAATTCAGCTGTGTGTGAATTATTACAATAGGTATAAGATAACTAACGAAAAACTGATCTGTAAAATTAACAAGTCGAATGAACAAACCAACCCTCGAATTTTAGGTAGAAATGAAAATTGAAGCATAACAAGAATTACTTTCCATCTTCTTCGTCATCTTCTATGGTCACCACATCTATAATTTCTTCTTCCTCTTCTTGGGGTGTCGACCTGAAAAATCCAAAGAGTAAGTTTCAAATAATAATTTTTTTTTTCAATCAACCTGTATATCCCCTTGTTGATATACAAATATAGTGAAAAGTGAATACGATATCAAATCGAAATGTTTATTCGTTATTTTGTAGATAAGGTTTCGTTCGGATCGTTGAAGATATCAACGAATATAATACGTGTGTTCTTGAGGTGGTTTCATTATTGCGATTCAACATTTTTGCTAACACAATAACCTTATCATATGGATTGAATGAATCACATCCAAACATGATTCGAATTTAAGAATGATAAAATTTGATCGATATGCTCTTGATTTATCATTTTCGAAAATAAACCGTAGCATTATTCGAAAACAAAAAAGTTAACCTGCCCTCAAAATTATTTGAAATTTGTATGAAATCGCCTTCCAAAATTTTCTTCGGAAGTAATGAAAGCTATTTTAATGAAATTCAGTACACGAATCGTTCGCTATTGATTTTTTTTAAACAGTAAAATCCATCAATTTTGAAGTCAACAAATTGAAACATTTCAAATATTCAGTTTTCGTATTCAGCGTTGAGACAGGAAAAAACAGACAATTTTTACAAATATGTTGAATATATCGAGAGAATGATATTCAGAAGCATTGAAGAATCGAATATAATGAGAAGGATAATACCCACCAGCGTAATCTTTCTTCGTAGAATTCAATTACCAGCTGTGGACAAAGTTCATTCGCGATGATTCTAGGTACCAGGTCGGCCTCGAAAACTCCTTTCCATTTGACCAAAAAAAAAATCTCCCCACCTTTCTCACTAGCACCAAGAATCAGTTCAGGGGTGTATCCTTTATCGAAGCCTGTTGGCCTTCCAGTAACAAACCTGTTATGAAATGGTCTGTCGATGTTGTTGACCATCCTCTGTTTCCTCTCCTCAATTTCCTGCATCATATAATGACAAGAGAGTGTGTTCTGTTCTTCCCATGTACTTTCCTCACGTGGATATCCAAACCACTTGACCAGGTAAGATTTCCTTCCATTACCATCGACCCTGACATCTAGCAATCGTTCTGGCATGTATTTTCCTGTTGGTAGAGGTGATGAACCAGCTTCGTCTTGAGTCATGATGGACATTACCAAATTCGCTACTTGGGAGATTTCTTGAGCTTCATCCATTTTGGAGCTACGCACTCACGTAATGTTGATTAAGGCAATACTAGATGAAGACTGTCGGTTGACAAACGTGTCACCTATTTTGAAAGCTACAGGTTCAACCCCCCCCACCTGGAAATTGCGTCATAAAGCTAATTATAAGGACTCGCCCTCTTATGTTACTGACAGATTGAACGTAAAAAATGAGAGCCTCACGTTCCTGAAGATTTTATTCAGAAGGGAAATGTGATTTCAATATTTAGTTTTCATGCTAATTGGCTACTCCAGATACACAAAGATATTTATAATATTTTCTGTCGAATGTTTTCGCTTCAATAACATTATATATTGTCTTCGACTATAGCGATATTTTTCATTGTGTAAGAATGAATTGCATTGGCTAGTAGTTAATTCTTCCGTTTTTTGAGAAAACAGACTAATTTTAATTCCAACTCTTCTAGAATTTATGTTTCAATACTTTTTGGAAATTGGGGTTATATATTTGTCATCAATTGTTTTCAATTCTTAATAATATTTATCATCAATAGTCGATGATGGATATAGCAGAAATTACACTTAATGTGTGTGATTTTTTTAGTGGTTTTTTAAGAAAAACATTAGTCAACGGGGTCAGATAATTCTTGATTAATGATCGATATAGGCTCGATTCGAAACGCTAGGTGAAAACTATGAAACCTATACTTGAAAGTGAGTAATTATCTAACTCTGTTGAAACATCTGGCCGAAAAAGCTCCCATTATTTAAAAAAATTGAATTTGAGGTATTATTTACTGATAACTCTCATGATTAATTCTTAAATATTACACAGGTATCTTCTACTAGCTTTCATTTCTCAATATTGAAATTGTTTGGTTTTTGAGAGATAAAAAAATGCGAGAAAAAATGTTAGGTGAAATAAGTGGTTTTCAGATTCGATTCAATCCCGGTTATATTTCTGGAAAACTTATAAATGATGGAGTTGGCAAATAAGTTGAATTAGTTTTTGAAATAGACATTTTATTGAAACATCGACATTTCCATTAAATATTTTATGTGGTGAACGAGAAAATGTTTACAATTTCAATATTCTAGTTGACAGTGGACCTAATCTATTGATTATATTTATATATTTGGAATATAATTGGATATATTTTGGACCTATGCTAAGAAAGCAACACCAATTGAAGTGGGATGTCATTTAATATGCTTCTACCTGCGAATTTCTGAAACAAAAATACGTCCAAATTTAATTATTTCGAAGGAGTATGAAATTAATATCTATTTGTATGAACCAAACTTTAACGATCTGATATTATTTTAAATTTCAGAACCCCAAATTTCGAAGTTTGAATCCGTAATATTTCCATTGTCAATGAAAAAGTTTTTAACTCTTTGAGTTAACATTTTCTCGACTAATATTTGTATTACGAATTCTCAACCTCCTTAATTACTGAACGATGGGCTGATATTAAATTTTTTGGCTCCTTCATTCTAGAACTTTTCTGCAACCAAAAAGGACTTTACAGTTTGTTATTTCCCAATTCACAGAAAAATTGAAAATGGCTATCCAGCTTTTCAACAACACTCTATGTTCACTCAATGAAAACATGTTGATTCAGTTCCAATAATTACTCATGAATTTTCAGGTGTTTCATCAACTGAAATCAATTCAACTCATCATTATTAATCAAGTCTCAAAACAAATTGATATTATTTATCTAATAAGGAGGTTTCAGAATCTTCATCGTAACTTACCAGATCTTATTGTTTTCGTCTGGGATCCGAACTCCTCCTGGAATTATTAAGTTATTCAATCAATTCAATGAATTATTCAGTGTCAAAAAAAATAACAGCCTTAATCTTATATCTTTTATATGTTACGGATTCTATAAGTGCCAACATTCCTAAGTAGGATGAATTAGACGATACTTTTTCTACTTGATAATTCGAAATTTTTTTTCGAATATTTCGAATTTCGAGTAAGTAACATTGGATATATTTAAATCGATCTGCTTCTTCAGCATTTCGCCCATAGTTTATCGTTTTGTAGAGCATTTGCAAAGTAAAATAAATACAACGATAAGTATTTCAACATTCATTCGTTATCGAGAAATCATATCATCTGATCTTGTTTCAGGAATTGCATTGATTGATCTCGAAACTGAGTGACTAATCGAGAGAAATTTAGGTTTATATTTCGTTTATTTTTTTATAACGATATCTAGATGAGGATTATTGTCGGAAATCTTGATTTCCTTTTTTATTAGTATATTCTAAAACAAGTTGCAGAATGGGCTCCTATTCCAACACGAATGCGAAATTGGCATGAGTGTTGGATTTGCGTTCTGCAACGAATATTAGGAGATATTTTCTCTATTTCAGTCAAGTTTTGTGAAATATTATCGAAATTCAATGAAAAATTCAGATCATATATCCTAGTGACATTTGTATTGTATCTTGGCAATTGGTGTGACTGTTACGAAAATTGACAGATTACGGAATTTCAATTTGAATCTTATGTTTCGAATTCAGAAAAAATTATAATTACGCCTTGAATTCGTGAATTATGTCTGACGACACTGTAATGAGTTCATTACAGCATCGAATGAAATGAATCAATAACCAATTTTTCACATATCATTCAGACTGCAATCGATTTTTCCAATTAAATCTTTCAATGCTTTGGGAATTCAGTGAGTGTTGATGTGGATTTACTTACCTTAAAAATCCAATTCCTTGATGGCTAAACAGAGAAATTATTAAGTGCCCTCAAGAATAGTGACAAATATTTTCTAACGATTAAGACATTTTTATCCCCGAATTGGACAGAAATTAAGAACCAGATTTTTGACAGTTTCAACCCGATAATAGACTCTTAAATTTTATACGAGTTCATTTCTGTCATTGTTCATACCGAACGAAATTTTTTTTGCATACTGTTGTCACGACGTTCAAGGTAGAGAATTTCTGTTTTTTTTCAGAACTAACAGGCGAACCTCTAGTGAGCCTCTGTTCATCATGTTTATTTGCAATATTCAATAGAATATTATATTAGGTTGTGTTGAAAGCAAATAAACTCTATTATTATCATTATTATAATGAAATGAGTACTTGAAATTATCGATTCAGGAAAATCAACGTCGGATATAAAGTAAATTTATCATTCGATAAACTACTTGAATTTTTCAAACATGAAATTTGATTCGGCTTTCAGGTTCAGTGTCGAAAACGTTAATTGTGATAATCAACAACTTGAGGAATTGAATCTTAAGAAGATGTGAAATATTCAGTTTTTCCGACTCAAGAAAACAATATACTTACCAAACAAGATTGTCCTCAAAATATCTCATGATCACCTCTGGCCATATCTGCTTGGCAACTCTACGTGGAATAACCTCAAGACTATCCTTATTATGCCATTTAAGAATCACATCGTAATCATCTCCATTTTCAATCAATCCTATCACTTCATATGGGTACTCGGGTCCTCCATATGGGAAGTCTTCTCCTGCTTCTGGGAACTGGTGTCTTTCATATGGACACTGTTGCCTCCTGGCGTTCCTAAAATCAACACCGGCTGCCATATCTTGTAGCCCCGAAGAGTGACCACCTTGATTCTGCACAGCCTGTCGGCTCTTATTGAACTCGTCCATAAGATGGGAAAAGGAGAGTGATATACTTTTCAGGTGACTCTCGCTCACCCAAGTGTTTTCTTCTTCCGGAAAACCAAACCATTTCACTAGATAAATCTTGTTTCCCTGCTCGTCGATGACAACGTCCTTAACCCTTTCGGGAAAGGATTTCTCTGCAGGAGTCGAAGACCGTTCGACTCCTGCTTCTCCGCATTCTATAGAGCAGCTCATCACACCAGTAGCTAGATCTTCAATGACCTCCTCTTCTGAATCCATGATGCAAACAACCAATCAGACATACACTGATCTCAGACTGCAGTTGGTGAATGTATCGATGCTAGATGCTTTTTGAGGAGGTGATTGTTGAGTATTGGCTTTAGGAGTTTTTGCGCCTGTCCGATGATATATCGTTAGCGTTGCAGTGAGGTACGATTGCAGTTGGCCTGCGTGTAGAGATTGAAATATTATTCATTTGTCAATTCAGTTATTTATACGTAGGGTCATTATAACATTTATAATTTTATTGTCATTCGATACGAGAACTGTTAATATATTTCCAACGATATCTGCATCACATTTCTTTCGAATAGATCTCATACCTCATAGGAAAACAATCGTACGGTACAGATGGAATTCCATAGAAATCATGGAAATTCCTTATGTTGTCTACTGGAAATGATTAACATTTCAGGATTAAATTTTTACATGTTCCTGTTATAATTCAACATCGTCAGCAGTCATGAATTAGGTCTTGTGATTTCAATGTTTGAATGAAGTATTAGTATGTCGAAAGAGATCTGTTTGAATCGATCACGAATATATTGAAGGAAGATGATAGTAACGAATGGCAATACTTCAAAATTTTAAATCATTCGGTATATTAGTTGAAGAGTTATTGAACTAAAAATAATTCACTGAGGAGTTAATGTTTATTGATCACCTTGTATGACGGGCCGAGCAGAAATTCGAATTTTTATTATGAATTAATTCTTTGTGGTTGAAAAAACGAATAAAAATTGTATACTGTATACTACTTTATCTAGATTTATCATAAAGTTTTAGATTTAAAATTAAACCTGGAAATTTTTGGCATTTTTATAGTTTTCGGGTTCAGCGTTTCCTCTATTCTTGAAAATATTCCTCTAGAGCACGGTGATCTGAATATTCAGTTGATTCCAAAACGAAAACATACGAGAATAATGGGGTTGACCTCACCGAGAACATTTGTTTCCATCTCATAACACATTGTAGAGTGTAAACCTCTATTCGAACCCTGGAGTCTACCTGTCTGTTACTTTTTCTATCTATAATTCTTGGTAGAATCTTAAATGAATAACTGCTTGTCTTTGTAAAGCAACTGGTTTTTGTATAGAATTTTGTTCATACAACTCCATGTAGTTTGCGAGAAAATATGTTTGTATTCCACACATTGAAAAATGTAAATTTGGTTTAATTTTAAATCTAAAACTTTATGATGAATCTAGATGAAGCAGTATACAGGGTGTCCCGGAAAGAATGCGACAAACAGATACCATGAATTAAAGTCATCATGGAGGACTCGCAACAAGAGGTTTCAATTGTCTGAGTGCATTCGTTTGGGATATACAGGGTGATGTTCATCTCATAGGTGAAATTTCACAGTTCAACTCTTCAACTAATCGACCGAATAATTTCAAATTTTGAAGTTTTGTACCCTCTACTATCGCCTTCCTTCAATATGTCTGAAATCGAATAAAACAGATCCGGACTAGGACAATTTTCAGACTTTTCCTATTTTCGTGAATATTGGATCACACTGTACGTGAACATTATGTTTTTTTCCGTTTTTGTAACCACAAAGAGTTAATTCATAATAAAAATGCTAAATCTCTGCTTGGCACGGCCATACAGGGTGACATTCTTTCAAGAGTAAAATTTTTTTAAATCACTTATTCTTCAACTTATCTACCGAATAATTTTAATTTTTGAAATTTTGCCACCCTTTACTATCGCTTTCCTTCAATATTTCTGAATTCGAATGAATCAGATCCCCAGACTAAGACAATTTTAGACTTTTTCTATTTGCCTGATCGTTTATATCATGATTTTTTGTTTTGATAACTACAAAGAATTAATTCATAAATTAAATTCTAAATCTCTGCTTGGCTCCGTAATACAGGGAGACCAATAAACATTCCCTCATGAAAGAAATTTCATAGTTCAAAAAATCTTGAATTTATCGGTAAAACTATTTCGAAAATTGCTGTTTTTCACCCTTTACGAATGCCTCCCTTCAATATTTCAGAAATCGAATAAATGAGTTCCGGACTCAGAACATATTAGATTTTCTCTATTTTCATGAA
This sequence comes from Harmonia axyridis, assembly GCF_914767665.1. Classification (NCBI taxonomy): domain Eukaryota; kingdom Metazoa; phylum Arthropoda; class Insecta; order Coleoptera; family Coccinellidae; genus Harmonia; species Harmonia axyridis. The sequence goes on from NC_059508.1 coordinate 5,975,319, forward strand.
AATTGCATCACCCTGTACGTGAACAATAATTTTTTGTTTGTTTTCTGTCAGAACAAACAAAATTGAATTACGAAATAAAGAATAATTCAATGAAGACACATACTATGTGCTTGGTTAGCAAAAAACATAACTACAATATTAGGAACAAAAATGATTCAAGAAAAAGTTCGCAAGAACTGAATGTCAGAATTCTTCAATTTATCACAATATCGATGCTTTCATTTCTGTTTCAGTTGAAAAAGTCACTTACAAAAATATCAAGAAAATGAGCTATTAACTCAAGGAGTACCTTAAACTTCGATAGATTATCATTTTTTATTGAAATTGAATTATTATTGTTTGAAAACTATTATGTATACTTAGTATCGGATACCAGTAGATTCTGCAATTTGGGAGACGGGAATGAATGAATAAATAAAAATGCTTTTTCGATGATTAAAAAGATGTTTTGCGTACAGCTTGCTGGGTTCCGCATCATTAAACCAAGTAATAGTCAGGTCATACTCTAGACAATTATTATCGATTTCAGTGATATGTATTTCCACTGAATAGTTCAGAAATGCGTCAAGCTTGTCTCAAGATGCTATTTTTGAATAATTATGTCCCTTGGGAGTAAACTTAATTTCTCTCATTTATAACAGCAATATACATGGTGTCTCGGGAGTAACTGTATGTACATAGTCTAATCAGAGATAGAGTAAAACTAGGGGAGTACGGATTAACAATAAAAAATTTTGAATTAATTCATTATGGTTCAAGACGGAATTATTGAAAATTACTTTGAATTTTTTTATATTTTTGTTTTTTATTTAAATGAAATCAGGAGACTTATACCTTTATGGATTATTCGAACATCGTACTCGTTCTAATCCCTATATCAGAGATATTAACAGAGTGGCATCCCATGAGAACAAAAAATTTGAAAAGATGAATATTGTGTATTAATTATGATAGGTGAAAATAGTTTATTTGGTGAAAACAGAGGTACATAACGACACGTTCATTATCAGATATATAAATCAAACCAAGGGTGGTAAAATCGAAAATGCTATGGGATAACACGTTGCTGCGGTTGCTTTTTGCAGTGTGGCAAAAACAGACCTCCTAAATTTTCGTCGGAAAGGACTTGGAGAAAAAGGCCTGACCTGTGTTAATTGAGGGGAGTTCTACGTTCGCTGTTATTTTGGAGTCAGGTGAAAATGGCCCGGCAATGGCTTTCTCTACATTGGAAATGTACATTTCTGAAAAGGATAAAATGGAATGGGTACTCAGTTTCTGCTTTGGTTGAACATTGGAAAATCTAACGCTTGTTACCTCATCAACAATGAATATAATATGAATCCTTAAAATTTGGACTTGACCATATAAAGGGTGTTTTTTTTAGAGCTATTGAACTTTAAACTGCAATAAAACAACGATGGATTATTCGATTGACATGAATTTTATTTATCCGCAAGATAATCTTGTGGCATTACATTTTAAATATTATATTTGGCATATGACCGCAACGGCTGGCTTGGATGTAGTCCAATCTGGACGTCCAATTTTCGATCACTTTTTCCAACATTTGTGGCCGTATATTGGCAATAACACGGCGAATGTTGTCTTCCAATTGGTCAAGGGTTTGTGGCTCATCCGCATAGACCAATGATTTTACATAGCCCCACAGAAAGTAGGGTAGCGGTGTTAAATCACAAGATCTTGGAGGCCAACTCACAGGTCCATAACGTGAAATTAGGCGGTCAGCAAACGTGTCTTTCAATAAATCGATTGTGGCACGAGCTGTGTGACATGTTGCGCCGTCTTGTTGGAAACACAGCTCCTGGACATCATGGTTGTTCAATTCAGGAATGAAAAAATTGGTAATTATGACTCTATACCGATCACCATTGACTGTAACGTTCTGGCCATCATCGTTTTTGAAGAAGTACGGACCAATGATTCCACCAGGCCATAAAGCGCACCAAACAGTCAGTTTTTCTGGATGTAACGGTGTTTCGACATACACTCGAGGATTGGCTTCACTTCAAATGCGGCAGTTTTGTTTGTTGACGTCGCCATTCAACCAGAAGTGCGCTTCATCGCTAAACAAAATGAAATGGACGTAGTGTGCGATACGTATTCCGCACAGAGCCATTATTTTCGGAATAAAATTGCACAATTGCAAGCGTTGTTCAGGCGTGAATCTATTCATGATGAATTGCCAAACCAAACTGAGAATAAATCACCTGACAGCTGTTGAATCGGTTGCCATCTTGAAAAGTAATGCGAACTGAAAGTTATATACCTCGAAAAAAAACGCCCTATACAAAACCAACGAATTTGAGATTTCAAGATTCGATATAGAATAACGATGTATGAAAAATGATCACCTCGAGCTTCATTTTAAATTTCGTGTAGCGTCTTCAGAACCATAGAAAATCAAAGCAGAGTATCGAAAAACTATCAGAACAAAATATTCGATCAAGTTGAAATTGGGCCTGTATTAATAATAGCATCGTAATCTTAAAAAAATTGAAGTTGAATATCGAAAAAAGAAGGGGAAAGAATTGGCATGATGTCAGTAAATTTTGAGCGTTCATTCGTCCATATGCTAATTGCGTCCTTGTCAAACTCAAACTATGTACGTGAACTCATATGTGACCTTATACATCAAAGAGACCACCAAAATGCAATTTCGCCCAACAATCAAATTATCGGCATATCAAAGGGTTTGTTTTCATAATTGATTGAATCTTTTTCTTTTCGGAAGGTTATATTATGAAGTAAGTTATGAAGATTCAACAGTTTTCCATTATAAAGATTACCTTGTTTCATTACATATTCATTATAGAATTCTTATTGAGATTGGAACTTATATAGGTATCAAAACTTAGAAATTTGTAAAGCAATGAGTAATCGACGAATATCACTTAACAAAAAGTTCATAATCAATTTGTATTTTTGTAAAATTTTGTCTGAAGGAATACATTCAGTTTAAATCTATGTGACATGATTCCCCAATATAAAGAGCCTGTAGCGATCCTGGTACATCTGAAAATTCGAAAAATCATCGCTCGGAGAATCGGTTTCGGAGCTTATTTGATATTATTTATTTGTATTGAAGGGCCTTCTAAGGACAGGAGTAATTTATTTTGTCGACATTGGCCCTATATAGTGACGCAGTGATGATCATTCTTCAAGAAACCCGCACGGAGACTGAAGAACAACTCCGTGAAAGAGAATTTTTAGCAGGTTATGTATTGATAGATAGCATATTGAGTTCTGTTTGTGGTCTGGCTAGTTATGTTGAAAAATCATTAGTTAGTGGTGTTGAATCTTGTCGGGTAAGGTGACGTTGGTGGTCCAAAATGCCCATCGCTCATTTCTTATATAGATATAGCCCTTCCGCTAAGAATCCAGGTATGTAGGTATACAAAATCTACTAAGAGTCACAATCTCATACCTATTTTCTCGATATTTGAGGTTTGATGTTTTCTTTAATGATAGAAAATTTGATACTCTTTTTTTCAACCATTTTTTCATAATGAAAAGTTATTTGCATCAAATATTTCTTTGTGGGCAGGAAGGTCCTAGGAAAAAAAGTCATATGGAGTACCCCTCCTAGGATCAAACGAGTATACCGAGTGAATCGTCTAAAATCAGTTCACGATCCTGGGTGATTTTTTCTTGTTGGATACCGAGTGAGAGATCTACCGGCATAGTGATGAGGTCCAAGGGGTGGAGCCCCTTCGGCGAGCAGAGCGAGTCTAAATGATAATGATAATATTAACCATTTTCTTTCAGATGTTGTAACATTTCAGGTGTGATTTCTTTCTCTGGCGAATATACCTATTCTTCAATCATACATGTGTGCTACAAGCTTTTGATAAAGTTGCATTATGTAAAGTGGCCCTTAGTGTTTGTCTCGTTATCCTGAAGGCTGGAGTGGGAGGTGAAAAAAATCCTGTACTATCCACCCATTTCGTTGTTGCTTCCAGTCGCTAACGAAGTGCAGCATCCCTTTTTGGAATGTATCCAACATGGATTTGTGGCCAGTTACATCCCGATTATGCATCAGCATCACACTAGGAAATTATTATTGAATTCAGATAACAACCAGGTATTTTCCACCAGGGGAATATAAATAAGATTTTATTGGAAGTCGATACTGTGCGTTGTATAGATTTTATTCCGTCCATGTTGAGAGTCAGTTTGCTCTCAGAGATTTTTTTCAGAGCATCAAGTTATATAATGAAAATCTGTAAAGAGGTTCAGTAAAAATGTTGTGTCCCTCTTAATTTCCACACTACAGATTCGAGCGCACTGAAAATCTGCATGAAGATGATGACAATTTCTGGAAAAATGTTGTAACTGTAACATTCTGTCGACTTGTTTGACATAGAGCAAAATTATGAACATACACTGTGTCCGTAAAGTATGGAACAAATTCATTTTTAGCTAAACAGGCCATTTTAGGAAATAATCCTGAAACACGTCGATTTTTCATTTTAATTTACTGTATTTTAAAATAATAATCTAATATACAGGGTGAATTACTTCCGAGTCATGACGTCACCGTTATTTTTTTAAATAGAACACCTCCATTTTGTCTCAATTTTCCGATTACTCTAGCTGAGCTGATTCCAAAAATTTATCACATGTTGATTCCAATTGGTACAGGGTGGACAAAAATACAATAGTTTTGTGTGTACTCATGAAGTAACGCGTAATATTCTTCATCAATTAAATTAACAATATTATCAAAAATACTCATTGTCTAGTGGCAATTGCTTTGAATGTAACATCCTGTAGTTTGTTACATTTTGAAATTAATAAAAATGAGCTGTTTCCAAACATGTTTGGTACTTGTGGTCTAGCAAACAGAATATGAAAGAAATTATTTCTCATTTTTATACATTTTTATTAAACTAAAAATGTAACAAACTACACGGTGTTACATTCAAACCAATTGCCGCTAGACAATAAGTATTTTTGATAATATTGTTAATCTAACTAATAAAGAATGTTACGCGTTACTTTATGAACACACACAAAACTATTGTATTCTTGTCCACCATGTACCAATTGGAATCAACATGTGATACATTTTTGGAAGCTGCTCAGCTATAGAGTAATCGGAAAATTGAGACAAAATGGAGGTGTTCCATTTAAAAAAATTAAGAAGACGTCATTACTCGATAGTAATACACCCTGTATATTATATTATTATTTTAAAATACGGTAAATTAAAATCAAAATTCAACGTGTTTCAGGATCATTTCTTAAAATGGTCTGTTTAGCTAAAAATGAAATTGTTCCATACTTTACGGGCACAGTGTATATTATTCTGCTATATGATATTTTAGGAATATACTGAGGATAATGTGTACTGATGTTTCATTAAGGAAACCACAAATTATCGACTAGAGCTTGAACCATACGTCCATACATGTTCTTCAAAGATGATTTTGTGGCCTTTGATCTAAGTTATACGAAGATTCACTCCAAACATCGGAGTTGAATTGATTTCGACCAAAGTTTCAGCAAGTTAGCGTGTTACCTGACTGAACATATATTGATTCCGACTATTCATGTCAATATTGAACACATTAAAAGTCGCCGTATTTTGTTTAGAACTTTCCCGTCAATATTCAACACATTAATCTGAAGATATTTACCCCATATATTATTCTTCGTATTTTCCCACATTGGAAATAGGAAAATTGTACAAATCAGTTGAGTGTATTATTATCGTTCCAGGAATTAATTTGTTTATGGCGTTTCCTTGCTACTTTTCCGGTATTAATGGTCTGTTTCTGTTCGTGAGGGATTTTCATTTCATGCCGATAATAAGGATGACCAGTTCGATATTTCTGTGCTATTTATTCTGTGTTGTATACCCTGGATAGAACAGCTTAAGTGAATGATACAAACTACCGAAGAATAATAATTCATTAGAAATCAAAACAAATATTGTCTCCATCCACTTTGCTACAAAATAGAATCTCGCAAATCCTATATTCCTATATTCTTGTTTATTGTCCGTTTATTGAATAGAAGCTTCCGGTATTAGATGTAATACCTGTCTGGGAAAATTCCAATCTGTTATTCAATATTTTCAGAAAACATGTTTCTATTATAGCACCTAGAAAATGCTAGTATTACTTATGAAAGAACAGGAATATATAAAAACTCAAAGCCTTAAAATGAACCAAGATGAAAGTCTTCATCGATGAAATTTATTCAAACCAATATAGATGACCAAATTCGTGTATATAATAAACCGAAACCATCAATGATATGTCTCCCTAAAGAATTGAGAGGAAAGTCGAGTTGAAAAAGACACAGTAATTCAACCTATTAATAAAGGGTGTTTTTTTAGAGCTATAGAACTTTAAATTGCAATAAAACTACGATGGATTATTCGATTAACATGAATTTTATTTATCCGCAAGATACTCTTGTTGCATTACATTTTAAATATGATATGATTTCTGCATATGACCGCCATGGCTGGCTCGGATGTAATCCAATCTGGACGTCCAATTTTCGATGACTTTTTCCAACATTTGTGGCCGTATATCGGCAATAACACGGCGAATGTTGTCTTCCAAATGTTCAAGAGTTTGTGGCTTATCCGCATAGTCCAATGACTTCACATAGCCCCACATCAAGTAGTCTAGCGGTGTTAAATCACAAGATCTTGGAGGCCAATTCACAGGTCCAAAACGTGAAATTAGGCGGTCACCAAACGTGTCTTTCAAAAAATCGATTGTGGCACGAGCTGGGTGATATGTTGCGCCGTCTTGTTGGAACCACAGCTCCTGGACATCATGGTTGTTCAATTCAGGAATGAAAAAGTTAGTAATCATGGCTCTATACCGATCACCATTTACTGTAACGTTCTGGCCATCATCGTTTTTGAAGAAGTACGGACCAATGATTCCACCACCCCATAAAGCGCACCAAACAGTCAGTTTTTCTGGATGTAACGGTGTTTCGAAATACACTTGAATATTAGCTCCACTCCAAATGCGGCATTTTTGTTTGTTGACATAGCCATTCAACCAGAAGTGCTCTTCATCGCTAATGGACGTAGTGCGCGATACGTATTCCGCACAGAACCATTATTTTCGAAATAAAATTGCACTATTTGCAAGCGTTGTTCAGGCGTGAGTCTATTCATGATGAATTGCCAAACCAAACTGAGAATAATTCACTTGACAACTGTTAAATCGATCGCCATCTTGAACAGTAATGCCAACTTAAAGTTATATACCTCGAAAAAAACACCCCATATTTAGAGAATCGATAAATACGTATTTGCATAGCGTATAAAGTGTCAAGAGTGTGTGTGGCCCAATGTTCATCTCATAATGTTTAAATATTACATGCCGAGTCGAATTCGGCTGAATGCCTTAAAGAGGGTGTTTCTTCGTCTTCAACAATGAATTGTTAAAGCACCTCGCCCAGTTCCAAAAGAGAACTAAAATGAATTTTTCAATATTGAAGCAATGTAGTCGATTCGAACTTCCGCAGCAGTGAATAGAAAAATTGGAAGAAAACATTACTCGCAAGGCGAATATCAGAATCGAAAAGGAACATTTAATTATACATGGTGTAACTAAATAAGTGTAAAACATTTAGGGAGGTAATTCCTCATCGAAAAAAAGATAGGATCTTTTATATACAGAAACTTCATTGGAGCATCCCTTGTTAAGATACAGCCCCTTAAAGGGGGTACATAAAATTTGTATAAAAATTTTTTTCACAAAAAAAGTTACAATATTGAAATCAACCTGACGTTTTCTACTACCGAAAAGACACTTAGCCAGTAATTTATTTGGTTTACCCCATGGATGTAAAGGGTTGAAAACGCTAATAGGGACCTAATAGATAGATTAGTTTCGTATTTTCGCAGTTATGATGACGATGTATCTCTGTAGTTGTTCGTGAAATAATTTCTTGCGGCGAACTGGTTCATTTTGGGCAAAACACACACGAGACATTTTTTGTTAAGAATGAAACAGGCTATCGGGAATAAATTTTTAAATGTTAAACGAATAATAAAACAAAAAGTTACATTGGAAATAAATTTTAGGGGTTGCGTTTTCCACCCCTCACAACCATGGGGTAAACCAAATAAATAACTGTCTTTTTGGTAGTAGAAAACGTCAGGTCAATTTCAATGTTGTAACTCTTTTAGTGCTTGTGAAAAAAATTGTTATACAAATTTTATGTACCCCGTTTAAAGGGCTGTATCTTAACAAGGGATGCTCCAATGAAATTTCTTTATATGAAAGACCCTATCTTTTTTTCGATGAGGAATCACCTCCTTAAATGTTTTACACTCATATAGTTACACCCTGTATATGTGGGACTGCAAGGGGATAATATGGTTTACATTTCCAAACGTCTGTTCGACAAGAAATAGGATCCACGGCTTAACCCTAGTAAGGCTCCAGAGGCCACTTAATTATCTGGCAGGCCTGGGTCTTATACAAATCTGACCGTACAGCTTTTGTTTCATGGCCAACAATGAAAAACGGTGTAATGACATAATGTCTTTCAATGAAGATGAATAGGGTCTGAGGCATCCCCAATTCTTTTATAGCGGTGCTATTCGTTCTACACGAAAGTTATTATACCCTGGACAGACCTTGATACGTGCCTCTTCTTGCTTGTCAAGGGAAACGTTTGTTTACGATCCCTTATCTTCAAGATATCATTCAGGAAGTGATGATAAGTGGCACAATTCAAGGCTTGGTCATTCATTGGAACAAATATTCACATATATTATTTTGACATAGATCAATACAAAAAAGTATCAACTTCAAACAACAAAGCATGTGTAGATGTAATATTTAGTATTAGCAAAGAGAATGTAAACGGGGCATCTTACATTTCAACGTATTATACAAGAGCACAGATAAAAACCTCAGCAAAAACTCCGTTTCCCCGTATAGGTGTAGTGACTGTTGTTTAAAGAATATTCTGACATATTTATATTGAAGGGCTTTCCTTTATCCAAAACAAAATCTTTTCCATCCTTTCTCTTCACCAATGACCATGACCAGTCCTAGGTCGATTCAAAATAGACCAAATTTTCCTAGGAAGTTTGAAACCAAGAACTTTCTCTGACGGATCAACGATTAAACTTTTGTTGAAGACATTACAAGAACTCCATTCCGTACGCCAAATTTCCTTTTCACTTTCATCAGATTGGAGGAAAGTAATATTCCATAAAGGTTTGCGTGACTTCACTATGGCAGTTCTAGTACCTGAGGGGTTAGATACAACTGGAAATAATGATGGGTAGAAATGAAATTTTTCCCAAGATTTTTTTACTGAGACTTGTCTACGGATATGAGGCGGAAGTACATGTGATGGCACTGGTAACCAATGTAAAGGTGTAAATCTAATAGTTCCACTGGTAATTCTCATAGAAACGTCAAGTTGTGCATCAATTTTATGAACATGAGCTGGACCAAACAGAACAACAGTATTCGGCAGCAGAAGAAACCAAGGCCAAGGTTGCCATACGAAGAGTGCAGGCATCAGTAACCCATGAAGAACCAGCTAATTTTTGAAGGATATTATTCCTCGACTTCAATTTCAAACGTAAATTTTCAAGTGAAAGTTGAAATTCAAAGAACAATCAAGTTTAACTGCAAGATATTTGGGAGTATAATTATGATCCAAGATGGAATTATTGGAAGTTACTCTCAAATATTGTCTCTCTTGACATATGTCCAGTCATAAAGGGTGTTTTTTTAGAGCTATAGAACTTTAAATTGCAATAAAACAACGATGGATTATTCGAATGACATGAATTTTATTTATCTGCAAGATAATTTTGTGGCATTACATTTTAAATATGATTTCTGGCATATGACCGTCATGACTGGCTCAAATGTAGTCCAATCTGGACGTCCCATTTTCGATGACTTTTTCCAACATTTGTGGCCGTATATCGGCAATAACACGGCGAATGTTGTCTTCCAAATGGTCAAGGATTTGTGGCTTATCCGCATAGACCAATGACTTCACATAGCCCCACAGAAAGTAGTCTAGCGGTGTTAAATCACAAGATCTTGGAGGCCTATTCACAGGTCCAAAACGTGAAATTAGGCAGTCACCGAACGTGTCTTTCAATAAATCGATTGTGGCACGAGCTGTGTGACATGTTGCGCCGTCTTGTTGGAACCACAGCTCCTGGACATCATGGTTGTTCAATTCAGGAATGAAATAGTTAGTAATCATGGCTCTATACCGATCACCATTGACTGTAACGTTCTGGCCATCATCGTTTTTGAAGAAGAACGGACCAATGATATCACCAGCCCATGAAGCGCACCAAACAGTCAGGTTTTCTGGATGTAACGGTGTTTCGACATACACTTGAGGATTAGCTTCATTCCAAATGCGGCAGTTTTGTTTGTTGACGTAGCCATTCAACCAGAAGTGGACTTCATCGCTAAACATAATAAAATGGACATAGTGCGCATTACGTATTCCGCACAGAACCATTATTTTCGAAATAAAATTGCACTATTTGCAAGCGTTCTTCAGGCGTGAGTCTATTCATGATGAATTGCCAAACAAAACTGAGAATAAATCACTTGACAGCTGTTAAATCGGTCGCCATCTTGAACAGAAATGCCAACTTAAAGTTATATACCTCGAAAAAAAACCACGGTTACAATTCTACTAATATCTTAGATATGACTACACGGAAATTAATTGCAACATCTCATATGTGAATGCAAAATGAAGAAATTGCCCAGAAAAACATGATGTATGTGACTGTCCAAACCCAACGAACCCTAAATGTGCTTTTTTTAGGAAACCACGGTTCTACTGAACAATGTCCCAAATTCCCTCGACAGAATAATAATAATAATTTGATCGCATTAGAGCACAAATCATATTTAGAAGCTGTTAAACTTGTTCCTAAAAGCTATAATAAGAAGATAGCTTATCTTCTTCACCTGAAAACTTAACTCTTCAACAACTCACGTCTTAATTAGTGCCCCAACATCATTACAGTTAATAACCGGAGGTTACAATATAAATACCTCTTCTTACTTGTCAGAGGTGACGCTTGTTTACGATCTTCACTTCATTGAAAATAATATAATAAGTGGCACAATTCGAATCCTGATAATTATATTGATTGAACCAAATATTCAAAGATATATTTCCACAAAATGAATGACTTCTTTTCTGATTAATTAAAGTTTCAGAAAATGCCAGATTTATCATTTATTCAGGTTTCTATGAAACAAAAAGATTTGCTTCATCAGGTGGAGGTTGAGAATTGGATTAACCTCAACTTGCAATAGAAAATTTTCATTTGGATGTTAAAAAATGTAAAGAAAAATTTAATTTTATCAGAACTAATCAAAATTCTTCGGAGGTGAAGAAATCAGTTATTTTTTAATACTTGCTGGATTCAATCCATGATTGAATTCCAAATGAAATAAATCTCCTGGAAATTTCAAGTTTCTTCAACTTCCTAAGTCTTCATGAAAAATTCTCTTCTTCGGAGGCAAGTGAATTCACTAGTTCTTCATTAGCCTAGAATTCTTGACTTCAATTGAGTTTTTTGAAGACAATATATATAGCATAGAAATATATGCCGACTTTTTTAGTATCAGAATCTTTTTCAGGAGCCTCGAATGTTGAAACGAAGTGAAAAAATAATAATAATAAATCCATACGTGGTTTGGATTATGATGACCTGTTGTTTCAATATAAGTTTAGTGTTTTAATTGGTTTCAGGTCTGAAAATGACACAAAACAATAACAATAAAGTTTATTCATGATCCAATACAATTACATAAATAAGCATAATAACAACAGAGGTAATTATTTACAGCAAAAAAATTAGCTGCACGTGGTGCCTACATATATTCAAACTTAAAACTAATTCTAATTTACACAAGCAATTATTTACATACAATTAAATCATTGTTTTTCTTGAGATGTTTAACTGTTTTTAATCTTTCGTTTCAAGTTTTTTCTTTAATAGGTTTCAGTTCCTTAAATAGTGATGATAGTGTCGTCATCGTGCTTCAAGTCCCAATCGGTGATTTTTAAATGTTTTCTATCTTTATTTCCTTCTCAGGTAAGTCCCCTTTTTTTACATACATTTTTTTGAACTAATTTGTTATTATCTTTATTAGATCTTTGTTTTATCATTTTTTGTAACTAATCTATCATTGTCTTTATCGAATCTTTGTTTTCAGTGATCCAAATTTTAAGCTTTATCTTGAAGGACTTTGTTTTGTCAACAATCATCAGGTAAATGTTCATATAACTTTGGCGCCAGGTACATGAAACTTTTTCGTCTTATTCTCTATTGACTCCTGTCTGTCCTATAATGGAACCCGATATCTTACTGCCTATAATGTGTTATCAATAAATTGAATAGTTTCGACTACGCATTTTGTAACATCATATTGAAGAGTGATAGCCTAAAAACTTGCAATTTAGTTTTTCACGTCACGCATTTTAGTAATCTCAATATGAGGATGAACGACGCCCTCAATAGCCTCTGGAGAGTGAGCATCCGAAAGTAAAACAAATAGTGACGCTAACTTCGAGATCGCAAGATCAAAGGGAAATTGATGTGTTCAGGACACGCAATATTTGGGAAGCACGTTAATGAAGGCTTTTATTTGAGAACATACCAGACCATTTACGAGCAATTTTTCAAGAGGCAAGGTACTTCGTTTTCTCTATAAAACATGCAAACACTTCCAGGGGTATATTCAATATTTCATCATTCTATTTATCCACATAGAAGACATACGGATATTTTCACCTAGGTAGTATACTTAAACAACAAAATGAGCTTCTGGGCAAATTTGAACATCACACGTTTAAGAAGACTTGAATAATTTTTCCCTTTACAAAAAACGATTGTGAGGTACATGAGTTTGATGTCGTTTTGAGAAAAAAAATCATCATTATCACCCAGCCTTCGTTACTTCTCGAAAATTCTCCTGTTTTGAGCTGACTGAGTCCAATTATCAGCAAGCCTCTTGATATCATCAAGATTGGGAAGAAATGTAGAAGAAAATAAGATAAAGTTGGCTTTTCACTGATATCCCAATATTCCTATCGAAATACAGGTTGAGTCTATAGTGCTCGATTGGTTGATAACTCTTGTAAATTTTGGTCTTGAAGAATAATTGAAATTTTGACGGAATCGACTCTACTCGCATAAGCCTGAATTATTTTTGACTCTACAGGCTGTTACGGAAGTGGTGATATAACTATGTTTTCCTGAATAAAAGTGCTCAATTGTCATATTACTTAATCTCCATGAAATTCTAATTTCGACTTGTCATCATTTATATGTGGTACTTTTTGACGTAGGCAAATTTCTTCGAAAAATTTCATGAATGTTTTGAACTAGAGGTCATAGCTTGAAAACTTTAGCAAATTTATGGATCATTCTTCAGGTGGTCCGAAAGAACTACAATTTTTAAAAAATGACCTTAAAAAATGTCAATAAGTCCATTCATTCTATTGGCATGCCCTGATTTTGTTTGCTTGTCAGATACCCTAGTGAGTAATTTTCATTATTTGTTGAGACATGTTGTGCCTCAAATGATGAGTAGTTTTCAAAATGCTTAAAATCTCATGTTAAGAGTCAAGTTCATTTTTCCAAAATTTGCAGTATCTTTCAGAGTGATACCTGAATTTGCAAAAGACTTGAAAACTCTTCGGGAATTCAATGAAAGGAATCCTACAATTATGTAGAAAGATTTTCAAGATATGATCTCTTGAAGTTCAAACCATTATATTAGGCCAATTGAAAAGTCCCGTGTCTGATGCACAGATGGCGGTGCTAGTATTAAATGCATATGATTTGCAGTTAGTACCAACCTTCAAACGATAAGTGTCAAAATTTGACAGCAGTCCGACCATTAGTTTGTGAGATATTACGTTGTGAGTGTACCTACTTTTGTTATTTGCAAAAAGATGAAAAAAAAATTTCGTGTGCTGATGAAATATTCCTTTTTGGAAGGGAAAAAATAAAGTTGAAGTAAATTCTTGGCTTGATGAAAAGTTTCCGGGGTCTGCATCAGGAAAATCAACCATCATTGATTGGTACGCTGAGTTTAAACGTGGTGAAATGAACACCGAAGACGGCGAACACAGTGGACACCTAAAAGAGGCTGTCACCAATGAAAAATTCAAAAAAGTTCACAAAATAATTTTGAATGACCGTAAACTGAAGTTGATCGAGAAAGGAGACATTGTGAAGATATCATCTGAACGTGTACATCATATCATTCATGAATATTTGTACATTTGAAAGCTGTTTGCAAAATGGGTGCCGCGCGAGCTCACAATCGATCAAAAGCAACAACGTGTTAATGATTCTGAGCAGTGTTTGAAGCTGTTTAAGTGCAATAAACCTAAATTTTTGCGTCGATATGTGACAATGGATGAAACATTGCTCCATAATTTCACTCCGGAGTCCAATCGATGGTCAGCTGAGTAGGCTGCACACGATGAATTGAATCCAAAGCGAGGAAAAACAGTCAGTTGGCAAGATTCTCATTCTGATATTCTAATCAGTATTCTGGGATGCGCAAGGTATAATATTCATTGATTACCTCCAAAAGGGCTAGACCATCAACAGCGATGATTATATAGCGTTATATTATCGTTTAAAAGATGAAATCGTTAAAAACCGGCCCCATTTGAAGAAAAAATGGACTGTTTCATCAAGGCAATGCACCGTGTCAAAAGTCAATGAAAACAATGGCAAAATTGCATGTATTGGGCTTCGAATTGCTTCTGCATCCACCCTATTCGCAAGATCTGGCCCCCAGCGACTTTTTTTTTGTTCTCAGACCTCAAAAGAATGCTCGTTGGGAAGAAATTCAGCGCCAATGAAGAATTAATCGCCGTAACTGAGGCCTATTTTGAAGCGAAAAACAAATCGTACTACACAAATGGTATCGAAAAGTTGGAAGATCGCTATAATCGCTGTATCGCCCTCGAAGGCAACTATGTTGAATAATAAAATCGATTTTTGCCAAATAAATGTATTTCATTTTGGTAAACCGGGAACTTTTCAATTGGTCATGTTTCACCATTTTCGGACCAGCCTGTAGAGTCAAAAATAGTTTGAGCTTATGCGTTGAGTACTGTCGATTTCTCCTAGCCCAAAATTCACAGGAGTAATCGACCGATCGAACACTATTGACTCACTCCCTAAACTATTTATAATAACTTCTCAAAAATTGTCAACTAGGTATAGTATTTTCATTTCGACAAATATTTAATTCAATGAATCGTATTTGTTTCTCGAAGCAGATAGAGAATCCAAGTTTCTTGTTCAATAATTCAGTCTTTAAAGTCGAAAAGTTGGTAGTGGGTCATTAATGTTGAATTTCTACGGAAAACTGGGACAAGCTGAAGATTTCAGATGAAATCCTAATTGGACGTCTTGTTATATTCAACCGGTAACCAGTAATATGTTTCCATCCAACCATATCAGAGGAATATACTTTATGTTCAAAAGGTCTACATGGAGTATGCTTCAGTGATTCTCTATTCAAAATATAATCGCATCAGAAATCGGGAAATCACGTTTTCGTCTTTGATTCAATCATTATATTCCGTTCTTGGATAGTTGTGTAACTGCAAAGTGGTGTGGATGATTCGGAATTCAGTTTAGTTCGGAATTAGCATATTTCGGGACAAACTTCACGGAATTAGAATTGTGGATTTATGCTCGAAGAATGTCTAATATTTGTCGGCAAAGCGGAGTCGCTAAGTTCTCATATTACGTGAATCTTCAAAGATTTTGAAGCGATGCTGCAAAATCCGTTGTGGAAAGTTGATGAATTCAATGAAGTTACCTTTAGATATCGTTAGAATGTTCGGTTAGTTTGGCTTAAGGTACCGAAGAACATTGATGAACAAATATTTTCAGAAATACGTACAGGGTGGGCAAACAAGCGAGGCAAGCGGCTATATCTTAGGATACACTCATCGTAAAAGACTTGCGGTAACAATTTTTACCACTAAAGTGTAGAGGAAAACACACTGGAAATTGTGTTCAAGTTCATACCTCTACCGCTAGGCGGCGTAATAGCTATCGTCGAGTAGAAAAATGAATTTTACTGGAAAATGTTTCGTATAAAGTTGAAGAAAAAATATCATCATTGTAATCCTTGGAGAATTCTCTATCTCTTTGAATTGTCACTTTCGATTTTATCTCAAATGGCACACCCAGTATATCATTTCATCATGAGATAGCTTTTATGACGACAATTTCGGTTATATGCCATACCTTGGGTAAAAACTCAACGGTTCATGAGTTAATGGGATTCTTATGAAAAAAATGTTGGCGATGAGGAAACACATTTTTTCAAACTTTTCGGCAGAAAAAGCTCTTTTCGAAAAAAATTTTTGTTTTCGATTCTACAAATAGATACGTAATATTATGAGACTGTTTGCAGTCTGGACCAAAAATTTACAGGGTGTTCACAAGAAGGAAAAATTACTACCTGTTATATTAATTCTGCATTTTAAATGAGAGACACAATTCTCGTGTCTAATAATAAGTCATTGAAGAAAGCTACCACATGAGCAGTTTGACAACATGAATGATATAGTAACAATTACAGTGGACCTGTATATGGTACAGTCGACCAGCTCTAAGTTTCAGAAGCGATACCTTCTCATCAGAAATTGTCACTTCTGAAACTTACAGTTGGTTTACATTTATATAAATGGGTCTCTACTTATATAGTCTAAGGTTTGGCCGTCGTATTGGAACCATGGCCGGGATATCCCCATGATATTCTGCGCTTGGAATTATCGTAATCGAACCATTTTTTGTCTCCAGTCACAATACGATGCAGAAATCCCCTCCGTTTTTGCCTTGAAAGAAGCTGTTCTCAAGCAAACAAACGCCGTTCAAAAACCTTCGGTTTCAATTCGTACGGCACCCAATTTCCTTTTTTCTGAATAATTTCAGGCGTTTTGAAATGTCTTGTTGCGTCACTCTCAATGATCCCGCCAATTCTTGTTGCGTTTGAACAAGTAATGACTCCAATTCAGCATCTTCGAAAACTTATCTCTTCCACCGCCATTCTGCTCTTCGACGTCAAAACACCGTTCTTGAAGCGGTGAAACCACTCTCGGCACGTTCTTCACCTAAAAGTTGCCTTACCAGAGGTATTTGAGAGCATTCGATGAGCCTCAGCTGCAGATTTCTTCATATGAAAGCAGAAAATTAAAATCTCCCGCAAATAACGAGAATATGGCTGGTAGGCTGGCATGTTTAATCGAGAATAACATTATGATGCAGACACAAATCGACTAATATTTCGATGGCGTTATGTTTACAAATACCTAAGCTTGTTGTATGACATCTACCATCTATTTATTCCGACTACCACTTACCGTTTCAGCCTTCTACTTGTATTTCCAAACGGTGGAAGGAAAGTTGTACACCTAACATGTCTGATATTTGTTCTATTATTGATATCGAATCTTTTAAAATTTCGCAATCATTTGTTCCACCATCTCTCATGTCAGTTTGATCGGATGGAAATCATTGCAATAATTCATGAAAAAATATAACTATGGGTAGAGGTTTGTAAACATAATACATCTAACAAAAATTTCAAGAAGAAACATTATGTTGAACCAAGTTCGTTGATTATATTTTATTGATGTTAATAAAATTAGCAATTGTCATAATTATACTCATAAAAAAATTTTTTCAGGTAAGACGATGGCACTTTAGAAAACCTATTCGATCAGGTGAGTTGATACAAAGATTCTTCAATATAAATATATAAAATTAAATGACACTTGAAAATGCATTTTCATTTTCATCAACACATTCCTCGAACCAGGTGATTCAGTAAAATCCGATCTATCGACAAGGGCATAGATCTTTCTTTTTCTTGGGAGGTAATCGAAAAATATTTTTGACAACAACGTTTACTCATATCTGTAATGTGAGAAAAAAGGTTGATAACGTAGTTTGAACCAATTGACTGTTTTTTATTATCAATTCAGTTATTCTTACCTTATACTGGATGTTCCTAAATTATAGTTACGGAGGAAAATGGGAGATTCCTTGGATAATTTTAGGAATGAAAAGTCCAATGGCTATAAGCCCGCAAACGCTTTGTTTTCGAGATACAGGGTGTTTCTAGTGTGTCGTACTTTTTAGCGATGCTTATATCAGTTTATCATCAAATCTTTATCAATCTTCGCTACAGAGTGGGTAAATATGTACCAAAACTTATAATACATTCATTCATTAGAGCTGGATCTTTATAATAATTTGGATTTTCTTGAGGAATACTAGAGAGTGGTTTGAAATATTTTTCTCGAAATCGATAGCAGATGCGATAAAACTATAACAAACAAAAAAGTGTAGTATTGGACCAGAGTTTCTTTTCATATTTGCTAAACTATCAGCGGTTCACCAAAAAATAGTTCTGAAGTAAAGAATCAGGCACCCTTCCAGAAAAAATATCACCCTGAGGATTTGCTTTAAAAATTATCATAATACATAATGAAAACTTCAAATAGGAATATCTATGGTACATTCAAATTGATAATCTTGTGAAGGGAAGGATTTATAAACAAAAAACTAAAACATCAACACCTGTATCTCAAAAACAAAGTTTTTGGGTACTCATATTATAGAACTTTTTTTCTTGAAATGATCCGAAAAATCTATCATTTTCATTTGTTCCCCAATTTACGAACACCGTGTAGATATAGTCAATTCAAAACTGATGTCTTCACAAATAAATTGCAATTTTTTTATGAGAATTACTCAATTTAGTTCTTTGATAACATCACTATTGAAATTTTGTGACGAGAATGATACAAAAAACCGAAAACAACGAGTAAGCGTATACCCATGACAAATGCAGAAATCACAGATGGCAAAAGATATGATAGATGGGTAGATAAATAAAAGTAATGAACCTCGGACATAGACGTGCCTGTAGTGCAAAGAAAGGACTCATCTTGAGAGCTATAATAAACTCATAAACCGTAAAAGGGTCCAATTTTTTACTACCATCTCTATTTTTAAAGAAAGTTGAATGATTATTGGTTCATTTTATGGAAAATTTTCATTCCTTGTCTTTGCGAGAATTCGCGATGTGATAATTTGGAAATCTTGGGGGCTTGAAATTGTGGAATCAAATTCTAACGGGTGTTTTTTTCGAATTATATAACTTTAAGTGAGCATTACTGTTCAAGGTGGCGACCGAATTAACGGCTGTTAAGTGATTTATTCTCAGTTTGGTTTGGCAATTCATCATGAATAGACTCACGCCTGAACAACGCTTGCAAATAGTGCAATTTTATTTCGAAACTAATGGTTCTGTGCGGAATAGGTACGTATCGCGCACTACGTCCATTTTATTTTGTTTAGCGATGAAGCGCACTTCTGATTGAATGGCTACGTCAACAAACAAAACTGCCGCATTTGGAGTGAAGCTAATCCTCAAGTGTATATCGAAACACCGTTACATCCAGAAAAACTGACTGTTTGGTGCGCTTTATGGGCTGGTGGAATCATTGGTCCGTACTTCTTCAAAAACGATGATGGCCAAAACGTTACAGTCAATGGTGATCGGTATAGATTCATGATTACTAACTTTTTCATTCCTGAATTGAACAACCATGATGTCTAATAGCTGTGGTTCCAACAAGACGGCGCAGCATGTCACACAGCTCGTGCCACAATCGATTTATTGAAAGGCACGTTTGGTCACCGCCTAATTTCACGTTTTGGACCTGTGAATTGGCCTCCAAGATCTTGTGATTTAACACCGCTGGACTACTTTCTGTGATGCTATGTAAAGTCATTGGTCTATGCGGATAAGCCACAAACCCTTGACCATTTGGAAGACTACATTCGCCGTGTTATTGCCGATATACGGCCACAAATGTTGGAAAAAGTCATCGGAAATTGGACGTCCAGATTGGACTATATCCGAACCAGCGTGGCGGTCATATGCCAAAAATCATATTTAAAATGTAATGCCACAAGATTATCTTGCGGATAAATGAAATTCATGTCAATCGAATAATCCATCGTCGTTTTATTGCAATTTAAAGTTCTGTATCTCTAAAAAAACACCCTTAATTTCTTAAAAATCTCGTATTGAAATCATAGGTCAGACTACCTGCTGAAGTGAGGTGTTCAATTGATATGTGAATAGAATTGTTCTCTCGAAAAAAAAAATCACCCGAAGTTCTTCGTATGCAAGAATTTCACGCTTTTATACGTTTCTCTAATTGCGGGAGTTCGCACGCAATTAAACAGGTCGTATGTCGAGCTTATCAGAATTTATTCTCGTAAAATACGACACCTAGTGCATTAAAACCGTATTCGCTGTTCATGTCAACATCAAATAATAATTTGTATGACACTCTGTTAATGACAACAGTTCTAGCGTGTTTCACTTCCAACCAGAAATACTGGCCATTCATGAATTAATTTGAACCTCATTGTCAATCGAAGAACGCGAGCAATTACTCGATTTCATGCTATTCGCGTTTTTGAGCGCTCGTTACAATGTCTGTAATTTGTAAATTTTATCTGAGGAAGCTATCAAACGAAGAACTACGATCCGTATACATTTTTTTCTAAACTTTATTTGAAGATCTTTTCAAGGGGTTATCGAAACAATTTGTTTGATGACAACGTTTACTTATATCTGTAATGTGACCTTTTTTTTTTTGAATGATCCAAGAAATATATCATTTTCATGTGTAAAGGGTGTTTTTTTTAGAGCTATAGAACTTTAAAATGCAATTAAACAACGATGTATCATTCGATTGACATGAATTTCATTTACCCGCAAGATAATCTTGTGGTATAACATTTTAAATATGACTTTTGGCATATGACCGCCACGGCTGGCTCGGATGTAGTCCAATCTGGACTACTACAATTTTCTATGACTTTTTCCAACATTTGTGGCCGTATATAGGCAATAACACGGCGAATGTTGTCTTCCAAATGGTCAAGGGTTTGTGGCTCATCCGCATAGACCAATGACTTTACATAGCCCCACAGAAAGTAGTCTAGCGGTGTTGAATCAGAAGATGTTGGAGGCCAATTCACAGGTCCAAAACGTGAAATTAGGCGGTCACCAAACGTGTCTTTCAATAAATCGATTGTGGCACGAGCTGTGTGACATGTTGCGCCGTCTTGTTGGAACCACAGCTCCTGGACATCATGGTTGTTCAATTCAGGAATGAAAAAATTAGTAATCATGGCTCTATACCGATCACCATTGACTGTAACGTTCTGGCCATCATCGTTTTTGAAGAAGTGCGGACCAATGATTCCACCAGCCCATAAAGCGCACCAAACAGTCAGTTTTTCTGGATGTAACGGTGTTTCGACATACACTTGAGGATTAGCTTCACTCCAAATGCGGCAGTTTTTTTTGTTGACATAGTCATTCAACCAGAAGTGTGCTTCATCGCTAAACAAAATAAAATGGACGTAGTGCGCGATACGTATTCCGCACAGATCCATTATTTTCGAAATAAAATTGCACTATTAGTTGTTCAGGCGTGAATCTATTCATGATGAATTGCGAAACTAAACTGAAAATAAATCACTTGACAGCTGTTGAATCGGTCGCCACCTCGAACAGTAATGCCAACTTAAAGTTATATACCTCGAAAAAAAACACCCGTTACCTTCAATTTAGGAACACCGAGTAGATATAGTCAATTCAAAACTGATGTCTTCACAAATAAATTGCAATGAATGAAACACGAAATGGTACAACACATTGCACATAATTTTTCTTTGCGAATTACTCAGTTCAGTTATTTGATAACTACACAGATTGAAATTTTGTGAGGAGAATAATACAAAAAACCGAAAAAAACGGGTAAATGTATACCGATGACGGATGCAAAAATAACAGATGGTGTAAAAGAGGCCAATAAAGCGGATAGATAAAGGAGAATGATAAACCTCGGACAAAGACTCGTCTGTAGTGCAATGAAAGTACTAGTCTTGAAAGCGATAATAAACTCCTAAACCGTAAAAGGGTCCAATTTTTTACCCCCTCCCAATTTCTACACTCTTGGATCTTTTATTTGATGGATATCTTATTATTTCATTTAGGTATTTGCCGCAATTATTCATCAAGAACTAACCATTAAATATTTGTAGCTGTATAAGTAAACAAAATAATAAAGTGAATTCTTTGAGGAATTTGAATTTCGATTTTTGATTTGAAATTTTGGAAATCAATTTTACAAGAACTTGTTTGATTCTTAACAACACTTCATATTTAATTTCATTGTTTTATTGGAAGAATTAAAGAATAATAGTGATAGATCCTTCATTTCATCAGAAGAAGTAAGAAATTACCTTGATAATACTTTTCCAAATAAAATCCTAGATATGTCGAGTAAAAAACCGTTTTATAGTCTTCTTGATCTCCAGATCTTAACTTACTTGCTTATTTCTCATGGGGAATATTGAAGGATATAGTTAATGCTGAATACACCCAGTAAAGAGACAAGTTAGATAAAAATATTAACTGTTCTGATATATTAATAAATAAGCGAATGGTTTTCAATTCGAACAACTCGGCAAATAACTTCTTTCGAATTCCAGTATGAAGAATTCATAAAATTCCTTTTTATTTTTATGATTTGTTACTGAAATTCGATGTGTTTTATTTTGTTGTCGTTTCATCAATAAATGAGTTTAATGAAGCTCCCTACTCTCTAAATGATTTTTCTGGAAGAATTTTACGTTTCATGTGCAATCATGAGATATCGTAGTCCTGTTTATGAGAATAAATCAAATTTTTCGTATTTCTAGTCAATTTCCAAAAATTCATAAAAAAAGAAAGTAAGATATGACAACTTCGAGTGATACCGCGTATCGAAGCTGAAAATATGTACTTTTTGAAAATATGACCAATGATTTCAAATTCAAAATACAAAGTGATATTTTTAACCTGAACACTTCAAATGAGAAATAAGGATTCCGGTCCTAGAAAATTGAAATAATTAATATCTCTTTGACTCGGCCTCGACATCCTTCAATTACATCCCAAGTTTCAATAAATTCCGCCCATCAGTTTGGTTCTGATGATGGTTCCATGATTTCTATGAATATGCAAATCCACCCTGTTGCTTTCTTAGAAAAGGCTGAAATTAATTTTTTGCAGTCAATCCGTACTCGCCTAGTCCTTCTCTACCTCTGTTAAGAGTATGTACAGTTACACCAGGGACACCCTATATAATGTGGTATTATTTATGTATACTATCATTCCTCATACAGAATAATATATTCTTTTAATATTTAGAATTGCTGTTGTTTAGAAATACATAATCTACAATCGAAATAATTGTCACAATAATGTTATTATGAAATTATACGTTCAGTATGGTTTTTTTCAAGATTATCGTGGAGAAAAACATACAGAATACAGAATAGGATATTTCTGTTAACCAATTCAATCTTTCAACACTGGTAGAATAACATTGAAATAAATATATGATTGTCTACCATTGATATTCAACACAGTACACTCTTTTGTATCCAGAGTAGTACTCTTCTTGATGAATACTTGGTCAGCAAATTTATCTAATAGTTCCATTGATAAAACCCAGGATTTTCGTATAGCTCCTCTTATATTACGAATTGACTAAAAACAAGTTTATCATTCAAGTTCAATATAGAAACTACAATTTTGATAATAGCTACCTGAGCATATAGGAAATATCTATTTTTAGCAAGCTGCGTATGTACATTCAAATTATCTTATAAGTCTCCATGATTTTCCACAATGAAGTTTGCAGTTGTAATAATAATCTGCGATAATAATTCACTTGACTTGAACCTATTTGAAAAACTTTCCAAGTCAACTATCGATTTGGATAACTCAACTGTTTTAGAAGCAAGCACAGTGCTAAATGTCTTACAGCATTTGAAAATTTAGAAATGCTAATTACTCCCCCCTCCCAAGATTTTCAAAATATAAAATTTCAGGAATCTCGCAAAGACGAAGAACGAAAATCGCTACATAAAATGAACCAATAAATAATCATTTGACTTTCTTTTGAAATCGACACGTCAGTAAAAAATCGAACCCCTTTACGGTTTATGAGTTTATTATCGCTTTCAAGATGAGTACTTTTATTGCAATACAAGCTCGTCTTTGTCCGAGGTTTATTATTTTCCTTTATCTTTCCGCTTTCTCGGCATCGCCCCTTATTTGCCATCTGTGATTTTTGTATTCGTCATCGGTATACACTTACCCGTTTTTTGTATCATATCCTATAACATGAGACCGCAAACGCTTTATTTATGAGATACAGGTATTAAAGTTCGAATTTTTCTCTCATAGCACCTTCGCTTCACAAGATATTCAACCTGGATTGGCATAGATATTCCAATTTAAAGTTTTCATCATGTGATATCGTAATTTTGAATGCAAATCTACAGGGTGAATTTTTTCTGGAATGGAGCCCGCTTCTTTCCTCCAGAATTTTTTTTGTGAACCACTGGTAGTTTAGAAAAATTCAAAAGTAACTCTGGTTCAGTACCACACTTTTCGGTTTGTTGTGGTTTTGTGGTATCTGCAATCGAATTCCAGGAAAAAATACAAACAGCTTTCTAAATTCTCAGGAAAATCCAAATTTTTAGACTGGTGAAGCATCATAAAAAAAAGTAGGACCACAAGAAACACCCTGTATCTTGAAAACAAAGCGTTTGCGGGCTCATGTTTATGGGCCATTTTATTTTTGAAATTATCAAAGGAATCTCTCATCTTTGTAACTGCAATTCAGGAACACCCAGTATATGATAAGAACAATCGAATTGCTAATAAAAAGAATTATTTCGAGTAATTTGGTGCAAACTTTGTCATCAAACCTCGTTTTCTCACATTTTAGATATGAGTAAACAATGTCGTCAAAACATTCTTTTTCAATCACCCCCTCCAAAAAAAAATGTCTACGCCCTTGTTAATACATTACCACAAACTTCTTGTTACGTGTTACTCTGTTTATTTGATAAAAATGCTATACACAAGAGTCGAAGATACCGATTATTTGTATATAATAACGTTTCCTAAACAAACAAGATTGTTGACTGATGAAACCGAACAAACAATAACTAATTCATATAAAAAATTCTGATTATTGAGGGATAGAGTTTTATACTGCCAGTGGTAAAATAGTTCTTTAAAATTCCACAGGCGGATATTAGTACAGTTCAGACAAATGGACCAATATTTCAGATGTCATTCTGTCTCTAAAGAACAAATATCCAGGATGAATATATCTTTTATGAAACCCATATCTAGATAATGAGTGACATAAATTGTACATTCACGTCCTCGCCCTACTAAATGTTATTTGAGAAACGTAAGGTGAGTTGACGAGGGTAATATTCCGATCTATATTCCGTTAGGAATATGAATGTAGGCGTAGGAGGTTCTTGATTTTTCCCTCCAACCCCACGAACGATATTTCAACTCCAAATGAACAAGGGCGTAGATCTTTTTTGTTCTTGGGGCGGTATTAAAAAAAAAAAAGTTTTTTGATGACAGTTACTCATATCTATGATGTGAGAAAAACAGGTTTGATAACGAAGTTCGAAACAAAATACAAATATTTTTTTATTACCAATTCGATTGTTCTCATCTTATACTGGGTGTGGCTGAATTTGAGTTACGAAGGAAAATGAGAGATTTCTTGGATAATTTTCAAATAAAATGGCCCATAAAGCCCACAAGCGCTTTGTTTTCAAGATACAGGGTGCTTCTTGTAGTCCTACTTTTTTTGTGATGCTTAACCAGTTTATCGAATCTTTATTAATCTTCGCTACAGAGTTGGTAAATAAGTACCCAAACTTATAATAAATTCATTAATCACAGCTAACTAACTGGATATACACAGGGTGGCCATTTGAAAACGAAACAGACGAGATTACAGACGAAATAAAGTTTTTCGATAGAAATGCTCGGACAGGTCGATTTCTGTTTCGAGGGGGACAACTTAAGATGTAGGTTACGGACGCATAGCGCTTCAACCCTTGCTGCTACAACCCCCACCCCCAATTTTTGAATAGGGAAGATGGGGTGAGTGATACCTCAATTTAAAGGTATTTTTATACTGATTTCAGCACAGAAATTGTTTTTTCATTTTATCCATTAGTTCTCGAAATATTCATGCGTTAGTTAGTTAGGAAGGAAGCCACAGTCATGGTTGTTTTGAAGCACAAAATATCGATTTTTCACAAAACACTACAAGTGCCATGAAAACACCACTTGATTTTCAAATACTTAGTTGAGAATATTTCCAGAACTTATGCATAAAATGAAAAAACGATTACTGTGCTGAAATCAGTATAAAAATACCTTTTAAATGAGGTATCACTCACCCCATCTTCCCTATTCAAAATTTGGGGGTGAGGGTTGTAGTAGCAAGGGTTGAAGCGCTATGCGTCCGTAACCTACATCTTAAGTTGTCCCCCTCGAAACAGAAATCGACCTGTCCGAGCATTTCTATCGAAAAACTTTATTTCGTCTGTGATCTCGTTTGTTTCGTTTTCAAATGGCCACCCTGTATAATAATTTGGATTTTCCTGAGGATAACTATGGAGAGCTGTTTGAATTTTTTTCTCGAAATCGATTGCAGATACTGAACCAGAGTTTCTTTTCAAATTTTTCTAAACTACCAGTGGTTCACAAAAAAATAATTTTAGACGAAAGAAACGGGCATTCTTCTTGAAAAAATTCACCCTCTAGATTTGCATTCAAAATTAGGATATCACATGATGAAAATTTCAAATTGGAATATCAATGCCAATTCAAGTTAAATATCTATGGTGGAAGGTGCTATGAAAATAAACTTGAACTTTAACACCTGTATCTCAAAAACAAAGCGTTTGCGGACTCATGTTATAGGACTTTTTTCTTGAAATGATCCGAGAAATCTGTCATTTTCATTTGAAAATCCAATTAAGAGCGACACTGTAGATATAGTCAATTCAGAACTGGTGTCCAAATAAATTGCAATTTGAATGAAACACAATTAATTATGCAGCACAGCCCAGACAGTTTTTCCAAGCGAATTACTCAGTTCAGTTCTTTGATAACAACATATTGAAATTTTGTGACGAGAATGATACAAAAAACCGAAAACAACTGGTGAGTGTATACCGATGACAAATGCAAAAATTAAATTTAGCAAATGGGAGGCAATGCCGGGAAAGCGAATAGATGAAGGAAAATAATAAACCTCGGACAAAAACGAGCTCGTAGTGCAATAAAAGTACTCATCTTGAAAGCGATAATAAATTCATAAACCGTAAAAGGGTCCGATTTTTTGCAGACGTGTCGATTTCAAAGGTAAGTAAAATGATTATAATCGGATCATTTTATGGAGAAATTTTCGTTCTTCGCCTTTGCTAGATTTCTGAATTTCATATTTTGAGAATCTTGGAGGGGGGGGGTAATTACCCGCAGTACCCCCTTATTTCTACGCCCTTGATTTTTCCCTCCAACCCCACGAACGAGATTTCAACTCCAAATGAATCTTTCTCCTTAGAGGTTGGTCCTTCTCGGAATAAGGACGGAAATTCGTATAAATTGCCATAGATTGAATTGTCGGAAAGATTTTTCCTGGTTCAATATCGGGCATATCCTACAAGGCATGGGCGACATGCCGAAATTTCGAACTAATTTCATCGGAAACAGAATGCGCGCAATGAAGAATTCAATTCTACCTCGCTTCCGTATCAAACACTGAGGTGAACTCGGAATAGATGGAAAAATTATACGGTCCCCCATTCACACCGATGAATTTGTCAGAAACAGAATTCCTAAATAAAATTCCTATGGAGCGAAATACCATCGAATTTTAATCGATATATCGATTCCAACTGAAAAATTCCTACGTGTCTCCAACAGTCATTATCGTTCGGAATATTCTACGCTATTTTCGAAATGAAAGAGTCCAAATCTCTAATTTCATCTATTATGATAACCGAGCAAAATTTTCCAATAAACATTCCATTCAGAACTTGACTCGAATCGGTACAGTAAATTCAAAAACGTCTTCAACTGAATTTCGGATTGTCTTAAGTAGAAAAATACAGGAATGCTTTGTGTGAGCTTGGGAAAGTTATGAAATTCATTTGGTAGCTTATTCTCCTTCGTCTTCTTCATATTCCTCTTCATCTTATTTTTCTTCTTCTTCTTCTTCTTCTTCTTATTCTTCTTATTATACATCTTCTTATCATTCTTTTTCTTCTGCTTCTAGTTCTTATTCTTCTTAGTCTCATTTTTTCTTCTTCTTCTTATTCTTCTCAATCTTATTCTTCTTCTCCGTCTTCTTCTTCTTCTCATCACATATAAGAAAAAATTAAAACATGTATTTGAAACATTCAGAGCAACACAATTACAACACTAGAAACAAAGAAGATATCATTGTTTTATTTTATTTTTTCAATTGTATTTGTCAATGAGGAAATAAACTATACTATACTATACTACACTACACTATACTATATTAAAATACACCTGACCCTTGAGAGAAAACAACTCTTAGGTCCGGTGACTTCGTCTTTTTTTTTTTTCTATTATTCTTCTTCTTATTTTTCTTCTTCTGGGAAAGTTATGAAATTCATTTGGTGGCTGGCGCATGCGGAGATTCTAGGTTAAGTCAAGGCAGATATATAAGCTTCAGCAAAGCAGGGCTCGATCAGATAAAGTTGGTCTGGAATCGGTTCTTGTCAACTAAATAAGATCTGCCAGGAGTTTATTTGATTTATTACTGAACAGCAAATTATCTTCTGAATGGAGCACGAGGAGTGATATAAGGCAATCGAGCCTTCTTATTGGAAGGCCGTCTCATAGCCTGATATTAAAATACACCTGGCCCTAGAGGAAACAACTCTAGGGTCCGGAGACTGATACTACTAACTAACTAACTAGACACCTGTTCAATAAATATTTAAATCTTCTTCTCTTTTTTCTCTTAGGCTTATTTTTCTTCTTCTTTTTATAGACTTCTTTTTCTTCATATTCTTCTTCATCTCATTTTTCTTTTCTTCATAATCTCCTTCTTCTTCTTCTCCTTCTTCTTCTTCTCATTCTACTTCTTCTTCGTCTTCTTCGTCTGGCGAAAGTTATGAACCTGTTCAATGAATATTCAAATATTTTACTTCTACTACTACTTCTACTTCTTTTTACACTACTCCTTCTACTTCTTCCTAGTCTTCTTCATATTCTTCTTGGTTTTCTTCCTCTTCTTCACCATATTCTTCTTCGTCTTATTTGTCTTCTTAGTCTTCTTCTTCTTCTTCTTCTTATTCTTCTTCGTCTCATTTTTTCTTCTTATTCTTCTCATTCTTCTTCTTTTTCTGGTCTCACATCAGACTTGTATATTCTTGACTTCATTTGTATTCTTAGCTGATTATTTTTTCATATAGTATGGTTGAGGCATCCCGCTATTCTACTACTACTTCACTACTTTTATTACTACTATTCCTTACTTTCTCTCCTTATTTGTTGTCACTTGATAATATAATTCCCAGGTACCTATATAATATCCATTACCTGTTCTACCATTTTATTTTCCATTCCTCGTTGGTGCCTTATAGATTCTTCGGAAATAATCACAGATTTCGTTTTTTCTGCTGGGATTTTCATGTGGACTCTTCTCCTCTTTATAGGCTGGCGGCATTCCTATTGACGAGTCTCATGGTTTGAGTCTTTCTAATCTGGACCAATGGATCACAAGGTATCAGTTCAACTAGGTGTACCACAAATGAAATGGTACAAATACTCCTTGCAAAGAGAATAAATGTGGTGGCTCTCTACTTTGTCTTGATAAGTTGTACCGAAATATCAGGACTTTTATTGGGAACTCTAGAGTCTGAAACAGTTTCTATATTATTGATATTGCAAGTCACGTCAAGGTCATGTCTCATATGAGTATTTGAACATGAGAAATAAAAAAAAATTAATTAACAGATAATTTGTTTGAAGCTATGTTTTGAAGATTACATCCGAATGATAGCTCAGGGCAATACACATAATCAGCTCTTCGTCCCGCGAAATTTCATTCCCAATGCAACATTCGAGGCAGATCCCTCGTGCAATATTTCCATCCAAATAAATGAAATATTGTGAACGAACTGTCTCTCAAAATCCGCTTGAGTATAGGAGACAGTCGTAATAACCTTGCGACAGAAATAATTTCAGAGACGTTGAAGAGGAAACATAATTTGAAGCTCGACTCGAAGATCGGAAAGCATAAAACCCAACTAGGCTCGATCAATCACCCTGTATACAACCCCTTAGGAATTTTCTAGCCTCTATCCCTCAGAGCCCAGTAGCGTTCCATTCAAAGCAAAATATATTCAGATTGGAGCTCGAATATCTGAATTAATTGACTTGTCCACCCCTCTCAATTTATTTTCTCCAGTTCGACAACATCTGCGGACGAATGTTCTATAAACATGCAACTTTTCCTCTCTGTTCCGCCAACGGAAAACAGGAAATCGAACAGAATAAATCGCGCTCCGCATCTATCTGACACGTTTAATCGTAATTTTCCTCGAGTTGACGAAAAAATTCCAGGAGTTGGGTCCTGCCTTTCCCTTGTATTCAGCGGCATTAATGAATGTTGCGAAAAAATGAGATGGTCAATTTTTCTCCCCCTCCCATGACGAAGCATATTCATGCCGATATACAGAGTTGATTACTACGGTTGCTCCATTTTCACCAGAAAAATATCAACAGCTCAATTTCCATCGAAGAGAATTGTCAAAAGATAGAAGATTAAAAATATTATGATTCTGAAACGATTTCTGTGAATTGTCGTATGATATTCCACTACAATTTTAATAAATAAATAAACCTTCAATTCAAAACAGCTCAAAATTTTTCAACAATATAAAGGATGGACAATAATGGTACCTTTAGGAACACCCCAAAACAGGAAAATCTGATTGTAATCCTGCCTTTCCCTAATATTCAGCGACATTCCTAATATTCAGCGACATTAATGAATGTTGCGAAAAAATGAGATGGTCAATTTTCCTCCCCCTCCCATGACGAAGCATATTCATGCCGATATACAGAGTTGATTACTTCGGTTGCTCCATTCTCACCAGAAAAATATCAACAGCTCTATTTTTCATCGGAAAGAATTGTCAAAAGATAGAAGATTAACAATGTCATAATTTAGAAACGATTTCTTTAAATTGTCGTATGATATTCTATTACAATTTTAATAAATAAATAAACCTTCAATTCAAAACAGCTCAAAATTTTTCAACAATATAAAGCATGGACAATAATGGTACCTTTAGGAAAACCCCAAAACAAGAAAATCTTATTGTAATCCTGCCTTTCCCTTATATTCAGCGGCAGCGGTTGCTCCATTTTCACCAGAAAATATCAACAGCTCTGTTTTTCATCGAAGAGAATTGTCAAAAGATAGAAGATTAACAATGTCATGATTCAGAAACGATTTCTGTGAATTGTCGTATGATATTCTACTACAATTTTAATGAATAAATAAACCTTCAATTCAAAACAGCTCGAAATTTTTCAACAATATAAAGCATGGACAATAATGGTACCTTTAGGAACACCCCAAAACAAGAAAATCTGATTGTAATCCTGCCTTTTCCTAATATTCAGCGGTATTAATGAATGTTGCGGAAAAATGAGATGGTCAATTTTTCCCCCCTCCCATGACGAAGCTTATTCATGTCGATATACAGAGTAGATTACTTCGGTTGCTCC
This sequence comes from Harmonia axyridis, assembly GCF_914767665.1. Lineage (NCBI taxonomy): Eukaryota > Metazoa > Arthropoda > Insecta > Coleoptera > Coccinellidae > Harmonia > Harmonia axyridis. Next base: position 6,007,133 of record NC_059508.1, read on the forward strand.
ATTTTCACCAGAAAAATATCAACAGCTCTATTTTTCATCAAAGGAATTGTCAAAAGATAGAAGATTAACGATGTTATAATTCAGAAATGATTTCTTCAAATTGTCGTATTATATCATCATGTAAGTAAAAGCCTTATGTCTGCCATAGGGAATAATAATTCACAATCATTTTAAAACCTTCAATTCAAAACAGCTAAAAAATTTTCAGCAATATATAGGATGGACAATAATGGTACCTTTAGGAACACCCCATCAATCGAAAAACTCTGACGCAGCCAAATTCCCCTAATACAGATATAATATACATCTCGGGATAATTTCAACAGGTTTTTTAATTGAATAACACAGGGCAACAAACAAAAATTTTTTTTGGTGCCTGGCATTTTAGAGCTGATTTGTTATTAAAATGAGACGCTTAATCTACATGCAAACCGTTTTTCTCTATCTACTCTACTCGATGTGGGTTTCATTCAGTATATTCATTTTTGAGAATTCTAAAATTATTTTTCATTAATGTAGGTACCATAGTTTTATTGTCAGTCTGTAATTGAGTGAATTCCAGGTAAATCTATGAATAGTGGAACCACTGCCTATCAGGTACCTAAACTGACCCTTCAAATACCCTAACTCGGGTTCGTAAGAGAAAAAAATCATACTTTTTTCGTTACATATAAAGTTGGGTTCAATGAAGCAAACGCTCTAGATAATGATGAGTCATATATAGGGGTAAAAATGCATCAGTTGAGCACAGAAAAACTCAAAGGAATGATATTTGACGGCCCACAAATAAGACTATTAATTGAGGATCCTGCCGTCATAAATTCTATGAATCAAGTTGAACGAGAAGCTTGGACGTCATTTGTTGCAGTTGTAGAATTTTTTCTAGGCAAACATAAAGCTCAGAACTATGTTGAAATGATTAACAAGATGCTGAATAGTATCAAATCCTTAGGGTGCAATATGAGTATTGAAATACATTATTTGAACAGATATGAATATAGTTATGTCCAGAAACAAATATTGAAAAATACAATCAGTAATTCCCTAAGAAATATAAACTCTTTTCGAATTTTGCATCAAAACGCATTCAATTAGTTCGTCAGGCATTAGGGAGTATTGCATTTGGACTTGGTTCTCATTATTTCGAGTGTTGGAATTAATTCTAGATGTTGAAAAGTGGTGTGCGGTGCCTCTGTGTGAAAACACATCAACAAAACTCCTGGCAAGTTAGTTCCAAACAAGAAAACAATACAAAATGGGTGGCTGAGCTCTGTACGTCGAAAACCAGTGAATGCAACACTTCAATTTAGTTCGGCCTAGACTACTTCGATGTAAGTAGTCACTCTGTCTATACAAGTTTATTCAACGTGAAAATGTTCTAGAAGAGGTATGACGCCCTTTTCACATTTTTTTCTCAATAGTTGTTGAATAAATTTCACTGAATAAGAAAATCTAGTAAGTATGAGATTTTAAAAAACGTCGTTACTCTATTTTTTAGGCATGATGTTTGAAATGTTCAATATTTCAAAGGCCACAACAATGTTACAATTTTTAAGAACACTGTATCAGATGATAAATGTAGAGAAACATATACCAACACACAAAAAAACTGCAACACCCAGAAACCTGCTTGAATTTTAAATTCCTTTTGGTAAAACATAGATTGTATATCAAGAACTAAATGATTGAAATTTGGAGAAGAAAACGAAGGGTTCACAATTGTTTTAATAAATTTGTTTATAATGTGTTTGTCCACCGCGATTATCTATGAACTCCCCAACACGTCTCGACATTGATGCAATAAGATCAATTCTTCTTGATCTTCCCAATCTCAAAGCCTTCTACCCATGATGTCCCAATCATGCTCTATAGGCGAAAGATCGGGGATCTGGGAAGCCATAGCAAAAAATTCACATGGGTTGCTTCAAAAAAGTTAAAACTGACTCTGGCAACATGAGGTCGGATTATCTTGCTGAAATATTAGATTCTCGAGCTGGTTAAGGTAAGGGAGAACATATGACTCCACTATTTCTTGAAGGCAACGCAGCGCTGTCATGTTACCTCGAATGAAGACTAAAGGTGAATTTTTTGCATTTGCAATAGCATCCCACACCATAACGCCAACTGTCCGGTGAACTTGACACTCAACATCAAACTGAGGTTCACATATTTCTCCCCTACGTCGTCTAACCCTTGTTCGGTCATCATGTGCTCCCAAGGAGAATTGAGATTCATTAGAAGAGTCGATCTGATGTCATTCCAATGTTAACGTTCTCTGCACCACTGTAATCGTTTCCGGCGATGCTCAACCGTCAGAAGTAAGAAAAGATGGGGTCGATAATGTTGAAGTCCAAAAGACGGTGAACCGTTCGGACAATTGCAGGATGACCTTGATCTCCTAACCACTCATCAGTCAAAGATCGAGTTGTCGCAAATCTGTCTCTAATGGCCATAAGTCTTAGACATCGATCTTGAACATCATTTGTGTCCCTTCGACATCAGGTGTCCACTCTTCTTCGATTTTGGGCATAATCAAACCACGCTTGACAACATATCATTATAGTAGTTGGATTTCTGTTCGTTCGGTTAGCGATTTCTCGAAATGACAACCCCGCCTCCCGTAGACCAATAATTCGACCTCTTTCAAATTCACTTAGCTGGCGATGAATTCCGCGTACTCTAGACATTTTAACAACACTCAACATCGACATTGGATCTCCTCGAACAGCTGGTTTGTTGTAAAATTTAAAAAACTTGCAAAAAACGACTACAATATTCAAGTAACAAAAATTGTTTACATGAAGAAAGCCTTCACGATTTTTTCTCCAAATTCAATCATTTTCTCCTTGTTATACTATCTACGTTTTTCCAAATGAAAATTAAAATTTTAACAGCTCCTTCTGGGTGTTGCAGTTTTTGTGTCAGTTAATATATAAAATATCAGGTTTAGTATTCATAGATAAGCTACTAAGACTAATACATAAAGGGTTTTCCAATAAGAGGTTTCGTTTTGAATATCTCGCTATCTATGCATTTGTCACTCTTTAGTAATAACTAATAACCAGTATTTATAGTGATATAAAATCTCATCATATTCACGAAGTTTTGGGATCACATTTCATTTAATTTCGGGTGAAAATCGAAAAAGTCAACATAAAGTCCCAACCTCGCCATGTACATGGCTTGGAACGGTGGTATGGATGATTCTGAAATATAATAGTACATATACAATACATCAACGGATGTGAAACGTCTCAACTCCTGCATACAAATGGGCTAGTTATATCTTAGTCGACAGGAGCAGACCAAAAGTGATATCGCCTTTAGTGTTGACTTTTCCAGACCTGATACGAATGGTTATTCAAGATAACATAAACGTGTGGGGAGGTGAACATTACGTCCTTCTTATGCCGTACTTTCATACTAGAATTTTCAATTGTGGGAAGGTTGAACAACCTTTAAGAATGAGGGTTTATACTCCTCCGGCTCTCTCTGTGATCTCAATTCGTGTTAGGTTCTGACAAGCAATCACTTTTCAGCTTAGGAATTAAGGCATAATGTATTTGTTCTCTGCGGTTCTCGTTATCAGGTTAGATAGTCGAATTGTTGGAATGACCACGTTTCAGTTGTCAAGTTCACGTCTCTATTAATATCGAAGTCAGAATTTAGAACTCTACTTGAATAAGTCAATTATTATTCATTTTCTCATCACCACATAGGTACAGTAAGTAGAAAGTAGAAAACAAGTCAACAATTGCCACAAATCGTATATCGAAAAATATATAATAAATTTATGTTCTGAATATATACCGTTCTGGTAAGGTAAGTTGAAGACATCTTGAAAACGCCTCTAAAGAACGTCTTAAATTAATTTTTTGCAGAACCTTAATTGCTCGTTTCTGTATTGAAAATTACACCGTAGTCTAACAAAGATTGAAAACTGGCAGAATATATACCAACTTTAGTATTTCGGATGCAAGTATATTTATATTCATTTGAAGGGTAACACCCTCACAAGATATTTTTTATGGATAGTTGAGAATACCTCATATTCATTCTTGACAGTATTGAGCACTAATAGATTTCCAAGATATAATATTTCCAATACCAACAGCTCCTGTATCATACCCCCACTCAGAATCTGAGCATTTGATGCAGAAACAAGAATGTATGCATGGACAGATATTCAAAAACAGAATGGACAGATATTCAAAAACAGAATGGACAGATATTCAAAAAAAGAACAAACTAGGTCCCAAAATACTTTCCTGTGGAATTCCCATGTTAGCTATTTATTCAGACGATAAGAAGATTTAATTATGGTGCTTTGAAGTTATTCTCTGTTTTCTATTTTTCAACTGACTCCCAAAGAGTGTTTACTACTTTGTGAAGTTGCCTAATAAGAAACACACAATCGAATGCCTTCGATATTTGATACGATTTCTGATGAAGCCCCACTGACAATGTGTCAATATTTTGAATTTTTCAAGAAATTTCACAAGCCTATCCACCAGTACCCTTCACAATATTCAAATATATGCAAACACCCAGAAAATTATTTGGTTAAAATGTTATTATTGTTGATGAAATTGCAACTTTTCAAAATTGAATTTAAAAATAACATACAAGCCTCATATTGATTCATCCTCACTTCCAATCTACATAAAATATTTCGTTAAAATGTTATTATTGGTGATGAAATTGCAACTTTTCAAAATTAAATTTGAAAATAACATACAAGCCTCATATTGATTCATCCTCACTTCCAATCTACATAAAATATGTTTTAATTTATTAATAACATTTAATTCAACATTAGGGAATTAGACTTGTCCAGCTAGCAAAATCCAATGCTAGATGGATGTTCATTAAAAACTATTTTGAAAGGCAACAAATAGATTTTAATAAAACAATACATCATCCACAACAACTCGACGCTCAATATTTATATTTATAACATAAATAATTCAGAAAATCAACACACATATTAAAGCGGATCAACATTATTATGTATATGCGGCAGGGTGTTAAGTACTTATTATTTCAACACTGATGTAGCTGCAGTTCATATTTTCATAATAAAATGGGGAATTTGAAGGTTTTCATTTAATACGATTTAAACTATAAGTATAAATATGAAAATGGTGAAGCAAATATCGAATTCTCACGTGAAGTCATAAAATTTATTACCTAGAAGTGTGGACTAGTTTGATGCAGGATAAAACAGATTTTGCTTGAAGTTTATAACTTCAGAAAGTACAGTCCAGATCTACAAGCCTTGTTTGAAATGGAAAGCTATATAAATGCCGATGATACTGCTCTTATGTTTCGTTATTTTGATTTCGGTATTATTGAAAATACCTTGACTGAAGATTTAAATATTATGGAAAATAAATTTTGCGAGTGGCGTTTATGCCCTAGTTCAAATAAAACAGAAATTTTCTGTCTTCATTCGAATAATAAACAAAAATATAAAAAATTGAAATATATCCTGGTTGAACTCGATTCTTCTTTGAATTTCAAGGACCACTCGAAAAATTTACGTTTGAAATTGAAGTCGAAGAATAATATCCTTCAAAAATTAGCTGGTTCTTCATGGGGTGCTGATGCCAGCACTCTTCGTTTGTTAGCTTTAGCCTTGAGTTTTTCTGCGGCTGAATACTGTTGTTCTGTTTGGTTCAATAGTGCTCATGTTCATAAAATTGATGCACAGCTGTAAATTTCTATGAGAATTATCAGTGGAACTATTAGATCTACACCTTTACTCAGTGCTATCACATATACATGCGCCTCTTATTCGTAGACAGGTTGTAGTCAAGAAATCTTGAGATGAATTTCATTTCTACCTGAACTTATTTCCAATTGTATCTTATCTCCCAGATACTAGAACTGCCAAATTCAAGTCACACAAACCTTTGTAGATTAATACTTTCCTTCAATCTAATGGTAGTGACAAGGGAATTTGTATTCGGAATGGAGTTCTTGTAAGGTCTTCAACAAGGTTTAATTGTTCATTCTCCAGAGAATGTTCCAGGTTTCAATCTTTCTAGGAAAATTTGGTGTATTTTGAATCGACTCAGAACAGGTCATGGTCATACTTTTTTTGAATTTCAAGGTGGTATCCAAGCTATCCATTCAGTTTCAGAGTCTTTTCCAGAATGGGTCGCTAACTTGAAATCAATATAATGGAAACTAACATTTATTACCCTTTTCTGGTTCTTTTCTTCTCCGATTTCAGATTCAAATATTTTATATATGTCGTCAATATTCGGTGAAGAAGAAGGATGGAAAGGATTTTGCTTTGATGAAGAGAGAGCCCTTATATATAAATATGCCAGCATGTAAAGAAGCGAAAAATGACTCAAAAATATCTAGAAAGTGATTTTTCACTAATATGAACTTTATTCTGTTCGGCGTATGTCTGTTGATAAATCAATTTTCTTTCATCTGTATTTTATTGATTTCTGCGAAACGATCTCATTAACGAAACAAATTCCTATACCGAATAGGGTTTAGCAAAGGTCAGGAGCCAAACTACCGCTGCTGGGTTCAATTTCATGTAAATTCCGAAACATTTACCAACTTCCAAATTTACAACGGGACAATGAGCTCCTTTTATGGCCTGTCTCTGTTGCCGTTGGGTATAAAGTATATAAAATATGCAAATTCAATATTCACGATTGAATCAGGTAAATATGTTCTCCATGTTTTCAATCCTCTATATGCCTCCAATATTGAACATTAAAGCCCTTTCATTGGTGTAACTTTCGGAGTGAAATAGGTTAAATTTCGTGAATTATTCCATCGTCGTCTACTTCATTCGTGTTTAAACCTCATTTCGTTAAGCCATCCATGGACATTAACTGTTTAGAAATTGTTAGAACAGCCCAATTATTTTCTCGAGAGAAAACACATTTAATTATATGTGGATCATTTTGGGGATACCGAAAGGAATGAGCTGACATATTTATATAGAAGAGCTTCCTCTTTATCCAAACAAAATCTTCTCCATCCTTCTTCATAATAAAATTGAAATGAAATTTTTACCAACATTTCTTGACTGGAACCTTTCTAGGGTTATAAGGGGGAAGTATATGTGATAGCACTGATAAACAGAATTAAGGTGTAAATCTAATACTTCCTCTGATAATTCTCATAGAAACGTTGAGCTGTGTATCAATTTTATGAACATGAGCACTACTGAACCAAACAGAAAACGTGTATTCAGCATCAGAAAAAGTTTAAGTTAGGAACCCATTCTGGAAAAGATTCCGAAACTGAATGGATAGCTTGGAAACCCCCTTGAAATTCAAAAAAGTATTGACCAAGTGGTCAATGGTTTCTTCTTCACCACACTCACATAGAGGGCTTTCAATAGATTGCCATCTGAAAAGCATACTATTGCAACGACCATGACCAGTTCTAAATCGGTTCAATATGTAGACCAAATTTTCCTAGAAAGATTGAAACCTGGAAGTTTCTCTGGAGAATGAACGATTAAACCTTGTTGAAGACCTTACAAGCACTCCATTCCAATTGCAAATTTCCTTGTCACTACCATTAGATTGAAGGAAAGTATTAATCTATAAAGTTTTGCGTGACTTGAATCTGGCAGTTCTAGTATCTAGGAGATAAGATACAATTGGAAACAAGTTCAGGTAGAAATTAAATTCATCTCAAGATTTCTTGACTACTACCTGTCTACGAATATGAGACGGATGTATATGTGATAGCACTGGTTACCAGAGTAAAGGTGTAGATCTAATAGTTCCACTGATAATTCTCATAGAAATGTAAAGCTGTTCATCAATTTTATGAACAGGAGCACTATTGAACCAAACAGAACAGTATTCAACCGCAGAAAAACTCAAGGCTAAAGCTGACAAACGAAGAGTGCTGGCATCAGCACCCCATGAAGAACCAGCTAATTCTTCGACTTTAATTTCAAACGTAAATTTTTCAAGTGAACCTTGAAATTCAAAGAAGAATCGAGTTCAACTCCAGGATATATTTCAATTTTTTATATTTTTGTTTATTCTTCGAATGAAAACAGAAAACTTCTGTTTTATTCGGATTAGGGCATAAGTGTCACTCAAGAAAATAATTTCCCATAATTTTCAGATCTTCATCTTCATTTGAAGTATTTTCAATGTTGATGAGCAATGTCATTGGCATAGATGTATATACGACTAAAGTGCAAAAAAAAAATAAATCTGTGGAATGGATGTAGTTTAGACTGGGGTATTGTGTGTATCGTAGATACGTACTCAAACGTGAAGTTTTCCCGAAACATGCCGGTGTAGTGTTGTCAGATCTTTGTTATGCATCACCTAGCCACCCTGTAATGTTATCTTCCGGAGCGTGAATGCTAGCAAAATATTTCTAATCAGAACCGAGCAGGCATCTGGTAGGTCTGTGCAAATAACTCGTTGAACCAAGAAACAAGCGTTCACTCTCCTGGAGTTGAAACAATAATAAACAAGTTTCACTAGTGCTAAAACGGTCGGATCCCTAACTAGAATGGCTTCCACTGGTCTATTTGTGGTCTCATGCGGAACCAAACAACGGGGAAATTACAAATTCAGTCGGAAAACCCAGCATTGGGAAAATCCATAACAATTAATAAACAAGAATTCAATTCATCATTCACGATATATTTTGTGGCCTGCTGAATACCAACAGACGTAATTCTATCCGAAAAGACTCCTCCGGCACCGTATTCAATCATGGATTGCCGGCCATATTCGAACTCCATCATATTTCAGCAACTTGAAACATTCGGCTTCATTCAATACTACAAAAATTTCACATTCACCACCACAAAGAAATTCATCCAATTCGGGAACTCGGAATTCTCTCTACCTTGCGAATCTCATAATTCGACTAGCTTTTTTTCCCAGTTCTTCAACAATGATGCGAATCAGTGCCGGATCTAGGAGGGGCCAGCAGTGTTAATTGGCCCGGTTGGCAAATGAATACAGGGTGATTCACCGCGGTGGCCTTTTAGACGTTTATGGAAAACTAATCATAATTTTGTGCTGAAAATATTCATGATGGGGTTTGAGACAATGAACTTTCTCCCTAAAATATTTTCAGATCTCCACAATTTCTGATTATACCGGAAACATACTACTAACGGGTGTTTTTTTTCGAGGTATTAAACTTTAAGTTGGTATGACTGTTCAAGATGGCGACCGATTTCACAGCTGTCAAGTGATTTATTCTCAGTTTAGTTTGGCAATTCATCATGAATGAACTTACGCCTGAACAACGCTTGCAAATAGTGCAATTTTATTTCGAAAATAATGGTTCTGTGCGGAATACATATCGCACACTACGTTCATTTTATTTTGTTTAGAGATGAAGCGCACTTCTGGTTGAATGACTACTTCAACAAACAAAACTGCCGCATTTGGAGTGAAGCTAATCCTCAAATGTATGTTGAAATACCGTTACATCCAGAAAAACTGACTGTTTGGTGCGCTTTAAGGGCTGGTGGAATCATTGTTCCGTACTTCTTACAAAACGATGATGGCCAGAACGTTACAGTCAATGGTGATCGGTATAGAGCCATGATTACTAACTTTTTCATTCCTGAATTGAACAACCATGATGTCCAGGAGCTGTGGTTCCAACAAGACGGCGCAACATGTCACACAGCTCGTGCCACAATCGATTTATTGAAAGACACGTTTGGTCACCGCCTAATTTCACGTTTTGGACCTGTGAATTGACCTCCAAGATTCTGTGATTTAACACCGCTAGACTAGAATTTGAGTTGTCAAATTTCATGATCTTCTGGTAAACACCCTGGTACATTTTTCGTCCAAACCTCGAACAGGTTCATAATACTACGAAAATAATAAAGGTTTTTTGGAAAAAACTTTTTCTGCAGAAGTATTCAAAAACATGCGAGTCCTCGTCGCCACCTATTTTTTCATAAAAATCAACTAATGAACCGTTGAATTTTCACCCAAGGTATGGTATTTAGCTGAAATTGTCATAAAAAACTCTATCTAAAGATGCAATTATGTACTGGGTGTGCCATTTGAAATAAGGAAGTAGTAGTCTGTTTCCAGTATATTCAGAAGTTTAAGAGATCTGAAAATATTTTAGGGAGAAAGATTATTTTCTCAAACCTCAACATGGAAATTTTCAGCTCAAAATTGTGATCAGTTTTCCATAAACTTCTAGTAGGCCATCGTGGCTACTTCTCAGCAGGTGTAAGTAACTAAAATTAAAAACACCTAGCAAACAAATTGAAGTTATAAAAGCATCAGTTTAGTGAGAGTTGGGTGAGTTGAAAGCAACACGATTTACAAATCTGCAATCCAGCATTTGGAATTAGTTCAGTCAATATTGGTTGAGCTATGAACAAGTCCTGATAATCAGCTGAACGTAGTGAGAATTGTGTTATGGTTCGAAACCTGTCACAGCTCATCCATCACCATTTTTTCAGGTGGGTTATTAATTTATCTTCGGTCATCGATGAGCCAGGATCGTCTATCAATATTAGCAATAGAAATTCGAACTGCTCATGAGATTAACTTTGACGAGGCATTTGCAGAACAAAAGGCTCGAAGAGTGAACTTGTAATTTTGAGAGCTAAAATATTCACTCGTGTGAATCGTATTTCAGATTCTTTCCTCTTCGATCTTGATTGAAATAAATGTCCAATGAGTCCATATATTTTAGGAAAAATAAGGCCTTTCAGAGAATAAGTAACGCTAGACTGGTAGTTTTGACGTTTTTTTGGGGAAATTTATGGGCGTCTTTTCTGAGAATGTTGAAATGAAAATTATCACAAGGATGCATTGGTCGATAGGAAGCGGAATACTATCGAAGAATGTTTCAAAACTATTTCTTAATATCAAGTTGTTCATAAAATCTTTTATACATTTCAGAAACTCTTTTTTTTTCAAAATTGAAATCCTTATTTTTGGCAAGAAATCAACAATATGCTATATCGGTATAATCATGTTGATCATTCCTCTTTTCCAACTAATAAATTTTCTTCCTCTATACTTCGACTAACAAATTATTGGTAGGAAGGGTTAGTTCTGATCCTGCAACGCATTAAAGGATTTTCTAAAGGTTCCTTTCTGTTCTATTGTATTATTCATAAAGTTGAGCAATTTTTTTGCAATTCCAGTAAAGTTGTATTGTCTTAGAAACTTCGTAATGAGTTTTCGTACACAATATCGAAGGGATTTCCCAGCGGATTCTCATATCGTGTGAGTGTATGAAAAATAATTCAAGACGAACAAACCGTTCGCTTAGGGCACCAACTGAGAGCTAATTTTTATTTTCTAATAAGTAGCTCACATGCAGAGTTGATGAATCAGGAACAAACAATGGGAGGCCTACACCATTAAACCGTGATCTCTACCTGATAATGGCTGGCTAATTTATGGCGTTGCCGCAGCCAGAAGGGAAAGAAGGTTCCTGTTTGTAGGGTTTCCCTAGAAATCCGCGAATACCTTAATTAAAGAGTAGCCAGCTCAAGCAGGCTCAAATGTACTTTATGGTCTCCAATATGCTAATATCACGGACGGCCTGAGGTAGAGTGAAACGGCTCAATAAGGACAAGGACCTCGAATTATTTTGTATGCATGAGAAAGCAAGATCTTAGACACTTACGACCTAACTTCTTAATCTTATTTCTGGACCAAGTTACGAATTTTCATTCAGTGTTCGACGTTTCCATTGAATATTTACTCGGTTTTCTTCCCTTATTTGCGGCTTTAAAATTAATGAGACTAATTTATGGAGCAACCGCCTACGTTCTGAGAAACAGTATGCGTCTACCGGATTCTCTAATGAAAACGATTCAGGAATTGATTCTTTTAAAATTGAGTATATTGGGATGGCCCAGATGAAACACTTCAGCCGAAAACGCAAAGAGTGGTTGATTATTATTTCGAAGGCATTGTTGCCAACAACATCTTGCAGCACAGAGGTGAGATCAAAGGAACAAGAATAAAAAACCTATTAAAAACGGTAATATAGTTCAATTTTCATTCAGAAGGGGACATCTTATGAGTGAAAATTCGTAGGTGTACGATCATCTCCTTATACAGGGTGATAACCTTCTGAAGAATCTTCAATGATAATAGATATAGAGTAAGACTTGAAGGTTTTGCATTTTCATTTATGAATACGCTGAAAATGTTTCTTTGAACTTAATTTCAGTGTGAAAATCTCGTTGAAAGTAATGGACGAAGAGTATTTAGTTTATGAATGATTTTCAATCAATAAGATGTTATCCACTGTTCATTTCTGAACAGTAGTAGTGTTTTTGTTCAACATTTCCTTAAACATTCTGTATGGACATTATTATTGCTAGAAGCATTAGAATGATTAAAATGGTTCTTAAATTTGAATCTAATTCTTGATTCAAACAAAGAATGATGCCTATAAAAGCAACATGTTCCAAAAAGTTCAAGACATGTTATCATTAAGTTGATAACATTAATTGCCACTATTATGCTTAATACGATATGTTTTATCACTGAGTCCTTAATCTTATAGTTTTTGAGTTATGCATGGCATTGAATAATAGATCATAGCGCAAAATTTGCAGTACTTTTTACAGTTTGCAATAATTCATTTGCATAAAATTCAGTAGTACTAGCTTCCTTGATCCTTATAGAACAAATGAAGAAAGCACAGAAGTGTAGTTAAGAGCTTTTAGGCTGTCATTTATTCAATTGCCCCCTTCAATTTCATTTCGATATTCTGAATAATTTTCCACAAAGCTTGAAATGAACTTTTTACCAGGTTTCCCAAGTTATCGAATACAGACAATATCTAGCTTTTTCGACAAGATAATAAAAAAAATTGGCTTTGTAAAACATCAAAGTACCTTCACAATTCTGTATAAAAAAAGTTCGTACATTGGAGAGAACTGTGATAGCTACCCCTCTCTTTTCATTTTCAAATGGTTCCCCCTATATATTGTCAGTGGAAATTGCGTATCATTCTATTTGAAATACACCGATGGCACATACTTGGTATTTTTCATTATTAAGAACAAAAACAGTAACATTTTATGAGGTATGAATTGTAACCAAAATACCTACTATGCAATTCAAAAAACAAAGAAACATTCAAAGCAAGTTTTTTGTTATAAAAAACATGTTTTTCTGAAACAAAAATCTACTTCTCATATGTAGAGTTTGTACGAACATAGATGGAGACATTCCATTTTTATAAAGATAATTAAATAACGTAAAAGAAGTCACGAAATATTAATGTTTGCGTTGTTATTACTGAAAAAATACCAAGTAGCGACACGAAAATTTCCAGTTTTCAGCTCAGAATTATCTTGATTACAGACAGACGGACAGAACCGAATTTGAAGGATTCGTCATCAACTTATCAAACCTTATCGTTTGAGACCTTTCCTGGTTCAAAATGACTAACTTTTTGTATTCTTCCTTTCCTGCAAAGAATTTCCAATCTTTCCGAAATTTATTTCTTTTTACATCATCATTGGTGTCGTCTGATTCTACTTATATTTCATTCTTTAGAATAACATTGGAATAAGTTTCGAGTAAAGACTGAAACGGAGAAGTTATAGAGTAGATCCATCGAATCAACTCAGGCAATTGATATCAAAGCAAGTGACAATATTAACAATACCTTCTGTAAGTTTGTGGAGATATTTAAATGGACATGAATGCTTTGTGGTCATGTGTAACTTAGTCTGAGTTTCTGAATTGAAATCCCGCTGATCGTTTCTCCCAAGTTTCTCGGTTCCATCCTCATTCGATATAACTACGTCTCTACTCTATTCCGTTGGACGGAGGGGTGAAGAATGAAAAATGGAATGTTTCGTGCCAGGAAAGCTATCAAATATAACAAGCTAACTTTCAAGAGTAGAACTTCTATACAAAGTAATAACAATGACAAATTTCTTATATCAATTTGAGAATCAAATTTCAGGAAGAATAATGATAAAGACGAAAAATTATTCCCCCGTCTTCAGTGTTTTTCGAGTTTCCCCCCTTTTGTAGCGAATTTTTTATTACATAGAATATTCAACAGAACGCTGAATTCTGGCAGTGATTATTAATACGGGTAACCGAGGAGAATGTTAGAACCTCAGCATGTCTCCAATAAGAATTCTTTCTTGTTTGAAGCTCCAGCTGAACAGACTTTTTATTATAAAGACGAATGCATGTTTCGAGTTAGTTAGCCTTCAGGCAATATCCAAAACTCGAAAATAATAAGCGCATGTGTATTTCCTATTTGAAACTTTAATTGACAACAAAAGTAGTAATAGAATTCCAAAAACTTATAATCTTGCGATAATGCAAAATGGCGAATGCGCAAGTTCCAAATATTTCTTGGGTAAAAATTTCTCATAACATATTGTTTTATAGTGTTGTAATGAATTCAACAGAAATACACTGCAAATTTCACAATGTTATCTTTCTATCCCAATGATATTCCAAATTCAATGAGATTTCTAAGTGAAGTCACTCATAAAATAGAAACAAAGTATTTTACCTCATCGGAATTGAACCTCATACCAACAGGTATCAGCCTAGCGTTTTAGAAACTGGGGTATATTCAGAGAATATTTAATTCATAACTCTGAAACTATAGAAGCTATAAGGTTTTGGCATATAATATTGTATTAAGCACATTCGATTGGAATTTCTTGTTGCTCTCTAGTCAAACTTTGTAGATATGAATTTTTCAAAATTTAAAACCTAACTTTTTACTTCCGAAATTTTTGAGCTGGGAGCATCAACAGGGCATAACATCTTATTCTCGTACAAAATTTCATATGAATACCTCTTAAAGTTCCTGTGAAAACTCGAGCGGCGACCTATTTCTTTGAATTGATTCTTTAATTCTTCACATTCCAAGAAGAAAACTTGTAGGTTGGGGGAAGTTGCTTTTACCCTCGTTTATAATTGAAAATAAAATAATGATTCAGAACACTGCTGATTTAACTCTTCGTTTTACTATTGTCCAATTTCATCGAATTATATCCAAACTCCCATTGAAAACATGAATATCAATATAAAAATTTTTCTATTGAAATGTAACTAAGGGACATGAACCTTGGTTTGTTTTTTCCGAAATAAAAATAAATTCCATTTGACTAACTCATTCATAACTCACAAATTATATTGTATATAGTACTTGCGATATGAATATTGTATTTAGATATCTCCGTAGTAAAATATTTTCTGGATTTCATTATTCCTTCAAATTTCTGAAAAATATTATTCATATGATTTCTCGATAAAATTCATGGATCGTGTTCTTGATTTAGGAGAATCAGTTAGATAGAACAAATAATTTTAGGCAAATAGCTCTAACAGACTTCGAACGGGCAAACTGTTGTCTATTCGATTCTTGGATTATACACATGCCAAAATAATTCTATGAAAATTTCAGAGGTGGTCGTTTTTTTTTTCGAAGATTCCAAAAATGAATTATTCAAAATGATTAATTAATAAGCAACATTTGTAGAATGCATGGTCTCTTCATTAACATGACTTAGTTCTTGTCACCTAATCATAAATTCATGAAACTGATGTGTGCTGCGAAAACTCAAAGTTGCTACTTTTCATCAATGAGAAACTGCTTATAATCAATCATCCTGAAGTGTCTCTTCCGTTAGTTCTGGAAATTTTAATCTAATATTGGTAGGGTTTTCCCTTCGCCGAAGCGGTCTAGAGATCGTTTTTCATCCTGAATGCTTCTCCAAGCTTTTCGTGAAATTGAAAAGATTAGCATACATAATTCGGACTTCTTTTAATCCACCACCTATGTTACTGGGAAGTCATGCTAATGACTCTGTCTGAAATGGTAATGCCAACTTGATGACTATTAATTTCCAACTGTGATACAATACTGAACTGTTACGGCCATTATCGTTTGGTAGCTAATTATGATTAGAATTTATTTTTATTTTTTTATCACATCCTGATCCCCACCCTCTTTTCTGATAACCACATCACACTCAGTCCAGAAATGTCACAACTTTTATTCTCAGCATTGTTCTTAATATGCTTTTAGTTTTAGATGTTTCAGCGCGTGTCTCTATGATGAAGGAGAATTTTAAAAAAGGTTTAACTCAACAGAAAGGATGGATATATGTACGATAAAATTAATGAATAATATTTTCACTAGAACAACTTTAGTACAAAACTATTAGAGACGTGGCTAGAACTTATTTCTTTAGAACAAAAAAAAATTAAATATAGAGCACTGACAGAATTTTAAACAAGCTACCAAATATCAGAAATCAGAATCTTCCTATATGAAAAAATATATGGTTAACTCAGAATTTAAATAATAAATGAGAAAGATCCATCAAAATAGAAAGGCCCAACTTCTAAATTCGAAAAATTCGATGAATATGGACTATGTAGATTGTGGAACTTCTTCGAAGCTGTATATTAGTTTCGAAAGTAGTATCCATTACAAATTATAAGTTGTGAATGTAAAAAAATTAAAATATCAATTTCAGTGGAATCGTTCGAAATAAACAATAATCTAGAAAACTCACATAACAACAGACTGAAACATTTAATCCTTTCACTTAATGATGAACTGAATTTTAATAATGGTCAGTTTTTTCCAAGAAATATATTGAATAAGACTCATGAGAATCCTTTCAGTCAGTATTTCCTCAGTAGGTGTGATAAGCTTATTGCTTCTAAGTAATGGCCCAAAGTATTTTAATATGGTTGTCAATGTTTTAGTCATTATAAATATAATTGAAGGAGCTTCTGTGTTAGTGAAGTCCGTAGAAATCTAATCATGTTTTGTTTTTTTAATATAAGCACTCAGATGGGGACATCGGTTTTGTACCCAATCATTTAATGGAGCTTTTCCTCATAATATGTTCCATTTGGCTAACCATTACATACAAGTTTGAATAGATGGAAATTCCAGTTTCAGCATTCATGTGGAATGAAATAGGAGACGAGAGTACAGCTTCACCCGGAATCAAGCTCTGTCAGGATCCACCCTTCAAATAAATTAACCATAAAAAAGGAATATTTCAAATATTTGACATAATTAAACGTTTGAATTCCCAACACGACACCAAAAAATTCCAAAATGTCAATATTGTTACTTCTCCTATGTCCGTGTTTACCCTTAAATTAATAATTTATGCTAGAACTCTTGAGAATCCAACCCTTTCACTAAATCTGTTCATTAGCCCCTCCGTTTATTTTTGCCTTAATTGGAGTCTTTACGCTTCAGCCTGCTGATTTAGTATTCAGAATTTGACGAAAATTAATCAAATATGAATTGGAGGGTTCTGAAAAGGTTACTGCGGTTAATCAATACGGTACGCCAATTGAAGAGAATTGTTGCTGTAGCAGAAGTCTGTTTCTCCCTCGCAGGGTTCAAAACAAAAGGAATTCTTATTCATCAATTGTGCATGAAGTTCCAGAATGCTGTTAAAATTCCCATTGTACAGATTATAATGGAAGAAATGAATGAGAGAACAAAGAATTTGCTATAGATAATGGAATTAAATATGTGGAAACATATAATATTTGAAGGATTACATCCCCTCATTTAGGCTATACGCGTGGGAGAGAAAAGAATTTTCGTAGAGTCAGAAAAAAACAGGTCAACTTCTGTTTTGAGGGGGAAGAATTTCCATCATGAGTTTGTCCCAAAAAAAAACCATCCCCATGATGGTGGCATCAACCCCCAACATTTTTGAATAGGTATGCCTAGTAATGGTTAGTTTGAAAGTTCTTTATGTTTTTTACACAACCCGACCAAACTCAAGAAGCTAAGACTCCTGAAAAATGATTTTCAAAATCTGCATTAGGGAGAAAGAATTCCTATGTCGATATTGTTCCGAAAAAACCACTTAAGTGTGGCAAAAACCTCCAAATTTTTGGTTCACCTCATATAATTTCATATTTTTTCAATGGCCTCAAACAGCTCTTTCATGACAAAAAATATTGATGGATACAGAAGCAATTCGAATTCCAATTCATGCAATTTTGCCATCGTTTCCATTGATGAAACAGTACCTTTTTTTTCTTCAAATGGGGCCGTTTTTAACGATTTCATCCTTCAAACGATCCAATAACGGTATATAATAATCGCTGTTGATGGTCTGACCCTTTTGGAGGTAATCAATGAATATTATACCTTGAGCATCCCAGAATACTCATGCCATAAACTTGCCAGCTGACTGTTGTGTTTTTCCTCGCTTTGGATTCGGTTCATCGTGTGCAGCCCACTCAGCTGACTCTCGATTGAACTCCAGAGTGAAATTATTGAGCCATGATTCATCCATTGTCACATATCGACGCAAAAATCCAGATTTATTGCATTTAAACTGCATCAAACACTGCTCAGAATCACTGACACGTTGTTGCTTTTGGTCGATTATGAGCTCGAGCAGCACCCATTTTGCACACAGCTTTCTCATGTACAAATATCCGTGAATGATACGATGTACACGTTCAGATGATAGCTTCACTATGTCTGCTATCTCGATCAATTGCACTTTACGGTCATTCAAAATTATTTTGTTTAACTTTTTCGAATTTTTCATCGGTGACAGCCTCTTTTGAACGTCCACTGCGTTCGCCGTCTTCGGTTCTCATTTCACCACGTTCAAACCAATCAATGATGGTTGATTTTCCTGGTGCAGACTCCGGAAACTCTTCATCAAGATGATTTTGCTTCAACTATATACTTTTTCCCTTCAAAAAGCAATATTTCATCAGCACATGAAATTTTTTTTCAAATAACAACAGTAGCTACAGTCACAACGCAATATTCCACAAACTAATGGTCGGACTGCTGTCAAATTTTGACTCGTATCGTTTGAAGGTTGGTACTAACTAAAAATTATATAGATTTAATACTAGCACTGCCATCTGTGCATCAGACCGGGTAATTTTCAATTGGCCTAATAATATCAAGAAGCAATCAGACGGAAATTTGAGACTATTTAGTATTTATTCACTTCTTTCCCTATTACATATGTACCTTTTTTTAAATTTTATTGTTTTACATTGATGATGAATCTATTTCAAAAAAAAATTTTCATTCACTTTCCAGTGTGACATACTCTACATTTCAGAGTGTAACTCGTCTGGATTGCATTCTAGCTGTGTTAAACCACGCCGACATTGTGGTCCATTCATGCTATACTCACAAGTCGGAGTAAAGTTATCTACGATCAACTCCAATCTTCCGCTGGTTATAACTTCTGAAGAAGTTTCTCACCGATGACAGAATGCCATGGAGCTTTTCGATGTTGAATTCGAAGTCAACATTTCGGAGCATCTAATTTAATATCCTGTTTATTTTTCCTTCGAAAACTTCCACCTCCGAAGTTTTTATGAAATTAAAAATTTAACCAATCCTAAAAGTCCAAATATACGGATTCTGAAACATGGTCCGTACCTTCTGAATAGGATGGAAAATGAACCTCCTTTAAGTGATGAATTATAAAATGGGTTAGGTGAGCACTTATTTTCTTCATGAGTTCGAAGATTTCCGTCAGCTCTAAGACACTTTGTACTGAATAATTTGCTACTAAAAGTCCAGGTGAGGGAATTACTGCTTCTATCAAATGACGTTGAAGTTGTTTCCATTTCATTGTTGGAAGATTATCTTACGAATCTACAAATCGGGTTTCGAATGACGTTTAACGAAAAGGTATAATTTCACGAAAAATCTTTTTAATTTTCCAAAACATTTTTCGTTGGACATTTCTATCAGTAATGAAATTCTAAAGCTTGGTTTGGATCTCATAACATCCAATATCATTACTTTCAACAGAACCGGGTGATTGTAAATGAGATCGAGTTAATCTTCTCTGGAAATTATTTTATCTCCTTCATAGTTGTATTAATTTGAAACGACACACTCATGACAAAGCATGATACTCCGAAGAAATTCAAATAGTTTCGATGTGAAATCCAATTGCAGTAGGCCACAAATCTTGTCGATGTTTGTACACTGTTTATCTTGAAAGCTCCAGATGAATCGTTTAGATGAACCTTGTGACAACAGCTACAACCAAGAAAAATACTTCTAGATCGCTGATTTATCGACAGAACACAAAAAATTGTCTGATTCAAATGGGGTCAAAACTAATATTAATCATCTGATTACATTCAATTTTGACATAAGTATCAGTTGATAGGCTTCCAACTAAACAAACAGAATAGTGACTGAATCCAGGTTTTTCAAATTACAAATTCTCGGTATAGTATATCCATAGTATTTGGTGCCAGCGAATTTACTGCCTAGCAGCACTTCCTAATCTGAGGCGGTTTTATCGGATCATCTCTGGAACCAGAATGTGTCGATTTTTTGTGTCTATTGGCTAAAATAGTCCACGTCCGCCCGGGTGCCGAATTGGTTACTTTCATCGTATTTAATTTATAGTTTCAACAGATTTTAGAATGAATTGCAGTACACTAGATGATCGTCTATAGGAATTGGAAAAAGTCTGTGACGATTTGGTCACTGTCATTACTCGAAATAGTACCTCTTATGGGAGATCCACCCCAAGCAGCAAGCCCCCCAAGATCGAGAATATAAAATAATCAAATTATAATACAATAGAATGAATATAAGAGGATTAATGGTGGGAAAGTCCAATATTATACTTACGCCCATGGTTTCGGCATGAGATCAAACGAACATCTAGACAAGCGTTTTTATGGAGTAGTTCAAGTAAGAGAATTTTACTTAAAAAAAAAAGTATTGAAATTCAGATTATTCGTTGAAGTATATGTTCATCAACGAGGTGAATCATTGTATGACATAATCCTCGAATGGAATGAACATCAAGCTTTTCGCTCTAGATTTTTTTCATCTCATAGAGCTCATCGGGTTACTACGTTGACTCCATTCGTCATCTACTTGAATTACTCACAACAGTTCAGTTTCATATGAATTCAAGTCCGAAATTCATCTGCATTCGCAATCTTCTGGGATGGTTATTTCCAACCGTGAAATACTCATAGATTCAGGTATCAAACACTCGATTTTTTCCAAGTTTTGCAGCGCAACTACAACTTTTCTGTCCTGGAGTGAACTTTCGGGGATTTATATAAATTGGGCCATTTCTGAAACTCAATTAGCTAAAGTGGAATATAAAATATGTGTTCAAAACTTTGAGTACTCTCGAAGTAAAACGCGATTGCAGTCTAATGGGAAAAAATCGGTCAGATACGGTTTTTTAACGCTGGAAAAGATCCCTAGGGTTTACTCGAGAGGGTGGAGGCTTGGTTTGATGAGACGAGATGCTGCAGATTAGCTCACTTCCAATATTTAAAACCGAAAACTTGAAATTGAATCGGCTATGGAACCAAATACATTGCTGGATCTTTTTCGAGATGAATATCATTCCTAAAGATCACAAGAATGATGAGGATCACGAGTTGAATATCGTTTTCTAGGAAATTTATAGATGTAGGCTTGGTTAATCGATCGTCTAGAGGTATGATTCGATTACCTGGCCTTTCCACTTCTCCTCCGAGACTTTGGTTGGATTTGTAATGATTAAACTTTTTTTAATTATATACATATAATTACAAAGCCACACTTCAGTACAAACACAGTAGATACGGTACTGAATTTCGTCTTTCTTGAGTGTTAATTACTCGAAACGTCTTCTCATATCACGTTTTCGTCTTTAATTTCGGTCGTCTCGTCTTCAACTCGTTCGCGACTCGTCTTAATTTAGTCCGCGAACCGTCTTTCCGTCTTACGTCTTAAGTTTCAACCGACTGGACTCTTACTTCGACTTAGACCGAACTTGAACTTACTTCGACTTAGACCGAACTTAAATTGTCCGTCCACCGGCTGGAACTTACTCTCTACTCTGAATTCCGACTTCCCTTCTTCCGGCTTGACCACACCCTTAGGGAAAGTACCATCTCCTAGTCCAATAAGAGTTTTGCCGTACCGCTCACAAAGCTCTTCGCGGATTCCTGGAAATCGAATATTTTCGAAGGAATAGAACCTGATACACAGATGTGACACATCTGGTACAATCGTCTTGTTTTCGATCTTTCCTAAAATTTACAATCGACTAATCGACCCGACATGTCTTCGAAATCTCGAAGAATTAACACTTCCTTTCCAAGTTATATACAAAAGCAATTCGTTCCTTGTAAATTCATTGAAACTGTCATGCCCTCTACACTTGAAGAAACTAATAGGTCTCCAAGCATCCTGTTGACCTTCTCAATTATTCACAGGGAACAATAACTAGATCCTACATTCCTACATAGAATATCGCAAATAGGAAAAGAACAGGCAGCAGCTTTATGGAAAAATTTGGTTAATTTTTTAAAATTTTACGTATGTTGTAGAATATGACCACATGGACAAGAAAGTTCATGGGTTCAACTAAATGCTATGACTAGTTTTCGACACACAGGGTATCGAAATTGGAAAATGGCATTTCGTAAAAGTAACATTTCTCGTAGGAAAACATCTTGAATGTAACACTGTTGCGCGACAAATATTGCTTACCCATAAGGTAATGATTTAAAACTTGTTTTTAATGAAACTTATGTTTAGATACAGGGTGAGTCGGACATCATACATCAGTTAATTTTATTTCGTATATTGTTAGCCAATCAGTTTGGATTTTGAAGGGTAATATAAATATTTCGCTTGTGTGACATTCTGAAGTAGAATATCTGAATCAAATATTTCTGTATCTTCACAGTTGCAGTAATATTTGTGTGACAACATGTTTGATCTAAGTTATCCAATCAAGAACGAGAGCTCAAGGAAAGTAAAGAGTAGCAGAAAACTAAGCATGCAAAACTGACTAATTTTTTTCGCTCCAAAAGATTCTGAAAGAATCATTGAAAGTCCTCAAACTATAGAAAATGTTGTCAAACTTCGTTAATCTGGTTTTTCACAATGACCTGTGGAAGATAATAGAACTATGGTTTTCAGGAAATGAAAAACGAATCTATGTGCGTCTCTACTGTCACTGTGAGAGAAAACACTATTGATAACGAAAGTCATTCAAACTGACACTGATGTTGTAAAAACTTCTGAGAAAGCGGTGAATTAATTATAAAAGTACAATTTGCTCAGCAGAGCGTTATTTTTCCAAGTTATCTATAATAAAAAATAAATATAGAACAGATATGGAGGAAAACAGATGCAGTTCTCAAAAAAACCTTGCAGACATAAAAATAAGGAAAAACTTTTTAATTAGTTAGTTTTCCGGTATTCCATATTATATTTCTTTTTTATTTTTCAATAATTATTCATGCTCATGTTTATTTCTATTTCGGATCTGATTCACTTTTGTTAAGTTCGTAATAACTTTGATTCATTTGTTATGTTTGAATTGATGCCCTAACTTATCAATTAATATTATGCTGTTCTATGAAATCTGAATTCTGTTTGAAGAATTATTTCAAAAGAAGTTGTCAAAGAGAAGGGGGAATTTTTATATTTGAGTGCAATCAACCTTAATTTTTGCGTTGATATGTGACAATGGATGAAACATTTCATTCCGGAGTCCAATCGACAGTCAGCTGAGTGGACTGCACATGATGAACCGAATCCAAAGCAAGGAAAAACACAACAGTCAGCTAGCAAGGTTATGGCATCAGTATTCTGTGATGCGCAAGGTATAATATCCATAAATTTCCTCTAAAAGGGCATCGACAGCGATTATTATATAGCGTTATTGGATTGTTTAAAGGATGCAATCGTTAAAAAACGGCCTCATTTGAAGAAATAAAGTGATGTTCCATCAAGGAAATGCGCCGTGTCACAAATCAATGAAAACAATTGGAAATTGCATTAATTGGACTTCGAATTGCTTCTGCATACACCGTATTTGCCAGATCTGGCCCCCAGCGACTTTTTTCTGTTCTCAGACCTTGAAAGAATGCTCGCTGGAAAGAAATTTAGCGCTAATAAGGAAGTAATCGTCGAAACTGAGGCCTATTTTGAAGCAAAAGACAAATCGTACTACAAAAATGGTATTGAAAAGTTGATAGATCACTATAATCACTGTATCGCTCTCGAAGACAACTATGTTGAATAATTAAATTGAATTTTTCCAAAAAAATGTGTTTTACTAGGGTATACCGGGGACTTTTCAATTGGCCTGTTATTATTATCGGAAACTATTGCTGGGAATTCAGAATGAAAAATGATGTTTCATTAATTCTTTCTATGTTCTTGTTGCATAAGATAATAATTCGTCAACATTTATATAGCCCATGAAAAGGATGATTTTTCACACTTCATTCTACGTTTTCTCCCCTTCATGGATATATCGAACCTCCGAGAAACTTACTTCGATTCAATGGAGAATGAGGAGAAACTGCTAACAGGTGCCGTGAACCAAATTTGTTGTTCCGAAATAATACAGGGAAGTTTCCATGAAAGTGATGGATGCACTCAAAAAACGTCTAAACTTATTTGATTTATAGGCATGGTGGTGGTTATGAATCCACTTGAAATATTGAATTCATCTTGTTACCTAAGGCGTTAGATTGGAGACTGAATATTGGAATCGTTCTGATGGATTGGAATCTATGAAGAATATCTAAAGCGCATTGAAAATAAATTATCCATATTGAGACTTCAATTTTACTTCGACTTTACGTCATTAGTTGCCTCCATGTGAATTATTCTAACTGACAAATAAACTGCAACACCCAGAAGAAGCTGTTTAAATTACAATTTTCTTGTATAGATTGTATAGCAAGGAGTAAATGATTGAAATTTGGAGAAAAAACGAAAGATTTTCAATTTTTTTCAATAAATTTGTTAATAATGTGTTTGTCCACCGCGATTATCTATACACTCCCCAACACGTCTCGGCATTGATGCAATAAGATCGTCTATTTCTTCTTGAGGGACACTATCCCAAGCTACTTGTACTTCATGTCTCAGAGCCGCCAAAGTCCGTAAGGGCTGGGGTAAATTTCCAAGCCTTCTACCCATGATGTCCCAAACATGCTCTATGGGCGGAAGATCGGAAGATCTGGGCGGCCATGGCAAAAGTTTCGCATGGGTCGCTTCGAAAAAGTTTCAACTAACTCTGGCAACATGAGGTCGGGCATTTTCTTGCTGAAATATTGGATTCTCGAGCCGGTTAAGTTGAGGGAGAACATATGGCTTCACTATTTCTTAACGGTAACACAAAGTTGTCATGTTACCTCGAATTAAGACTAAAGGTGATCTATTTGCATGTGCAATAGCAACCCATACCAAAATGCCCACTGACACTGACAGTGTACATGACGCTCAACATCAAACTGAGGTTCACGTCTCTCTCCCCGACATCGTCTAACCCTTTTTCGGCCATCATGTGTACCCAAGAAGAATCGAGATTCAACAGAACAGACGACCTGACGCCATTCCACATTCCAAAGATTTGATTTGATTTGATCTTAAAACTTATCCGGCGGTAAACCGTTCGGACAGTTATAGGATGTTCTTGTTCTCCTAACCACACATCATCCAAAGATCAAGTTGTTGCAAATCGGTGTCTAATGCCCTCAAGTCTTAGACGTCAATCTTGAACTTCATTTGTGCCTCTTCGACGTCCGGTGCCTACTCTTCTTCGATTTTGGGCATTATCAAATCATGATAGACAACAGCTCATAACAGTAGTTGGATTTCTGTTCGTACGGTTATCGAATTCTCGAAATGACAACTTCGCCTCCCGTAGACCAATAATTCGACCTCTTTCGAATTCACTTAGCTGGCGATAAATTCTGCGTACACGTGCTCTAGGCATTTTTTCAAAAACTGAACATCGACTTCGGATCTCCTCGAACAGCTGATTTGTTGTAAAATTAAAAAAAACTTGCAAAAAACGACTACAATATTTAAATAACATAAATTGTTTACATGAGGAAACCTACACGAATTTTTTCTCCAAATTCATTCAGTTACTCCTTGCTATACTATATATGTTGTACCAAATAAAATTTTAAATTTAAACAGCTCCTTCTGGGTGTTGCAGTTTCTTTGTCAGTAAGTATATTTTATAT
This sequence comes from Harmonia axyridis, assembly GCF_914767665.1. NCBI lineage: Eukaryota > Metazoa > Arthropoda > Insecta > Coleoptera > Coccinellidae > Harmonia > Harmonia axyridis. The sequence goes on from NC_059508.1 coordinate 6,033,151, forward strand.
CTGACTTCGCTCTAGACAGTGATTCCGATTCTTATAATCAAAAAGTTTTTCATTTACACATTTTGTTAAGTCAAATTTCATGAACATTTTTATATTCTGTCCAACATATATGAAAATTTTCGCCATTGGTAGATATCAAATAACAATTTCTGATTACATTCTTTCACTATAACTTGATCGTTTATGTTTGAAAATACTGTTCGATTACATTCCGAATGCTAATCTGAAAATTGGTTTAATTGATAACACAATTATGCAATTATCATTCTATATGCATTCATAAACTCAATATTGCAGTAATTGTTGAACCATGATATGAATCAGCAACGAATAATATCAGATAATATAGATGTCAGATATGATGCAATGAAGTTTATGTGGAACATAAATTAATCTATAATGACAAACATAATTTAAATTGGCTGTTTTACATGATAACTGAAAAACACAATAATACGTTTCGTTCAATTCTGAAGAAAGTTGAGTCAAGATGGATATTACTTCGGAAAGGTCTAAATCAGAATATACATAATGTTTTATGCATTTTATCAAAAATGGTATAATTGTTGAACGTTTTCATCGAAATTTCAAAGTTTCAGGCTGGGACAATCACCAATATTAAGTTAATATCTATCAGTAGCGCCCGAAAATTTCTTTTTGATGTTGACGCTTATGAACTAAACTATATACCCTGTATCAAATAAGAATTTTGACAATACCATCACATTTCGTATTCACATCAAACGTAACATTCATTATGAACATTATCAATACGGATCTGTTAATCTCTGAATATTGCCATAATACATTTTATACAGAAATTCAATGATTAAATTTCACAGTAGCAGTCTTTTTACCCAACTACATACATTTTGGAATTGCAGGTACTGTTTTTTGGTGGAAAATGTTTTTTTCAGCAGCATTATATCGAATGAATCTTAATCAAATAAGAATTATGTCAATTGTGAACAGTGAGATTCAATCAGTTAATTTTCGTGAAAAATGGATCAACGCAGTATTCCGAGTTCTACAAGTCCGTATTTACAATGATTCAAAATTTATTCTATCTTTTATGCAACCTTAATAATCAAAACTAGCCCTATGGCCAAAAAATATGCCTAATTTTCTCAATGCGAGCCTCCGCTACTAATCATTATAACCAACAAAGAAAATTGATAACCTTCCTAGACTTCTTATGATGATCTATGGAGTAGCTCAACAGTTACAGACTACAGACAAATCAGCTCAATTACATCATTCGCTAAAATATTTGAGAAGATTCTTGGGAATCGTCTAGTGGACTCCTTCTGTAAATTCAAGATTTTATCCAATCAACATGGATTTACAAAAAGTAAAAACACCGAAACTGCAGTATTCGAATTCGCACAAAGAATATATTCATCTCTTGAGGAGGAGATGATTCCTGCATGATTATTTTTCGATCTTTCTGAAGAATTTGATAGTGTTGACCATAGTCTACTTTTGCGTAAACTAAAGAAGAAGGGAATTAGAGGCATACCCCTTAAACTGATAGAAAGTTATCTCAATAACAGAAGACAAATTGTGGTTACAGACATGAATGGTGAAAAGTTTCTATCCTCCGAAAAAGTCTTACATGCTGGGGTACCTCAGAGTACTATCGTGGGACCTATACTACTCATAGTTTATGATGAAGACCTCCCAGATATTTTAGAGCAGAAGAATGTCGATTTCCTAAAATTGATCCGCAATGAGTTGAATCACCAAGATCATTTAGAGGAGGTGACTTACAATCTGCCAGTATTAACCCGCAGCGAATTTAATATGAATGCATATCTATATACGGATGATCCTAATGTGCTGATATCGTCCCATAATGTTGAATTGGTATATGAAGGCCTGACATCTGCCATATCAAGAATAGGAGAATTGTGTAGATCGAACGCCGTAAGTCTTAATGCCAATATAGTATACTTATCCAATATAAGATCTAATAGAACATATCCAAAATGCATCAATGTAAAAGATGGTAATTTTTTAACTAGTTTCAGAACAAAGCTTCTTTTCATATTACTGGAGCTGAGTTGGGATCAACATTGTGATGTTTCAACATCAGTAATCTACACAATGAAGGCTTTGAAGAATCGAGTTGATCTTAGCATATTGAAGACTATATATTTTGCAAATTTTCAATCTCTGTTGTCATACGGCATTGTTTTTTGGGGCACTAAGTTCACAAACTAATCATATATTTCTAATTCAGAAGCAAGCTATAGGAACAATGTTAAATATGAATTTCAGGTCATCCTGTAGAGGTTGGTTCAAATCTAGAACATCTTAACTCTACAAGGTCTATGTATTTATAGTATTTTACTTTTCTTTCGTGAACATCCACATTATTTTGGGGAGTTTGAAAATAATTACTCAACTAGTAGAACTCACGAGTATTTTTTTTCCAATCCATAAACACTGAGCAGGGCACGTTATTTATGGGGATAAAACTGTATAATCTATTAATTTATGAACCCTATTCTTTCAATGAATTTATTGATTTATTTTAATCACAAAGGATAAATGGTAATAATTAGGTTGATTCCGAATTCATGATTTTTGTTGACTTGTTTTCATTTCATTATTGTACCTGTATTATGATAATGATTCATGGAATGAATGGATATTATTATAGATTGATAGTTTCCTTATAGAATGCATTGAAAACCTGTATCTCATTAATGAATAGACAATCTTAAAGAAATATTCAGACTATACAAATTGTCCTCTGAAATATTCCTGTTTTCAATCATTATTATAGAATTCATTAACTGAAATTGAGTATATCGTCTGAATTAGGTACATTCCAATTTTGGGAATCGAATGGAATTTCGGGTCCATAATTCGAATTCTGTAGAAAATTCTTGGTAATAGATTGGTATAATGAGTTCTCCCGAAAACCTTATTGCCCCCTAAAGTTATGTTGAATTCGAATGGATTTGGCGATTCTAGCGAACAAATGAAATGATAAAACCAGAATATTCATTTAATGGGACCGATGTCTTTTATATCACATTCCCGAAAACTCCAATTACCCCAGTGACATTCCTCTTTTTCGATCTACGCTTATACATGGGTACAATTAGAATTTTATTATTATCTTCGGAGAGAATATCTTTAGCAGTTCTTAGAAGTTTATAGATCGTATAGACCCACATTTCGATGGCTCGAATATGTCCATGTAATTTAGAAAAATATTGGAGTAACAACTTGAACTTTTTTTTTAGAAAATTGAAAGATTTCACGTTTTGAAATGAGTTTAATCCCCCCATGAGTCAATTCTAGCTGAGCCACTGCACACGGAAATGCTTAAATGACCGTATCCTACTATCTTTATTCAACTAATAAGTTTGATTTCACTCATAAACTTGAAAATCAAACTTTTTATTTAAAAAAGTTTGACTTGACTTGATTTCTGTATCTTTAGGTTTGGTTTGAAATCAAACTTCTTTAAACAGTTTGAAGTTTGAATATCTTTTTGCGCAACGTGTCTGCAAATTAGTTATAGTTCATATTTAGAAGGATACGCTTGACTGGTTTCATCTTTTTGTTGTTTGTTGTGTGTGTTCTGCATTGTGTCTGAACTCGAAATGTCTAAACCTAAGTACAAGCTGAGCTCGGAATACGAACCAGAAAAAATTGAGTTTGATTTTGAAGATCCCCTATCCAAAAACTAGGAGAGAAAAATCTGTTGACGTGGCAAAATTAATCAACAGAAAAAAGTAATTTACAGATTTTTTTGATGTTGCGGCAGGCGATTCCAAAAGAATGAAAATTGCAAAGTGCAAAATATGTAGAAATGAAGAAGAACCGACATCTGATGAAGAGCCACAAAAAATTGTATGAAATAGAAATTTCGCCGGAAGCAACACCTTCTGTATCGAGTATTATTTGCGATAGTAACAACATAAAACGTTGGATCCTTAATTGTCAAAATATTTTTCGGACGGCACTTCACTTAATTTGTTAGAAGTACTGAAGTAAGAACTTTACTTTTCACGAAGAATTTTGAGGTGACAAGTTGAAGTTGATCAAAAATAGTTTAAAAGAATGTATTTTCTTTTTGTTTTAAATTAATGGTATTTTGTACCTACTTACTATATTTAATATGAATTTTTTACCAATTCAAGGTACCTTTATCTACTAAATTAATTATTTTTTTAAACTAGTTTGACAAACAGTTTGAATTTTCAAACCTGTTACCATTTTTTTCAATTTGATTTGAATTGAGTTATTTGTCAGAAGGATTGACCTAAGTTTGACTTAATTTCAAATCAATCTCAAACATTGAAGTCAAACTTGTGCAACTTTATTCCTGACATTGTATATCAAGATGTATATTTACCATTACTGAATACATGCTTAGAAGGTTCGATTTCAACCATTATGCATTCAAATTTGTCTATTTCGGATGAAATCGACCCTTTTATAGAAATACAAAAAAATTTCGTCTTTTACCTTGAACTCTGCATCTCACAGAAACTCAGTCCTTTTAGCTCCTTCATGCATCTTGGAATTAGTTTTATCCTTCCTGCAAATAAATAAAAAAATCATAAACAAATCATTCTGCGCTTCGGAGAATAATCAGATTAAAATTACTTGAATATCTTTTACGGTGTGATAACTACTACATAGCTGAAATTTGTCGATTACAATCTGAAGGATACTTTCTGAGGTATCGAAGATCTACAAGTGTTTCATTATTATCCAAGGGATTTTTTAATTTCAGTTCGATAATCATAATCCTAGAATCCCATTAACTCATGAACCGTTGAGTTTCTACCCAAGGTATGGCATATTGCCGAGATTGTCGTCAAAAAATCTATCTTATGATGCAATCATATACTGAGTGTGCCGTTTGAAATGAAGTACTTGTAGAGATCTGAACATATTTTAAGGAGAAAGATCATTGTCTCAAACACCGATGTGCAAGTTTTCAGATCAAATTTATCATTAGTTTTCGATACACGTCTAATAGGCTATTCCGGTGAATCACCCTGTATATTATAAATAAAATGTCGTGCAAGCTGTAACAATTTCATTTCTTTTTCGTGTCAATTTGAAAATCGGGTGTGTAAACTAAATACTAAAAGCTGGTTGTGTTCACTCCAACACCACAAAATACTCTTCGTTATCCAATGTCACACGCAAAATACAAACAATCCATTTACTCTATTTCGAATTGAATGAACATTTTCCACCAATATTTTGCCTCGCGGTGTAATTTCGTTCCGAAATCATTTCGAAGCAGCAATTTTTCCGATATTCGTTCAATAAAATATTCTATTCTATTGTGTTGACGTCCTCATAGATTAGACTTTCAAGTATTATAAACATGCAGGAGAAGTTTCAAAAACTTGAACAATTTTTATCATGAGATGAGAAATGGACTGGAAGGAAAATTTCGAATGACGTCAATCTGCGGAAAATACGTATCTTATTTGCATTTTCCTTCAGTTGGCTTTAGTGTATTGCTGCGGATTTCAATATTTTCTACAACAAACTGTTTGTCTGAATAGATTAAATTTCCCTATATTATTCTAAATTGAGATGGGATGGTAACAACTCGTCCATGATGAAAATTATAAGAGAAATGCCTCAAGGAATAGTGCTCGGATATATCTACTCACTATTCATCGTATATTGACAAACTTGAAAGTGGTAAGAGGATCATTGGATCTTTTGACTTATCCTCTGAGCAATATTGAATATCACAATGATAGTATTTTTCACAGGTTATCCAAATATGTTATCGGAAACACTTTCGAACCAAGGCATTGAAAGTAATTGAGGAAAAACCATTTTTTCAAAATATTTTTTTTGCAAATTTGACTGGTTTTCAAGATAAGAAGGTTAAGGGACAATTTCTTACCAATTTTTTCTGAATCCGAAAATGTAAATAATTTGGTAGTTTCTCATTTATTTCAAACAATTCCATTCAAAATCAACTTGAGAAAATTCAGATTCCATATTCGGAAAATTTATCAATGTTGTCTATGGTTCTATAAATATTTGATTGTCAAATTTTGAAGTTTTCATTCTCGATTATTATAGAAGCTGAAATATAAAGCATAAATTTTCGTTCAAAGCTCTCAAGATGTTTACTCTTGAATAAGAAGTGTTATTTTGGAAATAGTTCTTCAAGAGTAAACATATTGAGAGCTTGAAAATTCATGTTTTCTATTTCAGCTTTTTTTATAATCGAGAATGAAAACTTCAAAATTTTATAATCAAATATTTTTTGAACCACAGGCAACATGGATATATTTTCCGAATATTGAATCTGAATTTTATCTAGTTGAATTTGAATGGAATTGCTTGAAATTTATGAAAAACTACCACTATATTTACATTTTCGGGTTCAGAAAATATGAGAAAATATTATGAAGTACATTTTTCAAGAGAAAAATTTCAATTTTCTAGAAAACCGGAAGTTCAAATGAAGAAACAATTGGTGAGAAATTGTCCCTAGACCTTCTCATTTTGAAAACGAGTCAAATTTGCAAAAAAAAATTTTGGGGATAATGGTTTTCCCTCAATAACTTGCCATGCCTTGGTTCGATAGTTTTTCCGATAATATATTTAGATGGTCTCTGAAAAATACTATCATAGTGATGAGTCTTTTTCAAAATCGCCCAAAGGATAAGCCACAAAATAAAGTGACCCGCTAACGTGAAACACCCTGTACTTAGTACTGAAAAGATGATTCACATTCTGCAATATGTCCACAATATTACGACGAGTAGTAAGTCGATTACCTAAATAATATCGTTCCTGAATTCTTCTTAAATTCCCCTCAGTATTCAGAAATGATTTCAATTCAACAATTCCAGAACGTTGTTGAGGCTTGCATCTTCCATAATCCAATGAAATAATATGCTATGCACAAATAACAAGAAATGTCAAAATATAATACGCATCATTCTTATTGGAAAATCCTCTTTTTTGAAGAGTTTCTCGTTTTCTTGATAGTCTGCTAGAGGCACGTGAAATGGAATAATATAATATGCAGAAATGACAAGATATTTCAAGAAATAATACGCATTATTCTTATTGGAAAATCCTCTTTTTGAAGAGGTTCTCGTTGTCTTGTTAGTCTGATGGAACTACATGGAGCTATGAGTTTGGAAAATCCTGGGTAAGCGCTATCTACCGTATTGTAGGCGCACTTGAGGGAATCAAGAATATATTTATTTCGCTATAAGTAGGATTCTTTCGGATAATATGCTTTCTTCGAAAGTTTGTTCGACAACAGTTAAGATTCCTTAAGTCGGCATCTTCAATATCCAAGTTCCGTTTTATATTGTTGTTTCGTTTCCTAGGATTGTTGGTCAAGTAAGTAGAATATAATTGGCTTCCCGACAAGCCCTGTCAAGTTTATATCATAATAAACACAGATTTCATGGATTAGTTTCTATCTGATCCCCTCCTTCTGAAGGATGCAGGAGTTCCCATACTGTAAAGTTTCTGCCTGAAACTGTGAAACAAATTTCGACAAACTCATGAATAGTAATTGTTTATTCACCGTAGGATATTATGATTCAAAGATTCGAATCACTGTTTTATTATCATGAATTAACGTTTCTTCACCCAAAGTATATAACAAAGGATATGCTAGTACGGAAGGATTTCATTTCATCAAACTTCGATTGAAAAACAAGAAAATGGAAAAAACGAATAATCACTCGAAGCTCGACTCAATCGAAATTCATTCAGTTGTTTTATTTCCACTGTTTATTGAATGAATAATATTTTCATTTCGAATAACTGCATTTCGCGATGGAAATACCTCTTATTTATCTGAAGGATCCTTTATTTTCTGTGAATAATGCAAATAGGAATTTTCAATTTTAAATTTGGAATTTTCAATACCCGAAGGTCCTAAGGATTTGTAGGTGTCAATTATTTCATGGCATGAAATTAATTTGAAATCCCAAACACAAAGAGTACTAAAATAGATAGGTAATAATAAAATAAATTCAGTAAGTTATAGAAGAAAATATTTGAAATCTGTATATGTTTACTAAAAATTGATAATTCATATAAATAATTCCATTTTGTGTTAATTCAATCCAATAAATACTATACAATTGAATACAATCGAAGTATGTTAGTTGTTGATGGATGGGAAAAATTTATTTAATTCTCTATCTGTGACTGTGAAGCAATACATTCAGAAATCAATGAGTAAATCAAGAAATCAAACTTCAAGCTACAGAAAAAGACTAAATTCTCAGGAATAACATCTTAAATAAAAAAAACTCATAGAAGTGCTGAATAACAACCTCAATTTAGTATGCTATTCCATCAAAGTATTCAACGTCTTCAAGAACAGTATACTTTGCCAACTTAGAGTCGAGAATGAGATATGGAATGATTTTTTTGTGGATCTTCACAACCCAAAAAAAGGTTATGAGATTTTTATTTGGTCTTAAAGATAGAGAATCTTGTTGGGGTTTGTTCAGAGACAATTACATTCTCGAAGTCTATGCGGTGTATATCCAGAATGCTTTTACCGAAACCAAAATCTTTCCGTCAATAATGTAAATTCAAGTGAAAATCCTCGTAATTTTTATCCTTAAAACCACCTTACAATAAATGAGAAAAACTTCCATTATTCACGTATCTATATATTCAATAGATTGCCTGTACACATTCGAAAATAAACTCGAAAAAATTAAAAAAGCAATATATGAATGACCCTACGATATGAATGAATTCAATGTAGCTATTATAATACGTTCTACAAATGTATTGACTCTATTTCTTCTTGCTAATCTTGTAGTACCTAGAAATAAAAATATATTGTATTCTAATCGAAATAAAATAGAAATATTGTTGAACGACTAAGTAGAAGTTAATATCCCCCTATTTTTTTTGTCCATTTCAATATGAAACTTATGTTAACTTATAAATTGTTGAAGCATAAAAGAAGCTATTCTCAGATCCAGTGAGAAAAACATTGAGAAATATAAAACCTTTCGTACTATAGAGTAATCCTGTTTTTCGTAGGATTCAGGAGGTGTTTGACTTTTTTCATCGTAATGAATTCACAGCTTCCATAATTAAGTTTCAACTCCAAATAACATTTCCTCCTCAACGTTTCCTTTGCGCTAAAATTCATTGCAGAAAGTTATTACCTAGAAATATTCAATGGCAAATCTGCGAAATTCATTCTGCTCATTCTGAAATGCCATCACAGTCGAGCTTCTCTCTTCCTTAATTTTCAACTGTGGTTGTATTAGTGTGAAGTTGGATGCAATTTTAGCAGTAAAACCGATGAAAATTTCGGTCCTTACTTTCAGAATCGAAAAAGGAATAAAACAGAGTTTCGAATGTTTCGTAAGTGCCTGACGCACTCTATTCTAAGTGCTACAAAGTACCTGCATTTTTTCTATTTCGAATTGATGTCCTCAAATATACTCGTATGTTCTATTTGAACTAGAACTCCCTGGATTGAAGCAATCAGAAGTGAATCATGTTGTTCTTATATAAGAGTAATTCGCATCATAAGATAATACGATCTATAGATCAACAGAACACAAAAAATCATTTTTCAAAGTTGTCTACCGCCAATTTTGGTTGAGACAACTCAGTCGGTTGAGTTCATTTCTAAACAAATGATAACTTGAGAAGTTATTGAATAAAATATTTTGAGCATGAGCTCGATCTAAAGCAACAACGTGTTAATAATTCTGAGCAGTGTTTGAAGCTGTTTAAGTGCAATAAACCTGAATTTTGGGTCGATATCTGGCAATGGATGCAACATAGCTCCATCATTTCACTCCGGAGCCCAATCGACAGTCAGCTGAGTGGACTGCACACGATGAACCGAATCCTTAGCGAGTAAAAACACGATAGTCAGTTGGCAAGGTTATGGCATCAGTATTCGGGGATGCGCAAGGTATAATATTCATTGATTTCCTCCTAAAGGGCCAGACCATCAATAGCGATTGTTATATAGCGTTATTGGAACGTTTAAAGGATGAAATCGTTAAAAAACGGCCCCATTTGAAGGAAAAAAGGTTCTGTTTCATCAAGACAATGCACCGTGTCACAAATCAATGAAAACAATGGCAAAATTGCATGAATTGGACTTCAAATTACTTCTGCATCCACCGTATTCGCCAGATCTGGCTCCCAGCGACTTTTTCCTGTTCTCAGACCTCAAAAAAAGTTATCGCTGAGAGTGAAGCCTATTTTGAAGCGAAAGACAAATCATACTACAAAAATGGTATTGAAAAGTTGGAAGATCGCTATAATCGGCAACTATGTTGAATAATAAAATCAAATTTTGCCAGAAAAATGTGTTTTACTCTGGTAGACCGTCGACTTTTCAATTGAATTGAATGATTAGATTGAAGGCAACCTCAACGAGAAGAATAGTTGTCTACAGAATGTGATTAAGAGCTTATTTCAAATTTGTGACCGATATACAACCAATATTACCTCTGAATCGATCGCGGCAATGAGCAATAATTGCCAATTTTGGTTTAATATTTCCTGTAATGACAACATTGTATCGTTTGAGCTTCTATTTCCATCAAAATTTCCACAGTTTCCGTTATGAATGATTTAGAGGACGAAGTTCATTGATTTGATGTCGAGAGTTCCATTAACATCTAGAACTATCACGTGTGCTTGAATAGTTCTATAATGAACTTATGTGACTTCATCAGAAGTTGGATTTACAGAGGCGGCCCGAAAAACACGGCAAGATTCCAAAATTGAGTATTTATGAAAATTTCAATTTTGACTGACTTTCTAAGATTATAATTTTTTATCATTATCCTTCATTCAGCAGAATGCAATTTTGCATCCAGATGTTAAATAACAATTTCAAGCCTCCTGCTCTTTTTTACGTTTGCACTCAACGAAATAAATCACCAAAAATAGCCTATCTGCAAACTTGGTAATTTTTTGTATTACTGTTTTGAAAGAGGTTTTTCCATCTGGGAGTAAAACTCATCAGAATCACATACTACAAGAAAAAAAGTCTCAACAGAAACTACAAGAATATATTCCAATCATTTTTCGATAAAATGATTTATTATGAACTCCTAAAAATAGACTCAACTTTGAGAACAACTTATATGATTTATTTCCTCAAGTGAAACAAAATGAAAAGAACAAATTAGACAGAACAATATTAAAACTTCAGATTATTATCGATTCTCGTGATACGCATAGTTATCGAGAGAAAATATCAGAATGGGATGAAATAAAATCATTTAGTAGATAGGAAACTTATTGATCTTGCCAAGCCCAAGGATGTCAGTGGTTTATCAACAGTACTTGAGAAAGACCTGAAGTAGCACGCTGAGTTTTTCGAAGGAGCAAAGTTTACCAAAAAAAACTTTTGTTATCAATGTCCCTGTACTGAACTTAATCTTCAGACTAAGTCCGTGTCACAAATGTTGAACGAGTTGCATCCTTGGAACCTGATCGTGCGTCGTAACATCCTTTCACGTTCTTCAACAGAGGAAATTTATCAGACATAAATTAGACACCCAAAGCCAGATTTATAGACTGTTGAACGAACTATTTTTTCACATTAGAATAGCAGAGAAAATAGTTCAAATTTCCATTGAACATTCTTGCAAATTTGTCTAGATCAAACCTAGTGGGAATTCAATGAGAAAAGTAACACATAACATGTATAAAATTTACGATGTACCTATAGATTTTCCTGAGTCAAAGTGCCAATTCGTTTTTTATAAAATTTCTACCTGCTTTTATTTTTCTTGTTTTTCTATCGATCTTCAAACTTTCGATGAAAAGTAATAAACCTCCTTCTGGATAACTGGAGTGGTGTTCTAGATCCTTTTCAATTTACATATTCACTTCAAGATGAAATTCACATTTCAATAATCTATAAGTAGCGTAAAATTAAATGTGAGATATGTTGAACTGAAAATTGTAGTTGATGATTTTCTGTAATTATTATAAAAATGGCTCAATTTCAGAAATCTGAGTTAATATCTAGAAATGTAGTGACGGATCCATTTCATTTTGCAATTTCCGAGAACATCCTTCCTTATATCGTAAATATAAAAATTTCCGTAAAATTCGTTGACCATCCTGGAAGAGTTCCTCGTTCTCCAAAGTTCCAAAAGTTTACTCATTAATTAGCAACCACCTTGCCGAGAAAATCTAGGAATCAGGGCAGATCAATCAGACCGAAAACATTTAGGTCTGCTTACGGTCCAACCATTCATGAAATTTTTATAAGTGGACGAGATGCTGAACAGTGAGAAGTTGCTTTCAGAAAACTTCTTAATTAACGACAAACCCTTGAACTCGATGAAAGCAACCTATACTGCTAACACCCCAACTTTCTAGGGATGAACATGGTATATCGTTTTTTATGTTCGGTTGATCCTTGAAATCTTCAATCTCGGGAACAGAAATTAATAATTCTGAAAAACTTTTTTCATTGTTCCTTGCGGAATCTAACATTGCAAATTAAATACATATTTGTTCGAACACTAATTAAAAGACGAATTTAACATATTATGAGCTATTAACCGCATACGAAAAAGGAATAATCTTCCGAACTTTCGAATGAAAATAATGCGATATAAATAATATCATGACCTCATTCCAATATTTCAAACAATGGCCATACAATTGATTTACTTATCAATCATTAATTACGAATTGTAAGAACTCGATTCAATCACTGATAAAACGAAAGAATGTTTCTTGGCTAAAATTTAATTGTAAATGGGGAACAATGTATTTGGAAACAATGTAATGATAAGTTATTTGATCGTCATCCTTCAGAATATGACTGGATGCATATCTCAGTTGAACAAGGAAACGTGTGCTAGATAAAAAAAAATTGAGGAAAATATTAGGTTGTTCAGAACGAAAAGAAGTCACTTATGGAAATATTTGTTCACATTCAAATAAACCCTTCATTTATGTCTTTGAATCTATGGCAAATCAGTTCATACTTCCATACCTTGTAGAACAAAATCGTGGCGAGAATATCTCAGATTTACAAATATTTTATGTTTATATCTTACATAGATATAATAACAATAAAAATAATTTATAGAATTTTTTAAGCAGTGCTTAGTTTGTTCTTGAGGATTTGTTTTCTTTGGGCTAATAATGATAAAATGGATGTAGATTAAGAATAAAGTGAATACAATACTGGTCTGGACACCTTTATGTTAGTCATTTCGATCAATTTATTCCAACAATTTGAATGAATAGCATTTTAATGCTGAAATTTCCATGGAGCAATGATGGATTCCATTATCTTCCAAACGTGGGCGACCTCATTATTCATATTTTTTGTTGTTGATGGACTGGATTGAATTTCTTCTCAAACCATTAAACATAATCCAGGCGGTTAGTTCTCGCTTCTCCATGTGAGAGAATTCTAATTGACCCACATCTAATGAGACTCGAATTGATTCTCAGATATTTAATCAATCTGTCGGCATAAACGAAGAAGTTCTCGAAGAATTTTCATCAGTCTCCGTTTCTCATTCTGATAAATTACCATGCGACGACGCACTGCTCCCTGGCACAGAAGTGAAGGAAAATGCTGGCACTCACAATATTACACCGGGATTATTCCAGTTAAAATTTGCTCGCTGCCGACATCAGGAAGTGAAATGGTTGGAAATGTAGCAAATTGAATAATTTCCCAGTTGAAAATCTAGAGTTAAGGGTGGAAACTTAAACTAAAAATTAAGAAAAGCATCGACTTTGGCGGGAGCTTTTGAGTCCTCGTTCATTAATACGTCCTTGGAGACCACAACAGAATGTATATACACACGGTCGATGGTACCTTGGACTTTTACGGAGAACGAAATGTAAGATTTTATTGAAAATCTTGAACCCTGCTGTGGCATAGAAAAATGTGCATACAAGAAAGAGTTTCAAGAGAAGGAAAAAACCGAAAGAGAAACTCTCTGACGGAATCTTCCTGGTTTGGATCCTTCCAAAAAGTTTCTTCGCAACTTTGAAACTGCAAGATCCAAAACGTATCTGGATCTTAGCAAAAATATACTTGACCTCCTCACTGGATTCCTCACAGGGCATTGTCTCTTTAGGAAACACCTCATGAGAATGAGTCTAGCAGAAAATGATTCTTTGGGGAGGAGGAAGAAACTCCAGATCACCAGGTGATGGAATGCCTCGCCATCACTAGTCAACGCAAAATCTGCTCAAGACAAGTAACTTGTAGAAGTGAGTAATACACCTCCTAGAAGCAATCCCAGATACTGAAGTTCATTAGAACTCTGGAACTGAAGAAGAGCTGTAGATCACGTTATGGAGAGAAAAGCTCTGATGGGGGCACAATAGACAATTAGATCGCAGTGAAACTGAACCTTCTTCATTAAATCTTCATCTTGAGACCAACAATATTATGTTCCAGATGTCCAATATGAACCCAACCAAGCACTCTTCTTCATTTCTCAAGAATATAGAATAAGAATATAGGTCATTGATATAAATTTGAAAAAGCAGAGACCTTTGATGGATCCTCGGGGAACTCCCATTCGAACAGAAGCTTGCAAGAAAAACTGCATTGCAATAGACATACTGTGTTCAACCATTCAAAGAAAATGTTAAAATACAAATCGTAACTAAATAAATTTTACCGATTCAGGTAACCATCAGTCATATTCGAGATAAGAACCTGAACCATGAAATTTTTGAGTTTCTAGGATTCCCGTTCGACATTTGATAAAAGTATATGCTTAAGTACTTCTTTGAAGCAAGCAAGTCAATTTTTCTTGACAAAAATGTTTTCCACGTAGAAAATCATTATTATAATATTATCGCAATTCACAATTGAATTCTATTGATTCCATAATAATACAGCTCCGAATAATAGAATTTGTTCATTTCCACTAATTCAATTTGAATGATAAAACAGTAGAGAATGAAAAATATTTCGTGATAAAGTAATCGCTTCGCATTCATCATTCCAAAATGAAACAATAATGATTGCGTTTCAGCACTATCTATATATCCGAAATGACATTCGTTTTATTTCGAACGGAATTAATTCATTCCATATCTGGAACAATCATTAGTTAATTCTTGATGACGAGTCATGATTTATTGACTGAATAAATTTATTAGGTTGAGAGGAATGATTTTACCAAGATCAATTTTCAGCTGTCACACGAAGTGTATTTTACAATTATATCAAAGGAATAATGAGGATTTGTAGGCAAAGATAAAATTTAGGGCAAACCATAGACACGTGCTTCGGGATTTCGGCCCTCATCAGTACAACAATTGGTAGAAAACAACAAACGGAGTCAACAACAGAAGCCAGCCACTCATTTGTGACTTCAGTAGGCAGACCTTAGGAACTTCTAACAGGGCAACGACCAACGTCACCACGTAGGCAGCTATAGCCTGCGTGACATCCAAGTCCAGGATGGTTATTGGTTGAGCAAAGATAATATAACAACATAACATACTTACGTTCTAATGTAAACAACACTTGGGGGTAGACACGTTTTCAGGCTTTCAGTCCTCATCAGTACGGTGAAAATGTAGAGTCTAACTCCCATTGTTAACTGCCATCAATTTGGGTATAGACGGAAGAAAACAACAGAAGCCAGAATCTCATTTTTGTTTCGGTAGGAAGCCCCCATGCACAACAGGTCAACGACAAATTCCATGAATATTCCTAGAAGCTCCATGTCCATTCGGATCGAAATCTATATATGTTTTCAAGCAAACTGATCGTTGAATCAATGCAATATTAATACAATATTAGACCATATTTCAGTAATCAACAGAAGCGAGCAAAATAACATTCTGGTGGAAAATGGAATACATGAAAACAATTTTTTTGATTGCAGTAATTCCTTGTTGTTCAGTTGTACAGTCTAAAGTACAATAAGTGAATATTCGCCACGTTGTTTCGCTGGAATATATCAGATTATTTGGGATCAGTAATGTATGATATATTGGAAAACAATGTGATTATGTATTATTGCATTTCCAGACGTTGTCTCTCAGGTATCAATATACCTTTTTCTAAAACGCAAATTGACATATTTTTTCAAGCAAACTGATCGTTGAATCTACAATATTAAATCCTCTCTCAGTAATCTATAGGAGCGACCAAAATATCATTCTGGTGGAAAATGGAATACATGAAAACAATTTTTTTGATTGCAGTAATTCCTTGTTGTTCAGTTGTACAGTTCAAAGTACAATTAGTAAATATTCGCCACGTTGTTTCGCTGAAGTATATCAGATCATTTGGGATCAGTAATGTATGATATATTGGAAAACAATGGGATTATGTATTATTGCATTTCCAGACGTTTTCTCTCAGGTATCAATAAACCTATTTCTAAATCGCAAATTGACATATTTTTTCAAGCAAACTGATCGTTGAATCTACAATATCAAATCCTCTTTCAGTATTCTATAGAAGCGACCAAAATAACATTCTGGTGGAAAATGGAATACATGAAAACAATTTTTTTGATTGCAGTAATTCCTTGTTGTTCAGTTGTACAGTTCCAAGTACTTACCGAAGTAAATATTCGACACGTTGTTTCGCTGAAGTATATCACATTATTTGGGATGACATATTGGAAAAACATGGGATTATCTATTATTGCATTTTCCAGTTGAACCAGACGTTTTCTCTCAGGTATCAATATACCTTCTTCCTAAATCGCAAATTAACACTTGAATGCCTCTTCTCCATGAAGGTGGATGTTGAGGGTCTCCATTAAAGAGTTTATAGGTAATCAGACGTTAGAGTTACTCTCATGAATGATGTTCTAACAAGCTGGAGAGAGGAAATGTTATTGCCAGATATAAAGAACTTTATCGCATCACCAACAATAACCAGTACAATTAGGTACTGTACATCGTCGAGTTAACATTTGTGGACGTGAAAATATATCTCTGTTCCTGTTTAATATCCCATTCATCTCCACCTGGAAGCGCATTAGATGAAAATGAAGAAACAAAATTACTGTTCCCAAATGACCATCTGAAATAGGAGGTGTGATGAATCACATCAGATTCGTGAGGTAGAAACAGCAGGAAATCCCATTTGATCGTGTTTCCTCAAGATCAGATTGATTGCTTCGATATTATATTGGCACTATATAAATACTTTATAGGACTACAACATAACTCTCATAAGAATTTCAACCTATTTCATAAAAAGGAAGACAAATGTTTTCAATCAATGCTAATAGTCATTTGAATAAACTATTGGTCACTAAATGGCGAATGCGCTCGGTTCGCAATCATCGATGCCTTTATAATATTTTTAATGAAAATTGCAAAAGCAATTGGCATATCGTTAACAGACATTTTATTTGTATTGTTCAACTAAACCACACATACTCAACGTGCGGCCCTTTGGCCATTTTTAGGCGGCCCGAGCCATGACATATTCAACTATTTCAATTTTCACAGTAGTTTCACAAATAAGGTTTCGAAATTACGCAAAAATAACGGTATCAATATTTTCTCATTTACCTTCGTGTTCTTCCTTATTGCGTACACACAGAACACTATGACCATAGTATAAACAATGGATTCTTTATACCAAATAAATATTATTATTATTATTATTATTTATAAATACTATGATTCTACCTTTACCTAATCTTCTTAGCGAGAATGCCTTATCTCACGTTTTTTGCTCTTGTAGTTTTCTTTTTATGTATTTTTGAGTGCGTTTTTTAACTGATTACATAGTTAAATTGCCATAATATTATTTAATTTTTTTTCTGGTCGGTACCATGATTTTTAAAACTTCTTTTTAACATTATTCCGTGAATTATGCTAATAAAAGAGTTTAGAAATCATGGTACCTACCAAAATAAAAAATTGCGATAAAAAACATGAGTCCAATTTTCTTAAAATCGTCAATAATATCCCCTGTTTTCGTTTTCGGGAGCGTTTCCCTAACACCCTGTATATATTTATTTTCTCACTTCCCTACTGATATTACAAATGCGAAAAAACGTAATCTGCCTGTCTGTTATGCTTTGACGCATAAAACACTGAATCGATTTCGATAAAATTCGGTACACAAACAGGAACTAGTAGAGCTTAGGAAAGGACATAGGCTACTTTGTAACCGACTTAAAAAAAAAAAGGGTTTTGATTATGCGCGATAATGGAGAACCGCTTGGACTAAAGCTAGTTTTACAAGTAGGTAAATTACTGCAGCCCGCAAGAATGAACGGCAGCAATTATGCGGCCCAACGTAAAAAAAAGGTTGAGAATGACTGGATTAAACTATTGGTGACTAAATGGCGAATGCGCTCGGTTCACAATCATTGATACCTTAATATAGGGTGTTTTTTTTTCGAGGTATATAACTTTAAGTTGGCATTACTGTTCGAAATGGCAACCGATTTAATAGCTGTTAAGTGATTTATTCTCAGTTTGGTTTGGCAATTCATCATTAATAGACTCACGCTTGAACAACGCTTGCAAATAGTGCAATTTTATTTCGAAAATAATGGTTCTGTGCGGAATACGTATGGCGCACTAGGTCCATTTTGTTTTGTTTAGCGATGAAGCGCACTTCTGGTTGAATGGCTACGTCAACAAACAAAACTGCCGCATTGGAGTGAAGATAATCCTCAAATGTATTTCGAAACACCGTTACATCCAGAAAAACTGACTGTTTGGTGCGCTTTATGGGCTGGTGCAACATGTCACACAGCTCGTGCCACAATCGATTTTTTGAAAGACCCGTTTGGTGACCACCTAATTTCACGTTTTGGACCTGTGAATTGGCCTCCAAGATCTTGTGATTTAACACCGCTAGACTACTTTCTATGGGGCTATGTAAAGTCATTGGTCTATGCGGATAAGCCACAAACCCTTGACCATTGGGAAGGCAACATTCGCCGTGTTATTGCCGATATACGGCCACAAATGTAGGAAAAAGTCATAGAAAATTGGACGTACAGATTGGACTACATCCGAGCCAGCCGTGGCGGTCATATACCAGAAATCATATTTAAAATGTAATGCCACAAGGTTATCTTGCGGATAAATAAAATTCATGCCAACCGAATAATCCTTCGTTGTTTTATTGCAATTTAAAGTTCTATAGCTCTAAAAAAAACACCCTTCATTATTTTGAATATATGAATTCAAATGTCAAATGAATGAAAAAAAATATTTTCGAGATCCCCAGATGTATTCGATGAATGCATACTCTTTCTTTCATCTAGTTCATTAGTATCGGTTTTAAATCTGTTCCGCCACCAATAAACCTACATATTGAATCTCTACGGTTCATTTTAGGTTCCTCTAAAGTGGAAATCAATGCTTCAGAATGTCGCTCTCTGCAACTAAATCTAAAAAGAAACCTGTTCGGATTTCCATACACGAAATTCTGTTTTATCTCTTTGCATTCATCATTCTGGCGTTACATGAGGTTCTAAAAAGGAGAGGGGTGTCAAGTGAACTTGTATTATTTTGATCAGTGTAATGTTTCCTTTATTCTGTTAGATGGATAAGGGGTATTCCACTTGAATACAAATGATAAAACATTTCGTGCATACATCATTGAGCTTTACGACCTCTAGGCAAGGCAAGGAAAGAGAAACAATTGATCTTATGGTAATGTTAGTGCCGCGAACTTTTTAGACCCACTCTACAATGTAAAGTTTATGGGGGCGTCATACAGTGATACACATTAAAACTACTGTACCAAATTACGGTATCAGCACATAAAATTTAGACGGAAATCAATATGTGCATGTTTTCCTGTGAAATATTACATTGAATAAAATTGATCAGTATATTTTAAGATTTTCAGGGATCAAAAACTGAAACTATGAATTACAAGGAAATAAATGTAACGGAATCAGTGTATTTACACTTTTTCTGAGCACAATAACTGGAATATTCAGAGTTTGAGTCGATCATGGTCTTAAATGATCGAGTTTGATCAACTGATGAAGAATTCAAAAAACTAATTATGAAATGGTCAACAGGATGCTTGGAGACCTATTAGTTTCTTCAAATGTCGAGGGCATGGCAGTTTCAATGAATTTACAGGGAACGAATTGTTATTGTACATACAATGTAAAAAGGATGTGTAATTCTTCGGGGTGTCGAAGATATGTCATGGAGTTGTAAATCTTGAAGAGATTCACTGGGGGGTTGGGAAAGTTCGAAGACAATACGGTTGTACCAGATGTGTCACATCTGTGTATCAGGTTGTAGTCTTTCGAGAATATTCGATTTCCTGGAATCCGCGAAGATCTTTGTGGGCGGTACGGCAAAATTCTTATTGGACTAGGGGATGGTAGCCGGAAGGAGGGAAGGATATTCAGAGTGGACGGGGTAAGTTGCGGTCAGGAGACGAAGTAAGTTCGAGTCGAGAGACAGTTCAAGTTAAGTCGAAGACGAGTAAAGTCCGGTCGGTTAACTTAAGACGTACGACGTAAAGACGGTTCGCGGACTAGATTAAGACGAGTCGCGAACAAGTTAGAGACGAGACGACCGAAAACTCAAAGTACGACGGAGACGTGATAATCAAAGACGTTTCGAGTAATTAACACTCGAGTTGAAGACGAAATTCAGTACCGTAGTGAGAAACTTAATTAAGACGTAATTAAGATCTTCTCAATACTGAGTTTGTACTGTATAATTGTGGCTTTGTAAATAGATGTAAATAATTCAAAAGAGTTTAATTACTACAAATCCAACAAAGTCACGGAGAAAAAGACGAAAGGCCAGGTAATCGAATCATACCTCTAGACGATCGATTAACCAAGCCTACATATAATACAATATGAATTAAATTAAAATTGTGATCTCTTCACATTAAATATATTGATGTTGTATGTCTACACACTCCTTAAAAACGTTGTAACTTCCCAAAGAGAAAATAAACTAAAATATTATAGTATTCAATCAGAAAAGGTGAAATGAAGTTGTCTATGGAAGAAACCTATTATGATATTTCCACACTATGGCTTCAGTGCCTCGTTCTTCTAATAGTTTGATTTATCATTTTGTGTTCCAGCGGTAATTGCTACTGATGAAATATGGCTAAATGAAGACATACTCGAGAGTTCGATTAGTCCATTATCATTTACGTTTGGTTTCCACCTTCCGTATACAGATTGAAATTAACAATCGATAAACGATAGACGTTCGCATATGGTACGGTCCTGTCCGAAGCAAACTTGGAAAACCAGTCATTTGGAAAACAACCCGTGAAAACAGGAAATCGGAAAATATGGCTTCATTCTTGAACAAGGTGTAAGTTCAGAGGTCTTGGATGTAGACGTTGAATGCTATTGATCAAGAGGAAATTTATAACCCCATTTAAGGCATGCCAAACCGCTGTCAAGCTATAATGAATAATCTGGTGAGCTAGACCCAAGGTGGTTGTCGTTTATTGTAAGCAGCCAATTTCATGAAAACGGTGTGAAGAATTAAATTTAATTGGTTTAAGTCTTTTGAATGCGTTCCTTTTACAGGAATTACATTTTTATGTCAGTTCATATACTCTAATTTCATAATAATATGTACATTTTCATTGAATATATTAGTGTATTTTTATCACGTCAAATAGCACGGTTATATCTCTCGCTTTTTCACTGAAAGTTTTAGGGAAAACCACAAGGAAAATGTAGGCGCTTGCCTACAGCGATTCTACCAAGCTGCTTCAACAGGCTCGATCGGCTTTTATCGGAATTAATTTTTTTGTTTCTTACTCCAATTCACTCGTTTGGTCAATTGTGTATAGAATTTCCTTGCAATGGTTGCTGTTTTCTTTTTTCTCTGTTTTCTTCGAACATATATTGATAAAATGGATGATTTCTGAAGTGTTAGAGATGAAAGTTGCATTACTGTTTTTTTTTTTTGTTTTTGTTTGAAATATAAGGAAATATATTTTTCCCCCTGCGAATATATTCATAAGATTTTTCAAAGCGAGGTCTTAGTTCTGGGTTCTCATGAATTCCTCCATTAGTCAAGTCAATTTGCGTTCACAAGGTTTTGGGGTAGTTTTGATTTCTTCGATATTATATGTTTTTTAAGGTGCTGAATCAAAATCTGAGGTTTGTCACCAAAATTTCGTGACTGAAAATTGAAAAAATGCAAAACAAATAAGTTAAAACTGGCGGAATAACATGAATAACCTCTCTATACAAGAAAAAAGTAAATGAAATTTACTTCAAATTCTTTTTTTGTCCGATGAAATGTTCTGGTCAAACGATAAATGACAATTGGTGTATTTTATCTGTTTCTGCAAAAACCCACTTTTTAAGATAGTTATAATTTCTTCGATTTCATATAATTTTGGTGGTGCTGAATCGATATCTGAGATTTTCCACCAAAATTTCCCAACAGAACATTGAAAAAAAAGGCGATCATTTTTTGACGGTTTTTTGCATATAATTCGAAAAATATCAATTTTTCTTGAATGATCTTCCTATATAAAATTTTGGATTTGAGTACTCTACTAGATGAATACTACGACAGTATTATTTCCTCAATATATTCATTGAAATCGATATAAGAAATAAACTAAATTTCAATAATTGATTTCGAGAATACTTCTTCCTAAACTGATTATGGATTTATAGTTGAGAGCCAGTTTGATTGTATTGGAAGAAGAATTTATTGAGTAGACGACATGCCATCAATAATGAAATAAAGTTTTGAAGTGGAAAAAGTGGGTTTTTGTAGAGACAGATAAAATGCGCCAATTTTCAACTATCGTCTGAGGCAGGACAGTCATTCGGAAAAAAAAGTTGCAGGGAATTTTATTTACTTTGTTTTTGTATAGAAAAGTCATTCACGAAATATTGATATTTTCCGAGTTATACAGGGTGTAATATGAGTGACTGGCCATAGCCTAGTGATGAATACAGGTCATCCAGACCTTTCAGAAAAGTAGCTTGTTTTGTATTCTAAGACTGTCAATTTCGGAGATAATGAAAATTGGCCTGAATTTCTAATCGTCATAAATTGGGAATCAAGAGTCCGATTTTGTTCAAATTTTGTGGGTTTATTCACTTCACTGCCCTGAAAATATTGAAAATACATTAATCGTTTTGGAGCGTTGCATGAAGTGAATGATCACACAAAATTTGAACAAAATCGGACTGCTGAATCCCAAGTTATGGAGATCAGAAATTCAGTCCAATTTTAATTAATCACCCTATATCTCAGAACCTAACAGTCTTAGGATACAAAACAAGCTACTTTTCTGATTGGTCTGGACGACGTGTATTCATCACTAGGCTATGGCCAGTCACTCATGTTACACCCTGTATGCAAAGAACCTCAAAAAATGGAATTTTTTACCTTTTTAGCATTTTTTGAATGTTCAATCAAGAAATTTTGGTGGAAAACCTCAGATTCGGATTCATCAACCCAACAAACATATGAATTCTAAGAAATCAACACAACCCGAAAACTTTCCTGTGAAAAACACATATTGACTGTACAGGGTGGGCAAATTTCGATGTTTTAGCACTACAACTTTTAAACCAGATGAGATAAACAAAATCTGATACCCCCTTCTCGGTCTCTTTTTCTGAAAAACTAACAAGGGCAGTATTCATTTTTGGCCACCTTCTTTTGTTTTCGAGTTATAAACGAAAACTGAAAAAATGGCGATATCGAAAAACATTTATATCTCCACTAATACGATGTTATATATTTTTGAAATCAGAAAAAATTAAGCTTTCAGAAAATGGCCCAAAAATCTAGTGTTCCCATTTGAGAAAACATAACTTTGGGTCATAGCTTCGTAATTAAAAACCCTTTTGAAAATACGAGCACGCTACTGGATAATACGTAAAAAAGTGCCTGTATAATGTTTCAATTTCAGAGCTCTATCATCAGTATTAGCGGAAATATAAATGTTTTTCGATATCGCCATTTTTCCGATTTTCGCTTATAACTCGAAAACAAAAGAAGGTGGCCAAAAATGAATAGTACCCTTGTTAGTTCCTCAGAAAAAGAGACCGAGAATGGGGTATCGGGTTGTGTCTATCTCATCTGGCTTAAAAGATGTAGTGCTGAAACATCGAAATTTGCCCACCCTGTACTACATTATTTAATTTCAAATAAGCATCATCACATTATCAAACAAATTAGACGAACAGAATGACACACTGGCTACCACAGAGAGACCAGAGAAATGAGAAGGCTTGATGACAAAAAAAAAACAAGCAGGGAACAAGTATAGTTTCAAAACTGCATAAGATTTGAGAGCATGGACAAATTTGAAAGAGGCCTACGTCCAGGAATGGACAAGTTGTGGCTTAGAAGAAGCATTATCACTAGCAATCCTCACGGGATAGCTCCATGATGTCAGATGACAAAAAGGTGGGTACTCCCGAGGCTGTCACGTGGGTTCAAACCCATCTGGCCTACCACGATAAAGCGAAAAGCGAGAGCTGAATTTGCCGCTATTACTCTGTGGACATACCATTTGAGAAATGAAGGGAATTATAATACCTTTTATATCAAAACGTTCTAAACTGCAATTAGACCGTTCAAATTCCGACTCTCCTCTCCAAATAAATTGTGAATATAAAATTTCCATCTGAAAGTCAAATGGCTTCATTAATATGTCTTGATCAAATAAAAACCAGGCCAGTTGAAGTGCTGCATTGTGAATGATTATTCCATTCGAGATAATTGTTCTCTTTCATTCTGAAGGGGAATTGTTATGCGGAGTCGAATTGATATCATCCTTAGGTTGACTAACAATAATAATCATTTTACCTCTTTAAAAGGTGAGCACTTTTATGTTTATCCTAAGTGTTGGGAATAATACCGGAATTGAATGCAGATGTCGATTCAGTTTTTTTAGTCAGACTTCATTGTTGTCTCAAGGACAAACAATTGCTGAATTGATATGTTGCGATCTAGCATATAATGGAAAAGGAAATTGTTTTCTCTTCGAAGGTAGTATTCATCCTACAGTTCATTTCGTCTGTAACGTAGGTCTTCAACTAGCACCTGGGACTTCTCTTCAATTTAAGAAATGGATGCAAATAAGGATTCTATTTATTTACATCCTTTTCAGGGTAATTGGAAGAGATGGTAGACTTTTTCGTTTTCTCGAAAATGATGTAAACAGTTTTCACAAATACATAAAAAACTTTTCGAGGACAGAGTTTGAAATTTAAGTAATGAATACATTATATTGATTTGATAAATTTGTCTCTATTCACAAATCAGAATCATGGAAGGACATTTTTAAATTTGTCTATCTTTATTAGTGGATTTAACAGGTCCATTCGAATTTTTTTCTTCTTCGTTTCATATTGAAAAAATATTCTGTGGTTAGTAAGAACAACTGAGATTATTTTTTCCGTGTTATAGCTATATATCTGAATTTTTCAATAACTCACTTCAACGATGAACTTTTGAGAGCACTCTCAGTTTGAACCAGCCCGAAAATAATGTTAAGATGCATAGTTAAGATAAAAAACTTCATTATAATGTGACTATCTTATTATTCTCGTATTTGAAAGATGTTCGCTGGTGTACAAAAATATAAAACGATAATATGGTATATTTCATCTCAAGCAATATTTTCTCCTAGACGAGAGTCTAGGAGGAATATGGTATAGTAAATTCATAGAATCGGAAAAGAGCTCTGTGCCCTTTCCACTGTGGCAAACTAGATACTTATGTCCGTTGTCAACCTCAATTGAAAACTATACTCTTGGAAATATGCATTTGGGAGGAACGTCAGATCGTTCCACATTCATCAATTATTCTAGAGAAAAGTTTGGGAGAATCTGCTCTCTTGAACTTGCAGCACTCAAAGGAATCGCAATTGCGAATTATTTTTCATGAATGATTCATGAAGTTAATGTATATTTCTTGATTCTACAGCCAACTAAGATTTACATTCCAACAGGCAGTTATATTTGAAAATTATGACGTGATCTGATTTTACTCAAAACAAAGATGTTAAAAATCTTATTTTCGTTCAACAGAAAATATCGTGAATTGAAAAGTAATAAAATGATGGATACATCTTTGTGAAGGTGAAAAAGTTATGGACATTTTTAATGTTTCATATAATAAATCAACAATTTGAGTTATTATTTGAATAAACATATACTGAAGCCGAAACCAACTAGAAAGTATAACTTGAAATTACTCGAATTCAGAAAACATTTGTATTTTGTTTCATTGAACGAGTAAGAAAAGAATTGTGTTATTTGCTTAAATTCGAAATGAGGTTTTTTTTTCCCACTCTTCATTAGGAACTTCAGAATTTTACAGTTCGAATAACATTTTTTTAAATTTTTTTATATATATACAGGGTGTCTTGGGAGTAACTGTACATACTCTTACCAGAGGTAAAGTAAGACTAGGTTAGTACAATCGACTGCAAAAATGTATTTCGGTCTTTCCTAAGAAAGCTAGAGGACGAGTTTGCATATTCATAGAAATATTGAAACCATCATCAGAACCAAACTCATGGGCGGAATTCAATGAAACTTGGGATTTTATTAGCAAATGTCGAGGTCGAGTCAGAGACATATTGATTTTTTCAATATTTGAGTACCGAACTCATTATTTCTCATTCAAAGTGTTCAGACTAACACTATCACTTTGTATTTTGAATTTGAAATCATTGTTGATATTTTCAAAAGAACATAAATTCAGCTTCAATATGCAGTATCACTCAAAGTTGTTTCATCTAACATTCTTTCTTTATAAATTTTTGAATTTGGCAAAGTTCGAAAAATTTGATGTATTCAGCATTAACCATAACCTTCAATTCTCCCCATAAAGAATTATCAAGTTAGTTAAGATCTGGAAATCGAGAAACCATAAAAAGGGTCTTCCTCGACATATCAACCTATTTGTATTATCAAGGTCATTTATCACTTCCAAACCGAAAAGGACTAACTTATCATGTTTTTTTTTTTTCAATTCAATTCAATTCAATTTATTCACCATAAAATGTTACAAACAATTAACACCACATACACTCGTACAACGAGTCTTCATCTTCAACCCAACCATACAAAAAAAAAAAAAAAACAAAAAAAACAAATCAAACGAGTGTATCATCGGTAAAATGACCCACACTAGAAATGAAAGAAATCATGTCTGTGTCGTGAATCATTCACCACATAATATAATACAGATGCATAAATCTGAATGGAGCAGATGATGTTGAAAATATATTCTTGTAATAAGAAAATGCCTTGAAGCATGCCGGGTTAAATATTTTGTAAGAAGTCAAGATGAACTTAACTTGCCAAGTGACCGTCAGAAATCTAAGTATTAAACCTTAAATCTTACTCCAGGAATATCTCCTACAGCATGACCTTTCCTACCAGCAACTAATACTTCGTCATTTTTTTCTATGTGATTTAAACAACCGTCCCTAGGTATAAAAGCTGTATTTTTTTTTGTTTTTGATCAATTGAACCCTAACACATTTTCGGATGGCTGCAATAGATTGCTTAGCTTCAACACCACTGTAAAATAAATGTTCAGTAAAAATGGAAAATTCTTGAAAAAATACATTAGCAACAGAACAAAAAATGCATTCACCAAGTTTTGAAGATAGTAATTCTCACATCACAACGAAGGCCTTCTGTGATAGGATAAAAATACCATTCACAAGAAAACATTCGATGGGACGTAAAAATATATACGAAAATTGACTTGGAAAATATATATGAATTACATAACTGTAGGGATCATAATATTCATAATTCTAAAGAAAAAAGCCTGGAACACGATAAAATTGCAATGTATCTTGGAGATGGGAAGTTCTATAATAATTGGACAAAAATTGATGCATCCTAATAGTATTTCTGGAATGGTTGATAAAACATGCATTAGCAACATGACAATAAATATATTCACCAAGTTTTGAAGATAGTAATTTTCACATCACAACGATGCTTGCCTGTCATTGGATGAAAAATACCATTGACAAGAAAACAATCGCTGGGGACGTAAAAATATATACAAAGAATGACTTGGAATAAATACATAAATTACATAACTTAGGGATTATATCAGAGCATGAAAGCAATCAAATTTGTTTCCAAATGGTTCAAAACCCAATTTGATCTAGCCCAGTTCAAAATCAAACACAAAAAAGAAAAATTCACAATTAGTGGTCTCCAAGCCTATATTTATTCACATACAAAATTCTAAAGTAAAAAGCCTGGAACACGATAAAATTGCAATGTATCTTGGAGATGGGAAGTTCTATAATAATTTGACAAAAATTGTTGCATCCTAATAGTATTTCTGGAATGGTTGATAAAACATGCATTAGCACATGACAATAAATACATTCACCAAGTTTTGAAGATAGTAATTCTCACATCACAACGATGCTTGCCTGTCATTGGATGAAAAATACCATTGACAAGAAAACAATCGCTGGGGACGTAAAAATATATACAAAGAATGACTTGGAATAAATATATAAATTACATAACTGTCGGGATCATATCAGAGCATGAGAACAATCAAATTTGTTTCCAAATGGTTCAAAACCCAAATTTATCTAGCACTGTTCAAAATCAAATACAAAAAAGAAAAATTCACAATTAGTGGTTTCCAAGCCTATATTTATTCACATACAAAATTCTAAAGTAAAAAGCCTGGAACACGATAAAATTGCAATGTATCTTGGAGATGGGAAGTTCTATAATAATTTGACAAAAATTGTTGCATCCTAATAGTATTTCTGGAATGGTTGATAAAACATGCATTAGCACATGACAATAAATACATTCACCAAGTTTTGAAGATAGTAATTCTCACATCACAACGATGCTTTCCTGCAATTGGATGAAAAATACCATTCACAAGGAAACATTCGATGGGATGCAAAAATATATACGATAAATGACTTGGAATAAATACATAAATTACATAACTGTAGGGATTATATCAGAGCATGAAAGCAATCAAATTTGTTTCCAAATGGTTCATAACCCAAATTGACCTAGCACTGTTCAAAATCAAACCAAAAAGTGAAAATTCACAATTAGTGATCTCACAGCCTACATTTATTCACATACAAGATTCTAAAGTAAAAAGCCTGGAACAGGATAAAATTTCAATGTATTTCGGAGATGGAAAGTTCTATAATAATTTGACAAAAATTGATGCATCCTAATAGTATTTCTGGAATGGTTGATAAAACATGCATTAGCAACATGACAATAAATATATTCACCAAGTTTTGAAGATGGTAATTCTCACATCACAACGAAGTTTTCCCGTGAGAGGATAAAAATACCATTCACAAGGAAAAATTCGATGGGATGCAAAAATATATACGATAAATGACTTGGAATAAATAAATAAATAACATCACTGTAGGGATCATATCAGAGCGTTAGACCAATCAAATTTGTTTCCCAATGGTTCAAAACCCAAATTTATCTAGCACTGCTCAAAAACAAACACAAAAAGTGAAAATTCACAATTAGTGGTCTCACAGCCTACATTTAATCACATACAAGATTCTAAAGTAGAAAGCCTGGAACACGATAAAATTTCAATGTATCTTGGAGATGGGAAGTTCTATAATAATTGGACAAAAATTGATGCATCTTAATAGGATTTCTGGAATGGTTTATAAAACATGCATTAGCAACATGACAATAAATACATTCACCAATTTTTGAAGATAGTAATTCTCACATCACAACGATGCTTTCCTGTAATTGTATTAAAAATTCCATTCACAAGGAAACATTCGATGGGACGCAAAAATATATACAAAGAATGACTTGGAAAAAATATATAAATAACATAACTGTAGGGATCATATCAGAGCATGGGACCAATCAAATTTGTTTCCAAATGGTTCAAAACCCAAATTTATCTAGCACTGTTCAAAATCAAACCAAAAAGTGAAAATTCACAATTAGTGATCTCACAGCGTACATTTATTCACATACAAGATTCTAAAGTAAAAAGCCTGGAACAGGATAAAATTTCAATGTATCTTGGAGATGGGAAGTTACATAATAATTGGACAAAAATTGATGCATCCTAATAATATTTCTGGAATGGTTGATAAAAAAATTTATTTATTTATCAGACATGACTACATAAACTAAGAGCTCATTTTCACTGTGATAGTACTACCACGATAGAGCTATTTTGATGGTAACTAATGTAGAAACTATCACCAAATAAACTACTTGCTGGCTTCTATTGTGATAGTTACTTTCACCGTAAAAATGAAATAGAAACCTTCAGAGATCAATTGTGAATTGTTAGGAACAAGTATTCATCAAGTCCAGAAAAATAACACAAAGAATCATAATATGGAATAATAATATAAATTACGGAATTAGTGGTCTCACAGTGTACATGTATTCACACATAGGCTTCTAAATTAAAAAGCCTGGAACAAGATTGCAATTATCCCAATGATAAACTATTTCATATATTGAAAAATTATTTTCATATACTAGACGTTCCTGCGTTTCAAAGAAGATTTGACTCTTTATATTCATTCACCACTTTCACGAGATATCTTACTCCTGAATAAATCAAATTTTTCGAACTTTGTCCATTTTCACAAATTCATAAAAAAAGAATGTTAGATGTAACAACTTTGAGTGATACCGCGTATTGGAGCTGAATTGATGTTATTCTTGAAAATATGAACAATGATTTCAAATACAAAATACAAAGTGTTATTTTCAACCTGAACACTTCAAATGAGAATTAATGAGTCCGGTCCTGGAATATTGAAAAAATTATGATGTATCTGACTCGACCTCGGCATATGTTAACTACATTCCAAGTTACAATAAATTCCGCCAGAAAGTTTGGTTCTGATGATGGTTTCATTATTTCCATGAATATCCAAACTCACCCTGTAGCGGTCTTAGGAAAGGCAGAAATTAAGTTTTTGCAGTCAATCCATACTCACCTAGTCCTACTCTACCTGTGGTAAGAGTATGTACAGTTACTCACGGGACAGCCTGTATATTATTATACACTGTGTCCGTAAAGTATGGAACAAATTCATTTTTAGCTAAACAGAACATTTTAAAAATTAATCCTGAAACATGTCGATTTTTCATTTTAATTCACCGTATTTTAAAATAATAATCTAATATACAGGATGAATTACTTTCGAGTAATGACGTCACCGTCATTTTTTTTTAAATGGAACACCCCCATTTCGTCTCAATTTCCTGATAACTCTAGCTGAGCTGATTCCAAAAATGTATCACATGTTGATTCCAATTGGTACAGGGTGAACAAAAATACAATAGTTTTGTGTGTGCTCATAAAGTAACGCGTAACATTCTTCATCAGTTAAATTAACAATATTGTCAAAAATACTTATTGTCAAGCGTCAATTGGTTTGAATGTAGCACCCTGTAGTTTGTTACATTTTTAATATTAAATAATTTCTTTCAT
The DNA here is from genome assembly GCF_914767665.1 of Harmonia axyridis. Lineage (NCBI taxonomy): Eukaryota > Metazoa > Arthropoda > Insecta > Coleoptera > Coccinellidae > Harmonia > Harmonia axyridis. The sequence goes on from NC_059508.1 coordinate 6,064,594, forward strand.
ATTCTTTCTGCTAGACCACAAGTACCAAACATGTTATTAATTATTATTATTAATCTAAAAATGTAACAAACTACAGGGTGTTACATTCAAACCGATTGCCGCTAGAGAATAAGTATTTTTCATAATATTGTTAATTTAACTAATAAAGAATGTTACGCGTTACTTTATGAGCACACACAAAACTATGGTTTTTTTTGTCCACCCTGTACCAATTGGAATCAACATGTGATACATTTTTGGAATCAGCTCAGCTAGAGTAATCGGAAAATTGAGACAAAATGGAGGTGTTCCATTAAAGAAAAATGACGTCATTACTCGAAAGTTTTTCACCCTGTATATTAGATAATTATTTTAAAATACGGTAAATTAAAATAAAAAAACGACGTGTTTCAGGATTATTTCTTAAAATGGTCTGTTTAGCTAAAAACGAATTTGTTCCATACTTTACGGACACAGTGTATATTCGAAAATGGAGGTTATACTCTCGCCTTCCTGGAGACAAAATTGAAAATTGTGGGTTTGTTAGCCGCGGTCTAGACGGTTTTTCACCAGATGTTCCGCTTTCAACAACGATAAGCATCTTCAAAGGTTTCTAGGTAGAAGATTGTAACTAGACGCTGGAATTCACAGATGGGGAAATCCAACGGGAACATTTCGACCATGAACGACTTCAATTTCCCTCAAAATTTGGAATAAATATAAAAACAAGCATGCCTATATGAAATTTCGAATCCAGATCGAACATAATTATTTTCGGAATTAGAGGTTACAAAACTTCGAGTATATCGTGTATCCCCGATAATTTTAGTTTCCCGCCCACACAGCAAGTAAAACCCTACCATATAGATTAAACTATCACATAAATTCGTAAGGAGTTTCAAGCTGTAGGATGACATAAATTATAACTGTAATCGATAATGATCGTTGTATGTGCAGGAACTTTGTTTCTACTTAATCCAATATCCATTTAACAAAGACCAACGGATTACCAACCGGAAATTGATGAATATCGGATATTTGATTATAATTTGAGATCAATGGGCAGAGTGCCTCTTGAGTTCGAGCGACAGAATATGGATGTAAAAAAATTTGAGTAGGTCCTCATTGCCCTTCAACAGTAAAGTTTATACACAGCAACAAGTACACAACACTCAGTTTTGATAATTACGTTACTGACATTGATCGCCACTGGAAACAAAGGGAAATATTCCACAATAGTTCAGCTTCAAGCATGTCCTTCAAAAGTTATTGAATCCAGAAGAACACTTATATTTCCAATGGAATTATTCGAAAACTCCAAGTGTTGTGTTAACAAAATGTTTTGCACCAATCGGATGGTAAATAACATTCCTACTCATTGTAGCTTCGCTTTGATCTCTACTTTCGTTTCTCCGAATATCCGAGTATACGTATATTTATTATTTGATATAATTTTTTCATTTTCCCAAATGATTTATTTTCAGACTTTCGAATTGAATTTGAATGCAACTATTTAAAACGAAAGCTCCTAACTTCAAGTTAGGACTTTTCTCATTTACGTTTCTCTCGATTTATAATCGAATATAAAATTTGAAAAATAGGAAATTTGAGGCGTTTCCATTATTTATCTTTTCCCGAGTCCTGTCGAATATGCATTCCTCATGAATTGTGGATTCTATTCAAATAGAAAGTAAGTATATTTATGAAATGAACCTCCGTATATAAATTATGGAAATTTGTTTCATTCGAACTGAACTAGATACATCATATACCAGTGTGCCCGGTCCCTGAGTGCATTGAAATTCAGTCGGCAAAAATGAACTAACAAGTTTGAATTATATGGTTTTATTGAAGGAAGCGGTAGATGCTCACGATAGAAATCGAAAAAGAGGAGGAACATAAGAGAACTCTCCAACTTCGAAGATAAATAATGTTGCTGAGGGTCAATATATAACATATAAGTTGTAGAAACTTCAACTAACTATAAATAGTGGCTTTCCTTTATATTTTTTCTCGACATTGTTTTCGTTTTAGAACTGGCCTAAGTGGGAGAGAAAATGTGATAAATATCACACAATTTCAGCCAAATATACAACTTCAAATGCACCTTGAGCTCCAAGAAACATATAAAAAAACCATATTCTTGCATTATTCTTAACAATAAATACTCGATTTCAAAAACCAATATCTTAAGGTTATTGTCGAAATTGTGAATATATTCATGAGATGAATTGATAGTGCAGTGAAATAGAAGTTTGTTAATAATACTGTTTTTTCTTTATAGAGTTGGCGAGGCTGGTGAATGGGATGAAGTTCCTGGAATTCTTACACCTTCCAATGGCAGCTTTTTCACAGTAACAGGTTTGAGACCTTATACCGTCTACAGTTTTCGAGTTGTAGCAGTAAACATCATGGGCGTTAGTAAGCCAAGCAAAGAATCCTATTACATGGTCACTCTCAGAGAGGGTAAGTTCCATTAATACTTTAGGGATCGATTGAGGAAAATTTCAAACGATGCGATATACGGTAGTCTCAAATATACATTGGCGTACAACTCTGCTCCCGCCGTTTTGTTCCAAAATTCGAGGCTTCATTGTAAAAAACTGGTTCTACATTCATGATTCGAAGTATTTTCCATCTCTGGTCCTAATTTCTCTTATCTTTCGGGCAGCGTACGAATCCTGCGTTGAAAAAGCTAGTCATCTTTTGAAGCGATCCACGAATTGATCAGATTTTTAACTTCTTTATAAAACCGGAAGTGCTGGTCAGCCAGGCCGTATGCCATTGATCGAAACAAGTGATAGTCCTAGGGAGCAACGTCTGGAGAATACGGCAGGTAGGGTGCCACTTCCCATTTCAACGTATCCAAGTATGTCTTGACCACTTTCGCAACATGGGGTCGAGCATTGTTATACTGTAAAATCACTTTATCATGTTTGTCGTTGAATTGTGGCCGTTTGTCTTTCAATGCTCGGCTCAAATGCATTAATTGCGTTAGTTAATGATCGCCTGTGATTGTTTCAGTCGGTTTTAACAATTCATAATACACCAGGTCGAGCTGGTCCCACCAAATACTGAGCATGACCTTGGAACCGTCAATATTCGGTTTGGCCGTCGACGTGAAAGCATGACCGGGATATCCCTATGATTTTCTGCGCTTAGAATTATCGTAATTTTCCGTCTCTAATCACAATGCGATGCAGAAATATCTTCCGTCTTTGGCTTGCAGCTGTTCACAACCAAATAAACGCCGTTCAACATCTCTCTGCTTCAACTCGTACGGCACCCAATTTCCTTGTATCAAAATCATTCCCATGATTTTCAGGCGTTTTGAAATGGCTTGTTGCGTCAATCCCAATGATCCTGTCAATTCTTGTTTTGTTTGACACGAGTCTTGATCACGTAATGCCTTAAATTCGACATCTTCGAAAACCTTCGCTCTTCCACCGCCATGCTGATCTTCGACATCAAAATCACCATTCCTGAAGGGTGGAAACCACTCTCGGCACGTTCTTCCACTAATAGCAGCCTCACCATAAGTATTTGAGAGCATTCGATGAGCCTCAGCCCCAGATTTCTTCATATTAAAACAGAAAATTAAAACCTCCCAAAAATGACGAGAATTTGGCTCGTAAGTTGACATGTTTAATCAAGAATAACTCTATGATGAAGACACAAATCGACTTATATTTCGCTGGCGTTATGTATTCTAATACCTAAGCTTATTGTATGACAACTAAGATGTATTTATTTCGACTACCACCTACTGATACAGCCATCTATCGCAAAACGGCGGAAGCAAAGTTGTACACCATATTAAAAATAAAAATAATTGTATTAGTTTCATTGGAAACTAATATTATTATTCTCATACCGAGATAAATTTTGAAATTATTTCTCAAAAACAGGTTGTTGTGCTACTTTTGAAATACTTGTACGATATATTGAAATTTTTATTTTACACCTAATGAATTCTTTGTTTCGAAATTGTCAGAAAAACAACAATTTAATCAGTCGTATTTACGGAACCCCTATTCGGATTTTGCCCATCACCATATTACATTTCGGTCTTCGCAATCAGAACTTACCCTGAAACTTTCAAGTTTCTAGATTTCAAAATATCTAGACGATCAAACAATTCCAATAATGGAGAGATAATAGTATATTATTCAAAGAGCGGTAATATAGGTCATAACTCACGCAGATGAAGTTTGCAGCACGAGCCGCAGACGAGTGCTCTAATTCATCAAGTGAGTTATGACCATTACCGCAATTTGAATACTATACTTTATCTACGACATTATCAATAAATACTAAGAAACAAATACAGACTCAGAATATAGATAGAAGGAACGGAGAGTAAACATTTGTGCTCGATCCCGAGTACAAGAGAGATGGAAACTTAGTGTCGCCAATTACAATCGAACTAGCTTTGTCTAGACCGAATCCAGTACAGAGTACAGAGATAGAACTTTATTGAAAAACCTTAATAGTTGCCTATAACAATGCCAATTTTAGATTGTAATTAGTCATTTTGTTCATTGATAAAATTAAGTGTGAATTTTGACCAACCAGTACAAATTTTTGCGTTTTTAGTTTTTGTGATCGACGTTTAAGAAATGACGTTAATTTAAAATTCTCTATATTGATTCCATTATTCATGTTGAGTGTGCTTCTTGGCATGGAGTGGATTGTCCATAGAGACTATGCTTTATATTTAGTGCTAAGTTCACTGAAATATACCAAAAAACATTCCCTGTAAACGATGACTTGATGTTGATCTTGAAAATTTTTGTAAACTCTTTGATATGTTTTTAGGCAAGTAATTCTGTATGGTAACATTAGCTGTTCGTCTTTTCCAAATGTATATACCTACATATAATATTTCATCTTCACTATCTGAATTAATCGTTTTCAGCAAAACATTCACAATAATTAGATATCAACTTAATTTGAAAACGTCAAAATTATTAAAGTGACATTCCTTCGGATATTCCTCCCCTCAATAACAATAATGGAATGTTCCCTTTCGGCCGAACGAATAGAAGCAGAGAAGTATAGAAGCACAGATCCATCTTTTCCGATTTATTCTAGTGAGTTGTTATAACTCACGCTGTTTGTTAATAGATACTATTAATTGCTCAAAAGCGGTTGAATAATGAATACATAATTCAATAGGAATAGATGAAGAAAATTGGATCAATTTCGTGGCTTTCTTCAGATTAAAGCAGATGTTCAAATCCACAAAATGAAGATATCATGTGATATCGAAGCCAACACGTTCAATTTTGGCACAGCCGTGGCGAATGCTAATGCAGATTAGGAAATTCGATATTCAGTGCTAACATGCCAAAACCTGGCTGTCCCTCATCTCACTCCTCCAAGTTTCAGAATATGAGTTGCCAATGTAATATCCAAGAATGAGCCACATAATTGTTACGCTGATTGCATTATGATGCAAAATTGTGAGGGAAGCTCAGGAATTTGAGGGTGCAGAAGAAAGCTAATGAGTTACAACTCCAACAGACTTAAATATGAAAATCCGTCATTCTCTGGTTTGTTGAGTGGCATCTCTTGTTTCTGACAATTTGATTTCAAGGGAAACTCCTAATCTCATTGTGCAAATGGCAATGGCCCCCATTATATTCTATGAAAGTACAAATATTAAGTAAGATGGAGTTCTAAGTAATTGAAAACATAAGTTAAACCAAATGAAATAAAACAAAATTTGGGGAAATTAATTAGGTTTTGATTCCTTTCATGAGGGATTTTTTTGAGTAAAGACAGAATCTATTCAATAAACAAAACCCAATCATATAGTAACTGACAGAGAAACTGCAATACCCAGATGGGGCTATTTTAATTTTAATTTGTTTTTTGGTGGAACATAGAAAGTATAACAAGGAGTAAATGATTGAAATTTGGCGAAAAAACGAGGGGTTCATAATTTTTTTTCAATGAATTTGTTAATAATGTGCTTGTCCACCGCGATTTTCTATACACTCACCAATTCCTCTCGGCATTGATGCAATAAATAAATGAATAAATGAATAATGTACATAACGCTGAACATCCAGCTGAGGTTCACGTCTTTCTCCCAGACGTCGTCTAACCCTTCTTCGGCCATCATGTGGACCCAAAGGGAATCGTGATTCATCAGAAAAGACGACCTGATGCCATCACACATTCCAATGTTGACGTTCTCTGCACCACTGTAATCGTTGCCGGCGATGCTCAACCGTCAGGGATAACACAAGATAGGTTCGATAATGCTGCAGTCCAAAAAACCTTATCTGGCGGTAAACCGTTCGGACAGTTACAGGATGATCTTGTTCTTCTAACCACTCATCAGTCAAACATCAGGTTGTCGCAAATCGGTCTCTAATGGCCATAAGTCTTAGACGTCGATCTTGAACTTCATTTGTGCCCTTCGACATCCGATGCCTACTCTTCTTCCATTCTGGGCATTATCAAACCACGCTTGACAACATTTCATAAAATTAGTTGAATTTCTGTTCGTACGGTTAGCGATTTCTCGAAATGACAACCCCGCCTCCCGTAGACCAATAATTGGACCTCTTTCAACTTCACTTAGCTCACGTGCTCTAGGCATTTTAACAACAACTGAACATCGACTTAGGATCTCCTCGAATAGCTGGTTTGTTGTAAAATTTAAAGAACTTGCAAAAAATGACTACATTATCTAAGTAACGAAAATTGTCTACATGAAAAAACCTTCAGGTTTTTTTTTCGAATTCAATCATACTATCTATGTTTCACCAGAAAAAAAAATTAAAATTCGAACAGCTCCTTCTGGGTGTTGCAGATCTTTGTCAGTTAGTATATTTGAAATGAAACTCTGCAAATTTCAAACAATGATTTACCAATATTAATGGCTTGATTTTGGCCTTCAAAATTTTTGGATTCTAATCCGATCAAGAAATATCAATGCGTTATAAAATTCATTCAATTCCAAACAAATAGGGCTTTTAGTTTCAGAGATAAGCTAAGCAGGGCAAACATACGATTTTGTTGTTCAATTTCTGATTATTTACATGTAAATTGTGAACATTTCAGTAACGATTACAAATTGAAAATAATAAACCAAAAGAAATGCCTTATCAATTACAGTTTAGAGGTAAGTGATTCCGTAAAGAATTCTTAAAGCAATAAATATTTCTAGTTGAATATAGTACATGTCGTAAATTCCCTTGGATAAAAAGGGACAAGCTCCCAAACTAGATAGCGTCGTTCAGAAAATATCAATAATACATAGGTTCTTACGAGCACTCCTGAATTATTTATGTTTGTAGTAGTAACAGACACAACAAAGGCAAAATCAAGATAAAATCAGATTTCCTGGTTCAGATTAACAAAGCTTATATAACTCTGTTTGCTTTATTTCCTCTTGATAAATCGAATTTATCAAAATCATGGAAATTTATTTTGTTATGAAAGCGAGTTGGTGGTGGATCATTTTTTTCGGGCAATATTTTTTTAATGATTTCTATTACTGTTTCAGTAAAAAAAGGTTTATCTAGATTATTGGTGGTATTTGGATATGTGCGTTATATTCTAGCTAACAGAAAAGTTCTCAGATTGTTTCTTCAAATGTGGTTAATACAAAAGTTAGTTATTCAATACAGTCCAGCAAAATATTTCTTGTAGTATAAATTGTTCCAAAAAATGCCGAAACAGGTCAATTTTTAATTGGAAGGGGGACATCTTGCGATTGAAAATCGCTTCAAGCAACATCTCAAAAAAATTTGGGTCGAGTGACACATAATTTTTAAGGTTTTGCGATTCTAAATATGACTATGTCAAAAAAAAAATTTGTTTCGCGTTCTTTCGGGTTTTAAAAATTTGTTTGACTGATGGGCAAAGAGTTTCTCAACTAATTTTGTTCAATAAGATGTTGGAATATCCTATCGTTCATTTCCAGATAGTAATAGTGTTTGCTCAACATTTTCTCTGACTCATTGAAAAGTACTTCTTGCAGTTAATAGTTCTTTTGTTGATGTTGATCCTTCAATCACAACTATGTGCTACAAAATGAAGATGATATCATGGAATAAGAATGTAATTACTACCTCGGCAATTTCAAATCTTAATACGTTCAGAAATTGGATCACTCAATTTCTTACAGCAATCACATCCAACTAGTTTTACATGCAAAAATGACCGTCAAACTGATACACTGAGTACAAATACATAACATAAACATTAAACGAAAGAATGTTGAAAAATAATGCACAGTGTTGCTATTTTGATCATTTTGAATTGCCCTTTATATGTAGAATGGCGAAACTTGACTACAAGTATGACTTAAGATTCTTGAGGGAGTTGCTTAGGGAAATGATGATGATGAATTTGTTGTGATCAAGATGTTTCCCATCAAATTAAAATTGGCCTGTCTCATTTTCACGGAAATATTCAGCTGGGCTGTGGACCACTCTGTTTACTATTGTAGTAACTGTGGTTTCAAATACACTGCGCAAAAGAATTAACGCACATTATGGAAATCTCAAATTTATTCTACAACTGAAGGTGTTCTCAATGATAATTATTTTTATCAGAATTATGCATGCATATGTTATCCACTTTCAACGTTTTTCTTCAATACAGATGTTTTTTCCCAGCAGGAATAAAAAAAGATGAGATTATTTGATTTTGAATGTAATGGCTCCATTCTGAAATCAGTTGTTCTCGATCAATTCTAGTGATCAATAGTTTTTCTTTCGTTTGATTTTCTACACTCGATCGCTATGCAACGCGAAACACGCAAGCGGTAGTTTTGCGAGAAGAAGGGTGGACATACACAAGAATTGCAGAAAGGTTTGGAGTTTCCCATACAAGTGTGTCCAGAATGTTGCAGCAATTCAGGGAGACAGGTATGAATGTCCGAAGACCAGGACAGGGAAGACCACGGGTAACAACTGCCATTCAAGAACGTTACTTGAGAGTTTCTTCGTTGAGGCAACCGCTCGCCTCCTTCAAAATCAGCTTGAGCAAACTCATGGGGTGCAAATTAGCACTCAGACAATAAGAAATCGCCTCAGAGAATATGATTTAAGGCCTCGTGTCGTGGCAAGAGGCCCAGCTCTTACCCCAGCCAATCGAAGGGCGCGTTTGGATTTTGCGAGAGAGCATATCCATTGGAAAGAGGCTGATTGGGAAAGAGTTCTCTTCACAGATGAGTCTAGATTCTGCCTCTACTATTGTGATCGACGTTTCCTTGTATACAGACGTCCACATGAAAGACATGCTCAGTGCACTCTTTCTCAATCAGCCTCTTTCCAATGCATATGCTCGCTCGTAGAATCCAAACGCGCCCTTCGTTGGCTGGGGTGAGAGCTGGGCCTCTTGTCGCGACACGAGGCCTTAAATCATATTCTCTGAGGCGATTTCTTATTGTCTGAGTGCTAATTTGCACCCCATGAGTTTGCTCAAGCTGATTTTGAAGGAGGCGAGCGGTTGCAAACCCTTGTCTCAACGAAGAAACTCTCAAGTAACGTTCTTGAATGGCAGTTGTTACCCGTGGTCCACCCTGTCCTGGTCTTCGGACATTCATACCTGTCTCCCTGAATCGCTGCAACATTCTGGACACACTTGTATGGGAAACTCCAAACCTTCCTGCAATTCTTGTATATGCCCACCCTTCTTCTCGCAAAACTATCGCTTGGGCATATTCCTCTGTAGAAAATCAAACGAAAGAAAAACTATTGATCACTAGAATTGATCGAGAACAACTGATTTCAGAATGGAGCCATTTCATTCAAAATCAAATAATCTCACCTTTTTTTATTCCTGCTGGGAAAAAACATCCGTATTGAAGAAAAACGTTGAAAGTGGATAACATATGCATGCATAATTCTGATAAAAATAATTATCATTGAGAACACCTTCAGTTGTAGAATAAATTTGAGATTTCCATAATGTGCGTTAATTCTTATGCGCAGTGTAAATTGAAATGACGATTTAACTTACAGAATTAGAATGAGTTAATTCTTCGGGTATAAAAATTTGATCACCACCATTGTTGATTGTCGGCTAAATGGCGATTGATTGTTCTTCCCCATTACATAGTGATTAGCAGCGTCAACTCTGGTAATGGACACAGCTAATTCAAGCCCAATGTCAACTTCGAATTACAAATGTGGTTGATCTGTTATTTATTCCGTCAAACGACCGGCAAGGATTTGCGAACGAAGAAGGATATGAATTTTATATCAATCCTAAATAAGCAAGTCGAGGTAGATGCATAGCTTTAACTATCATTATATAAACGTTCAGCTAGAATTCCCTGTTGGATTCAATTTAGTCCGGCAAATATTTGTTCTCATGTTAGGAGTCTGATATCGAAGAGCCGGTTCTAGAGCAGTTTTTCGAAGATTATGATTCTGTTTAACTCGGCTTAACCATTCGTTCAACCAATCCACTTTTAATTGCCCGTTAACACCTGGCAAGCTCAATCTGTTGATTTTAATCGTTTCGTTAACCCAGTAATACAAACCACAACAATAAAAATCATATATTTGTAGGATCCAGTTATTGTTTCCTGTAAAAAATTGAGATGGTCAACCGGATGCTTGGAGACTTATTAGTTTCTCTGATTTGTCGAGGGTATGACGGTTTCAATGAATTTACAGGGAACGAATTGTTATTGTACATATAATGTGAAAATAATATAATGTGTTATTCTTCGAGGTGTCGAAGATATGTCAAGAGTTGTAAATCTTGAAGAGATTTATTGGGGGGTTGAGAAAGTTCGAAGACAATACGGTCGTACCAGATGTGTCACATCTGTGTATCAGGTTCTAGTCCTTCGGGAATATTCGATTTCCAGGAATCCGCGAAGATCTTTGTGGGCAGTACGGCAAAGCTCTTATTGGACTAGGGGATGGTTCTTTCCCCTAAGTGTGTGGTCAAGCCGAAAGAAGGGAGGTCGATATTCGAGACAGGGAAGTTGAAATCGGCAGAGAGCACAGTTCAAATTAAGCCGAAGACGGGTACAGTTCAACTTAAGCCGAGGACAGAAAAAGTTCGGTCGGTCAACTTAAGAACAAATCAAAGACGAGACGACCGAAAACTTGAAGTACGACGAAGACGTGATAAACAAAGACGTTTCGAGTAATCAGCAAACGAGTTAAAGACGAAGAAACTTGTAATTAAGACGTAATTAGGATCTTCTCAATACTGAGTTTGTACTGTATGAGTGCGGCTTTGTAAATAGATGTAAATAATTGAAAAGAGTTCAATTACTACAAATCCAATAAAGTCACGGAGAAAAAAACGAAAGGCCAGGTAATCGACTCATACCTCTAGACGATCGATTAACCAAGCCTACATATTCATACAAGGAGAATCTTCCCAGATCATTCAGGGATATCTCACAAGAATATTATGAAAAAAATTCGGAAATATGTGATAGCCACTCAGTTTTTATATCATACAAAAAAGATTTCCACTTGTCTATTATATAAATAGCAATTGTTTCGATACACAGACTATTGGTTTTCAGTTTTCAAAAATGTAATTATCTGTATATTCTTGAATTAAGTGTGGTTATTCTTTGCTAGCCCGATAGATGGCGCATCTTGGGACATAAACCAACCGTCCTACGGCAGAATCACCACGCTCCGCTAGCAAGGAGAGATCGGGAGATCTGGGCGGCCATGCCAAAAGATTCGTATGAGTCGCTTCGAAAAAGTTTAAACTAACTCTGGCAAATTGAAGTCGGGCATCATCTTGCTGAAATGTTGGATTCTCGAACCGGTTAAGGTGAGGGAGAACATATGGCTCAACCATTTCTTGAAGGTAATGCAGCGCTGTCATTTACCTCGAATAAAGACTAAAGAAGACCTACTTGCATGAGCAATAGCATCATCAACATCAAACTGAGGTTCACGTCTTTCTCCCCGATGTCGTCTAACCCTTCTTCGGCCATCATGTGCACCTAAGGAGAATTAGAGATTCATCAGAAAAAACGACCTGATGCCATTTGACATTTCAATGTTGACGTTCTCTGCACTACTGTAATCTTTGCCGGCGATGCTCAACCATCAGAGGTAACATAAGATGGGGTCTATAATGCTGCAGTCCAAAAGACCTTATCCGGCGGTAATTCGTTCGGACAGTTACAGGATGGCCTTGTTCTCCTAACCACTCATCAGCCAAAGATCGAGTTGTCGCAAATCAGTCTCTAAAGTCTTAGACGTCGATCTTGAAATTCATTTGTGCCTCTTCGACGTCCGGTGCCTACTCTTCTTCGATTTTGGGTATTATCAAATCACTCTTACAACATCTCATAACAGTAGTTGTATTTCTGTTCGTACAACCCTGCCTCTCGTAGACCAATAATTCGATCTCTTTCAAATTTACTAACAAAGTAACGAAAATTGTTCACATGAGAAAACCTTCACGATTCTTTTCTCCAAATTCAATAATTTACTCCTTGCTATACTATCTATGTTTTACCCAAAAAAAAAAAATTCAAATTCAAATAGCTCCTTCTGGGTGTTGCAGTTTCTTTGGCAGTTAGTATATATGATAAAGATATATTATTGTGAAGGGAAATGTATTTTGATATTTACATCAAATATCTAAAATTACCTCAACTTTCAATGGTTGCATCATGCATCTTTTATAAAAAAGCCCCACATGCACAAAGCCATAAATTGCCCAAATTCATTTAATGTTTTCCTTCAAATATTATCCTTGGTAGAATCATCCACAATTGGTTTACATGTGGGAGGTCGACTACTTGCAGAAATTCATTCTTTTGTCATTTTACAGAAAGCATTGCTTATTGTTGCTCATTATTCATTATAGGAAATACTATACATTTAGCCTAATACGTCTGATCAGAGCATAATGCACTCTATTTTTATTTCAACAAAAGTTCTATCCCTAATGGACAAAATCGTATATTAACTTTCATAAATAACATTCTATATAAAATTTCGTTTATGAGACTTTTCAGCCTTTATGACTTAGAAGAATTAGATCAATCTTCGTGATACCGACTCGTGATTATAAATGATTCGAATTGAAATATGATTCCTTATTGAGTACTCGTCAATCAGATCTGATCTAAAATATATCTTGCAATAATATGATAATACTACTAGGAAATAAAGGCATGTAAAAGTAATTCAGGAATTGGATAAATCTGCAGGATGTATCTGAAAAAGAGTGCAAACTTCTCTTTGAAGTATAGTAGAGCAAAAAACCACAACGGACAGACCATTGTTATTTTATAAAAGCTGAAAGTAACCACAACACAACCTAAATTCTATCGTCGCTTATCGTCTTTACCTGTGTAGCGGACATGCACAGAAAAACTTTCAGCTTTTATAAAATATCGAAGGTCTAGCCAGCGTGGGATCTTGGGCTATAGAATATCATACGATTTGGGAATAAATTTTGTTCAGGCATATTTCTTCAATTAGATACCATATCGAATGAATTTTAGGGGTGCTTCCTATAAAATTTTCTTTAAAAAATACGCTTAGTTACTACGGAGATCAAGTTTGGTCGATGTGCAAAAAATCACTTTGAATACAGATTTTCGAAAATCTGCCCTGCATCATATTTGATCCATGTAACATTCATCCTGAATAAAGTTTGTATAGAAATATACATATGATTGATCTACCCTTTGCAAACAGGCTAATCCAAAAGCCTGATTTATATCCTTTCATTCGGGAATTTCGAATATGCGAATCAATTCGGTGCAAATACAAAGTTACCTACATCGTTGAATCCTAAGCCTGAATTTAGTATAAATAATAATCGTAATGAAAAGTTTCAAAATGTATTGAATTGACGCATACGTAAAATTATTCCGAAAATATTATAACTGAAAATGTGTATAATCATCCGGAATTGAGGATGTCTTTACATTAAAATCAATTTCTCAATTGCATCTAATTGCCTGTTCCTGAAAAGAAGCGTTCGACTGTTTGAAATAATAATAGTATTAGTCGTCATTGAATGAAAAAATAATTTGAAACTTTAAATTGCAATTTTTCAGTTCATCTTTCAAAGCAATCCACGAATCCAATTTTTCACTTCTTCATAAGATCATAAGTATTGGTCAGCCAGGCCGTGTGCCATTGATCGAAACAAGTGATAGTCCAAGAAACTAACCGTCTGAAGAATACGGTGGGTGGAGTAGGACATCCTATTTTAATGTTTCCAAGTATGTCTTGACCACTTTCGCAACATGGGGTTGAGCATTGTCATGCTGTAAAATCACTTTATCTTGTATCTCGTTGTATTGCGGTCGTTTCTCCTTCAAAACTCGCTCAAACGCATTGATTGCGTTCGATAACGATCGCCTGTCATTGTTTCAGTCGGTTTCAACAACTCATAATACACTACGCCCAGCTGGTTCCCCGAATACTGGGCATGACCTTGGAACCGTGAATATTCGGTTTGGCCGTCGACGTGAAAGCATGACCGGGATATCCCCATGATTTTCTGCGCTTGGGATTATCGTAATAAACCCATTTTTCGTCTCCATTCACAATGCGATGCAGAAATCCTTTTCGTCTTTGCCTTGCAAGCAGCTGTTCATAAGTAAATAAACGCCGTTCTCTCAGCTTCAACTCGAACCATACCCAATTTTCTTGTTTCTATATCATTCTCATGATTTTCAGGCGTTTTGAAATGGCTTGTTGCGCCACTCCCAATGATCCTGCTAATTCTTGTTGCGTTTGACAGCATTCTTGATCATGTAATGCCTCCAATTCTGCATCTTCGATAACCTCCTCTCTTCCACCGTCAAAATAACCATTCTTGAAGGGTTGAAACCACTCTCGGTGCGTTCTTTCACTAATAGCGTCCTCACCATTGGTATTTGAGAGCCTCAACCGCAGATTGCTTCATAATAAAACAGAAAATTAAACCCCCTGAAATGACGAGAATTTGGCTCGTAAGCTGACATGTAATCAAGAATAACTTCATGATGCAGACAGAAATCGACTAATATTTCGATGGCGTTATGTTTACAAATACCCAATCTTATATGTAGGCTTCTACGATATATTTATTTCGACTACCACTTACCGCTACAGCCATCTTATGCTAACCGCGGAAGCAAAGTTGTACACCTAATATATTCGAGAAAGGTACGTTCATCGATATGTGTTTTCATAATTTTTGGTTCAATAAAACACTAAAAATTTTCCACAGTAGTTCAACAGTGACACAAGTCACTCAATGAATCTCGGGCTGACGCATAGATGGGACCACCATATTCGATTCTACTTATTACGAAACTCGACCTGATAATTTTTCTTGATCGATCCGAAAAGTTCATGATTAAAAATAATAAACCCAAATGATAATCGTAAAACCTTCCAAGCGTAACTCATTTTAATGGACACACCGTATAATTCTCGATAAGAATGAATGAATTTCTGCCTCTCCTCCACTTATCTATAATTCCGTCAATTTCTGGCGCGAGAAAATTGAAATATTTTTTGCCAGATGCTGCTCGAAATAAAAAACGGATCTTTTCGATTTGGGGGAGATCAAGTGCCAGTCAGTCTGTGTGCATCAGAAATTAATTCCACAATACGGAATCCAGTATTTAAATCAGCTCAGCAAGTGGTCGGAACTTAATGACGTAAAGCCTCTTTGAAAACTTTGATTAAGAAATCGCAAAATTCCATATTTGTCGGACAGCTCTGAGAACTTAATAAAAAAAGATGGTAGGATTGAGCGTATCTCCTCGAAATCAGAAGGAGAAGGGAGAGTATTTTTTTACTTGAAAATACAGTTCTACCTCTTCCGTAATTAGAGTTTGCATACATAGGCGTACCACGTTGCTTCCGCGGTTTTTTCAGAAATTTGATGCTTTATTGTGAAAAATGGGTTATACATTTATGATTCAAAGTATTGTCCATCGCTGGCCACTATTTTCTCCCTTCTTTCGGCCAGCGTACGAATCCCTCGTTGAAAAAACTGGTCATTTATGAAGCGCTCCACGAATCGATCCAATTTTTCACTTCTTCATAAGACCGGAAGTGCTGGTCATCCAGGCCATTTGCCATTGATCGAAACAAGTGATACTCCGAGAGAGCAACGTCTGGAGAAGGGTCGGGTAGGACTTCCCATTTCAACGGTTCTAAGTATGCCTTGACCACTTTCGCAACATGAGGTTGAGCATTGTCATGCTATAAAATCACTTTATTATGTCTCTCGTTGTATTGCGACCTTTTGTCTTTCAATGCTTGGCTCAAACACATTAATTGCGTTCGATAACGATCGCCTGTGATTGTTTCAGTTGGTTTCAACAACTAATAATACACTACGCCGAGCTGGTCCCACCAAATACTGAGCATGACCTTTGAACCGTGAATATTCGGTTTAACCGTCGTCGTGGAAGCATGGCCGGGATATACCCATGATTTTCTGCTCTTGGGATTATCGAAATGAACTCATTTTTCGTCTCCAGTCACAATACGATGCAGAAATCCCTTCCGTATTCGCCTTGCAAGCAGCTATTCACATGTAAACGGTTCAACATTTTTCGGCTTAACTCGTACGGCATCCAATTTCCTTGTTTCTGGATCATTTCCATGACTTTCAGGCATTATAAATGGCTTATCGCGTCACTCCCAATGATTCTGCTATGCTTGTTGCGTTGACACGAGTCTTGATCAAGTAATGCCCCCAATTCTGCAACTTCGAAAACTTTCTCTTGTCCACCGCTGGACTTCGACATCAAAATCACCAATCTTAAAGCGTTGAAACCACTCTTGGCACTTTCTTTCTTTTCGGAGAGCATCCGATGAGCCTCAGTCTCATATTTCTTTATTTCAACGCAGAAAATTAAAAGCTCCCAGAAATGACGATAATAAGGCTCGTAGGCTGACATGTTTGATCGAGATTAATTTTATGATGCGGACACAAATCAACTAATATTTCGATGGCGTTATATTTACAAATACCTAAGATTATTGTTTGACATCTACGATCTAATTGTTTCGACTATCACTTTCCGCTACAGCCATCTATTTCCACCAATAAAGCATTCGAGAATATTCCCTGAAGTTTACGCATTTTTTTTTTGTTTAAAAGGTATAGGATCTAAAAATCGTATGAAATAAGTTTGATTGTAAATTGAGGTACGATTGAAAAACCTTTCAATTTTCAAAGTGATATTAAACAAAGATTATGAATCAGTCAGTTTATTCTAAACTGCCATAGCAAGGTTTCTTTCAAAATTTCAAAGAATCGATCAATTTCCGCACAGAATCGAAATCGATCTGCACTGAAGAACCTAGATATATTGTTCACCCTGATAAAAGGAAATGTCAAATATAAATTTTTTCAAAACTTGAAGTGATAAAATTGAAGATATATTGCTACGATATTACCCACAATGTTCTCACGAATTTTTGAACTCTTCCATCCTAATACATTACATATATTGAATGTCACTGCTATTTAATTATTAGATTGTACAATATTGAAATAATTTTTTTTTTGAGTACACAAAAAAATGATGAAAAGTAACTCACAAATGTCATTTATTGAACTCAGCTCTCATTTCAATATCAATAATAAGAATTTCATTATACAATAACTTTTTCAGGATATTCTCAACCACACTTCCACTCTACAACATAGTCTCTCCACTTCGAAAGCAATGAGGATCGATAAAAAATATATATCATTTTTGGAATACCTAACTACCTAAGTATACTGCTTATCCTTGTTCTTCGACAGCAACGCCACTGCTTCTCATAACACGATTATTCTCGCGAAAATCCTAAAAACTTTAAATGAAAATGTTTCAAGCTCGAAAAATGGGTCGGAATGAAAACAAACAGAGAAAATGTGAAAAACCGTCGGAGTTTGTGTATGGTGGGATGACCATTTTGAAGGTGTCGAGGAAATCGAAATGTTCAGCGATTGAATCGAACATGAGATGAATGAGAGAGTAATTCTGTGAGAGACAATGAATCTCGCTAACAGCAATTTGTGTTTCCATCATGAAGCGTGTATTTATCCGAAACTACAACAACCTTTTTGACGCACCGCTTCAAAATATCCATTTGTATTTGGCAGAATTGAATTCGATCAAATGATCCTTTGAAAGTTAAAGTTTGTACCACTCTATCATCTATGAAAATTAATAGAGTGGAATTGGTCTCAGTGGCGGTTCGTTAGGGCGTTTCCTACCGACTTGGTAAAACTAAAACTATTTATTTTCTTTCTTTTCTTTATTGTACTAGCTGACAGAGAAACTGCAACATTCAGAAAGAGCTGTTTGAATTTTTAATTTTTTTTTGGTAAAATATAGATAGTATAGCGAGAAGTGAATGATTGAATTTGGAGAAAAAAGGTTTATTCATATAAACAATTTTCACTTATAATGTTCGAACCACCCTATATATTTAGTACGTTTAACCTCTGCAACAGCAACTCCAGACAGACATAGAATTTGATTTTTTTTATCATACATTTATATACATCAAAATTCCTTGAATTTGAAAGGAAATCCGAACAAAGGGAGCAAGGTATTTCTCGAATTTGAATGGTACTACTGTAGGATCCAATTATTGTTCCCTGTAAATAATTGAGATGGTCAACAGGATGCTTGGAGACCTATTAGTTTCTTCAAGCGTCGTTACAGGGAACGAATTGCTTCTTGTTAAAAGGTCAAAGGAAGTATTAAGATGTCGAAGACATGTCGGGTCGATTACTCGATTGTAAATCTTAGGAGATTTACTGGGGTTAGGAAAGATCGAAAACGAGACGGTTGTACCAGATGTGTCACATCTGTGTAACAGGTTCTAGTCCTTCGAGAATATTTGATTTCCAGGAATCCGCGAAGAGCTTTGAAGGCGGTACGGCAAAACTCTTATTGGACATGGGGTGGTACTTGGTACTTTCCCCCGATATCGGAGTGGTACTAAGAGTTCCAGCCGGTATACAGTTCAAGTTAAGGCTAAGTTCGGTCGGTCAAGACTTAAGACGTACGACGTAAGACGGTTCGCGGACTAGAATAAGACGAGTCCGAACGAGTTAAAGACGAGACGACCGAAACTAGAATTAAAGATGAAGACGTGATATTCGAAGACACTTCGAGTAATTAACACTTGAGTTTAAGACGAAATTCAGTAGCGTATCTACTGTGTTTGTACTGAAGTGTGGCTTTGTAAATATGTGTATATAATTGAAAAGAGTTTAATTATTACAAACCCGAACAAAGTCACGGAGAAAAAGATGAAAGGCTAGGTAATCGAATCATACCTACACTACTAACATTTGAAATAAAACATACTATGTGAGAACGTATCTTTTCCAAAAAATCAATTTAAAATGAATGAAGACACAGAAACTGATCCTTTTGATATTCCCTATGATGAGAAAAATGTTACCAATAGACTTTCTCGATTCGAATGTATTTTGAATTGTGGTTGGAAACCTGGTAGCGCTTTCCAATAATAACGCGTCATCAATTGATCTGCAATCAATTCAATCCAATTTATGGTCACTTCAACTGGAAATATATGTACTCTGGGGTTTTCTCGCGAATTTTATTTTCGATATGGAATAAATTATTTCACAAATACGGACGAATATGAGAATAGAAAAATCAGAATTTAAATTGACCTCATATAGCATCCATCAAATTATTTCGTAATACGAAATTCTTGTTTTCATAATAATCAAATATCTGATCTATTAGCGCAAACAATATATGTATTTGCATATAACACGCAGAAATATAGATTGGATACACAGAGAATCCAATTATTTTTTTTTCCACGATTGGTAATATTTGCTTATTATACTTGCTATTATTGTTCTGAGTAATGGTGTTACATGAAATTAAAAGGAGCAACATCAATTAAATACTTGGGAGTGAAAATGGATCAAAATTCAAAATTTAAATAACATATCGAGTATATTGCGGAGAAGATGGCATGAAAAATTCAGTTCTCAATAGAATTAATAAGAAAATAGATATGAAGCCAGATCGTTGTTATTTAGGGCAATAGTTTCACCTCATTTGGACTTTTGCGCGTCATTATTTTCAGCTTGAAATCGAATAGCATAGGTAAGCTGCAGAAAATATTGAATCAGGGTATGAGAATGGTCTTGAGGTGTAATAGAAGAACTACAATTAGATTGATGTTAGAAGCATTGAATTTGATGAATGTAAGGCAAACCATCAAATTCAGAACATTATAAATGACATATAAGATTGAACATAAAATGCTGCCAAATTCTTTGTCTGAAAATATTAAGTATATTCCTGAAGTGCATGAGTATAATACAAGAATAGAGAGAATAAAGGGTGTTATTATTATTATCAACTCAAAAACCCGTAGCGACAAAATGAAATAAAAATCCATGGAAGGTATATTCAATTTATTCGCAGACCGGAGAAATATAACGAAAAATATCTTTATCCCTCGCGTCCTTTAATTTCAACCGATTCCACTACAAGGCTCACCGATTGGATGAATGTTATCTCGACTGAAAAAAATACGGAATTTATCTCTTCAAGAACTGACCCCATAGGGATTGGAATAAGGCCCTTTCGGCTTCGTAGGAGGCTATACATGGGATATACGTACTAGGGGAAAGCTAAACGAGAGATTTTACCCTTGAAAATTCCTTGCTTAGGTGTGGAAATATCTCCATCGCATCGGCATTTCTACTGTGACAGGATTCTGTATTGAAGTTGCTAAATGGCGAATGCGTCGGTCCGTGTAAACTATGAAAAACTCAGATTTATTAGGTTATCTCAAAACCGTTCAATGATGAATTTCAATTGAATGTGATAATGAATGCTTTGTATACCGGGTGTAACAGGATCATGGAACACCTCCTGTATCTCCATTAGTTTTGAAGGTAATTGATTGAAATTTGGGATATCCCATATAAATAATAAGCCACACTTTTTGATCTACAAATGACTTTTTTTTCACTGAACTGAAACAACTAATTAGATTATTTTGACGTTTGAAATGTCACTTATGTGGCAACATTGGATTCAGAAAATTATGAAGATTTCAACAATGTAATAATATACAGGGTATTTCATTTAAAAATCGAAAGTTGGATTCACTTCCGGCGAAACAGGAAGAGAAAAAAAAACCATTTGTAGATCAAAAAGTGTCACTTATTATGTATGTGGGATATCCCAAATTTCAATCTATTACCTTCAAAACTAACGGAGATAAGTGGGGTGTACCATTTACCGAAAAATTTACCGAAATCCTGTTACACCCGGTATACACCAGGCATTCGTATATATATACAAGAGGTCCCAGGAGTAACTGTACATACTCTTACCAGAGGAAGAGTAGGACTAGGTGACTACGGATTGACTGCAAAAAATAAGTTCTACCTATCCTAAGAAAGCTACAGGGGAGTTTGCATATTCAAGGAAATAATGAAACCATCATCAGAACCAAACTCATCGGCGGAATTTATTGAATTTTGGGATGTAATTGACACATGCCGAGGTCGAGTCAGAGACATATTGATTTTTTCAATATTTCAGGGCCGGACTCATTATTTCTCATTCAAAGTGTTCAGGCTAAAAATATCACTTTGTATTTTGAATTTGAAATCATTGTTCATATTTTCAAAAGGACATGAATTCATTAAAATTAATAAAACATTAATTTTTTCAATATTCCAGAACCGGAAAGAGAAATTTTTTGCCTGAACACTTCAAATGATAAATAATGAGTCCAGTACTGGCATATTGAAAAAATTATTTCAGGCTCTTTACTTTAGAATTCTGTATGTGAATAAATGTACGCTGTGAGACCACTCATTGTGAATTTTCACTTTTTGTGTTTGATTTTGAACGGTGCTAGATAAAATTGGGTTTTGAACCATTGGAAAACTAATTTGATTGGTCTCACGCTCTGATATTATGATCCCTACAGTTATGTTATTTATATATTTTTTCCAAGTCCTTCTTTGTATATATTTTTACGTCGCATAGAATGTTCACTTGTGAATGGTATTTTTTATCCAATCACAGTAAACCTTCGTTGCGATGTGAAAATTACTATCTTCAAAACTTAGTGAATGTATTTATTGTCATGTTGATAATGCATTTTTTGCAAGAATTTTTTATTTTAACTGATTTGAACATTTATTTTACAGTGGTGTTAAAGCTAAGCAATCTAATGCTGCCATCCGAAAATGTGTTAGGGTACAATTAATCAAAAACGAAAAACAATTACAGCTTTCATACCTAGGGATGGTTGTTTAAATCACATAGAAGAAAATGACGAAGTATTAGTTGCTGGTAAGAAAGGCCATGCTGTAGGAGATATTCCTGGAGTAAGATTTAAGGTTTAATACTAAGATTTCTGACGGTCACTTGGCAACTTAGATTCATCTTGACTTCTTACAAAATATTTGACCCGGCATGCTTCAAGGCATTTTCTTATCACAAGAATATATTTTCAACATGATGAGCTAGTCCTTTTCGGTTTGGAAGTGATAAATTACCTTGATAATACAAATAGGTTGATAGGTTGAGGAAGACCCTTTTTATGGTCTTCTCGATTTCCAGGTCTTAACCAACTTGATAATTCCTTATGGGGAGAATTGAAGGATATGGTTGATGCTGAATACATCCAGTCAAGGGACTAGTTGAATTAAATAATTAACCGTTGTGATATATCAAGAAATAAGCGAATGATTTTCGATTCGAACAAGTCTGCAAATAACTATTTTTGAATTCCAATCCAAGGAATTCTAATAATTCTTTTGTATTTTTATGACTTATTACTGAAATTGAATATTTTTTATTTTTTGTTCTTGCATCATTAAATGCGTTCAATGAAGCTCTCGACCTTCTAAATGATTTTTCAGGAAGAATTTCACTTTTCATGTTCAATCACGAGATGTCTGAGTCCTGTTTATGTGAATGAATCAAATTTTTCGAACTTTGCCAAATTCAAAACTTTATAAAGAAAGAATGTTAGATGTAATAACTTCGAGTGATACTGCGTATTGAAGCTGAAATTATGTTCTTTTGAAAATATTAACAATGATTCCAAATTCAAAATACAAAGTGATATTTTTAGCCTGAACACTTTGAATGAGAAATAATGAGTCCGGTCCTGAAATATTAAAAAAATCAATATGTCTCTGACTCGACTTCGGCATGTGTCAATTACATCCCAAAATTCAATAAATTCCGCCCATGAGTTTGGTTCTGATGATGGTTTCATTATTTCCATGAATATGCAAACTCACCCTGTAGCTTTCTTAGGAAAGGCAAAAATTAATTTTTTGCAGTCAATCCGTACTCAACTAGTCCTACTCATCCTCTGTTAAGAGTATGTACAGTTAATCCCGGTATATATACATGGTCGCACCTTTGATGATGTCAATCGGTTGTTTCAGAAAGTTCGAGAAGTCCTGATCTCAGAAGTGATAATAATCGACTTGTCAAAGACTCAGTATCGTCTGGAGAGTTGCTGATTAAATAACTCAAAGTTGTATTTGACTTCAACGCTGTCATTTTGTGAGAATTTAGGGAGGGGGGGAAATGATTTAGTGAATCGATGAGATTTGGATGGTCCTGTAAACATATGTTTTCCTGCTGTAAATAACATCTAACGTAGATTTTTTTTCATAAACTTTAGGCGCTTTAATTCTGGAAAAGGAAAAATTTATTTTAAATATAGGGAATGCAAACGGTTGCTATACAACATTGATTTTACAAACTTGATTTTGAAATATTGATAGTGACCGAAAATGATTTGTATATAAACTAAAAATCCGACAGGCAAAAGTCTGAATCAATAGATAACTACTTGTGCTCATCAATCGCAATCAATGTGAGAACTCGGAATCCCTAGTAAAATCTCACCTATTAGCAAAATGAACTACGAAAAAAGACAATTTTTGAAAAAATATATAACATT
This sequence comes from Harmonia axyridis, assembly GCF_914767665.1. Taxonomy (NCBI): domain Eukaryota; kingdom Metazoa; phylum Arthropoda; class Insecta; order Coleoptera; family Coccinellidae; genus Harmonia; species Harmonia axyridis. Next base: position 6,088,506 of record NC_059508.1, read on the forward strand.
TTGTATGTTTCGGGTTTCATCCCAATCTCATTCTCAAAAGTTTTGAGAATGGCCCACTTTCAACTTTCACGAATATATTGCAAAAAAGAATCCGTATTCTTTATTGATAAACTTTCAACCGAGACTTCCATGGTTTCATTCCGAATTTATAAACGTTCTTTATATATTCTAGGATAATGTATTCCATAAATGTTATGCTATCGCGTTTTATTATAAAGTGGGCCATTCATCTAAATCGAGTTGTGATCCAACGAACAATATCTATATTTATTAAAACCTTAATAGTTTCCAACGCCATCTACAAGTGAATTATTTCATCGTTTGGCTAGTAATAAATCGAATGAATTGATGCATTTTGCCATTTTACATTAAGAATTCATATCTTGTTTGGTCCAAACCAAACAATGATAGATCGACATCATTGTTGGTTTTCATGATGGAATATTATTAGTTCTTCATTTATAGGTATTCGATGAAACACAACAAAAAACAGCTTGGTCTTCAAAATTCAAGATACTTGACTGGCAATTTGAGTGCTAGTGCAGTATAAAATTATACAACGAAAAAAAAAACATTTCAAACGATACCAATAATATATCAGACTACTTGTGAGTATAGTGAGCAGTTGTTATAATATATGCTACTTTTTCTACACTGCGCATTCGCCAATTTGTGACAGATTCAGATTCACAATTAAATATTTTGGAGATTATTAGAAATACCTGCAAAAAGATCGATTCCTGGAAATTTTCAACGAAGAATTGGTAATTACTTAAGGTTATTTCTTTCATACATAAACTCAAAAGTGGTAATAGACTCAAAAAAAATCGAGAGTTCCGTAGGCTTGGGACTAGAGATGCATTCAAGTCAAACTAGTTTGATTTTACTCACAAACTTGACTTGACCTGAAAATCAAACTTTTTCTGTAAAAAAGTTTGACTTGACTTGATTTGATTTCTGCATCTTTAGGTTTGGCTTGAAATCAAACTTCTTCAAATAGTTCGAAGTTTGAATATCACATTGCGCAACGTGTTTGAACCTGTACTCTGCTAATCCGCAAATTAGTTTCAGTTCATATTTAGAAAGATACGCCTGGCTTGTTTCGTTTTTGAGTGTGTTTGTTGTCTCTGAACTCAAAATGTCCGAACCTGAACTTTTTTCATGTAGCTCATGCAGCTCGGAATACGTACCAGAACAAGTTTAGCCAGATTTTGAAAATCCCCCTTCCAAAAACCATGAGAACAAAATCTGTAGACAAGGCAAAATTAATCAACAAGAAAAATAAATATACAGATTTTTTTGATGTTGCGGCAGGCGATTTCAAAACGATGAAAATTGGGAAATGCGAATTATGTAAAAATAAAGAACAACGGTATAAAATGCCAATAGTGGAACTACAAAAAGTTGTAGGTAGTAGACTTTTCGCAGGAAGCAACCCCTTCTGAATAAAGTATTATTTGTGGCAGTAACAACATAAAACGTTGAATTCAAAATTGTCAAAATAGTTTTTGGACGGCGGCTACTTTATTCTTGAAGTTAAAAATAGGGGGTTTGTTTTTATTATTCCTTAGCAGGGGGCTCTAGTGCCAGATTTCTTGTTCACAGCATTCACTCAATTTATGAGGAGTACTGGAATAAGAACTTTTCTTTTCGAGAAGAATTTTGAGGTGACAAGTTGAAGTTGATTGAAAAAAAGGTTAAAATAATGTATGCCTTTTTTATTTCAAATTAATGTACCTAGGATATTTGTTATACCTACTTACTACATTTTAGATGAATATTTTACCCATTCAAGGTTATATCTACTAAAGAAATTATTTTTCAAACTAGTTTGACAAACAGTTTGAATTTTCAAACCTGTAACCATTGTCCAGTTTGATTTGACTTGAATAATTTGGCAGAAATATTGAATAGAGTTTGACTTAATTTCAAGTCAATCTCAAACATTCATGTCAAACTTGTACAACTCTACTAGGGTCTATGAAACTGCAGGATATTAATAAGTTTGCCAAATGAGGAATCATGTATGTGGGATCCGAATTCTTAACACCCAATTGAATGATACGCTACTGACTTGACGAAACAAAAACTACGCGATCGATCCTAAAAGGGTGGACCATGCAGTTTTTATCGATATAGGGAGACGTAAGGGGAAGAGGTACTTGAGAATTGAGACGGAGACTGGAGTACGATACATACGAACGAGGGTGGTATTCGACTTTAGAGAATAGACGGAGATAGTTAGTATTCGACGTTACAGATTGGACGGGAAAAGTTAAATGATTCGACGTGATATATTAGACGCATATGATTCGACGTAAAGCTAGTTGGATAATTCGACGTTAGATATAGACGGATCTACTCGAATAATCAAATAGTTAGACGATTAACAATTAGACGGAATAAAATAACTTCGATAGACGAAAGTTCAGTGGCTGTACATTCAATAACGTTGAATTGTACATAGTGTAAATAAACAATAGTTCAATACCGGCGGCCTTTTATACAGGGTGTTTCCTAAACATGCGGCAAAAATTCAGGGGGTTGTTCCTTGGACTATTCTAAGAATATTTTGTCCTTTGATGATTTTTGAAAAACCTATTTGTTTCGAAGATATAGGGGAAACAAAATTTAAGATAATAACATTTTATTATGAAAAATTACATGAAAATTCAACTCAACCTACAAAAACTGTTGAAAATGACCACCTCTAGCCAGCATACAAGCATCCAATCTTCTCCTCATTGACTGCATAGCGATTCATAATAGTCAAAGATAAAATGTTAATTGCTAATACATCACAAAACGAATTCAAATGAAAACCGTGTTTAATCTGTATTCCTTTACCATCTGCACTTATCAATTTTTAGTCAAAAAACTGGCCGTTTTTAGTAATTGGAATGTTGTTAAACAAATTTAAAAATAAATTGTACCTACTTAGTAAACACAGTGCGGTACGCATTTTTATTTAAACTATTATTAATTTTAAAAATATGAAAAATGTTGTTCGCCCTGTATCTTCGAAACAAAGAGGTTTTTCAAAAATCATCCAAGGACAAAACATGCTTAAAATAGTCCAAGGAACAACCCCCTGAATTTTTGCCGCATGTTTAGGAAACACCCTGTATACCCCCTAGATAACGATATAAAAACCCTACATACATAAAATGAAATAGAGACTTATATGGGGTGGATGAATTTTTCCCATGAAAATTTGAAGATTTCGTGCTCTATTTCAATCTGTTCTAATAGAACTATTAGCTGTGTTCTGCGTAGTCGCAGTATATTTCAGCTAAACCTACTCCTTGATGGTTTTATGACAAGAGGGAACCTTCGGGAAATAAGAAGGTCCTTGAAATTGTGGCATACATTCCGTCTCCGAAATTAGCATTAGAACGACATGGTAGTTACGGACGTACAGACGTACACCATCTCACTTAAATTGCAAAATGGAACAATTAACGCCAGTTTGTATTTACATTTGTGGTACGTGTGGGTGTCGCATTTGAGTTTGTCATATTGGCCTAGATTGTCGTACGGGATTTGGATGACTTCAGGGATTTTACAGGTCGTGTTTCGAATTGCAAGCCTGGTCTTTCCCCCCTTCAATTTCGTAGGTGAAGTGAAAATCCAGGCAATCGAATCTTTGGAAGGAATGTTCCTGCAGGAAAACATTGAAGGAGTATGTTTACTGCAAATGTGATATGAATACCGATGAATATTCTCCTTGATACCGAATTTGAAACGAGAAAAAAACCCGCATTAATGCAATGGTTTGAATAGCATCGAAATGTTTGGCGAGTATCTCAATTTTGATATTTCTCAGTTGTCGAAAACCTGAACTGATTTATTCATCATCATCGGCTCTAACTGACCAATTTTAGGAACGAATTAAACGTTATGATGCCTTTTATATTTGATATATTCTTTGATGGATACGTTTGCCCAGAAATATAATAATTTCAATACTCAGAAAGATATTTCAATGAAAAAAAAATAATAAAATTATACAAAACTATAAGCTCAAGAAAACTGCTAATAAATTCAATAATTAAATCAACATAAGTTGTCGTAGGTCCTTTTAGAGTCTTTTTATCAAAAAGAAACTTACTAATTCTATAAACTGAAACCTCGCCTATCTATTCAATAAAGATGCTAATCTAAACTGACTCTCGTGCTAATATAAATATCCACAAGTTTCCTTCACAAAAAATTTCGTTATTGAAAGAATAGATAATTACGGATCACTATCAATTAATTAGTGTAAATGCAATTCGAATGAAACAGAAACTCGTTTTACTGGTAAGAAAATATACATCAAATTAAAGGCTAACTAAAATAAATTCAACTTCGAAGAAGGTGGAGGTAAATAGTAACAAAAACAGCAACGGCTTCGTCAAATACGGGTGCAACACTCCAATGTTTCCATTCGTGATTCGATATAGAAGATAGGATCCATATGAATATTCCCCTATTGTCTTTTGTCCCCCTTTCAAACAACTTTTTGGACGATAAATTATTTCCAGTTTGGGCAAAAAGAAATATTTTCTGCCAGAAATATTACACGATCATGATTTCTCTGAAATATGATATGAATATCGATTCAATATTTTCTTGTCAACTTCATTCAACTTGAACTAACACGTTTTTGACTGGTTTTTATATTCACGAAAACTTTCCTGTGATCTAATTTGTGTTGGAAGGGTATTGAACAATTTTATACAGGGATAATATGCACTCTCTTCAGTTCTTGTCGATGAGGGTTTAAGATATACAGGGTGGCCACTTTTTCAATGGGATTGTATTGGTAACTTTTAAACCATAAGAGTTAGAAGGTCGGTCAAATGGAGAAAAAGTTGCATGCATAGGAGCATTGTCAAGCAGTTCAAACAAATCGAGATTATCAGGGCCGGTTATTGAGATATCATAGGAAAAGTAAATTCTGTCATTTTGATTTTTCTTTTTTTTTCCACTTTATTTCAAAAATTATCAAAAAATGTTTGAGGAATTTTTTATTCGACAGTAAATTATCCTCAATTTGACGTAATCAGATTTTGTATCCAACGTTTCGTACTCCCTGGGCCACCCTCAACCTCATTATTTTCAATACGGAACTGCAAATTTTATGACACTTTTCGAAATAACTTTTAACGCTGAATTCAACGATATATCATACGATGTCATTCAAAGTTTATTTTCAGGTGATTTTGACCCTTATCCAAATTTCTTTGGGTGGGATCTGTATTACATTCAGGTACTTTTAGTTTAATTAACAACATGCAATACATTTTGATGAAAAACACAACTAACTCATCTTGAAATAAATGGATCATATTAGAATCAAAGCAAGAAACAAGTAAAAATTATTCACATATTTCAGTTCATACTAATTAAACGGAACTACCATTTAATCAAAGAAAAACAGGAATAAAAAGTATGAGCAAAGATATACCAGTCAGAAGAAGAACTTGATGTTACAAAATTGCCGAAAAAGACTTTATGAAACTATGATTGCAGAATAAATGAATACAAATATGTTAGGGACATAATTGGTAAAATAAAGAATAAAATAATGTAAAAGAAGGAAATTTTCTGATGAGTGGACCTCCAGAACATACAGCGAATGACCTCAACAGGAAACTAGTTAGTGATCCTGCAAGTTTGGTATCTAAATTAAGAAATGTGCCTTTCAGATGTGATCAGCAATGTTTCACATTTCTTAATTTAGATACCAAACTTGCAGGATCACTAACTAGTTTCCTGTTGAGGTCATTCACTATATGTTCTGGAGGTCCACTCATCAGAAAATTTCCTTCTTTTACATTATTTTATTCTTTATTTTGCCAATTATGTCCCTAACATATTTGTATTCATTTATTCTGCAATCATAGTTTCATAAAGTCTTTTTTGGCAATTTTGTAACATCAAGTTCTTCTTCTGCCTGGTATATCTTTGCTCATACTTTTTATTCCTGTTTAAAATGAATGAGATGTATGTTCTAATGATGCTCATGACTTATTTTTCTTTTCTCGCATTTTCCTTCTATGCCGAATGGAATGAGGAATTATTTGCTTTCAACGTATCCTATTCATTTGATGGATAGGAACACATTTTTTCGGTATGTTTCGCTTCATTATCTTCTGGAATAATAAACATTCGAAAGCATTAGAAGAATATTCCATCAAATCCTCATACTTCCGCATTTTACATGGGTAGACTCAAATTAAAAGAGCTTAAAGACACAACATTCGAAGAAGATATACTCCAACAATCATTGAACAGCGTCACAAAATAGCATCAATTTTTGAGCCATAATAAAGTGATGGATATAGGTAATATATTCCTTGATTATAATTACCATACATAGGTATGAAACAATCGAATCAACAAGTCCTCACGTGATTTTACTGATTTTTCGAATATATATGATAACGATTTCATTGTTGACGGTTAGTTATTTAGTGATTTTTTTTTTCATATTCTTTAGTGATGATAAGCGCGATCAACATAATTTTTTGCATTGTTCTATTGCCACAGAAATAAGACATTGAAATTACTTTTTCACATCTCAATACTGAGTTTTGAAATTACCAGGAAAACGAAATATCGAACAGCGGCTTTTACGGAACTCCTAATTGCTCATTAAATTATATGCACCTGAATTGAAATCCTTCCTTGAAAATTTTAAGCCTTCAGGTTTTTCCGTTTCTTCATTTATTTATTCATTCATTTATTAAATTTGAATACTTCCCTGAACGTGGAATTCCCGGAGCCTAATTATCTTTTTTCTACTCATAATATTTTAATAGAATTCTGAATAAATAATAAGTAAGATTAAGTTGGTTCATACTCGGGTGTACTCTTTAGTAATTTCTAGGAGCAAAAAAAAGATAATTTAACCATATAGATTTGTGAATAAGGTAGATCCGTGAACAAGGTTCTTTGTGGACAAAGATCATCAAGCTAAGTAGCTTAACATTTTAACCAACTACTTGACTTGAAAATCAAGCTCGTGAAAAATTAAATACTTGAGCTTCACTTGACTCAATTTTAGATATTTACTTCTTAACTTGATGTCAAGGTCCTGGATATTACTTGAGCTTGATATGCACGCGACGCACGGTATACAGGGTGTCCCGGGAAGAATGCAACAAACGAATACCATAAATTAAGGTCATTATGGAGGACCCGTATCAAGATCTTTCAATCGCCTGAGTGCCTTCGTTGGTGATATACAGGGTGATGTTCATCTTATGAGTGAAATTTTACAGTTCGATAACTCATTAACTAATTGACCGAATAATTTCAAATTCTGAAGTTTTGTCACCCTTTTCCTTCGCCTTCCTTCAATATTTATGAATCGGAGTAAATCAGATCCGGACTAGGAAAATTTCAGATTTTTCCTATTTTCGTGAATATTGGATCACCCTGTACGTGAACATTATGATTTTTTTCCGTTTTCGGAACCACAAAGAATCAATTCATTATAAAAATTCTATATCTATGCTTTTTTTTTCGTAACCACAACGAATTAATTCATAATCAACATTCTAAAACTCAGCTTGCCACCGTCATACAGGGTGACCAATAAAACATTCCCTCATGAAAGAAGTACAACCGATTCAACCAAATAAGATAGCGAAATCTGTGAATCAACTATATCATATCAACGTGCTCAAAAATGTATTAAAATGGAGGAATATCATTTTGAACAATATCTGCTGAACTGAAAATATTTTATTTTTGATTCATTGTTTTCAAGATCAAATATTTTCAATTTATTTGCTGTTTTTGTTCTATTCTTCATCCAGTTTGTTGATTGAAAGCTTTCTTAAATAATTTGAAGAAAATTCAGGTGAGATATTCGTGAAGGGTGAAACTTCCATTTTCGAAATAATTCTACCAATAAATTCAAGATATCTTGAACTAGGAAATTTCTTCCATGGAGAAATGTTTATTGATCACCTTGAATTTTTATTATGAATTGATTCTTTGTGGTTACGAAAACAAAAAAATCATGATTTCAACAAACAGGGTGATTCAATATTCAAGAAAATAGAAAAGGTCTTAAATTTTCCTAGTCCGGATCTGATATACTCGATTCCAGAAATATTGAAGGAAGGCGATAGTAAAGGGCGACAAAGCATGAAAAATTTAAATTATTAGGTGGATTTCTTGAAGAGTTATTGAACTAAAAAAATTTCACTCATAAGGGAATGTTTATTGATCACCCTGTATGACCGTGCCAGGGGGTCTGATTTACTCGAATTAAGAAATATTGAAGGACGGCGATAGGAAAGGGTGACAAAACTTCAAAATTTGAAATTATTCGGTTGATTAGTTAAAGAGTTATTCAACAGTGAAATTTCTATCATAAGATGAACATCACCCTGTATATCCCAAACGAAGGCACTCAGGCGATTGAAACATCTTGATACGGGTCCTCAATGATGACCTTAATTTATGAAATTCGTTTGTCGCATTCTTCCCAGGACACCCTGTATATTTCTGCAATCTCGTGCGCGCTTAAACTAAATAAGGGAACTGAAGCATTCGCCAGTGTAACTTTATTAGTAGTTTTCTCACATTTCTATGAAATCTATTGGTAGATTTTGGTAGTTTCAGAAATATCTTACCAAACTTGGCCAAGGATTTTTTATCAACGTCAGCATCTTCAGCTCCTGTTGAAAGACAATTTTCCAGAGCTGTTCTTGAAAAAAACACGCAATAGGTTAGCCGACAAATCTATGAAAAGCCTCATGTGTTTTAGATCCTAGATGGAAAATTATGAAATCAAACAAAGCCTGGATGATTCTTAATTTTAAGAAACTCTAATTTTTCATTATTTTTCAATTTGTTATGATTTATAGAGATTTAATTTATGTTTCTATTTCAAAAAAGTTAATATTCCCAGTTATTTAATCAATAAGTTTGATAAATAAAAGTGTTTTTTGCAAGGTTCCTTCTCATTTCATCTTTTTCTTATTGATGTGACACTACACAATAAAACTGCTAAAAATCAAGTAGCTTAATATGATTCAAGTACTCGATAAATGAATGCTTGACTTGACTTGAGATTGAAAAACTACTACTTGACTTGAGCTTAACTTGAAATCAAGTCAAGCTCAAACCAACTAGTTTGAATATCAAGAAAAGACGTGAATCCTTAGATTAGGTTGATCTTCTAGCCATATACAGGGTGGCCACTTTTTCAATGAGATTGTACTGGTAACTTTTAAACCATAAGAGTTAGAAGGTCGGTCAAATAGAGAAAAATTTGCATTCAAAGAAGCATTGTCAAGCAGTTCAAACAAATCGAGATTATCCGGGCCGGTTATTGAGATATCAAGAAAAGTAAATTCTGTCATTTTGATTCTTCTTTTTTTCCCACTTTATTTCAAATATTATCAAATAATGTTACAGGAATTTTTCACCCGACAGTAAAATATCCTCAATTTTACGTAATCAGATTCCGTATCCAACGTTTCGTACTCTCTAGACCACCCTCAACCTCATTTTTTTCAATACGGACCTGCATATTTTATGACACTTTTCAAAATAACTTTTAGCGCTATATTCAACGATATATCATACAATGTCATTCAAACTTGATATTCAGGTGATTTTGACCCTAATCCAAATTTCTTTGGGTCGGATCTGTATTACATTTAGGTACCTTTAGTTTAATTAACAACATGCAATACATTTCGATAAGAAAATCAACTTACTCATCTTGAACTAAATGGAACATATCAGAATCAAATCAAAAAACAAGTACCTAATAATTATTTACATATTTCAATTCATATTAATTAAACGAATTATCATTTAATGAAAGAAGAATCGAATAATTATTCGAAAGTGAATGAAAATGAATGGAGTAATTGTTCGAAATGTCCACCATCTTGTAAAATGCACTTAACGGTTCTGGAACCAAACTTCTCATACATTTGCTCATTTCGTCTTCTTAAATATCTTCCAATACATTCTCAATCTTCTCGCGACAAATCACTATTGTTGGATTTGTCATTTGTTCCGTTGAAACAAATTACAGAATCGAACTTTATTTTGATATCATTACGATATAAGTTTTGCAAGGCTTGGTATTCAAATTTGAAATCATTTTATTCGCGTCTCTTGACTATTTTATTAACAGCAGTTTTTGATGAATTGCATTCGCTACAGATCCGACCCAAAGAAAATTGGATAAGGGTCAAAATCACCTGAAAATCAACTTTGAATGACATTGTATGATATATCGTTGAATTCAGCGTTAAAAGTTATTTCGAAAATTGTCATAAAATATACAGGTCCGTATTGAAAAAAATGAGGTTGAGGGTGGCCCAGAGAGCACGAAACGTTGGATACGAAATCTGATTACGTTAAATTGAGAACAATTTACTGTCGAATAAAAAATTCCTGTAACATTTTTTGATAATATTTGAAATAAAGTGGGAAAAAAAGAAAAATCAAAATGACAGAATTTACTTTTCTTATGATATCTCAATAACCGGCCCTGATAATCTCGATTTGTTTGAATTGCTTGATTATGCTTCTATGCATGCAACTTTTTCTCTATTTGACCGACCTTCTAACTCTTATGGTTTAAAAGTTACCAATACAATCCCATTGAAAAAGTGACCACCCTGTTGATCTTCATGCAAGGCCATTTACATGCTATAGATCTAACTAAAGATATATCTAAGTACAAGATAGATCTATACCTATAGGATTTATCTGCCGGCACTATTTCAATCCAGTTGTAAACTTCGTTGTAGAGTTACGTTTTCTTGTTGAAGAAATAAGCCAGTTTACATCAATCGGAGATCCAAGAACATGAACGGATATCCGTTGAAACCACTAAAGGGTATCAGGTGAAATTGAATCGCCTCATCTATAGATCGAACTCAGCTTCTGAAATCTAAATGTGGTCATGTCCTATTATCGATAAATTGATGAAATATACCAGATATTCCACTTAACAGCAACACAACTTCAGTGCACTCGAAGTGTTTTGGACTTTTAAGTATTTACTTGAACATCTAACAGGTCAGACACAGAAGACGTTTTATCTGTATCTAAAGGACGGTGAGGACTGTTAGTTTCTACGGATTGTATTCTGCGTCGTTTTATCTCAGAATTTTGTCATTGGACATAAGTTCTGTCACTTACGTCATATTCTAGAAATGGAAAGGATAATCGCGCAGGAGTTGAATCTGAGGAAACGTAATAATGGATGGAAACAACGTCTTATAAAATCGATATTGACAGATTCGTTCGAAAGAAACTCAATATTTCCCGCATGTTCAACTCCACGTTGCATCCAACGTGGTTTAAATTATTCAGAATGAGTTGTCATGGACAAATCTTGATCCAAAAATTGAAATGTTGCATGTGACTAATATTTCGAATGCGTTATGTTTACAAATACCCAAGCTTATTGTTTGACAAATACGTTCTATTTATTTCGACTACCACTGCCAAATGGTGGAAGCAAAGTTGTACACCTAATACAGGGTGATTCACCGCGATGGCCTATCAGACGTTTATAGAAAACTAATCATAATTTTGTGCTGAAATGTTGCATATTTGGGTTCGAGACTATTATCTTTCTCCCTGAATTATTTTCAGATCTCTTCAACTTCTGGTTATACCGAAAACAGACTACTACTTCCTCATTTCAAATAGCACACTCAGTATATTATTGCATCATTAGATAACTTTTTTGATGACAATTTAGGCAATATGCTATACCTTTAGAATTCTTATGGAAAAAATGGTGTCGGTGAGGACTCTCATTTTTTGAATATTTCGGCAGAAAAAGTGTTTTCGGAAAAATTTTTTTTTTTTTCGATTCTGCAAATACGTAGTATTTGCATTTATACGTAGTAGTGTTTATAAGAAGATCATGAACTTGGACAACTCAAATTCATCAAAACTCAAGATTTTCAAATTAGAACCTATATTTTTTAGAATTCCAGTCGATTCTTCGTACAAAATTAGTGGGGATTACTTAAGCAAATACCTAAAATGAATACTTCAAGAATTATCGAGTAAGAAAGTCGAATGAGGAAAAACCTCAATTCCTTACTTCCTTGAAATACTACGTATTCTCATAAACGAGAAAAAAATTTTTCGAAAAATGCTTTTTCTGCCGAATTATTAAAAAAAATTTGAGTCCTCATCGCCACTATTTTTTTCATAAGAATCCCATTAACTCATGAACCCTTGAGGTTTCACCCAAGGTATGGCATATTGCCGAAATTGCCATCATAAAAACTATCTAATGATGGAATAATACACTGGATGTGCCATTTGAAAAAAGGAAGTAGTAGTCTGTTTCCGGTATAACCGGAAGTTGTAGAGATCTGAAAATATTTTAGGGAAAAAGATCATTGTCTCGAACCCCAACATGCAAATTTTCAGCAAAATATTGTGATCAGTTTTAAATAAACTTCTAATAGAACATCACGGTGAATCACCCTGTATTTGAGAATGACGGAAAATGGGATTATATTCTGGTATAATTTCCTAAGGGAATATTGAAAAATTCTTAACCCAGAAATTAGTGTAGCTAGAACGTACTGATATAATTCAGTACAATCAATGTATTACATTTTCATCATTCTGTGTAGAAAATTTCTATAAACATTAATTTTTCAGAATTTTATTCATTCATTTTCACCTTATACCCATGGATTATCATCTCTAACTAGGACAATAAATACTGTATCACAACTGATATTTGTACCAAATTTCAGACTCTGAGAAATTCCGAAAAACCTCTAGATTTTTTCGTTCGAAATTACTTCCGAAAAAGTAAGGTGTGAAAATTTCAGAGGGGCTATTTGAACTATTTTTCCTCCAATGATTCCAAAGATTCAACGGATTCACTTTTTATGAAAGAATCATCCTGTATAGTTGTTCATTACACTTCTAGAAAATTTCTTGGTCCTTCGATAATAAAGCAAGCTCCAACATTCATCAGATAATCCGGAATAAACTCAATTTTTTCCTGAAATTCTTCGTTAGTAATCAGTAGTTACTCTTCATGGATATTTATCAGAAAGGAGATTTGAGTTTATGTAGGATTTCCCGCATTTACTGGCATATTTCACACGGTATATATTTCCAACAATTCTCGGTTAAAATTTAATGAATAATTTTGCGGGCACCTCAGTTTCGAGTATCAAACTTTCGCTACCGTATCCATTAAGTCCCAGGGTGATTTATAAATTTTATTCATTACTTGAAATTTTGAAAGCGGAAGTAAAACAATTAACAAAAACTTCAAACTGGTAGTTGATGAATGAATCCAATATATCCTTTGTGATAAAAGTTTGAAACTCTGCCGTGGCTGTGACGTATTTATAAGTGTGAAATTCAGACTTCATAGAACTGTTGTACTTTCAAGCATATCCATGGTTACTTGGGAAACATAATTTCATTAAGGAAAACTAGATCGCTACCTTATAAACACAAATAACTTTCCAGCTAATCGACGACGATGTTTGTATCAAAGTTTTCCACCTAATCATTGCCTGATCTCGACAAGTAGCAACAGCTCATAAGCTCAAGGAAAATGAGTGTGTATATAAAAAATTCTACTTCGGGAGTGTTTAATCGCTCTCCAACATCCAGAAGGAGCTGTTTGAATTTTGAATTTTTTTGGTAAAACATAGATAGTATAGCAAGGAGTAAATTATTGAATTGAAAAAAATTGAAATATTGAATGGAGAAAAAAATCGTGAAGGTTTTTTCATGTGAACATTTTTTGTTACTCAAATATTGTAGTCGTTTTTTACAAGTTTTTTAAATTTTACAACAAACCAGCTGTTCGAGGATATCCAAAGTCGATGTTTAGTTGTTGTTAAAATGCCTAGAGCACGTGTACGCGGAAGTTATAGCCAGTTAAGTGAATTTGAAAGAGGTGAAATTATTGGTCTACGGAAGTCGAAGTTGTCATTTCGAGAAATCGCTAACCGTACGAACAGAAATCCAACTACTGTTATGAGATGTTGTCAAGCGTGGTTTGATAATGCCCAAAATCAAAGAAGAGTAGGCACAGGACGTCGAAGAGGCACAAATGAAGTTCAAGATCGACGTCTAAGACTTATGGCGATTAGAGACTGATTTGTGACAATTCGATCTTTGACTGATGAGTGATTAGGAGAACAAGGCCATCCTGTAACTGTCCGAACGGTTTACCGCCGAATAAGGTCTTTCGGACTGCAGCAATATCAACCCCATCTTGTGTTACTTCTGACGGTTGAGCATCGCCGGCAACGATTACATTGGTGCAGAGAATGCAATATTGGAATGTGGAATGGCATCAGGTTGTCTTTTCTGATGAATCTCGATTCTCCTAGGGTGCACATGATGGCCGAAGAAGGGTAAGACGACGTCGGGGAGTAATACGTGAACCTCAGTTTGATGTTGAGTGTCATATACACCGAACAGTAGGCGTTATGGTATGGGGTGCTATTGCAAGTAGGTCACTTTTAGTTTTATTCGAGGAAACATGACAGCGCTGCGTTACCTTCAAGAAATAGTAGATCCATATGTTCCCCCTCACGTTAACCGACTCGAGAAGCCAATATCGCAGCAAGATAATGCCCGACCTCATATTGCCAGAGTTAGTTTAAACTTTTTCGAAGAGGCTCGTGTGAATCTTTTGCTGTGGCCGCCCAGATCCCCCGATCTTTCGCCCATAGGGCATGTTTGGGACATCATAGGAACAAGGCTTGAAAATTTACCACAGCTCCCACGGACTTTGGCGTCTCTGAGACATGAAGTACAGGTAGCTTGGGATAGTATCCCTCAAGAAGAAATATACCATCTTATTGCATCCATGCCGAGACGTGTTGGGGAGTGTATAGATTTTCGCGGTGGACAAACACATTATTAACAAATTTATTGGAAAAAAATGGTAAACCCTGCGTTTTTTCTCCAAATTTCAATCATTTACACCTTGCTATACTATCTGTTTTACTAAAAAATTTGAAAAAGTTTATTCTGCTCTTTCTGGGTATTGCAGTTTCTTTGTCAGTTAACACTTCTTCGGTTTTCAGGAGCAGCACGTCATAAGAATTTTTCAACCAGAACTTGTTGCAATAGTTGAAAGCTTTATTTCCAGTTTCATCCCGAAAAAATTGAAATTATTACTCTTCATTTTCGGTCCATCAGGCAACTCGTGTATTGTTGACAGAACAAACGAAAAAATCTAATTTCTAGACGGTTCTCCACACTCTGTATATGCGGGGAACGGAGGCCTAATGAATGAGACGAAATTTATTTGCCTGAAAATCAAGCGTTCAATTTCGGAGTTCGTGTTCATGCATTTTTCATGTTCCTCCTTTCATCCCATTCATTCTTGTTTTCATTTGAAAGAAAGCCTCCAGACCGCAAATAATACGTTACCAAAAATAAAGCAAGAATCGATGTTAGGTTTGAACGAATAACAGTATATTCTACTCCGAGCGAACATGTCCTACGCATCTCCAGAAATGCCATTGCAGCTGTTAGGAAATGACATATGGGAGTACTCAGCGAATGACTTTTTTTTTTCATTTGCCTCAATTCTCATGTTGACTTGTTCAATTTTTTTTTTGAGTAGGTTGCCCTATCCAGAATTGGATAAGAATTTTGAAGTAGGGTTTGTCAGGGAATATGGATACACACCTTTTGAAATTTAGTACTAGATCTAGATCTGAATAAAGTTGAATCCTTTCACTTAATGTCTACAATATTGAAAAATTGACAAAGAAGGGAAGATTGTTAGCAATAAACTTAATGTAGAAGTATTTGCAAAGTCTTTCTAGAAAGCCTTCACAACCTAGTACTACCTAGATCTAAATCTTGGTATTATTGAGCGTTCTCATCAAATCTCATTTTCTTCAATACTGCATAGTGCTGAAGAATATGAGGAGACCTTTGTCAAGAGATAAATGTAGAGCTATCTGCGAAGACTATCTTAAATAATACTACTTAGGTCTACATCTGGATATTATTGATCTTTCCCATTTTATGTTGTTTTCTTGAATACTTAACAGTGTTGAAGATTATAGGATATTTGTCAAGGGATCGATATAAAGCTATTTGCAAGAACTGGCTACGAAGCATTCACGACCTAATACTGCCTAGATCTACATCTGCATGATACTGATCTCTCACATTGAATTTTGCTGTCTTCAGTCCTTCATAGTCAAGAAGAATATGAGCAGGAGATCATTGTCAAGTGATCAATATAAAGGTATTTTCAAAGACTAGCTACAAAGCCATCACATCCTAGTATTTCTAAGATCCTATCTTACCAGGGCACTGTGGTGTTGAAGGAAATGAAAAAACTGATGAACTTGCAAGACGTGCATCAAGGTTAACACCTGCTGGAGCTGAGCCTTTCTGTGGGCTGAAAAAAGATCAATATAAGACTGCGGTCCAGCAAAGGGAGTTGAATAACAGGATAACTCACTGGACTATCACTCCTGGACTTACTCAGGCCAAGAAATTCGTAACGATTTCACCTACCTACGCCCAAAAACTCTCGAAGCTGTCACGAGCCGAGCTTGGGGTAATGATGGGACTGCTGACGAGGCACTGTCGGTACAAACATCATTTGTACCGTATGGGAAAGTCAGCAGATGATATTTGCAGGCTCTGTGGATCAGAAGTAGAAACAGCAGAACACAGGGTATGCAAGTGTCCAGAGCTGGCTTGCCTAAGAACCATTCATATGGGGAAGCCGGTCCTGGATACCAGAGAGGTAACGGCCATGGCCCCTAAGGAGGTTGTCAGTTTTATTGACGACCTCCTTGGGTTTCCATGAATGGGTAGGGTAGAGAACAAAAGATCTACATGGTCGCAGTTCCCGGAAGGCTTACCGAGCCACAACGACCCCATTTCAAATAATAATAATAAGATCTACTTCTAGATGTTAGTGACCTCTCTCATTGAATTTGCTATCTTCAATCCTTCAAAGTATACAAGAAAATGAGGATATTTTTGTAGGATCCAGTTATTGTTCCCTGTCAATAATTGAGATGGTCAACCGGATGCTTGGAGACCTATTAGTTTCTTCAAAGGTCGAGGGCATGACAGTTTCAATGAATTTACAGGGAACGAATTGTTATTGTACATATAATGTAAAAAGGATGTGTAATTCTTCGAGGTGTCGGAGATATGTCATGGAGTTGTAAATCTTGAAGAGATTTATTGGGGGGTTGAGATAGTTCGAAGACAACACGGTCATACCAGATGTGTCACATCTGTGTATCAGGTTCTAGTCCTTCAAGAATATTCGATTTCCAGGAATCCACGAAGATCTTTGTGGGCGGTACGGCAAAATTCTTATTGGACCAGGGGATGGTACTTTCCCTAAGGGTGTGGTCAAGCCGAAAGAAGGGAGGACGATATTCGAGACAGGGTAAGTTCCAATCGTCGGAGAGACAATTCAAATTAAGCCGAAGACGGCAAGAGTTTAAATTAGGCCGAAGACGGGTAAAGTTCAACTTAAGTCGAAGAGGAGTCAAGTTCGGTCGGTCAACTTAAGACGTACGACGTAAAGACGGTTCGCGAACAAGTTAGAGACGAGACGACCGAAAACTTGAAGTACGACGAAGACGTTTCGAATAATCAACAAACGAGTTAAAGACGAAATTCAGTACCGTAGTGAGAAACTTGTAATTAAGACGTAATTAGGATCTTCTCAATACTGAGTTTGTACTGTATAAGTGTGGCTTTTTAAATAGATGTAAATAATTGAAAAGAGTTTAATTATTACAAATCCAACAAAGTCACGGAGAAAAAGACGAAAGGCCAGGTAATCGAATCATACCTCTAGACGATCGATTAACCAAGCCTACATTTTTGTCAAGTAATAAATTTAGACTACCTAGGTCCACATTTGGATCATTTTAACCTCTCTCTGAATCTCTTTCTCTCAATGGATTCATAGTGACGAAGAAATATTAAACCAATTGGCAAAATCAAATTCTTTAAACCTTCAAGAGTTAAAAATTCGAAAGTGCATAGATACAGAAAAACTGTAATTATTAAAAGCAACGCACAACGATTTATTTTATTCTATCCTGAGTTAATTCTTCTGCAATCTAACTTCAAACGTTGATCCCTTAAATCGTATCATGCCGAGACAAGTTTAATACCAGCTATTATCTAGGCTTTTGTGCAAACTGAACGTCACATCTGAGGAGAGAGCATAGGCGTGTAGTGTACCTGAGTGGTTTTCGTGTAATTTAAAATTTAAAGTCAGGTGTGATGAGATGCAAAATGCAAGCTCGGTTATTTTGTGTTGTCAAAACTGTTAACGATGTGAAAATGAAAGAAGGGAAGTGCAAGAATTTGAGCAAGGGATAATCCACGACGTGAATGGGAATTGATGAGTTTTATTCGACTAGTCAGAAATGCATTTATTTTTGATTTAACTTGGGTTCATCTCTGATCTGCAGATTTAACTGATTCATTACTCCTATTGAAGGAATTGGCTCCATTTGAGTTTTCATTTATATCTAATCCGGACTGCCGCCAGGACTGACTAGAGATTCGAGGCTTTACTTGATATTCAAGCTACTTTACTTTACTTGACTTCAAATCAAGTCAAGTAGTAGTTTTTCAATGGCATGTCAAGTATCATCAAGTTCTTGAAAAATCGAGTATCGTCTATCAAGCTACTTGATTTTTAGCAGTTTTATTGTGTAGTGTGCACATCAATAAAAAGTTATTAAATGAGGAGGAATCTCGCAAAAACACTTTCATTTATAAAACTTAATATATACAAAAAATATCAACTGTTTTAAAATGGAACCACAAAAAATATCAAATAATTTCCATACTGGATCTAGACACATGAGTAGGGATTCATCAAACCAAGTAGCTTGATATTTCAACCAACTACTTGACTTGAAAATCAAGCTCGTGAAAATCACGTACTTGAGCTTGACTTGACCTAATTTTAGATATTGATTGCTTGACTTGATATCAAGCTACTTGATATTACTTGAGCTTGATATGCAAACGTCGTACGGCATATATTTCTACAATCTCGTGCGCGCTTAGACTAAATAAGGTGATTCCTTGAGCTCCAAGAGACTGAAGCATTCGCCAGTGTGACTTTATTAGTAGTTTTCACACATTTCTATGAAATCTATTGATAGATTTTGGTAGTTCCAGAAATATCTTTCCAAACTTGGCCAAAATGGACAAAGATCCTTCATCAACGCCACCATCTACATTTCATTACTCTTTATGTTGACTTGAGCGACTTTAAATCAAGTCAAGCTCAAGCCAAGTAGCTTGAAAATCGCCAAGTCGTGAATCCCATTAGTATCAAGGTAGTATTCAGTCTCTTTACTATAAAGCGTTTCAAACAATTCAGGCCTTTTTGGATGAAATAGACAAACGTCATTTGATAAATTTGGCAAGGTGATTTTAATTTGAAAACTACGATTCCATGTAAAATTGAAAAGATGTCGCAAAGCAAATCAAATGCGAGAACCAGCAGTTAGAAAGTTTGAAAAACCCAATAATGACGCTCAAATATGTATATAACTCATGAAATCGAAAAACTTTAAGAAATATTTAGTAATAATTGGTTGTTTACAGATCTCTCTGTTGCCAAAAACAATTTTTTCTGGTAAATAACAAAAATATCTATTTGATAGCAGAAGTGAAGGTATAATTACAGAGGAAATATAGAAAAAGATTCCTAAATAATATTTGAATTCTTCATATTCTTCTTTATATTCACTATAATTATATTTCTCAATAAAAGTTATTGTCTGTTATCTAACGTACCTAAATGTATTATTTTATTTCCTATTGTTGGTTTTGGATACAATATTCATAACGGTCTTATCAATTTAAATAATTCTCTATTTATGAAAATTTACATTCATAGTATGATGTACGTTATTGATGAAAGAACTGATCAGTCCTTTAGAAATTCTTTATATTTCTGGTCATACAAACCCAAAAAAATAGTCCAACAAAATCCGATCTGTATGGAGCCAGATAAATCAAAAATTTCCAAAACTTCTAATTTTCTCAATTGAAGAATGAAAAAATCGATTGATCTTTCTGATTGAAAAATCAGGAAAAATCTATCAGAATTCACTAAAGTTTTTTGTTTATATGAAATTCGTCAATAATGTAAATTGTACAAAAACAATCAATTTCTCTGAATCTGATAAGTCTCAGAATATTATTCAGAGAACGCAATGATCTGATGGAGTTTGAGTGAGATGTCGAATTCTTGGCGAGAAGAAGCAGTTTATTGTCAATAATGAAATTGATTCAAAGAATGAATCTTTGAGATGATTGCGGTGTGAGCCAGCGGAAAGAAAATTCTGGTTGCATATAAAATAACACATATTTTCGATGCCTACAGCTGGATGTGTAACGTCCTAATGGAAATTACCCTAATGGGTGATTTCATTTTCCAATATACCAGTTGTGGGTTATTAAGCTAAATGCGATGTTATACTACACAAAAATTCCTTTATCCATAATTTACGATGTGTTGATGGTTTCCCTAATAAATAAATCAATTCCACATTTTCAGTCAACAGTTTTCGGTTGTAGATAACCAAATATACCGCACATCATTTATAATTACGACAAGTAAATTCCTGTTCATTATTTATAATGATGAAAATTTAATGCATTATGCCTGTTCGATTGATACACAAAACTGGTACCAGTATTAAAGATCGAATTCATGAAATTCAAAACAGAAATTCCATACTTCTCTCCATTCCTGAGCTCCCACGTCATGCACTCCTGTTGGTTCATATATCATTTTAATTGTAATAGGAACTGATAGGTCATACTAACATTAGACTATAGTTTCAGGGTATTTGATCTCGAATACGCTGAACTATAGTCTAATGTTCGAATGACCTATCAGTTCCTATTACAATTGTGATCTGGAAAGCTTTTATTACAGTTGTGATTCTGGTAAGCTCCTATTACAATTAAAATGATACATGAAGCCACAGTAGTACATAACGTGTAGAACTCTTCTGAAATTTGAATCAACTTTTCTTTCATTCTCGAAGCATATTAGGCCAATTGAAATCTCCCCGGTCTGATGCACAGATACAGATGGCAAGTATCTATATGATTTTTAGTTAGTACCAACTTTCAAACGATACGTGTCAAAATTTGAGAGCAAACCAACCATTAATTTGAGAGATATTGCGTTGGGAGTTTAGCTACTTTTATTATTTGAAAAAATATGGAAAAAAAAGAAATGAAATATTGCTTTTTGAAGGGAAAAAATACAGTTGAAGCAGAATCTTGGCTTGATGATGCGCCAGGAAAATCAACCGTCATTGATTGGTACGCTAAGTTTGAACGTGGTGAGATGAGCACCTTCTGAACGTCTACATCATATCATTCACGAATATTTGTACATGAGTAAGCTGTGTGCAAAATGGGTGCTACGCGAGTTTACAATCGATCAAAAGCAACAACGTCTTAATGATTCTGAGCAGTGTTTGAAGCTGTTTAAGTGCAATAAACCTGAATTTTACGTCGATATGTGCAAATGGATGAACCATGGCTCCATAATTTCAGTCCGGAGTCCAATCGACAGTCAGCTGAGTGGACTGCACACGATGAACCGAATCCAAAGCGAGGAAAAACACAACAGTCAGCTGGAAAGCTTATGGCATCAGTATTCTGGGATGCGCAAGGTATAATATTCATTGATTACCTCCGAAAGGGCCAGACCATATACAGCGATTATTATATACCATTATTGGTTATTGTTGTTTAAAAAATAAAATGGTTGAAAAACAGCCCAATTTGAGGAAAAAATGGTGCTGTTTCTCAACACAATGCGCCGTGTCATAAACAATGAAAACAATGGCAAACTTGCATGAATTGCTTCTGCATCCAAAGTTTTCGCCAGATTTGGCCCCCAGCGACTTTTTTCTATTCTCAGACCTCAAAAAAATGCTCGCTGGAAAGAAATTTATCGCCAATAAAGAAGTAATCACAGAAACTGAGGCCTATTTTGAAGCGAATAACAAATCGTACTACAAAAATTGTATCGAAAAGTTGGAAGATCGCTATAATCGCTGTATCGCCCTCGAAGGCAACTATGTTGAATAAAAAAAATCGAATTTTGCCGAAAAAATGTGTTTAACCATGGTAGACCCGGGACTTTTCAATTGGCCTGTTATGACTAAAGCTGGAATTCTTTATTTGGAATATTGAATAAAATACCTAAACTCACAAATTTCACGCTGGTAAGTATAGAAATTTGAATCAACCAAACAAAAAATTACAGCAAAATGCATTATGATAACAAAACACAAAAGTACTGCGTAATGCATTATGATAAATAAATCAGGATGCGGTTGAGCAAGATTTGATATCCCTTCAGTCATGTATACGAAACAATACCATTCAAATTTATGGGCATTCTAGAAGGTGTGATAGTCTCGAGTAATCCATAAATATTAATAATAATAATAATAATAAAAAACGTCTTTATTTTTTTTTTCAGTAATTATTATTATACTTCTTATTCTTATTAAGTATTACAACAATCCCATTGTATATCATTTGAAAGGAATTGTGCAACTAATGAATTGCGCACATCCTAAACGAAAACCTGATTTGATTGACTGTCTTCATTTCTCCATTTCTGCAGTGATTGTTATATCCCAGGCAAATTCATCCAATCCATCTCAATTTAAATAACTGAGGAACTTCATTGAAAAGCTTCAGTTCGAGCTTGACATTTTTAATAACACACGCAATAATTCCCGGGTTCGGCACACAGATGGCACCAACAGTGTCTACCACTTTCTTTTCTCATTGATAACAAGTTTTAAAAGATGCGAGTGAATGTTTCGGAACATTTCAAGATATTGTTGTTGCTTGAAAAAAATGGGCAAAATCGAGTTTCGTGAATTGATAAAACTAGAGCTTCATCCAGCCAAGTAGCTTGACATTTTAACTCGACTTGAAAATCAAGCTGAAGCATTCGCCAGAGTTGTAGTTTTCTCACATTTCTATGAAATCTATTGATAGATTTTGGTAGTTTCAGAAATATCTTTCCAAACTTGGCTAAAATGGACAAGGATTCTTTATCAATGCGAGCATCTTCAGCTCCTGTTGAAAGTCAATTTTACAGAGCTGCTCTAACAGGTACAAAAACTCGCAATAGGTTAGGCGACAAATCTATAATATCCCTCATGCATCTAAGATCCTCGATGGAAAATTTATGAAATCTAACAAAGCCTGGAGGTTACTCAATATCAATATTTTTTTATTATTTTGTTATGATTTATATTGATTTAAGTTATGTTTCTATTTCAAAAAAGTTGATATTTTCAGTTCTGTTATACAATAGGTTTAATAAATAGAAGTGTTTTTTGCAAGGTTCCTTCTCATTGCATCATTTTTTATAGATGTAGCACGGCACAATGAAACTGCAAAAAAAACAATTAGCTTGATATGATTCAAGTACTTGATAAATAAATACTTGACTTCACTTGAGATTGAAAAACTACTACTTGACTTGAGCTTGATTTGATTTCAAGTCAAGCTTGAAAATCAAGCCGAGCTGTGAATCCCCTATGGCTTGGTAAATGTTATTCAAGCACTGCTCCATCGGCAATAACGGTTAAATGGTAGTTGTTAACTCGGATGAGGAAATGATTGCCGAGGTTAGAGCATATTTCGAAATCAAAGACGAATCTTCTCATAGAAAAAGGTATTGAAAAGTTAGGAGGAGCGTTCGAGTACATGTTTAACTCTTAAAGATGACTGCGTTGACGAATATAGTTGGATTTTCAAGAAGAAAAATCTTTCAAATTGTTGAACCCGGGTCTTGAATGAAGTGTATTCAATCTTCAAACTGATATTCTCAATCTGAATCCTAAATTCCATCCCTAGCGTAAAACCTATAGTTTTGAAATCAAAATCTTGTTCGAAAGTTCTTTCACGTTAAAGTGAATATTCCCGGATGAAATTCACCAAAATATTAGTCACTGGCAAAAAAGGATATTTTTTTTTGTAGAAAAACAAAAGGTCCACTTGACGTCAAAACATTTATAGTATCTTTCGATGTCAAAAGAATTCCAGAAAAAAGTGTACTTAGGATGCTAATACTTTCTGTGTTCTTGAAAAAAAAACATTCGTTTTATGGTGAATTTCCGTCCTTGTATGTATTAGCTTCGATTTGTAGCAAGCTGAAAAACAACGGTTACCGGAAGGACTGTTCGACAAAAGTCGAGTAGCCAGTTCCATATGTTTACATAACTTTCCGAACTTCTCTCTTAAATAAGCTATGAATGGCCCTTTGTAAGAGTGTTGATTCTATTGACGTTATTTGCTGTTATTCACGCCGTATGCTCAGTTTATTCCTGAAATTACTTCACTTCCAGAAAACTATATTTGCTCAGTACTCTCAGAATTTAATCTTTTGAAATGTGAACTTTGCACTACTTCCAACTTTCGTGCCCCCCATTCCGACATTGTTGTACTTTATATGAACTCAAAGACTGTGGAGTATCCCGAGGTCTCTTGTGAATTGGAGAAACTTCGTTCATAGGAAGTTTATCGCGTTCCATTCATTTTCTGAAGTTGATCTTATTTTTTTCCTCCTCTGTTTATAACAACATATTCAAAGCAGCTATATATACTATATTGCCCTATCGTAGTCGTCGCTTTCATCTCATTCGTAACTGTTGAATGTTTCTCGTTTTATGACAAAGTTGAATCAATTTATATCGCGAAACTTGAAAGATTCGATTACTGTATGATATTCACTCATCTATGTCGTCAAATATTTCATTTTTCCGGTCTTTACTTCTCGGAAATATGAAATAGAAGAAAATAGAATAGAAATAGAGGGTTTGACAATTTTTGGGACTATTGGAAAAAGGGGTTCTTTTCAAGTCGGTTTAGTCATTCAATAAAATTTGTCTTTCATGATATCTTATGATTCCTTATGGATTCACTCCAACATTACGTTTTGAATCATTGAAAGCAAAAATTTTATAATTGTCAAAATTATGTCCTACATTTAATTAAAATGTACAACAAAAGTACAAATTTCTTATCCTAAGATATTTATCGTTTTGTTATTAATGTTGCTAATGAAAATTATTAGTTCCAAATAAAATACACTAGGGGAATAAATTAAAGGATCAAAATAAAATTCTAAATTTCAAGCGGTTTTTCAAATGGCTGTATTTTCGATAACAATGGTCGTATCTCAATTTGGAAAGAAGATTTTTGAAGCTTGAAGTTTATAGTTCAGAGATCTTATGCTGAAAAATTCTTCCAAGCAACGTGTACCGCTCAATCCTAATGAATACAGTGTCTTAAATTTCTGCGAAATTTTTTCAGTTTTTATTTTTGGCCTACAGACTTGGAAATTTTTTCCAACTCAATCACTATATGGATGAGATAACTTGTTCATTCAGCTTCAATATCCTCTTTTCAAAATTTCGATACGAGCATTTCTCTCTGAAATATCGAACTTTGAATTGAAAAGGACCTTTTTGTCTTTAACGATCAATATCTCACCAATCAATGTTTGCACAGAAAATTTAGGGGATGTTTTGAAATCTTGAATTAATTCTCTACAAGAAGTAGCTATGGTATTTTCGGAAAAAAAATTTTTTCGTTCTCTACATTAATTTGAAAAGTTGATTAAAAAAAAGGGCTTTTGAAGACTTTTTGGATAATCTAGCGCTGAATTGGAAATATCAAAAAAAACATCAATTATGAGTATGCGTTTCACAGTTCGATATCACCACAAAAATCCCATAGAATTTCAATTCAATCCATGGGGCGGTTTTTTTGTTTCATTCGATTCAATTTCCAAAAAATTAAAGAAAAAAATTTCGCAGAAATTTTAGATACTGTATTCATTAGGATTTGAAAAACCGCTAGAAATTTCGAATTTTATTTTGATCCTTTAATTTATTCCACTAGTATATTTCAATTGTGATTTGTCTTCAGAAGTCTAGCAATTTTTTCTGTTTGATTTGATTTGGAATGAACCCTGTTAAATATATTCTCTATGATTGAAATCAGTGTTGAACGCTATTTGCTTAAGGGTGTTGTACACTTTATTCCTCCCTTGTAATAGGTATGTTGACTAATATCTACATAAATCGTACTATTGTTGTCTGATATATTTTGGGAATATGGGTAGTATGAAGTGAAATGTGTGGTGGTATCTGAATGTGTTTGCTTAGGGTAAATAGAAATCATGTAGGTTATCAATTCAACATAGAAAATTGTCTATTAGTACCTATCATTGAATGAATATGAAATATTGTCGACGTATAATAACGAACTCAATTCGAGGATCACGCATAGTAATCTTTATCTATAGTATCCTTTTCTATGTAAAACCCTCGTTTAAACGTAAAAAATGTATATTATTAGGACTCTTCCTCAATTAGAAGTACTAACGAAAATAGATAATATCTTTTAATAGCACCTTTCTTTTGGAATAGATATTCCAAATCAAAGATTTATTCATGTGATTTGATCATTTTCAATGCAAATTCACAGGGTGATATTTTTTCTGAAACAGTGCCAGCTTCTTTCCTAAAAAATTTTTTTTTGGTGGACCACTGGTAGTTTAAAAATGTAAAAAAAAAGGTATTGCACCACACTTTTTGGTTTCTTGTAGTTTTGTCGTATCTGCTGCCAATTTCGAGAAAAAACTTTCAAACAATCCTCTAGTAATCCTCAGGAAAATCCAAATTCTCATAAAGATCCAGAAGGTAAGTTGTGGTGAATAAATCAATTATAAGTTTTGGCACTTATTTACCCAATATGTAGAGTAGAATTATAAAGATTCGATAAAATGGTATAATTATGTATTACAAAAATGTAGGACTACGAGAAACACCCTGTATCTCGAAAACGAAGGCTTTTAAATTTTGAATTTTTGAAGGACTTTATCTCTCAAAACTATCCAAGGAGACTCTAATTTTCCTTTGTAGCTCCTATTTTTTCAATACGAATGCAAATAATATTGAACGCAAAATGGCGAAGGAGCCGGTTGAAAATATTGTTGGTTGGTATCTCTATTTCGAGAAAAAGATTTCAAACTATTATCTAATAATCCTCAGAAAAAATCGAAATTATTATAAAGATCAAGTAAGTGGGTTGTAATGAACCAGTTCATTATAATGTTAGATTACAATTTTTCTTTGAAGAATTCAAAGGTGCGTTATTGAAAATATTGAACCATAAGTGACTAACTTGATTTACCTAGGGACAATAATTATTTTGTTCCGTATTCTGAAATTTGATTTCATTTAATTCGATCAGTTTCTACTATGAAAGAGTGGTGATTCCCATCATCTAACGAATGACATAAAGAATCAGAACACAAGTACAATAAAACTGAATAAGCCATTGGAAGCAAACCTTTTTTTTTCATCCAGAAAGAAACACTCAACTTGGTGAATTTGTTGGAATATAGAATATCTTTCTGCTCTGAGAAAATCACATATGGTTTATTTCTTGAGAGGCTTCAGATAACTGATTCTGATCCCTTTTACGGAAAATAGTTGGAAGTTTTTGTTTCGTTTCCATTTCTTCCGAGGGGTGACGAAAATAAGAATGCAAAATTTATACAAATCGAATTGGAAAATTCAGTGGAACGGAAAACTCAGTTTCGGGGTGAACTTCTATCTTTCCTCTGAAATGATTTCCTTTCTACGTGAACAAAACCGAAAATTCAGATAATTCTACCCAATATTCGATATTTTATTCCTTGAATGATGAGTGAAAATTATAAAATTCAGGATAAGCATTATGAAGAGGACTGGAAAATTTATCATCAGTCACAATTGTTTTTTTTTTCTTTGAGTAGAAAAATCTGAAATCGAATAGGTATTTCGATTCTCCATTATGTAGAACTGTATCTTTCAAATTTTAGGCAAATATTAGGCCAATTGAAAAGTCCCCGGTCTGATGCACAGATGGCGATGCCAGTATTAAATTCATATAATTTTTAGTTACTACTAACCTTCAAACGATACGTGTCAAAATTTGACAGTAGTCCGACCATTAGTTTGTGATATATTGCGTTGTGAGTTTAGCTACTTTTATTATTTGAAAAAAGTTGGAAAAAAAAGAATTTTGTGTGCTGATGAAATATTGCTTTTTGAAGGGAAAAAATACAGTTGAAGCAAAATATTGGCTTGATAAAGAATTTCTGCATTATGCACCAGGAAAATCGACCGTCATTGATTGGTACGCTAAGTTCAAACGTGGTGAAATGAGCACCCAAGACGGTGAATGCACTGGACGCCCAAAAGAGGCTGTCACCGATGAAAAAATAAAAAAGTTCACAAAAACATTTAGTGTGACCGTAAAGTGAAGTTGATCTAGCAGACATTGTGAAGATATCATCTGAACGTGTACATCGTATCATTCACGAATACTTGTACATGAAAAAGCTGTGTGCAAAATGGGTGCCGCGCGAGCTCACAATCGATCAAAAGCAACAACGTGTTAATGATTCTGAGTAGTGTTTGAATCTGTTGAAGTGCAATAAACCTGAATTTTTGCATCGATATGTGACAATGCATTGCTCCATCATTTCACTCTGGAGTTCAATCGAAAGTCAGCTGAGTGGACTGCACACGATGAACCGAATCCAAAGCGAGGAAAAACACAACAGTCAGCTGGCAAGGTTATGGCATCAGTATTCTGGGTATAGCGTTATTGGATCGTTTGAAGGATGAAATCTTAAAAAAACGGTTTTGAAGATAAAAGGTGCTGTTTCATCAATGTCGTGTCACAAATCAATGAAAACAATGACAAAATTGCATGAATTGGGCTTCGAATTGCTTCTCCATCCCCCGTATTCTCCAGATCTGACCCCAGCGACTTTTTCCTGTTCTCAAACCTCAAAAGAATGCTCGCTGAAGAGAAACTGAGGCCTATCTTTGAAGCGAAAGACAAATTGTACAAAAAAAATGGTATCAAAAAGTTGGAAGATCGCTATAATCGCTGTATCGCCCTCGAAGGAAACTATATTGTATAATAAAATCGAGTTTGCCAAAAAAATTTATTATACTATGGTACACCAAGGACTTTTTAATTGACCTGTTATGGTCTCAAATGATAAGGTTCAACTTACTGAGTTCGTTAAGGGAAAAATTTCGATGAAGGGTCCCGTAAATACAGCCACTCAATATTTCAATTTCAAATTTCATCTCAAAACTACACATTCGAAGAATTTTTCATTTTTAGTTTGGTCACAATTCTATGAATTTATGCAGTTGTGGGACTTTCCTAGAATATAGTTCAACTATTACTGAAACTGCGTGCAACTAAGTCCATTATGATTGTATGTTTCCATTATGGATACGTAAAATATATCTTCCTGAAATGTCACATTCAATCACATTCAGTGACAAGTCGACTTCACTTTCCAATGCATAAATATTCGATATGTATTTATTTACCGTTTTTCTATCAGTCGATGTCAGGGCACTCTACAAATCGAAATTTAATGTAAATATATTTCCGTTCTCTTCAAATACTGTTGATGCGGTATACAACAGTAAATGCATGTGTATGAAGATATTCAATTCCGATCGAATTTTATAGGCAAAAGATTATTCCAATATATTCATCCAAAAAGTAAATTCTGCATTGTGATGCAAAAAACGATTTGTGAGTGCCATTCAAACTTGATGTATATTGTGAACGCAACCGAGGTTCCGAGTTAAAGTTTAGTAGTATGTGCCTTCGACTGATTTCTTTATTGAACTGATATGGAATGGACTTCTATTGCATTCGAAGAGTTCTCATTAAAATGGAATACCTACCAAATTTTCAGAGCTTTTATCGATATTGGTAGCTTGCAATTTACATTCCTTATTTTGGACTATTGACCGTGGCCCACCCTATACAGGGTGTTTCATTGGGAAACGGAAATACTTCACAGGTGCATAGGTGACACCAAGGCGGTTCTGGAGATACCCCATTTATTGGCTCTTACTGTCTCCGTAGCCGAGATACAGGGTGTTTTATGAATTTTGCCTGTTTCTTTCTGAGGCCATATCAAACGAATCACGCGGTATATTTTCTCTATATTTGGTAAATATGTTCCTAATTGAGAGCCCAAACGTATCACGCAATAACCGCCTTGAAAATCTAGATCCGGGTTAACAAGAAATCCACGGAAAACACAGAAAGAAACTAAAATTCTATTTTTTCATAACCGAATTTGACATTTCAAGAATTGTAATGAATTATTCGTAATTGAAAATTGTATTGGTTTATGGATTTCTCATCAATCGCAATGAAAAATTAATTATAATTCATTAAATGTAAAATTTAGTTATCCAAACATCGAATTTTAGTTTATTTTTGTGTTTTCGGAAAGTCTAGGACTGCCCCACACAGTGAGGAATTGTGGTTTTTCCTCATCTAAGGTTCTTTCCCGATAACTCTCAAAGTATTCATTTTTGGTATAGGGTTTACTTGAGTACCCTCCCCTCACTATTTTGGTAGGAAAAATCGACTGTAATACTAAAAACTATAGGTTCTTATTTGAAAATCTTGATTTTTGATGAATTTGAGTTGTCGAACTCCATGATCTTCTTATGAACACTCTGTACATTTTTGGTCCAAACCGTAAACAGTCCTATAATTCTACGTTTTTGCATAATCGAAAAAGAAAAAAAATTTTTCGAAAAAATCTTTCTCCGCCGAAATATCAAAAAAAAATGAATCCTCATAGCTACCATTTTTTTTATAAGAATCCCATTAACTCATGAACCATTGAGTTTTCACCCAAGGTTTGGCATATTGCCGAAATTGTCATTAAAAAATCTATCTAATGATGCAATAATATCCTGGGTGTGCCATTTGAAATAAGAAAGTAGTAGTCTGTTTCGGGTGTAACCGGAATATGTAGAGATCTTTTTTTTGGTTTTAGGGAGAAAGATCATTGTCTAAAACCCCAATACCACAACATGCAAATTTTCAGCTCATAATTATGATTTGTTTTCCATAAACATCTAATAGGCCATCCCGATGAATCATATATATACCAGTATATTGAAGTATCTACATGCGAAATTTCGTGAGCATAAATACAAATCTTCACAAGTTCGTAAGAGCTCCTAACTTCAAATCAATGTTTTCCTCATTTTCATCATAATTCACTAATGATTTCCAAATAATGATCAAGTCAATGTATGCACTGGCCAGTTTTCAAATAAAATCATAAATTTTGTAATGTAATCTTTCAATTCTCTTTCATTATATAAACGCGATAACGAAAAAAACTTAATTGAAGGTCTGAAAGTATTCTACTTACTCCATTACCTATCGCTACTATCGGTAATCTCATTAATAATCGATTCTACTTTGAGATGATTTCAAACTGTAATCAGTATTCACTGGAGAATAGAATGAAAATCTACTGTTTGTATTTTCAACGGAAATCATTATGTACATTAAATAATAGGTAACTTGGAAAATCGACGATACACCTAATAGCTGTACAATATGAGCTTCCATCATGAATTACTTCAATCAAAAAAATCGAATGCAATTATGATGCATCAAAGATAATGTTGAGTATCAAATCGATAGTATAATTATGAATAGGGAAGGAACAGAATTGTATTTCTCCAATTTCAAAAGAAGAAAATTTCATGGAGACAGGTCATTTCTACATTCGGTGAATTAAAAATCAATTCTAACACAAAGAACGTCGGATAAAATGAAATCAACTAAATTTATAAATATATAAATATTGATAATATTTTCCTTGATGTAATTCTAAAGGGTGTTTTTTTTAGAGCTATAGAACTTTAAATTGCAATAAAACAACGATGTATTATTCGATTGACATGAATTTTATTTATCCGAAGATAATCTTGTGGCATTATATTTTAAATATGATTTCTGGCATATGACCGCCACGGCTGGCTCGGATGTAGTCCAATCTGGACATTCAATTTTCGATGACTCTTTCCAACATTTGTGGCCGTATATCGGCAATAACACGGCGAATGTTGTCTTCCCAATGGTCAAGGGTTTGTGGCTTGTAAATAGTATAGCGGTGTTAAATCACAAGATCTTGGAGGCCAATTCACAGGTCCAAAACGTGAAATTAGGCGGTCACCAAACGTGTCTTTCAATAAATCAATTGTGGCACGAGCTGTGTGACATGTTGCGTCGTCTTGTTGGAACCACAGCTCCTGGACATCATGGTTGTTCAATTCAGGAATGAAAAAGTTAGTAATCATGGCTCTATACCGATCACCATTGACTGTAACGTTCTGGCCATCATCGTTTTTGAAGGAGTATGGACCAATGATTCCACCAGCCCATAAAGCGCACTAAACTGTCAGTTTATCTGGATGTAACGGTGTTTCGACATACACTTGAGGATTAGCTTCACCTCAAATGCGGCAGTTTTGTTTGTTGATGTAGCCATTCAACCAGAAGTGCGCTCCATCGCTAAACAAAATGAAATGGACGTAGTGCGCGATACGTATTCCGCACAGAACCATTATTTTCGAAATGAAATTGCACTATTTGCAAGCGTTGTTCAGACGTGAGTCAATTCATGATGAATTGCCAAACCAAACTAAGAATAAATCACTTGACAGTTGTTAAATCGGTTGCCATCTTGAACAGTAATGTCAACTTAAAGTTATATATTTCGAAAAAAAACACCCGTTATAATATTTGCAGGAAAATGCCTGATTGATAGATCGTATGGAAGTTATACAGTACTGCAACCTTAAGGTCTATTTTTCCATTTTAATTTGAACTAATAATTAAATTTTTTTCAGCACCTACTGGTAAACCGGTTATAACCAATGCACACAACACATCAGCAACTTCTCTTCGTATCAGCTGGAGGGCACCACGTCTCGATACCATTCATGGTGAATTTTTGGGCTACCGCATAGCATATCGTCCACGTGATAGAGGAGAAGAAGCCTTCAAGGAAATTTACATAAGAGATCCTAACGTGGAGGTAAGAACAGTAATCAGTAATTATCGTTAATATACACTGCGCAAAAAAATTAACGCACATTATGGAAATCTCAAATTTATTCTACAACTTAAGGTGTTCTCAATGATAATTATTTTTATCAGAATTATGCATGGATATGTTATCCACTTTCAATGTTTTTCTTCAATACAGATGTTTTTTCCCAGCAGGAATAAAAAAAGATGAGATTATCAGATTTTGAATGTATTGGCTCCATTCTGAAATCAGTTGTTCTCGATCAATTCTAGTGATCAATAGTTTTTCTTTCGTTTGATTTTCTACACTCGATCGCTATGCAACGCGAAACACGCAATTTGACCCAAGAGAAATGTGCCCAAGCGGTAGTTTTGCGAGAAGAAGGGTGGACATACACAAAAATTGCAGAAAGGTTTGGAGATTCCCATACAAGTGTGTCCAGAATGTTGCAGCGATTCAGGGAGACAGGTATGAATGTCCGAAGACCAGGTGAGGGTAGACCACGGGTAACAACTGCCATTCAAGAACGTTACTTGAGAGTTTCTTCATTGAGACAACGGTTTGCAACCGCTCACCTCCTTCAAAATCAGCTTGAGCCAACTCATGGGGTGCAAACAATAAGAAGTCGCCTCAGAGATTTAAGGCCTCGTGTCGCGGCAAGAGGCCCAGCTCTTACCCCAGCCCATCGAAGGGCGCGTTTGGATTTTGCGAGAGAGCATATCCATTGGGAAGAGGCTGATTGGGAAAGAGTTCTCTTCACAGATGAGTCTAGATTCTGCCTCTACCATTGTGATCGACGTTTTCTTGTATACAGACGTCCACATGATTTAAGAGAGGATTTAAGGCCTCGTGTCGCGGCAAGAGGCTCAGCTCTTACCCCAGCCCATCGAAGGGCGCGTTTGGATTTTGCGAGAGAGCATATCCATTGGGAAGAGGCTGATTGGGAAAGAGTTCTCTTCACAGATGAGTCTAGATTCTGCCTCTACCATTGTGATCGACGTTTTCTTGTATACAGACGTCCACATGAAAGATATGCTCAGTTCAATTTCCTGAATACTACTGGTTTCGGGGGAGGATCGATTATGGTATGAGGTGGAATATCTTTGACTGCTCGCACAGACCTAGTGGTTGTTGATAATGGAGCTATGAATGCTGATAGGTATATAAGGAACATTCTTGAAGAGCATGTAATGCCATTTGCCCCATACATTGGTGAAAATTCCATTTTTATGGACGATAATGCCAGACCCCATCGTGCGCGCATCGTTCAGGAGTAGCTTGAAGAGGTTGAAGTCTCTCGAATGGAATGGCCAGCAAGAAGTCCAGATCTCAATCCGATTGAGCAGGTTTGGGACAACCTCAATAGAAGGCTGAGAAGTTCAGAAAATCGTCCAGCTACTCTTAACGACTTAGGAATCCAACTCAGAGAAATCTGGAAAGGATTAGATCAGAACATTTTAAGATCACTCATTTTGAGTATGAACCGTCGTTGCCGAGCTATAATTAACGCAAGAGGTGGAAATACCAAGTATTAAATCACTTATCAGCATTCCAATATTTTGAAAATTGTTTTTTTCTCTTCTTTCACATAAGATTCGGTGAAATCCGGAATTTTTCTTCCATTTAATGTGTCTTGTTTCGTTCAAAACCTTCCCGAGAGAACATAAAAAATAAGTTATAAAGTCATCTTGATTCGATTATTTGATCAACTTACTATGTTCTTGAGTAATTATAGTTTTGAAAATTTGATTCTTTTCTGGTTGTAATAATAGTTTTTATAATCATTGAAATTTTACGACAAAGAATTGAATATTTATATTACAATACAATTCCTGTAATATTTCCAAATTTTCTCGTATAATGAATACCATTCAAAGATTCGAAAATAATCAAAAAAATCAATGATACATTAGAGATAAATTTCATTTCTGAACAAATTATAGAACAAAATAAGATTCAAAGCTTTGTTCGAATAACTTGCCACTGAGATTTTAAGAATTTTGATCTCCAATTTTTCTGGAAAGGTTTTTCCTTCAACTCCATTTCATCTTATCAATGATATACGACCAGAAGAAGATCGTTGAAGTTGAGAAGGTTACCAAACGAATGGCTGCATTATTAGAGAAATATTTTCCCGCGATACTATCAAACTTTTTAACTCGAAATATGACTCCTCCAATCTCTTGTCCCAAATGGAGACATTCCGGTTATTTTTGAGGGGATTTATGTACAGATCTGATATCTCCATTGCGTCGCGTTCTGTAGATAGCACATAAGGTAATCGAAAAATTAGGTAATTCCTGCTTGCAGTTTGTTGAGACACATAGCATTGGGGAGAAATTAGGGGAGATGAAGATATCTCACGTTCGTATAAAGTTTCTTGAACACGCGCTCAAGATAAAAGTCAGTTTTGGTAGGAGATATCTGGTTATTACTACTAATTCATGTTCAGTTAAGTGATATAGTGCTCAACAATTTCAGCAAATTATTTGGATGATAAGCGTTAAGAAATATCCGAGTGAAGGAGGTAATTAGTCCTCAAAATTATTCTCATTATGTTTCAACGTCTAGAAACATGAATATGCAAACCTTCCTGTGAAAATCTTTATTGTAATATGAAAACTAAATTATTCTCTCTCAATACATAGCCGTTCAACTTTACTTCCGCCGTTTTTTTACGAAATTCGAGACTTCATCGTGAAAAACTGGTCCAACATTTATAATGCAAAGTATTATCCATTGCTAGCTACTACTTTGTCCCATCTTATGGGCAGAGTACGAATCCCGCGTAGAAAAAACTGGACATCTTTTGAAGCGATCCACGAATAGATCAAATTTTTTACTTCATCATAAGACCAGAAGTGCTGGTCAGCAACCCCGTGTGCCATTGATCGAAATAAGCGATAGTCCGTGGGAGCAACGTCTGCTGTTCACAAGCAAACAAACGCCGTTCAACATATCTCGGCTTCAACTCGTACAGCGTTCAATTTCCTTGTTTCTGAATCATTCCCATGACTTTCAGGCGTTTTTAAATGGCTTGTTGCGTCACTGCCGCATCTGATCGTTGGAGATATATAGGGATTTGTTCATCTTATGAGTGAAATTTTACAGTTCGATAACTGATTAACAAATCTACCGAATGATATCAAATTTTGAAGTTTTGTTACCCTTTCCTATCTCCTTCCTTCAATATTTCTGAATTCGAGTAAATCAGATCCGGACTAGGAAGATTTCAGACTTTTCCTATTTTCGTGAATATTGGATCACCCTGTACGTGAACATTATGATTTTTTTCCGTTTTCGGAACCACAAAGAATCAATTCATTATAAAAATTCTAAATCTCTGCTTGGCACGATCATACAGGGTGATTAATAAACATTCCCTTATGAGTGAAATTTTTTTAATTCAATAATTCTTCAACAAATCCACCGAATAATTTCAATTTTTGAAGTTTTGTCGCCCTTAACTATCTCCTCCTTTCAATATATCTGAAATCGAATAAATCAACTCCAGACTAACAAAATTTTAGACTTTTTCTATTTTCGTGAATATTGGATCACTCTGTACGTCAATATCATAATTTATTTTCGTTTTCGTAACCACAATGAATTAATTATAATCAACATTCTAAAACTCAGCTTGCCACCATCATACAGGGTGACCAATAAACATTCCCTCATGAAAGAAGTACAACCGATTCAACCGAATAAGATAGCAGAATCTGTGAAACAACTTTATCATATCAACGTGCTCAAAAATGTATCAAAATGGAGGAGTATCATTTCGAACAATATCTGCTGAACTGAAAATATTTTATTTTCGATTCATTGTTTTCAAGATCAAATATTTTCAATTTATTTGCTGTTTTTGTTCTATTCTTTATCCAGTTTGTTGATTAAAAGTTTTCTCAAATAATTTGAGGAAAATTTAGGTGACATTCGTGAAGGATGAAACAACTTCAATTTTCGAAATAATTCTACCGATAAATTCAAGATATCTTGAACTATGAAATTTCTTTCATGGAGAAATGTTTATTGATCACCCTGAATGATGGCGCCAAGCAGAGATTTAAAATTTTTATTAT
Organism: Harmonia axyridis; assembly: GCF_914767665.1. Taxonomy (NCBI): domain Eukaryota; kingdom Metazoa; phylum Arthropoda; class Insecta; order Coleoptera; family Coccinellidae; genus Harmonia; species Harmonia axyridis. Next base: position 6,125,607 of record NC_059508.1, read on the forward strand.
GAATTAATTCTTTGTGGTTACGAAAACGAAAAAGAATCATGATATCAACATACAGGGTGATTCAATATTCAAGAAAATAGAAAAGGTCTTAAATTTTCCTAGTCCGGATCTGATTTACTCGATTTGAGAAATATTGAAGGAAGGCGATAGTAAAGGGCGACAAAACATGAAAAATTTAAATTATTAGGTGGATTTCTTGAAGAGGTATTGAACTAAAAAAATTTCACTCATAAGGGAATGTTTATTGATCACCCTGTATGACCGTGCCAAGCAGAGATTTAGAATTTTTATAATGAATTGATTCTTTGTGGTTCCGAAAACAGAAAAAATCATAATGTTCACGTACAGGGTGATCCAATATTCACGAAAATAGGAAAAGTCTGAAATTTTCCTAGTCCGGATCTGATTTACTCGAATTCAGAAATATTGAAGGAAGGCGATAGGAAAGGGTGACAAAACTTCAAAACTTGAAATTATTCAGTCGATTAGTTAAAGAGTTATTCAACAGTGAAATTTCACTTATAAGATGAACATCACCCTGTATATCCCAAACGAAGGCACTCAGGCGATTGAAACCTCTTGATACGGGTCCTCCATGATGACCAAAATCATGGTATTCGTTTGTCGCATTCTTCCCGGAACACCCTGTGTATTATTTCCTGCACTGGCACATTGAAGAGGTGATGAAAGTTTCCCGTTTCCAGAAATACACAATTTATCAGTGTAAATCCCATTGTACCTTAACGCCTCATCATACATGATTATAATACAACAGTTCCTCATTCTCTTCATTATAATGGTTTCCTCATGCCCTTTCATTTCGAAAGCTCCATATTCTTCGTGATATACTGTGAAATGTCTGAAAACCAAAACGCAAGAGACATTTAATTTGCTGGAACAAAAGCACGAAATCATCGTTTTCTGAGTCGCACCATGCATCCATCTTTTCTTGTTGTGAAGCGTCGAATTCCTGATGAAATGAGTATTTCACACAGCGTTAAAGCATTCCTCACTAAGGTTAATGAAAAGTATCCACAGAAATCACAAGTATTCGAATGAAATAAACGGAATCTCAGTTTCAGGGAAAGTTACAGATTTTTTCACAATACACTTGAAGATTTGTTATGAGTTATAACCGCTCCAACTGAAGAGTTATTTATTTATTTCATTTAGTCAATTATCTCCAAGAAAAAACAGTTTTGAATGAAAACAACGGAGAACTGAATGAGATTCTGATTTCTGTCGAATCTTCATTTCTTTTCAATAGTTATTCAATACTAATTCAACTCAAAATCAAACTTATGCAGATACGAGCTTCGGATTCTTCTCTTGACATATTTAATTATATATAACATACTACATGTTACATAAGAATGATATAATAGGATAATTTCTGATCATATGCATTCAGTTATCTAGAAAAAATACTTTATAAATAGCAACGTTCGCTCCTTAGAACACCTGATATAGTCATTGATACCAACAACCGGCTCCTTCGCTATTTTGCCTTCCATATTATTTGCTTTCGTATTGAAAAAATAGGAGGTACAAAGGACAATCAGAGTTTCCTTGGATAATTTTAAGAAATTAAATCCTTCAAAAATGGACCCATAAAATCTTTGTTTTCGAGATACAGGGTGTTTCTCGTAGTCCTACATTTTTGTGATAATTATACCATTTTATCGAATCTTTATTAATCTACTCTACAGATTGGGTAAATAAGTGCCAAAACTTACAATTGATCTTTTCACCACAGCTTACTTACTGGATCTTTATAGGAATTTGGATTTTTCTGAATTTTACTACAGGATTTTTTGCTCGAAAATTGGCAGCAGATACAACACAACTACGAGATACCAAAACGTGTAGTGCTGAACCAATCTTTTTTTTTACATTTTTCTGAAATAGCAGTGGTAAAAAAAAAAAAGTTTTAGAAGAAAGAAACGGACACTGTTCCAAAACAAAATATCACCCTGTAGATTTATAATCAGAATTACATTCACATGATGAGCTTCAAATTGAATTATCTATGCCAAATTCAAGTTGAATATCTTGTGGAGACAAGGTGGTTTGAGAAAAACATCAATTTACCTTCAATTTAGGAACAAGAGCATACATCGGGCTGTCTCTACATATGTCACTCTTCGTTTTTGTTGTAGATGGTGATTACAATCTTTGTGCAGCTATCTATCTGAGTGGGTTGGTTTTCTGTAAAATAATATATGTATATATAAACTGAAATTATAACGAATCGCATCAAAAATGTGTACAACTTTGTTTTCGCCGTTTTGCAATAGGTGGCTGTAGCGGTAAGTGGTAGTCAAATAAATAGATCATAGATATCATACAATAAGCTTAGGTATTGTAAACATAACGCCATTGAAATATTAGTCGATTTGTGTCTGCATCATAAAGTTATTCTCGATTAAACATGTCAGTTTACAAGCCAAATTCTCGTAATTTTCGGAGGGGTTTTAATTATCTGCTTTATTATGAAGAAATTTGCGGCTGAAGCTTATCGAATGCTGTCAAAGGCCGCTATCAGTGAAAGAACGTGCCGAGAGTGGTTTCAACGCTTCAAGAACGGTTATTTTGACGTCAAACACCAGCATGGAGGTGGAAGAGTGAAGGTTTTCGAAGATGCAGAATTGAAGGCATTACTTGATCAAGACTCGTATCAAACGCAACAATAATTGGCAGGATCATTGGGAGTGACGCAATAAGCCATTTCAAAACGCCTGAAAGTCATGGGAATGATTCAGAAACAGGAAAATTGGGTGCCGTACGAGTTGAAGCCAAGATATGTTGAATGGCGTTCGTTTGTTCGTGAACATCGGCTTGCAAGGCTAAGGTGGAAGAGATTTATTCATCGCATTGTGACTGGAGACAAAAAATGGGTTCTAAGGATTGCTCAGTCACAGGGGATCGTTATCGAACGCAATTAATGTAGGATCCAGTTATTGTTCCCTGTAAATAATTGTGATGGTCAACAGGATGCTTGGAGACCTATTAGTTTTTTCAAGTGTCGAGGGCATGACAGTTTCAATGAATTTACAGGGAACGAATTGCTTTTGTATATAACTTAGAAAGGAAGTGTTAATTCTTCGAGATGTTGAAAACATGTCGGGTCGTTCACTCCATTGTAAATCTTAGGAGATTTACTGGGGTTAGGAAAGATCGAAAACAAGACGGATGTACCAGATGTGTCACATCTATGTATCAGGTTCTAGTCCTTCGAGAATATTCGATTTCCAGGAATCCGCGAAGAGCTTTGTGGGCGGTACGACAAAACTCTTATTGGACTAGGGGTGGTACTTGGTACTTTCCCCCGATATCGGAGTGGTGCTAAGGGTATGATCAAGCCGGAAGAAGGGAAGTCGATATTCAGGGGAGGTTAGTAAGTTGCGGGCAGTAGTGAGTAAGTTACAGCCGTTGGACAGTTCAAGTCAAGTCTAAGACAAGTTAAGAGCAAGTTCGGTCGGTCAACTTAAGACGTACGACGTAAAGACGGTTCACGGACTAGATTAAGACGAGTCGCGAACGAGTTAAAGAAGAGACGACCGAAACTAGACTTGAAGACGAAGACGTGATATTCGAAGAAGCAAAGTTGTAAATATGTATATTCATGAAAAATTTCATTTAATAAATCACAGTGTGAAAGATGTAGCTGATCGAGCCACTTATTCTTATCAGAAGATCTTTTGCTTCAGAATGGATTATTTTAAATAAAGGAGGCGCATATATCCGCACAGAAGCCGATAGTTTCCGACGTAGGACCTTTGCAACCTGATATTGGGGTCAGATCGTTAGGCCGCAAGAATTCCTAAACCTTCCTGCATGTCGAACTGTGGCACAACTGATTGTGTATTAGGCAATCAGATTCGAGCCGTGTAATGAATCCGGCTGAAATGGCTCTGGATTTTCGGTTAGTTCCTGTGCCGGACAATTATGATAACCCAGTCATCGAATTTCGTTACGTTTCAACACAGGCTAACGCCTCGGAATATGGTCGAAGTGTTTGCCGATACAGAAACTGTAGCTACGTTATAATGATGAGATTATCTCGTGTCGTGGGTAATCGACCGCGCTGCCATCAGCTCAACGCTTACGCCATAATTCTTTTTAAAAGCCGCTGTGCGTTGACTATACAGGGACTTTTAAATGTGATTTATTGAACTCCGATCCTATTTTTGACTCTGTATCGGAAAAACAGCGGATTTTCCTTCGGATCGAGAACAGTTGAACGTTTCGAATTTGATGACTCGTTTTAGCTACAACTTCAGTAAGAATACCTATTAAATTATGGTTTAATCATTGTCTATTTGCCTTTACTTATCAGAAAACAGGGAATGCTTCAGTCGAAAAAAAAACTATTCTGAATCAAATCGAAATTGGTTCGGAAAATCAGCATATCATATGATGAAAACTTCGTGATGGCAAGGTGATTTGAGAAAAAAATCAATTTACCTTCAATTTAAGAACACGAGCATACGTCGAGCTGTCTTTACAATTGTCACTCTGCGTTTCTGTTGTAGATGGTGATTACAATCTTTGTGCAGGTATCTATCTCTGTGAGTTGGTTTCCTGTGAAATAATATATGTATAGAAAAACTGAAATTATAGCGAATTACATCAAAAATGTATGTACAACATTGCTTCCGCCGTTTGGCTGTTGCGGTAAGTGGTAGTCGAAATAAATAGATCGTAGATGTCATACAATAAGCTCAGATATTTGTGAACATAACGCCATCGAAATGTAGATAGTAGATTTGTGTCTGCATCATCAAAAGTTATTCTCGATTAAATGTCAGCTTACAAGCCAAATTCTCGTCATTTGCGAGATGTTTCAATTTTCTGCTTCAATATGAAGAAATCTGAGGCTGAGTCTCATGGAATACCCTCAAATACCTATGGTGAGGCCGCTATTAGCGAAAGAATGTGCCGCTTCAAGAACGGTGATATTGACGTCAAAGAGGTGGAAGAGGGTAGGTTTTCGAAGATGCAGAATGAATTTAAGATAAATATCTTGTGAAGACAAGGTGCTTCGAGAAAAAAATCAATTTACCTTCAATTCAGGAACACAAGCATACGTCGGGTTGTCTCTACAAGTGCCACTCTTCGTTTTTGTTGTAGATGGTGATTACAATCTTTGTGCAGGTATCTATCTGAGTAGGTTGGTTTTCTGTAAAATACTATATGTATAGATAAACTAAAGTGATAGCGAAAAGAATCAGGTGCAATTATACAAAAATGTATTAGGTGTACAACTTTGCTTCCGCCGTTTTGCAATGATTTCGACGTAGAAGACCAGCATCGAGGTGGAAGAGAGAAGGTTTTCGAAGATGCAGAATCGGAGGCATTACTTGATCAAGACTCGTGTCAAACGCAACAAGAATTGGCAGGATCATTGGGAATGACGCAACAAGCCATTTTAAAAACGCCTGAAAATGGGAATTATTCAGAAACAAAGAAATTGGGTACCGTAGGTACGAGTTGAAGCCGAAAAATGTTGAATGGCGTTTTTTTGCTTGTGAACAGCTGCTTGCAAGGCAAAGACGAAAAGGATTTCAGCATCGCATTGTGACTGGAGACAAAGAATGGGTTCATTACGATAATCGTAAGCGCACAAAATCATGGAGATATCCCATCCATGCTTCCACGTCGATTGTTTGAAATTTTTTTCTCAAAATCGGTAGCAGATACGACAAAACTACAAGACATCAAAAACTGAAGTACTGGACCAAAGTTTTTTTCTACATTTTTCTGAACTACCAACGGTCCATCGAAAAAAGTTCTTCAGGAAAGAATCGGACACTGTTCGAAAATAAAATATCACCCTGTAGATTTGTATTCAAAATAAGCATATCACATGATGTCAACTTCAAATTGAATTTTCTATGCCAAATTTAAGTTAAATATCTTGTGAAGACAAGGTGCTTCGAGAAAAAAATCAATTTACCTTCAATTTAGGAACACGAGCAGACGTCGGGATGACTCTACAAGTGCCACTCTTCGTTTTTGTTGTAGATGGTGATTCAATTCTTTGTGCAGGTATCTATCTGAGTGAGTTGGTTTTCTGTGAAATAATATATGTATAAATAAACTAAAATTATAGCGAAAAGAATCAGGTGCAATTATATCAAAAATGTAGTAGGTGTACAACTTTGCTTCTGCCGTTTTGCAATGATTTTGACGTCGAAGACGAGAAACATGATAAAGTGATTTTATAGCATGACAATGCTCGACCCCATGTTGCGAAAGTGGTCAAGACATGCTTGGAAATGTCCAACCCCACCCGCCGTATTCTCCAGACGTTGCTCCCTCGGACTATTACTCGTTTCGATCAATGGCACACGGCCTGGCAGACCACCACTTCCGGTCTTAGGAAGACCTGAAAAATTGGATCGATTCGTGAATCGCTTCAAATGATGATAAGTTTTTTCTACGCGAGATTCGTACTCTGCCCATAAGATGGGACAAAGTAGTATCTAGCAATGAATAATAGTATGGGTAAAAACTGAACAAATCGAAGTATGATCATCTTGAGCTCAAAATGATAATGTCGTATTTGAAATGAGAATGAATTTATCGAGATATAGCAATAATTGGGTTCATTAAAAATTACTGGTTCTTAATTCTAGAGTTTTAGATCAGGATATTATTGATATTTCGTGAATTCCGTGAACCTTCGGAATCCTACATGTACTTCTAACTCGTTAAAAATGTTTATCTGGTATAGTTTGTTCTTAAATCGTGAAAATAGAAAAATTCAGTGTTATTCATTTGTCAATCATATATCGAACAAGTATGAAAATGTTGTGTTTGAGTTTATTGAAATTCAATTATGCATTTTCATCTAGTGTCAAGTTTAGAACAGGATATTTCAATTCTGAAACAAGTTCAAAAAACCCTTTTTCAAACTTTGACCTGCTTTTTGAATTCCCTCAAAGTTTGTAGCTGCTTGGTTCTATTAATTAACGCTCTATCAATCAAACAATTAATTGCTCGACGTTAACAACTTTTTTGCTTGTATCCACTTCTCAAAGAGCTGAAATGAGACTAACAATTAATTTGTGATTAAATTGTTCAGAGAGGGAACTTAATTTGATGAAAGAAACCTATAACTATTTTCGACCAATTTCGAGCTCTTCCTAGTTCTCAAAGTTAAAATTGGATTTCACTAGCGAAATATGCGAACGCTGCATTATTCGGAAACTGATGCATTATATACTAATGTGAGGTGAAAATTCCCGGATTTAGAATATCATCTTCATCGAATCTCTAATTCAGGATTAAAAGTTGAATTATGAAATATCTATGATCTCGTGGCCGTGCTTCATGAAAAATGAAAATATTGTGAAGTTTTCGGAATTCTAAAAAATTTTCTTTCTTTCAGAGTCACACAATACAGAACTTGGAAACCTATACTCAATATCTGGTATCACTGCAAGTCTTCAATCCTGAAGGTCCTGGACCCAATACAACTGTTCTCGTCATGACCGATGAAGGAGGTGAGTCCAAAAGATCATTATTCATATATTACAGGGTGGCCATTTGAAAACGAAACAGACGAGATTACAGACGAAATAAAGTTTTTCGATAGAAATGCTCGGACAGGTTGATTTCTGTTTCGAGGGGGACAACTTAAGATGTAGGTTACGGACGCATAGCGCTTCAACCCTTGCTACCACAACCATCACCCCCAAATTTTGAATAGGGAAGATGGGGTGAGTGATACCTCATTTGAAAGGTATTTTTATACTGATTTCAGCACAGTAATTGTTTTTTCATTTTATGCATTAGTTTTCGAAATATTCTTAACTAAGTATTTGAAAATGAAGTGGTGTTTTCATGGCACTTGTAGTGTTTTGTGAAAAATCGACATTTTGAGCTTCAAAACAACCATGACTGTGGCTTCCTTCCTAACTAACTAACGCATGAATATTTCGAGAACTAATGCATAAAATGGAAAAACAATTACTGTGCTAAAATCAGTATAAAAATACCTTCAAATTGAGGTATCACTCACCCCATCTTCCCTATTCAAAAATTGGGGGTGGGGGTTGTAGCAGCAAGGGTTGAAGCGCTATGCGTCCGTAACCTACATCTTAAGTTGTCCCCCTCGAAACAGAAATCGACCTGTCCGAGCATTTCTATCGAAAAACTTTATTTCGTCTGTAATCTCGTCTGTTTCGTTTTCAAATGGCCACCCTGTATATTATACCTGAATAGTATATTCTAAAACAAGTTGCAAAATTATTATAACACGAATGGAAAATTGAGTGTTGGAAGTATTAGACGATATTTTCTCTATTTCAGTAAAGTTTTGTGAAATATTGTCGAAATTCAATAAAAAATTAAGATTAAGCATCCTATTGACATTTGTATTGTATCTTGGCATTTGGTGTGACTTTAACGAATATTGACAGATTACGGAATTTGAATCGTACGTTTCGAATTTCAAAATAATTTATAATTAGGTATTAAATTCGTGAATTATGTCTGACGAAATCGAATTAACATCAACAGAATCAAGAGAAATTGCGAGTAATGTCGCAAATCATTTCACTCAATCAATTATAATATGTTGACAATTGACTTGTGTTTAATTTTGATACGATTGGTAGTCTGGGTAGACAACCCAACTGAAAACAATGCTGTAATGAGTTCATTACAGCACTGTTTTTAGAACTGTGATGAACTCATTACGATACTGAAATAGAGAGAATTTATTAAGCGTGAATAAGTCAGAATTTTATACGATTTTTTTAATGAAGATGAACTGAGTTTCTTGTCTCACCTCAGCACTGTCATCAAAACAATTGTAATGAGGGCTTTGACTCGAAACTTATAATGTCTGTTTATGTTTCTCATTATCGCAAATCAATAGAACTATCGAGTTATATCAAAGGAGATATCACAACCCATCAGTAATATAACGATGATGCTTTATTGCTGTGCTATTTTGATCCCTATATTAATTTCTAGCCGAGAAATTATTGAATTGTGTTTGAATTCAGCTGTCAGTCATACCTAATTAGTAATTGCGTTACAGCATAGTAGATTTCTACGGATTCTTCAAAGAACCAAAAAAAGTAAAGGATAATTCTCTTTGAGTTCGAATACCCCTCAAACGGGGTATTCCTAATCAACATTTCATTACATGAAACCCCCTCAAACGGGGTATTCCTAATCAATATTTCATTACATAATATTTATCGGCTGGCGCATTCGCCAATTTGCAATCTGTTCTTCTTATTTTGATGATTGACACTGAATGATCAAAATTTATGACAGAAATTTGATTAATTATTCAAGTTCGTCTAATCAATCAGTACAAAGCTCATCGTTCAATAAAAGGCTTGTAAAATGAACGATTGGAATCTTATATGCTCGGGTCGTATGAAACACTGAAATACTGGAGTTTAAGATGAATAATTCCCCTTAGAGGGTGGTTATTTATCTCCTTATTCCAACAACAAAAGGTGTTCCATGCTTGGAAGAGTGAACTCCGTAAAAACAGATATTTATTTCCAACCTACCAGATAGAGCGTCTACGCAGTATGTAGTCTATATGAAAAATGATGAATCCCAAGTATGAACACGGAAAGAATTCTCTTAAATTGAAAATGGTATAGGGGCAACGAAAAATAGACCCTCCCAAAATAAATCGCTAGGGTTGTATTCCCAGTGAGCTCAAGCTGATTGTGACAACTTGTTTATTCAGGAAGAAATTGAAGAAAATTGAGACAATGCCGGAATGCATTGCAAATTGGAAGCCTCATACACGAAATTTTCTCCACCTTGGAGACTTTATCAATTGAAATATTCTATTCTAGAAAGGCTGAGGAAATTCTTTTGATCTTCACCATCCATCTGACAAAACAGCCTCAAACCGAAAACATAATTAGATTCTCACCAGTACTCAAATTCTTCCCACAATTCATTTCAAGTCACTGCAAATTTGTTCTGCTCCAAGCATTGTGTTCGCTCGCGCCAGGTCTTATGCAACCCATGATACGTCAAAATTAACCTTTAGGATGTTTACGTAGGCAGCATTTTCGGAGTTTCAGTTATGTGTATTGAGGCTTGCAAGCAATATGTATATTTTCAATTCCGAGAATTATTGTTTGTAATTTACCCTACCCAATATGTTTGTTTGTGTGAAATGTGTTTATTAACCTCGTCTGGTAATCGACATAGGCGTAAAGAAAAGTTTGGCACGTTGAAAGTCGTAACTAATTGTTGTATCTTTGTAGCAGGTTCAACGTTGAGGAAATTTTAGATTAAAAATCGAATTTTCACCTTAATAGATTTGACAAATTTTTCAATCGAAAAAAATTTTTTGACGATATTGTTTACTCATATCTATAATGGGAGAAAAAGAGGTTTGTTAACGAAGTTTGAAAGATTATTTCGATTATTAACTCGAAATAATTTTTTTTATTACCAATTCGATTGTTCTTATCTTATACTGGTGTTCCTGAATTGCAGTTACGAAGGAAAATGAGAGATTCCCTGGATAATTTTAAAAATAAAATGGCACATAAACATGAGCTCGCAAATGCTTTGTTTTCGAGATACAGGGTGTTTCTTGTAGTCCTTCTTTTTTGTGATGCTTAACCAGTTTATCGAATCTTCATTAATCTTCGCTACAGAGTTAGTAAATAAGTAACAAAACTTATAATCAATTTATTTATTACAGCTAACTAACTGGATCTTTATAATAATTTGGATTTTCCTGAGAATTACTATAGAGAGCTGTTTGAATTTCTTTCTCGAAATCGATTACAGATACGACAAAAACCAAACCAAAAAGTATAGTACTGAACTAGTGTTTTTTTGGAATATCTATGCCAATTGGAGTAAAATATATTGTGAAGGAAAGGTGCTATGAGAGAAAAACACCTGTATCTCCAAAACAAAGCGTTTGCGGACTCATGTTATAGGACTTTTTTTCCTTCAAATGATCCGAGAAATCTTTCATTTTCATTTGTACCTCCAATTTAGGAACACCTTGTAACAAAGGGTTTGAAGACTCATGATATGGGACGTTTTTTCTTAAAATGATCCGACCAAGCTGTCATTTTCATTTGTACCTCCAATTTAGGAGCATCGTGTATATATAGTCAAAGCTGATGTCTTCACAAATAAATTGCAATTTGAATGAAACACAATAAATTGTATAACACAGCCCACACAATTTTTTGATGCGAATTACTCAGTTCAGTTTTTTGATAAGTACAGTATTGAAATTTTGTGCCGGGAATGATACAAAAAACCGAGTACAACGGGTAAGTGTATATCGATGACGGATGCAAAATTCACAGATGGCAAATAAGAGGCGATGCCGAGAAAGCGGATAGATAAAGGAAAATAATGAACCTTGGACTAGAGTAATCATTTTGAAAGCGATAAAAAACTCCTAAACCGTAAAGGGGTCCGATTTTTTACTGACGTGTCGATTTCAAAGGGAAGTAAAATGAATATTATTAGTTTATTTCAGGGAGAAATTTTCGTTCTTCGTCTTTGCGAAATTTATAAAATTTACATTTTGAAAACCTTGGGGGGGGGGGTAATTACCCCTAGTACCCCCCTTATTTCTACTCCACTGATAGGAAGGACACATTTCCTCCCTTTTTTTTCTGATCGCTTAAAATATGCTGGGTTTGCGTTAGTCCCAAAGAACACTAAATTCTGGAATATAACCCCGGTTTGACCACATACTTGAAAAATGTAGAACAGCGGTCGGATAAGATATAAGAATAGCTACCTTGGGACTGGAGGCGTATAGCTGAAAAAGCCGTTTAATAAACGAAATCGATATATTATGCAAATCTGGGAAATCTTCCGAGACAAACTAACAACCTAACAGAAAATGGATGGAAACATATATCTGAAATGGGAATGCTGGAAGGGCAGATTTGGGATACGGCTATGGCCGACAATTATCTCTTCCCTCGGGACTATTTACTGACTGAAGATCTCTACTTGGAGACAGAGAAAGGATCCTGCGAACACGGAGACATCATTTCTTGTTATTCAATTTCATTGCCAGATACAAAGTATCACTTTCTCATTTTTTTTGCCTACTTCAACAGAAATTGTTACTTCTATCTACAAATTGGGATTTACGTTCACTCTATATACACAGTGTCTCACCATTCATTCTATTTTTCAGGAAAAATACAAAGAATATAAAGGAAAATAAATCATAATGAACCTCCGTCACTCAATCCATTGTAATGTATGTTATAAAGGTTTAATGAGTCTACTTGATGAAGGATATTCAATATAAATATAAAAAATTGACAACTTTGTGTATATTCCTCCACAAAAATATATCTTTATGATATATTTGGATTATTTTTGTCTTGGAATATAATTCCAATTCTGAAAATGATAAAATTAATAATCAACCACAAATAATTCAAAACTTTCTGAACAAGGGCGTAGAAATAGAAAAGGTACTGGAGGTAATAGTCCCCCCCTTCCCAGATTTCCAAAATATAACATTACAGAATTCTCGCGAAAACGAAGAACGAAAATTTTTACATAAAATGAACCAATAATTCCTTAATTGTAGATACAAATGAATATGACAGATTTCTCGGATCATTTTAAGAGAAAAAGGTCTATAATATGAGTACCCAAACACATTGTTTTTGAGATACAGGTGATAAAGTTCAAGTTTTTACTCTTCACAAGATATTTAATATGAATTGGCCATAGGTATTCCAATTTGTCCAAGTTTTCATCAAGTGATATGCTAATTTTGAATGCAAATCTACAGATTGATATTTTTTCTGGAAGAATGCCTGCTTCTTTCCTGCAGAACAATTTATTGGTGAACCGATGGTAGTTTAGAGAAATGTGACAAGAAACTCTGGTCCAGTACGACACTTTTTGGTTTGTTATAGTTTTGTCGTATAAGCTATCGATTTAGAGAAAAAAATTCAAACAGCTCTCTAGTAATCCAAATTATTATAAATATCTAGCTAGTAAGCTTTAATGAATGAATTAATTATAAGTTTTGGTCCTTACCCACTCTGCAACGAAGATTAATAAAGATTTGATAAACTGATATAAGCATCACTTAAAAGTACGACACACTACAAACACCCTGTATTTCGAGAATAAAGCGTTTGCGGGCTCATATTCATGGGACTTTTTATTCCTAAAATTATCCAAGGAATCTCTCATTTTCCTTCGTAACCCAAATTTAGGAACACCCAGTATAAGGTAAGAACAACCGAATTGGTAATGAAAAAAAATTATCTCGAGTAATTTGGTTCAAACTTCGTTATCCAACCTCTTTTTTCTCACATAACAGATATATGTTAACGTTGTCGTCTAAAAAAATGTATTCGATTACCCCCCCAAAGAAAATGAAATGATCGTGGTGGTTCAGTTAAAATTCGAAATTTTAAAAGAGGCCAGCACTGGTAATTTCGGTTAGAGTAAATTTGGAGAGTGTGGAATTCATCTAAACCCAGCTTCGGATATGATACCGCATAAAGCCTCAGTGTACTGTCCGCAGGGATTTAGCATGTATTCATAAAAACACATATTTTCGCACGAAAAGACATTATTATCCCACCCCATATGCATTTATACGAAAATTAATCAAGCTTCATATAGGTAATGGAAGAATGATTAAATTACCCTAATGAATATTCCGTTTACCGCAATACAGGATATGATTTCGGAATTAGTTATTCCTCATCTTCCCTTAAAGGACTCTAATGCAATTTGAACATTGAAAAATGATAAACAGAGACGTATTTTCTGCATCATCGATTGATGGAAATAGAACAATCATATTTTCTTAACAAACTTTGAAATAGTTACGAATTTCCAAAATATACGAATATATGCGACTAGCGCATTCGCCATTTGGTTATTATGTTGCTGAAAATTTATAAAACATATATACGCCCACTTTTGGAACACGCTGTGGTAGCACAGTCCCCTCATCTCAAGAAGGACATTGATGTTCTGGAGAAAGTCCAAGGAAGGTTCACCAAAATACCTACATCACTTCGAAATAATTCATATGAAGAAAGGCTCAGTATACTAAACTTGACTTCCCTATATGACAGAAGAATCAGAGGTGACATTATCGAGACATTCAAGATCTTTCGCGGCAGTATCTGTGTAACATGGAAATTTTTCATATGAATTCAAATCGAAACCTAAGGGGTCACGACTACAAACTTTTAGCTGAATGCTGCAGATTGAATGTGTCTGTGCGTTAAAATTTCCTCACCAACCGTGTAGTGGACAGATGAAATTTTGGCCAAAGGGGCGGTAAATGCAACAAGGGTATCAAAATACAGAAATCTATTTCAGATATTTTAGTTCTTTAAAATAACACCGATTTTCTCAGAGGGCTCCACTTCACGGACCAATTTTTTTGAGTACAACTTGAGTACTACAACTAAATGGCGCTTAATATCAACAAAATCGAAAAAAGCACTACACTGTCTTACTGTCCATTTCTTATACTATGTTACAGAGCAAAAGAAATATCAAAATATAGAAATCTATTTCAAATATTTTAGTTCTTCAAAATAACACCAATTTTTTCACAGGGCTCTGCTTCACGGACCAATTTTTTTAAGTAAAATTTTTGAGTACAACTTGGGTACAACTAGATGGCGCTCAAGTTCCACAAAATCCAATAAGGCACCATACTGTCTTATTATCCATTCCTTATACTATACTATAGCCTACATGAAATAAATGTGGCGAATTTTTTCAATTGAAATATTTGAAGATTGATGAATTTTCATTACTAGTAATAATTATGTAGAGCACTATCTGGGTTTGATCTGCTTAATCAGGGGAGAAGGAATTTATCGGTCAGCGCATTCGCCAATTTGGAATTATTCTTTATCATTCAAGACTTAATTGGCATTTGATGATTAATGGATTTGAATGGTGGAATGATGATTGATGAATCATCGGGAACATATTGATAGGAGTAGTTAAGAAAAGTTTAGTAATCCACAAAGCCACAAATCTCTTTCAGTTGATAAATGAAAATAAATAATTTTTAACTGCTGATGAACAATGGTTCTTCCGCCATTTTTTTCATTCCGGTGCCAAGTGATAAAGGAAGGAAAAAAATCATTTGTGAAATTAACGGGCGTTTAAGTCCCCTAAAAGTCTTCCGCCGACATCATTTGTACCTGGAGCGTCCCCTCAAATCGCTGGGAATTCATTTACAAATCTACAATCTACGCGAAGTAAAAGCTGACAGTAAATCACATTAAATTCGTTCATATTTCACCGAACAGATGAGCCCAACTGAAATAGAGGGGGAATTTAAATAATTTCTGCCTGAACACTTAAGGAGCTATTCTTTATTCAGTGCAACAACAAACATTTCCAGATACTCGTACGCTGCATTAGCGCCAGTTCTTAGACGTTCCTCCTGCTCTGACGTAAGTGCTTTTCCCAGCCTTTGCCCTTCTCAGATGTTTCCGTTTTTTCTTTCTCACGGGAAAATATCAAGGTATTCATTTCCTCGCCCTGGGAATGATTAATTCCCCAAATTCAACCAAATTTAAATGGAGCAGTTCCAACTCAAGCCTCCCTTGTGATGTTCGCTTAAAGGTCGAAAGAATATTTGTTTGGCGAAAATTTATTTCTATTGGAATTCGTAGCCCTTTATAATGATCCTATTATTGTTGACAACTTCATTTATTCCCCCACGACAAATGTGAATGGAACTCTTCGATTTGAAATCAATCTGATGTGAATCTATACATTTCATGAAAATTTCTGACACCGGATCAGAAAATGTTGGGCAACTTTTAAATAATAGTTCAATATACTAACTGACGGAAAAACTGCAATAACCAGAAAAAATTGTTTGAATTCAAATTTTTTTTTGGTAAAACATAGATAGTATAGCAAGGAGTAAATGAATGAAATTTGGTGAAAAAAACGAAGCGTTTACAATTTTTCTTAATAAATTTGTTGATAATGTGTTTCTCCACCGTGATTATCTATGCAGTCCCCAACAGGTCTAGGCATTGATGCAATAAGATGATTTATTTCTTCTTTAGGGATACTTTCCCATGCTTCCTGTATTTCATGTCTCAAAGCGGCCAAAGTCCGTGGCGGCTGGGGTAATTTTCCAAGCTTTCTGCTCATGGTGTCCCAAACATGCTCTATGGGTGAAAGATCAGGGGATCTGGGTGGCCATGGCAAAGGATTCGCTTCGAAAAAGTTTGAACTAACTCTGGCAACATGAGGTCGGGCATTATCTTGCTGAAATATTGCATTCTCGAGCCAGTTAAGGTGAGGGAGAACATATGGCTCCACTATTTCTTGAAGGTAACGCAGCGCTGTCATGTTACCTCGAATAAAGACTAAACTTGCATGTGTAATAGCATCCCATACCATAACTCCTACTGTCCGGTCTACATGACGCTCAACATCAAACTGAGGTTCACGTCTTTCTCCCCGGCGTCATCTAACCCTTCTTCGGCCATCATGTACACCAAAGGAGAATCGAGATTCATCAGAAAAGACGACCTGATGCCATTCCACATTACAATGTTGACGGTTTTATGCACCTCTGTAATCGTTGCCGGCGATGCTCAACCGTCAGAGGTAATACAAGATGGGGTCGATAATCCTGCAGTCCAGAAGTCCTTATCCGGCGGTAAACTATTCGGACAGTTACAGGATGGTCTTGTTCTGCTAACCACTCATCAGCCAAAAATCGAGTTGTCGCAAATCGGTCTCTAATGGTTATAAGTCGACCTTGAACTTCATTTGTGTCCCTTCGACGTCCGGTGCCTACTCTTCTTTGATTTTGGGTATTATCAAACCACGCTTGACAGCATTTCATAATAGTGGTTGGATTTCTGTTCATCGACTTTGGATCTCCTTGAACAGCTGGTTTGTTGTAAAATTAAAAAAAAAATTGCAAAAACGGCCACAATATTTAAGCACATAAAAAACCTTCACGATTTTTTTCTCCTAAATCAGTCATTTACTCCTATACTAATCCTATTACTCATATATTTGATCAAAAAAAAAATTAAATTTAAACAGCTCCTTCTGGGTGTTGCAGTTTCTTTGTCGGTATACATTTCACTAATTGAGTTAAGGAATACGATAATCTCGGAATTATGAAAGTTTTCAAAAAACGTTATCAATCCTATTTTCAAATTGTGATGTTAACGAGCCCATCTCTAACGTATTCTGAAATGAAGAGGCTGTAGGTCTCCAATTCAGTGACAATATCTGTAATTTTCAAATTTTGATCCGAGAATGGACTTGAACGATAAGATTCGTAGAATAAGGAATCCGCTCTCAAATTTGATTCTACGGAAGGACCTAAAAAAGTATATTCAAAAATGTTGTGCTTCTGTTAATTTCAAAACTGCAATTTCCATCAAGATGAAAATTTGCATTTGGATGTAGAATGACGACTCCAAGCCTAGTTCTATCGAGTTGATCGCTTCATCAGAACCTTAAAAAATTCAAAAAGAATATTTACAAAGAATTACCCAATGCTTCAATAATATATCTTCTGGATGAACGAACGCTAAAAATCTCCTTTCTTCACGTCAATGCGTTCCTCATTTTTTTCTGAATTTTATTATGCATATGAATGACAATCGATTCTACTGCGTGAGACCAACTCAATCGTTCAGGACCAACTAGCACAAAAAGACAACCAAAAAAAATCAACTGTTCTTCATTAACATTTAAAAAATATTTATGAAAAATAAAATAAGATAGAAGGATATGCCTATGTGATCTCTCTGATTTTCCATCAAATAATGGCCAATTTCATTGAATATGTGACCTCTGCTCAGATTGAGAATCAACTCTGTGAAATCTGAAAAACTCATGAACTGATGAACTTGATATCTCTAAAATCAAGAAACAATAGAATGTCTAATCAAATAATGGTTTGCTTTATTGAATGAAGACATTTTCGTAGAACCTAGAGAGGGAATTAAACGATGATAAAATCGTAGATCTGGTGTAAAACCTGTAGTATTTACAGAATGAGACACTAAAGAGCAAAACAATATTCTCACTTTCTTGAACACCGATTTTTCTGACACTACTGAGAAATGGAATGCTACATTTCCTTTGTTGTTCTCATTTCCCACCAGAAATACCGGTCTATTGAAAAAGTCCCATGTTATTGATACAAACTGATTTTCACACTTCATTAGACGACTCCATTCCTGCATTTCACGAAATGCTGGTACGCTGTTCCGATAGAATGGCTCTCGAATACAAAAGGAGAAGAATTTACCTTAGATACATCATTATTGCATCCGGGCACTTTAATACCTCAGTTTTCTAGATGATATTTCCAAGCGAGGAACTGTTGATTAATATAAACATCCAGAGATTTCATGTGTTTTCAATTACACTGCTCAATAATTGATAGGGATCACTTACTTGTTCTAAATTTATTTCTGAAATATTCGCTCCAAGATTATAAATTTAGTCAGATATCAGAGTATTTTCAGTTGATAATATGGTTCACTTGAGAAAAGAATGTAAAAATGGAAAGTTGGAGAGAAAAAAAGACTTTATTATAGGAACACTCAAAATTCTGTGTTTGAATAACATAAAAATTTTATGATGAAACCACAAGAAGGCTGAAGTTTCGGTTAAGCTAGTACCTAGTTGGTCCCCCACGAGCTCGTCTCAAGCATTCTACCCTACGAGGCATACTTTCGATCAAACGATTTATAAAATTTTGGGGCAAATTCGTCCAAATATCCCGTAAAGCGTTAGAAAGGTCCTCCAGGTTATTGATCGGTTGTTCTAAGGTTGACAATTGTCTAGACATCTCAGACCAGACATGTTTGATGCAATTCATGTCTGGAGAGCGAGCTGGCCAGTCCATCCTATCAATAGCAAGAGTTTCTAGCGCTTCATTAACCAGACGACTACGGTGTGGACGGGCATTATCGTCAATTAAAATGAAATTCTCGCCCACGGCAGCCGCAAACGGAACAATTATGGGTTCAATAATCATATCGTGATATCTCTGGCTGGTCATGGTGGTGTTCTGCAGAACAACCAACTCTGTGCGTTGGTTCAAACAAATGCCTCCCCATACACATATAGAACCTCCGCCAAAAGCTGTTGTGGGTACCATAAACTGTTCTGCATACCTTCGACCATCGGAGTTGACCAAACGAAATCTAGACTCATCCGTAAATAAACATCGGCTCCAATCTTCAAGTGTCCAATTGCGTTGCTCCTCAGCCCATTGCCGTCGATAAACCCGGTGTTCCCTATTCAAACGGGGATGTTGTACCCTCCTACGTGCTCTCAAACCACGAACATGTAGTCGTCGTCTTACAGTCTGGTTCGAAATTAGAACTCCTGTTGCAACTCTCAGTGATCTATTGAGCCGCGACGCCGGGTAAGTGGGATTTCTCCTAGCATTGAGGATCAAAAGACGATCTTGGGCAGCTGTTGTACTGCGCTGCTGACCTCCTCCATGAACATAAGCTACTGAGTCGTTTTGGATGAACCTATTCCGAGCCCGACTCACGACACTTTGCGAAACATTCAACCGCCGGGACACTTCTCGCTGGGACAAACCTTTCTGTATCCACCGTATGATTTGGTCCAGTTGCACAGGAGCCAAACGTCTTCTCGGCATGACTGATAAGCTGATATTGTTGTCATTTCTTCAATTATTGTCACCTTATGTGTTTGAACGAGAGAAAAAAACAGATTTAATAACAAATACCACATTCGCTCCACCTGTAACAGCCTACACATAATAATCGATTTTGTGAACAAGAGCCGATGAAGTGAGGAAGAATTTGATATAATCAACTCAAAACATCTTACTTTTTCCTTAAAGAACATATAATGTACAGATATTCACGAGATAACTTGAAAAAAATACAAATGAAGAGAAGTTCATAAGTGATCCCTAGCAATTGTTGATCAGTGTACACAGCTAACTTGTATCTCGCTATGAATCGTTTGTCAGGATTCCTTGTTTTATCACCTGTGACAAATATTCGATCGAGCATGAAATTATTCACAACATGCTGAATATTGATAGGTTGCTATTGGGGATCGTGTTCCACGAGAATATTCAGGGTGAGTGAAGCATTAACAGGGGAATTGCACAAAGAATGCGTTTAATTTCAAGAAACCCTCATATGTGCTCGCTCTAACTTCCTCTAGAGGAATCTTTCTGTGGCTCAAGGTACTCACGCTCCTCTTTAGTTATTCATTCCCTGTAATAGAGCACATTACATCAAACAAACATTTCCCCTTTTTAAATTGGTGTGCTTCCTATTCATACTGAAACAAATATCCAACAGAAATGAGCAAGTCTAATGTTCCTAATTGGCGGATGCGCCGGTTCGAAAAATATATTACACTGCGCAAAAAATTTAACGCACATTCTGGAAATCTCAATTTTAATGAAAGTTAACTCTACATTGACTGTATAACTTATTTTATATGTTCTCTCGGGAAGGTTTTGAACGAAACAAGACACATTAAATGGAAGAAAAAATCAAGATTTCACCGAATCTTATGTGAACGAAGAGAAATAAACAATTTTCAAAATACTGGAATGCTGATAAGTGATTTGATACTTGGTATTTCCACTCCTTGCGTTAATAACAGCTCGGCAACGACGGTTCATACTCAAAATGAGTGATCTTATAATGTTCTGATCTAATCCTTCCCAGATTATTTTGAGTTGGATTCCTAAGTCATTAAGAGTAGCTGGATGATTTTCTGAACTTCTCAGCCTTCTATTGAGGTTGGCCCAAACCTGCTCAATCGGATTGAGATCTGGACTTCTTGCTGGCCATTCCATTCGAGAGACTTCAACCTCTTCAAGTTACTCCTGAACGATGCGCGCACGATGGGGTCTGGCATTATCGTCCATAAAAATGAAATTTTCACCAATGTATGAGGCAAATGGCACTACATGCTCTTCAAGAATGTTCCTTATATACCTATCAGCATTCATAGCTCCATTATCAACGGCCACTAGGTCTGTGTGAGCAGTCAAAGATATTCCACCCCATACTATAAT
Source organism: Harmonia axyridis (assembly GCF_914767665.1). Taxonomy (NCBI): domain Eukaryota; kingdom Metazoa; phylum Arthropoda; class Insecta; order Coleoptera; family Coccinellidae; genus Harmonia; species Harmonia axyridis. The sequence goes on from NC_059508.1 coordinate 6,146,680, forward strand.
CGATCCTCCCCCGAAACCAGTAGTATTCAGGAAATTGCACTGAGCATATCTTTCATGTGGACGTCTGTATACAAGGGAACGTCGATCACAATGGTAGAGGCAGAATTCACACTCATCTGTGAAGAGAACTCTTTCCCAATCAGCCTCTTCCCAATGGATATGCTCTCACGCAAAATCCCAACGAGCCCTTCGATGGGCTGGGGTAAGAGCTGGGCCTCTTGCCGCGACACGAGGCGTTAAATCATATTCTCTGAGGCGATTTCTTATTGTCTGAGTGCTAATTTGCACCCCATGAGTTTGCTCAAGCTGATTTTGAAGGAGGCGAGCGGTTACAAACCGTTGTCTCAACGAAGAAACTCTCAAGTAACGTTCTTGAATGGCAGTTGTTACCCGTGGTCTACCCTGTCCTGGTCTTCGGTCATTCATACCTGTCTCCCTGAATCGCTGCAACATTCTGGACACACTCGTATGGGAAACTCCAAACCTTTCAGCAATTCTTGTGTATGTCCACGCAAAACTATCGCTTGGGCACATTCCTCTTGGGTCAAATTGCGTGTTTCGCGTTGTATAGCGATCGAGTGTAGAAAATCCAACGAAAGAAAAACTATTGATCACTAGAATTGATCGAGAACAACTGATTTCAGAATGGAACCAATACATTCAAAATCTGATAATCTCCTCTTTTTCTATTTCTGCTGGAAAAAACATTTGTATTGAAGAAAAATTTGAAAGTGGATAACATATGCATGCATAATTCTGATAAAAATAATTATCATTGAGAACACCTTCAGTTGTAGAATAAATTTGAGATTTCCATAATGTGAGTTAATTTTTTTGCGCAGTGTAGTATGCAAAATCCTCAAACGAAAGAATGAATATTCTTCCTCTGAGGTATAATCCATAATATTTTTCAAACAGATGTTGATATAAGGTTCAGTCTATAAATCTCTTACAAAATAGAATAGTGAAACATCAGAAATGATGAAGATGATGATGAAGAAAAAAATTCATAAATGCTATATTTATAACAAGACCAAACTCTTCTTGTGGTTGATTTATGCACCATTCCTAAGAACTAAGACTAAAACAAAGAACTAAGAACTGAACGCTAACAAATCAATGAGGGCGTTTATGCATTTTACCTATAAGGACTATAAACTAACACTATGACTAGAAAGTTGGCTAACTTTTAACTAAGAAATAAGCTCTTAGTTAAAATAAAGAAGTTCGAATGCACCGCAAAGAATTTCAATATTAACGAGTACTATAGTTTCTATCGTTTCATGTTCCGTTTTTTGTGTTTATCGATGAAAAGTATTCGGTGTATCTGAAAAAAATTCGATTTTATTTTTTCACAATCAATATCAATGTCGAATATCAAAGTATAGAACAAATAGAAATTGGTTCGAGCACGTGCGCTATCCTTTACTAAAAACTAACAAGAGAGTGCATAAACGCCACTGAATTCTTAGGTAGAGTTCTAAGTTCATAGTTCTTAGGAATGGTGCATAAACCAATCATTGAACGAGTTCACACTCTCGGCACCAACGACAATTTCTGATAATTAATAATTACTGAAACAAATTTGTAGTTTAAATGAGAAGTATTCATAGTTTCGAAGAATAATACTGCTTCAATATACAGGGTGAGTCAATAGTGCTCGATGGGTGTTAACTTTTGGCGTAGGAAGATGATTCAAATTCAAATTCAAATGATTTAAATTTTAAATTATGTCTGGTCCCAAAGTAGTGCAACACAATACCACTCTGTTTTTTCAAATGGGAATGCCCAATTTTTATATCATACCCATAATCCCCATGAAATTCTGATTTCGTAGACTACTTTTTTTGGAAAAATTTCATGGTTATAATGGTGTTAACTGAAGATCATATCTTGAAAACCGTTCAGTATAATTGTACGATTTATTTTTATTGAATTCCCAAAAAGGTTTTCAAATCTTCTGCAATTTTTCGGATAACTCTACAGGTGGTCCGAAAGTCACTGCAATTTTTTAAAAATGTTCTATAAAAATTGTCAATAAGTCAATTCTTTCAAATGGCACACCCTGAATATTTTTCGATTAGCTTTGTGAGTAGTCTTCCTTTTTTGTCTGGACATGTTGTGCCTAAAATGAATAATTTTCCAAATACTTTGCATTTCATGCTTTGTAATGGCAGCATACTTTTCACGCATACATTTTCAAAGGGAAAAGATAACTCAACTCTACTTAATGTCTATACAAATAATTCCAATTAAAGATAGGCCAAATTAGAGAAACCATCAAAATATTTGGAAATATTAATTTTGACAAAATGAATGGAGAATGAAATGCAGTTCAAAATAACTGCATACCAATCGACAAAAAAAATGTTGACAACAACGTTAACTAATATCTGTAATGTGAGGAAGAAAGGTTCGATAACGAAGTATGATCCAAAAATTACTCGAAATAATAGAATTTTTTAATACAGATTCGATTGTTCTAACCTTATTGTTCCTTCATTGGAGGTACGAAGAAAATGAGAGACTTCTTGAATAATTTAAGGAATAAAATGTCCTATAAATTGGCCCGCAAACGCTTTGTTTTCCAGATACAGGGTGTTTCTTGTAGTTCTACTTTTTTGTGATACTTATAACAGTTTATTGAACCTTTATTAATCTTCTCTACAGATTGGGTAAATAAGTACCAAAACTTATAATTAATTTTATTCTTCACAGCTCACTGGATCTTACATATAATAATTTGAATTTTCCTGAGGATTACTGAAGAATTGTTTGACAAGAACAGTTAACAATTTTCTAAACTACCAGAAGTTCACCAGAAAAAAATAACACCCTGTAGATTTGCATTCAAAATTAGAATAACTTTAAATTGGAATATGTATGCCAAATTTATGTTAAATATCTTGTATAATAAAGTGCTATGAGAAAAAAACTTGAATTTGAACATCTGAATCTCGATAACAAATCGTTTGCGGACCCATGTCATAGGACTTTATTTCTTAAAACGATCCGGGGAATCTGTCATTCTCATTTGTACCTCCAATTCAGGAACACTCCATATAGTCAATTCAAAACTGATGCCTTCACAAATAAATTGCAATTTGAATGAAACACATCAAATTGTAAAACACAGTTCTCAGTTCTTTGATAACTTCAGTATCAAAATTTTGTGACGAAAAGTATATAAAAACCGAAAACAACGGGTAACTGGGGTCTCCATTTCATTTTATCAAAATAAGACAAATGTTTACAGGAGTTATCGACCATTGAAGCACTATTGACACACCCTGTATTATATGACAATTATGTTAGACATATTCGTTGAACAGGCGAAGTCGCCAATTTGCTCATTCACATTGATTTTAAAATCCAAATTCTTATATCTGAATAACAACTTATGGAGTTGTATCGAATTAAATGAATAACTCAAGAATGAAACTATGTATGTCTTCAAAATTATCAACTGAATTATTTAATCCACTATAGAAAACACGTCGCCAAAGAGTTTACATGAAAAATTGAAATTAAAAGATTTCCAGGAAGTTTTTCGGATGTGGATCTTCTGCGAAGTAGTAAGATGCTGATTAACATTCAGCTTATGATGAAGTGGAGTGTCATGGTGAACAAAATCAATTTAGTTCATCGCATTTCCATCAATTCATGGAGAAATGATTCCCTGTACTGTAAACCATAACAAAATGTTGTACTGAATAATAATAATACATCGACAAGATAAATGTGAGATAGTTCAAGGTGAATTTAAAGGTAAACGTAAATGATGAATATCCAAAACTGATACCTCTCCGCCATGAAGTCGTGCTTTGAATAATTATTCCCCATTGAATGAGAGGTATGAGTGAATTAACGTAGCATTCATGATGCATAAATAAATTAAATATGTTACTTTTGAAAATGATGACATGCGAGCATTGTTTCGTATTTTTCATTAAAAAATTGAACAGATGAAAACTCGAACTATAGGTACATTGCAAAGAATTTCTTTTTAAATATTGATGAGCCCGAAGAGATTATCAAATCGTACTTCCATGGCGACTTCAATACAAGAAATATTGGAACATATACCATCTTTACAAGTACTCACCAAATGAATAAGATGAAAATTACCTAGATGTCAAAGTTCTTCATTAAATTATTTCTTCCAAGTTTTGAAGTAATGCACACTTTCTATTATCGTTTAAAAATACTCTGAATTAATATATATCTTCAACATTAAGTTCTTCTTCCAAAAAATCTCCCAATTCAACCCTTCTCAATAGCTACAGGTGAACTGTTTACTAACCAAATTCTCCAACTTATATCGATTTTCATATTCTACACCCTGTTGTCGATTTTCAAATCATATCTCGTAAGTTTGAAAATTGACGTTTACGCATATCTGATAGTTGTTTGAAGGTTGAAAAAGATGTTGTATCGCTGAGAAAGACCTTCTCAGTATTAAACAATGTTTAAATTCACAATGCAAAGAAGATAGTCCTTGTTTTGTAATGACTTAGCAAGTAGCGATGATCTAATAATCGAATTGAAAGAGAATTAATTATAAAGTATATTCTGCATCAAAAATTATGGCTTTCTTTACTTTCAGAATACTGGAATGCCAGCCAAGATAGTTTTCAACATTTTGTTGAATGTGGAAAAAGACATATGAAAATAGAATTGCAGGATTTTGTTGAAACCTAAAAATGTATAACCTTCGGTTTCTTGACATAGTTTTGATCCCCCTAAGAATTGGGATGGCTACTAAATATCAGTATCTTTCCCTTCATTTATATTTCATAGTCTTCGATAAATATTTTTTTTCTCAATTCTCAGCCTTCAAAACCGATTGATCGCCTTATTGAGCTAGGATGATCAATGCGGCACAGCATCTGATGAGTTCTTCGTCAAATATCATAAGTCTAGTATATTGTACCAGAAAAGTACATATTGAGATAGGTATAGAACTATTGATATGCAAAATTCCATGGATTTTTCCAAATATACCTATTATCAACAAATAACCAAATATTCTGGTGGATTTCAAATAGTAAATTTTGCAATTCATAAGACTTGAAGAAAAGTCGAAAAGTAATCGAACTTTTTATATCTTTTAGTAAAAAAAACGATTGATACATTTCAAAAATCCGAATATTTTATCGGATTTATTACTGTACCCCTATAAAATGACGTTTTCATATCATCACTTGAATTAGAATTCTTAAATTTCTATTAAAATGAATTCATCAAATTCATTTATCAATAGATAGGTAATATGTAGTGGTAGTATTAATTGGAAATATGATAATCCAGGAAATGCAATAATAATGAATCAAAAACATCATTCCTCAAACCTGTTTTCTCAGGTAGGTAATTATAATTTTTACGGTAAATGAGGGTGTTGTGTAATGCTCAGTAATGAATGAATTGATCAATGAAAATAAATCTTGGTATCCACTTGATGATCATCCAATAGAAAATCGATCAATGGGAAAATTTATGAATAAACACCATGACCTTCAGCCCTATGAATGAAACCTCCTCGATTCATAATCGACTGTAAAAAGAGAAAAAAAAAAGAAGAAGTAGGGGACATTTTCACCATACATTATTTCATGAAGCATTTCCTAATTTCGCTGTCTTCGCATTCATTTATCAAATTTTATTTTATTTTTATTCGCCGAAAAGCTAACAATATTGGCACCGCTGTGCAAGCAATGCTCCTGCGCGCTTCAATCACGGCCCGCTTGACCCCTTCTCCTTCTGTCAGCAGCGAGCACGGTTTTCGGAATACGGGATAAGGGGCTGGGTGACAAATTAATGAATACGATTGTTTGTTTATCCAGTTGTTTAAACAATAATACTACCGTCTAACCGCTGAAACGATGTACGGGGAACGAAGATTGTGCTCTTAACTCTTGTGGTTGACTTTAAAATGGCCGGTTCGATCATTACTAATTAGGTGGTACATATATATATTATGATGGGTCATGTTTTTGTTTATTTACTTTTTGTTATACGCGGGGGCCTCTGTTTCGAAACAACAACCAGCGATTATGAGGCTTCAACAACATTCAGCCCAGATAATTGGTGTATGTATCTAGATTACACTTTTAATTTTTAATAAATTATGATATAACCCTATTTTACTAACGACACGCCTACTCTGTTGTTGCAGTCCCTAGCGAACCAAGAGGATTGACTGTTTTGGATGTGACTTCCAATTCCATCACATTAGGATGGCAAGAACCGGAAGATGTAAATGGTATTATCGAGGGCTACAGGATTTACTATATTATGACTAATTTAACCTATGTGCAATCCCAAAAGCAAGCATCCTCTCGTGTTATATACAGCCTGACAAATCTGAGTAAGTATCGTTAATGAAGTCTATATTTAACCAAACGCACCTTGGTAATACCCACACCTTTATTTTCAATCAAGAACAAAGTACCTACTATCAAAGGAAATCAGCTCTTCAATGGTTCGCAGGATTTAATGTTGAAACAAGTTTATCATTTAATCTTACTTCCTGCGAAACTATAAACACCAATTATTTTTTGTACAAAGAATGTTTCCTTCAGTGTCATTGTCAGACTGTCATTATCAAAAACCATTAAAGCAAAAAAAGAATCTGTGATGTTCATATGTACAAAACAATATACTTTTAATGATTACGAAAAAAGGAAATAATTTTCTCATAATCTAAAAGAAATTCATGTTGAACTACCTCCAATTATCTGGAGTATTATTTTACGATATACCAAAACTTTAATTTTTGGCTCAAAATATTATAACAAGTGGGTCAGAATAGAACTTGAGTTCTTCCTCTGAATATGAATTCAATAGAATTCACATTCAGGAAGCAGATAAACATTGTTGCATTCTTTCTAATCTATGTATGATTAGTGAATTAGTAAGGAATGAGTCAATTTTCAAGTATACTGCTTTGAAAATGTTGAGAAAATGAATGAATGAAGTGTATAAAAGGTTTTTTTGTTGAAAAGGTGAATTATGCTACAATATAATAATTAAAGAAACAACATAATTATATGGGAAATTATTGAATCAAGAGTCTTGCACACAATATTTAATGGTTAAATGACCCCATTTTCACGGCATTATATCAGTAGCTCAAGGCTGTCTTTCAGATTCTCATTGAAAAATTCATTCGGGAAGATTAAGTAAACTTTACTGAAATAATGATATTTCTCTCAATTATTTTTTCATTTCACTAATTAAATTAATTAGTTTTAGTAGTTGATATGTTTATTTCAATTTGCAGAACCCTTGACAGAATACAAAATATGGGTAAAAGCGTTCACAGGAAAACATGAAGGCTTACCTTCAGATCCAGTCATCAATTCAACTGACATTGGAGGCCCTGATCCCCCTGTTATAATGAACCTAACATGTCAGACCCAAGATACTATGTTCATCAAATGGAAGCGGCCAGTCAATTTCTTTGAATCTATAGATTATTATTATATCTACATCCATTTAGATGATCAAATGTGGAATAATATCACCTTACCAACAGACACCAAGTATTTGGATACCGTAGTAAGAATACAACTTGTATCGGGATAGTATTTTCATAATAATTTCTTTCAGTTTACTGTCTACAACGTCACAACTGATGCTGTTTACAAAATTCAGGTTCAGGCATCTACAAAGAGCAATAGAACAGGCAGAATAATTTACGGGAACTATTCTCAACCTAAGTCAGTTTTTATGCAACAAAATTGCGAGAAAATTCAAGAATATATGCGTCATACCACCCATGAGCTCAGCGCTGGCGTCTTAGCTGGTATTCTTTGTGCAACTTTGGCTTTTCTTCTGGGTATATCTGCCTTCGTAATGTGGAGGTGCGTTTCATTAGAAGAATATCCTGATTTGTTCTTTTTGATTTCATATTTACTTATTTTTTATAGAAAATGTTTTCATGGTTCCTACTACTACTTGGATGATCCACCTTGTTCAGTACCAAATGCAGCATTAGACTGGAATGCTTCTCCAGATGGTGCATCGGATTATAAAGGAGCCATTCCCGTTCATATGTTCTCAAAACATGTAAGCGAACTTCATGCCGATGGTGACATTGGATTCAGCAAGGAATACGAATCAATTCAAGCTGAAGCTTCAACTGATGATCATACTTCTGAGCATTCTCAGCATCCTGATAACAGAGCTAAGAACAGATACCTGAATATAATTGCTTGTGAGTAGTAGTCCCTGTCTTAATGTTTTCTATCCTGACTCTCCTAGGCAAAAATTATTTATTTCAATATTCTCTTAAGGGATGCAGAGTAAACAGTTGGTCAGTTTTGTGAAATTTTATTTCAGATGACCATAGCAGAGTGCAACTCTTACCGATGGCTGGACAAAAGAAAGGTGTTGACTACATTAATGCTAATTATATTGATGGTTTCCAATGGTCCAAAGCTTATATTGGTACACAAGGTCCTTTACCGTCTACCTTTGATTGTTTCTGGCGTATGGTTTGGGAACAAAGGGTCAACATAATCGTAATGATTACTAACTTGGTTGAACGTGGCAGAGTAAGTTGTTATTATATAGAGCAATTGCACCAAAAAAATCATCAAGTAGAGTTTTGAAATAATGAATTTTTTTTAATGTTAATTCACAAATAAACATGTTTGAATCACAGAGGTATTATACAAATATGTATATAACCTGTGATATTAAATTAACATAATAAAGAATTCTGAAAATCCGTGAAAACAACTAAAAGAAATTACCGTATCAGGGAAAGAAACTAAAATAGCACACATGAATATTATTCTCGCATCGTTTCAAATTTATTTATATCAGGTGTTGAAAAATTTTCTATCAGGCCAGCATCTAAGTTCATATATCATTCGTCTATATTGGTAGAGCGAGACACTCACTCTTGTTATAATAGTTGGATCTCAATTTAAGTATTAATTAATGAATTATTAAGTACTATAATGATGTTATAGATTTTTGTTGCTAGAAAGGTGTGCTTCTTTGACCTATACTCTTATTGCACTTGGGTTTTAGCTCTTTAAGCATTTCAGATTTAATTGAATCATGACCAAATGTTTTTAATAATTTCAATTATAGCGTAAGTGTGATATGTATTGGCCAAAGGAAGGTACTGAGACCTATGGAGTTATTCAAGTGAGGCTTATGAAAGAAGATATTATGGCAACCTATACTGTGAGAACACTACAAATACGTCACCTAAGAGTAAGTTTTTATCTAGTACTGCTTATAAGAAATTATAATATATATTATAGTAAAAATTTTTCCTCATAATTAAACTCTTTTCAGATCAAGAAGAAGAAGTCTCTGATGGCTGAGAAACTTGTTTATCAATATCATTATACTAATTGGCCCGACCATGGAACTCCCGATCACCCATTGCCCGTATTGCACTTTGTGACTAAGTCTGCTGCTGCTAATCCACCAGATGGTGGTCCGATCATAGTCCATTGCAGGTAATGTGCTCTTATTTTTCATTATGCAATGCTATATCAGATTCATACATGATAACAGGCAAATTGAAAAGTCCCTGGCCTACCATAGTAAAACACATTTTTTTGGCAAAATTCGATTTTATTATTCAACATAGTTGCCTTCGAGGGCGATACAGCGATTATAGCGATCTCTTCCAACTTTTCGATGCCATTTTTATAGTACGATTTTTCTTTCCCTTCAAAATAGGCCTCAGTTTCGGCGATTACTTCTTCATTGGCGCTAAATTCCTTTCCAGCGAGCATTCTTTTGAGGTCTGAGAACAGGAAAAAGTCGCTGGGGGCCAGATCTGGCGAATACGGTGGATGCAGAAGCAATTCGAAGCCCAATTCATGCAATTTTGCCATTTTTTTCATTGATTTGTGACACGGCACATTGTCTTGATGAAACATCACCTTTTTTTTTTCTTTAAATTGGGCCGTTTTTTAACGATTTCATCCTTTAAACGATCCAATAACGCTATATAATAATCGCTGTTGATGGTCTGGCCCTTTTGGAGGTAATCAATGAATATTATACCTTGTGTATCCCAGAATACTGATGCCATAACCTTGCCAGCTGACTGTTGTATTTTTCCTCGCTTTGGTTTTGGTTCATCGTGTGTAGTCCACTCACCCGACTGTCGATTGGACTCCAGAGTGAAATGATGGAGCTGTTTCATTCATTGTCACATATCGACGCAAAAATTCAGGTTTATTACATTTAAAGTGCTTCATCACAGCTCAGAATCATTAACACGTTGTTGCTTTTTATCGATTGTAAGCTCGCGCGGCATTCATTTTGCACACAGTTTTCTCAAAATTTCACTCAAAATTATTTTGTGAACTTTTTTTATTTTTTCGTCGGTGACAGCCTCTTTTGGGCGTCCTCTGCGTTAGCCGGCTTCGTTGCTCATTTCACCACGTTTAAGCTTACCAATCAATGATGGTTGATTTTCCTGGTGCAGACTCTGAAAACTCTTAATCGAGCCAAGATTTTGCTTCAACTATATTTTTTTCCCTTCAAAAAGCAATATCTTATCAGCACACGAAATTCTTGTTTTTTCCGCATATTTTTTCAAATAACAAAAGTAGCTACACTCACAACGCAATATCTCACAAACTAATGTTCGGACTGCTGTCAAATTTTGACAGGTATAATTTGAATGTTGATCATATGGATTTAATAGTAGCACCGCCATCTGTTCATCAGACCGGGGACTTTTCAAAGGGCCTAATATAACAAGCTGGAATCACACAAAAATCCTCTCACCTAACCATTCCTGCGGCAATCTCAAGAGGACCTGACCCCAAATGATGTTGAAGAGGTCTCTTCATTGGAAGAGTCCTCAACATACTAAATGGGGTGTATTAAAGCCATCTAATAAACATTTAATTATGCATAGTGTGTATAATTTGCAGTATCTTTGCAAAAGTATCAGTTAGATAGTTTTATGTGGCTTACAGTGCTGGAGTTGGTAGAACTGGTACATATATAGTGTTGGACGCAATGCTTCGCCAAATCAGAACTCGTGGAGAAGTTAATATTTATGGATTCTTGAAACACATTCGCACACAGAGGAATTTCTTAGTACAGACTGAGGAGCAGTACATTTTCATTCATGATGCTTTGGTTGAGGCGATTGAATCTGGAGAGACCAATATTAGTAGGGAACAATTCCCTAAATATGTTCAAGCATTGCAGAATATTATGACTGAAGACAGGCCTGAGTTATGGAGACCATTAGAGATCCAGTTCAATGTGAGAGTTACTTCATGTGGTAAAAATAACTGTCATTAACCATAATTGTCTTATTCCAGTTGGTAACCAGTTTCCAATGCAAAGACTTCTACCTAGTATCAGCGAATAAAGTGATAAATCAGCCAAAGAATAGAAGACCGGATATTCTACCTGTGGAAAGTTCTCGAGTTCATCTGACTCCTAAACCTGGTGAAGACGGTTCGGATTATGTTAACGCTACATGGATGCAAGGTTTCCACAGCTTAAGAGAATTCATCATCACTCAACATCCTCTGAAACATACCATAAAAGACTTCTGGCAAATGGTTTGGGATCATAACGCTCAAGTGATTGTTGTACTAAGCATTATCGATAATCAGGATTTCGAAATTTTCTGGCCCATGGATCAAGATACAATTGATGCCGATTCTTACAAAATAAAACTCGTTCATGAACACGTCCAGTCGACTTACCTAACCAGAGATTTTACCATGCAATCGATGCAAGATGACTACGAGATACCAGTTAAGATGTATCAGTGCACCAACTGGCCACATCACTGTGCCAGTATCAACGAAGTTTACCTTCTACCAAATATAGTTCTAGATTCCGGCATTCAAAATGGACCAATCGTTGTTGTTGACAGGTATGGTTTAAATCATAAGTGATAGTATATTGATAAATGTGCAAATTAATCGCATTTCCTATAACAAAGCATTCTAATATTTTATCAGATTATCAAATAGACATTTGGAAATTTTGTAGGTAACAACATATAACACATAAGTATTTTTTAGCCAAAATTTCAATAACGGAATTGCAAATTGCATCTGTTTTTGGGGTTTGTACTTAACTAGTCATGGATTCCTTTTTTATTCTTTTTTTTTTCTAATTTGACGACCATGAAATATCTCGTGAACGGATTTCAGTTACTTGCAAGGGTGTCGCAGTAAAGCAAGAAGGACGGAATTTTCGAATTTATTTTTGAAAAATTTGTAATTTCCAATGAAAACATCAGTATAATCAGGAAGAGAAAAATTAAAATCAGAATTATCATCCTTAATTTGGTGCCACTACATATTTCGAAAAGGAAAAAATCGAACCTTCAAAACATTTTTTATGCTTTTATGTTTCCTAAAGAAAATTTTTCCAAAAGTTAACGAGTGTTCATTAAAATTCGTGGTCAAGAGTTCTGTGGAGAAATTAGAATTGATTTTCTGTGAGTGTGAGTAGCGCTTATCTTGTACCATATTCTTCCCAGATTCGAAGTATGTAAACAAATATGTTAGTGACATGGTACAAGCTAAGCACCACTCGTTGTCACAAATAATCAACTTGAATTTTTCCACAGCACTTTTGACCACGAATTTAAATGAACGCCCACTATAATTGTGTTGAAAGTATCACGCGTCATTCTATGTTCAAAATGGGTGACGTATAACACTCAAGTTTACCAACTCCAATATGTGACGAGCAGAATGGCACACAATCCAGATTTTGCATTGTTATTTATACACCCCTTGTATTGATTTTTTCTAGTATACAGGGAAGAATGGGCCAAACTCCAAAAGCGTATTGAACACGTGAAAATAATTCAAAAAACTCACGATCTTATAAGATTCTCATTTGTCTTTGAGATAAATAAAGGGTGTTTAAGTTTAAATATATTTTTTGTAATGATTATACAAGTTATCGAATCTTTATGTATCATTGCTACAGATCGGGAAAATAATTCAAGAGAATCATTTAAATTTTTTTTCTCGAAATTGGTAGCAGATACGGCAAAACTACAAGAGATAATAAAGTTTATTATATCAACAAAGATTCTTTTTACATTTTTTCAAATTAACAGTGGCTCACATAAAAAAGTTATGGAGAAAAACAGTGGACAGTGTTCCAGAGAAAATATCACCCTGTGGATTTGCTATCGAAATTGGCATGTAACATGGTGTGAACTATCAATGATAATATTTATGCCAAACTTCAGTTGAATATTATGTGAAGTGTAGATATTATAAGAGAAAAACTTGAAAAATTTTCTAACATTAACACACTGTATCTCGAAAACAAATGAGAATCGTACAAGAACATGCCTTTTTTTTAATTATTTTGACATGTACAATACGCTCCTAGAGTTTGGTCAGTTCCTCCTGACTCACCCTGTATAAAAGCCATTTAATTTTTTTAGTACTACAAGTGTTTCCATTTCCTTCTAGCATAATTTTTTTTTACAGATATGGTGGAACTGAGGCAGCTAGTTTCTGCATTTTAGCGTCACTGAAGAAGCATCTCACTTATGATAACCACGTTGATGCGTACTTGTATGCCAAATTATACCATAATCGTAGACCAGGAATATGGAATTCCATGACTGATTATTTACAGCTGCATAGAGCCGTGCAAACATTGTGTAGCCCTCCTGAGAACATAACTCCTGATTTATATTCCATGACTAATGGGGTCAATGGTTCAGTTTCCAATGATAACTTAAGGGTGTCATCTGAAGGTATGGAAGCATTGGGAGCAGGTCTGGCGCTAGCTTGATTGTAACAGAAAGTATACTAAATGTTGATAAGGTTGTCATGTATGTTTTCTAATTGTGATAACCGAAATTTTCCCTTGAAGGCATTCTTATAATTGACATTCGATGCCATCACACCGTTAAGTGTTTCCTAATTGTTTTCTGTTTGATGCTTCCAAATTTGTTTGTGCTAGTTTAAGTGATTTTTCTTCAGTTCGTTGTAAAAACGGGTAAAACAATTGAATCCAATATTTGTGTCTTCAACTTGAAAGCATGATCAACTTGTCATACTCTGCCTGTTACCGGTTGGTTGTCTTATTTCAATTTATTCTCATTGTTCTTGTTTCAAAAGATATATCTCTATCCTATATGAATTACAATTACAGTAAAACATCTTTTTTCCACTGAGGGCCGATTGTTTAAAACTAAATCTGGATAAGTTCGAGTTTAAATATTTTGACTCCTGTGCGGCGATATACATTTCTTTCTCTCCGAGAGTCTGCAACAAAAGATTTTAGTGCTTATACAATCGACCCTTCACCACATTTGAATTGATATCTGTGAGGAATATTATGTGTGGAATTTGAACACCATATTGTTCCCTGTTGCTTGAATTCTACCCCTTGAATACCATTTTTGAATATTTTTTCACTGGACTATTATTTTCATTCAATAATGTGTTTCTTTTATTCTGATTCATATAGATGGTGAAAAAATTTATTCAAAATGGATTATTTCCTAAAAACAGCAGCATGTCGCTTATAATCTGTTGTAGCATTAACTCTGTTGGTTGTCATTCTAGTTGTTCGAATTGTCTAAATAATGAATGCCTTATATTTTCCAATTAAAAAATGTTTATCTAGGTTTATTTGTATTCTAGATGAAATGTACTGTGATGGACAAAGTAAAAGAGATTTGTATGGTATATAGAAAACAACCAACAAAAATAGTTCAACCTATAAGTGTAGTTAAAATTTATAGTGTTTATTAAAAGCGAAATTGACTCTAATGTGAACAGAATCGTAATTTTTGTTTTGCGATTCGAAATAAATACCAAGTGATATTTCAATACTGATGTGAACCTTTGAGGCAATTATTTTTCATGTTTGCTTTGGTTTTGTTTTTCGATATTGGTCGTCTAAAGACTGGCGCGGAGTTGTGAAATACATAGATCGTGAGTGCTTGTGATTTTTAACCTACGGATTCGCCTTCTAGATATAAACTAATGGTGTCATTATCTGTGAATTACGGCCAGTAATACCTAAACTGAGGTATGCGTGAACATTTTATTCCAATGTAGAGAAGTTTGCATCTTAAATAAAATCATTCCCGTTAAGTATTCTAACGAATGAGTGAACAAAGCATTGAAAAAAAATACATTACTATTTTTTTTATGTTAAGGTGGGAATTTTATATTCTGCCAAAGTTCCAGCTTTTTTTGTTTAATCTTGTGCAGAGAGGTAAGCGTTAACCATTAATGTTATTAAGGCACGATAACAATGCATTAACCAGAACCGCATAATAACTTATATCGTCATTTTTATCAATGTAGAATGTAATATTGTAATTGTAGATGTATATATCCGAAGTACAATATTTGTTCAACTCATGAGTTCTGTTTTTGTAATATCTCATCAAAATTTTGTTATTTAAAATTATAAAAGGATTTTATGAAATGGAGAATGTTATATATAGAGTTCCAACACTTAACATACATCGTTTCCTAACTTATTATAAAATTACAATTTTATGTCGAGGGAAATTGGAATTTATTATCTCCGAATTTCCTAAAATTTTTTTGAATTCTTTTTTCAGGAGACGTCCTGGAAATGGAACAATTGTCTCCTCATCAATGACCAAGTACCAGCAGGAACTCGTATTTTCTTGAAATATTTGTGTAACGTTTCAAGAATGCATTTTATTTTGAATTGTTCGTCCCTTGAGATTAGAAGTATTTTTCTATTCACGACAGTAATTATATTCACTGCAACTTATTATATTCCCACCGTTTTTGGGATTCCCGAGGGTACTCCCTAAGTTATTGAGATATAATACTTCTCGACCAAAATTCGCCTCTTTTAATGCGCAATGAGAATACAAAATCGGCAAAATGGAGATTTTGGTCTTATACTAGTTCTCGTCTCAAGGGACGTTTTATTGATTAAACATAGCTTCTAAAGCTATGTCATATATTTATGAGCAGATAGAATACAAAATCGGCAAAATGGAGATTTTGGTCTTAGACTAGTTCTCGTCTCAAGGGACGTTTTATTGATCAAACATAGCTTCTAAAGCTATGTCATATATTTATGAGCAGATAGAATACAAAATCGGCAAAATGGAGATTTTGGTCTTAGACTAGTCGTCTCAAGGGACGTTTTATTGATCATACATAACTTTAAAGCTATGTAATTTATTTATGAGCAGATAGAAGACAAAATCGGAAAAATGGAGATTTTGGTCTTAGACTAGTTCTTGTCTCAAGCGACGTTTTATTGATCATACATAGCTTTAAAGCTATGTCATATATTAACTTTATCGGACTTCGGGGTAGTGATAATTTATTACATTGTTACGGTTCCAGAATATATAAAGAACCATTGTGAATCAGAGATCATCTCTTTTCATGTGGCTTTCATTGTGGATGATGAAAGAATGAAATATTCTTGGAACTTTTCATAGTTGAATAATATTACTTTCCATGAGCTGATGATGCTCGAAGTTTGTATTTGGACCCCGAAGACCGTTACTGTATTTTATTTATGTGATACACAATTTTTATAACTGTATTTTGTACCTTCAATTTTTTTAATTTTTTTATATTGAAATTCACAGTGATGAGCATTTTGTCACATGTATTGTTTACAAGTATAATCAATTGAACCATTTAATTCATTATGAAAACAACTTGCCATTTTATAAGTAAGCTGTGATATAAGTTAATGTTACATTTTATCATTATCACTTCAAAATAAGTTTCTGATTATCATCATAGTTTCAATGGAGTATTTTAATTTTCGAATATTCTAGTCAAATATTTATTTCCAAATTGATGTAAAAAAAAAAACAAAAAAAAAATGTGAACCAATCGTTTGTCTTACATGGCCCCCCACCCATCTTTATGTAATATGATCTTAAGAACTGGATGTTGGTGTTTTAGTGTTTTATCGGAATATCTTAATCTCTTGTGAGACTTGAAAATTCAACTAATCACTTGAGGTTTCAAAATGAAATGTAACCACTACCTTTTTGCTGAATTGGTATTTAAAATTTCGATAGGAAAACATTACACTGTCTATCGAGGTATATACCACAACAAATTTCTTTAGTGTCTCAACTTTATAGAGAATCTTAATGTTAATTATATTTTACATAGTTTCTTTTATGTCAGTATTGGCTGGCAATATTTCAGTTAATTCTTTTCTTAACAGCTTCGATTATGCCATTCGTTTTGCCCTTAATTTACATTAAAAAATTACTAATTTTGATAGCCCCCTGAAATTGATTATCAAACAATTAGTTTTTCAGAAGTGGTTGATACTATCAAGTGATTTAGTTTTTGGATTTAAATTAGGGGTATATATTTAAGCATATGCTTAGTAAGCTGCAGATATGCATTAATATCTGTATAAGTAAACTCATTCTGATCTATTTTCTCGCTTAAATATGTCCTCTATTCGGTGTCTCTAATATACTTATATGTGTTTATTTAATTACAGAACACCCATTGATACATACCCAAGATGTTTTGAAGTGTTATCATACTTAAATGTTATCATTGTCATGAGTCATTTAATCTACAAGTGAAGAGAATAGCAGTAACCCATGTAGTTTTGATTGGTGCACAAAAAATGTCTTTTTCTGTTCAAATATTTTCAGAAAAATTTTTAAGATTAATACATAGTTGAAGATATATTTCCTTCCGGTATTCATTTAAAAAACGGACAAATTCATGAAGAATTATTTTATCTGCAAATTTGTACATTTTTTGTGCTGAGCTGATAGTTTGGATTATGTTGGTGGTGCTCAGAAAATTATTTGAGTTCACCAATAGGAAAGATTAGTCTGTAAAATATGTAGTTAAATGTAAAAATCTAAAGAGTATATTGAATATTGTAATTCCATATTTATAAGTGTATAGCTCTAGTTTTTGTATATTGTTGTTTTCAAAAACTATATTGATATTCACTAATTTTGAGTGGAAAGAGGGAATCGACTCTATCCTGTAGAAAGTTTGAAAGTTGATGACCCTAAATTTAGTATCCGTCCACCCAGGCTTTGAACACTCATGTTGATTGATATCCCTCTTTTCACATAAAGTTATTTTAATTTTCATCAAAAGTCTCATTTGTGTAATTTTAAAATTACTATTTAATTTAGTATTGTATTAACAAAGCTATTATTATCCTGTATTCTTCATGGTTTTACTGATGTTATTTATTTTTATATAGATTATCAGTATGCATATATTTATTGAATCAAGTACATTATATTAAATTATAATTTTAGTTCCTCCCCAGGATAACTGTACCCTGTTTCATCATGTTTAGCAGAAAATATAGTATTCTAAAATTCTTCAACACTTTGTGTATGTTGCATTATATTTGTGTTATCAAAATAAAATTCTAAAACGTATTTGAATTTCAATCTGCCCCTACTTAATCGTCCCAGTTATGATCAAATGAATTATTACTTCAACTGTAATGAATCTATTCCAGCTATCTGAAAAAAAAACGGAAAATGTTACACAATTCTTTATTATATCTTCCTATCTTTTGGAGTAAAGCAAATCCAATGATTAGTTATAACAGTCCATAAAAACTCCGTAATTCGATAATTATTGGATCTAACTCCAATAAATTAAGATTTCATGTTGAAAAATACTGTATTTACCAATAGATATTTGAAATTTATCGAGTCTGTGTAGTCAATTTCTGTAAATCCACTAAAATAATAACTCCCAAACTAGTTTATTAAATATTGTATTCATGACAATATACAAGCTTAAAATTTTATGGTTCTATATGGTAAATATCTGTAGATATGAATTTTTGAAAATTATTGATTTTTCACCTTCAAAATTCATGGACCCTATTTCCAAACTAGAAGAATCAATGAGATAACAACCGGGGTTTTCGTACAAAATTTCATTCGATATAGCTTTTATTTATTATATTGGTGGAAATAATAAATCAAAAATAAATGGGTTCAATTTTTAAATATTCTGAATGAATACTGTGGGGATCAATGAAAATATATGGTAGGTTTGATGGAAGTATATTTTTTTCTTTGATAAAATTCCTTTTCCATTTTCAAGATTTGTTTTTTTTTTTGTATAATTGTTAGTTAGATTCAAGCATTCAATAGAACGTAGGTTTTGGTTCATTGAAACAAACACTTGATCTCTCTCACTCACGAAATAGAGGACTAAAACCTTAGAATATAGATAGTGTTAATGTTCAAGACTAAAACATAACTAGGATTTAATTAATTTGAATTATTACTGCAGCTGCCGCCATCTGTGATCGAATTTCAATAAGTGTGTTTAGTAATCAATAAATCCGTTGAGTAATCAATGCCCGAACAGAGCGCTATATTACTTTTTTAACGTTCTTTGCTTCGTCCTATTAATTTCCCTCTAAAATCGAATTCGAAAATTGAATAACAATCAGGAGATCTCTTGTCTCTGAATACTACTTCATTTTTCCTTATTAAACCGAGTGAACTCATATATTTAGTTAAATTTTTGAATTGGCAGTCTGCCTGATTCAAAATATGTTGATATTTTTCTCCTGAAAAAAAAATAGATCTAGTACATTTATCCAACTTTCGAATCAACCTCAATTCTGTTGAAATTATGCCTATCCTAGATGTTTTTGAAGCTATATATATATTCTGATTTTGATATGAATTTTGATGGAAAGGCGGGACATTTCACAATTTCCAGAAAATTGTTTGTATTGATCTTATTCAAAATTCAAATGGAAATCTGAAATAGATTATGTTCAGTACATTACAACAAACGAACAAGAATTGAGACTACAATATATCTATATACCTTTTCACTTCAAGGTCACTCTATATATAAACTATTGTAAATGCTGCTGGTTAATTATTAGCATACCTTTTTTACACCAAAAATATAAGGCTATTTAAAAAATTTTTACTAACTCCAATTTAAATTTCAGCCGTCAGATCTGAAAATTTAACATTTATAATTATATTATTATATCTATGCTAATTATAACTTATATACATGTTGTACAAGATGTGTTTTCATTAACTCTTCCAAATATTTTTAATTCATGGTGATGTTTTGTAACTTTTATGTCACGAATTAGTATAAGTTGAATAATATGAATCCAGAGATATCTCTGAATGGGTCATTTCAAAAAGAGTTGTTTCATATTTAAATTATATTGAGCCTTACCAACATTTCAACCTGTTTTATCTTTGCTGATAATTAAATCAAAAGGAATAGCTGAGTCCTCAATTAACAATAAATTATGTTTATGATTCACACAATTTTTCTAAATGAGGGAAATATTGAAAATTCCGTGGAAAAGCGATTAAACTCACTTATTATGTTGGCCATAAATTCAATTTCCCTCCAATATTAGCGCCATCTACACAAATCAACATTGAAACAACTGATGGCAAAACACTTGTGTGGTTTGTTTTGTTTGCTTCTGTGAAAATGTTTATTTTCATAAATAAAATCGAGTGAAAGTCTCCCTTTAAACGATGTTCCGTACCCCAAAACGTAATAAGGGAGTATCTAACAACAATGAAATTGCAACTTTAACACCTGAAAGGGCATTAAAACCTAGAATTCTTAATTCACTAGACAAAGACGCATGTAACGGGAATTCATCAAACGAAATTATTTCTGTATCGCCAAATGAAAATCGAAGAGGTCGACCAAGAGCTGATTGTTTAAATGCCCTTATTTTAGAAGGCTCAACGTCTCCAAGTTCCATAAAATGCAATTATTGCGGAAGAGTATTTCCTAGGGAAAAGTCATTGCAAGCTCATAGGAGAACCCATACAGGTACGTGGAGTGGACATTTAAAAGACATTTAAATCGGGTTAAATAACACATTTCTTTTTTTATTGCAAGAAATTTTTCAACTATTTTGTTTTGAATGCATTTTTAATGTAATATTTTGGTGTCTTCCTTATTTTATAATTCCATTTAAGTAGAATGAACTTTATTCATACATAAGTCAGAGCATTGTAGGAGTTGAATGAACTCAACATCGTCACAATTAGTTTCCTTTTGGAAGTTATCTATTAATTTTTTGTTAGATTATTATTTTTGACTATCAATTATTAATAAGATAATATCATGGACTTCATTCTTCCTTAATTTTGAAAACTAGAAATGATTAATTTTCAATTGAAAATCCTAAAAAGAATATTAAGTAGTTTTGTGAACTATTTTGTTAATATTTTAAGGTGAAAAGCCATATTCTTGTGATTATCCAAAGTGCTTCAAAAGATTTGCACAATCAGGACAATTAAAAACCCATCAAAGACTTCATACTGGAGAAAAACCATTTATTTGTTCTGCCCCAAATTGTGAGCAACGGTTTACACATGCCAATCGACGTTGTCAGCTTCATCCTGAATTACAACTGAAAAGGTTTAACTCGTCAAGCAAAATTGAATATGACAAGTCGATGGATGAAGCACATCATGCTGAAGTACGAGCCTGGTTGACAAACAATGAAAAGTAAGTTATAATTTGTAATGAAATCACATCAACTTCTAGTTTCACAAGTGGAATTTAGCGGGTTTGAAGTAAAATTTGCTTTTTCATGCTTACTTCTGTGTTACTTATTTTTATATTATTACAATTATTTGTTCATGAATTCAGAATACCTGTTTCACCTATCTGAAGTTTTTGATATTTCTGTTCGTTCATTATCAGCCAGAATGTGTCTTTGTGTTAATGTGCTTAAATTGAGGCGTTGAACGAGACTATTCTTGTTTTATTTGTAGAAGAGTCAAAAGATGTTCTTCTGGATCCTCTGGCGAGTTGGAAACAACTCCAAAAAGGTCACGACCAAGGACATTCAGTGAAAAATCGCCATCGTTATCGCTCAATTGGCTGAGCTCAAATGAAAATTCAAATCTAACAGAAATCGAAAATACACCACCTCCTTCTGAAGTTGAGTTTCCAACTCTATCAGCTGATGGTGACGACAATTTTAGCGCCAAAGAGGAAGCAGGTAACAATTTGAATTGACCTTTTCCATTTACAAATGAAATTTATCAATATTTTCTTGAATAGGGCTTCAAATATTTTTTTTTTATTTAGTTTTTAGAATTTCTAGTCAAAATTATCATATTAATTATTAATCATTAACATATGTACTTATTAAGTAATTGAAAATTTTATTTTTGTCAGACTCCAGTCGAGATGATAAGGAGCTACCAAAGAAAAGATGGCTTCGAGAGGCCACTAAAAAAGGAGATATTGTTTTGGATGATCATGATAACAATCATGAAGAACTTGCCCAACCTTTAAACTGGGACGAACCAGTGGAAAGTACAGAAAATAATCATAATACCGATTTATCTTGCCCTTCCGAGAATATGGTGATAATGGAAAATCAGAATAGGCCTTCAGTTCTTGTTTGTTTACATGATGGTAAAAAAAAAGCCATGACCAATGATGAAATCCAAACAGCTATTGCTCTTGTGGAGCTGAAAAACAGTGGTAATTGTTATAGTAAATGTAATTATAGAATTTAATCTTACTGAATTGTTAATTTAGATGTTTTAAGTTATCAGACACACCAGATGTAGGTATATTTTATTAGAATGGTAGCAGTGACACCAGATTTTTTTGCAATTTTTTGTAGCTTCTATTTACCTAAAATATGTTCTATTACCAATTCTACTTATTTATTATTTGTTCATTGTTATTTCAGAGTAACAGTGAAATTGATCAGTATATACAGGGTGCCGATTTGACGTGTACATATTTTCTAACGATAGATTCTTGTAATCAAAGAGAAAAAACTTTTTTTTACTAAAACCAAACTCGAATGAAAGTTTTCACAAATATATTTTTCAGCGACCTTTTTACTTATTACCTTCATATTTCATGGTCATCTTGATAACAGAATAGCTTATATTTTTTAAAAGCCATGTTGTGTTTGTGTAGTTTAATAAATTTACGACATAATAAGGAAGATTATTGTTAGATGTTGATGAATTTCCATTGAAAGAGTAAATTTCCTTATTTTTTTTAAATAATGCAGTATTTAGTTAATGGTTTTCAAAAATGTTTGGTTGCAGGATTATGCTGTTTAAAAATGAGCGTCTTTCAACCATGGTATACTATTTTATTTATCTTTTTAAAATTCTTAATAGAATCATGTTCATGAATTCTCGACTTGGTTTGTTTTTACTCTAAATTTATGTCAAATTATTTTGATTCATTCAACTACCTTATATTTAAGGTAGCATTTTAGAGTTAAATGGAAGTACTTAAACTGGCTGATAATTTTGTATTAATTTACAAACACTGATGAAACTATTCAGATGAAGTTATATTTTACTTGGGTCGTCACTGTGACTTCCCAATTCATTTCATCTAGCACTATATTTTTCAAACTTACCTGATCTAAATTTCTCATAAATATGTATTACAGTTATTTTTCTCTTAGAAGACTATGTCCTGTATTTTTCTCATGAAGTGGTTCACTTCGAGTTGTATGTTGTTTTCAATGATATTTATTGGTGCTGTTATTGATCCAGAATTGGATGCATTTAATAGAGATACTTCTTCAAGATTCCCATCTTTATAGATATATATATTTATTCCAATAGTATCTAAATTTTGTTGTATTCATTATTTATATTTCAACCGTTATTTATCAGAAAAAGTATAGAAATTTAGAATGATATTGAGAATCCAATTAACATTTAATTTCTCAGAAGTGGAGGTGAGAAGATTATAAATTCTAATTATTAATATTATTTAAAGGCAGGAGAATATTTTTTCAGTTAATATGATCTTCTGTAATATATAATCTGTACTTCAAACACATCTGTCCTCTTATAGATTAATTGATTCCTAGAATTTTCCTATCTTGTTTATGTTTGTTTCTTGTGATAATATATAGTTTTATCTGATAAAATAATATTTCTCATTTCAAATGTACCTGTTTTGATTTATAGCTTTACAGATATAATTTTGGTTGAGTCTATCCTTGAAGAATTTTAAAACTTGTTTCTTATTGAAATTTTAGATTCTTTTGTACCCTTTACTGTTGTGTATATTTCTCTTCTTTTATTTATCTCTAATCAAATATTATGTCATATCCCAATTATTTAAAATTTTTGTCATTTCCTATGAAATAAAATTTTTCCATTAACATGAATAATCAAATTTTATTCATTATGAATATGTAGTCTTCAATTTCTCTTCTTTTTACTAACTGCCATAAATATTTCAAGAATAATTCACATCAAATAGTATGCTAAGAAAGAGAATGAAGAAACAATGGAACCCAAGATCAATTACAAATTAGTTCCATGAAAAAAATCAAACAATAAATTGCTTTAAAATTTTATTGGATTTGGATGTTACACTAAAAAATCGTGGACAAAATATGCTATTTTAAAAAATACTGTCATCTAGCTTTTAAGTAAAAGAGAATGAGTTAGCCAAGTGTGACAATTCATAAATACTATAAAAGAATTCTGATAATAACTGAATCGAAGCAATATTAAAATGCAAAAGTTTGGGCGGAATCCAAGTAGATTACATAACTCAATTGTCACGGCAAAATGTTAAAAATAACCTCAAGAGCAAATATAATAAATAATCTTAAATTAACAATTTATCACTGATGGAAAAAGCATCAAATCACTTGATTCAAGATCAGTCTTGAAATCTTGGAGGTATTACTGTCAATTGAATACTGATCGTTATTTAAACTTTAATTTCGTCAAAGATTTTAGCTACCTCTTCAAACACTTCATTTTCTGTCTTTGTAGCGTCAACGGTTTTGACCATATCCATTGCTTTATAATGTTGGATTATGGGTTCTGTTTCTGATAAAAATGTCTTCACTCGCTTTTGTAAGCTTTCAAGATTATCATCGGATCTACCGCTACCAGCAGCTCCTCTTGCTAAGCATCTTTCTGTACAGGTCTGTGAACAAGTAAAATTATAGTAGGAAAGATTATGTCTATTTCATTTTTTTACCTCCAGTGGGCAGTCAAAATACAATACAAATGAAAGGTTGATCCTTTTAGCTGCTGTGTTATTCCAACCATCTAAATTATTTTTACTCCTGGGAAATCCATCAATTAGGAATTTCTCTTTGCCAGAATCTTCTATTGCTTTCTCCAGTAAACTACATGTTATTTCTACTGGAACTATTTTTCCCTCTCTAATATAGTTTTCGATAAGTTCTCCATATTGGGAACCAGGTTTTGCTCTTTCTTCCCTTAGCAGGTCTCCTGCAGATAAATGAACATATCCATATTTCTGAAATAAAAATTACACAATCAATATAAAATTTTAGTTGGGTATAAATTATTCTTTATTGAATCTTTTCAACACTTACCTCTACAATGTTTTTACATTGAGTTCCTTTTCCAGCTCCTGGAGGACCGAGTACAAATACTACTTTAGGTGTAGGCATCTTCCAAAGTTGCTTCAGAATTGGCAGTGACTTGAATAAAATTTTAAATAATACTACTAATACTAGTTGCCAAGGTTACAACTTCACGTTGATTGCGTCAGAATACTAAGGTTCAATTGGTTTTAATAGCGATGAGTGAAAGTGAAAATAATGGATTATATAATACCTAGAAATTTATTTGCTTTAGATACACACAACTACCTAACAAGTTACAGACTGAAATTTTCTGTTGACAAATTCCTTTTTGTTATTTCATTTCTCTATCGATTTTCTTTCATCAAATTTATAAGAACCGAGTGACTGACATCTAGTTGTAAGCTTATTAACTAGGTTTACATGTAAAGCAAGATTGAAGGTACTTACAATTTATTTATAGTCAAAATTTATGTAACATTAGCAAAAAATTTTACTACAAAAGATATTCGAGTCCAGAACAGTTTTAAAATTTGAGATTTTCAAAGTCCAAGCTTAATATGATCAGTTTCTTCCTAAAACTGAGATATTTAAAATTTTGTAGAGAATAGTGCTTATTTAAAATTTATTTCTGTTGAACTTCAACACATTTCGGCTTTTCCTTTCTCCGTTTTTCAATTTCTATCAGAAATAATTGGGAAAATGGTATAATAAATATAAAATGACAGGACTTGTGAGAATCTATGGTTGAATCATAGACTAAGACTAAAGACCAAGTCTATCTGTGGTTGAATATTTCTATGAATCTATTGAGTTACCAAAAAATCCGTGGCGATTGCCACGCCACATATTACTCAGTACATTACAACCTTTAGCTTTAAGTAGCGAACATTTCAAATGTAAATCTCAGAGGTTCATGATATTTGACTTATCAATTATCCTCGATAAATCTTTAACTTATTTTTGTTCTCATCAGAATACTCATTTCGGACGGTGGTTTTTCAGCCTCCACTACCAATCTTATAAATTCTCTTGGAGATGATACTTCTATGTCTATGCTATCACTTATTTATTGATCTTTGAATCATAATTCGTTCTAAACTATAATAATTTTGGGGCGACGCCGTATACGCATAAAAATATTTTTTTAATGAAAAATTTTCGGCCTGTCCATATTTTTCACATTTCGAATTTTTTGTCACAGTCGAGAATAAGTGATCGCAGCGCCAAATTTTCAGTTCATTTTGTCCAACTTTTGCGGAAATACGCTGAACTAACGCAAGAATCGCCTACTAAATTGAAGCCTTGAGAATTTCATGGGTCTAAGACCTAGGAAATTTCTCGAATTTTTGAACTGGTTTTTTCTGGTGGAGTTCGTTTTTATAGGATTTCTTCCCTCACACATTTTCAACGGTTTTATGGAATCCCATAGTATGATTTTCATTCATTGCCATCAAAATTTGGAATATGATACTAGAGATTCTCAAATTTTCGGATAAATTTTCTTACTCCAATATTTCCAGTATTTCTCCAGTATCTCTCCAGTATTTCGAAACATGCGATTTGACTCTCCTCCAACTCCAACATTCGTCTCTATGAGAACTCTCTCCATACGAATTTTTGAGGAAAATCGATAATCCATTTAATTCAATTAAATAAAATAACTCTAAGTCCGCATATTCCAAATAATATCGATTCCACCAGAAAAAAACCAGTTCAAAAATGCGAGAAATTTCAAGACATCAAATTAGTAGGTGATTCTTGCTGAAAATTTGGCGATCGATCGTTTCATCTCGTTTTCGATAAAAAATCCGAAATATATCAACTTTTCAGATTTTTTGTCGATCACGACATTTATTCCAACTATAGCGGAATCATCGCTACTTGAAGCTGAAAGTTGTGATGTACTGAGTAATATACAAGTCATTTTATATTTAATATTGAGATTTTATCAATTTAACCATACAAAACAAGAATAAGTGAGTATTTAGAAGCGAAAATTCTCCTTCATATCAAATTTTGAAAGTCCTCCATGGCCAAATTTCCACAAAATGCTGGATATTGTTTCACAGTCCTCCTTGAAATTACCTGATGGCAAATCGATGATATTCAATAGTGCCATCTAGGAAGAGTAACTCTAACCCGGTTTAGGAGAGGAGGTACCCATCACAGGATTCTATATGAGTGGGGCCGCACAAATTGTTAGTTCCGTGAAATGCGGGTAGATAGCTTGTAACTACATTGCTTACTGTTTTAAATTTGGTTTTTTCGTGAAAAAATAGCATTATTATTTATTAATTCAATTGGCACCAGTTTTATGGATTATTTTAGGGGATTATGAAATGTTTGAATAAGATCGGTCGATTTTTTCTCGAACTATGACCTTCGATATTTTCTCGCCACAAAAAGTTTTTGATTGAGATCGACTTCAAAGAAACCGAAAACAAGATGATTGTAAACGTTTGTAATCGCTCAATTACCTGGTTTACGAATTTTAATCTCTGAATGGCATATTGGGGATTCAATTCTTGTACCAATTGTCTTTTATAGAGGTGAAGCTTCAAATCTTAGTGCAAAATTCATGGTATATTTTTTTTAATGAGCTCATTCAGTTTTCTTTATGATAATCTTTTTTCAATTGATTCCAGCAACAGAAATGTAAATTTCACCCTCAGTACGCAATCATTAACACTAGCTCCTGGGCCATATTACCCGCTAGAGATGAAAGAGCACTAGCAATAGCAAAAAATTGGTCCAGTAGCAGCCTCAATTAATGCGAGTCCTCATCCTTTTCAGCTTTATCAGTAAGTGTCAAACAATGATGTTCTACCTTCTATTTTGTCAAATCTGTGGTCAAATAATTTAATTCTGCCCGCCCATCTCGTATCATCAAAACCTCTTATCTAGATAAACCATAATAAATTACATCTCACATATACAGTTAGATGGTCTCCAAGGGCGAACGAATAAACGAGCGCTAAAAAGCTGTTGAATGCTTTTTGAAACTTCCAATGCAGACAAGATTAGCTGAATTCACTGTGGTTACATTAATATGAAGGATTATAATTTTTCTTTTTGCAGTAAAGGAATGTACGATGATATAAGCTGTTCTTCGAATACAGTTAATCATGCAATGCTTATTGTTGGTTATACAAAAGATGCCTGGATTTTGAAGAATTGGTGGGGTAACCATTGGGGGGAAAATGGATATATGAAGCTCAGAAGACGTTAAAATAGATGTGGAGTGGCGGATTATGCTGCATACGCTTTACTTTAAACTCC
Source organism: Harmonia axyridis (assembly GCF_914767665.1). Taxonomy (NCBI): domain Eukaryota; kingdom Metazoa; phylum Arthropoda; class Insecta; order Coleoptera; family Coccinellidae; genus Harmonia; species Harmonia axyridis. The sequence goes on from NC_059508.1 coordinate 6,175,303, forward strand.
AGTTCAAAATGGGTCAGATAGAACTACAGTCTTCAACAGCAACACATTTTTATTCACTTTAGCTAAGAGATTTTGATGATTTTTACAAGTTCAGAACTACTTATAGGATATTAATCGTATTTCCTTTATATTTTTTTCAGTTGATATTTACTCTGAGAATGACATTGTTAAAATGAAAGTTATTTTTAAAAAACATTTGAACTGTTATTTAATGTTTCCAATCCTTCAGAGGTGCCTACGTATCCCAGCAAAATCATATATTGAAAATTATCGTTTGTTTATAATAATCTGAAGCATCTTAAATTCTTCCATTATAGCCTACTTTTTATTAAAAGATTCGAAAATGAGAAAAAATTTTAATTTGTTTTCCAAAGATTTTCTGGAGAACCATTAAAGTTATTTGCGTCAAATTCTATACAATATTCAACCCCATCGGGTTACATTCTAAACGTTGTATACAACATTGAACTACATTTAGCAGTATTAACATATTTATCTTATCAACATAACACAACAAGAAATATATTAACAATAGAATCTATATTAAATAGAAATATTCTTTTCAAGCCGATTTAAAGCTTCTTCGCCATCAATTGATGATGTAACTGGTCGTAGCTGTAAAAATTGAATATATCTTAAAAATTAGCGAACACTGGATAATAACTGTATTATTATTATTGTAAGATACAATACAATATGTATTATTTTTATTCATAAAAAAAACTTATATATGTACAGGGTGTCCCATAAGTGGCACGTCACAGTGACACCGGAGGTAGGTCAGCTAAAGAGGGACCTAACAAGCCTAACATGACCCCAGTAAAAGTTGCATGGTTTTCGAGTTATTACGAAATTACGTTTTTTAGTGTATTTTCACCTTTTTTAACATTGTCAGGGTCAGAATTCTGCTGGAAAGCTCTCGAAGCTTATTTTTGTTGTTGTAATGGAATCTTAAATAATTATTTAAGATGACATGAGTATGATTCTGTCAAAAAGTTATGTGGATTTCCGTAAATTAATGGATAAATCTTGATTTCAATTGCTAGCAAAACGAGAACTTCGACTTTGGACACCTGCTGTGAAAAAAAAATCCTTGAAACAAAACGAGCAAGTAACATCAAAAAATTGGGCATTTTAGACAGATTTAGAAATGGTACAATACACGAATCTTATGCCCATAAAACTAGGTATTTTCATCATTTTACCGATGCCCTACTTAACTAAGTTGAAACTAGGAACCCCGCTATCAGGTAATTTTGCCGCTTGCTATGACATTACATTTGATACCGGGCTTTGTTATTATTTGTTAAAGTCACAATAGGGAAAAGATGGATTAGGGGAAGCGAAAAAGGAATATTATTGAAAAAAAAGGTAAATTAATTAAAAACAGACTTAACTTTCGATTATTTATTTAATTCTTAAATCTAACTTACAGTAAATGTTCAAACTGTTTCCCTCGGACTCTACTGCATAAATGACACAGCAGAAAAAATTATCCAAGCATTTAGAGGACAATATATTATTCCGGCTTGACGATGTGGATTGAGCTTTATTGGTGCAAATGACTCCAGACAACACTCTCGAATTATTCTTGGAAAACTCGTAATATCTCTGTTTTGGGATCTTGTAGAAAAGAACTGATTGCAAGTGGGGATTCAGTTCGGGAAATTCTTCATGATATCAAAATTTCAGAAAGATCCAACACAAAAAACTTTTTTTCGCAAAATTTTTCCAAGGTTATAGTCTTTGTTTCATGAAAAAAATCGGCTGTTCAAATTTGAGCCTATTTCAAAGTTTATAGGATGTTGCGAGGTCCTAGATTCCGATAAGATAACGATTTTCAGCAGAAAAAATTATCCAAGCATTTAGAGGACAATTTATTATTCCGGCTTGACGATGTGGATTAAGCTTTATTGGTGCAAATGACTCGAGACTACACCCTCGAATTATTCTTGGAAAACTCGTAATATCTCTGTTTTGGCCTCTTGTAGGGAAGAACTGATTGCAATCAAGGATTCAGTTCGGAAAATTCTTCATGATATCAAGTTTTCAGAAAGATCCAACACAAAAAACTTTTTTTCGCAAAATTTTTCCAAAGTTATAGTCTTTGTTTCATGAAAAAAATTTGCTGTTCAAAATTAAGCATATTTCTTTGTTTATTGGATGTTTCGACGTCCTAAATTAAAAGTCCGATCTCCGTTTTTAGAAAATTATTCTTGGAAAACTCGTAATATCTCGGTTATGGGATCTTGTAGGAAAGAACAGGTTGCAATTGGGGATTCAGTCTGGGAAATTCTTCATGATATCAAGTTTTCAGAAAGATCCAACACAAAAAAAAAAATCGCAAAATTTTTCCAAGTCTTTGTTTCATGAAAAAATCGGCTGTTCAAAATTGAGCATATTTCAATGTTTATTGGATGTTTCGAGGTCCTATATTAAAAATCCGATCTCCATTTTCACCAAAAAAAATTTTCCGAGCATTTAAAGGACAATTTATTATTCTGGCTTGACGATGTGGATTAAGCTTTGTTGGTGCAAATGACTTATGAGTTCACCCTCGAATTATTCTTGGAAAACTCGTAATATCTCTGTTATGGAATCTTGAAGGAAAGAACAGGTTGCAATTTGGGATTCAGTTTGGGAAATTCTTCATGAAAGATCCAACACTAAAAAATCGGCTGTTCAAATTTGAGCATATTTTAATGTTTAATTGATAATAGATGATCCTTACGCCACATCTAGAAATATTTCCTAGAAAATTTCGACCCAATTTTGGGGTCTTCTGGGAAGGAACTGATTTCAATTAGGTATTCCGAAAAAACACTTCATGATATCAAATTTTGGGATGATTTGGGACAGAAAATTTTTGGTAGCAAAATTTTTCCAAGGTTATAGTCCTATTTTTTTATAGAATATAGTATAGAGTTTTTTTTTGTAAGGTGATTCTGCCGAAAAAGCTAGAGCATATTTTGATATTTACAGAAATTTTCGAGGGTTGTAGATTCCGAATTCGATATCGATTTTGTGCAGAAATTTATCTATACATATTTAAAGGACAATCTGGACAATTCTATCTAGATCATGGGGATTAGGGTTTATTGGTGCTAAAGATCTCTAGTCAAAATCTAGAAAATTTTGCTTTTTTTTATATGTTTCAGGAGGATATAGGAATAAATAGATTTTAGATAGGTTTTCAGTTTGGTATATTCTTTCTTGTTGCAAATATTCAAATTAATCAACATCTGAAAAAGAAGTTGCAGAAAAATTTATCGAATGTTATTTTTCTTTAAAAATTTTCTGTTTGAATTTAAGCATAAGTAAGCATAAGTGTTTCATATTTTATCTGATCTACTTATAACTTGAACCCTCATATTCTTAAAAAAAAGTTGGTTTTTCATCCCACTTTCACGATAAGAATACAATATTTTATAAAACTAATAGTTTATTCGTTGATAACATGGGTGGGTTGACATGAAAATGCATTTCAAAAATATAGCAGATTAACTACGCATAGATACATTTCATATATCATAGAGTATATAGTAAATGATTTATTATAATATGCTTATAAAACTTGCGACGTTGCAAAAAAATCTTATATCTCAACAGTTTGGACCTCTGAATATATATTTATAATGTTGAAGGTGCACCATGTTTATCACACCTGTTTTTGTCGACTCAAAATGTTGATCATCATGTTTTGATCTTGAGGGAAAATTGTGCTCAAAAACCTCCCGAATATTCGAGTCAAAAATCATAAATATATTGAATTCAGTGAACCTCAAGAACTTTTCAACAGGTTTGACACATAAATAACGAGAAAACTGTCTTACGACAATTATTCTAATTTGAGCGTGTTACTTTTCAAGTCCCAGGATTTTCAATGATAAAAATCAGTAAAATAAACTTCAATATAAATTCATTGTTTCCTGCTCTTCTAGTAGCCCTTAAATTTGGAATTACATCTGGAAAATTAATATGGTAAGCCAAAAATGGATTGACCTCTATTTGAATAAGGGAGAAACATGGAATGTTCATTTATGCCAAATCATCAGAAAATCAAGAGCAAGAAACAATCCTCTTCAATCTCAACCATACCACTGTTGCTTATAACATATTCAACTAAGGTGGAATAAAATTAAAATATATGGATTAAGATAATGATCGATTCAAAATATACTTGCTTATAAATTTCGATCCTTCATTATTTTGTGTCTGAATTCACGGAGAATGACAAAATGAATTTTAATATAAGTATGTTGACATTGTTAAAATAGACCGTTATGGATGGAAGTTTTGTTTGAAAACAAACATTGCATGAAGGTGACAAGATAGAAACCAAATAAAATTGTTTGAATTATATGTACATTTTTTGCAGGTTTTTATAGTCATGATAACCCACAAAGAAGAAACTTATTCTTATGTTATATATTATTTACAATTGTTCGATCATGAATGTCTTTATTCTCCTTACCGTAGTAGCACCAGAGTTTTTTTTACATGTCACCTATCTCTCTTTATTTTCGCATTTGGTTTCCTATTTTGCCCTCTGCTTGAATTTTTTATATTGCATTTTGAATGAAGACCATTTTTGTCATTCTCGACTGATAATATACTTAATTGATTATGACTTGAACATAAATATATACTAGCATTATATCTAATAATCACTGTATGTGTATAATAAGGCTCTAAAATTTCAATGAATCTCATATTTTTTAGTATATGCACCATAAATGACTAAATTAACTACGTTATTCAAAAATCTCTATGAACTATTCCTATAAATTTCAAGGATTCAGCTCATCACTTAAATAATTGACGAAAACTTACGAACGTTCTCTCTAAAATAACTAGCGATTTATCCAAACATTGGACACTATGAAATGAAATACGTATATGCATCTCATATTGCTTTGCTTCAATTATTTCAAGTGGTTGAAAATAACATTTCTTTTATAATTTTCAAGGCTTGGCATTTTCAGGTCAATTTCTGAATCCGAGTAGGAAAACTGTAGAAGATCTAAAATGTTCTTATTTAATATATTATCTCAATCGATAATGAGATAAAACTATTTTTTTTAACTATTTTGAAGGGAATTTTGAATGTTACCTACTTTCTAATATCTAAAAGATTGAGTGAATATGGCATTTCGAATTTTCTACAGTTCTCTTTGTTAACTGGGACCTACGTGGTGTTTTTCCATTTGAGAAAACATTTTGGTGTTTATCAATTATGAACATCTGTGTTATAATTTTTTCTTTAAATTGGAATATTGCTTCTAAAGCCGACATTTGAACTGGCACATTGCAGGGTTATCAAATGAAAATTTCAGCTGAATGAAAATAGATTTAACTATATCGTGAAAGATACCTTCGAATATCCTTTCAATCATTCATCAGCGATGAGAATTTAAAACAATTTGTTTTTCGTATATAAAATATTCTTAGACTAGCGTATGAAGTATTTTTGAAATTCGCAGATAAATTTTTGTACCCATAATACCGGATAAAAACACATTTTCATGATATTTATATCTAAATAACGTCTTAGGTATCTTCTGAAAAATCAGCTCTGTCCTCCTGTTGTTGTAGTTACTTTGGCAAAAGAAGAGATGGTGGTGCCTGGCCATGGATAGGTAGGAGGAACGCTTCGGGCTGTTTGAAGGCCAGCTGCAGACTCCGGGTGCAAGAAGTTACGCCTTTGTTCATTTTTCTCAGACTAAAAATTTCGAATTGAAAAAAAAATTATCATCAATTAAGAATCACTTGTGTTCATGTATATCATTTCGAATAGCAAACATTTGGAATCGTTCAGGGAAAATACTTAAATTTTCACAATATTGTAGAATACAAAAATCGAATTAAATGAAACTAAAAGAAGCTCTGACATACTTAATCGAATCTACCAAGAAGTCACTTTCAAAACAATATCAAACTTAGCAAAACTATCATTGGTTTTGTTAACTTGAAGCAAATTTCAACTTCATGGCTCGTTTCTGAATTTTGAACTCGTGGAAGAATATCAATCCTTCCTGCACTTGTGTTATAAAAAACTATCAGTTCTTCTCCATTTTGAAGTTTTATCATTGAACCTTGAGTTGCTATAATACCTCAGTCAAGATATTGAATATTTCATATGTTTCTCACCTGTATTTGTATGCGATTGGCTAATAGGTCAGGTAAAAGATCAAGCTGTTCTTGCAGAGCTACTAACTTGTCCTCCATTGTTGTTAATCTTTCCTCTACAGTGTCTTGGCGGGTGCTTATGTCAGAGACTATCTCATAAACAGTATTTTGAGTCTGCAAACAAAGAGAAGGGAAAGATATGGTAAACTACAAGCCGGTACTATTGATTGACTTACTTTGGCCATATCGGTTATCGTATTAGCGTTATCCATAAGTTTTCTCTGATCCATTTTAACTTTCCGAAGACTGACGAAAATAGAAGAATGAGAATATAACAATAAGATCAGTAAATAAACTGCAACACCCAGAAGGATCTGTTTAAATTTCAATTTTTTTGGTAAAACATAGATATTATAGCAAGGAGTAAATGATTGAAGTTTGGGGAAAAAGCGAAGAGTTCACGTATTAAAAAAAATTGTTAATAATGTGTTTGTTCACCGCGATTATCTATACACTCCCCAATACGTCTCGGCATTGATGCAATAAGATGGTCTATTTCTTCTTGAGGGATACTATCCCAAGCTGCCTGTACTTGATGTCTCAGAGCCACCAAAGTCCGTGGAGGCTGGGGTAAATTACCAAACCTTCTACCCATGATGTCCCAAACATGCTCTATGAGCGAAAAATCGGGGGATCTGAGCAGACATGGCAAAAAATCCACATGGGTCGCTTCGAAAAAGTTTAAACTAACTCTTGCAACATGAGGTCGGGCATTATCTTGCTGAAATATTGGATTCTCGAGCCGGTTGAGGTAAGGGAGAACATATGGCTCCACTTTTTCTTGCAGGTAACGTAGCGCTCTCATGTAACCTCGAATAAAGACTAAAGGTGACCTACTTGCATGTGCAATAGCACCCCTTACCATAACACCTACTGTCCGGTGTACATGACTCTCAACATCAAACTGAGGTTTACGTCTTTCTCCCTGACGTCGTCTAACCCTTTTTCGGCCATCATGTGCACCCAAGGAGAAACGAGATTCATCAGAAAAGACGACCTAATGCCATTCCACATTGTTGACGTTCTCTGCATCACTGTAATCGTTGCCGGCGATGCTCAACCGTCAGAGGTAACACAAGATGGGGATAATAATGCAGTCCAAAAGACCTTATCCGGCGGTGAACTGTTCGGACAGTTGCAGAATGGCCTTGTACTCCTAACCACTCATCAGCCAAAGATCGAGTTGTCGTCAATCGGTCTCTAATGGCCATAAGTCTTAGACGTCAATCTTGAACTTCATTTGTGCCCCTTCGACGTCCGGTACTATTCTTCGATTTTGGGCATTATCATACCACGCTTGACAACATCTCATAACAGAAGTTGGATTTCTGTTCGTACGGTTAGCGATTACTCGAAATGACAACCCCGCCTCCCGTAGACCAATAATTCGACCTCTTTCAAATTCACTTAGCTGGTGATAAATTCCGCGTACACGTGCTCTAGGCATTTCAATCGTTTACTCCTTGCTTTACTATATATCTTTACCAAAAAAATTTAAACAGCTCCTTCTGGTGTTGCAGTTTATTTGTCAGTTAGTATATAAAACAGCAAACTACTTACGCGTATATAGCTAGAAGAAATTTCCTTTGGTGAGTCCGAACCCTACCAGGGTTGACCCTTTTGACAAGGCGCGTATGTTTGTAAATCAACCATGTTTCTCTGAGTACGTTGGCCGCAGCGTTTTTCAACCTCTTTGTTAATTGGGTGTCCATCATGAAGTTGTGAACGTGCTTTTCAGCTCTAGTTAATTCTAATTTTCTAGATACAACTGCTACCAATAATGCTGTACAACCTGCTCCCTAGAGCAAAAAATGTTATGTATTAACCGGTCGAGAAAATTTTTCCACTAATAAAAATTTACCATTATTCCTGTGCTTACTGCGATTCCCCTACCGCAATACGTATTTGGCACAATATCACCAAATCCAACGCTGAGAAAAGTAATAGCTATCAACCACATGGCATTGAGAAGATTTGCATGCTCCTCATCGTGATATCTGAAGAAAAATCGATGAAATGAATGGAGGATCGAACAAATCAAGTGAATTTTGAAAGTACATCATTTATTTTTAAAAATTATTGATAGGTAATATAAATTGAGCTTTTAATATATACTCGAAAATTTTTTACCTGTAATTACAGTTCTAGTTGTAAATTTATAAAAATTCAATTTGAAATTCAACTCATGACTGTCAATAAATGGAAAATATAAGTGCTGTTTGGATTTGTATTGATTTGAGAATATTTTCCTCGTGAAAATGAATCAGCTCTAAAATGACTTGATGTCAAAGGAATGCTATCTGCACTCTATTATCCTTGAATTCCTTAATTTTTTTTATCGTGGCAACGTGCTAAAGATAAGATGGTTCTTCATACTTCTTTTCGTTTTCCTCTATCATAATATAATTAAATTTGTGAAAGGTCATGTTTCATTGCTCTGGCAGTGTTTTTTTCAGTCTGGTGAGTATGTCCTCAAATAGGTTCTCCTAAGGGAGTAAACCTGCCCTATTTCTGATCGGTCTCAACAATATCCCCATTCTTTTCGCTACTCGAAATGAAAAAGCCATCAAACTTTAAAAGAATCCACCTTGCTGCCAATTATCGATTTTTCCTATAGCATGAAGTCATTATTCTTTTCCAGAGAGCAAGATGTCAGTGCAGCTATATGGTAAGATAGAGGATGAATTTTTGTTATAACAAAAATCGACATCGAACATTATAATGTTTGCTGTCGATTCATCATCTTTCTTTCTTCGACCTTCTCCGTCTGACAGATTCGTTTTATTTCAGATTGATGTTATACGAAAGTTTCATTATAGGATATAATAACTTCATGCCTGAAATATACACATTGTTCGAAGAAAATCTCAGTAAACTTGACCTTGTTTGTGTTTTTTCTATGAAAAAAGAGGAACTGGATAAAGTAAAAATAACTGGGTGAAAATCAAGATTTTTCGGAGTAGATCAGAAATCAGAAGAGAATAACGAAGCCACTCGATCTACTTCGACAAACTTACGCTGCTTAGATGATAACACCTAGCTTAGTCCCAGGACTAGCCAGTAAAATCACATTTTTTCTTACAAATTCAACTTCATTCGTCAATATAGTCACTTTGAAGAATTATACTTGTATTCTAACATTCCTCTTACTTTTCAGTACATTTCCTGTGAAACGATTCATCTTTGCTATGGAAATAGGATTCAACCTCAGCAATAACTTCTTGGTTAGGTCTTCCCCTGGACCATTCTTTTGAGGTGTGGAAAAATCCAATATCACTGGGGGTCAGATCTGGAGAATAAGCCGGAGGTTCATGCAGTTGGAAGAGCAATTCGATCCATTTGATCATTGATTTGTGACCAAGAGCTTCGTCTTGGCGAAAGATCTTTTGCATTTGAGGACTCTCTCAATTTCTGCACTCAATTGATCCGATAACGTTAGGTAATATTCACCATTGAAGGTTTTTCTTTTGTCAAGAAAGTCAATGAAAAATATATAAGGAATGTCCCAAAATACGGATGCCATAACCCTGCTAGCATTGTTTGAGAATTTGGACGCTTTGGAAGGTTTTCATCGACTGCATTCCACTTAGCTGTATATGTCTTTGATTGATGAGAGTTGTGATGAATTTATGTTTCATCTTCTGTCACTCCTGTATATTCAGGTCCCACCAGCGTTCGGTATCGACGATGCGTTGTTGCTTTTGATCAGTGGTAGCAAACCCATTTCGAGCAAAGCTTCCTCATGCATAAATGTTGACACACATAATCCCAACCTCGTTTGTTTTGTGTTAACACAAAATTTCGAACGGCTATATTTACGGAAACCCTTTCTGGATTATGCCCATTAACGGAGTTAACCGAGGCATTTGAGATTTGAACCCACACTGGAAATTGCAAGTTTCAAGGACTTCCGTTTGAAATTTATCGTTAATATGTATCGATTTAATCGAATTAGAGGACGGATTCGTCATCAGTGACTGAACTCTTATCGTTCGAAACCATTCCTGACTCATAATCCGAAAATTACAGACAATGTGACGAAATGGAAAAAAATGAAGCATAAGAACTGAAATAAAAGTTGAAAAAAGCAATAAATTACATAAGCGTACTACTTTGCTTCTGCCGTTTTTTCCGAAATTCATGAGACCGGAAGGGTTGGCCAGAAAGGCCGTGTGTCATTGATCGAAACAAGTGATAATCCGAGGGAGAATACGGTGGGTGGGGAGGACTTCCCATTTCCAAGTATGTCTTGACCATTTTCGTAACATGGGGTCGAGCATTGTCATGCTGTAAAATTACTTTATCATGTCTCTCGTTGTATTGCGGCCATTTGTCTTTCAATACTAGACTCAAACGCATTATTTGCGTTCGATAACGACAGCCTGTGATTGTTTGAGTCAGTTTTAACAATTCATAATACACTACGCCGAGCTGGTCCCACCAAATACTCAGCAAGACCTTGGAATCGTGAATATTCGGTTTGGCCGTCGTCGTGGAAGCATGGCCGAGATATCCCCATGATTTTCTGCGCTTGGGATTATCGTAATGAACCCATTTTTCGTCTCCAGTTACAATGCGATGCAGAAATCCCTACCGTCTTTGCTTTGCAGCAGCTGTTGGCAAGCAAACAAACGCCGTTTAACATCTCTCGATCTCTCGGCTTCAACTCGCACGGCACCTAATAATCTTGTTTCTGAATCATTTACATGGCTTATTGCATCACTCCCAATGATCCTGCCAATTCTTGTTGCGTTTGACGCGAGTCTTGATCAAGTAATGCCTTCAATTCTACATCTTCGAAAACCTTCCCTCTTCCACAGCTGGTCTTCGACTTCAAAATCACCGTTCTGGTAGTGTTGAAACCACTCTTGGCACTTCTTCCACTAATAGCAGCCTCACTTTAGGTATTTGAGAGCATTCGATGAGCCTCAGCCGCAGATGTCTCCACATTAAAGCAGAAAATTATAATCTCCCGAAAATGACAAGCATTTGGCTCGTAAGCTGACATGTTTAATCGAGAATAACTTTATGATGCAGACACAAATCGACCACTATTTCGATGGCGCTATGATTGCAAATACCTAAGCTTATTGTTTGACATCTATAATCTATTCATTTCGACTACCACTTACTACTACAGCCGTCTATTGCAAAACAGCGGAAGCAAAGTTGTACAGTGCATCCCATTTTGGGTGAGACAGCCAGGTTTCTCGCTTGTTATTTAAGATAGAGCCTTGCGGTTTTCACGTTCCTTTCCTACTTTTTTGTGAAACTCAAGTTGGTCTAATCAGATTTTGCATAACTGTTTCCGTTCAAGAGATACAGGGCGATTTTGGAAATTGATAGTTTTCGGACCCCTCCTTTATCTCCGGAGTTCTTAGAAATAATGCTGAGGTGAAAACTACGTCTGAATCAGAATTCTGCGTAGAATACAGTGGCGTACTCAATTTTTTTTTTCGGGGTATGGTTTTGAAGATTCAACACAATCCTATATTTTTTTTAATGGAACACCATGTATATCATTACTTCGTTGAATTCGTTATTTTTTTCCCTTCAAAATGATATATGATACTATGTAGGCAGGATGTTCAGAAATGCTAAAAAAAACACTAAAACATCAAATAATGATGATTTTTTACAAAAAATCATCATTACTGTACCACTGTATTCTACGCAGAATTCTGATTCAGACGTAGTTTTCACCTCAGCATTATTTCTAATAACTTCCGAGATAAAGGAGGGATCCGAAAAGTATCAATTTCCAAAATCACCCTGTATCTCTTGAACGGAAACAGTTATGCAAAATCTGATTAGACCAACTCGAGTTTCACGAAAAAGTAGGAAAGGAACGTGAAAACCGCAAGGCTCTATCTTAAATAACAAGCGAGAAACCTGGCTGTCTCACCCAAAATGGGATGCACTGTACATATTATGTAATACAAAAAAGCACTGCAACTCACCTCTCGCATTGTCTAAGTGTCCAACTAGCAATAATCCATAACGAAACCATAAAAACGAGAAGCACTGTTCCTGGACAAATGGTCATCAGTGTCTTCAGTACGAATCTAGTGTTGAAATTGATGCGATTCAAAGCTCCTATGCTACGAGAAGAGGCATCAGTGAACAGTTTGCTATGCAGCAACATCACCCTGCAGATGAGATAGAGACGAAGAAACATGGGTAGCGACAGAGGAACATCGTAGGGTACACTCTTTGAGCCTATCATTCCATTTTTACTATTCGATAATTTTGTAGTCCAGACGAACCTGTATTGGCCAGGTATCGGGTGTACTGCGCATATCACTAACTCCATTGTTATCTGACTAATTCTTTGCCATGTCATAGCAATTCGCCAGTCATCTGCACAATTGTCTATCATGAACAGCTGCAAGTGAAATGTTGATCTTTATTAACGAGAAAATTTGCTATAGGCAGTTCTTTGCGATAGCCATATAATAAGTGTGAGCTAACATGTTTTTGCAGGAGTAGGACAAAAAGAGAATGTACTCTAATAAACTAAATAAACTTGGTAGAATTATACCATTTTCTTTTTTTGTATTGCATCAGCAACTTCTCTATGAAATTTTTCATTATATTTCTACATTGTGCATACTTTGTCTTCTTTCGTTTGTTGTAATATAATTATGACTAGAGTCATTAACATACTGATAATTTTGACACTAGAAGATAAAGGCACAATAAATACAAAATCTCTAGGTATATACTACAGTTCTTATTAACCAGCTCTTCAGAAAAAACTCCGTTTCCGTTTCAAAAAATTCATCAGAGTTGGAATGTCAACATCGCTTTCATAGCATGCTTTCAATATAGTTATCCAGTTGTCATAAAATCAAGTTGAGTAAATTATTCATTTTGTGCTGTAGCGCTTCTAATGTCACTGAGTATATTTTTCTGTAAGAGATCAGCTTTCTCACGCTACCCTGATTTATGGTTTTGAACCAAATAGGTTCTAGAATACCTCGACACTTTCCAACTCACGTTATCCAGAAGCTTTTGGCTATAAATTACATTTCTTGACGTGTTTGCCAGAATTGGTACATTTTCTAACTTGTAGTGAATCTAAGGAAAAATTATGTCTTGCACTTTGAGGCTTAATATCAACAAAGCTTCAAGCTGGACAAATGTCACACGAAATTTATTGGAAAGTAATTGAAAAGTAATTAACTTTAGATCGTACGAGAACATATGGAATCGTAGAATGATATAGTAATTTTGATGTCAAATGGGTTAGGAAAAATACTTGTTCTGTTGCATTTTTGATGGTTACAAGTTCTCTTCTCATCTGACTATCGATTGCCAAGCATGAACACGCTATTTTTGTTTGAAAGTTTAATTTCGTTGTATTGAAAGCATTCAAACATGCCCAGGAGAGTTATTAAAGATTCGATATGACATTCACGAAATACACTAGGGGATAGTTTGGAGAGAAAATCTACTCTCCTAAATTTATTTGTGCCCTCGACAATTTTCCAAAACGTTCACCAGACGTAACTAATCTTTTAGAGCTAACAGATTCAAATCTGAAATAGGTATTTTCGAACATCCCTTAAAGATTCAGGAAAATGGAAAAATATTCCAGGTATCGTTGAGTCAAAATCAAAATTAATGAATATATCATAATTAGGATTGGTCCGTTTTCATAGAGCTATATTAACCATTATTATATATTGACCGCAATTATGTTACTGTTCATTAGGTTCATTCGCCATTTTGCAACAACTTTTCAAACATGTGGTTTGATTGATTTGCCTAGAGTTCCATTGGTATCTTCAGCTCAATAGACTCTTATTAAGAAACTCATCCTCATCATGTAGAACAGAGTTGCTGCTTCGCATAAATAAATGCAAATTTTGAATAATTATCCACCCGGCTCCTTCGCCATTTTGCAACTAATTGGTTGAATTTGCATTTTGAATTGATTATTATTTCTTTTCTCGATGCCGCTTCACCTGCTCAGTCAATTGAACGTATTACCTATGCAATGTTTGCTGTGTTAATTTGTTTACATGCTTTAAAGGAATATGTTATGATAATTTAAGCGAGTTTACCTACACAAAAGTTTCGTTAAGGCACTTGACAATGACACAACATTGATTTGTATGAAAAAATGGCAAAAATGGTATTATTTCAATTGAGAAAAAAGACTTACCTGAACTTCTAAAGCATGATACGCTACGATGAGGCCTAAGAGGATCACAGTCGAAACAGATATTAAGGTTTTCAGTGCGATGGAGTAAAATTCATCCTGAAAAAACCTCTGAAGTTCACGAAGTTCTGATGATTTTCTGGGAATACTCACTTTTCCATACACTCCCGCACTGGATAGCTCATTTTCTATAACCATTATTATAATACCGAACATGCCCATCACCAGAGCATAATCACTTATTCTCTTACGTTTTTCGAAGAGTGCTTTCCGTCTTCCTAATCTATTGGAAAAATGACAATTCTCAGTTATAATTGAATCGTATTTCGAAATAAAGGAGCTCATAAAGTAGGTCATTCATGAGAAAATAAGGGATCCATACCTAGTAATTATTGTAATTAGTGTTTTCATCGGTCAGGTCGGAGAGATATTCCAATTACAATAGACAAAAAATTTCATTATATTTCGTACGATATTTTTAATAACTTCAGTACTCAATGCAGCCAATCGACTATAGATACATAAAAAAATTTGAAGCCAACAACAAAATGATGAATTGAAATTATTCGCCCTTGAATTTTTTAGAGGAAAAAACAATTAAAAACTGGAACTCGAAACAATAGAGGAATTCGTAGAATTTTTAAATTACTGGAATTGTTAATAACGATGTGTGAATTCATTCATTTGGTGCGTTGGTATTCCTTGTATGAATAGCTGACATGAGTTCGATTATATTGACCTTGTAGGGTTGAAAATTGCAGGGTTTTTGTGTGTGTGTTTTTATCGATTCGAAACAATATACACCAAGTTGGTATTTGATGCTCAGAAAAAAGAAAAATTTCACTTGGTGCTAGATCTGGCTGATATTTTACTTGCATAATGACATCACTCAATATTCTATTTTCTGTTATAACTTTGGATGTCTATTTACTCATGTAAAATATATAAATTATAGATACTCTTTGTGTAATATTTGAACACTTGGAAGGATTTGTTCAAAGAGTTGTACAACTTCGCAATCACAACTTTGTGACAATATATTTCATTTCAGTTCCACAGTTCCATATAAACGTTAGCTATAAAAACACCTTCAAATATGTTTCTAGAATTCTTCCGGATATGTATGGAGAACAACTTGAATAGCCTATTCAAAAGGATATAAAAAAGGTTATGATAAAGGTATCTAGTATTGGATGCCTCTGTGTTTATATTCAGTTTTGAATAGAGTGGTTTTATCTCAAAGTTGAACCCCTGTAACAGTCTCATATCAAAGATTTCTCACCAGAAGAGGGATTCTTACTAATGTCAATATATACTTCGGAAAGAAACCTAAATTTTTCAAATGGTTCCTTCTAAATCGTGAATTATTCTCTCGTATTTTTCATTGTCACTGAAGCTTTCTAAAGACTTTCAAATTTATTGTCAGTGATCCCTCAATCCGAAAAGTTTCACCGTTTGGTTGATATCAGAGAATTTTTGCTGTAGATATCTGGATCCGATATTCTGTTTGAATTTATTTGGTACTGATTGTGTTATTTCATATAAAATGGAAATTTTCATTCCGATTGAATATGCAGTTCTGCGATTCATCTTCAGTGAGTCAAACCTTATCATTTGAGACTATTTCCGGATCAAATTTGAAAATTACAAACTTTGAAGAAAAAATAGTCGAACAACTTTTTGTCCGATGTTATAGTATATTTCAAAGGAAATATTTACTTACCTATAGCCAACATTGGGTTTGTGCTTGAGACTCCCTGATGATGGACCTTTATAAACGCTACCACCAAGATTTCGATCTTCTATGAACCTGGGATATTCTGCATGACCAACAAGTGCAACACCAGGTTCTTCTTGTTGCATTCTTGTCCCAAAATCCTTACTGGAGTTTTTTACCGCTCCAGGTATAGAGATTGTCGAAACAGGCTTTCGAAGCTGAAAATGAATTCCTTGTAGTTTAACAGGAGAAAATTTCCTCCTCCAATAATCGAAGTTTATAAGTGAAATTTCGAAAGAAATCTGGTTCTAGTAGAACTCGCAAAATGATGGGTTTCTCTTATGAAAATTGCTCATCAAATAACTTCGATCAATTTTAACGATTGACATCTACATCAATAAACAAGATGACAAATAGGACACTATACTTGAAGAATCTCCTTTGGGCAATAAACTGAAGTTTTGACACCAATTTTTATCTAAATTAAACTTAGCGCGCAATTATTGCCGAGCAACAAAAATAGAACATATTAGTTCATGTGAGAACTCGCCCACAGTAGATTATTTAGTTGTGGCAACTATAAAATTCCAATTCTATCCACCAGGCTATAGGGGCGTGGTTCAAGTAGCAGGCAACTTTCATGGGACTAAATTATTTAATCACCGTGTGCGGTTAGCCTAAGTGTCAAGGCGTCAGCTCATGATGTGAAATTTAAGTAAAGCTTTCAATGACTTTTTTTGTTAATTTTGTGTATAAGCTGATAGACGAAAATCAACAAAATATACTGGATTTACAGTTCATGTGTATCACTAATATAAACCATTTGTAAACGTCGAAGAAAATTTACGTAATTCCTTTCGATTGGTGTTTCAGATAATATAGCTCATTGCTGTATTTAATACTTTCATTTTAATGAGAATGTTATACTAACTGACGAAGAAACAGCAACACCCAGAAGAAGCTGTTTAAATTTTATTTTTTTTTTTTTGGTGAAACATAAATAGTATAGCAAGGAGTATAAGCAAAATGGAGAAAAAAATTGTGAGGGTTTTTTCACGTGAACAATGTTTGTTACTTGAATATTGTAGTCGTTTTTTACAAGTTTTTTAAATTTCACAACAAACCAGCTGTTCGAGGAGATCCAAAGTCGTTGATGTTTAGTTGTTGTTAAAATGCCTAGAGCACGTGTACGCGGAATTTATCGCCAGCTAAATGAATTTGGGAGAGGTCGAATTAGGGGTCTACTGACGGAGGCGGAGTTGTCATTTCGAGAAATCACTAACCGTACGAACAGAAATCCAACTACTGTTATGAGATGTTGTCAAGGGTGGTTTGATGATGCCCAAAATCGAAGAAGAGTAGGCACCGGATGTCGAAGGTGCACAAATAAAGTTCAAGATTGACGTCTAAGACTTATCGCCATTAGAGACCGATTTGCGACAAATCGATCTTTGGCTGAGGAGTGGTTAGGAGAACAAGACCATATTGTAACTCTCCAAACGGTTTACCGCCGAATAAGGTCTTTTGGACTGCAGCATTATCGACCCCATCTTGTGTTACCTCTGACGGTTGAGCATCGCTGGCAACGATTACAGTGGTGCAGAGAACGTCAACATTGGAAAGTGAAATGGCACCAAGTCCTCTTTTCTGATGAATCTCGATTCTCTTCGGGTGCACATGATGGCCGAAGAAGGGTTAGGCAACATCGGGGAGAAAGACGTGAACCTCAGTTTGATGTTGAGCGTCATGTACACCGGACAGTAGGAGTATTGGTATGGTGTGCTTTTGCACATGTAAGAAGGTCACCTGTAGTCTTTCTTTATTCGCGGTAACATGACAGCGCTGCGTTACCTTCAAGAAATAGTGGAGCCATATGTTCTCCCGTACCTTAACCGACTCGAGAATCCAATATTTCAGCAAGATAATGCCTGACCTCATGATGTCAGATTTAGTTCGAACTTTTTGGAAGCGACCCTTGTGAATCTTTTGCCATGGGCGCCCAGATCCCCCATCTTTTGCCCATAGAGCATGTTTGGGACATCATGGGTAGAAGGCTTGAAAATTTACCCCAGCCCTCACGGACTTTGGCAGCTCTGAGACAGGTAGCTTGGGATAGTATCCCTCAAGAAGAAATAGACTATCTTATTGCATCAATGCCGAGACGTATTGGGGAGTGTATAGATAATCGCGGTGGACAAACACATTATTAATGAATTTATTGAAAGAAAAATTGTAAACCCTTCGTTTTTTTTCCCCAAATTCAATCATTTACTCTTTGCTATACTATCTACGTTTTAGCAAAAAAAAATTAAATTTAAACAGCTTCTTCTGGGCGTTGCAGTTTCTTTGTCAGTCAGTATACTATCATCTAGCCTATTCACTGTCATTATTGCCGCAAATTATGTTTAAAACTTCGATAATTCATTCTTTACGTGCTCCGTAAGACGAAGTCTAGAAATGTACAAACTACGTAGGGCAATTTATTCCCGTAATTCTGAAGTTTCTCGGTAATTTGTACAACGTATTTCAGCGACGTTGAAAATTCGAATATACCATTTGTTCCACGATTCCAAACAGTGAAGAGCTTTTTATCCAAACGTTAATAGCATCCGCTTCAACTGTTATGTTCGACATAGAAGTGCATTAAATCTTTGCCTAGAATATTCATGATGTGTTCCCTTGAACAATGTTCCTCTTTTTGTAACTAAGCGAGTGAATTGTCATGAGGCAATAATTCCATATTATTTTGAGTGCTCTCACGTTTTTTCAACTATTTATTTTTGTTTAGTGTTTGCTTTTGGATGGAGAATTCGGGATTTTTCAATTCCTACTATAAGTACTATACATACATTCTTTCGTTTGATTAATAGATCGATAGGAAAAGTAGCAAATATGAATTTTAAGTATGGAATAAGCGATGAATGAACTAAATAACATATTACTTCGAAGTAGGAAGAATCTATTTTTAGATATTTAAGTGAAAAATACAGGGTATTGATCAATAGCATAAAATTTTTTATTATTTGATAAAATGTATCGAATCACGTCTATATTTGTTCGTTTTTGAAATAATGAACTCATTCTCTTTTGGATGATTCAATCACTACTTGAATTCAATTACGGAAAACAGCTTTAGTACTTCAAGTTTTGATAACAGAGAAAAATCTACCGACGCTATCTCACGGAGATATGGTGGCTGTTCGATAAGGTTTGTTGAGATTCACCAAAACTCGTTTACAATCTGAGAAGCTGCTTATCAATATTTCGATTAACTTTATAGACTTTCTTACCCCCAGAGAAGAATTGAATCATAAACTTCATCTTTTAATCAACTTTTAATCGTGTTCGACATGTTGTTTTTGATTTAGGCTCAGTTGAAAGGCTCCAATTTGAAGCTTATTGACGAGTTTCGTGAATGCATATCAGAATAGACGATAGAACAAATGTGATATCGTCACCAATTCGGCAGACGATATTTGATTTAGATGTAAGGTTTTTTGTACGATATTTCTATAACGCAAAATTAATTTGGAATGAACGAACTAAATGGAGCACTGTGAACAAACTAATCGACAGATGGCTTTCACAATTTACATGAGTTTAAAGGACTGTTGTTAAATTCAACGATAAAAATTTCTTCGCTTTTTGAATTTTGAAATTTCGGTTTCTCTTCCTCTACAAAATTCATCATCATTCGAAAATAATTCTTGATGCCGTTGAATTGTCGCAATGATGCTAAAATTTTAGAAGACGTCGAATATTGGACGCATCTGAAATTTTTTTTCATAACACCAAAAACGTGTATACCTATTCAAAATCAAAATAAAATTCATTCATAAGACGACCGTCCTATTATAAACCTTTTTCGAAACTATATGACTGAATAATTTTTAGGTATATTCTTGGTGATATACTAACTGACAAAGAAACTGCAACACCCAGAAGGAGCTGTTTAAATTTTAAATTTTTTTGGTGAAACTTCGATTTTGTGCATTATCAAACCACGCTTGACAACATCTCATAACAGTAGTTGGATTTCTGTTCGTACGTAGCGATTTCTCTAAATGGCAACCACGCCTCTCGTAGACCAAAAATTCGACCTCTTTCAAATTCACATAGCTGGCGATAAATTCCGCGTACACGTGCTCTAGGCATTTTAACAACAACTAAACATCGGTTTTGGATCTCCTCGAACAGCTGGATTGTTGTTAAATTTAAAAAACTTACAAAAAACGATTACAATATTTAAGTAACAGAAATTGTTTACATGAAAAAACCTTAACGATTTCTTTTCTCCAAATTCAATCATTTACTCCTTGCTATACTATCTATATGTTTCACCAAAAAAAAATTCAACTCCTTCGGAGTGTTGCAGTTTCTTTGTCAGTTAGTATATATTCATAATTCACAGCAATCTGATAATCGTCGTTAAATCAACAAAGCTAAATCCTAATGCATCTGGCTCTACCAAATGTGTGTAGTAATCTGAGGAATATGTGAGAATATGGTAGTCGGCTTACATGCTAGTTTCAAATTGCAAATTGATTACGCATTTCAATTAGATTTCACTGAATACCTGAAATTGGTTTTGTTATGATACAAATGTGACGAAATATATAACATTTTATCAGTATTTTCTTCTCCGGTAGTAATTATCAGTACAATTGTTTTTAAATATTGGTGTATCTCAAAGCTTATGCTTATTCTTAAAATGACTTGTTCTCTTTTGCATGTTCGTAATTACTTGATTTTCATTTGGAATATCTTGATTATACCCAAATACCCAGATATGTTGTTCTAAAATAGAATTTTACTACTATTACTTGAAATTTTTAAATGAGGCAATATTCACATCGGAAACAACTATGTATATTGAATTAATGTTAGGGTTAAATCGCCTGTTTTGAAATGAAGATTTTAGACTGTTTGTTTGTTATAATCTTGATGATGAACGAAAAACTTCAAGGTGAAATATTGAGGTCTGCGAGAGGCAAAAATTTGCTTTTTATATTAAATCAAGTTACAAAAGACGTATCTGTTATGCTCTCCAAATAAAACTCAAAATGCCAAAAAATGTTGGTATTTATTTTCAACTGTTCTGTTGTGTTGAAACAAATTCGGTAAAGCTTTCAGAATTACAATCAAAATTTCACAATAAAATTCAATCTCTGATTTCAACTTCAATATAAGGATATGAAGAGGTAGATTCTGATCAAGAAACGAAAAAAAAAGGGCTCATGTTCGAAAATTTTAATATTGAACTTATTGAATTTCTGAAAGATATCGAAATTTATCGATAGTTATTACCGAATCTGAAATGTCAGGGAATTCTCGCTTGACGTATTTCTCCTGCAGATAACTCGCTGGAATATATTGGATATCCGAAAGAAAATAAGATTGAAATGGGATTCGAGCTAGGCAAATGAGTTCACATTCGGATTCAGCTATCTTTGGATGCTCTAATAAACAAATGATGTTAGGAAACCAAGTGGAAATGTTTAATAGAGAAGAGCGGAAGAGAGGAGATAGGAAAATCAATATCACAAAACGATAACCATATTCTTCGAAACTTCGAACAGGAGATGTTGATCTTGATGTTCACTTCTTTCGTCCACTTTCTCTTCTTCTCTGGAGTTTATTCCAACAACAACAATTTATTCCACTTCAAATGGAGTCTAGTTTCTTCGGTAAGCTATATATATAGGATTTCATCGTGTTTTTTCCCTTGTTTTTGTGTATCCATATCAGGCAAGGATAGAATTAACTTTGAATGATTAAACATCCATCATGCTGCTACGCTTTTATAGTCATAAAACAGCTGAAAAAGGTTGAACCATTGTGTTATTAGAAAAGGAACAAAAAGCTTATGAAGAGTATCCATGTGCTCAAAATACTCCATGCCTATTCATATTATTAAAGCGAGTCAAGTTCATTTTACATTTCCCAGGGCATTGTGAAATTGCAAAATATGAAAAAAATGATGAACTTGGGAAAAGGTCAACACCTATTGGATTTCAACCTTTGAGAAGGAGAATATTGAACTTGAGCAAAAAAAATTCTCTGAATGAATACCAGGGACTCTCGGAAGCAGAATTCATTTAATTTTCTCCAAACCATGGAGATTTTTTCTGTAGCTCCTAGGGAGGTCGCCAGATTTGTTAATGCCAAAGAAAATATCTTCAGGACTGAATGAGAAAGATCTGAAATGGTCGCAGTTCTGAAAAGCTGAATTCTGAAAATCTGAACCCAATTCATCTAATCTATAGCTCATTTTTATAACTTACTTTATGGAGTATACTGTGAAAACAGTTATGTGAGTAGATTGTATGAAGATGAAACCAATATAAACTTGCTCTGTAAATCAAATTATCGATACAAAAGAAAGAAGAAGATGTAGAATATCATCAAATCTAGCGAGAACTTTTGAAAGACTTAAATCACCGTTCTTGAAGCGTTGAAACCACTCTGAGCACGTTCTTTCACTAATAGCGGCCTCGCCATAGGTATTTGAGAGCATTCTATGAGCCTCAGTCGCAGATTTCTTCATATTAAAGCAGAAAATGAAAACCTCCAGCAAATGACGGGAATTTGGCTCATAAGCTGACATGTTCAATCGAGAATAACTTGATGATGCAGACACAAATCGACTAATATGTCGATGGCGTTATGTTAACAAATACCTTAGCTTATTGTATGAGATCTACGATCTATTTATTTCGATTAACACTCACCGCTACAGCCATCTATTGCAAAACGGCGGAAGCCAAGTTGTACACCTAATATATTTGTGAGACCTCGCAATTTCATTAATCTTGGACTTTCTTTCTTCATAGTGGAATGAATGAAGTGATGACATGAAATAATCCTTATGAAAGGGAGTCGTTAAAGTGATTGGAGTAAAGATTTAGCGTTATATCACATTAAACTTGAAACGAAGTAGTGATGAAGAGCAGTGAATGGAGTATCAATAGGGCTCTTTTGAGGAAAATCATCTATCAGCTACACTTACCGAAATAACACTTTGTATTGTGAATCGATGAAGTGCGAATGCAGCCATTGTGATAGATTTACCACCTTTTCCCATTTCTCTATCGCACCTACCGATTTATCGACAATAAAAACAAGGCATTGTTCCTTAATTTCATGAAACGCTCGTCAGTCGAATAGTTGTTCAACTTTTGAAACTTCGTTTTGTGGCGAAAAGTTTTCTTTGTTGTTCTAATTAAACCGCTCGTTCGTCTTTGTGCAGCTTACATCTTCCACATAAACGATGATTTTCTGAGAGAACTTTGTTCTCTCAAACGGTTTATCTTGTGTATTCACCGCGTTATGGCTTTATCGTAAACAACAACGAAACTTCGTTTATAGCAAATGCTGATGGATTTTGCTTCCATCAGGGAAAAAGTTCGAAAGCCATTATCGATTATACTTTCCCTTTCTATGAAATTTACCGTATGCGAAAAAAAAATTCGCTTGAAGCACTGATTTTCCGCCAGTTATTTTTCAGCGCTTCTTCATTCATGCAGATATTACGCCCTCGGCAACATATTACTATATATAGGTATCTGAAAAATGAAAGTTAATATGACGTAATAGCTGGTGGTTAGTTCATCTATAAAGCGAATTTGTTGACTCCTGAAATTCAGAATCAACATTCTAGTGACCATTTTTTATATAAAAATGAAATTTCAACCCAGTCAGATCGATTGTTGAAGGAATTTTGGCAATTTTTTTGAATGCTCTACTTCTTTTTTACAGACATCGTGAAAAAAGATTTGGCGTTTGGGGAATGAACGCTCAAAAATCATTTGGAGCTTCATTAGTAATGAATAAAATGGGACAAGATGTTATCATTTGGCTGCTATCAATCAAGTCAAATTTAATTGGAAATTGCAATAACTTCATGGAAAATGCCTATACATAAATCTCCAGTTTAATTTGGCGTTCTTTCGTATTGCAACCGAACTGGAATATTTCAGAATTTAAATTGAAATGTGTTGTTTTCTGTTCGATCAATCATTTCATGTCGGAATGTGAGCTGAATTTAAAAGGAAAGATCTAATAAGAATTGCTGTAGATAATATTGTATTTTCCATTTCTTTCACTTGACACAACAATAAATTCTGTTAAGCACGAAGCAGGAATTTATTATCAGAAAGAGCCCTCTTGATGAGACTAACGAGTTTTTTTGTGGCTAAGTTGTGACATAGTTGTTATCTATTCTCACGTGAAGTTTGAACGTCTTCTGATATTTAGTTTCTTTGTCAGTTCGTTTATTCTTACATTAGATAGAAATATCGACAGATTATTGACTTTTGTAAAAATATATCGACTTTCTAGCCAAAAACTCAACGAAATATACATATACTTTGTGTTTCATTGATCAATTTCCAGTTCATTTTATTATGGCGATACAACCACTAAGAAAATTGAATAGGATTTATAAATTAGAATACCTACTTGTTTTTCTCAAAATTCAGATTTGAAACATGTATTTAACAATCACTGTTTTCACACGATTCAATAAAAAATTGTACATGCGGAACCCTCATTATCGAGTTTTACTTGCACCTGATTGGTATTATGGATACCTATAGTTGCAATTTTCGTAATAAATATTTGTTTCAGTTCACATCGAAGCTTCATTCTTTTTCTTGTGTTATTATATGCTGACAGAACAGTTACCAGAATCAATTGATTCAATATATAAGTCATTCAAAAGCAATCATTTCAAATTTTTCTGTAATACACCACTCAAACTACCAAAAATAAACATCGAAAACCACAGAAGCTCACAAATGAAGTTTTATGCAGAAAAAAGTACTGATAGGGGTATACCAAAGAGTCTTCATAGATAGAGATAAAAATGTTTCAGAAATACGATATACTCAACTTCTAATAGGTCAATCAAACCACTCAAGACACATCTGATATTAACATCTAGATAATTTTAAACAGCCATGCAACACGAAAAGTTTAAAAAGATAAATTGATAACTTTTGATGAATTTGTCGATTAAATAATGCATTTTTCAGTTTGAATATAGGTACACGTTATCAATCAATCTATTTATATTTTATCTCGTACTTTTATTTCGTTCTTTCTTTCAGATGAGATATTCTCTTGAAGAACGAAGTTGTTGGTAAACTTTATATGTTTTGGCGAAGAAAAAGGGGTGCACAACTTCAAGAAAACAGAATGGATCAAGAGGTGGGTAACAAAGTCCATCTTTCAACATCTACCTTAATGTATGAAGGGTGCAGCAGCATCTAGAGATGTATGTAATTAAAACTGCTAAATCCACTACTCAGTGATGATGGGGCAGTAACTTGAAGTTGTCAAAGTTCTACTAAGAAGCTTTTTCACTGAATGAAGAAGTATGATTTCGTGTCAAAAGAACACGGTTCCCCTTTCTCCATGAATGGAATACCAGTTGAAATCTGGATACACGGTGATCTAATTGCACTAGCGAATGTATGAATGAAACTAAAAGAAGGCAACATAATGAAAAATGGGCGCTTTGGCTCATCCCATACATATCAATGTTAGTGAATCCGTAAATAGTTTTACCTTCACATGTAGTAAAAGTTTGCACAAGAAATTTCCAAGACAATTTTCTGTGGTTCCTTGTCATTTCTGTAAACGGGCACAACATACAGGAAATTCTTGAGGCCGAGGCTATCTTGTGTAGGTTTGAGGTTAGGGTGGCGAACGGAAGGTAAACATCCGAGGTTTCAAGTCGACCGACCCACCATACTCTGAAAGGGATGACACAGAGGCACTGGTTAACACCGTAAAGGCGCGTGGCTCGAATATGACACGCTTGCGCCCTTATTCCAAGAAAGGATGGAGTCTGTTTCTACACCCTTGCTCTCCCAGCATTTTCTCTCCAAATATATACAGAATATCCCCCGGAATAGGTTTTCCTAAGCAATCCCAGGAATATCAATTGGACTCTGGAATCTATGGATCTACCCTAGGATAAATCCAACATCATCCCTATGTTTTTGATGGGGATCTCTTCTCCCTGATGTGTTGAAATGCACGATAAACTTAAGGTAAACATAAGCAAGATACCTTTCCGACGGCAAAACTTTATATCAGTGAAAGGGATCATTTTTTGTTTGTTAGCTTTCTTTATGTTCTTTGATGGGTTAAACGGAAGCATTTCAAGTGAACTCAACAGAATAGTTACCTAAAGGCTGTTTCAATAGGAAAAATCGATTATTTAAAATATTTAGAATGTCAACACTGTGTATTTTATTTTGATATTTCTTATGTCATTTGTTTTCAGTAGGTTATGCCATGAAAAGTAGGGATTCACGGATCGACTTGATATTCTAGCTACTTTATATGGCCTCGACTTGAAATCAACTCAAGTTCAAGTCAAGTAGTAGTTTTTCCATGTTTAATCATATACTCGACAAATAAATACTTGACTTCACATTGAAGAACTACTACTTTACTTGAGTTGATTTCAAGTAGAACCCCAGGTCAAATAGCTTGAATATCAAGTCAAGCTGTGAGTCTCTACTTTCCATGATTCCATGATAAATAAATACTTGACTTGACATTGAAAAACCACTATTTGACTTGAACTTGAATTGATTTCAAGTCAAACCCAAGTGAGTAGCTTGAATATCAAGTCAATCCGTGTGTCCCTACTTTCCATGATTCAAGTACTTGATAAATAAATACTTGACTTGACATTGAAAAACTCCTACTTGACTTAACTTGAATTCATTTCAAGTCAAACCTAAGTCAAGTAGCTTGAATATCAAGTCAAGCCGTGAATCCCTAATGGAAAGATATACGCTTCAACAACTTTTAGAAATTGTTTCATCAAATTCAGTGTTCATTTGTTAAAACAGAGAATTTTACAAGAAATCTTGGACGACGTTATTCAGTTAATCTACTCAGTATTCGTAGTATTGTA
Organism: Harmonia axyridis; assembly: GCF_914767665.1. Lineage (NCBI taxonomy): Eukaryota > Metazoa > Arthropoda > Insecta > Coleoptera > Coccinellidae > Harmonia > Harmonia axyridis. Next base: position 6,202,312 of record NC_059508.1, read on the forward strand.
TACAAATTGGTCTATATTACGCCGAATAGTGAGTAAATTAACTGAATACTGTCGTCCATGAATGCTCGAAGTTCTCTTATTATTCCCAAATGAGTACCTGCTGATTTTGATTGAACAATTCAAACATTTTTAGATGTTGTTGAAGCGTGTACCTCTTCATGATTGAATGACATAACCTGCTGAACATTATCGACATAAGAAATGTCAAAATATAAAACACATTGTTGCCGTTAAAACAATTTTAAATTGTATCTTGCAATTGAGAAAATATATAAAGCTATAGTAGGTATATCCAAAGTTACTTGGAGGAAGCCAGAATATTTCGATTATACAAGGGTTGTCCAAGTTTCCAGAAAATCCTTTGAGACCAGTGAATTTATTGCCTAACAATACTTTGAAATAAACCCCGGTATTTAGCGGATCACGTTATCCACTTCAAAGAGACATCTGGCCAAGCGTTTTATGGATTTGTTTAAGTGACTTTGGATATACTATATTTATTCAGTCAAGTTCACAGAAAACTTGAAATATTTCCGTGTAACTCATCGAAGAACTTAAAGAAAGCTAATAAACAATGGAGATTTTTGTTACACATTCATCCATCTGATGTCATCTTCATCAATTTTTCGTATATTTTATCGAGAACTGTGAATACAAACGCTGATTCCCAAAAGTCAATCGTATATTATGCTATTCAATTCAAATAAATAATAATGACAAAATACATTGAAAATTCCTTCGTATGATTGTTTTCCCCTGTTATTCAGAAACGTGGAAGCAGAGTGGGAAGATCTTGCCTGTACCACCAAAATAATTAGCGGTTGAACCCATGTTCAATTTGAAATTAACTCTCGTCTCTAAATAAATTACTAAATCTGAGCGTGATATTATTCTCTTTCTAAATCTAGTCAGATTCACGGTGATGAAGTCTTAATTAAATATTCTTCGTGGTCTTCCAAGGCCTGTCTTTATAAGAGGCATGCTTTAATCTTTAGTAATTCTGGGTTTCATTCCCGAACACCTTGGAAACGGTTGCATAATTGAAAATGGAAAATGATTAAAAAAATTAATGAACATGGGAATGAAGTACATAATTTTTTGAAAAATTAATTGTCATATTTCTAATTCGAAACAAATTTTGGAAGATTGAAAGAATGATCTTGAATGAAAAGTTTGCCACGAACACGAAAAATTTGAATAATCAAATATTCATTATCCTTTCTGTTAAGAAAAACCCCAATAAAACTTCTACGTTCTCTAGTATGGAAAATATTAGAGATCATTATTTTTCGGTGAGACTTGGATTAGAAACAAGAATAAAAAATGAACATAAACATTACATCGATACATTCATTTCGAAGTATGGTTGAAATATATTTTGGGATGTTTAATATTATAGATTTTTTAACGTGGATAATAAAACAAAAACATTGAAGACTCTTACCAGTAAGAGTCTTATTACCCCAGGGTAAATATCACGAAATTCTTGTTAGCAATTCTCCAAAGATATGACTGATAAAAAACACTTTTAGCAATAAAGTCCAAGATGATTAAATATCCAACATGAACCTTCTACATTTATACTTTCTATCTTCATACTTTGAAGATAGTTAATAGACTGAAGAGCCAAAACTTCTTTTATTTATGGTACATCACAGAAATCGAGGTGGTTTCAACTCAAACTGAAGAGTTTTTCGCTCTATTTCCACTATTAACGAAGTTAAGATCTCTCAACTGTAAGATTTCTTGGATCAACTTATATTAACTATTCATCATAGTAAACATTCCGAATGTTATCATTATAAATGAGCCTCTTTTATGCGCTCAAACAAAAATTATACGAGTTTTCCTTGCAAACTTCCATAGAACGTTATGAATAAAATCCATTTTCATAAACAAACATGCTAATCCAACCTGTATTCTGAGCAATACGATTCCTAATGCTACATCTCAACATCTATTTTTCAGCAGCTGTAACTATGTCAGCACTCAGACCGAACAAGCTATATTAACGACCATGCAAAGCAGAGGCAGACGATTTACTTTCAATTTAAGAGGAGTCAAAGTCAAATATGAAATGAATAGAAAGGAACCAATTACCTAATATTTCGGAAAATATGAATCGATCTTTTCTTCCTCTGCACCTTTCAGCATCAACAGCTTGGCATGACGGTATAATATATGTTCTGAAAGGAGGCAACTAAAACTAAAATCACTTCCTTTCAGAAATATAGATGAGATTCGTAGAACTTGTCCAGTTCTAATATTCTTCGAACAATATTTTTTACTTCTGATTTCACCCTTATTGCTGCTTTACAACTTCATCTCTCATATATTCTAGGTCTTTTTTGCCTTGAAGCTGTTCGTAGATTGTCCCTGCTCATTAAAATAATTGTGATGACCCTTAAACAGACCCATGAAGGACTCCATCGGTTCAACGAAACAACTACGGTTGATTGTTATTATATTTCTGTAAGAAGGGTTGCGTGAGTTTGAGTGGAATGTGTATAAAATTAAATTTTGAATATTTTTCTTAGTACCGTTTAGGAATTCAAATATCTTGATGAAGTGTTGAAATTTCCCTAGATGAAGCATTCCGTAATCTCGAATGGAAGTAAGTGATCTCGTTTTCACCTCTACGAACTGGATTGTAACGTTAACTATTCATAAAATGAGCACAGCTCATTGTTCTCTTCGCCCAACAAATTTCCCTCGTGGTTTCCCTTAATTAAAACCATCAATATTCATCAGGAAATAAGTTTCCACATTTTAAAATGGAATGGGTTGCCTCCGCTTCCGCAGAGCGGGCCGATTGAAATCGTTTGCTAGTTATTACAATTGAAGGAGCTTTTCATTTGCGAATGCCGATAAAAGTTGACTTATTAGTCGGAACATTCCTTCAGCTTCGGTTTCTTTGAAGTTGTAATGCTAATTTTTTTTCCGAATAGCTTGAGGATTGGTGATTTATAGATGGGAATTATTTATAGAGGAATTTGACTCAAAGCCCACAAAAATTCAATACCCTCAAGTACTTCATAGATCTGATTAATGTAGTCGTTTTTTCCAAGATTTTCCTTTAACCTTTCATTACTCTACCATTTCTCATTTTATTTCATGGTAATTTGTAAATAAATTTGCAATATTATTATCATTGTCATTTGTATTCACTTGAAAGTTATACAAGGTGTTTCCTGTGTATACGCCATAATTTCTAAGGGCTATTATTCCGTAGAACAAGCCCTTTTTTTCGAATTGGTTTAGCTATAACTAACTATATATCCTGCATTAACTCGAGGGTGAAAAAATTATAAGGAAATTCGTAACACAAAATGATGTTCTTATTTTTATTCTATTTGGGAATGTGTCTTTTTTGTTGAGTTATATTATATGCTTCAATTCTTTTGTAAAAAATATGCATTAATAACATTTTTCTATTGAATTGCTATTTGGTTTAGAAGTGAGTAATATACTGTTTTTTTTTGCTAAAGGTTGCTGTTTAAAATTTTTTTTTTTTTGGTAAAATATAGACAGTAAAGCAAGGAGTGAATTATTGAAATTTGGAGAAAAAAACGAAGGGTTTACAATTTTTTTTGATTTACATTTACTTTACACTCCCCAACACATATCGTCATTTATGCAATAAGATGTTCTATTTATTCTTGAGGGATACTTGTCCTAGCTATCTGTACGTTTCAGAGCCGCCAAAGTCCGTGGAGGCTGGCATAAATTTCTAAGCCTTCTATCCTAAATGTCCCAAACATGCTCTATGGGCAAAAGATCGAGGAATCTGGGTGGCCATGGCAAAATTTTCACATGGGTCGCTTCGATAAAGTTTAAACTAACTCTGGCAACATGAGATCGGGCATTATCTTGCTGAAATATTGGATTCTAGAGCCGGTTACGGTAAGGGAGAACATATCGCTCCACTTTTTCTTTAAGGTAACGCAGCGCTGTCATGTTACCTCGAGTAAAGACTAAAGGTGACCTACTTGCATGTGCAATTGCACCCTATACCATAGCGCCTACTATCCGGTGTACATGACGCTCAAAATCAAACTGAGGTTCACGTCTTTCTCCCCGACGTCGTCTAACCCTTCTTCGGCCATCATGTGTACCCAAAGAGAATCGAGATTCCATCAGAAAAGACGACCTGATGCCATTCCACATTCCAATGTTGACGTTCTGTGCACCACTGTAATCGTTGCTGGTGCGATGCTCAACCGTCAGAGGTAACAGGTTTGGGTCGATAATGCTGCAGTCCAAAAGACCTTATCCGACGGTAAACCGTTCGGACAGTTATAGGATGGCCTTGTTCTCCTAACCACTCATCAGCCAAAGATCGAGTTGTCGCAAATCGGTCTCTGATAGCCATAATTCTTATACGTCGATCTTGAACTTCATTTGTGTCCCTTCGACCTCTGGTGCCTACTCTTATTCGATTTTGGGCATTATCAAACCACGCTTGACAACATCTCATAACATTAGTTGGATTTCTGTTCGTACAGTTAGCGATTTCCCGTAGACCATTATTTCGACCTGTTTCAAATTCACTTAGCTGGCGATAAATTGTGTGTACACGTGCTCTAGGCATTTTAACAACAACTAAACATCGACTTTGGATCTACCCGAACAGCTTGTTCGTTGTAAAATTTAAAAAACATGCAAAAAACGACAACAATATTTAAGTAACAAAAATTGTTTGCTTGAAAAAACCTTGACGATTTTTTTTTTCCAAATTCAATCATTTACTCCTTACTATACTATCTATGTTTCACCAAAAAAACAGTTTCTTCGACAGGAATGTTTTTTGCTATTAATTACCCCAAAATTAGGAAACGCCCTGTTTATATAACTTTCCGTCGATATGTTCGGGACAACTTTTCGAAAGAGTTTGTATATGAGCTAAAGAGGTATTTAAAAATGAGAAAGAGATTGTGTTAAATAGTTATGAGAGATCAAATTATGAACCTTGAAAAAAATCAGTGTTTCGCTACTTAATTAATGAATGATATTATACATCTGGGTCTTACGACTTCTTAACTATCTCATTGGAGTAACATATCATACGATAGGAGTTGGTGTGACTCATGCAATTTCTATAAACCATTTCATAAAGTCCAAAAGAAAACGAAGCGAGGAATCTATTCAAAGGGTCTAAGCACATGATTTTCGTCTTTATGTTCCAGATAAAAGACTGAACACAAAACCAGCGAGCAGCTTGGGATAATCAGAGTATATACACACACAGTCTGTATTCTCTCGAAGAGATGGTGTTGCAAGAGATATAGTGATTGAATTTTCCGATGCGACTGCAAGAAAAATATCATACCTGTCGAAAATTTCTCATAGCACCGTTGATACGAAGGGAATCAGCAGCTATCATTGCGATACCTCCTTCCCTGTCATTGTGGTCCCTTAGTTGCCTTAAGGATGTTGATGGTGTTGTTCCGTGTATGCAATTCTTACCGCAGCAAGGCTTTGAAGCTTCCGGCTGGGAGCTTTGCCTGATTATCCTTGATCCTTGCAGGGAAGGTAATACTGATTGGTCGTCCGGGCACAAGCTGCATGACATCTGAAATTCACATCGTCCAAGTTCTAACTTGACCGAACAGGACTACCCTTCGTTATAACCAGGATTTAGGATTTCAATTTGCCTAAATGTCTGTTCTGGAATTTGTAGGCTGAGGAAAAGCTTCCGAGTGTAATTTATGGTTATGTGAACTAGGCATCTCGAGAACTATAATCTTCATGGACCCCCGATCTCTTAAGATTAGATATCAGAGAGCCGAACATAGATATCTTGATTCGTTCTCAAGTTACAAGGCGTTTCTTAAAAATTACTGTTTCAAATATTTCGCTATATCTTGGTTTCTGTTCGAAATATTAGAGAAATTGTAAATCGTTTTTTTTTTCAGTAATTTTTATGGTTTTTATAATACTCGTAACAGATCATAGCAATTAATTACTATTTTAAAGATATAGAGTATGAGCATGAGACACCCTATATTATACAACGTAGTTGAATCATATAATTTTGAAGAATTTTCATTTATATACATAGGCGTACAACTTCGCTTCCGCTGTTTTTTACCGAAATTCGTGGCTTTATTGTAGAAAACGGGTTAAACATTTATGATTCTAAGTATTGTCCATCACTGATCTCTACTTTCTCCCATCTTTCGAGCAGCGTACGAATTCCGCATTGAGAAAACTGCTCATCTTTTGAAAAGATCCACGAATAGATCCAATTTTTTACTTTTTCATAAAACGGAAGTGCTAGTCAGCCAAGCCATGTGCCACTGATGGAAACAAGTGATAGTCCGAGGGAGCAAAATCTGGAGAATACGGCGGATGGGGTAGGACTTCTCATTTCAACGTTTCCAAGTATGTCTTGACCACTTTCTCAACATTGGGTCGAGCATTGCCATGCTGTAAAATCATTTAATCATGTCTCTCGTTGTATTGCGGCCGTTTGTCTTTCAATCCTCGGCTCAAATGCATTAATTGCGTTCGATAACGATCGTCTGTGATTGTTTGAGTCGGTTTCAACGAATCATATTACACTGAGCCGAGCTGGTCCCACCAAATACTGGGCATGACCTTGGAATCGTGAGTATTAGGTTTGGACGTCGACGTGAAAGCATGGCCGGGATATCCCCATGATTTTTTGCACTTGGGATTATCGTAATGAACCTATTTTCCGCCTCCAGTAACAATGCGATGCTGAAATCCTATCCGTCTTAGCCTTGCAAGCAGCTGTTCACAAGCAAACAAACGCTATTCAAAATTTCTCGGCTTCAACTCGTACGGCATCCAATTTCCTTGTTTCTGAATCATTACTATGACTTTCAGGCGTTCCGAAATGGCTCGTTGCGTCACTTCCAATGATCCTGTCAATTATTGTTGCGTTTGACACGAGTCTTGACCAAGTAATGCCTCCAATTCTGCATCTTCGATGACCTTCCCTCTTCCACCGCCATGCTGGTCGAAATCACCGTTCTTGAAGCATTGAAATCAATCTAGGCACGTTCTATCGATGATAATGGCCTCATCTTAGATATTTGAGGGCATTCAATGAGCCTCAGTCGCAGATTTCTTTATATCAAAGGAGAAAATTGAAACCTCCCGCAAATGACGAGAATTTGGCTCGTAAGCTGATGTTGATTCGGAGAATAACTTTATGATGCAGACACAAATCGACTAATATTTCGATGGCGTTATGTTTACAAATACCTAAGCTTATTGTATGACATCTATGGTTTATTTATTTCGACTACTACTTACCACTACATTCATCTATTGCAAAACGGCGGAAGCAAAGTTGTACACCTAATGTATGAATATGCTTACAAATATTCGTTGTTTTTTCAGTGTGAAAAATTCGTTAGGACATGCTCATCAAGACAACGAGTGTGAAGCTATTGCAAATAACTTGGGATTAACCCGATAATCAATAATTGAACATTACCAATCTGGATTTTGTCCTGAATATAAGTGAATGTGATTTTATAGGAAAAACATTTCCTCAGCCCGTAACAAGATACGAAGGAATACAACGCATGAAAAACTCCTGGCCAAATTTCTTTTTCAGGAGTTATAAATATTTAATACTTATAGATACTTACTACTTATACTTTCATATGTTTGTTACTTTTTGTTAGTGCTCAATGAGATATTGAGACGAATAAATTTTTATTAGAGATATTTACAATATCAATGGAATATTGATATCTCTAGGAGCAATACATGTTTTGAAAATGTGTTCACGATATATAATTCTTAGCTGTTATTTTGAATATAAGTAATTGTTGTATAAAATTTGTAATAGGATTTTAAAAAATCCGAAAGAAATCTCATTACTTCACAACATCTACTGAATGTTTCCATCTAACTCCTTCTTATTCGAATCATTGCAACTATAAAATATAAAAGAATCAATAGCAATTATCCTCTCAATGTTTGCTTAATTCTTCTGCCCTGGATTCTATACAAATACTCAGGAGTTGAAATGTCAAGACTTGTTCAGTTCAGAAGCGGGACCTTGATGCTTATTTTATTTGATTACAACAAGAACATTGAATTGCTTTCTGAGGGTCTGAGGAAAATAAAGAAGTCCGATAATAGTCGATACTAGATAAAAAATCTTGGCGTACGAGTATGAAGAAGTCGTTTAATGGATGTATTCTTTTATTTCGTACTGATTCTGAAATATTTGAATAGGAGAGCACTGACAGAAAGTTAAATAGTATTATGAAAGAGGAGGAAAAAACGGAATAAATCAATAAGTTGGAGACAGCAAACAACTAATTCCCTGCCAATGGGTGTCGTACTACGCCTCCTCATTTTACGCTCCCAAAAAGCGTACCACACCAAGATATCACTTTTCAATAAAAAACACTAATATTCCTATGGAATAATCAATGTGACAATCTGAGAACTCCCATTTCACAAATTTTCATCAAAATCGTAAGACTAGTGGGTATTTCACGCATCAGCGAGGCATTAATACAATCGAAAAAACTGAATGAAGCTTAACTTTGTATGGGACCATCTACAGCCCAAAATGTATGCTCATACCAAATTTCATTAAAATTGGATAATAATTAGAGCAGTTGAGGCTGTTACATGTATGTGTGGACAAACAGACGGACATACGACATGAAACTGAAGTTGCTCAGTATGGTCTGAAATGCATTCTCGAAACTGGAGACTTTTTCACTTCAAAAGTGATCATAGCGCTTACACTATCTTCGATAGACTCAGAAGCAATGCTAATAAATACTAACTGACAAAGAAACTGCAACAGTCAGAAGGACCTGTTTAAATTTTAAATTTTTTTGGTAAAACATAGATAGTATAGCAAGAAGTGAATGATTGAAATTTGGAGAAAAAAACGAAGGCTTTACAATTTTAAATAAATTTGTTAATAATGTATTTGTCCACCGCGATTATCTATACACTCCCGAACACGTCTTGGCATTGATGCAATAAGATGGTCTATTTCTTCTTGAGGGATACTACCCCATGCTACCTGTACTTCATGTCTCAGAGCCGCCTAAGTCCATGGAGGCTGGGGTAAATTTCCAAGCCTTCTACCCATGATGTCCCAAACATGCTCTATGCTATGCGAAAGATCGGGGGATCTAGGCGGCCATGGCAAAAGATTCACATGATTCGCTTCGAAAAAGTTTGAACTCACTCTGAAAACATGAAATCGGGCACTATCTTGCTGAAATATTGCATTCTCGAGCCGGTTAAGGCAAATGAGAACAAATGACACCATTATTTCTTGAAGGTAACGCAGCGCTGTCATGTTACCTCGAATAAAGACTAAAGGTGACCTACTTGCATGTGCAATAGCACCCCATATCATAACGCCTACTGTCCGGTGTACATGACGCTCAACATCAAACTGTGGTTCATGTCTTTCTCCTCGACGTCGTCTAACCCTTCTTCGGTCATCATGTGCACCCAAGGAGAATCGAGATTCATCAGAAATGACGACCTGATGCCATTCCACATTCTAATGTTGACATTCTCTGCACCACTGTAATCGTTGCCGGCGATGCTCAACCGTCAGAGGTTACACAAGATGGGGTCGATAATGTTGCAGTTCAAAGAACTTATCCGGCGGTAAACCGTTCGGAAAGTTATAGGATGGCCTTATTCTCCTAACCACTCATCAGCCAAAGATCGAGTTGTCGCAAATCGGTCTCTAATAGCCATAAGTCTTAGACGTCGATCTTGAACTTCATTTGTGTCCCTTCGACGTCTGGTGCCTACTCTTCTTCGATTTTGGGCATTATCAAACCACGCTTTTCAACATCTCGTAACAGTAATTGGATTTCTGTTCGTAAGGTTAGCGATTTCTCGTACAATATTCAAGTTGTTTATTTATTGTTTACAGGAAAAAACTTCACGATTTTTTTTCTTCAAATTCAATCATTTACTCTTTGCTATACTATCTATGTTTTATCCAAAAAAATTTAAAATTTAAACAGCTTCTTCTGGGTGTTGCAGTTTCTTTGTCAGTTAGTATATAATATTCGATGTATTTCAGTCAGGGAAATCAGGGAATTAAATTTAAACTAATAAAATTATAGAAAAAAGCAGTGCTTTCTATACGAGTTTTAATATTCTGTAACATAAAACTGCTTTCTGAAACAAAAATTATAATTAATCAAGTGATTAATTTCGAATCAAACGTAGGAGAACTATCATATTGATTTGATCTATTGGAAAATAATTAGTGGCGTGACTAATAAAATATTTGATTTCGATTGATACTCATCTGTAGAGAATAATTGAATAGATTATGGAAAAAGTTAGGACGACAACGAAGCTATATAAGGAAACCTTGATATCAAAACATATATTGCTCAGTTCATATGAAAATTCCAATAAAATATTCATCTGAAACCAGAAAATGGCGCTATCTACTTAGTTATTTATCCAATTAATTTTAATTAGTTTCAAATATTATGTGCTTTCTTGTTTAGTGAATGGTTAAAAAGCTGCTTAGATTTGTTTCTCCTATGAAAGTTGTTCAGTTCGAAATGCAAGATAATACGAATTTTTTGTTATTGGATTTTGTTAATCTTTCCTTCCGTCATCTTCAACCATTGGGAGGTATCAACATCGAAGACATGAGTGAATCTACGAGAGATGAAAAATGATGTTGCCTCAATTTCGAAGCAGTGAATCAAGTTACACATGCAGAAAACCACATGCGATGGATTCTGCTATTGCAAAGCTGCCAGCACTGCTATTTAACAATTTCTACGATGCTTCACATGTTATTTCGTCACAACTGCCTTCATCATATAACAAAATATGTAGCAAGTTGCATCACTCTCTACTGTAATCAAATTTTGTTTCACTCACCGGGGCGTTGAGACAAGGACAGTTGCACTGGTGTATTGAGTTCATGCTTTCTCTGGAAACAGATTTGCATATCCTCAAGATGGAGGCTGGAGTGTGTGAAGTCCTACGTTCTAAATAGTTTCTTGGAGATGAATGTGGAGCCAGTTGAAATGCATTTGAAGAACTCCTATTCCGTATTGGTATTGAAGGAAGATTTGGCTTGCATCCCTTGATATCGAGTCTGGAATGAGAGCAAACGATGAAAGAAATGAAATGAATCTCAATGGAAATAGAGAAATTCAATGATAGATAGAATTTATTGGTCTCATAATATCAAATGACATAAGACAAGTCAGAATAAGAACAAATTAAAAATTTCAATGAATAACTGAAATCAGAATTTACCTTAAAATACAAGAACTAAGCAATCATTTTAATGAACAAATACAGTAACGCAATAAATAAACATATAAAAAACATTAATAATCACTAGAAACACACAGGTGAGTCAATATTTAAAATCAAGCAAATTGAATGTTGCAGTCTGGACATAGTTCAATGAGTTTTCTCAAAATATTCCTCAACAAAATAGGGACACATGTCAACAAGATAGTTCTTTATTTCTTTTTTGAATTTATGCACTAAGGTAATATCTTTAAAACATTGGGGAAGCCTATTATAAAGTTTAATTCCCATTACTAAATGTGATTTCGTACATACTTCTATTCGCTGGTAAGGTATAGAGAAGTTTGATTTATATCTTGTGTCATGAGCATGAATATCACTATTCTTCAAATAGCTGTTCTAATTGATATGCACCGATGTGCTCAAATCCAATATATAAATGCCATACACAGTTAAAATTCTAAGGTTGACAAAAAGCCACCAAAAAGAATAAAAAGTTTCCTTTTTATTCATTGTTTCGAGTATGAATGCTGCTCTTTGTCATATAATATTCGGAATTTGATGACGGGCCAAGAAGCCCCTAAATTGAACTCTTATTCAATATTTTGTACAGTGTGATATAAAAAAAAATTACTGAATGCTTTGTTACTTTCCATATAGAACATACATTTTTTCGTTGATAAGTTCTCTTTACTATTAACTATACAAACGAAGAATACGCTTCATTGAGTAGGTTCAGTTCGAGTGTGAATAACAATGGAAAAAATATCCAACATAAATAAATATTATTATTATTATTATTATTATTATTATCTGTCTGTCAATAAAAGAATTTGCGGAAAATACTGAAATATATTTGAAAATACGTTCGAAAATTTTGGCAAGATCAGATGATTTGTTGACGTAACTGAATAATTTCGGTAGAGGCAGTTCCAAAGAAGATACAGTCAATTTAGATGGATATTTTGTATTTTATAGACTATTCGATTGACAGTCATTCAAGTCATTAAAGGATCCAATGAATTTCATAGATTTTGAACCCGAATCAAATATACAATTTCGACTTATTAATTAATATTAGGATATAGGACTTTTGGTATGGACTGTTGTTGAAGTACATATTCTCAATTTTAGGACTACATGTTGTGTGGCTCCAATTCTTTTCAATTTGATCGCCAGAATTCATGGATAGTAGATTTTGTATTTTAGTAGAGCTACCGATTTTTATGCAAACCTCCTTTTATTCAGAATAAAACTCTGACCAATATTCAGGGTGATTCACCGGGATGGCCTATTAGACGTTTATGGAAAACTAATCATAATTTTGAGCTGAAAATTTTCGTATTGGGGTTTAAGACAATGATCTTTCTCCCTAAAATACTACTACTACTTCCTTATTTCAAATGGCACACCCAGTATATTATTGCATCATTAGATAGCTTTTTTGATTGCAATTTCGGCAATATGCCATACCTTGGGTAAAAATTCAACGGTTCATGAGTTATTGGGATTCTCATGAAAAGAAAGGTGGCGATGAGGACTCACATTTTTTTGAATATTTCAGCAGAAAAAGCTTTTTTCGAAATTTTTTTTTTCTTTTTCGATTTCGCAAATACGTAGCATTATAAGACTGTTTTCGGCTTGGACCAAAAATGTACAAGGTGTTTATAAGAGGATCATGAACTTGGACAACTCAAATTCATCTAAACTCAAGATTTTTAAATTAGAAACTATATTTTTTATTATCTCAGTCGATTCTACGTACAAAAATAGTGGGGGTTACTTAAGCAAACCCTATACCTAAAATGAATACTTCAAGAGTTATCGGGGAATCTAATGATGCAATAATATACTGGGTGTGCCATTTGAAATAAGGAAGTAGTAGTCTTTTTCCGGTATAACCAGAAGTTGTAGAGATCTGAAAATATTTTAGGGAGAAAAATCATTGTCTCAAACCCTGATATGCAAATTTTCAGCTCAAAATTATGATTAATTTTCCATAAACGTCTAATAGGCCATCCCGGTGAATCACCCTGTATATAAAATTACAATTTGGTGACACAACTAGAAGCTCTGTGGCAATGAACTTGCTAGTTAGAAAATCGAAAAATCAAATTGTACCTAATATAATGTGGCTGAAAAATAAAATAACATTAGGTAATGGATATTGAACCAATTGAAATTTCATTAGATGAAATAGCTGTTGTCTATTTGTAAATGACGTCCTAAGTGAAATTTTCTGATTGCTATTTTTTGCTGATTCGAAATTTTTTTTACGAATGTACGAATATAAAGAGAATAATTCGAATTCATGATATTCAATACCTACTATTCATACAAACATTATTGATTATAAGCTTTCTATAGCTTATAACAAAGTAAATATAAACCTAGTGCACAGAATCAGTTATGAATTAATTAGAGAATGTAACTAACGATTGATAAATTGTGTATTTTATGAATTATTACAGGAAATTACATATATTTTGTTCGTTGAAAACGCAATAACAATAAATTTCGTACAATCGGCTGTAATGTTCTTTTTTGGACAAGACTTGTTTTATCTATCATAATATGTTTTTCTGTATCTACTAGACTGGCCAAATAATATGTGAATAACAACATATTTTTTGTATTACTATTTTCTCATATAGATAAGTAGATGCAAATATTTATGCAATATTCTATGAATAATGGAACCTCACCTCGAGAATCTGTTTTCATTTCTGAGAGCTAAAGTGGTCTGGAGATATACTGGTAGATTAAACACACATCCCACATCGACATTTCAAAAGTTTATGACCTGACTTGTATTAATTTTTCGGTAGGTATATGCATCTAAATATAGTTTGAACAGATACCCTTCTGCAAACATCATTCTGTTCTCTTTGAAACAATGTCTGCATCATATATTGTGAATAGATGGTTCAATTTCAAGTTGGAATTGATTTATACAGGGCCATGCATCAGTAACAGTATATAGGAATATTTTAGGAGGTATCTTGATTGTTCGACCGTCACGTAATTGAGATATTTTAGGTAACACCGTGTGTAATAAGAGAGAAAAATAGGTGTAAAACAGAGAGTTAAATTTGCAGTAATTATTCGAAAGCTGAGATACACTTAAAATACTTCTTATAAGATATGCAACAAAGAACAAATTTAATTTTTTTTTTCTGACGTAACCATAGTCGATTGAATATATTAAATATTCAAATGTGTTAAGTATGTACAAAGTGAATTGAAGTCTTATCTATTAAACGATATGTATGTAATCGATATTTCCCATTAAGAGTTTTTCTGTGGATTGACACAAAGGAACTGTTGCTTTGAGTGAACTTCCTAAGCTTTTACTTTGATTGTTTGAATACCGTTGTAGCGAATATTCTAATGGAATTGCCCTCTTAGGGATAGGGATTTTTCTTTCCATTCAGATTTACATCCGACCTTGTACTTGTCTGAATTGGGGATTTCAATTGGGCTTGTTGATTTTTCCAACAGGCATTCAGTTAATCTTTCACAATCAGTGATTATGCCTAAAATGCATCTCCATTTCTTTAAGAAACACACAAAAATACATAGGCGTACAACTTTGCTACCGACGTTTTTTTTTCTGAAATTCGAGGCTTTATTGTGAAAAACTGGTTATACATTTATGATTCAAAGTATTGTCAATCATTGGCCATTACTTTCTCCCATGTTTCGGGCAGCGCATGAATCAGGCATTGACAAAAATGGTCATCTTTTGAAACGATTCACGAATCGATCCAATTTTTACTTCTTCATAAGTGCTGGTCAGCCAGGGCGTGTGCAATTGATCGAAACAAGTGAAAGTCCGAGAGAGCAACGTCTGAGAATACGGTGGGTTGGTTAGGACTTCTCATTTCAACGTTTCCAAGTATGTCTTGACCACTTTCGCAACATAGGGCCAATTTCCTTGTTTATGAATCATTCCCATGTTCCTGCCAATTCTTGTTGCGTTTGACTCGAGTCTTGATCAAGCAATGCCTCTAATTCTGCATCTTCGAAAACCTTCTCCCTTCCACAGCCATGCTTGTCTTCGACGTCAAAATCACCCTTCTTGAAGCACTCTCAGCACTTTCTTTCATTAATAGCGACCTCATCATAGGTATTCGAGATCATTCGATGAGCCTCAGCCGCAGATTTCTACATATTAAAGCAGAAAATTAAAACCTTCCGCAAATGATGAGAATTTGGCTCATATGACATATTCAATCGAGAATATCTTTATGATGCAGACACAAAATGACTAATATTTCGATGGCGTTATGTTTATGTTTTTTATGTTATGTCTAAAGGTGTTAAATCACAAGATCTCGTCGGACAATTCTTATCACCTCTTCGAGAAATAACGCGGCCAGAGATCTTTTCTCGCAAAATTGCGTTTTATAGCTTCAAAAGCCTTAAGAGATATATCTTAATGCAAAATATAGTGTAACGTTGTTTGTGTACTGCTTAATTCCCAAAATAGATGAGGAATCGACAAACATGGCTTTTCTACAATACCACGTGCTATCGCAGCAATATTCTGAGTTGTTTTTGAGCTACACACACGGTTTCGATTCCCCCAACAGCTCAAATTTTTCCACCAGCTTCACTTTTACGGGTGATTTAGTTTTGCAAACTGTGACTGTAAAATTTTCACAATTTCATTAATTTGTTGGATCTGGTGTCGTTACATTTTTAGTTATGGTGAAGTTTTACTTGTCAAATGTCAAAAGATGACAGCTTCAAAAGTGACATCTTCCCAGATAGCGAGCTATTCAAAATGAAATCTCTCATCGGAAAACTCTCAGATCATTAAAAATCATTTTTTTTTTGCATCAAACGAATAAATCTTTATTTCTCCCACTTCTGTGACGATTTTTCCAGAAGACGAAAAACAATGTGTACACGTTTCAAATAAATTGGGATTTCCACTTTCGCCAGCTTAGGCTGTGAACTGAAAAGTTCTGCTCGTGTTGAAAGTTCGCCAAGCTCGAGGCGATTCAAACTACACAAAGGTTTCTTTCATTTCATTCTGATGGATGGAAATGTATAACACAAATGAGTGCTATAGTGAGTTATTTCATGGAAACTTTTCACTCCGAACATTATTCCATGTTGTTGTTTATGTGTTAACTGAAAGCATATTACAACAATCCATTTTGCTCGTCAATGTATGTGACGAATACAGCGAAAAACTCCCAACTTGCCTGGTTCCATTAATTGTTTTTCAAAAACAGACGAACTGAATGTCAAACCTACGATCATTCATGGATGAAACAAATATATATGTAGGATCAGGTTTATTGTTCCCTGTAAATAATGGCGATGGTCAACCGGATGCGTGGAGCCCTATTAGTTTCTTTTAATGTCGAGGGCATGACAGTTTCAATAGATTTACAGGGAACGAATTGTACATAATGTAAAAAGGATGTGCTATTCTTCGGGATGTCGAAGAATGTCATGTCGATTGTTAAACTTAAGAGATTTATTGGGCGGTTGATAAGGTTCGAAGACAATACGGTCATACCACATGTGTTTCATCTTTTTTCTCAGGCCCTAGTTCTTCTAGAATATTCCAGGAATCCGGAAGATCTTTGGGGGCGGTATGGCAAAAATCCTATTGGACTAGGGGGATGGTACCTTCCCCTAAGGGTGTGGTCAAACCGAGACAGGGTAGTTCCAATCGACAGAGAGCACAGTCGAAGTTAAGCCGAAGACGGAAACAGTTAAGATTAAACCAAAGACGTGTACAGACGGTACACTTTAACTTAAGTCGAAGACGAGACAAGTTCGGTCGGTCAACTTAAGACGTACGACGTAAAGACGGTTCGCGGACTAGATTAAGACGAGTCGCGAACAAGTTAAAGACGAGACGACCGAAATCTTGAAGTACGACGAAGACGTTTCGAGTAAACAATTAAACGTGTTAAAGACGAAATTCAGTACCGTAGTGGGAAACTTGTAATTAAGACGTAATTAAGATCTTCCCAATACCGAGTTTGTACTGTATAATTGTGGCTTTGTAAATAGATGTGAATAATTCAAAAGAGTTTAATTATTACAAATCCAACAAAGTCACGGAGAAAAAGACGAAAGGCCAGGTAATCGAATCATACCTCTAGACGATCGATTAACCAAGCCTACATTTTGGGGGCTCGTCCGGGATTGAAAAGTGAAAAGCCTACATTAAAGAGAAAATCGTCCAGGATCTGAGGAGAATTTTCGAATATTCGACGTAGACGAGAATATTCTACAAGGAGAAGGAAGATCAACCAAGAGACGAGGAGAAGGACGAAGAAAGACGAGGACCATCAAGGAAAAGTGTGTGAAGTGATAAAAGGTCATTTTTGTGTAACAGTGTGATTAAAGGATTAAGTTCAACAAGACGAGGAATTGTACAAGGTAGAAATTTTTCTTTTAAGACAAGGCTAGGAAAAATTCATAAGCTGTTGGTTCTGCAATTCCATTTGGCTTCATTTGATTATTCACTGTTTTTTGACTTTTATTCACTTGAGAATCTTTTCCTGTATCTGTTTTTCTCTGGTATATTTTAATCAGGATTGAAGACGATTATTTTGATCTCCGATTCTCAAATCTGACGATTTATTTTCTGTAGATTTAGTGTGTTGATTTTGTTTTTTGTTTTTATTCCCATTCATTTTTGTGTGTGCCCATTTTATTTTGTGTTACTGTTGCTTTTATTTGTGAGCGGTTACTGAATTTCTGTCTACGGGTAAAGTAAGACGATTCAATTTAATTTCATTCCGTTTCGACGTATATACCTAAATTGAAAATGTACTCGTTAGGCGAAATAAAACATATTGAAGACGGTATTTCGAAAGCCAAAGTTCCGGCTATAAGAGCGCTGCACATAGCTTGTTTCGGGACCGAAGGTGACAAATACAAAAGACGTAGGACAATACGAAACTTTGACGGATTTGATTGGGACAAAGACGATAACGAACATCAAGACAAAATCAAAGACGTTGAACAAAAATTGACGGAGACTGATTTAGAGGCGGTATGCCAAATTTTGAATTTACCATACGAGGGTTCTACGGAAGAGATCGCTAAAAGGGTGTGCGATTTCTTGTGTGGTCCCCTTTTAGAGAAAGACGACGACGAAGACGATGACGACGAAAACGACGATGATTTAGTTAGCTCTGTTTCTGTATCGGTGTCGAAAATGAAGCTCGAAGAGGAAAACCGTAATTGTCGAAGTAGTTTCTCTTTGACGTTTAGGGATGTCGAAGATTCAATTCGACAATTCACGGGGGCCGATAATTATCCGGTCGGGAGGTGGATTGAGGATTTTGAGGAAATGGCTGCGATGACGGGTTGGTCAGATCTTCAAAAATTAATATTTGCGAAGAAATCTCTGTCGGGTTTAGCGAGATTGTTCATTCAATCTCAAAAGGGGATAAAGACGTGGGCATCATTAAAAGAACGGCTGTGCGAGGAATTTGAAGTCCGTGTAAGTTCGGCGCAAATTCATAAACTCCTGGATAGCAGGAGAAAGAAATCCAGTGAGAGTGTACAAGAGTACATTCTCGCTATGAGAGAGATCGGCAGTAGAGCCAATATTGAAGAAGAAGCGGTAATACAATATATTATAGACGGTATTGCGGACACTTCCGCGAATAAAATAATATTGTATGGCTCGAAAAATTTTGGTGATTTCAAACAGAAAGCTAAGATATATGAGGAGATCACCAAAAGGGGGGATTCTCACTTCCAAAGAAAGGATGTGAGATCAACCGGTTATGTCAAGCGAAACGAGACTAATGAGAAACATTTGATCAGAGACAGGAAAAACGGTACGCAGGCAAGCAGCGAATCTTGCTTTAGTTGCGGTAAAAGAGGGCATAAGTCGAGGGAATGTCCAGATAAAAGCAAAGGAACAAAATGCTTCCGATGCAATAAACATGGACATCTGGCCGCGAGTTGTAGGGAAAAGGTTGAAACCACAAAAGTGGCCGTGGTAGAATCAGTTCCTAAGAATGCAATCAAGCTTGTTTTTGGGGCGGTTGCGGTTGAGGCTCTCTTTGATACCGGTAGCGAAATAAGCATTATTCGCGAGGATATTTATAATTCATACCTGCGTCACTTACCGTTAGATAAAGACGTCACCATCATTAGAGGTTTGGGTCATTTCAAGGTGAATACGATGGGTTCCTTGAAATTAGACGTGAAGATAGATGGACAATTGTTCAAACTCAAGTTTCATATTATCCCTAAAGGATCGTTGGGATTCCAAGCGATCCTTGGTACTAATATTTTGAAACAGGCTACTGTTTTAATTGGGGAAGAAGGGATTAGCGTGAGATCAAAGGAACAAGCGGTTGCGAACAGTTGGTTGATGCATATCGCCATCGACGACGACGAAGATAGAATTCATGTAGAACGCATCGATAATAAATCTTGTAAAGGTAAAGACGGTAAATTGACCCAGACCTACATAGCGAATAAGAAGAAAGACGTGGAATTAAAGATCAAGAAGGAACCCATAAACCAGGTAACGAGAACGACCGGTGTCCCCAGAAGAAATATTCAGGTGGAAAGGGTTAGAGTACGCGAA
This sequence comes from Harmonia axyridis, assembly GCF_914767665.1. NCBI lineage: Eukaryota > Metazoa > Arthropoda > Insecta > Coleoptera > Coccinellidae > Harmonia > Harmonia axyridis. Next base: position 6,222,167 of record NC_059508.1, read on the forward strand.
AAGGAACACCGGTCAGTGGTTGAAGCGTTTGGGAAGGAAAGGAGGAAAGGGTTCAAAGACGATAGAGCGCAAATGAGAAGTAACTGCACAGAGCAGTTACCTAAGGTACGAAGGGATAACGAACGAAGTTATAATCGGAGGAGAAAGAAAGTCGAGACGTACCAGATAGGAAAGCTTGTTGCGATAAGGCAAACGCAATTCGGCGCGGGTCAGAAGCGTAAGCGAAAGATTTTAGGCCCATATGAGGTATCGCGATCGAAGAGGAAAGACAGGTACGACGTGGCAAAAGTCGGGGTTCATGAAGGCCCTACGAGGACATCCACATATGCGAAAATCATAAAACCGTGGATACCTCACAGAGATGAAGACGATGGCGAGTTCGGGTCGAACTCTAATTTTTAGGGGGGTCGAATGTAGGATCAGGTTTATTGTTCCCTGTAAATAATTGAGATGGTCAACCGGATGCGTGGAGCCCTATTAGTTTCTTTTAATGTCGAGGGCATGACAGTTTCAATAGATTTACAGGGAACGAATTGTACATAATGTAAAAAGGATGTGCTATTCTTCGGGATGTCGAAGAATGTCATGTCGATTGTTAAACTTAAGAGATTTATTGGGCGGTTGATAAGGTTCGAAGACAATACGGTCATACCACATGTGTTTCATCTTTTTTCTCAGGCCCTAGTTCTTCTAGAATATTCCAGGAATCCGGAAGATCTTTGGGGGCGGTATGGCAAAAATCCTATTGGACTAGGGGGATGGTACCTTCCCCTAAGGGTGTGGTCAAACCGAGACAGGGTAGTTCCAATCGACAGAGAGCACAGTCGAAGTTAAGCCGAAGACGGAAACAGTTAAGATTAAACCAAAGACGTGTACAGACGGTACACTTTAACTTAAGTCGAAGACGAGACAAGTTCGGTCGGTCAACTTAAGACGTACGACGTAAAGACGGTTCGCGGACTAGATTAAGACGAGTCGCGAACAAGTTAAAGACGAGACGACCGAAATCTTGAAGTACGACGAAGACGTTTCGAGTAAACAATTAAACGTGTTAAAGACGAAATTCAGTACCGTAGTGGGAAACTTGTAATTAAGACGTAATTAAGATCTTCCCAATACCGAGTTTGTACTGTATAATTGTGGCTTTGTAAATAGATGTGAATAATTCAAAAGAGTTTAATTATTACAAATCCAACAAAGTCACGGAGAAAAAGACGAAAGGCCAGGTAATCGAATCATACCTCTAGACGATCGATTAACCAAGCCTACATTTATACCTCAAAAATGTTTAATGGATTCGGTCCTAACTCCATGGATATTCAGTGTAAATAAAATAATAAAACAATTCTTTTATCACGAAAATGTTGTTTATGAATAACTGTATACGGTTTCAGTGTCAATGTCAGATAATTTGAATAGTCTGTCGGAATCAGTATTGAAAATTAATATTTTCATGAAAATTTCATGGATTTAGGACACGACTAGATTTGAGATCTTTCATGTAGTCTCCGGCAGGTAGTGCTAATCGTCTAGGTTGTGCAGATATACGTCAGAATACCTCAACTAAATCTTCACCATACTTAGCTGAGCATGAGGTTAAACTTTATCGTCATTCTTGGAGATGCTGACTGTAGTCATGTCTTGCGAGCAGATTCCTGAATTGTGCTACATGTCTGTACCTATTGTACAAAAGAAACAGTAAAACTTTCCCAAAGACAAAATGAAACTGCAAATGCTGATGCCTCCGGACACTAGGTGACCTCCAGTTTCAATAAGCCCTGTAGGAGCATCTTCCAGAGCTCTACTCCTGGTGATCGCATTTTCCCTTGCTACCTATGGACGCATATTGATCAGAACAAAGCTAAAATGAAAAGAGGGCTGATCTGACTTCCTCTTAGAGATTTTCTTGCATAGATTAGAAGTTATTGTAGTCCCATTTGAAGAGCTCTTTAGGGCTAGTTTTACATGGGGCTACATTCCTCCCTGATAGGGACAAACAAGGGTAGTTTTTATCCCCAATGTGAGAAAGAAAGGCTCATCAGAACCTTAATAATATTGTCCAATAATCCATACCTCTTTCATCCATCATGGAGCAAATCATAGATTATGATCTAAGTGGCAAAATTAAGTAAACAGTTGTTAAATTTCAAAGTTGTTAAGCTTCATAGGAGACAATTTCCAATGTTTGGAGATATTGTGAGGGCTTTTGACAATACCCTGGATAATTCTATTCGTAAATCGGCTGAACGTAAAGGGGTAGACCCTCCACTATAAAATACTGCAATGCTGAAAAGACAAAACTTCATGGCCTGTCTGGGGTATACTCAAATGACTGTATGGTCTTATAGAGCATGCCAGCAAAGCGGTGTTCTATCACCCTTGCTGCTGTGGAGCTTGGTTATTGATAACCTCCTGGAGACATATACGGGTGTCGGTTTCACAGTCCAGGATTATTCAAGGTGGAACCTATTTCGAAAGCAAAGACGAATCTTTCAACAGAAAAGGTGCGGAAAAGTAACAGGTGCGTTGAAGCATATGTATCACTCTTGAAGGTGATTATATTGAAGAATAAAGTCGAATATTTGAGAAAAAAAGAATTGTTGTATATAAATATGAATATGAATTTCTCAAAAAACTTATGTACAGTGTGTCTCAACATTAAAAATATAACTCTCCATATTCGTGTCCGAATTTTTCTGCATACGTACTGAAAGCATGTATACTTATTTATGGAAGACCCCGTATAACCCATGGCAAAACCCGTAAAAGGACAACTATGATATATATTTTTCTAATATCATTTCCGCAACTTCGATCAGTTGATTGAATTGAACGAAACCTTCTCATAAAATATACTTTATACCAATATCTTTCCATCGATTCTCAATGAAACTAAACATTTCAGCTTATGTTTGTAGTCACGTAAAATTTTCACGAAATGTCTATAAAACTCCGCAGAATTGATAGAGCGAAATATCTCTTACTACATAAGAAAATTGAATGTACTTCCATTATTTAAGGAGCAAATTTTCTGTATCGAAAAATATTACAGTCCTATATTACTGTCCTGTCGGTTCTTTCTGGTTATGAGTCGAAGAAATTCCATCTGTCTACCGAATTTTGTTTTATTATTTTCTTTTACTTTTGAGGAGCTTTTAAGATACTGCTAACAAAAAAAGTTTGAAAATTGATCAATTAAACGCATATTATGTATTATTACTGCAATTTAATTCTGAATTCTCATAGAAATTTGCCTTGCGCAAACGTGAAATACCGGAATTCCAATATTTCGCGTTCTACTAGTCCGACTAGTCTACTAGTCTATATATACGCTCTCGTTGCGCATGCGCAAATCAGCACTTCTGGGTCGATAATACTGTGGAGTGCTGAGTTTTCATTGTATTTTTCTCACCTGCAATGGAGTTCGATGTCAGGAACAGATCTGGTGTTATTTTCTTCAATGCAGATGGAACCATCTTCCTCGCTGTCGGAGAAAACTGACAGCTGAGGATGATGTGAGGAAACCAGAAATGTCGTACATTCCTGTCTCATCAAAACTGGCTTAGAATAATTCGATGTGGAAGAGGCACTAGTGAGGGTTGGATGACCTATTAATAGGCTAGCAGTCTCGTCTTGGTTACTCATGATAGATGAAATCTATCTAGATCTTGGTCCTGGAACAACAAAAAAATTATAACAAGTTATTGAAAGGATGAAAGCCAAAAAACAAAGTTTTAACATGAGGAAAATGTTGGGAACTGCTTTAGGGAAATTGTACAAATCAAATACAAGTTGAACCATTAAAACCTGATGTTTTTTTGAATATGGAGGATATTCTTCGTGATTTCAGTAGTATTGGAACAGTGGACCTTGCAAAATCTTATGCTTACGCATGACGCAGTAATGGCTTATTTGTGATTGTACAATGACTTCAATTTTAATGTTGAAGTTCAAATTACTGGGTTAGGACCATTGAAACATGCCAATGTTTCGTCTATATATTCAATATACAGGGTGGCCACTTTTTCAATGGGATTGTATTAGTAACTTTTAAACCATAAGAGTTAGAATGTCGGTCAAATGGAGAAAAAGTTGCATGCATAGAAGCATTATCAAGCAGTTCAGACAAATCGAGATTATCAGGGCCGGTTATTGAGATATCATAAGAAAAGTAAATTCTGTCATTTTGATTTTTCTTTTTTTCCCACTTTATTTCAAATATTATCAAAAAATGTTACTGGAATTTGTTATTCGATAGTAAATTGTTCTCAATTTGACGTAATCAGATTTCGTATCCAACGTTTCGTGCTCTCTGGGCTACCCTCAACCTCATTTTTTTCAATACGGACCTGTATATTTTATGACACGGAAATAACTTTTAACGCTGAATTCAACGATATATCATACAATGTCATTCAAAGTTGATTTTGACCCTTATCCAATTTTCTTTGGGTCGGATCTGTAGTGAATGCAATTTATCAAAAACTGCTGTTAATAAAATAGTCAAGAGATGCGAATAAAATGATTTTAAATTTGAATACCAAGCCTTGCAAAACTTATATCGTAATGATTTCAAAATAAAGTTCGATTCTGGAACAAATGACAAATCCAACAAAAGTGATTTCTCGCGAGAAGATTGAGAATGTATTGGAAGGTATTCAAGAAGACGAAGTAAGCAAATGTATAAGAAGTATGGGTTCCAAAACCGTTAAATGCATTTGACAAAAGGGTGGACATTTCGAACACTTACTTCATTCATTTTCATTTACTTCCGAATAATCATTCGATTTTTCTTTCATTAAATGATAATTCATTCAATTATTATGAATTGAAATATGTAAATAATTATTACTTGTTTCTTGGTTTGATTCTGATATGTTCCATTTAGTTCAAGATGAGTAAGTTGATATTTTCATCGAAATGTATTGCTTGTTGTTAATAAAACTACCGTACCGTACCGAAGTGTAATACAGATCCGACCCAAAAAAATTTGGATAAGGGTCAAAATCACCTGAAAATCAACTTTGAATGACATTGTATGATATATCGTTGAATTCAGCGTTAAAAGTTATTTCGAAAAGTATCATAAAATATACAGGTCCGTATTGAAAAAAATGAGGTTGAGGGTGGCACAGAGAGCACGAAACGTTGGATACGAAATCTGATTACGTCAAATTGAGAACAATTTACTGTCGAATAAAAAATTCCTGTAACATTTTCTGATAATATTTGAAATAAAGTGGGAAAAAAAGAAAAATCAAAATGACAGAATTTACTTTTCTTATGATATCTCAATAACCGGCCCTGATAATCTCGATTTGTTTGAACTGCTTGATAATGCTCCTATGCATGCAACTTTTTCTCCTTTTGACCGACCTTCTAACTCTTATGGTTTAAAAGTTACCAATACAATCCCATTGAAAAATTGGCCACCCTGTATATCAAGGCAAGTTCATTTAGTCGAATGAAGAGTATTTTGTATAGAGAATATTGGAAATTTTGTTAAATTGATTAAATCTAAAAATTGACAGCGAAATGTAGTCTAATTGGGGAAGATTTTTTTGTAGAGGTGGAAACCAGCATTCAACGGAAAAAGTCATGATCTCAAATGGCACACAAGTAACAAAATTCTGTGTAAATAAATCCATTTTTTGAGGAGAAATAACTGACCCCTTGAAGGGACGGACAAGTAAATATTTCCTCAGAAAGCTAGAATTCTAATTATATCAGGTTCTCACTAACCCAGAATGAACTGTATTAATCTTCGAAAGCGTTCTAGTTGAAATATTCACACCTGAAGTGCCTACATTTCATGTGAATAAAAGATTTCAGGAGTGATTACAGAAGAGCCGTACATGCAGGGATCATTTCGAGTTCCGGAGATTTGAAGGAATCTATCTCTAAAAATAAATCCATTATTCATAGCTAACAAAATATATCTGTAAATAAAGCAGATCAGGTGTCTACAAACAGAAAATTGGTAGTTAAATTTATATTTATAAACATTCGAAATTCGACAGTTTCGAAGAATATTAATCTGAAATTTTACATTTCGTTAAAAAAGATATTGCTCGTTTTGCTGCTCGTATATGAAAATATTTCGGTAACTCACTTTATAACTAGTTATAAACACCAACTTTTACGAACATATGCAAGGTAATAATTCAGATCGAAATTTCGTAGTTCTACATATTGACAGCCAAATCGTTCAGGAGCCGGACATATTAATTTTGCGCTCAGGCTTAAAGTTTGATAGCTCTCCTATTGAATTCGAGATTGTAATAATAATTTTAGGGAAAGTGCACATTTTGGAAACGGATCTCAAGCTCGCCTTTTGACTATTTGTGTTTTCAAGCACCTAGTTTTGTTATGAAACATTTTATGTTCTTTTCTAGAATTCGTAGCTTCAAACCTTTGAAATTAATTGATCTGATTCTCAAGATGAAAGAATTACTGTGATATGAAAAACCACTGATGGATCAGAATCATTTTCTCAATTCCCTCCGAAGAAGAAAATATTAAATATTTAATTCACAATGTTGTTCATTTTGTACAGGGGGCAAATTTCGATGTTTTAGCACTACAACTTTTAAACCAGAGACAAAATTTGATACCCCATTCTCGTTCTTTTTTCTGAGAAACTAACCAGATATATGTGTGTTTTCGAGTTATAAGCGAAAATTGGAAAAATGGCGATATCGAAAAAAATTATATCTCCGCTGTTAGAATATTACTTCATCCGAACAGATTACGAGAGAGACAACCAACCCTACACTTGAAAGTATTATTTCATATCGTACGGTGGCGCTACGAGTCTGCGCGTGGCGAGGCCATCGAGGGCCATCGAGAGAGAAAACAAGAATAGATCTTCGATGATCGAGAGCGAACGACAGGGACATAACCTTAGTGTTTTAAGCCCTTCTATTCTGCCTTCCGAACTGTGCTTGTTAGAGATAGAGTTAGACTTACTAGAGTGTCTTGAGAATAAACGATTAATATCATCATCTGTGTATTAGTGAATACTCTGTATTTATATAACCCAAATATATATTCCAATATCCGCTAATACTGATGATAGAGCTCTGAAATAAAAACATTATACAGGCACTTTTTTACTTTTTTTGAGAATCCAGGTACGTGCTTGTATTTTTAACAGGGTTTTCAATTACGAAGCTATGGCCCAATGTTATCATGTGGAACTCTTCATATTTTCAAATGCATTTTGAGATGGAAAAATTTATAAAATATATCTGGATTCCAATTCTGTAGAAATTAGTAAAAAGCATAGAAATAATCAGATTGATGGAAGGACACTACTCTTGTTATAGGAAGTTCAATTTTTTTTCTGTGCTCATCAACAGTTAAAACTATAGAAATATTGAGACTCTAAGGTAAAAAAATGTTTTTGACCATTTTCTATTATTTTTATTGATACAAACCAAACGATGTTATATATTTTTGAAATAAGGAAAAATTAAGCTTTCAAAAAATGGCACTGAAATCTAGTGTTCCTATTTGAAAAAACATAACATTTGGCTATATATTCGTAATTTGGAATCCTGCTAAAAAGACAAGCACGACACTGTATTTTACGTAAAAAAGTGCCTCTATGAGGTTTTAATTTCGGAGCTCTATTATTATTAGCGGAGATATAAATGTTTTTCGATATCGCCATTTTTCCAATTTTCGCTAATAACTCAAAAATAAAAGGAGGTGGCCAAAAATGAATACTTTTCTTGTTAGTTTCTCAAAAAATAAAACGAGAATGGGATATCAGATTTTGTCTATCTCCTCTGGTTTAAAAGTTGTAGAGCGAAAGCATCGAAATTTGCCCATCCTGTAAATTATTATTTAATTTATAAAATATCTCAACACATTAAATAACTGAACCCGCTGATCAACTATTCCACGATTTCTGTTTTCAAATAGTTAATTTTCCTGATCTTTTTATTTAATATACTATACAAAAGTTAAACAGATTTTGTGTACATAAAACGTGTCATTTCCTATAACAAAGCATACCACGCATCGTATAATGATTGCCATATATACAGTTGAAAATCTTTTATATAGGAATGATTGTGTAAAAAAATCATTACTTGCTCGTTTTCATATATAGAAATGTAATATGTACATAGCTGTTAATGTTTAGTTAATCGATATCAAGTTGATAATTCACGCAGTGACCTTTGCGTGAAGATACAACCATTACCATCAGGTTGGACGCATTCACGTAATCGTACTTATGAAGTCATTGCAAATAATACTTATTTCAAAAGGATACCGGGTTATTTTTTATTTATTCAATAGTATTCGATTTACGGGAAATTCTATTTTTAATAATTTTTATACTTACACATCATGAATATTTCAATATGACCTAATTCGATTTAAAAAGAGGCGCTACAGAATGATGCATGCGCTGGTTTCAGTTTATTTATAGGTATTTCCAATGATTTTTCATTCTTGTATTGTTTTATACCGAAAACCTTGCCGAAAATGTACACAAACAGCTCTCCAAATATTCATTGCGATTGGATGATAAGTAAAGACATACATTCATGTATGTGAATAATGAATCGTTAGACTATTACTATTGTTTTCACATTTTGTTTTCTTTTAGTAGAGAATGAGAAAAAATTGAATGAAACATGAAGAGGTTGCAATCCATAATTTAACGAAATCTTAAGCCGTCAAGAATTAATATTTCTTCGTGTTTTTTTTTTGAAAAAAGAAAACATTGGCACAATTTCTGAGCCCAAAAATTAATAAACACATCGCCAAGAGTGTTGGGCCCCATATCATGACAACTTTTTGTGTGTGGAACCTTTACTATCTTATCACTTAAATGAAAACTATAAACCAGCAAAAAAATGTTTCTTGTTCGGGAGAATACAGATGTATTCGAAGTTAATCAGTTTTCAGCCAAAAACAAGAGTTGTAATATTGCGAAAATTCCGTAGAAAATGCCGAGACATCCAATTTCTCAGTTTTGTAGGGGCAAGAGTAGTAGCCCTACATCAAGAAGCTTTGTCGAACCACCAGATTGCGCAACGTTTGAATATTCCACGGACTTCAGTAAGGCGCATAGTGGACCTTTTCCAGGAAACCTGCAGCGTTGCCCGGAGACCGATGCATGGTCAACCCAGTGTAACATCTGCAAGGGAAGACCATTATATCGCAAATTTTACTCGAAGGAATCGAACGGTATCTGTAACAGCCCTTCGAAGTCATTTTTTGAGGACATATAGACTGGTAGTCTCAACCAATACCAGAAGGACACAGTTACATTCCTGGAATTTAAGGGCAAGAAGACTTTTAGAGTACCTCGGCTATCACCTGGACTCAGAGCTACCTGTGGCAATGGGCAGAACACCACCAAGACTGGCTTTTGTCACAATGGCGCAACATACCCTTTTCGGACGAGTCACCATTCAGTGATAGTCAACGAGAAAGGGTTTGGAGTGTCCAGGTAGACTAGAACGACTCAATTTTTCCCAGGAAGTTGGGCCCTTTCAAGGCGGATCAATAATATGCTAGGGGGTATAATGTTCGGTCGCCGTACCCCTCTAACTATCGTTGAATGAACAATGACTGGTGCCATCAAAGTAAAAACATCATTGAACCTATAATTTGGGTATAATTCCATTTATCAGTATGATAACGCCCCACCACACCGTACACAAAGCTTTCAAAACATCGTTCAAGAGAACAATATCCAGAGAATGAACTGGCCAGCAAACTTGACATGATTCCAGTTGAGCAAGTATGGAATTACTTAGGGAGAGCAATGCCCCACCACAAAGCATAGGAAGGGTTCAAAATGTGGCAGCTTCTCATAAAGCTCCACATAGCAACAATAAACACAGCACTCGGTGGCCTAGAGGTTAAGAGTGTAGACTCACTCACCGAGATGCGACAAGGTGCTTGGTTCGAGTCCCGGCGGCTCCCGATAATAACAAAAAATTCCCCAAGCGTCTGTGACACGGCACACTCAAATATACCAAAGTCACACTGATGAGGAGTCCGGTGTGTGTGCCAGGGACGAAACGCATAAGTAGGCATATGTGAAATCCTTCAAAAACATTCTTCAAGAGAACAATATCCAGAGAATGAACTGGCCAGCAAATTCACCAGACATGAATCCAATTGAGCACGTAACTCAGGGAGAGCAATATCTAATCAAAAGCCAAAACCAACCTTCAACTTTTCAGGAATTGAGTGTAGCCCTTCAGGAAGAATGGAAAGATATGCCTGAAAATTTCATTAATGACTTGATTCGTGGGATGCCTAGGCGTATTGGGCAGTTGATTGATAGAAGAGGTGGTAATACGGACTATTGAATTTGGATTCAGTTTTGGAATAACTATAAATAATCGAAAAGAAATAATCCATAAATTAAGTTTTTTCTCATTTTTCCTATTTTGTCTCATTCTGCATAAAGCAGAGATTACCAAACAAAGATTTTCCATCGAACATATAGCAATTGAAATAGAGGAAAATATTCATCTCATTTCCAGAACTTAAATTATTTATTTCTTGAGAAATCTAGGGGGGACAAGACTTTTGACGACGTAATTCAAATTTCTCAAATGTACTAGATGAGAAGATGAGATAGGGCTAAAACCTGACAAGAAGGCAGGGCCGCTGCCAGGATGCCAGGAGCGGCATATCGGACATTTTGCCAGGGCGCCAAATTGTAGAGGCGCAAAGTCAATTAATAACAATTTTGCACCTTTAAGGTCTACGTCGTCTTTTTACTATAGACTAATAAATAGAGCATCATACTTTTAAAAATGCAGGACTTTTTTGATGAAATCGACAAAACGTCGTTTGATAAATTTGACAAGGTGATTTTAAGTTGAAAAATAGGATTTCATATGGAATTGAAAAGATGAGGAATAACAGAGACTTCTATAAAAATTCATATAAATTAGGCAAAGCAGGAAGGCGAAATTTTATTTTGCCGGGGCGCCAAAATGTCTGGCGGCAGCCCTGCAAGCAGGGTATCAGATTGACTATTGAACAATGGCCAAAGTTTGAAAAAACAATAAACAGACCATCATAGAAATGTTCCATCTGAAATTATAAATTTCAAATATTTCCAAAACAGCCGAAGGTGAACGAGAACTCAGGAAAGAATAAAACTAGACGGCAAAGCAATGGAGTGAAACTTTTTCACTTTCCGAATTCTGAGTGCTTTCGTTTGGTAGGTGATTCACATGTATATTTAACGACTTCTGAAACCAGTGAACCAGAAGTTGCTGAGAGTTATCACGAAGAATGAAACGGTCTTTCAAAGCTAGTAAAGCAATAATTGATGGCTATTTCCCATCGACCTATAATTTTGGCGGCAGCCACTTTCGTATTTCCTTTGTCCGAAAAGCTTCGCTGAGTTAACGCAGAAATTTTTCGTGCTGGCTCGAACAACGCGCGAAATGTTCAAGAATAATAGGAAAACTTTCAGTCATGATAATTCAACGACATAATTCTTTAAAATATATTTCAGTCAGTTTGTTCGCTGTATAACTCATTGTTATCTATCATGAGATCATTTCAGTTACATGTTTCTCCTTTATGATGTTTGCTTTTGTTTATTACAGCATTAGAGGGAAGTAATACTGTTCACTGACATGAGATAATTCGTTTTCTAGTGAGGGGCAATTTATTAAATGTGAACGAAATGCGTATTTCTTTATATTATATTATACTCTTTCCGATATGGATAATTGGTTCCCGAAATAGTGCACTTTAACATTTCAACAAAAGCTACGAGGCTTGAAGGAAGGAAAATGGTTTTAGTTACTGTAGATTCAACTTTGAGATTGACGCTTGGCACTTTAGGCTTCATTTTACTGTTAATTTGACGTATACAGTGTGGAAAAGCCGAATGGAATAAATTCATTTTATTAGTTACTGTACAGGGTGTCCCAAATTCGAAGTTGACTGAAAGCATCTCGAGAATTATAAGACTCAGAGAAAAAATCTTCAAGGATATCAGAAATCAGATCATAGATATCTTGATTCGTTCTCAAGTTACAGGGCGTTTTTAAAAATGTCCATTTCAAATATACTTACTGACAAAGAAACTGCAACCCAGGGAAAGAGTTGTTTAAATAAATTTTTTTTTTTTGTAAAACATATGGTATAGCAAGGAGTATATGATTGAAATTCGGAGGAAAAAACGAAGGGTTTACATTTTTTTTTAATATATATACCTATATAAGTCGTTTTAGAACGTCTTTCGACGTTGTCCGACGCCTAATCGCCACTTCTCTCTGTATAAGTATGTATAAGAGTGAGTATAAGAAGTATGGGTTCCAGAACCGCTAAGTGCATTTTACAAAATGGTGGACATTTCGAAAACTTACTTCATTAATTTTCATATACTTTCGAATAATCAGTCGATTTTTCTTTCATTAAATGATAATTCGTTTAATTATTATGAATTGAAATATGTAAATAATTATTACTTGTTTCTTGATTTTATTCTGATATGTTCCATTTAGTTCCAGATGAGTAAGTTGATTTTCTCATCGAAATGTATTGCAGGTTGTTGATTAAACTGAAGGTACCTGAATGTAATACATATCCGACCCAAAGAAATTTGGATAGGGGTCAAAATCACCTGAAAATCAACCTTGAATGACATTGTCTGATATATCGTTGAATTCAGCGTTAAAAGTTATTTCGAAAAGTGTCATAAAATATACAGGTCCGTATTGAAAAAAATGAGGTTGAGGGTGGCCCAGAGAGCACGAAACGTTGGATACGAAATCTGGTTACGTCAAATTGAGAACAATTTAATGTCGAATAAAAAATTCCTATAACATTTTGTGATCATATTTGAAATAAAGTGGGAAAAAAAGAAAAATCAAAATGACAGAATTTACTTTTCCTATGATATCTCAATAACCGGCCCTGATAATTTCGATTTGTTTGAACTGCTTGATAATGCTCCTATGCATGCAACTTTTTCTCCATTTGACCGACCTTCTAACTCTTATGGTTTGAAAAATACCAATACAATCCCATTGAAAAAGTGACCACCCTGTATATTCAGAAACTTTATAGCTTTATAACTGATTGAATAATATTGTTATCCAACATGTCCATCATATATTTCAATATGTATTTCATCGAATTTTGTCACCCAAATCTCAAAGCTTTACGCCTTTGAGTATATGGACAAGTAAAAACAGAAAAAATGCCAGTTTACCGAAAGATGAAAGAACTAATTTTGAAGGAATTTGATTCACAACATCGAAGATTGAGTGAGAGATAAGGTCCTAACTGTATTATATTAAAAACTCCGAAAATATGTATTCAGTATGTGTAGTACAGGTTATGAACTTCTGAGTGTTCTTATAAAGGTGCAGGAAGCTCGGGAAAAATAATATATTATTTCATAAGAAGAAGTGTCACTTTTCATGGCGAAACATCTTTCATGAAAAGTCACTCATCCTCAGAATAAAATATCCTTTTTTTTCAAACGTTTTAAAATTCATGAAAATCTGGAGATCCAATATTAAATAAGATTTTAATCAACGATCGTTATAATCGATTGATCAATGAAAAATAAGCCTAGACACGGTTGTCATGCTAAATTGATTTTGACAGACATGAAGTATAATAATTGATATCTAGTTATCGTTCCTAGGTAACGTTGATATTGTACCTACGTTTGAAAAAAAAACATTATAACTCACTATAAATAACATAGTTGGGAATATTATTGAATGAAATATTGTCCATCATTGTTATTCTACGATATAATTAGATTGAACCTATAAATACGAGCATGCTAGCTAGACAGCGAAGAATTATGGATGTTGGAAAACTGACCCGACAGCAAAAAAATCACTATGAACATCAGTCTAATTTGACCAAACATAGACACGCGAAAATACAATCACAACAACGATAAGAATAGTTATATCAAAGGGTGGCTTCTAAAGGACAATGAACCTACCTATTTGCAAAGTGCATGTTGGAATGCGACTGGAAAACAGAACTTTATGAAAATCGATTCTTGAGGTAGGTACCTTCACAAGAAAAGACGAGTAATACACATACCTTAAACCTTTGATGATGAAGCAAAACATGATGTTAAATATTCATGGACCCTGTGAAACGTGATAAAACAATCGAGCAAGGCGAAATGCGGAATACGCTGATACAGGTGCATTATAGCTCTTATAATGTATTTGACCAACATTTCCTGTTATATTCTGTAATATTTCAACTCTATTTCCTGGCCAAGATCTTTCACTGTCCTTATGTCCTTAACCTGACTTTCAAATGACTCCTCGAAAAAAGTATAAAGGTGTCGAATCAGGAGATTTTAGTCCTCCATCAATATGATTGCTCTGAAATGATTCTCAGGAAACAGAAAGTCACATACTGGGGCATTATGGCAGCATGAGTCTGATTAAGAAGCCACCAGTTATTTTCCTTATATGGTTTCAGTAGTTTCTTTTTAATTTTGAAATTCAAATTACCATTTTTGGGTGATTTATAAAATAAATTGAAGGTTGTGTTCGACATGGCAGTAATGATTTCGGCATTCGTTGTAAGTTTTATGTAGATATTTGTTTGTCACTCAATTCAATTAAGTAGTGAGAGAACCGACTATCCATCTTTGCAAAACATTGAATGCCTGCTGATCATCCTTTCTCCATAATTGACAAGCTGAAACCCAAAACCAACCAAAAACCAAAACAATCCGAAAGGCAACAGACTTTAATATTTTGAATCCATTGAAATTCATACGTTTGTGAACTGATAGTGACGAAATTATGATTTTTCGTGTGTGTTATTTCAAAATATTCAACGCGTTCAAATAATATCTGAAATTTCAGACATTTTCTAGATTTTTCTTATTACCGTTTTGTACTCGAAATCATATAAATATTCTGTACCACTTCAAGAGTCTTCAGTGTCTGAACAGGAACATTAAAGTTTGAAACTACCGGATTACATAATATAATCCTGAAACTCTAAATATCCAATGTTATTGGTAGTAAAAACATAGAATGTATGAAACATGTTTCAATAGCGAGAGAAGGGTTATTCAAACTTGTAGGAAATACAGTTTAAATACTATATTTGAAATATACTATTCCTCTGAGTTTTCAAAAGAATGAACAGTAAGAAAAAATATAATCGAGAAATACTGACCAGGAACAGAATTGTACCACCTTCTTCATATTAGGCCAATGGAAAAGTCCCCGGTCTGATGCACAGATGGCGGTGCTAGTATTGAATCCAGATGATTTTCACATTTTGACATCAGTCCGACCATTAGTTTGTGAGATATTGCGTTGTGAGTGTAGCTACTTTTGTTATTTGAGAAAAGATGAAAAAAAAATTTCGTGTGCTGATAAAATATTGCCTTTTGAAGGGAAAAAATACAGTTAGAGCAAAATCTTAGCTTGATGAAGAGTTTCCGGGGTCTGCACCAGGAGAATCAACCATCATTGATTGGTATGCTAAGTTTAAACGTGGTGAATTGAGCACCGAAGACGGCGAATGCAATGGACGCCCAAAAGAGGCTGTCACCGACGAAAAAAATAAAAAAAATGCTGATCGAGACAGCAGACATTGTGAAGATATAATCTGAACCTGTAGATCATATCATTCACGAATATTTGTACATGAGAAAGATGTGCGCAAAATGGGTACCGCGCGTGCTCAAAATCGATCAAAAGCAACATCGTGTTAATAATTTTGAACAGAGTTATAAGCTGCTTAAGTGCAATAAACCTGAATGTTTGGGTCGATATATGACAATGGATGAAACATGGCTCCATGATTTCACTCCGTAGTCCAATCGACAGTCAGCTGAGTGGACTGCTCACGATGAACCGAATCCAAAGCGAGTAAAAACACAACAGTCAGTTGGCAAGGTTATGGCATCAGTATTCTGGGATGCGCAAGGTATAATATTCATTGATTACCTCCAAAAAGGCCATACCATGAATAGCGATTATTATATAGCGTTATTGGATCGTTTGAATGATGAAATCTTCAAAAAAGGCCCCATTTGAAGGAAAAGCAATGTGCTGTTTCATCAAGACAATGCACCGTGTCACAAATCAATGAAAACAACTGCAAAATTGCATGAATTAGGCTTCGAATTGCTTCTGTATCCACCGTATTCGCCAGATATGGCCCCCAGCGACTTTTTCCTGTTCTCAGACCTCAAAAGAATGCTCGTTGGAAAGAAATTTAGCGGAAATGAAGAAGTTATCGCCGAAACTGAGGCCTATTTCGAAGCGAAAGACAAATCGTACCACAAAAATGGTATCGAAAAGTTGAAAGATCGCTATAATCGCTGAATCGCCCTCGAAGGCAACTATGTTGAATAATAAAATCGAATTTCGCCAAAAAAAATGTGTTTTACTATGGTAGACCGGGGACTTTTCAATGAGCCTGTTATATTATATACTAGCTGGACGCCCCGGGTGGTAACGAATGAAAAAGAAATTGGACAAAATACGATGTCTTCGATAATTCATTCAATCATCTTCTTTCTGTCAGGCAACCCAAAATACATCCTTCGAAGTATCAATTTATAATCTATGATTGTTCGCTCGGTAGGATAAAAAGAAAACCTTTTTACTCACGTTTTTTCTTTCTCATGACAGTATCGAACACAGCAAATGAAAATTTATCCAATAGATCCTCTTTTATTTATATAGATTAGATATACATCTGGACTTCAATGACTTTTCAATCTAAAAATGATAGTGAATAACTTCGAGTTCAATACCGTATGAGGAAATTGCGTGGGTTTCTCTTCAATTGAACGTTCGTATTTCATGATTATCGAAATGTGATTATCATCAGAAAATCGATCAAACCATGAGTTATATCCTAATAAGATACCCTACGATAATAGAATCTGAAGCTTCGAATGTAATCAACTCTAAGATAATGCACTTTATATGTCAGAGTTGACAGGGTTTGGAAAATACAAACAATTTGTAAATAAGGCTTTTATCCATATAAATTATATGAATGGTAAACTTATATTTACCAATGTCTTGAAGTAATCGTTTCATTTATTAACCGTTTGGAAATTTCAGACTGAGATAAAAAAGCAATTACGAGTTTCAAAAAATGTGGTCATTCGCACTTTGCCTCTTTTTCTTTTACACTTAATTATGGCGATAATCAAGTAAATGTAGTACTCGTATTGACAATAAAAAATTCTAGCAGAAATTCTGAAAAGCACTGGCTTGAAGTTAAAAGCTTTCGAAGGCTTTTTCATTCATGTACCAACATAAAGTACGAGTGCTCGAAAGCTTCTGACTTCTTGTCTGTACTTTCTTCATATAATCAAAATTTTTGTATTGAATTTTTGGTGTGAAACTTGAAGGACTATTCAAACTTCTCTTCAATATTTCCTCGTTTGGATCATATTGATAATAAACCAATTAGCTTCAAAACTATATTTGGATAATCCCATTACAAAGTGTCACTCACAAGCTCGATATTTATACTTCATGTAGGTATTAAACTGTCAATATCAGTCCATACACATAATGAATGTTTGTTATGCATAATATAAATTCATAGAATCTTCTGGTTTGACATTTTCAATCATAAACATATGGAATAATTTGATTGAAAGCTTGGGAGGTGTGAAATCTAAAAATATAAAAATGAAAGAAATCCTTCCTTGTTAGATGCTTCCATATCTACCTCATTTTCTTCTTACTTGAAAAATACAAAAGATGATGCAGATACAACGTTTGATAAGCTTCAAAGAATTCAATCTGATAATGGCAACGAATTTGAAGCAGACACAACATCTCCACAATAATTCAATAAAAAAGAACAGAACAATCTCATAAGAAACCTGAACCTTTCAAAGGAGTCTGCTGAAATACTTGCATCCAGATTGAAACCTGGTATTTTCAACAATATAAAGAGAATTTTAGCGAAAATGATATCAACATAATACATTCCAGATGATTTTTATTGATAGTTCAAAACGTAGATTGAAATGTGTTCTTCTACATAACGATAACAAATATTTTACTTCTACTATTTCACTAGTCTGAAAAAATCAAATACCAAGAACATCAAGCAGAAATTTGTGTTGATTCATGAATGGTAAACTAACTCCAGAGCAGAGCTAAAATGAACTTTGGATTAAGAGAAATTGGCCTTCAAGAGATGTCATGATTCGAGAAGCACAAATCGTAATCAACGAAGCTGTGCTTCCGAAAAAAAAATACTACTTCCGCTTTAGCATATTAAGTTTGGGCTGATGAAGCAATTTGAGAAAGTTTCAAATCAAGATGGAAATTATTTTGGGTATACGTGTTGAGTAAATTTCCTGGGATTAGCATGGAAAAACTAGAAGCCGGTATATTTGATAGTTCCCAAATAAGGAAACGTAGTTTTCATTTCTGCAAGTACATAGTACTTAGAATCACGTAGGATTGGTGTAAATCATAATTTAAAATGTTGGAATTCTCGGTTATAAAACGAGTATAAGAGTTCAATACCACCACAGCTACCAAGAGCAAAAAAAAACTAGTGATTTTAATAAAGAACAGGGGAAATTATTCCATGAGTAAGAGATCTAAAAACAGGCTTTTCATTTCAATACCCTAAAAAGGAGGAAATACAGTTCAAATCGAAAAAATCCATCAGAACATTCACATTATGTAATTCATAGGATATAAAAACTTGTCACAAAATTTGATTATGAAAAATATGAATGAGTATTTAGAGGTTAAGTCAAGATCGATAGTAATATACTGCCTTTTGAGTCTTGCAGGTACAATCCCTCCATGAAGGAAATCTCGCAACATGCTTCTATATCATAAAAATTTCATAATGTAAATGTATTGATGGATTTTCTTCAATTCGGACTTTATTTTCTGTTTTTTAAACCATTGAAATAATTTTTTTTTAATTTTCTATCATGAAATAATTACCCTAATGCAACTCAGTCTCACCTTGACTTGGGTTTCAGTGTATCCGTCAGTTTTTTCAGCTTCAAGCTCACTTGTGCATAACAAAACAGGGTTCCAGGTCTGATTTTGGAGCTTTCCTTCTCCTAAATAGATTAAAAACCCATCCTAATGAAGACAATCCCACCAAACAACACGAGTATTTGTTGGAAGCCAATCATTGTGCCCATAACGAATGATTTTCACCTTCGTTAGATCCCCATATTGTGACGGTAACTATTTCGTCATCTTGGATCATTTGCCATATTGGATTCTGAAATACGTTGATTTAATTTTCTTAATATTCTCAGTGAACCCTTTGCTTTGATATTCTTATCATAGCGGTGCACAAAAAAGAACTAGTGGGCCATCTTGTACGATCCTCTATATTGGTGTGGGTTGTGGTGCTTATACTGTGACTAAAGTAGTTCACGGCAAAGGACAATTTAGGGGAATAAAAAAACGGGATAAAAACACTTATTCAATTTATTTCCAACCCACTAAAAATGTGAGAAGGAGATGATAATTTGTCTAATCGATTCTTAAAAATTTTTAATCTTCTTGTTGTCGGTGCAAGTGTTGCACATATGTTGTAGATGTAGTTTTTCGTAGTCTGTTCTCAACTCAATTGCCTTATTTGCCTTGAAATGCCAATTTTTATGGGCATTCGGCCGTCTTATATTCGACCGTTAGCAAAGCCTTTCTACGGATCCCTTAGGGGTGTGGCTTTGATCATTCCAAGTTTTTACACCGTTTTCTTCCGTTTATAAGACTTAGAATATTTTCAAAGGAATCGATAGATTCCCTACATTGGTTTGAGGATGAGGATGATTTACTTTTTGTATCCTTCTTAGCAAACCCTTCGTTTTGGTGACCATGACAGAGCAAAAAAACTAGGCCAGTATCTCCGATTTTTGATTACGTTACATGTTTACTTAGCTACTCATGCATTGTTATCCAAAACTAAAATGTTTGCAATATTTCATCGAGATCTGTTGAGAATAACTCTTTCGATATTCAGTTGCGAGATTTGACCCGAACATACAAACATTGCAAGTTAAATAAAACCTTATAAAATCGATGGCACCAAAATGTCTATTCGCCTTTGTATTAAACCGAAACCGACATAATAAAAGTAAACAGAGACTAATATATACTTTTGAAATTGTCTATGGAGAGCTAAAGTAGGCCAGCATCTGAAAGGATAAGTCAATCACTTCATCTACTCATCTACCACTTACGGAGAAGTGAATTGTGTTATGGAAGCTTTCACATTAGGACTCAAATTATCCAAAACATCTCCTCCGGAGAGACACCATCAAGAGAAATATAACACGCCATGCGATTGATCTCATCAGCTAACTGAATTTGCGCTAACAAGACATCGAAAAAGAATGAATGTCTACGGAGCTTATTTCAGTTTCAGACCATCTCTTGTAGTTGAATCGATTCCGTTCGACGGACAGCATGGACTGAATTATTTATCCACCAATTTGCATCTTCTTTCCACTATGAACGTACAGAAAAAAAGATCGGTCGATTTTCGTACATTCCTAGATTGGTTTCGCTTTGCATTTGAAACGATGCAAATTTAAATGCATAACGTATACACTATGATTCGTTCTTTATTTTATAGTCATACCCAAATACAGTTGTGTGGTATTCTTAGGAGTAATTGACGTACAAAAGCTCCTAACATCAAATATAAAAAATACCATTGAATCAATAAGAAAAAAATTAGCTCTTTACCTCAAAGTATTTATAATTTTCAATTAGATTTTTTTCAGATGTCGGAATGAATAAAACATCACAAATTTTTTGTTTGAAGGTGTCAACTTTGCTTCCGCCGTTTTTTCAGAAAGCTTTTCTGTAAAAAACTGGTTATGCATTTATGATTCAAAGTATTGTCCATCGTTGGCCACTACTTTCTCCCATATTTAGGGCAGCGATAAAAGAAACTGGTCATCTTTTGAAGTGATTCACGAATCGATCCAATTTTTTACTTCTTCATAAGACCGGAAATGCTGGTCAGCCAGGACGTGTATCATTGATCGAAACAAATGATAGTCCGAGGGAGCAAAGTCAGGAGAATACGGCGGGTGGTGAAGGACTTCCCATTTCAACGTTTCCAAGTATGTCTTGACCACTTTCGCAACAAGTCGAGCATTGTCATGCTGTGAAAATTTATCATGTCTCTCGTTGTATTGTGGCCGTTTGTCTCTCAATGCTCGGCATAAATGTAAAGGTAGGCATACAGGCATAGAATTTCTGTGGATTGGTATTGTTTTTCAATATTGAGAAACTTAAAGGATAAAACGTTTATTTTTCAACGACCAGACAAATAGGTTCTGTTCGCTTTGAGACAATAAAAGGGAGTCAAATGCATCGAATGAAATCCCCCGAAAACATCAAATAACCCAACGAAGCTAATTATTGAATTTTCTTTTCCCTGTGCCTTTTTTATCAGGACAATTGGATACATAAAATCTAGAATGTTCGACAAAGAAAATTCAATTATTGGGTTCAGTAGACTGCTGGATGTTAACTACATGAAATAAAAGAAGTTGATCGATTACCACATCTCTATTTTCTTGAGAAATGTTCCGGTAAGATTGCAAAAGTCGAATAACGAAAGTAATTCCATTTATTCATCTTAATTTGTGTGTGCAATTCGGGGAGTCTGAAGAAGGCATAAAAAACCATTGACTTGGTTTCAATAAATTTTGCGCGTTCGTTCAAATTCATAGAAATGTAATTTTGATATCAAATTTTTGTATCAATATATTCAATTCAATGATCATGAATACGGAATGACGAATACTTTTTAACACAATAACATTTGTTACTTTTTTGGAACATTTTTTTTGGTAACACAGTATAGCAAGTAAATAATTGAATTTGGAGGAAATAATCGTGAGGGTTTTTTCATGTAAACAATTGTTGTGACTTAAATATTGTAGCCGGTTTTTTAATTTTACAAGAAACCAGCTGTTTAAGGAGATCCAAAGTCGATGTTCAGTTGTTGTTAAAATTCCTAGAGCACGTGAACGCGAAATTATCGCAAACTGAATTTGGAAGAGGTCGAATTATTGGTCTACCGGTGGCGGGATTGCCAGTTCGAGAAATCGCTATCCGTACGAACAGAAATCCAATTACTTTTATGAGATGTTGTCAAGCGAGGTTTGATAATGCCCAAAATTGAAGGAGAGTAGGCACCGGACGTCGAAGGGGCACAAATAAAGTTCAAGATCGACGTCTAAAACTTATGGCCATTAGATATCGATTTGCGGCAACTAGATCTTTGACTAATTAGTGGTTAGGAGAACAAGGACATCCTGTAACTGTCCGAACAGATTACCGCCGGATAAGGTCTTTTGAACTGCAGCATTATCGACTCCATCTTTACCTCTGAGTGTTGAGCATCGCCGGCAACGATTGCAGTGGTGCACATACCGTCAACACTGGAATGTGGAATGGCATCAGGTCATCTTTTCTGATGATTCTCGATTATCCTTGGGTGCACATGATGGCCGAAGAAGGGTTAGACGACGTCGGGGAGAAATACATGTACACCGGGCAGTAGGCGTTAAGGTATGGGGTGCTATTGCACATGCAAGTAGGTCACCTTTAGTTTTTATTCGAGGCAACATGACAGCGCTGCGTTACTTTCCAGAAATAGTGGAGCCATATGTTCTCCCTTACCTTAACCGGCTCGAAAATCCAATATTTCAGCAAGATAATGTCCGGCCTCATGTTGCCAGAGTTAGTTTGAACTTTTTCGGAGCGATCCATGTGACTTTTTTGCCATGGTCGCCCAGATCCTCCGATCTTTCGCCCATAGAGCATGTTTGGGACATCATGGGTAGAAGGCTTGGAAATTTACCCCAGTGTATAAATAATCGCGGCGGACAAACACATTTTTAACAAATTTATTTAAAAAATGTCTAAACCCTCCGTTTATTTCTCCAAATTTCAATAATTTTCTCTTTGCTATACTATCTCTGTTTCACAAAAAAAAAAAAATTTAAAAAGCTCCTTCTGGGTGTTGCAGTTTCTTTGTCTTTGTCAGTTAGTATATTATGATCTATCGGCACCGAATCATCCACATTATGCATTTAAATCAGTTTATTTTGGGTGAAGGAGATATTTGAAAAATTGACGATACTATACAAATTAGGATGACAAATTTTTAATACGTGATTTATTGGCCAAGTACACTATTTCGTTATGCGATGTCATTTTCAATTTTGATCACAGCTAATTTGTGAAAATTTATAGAAATAGAATCCCCCATATCTGGATTTTGAGAAAATACGAGAAAGCAAGGAATAAATGGAAAACTCCGCATATCGTAGGAAAAATAATGCAGCTTTATGTTTAACCTAGCTGTCATAAGCATCATTGGATGAAATATTGTCCATCAAAGCGGGTTTTCTTCAGAATTATAAGACGGAAACCTAAAATCACGAACACGAAAGCGGAAACTGCTCGAAATTGAAAGGAATCATTATCGTTTGGAAGCTAAAAACGCTTTGAATCACAAGGAAGGAAATTATTATTGGCGGTGAATAACTGACCTCAGACGAAAATCACGATGAACATCAGACTAATTTGTCATAACCGACACGCAAAAATACAATCACAAACTACTATAAAAATAGGTATATTCACTGGGAGGTGAATGCACAATGAACCCTACTTTCAGAGGTCACAATTTTTTCAGTTCAGAGTAATTTCGATACAAAGAGACAGAAATAATGTCTTTAGGCATAAGGAACCCTCTCTATTGAATTTTTTTAAGATAAACCTATATTGAAATGTTATATGTATGTAGGATCCAGTTATTGTTCCCTGTAAATAATTGGGATGGTCAACCGGATGCTTGGAGACCTATTAGTTTCTTCTAGCGTCGAGTGCATGATACTTTCAATGGATTTACAGGGAACGAATTGTTATTGTACATATAATGTAAAAAGGATGTGTTAGTCTTCGAGGTGTCGAAGATATGTCATGGAGTTGTAAATCTTGAAGAGATTTATTGGGGGGTTGAGAAAGTTCGAAGACAACACGGTCGTACCAGATGTGTCACATCTGTGTATCAGGTTCTAGTCCCTCGAGAATATTCGATTTCCAGGAATCCGCGAAGATCTTTGTGGGCGGTACGGAAAATTCTTATTGGACTAGGGGATGGTACTTTCCCTAAGGGTGTGGTCAAGCCGAAAGAAGGGAGGTCGATATTCGAGACAGGGTAAGTTCCAATCGTGAGAGAGCCAGTTCAAATTAAGCCGGAGACGGGAAGAGTTCAAGGCAAGCCGAAGACAAGTTCGGTCGGTCAACTTAAGACGTAAGTCGAAAAGACGGTTCGCGGACTAAATTAAGACCAGTTAGAGACGAGACGACCGAAAACTTGAAGTACGACGAAGATGTGATAAACGAAGACGTTTCGAGTAATCAACAAACGAGTTAAAGACGAAATTCAGTACCGTAGTGAGAAACTTATTAATTAAGACGTAATTAGGATCTTCTCAATACTGAGTTTGTACTGTATAATTGTGGCTTTGTGAATAGATGTAAATAATTCAAAAGAGTTTGATTATTACAAATCCAACAAAGTCACGGAGAAAAAGACGAAAGGCCAGGTAATCGAATCATACCTCTAGACGATCGATTAACCAAGCCTACATGTAATTAGTTTTTATCTCTCCCTACATGATTTATTGAAGCATAAAGGAAACCGGATGAATATCTTGTAAAAAATGCATACACGAGTAGTTTTAGCTGCTCGATTTCAAATGACATTTTAAAGACATAGACAAATACACGGGGGCATAGTGAATTTCCATAAAAACTTTTCAATTAACATTTTCCATTAAAAAACTCATGAGGTATATAGTTCGAACAAGCTTTTTACATAGGTTCTCGATATACAAAGACCAATTAGGGTGCCAATCAATACTAAGACCAAGAAAATCCATCAAGTAACAAAATTCAAGGCGATGCACTTTATGTCGAAACTTATATGGTTCTCTTGACCATATTCACCGTCGCCATATTGTTATGCGACAATACCAACTACCCAGTGTTCCCAACGGAGAAATATTGAGTTTACTACAAAAATACCGCTAATATCAAAAATACTATCAGCCATAAAGACTATTCTTCCACTGACTATTTCCAAAAATGGAGCGAAGCATTCATTTATACACTCGGCCACAATTAGTTTGTTCAGAAAACCACCTTCCACTAATCTTTTTATTTCCAAAAGGTGAAATTTTTGCACAATGTTGTCCCAAACAAGCCTATCTGGCGTAGCAGCCAGAAAAGGTACACATAAACTTCACTTATAAACTTTATAATGTGGAATTTTTCTGGTAAACTCAATATTTCTTCGTTGGGAACACTGGGTAGTTGGTATTGTCGCATAACAATATGGCTACGGTGAATATGGTCAATTGTTGTGAATAAGGCCACAATTGACCATATTCACCGTCGCCATATTGTTATGCGACAATACCAACTACCCAGTGTTCCCAAAGGAGAAATATTGAGTTTACTAGAAAAATACCGCTAATATCAAAAATACTATCAGCCATAGAGATTATTCTTCCACTGACCACTTCCAAAAATGGAGCGAAGCCTTCATTTATACACTCGGCCGCAGTTAATTTGTTCATAAAACCACCTTTCACTAATGTTTCTATTTCCAAAAGGTGAAATATTTGCGAAATATTGTCCCAAACAACCCTATCTGGCGTAGCAGCCAGAAGAGGTACACATAAACTTCACATATAAACTTTATATTGTGGAATTTTTCTAGTAAACTCAATATTTCTTCGTTGGGAACACTGGGTAGTTGGTATTGTCGCATAACAATATGGCGACGGTGAATATGGTCAATTGATGATATGGACATGCATATCTAAATCGAGTTTTCAGTTTCAGTATGGTTGATCAACTGGTTGGAGTCAAATCATAATATAAATTAACCTATCACTTTATTATCTATTATTTCAAAAACAAACAGTATGTCTTTATTATAGATAACGATATTTGTATCATCTGCATGAGATCTACAAGGTGAACAAAAGAAATACCAAAGGCCCCATAATACTTCCTTTAGGATCACCAAAAGACAGTGGAATCTCCAAAGACAAAATGATGAACCGAGATCAGAAAAATGTTTTCCTTGACCAATTCCAAAGGTTTCTCATTAAGAATAATAGGTACACAAAAAAAAATATTTCGCATTTCTGATAATATCAAATTTTAATTGCTAGAAATAAAATATTCTGCGAACATCATTACAAGGTTGAAAAAGTGAATAGAAGGAGAAAGAAAACATCGTTATTTCCGATTCGTATTTGAATTTATCCTTAAAAACGTAGGTTCCGCTCATTCAATGTATATATCTCAAGAGGAGTGCTTCAAGTATTCTGAATACAGAGTAGAAGGAATTTTATTTTTGTAACAAAAAGAACTGTGTAGTAAGTGCACGTCTGATTAAATTTCATTCTATTCTCTACCTATTATTTCTATAGGTGAACCTCTTGTTGAATGAATATATTTTTATGATTCATTACGACAATTCGATACTTTACGAAGTAAGCCGATATTTCTGAAAATGTTGACTATATTGACGATAGAAAACATTGTATTATCGTATTAGTAGGTAGATGGTTTTTTTCCAAAATGTAAACTGTGAAAAGGTGCTTGGTGAATTTGCCTCTGTTTGATTCTATTGGAAAATCATTTCAGTGAATGCTACCATATCGTTAAAAATAGTTTTGAATGCTGAAATGATACTACATTTTTCCAAAAAAATTAAACACAATAAAATTGTCATCTTGGATTCCGCTGGGTGAGATAATAAACGTAACACATTTTTCCCAAAGGCGTATAAAAGTCACAAAGTTCAATAAACTTCCTGAAGCTCACACCATAAATGAAAAAGTTTGATCGATTTCCACTGGTCCCTCTCTCGAGGGAAATGTTCCGATAAGATTGCTATTCCAAAAATTGAATTGCGAATGTAATTCCTGGAACAGAACAGATCATCAAACCTTCTATACATTGGGGAAATAATGTTAAATCCTCTCAGTTTACGTTATCGATAATACCAAATCTAAAAGCGAAATGGAAATACTGCAAAGACTAACTGGATTAGCTATACAGGATGTCTCATTTAGAAGTATCAACCCTCAATCCTCAATGACCCAACAACGAATCAGAATTTGTGAAACAACTCAGACAGGTCTTTTTTTGATGATAGGGGGGGACATGATCTGGGATACAAAGCTTGCTTCTACTAGCAACCCCCTGGAGAGGATTGCAACCCCATCAGGAATTTGAATGAGGAAAGTGGGTAGTTTTGTAGCACAAATGTAATTTATGATACCGATAAACCTGGATGAAACAGAGATGTTCTAATTGATCGTATAATTTCTATTGAAAGAAAAACATTTTTAACAAACAGTTTTAGTAACAATTTACCGCAAGTGTTAAACTCCTTTTTTCTCTTCATTATCTTATCAGAATCTGCACTGCCAGGTGTAGGCAATACGCAAAGCGATTATTGCTTTCAGGAAATTTCGTTTCAGTATTCTGTAATGCAGAATTATTACAGGTGCGTTTTATCAGTTCTTATTAAAAATTACTGAATGGTTTACACGTTGGAGGATAGAAAGGAAATGTTGAAAATTTATTTCCAGAACAATGACTGTGCTAGGGATAGTACTGCGAGTATTTTTAATGAACGACATCCTGATAAATTCTATTTTTCTTTCAATAGAAATTATAGGATCGATTAGAACATCCCTGTTTCACTTAGTTTTATCGGTACCATAATTCCATAGAAAACACCCTGTAACCTTGTGAATATTCACTTTAAAGAACACAAACTGCAGGTTCATACAAATTTGAATCCATGCATACATTTGTGCTACAAAGCTACCCACTTTCCCTATTCCTGATGGGGTTGCAACCCTTTCCAGGGGGTTACTAGTACTGATTCCCAGATTATGTCCCTCTGTCATCAAAAATCGACCTATCTGCTAGTTTTCACAAATTTAACTTGTGGATAAGCATTTGATACGATACCTGCGAGACATTACTCATCAAAATCACCTCATTAAAATTGATTTTATATTCAATAGTGATTTAATTTTAGAAGATTCTGATTAACAAGTATCCTTGATAAATATGCTCACAAAAGTTGCAAAATGATCCGTTATATCGATTTGAAAAACAATTGGATCAACATCAACATTACTTTTTTAAGAGTTGTTCTTGTTTCTTAACAAAAATAAGGTCGATAAGATAACAAACATTGTTTTTTGTTTGATCCCAGTTGGTTTATTCATATGAAATATGATTTATTTTTCATTCAAGAACTTTTCGTTGAAGCAAATGAATTTTTACGTGTTCAACTAGCTGAAAAAACTCTTATATTATTGCAAAAATTATTTTAATTCATTTTTTGCATGGACTAGATCCAACCTATAGGTTTTCCAGGAAAATAGCTCAATTTATTTCCAAAACAAATCTGAATATGTATATCTAAAAAGCGGGATCAATGCAGCCGATTGTTAGTTATACCTACTCTCGTTCAATATATAACCGTAATGTATGAGTAAAGTTTAGGACCAACAACTGAGATATTTGAGTTCATCATTTCAAATAAACTATTACAATCATTCCAGATATGAATTCAACCCCCTCATTGTCCCCAGTTTACGTTTTGGAATGTGTGGAATCTGAGAATAGAATAAATAAAATCCCTTTGTCCATATTTGACCATGAGCTAAGCAGAACTTTTATCGGAATGTATGTGAAGTGGGAGCATGAAATGTTTCACAGTATAATTTATTGCATTTCCTCATAGTTCGAAGGAAATATCAAATAGTTTGAAAGCCGCAAGCTTTTGAAACGATATGAATGCATGAAATTATTTGACCTTGTCATGAGAGTCTGTTCTCCTTATCTCAAGTTGAAGTCAAGAGTTCAAGCTTTGGAGAGGGCAAATTCAAAAGTGCGTTACCTGAAGTGAGGAAGGAACACAATAACGAAGCTTACAGCCTTTCAGGGACGTCAGAAACCACAACCGGATCTCCAAACTCGAATAAGCTTTCGAGAGGTCTTATAGAGACCCCACAGAGTCGAGATAAAAAGCATAGAACGTAAAAAAAAATTAAACACAACTCTTCGAAGTTGGAATTTATTTTGTTTTATGGTTTCGGAGTTGTGATTGTTAGAAATAATGCCTGAGTTACTCCCAGATTTCTTTAACGAGTCAAGATATTGCGTGAGATAGACAAATTTTAAACAAGGGTTCAATATCCCTTGTTTAAAATCTGCAGAGTTTGGAACATGAACGGAATATCCTAAACGATCAGTTTGGGGTGGTTGGTTGTTTGATCTTTTTTATTTCGAACGTTTACGACGCTTCATTATAGGAGATTATTAATAATACGTTCATCCGACGTTTGGTGGCGTTATCGGAACTGACATACGATACTAAATGAAAATAAAACATTGACGTAGTGAAGTGATTTCAAGATCTTTTACTTGCTTGTAAAAACTCGTATAATTGTAATTTCACATTTAGATGTAAATTTTCAATTTCAAGCATTCTACAAAATTTCATAATGATCGCAAAACCATGTGAAAATTCAAGTAGAATATAGAAAAGTGTGTCGAAAACACGGAAATGAATTTCGGTCTAGTCCTGGCTGAAGGCTCAACAGTGACAGGGTCAGGTATCGACTATCTCCTTATTCTCGGTTGAAATGCACCGATACAAAATTCAAACCATGATAGTTAGAGCGATATTTTTTTCTGAAATGTGTGTTGGTTGTCTGACGAAAGAGGATAATTAATACGAGAAGGCCGAGATACTTTAAATTTTTCTCATAAACACATATTTCGAAAATTAAGAGACCAGGAAGTATTGACTTCTAAGTTGTGTTCAGACGACTGGATCTCATATATTAAAGCAAAAATCTACAATATTAGAAAACTGAAAATCGTTTTGGAAGTAAATATTAAACCTT
Source organism: Harmonia axyridis (assembly GCF_914767665.1). Lineage (NCBI taxonomy): Eukaryota > Metazoa > Arthropoda > Insecta > Coleoptera > Coccinellidae > Harmonia > Harmonia axyridis. Next base: position 6,252,186 of record NC_059508.1, read on the forward strand.
CAACACGATCCATCAGAAATGCACTACCAAGTAGTGAGATTATGGTTTAGAAGTTCATATAATAATTATAATAATATGAATTTGTACGATCGTACAAAAGTATCGACTTCCATTCCTTCTTTCCTAATTTATTCACAGGGTGTTCCTAACTTGGAAGTACAAAGGAAAATGAGAGATTCCTTAGATAATTTTGAGAAAAATAGTCTTTCGAATATGGTATAAACCAGTTATTCGAATCTTTATAAACCCTCTCTACAGATTGGGTAAGTAACTTATAATTTATTTATTTATCACAGCTATCTAACTGGATTCTTATATTAATTTGGATTGGTTTTTCCTCGAAAACGGTATCAGAAACGTCAAAACTACAAAAAACAAAAAAGTGTAGTGCTGGAGTAATTTTTTTTTTACATTTTTTAAACTACCAGTGGTCCTCAAAAAATAAGTTCTAGAGAAAAGTTGGAAGCATGATAGAATCTTCAAATTGGAATATCTATGCCAAATTTGAGTTGAATATCTTGTGAATGGGAGATGCTTAGAGAAAAAAACTTGAAAAATTATCAAACTTTAGGAATCTTGTAAACAATGCGTTTGCATGTTTATAGGACTTTTTTCTCGAAATGACCCGAGGAATCTGTCATTTTCTTTGGTTCATCCAATTTATGAACATTTTGTTATGATTTTTTTGTATTTTACTAATAACTAATAAAGAAAATAATGTATCTGAAAAAATAAGGAGAACACTCTAGCGTTAACCCGGCTTCCCGCGCATTGTGCCAAATTTGTGACATGTTCTTTTCAACATATTTTCTAACAGATGAATTGGATCAAAATCGTAAACGCATTCTGTTCCACATTCGGCACACTCGCTTCTCAGCGTTCAGACGCTATATGAACTACCAGCTATATTCTAGAATGCCCGCCGGCGTACACCTGTTACGACGCATTATTCACAAATTTGGTGGTCGAGAAACCTTGAAAAGTAGGATTTAGTGAAATGAAATATATTAATTATACAAAAGATGTACCTTACTCAAATTCCTGTAAAGAAAAACCTTCAATATTTCATCTTTTTTAATTGAAAGGTATTTGTCTACTTGTGCCGTATTCGGAACATACAATATTTTAAATCGACAACTTCGCAAACCGCGAGGATATGGTGTGCTGCAATATTTGGACGGAAGTTAAATATAGAAGGCCGAAACAAAAATTTAATCGTCCATTAGTAGTCGGTGATTTCTCTGGATCATCAAAAGTGGAGGGAATTGAGAAGATGAAATTTCTTCATGTCTCTAATTTAAAACCGGACACTAAGGCGGAGGATTTGTTGTCATTTTTGAATAAAAACTTTTCAAATAAAGTGAAATGCGAATCATTAAAATCTCGGTTTCCGGATAGTTACTCCTCTTTCAAGGTCACAATTCCAGCGAGTGAATACGAAAAGGCCCTTATAGCATCAAATTGGCCAAATCGTGCAAGTGTACGTTATTTTTTTCAACGCAGACCGACCAAACCACCGGGTTAGTAGCCAATAATGATAGTTTGTTAAATTCTAGTAGCCTAAAAATTGTACAATTGAATATTCAGAGTATTTCGAACAAGATTAATAGTCTTCAAGTTTTCTTGGCGGAAGAACAGCCTGATATCCTGAGTATCGTTGAACATTGGTGTGTAGAGGAGAATATCAAACTGATGATTCTCCCAGGATACGTACAAGTCGCGTACTTTTGCCGTCTTTCACACAGAAACGGAGGCACGGCAGTATATGTTAAAAATGGATTAAAAGCATCGGATTTTAATGTGTCCAATTTATCTGAAGAAATGAATTGTGAGATATGTGGAGTAAAAATTATAGCCAATAACCTCAAATTAGGGGTTTTTAGTATATACAGGTCACCAATGAATGATATTCTCCCATTCCTTGATAAACTCACGTATGTCTTACAACAGTGCATTCATAGAGTGGATTCAATGTTCTTGTGTGGAGACTTTAACATTGACATCAATAAAATTGATTCAAAAACGAAAAATCTTTTTGTTGATTTTCTAAATTGTTTCGATTTTAAAATTACATGCTTTGAACCGACTAGAGTGTTCACCGATATTTCTGGTAGAACTTCTAGTTCATTTATAGACTATATATTGACAAATACTGATCTGAAATCCTGTAAAACGCGGGTTTTCAAGGCAAATCTTGCCGATCATAAAGTAATTTCGCTTGATTACTATTACGTATCAGCTGAAAAAAAAGTAGATAAGAAAACACAATATGTAAGGGATATTTCTCAGAATAATTTGAATACATTCAATATGTCAATTCATGATACAATATTTGCGGATATATACGGTGAGTCTGATGTTGATGTTTGTTTTCAGACTTTTGTGAATACCATCAGATACGTTTTTGAGGAATGTTGTCCGCTTAAACGCGTCTGTGGTGAAAAGGATTATTCAAGAGGTTGGATAACGACTGAAATTAGAGAGGGTAGCCATCATTTGAAAAATCTTTTTTGGTTACATTCCAACTTGAAAAATTTTAATTCCCTGCAATTATATAAATCTGCAAAAAAGGAATATAATCAATTAGTCAATAACACAAAAAGCAATTATTATGCGAAACTAATAGAAAATTCAAGTCAAAAGAATAAAACTGTTTGGGATCTGGTCAACTTAGAAACGGGGAGGACTAAATCAAAGGATTCTGAAATCTCTTTACTTCTGGGGGAAAATTTGTGTACTGATGCAACTTTAATTGCGAAATCTTTTGCTGAATATTTTTCTACTATAACATCAATGAAGCTACATGAATACTTTGGTAAACATCTGTCTCCATCATGTACAACTTCAAAAATGCTGAATTCAAACTTCTTTTTCCATCCTGTTTCGAAGAATGAAGTTATGAATGTAATTAACAAGCTGAACAATAAAAAAAGCACAGGTATAGATTTTATTTCTACAAGACTGTTAAAGACTATAAATGAATCCATTTCTGATCATTTTGCTAGTTTAATAAATTTATCTGTATCTACGGGAAGGTTTCCAGATTGTTTGAAGAAAAGTATGGTCACTCCTGTTCATAAAAGAGGTGATCCGCAGGACATTGCAAATTATCGCCCTATATCAGTTCTCACTAACTTTTCGAAGATATTTGAGAAGATTGTGTTCAACAGAATACTCGAGTTTTTGAATAAATTCAATGTAATCACGGATTCTCAACATGGCTTCAGACCGGGACGTTCAACTGAGACAGCGGCATATTCTTTTGTCGAAATTGTCTACAGACGTCTGGATGAGGGTATGTGTGTGGCGGGGTTATTTTTTGATCTGTCTAGAGCTTTTGACTCATTGTGTTTCTCCTTCATGTTGAGTAAGTGTTATAATTTGGGATTCAGGGGTATATTTTTGGATTGGTTGAGAAGTTACATGACTGGTCGAACTATGAAAGTCAGAGTGAATGGTGCTAGTTCGGATGAATGTGAGGTGGTTCTGGGGGTTCCTCAGGGCTCCGTTCTGGGGCCATTGCTATTTTTACTATTCATAAATGATTTACCGGTCTGTATCGACGCAGACCAAATTACACTATTCGCAGATGATACCTCGATACTTGTCACGGCTCGGAGCCCTGAGGAGCTCACGGAGTCGACCTCATATATAATCAGGTTATTCACTGATTGGTGTAGAATGAATAAGTTAATGGTTAACGTTGAAAAAACTGTTCTTATTCATTTCGGGTTGAAAATTTGGAACAGAGAGCGCATTTCTGTGTTTTGTGGGGACATCTCATTGACATCAAGGGAGTGGACTAAATTTCTGGGAGTCTACATGGACGATGGGATGAGATGGTCTTATCATATTGACATGGTGTGCAAAAAGTTGAATTCTTCCTTTTTCGCTATAAATAAAATAAAAAATTTGTTTCCACTGACGTCTATTCTAGATGTATATTACTCTCTAAGTTATCCTCACATAGCATATAATATTTTGACATGGGGAAGCTCATCAGATTTAAACAGAGTTCTGATATGTCAGAAGAGAATAATAAGGATGATCTTCAATATACATCCTCGATCCTCCTGTCGACCATATTTCATTGAGAATAAAATCATGACAGTGACTTGTATATACATATTCAAATGCTTACTTCATATGAAGAAAAATTTTAATTCTGCTACAAAATTATCTGATTTTCATTGTTATTCCACAAGGAACACAAATGTTTTAACTCTACCTAGTCATAGAACCTCCCGGTTTGAACGTTCACCGTCTTATCAGAGCATAAAGCTCTTTAATCATTTACCAGACTCTTTCAAGAATGAAAATCAAATAAAATTCAAAATTTTAATGAAAAAATTATTGTTGAATAAATGTTATTACTCGACTGCTGATTATCTTAGCGATGGATCGTTGGAATTGTGGTCTTGTAAAGTTGAGTGATATATACCTTTGTTTTAGTCAATTGTTATATACCTATGTATTAGAAATTGTATTAATTATGACCTGTCCTATACTGTAACAGTCACAAAGGATCAATAAACTTTATTATTATTATTATTATTATTATTATTTGTATATTGTAGAGGAGAACATAATCAGCCAAAAAATCTAGTGACTATTTACCACCGGCTGAATTAAAACTTGGTCTATCCGAAATCCTTACAAGATCTTGACACCTAAGAAGTACTACCAACCAAGTCACAATTGGTTTTGAAAAAAGACATTTTCTTGAATGGCATTAAGATCGCCAGAGATGTAATATCCCGAGTGCAAAGTTTCCTGTGAAAAATGCAATGTTACATTTTGTCTTAACAAGGACCGAAATTGTTCTAAACGTTTTCACTTGGAATGAAAGATGTCATGTGTGTCATTTCACTGTATTACAATTATTATTATTTCTAATAAATCGATATTATTTCCTTTAAAGTTGTGCCATATATGGCACATGCTGTAATATCAACTTTTTCCGCGGGAAATGAGGCGAGAAATTTTCAGACATTTTTATGGATAAATACGTACAAGACGTACACAACATATAAAAGAATTTCGAAAATATATAGGACCGGTAAGAACTTTTAGGTACTTGTTCATACTTGCGCTTATTGTGCCCTTAGAGAATATACAGAGATAGCGCTCGAAAGCTCATGACTTCACGTGAGTGCTTTCCTAATTGTTTATTGTACACATTCATTGATAGATTTATTCATATTTCTTTCCATAGCGCAAAGAATTCAATCGAACTTAAGCTAGTCTTTCTACATATTTTCCCTCAAAATTAATGAGTCGGCTATGTACAGTGAGAAAAAGTGTAACGGATCAGATAGGAAATAGATACAAAATATTGGAAGCACGCAATGACCAAAAGCTAAGGAGTGGGGGGAGGATAGGGGTAGAATTGAACAAGATGAAAAGAGAATATCGGATTGGTAGAAGAAGGACAGTGAAACGTGTCACTCGAGATGTGGTACTATTTCACTAGGAACACACTAATTCTACCTTTAGCCATATCTTGTGACTTCCATCTTGCATTCGAGGCACATATCGTTGCGGTTCCACTTGGAAAAATGTTCGAATGATCTGGAAAACGAGATTTTCCGCGACTTTTTCAGACAGGTTAGTGCAGACCGATACGCAGACAACTCCGCTTGAATCTCTGATCATACTACATGCTTTTCAACTCTAATTGGACGCCGGCGTCAAAATAGCGACGCGCGTTTCAGGTGAGGGTCAACCCCACCCCTTTGCTCTGTCATCAATCGGTTTCTCCTACCGGAGGGGGTGTTCTGTCGGTTATAGGAATAAATTATGATTGAGTTTTTTTCATCTTTTCTAATAAAACACAACTCTGGAACAGTCCCTCAACTTTTCAAACAGAAGTTCTGTGGCATCGCAAGTTTTTGAGTTATTATTAGTTTGTTTGAAGTTTTGTTCAACGGTTTTTCGCAGAATAAAAACGCTATTTAAAAGTCTGTACAATATTTCGCTGTTTTATCACTTTTATCTCCCAAGGTATTCAATTCTTTTATTGATTTATTTATTTTATAAGGAATACAAACAGGGTTTACCTATAAATACTACTCACAGATTAACTTATTCAGCAAAACAACAGTGACAAACTTAATAAACCATTTTTAGAGGCAGTAAAAACGCAAATTCTTCTATTCTTTACGCAGGCGCAACGCACACCGCATATCCAAAAAAGGTTGAGTAGTCATGGAACCAATGTCTCAACTCGAATTCCCATACCATATTTCATCAAAATCGAAATACTACACCGCGAGATATCGAGAAGCCGTGAATTTCACGTTTGCGCATGATCCTTTTAACTGGAAAACCGGATTTTGGATTAATCTAACAGGCCAATTGTAAAGTCCCCGGTCTACCTTAGTATTAATATTTTTTTTGTCGAAATTCGATTTTATTATTCAACATAGTTGCCTTCGAGGGCGATACAGCGATTATAGCGATCTTCCAACTTTTCGATACCATTTTTGTAGTTCGATTTGTCTGTCTTTCGCTTCAAAATAGGCCTCAGTTTCGGCGATTACTTCTTCATTGGCGCTAAATTTCTTTCCAGCGATCATTCTTTTTAGGCCTGAGAACAGGAAAAAGTCGCTGGGGTAAGATCTGGGGCAAACGGTGGATACAAAAGCAATTCGGCACCTTTTTTCCTCAAAGGGGGCCGTTTTTTAACGATTTCATCCTATAAACGATCCAATAACGCTATATAATAATCTCTGTTGATTGTCTGGCCCTTTTGGAGGTAATCAATGGATATTATACCTTGCGCATCCCAGAATACTGATGTCATAACCTTGCCAGCTGACTGTTGTGCTTTTCCTCGCTTTGGATTTGGTTCATCGTGTGCATTTCACTCAGCTGACTGTCGATTGGACTCCGGAGTGGAATAATGGAGCCATGTTTCATACATTGTCACATATCGAAGCAAAAAATTCAGGTTTATTGCACTTAAACAGCTTCAAACACTGCTCAGTTCATCAACACATTATTGCTTTTGATCAATTATGAGCTCACGCGGCATCCATTTTGCACACAGCTTTCTCATGTACAAATATTCGTGAATGATATGATGTACACGTTCAGATCATATCTTCACAATGTCTGTCATCTCGATCAACTTCACTTCACGGTCATTCAAAATTATTTTCTGACCTTTTTTGATATTTTCTTCGGTGACAGCCTCTTTTGGGCGTCCACTACATTCGCCGTCTTCGGTGCTCATATCACCACGTTTAAACTTAGCATATCAATCAATGATGGTTGATTTTCCTGGTGCAGACCCCGGAAATTCTTCATCAAACCAAGATGCTTCAACTGTAATTTTTCCCTTCAAAAAGCAATATTTTATCAGCACACGAAATTCTTTTTTTTTCCAATCTTTTTTCAAATAACAAAAGTAGCTACACTGACAACGCAATATCTCACAAACTAATGGTCGGACTGCTGACACGTATCGTTAGAAGGTTGGTACTAACTAAAAATGGATGTGGATTTAATACTAGCACCGCCATCTGTGCATCAGACCGGGGACTTTTCAATTGGCTGTATATCTACGGCCAAAACCATACCAAATTTCATCAAAATTTAATGAGACGTGTGGAAGTTGAGAGATTGCTACCATGATGTGCAGACACAGACCGACAAAGAGACACGAACGAATGTTTGAATTAGATATCTCAGAATTTATTCGTCGGCTTTTACTGATTTTTTTTTTTTGAATATGAAGTTTATCGAAGTAATAAATCGTTCAAAGCTATGTTTCCAAAATAATAAATATCAGTACGTAATATCGACGTTGAAAGAACCATTGACTAAAACAAATTTGAATATAATTTCGGTCATTACATCACTTATATCACCGTTCAACCTTTTCAGGATAGCTTAGGAACAGGGGCGGTTCATAAATATTCATCAAAGCAACTTCTATCGACGTTTGATACGAGGTTTTCCAATAAGAGGTTTTACCTATTTTGAATAGCCCGCTATCTGTGCAGCTGGCACTTTCGAAGCTATTATCTTTTGACATTTGACAATTAAATGTACGCCATTGCTAAAAATGGAAATTTACGATTCAACAACGAACTGAGATCGTTAAAATACACTACAAAAATGGTGAAAATCTTGCAGATACAGTTAACAAAACTAAAGCAGCTGGCAGTAGACAAATTGGTGGAAAAATTTGATATGTTGGGACAAGTGAGTGATGTGTAGAATCGAAACCCTGTACGTCGCTCAAGAACATCAGAGAATATCGCTGCTGTTACCATAGTATAAGGAAATCCTTATACTATGCTGTTACTTATTCGAAAATGAGGCTGATGCAATTCTAACATTGAAAAACTACTATCTGGCATCAGTATTCTGGAATGCGGAGGGTATAATATTCATTGATTACCTCCAAAAGGGTCAGACCATCAACAGCTATTATTATATGGCGTTATTGGATCGATTGAAGGATGAAATCGTTAAAAAACGGCCCCATTTGAAGAAAAAAAAGGTGCTGTTTCATCAAAACAATGTGCCGTGTCAAAAATCAATGAAAACAATGGCAAAATTGGGCTTCGAATTGCTTCTGCATCCACCGTATTCGCCAGATCTGGCCCCCAGCGACTTTTTCCTGATCACAGACCTCAGAAGAATGGTCGCTGGAAAGAAATTTCGCGCCAATGAAGAAGTAATCGCCAAAATTGAGCCCTATTTCGAAGCGAAAGACAAATCGTACTACAAAAAAGCTATCGAAAAGTTGGAAGATCGCTATAGGAATTGCTGTATCGCCTTGGAAAGCAACTATGTTGAATAATAAAATCGAATTTTGCCAAAAAAAATGTGTTTTACTATGGTAGACCGGGGACTTTTCAATTGGCCTATTATTAGTCGAATAGGTGATCACAATTTGCCATTGAGATTTTTTGATTTAACTCCTTTAGATTTTTTCTTTGAGGCCACGTGAAAGATAAGGTATATGCCAATGCTCAAGAATCAATTCAAAACCTTAAAGATGGAATTTGTGAAGTTATCGAGAAGTTCAGTCTCAAAAGTGCGAAATGGTCATGAAAAGGATATGGTGCCACAACCGTACTTATGGGGGCTATTTGGTTAAAATCATCGTCATCGTTAATGGCATAGCTTCCTCTTTGCAATGAAATAAATATCCATTGATTTTTCTTGAAGTATACTCGTTTTTTAATATCAAAATGAAATCTCTTATTGGAAAACCCTTTTTAGGACGTGCCTAGTCTTTAACATTGTAATTTTTTCATTGGAAGTGGTGAACCAGCCCTCTCTGACGAGCCACCACTACTGTCAGAATATCCTGTACTTTTTTCTGCATTTTCAGAATTTTTGTTTGTCCGAACGCTCTTCGGAGATGGGTTGGAACGAAATTCAATTTTATAACAGCACATGTCGTTGTTTATTGTCCTAATTTTGGTTTGTTTTGGGAACTTGCCGGATTTTCCGGTCATAAATCTGGAAATTCAACGCGCTTTTTCAGCATAGAATTGATTGCATTCCCTTGAACTGTACGTAATGTGTGGAATTTTTGGCTAGACACAATTGGTGAGCTGACATAATCGTAGATTTTACAATTCTTCAATAAAAACTCTGTCTTTGGGTTACAAATGCTTCCTGGAGCTAGTAGTTCTTCTCTTCGAAAAAAGTCAATACTTCACAGAATTATTTTCTGAGAAATTGATTGTTTAATATCCCAACTTGATTGCCCATATCAAATTATATCGAATTCGTACTCAAAAAAAGAGAAATATTGAGATCCCAGGTATTTCGCGTGGTCAAAACTGAAATTGAAACAATTTTTATCAATATATCGGGCTTGTAGAATGACAGATATGGTAATACCAGTAATTTCTTCTTTACTCATACCCAGCGCGTATCCTTTATCTGAAAGAGATTTTATATAGAACCTCCCTTAACTCTAGCCATCTTTTTCGGTCTTCGGCCGTCTGAATCCAGTTTCCAGCTACTCTTTTTATATCGTCTGTCCACTAACTAGGAGGTCGTCCTCTGCTTCTATCTATATGCCTCATGTCTAGGTCTCCACTCCACAAGTCTCTTCGTCCACCTTCCGTCACTCATTCTCGCCACATGTCCAGCCCAGCTCCACTTGAGCTGTAAGGTAGCTTCAACTGCGTCTCTTACTCCTGTTCGGTTTCTTACGGTTTGGTTAGGTTGCTTGAAGAGGAGAGTGTTCAATCAGTGTATTTTGCCTGTTCTCACATATGGAGCTGAGACACTTACATATTAACAAAAAGAAACATCTGCAGAATACAAGTGATGGAAAGGTCAATGCTGGGAGTTACCCTCAGAGATAGATGATAATTATAGAAGTTAAAATTGCTATAAGGATGTGCGGACACACGTACAGACAGAAACAAAACCAAAGTTGTTCGGAATGGTCTAAAATGCATTCTGCGAGCGAAAATTTTGAAACCAGAAGTAATAATAATGCTTCCTCTATCACCGGTAGATTCTGAAAAAACTATAAACAGAAGTAAAACAATCTTAAAGAATGATTAGTTATTGCTTCTGGGTTTACCGAAATTAGAGCATGATTTGTGCTAACTTTTGGAATGAAATCAATTTTCAATCTTAGATTTGAATAGGGTAAATGCACTGGTTAGCCGACCGGCACTGGTTCTCGACCATTCCGTCATTTGAGATAAAATAATAATAAAAGTATATCATGTAGTGCAAATTTTTCGCGGTACGTGTTCTCGACCATTCTACCCTTCCAAGATAGTTTGCATAGTAGTGGTATAGGTCAAAGTTTCCGCGCTAAAAATTAGTTTATAATCGTCTATCATAGAAAAGGGTTCTTTCTCGTCCTCTCTTAGAAAAGTGCTTTGTGATATATGACCAGAAAATAGTAATTATTTCTTATTTCAAATGAATTATGTGTGTATATTTTATTCCATATCAACTATAAGATATATTGTCGAGTGTATTTCAATCAAAAAGCAAATAAATGTTTTTTTTTTCAATATTCGGCGGTCGCGAACTGGTATTGGAAAATTTGTATCTTTTATTTCTCGAAAGTGGTCGAGAACCAATTTGTTACTTCAATAATTGTTTATTTCAACCGATATATTTCTGTTGGATCATTTTCTTTTTTTTTTTTCGATACCCTGATTCATTTATAAATCTACTTTCTGAAATTAGTTTGCGACTACTGAATTAACGTTGAAACACTTATTTCTACCATTTATTTATTCGCGGTCGAGAACCAATTTGTATGTACTTAATTCTCGACCACTGGTGATCGGTGTTTTATAGATATTAAGAGCAAAATAACCAAATAATGTTGTATGAGTTGCTATTTTGAAATATTTATAGAAAGTGGAAACTTTTGCAAAATAATTTTTTTTTATGTTCCGAGTATTTCTTACTTGATTAGGTACCTCATCTGAAACTCATCTGAGTGATAGGTAGTGATGTCGATTGTACGGTACGAAAGTAAGTACTAATCACTCATCTCGCTCTAAAGTTTTTTATAACATTTTCAAGTGGAGCGGCCACTATTATTAGTGGTCGAAAACTAACACAAAAATGGTCGAGAACTGTGCGGCGTGGTCGAGAACCGAAGGTTGAGATTTTCTATATCTTTTCACATTTCAAAGGTTAAATGCGGAAAGAACGCTTAAAATTATATGACAAATCATTTAAAACTCGCCAAAGAATCGATGAACAGCAACACCATTAAAATTTGGTAAGTTTATGTATGAAAAAAATCGTGCTCGAAATCGATGTTTCTGTTAACTGGTTGAGAACCAGTGCATTTACCCTATATCCACTAACAATATGCATTCCAGACCATTCTGGACAACTTTGGTGACGTGTCGATTGTAAAAGTTTTATTAATTTATTTTTAGAATGCAATCCTATTAACTGAACGTTCAAATCATAACTGCTTCGAATCATTAGTTAAATCCACACCAGACACCAACAACAATTTCTGAATTGTCAGTTAGTTCGTAAATTGAGGATTCGAATTACCTGTATTTTATGAGTCTTATAATTATTAGTCACGTAGCTGTATAGCACAAGTAAAAGTGACACACTATTAAGTTTTCTATTAACCTATATTTCTGTCGATTTCCGTCATGAGGCCAAAACAACTTCATACATTCATTACTATCACCTTCGCCATGTTGTAGGGAACACTAATACTCTTGATGCAAGTGAATCTTTTAGTATCGTTCCACATCATTAATATTTTATTAGCACTGAAATGTGGATGGCAACACAATATACCATGTAGATTATAACTTGTTAATGCCAATATCGATGTTTTATAATTCCAGAGTATTGTATTGTCCTTCCCCACATATTCTATTTTTGAATTGAAAAGTAATCATAGTTCAAGTCCTGATTGGATGTGTAATAAAGAATGAAACGTGCAGTTGTTATTTTAAGAAAAAGCTCTCATTTTTTTCTATTATATTTATGCTAACTTAAAAGTTATCCAAGTCATCCAAAGCACAAATGAAAATAAAATTCAGAGTTCTTTGGTTTTGTTGGGTTTGGCTTGTTTTGAACTGTTTCTCATTTTCATTATTTGTGAGTTTTTATTTTCCACCACATATGAATGATTATTGAACTCAATCGTATTAAGTAGATGTCTTACAAGTCTAAGACTTTAAGAGTTAATAATTCCATGGCCAATACTGGGCTAGTGGGCGAGTATTTGACTTGTACATATATTTCAACTGAAGATTCCTGAGGTCAAAAGAAAACTTTTTTTCTTTACTATTTCTTTCAATTCGATTTTTTTTACTTGGTATAACGGGCATTTTGGAGTTGACCGGACTTAGATGGAATTTAATTTTCGGAAAAGATTAATCACATCAATAAAAAACTATTTTCCGAAAATAATTTTCTTCGATTCCATTCCATTTGCGAGATATAACTAAAAATTATATTTTTTCATGGCTTTTCAACAGCCTGTATCTTTTCAACAGAGCTGATTCGGAAAAAATGGCAAAGGAAAAATTGTTTCCTTCGATTTCAGGAATCTTCGGTTGAAAACAAGTCTAAGACTCACCCTGTATAAGTGCATTTGTCGAATAAACTAGATTTAATATGGATTTAATCAAATTGTTCCCACACTTTTTCACAAGATTTTTTTCATTCCAAAATAAATTCGTGAAATCTTGTATAGAATTACAAAGACCGAGACCACTTCAAAAAAGAAATCAGAATTCTATGAATAGCCTTGAATTTGAAGTTTAATTTATTTTTAGGTTGGCAAGAAGTACAAAACATTCGAAAATGATTATTCGTAATAAAAAAAAATATTTTATGCCAATTTAGCAGTCGTTAAAAAATGTCTACTTGCAATTAAGTGTACATAACTATTGTTGCAATGCCATTTAAGATGAGCAAAAACCTTTGTGCATACGAATAAATCTGGGTGAGCCTTCTGCTACTTATGTCATTGTTTGAACATATAAACAAAGATTAGACTAATGTTTACTATTTGGTTGAATCATTCAATTGCAGATATATTGATAAGGAAGAATATCACATTAGTGAGGTTCTATATTTCCCTAGTTCTCCATCAACAATTTGATGTCAATTAAATAAAATATGAATAAATTACTGAGAACTGTTCGCTTGAACAACAATAGAGATGAAGTTATAAAAAAGTCTATAGTGGATCAGCTTTCTAACAGCATTAAAGAACTGCAATATAGTGGAGTAGAAGAGAACCGATCTCAGCATTGTGTCAATCCTACAGAAGCGGCAAACCAATTATGTACAATCTTAGAGGCACTTTTTCTACATGGACTCAAAGATTCATTGAAATATCGCTTCCAAAAAGTTATAGCAGATGTAGATACTAGACCTGAACCAAATTTTTGGGCTCCTCTTCTGGTTATATCTCATAAAGAAATTATTGATCAGGTGAGCTGTACATCTTTTCTTTTTTGTCTGATAAGATGCTATTCAAATTAATATTGGAGGTAGATTTCAATTGAAATTTTTTCATTTGAATCATTATGCTAGTTATTATGTCAGCTCTTGAGGAAGGAATATTGAAAAAAAAATTATTTTGACTTCTAGATAATGAAGTTAACGCAAATCACAACAGAAACAGGACAGTGCCGTGCTTGGATAAGACAAGCACTTAGTGATTGCTTGTTATCATCATATCTTCTAACGATGAGGCAGGAAAGTTCAGCTTTGAAAAACTTCTACAGAATTGGAGCCTTTGTCCGTGATGGCGACTTACTAGATGTAGCTCAAAAATTGATAGAAGGTTTTGAAGGTTTCAAAACAGTATCTCTACCTTGCAATTCAAGTTTATTGAATACATGGCCAGCTTCAAGTCTATATTTAGCTGGAATTTGGGCTCCTACATTGAAAACTTGTCCTTTGGCTCCTTGTGATGATGTTGCCCAGTCGATTGAAATAACAACATCTCAGAGAGACAATATATCAGACTCAAATTCCCTCAGCTCTGCCATTTCCATCACATCTCAGAGTTCTGGATTTAGACAAATGATGGCTTTTAATGAAGATGAAGTACTGAAAATGATCTTGACCAAAACTGATGAAAATAAATCTTCTTCCAATAGTTCAAGTCCAAAAGAAACAAAGAAAACTCCAAATATTCCTGAAGTTAAACAGGAAACTATCAAAGAAGAAAAAGTTCAATATAATTTTGGAAATTCTCTAAACAGGGGCACAGGATGGTCTTTTGATGAAAGTGTAGATAAAGAGGAAAATGCTTCCGCTCCCCAAGAAACCCCAGTACAGGAGCCTGTGAAACTTGTTGAAGAGCCATCTACATTAGAGGATAGTTTCAATGCTCTTCTTGATAGTTATAATATTGTTGGAGGAGATTATATAAGGACACCCAATTTGAAAGATGTTTGGCAGAGAATAGATGATATGCATATGAATGTAGTAATTGATAACAAATCTTCGGTGAAAAAACATGTAAGTTGATTAGTTTTTTAATTTGGAGGATTCTTCGGTTAAACCATTAGATATATTTTTTCCATGGAATTTCTTTTTACATTAGGAAAACGGCATCACCGAAACTGTTCCAAATGTAGCAGCTCTCAAAAATGAATCCAAAGCTTTGGCTATTCAGTTAGGTGAGATATGTAGAGAAAAAGGATTGAAGAATCAGAATTTTGAATGTTTGGGATGTAAAGCTCCATTCATATCCGACCAAAAAATTAAGTGAGTATCATACATTTTCAAATGGAAATATTAATTTATCTTTTTTCTAATAAGCGTTTGTGCCTTTACGGGAGACTACTATTGTGATAGCTGCATGAGTGATAAAAATATACCGATTCCTGCTAGAATTATACATAACTGGGATTTCAACCCTTATCCAGTTTCTCAGAGGTCTTATAACTATATAAACGAAATAAAAGAAAACCCTGTTATTGATTTCAAGGTAAGATGAGGTCCTTTTTGAAAGAACAAGTTTTGAATTGATATATCACTGGGTTCCAGATTTTGAATCCATTCATTTATGGTGTTGTCAAGGAAATGGCCGAATTACAAAGTTTACGCAACCAACTGAACTACTTGCGTGCATATCTTTATACTTGTCGAGAGCCCATCATTGGAGAGCTGCAGAAACTGCTTTATCCCAGAGAATATATGTATGAACATGTACATAGTTATTCTGTTAATGTGAGTATTTGAATTTCTTTTCCTTCTATTGAATTTCAAGGAAGTAAAATATTGAATGAAATTATTATTCACTTATTCGTTTCATTGAATCTGGTAACTAATTGTTTTCATTCAAATTCTCCTGAGGTTTTGTTGCAATATACTCATAAAATATAAATAAATATTTTAGGATCTTTCTGAGATATCTAATGGGTCATTGGCACAGTGTCTTCAACAGGGAATTGATTTCGGAAAAGATCATGTAAACACATGCTGGTTGTGCAGTCAAAAAGGTTTCATATGTGAAGTATGTAATAAACCTAAAACTATTTTTCCATTTGATGTAGAAAATGTTTATAGAGTAAGTAAATCTTGCATATTTAGCATCAACAGGAATATATAATAACATTTTTATTATAGTGTAATTACTGCAATGCTGTGTATCACAAACAATGTTTGACGAAACATAAACCCTGCCCGAAATGCAAGAGAAAGAAGGAAAGAGAAGATTTATCATCATTGTTATGTGCAACTTTTGATTAATTTTACTAAATCTTGAATTTGTATTATTGTTATTTATTTTAACTTTAGTAATAAACATTTCAATAATAAGGGCTTCCTATAGATCCTAAGAGATATGAATGATTATCAACTTCAACATTTCAGAGTCATTCGACCTCAATAAATTTTGACCAGCAGAAATAAAAATTTGGTTAAAACCTAAAAATTTAATAAACAAAATTGATCCAACCTTCAATTGATATAGATTGTTTCACCAAGGGAGTAGATTCTTGGCCCATAAACATGAGCCTGCAAACGCTTTGTTTTCGAGATACAGGGTGATTCTTGTAGTCCTACTTTTTTTGTGATGCTTAACCAGTTTATCGAATCTTTATTAATCTTCGCTACAGAGTTGGTAAATAAGTACCAAAACTTATAATTAATTCATTTATCACAACTACCAAACTGGATCTTTATAATAATTTTCCTGAGAATTACTATAGAGAGCTGTTTGAATTTTTTTCTCGAAATTGTTTGCAGGTACTACAAAACTACAACAAACCATTAAGTGTAGTACTGAACCAGAGTTCCTTTTTAAACTACCAGTGATTCACAAAAATTTTCTCCCAGTACCCCCCTATTTCTACGCCCTTGTGTTTCACTTCTGTATTAATAACACAGTTTTTGAATTTATTTTTCTTAACATGACGGAGGTTCGCTAGTCAAAAAAAAAATGAATGGTAAGATAGTAGTTTACTGATCACAATTTGTTGAAATAAATTAATATATTTTACAAGTTTCAGGGTATGATTTTTTTCTGTGATTCGGTAATTGATGGATGTTTAAATTATTAAATACATATTGTCCAGCAAGTTTCATGCAAACAACTCTCCAACTTCCAAGGAAAGGTCTGGGCATCTCAATTTTGTTACACTTCTCTAAGTTTCTATATTTGAAAATTTAATGAAGATTTCAAGGAGATTGAAATTTTTTCTTGAACAATTTCGAAATTTAAAATTAAAATACAGAAAGCAACAACAATGCAAGTATGTTGATTATTGAAACATAAGTTATTTGTAATTTTTATTCAACATATTACAAATCTTAAATATAGATGACAAAATGATATGCTATCATTCAAATATTCGTATTAGGTATAAGTAAAAAAAAACATCAGTTATTTCTATCCATTAAGATACAATTGACATGAATTATTGCAAATAACAAAAAATTGGATAGTTCTGAGAAATATTTCTTCAATAATTTAATCTAATGATAAGTTCTATTAACATACCATTTCGAAAAGTAGTTGAGAACAACAGGCGGAGCAAAATATTAGTAGTATCAACCCCAACCTATGTAGAAAAAAATATTTCGCTCATTAACGAATATTTAATACATCAACAAATACACATTATCAAGTAAATAGAGACAAATAAATTTATACATATAAAAAACAAGTCAGAAGTATAAAAATAAAGTACTACAAAATATTATTTCACAAGAAAGCTGCATGACTAGGCATTTCAGCCTCAAAATCAAAGGATTCTTAGTTGAAAAATCAAGAAAATCTTCAACCACGTAATATAACATTTTGAGTAATGAAGAAGAAAGTTCTTAGAGGACAAGAATACTTACAAAAAATGTTTTTGCCTCTTAAAATCGGCATCAATTATATTGCAATAATTTTGAGCACATCTACTACAAGGTGATAAATTTACAAAAAAATCTATATCCAGTCTCATTAAGATAAGATAAGAAAAAAGTATCACTTCACTGGTTGGGTGGTCGATTCAAAGTAATTTTGGAAGGTGTACGATTTTACATTTTCACATTGATTTTCAGTTCAACCAACCATTTCTCTGTTCAATAATATATCGAAAATGTAACATCAGTTCTGTAGAAACCGTTATACGAAAAGTTATCATTATATCATCCATTACATTTGAATAACTACACATCATAATCTCTAATAACAAGTACAATATGGACCAAAATATATTTTAGTTTGAAGACAGTATCACATCTATTACAATATTCCATCATTATTTTATTATTAGCTATTTTTTTCTTCGTTTTAATTTTAGGAAACAATATCAGTTAGTAAAAATATTACAAAAGGGAATGATATGGTATCTTATCTACAAATGTATATTCCATATTTCCAAAGGGAATATGAGTCAGCCAAAATATACTAAGTACTTACTATACAAAATTTTTTTTTTTATGGAAAATTTTATGGGTGTTTTGAAATTCATTTTGATATCGTGAAATTCAGAAATAGGCTTTGTTTTTTGCCAGGATCCTGATAGTCAAGGCAAAGTATGTTTCAGTAACCTGTTTTTTATTGAAACTCAATTGTAGCTTCTGTTTCTTATTTTGTTGCACTTTTTATGGGGTTATTTTTCTGTCGTTGGAAAACTGATGCGATATAGTCTCTAAACATAGGACGAATCTTAGGAAACATTTATCAACAAATTTGTAAATATATGGATATATGAATTCTTCTATTTACTACTTTTGATGTCATTCAAGGCACTATGGCTGTGTCGTATAGATAGGGGCGATGACGGGGGCTTAGGACTTATTGATTTCTTTTTGTGTTTTAGTCCGTGAGCTTCAACAAGGTTCCGTTCGTGAGCATACAAAAGAACTCCGATTGGTCGATGTTCAGCCTCCATGGCTATTTTTAGAGCTGTGCTACCATCCTATAAAAGGTTGTAAAAAATAATTAAAACTGGGGATTTTCAAATTTTGGTTGTCTAGATCACAATCTACGCTACCAAAACTTCAACAGTGTAATATGTTCCAAATTCAAAGGTTTTTGACTCTCTAAATGAAACTTACAACATCAGTTATTGTAGAATCACAGTCTGGTTGACTCAAAAAGTGTTTTACAATCTCGATATGGCCATGTTCGGCTGCACACATCAAGGCTGTGCTACCATCATCGTCCTGTATATTTATATCAGCTCCCGCTTCCAACAACATTTTAACCATGTCCAGCTTTCCATGGCTAACTGCTAACATCAGTGCAGTCTGTCCGTGCTGTAGAAATATAATGATTAATATTAAGTGCAATTTTATAAGGTTGAGAGAAAATCCTTAGAATTATGTTAATAATTTGAAACGCTGAAATAATCTCGAACAACCATAATCACTTGTAATATTCATATCTACAGTGATGAATAAGAGAATGTACATTATTAGTACACTTGAATCCAAGACATAAATATTCATAGGATGAATAATAGAAGTTTCTAAATAAGAAAAGTCTACAAATTTCTCAAAAATCAATCATTTAGAAAACTGAAAACACTAAAAATTGTATTGAAGCACCAATTTTCAAGTTGTTCGTTGAAATTCAAGCTCAGGTTGAGTTTTCTCTTCATCCACTTGGTGCTCAAAAAATACCTTCCAACAAGCCAAATAACAAAAAAATATTACTCATGCATTGTGTCATGTGTGAAGAAATAACCACTTCTCCAAACACAAAAAAGACTGGAATTTCTTATCTAACAAAGTAAAAGTCATGAAAATTGAATCAGATAAAAATATCTAATAGAAAGTGGCTTAGAAGAATGGTTATTTATAACACAAGTGCAGAAGGTATCAGGTATTCTTCCACGAGTTCAAAATTCAAAAACGAGTCTTAGAAATGCGTCTTTTGTATTAGAATTATACATTATTATCTCTAATTTACCGAATTTCTACTGAAATTAATGGAAAATATCCATAAATATCGTTTAATGATTTTTGCATTGAAAAATGTTGGTTGGCAGATCTGTTTTCTGTATTTGGCAGATAATAGATAAATCCTTGTTAGGGGAGTTGTGAGTACTAACATATAATAATGAAATATAACCATGAAATATGTGTGAGACTAAGATATTCCCGCACGATTTTGTGTCACGAGGTAAGGCAGAATGAACGGATTTAGAATTAGAGAAGAAATCTTACTTGTTTCGCCCTTTTATTGACATCTGCCATCTGGAACAGTCTTCTGACCACATTTGCATGGGTTTGTGACCGAATGTCAGCTAAAGACACCAACATAACGCTGGTATATCCAGCTTTATTGGGTTTATTGATATCACAAACTTTAGAGTCAAGTAGGATTGAAACAACATCGAAATTCCCATGAGATACGGCATAATGCATTGCAGTATTACCATTGGCATCGGTCATGTTGACTACATAGTCGAGGAGCATTGAAGACATGTCTTCAAATGCATCCAAATAGTCTTCGACATCCAAAGGATTAGCGGTAACAACACCAGATATCTTAAACCATTCCTGTTGGATTATATCAAACGCCCTGTGATTTTTGGGAAGTTTGGTTTGTTTTTGCAAAGAATCATTGAGCACCTTCATAGCACCTTGCATTTCCTTAGTAGGCATAGCTCTGAAAATCAAGATATAGTTTCCTAGAACTTATAAATTTTGAGTAAACTTACTTTTTTCGATGTTTTGTGTTTGTTGATACAAGTGTTGGTGTTGTTGGTTCAAGTAATGGTGTTGTTGATGCAAGTAAAGGTGTTGTTGATGCAAGTAATGGTGTAGATGGGTTTGGTTCTGGTTCAGGATTACTAAAACTGGCCGATTGATGATTGGTATCATTGTGAGGATGAATTGCAATCGAAGTCTCTGGAAATTTGAGGTTTTCCTTCACCCTCTCTAATGCATTTGTCGATGATGTAGGCGATTTTGATAAGTCCAATCCTGATAACCTGAAAGTTTGAAACTGATTAATAGAAGTCTCCGGAAATATTGAATTCAAGGAATACATATATAATAGACAATTTGGTGTGAATATAAAGTAACAGAAAATGTTCTGAATTTTGAATAGCACAATGTAAGGATTATTTACCTGGTCAGGATAATATGCTGGTGCATGTAAGAACAACGTCCATTATTTTTACTAGCTAACTGATTCTTTGAGACTAACATTCGTCGCTGATTGAGTTAATACCTTTAGGTTTATAATATCAATCAAAAATAAAATGAGATCACATTTTGATATTTTCCATTATCTGGTTTCCTGCAAATATGTTTGAGCAATGACTTGTTTGGGAATGAAGGCCGCAAGCGCGTTTTCGATATGCTGGCGTAATTTATTGATTTTCTGTCAGAATCGAACGGACGGTTTGTTTTTCCACTTAGATTATTTGGCGAATTTGGTGAATGTGCTACGGATTGCTGAATTCACACGTGTGCCAAACACTCTTTGATGGAATTGATGTGGTTGAGTGAAATATTTCAGTTTCTCTATTGAAATGTACTAGCAACGGCTAGAATATCACGAAAGCACACCATTTAATTCACTATAGAGTACACATATCAATATAATGTGATGAAAGAAGGTAGTTGAAAAATTTCAATAATATATCGACAAGTTTTCGATATGGAAAAAAAATCAAGGAAGCTTTCTATGAGACAATCGACAGTAAATTATATCACAATAAAAATTTTCAACTTGTTCGTATTTATTGTCATGGAAATATTTAGTATTTTTTCCTAAATAATTTTTGAATTTTTTCAGGTTCATCAGGTGAAGTGTTCAATAAAAAATTTCGCATAAAGCTTGAAATTAATCTTGTAAGTACAAGGTGTACCAAATCAGATGCCCACTGAGAGCATCTCGATAACCATAAGACTGACCAGATCATGGATATCTTGCTTCTGATTTTGATCTCGAGTTACAGTTTCTGAAAAATGACCGTTTAAAATATTTCGCTATACAGGGCGAGTCTTTGACTTGTAAAGGGTGTTTTTTTTAGAGCTATAGAACTTTAAATTGCAATAAAACAACGATGGATTATTCGATTGACATGAATTTTATTTATCCGCAAGATAATCTTGTGGCATTATATTTTAAATATGATTTTTGGCATATGACCGCCACGGCTGGCTCGGATGTAGTCCAATCTGGACGTCCACTTTTCGATGACTTTTTCCAACATTTGTGGCCGTATATCGCCAATAATACGGCGAATGTTGTCTTCCAAATGGTCAAGTTGTGGCTTATCCGCATAGACCAATGACTTTACATAGCCCTACAGAAAGAAGTTTAGCGGTGTTAAATCACAAGATCTTGGAGGCCAATTCACAGGTCCAAAACGTGGAATTAGGTGGTCACCAAACGTGTCTTTCAATAAATCGATTGTGGCACGAGCTGTGTGACATGTTGCGCCGTCTTGTTGGAACCACAGCTCCTGGACACATGGTTGTTCAATTCAGGAATGAAAAATATAGTAATCATGGCTCTATACCGATCACCATTGACTGTAACGTTCTGGCCATCATCGTTTTTGAAGAAGTACGGACCAATGATTCCCCAGCCCATAAAGCGCACCAAACTGTCAGTTTTTCTTCCGATTCGATTTTTTTTCTCATCGGGCATTCTGAAGTTGACCGGACTTTGATGGAATTTTATGTTCAGAAAATATTCATCACATCAATAAAAAACTATATTCCAAAAATCATATCCTTCGATTCCATTCCATTTGCGAGATATGACCAAAAATGACATTTTTCTTATGGATTTTCAACAGCCTGTATATCTTCAACCGAGCTGAATCGGAAAAAATGTAAGAGGGTAAAAGTGTTTCTTTTGATCTCAGGAATCTTCGGTTGAAATATATGTACAAGGCAAAGACCCACCCTGTATATGTGCATTTGTCGAATAAAGAAGATTCAATATTGATATAATCAAATAGTACCTACTCTGTACTGAAATACTGAAATAGTAATTTTTCAGAAAAGCCTTGTTACTTGAGAACAAATCAAGATAGTTATATATGATCTGCTTTCTGATATCTTATCATTTCGAAAACAAGAGATCAGGATTCCTTGAATATTTTTTTTTAGTCTTATAGTTCTCGAGATGCTCTCAGTGAGCTTCGAATTTGGGACACCGGACACCTGCATATCCAAATGACAAATTAAACGAATAATTAGTTTTGAAATTATCAGGAAAACAATATTTCGAAAGGTCATATCTATGTTCGAGATTCGAATTTAAGCTGAATATTTCAAGTTTCTCTCTACTTTTGTTCGACAGATTTCGTGTTTACGGCCGGACCGACGGAAGTCTGAATTTGACCACGAATTCATTATCATTAAGCCGAACCTTCATTCGAGACAATCCTGGCTCAAAATTCAAAAAAACAGACATTTCAGCGAAAAAAACCGGTGCCTCGAAGTCAACATTTCTATTTCAAAAGAGAAAAATGTTGGCAGGTACCATATCAGGAGAATACGTTGGCTATTCAATATGATTCTTAGTGTAAAAGCCTTTTTTTTTAAGAAATTTAGTCTTACTACGAATTTTGTAACATTTTCAGCGCTTTGGTACATTTGCAATCTATTATCAAAAAACCTTTCTTCATTTAATATTTTTATCCATTGTAAAAATTGCAAAAAAATCCAAGATGAATTTTCAAATTGAGTCGCCTCAAATAAACTAAATGAGAGATGGCGCTCAAACTCCGCGTGAGTATCAGCGACAAAAATAATTTTGATCATCCCTTCAATTAAGCAGGCTTTCGATCACTTGCTAGCCAAAATTACTTTTTACATACAGAACAATACTCATTGATGTAATCTATATCAAATATTCTTTAGTTACACAAATATTCTATACTCACACAGTATAATTTTCCTCAGGAGGTGGCGAAACGTTGATTTTCGTGTAAGTGTCTTGTCTTCTAAACTTTCTCCTCTCTGAAGTTGGAGTGAGATGTGGTTTTGGTATTCTTGAAACAACGAGTCCATCCTTCTTCTTCAACTCCTCCTTTCTTTTGTCTTCCATCTTGGCATTTTCCTTCTTCGAAAGTTCCTCATCTTCTTTTCGTGCCTTCCGGCACTCTGAACAAACCGTAACACCCTGTAGTTCCAAAGTTGTATTACATCCAACATTTCTCTTGTCTTCCCCTATTTGTTTATTCGTTTTGTCCTTTTTAGGCGTCGTTTCAACAACAATAAAAGTTTCGTCGAATTGCGTGCTACTCTCTATGAGCTTAGATTCATGCTGCGTACCTTTCGAATGTGTCCTGACAGTCGATTGACAGGATCTTGACACAGTCGATGGTTCGTACTGTGAACCTTTCGTGCAACTCTCTGGTTTATACTGGTATTGGATGGAAATAGATCTTTTCCTTTTACTTAAACTCATCTTGTCTGGGCCTAAATTGAAGGATTTACTTCTGGGGAACGACAGGGAAGCTAGAGAAACGGGTGCAATATGTTGGTCTTCTTTTTGATCTGGACCAACAGCCACACTCATCTTAACCACGTTACATTTATCGCAGTTGATGTCGGTTATGGTGTCATCGGAAACTCCTACATTGTAGGATTCCACAGATTCTTGTATGCCAAAATCGAGAGTTTTTGGTTTGACCAGTATACCCTGATCTTTTTGGGCTGTTTGTTTTTGAAGCGTCTGGATATATTTGTCGCTAGTGATCCTTTTAGGTTGGGGCAAAGCCGTCGTTTGGGTTTCTTGATTATAAGAGTGTATCTTGAAGGTCTGATTGGCTTTGCTGATCATCGGTATTCTAGTCAGACTTCCTCTTCTTCCCTTTTCATTCTGATCGTTTATGAACTTCAATTTTTCTCCGAACCATTTGTCAGCATAACCGACACCATCAGGTTCTGTAACAGTGGACGCGTTTTTTCTACTGGGTGTTTGGTTGCCCACACCAACATTCCGGGTGATAACGGAACAGGAGACGCCAATGTCTTTGGTCGAAGGAGTCATACACTTTCTTATCAATCCTTTTTCATACTGGTTATCTGTACAAGAGAAACTGTTGGATCTACTTCTTCTATTCGTTGAAAGTTCTAAGGTAGAATTAGTTTTATTCTTAACAGATTCTTCTCGTTTTTGGTTCAGAAGATAGATTGTTTGCGAGAGCCTTTCGTTT
Organism: Harmonia axyridis; assembly: GCF_914767665.1. Taxonomy (NCBI): domain Eukaryota; kingdom Metazoa; phylum Arthropoda; class Insecta; order Coleoptera; family Coccinellidae; genus Harmonia; species Harmonia axyridis. The sequence goes on from NC_059508.1 coordinate 6,277,280, forward strand.
TCGTCTTTCAGAGTTGATATTTGAACCTGAAAACGGACAATTTTACAACTAGGATTTGGAAGGGTTTAATTAGAGCATAATTTAGTATCTCAGGAGGGATTATCTTCTACATTTTCAGTATTTTTCAGCAATTCGAGAAAAAATGAGATTAAACGTGACATTGAATGTGTCAGTTTATATTGAACTTTTTTAGATACTTTTTGCTTCAGGTTGCGTTTGACTCTTAAATCATTAACTCTAAAAGAGACAACCAATTTTGAAATTGAAGAAGCTGAAAAATTTAAGTTAGGTAATAATCATCATTTCATCAAGGATATACATCAATAGTTGTGCTGAAATATTGAAGATTTGGATCAGACAGAGCTGGCCCTGAAAAATAATACTTCTATTCCTTTTTAGATTTTTTTCGGCACTCAACTCACGAACTACTGTGTGAGAGTATTGAGTATAAATCTAATTATTTCAATACTCAAAGGTAAGAGTGAGCTTTCATAGACCAAAGAGAAACCAATTGAGATTTAATCAAGCACCATTAAGAAGCCCGTATAGAGATATGAATGGTGATTAACTTAATTGAGACCTAACCTTACCTAACCTAAACGATATATTTGAGTGTTTCTAGTGTGAACATATGACTACTTACTTTGAGAGCTGGTAACTGCTTTATTTGTTCCTCTAATTGCCTGGTACGTTCCAAGCTAAGGGCCATCTGCTCCCTTATGGCCTTGAAAGATTTCGGGGTTAAAGTACAGACTTCATGGGACGTATCAAACTCCCTCAGAGGAGTTTTCTTCAGTGCCAAACGTCCAACAAGAGCTGACCGAGCCTCGGAAGGCACCGGACTGCGTAGATCTGCACAGAAGATGTCACAATAGCACTTTGCATGATACACAATGTAAGGATTGAAGACGTCAACTACCACGGTGTTGTTGACGTTGAGAATAAGTTTGTTGAATATAGAATAAAAAAACAGTAGGATCGATTGACACAGATTATAAAAATGTATTGGATATTCATCATTCTCGGTCATTTTAACATACGGGAATACAACTGGGTATGCCGATTCAAAACAATACATGGGAATGGAAGTGAAACATGGAAAAGTGACAGACGCAATGGGTATCTCATGGTTGAGCGGTTTGTTGAGCTCTGTTTCTAGCGGAACTCAGGTGTTTCATTCACTAGTGGTCTTCCACTCTTCAGATTCGTGTTAACAGACGTACCGGAAGTGTGAAAGTGAAAGAAGGCTGCCTTGTTTCCGAGACTACCGAAGTTAGTGGAATCATTATGGACACTTTGGGGATGAAAAAATTTCCGATTTGGAAATTTCCAATCGCAAAATGCATTTCAGAACATTTAGAATTGGCAATTCAGTTTGTAACGCCCCAAACTAAATCCCTCACGAATTTCAACGAGTTAACACCAGATCTGAATATCCACACCAATTTTCATCGAATTCGTAAATATCCAACGTGAGATATTGAAATACCGGGAATACCACGTTTGTGCATTAGCAAGAGCTTGCATTTTCACGAAATAATTTGTTTGGGTCCGGGATTTGAAAATCCCGATACGAATTTCCATAATATCAAATCCAATCAACATATGCTCGCAAGGGAGAGTTTTGGGGTAGTTTCGATTTATTCGATTGAATATATGTGTTGGGAAACGAATCTGCTATTTGCCATTACAATTTCGTGACGGAACATTGAAAAAAAAGCAAAGAAAGGTAAAAAAAAGGTAATTTTGGCATTAACTCGAAAAATATTGAATTTTCGTGAATGACCTTCCTATTGAAAAACAAAGCATATGAAATTCCCTAGAATTTTCTCTCATAAGGTTTTTTGTCCGATAAACCTTTCTGGCTCAAACGATAGTTGAAAATTGGCGCATTTTATCTGTTTCTGATGCAAAAACCCATTTTTTTTTAGTTTTGATTTCTTCGATTTCATAAAAAAAAACCTGCTCAAATTTTGTGAAATTTATATCTGCAGATAATTGACTACGCATACTAATGACATTTTAAAAATGTAATTCCATGTAGGTACATAATAAAAAATAATGGTTTAACCGCAAAGTACTAGCTCCATCACTTTTGGAGTCTATCTGTAGTTAACACAGTAACCTTATGGCTACAGGTTCTCATCGAAAAGTTCTGCGAGATGACAGAAAATAATGAACCACTGTGTAAACTCAACAGTGTTCACGTTGAATTTCTATTAACAGTTATTAAAATTATCATTATGTGAATACGAATATCGATGCGATTTTGATCATTTACATATTAAGAACTATTAGGTTCATCAGTAATGGCATTCTACCAAAATATGATTCATATGAAGATATTTTTTAGTCACTAGCAATTTAAAGTTGAATAATATCAGTATACTCATAATGTTTACGAGTTATTAGGTACTAAGTGGCTTCAGTATTCGAGTCAACAAAATATCTGAACATGACATTTTGAAGAACCTAGTTTTTGATAATTACCAAACCTAATATTATGAAATGCTACGTTCGAAAATTTACTGATAAAATCGGTCAATGAAACATGAAATATATAGGTAAGTATACTATATCTGAATTTATTGTAATATGTACCTCCATAGTAAGCCTTTTCAAAATAATACTTCTACAACATCGAATAATACTTGAATAGAAAACTTTTGAAATCGACTTCAATACTTCCGCGAATTATCTTTTGTGTTTTCTTATTATTGAATGAAAACGGGTGCTTTGAAGTTTTTTGCCAGAAATTCGTTATGCAAATTTTATTAGTTTCCTTTGGTCCTGGAAATTTGAGATTGTTTTTTCAATATTTATCTACCGTGAAACTCGCTCTAGTCTATTATAAAATGCATTCAATAACATAACCTCTAATTTGAATGTTGTATTTCATTTGAGTCCTTCTAAGTTTGATATGCTATTAAAATTATTCTCTATAGCAGATTCAAACCGATTCGTCAATAAAAATGATGATCAATAATGGTTCACCTGAATATCACAAGAAATCAATTTTTCATATCTAATCTTGAGGTTATTAACTTTCAACTACTCTCGAATTATCAGGAACGAAACGTATTAAGAATGCATTTTTAATGAGTAGAAAAGACAAACCGCAAACAGAAAGAAATATTTTCGATAAGACTTTTGACTTCTATTCATATTCCATGTTGATTTACTTGCCTTTCTAGAATTTGTAATATTCAATTTTTTTCACCATCTCTTTTTCTTATTTAAATGTTGAAGGGGTTGCTACGGACAGGTGTGAAAAGTTTTCATTTCAAAAAGTTGAATTCTTCAAGATCTTTTCGTTTCTCAGAAATATAATATGTCAACCTGAATAGATTTGAAAATAAAAGGCATATTCCCCAAATTCGAATACTTCGTGGAGAATAAAAATAAAAACAAAGTAAACAACAACAACGGAAAAAATATAAATGAAGTGATAATCTTAATGTTCTATCCTTTCGATATCTCAATGTGAATCCTACAATTTTAATTAAGGAAATTGAAAGTAAATACTTACAAGTTCTCATAATATAGTAATTTCACTTCTAGTTCATTCAATTTCAACACTTCACATAAATCTCACATAAATCTCACCTGAAACTGCTGTAACATCTGGTAGATTATTCGACAATTTGTTGTTCGATCTCTGAAATGTTTTTTCGAAATCATCTATGACGTTATCGAAGCTGTCTTGCTTCTGGAGCAGGCGATTCTCAGTCTCAAGAATTGGCGATATTGGATCGGGTTGTTTCTGGGAAGAAAAATGAGATAAGAACTGCCCTGATTGCTTTGTTTATTTGGTACTAAATCACTAGAGTACTTTACGGTGTTTGGGTATTATTTCCAGATGGTTTCACTGAAAGCGAAGCTATTATGTTATTTGGGCTGAAACTGCTAAGGGATTATTATACCTGATCTTGTCATTAGTAGCAATAACTGAACATGAAGCTCATCGTAAACTTTTTACAACTCAATATAAATATTTCAATATTGGTTTATTAGGTATTTCCAATAATAACCGTTTAAAGAATTGGAAATTTTCAAATCCCTCTCAAATTCGTTTACTTTTTAAAATGTTTAAAATTCTCAAATCGAATTCAGAAAAAAATCAAGAAATCAACTAAAAACATCGTTTTTCGGATACTTGGCAGCATATATTTTGAAATTGAAAACATACATTGCTACGATCATTCTGAATGCAATAGTATAGTAATTATGAAATAATTTTCATACGTGTTGGGATATTTCGCAAAACGAGCAAACAAGGGCGTAGATCTTTTTTTTTTTCTTGGGGGAAGTAACAGAAAAAAAGTTTTTTCATGACATTGTTAACTCATATCTATAAGTTAAAACCAAATTACTAGAAATAATTTTTTTATTACCAATTCGATTGTTCTTATCTTATACTGGGTGTTCCTGAATTGGAGTTACTATAAGGAAAATGAGAGATTTCTTGGATAATTTCAAAAATAAAATGGCCCATAAACATGAGCTCGCAAATGCTTTGTTTTCGAGACAGGTTGTTCCTTGTAGTCCTACTTTGTTTTGATGCTTCATCAGTTTATCGAATCTTTATTAATCTTCGCTACAGAGGTGGTAAATAAGTACCAGAATTTTTTTTTTATCACAGCTACCTAATTGGATCTTTATAATAATTAGGATTTTCCTTGGTACAATACAGCACAGACAATTTCTCGATGTGAATTACTCAGTTCAGTTCTTTGATACTGAGTGAAATTTTGTGACGAGAATGATACACAAAACCGAAAATAACGGGTAAGTGTATACCGGTGACGAATGCAAAAATCACAGATGGCAAATAAAGGCCAATGGTGAGAAAGCGGATGGATAAAGGGAAATAATAAACCTCGGACAAAGACGAGCTTGTAGTGCAATGAAAGTACTCGTCTTGAAAGCAATAATAAACTCATAAACAGTAAAAGGGTCCGATTTTTTACTGACGTGTCAATTTCTAAGGAAAGTAAAATGATTATTATTGGTTCATTTTATGGGGAAATTTTCGTTCTTCGTCTTTGCGAGATTCCTGAAATTTTATATTTTGAAATTCTTGGGGGGGGGGGTAATTAGCCTCAGAAACCCACCTCCCCCTATTTCTACGACTTATGATAAACCTTAGTGTGAATTTGCAGATGCTTTTTCTGCTAGAAATCAATCAATGAGATCAAAAACAACCGTAGGAAACTATGTAATTCCAGAAAATTACTGCCAATTTTAGATGAATATCTTGCTGTTATTCATTCATGTTCATTTGTTCTGAAAATAATAGTTAATAATTAAACGAATATAATAACTGAAAACTGTTGGAACGAAAACTTGCACTACCTACCCAATTGTACCTATCAATAAATAATTTCATAATTTTTATGTCTTACAGAAATCTATAAATCTAATTATGAAAATACATATCAGTTGGGGTTACAAAATATTACCTGGAACTATTTCATCATTCATCATTGTGAATAATATATTGAAATTCATTTTATATAAATATTTTGAACTATAATTTAGAGAAGATCGAAGTAAAGATGTATTATAAGGGTTTCTCAATAATCTCTGCTCTTACCAAGAAAAAAGATCAAATTATTTAATCCACATTATGTAAACAATTTCTTCACACTGCTAATGTGCATTTGCACAGGTGGAAAGCACCAATCGATACCTTTGTTCTGTTTAAACTACAGACTGAACCTGCTTCGCAATAGTATTCATCAATTTTGTGTTGTGTATACGGGTTAGCTGAACATCTATCATGATTAAACAACCTATCTTTATTGAAAAAACCAATAATGCATTTTAATGAACTTCGTTCCCAAACAATCTTCCTTTATTCACTATTGACAGAAGTAATTGTTAATTGGAATGAGCGAGTGGCAAGTTTAATTTCGTATTTTTTTTTAGGTAAGCTCAATTTCGCTTTTTATTCCTTTCAGAGGTTTATCATTGAAAGTAGTCAACCAAAAATGCATTGAAATCCCCTCTTCTATTGAAGATAGGAGTGATACAGATGAGAAATGTATACAGGGTGATTCACCGCGATGGCCTATTAGATGTTTATGGAAAACTAATCATATTTTGTGTTGAAAATTTGCATGTTGGGGTTTAAGGCGATCATCTTTCTCCCCAAAATATTTTCAGATCTCTACAACTTCTGGTTGTCCCGGAAACAGAGTCCTACTTCCTTATTTCAAATGGCACTCTCAGTATAATATTAGTACATCATTAGATAGCTATTTTTTGGAAATTTCAGCAATATGCCATACCTTCGGTATAACCTCAAAGGTTCATGAGTTAATGGTATTCTTATGAAAAAAATGGTGGCAACGAGGATACACATTTTTTTCGAATATTTCTGCAGAAAAGATTTTTTTAAAAAAACCTTTTCGATTCGGCAAAAACGTACTATTATAAGACTGTTTGCGGTTTGTACCAAAAATATACAGGGTGTTTATCAGAAGATCATGAAGTTGTACAATTCAAATTCATCAAAACTCGATATTTTCAAATCGGAACCTAAACGATTTTCTGCAGAAATATTCAAATTTTCAGCATGATATTATAATTAGTTTTCCATAAACGTCTAATAGGCCATCGCGGTGGATCACCCTGTATATGTTCATAGGTACATACGAATATTTGATGGAACATATCAAATTAAAAATTTGAATGAAAATTATTAGGTTTTTTTATTAACGTAATTACTAACCCATTGAAATATTTTGGGAATCCTTGATATTCTCGCAGATTTTGGTGGATTCTATTTATCGACTAAAAATTCATCCGCTAATTAAAAGATTCCACTGCAAAAATTCACGTAAAATTAATTATTTCAATATGAGCTATATAAACTGAACTTTGTATCAAGTACGATTTGAAATTTATGTACAGGGTGGGCAAAAAAGCGGCTATATCTCAGGATCCACTCATCGTAGAGACTTGCGGTAAAAATTTTTACCACTAAAGTGAAGAAAAACACTGGAAATTGTTTTGAAGTTCATACCTCTACCGCTGGGGGGCGTAATAGCTATCGTCGAGTAGAAAAATGAATTTTACTCGAAAATGTTTCATATAAAGTTGAAAAAAAATAATATCTTTGTAATACTTGGAAAATTTTTCATCTTTTTGAATTGTCACTCTCGATTTAATGACTCCAAATAAGGGTAGGGGAAAGGGAGAAATCTGACTGATTGAAATGTCTGTAACTTCTGTTTTGCTCAACATTTTTGAACAAATTAGATCTCGTCTGAGAGATAATATCTTGTTGATTGAAGACAAAATATACTCATGATAAATTTGTTTTTGCTGCTTTCGATAGGGAGCGCTAAGTCAGAAGTTCATTGTTTTGTTCATTTTACTCCGAAATTTCAAATGTAATGATAGGATTTTCTTAACAGAAACAGAAGTTCCACCAGATTTGCATGAACAAACCTAAAGGTCGCAAAACGATAGTTTCAGGCGTTCTGGAGTTATGGCCGAAAAAAGATATTCTTCAACTAATGCCCTAATAAACCAAATTGTGTCTTTAGGTTCTGACAGAAACAGAAATCCCATCAAATTTGTATGAAAAAACCAGAAGGTCGCAAAGCGATAGCTTCAGGCATTCTAGAGTTATGACCGAAAGAAGACACGATTTGGTTTTTCAGTGCATCAGTTGAATAATATCTTCTTTCGGCCATAACTCCATAACGCCTGAAGCTATCGCTTTGCGACCTCCTGTTTTTTTCATAAAAATTTGATGGGATTTCTGTTTCTGTTGAGAACATCCTTACATTTGAAATTTCGGAGTAAAATGAACAAAACAATGAAATACTGACTTGGCTCCCCGTATCGAAAGCAGCAAAAACAAATTTACCATGAGTATATTTTCTCCTCAATCAACAAGATATTATCTCTTAGACGAGATCTAATTTGCTCAAAAATGTTGAGCCTAACTGAAGTTACAGGCATTTCAATCAGTCAGATTTCTCCCTTTCCCCTACCCTTATTTTGAGTCGTTAAATCGAGAGTGACAATTCAAAAAGAGAATTTTCCAAGGATAACAGTGATGATATTTTTTCTTCAACTTTATATGAAACATTTTCGAGTAAAATTAGTTTTTCTACTCGACGATAGCTATTATGCCCCCTAGCAGTAGAGGTATGAACTTCAAAACAATTTGTGTGTTTTCTTGTACACTTTAGTGATAAAATTTTTTACCGCAAGTCTCTACGATGACTGATGAGTGGATCCTGAGATATAGCCGCTTAACTCGCTGATTTGCCCACCCTGTACAGTTCATCTCATTTTGGGTGAAACTGCCAGGTTTCTCGCTTGTTATTTAAGATAGAGCCTTGCGGTTTCCACGTTCCTGTCCTACTTTTTCGTGAAACTCAAGTAGGTCTAATCAGATTTTGCATAACTGGTTCCGTTCAAGAGATACAGGGTGATTTTGGAAATTGATACTTTTCGGACCCCTTCTTTATCTCCGAAGTTATTATAAATAATGCTGAGGTAAAAACTACGTCTGAATCAGGATTCTGCGTAGAATTCAGTGGCGTACTCAATTTTTTTTCGGGGTATGGTTTTGAAGATTCAACACAAACCTATATTTTTTTTAATGGAACAACATGTATTTCATTACTTCGTTGAATTCGTTATTTTTTTCTCTTCAAAATGATGTATGATACTACCTAGGTAGGATGTTCAGAAATGTTGAAAAAATACTAAAACATCAAATAATGATGATTTTTACCGCAAGTCTCTACGATGAGTGGATCCTGATATATAGCCGCTCACCTCACTGATTTGCCCACCCTGTACATTCTATAATCAAATTTCAACCCCTCTGATGAAACTTCCAATTTACGATCTGGAATTGGAAGAATTCAAACATATTCTGAAAAACTGTAGGCTATTTACATTGTACATATTTGCATTGAATATGGTACATACACAGATCAGTTGATACACCGAGCCAAACCTCACATAGCTGGAGGACATAATTCATGAATTTCGTAGGCTAAAAAAGTAATACAATTGGGAAAATAATTTCTTGTAAACTTGACGACGTATAATCGTGGAATTAAGGATATATATTGCTATGATTAAAATGTATACATTTTTTATGTCATTTCAGATATTTCGTGAATTAAAAAGGAAATACTGAAGGATTTTCCATCATAATACGTATTGACGTGAAAATATTGCGTTGTTAGGTGGGATTTAATCATGTTGTCACGTACCCATAAAAATTCATTTGAGTTTGGTTTTCCCAATTTCATTCCAGAATCCTAAAAAATGTATTCAATTCCCCTTCTTGAAATGTTTTTCAATGGGAGGAGTGTAACCCACCTCCATAGAAATTGCTTCATACAATTGGTCTTTTGTTATTTGCATAAATTTATTAGCCATGTTTTGACGGACTTGTTTTTTTTTCTGTAACAATCGTGGGAAGTGTTTACCACAAAATTCCTGCCAATAATTTTCCACTCCGATCAAGTTCATTGTTGATATCAAACTCCCACTCAATAATATTCACAGATGATTTATCCCGGAAATGATACATTCGCTGAGGGAATTTGACAATTTCCAATTAATTTCATCTTGCACCGTTGAGTTCATATTGTTTTGGTGATCGGTTCGACATAAATTCGAAGATTACTCGACTTGATTAAGATTGGAAGAGATTGGCTAGAATTCACGCTTTCAGAACTATAAGATGTTTTATTTTAATACCTTGCTGAACTCAGGATCTTTTGCTGCATTTCTTTGATTGTCTATATGTGGACAATTTGAACAGTATGGGCAATTTTTTTTCTACGATGTGCATTCGCATTTGAATGTAAAATGAAAATTTGAAGCCTTGTGTGAAATTTCATTCAGATCGCATGATCAGAACGTTAGTGAATCGAATAAGAAATTTCGAAAATACATAGGCGTACAACTTTGCTTTCTTTATTGTAAAAAACTGGTTATACTTTTATTATTCGAAGTATTGTCCATCGCTGGCCATTACTTTCTACCATATTTCGGACAGCGTACGAATCCCGCGTTGAAACAACTGATCATCTTTTGAAGCGATCCACGAATCCATCCAATCTTTTACTTCTTCATAAGACCAGAAGTGCTGGTCAGGCAAGCCATGTGCCACTGACCGAAACCAGTGGTAGTCCGAAGGAGCAACGTTTGGAGAATACGGCGGGTGGGGTAGGACTTCCCATTTCAACGTTTCCAAGGGTGTCTTGACCACTTTCGCAACATAGGGGGTCGAAAAATCCCTTTATCATGTCTCTCGTTGTATTGCGGCCGTTTGTCTTTCAATCCTTGGCTCAAACGCATTAATTGCATTCGATAACGATCGCCTGTGGTGGTTTCAGTCGGTTTAACAACTCATAATACACTACGCCGAGCTGGTCCCACCAAATACTGAGCATGAGCTTGGAACCGTGAATATTCGGTTTTGCCGTCGACGTGGAAGCATGGCCGGAATATCCCCATGATTATCTGCGCTTGGGATTATCGTAATGAACCCATTTTTCGTATCCAGTCACAATGCGATGCTGAAATCCTATCCGTTTTTGCCTTGCAAGCAGTTGTTCACAAGCAAACAAACGCCGTTCAACATATCTCGGCTTCAACTCGTACTTCACCCAATTTCCTTGTTTCTGAATCATTCCCATGACTTTCAGGCATTTTGAAATGGCTTGTTGCGTCACTCTCTATGATCCTGTCAAGTCTTGTTGCGTTTGACATTAGTCTTGATCAAGTAATGCCTCCAATTTTGCATCTTCGAAAACCTTCTCACTTCCACCGCCATGCTGGTCTTCAACGTCAAAATCACCATTCTTGAAGTGTTGAAACTACTCTCGGCACGTTCTTTCACTAACAACGGCCTCGGCATATGTATATGAGAGCATTCAAAGAGTGTCAGCCGCAGATTTATTCATATTAAAGCAGAAAATTAAAACCTCCCTCAAATGACGAGAATTAGGCTCGTAAGCTGACATGTTTAATCGAGAATAACTTTATGATGCAGACAGAAGTCGACTAATATTTCGATGGCGTTATGTTTACAAATACCTAAGCTTATTGTATGACATCTACGATCTATTTATTTCGACTACCACTTACAGCTACAGCCATTTATTGCAAAACGGCGGACGCAAAGTTATACATCTAATAAGTAACGACTTCTCTGTGTAAATAATTTTTTTTTTCAGGAAAAGTAACTTAGTAACGATTATTCAAATATTGAGAATTAAGCAGTTTGAAGCAACCTTTTATTTGTCTCTTGTCTAGGAGGCTAGCTAGGAGGTAAAAGGTGGATGAACATGGCACAAGATAGGAAGACATGGAAGCGGATGAAAGAGACCTATGAACGGGAGTGTACTAAACTAATAGAGGTTGAGAAGGAAAGAGAATTATAGAGCAGCTCTGAGTCGGAAAATTTATATGGACTATTCAACTCACCTCAAAATGATCTGTTATGGAATCCAACCCTAGCAATACTTCCATAGATTTTCGTTGTCTTCTCCTGTCTCTTCTCCTTTTGATAGAACCTGTCCGATCTGCATCTTTGCTGATAGATTCGCAATATCGAACGAAATCCAAGTCTATGTGATAGCCGTAGGGGCAACAGTCACATAAATAGAGGGGATAACCTAGAAAAATTCAAATATTCAGATGAGTCGAAAGAATCATAACCTCAAAAAATCTCTCAATACAAATTGAATACTTGAAGGAATAATCAGATGGAAATCTTAAGATGTGATATACTCTTAGGTGTTTATCAAGCCACAACTTGGAAATATGGAGTTAAATAGCGTTGGTTGGATGAAAACCACGCCATACAAACGGTGCAAAAATGAATTATCTATAAATAAAATAACACAAAATAATTTTCATTGGATTATTTGATTGTTAGCAACAATTGTTTCGCCACACATCAGGCTACATTGGAAGAAATTCAATAAAGGTGATGAGTTTACATCTGATATTATACCTGTTTATTTCTAGGGATTCTAAGAGTGTTAATCTTATGCCCTTATTTTCTGAATGGAGAATTGTCATTAAATATTAAAGGTGTGGTCTCATTATTTTAAATCGTTTGCATAAATTGAAATCGAACTATCAGAGGTATAGCTGATTTCTTGTTTTGAAAGATATTATATAATTGAATTTTGTCTTTAGGTACCTATCAAATGTCAACTTAGTATCAATACTATAAATTTTAGTATTAGTACTAAATTTTTTCGTTAACTTATGTTAATGATATTTCCGTAAAGAATGCTAAATACCTAAAGACAAAATTCAATTTTATAATATCTTTCAAAACAAGAAACGATTAAGAGATGTTCAGAAAAGACAATAAAGATAAAACTGAGAAAGGTAAACGCACGACAAAAGAGTTATACATCTGGTAGTTCGTTCTCCATTTATGCAAATCATTTAAAAGAATTAGATCACACCTTTAATAACAACTTCGAAGTTCTCCATTCAGAAAATAAGAGCATAAGATTAACACCCTTAGAATCCCTAGAAATAACAGGTAGGTAATAGGTATAATACCCAAAATATTCTGTTGTACGAACAAATAACAGATGTAAACTCATCCCCTTTATTGAATTTCTTTCGATAGTTTGGAAATCCCAGGCGGCAAATTGTCCAATATAACTTCGAAGTTTATGATATCCTATCGAATATTTTTCTGCCATGGTCGAATTTTTGTTAATATTTAGGTTTCCGAAAAACTCTTTACTCTTATAAGTCAGAAATGTAGCCTGATGAAGCCACAGTGTGGCGAAACAATTGTTACTAACAATTTAATAATCCAGTGGAAATTATTTTGTTTTATTTTATTTATAATGAATTCCCAACAAGTAATGACCAAATCCATTTTATAAATGAATTATCTGTTGAAATGTTGGTGTCAGTTGGCCGTCTAGATGATGCGATTTAATGCTGTTACATCGTTTCTTTTGAGATTCAGTCAAACACGATTGTTACACCAATAAACCACCGAATGGGCATTTGATAGTGAATTATTCAATTTTGTGATATGTTCCATATGAAATGATATGCAGAAATATACTCACCCCAATTATTTGACTGTGAGGAAAGAGAAGAGTATCTCGACTGTGACATATCGATGCTAGATCTTTCAGATTTAGGAAGCCTACAACAAAACAACGACATGGTTAGATTTTAGGAAAACATAAATTCCAAATAACATTCAATTATTCAGCTGGAAAGCATCAATGGAGATCAATAATTTTATCACTGATAAAAGATTAAATTTTTTTTTCGTGTATGTATCGAATCAGAGAGAAGTTACTTAACATACTCCATCAATAACAATGCATTATTGTTAGAATTCTCGAATATTATATTATATAGTATTATACATGATATATATGGAAAATTAATTCATTTCATTTCCTCGTTTTTCGAAAATTGTTCAACAGAATTGTCACATTGAATTTTGAAAAATTTTAAATAATCTTATTAACGGAATATTTCATGAATTAATGTGTGAAAAATGGTTTTTCATTTCATCTCATCTCAGTAAATAATTTGGGACTTAATTATTCATACATTGCCTAAATTCTCAAGTACACATCTCACGGTATTATCAGCATTCGATATCTACTACAAATATTACTAAGTAGACCTAATGATGACGTCAATGACGATATATACATACATAGGTATTTTGCTCTCATAGTTTATTCTTTGAGAAACAAGAATTTATTCAATTCGAATTATCCAAATTTCCGAGGTCCTTGTTGTTACTTACTGAAAGTAATTCTGGTGTTTATCTACATTTAAATAAATATGGAATTTCCTTTTTATACTATTACAACGCTAACGTGATTTTTTACCAAAAAACTAGTTTCGTTCAAAATGATACTGATTGAAATATAATTGAGCTTGTTTCGTATTAGATTCAATAATTCATGAGCAAGATAAGATTATTCAAATTAGATCAATCAGCATAGCTTTGTTCTCTTAGTTCATGACGACAACAGAGGTCTCATTTAGTTTACTCCATATTCATGTATAGAAATCTTACAAAGCAGTTCACATTTTCCATCTTATTTTTACCTTAGAAAATGCATTATATTTCATCATGACATTAACATGGTATAGAATATTGAATGATTTTTGTATCACGTTTCAAGTATCAACTAAAGTGAGGAAGAATTGCATACGAGCCATTTTTTTATTTGATATACATATTTGGAATTCAATGTTTCGCGAACTATTTCAAAAATTTTTAATATCGAAATTAATAAATCATGAATTCAGGATATGGAATTTGTTTTTAATAAAACAAATGTGGAAGTTCATTATTTTTAGAATTAATGAATGAAACGTGAATTCTCAACATTCCAGATAAATGCATCAAATTCTGTCGTTTTCACAGAATCATCATAAAGTAAAAATGTTTTAATTGGAATGAATTTCTAGGAATTCAACTCTTTTCAATTTGAAAAAATACGCTTTTGACTGATTGGTCAATCGTTCTATTCAGTAGCTGGGATTTCTGTTTTATATTAGTATTCAAGCATTTCAGAGTTCATTATTCAGTTCATCAAGCTCATTTGCGTTATAAAGAAGTTTGGGTATTAAAGAATCTATTCAAATATAATGCTAATAAATATCAGTTCGTATTATCTGGTACTTTTATGGGATTAATATCTGTAGATAATTCCTAAATCAAAATGATGGCATTTGATATTTTGTTCGCATAGGTTTTGTCAGGTCAACTTGGATTCGTTTTTACCTAAAGATTTTATAATCGATAACTTCTTCATCAAAATATATTCTTCCAAATGCATTTGAAATTTTTTATGACATGAAGGGATCTCAGATTTTAGAGATGTTCACATTTTCTGCATATATTATGACCAAATATGCGTGATTTCGTACCTACGCAATCCTGTGTAGGTAGTACTGAAATTGTTACTGTTACCTGCTCTCTTTCTTTGTAAACGTAGGAGTACCTACGTTGAAGGTACCGAATTTATTCAATCGAAAAGAATTTGGGTTAGTGTGAATATCTTCTGGGAAAAAGTTTTCATAAAGGATTAAATTTTTTGTAAATTAAACATTTCATTTTTGATATATATATATATATATATAATATATCGTATATTGAAGATAAAAAGAATGATATAGGAATACTCTTCCAGTTCTGATTGAAAATGTATTAACTGACATTGGTACTGTAATATAACCTAATACACCTCCAAAAAAACTTGGTGTACGCCCATGTTACCCAAGATAATCAACAGGTGGCAGCTCTAAAAGCACGTGGATCACTTTCTAATGTAAATATTGTTAAAAAATAAGTTCTGATAGAACCAAAACCAAGTTATAATAGTTATCATGCAACAGCTTCGAATATCTAGAGCTTCAAGTCTAGACGTACAAATATTAGATAATTTCCAGGTCGAGGTTGTTTTCAGCTGAATTTGGTATTGGTACGATTACCGAATACAACAGATATCGAATAAATCAAAGTGATGAGAATGAACGAAGGCTGCATGTATAATACACATATAATTAATTTTATTTTCCTATATTCATCGCTAAAAATAGACTCAGTTGCGATGTTTATGTATCAAAATATGAATTAGACAATTCGCAATGATAGATTTGAGTGTTCTTGTGAAAAATCGTACTCCTACCTAATTCTGAAGAAGCAGTTGTTGAACTACCTCGAATATTGGAGCACTTTTAGCCTTGCCACCTTCATTCTTTCATGCAGGGAAGATCGTAAGACCGTTTTAACCGATTCACATGATATTTTCACCGACAAATGTCACGAGAAACGTCAATAAAAGCCCCATCACAAAGTACTGGCGAGTGTGAACTACCTGCAACAACCGTGAACCGACATTCTAACCAGAAACCAACGCAAGATTCCAACGTGGGATAGATTGAAACCAACGCCGACTATCAAAAGCCAACTGTTGTGAGCAGTGAGTTCATTCAGGGTTCCATCTCTGTCACGGTGAGATTCAGTACCATTTGCGGACCACTGTTGGACGTTCCCTCTACTTCCTTCCAACACCGCGTGAGCTATTTCTGCGCCAGTGCTGTCTCAAGACCTGGAGGTGGTGAATACACCGACGGAAAATGATTATTTGTGTCGTAGATAAAATTAAAATGTACGCATGATGGCATAATGATATTTTACGACGCGTCGTCTGCATTAGGGTTAGCGTACGCTTGAGTTACACGTACAGGCTGTTTCGCGGGGTCTTTTTACGTACGGTAGAGCGGTGTGCCTTTACCGAACTGCATAATATTTTAAGTTTCGCTTTGTTTTCGTAAAGTTGGCAACATCTTACAGAAATCACGAATTGGAACCTTTAACCACACTATATACCCACATGCTGCAACCATTGCAGTCTTCTGGTGTATTTTGAATGGCGTGCTACAGTATGTTATTTAAGCGGGTAATTTTTTAACGTGGGTATATTTGCCAAATACTAGGAGTTGTGCAGAAAATATGGCGAACAGTACATCCAAATATATTTAGCAGCTTACGTCACATTCATTAATCGTCACGTTAAAAAAAATCTGAAAATATTTGTTTGAGAGGATTTCGACATTTCGGGAAATTTTTCTATTATGGCCCTTTGGCGGGAGGCATTGCCACATACCAAATTTGTTTCACCTGTTTTATTTTGAGGCACAATTATGGCCGTCGATACAAAAAGAAGTTGGATGCAAGGAAATATAGTAACTATATGGAAAAAACACTAATCCGAGCAATCAATGTTCGAAATGAAAACATTTCAATACAGACAGCTTCCGAAGTGTCCAACATTCCCAGAAGAACTCTTTGGAACAAAAGAAAAAAAAGATATATCTATGGGCGAACCCGGAGGCATTAGTAAACCAACATATACTGCCAGCACTTCATTAAATTACCAAAAAACGCATTTTTAAGGCATTGGTAAACTCGCACCGATTTGCGGGTCACTGCCAAATTTTTAAGAATGAAAAAAAAAAGAAGTGTGCACCCTTTCATCTAACCACAGCAGTCGACAACTAAAATGTTCAAATGAAACATACTTTGCACAGGACTCATTTCAGAAAAAAACGAAAAAGTTACACCAAGAAAACTATAAAAAGTGTTGCAAAGTCACATCGCTCTAGGGTACAAGGAATTTGAGCTATTGTTCATTCATGCGCCAATTGAGACTATATATACAGGGTGATTCACCGCGATAGCCTATTAGACGTTTATGGAAAACTAATCATGAGTTTGAGCTAAAAATTTGCATATTGGGGTTTGAGACAATGATCTTTCTCCCTAAAATATTTTCAGATATCTACAACTCCAGGTTATACCGGAAACAGACTATTAATTCCTTATTTCAAATGGTATTTCTAGTATATTATTGCATCATTAGACAGCTTTTTTGACGACAATTTCGGCAATATGCCATACCTTGAGTAAAAACTCAACGGTTCATAAGTTAATGGGATTCTTATGAAAAAAATGGTGGCGATGAGGATTCATAATTTGTTGAATATTTCGGCAGAAAAATCTTTTTTCGAAAACCTTTTTTTTCTTTATCAATCCTGCAAATACTAGTATTATAAAACTGTTTGCGATTTGGACCAAAAATGTACAGGGTGTTCATAAGAAGATCACGAACTTGGACAACTTAAATTCATCAAAACTCAAGGTTTTCACATTAGAAACCTATATTTTTTATTATTTCAGTCGATTCAATTCTCTGCTTTGGGCAGAGAGAGAATCTAAGTCTTCAGTAGGTATGCTAAAATTTAATATTCGATTATCGGGGTCCAGGGCACATTCTAGCTTTTCTGTCGCCTCGACAAAAATTCATATATATTGAGTTATTGGGTATATGGTCACCTATACCCAATAACTATTGAGTTATTGGGTATATGGTCACCTATACCCAATAACTCAATATATAGTATCCTAACTAAGGTGCAGAACTTGCTCAAGGATCGACAAAAATTCGGCACTATAGTGACCAGATTGGAATATGGTGAATTTACTAAACTTTCCGCAGAAATCTACTAAAATTCTACCAACATCGTTCAGAAATATACCAAAAATCTACTGACATACTTTCTGACAAATTTTCACAGATTATAGGCATTAAATTTTCACATTATTCAGAATACACTTTATTCTAATGTCTCTTATGGTTGAATTTTACTTCAGGAATAGGATAGATAGTAGAGATGCGTACAGATTCAAAAATAAAACATGAAAATTTTTAAGGAAATCGTGAACGAATGGATCGAATTTTACCTGTGACATCGTGAAGATGATTTTTGTCACTAGTGTTTGTTAATTCAATTAAATCTGTGGATGAAATGAAAGTCTTAAATGACGAATATCTCAAATTTGAATATTTGCAGATACTCCCTTTTTAAATGGAACGGCAGTATATTTTTGATGGTCTTTTTCATTTGCTTTCAACAATTGAACATTTACTCCCTCAGCCAAATATTATGAAATAATATGAATCTAAATAATTGAATTGATTGGAAATACAAAAATTATATCTTCGTTAAAATTCTCTATAAAATAAAGGTCATAAAAAACGATTTTGTTATGTGAAATGAATATATTCAAATCTAAAGTATTCAGCCACTTAAATTTATCAATGAAATTTAAGTTAAATATATTTTTTTTTCACTAAATAGAATACCAAATGTGAGATAATGGTATATTTTCAACTGAAGTTTAAACATCATCTGTTTTTAATGAAGTGCCCTTCGGATATTCCATAATTCTTTTTATTTATTCTCAGCCGACAGCCACCAAAAAAGTTTTATGATTTTAATATGCTTAAGTAGGTTCGTTCTTCTAGAATCACGTAGAACGTAGAACCTCAATGAACATATGAATTGATTCGTGAGAACAGGGTAGAAATCCGAATTCCCAACTTCCATAATTTCCTTATTGATTAGATTGTTTACAACCACTAAAATCTACCAAATTATTTCTTCCTACTAAAAACTCCATGAAAATAGTAAAGTATTTTAGAAAAGAATGAATGCATTTTTTATTCATTCAAATTTAAATCGAATAGATGATTTAGGTAACGGAGGATGTGATGAATAATAAATGTAACGTGCTAAACTGAACTCTAATGAATAATCGATAAAATGTATGAATTGAATCCAGGTTTTAAATTCTTCTGCCGAATTTCGACTTCATAAAACGCTCGAAAATTTCGTTTCTTTCTTTATTATGATTAAATAAAACAACCGGATGATGTGGATGAATCATTATTTCAAATTTGAATGCGCCCACACCCAGCACTACTTATTTTGATTAAAAAAATTATGTGTGAAATTCGTTGAAATAAAAAAAAATATTCAAAAAACTTTTCTAGGATTCCAGATTTCTCGGAAAAAGTGGACAATGCATTTTTCTGCTCAGTTTCGACTTTATGAAACACTTGAACATTTTTGTTTTCCTTTTTTCTTTAAGATTATCGAGTGAAACAATCGGGTGAACCATTATTTCAAATTCGAATGCGCCCACGCCCAACATATGTTAATTTGTTAAAAAATTAAAACTATTATAATAAATGGAATGTGGTATGAAATGAAGAAACTTCTTTATATTTTTTTAGGAGGATAAGATGGAGATATTGAAATGGAATCATTACTCGTATATTTTGCATTCCATTCTTTGGAGTCAACATTCTGATTGGAGAATTGAAAAGAAAAATAATCCCGAGTGGCAATAAAATTCGGCAACGTGCAGCAAAGCGAACGCCGACAAGCCCGATAAGTGCGTGTGTTTTTTTTAGGGGCAATAACTCGTAAACAGCACTATGAAAAGGGAATTACGCCACATCTGGATATTTATGAGTATAATGCATAATGCGGCACCTTTGATGGTTTTTGGATCTCATTCGGTACTTTGAATTTATACATGTAATTTTTGTTGATCAATTTGAAAAGGCGCCCTTGAATTTTGGCGCCTTAGTCGCCACCTGCTTCCCCCCTAGCGAGAGCCCTGTGCCTATTCGATTTCGATGAAATTGGCGCTTGGCTCAATTAATTTACCATAAAGAGTGGAGTTTTTCTAAAAAAATATTTTGTATCAAAAAATTTGTGTCTTGTTTTACTAACTGACTTTGCGCCCCTACAATTTGGCGCGACAGCAATATGTTCGCTATGCCGGTCCTGGCGGCAGCCCTTGCATCGACGTTGCCGCTCATACGAGAGAATTCACCATACTTCACTTCTTCGTTTCCATTGGAACTTCCTATATTCATCATAAGTTCTCCCCTCTCCCTATTTCTGATACTTTGGAGATATTGTGATATTGATGATTTATCAAAAAAAGTGTCTAAAACATGCATCCAATAAAATAGATTCAAATTTTTGGTATTTGATATTCTGATGATAGGTCACTAATATTCTGAGGTTCATTTTCGTGTAACAAAAAATCATTTTGTGGTATACCAAGTGTTCCAATATTCTTCGTCTGGTCACTCGATACGAAAACGGCAAGAAGGAAATTGATTTTTTCAAATGAAAACTTAAGTATTAATGATATTTTCGAAGAAAAATGAAATAGTCATTTTTCTATCAAAACCTAATGGTTTCGAAAATAAAAGTGAAATTTCTCTGATAGTGAGGGGTTTTCAGCGCAAGATTTTAAAATCTCTGGAAAACACTATTCTGGATTCTTAATCCAAAATTGATCTTGATTGATTAGTTCAGAATGATTCGATTAAGAAACAAAACATTCTGAGAAATTATGGTTCCAGATTTATAAAATTTTCTATATATTTCGTTCAGAATATATACGGTAATGATGAAGTTTTCAATTGAAATTCACCTCGTTTTTTTTCCAAATTGCCTTAAAGGTGAAATATAAATTCTCTCAAGAAACTATTATTTGAGATAATCAACCAAAATTGATAATGAATATCATATCAATAATTCCATAGACATGTCTATATATCTTAGAATATTAATAATCTATATTCTAAGCTATATATAGTCTTAGATCAATACCGTGGTATGTAACAGTAGGTACCTGCTGTAATGAGAAAAGTTTCATGTTCAATGTTTCCTGCTTGTGTTTTGCACTAGTTGGCGACAATTCCTACGTATTTTTAGTTCATATAATAAAGATAAGTATACCTATAAGCATATCTGTTACAAATACATTGTTCATGAATGAGGAATATATTTTGCCAGACAACAAATTGATTTCTGCAATATTTCTTTAGGCAACCAACCTTACACACAACAACTTTACTTGAAGAGGAATACGCTATTTCTCGCAGGATTCTATATCTGAAGGACTTATTTATTCCCACATCAGGTTCATATTCAGTTCGAAAATTCTCATGAGTAAGAGATAAAAAAATGTATTATGGAACCATTAGAGTTTCTAAATACAGTTTCAATAATTAGTGCAATTAATTTGATATATTTATATGGAAAGATATTTTTGTGTGGATGTGACATCTTTATAATGCTCCTTTCATGTTTATTATTGAATGAGTGCTTCGTACTAATAGATGTGAGGAGCCCATTTTTTTGCATCAATTTATTCATCCTTGAGCGAAAATTCATATACTTGGGAAACGACCATATTTCTAAAATATTGAGAAGTCGAAACAATAGCTACCTAATTGTTTGATTAAACGTTGTCTGGTCTTTTTCAATGCATTGATTATCATTGTTGAAAAGATTTGGATATGATGAATGATAGAAATATAATTTAACTATTCGATTGATTTCTTAGCCTGATGAAAATGAAATAATTTTCACTATTGAACTATTGAATTGTTAGCAACAATTGTTTCGACGCACTGTGGCTTCATCAGGCTACATTTTTCATTGTTAAGAGGAACAAAAATCTAGACATTTTGCCGCCTGGGATTTCCAAACTATCCGGAGAAATTCAATAATGTTGATGAGTTACCATCTGTTTGTTGGTTCAACAGAATCTTACCTACACAGAATACTACAGAATATACCTGTTCATCTCTAAGTCCACATGATAAAATGTATTCAATAAACATAGAAATCAAGCTTTAAGTCCTTCATACCCTATGGTAAAGTATAATACGGATAACAAATTTAATAATTATTATTAACTTATTAATATTTCGGCAGGCGTCTGAACAACCTTAGATACGCAGATGATACAGTCATCATTGCGAACAGTTTGGAAGGTTTACAGAGGTTGATTTCACGGGTACCGGAAATGAGTCGAATATACGGCCTCGATTTCAACATAAAAAGGACAAAATACATGATAATCAGCAAAAACCTTACTCCTGGTGGACACCTATATGTCAATCAACAACCAATAACAACAGTAAACAACTATGTCTACCTGGGTACCAATTTGAATGAAGACTTTTCATTCAAGGAAGTGAAGCAGCGCATTAAGAAGGCTAGAGCATCATTCAGAAACATGTTGAAGATTTGAAGATTTTCAAAAGCCATGATTTATCAACTTCAATTAAAATACGCATGTTGCGATGCTATATATTCCCGGTGCTTCTGTACGGCGTTGAGTCATGGACACTGACGGAATCATTGATGAAAAAACTTGAGGCCTTCGAGATGTGGTGCTATAGGAGAATACTGCGAATATCCTGGGTAGATCACCTATCAACTAAGGATGTTCTGAGGAGAATTGGGAAAGAGCGAGAACTGTCATCTAAAATCAAACAGCGGAAGCTGGAAAACCTAGGGCATCTAGCAAGAAATGAACATAGATATGGCCTGTTGCAGCTAATCTTACAAGGCAAAATTTACGGAAAGTGAGGCCAAGGAAGAAGAAGAAACTCTTGGCTACAGAATCTTAGATAGTGGTTCTCTTTAACAACAACAGGACTCTTTCGTGCCGCCGCAGATAAAGTGAAGATAGCCATGTTGGTCGCCAACATTCGTCGCAAATAGGCACTTCAAGAAGAAGAAGAAGAAGAATATTTCGGAAAAGATCGCGAAATACCTAAAAACTAAATTCAATTATACAATATCGTTTGAAATGAGAAACAATTCGGAAACCAAAAACAACAAAGACAAAACTAAAAAAGAGAACAAATCCGATCTCTAAAATTTAACTCATTTGAAAAACTTTAAAAACCAATTTGAAATTCTCTATATGGAAAATGAGAGCACAAGACTAATACTCTTAGAATCCTTAAAGATACAAAGGTACAATTCCCAAAAGATTCTGTTGAACTAACGAACATATATGAACTCATCCCCAATATTGAATTTCTTCAGTTGGATCGGAAATCCCAAGTGGAAAATTGCCAATATACCTTTGAAGTTTATGATATCTCCTCGAATATTCATATTTTTCTGTCGATGTCATTATTCCCAAAAGATTCTGTTGAACTAACATACACGTGTAAGCTCATCCCCATTATTGAATTTCTTCAGATAGTTTGGAAATATCAGGCGGCAAATTGGCCGACATACCTTTGAACTTTATGATATCCCATTGAATTTATCTGTCACTGTCGAGTTTTTTCTTCCTATACAGGGTTTACCGGGATAACCAATTAGACGTTTATGGAAAACTTATCACAATTTTGAGCTGAAAGTTTGCATATTGGGGTTTGAGACAATGATCTTTCTCCCTGAAATGTTTTCAGAACTCTACAACTTCCCGTTATACCGCAAACAGACTACTACTTGCTTATTTCATGGCTATCTGAAACTCTGAAAGGCAAATCAACAAATACTGCCATATATCAGTTCATAAATGCAATTTTGAATCACTTAGAGAACATTTAGCTTGAGGTCTCTTTATTGATCTTAGCAAAGCTTTCGATTGCGTTAACCATGAGCTTCTATTGCTGAAATTAGATAAGTATAGCATAAGAGGAAGAGCGAATGAATGGATACGTTCTTTTCTCACAAATAGAAAGTAACAGGTTTCAGTTGATAAGTCTATCAAATCTGATATCAAACTTGTCAATACCGGTATAGCACAAGGGAGTATAGCTGGACCCATTTTATTTATAGTTTTTTATAAATGACCTTCCTTCATCAGTAGATTGTTGCCTTACGACGAATTATGTCGATGACACTAATATATTAGTGGGCAGGAAAAATATACCAGAAGTTCTCGAAAAAGCAGAAACCATCTTTGTTGACGCAAAACGTTGGTTCGATATGAATAAGATGAAACCAATTTACTGTTATTTAGGACGAAACAATCAAATTTGTCCAAACCAGAAATGATTGAATTTGAAAATCATACAATGTATCCAGTAACAACTACGAAATTCTTGGGGGTGAATATTGATGAATTTTTAGATTGGGAGACGCATATAAGTCAATTATGCTTGAAATTGGGAAGTATCGGATACTGTCGCTAATCACATGAACATAAATACACTAAAAATTCTGTATTGTGCTAACTTCGAGTCAAATCTGAAGTATGGTATAATTTTTGGGGAAGCAACTCTAAAATTCAATCAGTTTTCATTGTGCAGAAAAGAACTCTTAGAACAATATGTAACATGAAATTTAAAGAATCATGCAGAGGTAAATTTAAAATTTTGTCTCTAATGACTGTATGTGGTTTCTATATTTATGAATGTTTGTTGTTCACTTTTAAAAATAAAAATCAATTTGATACAGGTCACAGTCATGATTATGCTACCAGAACACATCATTTAATTTATCCACAGCACAGGTTAACTTTATTAGAAAAAGGTCCTTTCTATATGTGCATTGAAATTTTTAATAAGTTGCCTAACAATATAAAATGTTGTAATAGTTTAAATGAATTCAAGAAAGATGTTAAAAATTTGTTAATTAATCTTGAACCATATAATATGAACGATTACTTCAATTCTGAGGATTTAGTTTAATTTTCTTTGTATGTTTTTTTTGACACTATTTCTTTTTATGTATAAGTTTTTGTATGTAATCTGGAAATAAATTATCTGTCTATCTATATATCTATCTATTTCAAATGGCATTCCCAGTATGTTATTGCATCATTATCATTAGACCCTTTATCTCGAAAACAAAACGTTTGCGGGCTCATATTTATGAGACTTTTTATTATTGAAATTATCCAAGGAATCTATAATTTTCCTTCGTAAGTCTTTTTTAGGAAAACCCAGTACAAGGTCAGAACAATCGAATTGGTAATAAAAAAATATTATGAGTAATTTGGTTCAAACCTCTTTTTCTCAAATTAAGATATGAGTTGTTGTAAAAGATTTTTTTCGATTACCCCCCCCTCCAAGAAAAAAAAGATCTACGTCCTTGTTTAGAAATTGGAATAAAGAAGTTATTTACTGACAAAACTCAAAATATAAAGGTTCATCGTTCATTCTAAGAATATTAGTAGGTAGTGTAGGTCAAGATTTATCGGAAAATAATAAAATACTTTTTTATACGAATTCATTTATTAAATAATCGGGACAGATGCGATAGATATAATAGCAATACAAAAATAAACTGAGCAGCATCCTGACGTGATGATAAAAATAGACTGCTACGGCAGTTTACTCACAGTTTTATTCACAAATCTTCGGAAGGATGTTCGCATCACTTTCCCCTTAAATTCTTGTCAACTTCAGGCTATTGTGTCACCCAGTGAAAGTTCTGTGGGAAAACAATCGTATTATGTAATTCCAATCGGGGCTCCGACAAGAAAATCAATCGACCCTTCTGACAAGCTGAAATATGAACCTACAGGATGTGGTTCGAAAAGTACAAACTATTTTCCGTTATCCTTACATTTTCACTACTAGTTATTGTTGAAATATTCGCCTCGTCGCAGGGAAGAGTGTGAGTTCATTTTGAAAAAAAACTGTTGAGGATGAATTTTCATTGTAGCCTGTTCCAGAGTAGGGAAATGGGCAAATACGTTGGGAAGAGATTTGTGGGATTTAGGAGGAAGAATAACCAAATATTCAGAGATCGAACAGGTAAGGTTTTATGCGATCCGAAACTATATTCTTGTTAACCCTCAAATTCTTAACGCCTGTCCAAACTTTTAGTGACCATTATTTTCATGTCAGAGAATCGATTCCATGAACATAGCTGTCGACAAAAACTGATAGATAAAATTTATATGGAGCCGATCTATTGACATAGGAACTTGAGAACCTAAAACTCATTAATGTTTTCTACAATAATTACAACATTTTCAAATTCTTCTGTTTTAGAGGATAGTCTACAAGAAAGTGTGGAATATTCACGACCAAGGGCGTAGATCTTTTTTTTTTCTTGGGGTCAATTTTTTGACGACAACTACTCATATCTGTAATGTGAGAAAAAATAGTTTGATGACGAAGTTTGAACCAACTTTTGTTTATTAACAATTCGGTTGTTCTTAGAGTTTTTAGGAGTTACGGAGGAAAATGAGATATTCCTTGGATAATTTTAAGAATAAGAAGTTCCATGAATATGAGCCCGCAAACGATTTGTTTTCGAGATACAGCGTTTTTCTAGTGTTTTGTACTTTTTAGTGATGCTTATAACCATATATTGAATCTTTATTAATCTTAGCTATGGAGTGGGTAAATAAACACCAAAACTTATAATCAATTCATTCCTTACAGCTTACTAGCTGGATCTTTATAGTAATTTGGATTTTCCTGAGGATTACTAGAGAGCTGTTTGAAATTGTTTTCTCGAAATCGATAGCAGATACGATGAAATTATAACAAACCAAAAAATGTAGAAGTGGACCAAAGTTTCTTTTACATTTTTCTAAACTATCAGCGATTCACCAAAAAATAGTTCTGAAGGAAAGAATAAGGCACCCTTCCAGAAAAAATATCACCCTGTGGATTTACTTTCAAGATTAGCATTTTACATGATGGGAACTTCAATTTGGAATATCTATGGCCAATTCTAATTAATTATCTCGTGGGAGAAGGTTATATGAAAAAAAAACTCAAACTTTAACACCTGTATCTCAAAAATAAAGTGTTTGGGGACTCATATTGTAGGACTTTTTTTCTTGAAATGATCCGAGAGATCTGTCATTTTCATTTGTACCTCCAATTTAGGAATACCTTGTAGATATAGTCAATTCAGAACTGATGTCTTCACAAATAAATTGCAATTTGAATGAAACACAATGAATGGTACAACGTATCGCGAACAATATTTCTATGCGAATTACTCAGTCCAGTTCTTTGATAACTACATCATTGAAATTTTGTGACGGGACGAGAATGATACAAAAAAAAAACGAAAACAACGGGTAAGTGTATACCGATGACGAATGCAAAAATCGCAGATGGTAAATAAGAGGCCGACAAAGCGAATAGATAAAAGAAAATAATAAACCTCGGGCATAGACGTGCTCATAGTGCAAAAAAAGTACTCATCTTGAAAGAGATAATAAACTCATAAACCGTAAAAGGGTCCGATTTTTTACTATCGTGTGAATTTTGAAGAAAAGTAAAATGATTATTGGTTCATTTTATGGAAAAATTTTCGTTCTTCGTCTTTTCGAGAATTCGCGATTTGGTTATATCTTGAGGGGGTGGGAGCGAATAACCCCCAGTACCCCCTATTTCTACGCCCTTGATATTTACTATAATTCTATAAATTTGTTACTTTCATTAGGACGCATTTTTTGAACATAAAATAATTAACATGTTGAAGACTCTTTCTAGATTAATTCCAAATATTAATTATTGTTATTTTATATTTTTTAAATCTTGGGGTGGTCATTACCCCCAGTAACTAACTTTTTCAAATCGTTTCTTCCAGAGATATCACCTCCTCAATGCTCAGGTAGAAGAAAAGGATCCAATGGATCTCCTGGATAATATTGTTGAAGTTATAACGCGTATGATGGATAGAAAAATGGATGCAGTGCAGGTAAACATTTATGGCAATAATTCGTTACCGTCAATAATGATTTTTTTACAGTGCATTGTACATATGGCGGAGAATAAATCAGAAACTTTCGAGTATGATAAAAACATCACTCATTATTACTATAACTCCAAGTATTCCCCTATACAAGGCCAGAACAGCACCACATACGATCTTAAAGTTCTCAATGACAATCTTTATAGATATAAAACATTAACATTGAATGAAGACACTCATTTCTATAATATACCTGTAAATACTACCCACAGCTCCGTTCATGTGCCAACACAAATCTTCGATCTTCGTGAGTAGAAAGTCCACTTCTTATAAACTCGATTTTCAATGATTGTTTTTCTAGATGAAGACCCTGCTGTGGCAATTCAGTGGTCGGAAGCTTTGGATAAGGTTTTCATACAAAACTATCAGTCAGATCCTTCTCTTACCTGGCAATATTTTGGCAGTTATTCGGGAATTATGAGGCATTATCCAGGTAATGGGTCAGTTACTTTTTGGTTCTCATAATTAGTGAAAATTCATTTTCCAGCAAAATCTTGGCCTTCTGACACAACTGATCTATTCGATTGTCGCATTAGAACATGGTTCATTGAAGCCGCAACATGTACAAAAGACATAATAATACTTCTTGACAATTCAGGATCAATGGATGGTAAATATTGTTCACAAGTAATATTTTGTTCCACTCCTTGAAAGTCCTTCAATTTTATAGCGATGGGAAAGCATTTAGGGGTCCTGACAGCATCAAGTATCCTTGATACATTATCTAACAATGACTATGTCAATATATTGAACTATACTGATGGAAAAAGCAACTACACAATAGAATGTTTCAAAGATTTGTTAGTTCAAGCAACCGAAGAGAACATAAAAGTTTTCAAAGATGAACTTCAGAAACTGAAACCTATGAACAAAACTGATATAACTGTTGGTCTAGAAACTGCTTTTCAACTGTTAGCACACGTGAGTAAAACAGCAGAATCACACCTAGAATGTTAAGAAACCACCTTCTCTTCAATGAAATATCTTCGTGTCTGTCAACCTTTATACTGCCAATCCGAGTCATCAGAGACTTCATTTTGGTTCCTTTTATTTTTTGGCAAAAAATAACTAGCACCTTAGGAAATGTTTCTTGTAATTTGAAAAATTTGAATTGAATAATTCAAACGACTCATTCATGGTAGAGGTTATTAGAAAAATTTTGATGCCGAAAAGTATTCGAGATGAAAAGTGCAAAGTGTTACATACCTTACCTTTTCCCTAATATGTTTTTAAACTCTCAGTAACTTATAAAATAGGTCACTTTTCATATTTGATAGGTCTGCTGTTGTCCAAATTGTTCTTAGTTGCTTATGTTTTTAATAAATAATATAAAATTGGCTATCACCTGCACTTGGTAATGAATGAAGAAAATAAAAAAGAAAAAGAAGTACGATTTCCAAGTGTGTAATATCATACGATATTAATTATCTATCTGGTTAATGTATCAACAAAAATGCTATCATCATAACCATTGTCAAACAGAAGATTTCCACGCCATTCCAATAAGGTGCCTGCTATTTCGTTTGTTCGTCATCTTGGGTTGAGTTATGCGGTACTGATGATCCCTAATAAAGGTGAAACCGGTATATCGCTACTCTCCCTTAATGGCATGCATTCTCCATGGTTTACTTTCGATTATGATTCCTATGAAATGGCGTGGAAATCTTCTGTTTGACAATGGTTATGTTGATGGCATTTTTGTTGATACTTAAACCACATAGATAAAATTAATATCGTATGATATTACGCACTTGGAAATCGGACTTCTTTTTCTTTTTGTATTTTCTTCGTTTATGTTTT
Organism: Harmonia axyridis; assembly: GCF_914767665.1. Taxonomy (NCBI): domain Eukaryota; kingdom Metazoa; phylum Arthropoda; class Insecta; order Coleoptera; family Coccinellidae; genus Harmonia; species Harmonia axyridis. The sequence continues at coordinate 6,307,010 of NC_059508.1, forward strand.
TATTAATTTTTTTAGTACCGCGAAAATATTCGACACTGCGATGGAATCACCACCTTCTGCAATCAGGCAATTATGATAATCACTGATGGACTAAACAAAAACTTCAGTGATATCGTTCTGAAATATGACTTTCTTTACAACGGCACTTACAAGCCAGTACGAATATTTTCTTACCTGGTGGGTCAAGAGACAACAAACGAGGAAGAGATAAAATGGATGTCTTGTGCTACTAAAGGTGGGTTTTTGGTCACTTCACACCGGATATGTTAACTTTGGTGATTTCAGGTTATTACGTTCACATACAAGCAATCGAACAAGTAACGTTCGCCGTATTGGAATATATCAATGTGATAGCTAGACCTCTGATTCTTCAAGAGGATGATCACCCAGTTTCTTGGACACATGTATATATGGATGAAACGGTAGGAATTGGTAATTTTGACTCGTTTGGGTAGTAATTTTTTTTTATAGTACAATGATGACTTGGATAGTACGATAAACGAGCCATATCGTATGTTAACATCTGCAGCTGCTCCAGCCTTTGACAAGAAAAAGAACAGGGGTACAGATAATTCCACAAGAATTGCCAGTTTATTAGGGGTTGCCGCAACAGATGTGCCTATTGAAAATATTGCACGTTTGACCCTTCCTTATAGAGTAAGAAGTGCCTTCCTACTCTCGATTTTTTTCAAATCTCAATTTTTTATAGATAGGTGTTAGTGGATACGCTTTTATAGTCAGTAACAATGGATATGTTTTAATGCATCCTGATTTAAGACCTATGGTACGTTCATAAATAAGGATAAATCGTCGCAAGCTGAAAACTTTTTCCATCATTAAGCATAATTTTTTTAGGTTGGCAATCATAAAATGTATAACTACAACAGTATTGACTTAACGGAAGTGGAACAGTTCTATACAGTTCCACCATTACCACCAAGAGAATTGCCAGAAAGGCTTCTGGAGCTAAGATCTATGTTAATAAATGGTTCCAAAGGTATCGTTAGAGATGTTCCTTTGAAATATTACTACGATCGTCTTAGAAGAGTCTCTGTTGAGGTTTATGATTATTATTTCTCACCTTTGATCAACACTCCTTTCACCTTAGCCTTAGCCATACCAAAATCTCATGGTTACAGCTTCTTAAGGGTCGATGATGAAATTGACAGAAATAGGCATACTGGAAATGAATTGACCGATTTCTTCAAGGGAAATAATTGGAAGATTCATCCCAAATGGTAAGAATCGAAGAAAGATAATCATCGAAAACATAATTAAATATGATAATTATGCCAATTTACATAATTTGCTTATGTACAAAGTTTATAAACAAAATTAAATTCCCGCTTGAAATGTCGAAAATCACAGCCATTGTGGCGAAATGATAGAGCGATCTATTTGGAGAAGCTGATAGGTAATTAAAATCAGGAACTCAAAGTCTTCTTTTATTCTTGTTTGCGGGTCCAATAATGGAATTAACTTAATTGAAAGTTTAATCTTCAGGGAAATAAATTGTGTTCTTCGTGGGCTGTGTTACTGTTTCCTTTCGCTACTTTAATACCATCACTATTAATTGCGCTTACACAGCTTACTCGAGTGCCGGAACGTTATTATTGATTCAGTACAAGTTATTCAGTTCTCAAATTGTGATCTTCTTATTGTATCTTCTTTTCCATTTTACTTGAAAGGAAATACAGCAAAATAATTATTTTTAGATAGAAATTATAAGTAATTCACGATTTAGCTAATATGAGGACGAATAATCTTGAAAATCCAATGCCGGAAAACGTTTTTAATTGTTCACATGCCAGGGGATATTCCATCACAGGAAAATATAATAGCTGACAAAGAAACTGCACCACCCAGAAGGAGCTGTTTAAATTTCTAATTTTTTTTTCTGTGAAACATTGATAGCATAGCAAGGAGTAAATGATTGAATTTGGAGAAAAAAATCGTGAAGGTTTCTCCATGTAAACAATTTTTGTTACTCAAATCTTGTAGGTAGTCGTTTTTGCAAGTTTTTTAAATTTTACAACAAACCAGCTAATCGAGGAGATCCAAAGTCGATGTTCAGTTGTTGTGAAAATGCCTAGATTATATGTACCCGGAATGTATCGCCAGCTAAGTGAATTTGAAAGAGGTCGATTAATTGGTCTACGAGAGGCAGGGTTGTCATTTCGAGAAATCGCTAACCGTACGAACAGAAATCCAACTAATGTTATGAGATGTTGTCGAGCGTGGTTTGACAATGCCCAAAATCGAAGAAGAGTAGGCACTGGACGTCGAAGGGGCACAAATGAAGTTCAAGATCGACGTCTAAGACTTATGGCCATTAGAGACCGATTTGCGACAACTCGATCTTTGGCTAATTAGTGGTTAGGAGAACAAGGCCATCCTGTAACTGCAGCATTATCGACCCCATCTTGTGTTACCTCTGACGGTTGAACATCGCCGGCAACGATTGCAGTGGTGTAGAGAACGTCAACATTGGAATGTGGAATGACATCAGGTCGTCTTTTCCGATGAATCTCAATTCTCCTTGGCTGCACATGATGGCCGAAGAAGGGTTAGACGACGTCGGGGAGAAAGACGTGAACCTCAGTTTGATGTTGAGCGTCATGTACACCGGACAGTAAGCGTATGGGGTGCTATGCACATGCAAGTAGATTACCTTTAGTCTTTATTCGAGGTAACATGACAGCGCTGCGTTACCTGCAAGAAATAGTGGAGCCATATGTTCTCTCTTACCTTAACCGTCTCGAGGATCCAATATTTGCAAGATTATGCCCGACCTCATGTTGCCAGAGTTAGTTTAAACTTTTTCATAGCGACCCATGTGAACCATTTGCCATGGCCGCCCAGATCCCCCGATCTTTCGCCCATAGAGCATGTTTGGGACATCATGAGTAGAAGGATTATAAATTTACCCCAGCCCGCATGGACTTTGGCGGCTCTGAGACATGAAGTACAGGTAGTTTGGGATAGTATCCCTCAAAAAGAAAAGACCATCTTATTGCATCAATTCCAAGATGTATTGGGGAATGTATAGAAAATCGCGGTGGACAAACACATTATTAAGAAAAATTGTAAAACCTTCGTTTTTTCTCCGAATTTCAGTCATTTACTCCTTGGTATACTATTTATGTTTCACAAAAAAAAAAAAATAAACAGCTCCTTCTGGGTGCAGTTTCTTTGTCAGTTAGTATATAATTCAGAATATTACACGCGATAAAGGAAATAATAATCTTTTGTCTAGTATATAATTCAGAATATTACACGCGATAAAGGAAATAATAATCTTTTGTCCAAAGTTTGCACCTTTTTTGTGCAGAATTTCTATTGTCATCTTTACATTGTGCAGGTTCATTTCCGAGAATGAATTTTCACCTGCTCTAGATCTAATTGTGAATCTGAAAAGCTCGCTGTGCGAAACTGAAGTATTTACATCCTGATTTGAAAAACTTTTGTATACGACTCGCTGAAACTTGACTATGAATGTAATCGGACAGAAGCAGAAAATTAATTGAAAAACTTTCCAGGGTGTACTGTAAATACCATTACTTGGAGGGCCATGAGTTCCCTAATGCTGAGACTGAGCTTCTCCACTTTCTTGGAAGAATGTACGATCAGAATTTCAAATGGAGAAATCAGTATGAAGCAAGCGTAAAAACTGGAGATTTTGAGAAAGAAGATTTAGGAAAAGGTATGTTCAGTTTATAAAGGGATTTCCAATAAGAGATTTCATTTTGATATTAAAAAAAGTACTTTTTGAATATAAGTTCATTTCATTGTGAAGGGGAAGGTATGTCATTAACTTTAAAACTTTAATGGTCGCTACAGCTACGGTTGTAGTATTCACTATATACTTTTCATTAAATTTTCCAACAATTCGCACATTTGCGGCTGCATGTGCTCGATATCTTCACGAATTCCATATTCAAGGACTTGAATCGTTTGTACAGCATTGAGAAAGACCTCACATTTCACGTGGCACCAAAGAAAAAATCTGAAGGTGTTGAATCACAAGATCTCAATGGATAATTGTGATCATCTCCATATTTATGACTTTCACCATATTTGTAGTGGATTGTAACAATTTCAATGAGTTGTTGAAGCATGAAGTCTCCTTCGAAACTTTGACACTGCGAGATCCAAGAAGAATATGGATCCTAGCAAGAATATACTACACCTTCTCATTGGATTCCTCACAGGGCATTGTGGCCTTAGGAAATACCTCATGAGAATGGATCCAGAAGAAAATAACGAGTGCAAATTCTGTGGGGATGAGGAAGAAACTCCGATCACCTGGTGGGGGAATGCCTTTGGACAAGAAACATGTAGAAGTGAGGAATTAGCCTCCTTGAAGCCATCCCAGATACTGGAGTTCATTAGAACTCTGGAACTGGGATTGGGGGCACAATAGACCATTCGGTCGCAGTGAAACTTGACCTCAAATCTAAATTTAATCTAATGGAGCCTCTCATTTGAAATCTCTTTATTTGGGCTCAAGGCCAACAAGATATACAAAACGACATATTATATTTTTGGTGATTGTTTATAATAATAATAAATGTATTTGTGACCATCGATCTGTTTATAATAATTTTATGATTTTTCACATTTTTAGTGGAGTGCGGAAGAAAGAGCTTGAAGGAAGAAGATTATTACTGTGATAAGAAGTTGATTGAGAGATTAATTTTCGACGCAAGAAACACACAAGCTTCCTTCGACGAAACTTGGGGCTTCATGGAAGGCGAAGAAAACCTTTTTGACCGATACGCAGTTAAGATGCGATTTGTTGCCACAATGAGTGGGCTGACTAGATGGGAATATAAAAATGACTCCGCCATCGACGATGCCAAGTGAGTTTCAGTTGTTTTCCAGCCTCCGACGAGTCTGTTACTGTGGACGAGAGCTATACGATGCGATTACTTGCGAATCTGAGCGGGGACTGACGAATTTTAACTATGAATTTAGAATCAGAGCGATCTTGCAAATATACCAGTCTCTAATTACTAGCATGTAATTATCATCGTATCGGTTTGAAATTTGTAGCTTTCATCTGCTTGGTTCACATTGCTTCGCGGAAAATTTGAATACGGCTTCCTACTGAATTCAGAACTAGGGTGAAAAGCTCTAGTGCTTAGACTAATGTTGAATCAGTTTAAACACTGTGTGTCTTATAACAACTATTGTTAACTGCTTTGTCGACATATACATATGCCTGCTTAGTTGACTCAAAAATTTGTTTTCTATTGATAGAGAGTTTGGAGAGTTGCACTCAAGAGCAATAGACGAAAGATGGTATAAATCAGCTGTTCTTCAACATCAGTATGACAAAGAATCATTCGTCTACGCCATAGCTGATAATGAAGATAATGAAGAACATATTTTAGTCACTGGAAGTTATGCCATTTTCCCCAAAGATAAAGGTACAGAAGCACCTGGTAGTGTGGTTGGTTTTCAGTTCGGCCAAAAAGAATTGAGACAGAGGTTCAGAGAAATCACAACGAAACCATCTGTAAGTGATCGTAATAGCAAAAAATCTTCAATAGGTATAGTTATCTGTTTTTTTTTCAGAACGACTGTCCCCAATGTAGCACTTGCGTTACCCTCACTTGCTATATAGTTGATAATTCGGGTTATATTTTGGTAGCTAACAACGAAAACTTCGCTGGTCAGTTCTTTGGTGAAATTGAAGGAGATGTTATGGAGTCCATGCTTGAAGAACAAATTTACGAAGAGGTTATAATTTATGATTACCAGGCCTTGTGCGACATACAGAAAAAGACTTACAAGGTTACAACACCCGCACCAAAATCAGAGGTGATGAATTGAAAGGTTTTAGATTTAGATAAGGATTGTCGTCGATTGTTTAGAATCCAGCCTTTCGGAATTGCGAACATTTTTTTGAATACTCACTGAGATTCAAAGCATTCCACTCCTCGAAATCATTCAAAAGTTCATCAGCTTTTTAGTGGCGCAAGATGAATGAAGCCGTCGATGGCATCAGCTTTGCGTAGTACCTTTCACTTTCCAGTCAGAAAAAAAAAACGCCATCGTTAAGACCTACTGCCACCACTGATCATTTGAATTTTGGATTTTTTTTAATACATTCTTTTTTGCAGAAGCAGGTTCCAAATCAAAACCCAAACAACAAAACTGAAGGTTCGTATGCCATTCACAATAGCTGTAGCTTGTCTTGATCATTTTTTCCTCAGGTGCTGGCGCGGCTGAAGAAGAAGAAGAGATTGAAGATCACTTCTTTCCATGTGACAACGAAGTTCATCTTTATGTACTTAAACAACATTTGCTTCGAAGTCATAAATTCACTGGAGAATTCAAAGCCGTATTCGAAAATAAAGTTTTGAAAAGAAGGTAGGTATTCTATCTAATTATAAATATGATTTGTGGTGTATAAAATATTCATTTCTAGGGAATATTACGTGAAGACTATACCTCATAGTAATTTGATTTTGGTAGCAATAAATAACTCGTATGGAAAAGCCAGTGACGTAATATTTACCACTAGACCTAAGTTTGTTCAATATGATGTTAATTTTCCATGTTACAAAATAGAATTAAATAACTTACCTCGAGGTGCACCAAGAGGATGCTATTTCAAAAATGATAAAGTAAGTACCTATATGAGTTTCTGTTCAAAGATCACCTTAAGTTCGCTTACATTCTTCATGAAATATTTATGCAGCTTTTTGTGCTTCTTTTGTATCGAATTCTAATGAATAAACACCAAAGCATAAACCTTATTCAAAAATTTTATCATTCTATTCTGTTTTTATCATGATAACGCATTTTTGGGAGATATTATCGTTGTTTCGGAATTAATTTTATTTATATTTTCAGGAGAATGAGATTATGGCTTGTGGAAGAGCGGCTAAGAGGATCCTACACCCTCTGATAATTTCAATAAACCTCTGCGTTTTTTTCATACTTATCGTTAATATTATTCGATGATATTGTGATTGTAAGCTGAAAAAATCTTTTTATTACTTACTGATCATTTCTTCCTACACCACTGCTCCACCTAAAAGTTTTGCTCCGAAATTACTTCTGAAGATCAATTCATATCACGCATCCACCCAAAGTGGAAAGCTTTATAAATGTTTGGTTAACTGATATATATCTGCTCATCCATATTGGGGTTGGTGTTTATGAGGGTGTGTTTTAATTAATACTATGAATATGTTGATCCTTGAATATCAATGAAAAGTTAATTATACAAGGTTAACTGAAAGTCTATCCCAAATACAAACATATCGGGCCTAATCGATAACACATGCCAACAAAATAACAAAAAAAGGCTTGGTGTCGGAAACTGATTTTATATTTGAACGTTTTCGATGTGCTGACTTTGAAAACGCCAACAGTTCTTTTTTTTCAATCATCTCTAGGTTTTGAGATAGTTCTGGAGATAAAAGGCACAGGTATTGGGGTATATGGGCCTAAAACTAGGATCTCTAGATTCCTGGGAAGTTAGCCCTCTATCCTGCAAACCGAGACACTAGGTTTCTACACTCGCACCAAAGAGTGTCTCGAAAAAAGCCTCAAAGGGACGCGTATTTACATCAATACAGAGGGCATGGCCACGCTGAGGTCCCTGGAATCATATAGCCAGGGGTCTCTACTGACATGGGAGTGCTGTAATACCATGATGCAACTGGCTAGAGTTGCATCATGTAATAAAGTAACTCTACTATGGGTACCGGAGCATTGTGTTATTGAAGGAAATGCAGAAGCCCATCAAAAAGGGTATCACCTGTTGGTCCTGAGCCCTTCTGTGGGCTTGGAAAATACCAATACAAGACAGCAGTCCAACAATAGGAGAGGGACAATAGGAAAACCCTCTGGAGGAATACTCCGGGTCTTGCTCAGACGAAGAAATTTGTGGACCTTCCACAGAGGCTTTTACCGACCTATACCATAAAGCTCCTGAAGCTCACACGGACTGATCTTCGGGTAATGGTGGGACTGCTAACATGACAGTTGACACTTGTTGGTCCTGAGCCCTTCTGTGGGCTTGGAAAATACCAATACAAGACAGCAGTCCAACAATAGGAGAGCGACAATAGGAAAACCCTCTGGAGGAATACTCCGGGTCTTGCTCAGACGAAGATTTTTGTGGACCTTCCACAGCGGCTTTTACCGACCTATACCATAAAGCTCCTGAAGCTCACACGGACTGATCTTCGGATAATGGTGGGACTACTGACAGGACAATGTTGGTACAAATACCGTTTGTAGTGCATGGTTAACTCAGCATATGAGATCTGTAGACTCCGTGGAAAGGAGATAGAAACAGCCGAACACATAGTGTGCATATGCCTGGAGCTGACTGTCCTAAGAACCACTCACATGGGAAAATTCAGTTTTGGATACTCACGAAGTAATCCAAGGTTCCTGAGGATGTCGTCAGTTTCGTTAACAGCATCGATGGCCTGACTGGGTTTGTATGAGTAGGTTTCCTTTCGAAATGGACCACTTTTGTTCAAAATGACAGTAGGTTCACTGAGCATAAAAAGAAACCGAATGGATTGAACGAAACTTCTAATCTACAGGGTTTTCCTAAATTGGACGAACAAATGAAAATGACAGATTCCTCGAATCATTTTGTCCTATAAGCATGGGCCCGCTAATGCTTCGTTTGCTAGATACAGGTTGCTAAAGTTTGACTTTTTTTCAAGTATTCTTCTCATAGCACGTTTCCTTCACAAGATATTCAACTTAAATCTACAGCGTGACTTGTCCGCTTCTTTCTCACACAGTAGGAACCGTACTACACTTTTGGGTTTTTTGTAGTTTTGTAGTATCTACTACCTATTTCGAGAAAAAAAAGTCAAACCCAAATTATTACGAAGATGCAGTTAGCTGTGATGAATATATTAATTAGTTTTGTAACTTATTTATCGAATCTGTCGCGAAGATCAATAAAGATTCGATAAACTGGTATAATCACCACAAACAACTAGGACTACACAAAACATCCTGTATCTCGAAAACAAAGCTTTTGCAGGCTCACGTTTATGGGACTTTTTTTATTCATCCAAGGAATCTCTCATATTCCTTTGTACCTCCAATTTAGGATCAACCTGACTAGGAACATGGTAATAAAAATGAAAGAACTGACATTTCAATTTATAAGAGATACAAGAGCAATCGTTTTATTCTCATGATGCTCCAACAAAGCTAAACACTTTTTATGATAGCAAATCAAAACAGGAAATATAAGCCTGTTTTTTATTGAGAAGACCATTATATTTCAGATTCTTATTTCCAAAGTTAACAAAGAGGAAAAATTCTGCATGCACGTGTTCTTATTTCTTCATAATTGTCTATTTTTATGAACTCCCTTTTCCAGAGTCTGCATAATAAATATTGGATTAAGTTACTGAATACAACGTTTGACCCGGAAAACAGGGATGGACAATAATAAGGGTAGGCGGGGATCTTCGACATGAAATGAATATTCGACGTCTTATGATCTTTCATCAGATGAGTGAAATAAATTCTCTCAGGAATTTTTTTGTGTATACTTCTGTATAACTGGATTCTGAAAATTTTGGGTGCCCAAAAATCATGGGCCCAGGGAAAATCACCCCAATTCCCCCTCTCGACGGGCCTGTTCATTGAGCTTCATTATTTCAAATGATCTCATTACATACAGCAATCAGCCAAGCATACAATCAAGTGGAGTCAATCAGTCAGGTCCTACTGCGCTGTCCAATCTGTAGGTACATATTTCCTGAATCAGGTAGGACGTATGTTTTAGGATATCTCATTAAATGCAATCAAATATTGATTGAGTATTGATTAATTAGTCGTCCAATTGCATTACGAGTTCAATTTCTGATTTAACCTTCACGGAACAATTTTTGATGTAGGCATGCGTATTTGCTTCTAATTACTCTGCAAATTCTATTGGATGAACTGCAGCACCATCTGAATCTGGATCAATTGCATTTAGGGTGATAGGCAGTCCATAATCAATCGATTAATCTTTTAGGGTAGAGGAATAAACATGTTATTGACGTTTCAATTTAGCTTATGAAGAAACCTTTTTGGATAATGAAAATGTTACCGTATGAACAATGTCAACTACAGGGTGACCCACGAAAACCTGACGTTTGTTATATAGTGTGTTTTTCTCGAAAAACATTATTCTGTCAATTCTGGCAATTTTCATTCTCGTGACAGTTCTCAAATTTATAGTGTCTAAGTTTTTGGAAGTACGCAACGCTTTCAAGGTAGCACCACAAAGGAAAAACTCAAAAAGATAGGTCTGGCAAACTTAAGGACCAAGGAATGTCACACAAACAGGAAAAGGAAGGCCGCCTGGATGCTTGTCCACTCCTTTCAGGATGGGGAAATGAGTCTAAAGATTAAATCGCTTTTATCTTTCACCAAGATTAACTACATGCATTCAGAAAAATCTTCTCGTTGGTGGTTCTCTTGGCTGTAGTTGTTAGAGTTAGACGATGGACATTTTGTAAGAGTGTATCTTCAATATTCTACGCTCCAATTCACGATTAAATTTTAGTTCTTACACGTGTCGCCGTGCTCCTTATCAAGACTAACCTCACTCTGCGGATTATTCTTTGTTCTCAGTAAGCGTAGATTCATGTAGTTTTATTCACGATGTTGCCACATCTTGTCGAATACCTTCTCCATAGAATGTATTCGACAAGATGTGGCGCCAAGATTTATCTAGGAAATGAGTCTGATAAAAACAGTGCACGTGTGCACGCGTAGGTACCTAGAAAACAGGAAATTCAAAGTCGACATAGAAAGACTAGCAAATAAGGTGTTTCATAAGGCTTTGAAATAGCTCCTTTACTAATCTCCAGGAGGACGTTGATAACGTTCAATCATTGAGAACGTTGTATAGTGCAGATATATGAGACGATCTCAAGCTAGGAACCATAGCAGAGATAACAGAAAGTTTAGAGAAACGAATGAAAGAACATACAAATACCGAAATGAGCAGAATATTAGCCAGAATGACTGATGAAAAGGCACATAGGAGGGCAGCTTATCCTGTCAGGCGTAGAAGGCGTGATGAAGAAATACTGGTTCTTTGAAGATCATTTAGGAGCGTAACTTTATTGACATTTTTGAATGAAAAGCATCTTGTTACGGAGGCTCCTAGTTGACTCTTCCAAGCCGGTGCCTGTACAAAAAATTAAAGGATAACATGTTGTATTATCAAAAAGCCATAGTCATTATGTCATCAAAAACCCAATTCGAAGCACTTCTGTAGTCACTGTGAGCAATGTTATCAGTCAGCTTCGTTCCCGCATTCACTTACCTACACCAATAGGGTGGTTGGGAGTTTTTCGAGCTTCGGTATATACAAAGGAGTGTCCCATGAAATCATCAACCCCTCTATTTGGTCGTTACTACGCATACTCAATCCACACCCTGTCGGATTGTCCCTGACCTATATCATCTAACGATTTTCTGCGTTTTCTTTTTTAGCACTGAAAATATTCGGATATAACGGTTAGGATGGGATTGATATCTTCACTAAGTGTTTGATGGTATATCTCACCCCCCTAGAAAGGGGTGATTTCTGCTGTGAAGATCTGACTAACGTAAAATCGATGCCTAGCTGAGGTCATGGACTTCGAGTCGCCAGTTTGGAAATTTAGAACTCGGTGACTAACCGCAGGGCTCCCTAGAGGATATTACAGTATTGAAGTTCAGATTGAGGAGCTTAACACTTGACTTGATGCGAATATTTCTGTTTCGTTCAGACGATTTTTCTGAGACACCGTGAATTTTTTACGGAGGGTGTTCATAATTTCCACTATCTCACGGATTATGTCAACTCGAAGATGAATAGTTTAATTCCGCAAGGTTCTACCCAAATTTATTATTAAATAATCGTTTGCTTCCTCGCGCTTGTTCAAATTTTTGTTCAAATATTACAATTTCGTCTGAAAACAAATCTGAAGTAAAAACTTCCTGGGTTGTGAGATGGCATGAAAACATAGAATAACATAATTTACAATTTTTTCAAAAATTCTTCGTCTTTGTTGTATCTTCTCGTATTTTTTCGACCATCCCTGTATATAACCGAAGACATTTGAAGCAATTAAGTTAGCCCTCTAAGATATAATCTCTTGTTTATAGGGTCAACAGGAAAATTTGATATTTTTTTTCGTGTAGAATTCACTTAGGCAATTTTTTAGATAATTCATTTTATTAAGGAGATGTTGATACTTGCAGGAGTCACTACATGAACTGGTAAATGAGGTATTGTACTGAATGGAGGATGACACTCAAATTCCGTGTAAGTATAGACGACACTAGTGCCAACTCGAAAAAAAAAGGATTTTGACAATTTTGACCCAACGTCATTCAGATCTGTTCAACTTCCTAGGTCAAAAACATAAACATCTTGATTAAATATTTATTGTATAATCTGTGAATACTCAAAAGAATAAGTAATGAGAATATTCATAAAACACAGTTTTGTTTTTCATTCATTCAATATTTATTCAATCAGCAAACATTCATCTTTTTTTCATAAAAACAAGATATATGAACATTAAAATGATTTCGTTTATGACAATCGAATATTCAAAATTTAACAACTACAAACCTTACGACCTTGTCTTGGAGCATTTAATTCAGTAACATTATGCCTGTAGGTCATGTTTTAAAAGAGAAAAATTATTCTAGATTTCATCTCAAATTTAGGGTAAATGTAGGCAATGGGAATCAGTAGGCAATGGTAATCACCCCAAAATAACAAAAATCGAGCGCGAACCACCGATGCCAACATAACTAAACGATAGCTATACGCCATTCCTGTTCGCAGCCGGTAATTCACTCAGTTCGAGCGATGCGTAGGAGTGAGACGGGTGTGAGAAGGTTTCGTGTTATTTTCATCTAATTTTTCGAGTTGATAAATCCGAAGGTAAGTCACAAAATAATAAATATTTATTTCTGTACATGCAAAGTGTAACAGTCGTAGCATTTTAGTGTCCAATTCAACAGCTATATTGTTGTTATAACCTATATTATATTTGCCAGGGTTCTTTCCCCCGCTTTTTGCCTATGTAGGTAATCGGAATCGGGTGATCCCAATTACCTACATAGTGATCCCCATTGCCCACACTACTTAATCTCGGTAAAACAGTATGATTTTTTGTTTTTAGATGCCGAAAGTACGTCCTAGAACGACTAATAAAGCTAACTGGACTATGGAGGACCTGCAAAGGGCTATAAAGCTCATCGTCGAACAAAATTATTCTATAAGAAATGCCGCGAAGACCATGAATATTCCATTTGCCAGTCTTTACAAGAGGTACAAAAAAAAATTTGATAAGGCACCTCGTCTCGGCCGTCAAACTGTCTTCACTCCTGAAATGGAGAAAGAATTCGCGGACATAATCAAGAAAATGGCCAACATATTCTACGGCTGCACCCCAAATCAAATAAAAAGAGCAGCGTTTGAATACGCTGAAGCCCTAAATCTGAAACACGATTTTAATAAGAGTACAAGATTGGCTGGTCGAGTTTGGTTTGAGGGATTCATTGCCAGAAATAATATTTCTGTAAGGAAGCCCGAAGCTACTAGCATCAATAGAGTTACAGCCTTTAACAAGACTGAAGTTGGACGATTCTACAATCTGCTAGAGGAACTAATGGAGAAGTACAAATTTTTGGCTAAAAATATTTACAATTGTGATGAAACCGGCATCTCTACCGTCCAAGAGCCTGAAAGAGTATTAACTGCAACGGGACAAATGAGAGTAGGGTCCATAACAAGTTGGGAGAGGGGTAAGAATATCACTATGCTCTGCGCTATGAGTGCTGGAGGTGGATATGTCCCGCCGATGTTCATTTTTCCCCGAAAGAGGATGACCCCGACTCTTGAAAAGGATGGACCAACAGGAGCAATATACAAATGTTCGGACAATGGATGGATAAATGAAGAACTTTTCCTTCAATGGCTCAAACATTTTACCCAGTACGCCAAACCTTCTGCAGAAGAGCCGATACTATTAATACTGGACAATCATGCTAGCCACAGTTCACTGGCCATCTTTGAGTATTGTAAGGAAAACTATGTCCATATGCTATCTCTTCCACCCCATACCTCTCATCGCATGCAGCCATTAGATGTGTCCTTTTTTGGTCCATTCAAAGCTGCATATAGAAGAGAATGCGATTTATTCATGAAGAGCCAACTTTTACAAAGAATAACACCCTATGATGTTGCTTCGTTGGTCAAAAAAGCGTTCTCTAATGTTGCCTCCATGAGTAAGGCCGAAGCAGGATTCAAAGCAACGGGCATATTTCCGATAAATTCCAATGTTTTTTCAGATGAAGACTTTATAGCAGCTGAAGTCCTACAGTCAGAGCCAATCGTTGTTCAAGATCTTGCTGACTCTATTTTAGGATCGCCTTCTGTTGGTGCTGTTGCCTCCGTATCATCCATAACAGCTACTATCGAGCTAGAACAAAATAGTCCTATTCCAAGTACATCCACATATTGTCCCACTACATCTGAACGAGTGACTACACGGTTGTCTCAATTTGATATACCATCAACATCTAAGGATCTGACAAGTGTTCAAAATTTCATTCAAATGCCTAAGAAAGTAACAGTTGCCAAGAAAAGACAAGGAAGACAAACACAGCACGCAACGATTTTAACATCTACACCTATCAAAGACGCCCTAGTTGAAAAAGAAAATAAAAAGAAGGCCAAAGCTTTGAAAACTCAAGGAAAAGGAAAAGGAATAGGGAAGAAAAGCAAGCCACAGGAGATCCGTCGTGAGAAGGTAAAGAAGAAAATACTGCAGGACTCCAATGATACTTCGATGTCAGACGTGAATACGGATGAGTTATGCCAGGATGACGAAAACGATGATACAGAAGATGCAAGCAACTTGTGTCTTGTATGTGCTGAATTTGGACGAAACAATGAAACATGGTACCGATGCACTTCTTGTGGGCACTGGGCTCATGCCGATTGTACTGGATGGGACTCTGCGTACAATTATGTGTGTGATATGTGTTGATCACCATTGTCCACATGCTGATCACCATTGCCAACCGGTGTTGACAATTGTGATCAAACTGAAATTTTTTTAAATTTTATATTGTACCAAAACTAATAAGCCAAAGTGATTAAAGTTGATCTCAGTTGATAGTATAGTAAGTAAAGTTTATAATAAGAACAGAGCAATAAATAGTTGATTCATATATTTGATTTTATTTTCATTTTCGCTTAAGTGATCCCCATTACCTACATTTACCCTAAGCCTCCAAAATTCTTATATTGAATTATCAAGGCAGGAATATTACACCCAATAAAAGTGGATTTATATCGCGAAATCTCCTGCAACCAACACTTATAGTTTCTCAAACGCTCTGAACAGCGTCCGACGGCAAGCGAAGATACCAATTCTTCCTTATTTCCTTTCAAGTTTCTCTGTCTGTATTTATAGGAATTATGGAAATTCAATAAAAGGAAGCATTTTCTCTCTGTTCGATTCTAAAGATTAATTTTTGCGAATAATTAACCAAACATTCGCTGAATATGAATTGAAACTTGTGACTAAAGTTTTGTGAGAAATCTGTATAACCCTTTTGCATGTATATTATATATCACAAGATTTTTCTCTATTGGCTTATCATTCTGTATGAAATAGCTACTCAAAATCCTAAATAAAGCTTGTTCTACAAAATGGCGAATGCGCCACGAGCTAACTGAAAATCAATGACGAGATTTCACTATGTTCTATCAATCCCAAAAAAAACGAATTTTCGATAACTTTATCATAATAATACATGAGTTACAAACTAACTAGTAATTATTGAGAATAGATATATATCATTACCCATAAACTGTAGTCGAAGTTTCAGGATCTTTATCACTTTCCCGTTGGGTTAAACGTTATACAGAATATTGATGTTGTGGGAGGAAAATCATGGAATATTGGTGAATTCAATATACTCCAAATGATATTAGTATGCTCGATGTCCTTCAGAAATCGATCTGCCTTTTATTCAGTAATATTAGAGATAATTTTTGCAGACTGTAATTACTCAAATAGAATTAGCATAATTGGAAGTTTTAATATCCTTTGAATACCAAATCAAGTGTTAACATACTATTAACTCTTACATTCTATCACTTCGAATTTAATACTCTACTTTTCTATCTATTATAGGTTTCAATTTGATTATTCAATGACAATTTTAATGACGATACCAAAAAGTTGCGTATTGAGAAGATTCTGTTATTTCATTTAATATAAAAGATATTATGTTTATTAATTCCAAACTCGTACCCATATTACGATTTCCGTTATCTGTATGGCTCCGATAGAAACATTATAAATTCACTGCTTTACTGCTATGGAAACATAAAAAATATACAGGTATGTATAGATATGTACACTCGAACTGTAAGCTATGAATGATTGAAGTAATATCACGAATACTTTTATTATTCTGACCGCTAATATTCATTCATAAATTATTGATTTTCTATGAGGGTAACTGAAAGGTCATCGACTTCAACGAAAGTAGATAATAATATTAGTCTGTCAGGTATGATTTCACTCAGAGAGCGGATAGGCATATTCAATATTCAATGAAACTCCTACTTTTGATTTAATCCTACTTGTAATGAAGCTTTATCTAAGATGGATGGTATATCCTGTTGGTGACTTTTATATTTGAGATTTTTACCATCATCGTTGAAGAAAACCATTTATGTTGTATAAAATGTTATTAACTTCAAACAATAAAGAATGTGTAGCTAAATCTAAGTATTAGCAGAGGAAATGTGAACAGGGCATCATACATTTCAAAAAATTACACTTTCAACTCTTTTTATTCCGTAATGACCTAATTTTTCAGTAGAAATTCATGATTGATACTAACATAGGCTTTTGAAAGGTCTAAAAACAAGAGACATTTCATGATTCTCATGTGCATTCAATACATTATCAACATATTCAAATATAGCAGGTTTTTATATCCCAAACTATGTTGATTTTCTCTGAAAATGTTATTTTCAATAAGAAATTCCATCATTCTATTCTATTCATTATACTAATAGGTCTGAAATTTTCATTTGAATTTGTATCACTTTGTTTATGCAAAGGTGTTACCACTGATAACTTCAAAAGGTCTTAAAAAGGTGTTTATTAGCCTTAGATGAAAACTGCCGTAATACCATAAAGCAACTGGGCAGAGGCAATGAAGTAACTCTATTATGGTTACCGGAGCACTATCATATTGGAGGGAATAAAAAGCCGATGAACTTACGAAAAGGGCATCAAGATTGGCACATGTTGGTCCAGTGCTATTCTGAAGGCTTGGAAGTACCAATACAAGACAGCGGTCCAACAATGGGAGAGGGACAATAGAAAAACCCTCTGGAGGAATACTCCGGGTCTTGCTTAGGCAAAGAAATTTGTGGTGCTTTCACCGACCTATACCAGAATGCTCCTGAGCTGAGCTTCGGGTAATTGTAGGACTGCTGTCAGGACACTGTCGGTGCAAATACCTTCTGCACCACATGGATATAGATCTGCAGACTCTGTGGAATGGAGGTAGAAACAGCCAAACACATAGTGTGAAAATGTCCAGGACTGACTGGCCTAAAAACCACTCACATGGGAAAGTCAGTTCTGGATACTCACAACGTTATCCAAGGCTCCTAAGGATGTTGTCTCCCTGGGTTTGTATGAATTGGTAGGGTATAGAACAAAATATTAACTTGGTCACAACTTTTTCCTACTAGAAACCATTTGTTATTCAAAATTGAGCGTTTGTGATTGGTGAAAATTAAGTCGAGGGTCGGAGTTCTAAACAGCTTCCAACTATGTACCCGTACCCCAATTCCGTCTGCATTCAAAAAGAGTCATTTCATGCTTTAATAACTGGTCAAGTGATGTTCGTACTCCTGCTCGTACAGCCACAGAAGAAGCCTTTGATTCTGGTACCCACGCAGTACGAATACTATTATTCGATTCCTTTTCAAAATTCAAAGGCGATGGTTCACGTCTCGTTGCTAGATTAGATAAAAGTACTTTATCCTTATCAGCATAAGTGGTCTTCGGTTTGGGATTGTGTTTTGTCTTCTAAAGACGTCTCCATTCGCAGCCTGTAAGTCAAACTCTTAATGTCATTTCGTAACGTTGATTTGCTATGAAGTACAAATGTATCTTCTTGGCCTTTCAGACATTGAATGTTATCCCAGAAATTCCAGATATTTGCCTGGGTTTTCTAAATACGGTACCATACTTGTCATTAATGAACGGCGCTCTTTTATCCTAGAAAATAAATCTTGAACAATTTCTTCACTCAATGTCGAGTTATAATGACTTTCCAATTTGCTGATCATGAATCGTAGAGTAATTTCAGCAGCAACTAGTGTTGTATCTTAGTCTGTAACGTGGTCCGTGAGTGGTTTATTGCTATCTGAGATGTTTGTGCTTTTATGGTCTAATATGCAATTTTAATATTGAATCATGCAGATCCCGCATGGAAAATCACGTAATTTTGATCCCACGGAATTTCAGAGGGATCCCTCTGAAATTCCGCATTTGCGGGATAGGATTCCCTAGTTGCCATTCCCGGCTGGCTAACAGAACCGTAACGACCCCGATTCAGAGGAATAATAATAATAGAAAAAAAAAACAATTCCAAATAATCATCATATTTCTTCAATGTTTTCTCTCAAAATCTCATGAAATTCCATTCGGCTGATACAATCTTCTTGGAAAATTCCTAAGATGATTCTAAGTTCATATAATTTTGAAAATACGTGTATGTGTACGGTCCGGAATATCAATTTCTTAAGGAACTTGAGTTCTGTATATCGATTCCCTTGCTTCTACAGAGGCACATACATTTAAATACCTCTCGATCTTTTTTTCGGGTGGACGAAAGCTCTCTTTATGGCCATGATAGCATTATATATACGTTTATGCAACCGGATTACCCGAATGGATGAAAAATATTCAATACTGTTTGGACCGACGGACCTTGTTGGCAAGGATAAGCACAAATAAATCGGCCAACCCGCTGCATCCCAGCCTGGGATGTTTTCAAATACCATTCAATAGTATTAACTTTTTATCCACTCGAATTCATTTTCGTAGACAGGTAATTCTTACTCTGCTAAAAGCCCTCTCGAAAAGCTAAGTGGAAATAAAACTACGTTACGAATATGATACAGATCCCAGAGATGAAGATTTGCAGAGGTAGGGATGTACTCTCCTCTTGTTTGTATTTGGACTTTCCCTTTCACAGGGCAGAGGGGAAAACTTTATTGGAATTCTCGATGTATTTCTGTCCAACGCATTGATATTACATAATGGGATATCGACCTGTCAGCTCTGTATAGATGTGATAGTAATATTTTGTTTTTGAAGGCAGGTCGGTAGAGCAAGAATCTTGGTATCATCCGGCTGATACTAAATATTATTATACATAAAGATTTGATCACTATTCAAATGCTGTAACAGTTTTTGTATTTGTCCGATGTCTAACTTCCATGGCCTCCTTTCATTCCACTACGTTTTTTCCAAATTTTTGAGCTCATCGCAGTCCGAATTTTCTTCATCCAAGTGTTCTCGGTTCTCCTCTGCAACCACCTTGATATTTTATTCTTACACCTATTCATACAAACCCAAGGAGACCTTCGATACTGTTGACGGAGCTAATGACATCCTTAGGACCCTCAGTTGTAACTTCGTGAGTATCCAGGACTGACTTTCCCATATGAGTGGTTCTTAGGCCAGTCAACTGTACGAACTGTCTTCAGCTGTTTCTACCTCCTTTCCAGATAACTTGCAAATCTTATTTGCTGACTTGCCTATGCAGTACGAAAGATATTTGTACCGACAGTGTCCTGTCAGCAGTCCCACCATTACCCGAAGCTAAGGTCTTGGTAGCTTCAAGAGCCTCCGAAATCATCAACTTGACTAGCTATAGTGTCAGTTACAGTACAGGGGATATAATATTCACATACATGTTTAACATAAAGCTCATGATCTCGATTTATCTCGGCTATATATTCTCCATCATAAAATCCTGAATGGACTATCCAGATAACCTGCAAATCTTATCTGCTGGCTTGCCTATGCAGTACAAAAGATATTTGCAGCGACAGTGTCCTGTCAGCAGTCCCACCATTACCCGAAGCTAAGGTCTTGGTAGCTTCAAGAGCATCCGAAATCATCAACTTGTTCAGCTATAGTGTCAGTTACAGTACAGGGGATATAATATTCACATTCATGGTTTTACATAAAGCTCATGGTCTCGATTTATCTCGGGTATATATTCTCCATCACAAAATCATGAATGGACTTTCCAGTTAACCTGCAAACCATATATGCTGACTTGCCTATGCAGTACGAAAGATATTTGTACCGACAGTGTCCTGTCAGCAGTCCACCATTACCCGAAGCTAAGGTCTTGGTAGCTTCAAGAGCCTCCGAAATCATCAACTTGCCTAGCTATAGTGTCAGTTACAGTACAGGGGATATAATATTCACATACATGGTTTTACATAAAGCTCTTGGTCTCGATTTATCTCGGCTATATATTCTCCATCATAAAATCCTGAATGGACTTTCCAGATAACCTGCAAACCTTATCTGCTGACTTGCCTATGCAGTACGAAAGATATTTGTACCGACAGTGTCCTGTCAGCAGTCCACCATTACCCGAAACTAAGGTCTTGGTAGCTTCAAGAGCCTCCGAAATCTTCAACTTGACTAGCTATAGTGTCAGTTACAGTACAGGGGATATAATATTCACATACATGTTTAACATAAATCTCATGATCTCGATTTATCTTGGCTATATGTATATTCTCCATCATAAAATCCTGAATGGACTATCCAGATAACCTGCAAATCTTATCTGCTGGCTTGCCTATGCAGTACAAAAGATATTTGCACCGAAAGTGTCCTGTCAGCAGTCCCACCATTACCCGAAGCTAAGGTCTTGTTAGCTTCAAGAGTCTCCGAAGTCATCAACTTGCCTAGCTATAGTGTCAGTTACAGTACAGGGGATATAATATTCACATACATGGTTTTACATAAAGCTCATGGTCTCGATTTATCTCGGCTATATATTCTCCATCACAAAATCCTGAATGGACTTTCCAGATAACCTGCAAATCTTATCTGCTGACTTGCCTATGCAGTACAAAAGATATTTGTACCGACAGTGTCCTGTCAGCAGTCCCACCATTACCCGAAGCTAAGGTCTTGGTAGCTTCAAGAGCCTCCGAATAATCAACTTGCCTAGCTATACTGTCCGTATCAGTACAGGGGGTTTAATATTCACATACATGGTTTTACACAAAGCTTGGTCTCGATTTATCTGGGCTATATATTCTCAATCACAAAATCCTGAAAGGACATAATTTGAAACTCCGCAATACAATGCCTAGGCTGCATATTCTCATTAACCGAGTTATTCAGGATTGGAACGCTTTATCAAATGAATTGGTGATTGATTATATAATACAGTAAAGTTTAATGTAGGTAATGAAAACGACGTGTGGTAGCAGCTTCGCCAGGTATATAAAAGCAAATAGATTATTGTCTCTGAACAAACCTTTAGGTACTCGATCTGTTGTTAACTTGCAAAGGGAAATGGATACTTTACTCCAATTCTGGGCGATCTTATCATCAGTTGTCACTAACTGATATCAAACACTTCAAAGAATTCATTGTAACCATAAAATATGCCATTGTGTGTAATTAAATAAACACTTTAAGTGTTGAATTATACTCATTTATTGATTATTGTGTCATCATAAACAAGGAATAGGTGCAAACCTGCGTACGAATTCTTCAATTGTTTTATATGTAGCGATCTCAAAGAAGAAATCAGAATTCGAAAGGCCAACGTTATTCTGATTAATTTCATATCTTTAATAATGTCTCCAAATATTCATTCAACAACATGACATTTCCATGCCTTTTCTTTGACGTCATAGTCTGCAACTCGTTCAGTGTTAATGAACTTTTGAAAGAGGTGAAGGAGAACGAAGGTTATTCTTGTACAGAGAACTTGTCTCTGTACATTACCGATGATTGATTTGGGGATCATAACAATGAAAGACATTTTATTGATTGAATTTTTGGGTCACAAAATTCAAACACAACGAAATGCAGAGGTTTGCAGAGATCTTTTTTTGAAGAAATCTTTAATGATTTCGAAAAGTGATATCACCACTCAAAACGATATCATTGAGAATTAAATTGAAAATATAGAATTAAATGAGTTCTGAAAAACATAACATCATAATGAGAAACCTTAATGCTATAAAAAGCCGTTGAAATAGAAAATAAATCATAAAATGGCTCAAAATGGCTACCACTCTGCTCAATGCATTCCTGTGCTCATTTGATTAGACGACTTATTGATTATCTTATCATTTAATAATTATTTTTCAATCTGTTGCAAGCGTCTTCGATTCTCTGAAGAAGTTGCATTCTATCGTTTATTCGTGTCGAGTAAACTTCTGATTTTAAGTAACTCCAAACAAAATAATTGATAGTATTCAAGTCGGGGCTCCTTACAAGCCAGTAATGAGGTCCACCCTTTACCTATCCAATGATTCGGAAAATTTTCGTTCAAGAAATTGGTCACAAAGGCCCTGAAATAAAGTGCAGCCCCATCGTGTTAAAAATACATATCTACGCATCAATAGCTGCATCCAGCAAAACAGGTAAAATATTTTGAAAAAAATCAAAATGAACTTCGCCAGTTAAAAATGGTGGTAGCACGTACGGAACAACAAACCTATTATTATAAACACCACACCAAACATTAAATGAAAACCTGTTTTAGAAATGGGCCTGTTTTCTAGCAAAAGGATTTGGTTTGGCGCAGACATGTGATTTTTTGAAATTATTAATACCACCTCTGGTATTATCTCTGGTGCTTCATCCACCTAAAAACTAATCGAGCCATTTCATCACCTAACCTAACTATAACTTCTGAACTTTTCCTATTACTACTAGTATTATTGAGTATTGAAATCGCATGCGGAAGTTCGAGAAATACCTTGCCCCTTTAGTTTTTTCCTCTATTCAAATATCCTATCAAATTCAAGAAAGTTTTATATAGAAGGTGTTCATTTTGGGTTGAATATTCTTTATCAATTTTTCCTAGGCCGCACCTGAAAAAAAGTCAGTTGCTATGTCTGTTTGAAATAGTTGTTGCAGAGAATAAACGTATCAAATATCATGAAAATATATAGGATGGTTCGAAAGTTATGGGTAATTGAAGAAATTGACGAAATCAATAAAACACTCTGTATATAGATTATAAAGGTTATTCTGTCTTACTTCTCTGTCCTCTTCCCTTAGCATTCGCCCATTTACCGTTGAATTTTACCCTTTATGTAACTAAAGAGACAAGTTACCGATATAATTACATAAACTTTCATGATGAAATTGGTTATCGATTATCGATATATTAAGAATTAAAATACATAGATTTTAAAGGTTAACAGAGACAGCTCCAGTCGAACAGGACAGGAAACCACAAAATTAAAAGGATATAATACAATACTTTATTCTATCAGAAGTCATCAAGTTAATTGGAATCCGTATTATTGGTATTATTAGTTCTGATGACCTATTTGAGATGTTCAACAGCACAAGTTGAACATCTTATAAGTTTATATAAGTTTTATAGATAAATGAGTTTTTTCATCTCTTAATACGATTCACTCCGAAATACATGTTGGAATTGAAGTTCGAATCCCACACAACGTGATTGAAATACAAATTCATAGCCAATATTTATTTCTTAAGGAGTTCAAACCGATTCATCAAAAACGGTTGAACCATCCTTCTTGAGTCATATCACGTCCTTACATGTTCAGTATACTTCGACAATAATTTATGGCCTACTTGGGATTGTTATCGCTTTTTCCATTTCCTTGGCAAATTTCCGAAGTTTATCTGTTGAATATCTCGTAGAAAATTCATGACATAGTAATCAAAAATAAATATTAATCATTCTACGTTCAGACTCGTTCCCATTATTTCATGATCGTCTCATAGAAGTGAGGCCTGGAATATATTTCAATATATATTGTTGACGATAGGAAGGAAACAATTTGATGAGATAATTTCGTCGAATTTTTAAGAAAAATGTTTTTCTAGGCTCAGCACTTATCGCGAAAATTGTTAGTCGTTCTCTTTTAAAAGCTGAGAGACTCATAAGTATCAAATTATTGCATACAAAATCTTCACTTTTAAATGTATCTATTGGATTCACCTATACGTGTTTATTCGACTAGAAATACTATTTCAACTGACAAAAGTCTATATCATTTGCATATTTATTTCACAGAAGAGTAAGAGTAGTTTTTGTGTGCTCATAAAGTAACGCGTAACATTCTTTATTAGTTAAATTAACAATATTATCAAAAATACTTATTGTTTAGCGGCAATTGGTTTGAATGTAACACCCTGTAGTTTGTTACATTTTTAGATTAATAAAAATGAGCTGTTTCCAAACATGTTTGGTACTAGCAGACAGAATATGAAAGAAAGTATTTCTTATTTTCATACATTTCTATTAATCTAAAAATGTAACAAACTACAGGTTGTCACATTCAAACCAATTGCCGCTAGACAATAAATATTTTTGATAATATTGTTAATTTAACTAATAAAGAATGTTTCGCGTTACTTTATGAGCACACACAAAACTATTGTATTTTGTCCACCCTCTACCAATTGGAATCAATATGTGATACATTTTTGGAATCAGCTCAGCTAGAGCAATCGGACAATCGGAGACAAAATGGAGGTGTTCCATTTGAAAAAATGACGGTGACGTCATTACTCGAAAGTAATTCACCCTGTATATTAGATTATTATTCTAAAATACTGTAAATTAAAATAAAAATCGAAGTGTTTCAGGATTATTCCTTAAAATGTTCTGTTCAGCTAAAAATGAATTTGTTCCAAACTTTACCGACACAGTGTATATCAAACAGATAGACAAAAATGTGATAATTTGATATTTATATTGAAAAACCATCAAGCAGACGCCTTCGACACTTGAAATCTTATCCAAATTCTCAGATATGAACGTATCAACTCATCATCCTTTCAATGAAGTCTGCAAGCTCTCTTGATTCTGCTTGAATTTAGATCTAAATCGTATATATTTCAGGAGAAGAAGTTCTGTATTGTTATTATCATTTTTATTATTACTATACAGAGTGTCCCGTAAAGACCACGTCAAACCAAGGGAGAATGTAGATCAAAGGATAACCCACCTGCTATGACAAAATTCCCATTATAAAAGTCTTATTGTTTTCGAGATATTTTTTTTTTTGTTGGAAATGATGAATTTTTGCCCCTTTCAATGGTTTTGTCCTTACGGTTGGTACAATTTGACATCTTTTTGGTTAATTTTTTTCATTAAAATATTGCTGAAGAATGATTTTAACGTTAACATTGAAAACATCCTCCGAACATTTTAAAGGGGGGTTTTATGAGAAATATTTTTATTGGAAATTTTGGTAGTGGATTATTTTGTTCATGAAGTTTAGCCCATCGTAGTGGAAAAAAATGTACCGAGCTACTGCTGCACATTACACCAATAAATTGTCTATTTTATAGTGATCTCAAAGAGGTATCACACAAGTCATTTGTTATTCAAAGAAAAAAGATATGGCTGTTTTTATCCAAATGGGTACGTTTCTGACAAAATCCAGTTTGTCGATTCTGTTAAGAAATCTTCGATATTGCATTACTTAGTGAACAATGGCAATTGTTTACGTGCGAAAATATTACTCGCATAATTATTCACCTCAACGAAATTCAATTTTGCCGGCAAATTTGGCGCAAACATCATGCAGATCCAGATCCAGAGGATTTAGGTCTTCATGTACCCATCCTTGGTACAGGAAGGCTCGTCGCTCCAAATGATCTTATTAAAAAAATCTGGATCTGCATGATGTTTTCGCCAAATTTGCCGGCAAAATTGAATTTCGTTGAGGTGAATAATTATGCGAGTAATATTTTCGCACTTAAACAATTGCCATTGTTCACTAAGTAATGCAATATCGAAGATTTCTTAACAGAATCGACAAACTGGATTTTGTCAGAAACGTACCCATTTGGATGAAAACAGCCATATCTTTTTTCTTTGAATAACTAATGACTTGTGTGATACCTCTTTGAAATCACTATAAAATAGAGAACATATTGGTGTAATGTGCAGCAGTAGCTCGGTACATTTTTTCTCCTCTACGATGGGCTAAACTTCATGAACAAAATAATCCACTAACAAAACTTCCAATGAAAATATTTCTCATAGCCCCCCTTTAGAATGTTCAGAGGATGTTTTTAATGTAAACGTTAAAATCATTCTTCAGCAATATTTTACTGAAAAAATAAACGAAAAAGATGTAAAATTGTACCAACCGTAAGGACAAAACCATTGAAAGGGGCAAAAATTCATTATTTTCAAAAAAAAAAAAATATCTCGAAAACGGTAAGACTTTTATATTGTGAATTTTGTCATAGCAGGTGGGTTATCCTTTGATCTACATTCTCCCTCGTTTTGACGTGGTCTTTACGGGACACCCTGTATAAGTCAGAATATCATAAAAACTAAGGAAACAATTAACCATTTGAAATCCCTTGGAGAAGACAACATAGCCTTCCCAATATTATTGTGGCTAACCCAAAAATCTCGTCGTGGGTAGCGAGCTCTACTGTCTGCGTTAAATCGGGACGCTCCGAGCTGTCAGTTACCTTCGTCGTCTCGACGCCGAGGATGCCGGTTCTAGCGTAACGGCGCAAGCAACGCCGTAACTTCTTGAACGCAGACCTTCTGAGCTTGAGCAGACTGGGCTTCTTTTTTTAGCTGGCGGTGACCCGCGATATCTATGGAGCAGGTGCCGATGTAAGGGCAGCGGCAGCGCCTCTAACGGCGTCAAATCCACATAGGAGGACTCGGTTACCAACATCCACTATTAGCGAGTCGGAACCGGACTGTTAATGTCCACCAGCCAGAAAGGCTGGGAGTGGTGCGAGAGAGTGTGTGCCCTTTGCGCCCTAACTCCAGAAACTCTGGTAAGGGGTTGACCAATGTTGACCTGACCGTGGGCAACAATTGAGAAGAGGTGGAAGGTGTTTAGATCGGGGCGACCGGCTGACCACAGCCGGACTATATTGAACCAGAGCATCCAGTGAGTATTCCCGTAGACCCCCCCGACTCAATTCCACAGCAAGCACCAGACGAAACCAACGTCTTTCCACCTAGTGGATCCAGCTTGATGCGGTAGAACGTTTTCCTAGAAATAACCCGAAGCCTAGCTTGAAAACGTTGCCGCACTAGAACGTTGGATTGTTGGAAAATTCCTCGCTTAATTTCTGGCCTGACCTCATGAAATATTGATCATGTGGTTTTGACTAAACGCCGACAGAAAGCACGCTACTATTTCGATACGAATGAGAATAGGTAATTGGAGTATTTTTGGTCCAATTGGCTCCATCGCTAGAATATCTCTGCGTTGCTTGTACAAGCCTAAACTTCAGGATAATCGATCGTTTCTATATCACGCTTGATACATGCTAGATGGAGGGAATTCAGCCTGTTTGGTTCAAAAGCCCGAAATACAGAGCGAACTCAAGGGCCGACACATAAACAGATAACACGTTCATTCATTACACTTTACACGTTATTACCTAATAATAACACGTCGGGTTACCCGAAATCCTAAAAATTGCGTAACGCCAATATCGAGCTTCGATATTATGTAGCCGAAAATAAACAGGAGTAGACAATTTTTTATGAATGTCTAGACGAGCGTTACTTTCGACCTTGGTCATTCAATAAATAGCCTCGTTATTCCTGATTTTTTTTTCGTATATAAATCTGAAAAATCACTGTCTGGTTTACTCGGCTACATATGAGCACACCACATGAGTAATACAACCATCGCTAGTCCAGTCCTGTCTCAATCGATGCTACGCTTCATCGAACATCAGACGCTCGGAAGAAATTGGAGGAATCTTGGGAAAACAATATTTTCGCTGATAAACGATCCACCAAGGAAAATTCGAGGGTAATTGATCTGAAATAGGTCGATATATCTCTGAGTAAATAAGAAGCTTGAATTTAGAGCGGTGAATTTCATATAATGAACTGGAAAATTAACCGAAACCAAAAGGGAATGGAAAAGTTGGAAGACTAATCTTTTTCAGTTACAACTGGAATTGACACAAATAAAATTGGAGAGCAGGCAAAACGCTATCTGCAGTTTGAGGGATTACAACTAATGATTAATCATAATTTTGGTTGATTGAACAACCATAATCGATTGTCCAAATAGGGAAGAATGAATCATCTATTTCTGACATAAAAGGGAAAATTGAGACAAAACGACGTTAGTTATGTCTCGGTACAGATGTAATGAGACATAATTTACGTCGTTTTAGGTATTTGTTCATACTGGGAAATGGTATTATCGATCGAAATGATTCCAAAGTTTGAAGCCACATGTGAAGGAAATAGAACCATTGATGATAGTATGACTAGAGTTCACAAACAATTATCCCATCGAAATTTCTACTTGTACGTGTCAATGATAAGCAAACAGTATATTCCGTATAAAATAACTGATAATTGAATGGTAGAGGAAAATATATGCTAAACTACCAATGAAATTTGCATAGTTTTCATTTTGATTAGAGTAGGATATTGAAACCGAATGAAAAACTCTACCAACACGATACAATGGTTTATTATATCCAGTTTCTCAGAGAACAATCCCACTGATTTGCGATGTGGTAAAATTTTATGGTGACCCTTAGTTTTCACCACTTTAAATTGATGGAAATTCGCAAACAGAGAAGATCAATACGGAATGGCAAACGATTACTCTAGCATTTTGTGCAGCGGCCAGCTTCCGACGGGAAAGAGGTGAATGACTTCCCTATAAGTAGGTTCAAGCCAGATTGTAAACAAGGGATCTCTTCATAAAAAGAGGTTTCCAATAGAAATGATATAATCTGAAAAGGTAATAATGCTTTCACAGTTTTCACAATTGAGCAATGATATTGATTAAACAATTCAACACTTTCTTAGCGTTGATGAAGCGCGTATTTTTTCATGATTGAATGGCATCAGTGGCGTACCTAAGGGGGGATAAGGATATGAATACTTTAATCCGCGAATTCATCAACCAGCGGTTATATCTACAATTATTATTTACATACGGGCTATAAATGCCAAATTGATGATAAACAATCGCGTAAAAATCAATGATATCCTGAAGTAAGAGCTCTGAACTACTCGAATTGAATCGGTGGCACCCCTAATAGCAATTTCTCCAATTTTTTGGGACCCTGAAGTATATAAAACATACCATATTATATCTTTTTATCCCTTTGTCGCAAAGAATCTCTTTGTCGGCATTCTGAATTCCATTACTTCCTGCCTCAACATTTTCACTCACAAAGATAGATCAGAAGGTTTGATATACTAGTGGAATAAATTAAAGGATCAAAATAAAATTCGAAATTTTAAGCGGTTTTTCAAATGGTTGTATTTTCGATAACAATGGTCGTATCTCAATTTGAAAAAAAGCTTTTTGAAGCTTGAAGTTTATAGTTCAGAGATTTCATGATGAAAACATTTTCCAAGCAACTTCTACCGCTCAATCCTAATGAATACAGTATCTAAAATTTCTGCGAAATTTTTTCAGTTTTCAATTTTGGCATACAGACTTGAAATATTTTTACAACTTAACCACTATATGGATGTGATAACTTGCTTATTCAGCTTCAATATCCTTTTTTCAAAATTTCGGTGCGAGCACATCTCGCTGAAATATTGAACTTTGAACTGAAGAGGACTTTTCTGTCTTTAACCATCAATGTCTCACCAATCAATGATTGTACAGATTAGTGATGTTTTGAAATCTTGAATGAATTCTCTACAAGAAGTAGCTTTTGGATTTTCTGAAAGAATTTATTTTCGTTCTCTACATTAATTTGAAAAGTTGATAAAAAAAAGGGGCTTTTGGAGGCTTTTTGTATAATCAAGCGCAGAATTGAAAATATCGGAAAAACCATCAATGTTGAGTATGCGTTTGACAGTTCAATATCACTACAAAAATCCCAAAGAATTTCAATTCAATCCATGGAGCGGTTTTTTTGTTTCATTCGATCGAATTTTCAAAAAATTAAAGGATCAAATTCTTTCCGAAAATCCAATAGCTACTTCTTGTAGAGAATGAATTCAAGATTTCAAAACATCCCTTAAATTTTCTGCGCAATCATTGATTGGTGAGATATTGATGGTTAAAGACAAAAAGGTCCTTTTCAATTCAAAGTTCGATGTGTCAGCGAGAAGTATTCGAATCAAAATTTTGAAAAAAAGGATATTGAAGCTGAATGAACAAGTTATCTCATCCATATAGTGGTTAAGTTGGAAAAAAAATTTCCAAGTCTGTATGTCAAAAATGAAAACTGAAAAAATTTCGTAGAAATTTTAGATACTGAATTCATTAAGACTGAGCGGTACACGTTGCTTGAAAAATTTCAAGATCATGAGATCTCTAAACTATAAACTTCAAGCTTCAAGAAATTTTTATTCAAATTGAGATACGACCATTGTTATCGAAAATACAGCCATTTGAAAAACCGCTAAAAACTTTGAATGCTATTTTGATCCTTTATTCCACTAGTGTATATTCTATCGATTGGTTTGTAGTGGATGACGTAGAATTTTTCTATTATATTCTCTATTATAACCCGTATTTAACTTTAAATGTGTGTTACATGATCTCAAAACTTATCAAAACCTTATTATGTACAAGAAAAACTTCTTGATAAGAAGAAAAACTGATGCAAGCGAATCTTCAAGTTTTTCACGTTCGAAATGTTTGAATACATCAGCTGACACTTTGACAGGTGACAATCAATCTCCAGAAATGTCGGTAAATTCAAAGGAGATTGGAAAGGAATAACCAATGTTTTTTTCGTTTATAACTCTTTATCCCCTCCCCCACTGTTTGGGTACGTCACTGAATGGCATAACCTACTGAAATAAAAAATGTCGAAAATAATTCACAGTGCTGCCATTATAACCATTTTAAAATGAATAATTCCTATGAGAAAACCCCTTTATATGAGTGTTATATTATTCGTTCTCTGAAAGTTTGTCATCCGAAATAATCAACTAAATTTAATTGGTTTTAGCTACACAGCAATTCTCCTAATTGAGAATTCGTAAGGGTTTATAAAATACACTCTCGGTGTGCAATTGTGTTGCATGAAATAACAAAAAAACAATGCTGCATAACTGCACATTTATTTCGTTTAACATCACATTGTTCAGAGATTTAGGTTTGGATCTTTATTTTTTTTTTCGAGCCATGGTATGAATTACTTTCCCAAGATGGTTAGTGATGGATTACTTCTCCACATTCTGTAGAAACGATCGATTAAATAATGGCCTTAATCGATTTCTAATCCATCACTTGATGGATGTTCTGATCTCCTGAATTTTTTATGTAATTAAATTGAGACCAGCTGACTCAAACCCTGATCTTTTTATGATTACAGTTGTAGCTTTGAACTGATAATCATTTGAAAGGATCCCAGGTTCAGATGCAGACAAATGAACTCAGTGACTTCTGGATTTGATTTGTTTTGTTGAGATCTATATTGTTTTGCTGGAAAATATTTCCTTACTGTTATAGGGATCTAACACTAACAGACCAATTGAAAAGACTCCGGTCTAACATAGTAAAACACATTTTTTTGACAAAATTCGATTTTATTATTCAACATAGCGATTATAGCGATCTTCCAACTTTTCGATACCATTTTTGTAGAACGATTTGTCTTTCGCTTCAAAATAGGCCTCAGTTTCAGCGATTACTTCTTCATTGACGCTAAATTTCTTTCCAGCGAGCATTCTTTTCTGGTCTGCGAACAGGAAAAAATCGCTGGGGGCCAGATCTGGCGAATACGGTGGGTGCAGAAGCAATTCGAAGCACTTTTGCCATTGTTTTCATTGATTTGTGACACGGCGCATTGTCTTGATGAAACAGCACTTTTTTTTTCTTCAAATGGGGCCGTTTTTTAAAGATTTCATCCTTCAAACGATCCAATAACGCTATATAATAATCGCTGTTCATGGTATAGCCCTTTGAGAGGTGATCAATGAATATTATACCTTGCGCATCCCAGGATACTGATGCCGTAACCTTGCCAGCTGACTGTTGTGTTTTTCCTCGCTTTGGATTCGGTTCATCGTGTGCAGTCCACTCTGCTGACTGTCGATTGGACTCCGGAGTGAAATGATGGAGCCACGTTTCATCCACTGTCACATATCGACGCGAAAATTCAGGTTTATTGCACTCAAACAGCTTCAAACACTGCTCAGAATCATTAACACGTTCTTGCTTTTGATCGATTCGATTGCGCTCGCACGGCACCCATTTTGCACACAGCTTTCTCATGTTAAAATATCCGTGAATGATATGATGTACACGTTCATATGATATCTTCACAATGTCTGCTTTCTCGATCAACTTCACTTTACGGTCATTCAAAGTTATTTTTTGAACTTTTTTGATTTGTTCATCGGTGACAGCCTCTTTTGGGAGTCCGCTGCGTTCGCCGTCTTCTGTGCTCATTTCACCACGTTTAAACTTAGCATACCAATCAATGATGGTTGATTTTCCTGGTGCAGACCCCGGAAACTCTTCATCAAGCCAAGATTTTGCTTCAACTGTAATTTTTGCCTTCAAGAAGCAATATTTTATCAGCACACGAAATTATTTATGTATCGTTTGAAGGTTGGTACTGACTAAAAATCATATGGATTTAATACTATCACAGTCATTTGTGCATCAGACCGGAACTTTTCAATTGGCCTAATTTTCCAAATTTCAGTTGGATCAGAAGGGTATTTCTTCAATTCTCGAGTAGCTGAAAATTCATAGGGTAAAACTCCGGAACCACCAGAAAAATTGTATCTAACCGAGATATTCGGACCCCAAACCTATATCCTGATAATTTCAAGTCTCTGACACATTTCTTTCTATAGTTAACATGTATATGAGGGCCGGACAGTCATTATTGGTTTTGACCTCGAATTCTTTATCAGCGTATCGAACCGAATCATTTGAGATCATTCTCACCAAAATGAGCTGCTGTTTACTTAATAAAAACGCGCAAAATGTATTTGGATATGGTGAAAAATATCAATATATCGAGTCGAACAGAATGCACATCACATCAAATTCAATGAGGTAAGTTCAAGACATTTGACCCTTTTTTTTCGGTTTTATTCTTCGAGATGTTCCTAATAACTGAAATTTCACAGCTTCTCAGATAATTCTGAATATGAAATAAAGAAAATCCAGAAATCTCACCTCCTGCAGTTAAAACCACGCAGAATAAATTGTAGTCGAAAGAATTTCCATCTCGAAGATATTCAAGGGTTGATATAAGTGTCGATTTGTTGTTTCCCGGAAAATAATTAGATGCAGCTACCCTTATTTCCTTTTCCAAATTGATTCCCGAGCGATACTTTCATTTTATCACGTCAAAGTACGGAAAATCAAGCACAAAACAAAAAGGAAGTAGCAAATAGGATTAGAAGTTTCTGAGCGAGAGCTGGTTTAATCTTTTAGTGATAACAAAAAAAAAACGCCGAGCAGAAACTCAAAAGGTAGGTAGTTGATTTTGCATGCAACATTTTCATATTTGATAACTTAAACTTTGCGCTTAACCCTGAAAAATTGCCGGCAGTGAATAATTTAGATGGTTTGGAAAGGAATCTAATAAAAAAAAGTAGAACTGATCATGACGGAATTTCGCTTTACAACCTAGTCTATATTTAAGTTTGAGCTTCCAATAGTTGTCATTATACAGGTACTGGAGACAATTCATTGAAGGAAAACATTTTCCATTCAAATTTCTATGTTTGGGACGCAATCCTTTTTATAAACATTTACGAATTTCTTGAAAATCAACTTCTTGTCATGAACTCGACACCACACAAAAAATCCA
Source organism: Harmonia axyridis (assembly GCF_914767665.1). NCBI lineage: Eukaryota > Metazoa > Arthropoda > Insecta > Coleoptera > Coccinellidae > Harmonia > Harmonia axyridis. The sequence continues at coordinate 6,341,095 of NC_059508.1, forward strand.
TTCTTATATCTTGCAGTTTGCAGTACAGATCAGAAAAACTTGATTAATTCCAATTTTTTATGTTGAAGGTACGTAACAGAATTTTTGTATATCTGATTCTATGGATATACTTTATTTACCTCTACACAAGGTTTCAGTGAAATCTGATAGATAGATTTTGAAAATTAAAATTATAGGAACATTTTTTTGAATCTCCCAATAATACTACCCTCACGGAATTTTTGTACGAAAATTTGTTTCACTATTATAAAACTAATTTCCAAATTTCAATTTGATCTGATGGATTCTTGCCAATGATTGAGAATACTCCAATCATTTAAGTACATTCTTGGCTAAGAATTCAAAAATTGCAGATAAACATTCAATGATAAATTCTCAATTAATTCTTAAATAAATTGTAATAATGACGAACTTTGGTGTAAACTGGAATGCTCAAATAGTTCAACAATCAAGTTCAACTCTATTTTTAGTTGAGACATCCTGTAGTGACCAAACCAGTAATTCACAGAAGGCAAAAACGAGTTTTATTCAAATTTTCACACGTTCGTTTATATTTAGTCAATTAAATTTTTTACAGGGAGAGGAAGTGATAAGTTGTCCTCGGAATGATATTTTTAGTGTTGGACATCAATTGGGACAGAACAGATGTTTGCAAATGTAGGTCATTTGTTCAATGATGATAGCTGGTAAGACCTTGGAATAATCATTCGGAAGATCAGCGCCGAACATATCGTTCTATTATTTCTTCACAATGTCTGCAATTTTTCATTTTGAACCAAAAATGGTTGCAAACGATAAGGTTCGACTGATGACGAATCGTTCCATAAATTCGATTCTGTCTGTCCGTATACTCGAATCTAAATTGAAATTTTTATTTCTCGATGAGATGATCACAATTGGCCACCGAGATCTTGTGATTTAACACCTTTCGACTGTTTTCTTTGGAGCCACGTGACGATGAGGTCTATGCCAATGCTCCACAAACAATGGATTAGTTTTCATTTTTTTGTTAAGGATTAATTCTAAAAATGTAGGTAAAATGAAACAAAAATGTGGAAGAATCATTGAAATATCTCTAGAAATGAAAAAGTTATGTGACTTTGAAGTTGCGCTTGGAAGAATAATTTCATAGTACGTGTAAGTGGCGTGACGTCACACACTGGTATTCGCAGAGTGCTTACGAATTCATTGGTGTACAATCACTTGTGCCGTTCGTGTCGTGTTTCGTTCGTTACACGATGGCTGAAATAACTTTCTATATACATGCATATAAATTACTTTTTTCTCTTTTCACTTTTTACTCCTCACATAAATATGTTTTGCCATTGATAGACTTCAACAACCAGTACTCAACTACAAACTGTTTATGAAACGTTTTTTAAATAAATCATCGTTATAAGTTGAACCCTGATGAAGCAAACTCAAAAGTAGATACTTACTTGAAAAGTTTAACTCCTTTTATTTCAGCACTGACATAAGATGGATTTGAAGAAAAAAACTCCATCACTGCGAATATATCTATTTTAGGCAAATTGTCACTTTGTCCTTTCACGAAGCCTTCTTCCATTATGGTGACATAAAAACAAAACTCGAGTTATAACTACACTGTACAACCACAAACGGCGCGAGAGCCTTGGCGCGGCTAAGTAATTTATGGTGTAGCGATCACAGGCAAGTGCCGCGACGTCACAGACCAAAGACGTTCCGCGCTAAAATACGTAAATTTAAATAATCAATTTCTCAGTCATTTATTGATGGATTTTCAAAATTTTTTCACTGATTTATCAGTTTTGCTCTAGATTTTAATTCTATCGTGTCAAATATAGTATTATCAACATCACTAAACTAGTCCATTCAAGACCTTGAAGATTCGTGAAGTTATCGAGAACATACAGCCGCAAATGTGCGGCTGGAAATTCATAAAATGAATATGGTGCTGCAACCGTAGCCGTGACAGCCATTTGGCTGATATCAGTTTCCATCGTTAATGGCACCTTTCTCTGCAATGAAATAAACATCCATGGATTTCTCCTTTTTTATATCAAAATGTTCAAAATGAAAACCCTTTATACAATTGTTTTTTAGAAGGAAATAAATGGAAATTCATACCTCTGATACCATTTGAGTTTGGACTGTGCGGTAAAAAATAATATGTCTAGTACAATTGTGGCAATACATATTTCGAATATTATGGGTCTATGAAGTCAATATTCATGAATCATTCAAAATTTGATTCCTTTTATGTTTGCTTTTATTATTTATGGATTTTACAAATTCCAAAACGAAAACTGATTGAAAACTGTTTTAGCATGTCCGATATCAAAAGATTATTATTGGAAATGGCACTTCAAAGGCAATCGAAAGGGGAGCTGATGTTGATAGGTATTTTCGATATTTGCGGTGTTTTGTATATACCCGTTCTGGATGTTTGGACGGCCAGGTTTTCCATAGTTACCACAAAAATAATAATATCAAACGAGCGATATGCGCGAGCGTTCGAGAGTGAAAATTTATTGGAAAGACCTTATTTGTGAGAAGAAAACTAATTGATATGTTTTTGATCGGATTTCTGCTAAACCTTCTACCAATCTTGAAAAAAACACTTTACTCCCTTGATCAGATTATGGCAGAGTTTTTCATCTTTCCAAAACTTAGACTATTATTTCAAACTGGGCGATAGAAGACATAAGAAAGAATTGGCCAGAAATGTAGTCGAATTCTGAAAATATTCAAATAGAAAAGAAATACTTTCGATAATTGCTGAATAAAAATTGGTCAATAATCATAAAATAGTATTTACACCGATTGTGCTTGATATGATATTCTTTACCACAAATTCTTGCTTCAATAACAGGCCTATTGAAAAGTCCCCAGTCTACCATAGTAAAACACATATTTTTGGTAAGATTCGATTTTATTATTCAATATATGGAGTTGCCTTCGAGGGCGATACAGCGATTATAGCGATCTCAGTTTCGTCGATTACTTCTTCATTGGCGCTAAATTCCTTTCCAGCGAGCATTCTTTTGAGGTCTGAGAACAGAAAAAGGTCGCTGGAGGCCACATCTGGCGAATACGGTGGATGCAAAAGCGATTCGAAGCCCAATTCATGCAATATTGCCATTGTTTTCATTGATTTGTGACAAGGTGCATTGTCTTGATGAAACAGCGCCTTTTTTTCTTTAAATCCTTTAAAGGATCCAATAACGCTATATAATAATCGCTGTTGATGGTCTTGCAATTTTGGAGGTAATTAATAAATATTATACCTTGCGCATCCCAGAATACAGAGGCCATAACCTTGCCAGCTGACTGTTGTGTTTTTCCTCGCTTTGGATTCGGTTCATCGTGTGCAGTCCACTCTGCTGACTATCGATAGGACTCCGGAGTGAAATGATGGAGCCATGTTTCATCCATTGTCACATATCGACGCAAAAATTCAGGTTTATTGCATTCAAACAGCTTCAAACACTGCTCAGAATCATTGAGACGTTGTTGATTTGTATCAATTGTGAGCTCGCGCGGCACCCATTTTGCACACAGCTTTCTCATGGACAAATATTCGTGAATGATATGATGCACACGTTCAGGTGATATCTTCACAATGTCTGTTATCTCGATCAACTTCACTTTACGGTCATTCGAAATAATTTTGAGAACTTTTTTGATTTTTTCGTCGGTGACAGCCTCTTTTGGGCGTCCACTGCGTTCGCCGTCTTTGGTGCTCATTTCACCACGTTTAAATTTAGCATACCAACAATGATGGATGATTTTCCTGGTGCATACCCCGGAAACTCTTCATCAAGCCAAGATTTTGCTTCAACTGTATTATTTCCCTCCAAAAAGCAATATTTTGTCAGCACACTAAATTATTATTTTTTTTCATGTTTTTTCAATTAACAAAAGTAGCTACACTCACAACGCAATATCTCACAAAATAATGGTCGGACTGATGTGACATTTTGATACGTATCGTTTGAAGGTTGGTACTAACTAAAAATCATATGGATTTAATACTAGCCCCACTATCTGTGCATCAGACCGGGGACTTTTCAATTGACCTAATAGTTTCTGAGTTATAAATATTTCCTAGTTCTTTACTGAATCTATCTCATTTGGAGTCTAGTTCCAACAATAAGTTTTTGAAGCCCTGGTACTACAATGCTTGGCGAATACCAGGTGGCCCAAAGTTCGATTCTGAAGAGATAGAATATTTTTGTTGTCTGATAAATCGCTTTCTCTTGAAAACTCATCGAACATGGAATATTCTTCGAGATAGAAATTTCGTAAATTTGATCCTTTCTGTTATTTTATTGAAATATTGAGTGATTCTTCTGAATTCACCATCCTATCAATTTTTCTAGAGTCATATATGATTTAACAAAGAATTCACGAGAGAAATTTCAAACAAAGCACCTTCTATCCTTTAATCTGGCCTAAATGATAAACTCAATTGTTCCGAGCATAACTAGAATATTGTTGAGATGAGTTTTTTACTGATCTGACGTGAGATTGAGGTGACTTGGTACGATAACCGCAATCTGAGCTTGCTGGTATTATTTTTAGCACCACAAGGAACAACTGGCCCGAAGCACGTGTGCGTCTTAAAATTCTCCTTCATTTACTTCTGTCTGTATATTCTAGATCGAAAATGAAATGATTCATCTTCTATTTGGAATGAGAACAGTATGATGTAAATTGCGATAGTTTGGTGTCTGGAAATAAAGGCTGTACGAGACTAGAGAAAATAAATCCGTTGGGACTATGCAATACGGGACTTGTACAAATATACAAATACAATTTGTTGCGCGAGATCTATGACTCAGTATTGATAGATCCAATGAATGATTCAGTATAGACTATAGGTAGTAAATTAGTAAATAAACAGCATCATCAACAATTCTGGTTAAGTTTTTCTGTCGTGTTATAGTGTGTACTATCCTATGTTTTAGTTTAATACTTAGTTTGAATTTTGAGTGACCTTCAGTTCTGCAGTTGCCAACATTTTTGTTGAAACATCAATAACGTGAATATAGAAAATAAAATTTCATCCGAAGCTTCTGAGATCTCAGAAGAATTCTTTGTCAATACCATTGTAATCATTGTGTCTCAGTTAAAAATCAATTCATGAAATGTTTGAAAGAAAATATTGTCCTCATAGATCATCGGTCAGGTTTTGGAGCTGAACATTCTTGTGAAAGTACGATTGTTGATGTTTGTCATGGTTAAAAAGGGTAGACAAAAAAAATCTTGTTCTGGCAGCTTTCATTGGTTTCGAAAGGGCTTTCGAGACAATTGTTTAGAAACCTGTTATCAACAAGGGTAAAAAAATGGAAATGAGGGTATTTTTTTAACATGGTTCACATCATATTTAACAGAAAGGTCACAAAAAGTGGAATTCAAACATGGGGTGTCTTCTGGTGAAAAAACTGTACATGGTGTACCTCAGGGAACAGCGTTAGGGCCTATATTGTTTTTAATTTATTTGAATGATTTGACAAAATCTTAGAATTTGTAAATCGAGACTATTAGCTGATGATACTATGCTTCAAATAGTTGGCAACGAAAAATTCAATGAATTTAATAAATAAAGTTACATGATTTTTGGGAAGGGGTATACATTAAGATTTTTAAACAAATAAACAGTAATAATCAAAGTTGATAATAGGTATTATAGAAACTTCACTCGATCAAATATCTGGGAACTATAGTCCGTGAAAATATGAATTTTGAACTTCATATCGATCATTTGACGAAAAAAAAACGCACAAAAGATTTAGACATCTCAAGGACATGAAAACAATATATCTTTTATTTAAATCAGTTGTTTTACCACGTTTAGATTATTGTACGTATCTCTTATTCAATTTGAAATCGAATGTCATCAGTGGACTACAAACAGGTTAATCTTAGAATCACTAAATTTGATGACTGTCAGACAAAGAATCTATTTCAAAAAGTTGGATCTCATACAAAATTGAACATAAGATGTTAACAGTTTATTTACCTGAGTGGATTAGGTATGTTTCTGAGGTTCATCACTATAATACCAGAAATCAAAATAGTTTTTGGTGATACTTGTCGAGTATTTTGCAACGAAAAATGAAATAATATAACTTGATTAAAATTTGAATTTTTTTTTTGTAGTTTTAATAGGTGAATTGAACTTTAACGATTTTATTCCTAGAATTTTATCTGTTAGTTTTTGAATTCACCTTTTTTTCAAACCCCCTCCGAAATTTTTACAGTTTACATTTTTCATGAAAAATTATTCTGAATAAAAAATTTCTTGATACGATAATCAGATTATAAGGTGAAGAAATAATAAACGATATACTATAAACTTTGCAGTGTGTAGAAAGTTTGTGCACACCTAAAATGTAAATTGTTAACATTTTTGGTTTGATTTCGATTATTTCCTGTTAAACCATGGCAAAAGTATGAAACCAGTAATCAACTAAATTTGACATACTCGTATCTATAAACAGTCATCTGCTATTCTCATCAATATTTTAATACTGATAGTCGATGATATGACGACAAAAAGAATAATGAACTTGGTTAACTATGTCATCTTTTCGCTCGACCTCGGTATATAATCATTATTTGTTGAACGTTTTCTTATCTAGGTTATATTAACGATGTTGTTCTTGTGAATTCTTGCGAATATTGAATGAGATCTATAAAGTTGGAAAGTATTAAGTGTACAACTGTAGTCCATAGCTCCATTTCAATACTTCACCGAAAAGCTATTGCCAAGCATTACGTCAATAATGATTCATGTATCGAAAGGAGACTTTCCTTGTAAAACAGATAGGAGCCAATGAGTTCATGATAGTATTGGTCTCAATATATTTAATTGGTGAAATATATATGGTGTGAATTGAGAAATTCCCAAGCAATTATCGAACTTAAGGACTTACATTTTTTTATGGATTTTCAACAGCCTGTATCTTTTCAATCGAGCCGAATCGGAAAATAAAAATATATGTACAAGTCAATGATTCACATTGTATTCTTCTGCATCTTGATGAGTTCTTTCAATCTACTACCAAGTATAATATAGTAGTTCGATTAAATTATTTTTTTTCATGAATTGGTTATACAAAGATGAAATTATCTAGGAGTATTCTGCATTTCATTTCATTATTTATCAAGATCAGATGTACAACTACTCACATTCTAAACAGTCTTGAGCAATTAATTATGGTTTTGGTACATTATTTTGATAAAAATTTGAAATTATTCAAAGAAAACATCGATCTCGTACCACATCTATTTTCCTAGCTAAAAAGGATTTGCATACACAGAGACACGAAAGTAAAGTTGTTCAAGATATTCTAAAATTCATTAGAAATTTTTAAATCGGAAAACTTTTTTTTTTATATCAGAGCTTCGTCAATCTCCAGCAAAATATATTCTATGAAAACTTGTTGATAAACGATCAAATAATTGAAAACATATGTTTCTACAATGATACAGAATAAAATATGTTGAATTTATTATAATTATTTTGATATTGAATGAATGAAAGAGAAGTTTATTCATAAATCTAAAAATTTGTCTGACAACAAATAAATACCACTTGAATAATATTGGCCAATTTTAGGCTGGGCCTGTGTTTTGGACAATATTCGATTCCTTACTATCATATCACTGAAACATTTCACTTTCTAATATTGACATAAGACCGAAATGAAAAAATGTTATGTTCAACGATTAAATATTAAAAAGAACTGTGTAAAATTAGCAATAGACCATTCATATCTTGGAAACTTATTAGGAAACAGTATTTTACTAAGTATAAACTCCATTATTGAGTATAAAAAAATTAATACTAAATAAGAAAATAATACATTATCAACGAAAGAGATTAAGTTGAATGATTATTATTTATTATTGAACACAAATGAACTTTCTATCAACACCCTCTGGAATCATAATGTTTACAAGTTGTAAACTTGATTCTCCGATATTTACCAAAGCTAATCTGAATCTTAAATTCATCCTTTTCTGGATTGCCTATACTTCGCTTACCTTGAGACAACTTATCTCTGACCAACCTGCTCTTCTTTGCTTTTCAATGGCCAGTCATTTTCAGTGTTGCATGATCTTCTGATATTATCCCGCATTTACTGTTTTTGATGAGATTTCTCATACGCGTCGGCGCATCAGTCTGATGTCTTAGATTCTGGTCTATTGATCAGTTATTTGAATATTTGAATATAATGCACGTTATAATTTGTGATAAAATATTCACGGAAGAATATATTATAAATTCCTCTAAATTTCGATATTTACTGTGCTGTGCTGTTCTGTTTGGATTCTTATTAGAGTGGCTCGAATATTGCAGACTTTTTGTCAGGAATAATGGGCTTAATATTTGCCATGGGAGGTGAAAAATGTGAATATACTGAACTGAATGCAGAGAAAGTCGGCTCAAGCTCAAAGGCTTTGTAGCTTAGATCTTGGATCTCCCTATCTCCCATTTTATTTTCTCCATAACAAAGTGATCTCATAATGCGATCTAGTATAGAAAGGATAATGAATTTTTCGCTTTATACGAGCTCACAATCGAGAAAATCCTGGGAATTTTCCGTGAAATAGGATTACCAAGGGGATTAATTCATTCAATGCAAAGACAAACTTTTATCTGCGTCGCTTATGGCGTATGACGTACGTCATTCCCTGCTCTAATTGACGTAACAGACGACTGGCATTTTTCCAGACCGAATTTGATCCATATCACAACCGGTGTTAGGCAGAAAATTCATCTATCGAATTTCTCCGTCGATTTTATTTCCTCCAGTGTGTGCAAAGATTAGACCAATTGGTCACCCCTTGGTATGTACACATGTTCAAGAAGTACACAAAGTAGGAGAACGACAGGGGTTCAGCGAAGAAGTTGTTTGCGACCCATTGTACCCATATCAGGATTTGATGGGTTGCGCTCTTGCAGTCCATGGGTAGGCCTATCGGTTATGGGGCCAGCTTGTTGAATGGAGCGGTTTACGGCGTTCGCGGGAAGTTACCGACGCAGCGGCAACAGCGCAGGAAGTTCAATTCCGACATTCCTAACTTTCAACGTTCAACGTTTCAAGTCCAAAGGAGTTCCAACGCATGACCTGACAGCAGCTGCTCAGGCGTTCGCGACTATCAGTTCAGTACTAGCAGTTTCGTTTATTTATTCAGTTTCTACATTTTAAGCAAGTTGATTGTGCGAATCGCGTGTGGCCGAGTCTCATTTTGAGGTTAACTTATACGCCAACCGAGAAAAAAAACTTTTGTGGTTTTGTTGTGATACATTCGTGTCCGAAATAAAGGTATGTACATTTTCTCAAGTTTTCCAAGCGGAAAACTTATAAACCGCCAGTGATTTTTGTTTGAGGTTAGATGTATGTGTGAATTCGTCGACATGAGCTGTGTTGCTAATGCTCCTTCCAACATTTCGCTAAATCGGAGTTGAAAAAAATGATCTCTCGTTTGTTACATGTGACGTCATTCCCATTCTCAATATCTACGTAATATCTCAACAATTGTGGGTGTAAACTTGTTCCATTCAAAGATAGCTAATCCCTGAAATAGAACCTCTCGTTTCATACCAGAAATTTCTGTAAATTTTTCCCTAGACGAATTATACAACTTTACCTACATATATCCTGTATCAACTGATTTATTTTTAGAATAGTTATTAGAAAGTCTGGGATTTGACATGTAGATTAGTTGTTTGTTCAACATCCACAAAACTACCTACAAAAATTTTATACAAATGGAACTCCGCTTATGAAATAATAATATATTAATTAACATTCGACGTGTTCTCAAAATATGCCTTCGAAAGAAATCATTCTTGGATATTGAAAACTTGGAATTCATTTCGCCTTCAATTATAACAACACATTTTCAACTCAAGAAAACAAATAAGCAAATCACAACAAACTTTTCGTAAACAATAAATGAATACTACGAATATGTATCGGCAAGAAAATTGTTGAAAAAATTTTGTTAGTAACGAAGAAAATCTAGATAGGTACCGTTATCAAGCAATAGGTAAATAATTTCTATTCTTATAACTTCAAGATTCAACAATTCAAAAAACCCATTCCATTCCAAAAATAAAATTGGAAATTATTTTCCTTGGATATTATACATAGGTAGGTATTTGTTGTTCTTTTTTTCCTTGAAAAATTCCTAAAACTGAGGAAAACGTTCGCATAAAAAGGAAACTAATATCTGTAATGATATTTTGTTTTTAATGAGAGGATATGAGGAGTGGTTTCCATTATGTTTAACTCCTAAAGTAATTGTAGCTCCTGACGTAGATATAAACAATTAATTTTGATTACCTACATAGTCTTCTTACAAAAAAATGTTGATAGGATGATGGTTACGATTTGAATTTCTATCTTAGCAAAATAAGCTATTAATATATTTCTACACAGAAAAAATTTTCATAATTCTTCATATTCGAGATTGTTTGCTGATCCTAATTTTGAACATCAAAAACTCTAGTTGACATCCTGAAATTTACGATCTCTTCGAATTTCGAAATTGACTCACTGACAAATTTTTTTGAGTCACTTGAAAGTATTTATTTTTGGAGTAAACGGAAAAATTGAAAATACTGAGAAATTCACATAATTAGTAACTTCTGAAGAGAATAGGAAAATTAATTTTATTCATCATTATTAATTCAAGCTTCATTTCTGAAAAAAATGATGTACGATTCAGTATTCAATTACGAAGTTCATTCAATATTCCACTATCTGGTTTCAATTTTCCTCTGAAAGGATTATTCAGGAGACATTTAGGTGTCTCTTCAATTTATTCAATCAAATATCCCCTCTATTCAAGAACCCTTCAAATCTAGATAGCCGTGCTATTGATATATCCTATCAAAATTGTTTTACTATCAGTTATACAGATCCCATTTCGAGGAACCTTTTATGTAGAATTTTCCAACCTCTACGTGCGTTTTCACTTTTTAAACTCTTCACTATGTGAAGGTAATAGGATTATCTGCGATTTTATTTTGAATTCTGTTCTTGCCGAGTGTTCGACTACATAACGGTACTTATTTTTTCCTGTAGATAATGGAAATCGTTTTGTATTTATATTTCAGGGCATAAAGAAGACGAATAAGAAATTGTTTAATTTTCCTCCATATCATAAAATATTTCCATTATATTTTAATGAATATTGTTCTGCCTAGGGGTAATTTTTTTCGCATTTTATATTCAGACTTTTATGACTACTGAATGTACTCAATTACATTATATGATTTTATAAGGGTGTTTTTTCCATGTTTAGACATTGAATTTGTGTATACGACGCAAATATTCTGAAAGCACAGGGTTGAAGTATTCTCCTCGATGGTAATTGCATATTATTGATCCGAATACTGAAGTTGGAAATGTTGTAGTGAACTATGTCGATTTCACTGAAAATGTTGGTAGGTATGTATTTTCTAAAAAGCCAACAACTATTTCATTTCACATTTTTCAAACCTCACTGATATTTGTTATTGTCAGCCATGATTCAAATTGAAACAATTTTTTCAGACAATTGATTTGATTTATGACACCAATTTGCATGAAATTTGGTGCGAAAATCGGTTGGCAAACTGATCTATAAATTTTTAGACGGTAGAAATTGAAAAGTGCATTCCATCCGAAACTTGAGAGCCTCTGCTATTCTCATCAGGCATGGTTTCAATTTTTTATGAAATCCTAATTTTTATCTTGAAATCTCTTTGTCAAATTTACCAAAGGACGTTTTGTCGATTTCTTCAAAAAACGTCCTGCATTGCGACGCTCTATAAGTCTATAGTAAAAAGACGACGCAGTTCTCAAGTGCATTTTAGTACATATTTGTATTTTTATAACTATAGTTGAAAACGCCTTGTCTATTTGAAAAAAAATGACTATGTATATGTCTTGTTCCAAATGCGCTCCTAAAATTTGGCGCCCCGGCTAAATTTCCAGTTTTCCGGTCCTGGCAGCTTCCCTGCTGTGCGTTGTCAATAACAACAGTTGAACGGTGGTATGCTGATTTTAAAACGAAGAATCACCGCAGATGCTGAACGTTCTAGCCGCCGGAATTCGGTAGTTGTTTAACATAAAAAAATTCCACGAAACGGTGTTGAGCGATTGTAGATCGAAGTAGGATGAGAAAGAGATGAAGTTGAAAATATCAAAAGGCAGTGTATTCGCTATTTTCCAGGTCAATTCCCTAGATCAAAGCTCGAAATAATGTTGGCTATACTTTTAATTATGTTTTATGTGACAGCCTTTCCTCTTTTCCGAGAAATGCCATGGACCATAGATGGTTGCACATTTTTCATTAAATTTGTATATACGATGCATTCTGAATATTCTGAAATAACAGGGTTGAAGTATTCCGTCGGACCTTTATTGCCTGTTATTGATCCGAACACAGAAAATGTTGGTATGTATTCACTAAAAAGCATATTTTGTTTTACATTTTTCAATCCTCCATGATATTTGTCATTGTTAGCCACGATTCAAATTGAAACAATATTTTCAGACAATTGAACATTTACTCTTTTAATTGTCAATTGGATATATCCATTTCCGATATTTTTTTTTCGATGATACCAAAAAATGTAATAAGTTGCTTTGTACACATTCAACTATCGGAAAAAAGTATAATCTGCCATTATTCATCATCGTAGTTATGAATCTTTCTGTGAAATTTGCTGTTTTCCTTGTGGTTGATTGAATCGGAATGTTCCTTTAGTAATTTTCTGCTTAAATTATGTGAAGTTGTAAGTACAGGGTATCCCAAATTCTATACTCACTGATAGCATCTCGCTAACTATAACACTTACAGAAAATATCTTCAAGGACCCCTAATCTCTTTTTTCTGAATAATAAGATATCAGAAAGCAGATCATTAGTTTGTGAGATATTGCGTTGTGAGTGTAGCTACTTTTGTTATCTGAAAAAACATGGAAAAAAAAGAATTTCGTGTGCTGATAAAATATCGCCTTTTGAAGGGAAAGAATATAGTTGAAGCAAAATATTGGCTTGATGAAGAGCTTCCGGGGTCTGCACCAGGAAAATCAACCATCATTGATTGGTATGCTAAGTTTAAAGTGGTGAAATGAGCACCGAAGACGTTGAACGCACTGGACGCCCAAAAGAGGCTGTCACCGACGGAAAATCAAAAAAGTTCACAGAATAATTTTGAATGACTGTAAAGTGAAGTCGATGAAGATGGCAGACTTTGTGATATATCATCTGAAAATGTACAGGGTGGGCAAATTTCGATGTTTTAGCACTACAACTTTTAAACCAGATGAGATAGACAAAATGTGAAACCCCATTTTTGGTCTCTTTTTCTGAGAAACTAACAAGGATAGTATTCATTTTTGGCCACCTTTTTTTGTTTTCGAGTTATAAGCGAAAATTGGTAAAATGGCGATATCGAAAAACATTTATATCTCTGCTAATACTGATGATAGAGCTCTGAAATTAAAACATCCAGTGGCGTGCTCGTATTTTCAAAAAGATTTTTAATTACGAAGCTATGACCCAAAGTTATGTTTTTTCAAATGGGAACACTGGTAATCTGTTTAAGTGCAATAAACCTGAATTTACGCGTCGATATGTGACAATGGATGAAACATAGCTCCATCATTTCACTCCGGAGTCCAATCGACAGTCAGCTGAGTGGACTGCACATAATGAACCGAATCCAAAGCGAGAAAAACACAAGTCAGCTGGCAAAGTTACGGCATCAGTATCCTGGGATGCCCAAGGTATATCATCCAATGATTACCTCCAAAAGAGCCAGACCATCAACAGCGATTATTATATAGGGATATTGGATCGTTAAAAGGATGAAATCGTTGAAAAACAGCCCAATTTGAAGAAAAAATGTGCTGTTTCATCAAGACAATGCGCCGTGTCACAAATCAATTAAAACAATGGCAAAATTGCATGAATTGGGCTTCGAATTGCTTTTGCATCCACCCTATTCGCCAGACCTGGCCCCCAGCGACTTTTTCCTGTTCTCGGACCTCGAAAGAATGCTTGCTGGAAAGGAATTTAGCTCCAATGAAGAAGTAATCGCGGAAACTGAAGCCCATTTTGAAACGAAAAACTAATCGTACTTCAAAAATGGTATCGAAAAGTTGGAAGATCGCTGTAATCACGTCCCGTGATTTTCACGTCCCGTCCAGAAATACTAGAGGATCAGTCTGGCATGTGTTTCGAATTATCGGTTTAATTACGCTAGGGAATCACCAGTTCCCAGAATTTCAATGATGGCTGGTCAGTCGGGGATGGATTTTACGAATCCATCATATTCAGCTATTGTACGAAATGTGAACCATTGTTTTATACACTGTGTCCGTAAAGTATGGAACAAATTCATTTTTAGCTAAACAGACCATTTCAAGAAATAATCCTGAAACACGTCGATTTTTTATTTTAATTGACCGTATTTTAAAATAATAATCTAGTATACAGTGTGAATTACTTTCGAGTAATGACGTCACCGTCATTTTTTTTAATGGAACACCCCCATTTAGTCTCAATTTTCTGCAATTCAAACAATAGAATAAAATAGTGTCCAATATTCCCAATATTTTCTTATTCAATAATAATATATGTTCATTCATTCGAAAAATTTACAAAAGAAAATACATTTAATAAATATATGCTGGAACAACATTTAACTAAAAAATGTCCATGTACAGCAATAAAAATCACTCAAATGGCTATGGAAAAGAAAAAAACACAATCTGGTGCTGAATAAACATAGTTTCGTTTACGTCATTTTGGTTATTTTTACCGCACCTTTTGTTATGCATGACGTCCTATTGCTATACGGGAATAACAATAAGTTCTTCTCAATAGAATATCAATTTCGAAAATCCCTTGTCCGAAGTTTTATTCTGAAAGGACGAAACGTCCAATAATAATCCTTTACCCCATCTGAATGACGTAAACGTAAAGGGAAATATGAAAGCTCGATCTCGCTTTCTGCGAACGAAAATTCTAAGCTCAAAGTAAAGCTGCAAGTGAAATTCTCAATTTCCTTTCATCTGTCGTTTTAGACATTGCAGATGTATCATGGGGAATATGTTTCTCTTGTGGCTTATTCCAATACCTAACTTTTCACTTTGTCGTAAGTCGTAGGTATGAATGTCAGTTTTAAATCTATTCGGAGAAAGTTACGTGAAATATTGTCTCTAGGATTTGAAAATATTTCCGTTTCCCATTTTCCAGGCCGGAATCGACTGAATTTCAGTTTTCTACTATCGTTTAAATAAATTTTTTTATTGACAAAATTAATTTATTTTTCCTAAAATGATAGTTTTGAATCGCTGAAGAATAAAATTGTACTAATCCCTCCTCAAATTTTCAAGGTTAAAATTTTTTAATGTGTTTCAGAAGCAGAATAAAAAACATTCATTTCGTCCGCCGTTGAAAGCTTTCCCCAAAAAGTATGGGAGCTATTTGCATCAAATTTGATGCGAGAATCGGATCACGAACCGATCTCTGAATTTTGAATGGTAGAATTGATCCAATCAATTAAAAAAATATATTAATGGATGCTTCATCAGTTCTCTTTGTTCCATTATTATGTCGACAAACATCATGACTTCTTTTTACGCACAAATATCAAGGGTTGGTTATTTTTAATGAGGTTGCTGCAGTCCATTTTCATATCCATAATGAATCATTTGGTTAAAACACATTTTTCATTAAAGGAAAAAGAGAAATGTTTCAGCTTAAAAGTTCTTCTTCTTCTGATTTTGACAAAGTTTTCAGTGATAAAAAACTCTTTTTCATTTAATTTAACACAGCAATTTAATAATCAATGAATATTATACCTTGCGCATCCCATAATACTGATGCCATATCCTTGCCAGCTGACTGTTGTGTTTTTCCTCGCTTTGGATTCGGTTCATTGTGTGCAGTCCACTCAGCTGACTGTCGATTGGACTTCGCAGTGAAATGATGGAGCCATGTTTCATCCATTGTCACATATCTATGCAAAAACTCAGGTTTATTACACTCAAACATCTTCAAACACTGCTCAGAATCAATTACACGTTGTTGCTTTGGATCGATTGTGAGCTCGCGCGGACCCCATTTTGCACACAGCTTTCTCATGTTCAAATATTCGTGAATGATATGATATCACATAATATCTTCACAATGTGTGCTGTCTCGATCAACTTCACTTTACGGTTATTCAGTATTATTCATTCAAATGGATTTGACATCGCTGTCAAATGTTGAATGTTCTTTTAGTTGAACAAAGATTATATCAGTCTTTCAGAAACCGGAGGTAAATGTTACATAACATTATTGGACCTATTGAGAACATAAAGTAACAATTAACGTCTTCAAATCCAAAATAAAGAAAATTCTCTTTCACGAACACGATTCTTCTTGTCGCAAATCGATGAAAACCATGAACGAATTACGCTTTCAACTGCTTGAACAACCAATTTGTTATCCACATGTGGCCCCCAGTGCTTACTGACATCAAAAGAATGCTCTAGGGAAAGAATTCAGACTCTAGTGAAGAAGTGACTGTCGAGTATTCCTAAGAGTATTTCGAAAGCAAAGACGAATATTTCTATAAAAAGGTATTGAAATGTTAGAAAGAGCAGTGGAGTACATGCATTACTTTTGAAGGTGATTATGTTAATGAACGAAATCGAATTTTCAAGAAACAATTTTACTGGTGATGCCTGGGACCTATTGCTTGTTATTGTTTACGTAATTTAGAATTTTTCGAATCGTTAAAAAAGCATCTTCGAAGATAAATACATTTCTGGCTTTTTTTGGAAGTTGCAGTAATCATTCTAATAATGGCTGAAAGTTTTTCATATATTGCTTCATTTTAATCTTAATCGGCTTCAATATCAAGAAATCTGCCATTGAGGCTCATTGAATGCTCTCAAATACCTATGGTTAGGCCGCGATTAGTGAAAGAATGTGCCGAGAGTGGTTTCAACACTTCAAGAACGGTGATTTTGAATCGAAGACAAGAATGGCGGTGTAAGAGAGGTTTTCGAAGATGCAGAATTGGAGGCATTACTCGATCAAGATTCCTGTCAAACGCAACAAGAATCTGCAGGATGATTGGGAGTGACGCAACAAGCCATTTCAAAACAACTGAAACAATAACAGGCGATCGTTATCGAAAGCAATTAATGCGTGTGAGCCGAGTATTGAAAGACAGTTTTTTTCAATAAATCCTCGAATTTCGGACAAAAAATGGCGAAAGCAAAGTTGTAAGTCTATATATATAAAAAACTTTTATTCTTAACCTGATAAATCTTTACGTTTGATGTTTCTATGCGACTGCCGTGATTGAACTTTCAAGTGTGATCGAGATAAAAATTCTCAATGTCCTCCTTCACTATTATTAATGATAAAATTCTATATGTAGTGCCACGAGCTCTCACTTTGGAAACGTTGTTTTTAATATCGATTGAACAAGTCCTCGAGTTCTTTCCATTTACTCAACTAAAAAGGAATGTCTAGAATCGGAAAGGAGCTTCTGTATATTCCAATATAAGATAAATACTGAAAATACCGATGTGGACTACAAAGGGATATCATCACAATGGAATTCTTCAAATCCTAAGGTTGTTCTATCGACAACAATCACGAAGAACCTCTCTTTAAATTGATTCTTCTCAATTATTTAGCTTGATATATTGCGAAGTTATTTGTGAAATATTCGAAATAGTTTCTTTTGAACGAAATAATCCATCTATTCCCAATTGCATCCTAAGAAACCACATGAATGTATGCATATATGTGGTTTCCTCGTTTGCATAAGATTTTGATTTCACATGAACAGCCAAAATCTAAATCCATCGGTTTTGTGGAATTTTCAATCTAAATCGAAATGCAAATTCTACGAATATCGAATCGGCAGTTTTGAAATTAATAGAACACAATTCTTACTTATCATTCTAGGGCTGTAACTTTGTAAAGAAGTTGAATTCAATAAATTTGTATGAAACATTTGAATTTGTATCATTACCAAACACCTTATATATTTCCTGAAACGTATGGTGTGAAATTTTTGTGGAGGAAGGGAATGAACTTCGTTCCACTGCAAGGGCTGAAAAGAAGCATGGATGAACTGGTGTACAACTTCGCTTCCGCCGTTTCGCAATAGATGGCTGTAGTGGTAAGTGGTAGTAAAAACAAATAGATCGTAGATGTCATACAATAAGCTTAGGTATTTGTAAACATAACGCTATCGAAATATTGTGTCTGCATCATAAAGTTATTCTCGATTTAACGTGTCAGCTTACGAGCCAAATTCTCGTCATTTGCGGGAGGTTTTAATTTTCTGCTTTAATATGCACAAATCTGCGGCTGAGGCTCAACGAATACTCTCGAATACCTAGGTGAGGCCGCTATTAGCGAAAAAACGTGCCGAGAGTGGTTTCAACACTTCGAGAACGGTGATTTTGATGTCCAACACTAGCATGTAGATCGAAAAGAGAAGGTGTTCGAAGATGCAGAATTGTAGGCATTACTTGATCAAGATTCGTGTCAAACGAAAATGGCAGGATCATTGGGAGTGACGCAACTGAAACGCCTGAAAGTCATGGGAATGATTAAGATGATTCCTGTGGTATCGATAAGATAATCCCAGGGATCAACTTACCCCTTTTTTAATTATCTCCAATATTTTCAATGGTGAAGTCTGTAAAACAAATATCTGCAGATAATATAAAATGATTTACTTGAGGCATAAAACATATTATAGATTATAAATTGAATAAGCAACTAAAAATCAACATATAGAATATAATATCACGAACAAATTGAAACTCTATTGCCAATAGTTCAACGCTTCAATGTCGATATGAAGAAGACAAACAAGAAGGACAAGTAGTTATAAGGTAATTAAACTTTCTTGTTCTTCTTCTTCGTCTTCTCCAATCTGGATCGTTGAAATGTCTTCCATGCAGGGACTTCTTCCACCATCTTTGTAGTTTTTCTTGGATTGTCTGGTGGTGGTAGGAAATATGGACATTTGACATCCTCCCGTGATATGTTGCATCGTCACTGATGGTCGGATCCTTTACGATATGTTTACAATAGTTTCTCGTTGAGATCACTTGATCTTCGGTGGCTAAGAGAAATCATTCTGTTTCTGAATACATTCCACCTTTTGCGTGCCAATAGTTCGATGCTTCAATGTCGACATGAAGAAGAAGACGAAGAAGTAAAAGAAGCCGTTATTTAGGTAAACAAACTGACTTCTTCTTCTTCTTCTCCTTCAACTTCTTCTTCTTCCTCTGCTTCTTCTCGACATTATCCTCGATCGTTGAAATGTCTTTCACGCAGGGACTTCTTCCACCATCTTTGTAGTTTTTCTTGGATTCTCCGGTGGTAGTAGAAAATATGGTTTTCATGCAGCTTCCTAGGAGTTTTCTCACTGTCCTAACTATACCTAAAAATAAAGCTTCTCTAGGATGGTCTCCGGTCGGTACTTGTAGTATAGCACTTTTTCAGTATGTATTATAATAATAATAATGATAGTAATATTTATTGATCCTGTTAATTTTTGTTAATACATTCACAAAAGTGAATTATGATCTTAGTATTCTCTAACAAACTGAAAACGAATACTCCATCTAGAATTATCCATCTTTCTATTGCCCTACTCAAAATATTAAGTCACAAAAGATTTTTTGAAATATTTTTGATTTTTGAAACGAGGAAATTGGGTGCTGTACGAGTTGAAGCCGAGATATGTTGAACAGCGTCTGTTTGCTTGTGAACAGGTGCTTGCAAGGCAAAGACGAAAGGGATTTATTCATTGCATTGTGACTGGAGACAAGAAATAGGTTCATGGGATAATCACAAGCGCAGAAAATGGAGGGGATATCCCGGCCATGCTTCCACGTCGACGGCAAAACCGAATATTCACGGTTCCAAGGTCATGCTCAGTATTTGGTGGGACCAGCTCGGCGTGGTGTGTTATGAGTTGTTAAAACCGACTTAAACAACCACGGGCTATCTTTATCGAACGCAATTAATGTGTTTGAGCCGAGCATAGAAAAACGAACAGCCGCAATACAACGAGAGACATGATAAAGTGATTTCACAGCATGACAATGCTCGACTCGTTGCGAAAATGGTCAAGACATACTTGGAAACGTTAAAATGGGAAGTCCTTCAGCACCCGACGTATGCTCCATCGGACTATCACTTGTTTCGATCAATGATACACGGCCTGGCTGACCAGCACTTTCGGTTGTATGAAGAAGTAAAAAATTGGATCGATAAGTGGATCGCTTCAAAAGATGACCAGTTTTTTACAAAAAGCCTCGAATTTAGGATCGAAACGACAAAAGTTGTAACTATCGAAAGCTCGTTGAGCCAATGCTTTTGTATAATACTCGTAGTAGTTTTGGAAAGAGGCAGAAGAATTATTATAATTTTGATAATTTAATTCATTGATCCTTTCAGAGATAACAATTATATTTATATGATAAGTTATAAATAAACAATATTGTAGTTTGCAATTGAAATGATTCGAGCCAGTTCAACAAAAATTGAATTGTTTCTGCAATGGCTCAATTCGCTTAATATCTTATCTTTATTGATGTGATTTTTGTGATTCGATTTGGAATAAAAAAAGACCTCTGATCTTACTCCTATTATATCATAACAGATAATACTCGTAACAAACAGAAAGACAGAGCAACATCTCAATAAAGCTATCTTCCTTCATCTCACAATCTCGAATGATTTCTAGTAAACGTAATCACAACCATTTTGCAAGTTATTATGAATGGTGTACCACAGTTCTGTTTTCCTCTCTGCTTCTCCTTATGACGTCATTGGAAATTAATTTGGGGGTCACGGTTGATGTAAATAGCTACTTTAATGGTACGCCTGTGAAGGAATCAAGGTGAAAAGGAATTCAATCTTGAATTTAAATTCGATATGGAAGGATGCTCGGCTCGGAACGTTGAATCGATTTTCCAGTGAAATAAAATACGTACGTAATTCGACGAAGGATTTGTCGTCACTCAAGTCGTCGAGTGTGTGGTTTTTCTTTTTTAACCTATTTTTCCTTCCTGACAAGGAATATTGTCGGTTGATATCTATTGATTATCGGGGAAGGCTGGATTGAATTTGATTTCGAATCTATATTTGGATGTACAACTATGGAATGGGGTATATTGTACAACGCACAGTAGCACTAAAGTGATTAATTCGGTTATTGGGCCTAAAAGGAATATTTTCACAACAAACTGGATTATTGGTGTCTGTATCCCACGAACTAATGATGCAAACCAAAGAGTTATTTATTGCAGAATAATAAGGTTTCGACATGTCTATTAACCTATAGTTCGATAACATTTTTGTTCGTTAATTGAATCTTTGGTATAATTCGATATAAAATAGGGTGTTGCCTTGTAAACTCGGTGAATGAAATCAATTTTCTCTATAATCCAATTGATTCCACTTACTAGAGCTTTGAAAACCAATTTTTCGATATATCAATTCAAATTCTCATCATCTCATGATACATATGACAACTCCCAAGTCTTACACTACGATTCGTTATTTTTTTACACAAACAATTGAATATTCAATTGAGATTCATGATCCGAAACTATTGATGTTAAGACTTCGCGATTTCATACCCTCCAAAACGGAAACTGCTGAAATTTTTTATGAAAATCAGGGTATCAAACCAAAAAATATTCTTTGATTGTATAAAGACTCAGAATCCCGAAACTTTTGAATGGATTTCGATACACATTTTTGTCTCATGTGTGCGCATAAAATATTTCAATTACGCGAAGTAGTTTACAATTTTCAATATTTTCATTTCTCATAGAATTCAAGCTATTTGGAAGATAATGGAAAGTTGGTTGTTTACGATGTAAAATAGGAAGTATTTGATGAACTCTCTTGATTAGGATAAATATAGCTTAACATTCACGAGAAACCATTAACCTTAATGAACGTAGTTGAATGAGTGTTGAAATTTTTTTGAATAATTGTCCCTGAAATATAATTTATATGGATCCATGAAATTAATCTTACTGATGAGTTTAGTACGGTATATGGGAATATATCTAAGGTTGAGAAATTAAACATACAATAGGAAAACTAAAGCAACTGACACATTGACATTGAGCACATTTTGACCATTTTTTATAAGAATTGATTCTTAATTCTTCATTTATCGAATGTAAAACCACAATTTCAGCAGATAATAATAAAATCATTGAATACATCCACCGCAAAATTGCGGTAGGGAGTTATTTTGAACGGGGATACTATAAGATATCGGTCGAAAATGATTGGTGTGGCCCGATGATGTCATCAATGACGTCATAATTTCATCATAATGACCTTCAAGTTTTGTCATTATGAGTTCAATAATACGGCTAGCATTGTGTATTTATTTATTCATATCCTTTCAATATCCTCGCTTCGAACAAATCGATTATAAATTCTACATCTTATTATTCTGTTAGAAAGATCTGGAAAAGCTCTGGCAAAGTTGTCTTTATAATATTTGCTCTAGTTTACATTGAACCGCTTCAGGGTGTAGACGTTTAGTCTGTTCTTCCATTACATCAATCGATTCGGGAGTGGCGTAACCAACCCTGCGTTCTATTTCCATTAGTTTCAGCATTGGTCAGTAATGATATAATAGAAAATGAATGGAAAGGCGAAAACCATTCAATTTGTGATATATAATAATTCGTATCATAATGAATGAAGTTATGTAATTTTTTTGTGTGTCATAATGGGGTTCATTGATTTTCGGAAGAAAATATTTTGTTTCTTTATATCCTTGATTATCGAATGAAAAACTGACTAGAATATCATTGGCGTTATTTGGCACAACTGTTTTCTACGAAGGGTTGTACCGTTAAAGGTCATTTGGTTAGTTTGTGTTTTGCAAATTTTGCCATGAATAAAACATCAAACAACAAAACTGAATTTTGCATTATAGATGCGTGAAAGTGATCAAAATAAAATTTGTGTAGTAGATAAGGAATTGTATATGACTTGTAAATTTTTTTCGTGCCGAGTACTGAAGTCGAAACCTGCAAAAGCGTTCAAAATATGTTTGGAGCCGGAAATGGTTTTAAACGATAATTTTCGACTCACTTATAACAAATTCGTCATCAAATTCGGATCTGTCCGTCCGTCATTATATATGATAACTTTCAAATTGAACGACCTAGAAACTTGAAATTTGTAGGATACGTTCGCATCTCACATGATGCAGCCATGTTTGTTAGTGGATAAAATCCGTCTAGGGGTTCCGTAAATGTGGTCAATCGAAATTTTGTCATTTAAAACAAAAAACGTGCAAATTTTCGTGTCAATAGCGGCGTCAGAACTATGGAAAATTCGAGCACAATATAAAAAAAAAAAAGAAATGAGCTTTTGAGCGTTTGTTCATGAATGCGCCAAGTGCACCCTTGAAAACCACCTATATACAGTTATGTGGACTTCGATGGGCGAATGAATGAACGAGAGCTCAAAGTATCTGGATTTCTCGTCAGTGATTATTTTATATGATATTTAATGGTATATTTTCAAATTTATGTCCAGCAGATGTTCTGACGATTCGAACGAAGTGCAGAGAAAATTGCAATTTTTCAATCATTTCATTTTCATGGAAAAGCCGTTATTGGAGTATTATGAATCGTTGTTCATTTGTTTCATCGTAACTATTGGCCAAGGTCGCATTGCAATAACGTAATGAATCTGGAGTACGGCAAAATCGATTGTGCGGGTCAAGAAATAATTTTGTTTGGTTTCAGCGAGTATAGAATTTGTGTTTCAATTGGTTCTTAATCGATATCGTGTGTACCACCTCCGATCCAGACAATTGAAGGCAATTTATCAATTAGAGTTCGACACCTTCGATTCTTCACAAGTGCTTCAGATTGATGAGATGTAGAGAATCACGGCTTGGCTTGATATTCAAGCTACTTGGCTCAAGCTTAAGTTGCTTGAGCTTGACTTTAAATCAACTCAAGGTCAGGTCAAGTAGTAAGTTTTCAATGTCACTACAAGTACTTAATAAATGATTACTTGACTTGACATTGAAAAACTACTACTTGAATTGAACTTGAGTTGATTTGAAGTCAAACTCAAGTCCAAGTCAAGTAGTAATTTTTCAATGTCAAGTGAAGTACTTAATGAATAAATACTTGACTTGACATTGAAAAACTACTACTTCACTTGAACTTGAGTTGATTTCAAGTCAAGCTTGAGCTTGAGCCAAGTAGCTTGAATATAAAGCCAAGCCGTGAATCCCTAATGAGATGTTATGAGTTGAGGTGGCTTGAGGCTATGGATCTATATTTATGATTTTTTTTTTTTGCATATTCGTGCAGCAAATGCCAATTGAAGCATATCAGTTTTTTGATTTTCCTCTTCGATCAAAGGTTGGAAATTCAGAATTCGCATTCGAAAAAATTTCTTTTACAAAAAATACTGAAATACTATAGAAGAGACTTTCTCACAGTCTGATCTTAGCCTCACAACCAGTCTCGCTTATAATCAATATAAAGTTTGTTTTATAATAATTTTCGAGCTTTTGTTCATAATTTTCTGAGCCTGTTCAGTTCCATAATAGGTAGGGATTCATCAAGCCAAGTAGTTTGACATTTTAACCAACTACTTGACTTGAAAATCAAACCCGTGAATAATTACTGACTTGAGCTTGACTTGACTTGATTGTAGATATTTTTTGCTTGACTTGATATCAATCTACTTGATATTACTTGAGCTTGATATGCACGCGTCGCACGGCATATATGTATTTCTGCAATCTCGTGCGCGCTTAGACTAAATAAGGGTATTCCTCGAGCGCCGAGTGACTGAACCATTCACCACTGTGACTTTATCAGTAGTTTTCTCATATTTCTATGAAATATATTGGTAGTTTCAGAAATATATTTCCAAACTCGGCCAAAATAGCCAAGGATTTTTTATAAACGCCAGCATCTTCAGCTCCTGTTGAAAGACAATTTTCCAGAGCTGCTCTTACAGTTACAGTTTAATTTATGTTTCTATTTCAAAAAAGTTGATTTTTTCGGTTCTTTCATACTATAAGTTTGATAAATAAAAGTTCTTTGATAGGAGCCTTCCCATTTAATCTTTTTTTTATTGATGTGACACTACACAATGAAACTGTTGAGAATCTAGCGATTCAAGTACTTGATAAACAAATAAAGCTCAAGTCAAGTAGTCGTTTTTTTGACTTGAAATCAAGTCAAGCTCAAGCCAAGTAGCTTGAAAATCAAGCCGAGCCGTGCATCCCTAATAATAGGGTATCGAAGATTCTGAAATTTATCAAGTCAGTATTCTCGAATGCTATCGTGTTAACGTCCGGCCGTATAGATGGACGAGATTGAATTTCATCACGAATTCTTCGACGTTGCGTCTGACCAAATGGTTCAGAATCATTTCCGAAAATTACAGATATTTCGACAAAATGATTACGCCCTAGAAAGATCGCGTGAAAATGGGAAACTATTCCCTGGAATATTTTATCAATTCTAGTCATTAGTGATTCTTTGTTCTTGGGGATATCCGTTCGCAATGTTGATATTCCATAACCTGTTGTAAAGAATTCTTCCGTTTCCGGTCGTCATGGTTTGGCATTCCGTGAGTGAATAAACTCGTTGAAAATTTTAAATGAAGAAAATGAGATTGTCCGGTATTGTTCCAGCTACGGTTGGGAGAAAGTTGAATCTGTTCGTTCTACTACGTGCTCTACAATTAATAGGTTCAATGTTTATAAAATTTCAGTATTTTTAAAAGAATAAGAATGAAATAATTGAAAATAATAGTCAAGGGAAGTATTAGATTCAACAAACAACCGAGAGCTAAAATATATTTATTCCGTGTAAAATACACATTTTTTTCTGTGGACAGTTAAAACGACGATGTTATTGGGCCAATTGAAGAATACCCGGTCGGATGCACAAATGGCGGTGCTAGTATTGAATTCATATGATTTTTAGTTGATACCAACCTTCAAATTATACGTGTCAACATTTGACAGCAGTCCGACCATTAGTTTGTAAGATATTGCGTTGTGCGTGTAGCTACTTTTGTTATTTGAAAAAAGATGCAAAAACAAAGAATTTCGTTTGCTGATAATATATAGTTTTTTGCAAGGAAAAAATACAGTTGAAGCAAAATCCTGGCTTGATGAAGAGTTTCCGGGGTCTGCACCAGGACAATCAACCATCATTGAGTGGTATGCTAAGTTTAAATGTGGTGAAATGAGCACCGAAGACGGCGAACGCAGTGGACGCCCAGAAAAGGCTGTCACCGACGAAAAAATCGAAAAAGTTCACAAAATAATTTTGAATGACCATAAAGTGAAGTTGATCGAGATAGCAGACATTGTAAAGATATAATCTGAACCTGTAGATCATATCATTCACGAATATTTTCACATGAGAAAACTGTGTGCAAAATGGGTGCCGCTCTAGCTCACAATCGATCAAAAGCAACAACGTGTTAATGATTCTGACAATGGATGAAACATGGCTCCATCATTTCACTCCGGAGTCCAATCGACAGTCAGCTGAGTGGACTGCACACGATGAGCCGAATCTAAAGCGAGGAAAAACACAACAGTCAGCTGGCAAGGTTATGGCATCAGTATTCTGGGATGCGCAAGGTATAATATTCATTGATTACCTCCAAAAGGGCCAGACCATCAACAGCTATTATTATATAGCGTTATCGAATCGTTTGAAAGATGAAATCGTTAAAAAACGGCCCCATTTGAAGAAAAAAATGGGCTGTTTCATCAAGACAACGCGCCGTCTCACAAATCAATGAAAACAATGGCAAAATTGCATGAATTGGGCTTCGAATTGCTTCTGCGTCCACCTTATTCGCCATATCTGGCCCCCAGTACTTTTTCCTGTTCTCAGACTTCATAAAAATGCTTGCCGGAAAGAAATTTAGCGGCAATGAAGAAGTAATCGCCGGAACTGATGCCTATTTTGAATCGTACTACCAAAATGGTATTGAAAAGTTGGAAGATCGATATAATCGCTGTATCGCCCTCGAAGGCAACTATGTTGAATAATAAAATCGAATTTTGCCAAAAAAATGTGTTTTACCATGTTACACTGGGGACTTTTTAATTGGTCTGTTAGAGTGTTAGATCATTGAATGGATGATGAAATAGGCATGCATGTTATTATCTAATAATAATGTAGACATATCAAAATAAGTACACCAAACTAAAATAATTTCATACAAAGATTTCGTATTGCTTAATTGTTAGCACCTAGATTGTTTAAGTTTGAAGCTTTAAACATGGATTGAGACAAATTTCCTAATTGAAGATTTTAGTAAGGTTAGGTTGAAATTTTGAATCACGATCAATCTATGAATTTAGCCACATGATTCTTGAAACATTTCTGATTGATACGTGAATCTATCGACTTTTTTTCACGTTTACATGTTCAGCGAACTTTTCCCAATGAGCTACAATCAATATTTTGCAATGGAATTGTATTCTATCAATATAATTAATGCATTCCAAATCCATGGTCAAATTCGGTGGTAATTTGTCTCAGCTTTATTCCTAGATCAGTCACAACTGATAACGTAACCTTAATCGGACATCCAATAATTAATGATTGACGCACAACTGTAATCATGTACGACCTATGGAAATCTCTGGAATTTTAATTTAAAGATATATAAAAGTAGATTTTGATGAACCAATTGATATGAAAACATGCACTTATGAAACTTACCAATGTTCGATGTATCTGTGCTAATATTCACGAGTTGGAGGCGGTAAATATCTGAAAAAAAAAGAGAAAAAAACAGTACCTAAGTAATTAATGGAATTTGGGCTTAGTATGTATTTTTTATAGATAAAAAAAATCATTCCATGACTAAGGATAGGCAGGAAGTGCTACTGGAATGATATGAAAATATACTGGTTGGCTTACTTTAATACTGATAAAAAAACATTTCTCCACTACTGCTGAAGAATTTTATTGGGCTTTCATCACTTGATGTGGAATGAATAGTTTAAAATACTTTCACAACATAGAAGATAAAAAACAATCTGTGAAACGATTTTCATAATTTTATAGAGTTTTCATGAACGTCATTTCGAGTTCAATATTTGGCGATGATACTAACAAGAACGAATTTATCTCATTCGAATTCTCAATATACAAGGTGTTTCCTAAATGAATGTCTATATTTTATGGTGGCTTTTTGGGTCCATTTCAAGAAATAAACTGCCGACACATACGTAGATTTAATTTTTTAGATGAAACCCGTGCGTCGGACAAAAAAATTCAAATTTGCTCATAATTGAATACAGATTTCCTTGTTTCTGAATCATTCCGATGACTTTCAGTCGTTTTGATATGGTTTGTTGCGCCACTTCCAATGATCCTGCTTATTTTTGTTGCATATGACACGAGTCTTGATCAAGTAATGCCTACAATTCTGCATCTTCGGAAACCTTCTCTTTTCCACCGCCATACTGGTCTTCGACGTCAACATCACGGTTCTTGAAACGTTGAAACCACTCTTGGCAAGTTCTTTCACTAATAGTGGCCTCCCGTAGGTATTTGAGAGCATTCGATGAGCCTCAGCTGCAGATTTCTTCATATTGAAGCAAAAAATTGAAACCAGCCGCAAAAGACCAGAATTCATCATGCCGTTTTTCTTGGATTGTCTGGTAGTGGTAGGAAATATGATCTTTATGCATCATCTTAGTGCCTGTCCTGTCTCCTAGGATTTCTGTCACTGTTCTAACTATACTTAAAAAACAGCTTCTCTAAGATAGTCTCCGGTCGATTCTTGTAGTATGGAAGAAGAAGACGGAGAAGCAAGAGAAGTCGTTTATTAGGTAACCAAACTAACTTCTCCTTCTACTCCGTTTTCTTCTTCTTTCTTTTCTTCTTTGTTGAAATGTCTTCCATGCAGGGACTTCTTCCACCATCTTTGTAGTTTTTCTTGGATTGTCTGGTGGTGGTAGGAAATATGGTTTTTATACAGCTTCTTAGGGCCTGTCTCCTAGGAATTTTGATATCCTCCCGTGATATGTTGCATCGTCACTGACATGTTCAATCGGGAATTACTTTATGATGCAGACACAAATTGACTAATATTTCGATGGCGTTATTTTTGCAAATACCTAAGCTTATTGTATGACATCTACGATCTATTTATTTCGACTTCCACTAACCGCTACAACCATCTATTTCAAAACGACGGGAGCAAAGTTTTACACCTAATATTTATAATGAACCAGTGTAGTTATGCGAGCCAATAGTTCGACGCTTCAATGTCGACAAGAAGAAGAACAAAAAGGAGCAGTAAGAGGGATCTTTTATTAGGTAATTAAAACATCTCCTACTTCTGCTCCTTCTTCCTCTTCTTCTCCTTTCTCTTCTTTTTTTTCTTCTCTTCAATGTCAACATTTTCCTGGATCGTTGAAATGTCTTCCATACAGGGACTTCTTTCACCATCTTTGTAGTTTTTCTTGGATTGTCTGGTGGTGGTAGGAAATATGGTTTTCATGCAGCTTCTTAGGACCTGTCTCCTGGGAATTTTGATATCCCCCCGTGATATGTTGCATTGTCACTAACATCGAGAATAACTTTATGATGCAGACACAAATTGAATAATATTTCGATGGCTTCATTTTTACAAATACCTAAGCTTATTGTATGACATCTACGATCTATTTATTTCGACTTCCACTTACCGCTACAACCATCTATTGCAAAACGACGGGAGCAAAGTTTTACACCTAATATTCATAATGAACCAGTGTAGTTATGCGAGCCAATAGTTCGACGCTTCAATGTCGACATGAAGAAGAAGAAAAAGGAGCAGTAAGAGGGATCTTATTAGGTGATTAAAAGATCTCTGACTTCTGCACCTTCTTCCTCTTCTTCTTTCTCTTCTTTTTCTTCTCTTCAATGTCAACATTATCCTGGGTCGTTGAAATGTCTTCCATGCAGGGACTTCTTTCACCATCTTTGTAGTTTTTCTTGAATTGTCTGGTGGTTGTGGGAAATATGGTTTTAAAGCAGCTTCTTAGGACCTGACTCCTAGGAATTTTGATATCCTCCCGTGATATGTTGCATTGTCACTAACATCGAGAATAACTTTATGATGCAGACACAAATTGACTAATATTTCGATGGCGTTATGTTAACAAATACCTAAGCTTATTGTATGACATCTACGATCTATTTATTTCGACTTCCACTTACCGCTACAACCATCTATTGCAAAACGACGGGAGCAGAGTTTTACACCTAATATTCATAATGAACCAGTGTAGTTATGCGAGCCAATAGTTCGACGCTTCAATGTCGACATGAAGAAGAAGAAAAAGGAGCAGTAAGAGGGATCTTTTATTAGGTAATTAAAAGATCTCCTACTTCTGCACCTTCTTCCTCTTCTTCTTCTTTCTCTTCTTTTTTTCTTCTCTTCAATGTCAACATTATCCTGGGTCGTTGAAATGTCTTCCATGCAGGGACTTCTTTCACCATCTTTTTAGTTTTTCTTGAATTGTCTGGTGGTGGTAGGAAATATGGTTTTCAAGCAGCTTTTTAGGACCTGTCTCCTAGGAATTTTGATATCCTCCCGTGATATGTTGCATCGTCACTGACATGTTCAATCGGGAATAACTTCATGATGCAGACACAAATTGACTAATATTTCGATGGCTTTATTTTTACAAATACCTAAGCTTATTGTATGACATCTACGATCTATTTATTTCGACTTCCACTTACCGCTACAACCATCTATTGCAAAACGACGGGAGCAAAGTTTTACACCTAATATTTATAATGAACCAGTGTAGTTATGCGAGCCAATAGTTCGACGCTTCAATGTCGACATGAAGAAGAAGAAAAAGGAGCAGTAAGAGGGATCTTTTATTAGGTAATTAAACCATCTCCTACTTATGCTCCTTCTTCCTCTTCTTCTTTTTCTTCTCTTCAATGTCGACAATATCCTGGATCGTTGAAATGTCTTCCATGCAGGGACTTCTTTCACCATCTTTGTAGTATTTCTTGAATTGTCTGGTGGTGGTAGGAAATATGGTTTTCAAGCAGCTTCTTAGGACCTGTCTCCTAGGAATTTTGATATCCTCCCGTGATATGTTGCATCATCACTGACATGTTCAATCGGGAATAACTTCATGATGCAGACACAAATTGACTAATATTTCGATGGCTTTATTTTTACAACTACCTAAGCTCATTGTATGACATCTACGATCTATTTATTTCGACTTCCACTTACCGCTACAACCATCTATTTCAAAACGACGGGAGCAAAGTTTTACACCTAATATTTATACTGAACCAGTGTAGTTATGCGAGCCAATAGTTCGACGCTTCAATGTCGACATGAAGAAGAAGAAAAAGGAGCAATAAGAGGGAATTTTTTATTTGGTAATTGAAACATCCCCTACTTCTGCTCCTTCTTCCTCTTCTTCTTCTTCTTTTTTTTATTCTCTTCATTGTCAACATTATCCTGGATGGTTGAAATGTCTTCCATGCAGGGACTTCTCTCACCATCTTTGTAGTTTTTCTTGAATTGTCTGGTGGTGTAAGGAAATATGGTTTTCAAACAGCTTCTTAGGACCTGTCTCCTAGGAATTTTGATATCCTCCCGTGATATGTTGCATAGTCACTAACATCGAGAATAACTTTATGATGCAGACACATATTGACTAATATTTCGATGGCTCTATTTTTACAAATACCTAAGCTTATTGTATGACATCTACGATCTATTTATTTCGACTTCCACTTACCGCTACAACCATCTATTGCAAAACGACGGGAGCTAGTTTTACACCTAATATTCATAATGAACCAGTGTAGTTATGCGAGCCAATAGTTCGACGCTTCAATGTCGACATGAAGAAGAAGAAAAAGAAGTAGTAAGAGGGATCTTTTATAAGGTAATTAAATGATCTCCTACTTCTACTCCTTCTTCCTCTTCTTCTTCTTTCTCTTCTTATTTTCTTCTCTTCAATGTCAACATTATCCTGGGTCGTTGAAATGTCTTCCATGCAGGGACTTCTTTCACCATCTTTGTAGTATTTCTTGAATTGTCTGGTGGTGGTAGGAAATATGGTTTTCATGCAGCTTCTTAGGACCTGTCTTATAGGAATTTTGATATTCTTCCGTGATATGTTGCATTGTCACTAACATCGAGAATAACTTTATGATGAAAACACAAATTGACTAATATTTCGATGGCGTTATGTTAACAAATACCTAATCTTATCGTATGACATCTACGATCTATTTATGTCGACTTCCACTTACCGCTACAACCATCTATTGCAAAACGACGGGAGCTAGTTTTACACCTAATATTCATAATGAACCAGTGTAGTTATGCGAGCCAATAGTTCGATGCTTCAATGTAGACATGAAGAAGAAGAAAAAGGTGCAAAAAGAGGAGATTTTATTAGGCAATTAAACTATCTCCTACTTCTGCTCCTTCTTCCTCTTCTTCTTTTTCTTCTCTTCAATGTCAACATTATCCTGGATCGTTGAAATGTCTTCCATGCAGGGACTCCTTTCACCATCTTTGTAGTTTTTCTTGCATTGTCTGGTGGTGGTAGGAAATATGGTTTTCAAGCAGCTTCTTAGGACCTGCCTCCTAGGAATTTTGATATCCTACGTGATATGTTGCATTGTTACTAACATCGAGAATAACTTTATGATGCAGACACAAATTGACTAATATTTCGATGGCTTTATTTTTACAAATACCTAAGCTTATTGTATGATATCTACGATCTATTTATGTCGACTTCCACTTACCGCTACAACCATCTATTGCAAAACGACGGGAGCTAGTTTTACACCTAATATTCATAATGAACCAGTGTAGTTATGCGAGCCAATAGTTCGACGCTTCAATGTCGACATGAAGAAGAAAAAAAAGGAATAGTAAGAGGGATCTTTTATAAGGTAATTAAAAGATCTACTTCTACTCCTTCTTCCTCTTCTTCTTTCTCTTCTTTTTTTCTTCTATTCAATGTCAACATTATCCTGGATCGTTGAAATGTCTTCCATACAGGGACTCCTTTCACCATCTTTGTAGTTTTTCTTGCATTGTCTGGTGGTGGTAGGAAATGTGGTTTTCAAGCAGCTTCTTAGGACCTGCCTCCTAGGAATTTTGATATCCTACGTGATATGTTGCATTGTTACTAACATCGAGAATAACTTTATGATGCAGACACAAATTGACTAATATTTCGATGGCTTCATTTTTACAAATACCTAAGCTTATTGTATGACATCTACGATCTATTTATGTCGACTTCCACTTACCGCTACAACCATCTATTGCAAAACGACGGGAGCTAGTTTTACACCTAATATTTATAATGAACCAGTGTAGTTATGCGAGCCAATAGTTCGATGTTTCAATGTCGACATGAAGAAGAAGAAAAAGGTGCAGTAAGAGGAGATTTTATTAGGCAATTAAACTATCTCCTACTTCTGCTCCTTCTTCCTCTTCTTCTTTTTCTTCTCTTCAATGTCAACATTATCCTGGATCGTTGAAAGGTCTTCCATGCAGGGACTCCTTTCACCATCTTTGTAGTTTTTCTTGCATTGTCTGGTGGTGGTAGGAAATATGGTTTTCAAGCAGCTTCTTAGGACCTGCCTCCTAGGAATTTTGATATCCTCCCGTGATATGTTGCATTGTTACTAACATCGAGAATAACTTTATGATGCAGACACAAATTGACTAATATTTCGATGGCTTTATTTTTACAAATACCTAAGCTTATTGTATGACATCTACGATCTATTTATTTCGACTTCCACTTACCGCTACAACCATCTATTGCAAAACGACGGGAGCTAGTTTTACACCTAATATTCATAATGAACCAATAGTTCGACGCTTCAATGTCGACATGAAGAAGAAAAAAAAGGAGTAGTAAGAGGGATCTTTTATAAGGTAATTAAAAGATCTCCTACTTCTACCCCTTCTTCCTCTTCTTCTTCTTTCTCCTCTTTTTTTTCCTCTCTTCAATGTCAACATTATCCTGGGTCGTTGAAATGTCTTCCATGCAGGGACTTCTTTCACCATCTTTGTAGTATTTCTTGAATTGTCTGGTGGTGGTAGGAAATATGGTTTTCATGCAGCTTCTTAGCACCTGTCTTATAGGAATTTTGATATCCTCCCGTGATATGTTGCATTGTCACTAACATCGAGAATAACTTTATGATGCAGACACAAATTGACTAATATTTCGATGGCGTTATGTTAACAAATACCTAAGCTTATTGTATGACATCTACGATCTATTTATTTCGACTTCCACTTACCGCTACAACCATCTATTGCAAAACGACGGGAGCTAGTTTTACACCTAATATTTATAATGAACCAGTGTAGTTATGCGAGCCAATAGTTCGATGTTTCAATGTCGACATGAAGAAGAAGAAAAAGGTGCAGTAAGAGGAGATTTTATTAGGCAATTAAACTATCTCCTACTTCTGCTCCTTCTTCCTCTTCTTCTTTTTCTTCTCTTCAATGTCAACATTATCCTGGATCGTTGAAAGGTCTTCCATGCAGGGACTCCTTTCACCATCTTTGTAGTTTTTCTTGCATTGTCTGGTGGTGGTAGGAAATATGGTTTTCAAGCAGCTTCTTAGGACCTGCCTCCTAGGAATTTTGATATCCTCCCGTGATATGTTGCATTGTTACTAACATCGAGAATAACTTTATGATGCAGACACAAATTGACTAATATTTCGATGGCTTTATTTTTACAAATACCTAAGCTTATTGTATGATATCTACGATCTATTTATTTCGACTTCCACTTACCGCTACAACCATCTATTTCAAAACGACGGGAGATAGTTTTACACCTAATATTCATAATGAACCAGTGTAGTTATGCGAGCCAATAGTTCGACGCTTCAATGTCGACATGAAGAAGAAAAAAAAGGAGTAGTAAGAGGGATCTTTTATAAGGTAATTAAAAGATCTTCTACTTCTACCCCTTCTTCCTCTTCTTCTTCTTTCCCTTCTTTTTTTCTTCTCTTCAATGTCAACATTATCCTGGGTCGTTGAAATGTCTTCCATGCAGGGACTTCTTTCACCATCTTTGTAGTATTTCTTGAATTGTCTGGTGGTGGTAGGAAATATGGTTTTCATGCAGCTTCTTAGGACCTGTCTCATAGGAATTTTGATATCCTCCCGTGATATGTTGCATTGTCACTAACATTGAGAATAACTTTATGATGCAGACACAAATTGACTAATATTTCGATGGCTTTATTTCTACAAATACCTAAGCTTATTGTATGACATCTATGATCTATTTATGTCGACTTCCACTTACCGCTACAACCATCTATTGCAAAACGACGGGAGCAAAGTTTTACATCTAATATTCATAATGAACCAGTCTAGTTATGCGTGCCAATAGTTCGACGCTTCAATGTCGACATGAAGAAGAAGAAAAAGGAGCAGTAAGAGGGATCTTTTATAAAGTAATTAAAAGATCTCCTGCTTCTACCCCTTCTTCCTCTTCTTCTTCTTTCTCTTCTATTTTTTCTTTTCTTCAATGTCAACATTATCCTGGATCGTTGAAATGTCTTCCATGCAGGGACTTCTTTCACCATCTTTGTAGTTTTTCTTGGATTGTCTGGTGGTGGTAGGAAATATGGTTTTCATGCAGCTTCTTAGGACCTGTCTCCTAGGAATTTTGATATCCTCCTGTGATATGTTGCATTGTCACTATCATCGAGAATAACTTTATGATGCAGACACAAATTGACTCATATTTCGATGGCTTTATTTTTACAAATACCTAAGCTTATTGTATGACATCTACGATCTATTTATTTCGACTCCCGCTTACCGCTACAACCATCTATTGCAAAACGACGGGAGCAAAGTTTTACACCTAATATTTATAATGAACCAGTGTAGTTATGCGAGCCAATAGTTCGATGCTTCAATGTCGACATGTAGAAGAAGAAAAAGGTGCAGTAAGAGGAGTCTTTTATTAGGTAATTAAACTAACTCCTACTTCTGCTCCTTCCTCTTCTTCTTTTTCTTCTCTTCAATGTCAACATTATCCTGGATCGTTGAAATGTCTTCCATGCAGGGACTTCTTTCACCATCTTTGTAGTTTTTCTTGAATTGTCTGGTGGTGGTAGGAAATATGGTTTTCATGCAGCTTCTTAGGACCTGTCTCCTAGGAATTTTGATATCCTCCCGTGATATGTTGCATTGTCACTAACATCGAGAATAACTTTATGATGCAGACACAAATTGACTCATATTTCGATGGCTTTATTTTTACAAATACCTAAGCTTATTGTATGACATCTACGATCTATTTATTTCGACTCCCGCTTACCGCTACAACCATCTATTGCAAAACGACGGGAGCAAAGTTTTACACCTAATATTTATACTGAACCAGTGTAGTTATGCGAGCCAATAGTTCGACGCTTCAATGTCGACATGAAGAAGAAGAAAAAGGAGCAGTAAGAGGGATCTTATTAGGTGATTAAAAGATCTCTGACTTCTGCTCCTTCTTCCTCTTCTTCTTCTTTCTCTTCTTCTTTGTTGAAATGTCTTCCATGCAGGGAGTTCTTCCACCATCTTTGTAGTTTTTTTGGATTGTCTGGTGGTGGTAGAAAATATGGTTTTCATGCAGCTTCTTAGGGCCTGTCCTGTCTCCTAGGTATTTTGTCTCTGTCCTAAATATACCTAAAAGAACAGCTTCTCTAGGATGGTCCCCGGTCGATACTTGTAGTATGGCACTTTTTCAGTATGTATCAGTTCTATGATTGACATTTCTTGTTGGAGTATCTTTCCTTCTTCATCGTGTCTCTGTTTATAGTCATAATGTTAACATTTGACATCCTCCCGTGATATGTTGCATCGCCACTGATGGTCGGATCCTTTACGATATGTTTGCAGTAGTTTCTCGTTGAAATCACTTGATCTTGGATGACTAAGAGAAATCCTCCTGTTTCTGGATACATTCCACCTTATGCGAGCCAATAGTTCGACGCTTCAAGTCGACATGAAGAAGAAGACGAAGAAGAAGGAGTCGTTTATTAAGTAAACAAACTAACTTCTTCTTCCTCTTCTTCTTCTTCTCTTCAATGTGGACATCCTGGATCGTTGAAATGCCTCCCATGCAGGACTTATTTCACCATCTTTGTAGTTTTTCTTGGATTGTCTGGTGGTGGTAGGAAATATGGTCTTTATGCAGCTGTATGTCCTGTCTCCTAGGAATTTTGATATCCTTCCGTGATATGTTGCATCGAGAATAATAATTTTTTTACAAATACCTAAGCTTATTGTATGACATCTACGATCTATTTATTTCGACTTCCACTTACCGCTACAGCCATCTATTGCAAAACGACGGGAGCAAAGTTTTAAACCTAATATTTATAATGAAGCAGTGTTAGAATGCAGCTTCGGTACGAGAAGTGTAAATTATGTTCTCTAATTTAATTAGTTTTCGATGAAATTCTTTCATAAATATCGTTTAGTGATCTGCGCATTGAAAAATATGGGTTGTTTGAACATTTTTTGTATCAGAAATTTGACAGATGATAGATAAATTCGTGACAGGAGAGTACCAACATATAATAAAAAAAATATAATCATGAAATCTGTGTGAATCTGAGATATATTCGAACGATTTTTTTCTACAAGTTACGAATTTGCCACATAATTATATATATATATATATATATTAATGTCGAATATACTTTTTTATAAAATTAGAAGTGTATAATCGAATTTCCCGCTATATTTTCCTCTTTAATTGTTCCTCAACATACAGGGTGATATATCGAAATGGCATTTTTTTAATGTATCACTTTTTTTTAATTTCCATCAGTGGCGTTCGTACGTTATTTTGACAGATATTGATGATACGCCTGAAATAAAATTTATTTTTGAAATTTCCAATCATTTCTTACCAAAGTTGATCACGGTTTTCGCTTAAAAAAATCAAAACCGTTTCTTCGCATGATCATAACAATATCATTAATACATATGACAATATCACCCTGCAGACATATACATAGGAAACCTTTTCTTTTCCACCGCCATACTGGTCTTCGACGTCAACATCACGGTTCTTGAAGCGTTGAAATACCTCTCGGCACGTTCTTTCACTAAAAGCGGCCTCACAATAGGTTCCCGTTGAGATCACTTGATCTTGGATGGCTAAGAGAAATCCTTCCGTTTCTGGATACATTCCACCTTATGCGAGTCAATAGTTCGATGATATATATATTCTTTTGAGAAAGAGCAATACAAAATATTAATTTCAAATAATCAAGCATATGTGTCGATGAATTTCAGTATTAGCAGAGGAAATGTAACGGGGCATCATACATTTCAACGTATGATACAAGAGAACAGATAAAAACCTCAGTCCCCGTATCGGTGTAGTGACTGGTTTGTGTAAACGTTTACAGAATAAGCTGACATAATTTATATTGAAGGACTTCCTCTTCAACCAAAACAAAATTTACTTTATCCTCTCTCTTCGGTTGACGACTCTATAATTTCCAATTGGATCCTAAAACAAAAAAAAAAAGAAGCAGAAAGGAGTACTAAATATTAGTTTTCATTATATCGATTTGAAGTTTACTACCCATTCTAAAAAAGAATCTGAAACTAAATGGATATTTTCTACCACCACCAGACAATCCAAGAAAAACTACAAAGATGGTGGAAGAAGTCCCTGCATAATGTCGATATTGAAGAGAAGAGGAAGAAGAAGAACGAAGAAGTAAAAGAAGTCGTTTATTAGGTAAACACACTAACTCCTTTTCCTTCATCTTCTTCTTCTTCCTCTTCTCTTCAATATCGACATTATGCAGGGACTTCTTCCACCATCTTTGTAGTTTTTCTTGGATTGTCTGGTGGTGGTAGAAAATATGGTTTTCATGCAGCTTTTTAGGGCCTGTCCTGTCTCCTAAGAATTTTGTTACTGTCCTAACTATACCTAAAAGAACAGCTTCTCTAGGATGGTTTTCGGTCGAAACTTGTAGTATGGCACTTTTTCAGTATGTATCAGTTCTATGATTGACATTTCTTCTTGGAGTATCTTTCCTACTTCATCGTGTCTCTCTTTATATTCATATCCTGTCAACATTTGACATCCTCCCGGAATGTGTTTCATCGCCACTGATGGTCGGATCCTTTACGATATGTTTGCAGAAGTTTCTCGTTGAGATAACTTGATCTTGGATGGCTAAGAGAAATCCTTCCGTTTCTGGATACATTCCACCTTATGTGAGCCAATAGTTCGACGCTTCAATGTCACATGAAGAAGAAGAAGACGAGCAGCAAGAGAAGTCGTTATTAGGTGAACTAACTTACTTTTCCTTCTGCACGTTCTTCTTCTTTTTCTTCTCTTAAATGTCTACATTATCCTGGATCGTTGAAATGTCTCCCATGCAGGTACTTATTACACCATCTTTGTAGTCTTTATGCAGCTGTATGTCCTGTCTCCTAGGAATTTTGATATCCTTCCGTGATATGTTGCTACAACCATCTATTGCAAAACGACGGGAGCAAAGTTTTACACCTAATATTTATAATGAACCAATGTTAAAATGTAGCTGCTGTACGAGTATTGTAAATTATTTTCTCTTATTCAACTTGTTTTCGATGAAATTTTTTCATAAATATCGTTTAGTGATCTGTGCATTGGAAAATATTGTTTGTTTGAACATTTTTTTGTATCAGAAATTTGACTGATGATAGATAAATTCGTAACAGGAGAGTACCAACATATAAAAAAAAAATCATGAAATCTGCGTTAATCTGAGATATTCTCGAACGATTTTCTTCCACAAGGTACGGATTTGCCACAGAATTATGATAATATTTATTAATGTCGAATAACGTTTTTAGTGAAATTAAAAGTGTTCAATCGAATTTCTTGCTATATTTTCCTCTTTGATTGTTCACTAATTGTTTCGCAACATACAGGGTGATATATCGAAATGGCATTTTTTCAATGTATCACTTTTTTTTAATTTCATCAGTGGCTTTTGTTCGTAATTTTGACAGATATTGATGAAACGCCTCAGATTTTCCCTGAAATAAAAATTATTTTTGAAATTTCCAATCATTTCTTACCAAAGTGGATCACGGTTTTCGCTTAAAAAAATAAAAACTGTTTCTTTGCACGATCATAACAATATCATTAATACATACATATGACAATATCACCCTGCAGACACATACATAGATTTAATTTTTGTTTTATGAAACCTTCTCTTTTCTACCGACATACTGGTCTTCGACGTCAACATCACGGTTCTTGAAGCGTTGAAATCACTCTCGGCACGTTCTTTCACTAATAGCGGCCTTACCATAGCTTCTCGTTGAGATCACATGATCTTGGATGGCTAAGAGAAATCCTTCCGTTTCAGGATACATTCCAACTTATGCGAGCCAATAGGTCGACGTTTCAATGTCGACATGAAAAAGAAGAACGATGAAGTAAAAGAAGTCGTTTTTTAGATAACCAAACGAGTTTCTTCAACTCCACTCCTTCTTCCTCTTCTTCTACCTTATGCGAGCCAATTGTTCGACACTTCAATGTCGACATGAAGAAGAAGAACGAAGAAAGAAAAGTAGTAGTTTATTAGGTAAACAAACTAACTGCCCTTCCTTCTTCTTCTTCCTCTTCTCTTCAATATCGACATTATGCAGGGACTTCTTTCACCATCTTTGAAGTTTTTCTTGGATTGTCTGGTGGTGGTAGAAAATATGGTTTTCATGCAGCTTCTTAGGGCCTGTCCTGTCTCCTAGGAATTTTGTCACTGTTCTAAATATACCTAAAAGAACAGCTTCTCTAGGATTATTTCCGGTCGATACTTGTAGTATGGCACTTTTTCAGTATGTATCAATTCTATGATTGACAATTCTTATTGGAGTATCTTTCCTACTTCTTCGTGTCTCTTTTTATATTCATTTCCTGTCAACATTTGACATCTTCCCGTGATATATTGCATCGTCACTGATGGTCGGATCCTTTACGATATGTTTGCAGTAGTTTCTCGTTGAGATCACTTGTTCTTGGATGGCTAAGTGAAATCCTTCCGTTTCTGAATACATTCCACCTTATCCGAGCCAATAGTTCGACGCTTCAATGTCACATGTAGAAGAAGAAGTCTATGATGCAGGAGAAGTCGTTATTAGGTAAACAAACGTTCTTCTACCTCATCATGGTCTTCTTCCTCTTCTTTCTCTTCTTCTTTTCTCTTCATTGTCGACATTATCCTGGATCGTTGAAACGTCTTCCATGCAGGGATTTATTACACCATCTTTGTAGTTTTTCTTGGATTCTCCGGTGGTGGTCGGAAATATGGTCTTTATGCAGCTGTATGTCCTGGGATATGTTGCTACAACCATCTATTTCAAAACGACGGGAGCAAAGTTTTACACCTAATATTTATAATGAACCGGTGTTAAAATGTAGCTTCTGTACGAGTATTGTAAATTATTTTCTCTAATTTAACTTGTTTTCCATACAATTCTTTCATAAATATCGTTTAGTGATCGGTGCATTGGAAAATATTGTTTGTTTGAACATTTTTTGTATCAGAAATTTGACTGATGATAGATAAATTCGTAACAGGAGAGTACCAACATATTAAAAAAAAATAATCACGAAATCTGTGTGAATCTGAGATATTCTCGAACGATTTTATTCTACAAGGTACGGATTTGCCACAGAATTATGAAAATATCTATTAATGTCGAATAACGTTTTTTGTAAAATTAAAAGTGTTTAATCGAATTTCTTGCTATATTTTCCTCTTTGATTGTTCACTAATTGTTTCGCAACATACAGGGTGATATATCGAAATGGCATTTTTTTAATGTATCACTTTTTTTTAATTTCATCAGTGGCTTTTGTTCGTAATTTTGACAGTTATTGATGAAACGCCTCAGATTTTCCCTGGAATAAAAATTATTTTTGAAATTTCCAATCATTTCTTACCAAAGTTGATCACGGTTTTCGCTTAAAAAATAAAAACCGTTTCTTTGCACGATCATAACAATATCATTAATACATACATATGACAATATCACCCTGCAGACACATACATAGATTTAATTTTTGTTTCATGAAACCTTCTCTTTTCTACCGCCATACTGGTCTTCGACGTCAACATCACGGTTCTTGAAGCGTTGAAATCACTCTCGGCACGTTCTTTCACTAATAGCGGCCTTACCATAGCTTCTCGTTGAGATCACTTGATCTTGGATGGCTAAGAGAAACCCTTCCGTTTCAGGATACATCCCAACTTATGCGAGCCAATAGGTCGACGTTTCAATGTCGACAGAAGAAGAAGAATGAAGAAAGAAAAGTAGTAGTTTATTAGGTAAACAAACTAACTGCCCTCCTTTCCTCTTCTTCCTCTTCTCTTCAATGTCGACCTTATGCAGGGACTTCTTCCGCCATCCTTGTAGTTTTTCTTGGATTGTCTGGTGGTGGTAGAAAATATGGTTTTCATGCAGCTTCTTAGGGCCTGTCCTGCCTCCTAGGAATTTTGTCACTGTCCTAAATATACCTTAAAGAACAGCTTCTCTAGGATGGTTTCCGGTCGATACTTGTAGTATGGCACTTTTTCAGTATGTATCAGTTCTATGATTGACAATTCTTATTGGAGTATCTTTCCTACTTCTTCGTGTCTCTCTTTATATTCATATCCTGTCAACATTTTACATCCTCCCGAAGAAGAAGGGGACGAAGAAGATGAAGTCGTTTATTAAGTAAACAAACTAACTGCTTCTTCTTCCTCCTCTTGTTCTTCTTTATTTTCTTCATTTTCTCTCCAATGTCGACCTTATCCTGGATCGTTGGAATGTCTTCCATGCAGGGACTCCTTTCACCATCTTTGTAGTTTTTCTTGGATTGTCGGGTGGTAGGTATGGTCTTTATGCAGCTGTATGTCCT
Organism: Harmonia axyridis; assembly: GCF_914767665.1. NCBI lineage: Eukaryota > Metazoa > Arthropoda > Insecta > Coleoptera > Coccinellidae > Harmonia > Harmonia axyridis. Next base: position 6,384,148 of record NC_059508.1, read on the forward strand.
GTCTTCTAGGAATTTTGATGTCCTTCCGTGATATGTTGCATCGAGAATAACTTCATGATGCAGACACAAATTGACTAATATTTCGATGGCGTTATTTTTACAAATACCTGAGCTTATTGTATGACATCTACGATCTATTTATTTCGACTTCCACTTACCGCTACAACCATCTATTGCAAAACGACGGGAACAAAGTTTTACACCTAATATTTATAACGATTTTATTCTACAAGGTACGGATTTGCCACAGAATTAGGGAAAATATACAGGGTGTTTCCTAAACATGCGGAAAAAATTCAGGGGGTTGTTCCTTGGACTATTCTAAGAATATTTTGTCCTTTGATGATTTTTGAAAAACCTATTTGTTTCGGAGATATAGGGGAAACAAAATTTCAGATAATAACATTTTATTATGAAAAATTACATGAAAATTCAACTCAACCTACAAAAACTGTTGAAAATGACCACCTCTTATAGCGATTCATAATAGTCAAAGATAAAATGTTAATTGCTAATACATCACAAAACGAATTCAAATGAAAACCGTGTTTAATCTGTATTCCTTTACCATCTGCACTTATCAATTTTTAGTCAAAAAACTGGCCGTTTTTAGTAATTGGAATGTTGTTAAACAAATTTAAAAATAAATTGTACCTACTTAGTAAACACAGTGCGGTACGCATTTTTATTTAAACTATTATTAATTTTAAAAATATGAAAAATGTTGTTCGCCCTGTATCTTCGAAACAAAGAGGTTTTTCATAAATCATCCAAGGACAAAACATGCTTAAAATAGTCCAAGGAACAACCCCCTGAATTTTTGCCGCATGTTTAGGAAACACCCTGTATATTAATGTCGAATAACGGTTTTTGTAAATTTAGAGGTGTTCAATCGAATTTCCCGCTATATTTTCCGCTTTAATTGTTCATTAATTGTTTCGCAACATACAGGGTGATATATAGAAATGGCATTTTGTTAATGTATCACTTTTTTTTAATTTTATCAGTGGCATTTGTTCGAAATTTTGACAGATATTGATGATACGCCTCAGATATTCCCCGAAATAATAATTATTTTTGAAATTTCCAACATTTCTTACCAAAGTTGATCACGGTTTTCGCTTAAAAAAATAAAAACCGTTTCTTTGCACGATCATAACAATATCATTGATACATACAAATGACAATATCACCCTGCAGACACATACATAGATTCAATTTTTTTTTTATGAAACCTTCTCTTTTTCACCGCCATACTGGTCTTCGACGTCAACATCACGGTTCTTGAAGCGTTGAAATCACTCTCGGCACGTTCTTTCACTAATAGCGGCCTCACCATAGGTTCTCGTTGAGATCACTAGATCTTGGATGGCTAAGAGAAATCCTTCCGTTTTTGGATACATTCCAACTTATGCGAGCCAATAGTTCGACGCTTCAATGTCGACATAAAGAAGAAGAACGAAGAAGTAAAAGAAGTCGTTTATTAGATAACCAAACTACTTCCTTCAACTTCCTCTTCTTCTTCCTCTTCTTCTACCTTATGCGAGCCAATTGTTCGACGCTTCAATGTCGACATGAAGAAGAAGAACGAAGAAAGAAAAGAAGTAGTTTATTTGGTAAACAAACTAACTGCTTCCCCCTCTTCTTCTTCCTCTTCTCTCCAATGTCGGCATTATGCAGGGACTTCTTTCACCATCTTTGAAGTTTTTCTTGGATTGTCTGGTGGTGGTAGAAAATATGGTTTTCATGCAGCTTCTTAGGGCCTGTCCTGTCTCCTAGGAATTTTGTCACTGTTCTAAATATACCTAAAAGAACAGCTTCTCTAGGATTATTTCCGGTCGATACTTGTAGTATGGCACTTTTTCAGTATGTATCAATTCTATGATTGACAATTCTTATTGGAGTATCTTTCTTACTTCTTCGTGTCTCTTTTTATATTCATTTTCTGTCAACATTTGACATCTTCCCGTGATATATTGCATCGTCACTGACGGTCGGATCCTTTACGATATGTTTGCAGTAGTTTCTCGTTGAGATCACTTGTTCTTGGATGGCTAAGTGAAATCCTTCCGTTTCTGAATACATTCCACCTTATCCGAGCCAATAGTTCGACGCTTCAATGTCACATGTAGAAGAAGAAGTCTATGCTGCAGGAGAAGTCGTTATTAGGTAAACAAACGTTCTTCTACCTCATCATAGTCTTCTTCCTCTTCTTTCTCTTCTTCTTCTTTTCTCTTCATTGTCGACATTATCCTGGATCGTTGAAATGTCTTCCATGCAGGGATTTATTACACCATCTTTGTAGTTTTTCTTGGATTCTCCGGTGGTGGTCGGAAATATGGTCTTTATGCAGCTGTATGTCCTGGGATATGTTGCTACAACCATCTATTTCAAAACGACGGGAGCAAAGTTTTACACCTAATATTTATAATGAACCGGTGTTAAAATGTAGCTTCTGTACGAGTATTGTAAATTATTTTCTCTAATTTAACTTGTTTTCCATACAATTCTTTCATAAATATCGTCTAGTGATCTGTGCATTGGAAAATATTGTTTGTTTGAACATTTTTTGTATCAGAAATTTGACTGATGATAGATAAATTCGTAACAGGAGAGTACCAACATATTAAAAAAAAATAATCACGAAATCTGTGTGAATCTGAGATATTCTCGAACGATTTTATTCTACAAGGTACGGATTTGCCACAGAATTATGAAAATATCTATTAATGTCGAATAACGTTTTTTGTAAAATTAAAAGTGTTTAATCGAATTTCTTGCTATATTTTCCTCTTTGATTGTTCACTAATTGTTTCGCAACATACAGGGTGATATATCGAAATGGCATTTTTTTAATGTATCACTTTTTTTTAATTTCATCAGTGGCTTTTGTTCGTAATTTTGACAGATATTGATGAAACGCCTCAGATTTTCCCTGAAATAAAAATTATTTTTGAAATTTCCAATCATTTCTTACCAAAGTGGATCACGGTTTTCGCTTAAAAAAATAAAAACTGTTTCTTTGCACGATCATAACAATATCATTAATACATACATATGACAATATCACCCTGCAGACACATACATAGATTTAATTTTTGTTTTATGAAACCTTCTCTTTTCTACCGACATACTGGTCTTCGACGTCAACATCACGGTTCTTGAAGCGTTGAAATCACTCTCGGCACGTTCTTTCACTAATAGCGGCCTTACCATAGCTTCTCGTTGAGATCACATGATCTTGGATGGCTAAGAGAAATCCTTCCGTTTCAGGATACATTCCAACTTATGCGAGCCAATAGGTCGACGTTTCAATGTCGACATGAAAAAGAAGAACGATGAAGTAAAAGAAGTCGTTTTTTAGATAACCAAACGAGTTTCTTCAACTCCACTCCTTCTTCCTCTTCTTCTACCTTATGCGAGCCAATTGTTCGACACTTCAATGTCGACATGAAGAAGAAGAACGAAGAAAGAAAAGTAGTAGTTTATTAGGTAAACAAACTAACTGCCCTTCCTTCTTCTTCTTCCTCTTCTCTTCAATGTCGACCTTATGCAGGGACTTCTTTCACCATCTTTGAAGTTTTTCTTGGATTGTCTGGTGGTGGTAGAAAATATGGTTTTCATGCAGCTTCTTAGGGCCTGTCCTGTCTCCTAGGAATTTTGTCACTGTTCTAAATATACCTAAAAGAACAGCTTCTCTAGGATTATTTCCGGTCGATACTTGTAGTATGGCACTTTTTCTGTATGTATCAATTCTATGATTGACAATTCTTATTGGAGTATCTTTCCTACTTCTTCGTGTCTCTTTTTATATTCATTTCCTGTCAACATTTGACATCTTCCCGTGATATATTGCATCGTCACTGACGGTCGGATCCTTTACGATATGTTTGCAGCAGTTTCTCGTTGAGATCACTTGTTCTTGGATGGCTAAGTGAAATCCTTCCGTTTCTGAATACATTCCACCTTATCCGAGCCAATAGTTCGACGCTTCAATGTCACATGAAGAAGAAGAAGTCTATGCTGCAGGAGAAGTCGTTATTAGGTAAACAAACGTTCTTCTACCTCATCATAGTCTTCTTCCTCTTCTTTCTCTTCTTCTTCTTTTCTCTTCATTGTCGACATTATCCTGGATCGTTGAAATGTCTTCCATGCAGAGAGTTATTACACCATCTTTGTAGTTTTTCTTGGATTCTCCGGTGGTGGTCGGAAATATGGTCTTTATGCAGCTGTATGTCCTGGGATATGTTGCTACAACCATCTATTTCAAAACGACGGGAGCAAAGTTTTACACCTAATATTTATAATGAACCGGTGTTAAAATGTAGCTTCTGTACGAGTATTGTAAATTATTTTCTCTAATTCTGTGGTTATTCCGTTCATTCTTCCACATCTTGTAGAACAAAATCGTGCGAGAATATATCAGAAACGCACAGTTTTCATGGTTATATTTCATTATTCTATGTTGGCACTCCGAACTTTCCGCCAGGGCTTTATCTGTCAATTCATCAATTTGCCTTAAAGAAATTAGTTCTGCCAACCAACATTTTTCAATGCAAAAATCACTAAAATATATTTATGGAAATATTTCATTAATTTCAATGAAAATGCAATGAATTAGAGAAAATAGTGTATAATACTCGTACAGAAGGCTCATTCTACCACTCGTTCATTCCAAAACTCGCCACTTCGTGGCTCGTTTTTGAATTTTGAACTCGTGGAAGAATATCAATGCCTTCTGCACTTGTATTATAAATAACTATTCTCTAATTTAACTTGTTTTCCATACAATTCTTTCATAAATATCGTTTAGTGATCTGTGCATTGGAAAATATTGTTTGTTTGAACATTTTTTGTATCAGAAATTTGATTGATGATAGATAAATTCGTAACAGGAGAGTACCAACATATTAAAAAAAAATAATCTGAGATATTCTCGAACGATTTTATTCTACAAGGTACGGATTTTCCACAGTATTATGGAAAATATATAATAATGTCGAATAACGTTTTTTGTAAAATTAGAAGTGTTCAATCGAATTTCCCGCTTTATTTACCTCTTCAATTGTTCATTAATTGTTTCGCAACATACAGGGTGATATATCAAATTGCCTTTTCGCAAGTTTTTGTTCTTTGTGTGAAAAAAAATCAATAGGCGAATTCGTAGCGGGGTTCCGTCCAATATACGAAAAAAAGGGGAAGATCGGGGAACGAAAGGGAAGAACACATGGCAATAACGTTGTGGCGGCTCTTTCTTGGTCCTTGTATTAGGGGAGGCCTTTGTGTCCTTGGCGCAGGCCCGTTGACCCAATTTTAAAGGTGAAGTTACGTGCACGAAAACTAGGGTGAATAAAATGAGTATCCGAAAATCGGCTCAGCGATGCCAACTTTCCGGGAAAGTTCCGTGTAAGTCGGAAAATCCTCAACGAGCCTAGGAAAATCCACCCCTAGGCGGTAGAGAGGCGTATAAGTAAAAGTCTTAATCGAATGGGAATAATGATTACTACCTCTACGCCCAAGTTGAATATCTGGCACAATTGTTCGCTCCATGACTAACAATTGGCAGGAAGTGTACCTGGATATGAAGTTACACCGGCTGACTTGACTTCATTACTGATAAAAACTTTTTTGAAGCTATAAAATACAGATATTCTAAATGCTAGTTAGATCATAAATTAATTCTTGTGTTTTAAATATTTCGGTATGTGAGTGTGTGTACGCCTTTAATCCTTTGGTCCGAAATATCGAAAGTTCTCAGGTTCGAGCCTGAGAGAGAATACCGTTTTTTATTTTATAGAGCTTTTCAGCAGTGATATAATATGAAAGGAAATAATTAACCATAATGTTAATCTCTTAAAAAAATCTAAGGATCTTAGGAAATGGAGCACTGGAAACGAACCGATTACAAATGAGACTCAAAATCCTCATGAGTATAGAAGACAGTTCTGCCAATTTAGCTCCAAAAAAAGATAATCCTTCAGACGGCCTTATTGAAACTAAAATACTTCCCGTTGTTCTATGTCAATTGTTCCGGTATCATGAAGAATAGTTTAGTAGTTTTTTAAGCTCTTGTTCATTCATCCTCTTGAACTTTTGGAGACTATAGAACTACATATACGTATATGTGATTTCCAAGGGTTCAAGGTTGATTCTTTTGCTTGAATTTTTTATGGTTCGCTATAAACACGAAATTCGATGATATTGAATAAAATATATACTAACTGACAAAGAAACTGCAACATCCGGAAGAAGTTGTTTGAATTTTAATTCTTTTAAAAACATAGATAGTAGAGTAAGGAGTAAATGATTGGATTTGGAGAAAAAAAATTGTGAAGGTTTTTCCATGTGAACAATTTTTGTTACTCAAATATTGTAGTCGTTTTTTGAAAGTTTTTTTAATTTTACAACAAACCAGCTGTTCGAGGAGATCCAAAGTCTATGTTTATTTGTTGTAAAAATGCCTGGATCAGGTGTACGCGGAATTTATCGCCAGCTAAGTGAATTTGAAAGAGGTCGAATTATTGGTCTACGGGAGGCGGGGTTGTCATTCCGAGAAATCTCTAACTGTAAGAACAGAAATCCAACTACTGTTACGAGATGTTGTCAAGCGTAGTTTGATAATGCCCAAAATCGAAGAACAGTATAGTCACCGGACGTCGAAGGGGCACAAATGAAGTTCAAGATCTACGTCTAAAACTTATGGCCATTAGAGACCGATTTACGACAACTCGATCTTTGGCTGATGAGTGGTTAGGAGAACAAGGCCATCTTGTAACTGTTCGAACGGTTTACCGCCAGATAAAGTCTTTTGGAATGCAGCATTATTGACCCCATCTTATGTTACCTCTGACGGTTGAGCATCGCCGGCAACGATTACAGTGGTGCAGATAACGTCAACATTGGAAAGTTGAATGACATCAGATCGTCTTTTCTGATGAATCTCGATTCTCCTTAGGCGCACGTGATGGCCGAAGAAGGGTTAGACGACGTCGGGGAGAAAGACGTGAACTTCAGTTTGATGTTGAGCGTCATGTACACCGGACAGTAGGCGTTAGGCTATGGGGTGCTATTGCACATGCAAGTAGGCCACCTTTAGTCTTTATTCGAGGTAAATGACAGCGCTGCGTTATCTTCAAGAAATAGTGGAGCCATATGTTCTTCCTCATCTTTACCGGCTCGGGAATCCAATATCTCAGCAATATAATGTCCGACCTCATGTTGCCAGAGTTCGTTTAAACTTTTTCGAAGCGACCCAGTTCTGAATCATATATATATAAAAAAAAATCATTCTAAACAAACAAATTTTAATGCAGCATATTTTTTTTCTATTATTTGGTGTCGATATATAACTGAATATATCGAAAGGAAAAAATTAAGCCTATCATTTATTATTTGTCAATGCTTTTTCGTTTCCTTCCGTTTGTTACTAAAAAGTGATGAACGACATTGTGATGAAAGTATGTCATTCCATTTTGTCATGGTATGTCACTTTGTAGGTCATTGAGTACTTGTATTCTATCACAACATCTTGAACGTTTTTGCGAAATATAATTTTTATATGCATTATCGTTCCTTTGAGAAAATGTGATGAATACCATTCTATTGAAAGTATAACTTAGGTCAATGTTTTCATGTCATGTCACTTTGTAGGTTAAGAATAAGTGCTCCTTATTCATTTTGAAATTTTTATAATATAATTATTCTATGTGTTGATTTGATCATCGTGAAAGGTAAAATGATTCTCCGAACCTTGTTGAGACCTGAGTATTCTCAGAATACAATACAGTGCACCTAGACCGTATAATTTCACGCCTTAAGACTATAAAATTGCGGTTCTATGCAAATGGGCTATACATCATTGATGTATTGAAAGTTAAGGTAATCAATTCCACAAATATTACTCTTCGTAAAAAATTACATTTACATATGGTGAACGACTGTAATTCAATCATCAAGCGCCATGATAATTCCAAAACTGCATATTCGATCGAGATGAAAATTCGCATTTGGCTTTGAAATGACAATTCGAAGTCTCCCGTCAAATTTCATGGTGATCACTTAACACGATGTACAGTGCATCCCATTTTGGGTGAGACAGCCAGGTTTCTCGCTTGTTATTCAAGATAGAGCCTTGCGGTTTTCACGTTCCTGTCCTACTTTTTCGTGAAACTCAAGTTGGTCTAATCAGATTGTGCATAACTGTTTCCGTTCAAAAGATACAGGGTGATTTTGGAAATTGATACTTTTCGGACCCCTTCTTTATCTCCGAAGTTATTAGAAATAATGCTGAGGTAAAATCTACGTCTGAATCTGAATTCTGCGTAGAATCCAGTGGCGTACTCAATTTTTTTTGTCGGGGTATGGTTTTGAAGATTCAACACAAACTTATGTTTTTTTTAATGGAACACCATGTGTATTATTACTTCGTTGAATTCGTTATTTTTTTCCCTTCAAAATGATATATGACACTATGTAGGTAGGATGTTCAGAAATGTTAAAAAAACACTAAAACATCAAATAATGATGATTTTTTTGTTAATGGGCAATGGATTTCCCATAGAAAAGAAGAATCAATAATGATAACAATAATTTATAGCGATGACAGCTAGATCAGATTGGTTTTTTCCCTCCAATGGCCTTTATAAAACAATGCTCCCAAATGCATAGTAGCCATAATAACAACAAGGATGTTTGTATCATCAATGACCTACTACTTTTAAAAATCGAAAGTAATAATCCTCTCATTGAAACAGAAAATTCATGGCCCATTTACAAAAAATCATCATTATTTGACGTTTTAGTGTTTTTTTAACATTTCTGAACATCCTACCTACATAGTCTCATATATCATTTTGAAGGGAAAAAAATAACGAATTCAACGATGTAATGATATATAGGGTGTTCCATTTAAAAAAATATAGGTTTGTGTTGAATCTTCAAAACCATACCCCGAAAAAAAATATTGAGTTCGCCACTGGATTCTACGCAGAATTCTGATTCAGACGTAGTTTTCAGCTCAGCATTATTCCTAATAATTTCGGAGATAAAAGAGGGGTCCGAAAAGTATCAATTTCCAAAATCGCTCTGTATCTCTTGAACGGAAACAGTTATGCAAAATCTGATTAGACCAACTTGAGTTTCACGAAAAAGTAGGACAGGAACGTGAAAACCGCAAGGCTCTATCTTAAATAACAAGCGAGAAACCTGGCTGTCTCACCCAAAATGGGATGCATTGTACATATAGAAAATTCAGAAAGAATATCGAAAAAAAATAACTCAATATTTCCGTATCTATAAAACGGATATCAGACTTTCCCCATTTGCTCCCTTGGAGAGTTCATATACCTTTAAAGAAGTGCAGACTGCAACGGGCTTAATTGAATGAATCAAGCGCATTTTTGTGCTCATCTCTCTTTTTCTCTGTCTCTCTCCAGTGTTTGACTTCGGATTTGTGCAGTTCTTTGAACTCTCATTCGCAATGTGACAAAGTTGAAAGTGAATTTGTCTCCAGTTAGATACAACAGGAAATTCACATTATGAACGGTTCGTTTGCCTTTTTTTTTGCTGCATGTTTTGTATCCTTGGAGTTCTCCAATTCGTGTATCTATTTACGTCGGATTCACAGAAAAACCGTAAACCCTTTGAAGAGAACTGTAAATATTACGTTGGAGCTCATTATTTTTCTTTATCTGACTGATTACTACAGATCAACATAGAAAAACTGAAATATACTGACTGACAAAGAAACTGCAACAACTAGAAGGAGCTGTTTAAATTTTCAATTATTTTTTTTTTGTAAAACATAGATAGTATAGCAAGGAGTAAATGATTGAAATTTGGAGAAAAACGAAGGGTTTACATTTTTTTTTAATGAATTTGTTGATAATGTGTTTGTCCACTATACATTCCCTAACACGTCTCGGCATTGATAAGATGGTCTCTTTCTTCTTGAGGGATACTATCCCAAGCTACCTGTACTTCATATCTCTGAGCCGCCAAAGTCCGTGGGGGCTGGGGTAAATTTTCCAAGCCCTCTACCCATGACACATGCTCCATGGGCGAAAGGTCGGGAGATATGGTCGGCCATGACAAAAGATTCACATGGGTCGCTTCGAAAAAGTTTTAACTAACTCTGGCAACATGAGGTCGGGCATTATTTTGCTGAAATATTGGATTCTCGAGCCGGTTAAGATAAGGGGGAGCATATGGCTCCACTATTTCTTGAAGCAGCGCTGTCATGTCACCTCGAATAAATACTAGAGGTGTCCTATTTACATGCGCAATAGAACCCCATCCACACCATAACGCCTACTGCCCGGTGACATGACGCTCAACATCAAATTGAGGTTCACGTCTTTCTCCCCGAAATCGTCTAACCCTTCTTCGGCCATCATGTGCAGCCAAGGAGAATAGAGATTCATCAGAAAAGACGACCTAATGTCGTAATCTTTGACGGCGATGCTCAACCGTTAGAGGTAATACAAGGTGCTCCAGTCCATCTGGCGGTAAACCGTTCGAACAGTTACAGGATGGCCTTGTTCTCCTAAACACTCATCAGCCAAAGATCGAGTTGTCGTAAATCGATCTCTAATGGCAATAAGTCTTAGACGTCGATCCTGAACTTCATTTGTGCCCCTTCGACGTCCGGTTCCTACTCTTCTCCGATTTTGGGCATTATCAAACCACGCTTGACAACATCTCATAACAGTTGTTGGATTTATGTTCGTACGGTTGGCGATTACTCGAAATGACAACCCCGCTTCCAGTACACCAATAATTCGACCTCTTTCAAATTCACTTAGCTGGCGATAAATTCCGCGTACATCTGCTCTAGGCATTTTAACAACTAAACATCGACTTTGGATCTGCTCGAAAAGCTGGTTTGTTGTAAAATTTAAAAAACTTGCAAAAAACGACTACAATATTGAAGTAACAAAAATTGTTCAAATGAAAAAACCTTCACGATTTTTTTCTCCAAGTTCAATAATTTAGTTCGGGCTATATTATCTATGTTTTACCAAAAATAAATTAAAATTTAAACAGCTCCTTCTGGGTGTTGCAGTTTCTTTGTGAGTAGGTATATTAAGTCTTTGGGATCTTCTGGGAAAAATATTCATGCCCTTCGGTATTCAATTCTATGTATTTATCCATTGGCTAAAGGCGCTCTTTCATATACCGACGTCCTGTCTGAAAACTTAAGATTTGAAGATCGTCAGTTTTTCCTATATTTCTCACGCTGCGACAATCATCAGGTCAAATTGTCTTGATCAAATGCTCCGAAGATCGTCCGATCTAATCGACAGTGCTGACTTTTTTTAATCCTATCCTGTCAACGTGTGTGGACACCTTTAGTGTAGGCTCAATTGTTTCGAAGGTTATTCCTTATTTCGGATATAAACGAGATCTGGTTCGAACTCCCCTACTTTTTTTGTGTTGAGCGGTTTTGTAGAATAAACTACAAGAAAAAACCACTCATGGAACCATTAATACTCTCTTTGCGCGAAAGAAGTGCAATCAATCCCAATCCCTATCGATGATCCTCCAAAATAGGAATATTTGTAAACATTTTCATTTTGGCATTAGGGATTTGAACAGTTAATGTTTCGTGCTGTGTTCTACTCGTATCAGAAAATCGAAAATTCAATGCATAACTGATATGGGAATAATGAAATGAGTGGCATTCGCAGCGGCATCAATTGTCACTTCGCTCTCCCGCAAAATTTTCGAACTATACGTTTCTGGTTATTCCAGGATTTTCGGTGATAATATGTGGAAAATTCAGCAAGTGATTCCTTCATTAAAACATGGTTCTACTATTCCCTTATACACAATAAAGGAAAATTATCCGCCCAAGATGATTGAGATGTTAATCGGTATGTTCCTGAAGTTCCCGAGCTCCCAATTCGGAAGCATCGAACGTCAGAGATCATCGATACACCGCAGATCGCACAAAGATCTCAACTTGCACGCAATTAAATTTAATTAATGCAAGAATTGAAACCCCAAGATGCGCTTGCAAAGGTTTACCAACATCTTGTTGAGGCGTGCATTCAGAGCGTTATAAAGGGTGTTTTTTTTAAGAGCTATAGAACTTTAAATTGTAATTAAACAACGATGGATTATTCGATTGACATTAATTTTATTTATCCGCAAGATAATCTTGTGGCATTACATTTTAAATATGATTTCTGGCATATGACCGCCACGGCTGGCTCGGATGTACTCCAATGTGGACGTCCAATTTTCGATGACTTTTTCCAACATTTGTGGCCGTATATCGGCAATAAGACGGCGAATGTTGTCTTCCAAATGGTCAAGCGTTTGTGGCTCATCCGCATAGACCAATGACTTTACATAGCCCCACAGAAAGTAGTCTAGCAGTATTAAATCACAAGATCTTGGAGGCCAATTCACAGGTCCAAAACGTGAAATTAGGCGGTCACCAAACGTGTCTTTCAATAAATCGATTGTGACACGAGCTGTGTGACATGGACTGTGTGACGTTGGAAGCACAGCTCCTGGACATCATGGTTGTTCAATTCAGGAATGAAAAAGTTAGTAATCATGGCTCATTACCGATCACCATTGACTGTAACGTTCTGGCCTTCATCGTTTTTGAAGAAGTACGGACCAATGATTCCACCAGTCCATGAAGCGCACCAAACAGTCAGTTTTTTTGGATGTAACGGTGTTTCGACATGCACTTGAGGATTAGCTTCACTCCAAATGCGGCAGTTTTGTTTGTTGACGTAGCCATTCAACCAGAAGTGCGCTTCATCGCTAAACAAAATAAAATGGACGTAGTGCGCGATACGTATTCCGCACAGAACCATTATTTTCGAAATGAAATTGCACTATTTGCAAGCGTTGTTCAGGCGTGAGTCTATTCATGATGAATTGCCAAACCAAATTGAGAATAAATCACTTGACAGCTGTTAAATAGGTCGCTATCTTGAACAGTAATGCCAACTTAAAGTTATATACCTCGAAAAAAACACCCGTTATGAGGATTTTACATGATTTTTTTGCAAAGAACCTGGTTCCTTAAGGATAAAACAAATTCACACAAGTCTAATATGTATTTGCCACAAGTTCGTGGAATTTTCAAGTCAAATTAATCTCCAGAAGAGGTGACATTCATTTGGTGGATAGGAAATTATGTTTTCAATTATCTAGTTGATTGAAGTGTAATAGGGTTACCTTCATCAACTAGACTCGACGTCCTCCTGGGATGAAACAATGGACATGGTTCATTCCGATATTCCGAGAAGTAGAATTAGCATTTAAATGTCGGATTCCAGGAAGTTTGGCTGATTTGCGTCAATATTTGTTCCTCTTCTTATTGACGCTCACCTAAAACGTGTGTTCGAGTGGAAATTGGGGCTTAATAAGATTGCAGAAACGAAAAGGGATGTCAAGTTAGTTGCACCGCTGCGTGAATATAATCCTTATAAAACAAGGATGTCAGTTCGCTGTTTCAAGCCATGCATTTCGTGTATATATAAACCATATAAAATCGATATAACTAATCGGATTGCGATTGACGCTATGTTGATTCAATGCAGCAATTTTTTTTGTCATCTAATCCGGACATCAAACGGTTATTGTATAGTTTCATTTTTTTTGCAGTGTTGGTAACATCGCTTTTCGTGAAAGCCACCATGATGATATTTCTTTGACCATCAGCAACCAGAACCTCAGCGACAGTTGGTGAGTATTTTTTTGAACTTTTCATTTTTTTTTAGTCAGTAGTTGAACTGAATATGTGGAATTTTATTTTGCTATTATCTTCACTCAGAGGATGAATTTATGAAAATTAGACTGTAGGAATAGTATTGGTGGGGTATGTTTTTCGAGTTAAACGCTTTGAACTGTGATAAGTTAGTCATTTCAATTCGAATAATTTTTTCTGATCTTTTGACCCTTCGAATCCCGGAATATCTTTTTATAGACACACGAACAGTTTTGTGTTGGGTCTTAATTGTTTTACTATTACATCCACAAATATAGAAATTGTTGAAGTTCATTTTAGAGGTATTCCCAAAGCATCTGTCAAGCATACGAATGATCGATTTACAGATTTTGTCGTCATCAAAGACGAAGAATGTGAATGTCACATAAGGAAAACACTGACGTAGGTCAGGAGCTTTCGAGCAATCGTTCTTTCATACGCCAATTGCGTCCTTGAAGAACACAGAACTATATACAAGTATATGTGGCCTTCGAAGAAGCAGTTGGCGCATGACTGAACGCTCGCTCGAAAGTTATTGATTTTTTGAATTTTCGATGATTCTGACGCAGCTTTTAATACAAATTAGGTTTTTTTTCGATATTCTGCTTGAATTTTCTATACTTCTAATGATACTAATTTTGGCACGACACTGGTATATTATATATACCGGGTGTTCCAATATTTTGGGAGCTAATTCTAGACCTCAAAATGAGTAAAAAGTTTCATATATACATGGATCCGAAAATGAGGCGTTTTGGAGATATGAGTGATTTTCGGTTCTCGAAATATTAACTATTAGCGCAACTAAATACGATAATTATTCGATTTATTTTTGACATCTAGTGTTTCACAGAAGACGTTTCTACTGAACACCGTCCATTTCAATGCAGGAAGTGCATCGAATTACGTACTCTTTCAAGAAAACCTAGTTGTGTTTGGATCATTTGACAAGAGCTGCAACATCCGATTGAACTATCCAATCCTATGTTGCAGCTCTTCTATTTCATTCACTTAACTTTTCAAATAACCCCAAATACGAAAGTCCAATGGATTCAAATCGGGAGATCTGGCGGGCCATGCCACTGGGCCTCCTCGGCCTATTCATCTTCTGGAAAATGTTTGATCTAAATGTTACCTAACAAGTGAATAATGAAAACCAAATGAATGAAAACCATTTTAATTGTGAGTTCAGTAAACAGGAAATCTGAAAGATGAAAAGAAATCGAATATCGTATTTGATTGCGCTAGTATTTAAATCGAAAATCGCTTATATTTCCGAAAAGGCTCATTTGCGGTTCCATTTTATATGAAATTTTTTTACTTATTTTGAGGTATAATCAGCTCCTAAAATATTGAAATTTTGTTTTTTAACACTTGGTGTACACGCAAGTCTCAATCCAATCAGATCTGTAATCCTTTCACTTTCTATAGTTTTTAATAACCTAAAATCTCAATCTGTAGGTTTCAAAGACACCGAAATTTAGGGTAATTTTAATTTGATATTCTTCTTGAATTTTCTATGGTTCTGGTTCAGCAATCAACATTCAATTTTGCGCGAGGCTTGAAATAATCATATGTATACACTGTGTCCGTAAAGTATGGAACAAATTCATTTTTAGCTTAACAGACCATTTTATGAAAAACGTCGATTTTTGATTTTAATTTACCGTATTTTAGAATATTAATCTAATCTAAAAGGTGGATTACTTTCGAGTTATGACGTCACCGTCATTTTTTTTTAATGGAACACCCCATTTTGTTTCCATTTTCCGATTACTCTAGCTGAGCTGATTCCAAAAATGTATCACATGTTGATTCCAATTGGTACAGGGTGGACAAAAATACAATAGTTTTGTGTGTGCTCATAAAGTAACGCGTAACATTCTTTATTAGTTAAATTAACAATATTATCAAAAATACTTATTGTCTAGCGGCAATTGGTTTGAATGTAACACTTTGTAGTTTGTTACATTTTGAGATTCATAAAAATGTATAAAAATAAGAAATAATTTCTTTCATATTCTGTCTGCTTGACCACAAGTACAAAACATGTTTGGAAACAGCTTATATTTATTAATCTAAAAATGTAACAAACTACAGGGTGTTACATTTAAACCAATTGTCGCTAGACAATAAGTTTTTTTATAATATTGTTAATTTAACTAATAAAGAATGTTACGGGTTACTTTATGAGCACACACAAAACTATTGTATTTTTGTACCAATTGGAATCAACATGTGATACATTTTTGGAATCAGCTCAGCTAGAGTAATCGGAAAATTGAGACAAAATGGGGGTGTTCCATTTAAAAAAAATGACGGTGATGTCATTACTCGAAAGTAATTCAGCCTGTATATTAGATTATTATTTTGAAATACGGTAAATTAAAATAAAAAATCGACGTGTTTCAGGATTATTTCTTAAAATGGTCTGTTTAGCTGAAAATGAATTTGTTTCATACTTTACGGGCACAGTGTATATGAATTCAATATTCAATAGACCACAATGAACAAAATCATCCAGTTACCGGATTGCTAACCTTCGTTTTTTATTTCTGAAATATTTCGGATTTCCTCTTACGAAAATGTTGATTTGGAGGTCTGATACTACTGATTAAACTATAATAACAAACATTATTATTCAGATGTTAATTGCTGACTACATATTTTTATTAAGTATTCACTCGACTGTAAACAAAATCAACCATATGGAATCGATTTCAAGATTACCCATATCATTGTTGAATTTTCCTTATATACCTCCGTAATCTCAACTGTACATTAAATGTTCTGCGTTAAAATTTTACAAAGATTACCGGTATAGGCCGTCCTTTTGGTGAATAATTCCACTCAAATATTATGATTGTTATGAAATCACGATTTAAATACCTCCCACGTGACATGTATGCGAATATGATGCATATTGACTCATATCCTCTCGTCATCAAGTTTTATCATATTTTGTGACCGTGATTCGTCAACGTATTGACGTCATTCTCTCTGAAATATAAGATTTAAAAGTGATCAAACTTTTTCCGCTAGTTGAGACTTTAAATGTTTTTCACTTTTCGATTATGATTTTCGGAAATGAATACGTGAAATTAAATACACTGTGTCCGTAAAGTATGGAACAAATTCATTTTTAGCTAAACAGAGCATTTTAGGAAATAATCCTGAAACACGTCGATTTTTGATTTTAATTTACCGTATTTCAAAATAATAATCTAATATACAGGATGAATTACTTTCGAGTAATGACGTCACCGTCATTTTTTTTTTAAATGGAACACCCCCATTTTGTCTCACTCTACTCGATTACTCTAGCCTGAGCCGACTCCAAAAATGTATCACATGTTGATTCCAATTGGTACAGGGTGGACAAAAATACAATAGTTTTGTGTGCGCTCATAAAGTAACGCGTAACATTCTTTATTAGTTCAATTAACAATATTATCAAAAATACTTATTGTCTAGCGGCAATTGGTTTGAATGTAACATCCATTTTAGATTAATTAAAATTATAAAAATAAGAAATAATTTCTTTCATATTCTGTCTTCTAGACCACAAGTACCAAACATGTTTGGAAACAGCTCATTTTTATTAATCTAAAAATGTAACAAACTACAGGGTGTTACATGTAAACTAATTCCGCTAGACAATAAGTATTGTTAATAATATTATTATAATAATTTAACTAATAAAGAATGTTACGCCTTACTTTATGAGCACACACAAATCCTTTGTAATTTTGTGTACCTTGTACCAATTGGAATCAACATATGATACATTTTTAGAATCAGCGCAGCTAGATTAATCGGAAAATTGAGACAAAATGGGGGTGTTCCATTCAAAAAAATGACGGTGACGTCATTACTCGAAAGTAATTTACCCTGTATATCAGATTATTATTTTAAAATACGGTAAATTGAAATAAAAAATCGACGTGTTTCAGGATTATTTCTTAAAATGTTCTGTTTAGCTAAAAATGAATTTGTTCCATACTTAACGGACACAGTGAATATCGAAGAAGCAGTAACTTCAGTTTCTGAAACGATTTGTTGAAGGCTCCACCCACACAGAGGGATGAGTGCTACGGGTTTGATTGCACACTCTTGCGTTAGGTTATGATTAAGCTTTAATTAAGGGGGTTCCGTGACAGTGCGACCTAATGATCTATTATGCCCTCCATCAGAGCTATTCTCGCCATAATTCGATCTACAGCTCTCCCCCCAATTCCAGGGTTCTAATGAACTCCAGTATCTGGGATGGCTTCAGGGAGGCTACTTCCTCACTTCTACAATTTTTTTGTTCAAATCAGATTTTGTGTTGGCTAGTAATGTTGAGGCATTTCATCACCAGGTGATCCGGAGTTTCTTTCTCCTCTCCACAGAATCTGCACTCTTCATTTTCTGCTAGTAGACCCATTCTTATGAGGTGTTTCCTAAGGCGACAATGCCCTGTGAGGAATCCACTTAGGAGGTGTAGTATATTCTTGGTAAGATCCAAACACTTCTTGGATCTCGCAGTGTCAAAGAAACTTTATGGAATGGTCAAACCCAAGAAGATTCCTTCAGAGTGTTTTTTCTTCTCCTGAAAATCTTTTATGTGTGCACATTGCCTATACCAGAGAAAGTTTCCAGACCAATGAAAGGAGTTTGTGCTCCTTTTCTGGCAAGTGTGCTGACCTCTTCATTCCCTTAATTCCCAAGTGGCCGGGAACCCAGACTGAAAAGACCTAGTTATTCTTGCCTATTTATTTGAGTTTTCTTCGGCACTCCAATACCATCTTAGAAACGATGATATTTGAGCTCAATCGTTTAACTGCAGTCTGACTATCAGAATGTATCGCTATATCACATTTCTGATAGTTTATTTCTAAGTTAATTTCCACACATCTTTCTATTGCAAGTATCTCTGCCTGAAAGATACTTTTGCGTTAACCTCTATCTGTTTCTCTCCATAAACCTAACAGGTCAAAGAATACCATCTAATGGTACATCATTGGACCGTGTCTAAGTGTCTTTCAGGCAGAGGTACTTGCAATCGAAAGATGTGTGGAAATGAACATAATAAGAAAATATAAAAAATGTTATATAGCGATACATTCTGACAGTCAGATTGCAATCAAAGCAAAGAGCGAAATTACCCTAGATTCTAAGATGGTATTGGAGTGACGGAGAAAACGCCAGGGAAAAAGGCAAGAATAACAAGGTCTGTCTCGTCTGTGTTCCTGGTAACTTAGGATTTGAAGATGCCAATACATTTGCAAGAAAATGAGCACAAACTCCTTTCATTGGCTCAGGACTTTTCTGTGGTATAGGTAAATGTTCCTCCCAGAAATAGTTTTAGGCAAAAAATCCCGAAAGAGAAACTTTTCTGGCAGAATATTCCTAGGAGAACCAAGATGTAGCTTAGCAAGAGTATGCACACCTCCTCAATTACTTCCTCACATGGCTTTGTCGCCTCAGGAAGCACCTCCTGAGAATAAGTCTAGCAGAAAACGACAAGTGCAGATTAAATGGGGAGGAGAAGAAATTCCGAATTACCTGGTGAAGAAAAACCTAGCCATCGCTGGCCAACACAAAAATTGCATTGAGCAAGAGACTTGTAGAAGTGAGGAAGTAACCTTCTTGAGGCCATCCCAGATACAGCAATTGATTAGAACTGTAGAACTAGAGGACGAGCTGTAGACTACGGTGTCTAATAGCGAGAACAGCTCTGATTGGGGATACAATTTACCATAAAATGGCAGTGTAATGAAAGAAGAATATTCTGAATCAAAATTTGTCTATTTCAGATTGAATCGATATTATACCTGCAAATAACCGTAAAATTTCGAAAATATCAATTCGTTTTCCAAAAGTTTTTCTGTATTTCAGAGAGTAATCCGATCAGACTTCACCAATTTTTTTTCGTTTAAAAGCTATAAATAATTTTTTTTTCATATATCATTGAAATTTGTTTATATTGATATTTAATATGTGTTTCACGTGTGACTGCATCAAAAGAGGAAATGAGTAACTTATACTATTAAATGTGTAGTTTTTTTTATAAAATCCAAATTTTATCATTTTTTTTTAATGAACCCATTACGATTCACGTTGAGATTTTCTAATTTCAAAACCAATCTGGATAGATAAGAATTTCATATTGATAAGAGCAGCTTGATAACTGTACACAAATCAAACAAGCTGCCTATGTTAGATATATTGAATGTTTCAGATATCAGTGTTTATTTTCGAATACTATGCGATAAAGCTCCAATATAAAGACATCGAATTATTATTTCTGCTTTGACATTAAATATTTATTCGTCCAGTTCAATCGAAGCCACAGTGGATCTGATGTGCTATATACGTGTTTATTCAATAGTAGTTATCAAATAATGTAATTTGATTTTATGTATTTCTCAAGAAATGCATGGAGATAACGATTAATATCTTTTATTTCAATATTTCTTTTCTGTAGTTCTGAATTTACATGTAATTACAATCTAGATGGAGTTTGTAAGGGACTCAATAAATAAATAATATAAATATATGGATTTTTCATGTCCGAAAAATTCGAGAAGTAGAAGTGAAATATAAAATGCCAATTTCACCTTTTGTTTGGACATTTTTTTTTATATTAACAACAAGATTAGAATAAAATAGATTAAATTCCTAAGCTATCGATGCTGTTCAAGAATCATAGGATGTTTGGTATAGATAAGTCAAAAATTCTAGAAGTGATTCCTCCTAAAGTCTGATGTTGTCATTACATTTTTTTCAAATTCGCTTTCGGTTATAACAAAAGTAAGAAATATCCTCATTTTATAGGAATGAAACTTGGAAAAGGCGAAGAACAATTTTTTCTATAAAACGTATTATAAGTTCATCAAAGATTGTTTGGTTGGAAAACTATCAGCTTCGGGCATACAAATTAGTTTTTTTTTTCAAAATGTAATGACAATTCTGCTTAATTTAGGGGTAATTTAAGCTCAGCTAAGAGCAACATTAAGGTTCGGTTTCACGTTTCACCATAATCGCCCAAACTATTTGGAAATTAAAATCAATGTGAAAATTTAAAAAAAAAAAATTTTTTTTTCAGATTTGACTGTTCAAAATGGCTACGATAGACGGCCGTCCCGCGCAGTATGGCATTACTTTGAAACAACTCCGCGACCTCATGGAACACAGAGGTCGCGAAGGAGTAAACAAAGTTATTGAATTCGGTGGAGCACAAGAAATTTGTAAAAAATTATACACATCGCCTAGTGAAGGTAAGTGAAATTGCACGCTATGGAAACTAAACTTGAGAGAACAAACTAAAACAAAAAAAAAGGAAAATGCAGATGACAAGAAAAAGAATTGATAAAAGATGAAAATAGAGAAAAGGATATTTTTAAGAAGTTGAATGTTTGGAACAATGTTAGAACTTATTTTGATTTCTAACCATATCAGGTATGAAAAAATGGTTTTGCTATCACAGAAAATTCGTCAAAAACATGTGTACTGTATAAGATATTATTTTGTAGTTGTGAATATACTCGTTAACACTTCAATCAATAAAAAAAAGTGGTGGTGCCATCTATGTGCCAGGTCCGTGTCTGTGTTACCTTGGCACATAATTCAGCAGAGTAACTACTAAGGAAATTCGAACAATAAAGGTTCTCCTCTTCCAGTTCCCACAAAAAAACTGTTACTTGGGCCCCTTTGTTCGTTAAGAATTTACCGCTTGTGAATATTTTTGGTAGGACTTGAATTCCCTGAGAGCCTTTATTGTCGAAATTCCTTAGTTCTAGTTATTCACAATGATATTCATCTGGAGTTTACGGAACAATAGGCCATTGTATGAATTTTTTAAAATTGCATAAATATTTCTCAAAATGAAATATGTACCTTGTCGCCAAAAATTCTCCTTCTGTTATTGATTCGTTTTTCGTTTACGATTACGATTACTTTCCTCTTTTCGAGGTTAGGATGCTTACCTACATTGCTAAGATTTCAATCAATTTTCTATCATAATTTACATGTTCTCCGACAAATCATGGATATCTATCTATTATATATAAAGTTGTTCGTTGATGTACGATGTAGAGACATTAAAATATAAAATATGATGATATAATAATGAGTTGATGACGATTAATTACTGAATATTTTTTTTAAACTGTCAAAATGCGTATTATTATCCTTTAATGATCAGGCAGACATCAGAATAGCTTAAACCTTATTAAAAGGGGCGAAATGACGAATTATTCGATTCAATAAGCTCTACACAAAATATCTCTATTTCCATAAATGGTTTCCCATTCATTTTCATCCATTTCCACGATTTAGATCAATTTTAACGCCGCACACTTTAATTCGAGCACCATCTGTTATTTTGATAGTTACGCAGAAATTGAAACCCACACACAGTGCGTGACAGAGTGCAAACTCAGTTACGTGTTAGAGTTTAATTAGTCGAATTCCATCATATAGTTCACGCAAGTTTCTCTTTAGAAATCAAACGTGTTAGAACAACAAAATGAAGAACCG
This sequence comes from Harmonia axyridis, assembly GCF_914767665.1. Taxonomy (NCBI): domain Eukaryota; kingdom Metazoa; phylum Arthropoda; class Insecta; order Coleoptera; family Coccinellidae; genus Harmonia; species Harmonia axyridis. Next base: position 6,406,403 of record NC_059508.1, read on the forward strand.
GCAGTTTCAAGAAAAAGCAGCACTCTCACGAATCCAGAACATTAGGTGAAACAATTGGCATTTTCTCTCGATAGGCGAATTAAAAATAATGTGTCTTACCGATACCCAGAAAATAATTGATCGATACTTAAACATATGCACAAATTGTCACGATCCTTTGAGATATTTTTGGTTTGAAGTATGTAGAGTAGATTGTTAGCAATCAACACACATAATGAAGCGTTAGAAACAGAAACCACACGTTAAGCTTAGAAACTGTTGAACGGAGGCAGCGCGGTTTTCACAAGCAAATTGAAATCAGATTGGATCAATATTAAGACTTTTTTTCATTTGAGCATGTGAAAAAAGTTGTCTTCATTTGAAGATGCGGACGAACTGGTAACAAGAGTTGATAGTAATATAAGGAAATATTTATTTTGCTATTTGTAAATCCAATTATAGGAGAATATTGGCCAATCTTCCAATGTATATTTCAATTTTTTTGACGATGCACAAGAAATCCATATAGTTTAGAACCAAGTAACAAACGCTCTCAAGTTTGGTTGTTGCTCTTTCATACTTTTATTAATTGCAATTAATTTGCAATCCAGTTTAACAATTCCATATTTGATTATGTCTAGATTTTTTCCATTGAACAATTCCTTTTATCATTCCTGAGAAATCCTGGAAAGTTTATGAGGCCTGGTGATTTCTCATTGATTCGATAAAAATGGCTCGTAGTATTATTGTAGCACTGAGCCAACAATAATTCGTGGTTGAAGAACTGGAAATGATTATTCCATATCTAGACGAATTTCTCTTTCTTTACAGGTCTTAGCGGATCACAAGTAGATTTAGAACATAGAAGAGAAACTTTCGGGTCAAATTCGATACCTCCAAAACCCCCGAAGACATTTCTTCAATTAGTATGGGAAGCTTTACAAGATATTACACTTATAATTCTAGAAGTAGCAGCCATAGTGTCTTTAGGTCTTTCCTTCTATACACCACCACAAGGAGATCGTAAGTAGTAATCAACATTTCGGAACGGCCAACAAGAAATACAAGGTGTAGTGAAAAGAAATCCCCATAAAACAAAGCTTTAATTACCATAGTTAGGGTGATCCGATTCAGTTCAAATATGCGCCGTTTTGTTCGATAACTTGTTGCCCTTTTGAAGGTAATATCATTATGATTCTCTCATAGAAGCAAAATTGTTCGCTATGCACAGAAACAGATGTTAATCACTTGGTGTCAGGTCCGGACTATAAGGTGGATGCATGAGAACCTCCCAATCAAGCTTCTGGCGAGTCACTATCGATGTGTGTGGCCTGGCGTTGTTCTGAACAACCATAATTCCTATCCTATTGTCCGTTTCTTGGCGGTTGCTTCCTTAGGATAGTCCAATTGTTGACAGTACAGTTCCGAGTTAACAGTTGTGCCGTAGGGGAGCAGCTGATAGTAGATAATTCCCTGCCAATCTTACCGAACACCCAGCTAAACCTTTCTGGCCGTTAATCCTAGCTTGGCCACCGTTTTCGCTTGACGTTGTCGTAAATGATCACCAGTCACCAACCGCTTCAAAAATGGATCGATTATGTTGCGATTCAGAAGCGATTCGCAGATGGAAATTCGGTCCATCAGGTTTTTTTACATTAAATCGCATGGTATAGTATATCCAAAGTCACTTGAACTAGTTCATAAAAACGCTTGGCCAGATATCCCTTTGAAGTGGATACCGCGATCCGTTAAATACTGAGCTTTATTTAATATTGTTAAGCAATAAATTCGCCAGCCCCAAAGGAATTTCTGGAAACTTGGACAAGTCTTGTATATTTGAAAAATTCTGGCTTCCTTCAAGTGACTTTGGATATACCGAAACATAGAGCTTTTTCTTGAGACCATCCTTATTATGAAAATGGTTCCAAAAAGTTTTTTGTGAAACATTTAGCAATCGAAATAGTGCTTACATGATTTCATCGTAATTTTCGATAATTGGCCTTCCAGTGCATGGTGCATTTTTGACATCAAAATAACCTAAACGGAATCGACGAAACCATAATTGCGCGTGATTGGCTGTTACAGTGTCAGGACCATAAACGCTATTTATATTTTCAGCCGCCTGGCTTGCAGTATCGCCCTAATCGAGAAAAAAAATTGTCCATCCTTGACGCGCGTTCAAACTAAACTGAGAGTCAACTAATCATTAAACCGCCCATAAAGATTTTTCTGGCGCCATCTAGTGGAACCCTATCGGACAACGCGAGATACAGATACCTGAAGCCATCTATTGGAAAATATTGGATTTCTCTTCGCTACACCTAATAATTGTTTTTCCGACCTCTCAACTCCGCTCCATTTCATCTGCAAATGCATTTACGAGGACAGTACCGTCCGACCTGTGTATTTCAAAATTACAGAGTTCAATTCCTCTTGCAATTAGGAAATAGAACGGTCCTTTGATGAATGTGACTGAATAATAGTTGGCTCGAATGATCAAAGTATCGACGTTCCTATTATATTATCTCTAATATTACGGTCTGCAACGTCCATAGCTATGAAATTGCTGTGGTTTTACTCGATGCGCTATCGGTCAATCACCGTGAATGCAATTGATTCTGGATAAAACCACAGGTGGAAAACTCGGTCTTGCACAAAACTGTCAAACACGAAATGCAATTTGGTTACAATCCGATTGGGAATAACGGATTAGATTTTTTTGGCAATCTAGTCAGTCGGAAAAGCTAACCGATTCTGATACACATAAAATATGGAAATAATCTCTGATAGCCCCTCGATTCCATTCTTTTCAATTCAATTTCGATTTTACTGAATTACCGTAGTTTTTATGACGGCGTGCATGTAGCAGCCAACTTCACGTTGTCAGTTAAAGTAGGTTAACCGGCGAACTAGTCAGTCGGAAAAACTAACCGATAAAATGTGGAAATAATCTTTTATAGCCACTCGATTCCATTCTTTTCAACTACTTAGATTTTACTGAATTACCGAAGTTTTTATGGCGGCGTGCATCTAGCAGCTAACTTCACGTTGTCAGTTAAAGTAGGTTAACCGGAGCCGAAAAGAATTGAACTGGAGAGTGAATTGGAGTCGGTTATTTCTAGTGATAATTTTGATAATTTTTGTCTTTTTATTACAGATAGTGAAGATGAAACGTCACATGGTTGGATCGAAGGATTAGCTATTTTAATATCTGTTATTGTTGTAGTGATAGTGACTGCTTTTAATGATTACACGAAAGAACGGCAATTTAGGGGCTTGCAAAGTCGAATCGAGGGTGAACACAAGTTCGCCGTCATTCGACAAGGTGAAGTTAAACAAATTTCAGTTAGTGAAATTGTGGTCGGTGATATTTGCCAAATTAAGTATGGAGACCTTTTACCAGCGGACGGTATTCTCATACAGTCTAATGACCTGAAGGTAAATATTAATCTTGCATTCATTATAATAACTTTGAATGATTTTCTTATATCGTTTTTCTCCCGTTGGTTGGCGGATAAAACTCAACTTGGAGCAGTATTAAAGCTTTATTTCATCAAAATCTAATGCGAGGGCGTAGAAATAGGGGGTACTGGGGGTAATTACCACCCCCAAGATTTTTAAAATACGAAATTTCAGAAATCTCGCAAAGACCAAGAACGCAAATTTTTCCATGAAATGAACCTATAATAATCTTTTCACTTTCCTTTTAAATCGGTACATTAGTAAACAATCGGTGCTCTTTACGGTTTATGAGTTTATTATCGCTTTCAAGATGAGTACTTTTATTGCACTACGAGCTGGTCTTTGTCCGAGATTTATTATTTTCCTTCATCTGTCCGCTTTCTCGGCATCGCCCTTATTTGTCATATGTGATTTTTGCATTCTTCACCAGTATACACTTACCCGTTGTTTTCGTTTTTTTTTTGTGTCATTCTCGTTACAAAATTTCAATATGTAGTTTCAAACTCGGTTTTTTAGAACTGAACAGTAATTCGCATCGAAAAATTGTCTGGGCTGAGTTGTACGATTTATTGTGTTTCATTCAAATTGCAATTTATTTGTGGAGACATCAGTTTTGAATTGACTATATCTACTTGGTGTTCCTAAATTGGAGGTACAAATGAAAATGACAGATTTTTCGGATCATTTCAAGGAAAAAAGTCCTATAACATGAGTCCGCAAACGCTTTGTTTTTGAGATACAGGTGTTAAAATTCAAGTTTTTCTCTCGTAGCACCTTCTCTTCCAATATATTCAACTTGAATTGGCATAGATATTCCAATTGAAAGTTTTCATCATGTGATATCCTAATTTTGAATGCAAATCTACAGGGTGAATTTTTTCTGAAAGGGTGCCCGCTTCTTCCCTCCAGAATTATTTTTTTGTGAACCACTGGTGGTTTAGAAAAATTTAAAAAAACTCTGGTTCAGTACTTTTTGGTTTGTTGTATTTTTGTCGTATCTGCAATTGATTTCGAGAAAAAACCCCTCTATAGTAATTCTCAGGAAAATCCAAATTATTAAGATCCAGTTAGGTAGCTGTTATAAATAAATTAATTATAAGTTTTGGTACTTACATACCAAATCTGTAGCAAATATTAATGAAGATTCGATAAACCGGTTAAGCATCACAAAATAGTAGCATTACAAGAAACACCCTGTATCTCGAAAACAAAGTTGCGGGCTTATGTATGGGCCATTTCATTTTTAAAATTATCCAAGGAATCTCTCATTTTCCTTCGTAACTCCAATTCAGAAACGCCCAGTATAAGATAAGAACAATTGATAATAAAAAAAAATTATCAATTTCGAGTAATTTGGTTCAAACTTCGTTATCAAACCTCTTTGTCTCACATTATTGAAAAATGGCAAACAGGGTAAAGGCCAGTGCATTTATAAAACTTTATGTATGGGATTCGTGAACTTTATATTGGGATTTTTCAAAGCTTTGCTTTATCCAATACGAATCATTTGAATTTCGTTATCATCTTCGGTAGGTATGTATTATTACATTCCCCCATCTCCAGGCAACGTTACTCGTTATTGGAAAAAATTTCATCAGTCCCTTAATTTACCAGATCGATAGGAATTCTGAGTGTATTCACTGGGCCACGTCTATTCACCTACCCCAGCTTCTCATGGTACAAATATTCTGCAGCATATCCAATGTTTTGTCCATGTTTCCACGTGCGTGAATCTCATTAGTTCGATTATTACACAGAACTGGATCAGTTTACCCGAGTTGGTTGAAATTTGTTTGAAATGAAATGTGATAATCCATATTTCTCTTATGAATAGACCAGATGGATCAAAACATCGATGTGAAACGTATGAATAGATCAAGATATATTGGCGTCATTCGCATAACTTGAGTTCGATTAGTATCGTTTTCATCCTACGTTCGTCTGTTTTAGTTTTGGTTGAAGAAATTGAAGCTTTATTCGATTAAAAATTCGCGGTTTTTAAACCGATTGATTGAAGCATTCAAAATGAACGCCTTTGATGAATTAATTGATAGGATAGGGTCTTTTGATTTGTGTGTGTAGAATTGATTAACGTATGGAATATTTTCAAGAAAGAGTTTGTAAAAATTGAAGACTTGATTATTTTCTCATCGAACTTATAACCATGGAAGCGTCCGAAATCCGACTGAATTTTGTTTATAGAAGCTTTCAACTATTCCTTTAAGTTTGGAAATTTGATTTATTTGTTTCAAATCTTCCAAAAGGTTTTTTGATGGTGAATTGAATAGTTGATTTTGAATATCAGTGCAATTGATGAATATCTGTGTGAAATTGCAAACCAATGTTACACCCAGAAGATATAATTTTTTCAACTCAATTTTTCGACAAATATTTCATATTTTGATAGTTCAACACTATACAAGTGTTCTTGAATTGAAGGTACCAACAAAAAGGAAAGATTCCTTGTTTTCAAGAAAAAAAAATTATATAAAAATTTCGAGAGGATCGTTTGAAATGTTTTTCTCGAAATCGGTAGCAGATACAACAAAACTACAAGAAACAGAGAAATTTAGTATCAGATTACGGTTTTTTTGCACATTTTTTCAAACTATCAGTGCTTCACCAAAAAAAAGTTCTGGCAAAAAAGGACACCGTTTCAAAAAATATATCGCCCTGTAGATTTGCAATCCAAATCATCATATCACGTGATGTAAACTGGAATATCTACGCCCCATTTCAGTTGAATATCTTTTGTTTTGGAGAAGCTATGAAAAAAAATCAAACTCTAACACCCTGTATCTCGAAAACAAAGCGTTTGCGGGAGCATGCTTATAGAACTTTTTCTTCTTAAAATTATCCGGGAGTCGGTAATTTTTGTTTGTACCTGTAATTTGAGAACACCCTGTATGGATACGAGAAAGACAAGAATAATTTCGTAAATGTTTTGGCACATCGAATAGGGTTTATCAAAATAACGTTTTTCATACACCGTTGTAAAGAGACTTCCAAGACCTTTCAAATGAAGTATCACTCAACCCTCTTCCCTATTCAATTTTGCGGGGTTGAAGCGCCCCCTCTCAAGGGGTTGCTCATTCAAGCCTCAAATATACGTCAAAGATGTCCCCCAAACAAAATCATCTGCTTGTTTCGGGAAATTTTTCCAATCACTATATATGGGATAAGAAATATACGGGGTGGCTCGTATGAGATGGAACACCCTGTATCTATTTATTCTGTGTAACTCCACTTTTTATTATATGTATTATTGTATTGACATACAGGGTGATTCACTGGGAGCTTTTTGAAATGAGGAAGTAGTAGTCTGTTTCCGGTATAACCGGAAGTTGTAGAGATCTGAAAATATTCTAGGGAGGAAGATCATTGTCTCGAACCCCAATATGCAAATTTTCAGCTCAAAATTATGATTAGTTTTCCATAAACGTCTAATAAGCCATTCTGGTGAATCACCTTGTATATTATATCATTTTTCCCAAGGTTTAGGGCCCTAAAACAAGATCAAAAAAAGGCATGGCCTAATAGTGACATCTGTGGCAAATTCGGACAATAAATGAGAACGAAAAAAGCGGTGCAATAGTACCGCCTGGGAGAAAAAGCCATGAAATTGAGCACAAAAAAGGCATGGTGTATTTTCATTATCTGGAAAAAATCAGCCCAAATCTAGTCATGAAAATAGCATGGTGTAATAGTATAGTCTGAGGGAAATTTCGGCCACTAGATGGCTATAAAATTAGGCACCAGAAAGGCATAGTGTATTATTGTCGCCTGGGAGAAAGACAACCTTAAATAAAAATAGGCACAAAAAGGCATGGAATAATAATATCGCCTGGAGAAAAATGCAGCCACTAAATAGCTAGAGAATGAGGCACAAAAAGGCATGGTGTATAATTGCCATCTGGGAGAAATTAGGCAGGGTTCAGAGAATTGAACAATTGAGAAGTTAGGGTCGCGAATGTATTCAATATCGGTTTGTTTTTTCTTTTTAGGTTGATGAATCGTCGTTGACCGGTGAATCGGACCATGTGAAGAAAGGTGAACACTTCGATCCTATGGTACTGTCTGGTACCCACGTGATGGAGGGTTCTGGAAAAATGCTTGTCTCGGCTGTAGGTGTGAACTCGCAGGCCGGTATCATCTTCACGTTGTTGGGAGCAGCTGTAGACGAACATGAAGCCGAAGTGAAGAAAATGAAGAAAGGTATACTAAATCCGTCCACCGCAGCATGTGTGTTTTGTCGATGTTTGATTTCAGTATTACCCCGCCCCCTTTTTTGTCTTCTTCGATTGTTCGTTACCCTTACTGGCCCCCCTTCTATGTAATACTGAAAATAAACCCAGTGTGCTATCGTCCACCATAGTTGTCGCACAACTTAAACACACATGAATACTCGCCAGAAATTATCTAATTCGATTTTAATGCTCGCCTTTCTTATTGGTTTCAAGTTGAAATTATACAGAGGAATGTCCATACATCAGAGATCACACATAGTAGTATTGAATTGAACGACAGAATCTGCAGATCAAGATCTAACGATCGGACATTGAGAATTTTATTATTGAAAAATGAAAACAAAACTGTTCACTCAAAACAGGTAGTTTAACATTTTTGTTTCCTTTGATTTATTATCAACAAAACAATGATAATCCAGTACAATCAAATTGGGCTGACGGCATATTGAAAAAACCTTCGAAATTTGTGTCACACAATGTAGGCTTTCGAACTGTATTCTGTCACACGCATGAACCATTTGTTGGAAAAACGGATAATCCTACATGAAGGACCAATAAATTTACCAAGTTCCAACTATCGATTTGAGCGTAATAATGGAATAATAACTGTGTCGACGTTTCCAACAACATAATTCAGCAACCATTAAATATATTACTTATATTTAGAACTGAGAAATTTCATTTGAAACACTCTGATTTGTGGATATTTCGCTCTATAATTGCTTCAAGATAGGTAGCCCGGTGTAGTCGACCTACATGAAAATAATATTTCCTATTCAAAATCTATAATTTTCATGAGTGTCGCAAAAAAATTTTGAAAAACCAATATACCTCAATTTTACATTGACTGTTGATATTTTGACCTACATTAATTTGAAAAAAAATTGTTTTCTTTCATCGTTAGGTGTATTATAGGGATTCGCTGATTATCTGTTGGAACGATCAATTCATATTAGTGGCCTGAAAAGTTTAATTTGATCATTCATCCAAACGAAATTCTCTTCATAAATAATGTATTTTGCAATCATTCATGAATGTTGGGTTTCAAAAGGCAATTATAATTTTAGTGTTGCAATCAATTGAAAGCGTATATATTTATTCCGCATTAAGCCTATTTGAAGTTGATTACTGGACTCCAACTTTACTTCAGCATCATCACTATTTATTGACTAATTCGTCTCTAATACCAGATATGAATATTAATCAAAATGTTGTGGTCCACAACAGAATATTAAAATTTATTTTGCCTTTTCCATCCCCTCATGAAATTTAAATAACTTTGCAAGCGATTTGAACAGATTTACAACAGAGATTTCGCAGTTTAATATTTTTCATAAATCAAAACCACCAATGAAGTCGCATGAACAGAACACAATATTCTTTAAGACTTTGTTTGTGTACCCCTAATAACTGTAGATTTCACAAACCCCTTTTCACATTCAAACTCCACAGTTGTGTGAATTTGTATCATTTTGATTTGATTTTTTAATTGGAACGAAAATTGAACACACTTTTGCGAAAATATAGGTGAAATTTTTTTTTAAATAGAATAAAATGAACTGCTAAGGGGTTTCACACAATTGTGGCGTCATTTTCTTCAACTATTGTTGGTACCAATGAGTTCAATGTGTCAGTAGATTAACTGTAAGAATTATGTTGTGACGTTTTTCATTTTACCCATGTCAGGACTCTGGGAATTGTTGTTGAGATTGCTAATGTTTTCCTTTTGCATGTGTTTTTGTACAGAAGCTAAAAAGCAGCGGAAGAAGAAAAGTCTCACAGGTGAATAAACCCTATTTTAATTACCAATTTAACGTTTTTAGTTTTGCATCTTGCAACTCCATAACTTGAACTTAATATCAATCCTTATTTTTTAAAACAGGTTCACAGTTGCTAATTTTTTGTTGATTGTAACTCATAGAGAAAAAGTAATCGCATAATTTTTATTCTAGTTTTTTTTATGAAATATTAAAATTCTGTGGAAACGTCTAAATTTTTCATTATAACTCGATGAAATATGTCTCTATGTATATGTGTTTTAGTTTGGGCGAAAGTAACATGTCATTGTGACGTCTTGTAACAGTTACCATTGTAACGAGAGTTCAAATAAATTCGTGGTCAAGAGTGCTGTGACATTCTACTGAGTTGAAGTTTTGTCTACAAAAGTTGTGCTCTCTAGATTGGCACAGCACACTAGACCACGAATTTAAAAGAACGCTCGTTATTTAATTGTTTGAAATGCTCCTGCAGGAATCAGTTTTGTTGTCGTCAATGTTTTCTGTCATAACCATTTCGTCATTTGTCATTTCAAGAAGAAAATGAACTATTATTTCCTATCTACAAAAAAATTTCTGTTCTAGTATGATAACTCGCAAAACCAAAAACATATTTTGGTAACTGATGTTAACTATTTGTGAGAATAGAATCAAAACATTACATTCAGTATATCAAATCTAGCTTTTGAGATACTTGATAGATTATTATTAACGTTACGACTATCAAGGACTATTAAGTAAGGAATTCATTTCGCAAATTGAATGGCTAATCAGCCTCGTTAGAGTTATTTTTTCTTCGTCTCGATGTAATCCACTTCCCTCTTCCTTCCCACTGATGTCACTTGGGTAAGGTAAGTGGTTAGTGAGGTAGTGACTCGTATTACTGCCGAGAAAACATACGAGATCTATTTTATGCAGCCAAGTTGGAAATTTACTATTTTTAGATGGACTGTAATCGCCCACTGATATTCTCCATACTTAATTTTCCAGGTCTGTTTACAATTTCTCTTTGGAAGCGACGGATTAACCAATAAATATTTGTTAGAGTTATTCAATCATTTCGTTCTAGAGTTCTGTAATCAAGAGTACCAACTTCCTTCAAGACACTTATCTGTATCTCAAAAACTAGAGCTCATACGAAAAGAACTATATCTTCTTTGATTCGTCGAATACACACCTGCCAAATATCTAAGGATATTGTTTATTTAATTGCTTTACCCGAATATCTCTCCACATTTTTGCTTAGAAATCATTTGAATATTGCCCAAATAAATAAAGCAGCTATAGGCATGATCTAAGCAGGTATGAGACAGTTGGATGTAGCCGAAACTCTCAGTACCGTATCACAACAGCAGCTAAAGACCGATTTATCCAATAAACATCATTGACGTGTGAACTATAAAAAAACAACATGGTTTGAACTTTTCATGTAAATAAATAATAACATATTACGGGAAGCCCACTTGCACTTCAAAAGGTCTTGGAGAGGTAATCGTGCAGATAGGTTAGCATGAACTCAACAACACGCAGATTGGAATATTGGTAATTGGTCAAAAGTCTTATTTTCTAATGAGCCTATGTTTGAACCCAATCCAGATTCAAGCAGAGTTCGTGTTTGGAACTGTGATGATGTGAAGCAATTTCATATCATGGAATAATAGATCTGTTTAACTGGAAGGATTTCTGAATGCGGGGACCTACGTGCAACAGATTCTTCAACCTGTTGTCACTCCCCATGCTGCAGCAATTGAAGAAGATTTTCTATTCGTACATGATAATATCGATCTGTACATTGCAGCCACATTCTCTAGAATGATCAAGGAATCCAGCTAGTCAGCTGATTAGAATACCATTAAGTATGAATGGGATATACTATTCAGAAGAGTTACTCATGGTCAAAATCATAGTAGAGATGAAGACTACTCAAGGAGCCGGCAGAATATACTACAAAAACAATTCCAAAACTACATTTCAAGTATTTCTAGGCAGATTAAAAATTAATAGAATATCCCTAGATATTTGCATGTGTGTATAAATACCAGCAGAACATATTCTACAGTTAGGTCTGTTAAAAAAAAATTGACCTAAATTTCCGAACTGATTCCTTCGGGAAGCTGTTAAAACCTCTGCCAACTGTTTAACGATATCGAAAATTATGTGAACTGTGAATCTTCATCAAATAACAAGTGCATGCTTACATATTTATAACATATAAGTTCCGAAAACGCGAAATTTCTGGTTTATCAACCATTATATGCTGTTTCCCGTTAGGTGAAGAAGAAAACGTAACAGGAAACAGTCACATGAACTCACCGGCGCCTGTGGTCAATAAAGTGGACGGCTCAGCACCTCAAGAAGACGGCAAAGAGAACCACGTGGCACCCAGCAATACATCATCGGAAAGCCACAAGAAAGAGAAATCCGTTCTGCAGGCCAAACTGACCAAATTGGCCATTCAAATTGGGTACGCTGGATCAACGATTGCAATGCTAACTGTTGTTATCCTTGTTGTTCACTTCTGTGTAACGACGTTCGTGATAGAAAAGAAACCGTGGGAAAGTTCCTATGCCGGCAACTTGGTGAGACATCTCATCATTGGTGTCACCGTACTTGTGGTTGCTGTCCCAGAGGGTTTGCCCCTTGCTGTAACGCTATCGCTCGCTTACAGTGTGAAGGTAATAACTTTTTATATTCTATCAATCAGAAATTATCCTATTCACGCATTCATCTCATAGATCCATCAAACATTGAAACTCGACAGAGAATTTCTTATATAAAAATGTTTTAACATAAAACATAATTGAAATATGATATCTACATACCATTCGAAACATTCATTCCGAAGATATCTGCGAAATCCATCGACATAACCTTACACGAATTTTTCCACAGAAAATGATGAAAGATAACAACTTGGTCAGGCATTTGGATGCTTGTGAAACCATGGGAAATGCCACAGCTATTTGTTCAGACAAGACAGGAACACTTACTACGAACAGAATGACAGTTGTACAGTCATATATTTGTGAGCAACTCTGCAAAACAATGCCAAAATTCTCCGATATTCCAGCGCATGTTGGTAGTGTGCTCGTTCAAGGCATCGCTGTAAACTGTGCCTACACATCAAGGGTGATGGTGAGTAACCTATATTTGATTTCATCCCATCTATTTACGTTATTTTTTAAAATATGTATCACCTTTCAAGAGCAGAATTTAATAAAAGAGCTTTCGGCCAATCTTCTGATAGTCGATTTCATTCTCGAAATTTGTAGTAATCGAAACTAACCTAGTGATTAAACTGCATGTGTATGTAATTTTCTTGAGGGCTGTTTCATCGAACAGATCGCTTCATAATTTCGTCACAATGTCTGTATTTTCACTATTTTTTGCTGGCAAATGCTATGATTGGACTAGTGATGACTAAATTTTCAAATTGAAGAATGTCCGTTCGTAAACAGATAAAGGTTCTATAGATATAACCATTCGAAATTATGTTTTTTTGTTCATTTCAAAACTGCAGATTCGATCGTGTGAAAATTTGGAATTGAATGTAGAATGACAAATTACAGCCTTGTGCAAAATTTCATATTGATGGCGAAACCAGAACTATAAAAAATTCAAAAACAATATCGAGAAAAAAATTTCCTAATATTTGCGTGACCGCAGATCCGGTCCTGTCCTTTGCGTGTCTGTATAAAATAATAATTTCAAGCCCTGTGCAAAATTTCGTGTTGATGGCGTCATCAAAACCAGAAAAAATCCAAGGAGAATATTGAAAAAACTCACCCAAATCTCCTTTACAAGAGATCCAACTCAGTTGACATTCTGCAAGTTGTATAAAAAAAGGTTGAATGAATGAGTTCATTATTGAAACAAATGAATCTGGTAGAGATTAAACTTCCTCTCGCTTGATTAAAGGGAGTATTTTCGGATTCCTGGAAAGAATCGATTATTAAGCATTGCAACTATGTTGAATTTATTTTCAATTACTCCACAGCAGATTTGATTAAATAGCTCGAGAGCTTCATTCGCTATAAGCAGATTATGTTGAAGCGAACAATATTTTTTCCATGTATCAAATTGGCTTCAGAAGAGAATACAGCACCGTCTTTACTATTTTGAATATGTATAAAGTCGTATGGATAGATAACCTAAAATTTATTACTTTTTTTTTAAGATTGTATCTTATAATTTTAATGTCTCAATCGCGTTTTGATTATCTGATGTTTCGTTTTTTTTTTCGTAATTTTCCATAATATTCAATGAGGACGCGTGTGTTTCCACAAGGATCTGTTTTTGGCCCTTTACTCTTTTCACTGCATTACTTTGATTTACTCCATACTTCTGTATACTTATCCCTGTGGGTAGCTGAATGACTGTGTTATATTCAATCAAAAGTTATTATTATTTTTTATTATTATTATGCCGATAGAATATAGTCAGAAACAGATGAACTGTCAAGCATATGACATTCTGAAGACATTACATTTTGTTAATCCATTCCTTCGAAAATCGTAAATTGTTATTTCTAGGTCGGTTATTATTACTGTTTTTTTTTTCTAGCCCCCAGATGAGGCTAACGAGCTACCAAAACAGGTCGGTAACAAGACAGAATGTGCTCTGCTTGGTTTCGTTTTGGGCCTTGGTAAAAATTATCAAACCGTAAGGGATGATATTCCAGAAGAATCATTCACCAGAGTTTTAACCTTCAATTCAGTACGAAAATCCATGAGCACTGTGATACCAAAGAAGGGTGGTGGATACAGACTGTTCACCAAGGGTGCGTCTGAAATTATTTTAAACAAGTAAGTAACTCTTTTTCTTCTTCTATTTTTGTTGACCATCTAAGTCAGTTTGAATGCCAGTTAAATTTAGGATGGAACTTGATATTCGTCAGGATATAATTACCAGAGAAATTGATCATAACGTATTTTTTTCTAACAGATGCTGGCTAGTTGTTTTCATGCTGATGAAATGATGCTTCTATATTTTTCAAAAAGTTATTGTTTTCATAGGAATTTTCTGCAAGATTTTTAATGCCCTATTTTTCACAGGTGTGCCTTCATTTACGGCCATGATGGTCGATTGGAAAAGTTCACAAGGGATATGCAAGAACGTTTGTTGAGACAAGTTATTGAACCTATGGCTTGTGATGGTTTGAGAACTATTTGTGTAGCTTTTCGCGAATTTGTGCCTGGTAAAGCTGAAATAAATCAAGTGCACATAGAAAGTGAACCGAATTGGGATGACGAAGAAAATACCGTAAACAATTTAACATGCATCTGCGTGGTCGGTATTGAAGATCCCGTACGACCGGAAGTACCAGAGGCTATCCGCAAATGCCAGAAGGCGGGTATCACGGTGCGTATGGTGACTGGTGATAATATTAACACAGCCAGGTCCATTGCTACGAAATGCGGAATCGTTAGACCAAACGAAGATTTCCTTATTCTTGAAGGAAAGGAGTTCAACAAGAGGATCAGGGATAGTTCTGGAGAGGTAATATATCCCACAGGGGAACAGCTGTTTTGGTGTCGAGGGTTTTTGAGCTGATTCTATATCATTTTGATGTCCTGAATTCAAATAACGTATTAATTTATCCTAAGAGCTCAAATTTTTAAAATACACGATTTTAGAGAAATCTAGTTACATTATTTTAACTCAAATCCGTAAGTGTAGTAAACAAAAGAATATTGAAGAAATCAAATAGTCACTCAACATTTGGAAAGCTTCTTTTTCGCGACATTCTTGAATGTTTTTTTAAACAGTCCCTTTTTAAACTCCAGCAGTAATCTGCCATCATGTGCATGTCCCATCTTCTTTGGTAGCGGTCCTCTATATCTTTAATATATGAAATATTTCACCTTTCCCTCACTCATGTCTCCTAAATTTTCTGGAAAATGGTCTAAATGGCTGTGTAAATAGTATATTTTAATACTAATATTCTACCCTAAGGGTTTGAAACTATTAAGCATCTTGTTAACCATTTCAACATAGTTTTGAGCTTTATGTTTGTCTAGAAAATTTTCTACAACTGCAACAAATGATGTCGTTCAACTTGATTCATTGAATTTACGAAGGAAGGATCCTTAATTAATTGTCTTATTTGTGGGCCGTCAAATATCCCTGCTTTGAGTTTTTCTGTGCTCAACTGATGCATTTTCACCTCTATATATCCAAAACATGACCCATTTTCATCAAGAGCCTCTATAAATTGCTTCATTAAGCGCAACTTTATATGTAACAGAGGAAGTATGATTTTTTTTTTTACCCGAGTCAGGGGATTAAAAGAGTCAGTTCAGGTACCTAATAGGCAATGGTTCCACTATTTATTTCTTTACCTGGAATTTACTCAATAACAGACTGACAATAAAACCATTGTACCTAATCAGAATTCTCATTAATGAATATACTGAATGAAACCCACATTGGTAGATAAGTTGTGATGTTTCTAAAAAAGTAGAGCTGGTAGAGAAAAACGGATTGCATATACAGATTTAACGTCCCAAATATATAGTTAAAGTCAGCTCTAAATCACAGGCACCAAAAGAAAATTTTTTTTTTGTTCTGTGTCATCTGGATCTCTTATGTAGGTTTCTGTATAACAGTGCTTCTCCTTTGTAGGTTCAGCAACATCTTCTGGACAAGGTGTGGCCTAAGCTGAGGGTTCTAGCTAGATCTTCACCAACCGACAAGTACACATTGGTTAAAGGCATCATAGACAGTAAAATAAGTGACAATCGTGAAGTAGTTGCTGTAACTGGTGACGGTACAAATGACGGTCCAGCTTTGAAGAAAGCAGATGTCGGTTTTGCTATGGGTATTGCTGGTACTGATGTGGCCAAAGAGGCTTCAGATATTATTTTGACTGACGATAACTTTAGTAGTATTGTTAAAGCTGTTATGTGGGGAAGAAATGTTTATGATAGTATAGCTAAGTTCTTGCAATTCCAACTTACCGTTAATGTTGTTGCTGTTGTTGTAGCATTTATAGGTGCCTGTGCAGTGCAAGACAGTCCTTTGAAGGTGAGCTAGACAATCATTCCATCAAATGTTTGATACATACATTTTTCATCATAGTTAGACTATTCCGGGCTTTCTAGCAGTGGCCTAGTTGGCTTTCACCTGACGTGAAACAACAAATTTTTCTTGGTAGTACTGGATTTCACTGAGCTGAAGTCTGTTGTACGAATCCTCTTGTCTGCAGCATGAAAGCCCGAAAATTTTGCACTATGTTGAAAGTTCCTGCCTTGAAAGCCTTCAGGGTCAATTTTTAATGTTCGTTTTTCTCATACAGGCTGTTCAGATGTTGTGGGTCAACTTGATCATGGACACCCTTGCTTCATTGGCGTTGGCCACAGAGTTGCCAACATCAGATCTACTTTTAAGGAAACCATACGGTAGAACCAAACCTCTCATTTCAAGGACTATGATGAAAAATATCTTAGGACAAGCAATTTACCAACTTACTATCATATTTGCCTTACTTTTCGTTGGTAAGTGTTTCAGATGAGATTTTCTATTGAAAGTAATATACTCCAAGTCTCACATGATGATGTTCTTCAGGTGACAGGATGCTGGACATTGAGAGTGGAAGAGGACTTATAGATTCAGGACGAACACAACATTTTACTGTCATTTTTAACTCCTTTGTCATGATGACATTATTCAATGAATTTAACGCTAGGAAAATCCATGGACAACGTAATGTATTTGAAGGAATCTTCACAAATCCCATATTTTACACAATTTGGATTGGCACATGTGCAGCTCAGGTAATGTTGCTCCATACTACCTGGTAATCTAGATCTTTTAACCCTTTTTTTTCTCCAGGTGTTTATTATTCAATGGGGAGGATTGGCGTTCTCCACAAAAAGCCTAACACTAGAACAATGGCTCTGGTGTTTATTCTTTGGTGTTGGCACTCTTTTATGGGGTCAACTGGTAACAACAGTCCCTACCAGGAAACTACCGAAAATTCTTTCGTAAGTGAAAATTGCAGAGAAGAATTTACGCTTATTGTTAGCAATTATAAAATGATATAGTGAATATACCGTTTCTTTTTTCATCAATTGTTTCTTTTTGTTATCGACGCAATTTTTAGATGGGGAAGGGGTCATCCTGAGGAATATACAGAAGCAATAAACATTGGCGAAGAGAAATTTGACGTTGACTCTGACAAAAAACCAAGAGCTGGTCAGATTTTGTGGATAAGAGGGTTGACTAGGTTGCAGACGCAGGTAAGATTTTGCACCATATTCAGGTGATTTATTGAATATATGGAGAGATTTTGGTTCATGGGGATGCTCACCCATACAGCCCTATCATATAATTCAGAAAATTTGGGATGAAACATCTCTGGTGAGAAAAAATTTTCACGTTTGGTATTACCAGCCATAACACCCCTTCATTAAACTGGAACACGTATTAGCTCATTAGTGCTTTATTTAGATTTAACCGTAGTCTGCAATTAGAAGAACCGGCGTAGCTTGAAAAGAAAGCAAGAGGCAAGGCAAGCTTCGTTGTGTTATTTAGACATTTAGATCGTAGAATTGATTAGAATTTGTTCGTTTACTGAATGGAGGAAGATTGAACTGCTTTTGGGTATACATGTGCTTTGATCATTTAACAGATTTTATCTATGTGCAATTTCTCAGTCTCCTTCCATTCAGAAAACACAATCCAAAAATTCATGACTTGTTCCACTATAGATGAAATTTAGAGGTTGTGATATTGCCGAGCTGATGTTTCAACTCAAATTTCGATTCATTTCATTAATTATTTGCGTGAGTGTATGAACAGAGTTAAGTTATAATAGGTAGTTGGTCGAAAAAATACAATTAAAAGCTTCCTCAATCCTATCCCAAACCAAGCCTCATTATGTGTTACTCGGTTATAGCATGTTGCATTGACGTGTAAAAAAAAATTGTTATGTGACCCGTTCTTTAGTTTTTCTGTCGAAAGTTTAGGTATCCAACAAACAAAATGTGTTACTTATGGAAATGATTCATTGAAAAAATTGAGAACAAAATGCAATGTTTCTGGTTATCATTATGAATATATTTATGTTATATTCCTTATGTTCCATTGAGATATTGTATTCACTGAAACCATTCAATTTATTCTATTTTAATGATATCACATTGCATTTCATTAAGTATTAATACTAGCATAATACCCATTCCTTTGTTTGTCATCACACATAAGTTCACTTATTCAGTATAAATTTTAAAAATGGTAATACTCGAGGTTTGTATTTTTAATCATAACGAATAACATTAAAAGGACACTGACAATTAGTTGATTCTGAGATTTGAAGTTGAGTAAAATAACAAATTGAAAATGCTCGAGAACTATTGGAATGTTCTAATTTATAATCGGTGTTCTTTTTTTGATTCGAGTATATTTTAATCTCTTCCAAAATGTCTTTTCATTCGATTTTATAAACTGCTTGCAAACGAATTGTTATAAGATAATGAATTAATTATTGCAAATTAAGTAATGAAAGTAACTAAAAATTAGGAACTTTTAAGTATTAACTTGGCATATCCAGGTCCTCAATAGAATCACTTCCACAATTGACATTCTCTACAAAAAGCCTGTTTTCACTAGCTGTTTCTAATTTGTTTGTGATTATCAGAACCACTAGAAAGGATGAATTTTTCGTAAAATTTCCCGATATAATGCAGAAAATAGTAACTTGAATTTTCGATTAAAAAACTCATCCTTTCGGTCATATATTTTTGTTTGAAAATTTTAACCGGAATAATTTATAAGATTTTTTCAAAAGGCATGTCTTGGTCCATACTAAATCTGAAATTCAACGGAAAATTGTTTCTAAAAGATCAGTTCAACATATCTGGGATCTGGTTGTACAATATATCTTACTCAGTTCAGATTTAGCACCAGCTTGTTGAGTTATAAAAAATTTATGCATGCATCTAATATTGCCTTATTTAGGTTTTATTAGGGTACAAGTTTTCATCCCAGATGGCTGTGTTGTCTCAGAGATATCTATTCTTGCTGATTTCTCGACATAAATGGTTATAAATCGATAGTACAATTTATTTCTTCTTTCAAACTAAAAAGTATTCCGTTTTTTCTGATTGGAATATCTTCAGAAGGATATCCTTTTCTGAACGAGGAGAACAAAGTTTGATCTTTGAAAACTTTAAACATTTCACCATAAGTAGGAATCTCATTCATCATGTAATTGTCTTATCAATTCAGTAATGGCTCTTCTTAGTCGGGACTATTATTTTCTTATTTTTAATTTCTTAGATATATGGAAATTAGAACAATTTGTGATACTGTAGTTCGTATGCTAGTTTCTATTAGCCCTGAAAGAGCACTTTTCTGATACTCGAATTCGCAATGCACTCATCACTGCTGTATGAATTTCTCGAAAACTTCTTTACACTCGAATCGTAGATTCAAAAATTCCAAAATGAAAATATTTTCTCTGATTTTCACTAATTTGAATAATTTCAATAATCACTAAATTTTAGATGACTATTGTTCGTTTGTTGTTTGTGGTCTTTTAGTTTCATTTTTTCATTTTCATCTTATGGACATTATTTTGACAATCACATAGTTTACGAATGTATCAAATTTGACCAACCTAAACAAAATAATGTTCATAATCATTAGAATGTGTTTTTAAAGCAGTGAATGTAAGATTATTGTTAGTATCTTTGCTACTTCTTCTCGAAATCGGATATTTATTGGCGTCTTTTTTGGAATGGTTGGATGTTGTATTATGTAGAAATCATTCTCTTACAAGACACTTCTTTCTTATGATCCGGATCATATCAAAACACCGCTCTGCTTTGATGGGGCTGAATGTTAACTGAACTTTCTTTGCCAGCCATCAGAACCCATGAGAGAAACTGAGGTATAGGATCATTGGCTTGCATCATGTCGCAGTAATCAAGTACGTAGCTTGTAGATCGCTTTTTTAGCTGTTGTATTGAATGAGACTGCGATGTCGATAATGTTACACTTACTGTGATGTCAGTAGATTCCCCAAACCCCCCTCTCTTGGATCTTGCCTGTTTTCCTCCTAAAATAACAGCTCTATAAGGCTCTTTACTATTCTCTGATAAGAAGGTGTTTGACTGGAAAACTCAGCAGATTAGACAACACAGCCACTGGACAATTAAGTATGTCTAACAAGCACTAATCCTAACCCAGGTGTTATATTTTTTCTGTGTGAGATTTATTTGAGACTGTAATACCCCAAGGTCTTGACTCGTTCGTTTAAGGATTTAGGAGATACCTAACCGTTTTACTTGAAGGATTGATAATTTTTCCGATCCCTTCGAAAAGAGCATATAACTATCGAGAAATGCAGCACCCACAACCTCTACCTAACAAATACATATAAAATAAATATCAAAGTGATAATTCTGCACTATTTGTTTGTTTCTTAATGGCAAAAGGTAATTACTCGTGGAAAACCCTATGGAGCCTTACAGAGTCCGTTCAATTACTACTATCATTCTAAACCCTATGGAAGTTCCTTTATCATCCTGTATAACTTCAAGTAAAGATATGTGAATTTTTAAAATGTATTCTGGGGTTTCCAGAAGAGATGCAGGATAACCTTAGTCACTTTTTATCACATCCATTAGAAATTGCTGACCCTATTTGAAAAACGATCTGAATGCATATTTCTACATTTTCATTTCCTTTTGATGTCATCAATTATCAATTTCGACTTATTTTAAGTTGAAAACCAAACCCCTCTTTTTTAGTAAGTAATGAGATAATCAGAGTAGAAAAATTTATCTTTAGAAAGGTACTCTTCCTTGCGAACCGACAGAAGTGGAAGAAATAATTTTTTACTATCATTACTCATAAGATAATGAAAGAAATTTCTTTATTATATTGCTAAGGTCAGTTTAAATACACAAATGCATTGAATCAAATTATAAATAAGTTCCTTTTAATTAATCCATTTTCATTAAAACGGCAACAAAAATTTTTTCTTTTTTTGTGGTGGCTCGATGAAAAATTGATATGGTAGATTGTGATACTTAGATGTCTATCTGTCAATATTAAAAAGGATAAATTGAAAACCTTTTTGAATTTTCTGAACAATACTAAGCAGAATTTCAGATCTTCATGAACCATATTAAACTTTTTATTAATATATAATAATTTTTGATACTTACTATGAAATTTCACCATAACTTAAAAGGGTTTTGTTGATACGAAAGAAAAGGCGCACGGGCTCTTTATTTTCATTAACACTAACCTCGAAATCACTTTGAGATCACTTTCTTCTCACAATAACAACTTGCGCATTATATATGGGCGCCAATTCGTCGAATATATATTTTCACCTTTGTCATTTGGACGCGAAATGGAGCACTGTAGATACCTGACTTAAAAAGCATATTGCGATATCATAAATCGAATCAATATTTTACGGCGCAGAAAAAATATTGATTATTGAAAATAATTTTAATTCGAATTGGAAATTCTTATGTTCAGAAAGTTCATCAGGTTTTTCGATGTTTTACCCCTTTTCGAATTGAATATTTTCAAACTTTTGGAAATGATAACGACGAATCTCAATATCAAGTTTTCATTGGGCAAGCCTATACAGGGTGTGGTCGATGGTAACCTGGACTTTCACGGAAAACGAAGGTACGTGTTTTTTTTTTTGAAAATTTTTTTTTTTGGGTAGGAACTACATCTGAAATATTTTTAGCGCTGCGATGTTTATCTTATTATTTCCTTGTCTTTATCTCTAGCGGATTTCGAGGAATTTACTTTTTTTTTTTTGCGAAACATAGCTTCAATTAAATGGTCTTCACTTCGGTACTTGGAATCCTAGAAAACTGAAATTTTGGGTTTGGATTACTAATAACCCGCTTATCATTTATGTGTAATAAAATACATCCCTAATATACAGGGTTGTTCTAAATCACAGGCTTCAGCTAGACATACTTAAAATAAGATTTATTGAAGAAAATAAAATTTCCTTTCATTCAAATTGTAGAGCTTCCCAATTAAAAGCGAGGTTCCATCCCAATAGTAATATAAAGATAAATTTATTTTAGATGTTCATGAGATTTCATAGAACTTGTGAATTATGATGATTTTTATGAGGTTTTTCTGAACATATTTTAGATCGTTAAAGCAGTGGTTCCTATCCAAGAAACCAAATTTTCAATAAAATCGTACCTTTATCTCTAGCGGATGTCGAGGAATTCACTTTTTTTTGCGAAACATAGCTTCAATTAGTCTTCACTTCGGTACTTGGAATCCTAGAAAACTGAAATTTTGGGTTTGGATTAACAATAACCGGTTATCATTTATGTGTAATAAAATACATCCCTAATATACAGGGTTGTTTTAAATCACAGGCTTCAGCTAGACATACTTAAAATAAGATTTATTGAAGAAAATAAAATTTCCTTTCATTCAAATTGTAGAGCTTCCTAATTAAAAGCGAGGTTCCATCCCAATAGTAATATAAAGATAAATTTATTTTAGATGTCCATGAGATTTCATAGAACTTGTGAATTATGATGATTTTTATGAGGTTTTTCTGAACATATTTTAGATCGTTAAAGCAGTGGTTCCTATCCAAGAAACCAAATTTTCAATAAAATCGTACCTTCATCTCTAGCGGATTTCGAGGAATTCACTTTTTTTTGCGAAACATAGCTTCAATTAGTCTTCACTTCGGTACTTGGAATCCTAGAAAACTGAAATTTTGGGTTTGGATTAACAATAACCGGTTATCATTTATGTGTAATAAAATACATCCCTAATATACAGGGTTGTTCTAAATCACAGGCTTCAGCTAGACATACTTAAAATAAGATTTATTGAAGAAAATAAAATTTCCTTTCATTCAAATTGTAGAGCTTCCTAATTAAAAGCGAGGTTCCATCCCAATAGTAATATAAAGATAAATTTATTTTAGATGTCCATGAGATTTCATAGAACTTGTGAATTATGATGATTTTTATGAGGTTTTTCTGAACATATTTTAGATCTATTTAATTGATTCAGTCCTTACTTGGTGGAAAATCATATTGATTTGGTAAAAAATAATTGTAAACACTTACTACTTTCCACAGTTTTTAATAATTTACGACAATTGTTTCGCCGTCTAAGCGGCTTCATCAGGGTTACATTGCAAAGTGTAACCCTGATGAAGCCGCTTAGACGGTGAAACAATTGTCGTAAATTATTAAAAACTGTGGAAAGTAGTAAGTGTTTACAAGGTTACAGGGTTACATTCAAAGTGTAACCCTGATGAAGCCGCTTAGACGGCGAAACAATTGTCGTTAATTATTAAAAACTGTGGAAAGTAGTAAGAGTTTACAATTATTTTTTACCAAAAAAATATTTTAGATCGTTAGAGCAGTGGTTCCTATCCAAGAAACCAAATTTTCAATAATATTGTACCTTCCAATCTCTGTAAAAGTCAAGGGTACCATCGACCGTGGCACACCCCTAATTTGGATGATCTTGGGTTGATGCTCTTTTAATTGGTGAAATAACAATAATTAACAAAAATTGAGCGTTTGTGGAACGTTCATGTGTATTTTCATCGTGAATAACATGGTTAATACGTCAATGTAAAAGGATATGGTGAAGGGTTCTACTAACACTAACTAAAGTGTGAACGCAATTAATAGCAAGAAATGAAAAGAATTGTTAAAAAAAAAATGAAAGAGAGAGTGGCATGAGCGTATGCATGCGATTCCCAGCCTCATGAATAGCCTGCTTCCCTGTGTTTGCAGCTTCGAGTTATCAGAGCTTTCAAGTCAACGTTGGAGGACCTGGAGGAGAGACGCTCAGTACACAGTTTACACAGCTTACACAGTTTGCGCAGCTCGCGCAGTCACACGGGTCCCTGGCCACCCAGACCTCTCTCAGACATCACTTACATTGACGAGGACCCGAAACAATCAGCCCAGAAGAACGATGATCAGCATCGTCTGCTGTCACCGAACACATTGAGGCTCCCGCCCTACCATCTCCCTGCTAATTCGGACTTGCCTAAACCCGTGCATGAGACTCGCATTTAGTGACGTTGTGTCGCCTATTTCGTCTTTATATTATGTTGACTTTCTTGTCCCGGCGAGCACGCATGCGTATGACGTACGATTTGTGTTCATTAAAACGCTACTCAGATCTCCTTCTGATCCCGTGATTTGGTCAGACCTACCCTGCCAGTGGACAAGTCTCTTTATTAATCTTCGTTGAATACTCAATCTGTACGAAATCAATTTTTCAGTACGAAAGAATTGTGTTTTTTGTTTTAGTTGTTATAATGTTTATTTTAAATTGGTAAAGATGAACAACTTTTCATCATTTCAGTAGATTGTTGATAACCAATGAAGATTAATTCTGAGACACAAATCTCAACTGGAGGTGGTCAATATTATATTATTATATTTCTCTCTCTCTGTGCCTTCTCTTTCTTCTATTCTCTCTTAGTATCCCTCCCCTTGTTTCATATCCTTCTATTTAACTTTTTCCATAGCATAGCACTAAGTAGACTACTTGACCGAAGTATAAAGATTTTCTGAAATACTTTTCACTGTAGCGTTTAATGTATATATTAGATCTATTTAGATAGATTTAGGCATCTGAAATTAGTGGTAATGGAGAGAACACCCAGTTGGCATGAAAGAAAAAAAACTGCGAGTCAATTGTATTGTGTGTTTAACGTCAAGGACATGTGAGAAAAACACTTCTAAAAATACTCCCAATGAAACAAAATGAGAACTTTTATATACCCTCTGATGTATGTAAATTATGAATACACTGTTATCACTATCAATCGCAATATAACGTCTAAGATTGATTTGAAGGTAAATTAGAATTCTAACTGTCTTTTTCTATCGTAACAAGTTATATTCGAACTAATTCAATAAACAGAGTTATATTTATGAAAGAACTGTTATTTCTTCTTTACAATGAGGTGTCCAAAGGCAATTTTTTCCAGATGGTCAATGAAATATTTTTGCGTAACCTGTGCTTTTGTTTAAAATACCGATTACCTTTTTTTTTGCACGTTTATTTTGTTATTGTTGATGTTATGCGGCTGAAATGAAATATTTTAAAAATAATTGTGATATGAATAACATTTACTTGATGGTTTCTCTCGTGGTAATCCGTTCATTACATTACGAAAGAAATCTAATTTAATTTTTTTTGTGGTGTATTGAATGGCAACTCCTCATATTGGTTTTAAAAAATGTTATTCTCAGAGTTGAACTAAATTTTTGTTTGTTGAATATATGCCTTTCGTGAAGAAGCACAGGTTTGAGGACTTGCATTTGATATAGGTAGGATATTAACGGTTGGCACGGGTAATACTTAGCAGTTCTCTTGTGGTACGACTTTTTTTTATATTTACTCCTTTTCTGGCCAATTTTGTATTAAGTAGTTTTTGAATTATAGGTTTTTTATAGCTTCGAAATAAAATTTCATTATCCGGCACTGATCCATATTTGATACACGTTTGGAGCAATCGTGTGTCTGTTGATCGCAACACTTTAAAGCACAGCAAGATCGTGTTTTTTTATAACTCCTGATCTTACAACTACTGTAAGAGCTCTGACGAAATCAACTTAAAAAATCCTTATGAAAATGAATCAAGGATGTTGTTGGGTTTCGAAATAGCTCTAGCAGCCTTTTTCAGTTATCTACTTGACCTAGTAGTATCTGATCTATCTTATTCTGTGCACTATCTATTTGTATGTACCTTCCACTCTATCATACCACTCTTTTAACTTACATTACCCTTTACTCTTGAAGGTGATAGGTGGTGAATTGCAAGAACGTTTGATTCCAGTACCATACAGCAAGAGCTCCACTGACCAAGCTGTAAGCTGCTTTCCTACATCTTTCTGTCCGCTATATAACCGTGTGCTGCTGATTGTTCTTGTTTGTGTTTGGCCGAATTTCACTGCTTTCACATGGCGGTATGCTAGTACAATACAAGCCACTATTAGGCAGATTGATCAAAAGTACTCAAAATCTTAGTTGAAACATTCATCTCATCGACACGTACTTTTTTAGACAGCTTCATAGTCAATTGAAATGCTTGTTCTTTGCACACGAAATATTCTAACAAAATAATGTACAAAGTTGCGAATAATACCCACTTAAAAGAAGGCTTAAACAGTTTTACATACGTACAAATAAACTACTCAAATCGTTTGAAGCATTTCGATTGGATATGATTCATACTTTTTCATATGTGCAAATATTTTAAACTTCAGATTTTTTTCTTCCAATTTCTATTGGATTACGTGAGTAGGATTTAATGTTCTAAGGATAGACCTTAGAACACTGATACAAAAAATTAATTCGTGAGTGAAAACAGATTTATATATTAACGTTTGTTTATCTAAACTTATTTGAGCTAGATAATACCTAGGGTTTTGATTTGATTACAGTTGAATTGATTAGTTAGAAAAATAGACTTAAAGTACACCTAAAGCAACCACCCTTTCACAATTTAGAAATTTTTTCGTTCCCATATTTCCAGCTGTTTTGGAATATTTTTATGCCCAATTTTTGATCTACGAAACGCATGTGGAGGAAGTGAAACATTCTATTATTTCAGTTTTATTAATAACAATTTTCGTTTTCTTTGACCATTTTTAGTTTTCGCCTTTTTTTTGTTAGCACGAAGCATGCCCCCTCATTATATCTACACGTAGTCACAGATGCATAAGATCGCTCAAAACGATGCGGTATGTACTTTGATTCAGTGTCGGAATATGTACGATTGTCCACTTCCAGGACTTTTCCTTGGTTATCCAGTTATTGCCAACTTATATTTTACCTGCGGTAGAAGTATGTGCTTTTTTATTATTTACGAATTAAAGAGAGATAACTAAGGAACTGTAAGTGTGGCCTATAAGAAAATTCTAAATCTTTATCGGTATTGAAGTTAATCCCTTCTGGTGTCAAAAGATCAAAATGCCTGTCGCTTTTTATTTAAGTTCTTTATGGCCTCTATGCATAGTGCTCTAGTGTGTTCGAACTATGTAGAAGGCTTTTTAGGTTGTTCTATTCCTTGAAAATGACTTACTAAAATTAAATGTTCGAAGCAAATTTTTTTTCTATGCCGACTTTTTCAGTTATATATATACTTATATATTGTTTTATACTAAATACTTGTTTTAGATGGAAGCTATTTGAAAAAAAAAATTAACACAGCCCTCTTTAATTTTAATATTTTTTTATATTTGCTAGATCATGTTTACTAGTTATTTTTTTTATGTGTTTATGATATACATTTAAAAATTCTATGTGTACTAATTCCACCCATATACATACAAACAGGTGGGGCAAAATCACGTAAGCAAAGTAACCAATATCTGGTAAAGGACTGTATGTATTTGACTATTGTTATTCGTGTGTGTTTTTTTTTAAGTGGTGCTCAAATAATTTAAATTGTGTTGAGTTGTGAACATTTGCAAGTTCAATGTTTCAAGTCACCCAGAATGAAAAAATCCGATTGCTTGCTCCGAAAGACGAAAGAGTCACTCAGGCTTCGCACGCACACTGAAATCACTTATAAATTTCCATTTATGTCTACTCTGAACTAATCGAAAACTTATCTGTTGGATGTCACTTGTGTCATTGTGGAATTCGCTAGAAGATTAGTGTACCCGATTTCATGAGGACCCTATGCGGTATCGTGCGCTAATCAACAATTTGAGCACTTGAAAGGATTCCATATCGATTGATGAATTCCACAAATAAACTAATCGCAAGAAAAAAAATCATTGATTAAAACAGGTGTTTGTCTTAACTGAATTGAAAAAAAAACAAGAGGATTGCAAATGCTTTTTTAATTTCAATTATTCTATTCTTTCCAAAGTCAAATTTATCAATTTCTGCTGTTACATAGCTTATTGACAAAACCACTGCTATAAATTGTAAGCTATTCTTCTGTTTTGCTATGAATTTTGGATTAATTCTTCGACTCAATGCTAGTTTTCTTATGCAATACTTCTGGAATACAGCTGGGTCAAATGAAGTTGTAAATATCTTCAATGGATGTATCAAACTGAAATATTAAATATGAAGTAAGAAAAAAGCGGATAATTGAATGAATAGATATAATGTATGGAAAAAAGTTTTCCATTATCGATTTAACTGACTTCAAAAATCCATTTATGAATTTTTTGAATTTATCATTTTAAATATAATTTTTGTGTTGTATTTGTTCATTTTGTTTTGAGTTTTATCGTTAGCAGTTTTTGTGAAATAAAAATTTCCTCTGCATTCGAGAGGGTAAAGTATTCATTTAAGATTCAAAGAAGCTACACTTGGTAGGTTAATTTTTCTCTTATGTCTTTGAATTTCACCACCACTATCCTATGTTGATTGCCTTACACTAAAATTAGAAGAGTAAATTCTATGTAGTAATTCATTAATCCCATTACCTTTACATGTACCAATTCTGTATAATAGTCGTATTACAAAGCTCGCTCATTGAAATTCTCGTGCACTATTCTTTCTAGCGATCTGTCATCAAATTTTCAATGCAATATTTTTGAGTACTCGAAATTCAATGTTGTTTTGAGATCGATGGCAATGGTAATGAGTCTACAATGTTTTCAGTGGTTTGTAGCTTGAGTAACCGTAAGTAAACATAAAAATATTGGTTTCGATGTATTTCTACATTTATGGAAGAACTACAGAACCAAATTATTTAAAATTCTTCCTTATGCAATACCATTTAAACATTTCCAATCGCTTTTTAGTACTACTCTCTACTCAATGGGTTTTAAGCGTCAAATTTTCCAAGACTAATATCGAACCGTTATTTCTAACGAATATCGTTTGCTTAGAAATAATATCTCAAATTTTCTTATTCTTAAAAAAACTTATTCTGCATATGATATCTTCTTAATATTTGCACATATATTTTCATCGAACTGGTAGAGCAGAAACCTTTAAATTCTCTTCACTCCATGAGATCTTAAACAATATCGAATTTTGAGTATTTTGAAGCTTGTTTGTAGAATGAAAAGGAACATTGTGGGGAAAATCTGCTTCAAGTGCTTAGACTTGGTCAAGTTTCACACAGCCAATAAGATAAACTTATACCCAAATATCAGGTTTTTCATCATAAGAGTATCTTGAAGGTACTGGCATCGAAGCTATTCCTTGCTTGCTTATTCATGCTTTAGTATCTTCAATGGCATGGGAAAAATTGAATATTTTAATGGAATGGAATTGCTGTCCAATTAATAGACGAAGAAGCCCTTTCATAAATTGAATAGAAATCAGTTCAAACGTTGCTTAATTGTTTCCTGATTTGTCTTCTGTCTTGATTTTTGGGTATATAAGTGAAAGTTGAAGAAAGTCTCCTTCGTTGTGATGGTTCAACTTGAGGCATCAAAACTCCAGCTTAATAGTTTGCAATAAACTTCAATGTTCAGCTTCAACCTGCTCAAAATGGCATGTAAAAAAAACGCCCACACCTATACATTTGTTCTGGCAATGTCTGTATATTTGAACTATATTATTACATATTTTCATGCTGCCACTCAACGTGAAAGCATAATTCTGTTTTTTGAAATCTTTGCATGAAATTTCTATACTTGAGTTTGTTATTTTTCGTTCGATCCGAGGTTCCCAAATGAAGCTCCTATAACGATATTTTTGAGAGGCACATTCAGCTGTAATATTTCAATGCCTGAATTCGCACACTGATTTTAACATTATGGTAGTTCATAATAATAAATACTGCAGATTAAATATGATTACCTTTCATATCTGCATGGATAGAAATGATTAATCTGGTGAATTCACCATTTCCAATATTCAATCAAGTTTGAAATTTTCTGAAAGGGGTGGTAATTTTTGATTGACCTTTATTTCTTACAACTATAATCAAAATACCTTATTGAAGAATAAAATTTAGTATTCTGCCATTTAATTGAACAAATTTTCTCATTGTGGTTTATCAGAAATATATATTTAATGTTGTTAATACATTGAGGGACAATTAACATCAAAGGTTTTGTTTGATGAAAGAGGGTAATTTCTGCTATTCAGAAGAAAAATAATTCACGAAATATGTACTTAATGTCTAATCTACTAAATTGAAACTTAATAAGCCAATCATTTGGTCACCAAATGGATGAGGATAACAGAATAATAGTTTTCTTTATTTGGTGGTACAAAATTGGGGATGTATATAATTTTATGGGAGCTTCTTGGCGTTGTTGTTTGTTGTGATTTGAATCTGGTTAATATACAAGTGAGAAATGAGTCTTATCTAATGTTTTTGATGCATGAATCGGCCTTGGGAACCGGTTGGATCGGACCTTTTAGACTGTTGCATACTTCGTTTTTTGCTATTTACTCCGTAACGGGAATGTTCTGATTTTAATTCCTCCTGTTTTTTTGTTTCTTGTTCATTTCAGATACGAGTAGTTAACGCTTTCCGTCAGGGCCTAGATGCTCGATACGGCGAACACAGCAATACTTCCCTAGCAGAGGTACTGCGCAAACAAACATCTCTCTCTAAGAGGCTGTCCCAAACTTCTTCCATAGAATACGCTGATAACATCCCAGACGAATTGACGATTCCTGAGATTGACGTGGAACGATTGTCTTCCCACAGTCACACCGAGACGG
This sequence comes from Harmonia axyridis, assembly GCF_914767665.1. Lineage (NCBI taxonomy): Eukaryota > Metazoa > Arthropoda > Insecta > Coleoptera > Coccinellidae > Harmonia > Harmonia axyridis. The sequence goes on from NC_059508.1 coordinate 6,437,514, forward strand.
CGGTCTAGCTTTCGTATTTCGTCTTACCGTCCCATCCCAAATCAGCTTTATCGAAATCGATTTTAAATACAGCCAGATTCGCCATATACGCGGGCAGGACGTAATTCCAATTGTAAACCCCCCCTCCCTACACAACAAAGCTCGTGCTTTCAATGAATCAGGCTTCGTTATGATGACAATTTCTAGTGGAATTTTACTGTAGAGTGTTCCAACCACGGCTGCTACATTTTCTGGCAATGTGGACATTTACTCAAGTGAACAGTTCTGCCAATATATATGCTCGGCTTGGAGACGTGGTGCGCCGATGCTGAGTACTCTAACACAGTCCGCCGCGCTGACTTGGGGGCGAGCGCCCTCTGTGCACTGTCTGTGCGGCCTGATAGTGTTCAGGGTTTGCTCTGCGCATCATGGTCTCTTTAATGATTTCGACTTTAGTATCATCAGATGTCGTTTTGCCAAATTGCTGGGAGAAGGCAGATAGGCTACCCGAACTTCTGCCTAGAGGCTCTTCGATTGAAAACAGCAACTGCTTTATTACCTCATCGGTCACATCCACCTCATTATTTTAATAGACAAGATTGAGCCTGGTCGATAAAGTAGTTGAACCAAATCTTGGGCTTCTAGGTCTCATATTGTAAATAACTCGGCCATATAAATTTCTATTTTGTACGTTTAAGTTCTTGATCGAGTAACTGCCTCCTCTTATACAATTTCGTTGTATTTAGATCTACGGCTTTGAATTAAGGAAAATTAAAAAAAATTGTACATACACGACTATGTGTATTGGAATGTATTTTGATTAAAGGCACAGTTCTTTAGTTTTAGGATAATAAGCTATTTATAATGGTTATCCAGACTTACATAGCAAAGCCATGGAATATTCTTGGTGTTTTTCAGCTCATATTGTTCGTAACTCTACCAGTAAATTTTTTTTTCAATTTTAGATGATGTATCGTTTTGAATCATGTTGAAATTTTTAAGATTGCGTAAATAAGGCATTCAACGCGTATTTTAGAGCGTAATATTTAGATAGTTGACCTCATTAATCGAGGTGCTAAACTTAATTTCGTTTTCTCACCCTTCCTAACCATTATAGTTGTTGTAGTCAGTCTTAAATTCGGCTGAGATTTCAGGCGGCCTATTCTAGTCATTATTAGGTGTAAGCTTGTTTCAATCTCGAGAGTTGTTGAAACAAATGACGTTGACCATGTTCCACCCTTCAGTTGTTATAGATCATTACCTTGTACTCTAAAATTAGGTGAAAAATATTCGGAAGTTATTCTTCAATCTATTTCTTTCTTAATGCAATCGTATAGTGGAACAGTTTATCCCAGAACCTTCTTTGGAATGTCTATTCTGTCTGGAACATTGACCATCCAAAATCCAAGTTTGATTACTTAGTATAGATTATCTTTATTTAGTTGTATTTAAAGCGGGTCAATTATATTGACTCGGTAGAGCCTACAGCTTAATGTTGCTGTTTGTAATTATAAAGATATAAAATTGTTATCATATGTTACCGTTGTTGCCCTTTGTAAAGAAGACGGCCCTACGACCTATCCACTGATGGACGCAGACTTTAGTGGATTGGCCTGAGACCAAAACCGTTTATTTCATTCATTCAGTTACTAGCTGTGCTTTCGTTGATAATTTATACATTGAAACAAAATCTAGCTTCTACCAAGAGAGGTGAATAATATTGTTACAATTTTTTTAGTTAAATTTACAAATCATTTGTGAACCATTTTATTTATTGTACACTTTTCTGTTGCATCTATTCAACTGAATATTTTGAAATATAATTATTTTTTGAGCGAATATGACTGTTTGTTCTTCAACTCTGTAATATAATTTAAACATTTCACAAAATGCTCTTAATATTTTCATATTAAATATAGATTTTAAAATATAATGACGCATATAAAATTCCATGGAATTTCATTTATACTCCTGAATTTCATTATCCTCTAATTTTTTGTTTCATTCTATTTTTCATGAGTAACAAAGAACTTTCAGGAAATCTGTTTTATTTGATAATTTATTTTTTCCAGGTTGAATTATATTTTACATAATTCCTAATCATAATTGTATTTCAGAAGCTGTTCTATCTTACTAATTATTCTAGAATAATGACTTCCAGATGACTTCGAAATTAAAACACCCTAGAGCAATTTATTAAAAAAATTATACGATATGGGAATTTTCTAGGCGGAAGTTAATTTGGCTCAACAGGCAAATTATTAAAATGAGGAAACATCGAACAATGGATTGGAATTATTTTTTAGAGAATGTGATGGTTTTAAGAAAAATAATTTGGCATTGTTTATAATAAATTAGAATTCGATATACATATAGTTTTTTTATCCCCCATTTTTTTCTTGACTTCAAATTCAATAATAATCTATTTCTTTTTCCTTATATCAAAAATTTATCAATGTTAAATCTATTACAATTCATTACATATAGAAAAAACTACACCAAAAACTTGATCAAACATTATTATGGAATATTTAATTCATAACAAATCAGTATAATTTCAAATATCTATAACAGAATTTATAGTTCTATTTAAAATTTCAAATGCGTTACAGATACTCTGGTAGTGATGAACATTCAAAGCCTAACTTCTGCAAAGATGCTCGAATGCTTTTATATACTGATGAATCCTCCACGGTTGATGGTATCTGAAAAATCAAATAATAAGATGATTATGCTCTATAACAAATTACTGAAGTTTAAAAATAACAGATGGATATTAAAAAGAAATTTCGAAATTTGTTTGGAAGAATGTAAGCTTACCCTAATGTCCTTATTTCTGGCTAAATCGGCAATACTTTTTCTACAAATCTTTCCAGACCGCGTTCGTGGTAATCCATTCACAGCAACAGCAAGTCTAAAAGCCGCGATAGGACCTACCAATTCTCGTACCATCCTAATAATATCACGTGTAACTGCTGCTTCTGACTTGAGTGAATCTATGAGAAAAATAAATATGGCATAACAATCCAATCGCCTTTCACCTTTTCAATTCTGATGCATACCTTTTTTAAGAACGAACATACATAGAGGTACTTCACCCTTTGTTGATTCTGGAACGCCTATAACTGTTGCATCTGCAATGTCAGGATGAGCTAATACTACGTCTTCTAGAGCTGCGGTAGATATCCTGTGACCCGCTACATTTATAACATCGTCATCTCTAGCTGTCACGTAAATATATCCATATTCATCGATGTATCCTGCATCCATTGTGTCATAGTAACCCTATAATGTTACAGACTTTTGAGTTAAATACGAGTGTGAGTAAAATAGTTATTTATGCAAAAAGTGAATGTTTATTGCACTCGACGTAAAATTGTCCGACGAGGCCGTTAGGCCGAGTTGGACAACACGTCGAGTGCAATAAACAATTTTTGCACGAGTTGCATACAACATTTTTTCTATGTTCATGCAAAAAGCAAAAAATGATTTATTGAGGTGCGGCACTAGGTGTGGGAAAATGAAAATCGCAACTTGAATACTTTATTATTAATATCGATTTGCATTGAAACAGGAACTAATACGTTACGAACAATTTAACTCAAACTTTATTTTTACCCTCAATGTTGAAAGTGAATGAACAATTGGTGCAATTTTCATTATGAATATTTCGTAGTGAAGTACTTTTTAAATCCACTTCTTGATTTGTTTGTTGTTGTTACTGCTGTAAACGTACTAGTACTTGGTAACTGTACATCGTTATTTCCTTCAGGCTGAAATATTTGTTTGTCATGATGACAGCACGTTGAAGTAGAATGACAGATGAGTGCAATAAAAGCTTTATTGCACTAGTGCAATAAAGAACTTCTTTTTCCACTAAATATAGTTCAATAAAGTTTTGCTTTTTGCATGAATGTAGAAAGAGTATATTTCATCATCCCATACCGATATAAATAAGACAAGTCAAAGAGGACACAAATAGCATAACTTAATTAGAAATAAATTTTCATCAGCTGTCACTGATGGTATAACGACTTTTTTGAGCAATAAACAAGAATGTTTATTGCTCAAAAAAGTCGTTATACCATCAGAAGCCAACTTCTTGAATTTTATTACGTAAAGCGGTTTAATAGAAATGGGTGAATGATTGTATAAGATAATGGCTTGGCAACTAGAAGAATTAAGTAGTAACATGAGCAGGAATTTACAATGTAGCAAAATTTCTGATAGAATATTGATGGAAAACTATTAATTTGACCATTAATTATTCCACAAAATGAATTAAACATCTATATGTAAACAAACTATATGTAGAAGTTGATGAGTTTTTTTATATGGGGTTACTCCGAATCAATAAAAAACGGAATGATATTAAAATATATATTCATGAAACCTGAACAATGGAAGATAAGCAAGTCAAAAGTAGGCGCAAAGGATAGTCGAATAAATGGGATATAAACTAACTGACGAAGAAACTGCAACACCCAAAAGGAGCTTTTTAATTTTTTTTTCGTAAAACATAAATAGTACAGCAAGGAGTAAATGATTGAAATTTGGGGTAAAAAACGAAGGGTTTACAATTTTTTTCAATAAATTTGTTAGCAATGTGTTTGTCCACCGCAATTATCTATACACTCCCCAACACGTCTCGGCATTGATGCAATAAGATGGTATATTTCTTCTTGAGGGATACGATCCCAAGCTACCTGTACTTCCTGTCTCAGAGCCGACAAAATCCGTGGGGGACGGGGTATATTTCCAACCTTCTAACCATTATGTCCCAAACATGCTTTATGGGCGAAAGATCGGGGGATCTGGGCGGCCATGGCAAAAGATTCTCATGGGTCGCTTCGAAAAAGTTTAAACTAACTCTGGCAACATGAGTTCGTGTATTATCTTGCTAAAATATTGGATTCTCGAGCCGGTTAAGGTGAGAGAGAACATGGTTCCACTATTTCTCGAAGGTAACACAGCGCTGTCATGTTACTTCAAATAAAAGTGACCTACTTGCATGTGCAATAGTACCCCATACCATAATGCCTACTGTCCTGTGAACATGATGCTCAACATCAAACTGAGGTTCACATCTTTCTCCCCGACGTCATCTAACCCTTCTTCGGCCATCATGTGCACCCAAGGAGAATCAAGATTAATAAAAAAGAAGACCTGATGCCATTTCACATTCCGATGTTGCCGGCGATGCTCAACCGTTAGAGGTAACACAAGATGTTGTCCAAAAGACCTTATCCGGCGGTAAACCGTTCGGACGGTTACAGGATGATCTTGTTCTCCTAACCACTCATCAGCCAAAGATCCAGTTGTTGCAAATCGGTCTCTAATTTTGTACCCTTCGACGTCCGGTGCCTATACTCTTCTTCGATTTTGGACATTATCAAGCCTTGCTTGACAACATCTCATAACAGTAGTTGGATTTCTGTTCGTACGGTTAACGATTTCTCGAAAGGACAAACCCACCTGGTAGACCAATAATTCGACCTCTTTCAAATTCAGTTAGCTGGCGATGAATTCGGCGTACACGTGCTCTAGGCATTTTAACAGCAACTAAACATCGACTCTGGATCTCCTCGAACTGCTGGTTTGTTGTAAAATTTAAAAACTTCGAAAAACGACTACAATATTTGAGTAATAAACATTGTTTACATGAAAAAACCTTCACGATTTTTTTCTCCAAATTCAATGATTCACTCTTTGTTATACTATATGTTATACCAAAAAAATTTGAAATTTAAACAGTTCCTTTTGGGTGTTGCAGTTTCTTTGTCAGTTAGTATATATCTATTATGTAATGATAAAACATGAACGATTTATTAGAAAAAAAATACTGCCGGTTAATATTTAATCATGCACTCACTGGGTATCTCTGGAAGTAATGTTGGCAAAACTTCTCAGGAGCTTGATAAAGGGTGGACATGGTGCCTGGTGGCAAAGGTAACTTCACCACAATCCTTCCTAATTCGTTCTTACCAGCCTCTGTACCATCTTCACGTAATATCCTAATATCGTATCCAGGGAAAGCCATACCGGCACTATGTTTTGGTGGTTCCATACTATGACCAAATCCGATACAATGGGCTGCCATCACATGACCTGTTTCAGTCTGCCACCATTGATTCAAAATCGGAACATTGAATACCCTCTCTGCCCATTGTTTGGTTTCATAATCACAGTGTTCTCCAGCTACTATTATAACTCTCAAGCTTTCTATTTTGTATTTTCTACCGAACTCAACATCTGGATCTTCTCTTCTGATAACACGAAAAGAGGTAGGCACTGTAAATAGTCCATTAACTTTGTGCTCGTTTATAATTCTGCAAAAGAATTCATATTTGAAACATCTCTTTAAAACCCTGAAACCGTTTGTTTTTGCTTGTTCATTCATGCGCCATTCTTTATACACACCTGAAATATTGTCCTGGATCTGGTGTTCGATCGGGCTTTCCCTCATACATCACACTTGTAATTCCCGCTAAAAGTGGACCGTAGCAAATATAAGAATGTCCAACCACCCACCCAAGGTCACTAGCAGCCCACCAAACGTCATTTGGACCCATACCATAAACTACGCTCATAGTCCAACATAACGTAGCTATATGTCCACCTACTGGTCTTTGAATACCCTTCGGTTGATCTGAAAAAAAAAACAATTTCTGATTAACTAACATTCAAAAGAATGGCTTTGCTTTACCTGTGGTTCCTGAGGTATAAAGAATATAGAGAGGTTCGTTGGCTTCAACTGGTACACAGTCGTGTGGCCCAAATTTCAGAGCATCCTCCCATAACAAATCCATCTCTACATCTAAAGGACAGCTTTCGACGTTTCTTCTTTGGTATATAATACATTTATTCGGCTTGTGTGAAGACATCTCTAGTGCCTCATTCAGTATATCTTTATATCTGAAATATTTTTCGTGAAAAATATAGTTCAAGTCAATTTTTTTATTTTTATTTTGCAAGCTTACCTAATAATTCTATGAGGTTCTACTCCACAACTAGCTGCAATTATCACTTTTGGCTCGGAGTGGACAATTCTAGTACTAAGTTCTCTTGCGGCAAACCCTGAGATTTATTAAACATAAGTTTTCATTTTTGCGTAGAATTATTTCTAAGTCATTAATCAATGCACGTTACAGTGATTTCTAACGAGAAGAGCCTATAATCGACAATATGACGTTAATGAATTTCCAATGTGAATTTTAAATTAGGAAACGCAAAAATTTACACAAAGGTTCATTATTTCAGGTTGAACGAAATGCTATTCGAAAATTGTCAACTACAAAACTATCAGGAGTGGAAGTTCGCTGTAAAAATATTCAATAATCATAGCTATTAAGAGTAGGCAGTTCACCTCAAAAAATATCACCTTGTTTTTTTCAAGAAATTAATTTAAAATTATAGAATATCGACTAGAATTATTAAAATTATTTTCACAGAATTGGAGGTTGAATTTCAAAAGAATCTCTTGAAGAAGTTTTACTTTGAACCTTTCAGGAGAGGGTTTGCATTTCATTTTGACTGATCATATACTACACTGCGCAAAAAAATTAACGCACATTCTGAAAATCTCAATTTCAATGAAACTTAAATCATTGACTTTATAACTTATTTTTTATGTTCTCTCGGGAAGGTTTAGAACGAAACATTAAATGGAAGAAAAATTCAGGGTTTCACCGAATCTTATGTGAAAGAAGAGAAATAAACAATTTTCAAAATACTGGAATGCTGATAAGTGATTTAATACTTGGCATTTCCACCCCTTGCGTTAATTACAGCTCGGTAACGACGGTTCATACTCAAAATGAGTGATCTTAAAATGTTCTAATCTAATCCTTCCCAGATTTCTCTGAGTTGGATTCCTAAGTCATTAAGAGTAGCTGGATGATTTTCTGAACTTCTCAGCCTTCTATTGAGGTTGTCCCAAACCTGCTCAATCGGATTGAGATCTGGACTTCTTGCTGGCGATTCCATTCGAGAGACTTCAACCCCTTCAAGGTACTGCTGAACGATGCGCGCACGATGGGGTTTAGCATTATCATCCTTAAAAATGAAATTTTCACCAATGTATGGGGCAAATGGCACTACATGCTCTTCAAGAATGTTCCTTATATACCTATCAGCATTCATAGCTCCATTATCAACGACCACCAGGTTTGTGCGAGCAGTCAAAGATATTCCACCCCATACCATAATCGATCCTTCCCCGAAACCAGTAGTATTCAGGATATTGCACTGAGCATATCTCTCATGTGGACGTCTGTATACAAGGGAACGTCGATCACAATGGTAGAGGCAGAATCTAGACTCATCTGTGAAGAGAACTCTTTCCCAATCAGCCTCTTCCCAATGGATATGCTCTCTCGCAAAATCCAAACGCGCCCTTCGATGGGCTGAGGTAAGAGCTGGGCCTCTTGCCGCGACACGAGGCCTTAAATCATATTCTCTGAGGCGATTTCTTATTGTCTGAGTGCTAATTTGCACCCCATGAGTTTGCTCAAGCTGATTTTGAAGTAGACGAGCGGTTGCAAACCGTTGTCTCAACGAAGAAACTCTCAAGTAACGTTCTTGAATGGCTGTTGTTACCCGTGGTCTACCCTGTCCTGGTCTTCGGGCATTCATACCTGTCTCCCTGAATCGCTGCAACATTCTGGACAAACTTATATGGGAAACTCAAAACTTTTCTGCAATTCTTGTGTATGTCCACCCTTCTTCTCGCAAAACTACCGCTTGGGCACATTCCTCTTTGGTCAAATTGCGTGTTTCGCGTTGCATAGCGATCGAGTGTAGAAAATCAAATGAAAGAAAAACTATTGATCACTAGAATTGATCGAGAACAACTGATTTCAGAATGGAGCCAATACATTCAAAACCTGATAATCTCATCTTTTTTTATTCCTGCTGGGAAAAAACATCTGTATTGAAGAAAAACGTTGAAAGTGGATAACATATGCATGCATAATTCTGATAAAAATAATTATCATTGAGAACACCTTCAGTTGTAGAATAAATTTGAGATTTCCATAATGTGTGTTAATTTTTTTGCGCAGTGTATATTACACTGATTTTGATGAAACAATTTAACGATTTTTGAACATGGTTGAAGCATGTATCTTCCCATAATCAAATAGCATTAGCCACTCAACACAAATGGCATGGGAATCTTCGAAAGATAATACACAATGTTACCGTTTATAACCATTTTAAATAGCATAATTTGTATATTTGGAAACACTTTGAAAAAAAATTTGCATCAAGTACTGAAATCGTATGCGATTAATTAACAGCAAAGCAACTCAAATTTTTCTGTATATACCCGAAAATTCTTGTTTTCTTTTCATGTTCGATAAGAGAAAAATTATGCAGTAAAATGTCAAAGCTCACCTCCAAAAACGACGGAATGGACAGCTCCCAATCTAGCAGTAGCCAGCATGGATATAACTGCTTCTGGAATGAGTGGCATGTAGATCAAAACTCTATCTCCTTTCTCAACTCCCAGTTTAGCTAAACATCCCGCCAAATGCGATACTTCATCTAATAATTCGGCATATGTCACCTTCCTGATGACTTGAGTTACAGGACTGTCATGAATGAGTGCAACTTTTGAGCCATTTCCTGCCTTCACATGCCTATCTACGGCATTGTAACAAGCGTTGGTCTCTCCGCCAACAAACCTTTTTGAAATTTTATTATTGGTTAGCTTGTAAAGCATCATAACATCTATTTTAGAAATCATGAATATCATAGTTAAGAGCAGCAATGGCTTGCTTTGCCTCATCCATACCAAAAGAGATATACATTTGCGTATCGTCAGCATAATATGTCCAGAAGAAAGAACATTTGATTTAAAAAGTAGTAGTAGTAGTTATATAAAAGAGGACCCAAAATAGAGCTATGACGAAGTCTTTAATTGCCTAATCAACGAATCCAATAAAATGTAAAATTGAAAGCAAAACATTGAGATAAAGAGTGTTAAATGCTTTAGTATAATATAGTAAAATGAGCATTGTCAAGGTATTTTTTCAAAGCTATGTTCATATCATTTTTGATACTTAATGACGCAATTGAACAACATATACAGGGTGACCATTTGAAAACGAAACAGACGAGATTACAGACGAAATAAAGTTTTTCGATAGAAATGCTCGGACAGGTCGATTTCTGTTTCGAGGGGGACAACTTAAGATGTAGGTTACGGACGCATAGCGCTTCAACCCTTGCTACTACAACCCTCACCCCCAAATTTTGAATAGGGAAGATGGGGTGAGTGATACCTCATTTGAAAGGTATTTTTATACTCATTTCAGCACAGTAATTGTTTTTTCATTTTATGCATTAGTTCTCGAAATATACTTAACTAAGTATTTGAAAATGAAGTGGTGTTTTCATGGCACTTGTAGTGTTTTGTGAAAAATCGACATTTTGAGCTTCAAAACAACCATGACTGTGGCTTCCTTCCTAACTAACTAACGCATGAATATTTCGAGAACTAATGCATAAAATGAAAAAACAATTACTGTGCTGAAATCAGTATAAAAATACCTTTAAATTGAGGTATCACTCACCCCATCTTCCCTATTCAAAAATTGGGGGTGGGGGTTGTAGCAGCAAGGGTTGAAGCGCTATGCGTCCGTAACCTACATCTTAAGTTGTCCCCCTCGAAACAGAAATCGACCTGTCCGAGCATTTCTATCGAAAAACTTTATTTCGTCTGTAATCTCGTCTGTTTCGTTTTCAAATGGCCAGCCTGTATATTGGTGTGAATCCCGCATTAGTAGGCTAAATGATACTGTTTTCATTCAAACGCTTCCATAACTGCATTCGAATGGTTTTATCTCGATCTTTAGAAAAGGTAGACAATGCGCTGACTAATCTCATATCATTGAAACTAAAAAGGTTGGATATTTTCAAAATTACAAAAACCAAACTGGACTAGTCATCAAAATTAGAGGCGATCAGAAATTAACATATAATTGCGAGTGAGGTAAAATTTTGATGGATTATCGAAAATGGAAAAAGTGGATTGAAAATCCTTGGGTACGGATAATTTTGCTTCCTCAACTGAATTGTTTATGTTTTGAGTAATGAAGGATCTTGATATTGTTTGAAAATAATCTCTTGTCTCGAAAACAATAGAGGTATAAGTTGCTCTTGCGCAATGAATAACTTAGCTTCAGAAGATAGTTGAGCATTTCAGATTTTTTGGAATTTTTGAGATAATATTGATTTATTAATAGCATTCTACTCACCATTTTGTGAATGGTTGATTAGAGTCATCTAGAACTTTTTTCCATGGCTTACTCCATTCAATTGAATTCCCGATTTCTCCCCAAAATTCTTCAGGATTCAATATCGACTTTTCATATATTTGTCGATATTTTTCGCTATAGTAGGGATTTTCTTGTACTGCAGCATCTGGAAAAAGCATAATATTTTTAAATTGCACTTTCTTCATATTCTTCGTATTGGTTCTGCAAACTTTTAAAAGACAACCCTACATTAAAAATACATACTACTGTTTTTCGCTGTAGACCTTTTATATCAGACATTGTGTTTTTATTATTGTTTTTTTTTTCGTTTTAGTTGTCTCTGAAATACAAATTAGGCGTTCCTTCTGAAATATACTTGGCAACCTTACTGAACCTTCTAGTCGAAACATAAAATTTTCACGAAAAAATTTGGATGAAAGTCACAAAACAAAAAATCAGTCTCAAAGAACAATCGGTAGAATTTTCGTTTTCCATTATTTTTGAGGGTATTTCTAAACAGAAAATGGTAATGAAAATTGGTGTGCATAGAAAATGTTTACACCACGAATAGGACTATGTAAAAAAAAATGCGCAATTAGGTACCTTGTAACTCCTTTTCAAACTTATTCTTTTGATCCAACTTCTTGTGCTTTATCCTTTTAGATATTATATCTTGAATTTTTCCGTCGATTTCTTCACATTCCTCGACACTCACTAATGGACCCAACATTTTCACAATCGGGACACTTTTTAACAACAATACTGAATTGTAACGAGGTAGAAATGATCCCTGTTTTCAAGAACCATACATTAAGGAATAAATTATTGCCCCCCTTCTCTTCATTCGAATTTATAAGGTAAACCTCATTGAACTTTAGTACTGAAAGAAAAAGAATCGATTGTTTTAAAACAATATTTTTTTGGTAGACGTGAAATTTCGTCTCGCTAATCACCTAAACAAAGTAATATTCAAAATAATTCTATTGTTGAAGAAATAATGCAGCTGAGAAATTTAAATTTTTATATTTGCTCTAAAAACTTCGAGATTTTACTAATTTTTTTGCAATTGAATCTGAGAAAAATTATCAATGAAATTTTTTTGTGTTAACCGAAAAAATATATCTTCAATACATTTATCGATTTTGAAAATATCACTGATGGATTTCATACTTTAGACATGGTTTCCGTCTTTTGTCATAATGGTAATTCAGATTGGCTATTGTGTTTGACACTTGACCTGTATCGGTGAAATGAACCTTTTCTTAACTAGATCATTCCTATGCTAAGTTTGATCGGATCCTAATATCCAAAATGAATTGAATTGGTCGTAACTCAAGGTGTTTTTGTTCATTTTTGTAATAATAACGTAAAATATAGAATGTTATTCCTGATTAGAATATTGTCTCTGCAATGTTATAACACTAATAAATTCGCCCAAAGATATAATATTTTCATTTTGAAGATCTTTTAATGAGTTTTGATATTTCCTCATTGAGTGAGAATAAATTTGGGTTATTTGAATAATTTTATGTTTTCATATACACTCCTTCTATGATTATAAAGATCATGATTATTTGATACATTTTATTTATGATTCGAACATCGATATCTATCGTTTACATTTTTGAATTTTCAATGCTTTTTGTTTGTCTACAAATTAGAATAAGGTACATCGACCGAAATTATTGACCTAGTGAAGGTCGTTGGTATCATTTGAGATACCTTTCTGCCAAAAAGGCGACAACGTCTTACTCTTTGCAATCAATTTGGAATTTGGAAAACTCTCTCGAAAACTGAATGCAGTGGCGTAGCTTGCCTTACAGGGACCCTGTATCGTGTATGTTCAGGGCCGCAGGGGCCAAAGGAAAGCAAACTAAAGTTTTTCATAAAAGAATATCTTAGAAATTTAGTAATTATTTCTTAAAAACTTACGCTGATACGGCGGTAGCTACGCTCCTAGATAGTTGATCAGGAAACCAAAAATATGTATTAGGGGAAAGATGTAAGATGATCCCTTCGATTACGAGCTCATGAGCAATGCCATCTAGTTGAATTCTATGCCATAACGTAGCCCTCAACACCCCCCTGCCTAGGTTAATTTGTTATTTCGATGCGAGCGAACAGTCGAACACTAAAAAATATAAATTGTGGCAACTTGATCTGAAGTAAGGTTGACTTTAAGATTATGCGTTTTTATAGTGAAATGTAGACAATGGTAGATTTTTATGTATGCGGCTAGCCAATATATTTAGTTTCAATTATTTCTCCAGTTGAAGACAATGACTTTCATATATGTAGGTTATAATAGCGAATATTGAACGGAAAAATACAAATTAGCGTAAGATGATCCCCTACCATGTGACTGTTTTGGCTATATTTAATTTCCAGTTACAAAAATATTTCCAAAATGGCCAAAAGGTTACAGTATACAGAAGAAGACAAGAAAAATGCCGTGTTCGCCGGAAAAATTAAATCATCATCAAGTTTCAATAGAAAAAACATCGATAAAGAGTATTAGAAATGTTTGTTAATATCTTAAATTGATTGTAATAGCATTATTCGGAGAAGAAAATATCTCCTTTCCTTTCAAGAATGCTTTGTTATGACCTTCTTGAGAAATACAAACAACTACCAAAAATTACCGAAAACAAAGGAAAGAATTAAATGCAGTTGCATTCAATGTAAATGCAAGAAGGCATATATATCACAGAAAAAATAGAAAAAAAAAATAGATTTTGAGATGTTTTTGGCGTTCCTGGAGACATTTCGGATGAAAGATTTGGATGTTATAGTTTTTGGTGAGACTAGAAATATTCCTAATGTTGATAATTTCACAATCCCGGGATTTCGAACTTGTTATAATAACCAGAATGATGGTGTCCTCATCTTCATTAGAGATTGTATTAACTTTGACATTGATCATACGATTCTACCAATAACTGAAGTTACAATTAGTAATATTTAAAAAATCTGATATTGAATTTTCTATCATGCCCTGTTTCAGGTCTCCCTCTGTAAATGATAACCTGTTTCTAGCTGACTCAGAGCTTTACTTCAATAATTTGAAAAAGAAACATGTTGATATATTTATGGCAGACATCAAATTTTATATTCTCAACCCTGCCAGACCAGCAAATAACAGTTATTTATCTATGTTATTGTGTTTTGGATTCAAGTCCCACAATTCTTACACCGGATTATTAACGGAAAATAGCTCCTGCCTTCATCATATTTTCATAAGGAAAAATACTGGTAACAACAAATTATTACTTAATGCATTTGTCATTGACTCGGATATTAGGTACTGATATCTGAGTCAATGGCAAATGCATTCAGTAACAATTTGTTATTAGGTACTGATACATAGCAATAATACATTCCGATAGTCAGGCTGCAATTAAAGCACTGAGCTCACATACCATCGATTCTAAGATGGTATTGGAGTGCCGAAGGAAACTCAAGGAAATAGGCAAGAATAACAAGGTCTTTTTAATATGGGTGCCCGGCCACTCGGGAATCAGAGGGAATGAGGAGGCCAACACACTTGCCCGGAACCTTTCTGTGGTGTAGATGAATGCACCTACAAAAGAGTTTCAGGAAAAGGAGGTAATCGAAAGAGAAAAACTCTGGCGGAATCTTCCTGGTCTGGATCACTCCAAAAAGTTTCGTCGAAACTTTGACTCTACAAGATCCAAGAAGTATCTGGTTCTTAGTAAGAGTGAGGAGGTGTAGCAACACCTCCTCACTGGATTCCACACAGGGCATTGCCGCCTTAGGAAACACCTCATGAGAATGGGTCTAACAGAAAATGACGAGTGCAGATTCTGTGAGGAGGAGGAAGAAACACTGGATCACCTGGTGACGGAAAGCCTCGCCATCGCTAGCCAACGCAAAACCTGCCTTGGACACGAAACTTATAACGGGTGTTTTTTTTCGAGGTATATAACTTTAAGTCGGCATTACTGTTCAAGATGGCAACCGATTTAACAGCTGTCAAGTGATTTATTCTCAGTTTGGTTTGGCAATTCATCATGAATAGACTCACGCCTGAACAACGCTTGCAAATAGTGCAATTTTATTTCGAAAATAATGGTTCTGTGCGGAATATATATCGCGCACTACGTCCATTTTATTTTGTTTAGCGATGAAGCGCACTTCTGGTTAAATGGCTACGTCAACGAACAAAACTGCCGCATTTGGAATGAAGCTAATCCTAAAGTGTATGTCGAAACACCGTTACATCCAGAAAAACTGACTGCTTGGTGCGCTTTATGGGCTGGTGGAATCATTGGTCCGTACTTCTTCAAAAACGATGATGGCCAGAACGTTACAGTCAATGGTGATCGGTATAGAGCCATGATTACTAGCTTTTTCAGTCCTGAATTGAACAACCATGATATCCAGGAGCTGTGGTTCCAACAAGATGGCGCAACATGTCACACAGCTCGTGCCACAATCGATTTATTGAAAGACATGTTTGGTGACCGCCTAATTTCACGTTTTGGACCTGTGAATTGGCCTCCAAGATCTTGTGATTTAACACCGCTAGACTACTTTCTGTGGGGCTATGTAAAGTCATTGGTCTATGCGGATAAGCCACAAACCCTTGACCATTTGGAAGACAACATTCGCCGTGTTATTGACGATATACGGCCACAAATGTTGGAAAAAGTCATCGAAAATTGGACGTCCAGATTGGACTACATCCGAGCCAGCCGTGGCGGTCATATGCCAGAAATCATATTTCATATCATCATATCAAGATTATCTTGCGGATAAATAAAATTCATGTCAATCGAATAATCCATCGTTGTTTCATTGCAATTTAAAGTTCTATAGCTCTAAAAAAAACACCCGTTATAAGTGAGGAATTAGTCTCCTTGAAGCCATCCCAGATATTGGAGTTCATCAGAACTCTGGAACTGAAAGGCGAGCTGTATATCACGTTATGGAGAGAATAGTTCTGATGGGGGGCACAATGGACCATTAGGTCGCAGTGAAACGTAACTGTAGTATGTATCAGTATGAAGAACCTGTATATTTTCATACTTGAGACGACAAGGTCCGTATAACCAAACAAAATCGTGCGAGAATATATCAGAAACGCACAGTTTTCATGGTTATATTTTATTATTCTATGTTGGTTCTCTGAACTTTCCGCCACGGCTTTATCTGTCAATTCATCAATTTGCCTTAAAGAAATCAGTTCTGCCAACCAACATTTTTCAATACAAAAATCACTAAATTATATTTATGGAAATATTTCATTAATTTTAATGAAAATGCAATGAATTAGAGAAAATAATGTATAATACTCGTACAGAAGGCTCATTCTACCACTCGTTCATTCCAAAACTCGCCACTACGTGGCTCGTTTTTGAATTTTGAACTCGTGGAAGAATATCAATGCCTTCTGCACTTGTATTATAAATAACTATTCTATGTTTACCCTTGTCGATCGTGTTGTATTTATCAACTCGCAAGGTTGTTGTGAATCTGAATATACAATATAAATACTAAATATATATCATGTCGCTAGATACATAAAGTAGTAAGAATGATCTTATTCAGTAGTAGTCTGTAATTCATTCATTTTGATGCTCACATTCTTGAATTACATTATGTGAGTTTTCATCTGTGATCAGTACCTACAGTGTGCAGTAAGAAATAAATACCCTTTGATGAGTCTGGAGAGTATTAATTAACCATTCCTTCAACTGTATAACGATTGACCGAACCTACCCTAGCTGGGTACATCACATAACCTCCTTAATTAAATCTAAATCTTATCTGATCTTCACAGGGGAAAATTCAATATATTAGGCATAAAGACAAATTACAGCGTCGATTATTGAAAAACAAAGGTTTACTCCGGGAATATAGAAAATACAGAAATCAACTCAACAGAGTTATATTGGATGCAAAAAAACAGCTATTATATGAATAAAGTTAATGACAATATTGCTAACATAATTAAATGTATGGAATAATTTCGGAAGAGACGAATGGTAAACCAAAACTGATAATTATCTGATAATTTTAGATGAAAAAAATGGACAATTCTAAAATGATGCTGAATAAATTCTAATTCTAATTAATAAATTAAGTCATTATCATCGTGTAGGTTGATGTTCTGTTATATGGGACTTATGGGAGGAAATAAAAACAATTGTATAGAACTTAAGTTTTATTATTCGATAATCACATATCCTACGTTATAAAATCTAAACTCTAAAACTTCAACGAGCATTCAAATGACTTTTTTACGAACGATTTCAAAGTTTTATCATTAGAAATAATATCCAAAAGAAGAAATTTATGGGATAATTTACGATATCATTTTCTCATATTGAATATTTTTCCAAGGTAAAAGCACAATTAGTATGCATTTTTCAATATTAAAATCAGAATAATTAAAGTTTAAAGGATAAATATTATACGTTTGAATCCAAACAATATTATTCAAATTGTATTGTTTTAGTTTTTCATTAAAACAATTTTTTTGATAGTCTGGGGTTCTATGTCTACATCAATTCTGTTTCAAATATGTGGAAAAAAATTTCTTCACAGAATTGAATTCAAATTCGTAATTTAAATTCTAATTTCCTAATGATGTTAAGAATAAGGCCCAATTCGAATTACAGGTAGTTGTTTTAGAATAATCCAAGGCTGGGATAAATTCTGTGATGAACTTGTTGGTTTCGGATAACCTTCTGCATATAATATCAGAAAGAATTTTAAAAGCTTATTATACCCTTGCGCAATCACTCGCGAGAATTTTGTAGGAAAATTTTTACGGAACGACTTCAGATCATTTTTATAATGATTTCGCAAGCAAAATACTTTCCCGCAATCAATTTCTTCCTAACACATCCCAAAACTGAGATACGAGTATTTAAAATTTTGTAGATAAATACTTTACATATCACTCAAAGAATTTGTATTGAATGAGGAATGGTAATTTCCAAAAAAAAATACATGAAATCGTCATATGTTTCATTTCATAGATTACTTTTCAACAAATGATGAGATTGAATTTGTAGTTGATATTCAAATAATAATGAATATATTCCCGAAAATAGTGACTGGATTCATTAATTTTTTCTTATCCTCCCATTCCTCCCTATGACTTATCACAAACAATATGGACTGGGCGTTAGAGAAAGACCATTTGATATCGGTGTATTGTGACAAGGATATAATAGATAATGGCAAAAATTGGTTTCATGAATTAATTGTATGTATAATAACTGACAATGAAACTGCAACACCCAGAAGGAGCTGTTTAAATTTTAATTTTTTTTTTGGTAAAACATAGACAGTACAGCAAGGAGTGATTGATTGAGGTTTGGAGAAAAAAACGAAGGGTTTACAATGTTTTCAATAAATTTGTTAATAATGTGTTTATCCACCGCGATTATCTATACACTCCCCAACACGTCTAGGCATTGATGCAGTAAGATGGTTCATTTCTCATGAGAGATACTATCCCAAGCTACCTGTCTCAGAGCCGCCAAAGTCCGTGGGGACTGGGGTAAATTTCCAAGCCTTCTACTCATTATGTCCCAAATATGCTCTATGGGCGAAAGATCGGGGGATCTGGGCGGCCATGGCAAAAGATTCACATGGGTCGCTTCGAAAAAGTTTAAACTAACTCTGGCAACATGAGTTCCGGTATTATCTTGCTGAAATATTAGATTCTCGAGGAAGAACATATGACCCCACTATTTCTCGAAGGTAACGCAGCGCTGTCATGTTATCTCGAATAAAGACTAAAGGTGAACTACTTGCATGTGCAATAGCACCCCATACCATAATACCTACTGTCCAATCTACATGACGCTCCACATCAAACTGAGGTTCACCAAGGTGAATCGAGATTCAACAAGAAAGACGACCTGATGCCGTTTTACATTCCAATTTTAACGTTCTCTGCACCACTGTAATCATTGCCGGCGATGCTCAACCGTCAGAGGTAACACAAGATGGGGTCGATAATGCTGCAGTCCAAAAGACCTTATCTGGTGGTAAACTGTTCGGACAGTTACAGGATGGCCTTGTTCTCCTAACCACTCATCGGCCAAAGATCGAGTTCTCGCAAATCGGTCTCTAATGGCCATAAGTTTTAGACGTAGATCTTGAACTTTATTTGTGCCCCTTCGACGTCCGGTGCCTACTGTTCTTCGATTTTGGGCATTATCGAACCACGCTGGACAACATCTCATAACAGTAGTTGGATTTCTGTTCGTACGGTTAGCGATTCCTCAAAATGACAACCCCGCATCTCGTAAACCAGTAATTCGACCTCTTTCAAATTCACTTAGCTGGCGATAAATTCCGCATACGCGTACACACTTTAAAGGAATTGCAAAAAAGGACTACAATATTTAAGTAACAAAAATTGTTTACATGATTCATTTTCCATTTCAATACTTTTCTCATTCCAAAGGAATTTTTATCTTTTCTTGTTTAATGGAGAAAGAATTGAGTTTTGGTATAACAAATGAACTAGTGAGACTAAAAATCTGCCAGATACAGTATTGACTGCGCTGAAATTTTGCGATAAGTCATTATATCCAGATATTTTGAATTTAATTTTGGTTGATAATTAAATATTTTGTTGATTTGGATTTGTATTCCAAGACAAAAATGGTGTATATAGTAAAGATATATCATTTTGTGAAGGTTAAGGCACAATGTTGAAAAATTTTCCTACAGGATTAGGGAGCCTAAATTCCAGATTCAACCATGAGGATAAAGGTTTCATGGTGCAAATATTCTTCAGTCAACACCTCAAAATTTTTATACAAAATTCGAAATATTTCAGATTTTGTGGTTTGCACAACAAATTTTTCCAATAAATATGCCTACCGAACTTATCCAAAAACGTTTTCTCTTACTAGAAGATTGATTCGATGCATTTCAGGAGTGAATTAGAACATAACTGGAGGATTAATTAATTACTGCCTTCATTTAGCTTGCAATCGGTCATCAACATGAGTCCTTCAGCCTGTAAAAGAATTATTCACATAGATGACACTTATGGATTCGATTTAATTTTAATTACTTCGTATCTGGTACTTGGATGTCTAGAAATTCGTAGGAATTAGTTACCCTTAATGAATAGGTAATTATATACTTATAATTGAGCACATTACAAGAAGAATTGTGTGACTTCAGTAGTTCGTGGTCAGCACAATAAAGTTTTCCAATAAATGACTACCAAACTCATCACAAATGATTTTTTCAACTAGAAAATTAATTAAACGCATTTTGGGGTTAAAGGATTTATTAATAACGATAACACTAATAACAGCCTTCATTTAGCTGGCAATTGGTCATCAACATCAGTCTTTCAGCCTGTAAATGAATTATTCACATGGAGGACACTTATGGAGATCATATTTCTTTTTTAGAATATGAATTACTGTGGACCTGGTACTTAGATGTTTGGGAACTCGTACTAATTTGTCACCCTGAATGAATAGGTATAATTATATACTTGAAATTGAGTACATATTTATTCTGTAGAAAGTGTTTATAGCAAAAAAAATATTTGGTTTGAAATTTTGTAAGCAGGAGCATTTGACAACGCAGACTACGAATCTGCAATCAGTTTCCTTCTAAATCTAAAAGGTCTTGATTTCGAAAAATTTTGAGATGTGTGAGGGGAATTTGCTTTACCCTCTGGAGACCAAAATCTGAGGCTTGTAAAATGGGTATGCATGCCTCAAAACTGAAACATTTCAGTTCTATGTAAACTGTGCTTTCGAAGAGCAGAAAAAATTTTCTGGTAAGAATCGATGCTGAATTCGAAATCTACTTCCTGGAAACCCTCTAAAACTTTCATGAAATTATTGGGTGTTCATAGTGCTGTATTTGTCGGCTAAAATACCAAATATTTGAAAGAGTGAGTGCGGTTGTTTCAAATTTAATATCGTGGTGAAATCTCATAGGCGTATCAAATAATAATTTATACCAATAATAAGTCTATGTGAAATCTCCATGCCGAAAACAAATCTGCAGTCAGATTGATTCTAAAAGATCTCAAAAATCAAATTTGAATCAGTAGGGAATTTGTCTACAAGCCATCTATACGCATTTCACTGAACTAATTATTCTCGCGGCCAAATGTGTTTATCCTCATCAAAACCGGGTTCAAGCTACTCCTCCTAGATAGCGCTATTGTATGCAATCCTAGATAAAATTTTATGCCCTAAATAAAATCAGACAGAAATCAGTTTTCTCCTTAGAAAAGATGATACAAGAACGTAAAAATTTTGCCGCAATATTTATCCAAGGGTCGTGGTTTTTTCCTAAAAATCGATCGTACACGAATTCAAGGATATATTCATGTAATTGCCTTGGCTTTTCTTGCAACTTAAAACATGCAGAATATATCGTAATTTTAGGCTAAATCCACGTGAATTCAAAATTTTCTTATGATATAGGATGAAGAAGCATATTAAAAATACTGTGCATTTTTTAAATATTATTAAGCTTTCCTACTGAATAAAAACCTATCACACTAGAGATCATCCTCACTTAGCAATTATTGAAGAAAATACAAGTTTATCTGGGGTGTAGATTAATAAGCTAGGTCAAAATTATGTTTTATTGAAATTGCCTCTGGTAGTTCAACTACAATTGGTTATCTATTACAAAAAATAGAGAAAATGAATAACAAAATTTACAATATGTATAATATATTAAATACTCAGTAAATCTCATATTAATCATAAATAGCTGCTTAAACAATTCAACAACCCAGAGTTATTGAATAAAATAATGAAATAAGCAATCTATGACAACAGCTACTTTAATATTTACATTGCAAAATGTACAAGTGGCAAAGACATAAGCAGTCACGATAATGTGTCAAGTGATTTATAGCGAAAAGCAAGTAATTATTTCTAGTGTACTGTCAACAAATCGTTCAATAAGAAAGCAACTTTTTTGGTACAGCCAGTAATACATAATAGCCTTGAAATTAACAGAAAATCTAGAAGCAAAGAATCCAAACATTTAATGGATTCAGACTAAATAAAATATCATGTATTTAATTTACAACTAAAACATAAAAAAGCTATATATATATACTTTAGCCAAGATATGTCCTCAAGGAACTTTATCCACAATAGGGATATGATTACTCATCAACTCAGATCAAGATGATGAACATGTTTCTCCATCGATAAAATGTTTGATTTGATGTCAATTTCAAGGCATTTCAGTGTTATTTTCCGTATCATATGTGTTGAGTTTAATTAATTTTGGTGAGACACTGCAATGAAAAAAGTAGGCAAGAGCAAGCAGATATTACGATTTTCTTTCTTTTGTGGCTATTTCCACACTGGACAGCGTTTCACAAACATTTGGATAGGTTTAGCCTTTATTTTATCCGACATTCCGGACTTGGACAACCAAACCTATCACCACATGTGATCAATAATTTCATCATTGAGCAACCAATTCTAATAACTTAATGATATTGCATACTCATTTGAGCGGACTGCTCGTGAATTTTCATTTTCGTAATATAAGGACAGACAAAGAATTTATTATCAACTATAAATTAAATACAATGGAATATGGTAGTGAAAGAAGAAATGAAACCAATTTTGTAAAAAAAGAACAAGTTCAATAGAACAACTTGAAAGAATGTTTATATATAATAATGAAAAAGGAATCATAATGAAATTTGAACTTTATTAAATGAATCAATTTTTGTCTTTAATTGAAAACAATTTTCAACTTGCTTACTCCTTCACTTTCCCCACAGTAAAATTTGTCAATAATATAGAAGAATATGAATGTATTTTTCTTTGTACATCCTTATATTATGGCAATTTTGAAATCAAATACAGAAAAATCTATATCTACAATAGCTTATTACTAAAGACACAAATTTAGCGAATACTTTCGACATCATCTAGATACTCTAAAAGCATGTTACTTAATAATTCCAGATGTTTTAAACAGTTTGAAGAATAATACATGAAAGTATGTCAAAAAATATCACAGAACTGATAATTTCTTTCAAAAATCAATCTATAAAATGCTTTTGGAATAATTACGATTGATAAACTTATAACTTCAATGGTTCTTTTCTAGTGAAATCAAAGTAGAAACAACAATCAGATACACTCTGCTTCAAACAAACTGTTAAAAGGACTTAAATAAAAATAAAAATATGTTCAACACATAAAAATTCTCTTCGAACTTCAATATAAGTACCTTCTTCAATTCAAAATTCAACAAACTAGTATTACTTGGTATCAAGGAAAAATTTTCAATACAAGAACAAAATAATTTGTTATATTTGTAAATAGTTTTTCCCTTATATTTTGATCATTAAAATACATTTCTATTTGATTGAAATTGTTAATTTTCAATATGAACAATAAAAAACATGAAGATTAAAATACTGATGATTTTTCAAATATACAATTAGACACCTTATTGTTTCCTCTTTAAAATTCACATATTTTCACATTCAATTGTAACCTAACTTCAAAAATTTAACTGGCATTACGAGGAGTAGATAATTTCAAATTAATGGCAAGTATAATTTAATATTATTTCTTTCTAGAGTTAATGAAATCGTTTTATGTAAATATATATGTATATATATATATTGCACAATGTTTTAAAATTTGAATAATTTCTTAAGATTAGATTAAAATTCTGATAACAAGAATTTATCGTTTTCTATAAATTCATATCGTAATTGATATCTTGAAAATCTTGGAGGATTTTTTTGAAGGGTAATAGGTTTTTAGTATATGTTTATAGTATTCCAATCTGAATATAGAATAAAAATTACAATTGTTTATGATTGTAGAAGTCATTGTAGTAAAAATACAAAATTCTTTCAAATTTGCAGAATGAGTAATTAAGCACAGATAATTCGACAGTAATTAATTAAAATTAAGATTGTTGCTCACACCAAAAATTCTTTACACAGGTAATCTGTTTGAATATAGATGCTTCACATTTTTGATTCAAAAAACCTTATTGGAATACAATAAACTTTTTACGTCAATGAGAATTTGATTAAATGAAAGAAATCCGTGTAAATCAATAATCAAAACATCTGTAAATGTTAAAAATTTCTCCTGTATACATTTTAGAAATATCCTCTGACGAGATTTGAAACTATGTGCATATTACCAAGGAAATTACTTTAGCACCATTTAGAAAAAATTTCACCATTTTACCCCTTCATTCAGTATATGTACCCTGATCATTCATTGTCTGAAAACAAACACTAAAAAAAGAGAAAAGGGGGATCAATAACTGATATCGATAACATAAATATTGGAAAATGAGGGGTAATATTTAGGAATTATCAAAGAACACGTTCCTTGGTAATAAAATCCTATTATTTGGAAATAATTTTTACATCCCCGTGGTTCTTTACAATAAAAAATAATCATGTAGAATATTATTGAAGAATCAATCTCACTCTGATACAATTAACGATGAGTTTAAAAAATTATGTGTGTATTAGCGTTATATTTTATATTATTATTCTCAACGTCAAATCAAATATTCAGAAACCCTAATAATTGGCGTTTCTTTTCTCCAAACAAAAATGAATGAACCAATCGAATTTGGAAGTTCAGTTCTGATAAATTCTTTATAATATAACTTCTTCTGCTTATACAAAATTTGCATAAATGGAATATAAGAAATATAACATGCCAATTAAGACGGACGGCATATCTATCAACTACACATATGGATTGGTTGGACTATTTTAACAGAGTGATTACTTAGCTTTTGAACTTGATCTAGTACCAATATGATTCAAACCATCGCTTCGTGATTGGGGCCTGATAAGATTGTCACCTACAAAATTAAATATTTTGTTACTTCCGTAAAAAGAAATTGCAGAACCAGAAAGAAAAAAAATAGTCGATATCTATTTTCTTCTAAGACTATTGGAAAATGTTCTATGAAAAACCTCATCTTGGCGATCATCTATTTCTACCAAAAAAAAAAAAAAAAGAAATGGATCCGAAAAGAATAATGAAAATCATAAAATCTTTGAAACGATTCAAAAGCATTGCTTTTGCTATAAGTAATTGTACTAAAAAATTCTAGTCTAGATGGTTAGCTAGAATTGATGCTTTCAAAACTGTAAACAGTTCGATGTTAGTTCTAAAAAAAAAATTATAACCTATAAATGCAAAAATGTTTGTATACAAATACATATAAAAACAAAATTAACTTAGATAAGTTTCGAAGGCCGATCTACTCACTCTTAGAAGGGCATTTATTCTTGTGGGATTCGGTTTTGTACAACCTCATAGCACGACCTCTTCTGTCTAAAATGAGCTTATCAGCTCTAACGAACATGCCATGCTTCGGCTTGCAAGAGAAGTACTTTACTCCTTGCACAGAACCGTCGTTTTTCCCTTTTGGTGCATCAAGTTCGACGCCTATCCAGGTACCTCCAGAGAATTCTGTTCCTCCTATGTATGCTATTACACCGGAAGAATTGTAGGGTCTGATGAGTACGCTTTCACCAATGGTTATCCAATCTGGCAAATCTGCTTTCAGCTCATAATGATCTGCATCATCTGATTACGAAATTTATAATTACATAATACTGCCTCACTCTAACCATATGTTATATTTTCATAGACTTATTTCATATTGAAATGTAATTAATTGCAAACTATGCTTAACTGTCCTTGCACATACATATATCAGGTCACATACCTATATTAGAGATAAGGGGTATAGTCCGTATATTACCTGGGTTACTATGATTAGTAAGTTGGTGGTATGTATATGTCAAATTCCTCAAAAACCTGTGACTATTTCCTCAAACTTCGGCGAGTTATCTGTCACCAGAGCAACCGTACTTTTATTCTGGTTAGGTTCGGTAACCACGCCCACTCCGGTTGGGAGTTGACATTTCAATTTTCAGATTATCGTTTATGAATATTTTCCATGACATCTAACACTCAAAAAATTTATAATTTTAATTATGAAACAAATACCCTTCAGAGCCATTAATAACTATTTATTATTTACAAATTAAAAGAGATCAACCATTTATAACCTCCAAAATTCTGTCAATGAAAAATTTAATTGACCATTGACAAGTAATTACGACGCAGGTTACCTGAAACATTGAAAACCACTAATAACCGATATACGGACCATACAAGATAGCCCCTCATCTCGTTGAACTAACGAACATTAATGACATAATAATACATCACATATAGAGAAGTAATGAGATCAAGAAGCTCCCGACACAGTCAGTGCTTTTTGAATTTTTCCATAGAGTTTAGAAGAATTATGATAGTTTACCTTCAGACTTTTCGGTTGTATTGATTCTGTCATCTTCCATAAATGTACTAACAGGGTTAGAAGTCACTTGTGGAAATGAAGCTCGATCTGGATTTAACGTAGCAGATTTTTTTCTCCTAACCACCTTGTTCTCTAAAAGAGTTATATCTTTGCACAATTCATTATCATGACTAGATTCGGGAATGAACTGTTTTGGTTCTTCTTTATTTGTATCATTAATATCTGAAAAATCTCCCTGTGGAAATGTTTCAGTTTGTACCTTCTCGACTGGCTTTAATTCGTTTAAGCTACACTGCTTAGTATCATTTTCTGGCGTTCCATCAATACTTATACTTTTAACGGATACAGAATCCTCACTAGATAAGTTACTTGAAGAAACTGCTTGAGACCCATAACCGCTTGAACTAGTAGACGGTGTGTTACTGATTGGTGGATCTGTAAGTAGCGATTCCAAGGTTCTGGAAGTTGGTATTCTCCGACGCAATGTATGATTACCCGATTTATTTCCAACCTAGAATCATAAACAGACAATAGAAACTTTTTATTATAACTTTGAATGCCTTTACATACCATTTGGTTTGCTTTTTCATAATGGTTATCATCTTCATCCTCATCTTCTAAATTTTCATCTGCAATGAAGTCGAGAGAATGTTTACGAGTAGAGGAATGCTGTTCCTCATGGAGAGTTGTCATTCTTGAAATTTTCACATTAGCTGGTGATGTTAGGCCTGAAAGGATTATTCCAATTAACATTACCAGAGGGTTTCAATCTTCAGAAAAACGACGAAGCATTCACTAATATAAGAAGCTTTACAACCTGAACTGAAGAATCAGCATTACGATAATTTATAGTCTTACGGTCTAATAAATATATGAAGATGCAGCCATTTCTATAGAATAAATTGAAATAAAAAGAAAAGTTAAACAACCAAAATCTCTGCAAATAATGAGAATTACCACAAATGACAACGACAAAACAAAGGTAAAACTCTCGAGATACAGAAATAAAAATAAAACATTCCAGCTATGTTTTGTTTTGACAAAAACATACGTTTCGACGTTCCAGTAGGTTGCTGAAGTCTTAATGAATTCAAGTTGATGTTCAAATTCAGGAATGTTGGACGAGCTGTAATAGTAAATTAGGTTAACTAAAGAAGAAAAAAACATGTACAGAACAATTGTTATTTTGTTTATGTACAATAAGTGTCATACTGGAAAAGTGTGTAGCAGTTAAAAAATAATGGTTTTTATATCTCCTTCGTATAATTGATATCTTAAATAACAGAATAGACTAAAAAAAAAGAGTGATATTGTCTTGAAGATTCCGGATCTTAACTATGAGTAATAAAAATATAAATTGATGTCTTGAGGATTGATATTTCGTACTAAATATTCCACACTGTGCACAATGCCCTTATTGGTGTAATCAATCAAAGAACCAATACGCAACTGAAAAATATTGCCCAGAATTTTCTTGAAACACATACACAATTAACCACAAGAACAGGATAATCACTTGCGATGACATACAAAGATTCAAACAGCACAATTTTCATGGAAGAATAACTGTATCTACAATGTCCAGTACTTTGACTTTTCTTGTATCTACATATGTTATATATTAAATAATTACCTACCCCTTAAAGTCAAAGAGACAACTTCCAAGCTAACATACAACAGAACATGCAGGTATCTGTTTGCCAATTGTTTCAATTTCAGTACCAATTCAATTACGGATCAAACTCTAATTTCATATGCTACGCATGCTCACGATGCTCTTTAGGCACAATTATAACCAGAAGAGAACTACGCTCTTCTTTGCACATTTAGGATTTCCAGTCTCTGTGACTTCATTACAATGTATGTATCAGTATTTCAGAGTAGGAAGGATAAGTGTTGGTCAAGAAGACTTTTATTTACATATAACTTCAGAAATACACTAATTCAATGAAAAACCAAAGAACTGTTTCCATTTTCGCATAACATTTTAGGTTTTGGGTGGCTATATAGGAAAAAATAATACCGCATAAAGACTGCAACATGGTGCAGTCATCAAGAAATAATATACAAGTGTATGATTGAAAACTGAAATAAAAAAACTAAAGAACTTACAATATACATGGGAATACCAAAAACATTATGCGGAAATTCGAATAGTTGCTTAATTTTATACGATGTATAATGTATGTAATGTTTCTAAAATTTGGAAAAAATTCTAACCCAAGCTTATGTAGCACTAACTACCTGATAATGCAATTTATATTGCTAAGTTGAATAAAGTGTAATAAATTGTAGAAATCTAACTATACAGGGTAATTCACCGGGATGGCCTATTAGATGTCCAGAATCGAAAAAGAAAAAAATTTTTTCGAAAAAAGCTTTTTCTGCCGAAAAATTCAAAAAATTTTAGTCCTCATCCCCACCATTTTTGTCATAAGAATCCTATTAACTCATGAACCGTTGAGTTTTTACCCAAGGTATGGCATATTGCCGAAATTGTCGTCAAAAAAGCTATCTGATGATGCAATAATATGCTGGGTGTGCTATTAGAAATAAGGAAGTAGAAGCCTGTTTCCGGCATAACCGGAAGTTGTAGAGATCTGAAAATATTTGAGGAAGAAGGATCATTGTCTCAAACTTTAATATGCAAATTTTCAACTCAAAATTATGATTAGTTTTCCATAAACGTCTAATTGGCCATCCCGGTGAATCACCCTGTATATTTACTGTAAATTGATGCTAGTCATTTGATTAAATGAATTAAAGAAAAATTAATTTAAAAAAAGAAGGATATTTATATTCGGAGTTTAACTCTGTAAAATTTGGAAGAAATTAATTTTTCAATCGATAAATAAGACTTGGATCTTATGTCTTCTGATCATGCTAATCTTTCTACTTCTTATATCAATTATATATGTTTATATACTATCTCTACAAGGACTTCACTTTGAGATAAAGCACAAAAGCAATTTAAAGCCAAATTTTTTCTGATATTGTAGAATGAATTTCGATAATCGAATGTGATTTAAGCTCAAAGCAAACCCTCCTCCAAGCAGACAAGTCCTTTTCCCTTATATTTCACCTATAGCAGACTCAAAATGCAAGCCTCCATTTTACCTGAAAGAATGGAGCCTTGTGGTTGCAGAAAAGAGAAATTTATTAAAAATTAGTTCAATTTCGCTGCTTAATCTATACAATATAATCTTTAGCTTGACATCTATAATATTGACTATATTCTAATTAATGGATTAATTTTATAAACTCAGCTAGTCTATCATCTTGATCGATTTGCTTAGAAAAATAAGAATAGCACTTACCAAGTCCGAAAGGTTTCGAAGGAGAAGACTCTGCTTCTTTACCAAAACTGAGTCGACTTTTGAGAGGCGAGACACCATGTAGGTCGCTGTTCAATTCTGATACACTTTCAGATCTGGACATCTGCAAGGATTCTGTACTCAAGTTCTTCAGGAGCTAAAGAATTAAACACAATAAGTTATTCGTGCAAAACATAAATATTTCAGCTAAACTAAACAATTACTGAACTAACTGGACATTGATATCGACTACTGAACTAAATTGATAATTAAATAATGCATATTTATCTGAATTTCAACATCCTGTGACTCCAATCGATCAAGTTGTTAATAATGATTAAAAAATATTCATAAACTACAATAAATAAACCAAAAAAAAATAATTTCAAATTTTCCCATAAAATATATATATATATATATAAATATTTCATTCGACGTAAGTAAACCTACCCCATTCTTTGGATTCAGTTCCTGATAATGCGTTGAAAAATAACAAGGATTCAATTATTCTAATCCATTAAAAATATAGAGATTATAAACTACTCATAAATTGTTAGAAGTACTTTAGTCTAAGTAATCATTAACTGATACCTTTTACGGCTTTTGGACTACAAGAAAATTTTATGTTTTATCTACCTTTATGAGTGGTTTCGATCTCTCATAAATTGGAGAGACATAATATGAAAATGTACTGAGTACCTGGAAATTTGGTACACTAGCTGTCTTTCGCATAAGTGGCTGCCCTTTAGCCTGCAAAAGTTCTTTGACAGCTACATTTTGCCGAAGACGGTCTAACATAAGTATACTCTCAACGGCACTAACACCTTTTGTATATTTTTCAATATAGCTCTCTCCATCGCCCCATGAAGATTCCTCTCCAGAAGCAGCGATTTGAGCCAAAGACTCGCGATCTTCTAATTCTTCACTGGCCTTAGGAACATTCGATACCACTTCGTATGTAACACCTGTGTGAGAAATAGGATCTAATCTTTCTATTCTCCTTTTGAGCCTGTCTCTGAAACTGTACTGTTTGTAAATGTTCAGAGCCAAACGTTTCCTTAGGACAAGATCCATTGGAGCTGGGTGAGATAGCCTAACTGTAGTTCTCAGGATCATATACACCCTTTCTGTTTCTGGAATTAAAGATTCAATTGAGTGAAGGCTTTTTCAGTTCACATAAAAAGTACTCACTATCGGTGATTTTATTAAGATGTGCACTATCGTGTATCGAAGAATCCCAACTTGCAACAGCACATACATCCTTCTCCAAACTATGCAATATATGGAGACTGTAAAAAGTGCTTCCATGCTCTTTTGGCAAAATTGAGTCTCCCCCAGCAATAGTTAGTTCTTCTCCTGATTGGTGAGTCGACAAATCATCAGCTAAAAAATTAGGATAGTAGCCAATAAAAATCTACTGAATTTTGAATTGATGTTTTTTTTTACCATTAAGGTCTAGAAATAGGACAGGTACGTAAGGTTCCATGCCTGGTGGCGGCGTCCAAACAGCTGGTGCGCCTGGAATGCCAGTTCCAGGATCAGGTAATAAAACGGCATTACGTTCTTCTGTTAAATTAACCCACTGATCCATTAAACTTTGCTCACGCTCCAAGTCCTGTTCTGATTTGTCAGGTTTCTGAAAATTCAAGGAGAAACATGAAATCAGCCTGCATAAGTGAGGAGCAAAATGGGCAAATTAGTAAAACAAAAAAATCATTAGTGTCATTGGTGGAAATGTCAATAATCTCACCTCAAGAAGTCTGTTTATCTGTTGATTCAGGTACTCTTTTCTTCTTAGCAGAGCCTCACTCCATTTCTCCCTTAGAATGGTGAGGTCTTCTTCTTGATATGAGTCCAGCTGTTTCTGAAGTCGGCTCCTAACAATGACACTGCCTACTTCAATAGACATTATCTGCTGAACGATTATCGGTAAGGTGCCCGAATTTTGTACAGGCTTAACCCTAACCACTATCCTCCTTTGTTGACCTTGACGAAGTTGGTAGCAACCACCAGTGAGAAGTTCAGTTCTGTTTATAACTTCAACAGGAACATACTCTCCCTGTTCATTGAGTTCTTGGATTTCAACCCAAACTTCGATTTTTCGGGTAAGTTCAGACCATCTGTCCACCAATGATCTAGCTTTGGCTGCTAATTGTTGTTCAACTTCCCAGCCGGGTTTGTGTTTGGAAAAACCTGCACTGCGGTTACCCCATACTTCTATCGATAGAGCGCCTTCTACAAAACATAAAACCATGAATATCTGTTCACCTTTAACTCAAGACAAACTCTCACCAGTACAATGTTCTAGAAATTCTTCAGTTACATTAATAGTGAAATCTCTGCAGTCGTCAAACTTAAATCTATCTTTTTGTGAAACCAGTCCATTACCAGCTTGTACATTTTCAGGATTAGTTGGTACAACTATAGGCTCTGGATGATTCCAGAAGGTATACTGACAGAACACATAGTGAGATAAAGACAAAGGTAAACCGGAGGCTTGCTTGATGTGTACACGACAGGTAACTGTTGAGGTAGTTGATGAATCATCTTCGTCGTTACTACTATCTGAAGATATGTCTGAAGCTGCTTCGCTTATCCTGTCTTGAGGAAGAGTGCCCTGCACTCTACTCAATTCCACCTGGAAGAGTTTCATTTTTAAAACAGTTCTGTTTTTTCGAAGATATCCAATCAAAAATCATTACCTGTAATCGTCCTGCGACCTCTCCTTGTTGACTTATTATAGGGGTGTGATAATCAAGCTTGACATCATGAAATAGAGCTTCTAAAAATATATTTGCTACACCTATCAAATTGTGGTTCTCTTGGGACTCGAAGAAAGGATCACACGATGGAGATACTGGTTCCTCCTAAAAATAAAGTCGAATATTTTAAATATGAAACAAGGAAGTTATAAGTTGAATTATCACCATTGTTGCACCATTGCTTTCCATCTGATCATCATAAATTTCTCTCATATCGACTATTTTATTTTCTAATTTCTCCATGGACCATACTTGACTAGAATTTCCACGTTTAACCAATATAGCAGGTTCACTCACAAACGCACCTTTCTGTAAGATCGTAATCATTAAATATTATCGAAACTCAACTTCTGTGGATACATACCCTCCTATTGGGACTTAGATTAGCTGGGGGTATTTGTAAGGTAACACTGTACTTTGTTTGCCTGCCAGTCTCTTCAGCTAGTACATTAGCTTCTTGCACTAAAGCATTAGCGCGTAATATGTCAGTTTTCAATTGACCTATACTTCGTTTGAACATTTCATCCCTTTCTTGTGCCCATTTCTCTACTCGCATTTGTGTAGTAGGGGTACAAGGTATAGTTTTTCCAAACCTCAAAGGATCGTCTGAATAGGGGGGATATGGTGTAGAGGGGGACATTGTGCTTCGAAGTTTCTGGAATTGCCTTTCGAATTCCAACCTTTGCTTTTCAAGGGCAACTGAAAATTATCGTTTATTTCATTAATGAACTTGATAAAACCACCACTTCGTTTCAAACCTACCTTGTTTGTCCTCTTCGTGCTGCTTCTCTAGGCGAGCAATTGCAGCTTGAATGGGGGCGTTTCCCATTTCGTTCAACATCAATTCATCACGAGCAAAATTGTAATCAATATATTGTGCAGGAGTTTGGGGCTCAGAAGTAGCAGCTGCGGGTAATAATCATAATAATTTAGCTTTTTAAAAAACTGCTAAAATGGTGGTGGAGTAAATTATTTTCTAAAAATACACTACGAGACCTGTTTGTGTCAACTGGACACTAACAAGCTAAAAGATCGGAAAACAAGAAGGAATCTTATAGAAACCTTTAAAAAACTAAATGGTTATGATTGCAATGTAAACATTTACCATTTCACTAGCACTGCCATGACGGAAAACTTAGCAAAGAAAAATACTGGAGTGATTGTGCACTACACATAACCTAACCTCAGGTATAGTTGTAACAGATCACAGTTTCATAGGATTTATTTTGGTTATGTTTTAATTGAATAAATAATTACAATACTTACACACTGATCGGGGACAATTAACCCTGAAAAAGTGGTGGTTACCCCACACGATTCTGTCACCATGTCTGAGTTGTGTTCTTTGTGTCACCTGAGAACCGTTGATAAAAGATCGTGCGTTGGTTAGTGGCTCAAGAAACAGTTCACCTTCTTCTATAGTGATTATACAATGTTCTGGCTGTATACCCAAACCAGAAAGTTGAATATCTGGTTCAGGACCTACTCCATCAACTTTAGCGCCAACAACAGTTTTATCCTAATGAAAGCAGTGAAATTAATTTTTTGTACAGGTTTTAAATGCAACTTCAAATGTTACCTTCAAATAATACACTAATAATTCGTTCAGAGAAGGATCAGCGTTCAAGTTAACCAAGTAATATTTATTCTTCTCAACTTTGATTCCAGACGCTTGAACGCTTATACCCATTTTTTCCAAAGCTTGCTGTCTCTCGTTTTGAATTCTTTCGGTCTTCATCAATTTTTCTTCCCATGTCTGAGAAACTTCTTTGTACAATTTTTCGCTTTCGCTGAGTTTCTGGTGGATGACGCTTTGCGGATCATCCACAGGAGAACCCTTAAAGAGAATCGTGTCATCTTCATCCGCACTCACTCTTGTTTTGAATGAGAACCCGTTACTTACAGTGGCGTGCTTCAACATCTCTTTCAATGCCTCGACTTCTTGTCTCAACTCCCTGATTATCCTAGCATTAGGATCCTCGTTGACAACGGCATGATTGACTATTCTCTTTGCCCTGTCTGCATAACGTAGCGTGGACAAGGTTTCCTCAAAATTGTCGGCTGCTGGAGAAATCGTAGCTACCATTACGGTTTTACTGTTACCACCTAAGTTGTCTTTTAACAGCCACGTTAAAACTGAATCTCGATATGGTACGAATTTGTCTTTATTCTTTGTATTACCAGATGATTGATCGGCTAACTTAGAGATGACTAAGCCTAATGTTGTCAAAGATCTGAAAATAAGGCACAAATATGAAATCATCTGATTATACTAACAAGCTGGTTAAGTGTTGAAAAAAATAATTGAAGTTCACAAAAATATTTCCACATATACACAAAAGGAACCTACTTATTAATGTTGGAACCCTCTTTTAGTCGCTCTCCAACAGCACCAGTTTTGACTGCTCTTTCTGAGCCAGCCAAATCTACCAAGGACATTCTACTGACTTTTTCCCCTGAAACACCAGTCTTCTCATCTGTCAAAGTCTGTGTGAGTATCACTGTGAAAACAGCATGGGATCTTGACGATTCACTGTTCATATTTGTTGCAGCCACTGTACGGGATTTGTTACCTTCAGCCATCAAATTATCTATGTCCTAAAAGGTTTACATGATACAAAACTGATAACATACTTCTAACATTTATTGGGGAGGGCAATATTTTATTTGTGTAATTTTATTTTTGTAAAGAACAACTTAGTTTTTCAACTATATATGAAACGATTATTTCGTTATAATACTAGTGCTATTATTGCTTTTGTTTTGAATGAACTAAAGTGACTAAAAATAAAATAACAGAAATGAAAAATAAAGTTGGTATATATTTTTTAAACGATGGAGAACCTACATCAGCATCTACACCAGAATATTTGTAAAGGATACACATGACTAGTATGTTCTAATCAATTTTATCCAGAAAAATTCACAAGGTTTGACAACATAAAACAATTTTCCAAATGTACACAAAACTAGAAGAAATATAACAACATAAGGTAACTAAAGTTAATGTGTTAATCTTCATTTACATTTGGCAAAGTAACTACTTGAGAGCACCAAACTTGTCATGTGTACACTTAAAGAAAATGCAGTTGCTACATTCATCCAGTAAACTTGCCTAAAGAAAACAAAGCTAACTTTGAGAAAGCTCTTGCAGACAAGTTCAGTGGTACTATTTCTCGCCAATAATCCTGCCAAATGTAAAAGAGTAATTTGTATGTCCTGTAGCTGTGAGTTAAACAAGATGCTATTTTCACTAAGTCCTCACCTGGAATGATGTCACAGCAAGCTGAGATAATCCGTCAACATAAGGTCCCAATACATTGTGTTCTCGTACTTTTAACGATTGCTTATTAGTCTTGGGATCCAGTAAATCATGTACCTTCTCATTATATATTTCCATATAACTAACTTCTACCTTGTACGACAATTCAGAACTTTGCAGGTTGTTTATTTTTCCGAAAAGTGAATCGCACAGACGTGGGATTATACCTTTGTTGTCTTGAGATCCCATCATCGTATAGGACTTTCCTGATCCTGGAAAATAAGAATGTCAATAGAGGATTCATGTTTCGAAATTGAAGAACGTAACATCATCCTTTTTTTTGTTTTGTTTACAATTATGAATACGTTTCAACTTATTCAGAGGTTGAAGTTTCTCTCTATCGTCTCGTCTATGCCCTATCTTGCGTTTTCCATATTTTCTTATTATAAATTTTAGCATAATACAATCCATTTTCCTTGTTTATATTTTTATATTTTAATTTTATCGCTCTCCGACACTAGTAAATACCAAGCGTGGAGACATAATCATAATGAATTTTCGGAATAGAGGGAAATGCAGGACCTTATACAAACATTTTCAACGCTGGCAGTCATCCAGAACGTTTAATGGTATGAAGCATAGTTGTAAAATTGAAAGCTAGGTCATTTTAACCACTTTACGTTCCCATTGGAACGATGTAAACGGAAAACAATGCTTTTTTAATTAAAGAAGGGAATAAAGAGTGTTGATCTCAACTACCCCAGTCATAAAATCCACTCTTTATACCAGTAAATGGCTATACCACTGGAATAATTTTGTTTAATCGTTTTCAATATCAACGCTCATGCAAATTTGCAAAAAATGTTTCACGCGAGGGGATATAGGTACTCAAAGTTTCATTATTCTTTTCTTGTTCCATTGACAGTGTTGAATTTCTCAAATGTACCTAATCTCAAAATTTCGCCGATAGTAATTATCAAGATAGAAGGCAATGCAACATAATGACTGAATTTTTCATCAGATTATCTCTACTTGTTTCTGGGAAAAGCTTTTAATCGATCCTTCATCGGCGTTTCAAAATATTATGTTTGTTTCATTCAGTCTAACATAGTTTAATGAAGGTGACCTAATTGTTTTGCGCTCCAACACAGTTCCATACCCTTGTCATTACACCACCTGAAAAGAGGCGAAACTGTGTCAAACATCAAATCGATAACAACGCTAGTCTCTACCGAGAATAATTTTTCACAAAAACTCAAAGGAAGAGAGACTTCTTACGGTCTCAAGTTTTTTTTTGATTGATTTTCTGTTCCCTCGAGAAACTTAGAAGAGAAACACGGGAAATAGTGTTCCTAATCAGGGGCGTATATCATCATTTTTAATTTCATAAATTGTTCAATTCACGATGAAATGGATCGAGATATCGCTCAACGAAAATGGATAAAAATAAGACGAAAAATACCGAGAAATAAACTGGATTTTACGTGGAAATTGATATGGTTCGAGCTTCGACTCCTAATTCGATATATCCAGACAACCTTGATTTACTTGTTATGCAACGCTACTGGAAACTTAGGGGGAAGCACCTATTTTAATTAACAAAAAAGGAAAGTGAACGAGATAAAAGGCTAGGTCACGCTAACTTTCCGATACACGAATTAGAAAACACCCAATAGCTTTTCCAGGAACGATCAACACTAGAGAAATGCTAAAAAAATAAGTTCAGCCTTCATGTAATTCTAAGTTATGGTAATTTCTTTCTCGATTCAAAATAAACATTATTGAAACCATTCTTAGCCGATAGGATTTAGGAATATCCGGCATTGATGCCTCTAGCTGTATAAAAAGGGTATTAAGTTCGATTAAGGTCAAACCATTTGGGGGAAATTGCCTGCACACATGGAGTAACGAGGGCGCAATTGGCGCCCCTTACTTCAGAACCGCCCTCAGTTTTGGTTACATATTCATATTTTTATCGAATAACAGGCCAATTGAAAAGTCCCCGGTCTACCATAGTAAAACACATTTTTTTTGGGCAAAATTCGATGTTATTATTCAACATACTTGCCTTCGAAAGCGATACAACGATTATACCTATCTTCCAACTTTTCGATACCATTTTTGTAGTACGATTTGTCTTTCGCTTCAAAATAGGCCTTAGTTCCGGCGATAACTTCTTCATTGGCGCTAAATTTCTTTTCAGCGGGCATTCTTTTGAGGTCTGAGAACAGGAAAAAATCGCTGGGGGCCAGATCTGGCGAATACGGTGGATGCAGAAGCAATTCGAAGCCCAATTCATGCAATTTTGCCATTGTTTTTTGACACGGCGCATTGTCTTGATGAAACAGCACCTTTTTTTCTTCAAATGGGGTTGTTTTTTAACGATTTCACCCTTCAAACGGTCCAATAACGCTACATAATAATCGATGTTGTTGGTCTGGCCCTTTAGGAGGTAATCAATGAATATTATATCTTGCGCATCCCAGAATACTAATGCAATAACCTTGCCAGCTAACTGTTGTGTTTTTCCTCGCTTTGGATTCATTCAGCTGAATGTCGATTGGACTCCGGAGTGAAATTATGGAGCCATGTTTCATCCATTGTCACATATCGACGCAAAAATTCAGGTTTATTGCACTAAACACCTTCAAACACTGCTCAGAATCATTAACACGTTGTTGCTTTTGATCGATTGTGAGCTCGCGTGGCGCCCATTTTGCACACAGCTTTCTCATGTACAAATATTCGTGAATGATATGATGTACACGTTCAGATGATATCTTCACAATGTCTGCTATCTCGATCAACTTCACTTCACGGTCATTCAAAATTATTTTCTGAACTTTTTTAATTTTTTTGTCGGTGACAGCCTTTTTTGGGCGTCCACTGCGTTCGCCGTCTTCGGTGCTCATTTCACCACGTTTTAACTTAGCATACCAATCGATGATGGTTGGTTTTCCTGGTGTAGACCCCGGAAACTCTCCATCAAACCAAGATTTTGCTTCAACTATATTTTTTCCCTTCAAAAAGCAATATTTTATCAGCACACGAAATTATTTTTTCCATCTTTTTCAAATAACAAAAGTAGCTACACTAACAACGCAATATCTCACAAACTAATGGTCGGACTGCTGTCAAACTTTGACACGTATCATTTGAAGGTTGGTACTAATTAAAAATAGTATAGATTTAATACTAGTAGCAGCGGCAATCTGGACATCAGACCGGGGACTTTTCAATTGGCCCAGTAAATGTATAGAACGCTTCCACGAGTTCGGAATTCCAATTTTGGAGCACCTTGTATGATACTCGTTAAGGAGGTACAAAAGAAAATGAAAGATTTCTTTGATGATTTCAATTTTTTTTTTAAATTTAATTTTTGAAAGTCCTTTAAAAATGGGACCGAAAACGCTTTGTTTTCGACATACAGCGTGTTTCTTGTAGTTCTACTTTTTTGTGATTACCATGTCCGTTTACCGAATCTTTATAAATGCTCTCACAAACCAACGAGGCAAATGAGAATATTAGGAGGTGCTATGAGGGAAAGAAATTGAAAAAAAAAACTCAAACTTTAGCACCCTGTATCTTGAAAACAAAGCGTTTGCGGACCATGCTAATGTGACTTCTTCAACTGAAATGAATGATCCTAGGAATCTGTCATTTTCATTTGTATCTTTAATTTAGGACATTATTTTTCTCTAGTTCATTGCAATTATATGGAAATTGATGGAATATTTCCAATAATATTGTTTAGTGATTTTTGCATTGAAAAAATGTTCGTTGGTAGAAATGTTTTCTGTATCACAAATCTGACAGATAAAATAGATACATTCGTGACAGGAATACCCACATAATAACGAAATATAACCATGTATGAAATTGAGATATTCCCGCACGATTTTTTTTTCTACAAGTTATGGCAGAATGAACGGATTTGCTGCAGAATCAAAGAAAAGCTGTTTATTTTACGATTTTCCATAAGATATATTTCCAAAAAAGAAAGTATTCAGGCAAGTTATTCGTAAATGCAATTACCAGGTATAGTGGAGTGCCGCGTATGTTTTGAATTATTGTTTATTTATTCATTTTTCCCCCTTCTGTTCAAAATGAGTAACGCTTGCATGCAAGTCTATTCCTAGTCACGATGACTCACAATCGCCCTATCATTTACCTTGGAAGGAAACAGTTTGGGAAAATAATGTAGCGGTATCGCCATAACTAAGATGGACATGACCAGTTTTTTTCACACAGTAAACGACTGCGGTATGTCGAAATGCATAGCTGCAACAATAAAGGTACCACAACCTAAATTATTGCTTTGTGTGTTCCTTCCTGAATTTCTCTCGGTCTGTAGCAACGGTCATTTGAAAAGTTTTCATTCACGATTCACGTGAGGGCAATTGAATAAATAGGACAAGGAAACGCTTTCTTTTGCAGTCTTTTGAATCTTTGAGAGATCGTCCCCCGAACAGATAGCCTTACGATGTTTGTAATTTTCGAATTTTGAGCCGGGAATGATCTAAGAGGATGACGAACTCGAAGTCACATGTGAGTATGTCCGAATGTAAATAAAATAACTCCCAAACGAAGAGAGCTGAAGTCATGAAATTTTCAGGGTCGATTCGTATCTCGAATGTCGCAGTTGAGTTCACCAATGGGCACAATCCGATTAAGGGTTCCGTAAATATGGCCGTTTGAAATGTTATTTTCCTGTTAACTCCAAAACAACAGATTCGATCGAGATGAAAATTTGCATTTGCATGTAAATTGACAGTTGCAAGCTCCGTGCGAAATGTAATGTTGATCGGATAGCCAGAGAACCATAGAAAATTCAAAAATATAAAAAAAAATACTCGTGAAATTTTTGCCATACTACTTTTTTACCGACAGTATCGAGCTTCAAAAGATGTGTGTCGAAATTTTGAAAGAGAGTTGAGCCTGGTTCGAGATATTGAAGGTTAAATGACGCTACATTGATGGTTGATTGAAAAATGGATAAAAACGAGTTTCTTGTATTGACAATGCTCCTGGTCACAAATCGATGAGAACCATTTCAACTGCCTATTCTCCAGATCCGGTATACTGGCTTCTTGCAGACGTCAAGAGTTGGCAACGATAAATCCTTCCACAAAAAGATATTAAGGGTGACTATGTTGACGAATAAAGTCAAATTTCTAAGAAAAAAAATGTGTTTTTACTGGTTAGGTCCGAGACTTATTTAGTGAAGTGTTGGCACCTTAATTAAAGCACCAAAATCCACAATTCATGTTATTTTCATCACTCGTTAAGCGATCAATTTTTCGAAATTTGTTTTTTCAATCTTTGACCCTGAAAGCTATCATTCAGCTAATGCATTTCCTGGTCATTTTCGAAATTACGGTAAATTCTGATCCCATTTATAATCGCTTAGAGACAGTTATTAGGCAAAATTTCTTCGATATGGTAAACTACGAAAATTGTTGCCTCTTCTGAAATTGAAAATAGTTTTCCTAAAGACGCATTTCCTCCAGACACAAAGGAAATTATTCTGAAAGGGATGCATTCACCTACTATCCTTGTTTACGATCAGCTAACTTTCAACTGTTCTACCTCAAATGCAAGGTTTTAACGGTGCAGCTATTGATTTTCATGGAAAAATACCAAGTAGACATTACCCATCACGATGAAGACATAAATAAATAATACGAATTCGATTGATACAATTACAGATTGAATATTATTCTTATTGATTTGTTCCGGTGCAGTGTTTCTAGTTGAACTTTTCACTAGATATCAATTACTTTCTGTAACGGCCTGTTACGTGATGATTATTAGATAAAATTAACCAGTAAACAGTTCATAACATGTTTGGGATTATGACAATAAGAGGATTACGCCATCAAAACATCTAAGGAATCAATTACGTAAAGCTTATCTAATTTCGATCAACTTCATGCACAGAAATCTCAAATGAAAATTATCAATTTGAATTTATTTTCAATTTCATCCTTCGATAAACTTGAAATACATTCAGGTTTGAGGAGGGGTATCTTCAAATGGCATATGTTGGGCAATCGATGGTCTACCTCTGTTTTTATCAAACTTTATCAAAATAGGACGAATAGCTTCCAAAAAAGTATTTCATTAATTATTACTATCAGATTATGCAGTACACAAAAAAAGTACACAGAAAGGCAAATTACAACGAAATATATTAAAAAAAAAGATTGGTTTTAGACCTTAAAATTGAACAGATAGCTGAAAACTGAAAAAGTAAAAATCGACTAGAAATTGATAGGAACGAATTTTATTGAATTCACAACAAATGGAACAACCGCCAAAAAACTGTTAGAATTGGTATATCGCCTAGGAATTTTGGTACCGCGGAGTCCATTCAAGGTCTTGCAATTCTTTAGTTGTAACACGTTGTGTATTGAACCTCGGTTTAGTAGTGACGTCATGTCTCCTGCAGGCTCTGTCGTCATGAGATTACCATTTTTATCGACCTCTTTCGACACAGAGACCTTAACTGATGACCAATTCGGTTCATAAACTCACTCATTTGATGATTGTACGAAAAATCAATACACCTTACATTTACGTTTTTCTACAGAGTGTTCATAAATATATCTAAAAACCTTCACCTTACATTCCGATAAATTTTACGTTCAAAATTTTACGGAGTTAAAAAATTAGTGATTCATATAGTCAAACAGACGTCAATTATTCGTTTTATTTACTTTTTTAAAACTAATTCTGGTAATTTTTTAAGTCCGTCAACACATTCCGAGTAGAGAAGTCCAATGAAATTTTCACAACTTAGGAGCACGAATTTTGCGAAGAAAAATAAATAAAATATAAACAAATGAAATATCTGGGAAACTTTGATAGATAAGTGAATAAAATTGTTATTATCAGTATATCCTTCTATATTCAGAATTCTCTAATCAAGAAATGAACACATACAAGGAAATTTCTGATTCATTTCAACACACCTATATGGCACCAGCACAATTGAAACTGAGAAAACCATGTGAGTAATGAAAAATCGTAGTGACTGATAAATGTTTAAAGGAACAATATTTTCCGAGAATCTAGCTTTTGTATAGATTACCTTCAAATGCTTAATTATACCCATATAGTTGTTTGTAAACATTACAGTTTTTTGTGCTATTGACCTCCAATAAATGATAATTTAGAAACGATCTATGTTTAATTTTTTTGGGACAAAATAGTTATTATTATTGGACTAAAACGAATGGGCGCAACCTCGTTTTTCAAATAATTAATACGATTTTTACAAAACTGTTCAACAGTAATACAAAATACGATCCATCCAAAAGCATATAAAGAAATAAATATTCGGAAACGTTAGACGTTAAAAAGGAAACGGATCCTTTTGAAAACGTATAACAGGGTTATTTTAATCTTCAGAATGTCAACGGCCTTTGTGGGGAATATATCCAATAATTGACAGCATAGTCTGGACAATATTGTCTAGATCAATAGATTACAGTTGACTCACAAGGTGTTATTTTCTACATCACACCCTAAATGTAAATAACTTTAAAGGAATTAATGCATATGTTACATTTATAGGTCTGTCAATCCCAGCTGTAATTGAGGACCACAATTTCTGATAATGATTCGTTGTTGGGAGACGCAAAAAATCGGTAAAGCAATGAAATATTGGTAGCTGACAGCAGCTCATAAAATTTCCATTAGGTTTTTCACTTTTCAAATGGGTTCAATCATTTTTGATGGATATACACAAATGTTCATTTTCCACCCTAAAGTCCCACTATACAATAACATGTACCTATTGATTCTTGAATAAATAACAAGTACCACACCCTCATGAGCAGTTCAATAAACTCATTTATTTCAACGGAAATATACAATTCGAATAGCATTAATGGTTTTCAAATTTCTTATATTGAAAAAAAAATGGAAAATTGAAATAAGCACCTCTCGACATTGGAAATTTACTGTTTTTTGTGATGAGTTTATTTTTTGATGAATATAACTGAAAAACTTTCTACTTTATTGATCAACAC
The DNA here is from genome assembly GCF_914767665.1 of Harmonia axyridis. Taxonomy (NCBI): domain Eukaryota; kingdom Metazoa; phylum Arthropoda; class Insecta; order Coleoptera; family Coccinellidae; genus Harmonia; species Harmonia axyridis. The sequence continues at coordinate 6,481,458 of NC_059508.1, forward strand.
TCCATTTGTAAGTTCCTGTATATTTATATGCGGCAGTGAAAACTTATCTATTATAGCATGAATGTTTTAAATTTTTTTTGCAATAAACATTAACAATTGATGATTGACAGTATAATGGTTTACTCATTCCACGACATCAAATATTAGCTGCATAAAAAAAAGGAAAAACATGACCTGGTGATCCTTGAAATTCATTATTCACAACACTGTTTATCTATAATAGATGAAATTCACTTTTAATTCTATTGTTGGATGAATAAGTTTGATTTTCTCAATATCATCAATTGATTTATTATTCCGTATCTAAATACCACATAATTAATTATAACTGTAAATAAAATGAAAATGGATATATTTTAACAAGACGTATAACAGCAAATGTTACTAAATGATTAATACTTAACTCATCATAAGTGCCAAAAATGAATATACTCAACAATGAATTAATCCTACTTTCTAATGACCGTAAAGCAAATGTAGTGATTTACAAATCATCTGTAAACATTCATTTAGAAGAAGTTTCATTTCAACTCACCAGTTTGGCCATAAGCGAAAATACATGCATTATATCCTTGAAAAGCATTTTCAAGAATATCTCTTCCAAGACTTTCAAAAACAACTTCCTGAGATGCGAAATTTTCCTTCATAGGGTCCACAGAGTTAAAGCAGTGATCAAATGCAAACGTCTTGTTAGCCTGCTTCCTATAAGACAAGACATTAATATTAAATATTTTGAAATCAAATAATTGTGTAAACAACTTATGTTGGCATAGAAGAGACATTATAGGATATAAAAAATGCACAATTAAAATTTACCTTTCTATTTTGTCCATAGTATTTGGTTGTCGAAGGACCGTTTGATCTTTTTCCATTTCCACAACACATAATGTCCCCAGTTCCAATTCTGCAATGAAAACAATGAATTAAAAAAAATACCTCTTCTCTTCCACCTTATAAGTATAAATATTATCTTTTCATACATGCACCTCACGCCATAGTTTACTCATTTTATGGTTATTTAATTATTTTATTTGCCTAGGAGATAATGGTAGAAAGATTGGATCCCTACATAGTGCCTAACATGCTGAGTACCAAGGTTTGAGTGTTTTGACCATTCAATTAGAGAATCTCTTGTTTATGTTTGTGAAAGCAAGTATCAAAAGTGCGAATTGTCAATAAGCCTATTCAAACAGTATTATCAGATGAATGATTCGACTTGATTAATGTGACACATCATATAATTTAAGAAATTTGCTTACCTCTTCGATTGAAGGGACGGACTCTGACTGCCACTTTTATTTTATCTGTAGACATTTTGACTTCTTTTTATTAATTTATTAAAACAAAATATATATTTACACTATTATCACACTTTCTTTGTATAAATGATCACATAACTATCCATTTTCGAACATGGTAAGTTAAAAAATAGCACGTATCACAACAAAACGACTCATAACACACTCTATCTTCGCCATATTCATGTGCACGACGTCAATCTTTTTTGTTCTGTCTGATTATTTGACGTCTGTCCGTAACCTGTATTGAAATATCGGACATTGCGCGTTAAGATTTCAGTATACCGTGACAGTTAATCTCCTAGACTTTTATATCTATGGATTAATGAACTTCTATGATCTAATGAAGCGTTAAGACTATATTACACTCCACAATTCTTATGGAATGCGCGGTAAAAGTAATTCAAATTTCCTATTGATCGTCATTATCGTCGAAATATAAAGTTAAATTATTGAATAAAAATATTTGGATTATTCAAAAATATTAATGTTTTTTCACAATTTGACTCTCAGAAATAAAAATCTTAACAAACTCTTCTTTGATTATTGAAAAAATGTTTTCTTTGGAATTCCTTGAGATCAATCCACATTATGAAAAATGAACCTAGTGCCATCTGGACACGAACTAAGGAACATGGGTACGAATTCTGAATATGTGGTCTATGTCTTCGCGAAAAAATGAATAAGAGATCAAATAATTGCGGCAACCGAAAATTTCGAGTTCCAGTAGATATTTTAGAATAACTCTAAACTGAGAGCTTCTTTGGAATGACTATAAAAATGTTGAGATCACAGCTAGGAGAGCAATGAAATTTTGATGGCGTGTAGAAGTTGAAGTTCATCTGGACTTGGGGATGAAAACCTAAAATAGTACGATGGCTATATGTCATAACTATGAGACCTATGTGCCCTACTAGGGCAGTTGAGATTATCACAAATGTCATACCTCTACATCTAGTGATAGATAGACGAAAAAAATGTCGTCAGGTCGGTATATATAATAATTTTATCAAACTGCAATTGCAGTTTTGAACTTGCGTGACGAGAATAATACAAAAAACCCAAATAATGAAGTAAATGTATACCGATGACGAATGCAAAAATCACAGATGGCAAAACAAGGGGCGACAAAGCGGATAGATAAAGGAAAATAATAAACCTTAGAGGTGAACGAGCTCGTAGTGCAAGAAAAGTAATCGTTTTGAAAGCGATAATGAACTCACAAATCGTGAAAAATGGCAATTTTTCACTGCCATTCTGGTTTTAAAGAAAAGTGAAAAAAAAAGTTTTTTGGTTCATTTTTATGGAGAAATTTTCGTTCTTCTTCTTGAAGATAATTCTGAAATTTGATATTTTGGAAATCTTGTTGTAGTAATTACCCACAGTAACCCCCCATATCTACGCCCTTGGTTAATAGTGGTGGAAAAAGCTAATGGGGGGCACAATAGACCCTAAGATCGCGGTATAAGATAACCAATATCAATAATCATTGGCACAAATATGGTGTAAAACGCATTTTCAGCTAGCCCAGTTAAACAGAAGACGTGCATGATATAGAAGTCTCAGAAAAATACCACATATAGGTATATAATCGCAAGGAAAATTAATAGGAGTAATAAATAAAACAATTCCTTAAACATATTGCATAAAATAATAGATAAATATATTTAACGTAAATATAGAATCTTTTTATTGCCATAACAGAACAATTATTTGTGTTATTGGTCGTCAGTTACATTTATCAATGCAATCAATCACAATACTGAAATTTGAAGGCTGGACATAAATAAATTTAAAAAATATGAGTTTCAGTGAAAATTCTTTTTTTTTCAATGAAAATTAATTGATAATTTAAAAAAGAGTTTTCACAGAAACGATGAGTCACTTCAGAATTGACAAATTCCGAATAAAAAATATCTAGTTTGAAAACAGAAATTATTCAAGTGAAATAGGAATTAGCAGGTATATTCACTTGGACATGAATCATAAATCAGAAGAATATCATCTGATGAAATTTCAACTTGAAAATCGCCAATCATAGGTTTAGATGAAATTTGTTTCAAATTGGAATCCATCTTCCAAAATGATTATTGGAAAAAAAAAGGAAAAAAAAACAGAACCAAGTTATACAAAATTGGTTGATTATGATTCTCATATGAAAAGGTTTTTCAGCAAGTTCAAATTGATAAACACATCTTAGAGTAATTTTCAAGTTGAGTAGTTAATTGATTGCATAAAAACATTTTTTGGATATTTGATAATTTAACTTTTAACATCGATATAGGATTTTCTGTATGTATAATGATAAAATTTATATCTATCTCTACTCTAGGTATAATTCTCAATTGATGTTTGAACTTTGTTGAATTTCGATGAAGTAACAATAATTCTTCATTTAGATTGTGCGATCTTCAGTCTTCATTCTACACTAAATCTTCGGTTCAACGAAGAAGTATCATCAAGACGAGTCAATTATCTCAGTCGACTCGTACTTGTTTCAATAAATATTCATTCAAAGTATACACAAGATAATTGAAACAGGAAATTTTGAGCACCAACATCGGATATTCACACATTCAAAATATATGGGTCCTTCTGAAAATTTCCAGAATCTATCAGAGGACCCATCATAAACATGGTATGATCGTAAACATATAACAAAATTACTTCGTTCTAAGTACAAATATTTAGAAAAAATATTTCATATTAGCGTAGTTTTATATAATCTCATATTTCAGAGACACTCTTGTATATACATTATGATATGTTGCACTTGGTATGTAGTATAAAAATTATTACCCGAAATATCTGGAGGGTAAAAATGTTACGTGAGTTTTCACTTGGGATAAGGTACATGAGAGTTTCTGAGTTCTTTGTATTGAATCAACTCAAATTTAGCAATTTAGAGAAAAAAAGAATTATTTGCATAGAAGCCACTACTCAATTGATTGATGTGATTTGTTTTTTCATTTCAATTCATTTTTACCCTCAGATCTTTCGAGTTTATGAATTCTTCAATTATTACTAATCTAAAACTGAAAACTCTTATATATTTATTTCTAATAATCACTTGTTGCATCACAAATACTAAAATTATTTATTATGTTGAATGGTATTGCAAGATTCAAACTTATTTAATTCAATTCATTTGATCACTACGTCAAATATTCTCACAAACGAACATACAATTAAATATCAATAAAATAAATTTTACATCTAGTTCAGAAAATTAAAACATTTCCAAAATACTAATTGACTATTAGGGGTCATTCTTCGTTGGTGAGGTTGTTACAATCGCAAATTTATTGTAGTTTATAAGAGATCCAAGTTGAAAAACAAGAATACTGTTCAATTACGAGCGATTTAAGAGATCAGAAATAACGTTATTAAAAAAAAATAAAAAATTTCCTCAAATATATATTTGAGGAATTTTTCATGTTTCGATGTATACGTATACCATAAATACCGGATTTTCCAGTTTTTTGAAGATACCGAATCGTTTATTACTGAGCATTGAAGACACATAACAAAATCATCAATTGCCATCGAACCTAGCAAGAAGAATATTAAAAAATGGCTGTCTTGCTTGTCGACAATTTGCTGAGGGGAAAAGAGAAGGTGATTCTGCTACTAAAAGTTTTCAACTCAGATCAATTCATTCCAATTGATCCAAAATTGTTCCACATCATTTGTCCTCACCATGATTCGATAATTAAAAAAAATGTTCGATAATTTCTGAACAACTCTCCGAACTGCTCTCAATGGACTACATACTATCACTATGGGGCAGATAATTGCCTACGATGCACGTTTCAACGAAAAGATTAAACACTGGTAACAGCAAGAGTGGGTCACGCTATCATATCTATATCTAAGGTGTCTCCCTCTACAGGGTCCATATGACTACAAGGTGTTGGTAGCCTAGGCTCGCAAGGGTCGCAGAGCAAGTTGTCTGAATGACCTGGATGTGCTGGAGAAGATGCCAACAATGGCTCAGAGAGCATTGGATCGTTGTTGACTGCGCTAACAGACTCTTCATCGTCCATTAGATCGTTCATCGTTTGTAAACTTAGAGTCGCTTCGGTTATTATATCAGGCATCTGAAAAGTAAACAGTAGAATGAAGAATTACTAAATTCTGACATAATCCTAAGTATGTATTTGAAAGAAGGAAATAGAAATAGATAGATAGAGCAAGAAGAAAGGAATGTGGCCTATGAGGCCACTCTTAAACTATCTACGGAAGATACCGGCAATGATGTGATTAGGAATAAGATAGCCTGGTCCTCCATGACTAATTACATATCATGAGCGAACCTTCCCAGTGACGGGATGATAAGGAAAATTAGCATTGAAAAAACCTTCATTACGATACTAAGTAGAAAAGAAGATTGGAGAAAGGAGTCCATAATCCCAGTTCTTGAAAAGAATACCATCAAATGGTACACAGATGGTTCCAAAACCACAACTGGGACTGGCGCTGGAGTATTCGGGACTGGTACCAAATGCTCAATATCGCTATGCCGCTGTCTAAGTGTCTTTCAGAGAAAGATACCCGCAATAAAAAGATGTGTAGATGTTAACCTATCGAAAACTATCTAAAGTGTGATTTAGCGATACATTCATGATAGTCAGGCTGCAATCAAAGCACTGAGCTCACATATCATCGATTCTGAGATGGTATTGTAGTGCCGAAGAAAACTCAATAGAATAGGCAAGAACAAGAAGGTCTTTTTAATCTGGGTACCCGGCCACTCAGGAATTAGAGGAAATGAAGAGGCTAACACACTTGCCAGAAAAGGAGCACAAACTCCTTTCATCGCCGTGGAACCTCTTTCCGTGGCGTAGACAAATGTACTTACAAAAAAAGTTTCAGGAGGAGGAAAAAACCGAAAGTGAAACACTCTGGCGGAATCTTCCTAGTTTGGATCACTTCAAAAAATTTCTTCAAAACTTTGACTCTGCGAGATCCAAGAATTATCTGGATCTTAATAGAAATATACTACACCTCCTCACTGGATTTCTCACAGGGCATGTAGCTTTAGGAAACACCTCATGAGAATGGGTCTGACAGAAAATGATGAGTGCAGATTCTGTGGGAAGGAGGAAGAAACTTCGGATCACTTGGTACGGAATGCCTTGCCATCACTAGCCAACGCAAAACCTGCTTTCGGCACAAAACTTGTAGAAGTGAGGAATTAGCCTCCTTGAAGCCATCCCAGATTTGGAGTTCATTAGAACTCTGGAACTGGAAGGCGAGCTGTAAATCAAGTTATGGAGAGAATAGCTCTGATGGGGGGCATAATGACCATTAGGTCGCAGTGAAACGGAACCTCATTATTTGAATCTTAAGAGATGGTTTCAAGCATATTGGTATAAACCAAGGCGATGCAATACATGAATGATTAGCAAATTAAGCTCTAGAGGGGTTTGAACCTTCATAAATAGAAGTCTTAAGAAAGTCCTCGGTGTCTGTTAGGTTATTTCTTTTCCTGTTTCCTCCTTTTCGTGAAACACTTCCTTATATGTGCATTTTTGGATACTCATAAAGGTTACGAAGAAGCTGGCATACAACTACAGGAAAGCACTGCTTTCAACACATACCTCAAATGGAAATTCTTGTATTAATATTTTAAATTGAAAACACTCAACGAGAAGTAATTGAACAGATAAAAAGAAGCCTTAAAGGGTGTGACAGGAGTGCCCTAGAGCAAGGTAAAGATACTAAAAAAACGTCCATACCTTTTTCACAGGATCAGAAATCATCATGCTGGGTATAACAGCATGATTGCTTCCTAACGTTGGTGGTGTTGCATATGGCATTTGGGTGTTGTAGGTACCATAGGGTGAAGCCCCTGTAGGTGTTATGCCTTGCCAATTGAAGTCGGAAATGGGTAATCCATGAGATTTAGCCTGTCGCTCCAGCTCCTGAAACAAAATGATAAATTAGTATAATGCAACGTCATTAATTGATGAAACAATCGGTTTTTTTTCTCTTTATTTCAATGCTTTATAAAAATATGCGCCGTTATAGACAATAACTTGTTGCCAACGAGAATTCAACTTCATAATGCCCCTCTCGTAGAAGCCTTTGTCTCTATAAGCAAAGAACTCCTATATTCAATTTTCACAGAGAAATTTGTACTCCCAAGCGAGTCTACAATAGACAGGAAGAGATAGTGCTCACTTGGTTCCAGGTCTAGACCCATCAGAGCTCCCGGAGCTTCTAGCATTTTCCTGATAAAGAAATATTTCTCTCCTCTTCACCAAAGTTCGATTATGTTCCATCGTCAGCTCAAACGGTCGAGTTGTTCACAGTAAATGACATAATTGAGAGTTTGACCATAGGGGAACAGCTCATAGTTGGTAATCGCTATCAATCGAATCAAACACATTAATTCTGGCTTGGTAATGATCTGGATCGCTTCGTTTGCTTTCGATCATGATCTCTGTTGCTTGACATTGTTGTAAATGTCCTATTTTTCAACTTAAGTGACCACCCGCTTCAGAAATGCGTTTTTTTACTATCTGGTCCTTTCAACGAATTATATAGAATTTTAGACGAAATTCCATTCGCATAGCAAACTTTATGACAGATTATTGGTTCCAAAGAGGACTACAAATATTTTCCACCGATTTGAAGTATAATTAATTCTTTATACAATTTACCTCTGAAATATTTCTTGGATTTATAATTGCCCGATCTGAAATTTTCTATAATTTTTTTTCGAAATCTAGGAGTGAATTAATTTCAGATCGATACATATTTCATGGTTGTTTCTCTTTTTGAATATGGTTTGTTGAAAAATGTCATGAAACCAAACAGAAAACACATTATGTTGTTGGTGGTCTCAAGTCTTCACTTGTCGTATAATAATATAATGATTGTGAGATCAATAACTGGGGGTCTTTAATTATCTATAATCACTAGGCAGTTCAATTAAAATGATACATCGCTGAACAATTCAATACTCCTGAATTGGTTCTTCAATATTGGCTGAATATAAAATATGCTCAACGGTATTCCGAAAATGATTATTGAATAATTCGAACATTAAATCTGCGTGCCTTGGAGAGGTCTACGACGTATGAGAAAATCAAGTTTTAAACAATAAGAAGTAACGAATCCATTGGATTTGGGTTCACGGAAATTTTAGGTAGCTTTTTTCGATACCTGTTTTGTCTGATTCTGTTCACGCGATCAACATAATATTTTGCATGAGAATTGAAATTTCGCAACATTTCATCTCGATTGAATTGTGAAATTTTCGGACGGAATCCCTAGACGAACATTATTCATGATCTGAACCTAATTTGGAAATTTCAAGTTCCTTTATTTATCGTGTTTTCGCACTAAGATACGGACGAACCTACTTGTTTTCTACCATGATTTTGTAATTAGAGAGTCGAAGCTTATCGTTTGTGACCATCCCTTGCTCAAAATTCGAAAATTACGGGCGAAATGATGAATTGATGAATAGAGTTCTCAAGATAGCAGGATCGATAATACAGCAGTTTATTTATGTAAATTTGTGAGGATATTCTTCGAGAAAAACTTCGAAGGGTTTTCTGTATTCCATACTCATAATCTATGCCTCTGAAAACTATAAAAAGTTCAAGAAGGGAATGTATTTTTACCCCATTCAGAAGATTTATTATTAGAAATAATGAGCAAAAATTGATGTAACGATAGTTCGTGAATTGAAATTCTGATTCGAATCGAAAAGTGCTTGATGTAAATATCGAAAAATAGCTGCTTCATGATTCAGACAATAATTTGATGTCCTTGATTTCATCGATTAAATATCGGTCTTAGTTGTTGTAATGCTTACGAAAACTCTGAATGAGTCCATTGCAAGTTTCACCATATCATAAAAGGGCAGGTCATTGCCAAATTGATTGGAGGACCAGTTAATGGATCTCACAATCTGACAGTGAAAGTTCCACAGACCAGACTTGGCAGGTTCATTTAAGTTTCTGAATTGAAGGTGTTGTCGTATTGAGAATTGAGCTTCTTTACATCCTTCAGCTTCAGTTTCATTTATGGAATTAAAAATTGACCAAAAAAATACCCTTTTATATATCCTAGGCCTTGAAGAATATTTTTGTAAAGAAAAAAAAAGTGTGCTTAATTCCAAACGGGATTAGATATTTCAGTTTTCTATTGATGTTTTTTCATCGGGACAAAAAGAGCGGTTAACAATAATGTTAAAGTTCGTCCATAGTGCGCAGACTCGCGATTCTCGCTTCATTGCTGCAGGCTAGCAGGAAAATGTGCACATTCATAAAGGGATTGTTTTCCTGCTAACCTGCAGCAGGTTAGCAGGAAAACAGTCCCTCTATGAATGTGCACGTTTTGCTCTTACAAACCTGCTCCAACTGGCTCAAACTGATTTTATCCAAACTAATTATTATTTGTTTCTCACTTGCCGGTTGAATTTTCTAATAAGTACCTAATTTTTAATTTCGGTTGCATCACTGTTTTTTGAAAGATATGTCCTGAATTTTTTTCTGGCCTATCGGATACCCTAGTGAGTAGTTTCAGACATGTTGTGTCTAGAACGAATAGTTTTTTAAATGATTCGAATTTCATATTTTGTACGGAGACTGACAGAAGGTATACTTTCCACTCAGACAGTTTCTAAGGGATAAGATTAACTTAACTTAATCAACTATGCGAATCAAACGTTGACCTAGGTTATTTCATGTTATAGTTTCGAAAATCGCTCACGGGATAGCTCAATCATACCAAAAGAGATGGAGAGACTTCATTTTCAACAGAAAAATACAATAGACATTCTGTTGCACTTTAGGAAATACACTGTAAATTATATCATTGAAATATACCTAATATACAGGTCAATGAGTAATAAATTTTCCGTTTTTATGACTTATTCAACGTTTCATGCTGTACTTAGCTTGCCATATCGTATCGATGTTTCAGAAATCTATCAGAAATCCATTATGTAACATTCCGTGATCCCTTACTGTAGTTCACTTTTATAATAGTAGTTTGAAATGAAAATATATTTGAAAATGCTGTGGTCATAAGTGCTCTATGCAACAAAGAAATTCCTATAGTCAAGAGAATATTCACTTGGACGGTGAAAATTCCCCACATGCTCTTGGAAAAGTTCAACATAAAAATTATGGCTTTTATGAAGACCAGCCATCGTGCATTTGAACTACTATTTCTAGACACCCCAGTAGGAAATCCATGAGCTACCGTGAGCTTGTTTTGTTCTTCTAAACACCCAATAGTTCAGCCATCTTGCTGCTCTTGCATATCCATATATAGGAGAAGAAGAGCATAACGCTTATTCCTTACGTGACTATTTTTGCCGCTCTGCTCATACCGCAAGTCGCGTTAAAGAACTTTGTGTATGAAAATAGTTTGCTTACCTGTACCCTGAGTTGTAACCTCCTATTGACATGCTCCGTCTGTTTTTGCCTTGCTTCCGCTTGCTTGAGTCTTTGTATTTCATTTTTCAGGCATTTTATATATTCAACGGATGATTTTAATATCGTTCCTTTATTTGGTCTTACATCTCTCACTATTTCATAATATGGGTCGTTATTTTTAGGCAGCAGTGTACCTAATTCCTTTATCCTATCATTTATATTAAATCTTCTTCGTCGTTCAACTGAAACAAATAAAATAATAAGTTTGAAAATAGAGACCATATTGATAAATTAGGAAGAGAATCTCCCAAATTAGATCATGATCTAAATCTTATTTGAATTGTGTTTTGTGTAATTTTCTACCCAGACTTTCCTACCTAGATAACTTAGAGACTTCTCTGAAACTTTGAGCTTATATGAGTCAGGAGAACTTCGATTGTGTTCCCCACTACCGAGAGAAGGTACCGGCAATGAGAGAATTAGGTATAAGAGAGACTGGTCCTCCTTGACTGATTACATACCATCAGCGAACCTTCCCAGTGAAGGGATGATAAAGAAAATTACCATCGAAAAAACCTTCATTACGATACTAAGTAGAAAAGAAGATTGGAAAAAGGAGTCCATAATCCCAGTTCTTAAAAAGAATACCATCAAATGGTACACAGATGGTTCCTAAACCACAACTGGGACTGGCGCTGAAGTATTCGGGACTGGTACCAAATGCTCAATGTCGCTATGCCACTGTCTAAGTGCCTTTCAGAGAAAGATACCCGCAATAAAAAGATGTGTAGATGTTAACCTATCGGGAAACTATATGAAGTGTGATATAGCGATACATTCTGATTGTCAGGCTGCAATCAAAGCACTGAGCTCACATATCATCGATTCTGAGATGGTATTGTAGTGCCGAAGAAAACTCAATAGAATAGGCAAGAACAACAAGGTCTTTTTAATCTGGGTACCCGGCCACTCAGGAATAAGAGGAAATGAAGAGGCTAACACACTTGCCAGAAAAGGAGCACAAACTCCTTTCATCGCCGTGGAACCTTTCCGTGGCGTAGACAAATGTACCTCAAGAAAGAGTTTCAGGAGAAGGAAGTAACCGAAAGAGAAATACTCTAGCGGAATCTTCCTGGTGTACGTGGATCACTCCAAAAAGTTTCTTCAAAACTTTGACTCTACGAGATCCAAGAAGTATCTGGATCTTAGTAAAAATATGTTACACCTTCTCACTGGATTCTTCAAAGGGCATTGTCGCGTTAGGTTACACCTCATGAGAATGGGTCAAACAGAAAATAACGAGTGCAGATTGTGTGGGGAGGAGGAAGAAACTCCGGATCACCTGTTAACGGAATGCCACGCAATCGCAAAACCTGCTTTGGAAACGAAACTTGTTGAAGTCAGGAATAAGCCTCCTTGAAGCCATCCCAGATTTGGAGTTCATTAGAACTCTGGAACTGGAAGATGAGCTGTAAATCATGTTATGGAGAGAATAGCTCTGATGGGGGACACAACAGACCATTAGGTAGCAGTGAAACGAAACCTTCTTAATTGAATCTTAGTTCACCACTAGATCAATAAAATGATGATAAATAAAAAAAAATTAGAACTGAACAGTCTGTAGCCTATAGTTGTGTAGAAATCATTATATTTTTTTGGACCTTCTGGGGCATTTCTACACCAAGAAATGAACGACATTATGTGGCTTGAAATATTTTAACGACCAGTTTTTTCACGATGAAAAAATTGACGTTGTTTGACGATTAGTTCTGCATGGGCAAAAAGAATTTGCTTTTGTAAAATCGTTCATATAAATATTTCCTCTCAAAAGAATTTTATGGTCCTCTATAGCTGTGTATTCGCAATAATTAATTATTCTTTTATTAACATCGCAATTCATTAGCGGCAAAGTTTATAATTAGCACGTTCACTGGATAATTTCAATTGAAATGTTAGTTCTCAATATGGCAATTGTTCTAAAGTAATGGTACATATTTGCTTTCCAAATGTAGAGAGATAACTCATATCGTATTCTTAGCAAATTTTATAACGAAAAGTTTGAAGTTCAGGGAAATATTCTATTATTACAACCTTGATAATCATTGCTTGAGTTAGAACGTCTAGGAGTTTTTACTTTATAGTTTTATTTCGGAGACAACTGATCAATTACTTTTAAAGGTTGACTACTTAATTTCAGTTGAAGATGAATATATGAAACAGTACCCAAAAATAGGAGCTACAAAGACTTTAGACTTTAAAATAAAGATACCTATTCAAAAAATCAGACATATGGTCAGATATCGGAGGAAACCAATAGGTTTGAAACTTTCCGGATCAAAATCTTAACGTAGGTTGAAGAAACCAGCTCTTTTCTTCGAAATAAAATGAACTGAAGGCCACCAAAAGAAAACTTGTTGAATTCAACGCATCTTTCGTAATTGAACAATGAGCTATCTTTGAGAAATAGTGTGGTTTGTTGTGCTTTGGAAAAAACCAAATATCTACATTACTTTTATCATATGTATGACTCAAAGTTTATACTTACTCATATTGTGATTATCTTTCTTTTGACGATCTTTGGCTAATGCATGTAATTCAGCGTCACTATATATGAATGGTTCATTCTTTATGCTTCCTGTTAAAGAGTTATCTGAGGTTTTGTAGCTATCAGATGCTAAGGAACCTGATTCTAGAGAAAGCAGATCATCGATGAGATCTTCAGCCTGAAATTAAAGAAAATATTTATAACAACAAATAGAGATAAAAATAAAATTATTCACTTAAGGGAATAAATAAAATATTATAAAAGTATTCCCTTATTTATAATAGACATTCAAATAGTTATTTAAATTTTGTCGAAACTATAAGTTTTTCGTTGGAACAAAGAAAATACGAATAAAAATTGCAAACAATAAGAATCACATCGTTTCCATTCAATAAGATTACACCTTGAACATTGGAATTGATTATACAGTAATGAGAATAAATTCAATTTCCTGAAATAACATAATAGAACACAATTCGTACCTACACATTGCAAGGCGAAATAAATTTGAAATTAATTCCCATAGATTCATAGGAACCACGATGCAAATTGTTATTCATAACTATTCATTAATTGGTCATGTAGAAAGTGTTAATAACACATCGTAACACAAACAAACGAGTGTTATTGAGAATCATTTTCCATTCACAAAAAGAGAATTAGTAACGCTATGTTCGAACGTATGTCACTGAAGAAGTATTCGCAATTCAGAAGTTTTGATTGATTTTGGTTTATTATTTTCAATATAACACTTTGGAATCGTTCAAGGAAAAAATGTTAAACCAACCTGAAATTTTGGTAGCTTAAGTTCTGGAATGAATAGAATCTAAAACTCGAATGTAAAACAAGGTGCTCTAAGAGCTTTTTTCAATGAAATTCGGTATAAAAATCAATTGGTCATACTTGCTCGAGAAAAAATTCGTAAATTTCAAATGAAACTAGAAAAAAAGTCATATCTGATAAGTTTTTCAGTTATTGCCTTTCTTCAAATCAAATATAAAAGATGTTGCATAATGGTCAAAGTAGAACGATACATTTCCATCAGATTAATTCGGAAAGCATTTTTTACCATTGTTCAATGAGATTGTCATAATGTTTGAATTGCCGAAAGATAACATGATATCCGATCGTTTTAAATGGATATTATGAGCTTTCATTATTGTAATTTGTAGAATATCTTCGAAATGTAAAACTTACCGCGTCATCTATTTGATTCAGTACTCATTATTAACAATTGTCCACTTAGCGAACTGTAAAAATTGATATTTCATCAATTTTTTACAGATTTGAAGGAATTCAAATTGAAGTATTGTATAAATTACTCTACAACGAATGACAAAATTCCAATTCCGTTTTTTCGATGCAGAAATTACCTCGAAATGTTGAAATTAACAATTTTTTTCATGATTCAAGAACGAATAGTTAATTGATATCTAATCGATAATGTTCTAAGTGAACAATGCTTATTATTTGAATAACTGACCACACTCCGACGAACAGATCATCAGAAAAGAATATAATTTAATGATAGAAAAAGTGAGAATTCAAAACTACATTTTAAGGAATATGTAGACTCATCCATTAAACCGGGTGTTTCTAAATTGGAAGTACAAACGAAAATGACGAATTCCTCGGATTATTTAGGAAAAAAGTCCTATGATCAATATAAAGTTTGGTCCAGTACCACACTTTTTGGTTTCTCGTAGTTTTGTCGTATCTGCTACCGATTTCGAGAAAAAAATTAAAGACCCAGTTGGTAAGCTGTGATAAATGAATGAAATATAAGTTTTGGTTCTTATTTACACTAACTGTAGCGGGGATTAATAAAGATTAGGAGAAGTAGGACTACAAGAAACATGCTGTATCTCGAAAATAAAGCGTTTGTTTATAGGCCTTTTTTTCTTTAAATAACCTAAAGAAACTCTTATTTTTCTTTGTACCTCCAATTTAGAAACATAATATAAAACATCAACATTGAAACTCTTTTTGAACTTGATATAATTTTCAATCAGAATGAAGTTCACTTTTTTAGCAGCTCTCGTTCAACCGATCAAAAGATACTGAAATAAAGCGTTTCAATTCTAAAGAATACCAAACAGAGGCTTGTCAACGAAGGAAAACTAAGATGCACAATTTGAGCATAACTAATGTTGAGAATAGGTGCATGAAAGAGTGATAAAGAAGGTACAATAGAAAGAGAAATAGAACTTATAGTAACGAGAAAATAAGAAACGTCAGTTGGAAAACTGACTAGATAACATCTAGAAAGCTCCGAATGTTATAGATAGAATGATATGAAAAAATTGCTTGAAATTTGAGAAATGAAATTTGAATGCTGTAATGCCAGTGATGTGATGTCGAGGACAAGGCAAATTGCAGAGGACTCAATTTTTGTCAATCTGAAGTCTGCTTATCATCCATTCATTTAAACTTGTCATCAGTAGTAAATTATCAATTATTAATTGATATACTCAATGTATCCTTGACTATTATTGAATATTCTACCTTGTTAACATGCCACTATCGAGATAATTGAAGGAAGTATGAATTAAACTCCACAATGTTTCCATAATTTCTTCGACATTTGGCAACTTCATTCATAAATGTTTGCTACGAGGAAAATCTCATAATTAAACAATTTAACAGCCTTGAGATGACCTTTGAGCTTGATCCTAACAATGCGCAGAGGATTCATTCTACTTGCAAGAAGAATGGAATCAATGATTGTATTATCTGTGCAACTAAGTTCTCCATATACCTATTACAATATGCAAATATCAGATTATTATCTAAGAATACATCGGAAATGAATTGTTAAATGATAATTTTGCTTATGTGAATCACATTCTTTCGCCATGTTTTTTTCTTAGTTAGAACTTGTCTTTGGGATAACGCAAATCAACACGTCAGTACTAAACCACTTTTTTTCTGGTTAGTACCAAGCTTCTAAAGAAGCGTGTTAAAATTTCGAAGCACATATTGTCGTCTGACTTAAGACATGAAGTTTAAGGGACGCTACATTTGTTGATGTTTGAAAAATGGTTAAAAACGAGTTTCGTGTATTGACCATGGCCCATGTCACAAATCGATGATGACCATCGAGCTCATTCTCCAGTGTGCTGATCTGGAGAATATTTTCAAAAATCTTCTTGATTGTCGTGTTGAAATAATTTTATTTCTACAATTTGGATAGGTACTATTGTTAACAATTCATAGACCACGAACCACCATGCAATACTGGTGTCCTTTGAGTATTGAAAGTGTAAAAATACTTTCATTGCGGTAATATAAAGAGTGAATATGATTACTTTGATGCTACTCCATTAGATAAGTGAAGTGTGGCCAGTAGGTCTTTGCCGTCTTAAGCTAAGAATGTTGAGATGGTGTAAGTAGCAAATAGACTCGATAAAGATCCTAACCTTCTTTGAATCTGTTATAGCTTAAATGAAGCGTATTGATAATGAGCTACCTTTATGGGTTGGCGTTAAACTTGAATCAGTCCTCGTGGTAATATAATGTGGAAAATTAGAAATTTTCGGTATTGTTAACCGTAGTCTAGTCGGTTTTTCACATAAAAACTTCTGAGGATGTATCTATCAGTAAAAATCAGGTGATTTACTAGACCACAAATGAATCTGTTTGAATCTTCGTGTGCCTCATAAAACCATGTTGGTTTGTGGAGTGTAATTGCATGTTGAATAACAGCAGTAGTAAAATTTCGACATCCTTGTCTAGTTCCGGAAATTCACTCAGAAAGTCAAATTAGTAACGTTGAAACGATCATCTTCGCCTTAGTATTCAAGGTGAGTGAATGAATTGCAATAATAGCTGATTTGTTGTTTCACTCCAATCTACGATATAAATAAATAGTGCATTTGATATATGTTCACTCTCGGTGATTCAAGCTCCGTAAATTTTTATTGGTTCACTCAGAAAACCATTGAAAATACTATGATGCTATTGTTTTCAAATCGGATTCACTTCTTTGAAGTAATTCGTTTTGGAAAGAATGTAAAGGACTTCTATTACTTTTGTGTTGAGTTTCGTTCGAACACAGTACAGTCAGGGTTTAAAGTAAAGATAATGCATTAATTTTCTTCACCTTTTTCGTTCTAGAATTATTCTGACGCTTAGGGAAACATATTAATAAAAGATCTAAAGGTAAAGCTTAGCACGAAATGAAGATAAAGGAGAAGCAGGGATGCTTCAAATTGTTGGGATATTTTTTGTTCAAGCACCTAATGAAAGTTTGGATAATTCAAATCAGTGAAAGCTGGAAAAAAGGTTTTCGTATGCACTCATTCTAGTTTTGTTCCTACAAGGTCCAAAATTTCACAACGAGCTTCCCAACATAATGCGTAATATATCTACTAAAATTTGTGTTATTGTTATGGTATCCTGAAATAGAAAACTGTCTGTAGTGCAGATGTAAATTTTACTTGAGAGCATTTGCATGAATGGCTGGTACGATATTTCTTCTATCAACTGCTGTGATCTTGAAATATCAGTAACTCAAATTGTTGATACTGTCTAAGTTGAAATATTCTCATGAAAATAGATCTCTCTAGTCTAAGATGTAAAGAATTAATTGTGACAGATATGAACTTATCTTGTCCCAAATGAACGATTTGAGACATCTACATTTCAACTTGTGTGTTGTAAATACTGCAAAGAGTTTACTATTACACTTTTCACTGGTCTATGAGAATCTTCAACAGAGGTAGATATCCCGCAAGAATTGAAGATTCAAAAATAGCACAATTATCTTTATTACAATATAAAACAAAGCCTGTTTTCTATGGGATGTATTTGATATCAAAATTTGTTTAGAGGAGAATAGTTTAGAATATCATATTTGTCAACTACATATTTCAGTTCCTTTATCAATTCCATTGATGAATTGTTTATTGGTTCTTCGTACATACTGATATAAGTTTCTGATAATTGCCGTACAGTATAAATGAACCTTTATTTCACATGACAAAAACACAAAGAATTGAATGAACGTAGTGTCATAAAACGATAAAACATCTCCCTGGGAAATCAAACGTGGATTACTCAACCTTATTTCCCTCGATAAAAAAGTTTGTGAAATAAATATTTATTTGCTGTTGAGACATTATTTGAGCTGATTACAATTTAAGTGAAAATACTAAGTGCATCTTGTCGTATCAATAAGATGAATCCAGTAAATTCATTTTTATTAGGAAGAAATATCAATTTTCTCAATTTATATTAGAATATTATCAAATCGTCAAAGAAAATGTAAAGGTCAAGGATATATGTAAATTCAAATTAAAACAAAATAATACAAATTAGCTCGAATAATGATGAGGGGATTGAAGTCGTGTAAATATCAATCGTATAAAAATGTTCTCACACTTCTCATGATGGATCAATAAGGAAAATGACCATTTAAAATGGAAATGTAATGATGAATAAATTGATTGAAACCCGTAGTGATATTTCAGTTCATTCAAAAAAGGTTATAGGAATATCTGGATCTGCTATCAACGAAAGCAATTTATATCGGGGGAAATTTGAGATCTTAGACCAAACAAATAAGTTAAACTGAAAGCTATGGAGTTTCTGTAAAGACATAACGTTCTATTATTGTCCATAGTGTTTTATGAAATGACAAACTATGCAAAACAAACTCTTTGTTCACCATGAACTTCTTCGGAGTATCTAGGACTTTATGATGACGATACCATCGATACTCATTCAAGTACTTGGCAATTTTTAGGAAACTGAAGAGGTCTAGACATTTCAGTATCACACTGAAACATTATTCAAAAAAACCTTTAATGTTCCAAATTAATGAGCAGAACTCTTATAAATGGAAATTTCGTATTCTTTTGTGGAAATTACTTTGTTTTGTTTTCTTTAAATTGCCTATTGTCGACAAAAAGTTGCAATTATCGATTTTCATTATTTCCGAGTTGAATATGTTCCTAAATCCTTAAATAACCTTCAATAATATTATTTTCTGCGAGCAACAATTTGATTGTACCATAAATTTCCATTTACAACCAATTGTTGTCACGATGACATCATATAGGAGACCAAAACAAATACGAATTCGACATAAAATAATATATTATTGCAAAAATACCTCGAAGAGTATATTTATTAGATAATAATTTGGTCCGTTGGTGATTTGTTATACATAAAACATTCTTATGAATATTCCCGTTTTTAAGTTCAGAGCAGTGAACTGTTGATATGTTGAAGGCTATAGAATATTCGAAAAGTTTTCCACTATAGAGATTAGAAACTAGAGGGAAATAAATAATAGAAAAAAAGGTGAAAAGAGGAGAAGCAAATGTGCTGTGTAAATTAGGTCCTGGCAATTGAAAATGTTTCTTGAAACCGTAGAAACTTGAGATCGACGAAAAATTGGCAACTTTGTCCAATTGTCAGTGTTTATTATTGGAAGTAATTAGATTCGATCATTTCAGTTGATCTTTTCAATTAAAATTGTTCATTGTGTGTTTTCTTCCAGTGTATAGTGAAATCAAAAGTAATCTAAATTAGGGTGAGGATTCCAAGCTTCAAAATTGACCTTAACAAAGCTAGATCAGAAGAAGTGCATATGCTGGTAGAAAGAAATACGCGTGGGAAACCATCTTGCGTCTAATTTTCGGCTTGATAATTACAATGTTTGTAACAAACGATTCTGCCGATTAAAACAGCGAGAGCTCATTTAGAAATTTCTAAATTGGAACATTCGTAATGGCCTTGAACAGGTGCAGTTACATTCGGTTGCTTTTATTTACTATCGCAAATAGATGCTGAGGAAAATCTAGACGAGATTCTTGAAGACAAGAATCTGTTTC
The DNA here is from genome assembly GCF_914767665.1 of Harmonia axyridis. Classification (NCBI taxonomy): domain Eukaryota; kingdom Metazoa; phylum Arthropoda; class Insecta; order Coleoptera; family Coccinellidae; genus Harmonia; species Harmonia axyridis. The sequence continues at coordinate 6,501,541 of NC_059508.1, forward strand.
AACACTAAACGAAAGCACATTTTAAAACACGTTTTTGAAATCAGTGCATTAACCCCTGCCTCATTTAGTTTAGAACTGCATCGACGAACTGTTATCGCATACCAAAAAACAGATTATCTGACATATTTTGGGAGTAAGTTTAAGGGACCCCTTGATTGAGTGGAAAAATTAATATTTATTCATAAATGCCACTGGTGCTATATATCTTCTATCTCGATAATCAATGAATATTTTATTTATTACTCACATGAATCGACAAATTTAACAAAAATTGTGGAAATCAGATTCTGACATCGATGCAAGGAAAATATGGACACTATGGAATGAATTATTTAAACGTTAATGCAATTTTTATTGATTTTCGATGACGAATGATGAAACTTTTCGACGTACGATGTATTCCAACTATTCAAGAAAATAGTCGCAACATTGTCAAGGTGATGAGATTGCGAATAAATTATAATTGAATAATAAATTCTGGGAAAACATTGAGTGGCAAGGAAATGAAAAATTATTAATAAATTATTTCGAACAAAAATCTTGTATTCGATATTTAATAGTTAATGAATGAGTGTATACTAAGCTAACCAACCACGTGGACTTCGTAAGAGATTATTTAATCAATGGAACATTTATAATCTGCCTTGATCTCCAGAATATATGTACTCAATGTCTCAATTCAAAAATATTAAGGCGGAATTGTTCGTTGTTTGAGAAAATCATGTTTAGGTACCTTTACTTCGATCACAGCCCTTCTCCAAGTTTGGCGCCTTTTTTGAATTTTCATCTTGTGTTAAAGCGTTCGAACAACACTCACAAAACTCAAAACACACTTAAATCGAGGTTTCAACAATTCTTCAAGGCACAAAGAGTCATCGCGTACAGTTTTTCTGTCACAATAAAAACCAGTAATAAAATTAGGTCTTTCGGAAGCGATCACCTCGATTTTCGAACCACTAATTCACCAATTTATCAGTCAGTTTATCAACACCAATATGAAATAAACGCGTTGGAACGAAAAACGAGGAAAAACAATTTTTGTACCGGTTTATCACTCGAACTATAGCTGGGTTTTTCTCGGCGGAAAATTTAAACGGAATGCTTACAGAGAGTGCGACAGCGCTTTCTCACGCGTCGACATCCAACCAATGTATGGTGTACAATTCGGTTTGTTTGAATTTTATCGTGTATGATGCTTGGGGACTTCGTCGCAAGCGTAGTGGTATTATTGCATTACGATACTAATCGCTCATTTCGTGTATTTGATTACCGTAGATCACCGCACTTGCCCACTACTAGATTTGCGATGTGGACGTCTTTTTGGGGCTGTTGCCCTTTGACCTATCCACAACAAAAAAAAATTGATCTCAACCCCAATGAAATTTTTACATTTTAAGTTTCGAAATGTTTTGTACATTTTCTCGTAAACTGTAAGAGATATTCGCATGAAATTTTATTTAAAAATCGGTTGATATACCGCATTGATCCTTCTAGCTCCAGAATAGGATCCTCGAATTTTAAAGGCGAAAAATTAAGGAAACAATAAAAAAAATAATATTATTATTTCACGGAAATCACATGTCAAATCATATCAAATTTATTACTCCGAACAATAAATACAAAGTCATCTATACAATATGCAATTATTTACCCTTCATGTGAGGATGGACGCACCTATGTACCAACTTGTGTTGCGTTCTCCAGCCTCCATTCGGGGTGTTGAAAGATATCAAGAATTAAATATGGCACGACCACTTCCAATCAACCGAATGAGTTGAAAATTTCCTGTATTGAGCATGATAAAATTTGATTGAGTTTTTGTATATATTGAAATTTGAAATATTTTTTATGGTAACTGGTAGGAGATTAAAAAGTTTGGGGACGTGATAGAAAACACACCTTTGTCTGTGATTTTTTTTTAAAGAATGGTAGAGTTGAGCATGTATTTTTTCACGTAAGCTTTTCCTTTTCTTCTTAAAGAACAGATTTGCTCTTAAAAACTCAGACTAAACACTGTTTATATAGAGATCTCTTAGCTTCAGTAACTGAGTTTCTCTATACAGATATTCCGTAGCAAACAATCTCGGTTTTCTAAACAAAATCTTCAATATTGTGTTCTGAGTCACTTGAAGGACGTTCAGTGAATTATTGAAGGTACCACCCCATGCAGCAATACAGTAGAATCATAATCTTAAAAATCAAATGTAAATATTTCTGCGATGCTACCGAATACCATATTTTTTACCGCAAAGCCATAGTATTTAAAATTTCGGAGTTATGAATTTTTGGAATTTTATGACTTGGATAGAGCTGCTGTACTTTGAATAAAATTATTTCCCATTGATAATTCTATTCTTTTTCTTCAGGTGTCGAGTAATTTTGCGTGGGAAATGGAAATAATCCACTATAAGCTTAAAATTTGCAGTTGCCGAAAAAACACAAACTGCATTTTTATGAATCATTATTATCCCATTCAATGTAAAATGTTTCGGCATATGAAAATAACACAAAATTCGGAAACTGTATATGTATATGTAATCTTCAAGGACGCAATTGAAGCTTGAATTTACTATAGCGTTCAAATGCTCCTGACTTCAAGTCAATAATTTCCTCATATTTTGTAACTATTTTGATTGAATTATTTATGGTTCTGATGTATCTATCAATACAGAACTTCAAATGGTTATTGTTTATATAGACACAAAATTTCAACCCTATCAGATCTTTAATCACAGAGATATTGGGTATTTCTTTTCAAATATCCTAAAATCTCTAAAACTTTCATATTTTTAGGTATTTCCGTTTGAGATTTATCGTCTTATGAGGATTGAGTTGAACCTCAGGGTTAGAGCGAATTCCCGGCTCAAACTGCGAAAATTACAGATTTACACCCAGTTACAGGAACGTTCATCAAAAGTTAATGCCACATTAAAATTTTAATCCTCCATTAAACGGTGCAAGTAGCCAATAGGATCCTTCTACTGGAGAATTGAAATTTTAATGGCGGCATCAGTGTTCAGAAAACTAGCGCTCAAAAATGAGAAAAACACTGACGTGAAGTCAGAAGCTTTGCGATCTTGTTCAAGCGTGTTATTCTGTGTGTAGGAAATTATAGATATTGGTGCAAAAACGTAGTAAAAAAATCTTATGCGAATAGCTGTAATCATTAGAGTAAGCATGGATTTTTTTAATTTTTGTATTAAGAAACATATATGGTCAAAATTTCAGGGAAGGTTAAATTATTCTAAAAGTTTAATTTAATCATTCGAAAAAATGAATTAAAATTATCTGTAGTACCTTCTACAAGTGGAAGGGGTTATAACAGACCCCTGAGTTATTTTCAACTGTTCAATTAAGATGAAAATAGCTACAGAATTTAAGTTATAGGAAATCATAACAAACGCATAAAGAAAGTAGAAAATTTGATAGCTTCGTAGAAAATAAATGTGAGAATCCTTTGAACATTCGGAGTAAACCTTTCACAAAATATCTAACAAACATATTGAAATCGTTCACCTCACCAAAATGATAAAGCTGTTGCAAAACATTTTGAGAACGGAATAGAGAGCTTTCTAGTAAAGTATAAATAATAATAAGAAATAAATACCAAATCAATATAAATCAATTCAAATAAACTGTTAACAAAAGCCATCACAGAAGCATATTATAATGATTGAATAAGTCTGAGATAAAGTAAGTAAAGGAATCAAAATAAACCAATGAATATGTTTAGATGTAGTAGACTCGAAAGCTTTGTAGCAAACCACTGTGACACCTGATGAAGATTTATTGGTTAGCAAATACTTGAATGTTTCACCTATAATAGTCAATGTGAAAAACCAAAAATAACCGAAAATACTTGAAAGTAAAGTGGTTTTGTACCTGGCCCTTGGACAATTTTGCAGAATATCTGCTCTCCCTAGTTTTACAGATGCAAAACTTTTAATCCCGCTTTTGGAATTTTTTCTACCTTGAATGATTCATATTTTGCTTCAGATCTAGCTTTGCTTTTTTCACTTTCGTAAATAATCAATATTAGGTATCGAATAGAATGAACATATTTTTTCCTATATTTTATTGCTTTTTAAAATCCCCACTTGGCAAATCTATAATAATCTTCAATATAGAAAAGACATACATAGACACACATAGAAAGTAGAAAAAACCACCATATTTCCCTGAAATCCCCCTGTTTGATTTTTATCTGTATACAATCAACAGAAGATACAAAACAGAATTCCAAAAAAATTCTGAATATTCTCCCCGAAAATGCGATCATAAAATATTTTCATGATTGTGTTTTGTGTTTTATTGGTTGATTACCCGTATTTTTTGATATAGTAGTACTCATTTCAAAGCGTAGAGCAGAGATGAATACAAATAAAGAAATTATTCCAGGTCATTTCAATAATTCAAAAAAAAAATAGTAGGGACATTACTCGAACTACATTATACTTTCACATCCATATACGTTACTGGCGAAATCTGATAACCTATTTTTTGAACGATAAAACATCTAATTTCGTTATTCTCCTAGTCTTTGAAATTGAAGTAAAATATATAAAAGGTGATAGTGTGGGTTTCAATTTATGCCACACTCAATATGCGAAGTTTTGAAAGAATTAGAAATCGCTGTAATTTCTATCATTTATACTTGGCAAATTTTTCTTTTTGCAGAGAGGTCAAACACTTTATTAGCGACTTGGATTATTTCAAATTGATTCTTGAACTCAATACTGGTTAATAAAACTGTGACAATTTGATTTACCTAAATTGATTACAACTTATTCGTATTTTTCATATTGATATTTGAATACTCAAATGTACTCCCCTTTCTTGAGTTGCATTTGCAGACTAGAATTTCTGTTCTTGTTGCTATCGTCTTATTGAGCCTTTCTTGACATAACTGAGGTGAGGTATATGCTCTCCTTCTAGTTTGAGAGTTTCAATTAACTCCATTAACTGTAATAGCCTAAAGGAGGATGTGCATTCATTCTTTATAGCATTCTTTGCGTTCTAATATCAAGGCATATTATCCAAGTATGATCTATGATATGCACTAAGAAAGTTTTAACATTTACTATGTATGTTCAATTTCATAATTATAATTCAATTCTGTGGAATGTTTGTAATTTTAGAATTTTGAGCCAAATATTATACCTTCAAATGGGTACTAGTAGAAAATTATTTATGGCCCTTCTTCAAGAAGACAGTTATTGGCTTAGAAAAGCGTGACGTTTCTGACGACAGTTACTAGATGAAAGGTTTCCACACCTTCATTCATTCAAGAAAGACCGTTGAGCTAGATGAGTTCGTAAATTCATATTTCCAAGAATTTGGGTTTCCAAACTTAATCTTTTAATCAGCTTGTGGATGACTTCAACTTTCTATAAACTGAATGAAATAATCACATTGCAGATTATCGGTGTTATCTATCAATAGTAGATCATTGTGTCAGGTTTCTGATGAGCCTTAATTTCAAGTGTTAATTGATATTGCAAATATATATCAATATCTTTTCTCTTATAATGGTGACTTGAAATTTCTTCAGAATTGATAGATATACTTTGAGATATGGAATATGTAGATATCAAAGAACTGAACTGAGTAATTCGCATCGAAAAATTGTCTGGGCTGTGTTGTACAATTTATTGTGTTTCCTTCAAATTGCAGTTTATTTGAGGAGACATCAGTTTTGAATTGATTTTATCCACAGGGTGTTTCTAAATTGGAGGTACAATTGAAAATATAACAGATTTCTTGGATCATTTCAAGAACAAAAGTCCTATATAACATGAGTCTGCAAACGTTTTCTTTTTGAGATACAGGTGCTGAAGTTCAAGTTTTTCTCTCATAGCATCTTCCCTTCACGAGATATTCAACTTGAATTGGCATAGATCTTCCTATTCAAACTTTTCATCTTGTGATATCCTAATTTTGAATGCAAATCTACAGGGTGAATTTTTTTCTGGAAGGGTGACCGCTTCTTTCCTCCAGAATTATTTTTTTGTGAACCACTGGTTGTTTAGAAAAATTTGAAAAAGAATTCTGGATCAGTACTACAGTTTTTGGTTTGTTGTAGTTTTGTCGTATCTGCAATCGATTTCGAGAAAAAAATTCAAACAGCTCTCTATAATAATTCTCAGAAAAATTCAAATCATTATGAAGATCCAATTAGGATATCTGTGGGAAATTCATTAATTATAAGTTTTAGTTCTTATTTACCAACTCTGTAGCGAAGATTAATAAAGATTCGATAAACTGGTTAAGCATCACAAAAAAGTAGGGCTGCTAATGTTTATAGGCTATTTTATTTTCAAACATATCCAAGGAATCTCTCATTTTTCTTTGTAACTCCAATTCAGGAACACCCAGTATAAGATAAGAACAAAAAATTATTTCGTGTAATTTGGTTCAAACTTCGTAATCAAAACTCTTTTTCTCACATTATACTCGTAGATATGAGTAAACAATGTCATCAAAAGAAATTTTTTTCGATTTTCCCCTACCAAGAAGAGAAAAGTTTTACGCCCTTGAAAAGAATGAATCATTGAATAACTTTAGGATAAAAAATCTTTAGCAAATCTTCATAACTGAAAATACTGAATTTCTGTTGTTTCGGAGAGACCTGAAATTGAATTGATTAAAAATGAGGAAATCATTGAAGAAAATATGTCTTTTTTTCTCACATTTTCATTCAGACAAAATTTTCGTAATTCAAGAGTAAACTTCACACATTTTCGATGACCTTGTTTGCATTTTGGGCTCTTCACTCGTGTGGATTTGCATTGTGAGACTCTAAAAGCGACCAATTGACACCATCTTCCATTTAAGAGTATGATAAAACAAATTATCAGTAATTATCAGCTCTGGGTGACGGAAAACGATTTCCATTTTTTAATGTTGTTTCATTTGTTCATTAGCATCGACAGCGTATCACTCGAGTCAAATAAATGAAGATGGGTTCATTATCATCAATGGATTAATACTTCAACAACTCACGTTGTTTTTCAATTAGTTCAATGGAAATGGATTGATAAATGATAAATATCTGATTAAATTCTAGATGATTTATCGGGTCTATCATAATATAAATACCCACTTCTAAATATTATTTGTCTCCCCCTTGTTAGAGAAAAAGTTAAATGGAGCTTCTGTATGATGAAATCTGATACATAATATCGATTTTTCAACGAAGATATTAATTAACACATCAGGACAAACAGTTGAGAGTTAAAACTTTGCTCTTACCTGTTTTCTCTTTCAGAAATTCGATTTTTATTTGATGATTCAAAATGAAAAACTGATAACATACCGTTTTCTATATTCAGTGAATTCTCGCAGGTATTTTATTCATACAGCCAACTTTTCGGAAAAAAAGGCCAACCCTAAAAATATGAACGGTTATAGTGATCCGCACATTCTCCAAAAACCACTAAATTGTTAAACTCTATCTTTCAATAATCTTCCATGCAAGCAGTTGTTATCATTTCCAAAATTTCAATTATTGACACTTGTTTCCTCACTTGTTAATTAATGTATTTCAGAAACAAAAAAAAAACATTTAATACTTTCTAAAATGAAGTTGTATTGCTAGAGTTTCGAACATCTGCATTATTATTGTTGAAGTGTCTTAATGTATCTCTGTGAAAGAGTTTTTGAAATGAAGTTGTAATTTTAAAGTTTCGAACATCTAAAATATTATTGTATGTAGTTTTTGTTATTCAATTAAGAGTCCAGATAAAGACTTTAAAATAATGTTGTAACTAGTTGGCATTTTTCCTAGACCTAGAACCTGTGAGAATTCACTGAATACATCATACATAGGTCTCACTATCATTTATCATACAGTTTTCTGATTGAATGCTCTGATTGAATCTATTAAAATATTTGTCACACACCCCTCAAATAAAAACGTTTTTTGAAGATCTAGCTCTGATCTAAAACTTGATGGGGTTTCAAGTCCTCATCTTGCATCAAGAAGAGTTAGCAGCCTCAAAAAAATTATCAAGTTTTTTTGAAAATTTCATTTTGTAACCTATAATTTCTGAAATAATAGACTAATCGCCCAACAGTAAGCATTTTTGTGAAAAACGTAATCGAATCAATCAGTAAAGACGTATAAAATTTCCATGAAGGAACTTTTAATTTTATTTGAATTTTTTGAGGTATGAAAAATTCGACAAAAATTTGAACTCGAAATTTGGAAAAAAAAGCATAAAAATTGAATCTTATTTATTTATTTGTATTGTTCTTCCTGATTATTTATACAAGAATCGTTATATCTCTTAAAATATTTGTCAAAGACCCCTCAAATACAAACATTTTTTGAAGATCGGGCCCTGATGAATCTGGAGTTCCAGCTGTCCATTCCACAGATTATTCTGCCAATCAATAGTTTTCTAAGACAATTAAAAATGGTAGGATATCCTCATTTCCCAAAAAAATTAAATTAAACTAAGAAATTATCTCAAATTTCTCACTGAAAATGTTATTATGAAGGAAGCTTATAAATTATGACGACAATTACATGAATTCATGTTGACCTGAGATTTTGGCAAGCTTTCACGAAAGGTATTCATTTTACTCCAAGGTCATGAATAGTTGAATTATTGTTTGACAAAATCAACAAATCCGTAAAAATCCAATGTAGGAAAAAACAAGATTGGGTAGTTTAATCTTGATGATGACTGTTTGTTTTATGATATCAGAATCACTTTGAGATAGTGCAAGTTGAAATCGTAGGACCCACATTTTAGAATATTTTAAATACTATAGAGTCAGGTTTCTTGAATGGGCCAACTGAACTGATAGGTATTATTTAAGTCTTATGTAATTTTCACTAGTGGTATAAATCTTTCCATTTATCATTGTTCACATAAAATGAAAGACATGAGCATATTTGCAGTCTTAACGAAATATCTCAAAAAATTTACGTCATTTCGAACGGAGGAGAGTATAGAGCAGTGGAGTTATACTCGTATGTCAAATATTGACAAAAGCTGTGAAAATGTCAGGATTAACAAGGGCTACTCCTTGACTGATGCTAGTTACACAAGTATATGAAATTATTTTGTGGGCGACCTATTGTTGAAGTTACTTCTGTCTGAAGAAATTCTTTCTCTCTACATCGAGTTCAAGTCAAAATAAGGAAGAATAAATATTCTAATCTTCATATGGAGTTGAATTTCCTCAGTTTAATTGCATGATTAAGACGATTAAAATTTTTGAGCAACGTTCATGTTTACACTAAAGTTGGTTTTATCTGAATCTCTGATAACGACAATAGGGATTATATTGTATCAGCTATCTATAATACCCAAGAATCACAGATTTATTGGTTGATCAGGTGCTTAAATGAACAATAAACCTGCATTAACTTCGTTTTATGCTTTCATAGCATACCTTGAACCAGGAAGTTTTGACTTCCGATTTGTGGTCAGAAGAAGGAGTAATAAATTAAACATAATATCTATTGGAGAAAAAATTTGAATGCCAAATTTTGTGAACCAACATTTTTTGTTGGTACTTGGGATTTTAGAGCTGATTTTAACTCTATTTGGGATGTTAAATCTGTACATGCATTCCATGAACTCTACTTTTTGAGATAGATCAACTTATCTACCAATGTGGGTTTATTCAGTATATTCATTTATGAGAGTTCTGAAATTATTATATATTCATTACTGTAGGTACAATGGGGTTCAATACCACTAGCTCACTCAACGAAACTGAAAGAAGAATATAATACCATAGCTTTAGTCTTCAGAAGATGAAGTATCACGAACATCATTGAATGATTTATGTAGACTTAAAAATGGTAAACTTTTTTCTTGGGCAGCAAAGTTGTTAAAAGAAATATCCGTGTTTCTTGTGCCTCTGGGATAGTAGGGATAAAATATTGGCCTCAGAGAGAAAACATGGACGTTGGGGAAAAGAATGTCATTAACGACGCTTAGGTTGAAAGAAAAAAAATCATACTTCCTTCGTTATGTATAAAGTTGGGTATAACGAAGAAATTTGTAAAGGCTCTTGATAAGAATGGGTCATGTTTTGCATATATAAGGGTGAAAATGCATCAGTTGAGCACAGAAAAACTCAAAGAAGGGATATTTGACGGCCCACAAATAAGACAATTAATTAAGGATCCTGCCTTCATAAATTCAATGAATCAAGTTGAACGAGAAACTAGGCAAACATAAAGCTCAAAACTGTGTTGAAATAGTTAACAAGAGGCTTAATAGTTTCAAATCCTTAGGGTGCAATATGAGTATTGAAATACAGTATTAACATGGCCACTTAGACCATTTTCCAGAAAATTTAGGTGACATAAGTGAGGAACAAGGTAAAAGATTTCACCACGATATTGAAGTTATGGAGGAGCGCTACCAAGGAAGATGGGAAATGCACATGATGGCAGATTACTGCTGGAGTTTAAAAAGGAACTGTTTAAAAAAATTTTCAAGAATGCCACGGAAAAGAAGCTTTCGAAGTGTTGAGTGACTATTTGATTTCTCCAATGTTTTTTTCTTGTTTGTAAGTACGACATAATATTATATTTTGTATATCTAAAATAAAAATTTCGTTTCTACTTTTGTTTACTACGGATTTGAGTTGAAATAATGTAACTTATATTACTCCAAAATTGTTTATCTTAAACATTTAAGCTACTAGGTAAAAATGAATACGTTATTTGAATACAGGACATCAAATTGATCAGCTCACAAAACCTCGAAACCAAAACAGCTTTTCCCTGTGAATAAACTTAATCTCTGGAATAGGTGTACTCATATTCAAATATCGAATTCTACTAAAAATTTCACTCAACTGAAAGTGCCCTTGACACATTCCATTATAAATATTTCAGATGCTTCACCAGTCCAGTACAGCATCCCAGACTGAGACATAATGATGGATCCTTATGGTTACAATTTAATGAATTACGGGAATTATAAAATTGAGGTTAAATGTTTCATTATTCATCACGAACAGAGATTCCAATTCCAGCATTATTGAAATGACAATCCAACAAAATGCCATCTCTATGAAGTTATGTATTAACATAATAATTATTTTTGCGAAATTATATTTAGTTTGGTTTGAATATAAAATGATGAAATAGTTTTTTGGTATGTATCTCGGCCTATGATCTTCCTCTATAGTTGTGGAAGTCATCGACGTATAAAATACGCACTGGATAAAACAAACTCATCAATGAGGAGGCCCAATTTCAGGAAGAAGGGCCAAATAAACCAAAACACGAAACTAAGAATGATAAAGGTCATTGCAAGACCTCAACTAACATAAGGATCGGCAGCATGAGGCTATGCTGCCAAAATCCATATCAAGAAGATATAAGTGACAAGAAATAAACTGTTAAGAGCTGCAATGGATTTACCTGGGTTTCTAAGAAACCTACAAACAACAGAGACTTAGGTTGGGAACTGTCAGAGATTTCCTGCAAGTCAACATCCAAATATACAAAGAAAGAGACTCCCCTACTCAGTTTAAATCAAGTGACAAAAAGTCCAATCAACATAGTCATAGTTTGCAATTTTTTTAAACAGACTAATTCATTAAAACCAGTACTAAAAATGGGAACTGTTAACTTCCTTCTATTATTTTTATGTTTCACAGCTGATTTATTTCAAGAACAAATGATGGGTCAAGGTCATCTTAGAGGAATATGTAGTATTAATTACGCAATGATTTAATCATTCATTTGCATGTTGTAATATTCTTATTCTCAACATGTTGATTGTTGAATTTTTATGTAAATTTGTCTCTTGAACATGATCTTCACTTTATTGACTTCTCGAATTTAGAATACATCTATAAAACTACCTGTCTATTATAGTGAAATACAATTGAATGCGGTCTTAAATATGAATTATTATTTTTTTGCTATGCCGGATAGTTCTTATTGGGTTTTGAATATTTGGTAGGATATTTATAGGATAAGGAAAGAGATAAAAATATATAACAAACATTCGTGTATTATTACACAATTTCTTCCGTGAACGTGAACTCTTGTTCGCAAAATTGTTTAAATTCGCACTGCATAATGCGAATTTTTTACATATCATTAAATATTAAATTATAAAAAATTTCTTGAGATGAAAGGGTTTGGGAGACATTGGAAGATATTCCCATATTCAGGCCCCAAAATACTTTAATCGGATTTTGAGCTGATATTTGGGATTATTATTTCCATTAATGAACTGGGCATTTTAACAACAACTTAAAATCGACTTAGGATCTCCTCGAACATGTACAAATTAAAAAACTTGCAAAAAAACGACTACAGTATTTAAGTAACAAAAATTGTTTAAATGAAAAAACCTACACGAATTTTTTCTCCTTATTCAATAATTTACTCCCTGCTATACTATCTATGTTTCACCAAAAAAAAAAAAAATTCAAATTTAAACAGCTCCTTCTGGGTGTTACAGTTTCTTTGTCAGTAATTATATTACAGGGTGTTTCCTAAACATGCGGCAAAAATTCAGGGGGTTGTTCCTTGGACTATTTTAAGCATGTTTTGTCCTTGGATGATTTTTGAAAAACCTCTTTGTTTCGAAGATACAGGGCGAACAACATTTTTCATATTTTTAAAATTAATAATAGTTTAAATAAAAATGCGTACCGCACTGTGTTTACTAAGTAGGTACAATTTATTTTTAAATTTGTTTAACAACATTCCAATTACTAAAAACGGCCAGTTTTTTGACTAAAAATTGATAAGTGCAGATGGTAAAGGAATACAGATTAAACACGGTTTTCATTTGAATTCGTTTTGTGATGTATTAGCAATTTTTAGTCAAAAAACTGGCCGTTTTTAGTAATTGGAATGTTGTTAAACAAATTTAAAAATAAATTGTACCTACTTAGTAAACACAGTGCGGTACGCATTTTTATTTAAACTATTATTAATTTTAAAAATATGAAAAATGTTGTTCGCCCTGTATCTTCGAAACAAAGAGGTTTTTCAAAAATCATCAAAGGACAAAATATTCTTAGAATAGTCCAAGGAACAACCCCCTGAATTTTTGCCGCATGTTTAGGAAACACTCTGTATATCTTCATCACCATACTGCAAAATTCGCAGAAGTTCTCTGACCTGAAGCTATTATTTTCACAAGATTGACCTCTCGTGCATTTTTCGTCAACGGCTCTTCATAATTCGATTGTGTCTCTCAAACTGATTGAATAGAGAGCAAATACAGAACGATCTGAAGAATGTGACGATCCCGGCCAGTTGGAAAATTTACATTCAGCAAACCAGGTCATACAATGGGTGTGTTTACTAAAACGATCGAATATATTCATCATGAATTCAGGTTGTAATTTTCGTATGTGAAATTAAGCATATCAACTGTCCGAAATATCAACTTTGTATCAGATATAATTGCGAAAAATCCCTCAGAGTATTTCGTAAGAAGAAAGATCGGAAGAAATTGCAAAAATTTTTATAATTCCAGGTGATTTTGTGGAAACAAATTCTTTCGTGGATAGAAGAGTTTGATAAGAAGCAGAACTAACAGGCGAACCTCTAGTGAGCCTCTGTTCATCGTGTTTATTTGCAATATTTATTAGAATATTATATTAGGTTGTGTTGAAAGCAAATAAACTTTATTATTATTATTATTTCAAACCAGCTATTTTGGAAATGTTTAATGGATATTGGTGAAATTTTTTGTTGAATACTTGGCCAATTTTCATAGTTTCAGGTGTTCGAAGTGAAGTTGACAAACTCAAGAATTAAATACAGAATTTGTAGTAATTTCATACTTGGATGCGAAAGAATATGATCCCTACGAGAAACAATTATACGATTTAATATTTTTACAATCCATTGTTCTCATTTCACTGGCAATCTACAATTAATTACCTAGTGTGTGATAAAAACTGAAGAATTTCTATTTTTTGATTAAATAACCTTCAAAAGACGAGGTAAGTGTATCAATACTATCAATATGGGATTTTAACGATATTTCTGGGGAGTAAGAAGTTTTTTCAGTTACACTGTACCTACTGAGTTATCATGAAAAAAATAACAAAAAAAAAGTTGATTTAGGAGCTTTAGTACAACGCTTTTAGGAATTTTTTTCACGAAATTATGCTTGTATATTTTTCCTTCGATATAAATTATTTAATACATTTTTTCGAACAAAAATTTCAGGTGAAAACTTTCTGTTCCGTGACCTGCCATGAAAAAGATTGGCGTGATTTTTCCAACACAAGTTTTTTGTATTCTCTTGAAAAAATTCAGGATAAATCTGCTGAATTTTTGAATAACTCCCTACATTGCAGAGCCGCCGCCAGAATATGCATACCGGACATTTTGCCGGGGCGCCAAATTTTAAGGGCGCAAAGTCAGTTGATAAAACAAGACATACTTTTTGACACAAATGTTTTTTTTTAAGAAAATTCCTTTCTTTGAAGTAAAATGAAAATTTGCCAAGCGCCAATTCTATTGAAAGTAAAATCCACCTTTGAGAAATGCGTCGTGTTTTCACTATAAACTTCAAAGCGTTGTACTTTTAAACAATTCAGGGCGTTTTTTGATGAAATCGACAAAACGTCCATTGATAAATTCGACAGAAGCTCCTTCAAAGAAAATTCAAGGACCCTCAGTTCGAAAAAACAGAGCAATGGCGCTCAAATAAATAAATAACTTATTGAATCAAGAAATATTTAGTAATAAACGTTTGTTCTACAGAGCCCTCAGCTGCCAAAAACAATTTTCTCTGGTAAATAACAAAACATATTAATTTACAGCAGCCAATGAGATAATTAGGGCGGCGAATTTTTTTTGCCGGGGCACCAAAATGTCTGGTGCTGGCCCTGCTTCATTGGTGACCGGTGAGTTTTTTATTCACTCTAGAAATATTGTCGGTAAAGGAATATTCCAGTTGTGTACATCATATATCAAATTATCATCGGTAATTAAAAGACAAGGAATAAAATTTTTCGATTAGATATGGAGCATTTACAATTAAAAAATAGTCGTAACTCTGGCAACTGCGACTCTGCAATAAATTAAGTTCTTGGTCGAAAGCAACCAATTGATTTGCGGTATTAGCTGGTTTGTCAATCCCTAATGGTGTTAATTAATTATTTCTTTCGTTTACAACCAGCAAACCGTGTTTTCTACTCATTCCCAGAATTGGATTGTGAACAAAATTGTTATCGAATGTAGGCACGCACTATGTCCAATTGAAGAAATGACGAATTATACTTGTGTTTTACAATGAAGCGGCAAATACACCCTCATTCTAGTCGAATTATGAAACATTAAATAGGTTATTCTGCTCAAAGATTTGTATTTTTTTTAAATTTTGGGCAGATAATGGTTTTGAATGGTTCAAAGTCCCATCTATGGGGTCGCGAAAGTAAACTATAGTGCAAAATTTTTTGTGTTTTCCTTCTTTCAAGGGCGTTTACTCATATCTATAATGTGAAAAAAGAAGTTTGAACCAAATTTTTTTCATTACCCATTCGATTGTTTGTATCTTATACTGGCTGGTCCTGAATTGGAGTTACGAAGGAAAATGAGAGATTCTCTGGATAATTTTAAAAATAAAATGGCCCATAAACAGGAGCAAACGCTTTGTTTTCGAGATTCAGGGTGATTCTTGTAGTCCTACTTTTTTGTGATGATTAACCAGTTTATCGAATCTTCATTAATTTTCGCTACACTGTTGGTAAATAAGTTCCAAAACTTATGATCAATTTATTTATCACAGCTACCTAACTGGATCTTCATAATAATTTGGATTTTCCTGAGAATTTCTATAAGGAGCTACTACAAAAAAATAACCTTCCAGAAAAAATCCACCTTGTAGATTTACATTCCAAAATAGGATTTCACATAATGAAAATTTTAAATTGGAATATCTATGCCAATTCGAGTTGAATAACTTGTGAAGGGAAAGTGTTATGAGAGAAAAACTTGAACTTTAACACCTATATGATACAAAAAAAACAACGGGAAAGTAAAAACGAATGCTAAATCTCAGATGGCAAATATGGGGCGATGCCGAGAAAGCGGATAGATAAAGGAAAATTATAAACTTCGGACAAAGACGAGCTCGTTGTGCAATAAAAGTACTCATCTTGAAAGCGATAAAAAACTCATAAACCGTAAAGGGGTTCGATTTTTTACTGACATGTCGATTTCAAAGGAAAGTGAAATGATTGTTATTGGTAAATTTTATAGAGCAATTATCGTTCTTCGTCTTTGCGAGATATCTGAAATTTTATATTTTGAAAATTTTGGTGGAGGGGGGTAATTACCCCCATTTCTACGCCCTTGCCTTCTTCTATAGATTGAGAAATTTTTCTGATTTTGAGTGGGAACTGGTTGGATTCTTCAGTATATTTGAACTTCGAATTATCTTCTAGTATGTAGATACACACCGGAATTTAATCTCCAATATGTGACTCAATGAGTTTTTCCTCTGAGAAAACAATAAATCGCCGTTTCAACGCAGGAAATGTTCGTTTATCTCGGTACATGATAAATCCATTGAAAAAATGAAATGATGATCAAGACGAGAGCTAGATCATATCAGATTTCTTAATAAGATATCAATATCGCTATATTCAAACAAATTCGTAACTATATATTATTCAGAAATTTTACCTAGAATTTTCAGAATCTGTTTATCGACGACTCGTGGAATACTTTAGAAAAAATTTCGATATCATCACACCATTACAAGTTTATGATTTAAAGTTGTTCAAGTTTTATTTGATTTGGACTCTTGGTTTCTAGTCTTCAAAACTCATTGAATGCTGTGTGTTCCACTTCTTCATTGGTTGTTATCTAAGAAAATACTGTGACCTTAATTGCAGCACAGCCTGTATAACGATCAGCCGCGACTAATTCATTTTGTTAATTCAGTTGTGGATTCATTGTTGAAATAGTTTTCATGGTCCCTGCTCTGTTCATCGAAATATCAACCTGTTTATTATGTATAGCTACTGAAAGTGAACCTGGTGGTTTTACACTTCATTTCTTTTACCTTGGACCGACTTTAAGCATTTTAACTCCACTTTTCTCAATGACTCAACTGTCAACAAACGTGTATTTATAATAAATGGAAATAGTTCACTAGTGCAATATGATAAATCTATTATATTCTGAATCTGAGACGTATCTCACTTATTTGGATGCTAGAAGATCATTTAAATTCTGAGGAGTATGGTCAGATGAAAATCTGGTTTTACGGTTGAAAAATCCTACCAAATTTATATTAAGTGGCAAAGATGTTGTAATACGTTTTCACTTCATGAGGTTTTTGATTGTACTGGATTCTCTTTGACAAGATTTTGATATCATTCATATTTTTATAAGATTATGTAGTCTCCCTTATTGGAGTTTTGAAAGAATGATTGACAACTCTACTTGACAATTGATATTGAAGTAGTCACAACTTTCAATCTTATCTCAATAAGTTTTAAATAATTTATTTTGCAGAGCCCAAATAATAAGATTAGGAAACCGATTTTAACAAAGACTTATTATGTCCTCTATCCTTTTCACAGTTTAGGTTTTGGAATGTGATAAATATATTTTGTTTGGTTCACATAGATCCTGTTTCCCAAAAAAACGAATCTATTTGTTTTCAGGATGATAATCAAGGAGTCCATTAAAATTTTTTTTGCCAACGTAACTTCTATTGGTTTGAAGATCACTTGTTGTCTTATGTCACTGTTGTCTTATGAGCTACAGGGACCAGTTACTGTTTGGTTGAGATATAGTGATACTGAGCTCGTAACCCTAGAAAGTAGATCGATGTAACATGTAAACAGTTGACTGTTAATAAAATCCAAATGTTTACACGTTAAATATACAGTAAAATGAAGTTAATGCTCTTATTTCAAGAATAATCATATCATGAAGCAATCCCTGATCTTCAAGTCGCTCAGTTGAAAAAACATGGTTGAATTGAAAGCTTCAGATATGGCCAACGTATAAAAACTTAATTTTATCGACAAGGGGAATACTGATCAGATAAAGTGTGTAACCTATATTCAATACACACTCAAGTAACACAATACGTTCAGTTGGAAAGATATAATATCTTCTCCTGATTGTGTCAGTATCAATACGTTGTTGATTGGCACGATTACCATCAATTAATATTTATAATAGTGGTAGTCTGTTGACGATTGAGAGTATTTCTTTGAAATTTCAGCTGAAGGTTGGATAAAATCCAATACCGGGCGTTTCTCAGAATACTGGTTCTTCCCATCCATGCAGCACACAAGTGCAAGCAGATCCAGACAGCTAAACAACAATTTTATATGCATATTTGATTAACCCGCATCGCCATATTGTATCTAATCATTCTTATCTCCAAATGACATACATCTCCATTTGTTGACATGGAAAGGAGTCGAAATTATGATCTCTTCATTCCCCAGTTGTATATTTGTGAACAAATAATGCGTAAGAATGAAGAACATAAACAGGTTATCCCATCATATGCGATGCCACTTGAATAAGAATGAATTATTTAGTTTGTCATACCATCTCACAAAAAACTAAAGATTGTAAGTGGGTATTTTGTAAAATAGTGATATACAAAGACACATATTCAAACCAAATTATCAGAAGCAAGAAAACAGGGTGAAATATCCAAATAAATGAGAATATGTTGTTGAGGAAAAATGTGAAATATTTGAAGAGGTGATAGCATTATAGTACTACCATACACGAAAGCTGAGTCTACATTATTAAGTTTGTTGGATTAATACCGCATAAAATCTGCTTCTGGTTTATTAATTTCAATAAGAAACCTTTGGAATCGTTATTCGCGGAAATAACAAATCAACTCCACTAAAATAACTTTTCTCAGAAACAATGAGAGCTATGGAATTTGGTACAAAATTGGTTACTTATCGTATTGATCCTACATGTTCGAGGAAACGATCCAAGAATTGTTGAAAAAAAGGATCAAGGATACAATATTAAAAGAAATTATTTTTCGGGAAATCAAAAACAGACCACCATAAAAATGATAGCATATACCGGGTGTCCCAAGTTAGCGTTTAAAGCAATATCTGACTTATTCGACAAGATAATGAAAAAATAGAAAATTGCTTTGAATAACATCAAAGTACCTTTCTAATGATGTATAAAAAAAGTTCTTACGTTTGACAGCTATGTGGTAGCTACCCCTCACTTTTAATTTTCAAATGGCGCCCTTTGGATATTGTCAGTGAAAATTGCGTGTCATTCTATTTGAAATACAACGATAGCACATAATTGGTATTTTTTCAGTAATAACAATAAAAACATTAATAGTTTGTGACTTCTTTTGTTATTTAATTATCCTTATAAAAATGAAATGCCTCCACCCATGTTTGTACAAACTTCATATGTTAGAAGTAGATTTTTTAGTTTTTTGTTTTAAAAAAAACCAATGTTTTTTATAACAAAAAAATTGCTTTAAATGTTTCTTCGTTCTTTGAATTGCATAGTAAGTATTTTGGTTGCAATTCATACTCCACAAAATATTAATGTTTTTGTTGTTATTGCCATTTGAAAATAAAAAGTGAGGGTTAGCTACCACAGGACTGTCAAATGTACAAACCTTTTTTATACATCATTGGGAAGGTACTTTGATGCAATTTGTTTATTATCTTGTCAAATAAGCTAGATATCGACTGTATAACTTTGAACACCCGGTATTGAATTTTTACCAAAGAGTCGTATGAATTTTTGAATGCATCCTTTCTATTAGATCATTCTATTTTTGCGTTTACCTCCACAAATTCATGGCTCAGTTTGTTAACTACTTTTCCAATGGTTTGAGATGTTCTATCACAAAATAATAAAACCTAGTATGAAATTTGCGGTGTTTTCATAACAGTATTTCATGAAATTACTCTCCAGGTATATCAATACTAGCCACAACGTGAACCATGCAAAATTGATATATGTATTTTGTTTTGATATGAAGAACGTATTAGTAAGTGATGAAATCATCTGAATTGTTGCCCCACTTTATTACACAACTTTTTGTATGGGATAGTTATCTTTGGGCCTCTCCGCTACTCCGAAAAGATCTTAAAAAGTAATCCTTATTGATATAATAATTAATTAATTGAATAATAATCTGTTATGCAAACGTTCATTCACAACCGAACTCGTAAGTTAATAAACTACACCTGCAAAATATTAATTATTGAATTAACCTTAGAATGAATCATCGACTTGTAGTTGTAAATCAGATTATATATCGATATATTTCAGACAGAAACCAGATTGTCAAGATTCGCCTGAAGAGATCCTCAGCAATTTCTTTATTTGACTATTTCATTACGAAACAACTAGAACCTGTTCAATATTCATAACAACAAGAATCGGTAAGAAATCATTCTCCGAATACTAAATTGATCCTAGTAGCTACAAAAGAAAGTTCATTCGCGTTTTTACCGACCTTGTTGCTGAAAATTTCGCGATATTAGCTTGATGTTGAGTTGAGAAGTTTCTTTCATGAACACGTGAATAAGCAGTGTACAAGCTTACCCTCCAATTGTAAGAATGCTGTAAAATGTCAGTTAATTGCATGCACAAGACAATTTTTATAGCTCTAAGTATATAATAATTCAGTTCAAATCAACATTAAAATGAAATATTTGATCTCCTCTTGTACACTCTCCCTAAAAATGTCAATAATGTGGACTAAGTATATCCATTAAATATTTATTTTTCTAGTTACAGAAGAAATGAGCACGAAAGGAATCGGACAGAATAATTATAGCCCTTGCATATCACTCAGATGTCATATACATACTTTAGTCATCAAACTAGAATTTTCTTGTTGAGCTTTAATCGTATAATGAGACGCTAACAATTTCAAGAATACCATCTAATTTACAAAACCAGACGTGTATTTAAACCTCTCAAAATGCACATCATGCATGCTCATTGCAATTGTAGCAGATGAAACATTGTAGAACACAATATTAATCGTTTTCGTTATAATAGACCTCACAATTTCCAGTTAGACACTATGATCACTTGAATAATAACTCCGAGAATATGAGAAGTCTCAACTCAACAACCAATTATCCTGCTACCTACAAGAATGTATCTCAATAAAAAAATAGTTATTGAATCAATACACGTAATTCAGAATTATGTATTAGGGGATTTCCTCATATTACTGATGGACTTTGGTTTACGTTTTGTCTTGTAACCATTTATGCCTGATACCAGATCCCAACAGCATTTCCAAGAAACTTTTACGTAATGGAATCTGAACATTCTAAACAGGAGATCCAATTCTTGAATTCCCACAGTTAAGCGTACCTCATTTGAATTTATATCAATACGTTCATGTTTATTCAAAATATTTATTCTTCATTTTTGCATAAGAAAGAAAGAGAACTCACGAACATAAAACGATCGATCAGTGGTCAAAGATCACTGGATAATTTATTTGATCAGCTTAAGTGACAATATTTCAATTATAAATCATTTAAAAGTTCTGATCTATTATTTGAAATAATACATTTACATTCATTAGAGCAGTTGAGTTCGTTCGTCACCAGATAATTGATTTTTAGAAAACTTCAACCCTTTCATGAATGGAATATTTTGAAACGGATTTTAAGCTCAAAAATGTTGCCTATATTGGGCCAATTGAAAAGTCCCCGGTCTGATGCACAGATGGCGGTGCTGTTATGAAATAGATATAATTTTTTAGTTAGTACCAACCTTCAAACGATTCGTGTCAAAATTTGACAGCATTCCGACCATTAGTTTGAGAGATATTGCGTTGTGAATGTAACTACTTTTGTTATTTGAAAAAAGGGAAAAAATACAGTTGAATCGAAATCTTGCATTAATGAAGAGTTTCCGGGGTCTGTATCAGGAAAATCAACCATCATTGCTTGGTATGCTAAGTTTAAACCTGGTGAAATGAGCGGCGAACGCAGTGGACGCCCAAAATAGGCTGTCACCGACGAAAAAATCAAAAAAATCTACAAAATAATTTTAATATGACCGTAAAGTGAAATTGATCGAGATGGCAGACATTGTGAAGATATCATCTGGACGTGTACATCATATCATTCACGAATATTTGTACATGAGAAAGCTGTGTGCAAAATGGGCGCCACGCGAGCTCACAATCGATCAAAAGCAACAACGTGTTAATGATTCTGAGCAGTGTTTGAAGGTGTTTAGTGCAATAAACCTGAATTTTTGCGTCGTTATGTGACAATGGATGTAACATGCCTCCATCATTTCACTCCGGAGTCCAATCGACAGTCAGCTAAATGGACTACAAATGATGAACTGAATCCAAAGCGAGGAAAAACGCAACAGTCAGCTGGCAAGGTTATGGCATCAGTATTCTGGGATGCGCAAGGTATAACATTCATTGATTACCTCCAAAAGTGCCAGACCATCAACAGCGATTATTATATAGAGTTATTGGATCGTTTAAAGGTCGAAATCGTTAAAAAACGGCCCATTTGAAAAAAAAAAGTGCTGTTTCATCAAGAAAATGCGCCGTATCACAAATCAATAAAAACAATGGCAAAATGGCATGAATTGGGCTTCGAATTGCTTCTGCATCCACCGTATTCGCCAGATCTGGCCCCCAGCGACTTTTTCCTGTTCTCAGACCTCGAAAGACTGCTCGCTGAAAAGAAATTCAGCGATCACTTTTTCATTGGCGCTGAATTTCTTTTCAGCGAGCAGTCTTTTGAGGTCTGAG
This sequence comes from Harmonia axyridis, assembly GCF_914767665.1. Lineage (NCBI taxonomy): Eukaryota > Metazoa > Arthropoda > Insecta > Coleoptera > Coccinellidae > Harmonia > Harmonia axyridis. Next base: position 6,524,286 of record NC_059508.1, read on the forward strand.
AACAGGAAAAAGTCGCTGGGGGCCAGATCTGGCGAATACGGTGGATGCAGACTGAGGTCTATTTTGAAGCGAAAGACAAATCGTACTAGAAAAATGGTATCGAAAAGTTGGAAGATCGCTATAATCGTTGTATCGCCCTCGAAGGCAACTATGTCGAATCGAATTTTGTCAAAAAAAAATGTGTTTTACTATGGTAGACCGGGGACTTTTCAATAGGGGTATTAAGTTGCAAATGCTTCTGATGTAGGAAACTCAGATTTTCCTTTTCAACATAAAGCTGCAATTAACTAGATCTCAATATTTCGCATTCCACTTTTGGTGAAAATCAATATGAGGATTCACCTTGACTCATGAGTGCGTTCAGGAGAAATTCAGAAGGAGAGAAAAACTTATTTTGTTACACCAATTGACATTTTTTCATTCACTAGAAATTTTTAGATCATAAAAACCTCTAATTTTTGTTTTCATTATGAATCTCCACAAATTGCATTGGACTGATGATTACATTTTTAGAGACAATAAGTTTCGTTAGGAAATTTCAATTGTGCTATTTAGTGGTTCCAATTGCAAGAACCAATTGTTGGTAAATAAAATTGAAAAAAACTGGTCACTTATTTCGGTGAATGATAATGAAATGTGTCTAATTGGTTTCAAGAATAATATCGAAAGAAAATTGAATCGATTTATATAAATGGGATATTAATTTCTTTATAATCATCATTTTTCCATTGGATTATATCACATCCTGGCCTATGTGCCCTTGAGTATTTGCTACTGTCCCACAACCTTCATGCCTCAATGAAAATAGCGACTATGAAACAGTTTTCATATTCCACAACATTTATGTAATCATTTCTCTCTTCAAAATGATCCAAAATAGTTCCTTTGAAAACTAACAGACAGGTAAATAGGCTCCATCTAGATAACAGGATTCTGAACCTTCAATTATGTCTCATAATACATTATTAATTCAGTGAATCGCTGATTTTTTCTCTATTAATCATTTCCAATAGATTCGTTCGGGATTCTAAGCCCACTTGGTTTTTCCACAGTTTATGGGATGATCAATGATGAATACAGGTGCATTATTTGGAATTTACTTTGTTCCTTCAAACAATGATTTGCTCACACCCTGTATAATTTAATGGTTAAGGTATTCTTGGTTCCGGCTTCCAATGGCAGTTCAGAGAATCTGCATTTGTCATTTTTTAACATCTGACTCTGAGGTTTTTCACCGGATTATCAGAATAATCTTACCGAATAAGATTTATTTATCTCAAGTTTTATATTTTTCAGAAATCTTCAATTATCTTTGTGTCATAGTAATGAATTGAATTTTATCATAATAAATAGTTATCTCGAATATAATTCTTAGACTAAAATGGTTCAGGTTTGTTGGATAATTCGAGAGATGTATTCACAAACGCTGTGTAGGACAAATTAAAATTCGGATTCTAAGAATTCCCACCATTTCGACCGATAAATACGAAAAGTTTCCCGAATAATCGAAATTAAAGGTCAGCTGAAGAACTAGTCTGAACTATACATTGATGATGTTGATACTATTCATCAAAATTCAGAAATCGTGTCGTAGGTATATTTTATCATCAATAACATTCAGGAATCACTTTATTATTTTTTATTTCATTAATCTCCACCCTTCTGTCAGTTTCTTAATATTCTGGCTGAAGCAGAAGTGGTGCTTCAAAATATATTGAAACTTATAAGGAAAAATTTTACGAAAATGAAAAAGACATTAATTTCAAAAATTTTGAGATAGTTAAATTTGATTTTTCTTTGTATTAAGTTCGTTTGATGGTTCAAAATGAGATAAGGTTAGTTTGGTTTGAAGTGATTCGGAAAAAAATTGTAATACATTTTTCTGAACCCAACTGGGAAAAGAGTCATTTCAATTAGAAAGTTTATATTTTTATGTTTATGTTTGGATCTATTCTAAAATTTTTCGAAATTTAATTTATAGAGATCCATATCATACCAATCTCCAAGGGTATAATTGATGCATGAATGAAAAAGTACTCATCATTTTTTTTCATACTATTTTTCTACTCATTCCTGAACATAAACTGGGTAATTTCAGTGAGGGGTTGATATTATTTTATAGAACAATTCCAGAGGGTTATTATTGGAAATAATGGAACAGTTCATCTGACGCCAACCATAATCGGAGTTATTGTGCGGAAACATAAAATTCTGTAACATAAAATTTAGTTTTTGTACTACCACTGACTGGGAAGTTTTTGAGGGAGGGGCCACCACTGGCGGATCTGGGTAAGGGGGATTCTGATGTTAATATCGAAAAAAAAACATGTGAAATATGAACGAAGCTGTTCCAAAAATCAAACATTAGTCGATAAGCTTTTTGACGAGAAGTTCTCTGACAATTTTATCGTTAGAATGGCAACTCAGTGGTACCTGCCATATACACCTCCATCTCCATCTCACAGTGGTGACTTTGCCATCTCTTGGGAAGGCAAATATACACCACAGCTGGATGAAATACAACATTTTTCGCTATTCTTCTTGTTTCAAGTTCCTATAATAGCTATTGTTCTTCATTTATTTCTATTTGCGTAGCTCTTACAGATTCATGACTGCTCCAATTCATGTTCTGAAATATTCAAATATTTTTCTCGGTCTAGTGTAATATATGAGCAAACTCGGAATAATAATGTAATAACAATTTAAACACGTACTCAAGATGGACAAAACCAACTGAAACAAATCAAAACGTCGATCTGACCTCACCTAAATGTTAGAATTGGCTCATAAAAAATGTGTACATTACGATGATCTTGAACTAGAGTTCATTCCTCTTTATTTAAAACACTTTTACCGATTGTGTATTCTAAGAAAAAGTAGGTGCGACTGCCCCAACATGGAATTATCTACAATAATATATCTACTAGTATGTGGTGTCTAGGTGTTGTAAACAAAAACCGTTTTCAATTTCGACAATAAATTAGGTCATTTATGAATGAACCGGTTCTTGATCATGGAGAACGTATTGTATCAATGAATACATTACTCTTAATCAAGTTTCAGTGTCTTGACATAAATGGTCTTAGTGAGTAATAATAATAATGATTATATTCTTCTATCACTCGATAAAATGGCAAGGTTGATCTGTTGTTTGGTATCAGCTTAAAAGGGGCAAGAAAAACAGAGATTTCGTGGAATACTCGATAGTATTTTTCAATGACGACCACTATTGGCAATCTTCCAGTCAGCATTTCGTTTTATTCTTCATTAGTGGACAGTTGAGAGTATTGAGGACATTATGTATGAAATAGCGAGCTCACAATCGATCAAAAGCAACAACGTGTTAATGATTCTGAGCAGTGTTTGAAGCTTTTCAAGTGCAATGAACCTGAATTTTTGCGTCGATATGTGACAATAGATGGCTCCATCATTCCACTCCGGAGTCCAATAGACAGTCCGCTGAGTGGACTTCACACGATGAACCGAATACAAAGCGAGGAAAAAGAAAACAGTCAGCTGGCAAGGTTATGGCATCAGTATTCTGGTATAATATTCATTGATTACCTCCAAAATGCCCAGACCATCGACCGCGATTATTATATTGCGTTATTGGATCGTTTGAAGGATGAAATTATTAAAGAACGGCCCCATTTGAAGAAAAAAAGGTGCGGTTTCATCAAGACAATGCGTCTTGTCACAAATCAATGAAAACAATGGCAAAATTGCATGAATTGGGCTTCGAATTGCTTCTGCGTCCACCGTATCGCCAGATCTGGCCCCCAGCGACTTTTTCCTGTTCTCAGACCTCAAAAGAATGCTCGCTGGAAAGAAATTCAGCGCCAATGACGAAGTAGTCGCCGAAACTGAGGCCTATTTTGAAGCGACAGACAAATCGTACCACAAAAATGGTATCGAAAAGTTGGAAGATCCCTATAATCGCTGTATCGCCCTCGAAGGCAACTATATTGAATAATGTATCGAATATTGCCAAAACAATGTGTTTTACTATTGTAGACCGGGAATTTTTCAATTGGCCTGTTCACTTTCCTTGAAAAAAATCAGTCCTTGAAATTTGTTGAACTAAAAAAAATCAGTATTTTGAACCTTTTTTATCGAGCGGTATCATTCTCCACTCAAAAATTCAGTTTCGTAAAATAAAGTTTGCGAGTAAATCTTAGGAAGTAACAAGATTACTACACTCAATTGTTTACGTTATCACAGCTTTATGGGTGTCATTCAAACATTCTACTACATTTTATCTGTTGATATTGTACGAGATCTTGTCGTGAAAATCAAATATCGCAAATTATCAAGACGACCTATAAATTCATGTCAAGTACCCATTACACTATATTTCTTGAGAAAACAATGTGGCAAACAATGACGCCAAGAATAAATCAGCGAATACGTCGATGTAACAAAGTGATAAAGATAGTGCATTATCAATATTGGCAGGAACTTCAGAATTAATCTATAAATTCGTAAAATGATGAGGTGAAAAGATGGATCTAATTCTATACCACCCTGCCATTTGGTCATTTTTTGACAGAATTCCTTCCTGATCATTTTTTTCAGCTTACATAACAAAATAAACGTTCGCTCATTTATTGAAATGGTCAGTTAACACCTTCATTATTTGTTTTATTATTCAACACTCCGGTATTTTCGGATTTTGTTGACTGCTATTAAGAAACTCTGTTAATTTTAAGCGAACGTCAGATATTTTCACCTTGCATTTTCTCTATTCCGTAAATAATTTGAAGATTACGAAGGAGAAATCATATAATACTCCAATGATAGATCACTTCATGAAGTTCCTTCGGAAATTTTATTCTGCAACATCCAAAAGGTAACTAGATCTCAGTAAGAACAGTTTACACCTCAGCAAGCACCTTATGAAAATAGGATTATCAGAAACTGACGAGTATAGATTCTTTAGGGAGATGGAAGAAACTGCCGAAGACTTGGTCATATAATTCGTCACCAAGACAACGCAAAAATGGTTTGGACGAAAAACCTCCTTAAATTGAAAGGTGAACAGTAACCTTAATGTACCTCCTTTGCAGTGATCCCAGTCTCTGATTATCCTTTTAGTGTATCGTCTATTGAAGATTGACGACAACCATGGCAAATTCGTACCTCCTTTGGGGGGTTTGAACTAATTTTTGGATATTCATTCCTATCCAGTCTCTTATGTTCTTCATCCAGAAGTGTTGAAGTGTTGCCTCCTTCCTGGTGCAAGTTTTCCCTTTATTTTGTCCTTTATAACCAGCTGGAGCAATTGGTATTGATTATCCCTCAACACGTGTCTGAAACGTTTTTCGTCTTTTAATAGACATCAATAGCTCACTATCTGCATTAACACTGTCTAGATCCCTCTCATTCGACACTTTCTCCATTTGATAAATCTTGAGTATCCTGCGAAAGACTCACATTTCAAAAGCTTCGCTTCGCTCAACAGTTGCCACCTTGACTGTCGAAGCTTTCATCCAATATGAAAGAACAGAGTATTTACATTTAGCATTTAACCATTCGATGACGGAGTCCAAGGATGTTTCAGAAGTCCTTTCATTCGCTCATATACTGATCTAACATTATTGATCCTATTTCGATATCTGGGTCTGGACTGTCTGATCAAGATCGACGTCTAAGACTTATGGCCATTAGAGACCGATTTGTGACAACTCGATCTTTGACTGATGAGTGGTTAGGAGAACAAGGCCATCCTGTAACTGCCCGAACGGTTTACCGCCGCATAAGGTCTTTTGGACTGCAGCATTATAGACCCCATCTTGTGTTACCTCTGACGGTTGAGCATCGCCGGCAAAGATTACAGTGGTGCACAGAACGTCAACATTGGAATGTGGAATGGCATCAGGTCGTCTTTTCTGATGAATCTCGATTCTCCTTGGGTGCACATGATAGCCTAAGAAGAGTTAGACGACGTCTGGGAGAAAGACGTGAACCTTAGTTTGATGTTGGGCGTCATGTACACCGGATAGTAGCCGTTTTGGTATGGGAAGCTATTTCACATGCAAGTAGGTCACCTTTAGTCTTTATTCGTGATAACATGACAGCGTTGCGTTACCTTAAAAAAATAGTGGAGCTACATGTTCTCCCTTACCTTAAACGGCTCGAGAATCCAATATTTCAGCAAGATAATGCCCGACCTCATGTTGCCAGAGTTAGTTAAAACTTTTTCGGAGCGACCCATGCGAATCTTTCGCCATGGTCGCCCAGATTCCCCGATCTTTCGCCCATAGAGCATGTTTGGGTCATCATGGGTAGAAGGCTTGGAAATTTACCCCAACTCCACACGGACTTTGAAGGCTCTGAGACATGAAGTACGGATAGCTGAGGATTGTATCCCTCAAGAAGAAATAGACCATCTTATTGCATCAATGCCAAGACATGTTGGGAAGTGTATAGATAATCGCGGTGGACAAACAAATTTATTGAAAAAATTATAAACCCTTTGTTGGGTCAAGTGAATTTCACACAAACCTTACGGGCAGTTGAATATTCAGAGATACGCATTTAGGTCGAAAAACCAACCCCAGCAGGTACAGCGAGGGCTAAAAATAGAACAAGAGCATCCTTGGCGCCATATAGGCGCTACATATGGTCACCCTGAAGTCACATCTAAGGGCAAGGAACGAAGACGTGGACCAATCAGGGACCTGGATTGCGCTTTGGTATGCAAAATCCAAAGCGACGCTCAACATCCCCAGGAAATAGGGGTACCATATTCAGTACGCTCGTAGCTGTTACCTTGTAAACACATAACTTGTACAGCCAAATTCAATATATTAGTTAAAAAATCCGGTGTTTCATTATCCCAATTTAATAGAATTACAGTTGATCGATTCAACCAAAAACACCCTTCGTTTTTTTTTCTCCGAATTTCAATCATTATTTACTCCTTGCTATATCTATGTGTTACCAACAAAAAAAATTAAAACTTTAACAGCGCCTTCTGAATGTTGCAGTTCCTTTGTCAGTTAGTATACATATCAATAAGTTCATTACCCATTAGGCTGAACTGAAAACTTGCTTCTTGATTTTGTTTGCCATCCTTGGTATCGAACTCTAAATAGTAAATCAAGCAATATAAAGATGTATAGCATAATCATGCATGCAATGAATAAACTGCATATTTGTCCTCCATTAGTTGCACTAAAATATATCCTTTAGATAAGAATCAGCACTTGTAAGACGATCGAAGGTCACTAAACGTAGCAACCTGGCCTTACCCTTAATATGAATTGTGCAATTATTTCAAACAGAGTCAGAAGCTATGGCCACTTTGTTGATAACGCAAAAGTATGAGTGTGTCTCTATTATGTCACCGTATTAGCCATTCAACGCAGGTATCGATTATATTGCAGCTATTACAAAATGAATGATAACACCATATAGTTTCAAGAATATCAAACAGAAACGAAATTGATTCGTTGATTCAATTTTTTTTTTATCGGAGCATATTAGAACGTCTCAGATGATCATATAAAATAATTTGTATGTCAGGTAGGTCTGTTGAAGAAGTTGATATTTGACATGATTCCTCAAATTTAGAACAAATTAGTTTATAAATGAAAGAAGTTTTTCCTAATGGACTAGTTTAGTGATGTTGATAATACTATATTTGACTCGATAGAATTAAAATATAGATCAAAACTGATAAATCAGTGAAAAAATTTTTTAAATCCATCAATAAATGACTGAGAAATAGATTATTTAAATTTACGTATTTTAGCGTGGATTGCTTTGGTCTGTGACGTCACGGCACTGGCCTGTGATCGCTACACCATAAATTACGTTTAAATACTTAGCCGCGCCAAGGCTCTCGCGCCGTTTGTAGTTGTACAGTGTAGTTTTAACTCGAGTTTTGTTTTTATGTCACCATATCCATAATGGAAGAAGGCTTCGGGAAAGCACAAAGTGACAATTTGCCTAATAAGATATTTTTGCAGTGATGGAGTTTTCTTCTTCAAATCCATCTTATGTCAGTGCTGAAATAAAAGGGGTTAAACTTTTCAAGTAAGTATCTACTTTTGAGTTTGCTTCATCATGGTTCAACTTATAACGATGATTTATTTGAAAAACGTTTCATAAACAGTTTGTAGTTGAGTACTGGTTGTTGAAGTCTATCAATGGCAAAACATATTTATGTGAGGAGTAAATAGTAAAAAGAGAAAAAAGTAATTTATATGTATGTATATAGTAAGTTATTTCAGCCATCGTATAACGAACAAAACACGACACGAACGGCACAAGTGATTGTACACCAATGAATTCGTAAGCACTCTGCGAATACCAGTCGTCTAGTGTGTGACGTCAAGACACTTACACGTATTATGAAATTATTCTTCCAAGCGCAACTTCAAAGTCCCATAACTTTTTCATTTCTAGAGATATTTCAATGATTTTTCCACATTTTTGTTTTATTTTACTTAATTTTTTAGAATTAATCCTTAACAAAAAAATGAAAACTAGTCCATTGAATGATCCTCACTGAATTTTGTAAGAACAACAACTATTTCTTTATGAATTTTAGAATAATGGGTAGATATTTCTTCAATTTTTCAGAAAACAGAATTTCGTATGGATATAAATTCAGAACCATTTTTAAATAACCCTGAAAATTTCAAGTTTGAAAGTTACCGTGAACACCGCTGTCAGACAGTCAGAAATATGAGAGATCGAATAATACGAAAGTCATTTATTCTTGAATGAAAACAAAATTTTAGCTTCACTTCCACTAGTTTGAAAAGTACATGGTAGTTTTAGTTTAATTTACACAAAAAACAAATGTAAAAAGTAATTTTTCGAAAATATTGTATTATCAGTATGGAGAAAACGTCAAATGATAAAATTATTTTGGATACAACACTGAAAAAACGAATGTAATTCTCAAACAAAAAAAAATTAAAAAATCAAGCAGTAGAGTTAATTAATTAATAATTTTAATGTGGAGATTGTTTCATCATTATGATAGAAATTAGAAAAATTAAATGAAAATTTGAGTACTGGGAAATCGAATTGAATTTATATAGATATTCGCCCCACTTGTGATACTAAATCTGAAACGTATTCGTGTATCATAAGTTGCCTAGCGTAAAGTGAAATGATGCAGTGGCTCGCATGAATCAGGTCAACGGGTATATTTCCATTCATTATTGCTATACAAGGTTATAAATTTTTGTGCAAAACTGATATGAACCCAATATTTGGCACTCACAAATAGCATTTATAAATTTATGTCATAATATTGCATTCGATTTGAGTTTCACATTTCACGAATATTCTTTCGATGGATTGATTGTTCAATATTTTAAATGAAACTCAAATGTGTTCTTATCCTGAAAAAATAGAAATTTAATTATTTATTGAGTCTTAAGTAATGATTTAAGAGGAGATCATAGTATAAAAATGCTCCATATGAAATGGGACGTTCTATTCAATCTCGCCATGTATTATATTCTCATCTGTCCGAGAAGAATAACTTTCAATTGTAATATTTAATTTGAAGTCATGAGGTCTGTCAATGTTGTCACGAGACTTGATTTGTGTTATGACTGTTATAGAATTATTTGGACAATAATTCATCTCAATAATTGAAAAGGAAATGTTTCATTGTTCTTGGAATGTTTCAATTTGATCTCAATACACTTTATCGCATATTTTTGGTTAAATCGTGGGTACAAAACTAATAATTAAATATTAATAACAGATCAATATGTAAATATTCCTGAGAACCCAGCTTGTGAAAACTCTTTCAGATCAAATATACAAACAAGCACGGCATAATTGTTATCCTAAGAAATAGAGCAAGAATAAATTACACTTTGGTTTCAATTCAAACAAATATGAATGTCCATTTTATTCAATAAAAATAAATTGGAAAATTATACACTTGATACCAGATTTGTCGTCTCACTGCTAGAAATTGTTTGGACGCCTTTCTTTCTTATTCGATTTTAATGTGGAATTTTCGCTTGTAGAAAATGTATTATGAAAAGTCATATCAATCAGTTTTCATCAAAAGTACATAATCTTGGAACAGGGAAGACTCACTTAGTTGATTATCAATCCAATTTTCTACTCTCTTGAATTTGAATTTGGTTCCTACGAGCCCACTAGGAATATTGAGAATATTTACTTCATTTCACTGAGTGATTATTTAAATCAGTAATATTAGTATTATTGAAAAGTCCCAGGTCTGATGCACACATGGCGGTGCTTGTATTAAATCCATATAATTTTTAGTTAGTACCAACCTTCAAAAGATACGTGTCAAAATTAGACAGCAGTCCGACCATTACTTTGTGAGATATTGCGATGTGAGTGTAGCTACTTTTGTTCTTTGAAAAAAGATGGAAAAAAAGAATCTCGTGTGCTGATAAAATATTACTTTTTGAAGGGAAAAAATACAGTTGAAGCAGTATCTTGGCTCGATGAAGAGTTTCCGGGGTCTGCATCAGGAAAATTAACCATCATTGATTGGTATGCTAAGTTTAAACGTGGTGAAATGAGCACCGAAGACGGAGAACGCAGTGGACGCCCAAAAGAGGCTGTCACCGACGAAAAATCAAAAGAATTTACAAAATAATGTTGAATGACCGTAAAGTGAAGTTGATCGAGATATCAGACATTGTGAAGATATCTTCTCAAGGTGTACATCATATCATTCGCGATTATTTGTACATGAGGAAGCTATGTGCAAAATGGGTGCCGCACGAGCTCACAATCGATCGAAAGCAACAACGTGGTAATGATTCTGAGCAGTGTTTGAAGCTGTTTAAGTGCATTAAACCTGAATGACGATATGTGACAATGGATGAAACATAGCTTCATCATTTCAATCCGGAGTCCAATCGACAGTCAGCTGAATGGACTGATGTGGACGATGAACCGAATCCAAAGCGAGGTCAGCTGGTAGGGTTATGGCAACAGTATTCTGGGATGCTCAAAGTATAATATTCATTGATTACCTCCAAAAGGGCCAGACCATCAACAACGATTATTATATAGCGTTATTGGATCGTTTAAAGGATGAAATCGTTCAAAAACGGCCCCATTTGAAGAAAAAAGGTGCTATTTCATCATGACAATGCGCCGTGTCACAAATCAATGAAAACAATGGCGAAATTGCATGAATTGGGCTTCGAATTGCTTCTGCATCCACCGTATTTGCCAGATCTGGCCCCCAGCGACTTTTTCCTGTTCTCAGACCTCGAAAGAATGCTCGCTGGAAAGGAATTTAGCGCCAATGAAGTGAACTAATCGCCGAAACTGAGGCCTATTTTGAAACGAAAGACAAATCGTACTACAAAAATGGTATCGAAATGTTGGAAGATCGCTATAATCGCTGTATCGCCCTCGAAGGCAACTATGTTGGATGATAAAATCGAATTTTGCCACAAAAATTTGATTTACTATGGTAGACCGGGGACTTTTCAATTGGCCTGTTGAAGCTGTAGGAACCGAAGTGCCTACATTCAATAAATTGTCAAAAAAAATTGAGTGACGAGAAGAAAACAGTAACAAAGCATAAAAAGACATTTTTCAATTTTTTGACTGTCTGTAGACGCTAATCTCTGAAAATTCTGCACGAATTTTAGCAGTTTTCAGAGTTGCGTAAAATTTTAATTTAATTTGAAGTAACCTATCCATTCAAATAAGATTGAAGTCACAAAGTTATCGCAATTTCAAGATTGCATAGATATGACCCAGGAATAGAATGACATCCCAGAAAAGTCTGAAAATAGATTTTTTCTGTTTATTCATATAGCTAACGAGTTTTTTTCTATTCTTTTCTACTTATCTGCATTGATAAGTTGAATCAATAAGCGATCTATTGTGATAATTGAAAAATACTTGGTTCATGATGATCTTTCATATTCACATCCTTTCAAATCTGAATGTCTTCATTTCAATTCAGATAATTTCGAGCTATCTATTTATGAATATAAGAATTCAATACAATACAATGTAATATACGCTGCAGAAAAATGTTAAAAAAGCTGCAAATTTTGCAATTTAAATGAATGTTGCTTTATTATTTTCAATGATGAATCTTTGGAATCGGTCGAGTGAAAGAAAAATTAAACCCCTCATGAAAATCTCAGAGACAAAAGGGACTACATTTTCGTGGGCAATTATTTTTGGAAAGAAAATGTAATTATCAATAAAAAAGGCGAATTTGAATGTAGAATGTCTATCTTAGATTATTCGATGCCGATATACATATAACGATCTATACTGCGCAAAATAATAAACATTCTGAAAATCTCAATTTCAATGAAAGTTAACTCTACATAGACTTTATAACTCATTTTTTATGTTCTCTCGGGAAGGTTTCGAACGAAACAAGACACATTTAATAGAAGAAAAATTCAGGATTTCACCGAATCTTATGTGAAAGAAGAGAAATAAACAATTTTCAAAATACTGGAATGCTGATAAGTGATTTAATACTTGGTATTTCCAACCCTTGCGTTAATTACAGCTCGGCAACGACGGTTCATACTCAAAATGAGTGATCTTGAAATGTTCTGTTCTAATCCTTCCCAGATTTCTCTGAGTTGGATTCCTAAGTCATTAGAGTAGCTGGATGATTTTCTGAACTTCTCAGCCTTCTATTGAGGTTGTCTCAAACCTGCGGATTGAGATCTGGACTTTTTGCAGGCCATTCCATTGGAGAGACTTCAACCTCTTCAAGGTACTCCTGAACGATGCGCGCACGATGGGGTCTAGTATAATCGTCCATAAAAATGAAATTTTCACCAATGTATGGGGCAAATGGCACTACATGCTCTTCAAGAATGTTCCTTATATACCTATCAGCATTCATAGCTCCATTATCAAAGACCACTAGGTCTGTGCGAGCAGTCAAAGATATTCCACCCCATACCATAATCGATCCTCCCCCGAAACCAGTAGTATTCAGGAAATTGCACTGAGCATATCTTTCATGTGGACGTCTGTATACAAGGGAACGTCGATCACAATGGTAGAGGCAGAATCTAGACTCATCTGTGAAGAGAACTCTTTCCCTATCAGCCTTTTCCCAATGGATATGCTCTCTCGCAAAATCCAAACGCGCCCTTCGATGGGCTGGGGTAAGAGCTGGGCCTCTTGTCGCGACACGAGGCCTTAAATCATATTCTCTGAGGCGATGTCTTATTGTCTGAGTGCTAATTTGCACCCCATGAGTTTGCTCAAGCTGATTTTGAAGGAGGCGAGCGGTTGCAAACCGTTGTCTCAACGAAGAAACTCTCAAGTAACGTTCTTGAATGGCAGTTGTTACCCGTGGTCTACCCTGTCCTGGTCTTCGGACATTCATACCTCCTAAATCGCTGCAACATTCTGGACACACTTGTATGGGAAACTCCAAACCTTTCTGCAATTCTTGTGTATGTCCACCCTTCTTCTCGCAAAACTACCACTTGGGCACATTCCTCTTGGGTCAAATTGCGTGTTTCGCGTTGCATAGCGATCGAGTGTAGAAAATCAAACGAAAGAAAAACTATTGATCACTAGAATTGATCGAGAACAACCTGCTGGGAAAAAACATATGTATTGAAGAAAAACGTTGAAAGTGGATAACATATGCATGCATAATTCTGATAAAAATAATTATCATTGAGAACACCTTCAGTTGTAGAATAAATTTGAGATTTCCATAATGTGCGTTAATTTTTTTGCGCAGTGTATATCAATAAAGACAAAATCGAACCTTACAAGAAAATTATTTGAAGAAAGTAATATGTAAATGGTATGATAATAAAAGTATAATTCTGTTTTTATGATATACAGGGTGGAAGGTGTAACATGAGTGGTTGGCCATAGCCTTATGGTGAATGCAGGTCAAACAGGCCTTCCAGAAAAGTAGCTTTTTGTGCATCCTAAGACTTAGTTTCGGAGATACAGGGTGAATAATGAAAATAGGCCTAAATTGTAGATGAGAAATGAGACATGAGAAATGTGCTTAGAACAAATTTGGTTGTAAGTTAATTTGGTTATAAGTTAACGCTTTGAAGTTTCGTGGCAAAATATCATAAATAGGAATTAGAACAAACGCGCAAAATCTCCCGATTGTTTATTTATCTCTAAAAATTCAACTATCCGCAAAATTTGTACCGAAACTATACGAATTGTCTGAACTGCAACACGGAACTTCCAAACTTAACAAAAACATTCAACTGTATCTAGTCGGCTTTTAGAGAAACGTGTTATCATCAAACAGACCACTGGATGACTATACATTTTGATAAGAACGAAATTGTTGGAATACATCGACAGTAGATAAGAAGAAACAAGCTACCGGTACTTCAATTAATCATAAACTATGTTTTCAGTATTCCATCATAACTGTGCATAAAAGAAATTGATGATGACGACCCAAATCTTGTTCAGAATTATTTATTGTCTATTTTATCTACGCGCCACCTCTTGTAACTATGACAAGACAGCTTCTATCTAATCTATCCTGTCTTCAAATGTTTATATTTAATTAGCTCGCTTACTAATTACAATTAATAGTCCTTCACATGGTTATGTATGCTCATTGCATTTTGAATTCACGTGTTATCAGGTAATTTTGTTCATTACCACTCAGGTAATCATAATTTTCCAAATAAATTGAAGATTGATCAACATTTAATTGAATGAAAGAGTCTTTGTTCAATTTGCTTGGATTGATCCCAGTGATCCCACATTGGAGGAATCAGAGTTTTCTCTCCTTGGAAATCATTTCTGGATTCCTGTCCCTCCTGTCCGATGTGACAAGAAAGCTCATCCAACATTATTCACTTTTCAATGCTTGCGTTATAGTATAACTTCAGGAAATTAAGATAAACGACCAAGAAATACGCGAAACCAAGGAGCATAATGAGATAAATAAGGAATGAAACAATAAGAGGCACAACTTGAACTCTTAAACTCTCACAACACACGTTGAAATTATCCAGAAGAAATGACAAAAAAATAGAAAACCACAACAATAGAAGTAAACAATGAACCAAACGAGGAAACGAAGATTGAAGAAACAAACAACCAAGAAATAGATCAAACCATCAAGTTCATGTCAAGAAGTAGTTTTTCAATTTCAAGTCTAGTACTTGATTTGACATTGAAAAACTATTACTTGCCTTGAGCTTGAGTTGATTTCAAGTCAAGCCCAAGTCATTGATCTTGTGTATTGTGAATCCCTAGTACAGAATTACTTCCTTCATTTTTCCTAATAGTTGATTTCAATTGCTTTTTCGACTTTTCCTCCGAATTTTAGTAGTTTTTTTCCTGATGGTTTGGTCTATTTTATTAGTTGTTCGTTTCTTCAGTCTTCGGTTTTTCTTTTGGTTCATAGTTCAAGTCAAGTATTAGTTTTTCAATGTCAAGTCAAGTACTTGACTGAAAAACTACTTCATGACTTGAACTTGAGTTGATTTCAAGTCATGCCCAAGTCAAGTAGCTTGAATATCAAGTCAAGCCGTGAATCCATTTTCTATACTGCAAATTCAGAGATACAAACTGGAAACCACAATTAGTTTGGAGCATTGCAGTTTAGAGTTACAATCTACGATCATCTTAACATGCCTAGTGAAGTTATCAGCAAAACTCCTGGTGGAAAACAGACTATTTCATGGCTAAAAAGCACGGAATTTTCAATTGTTGTTCAGGAAGTATGTTTAACCTTGGTCCTTGTTCTTGTGAAAGACCATCTCGGGATTGATCTAGCTACCCATATTTCCTCAAGTACCAAGAACGCGACCAATAAAATCTTGCAAGATCACATATAATTTCCTTATGAATCATCTAAACTTACCTCTGACGTGCTCGTTGCACCAGAGCTCAGTGCTGGTGATAGAGCAATGGGGTCCGGACTTGGTGCTAACACATTCTGGCCACTAGGCGCACTATGTATCTCAGGCCGTTCAGGAAGCCGGTTGAAATTCATGAACATAGATGGCGCATTTTGAAACGATTCGCTCAGGTACTGACGAACTTGACTTTTCTGCTTTTGGATCACGTGGTATCGTGTCGGGTTTTCTAGGCGGGTTTGAACCTGAAGAACTTGTGGTGGCACGTCTAGAGGGAGGTTGTGGATTGGCACTCGAGTGGCTGGTGTTTTTTGTATTTGCTGGTTCTGCTGTTCCTGTTGGCGCCTTTGGGCTTCTGCTTGCATCTGTCTCTCTTTCTCGAGAAGAGAGTGATCTCGCATCAGCTGGAGTTTGAGCTGTGTCCTGGAGAGTGGTGTGGCTGTCTTCAGATTCGGAGGACTGTAAGAACAAAGGGTATATATTATTTTGTCTAGCTGCTAATTTATAGTGTTGTTAAGTTACTAAAACCCAACAACACGAACTTTTGAAGGCGAAAAAGATACAAATTGTTTCAAATCTTCTGAAGCTGTTCTTTATTTCAAGGTATTTATTAGAAAATAGAAGAATAAATTCATTTTTATTATTTTCCTAAACTGAAGAGAAATATCTTCTGATCATATAACTCATTTCAAGTGACAGTTATTCTATTTCGACATTTAATTATTTAATATGACAATTATTCCGATACACAGCAACTTCTTCATATATTTTACATTTTGCAACTAAGTGAACTTATTCTTTATATAGATGAATATAAGGCAACTTAGGTAGATACAATTCATTGACAATGGGTGTTGACAATTCCAGCAATAAATGGTAACAGAAAAATATTCAAAAGCGAGGAGCTCTTAATTTTCACTTCTAATTTTATTGTGTTGGTTTATTTCTAACGCTTCTAGGAAGGTTAAACCATAACTTTTATATAAATATGTAGATTTTCAGAATTATGGTTAAACGTTTGTCTTGATTCTAACAAGTGATTGGAATATGTAGAACTATTCAGATGTTCATTAATCCTAATTCCAAAAGATCTTGCAATTTGTTCCATATATACGTTTTGGTAATAATTACAAGTTGACTTATACACTCCTGATTTATCATCCTTTATTTTATCGTTATATTAAATAATTGAAGGGGGACATAGAATTACTGTCCTATTGAAATGAATTTCCATCAAGTGACCTAATCAATTCAATAATGGAATGAAAAATAAAACTGTAAATTTAATAATAATAATTCAGGTCCAAAGCCTTTCTTGAGAAAAACATTGATCTTAATTGCATACAATCGATTACTTTACCATGTTGAATCACCCAACTCGAGAATCTGATCCATTCATATTGAAGGCTTAAATTTAGGAAGTGAATAATTTCATTTATTTATCATCTTAACGTATAATGAAATTGATGATTCATATTGGTATACATTCTAATGAAAAATACAACCTCTGAAAATTCTGATGCGGAAATTATAGACCTTTATCTCAGATTTACAATTCTCCTTAAGATCCCATAAAACGTTAATGTTTCTTCATTTTTGCATAACAAAATGGTTGATAATACTTCTGTTTGAACTTCGAATAATTGTTAACACATCTGATGCATTGAAATAGAAGAATCTTGACGGCATCAATCCCATAGTACAAATACTTCATACGTAACACCATTGGTTGGTCTGTTTACATTAATTTGCATATATTATTAATGTACTTATTACGATACATACGCTAATATTCCGTTCTTATTTGCCTTTCTGGTTAATTGAATTTCAGATTTGTGTCATTTTTTCTGGTTAAAGCTCGTTAATACCAGATTAAATAATCTGGATAATATATTCAGAAGAACCTGCTTAGCGCACTGTTCAATCATGGGCAGAATTAATGATGTTCTATGGGGTTCATGAATTCAGTGTCAACTATTGGCCGTTTCAATTCTAGGAAAATAGTTTGACCATCTTGTTGAAGATACAAGGCAATTACTATAAGTAGCCCGATTGAACCAGTTGAATTTTATGAAATACTTCCGATTTCATTGACCCTCATTCCCCGACTCAGTATTTCTTTAATTTCAACACGGAGATGATCTCGATGATAAGTTTCACTCACTGATGACAATTCAGTGATCAAATTCAATTCTATCCGTCCGTAATGACTATGACTATGCGTCTTATATGGAGAACGTAATGATCGCTTTTTCAATACTTCTTATATCTTTTTTGAAACGGAATTAATATCTGCCACTAGTTCCTGAATATTTTGTATTTCCTAAAATAATAAACATCCTGACCTTTACTAATTTATCAGATGAGTAATAATACTCGATATTTTGAGAAGTCGTCTATTATCTCCTCAATACATAATTGATTTTTCGGTTGAATCCAATCGGTTTTTATCGTTGTCCATATTAATCTTATTTTTGCTAATTATACTCGATATCCTACGAACAATAAGTACATCAATATGTTTAAAAATGAGCAATCGCAATGTATTATATCAATTATGGAAGTTTCCTCAGAGGAAAATGCAGTAAAATTAGTTTCCCTAACTGACATTATCGGTCAAACTACGCAAGTATTGGGAGCACCATTTTTCAACAATTCTAGTATTTATGATTTTGAGGAAATAGAGAAAAGATATGCGTTATCACAATGGAAATCTGTGGCAAAGGATTGTGTGAAAACCACATTTCCGACCCTTACCATAATGCTATAAGATTTGATTTCAGTAGTGAAACTTTGGGATCCTAGTAAATTTTAAACCAGCAATAACAGGAAAAGTAACCTTGCAGCAAAAACAGTTTTGGTAGATCAGTTAATTGAATAATATTGTTGTGATATCCAAAAGCTGGATCTTTTCGTCTGTTTCTAAACAAATATTGAACAAGCCCCAAGCCCAAACAGTATACCCATACTGTATTCCTCAAAATTGTTGAACTTTCAAAACGGATATCAAACTTTTTTCATCCCAATAGTGATCACAAACCTTCATCTAACTTTGGTAAACTTGAAAGCTCCTTTTTCGTACCTATGAATCAAAATATTGCTGCCAGTAATAGTGCTAAGCCAACATATGGATATATTTGTTGGTGGAAACAAAGCAATAGATCTTGTAGAGTTGAGTCATATATTGATAAAGTACATATGTTATTACACTTTGTGGTATTTTCATTCCTGGAATCTCATAATATAGTAGTGAATTGCTTATTATCTCTTCAATGAGTGATGAAAAAAGCAAACTATATCAAAGCAATTGAATACTGCTCTTTGTGGAATGAATTCTCTAGTCGGTATCAGAGCCATACCTTCTGATTCGGCTAATGGTATGTAGATAAATTCCATTTTTGTCTTACATAATTCTAATCTGGACATAAGTCATAAAAAGGATTCACATTTCCTTTACTATTGAACGTCAAGGAACTTATTTCATAAATTCGTCGACATCCACTAAATCCTTGAAGGGTCTATTATTATAGTCTCCTTCATATTTTGTTGCAACAGTCATAATAGTTGCTTCCTTTTGTGTTTCTTTACTTACTATGAATTTCCAACTAATATGCTATAAACTAAAAATCATAGGCATCTCTTTCCCATAGTGAGAAGACCTCAGAACCTTTCAAAAGCTTTCCCTACACCAATACGAATGATGTAACAAGCTTGAATGCCAAAATTACCACATACACCTCGCACCAGTAAAGTCTAGTGAGCCGTATCATTTCAGAAGAAAACAAGTTTTAATTAAGAAACATTGTGAAATAGTTATTGATAAAGTCCGTTTTACATGAGCCCCATTATAATTCTAAACTGTTATTAGTTGGTAAATAAAGATGATCTTGAACTTGGGTTTACTTCAGTAATGATTGGTAATTTGGCAGCTGTGTACTAGACAAACTAAAATAGCCTATTCCTAAACGTAAGTGTCTGCATTTTTTAAATTTTTCTCGACTAAAATCTTACCATCATTTGATTGATTTTCTTGAAGGTGCTGAAGACATTTTTCAATATTTTAACTTCAACCATAGTTCTCATAGTACTAGTTTGAACAACAAAATTGGCGGTTTAAATCAAACTTGTGCAAGCATTATGAGAAACCGAAAGATAATTTGGCAAGTAACTTGACACAACAATGATTTTCTCACACTTATACATACAAGGAGAGGAAGCTGCAAAATTGCAAATGATCATCACTTAAAATAATTGAAACGATTCGTCAGTTACCCAAATTTTGCGAGATCATTCCGCAATTTTTGGCAATATGTCCTGAGCAATTTGAGCACTGATAAAAAATTCTACATTTTACTGATAATGAAAACATTTGCAAGGATAAAAAACAACGCTGTTTCAGTTGTTCAAAAATGATGTGGTTCAAAATTAGAAAGTCCCAATATCTGGCCTCGCCTCGTAGATATCGTGTTATAGAAATCATCTCCAAACATGTTTTGCAGACATTTGAATAAGTTATACCACGCCATCGTGAAAAAAATTCTTCAACTAAATTCCGTTGGAATTTGAAAAAATCCAAAAGATCGATATTCAGCAATAAATGAATATTTGGAGAATAAATGGGTTAACTTATGGTAGGTAATCCCTGACATGGATTCGAGATCAACAATTAAAGCAGCTAGTGACTTTCTCTCCGAAGTTAATAGTCATCGAATAGCTCTTCGTCTTGAATCGCTAAATCGTTCGCATTGAACTTCTTTCTTTTCAATTTCATTACCTTTTTGTGCTAAAAAAGATTTGTTGCTTCTTTCCCAACATACATCTATATTTTCGAAAGTCGAAGAAGAAAGTATTGTGCATACAAAATTTCACTCCATAATTTCATCTGATGCCTTATATGTTTTTAAATGATACAACGGTAAATTTTATGAGACTTAGACCAGATGGAATTTCGTCAGAGAAAATTTTATAAATCAAAAATTTATTATTGCATCAATGAATTTTTTCTTCAGCTGTATCATCTTCAGCCATAAGGCCTTATGTGGGGTAAAGCGACTAGAATGTTCTTATGATAATGTGAGACAAACAATTTAATTACTCAGCTCACAATAGACCATCAGTTGACAACTACCGTCTCAATTGAATTGGTTCCAAGTTTGTTCTCGCTCATCAAATAATTCCAGAGTTAAAATACTTTTTTGTTTCAAGACGTTGGCTATTCAAACCTATCAACAAAACATTTTCACATACCTACATATTTTATATAAGACATTATTCTGAGATTTTACTTTCACCAGTATTGCTGAATCTGAGATGGAATTATTATCAAGGATTCTCCAATTTCAAGAATATTTCGCACTGTAGGTATTCATAAATTGTATGAATTAGAATTCTTCAAAGTTCCAATGAAAATTCTAGATTTTCAACTCGGTAATATTTGTATTATCTGAATATTATTTTTTACATGAAAATCTTGCATTTCAGACATTTTCTATGAATTCAATTGGGCCATTCCTGAAATTATAATCAGGATTTTTCTTTCCACTTGAATTCAGAATGACAACCGCTGCAAAATTCGAAAAAAGATATTCAATATCACAATATCCTTTATAATTGCCAAAACAGTTTGAAGTAAAACATGATGCATAAAAATATTGAAAAGTAATTGAAAAAACTTGCAATTCTTCAACATGTTGATTAAATTATAAGAAATTGAGTCTTTCAAGGACTACAACTTCAGATACATTTGTTTAACAATTAGGCAATAAACTAAAAACATGCCCAGGAGCTAGACCAACAAATTGGAAGTTATCGATTAGAGGGTGAGAGTTATTTAAACTATAGATTTGTTAATTTTATTATGCATCATATATGTAGTTAATGTTCAATTGTTTATGACTGATTATATAGATTGTAAATTGCTCGGTGCTTATAAATATCGTCAAAGTAGTATCTTAAGGGCATCTTCCTTATTGTATTGTAGTTCTTTCGTTCTAACTGACTATTATTCAAGACAAAAATCAGGAAGATTGTTATTGTATCATTCCTTCTCTCAAAGAAATATCAAAAAAGGATTAGACGATTACTTCGAAAATATACATTTCTGAAATTTTGGTTAGCTATTTTTATATTCACAATTAAAAATTTGAGAGGGAAATCTGTGTGTAGGTTTCCATTCTAGTCTATTATTGAAAATTGTTTGTAACGTCTTTTTATGAAGTCCAAATTTTTCAAATTGAATATCCTCGTTTTGAAATTCTCGAAAGTTTCTAAATAATATTCGATTCTAACAAATATTGCAATTGTTTCGCCACACGTTTATGTTCAACGAAATTCTATCATTAGGTGGATGATAATTTGATTTTGATGGATTAGATTAGATGATTGTTTAGATTTCATATATCCTAGTCAATACAAAATTATATGAAGAATGAAGAACATTTATCTCGTGTTCATAGCTTCAGAAGATGAAAGTCATAAATGTTTTGCAATGAAATATTCAACCTTGCTACGAATGAATAGAGACTAACTACTTGAAGAAGAATAAATTTCCCGCGAAAAACTGTATCGAAATTTTGTATTGTCTTATTGTTATTTGGTGATAAAGGCTCAATCGATTATATTGATTGATAAGCGAAATTTGAAATTGTTAATTTTGGTTGGAGGCTATATCAATCAAATAACCTCAAATTTGAAAATAAGAGAAAAATCGGCTAACATAATAGATAGAAGGTGACAGAAGATAACGCAACATGCCTTATTATTTGCGCCTGTAGTTGCCGAAATACAAACACGCATGTGTGAGTTTGAGGTAAAATTCAATTGGCAAAAACTCAAGATTTTCATTCGACCGAGACATTATTTTTAGAAAACATACAATGAGAGAATAACCACGGTTAATTCCACAGCGATAATAAGGAAATAACTGAATTACTTAGAGATAACGCTGAGAACCATGACCAAGTAAATTAATTGTGAAAGGAATCCCTAAAATCTGCGTCTGTGTAATGGGTATAAACATTTTTCCTCACCTTTCAGTAGCAGGTATTGTTTTGGAAGTTAATTCGTAAAATTCTTGATTTTTCGGTGTACCCAACAAATCGTCAAAATCGATCGCACTTTCTATGTCAAAATCGTCCGAAATCAGTGCTGACAGGTCATAGCCCAGGTCGATGCCAGATTCCGCCATTTTTTTTTAGAAACACGCACAGTGTTCCGGTGTTTTTCTCCAAAAAAAAAAAAAAAACAGAAGTTACATATTAAAAAAGTTGGTCCGTCCCGCGTTTGCTGCTTTCTATTCGAGTGCTTCTCACCAACTCTCGTTCAATTTGCGGATAACAATGTCATGGACGAGTATATTCAGCGTGTGCGCTGATTATACTCAGTTGTATTTGCCGCGGTATTCAAATACTTAGTCCGGCAAGATGGAAACCTTATCCAACGGTGCAATGATGCGCTTTTCACGCTCACGCTGATAACGTTTTAAGATAGCAATCGCGTTATTTATATTTAGTGACATAATGAGAAGAATATTCTATCATAATCACTCTCTGTGAATATATTTTGATAAATTAATCAATTTTCTTCTAACTGGGTACATTGGTGGAGGCAGAAGTATTCGAAATTGGTTAAGATTTGTATTGATACAAAGATTATTTGTATTTAGCGTACAACTCTGCTTCCGCCGTTTTTTTCCGAAATTCGAGACTTTATTGTAAAATACTGGTTATACATTTTTGACTCAAAATTATATGTTTTTAAATGGTACAAAGGTGAATTTTATGAGACTTAGACCAGATGAAATTTCTTCGGAGAAAATTTCATGAGTCAAAAATTTATTATTGCAGAACTTAATGAATTTTTTCTTCAGCTGTATCATCTTCAGCCATAAGGCCTTATCCAACGGTGCAATGATGCGCTTTTCACGCTCACGCTGATAACGTTTTAAGATCGCAATCTCGTTATTTATATTAAGTGGAATAATGAGAAGAATATTCTATCATAATCACTCTCTGTGAATGAATTTTGATAAATTAATCAATTTTCTTCTGAGTACATTGGTGGAGGCAGTAGTATTCGAAATTGGTTAAGATTTGTATTGATACAAAGATTATATGTATTCAGCGTACAACTCTGCTTCCGCCGTTTTTTTCCAAAATTCTGTGCTTTATTTTAAAAAATTGGTCATACATTTATGATTCAAAGTTATATGTTTTTAAATGGTACAAAGGTAAATTTTATGAGACTTAGACCAGAAGGAACTTCGTCGGAGAAAATTTTTTAAATCAATAATTTATTATTGCAGAACTTAATGAATTTTTCTTCAGCTGTATCATCTTCAGCCATAAGGCCTTAACCAACCTTATCAAACGGTGCAATTATGCGCTTTTCACGCTCACGCTGATAACGTTTTAAGATAGCAATCGCGTTATTTATATTTAGTGACATTATGAGAAGAATATTCTATCATAATCACTCTCTGTGAATAAATTTTGATAAATTAATCAATTTTCTTCTAATCGAGTACCTACATTGATGGAGGCAGAAGTATTCGAAATTGGTTAAGATTTGTATTGATATGAAGATTATGTATTAGGTGTACAACTTTGCTTCCGCCGTTTTTTTCCGAAATTCGAGGTTATATTGTGACGTAAGAATCCCACGTTGAAAAAACTGGTCATCTTTTGAATCGATCCACGAATCGATCCAATTTTTTACTTCTTCATAAGATCGGAAGTGCTGGTCAGCCAGCTGGTCACCATTGATCGAAACAAGTGATAGTCCGAGGGAGCAACGTCTGCAAAATAATGCGGATGGGGTAGGATTTCCCATTTCAACGTTTCCAAATATGTCCACTTGTGCAATATGGGGTCGAACATTGTCATGCTGTAAAATCACTTCATCATGTCGCTCGTTCTATTGCGGCCGTTTGTCTTTCAATGCTCGGCTCAAACGCATGAATTCCGTTCGATAACGATCGCCTGTGATTGTTTCAGTCGGTTTTAACAACTCATAATACATTACGCCGAGCTGGTCCCACCAAATAATGAGCATGAGCTTTGAATCGTGTATATTCGGTTTGGCCGTCGACGTGGAAGCATGGCCGAGATATCCCCATGATTTTCTGCGCTTAGGATTATCGTAATGAATCCAATTTTCGTCTCCAGTCATAATGCGATGCAGAGATCCCTTTCGTCTTTGTCTTCCAAGCAGCTGTTCACAAGTAAACAAACGCCGTTCAACATCTCTCGGCTTCAACTCGTACAGTACCAAATTTCCTTGTTTTTGAATCACTCCCATGAATTTCAGGCGTTTTAAAATGGATTGTTGCGTCACTCCCAATGATCCTGCTAACTCTTGTTGGCTTCGGTCGATTTTTTCTCATTCCAAAACTCAAATTTCCACTTCAAGTCAACCGTTTTCAGTAGATATAATAGAAGATAATTTTCGACAAGTACTTACCTAAATCAATTTCTGAAAATGGGTTTTAAATATTTTTTCAGAAGATCTATAATCCATATAGATTATAGATCAAGGATTATGTGAAATATTTTTTCGCTTATTGCTCCTTTTTATTTGATTCACACGCCCTCTTATAATTGTGGCAGGTACATACGAAATGTTTATTAACTCATTCATTTTGTTTATGTACGACAGTCAATAAATAAAATATGATTATGCTAGATCATCATAATGTCAATTGAGCCCTCATTTTATCAATTACTTTGAATAGTTGTATTCGGTAGGTAGTTAATAGAAAAAATCCGTAGATATGAAAATTAGCGTGATAGGTGCGTTATGTGTTCTTAATTTTGTTTTTGGGGAGGAAACATTTTTAAATTTAGATGGCAAATGGGACGAATTCAAGGTAGGAAAAAATAGAGCGATTTAAAATGAAATATTGAAGGAAAATATTCAGCTTGAATTCAATGGTTTCCATTTTGGTCATAAACTCTTCCATATTATGTTTGGGAATTTCTATCGATGACATATACATATGCATGGTGTTCCTTGATTGGAGGTACAAAGGCAAATGAGAGACACTTTGTATAATTTTAAGAAAAAAAGTGCCCACAAATGCTTTGATTTTGAGATACAGAGTGTTTTCTGTAGTTCTACTTTTTTGTGATGATTATACCAGTTTATCGATTCTTTATTAATCTTTGCTACAGATTGGGTAAATACGTACCAAAATTTATAATTCATTCATTTATCACAGCTTGGATCTTTATAATAATTCGGTCTGTCCTGAGGATTACTAGAAAATTTGAAATTTTTTTCTCAAAATCAGTAGCAGATATTGCAAAAGCACTGTTCCAGAAAAAATTGGTTGTATTCAAAACTACTGTATGATATGATGAAAACTTTAAATTGGAATATCTATGCCAAATTTAATTTGAATATCATGTGAACTAAAGGTGCTAAGAAATAAAATCTCGAAAACAAAGCGTTTCTTAAAATAGTCCGAGGAAGCTGTCATTTTCGTTTGTACCTTCAATTTAGGAACATCCTGTATATATGAGTTTGAAGAAAAAAGTGAATTGAGGGGAATGTTTGCTTATAACGGGTGTTTTTTTTCGAGGTATATAACTTTAAGTTGGCATTACTGTTCAAGATGACCGATTTAACAGCTGTCAAGTGATTTATTCTCAGTTTGGTTTGGCAATTCATCATGAATAGACTCACGCTTGAACAACGCTTGCAAATAGTGCACTTTCATTTCGAAAATAATGGTTCTGTGCGGATTACGTATCACGCACTACGTCCATTTTATTTTGTTGTTGTTGTTATGTCGAAACACCGTTACATCCAGAAAAACTGACTGTTTGGTGCGCTTTATGGGCTGGTGGAATCATTGGTCCGTACTTCTTCAAAAACGATGATGGCCAGAACGTTACAGTCAATGGTGATCGGTATAGAGCCATGATTTCTTACTTTTTCATTCCTGAATTGAACAACCATGATGTCCAGGAGCTGTGGTTCCAACAAGACGGCGCAACATGTCACACAGCTCATGCCACAATCGATTTACTGAAAGACAAGTTTGGTGACCGCCTAATTTCACGTTTTGGACCTGTGAATTGGCCTCCAAGATCCTGTGATTCAACACCGCTAGACTACTTTCTGTGTGGCTATGTAAAGTCATTAGTCTATGCGGATAAGCCACAAACCCTTGACCATTTAGGAGACAAAATTCGCCGTGTTATTGCCGATATACGGCCACAAATGTTGGAAAAAGTCATCGAAAATTGGACATCCAGATTGAACTACATCCGAGCCAGCCGTGGCGGTCATATGCCAGAAATCATATTTAAAATGTGATGCCACAAGATTATCTTGCGGATAAATAAAATTCATGTCAATCGAATAATCCATCGTTGTTTTATTGCAATTTAAAGTTCTATAGCTCTAAAAAAAACACCCTTTATAGCTTTATAAGGTAAACTTTCGGAACAGTTCTAAATAATATAGGTATCATTTCATTCACGTTTAGGGGATAAAGCAAACAAGAATATTATTTGCAACTTTAGATTCCTTAGACTCTCTCTTTCTCTCTCTCTCTCTCATATTTTATTGTCTCCTTTATCTAGAAGAAATTCAATAAAACATACATTGGACCTCATGATACACAAAAAAGGCAAGCTTGGGAAGATAATCTAAAGAAAATACACAAGCACAATGAAGAGGCAGCCAAAGGACTACACTCCTACACACTCAAGGATAATCACCTGAGTGATATGGTAATCTAATTTTTATTGACACATACCCAATAAGTAATTTCTAAATACGGTATATTTCCTTTTCCAGAGTAACCCTATTTACCTCCAACGTATGACAAAACTGACAAGAAGCTACCATAGGAAGCTTCCAGATTCAGAAACAGTTGGTGATGTATACGAACATATTCATCACTTACCGGAAGAAGTTGATTGGCGAGCTGCAGGATTCAAGACGCCAAGCTTCAATCAGAAAGACTGCGGCTCCTGCTATGCCTTCAGTATCGCTGGTGTTATACAAGCTCAAGTTTTCAAGGAAACTGGTAAACTGATAACCTTGAGTGAACAGCAAATTGTCGACTGTAGTGTTAAGTTTGGAAATTTTGGTTGTGGTGGTGGATCACTCAGGAATACTTTGAGGTATTTGGAACATGCTGGGGGGCTGATGACATACGATGAGTATCCATATACAGCTAAGGTTAGTTAACCCCCTAAAAAAAAAATTCAATCCCAAATTGCTCCTTTTCAACATTTCTTAACGGAGGTATTCTTATTTTCTAGTGGCCTCTTATACAGGCATATTATCAATGTTTCTCAAAAAAAAAATTATACGTAAAAAAGCGTTTAAAAGTACAAGCCGCTTGTAGAAAACATCTTCTTTAATATTGAAAATACACTTTTTTGGAATTTATTTCTTGAAAATAATGTTGTCCAAATGTATACCCTCACGTTCATTACACTCATTCGATATAAAGGCGGCCAAAAACTGGCATACATGCTTGAAATGTAAGTATCTGACATCCATGCGAATTCGAATTTTTGAGGAAAATCGATAATCCAATTCAATTGAATAAACTGAAATTACTTCGTGTCCGCATATTCCAAAATAATATCGTAATCTACCAGAAAAAAAATACTTCGAAATATTCGAAAAATATCCTAGACCCATGAAAAATATCCAGACCCATGAAATTTTCAAGGCATCAATTTAGTAGGTGATTCTTGCGTTAGTTCAGCCTTTTTCCGCAAAAGTTGGACAAAATGAACTAAAAATTAGGCGATGCGATCGCTTGTTCTCGGATGCGACAAAAAATTCGAAATGTGGATAGGCCGAAAAGTTTTCATTAAAAAATATTTTCAATACGTACACGGGAACCAATTATTTTTAAAATTTAGGAAGAATTATGGTAAATCTTAGATATGTCCTCCCCCCTCCCCTACTAAGATGGTGAGGAGGACCAAACTTTTTGAGTAACATCCAAGAATATTCCTACACTAGGCGCAAGAGAGGCTAGGAAGTGGGATGAGATAATATCTCATCATCATTTTCCATGTCACCTGCTTTGCCAGAAATCAAAGTTAATTATTAACAATCATCGCTACTTGAAGCTGAAAGTTCTAATGTACTGAGTAATAAACAAGTCATGTTATCTTTAATATTGAGATTTTATCAATTTAACCATACAAAACAAGAATAAGTAAGTATTTAGAATCGAAAATTCTTCTTCATATCAAATTTTGAAAGTCCTCCGTGGCCAATTTTTTTTTCAAAAAATTAAATTCCACAAAATGCTGGATATCGTTTCACAGTCCTCCTAGAAATTACCTGATGGCAAATCGATAATATTCATCAAGATTTCCTCATGATTTTAAATTTTGAATCAAATACGGCCATAAACTCTCTCAGTTACATTTTCAAAATCGAATTATTTTCTGGGCTTCAATAGTGCCATCTAGGAAGAGTAACTCAAACCCGGTTTAGGTGAGGAGCTACCCATCACAGGATTCTATACGAGTGGGGCCGTACAAATTGTTAGTTCAGTGAAATGCGGATAGATAGCTTGTAGCCGCATTGCTTACTGTTTTAAATTTGTGTTTTTTTTGTGAAAAAATAGCATTATTATTTATTCATTCAATTGTCACCAGTTCTGCATAAGGCTTTGATCATATTTTATGCGTTATTTTAGGGATTATGAAATGTTTGAATTAGATCAGTCGATTTTTTCGGAAAAACTATGACCTTATTGACCTTCGATATTTTTTCGCCACAAAAAGTTTTTGATTGAGAACGACTTCAAAGGAACCAAAAACAAGATGATTGTTAACGTTTGTAATCGCTCGATTACCTGGTTTACGAATTATAATCTCTGAATGGCATATTGGGTATTCAATTCTTGTACCAATTGCCTTTTATAGAGGTGTAGCTTTAAATGTTAGTGCAAAATTCATGGTATATATTTTTTAATGAGCTCATTCAGTTTTCTTTATCATAATCTACTTTCAATTGATTCCAGCAACAGAAATGTAAATTTCACCCTCAGTACGCAATCGTTAACACTAGCTCCTGGGCCATATTACCCGCTAGAGATGAAAGAGCACTAGAAGCAGCTATAGCAAAAATTGGTCCAGTAGCAGCCTCAATTAATGCGAGTCCTCATACTTTTCAGCTTTATCAGTAAGTGTCAAACAATGACGTTCTACCTACTATTTTGTCAAATCTGTGGTCAAATTTAATTCTGTTTTGTCCGCCCATCTCGTATCATCAGAACCTCTGATCTCGATAAACCATAATAAATTACATCTCACATATACAGTTAGATGGTCTCCAAGGGCGAACGAATATACAAGCGCTAAAAAGCTGTTGAATGCTTTTTGAAACTTCCAATGGAGACAAGATTAGCTGAATTCAGTGTGGTTACATTAATGTGAAGGATTATAATTTTTCTTTTTGCAGTAAAGGAGTGTACGATGATATAAGCTGTTCTTCGAATACAGTTAATCATGCAATGCTTATTGTTGGTTATACGAAAGATGCCTGGATTTTGAAGAATTGGTGGGGTAGCCATTGGGGTGAAAATGGATATATGAAGCTCAGAAGACGTAAAAATAGATGTGGAGTGGCGAATTATGCTGCATACGCTTTAGTTTAATAAAGAAATTCACATAAAATGACTTTGATTTCAAATCCCTTCTTCCAACGTGGATTAGAATAATAAAAGCCCAAAAAGGTGAAGAAGATTCATCATAGAACGTGCATATTGAGGTCAAGGATGTTTGGAAGTTTGGATAACCAACAAATTAGTTGTCAAATAAGTAAATTTTGAAGCAATTAAGTAGCCTGAAAATAAAGCTTTAAATCGTTAATTGTGTAAGGGTGGATTGACAGATACAGGTATTTTGTACAATTTAATCGTTGATTTAACAAACTTGGAAACACAAATATAAACAAAATGGAGGTTAGGTTTGCTGCTTAAGGTGTGACGCCGTTATCTATTCGTGTCTGACAGAACTGACATCTCCACCTTAGCGGCCATATTACTTTTCTAGCTGCGCATGCGCACTAGACGGATCATATTAGTTGTCAGCAGGTTGTTTTATAGAAGTGGACTGGCGCCAAATATATATTTGGCCAGCAGTTCTTACTTCAACACCCCCTCCCAAACTGAGGAACTGACAACTAGTCAACAGATAAAACATATACAGATAAGTTCCAACCAACTGATTTCAATAGTTAAAATAGAATATATACAGTACAATAAATACAAATAATAGTTAATATTTCATTTGAGTTTATATAAATCAAGCCTTAAAACTAAATCAACAGGATTGTCAGTGGAACTGTAGAGGCTGTTACTGTAGGCAATCGAATAGGGTTCCTTATAGCGAACCAACTTTCCTTAATATTTTGTATGGTATCAATACATTGTTTCCAGGGACCGGAGACCCTTCCAACAAGTGATATTATACCATCAGATCAACATATACATATAACAGATACATATTAAGTTCCTTCATATAGAACTAACTTGATTAATTCATCACACACATACGTGTCCGAATTTTTTTTTTGCTTTCGCATCTATCGTTACCAGGGACCGGAGACCCTTCAAATCAAGACACTAGTGTTTATGAAAGTATGTAACCAGGGACCGGAGACCCTTCTACATGACTTTGAATAAACACTTAACATATGAACATATTTATTAGAGTATATTTCCAGGAACCGAAGAACCTTTCAATAAAAACTCCGACAAATACACAACAGATTTTTAGTATTGTCTAAGCATGTTTCCAGGAACCGAAGAACCTTTCCACACAGACACATATTCAACAGATTTTTAGTATTGTCATAGCATGTTTCCAGGAACCGAAGAACCTTTCCACACAGACACATATTCAACAGATTTTTAGTATTGTCATTGCATGTTTCCAGTCACCGAAGAACCTTTCCACAAAGACACATATTCAACAGATTTTTAGTATTGTCATAGCATGTTTCCAGGAACCGAAGAACCTTTCCACACAAACAAATACTCAACAGATTTTTAGTATTGTCATAGCATGTTTCCAGGCACCGAAGAACCTTTCCACACAGACACATATTCAACAGATTTTTAGTATTGTCATAGCATGTTTCCAGGAACGAAGAACCTTTCCACACAGACACATATTCAACAGATTTTTAGTATTGTCAAAGCATGTTTCCAGGAACCGAAGAACCTTTCCACACAAACAAATACTCAACAGATTTTTAGTATTGTCTAAGCATGTTTCCAGGGACCGAAGAACCCTTCCACACAGACAAATACTCAACAGACATTATAGTATTATCCGAGTATGTTAAACAATACATGGATAAACAACAGATAACTGAAAAAAAAAAGAGAACATATTGGGTTATTTGTATACAAATCAACTGAAAAATCAAGCCTCATAGAATACAAGGTGATTACGAAATTTACTTAGCTTTGCTGCACTTAAAGGTTTTGTAAGAATGTCAGCAATCTGATCATTGGTATTAATCTTCACAATATTAATTTTCTTGTCACTTACATGTTGACGAATTAATAAATATTTACGTGCAATATATTTTAAACGACTTTTACTTGTACCTGCAAGACAGTTTTGTCTTGCTGCTTCATTATCTTCATATATATCAACAGGAAATGAACTGATACCCACAGTTTCTGCCAATAACTGTGCTAGAAATAGAACTTCATTAGTAGCATGAGTAAGTGCAATAAATTCTGCTTCTGCTGAACTTTGTGCTAATGTTGATTGAAGTTTAGAGCACCATACAACCGGATTACCGAATGCAAAAATCACAAAGCCGGTTGTAGATTTGTGACTCTTCTTATCACCTGCAAAATCTGCATCACAATAGCATGACAACGTTGGGGAACCTGCTGTATATTTTAGACCCAACTGACTGGTACCTTTCAAATATCTGAAAACCCTTTTTACTAATGTCCAATGATACTGTTGTGGATTGGCTTGGAATCGAGATAAATAACCTACAGCAAAAGATATATCGGGTCTTGTAAATAAACTTAAATACAACAGAGAGCCTATGGCTTTCTTGTACGGAAAATCTGCTTCATTAGTAACTTCGGGAACTTTATGATCTCCTTGAGGAACCAATGGAGTATCAACTGAATTTGAGTTTTCCATTCGAAATTCTTTAAGCATTCCCTTCACAAATTGAGTTTGATGAAGGAACAACTGATTTTCTGATCTACTGATTTCCAAACCAAGAAACTTAGTAGGATAGCCAAATTGTTTGATATTAAAACGTGATTTGAACATATTGACATTTTCTTGAATAAGCTTTTCACAGGTACCTGTAATTAATAGATCATCAACATATACTAGAATCAAAATAATCTCACTATCTTCCTCTTTCTTATACAAACATGGTTCACGTAAATTTGGTTCAAAACCTGAATTCTTTAGAAAATTATCGAGTGTCATAAACCAACATTTTGGTGCTATCGATATTCCATAAAGAGCTTTTCGTAACTTAAGAATTACCTTAGTTTTATCCAGATTGATTCCTTCAGGTACACTTACATATTTTGGTCTATCAATTTCACCATAAAGAAATGCTGTTTTGATGTCCAACTGTTCAATATGCCATTTTCTAGAAACTGATAATGCAAATAATAATTTAACTACTGATAGAGTTGGTGTAGGAGATGCAGTTTCCTCAGAAGTATACTTTTCAGTATCTTTGCATCCTACAACAACTAAACGAGCCTTATATACACCATTGTCTTTAACTGTAAATACCCATTTTAACGGAATACTTTTCATACCTTGTTTTCTTTCAACAATTTCCCAAACATTGTGTTGGTTAATTGCTTCAAGTTCTGACTGAATGGCAGTCATCCACTTACCACTTTCTGAACTGGTGATTGCTTCTAGATACGTTTGAGGTGTTTTACTTGTCTGATATATCTTTGAATCATATACAAAACCAAATGGATTCAAAATTGTGGCATTAACTGAAACTTTTATGTCATGTCCACTGGTTTCTTCATTATCAAAATCTTGTAACTCGGGAATTTCTTCATATTCTATCTCATTATTTATCTGAGAATTAACTGAAAAATTTTCTAACATATTCATTACACTTGTTTGATCAACTGAATTATCTGAGTTCCTTTGTACTAGACTTCCAGAACCAGATTCTTGTTCAACTTGTATGTTTGTAACAGGTTCGTTTGCATTAGAAACAACAGATTTGCCATCAATAGGCGTAACAGGTATGTCCTTACTGGACTCAGGTGGTTCAGATGAAATTATAAGTTCATCACTAGGGACTGATAACTTTGATTCACATGACTTGTAGGTAAGATTTTCATTAATTAAAACATTACAAGATGTAATTGTCTTATGTGTTTTAGGGTCATACAACAGATAACCAGTATCGGTATACCCTACTAAATACATTGTACTAGATCTTGTGTTCAACTTTCTACCTTTTGGAACATTTTCATTTTTAACTTCTGCTTGTGAACCGAAAATTCTTATATTTTGCAGATCGGCTTGTTTTTCATAAAGTTTTTCATATGGAGTGAGAAAATCTACAGATGAATGGGGCGTACGGTTGTATAGATAGCAAGCGGTCAAAAAAGCAAAACCCCAAAAAGTAACTGGGAAGCCTGATTCAAATAACAAGGCTCTAGCTCTTTCTTGGAGTGTTCTGTTAAACCTTTCAGCTGTTCCATTATGTTCATGCTGATAAGGTTCTGCTAACTGAATTTGTATACCAAACTGATCGAGAACTTGTTGACTTGTTTCACTGATAAACTCTGTTCCATTATCACACCGTAACTTACTGAATTGACCAGGACCAGGAAATAATGACTGAAGACTATTAAGAGCAGATTTCAAAAACTTAGAAGTTTCAGACTTTTGTTTCAACAGGAAAATTTGTGCATATCTAGAATAATCATCAAGAACGATTAAAACATACTTTTTCTTAGTGTATTGTGTTGGCGGATTAATAACTAACAGATCAGCATGAAGAATTTGACAAGCTCTAGTAGCTCTATCTCTTTCTTTTGCGCATGTTTTTCTGGTCATTTTCGCTTTTGAACAAACTGAACAACTACCTGTACTTAAATTATATGTGAGTTCTTTAACTCCTTGAACAACTTCAGGTAGTTTTCCTAAATAAGATGAAGATATATGACCCATTCTACGGTGCCACATACTACCTTCTTGAGCCAACCTTTTTAACTGATCACGAGTGAATCTTTTACGTAGCTTACGCGTTTCTCTTTTTGTATTATTAACGGTATTGGTTTTGATAACTGAGAGTTTCATTTTACTACAGGAATTTTCTTTCAAATTGAACATTTTATTTGTACTTTTATTTTCTTTATAATTGACATTATTAACATTAACATTATTCGTTCCACTTGAATTTATCCTTGCTGATACTCTATACACGCCTTCCGAAACGAAAACTAGTGATATTTTTCTTCTTAATTTTCTAGACAAAATAAAACCATTATTAGCATTTAGTACAAGACTTGTCCCAAACTGAACGTTAAATGCACGGACACTGAGAACATTATCCCTTATTACCGGGACATACTGAACATTAGCTAGATGTACAATGTGCGAACTTTTTCCAAACTGTACAAGTAATGGAAGAGTTCCCTGACCCATTGACACTATGTTCCCAGTTTCCGATGCCAAAACAACAGGTATAGGCTTATCATAAGCCTCATAATCCAACAGAATATTTTGTACATTCACCACATGGTGGGATGCACCAGAATCAACTAGAAATGTTGCAAACGTACAGAACTTATTTAGATCAAACAGTGACTTACTAGATTTGTATTCCTTCAGTTTCCTACAGTCCTTCTTTTCATGACCTTTCTTATGACAGTAATAGCAGAATCTCTCTGTGTTGGTACATGCAGCTGACCGATGGAATAATAAACCACACTTTTTACAGCTGGCTTCTCGTTTTTCAGCTGGCGTCATATTCCTAATTTTTTTCAGTTGCTCGATAGAATAGGGACTACTGTCTGCTTTCTCCTCTTTAAAATACGAAGGACTTTTGAAAGAATTTTTTTCTTTCTTCGTATGGGGCTCCCTATATGACCTATCATGTCGACTCTCTAAACAAAAATCACATATATTATTATCACTCTTTCCACATTTAATGCAGAGAACTGAAACAGAATTGAGATTATTCGTGAACATATTAGATTCTCCAATGGGATAATCAAAACATAAGGAACATGCAGTATAAACTTCATTGATCTGGGTCTCGAGATTCCTATCTGTGTCATTAAAACATTCAGAACAAATATCATTCAAACTACTACTTGTATACATACTGTTGTCAACCTCTCTGAAATACTGGCAGTTTGCTACCTCTAGAAATGCATTTTTTACAAACTCATAGGTTCTGGTTGCCTCGGGTAAAGTGGTCATCGTTGTAAAGAATGCCAGGAATCCATTAGCATTCTTAACCTTGTGAAGGAAATACGCCACAACTATTTTTGGGTCCAATGGAACACCTAGTTCCTTGAATTCTTGTATACCTTTCTCGAACTGGGAGACGAAATTGACTGGATTCATCCTTGGGTAGAACACCGTCTTGCCGAAGTTGTCCAGTAGTTCAACCATCTTCTGGACGTCATTTTTTCCAAACATTTGTGTTAGCTTTTGGAAAGCTTCGGCTGCTGACTGCTCATTCTCTATTACAGTTTTGGGAGCATGCTGCAACGATGCTTCCAAATATTGTAGCACTTGAGCATTGTACATGTGCTTTTCTTCTTTAGTCATTGTGCAGTCTGGTCCACCCATGTCGTATTTCAGGAATTGGGAGCGTCCTAGAGCAAGCATGTCACGCTCGACTCTTTGTTTCCATGACCTATAGTTGGAGTGGCACTTTAACTTGTCACTATTTTCGTAATGCGGTATCACAAACGCCGGCATGGTCACCTTCTCTGCTATTTCGGATCCGCTACACGTGGACGTGTTCGAATTGTTTAGATTTCCAAGCTTTTCTGCAAGTAGTCGCACAAAACTTTGGTTGGTCAGCATCTCGAAAATGTTATCTGGAACTTCCATGGCTGGCACGTGGGATTGATCCATTTGAATCATTTCTTCTTGATAACTCATTTTATTACTTAACACTTAACTTCTTCTTAATTGTGGATTGCTTTTAACGTCACAAGCTCTGCTACCATGTAAGGGTGGATTGACAGATACAGGTATTTTGTACAATTTAATCGTTGATTTAACAAACTTGGAAACACAAATATAAACAAAATGGAGGTTAGGTTTGCTGCTTAAGGTGTGACGCCGTTATCTATTCGTGTCTGACAGAACTGACATCTCCACCTTAGCGGCCATATTACTTTTCTAGCTGCGCATGCGCACTAGACGGATCATATTAGTTGTCAGCAGGTTGTTTTATAGAAGTGGACTGGCGCCAAATATATATTTGGCCAGCAGTTCTTACTTCAACAAATTGAATCATCTCATTCATTATAATGTCACCATTGGATAATTATCCATGGAAGGGTACATTCTTCCAGGTTTGTCTGATATACTTGTTCTTCAAGTCGATGAATAATTTTCGTTCCAATTTGCTTAGGAGGACTTCAGCATTGATCAATGTTTGACAAAACTTACCCAAAAAGCTAATCTAGAGACTCTAAAATCATTCCTGAAAAATTATGGGGATGAGCTGCATCGACAAATGGCTGAAATATTGAAAACGGAAACTGAAGCAATAGTAAATTTAGCTGAATATTTAACGAATTTGAATTTTAAAATAGATGGTTTATCAATATCCCTTTCTCAGTTACAAGAGGAACTGAAGGTAATATTGAAAAATGGTCTTCAGAAAATTTTTCGTGTTTTACAAAGAATATTGATATGAAGGTGTTTTCAGATTCTGCACACGTTAATAAAAAATGCCGAGATGGATTATAGGAAGACTTTAGAGAACAAAAAAATGAATGAAACTCGGAAGAACCATCTGATAGCTAAATTGAACTTTTTATCAATATCTTTGTATGTTGATAATATAATTCGAAATATAAATGATGTTGACAGTTTAATTGACTTGGATAGGGCAGTATATAACTATTCTTTTCAACGTCTCTATCTTCTGGAGATCGGTGTCGAAGAAATAAAGGATAGAATAACTGGTATAGAAAATAAACTGCTGAATATGATTCATCAACAGTTTTTGAGAGGTTTGAAAGACAAAGACGTTGATACAATTACAAGGTGTTTTAGAAGGTATAACAACTTGGATAAACAGAAAGAAGCTGAGGAGTTCTATCAAGTGAGATTTGTTAGGTCAGTTTTGCAACCGATGTATTCAGAAAATAATATAGATAGATTCAATCAAGATATCAATAAAATTTATAACGAAACATTGAATTTCATGTATTCTGACATGAAAATTTTGGATGATGTACTGGAAGAGTAAGTTTATTAATGAATTTTAAAGATTCAATTATTGGAACATAATTATTTTAGGAATGCTGACTTCAAAGATTCTTTCAACTTTATTTTAAACAGTTTTTGGACAGAAGAAGATCGTCAATGCAGAAAAGGACTTCCACACATTACAGCACCAGGAAATCCTGAGTTATTTCAAAAATGATTTGTAAGCACCTGGAATCTTCTTGTAGAAATTGCCAAGAAATATGGGAATAAGGAGTGAAAACAAATCCATCATTTCAAGACCATATAAAGAGATTCCAGCAAATTGCAAGCCAGTTTGAGACTGATCTCACAATTTAACCAAATGACTCCTCCATTTTCAATGGTGATATTGACTTTGGAATCAAACTGAAAATAACACTTGATTTGTATGTTGCTTTGAAAAAATGCTTCAATGGCCATGTTTTCATTGATCAATTGGCAGATCATTTCCTCAAATTCTCAATGTTTCTTCTATCTAGATGCATCATGTGGTTCAAGAAAATATTGGAACAGGTAAGAGTCCTTAAATCTACAGAATTTTTATTGATTTAACTAATAACAAATATTTCTCATCAGATTTTTTTTTAGCGCTATACTAATATGGATTGGGAGTAAGTACTTCATTATGAATTCCCTGATGGATTTTGAAAAACTTCT
The DNA here is from genome assembly GCF_914767665.1 of Harmonia axyridis. Lineage (NCBI taxonomy): Eukaryota > Metazoa > Arthropoda > Insecta > Coleoptera > Coccinellidae > Harmonia > Harmonia axyridis. Next base: position 6,563,236 of record NC_059508.1, read on the forward strand.
CACTATTCTCGGTGAAAAAGATACCCTCAATTCAGATGGAATTTCGTACAACATATTCCCTGAAATGATGAAGCCTGTGATAGAGAAAGTATTCGACAACAGCAATAAAATTATAAGTGAATTTTCAGTTGATCTGGGTAATTTTTTGACTTCATTCAATGTGAATGAAACTTCTGAACAGCTGCAAAATGTTACTGCTAATCCAAGATTATTCAGAGGAACCAATAGAATACCCCCCCAAAGAAGCTAGTACTTACATGATTGATGCTGTTAAACCAGTTCTACAGTTTGCAGAAAAATACTCTGAGATTTACAGTAATAATAATAATAATAACTTTTTTTACCCAACAAGAAAGTTCCCAGTAACAGGGTAACAAATTACTACAACTTAAAGAAAATACATGATACAGAAAAATGGGAACCAAATCATGTTAGCGTACTCCAACCTACTGAGAACAAGTGAAAAGTAGACATTTCGAGAGCAGACAGATCGTCTAGCTCACGGAAGCTCCTGAACAGGAAACCCAAAAACTTGCAGGAAGATGAACGTAGATCCTCAAAACTCAGCTCCCTGTCAAACCAAACTACCAGGTCACGAAAGCGATCTCCAGCCGCAATAAAATCACCACCAATGTGATAATCGAAAGCTAGTGGCTGCGTCTTCCTGGTGAAAGTAACTTTGAAACACTTCTTCAAATTTAAAATAAGTCCATTCCGCAAGCACCAACCTTGAACCAACTCCAAACTTGACTGAAGAAGTAATTGGTCATTAATTCCATGTATTCTCATGAACAGCCTCAGATCATCAGCATAGGCAAGAGCCTCACAATTGAGAGAGCATAAAAGGTCATCAATGAACATAATGAAATAAGCGAACCTTTACTTGATAAAGTGATTCTAAAGATCAGTCAGCAGTAAGTTTTCTTTGAGAATGTCTTGATACTATGTATAAAAAAAAATTGTAATAGTTATTTTTGATAAATCAGATCATATATATTTTTTGACATTATTTTCAATTTTCTAGATATTCCCATCTAGTGAAGGATGTTTTGCAATCAGTATGTAAAACAGAAGAATCCTTGCGTAGATTGAAAAGCAGAAATATCTCATCCTTGGAGGAGCTTTCATCGAGCTTTCATCGTCTACATCAGAAACAATGACTGATGAGATGAAGATTCGAGAACAAATTAAATTAGACATCGTATACTTCGTTTCAAAGGTATGTGAATTCTTAAGATATATTCTCCATTTAAATTTCTGATAATTTTTACAGCTACAACCAATTACATCATCAATTGATGGCGAAGAAGCTTTAAATCGGCTTGAAAAGAATATTTCTATTTAATATAGATTCGATTGTTAATATATTTCTTGTTGTGTTATGTTGATAAAATAAATATTTTAATACTGCTAAATGTAGTTCAATGTTGTATACAACGTTTAGAATGTAACCCGATGGGGTTGAATATTGTATAGAATTTTACGCAAATAACTTCAATAGTTCTCCAGAAAATCTTTGGAGACCAAATTAAAATTTTTTCTCATTTTCGAATCTTTTAATAAAAAGTAGGCTGTATAATGGAAGAATTTAAGATGCTTCAGATTATTAAACAAACGATAATTTTCAATATATGATTTTGCTGGGATACGTAGGCACCTCTGAAGAATTGGAAACATTAAATAACAGTTCAAATGTTTTTTAAAAATAACTTTTATTTCAACAATGTCATTCTCAGGGTAAATATCAACTGAAAAAATATAAAAGAAATACGATTGATATCCTATAAGTAGTTCGTTCGCCCTTGGATACCATATAACTGAATATGTGAGATGTAATTAATTTTGGTTTATCTAGATAAGAGGTTCTGATGATACAAGATGGGCGGACAGAATTAAATTTGACCACAGATTTGACAAAATAGTAGGTAGAACGTCATTGTTTGACACTTACAGATAAAGCTGAAAAGTATGAGGATTCGCATCAATTGAGGCTGCTACTGGACCAATTTTTGCTATAGCTGCTTCTAGTGCTCTTTCATCTCTAGCGGGTAATATGGCCCAGGAGCTAGTGTTAACGATTGCGTACTGAGGGTGAAATTTACAATTCTGTTGCTGGAATCAATTGAAAGTAGATTATGATAAAGAAAACTGAATGAGCTCATTAAAAAATATATACCATGAATTTTGCACTAAGATTTAAAGCTACACCTCTATAAAAGGTAATTGGTACAATAATTGAATCCCCAATACGCAATTCAGAGATTATAATTCGTAAACCAGGTAATTGAGGGATTACAAACGTTAACAATCATCTTGTTTTCGGTTTCTTTGAAGTCGTTCTCAATCAAAAACTTTTTGTGGCGAAAAAATATCGAAGGTCATAGTTTTTCCGAAAAAATCGACTGATCTAATTCAAACATTTCATAATCCCTAAAATAACGCATAAAATATGATCAAGGCCTTATGCAGAACTGGTGACAATTGAATGAATAAATAATAATGCTATTTTTTTCACAAAAAAAAAAAAACAAATTTAAAACAGTAAGCAATGCGGCTACAAGCCATCTATCCGCATTTCACTGAACTAACAATTTGTACGGCCCCACTCGTATAGAATCCTGTGATGGGTAGCTCCTCACCTAAACCGGGTTTGAGTTACTCTTCCTAGATGGCACTATTGAAGTCCAGAAAATAATTCAATTTTGAAAATTCAACTGAGAGAGTTTATGGCCGGATTTGATTCAAAATTTGATATCATGAGGAAATCTTGATGAATATTATCGATTTGCCATCAGGTAATTTCTAGGAGGACTGTGAAACGATATCCAGCATTTTGAGGGAATTTAATTTTAAAAAAAGATGGGTGAAAATGGATATATGAAGCTCAGAAGACGTAAAAATAGATGTGGAGTGGCGAATTATGCTGCATACGCTTTAGTTTGATAAAAAAATTCACATAAAAATGACTTTGATTTCAAATCCCTTCTTCCAACGTGAATTAGAATAATAAAAGCCCAATAAGGTGAAGAAAATTCATCATAGAACGTGGCATATTGACGTCAAGGATGTTTGGATAACCATAACCCACAAATTAGTTGTCAAATAAGTAAATTTTGAAGCAATTAATTAGCCTGACAATAAAGCTTTAAATCATTAATTGAATCATCTGTGATATAACAAATTTCATTATAATGTCACCATTGGATAATTATCCATGGAAGGATACATTCTTCCAGGTTTGTCTGATATACTTGTTCTTCAAGTCGATGAATAATTTTCGTTCCAATTTGCTTAGGAGGACTTCAGCATTGATCAATGTTTGACAAAACTTACCCAAAAAGCTAATCTAGAGACCCTAAAATCATTCCTGAAAAATTATGGGGATGAGCTGCATCGACAAATGGCTGAAATATTGAAAACGGAAACTGAAGCAATAGTAAATTTAGCTGAATATTTAACGAATTTGAATGTTAAAATAGATGGTTTATCAATATCCCTTTCTCAGTTACAAGAAGAACTGAAGGTAATATTGAAAAATGGTCTTCAGAAAATTTTTCGTGTTTTACAAAGAATGTTGATATGAAGGTGTTTTCAGATTCTGCACACGTTAATAAAAAATGCCGAGATGGATTATAGGAAGACTTTAGAGAACAAAAAAATGAATGAAACTCAGAAGAACCATCTGATAGCTAAATTGAACTTTATATCAATATCTTTATATGTTGATAATATAATTCGAAATATAAATCCTAATGATGTTGACAGTTTAATTGACTTGGAAAGGGCAGTATACAACTATTCTTTTCAACGTCACTATCTTCTGGAGATTGGTGTCAAAGAAATAAAGGGTAGAATAACTGGTATAGAAAATAAACTGCTGAATATGATCCATCAACAGTTTTTGAGAGGTTTGAAAGACAAAGACGTTGATACAATTACAAGGTGCCTTAGAATGTATAGCAACTTGGATAAACAAAAAGAAGCTGAGGAGTTCTATCAAGTGAGATTTGTTAGGTCAGTTTTGCAGCCGATGTATTCAGAAAATAATTTAGATAGATTCAATCAAGATATCAATAAAATTTATAACGAAACATTGAATTTCATGTATTCTGACATGAAAATATTGGATGATGTACTGGAAGAGTAAGTTCATTAAAGAATATTAAAGATTCAATTATTGGAATATAATTATTTTAGGAATGCTGACTTGAAAGATTCTTTCAACTTTATTTTGAACAGTTTTTGGACAGAAGTAGATCGTCAATGCAGAAAAGGACTTCCGCACATTACAGCACCAGGAAATCCTGAGTTATTTCAAAAAAGATTTGTAAGCACCTGGAATCTTCTTGTAGAAATTGCCAAGAAATATGGGAATAAGGAAATAGTGAAAACAAATCCATCATTTCAAGACCATATAAAGAGATTCAACTTACCAGTATATTTCGAAATTAGATTCCAGCAAATTGCAAGCCAATTTGAGACTGATCTCACAATTAAACCAAATGACTCTTCAATTTTCAATGGTGATAACGACTTTGGATTCAAACTAAAAATAACACTTGATTTGTATGTTGCTTTGAAAAAATGCTTCAATGGCCATGTTTTCATTGATCAATTGGCAGATCATTTCCTCAAATTCTCGATGTTTCTTCTATCTAGATACATTATGTGGTTCAAGAAAATATTGGAACAGGTAAGAGTCCTTAAATCTACAGAATTTTTATTGATTTAACTAATAACAAACATTTCTCATCAGATTTTTTTTTAGCGCTATACTAATATGAATTGGGAGTACTTCATTATGAATTCTCTGATGGATTTTAAGAAACTTCTCACTATTCTCGGTGAAAAAGATACCCTTAATTCAGCTGGAAACTTGTACAACATATTCCCTGAAATGATGAAGCCTGTGATAGAGAAAGTATTTGACAACAACAATAAAATTATAAGTGAATTTTCAGTTGATCTGGGTAATTTTTTGACTTCATTCAAGGTGAATGAAACTTCTGAACAGCTGCAAAATGTTACTGCTATTCCAAGATTATTCAGAAGAACCAATAGAATACCCCCCAAAGAAGCTAGTACTTACATGATTGATGCTGTTAAACCAGTTCTACAGTTTGCAGAAAAATACTCTGAGACTGACAGTAATGAAATAAGCAAACCCTTACTTGATAAAGTGATTCTCAAGATCAGTCAGCAGTAAGTTTTCTTTGAGAATGTCTTAATACTATGTAAAAAAAAATTTGTAATATATATTTTTGATAAATCAGATCATATATTTTTTTTGACATTATTTTCAATTTTCTAGATATTCCCATCTTGTGAAGGATGTTTTGCAATCAGTATGTAAAACAGAAGAATCTTTGCGTCGATTGAAAAGCAGAAATATCTCATCCTTAGAGGAGCCTTCATCGTCTACATCAGAAACAATGACTGATGAGATGAAGATTCGAGAACAAATCAAATTAGACATCATATACTTCGTTTCAAAGGTATGTGAATTCTTAAGATATATTCTCCATTTAAATTTCTGATAATTTTTACAGCTACGACCAGTTACATCATCAATTGATGGCGAAGAAGCTTTAAAACAGCTTGAAAAGAATATTTCTATTTAATATAGATTCTATTGTTAATATATTTCTTGTTGTGTTATGTTGATAAAATAAATATTTTAATACTGCTAAATGTAGTTCAATGTTGTATATAACGTTTAGAATGTAACCCGATGGGGTTGAATATTGTATAGAATTTTACGCAAATAACTTTAATAGTTCTCCGGAAAATCTTTGGAAAACAAATTGAAATTTTTTCTCATTTTCGAATCTTGTAATAAAAGGTATAATGGGAAAATTTTAGATGCTTCAGATTATTATAAACAAACGATAATTTTCAATATATGATTTCGTTGGGATATGAGGCACCTCTGAAGGATTGGAAACATTAAAAATCAGTTCAAATGTTTTTTAAAAATAACTTTTATTTTAACAATGTCATTCTCAGAGTAAATATCAACTGAAGTAAAAATTTAAGAAATACGATTAATATCCTATAAGTAGTTCTGAACTTGTAAAAATCATCAAAATCTCTTAGCTAAAGTGAATAAAAATGTGTTGCTGTTGAAGACTGCAGTTCTATCTGACCCATTTTGAACTGGAGTCTTTGTAGCCATTTCAGTAATAAAACATTATTGAGGTTCATTTTCGCTTTATCAGGATGATTATTACTTTCGAATTGAGTTGATGGTGGAAAATTCCTACAGTATTGCAACCTCACTTGTAGATGACCGGGTAACTAGAAATATAGTTAATCAGTATTTATGCATTTCAGTTACAGAAAGCCTTACTTGTATTTGATTTGAACACAACACAGGAGTCCACAAAGGTAGTAATTTACCAACAAAAGTAGACTGACATTCTAGTAGAGCCTCTATCATACTCAAAAAATGAAGGCTAACAATTTCACTCAACTGAAAAAACAATGGTTAAAGTGAATTCTTGCAAAATGTTAAAGTCACATACCATCTTTGAATGCTGCACTAATTGTAGAATACAAGGTGTAACCTTGGCCCAAAAATCGAAGAGAATGTTCATTGTGACTGTGTAAGCCTCAGTACTTGGGAGATGATTTGTCAAGCCTTGTTCCAAATAAATAGTCCACAACTAAAAAGTAAACACATAAGTAAAAGCTCACATTTTGATAGAAAAATTGTTCAAACATTACCTGACACAAAATGAATGTATGAAATAGGGAGGACATATGTAGTATCGATGCTTTTGGTTGTTCAGCAAACGCTACTAAAATTACTTGAATATGGTCAGCTATTTGACAAGATGCCTCCTGTGGAATAGGTTGACTTAATGTTATTCTTGCTCCTTGCAGAGCACTATGTGTTAATGACCCTAATAATATCCAAGAAAGTAGTCTTATATGTCCAATGCATTCTACAAATTCTCTTGGACTAGAAAAAAGTGTAAATTTTCATGAAATGTCATAATTTGAAAACTTTGAAATAAATATACCTTTGTTGAGGAGTCGAAGCAGTATACAACCATGGCAGATATTTACTAACCGCCCTGTTATCTCTTCCATTACCTTTAGTTATTTCTAGAGCTAAATACTGTGCAACACTACACTTTATTATTCCACCTATTGTATCATCATTGAGTCCTACATTAATTCCTTTACAGTAACTCTGAAATCCAAGATAAATTATAAGCTTAATTGTCAAAAGCAAAAGTTTGAAAAAAAATTGATAGTAGACATAAATACAGAAAAATGAAATCAAAAGATAACTGAAGATATTTAGAGTTTTTCTACGATTTGTGTTAAAAATTTTCCTCACTTTCATTTTTGATATAGTATGGAAGTCAGTTAGAAAATCCAGAATTTCTGTTAGATGCAGCTTCATACATTCTGAAATACCCGTAGTACAAGAGGGTGTGTAATCTAAACCATAGTTTTTCCAATCTTTCATAGCAACATTTGTAGGTATAGAACCTCCTATATCCTGAAATCACATTCTTCATTTCTTTCATAATGTCAAAATGTTCACACATACCTGGAGGATCAGATTGATCAGCATCAAAAGGTTCGAATCAGGAATAGTAGTTTTGAATTTGAGTGCTTGCACAAGTTCAAAAACAACCATTCGACTGAGAATAAGCTTATCTCTTTCCTGAAATACTTCAAATGTTTAGAAGGTTATAGGTTTAATAAGGTAACTTCTCCTACCTTGGTGAAAGCTCTATTGCAAAGATAACATATTTCTGCAAGACAACTATATTTCAACTGGTGGTTCTGTATCGCATAACTCAAAATTTTCGAGAAAGGTTCCAAAATGCCCTGAAATATAAAAGCACACGATCACTTATAATTTGTTCCTTTAATTTCTTATTCAATATCTCTTACCCTATATTGTGTTATGGGAGGTATTCTAAATAACGATACCATGATCTTCAACAAGGAAGAAGCATCATCCAAAATATTCAATATCAGTAATATCCTTCTGAATAATGTTTCTATTTGTTGAAAAACTGAATTCCACATTGGTGTACTGGGTCCTAAACCTGCCTCCAAAGGCAGGCAATTTAGATAGAATGAAATATTTTGCAGAATCGTTGGTAAAGTATCTACCGGAATAGTCTTCTTCGAATTCATCATCTGAGATGAAAAATAAAAAATTTAATTTGTAGAAGAACATTAGGATGTGTAATTACCTCTAGGAGAAGCTGTAATGGTGCTATTGGATTCAATTCATTGAAATCAATCAGAGCTTGGATCACACTTTTGAAGAATTGTATTCGTAATTTCTCTGATGCTTTGGTTTGGAACATTTGAATGAATATACCATTGGGTGCTAACTGATGCAATACACATCTCAGGAATTGGTGAGCTACACTTATAGCTCCACCCGGTAAATGAATATTGGTTTCACTCTGCCATGGATATAAGGGATTTGTTGCCACCCTTCAACAATACTGATGTGTAAAAATAATTGACGAATTGCTTGATATTTCTTACCTTCCAACAATACTCAGCATATCAGGTAGTAAAGGAGCAGCTAAGGCTGGCTCTCTATGAATGAATGTCCCCAAAATAATAATGCAGAGCCCTATTTCATCATCACTATATTCTTCTCTGACAGCTCCACACTCAGGGCATCTTTCATTCACGGACTCTTCTCCAATTCTGGATGAGCTCCTCTTCAAGTCTTGCACCTCCAGACCAGGTGATAATTGGGGACTCAACCAAGATCCAGGTTTTCTAGGATTACACAACGTATAAGATCCCATTGTGAAAGGTCCAGCTTTTCTTATGCGCTGACGTTGGTTGCTTAAGTTCTCTCCTGATTCGGAAACAAAATCATGATTATTTACGAATATGTCATAACATTTTTGGAATAACTCACTTTGCTGATCCAATCGATTAGATTTATAAAGTCTGTTTAAATCTTCGTGGTCCATTTGATTCGGAGGACTTTCAAGAGCTACCTGCTTGATTAATCTTCGAGGACTGTGGGAAATGAAGCCATGATCAAGTGCTGATTGCTTTTTACTTGTAGAATCCAGTTTATTATCAATTTTTTGGGGTAGTATTGGGTTCAAATCCAATGCTTGCCGTACTTTTTCCACCAGTTGGGATATATCCTTAGTGTGTTGCCCGATGGGCAATAATCTTTCCTGACTTGGTATTTCAAGCTGAGCTTCTAAAGTTTGTGTGTATATTTTCTCTAAGAAAAATGCATATTATTACTTTAATAAAGTGTTCTAGGAGAAACTTACCAGAAATTCTAGAAGACCCTATCGGTAGCAAACGTTCTAAGGATGGGGTTTTCAGAGATTCTTGGTTATTTTTGAAACAATCCTCACAGTCCGATACAGGAGTACAAACAGGGGTTATACTCGGTTCTATAACCTTCTTATGTTTTCCTAAGGGTGTTGGTCTGGTATGTTTATTAGAATCGCTTGAATTAGATGATTGTCTATGAAACTCAGTTGTCCTGTGATTGTTGTTCAACTGAACATGCTTACTAACTACTTTATTGCAACTGTTACTTTCTTTGCTGGAATCTGTATCGTCTTCTTTTTTTCCATTTTTCATTGTGATAGATTTAGGCGAATCAGAATCTTCTCCAATTATCCATGTCGGTCTTTTACACGAAGACTTCGGCAGAGAATTGAACATATTCTCTTTTGGATATCTATATTCTAGTTGATCCTGAATTCTGACTGTAGTATGTAGTTTCGGTGATTTTTCACCAATTGAATCTTCTTGAACATCATCGAAGGAATCTTGAACACTTCCTTGAAGTGTACTGTCGGATTGGTCGCTCTCAGGAATTGTAATTAGTTCTGATTCCGTATCGTCATCTATTATTTCTGTTATTTTCTTCTCAGATTTTTTATCTAGAATTTGAAGGTTACTTTTATTCATTGTATTTAATAGGTTAGATAAGGTTAAGTTCAAAATTTACCAATTCGTAAGCAATGTATGGCTTCTTCCCAATGAGTCTCCATGCTTGTCGTAGATGACGGCTTGGCATATATAACTTGCGTCTTAGATCCTTTTGAACCTAAAGAAACTTGCACAGACTGTCCATCTGAAGAGTACATAGGAGATAAAGGAGGAGTAATCCTTTCTACATGGTCATTTTCTGTTCCTAAAGATGGTTGACTTACATCTAAGTTATAGGGATAAAATAATCAGTCGGAATAGCTTCAAATACAACACTAAATATTCTATCTTACCCCTGGATCTAGCCGGTGGTGCTCCCATTATAATGGTTGCTGCGATTCTTCTACAGTGGTGATGTTGGGAATCTAATGTATTCAAAACTATTCTTATCAGTGATATGAGTTGAATACAGTGAGGTTGTTGTGTGTACTGGTACTGAAATAAAAAAAATTGTCAATCTTATTGAAGATAACAACAACAAAAAATATTACCTTGTAGAGCATGACGACCAATGACATTAACCAGTGTTTTCTGAAATGGGAATCTAAAGCCCATAGACTATAGGAAGGTTGTTGAAATTCCATAGTATTTGGGATATAGTAAGGAGAGGGTGCGTATTGTAACAAAATCAGACATGTTGGTATCAATAAGCGCCCCATCATATGGTTTTGATCAAGGACTTGTGGCAGATTGGAAATGAAAACTGTGAAAGCAGGGGAATTCCTTAGTCGCTGAGGGGACACATAGATCCCCCTATCGTTTTGGCTGTATCCTAATAATAAATATAAATGTCTTAAAACAATGCCTTGTATTTTCGACAGATATTTTTCTTCCGTTGGATAGGCTTGGTCAGATCTTGATAAAAATTGCATCAGTAAGAAGACCAGAAGATGCATTGTTTCTCTATCAGCTTCTTCGAAATCTATAACTCTTTGTAGAAATACTAAGATGTTTTGATCATCCACTATGTTCAAAGAATGCATATGGCCATCTAAAAAAAAATCATTAAATCAGTAACAAAACAACACGTTTTTCTGATCTCACTGCTTTCCTTTAAAATTTTTCAAGATTGATTCTATAAATGACTTTTATAGGTATTCCTTTTCAATTATTATGATATCTAACAACTTCTAGACAAAACTATGTGACTTTCAACTCCACTCCTGACAGAAAATCTATGTTCAATAAATAGGTTGTTATTGACAGGGACTCTGAGATAGTTTTCGAAAATAATTGGTAAAAATTAGTCAAGGGTGGAGCAGTTATCATGGAAAAATTGCATGCTTGAATGTGTTTTAACAAAAACATCTATCTCTAGTTACATCTAGCTGTAGTTATTTACAAAAAAGCAACCTTATTACTCTACGAATTTGTATAAATATACATATAAATTACATCTCACGAAGCTGTACGCTCGAATTTATTTATTTTCTCGATAAATAGAAAGCCAAAAAGCCATCTCAATGCTGTGTTCATGTAAAAATATCTACTTGAAAATGCAATTTAAGTCAACAACAGTTTCGAAAAGTCGAAAACTGTTTCTTGAACGAAAGTAATATTATAAAGATATTGTAATTATTGCTAAACTAGCTGTAACTCCATTCATTTTATTTTACCTTATTTCCTGCAGCTGCTACGAAAATTTTGAGATTTCTTTTGTTTGCGAAATAACAAAACTATACATCTAATTTGAAATATTCAATTGATGAAAATTATATTTTTTTTTCAAAAAAACTCCCTTAGAAAAATACTACAGCCAATGAGAAATTCCTGGAACGTTTTCCTTTTGAGCTTAGCAGGCAGTATCCTCATTGTTCTTTTGAGAAAATGAGTGCATGAATTCTATTCATATTTTCATTGTACAAAATACAGTTTGAAGTTATCAAATGTTTCGCGACTTTTTCAGCATCTTCATTTGGAAAATCATCCTATAGGATTTGCAGCACTCAAAAAAAATCAAAAATTCGCACACGGACAAAATCTGGAAGCTTATAATGAAGCCCCATCAAGAGCATACACAAGTCGCAAGTCGAAACATACACATATAGAAAAAAGTTAGGACTGTGGAAAAATACTTGAAAGACATTGATTTGAACGACATATATTTATCATAAATAAATTAAGAATAAACATCACCAACTGAAACATTAGAAATAACAACAATCATTTGGTCACAAACAACATGTAGTTTTCAAGTCTTGTATTCAGGTTGCATGTCTTCTCTTTCCATTTTGTCAGGAGCACTTCATTTCTTGATTGATGTCACTCTAGTCATCACTTTAAAACACATCGATTTGTAGACGTTCGCACCAATCGGTATAGCGTCAAAAGAATTCACCGCGTGAAAAACAACAATCAACATTGAAACATAAAACCAATATCCATTAGGATTTAGGATCTCATGCACAAAAATTGAAGTATAAAATAAAAGCCATCTCACCGGCAGAGTCCCTAACTTTTTTCCATTTGTTCACATGCTGCTATTCTGGCAAGACACTACACCTAAATCTACCTTGAATGCTGTTACTAGTGCCTATTAACTGACCGAGTCCAAATCGAGAACTTTTCCTCTTTAAAATCGGTGCTGAATATTGTCGATTGTATATCTTTTCTTTCATTTCTGAAACAACTGCGACAGTACGAATGAATTAAACAGTAATAAACATTAAGTTTCTACACTTAAAACCTCAACACCAATTTTTGGCATTACCTATAAGCCGTTCCAAACGTTTTCATTTTTTTTTTATATTTCCAAGAACATCGCTCTTTCTCGCAGAATTTTGAAATTTCATATAACTTGGAGAATTCACTCCAATCTCCAATCTTTTGTGAATAAAAAAAAAGAAAAACTCACCTTTATTCTCTTGTCTTGTTATAATAGATGCTGGTGCTGACATTGTTCTTTTGTATGGCCATTTCGTGCCAAAACTAGCACTTAATGTTTTAACAGAACTTGCAGCACTTCCGTCAGATTGTGATAAGGCCTCATGTGCTCTGTGTAATTTTCTGATAAATGCTTCGCTATTTATGTCAGAGTTTCGCAAATCTATAACGATAAAAATTGAAAAGTATTTTTGTGGGAGATATAGAGCAAGATTTATTTTTCTAACCTACAGAATAGGTACGTATAGAAATTATCGAAATATTTTAATATCGAATCTCGACAACTTAATTCTGTTTTCTTTATTGTTGAAAATTAATTGCGGCCACTCACCTCTTAAATATGAAATATCACCAGATTTTTCTAAGTTCACTTGGGCTTCGAGAAATAAGGTATCAAAACGGTTCAGGAAAAATTCCCATGTTAATATTTTTCGTTCACTAATCGAGTTATGTAACTGATATAATGATTGGAGAACCATAGGCCTGTCGATAATTACAGTATCGAATTGAGTTTCTAAACACATAATCAACGACTGAAAAATAAACCAAAATATGATTAATGTTTTCATCTCGTTTTCACTTAACAATAGTTGTGAATATTTTCGGAATAATTCAGATTTGATATCTCTTGCGCAGCAGCATCCGTTGTTATAGAGAAAGATGATTGATGTCAGGGCCTAGTCTTTATTGATTTTCGAGATACCTAGGATAACCTAAACACATAAGTGTTTCGGCTTTTTGCAAGTGAAATTCATAGTGAATGAATTTGTGTTACTTTTAAAATATTCTTTTACTCACTGTTATTGCGGAATCGTGTATAGTTCCCAGGTACAAAGTCGCTCTTTGAGCTACATATATATTATTATCATCCATACTGGAAATGAGGTAACAGAACGCGTTAGCTAAAGCAGCTTGGAGAGGTAATATGTTTCGTAAAGGTGTTGAATCCATAAAACGAGCTATAACAGTTACACGTTCGACCGCTATAAACCGGACACACCAATCGGAGCTGTGGAAATCTTCTTCAATAAGTCTCCAAAAGACATCCGAACCTGCCGGCAATGTTATACAATGTAATAGTAAAGGCACTACTTCTTGGCAAATATGCGAATATTCTGAACTGCACAACTCCCATAGGCTGCAAGAAATAACAATAATTCACAAAAAATTCGTGTTAAATGTGGTTACTCTACGATGTTATAGACTAACAGTGGACTAGTGCTATTGGACTATTCTCCTTGGAAGAAAATATTGCTCAGTTATCCTTTTAGATTGACCTCGAAGAAGATCACTGCTGTATCCTTTCCAACAAGATTCATCAAATAAAATCGACCATATTTCTTGAACGAATTCAACATCCACACAGTTATTATTTTAGCCTGAAGAAGGCCTAATAAAGGTCGAAACGTTATGAAAGAATGAGGTAAGGCTTGTTGAATTTTTTTGTTGTTCCTGAGACCGATATTTTCCAACTTTAATTATAAATTTTCAACAACGAAATATTAGTTAACAACCAAGGCAGTTATTTTGTGAATGATTTTTAAATTTTTATTTTGAAAAATTCTTGTGGTAGAGCTCACGTTCTTAAAGTAATTCGAAAAAAAAACAGTATTATGTCTTCTGGTTTTTTAATGAATAAGAACAGGGTATGATGATTTTGTTTCAGATGATCTGGAAACGGTTTTTTATGTGATAAAATCAATTGTATCAATTTCTTGGAGGGTCTTCCACTTCCTCAGGGATACAGAGGTAAATACAAGTTATATATTCACTTATATATAGTTTTACTCACACATTTCTGAAACAGTGCTGTAATTGTATGTAACAGTGCTGCAAATGACTTGAGGTATCTTATGTAATAAATACGTACATTTGTGGTTTCATTATCGTCCTCTTCTTGTATATAAATTTATATACAAATATACAATTGCTGCACATCCATGATTCCACAGTCAGAAAGGGGTGAAACACAGTGTATGTTGGTTCACATAAATATTTTTTGACAAACCTTGTAAATTTGAAGGTAATCTCCCCATAATTTAGGCCCTCTAATATTTAATAATTTGCTAGATAATATTAAAACTTGTCAATCACTAAATGAATTCAAAATCAAGTTAAAATCTTTTTTTATTGAGAATTGTTTTTATCGTGTGGACGAATATTTAAAAATTTTAATATGATATGTTATCTTGTTTTTAATTTTTCTGTATAATTTAGTATTGATAATATATGTTTGGATTTGACTATTCCTATACAATTGTAAAATTGTTCTTGGAAATAAATGAATTGAATTGAATTGAATTGAATTGGTGAAATAAATATTTGATATGATATGTTGAAATTCTCTTTGGTTTTGAGATTATCACCTACATCAAGGTTTTCATTTGATAGAGTATAGATTCGACTAAAGCTTTATGGGTAAGTTTCTGCATTTCTATTACAAGGAATTTTCTCTGTTCATAAAAGGTGTACGTAAATTGGACGTCATGAATTTCATCAAATGCAAAATGGCGAAGGTGCCAGTTCAACGGTATATTTGTCGAACTGCGACGATGCAAAATGGCGAATGAACATATTTTCTCTGTTAGGTATAAGTGCAAGAGAGAAACATGGAATGATATCATTTGAATAATCGATTAAATTAATTCAATAAGGATTTTGCCTCCATCAAGGAAATGCTTGAGTTGGGTTTTGACAAATGTCATCGGTAAAAACGAAAGAATATCGTTCAAATAATCGATAAAATATATTCAATAATGGACTCTCTCTCTCTCTCTAATTGTTTTAACCATGTGCTTGGCTAGTCGCCATCGACACATTAAACAATCTGTAACACAAATCACAAAAAATCTCAACAATCACAAACTATTTTCACAATTTCAACTTCACAAACTCTTCAGTATAATTTTCTTCAAAAAGACTCTTTCAAATTAAGGAGCTCCAAAATGGGACGTGAGGAAAAGTAGTCTTCTCACCGTGACGACCATTCTGGAACTCTTCAATAATGGAAGATTTGTTTTCATTCATAGAACATTCAAAAACAGATTTGATTCACATGGATTTCTCCCACTTATTGCCTCATAGAATGCTTGAATATGAATATATTTTCCATATATTTTTTTAAAATTTATTACTTACAAAGGAATAGCTTTTGTCTTCAAATAATATTAATAATAATAAGAGGAAAGTTCAGTTCGAAATTCATATTATGTCGTTCACCTTCGATAATTAAAGTTGAAATGATTTATCTTTATCATTAAAGGTGTCAGGAGAATCCTACGCTCCAGATATATATCGATGAAATCTGAATCAGCCCAAAATAGCTGTCAGCTGCTGCATATTACAATTTTCATATGCTGGATTTTAATATGAAGATCAAGATCCCAAATAATGTAAGTTCAAGAACTCTCACTTGAATGTTTGGTGTATGAAATATTAAAGTGATATTTTTCAATGTACATATTTATTCGTGGATATTTAATTTATTTCTTATTTCAATACTTACTTTTTTATGAGAGAATTTTCTTGACACCATATAAAAAATCCTCGGTGTTCTTTGGATGCTTTAGTACAAGCATCGCCATGAAGGATGAGTATATTCAGACACTGAAGCATGTAATACATGATTTCCGGTTGATCAACTTTCGACAACTCCTAAAAATATTCAATAGTTGATACTTTTAATTACTACAAAAAAAAATAAGTATCTTTGAATCCAAAAATAACCTGGAGAAGTTGATGTATGTATTGCAGAGGTTGAGGTAAATCATCGAAATTGAATTTGAACTTCCCAACAGAAGTTTGCCAAAAGTTATCAAAATCATCATTTGAATCTTGTTCAATGGGTTCATCGTTCTCGCCTATTACTTGTGGTTTGGCCACTTGAACAGTAGCTGTAGCTAAAAAAAAATTGTTAGAGACTCTTCACAATATCATAAATTCTGTAAGACAATATGATCCTTTCTCAATTATTTGTTGAAATTAGTCTAGAGCTTTCCTTGAAAATTGAAAAACTGCATGACAAGTCGAAAAACATCAGTCTTGTTAGAACCATTTGAGCTCAGTTCATAAGACCCACAAACTCACCAACATCAGTTTCAGATAGAGTAATTGCTCGAGCTACAGCTGATACAACTTTCTCAGCTGGAATGATAGCAGCTAAGTCCAACTGTTCAGATACAGTTTCGACAGTTGCTGTCATAATCTGAAAGCATGATAGGTATAAAGGTGACTGAAAATCAGACATATAAGTGAGTTAGAGAATGAAAAAAAATTGCATACAGAACACACGTGTGGCATATGTACCAACACTCCGCCAATTGAGTGTATTTCAGGCATAGGCATGTTCAACACCACCTCTGATTTTTCTTTCTTATCGCTTTCCGGTGGACTTTTCCTGTTTGATGGATCCTCTAGCGTTTCTTCAAGGGGAGGCTTGAAATTAAAAGATTCATTTCAGTATAGCTGAAGTTCTCGTCTCAAGTTTCTACCAGAAACAAAATATTTGAGTGGTACTCACATCTGGTGGTCTAGCTGGATAAATTGGAGACAGATATTTGACAAGTTGCAAAGACAATTGATGCCACATTACGCAAGATTCGCAATGAGTACATTCTGTTTTGGAATTGCAAGTATGGGTTCCTATCCAAGCAGTGGTGATCATACACTTCAACAACCAGCAAACGTCTTTGCATAGTGTGGAATTAAGTCCTGTATGCTTGTCTATATTCTGGAGCTCCATTTGTTTCAGTAAAATGTCCAACATAATTATACAACACGACAAATTATGTTCAGCGTCATTTTCAAATTCGTTTTGCGATGAAATGGACGTCTTCGCCGAATCTTCTTCGGCTACAGCTGAAACATTGAATAGTAAAGGAAACCTATAAATAAAGGTATAAGATTCTCTCACGTGGTGTGATTTTTTCTTTGAGTATTTCGTCGACGAATCCCGTTTCTTGAAATTGAGTTAGGAGTTCATCACTACGGTTAGTTCCTTGTTTCATGTGAAGAACTCCATCTTCGAATATCGTGAACAGCAAATTTAGAGGTATCACTATTTCCAGAAGGGTCAGTGTCTGAAAATTAGATGCCAAATACCTGTTTAATAATACTTTCACTTTATTCGTAGAGTGGTGTACAAAGTGTTAAACTAGTGATGTTAACAATTACATTGTACAGGGTGTCCCAAATTCGATGCTCACTAAAATCATCTCGAGACCTAGTAGACTTAGAGAAAAAATCTTCAAGGAACCCCGAGCTCTTTTTTCGTAATAATAATATATCAGGAAGCAGACCATAGATATCTTGATTCGTTCTCGAGTTATAGACTGTTTCAAATATTTTGCTATATCTTGGTTTCTGTTGAAAATATTAAAAAAATAATATATAAAATATAACGTTTTTTTCAGTAATTGTTATGGTTTATATTATACTCTTTACAGATTATAAAGATTAATTACCGCTTTAGAGATACATAGCAAAGTTATTGTTTCTTAAATGGGACACTATATTTTTCAACTCAGTTTTTTTGTCATTTGAGAACCATCAACTTCGCTCTATATCTCTAAAATGGTAATTAATTTCTATGATCTGATATCATAAAAACCATAAAAATTACTGAAAAAAAGGAACGAATATATAGCGAAATAGTTGATTATCTGATTTTATTTTTTTAAAGAGCTCGGGGGTCCTTGAATATTTTTTCTCTAAGTCTTATAGTTCTCGACATGCTTTCAGTGAGCATAGAATTTGGGATATCCTGTATTTAATAGTATTTAGTGGCCTGGTGATTATTGGTACTGTATCGGAAGCTATGAAAACTTCAGGAAGTATATCTTTTTTCACATAATAATTATAACAATTCTTTGCTTTCAAGTCGTTACAAAAACCATCTTGAATTAAATGACGCATTGTTCAAAAATTATATATTTTAAATTGACATAAGATAGATACTGTTATGGTTTTTTCGGAATAAATAATGAAATCAAGATATGACTAGGAGAAAAACCTATTGATGACTTCCAAATTCAAATGAAAAATATTCATAGGTATTTTTTCTGAATTGATCATAAATTCAAAATAAGAATTATGCATCATCAAAGTTGAATTTTTTTGTAATGTAAAATAGAAATAAGATAGGATAGTTGAAGTTGCTAATGTCTTGAATCAAAAAAACTTTCATCCAAGAGATAATTCACAAGAGAATATAAATTGTTAAAAAGAAGAGAAGCGAACAAAAACTAAACTGAATGAAAACTAATCAATGGAAAATATAATTTCATCGAGAATGAGAAATTATGATTGATTGAGTTGGAACAGGATGGATTCGATAGTAGAGCAGAATTGAGCTTAAAGAATTAATTAGCAGGCTGAACAGAATTTTGAATATAAGATAAGTAATTTTAAGTTGTAATATAATTGTTTTTTGTTAATTGAAATTAGATGACATAGTTGGGGCAGCTATTCAGTTAGGTTGTTTGTTATGTTGATGAAGAAATATAGTTCTAAATTTTGAATTTCAAAATATACTATTTCTGACTAAGAACCCAGCCCAAATCTTAAAAATTGAAAAAAAATTATTGATCGAAATCATAGCAATTGGCGCCCAATGGATAGTCACTAAATTATTCAATTGCTTTCCAATTTGATTAAAATTCACACTCCATATGAATTATTTCAAATTTCTTGAAGTAATCAAAAGGCTTATTCCTCAAATCATACACAAAATTTCAATTGAAAAAAAATACTGCTATTCGTTTATAATTGAATAAATGAAAAGAGTAGAAAAAATGGAGAGCAAGTAGTACAAATCAATTGATTTTACAATTCATAATCATGATAGATGAATTCACTGAGAAAAAAGATGCACAAATGAAAAGAATTAAACAAAAAATTGAAAGAAATAATGAAAAGATTGATGAACAGAGACATGAGATGAAGGAAGAATTCAAAAGATTAGAGGGGAAATGGGAGATAAGAACAGAAAAAAAATATAAAAGAATTGATAATGATGGAAGCAAGATACAAAATACTCATGAAAAATTTGGAATGATTCTCGATAGGAATATTGATCGAATAATAGAAAACGAAATAATGGATATTGATGCCGAATATTTGAAAATAAATTCATTGTATGGAAAACAACAGGAAGAAGTGGAAATGAATTGCAAAATATTATAGAACGAAATAAAAAGAAAAACATCCAACGTAGGCTTAAGTATAAACAGTTCCAAATTTGATGGAAATCCAAAGCATATCCATTCCAAAGTGTTTATGAATGATGTGGAAGTCAAAATTAGAGATATCAAGAATCGGCCAGATGAGAAATAATTATTTAAATATTATTCTATATCCATCACTAGTTCATGGTTTTATAGTAAGAAAGAAGAATTTGAATTTAAGTTTCTGAATTATTTTTGGGGGGAAATAAATCTGACAAACTTTAGATAGTAATTGTTTTTGCGGCAGTTTGATAATTTTGAAAAATTCATGAGTGATTATACAAAGAGATCGTTAAGCATAGTAAATTTTTGGAATTACAGATGAAGAATGAAGAAATTATCTACTGTATTCGTGAGCAAACATTACATACAAAAAAAAAATTTGTGGAATTAGTGTTATAGAGTGAAACAAATGGTAGCAAGAGAAAAAGAAAGGGATATAACAAAAATATGATAAGGAAATCAAAGATATAAATTTGAGAATAGAAAACAAGATAATATGTATGAAAATTCATTATTATGAGAGAGTAAGCTAGCCAGTTAAGGAAATAAAAAAAAATGTTTCCAAATGAAAGAAAGGAAAATAAAATTATTTTCTATTTGAAGAAAATTATAAATTTTATTGAAATAACCACAAATTTTAGGGGATTTGTTATGGTTTTTTCAGAATGAATATTGAAATAAAGTTATGATTAGGCAAAAACCTATTGATAACTTTCAAATTCAAATGAAAATGATTCATAGATATTTTTTCTGAATTGATCATAAATTGAAAATTAGAATTATATATCATCAAAGTTGAATTTTTTTGAAATGTAATTTAGAATTGAGATTGGATAGTGAAAATTTAATTAAGTATGGCGTATTGAATAAAATTTGATTCAAGAAAATTCCAAAATTTAAGTGACAGCAGTTTGATAGATAAGGCATAGACATTAGTTTTATAGATTTGACACAGATGAAAATAGATCATCAAAGGCGGAAAGCAAGATTAAGATCGACAATTGCCGGGGAACATCACAACGGAGACGTCAGAATAAAAAAATTGAAGAAGTTGCAAATGTCTAGAATCGACAAAGTATTCATTCAAGCATGGGCGCCCGCAGAAATTTTTCTCAGGGGGGGCAAAATGAAAATTATTGAAAAACGATAAGGCCATGATTTTCATTGAAAACCGGAAAATTGTTTTGAATCCATTACTTTCCTTTTTTCCTTGCCCCTTGGATTGAGAAAAATATATTGAGGGTGTTGTGCTGAAAAATGAGATAATCATGGCCATGGCCCCCCCTGGCCCCCCCCTGCGGGCGCCCATGCATTCAAGTGATAATTCAGAAGAGAATATAAATTGTTAAAAAGAAGAGAAGCGAACAAAAACTAAACTGAATGAAAACTAATCAATGGAAAATATAATTTAATCGAGAATGAGGAATTATGATTGATTGAGTTGGAACAGGATGGATTCGATAGTAGAGCAGAATTGAGCTTAAAGAATTAATTAGCAGGCTGAACAGAATTTTGAATATAAGATAAGTAATTTTAAGTTGTCATATAATTGTTTTTTGTTAATTGAAATTAGATGACATAGTTGGGGCAGCTATTCAGTTAGGTTGTTTGTTATGTTGATGAAGAAATATAGTTCTAAATTTTGAATTTCAAAATATACTATTTCTGACTAAGAACCCAGCCCAAATCTTAAAAATTGAAAAAAAAATTATTGATCGAAATCATAGCAATTGGCGCCCAATGGATAGTCACTAAATTATTCAATTGCTTTCCAATTTGATTAAAATTCACACTCCATATAAATTATTTCAAATTTTTTGAAGTAATCAAAAGGCTTATTCCTCAAATAATACACAAAATTTCAATTGAAAAAAAAATACTGCTATTCGTTTATAATTTGATATAATAAATATAATTTGATTAAAATTCACACTCCATATGAATTATTTCAAATTTCTTGAAATAATCAAAAGGCTTATTCCTCAAATCATACACAAAATTTCAATTGAAAAAAAAACTGCTATTCGTTTATAATTGAATAAATAAAAAAGAGTAGAAAAATGGATATGAATAAAGTAACAGCAAGTAGTACAAATCAATTGATTTTACAATTCATAATTATGATAGATGAATTCACTGAGAAAATAGATGAACAAATGAAAAAAATTGAACAAAAAATTGAAAAAAATAATGAAAAACTTGATGAACAAAGCGTCACATGAAGGGAGAATTCAAATAAGAAGGAAAGTGGGAGATTAAAACAGAAGAACAAAATACAAGAATTGATATGATGAAAGCAAGATACAAAATACTCATGAAGAATTTGGAATGATTCTCGATAGGAATATTGGAGAATTTAATGAAAAAGTCGAGAATTTGATCGACTAATAGAAAACGAAATAATGGATATTGATGCCGAATATTTGAAAAAAAAATAACAACAGAAAGAAGATGGAAATGAGTTGATAATATTATAAAACAAAATAAAAAGAAAAACATCTAACGTAAGCATATTTATAGAAAGTCCCAAATTCGATGGAAATCCAAAGCATATCCATTCCAAAGTGTTTATGAATAATGTGGAAGTCAAAATTAGAGATATCAAGAATCGGCCAGATGAGAAATATCAAATAATTATTTAAATATTATTCTATATCCATCACTAGTTCATGGTTTTATAGTAAGAAAGAAGTGAATAACATTGAAGAATTTGAATTGAAGTTTCTGAATTATTTTTGGGGAAAATAAATCTGACAAACTTTAGATAGTAATTGTTTCTGCGGCAGTTTGATAATTTTGAAAAATTCATGAGTGATTATACAAAGAGATCGTTAAGAATTGTAAATTTTTGGAACAACAGATGAAGAAAGAAGAAATTATCTATTGTATTTATAACAAACATAAAGTACCAAAAAAAATCAGTACACAAAAAAATGAGTGTTATAAAATGAAACAAATGATACAAAGATTTTGAATATAAGATAAGTAATTTTAAGTTGTTGTAATATAATTTTTGATAATTGAGATAAGATAAGATGGTTAGGATAGCTAGTTTAGTTAGGTTGTTTGTTATGTTGATGAAGAAATATAGTTCTAAATTTTGAATTTCAAAATATACAATTTCTGGCTAAGAACCCAGCCCAAATCTTAAAAATTAAAAAAATATATTGATAGAAATCATAACAATTCCTACACATATTAGAATTGTCTTCACAGAAGCTTTTTGTTAATCATGTTAATCATTGAGATAACTATTGAAATAAGTAAAAAAAATAGAAACAACATTTGTCTTATTATATAATTAAAATGGTTTTTGAGATACAATTTGATCAAAGGCTTGGCATAAATCAATTGTTATCGAACCGATCAAAAAATGTTTTTAGGTTGAATTATCCTTCATTTATCTTTATACCTTCTATAACAAAGTTGGCATTGAATATTTCGGTTGGAAGGTTTGTGTATTTATCTAGTGTCGATTTTATTGTTATGAGTACCTCCAACTATTTGATAAATACATTCATCTGATCCTATAATATATAATGGAATAATTATGGACTAAAAATCAATTTTTCACAAGCCAATTACACTAAATGAAGTAATTAACATAAAAAACTACATATCAATTGAGTACATATGAATTAAGTAGCCGTCAACAAGCATAGTAATGATATGTATAAAACAGATACTCTCTCACATTATCAACTGCTTATAAATGGAATTTCCTCAAAAGTCTCAGTTAGAAGCTGGTTCATAACGAACCAGATGATCGTTTGAAAATTATAGATCAAGCATTTTATGAACTTTTTTCAAAAATTTTTAATCTGCAATTAGAGCAATATCAATGGATGTAAAACTAGTTACCCAGAATTGAAAAGGAAACTTCAATTTGTGAGGATACGACTGTATCAGAAAGGATAATGTACTTGACCATCGTGCTAGAGGAGGTGTCGCTATATTTTCGAAAGATAATCTTCCAAATAATGAGATCACTCTTACTACCACTATGCAAGCTGTAGCAATACTGACATGCCTTCCGTGGAAACTAACGAAATGTAACATTTAACATCTACCTGATAGCAACTGTACCAAAGACGATTTGAGACATATAGTGAGACAATTACAACTACGAGCTCGAATCTTGGCAAGTTGGAACATGAAAAAAGCAAACTGAAACTGGAATATATTTCGAGAACACATACCTACATTTTAATTGGAAGATACCAGCAGAATCAACAGACGTCATAACTGAGGCAATAATAATTGCAACTAACCAAAGCATTCCCTAAATCACAGGGAATTCAAGAAAGACTGTAGTTCCATGGTGGAACCTAGAATTATCTGAGGAACTTGCCCTAAGGAGAGATTCTTCAATTGATTCATACGCCACAATACCTTTTATGTTTGCGTTCAAGCGGAAGAGGGCTAATATGAGAAATCTCATCAGGAAGAATAAAAGAAACACATAGAGCCAATATGTATCGTACATCACTCCGACCACCCTCACCACTGAAATATAGAGAAAAGTCAGATCTCTTGAGTGAAAATCATTCGAGGAGGCATCTCCTCTAATAAATGTGAACGTGGAAATTACAAGGAATGTGAAAGAGATGAAAAGAATTAAGATCGATGTCTTGGAAATGAGTGAAATTAGATGCCGAAATGCCATTCAATCCGCGAAAATATATCCTGGGGCACATATAGGGTGAGATTATAACCCTCTAGTGGCGCAACTAAAAATCAGATAAAAAGAAAGTAGACACAATAAAAGGGTGAAAATAAACCACGATACTCTTAAGGTTTCGATCGAGTTGAATTCCTTTAGGGTAGTATGCTTTTCATAGACTCACTAGGGGCCTTTGACACGACCGAAAACTTACTCCGATACATCTACTAGAATGCTACTTTACATATAAAAATCAACGAAGATTGTACCACTGGAAAGACACCCGTAAGAAGAAAGTTG
This sequence comes from Harmonia axyridis, assembly GCF_914767665.1. NCBI lineage: Eukaryota > Metazoa > Arthropoda > Insecta > Coleoptera > Coccinellidae > Harmonia > Harmonia axyridis. The sequence continues at coordinate 6,588,268 of NC_059508.1, forward strand.
TTATATGTTGAGAATGAATCGCAACTCGTAGAGCCAATATATATCGTCCATCACTCCGACCACTCTCCTAATCCTCTAGTGGCGCAACTAAGAATCAGATTAAAAAAATCATTAGACACAATAAAAATGAGACAATAAACCTCGATACTCTTAAGGTTTCGATCGTGTTGATGGCTTTTTGGGTAGTATGGCTTTCATATACTATCAGGAAGCTCTCGACTCGACCGAAATCTTACTTCGATACATCTACGAGAATGCTACTTCACATGTAAAAATCAACGAAGATTGTACCACTAGAAAGACACCCGTAAGAAGAAAGTTGTTATATTTTGAGAATGAATAGAAACTCACAGAGCCAATATATATCGTCCATCACTCCGACCACTCTCCTAATCCTCTAGTGCCGCAACTAAGAATCAGATTAAAAAAATCCGTAGACACAATAAAAAGGAGAAAATAAACCTCGATACTCTTAAGGTTTAGATCGAGTTGAACGCCTTCAGGGTAGTATGCCTTTCATAGACTCACTAGGGGCCTTTGACACTACCAAAAACTTTCTCCGATACATCTAAGAGAATGCTACTTTACATGTGAAAATCAACGAAGATTGTACTACTGGAAAGACACTCGTAAGAAGAAATTTGTTATATTTTGAGAATGAATCGCAACTCATAGAGCCAATATATATCGTCCATCACTCCGACCACTCTCCTAATCCTCTAGTGGCGCAACTAAGAATCAGATTAAAAAAATCCGTAGACACAATAAAAGGGAGAAAATAAACCTCGATACTCTTAAGGTTTAGATCGAGTTGAACGCCTTCAGGGTAGTATGCCTTTCATAGACTCACTAGGGCCCTTTGACACTACCAAAAACTTTCTCCGATACATCTACGAGAATGCTACTTTAAATGTGAAAATCAACGAAGATTGTACCACTGGAAAGACACCCGTGAGAAGAAAGTTGTTATATTTTGAGAATGAATCGCAACTCGTAGAGCCAATATATATCGTCCATCACTCCGACCACTCTCCTAATCCTCTAGTGGCGCAACTAAGAATCAGATTAAAAAAATCATTAGACACAATAGAAATGAGACAATAAACCTCGATACTTTTAAGGTTTCGATCGAGTTGATGGCTTTTTGGGTAGTATGGCTTTCATATACTATCAGAAGGCCATCGACATGACCGAAATCTCACTGCGATACATCTACGAGAATGCTACTTCACATGTAAAAATCAACGAAGATTGTACCACTAGAAAGACACCCGTAAGAAGAAAGATGTTATATTTTGAGAATGAATCGCAACTCATAGAGCCAATATATATCGTCCATCACTCCGACCACTCTCCTAATCCTCTAGTGGCGCAACTAAGAATAAGATTAAAAAAATCCGTAGACACAATAAAAGGGAGAAAATAAACCTCGATACTCTTAAGGTTTAGATCGAGTTGAACGCCTTCAGGGTAGTATGCCTTTCATAGACTCACTAGGGGCCTTTGACACTACCAAAAACTTTCTCCGATACATCTACGAGAATGCTACTTTAAATGTGAAAATCAACGAAGATTGTACCACTGGAAAGACACCCGTGAGAAGAAAGTTGTTATATTTTGAGAATGAATCGCAACTCATAGAGCCAATATATATGGTCCATCACTCCGACCACTTTCCTAATCCTCTAGTGGCGCAACTAAGAATCAGATTAAAAAAATCCGTAGACACAATAAGAAGGAGAAAATAAACCTCGATACTCTTAAGGTTTAGATCGAGTTGAACGCCTTCAGGGTAGTATCCTTTCATAGACTAACTAGGGGCCTTTGACACTACCAAAAACTTACTCCGATACATCTACGAGAATGCTATTTTACATGTGAAAATCAACGAAGATTGTACCACTGGAAAGACACCCGTAAGAAGAAAGTTGCTATATTTTGAGAATGAATTACAACTCATAGAGCCAATATATATCGTCCATCACTCCGACCACTCTCCTAATCCTCTAGTGGCGCAACTGAGAATCAGATTAAACAAATCAGTAGACACAATAAAAGGGAGAAAATAAACCTCGATACTCTTAAGGTTTCGATCGAGTTGATAGCCTTCTGGGTAGTATGGCTTTCATATACTTTCAGTAGGCTCTCGACTCGACCGAAATCTTACTGCGATACATCTACGAGAATGCTACTCAACATGTAAAAATCAACGAAGATTGTCCCACTGGAAAGATACCCGTAAGGAGAAAGTTGCTACATTTTTAGAATGAATCGCAACTCATAGAGCCAATATTTATCGTCCATCACTTCGACCACACTCCTAATCCTCTAGTGGCGCAACTCAGATTCAGATTAAAAATCAGTAGACACAATAAAAGGGAGAAAATAAACCTCGATACTCTCAAGGTTTCGATCGGGTTGAACGCCTTTAGGGTAGTATGCCTTTCATAGACTATCTAGAGGCATTTGACACGACCGAAAACTTACTCCGATACATCTACGAGAATGCTACTTTACATATAAAAATCAACGAAGATTGTACCCACTTGAAAGACACCCGTAAGAAGAAAGTTGCTACATTTTGAGAATGAATAGCAACTCATAGAGCCAATATATATCGTCCATCACTCCGACCACTCTCCTAATCCTCTAGTGGCGCAGCTAAGAATCAGATTAAAAAAATCAGTAGACACAATAAAAGGGAGAAAATAAACCTCGATACTCTCAAGGTTTCGAGCGGGTTGAACGCTGTCTGGTAGTAGCTTCCATAGACTACCAGTATGCTTTTGACTCGACCAAAAATTTACGAGAAAATCTACGAGAATGCTACTTTACATGTAAAAATAAACGAAGATTGTACCACTGGAAAGACAAGGAATGAATTTGATACATTGCGATCCGACTATCGGCGCTCTCATGTTTCCGGGCCTGAAAGTGGGAAATGGAAAGTGAAAGAGATGGAAAGAATTGAAATCGATGTCTTTGGCATTAGTGAAATTAGATGTGACTTCCTGTATTTCAAGTTCTCACATGTGGTGGTGGATGGCAGTATCTGGGTTCGAAGCATCCAATTTTTCACTTTTACTCTTTTTAGATTTGATGAATTTTATTTCTTTTCTTTGTAAAACAGTTTTAGAAAGTAAAATTAATTCAGTATCACGTACAGGTTTATACATTATGTCAGTATATATTACCTCTGTGATGAACTATGTTTATTTGTTGATTTTCTCAAATGAACTTCATCATTATTATTATTATTATAAATGCCATAAATCCGCAAAAATATATCATGGGGCACATATGGGGTGAGATCGTATCCCTCTAGAGGTGCAATTCAGAATCAGATTGAAAATATCAGTAGACACAATAAAAGTGAAAGAATAAACCTCGATACTCTTAAGGTGATGGCCAACCTCGGACAAAACTGACAGGACACATGAAGAAGAAGAAGACTCTTAAGGTTTCGATCGAGTTGAATGCCTTTAGGGTAGTATGCCTTTCATAGACTATCTACAGGCCTTTGACACGACCGAAAACTTACTCCGATACATCTACGAGAATGCTACTTTACATATAAAAATCAACGAAGATTGTACCCACTGGAAAGACACCCGTAAGAAGAAAGTTGCCACATTTTGAGAATGAGTCGCAACTCATAGAGCCAATATATATCGTCCATCACTCCGACCACTCTCCTAATCCTCTAGTGGCGCAACTGAGAATCAGATTAAACAAATCAGTAGACACAATGAAAGGGAGAAAATAAACCTCGATACTCTTAAGGTTTCGATCGAGTTGATAGCTTTTTGGGTAGTATGGCTTTCATATACTATCAGGAAGCTCTCGACTCGACCGAAATCTTACTTCGATACATCTACGAGAATGCTACTTTACATATAAAAATCAACGAAGATTGTACCACTGGAAAGACACCCGTGAGAAGAAAGATGCTATATTTTGAGAATTAATCGCACCTCATAGAGCCAATATATATCGTCCATCACTCCGACCACTCTCCTAATCCTCTAGTGGCGCAACTAAGAATAAGATTAAAAAAATCGGTAGACACAATAAAAGGGAGAAAATGAACTTCGATACTCTTAAGGTTTCGATTGGGTTGAACGCCTTTAGGGTAGTATGCCTTTCATAGACTATCTACAGGCCTTCGACACGCCCGAAAACTTACTCCGATACATCTACGAGAATGCTACTTTACATATAAAAATCAACGAAGATTGTACCCACTGGAAAGACACCCGTAAGAAGAAAGTTGCTACATTTTGAGAATGAATAGCAACTCATAGAGCTAATATATATCGTCCATCACTCCGACCACTCTCCCAATCCTCTAGTGGCGCAACTGAGAATCAGATTGAACAAATCAGTAGACACAATGAAAGGGAGAAAATAAACCTCGATACTCTTAAGGTTTCGATCGGGTTGAACGCCTTTAGGGTAGTATGCCTTTCATAGACTATCTACAGGCCTTTGACACGACCGAAAACTTACTCCGATACATCTACGAGAATGCTACTTTACATTATTATTATTATTATAAATGCCATAAAATCCGCAAAAATATATCATGGGGCACATATAAGGTGAGATCATATCCCTCTAGAGGCGCAATTCAGAATCAGATTAAAAATATCAGTAGACACAATAAAAGTGAAAGAATAAACCTCGATACTCTTGAGGTGATCGCCAACCTCAAACAAAACTGACAGGACACATGAAGAAGAAGAAGACTCTTAAGGTTTCGATCGAGTTGAATGCCTTTAGGGTAGTATGCCTTTCATAGACTAGCTAGGGGCCTTTGACACGACCGAAAACTTACTCCGATACATCTACGAGAATGCTACTTTACATGTAAAAATAAACGAAGATTGTACCACTGGAAAGACAAGGAATGAATTTGATACATTGCGATCCGATTATCGGCGCTCTCAGGTTTCCGGGCCTGAAAGTGGGAAATGGAAATTGAAAGAGATGAAAAGAATTGAAATCGATGTCTTTGGCATTAGTGAAATTAGATGGGACTTCCTGTATTTCAAGTCCTTACATGTGGTGGTGGATGGTAGTATCTGGGTTCGAAGCATCCAATTTTTCACTTTTACTTTTTTAGATTTTATAAATTTTATTTCCTTTCTTTGTAGAACAGTTCTAGAAAGTAAAATTAATTCAGTATCTCGTACAGGTTAATATACTCTGTCAGTATATATTACCTCTGTGATAAACTATGTTTATTTGTTGAGGTTCTCAAATGAACTTTATCGTTATTATTATTATTATAAATTTTGTGGAATTGTTGTATATGCAGATATATATTGCCATCGTTTCTTTATAATGTGCATTATTATAAATGCCATGAAATCCGCAAAAATATATCATGGGGCACATATAGGGTGAGATCATATCCCTCTAGAGGCGCAATTCAGAATCAGATTAAAAATATCAGTAGACACAATAAAAGTGAAAGAATAAACCTCCATACTCTTAAGGTGATCGCCAACCTCGGACAAAACTGACAGGACACATGAAGAAGAAGAAGACTCTTAAGGTTTCGATCGACTTGAACGTTTTATGGTAGTATGACTTTCATAGACTGCCAAGAGGCTTTCAATACGACCGAAAACTTACTCCGATACTTCTACGAGAATGCTACTCTACATGTAAAAATCAACGAAGATTGTACCACTGGAAAAATACCTGTAAGAAGAGAGTTGCTATCAAGTAGATCAAGGTCGATATCAGAGAGAAAAAAAAAGAAAACACTTAGAGCCAATATGTATCATCCATCACTCCGACCACTTTCATAAACCTCTAGTGGCGCAACTGAGAATCAGATGAAAAAAAAAGTAGGTACAATCAAAGTGAAAAAATTAACCTCGATTCCCTAGAGGTTTCGATCGAGTTGAACGCCTTCTGTGTAGTATGGCTTTAATATACTTTCAGTTGGCTTTTGACTCGACCGAAATCTTACTCCGATACATCTACGAGAATGCTACTTTACATATAAAAATCAACGAAGATTGTACCACTGGAAAGACACCCGTGAGAAGAAAGTTGCTACCTTTTGAGAATTAATCGCAACTCATAGAGCCAATATATATCGTCCATCACTCCGACCACTCTCCTAATCCTCTAGTGGCGCAGCTAAGAATCAGATGAAAAAATCAGTAGACACAATAAAAATGAGACAATAAACCTCGATACTCTTAAGGTTTCGATCGGGTTGAACGCCTTTAGTGAAGTATGCCTTTTATAGACTTCCTAGGGGCCTTTGACACGACCGAAAACTTACTCCGATACATCTACTAGAATGCTACTTTACATATAAAAATCAACGAAGATTGTATCACTGGAAAGAAACCCGTGAGAAGAAAGTTGCTACATTTTGAGAATTAATCGCAACTCATAGAGCCAATATATATCGTCCATCACTCCGACCACTCTCCTAATCCTCTAGTGGCGCAGCTAAGAATCAGATGAAAAAATCAGTAGACACAATAAAAGGGTGAAAATAAACCTCGATACTCTTAAGGTTTCGATCGAGTTGAATGCCTTTAGGGAAGTATGCCTTTCATAGACTATCCAGAGGCCTTTGACACGACCGAGAACTTACTCCGATACATCTACTAGAATGCTTCTTTACATATAAAAATCAACGAAGATTGTACCACTGGAAAGACACCCGTGAGAAGAAAGTTGCTACATTTTGAGAATTAATCGCAACTCATAGAGCCAATATATATCGTCCATCACTCCGACCACTCTCCTAATCCTTTAGTGGCGCAACTAATAATCAGATTGAACAAATCAGTAGACACAATAAAAGGGAGAAAATAAACCTCGATACTCTTGAGGTTTCGATCGAGTTGATAGCTTTTTGGGTGGTATGGCTTTCATATACTATCCAGAGGCCTTTGACACGACCGAAAACTTACTCCGATACATCTACGAGAATGCTACTTTACATATAAAAATCAACGAAGATTGTACCCACTGGAAAGACACCCGTAAGAAGAAAGTTGCTACATTTTGAGAATGAATAGCAACTCACAGAGCCAATATATATCGTCCATCACTCTGACCACTCTCCTAATCCTCTAGTGGCGCAGCTAAGAATCAGATGAAAAAATCAGTAGACACAATAAAAGGGTGAAAATAAACCTCGATACTCTTAAGGTTTCGATCGAGTTGAATGCCTTTAGGGTAGTATGCCTTTCATAGACTTCCTAGGGGCCTTTGACACGACCGAGAACTTACTCCGATACATCTACTAGAATGCTTCTTTACATATAAAAATCAACGAAGTTTGTACCACTGGAAAGACACCCGTGAGAAGAAAGTTGCTACATTTTGAGAATTAATCGCAACTCATAGAGCCAATATATATCGTCCATCACTCCGACCACTCTCCTAATCCTTTAGTGGCGCAACTAATAATCAGATTGAACAAATCAGTAGACACAATAAAAGGGAGAAAATAAACCTCGATACTCTTAAGGTTTCGATCGGGTTGAACGCCTTTAGGGTAGTATGCCTTTCATAGACTATCCAGAGGCCCTTGACACGACCGAAAACTTACTCCGATACATCTACGAGAATGCTACTTTACATATAAAAATCAACGAAGATTGTACCCACTGGAAAGACACCCGTAAGAAGAAAGTTGCTACATTTTGAGAATGAATAGCAACTCACAGAGCCAATATATATCGTCCATCACTCCGACCACTTTCCTAATCCTCTAGTGGCGCAGCTAAGAATCAGATGAAAAAATCAGTAGACACAATAAAAGGGTGAAAATAAACCTCGATACTCTTAAGGTTTCGATCGGGTTGAACGCCTTTAGGGTAGTATGCCTTTCATAGACTATCCAGAGGCCTTTGACACGACCGAAAACTTACTCCGATACATCTACGAGAATGCTACTTCACATGTAAAAATAAACGAAGATTGTACCACTGGAAAGACAAGGAATGAATTTGATACATTGCGATCCGATTATCGGCGCTCTCAGGTTTCCGGGCCTGAAAGTGGGAAATGGAAATTGAAAGAGATGGAAAGAATTGAAATCGATGTCTTTGGCATTAGTGAAATTAGATGGGACTTCCTGTATTTCAAGTCCTTACATGTGGTGGTGGATGGTAGTATCTGGGTTCGAAGCATCCAATTTTTCACTTCTACATTTTTTAGATTTTATAAATTTTATTTCCTTTCTTTGTAGAACAGTTTTAGAAAGTAAAATTAATTCAGTATCACGTAAAGGTTAATATACTCTGTCAGTATATATTACCTCTGTGATAAACTATGTTTATTTGTTGAAGTTCTCGAATGAACTTTATCATTATTATTATTATTATTATAAATGCCATAAAATTCGCAAAAATATATCATGGGGCCCATATAGGGTGAGATCATATCCTTCTAGAGGCGCAATTCAGAATCAGATTGAAAATATCAGTAGACACAATAAAAGTGAAAGAATAAACCTCCATACTCTTAAGGTGATCGCCAACCTCGGACAAAACTGACAGGACACATGAAGAAGAAGAAGACTCTTAAGGTTTCGATCGAGTTGAACGCCTTCTGTGTAGTATGGCTTTAATAGACTTCCAGTTGGCTTTTGATTCGACCGAAAACTTACTCTGATACATCTACGAGAATGCTACTTTACATGTAGAAATCAACGAAGATATTACCACTGGAAAGACAAGGAATGAATTTGATACATTGCGATGCGACTATCGGCGCTCTCAGGTTTCCGGGCCTGAAAGTGGGAAATGGAAAGTGAAACAGATGAAAAGACTTAAGATCGATGTCTTTGGCATGAGTGAAATTAGATGCCGAAATGTCATACAATCCGCAAAGAAATAATCTTGGGGCATATATAGGGTCTGATCATTACCCTCTAGTGGAGCAACTCAGAATCAGATTGAAAATATCAGTAGACACAATAAAAGTGAAAGAATAAATCTCGATACTCTTAAGGTTTCGATCGGGTTGAACGCCTTTAGGGTAGTATGCCTTTCATAGACTATCTTGAGGCTCTCAACTCGACCGAAAACTTACTCCGATACTTCTTAAGAAGAAAATCGTAGAACTATGGCAGAAAGAGAGGACTAACAAGCAAACCCACTTACAAAGCTTTCAACCAACATTAGAGAAATACGAATATCCTAAATCCCTAACGCGGAGAGAATAGTAATTTGCCTTCGAATTGAACACACAAGATACACCTTCTACTTGGTAACAGACCAACAAATTGTGACCACCAATTTTACCAGTGAAGCATATAATTATTGAATGTTTTTCTACTTTTTGCGAAGCAAATTACCTGAATGCTTGAAAGGTATTACTGAAATACGAAACCTTCTTCGGTTCCTGAGGAAAACACATTTAATCGACAAAATCTAACTTCGAGTCGAATTACTAATTTATTTTTCCTTTTTCTTAACTAGTTACACACTGTTTTCATCCTAATTATACAAACAAATATTTATTATTGTTATCACAATTAACAATTGATTGTTATTTATTCGTTTTGTTCGTGTATACACAAATGTCTATAAGTTTGTAATCCCTCGTACTTTTCACATAGAAATTTCACATCGGCTAATGACCTTAATAGTCGGAGCCGTAAATATAAAAAAAAATAGTTATGGATGTGACACAATTTTCCATTAAAATAATATGCACTTTCACTTCGTGTTTATATGCTTTTTATGTGGATATAAAGATTATTTTTGCTATTATACCTGGAGCCAGTGTAGAGCCTGCTCTTGAACCTTTGAGCTATTCTTCTTGAATCTCTCCGCGACGAAGTGATACATTTTCTTCTCGTCGAATCCCAGAGGACTCATTTCAGTGTCTAGAATTTTACTTAAAATAACGCGCAGTTCGAGAAGTTCTTTTTCAGGCACGTCGTTAACTATTGCTTCCATCCAGAAAGGCATAACATAGTCCCATATGTCCTGGTTAATAACCTCATATGGGACAAGGCAAAAAAGTCTATTGAGACCTTCTTTGAGGTGTGAGGTTCTGGAGGATAGAGTGTCCCTAAAAATTGAATAAGAATTTTAATTATACCAGTAATACAGTCTAGCCCATGCACGACAGAGAGTGTAAACAGAGTGAAAAGTCAACAACATGAACAGCATGTCAACTTGCTGAATGTTTCGAATCGAAAAACAAAGACATTCATGCTGATCGTGCCCCATCAGAACTTCAGTATTCCAAGACAACCAGACAGCACTGACTTTCGAAAAACTTGATATTAGAAGGGGGGAAAGTTCGGAAGAAAAACCATACGAAAAATTTCCATGGAGCATGTTTTGAAACATTAAGGGTAATTATTTTTGTAGAGGTGCGTTATATAAACGCTAGAAGAGTCGAATTCACTGGTTAAAAGGTCTAGATAGTTGTTTCGAAAAATCGGAAAATTATACATTGGTGAAAATGATAGGGGTTTTGAAGAACCTCGATGAAGCAATCGAGAACAGCTCATTGGCTATCGCGTTATATTCAGGGATGTCTCAAAAGTCAGTGTATCGTGAGGAGGTAGAAAAACAGTCAACAGAACCACAACATCGAACTGACATCGAAACCGAACTTTTACTTGTTTCGTTTATTGTTGAATCTCTGTCAGATTGACTCACCAATGACCTCCAACTCTTGCATAATCGGGGGGGTGAGGAAGTAAACATGAAACAAAAACATCATTGTGCGTGTTTGTGATTTCCCTGAGCCAGGTACATACATTCTCAGTCTTTAATTTTTCAAGTGTACTCTCTTCCTTTCCTATGCACAAAAGATACATTATGAAAAGTTGGCATAGGGGAGCATTCTGCACATTACCATCATAAGAGTACGCTGTCATATGAAACCAATGAAAGAGCATAGAGAGCAGTCTGCCCAAGATCTCCGTTGGTGTGTTCTCTTTTGGTGTGCATCTGCCAACAAGCAACCACACGCCATACCTTCCCAAGAGCTGTCTTTCTTCAATCGTTATGTTATCGATTGTTGGGATTGTATTTTTACCCTCAGTGTTTTCTTTGTTATCAACTAGTTCTACTTTCGAGTCTTTCAATAAACTGAAAAACAAAATCACCTTATTACAATATTTCACGTGAAAGATATTTATTAACACAGTGAATCAGCTAGATTGATCTTATTTCTTTCAGCTTTTACCTTATTATTGCTTCCACCATATACGTCTGCATCTCGGAATCCATATCCCATGTAGGTGGAACGCAAAAATGGACTATATGGTCACCGCCACGTTTTGTATTATGTCTGTTGTTGTGACATTGCTCACAGTATCTGATGGGATGATTTCCATTGTAACTGGCACATTCGGTAGAAAAGCAGATAGATATTGCTGATTTGTCAGTAGACCGGCAGTTCTGAAAAAAGGAATATCTTTTGTAATCTGAAAACATAAACCTTTAAGTGAAGTTCGTAGGAATGGTTATAAAACATTCTTCATAAAGAAGATAGGTACCTCAAGAAAATAGAAGAAACTACTATAGAAAAGGAGACTGAAATCATCCAGATCATAGATTAAGGTCCTATATTGCTTTATATTATATATACCTCTAGTTTTTACAGATGCTTGAGGTACTTCGATTATCATTTGTATGCTGATGATACTCAAATGCTGATGGTACTCGAATATAATATCCTTCGATCCCTTTGACGTTAACCAAGCCAACCAGAACGTGAATATTGATATCAGCAACTCATTTTTGGAGTTGAAAAGGCATAATTTGGAAATTAACGCCGATAAATCAGTGGCTCTACTATTTTACTCTGATAATGTGAGACTAAAGCTTCAGCAGAGTTTGAAATTGGGGATTGGCAATGGTGGAATAGAATTAAAGGACTCTGCAAAGAACTTGGGTCTAGTTATTGATAACAAGCTACAGTTCACCGAGCATATTAACTGGAAGCTTCGGTTGGCCTATTCGATTTATGCACACAGACATCCCCTCAGCCGGAGCACAAAGATAATGCTCTGTGAGTCCTTATGTTTGAACTCGTATAATACTGGACGCATTCAAAGACTCCGAAAATCATGTCTGAGATTCATATATGGCATTCCACGTAGACATGGAGTTTCTCATAAGTTGATGGAAGGGGGTTGGATAAATATGCAGAGGTGTTGGCTCTACCATGAGGCGTGTTTTTTCTATAAAATTTTGAAGACAAAAACTCCTGACTATCTGATGCAGCGAGTAATTTTCAGGGAAAACGTTCATAACAGACCACTACGACTGCGAGGTTTGCTGACCGTTCCTACGCACAGAGAACAGCTTTTCAAGAAATCATTCACCTATAGAATCGCTCATGTCATCAATGAAGGCAGAATTTTTGATTTCGCTCCTTCGTGCGCTTATTTTAAAAGGAAATACAAGGAGAGGCTTCTGTTGCTTTCCTGATGTTCATTTCCTCTTGTCTATTCGTTTCCGGCGTTAACTTGAATCCAATATGTGTACAACCTACATTATTCATCATGTCGATTTGTTTTCCTTAAATTTTGCGATTTCAGTATTGCCTGTTTCTTCTTCTTTATAGCTTGTATTTTTTTACTGTTGCTATGTGAATCATGGCCCAACAGCACCTGGGTCTAACTTGGGAAGCTGAATGTAATGGCCATTTGATCCCATTTTTTTCATTTCTATATTATATATTGTGAGTCCTAATGAACATATTGGGATTAAAAAACCTTATTATTATTATTATATATTGGAAACTCACGCGATTTTATCGAATATTGTTTTTTGCACAGTAGAAATCTGTGTTTTTAATATCGTATGTAGATGGACTTTCAAACGATTCTGGTAATTTTTTATTTCGAGTCAATATAAATATCAGTTAAGATTGAGATATAGAAGAAATGAGGGAATCTTCAAAATCAAGTAACTCTTTCCAATCTATTGATTAATATTTGTGATCAGATCATTCAGATTTTATTGATTTAATTGTTGTGCAAAATGGATTATTATTCAGAGATTAATATGTTCGCATTTGAAATGATTTGAAGTATATTCGATATATAATGCTACATAAAACGCGAATATGAAGTTTATCAGGATTGCCAATAAGTTGGTTCGATAGAGACCTATAAATGTACAAATGTCCTACACAAGCGTATATTCGTTTTTGAAAAAAAAATATTTACAGGCTGTTTCACTAGATGTAACATCAAAAATATAATTTTCTGAGTCCGTCCTGCTCTATTGATTATAATAATAACAATAATAAAGGAGGCAAGGGTCTGATCGAGATTATGGAACTTGCTCATCGGCAGATAGAAAACCTACGAAGATTTTTCAAAGACCAAGACATCAGAGATCTACAAAACATTGTTTGAAGTAGACGTATCAACACCTTTACAGCTGCATAAAGACCATATTTCCTACCACAACCAGACAATCTTAAAAAAAACGACGAAGATGGTGGAGGGAGTCCCTGCATGGGAGACATTTCAACGATCCAGGATAATGTTGACATTGAATAAAAGAAGAAGAAGAGGAAGAAGAAGAGGAGGGAGGAGAAGAAGAAGAGGGGAGGAAGAAGAAGCAGTTAGTTTGTTTACTTAATGAACACCTGCTTCCTCTTCCTCGTCTTCTTCTACTTCATGTCGGCATTGAAGCGTCGAACTATTGGCTCGCATAAGGTGGAATGTATCCAGAAACGGGAGGATTTCTTTTAGCCATCCAAGATCAAGTGATCTCAACGAGAAACTATTGTAAACATATCGTAAAGGATCCGACCATCAGTGACGATGCAACATATCACGGGAGGATATCAAATGTTGGCAGGATATGAATATAAAGGGAGACACGATGAAGTAGGTAATATGTCAATCATAAAACTGATACATACTGAGAAAGTACCAAACTACAAGTATCGACCGGAGACCATCCTAGAGGACAGAGATAAAATTCCTAGGAGACAGGACATATCCTTAAAAGCTGCATAAAGACCATATTTCCTACCACCACCAGATAATCCAAGACTAACTACAAAGATGGTGAAAGAAGTCCCTGCTTGGAAGACATTTCAACGATCCAGGATAATGTTGACAGTGAATAGAAGAAGAAGAGAACGAAGAAAAGAAGGAAGAAGAAGAAGAGAAAGAAGATGAAGAAGAAGAGGAGAAGGAAGAAGACGAAGAAGAGGAGGATGAAGAAGAGGAGGATGAAGAAGAAGAAGGAGTTAGTTTGTTGACTTAAAAAACCACACCTTTCACTTCTTCGTCTTCTTGTTCTCCTTAGAAGAGACTTTTTTAGACTAAAAAGATCACAGCAAGGGCTAGAGTTTTGGGGAATTTCCCTTTATAACAAACTTCCGGGTGGGGCCAGGAACCTGTCAACGAAGCAGCTAAATTTCAAGCTGATAAAGATTTTAACGACAAGAGCTTTTCATTCACTTGACGAATTTAATAAGATGACGATAGACAACGAAGATTTTTTATGATACTTTATTGGTGAAATATTCATTCAGTAGGCATGTACCTTATATGCGTGTATATTTATTTGCCTTTTAACATATATATTTATTTGCCTTTTTAACTGTATATTTATATATTTGTTTGCTTTTTAACCTATGTATACATTTCCACTGTATTGTATGACTTTGTCTGTTTATACTCATTTCTCGACTTGTGAAAATAATTCTATTGTAACTCAACAATGAAATATATATCTATCTATCTATCTTCATGTCGACATTGAAGCGTCGAACTATTGGCTCGCATGAGGTGGAATGTATCCAGAAACGGGGGGATTTCTCTAAGCCATTCAAGATCGAGTTATCTCAACGAGAAACTACTGCAAACATATCGTAAAGGATCCAACCATCAGTGACGATGCTACATATCACGGGAGGATGTCAAATGGTGGCAGGATATGAATAAAAAGAGAGACACGATGAAGTAGGAAAGATACTCCAACAAGAATTATCAATCATAGAACTGATACATACTGAAAATGTGCCATACTACAAGTTTCGACCGGAAACCATCCTAGAGAAGCTGTTCTTTTGGGTATAGTTGGGACAGTGGCAGGCCCTGAGAAGCTGCATAAAAACCATATTTCTTAAAACCACCAGACTATCCAAGAAAAACTACAAAGATGGTGGAAGATGTCCCTGCATGGAAGACATTTCAAAGATCCAGGTAAATGTTGAAATTGAAGAGAAGAAGAAGAGGAAGAAGTAGAAGAAGAAGGAGAAGAAGAAGTTAGTTTGTTTACATAATAAACGGCTTCTTTTACTTCTTCGTCTTCTTCTTCATGTCGACATTGAAGCGTCGAACTATTGACTTGCATAAGGTGGAATGTATCCAGAAACGGAAGGATTTCTCTTAGCCATCCAAGATCAAGTGATCTCAACGAGAAACTACTAGAAACATATCGTGAAGGTTCCGACCATCAGTGACGATGCAACATATCACGGGAGCATGTCAAATGTCCATATTTCCTACCACCACCAGACAATCCAAGAAGAACTACAAAGATGGTGGAAGGAGTCCCTGTATGGAAGACATTTCAACGATCCAGATTGAAGAAGATGAAAAAGAAGAGCAAGAAAGTTTGATTACCTTATAACTTCTTGTTCTTCTTTTTAGTCTTCTTTATGTCGACATTCAAGGGTTGAGCTATTGGCTATAGAGTTTCAGTTTGTTCGTGATGTTATATCCTATATGTTGATTTTTAGTTGCTTATTCAGATTATATTCTATAATATGTTTTATGCCTCAATTAAATCATTTTATAATATCTGCAGATATTTGTTTTACAGACTTCACCATTGAAAATATTGGAGATAATTAAAAAAGGATAAGTTGATCCCTGGGATTATCTTATCGATACCACAGGGATCATCTTAAACACCGATGTGTATAAGTAAGGTTTTGGAAAATCAAAAATATTTCGAAAAATCCTTTACGACTGAATATTTTGAGTAGGGCAATAGAAAGATGGATAATTCTAGATGGAGTATTCGTTTTCAGTTTGTTAGAGAATACTAAGATCATAATTCACTTTTGTGAATGTATTAACAAAAATTAACAGTATCAATAAATATTACTATCATTATTATTATTATAATACATACCTACTGAAAAAGTGCTATACTACAAGTATCGACCGGAGACCATCCTAGAGAAGCTTCATTTTTAGGTATAGTTAGGACAGTGAGAAAACTCCTAGGAAGCTGCATGAAAACCATATTTCCTACTATCA
Source organism: Harmonia axyridis (assembly GCF_914767665.1). Classification (NCBI taxonomy): domain Eukaryota; kingdom Metazoa; phylum Arthropoda; class Insecta; order Coleoptera; family Coccinellidae; genus Harmonia; species Harmonia axyridis. The sequence goes on from NC_059508.1 coordinate 6,604,523, forward strand.
CCATACAATCCAAGAAAAACTACAAAGATGGTGGAAGAAGTCCCTGCATGAAAGACATTTCAACTATCGAGGATAATGTCGACATTGAAGAGAAGAAGAAGAGGAAGAACAAGAAGTTGAAGAAGGAGAAGAAGAAGAAGTCAGTTTGTTTACCTAAAAAACGGCTTCTTTTACTTCTTCGTCTTCTTCTTCATGTCGACATTGAAGCATCGAACTATTGGCACGCAAAAGGTGGAATGTATTCAGAAACAGAATGATTTCTCTTAGCCACCGAAGATCAAGTGATCTCAACGAGAAACTTTTGTAAACATATCGTGAAGGATCCGACCATCAGTGACGATGCAACATATCACGGAAGGATGTCAAATGTCCATATTTCCTACCACCACCAGACAATCCAAGAAAAACTACAAAGATGATGGAGGAAGTCTCTGCATGGGAGACATTTCAACAAACCAGGAAAATGTTGACATTGAATAAAAGAAGAAGAGGGGAGGAAGAAGAAGAGGAGGGAGAAGAAGTAGAAGGGGAGAGGAAGAAGAAGAAGTTAGGTTGTTTACTTAATGAACGGCAGCTTCCTCTTCCTCGTCTTCTTCTATTTCATGTCGGCATTGAAGCGTCGAACTATTGGCTCGCATAAGGTGGAATGTATCCAGAAACGGGAGGATTTCTCTTAGCCATCCAAGATCAAGAGATCTCAACGAGAAACTACTGCAAACATATCGTAAAGGATCCGACCATCAGTGACGATGCAACATATCACGGGAGGATGTCAAATGTCCATATTTCCTACCACCACCAGACAATCCAAGAAAAACTACAAAGATGATGGAGGAAGTCTCTGCATGGGAGACATTTCAACAAACCAGGAAAATGTTGACATTGAATAAAAGAAGAAGAGGGGAGGAAGAAGAAGAGGAGAGAGAAGAAGTAGAAGAGGAGGGGAAGAAGAAGAAGCTAGTTTGTTTACTTAATGAACGGCAGCTTCCTTTTCCCCGTCTTTTTCTACTTCATGTCGGCATTGAAGCGTCGAACTATTGGCTCGTATAAGGTGGAATGTATCCAGAAACGGGAGGATTTCTCTTAGCCATCCAAGATCAAGTGATCTCAACGAGAAACTATTGTAAACATATCGTAAAGGATTCGACCATCAGTGACGATGCAACATATCACGGGAGGATGTCAAATGTCCATATTTCCTACCACCACCAGACAATCCAAGAAAAACTACAAAGATGATGGAGGAAGTCTCTGCATGGGAGACATTTCAACAAACCAGGAAAATGTTGACATTGAATAAAAGAAGAAGAGGGGAGGAAGAAGAAGAGGAGGGAGAAGAAGTAGAAGAGGAGGGGAAGAAGAAGAAGCTAGTTTGTTTACTTAATGAACGGCAGCTTCCTTTTCCCCGTCTTCTTCTACTTCATGTCGGCATTGAAGCGTCGAACTATTGGCTCGTATAAGGTGGAATGTATCCAGAAACGGGAGGATTTCTCTTAGCCATCCAAGATCAAGTGATCTCAACGAGAAACTATTGTAAACATATCGTAAAGGATTCGACCATCAGTGACGATGCAACATATCACGGGAGGATGTCAAATGTCCATATTTCCTACCACCACCAGACAATCCAAGAAAAACTACAAAGATGATGGAAGAAGTCTCTGCATGGGAGACATTTCAACAAACCAGGAAAATGTTGACATTGAATAAAAGAAGAAGAGGGGAGGAAGAAGAAGAGGAGGGAGAAGAAGTAGAAGAGGAGGGGAAGAAGAAGAAGCTAGTTTGTTTACTTAATGAACGGCAGCTTCCTTTTCCCCGTCTTCTTCTACTTCATGTCGGCATTGAAGCGTCGAACTATTGGCTCGTATAAGGTGGAATGTATCCAGAAACGGGAGGATTTCTCTTAGCCATCCAAGATCAAGTGATCTCAACGAGAAACTATTGTAAACATATCGTAAAGAATCCGACCATCAGTGACGATGCAACATATCACGGGAGGATGTCAAATGTCCATATTTCCTACCACCACCAGACAATCCAAGAAAAACTACAAAGATGATGGAGGAAGTCTCTGCATGGGAGACATTTCAACAAACCAGGAAAATGTTGACATTGAATAAAAGAAGAAGAGGGGAGGAAGAAGAAGAGGAGAGAGAAGAAGTAGAAGAGGAGGGGAAGAAGAAGAAGCTAGTTTGTTTACTTAATGAACGGCAGCTTCCTTTTCCCCGTCTTTTTCTACTTCATGTAGGCATTGAAGCGTCGAACTATTGGCTCGTATAAGGTGGAATGTATCCAGAAACGGGAGGATTTCTCTTAGCCATCCAAGATCAAGTGATCTCAACGAGAAACTATTGTAAACATATCGTAAAGGATTCGACCATCAGTGACGATGCAACATATCACGGGAGGATGTCAAATGTCCATATTTCCTACCACCACCAGACAATCCAAGAAAAACTACAAAGATGATGGAAGAAGTCCCTGCATGGAAGACATTTCAACGATCCAGATTGGAGAAGACGAAGAAGAAGAGCAAGAAGGTTTAATTACCTTATAACTTCTTGTTCTTCTTGTTTGTCTTCTTCATGTCGACATTGAAGCGTTGAACTATTGGCTATAGAGTTTCAGTTTGTTCGTGATATTATATCCTATATGTTGATTTTTAGTTGCTTATTCAGTTATAATATGTTTAATGCCTCAATTAAATCATTTTATAATATCTGCAGATATTATAATATATGTATATAAGATGATCCCTAAGTAAGGTTTTGGAAAATCAAAAATATTTCAAAAAATCTTTTGTGACTGAATATTTTGAGTAGGGCAACAGAAAGATGGATAATGCTAGATGGAGTATTCGTTTTCAGTTTTGCGCTACTAGGAGAAACTAAAGAATTTCGTCAATTCTCGCTTGAGGGGAACATATTGGGCACCTTTCCCTTATATGAGTGGTGGTTACAAAGTCTGGGAATGTTGAATCTTCTATCATGAATATAAATCATAAGATGATAAATATAGAGAGATGGAAGTGTAAGAAGAGGATGAGAACTGAAGTATTCTCTGTAAAAGGATCGGGGATCAAGGCCAATCAACACACGAATAATTCGCTTCAGCAAACTAAATGCGCGGTGAGATCCTGCAGCGCGCCCACACACTAGCAGACTAGATCGAAGTTCAAAGGCAATTTTCGAGTGATAAGTTATAGCACAACGGAAGCCCACATGGTTTTTTAGATTTCCTAGGATGAAATAACATTCATTCAACCTAGCAACGTTATCGATTTTGGATTCCCAGCGAAAGTGTTTGTCGAATGAGCAGCCAAGAAGCACAGCCTCAGAAAAGCTCCTCCGAAGTTAAGATGGGCCGACCTGGCTTCCTGTAGGGATTGTGAAACTCGATACCTATGATTTTGTTATTATTTATAATCAGATGGATGTTATACAATAACCTATATACCTACTGGCGGCTTCTAGAATTTCGGAGGTTCTTGTGATTGCAGAAAGAGGCTTTTATGACATCGCGAATTGGTGTTATTCGAATAAAATAACCATCAATTCAAGTAAAACGGAATGTGTTGTTTTCGGTACATCACATTCAAGAATTAACAAACCTGAAAATGTTGTACTCTCTGGAAAAGCTGTGAAGGTCCGCCAGTACTAGTTTCCTGGGTGTTTTTAATGATCATCAGCTAAGTTGCGTAGTAAATTGAACTCTGATCTCTACACACTCCGTGTTTTGGCGTTGCAGTCCGACTCTGGGGTGTTGAGCACAGTATACTTCTCTAATGGGGGTAGCTCTATGTCCTGGTGATAGCCGAGGTACTCTTGAAGATCATCTTGCCCTTAAATTTGAGTAATGCAAACGTCTCTTTATGGTACTGGTTGAGATCGTCTATAGGTCCTCAAAAAATGACTTCGAAGGGCTGTTACAGATACCGTCCGATTCCTTCGAGTAAAATTTGCGATATAATGGTCTTTCCTTGCAGATGTTACTCTGGGTCGACCAGCCACCGGTCTGCGGGCAACGCTGCCAGGAAAAGGGCTTCTATGCTCCTTACTGAAATCCGTGGAATATTCAAACGTTGCGCAATCTGGTTTTTCGATAAAGCTTCTTGATGTAGGGCTACTATTATTGCCCGGTCAAACTGAGAAATTGGATATCCTGCATTTTCCAGGGAATATTCTCAATATCACAACTCTCGTTATTCTCCTCTATTCTCCCGAACAAGAAACATTTTTGCTGGGAATTGTTCTCATTCCCTTCATCGTTGAAGAGGGCTACGGTCATTTCAGTTTTTAAGAAAAATAACATTCATGATATCACTAATTATAGGCCAATATCTCTACTGAACTCGTTTTCTAAAGTTTTTGAAAAGATAGTCCTCAACAGAATGATGAAATATATCGACAAATATAATATGTTGAATAATTCCCAGCATGGCTTCAGATCTGGCCGTTCAACCCAAACGGCAGCTGTTCAATTCACTGAATACATATACGAATGTCTTGATAACGGGTTTCATGTTGCTGGATTGTTTTTTGACCTTTCAAGAGCTTTTGACAGTCTCTCTTTTGACTCTATAATAGAAAAATGTTATAACTTGGGTTTCAGGGGTATATTTCTGGAGTGGTTGAGGAGCTATCTTGCGGGAAGGCCAGCAAATGTCAAAGTCGGGGATACTCTATCATCTGAGTACACTTTGAAATTAGGAGTACCACAGGGATCCGTCCTTGGACCTCTGTTGTTCCTTATTTTTATCAATGACCTTCCTGCAAGTTTGAAAGATGAATTGTTCAGTTTTTGTTCCCAAAACGAGTTACCATCATTCTCGAAGATGTGTTTAATTATTTTGTTTGCTGACGACACATCGTTTGCTGTTAGGGCTTCTTCTTTCGAAGAGCTCCAAATATTGTGCGAGTTTCTTCTTGATTGTTTTGTAAAATGGTGCCGTACAAATAATCTTGTAATTAATATCGGAAAGACTGAATGTATTCATTTTTCATTTGGTAAATTTAGTAAGAAACTCGTTCTTCACCATCTAGATACTGTAACCACATCTAAAGATTGTGTAAAATTGATTTGGTCTGCGGTAAATTGAAAAGTTCATTTTTCGCTATAAGTAGAGTAAGACACTTGTTTCCCATATCATCGTTGATCAATATTTATTACAGCTTAGTATATAGCCATATATCTTACAACATCCTACTTTGGGGAAATTCTTCAGAGGTTAGTAGGGTCTTTATTATTCAAAAGCGGATTTTGCGCATGATATATGATATAACACCAAGGACGTCTTGTAGACCAGTTTTTTCACAAAATGGTATTCTCACGCTGTCTTGTATTTTCATTCTTGAAACCTTATTATATATTAAGGAAAAAGAGAATAGCATCACAAAATTATCAAGTTTTCATAATTACCATACAAGAAGTGGGGTAGTGCTATTTGTGCCAAAACACAGAACAACAAAATTTGAAATGTCGCCCACATATCAGGGCATAAAATTGTTCAATCATTTACCTTCCCATATTACGTCTCTGAATCTTAGAGAATTCAAGGCCAGTGTAAAAGCTTTATTGTTAAGAAATTGTTATTATACTGTTGGTGAATTTTTAAACGATACATTTAATAATTATTTATGTTAACTTTTTTCTTTTTCTGTGACTTATCTAACACATAATTATATGTCTTATGAGATCAATAAACGATTATTATTAAGTGATTATATATTGGAGATCATAAACATACAAAAAATTGTCATGTTACATTCAACAAGTTGAGAGTTGATAGAGGAGGGTCAAGGCTTTTGACCATGTGTATATGTGCTTGAAACTATTTGATCCCCAGGAGTTTTTAAATACTCAAAGGCAACCTGTTCAAAACTCAAACAAAAAATTATTGATAAATCTGGAACCATATAGTGTTGAGGAGTTCTTAAAGTCCGTTTTTCAAATCTGAACGTTTCAGTTTTGCATGGTTTTTTTGGTTATTTTGACGTATTTTCTTTCCAATGTATATTTTTATTATGGAAATAAATATATTATTATTATTATTATCACACCACTCTGAGAATTGATCGAGCATAGTATCGCATTTTTCCTTCAGAACTTTGGGGTATAGATCGCTGACTATAACTTGGTATCATCAGCATAGATATATATCTCACTAGGTACCAATGAACTTTCTTGTGGGACACCAAACAAAATGCCAAAATCCGTAAAAAGAGATTTCTAATCTCCTTTTACACAAGACGGATATAAGCCAATCATACAACTCGCGCGAATTCCCATACTATACAATTTTCTTTACAAAAACGATGGATCAATAAAATCAAACGCCTTATGCAAGTCGAAGCTGTCAACTTGTCCGAGGCGGATTGTACTATACTGCAGATGGCAGTTTCAGTAAATCGAAAACCATGCTGGCATTCGAAAAACAGATTGTGACTTCAATGAAATCAACTGAACGTGTATATGTAGACTGGCTTCTCAAAAATCTTCGATAAAACGCTTAGAATAGTAATTGTTCTATAATTATCGAACATACCTGGATCATTTCTTTTGAAGGTGGGGTTGTTCAGATCCATTTCCAATCAGTCAGGAAATGAACCGCTCGAAGCAGAATAATTTATTGAATCTGCTTAAGCAGATGTATGGGTCAGCCTGCTTTAGAACACAGACTGGAATATCATCCCGGCCTGCTGATGAACGAGCTGGTAGTGACGCTATTTACTTTGAACCCCCCCTGACATGACAGGATGCAAAAACATAGAATATGAAATGTCCTTGGATGTGGTGGAGCATTCAGCCGAGAGTAAAGCTGGGGGAAATGACCAGCAATAAGCCCTTGGGCAACTGAACTGAAATATCGACTTCTTTGTCGCACAATAATGAAGCATCCGATACTTCCCGATCCGCCTCGTACAATATAAAAGCATCTCCGGAAACACATTATTATTTCGAGCCCAATCAATAATTCTCCACACTCTTCTCGCCTTGTTTTTAATAGCATCAATCTCATCACTACGTATGTTCCGTCGATAAGACAGAATCATATTGTTCATTTTATCCATTGGTCTGAACTTTTTCATTAAGATCTAATGAAGCATTCGAGAGTATTACCGGTTGAAAGTTAGCGATAAAATGCCCTGATTTTCATAAAAAAATGGACAAATTTCAACAATGTTCATACTATCCAAATGGTCCTCCATTCACAGATAGTAATTCATGAAAATTCCTACTTTCAGGATAATATTTTATTGTAATATTCCTTGCATTTTTTGAGAGCTATTCCGAATGTGGGAGCTAGGCCTAGCGCACCCTGTGAATTCAAAACAGAGATCATATTATATACTAACTGACAAAAAAATTGCTACACCCAGAAGGGGGTGTTTAAATCTTAATTTTTTTTGTGAAACAAAGATAGTGTAGCAAGAAGTAAATAATTGAATTTGGAGAAAAAAAACAGCTGTTCGAGGAGATCCAAAGGCGATTGTTGTTGTTGTTAAAATGCCTAGAGCACATGTACGCGAAATTCATCGCCAGCTAAGTGAATTTGAAAGAGGTCGATTTATTGGTCTACGGAAGGCGTTGTCATTTAGAGAAATCTCTAACCGTATACGAACAGAAATCCAACTACTGTTATGAGATGTTATCAAGCGTGGTTTGATAATACCCAAAATCGAAGAAGAGTAGGAACCGGACGTTGAAGACGCACAAATGAAGTTCAAGATCGACGTCTAAGACTTAGGCCATTAGAGACCGATTTGCGACAACTCGATCTTTGGCTGATGAGTGGTTAAGAGAACAAGGCCATCCTGTAACTGTCCGAGCGGTTTACCGCCGGATAAGGTCTTTTGGACTGCAGCATTATCGACCCCATCTTGTGTTACTTCTGACTTTTGAGTCGCCGGCAACTATAACAGTGGTGCAGAGAACGTCAACATTGGAATGTGGAATGGCATCAGGTCGTCTTTTCTGATTAATCTCGATTCTCCTTGGGTGCACATGATGGCCGAAGGATGGTTAGACGACGTTGGAGAGAAAGACGTGAACCTCAATTTGATGTTGAGCGTCATGTACACCGGACAGTAGACGTAATGGTATGGGGTGCACATGTAAGTAGGTCACCTTTAGCCTTTATTCGAGGTAATATGACAGCGCTGCGTTACCTTCAAGAGATAGTGGAGCCATATGTTCTCCCTTACCTTAACCGGCTCGAGAATCCAATATTTCAGCAGGATATTGTCCCACCTCATGTTGCCAGAGTTAGTTTGAACTTTTTCGAAGCGACCCATGTGAATCTTTTGTCATGGCCCCCCAGAGCCCCCGATCTTTCGCCCATAGAGCATGTTTGGGACACCATGGGTTATGCTTGGAAGTTACCCCAGCCCCCACGGACTTTGGGGGCTCTGAGAATGAAGTCCAGGTAGCTTGGGATAGTATCTCTCAAAAAGAAATAGACCATCTTATTGCATCAATGCTATACTATGTGTTTTAACAAAAAAAAAATTTAATTCAAACAGCTCCTTCTGGGTGTTGCAGTTTTTTTTGTCAATTAGTATATATGGAATTAGGATACGTTCTACCTTGGGAGATATGATTTCGAATCTTACCTTGTTTTCACACACCATAGAAACTTGTTGCATAGGATGTAATATGTCGAAGAACATCTGATTAGGGTGCTCTCTATGGATTTCATTGGCACACTCAATACATAAATAAAGGGGTGGTGGAGTATCACTGGCGAAAGTTATTGCTATACAATGGTCGAAACAGACCTTGGCAGCTTCAGCATTTCCAGCATTCGGGCACATATCCCTCTGGCACACAAAAGGACTCGGATCTCCTTGAAGCAAACGAAAGTACCTAACGTAACTGGTATCATAAGCAGAAAAACAGTTATAACTTAGATTGGGTGAGGGTTATTTATTAGGAGTTATGTTAAGTAGTTATTTGGTCAAGTACAATACGTGTAGAGTTATTTAGTAAACTATTTCCTTTACCTCCATCCACTGTATAAGGATCTGATTTTTCTTAGGTTTACCTGCAATTTTCCCGATAAGATTTTTTCTATCGAGTAGGTTTGCATTGAAGGTTGGCCAGTAGTAAAAAAGTAGTTTAGCTGCTGGTGATCTTGCTGTTGAGGTTCCGTAGGCTATAACGTTTAGAACATCTTTCAGAACATTCTGTTTCAAAGTCATAAGACATTCTAGGAGTTGACAGTGATGAGCCGGATTCGAGGAATACTGGAAGACCATCATTATGACTGCTGATACAGAAAGGCTTACTTCGCTAGGTTCCAAGTGATAGCTGTTGTTATGACGGGCTAGAAAAAAATTACAATACGAATCGACAAATTATTTCGTCAACAATTTTTATTGCAGAGTCACAAAAAAGCTATAAGTTTTTCTTGGATTGCTTGATGGAAAGTCATCTTCATTTTATTGAAATAACTATGAAATCTTTCATCCCATAAATAATTCGAATGGCACTTCCCAATTCAATCCGATGGTTCAATTGTTTTTGAAAGCTGGCGTCGCCACCACTGTTTCATTCAAATATTAGGTAAACATTCATTTTCCCTCTAGCGCTCCTGCGATGACAAAACTTTGTACGGTGTACATTCACTTTATCTATTCTATCTTTTCTATTTACGCAGCAAATAATTAAAGGGCAGAACTGTACGACGGTCGATCATTTTTTTCACTAAATTATGGTTTTTCCTCTTTTGTAATGATTAGTAAAAAGCATGGAAATTATCAGATTGATGGAAGGACACTGCTCTTGTTATAGGAAACTCAATTTTTCTGTGCTTATCAACAGTTGAAACCATAGAAATATTGAGACTCTTATACAAGGAAAGTTTTTGACCATTTTCTATTATTTATATTGATACAAACCATATGATGTTATATATTTTGGAAATCAGAAAAAATTAAGCTTTCAAAAAATGGCACAGAAATCTAGTGTTCCCATTTGAAAGAATATAACTTTGGGTCATAGATTCGTAATCAAAAACACTGCTAAAAGGACGAGCACGCCACTGGTTTCTACTTAAAAAGTGCCTGTATAATGTTTTAATTTCAGAGCTCTACCATCAGTATTAGCGGAGGTATACAATTTTTCGATATCGCCGTTTTTCAGTTTTTGCTTATAACTCGAAAACAAAAGAAGGTGGCCAAAAATGAATACTGCTCTAGTTAGTTTCCCAGAAAAAGAGACCGAGAACGGGGTATCAGATTTTGTCTATCTTCTTTGGTTTGAAAGTTGTAGTGCTAAAACATCGAAATTTGCTCACCTTGTATAGTGAACATACATTATCAATTCTTTTGCGAAAAACGTAAAGTTACCAAAATTTTTTTTCATTCGCAAATTAAAAATATTATCATTCTACACTGTTGATTATTGCTCAAAGAAACTATGCGAAAACTATACAAATCGGTGATTGTAAGAGGAAAAAGCTATAACTCGTTCTGAACTGAGCAGTCACGTGGTGGTTTAACCCCTTAAGTAGTAAAAAACTGCACATTTTCAGTTTTTTGCTACTCAAATCTATATCCAGTAAAAGAACACTCATAGAAGCACGGTATGAGGAATTTTTATTAAGACGAAAATTATTTTGATAAGGTGTAAATACTCGAGAAATATTTAATTTTGTTGTGAACTGTTTCCTTCCTCAAATTTCGAAAATATTTTTATTCGTATCGTGAAATTACATAATTGGATTTCAAAGCGTGCTCCATAAAATTCTTAATAGCGAAATTCTTTTTGTGAGCAACTAACCAGAAAGAAAAAGCAACTTTTTCCTTGAATACAAATAACTGAAAATTCCTGACAGCTCCAGGATATTCTTCCACTCCTATTCATTCAATAGTTTGTTATAGGAGAGCAAATCTAACAAAAAGTGCAATAACGAACGTAATTATACGGCATTTGCCTCGCCTTGAACTTCGTAATTCCTATGCTGTTGTATGAGAACATGAAAAGGTATATTCATGAACAGAAGGTAGCATTTCTCCAGCTTATAAGCACAACCAATTTATGCCTAGAATGAAAATGATTGGATGATTTTCTGATGCAGGAATTAACCGGAAAATGGTTTTTTTTTGGATTTATAATCTGCACGCTCTTAAAAATGGGACAGAGTATTTATGAAAATGCGTCTATACAGGTATTCCCGGGGAGGATGCGACAAACGATACTTTTGGGATATACAGGGTGATGATCATCCTATGAGTGAAATTTCATAGTTCAATAACTCTTTAACTAATGGGCCGAATGATTAAAAATTTTGAAGTCACCCTTTTGTCAGCCTTCCCTCAATATTTCTTAAATCTGGAAAAAGTTTATGCTTTTTCTATTTTCGTGAATATTAGATGTTCGAGGGCGTAGAAATGGGGGGTACTGGGGGTAATTACCCCTCCCAAGATTTCCAAAATATAAAATTGCAGAATTCTCGTGAAGACGAAGAACGAAAATTTTTACTGATCAAACACGACCATGTCCGAGGTTTATTATGTGCCCTTATCTATCCGCTTTCTCGGTTCCTTTATTTGCCATATGTAATATTTGCATTCGTCATCGGTATACACTTACCCGTTGTTTTCGGTTTTCTGTATCATTCTTCTCACATTTTTCTAAACTACCAGCGGTTCACCAGAAAATAGTTCGGGAGGAAAGAATCCTACACTTTTTCAGAAAAAATATCACCCTGTGGATTTGCATTCAAAATTAGCATATTACATGATGAAAACTTTGGAATATCAATGGCCAATTCAAATTGATTTATCTTTTAAAGGGATGGTTCTATGTGAAAAAAAACTTCAACTTTAACACCTGTATCTCAAAAACAGAGTGTTAGGGGACTCATGTAATATTACATTTTTTCTTGAAATGATCCGAGAAATCGGTCGTTTTCATTTGTACCTCCAATTTAGGAACACCGTGTAGATATAGTCAATTCGAAACTGATGTTTCATTAAAATTGCAATTTTAATGAAACACAATAAATGCTAAAACATATCCCAGACAATTTTTCTATGCGAATTCCTCAGTTCAGTATTGAAATTTGTGACGGAAATGATACAAAAAACCGAAGACAACGGTTGTATATCGATGACGAATGCAAAAATCACAGATGGCAAATAAGAGGCTGAGAAAGCGGATAGATAAAGGAAACTATGATAATAAACCTCGGACATAGACGTGCTCGTAGTGCAATAAAATTACTCATCTTGAAAGCGATAATAAACTCATAAACCGTAAAAGGGTTCGATTTTTTACTGCCGTGTGGATTTCAAAGAAAAGTAAAATGATCAATGGAAAAATTTTCGGTTTTCGTCTTATGCCCGCCACTCACGAAGCGTTTCTTCCAGCGTTTGGTAGCTAGCGTCGAAGAGATTCCAGTCAGACAACTCGGGACACGGCCATACGACTGTAAATCAGAGTATGAACTTGACTGCCCGACTGGAATCTCTTCGACACTAGCTACCAAACGTTGGAAGAAACGCTTCGTGAGTGGCGGGCATTAGCGAGAATTCGTTGATAATTTAGAAATCTCGGGGGGTGGGGACTTTGGGGTGTTATTACCCCCAGTACAAGACTTCAAAATTTGAAATTTTTCGGTCGATTAGTTGAAGAGTTGTTGAACTGTGAAACCTCATGATACGAGTCCTCCATGATGACCTTCATTCATGGTATCCGTTTGTCGCACTCTTACCGGAACCCTCTGTATATTTTTTCAAATTAAATCACATAAAAAATATAAGTCCAGAAAACTGGAAAAATAACTATTTCCAAACACATGCATTCCTCGCATTTTGCAGCGGGAATTCCACCTGAAGCTTTCCACATTTTTATGGTATTTCATCTATCCTGGAATTTTATTTTTCAAAGACGAAGTAATTTTTCTTCGCGAGGAATTTTTCGTCGGGCTTTTTCTTCTATATTGCGATATGAAAATCTATTGGGAATTGGTTTTACACTCAGCATTCCGTTGCATTCACCGTTGCATTGGCATGAAAAGGAAAATCTTTCTGTAAACATTGATGTGGAGTGCTTCCAATGATATTCTGGAGAACGTCAGTTAAAGCTGAGCTTTTCGAATTATGTATTCCAATCCAATTCCGTTGAAAAGAATCGAACATTATTTCAGAATAAATTCGTCGAAATGAAAATACAGTGTTCTAAGACAAGGTAAATATCATCATGGAAAAGCTGCTTTGCAATCGGCTTTGTCGAAGGATTTGTGTCACGATCTCAGTTGACTTACCTTTATATACCTTATTTGAATTTAGTATTTTAAATTCCTCCACTACTCGATGAATTTATAGATATGGCTCTTTAGGTGCTTCAATGTTTCGTCACAATGTGAATTTCGAATGTTGAGCCAGGAATGGTCTCAAACGATAAGTTTCGACCCAATGATGACGAATTTTGTCGTCAAATTCAAGAAAATAATTATAATTTCAAAAATGGCCCTAAAAGAAAAGAGCTGAGAGCTGAAAAATTTTCGTTTGTTGCTGGCAAAATTGGACTAGGGGTTCAATAAATACATTAAGGTGCAAAAAGCCGCAACAAGTTGATATTGGGTGAAATTTGAAGTTTTATAGTTTTCTTATTTTTAGCTCAATTTTCGAAATTCTTTCAGATAACCGTAGATAGAATGATTAATGTCAACTTGCATAGTCGATATTTTGTTAAATACTGGCTAATCAGTCACTAGACTGGGTAAATCAGAAGTTTGTTGGTAAACCCCAATTTTGAAACATCCTATGGAATAATTTCGTGATAATATTTTTTCAAATAATCAATTTTCTTCAAGAATTACTGTTCATGGCTTTGAGTGCACTCGTTCATTTTTGAAGGATAAATATATATTTCACCCAAGTTGAAGAGATAGAGAAAATTTTTTATTTTTATGAGTCTACCAATGAGAAGGCAAAAATATGTTGTTCAGTTATAATGAAAATCAATCAGTTCAAAATTTATTTTATGCAAACTTATTGAATTCAAGTAAAAAATCAGAACAAATCAATTCAACTGTAGAGTAAATAACCTTAAGAAACATTCTTTTTTAAATCAGATCAATAATTTTTTATTTACTGCCTGCATACGTCTTTGTAGGTTCATACTGTCGGTTAGGTTTCGAATAGCCTAAGAGGAATATTTCATTTCTTAAAGTAAACCGTTGATGGTAAGCTCATTTTTCTCTGTTAAAAATGAACAAGTTCACTTGAATGACATAAACAAAAACCAACATTTTGAAAAGAGATGGATCTTGATGAAAATTGGTAATTTGAAAAAATTTGACCACAAATTATTCCACAGGATGTTTCAAAATTAGGATTCAACTACAAACTTCTGATTAATGCTGTGAAGTGACTAATAAGCCAGCATTTAACGAAATAGTTTATATGCAAGTTGAAATACTTGAATACTACCTAACTGAATTCTAATTTTATGGTTATCTTTGATATTCGACTCCCAAGAAATTTTTTCTATTATTGAAGCAATAAATGATGCTGGGTTATAAATATACGCGCTGGTTCTATCCATTAAGTGTCACTGAAAGTTTGTGTATATAGAAAGTTCATTTATAAATTGAGTTATCCAAGGTTTCAGCTATGCAGCGTTTACGTGGGAGAAATAATGGAGGTTTTCTAACTTGATAACATTCTCAAACACATAATAGGTACTATAAAAAGGTGAAGGAAAAAATTGTTCTTTTTGATACTATTAAAATATATGTACAAGTAAAAGACTTCCTCTGTATATAAAAGCAATTTTCATTATAAATTTTGCCGTTCTTCATTGTGAATATTATTTTGATTTAAATATTGAACTTATTCTTATTCAATAAATAAAATGGCTGATACTTGGTAATGAATGAAGAAAATACAAAAAGAAAAAGAAATACAATTTCAAGTATGTAATAATATCATACGATATTAATTATCTATCTGGTTAATGTATCAGCAGAAATGCCATCAACATAACCATTGTCAAACAGAAGACTTCCACGATATTACGTAGGAATCATAATCGAAAGTAACCCAAGGAGAATGCATGTCATCAAGGGAGAGTAGCGATATACCGGTTTCACCCTTGATGACATGCATTCTCCTTGGGTTACTTTCGATTATGATTCCTACGTAATATCGTGGAAGTCTTCTGTTTGACAATGGTTATGTTGATGGCATTTCTGCTGATACATTAACCAGATAGATAATTAATATCGTATGATATTATTACATACTTGAAATTGTACTTCTTTTTTTTTTTTTCTTTATTCTTATTCTCTGCATAAATCTGTTTGGGGTTTCGTATCCTATGTAGTTTTCAATATTACCTAGTAATATCATTCGATAAATATTGTGGGTAAATACTCACCAATTGTGAAGGGTAAAATATAAAAACATAGGGAATTGATGATGTCCTGATGTACACTAGGAGGTAGAAAAACCATAGCTGATGCTGCCAAATGAGGTAGATTGTCGATCAAATCGGACTCTAAAAACGGTAAGAGGCATCCCAGACATTGAAGGACCGCTTGTCCGAAGGCTGTAAGACCAACACATTAATAAAGTAGATTCGCCGAAATGACACAAGCGTGTTTATATATTTATATCGATTCAGAGTGATATTCCATTTCTCACCGTGTATTCCGTATTGTATCAAAGGGGCTGCTTCCAAAAGTGGTATAAGAGAATTATAAAGGCCTTTATAATCCAAACTGGGAAACAGACTGAGCCGGAAATTGTCCATGTCTGGTCTCTTAAGGAGTTCCAAGGGAGAATGGGTAACATCTTTAAGAACAGCTGGAATTCGAATTTCAAACTAGGTATATACCTGTAGCACTATTCCAGAAGCTCTAGCGTGCGAATTTTCTAGTTCTACAGCCGAAGTTTCATCTATCTTTATAATAATAGACAAATTTATATTTACCTACGCAGATCGCATTTATGCTGTGCCACAAAAGTTAAGGAAGTTCAAAAATTTTATGGCCGTTTTAAAAGTTGTTCATTCTACTTTCTTATTAGGTGTACAACTTTGCCTCCGCCGTTTTGCAATAGATGACTGTAGCGGTAAGTGGCATTCGAAATAAACAGATCGTAGATGTCAGACCATAAGCTTAGGTATTTGTAAACATAAAGCCATCGAAATATTAGTCGATTTATGTCTGCATCATAAAGTTATTCTCGATTAAACATGACAGCTTACGAGCCAAATTTTGTCATTTGCGGGAGGTTTTAATTTTCTGCTTTAATATAAAGAACTCTGCGGATGGTGCTCATCGAATGCTCACCATATACCTTTGGTGAGGCCACTATTGCAAGAACGTGCCGAGAGTGGTTTTGACGCTTCAAGAACGATGATTTTGACGTCGGTGGAAGAGAAGAGTTTTTCGAAGATGCAGAATTGGAGGCATTACTTGATCAAGACTCGTGTCAAACGCAACGAGAATTGGTAGGATCATCAAGAGTGACGCAACAAGCCATTTCAAAACGTTCAAAAGTCATAGGAATGATTCAGAAACAAGGAAATTGTTAGCCGTACGAGTTGAGGCCGAGAAATGTTGAACGACGGTTGTTTACCTGTGAACAGCTGCTTGCAAGGCAAAGACGGAAGGGATTTCTGCATCGCCTTGTGACTGGAGACGAAAAAGTATTACGATGATTCCAAGTACAGAAAATCATGGGGATATCTCGGCCATGCTTCCATGCCGACGGCCGAACCAAATATTCACGGTTCCAAGGTCATGCTCTGTATTTGGTGGGTACCAGCTCGGCGTAGTGTATTATGAGTTGTTAAAACCGACTGAAACAATCACAGTCGATCGTTATCGAACGCAATTAATGCGTTCAAGCCGAGCATTGAAAAACAAACAGCCGCAATACAACGAGATACATAATAAATTGATTTTACAGCATGACAATGGCCGACCCCATGTTGCGAAAGTGGTCAAGACATATTTGAAAACGTTGAAGTGAGAAGTCTTACCCTACCCACTACCTACCCGAACTATCACTTGTTTCGATCAACTTCACACGGCCTAGCTGACCAGCACTTCCGGTCTTATAATGAAGTAAAAAATTGGATCGATTCGTGGATCGCTTCGAAAAATCATCAGTTTTTCGAGACTGGATTCGTACGCTACCCGAAAGATAGGAGAAATTAGTTGCCAGCGATGGACAATACTTTGAATCATAAATGTATAACCAGTTTTTTTTTACAATCAAGCCATGAATTTCGGAAAAGAAAGCAAAATTGTCACCCTACGTAAATTTATCCAAATGATTTTTTGATTCTCGTTCGATAACTTTTCAGTTTCAGGAAAATTCTTGTCATTTAAGAATTTGGGTTAGTTATTGTTTTACGTTCTTCAAAATTTCATTTTTCAATAATGCCTAGACGTAAACTTTGTGTGGATGAAGCCTACTTGTATGATCGAGGCAGGGCATAATCAGAGAGATGCTCGAATTTCTTTCAAGTTAGTGGAAGCGTAGTTTCCCAACTCATCTATCGATACCGAGAAACTGGAAACATGACCGAAAGACCGAGAAGTGGTCGCCCAATATCTACCACGTATGCACAAGATTGGTTTCTGACTGTGTCTACACGGAAAGAGCCTTCGAGTCCTAAGGAACCACGCTGTGTTCCGCTACGCGGTCCCCCTTTGAGTACTTTGTCGAATCATGAAATGCAATAACGGCCTTTGAACGCTTCTGGTGTTTTTTGGTGTTTCTCGAAAACTTCGAGGCATAATCTACATTATCGACCACTTTTGAGAAGGAATCCACTAACCCAAAATAATACGCGGATTCGATTGGAATGAGCTAATATTAGGCCAATTGAAAAGTCCCTGGTCTGATGTACAGATGGCGGTGCTTGTATTAATCCATATGATTTTTAGTTAGTACCAACCTTCAAACGATACTTGTCAAAATTTGACAGCATTTCGACCATTAGTTTGTGAGATATTGCGTCGTGACTGTAGCTACTTTTGTTATTTGAGATAGGATGGAATAAAATAATTTCGTGTGCTGATAAAATATTGCTTTTTGAAAGGAAAAAATACAGTTGAAGCAAAATCTTGGCTTGATGAAGAGTTTCCGAGGTCTGTACCAGGAAAATCAACCATCATTGATTGGTATGCTAGGTTTAAACGTGGTGAAATGAGCACCAAAGACCTCGAACGCAGAGGACGCCCAAAAGAGGCTGTCACCGACGAAAAACTCTAAAAAGTTCACAAAATAATTTTGAATGACCGTAAAGTGAAGTTGATCGAGATAGCAGACATTGTGAAGATACCATCTGAACGTCTACATCACATCATTCATGAATATTTGTACATGAGAAAGCTGTGTGCAAAATGGGTGCCGCGCGAGATCACAATCGAACAAAAGCAACAACGTGTTAATGATTCTGAGCAGTGTTTGGAGCTGTTTGAGTACAATAAACCTGAATTTCTGCGTCGATATGTGTCAATGGATGAAACATGCCTCCATAATGTCACTCCGGAGTCCAATCGACAGTCAGCTGAGTGGACGGTACACGATGAACCGAATCCAAAGCGAGGAAAACACAACAACAGCTGGCATGGTTGTGGCAGCAGTATTCAGGGATGCGCAAGGTATAATATTCATTCATTACCTCCAAAAGAGCCAGACCATCAACAGCGATCATTATATAGCGTTATTGGATCGTTTAAAGGATGAAATCGTTGAAAAACGGCCCCATTTGAAAATGAAATGGTGCTGTTTCATCAAGACAATGCGCCGTGTCACAAATCAATGAAAATAATGGCAAAATTGCATGAATTGGTCTTCGAATTGCTTCTGCATCCACCGTATTAGCCAGATCTGGCTCCCATTGACTTTTTCCTGTTCTCAGATATCAAGAGAATGCTCGCTGAAAAGAAATTTAGCGCCAATGAAGAAGTTATCGCCGAAACTGAGGCCTATTTTGAAGCGAAAGCCAAATCGTACTACAAAAATGGTATCGAAAAGTTGGAAGATCGCTATAATCGCTGTATCGCCCTCGAAGGCAACTTTGTTGAATAATAAAATCGAATTTTCCCAAAAAAATGTGTTCTGTGTGATAGACCGGGGACTTTTCAATTGGCCTGTTAAGCATATGAATTGGCACGATCATTAGAGGTCTGTATTGTTCACAGATGAGACGGTTTTCGGATAGTCGGTGTGTTCGGGTATGAACCCATCCTCTGGAAGTTTATCCGTTCAGAGGTGGTACAGATACTTCTTGGGAAGACATTTGTTTCAATGGACTTACAGAATTGTTATTGCTTGATGCTACCATTAATGCGCCAATTTGCATGGACCAAGTTATTGACAATATTATTCCTTTGTTTCATGCTGCTATTCAACCAAATTTATTAGTTTTGCATGATAATACGCCACCCTATCGTGCGATAATTGTCGTTGAAGCTCTGGAAATTAATGCTATTCCGCATTTGCCCAGATATCAATATCATTGAACACAATATGGTTCACCAACAAAGAGCTTTGAATTCTCATCAACCACCTCCACATACACTTCAAGAGCTCAGACGGCTTCTACCACAACAATTATTATTGTTATGCAATTGAAACGTTCAACAATTATAATTATGGATATGCTAAAAAATGTCGGCCTGGCTCTCGTCTCAGTGTAAAAATTTATTGAAAGCATTGAATAGTTCGATTTCTAAACGAATTTATCATGGACACAACAAAAACCAAAATACAAATAAGAGATATGTGATCTACGTAAGTAAAAGATTTGTCTATTATCTACCACAAAGATCAAAGATCTCAACTTCTGCTCTGCAATAAATAAAAATCCGCTACAAAGCACAAAGTTATAATAGCATCAAAGTTGTAATACAATCTAATAGGTGTGTTTAATTCCAAGTTTTAGATACAATAATTCAATTAATATTTTGCAAATATTACTCAATTATAGTTACAAAAATGAATGCAGGTACTCTAGGGATTGGTTTGACTGTCCAAAACCAAGATTCTCACAGACTGTAGCCTTGGTTTCGTTTATGCTTGAAGGTCAATATGTAAATGAGCATGCGTCGTCGGGTTTGGAACGTCTGCTACATTCCTAAAACAAACCTTTTGACTCCTTGTATACTTACATAACAGGGTTTGGGAGAAGTACTTCACAGTGTTGGCTATGTCAACCCCCGATGGTGGGGGCATGACGCCTTGCATAAGTCTGAGATGATAATCATACAGACTTCTAATTTTGGCTGTAACTGTTGAAAAAACCTTGAAATACTATCAGGAAAATTTATATATAAGTAAGCTAGCTAATATCCATGATCTAGTTCAGTTTCATCTAAATGGAATATATATTGGGATAGAAAACATATGCATAACCTAAACATATGTACTGGGTGCCCAAGTTATCTCTAGCCAAATTTCAGAAGGTTATTCTAGAGACAACTCGCAACGAAAATGTTCCTATAGATTATGGTCCAACTATAATTCGTTGAAATTGTAATATTTTGCAACATTTCACAATTTTTCACTAAAAACATAATACAAGAAGTGAATAGCTTCCATATAGGTACATCTATATGGGAGCTAAATAAATGGGGGACAAAACTGCATCAGGCGCCCAACGAGGGGCACAAAGAATGGATAGGTTACCAGAAATGGCATCCTCGTTTACATGAAATCTTGGGGATCTCGGGAATGAGGCATCCAGAGCACTGACGGAGCCCTAAACTTCACCCCCATGACTCTTGAGACACCTCGCGGATGAAAAATGAGGTTATGATCAAAAAGTGAGAATGGACACTCATAGAACAATTACTAACTTGTAATTCACTTACTTGAAATGTCATCTCAATCAGAATTCATTTAACACCATTGTAAACATAATTTCTGTACTAAAATACAACTGATATTCACAATCTGAATTAACGGAAAAAAAAGGACGCGATAATTAATGTGAAGGTGGGCGTCCACAGAGATGCAACGGACACATTATTGTTTCAACGTGAAAGAGGAATGAAAAATTAGGTCAGCTATTCGACAGAGTAAAAAACGCGTGACAATCATATCATACATACATAATCAACATAAAGTTGCGAATATTCCACTGCTATATCCTATTAAACTCACTTCCAATTAGAACCAAATCATTTATTTTCTCTATGAAAATACAGTTTTTTTCAGTGCATTATACGTCGGTGGAAAGTTGTACCAACTGAGCACTCTTTATACATTACTTCTATGGGGGTGTACGGGGCGGAATTAAGAGTAAACTTTTTCCAAAGATTGTGGTTGAAGAAAATTTTATAATAAGTTTTTCCTTAACCACTCTATTACAAAAGAGTATTCCATAGAAATCTCCATGAAACCAGCTTTGTCTGAGGAGTATTTTCGGCTCTTTCCAATGGTGTACAATAAATTTCGATCAAGATGATAATTTTCATGTTATGCTATGATTTTAGTCAAAAAATTGTGAAACGTTACACAAACTTAACAACGAAATATCATGAGACCATACTCTAAAGGAGTTTTTTGTTGCAATTCGCCTGTAGAATTACTCGGAGAAAATTGGACACTCTATATATACATAAAACAACTGCACTCAATCAACAAAAAGAAGCTTTTCAACATTCACATTAGTCTATTTATAGGTTGCAGAAATCATTATTAATCATTATTATCTATATTATCTATCTATATTATCACTACCAAAAGTTGATAAAAAAAGCTAGCTTCAAGGGATAGCCGCAGTTTTTTTTTGTTGCTATGTTGGTACAACTGCCCTCTATTCTTACGCGAAGTTCGACCATCAACTGTATTTTCGTTTTCATTGCTTTCTTTCTTATAATTAATTTGAGGTGTAGTTAGGAATTCTTACAATGAATAAAATATCCTAAGAAAAACTGTCTTGAATTTCGCACTTTGAATGGGATTTCGTGTACCGATGCGCTGAAAAGTTATAAACTCAAATTGGCTGATAATAAAGCATGATTTATGGAAAAACAACTCATGGATTGAAACTATCAATGTTCAGCCAAAAACTCAGACAAAATTTCCGTGGCATGGACAATTTTTTCTCCCTTTCCGTCACTTCACACTCCTTATGAGTATGAGTACTGAAATCGTTTCCTGGAAACATAGGTAGGTATTTAAAAAATGCTTTGATGTTTGGATTATTTGTCAGTGTAAGTGTATATATCATCTCGAAGTTGATCTATTTTAATGGTGATGAAATACATATACTTCAATTATACGTATTCAATATTTCATTTATCAATTCTCGATGCTTGAAATTGAAAATGAAATTACGAATTGACTGGTATATTCTATCCGAGTTGCAGACTATACTTCGCGACAGTTGAAGTACCTAAAATGAAAGAGAATACCTTTATTTGTATCATGGAACATCAATAGGTAGAAACACAAAAACTGATCTCAAACGTCAAAACCTATTTCACATTGACACTTATATGTATTGTATTCTGGCCATTATTGAAATTGAAAACCGGTGCTGTCGAGTGGAGATATTTTGTGAAGTCTTCTCTATAACATGTTTTTCAGAAGATGAATTTTGTTTGTATGCGTAGTATTTGAGGTTGGAGGCTTGTTATTTCCAGTTATTGAAAATAACGACGTATTTGCCATATGCAACACAGTATTTCGTATATATACCCCGTAAACAATAACAATGTCTAGTGTATAGTAAGCTCAGGATTATCAAGATTCAAATAACTTACAATTTGTTTGTACATATTTCCCAATTTGTTGATTCCGCGGATTACTTGTTTCGTACATTTTCTTTTTTGAGAATTATTTATGCCAGAAATACGAGAAATAATCTGTCTTCTTTGCTTCTCTTCAGACCATGAAATGAGTATAAAATTTTTCATACCTATAATTCGATTTCTGTGATAGAATTAGCTTTCGGTTATTGTATGAGCAAATCCAGCTCTGATTCGCTTGATGCATCTATTTTTGTTTGTTTCAACGCTAAATATTGATTCATGTAATTTAAACATGAATATGTGGTTTTGAAAACTGCCATTAAAATTATTAATTTGGATAACAGATATATTTTATTCTCTATGTTATCGAAATAATTTCGTAATATTTATTCCATAACAGGTAAGTTAATTCACATTTGGTTTTTGGTGATTTTGTCTCTATTATATTCTTCAATGATTTAGTTTAATATGAGATGTTATAATTTAGATTGATCATCATATGTCAAATTTTTATGATTAAATTATGAAACCACTGTTCAATAATATTTCTTTGACTCTTTGTCAAAATTCTAAGATGCCATATTAGGTTAATTCAAGAGGGAATTTATTTGTATACAGGGTGGCCACTTTTTCAATGGGATTGTATTGGTACCTTTTAAACCATAAGAGTTTGAAGGTCGGTCAAATGGAGAAAAAGTTGCATGCATAGAAGCATTATCAAGCAGTTCAAACAAATCGAGATTATCAGGGCCGGTTTTCGAAATATCATAAGAAAAGTAAATTATGTCGTTTTGATTTTTCTTTTTTTCCCACTTTATTTAAAATATTATCAAAAAATGTTACAGGAATTTTTTATTCGACAGTAAATTATCCTCAATTTGACGTAATCAGATTTCGTATCCAACGTTTCGTGCTCTCTGGGCCACCCTCAACCTCATTTTTTTCAATACGGACCTGCATATTTTATGACATTTTTCGAAATAACTTTTAACGCTGAATTCAACGATATATCATACAATGTCATTCAAAGTTGATTTTCAGGTGATTTTGACCCTTATCCTTTATTTAAGAAAAAACAAGTCTATTAACGATATCAATGTTCTGACCCGAATTCAATCGAACCCAGAAAAAAAATCGAGAACTGTGGCCAGTGAATGGAATTTTTCAAAAACTGCTGTTAATAAAATAGTCAAGAGACGCGAATACAATGATTTTAAATTTGAATACCAAGCCTTGCAAAAATTATATCGTAATGATCTCAAAATAAAGTTCGATTATGTAATTTGTTTCAAGGGAACAAATGACAAATACAACAATAGTGATACCTCGCGAGAAAATTGAGAATGTTTTGGAAGATATTCAAGGAGACCAAACAAGCAAATGTATAAGAAGTAGGTATGGGTTCCAGAACCGTAAAGTGTATTTTACAAAATGGTGGACATTTCGAACACTTACTTCATTAATTTTCATTTACTTTCGAATAATCATTTGATTTTTCTTTCATTAAATGATACTTTCGTTTAATTATTATGAATTGAAATATTTAAATGATTATTATAAAAGAAGAACCAAGAAACCAGTATACTGGTTTCTTGCTTTGATTCTAATATGTTCCATTTAGTTCAAGATGGGTAAGTTGATTTTCTTATCAAAATTTATTGCATATTGCATGTTGTTAATTAAACTAAATGAAGGTATGAATGAAGGTGATACAGATCCGACCCAAAGAAAATTGGATAAGGGTCAAAATCACCTGAAAATCTACTTTGAATGACATTGTATGATATATTGATATATCGTTGAATTCAGCGTTAAAAGTTATTTCGAAAAATGTCATAAAATATGCAGGTCCATATTGAAAAAAATGAGGTTTAGGGTGGCCCAGAGAGCACGAAACGTTGGATACGAAATCTGATTACGTCAAATTGAGAACAATTTACTGTCGAATAAAAAATTCTTGTAACATTTTTTGATAGTATTTGAAATAAAGTGGGAAAAAAAGAAAAATCAAAATGACAGAATTTACTTTTCTTATGATATCTCAATAACCGGCCATGATAATTTCGATTTGTTTGAACTGCTTGATAATGCTTCTATGAATTCAACTTTTTCTTCATTTGACCGACCTTCTAACTCTTATGGTTTAAAAGTTACCAATACAATCCCATTGAAAAAGTGGCCACCTGTATATGATATATATTGTCATTATAACATTGTTTTCTAACATTGTTGCTTTTGTTATACCGAAGTTATGGTAGGGCGAATTATTTTTGAATAAGTAATAACAGTTTTTGAGCGCTTAACAGAGCATTTCGTCTTCGTCTCTAATTTTTAGCTAGGAAATGATAACTGATGACGAATTAGTAGTCAAATTCAATTTTCGAATGGAGCATCATAATTACTTGAATAAGAAGAATATAAATTTCAATTTCAATGCAAAATTTCATGTTGATTGAGTAAACTACAGGCAGAGCTAATTCAAAAGAATATCGGAAAAAAACTCAATCTCTCAGTGACAAAAGATTCGATGGGAATTTCATAGAAAATTTTATGTTGATTTCGTCATTAGAAGCTTATAAAATGCGAGTAGAATATCGAAAAAAAAAATTGATATTTTTGTAAAAAGGGTTAGTTGAACAGACGTTTGGGGTATGAAATACTCAGAACGAACTGAATATAATATATAAATGCCAAAAAAAGTTTAATCAAATTTCTAATCAATTAAAGTCCTTCATCATTATTATTATTATAATACAGGAACGACTTGGTTGAATTTAAAGAGAATACAATCATTAGAGTCCCACATTTAGATTGAATAACTGACAATTATATTGAATAGGATCTCACATATCAAGTTATTGCCTTTCTCAAATTTCTTTATCATTTGACGGTGTATATAGTTAGGTCACCAAATTCCTTCTGCCAACAAATCAAATTTATTTCCTTCGTAATCTGCTCTCGTATCACTAAGTTAATAAGTAAACTGAGAAGACCAACAGGACATTGGAGACTAAATATGAATTTCCCAACATTAACAGGAATGCCTTACGTAATTGCTCAATCTAGAGGCTTTTCATTCATTTCAGTTCTAAGGAGAAGTGAAGTCTGTCTTGATGATAACTAGGTTTCATCAATTCGAGTTAATGCTAGGAAGATCTACCCCACAAATGATCTTTAAACATTTTGAGTCTTTCGGTCAGATTAATTTCATGTATGTTACTCATTATAACTGAAATGGCTCCAAAATGAAACATGGGTTTATATAGGATTCTAGTTGCCTTGTTAAAAAACGGAACCATACTTGTGGATGGAAATTATAAAGAATTCTGAGACAAGCTTGAAACCTAAGAGAAGATAGAGTGGTGATGTAAAATATTTAACAACTAGTTGGAACTGTAATATAATTCACACTACATGTTGCCATATATTTTTGATGGTGGTTGTTTATTACGGTTATTACCTTTGGACAAACACTCCCCAGAGTATTGCTCAGAATGATCTTATAAAAATATCCGTAGCTTCAGTTCTCGTATTCAATACTATACCTGAATTAAATGGCGACAGTAATTCAACATCTGCAGTAACTTTCAGCAAAATAAAAAGATACAACTAGTCAACCAAATCTATTTGATTCATCAAACAAAATCATAATTCAAAATATCATTGATACCAGACTCTACCTAATTGTTCAGCCGATGGTAAATTTCAATGTTCGAAAAGTTTTCATTGAGTTACACATAAAGTTATGCTTCAACTCTTGCCATCGACTGTCATGGTTGAACAATAAAACCCGAACTGCTGTTAGTGCTCTGCATGAAGTGAACTGAAAAGATCATGAAAGCAGGTATTGAATCCATTTCCTAAAGACTGAAAGCAATTGCATACACAGTTCATAAACCTTTGAGAGCTGAAGTCATCGATTGAATTTGAGTTTTGGAGGAATGCATTGGAAAATTTTTACGTATACCGATTATCTGCATCTTGAATATGAATCAGGTATTTGTTTTGAACATAGAATTCATTAAAATTCTATTGTGGATAGTTAGATTACTAAATTAAGAAGTTATGTCAGAAATTACAGATTGGGGTGTACTTTTTGAAAAGAAATATTTTTTATGGTTGAGATGAAAATTTCTTTAAAAAATGAGACTTACCTTGATACGAAGCTACTCTCATTTTACCTCACAATATGCAGTCAATGTCTTCAATTAGCAGGTCTTCCAGCTGTTGTCGCTAGTTTCTGGATGGAAGTTTGAGGTCACTCAAACTGATAGGTCTAGAGGAAAGCGCAAAGCACCAAACTCAACATGTTTGAAGGAAGGTACCGCGGGTTTTGGTGGATTTGCTCTTCGTTTCCTGATTCGTATAAGCAACTCCTGACTTGCGCGCGAATTCGAGGGAGAATTTAAAGCGGTAAAACGAACATATAGCAGATTCTGCACATACACAGGCTGATTTTGTACTGCAGTCATAATTAGCTTATCAATTTGACTTAGACCTATCAAAATGAAAAATTTATTCTGAAGCAAAAATTTTTTAAGAATAAAAATTAGTGTCTCGTAAATATTTATCATGAGTCGGTTCTCCATTTATGTTGGTTTGCACCTATAAGTATTGCATCTGACACATTACTGATTACACATTACAGTATGTCCCAACGAAAATTTGAACTCCTCCAGAACTCAGAAACAAAGAATTCCCGAAGATTTAAAAAACAGGTCAACGTTTGTTTGGTTTTTGGTAAAACTGTACGTACATCGCTGAAAATCTTTGAAAAATTCAACAAAATAATTGAAATAAACTAAGATCCTTGCATTTTCTTTATAATCAAATAACAATAATAAATGAATAATGAAATAAATATAAAATAGTTTCAACTATGAATATGGTAAACCGTAATAATGATGAGAAATATGAACAATTAAAGAATCAATCCTTCAAAAAACAATCAGAAATCAAATTGATAATAAAATCGTTAAAAAATATCAAATAGGTATTATTATGCAAATAGTCTAAGAAACGACTGAACTTTTAAGTCATATTATATCGACTGACTTATATGGCATTCGCCCTGATAGGTTAAAAATAGCAATCGTGAAACCAGTACATAAAAAACGTGATATAAATTAATTTAGTAACTATAGGGATTCAAGAATACTGCCCAGTTTCTCCGAAATATTGGAGATAGTATAATGTGCTCAATTGGTGGAATTATTGATACAAAATGAAATACTTAGAGACAATCATTATGGATACACAAAAGAAAAATCAATAAAAACGGCCGTTTATCAAATCATCAATAAAATATTCGAAGCCTTTGAGAATAGAGAATTAGCTGGGTTTTTGATCTGAACAAATTGTGTTCCAGAGAACAAGTCTAGATACCTATAACTCAATCAAGAAGAATAGTAATTATCAGAGCATACAAAAATTTTGGGAGTACACATAGATCATCTTGACTGAAAGGGAAATATATCAATTTTCTTGTTGAAAAAATTCAAACAGCAATTTATGATTTCAGAATTACATCATAATATTTGTCAACGTACCTAAAAAACTGTAGGTACGTGTATCATATAATGATAGAAGTCAAACTGAGAATTTCGCCTCATTTTCTATGGATCCCGAGAGATAAAACTTTTATTTGTGTTGCAGAAGAGGACAATGCGAATTCCTACCAATATGATATATGACCAGCCATGCAGAGGTATAGTTAGGAACATGGGATAGCTAACCATATATGCCATTAAAATACATGAAATAAAAAAAAATGCAATTTTCATCGAGACGAATGCATACCTATTTCATAAATATGAGAACCAGAAAAACTCTTATGAAACAAGAAATAACATCTTTATACACATTTAGGATCGTCCAACTGAGTGTGGAGTTCTTGATGCATTGTAAAACCAACAGCATTGATGTAATATTAATAAACTTGCATAATCATATTCTTCATAATTTCATTGGAATTTATAAGTACACTATGCATATTCATAAAATACATTAAATAATCGATCATTTCGCCAGTGGAAGCAGTTTTACGAAAATGACTGTATAGAAAAGGGAATATCTGACACTCAATATTGATCAGAAAATGAGGTGAATTAAAATTTATTAACATTTAAATGAAAAACAACCAGAAATTGGGTAAGATAAAAAATGAGTAGTCATTTTATGTTCGGTTCATATAATGATTCAAAGACACAAAATAGAGATGAGAATAATTCTGAAATGTAATACTTAGACGAAGTTCTGTGAATACAGGGTTGGAATTATTCAATGGATTCTATCTATACTTGATGGAAATTCATTAAACAATAAAAAAATGAAAGTCGTTTCCACTAATTGTATTGAGACTGATGAGCGTTAATCAAAACCGTTGATCTGATATACAAATTGAGGAATAAGCTATTACCGGAATATTCACTTGAAGATATACAATTTGTAAAGGAAATTCATTATTACGAATCAAGACGTTGGAACGATTTGCATGTGTAAAAGTACAATATTTATGAACAAGTCCATATTAAGCAAAGGGTTTTGTCTATTCAATGACTTGCCTCTAAGCTTGAACCTTTGTAAATATTCAAGAAATTGTTAGGAAAATTTGAGCCTTTCTCTTATTAATGCTTGGCTTGCTCCATTGGTGATTCTGTCTGCCCTTCTGCCTCTTACTGGGAGCTTAACTCTGAGACCCTTAGGAATAGTGTAGAAACGTTAGGTGGTTTAGCAAATTTCAATGAAGTTTTCTCATATTTCCTGACCTCTTGATATAATTCGGGCCTATATCAACTTATAATTTTTGTCTTGATATTGATGAAACCGGTGATAGTTGAGTCTTTCTCTTATTAATGCTTGGCTTGCTCTATTGGATATTCTGTCTGCCCTTCTGCCTCTTATTGGGAGCTTAACTCTGAGACCCTTAGGAATAGTGTAGAAACGTTAGGTGGTTTGGCAAATTTCAATGAGGTTTTCTCATATTTCCTGACCTCTTGATATAATTCGGGCCCATATCAACTTATAATTTTAGTCTTGATATTGATGAAACCGGTGATAGTTGAGTCTTTCTCTTATTAATGCTTGGCTTGCTCTATTGGATATTCTGTCTGTCCTTCTACCTCTTAGGAGAAAGGTTGCAGTCTCTGGCAAGGTGTAGAACTTGTTTCTAAGGTTTTCATAGTAAAGCTCCCAATAAGAGGCAGAAGGGTGGACAGAATCTTCAATAAAGCAAGTCAAGGATGAATAAGAGAAAGACTCAACTATCACCTGTTACTTGTTCCTAAGGGTATCAAAGTAAAGCTCCCAATATGAGGCAGAAGGGCAGACAGAATCTCCAAGCTCCACTCTGAGACTCTTAGTAACAGGGTTACGGTATCTGGCAAAGTGTAGAACTTGTTTCTGAGGGTTTCAGAGTAAAGTTCCCAATAAGAGGCAGAAGGCTGACAGAATCTCCAATAGAGCAAGCCAAGCGTTAATAAGAGAAAGGCTCAACTATCATCGGTTGGAAACAGACCAATAAACTATCAAACATAAAGTCCATCATCAATATCAAGACAACAATTGTTAGTGAAATTTGGCATTCAAAATTTTTTACTATAAGGTGATTGTAGTTTATTACTTTGAATATCCAAAGGCTAAATGAAGGTTTATAATCATTAATACTATTACGCTAATGTATTCGCTTTTATATCATCTACCGTCTATAAATCACTTCGAAGTTGATAAGCATTGTTGAATACTTGACATGGCACACATGAGTTTTTTTTTCCACAATCTACTCTTTTTCGACGAATTATACAATATTTTCGCACTTCAGTTCACACATTCCCCTTCCTTCAATGGAAAATTCAAGACATATTCTTCAGAAGAAATTTGAAAAAAAGAATTCGACAATCTCTATTAAAAAGTTTCTCTGGCTTTTTTTTCTGAGGGATTCTTCTTCGAACAGGGAGCAATATAATTTCATAACGATCTGTGTATTGGCGCATGAATGACGAGTGCTCAAGAGCTCATGACATTACGTCAGCCGTAAAAAGTAGAATAGAAGATGGATTTTGATGAAACATAATTTCCATAGATGAACTGAGTAATTATCAAGGAAAATTGTCGAATTTGATTTATAATAACACGTATTAACTCTGTAATGCCTATTGTCCTCTCAAAAGGACATCACTGATATTAAGTGATTATTTTGTATTTAGCGTTCCCCTGTAGATGATGTTCCCTTCTTCTGGTGGTACTACTAAAGTTTTGCATCAAAGTTATCCCTATTCATCGAAATATTCCCTATTTTGTGTCGCTCTTAGATGGTGTTACTGGATAATAATTCAGCAAAGGGTCCTTCAATGTAATCCAGCAGATTCAGCGAAGTGAGGTGCATTGTTAAATATTATTATGCATTGTTATATATTATGAGGTATAGTTCTCGAAAGTCTTCTTTAGATTTGCAGTATGCCCATTGCCTCAGATTTTATATTTCATTATAATATAAATTTGTATGTGAATTTGCATTAGTGGATAATTGAGGATTGAGAAGAAATAGACACACGATTGTCCTATCAGAAGGACTTTAGAAATATGAATATTTTTCGAGCGGCAATAGTCGAATAGGTGACAAAGTTTGAGCTCCTGGGACAAGTTAGTAATGTCAAGAATCGGAACCGTGTGCATCGCTCAAGAACAACTGAGAATAGTGCTGCTATAGCTCTTTGGCTCGAAGTGCTGACCAAACTCAGGCTGGCCGTTTTATTGGGAAACGACATCACACCATAGAGTTTTAAAATTCAGTTAGCACAAAAACTCAAGCCGGTAGATCACCAGCAACATTGTATCTAAGCCTTGATATGCAACAAAATGATCCGGATTCTCATCGAAAAATCATCTTCAGTGATGAGGCTCATAGGCCCATAGGGAGAGTAGAAAAATTTAAATACTTG
This sequence comes from Harmonia axyridis, assembly GCF_914767665.1. Lineage (NCBI taxonomy): Eukaryota > Metazoa > Arthropoda > Insecta > Coleoptera > Coccinellidae > Harmonia > Harmonia axyridis. Next base: position 6,636,197 of record NC_059508.1, read on the forward strand.
GGCATCTGGCTTTGTGAAGACTGGACATCAGATAAGGAAGTGAAATGTCGCATAGAACAAGCCCGACAGGCATTCCTGAGGCTTCGAAGAGTACTTACCTGTTACCGTTTTTGACCTGAACCTAATACTGAGATTCCTAAAGTGCTACGTTTGGTCGGTGCTTCTTTATGGTATGGAGGGTTGGACATTGAAGGCGAGCACAGTGAACAAATTGGAGGCTTTCGAAATGTGGCTATACCGCAGAATACTAAAGGTGCCGTGGACGGCTAGGATGACAAATGAGGAAGTTCTTAGACGTGTTAATAAACAACGTGAACTGTTTGAAGTGATCAAAAAGAGGAAAACAGCATATCTAGGGCATGTAATTCGAAACACGAAATATCAGTTCTTGCATTTGTTAATTGAAGGCAAGATCGAAGGTCGGAGAGGAATCGGACGGAAGAAAATGTCTTGGCTGCGAAACATCAGGCAATGGACAGGACTACGCGATGTACAGTCATTGATACACACCGCCAGAAATAAAGAACAAATGGAAAATGTTATCGCAAACATCCATTAATGAATATGCATTGGAAGAAGAAGATGAGGCTCATTTTGATCTTGATGGCTACCCTAATAAGCAGAATTGTCGCATTTGGAGCTAGGAAAATCCAAGAATGATGGTTGAAAAGTCTCTCTATCCTCAACGTCTCATTGCTTGGTGCGGTTTCTGGGCTGATGCTGTAACTGGACCTAACTTACTCAAAAATGATGCTTGTGCAACTGTTACGGTGAATGGATTGCGCTACCGAGCTATGATTTATGATTTTTTTATGGCCGAAAATGAAGGATATCGATGTGGACGCAGTTTATTATCAACAAGCAACAGAACAATCGCTGTTTTACAAGAACAGTTTGCTGGTCATGTTATTTCTCGGAGAGATGTTGACAATTGACCATCTAGATCTTGTGACTTAACAACTTTAGACTTTTCTCTTTGGGTCAACGTGAAAGATGAGGTGTGAATGGTCAACAATGGATTCAAGACCTCAAAAAAGGAATTCGTGGAGTTATCGAGGACATCCCAATTGAACAAATTTCCAGAAAAAAAAAAATTCGGGTTTCCTAGTTGATTTTGGTCGTCACATTTCTAGCGTTTAAATTTTCCAAACTAATCCTTCAGATATGAGGCATTTAACATTCATGAACACAGGGAGCAGAGTGTGATGTGGAATTTCAATGCTCTTCTGTCCATAATATTCCCAATAATCTGTTTGGACAATCGTACAATCTGGCTAATACTAATACTTGTTATTCTAAACGGACTAAATTTGATGAATACCCAAATTAGGTCTGCAAAATCAGAACATCTTCTCAATAGTCCACTCATGAACTGATCAATATTATTGTCATCCAATCAACATTGGAATAGGCTCGGATATAGTGAGAAGGCTTATTTGGTACTCAACGTATTTACATGATGTTATTGGTTTCAATTTATATACACTGGGTGGGTTTATGTACCAGAATTAAAAATTGTGATTCATATTCGAGTGAACACAATAAATCCATTCAAAGCTTATTTCGTGTTACATATCCACAATTGAAGCAACAATTCACAACACATACAATTCACACAACTTACCTTAATTTGCATTAGTTGGAAGATGAAACCTTACATGAACTAGATCGTGGATATATTCTCATAATTCTATTATTTAAGGAACAGAAAGCAACATAAACGTTTATTGTCTTACAGTAATGAAGTAGCTTATATTACGCTTTGATGTGCTTTGCAGGCAATAGAGTTGAATTTCGAAGCTTGTAATTATAATTCAATATTGGTATGCTTGTAAATATGACCTTGATAGGATGTGGAATTTTGTATTTGGAATTTAATGAATTTGATAGGTATCGAACCCACGTGGTATTGGAAATCGAGACCAATACTATATTCAGTTCAGAGAGAACCGATATTGCAATGATTTCCATGTTTTTCCGAAATAAAAACTAATTATACGTTATTGTCAACATGTTATATGTATGAACCGCAATTAGTTAGATATGGCTTCAACTGTGTGTTCATTTTCTGTATACGGCATAGATCTGAATCGTGATTGTGAATACCGTGTGGAGCTTTTATGGAAGTTTGGTATGTTTCAATGAAAAATCACCCTTATAATACAGTTTTGATTATACACATCGAAAGCTAAATATCCCAAATACTCAATATTCACGATACCTTCACATAATATGATTTCATTCAAACTGTCATATAAAGGGAAGCAACGTTATTTTTGAGAAAATTGAACGAATTTTGATCATATCCGGGAAATCATATCAAAATATATTTGTACAAGAAGAGAATGAGATGGAAATGGTGGTAAACATCCATAAGTGGATAAGCAATGTAAGAAGAAGAATCAAAATCGAAAAAATTGTTTTTATGTCCTGAGATATCTGAAAAATTTGAACCTGAATTGATTGAGTTCAAGGTTTCGATCAGAACATTTCAAATGTTAAAAAACGAGAGATTTAGTGAGGAAATGTATTCTAAAACATCGGACAGCGCAAAATTAAATGAATTTTCCAAAATATTTTTTCATCTTTTTCCATTTCAAATGGCATAACATATTTATCACAAAAGTTTTGATAGTCATTGGATTAAGTCTGAAGGTTTAGTGTTGTTGTTTGAGTAACCAATAAAAACAAGTTTCGTGTATTGATAAAATACTGGTTTCTGATGGAAAAAATACTGTTCGAAAAAAGCAATGGCTTGATATGTGTTATTCACTGTTCTGTCGACAACAATGGTTGAAAGATGCTCAAGGGAAAAAAACTTGACTAGAAGTGATTTGTAAGCCCATTTCAAAAACAAAGATGAAGGCCATTATTTTGGCGAATTAAGTCGAATTAAAAAAAAAACTGCTTTCTTTTGGTTAGGCCAGCAAATTATTGAGTGAAATATACTAACTGACAAACAAACTGCTGTGTAAATTTGAAATTTTTTTTGGTAAAACATAGATAGTATAGCAAGTAGTGAATGATTGAATTTGGAGAAAAAATTAGAAGGTTTTTTCATGTAAACAATTTTTGCTACTTGAATATTGTAGTCGTTTTTGCAAGTTTTTAAAAAGTTTTCAAAAAACCATCTGTTCGAGGAAATACAAAGTCGATTTTTAGTTGTTGTTAAAATGCCTGGAGCACGTGTACGCAGAATTTATCGCCAGCTAAGTGAATTTGAAAGAGGTCGAATTATTGGTCTACAGGAGGCAGGGTTGTCCTTTCGAGAAATCGCTAACAGTACGAACTGAAAACCAACTACTGTTATGATAGTTGTTGTCAAGGTTGGTTTGATAATGGCCAAAATCAAAGAAGAGTAGGCACCGGACGTTGAAGACGCACAAATGAAGTTCAAGATCGACGTCTAAGACTTATGGCCATTAGAGACCGATTTGCGACAACTCGATCTTTGGCAGATGAGTGGTTAAGGGAACAAGGCCATCCTGTAACTGTCCGATCGGTTTACCGCCGGATAAGGTCTTTTGGACTGCAGCATTATCGACCCCATCTTGTGTTACTTCTGACTTTTGAGTCGCCGGCAACTATAACAGTGGTGCAGAGAACGTCAACATTGGAATGTAGAATGGCATCAGGTCGTCTTTTCTGATGAATCTCAATTCTCCTTGGGTGCACATGATGGCCGAAAAAGGGTTATACGACGTCGGGGAGAAAGACGTGAACCTCAGTTTGATGTTGAGCGTCATGTACACCGGACAGTAGGCGTTATGGCGTGGGGTGCTATTGCACATGCAAGAAAGTTTCAATTCGAGGTAACAAGACAGCGCTGAGTTACCTTCAAGAAACATTAGAACCATATGTTCTCCCTTACTTGAACCGGCTCGAGAACCCAATAGTTCACCAAGTTAATGTCCGATCTCATGTTGCCAGAGCTAGTTTAAATTTTTTCGAATCTTTTGCCATGGCCGCCCAGATACTCCGATCTTTCGCCCATAGAGCATGTTTGGGAGATTATGGGTGGAAGGCTTGGAAATTTACCCTAGCCCCCACGGACTTCGGCGGCGCTAAGACATGAAGTACAGGAAGCTTGGGTTAGTATGCCTCAAGAAGAAAGAGGCCATCTTATTGCATCAATGCTGAGACGTGTTGGAGAGTGTATAGATAATCGCGGTGGAAAAACACATTATTAACAAATTTAATAAAAAAATGTAAACCCTATCTTTCTTTAAATTTCAATTATTTATTCCTTACTATAATATCTATGTTTTCCAAAAAAAAAATCAAAACTTGAACAGCTCCTTCTTTTTTCAGAACCAAAAAAAACTCAGAACATTGAGAATTCTTTAATATTTTTAAATCAAGACATTTCAATCCGACCAGACCAGAGTCATGTTTAACAATTATCGAAAATTTCCATGAAAAAAAAAACAATATCAAGTTAAAAGAACAATCTAAAATATAGGCGAAACGTGAGTAGAAACACAAATTATGAAATAAACTGCATCATAACCAGTGTGTTTTCAGATATCGATTGTCTAAATAGTTATAAATAAACCAAAATGCCGAAATTGCCATCCATTTATTGGAAGAACACATTCCAAATTGAACGAAATAATTTTAATGGTATTGATATATTTTCTATCAGTCGAATATTTCCCGTCGATTCTCTATTCTGGTGAATTACATTGATTCGAATGGAAAATGGGAATCTCGGCATCAATTCGAAAAAGCTGAATTATACGCTTTCACGTTGTATTTTTCAACCTAAATAAAGGCCAGACGGAAAAAGCATTCAATTTAAATTTCGCGTAGCCAATATTGGACATTACGTGCTCGTCTGTTATCTTCATTCAATAGGTACCAATAAACAGAATATACCTGATTCAGAACTGACAAACATCAAAGGGCCAGTTGGAATTAATGACGAAGTTCATTCAATGGTTGATTTAGGATGGATGCAGCTTTGCGACAACACAATTTCAATTGTATTCAACGTAGTGAAGAATTCGCACTTTCATTTTTGATCTAAAGGGCCTTTCACTTTCATCAACCTCAAAGAATTCTGTTAAATTGGAAGAGCTCTGAGTTATTGCGAAATTCATTTAATTGAACGGACTGTGAGGCTTTTGAGTAATAAAACATGCTAACTCGTCAAAGGACCAGTCGAAATAAATGGAATTGTGAATGCAATAGTTGTTGCGGAAATATACCTACTGCTCTTTATAAGTTAGGGAACATACGTATTGTATAATGTTCTGAAATGTGTTTATATAACTAAGTTCATAAAAACACATTTTAGAGCAGTTTTTGTGGCTTTTCCCTACTTATGTTACTTGAAACAATGATTTCACAAGAGTAAATTTGTATAAATTTTCTCTTAAGTTACTTAATTTCTAAAGAGCAGTTTGAAGGTTCCCATAAACTAACGAAATAGGGAAAAATCAAGCCAAGTACGTTGACATTTTAACCAACAACTTGATTTGAAAATCAAGCTCGTGAATAATTACATACTTGATCTTGGCTTGACTTGATTTCAGATATTTATTGCTTGATTTGATATCAAGCTACTTGATATTACTTGAGCTTGATATGCACGCATCGCACGGCATATATTTCTGCAATCTCGTGCGCGCTCAGACTAAATAAGGGGATTCTGCGAGCGCCGAGGGAATGAAGCATTCGACAGTGTGACTTTATTAGTAGTTTTCTCACATTTCTTTGAAATCAATAGGTAGATTTTGGTAGTTTCAGAAAAATCTTTCCAAACTTGGCCAAAATGGCCAAGGATTTTTCATCAACGCCAGTATCTTCAGCTTCTGTTGAGAGACAATTTTCCAGAGCTGCTCTTACAGATATAAAAACCCGCAATAGGTTAGGCGACAAATCTTTAGGATGCCTCATGTGTCATAGATCCTGGATGGTAAATTATGAAATCAAACGAAGCCTGGAGGTTTCTCATTATTAAGAAACTTAATTTTTTTAATATTGTTTATTTTATTATGATTTATAATGATTTAATTTATGTTTCTATTTCGAAAAAGTTGATATTTTCGGTTCTTTTATACAATGAGTTTAATAAATAGAAAGTGTTTTTTGCAAGGATCCTTCTCATTTCATCATTTTTTTTTATTGATGTGAAACTGCACAATAAAACTGCTAAAAATCAAGTAGTTTGATGTAATTCGAGTATTTGATAAATAAAAACTTGACTTGACTTGATATTGAAAAACTACTACTTGACTTGAGGTCGACTAGAAATCAAGTCAAGCTCATGCTCAAGCCAAGTAGCTTGAAAATCAAGCCAATCCGTGAATCCGTACAGCGAAGCAAATGCGAATATTCGTACCGCACCTGAGTCTGAATCCTTCTAATTTATAATCGGTACTTCCGATTATCAAACTATCAATCGGTAATAAACTCGTGAATTAGTAGGATTCAGACTCAGACGCGGTACGAATATTTGCCACGTTGGTTTGTGGTAGCCTTAATTAAGCTCTTCGGCAACCCAATATCAATTTGTGTTAAACGTTGGGAATTAATCGCAACCTCGTTTTTGATATTCAGGGTGTTTCACTTTCTCCTATTCCAAAAAATGGTCTTAATTTTGGAATATTTTTAAATAATAAATATTCAATAACTTATCTCATTCTACTTATCGTACAATCAACTTGTACAGGGTGGGCAAATTTCGATGTTTTAGCACTACAAATTTCAAACCAGAGGAGATAGACAAAATCTGATACCCCATTCTCGTTCTATTTTTCTGAGGAACTAACAGTAGTATTAATTTTTGGCCAACTTTTTTTGTTTCCGAGTTACGAGCGAAAATGGGAAAAATGGCGATATCGAAAAACATTTATATCTACGCTTATACTGATAATGGAGCTCTGGAATGAAAACATCTTACAGACACTTTTTCACGTGAAATCCAGTTTCACAATGGATTCGGAAATAATGAAAATATCCACATGATCGATTCTTCCAGTCGAGAAAGTTTTAATGAGATAGATGCATCAGAAGATCATTTTCAAAGGTCTCCAGAATGGATACGCACAGGTAGGGGAGACCGGGGCTAGTCGGTTATAGGGATAAGTTTCATAGGTGGGGCACCATCTTGTTCGAAAAAATATTTTCTCTCTCGATAAGAGCTAAATTATCTAAATAATGATTTGTCACCGTTATATTTTTTTCTGGGAACGTATTAAGGACAAACTCTATAAAAATAGTTACGAAAATATAAATGAACTCAGAGAAAATTTCCAAGGTTTCTTTAACACAGTTTCAAATATTCATGTATTGAATTTGGTGCAAAGTAGGTATCGAGAAGAGGTGAGACTGTGCATTGCAGCGGATGGTAAATGTTTTGAGATCTTCTGTAAAAACTCGATCCTCATTCAAAGTTGTTACTGACCAATTGTTATCACTATTAGGTTAAATATTATTTATTGTTTGTTCCTTTCCTAATTGAATTGTGGAGTTCAATAATATATGCGTTCATTTCATATGCTATTTTAAATTGATTGGTACTTGTGCGTATTCATTCTGGAGAGAAAATAATCTTCTGATATCATTAGAACTCTCTCTGTTGAAACAGTGGATCTTTTCGTTATTTCCGAAACCATTTTTGAATAAAAATTTCATAAAATATATCTCAATTCGAATATTGAAGAATTTAGTAAGGAGCATAGAAATAATCAGATTGACGGAAGAACATTGTTCTTTTTATATGAAGTTCTTTTTTCTGTGCTCATCAACAGATGAAACCATAGAAATATTAGGACTCTTAGATAAAAAAAGGTTTTTGACCATTTTCTTTTATTTATACACAATTTTCCGAGAAAATAACAAGAGTTGTATTCATTTTTGGCCAACTTCTTCTGTTTTAAAGTTATGAGCGAAAATTGGAAAAATGGCGTTATCGAAAAACATTCATATCTCCGCTAATACTGATGATGAAGCTCTGAAATTAAAACATCATACAGGCACTTTTTTACGTAGAATCCAGTGGTGTGCTCATCTCTTCAACATAGTTCTTAATTACGAAGCTATGACCCAAAGTTTTGTTTTCTCAAATGGGAACACTAGATTTATGTGTCATTTTTCGAAAGCTTAATTTTTCCTGATTTCAAAACTATATAACATCGAATGCGAAATTATCCGGTCATTTTGATGGACGAGTGTAATTCGGGGGAATATTTCCTGAATAAACTGTTACATTACTTGTCAAACTGATTTAGAATGGAATTGCCATAGATTCGAACTGTGTAAGATGCATAGAAACTATGCATCTATGAACAGAACAATTATCGCAGTGCTGTTTCGCTTCCTACAATGCAATTATCGCTGTAATTTTCGATAATTGTTCTCTATGTACATAGAATTTTTGACAGGAGGGAAATATTCATAAAAACTGCATGAGTATTGAGTTCGATTTCTCTTTCTCCAAAAATGATAATGACCGAATGCAGTTTTTTAATGAAAACACGCTGGAATGCCAAATTATTCGGTCATTTCGATGCACGAGTGTAATTTGGGGGAATATTTCCCGAATGAACTGTTACATTACTTTTTAAACTGATGTAGAATGGAATTGCCATAGATTCGAACTGTGTAAGATGCATAGAAACTATGCAACTATGAAGAGTGCAGTTATCGCAGGGCTAATGCGCTTCCTTCAATGCATTTATCGCTGTAATTTTCGATAATTGTTCTCTATGTACATAGAATTTTTGACAGGAGGGAAATATTCATAAAAACTGCATGAGTATTGAGTTCGATTTCTCTTTCTCCAAAAATGATAATGACCGAATGCAGTTTTTTAATGAAAACACGCTGGAATGCCAAATTATTCGGTCATTTCGATGCACGAGTGTAATTTGGGGGAATATTTCCCGAATGAACTGTTACATTACTCTTTAAACTGATGTAGAATGGAATTGCCATAGATTCGAACTGTGTAAGATGCATAGAAACTATGCAACTATGAAGAGTGCAGTTATCGCAGGGCTAATGCGCTTCCTTCAATGCATTTATCGCTGTAATTTTCGATAATTGTTCTCCATTTACATAGAATTTTCGACAGGAGGGAAATATTCGCCATAAATTAGTCGGGTATTTGGTGAGTATGATATCTACTAATTTTGTCAACAGGAATTGTCATAAATAATAATCCACAACACCATAATCGATTCTTCGTGAAAAGTTTCATCATGCATTGAAGATAGAATAGGGTGGTCCAGATTTTAGTTCAATAACTTCAAAAGCTTCGTATAAACAACTTACTTGGTTTTCGAGATACAGGGTGTGAGGTTTGAATGAAAAAACAGTGTTTTACTTATAACTCTGGTATTATTACACTCATTGTTTTAATTTTCAGCTATCGAAGTCAAGATGTAATGTTTCAAATTAGGTAATAATATCCAATGGCGTAGATACAGGAATGCGGTGACCTTCTCCTATTGGAAATCTACGTCACACTTTTTTTTTCTAGAAGATTTTTTCCATTCCTGAATTCAACAGAAAATGTGTATCGTTTTCGAGATAATCGAGTAGGGGAGAACGGAGTTATTCCACTCACGGGGAAATTTTGCACATTTTTTTTTATGCATCGCAGTTTTATTATTTCCAGATTTTAACAAAGCCAGGGCCAGCGTTAGGGGTTAAAGAGTGAAACGACCGTTTCAGGCGTCTCTAATTGAGGGGCGGCAATTTAGCCCAGTTTGTGGCCGCCTTTCATTATTTTTGAAAAATTATAGTCTTGATTCTTAAAAACAACATGAGGTTGTTCCGCTCCGCTGCGTTTATCAACATTCTCTGTAATAAAAATCTCCAAACCGTCTTTACTAAGCCGCATGTTCAATAAATAACACATGGCAACCCAACCAATATAAGCAGCATTGGCTATTAGCCTAATTGAAAGAGGGATGAAATTAATTTCACAAAGACAATAAGCAACACTATATTCGCTATATATTGTTATTATTGATACTTTTTCAGGAGGGACGCTAAAAAATCTCTGCTTCAGGCGCCAAAATTGCTCGCGCCGGCCCTGATCAAAGCACGACATCTCATATTAGCTCAGAGATTATCAGCTCCTTTTCTAAGGTTGTGGTTTAGTCGTGCTAAGTGTCTTTCTTTACATTGCTTTGAAGTAAAATTATTTCACGACTTTTTTGCCTTATACGTTGACATAATTCCCCTCCACAGGTACAATAAATAATACGATGGCTAGTATTTATGCATTGCGAATTGGCAACACTGATAATACCAGGTGAAAACTGATATTGACATCGTAAAATTTGACATTTTTTGTTATAATTATTATAACGTTTTGACGTACGAGCACAATTTTTGTTGTTACAGTAAATTGAAAATTTCATCTTTGCCAAAATATGGATTAATTCGTGAAAATTTTCGAGCTATGAAAATTATGACTTTCGATGTGGTCTAACTTGAGCAAAATGCATCTATCAACTAAATTCAACTTTTGGCGATGATGCACCATTTAAAGTCTGTGTATATCGCTGGTATACTGAATTCAAACGTGGACGTAGTTTGCTCACAGACGATGTTGAAGAAGGTCCTCCAAAATATGTCGTTATGCTGGACAATATTGAAGCTGTGCGAAAACTAATTGGAGAAGATCATCATGTGACATATCAGGAAATCGAGAGATGTTTAAGCATTAGTATGACTAGCATTCATAAGATCTTGAACGAACATTTGTATGTTCGGTAGCTCTGTGTTGGATTCCCCATTTGTTGAATGATGCTCAAAAATTTGCTAGTGTCGATTGGTGCCGTGAAATGATTTCGAAATACAACTGTGGTGTATCCAAAGCGGTATACAACATCGTCACAGGTAACGAGTTGTGGATTTATTCATACGAGCCAGAAAGAAAAGGTGAGTCGGCAGTTCAATGTGAAACAAAGCTAAGAAAAGTTGTTCTCGAAGCGTTAAGAAGCAAATGATGGCGTCTTCCTTCACGAAAACTGGTCCTGTGGCAATTGTGGCTCTTGAAAATCAAAAGACCGTTAATTCAGATTGGTATGAAACAATTTGTTGAAGGAAATGAATGTAACCCTCGTATTTCGTCATCAAGAAGTCACTACTCATCCCAATGAGTTGTGTTAGATGACTCATATTGGGGGGAATCACGCGCACTTATGGCGGGGTAATTTTGCGCTGCGCGGTATTACCCCGTGGGAACTCCCGCTGATAATTTAATCATATTGTGTTTTTTCAGAATTCAAAATGCCACGTACTTATTTTCGGAAAAAGGCAAAGTCAAAATGGACGGAAATGAGCTAAAAGCTGCTATCACTGTCATACAATCAGGACAAAGAATACAGGAAGTCAGTCGATCTTTCAATATTCCAGAAACGAATCTTCTTGATAAAATAAAGGTCAACATGAATACAAAAAGGAAACTAGGAAGAAGACTAGTTTCTCTATTTCAGTATCGTAATGAGTTCATTACAGTTCTAGAAGCAGTGCTGTAATGAATCGATTACAGCATCGTTTTCAGTTATATATTTCGTTTTGTGGTTGTCTATACTGATTTCCAATCCTATCAAATTTCAACAAACGTCAATAATCGTCAATATAATACGTATAATTTGGATATAGCGAAATTATTTGCAACAATATTCGCAAAGGACTAGTTTAGTGCTGTTGATAATACTATATTTGACACAATAGAATTAAAATATAGAGCAAAACTGATGAATCAGTGAAAATGTTGAAAATCCATCAATAAATGACTGAGAAATAGATTATTTAAATTTACGTATTTTAGCGCGGAACGTCTTTGGTCTCCGACTCGTCTGTGACGTCACGCCACTTGCCTGTGATCGCTACACCATAAATTACGTTTAAATACTTAGCTGCGCCAAGGCTTTCGCGCCGTTTGTAGTTGTACAGTGTTGTTTTAACTCGAGTTTTGTTTTTAGGTCACCATAACGGAAGAAGGCTTCGTGAAAGGACAAAGTGACAATTTGCCTAAAAATAGATATATTCGCAGTGGTGGAGTTTTTTTCTTCAAATCCATCTTATGTCAGTGCTGAAATAAAAGGAGTCAAACTTTTCAGGTAAGTATCTACTTTTGAGTTTGCTTCATCATGGTTCAACTTATAACGATGATTTATTTAAAAAACGTTTCATAAACAGTTTGTAGTTGAGTACTGGTTGTTGAAGTCTATCCATTATCAATAGCAAAACATATTTATGTGAGGAGTAAAAAGTAAAAAGAGAAAAAAAGCAATATTTACTGCCCGTAATAAAACCGGTATGAATCAATTCTATCTAAGTGGACTTATATTGTCGTGCTTGCACACATAGGCACAATACAATATTTGTAGGATTTTTTTTATTTCAGCCATCGTGTAACGAACAAAACACGACACGAACGGCACGAGTGATTGTACACCAATGAATTCGTAAGCACTCTGCAAATACGAGTCGCCTCGTGTAAGTGGCGTGACGTCACGCACTAGACGCTGCGTACTATGAAATTATTCTTCCAAGCGCAACTTCAAAGTCCCATAACTTTTTCATTTCTAGAGATATTTCAATGATTCTTCCACAAATTTTTGTTTCATTTTACTTAAATTTTTAAAATTGATCCTTATAAAGAAATGAAAACTAGTCCATTCCTTTCAATTCTGGTGTTGTTAAATCGATTTCGTCAGAAATAATTCACGAATTTAATGCGTAATTGTAAATTATTTCAAAATTCGAAACGTAAGATTCATATCTAAATCCCGTAATCTGTCAATTTTCGTGATTGTTACACCAACTGCTAAGATACAATACAAAAGTCACTAGGATATATAATCCGAATGTCGCATTGAATTTCAATATTTTACAAAACTTGACTGTGCAAAGGTAAAACTTTTTGACAAACCGGATATTCGGTGTTTGGAACGCGTTACCTCCTGCTGTGGTGGAGTCAGTGTCGGTGAACTCGTTCAAAAACAATTATGACAGTTGGCATTCAAGTGAAAGGAACCTTTTTGTGTAATTTTTTTTTCTCTTTTTCTCTCCAGATCATCTGTATCATATTTCGCTCTTCAAGCACTTTTACCTTGTTCTCTTCTTAAAAAAAAATAATATTTTTCTGTGAGTTTATAGGCATTGCCTAAACTTAAATCTATGTTTAATAATAATTATAATAATAAATAGTTAGACCACAAGGACCGGACACGACCGAGCTCTACCCTTCTGATATTTTAAATACCTGGGAATGAGTGAATGTTCCTCTTAGCGAGGAGTGAGAAGCCGACGGCGAGGAGAAATCCTACGCGTATAGGCAAAAGTCGGGGGATAAATAGAGAAAATATCGTCTAATACCCGTTGCAGAAGGCAATTCCAACACTCGTGCGTTCGAAAATTCGCTCCTTCGTCGCTCGTTTTCGAATTTCGCATTCGAGTTGGAATAGGAGCCCATTCTGCAACTTGTTTTAGAGTATACTATTTTCAACGATCAACAGGAAGCCGATATGGATAATTATATAATGAAATTGGTGAATACTTTTTCGGAATCACTTCCTAAATCACGAGCAAAACTACACCCACTAATTTTCACATCCTCGTCACTAAAAATGCGATTAGAAATCAACCAAAATGAAGAAAGATAGTAAAAAAAGATGAAGAAATCTGAAATCAAGAGGCGGAAGGTGGAAGATATAGAAAAACTGGTGACTGAAGCAAATAAACGAGCTATAAATAAGAAACCTTCTTTAAGATTTTTACATTTTGATTATTCTGACTGAAAATTATGATGAGAGTCAATTATGCGACGATTATGAATTAGATGATGTAGATCCGGCTGAAAGTAATGACAGTGCTTGGTCTGCGGTGAATTCGGGCGAAACAAGGAAATTTGGTACCCTTATGTAAAGTGTTCAAACTGGGCACATGCTGAATATAGTGATTTGAATTCAGCAGTTAATAAAACGTGCAATATGTGTTCCACGATTAATATAAAAAGAGTAGATGCCCCAGGTATAATATTCATTGATTACCTCCAAAAGGGCCAGACCATCAACAGCGATTATTATAGAGCGTTATTGAATCGTTAAAAAACGGACCCATTTTCCGAAAAAAAAGTGCTGTTTCCTCAAGACAATGCCACGTGTCACAAATCAATGAAAACAATGGCAAAATTGGGCTTCAAATTGCTTCTGCATCCTCCATATTCGCCAGATCTGGCCCCCAGCGACTTTTTCCTGTTCTCGCTGGAAAGAAATTTAGGGCCAATGAAGAAGTTATCGCCGAAACTGAGGCCTATTTTGAAGCGAAAAACAAATAGTACTACAAAAATGGTATCGAAAAGTTGGAAGATCGCAATAATCGCTTTATCGCCCTCTTAGGCAACTATGAATGTTGAATAATAAAATCGAATTTTGCCAAAAAATATATTTTACTGTAGTAGACCGGGGACTTTTCAATCGACCTGTTACTTGATCTGGCCCAACACCCAAAAAAAAAAATTCACATGCACACTATGGCAAGAACTGAACGACTTGAATGTTCCTCAACTTTATATTATATACCTTTTCTTTTTTTTGTAATTTCATTATGTAAGCCAAACTTATTATTGGCTGAAGGACTCAGGTCGATGACCACGAATACATTTATTATAATAATTTTTTGGATAGTGTTTGCTTTGTTTACTCGATTATCTCGAAAACGGTAGGTACATTCTATGAAAAAATTCAAGATACCTTTTTTTTTAGTAAAACTCTGTTGATTTCAGAAATGGAATAATTTTTTCGAAGAAAAAATTCAGAAACGTAGTGTTCAATAGGAAATCTAAGTCACAGGATAATTTTGGTAGAAGACTCACCTAATTCGTGAAATTACATCTCCTAGACTTGAGAACCTAAAAATTGAAACAATGAATGTTATAATTAGAATTATTAATAAAAAACTGATTTTTTTCGTCAAACTTTTACACCTTGTATCTCGAAAACGAAGCTTGTTAGTATACCTACATGTCTATATGAACTTTTTTTCATGAAAAAAGTTGATCTATCCGACGCCAAAGCTGCTGTACTAAAATCTGGATCACCCTCTATATTTTGTGTTCATTTTTCACTTGCCGATCAATCTCACTTTTGTTGCCCTGAATTTCTTCTTCTTTTCACTCCTACTCCATACGAGCTTGGTCCTGCTTTCTCAATTTAACTAAGCTTTTATTGTAAGTTTATTACATCCAATAATAATTAACGATGGACGTTGGGTTGGAAGAACGACATTGGATGCAAAACTTTGTGTTTATAGCGGCCGCAGAACAATATTCAAGCAGAATATCGAGGTGACATGAGAATTGTGAAGTCAGGACCTTTTTAGGGTTCAATAATTCAATTCAATGCGCTAGTTGCATAATAGAGTTATGTGGTCTCCGGGTCCTTAATTGGCGCATAAAAGAACGAGTCGCAAATTATTCTAACTTTACATCATTGCTTTCCTGATATTTTTTTTTTAATTAATCTACAACTCTGCGGCGTATTACTGATAATGAGGTCAAGGTTGTTCAATTTTTTTTGACAAACTTGAACACCTTGTATCTCGAAAACGAAGCTTGTTAGGGTACAACTTTTTTCATGAAAAAAGTTGATCTATCCGACGCTTACGTAACTGTACTAAACTCTGGATCAACCTTAATATTTTTTCATTTTCCAATCCATCTCTTTTTTGTTAACCTCCACCTTCGGTGTCGGGCTCTTTCTCCAAAAATGAAAACGACCGAATGCAGTTTTCCAAAGAGAACACGCTGGAATGCGAAATTATCCGGTCATTTCGATGCACGAGTGTAATTCGGGGGAATATTCCCCGAATAAACTGTTACATCACTTGTCAAACTGATGTAGATTGTAATTGCCTCAGATTCGAACTGTGTAAGATGCATAGAAACTATGCATCTATGAACAGAACAATTATCGCAGTGCTGTTTCGCTTCCTACAATGCAATTATCGCTGTAATTTTCGATAATTGTTCTCCATATACATAGAATTTTTGGCAGGAGGGAAATATTCGTAAGTAATTACACAAGTGCATCAAAATGACCGGATAATTTCGCATTCCAGCATGTTTTTTTTTTTTGAAAAAGTGCATTCGCTCATTTTCATTTTCGGAGAAAGAGCCCGACACCGAAATATTTCTTGTCAAACTGATGTAGATTCGAACTGTGTAAGATGCATAGAAACTATGCATCTACGAACAGTGCAATTATCGCAGGGCTGTTTCGCTTCCTACAATGCAATTATCTCTGTAATTTTCGATAATTGCACACAATTTAGATAGAATTCTTAACAGGAGGAAAATATTCAAGCAGAATATTTAAGTACCATGAAAATGAGAATAAAAGTCAGGCTTTTTGAGGGTTCGATAATTCATGCGCCAATTGCATAATAGAGTTATGTGGACTCCGAGGCCGTAATTGGCGCATAAATGAACGAGTCGCAAATGATTTTAACTTTACACTATTGCTTTCTTAATTTTTTTTCAATAAATCTTCAACTCTGCGACGTATCAGTGAATATAAGGTCAGGATTGTTCAAATTTTTTTTTGACAAACTGTAACACCTTGTATCTCGAAAACGAAGCATGTTAGGATACATTTTTAGATGAACTTTTTTCATGAAAAGAGTTGACCTATTCGACTCCAAAGTTACTGTACTAAATTCTGGATCACCCTCTACATTTTTTTTCCGATTCATCTCTCTTTTATTACCCTGAATTTCTTCTTCTTTGCACTCCTACTTCACACGAGATTGGTCCTGCTTTCTCATTTTTTTAAATGATTAAGCTTCAATTGTAGGTTTATTATATCCAATAATAATTGACAAAGGACACTGGGTTGGAAAGTCGACATTGGATACAAAAATTTGTGTTTAAAGCGACCACAGAACAATATTCGTAAATAATAGCACAAGTGCATCAAAATTACCGATAATTATGCATGACAGTGTGTTGTTATAAGAACTGCATGCGTTCATTTTCATTTTTGGAGAAAATCAAAATGACCGAATGCAGTTTTTCAAAGAGAACACGCTGGAATGCGAAATTATCCGGTCATTTTGATGCACGAGTGTAATTCGGGGGAATATTCCCCGAATAAACTGTTACATCACTTGTCAAATTGATGTAGATTGTAATTGCCTCAGATTCGAACTGTGTAAGATGCTTAGAAACTATGCATCTATGAACAGAACAATTATCGCAGTGCTGTTTCGCTTCCTACAATGCAATTATCGCTGTAATTTTCGATAATTGTTCTCCATATACATAGAATTTTTGACAGGAGGGAAATATTCGTAAGTAATTACACAAGTGCATCAAAATCACCGATAATTTTGCATGACAGCGTGTTCTCATGAAAACTGCATGAGTTCATTTTCCAAAACTGAAAACGACCGAATGCAGTTTTCCAAAGAAAACACGCTGGAATGCGAAATTATCCGGTCATTTTGATGCACGAGTGTAATTCGGGGGAATATTCCCCGAATAAACTGTTACATTACTTGTCAAACTGATGTAGAATGGAATTGACATAGATTCGAACTGTGTAAGAAAGATACATAGAAACTAAGCATCTATGAACAGTGCAATTATCGCAGGGCTATTTCGCTTCCTACAATGCAATTATCGCTGTAATTTTCGATAATTGTTCTCCACATACATAGAATTTTTGAAATAAAGGAAATATTCGTAAGTAATTGTACAAGTGCATCAAAATTACCGATAATTTCGCATGACAGCTTGTTGTCATAGAAACTGCATGAGTTCATTTTCATTTTTCGTGAAAATGAAAATGACCGAATGCAGTTTTTCAAAGAAAACACGCTGGAATGCGAAATTATCCGGTCATTCTGATGCACGAGTGTAATTCGGGGGAATATTTCCCGAATAAACTGTCACATCACTTGTCAAACTGATGTAGAATGGAATTGCCATAGATTCGAACTGTGTAAGATACATAGAAACTATGAATAGCATCTATGAACAGAACAATTATCGCAGTGCAGTTTCGCTTCCTTCAATGCAATTATCGCTGTAATTTTCGATAATTGTTCTCCAGATACATAGAATTTTTGACAGGAGGGAAATATTCGTAAGTTATTGCAGAAGTGCATCAAAATTACCGATAATTTCGCATGACAGCTTGTTGTCATAGAAACTGCATGAGTTCATTTTCATTTTTCGTGAAAATGAAAATGGCCGAATGCAGTTTTTCAAAGAAAACACGCTGGAATGCGAAATTATCCGGTCATTCTGATGCACGAGTGTAATTCGGGGGAATATTCCCCGAATAAACTGTTACATTACTTGTCAAACTGATGTAGAATGGAATTGACAGAGATTCGAACTGTGTAAGAAAGATAAATAGAAACTTAGCATCTATGAACAGTGCAATTATCGCAGGGCTATTTCGCTTCCTACAATGCAATTATCGCTGTAATTTTCGATAATTGTTCTCCACATACATAGAATTTTTGAAATAAAGGAAATATTCGTAAGTAATTGTACAAGTGCATCAAAATTACCGATAATTTCGCATGACAGCTTGTTGTCATAGAAACTGCATGAGTTCATTTTCATTTTTCGTGAAAATGAAAATGACCGAATGCAGTTTTTCAAAGAAAACACGCTGGAATGCGAAATTATCCGGTCATTCTGATGCACGAGTGTAATTCGGGGGAATATTTCCCGAATAAACTGTCACATCACTTGTCAAACTGATGTAGAATGGAATTGCCATAGATTCGAATTGTGTAAGATACATAGAAACTATGAATAGCATCTATGAACAGAACAATTATCGCAGTGCAGTTTCGCTTCCTACAATGCAATTATCGCTGTAATTTTCGATAATTGTTCTCCAGATACATAGAATTTTTGACAGGAGGGAAATATTCGTAAGTTATTGCAGAAGTGCATCAAAATTACCGATAATTTCGCATGACAGCTTGTTGTCATAGAAACTGTATGAGTTCATTTTCATTTTTCGCGAAAATGAAAATGACCGAATGCAGTTTTTCAAAGAAAACACGCTGGAATGCGAAATTATCCGGTCATTCTGATGCACGAGTGTAATTCGGGGGAATATTCCCCGAATAAACTGTTACATCACTTGTCAAACTGATGTAGAATGGAATTGACATAGATTCGAACTGTGTAAGAAAGATAAATAGAAACTTAGCATCTATGAACAGTGCAATTATCGCAGGGCTATTTCGCTTCCTGCAATGCAATTATCGCTGTAATTTTCGATAATTATTCTCCATTTACATTGAATTTTTGACAGGAGGGAAATATTCGTTGTACTTTTCGATAATGGCACTCCATTTAGATAGAATTTTTGACAGGAGGGAAATATTCAAGCAGAATATCGGAGTATAACATGAGAATGTGGACAATAGTTAGGCTCTTTAAGGGGTCGATAATTCATGCGCCAATTGCATAATAGAGTTATGCGGTCTCCGAGGCCGTAATTGGCGCATGAATGAACGAGTCGCAAATGATTCTCACTTTATATCATTGCTTTCCTAATTTTTTTTCTAATTAATCTACAACTCTGCGACGTATTAGGTCAGGGTTGCTTGAAAGTCATTTTTTGCTCAAAGGCGTAATGTAAGCTACTCCATTTGATGATGAAAATGAAAGAAATGAAAATATGAAAAGACAGTGGAGAAAAACTTAAAAGGTAAAAATTGCTTACATGCAGCAGCGCGAGTACCCATGTTGACAATGCAGTCACAGTAATCAAACGCTAGGGTTACACTGAGGTCACATTGTTTAAAACGTGCGGGGATCTTCAACATAAGGGCAGCTCCTTTTTTTCCTTCAGAAATCAATAGAGAATAAGGGACAAATCAAAGATTCCTACAACCGTCAGTCTAAAACACGTGCCTAAATGCGGTTGCTTTTTGTCACAGTTCAACCAGATCGATAGCGTCATGAATCGCGCGCGCTAAAAATGAATTGAGTATAGATTCATTCAGAACTTTCAGAATAAATATTATGAAAGAAATATTTCAGCTCGTCGAAGGAGGTCGAAAGATACGACGAGTTGTCCGCCACCCTTACTGATTGTCACATGAAAACTGTTCGATAACTCGCCGAGTATGGAGATGTTACCGCAGAATCATGGGCGTCACGAAGGGGGGGTTGTTGTTGTTGACATAACCCGTCATTGATTGGAAAAAATTGTAAATAACATTTATAAAAATTGAGAGATTTTTTTTTCAAAGTTGGGTAACCCCCATGAGTCAACTATAGTTACGTCTATGCAAAGAATACAGGATATTCGCACATAACATTACCGTTTTAACGTTAGATATTCCACATACATCGTACAGTGATTTAATAACTTTTTTTTTTACACAAAGGAAAATCAAATTTTCAACTGTGTAAAAAAAAATTCTTCAAAAACCTGAAATTCAGCATATGAGTTCTGTTTACAATCGACTTACATTGAACACGAACATATATAGAGAGCTATACGTTTTCAAATTCAATCTCTGTCTTGAATGTTGTATAAATTGATCAGTATTTACATTTATAACGAAAAACTATTACCTAAATTGATATTTTGCGTGAGTAGTAAGTAATATTTTTCAATCTTATATAAAGGTCATCTAAAATGGCGATTACTTGATACTTTTTTTTAACATTCACAAATGAATTCAAAACAATTCAATAGCTGCTTCATAAAATGACAAACTACCGTTTTGCAACTTTTTCAATATTCTCGACGTTCTCTATCCTCTCAATGAGAAAAATTCTCCTGGAAAGAATGTTCTTCTCCATAGCAGTTAATTGAATCTGGACAAAATAGGATTCTTGACTTATCCTGAAATTAGAAGAATTAATCAATAATGTCAAATGTCTGCCATTCTTCACCAAGAATGGACCGCCCATAAAAATGTTCAATTAGGTGCAGAAAACTCATATTTGATCGTTCCAGCTGAAAAATTCTTTTATATTATGAAGATATCCAGGCTCTATTCAGTGGATAATCCGATTATTTCAGGAATTGGATTATCTTTCAAACGTTGCACCCTGCCGTGACATCCAAGAATTGAACTTTCGACCTCCTCCCACAACCTTAAACGCCATCATGAATGCTTTTCTCTTTGTCGTTCTAGTATTAACTTTAATTGAATTTTTTAGATTCGTTGAACATTTTTTAAACCGATTTCACTTCGTGATGAGCTAAATCAATTGAAATTTTGAGTATGTATGTACTTATTGAATTTTTGATTTGAGTGCAATTCAAATGAAACTTTTATGTTGAGATTTTAGGATTTGACTTATTAATATTGTTTTAATGGATTGTTCGTGTAGCGTTCGTGTTCAACCAGGAATAGTTGCGAAGAAAAGAGTTTGATTAGTTTGAGTTTTATATGGGGGAATTCGGAAGAGAGAATTCTAAACAGAGAACACAAAAACATTCATACCTGAACACCAACAATATCATATCCTACACAGTTCCTTTTGGAAAATTTTCCAATCAAAAGAAACTGATGGAATTTCATCAGTTACCAAGTCTATGTATCTATCGATTTTAGTGGTAGCTCCTCAAGTAACACTCAACATTAACACACACAAGCTGGTCCAATAATTCCCAAAAAAAATTACATCAAATTCTTCAAGATTTTAAAGAAAGTTCAGCATCGTTCTCGTGGTAGAAAGTAGAGGTGAACATACAATTTCGACAACGATCAATGCAAACTCAAGATACAGGTCTTATTTGTAAAACTTACACCAAAATTTGTTTATAAATTCACGTAAAATTTTGTACAGTTTCAATAACTCAAGTAGGAAAAACTGTGGAACACTAAAAAAAATTACGTAGGGCTTAGGTGCTATGATATGAATTTTAGGCAGTCACAGTGGTGTTTTAGCATCCTGGGCAGAGGTCGTGCGCATTCCACTTAGGGGAGGCTGTGCGGGAAGAGGGGTGGAGTCCAAATTTGCTTTGGGGTGTCAGGAAACTGGATCTCTTGGAATGCTGTCAACCGAAAAGTTAAATGTTCTACTCAATCTACTCAATCTTTTCCCAAATTTTTGATACAGAACCATACCACAACCATTCCAACAACCTCCAATCAGTTCCAGAATCCTCCTTACCTCTCAGACCTCAAACTAGAGAGACATCCTGTAGATTTGAATGTTGGTCATTGTGTCATAACTAAACGTCATTGCTGTAGGTACGTCATTTAATCATATGTTCTCGAGGTCGCAGTGACCTGACCTTATTATGATATGTATGTCGTATCTAAACATACTACGCGTTGTATTGGTTTTGTCATTTTTTTTCCGCTCGTGAATCTGGCGCATGGTAATTGGTAGTTCAGCTGTTTGGATTACAGAGGGCATCCTCCATAGATGCTTTGTGTGTTGGTTGGACAACTGCAGCTAATGGGTAGTTTTCCACTAAATCCTTCCCACATGCGGGAAAGGACAGTGGCGTACCCAAGGGGGGAATAATCAATAATTTAATCGTGAAAAAAATTGAATCAACAAATTTATCAACCAGCGGTTAGATCAAAGGGTTCGATCTGATCATTTATGTACATGCGAGCTATAAATTGAGGATAAATGATCGCGTGAAAATTGATGACATCCTGAAGAAAAAGCTCCAAACTATTCGAATTGCATCGGTGGCACCCCTGATAGCAATTTCTAGATTAATTAGGACCCTAAAAGAAATACATAGGCGTACTACTTTAATTCCGCCGTTTTTTCCGAATTTCGAGGCTTTATTGTAAAAAACTGGTTATAACTTTGTGATTCATCGCTGACCACTACTTTCTCCCATCTTGCGGCAGTGTAAGAAATTTCGAGTTGAAACAACTGGTCATTCAAGAATCGATCCAATTTTTACCTCTTCATAAGACCGGAATTGCTGGTCAGCCAGGCCGTGTGCCTTGATCGAAACAAATGATAGTCCGAGGGCGCAACGTCTGGAGAACACGGCAGATGCGGAAGGACTTACCCATTTCAACGTTTCCAAGTATGTCTTGACCACTTTCGCAACATGGGGTCGAGCATTGTCATGCTGTAAAATTACTTTATCATGTATCTCGTTGTTTATTTTTCAATGCTCGGCTGAAATGCATTAATTTCATTCGATAACGATCGCCTGTGATGGTTTTGTTCGGTTTTAACAACTCATAATACACTACCTCGAGCTGGTCCCAACAAATAGGGTGCATGACCTTGGAATCGTGAAAATTCGGTTTGGACGTCGACATGGAAGCATGGCCGGGATATCCCCATGATTTACTGCGCTTGGGATTATCGTAATTAACCCATTTTTGTCTTCAGTCCCAATGCGATGCAGAAATTCCTTCCGACTTTGCCTCGCAGCTTCTCACAAGCAAACAAACGCCGTTCAACTTCCTTGTTTCTGAATCATTCCTATGACTTTCAGGCGTTTTGAAATGGCTTATTGTGTCACTCCCAATTATCCCGCCAATTCTTTTTGCGTTTGGCACCAGTCTTGATCAAGTGATGCCTCCAATTCTGCATCTTCGAGAACCTTCTCTCTTCCACCTCCATTATGGTCTTCGACGTCAAAATCACCGTTCTTGAAGCGCTCTCAGCACGTTCTTTAACTAATAGCGGCCTCACCATAGGTATTTGAGAGCATTCGATGAGCCTTTGCCGCAGATTTCTTCATATTAAAGCAGAAAATTAAAAATGACGAGAATTTGGCTCGTGAGCTGGCATATTCAATCAAGAATATCTTCATGATGCAAACAAAAATCGACTAAGTTTTCGATGACGTTATGTTTACAAATACCTAAGCCTATTGTATGACATCTACGATCTATTTATTTTGACTACCACTTACCGCTATAGCCATCTATTGCAAAATGGAGGAAGGAAAGTTGTAAACCTAATAAATAATATCATATTTTCTCTTTGTCGCTGAGAATCCAGTTGTGGGCTCTTTGGATTCCATTAGTGACTGCTTTAACATATTCATTAACAAAAATATGTAGATATGTTTGTGCTGTGTTCTACAAAAGGCTTTTGTTTGCTATCGTGGATACCAACCTATTAATGAAAAACCTCAAAAAACGTGTTTTCGCGGAAAATGCATGAACTACTACTCTATCAATCATACTCAAAAGGACGAAAACAGTTCACAGAAGGAAATGGGAAAATCAATGAAGAGACTGAAGTTAGTATAGGCGTAGCCCAGGGCTGAGAACTGGGACCTGTGGAATATTTATTATATGTACATAGTCTGAAATACACTCCGAGCTGGGTATTTTAAATTATGTGATGATTTAAATTCTGTGATGCCTCCGGACTGAGGCAACAGAAGTTGAGGAACTCGGTGCCAGTTTTCTACAACTGATTTGATGTCAGAAATGAATGATTGAAAAAAAATCACTAAGATAGTCACAAGTAAAGTCTCAATGTTTGTTGCATGACCTCGAAACTAATCAAAATACCATTATGAGTTAGCAAGCTTCTTTGGAAAACCTCTCCAAAAGAAGGAAAATTGTTGCAGGCGAATCTTCATGTTTTTCGCGTTTGAATAAAACAGCTGACACTTCCACAGGTAAAAATCAATACCAAAAAGTGTTTGTGAATTCAGAGGACATTGGAATAGAATAACCAATTTATTTTTTTCGGTTATTACTCTTTAATCCCCCAAGGCTTATGGTTACGCTACTGGAAGAGGGGATAGTTTCGCGACGTATCAGAGTTACAGAGCACCCCGAACATCCTAAGGGGTGAAAATGGAAACTCCTCTTTCCCATCAGTCTATAGCAGTTCGTCTTCGATCAATAATGATGCTATAAGTTTCAAAACATAATGGAGAAAGGTAGGAAATATACATCATATTCTTAACTCGAATCATTGGAAATTTTTAGATTGTAGTGGTAAGAAAAATTTCCATGTTTGTGCGAGTTTGTTTTCATTCATATCGATTCCATTACTATGTTTCCATAGTAGTAGGTAAATAATTTTGTTTCATCGCATATCAGACTTCTTTTTCATGGAAAAATTATTCAAATTTTTACTAAAATGAATGAAAACATGGAAATTTCTCATACCATTATACTATCTGGGATATGAATAAAAATGAAAGAATTTTCACCGCAATGCTCTAGAGTCTAGACTGTGTAGATTTCAAGTTACGGACTTCTGAATGTTTCATTCGGATTTCGAAACGAATGATTATGGGTTCAAACCCCGTATATTTTTATGATGAATTTCTATATTGTGATTTATTACATGTTTTTATATATGTTGGAATATTTCGTGATGAAGGATTAGTAATAATAGTTTAGAATTTATGTTTTAATTCTCGAAAAATTCATGCAGCAATGTGGAGCACTATCCGCGCAAAATAAACAAAAGTACTCAAAAGCTCTCGTTTTCACTTAAATGCTTTCTTCATTTTTTCTGATATTCTGATTTAATTTTATATGATTTATACCCAACTCTCATCACGAAATTTTTCACGAAACTTAGAATTGCTATTAATACTTATAGTAATAGTTTATTAATCCTGTAAAACAAACAAGTGCATAGGACAAGTCAGTGAAAAACATAATTAACCAGTTTCAAATGAGTCACAAAGATAATCATTTACACAATAATAACATTTTTTCAACATCAATGCTTTAACAACTTTCTTAAATTTATTTACATTAAGAGATTTTATATAATCTGGCACATGGTTATACAATTTTATACATTGATATGATGGAGATTTTTCAAATTTACTAGTTTTATGCTTAGGTATAAATAATGTTCCCTCATTTCTTGTATTATAACCATGAAAACTAGATAGTTTTTTTATTTTGTTTTCGTTCTCCTTAGTATAGATAAGATTATATATAAACACTCTAATTTTTAACTTGGTCAGATCTGTTGTCACTCGAATATTAGGTTTTTGTTTTTCCATATAAGTACCGATTGAGTTTCTATGAATCTGATGAAGACAAGATAGGTACTTTGCAAGAAGTTCCAATATTAAAAATAATTTTTCAGGAAATATGTACTGTCAATATCGTATTTTTTTTCAGATTTACCCAATATTGTTACCGGTGAAGAAAATGTTGACGAGCTTCGTCAACGGCTCAATGTCATGAAGAAAATGATGGCTGAACGACAATACTTAGATCAGTCAACAGACCAAAGGAAGTCAAACGGTGGTGTTATAGATGGAAGCTTCCTAAGTGTGGTCTTTGGAACAGCATTGGTGGTCATAATAACAGTCAGCATATATGCTTTCTACAATCTCTACGTAGCGATACTGAAGAAATTCCCTTCCAGGCATGAGGAACTGTAGACACTATCTATCATCCTTCTTTCGAACTGACTACTATATATTTTTCAATCTTATATAACCTTCCATTCTATTAAATGCAGATAAGAATTTAACATTACCATTCATTTTCCCAGTTTTTTACTAAACTATTACCTTAAATTTTTTTTGTTCACCCTAGAACCAGGTAAGTATGAAAAAATAGCTTATTTATAAATTATAATATATATTATAAATAAAGTCTAATTGTGTAAATAAGAAAAGAGAGCATACGAAAAATAATTATCTTAAGTCAATTCTCGAAAGATATACAGTTTTTTTTTAATTTTAGGAAGCTTTACTTATGTACTTTCATGATATCTAATTCCGAACAAAATCTTATTTCACATATGTACCTATGTATCTGCCTATCTGTATTCATTTTTTGGCAAACTTCTTTCGTTTTAGAGTTATAAGAAAAAATTTGAAAAATGGCGGTATCGAAAAACATTTATATCTCCGCTAATACTGATGATAGAGTTTTGACCTTAACACATCATACAGGCACTTTTTCACGTAAAATCCAGTGGCGTGCTCGTTTTTTCAACAGGTTTTGTTTCTGCAAATGGAAACACTAGATTTCTGTGCCATTTTTTGAAAGCTTAATTTTTCCTAATTTCAGAAATATATAACATTGTGTATAAATAAAAGAAAATGGTCAGAAACCTTTTTTTATCTAAGAGTCCTAATATTTCTATGGTTCATCTGTTGATGAGCACAGAAAAAAGAAATTCATATAAAAAGAATATTGTCCTTCCGTCAATTTGATTATTTCTATGCTCCTTACTAAATTCTTCAATATTCGAATTAAGATATATTTTATAAATTTTTATTCAAAAATGGATTCGGAAATAACGAAAAGATCCACTGTTTCAACAGAGAGAGTTCTTATGATATCAGAAGATTATTTTCTCTCCAGAATGAATACGCACAAGTACCAATCAATTTAAAATAGCATATGAAATAAACGCATATATGATTGAACTCCACAATTCAATTAGGAAAGGAACAAACAATAAATAATATTCAACCTAATAGTGATAACAATTGGTCAGTAACAACTTTGAATGAGGATAGAGTTTTTACAGAAGATGCTCAAAACATTTACCATCCGCTGCAATGCACAGTCTCACCTCTTCTCGATACCTACTTTGCACCAAATTCAATAGATGAATATTTGAAACTGTGTTAAAGAAACCTAGGAAATTTTCTCTGAGTTCATTTATATTTTCGTAACTATTTTTATAGAGTTTGTCCTTAATATGTTCCCAGAAAAAAATATAACGGTGACAAATCATTATTTAGATAATTTAGCTCTTATCGAGAGAGAAAATATTTTATCCAACAAGATGCTGCCCCACCTATGAAACTTACCCCTATAACCGACTAGCCCCGGTCTCCCTTGTGCGTATCCATTCTGGGCACCTATGAAAATGATCTTCTGATGCATGCATCTCATTAAAACTCTCTCGATTGGAAGAATCGATCATGTGGATATTTTCATTATTTCCGAATCCATTTTGAAACTGGATTTTACGTGAAAAAGTGCCTGTAAGATGTTTTCATTCCAGAGCTCCATTATCAGTATTAGCGTAGATATAAATGTTTTTCGATATCGCCATTTTTCCCATTTTCGCTCGTAACTCGAAAACAAAAGAAGTTGGCGAAAAATGAATACTACTGTTAGTTCCTCAGAAAAATAGAACGATAAGATTTTGTCTATCTCTTCTGGTTTAAAAGTTGTAGTGCAAAAACATCGAAATTTGCCCACCCTGTATATCAACTTGTTGATTTTTTTAGTTCTTGGGCTTACAGGGGACTCTGTCCTCAGCCTTTACTTATGTGTAATAATAATAATAAAATGAAAAATATCTGGGATTGAGTGAATGTTCCTCTTAGCGATGAGTGAGAAAGCCGACGGCGAGGAGTTTTATATCCTACGCGTATAGGCTAAAATCGGGGATATGCATTTCATGTTTTGTTATTTCGGCCTCCATTTGACGAAAATTCATTTTGAATTTTGATGAATGATTGATTGAAAGTAAATAAAATTTATTTAACACAACAATTCTGCAGTATCAACTTTATGTTGTTTAACAGCAATATTCTTATATCAATGCGTTGTATGGCAAGCATTATTTCAAAATACAACTTGAGCGTAATTTTGAAGATCTCCACAATTAAGAACAATAGAAATAGATCAAATCAACAAAAAACAAGATGAGACAGACCTGAACCTTTTGACCACTCAACCTTGTATTTTAGGTACATTTTTCTATACTTAATCTTTACTAAATTTACTTAAACTCTGATTTAAAAGTTGAAGTGCTAAAACATCGAAATTTGCCCACACGTAAAACGTGGCAATAATAAAATCTTGTAGAAAAATAGTCATGCTTCCAAACTTAATTTTTTTCCATAACACCGACCTATGCACTGGTAATGTTTCTGTTGATAACTATTAGAACTTATCATTGTCGATAATGATTTATTTTATCATCGTAATAATTAACTATATAGCGTATACCAGAAGTTGAACAAAATAAACAATACCATTACTCGAAAATTAATAAATAATAAATTGACGCAAGATGACTCACTTCAATAAATCACAAAACATTGTTCGAGAAATTGAATTAATTATGATTTCACAGTTGAAGCATTTTCCATTATTATTTCAAGAACAACTAGAATACAACCTCAACTCATTAAAATGATATAAACATACAACTTGGAGATTTTGAGAAGTTCATTGATTTGTCCTGAAAAAATCTGATTTTCCGATTAATTAAAATTAATGATAGCTTGGACCTATACTCTTGGACTCTATACAGGATGTATGTTTCAAAAGGTCAACTAGATTTCCATCAACAAGTTGGTTTACGGAAAACTTAGAATGAATCATGACAGTCTTGTAGATCTAGTAGAAAATTTTCGAAATGAAGATCTCGAGATTAGAACGAGGAATAATTTTTCCAGTAGCTAATATCGTGATTGTCAGCGTTATGAATAAAGCTTTTTATCGTCAAAACAACGATTCAGTCCGTCATCCATAGTTAACATCAGCAAGTTCCTAAATAAAGTAAATATTTTATTTCTTGATAAAGAGAACCTCAAAATGTTTTTTCACAGTGTTTCTAATCGATCAACGAAATATACATGAATCGACTCCATTCATTCATACAATATATGTTACTTGTAGGTATTTCAGAAAATTTTGATTTTCAAATAGTTACTTTCATTCCAAAAAATTAAAGACCATAATTGAACAACATAGTAGCTCAGAATAAGTCTTATATTCTGTATTTTTGCCTGCTTTTTTAAGGCGATCAGTAAGCTATCATTTTGCTAAGTTTTCTATAAATTTTTAATAATGAGCTGATAAAAAAAATCGAGGTAAACATCGATTATGTCCGTCCATCTATTACTTGATTAAATTTCACTGAAATCATCGATAAAAAAGTTTTGAAATTTGGCATTTAGCTTTCATATACGGAAAAAATATGAAAGTTTTTCTTATCCAATGGAACTATAAAACACCTTATATATTTCAGAGAAGATTTATTTGAATATTTTGGGTATTTGCTGGAGTTTAGAAAAAACGCCAAGATTAAAGAAAAAACTAGAAGTAAAGTAAAAAAGCATCATCAGTTTCGAAAATGTTTTAAATTTACCGATCGATGATCAATATCATCCGAAATAGACAAATTTGAAGGACTCCCATAATTTGATGCCAAAATATTATCTACTTTTGGAAAGAGAAACATCTAAACTTTCAAACATGCATTTATTTTTTCAATTCATAACATCATTTTATGTTTCTAAGTTTGGATTTAGATTCATGTTTAGAATACTGAATTAAGTGCCTATATTGATGCAAAAATCTTCATATGATTTCTTAATAAAATATACCATTTAAAATAAAATTGTATGATTATTATTGTAGCAAACTTATATTCAATGAGAATAATAGCATCCATAGGTTTTTTCTGAGAATAAGGTAAAGATGGGTACCGAGGTAATCCAAAAAATAGTGCACTATAAGAAACATCCTAGATCTTCATATGTATACCTAATTTCATAGGATATTATCAATAAATATTCTGGTGGATGCGATGATATAATTCAACTCTACCTTCTTGTTCTTGAAGCAAAAGTGTTAATTGAAGTATTAAATGAAATTTAAGTCTGGATGGGAAGTAACTTCACTAACTTATTTTCGAAATAAGTTCAAGATTTTGAAAATTTTGCAAGAATCAAGAAAAAATGCATATAGTGTATTAAATTGGGGACTGACTAACCTTAAAGCACAATCGCATAGTTAGTTTATTCTTTTCCGATTATGTGTTGTGAAATTCCGGTACAAAACAAAGAATATTGTGTTGAACATGACAAACTGTGCAAAACTGACATTTGCATGTGAAAATAATGAATACAGGATGACAAAAAAATAGATTCGGTACGAAAATTCATGTAGTGTTTGTATAGTATTGAGTGAAGATATTCCGCGAAATGAACAAAAAAAATTTTAAGTAAAAACGCGAAGAAAAAAATTGTAAAAAACAAATTTTTTTGTCAAAATTACAGTTTTTTTTTTCTGTATTCTTCATTGTCCATATCGCATAATGGTTCGGTAAATTCCTTTACAGGTAGAACGTTTGGGATCCACTGCATGATGTATATATATATGTAGGACAGATAGATATTAGTCATCACTTTGTGGCATGCGCATATTGTCTACCAATGATACCCAAAGAATCGCAATGCGGGTTTCACCGTCCTGGTGACTCATTCTGTTTTATTCCGTAAGAGTGTATTCACGTAAGACACATTACAAAGCTGCTGATAGTTCGTATATCGCCAAAGAAAATGTTATTTTCCTCGTCATCGGAAAATGACAGGACCTTTTCCCTTAGTGGGAGTTGAACAGTGTACGTGGTTTCATCATGTTCCATTATGATTGTGAATATCTGGACAATTCCGCAATGATTTTCGAATAATTCGATTTGTGATCGTAAACGGTAAGTCGATGAATTTTTTTTTAACTGTTTCGTTATCGCTAACCTA
Organism: Harmonia axyridis; assembly: GCF_914767665.1. Classification (NCBI taxonomy): domain Eukaryota; kingdom Metazoa; phylum Arthropoda; class Insecta; order Coleoptera; family Coccinellidae; genus Harmonia; species Harmonia axyridis. The sequence goes on from NC_059508.1 coordinate 6,667,612, forward strand.
TCGCAATAGGAGCTTGAAACTCGATTAACGACTCGTCCAGTTCTATTCAATAATGCCTGCGGAAGAATGCAAAGAAATATGCTTTTACCTGGATACCTTCAGTTTAGACTACCTTCACAAAAATAGCCGTAACGTTCAATTATTTTTAACATGAAGTTGTTCGAAATTTAACAATGTTCGAGTACTGTCGAAGCCTCGAGGTGTCAAGTTTTCTAAAAACAAATTAGAATAATATTCCGTTTGCAACGTAATAATTTAGGATTTGAAACATCCGATTGTATCGAAGCAAAATGTAAGCGAAACAGATTTCTTATCAACCAGTGTAGGCAGATACTATTCATTGTGGCACCTGCTATTCAACTAGTAAAGTCCTTTGTTTGCATTTTTACCAACTTGTTCTACAGGTGCCATGTTATCTTTATAGGGGTCATTCAGCGTACTTCTTCGTGTTGATTCAGTCAGTAATGACTCCTCAATTTCCCTAGAAATACTAACTAAGTAGAAACTGAAGGGTTTAGTCATCCACGAATGCATTCGATCTAAAAAAAACCTATTATCCGAGTAGGAATTACTAATATCTCCGTTTTCGTCGAAAGAGTTCTCTGCATTTCCACAACCAATGGCATATTATCATCATGGTTGATCATCAGTTTGTTGGCACCTACACAACTTTTCGTTTTGGCTATTTCAGATTTAGCGAGTGACGTCCTACCATCTTACCGCTCAGCCATCATGTCAGTTTGTTTGGAGTCGAGCAGATCTAGAGACGGTCTGAAGCTGCCTCTGCTCAACAGAAGTAAAAGTGAACCTGGTCCATCAACCCTAAACGTGCTAACATCCTCACCACCGAAACGTTGCAAGCTGGATACCTCGAGTGTGAGCCTACCTGCCAGTCCATGCGCAGAAAGTTCTTCTATCCAAAGAAGTCTGATTTTGAAGAAAGTCAGATGCTTGGATACCGATGGACTTAAGCAAAAGTTGGAAAGTGGAAGACCGAGGAATTTCGTGCTGCTAGACTGTAGGTCTTTCACGGCCTACAACCTAAACCATATCATCGGAGCAATAAACGTCAACTGTTCAGATAGGTACAACAGGAAGAGATTACAGAGAGGCAAAGCCACACTGGCTGATCTAGCTTCCACTAGAGATAGCAAAGAGACTTTAAGGAAGATGGCATACAAGGAAGTGATTGTATACGATGAAGCTACGAACGATAAGGATAGGATCACCACAACGCATCCGTTGTTTCTGGTATTATCATCCATAGTTGAAGAAAACAAGGAACCTACACTTCTACTAGGTGAGTGCTCTAAAACTCAATATGGACTTTTCGATCAACGCACCTAAAAGGTGACTCACGATCTTCTGAAGATATTTTCGAAGGCGTTTCTATTTTTAAACGTATCAGACGTAATCTAAAACGATTTGTTCCATGATAGGTCACCCAGATAAGCTACTGACTGTTTCGAAATCAATACGACATTGTGTAGTGTAGTCAACCTATCACTCATTCAGCTTAACTCATAAAGATAATCAAAATTTTGTTGTTTTCATTCAATTACTCATCACGTGTGATATATGGATTTCACAAGCGATTGTGACAAATTTCCTCGATTTGGATACGAATGATCGGACGAAAATTGAAACAGAAGTGCTTATAGCTCGATTATCATAATTAATCAGGAGCTGATTGTCTCAGCCTTGAGCTTATATAAAGAATATACTACAAACATCGATCCATAATTTGAAAAATACACTGCCAGGACTAACGTACGTCTCAAAAGTTTCGGTACAAATTTTTTCATTCCATTTAAAAAAAAAACATGATTTTACGGCGATATTTCAGAACTGGTATTTGAAATAATATTCATATACAAAATAGCCTAGAACTTCAATCGCCTGAGCTTGCTGTAAATTTCGTGGATTGTTAAAATAGGTATGTTGTCAGGATTCAACCAATTAGAGATCTGAGTCCTGCATAATATCATCGTGAGCATGATTCTGGTGGATAAATTCAACCAATTTTGTTGAGCAGTTTTTAATGTAACTTTTATTCTCATAGCTTCACCTCTAACTTATTAAGGCCTGGAAATTTTACCAGTTAATATCACGCACCAAACTAAAATCCTTCATTCATCAGCTATTTTGTCGTTTCCTTGAAGTTACTTAGGGTAAAGAACTTAGCATCATCCATGACGATGACTTTGTGTGTTGCTAAATTTCTTCCTCTTATGGTATTCTACACCTCTTCTCTTCAAATCTCTGGAAAGGGTATATTTGAAAACCCAGGAACGCAGTGATATTTTTCTCAATAACTTTCCAATATTATTACCGGCACTGTCGATTAACTAGTTGATTTGCTCTATGTTTAGGGCAAAAAATTTGAGCTTCAGGTACCTGCCCAATTGTATTATAAAAACTTTTTCTAAGCTTCAGTTTGAGGGTCATTACGATGTAAAGATTTCCTAAATTGAACTGTCCCAAAATGAAATATGCTGTTCTCCCCAAAACCGAATAGACATATTAAATTTTTAACATGTGTTCATACTGTTGAAATTTGAGCTAAATCTTTCGAGGCATTAGAGAAATATGAGAAATGTAGCATGCAATTCGTTATTGAGGTTTCCGAGGAAAGCTCCTGATGTACGGATTGTATTTCCGCAAACATTTCAGAGTAGTTAATTTTAATTTTTATTTTTTAATTTTTTTCGAAAATTAAATAATAAATCAAAACGGGATGTGGTGTAAAATAGGCAGACTTTCGGTTCATTATCTAATTTTCGCTATGATTTTATATCTTCTGAAAGATATGCTCACATTAATTAATTATTTGGAATAATATTCTAGTGGTTATCAGTGCAAAATAATAACAAATGAGGACTTTTGCGTAGCATTATAAAATTTCTTAACGAAATTTAGATAAAATACCAAAAATTCCAATTATACGCTTGAAATTCTCAGAGATACGTCATTTGAATTCACTACGAAGAATTCAGAATGAACTTGAACCCATTGCATCAATATTAAAAAAAAAATATATTCTAATTATGTCAGTGGTTTATTTAAGCATTTATGATTATATCTTAACGAAAATAATCATGTAAACTAGATGAGTTAAAAAAAAAACTACCAACAATATTATTTCTAGTAAGAAATGATGACTGACTTAGAAACTTGGAAGGTTTTAAATAAAATAAATATTTATTTGTTTTTTGAAACATAGACAATATAAAATCAGATCTTGTATTGAATCATTATCACCTTGGAAAGATGCAATATCCTACAGAATTTTCTTATCTTGAAACTTTATTTATACTGAGAATTATTTCATCTGATTTTGACGAAAAACATATGCAGAATATATGATGCGGTAAACAGATTAAAGCTGCAAATTTTCCGCAAAGTTGCATTACGGTTTGAAATTTGTGTGAGTTTGGTCATAAACAGAACATATAATTCGAACATCATGATATACAGGGCGAGTCAATAGTGCTCAATCGGTCTGTAACTCTTGTAAATTTTGGGCTTGGAAAATGATTCAAATTTTGACGGAATCGATAACACTCTGCAAATAATCAAATCATTTCTGACTCTATAGGTTGGTCCGAAAGTGGTGAATCACGACACCACCCTATTCTTCAAATAGGAATGCCCAATTTTTATATCGTAGTCATAATTTCCATGAAATTATGATTTCGAAATACCCTGTGGTATTTTTTGACGTAGGCTAGTTTTTTTGAAAAATTTCACATGGTCTCCATTTAATTTTTAAAAAAAAAATGTTTTTGAATATTTTGCTAATTTCTTTGATTTGGCCTCGGATTTGGCTTGTATTTAATTGATATTAAGTTAAGCTCGAGCTTGACTTGATTTCAAGTCAAGTATTTATTTATCATGTACTAGAATCACATCAAGCTACTTGATTTTTAGCAGTTCAATTGTGTAGTGTCACATCAATAAAAAAAAATGAAATGAGAAGAAACCTTGCGAAAAACACTTCTATTAATTAAACTTTTTGTATAAAAGAACTGAAAATATCAAACGTTTCGAAATAGACATTTGAATTAAATCACTATAAATCATACAAAATAAAAAAATAATGAAAGAATAAAGTTTCTTAATATGAGAAACCTCCAGGCTTTGTTTGATTTCATAATTTTTCATCCTGGTTCTAAGACTCATGAGGCATCTTATAGATTTGTCGCCTAACCTGTTGCGGGTCTTTGTAACAGTAAGAGCACCTCTGGAAACTTATCTTTCAACAGGAGCTGAAGATGCTGGCGTTGTTAAAAAATTCTCGGCCATTTTGGCCAAGTTTGGAAAGATATTTCTGAAACTACCAATATCTACCAATAAATTTGATAGGTATGTGAGAAAACTACTAATGAAGTCACTCATGGCGAATGCTTCATTCCCTCGGCGCTCGAAGAATCCCCTTATTTAGTCTAAGCGCGCACGAGATTGCAGAAATATATGCCGTGCGATGCGTGCATATCAAGCTCAAGTAATATCAAGTAGCTTGATATCAAATCAAGCAATAAATATCTGAAATAAAGTCAAGCCAAGATCAAGTATGTACTTATTCACGAGCTTGATTTTCAAATCAAGTTGTTGGTTAAAATGACAACCTACTTGGCTTGATTAATCCCTATTTCGTTGGTTTATGGAAACCTTCAAACTGCTCTTTAAAAATTAAGTAACTTGAGAGAAAATTCATACAAATTTACTCTTGTGCAATCATTGTTTCAAGTAACATAAGTAAGGAAAAGCTACAAAAACTGCTCTAAAATGTGTTTTTATGTACTTAGTTATATAAATACATTTCAGAACATTATACAATACGTATGTTCCCTAACTTTTAAAGAGCAGTAGGTATATTTCCGCAACAACTATTGCATTCACAATTCCATTTATTTCGAATGGTCCTTTGACGAGTTAGCATGTTTTATTACTCAAAAGCCTCACAGTCCGTTCAATTAAATGAATTTCGCAATAACTTAAAGCTCTTCCAATTTAATAGAATTCTTTGAGGTTGATGAAAGTGAAGGCCCTTCAGATCAAAAAGTCTCTCGGGGTTCGAGAAATCCCCTTATTTAGTCTAAGCGCACACGAGATTGCAGAAATATATGCCATGCGTATCAAGCTCAAGTAATATCAAGTAGCTTGATATCAAGTCAAGCAATAAATATCTAAAATCAAGTCAAGTCAAGCTCAAGTATGTCAAATTTCACAAGCTTGATTTTCAAGTAGTTGGTTAAAATGTCAAGCTACTCAGCTTGATGGATCCCTACATATAAATGATGGAAAGTGGGGTATTTCGAAATCAGAATTTCATGGAGATTATGAGTATGATATAAAAATTGGGCATTCCAAATTGAAACAACAGAGTGGGACCACTTTCGGACCAGCCTGTAGAGATAAAAATAATTTAAGCTTATGCGCTGAGTGCTGTCAAAATTTGAATTATTCTCCTAGCGCAGTAATCGACCGATCGAGCACTATTTAGTTAAATCAATTAATAACATGAAAATGGGTTTCAAAATCGAGTTATAATGTGTTGATGCTCCCAATTCCCTGTATGAAGAAATTATACTGGATTATACAGGGTCTTTCACGAGGAACCTCACCCATATTTATACGGGAAACTACTGAACGTATTTTCATGAAATTCAGCACTTATGAGTATTTCACGATGCTGATGAAATCTAAAATCTTTTCAAGGCATGAGCACCTCCGGTTTTTCCGGAAATGACGTCAACTTCCGTTTTTCAAATTAGAACACCATTTTTTTATTGCAGAAATAGATTCCTTAGAAAATTTCAAGTTATTTTGATGTAACATTTTTCAGTTTTGGTTGGAAAATTCTCTCTGAGCGGGAAAATTCGAAAAAAAAATCGAAAATAGAGCTCCGCTGAAACGTTTTAGATTTTACTACCCTAATATGCAAGAGAAAAAAGTTACAGGTTGTTCCTAAATAGATGGCGAATTTTGATTCGAATTTGTATCGGAAACCTCTTTATTTCAACTAATCGGCCATCGGTTTTCTCTCCAGTGATAAATAAATAATTCCTTATGAACCATATGCAAAAACTTACCATGTTTTACATTCTTTTTTTTAATGATAGATATCATAAAAAAAAAAGAATGTAAAACATGGTAAGTTTTAATGATAGATATCATTAAAAAAAAAGAATGTAAAACATGGTAAGTTTTTGCATATGGTTCATAAGGAATTATTTATTTATCACTGGAGAGAAAACCGATGGCCGATTAGTTGAAATAAAGAGGTTTCCGATACAAATTCGAATCAAAATTCGCCATCTATTTAGGAACAATCTGTAACTTTTTTCTCTTGCATATTAGGGTAGTAAAATCTAAAACATGGTTTAAGTAACAGTTCCTGAAAATTTCATCTTTTTGGCGTGAAGGGAAAAGAAATAGCTGAAAATTCAAGACGAAAAACAGTTTTTTGTGAATAACTCAGAAAATATCCTGTTTAGGGCAAGGGTGCGATGCATACACTCACATTATTTTTTAACGTAGATTCAATATCTGTCATAAAAAAATGGGGTTCTAATTTGAAAAAATTTATTTCTCACGATTTTGTCATCCCTAACTTTGAAAGCGATTTTGTCACCCCCTGTATCATGAATCGCGATTTCGATTTTTAAAGTGGATACATCAATCTTACATCTTGAAAAATCCCAAAAATGAAAATTTTCCATCCAAAAACCTCGAAGTTATTCTTGTTTCAGCGGAGCTCTATTTTCGATTTTTTTTTCGAATTTTCCCGCTCAGAGAGAATTTTCCAACCAAAACTGAAAAATGTTACATCAAAATAACTTGAAATTTTCTAAGGAATCTATTTCTGCAATAAAAAAATGGTGTTCTAATTTGAAAAACGGAAGTTGACGTCATTTCCGGAAAAACCGGAGGTGCTCATGCCTTGAAAATATTTTAGATTTCATCAGCATCGTGAAATACTTATAAGTGCTGAATTTCATGAAAATACGTTCAGTAGTTTCCCGTATAAATATGGGTGAGGTTCCTCGTGAAAGACCCTGTATTGTGTGAAATTTGCAGCGTTTGAAAGAATTGCGCATTATAGGTAACACAGGGAAACATAAAAAGACTTACTTACTCACTCCTACTTTGTGATTAATTAGCATAATTACAATTTGTGTCCAATCTGGGAAATTGTGATTTCATAATATTCACTCGAATTCATCATATATATAATTGGAGCATTCCTGGAAACAATCGTCTTTTGCTAGGGTTACAGGTATACTGCTTAGTCATATTGTGGTAATCCGGGTTCATATTGAAATGATTCAGGTCATAAACAGCCTTTGATACCTGAACAAGGACCTAAACACACGAGAAACACATGGTCGAAAAATATATGACTCATCGAATGGCCATGTTTTGGAAAAACACATTTTTCGCTTGTTCACGAAAAAGGTAATCTGGGAAAAAAATGGAGCCATTTGCCATTTAATCGACAAAATTATAATTAATTGAGTAGATAATTGAGCATTTCAATCACCTCGAATTAAATTTTTATGAATCCAACACGATCTTCGACTGATAGGAAATGTATTAATAACGTTAAAATATCTCGAAAATTTTCTCAACATATATTTTCTACAATTTGCAAAGTAACCTTCTAATAGATAAATGGAAACAATCTATTTTAGTTTATTTCTAACTATGTCGATACAACGATATCTGAAAACAGATGTGTTTTTGATCCAGCGTATAGAGAATACTCTATCTTTCTACTTACATTTCATAATTTTCATAAATTTCCCCGTTTAACATGATATTTGGTTTTTTTTTGTGGAAATTTTCGAAAATTATCGAACGCAGGGCTGCCGCCAGACATTTAAGCGTCCCGGCAAAATAAAATTTCGTCGCCATGCTTTGCCTAATTTATACGAATTTTCTCTAAAAGATCCTCTGTTATTCTTCTCAGGCATCTTTTTAATGGAAAAATTCGATTTTATTATTCTACATAGTTTCCTTCGAGGCGATACAGCGATTATAGCGATCTTCCAACTTTTCGATACCTTTTTTGTCTTTCTCTTCGCTTCAGTTTCGGTGATTACTTCTTCATTGGCACTAAATTCCATTCCAGCGAGCATTATTTTGAGGTCTGAGAACAGGAAAAAGTCGCTGGGGACCAGATCTGGCGAATACGGTGGATGCAAAAGCAATTCGAAGCCCAATTCATGCAATTTTGCCATTTTTTTCATTGATTTGTGACACGGCGCATTGTCTTGATTAAACAGCATTTTTTTTCTTCAAATGGGGCCGTTTTTTTACGAATTTCATCCTTTAAATGATCCAATAACACTATATAATAATCGCTGTTGATGGTCTGGACCTTTTGGAGGTAACCAATGGATATTATACGTTGCGCATCCCAGAATACTGCTGCCATAACCTTGCCAGCTGACTGTTGTGTTTTTCCTCGCTTTGGATTCGGTTCATCGTGTGCAGTACACTCAGCTGACTGTCGATTGGACTCCGGAGTGAAATGATGGAGTCATGTTTCATCCATTGTTACATATCGACGCAAAAATTCAGGTTTATTGCACTTTTCAAACAGCACTCAAAATCATTGTTGCTTTTGATCGATTCTGAGCTCGCGCGACACCCATTTTGCACACAGCTTTCTCATGTACAAATATTCGTGAATGATATGATGTACACGTTCAGATGATATCTTCTCAATGTCTGCCATTTGATCAACTTCACTTTAGGGTAATTGAAAATTATTTGGTGAACTTTTTTGATTTTTTCGTCGGTGACAGCCTCTTTTGGGCGTCCACTGCGTTCGCCGTCTTCGGTAATCATTTCACCACGTTTAAACTTAGCAATCAATGATGGCTGATTTTCCTGGTGCAGACTCCGGAAACTCTTCATCAAGCCGAGATTTTGCTTCAACTGTATTGCTTTCCCTTCAAAAAGCAATACTTTATCAGCACACGATATTCTTCTTTTCCCATCTTTTTTCAAATAACAAAAGTAACTACACTCACAACGCAATATTTCACACACTAATGGTCGTACTGCTGTCAAATTTTGACACGTATCGTTTGAAGGTTGGTACTAACTAAAAACCATATGGATTTAATACTAGCTCCGCCATCTGTGCATCAGACCGGGGACTTTTCAATTGGTCTTATATCTTAAAAACTGAAAGAACTATGAAAAAAACCTAAAAAAAATCATGAAACTTTAACGATCTGAAAAATACGCCCCTAAAATCCTGATACTGAATTTCGAAACACCCTGTATAGGAAGGCATTCTTTTCAATTATAACATCAATCGAAATTTCATTCGACTTTAACTTCGGAATTATCAAACGTAACCTATAAGCGCAAAGATCGCATTCACTATGCGCCGACCAAAGCTCACTTATTTTTACATTCAGATTGACTTATTCATACGTTTTCTGAAGAACTACCTTATGGTGGAAATAATCGGAATTGTGAACACGACCTATTATACCACTGAATAATATGAGGATGTTACACAAATATTGTTCAGACAACAGACTGATAAAAATCCGTGCTATCTTGTGAGTCACTGCATAAATTAGAATTATCATTCATTGAGTCGTCGTTCAAACGATTCACACACGTGTGTATTCATGATTTTCCGAATGAAAAATTCTATTCATATTTTCATACGGACGCTAACTCATTATGCACTTCACCTAGAGAGGTCAAACTTCGAACTCTTTTGATTGACATGAAATCGTTGCATGATCTACATATGGACGGGTTTGTGTATAATACCGATTGGTTTATTCGGAAAATCATGATTTAGATTCGTTGGAAATGTGAGAGGAAAACAAATAAATGAAGTTAAGTGAAATATAACAGGCCCCGAAAAGTCCCCGGTCTACCATAGTAAAACACATTTTTTTGGCGAAATTCTATTTTATTATTCAACATAGCGATCTTACAACTTTTCGATACCATTTTTGTAGTACTATTTGTCCTTCGCTTCAAAATAGGCCTCAGTTTCGGCGATTACTTCTTCATTGGCTCTAAATTTCTTTCCAGGGAGCATTCTTTAGATGTCTGAGATCAGGAAAAAGTCGCTGGGGGCCAGATCTAGAAAATACATACGGTGGATGCAGAAGCAATTCGAAGCCCAATTCATGCAATTTTGTCATTGTTTTCATTGATTTTTGACACGGCGCATTGTCTTGATGAAACAGCACCATTTTTTTTCTTCAAATGGGGCCGTTTTTTGACGATTTCATCCTTCAAACGATCCAATAACACTATATAATAATCGCTGATGATGGTCTGGCCCTTTTGGAGGTAACCAATGAATATTATACCTTGCGCATCCCAGAATACTGATGCCATAAGCTTGCCAGCTGACTGGTGTGTTTTTCCTTGCTTTCGATTCGGTTCATCGTGTGCAGTTCACTCAGCTGACTGTCGATTGGACTCCGGAGTGAAATGATGGGGCCATGTTTCATCCATTGTCACATATCCACCGCTTCCTCATGTACAGAATATCTCGATCAATTTCACTTCACTTCAAAATTATTGTGTGAACTTTTTTGATCTTTTCGTCGGTGACAGGGAAGTTAACTTTAGTTAGCTTGAGTAGCAGGTAGAGTCTCCAATACAATTTTCATGCCTTTTTCTTGTTTTCTTGTAGCTATTTCCTTAAATTCAATCTTTCATCTAGACTTCTAGAGTTGCACCCAGGTGTTTTGCTCCATTTTCCATTCTATCGTCTGATTTTCTATTTAGACGTTTCCTGCTTTCTCTTTCTTTATTGTTGTATATTGAAACTGTTTTCGTCTTGTTTACTTTGAATCTCCATTTCTTGAAGTATTTCATCAGTTTATCTGCGTCTATCTGTAACTGACTTGTTATTGCTTTCCGTGTTCTGATAGTAGATAGCGGTGTAATCTGCAAACTGGGCTATCTTGCATCTTTCCTTTTTTTGTATGTCTGCCATGTATGAGTTGAACAGCAGCGGTCCTATCACCGATCCTTGGGGAACTCCAGCTTCAATTTCTCTATAATCGTCGATCTGGTATTATCAATATTCATTCTGAATTTTCTATTTGCCATGTAATATTTTAAAGTTAGGTTGATGCCGCATTTTATCAAATGCCTTTTCTATGTCGAGAAATATTCCACCAGTATCTGTTCATTTGGTCCTTGATATTTCCAGTGAGACGTACCAGTTGGTGAATGAATGATCTTTGCGAAACTAGTGATCTGGAATTATTTTCTTTTCTTCTACGAAATCTATGAATTAATTTCTCTATAACTTCACTAATTGCCGATAAGAGGCTTATGGATGGATAGTTCGTTACGTCTTTTTTGACTTTTCCTTCGTTCCAAATTAAGATTATATCCGCCGTTTTCCATTTGTTCGGATAATATCCTGTTTTTCGTATGAATCAGGCTATTTCAACGATTTCATCTCGAGCTTTTCCTGATAAAGTTTTTAATTGCTTGTATTCCGTCTTTTCCGGGAAATAAATACAGGATGATTCACCGCGATGGCCTATTTTGTCCTGAGAATTTGCATGTTGGGGTTTAAGACAATGATCTTTCTCCCTAAATTATTTTCAGACCTCAAATTTCTTATCCTGAATGACACACCCAGTATATTATTGCATCATAACGAACTCTGAATATTCCGAAAAATGTATTACCTTCTGTGAAAATTCAGAGTTTCGCACATTATGCATTGCCTGAAACTGAGATCCAACCAATTAAGAACACGTTCTTAATCATTAACTTATCTCTGAAATTTAAACATATCTGCCATCCAAGCGGAACTGGCGCAACAATTAAGACAGTCATTATCGCCCAATTTCGAAAACTACCCAACAGGAAATTGTCCGTACAACCACATGACCTACCCATTGCCATGAATGAATGACGTCACCTTGCGTAAGAATGAAAATGATTCACAATCTCCCCTTGTACTACTGTACGGAGTGACCTCATGTGAGACCATATGCTGCCGATTTTCTTGTTAGACAGATTGGCGGGAAAACAAATGAAAAATCCTAGTGACTCATGAGGGGCGTTTCTGATCCATTCATTGTGTGACTGAGAAAAGTGTTTATTATGGTGTGGGTTCATCTGTAACACCCATTGATAAACTGAATGGAACCATTTTATTATTTGTAACGATCTATTAACCTACCCTCTTGGTATTAAATCAACTCAAATTTCTGCTCTGAGAATTTGAATAAATATTGAAAAATAAAACAATACAATAAATTGCGACCAGTGATAATTAAATTCGATAAGTTTCAAAACAAACTGAATGTACTTAAAAACACATCGAAATTGAAAGGAACTAAGATTGGCATTACGGAAGATCTAAGTAAACACAGATTAAATTTATACAGAGAAGCAACTAAAAAATATGATAGAAAACAAATGTTTACACGCTTTGGCAACATTTTCATCAGATTAGATGAAAATACAATTAAGAGAATTTCTTCTAGCGGAGATATTTGATCACTCTAACCACGTATTTTAATATTACAAATTTTGATGCAGCACAGGGGAGCTAAATGGTTTACATGAATACAGTTGATTTTTGGTGATATTCTACGGGGCATTTGTTATTTCTAAATTTTTTCTTCGAATTATGGTGGAGTTGGACTATATGGAGATGGTGGATGAGCTTGCAGAGCTTGATGCTAAAATCGTAGAGGATCCTGTGGAGGTAGGCGCTATCTTTACTGGGAAAAATAAACTTAACATTCTACATATGAACATTCGTAGTCTTCAGAAAAACTTCGATGAACTTGTTATCTATTTAAATATGATAAACTTAAATAATATAGATGTTATGATTTTTTCGGAGACTTTCATTTTGGAAAATGTGAATAACTTTCAACTGCAGGGCTTTAAAATTTTATATAATGAATCTCTATTAAACAAAAACGATGGTCTAGTGATTTATCTCAGAGAAAATTTTACTGTGAAACATTCATTATTTCAACTAAATGAAACCAATATTTTACGATGTGAAATTGAACTAGATGACAATACTTCTTTTGGTATAACCGCATGTTATAGATCACCATCCGGCAAGTTGGATACATTCTTAGGCGAACTGGAAGACTTACTTTCTGAGATTAAACCTACTGGAGTGGATATATTTGTTGGAGATGTGAATATAAATCTGTTAGATATAAACGATAAACAAGTGAACAAATACTTGAATATAATGTCACAAAACGCTTATTTCTCGTGTATCAATAAACCAACGAGGGAAACAGAACTGTCTGCTACCCTCATAGATCATCTATTTATTAAAGTTAAGGATTTTCACGAACAAAATAATACAATTACACCGTTTGTTCTACACTCGGCACTAACGGATCATTATACTATAGGGTTATCCATTCAAAAAGAAAAAAATTTAAAACATGATAACGATAATTTCAGACAGAGACTTGACTTAAATCAACTCAAAAAGATTCTCAGCAAGGAGGACTGGTCGGGGGTCTATCAGAGTGAGTGTGTTGGACGGGCTTATGGGTTTTTTATTGAAAGGTTGAAGAGTTACATATTGCAATCGACTCAAACAATTAGGCTGAATAATAAAAATAGAAAGAGAAAATTGTGGATTACGGAGGGCATTATGGCATCTATAAAGAAGAGGGATCAACTTAAGAAATCACTAAACGTAAATTATTCTGTCGAATTACTAAATGAATATAAACATTTTCGAAATACCCTCAATAAGATAATTAAGTTGGCCAAAAACAATTATCTTAGGAATAAAATCGTCGAATCAAAAAACAACTACAAAAAGATATGGGAGACAATAAATGAAACGACCAGAACACGAAAACGAAACAAGCAGCAAATTAAAAAAATTATACATAATAATGAAGTAATACATGATGAACAAAAAATGACTAATACTTTCAATGAGTTCTTCATTAGTATCGGTTCCGATCTCCAAAACAATATTGTACAACATAACAATCAGAGACACACGGCATATATAAATCCGCACTCTATTTTTTTACGTCCGGTTAACGAAAATGAGCTGATTCAACATATAAACACTCTTAAAGATAATTCAAGCCCGGGTGATGACGGAATAAGAGCCGAGGTTATCAAAAATATTCATATATATATATTAAAACCTTTAGAGTACATGATAAATCTTTGTTTAATAACATCTAAAATACCTCAGGAATGGAAGACTTCTATTGTGACACCAATCTTTAAGGATGGGGACCCAACACTACTCACGAACTATCGGCCAATTTCAATAATAAACAACTTCAATAAAATATTCGAAAAATGTCTTAAAGATAGAATCGTAGAATATTTGGAAAAAGATAATCATTTTTATGAAAACCAATTCGGATTCAGAAAGAATAGAAGCACTGAGGATGCAGTATTTACCTTAATAAGAAACATCAATGAGAATTTACAGAGAAAACAAAAAAGTCTAGCAATATTTCTTGATTTAAAGAAGGCATTTGACACCGTTCCTCATAACATTCTTCTCGATAGATTGGAGAGGATGGGAATTAGAGATGGACCATTGGAATTAATAAGAGACTACCTAACTAACAGAACACAAAAAACTAAAATAAATAACTCCTTCAGTACACATAAGACGATTACGACAGGTATACCCCAGGGCACTGTTCTCGGCCCTATTCTTTTTTTGATCTACATCAACAATATTGGAAGCTTAATAAGGAATTGTAAAGTTATATCCTATGCGGATGATACGGTATTATTGTTTGATGGAAGGTCTTGGGAGGAAGTATACGGAAGAGCTGAAGTCGGAATCGGTATCATGCAAGAATGGCTGAGTGGAAGTCTTCTGAGTCTTAATATATCGAAATCCTACTTTATGACTTTCTCTGCGACATCCTCAGATCAACCGGATATTTTTGAAATTTGTATTCATGAAGAAAACTGCACCAAACCAGATTGTTGTTGTTCAACTTTCATAAAAAAATGTGCAATGATAAAATATCTTGGCGTGATAATAGATCAAAACTTGAAATGGAATTGTCACACTGCTTATTTATGTACTAGGATGAGGAAAGTTTTCTATAAGTTATATCAGTTAAGAGACGTTTTAAACAAGAGATTAATCATAATTGTGTATAAATCGCTGATAGAATCAATATTGAAATATTGTATAACTATGTGGGGAAGTGCTTATGACAATGCTTTATACAACTTACAAGTCTGCCAAAATTCAGCTTTAAAGATCATATTCAGGAAACCACGCATGTTCCCAACAATAGAATTATATTCCGGTAGTGGTTTGTTCAACCTGAGGAACTTATATGTGAATTCTAGTCTCTCATACTTTCTGAAAATAATGCAGCTATTTCCTGTCATATCACATGGACATTCAACAAGATCGAACCTCAATGAAAACTTACAATTGCCTTTGTTTCACTCTAACGTTTGCCAGCGGTTTCTGACTTTTTTGATTCCGAAAATATTTAACATTTTGCCATTAAATATAAGAAGATTAATCCATCGCCAACGAAGATTTAAAACCGAAGTTAAAAATTTTATTGCAGAAAATCCACAATACTTTGCCCAGTTATTTACATGATGTTGCGCATCTTACATTTTACAAAAAAACAACAAAAAAAAAATGCCTCTCTATTGGTCCACTCTGTCACTATAAAATAGTTTGTATTAGAAGTAATAGTTATTTTGTTGGGTTGAAAAGAGTAGCACACAAGTTGTTATGCAACTTAGGCGAAATTTTCTACCCTTGATACATGCTCAATTTGATGTACATTAAGTAGGTTTGTTATAATTAAGTTATGCATACACTGTATGAATCTATTGTACTAACTTGTCGATGAATAAATTTGAATTTGAATTTGAATTTGAATAAATATCCAGCGGATTCGATTGTTCCAAAAACATATTGGAAAATAATGTCGAAATTGCTAGCACTTTCCGGTAAAAATGTTCACGATTATGTGTTAAGTTTTTGACAAATAGATATTTTCAATTCACTGAAATGTTTCACATAAAATAGCAAGCAAAAAGTAAAATTCGAAGATATGCAATTTTATAACAATCAACTCTTTTCTTTCATTTTGATGTAGATAATACTTATTTAAAAGTTTTTAATTTTTTTTGTTTATCAATTCGTTTGAAGTTAGAATTTATTGTTGTTTTTGATGCCCTGAAATTTCAAAATTAGAGAGAATGAATCTGTTGAGACTCTCAAAAAAACTGTTATTGAAGAACAATAATAATATATAAATTTCCAGAATTCTTGCGAAGACAAAAAACGAAAATTTTTCTTTAAAATGAACCAATAATCATTTTACTTTCCTTTGAAATCGACACGGCAGTAAAAAATCAGACCCTTTTACGTTTTATGAGTTTATTATCGCTTTCAAGATGAGTACTTTTATTGCACTACGAGTACGTCTATGTCCGAGGTTTATTATTTTCCTTTATCTGACCGCTTTGTCGGCGATGCTCCTTATTTGCCATCTGTAAATTTTGCATTCGTCATCGGAATACACTTCAATTGTTTTCGGTTTTTTGTATCATTCTCGTCACAAAATTTCAATACTGTAGTTGACAAAGAACTGAACTGAGTAATTCGCATCGAAAAATTGTCTGGACTGTGTTATACAATTTATTAGGTTTCATTCAAATTGAAATTTATTTGTGCAGATATCGGTTTTGAATTGATTATATCTAAATGGTGTTCCTAAATTGGAGGTACAAATGAAAATGACAGATTTCTCGAATCATTTTAAGAAAAAAAGTCCTATAACATGAGTCCGCAAACGCTTTGTTTTTTAGATACCGGTGTTAAAGTTCAAGTTTTTTTCTCATATATCCTCTCCTTCACAAGATATTTAACTTGAATTGGCATAGATATTCCAATTTAAAATTTTCATCCTGTGATATGCTTATTTTGTATGCAAATCTACAGGGTGATATCTTTTCTGGAAGGGTACCCGCTTATTTCCTACAGAACTATTTTTTGGAGAAGCATCGATACTTTAGAAAAATGTGAAAAGAAACTTTAGTCTTGTACTACACTTTTTTGTTTGTTGTAGTTTTGTCGTATCTGCTATCGATTTCGAGAAAAAAAAATTCAAATAACTGTAGTAATCCTCAGGAAAATCCAAATTATTATGAACATCCAGATAGTAAGCTGTGATGAATAAATTAATTATTATTATTATTAAGTTTTGGTACTTATTTACCCATAAAGATTCGATAAACTGATACAAGCATCACTAAAAAGTACGACTATACAAGAAACACGCTATATCTCTGAAACAAAGCGTTTGCGGGCTCATGTTTATGAGACTTTTTATTCTTAAAATTATCCAAGGAATCTCTCATTTTCATTTCCATTTAAGGAAACTCCAGTATAACACAATCGAAATTGGTAATAAAAAAATATTTTGAGTAATTTGGTTCAAAGTTCGTTATTAAAACCTCTTTTTCTCACATTACAGATATGAGTTAACGTTGTTGTAAGAATTTTTTTTCGATTATCCACCCCAAGAAAAGAAGCTCTACGCCCTTGGGTAGAATATATGAGTTTTTAGGACATTTTTCACGGTATTGTTATTATATAAAAGAGCCCATTAACGAACTTCCAATTCAATGGCATTTTTCCGTATTTCGAAAAGAATAATCCTCCTTCAGTCCGTTGAATGAGAACGGTAGAGAAGCAAAAGAAATGAAATATCTACTACGGAATACGTTTTGTGTACAACTCCTCAGATGAAAGTTGACGAACGAAGCTTTCTTGATAACACAATGGGTCCTCTTGAATCAGAACCCGTTTCTTGATAAAGCATTTGTGATTTGTGACCTCTGAAATTCGCTGCGTGTAAAATATTGCAGACCGGAAATTTATTCATACAACATAACATTCATATCATGAATGGAATGGAGATTTAATGAATGACGAAATTTGTATGAAAATGAATCACTAGATCCCAAACTCTGCTCGTATAGTGCAGCTATACATACAGAAATGGTACGCTTTGCGCATTTTGAACCAAGCAAATTACGTACCATCGAAATTGTTTGATTATTTACGTGAACAATTTACCTAAAGCTTTACATACACATTTGAAAAGATTTTTCGCCCCGAAATTGAAAGTAATGTTTGAAAGGAAATTATAACTGGAATAATTCGATGAGATAAGCATTTCCTTCTATTTTACAGGATATATCAGCTCATTTTAAACCAATCATTTTATTTTTAATAGTGCTAATTCGTTACCTGCTTTATTTTCGAGAAACATACATAATGAATGTCCAAAAAACTCATATGACTCACGATCTACATCTTCCAGAATTCTAGGAAATCTGAAGAAACATGAATAACAGTTGAGCAACGGGTAGTAGAATCATCTGTAAACAGAGGATAATCGTTCGAAATCAATATATTACTGTATTTATCTGGTGAATCATTTTGGGCATAATTGCTGTTTTGAATGAATCAAGATCAGCTGAAAAATCGCAAATTTTTGGTTTAAAATTGTGAACATGTTTAATCTGAATTGTAACATGTTTAATTTGAATATTCTTTTGACAATTTTCGAGGTCTTGTCACCAAGCTGACCACTCTATCATTTCGTCACGTTATCTGTAATTTTCAATTTTTGAGCCGAATTTTGACTCTGATGGTTGTAAACTCGATAAATATCCAAAGAAAAAACCTGTAGAAACGTTCAATTTCCAAAGTAGCTTGAATGCCGCCAGTCCAGTTCGCTAAAATCTGACCAGAGGTTCCGTATGTGTATGACCGTTCGAAATCTTGTTTTTCTGTTCATTTCAAAACTACAGATTCAATCGAAATGAAAATTTGCATTTGGTAATTGGCAATAGAAATTTCAAGCATTCTAGCAATATTATTTATTATTCGAAATTTCGTAAATTCTTTTGAGGTCTGAGAACAGGAAAAAGTCGCTGGGGACCAGATCTGGCGAATACGGTGGATGCAGAACCAATTCGAAGCCCAATTCATGCGAGGGTCCGTGAATATGACCGTTCGAAATCTTGTTTTCCTGTTCATTTCAAAACTGCAAATTCGATCGAAATGAAAATTCGCATTTGGTAATTGGCAAGGGAAATTTCAAGCATTCTAGCAATATTATTTATTATTCGAAATTTATTAAATTTTGTGAAGATCTGCCATGTTTTTATTCGACTCTGATTATAATGGGGGAGTGGTGTAGTTGAAAATTGGTGTCCCCCAAGGATGCGACCTTACGACGCTATTTTTGAACGGTAGCGCTTTTGAATGATCCACTGATCACCCATCGGTAAAACTTCCAGTGTAAACAATACTTAATGATGTGTGATCTAGGGGATATTCTTATCGTCCTTCAGGGTCGGAACATGACGCAGATATAAGCATTAGTGGTGTCCCGAGTATGACGCATACCTCGGCATCCCCACCTTTTTAGTTGCTGGCATACAGAACAGACAGCTGTATCCACACTAGCGACTACAACTTGGTTGGTTGTATCTCGACAACACAGCTAGTGATAAACAATGGTATATGACCCATTATTGTATACATAGTGGTTTTCCGAGTGACAGCATCACTTAGGTGATCGGTTTTGTGTTAATACTTTAGTGAACTTTTACATCAAATCCATCAGAATGAGAGTGAAAAGGCCTAATGCATGTCTTGTGCTGAGATTCATGCCTCTACAACAAACAAACAGTGAGTTCAACATTCATGACAAGTGATGTAAACATTGAACTTTTTCCTGACTTCTAGTCCTTTTTTTATATTCATTATTACAAATGGTGATTCCTTGTTGATATTTCAGTTTTTTATTGATGTCACACACATGTAGATAAATCTTCAACACATTCGATAATTCAGCTGATTCTATATGTCACTGAATCAGCCTCTTGTTTATTTTTCATTGATTGTAGAGTTTTTCTCATAAATCTAAAGGTCTACCTTCGCAATCAACATATTATCATTCCCGTTCTCTCAATATAACTGCTGTAAATAACAAGGAAAAAAGGCATTCTCCACTTTGTTGATACTGTGGAAAACTGGTTGTTTTTCTTGGAAAACAATTAATGCACCCAACCAATTATGATCCAAGATCTTTCAAAAGGCAGAAGTGACCCCACAAAACTCAACAAGTGAATCACACCATACCTGACTGTAAAAGTTTTAGTATCATTCATAATACTACAATTTGAATCGCTTTCTAAACTTTTGCTTCGATAGGAACAGTTATAAGACAAAATATATCTACTTAAATATTTATTATTGAATTTGTTAGGTGATTATTGTTTACTAAATCAATCATCTCAATTGGGCAAATACCTAACAAATTCAATTATAGAAATTAAAAAGTTCAACAAATCATAATTTATTTGTTTTGATGCGTGCCAGTTTGACTATTCCATTTCCTACCTGAATAAACTACAATGCATGAATTTTTGTTGATAAATGAAGTGTATCGAGTCAATTAATCAATATCCAGATACCAATGGGATGAAATTCCCTATTGATTTGGTAAAGGTAAACATAACATACAGAATTATATTTTCCATCTCATTAAAAAAAATTAAACAGAATTATCCAGGTTTGAATTTTGTCAGAGGGTAAAGACTAATTGATTTTTCTTATTGGCTCAAATTCTCCTTTTTCTTCATCTTCTTCCTCAGCTTTCTGTGATACACTCCTCTACTTAAGCATCTTTCAAATTACTTATTCTTAGTTACAACGTTACAATATCAGATATCCTCAATGGTTGTAATATTTAGTTTCGATTTCAGAAATATTCAAAGATTCAATATTCAAGTTGAAGTTGCCAGTAAAAAAATTCTATTGACACCATTGAAATTGGTCCTATCGTTTCGTCAGGAAATTTTTTCAAATAATAAATTTTCAGGCTCGAAAATCCATGAATTGAATCAATGGTGTATTTAAAATTTTTTTAAAAATTCCATTTCTTCCAAATTCCAGATTTTCCAAAAATATATTTGAAAATGTAAGATGAAAGAACTGCATACCAAACGATCGTCTGTTTACCACCATCTGGTAATGTTTTCAATATCAATAGGTCAAACAATTCAGAAATCTGGAAGAATAGAGGAGTGAGTAATAAATAACAATTTTGAATACGTTGACGCCCCAATATTTACGTAACCGTTATGACTAATTGACCAAATTTTCACAAGGAGATTCCCTTGCCCTCATCGAACATCATGAGTCATCTACCATCCGGAGGAGATCCCTCTAGCAAATGATTAGGGTTGCGAAGTATGAATCACTTATCCGTTGTCGAAAATATCCCATACTCCAATACCAAACAATTGAACAATGGTTTTTTTTCAAACTACAACCCCAACAAGCACGGCAACCGCATGTCACCCCCCTAAATCTTGGTCCAATCCGGATACGCTCTTTTCAAATCACCCCAAATAAAGAATGTATAGGTGGTTGAAAATATCAATTTTTTTTTTGTCTGATCGATAAGGAAATATACAGCGTAAATGGTTGCAAATTTTATTATTGCCCAATTTTGTGTTTCTTTATCGCCATTTTGTTTAGTTCTTAAAAAAAAATTGTGTCAATTATAAAAATCCAATGAGTTTTCAATGAAAAACTACTTCTAAAAAAAGTATTTAGTAGCTTTTCGCTGCGGAAACTGAATGCTGCAGGTACTGACTAAAGGTTTTGACAACTGGACTCTTGATCTAATTAGGATCTAAATCTCATATATTGAGGGGGTCATTGAAAAATTCATAACTCAGAAACTATTGCAGTTTAAACTTTAGGGTTCAAAATATTGTATTTAATATAGTGGCAACACAGAGATATATTTCCCTCTTTCATTTTCTTATTTGCTTATTCCTTAATCGGGAGCAATTCAGTTTTATATTTTATAGAACATTGAGTTGAAATCAACTATAGTTTTAGTCCTTTTTCAATTTTAGAGTCTATTAGCTTTATTTATCAATATTGTTTTTCGAAGGGTTGTCAAAATGACATTTTGATAAGCTCGCCTTTTGTAATGTTTGTAAACATTGTAATTTCATGGCTATACGGCACTAAAGAGTTCTTATATAAGAAAGCTGCAAATTCACACGAAAGTTACCTAACAGGCCGATTGAAAAGTCCCCGGTCTACACATTTTTTTGGCAAAATTCGATTTTATTATTCAACATAGCTGCCTTCGAAGGCGATACAGCTATTTTAGCGATCTTCCAACTTTTCCATACCATTTTTGTAGTACCTACGATTTGTCTTTCGCTTCAAAATAGGCCTCAGTTTCGGCGATTACTTCTTCATTGGCGCTAAATTTCTTTCCAGCGAGCATTCTTTCGAGGTCTGAGAATAGGAAAAGGTCGCTGGGGATCAGATCTGGCGAATACGTTGGATGAAGAAGCAATTAGAAGCCCAATTCATGCAATTTTGCCATTGTTTTCATTGATTTGGACACGGCGCATTATCTTGATGAAACATCACCTTTTTTTCTTCAAATGGGGCCGTTTTTTGACGATTTCATCCTTTGAATGATCCAATAACACTATATAATAATCGCTGTTGATGGTCTGGACCTTTTGGAGGTAACCAATGAATATTATACCTTGCGCATGCCAGAATACTGATGTCATAACCTTGCCAGCTGACTGTTGTGTTTTTCCTCGCTTTGGATTCGGTTCATCGTTTGCAGTACACTCAGCTGACTGTCGATTGGACTCCGAATTGAAATGATGGAGTCATGTTTCATCCATTGTCACATATCGACGCAAAAATTTAGGTTTATTGCACTTAAACCGCTTCAAATAGCACTCAGAATCATTACCACGTTGTTGCTTTTGATCGATTGTGAGCTCGCGCGGCACCCATTTTGCACACAGCTTTTTCATGTACAAATATTCGTGAATTATATGATGTACACGTTCAGATGATATCTTCAACTTCACTTTACGGTCATTCAAAATTATTTTGTAAACTTCTCAATTTTTTTGTCGGTGACAGCCTCTTTTGGGCGTCCACTGCGTTCGCCGTCTTCGGTGGTCATTTCACCACGTTTAAACTTAACATATCAATCAATGATGGTTGATTTTCCTGGTGCAAACCCCGGAAACTCATCATCAAGCCAAGATTTTGTTTCAACTGTATTTTTCCCTTGAAAAAGCAATATTTTATCAGCACACTAAATTCTTTTTTTCCATCTGTTTTCAAAAAGTAGTTACACTCACAACGCAATATCTCACAAACTAATGGTCGGACTGCTGTCAAATTTTGACACGTATCGTTTGATGGTTGATGGTACTAGCTAAAAATCATATGGATTTAATACTAGCACCGCCATCTGTGCATCAGACCTGGGACTTTTCAATTGGTCTAATATTACTTTTATAGAATCGATTTCAGATTATTCTATTTATATATTTCCATTGTGGACTCACGAAATCGTCAGGTTGAATAAGCCGGATAGAAACTAAATGTTTGTTTGAACTGTGGTCATATAATCTTTCATTTTTCTGCGAGATATTCCAGATTGCATATTCCACAATTCTGTGCGACTTTCCAGGGGTGAAAACCAAAATGAATGCGATATATAAACGTCTAATTTGAAATATAATATTCCGCCCTCGTTTGCTATAATTGGGTTGTAACTTATAACTCAGCATCCAAATCTCAATTTGCAAGATGTGATAAATACGCTGCATTGCTTGTGAATGATGGAATCGGGTTTTCCTTCTTTAGCCGGTAGAACTTTGAAGGTTCCATGACTCACTCATCTTTGGTCTTTCACTCTCCAACAGAGTGGTCCTTTCATTACAGAACGACTTATACGATTTGTTTATTTCTTCTTGTATTGATTGCCCTCTGCAGTTCTGGATATCAATGTCGATGTGAAATGTATCGCGAAAAATGACTCAGCAAAGAAACGTGTAAGTATCTTTGTATAAAGAGGTCGTTTAAAAAATTAGTCATCGAGTTCTCGACTAAACTGTGATATCTTCCTGATAAACTTGAATTGAACTGATGCGTTGGATAGCGATGCAAACGGCTTATGTTTCAATTTCGCATTCCACAATCGAATTCTGTTCTGAAATCCCTTCCTGTAATTTAGAAATACGTCACGAATTCCTAAAAAGGACTTGATTCGGCGAAAAATTCAAGTTTCAAGACAAATTATGACAATTTCTCCTTGTTGAATGTTGAATAAATTCAACAGAATTTATTGGGTGCACTATCATGAGTAAACGACAATTAAATCATGCAAAAATTAATCGAAACGCCAACAATAAACAATAAACTTCGAAGCGATACGAGGTAAGGTAGTATTATAGACATATAATACATTATATTTCGTCAATAGGTTACACTTTAAAGTAACGTCATTCACTTATCTGGTAAATTGGTAAAATATCTGGAGATCTCGATGGCCAAGGCTCAGCGTGTCGGTTCAGCCATGTTGTACTATATCTTGACTCAAACTTGGTTTTGTTAAATAACTTAAAACAAATACCTCATTCAACTCTTGCCTTCTATTTATCTTCAGAAGAATACGTAGAACTCTTTGAAAATGACTCACTCTTTTGTTCCTCTGAAATTTGTCTGCCTCGTTCAATATTTGCAATTATTCATGTTTGTATGAACGATTATTTTTCTTCTGTGGAAATTCAACATTGAAATGACTAACTACAGTGTAAATTTGTTAATAATGACCTATTTCAGAAGGAATTGCAAGGAGTGGATCGATTTTGATCATATAATCATCTTGTTCAAATATTACGAATGGATATTACTAAGTTGATAACCATAAACAGATAATTCACTCGTAAAAAATTACTGGAAGTAAAGTGAAGTTGGTAATTTTTGTATTCAAGTTTTTTTATCCAACCTAGTTGATATTTTTGTGGGTTAATAACTATTCAACTTTCTTGGAACATTTACATTGGATGACGTCGTCAGAACCACACAAAATTCAAGTAGATATCAGAATAAAAATATTTCATTGACGATAAACAAATCAAGCTGAAATTTATGCAGATTTTTAATAACCATTTCAAGCTTGACAAAAAAATCATGAATTCAAATTTTGAAAAGTTCATATTAACAGAATTATGAAATTTTGAAAGTGAACTGAATCGATTAATTTTCACCGCAAGGCTCTTGCTCAATTAGTTTCAGAGTTATAATTTTTTCAGTAATCTTTGAAAATAATTCAGATAATATCAGAATCACATATGATTAGTCTAGATGCTTACGATTTGTACAGGGTGGCAAATTTCGATGTTTTCGCACTACAACTTTCAAACCAGAGAAGATAGACAAAATCTGATACCCATTGTCGTCCCTTTTTCTGAGAAACTAACTTGAGTAGTATTAATTTTTGGCCACCTTTTATTGTTTGGAAAAATGGCGATATCAAAAAAAAAAAATTTCTCCGCTGATACTAGATAGAGCTCTGAAATTAAAACATTATACAGACACTTTTTCACGTAGAATCCAGTGGTGTGCTCGTCTTTTCAGCAAGATTTTTAATCACGAAGTTGTGACCCAAAGTTATGTCTTTTTGAATGGGAACACTGGATTTCTGTGCCATTATTTGGAAGCTTAATTTTTACTGATCTACAATATGAAATTGTAGTGCTAAAACATCGAAATTTGCTCACCCTGTACAACCAATATTGCGCTCACAAGTTCGAATCCGAAGATGTTGAATGCTTTTTTTCATTTCACAATTTACTTTTCATTGAATAGTATTTGAAAATTATAAACCATTGAATAAATTTTGCAGTGTTTTTGATTGCAATTTTTCTTTTTCAGGGGGACATCGAGATTTCTCGAAGAAACACAGGGACCTGTGCGAGGAAGTTGTAACAAGGGGTCTGTCAACATCCGCTTCCTGTCCAACACTCGAGGATATAGATTCTCACCCAGCGTCTAGATTGCTGCCCTTTTTGTACCTGGGAAACAGTAAGGATGCTGCGGATTTGTCGTGTTTGCAGAACCTAGGAACGACATGTGTCCTGAACGTCACTTCACAACTTCCTGGATACCACGAAGAAAGGGGGATCAAGTATAAACAGATTCCAGCTTCCGATTCGGGACACCAGAATCTCAAGCAGTATTTTGAAGAGGCTTTCGATTTCATTGGTGAGTGCGAAAGTTACAGCTGTTGTGTTGTAGTGAATAAGGTTATATTTTGTTAAGGATCGTTTAAATTTTAATTTTTTTAATTTAAGTGCGGCTTATCCCAGTTTGGTTCCAATTCAGATTCAATTAATTAATAAATTATTAATTTTTCTATCATGAACAAACTTGAATAGTTGAATAAACTAATTAATCACATGAACTATCTCACTTAATCTAAAAATTACTTTTTTGATTCTTCCAACCAGCCACTTCAGAAATATCCGCTATTTGTGATTTCCAGTTCTCAATGATTCTAAGAATTATAACCTTGAGGTTTATATTTAATTTATCATGACAGAACATATCTTGCGTTTTTAAATATGTATTTGAAAACGCTTATGTTATGGTTTATCGAATACAAACATGCATAAATTGAAAATTCAGGACATTTTGAGTAAATATGTAGGTATATATGTAGTCTTCAAGGGTGCAACTGGGGCATGTATGAACGAGCGCTCAAAATCTTCTAAATTCACATCAGTGCCTTCAAACTTTTTTCGATTTCATACATTCCTAAATTTAAACTGTATGAGGTTGCATTTTATTTTGTCGAATGATTCTAAAGAGTTATTATTTCGATATTCTGATTGAGTTTCCGATGGTTCAAAATCTCAACCAATAATCGTACAGCGCAGAGCATTGACTCCAACATTAGAGGGAAAAGGTTAAGTCCTAGGTCACGTGCAACAAGGGATAGGATGAAAATGTTTGAATTTCAACCAATCATAATCACGCGATTCAATGATCGATTGGTTCAATATGTTCAACCAATCAAAATAATGGTTGGTTAGGCCGTAAGTCACGAGGTACATCGTGCGTCTTACCTTTATGTTAGAGTGTCGATTCCCCATCTCACTCTTTCTATTATTAGATCATTGATCTAAGTCGGTTTTGTGGTCACGGAAATATTCTTTTCGATATTTTTCTTGGTTTTTCTATGGTTGTGATCACAAACAACAGTGTTGTTCGAGCATTGTCATTCTACATCGAAATGCAAATTTTCAATCGAATCTACAGTTTTGAGATTAACAGGATTTCGATCGGCAATATTTACGGAACTTCTACTCTGATTTTTTGCCATTCAGTATACGAATCCACCCTGAAAATTTCAAGTTTCTAAGTCCTTCCCTTCGAAAGTTATCAGGACAAAATAGAATTTGAGAAAGGATTCGTCATCAGTGAATCGAACCTATCGTTTGAGACCAATACAGGCACTGTGACGAAATCATAGAGCAATTGTTTCAGGGAACGAGCGCTCAAAAAGAGTTAGGTTACGGATACGGAAAACATGGTATCATGAGTCTCCGAGCTATCTGCAGTTTCCGGTTTTTATCAATACAGATAGGGATTTCCTTTTTCGTGGAAATTACAATTGATGTGGTTTATAGATCAGTAGTACCTTGGAGTTGCTCCATATGTGAATATGGAAATTTATGTGAATCAGACTTATTGATAATGATGTAGAATGAGTCGTTAAATTCGCCCCAAATGTGGTATGACTCGTTGTGTATATCACTCATTATGGTGATCTTGAAAACGCGAAAGATGAATCAGCCTGGAACAATTGCAGCTATGTACGGTTTCACTTTTTTGAAGAACGGTTCTATTTGAGACGGCCAATTAAAGCACTAATGGTGCTATTCGTTTCCTTATTCTCATAGGGAGTAAAATAGAAAAGGAAATATTTTTCTTTTGTAATGAACAACAAAGGTTAATTGTTGATCAATACAATAGTTGAGTATCTCAGATTAAGGTTAATATTGAGATGTATCTGCCTACCTAGTAACTTGAGTTTGTGAGCTACATTTCTTTGGTGTTTGGTACTACCTTAACTCAAAGTGAAATGCCCTGTTGCATTAGATGAGTAATACTAAGAATAAGACCTATTGGTCTCATTTGAGCTGTTGTATCATTTCCAATTCATCTCCAAATGAAGACAGACAATACAATTAGGTTTTCGAAGCTATTCCTAGATCAAAAATTAGCTGACAGCTGACCTTATCGATGGAGCTCTATGCTTATTGAAGGGATTCAAAGTGTGGTGCAAACCAAAAGGAGACATACACAGACTTGACCAGTCTGAGAATATAGCAAGAAAGGTTTCTGCATTCGAACGAAACTGGAACCAGAGAAAGAAATGTATCTCCTGTGCAGACTGTATCCAATCGACAGCTGCACATACGTATACTTTTTCTCGAGTTACTTTTTCGATGGAACCGGTGCGTTGCAACCTCCAAGGATGCTGGACCTATTTCCTGTTAACGTTTTCGTCTCTCTAAACGCCAGCAAGCGATCTGGCCAGCCAATAAGGAGACAGGCATACATTTAGTTGACCGACCAGCCACACCGGCTGCTGCTGTACCTAAAAGAAGAGAAAGCATGTGTACGAGTTGTTATGAATGGCTTTTGGGTAACGGCCTTGTCGGTTGCCTAGAGTTTTGTCAGAGGCATTCATTACTCATCGCCATCGGCACTTCGTCGCCAGGGCCGGACCGGCTCCTTCTGCACCAACATCACCACCGGTTATTGATAACTTATTCTGCATGATCAGCTCAGTTAGGTACCCTGTATAATGGAGTCCCCTCTGCTCATAGATACTCCAGTGGAAATATTAAGTAATCGAATTAAATGATTGATGAAAAAAAAATCTTAAAAATACTTCTGTGTCTCTCAAAAACCTCTTCAATAGCAGGATATTTTTTTGATAGATTTCCGAATCGAGTATACAGTTTTTTTTCGTTGAGCGAATAATCAGATAAAGGTATCAAGTGTTCCTTCGTTATGTGAAAGATTTGTTACGGTCCTGGTTGCACATGGGAAGAGGGCCGTTGCCCCAGCTTACAAGAGAGTGAGTCACTGGCTTCTATTCTGCTTCTCTCTGTATTGGAATCTGTGAAACGCCCATCTCTGCTGGAGCTGTCAGTGACAGACTTCGTGCAGATATTTTCCTTCATGCGAACGGTTTTTTTGGGAGGGATATAAATCGAGTCAAAGATCCTCCATGTTTTTTATCGGCAGGTGGGGGTTGCTTCCAGGAATTCTGTTTTTGACAGCTCGTCCTTTCGTTTTTTCTTACCTTTCACTTTCTCCATCTGAAATAGGAAAAACTGATTTCTTTCTTCCACTCTCTTTGGAAATAATAAACCATCTCTTTCTCATTTAATTTCCATAGCTGGAAAAAAGTCTGCGTTATCAATCGAGTCAAAGATCTTCCATGTTTTTTATTGGCAGGTGGGGATTGCTTTCAGGAATTATGTTTCGGACAGCTTGCTCTTTCGTTTTTCCTTATCTTTCACTCTCTCCATCTGAAATAGGAACAACTGATTTTTTTTTCTTCAACTCTTCTTGAAAATAATAAACCATATCTTTCTCGTGTGATTTCCATAGCTTGAAAAAATCCACCTTATCAATTCATCCATAAATCCTGAATCCACAAAGCATTTTCGGATTGCAATGAAATGAAAGAAAAAATGTAATCGAATTCGATATTATTGAACGAAATCTTATGTGAATCGACCTCCAGTCCGTTGGATCATTGATAAAGCTTACGTAGTTTTCAAAGACTATCGTTTTCTGTTCAGTGGTTTGTTATGTATGTAGCTACTATCTCGATATTTCCTATGCAACAAGTAAACGAAATGCTATAAATACTGGCTGGTAATTTACATACAGTACAACTGAAAGTGATGATTCATTAGGTAAACCTTTCGATTTTTTCGTTTTGAGTAACAGGAATTTGAAATGCATGTTTCAATCGATTTCGGAAAACGCAGTGGATTGTATTTAATTGATTCAGTCCTTACTTGGTGGAAAATCATATTGATTTGGTAAAAAATAATTGTAAACACTTGCTACACAGTTTTTAATAATTTACGACAATTGTTTCGCCGTCTAAGCGGCTTCATCAGGGTTACATTGCAAAGTGAACACTTTGCAATGACGGCGAAACAATTGTCGTAAATTATTAAAAACTGTGGAAGGTAGTAAGTGTTTACAATTATTTTTTACCAAAGCAGTAGATTGTCTACCATGTAAATTATATGGTGGTAGCAAAAGTAGAATAATTGACGACTTCAGATTCAGGAAAATCTCAATCAGAATATCATTATAGCTGTGAACAAATCAAGTTATCTATAGAGATAGTATATTCACCATCAGCCCTTCAAACTAAATATCTCAAAAATCTGAAAATCACTGATATTTAAGTCATTCAGAATAGTTGAAGGGAACAATAATAGACCCTTGAGGAAGCCCAACAAATGTCGGGCAATAATTTGGTTTCGTTTTTGCAATGGGTTACAATGATCAGGTCTCTCGTTTAATCATTTAGCGCAATGATTTCATGGAAAAAATAAAACGATTAGCTAAACCATTTTCCTGTTGTTTTACCGGAAATACTCATTTCAGTCCATTCAACACGGAAACGGGAAGTGGATAAGACCGAGATGTTCTTTTTAAGTAATTTATCGGCAATATATTATACTTATACGTCAAGGTGATCGGCTAAAATGTTCCACAAGAAAGTTATTGCAACGTCAATGA
This sequence comes from Harmonia axyridis, assembly GCF_914767665.1. Taxonomy (NCBI): domain Eukaryota; kingdom Metazoa; phylum Arthropoda; class Insecta; order Coleoptera; family Coccinellidae; genus Harmonia; species Harmonia axyridis. The sequence goes on from NC_059508.1 coordinate 6,698,366, forward strand.
CGCAAAAACATCATGTTGGAAATTGCATATTGGACCAACTGAGCTAATGAATAGGTTTTTTTATTGTTATTATTATCGCTTGAGTTGAAATTTGAAGGTTGTGTTTTGATATTTACGCGAAAAAAATATGTCTGTACAGGTCAGCTGTTCCTCACTTGTCGGAAAAAGTATTTTGGCCTGACAATTGAGGTTCTCATTGATAAATTTCTCGTTCGTTCCGAAAAATTTTTATTTTCATTCCATTGTCCTTGTTGTGTAATTTCAAATCATTTTTCGCTATAAAAAATATTACCAGTTCACAGTGTATTAACCGGCCTATTGAAAAGCCCCGGTCTACCATAGTAAAACACATTTTTTGTCAAAATTCGATTTTATTATTCAACATAGTTGCCTTCAAGGGCGATACAGCGATTATAGCGATCTTCCAAGTTTTTGATACCATTTTTGTAGTACGATTTGTCTTTCGCTTGAAAATAGGCCTCAGTTTCGGCGATTACTTCTTCATTGGCGCTAAATTTCTTTCCAGCGAGCATTCTTTTGAGGTCTGAGAAGAGGAAAAAGTCGCTGGGGTCAGATCTGGCGAATACGGTGGATGCAGAAGCAATTCGAAGCCCAATTCAAGCAATTTTGCCATTATTTTCATTGATTTGTGTGTCTTGATGAAACAGCACCATTTTTTTCTCAAATGGGGCCGTTTTTTAACGATTTTATCCTTTAACCGATCTAATAAATAATATATAATAATCGCTGTTTATGTTCTGGCCCTTTTGGAGTTAATCGATGAATATTACACCTTGCGCATCCCAGGATACTGATGCCATAAGTTTGTGAACTTTTTTGATTTTTTCGCCGATGACAGCCTCTTTTGGGCGTCCACTACGTTCGCCGTCTTCTATGCTCATTTCACAGGTTTTAAACTTAGCATACCAATCAATGATGGTTGATTTTTCTGATGCAGACCCCGGAAACTCTTCATCAGAGCCCAGATTTCACTTCAACTGTATTTTTTCCCTTCAAAAAGCAATATTTTATCAGCACACGAAATTCTTTTTTTCCATCTTTTTTCAAATAACAAAAGTAGCTACACTCACACAACACTAATGGTCGGACTGTTGTCAAATATGACACGTATCGTATATGGATGTAATACTAGCACCGCCATCTGTGCATCAGACCGGGGACTTTTCATTTAGCCTAGTATTCAGAAACTGAGGTTCGTTGAGTCATTGTTTCAAATTCCAATGCCAAAGGAACTCACGTATTGGCATATTTGGTATTTTTAGTTGCCGTTTTTCATAGAAATAAAGACCTTCTAGACATCAGGAGAGAAAAAAAGGAATAGATGTAGGTATTTACGATTCCAAGGTCATTTCTGTTTTTCTGAAACTTTCGTGGAAACTATTAAAATCGTATGCAGACACAATAGTTCAATGTTTTAATGTGAAAAAGGTACACACACAGTTCTGCGTTGGAATATTTTCGTTGCATGTAAACACATCTAGACGTTTGTCAAATCTACGTTTCTCTGTTCGGTGACTCACTGTTGCGAATTTTTATACCGAAATGACCTCACCAATTATTTTTTTTGGCATCGATCGCCAACATCCAAAATGTCGAAACGCTACAATGGGTTTTTTAACGGGGAATTCTAAACTTAGACCGAATAAATCACCAGGACCATCCGTGACATTTTCCAATAATAAACGTTCAGAAATTAGGACAGTGTTAATAAGTTCGCTGAGGGAGAGACGGGGCCTAGTCATGTCCCAAGACGAAGTAAAGGGGACAACAGATGACTCACGCAGACAGGAAGACGAAAATACACCGGCCGGTTATATTTGAGTATGGATCATCGTGTAGAAATTTAGCCCTTCCTAGTTCTTTATTTATAAATCCTGGACCAAATCCGGGGATCAATGCCTTGTTTGATACCGCCAGATTCGGCTTGCTTGAGTGTGGAACAGGATGACGACACTTGACAATGTGATTATTTATTTACACTATTCGATTGATAGTTTTATTTGTATACAGTCCGCAATTGAATGTTTTTTCAACCAATCATCCAACCTTCCAACTTGCAATCGACATAGTGGAACACTCCGTTGCGCGAATATATCACGTTCTATTTACCTTAAGAGTCATCAATTCCGGAAAATGCACTACACTGCTCGATTGAAAGCCTACTTATAAATTTACAGCGTTTCTTAAAACGCTTTTCATTTTACACCAGGGTTTATTTATAATGCCAAACTTACATTTGAACAAGACAAACACACTGAAATAGCGAGATCGATAGTGACCACCAGAATCTACGGATAATTCACCTATTGAGTAAAAATTTTAGCAGGCTTTACTTAACAGCCCAATTGAGAAGTCCTCGGTCTACCACAGTAAAACACATTTTTTTGGCACAATTCGATTTTATTATTCAACATAGTTGCCTTCAACGGCAATACAGCGATTATAGCGATATTCCAAATTTTCGATACTATTTTTGTATTACGATTTGTCTTTCGCTTCAAAATAGACCCAGTTTCGGCGATTACTTCTTCATTGGCGCTAAATTCCTTTTGAGGTCTGAGAACAAGAAAAAGACGCTGGGGGCCAGATCTGGCGAATACGGTGGATGCAAAAGCAATTCGAAGCCCATGCAATTTTGCCCTTGTTTTCATTGATTTGTGACACAGCGCATTGTCTTGATGAAACAGCACCATTTTTTATTATTATTTTTTCTTGACAATCATCACAAGGGATGTTCCGAATATTAGAAGGTAGACAAAGGTAACTTGGGATCTTAGACCTCGTTTTATTTCAACTAAACTAAGATATTTTCACAAGATATTGAAAAATTCCTCAATTGCTAAATTATATTTTAATTGTTTCAGAAGAGGCAAGGAAAAATGGTACAAGGGTGTTAGTACACTGTCAGGCAGGAGTATCAAGAAGCGCAACTATTGCTATAGCATACATCATGAAATACAAACAGATGTCCATGGTAGAAGCTTATAAACTGGTCAAAACAGTCAGGCCCATAATATCACCGAATTTGAATTTCATGGGACAGCTTTTGGAACTCGAAGAAAATTTGAGGAATAGTAACAGCAATTTGCAATGTAGGTGGAGAGAAAAATCAAACGATGAAGTGTCACAAGGATGCAGTGTATAATTTTTTTTTATCGCGAATAGTCATTAGTTGGCCATAAGAGTCTTTCTAGTCTGTAAAAGTGGATTAATTGGCTGTGTGTAATATTATTTTCCACATTAATTTAGTTTTTTATTGTATAGGCATGTCTTATTTTTTATACATTTACGAACAGTCATGTGAAAAGAACATGACAATTAATTCTGAGAAAAATCGAAGGGATATGTGAACAGGAAATAAACCTTAAAGGTGGGTTAATAATGGGATTTTATCAAATTCTACGAGTCAATTAATTTTTCGAAGCATGTATTTAGAACAATGAGCATTTATTGAAACTTTACTTCATAGTGGTACATAGATCCTTAAAATCATCAAAAATCACCCGTATATTCATATTCGGCTATTTACATAAAAAAATATAAACTGATGCCCCAAAACTACTACCGCATCGGTTAAATAAATCCATGGCAATAATATTCATTCATTATTCATCCATTTTCAACTAGAGTTAACTTGGACAATAGTTTGAAAATTACCATATCACATGTTCGATGTGTGGTACAAATATACATTTATTTATGAGGAGAATTCTCACACATAATTTATGATCTTATGTTTTTTTCCAATTCATAAACACAAGGCAGGTTATCCTTCCTTTTTCGAATATTCATGGTATCTTAAACATTTTTTTATTTAATATGACCAAAGTAGATTAGATTCAGCATTTTCAACTTCAATGTTTAATAAATATCTCTTCACATTATCTCCAAATATTTTCAAAAAAATTAAAATTAATAAAATGTGGAATAGCAATAACTTCATCAATATTTGTATATTTTGTTCGAACTGAAACATATCTGAATATATGAATCATTAAAAAAAAATAGATTTTTGATATTGAGAGTGTAAATTAAATTGTTTGATATTTTCTCAAAACATCCTAGATCCATCTCTTCAAGACTGAATGTACATTAATGTTAAATCTTTATGAAAGTTTAGAAATTAATGAATAATTTAGTTGAAGCTTTTATTTATTATTCATACCTAATACTACTAGTAATATTATTTAAGTTATGTTGTTTTATTGCCATATTACCTAGATATACAATGTTGTATAACGATGTGTATCTAATTTCAATTATAATTAACTTGTAGTGGATTGACGAGGAGGGATGATTTATTCACAAGATAAGTTTTTAATGCAATGTCTATTTCAACCAGAATATTCAATGGAAATAATTCAAACTTCAAAGCCTGTCTAATGAATTTGAGCAGACATTTCATTCGGATAGTTTGATTTTACATCAAACATCTTGACATTGAATATTACCCCTCTTAATTTATATTGTTTGGTGTGTATATTATAAAGGATGGCTATGATTGTATCTTTCTCAGGTATGTAGGAAGTTTCGACAAGTTTAGGGAAGAATTTTGTTCAGCTCTTGTAAAGAGCCAAATACCAGAGCAAAGATGTTTTTTTTTAGCACCCCTGTGTATTTAGGAATAAGTAATAACCACACTTGAGAAATGTGTGCCTTTACTCTATATTGTTAAGGCCTGTATTATGAATTTGTACATATATATACTCCTAAAAAATGATTATTTACATAAATGTTACAAATAATTTAATGATTTTATTTCTGTTTCAATTTAACACACTTGGAAAGATGTCATATCTTACAGCTAATTGAGATAAAATGAGAAAATTGATGTTTATCAATTTGAAAAAACGGAAATATACGTAGTTAGTATTTTGTTAATGGGACTCATTCTCAATACCTTAAATATGGCCTTCACATTTTCAAAGTGGAAGAATGTGGAAATGTCTTGCAATTTTTGATATCAGAAAATATGTATTGCTCAAATTCTCGACATTTCCACTTTTTTCTACTTCAAAAATGTGATCAAAGTGACAAATTTCAAGAAAATATCGGATTACCCATAACATTAAAACAAACTTTGTTTGGACACCTTCAAAATTTTATTTAATAAAATATATTCCCAGCTGAAAGTCTATCTATTATCGGTTGCATCCTAAGAAACCGCAGAACTGAGATATTTGGAGTTATGTGGAATAAATTTTGAGAGGCGCACTTGAGATTATTGAGAGGGCATGCAATAATTTAATTTTCTAAAAAAATTCACTTCAGTTCAAAATTTGTTTCTATGTCATCTATACACACTTTATTGAACTAATACAGACCGCTAAAAGTAACAATAGAATTCTATATTAGATGTCGTAGGTCAAACTGGAACTGAGTTAAATATTTTTCGTCTAGATGTCGCCATATAATAGAATTCCAGAAACGAATTTAGGGTGGATGCTCTATTCCTAAGCGCATCCATTCAACAGATTGGAATTTTATATTATATTCATGAAATGAAATTTTTCATTTAAAATTAAAAAAATGATTCCAGTTTTATCGGAAATTTTTCTATCGGTTCCCTAGGATCACTTTCGTCAATGATACTCACTTCAAATGATATATAATAATTGGAATTGAGGTATATTATCGCTGAAATCATAAAAATATGATTGAATACAAAGTTTCCTATGAAAAAGCAGGCCCTTGAATATATTTTCTGAAAAAAAATGTGACGAATAGATGCCTTTGGCGTTAAGATATTTTTGGTCACAGGTTATCCTGAAAATTTGATTTCAGAATAAAACATTTCACAAGTTACTGAATATTTTAGAGTACTACTGCAGCAAATTTCTCATGTAGTTAACATATGATAATTTGCACCAATTAGGTATTCGTAATCCATTTCTACTAGGTATCTAAAATAATTATGGTTTATATAAATAAAACAAATGCGAATTCAGAATCTAATATTCAGTTCGAAATCTCTTGTAAGCATGGGACTATATTCAAATTCGATAAATTAAAATCTTGTAACATTTCCTTGATTAATAGATCAACGTTAAATTAGATATTTTTTCGGTATTCCTAAGAATTCATATATTCAGTTTTTGAATCTACTGTAATCAACCAATAAAGTTATCAATACTCAATAGTTTTGAAGAAATTATTATTATTATTATTCTCATTCCGAAAAGAATCATTTAATTCATTCAGTTATTCTGCATCAAATAGGTATTCCTTCGGTTAAAAAAGAAATATCAGAAACAATACACTCAATACATTCTTAGCTGAGGTTTTAAAGAGTTTTCAATCTTATATTTTTAACGATCCGTTAGGTTTTCACCACCAGATTGTTTCGGTTTTTGACCGGGAATGGAAATATATCAATTATGCATTAATTTTAAGTAATTCTGAGATTTTTAAGTTGACCAATGCAATCCATGTTGAAATAGACATGAAGTTGGTTCAAAATTTTTAACCATGCCCAAAAAAATATTAACAAGCAAAGACGTGCATTCCGTGTGGATCAGCTGACGGTAAAGTAAATACACGTTTGAAATTAATCAGAAAGTGAGTGACACGAATACACACATCCAAACTCCTTTATTTTTACAAGAGTACGGATTACGTGTTCCCTAATATACACAATTCATTTGAAGAAATAAAAAAAAATCAACTTATCCTTTACTCTTTTATATATGAACACTTCATCAATAATCGTGTGAAATTTGTGAAACCGTATTATCATCGAAATGCACTTGATAAAACGATGCAATCTATAATTATTATAGTAACAAAAACAAGCTGTGATCCAGATATATCTTGGCATTGGCAGGAGTGGCATAAGTAAAATATCAGAATGCTCCCAGTCTTCAAACAGAGCATTGTTTTGAAAATAAACAATTTACCATGGTCCTGGAGAATCTGAGAAGAAGGAGAAGAGTTAAGAGTTCAAAAGAAACAGATTCACCTGATACTATGCTCGAAGAAAATCCCACATTGGAAGATGATAATCCTGTTGTGAGGATCTGTACTTAATACTAATTAAGATTTACTTCATGATTTAAATTATTTCAGGATGAGGAAGAGTATGAAGAAACATCGGACACTTGTCAGCTACTCAACGGAGGAGAGTTAGAAATTGAAGTACCAGATGTAAAAGAATCATTATGGGCTACTTCCGTACAGATGTTCATACCTTTCATCCTTGCTGGATTTGGTATGGTAGCTGCAAGTTTATTACTTGATAAAGTGCAACATTGGCCAGTATATCAAGAAGTGTCTGAAGTTTATATACTAGTGCCAGCACTTTTAGGTTTAAAAGGTAATCTGGAAATGACTTTGGCATCACGACTGTCTACCCACGCAAATATTGGACATTTTGATAATCCAAAGATGAAATTAAATCTGATTGTTGGAAATCTATCATTAATCCTCTGTCAAGCTACAGTTGTGGGCTTTTTAGCATCAATTGCAGCAGTGTTACTTGCATGGATGCCAAATGGAGGTATTAATATTGAACATGTACTTTTACTTTGTGCATCCAGTGTAGTAACAGCACTTGGTGCTAGTTTTATACTAGGTTTAGTCATGATAGGGGTAATATTATGTTCAAAAAGTTTCAATATAAATCCTGATAATGTTGCCACTCCTATTGCTGCTAGTTTGGGGGACCTAACAACTTTGGCATGTTTGTCATCATTGGCGTCTTTCTACCTTAAAACTCTAGAAAAGAATATTTGGTTATGTGTAGTATCTATAGTTATTGCCTTGTTATTAATACCAATATGGGCATGGATGGCAAGTAGAGAAAAGTATTCCCAACAAGTTCTTTGCACTGGGTGGACACCAGTTGTGAGTGCCATGATTATAAGTAGTGTTGGTGGTTTAATTTTGGACTATACCGTTGCTAAATACAAGGGAGTTGCTGTATTTCAGCTGGTTATAAATGGTGTTGGAGGTAATTTGGTTGCTGTCCAAGCCAGTAGGATTTCTACAGAACTTCATATGAAAGCAAGGCTGGGCCATCTTCCAAGTAATATGACAATTTGTTTGAAACCAAGTGCTGCATTTTGTGATACTAAGGAAACTTCACATGCTAGTACAGCTCAGATGCTTTTATTGATGGTTATACCTGGACATCTAATATTCTCTTATACTATAAGTTATCTGCAAGCAGGACATACATCTTTCACTTTCATTTTCTTATTAGTTTACTTGACAGCGGCTATGATACAGGTTGTTCTGTTACTTTATATAGCTCAAGTAATGATTTTAGGTATGTGGAAAGTGAATATTGATCCTGATAACTCAGCTATTCCTTATTTGACAGCCTTAGGAGATCTCTTGGGAACTCTACTTTTAAGTATGGCATTTGAATTCTTGTTTTTAATAGGGGACCATGATAGTGATGTTGGTGATTGAATCATGTACATATTGAAACTTATGAATTGGCTTGCAACAATAAGGTTGAATTTGTATTGCTGAATCAGATTCAGTTTGTGATACCCAATGAAAAAGTACTTTTTTATACTAGTAGAATATGAATGAGATTCTGTGATTCAATTATTTATCTTGCTACTGAGAAAGGACCATGTTGCCCAAAAAATCCACAAAATCTCATTCATTAATTATATCTGCAATAAGCCACCTTCCCTTCAGAGAGCAACTTTGAGGTGGTGGGAAGTGTATAAAAATCTGAAATGAGAAATACCAAAATACTGTTTATTCAAATTATTTTCAACCAGGAAAATTTGATATATTTTCTTTGTCATAAATTTATAAATTTTGGGTTATCAGTTCAGTTTTCTGTTCTTCTTGTACGAATATCAGTTAATAAATCTTTTGAAGTTTCTTTATGATGAATATTTCTTAGTTTATTTCAATTATTCAATGGAAGTATTAACCAGTGCAATATATTAACTATTTGAGCAATTAGTTTTAATGAAATCGAATGTATTTAATGTAAATTTGCTGCACATTATTTATATTCTCAACAAACTATACCAGTCATAAATTAAATGTATCTGTTTTATAATACAGAAAAATTGTGCCATTTCTATCGATATGTCACCACTAATTTTCCAGGCTAAACTTCGAATATATCTGTGATAAAAAATTGAATTTGTAATTTTAGATGTATGTCGTTAGATTTGATACGTGTCAAAGAGTAGAACCATGAACTCTAGTTCTTTTTCTTTGATGTACTGTATTTTGATCAATAATATTGTTTCTCCCATAAGAGTTCAGAATGTTTGCATGTTTTATTGTATAGTGTTATTCAATTTCAATATTTCTCTTTCCGAATGTTCCTTTCCTTTTTGTATATTATAATTTTATCATTCAACCTTTAACAACATTAAATTCCGTTCAATCTACATATATTATTAGTTTTCTTTATATTCCTAGAGCGTTTCTACTTAGAACGATGAAAGTATGTATATACTTTCTGAGTGAACAGTCTTTATCTAACATATGCGAGTGCTATTGAATAGATAAAGTTGTTATATTTGAAAGGTTTCAATTGAATATGTTTGAAGTTAATCAATTTAGCACATAATAGCAAAAATTGAGCTCATTGGAAGTATGCTAGAATCTATTTCGATGAGGTTATGTAGCAGTCATAATCTTAATAGAATAGAAAATAATGAAATTGAATCTTTTTCTACACACACTGAAAGTGGTTAAAAGGTTTTTATTGAATTGAATAGAAGAATATATTCAACGGACTAATAGAGCCAATATTTTATGGAATACCCTTGTATACATCAGTTCTAAGAAATCTGACGTTTCGATGTCAAAGGAGATATGTCAGAATTGACAACTATCCAAAGTTTGGTTAACGTGTGGGGGTAATCGTGGACGAGAAATGTCATTATTGTTTGAGCTATGTGATGATTAGATTCATTCACTGTCAAACATCGTGAGGTACTCAGTTGTGGGTGGTTAGTTTTATAAGTGAAAAGAACTATTTTTCTACATAACAATGTTCAGTTGGCTTAAAAGAGACAGTACTAAGAGCGAACGTTATGGCAATGTAGTGGAAGGCCTTAAAAACATATACTCAACCAAACTATTGCCTCTAGAACAATGCTACAATTTCCACGATTTCCATTCTCCTCAATTGGAGGATTCCGATTTCGATGCAAAGCCAATGATACTTTTAGTTGGTCAGTATTCTACTGGTAAAACGACTTTCATCAAATATCTGTTGGAGAGAGATTTCCCAGGGATAAGAATAGGACCAGAACCAACAACAGATAGATTTATAGCTGTCATGTACGATGAGAAAGAGGGTATGATACCTGGAAATGCTCTTGTCGTAGACCCAAAACGACAATTCAGACCATTATCTAAATTTGGGAATGCATTTTTAAATCGTCTACAATGTTCTTTAGTTGACTCTCCAGTCTTACAGAATATATCCATTATTGATACTCCTGGAATATTATCTGGGGAAAAACAGAGAGTTGACAGAGGATATGATTTCACTGGAGTTTTAGAATGGTTTGCCGAAAGAGTAGATAGGATAATTTTACTCTTTGATGCACATAAATTGGACATTTCAGATGAATTTCGTAGGTCCATTGAAGCTTTGCGTGGTCATGATGATAAAATTCGAATTGTTTTGAACAAAGCAGATATGATTGACCATCAACAATTGATGAGGGTTTATGGTGCTCTTATGTGGTCTCTAGGAAAAGTTTTACAAACCCCTGAAGTTGCCAGAGTTTATATTGGATCATTTTGGGACCAACCTCTGAGGTATGATGTGAATAGAAGATTATTTGAAGATGAAGAACAAGATTTATTTAAGGATCTGCAATCTCTACCCCGTAATGCGGCTCTAAGAAAATTGAATGACTTGATTAAAAGAGCAAGGTTAGCCAAAGTGCATGCTTACATCATCTCCGAATTAAGAAAAGAAATGCCGTCTGTATTTGGAAAAGATTCAAAGAAAAAAGATTTGATCAAGAACTTAGGTACTATATATGATAGAATTCAAAAAGAACATTTAATATCTCCTGGTGATTTTCCTGAATTGAAGAAAATGCAGGAAGTGTTATACAACATGGATTTCACTAAATTTCAACCAATGAAACCTAAACTTCTAGAGATTGTTGATCGTATGTTGGCTGATGATATTTCTACATTGATGGCACAAATTCCGTTGGAAGAAACTAATAATGTTGAGACGCAAGGTCCAGTTAAGGGAGGAGCTTTCAACAGTGTTGAAGATACTGCATCGCCTTTCGGCTACAAGAGAGGAGAAGGTATTGATGCTGGTGCTGGGGAATTGGATTGGATTGTTGGAAGGAAAAGACATGAATACGATGAAATCTTCCAGAGGTTGTCCTCTGGTGATGGCAAAGTAACCGGCATGGGTAAGTTTCATTATCCATACTAATACATTAGGAATTCAATAGTACAGATCTTTGGCTAGTATTCTATTTTGATTCAGTAACCACCGATTAGCTTGCATGTGCTGGTATGGGAGAGATGACTTTGTTCGCTCATCAATTTGGTTCGATATTTCTACTGATGAACTTTTTAATCTTATAGAGAGAAAATATTTTATATCCTATAACTGATACAGTTCGGTGGAATGGGTTTAAATAATAAAGCACATCACTATTGGAATTATTTTCTCAAAATGTAGTCTTCTGAATTCCATTTGAAGAATGAATGCACACAATTGATTATAATTGTGTATATAAAACTATTTCATGTTTATGCTGATTTATATGTATTGGAGCCTCTTTTGATTATTTTGAAACATGTTTGGTATTGAGAAGACTAAAATGAGCAAGAAATCTAGAACAGATAATTAAATTTTCATAGAAATTTCCTGAAAAAATAAAAAAGGTTTTATTATCTATGTGTAATTTACTTGGAATGAGTAACTAATTGAGATGGGTTTTCCTGAATATATCCCATTTTAAGTCGTCAAAGATGCTGTTCATCCGCTCGTCAGGATGCCTCCAAAACTCATTATTTATGAGTAAAATATAAAATCGCCAATATCCCTTTGTGAACAATGCATAAAATGACCTTATATAGCGGCGATCCGATCAGATTGATTGAACAGCGTGAATTATTGTGTTTTGAAAGGTGTGTCCACATCCCATTCTAATTTTCAGTTGTATCTATTCACTATAGTGCTCATCATGTCTTTTGTTTTGAATTCTTCGAAGGACAGTGTTACGAATTGATTCATTTTTGTTATGGTATTGAGTATCTCTATTTACGCTGATATCCAACGAATGATCATCATTATGATAACTAATATGTCAACTGAGAAGAATCAACGAGTTCTCATTGACAAAATCGTTTCATTTACGCTCAAAATTGCATTTGGATACCTCACAACTCCTAAATTGTTTTATTACTAAATTCACCTGACATTTGGTTTCATCAGATATTACATTCTTTCCTATAAGAAACCACTCTCATCTGGACCAATCTCACCTATGACTCATATATAATTTATATTTCGCAATGTATTATTTGTGTTTACGTTAATAAATCAGACAAATATGTGTTTGAACTTACGAAAACGCAAAAAAAACTTCTTGCCATTTTGTACTCCATAAATTTTCTATACAATTCATGCATTAACGAAATGTATTTATGGTAATTTGATATTATGAGGACATGAAAATGGCTACTTAAATTGTAATTTCCTCTCAGAGTCAGTTTAAATGGCAAACGCCTTAGAGAACTAAATGGAAATATATAGTATAGGCTTATATAATTCTGCGAGGTATTTGAAATGAACAAAATGAGGATGTTGAAATATGTTCATATACATACAGGCATATTGCACTTTTGGTTTGTTGTTTATAATTATATATCTATGGAATCCTTCCAATGCATTTTCTGAATGTGGGAAAAGTTTTTTTTTTCAATTTTTATCTTCCGAAAAGGCAGCAATTCTCTCACTATTTTGAAGGTTGCTAGTTTGAAAAAAAATTCTGCCATTGGGTATGTCACAATGCTTCCTTGTTTTTCGCTCACCAAAATTTTTATGGAATTATTCATGGCCAACAGACGAGTATTATTTATTTTGAGCATAAGGCTAGGAAAATTATTCTTGAAAAACAATACAACATGAAGTTTCCACGTAGAAAACCTAACAATATTTTCGTAGTTTGAGATTTCAAATTTTCATTCTGAATACAATCCAAGTTCGAATTCTGCCAGTTTAATTCAGTTTTTGAATTGTTTTATAAATAAAGAGATAATATCATATCTGCAGTATAAATGTGGCATTTTTAAAGAGAAATATTCAACAATAAATTTATCGGAGTGAACGTTCACACGAAATAGAATTTATATTGGTCTTATATTTTTATCGCTGTTTCATAATATCATTGATAAGTACTTCAATGTTAAGGAATCGCTATCTGGTTTTTTGCACGGATATTGCAGAGTTGCATTATATATACATAGTTCTAAAATTATTCGAATTTCTGATATGAATAGTGGAAACTGGAATATGTAACTCGTTTTAATATAAATTAAAATTTTGCGTTTAGATGCATAATAACAATTTCAAGCTTGATGGAAAATTTCAAGTTGAACAAGAACTAGGTTGAATTTTGGAATATGTAAATAATCACTAAAATCGTTTCATCATACTTAACTAGATAAAATTTTAGAATTCTGCTGTAGTTTCCAGTAAGCTCATGAATGAAGGAACGTCCAAAATTTGGACTGCGGTTTTCATGTTTGGTTGATTTGGAGTAGATTGGGCAATGGATGGAATCGCGAATGATGTAAAGGGTTTTCCAATAGGAAGTTTCATTTTGAATAGCCCACTATCTGGACAGCTGTCACTTTTGGATCTGTCATCTTTTGACATTTGACAACCCCTTGAAGACTTTTTTCTTCGGGCCTCGTGAAAGATAGGGTCTACGCCAATGCTCCGCGATCGATTAAAGATCTTAAAGATGAAATTCATGAAGTTATCGACGACTTATTTGGCCGATTGAAAAGTCCTCGGTCTGATGCACAGATGGCGGTGCTAGTATTAAATCCATATGAATTTTCATTAGTACCAACCTTCAAACGATACGTGACAAAATTTGACAGCAGTTCGACCATTAGTTTGTGAGATATTGCGTTGTGAGTGTAGCTACTTTTGTTATTTAAAGAAAAAATGGAAAAAAAATTTCGTGTGTTGATGAAATACTCCTTTTTGAAGGAAAAAAATACAGTTGACGCAAAATCTTGGCTTGATGAAGAGTTTCCGGGGTCTGCATTAGAAAAATCAACCATCATTGTTTAAAAATCAACCATTATAAGTTTAAACGTGGTGAAATGAGCACCGAAGACGGCGAACGCAGTGGACGCCCAAAAGAGGCTGTCACCGACGAAAACATCAAAAAAGTTCATAAAATAATTCTGAATGACCATAAAGTGAAGTTGATCGAGATAGCAGACATTGTGAAGATATTATCTGAACGTGAACATCATATCATTCACGAATATTTGTACATGAGAAAGCTGTGTGCAAAATGGGTGCCGCGCGAGTTCACAATCGATCAAAAGCAACAACGTGTTAATGATTCTGAGCAGTGTTTGAAGCTGTTTAAATGCAATAAACCTGAATTTTTGAGTCGATATGTGACAATGGATGAAATATGGCTCCATCATTTCACTCCGGAGTCCAATCGACAGTCAGCTGAGTGGACTGCACACGATGAACCGAATCCAAAGTGAGAAAAAACTCAACAGTCAGCTGGCAAGGTTATGGCATCAGTGTCCTGGGATGCGCAAGGTGTTATATTCATTGATTACCTCAAAAAGTGCCAGACCATAAACAGCGATTATTATATAGCGTTATTGGATCGTTTGAAGGATGAAATCGTTAAAAAACGGCCTCATTTAAAGAAAAAAAGTTCTGTTTCATCAAGACATTGCGCCGTGTCACAAATCAATGAAAACAATGACAAAATTGCGTGAATTGGGCTTCGAATTTCTTCTGCATACACCGTATTCGCCAGATCTCGCCCCCAGCGACTTTTTTCTGTTTTCAGACCTCAAAAAAATGCTCGCCGAAAATGAGGCCCATTTTGAAGCTAAAGACAAATCGTACTACAAAAATGGAACCGAAAAGATCGCTATAATCGCTGTATCGCCCTCGAAGTCAACTATGTTGAATAATAAAATCGAATCGTGCCAAAAAAAATTGTTTTACTATGGTAGACCTGGAACTTTTCAATTGGCCGGTTACATAGACACAATTGTTCGAATTTCATGAAAGGGATGTGGTGCTGCAATCGTAGCCGTGGCTGCCATTTTGGCGTTTTTCAACGTTAATGGCATTCCTTCCTCTTCACAATGAATTGAACATCCATTGATTTCCCTTAAAATATACTCGTTTTTTCGATATCAAAAAGAAACCTCCTATTGGATAACCCTTTATAAATCAAAATGTAGTGCAACTCCTTACATCCTTGCATTGGAGCAAATTGTATCTGAAAAACCCGTGACCTTGATTGTAGGGAGGGGGAGTAAACCAGTTGTTTTAATTTTCTACCGTCATTAGTTCGTGTATTGTTTAATATTGCCATCTTGTAATATTATAATTACTTACAGCTGCCAAAGCGGAAATGGTCAAGTCCAAGCTACCCAACACAGTTCTCAGTAAGATATGGAAACTTGCCGATATAGATAAGGATGGTATGTTAGATGAAGACGAGTTCGCTTTAGCAATGCATTTGATTGAGGTAAAAGTTGAAGGAAACGACCTACCCTTGAAGTTGCCTGATCACCTAATTCCACCATCTAAACGTACAAATACATCTGCATAATTTAGTATTGTCAAACTTTATTTATATACAATTAACAGATTAGGAAATGGCATACTCTTATTTGAAAGACATAAAGATTGAGCTCTTGTATGTTCAATTAGACAATTTCTTCGAAATACAAGGGTTATGTATCACCAGACATATTTCTTATTCACGTCAGTTTCTAATCATTGTATTTCGAGAATATTTTTATTTTCTAAAATTGCTTCATACAGATATTGGCGAAGTTTGTTGAACCCAGTGAATGCATTATATTTATTTTTACAGTTTTTCGTAATTGTGATATATCCAGCACATTATTCTAAAGCAACACAATTTCATGAGTCTTTCAAAAGCCTTTTTATTTTGTCATCGAAATAATGGATAATATTGATAAGAAGAGACTGAATATTTTGATAACTAATATTAACAAAAATATTTGAATTGTGTTCATTCCACATTAAGGGTTGGAATATTTTTGCAGTTTGGAATCTTGTTGGATCGCTTCATCCATTATTACGATTAATAGTCAAAAATTATAGAAAAATATATCATTTCATATAAGTATATCTTTGTTATTTATATTGTAATCCTTTTTAGATGTCAATCTAAGTCAGTTATAAATAGTTTTATCTTTTATTTATCCTTCTTGTAATTCGAAATTCAGAATTGTTAATATTTTCAATAAATATTTCTCAAAATCAAGAGGTTTTTCAATTTTTGTACTTTTCACCCACCTCTGGAAATAACAGACTGAAGTCTCCACTTACAGTTTGGTTAAACTAAACTAATTTGAATTTAGGTTTACTAGAAATATAACCATCAAAGCTATGGAAGAATGCTATCCTTATTTCAGAACAAAAGTAATAATTACTTTTCCTTAACTAGAACTACTAGGAGATTTATAATGATGAAATTCGGTAAGTATATCTATTTGAAAAATTATGAAGAATTATTTTTTGCTATAACTGTGCCTGCCAAAATTATTACTTGGCTGCTTGAGAATATAAAGCTTCTATTTTAGTTCAATATTACCATTATTGAATCGTTTGAGGATAAATATTTGACAGTTTATGTTGTGGAATATGAAAACAAATTCATTTTTCGGAAATACAATCATGAAATGATGAAAACACCCATATAGGTACCTATCACTACGATGATAGTGAATCCTATATTACTTATCTCACGTATAGATAGAAATTTTTGAAATTTCAATTAGATTTAGGAACCAATACCTCAAGATATTTATTAAAATTGTTTTTTTCTGATATTTATTATCAATACATTTGTTTTCACGTGTTGAGATATTCTATAAAGAAGAAATAATAAATCATAATGAAATTTAATATGATTTATTCTTCAGATAATCTTCAAGAGGATTAAAGGCGACCAAAATATGTTAACGAACTCGAGCAAAGAATAAAATATGCACAATGAAATAATGAGGAAGATAATGTGTGGATAAAATAATGAAATGAACTAAATTTAAATCTCACTCCATAACGTAATTTAAGTGAAAGTCGAATAAATATTCTGAAATATAAATTCTTGGAGAAAAAGTTTTCTAGCCAAATTAGAGAGGAATACAGTTCGTTGGCAGATAAATTCGTTATTTAATCTTTTATTTTTTTATTGAGATTTCCTAGGATGGTAGAACAAGCTGGTTTTATGAAGATATTTGTTCGGTTATCGTGTTTCAAGATTCTAGAGAGCATTCAGAAAATTGAAGTATGACTTGTTCGATTCACTCCTGACAACGGTATTAGGTAATAAGATGACAAATTTGGTGCAAATACGTAAAGCGGAAAAATAATGTCAATATTTGGTTAACATGAAAACGATAGTTTAAACAAATAAAATGATTGTAAACTATTTATGAACTGAACCATTTTATATGTTTACCTATTAATTCATTGCTCAAGAAGGAACTGATAATTTTTTTATCTCTAATGCTCATTTATTCATCTTCAGAATGTTTCACGCTCAAGTACTTAAGTAAGATACTGTACAGTACTTTTTCTTGGTTTATTCTGCATCAATTTGTTATTTATGTCAATGAATGAAAAATAGAAAAGCATACTGTCGTGAAGACTGAAATTTAGTTTCGCAAATATAATACTATTGCTTTGATGTAACAGGAAAGAAAAACATAAAATAATGTGATACCTACTTTCATCAGAATACAACTTGTCACTTTTTTGTAACAGTAATCTTAATGAAACAAAAAATCATACCTTCAATGAAAATAATAAATGCATGCTGGGAAGGTTCGATTTTCCAGATAAATATATGCCATTAGGTATCATCATCCCTAAATCAGAAGAAGGAATTTCAAATTGGTCTGCTTCGAATGAAAGCTATCTTTTTCTTGAATTCTTGAATTAACGGAATTTTCAATAAAAAAAATTTGCCCTGATCTAGACACTTTAATTGTCTTTGTTGTAATTTTGTGCATCGTGTCATTTCTTCGCAAGAAAAAAGTCGAAACAACTAGTCTATCCTCCGAAATTTTTTATGTGTTTAATCTGCGTAGCTGAATTGTCGGACATAAATGATTTTAACCTTGAATTGTCCATCAGTGATTCGTATCAAATCATTTACGAACATTCTTAGCTCAAAATTCGGAAAATAGATACGTTTGGGCATAATAAATGCTGTATTTCAGTGGTTCCCAAACCTTTTTTTCGTGGACCTCTTTCAAAGCTTTACCGGTTTCGGTAGACCCATAATAAATCAATTAATTCGATAAAGACGGATAACATTTTTGTCCATTATGCAAATTCCAGCTATACTAACTGACAAAGAAATTGCAACACTTGAAGGCAGCTATGTAAATTAAAATTTTACATAGATAGTATAGCAAGGAGTAAATGATTGAATTTGGAGAAAAAATCGTAAAGGTTTTTTCATGTAAGCAATTATTGTTACTTGAATATTGTAGTGGTTTTTTGCAAGTTTTAAGTTTTCAACAAACCAGCTGTTCGAAGAGATCCAAAGTCGACGTTTAGTTTTTGTTGAAATGCCTAGAGCACGTGTACGCGAAATTTATAGCCAGCTAAGTGAATTTGAAAGAGATCCAATCATTGGTCTACGAGAGGCGAGGTTCCCATTTCGAGAAATCGCTAACGGACAGAAAACCAACTTCTGTAATGAGATGTTGTCAAGCTTGGTTTGATAATGCCCAAAATCGAAGAAGAGTAGGCACCGGACGTCGAAGGGGCACAAATGAAGTTCAAGATCGACGTCTAAGACTTATGGCTGTTAGAGACCGATTTGCGACAACTCGATCTTTGGTTGATGAGTGGTTAGGACAACAAGGCCATCCTGTAACTGGCTGAACGGTTTACCGTCGGATAAGGTCTTTTGGAATGCAGCATTATCGACCCCCATCTTGTGTTACCTCTGACGATTGAGCATCGCCGGCAACGATTACAGTGGTGCAGAGAACGTCAACATTGGAATGTGGAATGGCATCAGGTCGTCTTTTCTGATGAATCTTGATTCTGCTTTGTTGCACATGATGGCCGAAGGAGGGTTAGACGACGTCGGGGAGAAATACGTGAACCATAGTTTGATGTTGAGCTTCATGTACACCGGACAGTAGGTGTTATGGCATGGGGTGCTATTGCACATGCAAGTAGGTTACCTTTAGTCTTTGGAGGTAACATGACAGCACTGCGTTAACTTCAAGAAATAGTGAAGCCATAAGTTCTCCCTTACCTTAACCGGCTCGAGAATCCAATATTTCAGCAAGATAATGCCCGACGTCATGTTGCCAGAGTTAGTTTAAACTTTTTTGAAGCGACCCATGTGAATCTTTTGACATGGCCGCACAGATCCCCCGATCTTCCGCCCATAGAGAATGTTTGGGGCATCATGGGTAGAAGGCTTTGAAATTTACCCCAGCCTCCAAGGACTTTGGCAGCTCTGAGACATGAAGTACAGTTAGATTGTCATAGTATCCCTCAAGAAGAAATAGACCATCTTATTGCATCAATGCCGAGAATATTAAATAAATATATATTAAATGTGTCGGGGAGTGTATAAATAATCGCGGTGAACAAACACATTATTAACAAACTTATTAAAAAATTGTGAACCTTCGTTTTTTCTGCAAATTCCAATCATTTACTCCTTGCTGTACTATCTATGTTTTACCAAAAAAAATTTTAAACAGCTCCTTTTGGGTATTGCAGTTTCTTTGTCAGTTAGTAAATTATTTGAAATTTGAACAAATTGATGAATATTTAGGAAAAACACAATAAATTTGGATATTAGCAGTTCGAGGATTACATTGTGGAACCGTGCAGTTCTGAACTTATTTAGAGTGCAGAATATTTTTATGGAAATTCAGTTATAAAAAGGGTGATCGTAAAAACCAAGAAAGGGTTATACAATTAAATTCGGTAAAGAAGGATAACATTTTTGCAAATTCATTTGAAAGCGTTGAATATTTTGGAATAACACAATAAAATTGGATATTAACAATTAGAGGATTACACTGTGGCACTACGCAGTTTGGTGAGTGAAGTCAAGCTGATATTTTTGTTCTTTACAATCGAAACTAGAAAAATTTTCGTGGGCCCCCAATTGTTCTTAACGACACCATGGACCCCTTCGAGGCTCCTGTGGACCCCCGGGGGTCCAACTGGACCACTTTGGGAATCACTTCTCTTTTAACTCGCTGATCTTTTTCAGTTCTTAAGCGCGTAAAAATGAGAAATTAAAATTATAGCGAGAGACCCCTTCGTATAAGCTACAATGCATATTGCTCATGGTCCAGTACATGAATTCGTTTTAATTACATCAGAACTTTTTCTATAATTTCAAACAATACCATTTCGAATATCATTTCAGAATTGACTAGATATATACTTTTAGTAATAACTGGTGTTCATGACATTGCGTCAGTTTAGCCGATGGTTATATGTATCCTTTTTCGAAATAATATATAATTTCAAGAAAGAATATCTGGAAGACAAATAATATTTCATGCGACTGCATTCGTAAATAGCAAGTCCTGTCAATAATGAGAAATGCGTTCAATTAAATGAAATAGATTGAAATCCTTTTTGACATTAAAAAAACTTGTATTGGATGTGAGTATTTCTCGCAGAACAATGTTGGAGAATAAATATAAGTAATTTGAGGCTTCTGAGCAGGGAAAAAATGACTTGCGCTTTTTATGTTATATATGAAGACTGGTTTTCTATAGCTAATACTTCAAGAGAAATACAGTTGCTCTACTAGATATTTGAATCATCCCTGGCTTATTTTTAATGTAAATTGTTGTTTGTGATGGTTAATATCAACTATATTATTAGGATCGTTAGGTCTATTGTTATGTCTCTTGCAGTGATGCAACGCCGAAAGCACTTATTGTTGCTAGAGTTAATCTAAAAGACGAAGTTCATAAAAATCCTTTGATGTTTGAAGGGGACAATAATAATGCTCTCTTGTAATCTCTATCAATTTCAACTAGAGGAAAACATCCTTTGAATCTACGTTTCAAATACAACATTGCAATTTTCACCATATCATTGTTGTAGCGATTTATAAAAACGATCAAAGATGTACATTATTGAGTGCTAGTCAGTTCCTATTCAGGTCTCACCTTTATTAATTGTATAAAATATATCTTATCTCATCGAATACTCTTTGATTCATTTGACTTTATATCTTATCGCAGGACCGGATTGAGCTTTGATTCAAATACTATCTTTTCTGAACTTCTCTAGGTGAAATAATTAATGATAATTTCGAAGGACCCTTGAAAATTGAATAGAGAGATATTTTGGAATTTGTAGTATATATATACTAACTGACAAATAAACTGCAACACCCAGAAGGAGCTGTTTAAATTTTTTTTTTAAACATAGATAGTATAGCAAGGAGTAAATGTCAATCATTTACTCCTTTATTCTTCATTCGAGGTAACATGACAGCTCTGCGTTACCTTCAAGAAATTGTGGAGCCATATGTTCTCCCTTACCTTAACCGGCTCGAGAATCCAATATTTCATCAAGATAAAGCCCGAACTCATGTTGACAGAGTTAGTTCGAATTTTTTCGAAGCGACCCATGTGAATCTTTTGCCATGGCCGACCAGATCCCCTGATATTCTGCTCATAGAGCATGTTTTGGAAATTATGGATAGAAGGCTTGGACATTTATTCCAGCCTTCACGGACTTTGGCGGCTCTGAGAGATGAAGTACAAGTAGCTTGGGATAGTATCCCTCAAGAAGAAATAGACCATCTTATTGCATCAATGCCAAGACGTGTTGGGAAGTGTGAAGATAATCGCGGTGGACAAATTTATTAAAAAGAAATTGTGAACCCTTCGTTTTTTTTCTGAAAATTTCAATAATTTACTCCTTGCTATACTACATATGTTTTACCAAAAAAATTTAAAATTTAAACAGCGCCTTCTGGGTGCACAGTTTCTTTGTCAGTTAGTATAAATCGTTTGGCCATTTTCTATTATTTATTTTAATACGAATCATTCGATGTTATATATTTTTGAAATCAGGAAAAATTAAGCTTTCAGAAAATGGCACAAAAATCTGGTGTTCCTATTTGACAAAACATGATTCTACGTAAAAAAGTGCCTGTATAATGTTTTAATTTCAGAGCTCTATCATCAGTATTAGCGGAGATATAAATGTTTTTCGATATCGCCATTTTTCCAATTTTCGGTTATAACTCGAAAACAAAAGAAGGTGGCCAAAAATAAATACTACCCTTGTTAGTTTCTCAGAGAAAGAAACCGAGAATAGGGTATCAGATTTTGTCTATCTCATCTGGTTTAAAAGTTGTAGTGCTAAAACATCGAAATTTGCCCACCCTGTACATTTCAGACACTATTTTTGTTACCTAGTAGACTCTGCCCTGTTTATGAGTACTTAATATAAATTGATCCTTGAATGATATCATCGATAACAAGCTGCATTAATTGAATATTTCATTAGATTATCAGAAAATATATCAAGGTAATTCCTGATAAAACATTTTCCATGAAATAACCTCTTATGACTAATTTTGATTGCTATGAGTGATTATAGGAATATTTGAAATTGAACTTCCCACTTGACTAATGTATGGATACATTCTTCACGACTACTTTCATACCAGTTGCTGGCTTTATTCTCCTCAAAATTTCATTGAATTTAAAATTCAATTGATATTGAAGTAATGTCTACGATACTCGAGTATTGTTCAAATAATAATCTTATCTTGTAGGGTATATTTGAACTACCTGCAATCATTCAGCAAGAAGAAATAGCGTAGAGCATGTTTTTCGCTCCAAAGAATAGGTATGCATAAAAAAGACATAAAATAAAACAAAATAATTTCGATATCATGTGTTTATGTACAAAAGTGGTACTAGTTTATTCAGCTTTTGTATAAAATAACCAGTAACAAGTTATCACATATTGTGATGATTTATTCCTATTGTATAAATTAATTGTGTTTTGTTGTTTTTTCACATATATTGTAAAAATTGCACAATGTAACTGCAGTATTATAGCGATCACAGTATTCAAGTATTGAGCTTTATGGAGACAGATGTAATGAAATCTATTATAAAATAACCCTGAAACTATTTTCATTATGCCGAAAATAGGTAATTATGGCAGTAAGAAATGGATAGATAAAAAATGTGATCCGATTTAGGCCATACTTGTTCCTATATAACATGCTTGGAAGTGAATAGCCAATTTGTATACAACGAGTTTAAACTAAATGACAACATTGCCTACAGAATTAAATTCTGATTAATAATGAGTAATCGCATATTACTCCTTTAACAAATTGTAGTTATGAAAATTTACGTTATACCAATGTTGTATGGCACACAATGTATATTTCTAAACATTCAACATAGATAATTAATCAATTGGTAACTATACCTAATTTCTAATTCAGGATTAAAGTAGGTTTAATGTATAAGCTATGTTAAAACTAAATAAAAAACAAGAACAGGATTATCACTAAATTAAACTAAATTGTTTGTGGCTTCTTTTATACGAGGAACTGAAGATTATCTGAAGAACACACATTTCCTATACTAGTAACAATCATTCATTATATTTTTTTTGAAGTTTAGTCTATTACATCGTTTCATAACATTATACTTAATTATAGTGATGCTCTCAAGATTTTCTTTTAGTAAATCTAATGAAAATGTGATGTGGGTATTGTCCTCTTATTTCTGCAATCACAGTAATAAGAAGAATACGAAAGCAAGCTTAGAATTTAGAGCTAGAAAGCCACTGATGAAAAAGTTGATCAATTACATAACATAATCTTCGAATATTCAGTCCTTTTTTCTAGCCATCAATAACATTTTCGAACACTAACAATCACAAATAGTCGATGTTGCTTTTAATATGAAAGAATATTCAGAATCCAATCTGAAATTTACCACAAAAATATACTTAGAATTAGATCTACAAAGCATTTTTTCAAGTCTTTATATTTAAAATGGTTCGTTAATAATCTCATTTAATTTTCAATTTCAATAGTTTTTTTTATAAAATTACCAAGAATAATTCTTCTCTAGATGCCCCATATAAAATGTATTTTCGATCAATATATTTCAAGTGTGTTAAAACGTTAAACATTCTAAATAAAGTTTTTATTCGTATGAGAAACAACAGCTTATAGTCACTGTTCCCCTCTTTAGAATTAAAATACATAGTTTGTTTGGATTGATAGCGGCTTATGATACCTAAAAGTCTCATACCGAAAATATTAACTGTAAAATATTAAAAATTATTATTATTATCACAGTTGAAGAATGCTCGTTTCATATTTTCAGATCTTATAAGTGCGTTAAAATTTAAGTGAAATGCATCTGAAATTAAAAATAATCGATAAAATAGGTTTTGCGGATATTCCTAAGTAAAAATTCAATCAAAACTAACATATCTATACTCGATGCCGAATATGCTCCTGAATTTGGTTTAAATTAATGTAAGACTACGATAAAACAAATCGAAAATGTCGCGTTTATTTTTTCAAAACGAACACGAAGGTCCTCCCTTACACTATAGTCATTCAAGGTAAAAGTTGTTCAAAATAACTTTTTTCTATATACAAAAATCGAGCTGCCTTGAGTAAATTCAGTCAATATAGGTAGGTATACAAATATTAATTAATATCTTTGTGAAGGAAAATCCTCCGGGGTTTTTGTTAATCTGATGCTGTATCATTCTTGATTTCATTATTTTTCGTCTGGATTTCGTCTTTTTCTTTGTCTTTTTCGTCCAAGAATTTAATATTTCCAGCTTTGTACCATACCACTACATCGACCAGAAAAGCACAGAGCAATAGGGCACTAGTGGATCCTGTGAAAAAAAAAATTTCCAATAAAGATGAAATGAATTTTACTTATACTTAAAACTGAATATTGAACACTTATAATTCTTGATAGTGTGTTTTTTAGGTGGAGATTCTACGTACCATGGAAAAACATTCTGAACATTTTAGAGTCATAGAGTCCACAAGCCCCTTCCTCGCCACAAGCTTTTTTCCACACCAGGCAAGCTGAGTCTACCACAGCTCCATAAATGATAGGACAAGGAACATTCCCAAATAACCCTATGGCGAATTGTATCAAGCCAAGTGCCATGGCTTTGTCTCTAGATTCTACACATCTCAAAATGAGCAAAATAGAACCAACTTCTGAGGTAGAATGAACGAAGACAAATACGGAGAACACAATTAGGTACCAGGTGAAATTTGTGCATTTAGTTTCGCAATATCCAACAGTTGCATTTCCATATAAATTTTTATCGTTCAGCATGGTATCATTGAATGGATTGCTGGAAGGAATGCATACGCAGTTGGAATAATTGAGGATCTTTCCTTTTTCCTGTGTCACATTTTTACATCCAGCTTGGCACGGTGATAGGTAAGTTATTCCATCTTCACCACAAATAGGAGCAAATTTATCAAGGTTACAGTCACAAGCTTCTCTTGAGCAAGACATATCAAAAGTATGAATACTGAAACAGACAAATTAATTTCTTTTTACATTTCATATTATCTTAAATGTTTACTTTTCTTTCATGGTTAAGCCTGCTAGATCATCAAGAGGGCATCCTATAAACATCAAAATGCCCATTCCTGCAAAAATGATCAAGAGAAAATTATTAGAAATACATTTCGAATTGAGGAATTTTCTAGTTGCAAGAAAATTAAGCTTACCTAAAGCATAAATGAATGCTGTGCTTGCTATCCATCCTGCTACAAATCTTGGATTCGGTTTAACCCTCAAAATGAAGAATCCACTTATGATTATACCAACGCCCATAACAAGGATACCACCAACACCTGAAAGAAATCAAAATCAGAATTGTTATCACATTGAATATATAAAAACTACTCTACAACCACACCATCTTCAGGTGGATAAATTCTCAGTTCTATATGAGATAACTTTTTTGAATTATAATTTTCTTTGGATTTCTTCGATTGTTTCTTACCTGAAATCATATTGGCTGATGGTGTTGGTAACCTGAATTGACTTTCGAGGTATTTTGGCAGGAAAGTGTATAAGCCAGCTACAGGAAGAATATGCAGGACACTGCTGGCTGTTCTGTACATGAGAATATCATTTTTGAGCAGTCTTTTCACAGTTTTTGGGAAATCTGAAACAGAATTTTATGATTAATTTTTTTCAGATTGAGAATATCATCAGATATCAAAATTCTATCATAAATTTTGAAAAATTCCGTTTGTGAAATAATTTTCCGTTGCAATTAGATGTACAAGTTACAAATCATGAGATGACACACGGGTATCTTACACCGTTTTATTTTTATTCTTATTCAAAAAAAGATAACTCTTGATTGATAACCCTTAACTAAGGTCCTAATAACAGCCGATTGGGATAAGTGAAATAATGGATTCACAATTAATATCGTTGAAATTTTATTGCTGAATAAGATGTTTCTATATGATTTGCATCATTTTAATTATATCTCATTAAAAAGCACTAATGAAGTTCCAGAAGTAAATTCGAATCTTTTCGTCTAATGTATTTAATATTTGAATCAAAAAGGAACAACTCCAATATAAGCTTCACAAAACTGACTGCTGATTCAAGTATTTAGTATACTAAGGCCTTCTGTCGCATAAATACAAGAGTGAGATTATTAAATTATATCATATACTTTCAAGAGTGTCTGATAGGGTTGATATTCTTTGTTTGTAGGTCAGGTTATCACCTTTCGATTGGGTTAAGCTGCCTTTCGATAAATAAAGTCTTTATTGTTATAATGTCGTGAAATTCTGAGTGAGTACCATGCTTTTTGATGGAACTACTTTGAGAAAGAATGGAGGTAACAATTTCGGCTGACTCGTAATGCCGGTTTAGTTCAAAAATTTATGTAGTTCCCTCACGAAATTTATTGTGTATATCAGACTGGGACCTGAATTCATAAGCGCTCCTTCTTATCGAATTATAGTCGATAGTTAGTTTTTGCTAAAACTGGTTTATCCGTATAAAGGTCCTTGCTTTCTTCTCTAGTTTGCAGCATTGTCTTTAACCCACTTCCATTGTAAAAATTATTGCTTTGCAACTTTGTGTCTTATCTAATATTGAAATCTTCAAAATATATCTGAATATAAATATTTAGATTGGACAATTGATTTCTAATATTCCATCCATTTTAATATCGCATTTCGTTTTGTTTCATTTTAATTCATTCACTCTTACAATTCATATCCAATGAAATTTGTTTTGAACGTTCAGCCTCAGATGGAAAATTTAGGGAACGTGTTGAGCATAGGTACGTGAAATTTCCAATATTTCCATATTTTGTGTTCGACTAGCCCGATGTTGAACAAAATTGGTATGGATGTTTGGTTGGGGTGGTAAGTAGTCAATTTATGCTTTTTTGGATATAACAGTCTTTTAACGATTTCATCCTTTAAACAATCCAATAACGCTATATAATAATCGCTGTTGATAGTCTGGCCCTTTTGGAGGTAATCAGTCAATATTATTCCTTGCGCATCCTAGAATACTGTGCCATAACCTTGCCAGCTGGCAGTTGTGTTTTTCCTCGCTTTGGATTCGGTTCATCGTGTGCAGTCCACTCAGCTGACTGTCGATTGGACTCCGGAGTGAAATGATGGATCCATGTTTCATCCATTCTCACATATCGACGCAAAAATTCAGGATTATTGCACCTAAACAGCTTCAAACACTGCTCAGAATCATTAACACGTTGTTGCTTTTGATCGATTTTGAGCTCGCGCGGCAGCCATTCCACACACAGAGCATTCTCATGTACAAATATTCGTGAATAATATGATGTACACGTTCAGATGATATCTTAACAATGTCTGCTATCTCGATCAACTTCACTTTACGGTCATTCAAAATTATTTTGTGAATTTTTTTGATTTTTTCGTCGGTGACAGCTTTTTTTGGGCGTCCACTGCTTCTGCCGTCTTCGGTGCTCATTTCACCACGTTTAAACTTCAAGGATGGTTGATTTTCCTGGTGCAGACCGAGGAAACTCTTCAAAAAGCAATATTTTATCTTTTCTTTTCATCTTTTTTCAAATAACAAAAGTAGCTACACTCACAACGCAATATCTCACAAACTAATCGGACTGCTGTCAAATTTTGAACGTATCGTTTGAAGGATGGTTCTAACTAAAAAGCATATGGATTTAATACTGGAAAACTGGAAAAACTACTCTCATCAATTAATCTTCAAATTAATTCAAATGAGATATGATTACTTCAACTTCAACTATAATACTAGCACCGCCATCTGTGCATCAGAGTGGAGACTTTTCAATGGACATCTATTGATTTTTTTGGTTTCCAGCTATTGATCTACTAGAACCGCCCTCTGTTGGACAAGGGTAATAATTGATGGAATTATTGAATCCGAATCCCCCCTTACAATTCAATGAAAGCTCTTAGGAATCAATATGCCTTTCGATTTATGAATTTATATCAATACAGGAAAAATATAACTTGTTATTTGTCATTATTATTGTGAGCTCACGTAGCTCTCATTTTGCACACAGCTTTCTCATGTACAAATATTCATGAATGATATAATGTACACGTTCAGATGATATCTTCACAATGTCTGCTATTTCGGCCAATTTCACTTTACGGTCATTCAAACTTATTTTGTGAACTTTTTTTATTTTTTCGTCGGTGATAGCCTCTTTTGGGCGTCTATCAATGATGATTGATTTTCCTGGTGCAGACCCCGTTAACTCTTCATCAGGCCAATATTTTGCTTCAACTGTATTTTTAGCCTTTAAAAAGCAATATTTTGTCAGCACTCGGCATTCTTTTTTTTCCATCTTGTTTTAATTAACAAAAGTAGCTACACTCACAAGGCAATATCTCACAGACTAATGGTCGGACTGCTGTCAAATTTTGACCACGGATCGTTTGAAAATCATATGAATTTAATACTATCACCGCCATCTGTGCATCAGACCAGGGACTTTTCAACTGGCCTGTTAAGTAGATAATTTTAGCTTTTTTGGATGTACGGTACGCTCTACTGACGTTCCACTCGACCAATTTTGTTAAAATTTGCTAAAATATGGAATTCAATAGGAATTGCAGCTGCGTAAATTAAAACTTTTCAAGTGGTAATAGTGTTAGAAAATCGAAATTACCCAGTGGCGTATCCAAGGGGGGATAAGGGTGATATATCCCCCCCAGGAGGAATATCCATTATATGTAACAACCTTATATATCACAATCTTATTATAAGTAGGCAAAATTCTTTGGAAAACTTCTTCAGAGGAAGGAAAATTTGAAAATTAACTTAGAGTGGAGTGCTGATCAGGAAATGAGGAAGCACACTCATTGGCAGATTATTTTAGCACAATATCGATTGCTTAGTGATCAATAATAAATGATAATAGACAACTGAGTCAAGTTTGTAGCGTTTTTATATATCAAGCTAAATTTACCTCTGATGCTTGGATGTTTTTTATTTCCACGTTTAGGTATTTTTCGAACTTGTCTTGAGTCCTTCAGTCTTTTGGGAAAGGTGAACATGGCTATAGATGTCAACATTAGCATTCCTGAGATAACAACCAGACCTGAAAATTTCATAGACTCTATTATATTCGTTGATACAATCAACCATGGTGCAGGTAGAAACCTGATAATCTACTAACATTTAAATTGTCACTGCATTTTCATTGCTATCAGATTTGATTATGAAGAAGAGAGTTCACATAGGAATTTAAAAGCATGAATTGATGAGATCCCAAAAGTTTTTGACTTCCCGTTAGTGCTTTCATCATTTTTCAATTCCTTAATAAACTCTCTCCTTTATAATCAAATCTAATGAAAACTGAAATTTTGCTTGTATAAGGGGAAAAATAATTTCAAGCTTCTTGAAACATGCTGAATGAATAAATTCAAGAAGAATAAAAAACGGCTTGGACTGACGTGAAATCAGCAGTATTTGAGCGCTCGGTAATTAATGAGCCAATTGCACCCTTGGAGACCTCATATAACCTATATACAGCTATAAGGTTCTCTTCGGTACAATTGGCGCTCGAACTTGTTTAACTTCATGACAGTGTTTTTCTCAGTAATATTATTGAAAAATCTACAGCTGATTTACCTTCTACCTCAGCTTCAAATTTAGTACTTATTGATTCTATATATACTCACCCAACCACCATGCTCCTACCCATCTAGGGTCGGCAGTGTCTATTTGAGGATCTACAGATAGATCAGCGTAAAATGTTGAGCAATAAGATCCCACAATAAAACCAAGAGCAGGACCAAGAATTCTCACTCCTATTGTTATAGCTGAAAAAAAAAGAAGAATTAAGATCTTTCCCAATATTATTTACAGAAGATTTAATACTGATTTTGCAGACCTATAAAAATAAAGGGGGCAAATCTCTCCTCTAACTTGGAAATAAAACTTTCAATATTATAATAAGTATTCAAGTTTGTTTGTGCTCTTGGTTGTTTCACTCAGCAGAAAGTGATGCATTTAGAAAGCAACAAAATGTTTAACAGAAAAAACAACTATGGTAATGATTTTATGCTTCTTTCAAAAAGCCAACAGTTCATATCTATAATGTGAGAAAAAGAGGTTTTATTTATTTATAAATTTTCGCTTCGAACCTAGGTCATTTCCCAAACTACCAGTGATTCACAAAAAAAAAATTCTGGAGGAAAGAATCGGGAACTTTTCCAGGAAAAATATTCCCTTCAGATGGCATTTAAAATTAGCATATCACATGTTCAAAACTACAAATTGGAATATCTATGACAAATTCACGTTGAATATCTGGTGAAGGGAAGGTGCTATGAGAAAAAAAAATCTAGAAAAAACCAAACTTTAAAACCCTGTATCCCGACAAAGCAAACAAAGCGTTTGTGGACCCATGTTATATAGGACTTTACTTCTTAAAATGATCCGAGGAATCTGTCATTTTTTTTCATACCTCCAGTTTAAGGATACCCTGCATAATCAATTCAAATAAATAAATTTCAATTTGGATGAAACATTAAATTGTAGAATATAGCACAGATAATTTTCGATGCCAATTACTCTGTTCAGCTCTTTGATAACTCCAGTGTTGAAATTTTGTGACGAAATTGATACAAAATCGAAAACAACGAGTAAGTGTATACCGATGCAGATTTCAAAAAGAAGGGCGACGCCGATAAAGCGGATAGATAAAGGAAAATAATAGAACTCGGACATAGACGTGCTCGTAATGCCATAAAAGTAATAATCATACCTAAAACTCGTAAAAGGATCCGATTTTTTACTGCCGTGTGGACTTCAAAGAAAAGTAAAATGATTATTAGTTCATTTTATGGCAAAAGTTCGTTCTTCGTCTTTGCGAGAATTCTAAAATTTTATATTTTGGAAATCTTGGGGTGTAATTACACCCAGTTTCCCGCCATTTCTACGCCCTTGTCTGAATGACTGAAATGCATTCTGCGATTCAATAATTTCACCAATTATTACCCTTGTTCAACAGAGGGCGGTGCTAGTAGATCAATAGCTGGAAACCAAAAAAATCAATAGATGCCCATTGAAAAGTCTGTGGGGGGATTCGAATTCAATATTTTCACTAATTATTACTCTTGTCCAACAGAGGGAGGTTCTAGCTGGAAACCAAAGGAAGGCACTTAATCAATAAAGGCCCATTGAAAAGTCTCCAGTCTCAAGTCTGATGCACAGATGGCGGTGCTTGTATTGAATCCATATGATTTTCAATCATATCCTTCAAACGATACGTTCAAAATTTGACAGCAGTCCGAACATTAGTTTGTTAGATATTGCATTGTGAGTGTAGCTACTTTTGTTATTTGGAAAAAGATGCAAAAGAAAGAATTTCGTGTGCTGATAAAATATTGCTTCTTGAAGGGAAAAAATACTGTTGAAGCAGAATCTTGGCTTGATGAAGAGCTTCCGGGGTCTGCACCAGAAAAATCAAACATCCGTGATTGGTATGCTAAGTTTAAACGTGGTGCAATCATCACCGAAGACATAAAACGTAGAGGACGCCCAAAAGAGGCTGTCACCGACGAAAAATTCAAAAAAGTTCACAAAATTATTTTGAATGACCGTAAAGTGAAGTTGATCGAGATAGCAGACATTGTTAAGATATCATCTGAACGTGTACATCATATCATTCACGAAAATTTGTACATGAGAATGCTGTGTGCAAAATGGGTGCCGCGCGAGCTCACAATCGATCAAAATCAACAACGTGTTATTGATTCTGAGCAGTGTTTGAATGCAATAAACCTGACTTCTTCCTTCGATATGTGACAATGGATGAAATATGGCTCCATCATTTCACTTCGGAGTTCAATCGACAGTCAGCTGAGTGGACTGCACACGATAAACCGAATCCAAAACGAGGAAAAACACAACAGCCAGCTGGCAAAATTATGGCATAAGTATTTTGGGATGCGCAAGGTATAATATTCATTGAGTACCTCCAAAAGGGCCAAAACATCAACAGCGATTATTATATAGCGTTATTGGATCGTTCAAAGGATTTAATCGTTAAAGAACGGCCCCATTCGAAAAAATGGTGCTGTTTCATCAAGACAATGCGCCGTGTCACAAATCAATCAAAACAATGACAAAATTGCATGAATTGAGCTTCGAATTGCTTCTGCATCCACCGAATTCGCCAGATCTGGCTCCCAGCGACTTCTTCCTATTCTCAGGAATACTCGCTGGAAAGAAATTTAGCGCCAATGAAGAAGTAATCGCCGAAACTGAGGCCTATTTTGAAGCGAAAGACGAATCGTACTACAAAAATGATATCGAAAAGTTGGAAGATCGCTATAATCGCTGTATCGCCCTCGAAGGCAACTATGTTGAATAATAAATTCGAATAATGCCAAAAAAATTTGTTTTAGTATGGTAGACAGGGGACCAAATTTTTTTTATCTCAACTAACTCTACCTCAATGATGGCATAATATGCTTCAAATTGAAAACATTTGGAGAATGTATGGCAGTTGTTGAAATGGTCATCTATTGTGTAAAACAAAGGCATTGTTGTACTTTATATGGACGCGAGGGTGTACCAATACAAAGCTTTATCTGCAGTGAATCTCTCCGATCAATTCGACCTATTGAATTGACTTTCTTTTATATTTAATTGGAGATTTTGATTTATAATCCTTCTGCTATTCATGGATGGTACATGCGACGATTGTAATACATTCTATCCGAAAATAATGACGAATAACAAGTTATATTTTTCCTGGATTGATATAAATCCATAAATCGAAAGGCATATTCATTTCTTATAGCTTTCATTGAATTGTAAGGAGGATTCGGATTCACCAATTATTACCCCTGTCCAACAGAGGGCGGTTCTAGTAGATCAATAGCTGGAAACCAAAGGAAGGCACTTAATCAATAAAGGCCCATTGAAAAGTCCCAGGTCTGATGCACAGATGGCGGTGCTAGTACTAAATCACCGACGAAAAAATCGAAAAAGTTCACAAAATATTTTTGAATTACTATAAAGTGAAGTTGATCGAGATAGCAGACATTGTGAAGATATCATCTGAATGTTTACATCATATCATTCACGAATATTTGTACATGAGGAAGCTGTGTGCAAAATGGGTGCCGCACGAGCTCACAATCGATCGAAATCAACAACGTGTCAATGATTCTGAGCAGTGTTTGAAGCTGTTTAAGTGCAACAAACCTGAATTTTCGCCTCGATATGTGACAATGTATGAAACATGGCTCCATCATTTCACTTCGGAGTCCAATCGACAATTCGACAGTCAGCTGAGTGGACTGCACACGATGAACCGAATCCAAAGCAAGGAAAAACACAACAGTCAGCTGGCAAGGTTATGGCATCAGTATTTTGGGATGCGCAAGGCATAATATTCATTGATTACCTCCAAAAGGGCCAGAACATCAAGAGCGATTTTTATATAGCGTTATTGGATCGTTTAAAGGATTAAATCGTTAAAGAACGGCCCCATTCGAAAAAAAAGGTGCTGTTTCATCAAGACAATGCGTCGTGTCACAAATCAATGAAAACAATGACAAAATTGCATGAATTGAGCTTCGAATTGCTTCTGCATCTACCAGATTCGCCAGATCTGGCCCCCAGCGACTTTATCCTGTTCTCCGACCTCAAAAGAAAGCTTGCTGGAAAGAAATTCAGCTCCAATGAAGAAGTAATCGCCGAAATTGAGGCCTATTTTGAAGTGAAAGACAAATCGTACTACAAAAATGGTATCGAAAAGTTGGTAGATCGCTATAATCTCTGTATCGCCCTCGAAGGCGACTATATTGAATGATAAAATTGAATTTTGCCGAAAAAATGTATTTTACTATGGTAGACAGGGGACTTTTCAATTGGCCTGTTATCTATTATTTCCTTGTTTTTGGAAGTTGGTCATTCCAACGTGAATTTTTTTCTGGAAAGTAGTCAAATTTCGTCGTATATTAAAATTGAACTTTATCAACTGAAAGGAGAAGTTCGTCACAGTTACTGATTATTATGGTTGGTTGACTTTTCCAGTCGAAGGTAGGGTTTGACCGACAAACCTATTCCCAGGGTCATGGATTAGTTATATGAAACTTTTAATATGTTCATAAATTTATATGCTAGAAGTTTCGTAATGAATAAAATAATAATCAGTAAAAGTGAATTAAATCAACATATTCATTGATAATAATAATATCAAATGGTTATCCAAATAACTGAGAATATATGAAGTCATAGTAGAAAATAAAACGTGAATTAATGAATGAAATTTCACTTTCATTTGGCACTTACACAATTAGAGCATAACAAATTGCAGACAATGGCCCATTTATTCACGTGTCATGAGTGAAAAACATTTCTTTCAATTTTAACATGCCCCATCTGTGTATATGACTTAGTTGGACTTTTGCTTTCAATAGTTTGAATATCTTAAATATTCAAAACCGAGTTGAACTCCTTCATCATTACTCGGAAAGAAATACCGAAACAAAACTGCAGTTTTAGGTACACTATGGTTTATTATTTTCTTTTTCGATTAAAATTATGTGAAACAAGTTTGTATCTACCGGTGGGTTCTGAAATCTGCATCAAAATATACGTTTATAACTTATGTTTATCCAAATTTTCGTTGTGGATTGCTGGAATTTTTCCTTTGAAAATTCATTGTTATATTCTAGAGCTTGGAGATACTACTAAAGCGGTGTCGTATTCAGATATATGTGCCAAATTTTATGCATATAATCCTAATAGTTTCCCAGAAAAGCTTTGGACGAATTTTTATTCAAACCTCTATTTTGATGCGAGAAATTTTTAGGAGGGAATTGAAATTTTCCCTTCGAACGATTCCAAAGGTTCATCATTGGAAATAATTAATCAAAATTGATTGAGAAGAGCTGAAAGACTACAAGTGAATATCTTTTGAATATTTGAATTGTTTTTCGACCATCATTTTTTCAGAATAGTTTGGAAAATTCCACTCAGTTATGACAGTGGAGAAATCATCAATGAAAAAAATAGGCCGAAATTTTTGATGTTTCTAGAGTTACTAACTAAATCGCCATTCCTTCAATACCTAGATACCGAAAAAATTGACATTTATTTTCATGGTCACATACCTTATCATAACATCAAAATACATTCAAAGAATTCCTACCATGAATCCATAATCGAATAATTATTATAGGCCTCTGGAACACTGTCGAATTGAGCTCATGATAAATTAAGAAAATTGTTGGGTACCATTTCAAGGTAGTGGAATAACAATGAGTAGGATTTGAAGACGCAATAGATTTGACCAGTGCCGATGAACTTGTTGCGATTCCAAATCCAAAGCTTATTGAGAAACTACCGTAGATATTCATCTCAAATCGTTGAGGCCCACTTTTTTTTTTGGTTCACAATTTTTTTTGAGTTCTAAACTCAAATTACTACTTCAAGGCAAACATTTCAATCGAAAGAAAAATAATTGATATTTGACGATTGCATTAGGTATTCGTTTACGTGAGTGTATTATTTCAGAGAACAATATAATGAATTTGTGTGAATCATACTTATTTTGTGTTTCATTATATTGAATTTTTCTCAACGGTGATATTGTTCTAATGAAATAACTTTAATAGCCAAACCTTTAGTTTCATAGTAATAATAATCTTCACAAACTGCAGCATTTGATTTTTTGAAAAAAAAGTGCCATATCGCCACATTTTCTGAGTTCTGGCGATGCCAGCTTTCATAAATCCAAAGGCATATTCATTCCCTAGAGCTTTCATTATTATTACCCTTGTCCAACAGAGGGCGGTTCTAGTAGATAAATAGCTGGAAACCAAAGGAAGGCACTTAATCAATAAAGGCCCTATGAAAAGTCCACAGTCTGATGCACAGATGGCGGGGCTAGTATTAAATCCATATGATTTTTAGTTAATACCATCCTTCAAACGATACGTTCAAAATTTGACAACAGTCCGGCCATTAGTTTGTGAGATAGTACGTTGTGAGTGTAGCTTCTTTTATTATTTGAAAAAAGATGGAAATAAAAGAATTTCGTGTGCTGATACAATATTTCTTCTTGAAGGAAAAAAATACAGTTGAAGCAGAATCTTGGCCATCAACCATCATTGATTGAAGTTTAAACGTGGTGAAATGAGCACCGAAGACGGCGAACGCAGTGGACGCCCAAAATAGGCTGTCACCGACGAAAAAATTTAAAAAGTTCACAAAATAATTTTGAATGACCGTAAATTTCATTGAATTGTAAGGGGCGATTCGTATTCAATTATTACCCTTGTCCAACAGAGGGCGGTTCTAGTAGATCAATAGCTGGAAACCAAAGGAAGGCACTTAATCAATAAAGGCCCATTGAAAAGTCCCAGGTCTGATGCACAGATGGCTGTGCTAGTACTAAATCACCGACGGAAAAATCGAAAAAGTTCACAAAATAATTTTGAATGACCGTAAAGTGAAGTTGATCGAGATAGCAGACATTGTGAAGATATCATCTGAACGTGTACATCATATCATTCACGAATATTTGTACATGAGAAAGTTGTGTGCAAAATAGGTGCCGCGTGAGGTCACAATAGATCAAAAGAAACAACGTGTTAATGATTCTGATCAGAGTGAAGCTGTTTAAGTGCAATAAACCTGCCTTTTTTCATCGATATGTGACAATGGATTAAATATGGCTCCATCATTTCACTCCGGAGTTCAATCGACAGTCAGCTGACTGGACTGCACACGATGAACCGAATCCAAAGCGAGGAAAAACACAACAGTCAGCTGGCAAGGTTATGGCATCAATATTCTGGGATGCGCAATGTATAATACCCCCAAAAGGGCCAGACCATCAACAGCGATTATTAAATAGCGTTATTGGATCGTTTAAAGGATTAAATCGTTAAAAAGCGGCCCCATTTGAAGAAAAAAAGAGGTGCTGTTTCATCAAGACAATGCGCCGTGTCAAAAATCAATGAAAACAATGGCAAAATTGCATGAATTCGCTAGATCTGGCCCAAGCGACTTTTTGCTGTTATCAGACCTCAAAAGAATGCTCGCTGGAAAGAAATTTAGCGCCAATGAAGAAGTAATCGCCGAAACTGAGGTCTATTTTGAAGCGAAAGACAAATCGTATTACAAAAATGGTATTGAAAAGTTGGAAGATTGCTATAATCGCTGTATCGCCTTAGAAGGCAATTATGTTGAATAATAAAATCGAATTTTGCCAAAAAAAATGTGTTTAACTATGGTAGACCGGTGACGTTTCAATTGGCCTGCTATTATATGTATTCATAAGTGTTGCATAAAAAAGATGGTGCTGGTAACGAAAAATAGTTTTCAGAACCTATAGAAACAGGTCCATCCAATTTACGTTAAATTCATGTTGTATTGTTCTGCTCGTTCGATATTTCAGAGGGGGGCAGCACAAATCCAATTATTGTGGTTAAAAGAATTTCTACCCATGATAAAGACGTGAGTTTAATTCAATATTCCAACAGGGCCTTCATTTCTGTTAGGTATTCACATACAGTCAAATAAGCTTATTCTGGAGATCTTTTCTTCTGTAAATTTTCAATGGCCAGACAGGACCAATATTTCATCTTTAAAATCCCATTTTACTGCACGAAACGGATTCGATGTTTATTTATTATGTATCACGGATGTCTTCCATATTCATTCAGATGCTTTGTCTGCGTCTTCCGCTCAAAATTCCCAGTCCCTAGACCAAACTCGAACGATACAAAACACGACATTTTCTCTTCGTTTCACCTTGAAGTTCAGACCGTCTAAATCGCTCTAGGGTATTTACTTACGTAACATTCTATTCAACATCATTTCCTTACCAAATTTCAATTTCGGCAGCTGTCTACTGTGGCGGATTGACCTGATGACCCTGCTATACCCGAAAAGGGCCCCAAATGGTCAATTTAGATTTCAGATTCCAATCAGATAGCATTACAGATGAAAATCGCTATAAAATGATCTCAAGATGTATCCGAACTTGTCTGGTTTATAACTTACATTTATTTTGCAATCATTGACGAAAAATATTCTACATGCTGCCCTGAGTTTTAAAATACTTATATTTTTGAGGAGAAAAATAATCTCCCAAAATAATTACTATATTTTATTATAGAAAATGTCGAAATGGAAAGTTCTAAACGCAAAGAAACGAGAATACACAAATAATACACATGTTCAACTTTCTCATGACAACATGTATGAATTATGATTATTAGAGTTTTTTGAAATGTTCATAACTTTATTATTCTGCCAAATCAGAGTAGGTATATCGTTAACAAAATACAGGATGATTCACCGGGATGGCCTATTTATGGAAAACTAATCATAATTTTGAGCTGAAAATTTCCATATTGCGGTTTGAGACAATGATCTTTCTTCCTAAAATATTTTTGGATCTCTACAACTTCCAGTTTTATCGGAAACAGACTACTACTTACTTATATCAAATGGCGCACCCAGTATATAATTGCAGCATTAGATAGCTTTTTGGACGATAATTTCGGCAATATGCCATACCTTGGGTTAAAACTCAAAAATGCGGCGATGAGGACTCACATTTTTTCGAATTCTTGGGCAGAAAAAGCTTTTTAATAATATTTTTTTTCTGTTTCGAGTCTGAAAATACGTAGTATTATAATACTGTTTGCGGTTTGGACCAAAAATGTACAGGGTGTTTATTAGAAGATCATGAATTGGACAACTCGAATTCAAAACTTAAGATTTTTGAATTAAAACCTATATTTTTTATCATTGCAGTCGATTCTTCGAATGAAAATTACAAATACTTACGCAAACCCTAAAATGAATACTTAAAGAGTTATCGAGGAGGAACCTTAAATGAGGAAAAATTCCTCACTGTGTGGACTAGTCCGTGACTTCCGGAAAACACAGAAAGATGTTTTTAGAATAAATGGAAATAATAAGCCATTGTAGAAAATCTGCAGTGTGTTTTCTTTTCGTTTTTTCCCCTTAGTGAGCTATATATTCGAATCTATTCAATGACAGGCTTAAGAAACACGTGGAAAAGATTACCGGTACCTATTCAAAGAAAAATACTGTTTTGTTCGTTCTGAAAGAAACTCTATTATTCAGATCAGTTTTTCATGTGACATTGTTATTAAGAAAATCCAACATAATTGGGAAATTATATAATAAGAATGAATTCAACAATGTACCTGGAATTAAAGCAAAAAGAGTATTAGAGCTACAAGCAGATCTGGTAGAAAATATTGCCGGTTCTTATTCAAAGAAAATCCTGTTTTTTGTTGGTTCTGAAAAAAATCTATTATGCAATTCAGTTTTTTATATGACATTGTTATACAAAAATCCAGGATAATTGGAAAACATATGAAGAATGATTTCAACGATGTATCT
Source organism: Harmonia axyridis (assembly GCF_914767665.1). NCBI lineage: Eukaryota > Metazoa > Arthropoda > Insecta > Coleoptera > Coccinellidae > Harmonia > Harmonia axyridis. Next base: position 6,738,587 of record NC_059508.1, read on the forward strand.
GAAATAAAAGCAAAACGAGCGGATACTCCTTTGTTTGATATGACTATTGTGTATTACAGCTTCGATATTAGAATATTCCAGACTACTTTCTTTCCAAATATTTTGTAATATCTCGGTTTCTTATTATTCAGGGGGGCAGAGCCGTATCTAGGTACTCTTGCGCCTGTGGCAATATATTAGACAGCGCCCCCAATTTTCTAAAATTTTCTTATAGTATTTTTTCGTTCATAATTTGAGTCATTTATTTTCGTTGAAATTTTAAAATAATACACAATATTGAATGAATTTATATGAATAGTTGCGAAAAAATTCTGGGAGCTATTCCTTATCAAAAAATAGGGTGGGTCTTCCATTTAACCTTTTTTTTTGAGCCTCCTCCTGCTTAGTTACAGTCGCCCAAAGATGGCGCTTGAATATGAATTTTTATTTTTTTTATTTTTTTTTTTTATGTACCTGTCCTCAATAAAACGTTTTGACATCCGCCTATTGGATAAATTTGAGGTCGGAAATAACTCCATCTAAAGTAATAATATACTGAGTGTGCCATTCGAAATAAGGAAAACGCAGTCTGTTTTCGGTATAACCGGAAGTTGTAGAGATCTAAAAATATTTCAGGTTGAAAAATCATTATCTCGAACCCCAATATATAAATTTTCAGTTCAAAATTATGATTCATTTTCCATAAACGTCTTATAGGCCATGCCGGTGAATCACCTTGTATTATGATATCAAAAATTACTACCATAAAAAAAACTATCGATAGATGGAGTTCGAGAAAATCCATTGTGAAAATTGTAAAACATTTTTTTTTAAAGAATCATTGAAGAGAAACTTGGAGATTCACAGGATGACAAAAAAATTTGCAATCTTGCAGAAGTGTATAATGAATATAATCATGGAAATTCTCGTGGTTTGGAGAGAAATTAATGCAATAAGTTCAACAAGTAGGTAATAGATTTCAATTTGGACCACCACGAGTGAAATTCTCAGTGACTGTTTCCGCACATAATTTCTACAGATGAATCTCAATTTACAAGAGATGTTATCTCTATCTGGGCGGAAGAGATTCAACCTACTTGAAACAATTATAGCTAACCATCAACATCCCTGGCTCTGTGGGTTGTACATTATTTCTTATTGGGGACATCTCACTCAAGAAAAAAATTTACAAAATTTTCATACACTTCAAGGATATTACCAATAATAATAGTATAGTATACTGAAAAACTCGAGATGAAAGGAGATTAAATTTGATTTTGTATCAAATATGATGACCACCCCATTTGTTATCTTCATTATTTTTATCATTTTATCCAAGATTGCTGCAAATCATTTTTGAAAAATGAGAAGTCAGGAGCTTTTGCATGATGTATTTTAAAAAGAATTGATGGGAAGAAGAAAAACCAAACCAATTATTGAGAAATAATTCAAATCATTGATTGACCAACAATACAAAAAAACGATTCATCACATCTCAAATAATTGATTTCGGAACCTCCATGTATGTACATTTTGAATCTCATAAATTATTTATTGTGTGGTTGATCGATCACTTAGGCATTCAACAATTCAATACTACCAACTTCAAGGTGAAAAAATAATAAAAGATACAGATTATTCTGAATGCGATAAGTGATTCAGTTTCTGAGGGACCTTATTCTGCCAATTGTTGAACAGATCCATCTCATTTCATCGATTTGGGGGATAATTGAATTCAAGGTTAAATCTTCACTGTCTATCAATAAAACTAAATATTCCTGAATAAAATAAAATCCCAAGGATAAACCTGAGAATTGGTTCACAATATTAGAATCATATCCTGTGTAATAAAAGAGAGAACAATAATAACTTTCTGATGCTGTTGTTATCCCGAATTGCTCCTCGAGTTTCGACAATACACAATATTGATTTCTAGTTCCCAATTTGAAAGGCTTCGATAACACTGTTTCGATTTATGTAGAAATAAATAACTTCGTACGATATTTTTTTGTTATAGAGAAACAACGAGGATTCCTTTGTCTGTCTAAAAGACATTTACTCCTTCAAATACTCATTCAAATGATTCGATAATAGCCAAAACGCAGGAAGTCAGCTGACACCGAAATTTTAGATTGACCATTCAAATGTATGATCATGACCTTCACTTATCAAAGTTAGTAACAATCTTATCATCACAAAAATTGAAGTATAACTTCATGTTCTTTCAAATTTTCAAGGGCATCACCAAATAATTGAAAGGGTTAGTGACTATACAATAGATGAATTAACTGTAGAAATAAAAATTAATTAATAATTTGAAGTTATAACAATTGAAAAGACAAATTTTAAAATGATGTTTGAATTTGGTTTAATTGTTTCATTGAAAAAATCTATGACTATTATGGTTATGATGTTACTTTTGTGATTGTAAGTTAGTAAGCTATCTAGTTTAGATTAGTTATGAATCAGTTAATAAATTCAAGTCGATGAAATTTGTGTGCAGTATTCAGTTTATCAATTTGGCAAGTAAGGCTCGAAAAAATAGAAATTGTAAAATTCTGAAATAAACGTCAGTTTTTCTGTTCATTGATTCATCGATTCGTGGATCGCTTCAAAAGATGAACAGTTTTTTCAACGTGGGATTCGTACGCTGCCCGGAAGATAGGAGAAAGTATTGATCAGCGATGGACAGCACCTTGAATCATAAATGTATAACCAGTTTTTCAAAATAAAGCCTTGAATTTCGGGAAAAAACGGCGGAAGCAAAGTTGTACGCTTATGTATTATTATAATTATCATTCTTTTCACGTTTTCACAAATTTTTTTGGAACAGAAATCCATTCGTAAGGTTTGAGGATAGCGGACAATAGACTGCGCTGGGTGATAATTCGTACTCAGGGATTTGATTGTTTTGTAAAGTTCAAATGTGGGTTCTAGTTTTTCAGATTCTGAAATTACCATCAATAATGATTACTTTTTCATTTCGAGAACATTTTCAAAAACAAGAAAACCAATCGCATGGTTTCAGGTTAGGGGAAATAGATGTTTTTTTCTTCAGGGGTGTCAATCCTGGCTAAACTGAGGCCAGTGCTAATTAGCACTCAGTGCATCGAGTGCATCAGAGAAGGCTAGGGGTATAGCCAATAAATTCATAATAATTCCATGCATCGAGTTTCCATGATAAGATTGAAACATTAATTCTGTGTTTCGTGACCTGGAAGCCATATCTGAAGTCAACAATAATCAATTGTCGAATATCCAATATTGAGGCGTCATGCTGAATTTGGAATGCCAATTTCAGTATACCGATCATTTTTAATTTTCGAAATATCATTAGTGATAGTTCGCCGCTTCCGAGCTCCCTTCATTCTGGATGCATTTCAGGTCATCCACGTTGCCGAGTTGCTATTCAAAAAAATAACAAGAAGAGGTGTTATGATGAAGGTCCACGTTAATTAACCTGCACGTGCTCTACGTATCATTGATTTCCACCAATCTCGATACAGTATTCGATATCTCATTAGGTATTCACCCTACGAGTCAAATATGAATTATTATTCCCAGTTGAATTTTGGGGTTGAATAAATGCTTCGTTGAAACGTGCATTTCTTGAATTGGGCTTTGCGATAACTTTAATATGTTTTGTAAAAATTTTTCATCACACCAAAACCCAATCCATGTTGAACGTATACCCAGTTTTTTACAATAAAGCCTCGAGTTTCGGAAAAAATTCGATCGATTCGTGGATCGCTTCAAAAGATGACCAGTTTTTTCAACGCGGGATTCGTACGCTGCCCGAAAGATGGGAAAAAGTAGTGGCCAGCGATGGACAATACTTTGAACCATAAATGTATAACCAGTTTTTTAGAATTAAGCCTCGAATTTCGGGAAAAAACGGCGGAAGCAAAGTTGTACGCTTATGTATTATAATTATCATTCTTTTCACGTTTTCACTTAGACCATTTTTTCGGAACAGAAATCCATTCGTAAGGTTTGAGGATAGCGGACAAGAGACTGCGCTGGGTGATAATTAGTACTCAAGGATTTGATTGTTTTCTATAGTTCAAATGAGGGTTCCATTTTTTCAGATTCTGAAATTACCATCAACCAGGTTTACTTTTTCATTTCGCGAACTTTTTCAAAAACGAGAGGGAATAGATGATTTTCTTCAGCGGTGTCAATTCTAGCTGAACTGAGGCCAGCGCTAATTAGCACTTAGAGCATCGAGTACATCAGAGAAGGCTAGGGGTATAATTTCATGCTTCATGCAGTTTCCATGATAAGATTGAAAATTAATACTGTTTTCAGGCGAATATTTCGTAACTCGGAAGCAATATCTGAACAAGAATCAATTGTCAAATATCCAATATTGAAACGTCATGCTGAATTCGGAATGCCAATTTCATGAATACCGATCATTTTCAATTTTCGAAATATCATTAGTGATAGTTCGCCACTTCCGAGCTCCCTTCATTCTGGATGCATTTCAGGTCATCCAAGTTGCCGAGTTGCTATTCAAAAAATAACAAGAAGAGGTGTTATGATGAAGGTCCACGTTAATTAACCTGCACGTGCTCTACGTATCGTTGATTTCCACCAATCTCGATACAATATTCGATATCTCATTAGGTATTCACCCTGCGAGTCCAATATGAATTATTATTCCCAGTTGAATTTTGGGGTTGAATAGATGCTTCGTTATAACGTGCATTTCTTGAATTGAGCTTCGCGATAACTTTTATATTTTTTTTGTAAAAATTTTTCATCACACCAAACCCCAATCCATGTTGAATGTATCGAGTATCGGAAAAAATTTGATCGATTCGTGCATCGCTTCAAAAGATGACCAGTTTTTTTAACACTGGATTCGTACGCTGCCCGAAAGATGGGAAAAAGTAGTGGCCAGTGATGGACAATACTTTGAATCATAAATGTCTAACAAGTTTTTTAGAATAAAGCCTCGAATTTCGGAAATAAACGTCAGAAGCAAAGTTGTACGCTTATGTATTATTATTATCATTCTTTTCACGTTTTCACTTAGACAATTTTTTCGGAACAGAAATCCATTCGTAAGGTTTGAGGATAGCGGACAATAGACTGCGCTGGGTGATAATTGGTACTCAGGGATTCAGATTGTTTTATATAGTTCAAATGTGGGTTCTAGTTTTTCAGATTCTGAAATTACCATCAACCAGGTTTACTTTTTCATTTCGCGAACTTTTTCAAAAACGAGAGGGAATAGATGATTTTCTTCAGCGGTGTCAATTCTAGCAGAACTGAGGCCAGCGCTAATTAGCACTTAGAGCATCGAGTGCATCAGAGAAGGCTAGGGGTATAGCCAATAAATTCTTAATAATTTCATGCTTCATGCAGTTTCCATGATAAGATTGAAAATTAATTCTGTTCTCAGGCGAGTATTTCGTAACCCGGAAGCAATATCTGAAGTTAACAATAATCAATTGTCGAATATGCAATATTGAGGCGTCATGCTGAATTCGGAATGTCAATTACATGTATACCGATCATTTTTAATTTTTGAAATAGGTATCATTAGTGCTAGTTCGTCGCTTCCGAGCTTCCTTTGATTCTGGATGCATTTCAGGTCATCCACGTTGCCGAGTTGCTATTCAAAAAAATAACAAGAAGAGGTGTTATGATGAAGGTCCACGTTAATTAACCTGCACGTGCTCTACGTATCGTTGATTTCCACCAATCTCGATACAATATTCGATATCTCATTAGGTATTCACCCTACGAGTCAAATATGAATTATTATTCCCAGTTGAATTTTGGGGTTGAATAGATGCTTCGTTATAACGTGTATTTCTTGAATTGAGCTTTGCGATAACTTTTATATTTTTTGTAAGCATTTTTCATCACACCAAACCCCAATACATGTTGAATGTATACCCAGTTTTTTACAATAAAGCCTCGAGTTTCGGAAAAAATTTGATCGATTCGTGGATCGCTTCAAAAGATGACCAGTTTTTTTAACACTGGATTCGTACGCTGCCCGAAAGATGGGAAAAAGTAGTGGCCAGTGATGGACAATACTTTGAATCATAAATGTCTAACAAGTTTTTTAGAATAAAGCCTCGAATTTCGGAAATAAACGTCAGAAGCAAAGTTGTACGCTTATGTATCATTCTTTTCACGTTTTCACTTAGACAATTTTTTCGGAACAGAAATCCATTCGTAAGGTTTGAGGATAGCGGACAATAGACTGCGCTGGGTGATAATTAGTACTCAGGGATTCAGATTGTTTTATATAGTTCAAATGTGGGTTCTAGTCATTCAGATTCTGAAATTACCATCAATCAAGTTTACTTTTTCATTTCGCGAACTTTTTCAAAATCGAGAAACCCAGTCGCATGGTTTCAGGTTAGAGGAAATAGATGATTTTCTTCTTCAGCGGTGTCAATCCTGGCTGAACTGAGGCCAGTGCTATTAGCACTCAGTGCATCGAGTGCATCAGAGAAGACTAGAGGTATAGCCAATAAATTCTTAATAAATTTCATTCATCGAGTTTCCATGATAAGATTGAAAATTAATTCAGTTTTCAGGCGAGTATTTCGTAACCTGGAAGCAATATCTGAACAAGAATCAATTGTCGAATATCTTATATTGAATTATTATTCCCAGTTGAATTTTGGGGTTGAATAGATGCTTTGTTATAACGTGCATTCCTTGAATTGAGCTTCGCGAAACTTTTATATTTTTTGTAAAAATTCTTCATCACACCAAACCCTATCCAAGTTGAATGTATACCCAGTTTTTTACAATAAAGATTCCGGAAAAAAACGCGAAAGCAATATCTGAACAAGAATCAATTGTCGAATATCCAATATTTATGCGTCGTGCTGAGTTCGGACTGCCAATTTTATTATGCCGATCATTTTTAATTTTCGAAATATCATTAGTGATCGTTCGCCGCTTCCGAGTTCCCTTCATTCTGGATGCATTTCAGGTCATCCACGTTGCTGAGTTGCTATTCAAAAATATAACAAGAAGTGGTGTTATGATGAAGGTCCACGTTAATCAACCTGCACGTGCTCTTCGTATCGTTGATTCTGATCAATCTCGATACTGTATTCGATATCTCATTAGGTATTCAAACTACGAGTCAAATATGAATTATTATTCCCAGTTGAATTTTGGGGTTGAATAGATGCTTCGTTATAACGTGCATTTCTTGAATTGAGCTTTCCCCATTCACATGCGATAACTTTTATATTTTTTCTAGGAATTTTTCATCACACCAAACCTCAATCCATGTTGAGCAAATAATTACGAAGCTTCGTTATAACCTGCATTTCTGGAATTGAGCTTTCCCCATTCCCATGCGATAACTTTCATATTTTTTGTAAACATTTTTTTATCGCACCAAACCCCAATCAATATTGAATGTATACCCAGTTTTTCACAATAAAGCCTCGAATTTCGGAAAAAAACGATGAAGCAAAGTTGTACGCTATGTCATTATATGAGTCGTTCGAACGGAACTTTTCTTAACATTTCAGAACTTGAATTTATAAAAATTCCTTCCAAGAACGTGAAAAAGTCTGATTTAAATAGCAGGAGAAATAAGTTTGGAACTTTTTTCAATACAATATCCCGTACAGCTCAAAGGTTCATTAATCTTGGTATAAACTTATCTTTCCAAATGTAGAGCAACCAACAATTTCTATTCGTTCTTCGAAAATTTGTTGAGCCAGTTCAATAAACCAGAAACAAGTGAACCTCACAGAAGTAGGTCCCCAAAAATGAGGTTGATGTTTTTTTATATAAGTAGTTACTTCACATTTTGAGATATATATCGGTCTCATGAGAATAAGCAGGTACTTTCTCTGAGGCCACGTTAATGTACATCAATAGCAACTGAATCTTTCTCGCTTGGTTTTTTGACTGCTCCGAAACGCATTTCTCTATTCGTATATCCTATCGATTTCATAAGAGTACCGTTTGAAAAAGAAATTGTTTGAATGTCGAAAAGCCGGTCTTGAGACCGATTTGAAATCTACTTTAAAGGTGTTAAGACCCTATTAGAAATAACCGAGGAAGATCGAACTGTTTTTGTTATAGATATTCTTAGTTCATCATCCACAGCACATAATTATTAAAAAGAAATAATAAGAATTGTGCTAATAAGTTGTTGATTTACAATGAAGGGTGGACGCACTTCAATTCCAATTCATCGCAATCTTTTTATTGAATCCTGATGATAATTTATCCAATATCACAAAATCCACAGATGAACCCAAAATAATTTATAGGTGGGTTTCGATAGGCTATTTGACAAATTCTCTCAATTTATGAAGAAATATTTTCACTTCGTTTAAATATTTCTCACAAAAAATAGCTATCAAACAATATAACTCAAAGAGGCCACAAAAATTTTACCTAACACGTCATCAGTGACGTCACTCGGATATGTTAGTTTTCTCTTTTGATTATTCTGATATTCTTACTGTATAAATCCGTTTGATCTTATTATGAAAATAAACTTGTTCAAATTCTCAAAATTTCTAACACTTTCTATTGTAAAAATATCGAAATTAGGAGCAAAATTTAAATTACACACGTGTGCACTACAAATTGGCGTCATAGTGAATTCGCCCTATATACTTTCCAGTGTTCTTTTTTGTATATTTGATATTTTTTGATGAACCAATGTTGAAAGTCTAATCTTAATATATTACATTTTTATACTGCCATATACCCTATAATATGACCCCTCTTAGATGATATGTATATTGAACTTGACAGTTATGCATCAGCCGTATGACAATCCCCTCATATAAGAAAGCAACTGCTTCCTGCTATGCAAAAATAATGTTGCGAAGTTATATAACTTCTATAACTGTAATCATATAGTTGACAAAGTTATTCACACCACGTATATACAGCTTGCGTGAGTACCTTTATTGGCTTCAACCTATGTATTATACGTCAACGACCAATGTTCCCGTATTGTTTGAATGAAAATACAATTCGTGCTTAGATAGAAGAGTTCTTATCGTGCAGAACTAGTTGTTTCGATCCATGTGATTTTGGAGCACAGAAAATCGATAGTAGGGGTCAGAGAACAGCAAATAATGGTCCTATTTTGAATTAATTCGGAATATATGGTATTGCTCACTACTTTATCTATTCTAACCATAAAATCACCAAGTTTATATACTCGATGATACTCTCCAATAAGAGGTTACATTTTGAAAAGCCCGCTGTTACTTTTGAAGCTGTCATCTTTTGACATCTTCAGTTGAGTGGAGAAGCTATCAGCTTGACTTCGCTGAGGTTAAAATAAAGACCTGTTATCATTATTAAATAACTAATAGTATGCATTTGAGTGTATGAGTTATCATCTTGGTCCTACTCTGGCAAAGAAACAGTTTTCAGAGTCAGCTAGATGATTAAATTTGATGATCAACATAAGTCAAAGGTGAAATAGCAAACTGAAATATGTTGTTTCGCTATAGTTTGCAACTGGTTCCATACTAAACTGTTATTATTTTCAGGATTCAAGTTGCAGTTCTTTCACCGATAAAGAGAATTTTAGATGAAAAAAAAAGTATCTAGGAAATACACTGTCAACAGAAAAGAAATATATATGTATTCTCAAACATTCACTTTACGGATAATGAAATTAATTGATAATAGACACTACAGAGAGGCTAATAAATTCATTATCTGTTCCATATTTTATTTTTTACAGTTCATATTCTCCTCAGACTGGTAAAAGAAATACAACAATTTTGTATTTCTGTACCTGAAATATACATATGCTGGTCGTCAAATCCATGGAATAAATTATATGTATATACATCGACTACTCTCAACGTGTATGTATATGTGTTAATTATACCTTCAATGAGCGCATGTGTTACACATGAGAAAAACTGTTCATTTCTGACCTCAAAACATTTTTGAAACTCATATCTGTTTGTCGGAATTTCTTAAGCTTGAGTTTACGATGTCGAGAACTTAACCAGAATAGAATCGTTTGTCTACGTGAGAAAGTGAATATAAATGAATGTCTATAAATAATCTTTCGATAATAATGCAATATTGAAAAGAGAAGCGTGGGTTGTTCATTATTGTTGCGCTAACGACCAAAGTGAGATGTGGAGGTGACTCCATGTCATTTCAACGCTGTACCATATTGCAATCACATTTTTTCTTGACAAAGTCCCTAATGTTATTCTATTGACGAAATCTAATTCGGTTAAAAAAAATAACAAAGTTTTCCATTCAGAATTTTCATACTATTATACGTCTTTAATCTTACTTATTTTATACAGTAAGTAATTTTATGAGTTCAAAATATATACAGAGCTAGACAGATAATTGAATCATACCCGAGTTATCATTCGTATTTTTTTCATTATATTTTGTCCACGAGGAACTATTATTATGAAAAATTTGTATGGAATGCTGTGATATGAAAAGGAATAAATAACCATAAATATAAAAGGAATATCCCCCTTTTACTTATTAAATGCCTGGTGGAGTAAAAATAGGAAAGTTTCATTCCACAATCATTTCTCATGAGTAGCATCTGATAAAAAAGATGACCTACTTTATGAAAATTCTTTTTTCCTCTGGAATAACGAAACCCTAATATCTGGAATTGAACGATATGTGATATAAATAGAAGTGGAGATATTTCGAGAAGGCATCCAGAAATCCAGATCTTCTTCATCAAAGAAACACGTGTTGACTATAGAATTTTATTTTACTGGAGCGAATGGTTTTCGGAATTGGGTGATGTACATCAGAAATAGATCTTAGAAAAGAACTGGAATAGATTTTTATCGGGTTCCACTTGGGAGAAAGGTGCGACATTGAAATCGCATGTAGAAATATTCTTTTTTCCTAAAATTTTCATGGATTCATGAATACGATCCCATACATGGAAATTTGAGAATAAATCTTTTATTTCAAGAAAAGTCAGTCTGAAATGGAAGGATTATTCAGTTTTTATGAGACAACATGACTCAGAACTCAACATTTGTAAATAAACGAGCCCATCTGGGAACTGGGAATGAAAAATGAAAATCACCGGAGTTCAAATCCCAAAATCTCATTCGAAACAAATATGGGAAAACTGAGTGCAGAAAGAACAAATTGGGCAATCAACCAACCACATAGATAATGGAAACATCTCAAATGTTCCCTCCATAAATTATCCATTATAAAGAATATCACGTAAACAATGAATTTTAGGTTTGAAATTCAAGGCACGGTGAAAAAGAACCTATAATAAGCACAAAACATCGAATATGACACGACTTGAGAATTGATGATGATTCGATAATAAAACCGCACGAAGATAATTCTTTCGATGTGGGCTAAATGAATGTCCCACATAACCTATCCTCAATATCATAATTCGAGTAATTTTCATTTTTCAGATCGTTTTGTGACCCAGATATGGTAATTGTAGAATAATTTGGGAAGAACACAATTTGTTTTTAGGATACACGTGTACCTGCATATTTTGTAGGTAGTATACGGTATTTTTAATTTGTATCAACCGATTGGGATCATAAGAAGGTTTTCATTGGAGCAACTTATACAAAATATATGCCTGTATAGCCATAAACAATATCACACAGGCAGAATGCTGAAATCTGAAAAAGTACAAATTATTTTCCAGAGCTCAAAAACAGTGAGGATTATCTAAATGTTCATAAACTGAAAATATGACTTCATTTCCAAATACACTGCCCAAAAAAATTAACGCACATTCTGAAAATCTCAATTTTAATGAAAGTTAACTCTACATTGACTTTATAACTCATTTTTTATGTTCTCTCGGAAAGGTTTTAAACGAAACAAGACACATTAAATGGAAAAAAAATCGGTTTTCTCCGAATTTTATGTGAAAGAAAAGGAATAAACAATTTTCAAAATACTGGAATGCTGATAAGTGATTTAATACTTGGTATTTCCACCCCTTGCGTTAATTACAGTTCGGCAACGACGGTTCATACTCAAAATGAGTTATCTTAAAATGTTCTGATCTAATCCTTCCCAGATTTCTCTGAGTTGGATTCCTAAGTCATTAAGAGTAGCTGGATGATTTTCTGAACTTCTCAGCCTTCTATTGAGGTTGTCCCAAACCTGCTCAATCGGATTGAGATCTGGACTTCTTGCTGGCCATTCCATTCGAGAGACTTCAACCTCTTCAAGGTACTCCTGAACGATGCGCGCACGATGGGGTCTGGCATTATCGTCCATAAAAATGAAATTTTCACCAATGTATGGGGCAAATGGCACTACATGCTCATCAAGAATGTTCCTTATATACCTATCAGCATTCATAACTCCATTATAAACGACCACTTGGTCTGTGCGAGCAGTCAAAAATATTCCACCGCATATCATAATCTATCCTCCCCCGAAACCAGTAGTATTCAGGAAATTGCACTGAGCATATCTTTCATGTGGACGCCTGTATACAAGGGAACGTCGATCACAATGGTAGAGGCAGAATCTAGACTCATCTGTGAAGAAAACTCTTTCCCAATCAGCCTCTTCCCAATGGATATGCTCTCTCGCAAAATTCAAACGCGCCCTTCGATGGGCTGGGGTAAGAGCTGGGCCTCTTGCCGCGACACGGGGACTTAAATCATATTTTCTGAGGCGATTTCTTATTGTCTGAGTTCTAATTTGGACCCCATGAGTTTGCTCAAGCTGATTTTGAAGGAGGCGAGCGGTTGCAAACCGTTGTCTCAACGAAGAAACTCTCAAGTAACGTTCTTGAATGGCAGTTGTTATCCGGGGTCTACCCTGTCCTGGTCTTCGGACATTCATACCTGTCTCCCTGAATCACTGCAACATTCTGGACACACTTGTATGGGAAACTCCAAACCTTTCAGAAATTCTTCTGTATGTCTACCCTTCTTCTCGCAAAATTACCGCTTGGGTCAAATTGCATGTTTCGCGTTGCAAGCGATCGAGTGTAGAAAATCAAACGAAAGAAAAACTATTGATCACTAGAATTGATCGAGAACAACTGATTTCAGAATGGAGCCAATACATTCAAAATCTCATAATCTCATCTTTTTTTATTCCTGCTGGAAAAAAACATCTGTATTGAAGAAAAACGTTGAAAGTGGATAACATATGCATGCATAATTCTGATAAAAATAATTATCATTGAGAACACCTTCAGTTGTAGAATAAATTTGAGATTTCCATAATGTGCGTTAATTTTTTTGAGCAGTGTATCTCAATTTGAACATTTTGACGAGGTTTTATACTGTTTTTGACAAGCTTTAATATTGTGCTTCCTCAATATAAATAACCACAACCCCACGTCATCGTAGTTACTCAAAAAATATTTTGAAAGATATTTATACTCACTAAAATATAAGGGTGATTCCTTGCTAGCTACGTTGTCATCAATGTAGGGTATTCCCAGGGTGTATACAGCTGTCTGTCCCATACCAACACCCAGTAAACTGATGAAGAATACTGATAAGACAATCTTGGTGACAGAATGATGTAACCTTTGGTCGATTGCAGTCACGTTTCCAGCTGTATGTAAAATACCTTGAGAATCATATACCATACCATTTGGATTGGTCAGGTTATTCCATGGACTATCACTACAAGAAAAGATCTCCATAGCTTCACCAGAGCTGGTACAAGTGTTTGGATCTGTGGTTAAGCCACTCAGCTCATTTGCTCTTATCAGCTGTTTGCCATATATGAAATGAGGTAAAGAACAAGTAAAAGTGGAAATGGCAAAGAGCATCATTCCTCCAGCAATCCACTTCGGTCTGTGCCCTTGCCCCCCGTAATAAGTGAGAAGCAGAGACGACCCTATCTGGCCAATCTCTGTAGCACTCATGATCATCCCGGTCACCTTGGACTGTATCTGAAACAGTTTCTCTATCGTCGTGATAGCACTAACGAAGTACGTGTGGAACATCCCTTGTAGCACCCACGACAGACAAAACACTATAAGGAATATTTCTTTGGTCGCCCAGCTCTGTATATTATTGGGAGCACATCTTCCAAGGCCGCATTCAGTGTCACTGTCATCTGGTCCATCATCATGACCTGTTTGGTTCAAAGCTTTCTCTTCTTCCGGCACCTCGGAGTCATCCATTAGAATCTTGCCATTTTGTGATCCATTATTGTTGCTTATGTTGTTGTCCATAGGCTCGATGAATTTTGGCTCAAGGGGACTCAGCAGTTTGGTGTTCATGGGTTCTAGTTTGGAATCCATAGGTTCAATGTATTTGGTCTCGATGGGTCTCAACAGTTTGGAGTTAAGAGGTTCCAGTTTGGAATCCAGCGAATTCAAGATATTGGCATTGGATATGGATTTGATAGACATGACGAATTACGTCGCTGCTTTATCTTCTTCTCAGTTTAGCCTGAAAAAAGATTTTGAATCAGAATGGTTTAGTCTCGCAGCGATAATAGGCATGAAATAATTTAAAATGGTATAACCATAATACATTGTAAAATTTCTATTTTGAAGCCCTATATAAGCAGCCATATTGGCGAAGGAATAGAAAAATGATTTAGGAAGTATCCTAGAATATCAGAATGTATTAATGGTCATATGAGTTTTTTCGTTCTTTGATTTACATGATTCTTAAATAGTATTTTTTAAAGCACAGGAATGTGTCACGTTGTTTTATATTTCTCAATATCTATTCCCCCTTAATATTAGGCCAATTGAAAAGTCCCCGGTCTGATGCACTGATGGCGGTGCTAGTATTAAATCCATATGATTTTTAGTTAGTTCCAACCTTCAAACGATACGTGTCAAAATTTGACACGAGAATAATAACAAATAACAAGTAATATTTTTTCTGAATTGATATAAATCGAAAGGCATATTCATTCCTGAGAGCTTTCAGGAGGGATTCGGATTCAATAATTTCACCAATTATTACCCTTGTCCAACAGAGGGCGGTTCTAGCTGAAAACCAGGGGAAGGCACTTAATCAATAAAGGCCCATTGAAAAGTCCCCAGTCTGATGCACAGATGGCGGTGCTAGTAATAAATGATTTTTAGTTTAGTACCATCCTTCAAACGATACGTTCAAAATTGTTAGTGTAGCTACTTTTTTCATTTGAAAAAATATGGGACAAAAGAATTTCAGGTGCTGATAAAATATTGCTTTTTGAAAGAAAAAAATACAGTTGAAGCAAAATCTTGGCTTGATGAAGAGTTTCCGCGGTCTGCACCAGGAAAATCAACCATACTTGTTTGGTATGCTAAGTTTAAACATGGTGAAACGTAGTGGACGGCGAACGTAGTGGACGCCCAAAAGAGGCTGTCACCGACGAAAAAATCAAAAAAGTTCACTAAATTATTTTGAATGACCGTAAAGTGAAGTTGATCGAGATAGCAGACATTGTGGAGATATCATCTGAACGTGTACATCATAACCTTCAAGAATATTATTTGTACATGATAAAGCTGTGTGCAAAATGGATGCCGCGTGAGCTCACAATCGATGGGAAGCAACAACGTGTTAATGATTCTGAGCAGTGTTTGCTGATTAAGTGCAATGAACCTGAATTTTTGCGTCCATATGTGACAATGGATGAAACATGGCTCCATCATTTCACTCAGGAGTCCAATCGACAGTCAGCTGAGTAGACTGCACACGATGAACCGCATTCAAAGCGAGGAAAAACACAACAGTCAGCTGGCAAAGTTATGGCATTAGTATTTTGGGATGCGCAAGGTTCATTGATTACCTCCAAAGCGGCCAGACCATCAACAGCGATTATTATATAGCGTTATCGGATCGTTTGAAGGATGAAATCGTTAAAAAAATGTGTTGTTTTATCAAGACAATGCGCCGTGTCACAAATCAATGAAAACAATGGCAAAATTGCATGAATTGGGCTTCGAATTGCTTCTGCATCCACCCTATTCGCCAGATCTGGATCCCAGCGACTTTTTCCTGTTCTCAGACCTCAAAAGAATGCTCGCTGGAAAGAAATTTAGCGCCAATGAAAAAGTAATCGCCGAAACTGAGGCCTATTTTGAAGCCAAAGACAAATCGTACTACAAAAATGGTATCGAAAAGTTGGAAGATCGCTATGATCGCTGTATCGCCCTTGAAGGCAACTATGTTGAATAATAAAATCGAATTTTCCCGAAAAATGTGTTTTACTATAGTAGACCGGGGACTTTTCAATTGGCCTTTTGTAAGAAACCGAGAAATTTCAAAATATATGGAGAGAAAGTAGTCTGGAATATTCTAATATCGAAGCTGCAATATACAATAGTCATATCAAACAAAGGAGTATCCGCTCGTTTTGCTTTTATTTCAGATACATGGTTGAAATCATTCTTCATATGTTTTCCAATTATCCCGGATTTCTTATATTACAATGTCACATGAAAAACTGAACTGAATAATAGATTTCGAAAAAAGTCTTTATGTGATTCCCAATTATCTTGGATTTTCCCAATAACAAAGTCATATGAAAAACTGAGTTGCATAATAGATTTTTTTTCAGAACCAACAAAACACAGGATTTTCTTTGAATAGAAACCGGCAATATTTTCTACCAGCTCCGCTTGCTATTCTGGTAGCTCTAATACTCTTTTTGCTTTAACTCTAGGTACATTGTTGAATTCATTCTTATTGAAATTTCCCAATTATGTTGGATTTTCTCAATAACAATGTCACAGGAAAAACTGAAATGAACAATAGAGTTTCTTTCAGAACAAACCAAAATAGGTACCGGTAATCTTTTCCACGTGTATCTTAAGCCTGTCATTGAATATATAGCTCATTAAGTGGAAAACGAAAAGAAAGCACACTGCACATTTTGTCAATGGCTTCTTATTTCCATATATTCTAAAAATTTCCCAAACCCAATATTATTCAGTAAAAAGCAAATTATGATATGAAAAAGCAGTCTTCCTCTTCTGATTTGAAACTTTGGCTGCTGTTCGTTGTGATGCTAATACGATTTGCGATATTTTCAGGAGGAAAAACCAAAAAATTCCTGAAACTGATGGAGCTGAAACTAGAATCAGTATTCACCTAATATTGCCAATGAAATTTTCTTGAATTTTGCTCATTTCTCACAACTGATCGCACTAAAACAGTTCAACAATGTCACAGTTATTGAAGCGTGTGTCTTTCCATGATTAACAAAGGAAATGTAAAAAATAATACAGAGTGTTGCTATTAAAACCAATTAAAATTGTACCTATCATTCCTATTGAAAAACCCTGTCGTTCATCGAAAACATAAGAAGCAGTTTTGAACGATTTAGAGTAGGTATCACTTATATGTGTGGTTTAACGATACCATATCTGATCATCGAGAAAACACAGAAATGTAGAATGGAAGATGGGTGATTCTTTTCGGAAATAAGTTCCATGACAAAAGTTAAATAAGTCTACTTCATCAAGTAGACTCATTCAACATTTATAATTTGAAGTAATCATTTATTAAGAGTCATTATCGACAAAAGGATAAATTTAAAATTTCTAGAATTGTTTTTTCAATTGTAAATGTCGATTTGTATATGTATTTCATGGGAATAACAAGAAAGAAAACTATGACTACCTGAAGTAATTGATTTTTCTGTGAATCTTCACTAGAGAAACAGACACGTTTAGTTAGTTTGAAGTTCCTCAATTGCAATTTTTGTGAAGTAGATGTACAAGTGGTGATTTGGTAAATTCGGTGATTTTGTTGAACTATTGATTAAGAGTCATTATCGACAAAAGGATAAATTTAAAATTTCTAGAATTGTTTTTTCAATTGTAAATGTCGATTTGTATATGTATTTCATGGGAATAACAAGAAAGAAAACTATGACTACCTGAAGTAATTGATTTTTCTGTGAATCTTCACTAGAGAAACAGACACGTTTAGTTAGTTTGAAGTTCCTCAATTGCAATTTTTGTGAAGTAGATGTACAAGTGGTGATTTGGTAAATTCGGTAATTTTATTGAACTATAGGAACTATAGGAAAAATTGTATTATTAAATACAAAAATTCCGAAACGAACATCTCCCTTTATGTTAATTTAGTTATTCAATTTGTTAACCTTTTACTCAATTTGTACAGTTTTAGTTATTTTGAATTTTCTTTTGTTTGGTTATGAACTTTGTCATTTTTAGAATTGGAAATATTTTCCAAGACAAATAAACTAAATATATCATAAAGATTTATTATTGTGAAGAAATAGACACAAATTTGTCAATTTTCTGATATTTAAGTTCCATTACTTCTGAGCCAAGACCGAAAACAATGTATTTCGACTTTCGAGGACAGAGAAGCATAGTTCCACAACCAGTGACGGATTACACGTTTGTATTAAAGTATAACGATAAATAAGTTATGATGAAAAATCCCTTTGAGAGTGTAGCAGAGCCGTAATCAAACTCACATTGCGGTTGGTCGAACTGCCAACAAACCACAGTTTTTGGAACTGTTAAAACCACTATTACGTAACTTAAAAACAGCGTTGGCCATCAAGACACCGCACTACGAAACTAATTCGTCTAATACACGGATAATGAGAGTCACTAAGTATCTATTGAATTTCGAATGTATACCGGATGTAAAAAAAATCAAGGTTATGGTGAACCAAAGGAGATGAAGATGTCTCGACCACACTTCGCCGCTAAATAAAAATTCGGAATTGGGTTCTACATAATGTACGGCATATATTAGCGATTATTTGTTGGATGTTCATTTGCATTTTGAAGGCGTGAATATAAACGAAAATGAAAATTTATTTCGTTGAGATGGAAGGGGGGAACGAAATTTCTCTCTTACGTCGAGACCAGGTCGATTTTAACGTGTGCGTAGGTAAATGAACTGCGTATTGGCTTCTTCATCTCTGTATAAAGGAAAGTTTCAGACGAGATGAAGTATTTTGCTATCAGCTTAAACTTATGTCGATCTGGGTCATTGCCCGTTCGAGTTGTTAAATGTGTTGTTGCTTCATTATTACTATTATATGACGTAAAAACCATTAGAAACCATTTTGATAATAGCTAGGTGTAGAAAGGTGGGTGCTACTAGGATTCTTACAATCAATATAGCCGCGAAAATTCAGATTTTGGTTCATTATTTTCAATGATAAAATTTTGGAATCGTTCGAGAAAAAAAATTGACCCACCCTCGAATTTGAAAAGTATAGAATCCAAAAATCGAATCGTTCGTAAACCGTCCTTCGCTTTCACGGAAATTATATGAGCAATCCTCGTGAAATTTCTTTGAAAAAATCATGTTCCATACCACATTGATCTTACAAGCTCCAAAAGATAATCCAAGAATTTTTAAAGCATAAAAAACATGCACACAACCAAAGAAAAAAAACATTTCTCAGTAAATTAGCAACGATCAATCATGAAGTTATATGAATGTATCACATGTTGATTCCAATTGTTACAGGGTGGACAAGAATATAAAAGTTTTGTGTGTGCTCATAAAGTAATGCGTAACATTCTTAGTTATTATTTAAATTAACAATATTATCAAAAATACTTCTTGTCTAGCGGCAATTGATTTGAATGTAACACTATGTAGTTTGTTACATTTTTAGATTGATAAAAATGGATAAAAATAAGAAATTATTTCTTTCATATTCTTTCGGCTAGACCACAAGTACCAAACATGTTTGGAAACAGCTCATTTTTATTAATCTAAAAATGTAACAAACTACAGAGTGATACATTCAAACCAATTGCCGCTAAACAATAAGTATTTTCGATAATATTTAATTATTAACTAATAAAGAATGTTACGCGTTACTTTATGAGCACACACAAAATTATTGTATTTTTGTCCACCCTGTACCAATGGGAATCAACATGTGATACATTTTTGGAATTAGCTCAGCTAGAGTAATACGGTAAATTAAAATCAAAAATCGAAGTGTTTCAGGATTATTTCCTAAAATGGTCTGTTTAGCTGAATTTGAATTTGTTCCATACTTTACGGACACAGTGTATATTTCTAAAATAATGCTCTCTAAAAATTTCTGTACCGCAAAATTCTAGCACTTATAGTTCCGGAGATATGAATTTTTCAAATTTTAACAGATTGGAAATATAGAAGGTGCAGAAAGGTGGGTGCTACTACGATTCTCATAATCGATATAGCCGCGAAAGCTCTGATTTTGCTTCATTATTTTCAATTATAAACTTTTGGATTCGTTCGAGTAACAAAATTGACCCATCCACTAATTTGAAATGTATAGAATCCAAAAATCGAATATAAAAAAAATCGTTCGTAAACCGTCCACAGTTTCCACGGAAACTATATGAAATTTCTTTAAAAACCATACAGCATTTATTTTCTAAGTTCAAATAGATAATCCAAGAATTTTTAAAGCAAAAAAACATGCACACAAATAAATAAAAAAAAACATTTCTCAGATAATTTGCAACGATCAATCATAAAACTGTATTTCTATAATAATACTGTCTACAAATTTCTTCACCGCAATGTTCTAGCACTCATAGTTCTGGAGATATGAATTTTTCAAATTTTCACAGATTGAAAATATAGAATAAATTATAAATCGTATGTTGCAAATGAATTAATAATTTTGAGGTTTCATTTCGATCATTTTTTCATGAAAATGTAGGGTAGAAAATCGGAAAATTCTAATTCCCTTCCAATTCAGAAATATCAAATATGTTTTAATGATGATCAAAAAATCTTTTATATGAAAAATGCGTTAAACTTAGCAGTGAAGATCGATTTGGTAATTCATTGATAAACAAAACGAGTCAAATCAACAATTGATATTAGTCAAAAACCGCATATTCTTTTCATAAATCGAAATGTCGCAATGAAGAGAGAGATAAACTGAAATTTTGTATCTTAGATATTGCGACAACCTTCTTATGCAACACTTCCAAAATAATGAGTTTGTTGCCACACAAATGATCCGGCAGAGACATATGCCACAATTCTTCCGTGTTTCAAATTCGAAATTATTTGAATTTCAGTTATTCAACAGTGACAAGAGAAGAATGCATGCCGTGAAGTAGGAATGTCCAAAGGCTAGGCGTTTCTATTCCTGAATTTAAATTTAAAGTGTAGTAAGCCCGTCTGTAAATTACCGTGAGTTTTTAAATGTCCTTGACATAAGAAAGTTGTCAACTTGAGATTTTTCTGAGGTGATTGAATTCGAAGTCACTACTTCTGCTTGTACATCAGGTTAAATACAACGTTATAGTAAGAAAAACAAATAATTTTAATCTAGCTTTTGTCGTCGATTGTGACATTCTGTGGTCCGGTCGTAAATAAGATAACTCTCGAACGGAAAGATGTTTGAGATTTTCAAAGTGGCTCCGATAAAGGGCATAATTCGACAAGGAGTTCCGTAAATATAGCAGTTCGAAATGTTGTTTCGATCGGATAACAAAAACCAAAAAATTCAAGAAGAATATCGAAGAAGAAGAGTACCGTGACCACAAAACTGAAGTAGTTCAAATTTAAAGTGTTGGTAGGAAGAACCTATGTCAAGCTAACTGCAGAATTTCAAGCTGATCACGTAAGAATAATATTGAAAAAGATAACCAATATTTCTGTGCTAACAGTTCCGATTGGGATGAGATTTTGAGTGTATATTTGGAATATTTGGATTTTAAGCTTTATTTTGTGTACATTCATCAAAATACCTGAGTGACAATATGTCGCATTGAGTTTAGATTTTCTAATGAATATAAAATAAATTTTCAAGCTTTATGCAAAACTTGTGTTGATCGCGTCATCAAATTCATAGAAAGTTCGTGAAGACGGAGATTTTGACCGGATATATCTATACAGGGTGTCCCAAGTTATCGTATACATGCAATATATAGCTTATTTGACAAGATAAAAAAAAAAAATTAAAACTGCTTTGAATAACATCAATGTACTTTTCCAATGATGTATGTATGAAAAAAATTGTTACATTTGGTAGCAACCTCTCACTTTTCATTTTCAAATGGCACCCCCCGTATATTGTTGCTGAAAATTGTTATTCTATTTAGAATACAACGATAGCACTATTTTTTCAGTAACAACAACAAAAACATTAATATTTTGTGACTTCTTTTACGTTATTTAATTATAAAAATTAAATGCCTCCAACCATGATTGAACAAACATCACATATGAGAAGTAGATGAATTATTTGTTTTAAAAAACCGATGTTTTTCATAGCGAAAAACTTGCTTTAAATGTTTCTGCGTTTTTTGAATTGCATAGTAGGTATTTTGGTTGCAATTCATACTTCACAAAATGTTAACGTTTTTGTTGTTATTAATGAAAAAATACCAAGTATGTGCTGTCGTTGTATTCCAAATAGAATGACACGCAATATCCACTGACAATATACAGGGGGTGCCATTTGAAAATGAAAAGTGAGGGGTAGCTACCACAGGCTGTCAAATGTACGAACCTTTTTTAAACATCATTGGGAAGGTACTTTGATGTTATAAAAAGCAATTTAGATATTGCTTGTATACCATAACTTGGGACACCTGGTATGTATACAATTTTGTGGTCTCCAAGGGCATAATTCAAGAACTCATACATGGTACAGAACCAGTTCGGTACTGCACTGAACAACTGAACTGATTATGAATGAAGAGTAGACAAAAGTTGTATAGTTCCACGTACAGAGATAAACTGGCATAAACGATGATGTGACGTTCTTGTCTGATCTATCGTATCAAGTCTGCCCATAATCAACAATAAATTATTGTGACTACAAGTCTACTTATTCCATAAAACGGGTCAAACAATCCCAGTATCAAATTAGATCACATTGATTGAACTAATGAATTGTTGGGTCCCAGCAGGATTGAGTCTCTAAAACAATTATTATGAAAACAATCGTCGACAAGTTATTAAATATTTAAATGGCATATACTCCGAAATATGTGACGCAACCAAGTGTTTGTTGCTTGGGCTGTAGTCGTGACAATTTTATTATTATCATAAAGAAAGGCTTGGCCTAGGCTCTCGAATACAGCTCCTCAAGTTTCCGTTTACTCAACGCATTTAAAGGGTATTCCTTATTATTCTATTGATGGTCATCTTGAAGGGTCAATTTTAAGAAGATGCGGAAGGCATCGACGTGAAGTCAATGCTTGAAGCTTTCGAGCGCTCGTCTTTTATAAGCCTATTGGACAGAGCCGTATCTAGGGCGTTTCAAAGGTGGCATGCATTCAAAATATTCCTGGCGTTCCCTAGCGTAGAAATGACGGTTACTGGGGTTAATAACCTTCCCCTTCCCAAAATCCTAAATATAAAATTTCAGAATTCTCGCAAAGACGAAGAACGAAATTTTTTTCATAAAATGAACCAATAATCATTTTATTCTCTTTTGAAATCGACGCGGCACTAAAAATAATCGAGCCCTGTTAAGGTTTATGAGTTTATTATCGCTTTCAAGATGCGTACTTTTACTGCACTACGAGAACGTCTTTGTCCGAGGTTTATTATTTTCTTTTATGTATCCGCTTTGTCGGCGATGCCGCTTATATTTTTTCTGGAAGGGTACCCGCTTATTTCCTCCAGAACTATTTTTTAGTGGAGTACTGGTACTTCAAAAAAATGTAAAAAGAAACTCCGGTCTAGTACTACAGTTTTTGGTTTGTTGTAGTTCTGTCGTATCTGCTATCGATTCCGAGAAAAAATTCAAATAGCTCTGTAGTAATCCTCAGGAAAATCTAAATTATTATAAACGTCCAGTAAGTGAGCTGTGATGAATAAATTAATTTTTGGACTTATTTACCCATTCTGTAGCGAAGATTAATGAAGATTCGATAAACTGATATAAGCATCAATGAAAAAAACGACCATACAAGAAGAAACACCCTGTATCTGGAAAACAAAGCTCATGTTTGAGGGACATTTTATTCTTAAAATTATCCAAGGAATCTCTTATTCTCATTCGCAACTCCATTTCAGGAAACCTAGTATGAGGTAAGAACAATCGAATTGTTAATAAAAAAAATATTTCGAGTAATTTGGTTCAAAGTTCGTCATTTAAACCTCTTAAACGTAAACGTTGTTGTGAAAAATTTTTTTCGATTACCTCTCCCCATAAGAAAAAAAAAATCTACGCCCTAAGTACTAAGCCTAAAATAAGCACAAGGACAGTAAAACGAAAATATATGACTTAAATAACGAAAAAAAAAATTATAAAAAAAACATAATGGAAGAAAAAAAAATCTTCGATACTGGGGGGTTGGCTGTCTAATATATTGCCACAGGCGCAATAGTACTTAGATACGGCTCTGCTATTGGACACCACAGAACTGTGATTTATAATTTATGATGATACGATCCTATTGGAATTCGGCATGAACATTCGAATTATAATTTCACATAAACAAACTTAATTTCAAATCTTGTTCCCTCATCTGAGAGTTTATGCACGCAAGGGCAGAATTGAATTTTAGGACGCAATTGCATTTCCAGCTCAATATTCGAAAATTAGAGACATCGTGACGTGATAGAGCTATCAGAAACCATAACAATATTACAATTATTGTCCAGCTATTGCTATTCCACGCAACATTTTGAATCATTACAAAAACACATCATACTTCATTCTTATATTTATTATTTCCTTTTATTTCGCGGTTTACGAAATAAAAATAAATTTGGTTTCTTGAGAGTCTCAACCTGGGTGTCCTGACTGAAACTCTACCACTCTGGTTTTTGTTTTTATAATTCGTAAGCTATGGACGGCACACGAATTATTGAATTTTATACATTCTAAAACGTGAAGGTTGAATTTTTCATTCGCTAACGATCTCAGAGATTTATTATGAAAGATACCAACTTGAATATCATATAAATTCTGTTTAATAATAAATTTATGTGAATTTGTTCGTTTGATTTATAGTATTCACAATTCAATAATTGTATTATCGAATGAGGAGGATGAATGCTCCACCTATATCAACAGATTTTCATGTATCTAACTTCTTAGAGTGCATGCAGAATTATGCTCTCTCCTCAAAGTTTGGAGTTTTATTATTGGAAATAATAAACGAAAATATCTAAACCTGATATGAAGTGATATGATATTATTTTCGACAACATGCGTGGTGTCGTATACGTGAAATACGTATCTAGTTCTCGTTCCATAATATGTTTCAGAAAGTTACATAAAACTCGGTGAACACCTATACTTTTCCAATTAAGTAAACGAGGTCAGACATTTTTTTTTCTTCGGCAATTATGTTCAAATATAGCAAAATTAATTTGATTCTATCCAGAACGGAAGCCAACTGTGTTCTTCATTCAAAGAGCGTGTCTTGGATGTTTTTGAATTGTGATCTGACAAAAACATATTCTCCATTTTTGGATTATGCATTAAAGTGCGATTTTTATGCTCGAGTCTAGGGATTCATCAAGCCAAGTTGCTTGATATTTTAGCCAACTACTTGATTTGAGAATCAAGCTCGTGAAAAGTTACATACTTGAGCCTGACTTAACTTGATTTTAGATAGTTATTGCTGGACTGGATATCAAGCTACTCAATATTTACTATTTCAGATACAATTTCGGAAAGTATCTTGTATGTAGTACCTCGAAGAGTCATATTTAAAGAATTCTATATTTGATTATTTTATCTTGTAAATCTTTTCCAGCGATACCTCGCTTTTGGAAATATTCAAAAATATTAGGGGAGATATTAGGAAGCTAGCAGAAGCACTTTGAAACTTCAGATTTATTTTTGGCAATAATTTTAGGCCAATTTATTATCCTATAGAAACATTTTTTTCCTCTCGAATTGTAAGAGAAATCGCGGCTTCTGCTAGCTCTTAAGCTAGCAGATAATGTAATCAAACAGTGCTTGGAGTTTTCTGAATATTGAGAAACTGTATTTTTTCACATTTTTATTTTGTTATTATTTTTAGTGATTCATTTTTGGTTCCCATTTCAAAATGCTGAAAATCGAGTAGTTTGATGGAATTCAAGTATTTGATGAATAAATACTGGACTTGAGATTGAAAAACTACTACTTGGCCCGAGCTTGACTTGATTTCAAGTCAAGTCATGCCAAGTAGCTTGAAAATCAAGTCAATCCGTGAATCCCTACTCGAACCATCGATCATTATAATGCAGTATTCACTTAAAGGCAGACATATTTCTGAGAACAGACCCAATTTTTAATATTATCTTATTCTATTCACACACCATTTTATCTGGCAAGCAAATATTCGCATAATGCCTGCAAGCAAAAGCAACTCCAGGTATATGCGATAAAAATATCTCTCAACCTTTAAACCTTTAAAAAAAGTAAACAAACAATACTTTTTTCTTCGAGCTTGTTCTGAGGTGAAAGTGAACACAGGTCATGATCTACATTCGCGATGAAATTATCGTAAGTAATTGCACAAGTGCATCAAAATTACCGATAATTTTGCATGACAGCGTGTTGTCATAAAAACTGCATGAGTTCATTTTCATTTTTGGAGAAAGAGCCCGACACCGAAGGTGGAGGGCTCTTTCTCCAAAAATGAAAATGACCGAATGCAGTTTTTCAAAGAAAACACGCTGGAATGCGAAATTATCCGGTCATTTTGATGCACGAGTGTAATTCGGGGGAATATTTCCCGAATAAACTGTTACATTACTTGTCAAACTGATGTAGAATGGAATTGTCATAGATTCGAACTGTGTAAGATGCATAGAAACTATGCATCTATGAACAGGACAATTATCGCAGTGCAGTTTCGCTTCCTACAATGCAATTATCGCTGTAATTTTCGATAATTGTTCTCCATATACATAGAATTTTTGACAGGAGGGAAATATTCTGTAATAAAGACGACAAGATTGGTAAATTACCGATGTAATTACTGAATAAGGAAACCTGTTAATAAAATATGAATTTTGCAGATTTGAATACGAAAATAATGGGAATACATACATGCTACTATGAAATATCGGGTATATGGCAAGATATTTTCTTGGTTGTAAAAAAAGGTAATAAACATTGTCAATGGGTGTGCCACTATATGCTTTCTCGGCCTTCGCTCATTCGTCATTCAAAGTAAGTTATTTTTGGTTTTGTAACAATGTTACCCGTGAAATTTTGTTCAAGGCACACCATATATTCAAAAAAATTGAAATTCTTAGGATATTTCAATATACCAAGACAAAATTTCATCAAAATCGGACTAGTGGAACGGTATCCAGCGTAGTACAACTGAGATATGGAAATTGACTTTTGCAAAGCCTGAACTGGCCGAACTGAATAGCCATTTTCTATGTTAAATAAGAATTATAAAATCTTAGGCTGTTACAAAAATGTGCGGACACTAAGACTGTGGCAAATAGACAAAAACGCGACCAAAGTTGTTCAGGATGGACTGAAATGCATTCTGTCAGTGGAAATTTTGAAATCGGAAAACAATTTCTTTTCTACTAAGAAAGGATGAAAAATCTATCAAAGCTGCCATCAGCAACAAAGCTCCGGCAATAGGAAAATAAGATTAATGAAATTGAGGGGAAACATTTTTAGGGTTTAGAATTGAGAGCAGAAAGCCTTTTTCTGTGGATCGCATATATCAATTTTCAAATGTAGCACAGTTTCCAACTGAATGGTTTGGCAACAAAGTAACAATTGAAACATGCGGAACAAAAACAACGTCTACAAGGTAGTGGATAGTGTTATAGTTTTCTGGACCATAATGACACATCTCTAGATGCATAAGGACAGCTTATGAATGATTATATGCACAACAGTCAAAACAGTACGTGACCAAATCGTTCTGTAGACGTCGAACATATGATACTCTATATGAAAATTCGTCAGGTAGGTCAGTTTTGCTATAAATGGTTTCATATTACTCGTCGCCAAGAGCTTTGCCTCATTGTACTAGGAGAAATCGTAACATTGCTGTAGGAATAGGGGTCAAGGACATGGATAATCAACGTACGCTATTTAACTTTTCATTTCAATTCGAATGACTTTCAGAGATATCTAGGAAATTGATCGGGATAAAAAAGTGAAAGTGGAAAAATGCAAGCTAGCATTTATCTCAGCTAGTGCATAACCATATCTTCAGACACTTCAGATATTATCGTTGATCATACGAAATTTGAATGATAATTTAAAAATGCACTTTCTGGAGAGAATCTAGGCCTTCTCTTATCGAGATCTCAATTCAAAATGCTTTCTGCAATATCGAGATAACGCACTTATCAAATTGTCAACAATTTAAAAAAATAGAAATGATGAATTATAATAACGCAAGTCTGAGGCAGATGTCCTCGTTTCTCTTGAAGAAATCAGCATTCGACCATTTTACAAGATGACACATTAATGTGAAAATATTCATATACAGGATGTCCTAAGTTGGAGTTTCTGGAAAACCGGGCCTTTTTGAAATTTGGAAATAGAGATAGTGATATTATTCCATATACTACATTTAGCTGAACTATTATTGCGCCCTGAGAATAAATCTAATGAACAACAAATATTTTTTAATCCATATTTTGAACTCATTCTAATTCCCTCAATACCCGGATGGCCATAGGTTGCGAAGATCTATTAGTTGAGTAGAGAACATCGAATAATATCATAACTCTAATTTTTACAATTTAAATAAACTCAATTATCCAGAAACGTTTAATTGGCACTTGAATATATTTAGGGTTTTAGTAGGAAGAACCAACAAGATATTACTGTTTTTTTGTACCTTTTGTTGTTTCTTGTGAATGCACAAAAATTCTTTTACACTTTCAAAGGAGAAGTCGTTATCAATAACAGACATAATAATAAAGATTAGGGTATTATTTAAATTGATGATACAGCACCTTTCAGAAATCGATAACATAAAAAAACTGAAAACACGCTAATATTTTGGAATTTAGTCGACCGATGCAATAATCTTTTAGTTCTTGGAAAAATATCAATGGTCCTGATGATTGCGAAGCGTAAAATCAAACTTCAACAGCAACCGGTGCGCGTATTTTGAAATTTTTGAATATCCATAAAATGGTAATTCAGTTATAAAAGTTGATGATTATTTCAGAAATTTTGAAGATACGATACGGATTCATGAAATGTTGAAATGAAAGAAAACAAACTTAGATCTCACTGTTTGTTATGGAATACTGAAATATGTACTTGATTTTCAGCGATCAACGTACGAATTATGAATACATTAAGAAATTGAATCGACTGATGATTAAAAATAATCGTAATGAAACTCAAAAAGTAACCGGCATTTATATTCCATAACTTCTAAGAGATATCAATACATAAATATACCAATTTCAATTTTTTTTTAATGAATTCATCATTTGAATGTTGAGCGCTGAGAATCAAATATTCCTTTATTGTCTTTTCGAGAAAACACTTTAATAAAAGTTTTTTTTATATTTCTTTCTTTTTATATATGGAATTTCAGAAAATTCCATAAGAAAAGGTACTTCAACAAATAATAGATAGTTATTTAATGAATAGTTGGATTAAAAATCAATAAAAGTCAGAAATACGCAGTATTTAGTTGATTTATAGTGAAGGAAATAATGAATAAAATAAATGTCTTAATAAAGAATGAAATTATTCATGTTGTAAAGGAAATAAAAGTAAGTATTAATTTTTGATGATTGAACATTAAAAAAATAACAAAATTTTTGATTATTTTGATAATGAAAGCGTAATATTTCATTTCATATTTATGTTATTGAGAGATTTATTGGAGAAAAACTTCTATTGATCTTTGATGGAAAAAATAAAGTGGAAAACTGTACACGAGTATGTGTTATTATTACTCCGGAAAAAATCGGCATATATATATATATATATATATATAATTTGGGTGTTTGAAAAATATATTACATTTCATTGAGTAGTGGAAATTTAGGAAATTCATTTCAAGAAAAATATCATTCCTACTGTTGTGTATAAAAATGATCGACGTTCGAATATCAAAAATATTCTACTGTCAATTTCCAATGTGCAAAACGAATTCTAGCAGAAAATCATCACCTGTTATGTGAAAATCATGCCGATGCGAGCCAACTAGATTCACTTGCACTCCGCCGTTATTAAAAATAAAGTCTCCGAAGTAAATCACTGGGTGAAACAGAAACAGATTATAACTTTTGCGAAAGCGAGAATACACTTTCTCCGTCGTCGGCTTTGATCCTAGCGATCGATTCAGTGACTCAGTAAGAACTGTCTGCTCAGTCGTCAGCAGCCATTAGCATACGACTAAATTCGTGTGAGGACGGCGAAGCGAGATCGCAGAGAGGATCCGACCCGGACCGAAAAGATGTAGGTTATCGTCACTGTTCTTTTTTCGACTAATTCCACCACCAGCGGGTAACAGATTAAACAGAATTTAGTGCTTAGTTGGTTGGCCATTCTCAGTTCTCACGTATTTATCTCGGTCAGTGGCGGACATCGGAGGCCTCCAAATTCATTTGGGTACGAATCAAGGAAGTAGAAACCACGCTCCGCGTACTGGACCTGGGACGTCCCCATGGTTCTCACCTAGGGCCAGAAATGTTCGAAAAATTACAGAAAAACGAATTTCAAAGAGATTTGAGTTATAGTAACTGTTTACCAACTCCACCACTAACAGGTGACAGGAATTATAACCCAAACACGTTTGGCGTACTGGACCGTGGGCCACCCCACGGTTCTCCTCTAGGGCCGGAAATGTTCGAAAAATTACAGAAAATCAAATTTCAAAAAGATTAAAGTTATCGCTACTGTTTACCATCTCCACCACTTACGGGTGACAAGAATTATAACTCAAGACACGACTCGTGCACTGGAACGAGGGCCACCCCACGGGTCTCCTCTAGGGCCAGAAATGTTCGAAAAATTACGGAAAAGGAGTTTAATTCATTGAAAATATTTATGTTGTCATCTCGGTATTTTCATAGATTAAACAGAATATAGTGCTTAGTTCGTTGGCAATTCTCAGTTCTCACGTATTTATCTCGGTCAGTGGCGGACATCGGAGGCCTCCAAATTCATTTGGGTACGAATCAAGGAAGTAGAAATCACGCTCCGAGTACTGGACCGGGGGCGACCCCATGGTTCTCATTTAGGGCCAGAAATGTTCAAAAAATTACAGAAAAACAAATTTCAAAAAGATTTATATTATCGTAACTGTTTTCCAACTCCACCACTAACAGGTGAGAGGAATAATAACCCAAACACGCTCCGCGCACTGGACCGTGGGCCACCCCACGGTTCTCCTCTAGGGCCGGAAATGTTCGAAAAATTACAGAAAATCAAATTTCAAAAAGATTAAAGTTATCGCTACTGTTTACCATCTCCACCACTTTCGGGTGACAAGAATTATAACTCAAGACACGACTCGTGCACTGGAACGAGGGCCACCCCACGGGTCTCCTCTAGGGCCAGAAATGTTCGAAAAATTACAGAAAAACAAATTTCAAAAATATTTATATTATCGTAACTGTTTTCCAACTCCACCACTAACAGGTGAGAGGAATAATAACCCAAACACGCTCCGCGCACTGGACCGTGGGCCACCCCACGGTTCTCCTCTAGGGCCGGAAATGTTCGAAAAATTACAGAAAATCAAATTTCAAAAAGATTTAAGTTATCGCTACTGTTTATCATCTCCACCACTTACGGGTGACAAGAATTATAACTCAAAACACGCCTCGCGCACTGGGCCGAGGGCCACCCCACGGTTCTCCTCTAGGGCCAGAAATGTTCGAAAAATTACAGAAAAACAAATTTCAAAAATATTTATATTATCGTAACTGTTTTCCAACTCCACCACTAACAGGTGAGAGGAATAATAACCCAAACACGCTCCGCGCACTGGACCGTGGGCCACCCCACGGTTCTCCTCTAGGGCCGGAAATGTTCGAAAAATTACAGAAAATCAAATTTCAAAAAGATTTAAGTTATCGCTACTGTTTATCATCTCCACCACTTACGGGTGACAAGAATTATAACTCAAAACACGCCTCGCGCACTGGGCCGAGGGCCACCCCACGGTTCTCCTCTAGGGCCAGAAATGTTCGAAAAATTACGGAGAAGGAGTTTCATTTATTGAAAATATGTATGTTGTCATTTCGGTTTTTTCATAGATTAAACAGAATATAGTGCTTAGTTGGTTGGCAATTCTCAGTTCTCACGTATTTATCTCGGTCAGTGGCGGACATCAGAGGCCTCCAAATTCATTTGGGTACGAATCAAGGAAGTAAAAATCACCCTCCGCGTACTAGACCGGGGACGACCCCATGGTTCTCATCTAGGGCCAGAAATGTTCAAAAAATTACAGAAAAACAAATTTCAAAAGATTTAAGTCATCGTAACTGTTTACCAATAACGGGTGAGAACTGACAGGAATTGTAACGTAACAGAATTTAGTGCTTAGTTTGTCATTGTTTTCACGTATTTTTCTCGGTCTGTGACGTACTTCCGTGGTTTCCGAATTAAGTTGGGTATGAAAACAAGCAAGTACAAAACACAATACTCTTCGCTTGCTGGATCAGGAGATCAGGCCCTCTCCTAGGGCCAAAAATATATGAAAAATCAGAGAAAATTGATTTCCCTGAATGTTAGTTATTTCCTCCACTTCCTTACACTTCGTGGTAGGTTCCGCGATGTCTAAACTTCTGTTTTTTTCGCTCATGCTCCACAGATTGATGAAAAAGATTTAAGAAATATAATATTGAAACTTTGACATGATATTTCAATGATATTATATTTCTACTTGGAAGATCTTTTAGTATAAGAAGGATTGCACTTACAGTGGGTTTTTTCAAACAATTTTTTCTGTCTGTTACGAAAGTTTGCTGGCCACCATTCAAAATTGTGTTTATTCAATTCTGATAGCTCGATTTGTTGTTTTCCACTATCATTTTGAAGCATTGAATGACATTAGAGATGAGAATATGGAATTTACTAAGATTTTTCGGAAAATTTTTCGAAAAAATATAATATCTAAACTACATATTTTTGTTCCTTGTTATTTTCAGGATATACGATGTCAAAATTACTAAAAATTACTTGAATCAGTAGTGATATGTTAGGTAAACTAATTCGATTTTCATTGTTTACTTAAATTTAATGTTTCAGGGTTTATTCAATTTTTAAAATTATGGTAGAACACTACCTCTGTCGGAGTTATTTTCAGATTGAAATGAATTCTGAGTTGGGTGTGTCAGTTCGAAAAGTTGTTTCTCCATTAAATAAAATTGCTAGACCAATAATTGACAATGTTGATAGCTAATCAGATCGTTGGTGTTATGCCAAGGACAGTGTATATTTCAACAATCGTAAGTAGGAGTTTGTTCTAATGAAATAGGAAAAGAATAAGCACTAAGGGAACAAAACTATTGCAATTTTCTGATTTTTCTGATTTGAATGTTTGCTACTGAACCTTCGAAAAACATGTATTGCATCAACTGGTTTAGTGTGAGAAAAAAACGGAAATCATTTTATATTCGAATACGTCTTCTCCAGTAATTTCTAATGGTTATTCAAAATCTTACGTGATACCTCAGTATAGCCGAAATCACGTTTGTTTCGTCATGATTTTAAATTATAGCAGTCTGAGAGCATCTGTTAAGTGTATAACAACTTATGTCGAATGAAATCGGATTTGACAGGTGTGAAGATTTCCACACATCATCAAAACTATCTCGATATTGTAAATGATGTTGGTATCGTATAACCTAGGAAAATCGTCTTCTTAGACAAAGTGTGTTCTAACACCTGTGTCAATGAAATGCATATTAAATCAAGCATTTCCCAATCAGTTACTGAATTAACACAAACTATTTCGAAATAACAGGTTCCATTCGAACATTTCTTCAGCCTTCTATCTACCAACATACACCACATGGAATATAGTTACCGATTGAATATACCTATCAGATAATAGAACGCTGGACATCAAGTTCCTGAGAGAAACGCCAGAGTTATGCCAGCCTTTCCAGTATTTAGAAATAAAATAATTCGAATATTCCCAACGGGCCTCAGAGAGTATTAGGTAGGAAGAATAAAAAATATTTCTTCTCAGAATTTATAACAATTCACAGATTGTCTTCAACGGGTTCAGAACTGTACAGTGCATCCCATTTTGGGTGAGACAGCTAGGTTTCTCGCTTCTCGATAGAGCCTTGGGGTTTTCACGTTCCTGTCCTACTTTTTCGTGAAACTCAAGTTGGTCTAATCAGATTGTGCATAACTGTTTCCGTTCAAAAGATACAGGGTAATTTTGGAAATTGATACTTTTCGGACTACTTCTTTATCTCCGAAGTTATTAGAAATAATGCTGAGGTAAAAACTACTTCTGAATCAGAATTCTGCGTATAATCCAGTGGCGTACTCATTTTTTTTTTCGGGGTATGGTTTAGAAGATTCAACACAAACTTATGTTTTTTTAAATGGAACACTATGTGTATTATTACTTCGTTGAATTCGTTATTTTTTTTCTCTTCAAAATGATATATGACACTATGTAGGTAGGATGTTCAGAAATGTTAAAAAAACACTAAAAATCAAATCAAATAATGATGATTTTTTGTTAATGGGCAATGGATTTCCCATAGAAAAGAAGAATCAATAATAATAACAATAATTTATAGTGATGACAGCTAGATCAGATTGGTTTTTTCCCTCCAATGCCTACTTGATAAAACAATGCTCCCAAATGCATAGTAACCATAATAACAACAAGGATGTTTGTGTCATCAATGACCTACTATTTTCAAAAATCGAAAGTAATAATCCTCTTATTGAAACATAGAAAATTCATGGCCCATTTACAAAAAAATCATCATTATTTGACGTTTTAGTGTTTTTTTAACATTTCTGAACATCCTACCTACATAGTATCATATATCATTGAAGGGAATAACGTTGAAGGGAAAAAAATAACGAATTCAACGAAGTAATGATATATAGGGTGTTCCATTAAAAAAAATATAGGTTTGTGTTGAATCTTCAAAACCATACCCCGAAAAAAATATTGAGTACGCCACTGGATTCTACGCAAAATTCTGATTCAGACGTAGTTTTCAGCTCAGCATTATTTCTTATAATTTCGGAGATAAAGAAGGGGTCCGAAAAGTATCAATTTCCAAAATCACCCTGTATCTTTTGAACGGAAAGAGTTATACAGAATCTGATTAGACCAACTTGAGTATCACGAAAAAGTAGGACAGGAACGTGAAAGCCGCAAGGCTCTATCTTAAATAACAAGCGAGAAACCTGGCTGTCTCACCCAAAATGGAATGCACTGTACTGAGTTCAGTTTAGTTGTCAATTGAGTTTATAAAAGCTGAAGGAAAAGATTCACAGAAAATTAAGGCGAAAAAAATGAAAGGAAAAAATCTGACCGAAAATAATTTTCGTTTTGTAATTCCATCGAGAAGAAACTGAGTCGATCGAGATCTGCAGCATTTTTGGCATCCAATTAGTTCGAGAGATTCCAGATTCCGATTATCTGTTCAGATTTCAACGAAACTAAAAGTCGACCGACTTCGATTGTTTGGAGTTTTCGTAAGAGCAACATTGAAAAATATCTTCCGAACATTCTGACCTACGAACAGGATTCCTCAACTTGTTAATGAACAATAAAAGAGACCGAATACGAAAAAGAAATGCTCGAACCTTTCCGATAAAAAGGGGATCGCTTGTCAGGTTATTTAGAGGAGAAGCAACCGAATTAAATTCAAAGCACAAACATAAAATTCCAAAATTTATCAGGTAGACACCGGACTTAACATGCTTGCCATCTTCAAGAATGAAAGAAGCGGAACGTTATTGCTGCAGACGAATGGTAATTCGACCAACCTTTTGGACAGACGACTAAAAGTTTGGCTGAAATCTCCCTCTACACCACTTAAAATATATTTCAAATTACAACTCCGAAAACCTGATAGGAATATACATAGGCGTACAACTCTGCTTCCGCCGTTTTTTTCCGAAATTCGAGGCTTTATTGTAAAAACTGGTCACACATTTATGATTCAAAGTATTGTCCATCCCTTGCCAATACTTTCTCCCATCTTTCGTGCAGCGTACGAATCCCGCGTTGAAAAAACTGGTCATCTTTCGAAGCGATCCACGAATGGATCCAATTTTTTACTTCTCCATGAGACCGGAAGTGCTGGTAAGTCAGAGGCCTTGTGCCAGTGATCGAAACAAGTGATAGTCGGAGGAAGCAACGTCTGGAGAATACGGCGGGTGGGGTAGGACTCCCCTTTTCTACGTTTCCAAGTATGTCTTGGCCACTTTCGCAATCGGTTGAGCATTGGCATGCTCTAAAATCACTTTATCATGTTTCTCGTTGTATTGCGGCCATTTGTCTTTGAATGCTCGGCTCAAATGCATTATTTGCATTCGATAACGATTGCCAGTAATTGTTTCAGCCGGTTTCAACAAATCATAACACACTACACCGAGGTGGTCCCACCAAATACTGAGCATGATCTTGGAACGGTGGATATTCGCATCGGCCGTCAACGTGGAAGCATGGCCAGGATATCCTCATCATTTTATGCGCTTGGGATTATGATAATTAATACATTTTTCGTCTTTAGTCACAATGCGATGCAGAAATCCCTTTCGTCTTCGCCTTGCAAGCAGCTTTTCACAAGCAAACAAAGGCCGTTCAACACCTCTCGGCTTTAACTCGTAGGGCACCCAATTTCCTTGTTTCTAAATCATTCCAATGACTTTCAGTCGTTTTGAAATGGCTTGTTGCGTCACTCCCAATGATCCTGCCAATTTTTATTTGCTTTTGACCCGAGTATTGATCTAGTAATGCCTCCAATTCTGCATCTTCGAAAAACTTCTCTCTACTACCGCCATGCTGGTCTTCCACGTCAAAATCACCCTTCTTGAAGCGTTGAAACCTCTCTCGGCACGTTCTTTCATTAATAGTGACCCTACCATAGGTATTTGAGAGCATTCGATGATCCTCAGCTGCAGTTTTGTTTATATTGAATCAGACCATTAAAACCTCCCGCAAATGACGAGAATTTGGCTCGTAAGCTGACATTTAATCGAGAATAACTTTTGATGATGCAGACACAAATCGACTAATATTTTGATGGAATTATGTTAACAAATACCTAAGCTCATTGTATGACATCTTCGATCTATTTATTTCAACTACCTCTTACCGCTACAGCCATATATCACAAAACGGTGGAAGCAAAGTTGTATACCTAATAACTTGATGATTTTTTCGTGTACATTTTTTCAGAAATGTTTTCTATATTTGATCCTCCCATTTTCAGTGCTCTGGTTGGTTAAAAAAATCATTGGCAATGAATTCCTCGAACGATTTTCAGAATTATTCGAAATAAAAATGTAGGATGAAAATTTAAGTAAGATAGAAGATATCATTCGCACTTGAACAATATTTAATTCTAGTTACTTCCGATTTTTATAACCAACTATTCTTCAAGATCGTTCACTATTATTTCACCAGAATAATCTTTAAATTTAATAATTGAACATTTGATAATATCATGAAAAACTCACTTCAGAATTAAGTGAGGAAACAATTTTTCAGACTTGGATGGATTTGCTGTGTCTATGACTTAAAATTCGAAGGTCGAGCCAATTCAGAAGTTTGCCAAACAGAACTGTATCTTCAGTGTCTATCTCTCCAATGTTCCCAAGAACAGGTTCTCTAATTTCAATTATAAATGTGAGATTGATGAAGATCGATATAAGTTGGAGTATGATTCCTAAACATCCTGACTTATGAATATATTGCTAGGTTTATATCTATGATGTAGCAAACAAGCCATCTCATCTTTTGGATCAAATAGTTTATTCCTCTTCTTAGCGTGCCAAAGAGGATGATCATGATTTTTCGAAAAGGTTTTTTTCAAATTCAGGACAAGCATACACGACTGAATTAAACTATCTCACTTTCCTTTTTTCGCGATATTTACAAATTGTATGAGGTCGACAAATGTATAAAATATCAATGCGAATAATAGTCAACTTTCTAGGACGATGGTAGTGCTTTGCATAAGAATTTCGCACACAGGAGCAGCAGTTAGCTCATCGTGTTGAATACACTTTTCACGTTCAGCTTCTTCAAAATGATTTCACAATTTTATTGTTACTTTATTTAAGTAGATCGCGGTAAGAGATATTGTTCTAGATTGAAAACCGCACTGCTATAGGGCAACAATGTCAGAGGTGGAGAATGGACATTTATGCAGAAACACACTTCCGATATAAGAATGTATGAATGTTTCATTGTAAGTGCCTCTTTCGCAAATATTAAATTGAATTCGATGAATAACATTGGATTCGTCTTACTTTCATATATTCCATAGGAGTATTTTAACAGAAAGAATGTCATACAAGGTAAAAACATACCTTCACCAAAACTCCCCATGTGATGACAATTCCTATTCTAATCTCAGTTGGATCATGTCGCATCAAAATGAATCTAGGAGCTGAAAATTTCAACGATTCTGGTCAGAATGCTAATGGTTACGCAGCCACATTAGATAACTGCATAATGATATGTTGACTGTGTTTGAAATCAAAATAGTTTTTGAACAGGTAGTGAATACTTAGGTGGGACCAAGTCAGGTAGATTATGAGGGTTAGGTCAGTATTCCTTGGATTATGACTATAACAACGCATTATGTCTGTTGAGCTCTGAGATTTTGATCTTATCGGGTATCTCTTTTTTTACAACACTTCAACAGAAAATGTCAGAATTATATCCAACGTGATATAGTGTATAATCTTCATTTTACTTATGTGTGGTACATCTTCTGAAATGTACCCCAATGGAAACGTTCTTCAATTGTTTCAATATAATCTTTGTGAGAAACATAAACTGCATACTGATTAATTAAACGCGTGAACACCAACACCAAAAATGTTGGATGAAGTAAACGAACAGAGCAAGAGGAATCCCATAATTAATCTCGCACAAGTTTTGCAGCCTTCTTCAGGGGAATTAGACGAAAAACATCTTCTACGAAGAACAATGATATATCAATATTTGACAATGGGTGTAGGAGAAAAATGTTATTTATTAAGACTTCGTTTAATTGCTAACTCATTCTTGTTGCTGTGCGGTTTAACTGTAGACAGTTCAAATCCCACATGAATAAAAAACAAAATTTTCGTAAATTTTTTTATTTGTGATGGGATTATTCCACCCGAGACTGCAAACGTCAATATTTGTCGGCTCTGAGTCCGGCATTATATTTTGAAATGCATTTTTCTCGATCGTCATAAT
Source organism: Harmonia axyridis (assembly GCF_914767665.1). NCBI lineage: Eukaryota > Metazoa > Arthropoda > Insecta > Coleoptera > Coccinellidae > Harmonia > Harmonia axyridis. Next base: position 6,777,795 of record NC_059508.1, read on the forward strand.
GACTTTTCAAAAAATCACCTTGAATTCATTCGACGAAAACATATATAACCATTTGAATAACATTAATCTCTGTTCGAAATCTATGGAATGCATAAGTAGTGCATAAATAAATAAATGAGACATCCCAGACATATTCAATTTATTTATAATACGCCATAATTGTTAATCTTCCCAGAATATTGTCTGATTATTTAATCGTATCCTCAATCGTGGTAATTTATTGTATCGAATCGAAATTGGAGAAGGATTAAAAAACATACCGAATGAATGAATATTACTGGTATAATGTATTTTAGGCCCATGAAGAGCATAACAAATTTTTATTGAATAACATACAAATTTTTAATTTAAGGAATTTTTATCAATTTTCAAACTCAAGTAATTAAGGATATATTCACTACTAATTTGAATTTTGAGTGTTTATTCACCGAACACATCGCTTTATCATTTGGCCACAATGTTGGTAATTTTCCAACTTTGGAGACGTTTGAGTCTCAAACGATAAAGTTTGACTCATTAGTGACGAATCCATCCTTCAATTCTATTCTGTCCGTCCGTCCAACCGACCGACCGTAAACACTATAACATTCGACCGGAAAAATCTATATTAGGCCAATTGAAAAGTCCCCGGTCTGATGCACAGATGGCGGTGCTAGTATTAAATCCATATGATTTTCAGTTTAACCTTCAAACGATACGTGTCAAAATTTGACATCAGTCCGACTATTGGTTTGTGAGATATTGCGTCGTGAGTGTAGCTACTTTTGTTGTCCGAGAAAAGATGGAAAAAAAAAATTTCGTGCGCTGATGAAATATTGCTTTTTGGAGGGAAAGAATACGATTGAAGCAAAATCTTGGCTTGATGAAGAGTTTCCGGGATCTGCACCAGAAAAATCAACCATCTTTGATTGGTATGCTAAGTTTAAACGGGGTGAAATGAGCACCGAAGACGGCGAACGCAGTGGACGCCCAAAAGGGGCTGTCAACGACGAAAAAAAAGTATAATTTTGAATGACCGTGAAGTGAAGTTGATCGAGATATCATTCACGAATATTTGTACATGAAAAAGTTGTGTGCAAAATGGGTGCCGCGTGAGCTGACAATCGATCAAAAGCAACAACGTGTTGATGATTCTGAGCAGTAGTGTTTGAAGATATTTAAGTGCCATAAACCTGAATTTTTGCGTCGATATGTGACAATGAATGAAACATGGCTCAATCATTTCACTTCGTAGTCCAATCCACAGTCAGCGTAGTGGACTACACACGATGAACCGAATTCAAAGCGAGGAAAAACACAACCGTCAGCTGGCAAGGTTATGGCATGAGTATTCTGGGATGCGTAAGGTGTAATATTCAATGATTACCGCCAAAAGGGCCAGACCATAAACAGCGATTATTATATAGCGTTATTCAATCGGTTGAAGGATGAAATCGTTAAAAACCGGCCCCATTTGAAGAAAAAAAAGGTGCTGTTTCATCAAGACAATGCGGCGTGTCACAAATCAATGAAAACAATGGCAAAATTGCATGAATTGGACTTCGAATTCGAAATACAAAGTGATATTTTCAACATGAACACTTGAAATGAGAAAAAATGATTCCGGACCTTGGCATGTGTCAATTATATCCCAAGTTTCAATAAATTCCGCCGATAAGTTTGGTTCTGATGGTGGTTTCATTATTTCTATGAACATACAACCTCACCGTGTAGCTTTCTAATGAAAAGCAGAATAGTTATTTATAATACAAGTGCAGAAGGCATTGATATTCTTCCACGAGTTCAAAATTCAAAAACGAGCCACGAAGTGGCGAGTTTTGGAATGAACGAGTGGTAGAATGAGCCTTCTGTACGAGTATTATACATTATTTTCTCTAATTCATTGCATTTTCATTGAAATTAATTAAATATTTCCATAAATATAATTTAGTGATTTTTGCATTGAAAAATGTTGGTTGGCAGAACTGATTTCTTTAAGGCAGATTGATGAATTGACAGATAAAGCCGTTGCGGAAAGTTCGGAGTGCCAACATAGAATAATAAAATATAACCATAAAAACAGTGCGTTTCTGATATATTCTCGCACGATTTTGTTCTACAAGATGTGGAAGAATGAACGGAATAACCACAGAATTAGAGAAATTAATATTTTGCAGTCAATCCGTACTCACCTAGTCCTACTCTACCTCTAAAAAGAGTATGTACAGTTACTCCCGGAGTACCCTGTATATTTTCATGACATGTCAAAGATCAGGAAGTTTTCGATTCAGATATTTTTTAGAATTTTCAGAATGCGAAATTGAACAAGAGCCCAAAAGGTCCTGATTTCATTTCAGAGCATGTCTTATTTTAGTTTTTCATTTTCAATATCAAACCTTTGGAATTAGTCGCGGAGATAAATTTTAAGCCCACCCTGGATAAAGTTAACATTTTGGAATATCTAAAATTAAAAATTGAAATAGAGAACTTATTGTTCAGGGAATATGATTTTTTTGAAATTGTCTAATGATGACGGGATTTTTTTCAATTGATATTTATTCCTGCAAGATTCGAGATAGTTTGCGTTGAAAAAGGAAATTGAAAAACCATAGTGTAATATGCGGTGTATTCTAATGATTACAACACAATATTTCTACTAGTTCCTAACTTGATAGACGAAAGCGATAGTAGAGTCTCTAATTTTCAAGGTCGAATTAATATTCCCATCAATACTTCTAAGCAGAACTTTCCACCCTTCGTAAGAGAAACAGTGGTGTATAAAAAATAAACAAATGTAGATTATTCAAACGGAGGAGACTGAACTCGAAACTAAACCAATCTGTGTATTATAGGCTCTTCGTTTCTGCCTCACAATGACCATTATTGATATTTTTTCGATACAGTTACCGAATAATAAAAGTAATTTCAATTCTTTGAATCGATCGAAATAGACTCTTAAGTGATACAACCTTGAGTGTCGTGTACAACGACGATTCGTACATATGATAGCGAAAGTGGTTAGTGTTTAATGTCTGATTTTATTGTTCGTTATATTCTTTTCTTATGACACCCAACAGACAGTACCCTCAGCATACTCACCTCCATTATCTATTCTAATTGCTTTCTGTGGCTTGAGAAAGGATTCAAAAGAGCCATGGTTCCGTTAAGCTGATTATGTACGAGTTATAATAACTGAGCCAGAGAAAGTTACGATAGCTGGATACATCGTCAAGCTTCGATTTTGATTTCATGTATCTAATCCACTGGAGTTTTTTTCATGGAACGTGCATCCCAGAACATTTCGTTCTTTCTCGAATAGTATTCGATTAATGTGATAGAGAAAATTGAATTTGCTGGAAAACAGGTTTATATATGATACCCAAAATATTTAGTTTTCAAGAAGATACCTAAGTGTTCGATTCTCTCGATGCCATCACATAATAATATTATAGTTTTCTAATTCACTATTCAAGGAATTCTGCAATACTACATATTTGATATAGAAAAAAAATTCTTCTTCCCTCAGAAATTTCTACACAAATCGAATGATAGTGTTGACTTTATTCCATTAAAAGCTTATTTGATATCGATTCAATAATTTAAGGGGCAAAAAACCAAGGGATTATTTAAAAGAATTGTATTGTTTTCAATAGCCGATTGCTAAATTAAGTTTATTATTATTATATTGAAATTATTTAAGAAACACCCTTTCTGCAGTGTATGAAATGGGTAAAACTAAAACAACTACCAGATATCAGATAGGTGTTTCAGTCACCCATATTGAATTCTTAAAATTATAAGGAGATTAATAAAACAATAATTGAATAATGAAAAACAATTGTTATATAATTTAAGTATATTTGGAATTATAATATATTTTAACATTTTATCAATTTATTCAACCTATCTATCTCTTCACCTAGTGTATCAACACTTTTTTTCAGGGTAATATTTTTCAACAGTGCATCTTCGAGTACAGCTTGTAACTTTCTGTTGATATCCAGAGAGAGTTCCAGAGTTAAATTTTCATCTGCAACCCTTGAACTATACATTGACGCCATAATACCGTTTAGTTTAGCCAAATCTGCTTTTGTATTGTCCATTTTATCTGAGGTTAGAGTACCTGCTTGTTCCCTCAACATGTAAACTTGAAGAAGTTTCGATTTTTTCTGTAGTTCAGCAATCAGGGTGTTAACATGTTCTTCCAGAAAATCGATCTTTTCAGATTTTCTAGCACTTATCCTTTGTAATTTAACTATATGTTCTATCAGGGTTTGTCGATTTATTTCTGCATCAGGCTGTATGACCTTAACATTTTCTTCACTGTATCCTTCACTACTCTTCTCAATAGCACCACTAAGCGATGACCTAGAGGAGCTAGTACTTCTATCGGCGTTCTTATATTCCTCCAAACTCTTTCTGCAACTATTCAGCTCTTTTTGCACCTCCTTCAAGGACAATTCGTATTTCCTTTTGATGATAGTGTTTTCTCCTTTCTGATCGTAAAGCTCTTGTTTTAATTTTGAATTCTGTTCTTTTTCCTCACTAAAATTTTTCCTTAATAGGTCAATTTCGTCCAGGTACTTCTGTTTTTGTTCAGAAAGTTGTCCAAGGAGCATAGCAGCTTTCGTTTCATGCTCCTTTGTCGATCTTTTTATATGAGTTTGTTCGGAGGTCAACTGATGAATTCTAGTTTCTAGGGCGGTAAATTCAGATTGAAGTCTCACGTTTTTATCTGTTAATTGTTGGGTAAACAATAAGAGTTCCGCTTCCCTGGTTCTACACGCTTCAATATCACTTTCTAGATCGGAATTTCTACATTTCAAAATGGTCATTTGCTCTTGGCATGCTTTCAATTGTTCTTGTTCATTGAGGAACTGGAGTTTGTACTGTTCTAACTGGGCAGTCTTCATTTGCAAATCAGCAGAATACTGTAATTGTTGGTCAGCGCAACCTCTCAATTCACTCAATTTCTGCCTAGATTCTAACCTTTCCATTTCCAGTTGTTGAACTCTTTGTGAGAGGTCGTTATTTTCTTGTAACATGTCTTGGTGTTTTGACTGAAGTCGTTCTAAAGAGGTTTGCAAAGTTTTCACTTGGTTTTCTCTGTCGTCCCTTTCGTGTTTCATCAGGATAAGAGCAGCTTGTTGTTCTTTACACCTTTGGTCCAGTAGAAAGGCTTGATTTTCTTCCGAATATTTGTAAGATTTTATAGATTCTTGGGCTTCCCTTTTCACTTGTTCCATCTGATCACCTGATTCCAGGAGTTTCTTGTTCAGGCTATCTATCATTTTTTGACTTTCTTTATGCTCTTCTATTTCATTTTTCAAATTGTTTTGGCACCGTTTCAGTTCTATTTCTAATGTGGCAATATCGTTCTTCTGACGCTCGAATTCTTGTTGAAGTGCTTTTTGTTCGTGAACTTTGTTATCGAACATTTGACATATTCTTGCCTTTTCCGATATCAGAGTTCGTACTTTATGTTCTTGAATTTCTTTTTCTCTTTTCATTTCTTTGTAATGCTTTTCCGCTCTTTCCCTGGATTGATTTTCCGCCAAAATCTTTTTTTCGCCGACTGCGTATTTAATAACCATATTTTCCTTTTCTTTGGTAGCATCATCTCTTTGTTTTTTGGCTTTGTCAAGAACTTCCGTAAGTTCTTTGTTGGTTCGATTCGACTCGCTGTATTTTTTCTGCAAATTTCTATATTCTTTCTCCAAGTCCTCGAATTTAGAGAAATAAAGAAAAGCAAGTTCTTTGTATTTCTCCAAGTCTTTGTTATCGTCTGTTGATGATGATTCATTCGTTTCTTCTTCGGAGTTTGTTGTTGGAGTGTCATTATCAATCACAGCGTATTCTTCTAGGATATTGGAATGTTGGGTGGGTGGATCTTCTGAATTTTCCGAAGACACGTCGTCTTTTTTGAGACCAATCTCGGCGTTTTCGAACATGAAAAAAATGTCACAGAAGTCATCGTCGCTTTCTAAAGTGTCTGGAATAATGTCCGATCTAGTGCCCATATCCTCATTCAAATTCCTTCAATCATTGGTAGTTGGCTGAAATATTGAAAAATTTATGTAATCATCTTTAATTTCAGTTTTCTATGGGAAGAACGATGAATACTTGAATGAACTTGTGGGCAGGCACTAGATTCGACAATTTTTACTCTATTTCCTTTTTTCAGTTGAGCTCTTCGGGGCCATCTATGTGATATTGAATTTAGGCGATTTGGTTCCCATTGAGAATTAGAATTGTATAGGAATATGTTTATGAATATCACCCCGCCCAAAAATTCAAGTGTAGGGAATCATGAAATGCAATAGATTTTTATGATGAGAATATCTTGGATTGACACGTTGAGTTTTTGTTGAGTGTCAAAGATCTAGGTTAGCCTTATTAATTACTACAAGACTTAGAAATATCTCCTTCCTAAAATGGAATGAGCTATTGTGAAAACCGTTCCCTGAGTTATTGTTGTTGATCAAATGGAAGATAGTCGTAGATTATGGAAATACACTCGATTTCAGAGATAACCGTCCGAGTTTGCTCAAGCAGTGAGTGGTGATAATGATGTGAAAAAATATACATTCGATTCATTAACGAGCCTACCTTTATTCAAACTGCTCGGATCTGATCTCCAAAATAATAAGCGTAAGCGGTTAGACCAGGATTCAGAAGTATTCCCATTATAAAAAACCTTCAAAACCATTGAACGTCATTCGATTATCTATGCCTGAAAACATTTATTATGATAGGATACTAGTCAATTATAGGGGATTGATGAAAATTGAGGAGAAAAGTCAGAATGGAATGAAAGGGATGCTTCTTCACCCTACGAGATACTAAACATATGTTTCGGAACGCACAAAAAATACAGGCTCTCTAATTTCGTCGTAAAAAACTCGGATAACTCGAATTATAAATATATACCGAGTAGTAAAAGGGTTGACCTTAAAGTCAGGTACCTTTGAAGGTAGTTTATTTCACGAACGGAAGCTTCAGCTTCGGGGTTTGTTGTTATATTCGGTCGAAATACCCTAATAGGGTGATGTTTTTATGGGAATAGTTCGTTATTCAGATTGGATTTTTGAAGAACTGGAACAGGAAATGAGTTATCGACTTAGGAAATGTAATTATCTAGGTGACATACTATTTTTATCCAAGTTTTGAAATAATCTATTTCGAACAAATTCTCAGATCTCCACTTTTGGATTATACAGTCGCGGTAACTCCAAAATCAATAGTGTTCCTAGGTTGTTTGTTTACAACATCGAAAGCAGAATGAGATAGATTAAAATGGCGGTATGTGCTTTTATCGATTCGAACGTGTAAATACGTTTTGCAAAACGCATTCTACAGTGTTAAACATACACAAAACATTGAGGATGCATCGGATTGAACCAAGGAAATTTTTTACGTACGTTTATATACAGGATGTCCGATGTGACTCAGTCATGGGTGGCGTTCTGTCGCTGGTGATGGTATTGATGTGTTACCCGTATGGATTCACTTTTTTTCGTGAAATACAGACGGAACAGAATTGTGTATTTGTCACGTAAATGAACTACACAACCGACACGAAACGTTGAACCATTCTGAAAACGAAGTCGATTATGCCTCACCGCAAAATGTCTAAGGAATGTACCGTAACTGAAGATCACAAATTCAACAGTTAATATAATACTTTTATCCCAAAATACTAGGTGTTGTACCTACTAGAGATTGTGGAGTATTCAGCGAAAACGAATTCTTAGTGAAAGTTGATGGTCAGGTATGCCTCAGGCAGTCTAGACAACAGTTGCATCTTTCTTCTGGTTGCTGAAGCAACTCGATCGACCACTGTATACCGACAAGTGGGGCTTGATAAAATTATACTTTTCCGAGTTCAAGATCTCACACCAGTTATACAACAGAAAATATATTTCAAAATATCAATCCTATATATAACTATATTACAGAAACTTGGCTTACACGGAAGTAATTAATGAGGCTTATTCATTTAAATACGATCATTCGTCTGTTTCTACAAAAATAAATTAAAAAGATATGAAGAGGTAGTTGAAGAAGTTCTTCAAAGTTCGAATGAAGCGTTGGTTTTGTAGGATAAACGAATTTTTGAGAAAAATTCCATTTATTCAGATGAAGGCTGATGAGTTTAGTTGATATCTCTACTGTCTTCTCAGCGCGTTTTACCACTGATTTTGAAGTATTTACTGGTCTAAAACCCCGGCTTAATATAATTAAAATCTATTGTAGAGAAATGAGATATAATTATCGATCATTTCCAGAGAAAAGCTGATAAAAAGTGCGCGAACTTTCTTAGCGCCAGTGTAGTTTGTGCAGAACAGCGGCGTCATGTTATTTTTCGGCTTTTTATATATTAGATTTTCTTCGGGATCTGAAATTCATCCATTCTAAGCACAAGTTCAAATCTCTCCTGAACCATCTCAATCAGCCTTAGGATAGATGAAGTCAAAGTGCATTCTTCAAGGTTCTCTACCTCAAATCAAGTTATTTTAAATCTGATAGGTATATTTGTATTCAGATGTATTATTCGAATGATTTTGTTGTTATTACTTGAAAAAGGTTTTGCATCAGCGCCAGTGCTTATGCTGCTTGAACCATTGATAATGGGGCATATAAGATTGATGAAAAAAGGAATTTTAAATCAATGCGTTCCAGTTACAGTACACCCCCACAAGCCGGCTTTAGTTCGTTTATATTTTCTATTCTGATAGGACGATAGAGGAAGCTTGAAAGCGTGTACACTTTCCTTGAATATACTGGTTTGTGTTTCTGAAACTTACAGGATGCCGTGTGTTACAGTACCTTATAGAGCGCTAGTATCACTCTTTAACACTGATACTGCTTCGAGACATTCTCGCTAGAGGGCTCTGGGATTTATATCCCGTATCGTCGTATCCAGTATTCGATCTTAAAAGAAGTTTTTTTCTTAAAAAAATAGCCCTTGATATGAATACTCTCCTATTTCTCACCGCTGACATTGGAAACAGCAAGTATATATTGAAATATCCCAACGAACACACCAAATTTATTCAGAAATTTTATGGAATCATTCAGTAGAAATACACAACGATAAAATCATAATATGATGAAGAATAATTTCATATCGACATTGAAAATTCAAGTAAGTGGATAATTCAATGCTACTATTGGCTGGAAACATAATTCATTGATTTGTGAATCTCATCATCTAGAAATACAATATATAATTGAGAATTAACCTTGATAAATAGAATTTATAGCAAAATCATTACATCTAGAAGAACTGAAACCGCTCCTGAATGAGATGAGAAACAATAGTGTACTTCCTGTATCGCTAAAAAATTCAAACTATTCAAATAACTCAATGCATAGCTGGAAAGATAATGAAAATCTGAATTCTGAAAATTCATTTGAAGTCAAAAATGATGGGAATTCCTATTAAAATGATTATAAAAGGTATTTTTCATTTAACTACTACTATTCTCAACAGTATTCTGCGAAAGAACATACATAGTATTAATCAACCTGTGAAATATCCGAGTGACGTTCATAAAAATATGAAATTCTCATATCAATTCTTCGCAAAATTAATTGGAATAATGAAAAGCAGAGCCGTATCTAGGTATTATTGCGCCTGTGGCAATATATCAGACATTTTCGAAGATCATTTTTCATCCATTATATTTTCTCATAGTATTTTTTTGTACATGATTTGAGTCATATATTTTCGTTAAAGTGATATATACATAAATACGTCTTAATTGCACGGCTTCTAGCATCTCTATCGCGATATATTAATGTGGAAAAAACCTATGTTCGTTCGCTTATGAAAATGACCTGATACCATCTATAGGCAACACATCAATCTCGGCTCCGTAAAATTCATGTTATCAATAGATTCTTTTCGCTCAAGTGACAATTTGATAAATTTATAGTTCTTCTTGCGCCGGTTATCATCGTTGAATAATTAAAATAGTTCATATTCATCTGAGGAAATATTATTTCATCTTCATCTGAAATCATTAGTGTTTTGTATCATCATTAAATAGACTAAGTTTAGATTGTGGATGAATTCTTGTTCGGAGAATTTAATCATTTTCTGAATTGGATCAGAAATAATATTCTTATCCTTTCAACCCCTTCATCCCTAATAGGTATTACTTCTAAAGCATCATCTTCAAAATCGAAGAGCGCAACAAGAAATATTAAGGTAGTAACTTTAAAACAGCTGTTTTTTGGTCTATTTTATTATTATTGTAGATTACCGTAATTTATTTCGTGAAATATCGTGTCTATTCAATGACCATATTACCAACCTACTTGAACAGACTCACTCGGCTTTTATCGATGTTCATGGCAATGAGTTATTTTTTCTTTTATCACTTGTGGACCCATGGGCTCTGTCCATTTTACCTAATTTATTTTATTAGAACTGTTATTGATGAGAAGGTCGTAAGTATGGAAATTTCAATTCAGTTCTTTGTTTGTAAAGGTTGTTTATTCAAATTCTAGTTTTTCTTTCAATATACCTCTATCTCTCTTTTTCCATGCGGAACTATCTGAACTATCTGAACACTTTTGGTCGATTATTTTCAATAATAATTTCAATAAGAAATAAATAAAAGATCATAGTGTAAATTTTGCAGTGTTTTTCCCTACTTTACGATTTCTGGCGATTTACTAATACCAAAAATAGCATTAAAGAAATTCGTTCGAAAAATTTAGCAATATTTTTCTATGAAACTTTTTGGGTTGGCCCAAAATTCATTTAACCTTTTCCATTTATGTATCCGATCTGGTTTTTTCAATGAATAATAATATATAGACATCCACTAAAACCACATATTCACATGTATGAGTAGAAAAAAATATACAAAAGGTACAGGATATGTCCAAAATATGAAATTCCAAAAATTATTTCATTGTACATGATGTATTTCGTGACATTCTCTACTGACTATATGATGCAAATAATCAATTTGCAGTGCATGCCTCTCTTTGAAATATCATGATGGCAAAAACGTGGAAATAATAAAAAAAAATGGTATGTACATCAAAAACGTGAAAGCAGAACAGTAGAAATAGTAACCAATTTAAATTTTCCTTTGTGATACAAATTCCAAATATGCCGTCATCATGGGCGCCCGCAGAAATTTTTCTCAGTGGGGGCAAAATGAAAATTATTGAAAAACGTCCATGATTGTATAGGCGACATCAGTATTTCGTTTTTATCAATTTCTGTATTTATATTCATAAGAGGGGGGAGGGCTATGCAAAAAAAAATTCAATATCTAGTGATTTTGAATTACTTGGCAAAAAATTGAACAAAGAAAAAAGCATTACATGTTCTTTCGAGTATCTCGTTTCAAGGGCTGGAATCAAATGATCTAAATATGCGAAGTAATCTTCAGCTGAATCTGCTTAATAATTAGATCTATACATTTGTCTACCGCAAATTCGTGGTTTTCCAATCTCTATATTGTGACTAAGCAATAGATGACGCTTTGGAAAAATTTCTGTGAAGCATGCATCATGTTTTCCAAATATTTCAATAATTAAATTTATATGACGGTGAACATCCACAAAATTAATAGAAACACCTTGTAGTGTATTTGCTATTGGTTGCAATATATTTGAATATTTACTTGCTACCGTCAAACAAACCACAAAAGTGAAAGTTTATTGCAGCCCATAACTGAGCAGCTCTTTCTGTTGTTGAAGAATTCATTGAAATTTCTCCAGATTTTAGAGCAGAAAGAGTTTTGAGTGTAGTTTTCAGAGGAAACCCGCAAAGATTTATATTCAGCTGACCAACGAGTTTCACAAGACAAAGAAATATTTGGAATCAGATTTCTTTTCAAAGTACTCTCTCGAAAAAAGACTATAATGTGCTTAACGGTGCCAATGCTATTACGAATTTCAGTAATTTTACTGATGTCATTTATTACTTAATTCAACCTATGGTAGGCACAATGGAAATGAATTACTTTCTTGTACTTATCTCTTATGATCTTTTGAACCCCGTGAATTTCACCAGCCATTGTTGAGCATTCATCATAACCTTGTGCTACAAGTTTGTCAAAATTCAAACCAGATTTTTCCATAAACTCAAGGATTGAAACAGCTATGCAATCAGCATTCAATTTCTTCAATTGTACGAATCCAAGAAACTCTGCATTCACTGTAAAATTTTCATTTTGCTCATGTACATATCGTATTCCAATAGATAACTGCTCATGTCCAGAAATATCAGCAGACTCGTCAGCCATTACACTGAAATACTTCGAAAAATTTGCTTCTTCTTGGATCTCGAAATCTTTATCACCCGCGTCTACTCTGAATTTCAAGAGATCACTAAAATTGCCAGAGTTCTTGGTGCTCTCTCCATGAGGCATATCGTGAGTTCCGCAAAAAACTATTGTTTTTATAATCGGTAAAATTTTTTTTTCTATTTTCTGCAACACTTTTTTTCTTACCTTCATCTATTAAAGACAATAGGAGAGTATATATGACATGAATTTATAAAAAAATTGACACGCATGGAGTGCGTTCGGTTCCATGATTTTTCTTCACCCAAAAAGTGCTCAACGCGTCTAAAAAAGTTTTCAATTCAAAAAATACCTCTGCTATAAGTTACACTTATATGTATACACATGTATAGTAATTCCATTGAAAACCGGAAAATTGTTGTGAATCCATCATTTTCCTTTTTTCCTTGACCTTTGGATTGAGAAAGTAATATTGAGGGAGTTGTGCTGAAAAATGAGGCAATCAAAATCTCAGGGGGGGCCATGGCCCCCCTGCCCCTCCCCCTGCGGGCACCCATGGTCTTCATTCAGAAATTGTCTGATGTCCGAAGTCCTGGGCAAATACATAGAAGTTAATAATTTCTTGTTAATTTTCAATTAGAACCAATTCAATTCCATATCTGGCGAAATTGTAGTTGATATACAAAGAAATATTATCAATAAAACGTTCCTGCTATTTTTACTGCAATTTTCTTTCAATTTCCTTTGTACTCGTCGATATCAAAGGGACAACAATTTGCGCATCAGGAATGTGACATGAATAATGAATGCACTTGTTAAGGGTAAAATTGAACATAATTGAACTTAAATTGATATCATGTCCTCTATAGTGTACCCTGAATTTTTTCAATTTTTCCGTACTCTGGTTTATTAAAATGAAGTCCATCTTGTTGTTTTTTAAAAGTATGTATTGGTGAGTCCTTCCCATCTCATTTAGAAGATCCGCCCTCTCTCGTGGGAGTCAAGGGCGGTCCTAGCCTTACATTTTGAAAGGGGGGGCCCCTTATGGGCTTTTTTTTATGTTTTATGTTTTTTTATGGGACCATTCCATTGTCTGCTTGAAACGCATAGTAACTGTTAGGTGGTTCCATTTTGGGAGGGGGTCATGACCCCCTTGACCCCCCTCCCCCTGGGACCGCGCTCGGTGAGAATGCAGTGTTTCATCCCAGGATCACTGTTGTTATTGTTACTTTTTCAGCAGGAGCGCCAAAATTACTCGAGCCGTCCCTGTTGAACTGTCATCTATGTTCTCCATAGTAGTAGTGTCAGAGTATAATCTTCTGCTCTAACACTTCCCCTCAAAACACGATGTCTTTTTCTTCAGTGAGGTTACCATTCCTAAAATTTCCATACACAATTCGTGTTTCGGTTTGGGTAAATTTTTTGTCAAAATATCTGCTAGCATGTAATCCGTAGATGTTGGATGAAAAATAGGATTTTCTGCAAGCATCAAAGCACTCCGATTATCGTTGAAAACTGAGATATTTCCTAAGTTCTTGAATTCCAAATCTGATAAAAATCGAAGTAAATAAATCGCTTCCTTGGCAGCTTCCGTAAATCCAATATATTCAGCCTTGGCGGATCAAAGTGCAAGAGTTCGTTGTTTATTTAAATCCCATGATACAGGTCCACCGGCGAAAATAAAAGAATATCCAGCATAGATCATCTATGAGTATCAACGAGATTGTTACCCCAATCGGCTTCAACAAATCCTCTTAGAGGCTCAATGTCTGGTTTGTAGATAATACCAAAATTCAGCCTTCCTTTCAAATATCGAAGTACTCCTTTTGCAGCAGTCCAATGGATTTTGTTTGATTTGTCATAGAACTTGTTGAATTTACCTAGACAGCTGGCAGTAAAACTGATATCCGGCCATGTAACCAACTATCGAAATGGAACTTTGTATTCCTCATCACCTGAAGATTGATTTCAATAACTTCACATTCGGATCAAGAGGAGTGTTCAATGGTTTTGATTCGGACATACCAAAACGCAGTAATAAGTCTGTGATATAACCTCTCTGATGTTTCCATTTCGTGAGAATTCTATTCCGAGACAGTAGCCAACTTCTTTCATATCTTTGAGTTGAAATATCCAACAAAGTTTATTCTTCACTTCGAAAATTATTGCTACATTGCGACAAGCAATCAGGATGTCGTCAACATAGATCTTGATTAAAGTTAAATGTTTCCCTTTATTCATTCTATACACACATATGGTAGGTTCAGTTCCAATGGATTTCAATAGTGAGTTCAGTTTTTCATACCAACTTCTTCCGGGCTTGGCGCAGTCCATCTAAAGACTTCTTCAGAAGACAAACATTATTACCACTCTGAAGATCTTCAAGCATATTCTCCGCTTTCGTTTCAATATCGGCCTATGTATATCCGTTGTCGATGATTATTTTGAGAATATCAGTGAGTTGCCTACGTGTTCCATATACAGGGTGGCCATTTGAAAACGAAACAGACGAGATTACAGACGAAATAAAGTTTTTCGATGGAAAAGCTCGGACAGGTCGATTTCTGTTTCGAGGGGGACAACTTTAGATGTAGGTTACGGACGCATAGCGCTTCAACCCTTGCTACTACAACCCTCACCCCCAAATTTTGAATAGGGAAGATGGGGTGAATGATACCTCATTTGAAAGGTATTTTTATACTGATTTCAGCACAGTAATTGTTTTTTCATTTTATGCATTAGTTCTCGAAATATTCTCAACTAAGTATTTGAAAATGAAGTGGTGTTTTCATGGCACTTGTAGTGTTTTGTGAAAAATCGACATTTTGAGCTTCAAAACAACCATGACTGTGGCTTCCTTCATAACTAACTAACGCATGAATATTTCGAGAACTAATGCATAAAATGAAAAAACAATAACTGTGCTGAAATCAGTATAAAAATACCTTTCAAATGAGGTATCACTCACCCCATCTTCCCTATTCAAAAATTGGGGAGGGGGGGGGGTTGTAGCAGCAAGGGTTGAAGCGCTATGCGTCCGTAACCTACATCTTAAGTTGTCCCCCTCGAAACAGAAATCGACCTGTCCGAGCATTTCTATCGAAAAACTTTATTTCGTCTGTAATCTCGTCTGTTTCGTTTTCAAATGGCCACCCTGTATATCTCCTCTTCAAGCTCACCATTCAAATAAGCACATGTAACGTCAAGTTGATGAATTTGCATTCCGAAACGAGCAGCTAAAGCTACAATGAGTCGTATTGAGCTTAATTGCGCAACAGGTGCAAGAGATTGATTGACTGTTGACTGAAACCTTGAGCTACTAGCCTTGATTTCCTTCATTCAAGCGTTCCATCAGCTTTATAGTTGTTCCTCAAAACCATTCGCCTACCCCAAGAGCGTAGAAATACTGAGGGTAATAAATTATTAATACTATAATGGTGGAAAGAAGAGAAATATTGCAATATCTGGGGAATTAATCCGACATTCTATGAATATATAGAAGTTACACAAATTAGAAACGCAGTACTAGATGAACATAATAATGAAGACTAGTACAAGTTCCTTGCAACTGAAATACCTTCACCTTATAACATGTCCTCTTTTTCAGCGAAACCATTCCGAATTCCGTTTTTCGCCTCCCTATCCGCTCCCTAAGAGAGCGGATATGGAGGTGAAAAACACCCTCGAACCTGTTTTTCTCGAATTTTCACATGAAGGACTTCCACTACTAAATAAAGCCTTTTGTAATGTTTGCTACCTAAAAAACTTTCTTCTGATACCAATCTGAGTCTCTTAACAAGAGGATGAGAGGGTGGAAAACACCCTTGCCTTGTTTTTTACATGAAGGACCTCCACAATCAAGATGGAAATTTCAAAGAATTTCTGCTTTTTGAGGAGCTTTCTTGCAATACAACGGAAAATTCCTTAGGGAGGAAATGCGAGGATTAAAAATACCCTCAAACCTGTTTTTTCGAATTTCCACATGAAGAACTTACACTATCAAGATGGGACTTTCAGAAAATTCCTGCTTTTTGAAAAGTTCTCTTTCAATATCACTTAAAAATTTCATAGTCAGGAGATGAGAGGGTGATAAGCACCCTCAAACCAGTTTTTTTTCGAATTTCCATTTGAAGGATTTCCACTATGAAGTTGGAACTTTTTGTAGAATTTCTGCTATTTGTTAGGGTTCCTTTTGAGACCAATTTGAATCTCTTCGCGAGGGGATGAAAGGGTGAAAAACCTCCTCAAACCTGTTTTTTTTCGAAAATACATATGAAGGACTTCCACTATCAAGATGAGACTTTTTGTAGAACTCATGGTTTTTGATGAGCTTTCTTCTGATACCAATTTGAATCTTTTAGCGAGAGGATGAGAGGCAAAAAACTCCCTTGAACCTTTTTTTATCGAATTTTCGTATGAAGGACTTTCGCTATCAAGTTTGTGCTTGTTGTGGAATTTCTGCTTTTTGATAGGGTTCCTTTTGACACCAATTCGAATCTTTCAGCGAGGGAATGGGATGGTGAAAAACACCCTCAGACCTGTTTTTTTCGAATTCCCACCTGAAGGACTTCCACTATGAAGATAGGACTTTTTGTAAAAAGTCTGGTTTTTGAAAAACATTCTTCTGATACCAATCTGAATCTCTTAGCGAGGGTACAAGAGGGTGAAAAACAACCTTAAACCTGTTTTTCTCAAATTTCCACATGAAAGACTTCCACTATCCAAATAGAACTTTTTGTTAAATATCTGTTATTTGAATAACATTCTTCTGATACCTATCTGAATCTCTTAGCGAGGGGATGAGAGGGTGAAAAACAACCTTGAACATGTTTTTCTCGAATTCCCACATGAAAGATTTTCACTATCCAAATAGAACTTCTTGTTAAATATCTGTTATTTAAAAAACATTCTTCTGGTACCAATCTGAATCTCTTAGCGAGGGGATGAGAGGGTGAAAAGCAACCTTGAACCTGTTTTTTTTCGTATTTTCACATGGAGGACTTCCATTATCAAAATGGGATTTTTTGCAGAATTTCTGCTTTTTGATAAGCTGTACTCTGATATCAATCTGAATCTCTTAGCGAGAATTATCTTTGATGAACATAATAATGAAGACTAGTACAAGTTCCTTGCAACTGAAATACCTTCACCTGATAACATGTCCAATTTTTCAGCGAAACCATTCCGTATTCCGTTTTTCGCCTCCCTATCCGCTCCCTAAGAGAGCGGATATGGAGGTGAAAAACACCCTCGAACCTGTTTTTCTCGAATTTTCACCTGAAGGACTTCCACTACCAAATAAAGCCTTTTGTAAAATGTCTACTACCTAAAAAACTTTCTTCTGATACCAATCTGAGTCTCTTAACGAGGGGATGAGAGGGTGGAAAACACCCTTGTACCTGTTTTACTTGTTTTTTACATGAAGGACTTCCACTATCAAGATGGTAATTTCAAAGAATTTCTACTTTTTGAGGAGCTTTCTTGCAATACAATAGAAAATTTCTTAGGGAGGGAATGAGAGGATAAAAAATTACCCTCAAACCTGTTTTTTCGAATTTCCACATGAAGAACTTCCACTATCAAGATGGGACATTCAGAAAATTTCTGGTTTTTGAGAAACTTTCTTTCAATATCACTGAAAATTTCATAGTCAGGGGATGAGAGGGTGATAAACACCCTCAAACCAGTTTTTCTCGAATTTCCACCTGAAGGATTTCCACTATGAAAATGGAACTTTTTGTAGAATTTCTGCTATTTGTTAGGGTTCTTTTTGACACCAATTTGAATCTCTTAGCGAGGGGAAGAGAGGGTGAAAAACACCCTCAAATCTGTTTTTCTCAAATTTACATATGGAGGACTTCCACTATCAAGATGAGACTTTTTTTGAACTTATGCTTTTCGATGAGCTTTCTTCTGATACCAATTTGAATATTTTAGCGAGAGGATGAGAGGGTGAAAAACTCTCTTGAACCTGTTTTTATAGAATTTCCACATGAAGGACTTTCGCTATCAAGTTTGTACTTCTTGTGAAATTCTTCCTTTTGAAAGGGTTCCTTTTGACATCAATTTGATTCTCTTAGCGAGAGGACGAGAGAGTGAAAAACACCCTCAAATCTGTTTTTCTCGAATTCACATATGAAGGACTTCCACTATCAAGATGAGACTTTTTATAAAACTTTTGCTTTTTGATGAGCTTTCTTCTGATATGAATTTGAATCTTTTAGCGAGAGGATGAGAGTGTGAAAAACTCCCTTGAAACTGTTTTCATCGAATTTCCACATGAAGGACTTTCGCTATCAAGTTTGTACTTCTTGTGGAATTTTTTCGTTTGATAGGGTTCCTTTTGACACCAATTTGAATCTCTGAGCGAGGAGATGAGAGGGTGAAAAACACCCTCAAACCTGTTTTTCTCGAATTTACGTATGAAGGACTTCCATTATCATGATTAGACTTGTTGCAAAAGTTATGTTTTTTGATGAGCTTTCTTCTGATACCAATTTGAATCTTTTAGCGGGAAGATGATATATATAATTTCTGTCGTTTATATTTTCACAGTAGAAATAAAGTCGGATATAACTTTTCGGCTGAAGTCAGATGAATTATAGTCAGAAACATGTGAAATAGACTACACGAGTATTCAAGCTCGAAAATATTACTGTATTTCGACAGTTTTGGCCAACTACAACATCAGTTGGTTCTGTTAACAACGCACTAGCTTCATTATCAGAACATAACACAATACAAGATAACATAAATACGCATAGAACAATTCTGATATTTCACTGGAGGTTATTCATACTCAGAATTTCGTAGAATTCTGCTTTTTCTTGTATTGGAGTTGCAAAACTCGTGTAATTAATTAATTAGTTAGTCAAACTTTCCAGGGGTGGATACATAAAAGCAGGTTCGAACTGATGAAGGCTCACACGGAACAGTTATAGACAAATCTCAAAGGTTTGAAGCATTCAAAGAAGAAAATTCATATTTGTAATGTCAAAACCTTTCACACCAATAGAAATGGCCAATGAAATAAGAAGACTCAAAAACAAGAAGGCACCCAGTTACAACTTCATAACGTAACCTAAAAAGTTACCTTAAAAAGTTGTTGTACAACCCACAATAGTAGAATGATGAGCATATCCTTTTTCTCCATCATATGGAAGTATGCTGAGGTTATAATGATAGCCAAACCAGGTGAACCAGAACACAAAGTTGAATCATAAAGGCCTATAAGTATGTTAACAATCTTGGGTAAACTATTTGAGAAACTTTCTCCGAAAAGGCTGAAAGAAGACATGCACCAACTAGTAGGTACTGGACCATCAACTATGTAGAAAACACATGACAGCACATCAAATTCAATGCATCGTAAACACCATCTCAACAATCTCGAAAAACAAATTCTGCTCAACAGTATTTCTGGACTCATCTCAAGCACTCGACAAGGTTTGGCACAACGGACTGCAAATCAAACTTAAGCGACTTCTTCCACAACCATATTACATGATTCTGAAGTCATACTGTTATTTCGTCGTGAAATAAAGAGAAGAAATATTTACCTCTTCCAAAGTCAAATCCGGAGTCCCACAGAGAAGTTTATTGGCACCACTTCTATATATCATCTATATTTCAGACATAACGGAAAATGAGAACACCACCATAGCAACTTCTGCAGACGATGTGGCTTTACTTACATCTCATGAAAACGTCAAAACAGCTTCTGAAAATCTGCAACAACACTAGAAACTAGAAGATCATACCAACCAACTGATTGATCAAATTACAGAAAATCCATTTAACTCACGAAGGTTAAAACAGACTTGGCCAAACATAATTTGATATCATAATCATAACATAACATAACATTCACTCAATACTCTAAAAAGTATATTGTAAATCTCAATAAAGACTCAACAAAATATTTGTAATATTGAAATGATAATATCTGAGTGGAAAAAACTTCTCACTACTCGAGGAAGTTTTATTTATTATTTATTTAATATTTGATAACTCCCAAATCGTATGGAGTATAAGCGAGAAGATATTTTCTGATATATTAGAACGGAATATTGTATGGGTACTTGAATGATATAAGTAGAGTATATTTCAGTAGTGAAATAATTTTATTCAGGTTGGTTCATATCGAAAATTTTCCTCGGAAAATTCGAGAATGGCCAACTGGTTTATTATTTGCAAAAACAAACCTTCGGAATAGTTCAACGAAAACAGCTTTCAATCCTTTTTCCCAGAAATTTCCACTGTTAACAACGTTTTGGAATGTATAGAATTCAAAAATCGAATAAAAAAACAATCCTGCTGCCGTCCAGGGATTTTCTCGGAAACTATGAGAGCTATTCGCATGAATGTTGGTAGCGTCACAATCAACTTACAGAACTCCCAGCTGAAGTTTCAAATCATCAGAAGAGGTGAAGAGGATGAATGCATTTTTCGTTTCACAATTTGATTTTTACTGAATAATGTTTGCCTCTGAACTTTGGGGAGAGAAGTAATATGTTCTGTAATTGTATTGAATTAAATATTTCTCGCAATCATCCTGAATGTTTTCGATGGTTTCAAACGTCACAAAAATATTCATCTAAAGCACACGTGCAAATACCCGGATATTCCCCATGGGCGTAGATCTTTTTTTTCTTGGGGGGTAATTGAAAAGAAATTTTTTGACGACATTGTTTACTCATATCTATAATGTGAGAAAAAGAGGTTTGATGACGAAGTTTGAACCAAAATCCTCGAATTTTTTTTTCATTACCAACACGATTGTTGTTATCTTATACTGGGTGTTCCTGAATTGAAGTTGAATGAAAATGAGAGATTCCTAGGATCATGAAATGGCCCATAAACATTAGCACGCAGATGCTTTGTTTTGGAGATACTGGTTGTTTCTTGTCGTCCTACTTGTTTGTGATGCTTAACCAGTTTATCGAATCTTTATTAATATTCGCTACATAGTTGATGAATAAGTACCAAAACTTATAATCAAATTATTTATCACAGCTACCTAACTGGATCTTTATAATAATTCGGATTTTCCTGAGAATTACTTTAGATAGCTGTTTGAATTTTTTTCTCGAAATCGATTGCAGATACGAAAAGCTACAACAAACCAAGAAGTGTAGTACTGAACCAGAGTTTCTTTTTGAATTTTTCTAAACTACCAGTGGTTCACAAAAAATAATTCTGGAGGAAAGAAGCGGTCACCCTTCCAGAAAAATTCACCCTGTAGATTTGCATTCGAAATTAGGATATCACATGATGAAAACTTGAAATTGGAATATCTATGCCAATTCAAGTTGAATATCTTGTGAAGGGAAAGTGCTTTGGGAGAAAATCTTGAACTTCAAAACCTATATCTCAAAACCACAAAGCGTTTGCGGACTCATGTTATTGCACTTTTTTCTTGAAATGATCCGAGAAATCTATCATTTTCATTTCTACCTCCAATTTAGGAATACCTGTAGAGATCAATTAAAAACTGATGTCTTCACAAATAAATTGCAATTTGAATGAAACACAATAAATTGTACAACCTAGCCTAGACAATTTTTCGATGCGAATTACTCAGTTCAGTTCTTTGATAACTACATATTGTACTTTTGTGACGAGAATAATACAAAAAACCGAAAACAACAGGTAAGTGTATACCGATGATATATGAATGCAAAAATCACAGATGGTAAATAAGGCTCGATGCCGAGAAAGCTGGATAGATAAAGGAAAATAATAAACCTCGGACAAAGACGAGCTCGTAGTTCAATAAAAATACTCATCTTGAAAGCGATAATAAATTCATAAACCGTAAAGGGGTCCGATTTTTCACTAACGTGTCGATTTCAAAGAAAAGCAAAATGATTATTATTGGTTCATTTTATGGAGAAATTTTCATTTTCATCATTGCGAGATTTCTGAATTTTATATTTTGAAAATCTTGGGTGGGGAGGGGGTGGTTACCTCCAGTACCCCCCATTTCTACGCCTTTGATATTCTTAAGCTGCATCGTTATTCGAAAATGTTGGTATGCTTTTATCATAAGCTTTAATACGAGTGGTTGATATTTTTAGGGTAAGAGACATATCTATTGACGTCAATGCTACCAGAAGGTCAAACTTAAGACGCACGTGGAAAAGATTACCATTTCTTATATGAAGAAAATACTTAATACTTTGTATTGTGCGTTATAAAAGGAGCTTTATTATTCTGTTCAGTTTTTCATGAGACATTGAAAAAGAGAAAATCCAGCATAATTGGAATAACATATGAAGAATTATTTCAACGAGGTACTTATCTGGAATCAGGGCTTTTTTCAATAGACCTCTATTATAATGCAGCTTCGTTAGTGGACTACCGACTTCGAAATCTTTTGTTATTGACCCTTATTGTTGGGAAGGGATCAGATGTTAAAAAATCCAAACAAACGAAAATGCAACTGTCACACGTGTCCAGTTGACGTCATGACAACCTATTTCGTTCCTAATTCCGTGATCAATTATTCGGGTTCTTAGAGTATGCAAGTCCAATCGGCCAATATGCCCCACCTCCTTTCTCCTGAAGGCCATGGATACAAAATAAACAACAATATAAGGGAAAATCTGAAGCTCTATAAAAAACAGATTGCTTATTGGGCGGGTATAACCTGTAGACGCCCTTCATCTTCTCCTTGGAGAGGTGGAGGGCACTCTCTCCGCTTAGGAGATTATTCTAGCAATGTTTGGTGACATTGGGGGGCATGTCTCCATATGTTGGGTTGATGATGCAAAAAGTTTAATCCTCCACTGTTGAGTGTATATCGGCTATGTAGAGGGGGCGAATTGTTGTGGTCTGTTTGGGGGGAACATGCAGGGGATATACTCAAGGAGGGGTGCTGCCTCCCCTATTGTGGAGCTTGGTCATGGATGATCTCCAGGAGAGGCTCGCTGAAAGTGATTTGGATACTCGCGTATGCCGACGACAAGAATATCCCGCATTGAAAATCCCTATCCGGGAAACTGGAATGGATATATAAGGATATTGAATCAATTGGATTCAAAAACCCTCGGATGTGATACCAGAGTGTGTCGCACACGTGTAAGTCTTCCAGGGTAGAAACGAGCTTCAAAAATATAAATCAGGAATGTCTCCTCATACAATGTTCAACCATCCCACAGACGTGACAGAACTTGAGAACATTGTAGAAAAATTGAAAAGCAAATTCAATCAAGATGTGTAGGGAATGAACACCATCGTTTTGAAAAAGATATTTCCTCACATATCAAGAATACTATGTGAGGTGTTCAATCAATTCTGGAACAGACATCAAAGTTGAAAGCAGCAAGAATCGTGCCAATATTCAAGAAAGGAGATGTCAATGATCCAAACAATTACAGGCCTATATCGGTGTTTCCTGTTCTGTCTAAACTTCTTGAGGAGTTACACAGGCGGAGGTTGCTGAGTTTCCTGGAGAAAAATAATATCTTAAGTAATGATCAACATGGCTTCACCAAGGGAAAGTCCACCATAACTGCGTTGATTAGTCTTTGGGAAGCAATTACCGATGCCTTGAACGGGAGAAGAATGCGAAGTGTTGTTCTGCGACCTATCCAAGGCATTCGATTTTGTGGTGAAGGAAATTCTGTTAGACAAGATGGAGTATTACGGTGTTCGGGGTGAGGCTCTTTCCATACTCAAGTCCTTTTTGACAGATAGATCCCAGGTAATTGATTGGAAAGGAATGATTTCGGAGGCATTCCGTGTCTCGCGAGGTGTATCACAGGGCTCCATTCGGGGACCTCTTCTTTTTATCGTTTATACCAATGATCCACCGACGATACGAACTTTCTAACTAGGGCAAATTCAATAAATTATCATAAATTTATTCGATTTCAAATTACCTTCCTTTATGTCGTCTCAGTTCAATGAACTTCATAAATCGCTTGGATAAAAAGTCCTCCTTATGGTATACCGATGGATCAAAATCAGAAAGAGGCACAGGTATTAAGGTATATAGGCCTTACGCTGAGATCCCTGGAATATTATAGCCAGGGGTCTCTACTAACATAGGAGTGCCGTAATACCATAAAACAACTGTTCAAATGTCCGGGACTGACTGGCTTGAGAACCACTCACAAGGGAAAGTCAGATCAGGATATTCACGAAGTAATAGCCAAGGCTCCTAAGGATGTCGTCGGTTTCGTTAACCGTATCGACGGACTCCCTGGGTTTGTATGAATAGGTAGGGTTAAGAATAAAAGATCAAATTGGTCACAGTTCAAGGAAGGCTAACTGATAATAATAATAATAGAGTATGCATATTTCACAACATATTTTTTTATCAGATACTGTTAATCATTTCTGAGGGTTTAATCGATAAATAGCGCAATATCTTTCATAATGTCGAATAGCTTAATCTGAAAGTAAAAAATTGAAAGATTCAAACTTATAAAATATCATAGCTTCGAAAGTTGAGGACACATTATCAGGAAATTGAGGGGTATGTATTGATTAGATGATATTTGAACCCATATTTTTTTAAGACTGGTGGTTGCCCTTAGGGTTTCAGAATGATTCATTCTCGAAATTTTGGAACTGATGATTAATTTCCGTAATTGATTTTTATTATATGAATTCTCCCGTACAAGTCGATACATTTTGTGTTAGAGGAGATGTGAAGTGAAATTTGAAATATTTTCAATCAAAATGATGTTTATACAGGGTGTCCCAGGAAGAATGAGACAAACGGGTACCATGAATGGAGGTCATCAAGGGGTTTCAATCGCCTGAGTGTCTTCGGTTGGGATATACAGGGTGATGTTCATCTCACGAGTGAAATTTCATAGTTCAATAACTGGTTAACTAATCGACCGAATAATTTCAAATTTTGATGCGATTGAAACCTCTTGATACGAATCCTTCATGATGACCATTCATGGCATCCGTTTGTCGCATTCTTCCCGGGAAACCCTGTATAACGGTTCATATGAAATAATTGAATAACTTTTATTTTTTGTTTGTTTCAAACGGATTGATGGGATGCTAGGAAATACCCCAAGCAGTCTCAGATTATGATGAATGGATAATATCTCGAATTTGAGTTAATCTTGAGAAAATGCTGAAATGGTTAGTCAACACTCCGAACTGTGTTACAAAATTAATCATCTATGTAATCCTCTGATTGTTTTTACTAGCACTTCATAATCCAGAGGTCTGCTCGTTCATCATTTTGAACAATGCTGAAAGATACTGGAGATGAATCGCTTTTACACAGATTCATGGGTTCATTTGAGTAGAATCGAGAAAATATCATTTGCTTTTTCTTTATACAGAATAGGCATATATGCGAATTCAACACGAAATTATAATAATATAATTCTGTGGTACTGCTATGTTATAAAGAATATTTTGGGTGTAGTTTGGTTCAGTATGTCCAATAATGAACCTTTTAGGACATTTGGAGTTGAAATTTTTTAGAATCTAAAGATGAGAGAATCAATAAAATCATAGTTCATGAGTTGAAGGGATTTTTAAGAAAAAAAATTGTGGCGATGAAGAGTCACAGTTTTTTTATTAAGTTATTCAAACATCGAATTTAAGTTTCTTTTTGTGTTTTACGGAGGTCACAGACGACTCCACACAGTGAAGAATTGCGGTTTTTCCTCATTTAACGTTATTCTTGGAAAACTCCTGAAGTATTCATTTTAGGTATAGGGGGATATAGGGGCTTAAGTAACCCCCACTATTTTAGTATGTGGAATCGACTGAAATAAAACAAATATTGGTTCTAATTTGAGAATCTTGAGTTTTGATGAATTTGAGTTGTGCAAGTTCATGATCTCCTTATAAACACCCTGTACATTCTTGCTCCAAACCGAAAACAGTCTTTTAATAGAACGTACTTGCAGAATCGAAAAAAAAACAATTTTTCCAAAAAAAGCTTTTTCTGCCGAAATATCCGAAAAAATATGATTCCTCATCGACAATATTTTCTCCATAAGAATCCCATTAACTCATGAACCGTTGAGTTTCAACCAAAGGTTTGGCATATTGCCGAAATTGTCGTCAAAAAAGCTATCTAATGATGCAATAATATACTGAGTGTGCCATTTGAAATAAGGAAGTAGTAGTCAGTTTCCGGTACAAACAATAATAATAATAATAATAATAAACTTTATTGATCCTTCCTGACATTAAACAAATGTATAGGACAAGTCATATAAAAATAGTATACAATTTCATAGAGAGAAAAAAAACAAAAAAAAAACAGATTCAAAGAATGGAGTCCCTAAGGAACTCTCCAACACTATAGTAGCATCCTTTAATCAATAGCAACTTTACTTCTCGCTTGAAAGACCTTCCATTCATTGATTTCAACCTACTAGGCAAACGGTTGTACAATTTAATGCCCATAAAGCTCGGTGAGGACTCATATTTAGCTGTACGATGTTTGGGGAAGGCTATGGTATCAGTATGGCGTGTTTCATACCCATGAAAGTCAGAGCATCTCTTGTATTTACTGATGTTAAGGTGGATATAATTGAGGCAATTAAGAATGTAAATACATGGGAAGGGAAGCATACCAAATTGACCGAAAATCGGACGACATGAATCGCATGGCCGAAGTCCGAAAATAAGTCGTACGATACGCTTCTGAGAAATGAAAACTCGACTTGACACTGTCGAGGAGCCCAAAAGAACCACGTTGTAATTTAGATGACTGTAAACCATGCTGTAATAAATAGTGAGTAGCTCCTCGACAGGAAGACAACTCCTGAGACGCAACAAGGCATAGTAAGCACTGTTCAGCCTCCCACAAACATGATCAATGTGGAGATGCCACCTAAGGTTTCCGTCCACATATAAGCCCAGAAATTTCACGTCGTCGGTCGCCCTCAATTCTTCCTGTTTGTGTTTTATAATGAAGGGTTCGACACTCGGGTTATCTTGATTCCGAAACCTAACTATTACCGACTTCGTCATATTGAGAATAAGTGCGTTTCTGTGGCACCAATCAATGAAATACTGTACTATCGTTTCGCACAGCGACTTCAATTCCTGCAAATTTTCCGCTCCAATAGCGATAGAAGTATCATCAGCGAACATTATGAGAGTATGGGCTACAACGTATGCAGGCAGATCATTAATAAATAATAAGAACAGAAGCGGGCCCAGTACAGATCCCTGAGCGACACCCATGTTGTTGGTGTATTCGTCAGATGAACCGTCATTCAATCTCACATAAACTTTTCGATCAGATAGAAAACTCTTGACCCAATCAAGAAACACGCCCCTGAATCCCATCTGATACATCTTATTCAAAATGAAGTCATGCTGCAGCGTGTCGAATGCCTTCGACAGATCAAAAAAAATACCTGCCACGTAGTCACCGCCATCCAGGCAGCTGTAAACATACTCGAAAAATTCACAACCGGCCGATTGTGTCGACCTGCCATGCCTGAAGCCATGTTGTTGACTCGATAGTATGGAATACTTTGTCAAATAATTGTACATGCGATTATATATGACTTTCTCTAAGATTTTTGACAATTGGCTAAGGATGGAGATAGGTCGATAGTTTGTTATATCTTGTGCGTCACCCCTTTTATGGACTGGTATAATCCTCGCCAATTTGAGGATAGTTGGGAAGTGACCAGAGGACACTGATTCATTCAGCAGAGCAGCCAGGGGTTCAGATATTAAAGGAGAAATGAATTTCAGGGCCCTGGCAGATATCATATCAGGACCTGCGCTACTACTATTCTTCAGACAGCAAATGGTGGATGAAACTTCCTCGGCAGTAGCGGGAAAGAAGAAGAAATTACAGTTTAGGGAAGTCTGCAAGGTGCATGAACCAGACAAGAAAACGCCAAAATGTTTAAGTATAGAGACAACATTCACTTCAGTAAAATATTCGGCAAAAGCCTCCGAAACCTTCTGGGGACAGGAGATGAGTTCCCCATCGACCCGTAGTGTAATCTTTTTCTGAGATTTAACTTTGATGTTTAATTCGTTGTTTACTAATTTCCAAACTGTTTTGCAAACGTTATCGGAATTAAGTATAATTTTTTTATTATAATTCAATTTAGAGTGTCTTAATAATTGGTTGTACTCAGTCTTTGCTTTTTTATATAGTTGCAGCGGTCTGAAAATATTCTACGGAGAAAGATCATTGTCTCAAACCGCAATATGCAAATTTTCATCCCAAAATTATGATTAGTTTTTCATAAAATAGACCATCCCGGTGAATCACCTTGTATAATGAAATAATCAATATTCTTATTCGTTTTCGATTGATTTTTGGGGGACTTGAACAATATCTGGAATAAGAATCATTACAGATTCCTTCTGATCATGAACACATTGAGCATGTAATTTAATTTTGCCGGCTCTTTTGTTCGGTCCTTACATGCCCTAACCGTCTAGTTCACTTCAAGATTGTGGAAAATGGAGGTCTTAGTAAGCTATAAGTCGCAGAGGTCTATTTGAGAAGGATAAACTCCGTTTTATCACTCTTTACGGAAGTGACAAACAGAAAATTAGAATCTCTCAATAAGCTTTCGTACTGTAATTTTTGATGAATCTGATTCTTATATCTCACGATTGTGTAGTCTGAAATTCAATTGAAAAAATATCTGGATGGTCTCAGAGTTTTTCCTGCAATACCATATCTTGAGAATTCGAAGGCAAACAATCAAGACACAATATTCATTCCTAAATTCCCTTCGATTTTACAACTGAAGACTGGTCATTTGACTTTCGGAAAGAGAAAAATGTGGACCGTGGCCAAATTTGTCAAATGATGTTCCATTTTCAGCCCATCAGGACAGCGCAGATAAATTTTCCATTGGTAATTCATAAAAATCGCTGAACACACAGGAGATAAAATGAAAGGGTTTTTTTAATAGGAATTAAGTAGGTACAATTTTAAATTATTATAGTGCTAATACTGTCTAGGAATTATGTTTTGACATTTCTTATGTCATTTGTATTCAGTAATTTGTATTCAGTAATTTGTATTCATTCAATCATACCTTCAACAACGTCCAGAAATTGTTAAATCATAAAAATCACATGTACAGCTTCGTACATGTTAACATACATACTAGTACTTTTGTATCGTGTGAAGAAAATTTCAAATTTGTCTACAGAATGACGAATGATGAACAAATAGTAGAAGAGAAATACCGAATATATTTGCGTGATCACAGATCATATCATTTTGATATTTTTGTGTATACAGGGTGGCCACTTTTTCAATGGGATTGTATTGGTAACTTTTAAACCATAAGAGTTAGAAGGTCGGTCATATGGAGAAGAAGTTGCATGCATAGAAGCATTATCAAGTAGTTCAAACAAATCGAGATTATCAGGTTCTGTTATTGAGATATCATAAAAAAAGTAAATTCTCCCATTTTGATTTTTCTTTTTTTCCCACTTTATTTCAAATATTATCAAAAAATGTTACTCGAATTTTTTATTCGACAATAAATTTTTCTGAATTTGACGTAATCAGATTTCGTATCCAACGTTTCGTGCTCTCTGGGCCACCCTCAACCTCATTTTTTTCAATTCGGACCTGTATATTTTATGACACTTTTCGAAATAACTTTTAACGCTGAATTCAACGATATATCATACAATGTCATTCAAAGTTGATTTTCAGGTGATTTTGACCCTTATCCAATTTTCTTTGGGTCGGATCTGTAGTGAATGCAATTTATCAAAAACTGCTGTTAATAAAATAGTCAAGAGACGCGAATACAATGATTTTAAATTTGAATACCAAGCCTTGCAAAACTTATATCGTAATGATATCAAAATAGTGATTTCTCGCGAGAAGATTGATAATGTATTAGAAGGCATTCAAGAAGACGAAATAAGCAAATGTATAAGAAGTATGGGTTCCAGAACCGTTAAGTGCATTTTACAAAATGGTGGACATTTCGAACACTTACTTCATTCATTTTCATTTACTTTCGAATAATCATTCGATTTCTCTTTCATTAAATGATAATTCGTTCAATTATTATGAATTGAAATATGTAAATAATTATTACTTGTTTGTTTCTTGATTTGATTCTGATACGTTCCATTTAGTTCAAGATGAGTAAGTTGATTTTCTCATCGAAAAATTGCTTGTTGGTAATTAAACTAAAGGTACCGAAATGTAATACAGATCCGACCCAAAGAAATTTGGATAAGGGTCAAAATCACCTGAAAATCAACTTTGAATGACATTGTATGATATATCGTTGAATTCAGCGTTAAAAGTTATTTCGAAAAGTGACATAAAATATACAGTTCCGTATTGAAAAAAATGAGGTTGAGGGTGGCCCATAGAGCACGAAACGTTGGATACGAAATCTGATTAGGTCAAATTGAGAACAATTTACTGTCGAATAAAAAATTCGAGTAACATTTTTTGATAATATTTGAAATAAAGTGGGAAAAAAAGAAAAATCAAAATGGCAGAATTTACTTTTTTTATGATATCTCAATAACAGAACCTGATAATCTCGATTTGTTTGAACTGCTTGATAATGCTTCTATGGATGCAACTTTTTCTCCATTTGACCGACCTTCTAAATCTTATGGTTTAAAAGTTACCAATACAATCCCATCGAAAAAGTAGCCACCCTGTATATGAAGAATAACAATTTGCAGATTCGAGTATCATTTCGTGTTGATTGCTTCATACGAAGAATATTGAAAAGAAACCTAATATATCTCGTCTCGAGAACGATAGGAAATTCAAGCAAAATATCGCAAGAAAATATGTCATGAATGTGCCAGCTTTTGTGTTCCATTAAACTCGGACGAATGAAAAAGATGTACGACTCAATATTCATAGAAAGTCTTTCACATGGGTGAATAACAAGCTCGAACAAGTACAATTACATATAAGCGAATTCCATTTATTTCACTTCTGCGAATTCAATGCACATACCTATCCATACAACATTCTTTTTCAACGATTTCTTTTGGAGCTCTGATACCTAGTTTTATACCCTTTTTGTTGGCTTCAATATTCGTGCAAATACTGAAATATTCACGCTATATAAAGACGGAATGTTTTTCGTGGAAACTGTTTCCGAATTCAATCTAGAATCCCTAGTTTGGATATTATGAAATCGGTTCATAGAAGGCTCTTGTCAATTCTATTCAATCGACAAGATGTAAGGGAGTGCAAGCAGGCTTCGACATATCGGAAACATCGATTCGTCGAATTCTATTTTCGTCAACGATGTTTTAGATAGGTTTCATGAATGTTTCGTTATCGATATCGATATTTATCCATGAGATAATATCATTTATGTCATATCTAAAAACAGTTGTTTTTAGATTTAATTAAAAAGGTTTCGTTTCACTGCGACCTAATGGTCTATTGTGCCCCCATCAGAACTATTCTCTCCATAACGTGATCTACAGCTCGCCTTCCAGTTCCAGAGTTCACATGAACTCCAATATCTGAGATGGCTTCAAGGAGGCTAATTCCTCACTTCTATGAGTTTCGTGTCCAAGGCAGGTCTTGCGTTCGCTAGCGATGGCGAGGCATTCCGTCACCAGGTGATCCGGAGTTTCTTCCTCCTCCCCACAGAATCTGCACTCGTCGTTTTCTGTTAGACCCATTCTCATGAGTTCTCCTAAGGCGGCAATGCCCTGTGAAGAATACAGTGAGGAGGTGTAGCATATTCTTACTAAGTACTAAGATCCAGATACCTCTTGGATCTTGTAGAGAAAACAGTGGTTAGTATATCGGCCCTACCTGGATTTATCAGGAATGGGGAGACATCAGGAATGGAGTCGATTCGTTATGGAGTACCTCAGGGCTCGGTGCTGGATCCACTGTTGTTTCTAATCTACATCAATGATCTTCCACAAAACATTTTTTGCACCGATATTTGCTCATTTGCTGCTGACACAAGTATTTTGAACCACGGTCCTAATATGAATGAAGTTGGAGAAAGAACAAACAACTCACTAGCACAAGCAAAATCTTGGTTCAATATCAATAAATTACAGATGAACGAAAAAAAAACCCACAATATCACTTTCACATCCCAAACTTCAGAGAAGAAAGAAGACATGAAATTTGTAGGAATATCCTTTTAACATAATTTCAAATGGTCATGCCATATAGAGACACTATCGAAACGACTGTCAAAAGTGACATATGGAATCAAGGGACTCATAGAGGCAGCTACGGTGGAGACCGCTCTCAGTATGTATGACAGCGATTTCCATAGCAGGATCAGCTATGGTGTTATATTATGAAGAAGCAGCACAAACATTGAAAATTGCAGAAGAAATGTGTGAGAATGATGTGCAAAAAGCCAACAAGAACAAGCTGCAGAGAATTATTCCAGAAATTAGGAATACTGACAGTAACATCACTCTCTCAGAGCACGAAAATAGCCTAGAGAGATACCCACTACTTAACCCAATTCGTGCTTGTAGTAGCAGGTTCAAACCCTGCCACTACTGGGTTGAGTAATCATAAAATCTTCGCGATAACAAAAACTTATAATATGGTGGTGTGAGAACGCATTTCTCTAGGACAAAACTCTTTCTGACTGCGTATCTCGTCATGTGTTTTATATTATGTTCATCAGGTATCAGGGAATAACGAGAGTTATAATATTGAGAATATTCCGTGGAGAATTCCGGGACATTCAATTTCTCAGTTTGACCAGGCAAGAAGGTTTCTCAAACCATCAGCTTGCGCAACGTTTGATTATTCCACGGGCTTCAGTAAGGTGCATAGTTGCTCTTTTACTGGGAACCGGCAGGGGAAGGTGGAAGATAACGTCCCACCACATCGCACACGAAGGGTTCAAAGTATTCTCCAAGGGCATAATACCCAGAGAATGAACTGGCCAGCAAACTAACCAGACATGAATCCAATTGAGCCCGTATGGGCTTACTTAGGGAGAGCAATATCCAATCGCCAAAACCCACCTTCAACTTTTCAGGAATTGAGTTTAGCTCTTGAGGAAGATTGGAACGATATGCCTGAAAATGTTATTAATAACTTGATTCGTGTGATGCCTAGCATTATTGGGCAGTTGATTGAGAGAAGAGGTGGTAATACGGACTATTGAATTTGAATTCAGTTGTGGAATAACTATAATTAATCAAAAATAAATAATCGATAAATTTACGAGTAGATAATTACTAATTTTTTCTATTTTGTCTCATTCTGATAAAGCAAACAGTAACAAACAAAGATTTTCTATCAAATATATTGCAGTTGAAATAGAGGAAAATATTCATCTCATTTCCAGAACATAGATTGTTTATTTGTTGAGAAACCTAGGGGGCCAAGACTTTTGACGATGTGTGTATACTCACTAAGTCCTAGTTGCTTGGTATTTCTCATCAGATTTTTGGGTACTTTTCCAGTTGTTGAGATGAAAGTTGGAATAGTTCATCGTCATTGCCCACTAGTACTCTAACTGAATCTCGTGATGCCTAGATTTTGACATTTTTTCCTGTGTTCTTCCTTATTCGTTTTCTTAGAACGTTTAATGATGATATGATATGGAAATTTTATTTAATTTTTTTTGTTCTCAGCTGATGAAAGCTGCACAATTATTATTATATTATATATTATATTAACGAATTATTTTGTTTGGAATATACTTGAATATTTCTCCTCTCTTGTCATTATAATTTATATCCTCGAATGATATAAACGATTTTGTACCTTTTGCATTAATCGATGTCGATATATCGACGGATTCATGGAATTTGCCATCCCTACATAAATATTGTGCTACAAAAGGGATCGCTACGTACATTGTCGAGCTCTTTTCATACTTGTTGAAAGTTTCTATCTGAAGAGAACGAGGGTTACCAATGAATCCACTCTATCTATCCTCTGTCCCTTCTGTAAAGTAAACAGCTTTTGAAGCAATTGATTATTATTTATTTATGTTTGAAGTATCCAGACAAGAGTCACTGATTATCTTTCAATTCTAGAATAGGGAGAATTGAATTGTATTTTTCATTTATCTAGCCTTAGGATTTTGAGATTTTCGATGTCGATGTTGATGGAATTTAATGGTTGTTGATTATAGCCTACTATTTTTTGGTTTTTACCTTGAATTAAATAATCAAGATCTGATGATTGGCATAGAGGTACCCTGGACAACATTATATTTCTCAGAGTTGTGAGCTTTACTCTTTTCCAGGTTCCAGGAGTATATATACAGGGTGGCCATTTGAAAACGAAACAGACGAGATTACAGACGAAATAAAGTTTTTCGATAGAAATGCTCGGACAGGTCGATTTCTGTTTCGAGGGGGATAACTTAAGATGTAGGTTACGGACGCATAGCGCTTCAACCCTTGCTACTACAACCCTCACCCCCAAATTTTGAATAGGGAAGATGGGGTGAGTGATACCTCATTTGAAAGGTATTTTTATACTGATTTCAGCACAGTAATTGTTTTTTCATTTTATGCATTAGTTCTCGAAATATTCTTAACTAAGTATTTGAAAATGAAGTGGTGTTTTCATGGCACTTGTAGTGTTTTGTGAAAAATCGACATTTTGAGCTTCAAAACAACCATGACTGTGGCTTCCTTCCTAACTAACTAACGCATGAATATTTCGAGAACTAATGCATAAAATGAAAAAACAATTACTGTGCTGAAATCAGTATAAAAATACCTTCAAATTGAGGTATCACTCACCCCATCTTCCCTATTCAAAAATTGGGGGTGGGGGTTGTAGCGGCAAGGGTTGAAGCGCTATGCGTCCATAACCTACATCTTAAGTTGTCCCCCCCGAAACAGAAATCGACCTGTCCGAGCATTTCTATCGAAAAACTTCATTTCGTCTGTAATCTCGTCTGTTTCGTTTTCAAATGGCCACCCTGTATATGTGAATCTATTCTTTTGAGATAGAGCAATACAAAAAATTATCAACTTCAAACAACAAAGCATGTATAGATGTGAGCTCAGTATTAGCAGAGGAAATGTAAACGGGACATCATACATTTCAACGTATGATATAAGAACACAGATAAAAACCTCAACAAAATCTCTGTCCCCGTATAGGCGTAGTGACTAGTTTGTGTATTTGTTTACATAAAAAGCTGAAATAATTTGAATTGAAGGGATTTCTCTTCATCCAAACAGAATTTCCTCTTCACTAACTATTGACAACGATAATGAAATCTAAGTACCAAAACGAAAAGAACCAGAAAGGAGTAATAAATGTTTCTATTATAGTGATTTGAAGTAAGCAACCCATTCTAAAAAAGAATATGAAACAGAATGAATAAATTGGAAACCACCATGAAATTTATGAATTGGAAAAGTATTCTCCAAGTGGTCAATGGTTTCTTCTACACCACACTCACATAGTGGGTTTTCTATAGAATGCCATTTGAAGAAAGTACTATTGCAACGACCATGACCAGTCCTAGGTCGATTTAAAATACACTAAATTTTCCTAGGGAGATTGAAATCTGGAACTTTCTCTGAAGGATCAACGATGATACTTTTGTTGAAAACATTACAAGAACTCCATGTCGAACGCCAAATTTCCTTCTCACTTTCATTAAAGTGAAGGAAAGTATCAATCCATAAAGGTTTGCGTGACTCTAATCTGGCAGTTCTAGTATCTGGGAGGTAAGATACAATTGTAAATGAGTTCGGGTAGAAATGAAATTTATCCCAAGATTTCTTGACTGCAACCTGTCTACGAATATGAGGCGGAACTAAAGGGTGTTGTTTTTAGAGCTATAGAACTTTAAATTGCGATAAAACAACGATGGATTATTCGATTGACATGAATTTTATTTATCCGTAAGATAATCTTGTGGCATTACATTTTAAATATGATTTCTGGCATATGACCGCCACGGCTGGCTCGGATGTAGTCTAATCTGGACGTCCAATTTTTTTTTTTTTTTTTTTTAACGACTTTATTCTTCAATTAGATACAACAAGGCGGCGACATTCAGCTTGAAGCTACTCTTACATGTAACCTCATCATACAATAACATGTACAACACATCCATGACCTAGCCGGGATACGAACCCGGTACCTTCGGCATCACAGCCGTCTCCCAAACCACTGTGCCACCGAAGGTAGACGACTTTTTCCAACATTTGTGGCCGTATATCGGCAATAACACGGCGAATGTTGTCTTCCAAATGGTCAAGGGTTTGTGGCTTATTCGCATAGACCAATGACTTTACATAGCCCCACAGAAAGTAGTCTAGCGGTGTTGAATCACAAGATCTTGGAGGCCTATTCACAGGTCCAAAACGTGAAATTAGGCGGTCACCAAACGTGTCTTTCAATAAATCGATTGTGGCACGAGCTGTGTGACATGGACTGTGTGACGTTGGAAGCACAGCTCCTGGACATCATGGTTGTTCAATTCAGGAATGAAAAAGTTAGTAATCATGGCTCTATACCGATCACCATTGACTGTAACGTTCTGGCCATCATCGTTTTTGAAGAAGTACGGACCAATGATTCCACCAGCCCATAAAGAGCACCAAACAGTTTTTCGGGATGTAACGGTGTTTCGACATACACTTGAGGATTAGCTTCACTCCAAATGCGGCAGTTTTGTTTGTTGACGTAGCCATTCAACCAGAAGTGCGCTTCATCGCTAAACAAAATAAAATGGACGTAGTGCGCGATACGTATTCCGCACAGAACCATTATTTTCGAAATAAAATTGCACAATTTGCAAGCGTTGTTCAGGCGTGAGTCTATGCATGATGAATTGCCAATTCAAACTGAGAATAAATCACTTAACAGCTGTTGAATCGGTCGTCATCTTGAACAGTAATGCCAACTTAAAGTTATATACCTCGAAAAAAACACCCGTTATATGTGATAGCACTGGTAACCAATGTAAAGGTGTAGATCTTATAGTTCCACTTATAATTCTCATAGAAACGTTTAGCTGTGCATCAATTTTATGAACATGAGCACTATTGAACCGAACAGAACAACAGTATTCAGCAGCAGAAAAAACTGAGGCCAAAGCTGGCGTACGAAGAGTGCTGGCATCCTATGAAGAACCAGCTAATTTCCGAAGTATATTATTTCTCGACTTCAATTTCATACAAAAATTTTTCATGTGGACTTTGAAATTCAAAGAAGAATCAAGTTCAACTCCATAATATTTGGCAGTATAATTACGATTCAATTATTGAAAGTTACTTTCAGGAGACTTCTGCTTCATTTGGATTAGGTAAATGCCACTCGAGAAAGTATTTTTCATAATTTTTAGATCTTCATTCAAAGTATTTTCAATAATAGATTTTACTTCAACTGTATTTTTTTCCCTTCAAAAAACAACAAAGCTACACCTACAACGCGATATCTCACAAACTAATAGTCGGACTGCTGTCAAATTTTGACACGTATCGTTTGAAGGATGGTACTAACTAAAAATCATATGGATTAAATACTAGCACCGCCATCTGTGCATCAGACCGGGGACTTTTCAATTGGCCTTATATTCCATTACAAATCTTGAAAATTAAGCTCTCCTCTTTTTTTCTAAAAGCCCAACTCTCGAGTGAAAAATCCAGTTTTCTCTCAACAAAAAATTGTTTGCTTTCATCAAAGCCCCATTCTCTTCAATTACTAAAATCCGAAAACTTGCTCCTTAACGTTCAATTTCATCATGCAGCCCAAGAACTCTTATCTCACTTGAAAACTCACTTGTCTAAAACAAGCAACGACTCCTCCAATCCTAAACAGTTTATTTCCCAAACTTTCCACTACGATATTTGACGTTCCAGTTCTCTCATCCTCTTGAAGTTCTGGTGTTAGAAGTGGTTTTAATTTTTTTTTTCAACTTACTGTCTACAAAAAAAAGAATTGTGGCGGCTTCTTATAAAGCTCCACATAGCAACAATATACACAGCATTCGGTGGCCTAGAGGCTATGAGGGTAGACTCACTCACCGAAGGCGCCGGGTTCGAGTCCCGGCGGCTCCCGATAATAATAAATTCCCCAAGCGTCTGTGACACGGCACACACAAATATACCAAAGTCACACTGATGAGTCCGGTGTGTGTGCCAGGGACGAAACGCATAAGTAGGCATATGTGAAATCCTACATTGGTGACCCCGACGTGATGGCGGAAAACTGCGGCGTTGGAGCGCAGAGGCGACTCACTGCCCCGCACAACGTTACGGCTACTGGGGTGTCCATCGAACACTAGAGCCGATGGCTTGCCGAGCCTCGTGTTTCCGTCGTCACAGCAAGCAAGCCCGACGTGATGGGAATGGCCATCTAAACGATGTGTCCTGGAAAGCAGAAGGTCGATGCGTAGCTCCCTTATATCTGCAATTTCCAAACGGAACTCTAGACGCCCATTCCCATGACGTGCAATACGTGCTCCTTGGTCTGCCGCGGTATGCCGGACGTGAATAGGCGGCATTCACCGTCCGTACGATGCCTGCGAGGTGCAGCTCTGATTAGGCGGCAATCACCCAGCTGCACTGATGACCTCGTAACACGCATAAGTTTCGTTCCTCCGTCACTGGGGAGGGAGTCATGTGGCGGCTCGTCATAAAGCTCCATATAGCAACTATATACACAGCATTCGGTAGCCTAGAGGTTAAGAGGTAGACTCACGTACCGAGATGCGACAAGGTCCCGGGTTCGAATCCCGGCGGCTCCCGATAATAATAAATTCCCCAAGCGTCTGTGACACGGCACACACAATTATACCAAAGTCACACTGATGAGTCCGGTGTGTGTGCCAGGGACGAAACGCATAAGTAGGTATACGTGAAATCCTACAGAGTGTTTATCGGAAGTTAGTTTTTCAATCGATTGGACTGAAGCACGACTGAAACAGCCTCTTAAGAATAACATGTGAAGACGTACGGGCGTTTGATCGTTCAATATGGTGTAAAATGTTGATTGGATTTTGTAAAACTCGAATTATAAGGTGCGCAACCAGTTTCTCGCTGTCTTTTCGATGAAAATGCAACTGCATTGTGGGAAATTGGTTAAAATGAATGAATTGGAGGTTTATATACGCTTCAGCTACCGTTTTCTGCGAATGGAAGAAGAAAACATAACGCAATCGAAATATATTTGTGTCTGCATCATGAAGTTATTCTCGATTAAACATGTCAGCTTACGAGCCAAATTCTCTTCATTTGCGGAAGGTTTCAATTTTATGCTTTAATTTGAAGAAATATGCGGCTGAGACTCATCGTATGCTCTCAAATAGCTATGATGAGGCTGCTTTTAGTCAAAAACGTGCCGAGAAGGAGGTTTCAACGCTTTAAGAACAGTGATTTTGCAGTTGAAGGCCAGCATTGCGAAGGAAGAGAAAAGGATTATGAATATGCAGAATTGGAGGCATTACTTGATCGAAACTCGTGTCAAACGCAACAAAAATTAACAGAATCATTAGGAGTGACTCAACAAGGCATTTCAAAATGCCTGAAAGTCATGGGAATGATTTAGAATCAAGGGTATTGGGTGACGTACGAGTTGAAGCCGAGAGATGTTGAACGGCGTTTGTTTGTTTGTGAACAGCTGCTTGCAAGGCGAAGGCGGAAGAGATTTCTGAATCGCATTGTGACTGAAGACGAAGATTGGTTTCATTACGATAATCCTAAGCACAGAAAATCACGGAGATTCCTGGTCACGCTTTCACGTCAACGGAGAAACCGCATATTCATGGTTCCAAGGTCGCATGCTCAGTATTTGGTGGGACCAGCTTGGCGTAGTGTATTATGAGTTGTTGAAACCGACTGAAACAATCAAAGGCTATCGTTATCAAACGGAATTAATGCGTTTGAGCCGAACATTGAAAGACAAACAGCCGCAATAAAACGAGAGACATGATAAAGTGATATCACAGCATGATAATGCTCGACCCCATGCTGCGTAAGTGGTCAAGACATATTTGGAAACGATGAAATGGGAAGTCTCACCTCTCCCGCCGTATTCTTCAGACGTTGCTCCCTCGGATTATCACTTGTTTAGATCAATGGCACACGGCATGACTGATCAGCACTTCCGGTCTCATGCAGAAGTAAAAAATTGGATCGATTCGTGGATCACTTCAAAAGATGACCAGTTTTTTCAACGCGGGAGTCGTACGCTGCCCGAAAGATGGGAAAAAGTAGTGGTCAGCGATGGGCAATTCTTTGAATCATGAATGTATAACTAGTTTATTTGGATAAAGCCTCGAATTTTGGAAAAAAACTGCGGAAGCAGCGTTGTGCGCTGATGTATTATTGTTATTCTCTTCACGTTTTCATTTTTTCGGAACAGAAATCCATTCGTGAGATTTATGTATAGCGGATAATAGACTGCCCTGGGTGATAATTATTTTAGTACTCAGGGGTTTGATCGTTTTGTATAGTTCAAATGTGGGTTTCAGTTTTTTATTTTCTGAAATTACCATCGATCAGGTTTACTTTTTCATTTCGCGAACTTTTTCAAAAACGAGAGGGAATAGATGATATTCTTCTTCAGCGGTGTCAATCCAAGCTGAACTGAGGCCAGTGCTTATTAGTACCTAGAGCCTCTAGTGCATCAGAGAAGGCTAGGGATATAGCCAATAAATTCTTAATAATTTCATGCATCATGAAGTTTGCATGATAGATTGAAAATTAATTCTGTGCTCAGGCGAGTATTTCGTCACCCGGAAGCAATATCTGAAGTTAACAATAATCAATTGTCGAATATGCAATATTGAGGCGTCATGCTGAGTTCGGAATGTCAATTACATGTATACCGATCATTTTTAATTTTTGAAATAGGTATCATTAGTGCTAGTTAGTCGCTTCCGAGCTTCCTTTGATTCTGGATGGATTTCAGGTCATCTACGTCGCCGAGTTGCTATGAAGGTCCACGTTAATCAACCTGCACTTGCTTTACGTATCGTTGATTCTGATCAATCTCGATACTGTATTCGATATCTCATTAGGTATTCACCCAACGAGTCAAATATGAATTATTATTCCCAGTTGAATTTTGGGGTTGAATAGATGCTTCGTTATAACGCGCATTCCTTGAATTGAGCTTTCCCCATTCACATGCGATAACTTTTATATTTTTTCTGAGAATTTTTCATCACACCGAACCGCAATCCATGTTGAGCGAATAATTACGAAGCTTCGTTATAACGTGCATTACTGGAATTGAGATTTGTCCATTCATATGCGATAACTTTTGTATTTTTTGTGAAAATTTTTCATCACACAAAACCCTTTTCCATGTCAAGCGAATAACACTTTATTCGGCTCGAAATATCTGTTTTAACGACCAAAAATTGTGCAACTTTAGCTCTTGGAAATCGAAACAGGGTCGGACTCGATAATGTCTATATTTTTATCGACGTTTTCGACAATTGGCTTTTCAGTGCTTGGTGCATCTTTGACATCAACATCACCGGAACGGAATCGAGGAAACCCAAATGGAGCGTGATTGGCTTTGATAGTATCAGAATCATAAAGACTATTCACATTTTTAGCAGCCTGGCTTGCATTTCCGCTTTTATCGAAAAAAAAACTGTA
The DNA here is from genome assembly GCF_914767665.1 of Harmonia axyridis. Classification (NCBI taxonomy): domain Eukaryota; kingdom Metazoa; phylum Arthropoda; class Insecta; order Coleoptera; family Coccinellidae; genus Harmonia; species Harmonia axyridis. The sequence continues at coordinate 6,819,569 of NC_059508.1, forward strand.
AAATAAAGCGTATTCTCTCTTTGCTAGTGTCCATCTTTGACACCCGCTCAAACTAAGTGGAGGCAACTAATCACAAAACTGTCGAAAAGTTTTTGTGGTACAAAATCTGATCTTTCTAACGCTATCTACTAGTGGAACCCGATCGGACTCATACAACGCTTGATACATATTACTGAAGCAATCTATTGGAAAAATTATGGATTTCTTTTTACTACACCTAATAATAAAACAGGAATAATAACACGAATACAAAGACTGATGTGATTATTTTGTAGCCTATCAGTTCAAATCTTACTAAACTTATAAACTTCTGTCTAGGTACGTACTTAGATTCGAGTCGATGTGTATGAATTTCAGTTAGCAAATTTGGTAATATTAAAAATATAAGGCTTTGATGAGAAAAATCGTGAAAAATTAAAAAATTTCGAAATCAAGGACTTTCTTAGATTTAAGGCATTTAACTTCTTGTGGCTGATATCCATATCTATTTCAATATGTGAGTAAAATGAAATCAAATTTAAATCAAAGAAATCATGTCCCAATGCGATTTTATTATCGAAAACTTTTCAAAATATTTGTAGTTCTATGCATCTGAGAAAGAAGTGTTCAAATTTTCTTTGAAATACTGGCAATCAATTTTCAAGTTTGTCTGATAGAGGTCTTCTCCTCAAATGAATGGAGTTTCTAGGCGAATGAAGTTCAGAAATAACAAGAATTTGGGGTGTTTGTGTACTGCGTATTTTACTCAAATAAATCCATTAAAGACTTTATTGAATTTTTCCTGACTACTTCAGATATGAAACTGCCAAAAACATGCTCCTGTCTTGGAATACTTTCATCCTGTCATTTATACAACAAGCAATAACCAACTCACATAATCCGAAAAGTTTTCGTGATGTCGAAGTTCAATATACGCCTACCTTCTTTTTCTCCGAAAGCTATTCTAAGCTGTTTTCCCAACTCATTCAATTTCTCAACTTTTCGTCGCTAGAATAATAAAGTATGTATTGGAGATTCAAAATATAATACATAACCACGGTAGAATATTTACTTCGTTCGAATTTTTCTGGATTCAAATGACAATATAATATACAATAACACATTTTCTTCAATTTTATCGAGAATAATTCTTATTGACGGCCTATTTTTGACTGAAGACATGTTGATTTCCACATTTTCCTATATTCACTGAATGGTTTCGTTGTAATATATGTTTCCTTAAGTTATTAGATTAGAGGCCATAAAACAATTAGAGAAAATTAAAAGAAACAATATATTTTTTTTCATTGAAGGCATCGACTACTGCTGTCCTTAACCTCTAATCTAACCATCACCAGACATATAGAAAATCCATGACCTAGCCAGGATTCGAACCCGGTCCACTCTTCAGTCCACTGTACTACCGAGGCAGTCCACAATAAGTAATAAAGAACGATTTGATCCATTTTGACTGCAATACGACAGTAAGTTTCATGAATGCATACTTCTAACCTAAAAAAAAATCCATCCTTGAAAAAGAATATTAACTATAATATGAATAAATCTTGTATATATCGTTGTGTATTTTCAGTTGGCCTGATGATGGAATTATACTCCGAAAGCAATCGCATAGGAATAAAAATTGTTTGAGCTTGTTTTTATACTATAGAAATTTTGAAACTGAATATGATATGATTTACAAAAATCCATCTTTCTATAAAAAAAAACACTTGACTCAGTAGGAACCAACAAAAAATTTCGCTCTTTTGCTAACCTGTATGATTCTATGGCACCCCTTCAAACATCACCTGGATCCGCTCCTGTGATTTAGCTGTAGATTCCTGGAAAAGGTGCGTGGTGGCAGGGCCGGCGCTAGAGAAAACAAAAAGGACGAATTATCATCGAGGCAGGTGATGTTTTTTGTTGGAGGGGAGGGGGGTTGTTTATTGATATTTTTTCAGCAGGGGCGCCAAAAAATTCTTTGCTTCAGGCACAAAAATTGCTCGCGCCGTCCCTTCGTGGTTAATGAGATTCAACTCTTTGGCGTGCTTCTTCCAAAGTAGAGTACGCAACATAGCTGTAATTAGAAGGCAATATCCGTCATTAGGAAAGGGTTCTCAGCTGACGAATGCAAGATATCATTTATGAACACTGAAAGTTTCAACACCTTTATAAAATGAAGGGTTAGAATTTGTTATTTCAAAGACGAGCAATTTCGAATTGACAATTGATTTTGCTAACCTATATGATACTATGGCTCCCCTTCAAACATCGCCTGGATCCGATCCTGTGATTAAGCAGTAGATTCCTGGAAAAGGTGCGAGGTGGCAGGGCCGGCGTTAGGAGTGAAACAGTGAAGTATTTCAGGTGCTAGAGAAATCAAAAAGGACGAATTATCATCGAGGCAGGAGATATTTTTTGTTGGAGGGTTGGGTATGATGTTTATTGATACCTTTTCAGCAGGGGCGCCAAAAATTAGTTAATGAGATTCAACACTTTGGCTGGCTTTTGCTAAAGTAGAGTACGCAAAATAGCTGTTAGTTGAAGGCAACATAGGTCATTAGGAAAGGGTCTGACGAATGCAAGATATCATTTATGGATCCTGAAAGTTTCAACACCTTCATAAAATGAAGGGTTATAATTTGATGTTTCAAAGAGGAGCAATTTCGAATTACCAATTGATTTTGATAACCTATATGATTCTATGGCCCCCCTTCAAACATCGCCTGGATCCGACCCTGTGATTCAGCAGTTTTTTCCTGGATAAGGTACGTGGTGGCAGGGCCGGCGTTAGGGGCGAAACAGTGAAGTATTTCAGGTGCTAGAGAAATCAAAAATCGAGGCAGGTGATGTTTTTTGTTGGGGGGGGGGTGGTTGTTTATTGATTCCTTTTTAGCAGGGGTGCCAAAAATTCTTTGTTTCAGGCGCCAAAATTGCTCGCGCTGGCCCTGCCTGGTGGTTAGTTAATGACATTCAACACTTCGGCTGGCTTTTGCCAAAGTGGAGTACGCAAAATAGCTGTAATTTGAAGGCAATATCCATCATTAGGAAAGGGTCTTGAGCTGACGAATGCAAGAGATCATTTATGAATACTGAAAGTTTCAACACCTTCATAAAATGAAGGGTTAGAATTGGATATTTCAAAGAGGAGCTATTCGAGATTGACAGAGACAATTTGAGAAGAATGAAATTTTTCATTCCAGATGTCATTCTGGATGGTTTCTTTCCGCATCAAAAGTATATTCTAATCTTTCGAGATGTCAAGAAATAAGCCGGATCTGCAAGTTTCCAATTCCTCCAACCCAAAACGATAAAGTTTGCATGAAATCTGGCTGCACCGAGTTTAGGATAATTTGGAATACTTCAGGGGGTAGGTACGTAACCTTAGGTTTCCAAGTGCCCCACTTCTTCTTCCCCCACTTTTTGGAGGGATAATCCTTTGGCGGTCAGGATGGAGGCGGCTCCATGCTCGGTGTCCGTTCCTCTAGATTTCAGACAGCGGCGTCGGGGGTCTGCTCCATCGCTATGACAACCAGGCGAGCGTTTTACGCAGGTGCCCGCTACCCTTTATAAATCCGCTCCGGAACGGAAGGATTTCAGTCGAAGAATTTTCGCGATGACTAACTAATAGTTATCCAAATTCCAAAGACTCCGCGCGCTAACTTCAAACGTATCTCCAGAAAAGTTTAGATCAGACTTATTTATTTTTTTGATTATTTATCATGTTGAGTTCGACAAGAAAAACTTTTTTTATTTTATATTTGTTGATTTCATCTCGTGCTGCTGTAGACGAACGTAAATTGATTCGTGTACGCGGTGATATCATTTTCGGCGGAATTTTTCCGTTACACGAGCAAATAAGGGCCCCCTTCAAAATTCCGTGTGGTGCTGTTAAAGAGGAAAAGGGAATACAACGTTTGGAAGCAATGCTCTTTGCAATTGACGAAATTAACGAAAGCTACGATCTTCTTCCAAACGTTACTTTGGGTGCGCTTATAATAGATTCGTGTAGTAGTGATACATACGCACTTGAGCAATCCATGGAATTCGTGAGGTCCTACATGAATCAGGTGAGACCGATTTTCTTTATTTTCCATAAAATCGATTTCCTCCGATCCACATATGTTGTGTAAAAAATTTATAGGAGGAACATAGCCTTCTCATGACAGTTTAAAATTTATCTATTACTGTCAGCGAGAGAAAGTTTTTTTAAAGATTTACCTCCATTTCTGCAACTTGAAATATTCACACAAGTCCAGGGACAATATTCTCGACAAGTGATCTTTCAAAACGTATACGTTCATTCAGTGTAATTAGCACTGAAAGAACGTATACGTTTTGAAAGATCACTTGTCGAGAATACGGTCCCAGATTGAAAACCAATCAGTAACAAGTATACAAAGAACTTTGATCAATTTCCTTTTCACATTCATATCGTTTTCATCCCAAGAATATGCTGAAAAATATTATAGTCAGCTACTGAAAAAGTCTATATTCACTAGATCCAATTAAAAAATTTCCAATCAACACAATTCGAATGACTTCAATTCGCGCCTTTCTGTTACGTCGCTGCGCGTCAACACCAACTTCAAATTCAGACCAATCACATTGTAGAAAGCCAGTGACCAAACGAACAGAGAACTTTCGATATCAACAAATTCGAATTTCATTTCAATTCGATAATTCAATATTAAATGAAAAGAAGGACATCTACTCTTGTGGAAACCTTCACAGAATGAAAATTGTCCATTGATAAACAAAGGCCGGGCTATGGTATTTGATTCTGCATTTTTTTTATCAAAAAGTCTGGCGAGCTTGAGAAAGACCTCGGAATACATGCTTACAACGCTGTTACTTCAGTTAACGCACTTAAGGAAAACATCCCTCGAGCCACAAATGATCGACAATGTACTGAAAAATTGGGTTAAGAGGATGTGCTTCAGTCATGATAGCAGCGGCAACCAATTGATTTAATTTTTTTCATGAATAATCTGAGGCTGGAATATTTCAAAGCGTCAGAAATGGATTTGAAAATCACCAAATGTGATAATTCCAATTTTTTGTTTCACATGACATTTGATGATTCGGTATGCAGATTCGAGATTCATGCAGATTCATTTCCTCTCTGGTGCTCCTGCGACGAACAAACTCTGTAAGGTGTACGAAGTTGTATATTCACTTCATCTTCCTTAATTTTTCAGGGCAGCACTGTACGATGACTTTCACGAAATTATAATTTTACCTCTGTTGTGATGATTTTTGATAGGTTTTATTCTCAGGAATATATACTAACTGACAAACAATCTGCAATTCCCAGAAGGAGCTGTTTAAATTTTAATTTTTTCTTGGTAAAACATGGATAGTTCAGCAAGGAGTAAATGATTGAAATTTGGAGAAAAACTAAGGGTTTACAATTTTTTCAATAAATTTGTAGATAATGTGTTTGTCTACCGCGATTATCTATACAGTCCCCAACACAATCTTTGCCGGCGATGCTCAACCGTCACAGGTAACACTAGATTGGAACGATAATGCTGCAGTCCAATAGACCTTATCCGGCGGTAAGCCGTTCGGACAGTTACAGGATGGTCATGTTCTCCTGACCACTCATCAGCCAAATATCGAGTTGTGTAATCGGTCTCTAATTTTGTCTTAAATTAAGTCTTAAATTTCGATCTTGAACTTCATTTGTGCCCCTTCGACGTCCGGTGCCTACTCTTCTTCGATTTTGGGCATCATCAAACCACGCTTGAGAACATCTCATAACAGTAGTTGGATTTCTGTTCGTACGGTTAGCGATTTCTTGAAATGATAACCCCGCCTCCCCATGACCAATATTCGACCTCTTTCAAATTCACTTAGCTGGCGATAAATTCCGCGTACACGTGCTCTAGGCATTTGAACAACAACTAAACATCGACTTTGGATCTACTCGAACAGATGGTTTATTGTAAAATTTAAAAAACTTGCAAAAAACGACTACAATATTTAAGTAACAAAATTTGTTCACATGAGGAAACCTTCACGATTTTTTTCTCCAAATTCAATCATTTACTCCTTGCCATACTTCCTATGTTTTACCAAAAAACATTTGAAATTTGAACAGCTCTGGGTGTTGCAGTTTCTTTGTGCGTTGATATATATAAAATATATCAGTGCTTTGTATCTTTGGAGTTTGTAGATGTTAATCTACAAAAGGATTCGAGAAGAAACTAATAACCTGGTCAGAGGAGTCAGAGGGAATAAATTAAAGGATCAAAATAATATTCGAAATTTCGAGTGGTTTATCAAATGACTGTATGTTCGATAACAATGGTCGTATCTAAATTTGAAAAGAAGCTTTTTGAAGCTTGAAGTTTATAGTTTAGAGATCTCATGATGAAAATGGCTAAGAACTTCGCCTCTGTTTGATTAATTCATTTTCTGCATGTTCAGTTGTAGTTGAATTTCCAATTGAATGAAGCTGTTGAAACATTGATCACTTCCAGTTTTTACTGGAACGAAAAAATTCGATGGTTGAATATACTAGAGGAATAAATTAAAGAATCAAAATAAAATTCGAAATTTTTAGCGGTTTTTCAAATGGCTGTATTTTCGATAGCAATGGTCGTATCTAAATTTGAAAAGAAGCTTTTTGAAGCTTGAAGTTTATAGTTTAGAGATCTCATGATGAAGAAATTTTTCAAGCAACATGGACCGCTCAATCCTAATGAATACAGTCTTTAAAATTCCTGCGGAATTTTTTCAGTTTTTATTTTTGGCCTACAGACTTGGAATTTTTTTCCAACTCAACCATTATATGAATGAGATAACTTGTTCATTCAGCTTCAGTATCTTTTTTTCAAAATTTCGATACGAGCATTTCTCTCTGAAATATCGAACTTTGAATTAAAAAGGACCTTTTTGTCTTTAGCCATCAATATCTTACCAATGAATGTTTGCACAGAGAATTTAGGGGATGTTTTGAAATCTTGAATGAATTCTTTACAAGAAGTACCTATGGTATTCTCGGAAAAAAATTCTCTTCGTTCTCTACATTCAATTGGAAATTAAACTACAACTGAACATGCAGAAAATGAATTCATCAAACGGAGGCGAAGTTCCTAGCCATTTTCAGTTCGAAGGATTTCAGAAATGCTCATCTATTCCTTTACATGCAACGAATTTGAGATGTAGGTGAATATCAGATAATGTTTCATGGAGGAATGCGCGTTACTATTTCGATTAAATTTAACGTTAGTTCACTCTGGTATTCTAATGAAATTGAATCTAGTGGTTAGGTAGGACCCAATTGATTGCTTTTACGGAAACATCTTACTGTGACTCCTGCCACCAATTTTGGGCAATTCTCGATTTCAATTTCCATTCCTAAATGAACAGAAAGATTAAATGAATTTCGGCAACACTTCCAGACGACTTTTAACCAGAAATTTGCGAATTGCCTGGAAAACAGTCTAATGGAAGAAATTTACGAGGCGAGCCGAGCTCCTTTTATTTAATTGAGAATAACATCATACTGAAATTATATTTTTAGACGCCTGTTTTATCATTTCCTTCTAGGTTCTACTCACTGATGATGAATACGTAATTGAACTGAATTCTGTCCGTCCGGTCGGTAAAGACCTCAAGAACTTGAAATTTTCAGGGAAGTTTTTCTAGAAAGCCATTGATATGGGTGCTGGAAGCTCCTGACTTAACATTAGCATTTTTTTTTCAATTTCATGCGAGTAGCTCTAATACTTCCCGAGAAAAGCTCTCTCAGAATTTCTTCGAGCTAATAAAACCTGAATGGCACACCAAGGTATCCGGATTCAACACCATTAGGTTTTTTCCTTCGATCACATTCGAAAAACAACAATTATCAATTTGAGAATGTTGAAATATTGAAAATGAAGCTTCTGATGATTTATATATCAAGTTATATATTTTTGAAAAAGAAGAAATTAAGCAATTAAATTCGTTATAGAAATAAATATGGTTCACATTTGAAAAACACAAGTTTGTATTATAATTTCAAAACTAATTGCAATAAAAAACATATGATTACACCAATGGATTCTACTTGAGAAATTTCCTGTGAAACGTTTGTGTTTCATGTTGATAGCTCCAGTAATAAAGAAGTTATGAGAACTATCATTTTCCATTTTTCTCCTATAGCTTGAAAACAGTTGAATTTATGAGGTTGCAGTTTTCATCGAATTAAATCTCTCAAAAATCGGGCTCGGAAAGGTGCCATTCATTTTTTTCTTGTTCAAAGGGATTCTGAGATTCCCTCACTAGACAACTAGTTTTGGATACCCGACAAAGGGTAGGCATAATTCGATGTTTCATTACTACATACTTTAAACCAGAGAAGATAGACAGCATGTGATACCCTATTCTTGTTCTATTTTTCTGAAAAACTAACAAGAGTAATAACATGAAACTGAACACGTGAATATTCGGTTTGTCCATCGACGTAAAAGAATGGCCGGGTTATCCCCATGATTTAATGCGCTTGGGATTATCGTAATTAACCCATTTCTCGTCTCCAATAACAATGCGTTTTTGAAGCGTTGAAACCACTCGCGGCACATTCTTTCACTAATATAGGCCTCACCTCATAGGTATTTGAGAGCTTTCGATCAGCCTCAGCCGCTGATTTCTTCATATTAAAGCAGAGAATTAAAACCTCTCACAAATGACGAGAATTTCGCTCGTAAGCTGACATGTTCAATCGAGAATAAATTCATGATGCAGACACAAATGTACTGATATTTCGATGGCGTTATGTTAACAAATACCTAAGCTTAATGTATGACATCTACGATCTATTTATTTCGACTACCACTTATCATTACAGCCATATTTTGCAAAATGGTGGAAGCAAAGTTGTAATCTTTATATATTTGAAATCAGTTATAATGCAGCTTTCCAAAATGGCAAAGAAATCTAGTGTTTCCATTGGAAAAAAGATAACTTTGGGTCAAAGCTTCGTAATCAGAAATCCAGCTAAAAATACGAGCACGCCACTGGATTCTACTTGAACTAGTGCCTGTATAATGTTTCGATTTCAGAGCTTTCAGTATTAGCGGAAATTAAAATTATTTTCGATATCGCCATTTTTTGAATTTTCGCTTATAACTTTAAAACAAAAAGATGTGGCCAAAAATGAACACTATTCTTATTGGTTTACCAGAAAATGGGGTCTTAGATTTTGTCTTTCTCCTCTGGTTTATATTGTTTGGAAGGTGTAGTGGTAAAACATCGAAATTTGCCCACCCTGTACAGTTTCATTTATTCGAAGTTTGTATTCTTAACATTCCCAAACGAAAACTGAAAATTTCAGGTAGGTTTGAATTTTTTCTCTCGAACTATTACAAATGTTACAATAATTCAAGATTCTCAAAAGTTACATTAAGGTAATTCTACGTTTTCTCGAATAAATTTCAACTTTATTGGAAGCGAAAGGTACTTTGGTTTTTTCTCTACATTTTAACATTTGTGGGCAATCATAATGTAATGCATGCAATAAATTCGTTGATATCATGTTTTGTCAACAGTTAATTGTCTGATGTCACGCCATGTACAAAGTAGCAAATACAGTCCATTGTTAAGTAAAAGTAATTTAGCTATATAAATGACGAATACATAAATTTTCATCCTAATATCGAATTATGGGATAGAAAATTTGACGGCGTAATTCCAGATATCTTGTAATAATAATATTGTTGTTTTATACTGCAACATAAACCAAAAATCAGTATTATATTAAATCATTCACATTCATTATCGGAATTTCACATATCGGTTTGTGGCATATTTGATGCATTATAGGAATTCAGGTTTATTGAACCGTGTTCGGAATTGTTAACAATTGATTTTTCGACCTAACTATATATATTCGAAAATTCAAAAACTTCAACAAGAATTTAATCGCAGGAGATCTGTACTACAGGAGCTTTAGCGCGTTTCTTCAAATTCGTATTCGTGTAATCTCTCCATGAAACTTGGCAAGAAGACTTCTGATTCAACGTATGGAATTCATTATGGCCTACAGAGATCAAAACTGTCATAAAAACATAGAATGACTTAAAACTTTTTCACAATGTTGTTGCAGAAATGAAAAGTCAAAAACACATACCTGAAAGGTCTTTGTCGTTGTCATTGGAATCCAATGATTGAAATAACAGGCCAATTGAAAAGTCTCCGGTCAACCCTAGTAAAACACATTTTTTTTGCAAAATTCGATTTTATTATTCAACATAGTTAACAGTTGCTGGGGACCAGATCTGGCGAATGCGGTGGATGCAGAAGCAATGCGAAGCCCAATTCATGCAATTTTGCGATTGCTTTCATTGATTTGTGACACGGCGCATTGTCTTAATGAAACAGCTTCTTTTTTCTTCAAATGGGCCTGTTTTTAACCGATTTCATCCTATAAATGATCCAATAACGCTTTATAATAATCGCTGTTGATGGTCTGGCCCTTTTGGAGGTAATCAATGAATATTATACTTTGCGCATCCCAGAATACTGATGCTATAACCATGCCAGCAGACTGTTATGTTTTTCCTCGCTTTAGATTCGGTTCATCGTGTGCAGTCCACTCAGCTGACTGTCGATTGTCATATATTGACGCAAAAATTCAGGTTCATTAAACAGCTTCAAACACTGCTTTTGCTTTTTTGCTTTTCATCGATTGTGAGCTCGCGCGGCACCCATTTGGCACACAGCTTTCTCATGTACAAATATTCGTGAATGATATTATGTACACGTTAAGATGATATCACCACAATGTCAGCTTTCTCGATCAACTTCACATTCAAAATTTTTTTGTGAATCTTTTTTGATTTTTTCGCGGTGATAGCCTCTTTTGGGCGTCCACTGCGTTCGCCGTCTTCGGTGCTCATTTCACTACATTTAAACTTAGCATACCAATCAATGATGGTTGATTTTCCTGGTGCAGACCCCGGAAACTCTTCATCTAGCCAAGATTTGGCTTCAACTGTATTTTTTCCTTTCGAAAAGCAATATTTTATTAGCACACAAAGTACTTCTTTTCCATCTTTTTTTAAATAACAAAAGTAGCTACACTCACGACGCAATATCACGCAAACTTATGTTAGGAGTGCTATCAAATTTTGACACGTATCGTTCGAAGGTTGATTCTAACTAAAAATCATATGGATTTAATAGTAGCACCGCCATCTGTTTATCAGACCGGGGACTTTTCAATTGGCCTAATATTGTAAGGGTTTTGGATAGGTTACTAACATTATCCACGATTTCACAAAATTCACATGAAATGTGATGTATAGATTTCTAGTTTAGATGACAATATTTTATAAAGAAATGTTTTATCATTTTTCTATTTATACGATAATGACGACATTCGACAAGAACATTCTTTGTGATATTTTGCAACATATTTACAAATTTCAGTTCGTACCAAATCGAATATTCGAAATTTTTCACCTCCAAAACTTCCCGATTAAGCCACGATGAAAAAGTTGATGAAATTCCTACTACTGAGAACGATATGACGAAAAAATGAAAAAAAAAAAAAATGATGAATTTTTTGCTTTTGCATTACGAGCCTGAAATTTCTGAATCCCACTAGGAATGTAATCCTTTAACGACGGATCCGGCATATACAGGGTCTTTCACAAGGAACCTCACCCATATTTATACGGGAAACTACTGAACGTATTTTCATGAAATTCAGCACTTATAAGTATTTCATGATGCTGAAAATTTCATCTTTTTGGCGTGAAGGGAAAAGAAATACCTGAAAATTCAAGACGAAAAACAGTTTTTTGTGAATAACTCAGAAAATATCCACTTTAGGGCAAGGGTGTGATGCATACACTCACATTATTTTTTAACGTAGATTCAATATCTGCCATAAAAAAATGGGGTTCTAATTTGAAAAAATTGATTTTTCACGATTTTGTCATCCCTAACTTTGAAAGCGATTTTTTCACCCCCTGTATCATGAATCGCGATTTCGATTTTTAAAGTGGATACATCAATTTTACATCTTGAAAAATCCCAAAAATGAAAATTTTCCATCCAAAAACCTCGAAGTTATTCTTGTTTCAGCGGAGCTCTATTTTCGATTTTTTTTTCGAATTTTCCCGCTCAGAGAGAATTTTCTAACCAAAACTGAAAAATTCTACATCAAAATAACTTGAAATTTTCTAAGGAATCTATTTCTGCAATAAAAAAATGGTGTTCTAATTTGAAAAACGGAAGTTGACGTCATTTCCTGAAAAACCGGAGGTGCTCATGCCTTGAAAATATTTTAGATTTCATCAGCATCGTGAAATACTTATAAGTGCTGAATTTCATGAAAATACGTTCAGTAGTTTCCCGTATAAATATGGGTGAGGTTCCTCGTGAAAGACCCTGTATTCCAGATTTGTTTAGTCGATAGGTTAATTTGTTCTCTCACATGGGCGTGAATGATTTTCCGATAAGAGATGGCGTAAATCGTTTGGCGCATGTGATCCATTAATGCGATTTTGGTGTCACGTAAGGGCATTGTGAACTGTTCCAACTTTGGAGAATCACGTTTGCATTCAACTCAACCCCTGTTCCAAATTATATATTAAATTCATTGGTAGTTTCAGCGAGTTTATAAACTGATGTTATTTTCGTGAAGCTCCGGCAGAAGAGTCGTGCTCAAAATGAGCATATTCGAATTGAGCTGAATCGGTCTGGTTTGGCGTCATAATTGTTTCATTTTTGATTTTTTTAAAAATTAATTTCAGACATCAACCAACTTTTTTAATGAATGAATACTTAATACACTGCGCAAAAGAATTAACGCACATTATGAAAATCTCAAATTTATTCTACAACTGAAGGTGTTCTCAATGATAATTATTTTTATCAGAATTATACATGCGTATGTTATCCACTTTCAACGTTTCTCTTCAATACAGATGCTTTTTCCAAGCAGGAATAAAAAAGATGAGATTATCAGATTTTGAAAATATTGGCTCCATTCTGAAATCAGTTGTTCTCGATCAATTCTAGTGATCAATAGTTTTTTTTTCGTTTGATTTTCTACACTCGATCGCTATGGAATGCGAAACATGCAATTTGACCCAAGAGGAATGTGCCCAAGCGATAGTTTTGCGAGAAGAAGGGTGGACATACACAAGATTTGCAGAAAGGTTTGGAGTTTCCCATACAAGTGTGTCCAGAATGTTGCAGCGATTCAGGGAGACAGGTATGAATGTCCGAAGACCAGTACAGGGTAGACCACGGGTAACAACTGCCATTCAAGAACGTTTCTTGAGAGTTTCTTCGTTGAGACAACGGTTTGCAACCGCTCGCCTCCTTCAAAATCAGCTTGAGCAAACTCATGCCTCTTCCCAATGGATATGCTCTCTCGCAAAATCCAAACGCGCCCTTCGATGAGCTGGGGTAAGAGCTGGGCCTCTTGCTGCGACACGAGGCCTTAAATCATATTCTCTGAGGCAATTTCTTATTGTCTGAGTGCTAATTTGCACCCCATGAGTTTGCTCAAGCTGATTTTGAAGGAGGCGAACGGTTGCAAACCGTTGTCTCAACGAAGAAACTCTCAAGTAACGTTCTTGAATGGCAGTTGTTACCCGTTGTCTACCCTGTCCTGGTCTTCGGAAATTCATACCTGTCTCCCTGAATCGCTGCAACATTCTGGACACACTTGTATGGAAAACTCTAAACCTTTCTGCAATTCTTGTGTATGTCCACCCTTCTTCTAGCAAAACTACCGCTTGGGCACATTCCTCTTGGGTCAAATTGCGTGTTTCGCGTTGCATAGCGATCGAGTGTAGAAAATCAAATGAAAGAAAAACTATTGATCACTAGAATTTATCGAGAACAACTGATTTCAGAATGAAGCGAATACATTCAAAATTTGATAATCTCATCTTTTTTTTATTTCTGCTGGGAAAAAACATCTGTATTGAAGAAAAACGTTGAAAGTGGATAACATATGCATGCATAATTCTGATAAAAATAATTATCATTGAGAACACCTTCAGTTGTAGAGTAAATTTGAGATTTCCATAATGTGCGTTAATTCTTTTGCGCAGTGTATGTATTAACGTTTCAAATGGTATTCCGAGATTGTTTCAATATTTTTCGAACTGAAATTATATTACTGAACAGATTTTTTATTTCACTTCTACAAATATATCATAAAACAAACATTTTGAAATATGGAATAATACGCAGAAGCACTCTTGATTGAAAGTTCTAATGGAACATCGCATGAAGACTCACTGATCAAATAGATCATTGTTAAGTTCAATTATCATTAACTGCGAGTAGAGTTTTCTGATAGTAACTTTTCAATTCACTAATGGGAAACTTATACGTCCAAGTTTTCCAATTATTTGTGTCGTAGTTGTCAAGTGACTTCGAATGAATGTTTAGAATTCGTTTCGTGTAGGTTTTCCTCAATTCAAGTAGGGATCAGGTTTCAGGTATACATATTAAAGTTTTTCACCAGAATTATGTAAATGCATAATTGACATATTTCGTTATCCATTCGTCTCGAAATTAGGATTTGACGGAACTTGATGGATAATGATGTTGAATTTGATCAAAGTTCCATAGAGTAGATCCTTCACTAGTGAAGGATTATTCCTAGGAATAATCACCAATTTCAATTGATTTTTCATGCATTGGAATAAGATTTTAAACCGGCTCCTTCGCCATTCTGCAACATAACAGGTCAATTGAAAGTCCCCGGTTTAGCACAGTAAAAACATTTTTCGGTAAAATTTGATTTTATTATTCAAAAAAAGTTCCTTCGAGGGAGATACAAAGATTATAGCGATATTTCAACTTTTCGATACCATCTTTGTAGAACGATTTGTCTTTCGCTTCAAAATAGGCCTCAGTTTCAGCGATTACTTCTTCATTGGCGCTAAATTTCTTTCCAGCGAGCAGTCTTTTAAGGTCTGAGAACAGAAAAATGTCACTGGGGGCCAGATCTGGCGAATATGGTGGATGCAGAAGTAATTCGAAGCGCAATTCATGCAATTTTGCAATTGTTTTCATTGACGGCGCATTGTCTTGATGGAGCAATATCATTTTTTAACGATTCCATCCTTTAAACGTTCCAATAACTCTATATAATAATCGCTGTGTTGAGTTTTTCCTCGCCTTGGATTCGGTTCATCGTGTGCAGTCCATTCAGCTGACTGTCGATTGGACTCCGGAGTGAAATGATGCAGGCATGTTTCACCCATTGTCACATATCGACGCAAAAATTCAGGTTCATTGCACTTAAATAGCTTCAAACACTACTCAGAATCATTAACATGTTGTTGCATTTGATCGATTTTGAGCTCACGCGGCACCCATTTTACACACAGCTTTCTTATGTACAAATACTCGTGAATGATATGATGTACACGTTCAGATGATATCTTCAGAATGTCTGCTATCTCGATCAACTTCACTTTACGGTCATTCGGAATTATTTTGTGAACTTTTTTGATTTATTCTTCGGTGACAGCCTCTTTTGGGCGTCCACTGCGTGCGCCGTCTTCGATGGTCATTTCACCACGTTTAAACTTAGCATCCCAATCAATGATGGTTGATTTTCGCAATATCTCACAAACTACTGGTCGGACTGCTGTCAAATTTTGACACGTATCGTTTGAAGGTTGGTCCTAACTAAAAATCATATGGATTTAATACTACCACCTCCATATGTGCATCAGACCGGGGACTTTTCAATTGGCCTAATACAAGCTTCACCTTGTTCTCAGTAAAGGAATCATTCAAATTTCCTCTTCAATTTTTATTAATCACCTTTAAAACACAACAGTGAAATATCAGTAGGTTATGATGCTTTTTCGATCAGAATTTTATACCTGAATTCTGGTACTTACTCTAGGGAAAACGGTATTGAACAGATCCCACAGGAAGGCAAAAACAATAAACCCTTCCTTCAAAGATTTTGAACATGTCCCAAACTCCATTGTCAGGGAAGATAGATAGGAGATTTTAATTCCCCAGTGTAATCAATCACTACAGGCATGATTGTGTGGTCAGATGGGTAACTTCATATTTGAAAATTACAGGATTTCATTCTGGAGAAAGCTGATTGCTCTATTCCATATGTGTCCATTTCATTTTCAGCTTGTTTGCTCATGCAGAAAATAACCCTGGCCCAATGTTCCGAATTAGCTGTCCTTCATTCAGGCTCCATTCTCAGAATGATAGAGGTCGACTCGTATGTATTAGATCGAAGGAAAAACGGGGATCGGAAGGATATAAAATATGTTTTCTGGATTTTCTGCAACTCACTGTGAACACTCCTCCGCTAGTAAACCAAAGAACTTTGTGTGTTTACATTGAGAATATAATGAAATCAAGGGCGTAGATCTTTTTTTTTTCTTGGGGGTAATCGAAATAAATTTTTTGACTATAACGTTTACTCATATACATAGTACCACTTTTTTAATGGGACTGTATTGTTAACTTTTAAACCATAAGAGTTAGAAGGTCGGTCAAATGGAGAAAAAGTTGCATGCATAGAAGCATTATCAAGCAGTTCAAACAAATCGAGATTATCAGGGCCGGTTACTGAGATATGATAAGAAAAGTAAATTATGTTATTTTGATTTTTTTTTTAAAAGTTACCAATACAATCCCATTAAAAAATGTGGCCACCCCGTATGTAATGTGTGAAAAAAGGGTTTGATAACGAAGGTTGAATCATAAATAAACCGAAATAATAAAATTTTTTTGATTACCGATTCGATTGTTCTTGCCTTATACAGGTTGTTCCTAAATTGGGGGTACGAAGAAAAATGCGAGATTCCTTGAATAATTTTAAGAATGAAACGTCCTAAATATGGGCCCCCAAAAGCTTTGTTTTCGAGATACAGGGTGTTACTTGTAGTCTCCTATTTTATGATGCTTATAACAGTTTATCGAATCTTTATTAATCTTCTTCACAGATTGAGTACGAAACCTTATAATTAATTTTATTCATCATAGCTTACTGGATTTTATAATACTTTTATTTTCCTGAGAATTACTGAAGAATTGTCTGACAAGAATCGACAAGAAAGGGTCGTACTGGACCAGAGTTCCTTTTTACAATTTTGCAAACTACCAGTGGTCCGATTTTTTGTTGCCATCGATTTTAAAGAAAAGTGAAATGATTATTGATTCATATTATGGAAAACATTTCGTTCTTCCTCTTTGAGAAATTACCCCCTCCCAATACCCCCCAATTTCTACGCCCTTGAATGAAATCAGTTGATCGATGCGTGGATTTTTTTTTTCGAAATCTGTTAGGATAAAAGAGGCTCTCATTTTCCTATATTCTTCCTGGTGAAAATCAGTTTATCATCTTGCAAAAATAACTGTAATTTATTAATTTTTCGCCAAGAGTGGTCTCAACTGATTGAGTTCCACATCAAAATCGATTCTGTCCTTCCGGTTGATCTTTCAGGGTTAGTTCAGCGTCCGAATATCTCAGTCAAGTTTGTTCAAGCCAAAATCTGTCAAAAGGATCCAGAAAATGCTAAAAGATACAGGAAGGATCAAATTTTTGTCGGCTTTGATTTTATGACATTTCGTTTCAAAAATTTGTATATTGTATTTAAAAGATCGATTTTATTCAGA
Source organism: Harmonia axyridis (assembly GCF_914767665.1). NCBI lineage: Eukaryota > Metazoa > Arthropoda > Insecta > Coleoptera > Coccinellidae > Harmonia > Harmonia axyridis. The sequence goes on from NC_059508.1 coordinate 6,837,176, forward strand.
ATAGACAAACTAGAATGCATAATGTTCTCATACTATAATTTAGTGCCTATATCTGAGGGCAGATTTTGATATTTCCCAGTGTTTTCATTATTTGTATATGCTTTTTCGTTTCATCGAGAAAATTGTTTGAAGAAAGTGCTAAATGATATGTACTGAAAGCATTTCCGTGTTCTTGGAATGTCACCTTGAAAATTATAGAAAAGATCTAGGAGAAATTCATCACTTGGTTGTAGAATGACTGATCGAAGTTCATGAATATCGATTTGAATGAGCGCGAAAAACCTTCATATTTTACTTCTCTTCTTCCCTTGTTTCCTTCTTAGGAACAAAATCTAAATTCTATGGGAAAAAAATTTCAGTCAGAAAATTCGAAAAGTTTCACAAGATTCCTAACCTAAAAAAGTAAATGACATTAATATCATATTTCAGTTGTCATCGTCTAATTGGTTAGTTTATTTCTTCTCATCACTCCTGAAGTGATTCCAAGGAAAATCTAGTTGAGATAAAAGGTCCTTTCCACATTCATTGTTCCAACATTCCGAATCAAAACTGCTCCACAGCTAGGAGAATGCACAATCTTTTTCCGGCATCTAATACTCTTATACGCTCAATCGACTCGATAAGATATCACCATTAGAACTATTACCTGATCCACTTCAAACCAGACTGAGGCTGGAATTGCTTCAAGCCACAAGTATATCGCTGTTACAGAAGTCGATAATTTAGTTTTGATGTTTATCTTTATGGTGGCGTTGCCTTTGGCCTCTGCTCCTCTTTGGCGGCATTCACAAAGCTGGGAGAAGTTTGCTGGAAGGAGTAAGGTTAACTCCCTACTATACTTCGAATTATCTTTCTCTTAGAATTTATTAGGGAGCTCATATATTAACACTATATTTCTGTAATGGACCATTTCCAGGAGATAATAACCCAAGATCCCTGTATTTTCCTCATTTAAACGATCAGGGTTAACTGGTAGCAAAGATGTCCTGCTAGCTGCAGCACTTATTTTTAAATTAAAATTTGGGAAAAGCACCTCCCTGGCGTCTTTCATACATGAGCCTATCACACGCTAGTGTATAAGTATATAAGATGTGTTACATTAAGATGTCATTGTTGTCGGTTAGTTGATCTTGATGAGAGGTTATGACGATACGACCCTCCTGGTATTCGACTCGTCTAATATGGTGATTATTTCATATATAATCGTTAATTGGAGATACAAATAATGAAATATTCCTCTGATCATTAAGAAAAAGAGAGTCCTATGAAGAGTCGCCCGAAAACGCTATATTTTCGAGATACAGGGTGTTAAAGATTTTTTTCTTGAAGCATCTTCTTTTCACAAGGTATTCAACTTAATTTGGCATAAATATTCCAATTTCATCATGTTCTCATCAAGTGATGTTCTACTTTTGAATACAACTCTACAGGGTGATATTTTTTCTGGAAAACTGTCCCGCTAGAACTTTTCTTAGACCCCTGGTAGTATAGAAAAATGTAAGAAGAAACTTTTGTTCATAACTACACTTTTTGTTTTCTTGTAGTTTTGTCGTATCGAGCTCGAGAAAACAATTTTCAACAATTTTCTAGTAATCCTCAGGGAAATCAATTATTATAAAGATTCCATGTTTATAGGACTCCTTTCTTTAGATTTTCCAAGAAATCTCACATTTTCCTTTGTACCACAAATTTAGGAATACCTTGTCAAAAACAAAATTTCAGCTCAATCAGATCTGTTTACCTGAAAAATTGGTCAGCTTTCATAGATTTTCTTTTTATATCTGCTATCATGATCTTCATGAAAGTTAGCATCGATTTGGAAATTGTTATTATACACCCACACACAAAGGACTTGGCCAGATCTTTTTTCACTGAATTATTAGATGTTTTTTTCGACTTTCACTTGAAATATCATATGAGTCAGCATATATATCATTATATACCAGCATCAAATCATGAAAGAAAAACATTTTGAATTTAAATTTGTGTATTTCGGAGGAAATCGATTTTTATATTTCAAATTTATATTTAATTGTACTACTCAAGTTGAAGAGTGTTTTATGTATCGGTGAAAACGATGGTAATATAATACAAAAATCTGTTCAACTGTTGGTTTTTAACCCATTCTCCAGAATACTCCAACAAATATTCCAAGGACTCAGATCTTCAAAATCTATAATTATCACTTTATGTATGGTCAGAAAAACTTAATAATTAGCTAGAATTCGACTTTCGACATGTTATGGAATGTTAGATGCGTATGTATATTTTAACTTTGTTTGAGTTCAGCAATTTAAATTTAGAAGCTTATTTTTCACCCATTGAATCCACAGGACAATTCTGTTAATGTGTCTGTCAATGTGTTATTTGTGGATTTTTAAACGATAAAACGACGATAAAAATACATTTTAAGCAATGAAACAAATATACGTTATGAAACTTTTTTTTTGAAGAAAGATTTCTTAAACTGACGCTGTGCCGGTGGTACATCCTTAAAGTTAACTCCTTGAATATATACTTCTTAGAATTTGTAATTTTTGAATTAAATGTAACAGAATGGCGGATGCACCGGTTACCAATATAATGTTTAATTGCATAAGAAGTGTGGTGTAGTATCTCGATGAAAACTCTGTTTTCGTTCAATCAATTTGATAAATAACATTTTATCTCTTCTTATGTCCAATCCGAATTCCTCCTCGGAATTTCCTCCGTGGTGAAGAATTCACCACTTCCCTTTCACTTAATTTAAAGGTATGCCATAAACTAACATTCTAAGAATTTATCTCCATCACAGCGAAGTGTTGCAGGAGGCAACAGACTGAAATGATTTAAGTGCCGTATATTTTGTCAACATACGTGCTGGTTTTACTTTACGGCGATATCTGATGCAACCGCCTTCTGCACTTGATTGATATTTTCTCGTAGGCAATTATTAGAACCTAGTTCAATGAACTCTGTCGGGATGAAATTGGCGGTTACGGCATACTATGATTTCCTGGTTATTTACTTCATTGTCGCAATTTCTAGAGTGGTTTGCTCCAGATTCATTTTTGCACTGAGTGGTTAGAAAATTCGACTAGATTAAACATTGCTGTACACACAGAACGTTCATGTTATGCTCCTTTCCTGATTAGTTAGAAGCCACCAGTTTTGATTGCATTCATACAGGGTGTTAGGTTAACATGCGGCAAGAATTCAAGAGGTTATTCCTTGGACTATTTTAAGGATATTTTATCTTTTGATTATTATTTTTGAAAAGGCGCTTTGTTGCAAAGATATAGGATGAAACAAATTTTCAACAAATAACAATTTGAATTTCTTAGCCTACAACAATTTTTCAAAATGGCTACTTCCAGCTCATATGCAACTCCTAATAGACTTCCGAACTCTTTCAAAAACACCAGGGTGGTTTTTTATTGAGTTACACCCTAAAATTATCCGATCTTTCAAATTATCCACATCTTCCACTGGCCAATTAAAAAGTTCTCGGTCTACCATAATGAAACACATTTTTTCTGGCAAAATTCGATTTCATCATTCAACATAGTTGCCTTCGAAGGCGATACAGCGATTATAGCGATCTTCCAACTTTTCGATATCATTTTTGTAGTACGATTTGTCTTTGGCTTCAAAATAGGCCTCAGTTTCGGCGATTACTTCATCATTGGCGCTAAATTTCTTTCCAACGAGCATTTTTTTGAGGTCTGAGAACAAGAAAAAGTCATTGGGGTCAGATCTGGCGAATACGGTGGATGCAGAAGCGATTCGAAGCCCAATTCATGCAATTTTGCCATTGTTTTCATTGATTTGTGACACGGCGCATTGTCTTGATGAAAGAGCGCCTTTTTTTCTTCAAATGAGGCAGTTTTTTAACGATTTCATCCTTTAAACGATTCAATAACGCTAAATAAAAATCGCTGTTGATGGTCTGGTCCTTTTGGAAGCAATCAATGAAAATGTGTTTTTCCTCGCTTTGGATTCGGTTCATCTTGTGCAGTTTACTAAGCTGATTGTCGATTGGACTCCGGAGTGAAATGATGGAGTCATGTTCTATCCATTGTCACATATCGATGCAAAAATTCAGGTTTATTGCATTTTGAAAGCTTTGAACACTGCTCAGAATCATTACCACGTTGTTGCTTTTGATCGATTGTGAGCTCGCGCGGCACCCATTTTGCACACAGTAGAAATATTCGTGAATGATATGATTTACACGTTCAGATGATATCTTAACAATGTCTGCTATCACGATCAACTTCACTTTACGGTCATTCAAAATTATTTTGTGAACTTTTTTATTTTTTTGTCGGTGACAGCCTCTTTTGGGCGTCCACTGCGTTCGCCGTCTTTGGTGATTATTTCACCACGTTCAAACTAAGCATACCAATCAATGATGATTGATTTTCCTGGTGCAAGCTCCTGAAACTCTTTATCAAGCCAAAACTTTGCTTCAACAGTATTTTTCCCTTCAAAAAGCAATGTTTTATCAGCACAAGAAATTCTTTTTTTTTTTTTTTTCAAATAACAAAAGTATCTACACTCACAACGCAATATTTCACAAAGTAATGGTCGGACTGCTGTCAAATTTTGACGCGTATCGTTTGAAGGTTGGTACTAACTTAAATCATATGGATTTAATACTAGCACCGCCTTGTGTGCATCAGACCGGGGACTTTTCAATTGGCCTAATAATATAAACTAATGACTTTAGATGTTCCCATAGGAAATAATTCAAGGGGTTTGAGTACGAGGATCGAGCAGGCTATATGTGAGGTCCACCTCGACCAATCTAGCGTTTTAGGCTTCATCGGTAAAAAGAATTAGCGTAAGTAGTTGAGGAATTTCAACCATTGTGTGCAGAAGCCATTCACAAAATCCGCAGGAAGAAGTGCTGAGCAAATTATCTCTCAGAACTTTCCAAACAGTCCAATTGCTTACATTCGAAGTATTTGCGGATTTTCCCGTAGATCTTCTTCTATCATGTCCAGCACATTGTTTTCCACTTCTTCCGTTCTTAAAGTCCTTGGCTTTTCTGGTTCTCCATTTCGCTTCAATGTTCTGGTTTATCGAAGACATTGATGAATACTTTGCAATATTTTCCAATAGGGTAAAATGCGGTTAGGAAATTGTTCTGAATCTGAACGAATTCGATATATGTATACAAACTATAAAAACAAAATACAAAAACATACTAAATTCTGTTGGCAAGAAAACAACTTATTCATTATGTTTTTCACTTGATACGTCCAGTGTAGTACTTTTATTTCACCAGAAAATAACGATTCGAAAATACTAAAATTGGATTTGTTGAAAATGTTTTTCGACCTATATCTTCACAACAAAGCGCTTCTTCAAAAATCATTAAAGGATAAAATATCCTTGAAATAGTCCAAGGAATAACCTCAGTTCAAACAAATAATTATATTCAGATCTTTTACATTTGTATTGCAAAATGCCTTCTATTAAACATCATGAAACATTTGATATTATAATGAATGCATATTAGGGAAAATATTATTTTACTGAGACATAAGGTATAGACGAACGTGTATACCAACACCTTCGCCAATTTGGATCAAAATAACCTCTCAAAAGATGCGTGTTTTCCCGAGGAAATTTAAGCGATAAACCACCCTCGAAGGTAACCAACCCCTACCGATGAGATGAGATCACAGCAAACATGCTTAAGCATGTTATTTACAAATTTAATTCCCTATGATTTGCCGGATTGACTTGGGAAGTTAATGAATATGCATCCTTTCAGTAATTAAAGTTCACCAGTGATTGATTTGACTTATATTCTACCGAAGGTTTCGGAGGTATACTGACAAAGTTTACGTCTGAACTCTAATGAACTGGAAATTTCACTCCATTTATGTTACAAGTTTTTCAATGAATTTTCACCTGTAGGTCTTATTTCGGAAGAAATTGAATGTAAAAAAATTCAGAAGGAATTTATAATTAATTTTAGGGTTATATCATTTGCATGTAATAGGAGTGACGATAATTTATTTTGATGTTTTGATCCTATTCAGATTAAAATGTTGTATTTCTTTCTTTGAGCCAATTAGTTAATGATTTGTTGCATAAAATATTTCGTTATGATTTTATTGTCTCAATTTTGTTCTCGGAATCATTTTTATTGATGATGGGTATTGTTTATATTTTCTAAAAGTAGATAAATTCATTCTTTTTTCATGAATTCTTGAAATTGTACAAAGTTTGTAAAATTTTATTCATTCACATAAACAGCACTGAGACATCTTGTGATTGAACATGAAACGTGAAATTCTTCCTGAAAAATCATTGAGAAGGTCAGGAGCTCCAATAAACACATTCAATAATGAAACAACAACAATATAAAAACATCGAATTTCAGTAATAGGTCATAAAAATACAAAAAAAACGAATAAATTCGTTATATTGGAATTCGGTAAAAATTATTTACAGAGTTGTTCGGATTGAAAACCATTCGTTTATTTCTTAATATATCGCAACAGTCAATTATTTTATTCAACTAGTCTATTGACTGGATGTGTTCAGCATTAGCCATGTCCTTCAATTCTCCTCATTAGAAATAATCAAGTTGGTTAAGATCTGGAGATCGAGAAGGCTATGAAACGAGTCCTCCACGACCTTTCCATCTATTCTCAGAAAAAGAGACCTCGAATGGGGTATCAGATTTTGTTTATCACCTCTGGTTTAAAAGTTGTAGTGCTAAAACATCGAAATTTGCCCACCCTGTACAGTTACTCCCGAGACACCCTATATATTTGAATGATATATTGAAAAGTCCAATAATGGTACCGACTAAAACAATTCATTATTTGAAATCACTATAAAGCCAAAAATGACATTTTTCTCGACAAACAGCAGCAATCAATTTCCCCGAAGGGATAGAGTTATTTTTTAGGAAGTGTCAATAAATGACTTCCTCAAAACAGACCTTCATATATCGTATTGTTTCTAGTGCGGCAGCTCGAATGATAAATTGCGAACAGGGGGACATGATAAAACACAGCCCTTTGCAATAATGACGTTCTATAAGAGGACACTTGAAGTTATCTCTGTGATCTTTTAACGGTAGGTTTTCGTGTGAGGTTAAAAAACAGGGTTAAGCGTTTTTCCATTTACCAGCAAAATGGCACGATGCATTCAGCCGAGAATATCTCTTTCAGACGAAGAAGTTGAAGTGTATGCGGAGATTCCACTAATTTCTAAAATGGAAACTCGGTTATAGGGTGAATTTTCCATATCTCAGCCGGTTTATCGTAGTTTTTCTTTCATTGTGGTTTCTTATGCATCTGATTCTGGAAAGAAATATCACACTGAACCATTCTTCGCCGCATTATGAATGGAAATATTAGGTGTACTAGAAAGAAATCAATTCTTTTTCCAATAGATGGCTTTACTTATCAGTATCTCGCGTTGTATATGTCTGATCGGGTTCCACTGGATGGCGTTCGAAAGATGATTTCGTACTACAAAAACTTTTCATACAGTTTTGTGATTAGTTGATTCAATTTAGTTGAGAGTGTATCAAGGATGGAAGCAATGAGAAAGTACGCTATATTTCACAGTTTTTCTTCGATAAAGTTCACTAACGACATCGTCAAGCGAAAACGGTCTTGAAAGAAACGCGGTGAGCCAGTGGAAACGGTGGTCAAGCTATCATTGTCGGCCAGGAAGGCTTTGTTGTGTTTGATGGGATTGGTAAGGAATTATTTACTATGAGCTGCTCCTCTATGATGAAGCAATCTAACCTTTGAAAGAACGCTCTAAAACTGAGTTGTTTGTTGATAGATTTGAGTTGGTTTTGAGAATTTACTCTTTCACTTCTTCATAGCGTACAGGCCTTACAGAGTATATTTTGCAAGACTTAATGAACATGTTCGTATTCGAAAAGCTTAGAAAATTCGTTTTTCTAGCATAAAATTGCTTTCAAATATGTCATCGGTATTGAATTATCTCCTTTAATAAACATGGAGGCATATGTTGCTGTCACATATTGGATTAAATTGTATAGGAGCACACAAATTTCGGAGAACCAAAGAATTACACGACGCTAATATTTGGACATTGAAAATTACTGAAAAAAAGATTCGATTTTTCACATTTAATATAATTAGAATGACGGAAGCGAAAATTCGAAAATAATTGGATTATTCTGGTTTATATCCACTAACAAACAGAAATTATAACTGATCACTTATTGTCGGACCTAGAATTGAATCCTAAGTAGAGACAGATTAGATTTGGGAAAATTTAATCTTTGACATTGGCCCTGAATAATCAACCGAATACAGAAAATATGATTGATTTGATGCCAGGCCCAGAATTGAATCATAGATTGTACATTGAAGCGTATGTAGAAACGAAACATTTCTCGAAAAATGGAATGTTTGACATTGGCTCTGAAAAATTAATTAATTTAAATCGAGTTATAGAAAGGGTAGATGCAACCAACGATGAACTTTTTGAGATATTTTACTCACCTCGAACCCCTCTTATATAATAGATTACCCTCCGATATTAGAGAAACAACATCACAGTTATCATACTGTAAAAAGGTCACATTATGGATAAGACAGCAGTTTTGGCATACTTTTCATAACAGACGGAATATCATCTGAAAATGAGATATACAAGAATACGTGTTCAAACGAGTGTTCAAATTATCTATTCTCCCTGTTTTTATTGTTGAAGTTAGTTGTTTGTAATAATTCTCACGCACAAATCCGTGAACTTTTATGGGTTTTAGGAAGTTTATTCATTTATTCATTAATTTATTTTTGTAATTGATGATTCATTTGGAAATAAACATATATTTATTTATTTTATTTATTATTTATTAGAAATTTACCTTGAGAGTTGATCAGTTTTCTTCAACCTGTATAGAAATCTTGCAATTTCTAATTTAGTTTAACATATCTATCAAGTTTTTTTATTTCTTTGAAGGTTGAGAGTCGGCAGAGCAAATTTTATAGTGGAATAGACAATACAACAACGTTTCTAACGGATATATCTCGCATTTGAACGGAACCGGTGAGTATTGTCGGTGTATTGGAAAACCATCGTAAAAAAATCTATGATCCATTTACCCCTGACCTACATTTATTTCTATCATCCACTCCTTTAATTCAATAATTAATTTGTATTGTGGAACTGCATTTTTCATGGTTTAAATTGCATTCAGTTTGGTATAAAGGTTTTTCAGTTTTATAGACATTACCAAAAGAATTTCGATCGAGTAATTTTTGAATTGAGTCGATATTTTAGAATTTTTCACTTTGTAGGTAACTGTAGGTTTCATTTATTATTATTATTATTATTATTCTTGATTCATTGACAAGAGTTGAGGAACCCAAGGAAACTCTCACAATCATCATACAGAATAACAAGTGACATATACTAACTGACAAAAATTGCAACGCCCAGAAGGAGCTGCTTAAATTTTAATTTTTTTTGGTGAAACATAGAAAGTATGGCAAGGAGTAAATGATTGAAATTTGTAGCAAAAAACGGAGAGTTTACAATTTTTTTTAATAAATTTGTTAATAATGTGTTTGTCCACCGCGATTATCTTTACACTCCCCAACACGTCTCGGCATTGATGCAATAAGATGGTCTATTTCTTCAATAGACCTTATCCGGCGGTAAACAGTTATATATGATGGCCTTGTTCTCCTAACCACTCATCAGCCAAAGAGTTGTCTCAAATCGGTCTCTAATGGTTATAAGTCTTGGACGTCGATCTTGAACTTCATTTGTGCCCCTTTGACGCCCGGTGCCTACTTTCCTTCAATTTTGGGCAATCTCAAACCACGCTTGACAACATCTCATAACAGTAGCTGGAAAGTTCGGTTAGCGATTTCTCGAAATGACAACCCCGCCTCCCGTAGACCAATAACTCGACCTCTTTCAAATTCACATATCTGGCGATAAATTCCGCTTACACGTGCTCTAGGCATTTTAACAACAACTAAACATCGACTTTGGATCTCCTCGAACAGCTTGTTTGTTGTAAAATTTAAAAAACTTGCATAAAACGACTACAATATTCAAGTAAGAAGAATTATTCAAATGAAAGAAAACCTTAACGTATTTTTTCCAAATTCAATAATTCACTCCTTGCTATACTATCTATGTTTTAGTAATCAAACTAACTCAATATAAAATTTTACAGATTATTTTTGAAACAATTAATACTTGCCGAAGAAATAAACGCCAGCGGGAGACCATTCCATTCTGCAAAAATTCTGTTAGACAAAAACTGCTGTCGACTCCGGGTTTTGAATAATAATAATAATGATAATGCATCCAGATAAGCCTGAAGATTCGCTGCGCCTTTGAGAGGGGGTTAATTATAAGTTTCCGTATCGTCGGCGTAAGCAATCACAATGGACCTTATTAGTTATGGCAGATCAGACACGTATAACACAAAGAGAAGAGTGCCAAGTACTGAGCCCTGTGGAACACCACTATTAACCGTCCTTGAAGACGACTAAACACCACTCACCCTCACTGAAAACTCTCTGTTCGACAGAAATGACTCGATCCACGACAGCAGGTCACCAACAACACCCAAAATGCGTAACTTGGACAATAAACGTCGATGAGGAACTCGGTCGAATGATCGTGAAAAGTCTAGGTGTACAACGTCAACAGTTTCGCCCCTAAAGATGGATCTGGTCCAATCACCTACGCAGAAGGGCAAATTTGTCAATATGGACCGACCTGGGAGAATTCCACCTTAGCAGCTGCTGCTGCAGGTTACACTCCAACACCTTTCTAGCTATTGAGGTCAAGCTTATAGGCCGGTAATTCGTAGCCAGTGTTCTGTCTCCCTTCTTAAATACCGGAGTAATTGATGCCGAGAGTCAAGATGGTGGCAATCAGTGAGTACGACAAGACGTTCGAAATATGATGGTCAACGGAGCTGCAAGAGACCGAGAAAAATTTCGTAGAACAACCGCAGAGAGACCATCACCACCTAGAAAAGAAACTCTGAGGGATGCCAATATCGGATTCAGGAAGTACCGAATATTTGATAGAGATGAAGGGTTTATTCAGTCTTCTGACAAAGCCTCTGGTCAAATTTGTTATTTTGTTCTAGGCCTTTTTTATCTGCAACGTTTTTGTCTACGAAATATGCTTCCTTTTTGCCTGCTTCCATAAAAGTACCCTAATGATAATGAACTGGCAGTATTGTTGTTATCGATGAAAAATTTCCGCGGTGATGTTTATACAAAGGCTTCACGAAATTCGACGTCTTCTACAATTAGGCCAGAAATATCTGAGAATTGCAAGGTTCTAATTATACCGTGCAACACCAAGTATTTTTCCCCGTTTTTTCCTTAACCCTAAGGTATACAAACAAAAAGGGATGTTGGTTACCTACCGTTTGTTGAAGCAGCTAATAATTTCCGCCAGGGGTAGTGAAAAAGGAATATTGCTCCTAAAATGAATAACCCCAGTTTTGTCGTAATTTGAACCTGGCGCTCAGCACTTGGGAAAGTTCTGGGGTGAGATTCTCCGCTAGCTGGACGGTGAATTAAATTTCGGTTTTGGCGAATGTTCGATATTTAGTCAATCACTTGGGATAAAAATTTATTCAGATTCATCAATATTCCATAGATTCTTTATTGTTTTTTTTAATTTCTTTCGAGCTGCATTCAATATGTTTGAAACGATTATTATACACAGAGTTTCATCATAAACTGGACATGATGGCAACAACCAACTCAATAAAATTACAAATTTGTCAAAAATACAATTTCGGTGTGCCCCCATATACAGGGTTTTTCATTGGGAAACGAAAATACTTCATAGGTGCATAGGTGGCACCAAGGCGGTTCTGGAGATATCCCATTTATTGGGTCTTACTGTCTTCGTAGCCGAGATATAGGGTGTTTTATGGATTTTGCCCGTTTCTTTCTGAGGCCATATCAAACGAACCACCTGGTATATTTTCTTCATATTTGGAAAATATGTTCCTAATTGAGAGCCCAAACGTTTCATGCAAAAAAGGCTTTAAAAAGGAAAACCAACGTAAAAATGAATTACAGAGTAATCTTGAAATAATTATGGATTCAATATTTTTGAAAATTCATTGTAAAAAGTCACTTCAAACCACTTTCAGGTATCCAAGGTTTCAAAAACTTCACTTTAACGTTGAAAATTTGTGCAGTGAATCTGCGCGAAAATTTTAAGTACACGTCCCAGTTGAGTTTTTAGTGGTGTTTCCTAATATTAAAACAGATTTTCAAAATTCCAATGTACAGGGTGTTGTTACAACGATTCAAACGATTCATAATTTTTTGTTAACCCGGTCCTGGATTTTTGAGACGGTTTTTGCATGATACGTTTGGGCGCTCAATTAGAAACATATTTGCCAAATATGAAGAAAATATACCAGGTGGTTCGTTTGATATGGCCTCAGAAAGAAACGGGCAACATTCATAAAACACCCTGTATCTCGGGTACGAAGAGAGTAAGACCCAATAAATGGGATATCTCCAGAACCGCCTTGGTGCCACCTATGCACCTGTGAAGTATTTCTGTTTCCCAATGAAACACCCTGTGTTATGTGAAAAGAAATATCTGAGATCAAATATTCGATTGCTCAGCAACTTGAACAGTGTCCCAAGAATCAAGCAAAAAATGGAATAACGTAGAATAAATAATGAAGAATCGATTGTAATGGGATGACTCCATTGTACCTGATGATGTAATTACACTGCACCAGGGAAGCATTCAACGCCATAAACGGAGGCAACACAATAGTCCAGAGGGTATTGAAAATTCAACATTGTCTCTGTTTGTTCTGAATTAAGGCTGGGAAATTTCTCGAATACATTGATGAACTTCGGAGTTTCGTATCTGATTCAGACGTATTATACGAAGGAGTGGAACATATTGTAAGATATAATGGTGAGATCCAATTTGTCAAGAAGCATTCCGAAATAAACGTAACTGAAGATCAAATTGGAGTAACTCGAATTGAACAGGTTGTATCACGTTCACCATCTCCAGATGCAATTTGTCGGGCCACAATTATAATTGTACCCTTGCTGGGAACATTCGAACCATTAAAAGGAATCATAATTTGTGTGAGCATCAGATGAAATTTTCCAGAAAAATATTTGGGCAAACTCCCTTGGCTCACCTTCATTTGCTCCGAATTTCTTTTCCAGAGCAGACTGATGTTAAATCATCCTGAATTATGGAAAGAGGAACGCCGGAGAAGGTTCGCAAATTAATGTTGTTTGAGGAATAATTCGAACGCATGGAAAAAAAAACTCTATTATTAGAGAAACGTTTACACTTCTCCTGTTCCAGGACTTATTGTAGTCGGTTTGCGAATTCGATTTTAATTAAGATTGTTATATTCTGTGGATTCACCCAGCCTTTTCAGTTCATTATTTCCAATAATAATAAGCGGCTGGGAAAGTTACAAGAAAAAAACTCGAGCTGCTGAAACTTCCCCAGCTCTTGGTTGGTGGATATTCACACATGTGATGAAGAACCTTGTAAATTTTGCGTGATGGTTAATTATTTCCTCCATCGCTTGGAATGTTCCAACCTGGATTTCATTCACTCATTGTTCACAAATTGAATAAAAGCCTTTTGAGCCCTACAGGGAAGTCTGCCTGTTACATTCTGTTGGTGTCATCCTGAATTAACGAGAGGTATGAGTGACTTCAAGCACGTCTAGCAGTAATTCCTGCTGGGAGATGATTTCCTGACTGAAATAGCAGAATCATCAACACACAATTTTGTGTGTTATAGACGCACCCAATGGGCAAACTCTATCCAAGTATGTTGAAAATTGCAACGATAAAGAATATATCACTAGATCACCAAATTTCTGCACAATCCTCTTTTGGTTTATCTTGGGAACGAATATGAAGACGATAAACCGAAGACCAATTCATTCCTAGATGATCATCTAATAGAACTAAGTGGGAAGATCTTCAACAAAGCAAAAATCACGGAAACTCCCTCATAAGGAAGACTTGCGACTACGGTGAAAAAACCCGAGGAAACACAATAAGACCAAAAATGGCGCTTTCTTAGGAAGTGCTTTTTAAGCGGAATATCAGCTGGTGTTAATTAGCCTATTGTCACCTGATAGAGCAGGACTTATTATATCACTAGAGGTGAATAACATTAAGATGGAGCAGTGGGAAGCTAACGACCTGACTGAAAAAAAAGTTATATCAGTCAAATTAAAGTGAATCCTTCTTGTCAGTATAACCTATCAGGATTTAAATGAATGCAATAACCTTTTTTTACTGTCAAATAGAATATTGCCTTCTGAAATTTTCGGATATAGGAAATTTCTGCCTCTTCGGAAAGCACAATATTTACGCTAATTAAATATATAATATATGTATGTCTAACAAGAGGAAAACAGGGTGTAAATCACGGGAATATTGAACCAAGAGTAGGTAGCTTTCATAGAGGAGTATTCTCAGCACGAATCACAGTTTACATACCAGTTGTTTGCACTTTGTGTTGTTCCTTAGTGAATAAATATTTACCGCGAAAGCTTGAAATTCACAAAAAATTTACACTTGTTCATTTTCGCGAGTATTAACAACGCTTAGAGTCAAGACTTTGCAAATATACCGATGTTTGTAGCAAAACAACGTGCTTCATCGCTTTGAATAGATTTATTTGACATCGATTTCAATATCTTGCACATTAAAACCAAGTTTTTAATGTTTACTTTTCATAACATTGAATTGAAAAATTCATATATATATGATTGTATATGATTTTTCGCATTTTGAGCCAAGATTGGCTTGGGTGATGGAGAATTCGAGACCAAAATCAATACTGTTTGTCTGGATACCAGCCGCCGTGTACAAAATAGCTCTAGAATGGAATGTGCTCGGAAATAGAAGTTTTGAGCGTAGGTTGGTGGAAAAAATAGGTTTTTTGGTTTTGGAGTCGGAAGCTATGGAATTTTGATTTCCCAATAGATAAATATGAATCTATCCGTCAGATTTCTCTAAAATTGATGTGCAAAAATTTCACATTAGACTTTAAACTGTTATTTTCTATACGGGATGTTCTTAAATTGCAGGTACAAACGAAAATCAGTGATTCTTTGGATAATCCTATAAACATTGGCTCGCAAACGTTATTTTTCGAGATACAGGGTGATTTTTTTTCTCATAGCACCTTCCTTCACAAGATTTATCATAAATATTTCAATTCAAGATCTCAAAGATATTGAGTTTTTATATTTTTTCATGGGACACGTTATATATAAATAGGTTTACTCATTTATTAAGAGATTTAATGCATTTTGTCTCCATTGTTTAATTGAAATCAAGTCATATATATTGTGTCTCATTTAATTGGAAATTCATATCATTTTTTACATGGGACACACTATATATGAATTGAATACAATATTACCTACAAGAGACACAAAATAAATTAAATCTTCGAAGATATGGAAAATATTTATATATATGGTGTCCCATCAAAAAACTGAAGTCGAAAAACTCAATATCTTTGAAACGGTTGTTATTTTTAGAAAACCGATAACGAGATGCTTTTTTACAAATCGGCAGCTAAAAATCTGGGTTGAAAAATATAGACTCTCCCATTTAAGAAACACCAAATCTCCTCTGTATCTCTAAAACGGTGATTAATTGTTATGGTCTGTTAAGTATCTTACTATAAACCATGAAAATTACGGAAAACAACGTTCGGGAATTTTTCTATCTCGAACAGAAACCAAGATATAGCGAAATATTTGAAATTTTCATTTTTCAGAAACGCCCTGTAACTCGAGAACGAATTGAGATATCTATTATTTGCTCCCTGATATTTTATCATTTCGAATGAAGATATCGAGAATCCTTGAAGATTTTTCTCCAAGTTCTATAGTTCTCGAGATGATTTCAGTGAGCATCGAATTTGGGACACCCTGTACTGATGAGGTTATCAACATGAGAACGTCCAAAAGCACTCGAATTGATTTCCTCACTTTTAAAATTTCATAAAATCACTATAAACTCTACATGTCAAGCTGAATGGATTCGGTATTGAATCATAATTCAGTGCTTCCACTCAGCTGATTTCTGGAACTGCAATCTAACAATTCTCTCGAGGATTAATAATCCAGTTCTGATCGTCACTCCAAAATTATTCCTCCATATCACCTTCGTTGTTTCTCTTCCGTGAACTCATCTATCCATCTGTGCAATCAAAAATCCATTTACGTAAATCACTGCTTGATTTTAATTATTCGTCTCATAAATATTCATAAACTCGAGTTATTCGTGAGGTTATTGAGGCGGTAGAGTCTAAAGAGCTACGTATGGTTGGCCATATTCAAATTGGGGTGACTTCTCTCAAAGCTGCCACACTGCTTTCAGAAATGGCGCTGTTAATTTCACAACGGTATTTATCGTCTGCAACATCGCAAATATACTTTTCTATTTGAACATTAGAGTGATTAGTTTACATATTCAAACTCAATTTCAATAACATCTCACGCAATGAGTCCTATACCTTACCAAAAAACATGTTTTCTTCAAAATTCGACATTATTCAACAACATAGTCACCTTCAAGAGTGATACAGGGTTTCCCAAATTCGATGCTCACTGAAATCATCTCGAGAACTAAAAGACTGAAGGAAAAAATCTTCAATCTTTTTTCGAAATAATCAGATAACAGAATTCAATTCATAGATATCTTGATTCGTTCTGAAGTTACAGGGTGTTTCTGAAAAATGACTGTTTCAAATGTTTCGCTATTCTTTGAATACAAATAATAAAGACGTCACCTAACATTCACTATCTCGATACGACAAGGTGCTTCTCTAAAATATTCAATGATGCTGAAAATGTAAGTAGGCAAATTGAACGCACTTCTTCAAATTTATATCGGAATTGTTTACACGAATTGATTAATTCTGCACGTGTAAGAATAAACGCCATCTATCAACCTCCCGGGAGTGAAAACAGGGGAATAAAACAGGCTAATTATTTCCATCCACATGGAAAATCGAAAACTCGTGCAACCTCCAGATTTCGATAAATTGGACATCGAGAATTAAAAAATGCCAACTTTGATTATGAACTCTAAGGTTTGTTGAATAATAAATATTTTTCAAAATTAAATAGAAGTATGCAGGTACATATCGCTTGGATGGAGCAAGATACACATCCATAGATCGCATAACTCTAGGGAATTTTTAATTTGTACAGTAACAAATTCCGAAATGACAAGCATATGAAATAGACAAATTGAATTCCTTTCGGCATAACTTCGGAAGCAACACTCGATGGAACTTTCAGATATTTGAATAACTCAATTATAAACTGGAATTCAACATTGCAACAAAGATCGAAGCATCCAAACAATAACTGAAATGGAATTGATATGCGCCCACTCTAACAAGCCTTTGACTTCGACTTGTACATATTTTTCAACCGGACATCCTTGAGATCAAAGGAGTATACTTTACTATATTTTCCGATTCGATTTGTTTCTCATTTTGGATTTGACCGGACACTGCAACTTCCAGATTTCGATAAATTGGACATCCGGAATTAAAAAAATGCCAACTTTGACGATGAACCCTGAGCTTTTTTGAATATTGAATATTTTCCCAGATTAGATAGATGTATGTAGGTAAGGCTGGGATGTAGTGAGATACACATCCATATATCGCATTACTCTAGGAAAATTTTAAATCGTGCAGTTACAATTTCCATTCTCGGATCAGATTATGGACAGCATATGAAACAGAGAAATTGATAACCATTACGCATAACTTCGGAAGCTACATCGATGGAAGTTTCAGATATTCGAATTACTCAATTATACCCTGGAATTCAATATTGCAACAAAGATCGAATTATCCTAACAATAATTGGTATGAAATTGATAGGCACATACTTCTTACAAGCCTTTTGATTTTGACTAGTTCATATTGTACATTTGTACATTTTTCAACCGGACATTCTTGAGATCAAAAGAGGTCCTTTACTATATTTCCCGATTCGATTTTTTTCTCATTTTGGATTTGACCGGACACTGCAACTTCCAGATTTCGATAAATTGGACATCCGGAATTAAAAAATGCCAACTTTGATTATGAACTCCAAGCTTTGTTGAATATTAAATATTTTCCCAGGTGAGATAGAAGTATGTAGGTCCATACGGCTGGGATGGAGTAAGATACACATCCATAAATGACGTAACTGTAGGGAATTTTTAATTTGTGCAGTAACAAATTACATTCTCAGATCGCAGTGACAGCATATGAAACAGAGAAATTGAATTCCATTCGGTATAACTTCGGAAGCTACACTCGATGGAAGTTTCAAATATTTGAATAACCTAATTATAACCTGGAATTCAACATTGCAACAAAGATGGAATCATCCAAACAATAACTGAGATGAAATTCATATGCGCCCAATTCTAACAAGCCTTTGACTTTGACTTGTACATATATTTCAACCGAAGATTCTTGAGATCAAAAGAGGTCCTCTACTATATTTTCCAATTCGATTTTTCTTCATTTTAATATTCTTTCGAGAATGAATATTCCAGTTCTGATCGCCACTCCAAAATTATTCCCCCATATTACCTTCGTTGTTTCTCTTCCGTGAACTCATCAATCCATCTGTGCAATCAAAAATTCATTTACATAAATCACTACTTGATTTTAAATATTCGTCTCATGAATATTCATAAATTCGAGTTATTCGTGAGGTTATTGAGGCAGTAGACTCTAAAGAGCTACGTATGGTTGGCCATATTCAAATTGGGGAAAATTCTCTCAAAGCTGCCTCACTGCTTTCAGAAATAGCGCTGTTAATCTCACAACGGTATTTATCCTTTGCAACATCGCAAATATTCTTTTCTATTTGAACATTAGAGTGATTAGTTTACATATTCAAACTCAATTTCTATAACATCTCACGCAATAAGTCCTATACCTTACCGAAAAACATGTTTCCTTAATAATTTGACTTCAATCAACAACAGAGTCAACTTCAAGAGTGATATATATACAGGGTGTCCGAAATTCGATCATCTCGAGAACTATAAGACTTAGAGAAAAAATCTTCAAGAACCCCTGAGCTCTTTTTTCGAAATAATCAGATATTAGAAAGCAGTATAGATATCTTGATCCATTTTCAAGTTACAGGGCGTTCATTTTCCGAATAACAATAATACAGACGTCACTTAGCATTCAATATCTCGATACAGACTTAATTCTGTTTTTGAAGAAACAAAATTGAAAGAAGGAGAGTCAAAGATGAAGTGAAAAATATGGAAATGAAATGAAAATAAACGAATTGATTCCCATAAATGTTCATATTTGATAATAATAATATTTCTTATCACGAGTTTGACTATTGCTGGCCGAGAAGGTGCTTCACGACGATCATTTTTGTAGTGAATTTTAACAATTTTAATGCGCTGTTGAAGCGTGTTAAGTTCCATTATTAGTAATGACGTAGTTTTTACTTGTCATAAGTGAAAAATGGGACAGCTGCTCAGATATACTACAGCCGCTCATAGTATACTACATACCATATATTCGATCTGTGTATTCATCGAACATATAATTAATGAATAATACAAATATCAGTGTCGTCATCTATATTGAGTGGTATTGTGTATAAAAACAAATATAATTGGCTTTACATTTCTTCTCTGTTTTTCACAAGAACCGCTGTAAGCTATTATCTCATTCAAATTCGCGGCTTTCTTCCAATACTTTGAATAAATCCAGGAATGAAGGACCAATGAAAGAACGATTTTGTGAGACACCACTTATACTTGAAATTGGGGATTATGAGTGCCTTCTTACTGGCTTCATCGTCAAGCGTGCAGCTTAACATCTTTCTGAGCTCAATTTCCAATGATTTGAGTTAATTAAACTTCACTCGGGCTTTTATTTTTATAACCACTTCCTCCCATAGCGGAAATTGGGGATGTTCCTCAACTGCACGTTGTAGTAAACTAGCTAGATCATTACTGTCACTGGCAACTGTGGAACAATTACCTCTCGAATTCTTCGAGCTTAGCTTAGGTCGGGGTAAATTAACAATTAGATTTAGATAACATGACGATGTACCGAGGAAATATTTGTTTTCCAGTGGGGGAACAACGACTTCAGCCCGATGAAGGTCACAGGTGCTAACTTTGGGGTGCATTGTTTGAGTCGTTGGGGGAAACCTGCTTTTGTTTTCACTGTGTTGTGGAGACAAGCGAATGTGTTGAATACCAGGAAATCAGTTCGCTAATAATTCGAGATTTGGTTTCTGGAAAATCACATTCAATTCCATGTGATAATTAAAACTGTAATTGGTTGATTAGCAATGATACTGAAGTTAATTTGAAATTATGACCGTTAATGAAGAGGCTAGTTATGAAAATTGTCCATTGACAACATTTTGCTATCGCATTTGATTGAAGATTTGTGGAACTTATTGTGCCGAAGTTGCCCTTGCGAATTATGTGTTTGAATTCTAGCAAAGAATTCAAGTGATATAATATGAGAGTGACGTGGGGATATTTGACCCTAGAGAAAAGTAAAAAAAAATCGTGGAAAGACTGAAATGTACAGATATGATTTCGTTTTTCTGAAATTTTCTTTTTATGTTGATAATTTATTATTTGTTTTGAATTTTGAAAGATTCAGCTGGATTCGAGAATTAGAAATGAATTATTTAAAATATGAAAATTTAGAATTATTTTTTTTTTGACAGAAAAAACAAACTAACTAAACTAGCTAACCTAACTATCTTCTCTATTTCAATTATCAAACAAACTATATTATTACAACTCAAAATTACTAACCTAATATTCAAATTCCTTTCAGCTTTCTCATTAATTCTTCCAATTTAATTCTACTACTATCAAATCCATTTTGTTTCAATTCAATCAATCAATCATAATCTGTCATTCTCGATGAAATTATATTTTTAATTAATTAGTCTTTATTCCGTTTTGGTTTTTGTTTGTTTCTATTCTATTTAACGATTTATATTCTCTTCTAAATTATCTCTTGGATGAATACTTTTTTGATTCTAGACTTTTACAACTTCTCCAATTTTTTATTCTGACGTCTCCGTTCTGATGTTCCCCGGCAATCATCGATCCTAATCTTGCTTTCCGCCTTCGATGATCTATGTTCATCTGAGTCAACTCTGTGTTTTTCCTGATCTAATCTCTATTTCAATATAAATTCCGAAAAAACCATAACAGTAGGTACCTATAAAATTCCTCTATAGTTCTCTATATTGTTCTTTAGAATTGAAATACAACGCAATTTTCGAACTGCACACTTATCTAAAATAATCAATGATGCTGCAGATGTAAGAAGGTGCTTTTTTATCCAAAAACAAAAACTGAGTTTTGCTTTTGTCTATTTGCTGGCCTTTAAATTCATTGAATAAAACTTATTTCGAACATTCGAAAATGAGCAGATTAACTGTAACCAAGAATGCAAATCGAAAGCATTTCATCGAATTTATATCGGAATTGTTTAAACAAATTGATTGACTCTGCACGTGTAAGAATAACCGCTATCTATCAACCTCCTGGAAGTGAAAACAAGCGAATAATACAGGCTAATTAGTTCCATCCGCAAGGAAAGTCGAAAACACGTTCAACCTTCTGATTTCAATAAATTGGACATCCGGAATTAAAAAATGACAACTTCGATTATGAACTCTAAGGTTTGTTGAATATTAAATATATTTCAAAATTAGATAGAAGTATGCAGGTACATATCGTTTGGATGGAGCAAGATACACATCCATAGATCGCATAACTCTAGGGAATTTTTAATTTGTGCAGTAACAAATTCCATTCTCAGATCGCAGTGACAGCATATTAAACAAAGGAATTGAATTCCATTCGACATAACTTCGGAAGCTACACTCGATGGAACTTTCAGATATTTGAATAACTCAATTATAATCTGGAATTCAACATTGCAACAAAGATCCAATCAAATTTGATATGTGCCCACTTCCTACAAGCCTTTGACTTTGACTTGTACATATATTCCAACCAAACGTTCTTGAGATCAAAAGAGCACCCTTTACTATATTTTCCGATTTGATTTTTTTCTCATTTTGTAGTTGACTGGACACAGCAACCTCCAGATTTCGATAAATTGGACATCCGGAATTAAAAAATGCCAACTTTGACGATGAACCCTGAGCTTTGTTGAATATTGAATATTTTCCCAGATTAGATAGATGTACGTAGGTACATACAGCTGGGATTTAGTGAGATACACATCCATATATCGCATTACTCTAGGGAATTTTTGATTTGTGCAATTACAATTTCCATTTTCGGATCAGATTATGGACAGCATATGAAACACAGAAATTGATACCCATTAGGCATAACTTTGAAAGCTACACTCGATGGTAGTTTCAGATATTCGTATTACATCATTATACCTGGAATTCAATATTGCAACATAGATCCAATTATCGAAACAATAACTGAAATGGAATTGATATGTGCCCACTTTTAACAAACCTTTGACTTTGAATTTAACATATATTTCAGCCGGACATTCTTGAGATCAGAAGAGGTCCTTTACTATATCTTCCGATTCGAATTTTTTCTCATCTTGGAGTTGAACGGACACTGCAACCTTCAGATTTCGATAAATTGGACATCCGGAATTGAAGAATGCCAACTTTGATTATGAACCCTAAGATTTGTTGAATATTAAATATTTTTCTAGATTAGATAGCAGTATGTTGGTACCTACGGCTGGGATGTAGTACGATACACATCTATAGATCGCATTAGTCTAGGGAATTTTTAATTTGTGCAGTAACAAATTCCGTTCTCGGATCACAATGACAGCATATGAAATAGAGTAATTGAATTCCTTTCGGGATAACTTCGGAAGCTACACTCGATGGAACTTTCAGATATTTGAATAAATTAATTATAAACTGAAATTCAATATTGCAGCAAAGATCGAAGCATCCAAACAATAACTGAAATGGAATTGATATGCGCCCACTCTAACAAGCCTTTGACTTTGACTTGTACATATTTTTCAACCGGACATCCTTGAAATCAGAAGAGTACCCTTTACTCTATTTTCCGATTCGAATTTTTCTCATTTTGGAGTTGTCCGGACACTGCAACTATCAGATTTCGATAAATTGGACATTCGGAATTAAAAAATTGGGGGTGGGGGTTGTAGCAGCAAGGGTTGAAGCGCTATGCGTCCGTAACCTACATCTTAAGTTGTCCCCCTCGAAACAGAAATCGACCTGTCCAAGCATTTCTATCGAAAAACTTTATTTCGTCTGTAATCTCGTCTGTTTCGTTTTCAAATGGCCACCCGGACATTCTTGAGATCAAAAGAGGTCTTTTACTATATTTTCCGATTCGAATTTTTTCTCATTTTGGAGTTGAACGGACACTGCAACCTTCAGATTTCGATAAATTGGACATCCAGAATTGAAGAATACCAACTTTGATTATGAACCCTAAGCTTTGTTGAATATTAAATATTTTTCCAGATTAGATTGGAGTATGTAGGTACGTACGGCTGGGATGTTGTACGATACACATCCATAGATCGCATTAGTCTAGGGAATTTTCAATTTGTACAGTAACAAATTCCGTTCTCGGATCACAATGACAGCATATGAAATAGAGAAATTGAATTCCTTTCGGGATAACTTCGGAAGCTACACTCGATGGAAGTTTCAGATATTTGAATAACTTAATTATAAACTGGAATTCAACATTGCAACAAAGATCGAAGCATCCAAACAATAACTGAAATGGAATTGATATGCGCCCACTCTAACAAGCCTTTGACTTTGTCTTGTACATATTTTTCAACCGGACATCCTTGAGATCAAAAGAGTTTCCTTTACTATATTTTCCGATTCGAATTTTTTCTCATTTTGGAGTTGACCGGACACTGCAACTATCAGATTTCGATAAATTGGACATTCGGAATTAAAAAATGCCAACTTTAACGATGAACCCTGAGCTTTGTTGAATATTGAATATTTTTCCAGATTAGGTAGATGTATGTAGGTACATACGGCTGGGATGTAGTGAGATACACATCCATATATCGCATTACTCTAGGGAATATTTAATTCGTGCAGTTGAAATTTCCATTCTCGGATCAGATTATGGACAGCATATGAAACAGAGAAATTGATTCCCATTAGGCATAACTAACGGAAGCTACATTCGATGGAAGTTTCAGATATTCGAATTACTTAATTATAACGTGAAATTCAATATTGCAACAAAGATCCAATTATCCTAACAATAATTGGTATGAAATTGATAGGCACCTACTTCTTACAAGCCTTTTGATTTTGACTAGTTCATATTTTTCAACCGAAGATTCTCGGGATCAAAAGGGGTCCTTTACTATATTTTTACATTCATTATTTTTCTCATCTTGGAGTCACATTGATGGAATTTTATGTTTGGAAAAGATTAATCACATCAAGAAAAAATTATATTCCGGCAATTACTTCCTTCGATTCCATTCTATTTGCGAGTTATAACTAAAAATTACATTTTTTCATGGATTTTCAACAGCCTGCATTTTTTCAATCGAGTCGAATCGGAAAAAATGATGAAGAAAAAAAGTGTTTCCTTTGACCTCATTAAGCTTCGGTGTACAAGTCAAAGACTCACCTTGTAAATACTATCTTCACTCTTGGGCTCATCTTCAGTTCGATCCAAACAGATTTTTTTTGATAATTTGAGTAAATACATATTATAAATCTCCCTCAGTGGCGGCGCTTGAAGTAAACGTCTTCGACAATAACATTGCGGAAACATTTTCATTACGAAGTTAGGAAGAAAACAATAAATTTCATTTTAATTAAAATTACATAAATAGTAACTATTGAAATGAAAATTTTTTTTGGCTTTGGGCCCCATTGTCAGCCGCTATTTTTACTTCAATTCACAGATCTGATAATGCAGATAGTATCTTGGCTCTTCTTGCTTCTCGAGAAAGTTTTATCAATAACTGATACCATGTAAACATTTGGATATATACTCATTCAGAATTAGTTTATAAAAGATAAAATTCTTCATGCTACAGCATAAGGATTCCTGTCGATGTTTTGACCTTCACGTATTCTATCCATATCATTACAGTGCCGATAATGTCACTTTTTGAAATGGTTCTCATATTGTTGATATCATAATGAAACCAAATCATTTGGATGTATATTTGGTGTCCATTATGATGGATTGCCTATCATTGTGTTGAACTCCAATTGCATTTCAACTGATTGTATGCATTCATCAATATATTCTCCCCTACTATACTCTTTATTCTTCAAATTGTGACCCAGTTTCGAACCAGTGTTTGCCTACGCTTTTTTCATTTCCTGTATTATGAAATTCTTGAATCCTGTTGTAATATTAATTTAACGTATCAATAGCGACTCAACAAACAAACGCAGCTGAGATGTCAATTAGGAAACAGTACTAATCGCAATCAATACGATGTACACAAATTGTCAGAAGTCAACTCTCAACCTGTTGAATGTGACATGGCAATTTCTTGTGTTTGGAATTTTCACTATCCCCATACTGAATTTGGATTCAGTTGTGGAATAACTATGATTAATCATAGTTAAATAATCGATAGATTCTTTCTATTTTGTCTCATCTTGCATAAAGCAGAGAGTAACAAACAAATATTTTCTATCAAATATATTGCAGTTGGAATAGAGAAAAATATTGATCCCATTTCCAGAACATAGATTGTTTATTTCTTGATAACATAAAGAGCCGGAACTTTTGACGATTTGTGTATATTATGAATATTTCAACTCGAAAATTTCGCAAATCTATCTTGGACACGTATCGCTTATAACCCCAGAATTAACTACTCAGAGATCTCTCAAGTCTTCTGTGTAGTATGGCTTAACTTCATAGTATTGCCAGACCACTTTGCAATAGCTACAATTAACATAATAATTATAATATTATCCAACTTTTCTGCAAAGTTCTCTTGGAGACGAGGCTGTCGACGCTTGCTGACAGCTAACTCAGCTTCTGTGATAGATGAACTCTACGCGAGTATAGTTATACAAATGTATTGGCCAAATTAATGATCTCTTCAAGTAGGTTTTTGGAATGACGAATAACCTGCACCCAATGGAATATACTGTATGTGCACAGAGTGAAAAGAAACTGACAAATCAGGAAATGCATGTGTCAGTTTGGAATGACTAACCCGTCTCTGTTCTACATGTATTATCTCCAATACCTAAACGATTATCGTCAGTCTGTTTATAGTGTGAAATCCACAGTTTCGTCTCTGGTGAACTTAGCATCCCTCACTGAAATAACCGATGTATCGAGATCGATGAAGCTCTTATCAGATTCAAGTTATTCCTATTTCTAGGGTGTCATTCAGAATTACGTACTTGTTTACTCATACAACAGCTATGACTCCACTATCGTTTTTGTTAGGAGTTTCGTAAACCTCAACCCATGGTCGTTCATTATTTTCATATTGTAACTGCTCTTCACTGTGCCATTCAAATGGCTCTGTGCCAGTCAATATAGTGGAGCCAATATACACACTCAAAAACCACATTCCCTGATGAAATGTTACATGAATTGAATGAATTCTGAATACATGATCATTCAACCAATATTAACGAGTAGGTACTCAATTAAAAGCACGTATGTACATACCTAGTTACTGAAGCATTCACAGGAATCAATAAAGATATAAAAATGCGCTTTTGATCAAATTTCAATGATGACGGACCTAAAAGCACTGTCGTGAATCACGAGCTTTCTGATTTTTTTTCAATCAATTTTCATCAATATATTGAACACAATTTTGTTGTCAGAACATTCTGGTCTATCACGAAAACATAATGATGTGATACCTACTTTCAACACAATGCAACTAATGATTTTCGTATTTGGGAAACGAAAAGCTTATGAATAATAAATGATTGCTTGAAAGGTTTATATTTCCCTATTTTTGATAGATGCGGTTATTTATCAGACCGAATCATGGAAGGAGAATATTTTATTTTTAAATTGGTGTGTTTCAGAATCGATTGTTTCATCGAAATACATTTTTGCTTCCTTTTTCCTTCGTTGCAACTGTTTTCGATGTTTTCACTTTGAATCTCCATTTCTTGAAGTATTCCATCAGATTATCTAGGTCTATCTGTAACTGCCTAGTGACTGTTTTCTGCATTCTACTGTGATAGTATATGGCAATGTCATCTGCAAACTGGGCTATCTTGCATCTATTCATTTTCGGTATGTCTGTCATGTATAGGTTGAACAGCAGTGGTCCTAACACCGATCCTTGGGGAACTCCGGCTTCTATTTCTCTAATCGTTGCCCTGGTACTATCGATATTCACCCTAAGTTTTCTTTTTGCCAGGTACGATTGTATCAATCTCGTAAGTTTGATTTCATCAACTTCATTTTGTATGTCAGACCCCGATGCCACATTTTATCAAATGCCTTTTCTATATCCAAGAAAATTGCACCGGTATCTGTAGAGATGTTCATTTTCGTAAGTAATTGCACAAGTGCATCAAAATTACCGATAATTTTGCATGACAGCGTGTTGTCATAAAAACTGCATGAGTTCATTTTCATTTTTGGAGACACCGAAGGTGGAGGGCTCTTTCTCCAAAAATGAAAATGACCGAATGCAGTTTTTCAAAGAAAACACGCTGGAATGCGAAATTATCCGGGCATTTTGATGCACGAGTGTAATTCGGGGGAATATTTCCCGAATAAACTGTTACATTACTTGTCAAACTGATTTAGAATGGAATTGCCATAGATTCGAACGGTGTAAGTTGTATAGAAACTATATATCTATGAACAGAACAATTATCGCAGTGCTGTTTCGCTTCCTACAATGCAATTATCGCTGTAATTTTCGATAATTGTACTCCATATACATAGAATTTTTGACAGGAGGGAAATATTCGCTGTAATTTTCGATAATTGTTCTCCAGATACATAGAATTTTTGACAGGAGGGAAATATTCTCCTTAATATACTATACTTTGAATCATAAATGTTTAACCAGTTTCCACAAATAGTTTTTCGGAAAAAAAACGGCGAAAGCAAAAATGTAGGCAAAACTAGAAAAATATTACCGAAAAAGAACGAAAGCGAAAGCGACATCAAACTAAAATTGAACGAATGGTATTCATTATTTGATTAAGGAGGAACGATCCGAAACAATAGAGATCTGGCCATAAATATCGATTCTGCAGAAAATTGTTCTATCATCACTCTACTGAAGCCACCGAAAAGAGCTATTAGCCTAATCAAATCCGATTACTTTCACTCAGAAACGTCATTTATCCGGCATTTCGTCAGGGAGCCTATGATCTCTTATCTTCCAATTCCAACTATACAGAAGCTACCCGTTTGTGCCTTATCGGATTACACGCAGACAAGATGTCGAGTAATCCAAGCCTTGTAGAAAAGTTCTTCATCGTTTTCTGATATCGGAGAGTAAGTGGGACAATCAGATAACCGAGGAATTCCTTAATCGCGCTGTATTCCATGTCCTATGGGGGGAAATTCAATTTCAATATCGCACAAAAAATTGGACGAAAGTTTCGAGGTTGCAATTTGGAGTCATCAACAAGGAAAAACCGAGGCATTCGACCAACTTCAGGTGGGTGATGGGAAAGTTCGGGAAAATTGGGTCTCTTACTCGATGAATGGTCGAAGATTTTCCGCAAAGTAGTTTTCGGATGGAAACAGGGAAAATTCGACAAAAAGGTTTATTATTTTTACTTTCTTACCGCAGTTTTCAGTGTTATCAATTTATGGATCGTTTCCTCAAGACAAAGATCTTCTACAGAGTTTCATCCCTTGAAGTTATCGGGAAAGTCTTTGAACGTGAACCATGGAAATATTCAGCAGGTTTCAAATCCCTCCAGGGGGACAAGATAAATTGTGAGTTTTTCTTTTGAAATATGAATTTCATGAAATTAACCTCGAAGTTGATGAATATCATTGAGTTAGACAAGAATTATTAAATGTGAATTGAAACAGAAAGTTTACAGCGAAATTTACTACAATAACGCCAATCAAATGTCATTCACAGAAAACCGCATCTTTCAGTGTCAAGAATACAAAGTTGTATTCATAGAAAACATTTTTGCAAAAGAGACAATATGTCACAGAGATTACATGAAAAAGTTGAGTCGGATACGACCTTTTCCTGAACACGTAGAGAAAGTCAATTTAGATTTGGAAGTGACCATATTTTATTTGGAAATAAATATAGGGGTATATAGGGTGTTCCTAAATTAAGGGTAAAAATAAAAATTACACAGCCTAAAATCAAGGGCCGCAAACGCTTTGTTTTCGAGATACAGGATATTACAGTTTGATTTTTTGTCGAGTTCATTCATTTCGATCTAATCAGGAATTTTGACATAAACAAAAAATAAAAATGTCCAACGTTCATATTTACGGAACCCATGGTTATATTTTCACAATTGACTGACCGTGGCTTTCGATATCCGAACTTATCATAATAAAATTTCAAGTTTTTAGCTCCTTTCGTTTAGCAGTTTTCGTTTTAAGTCAGGACGAACAGAATTGAATCTAGAAACGGATTCTACAACTACGAGAGAACCTTAT
This sequence comes from Harmonia axyridis, assembly GCF_914767665.1. NCBI lineage: Eukaryota > Metazoa > Arthropoda > Insecta > Coleoptera > Coccinellidae > Harmonia > Harmonia axyridis. The sequence goes on from NC_059508.1 coordinate 6,866,866, forward strand.
CGTTTGAGACCATTTCCGCTTAAAAATTCTGACCTTGCGATGATAGAACGATCTGTTCGGTGACGAGCGCTCGAAAACGGAAAGAAATTACTGAAGAGCAATGCTAATATCGTCTAAAACTATTTCCATTTTTTTAACATCTCATATGCCCGAAAACAAAGATATCCGCTATATTTTCAGCGAAAACGGAAAACATTTCCCAGGAATTCGATTTCCAAATGGATTTGTTTTCTCCGCTCCAGATAGGGGAGACAATCCTAGAGAGACAGAGAGGGAGAGAGAGGGTATTTGCTCATCCAATTTCCTTACGTAGTCTGGAATATGAGATGTGTTCAAGAATGGAGAATGTGTTTTGTGCCTAATGAATAATTTTCACACACCTTATGCCTCGATTTCAACATGAAAAATAACATTTACATACTATATACAGGCTGGAGAAACCGACACAAAAAAGGAATATTTCGTTTCATAGATTCCGTTTCGGCAATTTCGATGTCAAAGATGCACCACGCACTCGAAGGCCAGTTGCCGAAAATGTCGATAAAATCATGGTATGGACATTGTTAAGATCGACCGTCATGTAAGCACTGTTTTGATTCCCCAAAAACTAAAGACTGCACAAAAACCATTCGGAACCATTATCATAAGGCTGGTTTCAAAAAGAAGCTATGGATACTGTAGGGGTACCATATGAGTTAACGCAAAAATAACCTCATGGACCGAATAATCAACAAAATCGACTCAATTTTGAAGCGGTTGGTGACTAGTCATGAAGAGTGGATCATTTGCGACAACATCAAACGAAAACGGTCTTGGTTGAAAGGCGGTGATCTGGCAGACACGGTGGACAAAGTAAGTTTGGTGTGTTGTGAAATCGTATGTCACAATTTTTTTCGATAGGAAGGCGGATTTCTATGAGAGACGCATAATAAAATAACCTTCAAACGGCAACAAGTTATAGATAAAAAAGTGTGCATATTTGACCTAAATCGGATCATTCTAACTATGGTAGTTAAAGCCTTGTTTTTCATGCAGAAATTTCTTTTTACTATACTCTATATGAGAAATAACTCTCGCGTTGAGATTTGCTTACTTCCCTGGTAGGAATTGCTACTAAATCAACATTAAAGACGAATTAATATAGCGACTGATCGAACAGTGGAATAAGACGAGTGTGAAAGCATCTGAATTCAGAACTGAATGCAATCTCTCCACTCGTACAATAATAATTAAGGCAGTTCCCAGAGTTCTGCACATGAAGCTTAGTTAGAATTCATTCTAAATCAATTAATCGGATATATGCTATCGACAAGTAGGAATTATTGCTACAATTAGTCCTCCCATTTACAAGGAAATCGTGGGGGGATTTGATTTGTTGCCTTCCTTTTCTTGATACCTACAGTTGCTGCTAATTGGAAAATCTTTTAATGGAGAATTGTTTCTTTGTCACAGAAAGTTCATTGGCTCCCATCTCTTGCTTTCAATCATAGTCAAATTTTGTTGTCTTTATCGAATAACTTGACCTTACCTATAACGATATCAAAAATTGATTCTCATCCCGAAACTGACCACTTTTGGTAGACTCGGAAGCAATAAATATCATGTTCATCGTTTAGCTCTCTCCGTTTAGCTTCTTATCCAGGCCGTTTTTCTGTCCTTCCGGGTTAGTTCAGAAATTACCATCAACAAAAAGAATTTTATTTCGTTAACCCTTCAATCCAAGTTCAGGAACAGTTCAGCAGTCCATTCAACCCCTACTTCCGTGAATATATCCTTATCCTGTGAGGAACCTTTTCAGAGTTCCATGAATAACTCGAAATGAATGATGTTAACCTCGATGTCATCCAGAATGTTTCTCGCCATATTCTTTCCTATCCAATTCGACATATATGGGATAAATGTTTGATGTGACGGTTCCCCTTGGTTTCAATATGAAAGGGTGAGAAATGAAGAGGAATAGTATGATTTCTTTCACTGGGAGACAGAAGAATAAATCAGAGTCAGTTGGATTTTCGGAGTTATCCTAACAAACTAATCTAACCTAACACACATATTCACCTTTTACTTAGATTTTAATTATGAAGTTTGGACAGACTTTTTCTTTCTGTGAATATAATACTTTATTTCAGATAAGATTATAGCTCCTAGGGTTCATGTTAACGTCTTAAAAATTATTGACCAAGATGTATTGTGCTACGTCGCAGTATTCAGGTGCAGCGAAGCTTCAATAAACGTCACTTCCTTCCAAGGTGCTACATCCATTACTTGTTCCGGTTTAAAAACCGCAAACTAATGTGTCATAGTTTATTTCTATGGACAGCTTCACAATCTCAAATCCTGTGTACAGCTGTCTCAGTGGCTCCGTGACAGATGCTACAGGTATCGTCTGGAACATTTTCCAGATGATAATTCACATGACAATGTCCCGTGAGTAAACCTGTCAATTTCCTCAGTTGTTGTTTACTCAGTGAGAAAACCTATTCGCTTCAGCTAGTCGAGGATGAGGACAGAAATAATGCGGTTGGCCTTTGTTTATTGACCATTCCATTATTTGTAGCGATCGAATTTCAATTTGAAAATACCACTCGAAGAACCATAATGAAATTCTTCATGTCAGTTCACTATTATATTGGATGCTGTTCTGGATTCTTGAATAAATACTGAAAGAAAATAGAAAATGATTATATTCATTTCACAGATACTGGAGTGGTGTAGTGATCATCATATTACGATTCATTTGGATTCAAAGAATAGAAATAATCGAAATACCTGATTTTCAATTACAATCCCTTGAAACTAGAAAATTTTAGGTCTGTGGATTCCTTATATCGAAAGCATGAATCCGATATCTCAGCTATACCCTAGGAAATTGTTACTCAGCTTTTTGACCCTCCAGCTGAAAGTCAGTGTTGCTCTTTTTGATCTGTTTTATCATTTGCTCCGTTGCATAAATTTGCTAATCATAATTTTCTGATTGAACTGAATCTGTACATATCTCAATCTTTTGTATATTCCACTATAAAGGAAGATCTAGAGCAATGTTACATAATATTCAAAATCTTGAAAGTGAAGAAGAAGGAGAAAATATTAATTGGTTGATTTTTTTTAAGTTTGTGTATGAAGGCAAGTCAAATGCTAGTAGGTCAGCTTTAATATCAGAAACATTGTATATTCTTTTTTTCTTGTATTCACATTCCACTCAATGCTCATTGGACAGAAACTCATTGAAATGGGGAATTGAAGTGATCGTTCATCAACATCCCATACTCAAAGCATCCTAATCAACTATCTAACATACATTCACCTCTTACTCGTTTTTCAATTCTGTGGTCTGATCAGACTTTTCTCCATTTTGTGAACATAACCTTTAGTCAATTCCTGCTTTCATTGAGGACATGTCAAACGACGAAGTATCGGTATTTCCACTCACCCAATCAAAAAAAAAGTGTTTTCACCCCTCATCATCTTGGGATAAGCCATCCCAATCGGTTCAGAAAAAGGATATTCCTGAACAGAATCTGATCCTATCGATTTATAGGCAGAAAAGACCCCTGACAACTTGGGTCAATATCTTATCTCCCCTCATGTTTTCCAACCTTTATTGTATGCGATATTTTACGGTAAAAGAAGAAAAACTTCCTGAATTCTTATTGATTTTCACCTTGGAATAACTTCGAACAGATTAATTCATTTCTTTCATCAATTGGAGATTTTCATTACACTTCCTTTTATGATTATTCTGGTATATCAAATAGAATGAAATCAAATCAAATGAAATTTTTCTATTATTAATAATCAGGAACTTGTCTAATATAAATAGCGGGCTGAACCCTATCACAAAAAATTTCTATCATAATAAGTCTGTTTTTATGAATATCCCCAGATATTTTTTCAATATATTTCTTTCATCAATTGGAGATTTTTCATTATACTTCCTTTTATGATTCTTCTGGTATTCCAAATAGAAAAGGAATCGAATGAAATTCTTCTTTCATCAATAATCAGGAACTTCTCTAATATAAATAGCTGGCTGAATCCTATTAAAAAATTTCTATCATAAGTCTGTTCTACTGTTTTTATGAATATCTCCAGATTGTCTTCCTCTTCCCACGAAATTCCTTGAGCTCTTTCGAATAGAGAAATGATTGAAAGAAATTCTTCTATCATCAATAATCAGGATTTTTTCTAATATAAACAGCTGGCTGAATCCTATTAAAAAAATTTGTATCATAAGTCTGTTTTGATGTTTTAATGAATATCTCCAGATATTATTCCTCTTCACACGAATCCTACAATCGAAATTCCTTGTGCTCTTTCCCCCACCATGGCGAGAGTATTCCCAGTAGGAAGTTGAAGATTTATTACCATCCTGCGATATTTGTCACTCCTTACACTAACTGTATTCCCGTTGTAATCCTGAAAGAATGCAGACCCAGCGTTCCTAGAGGCAGGACACAGCAATCCGTGACTTAGCTTCCAGATGTAAATCTCGTTCACAGATAACCGTGGCCTCTTTTGTTTCCTGTTATCCTTCAACTTCCCATCTACAGAACACTGCGCTTTTATGGATGGAACAATGTTGCAATCATATTCCCCTTTTTTGTATGTCGTAGGTTGACCTTCAACAAGAGCTTAGACAGCTTTGTTTTTGAAAATTTTCACTCTTGGTGAATTTTCATGGAAAAGTTTCGATCTGCTTGGCGAGAGTTCTGAAATTTTATATTTTGAGTGTTTTTTGATGAAGTAAATATTGGCTTGATTTCTCTGAAGTTCAGGGGTGTGGAGGTCAATGACTTGATGATTTCTGTCCGCATAGTTTTTTTGTATTTCAAGAATATTGGAGTGGTAGGTAACATGTGTGTTTATGTACGTAGATACATAACAATACGAATTGGGTAACTTAATTGCATCATTACGGTGTCCAAGCATGAATTGTGTCAACCCTATTAGTATTCAGGATTGCTAAAGTTCACAGAGGCGTAAAGGACTCAGTCAGGCATTTTCTATTTGTAACCACGCAAATCCCATACAAAACCTAATAGTCTGACCAAGGTTCCAGGAAGTACTCTATGATACAAATTATTCTAAACGGCTATGTGTCTTCTAGTTGAAGTCTATATTATTCGTATTCATTTCGGTAATTCGGACTTATTAATTGAGCCACAGAGTTTATATCAAACAACCAGAAAACTTCTGAGTTATCTGAAAACACCATATATGTATAGTTATTTCATATGAACCAAATTTCAGTAGAAATGGCATAAAAAAGGAGAAGATTGTACTTACCCATTCGCCTCTACCAAAGATACATAATTTTTTTTAAGCTGACACCGAGTGCAACAATGATGAACGCGTGTAACAAAGTTTAGTTCATAATGAATTTTTTTGTTTGAATAATTGCGATTTGCACTCTCTGAAGCTGATCACGATAGACCCCAGCAGAGTAAGTTTGATGCTTTCCCAAAGAAAATAAATCGAATTTTCATTTAGACGGCATAAGATAAAAACCAACAACGAACAAATGATGTCAGCTTGTACGCTTATAGGGGACCCTGACGAAAGATGGCCAACCTAACCTCTATATAAAATTTAACCATTTCCATGAATGGAAACAGCTACCTGTAATTGTCCACGTATTTGTGAAACTCAATCTATTTTTAATGTGGAATGAGTAGGTAGAGTTCCGGATAAATCGATTTAAGAGGAAATTCTAAATATTTTATTAACTGCCTGACATTCTCCCAAAACAAAAGCTATATCGTGTTCATGATGCTGTAGTTGATTCTATTTTATGGTATGAAATAACTTTATTGGATGGTGCTTGCAAGAGTCGTTCGGAAGAACTGTAAACTTCTCATAAACCTATTTGCAAAATAATTCATAAGATTGATAAGTCTTATGAATTATTTGATAATGAGTTTTATAAAACCTCGGATATCTTACGAACCTTGAACACTTCAGGTATCTAACTATATATGTTCATCAAACATATATAGTTATGATATCAGAAGTATTCAAGATTAATTCGTAGGATATCCGAGATTTTATAAAACTCATATACAGCGTATACAGCGTAGTCATCTTTATTACGGGTCCAAGTTGTTTTATTTATAACGAACCAACATGACAAATCTAAATATGTTTGTTAATATGTGCAATATAGTTTGTATAGAGTTGGTTTAGTATTACCATAATTCGGAAGAAGTGTATTTCAAAATGAAGCTGCGACAATACTATAGGGTGTTTTTTCGAGGTTTTTCGAGTTTTTTAGGGATATGCATTTCCAGAAATATTGAAATAATTATAGCTATAGTTGGGTGAGGAATTTACAAGAAGTCGAAAGGTTTTGATCACTCGTCAATCATGTGCCAATTAGGAATTTGGAATGGACATATGTGTATAAAGATATATGGTTACATTTCAAATTCTTGATCGGCATATGAATTAATGCTATCAACACAATATTCTGCACTAAGCTGGATATGGAGAAATAATTATAGCTATAGTTGAGTGAAAAACTTACAAGAAATAAAAGGTTTTGATCGCTCGTCAATCATGTGCCCATTAGGCCTTTGAAAAAAACATATGTGTATAAAGTTATACGTTCTTTTCAAAGTCCTGGTTGGCATATGGATTAATGCCATCAACACAATATTCTGCACGAAGCTGGATATGGAGATTCTATAAATACACGAACACTTTCATGCTTCTTCAATATATTTCTTGAATTTTTTATGGTTCTGATTATGTGTTCTATTTTATGGTATGAAATAACTATATTGGATGGTGCTTTCAAGAGTCGTCTGAAAGAAGTATAAACTTTCCATAAAACTATTTGAAAAACAATCCATATTATTGATAAGTTTCTTGAATTATTTGATAATGAGTTTTATGAAACCTCGGATATCTAACGAACCTTGAATATTTCAGGTATCTAACTATATATGTTCATCAAACATATATAGTTATGATGTAAAGGGTTGGCAGGAAGACATCGCTCAGCGATATGCCCACCCATTGCACATTGTTATACACACTTCTGTTATATATGAATTTGCAATAAAGAGTTCTAATAATAATAATAATACCAGAAGTATTTGAGATTAATTCGTAAGATATCCGAGGTTTTATAAAACTCATATACAGCGTAGACATCTTGTTCATTTTATAAACGAAATGGCAAACGCCGTTCCTCAAGTTTTTTAGGGATATGCATTTCCAGATATATATAGGTGTATAATGTTCTTTAAAAAAAAAGTAAATGAAGTGCCAAAAATATCTGATTCTCATTCATACCAAACGAGACATGGTGCATTATTTAGGACACCAAAACATAAAACAAAAATTCATGAAAATTGTCCTATGTTTGCTGGAATAAGACTCTTCAACTCTCTGCCTGTATCTATAAAAAATGAGTGCGGTCATAGAAGCTTCAAAAACAAATTAAAAAATCTTTTATGTGAGAAGGCATATTATACAGTGAGGGAATATTTGACTGATAATTTCTGTTGTTAGTATAGCTTGATAAATTGATGTTGACGTTCTATTTATTATAATATTAAGTTTATTATTTCTATATGTGATATATTATATTTGTATATAATGTATTTTTGACTTGTCTTATATCATGTAAATGATCGATTGGACAAATAAATTTTATTGAAATAATTATAGCTATAGTTGGGTGAAGAATTCACGAGAAGTCAGAAGGATTTGATCACTCGTCAATCATGTGCCCATTAGGCCTTTGAAAAAGACATATGTGTATAAAGTTATATGTTTTTTCCAAAGCCCTGGTTGGCATATGGATCAATGCCATCAACACAATATTCTGCACGAAGCTGGATATGGAGATTCTATAAATACACGAAAACTTTCATGCTTCTTCAATATGTTTCTTGAATTTTTTATGGTTTTGATTCTGTGTTATATTTTATGGTATGAAATAACTATTTTGGATGGTGCTTTCAAGAGTCGTCTGAAAGAAGTATAAACTTTCCATAAAACTATTTGAAACACAATCCATGAGATTGATAAGTTTCATGAATTATTTGATAATGAGTTTTATGAAACCTCGGATATCTTACGAACCTTGAATATTTCAGGTATCTAACTATATATGTTCATCAAACATATATAGTTATCTAACTATATATGTTCAACAAACATATATAGTTATGATACCAGAAGTATTCAAGATTAATTGGTCAGATATCCGAGGTTTTATAAAATTCATATACAGCGTTGTCATCTTGTTCATTTTATAAACGAAATGGCAAACACCGTTCTTCAAGTTTTTTAGGGATATGCATTTCCAGAAATATTGAAATAATTATAGCTATAGTTGAGTGAAGAATTTACGAGAAGCCTTTGATCACTCGTCAATCATGCGCCAATAAGGAATTTGAAATGGACATATGTATATAAAGATATATATTGACATTCCAAAATCCTGATTGGCATATGAATGAATGCTATCAACACAATATTCTGCACGAAGCTGGATATGGTGATTCTATAAATACACGAAAACTTTCATCTTTTTCCAATATTTTTATTGAATTTTTTATGGTTATTCTTATGTTTTTGATTCTGTGTTTTATTTTATGGTATGAAATAACTACATTGGATGGTGCTTTCAAGAGTCGTTCGGAAGAACTATAAACTTTCCATAAAACTATTTGAAAAACAATTCATAAGATTGATAAGTTTCATGAATTATTTGATAATGAGTTTTATAAAACCTCGGATATCTTATGAACCTTGAAAACTTCAGGTATCTAACTATATGTATATGTTCATTAAACATATATAGTTATGATACCAGAAGTATTCAAGATTAATTCATAAGACATGAATGGAAACAGTTACCTATAATTGACCACGTATTTGTAAAACTCTATTTTTAATGTGGAATGAGTAGGTAGAGTTCCGGATAGATCGATTTAAGAGGAAATTATAAATATTTTATTAACTGCCTGACATTCTCCTAAAACAGAAGCTATAACGTGTTCATGATGCTGTAGTTGATTCTATTTTATGGTATGAAATAACTATATTGGATGGTGCTTGCAAGAGTCGTTCGGAAGAACTGTAAACTTCTCATAAACCTATTTGCAAAATACTTCATAATATTGATAACTCTTATGAATTATTTGATAATGAGTTTTATAAAACCTCGGATATCTTACGAACCTTGAATACTTGAGGTATCTAACTATATATGTTCATCAAATATATATAGTTATGATACCAGAAGTATTCAAGATTAATTAGTAGGATATCCGAGGTTTTATAAAACTCATATACAGCGCATTCATCTTTATTACGGGTCCAAGTTGTTTTATTTATAACCAACCAACATTGAAAATCTAAATATGATTGTTAATATGTGCAATATAGTTTGTATAGAGTTGGTTTAGTTATGATCAGTGGTTGATACCATAATTCGGAAGAAGTGAATTTTAAAATGAAACTGCGACAATACTAAAGGGTGTTTTTTCGAGGTATATAACTTTAAGTTGGCATTACTGTTCAAGATGGCGACCGACTTAACAGCTGTCGACTGATTTATTCTCAGTTTGTTTTGGCAATTCATCAGGAATAGACCCACGCTTGAACAACGCTTGCAAATAGTGCAATTTTATTTCGAAAATAATTGTTCTGTGCTCGCACTACGTCCATTTTATTTTATTTAGCGATGAAGCGCACTTCTGGTTGAGTGGCTACGTCAACAAACAAAACTGCCGCATTTGTAGTGAAGCAAATCCTTAAGTGTATGTCGAAATATCGTTACATGCAGAAAAACTGACTGTTTGGTGCGCTTTATGGGCTGGTGGAATCATTGGTCCGTACTTCTTCGAAAACGATGATGGCCAGAACGTTTCAGTCAATGGTGATCGGTATAGAGCCATGGTTACTAACTTTTTCATTCCTGAATTGAACAACCATGATGTCCAGGAGCTGTGGTTCCAACAAGAAGGCGCAACATGTCACACAGCTCGTGCCACAATCGATTTATTGAAAGACACGTTTGGTGACCGACCGCCTAATTTCACGTTCTGGACCTGTGAATTGGCCTCCAAGATCTTGTGATTTAACACCGCTAGACTACTTTCTGTGGGGCTATGTAATATCATTGGTCTATGCGGATAAGCCACAAACCCTCGACCATTTGGAAGACAACATTCGCCGTGTTATTACTGATAGACGGCCACAAATGTTGGAAAAAGTCATCGAAAATTGGACGTCCAGATTGGACTACATCCGAGCCAGCCGTGGGGGTCATATGCCAGATCTCATATTTAAAATGTAATGCCACAAGATTATCCTGCGGATAAATAAAATTCATGTCAATCGAATAATCCATCGTTGTTTTATTGCAATTTAAAATTCTATAGCTCTAAAAAAGCACCCTTTACTTGTCAATATCATTCTGACGATAGATATTTCTTCGAGAGTCTTCAAAAATGTGGGAGACAGCCGTGACGCACTTTGTATATCTAGATTAAACAACAATCTCTTCTGTTCAACTGACGTGTATAAATTACGAGAATCAAATTTTGAGGGAATTCAATCTCTGTTGGCTGTATCCTGATAATCCGAGTCAGGTGAAATAAGAGCTGATACAAATCAACCTCAGACGTCTCTCCGAACAACAGAAACCATTATTGCATCGATCCAATTATAGAGTAAGGAAACAAACCGCAAAAAAAAATAGGAATCGCCTATTCTCAATTCTCTAATCGTATTTCAATTCCCCCAACCGGAAAATTGAAAGCGATGAAATCAATGCATTCCACGATCCAGACACACCGCAAGAAATAACAAAGCTAGAGGAAGACTTGACAGTGAGGCTGAAGTCATTTCGAGCATTATATTTCAGCGCCCATTCAGACACAGTTCCGTTCTAGTATTGGGGAATTGCAGACATTGGCTTTATTAGCGACTACATTATATACAGGGTGATTCACCGGAATGGTCTATAAGACGTTTATGGAAAACTGACTTTTAATTTTGAGCTGAAAATTTGTAAATTGAGGTTTGAGACAATGATCTTTATCCCTAAAATATTTTCAGTTCTCTCCCGGTTATACCGGAAACAGACTACTACTTCCTTAATTCGAATGGCATACCCAGTATTATTACATCATAAGATAGCTCTTTTGGTGACAATTTCGACAATATACCATACCTTGGGTAAAAACTCAACGGTTAATGAGTTAATGGGATTCTTATGAAAAAAATGTTGGCGATGAGGACTCACATTTTTTTTTAAATTTTCCAGCAGAAAAATCTTTTTCGGAAAAATTTGTTTCTTTTTCGATTCTGCAAATTCGTAGTATTATTAGACTATTTGCGGTTTGGACCAAAAATGAACAGGGTGTTCATAAGAAAATCATGAACTTGGACAACTCAAATTTATGAAAACTCAAGATTCTCAAATTACAACCTATATTTCTTATTATTTCAGTCGAATCTACGTATAAAAATAGTGGGGGTTACAAAAGCAAACCTTTTACCTAAAATGAATACTTTCAGAGTTATCGAGGAAGAACTTTAATTGAAAAACCGCAAATTCTGTGTGGGGTGGTTTACGATTTCCGGAAAACACATAAAAAAAATAAAATTCGATGTTTGGATAATTAAATTTTACATTTCATGAATTATAACTAATTTTTCGTAGGGATTGTTGAGGAACCCATAAAACAATACAATTTTCAATAATTCATTACAATTGTTGAAATATCGAATTTCGTTATCGAATATTAGTTTCTTGCTGTGTTTTCCGGAAGTCACAAACTACTACACAAAGTTAGAAATTGCGGTTTTTCCTCATTCAAAGTTCTTCCTTGATAACTCTTCAAGTATTCATTTCAGGTAAAGGACTTTCTTGAGTAACCCCCACTATTTTTGTACGTAGAATCTACTGAAACAACAAAAAATATAGGTTCTAATTTGAAAATCTTTGGTTTTGATGAATTTGAGTTGTCCAAGTTCTTGATCTTCTTATGAATACCTTGTACATCTTTGGTATAAACCGCAAATAGTCTTATAATACTACGTATTATATAAAATTTTTCAAAAAAAGCTTTTTCTGACGGAATATTAAAAAAAAATGTGAGTCCTCATCGACACCATTTTTTCATAAGAACCCCATAATTCATGAACCATTGAATTTTCACCGGAATGTGGCACATTACCAAAATTGTCAAATTGTCATCAATAAATCTATCTAATTATACAATAATATACAGGGTGTTCTATTTGAAATAAGGAAGTAGTAGTCTGTTTCCGGTATAACCGGAGAATGTAGAGATCTGAAAATATTTCAGGGATGAAGATCATTGCCTAAAACCCCAATATGCAAATTTTCAGTTAAAAATTATGATTAGTTTTCCATAAACGTCCAATAGGCCATCCCCGTGAACCACCCTGTATTTCACCGCTCATTCAGACACAGTTCCGTTCTAGTATTGGGGAATTGCAGACATTGGCTTTATTAGCGACTACATTATATATCTCTAGGTGGGAACAAATCAATGGAAATAGGAAATTGGTTGAAGCTGTCGCCCAGCCCTCTGCCCCTCCATTTCGCAACGTTACTGTACCAGAGCTGTCAAGTGTCCAAGGGTGTAGATATTTTGTCTTGGGGGGGATAACCGAAAAAAAATTTTGACGACATTACTTACTCAAATCTATAATGTGAGAAAAAGAGGTTTGATAGGTTACTATCGAAACCATCAGACGACGTTTGAGAGAGGTGAATCTAGGTTCTAGACGTCCATTAAGAGGAGTTCCATCAACACGTGACCATAAGCGTCAAAGACTGGAATGGGCAAGGCAACATATCAATTGAAACGATCACTGGCGTAGTGTCCTTTTCACTGATGAATCCAGATATGGACGATTTTCAGATTCTCGAAGAATAAGGGTATGGACAATCCCACGCATACCCCGTAATCGTCGCTATGTCCAAGAAGTCCATCCATTCCGAGGGGGTAGTGTTATGGTATGGGCCGGGAAATGTTTCAACGGGCGCACAGATCTACACATTTGTCCTGGGAATATGACCGCCTGACACTATAGGGAGCATGTCATTGACAATGTTGTGCCAAATTTTCACGCTACTATTGTTGAAACTTTTCAATTTCTTGACGATAACGCTAGACCGCACGTGCAGCCATAGTTGAGAATGCGCGCGAGGAGCTTGGTATTCCACATTTACCAATACCTCCGCACTCACCAGATTTGAATTTCATAGAAGATGCATGGGATATGCTCCAAAGAATATAAGATAATCATCAACCTATCCCAGAATCCTTAAATGATCTGAGAGAGCTTCTGCCCCCTTTATGGAACCAAATTCCTCAAGAAATGTTCAACAACCTCGTGTGTAGTAGGCAACTAAGATGTCAAGCTGTTATTGATGCCCGTGGAGGCTATACATTGTATTGATAGTCTTAAAATGCTTGAATTCTCTGAGAATGAAATATCGTTATTTCACTCGATTTTTCTTAACCACCCTGTATACGCTGCAGACCTACAGGCTGAAATTAATTTTATTTCCTGCAACTTGAAATTATATCAATATGAATTTTCATCACAAAAATCTCATTTGAACTATATTCTTTTGCAATTTAAGTCAATATCCCTAACTCATGTGGAGCAGTTTATTGAACCTCGGACAAAGACGAGCTTGTAGTGCAATAAAAGTAGGTACTCATCTCAAAAGCGATAATAAACTCATAAACCGTAAAAGGGTCTGATTTTTACGGACGTGTCGATTTCAAAGGGAAGTTAAATGATTTTATTTGTTTATTAATCATTACCCCCTTTACCCCCTATTTCTACGCCCTTGCGAGTGTCGGCCTCGCACTGATTTCGTCTTCACGACAGGTGGCTCAAAATTCCCGGTATCGTGTTGTTTTCCACTCAAGTAGCCAAGAGGGTTTCTCATCGCCCACAGGGATCACCACCCCGGAAATAAGGAAAAACATCTTGGGAAAGAGTTTCGAGGAATGAGATCGTGAGATAATTTCACGCTGGGAGGTGTAACACCTTATCGCCGAGATCTGAATAAAAAACACATTTTATTCGGGAATTATATGAATCGTTTTCGATGATTAAGCCGGACTTTCTGTTTAATATCTAAAAACGTTGGTTTGTGGATAAAAGAGGGTTTCCAGAATGTTTGTGTATTTTTCTTACTATTATGATCAATATTCTTCTGATATGGGCATTCAGTTGAATCAATGACTGCGAATTTGACGAATAAAAAATACAAGGAAACAGTTTTTCACATTGGTACAGTTTTTTCATATCTATTGGCAAACAGTTCAAAATTGGGATTTTTCGACGTTGTTCACTCACTGGGTGCAAATTGATACCAACACGGGGATATGGAAAGGCGTACAACTTTGCTTCCGCCGTTTTTTCCGATATAAGAGGCTTTATTGCAAAAAACTAGTTATACATTTATGACTCAAAGTATTATCCATTGCTGGCCACTACTTTCTCCCATCTTTCGGGCGGCGCAAGAATCCAATTTTTCACTTCTTCATGAGACCGGAAGTGCTGGTCAGCCAGGCCGTGTGCCATTGATCGAAAGATGTGATAGTCGGAGGGAGCAACGTCTGGAGAATACGGCCGGTGGGGTCGGACTTCCCATTTCAACGTTCCCAAATATGTCTCGACCACTTTCGCAACATGGGGTTGATCATTGTGATGCTGTAAAATCACAATATCATGTCTCTCGTTGTATTGCGGTCGTTTGTCTTTCAATGCTGGGCTCAAATGCATTATTTGCATTCGATAACGATCGCCTGTGATTGTTTCAGTAGGTTTTTACAACTCATAATCCACTACGCCGAGCTGGTCCTACCAAATATTGAGCATGACCTTGTCGTCGACGTGGAAGCATAGCTGAAATATATGATTTTAGCCCTTGGAATTATAGTAATGAATCCATCTTTCGTTTTCAGTCGCAATGCGATGAAGAAATCCTTTCCGTCTTTGCCTTGCAAACAGTTGTTCACAAACAAACAAACCCCGTCTATATCTCTCGGCTTCAACTCGTATGGCATCCAATTTCCTTGTTTCTGAACCATTTCCATGACTGTCAGGCAACTTAAAATGACTTGTTGCGTCACTCCCAATGATCCAGCCAATTCATGTTGCGTTCGACACTATTCTTGATCAAGTAATGCCTCCAATTGTGCATATTCGAAAACCTTCTCCCTTCTACCATCATGCTGGTCTTCGAAGTCAGAATCACCCTTCTTGAAGCATTAAAACCACTCTAGGCACGTTCTTCCACTAATAGCAGCCTCACCATAGATATTTATGAGCATTCGATGAACCCCAGCCGCAGATTTCTTCATATTAACGCAGAAAATTAAAACCTACCGCAAATGACGAGAATAACTTTAAGATGCAGACACAAATTTACTAATATTTCGATGGCGGTATGTTTCCATATATGAATGACAGATGTCATTCACAATTTCTGCAAAGGTATAGAGATCAGTTACCAACTAAGCGACAAAATATATATCATGAAGATATTATCGGATACCCGAGTAAAATTTATCAAGCCAGCATTGTGCTTAACTGTGGATAATTAAAAAAGTCTCCCTGTTATGCTCGATTCGTTAAATGTGAACTGTAAGGACTGCTTTCCCACGCATTTCAATCGTCGGAAAATTCTGTCGTGAAATTTTATCGACATTTCAAATTAAGATTGACATGACGATCCCAGTTCTCACTGGCTTTTTTTCTGCTTGTGAAGAGGGTTCTGGATGCTCCTGTCAATTCGATATTTCTCGTATCGAACAGGATTTGAAGATAAGAGGAAATGGATGATATCGGTTTAGATGGTGAACCAATTCGAGTTTTACATTGGGAATCTTGTTCATTTTTTAAACGAAATGGCAAACGCCGTTCTTCAAGTTTTCAGGGATATGCACTTCCAGAAATATTGAAAAAATTAAAGCTATAGTTGAGTGAAGAATTTACGAGAAGTCAAAAGGTTTTGATCACTCGTCAATCATATGCCACTTGTGGTATTGAAAAGTACATATGTGTATAAAGATATATGTTGTTTTCAATGTCCTGGTTGGCATATGAATTAATGCCATCAACACAATATTCTGCACGAAGCTGAATATGGTATTCTAGAAATACACGAAAACACGGTCAGCCAGGCCGTGTGCCATTGATGAAAGCAAGTGATAATCCGAGAGAGCAACGTCTGGATAATTCGACCAGTGAGGTAGGACTTTCCATTGCAACGTTCCCAAATATGTCTCGACCACTTTCGCAACATGGGGTTGAGAATTGTGATGCTGTAAAATCACAATATAATGTGTCTCGTTGTATTGCGGTGGTTTGTCTTTCAATGCTCGGCTCGAAAGCATTGATTGCATTCGATAACGATCGCCTGTGATTGTTTCGGTCGGTTTTAACAACTCATATTACACTACGCCGAGCTGTTCCTCCCAATTATTGAGCATAACCTTGTCGTCGACGTGCAAGCATGGCTGGGATATCCCAATGATTTCCTGCGATTGGGATTATCGTGATGAACCCATTTTCCGTTTCCAGTCACAATGTGAAGCAGAAATTCCTTCCGTCTTTGTCTTGCAAGCAGCTGTTCACAAGCAAACAAACGCCGTCTACATATCTCGTCTTCAACTACCACCGCACCCAATTTCCTCGTTTCTGAACCATTTCCATGACTTTCAGGCGTTTTAAAATGGCTTGTTGCGTCACTCCCAATGATCCAGCCAATTCATGTTGCGTTCGACACTTGTCTCTATCAAGTAATGCCTCCAATTCTGCATCTTCGAAAACCTTCTCTTTTCCACCATCATGCTGGTCTTCGACGTCAAAATCACCCTTCTTGAAGCATTGAAACCACTCTAGGCACGTTCTTCCAATGATAGCAGCCTCACCATAGCTATTTATGAGCATTCGATGAACCCCAGCCGCAGATTTCTTCATATTAAAACAGAAAATTAAAACCTACCGCAAATGACGAGAATAACTTCAAGATGCAGACACAAATTTACTAATATTTCGATGGCGTTATGTTTCCAAATATAAATGACAGATGTCATTCACAATCTCTGCGAAGGTATAGAGATCAGTTACCAACAAAGATACAAAATATATATCATGAAGATATTATCGGATATTCGAGTAAAATTTTTGAAGCCCGCATTGTGGTTAACTACGTATAATTAAAAAAGTGTCCCTGTTATGCTCGCTTCAATAAATGTGAAATTTAAGGACTGCTTTCCCACGTATTTCAATAGTCGGAAAATTCTGTCGTGAAATTTTATCGACATTTCAAATTAAGATTGACACGACGATCCCACTTCTCATTGGCTTTTTTTCTTCTTGTGAAGAGGGTTCTGGATGCTCCTGTCAATTCGATATTTCTCGTATCGATCAGGATTTGAAGATATGAGGAAATAGGTGATATCGGTTTAGATGCTGAACCAATTCGAGTTTCACATTGGGAATCTTGTTCATTTTTTAAACGAAATGGCAAACGCCGTTCTTCAAGTTTTTAGGGATATAGTCTTCCAGAAATATTGAAATAATTAAAGCTATAGTTGAGTGAAGAATTTACCTACCCGAAGTCAAAAGGTTTTGATCACTCGTCAATCATATGCCACTTATGGTATTGAAACATACATATGTGTATAAAGATATATGATGTTTTCAATGTCCTGATTGGCATATGAATTAATGCCATCAACACAATCTTCTGCACGAAGCTGAATATTTCGCTTCAATTAATGTGAAATTTAAGGACTGCTTCCCCACGTATTTCAATAGTCGGAAAATTCTGTCGTGAAATTTTATCGACATTTCAAATTAAGATTGACACGACGATCCCAGTTCTCACTGGCTTTTTTTCTTCTTGTGAAGAGGGGTTCTGGATGCTCCTGTCAATTCGATATTTCTCGTATCGAACAGGATTTGAAGATATGAGGAAATAGGTGATATCGGTTTAGATGCTGAACCAATTCGAGTTTCACATTGGGAATCTTGTTCATTTTTTAAACGAAATGGCAAACGCCGTTCTTCAAGTTTTTAGGGATATAATCTTCCAGAAATATTGAAATAATTAAAGCTATAGTTGAGTGAAGAATTTACCTACCCGAAGTCAAAAGGTTTTGATCACTCGTCAATCATATGCCACTTGTGGTATTGAAAAGTACATATGTGTATAAAGATATATGTTGTTTTCAATGTCCTGGTTGGCATATGAATTAATGCCATCAACACAATATTCTGCACGAAGCTGAATATGGTATTCTAGAAATACACGAAAACACGGTCAGCCAGGCCGTGTGCCATTGATGAAAGCAAGTGATAATCCGAGAGAGCAACGTCTGGATAATTCGGCCAGTGAGGTAGGACTTTCCATTGCAACGTTCCCAAATATGTCTCGACCACTTTCGCAACATGGGGTTGAGAATTGTGATGCTGTAAAATCACAATATAATGTGTCTCGTTGTATTGCGGTGGTTTGTCTTTCAATGCTCGGCTCGAAAGCATTGATTGCATTCGATAACGATCGCCTGTGATTGTTTCGGTCGGTTTTAACAACTCATATTACACTACGCCGAGCTGTTCCTCCCAATTATTGAGCATAACCTTGTCGTCGACGTGCAAGCATGGCTGGGATATCCCAATGATTTCCTGCGATTGGGATTATCGTGATGAACCCATTTTCCGTTTCCAGTCACAATGTGAAGCAGAAATTCCTTCCGTCTTTGTCTTGCAAGCAGCTGTTCACAAGCAAACAAACGCCGTCTACATATCTCGTCTTCAACTACCACCGCACCCAATTTCCTCGTTTCTGAACCATTTCCATGACTTTCAGGCGTTTTAAAATGGCTTGTTGCGTCACTCCCAATGATCCAGCCAATTCATGTTGCGTTCGACACTTGTCTCTATCAAGTAATGCCTCCAATTCTGCATCTTCGAAAACCTTCTCTTTTCCACCATCATGCTGGTCTTCGACGTCAAAATCACCCTTCTTGAAGCATTGAAACCACTCTAGGCACGTTCTTCCAATAATAGCAGCCTCACCATAGCTATTTATGAGCATTCGATGAACCCCAGCCGCAGATTTCTTCATATTAAAGCAGAAAATTAAAACCTACCGCAAATGACGAGAATAACTTCAAGATGCAGACACAAATTTACTAATATTTCGATGGCGTTATGTTTCCAAATATGAATGACAGATGTCATTCACAATCTCTGCGAAGGTATAGAGATCAGTTACCAACAAAGATACAAAATATATATCATGAAGATATTATCGGATATTCGAGTAAAATTTTTGAAGCCCGCATTGTGGTTAACTACGTATAATTAAAAAAGTGTCCCTGTTATGCTCGCTTCAATAAATGTGAAATTTAAGGACTGCTTTCCCACGTATTTCAATAGTCGGAAAATTCTGTCGTGAAATTTTATCGACATTTCAAATTAAGATTGACACGACGATCCCAGTTCTCACTGGCTTTTTTTCTTCTTGTGAAGAGGGTTCTGGATGCTCCTGTCAATTCGATATTTCTCGTATCGAACAGGATTTGAAGATATGAGGAAATAGGTGATATCGGTTTAGATGCTGAACCAATTCGAGTTTCACATTGGGAATCTTGTTCATTTTTTAACGAAATGGCAAACGCCGTTCTTCAAGTTTTTAGGGATATAGTCTTCCAGAAATATTGAAATAATTAAAGCTATAGTTGAGTGAAGAATTTACCTACCCGAAGTCAAAAGGTTTTGATCACTCGTCAATCATATGCCACTTATGGTATTGAAACATACATATGTGTATAAAGATATATGATGTTTTCAATGTCCTGATTGGCATATGAATTAATGCCATCAACACAATCTTCTGCACGAAGCTGAATATTTCGCTTCAATAAATGTGAAATTTAAGGACTGCTTCCCCACGTATTTCAATAGTCGGAAAATTCTGTCGTGAAATTTTATCGACATTTCAAATTAAGATTGACACGACGATCCCAGTTCTCACTGGCTTTTTTTCTTCTTGTGAAGAGGGGTTCTGGATGCTCCTGTCAATTCGATATTTCTCGTATCGAACAGGATTTGAAGATATGAGGAAATAGGTGATATCGGTTTAGATGCTGAACCAATTCGAGTTTCACATTGGGAATCTTGTTCATTTTTTAAACGAAATGGCAAACGCCGTTCTTCAAGTTTTTAGGGATATAGTCTTCCAGAAATATTGAAATAATTAAAGCTATAGTTGAGTGAAGAATTTACCTACCCGAAGTCAAAAGGTTTTGATCACTCGTCAATCATATGCCACTTATGGTATTGAAACATACATATGTGTATAAAGATATATGATGTTTTCAATGTCCTGAATGGCATATGAATTAATGCCATCAACACAATCTTCTGCACGAAGCTGAATATTTCGCTTCAATAAATGTGAAATTTAAGGACTGCTTCCCCACGTATTTCAATAGTCGGAAAATTCTGTCGTGAAATTTTATCGACATTTCAAATTAAGATTGACACGACGATCCCAGTTCTCACTGGCTTTTTTTCTTCTTGTGAAGAGGGTTCTGGATGCTCCTGTCAATTCGGTATTTCTCGTATCGAACAGGATTTGAAGATATGAGGAAATAGGTGATATCGGTTTAGATGCTGAACCAATTCGAGTTTCACATTGGGAATCTTGTTCATTTTTTAAACGAAATGGCAAACGCCGTTCTTCAAGTTTTTAGGGATATAGTCTTCCAGAAATATTGAAATAATTAAAGCTATAGTTGAGTGAAGAATTTACCTACCCGAAGTCAAAAGGTTTTGATCACTCGTCAATCATATGCCACTTATGGTATTGAAACATACATATGTGTATAAAGATATATGATGTTTTCAATGTCCTGATTGGCATATGAATTAATGCCATCAACACAATCTTCTGCACGAAGCTGAATATTTCGCTTCAATAAATGTGAAATTTAAGGACTGCTTCCCCACGTATTTCAATAGTCGGAAAATTCTGTCGTGAAATTTTATCGACATTTCAAATTAAGATTGACACGACGATCCCAGTTCTCACTGGCTTTTTTTCTTCTTGTGAAGAGGGTTCTGGATGCTCCTGTCAATTCGGTATTTCTCGTATCGAACAGGAGTTGAAGATATGATGAAATGGATGATATCGGTTTAGATGATGAACCAATTCGAGTTTTACATTGGGAATCTTGTCCATTTGTTAAACGAAATGGCAAACGCCGTTCTTCAAGTTTCTTAGGGATGTGCAATTTCATAAATATTGAAATAATTATTGCTATAGTTGAGTGAACAACTTACGTGAAATCAAAAGGTTTTGATCACTCATCCATCATGCGCCAATTTTGACTTTGAAAGCCACATATGTGTATAAAAATATATATTTCTTTCAAAGTTCAGATTGGCGTATGGATTAATACCATCAACACAATATTCTACATGAAGCTGTATATGGTGATTCTATAAATACAAGAAAAGTCTCATCCTTTTCCAATATTTTTTTTGAATTTTTTATGGTTCTGATTCTGTGATCCGCTAAGAGTTCTGCAATTGACCTAGACTGTAGAATGGTGTTATTATTCATAAATTTAAAAAAATTAAAATAAATAAACATAGGAAGCCTCGGTTAGAAAAATTGACAGAAGGGTACTCCTTGAGACATAGGGGTATTGATTTGACATCAAAGCATCAGAGGCTTTTCAAACCACGCTACGAACTTGATTGAACAACTGAGAAGTTGTGAAAGTATTTTTTGGGAGAATTATGAGGACGTTGTTCTTCAATATTCCATTCCAATTCCATCAGTACTGACCAGAGAAATTGAAGTGAGTTGAAAACAAATTGCTTGCAAAGGAATTTTAGAAGGTAATCGAATGAATTCCATATGAAATGTTCGATGAGGATGTACAAACTGACACATAAACCGAATTTACAGTTTTTTCCTCTAAAGATGCTATGAAGATCCATTTGAAGCGATCGGACAACATAATCGTAACAGCGTAGTTGTGAATAACACGAAATATACAAACATAATCCAACTCTCATTAAGTTTTCACAGTTACTCACCTTTGCCACATACGAATAGTGTTCCAAGTGTTGCATAAAATATAAACCTTAACCCCAGCTCCAAAGCAAGTCTGAATTAGTTTAATTCCTTAACGAGCCAACTGGCCTAGTGGTTTTCATGGGTATTTTGCACACGATAGGGGGGATTATGTACCATAAGGATTATAAACATGCTCTTCCTATAGGAACTGATATAGAAATATTTACTCATAGAATTTGGAAACCATATGCCCGTAAGTATAAAACAAATTCATTTTTAGCTAAACAGACCATTTTAAGAAATAATCCTGAAACACGTCGATTTTTAATTTTAACTTATCGTATTTTCGAATAATAATCCAATATACAGGGTGAATTACTTTCGAGGTATGATGTCACCGTCCTTTTTTTTTTAATGGAACACTCAATTTTCCGATTACTCTAGCTGAGCTGATTCCAAAAATGTATCACATGTTGATTCCAATTGGTACAGGGTGGACAAAAATACAATAGTTTTGTGTATGCTCATAAAGTAACGCGTAACATTCTTTATTAGTTAAATTAACAACATTATCAAAAATACTTATTGTCTAGCGGCAATTGGTTTGGATGTAACACCCTGTAGTTTGCTACATTTTTGAATTAATATGAATGTATAAAAATAAGAAATAATTTCTTTTATATTCTGTCTGCTAGACTACAAGTACCGAACATGTTTGGAAAGAGCTCATTTTTATTTATCTACAAATGTAACAAACTACAGGGATTTACATTCAAACCAATTGCCGCTAGACAATAAGTATTTTTGATAATATTGTTAATGTAACTAATAAAGAATGTTACGCGTTACTTAATAAGCACACACAAAACGATTGTATTTTTGTCCACCCTGTAGCAATTGGAATCAACATGTGATACATTTTTGGAATCAGCTCAGCTAGAGTAATCCTAAAATTAGGACAAAATGGGGGTGTTTCATTAAAAAAAATGACGGTGATATCATTACTCGAAAGTTATTCACCCTGTGTATTAGATTATTATTTTAAAATACGCTAAATTGAAATAAAAAATCGACGTGTCTCAGGATTATTTCTTAAAATGGTCTGTTTAGCTAAAAATGAATTTGTTCCATACTTTACGGACACAGTGTATATACAAATCATCCAAAATTCGAGATTTTCAGAAATAATTTGAAACTCATTTCCAGTGGCGTAACTAGAGTTGACTCATGGGGGGTGTCCTCCGGAGTCACCCCACATCGAGAGGTAACATCTGTGCTTATTTCGATATGAGACGGATATATGTATTATTGATGTCGTATTGTCGTATTTTTTCATGGCATGATTTTTCATGATGATTATAATGGTTTCTCAATTTTTTTCAGGACATGTCTGAAAATCTTTGTGAAAATGGCAAGCCCCCTGTTTATGTACCCCACAAACCTGTCACAGCTGTAATTGGAGCATCATTCAGTGTTGTATCCATAATGGTGGCCAATATATTGAGACTTTTTGAGGTAAGTGAATATTATTTATTTTATAGTGGGGAAGATCATACAGGGTGTCCCGGGAAGAATGCGACAAACGAATACCATGAATTAGGGTCATCATGGAGGACCCGTATCAAGAGGTTTCAATCGCCTGAGTGCCTTCGTTTGGGATATACAGGGTGATGTTCATCTTATGACTGAAATTTCACTGTTGAATAACTCTTTAACTGATCGACCGAATAATTTCAAATTTTGAGGTTTTGTCACTCTTTCCAATCGCCTTCCTTCAATATTTCTGAATTCGAGTAAATCAGATCCGGACTAGGAAAATTTCAGACTTTACCTATTTTCGTGAATATTGGATCACCCTGTACGTGGACATTATGATTTTTTCTCGTTTTCGGGACAACAAAGAATCAATTCATTATAAAAATTCTGAATCTATGCTTGGCACGGTCATACAGGGTGATCAATAAACATTCCCTCATGAGTGAAATTTTTTTAGTTCAATAACTCTTCAACAAATCCACCGAATAATTTCAATTTTTTAAGTTTTGTCGCCCTTCACTATCGCCTTCCTTCAATATTTCATAAATCGAATAAATCAGATCCGGACCTACAAAATTTTAGACTTTTTCTATTTTCTTGAATATTGGATCATTCTGTACGTCAATATCATAATTTTTTTCGTTTTCGTAACCACAACGAATTAATTCATAATCAACATTCTAAAACTCAGCTTGCCATCGTCAAATAGGGTGACCAATAAACATTCCCTCATGAATGAAGTACGACCGATTCAACCGAATAAGATAGCGAAATCTGTGAAACAACTATATCATATCAACGTGCTCAAAATTGCATTAAAATGGAGGAATATCATTTTGAACAATATCTGCTGAATATTTTATTTTTGATTGATTGTTTTCAAGATCAAATATTCTCAATTTATTTGCTGTTTTTGTTCTATTATTTATCCAGCTTGTTGATTGAAAGTTTTCCTAAATAATTTGAAGGAAATTTAGGTGAGACATTCGTGAAGGGTGAAACAACTTCAATTTTCGAGATAATTCTACCGATAAATTCAAAATATCTAGAACTATGAAATTTCTTTCATGAAGAAATGTTTATTGAACACCCTGAATTATGGCGCCAATCAGAGATTTGAAATTTTTATTATGAATTAATTCTTTGTTATTACGAAAACGAAAAAAAATCATGATACCAACATACAGGGTGATTCAATATTCAAGAAAATAGAAAAGGTCTTAAATTTTCCTAGTCAGGATCTGATTTACTTGATTTCAGAAATATTGAAGGAAGGCGATAGTAAAGGGCGACAAAACTTCAAAAATTGAAATTATTCGGTGGATTTCTTGAATAGTTATTGAACTAAAAAAATTTCACTCATAAGGGAATGTTTATTGATCACCCTGTATGACCGTGTCAAGCCGAGATTCAGAATTTTTATAATGAATTGATTCTTTGTGGTCCCAAAAACGAGAAAAAATCATAATGTCCACGTACAGGGTGATCCAATATTCACGAAAATAGGTAAAGTCTGAAATTTTCCTAGTCCGGATCTGATTTACTCAAATTCAGAAATATTGAAGGAAGGCGATAGGAAAGGGTGACAAAACTTTAAAATTTGAAATTATTCGGTCGATAAGTTAAAGAGTTATTCAACAGTGAAATTTCACTCATAAGATGAACATCACCCTGTATATCCCAAACGAAGGCACTCAGGCGATTGAAACCTCTTGATACGGGTCCTCCATGATGACTTTAATTCATGGTATTCGTTTGTCGCATTCTTCCCGGGACACCCTGTATTTGATAGTAATTTACGTGTGAAAAAACCCCTGTGGTTCAAACGAATCCGAGGGAAATCCACTCATTGAATGATTTCCTATAATTTTCAGTCTGAAGTTCATTAAGTTGTAACGGCCCAAAGATAACTGACGATTGAAACTGAAAATATTTTATTGGATCAGTTTTAATTTCTTTTCCAGATTATCTTTGCACCAGAAAGATTGTATGCTTAATGAAGTTAGTTATACTGTGATGCGAAAAATTTTCACGGATATTAGATTTCTTTATTTCTTTCTCTGCGGAATTCGAGGGAGGAAATCCTACAGTGAGAAGATAATAAATTACTGACTCCTCCACGGAAGTTCCAGTCGGGCCAAAGAGCACGATTAGGTGGGTACTCAAGTTTGAGTAACTGGTCTTTTTTCTGCCATTTTCCGGACGAAAAGACGTCCTCATGATCTAATTTGCATAACCTAACTTCCTTCTGGTCCAATCACTTTTTATTCTCTGCAGTGCTGAATGATTCATTCTAACAGGAATGATTTAAATTCTCCGTTAAAAAAAATTTAAAGTTTCTGAATATACCTCCTAACAGGCCAATTGAAAAGTCCCCGGTCTACCATAGTAAAACACAATTTTTTGGCAAAAATCGATTTTATTATACTACATAGTTGCCTTTGAGTGCGATACAGCGAGTATAGCGATCTTCCAACTTTTCGATATCATTTTCTAGTACGATTTATCTTTCGCCTCAGTTTCGGCGATTACTTCTTCATTGGCGCTAAATTTTTTCCCAGCGAACATTCTTTTGTGGTCTGAGAATAGGAAAAAGTCGCTGGGAACCAGATCTAGCGAATTCGGTGGATGCAGAAGCAATTCGAAGCCCAATCCATGCAATTTTGCCATTGTTTTCAATAATTTGTGATACGGCGCATTGTCTCGATGAAACAGCACCTTTTTTTCTTCAAATGGGGCCGTTTCTTGACGATTTCATCTTTTAAACGATTCAATAACGCTATATAATAATCGCTGTTGATGGTCTGGCCCTTTTGTAGGTAATCAATGAATATTATACATTGCGCATCCCAGAATACTGATGCCATAACCTTGACAGCTGACTGTTGTGTTTCCTTACTTTGGATTCGGTTCATCGTGTGCAGTCCACTAAGCTGACTGTCGATTGGACTCTGGAGTGAAGTGATGGAGCCATGTTTCATGCATTTTCACATATCGATGCAAAAATTCAGGATTATTGCACTTAAACAGCTTCGAACACTGCTCAGAATCATTAACACGTTGTTGCTTTTAATCGATTGTGAGCTCGCGCAGCACCCATTTTGCACACAGCTTTCTCATGTTCAAATATTCATGAATGATATGATGTAAACGTTCAGATAATATCTTCACAATGTCTGCTATCTCGATCAACTTCATTTTAAGGTCATTCAAAATTATTTTGTGAACTTTTTTGATTTTTTCGTCGGTGGCAGCCTCTTTTGGGCGTCCACTGCGTTCGCCGTCTTCGGTGCTAATTTCAGCGCGTTTAGACTTAGCATACCAATTAATGATGCTTGATTTTCCTGGTGCAGTTCCCGGAAACCCTTCATCAAGCCAAGATTTTGCTTCAACAGTAAATTTTCCCTTCAAAAAGCAATATTTTATCAGCACACGAAATTCTTTTTTTCCATCTATTTTCAAATAACAAAAGTATCTCCACTCTCAACGCAATATATCTCCAACTAATGGTCGAACTGCTGTCAAATTATGACACGTGTCGTTTGAAGGTTGGTACTAACTAAAAATCATATGGATATAATAATAGCACCGCCATCTGTGCATCAGACCGGGGACTTTTCAATTTGCCTATTTCCTACTACCTACTCATGAGAAAGTTACAACAATGTGTCAATAAAACACCAAATTAATATTAGTATTCTTGTATGGCCTTCAAAGTGGGCTCTATTCAAGAATCCAACCGTCACGACTCGCCAATTGCGAGTTTTGGAAAGAGATTTTCTAGAATATTATGTAACAACTCTAGCCTTTTGGAGCATTCTTTGGCAAATTGTCTGTTTGAAATTCTTATCAAAGACAAACTGACAAAATGCGGCCTTGCAAACACCCGAATGACAGATGTTCCACAATCTCTGCGGAGGTATAGAGATCAGTTACCAACTTGACGACAAAAACAAATTCCGAATTTTCCTTTGAGCGCGCTCATTGAATCACCAATTCCTGCTACATTATCGACAAAATATCTATCACTGAAGACATTATCGGATACAGTGGTTAACTGTTGAAATTTAAAAAAAATGTCCATGTTATGCTCGCTTCGTTAAATGTGAACTATAAGGATTGTTTTCCCACGCATTTCAATCGTCGGAAAATTCTGTCGTGAAATTTTATCGACATTTCAAATTAAGATTGACACGACGATCCCAGTTCTCACTGGCTTTTTTTCTGCTTGTGAAGGGGGTTCTGGATGCTCCTGTCAATTCGATATTTCTCGTATCGAACAGGATTTGAAGATATGAGGAAATGGATGATATCGGTTTAGATGGTGAACCAATTCGAGTTTTACATTGGGAATCTTGTTCATTTTTTAAACGAAATGGCAAACGCCGTTCTTCAAGTTTTTTAGTGATATGCATTTACAGAAATATTCAAATCTTCAAAAAAAAATATATATAAATAGTATCATAAATTATAGAACCTATTTCTATTGTCAGTATATTTTCTAAAGTGTTCGAAAGAATTGTGTTCAACAGAATGATCAAATATCTTGACAAGTTCAATGTACTCGATAATGTCCAACATGTTTTTAGATCAGGTCACTCAACGGAAACAGCTGCAGTTTCCTTTATTGATTATGTGTATGAGTGTCTTGACAATGGCTTGCATGTAGCAGGTTTATTTTTTGACCTCTCGCGAGCATTCGATAATCTTTCATTTCAGTTTATAGTTGACAAGTGTTACAATTTGGGTTTTCGAGGTGTATTTTTGGATTGGCTCCGCATCTATCTTGAGGGGAGATCCATATATGTGAAAGTTGAAGGCTGTCTATCAGACGAGTACGATCTTAATCTGGGATAACCACAAGGATCCGTCCTTGGGACTCTTTTATTTTTGCTCTTCATCAATGATCTCCCTGTAAATTTAAGAGTGATTTTCTTGGATTTGCTAACGTGAAGACGCTTTTCGTCTTCGATTAGAAGGTTTCTGTTGAGTCTATTCGCTGATTATGCTTCGGTAATAGTTTCGGCCCCAACATTCGAGGAACTTCAGGCTCTCTGTAAGCTTCTACTACAGAGCTTTGTGAAATGGTGGCATAAGAATAATTTAATGATCAATATCGATAAGACCGAATGTATTTATTTCACTATTATGCATAGTGATCGTGAGCTGGTGATTCGCCATTTGGATAGTTCTATTCTATCTAAGAGTGGTACAAAATTTCTTGGCATTCACCTTGGTAATAATTTAAAATGGGGTATGCACATTTATTATGTTCGCAAAAAACTGGACAGTTCTTATTTTGCCATAAATAGGGTAAACTTCCTTCAGAATCACTAATAAATATCTATTATAGCATGGTCTGTAGCCACCTGTCATATAATATTCTACTTCGGATGTTGGAAGGGCTTTCATAATACAAAAACGTGTTTTACGTATGATATTCAGCATACCCACACGTTCATCCTGTAGACCCATATTTGAAGAAAACAATATTATGACCTTATCGTCAATTTTCATTTTGAAATGCTACTTATGAGGAGGAAAATGGGAAAAAATTCATACAGTTGTCTAGTTTTCATAACTACGGAACCAGAAGTGAGAGAACATTATATGTTCCCAAACACAGAACAAGAAAGTTAGAAATGTCTTCTATGTATCAATGTGTTAAACTGTTTAACTATTTGCCTCACAATATTAGATCTCTTGTTTTTAGTAAGTTCAAGAAAATTTATTATTGAATAGATTTCACTATACAGTGAATGATAACCTCAATGATGTTATAGTGATTAGTTGATTAATTTTTTTTATGTGTATGACTTATCCTATACATTCATTTGTCTCAGAGGATTAATAAATTATTATTATTTTTGAAATAACCCGTCCGTTACAAACCACCCAAAACATTTTGCTGAGAATAATTCTCAAAAAAATTGACTGTTTTCCACAACAATTTTATATCAAGATACTAACATATTCAATGTTCACTCAATGTACACTTATAATTGCCTTATAAGAATGTTCCATACACAAAAAAATACACACAAAAACACTTAAAATATATATTTTATTAAATATATGATGAGGTATGAAATCCAATGTTTAATGTTTCTATTTATGGATATAAATGCTTTATTTTCAGCCTTGAAAAAGGAACAAGACGTTCCGAAACGTTGGCAAAATCATAGCTGATTATTTATTATTTCTGTCCAAATTCCTTTGATAAATTGCTTGACTTAAAAGAAATTAGATCAAAAATATTAAACATTCTCCCAAAAAATCTAAAAGTTATAAAAACCCTTAAAATATTCAAAAAAGAAATAAAAATTTACGAACAAAATCATCCTGACGTATTTTCACTTTTCTACTGAATCATATAAGTGTGTTTCGTGCATATGCATACTGTGAGTTTTCCACTATCTTGCCCAATAGATCCATACAGAACTGTGAATGTTGTTTGGGCAAAATCAACGTGTCAAGAATTATCCAATCTCTTTATTTTAGTTTAAGTGTACGGTAGAGCGGTGTGACTTTGCCAACGGAGGTGACTTTGCCTAACTGCCTAATATTTTAAGTTTCACTTTGTTTTCATAAAGTTGGGAACATCTTTCAGAAATCACGAATAGGAACCTACATGTTGCAACCGTCGCAGTCGTCTGGCGTACTTTGAATAGTGTGCTACGGGTTGTTATATGTGCGGATAATTATAACTATCCGTAGCATACCATTCAAAGTACGCAATTTGGCGGGAGACTCTGCCACTTACCAAATTTGTATCATCTGTCTATACAAAAAGAAATTGGATGCAAGGAAATATAGTAATTATACGGAAAAAACAATCCGAGCAATCAATGCCATTTTTTTTTCATCGTCGAAAATCAAGACTAACAAAAAATGGCAGTCTTAAAATCATACCAATCACAACCAAAACAAAAATCCTCACAGAAATGGTATAGAAACCTAAACAATATAGACATGAGTCAACGTTAGGGATGGATGCCAAATTCTTGAAAAATCAGAAGTTCTCCAAAAAACATAATTTAAGCACCAAACAACAGCTGCAAGAGAAGCTAAAACCACTAAATAAGTTTGATTTGTTATGAGACATAAAATTAAATGCAGTTCGAAATGAAAATATTTCAATACAGACAGCTTCCGAAGTGTACAACATTCCCAAGAAGAACTCTTTGGAATAAAATTAACAAAAGATATATGGGCGAACCCGGTGGCATTAGTGCACTAAATTATACCGCCAGCACTTCATTAAATTGCCAAAAACCCATTTTTAAAACATTGGCAAACTCGCACCGATTTGCGGGTCACTTTGCCAAATTTTTAAAATTGAAAAGAAAAGAAGTATGCACTTTTTCATCTGATTCTAACCACAGCAGTCGACAACTAAAATGTTCAAATTAAACATACTTTGAACAGGACTCATTTCACAAAAAAACGAAGAAGTTACACCAAGAAAACTATAAGAAGTGGTCACACAGCTCTACGGTATATTTTTTTTCATTGTCTCCACCATATCATGTATATGAATGTGAATGCCTTACTGGTTTAGATATCACAACACAGGCTTCATTAGCCTAGCGTGAGTCTACTCCAGTGATGCATCTGAATATAGAAGCAAGCCATTGGTTGAAGAAAATAGCAATTATAGATATTGACTTATTGTAAACCAATTTGAGAATGGTATATCCAAAGTCACTTGGAGGAAGCCAGAATATTTCAATTGTACAAGGGTTGTCCAAGTTTCCAGAAATTACTTTGGAATTCATAAAAATATTGCAAATAATACTCTCAAATCAACCCTGGTATTTAGCAAATTGTCTTGGAACCAAGAATGTCGAGATTTGATTGGCTGAATATTCCCCGTCCCACTTCGAGGGCGGTTTTGGTGACACTCATTGGCTGCATCTATCACTTCTTAATTACTTTTTAATGATTCGCATAGACCAGTGTGGTCCATAGGGGTATTTTTGAAATGCATTTTTACATAGTTTTTGTTCGTTGTGTTACTGATGTTTATAATGATTTCTACTATAATGTTCGGCAAAATTCTATGGCTTATGTAAAAAAAGATGAATATTTCGCAATCAAATCTATTCCTTCACTTACTTTCAAAGTCAGAATTGTTATGACGAATTTTGAAGAAAATGATTTCGCATCCTAAAGATATTCATACCACTGAAGAAAACATTTTTGGGAAATACGAAAATGACTAGGTGAGATTAACCAACAATTTTTTCATAACATTTTCTGATTTTATCAATCTTATTACTAGTTTGAGTAATCATGTAGAATGGGCATATGACCTTGAGGCTCTCTAAGTTGCAACGTCAAAATAGCAGCTACGTAACTAGATCGAAAAATCAATCAAGTATTTAATAGAAAATAGAAATATTTCACCATTTCCTGCCATCAGTCGTGACAGTTTCAATAATAGGTTACCTATATGTTTAAATATTCATTCTGATTCTGAATACGAAAAATATAAGCGTTATCGAGGAAAAACTTGAACTCAGGAAATACCACAATTTCTAACTCAGTGGAGTAGTCTATGACTTCCGGAAAGCATAGAAACTAAAGCTATCTGATAATCCAATAATATACTGGGTGTCTCATTTGAAATAAGAGAGTAGAATCTACTCTGTTTTCGGTATAAAAGAAAATTGTAAAGGTCTGAAAATATTTATGGAGAAAGATCATCACCGCAAACCTCAATATACAAATTTCCAGCACAAATTAATGTTAGTTTACCTTGAACGTCAAATAGGCTTACGGTGAATCACCCTGTATAACATTTTCATTCAGCCTTCTGCTTCCACTGCGTGACATAAACTTCTCCTTATAACAACGAAGAAATACAATTCAATTCGGCAACATAGCTGCTAATTTCACGGAGAAAATTGAACGTCATTCAAGGATCTCAAGGTCATGCACCAATTCTACCCTAATGTGTCTTATCTTCAGAAAAAATATTTCCGAATTCATCTCAAACATTTTGTGCTCTTATAATTTTATGCAACGGTCAGTTCATCATCGTTGATAATGTTCCTTGATAGTTATATATCTTACAGGTCGAGAATAAAAAATAATCAAATAATAACACCGTAGGACGACATAGTATGATTTTTGATGTGAGAACAAAAGCTATTCACGTCGCAAATTTTCTGGAAAAATCGACATCTGAGTCCCAAACATACGCAAAAATATTTTTCAACTCAAGGGTTTGAAAAGTGTGCGCCTATGGTTTATGACTGTTTTACAATAATCTTTGGACAAGCGTTTTTATAGACTAGTTCAAGTGACTTTGGATATACTATACTGATGATAAATATTGTATTTTAATGTGCTGAATATATTTTGATTT
Organism: Harmonia axyridis; assembly: GCF_914767665.1. Classification (NCBI taxonomy): domain Eukaryota; kingdom Metazoa; phylum Arthropoda; class Insecta; order Coleoptera; family Coccinellidae; genus Harmonia; species Harmonia axyridis. The sequence goes on from NC_059508.1 coordinate 6,899,901, forward strand.
CAAATTTCGATTATAGCTATAGTTGAGAGAAGAACTTACGTGAAGTCAAAAGGTTTTGATCACTCGTTAATCATGCGCAATTAGGCCTTTGATGTACAACATATGTGTACTAAAAAATATGTTCAAACCAAAGGCCGGTTGGCTTGTGAATTAATGCCATCAACACGAAATTCTGCACGAAGCTGGATATGGTGATTCTATAAATACACGAAAACTCTCATCCTTTTCCAATATATTTCTTGAATTTTTATGGTTCTGATTCTGTGATCAGCTTGGAGTTTTAAAATTATTATTAAATAATATAATCACTCAGTTGCAGAAACATTGATTAAAATTTAATGCGACATTAAAATTTTAATCTTCCATTAAACGGTCAGATAGCAAACAGGTTCCTCCTACTGAGGGATCGAAATTACAATGATGGCAATGAATTTGAGTGAATGTTTCTGCAACTGGGTCATAAACAATCAGAATGTCAACGTTCTCCTTTTTGTGGTCACACAAAGTTTAGGGGTGTCAGGCAGGGGGTAGCAACTGTCATGAGTGACCGGCATATATTATCCTGAATAAAATATAAAAAAATTGAGCTTTATAATTGAACGAATTTAAGAATTCGTACGCCTCTACTATCTTGATATCATGAAGAATTTAGCAATTAGTTTTTCCGTTTGAATAATAGTTCTTTTAATTTGTAACTATTAATTTGTAACTATTAATTTGTAACTATTAATTTGTAACTATTGATTTGTAACTATTAATTAATTTGTAACTATTAATTTGTTCTATTGATTTGTTCTATTAATTTGTAACTGATTTCTGAGTTCCAGTTAGATTAAATGGTTATTTCTTGATTATTGAAAAAACAAAGCATAGAAACTATTTATGACCGAAAATTCAGACTCTAAACCTACCCTGAAAATTCAATGTCTCTGGAATATTTCGAATTATCTATCAATGAGTAAAATCGATTCACTGGCTTGAAATATATAAATTTAGGGACATTTTGGCAAAATGATAGCCTGCTGTTCTCCTGGAACAAAAACACCCAAAAACAAGTGTTATAATGGTGGGAAGACATATGTGTTCCAAAATTATTTCCAACGAATGAGAATAAAGTACATGTACACTTACTGCGGTTCCTCGTTAATTCTATCCCACCCGTTCGATGAATTTGAAACGTGAATTTGCCGCAGATTCCACAGCAGAGTTTTTTCGGTCACATTTAGGCTGTATTTTGCATACTTTGGAGTCCCGAATCGGACTGCTTGTCAATTTATGTAACGTTTTGAGCGACTGATTGATGGTCTGGAGCGCTTTCATATTGTTTCTCTACATCAAAGCCAGCTTTGAGCATGGATCTGGGGATTTGTATTTTACTGGATGATATCTGAAGATCTCAGAATAAGATCAAGGAACAAATTTCCAAGATTTCAATATATTTGTTACTTTCGATTGTTTGAACTACGAGTCCATCTCGAATAAGTATTTCCTTGCTTTTGAATTTGAAGGGCGTAGAAAAAGAGGTTTGAACCAAACTACTCAAAATAATTTTGTTTATTACCAATTCGATTGTTCTCATCTTATACTGGGTGTTCCTGAATTGGATGGAGTTACGAAATGAGAGATTCCTTGGTTAATTTTAAAAATGAAATGGCCATAAACATGAGCACGCAACCGCTTTGTTTTGGAGATACAGGGTGTTGCTTGTAGAACCACATTTTTGTGATGTCCAACCAGTTTATCGAATCTTTGCTACAGATTTGGTAAATAAGAACCAAAACTTGAATTCAATTGATTAATAACAGCTACCTAACTGGATCTTTATACAAATTTGGATTTTCCTGAGATTTTTTTCCGAAATCGATTGCAGATACGACAAAACTACAACATGCTAAACTACCAGTGGTTCATAAGAAAATAATTCTGGAGGAAAGAAGCGAGCACCCTTCCAGAAAAAATTCACCCTGCAGATTTTCATTGTAAATTAGGATATCACTTGAAAACTTTAAATTGAAATATCTATACCATTTTAAGTTGAATATATATTGTGAGGGTGTTATGAGAGAAAAACTTGAACTTCAACACCTGTATCTTAAACACAAAACATTTGCGGACTCATGATATAGAACTCTTTTTCTAGAAATGATCCGAGAAATCTGTCATTTTCGTTTGTACCTCCAATTTAGGAACATCTTGGAGATACAGTCAAAACTGATGTCTTCACAAATAGATTCCAATTTGAATGAAACACAATAAATTCTAAAATATATGCCAGATAATTTTTCGATGCGAATTACTCAGTTCTGTCCTTTGACAACTACATATTGAAATTGTGTGACGAGAATGATACAAAAAACCGAAAACCACGGGTAAATGTATACCGATTATGAATGAAAAAATCACAGACGGCAAAAAAGGGGCGATGCCGAGAAAGCGGATCGATAAAAAAAAATAATAAACCTCGGAAAAAGACGAACTCGTAGTGCAATAAGAGTACTGATCTTGAAAGCGATAATAGACTCATAAACCGTGAAGGGGTCCGATTTTTTACAGACGTGTCGATTTCAAAGGATGGTAATATGATTACTATTGTTTCTTTTTATGGAGAAATTTTCGTTTTTCGTCTTTGCGATATTTCTGAAATTTTATATTATGAAAATTTTGGGGGATAATTACCCCCAGTACATCCCCCCATTTGTACGCCTTGTTTATAGATACTCTTTGAAAGTCATATAAATCGGATCGATTTATCAGAACCTTATAGTTTGAGACCATTCCCTACCCTACTCGCGAAATTCTAAATTGATTTGTCATCATTGAGTCGAACCTATCATTTGAGGTTATTCCTGGCTCATAATTTGAAAATTATAGACATTCTGAAGAAATGATAAAGTGATCGGTTTGGAGAACGGACGCTCAAAAAGGGGAACATGTAGAGTTATCCCTGCTATCAAAAACGGAATCAATCGGAAAACCAATTTTTATCAGGATAAATAATTTATCTCCGAAAGCGATTCGATTTTTATGAATCCTGTAACGATAATTGGCTAACCGGTTTTTTAGGGCTGAAAAAAGTGCAAACTCATTATTCATTTTCCCGATTATCAATGGAAATATCGATTCTGCAGACAGTATAATTCAATTTCGAATGCCATCACAGATACTGAAATGGAGTTATTATTTCCATATTTACCTCGTTTTTCACGGAAAATGCTTTTCGAGCTCATTGTCCGCCAGAATATGATATTTTTTCCACAATTCTCTATTCCAGACAGAATGCTGAGAAAACTGCGATGCTAAGTGGCAATAAAATTCACTTAAGAGAGGGCGCAATGAAAAAATATGGATCGCCAAGAATAATCCTGGTATAATTCGAAGATATTTCTCCGTTTCTGTATTTTCAAAACTATTAGAAAAATTTAATAGTATTAATTAAGAAACACAGCAAAGTTCACACGAAGCAGTATTATTTCTTTCGAATAACAAATAGGAGTATATACAAAATGAAAAAATACTCTCTGGATATTTATCCTTTCACTGAATGCGGAGACACTTGGTTGATATTTTCAATATATTCAAAATTATTTCAAAACACTCATAACTCTACTTGAATGCTGAGTTGAAACAGTTTTCACTTTGTGGCAGAAAAATCCGATAAAATAACTAAATATTTCAGGAAACGTCAAAATAAACATATTAACGATAAATGGGTGTACATAAGGCAGATAAATAAAAATAATGAAGAAATCATCCCAACGAAAAATAAAACAGGAATGCATGTGTTAAACTGGAAGCTCTTTCGAGCATAGGATAAAAAACATCGACAATCTTTCAATAATTCAAAAGAAAATCCCGGAAACCTATAGGTACTCCACCTACCTAAAAGATGAAAAGAACCCTAAATATTAACATATAATGAGATGGATAATTGAATTGGAAAGAACAGTCTGGGAGCCTGCAATAAGAGGAAAAAACTGGACAAGTTGTTGGTTGAAATTTCAGAGTTTTTTACATTGAAAGTAAAGAACAACCTTTCACAATCAATGGAAATAAAGAGATAAAATAAAAAACACATACAAATGAATTAACAACTAAATATATATATAGATAGGTGATAACAATTTGAAATGTTATGATGATAGTGATATCGTTATTATAGCAGAAAACGAAAACTATCTACAAAGAATCCTTTTGGTATTTCACACCATAGGTAAGTAATATAAAATATCATCAGAAAATACCAAACCACTATTATTTATTGAGGAGCTTTCCACATGCAATCTAGTGGTGGACGGCCAACCCTCAGAGCAGGTTGGGTTAGGTCTTTAATTATCTAGGCAAGGAGTAGAGATATCCGCAAATCAGAGCAAAACAAGAGGAGTCAGAAACCAAGTAAACAAGTCGAATGGAATTTCAGGATCCTTAGCGGATGTAATATGGAACAACAAATATTTGAGCATGGCTGGAAAAGTAAAAGTCTACATCTACAAGACCTGTATTCGACCGATCATGACCTAGAGACGAGAGCTGATAACAGAAAAACGAAGTCAATTTTAAAAACAGCCGATATGAGAATATTTAGGAACATATCTTAATACATACTGAGAGATCGTATACGTAACAGGAGAATACGCGAGTATCATGGAGTACGTGATATAGGGACAAATGCGGAGTAGAGGTTGGAAAGAGCACGTGGAAAGAATGACATATAAAAGGATAGCAAGAATCGCCAGTAATAGCATCCCGGAAAACAGTAGAGCCTGAAAGATGGAGAGTCATGAATATCCACATTCGATGAATGAATGATATGAACGAAGTTGGAAAAACAGTCTGATAGTGTAAAACGAGAAGAAGAAAAATAAGATAGATCTTTTTATGAAAATCTACAAAGTTTTTGAAAAAGGATCTTGTATCGTTTCGGAAAAAAGAACCAGTCACCATGGAAAATTCGTTATCTGCAAGTGAATGAAAAGAATATGTTTCTACGGACGCTCTTATGCATAAAAATGATATAACACATTTAAATTGTGGTGAATGCATCATAATCTTCGAGATTCTGAAAGAATTTCATTTTGTGAGCTTTCTTGGAAGATCAATAACCTAATGAACCGTTTCGGAATGATAACAAAAATAATTATTGACGATGTCTACTTCATGCAACTATTCTTGAGAAATTGTTTGCATATTCATAGAGCCACGAGTAGGAAGATGAATTGAAATGATATCTTCTGTGTTTTCTTGGAAATCAGAAAATATCTCTTAAATTTTAAATGAACTCTTCTGCGAAATCCTTTGATGTCTCGTCCTTTGAAAAAAATATTGAGTACATTTTACTTTTCCCAGAATGGAAGCTAGTTAGCTTCCTCTTAATTCAGGATTGCATTTTGTATAGCAGCAACACACTGGTTGTTGCTCATCATGAATCGTTTGATGAAAAATGTGGTGGAAATAATATCAAGAATAAATTAGTTCGAAGAAGACCTGCCCAACAGCTGAACAGGATACAAAGATTCATTATGCTTAACTCAAAGAACAAAATTAATTTCAATTCGTTGGAAATGCAGTATCTGACTTATCTCATGAAGTTTTTCATGAAAAGACAACGACATCTTTTTTCATCTATATAATTTCTACCTGATCCTCAATGAGTTGAGTAGATTTAATTGGCTATTTTGGTATAGAAAATATTGAAAAAAAAGTTGTATCATTCCAAACTATAATCACCCGATCACGAACTAGTTTGTGCAAACTTACAATGCTGACCATTCGAACACGTGTCGTTTTTGCATTTTCCTTCCTCTGCGTTCACTTTTCGACATTTTCTTCAACAAAATTTGCTGGTGATTATTATTACTATTATTATTTACCTGAATCGGGGTCAATACGGCTCCGTTAGCCTGCCGGAAACTGCGACCGAGTTGATCTTTTGGTTTTGACCCTACCTATTCAGACAAACTCAGGGAGGCCGTCGATACGGTTAATGAAACCGACAACATCCTTAGGAGGCTTGGCTATTACTTTGTGGGTATCCAAAACTGACTTTCCCATGTGAGTGGTTCTTAGGTCAGCCTGCCTTTGGCCTTTGTACACTATGTGTCTGGCTGTTTCTACCTCCTTTCCACAGAGTCTGTAAATCTCATCTGTTGACTTACCCATGCGGTACAAAATGTATTTGCACCTGCCAGCAGTCCCACCACTACCCGAAACTCAGCTCGTGATAGGTTTGGGAGCTTTCAGATATAGGTCGGTGACAGCACTACAACTTTCTTTGACTGAGCAAAACCAGGTGTATTCTTCCAAAGGGTTTTCCCATTGTCTCTCTCCCATTGTTGGACCACTATCTTATATTGGTATTTTCGAAGCCTACATAAGGGCTCAGGACCAACAGGTGTCTAGCTTGATGCCCTTTTTGCAATTTCATCGGCTTTTTCATTTCCTTCAAAACCACAATGCCCGGTACTCATAATGGAGTCACTTCATTAGCTCTGGCCAGTTGCTTTATGATATTACAGCACTCCCATGACACTCCTGGCTATATGATTCCAGCGACCTCAGCGTGGCCTGGCTGTCCGCACTTCTGCACTTCTTGGAGGTTTCTTTTGAGACACTCTTGAGCGCAAGTGTGACAGCTAGTGTCTCGGTTTGCAGGATAGAGGGCTCACTTTTCAGGGATCTAGATATGCTCGTTTTAGGCCCATAAACCCCAATACCTGTGCCTTTTTCTGATTTTGATCCATCGGTATACCAAACGGAGGACTTTTTGTCCAAGCTATTTTCTAAATTTATCGCACTGAGATGGTCTTCAATAACTGTTTCGAAGGGTGCTTAGAAATCGAAGGTAGTTGGCATCACATCGGAGAGTTTTGCCAGAGTCTAATTGATTCAGTATCCCCATGTGTTCAATCAAGTTTTCCAAACGGAGTTTTCCATTACGGCATATTCTTATTGATTCCTGAAGCCTACATTTCCTCACTTGTAGGTGTAAGGGAGGTAGATCAAGAATGACCTCAAGCGCTAGTGTAGGAGTTGTGTGTATAGCTTCTGTGACACCAATATGTTTGAATTAATCATATTTCATTTAAATTAATTCAAAGATTAATTGATAAGAGTTGTACATTTCAAGAGTTTAGAATTTTGTTTCCTCATAGAAAGGTCTATATGACTTAGGGCTTTTGAAACCACCTTGAACAGTATTCTCCAATATATTGTTTTAGTAGAAAAGTTATGAGTTAGAGTAAAACGCGGACAGTGAATTAGTCGTAGGTTCCTTAAAGACAATAAGTTAGTACTAATATTGAAATATTAGTTACAAAAGGAAAAATATTGATGAAAATTTTGAAATATTTACTTTTCATAGGCTAAATCACATCACAAATTTGTCCAATAGCTCATTAGAAAAATTCGTCAGATTCATTATGTTTGTAGCTCTAATTGTCCATGTATTAATTGAGGTGGGTATATACAGGGTGTTAGGTAAACATGCGGCAAAAATTCGAGAGGTTATTTTTTTGGACTATTTCAAGGAGTTATTCATCCACGTTCACCTAACACCCTGTATATGGAGCAAATTCGAAATAGCTTCCCAAATATTGTGACGCTGAGACTTCTCGAGAATCTGTTTTGAAGAACCTTCGAAATACCGGCAACAATCGACCGAGAAAACATTTCTATTCGCCTTATCAGATCCCAAGTCACATCTATTAGGTAAACTCGTGGAAATATGAAAATGTCCCTTCGGTGCCGCGACGTGGAAACTACGTAACAACTTTCAAAGCCAGAATATGACAGAACAATTCTGCACAATCCAACTTCTATTATGCAGAGAGAAGTTTCCCAAATAAAGCCTGAAATTTACGCTGAAAAATTGCAAATAGGCTTGAGGTTTGGGAGTTTATTTCTATTTTTCAAATCGTTTGCGCATTTTTCATTCTATTGTGATCATTCTGCTTGGTTTGCATTTCGGGACGAAGAATTTTCATCTGATAAGCTGCGTTGCTCTCGATGATATTTGAATGCAGTTTTGAGGAAACGAAATGTTGAAAGCGATGTTCCACATGGTTACCAACTGATGCCGTTTCAATAAATAAATTTTCAATCTTTCATTTGCAAACGATGATAAACATTTCGAAAATATTGAAGGCTCATTTCCTACCTCTTTAAAATTGAGATTTTAGTCTCTACCTCGTTATTACTTAACTGAGGATAAAGGATCCAGAGTTCAAATTCCTTCCTTACCTTCTCATTGAATTTTTTTTGTATGGATATTTATCATTTGATTTTTTCAATGTGATGAGATATTTTTTTGATGAATGAGAAAATGATAAAACATGGTTTGAAATTTGTAGTTTTCATTTATTGGATCCAGAGAGAAAATTTTTATTATTATCCAAATGTTGTGTTCTTTGGATTCATTTCCTTGGCAATGTAGAAATTCTTGCAACAGGCGATATATTGAAAAATCGGGATGTCCAGAAAACCATTCTCTGACCTCAACATACCTCAGATTATTACTGATTCGAAAAGAAAAAGATATTCGCCAGACAACTGCCCTAGGGAACCATCTCAGTTCAGAACCCGAATACGGGTCATAACATTATATCATATCCGAATTGATATATGTGTTTTTGAAAGTGATTTATACAAGAACGAGAATGTTTCCTGATTTTTCGGCATCCCGGAGAGAAGCGCTGATATATAGGAATATCGATTTTCTCACTTAGAATATTCGAATTCCTTTGGCCTGGTGGATTTCGCCAATATAATCTTAATTCTCAAATATGTTTTGGGATTTGAGTATTTTAAATCTTTTTCGACAGAACTACAGCTTTTCTTGAATTCACTTGGCGTCCACTTGTTGATTATCCATAAAAAATATGTATCAACTACAGTAGCAATTAAAACATTGAATGTTTTTTGATATTCAGTTCAACTTGATTCGATTCATAATAATTTCTTGTTCTTAAATTGAATTGAGATCATTATTTTGTGGCTAGAGGGCAAATCAAACAAATTATTGTTGAATCCCATGTTCAGACCTTCTTTGAGATTTTTTCAATGGATTTCTGGGGTAGTACACTGTATAGAGATAGTCAACCTCAACCTGTAACATTATGTTATTGAGTCTTTGGTCTCAAATATTCAAATATGTGGTTTCTTCTCCTTCTCTAGTGTGTATTACTTTTTATTTTGTATGTGTGAGTGTTGACTAAAGTTTGTTCTGTCCCTTTATGTCTGTTCTATCATTGATCGAATTCTGATTTTGTTCAATTTCGAGGAATTCTCTGGCTTTTTATCATTATTTTATATTTTCGTTTCTTCAAAATTTAATGTGTATTTATTATCCATTATGTGTTTGTAGAGATCTATCTGGGTTTTTGAAAATTTGTGGTCTTTTATTTTATCACATAATTTTTATTGTGTTTGACCTATGTATACTCCACTACATTCATTGTATATTATCTCATGAATAACATGTGATATCTGATTTTTTGGTATTTTTTATTTCAATATCGAAAATTTCGGCTTCACTTGTATGAATGACTTGTTTTCAATTTTTCCAGATAAATTTGGTATATCTCCTAAATAATCAAATACCTGAATAATTCAATTATAACTATTAAAACATACATACAAGCCAAACCCAGAACGTAAGCACCTCAGTTTTATATTCCTCAACACTATACTTCATTAACATAATCCCAATCCCCTAAATATATTCGTATTTGTCCTCGATTGAAAATGCATAATTATTCTAAACCCTAATGCTCGGCTTTCTGTTTTAAATAGAAATAATTGAATTATTTATCCTGCAATGACAACAAAGTAACATAAAGACCGATATATTGGAAATTCAGATCCCTCAGCTAACGATGGAAATTGGTTTGTTGATTGTGAACGTGAAATAATGGATTTGATAAGCCGAAATTAAATATGCATCATTTCGGAAATGACAAAATACTCCCATGTTTTTCGTATACGGGTGATTAGCGGCAATCGCAGTTAGGAAAATTCATTTTAGAGTCGTATTGGAAATATTTTCCATAGTATTGGAATGAAAACCAAATTTTTCCTACTATCTTGAAAATTGACGGAGATATCCAATAAAACCACCAGAGATACAATTTTTCTTGCTTAAATTTGATCTTCAATGGTATTACACATTTCAGAAGAAAATTAGTGGAAATGTAATATGACAATACTGACTAGCAAAAAATTAGTATTACTCAAAACTGACAGTCCTATCTTCCATAGACCTGTATTAATTTATTTGTGACAATAAATTGATGAGCCATGTGTTTGAATTGAAGCCATAGGAAAAAAATAACTGGTTACAAAATGGCGAATGCGCCGGACACCCTTCGAAAGGTGTCATGTTACTTTCAAACGAAAGCAGAAAAGATAAATAACTTCAATGAAGTACAAATTCCATAGTTGAGTAGATCAATTTCCGGGTTTCAAAGCGATCACATATAAGTGAAAAAGCTTTTAGTTCAGAGTCCTTTCTGCCACGTTACCTGAGAAACGCCATTAAGTAATATTGAGTGTTGGTTTCTGGTTACATATCCCAAAGGAGAAAATTTCCTCGCTTTGTTTTATGGAATCCCTCAAATCGGTTCTTATCGTTTATAGAAAATAATATTAATCATCCTTGGAAATAACTAATTACTTCATATCCACAATGCAACAAATAAATATACAATAGTTTAGTGATATCATATAAATGGATATTTCAATTGACAACTTATTGATATTTGATGGCATTTTATCATTTTGAATTAAGCATGATATTTATGTGAATTTTATAGCGTACCTTCCAACATATTTCTCATAAAATTAATTCATATCGTTATATGAGGATAATAACAGATAGGACAACATTATCAAGGTTAAATGAGTCTACTTGATGGAGTTAATTCAATATGTTTGATATATTTATGATATATACGTTTTTTTAAGTTGAAATATAATTCCTAATTGACCAAATATTAATAACCACCCAAAAGAAAAATCAAAATATTCAAAACTGTACAAATTGAAAACTATATATTAACATAAAGACTGACGTGCGTTTTGGAATTTTTGTATCCTTGATACAATGTTTACAAAATGTAAATCTGTCTTCATGGTTCAGTTTTGGATATTCTAATTTTCCTTTTGGTTAGTTATTAATATTTTGTCAATTTGGAATTGAATTTCAAGACATACAACGTAAAATATCATGAAGATATATCATATTGTGAAGGCTCAGGCACAATGTTATAATTTTAATAATTATGGCATAACATTATTTTTACTTTGGAGAGCCATCTTTAACGTTCGTTTGAACGGGGGAGGACAAAAAAAAAACTAAAAATGGTTACCTCGACAGAATAACAGAGGTGTTCTTTAGTTTATTTTTAGAATCATTCCAATTATTCGATTCCATACAATCGATGTTTTTTGTTGTGCGTAGTTCTTGAATCGTGTTTGAAAAACTGCAAAGTAACGTATTCCCTTGATTTCATTCACAGCAAAAATTCAAATACGGAAACTAAGGGCTTCTTCTGCGTTTCTGTTACCTTGAAGTCTCCCAGGAAAGGTTTCTTACCCACGGGGTCAGGTTTTTTCAGCGGGAATCTATTTAAGGAATAGTAAATGGCGTTTCGCAATTAGTTGTTCTCGTAGTGCACATTTTTAAAGAGCTGTTTTCCGTTCAAAGTGAATAATGGTTGTGTTGGAGAGGGATGCTGCATGAAATTCCAACTCGCAGAAGGTACTTTGGGTTACACTGAGGGTATTATGAGAGAGGAGTTAGTCTTTGATATAAGCACCCGTCTTTCTGCAGGTCTGGCCCATTAATCCATTCAAGGCGAATACAGTTGAAATATTCAATTATCTAGGGCGTTTAAATTCAGTGGAGGGGATAAATTCTAATGAAAGCAATAAATTGTTCAAGGTTTATTTACTCGTGTTATCATGAGTTTTTTTTTTAGAAAAGGTCTCCTTTTTCATAGTAGCATGTTCAATTGACCTATGTTCCAGCCTTGACAGAAAACTTCGATTTTTATGTTCAACAGAGTTCTTAAGATTGAAACAAACAAAAAGCGTTTCAGAAGATTTTAGAAACAACGTGTTCGATTCAAATCAATCACAAAATAAATTGCTGTGCCTCTGTACGTTACATAAAACATCAGTTAGCGAGGTTCTCGAGTATTAGTATCTGATGTCATCTGCAAACAATGTTAGATTCTCAGCATTCTCTACAATATCTGGCTGCAAGGATCCAAACACGAATACTTGAGGAAATGTTTAGAACGGAAGATTTTAAACGTTGGTTCATTTAACCGCGAGAAGATCTAATTTATCCAAGTTTTCGAGAAGCAAATAATGTGAATCAATTTTATATGCTCTACTTCTCAATTCCATGTATAACGGTATATTCGGTTTACCTTCTTTTATATTATCATAGAGTTTATTGATGAAATTGAATACCGCTGTATGGGTTGACCCACTTTTTCTGAAACCCGATGACAAGATTTTGCAATGATTCAAAAATTGATTGATTTTTTCACATACTATTCGTTCAATAATTATTGTCAAGTGAAATATATAAACTGCAATGAAAGTGGAACACCCAAAAGGAGCTGTTTAAATTTTAAATGTTTTTTTTTGTAAAACATAGATAGTATAGCAAGCAGTATATGATTGAATTTGAAGAAAAAAGTCGTGAAGGTTTTTTCATGTAAACAATTTTTGTTACTTAAATATTGTAGTCATTTTTTGCTAGTTTTTGAATTCTATAACAAACCAGCTGTTCGAGGAGATCCGAAATCGATGTTTAGTTGTTGTTAAAATTCCTAGAATATGAAAGATATCGAATTATTGATCTACGGGAGGCGGGGTTGTCATTTCGAGAAATCGCTAACTGTACGTACGTTACCTCTGGCGGTTGAGCATTGCCGGCAATGATTACAGTGCTGCGTTACCTTCAAGAAAAAGTGGAGCCATCTGTTCTCCTTTACCTTAACCAATATTTAAGCAAGATAATGCCCGACCTCATGTTGCCAGAGTTAGTTTGAACTTTTTCGAAGCGACCCAATCTGCACAAACACATTATTAACAAATTTATTTAAAAAAATGTGAACCCTTCGTTTTTTCTCAAAATTTCAATCATTTACTGCTTGCTATAGTAATCATGTTTTACCGAAAAAAAAGTTGAAATTTAGCACGTGCTAGTTTGAGGATATCACTAGCGAAATTCGCTGAATATGAACGATTCCAACAATTCAAACGTTCTCCCTAAAACCATCAAAAAAGTCATGTCTAATCGATTAGCCATCCATCCATTTATTTGGTTGATTTATAACTTCTTCACCGTTGGTGATGAATTGATTTGACTAATTGGACCATATGTCATGCATTTCAATCTCGTGGTTTATTCTGTTGATTTGTTCGAATTACCTACTCGCTTTAAGTTATGATTTTATGTCCCATCTCTGTTGATTTTGCGGTCAAGGAAATATAGGGGGATTTTTTTTCAATAGGTATACTTTTCAAGTATCGAATTGGTAGTTTGGAAATCATTAAGAAAACAAGATTCCGAGTTATCGTGTTTAAGGCTGGATAAAATTGAATTTGAGGACGGATTCATCATGGAGATATAGATTTGTAAACCTTCGTATTTACAGTTTTTAAATTTTAAAGTTTAATGTCATTATAGAAAAGTTTTTCAATACATTATCATTCCAACTACGAGTTCTCATAACCGGTTACTACCTGGTGGTCCCAGCTTCGATTTCAAGGGAGGTGATTCCCTTCATCTATTAAGGCTACTTATTGAACTCAATCGTGTTAGAATGTTCCTCGAGCTAAGAGAAAATAATAAATTTGAAGTTTTGAATATTTTTTCTCTAATTCTTTGATGAATCCGTTCATTCTACCATACCTTGTCGAACAAAATCATACGAGAATATCTCTCATTCACAAAGAGTTCATGATGGTTGTAATTTATTATTACTCGCTTTGCTCGCCCAAAGGCGAAAGAATTTTTTTTTCGGGCACACAGGATCGTGAGCTGATGCTAGGCGATCCACCCGTTATACTCTGTTGATTCTAGGGGGGTTACCTCGTATGATATATTTCCTTGGACATACCGTTTGGCCCCTGCCTACATTAAAATATTCGATGCAAATAACTTTTCATTACGATAAATGGTTGAAAGAAAAAGTTTCAAGAATTCAATCATTAAAGAAAACATCAAACCTCAAATATCAGGATAATAACTAATCAAATATGAGATTGTGACCTTCAGTAGATTTTATATCGTTGTATTTTTGAATTAAGAAAAATGACATTTAAAATTTACTGAGGTTCACAATCCCAACGAACAATGAATACTTTTCAAATGGCCCGCCACCTACGTCCGCTGAACAGTGTTTCCGATTTCTGCCGATGCTAGTATCTAAAAAGAGTGTCACCGAGTGTTAGCACGGCAGTAAGACTTCTTATCGATGATTATTTCTATGGTAATGGCCCAATCAGTAATATTTTGATTTTCAGAATTCATGTTGGTACTGGAAATGTCATTGAACTCACCTCATATGATTTTTTTTCCTTGGACATACCGTTTGGCCCCTGCCCACATCATATTATTCGATGCAAATAACTTTTCATTACGACAAATGGTTGAAAGAAAAAGTTTCAAGAATTCAATCATTAAAGAAAACATCAAATGTCAAATATCACTATAATAAATAATGGAATATGAGATTGTGACCCTCAGTTGATTTTTCATCGTTGTACTTTTGAATTAAAAAGACATGGATGGAAAATGACTCAGGTTCACAATCCCAACGAACATTGAATATATATTTTAAATGGCCCGCCACCTACGTCCGCTGACCAGTTGTTGAATCATCTATAATTCACAATGTGCTTGACATTGTAACATTGACAGTATAACATACAACATTAAAGGACGGTTTCATTCAATTCCTTTCTCTGATATCAAACCGAAGATTTTGAAGTTTAGGCTGTGATTTATATCCCTTGAAAAATCTTCCACGAACGCGTTTATTATATATGTAGATATGTTAGTACTCGTAACTGTTACGGATTCATCTATTGCGTGTCGAATTTGTGATTTCTGGCAATTCACATTTCTTTCTGCAAAAATCAGTCAATAATATTGATAGGAATATTCCATTGATTTCAATAGCATTCAATGAATTAGGAAATAATATAAAATACCCGTATAGAAGGCTACTTCTAGTTCATTCAAACTTCTGCCTTCTACACTTGTATTATAAATAAGTATTTCATCTCTGTGAGTTTGAGAGTCCTATTGTTTTCAGTAGGCGGGCTCCTTATGTATAAATACTGGAGAAGTATTGAAAAATTGTATTCAAATAAATATTTCCCGCAGTTTGCGATGATGGTAAATCATAAACCTTTTTAATAGTGCAATATATGAACTAAGACCTCGATAAGGTATGTTTAACGTCTAGATAGAAAGTCCATTGCTGTTCTAGCTACCGAGCATCATTCACGGTCTTGATGATAACCGATAAAATTCGTCATCCCCCATTTTCCTTCTATCGGGTAGACTAGAGGTGAACGCAAGACTGTTTATGATACTGTTTATCCTGGGACGAAGGTTCACTACACTACAGCAACCGTGTAATGGAATAAGTTTGAATTTATAGCTCATAAAAACTGAAAATTGTAGAGCTCGCATTAATTCGAGGAAATTAACTTGAATATACTAAGGAATTGAAGGTTCTCTTAAGAGTCGGAGTTAGAAAGAATACCAAGGCTAACGTATCAAAGCCCAAATTCGAGCAGAATAAGACTTTTTGTATCCGCGTTATGTTGGAATTACTGGGTCTAGAAATGTGTCTATTGCATAATATAATTCAATCGAAAACGTACCAACCAACAGAGCTGTTAGAAAAAATTGCTTATCATCTATTCTAAAGTAAATGTCTCTAGACTTTTCAATAGTATCAAAATGCATCTCGTGAATAAAAAAAAATTCGGCGGATTTGTTCATTGGCAAAACTGTGTATATTTTTATGAGGAGTATT
Source organism: Harmonia axyridis (assembly GCF_914767665.1). Classification (NCBI taxonomy): domain Eukaryota; kingdom Metazoa; phylum Arthropoda; class Insecta; order Coleoptera; family Coccinellidae; genus Harmonia; species Harmonia axyridis. Next base: position 6,915,965 of record NC_059508.1, read on the forward strand.
TGGTACTGTACCTCTTGCATCATGTGAAGAGAATTATCTTTCAAATTTGTCTACAATAAGACGAATATTCAGTAGATTAACTGAATTATTTTAAATTTCTCTCAATATTCGCAAATGAGCACTGGTTTCGATAAAACAATTCAACCATTTCTAATTGTTGTTGAAGTGTATCTTTCTATGATTGAATGCCTACTTAAATCAAATTATATAATAAATATTGAAGGGTAATGCCTGAGTAGAGTGTATATTCGTGCAATAGAGCAAATTTATAAGAACTTACAAAGCGCAGTCAAGATGGCAAATGAAATATCAGAACCATGTAGAGTGACAAAAAGCCTTGAACAGAGTTTTTGCTATGTTTGAAATTTACATCCAAGAAGCCTTCATATACTTCAGATACTCTTCCAAAAAGTTACTCATCTTATAGCTATACTGGTCTACTGGAAGAGAGGCGCTTATTCGTAATATCCTTTATTGCATCGTTTCTTCATCAATTTTCAAATAAAGTGCATAAGAATTTTGTGTTCATCATCGCATCAATGTGAGATCAGGAATGCTTTGTTAAAACTTCAATTTAACATCCGTTTCCACCTGCACTAAATGGAAAACTAACATTTTAATATACCTACGAATTCAAATATTCGAATACGAAACGAGGGAGATCCTTTCATCAGTTTGGAACGCTATTCATTAGGGAATGTTATTTGCAGAATTTGGTGGTAATATACAAGCACTATATTTTCCCAATTCAATGGGCGTATATTTCACACCTTCATCAGAACAAATTAGCTGACTGCAGAGAATGCATGCCATTTTTTCATATCTCATATTTTCTATGTCCAATCCACAATTTAAAATGACAAAAAGCCTTGAACAGAGTTCCTGCTTGTCGTCAACTATGTTTGAAATTTACATCCAAGAAGCCTTCATATACTTCAGATACTCTTCCAAAAAGTTACTCATCTTATAGCTCGATAATTTTCATTACCCGATAGCTCTACTGGAAAGAGAGATGCACATTCGTAATATCCTTTGTTGCTTCGTTCCTCCATCAATTTTCTAATAAAGTGCATAAGTAATATTCTGTTCATCATCGCATCAATGTTAGATGCTTCGTTGAAAATTCAATTTAACATCCGTTTCCAGCTGCTCTATTCTGCTCCGTCTTTTCTATTGAAATTTTAAATGAAAACGTCATATTTAATATACCTACGAATTCAAATATTCGAACATGAAAAGAGGGAAATCCTTTCATCATTTTGGAACGCTATTCATTTGGGAATGTTATTTGCAGAATTTGGTGGTAATATACACGCACTATTGTCCCAATTCAATGGGCGTATATTCCACACCTTCATCAGAACAAATCAGCTGGCTGCATAGAATGCATGCAATTTGTATCTCATATTTTCTATTTCCATTTCAATTTCGGTACAATTATAGCGAAAAAATCTGAGAAATTCGTAATGAACATTTTCAATTAAATATGATATTGAATCGAATGTTCATATTGTCATTCAAATTGACATGGTCATGTTTTTTTTGGATTAACTATTTAATTTTCATTAGCCAGTATTATTTTTCTTCTTCTAGTGTGCAAATAGGCACAATGCTTATTTCACATCGCAACTCTATTTTCATTTCTGAAGAGGAAAAATTCTCATCAAATATGTATTCGAAAGCACTGCCCACACAGCTCTGGAATAATACTTCCTTATTTTCCAATTGAATAATCGTGGATTTGACAGGTAGCGGTTGAAGAGAGATGATTTGTCGAAGACATGCACTCTCTACCAGACAACCTGAAAGTTGATAAACCTCAGGGTTCCTTTACATTACGACGATCTGAAATTGACATATCTTACGTGAGTAACTTTATCAAGATGTTATCTCAATTGACAGACCCTTTCCATGTTTAAAACGTCTCGTTCTGTTCATCATTGACTTCTAGGCCGTTATAGATTTCTTATTCAATTTTATATTTACACTTTGTTGTCATTCTCTAAAAAAAAATTGATCTGTTTCGGTGTTTTGTTTTTGTAAGAATTCATACCAACGTAAATATTTGGCTGGACTGTTTTTGTGTGAAAGATCCTGTATAGTAGCTCCTACAACAGGAGGATAAACGTAAAATGCCTTTTCATTTCGGATCTCTCATGTCATCAATAACCAGGAAGTGCAATCCAAAGACCCAATTTTAGGAAATTGACCTGAAACCATATCCATTTGAAAAAATTCTTCCCTTTTATCCTCATTCGGATAGAAACAAACACTAAATCGATTCATTCCACTCGATGTGGTTGGGATTATGATGTAAAATAAAAAAAAGGTCTCACATCGTGACCGGTATTCTCTTTTCCACTTTTCGTTTATTTCTTCAGGAATTTCCATGAATCACGTTTCAAGATGATAAAACCATTTTAGGATTCATATTCAGGCACACATACCACGTTGGTTTCATTATGGGAAGCATAAAAAGTTATAATCAGTCTTTGGAAAAATGAATGTGTTCAGGGGTGTATTATACAGGGTGGCCATTTGAAAACGAAACAGACGAGATTACAGACGAAATAAAGTTTTTCGATAGAAATGCTCGGACAGGTCGATTTCTGTTTCGAGGGAGACAACTTAAGATGTAGGTTACGGACGCATAGCGCTTCAACCCTTGCTGCTACAACCCCCACCCCCAATTTTTAAATGGGGAAGATGGGATGAGTGATACCTCAATTCAAAGGTATTTTTATACTGATTTCAGCACAGTAATTGTTTTTTCATTTTATGCATTAGTTCTCGAAATATTCATGCGTTAGTTAGTTAGGGAGGAAGCCACAGTCATGGTTGTTTTGAAGCTCAAAATGTCGATCTTTCACAAAACACTACAAGTGCCATGAAAACACCACTTCATTTTCAAATACTTAGTTAAAAATATTTCGAGAACTAATGCATAAAATGAAAAAACAATTACTGTGCTGAAATCAGTATAAAAATACCCTTCAAATGAGGTATCACTCACCCCATCTTCCCTATTCAAAATTTGGGGATGAGGGTTGTAGTAGCAAGGGTTGAAGCGCTATGCGTCCGTAACCTACATCTTAAGTTGTCCCCCTCGAAACAGAAATCGACCTGTCCGAGCATTTCTATCGAAAAACTTTATTTCGTCTGTAAACTCGTCTGTTTCGTTTTCAAATGGCCACCCTGTATTTGGAAGAAGTCTTTTCAAGTCTCTTTAAAAGACTAATTAGGACGAATCAACTAATATGAAATCTGCTTATCTTTGAGGATCATTCTGAAATACTGTATATATTTCTTCCATATCCATTTGCATTCAGAATCATCTAAAATATGCGTAATATTCTATTCACGATGTCTCTCGTAAATTCAGACTCGAACCGAAACATTCGGATTGCCAGAAATAACGTCAAACCAGAGTTTTGATCCCCACAACCCAAAACATCTCAACCTTTAAGCTTGTTACGCCCAAAGCGACCGCAGAATTGACCCTAATAAAAGATGAAAGTGTGCCAGGTGCTTTATTGCCACAAGTATCGGCGATTAAAGCTACAAACTCCACTAAATAGATTTCCGCGTTGGAGCTACCTCGAATCCAATAACAGTAAGCCTTAGAAATATCGAGTTCCCAGGGGTATATATTTTTTATAGGAAGAACGATGATGGAATGTGTCGGGACGTAAGATATATCTGCTGTATATCGGTTCTATTTAGGAAAGTGATATTATCTCTGGATAACAGCAAATTAGGTTAATCTGTGACTAACCGAATCAGAGAATTTTTTGCCAATGTGATGTGGCAATATATGTACTTCCTACTTATCGCTCTTCGAAAGCAGGGGCGTACTGGAATCTCGCAAAGATGAAGAAAGAAAATTTCTCCATAAAATGAACCAATAATAATCATTTTACTCTCCTTTGAAATCGACACATCAGTAAAAAATCGGACCCCTTTACGATTTATGAGTTTATTATCGCTTTCAAGATGAGTACTTTCATTGCACTAGGAGCTCGTCTTGGTTGGAGGTTTATTATTTCCTTTTATCTATCCGCCTTCTCGGCATCAGCCCTTATTTGCCATCTGTGATTTTTGCATTCGGCATCGGTTTACACTTACACGTTGTTTTCGGTTTTTTATATCTTTCTCGTCACAAAATTTCAATACTGTAGTTGGAAATATCTACGATATAATGGACTGTATAATATAATATAAAATAAATATTCCTGCGCTGGTTAAATGGTTTTATTTGAACACTATTAAAACTAACAACAGGTATAACTAAAAACGTGAGCCTGTTAACATAGACTCACGAACACGTGTTTAACACGAAACAGTTAACGATAAAAGAGTTAACTATACAAGAGCTAAAAAAAATAGCCCTAAACACGAAAGCCTGTTAACATTGACTTTACGAGACAGTTAACGACACTGTTAACTATACAAGAGCTAAAACAAAATAGCACTAAAAACGAAAGCCTGTTAACATAGACTTTACGAGCACGTGTTAAACACGAGACAGTTAACGACACTGTTAACTATACACGAACTAACTAGAGAGAAGAGAGTTAGAATAATCTCATGCTTCCAGAACATAGACTTTTACCATAGAATATTACGCACAGAATTAATGAATTTATATACAATGATGAAAACTTATCTAAAATTATACAATAAATACAAATTATGTAATTTACATTAGAAAACCTCATCAGAGGAAGAAATACAACAGGGAATATAATTTAATAATTAAATTGAAGCAAATATATATAAAAGAGAACTGACGTTGGCGCCATCTATGGGATTTCCCCTCAAGTGTATGATTCATAAAAACTGCAATTTCTCTAGTAGTTATCAAAGAACTGAACTGAGTAATTCGAATAGAAAAATTGTAGGGGCTGTGTTGTACTCGGATAACTTCAAGAAAAAAAAGTCCTATAACATGAGTCCGCAAACGCTTTGTTTTTGAGATACAGGTGTAAAAAGTCAAGTTCCCTTCAAAAGATATTCAACTTGAATTGGAAGTTTTGTCGTATCTGCAATCGATTTCGAGAAAAAATTCCAAACAGTTCTCTACAGTAATTCTCTGTAAAATCTAAATTATTATGAAGATCCAGTTAGATAGCTGTGATGAATGAATTCATTCTATGTTTTGGTAGTTATTTACCTACTCTGTAGCGAAGATTAATGATGATTCGATAAACTGGTGAAGCATCACAAAAAAGTAAGACTACAAGAAACATCCTGTATTTCGAAAACAAAGTTTTATTCTTGAAAGTAACCGAGGAATCTCTCATTTTCCTCCGTAACTCTATTTTAGGAACATCCAGTATAAGGTAAGATTATCCGAATTGGTAATTCGAAATATTATTTCGAGTAATTTGGTTTAAACTTCGTTATCAAACTTATTTTTCTCACATTACATACATGAGTAAACGTTGTCGTCATAAAATATTTTTCGATTACCCCCCCTTCAAAAAAAAAAAGGGCTACGCCTTTGCTACAAGAAGCCGAACACTATTAATTTTGACCAAGAATTTAAGACCTCAAAAATCATAAAAATTTCGTCAAAATGATAATCTCTTGTTCCCTACAGTACATACGTCTTACGCTATAAGTAATTGATGGTAATTCAATATACATTAGTCCCTTTATGGATTTCCATCAAGCATCGGCTATTCCTCTTTAATTATTCAGCAATTTGGCCATAGCGTAATTAAGCGAACTCCGGATTTATTGTTGGTTAGAGTGTGGTCCGAGGGTGCAGTTCTGTGATTGTGCCCCTTGTGGTTGCCCCGCTGTCTATGATTAATCACCTTATTTCGAGTGCGCGAAAGTGAAAATCGAACCATCGAAAAATTATCGCTCTTTCCAGACTGGAAACTGGAAGTGACTTCTCGAGCGAAATGAAATAATGCGGCGAGGTAGAGACGTCGAAAGCAGGCTTAATATCGGGACACGGTTGGTGCGCACCAACTTTAAAGATTCATTGCCTTCAACTTCGTTATCGCCAAAACATGTTTTGTGCTCATTTCCTCCATAGGATAATGCTCACTGATCGTTTTGGAAACAACGCTTGTTGAAGGATAACTCGAGCTTTAGTTTATCTTCGCCTTCCTGTTAATTTTGAAGTCGGAATTTCCGTTATGACGTTGAAGTGAAGATTTTGAGCGTTCCGTCGTCATAATTTGGCAAGTCCTGCGAACTTCTAGGAATTGCGAGGTCGGAAAACAATGGAGAGGTATTGTTTCATTCGGAATAAAGGAAGTACTGAAGCTCAAAGAGAACTTTTCACGAGATTAAATTCCCACGTACACAAAGACTGGAGGAGAAAGTATACAGCTTCTAATGATTCATTTCCTCAGCTCTGGTAGCCTTCAGGTCGAAGATCGTCATACGCACTCCTCGAGTTCGACGAAACAAAAAATCATCCATGGTCGTGGCAATATAGTTACTATTCCGATTTCATCCTTTCTCCTATATTCGTGTTGACATAGATTAACTGCATTCTGGAACTTTTTAGTTTCAGTGACTGAAATATGTAGTAGCCTGAAAGTTGTAACCGAAAGTCGCCCAGAAGTATTCACAAGAACAAATTATCTGTGAGGAGAGTTTTAAAAAGGCACAACTTCCATCCATATCATTTTCAACGAACTGAAACGTTAGATGATGATTTTAATAAAGGGAAAGCATTCTTATAATTAATCTTAAGAAGAACTCGCGCGAATAGAGATTTTCTACGTCCCATTTTATTCACCGATGAAGCTATATTCCATAGAGATAGATTCTTCAACAGAAAAAACAATATTTTATGGCGAAGAGAGAATCTACATGCTACAGTACCAATGACAAGCCAGAAGTGGTTTTCGGTCAATGTTTGGGTGAGAATGAAAGATTGATTTATTAATGGACCTTTCACTCCCTGAAACATTGATTGGAAATGACTATTATCAACTCTTGCGAGAGACTCTGCCCGATCTTATGGAAGATATTCCATTGAGTCAGTTTCAAGGAATTTGGTATCAACATGATGGTTGCCCTGCCCACACAGTGAGAAATGTACGAGAAAATCTACATGATGTGAATTATCTTTCACAGAAATTAAATAATTTTTCGATTCTTCTGCTGATGTGTAGTTAATTCTTACCTTTGTGAAATATGCAATCATTTTTAAAAATTTCTCCAATAATATCATAAAATACCATTTATACTAGGTGTTTCATTTTATACCAGACAAAACTATATAGTCATGTAGTTGACACCGGGAGAATCATTTTTGCCTTATGATATATACCTCGTTTTCGAAGCATAAGCGAGATACAAGGTGTGTAACGTCATTTGTGACCAATACTCTATTGAGCGTGGTCAGTTATGTATAACCTTTGAACTTACGATTTTTGGTCGAATCAGAGTATTTTTGAGTGTTCAATTCAGAGAAGTTAAAGAACCTTGAAAAAAATTCAACATGGCGGAAAAACTGCAACGTTTGAATTTTTTCAACTCGATTGTCGAATTGAATTTCATTTTCTGAATCAACAAATTTTGCTAAGAATTTCTGTGAAAAATTTTTTTTCAAAAATCGAACAAAAATTTTCTCTTACATGTCTTCAGCGTGAAGAAAATTTTCAGCGAAATTGATGAAATTATTATTATTATAATCAAACAATTCCTTCCTAACGGCAATCCAAATTTCTCCTTCGGTCCTCTAACATAATTGGAAAAAACAACTGGTTGGGCTATGAGCGCCAAAATTTTGGAATTGCACAATCGAAATATTCCAGATGATAAGATAAAATTATCACAAAAAACATTTCGCTGTAATTTAAATGAATCTGTGGGGGAATCTAACTCTCGAACTTGAGGTATTTGAACTGATCCAACGATATTAATTTTTGTTAAAAAGCAACGGTAATTCACAGAATTTGACAGTGTTTTTGCATTTCTAATAATATTCACTAAAATGATATCGAATCAACCGAGTATTCACAAAAGTAAATCATCTGTATGGAGAGTTTTAAACATAGGTACACAACTATACCTTCCATATCATTTTCAACGAACTGAAACGTTAGAAGATGATTTTAATAAAAGGAAAGCATTCTTATAATTAATCTTAAGAAGAACACGTGCGAATAGAGATTTTCTACGTCCCATTTAATTCACCGATGAAGCTATATTCCATAGAGATGGATTCTTCAACAGAAAAAACAATATTTTATGGCGAAGAGAGAATCTACATGCTACAGTACCAATGATAAGCCAGAAGTGGTTTTCGGTGGATGTTTGGGTGGGAATGAAAGATTGATTTATTATTGGATCTTATACTGCCCAAAACATCGACTGGAAATGACTATTATCAATTCTTGCGGGAGACTCTGCCCGATCTAATGGAAGATATTCCATTGGGTCAGTTTCAAGGAGTTTGGTACCAACATGATGGTTGCTCTGCCCACACAATGAGAAGTAAACGAGAAAATCTACAAGATCTGAATTATCTTTCACAACAATTAGATAATTTTACGATTCTTCTGCTGATGTGTAGTTAATTCTTACGTTTGTGAAATATGCAATCATTTTTAAAAATTTTTCCAATAATAAAATACCATTTATACTGGGTGTTTCATTTTATACCAGACAAAACTATATAGTCATGTAGTTGACACCGGGAGAATCATTTTTGCCTTATGATATATACCTCTTTTTCGAAGCATAAGCGAGATACAGGGTGTGCAACGTCATTTTTGACCAATATTCTATTGAGCGTGGTCAGTTATGTATAACCTTTGAACTTACGAATTCTGATCAAATCAGAGTATTTTTGAGTGTTCAATTCAGAAAAGGTAATGAACCTTGAAAAAAAATTCAAAATGTCGGAAAAACTGCAACGTTTTTTTACTCTATTGTCAAATTGAATTCCATTTTCTGAATCAACTCATTTTTCTCAGAATTTCTGTGAAAATCGAACAAAGATTTTTTTTACATGTCTACTGCAAAAAAAAATTTCACCGGAAATTGATGAAATTTCTCAAGATTATACTTTTTTTTATTCCTAACACGAATATGAAAACGGAATCGAAAAATATCGAACAGTTCCTTCGTAACGGCCATCCAAATTTCTGCTTCGGTCCTCTAACATAATTGGAAAAAACAACTGGTTGGGCTATAAGCGCAAAAATTTTGGAATTTCACTGTCGAAATATTCCAGATGATAGTATAAAATTATCACAAAAAAAATTTTGCTGTTATTCCAATGAATCTCTGTGGGGGAGTCGAACTTTCGACGTTGAGGTATTTGAACTGATCCAATGATATTAGTTTTTGTTAAAAAACGGTAATTCACAGAATTTGACAGTGTATTCGCATTTCTATAATATCTACTAAAATTATATCGAATCAACCGAGTATTCACAAGAATAAATCATCTGTACGAAGGGTTTTAAAAAGACTACCATCCATATAATTTTCAACGAAGTGAAACGTTAAAAGATGATTTTAATAAAACGAAAGCATTCTTATAATTAATCTTAAGAAGAACACGTGCGAATAGAGATTTTCTACGTCCCATTTTATTCACCGATGAAGCTATATTCCATAGAGATGGATTCTTCAACAGAAAAAACAATTTTTTATGGCGAAGAGAGAATCCAAATGTTACGGTACCGATGATGCCAGAAGTCGTTTCCGGTCGATGTGGTGGCTGGGAACGAAAGGTTTATTCATTCTTGCACCTTGGTCCCTCCACTTCACCGTCTGGAAATAACTTATATCAATTCTTGCCAGAGACCGCCCGATCTTATGGAAGATATTCCATTGAGTCAGTTACAAGGAATTTGGTATCAACATGATGGTTGTCCTGCCCACACAGTGAGAAGTGTACGAGAATTTCTACACTCAAAATTACCCCAGCGCTGGATTGGTACATTGGGACCGGTCGCATGGCCTCCCCATTCTCCGGAACTAACGCCTCTAGATTTATTCTTGACGAATTATCTTTCAGAGTTATTAAATAATTTTTATCCTCTGCCGATGTGTAGTTAATTGTTACGTTTGTTAAATATGCAATCATTTTTAAAAATAAATAGGAAAATATTGGGAATATTGGACACTATTTTATTTCTATGGTTCAATTTGTAAGAACGCTGATGTTTCGAAACATTTCGTTTCTTTTTCAAGGCTTAAAAATAAAGACACAAATATATAAGGCATACAATATGACATGATATGAGAACACATTGCCCAGTTACATCAAACAATATCGTACGCTCATTAAAATCATCAAGACAATTTTAAAGGAACCAAAAATCTTACACACAGCGAATAAGCAACTCACACATCCATCAAGTCATATTCAATATGACAATGACATCAACATAAGACGGTAAGAACATATTGAATCGACTCAACACTATTGACATGGCCAGCACTCATCTTTTAATAATAATAATAATAATCGTTTATTGATCTCATATGACATAAAATTATGTGTGAGATAAGTCACAAAAAAAAGTTAACACAAATAATTATCAAACGAATCGTTTATGAACAGTATAATAACAGTTTCTTAACAATAGAGCCTTCACACTGGCCTTGAATTCTCTAAGATTCAGAGACCTTATATGGGAAGGTAAATGGTTGAACAATTTCATGCCCTGATATGTGGGCTACATTTCAAATTTTGTTGTTCTGTTTTGGTATAGACAACACTCCCCCAATTCTTGTATGGTAATTATGAAAGCTAGATAATTTTGTGATGCTAATTATTTATTATTATAAATCGTGCTTAGGTGTTGTACATCTTCTCTATGATCAACTGTGTAATTTACTTTTATATTGATGATCTCGCTTATATAATACAAAATAATAATGATTGTAAGTTTATTCATCCATTAAGACACCAAACAAAAGGTATATAGAATAAGTAATCATGAAATATGACTAAGATGACACTGTAGTATGTATCAGTATGAAGAACCTGTATATTTTCATACTTGAGACGACAAGGTCCATATATCCAAACACCATCTTAAAATATAAATATATTTACTATGTTTACCCTTGTCGATCTTGTTGTATTCATCAACTCGCAAGGTTGTTGTGAATATACAATATAAATAATAAATATATCATGTCGCTAGATACATGAAGAAGTAATAATGATCCTATTCAGTAGTATTCTGTAATTCATTCATTCGATACTCACATTCTTGAATTACATCATGTGAGATATCGTATGTGATCAGTTCAGTGTGGCGTAAGAAATAAATACCCTTTGATGAGTCTGCAGAGTATTAATTCATCAATTCTTCTAATGTATAACAATTGACCGAACCTACCCTAGCTGGGTACATCACAACACTGTAACTCTTGCGTCTAGCAGAAAATGAAGAGAGCAAGTGTAAGACTCCAAAAACAAATTCCTGATACTTTTTTTTCGCTTGAAACCATTATGGCATATCCATTGTAAGAGTATTTTTCCATAAGGTTCGCCAAAGTCCAAAGAAGTTAAAATTTAATTCACATTCATCATTTCAGGGGAATGAGGATAATGGAATAATAATAAAATTTTTTCCCTCATTCAAGTTGCAGTATTCTGAAAAGTGCTAATCCGTCCTTTAGAATCATTCGCTCCGGTTGAACGCGCTGAAAAACATGGAAATTGAGCTGATTATATCTCCCCTTTACTCTTTCAGGGGTAGGAACGATCTGCAACGTCATTGGAGAAAGAACCTTAAAAAATTACTTGAGAATTCTGTGGAGGTGAAAAATCATCCATCATATTGAACAACATCAACTAATATTGATGAATTCCGTTTTGGTTATACGTAACGGAGATATTCAGAAGAAAAAGAAAATCATTTCGAGATGGGGATTTTAGCGAAGGACTTAAAACTCGAGTTTTCTATAGAATGTATGAGCACTAATAATGTTTCAGTGGAATTGATTGGATCCGATATATCTTCATTCTTTAAAAGCTTCCTGGTAATACGATTCCGATCAACTCGATAAGTTCACAATTGGAGTTTAAAATTGAGGTAGTGTTTCAGTGATTTCATTTTCCTTCGGAGTAACAGGAAGATACATGATTCCTAGGGGTATATGGTTTAGTTTAGATCAACTGGACTAACCTGATATTGTAAGCAGTATTTCATAGCCCCTAACAGTAAGACCTCTTAAGAGGGAACACCATCACGTGGTTGCTCAGTTGGTTTTAAAATTGAAGTCTGGTCCATTCTCCCTAGCACTGTCATGTATTTATAGACCCCCTAATTCCGCTATCTCAGATGACCAGATTTTGTGTGAGAAAATATCTCAGTTAGCTGCTTCTGAAGCTTCACTTGTCTTGGCTGGAGACTTCAACTTTAAGTTTAATACCTGACATGGTATTAAACTCTAACTTGACTCATCTCGTGATAGAATCAACTCGCTTCAGTCTGAACCAAACTCCCTCTACTCTCGATTCAATTTTCACCAGCCACGAGCAGATGCTGACGGTTCCTCAGTTCCATCCTCCTGTTGCCAAGTCTGACAACGTGGTGCTGACTGCTTCTGTCCAGGTTTCCAGGTTAATATCAGTTCACAGCCTAGAGCCAAGAGAATTACTTACAGAGTCACAAATTTTGAGGGCGTTACTGAGGATATGACTGGAGCAGATTGGTGAATCTTATTTTCGAACAAAGATCCTATGAGATGTGGGACATATTTCTCGATTTGGTTTCATCATCCATTTCCAAGAATACGACATCTAAAACAATGCTTCATAACCACTGCAAACCCTGGATCGATAGAGACCTGTTAAGTCTCACCATATGCTCAGAATGGAAATTGGTCGATTGTTTGTGATGATGTGTATGTCCTGTTTTTTGGAAAAAGGAACGACAAGGCACATTTGAGAATTGCAGGAAATATTCCAGAGTTAACAGAAAGATTGATACAATGAGCAAAGTGGTCACAAATATCTGAACCAACCAACTTCAAAATCCTTGCAGATATTGAATCTGGAGCAGAACTCTTATTTTTAGTTCATAAGGACTCTTCCACTCTGAAACTTGCCCTACTGAAATACGAGGACTCGATTGCGAATGATGGAAACAGGAAGTGGTTTTTCAACCACCTCCTCTGTGTCGTCTTGATGGAGTTGCCTGCGCCAGTGGTGAGGAGGTTGCTGAGTTGCTGGGGGTCCACTTTGCTTCTGCGTTCACCGATGAACCCGTGGATGATGTTCTACCTTCGTCCTGAATCACCGAGTTGCCTAATCGCTTCTGTGTTTGAATTTTGATCCATCAACAGTAGAGTCATATATCAACCAAAACTTTCCTAGGTTTGGATGGGATGACCGCTGCTTTCCTCAGTGCTCTAATTGTTTTGCGTCTACTTCTATCCGCTGAACAACGAGAGCTCTTAGGAGGGCGGTGTGTTACTTGCTTCTTGGCTTGCTGCAAGTGTTACTCCAATATTTAAAAAAGGTGACAAATTGAACCCTAATAAATATCGTCCAATTAGCCTTGTATCTCTGATCGCCAAACTGATGGAGTCCGTTCAGCGAGCAGCTACACGAATGCCCTTCAGTTGGGTGAGGCCTTCATACGATCAACGTCTGTCTATGGCTTCTAATGATTCATTTCCTCTGCTCTGGTAGCCTTCAGATCGAAGATCGTCATACGCACTCCTCGAGTTCGACGAAACAAAAAATCATCCATGGTTGTGGCAATATAGTTACTATTCCGATTTCATCCTTTCTCCTATATTCGTGTTGACATAGATTAACTGCATTCTGGCAACTTTTCAGTTTCAGTGACTAAAATTTTTAGTAGCCTGAAAGTTGTAACCGAATTCGCCCAGAAGTATTCACAAGAACAAATTATCTGTAATAGAGTTTTCAAAAGACACAACTCCCATCCATATTATTTTCAACGCAGTGAAATGTTAGAAGGTGATTTTAATGAAAGGAAAGCATTCTGATAATTAATCTTAAGAAGAACACGTGCGAATAGCGATTTTCCACGTCCCATTTTATTTACCGATGAAGCTGTATTCCATAGAGATGGATTCGTCAACAGAAAAAACAATATTTTATGGCGAAGAGAGAATCCACATGCTACGGTCCCAATGATATGCCAGAAGTGGTTTTCGGTCAATGTTTTGGGTGGGATAAAAGATAGATTTATTATTGGACCTTCTTTTCTCCCCGAAATATTGACTGGAAATGACTATTATCAACTCTTGCGAGAGACTCTGCCCGATCTTATGGAAGATATGGCGTCAGTTTCAAGGAATAGGAATAGCCTTAATTTCGATGGCTAGGAAAATTTCCTCCCAAATAAAGTTTTTGAACACAGGAATTCTTTACCGCCTATTGTTGTGAGTGCTCCTTCAATCAACATTTTCAAGAACCTTTATGACGCTCTTTAGGTTGGTTCAATCTTGATGGCATTTTTGTTTTTTTCAGCTATTTTGCCCTTAATTGTTTTTTTTTTTTGCAATTGATTTGTTCAAACACTCTTTTCTTTTTGTGCATTTGCTGCAAACTGTAATCAATAATTTGTGAATGAGATGAATAAGATGTAAAATCATAATTTCGTAAGAGTCGTCGTACAGTGCTGTCCTTATTTGCTTCGAAAAAAGAAAGAATATGAAGTGAATATACAACTTCATACACTGTACAAAGTTTGATCATCGCAGGAGCGCCAGAGGGGAAATGAATAGGTACAAATATGCAAAAAACCACATGGTGATAGTCCCTCTTCAGGGACATACAATTCGTTAAAATATAAGCGTCTGATTGGTGCCGGATCCCTTTAATCTTAGCCAAAAAGGCTGAAGTGTACCATGAACTACGGGTTCAGTTACATAATGTACATACAATCGAAATAACGATATACAAAATTTTTCAATGATAATAATAATAAAATAAACAACAGCATCAAAGAATTACATGCCAGGTCAAAAAAGAAAAAAACACATTTCAGTTTTTGAAGAATTCTTCCAATGAATATACTGTATTCTCTAAGAGGATCTGCTTCAGATTATCCTCAAACTTCATCTCTGATAATTGCTTTATTGATTCAGGCAGCTTATTGTAGATTTTTGGACCCCAGAAGTCAACACCCTGTTGGGAAAATTTCCGTCTGTGGTATGGAATGCTGAGCTTATCTCTTCCACTAGTATTAAAAAGATGATATAGGCCATTGGATGGAAAATGGTCCAGATTTTTATAAACATATGTAGCGCATTCAAGAATATATACTGCTGGTGTGGTTAAAATCCCCAACTTTTGGAAAGGAGCCCTAGCCCTGATTTCGGCTAGGATTTCCTTTCGCCCGAAGAAAACTCGAGAAAAATCACGGACGGTTTGTAGCTCCTTCTCAGTGTTTCATTTCGTAATCTCTTCACTGATAATTTATCACAGCAGCACTTCCAACGTAGTGGCTAACAAATAACATCAGCGTGAAGGATCCAAACGACGACTCAAGAAGAAGAAGTACTGCTCTCTCCCGAGGGATGTAGGAAATGGGTTTCCCCTGAAACAATCGTTGAACACTCGTTTATTTACCCTCGCTACGCTGATCTGGATCCAATCTTTCCGAAACACTATTGACGGGTATTGAAAGAAAAAATTGGTAGATTTGGAAACTGAACGATGGCTATCGTGAATACGTGATTACACTATACACTCTTCTGATTGCGATCAATGACCTAAAATGAACTACTTTGTGGCCATTTAGAAACACAGGCCATTTGATTGCTTTGCGAGGAAAGAGAATCAATCATGCAACTGCAACCTATAATAATTTTTACCCACTGATATTTATACTTCGAAACTGATGGATATTTCACCTTTTTACTGGATGGAACTACATGGTATACTCCGTAATGATGACATTAATCTTCATTCCATGACGAATCGTGTTGAAAATAAATCAGCTTTTTCTAATGTTTCATAAAAATTTAATAATCGGAATAGCCATGAGAACATGCAGCCTGAAATTTCCTTTTTATCATTATCAAAAACAAAGATATAAATGTGGTTGACATAGTGGCCTCAAAAAAGACATTTCGTTATCTATTTCAGCTATTTCTGTTCAAGTTTAGTGTGATATTCATTCATGAAAGCTAAGCATAAATCTTGGCTGTTTTATTATTATAGAATATCATAATGTTATATAGCTATCGAAGTTAGTTGGAAATTGATAGTTCATAGATGTCAATCAATTGAGATAGAAAATGTCTAATCTCTGAGTCTTTCCGTATATGTATAGTTATCAACATAACATAGAGAAGACGGTAAAACAAATTTGAATATCATAGAAACATGTCCAAGATAAAAAGCATCGAAGCAAGTCATAAAGACAAAATGAATCACGTGGAAGTCTCCATTGCAGCAAATCAAGATTCGGTTCAATCGTTAGAGAATAATAACCATCCAAGATTATGTCTGTCTTCTGCAGTATTGGGACTAGAGAAACTAATCTGTTCTCTGACATGTGCATCATTTACAGAGTGGAAAACAATGTTTGGAAATTACTTAACATTTCAAGCTGCGATTGAAGGATATGTGATGTTATATAGTTATCGGAATTGGTTCGAAATTGAAAGTAGTTAGTTGTCAATCAATAGAGTGTTCATTCAGGAATTATTGACATCGAACTTCCTTGGCCTTGAACGTCTAGTCGCAGCTTTATTTTTGGTTACTTATGAAAACTGATGGAACTAATGAATCAAGTGTGATTATGAATGTTATTGGCAAGGGTATTGATCCAAACCAAGAAAATAACCACCCAAGAATATGTCTGTCTTCTGCAGTACTAGGACCACAGAAACTAATCGGTTCTCCGAAATGTGCACAAATTAGAGATTGGAGAACAACGTTTGAAAATGAATTAAGGTTTCAAGCTGCGGTTGAAGGATATGTGATGTAATATAGTTATCGGAGTTAGTACGAAATTGACATCGAACGTCCTTGGCCTTGAACGTCTAGTCGCGGCTTTATTTTAGGTGATGTATGTCTTCTGCAGTACTGGGACCACAGAAACTGATCTGTTCCCTGGCATATGCACCAGTTACGGATTGGAAAACAACGATTGAAAATTACTCAACGTTTGAACCTGAGGTTGGAGGATATGTGATGTTATATAGTTATCAGAATAAGTTGGAAATTGAAAGTGGTTGGATGTCAATCAATTGAGATAACCCTTTCAGGAATAATTGACATCGAATGTCCTTGGCCTTCAACGTCTAGTCGCGACTTTATTTCTGGTTACTTATGAAAGTTGATGGAACTAATGAGTCAAGTGTGATTATGAATGTTATTTGCAAGGGTATTGATCAAAACCGAGAAATAAACCGTCCAAGATTAGGTCTGTCTTCTGCAGAACTAGGACCACAAAAACTAATCGGTTCTCTGACATGTGCACAATTTACAGATTGGAAAACAACGTTTGAAAATTACTCAACATTTAAACCTGTGGTTGAAGGATATGTGATGTTATATAGTTATCGGAATGAGTTGGAAATTGAAAGTGTTTAGTTGTCAATCAATTGAGATTACCCTTTCAGGAATAATTGACATCGAACGTCCTTGGCCTTCAACGTCTAGTCGCGACTTTATTTCTGGTTACTTATGAAAGTTGATGGAACTAATGAGTCAAGTGTGATTATGAATGTTATTGCAAGGGTATTGATCAAAGCCGAGAAATCAAGCGTACAAGATTATGTCTGTCTTCTGCAGTACTAGGACCACAGAAACTAATCGGTTCTCCGAAATGTGCACAAATTAGAGATTGGAGAACAACATTTGAAAATAAATTAAGGTTGAAGGATATGTGATGTTATATAGTTATCGGAGTTAGTACGAAATTGACATCGAACGTCCTTGGCCTTGAACGTCTAGTCGCGGCTTTATTTTAGGTGATGTATGTCTTCTGCAGTACTGGGACCACAAAAACTGATCGGTTCCCTGGCATGTGCACAAGTTATGGATTGGAAAAAAACGATTGAAAATTACTCAACGTTTCAACCTGAGGTTGGAGGATATGTAATGATAATAATAATAATAATAATAATAAACTTTATTGATCCTTTCTGACATTAAACAAATGTATAGGACAAGTCATATAAAAATAGTATACAATTTCATAGAGAGAAAAAAAACAAAAAAAAACAGATTCAAAGAATGGAGTCCCTAAGGAACTCTCCAACACTATAGTAGCATCCTTTAATCAATAGCAACTTTACTTCTCGCTTGAAAGACCTTCCATTCATTGATTTCAACCTACTAGGCAAACGGTTGTACAATTTAATGCCCATAAAGCCCGGTGAGGACTCATATTTAGCTGTACGATGTTTGGGGAAGGCTATGGTATCAGTATGGCGTGTCTCATACCCATGAAAGTCAGAGCATCTCTTGTATTTACTGATGTTAAGGTGGATATAATTGAGGTAATTAAGAATGTAAATACATGGGAAGGGAAGCATACCAAATTGACCGAAAATCGGACGACATGAATCGCATGGCCGAAGTCCGAAAATAAGTCGTACGATACGCTTCTGAGAAATGAAAACTCGACTTGACACTGTCGAGGAGCCCCAAAGAACCACGTTGTAATTTAGATGACTGTAAACCATGCTGTAATAAATAGTGAGTAGCTCCTCGACAGGAAGACAACTCCTGAGACGCAATATGGCATAGTAAGCACTGTTCAGCCTCCCACAAACATGATCAATGTGGAGATGCCACCTAAGGTTTCCGTCCACATATAAGCCCAGAAATTTCACGTCGTCGGTCGCCCTCAATTCTTCCTGTTTGTGTTTTATAATGAAGGGTTCGACACTCGGGTTATCTTGATTCCGAAACCTAACTATTACCGACTTCGTCATATTGAGAATAAGTGCGTTTCTGTGGCACCAATCAATGAAATACTGTACTATCGTTTCGCACAGCGACTTCAATTCCTGCAAACTTTCCGCTCCAATAGCGATAGAAGTATCATCAGCGAACATTATGAGAGTATGGGCTACAACGTATGCAGGCAGATCATTAATAAATAATAAGAACAGAAGCGGGCCCAGTACAGATCCCTGAGCGACACCCATGTTGTTGGTGTATTCGTCAGATGAACCGTCATTCAATCTCACATAAACTTTTCGATCAGATAGAAAACTCTTGACCCAATCAAGAAACACGCCCCTGAATCCCATCTGATACATCTTATTCAAAATGAAGTCATGTTGCAGCGTGTCGAATGCCTTCGACAGATCAAAAAAAATACCTGCCACGTAGTCACCGCCATCCAGGCAGCTGTAAACATACTCGAAAAATTCACAACCGGCCGATTGTGTCGACCTGCCATGCCTGAAGCCATGTTGTTGACTCGATAGTATGGAATACTTTGTCAAATAATTGTACATGCGATTATATATGACTTTCTCTAAGATTTTTGACAATTGGCTAAGGATGGAGATAGGTCGATAGTTTGTTATATCTTGTGCGTCACCCCTTTTATGGACTGGTATAATCCTCGCCAATTTGAGGATAGTTGGGAAGTGACCAGAGGACACTGATTCATTCAGCAGAGCAGCCAGGGGTTCAGATATTAAAGGAGAAATGAATTTCAGGGCCCTGGCAGATATCATATCAGGACCTGCGCTACTACTATTCTTCAGACAGCAAATGGTGGATGAAACTTCCTCGGCAGTAGCGGGAAAGAAGAAGAAATTACAGTTTAGGGAAGTCTGCAAGGTGCATGAACCAGACAAGAAAACGCCAAAATGTTTAAGTATAGAGACAACATTCACTTCAGTAAAATATTCGGCAAAAGCCTCCGAAACCTTCTGGGGACAGGAGATGAGTTCCCCATCGACCCGTAGTGTAATCTTTTTCTGAGATTTAACTTTGATGTTTAATTCGTTGTTTACTAATTTCCAAACTGTTTTGCAAACGTTATCGGAATTAAGTATAATTTTTTTATTATAATTCAATTTAGAGTGTCTTAATAATTGTTTGTACTCAGTCTTTGCTTTTTTATATAAGTATGAAGTCTCAGGAGTATGCAAGTTTTTAGTGAGCCAGTGAAGGTTCTTCAAATTGTCTCGGGCTGAAATTATCGTTTTATCGATCCAGCCGGGTTTTTGTTGAGAAGATAATAGATGTACATATTTAAGTGGAAAAGCTGCGTCAAATGCGGACTTCAACAAAGTAACAAAATTCTCAAATTTATCTTCAAGTGTGAAAACAAAATGAAGCCCCTGAAAATCGGTACTCCCGATCAATGAATAGAAAGTCTTCCAGTTATTATCCGACATAGTTCTTATCATTTTTCCTCTAGGGGCACAGGACTCACAGTGACGACATATATATTTCAGTAAAATTGCTCTATGGTCACCAATGAACGCTTCGAACACAGTTGCATTAATAAGCCGCAAGTCGGCACTAGTAGCTACATAGTCAACCTTTGTGGAAGAGGTTTGGCCATTCATATTAGTAACAACTCTAGTTGGCTCTCTCGAGGTAACCAATAAATTATGACATGAAAACAAATCATTTAAAGATCGAGATTGTGTTGACAGGGAGAAATAATCTATGTTGAGATCTCCACACAAAAAAATTACATTAGAGACAGTACTACAGTAAGCAAGAACATATTCCAAGGATTTAATAAACAAGTTGAAGTCACCTGAGGGAGGTCTATATACACTAATAACACAGAAAGTATTCTCACCAAATTTAATCTTAACTGCACACAGTTCACAGTGC
Source organism: Harmonia axyridis (assembly GCF_914767665.1). Lineage (NCBI taxonomy): Eukaryota > Metazoa > Arthropoda > Insecta > Coleoptera > Coccinellidae > Harmonia > Harmonia axyridis. The sequence goes on from NC_059508.1 coordinate 6,936,720, forward strand.
ATTTCCACCGAGTATTTGGCCACATTAAGCTGTTGCACTTGAATTCCCAACTTGACATAAATAACAACACCACCATGTTCACGGATGGGTCTGGTATAAAAAGAGGCTATCTGATAACCAGCCAACGACATGTAGGGTAACCGCACAGAAGAACACCAATGCTCGGCCACACTCAGTAAATCAGGGCTGTAAGAACTAAGTAAAACCTCAAAAGACGATATTTTGTTGGCAATGCTTTGTGCATTTATTTGCATCAGTTCGAACTTTTTTATTTGCATCAGTTCGAACTTTTTAGAACCGCTACTTTCGTCGTCTTCACGATCCGATATGGACTCTACAATGGCGTACTTGTTTGCTGATGTTGACTCTGGAGGGCTATTGCTTCGCTCTGGTTGCTGTTCCGTGATGTTTACGAAAAAATTTGTTGATTGTGATACCTTCCGGCCAGAAAGCGGGATCCAGTAGCTGGGACTGAAACTCAGATGGAAATGACAGCTTGAAGGAAGAATAGACCTCAGGTTGTTTCGAGTTCAACTTTTCACAGACAAGATTAGGAATCCTGTTATTCAAAAATTTCTTGAGATCAGCTATAGACGTTGCAGGACTCAGTCTGGACACATGTATGTAAGAAAGCTGTTTCTTGGGGACACTGGTCAAGGCATTTGAAGCGGATGATCCAATTATGGGCCTATTATTTCTAGGGTTCTTTTCAACACGAGAGACTTCGGCTTTTGATCTACGTTTAGATTTATTAGATTTATTCCCCCTCCCAACAATGACACTCCATTCATGAGGGCCAGAATCCGCCAGCACCGACACGCCGGAAACCGCTCCGGAATCCGAGACATCCCCAGATGGACCAGGATCAAGCGTCGCCACTTCATCTGTAGTAGAACGCTCGCCAGACAGCGAATCATCGGGAACAGGAGCAAGCGTAGACACTCCGTCTGCAGAACGAATTTCAGGCAGTGAACCACCTGAAAGATGTGACGGTATCTTTATCTTATCAAGGGAATTCCGTTCAGCTGTTTTCATCTTCGTTAAGGTGTTTTTGTTCGTTTTTAATAATTTTATATCCTCGACGAGTGATAAGATTTGTTTATTTTGAGATCGAATGAGATTCTTTAACTGGAAAATCTCCGATCTTAGTGGGCCGATCATTTCGGTCATCACAGAACGAATGGTAATTATCAGCTGACTCTCACCCTTCGTCGACTCTTTTGAGGGTTCAGGTGGGAAAGATCCTGAAGCATCCACTAACTGGCAATTTTCACATAACCACTCATTAATTAGTCCGTTTGTTCGCATTTCATTGAAAGAATCAATTGAAATGTTAAGGCAACTTATATAAAAACAATTTTCACAATTTATACATTTGATAGAATCATCTTGTCTATCAATTTTATTATCACATTGAGAACAACTTATTCCGCGTACGCGTGTCGCCATGATCGAACATGAATAATGTTATATAGTTATCGGAATAAGTTGGAAATTGAAAGTGGTTGGATGTCAATCAATTGAGATAACCCTTTCAGGAATACTTGACATCGAATGTCCTTGGCCTTGAACGTCTAGTCGCGACTTAAATAAATAAATGATGATGATGATGATGACTTTATTTCTGATTACTTATGAAAGTTGATGAGTCAATGAGTCAAGTGTGATTATGAATATTATTGGCAAGGGTATTGATCAAAACCGAGAAAGCAAGCGTACAAGATTAGATCTGCCTTCTGCAATACTAGGAAAACAGAAAGTAATCAGTTCTCTGACATGTGCACAAATTTCAGATTGAAGAAGAACGTTTGAAAATAAATTAACATTTCAAGTTGAGGTTGGAGGATATGTGATGTCAATAATTCCTGAAAGGGCAGTATGAATAGATAGTCAACTTACATATCTTTTCATACTCACCATTCAGGAATTATTGACATCGAACGGCCTGGAACGTCTAGTCGCGGCTTTATTCTTGGTTATGTCTGTTCTCTGCAGAACTAGTAGCACAGAAACTAATCGGTTCACTAAAATGTGCCAATTTAAAGATTGTAGAACAACGTTTGAATATTACTAAACCTTTCAACTTGAGGTTGGAGTATATGTGATGTTATATAGTTATCGGAATTTGTTGGAAATTGAAAGTGGTTAGTTGTCAATCAATTGAGATCACCCTTTCAGGAATAATTGACATCGAACGTCCTGTGCCTTGAACGTCTAGTCGCGATTTTATTTCTGGGTACTTATGAAAGTTGATGAAACTAATGAGTCAAGTGTGATTATGAATGTAATTGGCAAGGGTATTGATCAAAACCGAGAAATTAACCTTCCAAGATTATGTGTGTCTTCTGCATTACTAGGAACACAGAAACTAATCGGTTCTCTGACATATGCAGAATTTACAGATTGGAAAACAACGTTTGAAAATTACTCAACGTTTCAACCTGAGGTTGAAGGATATGTGATGTTATTTATATCGGAATAAGTTGGAAATTGAAAGTGGTTGGTTATCAATCAATGAAGATTACCCTTTCAGGAATAATTGACATAGAGCGTCTAGTCGCGACTTTATTTCTGGTTACTTATGAAAGTTGATGAAACAAATGAGTCAAGTGTGATTATGAATGTTATTGGCAAGGGTATTGATCAAAACCGAGAAATTAACCTTCCAAGATTATGTGTGTCTTCTGCAGTACTAGGACCACAGAAACTAATCGGTTCCCTGACATGTGCGCATTTTAGAAATTGGAGAATATCATACGAAAATTACTCAACGTTCCAAGCTGCGCTTGGATGAGATGAAATGTTATTATGTGCCCTTTTTTTTATTTATGTGCACTTTTTAGCAGTCTGTCAGAAGCACTAAAATGTGAGCTCAACCTTAGAAAAAACTAAAACTTTATGTTCGACATGCTTCCCCTTCTGAAATACACGAGATAATCACATAATGATTGAAACAGTAATGTTGTATTTTGTCGTCTTTTGTCTGCTTCGGCATATTTGATTTTATCATGTGACAATTGTATGCTCCGATTTATTTTGATACTTTTTATATTTATATATTTTGTAATTTTATATGCTCGTATTTAGTCTTGCGTTTTGTATGTTTACTTTTGAAATTTTTGTTCTTGTGTATCCTTTTTGGTTTTTATATCTTTGATCACACTATATGCTAAGTTATATATAATATATTCTTACACACAAGCAGACGTGCTCTGCTTCGTAAGTATGCTCATTCATTCACCATTCCAAGAATGTAATTAATTCTAGATGTATACTTCAATTGAATAAATGATATTATTATTATTATCTCCGACATTTGCCTATACGCGTAGGATTTCTCCTCGCTATCGGCTTCTCACTCCTCGCTAAGAGGAACATCCACTCAATCCCAGATATTTAAAATATCAGAAGGGTAGAGCTCGGTGGTGTCCGGTCCTTGTGGTCCCCCTGGTTCTCGTCGAACTTCTGGTCCTCTTACACGTGATCCTTGGACCTGTCCATCGCTAGGAATTTTCTCACCGTCCTTGCAGTAGGTACCTAAAAGAACAGCTTTTTGCATTATATTACATATATACTCACTGAGTCCCAGTTGCTTGATATTCCTCTTGAGATTTTTGGGCACTATTCCAGTTGTTGAGATGATAATTGGAATGGTTTTCGTTGATATCGTTCCCCAATGACGCTCTATCTGAAATTCGAGGTCCCTATATTTTGAAATTTTTTCGACCTCCTTTTGACGGAGGTTGTTGTTATTTGGTATTGCTACGTCAACGAGTAATGCTGTCTTTTGATGTTTATCGACTAGTAATATATCTGGTCTATTGTGAGGGACTGTTTCATTAGTCAAAACTGTACGATCCCAGTACAGCTTATAGCGTTCGTTTTCCAGGATGGTATCCGGTCGGTACTTGTAATATGGCATTTTTTCAGAATGAATAAGTTTTAATATGGTTGCCAATTCTTGGTGTAGTATCTTTCCTACTGCATCGTGTCTCTCTTTATATCAATTTCCTGCAAACATTCGACATCCACCCGTGATATGTTGGATTGTCTCATTTGTTGGACACCCATATCGGCATCGATCGTCAGTAATAGTTCGATCCTTTATGATATGCCTACAGTAATTTCTAGTTGAGATCACTTGATCTTGGATGGCTAAAAGAAAACCTTCTGTTTCTGGGTACATTGCACCTGATGTGAGCCAATAGTTCGACGCTTCAATGTCGACATGATCCTGGTTCACCTCGTTGAAATGTCTTCCATGCAGGGGCTTCTCTCTCCATCTTTCCAGTTTTTCTTGGTTTGTCTGGTGGTTGTATGAAAATTGCTCCTCGTGAAATTGTAAAGGTGTTGTAATAATAATAATAATTATTATTATTATTATAAAATGTTATATAGTTCTCGGAGTTAGTTGGAAATTGAAAGCCGTTAGTTGTCAATCAATTGAGATAGAATAAAGTCTTAACCGCATGTTGAGACACGATAGCATGACAAGATGTGGTACCGATTTTTTGACCACTATTCCTAAAAGGGCAAATACAGGAGCAGAAGGCATAAAACTACTCGTATCGAACATAGCTGTAATGAGAAAGATCGGACAGTTGTTGTGATCTATGAAAATAAATTGACGCACATTTCGACTTTTTCAATTTGTATTGAAAATTTAATTCAGAAAGCGGCACTAGAATTTTCATGAAGAAAAATCCAATTTTATTTAGTTCTTTGAACATACGGGTACATAATTTGACTGGGTTGATTGACATCAATTAAAAACCAATAACATTCAAATAAACTGTATTCAATTTACGTATATACAGGGTGTTTCAAGTTCGACTGTCTCTTGATCCTTTCTGGAAAACAGCCTCTTTGAAATCTGAAAGTTCGGAATATGATATTGATTATGATTCATATTCAACTGAAATATTTTCGAAACGCCGACACTTCCGGCAATACAAGAAATGAAAAAATTGAAAAAAACTGTTTTCATCAGATATCATCAATATTTCCTTACGATCTCGCCGATCTCCCAATATGCGCGCATGAATGCGTGGTATTTATTAAACTAGTGCAGTATTTAGCAATGTCTGGTATCGGGGCTGCGTCTCAATATACGCCCGGGCTTATATATTAATTTTTCCGTTTATAGTTAACAGGCCAATTGAAAAGTCCCCGGTCTACCATAGTAAAACACATTTTTTTTGGCAAAATTCGATTTTATTATTCAATATAGTTGCCTTCGAGGTCGATACAGCGATTATAGCGATCTTCCAACTTTTATATACCATTTTCGTAGTACGATTTGTCTTTCGCTTAGAAATAGGCCTCAGTTTCAGCGATTACTTCTTCATTGGGCTAAATTTCTTTTCAGCGAGCATTCTTTCGAGGTTTGGAAACAGAAAAAAGTCGCTGGAGGCCAGATCTGACGAATACGGAGGATGTAAACGCAATTCGAAGCCCAATTCATGCAATTTTACCATTGTTTTCATTGATTTTTGACACGGCGCATTGTCTTGATGAAACAGCATTTTTTTCAACAAATGGAGCTGTTTTTTAACGATTTCATCCTTTAAACGATTCAATAATGCTATAAAATAATCGCTGTTGATAGTCTGGTTCTTTTCGAGGGTATCAATGAATATTGGACATTCCAGAATATTGCTGCCATAACCTTGCCAGCTGATTGTTGTGTTTTTCCTCGCCTTGGATTCTGTTCATCATGTGCAGTTCACTCAGCTGACTGTCGATTGGACTCCGGAGTGAAATGATGAAGCCATATTTCATCAATTGTCACATATCGATGAAAAAAATCAAGTTTATTGCACTTAAACAGCTTTGCACACAAATATTCGCGAATGATGTGATGTACACGTTCAGATGATATCTTCGCAATGTCTGCTATCTCGATCAACTTCACTTTACGGTCATCCAAAATTGTGAACTTTTTTTATTTTTTCGTCGGTGACAGCCTCTTTTGGGCGTCCACTGCATTCGCCGTCTTCGGTACTCATTTCACCACGTTTAAACTTAACATACCAATCAATGATGGTATGCTTCACTCACAATGCAATATCTCATAAACCAATGGTCGGACTGCTGTCAAATTTTGACACGTATCGTTCGACGATTGGTACTAACTTAAAATCATATGGATTTAATACTAGCACCGCCATTTGTGCATCAGACCGGGACTTTTCAATTGACCTAATATTACCATAATACCCAAGATGGGATAAGTACACATTAAAGTATAGCGGAGTCAAAGAAGAGGAGAGTTGAAGTTTTCTCGATTCCTCAGCTTCACCACCTCATTCTGTAATAAAAAACTGTATTATAAATAACTAGATGAACAACATTATGAATTCATTTTGGGAACAATACGGGGCTGTTGGTTGTCACTGCAGAATGATAGATTAACGTCCCCTTGTTAGGATGCGAAGAAGAAAAAAGAAGGTATTTTGCGCCCATCTTCGCCACTAGACTTGAATTACTTCCATTCAGGCTCGAGAGAGAAAGTGAGAGATTCCATTTATTTCCATTTGTTTCTGATGTTTATTGAGGACGAAAAGGGAGGTGTAGAATAACTGATTATACGTTCTTTGCTCGATATATGTGTCGTGAAAATGAACCGCTGTGCGATCTTGAACAAATACAACTGCTCCAATTTATACGACGGAACATTTTAACGCTATTTCAGGGTTTTTCGCACAAAACATCGCCATGCAATTCTGTTGCCAGGAACTAATGATACTGTTTTTTTTTCGAACTCTGGAACTCCCCAATTGAATTAATGACTTGCTTTCATTATTCAGGTTAGGTTAGGTCAAGATAAGTGAGGTTCTATTGGACATATAACTAAGGAAGGTAGTTTCTTTCAATCTAGGTACGTTTAGTTGTCATGATTCAAGTTAGAAGTTCACGAGTAAGCTGGCAGATCTACCTTGTATGTAGATAACATTCAACTCAATTCTACCTCTTTTGTATTGATTTTTGATAGATTTTTTTTTTCACGAATATTTTGAAATTACATCACTGATTTGCACAAAGTACATATCTTACGATAAACGAAAAGTAACCAAAATATTTTATGTTTTTTTCATACGCGAATTAGTTTGTGAGATATTGTGTTGGGAGTGTAGATACTTTTGTAATTTGAAGAAAGATGGAAAAAAAAGAATTCCGTGTGTTTTTGCAATACGTTTGCCGTATTGCTTTTTGAAAAGAAAAAATACAGTTGAAGCAAAATCTTGGCTTCATGAAGAATTTCCGGGGTCTACACCAGGAAAATCAACAATCATTGATTGGTATCCTAAGTTTAAACGTGGTGAAATGAGCATCGAAGACGGCGAATGCAGTGGAAGCCCAAAAAAAGCTGTCGCCGACAAAAAATCTAAAGAGTTCACATAATAATTTTGAATGACCGTAAAGTTGCTCGAGATAGCAGACATTGTGAAGAAATCATCTGAACATGTAAATCATATCATTTACGAATATTTGTACATCAGAAAGCTGTGTGCAAAGTGGGTGCCGCGCGAGCTCACAATCGATCAAATGTAACAAAGTGTAAATGATTCTGAGCTGTGTTTGAGGCTGTATGCGTGCAATAAACCTGAATTTATGTCGAGATGTGACAATAGATGAACCATGGCTTCATCATTTCAGTTCAGCGTTCATTAAATAGCGTAATTGAATCGTTTAAAGGATAAAGTCGTTAAAAAACGGCCCCATTCGAAGAAAAAAAGGTGTTGTTTCATCGAGATAATGCGCCTTGTCACAAATCAATGAAAACAATGGCAACATTGCATGAATTAGTCTTCGAATTGCTTCTGGATCCTTCGTATTCACCAGATCTGCCCCCCAGCGAATTTTCCTATTCTTAGACCTCGAAAGAATGCTCGCTGAAAAGAAATTTGGCGACAATAAAGAAGTAATGGCCGAAACTGAGGCCTATTTTGAAGTGAAATACAAATCGTACTACAAAAATGGTATCGAAAAGTTGGAAGATTGCTATAATCGCTGTATAGGCAACTATGTTGAATAATAAATTCGAATTTTGCCCAAAAAATGTGTTTCACTATGGTATACCAGGGACTTTTCAATTGACCTGTTAATTTATGCCACGCAGCATAGATTAATCTTTTAATAATTATTTTTTTCCAGATTCCACAAATCAGTTATGCTTCAACAAGCACTGAATTGTCAGATAAAACCAGATTCGAGTACTTCAGCAGAGTTGTGCCTCCAGACAATTTCCAGGCACAAGCTATGGTTGAAATTGTAAAGGAACTTGGCTGGAAGTACGTGTCCACAGTAGCAGTGGAAGGAGACTATGGTGAACGTGTAAGTATATCTTTGACTTATCCTTTGCGATGAAATATTTCAAATTCCACAAGACTATACAGCTGTATCATAACATGAACAAACACTAATTCTGAAAGATATAGAAATTTTTTTCATTAGTTTTCAAGGTCATATTCACAAATATGACGACGCATAAGGGATTAATCAATATGTTTCATCCATTCAGCATTTTTTTAATAATTTTCTTGGTCAAGGTCACTTTCACACTAAAGGCAACGCATGAAGGGATAATCAATATGCTGTATTCATTCAGCATTTTTTTTTATCAATTTTCAAGGTCAAGTTCATTATCACAACTATGGCGACCCATAAAGGAATAATCAATATGCTATATCCATTCACCCTTTTTTTAATTAATTTTCAAGGTCAAGTTCATTATCACAAATATGGCGACGCATGAAGGAATAATCAATATGCTGTTTACATTCCACATTTTTTCTTATCAATTTTCAAGGTCAAGTTCATTATCAAAAGTATATCGACGCATAAAGGGAAAATCAATATGCTCTCTCCACTCAACATTTTCTTGATTAATTTTCAAGGTCAGGTCAAGTTCATTAACAAGTATAGCGATGCATAAAGGTATAATCAATATGCTTTATCCATTCGGCATTTTTTGAATTAATTTTCAAGGTCAAGTTCATTATCACCAGTATGGTGACGCATAAAGGGATAATCAATATGCTTCACCATTTCGCATTTTTTTAATAGTTTTCTTGGTCAAGGTCACTTTCACACTGAAGGCGACGCATGAAGGGATAATCAATATGCTGTATTCATTCAGCATTTTTTTTGACAATTTTCAAGGTCAAGTTCATTATCACAACTATGGCGACCCATGAAGGAATAATCAATATGCTATATCCATTCACCTTTTTTTGATTGATTTTCAAGGTCAAGTTCAATATCACAAGTATGGTGACGCATGAAAGGAAAATCAATATGCTGTATCCATTCAGCATTTTTTTAATTAATTTTCAAGGTCAAGTTCATTATCTCAAGTATGTCGACGTATAAAGGGATAATCAATTTGCTGTATCCATTCAACATTTTGATAATAAATTTTCAAGGTCAAGTTCATTATCACAAATATGGCGACGCATGAAGGAATAATCAATATGCTATATCCATTCACCTTTTTGTTAATTAATTTTCAAGGTCAAGTTCATTATCACAAATATGGCGACGCATGAAGGAATAATCAATATGCTGTATACATTCCGCATTTTTTTCATCAATTTTCAAGGTCAAGTTCATTATCACAACTATGGCGACCCATAAAGGAATAATCAATACGCTATATCCATTCACCCTTTTTTCAATTAATTTTCAAGGTCAAGTTCATTATCACAAATATGGCGACGCATGAAGGAATAATCAATATACTGTTTACATTCCGCATTTTTTCTTATCAATTTTCAAGGTCAAGTTCATTATCACAAGTATATAGACGCATAAAGGGAAAATCAATATGCTCTCTCCATTCAACATTTTCTTGCTTAATTTTCAAGGTCAGGTCAAGTTCATTGACAAGTATAGCGACGCATAAAGGTTTAATTAATATGCTTTATCCATTCAGCATATTTTGAATTAATTTTCAAGGTCAAGTTCATTATCACCAGTATATGGACGCATAAAGGGATAATCAATATGCTATATCCATTCAGCATTTTTTCGAATAACTTTCACGGTCAAGTTCATTACCACAAGTATGTCGAAACATAAATGGATAATCAATATGCTGTATTCATTCAACATTTTTTTATTAATTTTCAAGGTCAAGTTCATCATAACAAGTATTGCGACGCATAAAGGTGAAATCAATATGCTGTATCTATTCAGCATTTTTTTAATTAATTTTCAAGGTCAAGTTCATTATCACCAGTATGGTGACGCATAAAGGAATAATGAATATGCTGTATCCATTTCGCATTTTTTTAATAGTTTTCTTGGTCAAGGTCACTTTCACACTGAAGGCGACGCATGAAAGGATAATCAATATGCTGTATTCATTCAGCATTTTTTTTATCAATTTTCAAGGTCAAGTTCATTATCACAACTATGGCGACCCATAAAGGAATAATCAATATGCTATATCCATTCACCTTTTCTTGATTAATTTTCAAGGTCAAGTTCATTATCACAAGTATGATGACGCATGAAAGGAAAATCAATATGCTGTATCCATTCAGCATTTTTTTTATTAATTTTCAAGGTCAAGTTCATTATCTCAAGTATGTCGACGTATAAAGGGATAATCAATTTGCTGTATCCATTCAACATTTTGTTAATTAATTTTCAAGGTCAAGTTCATTATCACAAATATGGCGACGCATGAAGGAATAATCAATATGCTATATCCATTCACCTTTTTTTAATTAATTTTCAAGGTCAAGTTCATTATCACAAGTATGGCGACGCATGAAAGGAAAATCAATATGCTGTATTCATTCAGCATTTTTTTTATTAATTTTCAAGGTCAAGTTCATTATCACAATTTTGGCGACGTATGAAGGGATAATCAATATTATGTATCCATTCAACATTTTGTTAATTAATTTTCAAGGTCAAGTTCATTATCACAAATATGGCGACGCATGAAGGAATAATCAATATGCTGTATACATTCCGCATTTTTTTTATCAATTTTCAAGGTCAAGTTCATTATCACAACTATGGCGACCCATGAAGGAATAATCAATATGCTATATCCATTCACCTTTTTTTTCATTAATGTTCAAGGTCAAGTTCATTATCACAAGTATGGTGACGCATGAAAGGAAAATCAATATGCTGTATCCATTCAGCATTTTTTTAATTAATTCTCAAGGTCAAGTTCATTATCTCAAATATGTCGACGTATAAAGGGATAATCAATATGCTGTATCCATTCAACATTTTGTTAATTAATTTTCAAGGTCAAGTTCATTATCACAAATATGGCGACGCATGAAGGAATAATCAATATGCTATATCCATTCACCTTTTTTTTAATCAATTTTCAAGGTCAAGTTCATTATCACAAGTATGGCGACGCATGAAAGGAAAATCAATATGCTGTATTAATTCAGCATTTTTTTATTAATTTTCAAGGTCAAGTACATTATCACAATTTTGGTGACGTATGAAGGGATAATCAATATGCTGTATCCATTCAACATTTTGTTAATTAATTTTCAAGGTCAAGTTTATTATCACAAATATGGCGACGCATGAAGGAATAATCAATATGCTGTATACATTCCGCATTTTTTTTTTTTTTTTTTTTTTTTTTTTTATCAATTTTCAAGGTCATTCGCGTTACAGCTGTGCTAGAGAGTACACGTGTGCATCAACGAGTTCAATTATCTCTCCAACACTCATCTGTTTCAACGTATGTAAACAAATTATTTTTATTCATAAAATTAGGTGAAAAATTATTTCACTGAAATTGTTAAAATACAATAAAGTTGTCCCCCGGACAACTAAAAAATAAAATATGAGCCAATCTCAGCCTACAGCAGGAACGAAAAAAATGGACCATTCTTGGCAAACAGTCAAAAAACGAAAACGTTCATGCATCTCACCAGAGATTATCGAAAATCCGTCAACCAGTACGCAAAATAGATTTCAGTATCTCAACAATGATTCAAATGATATGAATACAGCCGAAACATCTGAAGGAATCTCCAAACCACCACCAATTTTTATACATGGTGTCACAAATTATTATGAAATGAATAAAATACTATCTAGTGCCATAGCCAACGAACAGTACTATTCAAAAACTCTGTCTAACAACATCGTTAAGATAAATGTAAACGTGCCGGAAACATACAGAAGTTTAGTTCGATTTTTAAAAGAGCAAGATATTATATATCACACATACCAAGTCAAGCAGGACAGAGCTTATAGAATTGTTATCCGACATTTACATTCCACCGTACCCACTGATGAAATCAAACAGGAAATTGAAAAAACAGGCCACAAAGTTAGAAATATTATGAATATTAGAGACAGAATATCGAAACTACCGCTTCCCTTATTCTATGTAGATCTAGAGCCCAAAGACAATAACAAAGATATTTACAAATTACAATACATATCAAACATGAAAATAACTATAGAACCACCAAGGAAAAAAAGAGAGATTATACAGTGTACCCGATGCCAAGAATATGGACATTCAAAAAGCTACTGCAATAGGCCATTTATGTGTGTCAAATGTGGCAACCAACATGACTCTAAGACATGTGCAAAACCGAGAACAACTCCAGCTAAATGTGCATTATGTGAAGGTGATCATCCAGCGAATTATAAAGGATGCCAAGTATACAAACTTCTATCTAAACCGAAGAACCAAAATCCCAAGACAACACAACAGTTGAGGAAAGAAACAAATCAAGAATGTAATCACACATACGATCAGCAAACCTACATTCCATATACACAAACGGCAACAGGAAGAACATATTCTCAAGTACTGCAAAAACAAAAAGAACAGCCTATTATGCAGAGCACCGAATCGGAATCCATGAAATCAATGATGGAAAGCTTTCTATCAGACCTCAAATACATGATTTCTCAGATGATGAATCAAAATCAGACCATACTCAATCTTTTAACAACTCTTGTGAACTTAAAAAATGGCTAAGTTAATTAGAATAGCTTCCTGGAACGCAAATGGCCTTCCAAATCATAAATATGAATTACTTACATTCATAAACACATACAATATAGACATAATGTTGATATCAGAAACTCACTTCACCGAAAAGACCGTTTTTCAATTACCTAAGTTTAAAACATACTCAACGGAACACCCTGATGGTCGAGCACATGGAGGCTCAGCAATACTTATTCGGGAAAGTATCAAGCACCATACCCTCAATAACTACGTAACTAAGGAGATACAGGCATCAAACATTAGAGTATTTACAGAAACGTGGAGCTTCGACATATCTGCCATATATTCACCACCTCGACATAACATATCAGAGATTCAATATAAGACATTTTTCCAAAACTTTGAAAACCGGTTTTTAGTTGGAGGAGATTGGAATGCAAAACATTTTCACTGGGGATCAAGACTGATTAATCCAAAAGGACGCAACCTAATAAAAATTATTATGGACAAAAACTATGAAGTAATTTCATCAGGCACACCAACTTACTGGCCAACTGACCCAAACAAAATTCCTGATATATTAGATTTCTTTGTTTCAAATGGTATCAGCAATAATTATATCAATGTAGAACCAACTTCAGACCTATCATCGGATCATTCACCCATCTTGTTAACGATCAGTACATCAGCAAAATTTAAGGACAATAAGCCTACACTCGTAACGGGCAAAACAAATTGGGAAATGTTCAAGTCAATATTAACTAGAGACATCACACTAGATATCAACCTACAACAACCAGAACATTTGGAAGCTGCTTCAAATTATGTAACAGAAATGATCCAGAAAGCGGCCTGGGAAAGTACACCGCCTACGACAAGAAAAAATACTTTCGAAGCAGAAATACCTGCAGAAATCAGAGAATTATTGAAAGAGAAAAGGAGAGCGAGAAAGAGATGGCAAAGATCCCGTAATCCCATCGACAAAACTATATGCAATCAGTACTCTAGAAAACTTCATAAAATACTCCAGGAACATTTTAACTCAAAATTTGAAAATCATCTCCAGCAGATTGATGATAACAACGATTATAACATCTGGAAGGCTACAAAGAAGCTTAAGAGACCCACAATAAGAAAACCGCCTATCAAAACACTGAACGGTGATTGGGCAAAGTCAGATGAGGAAAAAGCGAACACTTTTGCTGCACATCTTCATCAAGTTTTCTCCCCAGATCATCCACAATCGAGCAATATTGAAGAAGAAATAGAAGCATTTTTGGATGTTGCCTGCCAAATGTCTCTTCCCATCAAACCATTTATCTCTAGAGAAGTATGGCAAGAAATAAAAAAACTGAAAAACAAAAAAGCACCAGGATACGATCTTATTACTGCAGAAATTTTGAAAAAACTGCCGAAAGAAGTAATATCTCTCCTTACAAAAATTTTCAACAGAATGATGAGCCTATCATATTTTCCCACTATATGGAAATATGCTGAAATAATTATGATACATAAAGTGAATAAACCCGAAAATGATGTGAAATCTTATAGACCCATAAGTCTGTTACCTGTAATTGGAAAACTATTCGAAAAACTAATACTGAAACGACTGAAAAGTGACATAAACTTGCATGACATAATACCAGACCACCAACTACGATTCAGACAAAACCATTCAACAACACATCAAATTCATCGCATAGTTAACACCATTTCCACTAGTATCGAAGAAAACAAATTCTGCTCAGCTGTATTTTTAGACTCGTCTCAGGCATTCGATAAGGTGTGGCATAAAGGTCTCCTATATAAACTGAAGAAGCTACTTCCACAACCATACTTCGTTATGTTTAAATCCTATTTAACTAATAGACATTTTGCGGTCAAATACGAAGGAGCGATATCACCTACACTTCAAATCAGATCAGGAGTTCCTCAAGGAAGCATACTTGGACCAGTCCTATACCTCATTTACACATCTGACTTACCAACACATCCCAACAGCACGATAGCTACCTATGCAGATGATGTAGCAGTACTGTCAACTCACGAGAATGCTGAAACAGCTTCGGAATATCTTCAGCTACTCCTGAATCAACTAGAAGGTTGGTATCGAAAATGGCGTCTCAAAATAAATGAAACTAAATCAGTACATGTTACATTTACTAACAAAAGAAGCCTATGTCCTCCGGTCAAAATAAACAACAAACAAATTCCAATCAGTACTGAGGCGAAATATCTTGGCATACATCTAGACCAACGTCTGAACTGGAGGAAACATATTCAAGCAAAGAAACAACAGATCAATCTGAAAATCCGCAGCATGTACTGGCTCATAGGTAGGAAGTCAAAATTATCCCTTAAGAATAAATTACTAATATATAAGGCAATAATCAAACCAATTTGGACCTACGGCATTCAATTTTGGGGATGCGCAAAACCATCAAACAAAAACATCATTCAAAGAACTCAATCAAAAATACTTCGCACTTTAACAGACGCACCTTGGTACGTCTCCAATCTCACCATCCACAATGATCTGGGAATACCATTCATCGAAGAAGAAATCAGAAAGCGTTTCAACAAATATCAGCAGAACCTACAGGGCCACGAAAACAACCTAATAAATCAGCTAGTTGAAAGTCCATTCAATATCAGAAGATTGAAGAGAACCTGGCCAGTTGACTTGAATTGAAGAATAATGAAGGAGTATTAATATTTAATATCCTCTACATGTCTATAACATTCATCATGTTTGCTTAATACTTCACAGAAGTAGATTGTAAACCTCAATAAAAAGTGAAAAAAAAAAAAAAAAAAAAAAAAATTTCAAGGTCAAGTTCATTATCACAAGTATATCGACGCATAAAGGGAAAATCAATATGCTCTATCCATTCAATATTTTCTTGATTCATTTTCAAGGTCAGGTCAAGTTCATTAACAAGTATAAGGACGCATAAAGGTATAATCAATATGCTGTATCCATTCTGCATTTTTTTAATTGATTTTCATGGTCAAGTTTATTATCACAAGTATGGCGACGCATAATGGATTAATCAATATGCTATATCCATTCAGCATTTTTTCGAGTAATTTTCACGGTCAAGTTCATTACCACAAGTATGTCGATGCATAAATGGATAATCAATATGGTGTATTCATTCAACATTTTTTCATTAATTTTCAAGGTCAAGTTCATTATCTCAAGTATGTCGACGTATAAAGGGATAATCAATATGCTGTATTCATTCAGCATTTTTTTCATTAATTTTCAGGGTCAAGTTCATTATCACAAATATGGCGACGCATGAAGGAATGATCAATTTGCTGTATACATTCCGCATTTTTTTTATCAATTTTCAAGGTCAAGTTCATTATCACAAGTATATCGACGCATAAAGGGAAAATCAATATGCTCTATCCATTCAACATTTTCTTGATTAATTTTCAAGGTCAGGTCAAGTTCATTACCACAAGTATGTCGACGCATAAATGGATAATCAATATGCTGTATTCATTCAACATTTTTTTTATTAATTTTCAACGTCAAGTTCATTATAACAAGTATGGCGACGCATAAAGGTAAAATCAATATGATGTATCTATTGAGTTTTTTTTAATTAATTTTCACGTTAAGTTCATTATCCCAAGTATGGCGACGCATAAAGGGATAATTAATATGCTGTAATAATTTAGCATTTTTTTTATTAATTTTCAAGGTCAAGTTCATTATCACAACTATGGCGACGCATAAAGGGATAATCAATATGCTGTATCCATTCCGCATTTTTTTTATTAATTTTCAAGGTCAAGTTCATTATCACAAGTATGGCGACGCATAAAGGTAAAATCAATATGCTGTATCTATTCATTATTTTTTTAATTTATTTTCAAGGTCAAGTTCATTATCACCAGTATGTTGACGCATAAAGGGATAATCAATATGCTGTATCCATTTCGCATTTTTTTGATAATTTTCTTGGTCAAAGTCACTTTCACACTAAAGGCGACGCATGAAGGGATAATCAATATGCTGTATTCATTCAGCATTTTTTTTTATCAATTTTCAAGGTCAAGTTCATCATCACAACTATGGCGACCCATAAAGGAATAATCAATATGCTATATCCATTCACCCTTTTTTTAATTAATTTTCAAGGTCAAGTTCATTATCACAAGTATGGCGACGCATGAAAGGAAAATCAATATGTTGTATCCATTCAGCATTTTTTTGATTAATTTTCAAGGTCAAGTTCATTATCTCAAGTATGTCGACGTATAAAGGGATAATCAATATGCTGTATTCATTCAGCATTTTTTTTTATTAATTTTCAGGGTCAAGTTCATTATCACAAGTTTGGCGACGTATGAAGGGATAATTAATATGCTGTATACATTCCGCATTTTTTTTATCAATTTTCAAGGTCAAGTTCATTATCACAAGTATATCGACGCATGAAGGGATAATCAATATGTTGTATCCATTCAACATTTTCTTGATTAATTTTCAAGGTCAGGTCAAGTTCATTAACAAGTATAGCGACGCATAAAGGTATAATCAATATGCTGTATCCATTCAGCATTTTTTTAATTAATTTTCAAGGTCAAGTTCATTATCACAAGTATGGCGACGCATAAAAGGATAATCAATATGCTGTATCCATTCCACATTTTTTTATTGATTTTCAAGGTCAAGTTCATTATCACAAGTATGGCGACGCATAAAAGAATAATCAATATGCAATATCCATTCAGCACTTTTTTCATTGATTGTCAAGGTCAAATTCACGGTTACACTTATGGCGACGCATGAAGGGATAATCAATATGTTGTATCCTTTCAGCGTTTCTTCAATTAGTTTTTAAGGTCAAGTTCAACAAGTCTTTCCAATTAGTTCACTCTTCAATTTAATTTTTGAGGAGCTGAATGTGAGGAAAATTTGTTTTCAGTTTTCAAGGTCACTTATTGTAATTCTTTCAATAATCTAATTGGTCAATTTTTCACTTTTTCGTCCTTGTACTGGGACCAATGACAAATCAATAATTATTTTTCCATTCGCTAATTTAATCTCATGTATTTCTGAATTAATTGCCTATGATATAATAATTCAACCCCATTTATCGTTGAATGCAGGATGTGGTATTCTGAACCCGACAAGTACTTGGAGCTGCTAGTTTTAATTATATCCTATATTTTTGATTTATGGGAAAGGAAGAAGATAATCAGCAAATGGCATTAGAGTTTGAACCTAAGGCTACCCCCTAAAGTAGGAAATAGATTATATTTCCATTTCTGACACCGAGTGTTGGAAAGTGAAGACTTAATTTGATATCAAGTAATAAACTGCATCAATGCAACGTAATAAATCCATTTCTCAAGAAAAGTTCAACAACCTCGTGTGTAGTATGCAAAGAAGATGTCAAGCTATTATTGATCCCCATGGATGCCATACATTGTATTGATATTCTTGAAATGTTTGGATTCTCTGAGAATAAAATATGGTTATTTAACTCGATTTTTCTCAACCACCCTGTATACGCGCAGACCTACAGGATGAAATTAATTTTATTTCCTGCAACTTGAAATCATATTAATAAGAATCTTCATCACAAAAATCTCATTTAAATTATATTTTTTTGCAATTTAAGTCAATATCCCTGACTCATGTGGAGCAGTTTATTAGGAAATGCAGTAAATCCATTCATTCCATCGGATCAAATTTCATTCCATTCAGTTTTGCTGTGATGAAGTCACGATTTACATTGAAGTTGGAATGAATTGCCCCAAGGTTAACTTGGTGGCTTTGTGTGTTTTTCGAGGACGTCAATAAATGAAGAGCTGGATTATTCTTTGTGAGAGACGGCCTAATCTGCTATGAATTTAATAAGATGCATAAAGGAAACTTTGTGAAGAAGCTTCAAGTGTAACCGAAGGAACCAGGTCAAGTCAGTTACGTTGATACTCCATTTCGATTCAAATGTGAAGGATCACGGTCTTGTTTTATTGGATTTTTCCACTTCTGTAAATGTAAATATAATTGCATATATTTTCATGGTTTCCTGGAACAAATGATTGCAGTATGAGTATATCTAATATGTTTTCAGATGAAATATATCCCATTATACTAATGATAGAAATGATATTTTTTCTTATTTTTCCTTTCGTTCCATCATTTTGATAGCTTGATATGAGTTGTGATCGAACAACTAGAGCGAAATTCAAAAAAGGTTGGAATTCTATTCACATCTTCACTGGGTTGTAGTCAACTAGTCTTCAAGCTCGTCATTTGGATGTCTTTCGAAAATCTACTTGGACTTTCCCGTTAGAACATCTGTGAAAGACTCTGGGGACATGTAGGTTTCCTACGAACGACGTCATATATATTTAAGGTCTTAACAGTTTATTTTATTTCCCTTGTATCTTTTTATATGGCGTTTGGCTGCTTAGACCCTTGCTGTCTCTTGCTAATTGGTGTATGACTTCTTAGTTTAGTGTGACGTCATTCTGGTGATATCAGAATCTTGTATTCTTTGTGCTGCTAGGTCTCCTTTCAATTTTTTCCCAAAATAATTATATCTCTCTAAGAATTCTCATCTTCTTTCAGTATCTCCTTGAGAGGACCACACATATTCAATCCTTGAGTATATGTTTCATTGAAAGTATCTCATTACATTTTTGGCATCTTGGTTTGTTCTACGTTTCTTATGGTCTAAGTCTCATATACTCTTGATCTCTTCAATTTTAAATTGCTTCTATTCCACTTTATCTGTCATTCTTGTACTTGTTGTTTTTGAGAAAATTTTCCAAATCATTGTGGTCTATCAGGATTTATCTTGTACCCTTGTGGTCACCTGCTCTGCAGCTTGATCAAAAACCTCATTCTCCGGAATCATCACATTCTTATGAAGTTTCTAGGGTGATTCTGATGTCTTCTCTTCGTGTCGTCGTTCTCGTGCATCTTATATCCTTTACTGACATCGCCTTCGATATTTCCATTCAGTTTAATATCCTTTTGAGGGTAACTAGGCGGATAAACATTACTCGTGGATGAAATGATGAAATTTAACTGAAAGTTAGAAAATTCTTCTGTAGTTTTCAATTAGATATCCATAAACCTCTTGTTGTCATAAGCAATACAGACATACAGTTGTTACTGTTATTTTGACTAAAATCGTAAACCTTTCTGACTGTCATTTCGGGAACACTCCCAGCGTAGTTTTAAGCAAATAACGTTTTGCAAGCTTCAGTTGTGTTTCCAGGATGTACCTGATGGATGCTGTGATGAGCAACCTATTTCACACTGGACTGAACCCACTTTCAGTGAAAGTTGATATCCACTAGTACAAATTAGATTATTATTATTATTATTTGAACTGGGGTCGTTTTGCTTCGGTGAGCCTTCCGGGAACTGCGACCATGCAGATCTTTTGTTCACTACCCTACTCATTCATAGAAACCCAGGGAGGTCGTCAACAACGTTAATAAAATTGACAACCTCCCTAGGGGCCTTGGCCATTACCTCTCTGGTATCCAGGACCGGCTTGCCCATGTGAATGGTTCTTAGGCCAGCCAGCTCTGGACACTTGCATATCAAGTGTTCAGAAGTTTCTACTTCCGATCCACAGAGCCTGCAAATCTCGTCTGCTGACTTACCCATACGGTACAAATGATGTTTGTACCGACAGTGCCCCGTCAGCAGTCCCACCATCACCCGAAGCTCCGCTCGTGACAGCTTCAGGAGTTTTCTGGTGTAAGTAGGTGAAATCTTCACGAATTTCTTTGCCTGAGCAAGTCTAGGAGTGTTAGTCCAGTGGATTGTCCTACTGTTCAACTCCCATAGCTGGACCGCAGCCTTGTATAGTACAAATTAGATTCGAGATGGAATCGCGTTAGATGGAATAGATACAAGCTACGGTATAGCGAAATGCATCACGTGGTAATTTTCGATTAAGTTTGGATCAGCTGCAAAAAATTAAATCGAAAATATCCTTGAAATCTGTTGTTGGTGGAAACTCAATCATTCAAACAAATATGTTGTAACGATATTTTATTATTTCATGAAGAAAAGGGTCACTTTTCATGGTGAGCCTATATTTACCCGCCGAATGTAGTGAGGTGGGTAATTGATGGCGAGTCATCAAAAGTAACTACTCCGAATAAAATATGCTATTTTTTTCAAGTTTTTTGAAATTCATAAAAATAAATGCAACTTTGAATAAGATTTATATTAACGCTCGTTATAATTGGTTGATCAATGAAAAGTTAACCTAGTTGCGGTTGTCATACCATTCTAGGAAAAGTAGAACTTTTAGATGCACTTTTCCGTCGAAATATTACGCTGTTATTGTACGTTTGAAAAGAAAACATGTTCATTTAGTTTATGATAGGCTTACCGAAGAGTTCCTGATACAGAATGAAATGGAAGTATTTCCATTTATGAATATATCCAAAGATAATTAAATGAAACCCGAAAATTATTTTTGGCCATTTTTTTAAACGTAATCTGAATATGTGAATTCACTATGACGCTTCTTACTGAAAGATGATCAACTGTTATTACATTAGTTATTTTTTCCAGGGTATTGCTTCCTTCTTATCACATTCATCAGAAGCCAATATCTGCATAGCTGTTACCGAAAAAATCCAAAGAAACTCTAGTCCAAAAGACTTCGACAGAATCATCGAGAAACTATTACAGAAACAAGCCAGAGCTGTTATACTCTTCGTTGATGAAGACAACACTCGGTATGTTGAAATTTTTGACTTCATAACTTTTTGTTCAGTTCATAATTCGTTATTTCTCACTATATCAAAGAAAAAAATTCAAACATTTTATTCTGGGTTTGACAAAATGATCATGAAGCTGTAAATAAATCTATATGAACAATGTTATAAAATGCGGAAACTTTTCAACTACTCCGACTAGTTGATCATGATGAAAGCTGAGATCTGATTCTGTGCTTTATGATAAACGGCAGTTTTCATATCAAAGTTTTCTTGTTCGCCAAATTCAGAGATGTTAATAAATCCAAAAGTGAGATAAAGTTTGTAAACTTAAGTTAACGTAGCTTTATTCTGAGAGAAGAGAACAGCAGGTGTTGCACAGTGTTATCGTAAGAGGAGAAAGGATAGATTATCTTTGCTGATGTTGGCGGCAAGTAAGGTCTTGAATGTTTGAAAGCTATCGAAGAAAGTTGTAGAACCTTCCATGAACTTTTGATATTACAAATATCAGGTGATATCCTCAACTACTTCGATTGTGTAATCTACCAATTGCTTCAAGGAAAATAAAGAGATTCATTCAAAACGATTATGAAAACTAGATTATCTTCATCTTCATAATAAATATAATTCCATTCAATCAACAATTTCACAATCTTTTCAAGTAATCATTCAATTTAGGGATCATCCATGTAATTAAATTACCTCCCTCCATTCTTATCAGATTGCCATGGAATTAACATTCACAAGAGCATAATAGCACTAGTATGATCAAATTGTCAACATGGTTAATCCCCTCTAAATGAATTCCTTGACAGATACAATCTTTGGTGGTGAGGCTGCATAGAAGCAGGCATTTGAGCTCAAATAATGGTGTTTCGGTCGAATCTGATGTTCATTTCATGAATGAAGTAGATGGCTTAATTGAAAAATTAGGAAAGATTAATTTGAAAATTACCTTCGAGAAGCTAATCTTCCAGCAAAAGGAGATGATTCTTTGACAGGTTTAGATTAAGAATAATTTGAGAGTTGGGGAATCTACATATTTATAGTCTTACTATGTGGACTTCTTCTTTTGCCTACCACTAGATGTTCTATTCAAATTGACATAGCACTCAGTTTTTGAATTATTTTTCAGAATCAAAAAAATCTACAAATTATAGATAATGCCAAGCACATTGCTGGAGGCAAACATCCGCTGTATTCGTTATTGCATCATATACTCAATTAAAATTCAAAATATAATGATTAAACTCTAATGGGAAAAGTTTCAATGTGAAAGTTATTCCATTGATGAATCACACATAATGTGTCCTGTTAATAAATCTGTCATGAATGATTTTTAGCGTAAATATCATACTCAAGCCCTTTTCCGATTTAATTAAAAAAAACAATATTTACTTTTCCCCAATTCCAACCATATCCAATTTATGAATATAAAATGAGAATTATTATCTCTTCAACCGGGAGTGATTATGTTATCCTATTTTCCATTTATTGTTTGGCCTCATGGGACACCAAAATATATAGAAATAGTTTATCGCTTTTAACACTTCTGGAATGCAAGCAAGCTGGGCAAATATCATTTGGTAGTAGTAGGTATATTTCAACCTTCAACATCAATTCAGTTTTTCATCATTTCAAATGAAAATGATTAGAAAACTGTTTGAATTGATTTTGTTGCTCAGGTTTGGGGATGGGATTGTGTTCAGTACAGAGTCGCTCGACAACGTGTGCGCCATCATTAAAAACCTTGGAAGCCTATCCAACATTCTTGAAAGAATTTAAATTCAATTGAATCATCCTCGAGAGCCTGAACCATTCAATCTATCAATATCTGGTGTGTTGACTATAAAAAATGAAGATCCAGCTACTGAACCTTGGGGAACTCCAGAAATAACTTCAGCAGCATAAGACATTAGACCATTAAAGGTTATTAGCAGATTAATATGAGTTGAATGAGATCTTATCGTCGAGGCACTGGCTAATACTTATAAGCGTCTATGATGTCAACGATTACTGATGCATGAACAGTCAATGTGCTAATATTTCACCTGAATGCATAATATATGTAGAAAATTGTACGTTTGACTATATAGAATTTTTGCGAAAATTTTCGAGAATAATGGTAGATTGCTTATAATTCTGACATCAGAAAATTTTTGGACTAAGTTTTCACAAAGCAATAAATAGAAAATTTAGTGGAATTCAAAACCACATACCTATTGATGAGATGGACATTATAGCTCATATTAAAAGGTCTACGGTATTGAATCATCCCCACATCATTTAATCCAGCAGCATTACTCAATATGAAAAATAAAATAATTATTATAATGACATTACCGAAATGTGACGAAAAATATCAACTTGAATTAGGATCAGACATCGAAGGCAAGCTTACAACATTCAAAGTGAAACTTTTGAGACTCCTTATAACCAATTGGTGGTCATATATATCAGAAACATCAGCAGTTCCTACCTTCTGCTGACACAATCGAGAACACTGGATCTTTTTTCTATACGCCTCTAACTTTCACAAAATTGATGACTAACTAAACCCTAATTCATACTTCACCTCCAGTTACTCCTGAAATAATGATCGGCAATAAAATGATTCCCGGAAATGACTAGGGGATTCCCTCTGAAATATGCCTCATTCTAATCCAGAAACAATCTTTTTTCCTTTCCATCATCCATTATGGCAGGACAGAAAAACGACCAGTTATTATGTTGGAAGAATAAGATTGGAACGATATATCACAGGGTAACATCTCCGGCTCATGTTGAAAGAATGTCAGGTATTATATTTCGAGCCATTAGTTAATCGGGTTGTCCCATTTGTGTTTTCTGCAAATCGACCTCACGAGACCAGCGGGTAAGTTATATTGTTGAAGAGCCATTTGGATTGATCTTCAGGGTCGGTTTGGGTTTTCAGAGAGAATTGAAACGTTTGTACATATACTGCTTTTCAAATGATAGGGATCTCTGAATTTTTTGAACATATAAATAGTATTCTGAAATGTGTGTATGTAACTGACTGAGTACATAAAAACACATTGGCAGTTTTCTAACTTTTGAAGAGCAGTATACAGGGTGATTCACCGGGATGGCCTATTAGACGTTTATGGAGAACTAATCATAACTTTGAGCTGAAAATTTGCATATCGGGGTTTGAGAATATGATCTTTCTCCCTGAAATATTTTCAGATCTCTACAACTTCCGGTATTACCGGAAACAGACTTCTACTTCCTTATTTCAAATAGCACACCCAGTATATTATTGCATCATTAGATAGCTTTTTAGATGGCAATTTCAGCAATATGCCATACCTTGGGTAGAAATTCAAAGGTTAATGAGTTATTGGGATTCTTATGAAATAAAAGGTGGCGATGAGGATTCACATTTTTTTGAATATTCCAGCAGAAAAAGCTGTTTTCGAGAAAAAAATTTTTTTTTTCGATTCCGCAAATACGTAGTATTATAAGACTGTTTTCGGCTTGGACCAAAAATGTACAGGGTGTTTATAACAGGATCATGAACTTGGACAACTCAAATTCATCAAAACTCAAGATTTTCAAATTAGAACCTATATTTTTTATTATTTCAGTCGATACTTCGTCCAAAAATAGTGGGGGTTACTTAAGCAAACCCTATACCTAAAATGAATACTTTAAGAGTTATCGAGGAAGAACTTTAAATGAGGAAAAACCGTTATTTATAACTATGTGGAGTAGTCTGCGATATCCGAACAACACAGAAAGAAACTAAAATACTATGTTTTCATAACTAAATTTGACATATCAAGAATTATAATGAATTATTCGTAATTGAAAATTGTATTGGTTTATGGATTTCTCAACAATCCCAACGAAAAATTAATTAAAATTCATAAAATGTAAAATTTAGTTATCCAAACATCGAATTTTAGTTTCTTTCTGTGTTTTCTGGAAGTAACAGACAGTTATTAACACAGTTACAAATAGCAGTTTTTCCTCATTAGCAGTTTTTCCTCATTTGAAGTTCTTCCCCGATAACTCTTGAAGTATTAATTTTAGGTATAGGGTTTGCTCAAGTAACAACCACTATTTTTGTACGTAGAATCGACTGAAATAATAAAAAATATAGGTTCTAATTTGAAAATCTTGAGTTTTGATGAATTTGAGTTGTCCAAGTTCATGATCCTCTTATAAGCACCCTGTACATTTTTGCTCCAAGCCGAAAACAGTCTTATAATACTACGTATTTGCGGAATCGAAAAAGAAAAAATTGTTTTCGAAAAAAGGTTTTTCTGCTGAAATATTAAAAAAATGTGAATCCTCAGCGCCACCCTTTTTTTCATAAGAATCCCAATAACTCATGAACCGTTGAATTGTTACCCAAGGTCTGGCATATTGCTGAAATTGCCATCAAAAAAGCTATCTTATGATGCAATAATATACTGGGTGTGCCATTTGAAATAAGGAAGTAGTAGTCTGTTTCCGGTATAACCGGAAGTTGTAGAGATCTGAAAATATGCCCCCAATATGGAAATTTTCAGCTCAAAATTATGATTAGTTTTCCATAAACGTCTAAAAGGCCATCCCGGTGAATCACCCTGTATATGCAAGGCATATTCAGAGAAGAGACTTAGATGTCTTCGGTCAGGGGCGGCAAATTATGGGAGAGAATGAGAATTTTGACTTTTGCAATAACTTCTTATCGAGCCCACCAGCATTCGAGTCTGAGAGTCATTAGCTACTGATGAGATCAATTTCGAGGATTCTTCTCTTCAATTGCAATACTAAACTGATCTGGAAATGTTTCTCACCAATCAATTTACGTATTCAGCGCTTCTCAGGGGTCCCACATAGCCCTAATCTGGGGCATCTCGCTTCCTTGAAGGTATCAACGATACTCTACATAAATGAAATGGTTAGAATGAAAAGTTTCTCCTTTGTATCAGCTTTGAGTTCAATACCCGAGCCCCATGAAACTAGTAGGCATTAGCTACAAATGGGGTCAACGTAATGATGAGCATTCTATAAGACATAAAGTGCATAAATGCATACATGCAGTGGGTTTCGCTATAATTGCTGTTTTTTATCGGTCAGTTTTTGTGATTTATTGCCTTTGAAATCAACCCCTAGCCTAAAAGCTTTTGGGTCTGAGAGTCATCAGCTACTAATGGAATCAATTTCGAGAATTTTACATTGAAATTGCGTTGCTCAAGCGATCTGAGTATTTTGCTCGCCAATCAGTTTACGTATCCAGCGCTTCTCAGGAGTTCCACATAGCCCTCATCTTGGGCATTTCGTTTCCTTAAAGGTATCAACAATACTCTTCATGAATTACATAGGTAGAATGGAATTTTTCTTTATTTAATTAGCTTTGAATTCAATCCTCATGCCCATAAATCTAAAAGACATTAGCTACAAATGGGTTCAATGTAATCATGAACATTCGATAAGAGATAAAGTGCACAGACACATGCCACATGCATGCAGTAGGTTTTGCTATAATTGCTGTTCTCAATAATTTTTATAGTTCAGTTCTTGTTTTTGATGGGCTTTAAAATCGGCCCTGAGCCTAAAAGCTTTTGAATTTTAGACCCATTAGCTACTAATGGAACCAATTTCGAGGATTCTTCTCTTCAATGGCGTTGCTCAGCTGATCTGAGTATTTTTCTCGCCAATCAGTCCCACATAGCCCTAATCTGGAGCATCTCGCTTCCTTAAAGGTATCAACGATACATAACATAAATTCAATCGTTAGAATGAAGAGTTTCTTTTTTTTATTGAATTTGAAGTGAATCCCCTAGCCTATGAGCCTAAAAGACAAAAGCTATAAATGGGGTCAACGTAATGATAAACATTTGATAGGAGATAATATCCAGTGCGGCGCAGGAATCCCACATAGCCCTAATCTAGGAGTTAAGTTGTATATTGTTGACCCCAATCCTCAAAACCTTCAAGAGTAATAGTGATTTGCAGGGGGACATCAAAATGATATAGGTATGTAACTCTTCCAACATCTTGTATAAGTACAAAAACGAATGCAGAGATTTTTCGTTGTGTTGCTTCACTGATCTGCCAAATTTTCTGACTAATAGGTTTACATATCCATCACGGCTCGGGAGTCCTAGGTGCACGGGTCAATGGAATGGTATACATATACAGGGTGGCCATTTGAAAACGAAACAGACGAGATTACAGACGAAATAAAGTTTTTCGATAGAAATGCTCGGACAGGTCGATTTCTGTTTCGAGGGGGACAACTTAAGATGTAGGTTACGGACGCATAGCGCTTCAACCCTTGCTACTACAACCCTCACCCCCAAATTTTGAATAGGGAAGATGGGGTGAGTGATACCTCATTTGAAAGGTATTTTTATATACTGATTTCAGCACAGTAATTGTTTTTTCATTTTATGCATTAGTTCTCGAAATATTCTTAACTAAGTATTTGAAAATGAAGTGGTGTTTTCATGGCACTTGTAGTGTTTTGTGAAAAATCGACATTTTGAGCTTCAAAACAACCATGACTGTGGCTTCCTTCCTAACTAACTAACGCATGAATATTTCGAGAACTAATGCATAAAATGAAAAAACAATTACTGCGCTGAAATCAGTATAAAAATACCTTTAAATTGAGGTATCACTCACCCCATCTTCCCTATTCAAAAATTGGGGGTGGGGGTTGTAGCAGCAAGGGTTGAAGCGCTATGCGTCCGTAACCTACATCTTAAGTTGTCCCCCTCGAAACAGAAATCGACCTGTCCGAGCATTTCTATCGAAAAACTTAATTTCGTCTGTAATCTCGTCTGTTTCGTTTTCAAATGGCCACCCTGTATAACAAAAGTTTGCTAGAACACAGTTCAATTTCAGTAATTTCCACAAACGCATGCAGCGATTTTTCGTTATAATTGTGTAGCTCAATCAATCTATCTATATCTATCTAGCGCTGCTCAGGATTGCCACATAGCCCTAATCTAGGACGTATTTCCCCAACGATTCTCAACATATTTTTTTTTATTTAATCTTTGGAAGCACCGAGCCCTAAGCCTTCAAGTGCAAGAGTCCATTAGCTACAAATGGAATTAATTGCAGGGGTCAACGAAATTATATACACATGTGATAAAAGTGTTCGCCCATTCACAGTTCCATCACGTACAAGTGCACAAATGCATGCAGCGATTTTTTGTTTTAATTGCGTCGTTCAACCGATCAGCCAATTTTTCTTGTAAATCAGTTTACAGATCCAGGTCTGCCTCGCTTTGCTTCAGTTGACGTCCCCACCGGAATTGTTGATCAAGGGATGAAATGGCCCATCATTACCCTCATAATTGATTTTTCCGATGGTGTTCCAAATGGAATGCAACATTTTCACGTGGAACGAAAGGTAGCAATTCGGTTCGATTTCGGTCCTATACATCGCCAGAATACGTCATAAATCAATAGGATCGTTTTAAGGGTTCTCTACATTGAGGATTTCGCGCCCTACAGAAATTTCGCGATGATGTGAATGCAAGGCAGCGTGATTATCTCCTGAGCGATTTCAAACAGAAGGGCGATAAGAAATTTATTTTTTGATGGCACGGTTTGGCCCCCTTTTTGATGGATTATGTTCGTTACTTTTCTTTTCATAATGGAATAATAGGCCTACCCTTGAAGCTTTTTCAACTTTGCTGTGATAATCAATTCGAACCGGGACTATATTATTGTAGAGAAAAATTCGAGTTTTTTTCATCGAATGGTCAATTTCTCCTTATTGAAATATTTTACAATTCCAAGTGCTCTCATTATATGTATGATTTCATTCAGAAGAATATTGAAAAAGAATACCGAATATTTCCGAGATATCAGTCACTCTTTCCCTACCCGAGAGATGGAGTCCTGGACTACGTAATCTCGGTGAATCGGTACTGCTCGAGATAAAGACCTAACCGTGCTGGGACAAAGTCAGCATGCTTTGCTATGGAGATGGATGGAGTATTTTACATTATTTTCTCATTGATCTCGTGATGAATCACAGCAATTCCTCTAGAGAGGGTTCTCCTTCGAAACTCGATGAAAGTGCCTCGCCTACTATATTTTCTTCGAAAGTTAGGGAACTCTGAATTTTTTGAAAATAAATAATGAATAATAAATAAATAATAAATTTATTCGTTCGAAAACTACAAGTAAACTTAAACAACATCCGTATATAATGTTTTGAATTGTATGTATATATAACTTGGTACACAAAAACATATAGGGAGTTTTTGTGGTTATATTTGTAGGATTTCATATATGCCTACTTATGCGTTTCGTCCCTGGTACACACACCGGACTCATCAATGTGACTTTGGTATATTTGTGTGTGCCGTGTCCCAGACGCTTGGGAAATTTATTATTATCGGGAGCCGCCGGGACTCGAACCCGGCACCTTGTCGCATTTCGGTGAGTGAATCTACACTCTTAACCTCTAGGCCACCGCCACATATTCTTACTTTACTATGCCTCTTAAAACAATTATGTCAAAAGAGTACATAAATATCAATATTTTCTGAAGTTTCTTTCTTCTGAAGAGCAGTATAGAATAAGAAAAAAATTATAATAAAATGGCACTAATGCGTCAATTGCGACTTTGGAGAACACATATAATATATTGAGATTTTTTTAATGAATTTTCATTTATTGATTCTTCGGAACAATATTCTTCAGGAAACGAAAAATTATAAAGAAATAATAACTGCAAGCCAAATCATGAAAGGATGTTTTCCATTCCAAATTTTCAGGTCGATTCGAGCCTTTTATTCGATTTGATATTTTTTTTAGAAATGAATGCTTTGACTTCTTGTCATTCATTCGAAAAATTCTTTACACAAATCCGATTGAAACTCCTAATTCTTGAAACAGAAAAAAAATTGATACGATAATCTCATCATCGACTCAATCACTAGCGGATCAATATTGAAAATAGACCACAGAGGACTAAGATTCACGATAAGCTGGTGACAAAGGAACCTCTAGATCAAAGTGAACTAATATAGGACAAATAATACCGGCTTATTATAATACTCGTATAAATCAGTTACATCTGCCAATTATTCGATGATTATCAAGGAAAACTAACCGCACCTAACCTAATTGAATTCACTTCCTCTCCCTATTTGACTATTACCAAGGGAACCATTAGGATTTCTCAGGCGATTATACTTACACGAATGTGATTGCGCAGCTTGGTTTATGCAAAATACTACATGGCTATATGGCAACATCAATTCACATTGTGATTGATACCATAACTGGCCGAGCCAAGCGAGATTAGTATTGTTTATTGTTATGTAGTCCAGACCTAAGAGTTGTCCTACCAGTTTCGATTTATTAGCTCGCGATTGTGTCAGCCTCAACATGTATGGCTGTATTGATTTCGAATTTTTCCCTTTCAGTAGATAAAATAAAAACCTATACTCATAATGAAGCAGTAGAAACTGGTGTATCTACATATCATGAAATAAGTAAAAATAAGGAGAGCAATTAGGTGAAGCTATCGAGTGTAAAATCTATCCGATTTCGGGGTCACTTCTTTTTCTGATGTATACTAACTGACGAAGAAACTGCAACACCCAGGAGGAGCTGTTCAAATTTTAAATTATTTTTGGTAGAACATAGATAGTATAGCAAAGAATAAATTATTGAAATTTGAAGGAAAAAACGAAGGGTTTACAATTTTTTTTAATACATTTGTTAATAATGTGTTTGTCTACCGCGATTATCTTTACCATAGTGAAGGATAGTAAGCCAGTGTAGTGCTTTCTTCGATTTTGTTGATGTTGAGCGCCATCTAGTTCTACTCACGTTCAACTCGAATTTTACTGTCAAAAATTGGTCCGTAAAGTGGAGCCCTCTGAAAAAATTGGTGTTATTTTGAAGAACTGAAATATTTGAAATAGAGTGGTCAGAAGATTTCTATATTTTGATATTTTTTCTGCTCTGTAATAAGCATTTACGCCAGTGGCGTGTATTTGTGATAACATAATAATAACATAAAAATTGTTGGCAATGTCATGCGACCCCTTTTCAACCACGCCACTGAATGAATTATCGTATTATTTCTGCGCCATCTATAGCTCATGATTCAGTGCCATCTATTATCGAGTTACTTCTCCAAATCCAACTACAGTAGCGACCTCTGGTGACTATTTCCTTGCCGTCAAACGGCGGTTGGCTTACTGTCCTTTCCTTATACTATGTCTTTACCTTCCCCAACACGTCTCGGCATTGATGCAATAAGATGGTCTATTTCTTATCGAGGTATACTATCCCAAGCTTCCTGTACTTCATGTCTCAGAGCCGCCAAAGCCGTAGAAGCTAGGTTAAATTTCCAAGCCTTCTACCCATGATGTTCCAAAATGCTCTATGAGCGAAAGATCGCGGGATATAGGCTGCCATGGCAAAAGATTCACATGGATCGCCTCGAAAAAGTTTACATGAGGTCGGGCATTATCTTGTTGAAATATTGCATTCTCGAGTCGGTTTACGTAAGAGAGAACATATTTCTCACCGACGTCGTCTAACCCTTCTTCAGTCATCATATGCACCCAAGGAGAATCGAGATTCATCAGAAAAGACCACCTGATGTCATTCCACATTTCAATGTTGACGTCTTTGGATTTCCTCGAACAGCTGGTTCATTGAAAAATTTAAAAAACTTGCAAAAGCGACTACAATATTCAAGTAACAAAAATTGTTCACATGAAAAAACCTTCACGATTTTTTTCTCCAAATTCAATCATTTATTCCTTTGCTATACTATCTATGTTTTACCAAAAAAAAATTTAAATTTAAACAGCTCCTTCTGAGTGTTCTTTGTCAGTTAGTATATTTCCGTTTATTTCTTATGAAGGATATCCTCTTCAAATTATTAAGTTTATGTGTGTTCCGTTGAGATAAGACTGATTGGTGGTCGATATTCCGAATATTTCTTATTATGAGTAGAAGGATTGTTCAAAGTGGATTACTCCTTAAATAATTTTGTAGTTTTAGAAACTGACAAACAAACGGGGTTGAGTGTGAACACAGCCTTTGCTAGGTTTTTCTTATATTTTTTCAGCATTGTCAAAGTACATTCAATGAAAAATAAAGTCGATTTATCATTACTTTTATATGTATATAGCTATATGCGGTCCCCAAAGGCGCAATTGGAGGATAACTGAATGAGCAATCGAAAGCTCCCGGCTTCAAAGCAGTTCATTTCTCATTCTTCATCAGTTCTTGTAGGCAAGGTAAAGGTGTTTTCTCATTTCTTATTCCTTGTTCCAGAAAACTCCTTCGAGCTACAATTCGAGCAAACAAAGCTGGCTATTTCCTATGGATAGGAAGCGATTCCTGGGGCGCGAAAGTTCATCCCGTGAGAGATCAAGAATGGGCAGCCGAAGGAGCAATTACGATTCTCCCACATCGCAATGCAATAAAAGGTAAATATCAGCATGATTTATGAATAATGCAAATCCAGGGAAACGCTTCTTGATAAGTGGGTACAGCCACCTTCCGAATAGCCCAGATATTCAGCTCGTCAGATTTGACTGAAAAGGGGACGTCAGTCGGAAACATTGGTCCATATCATGCAGTCTATCCTCTCTGCAAATCGGATATGTGGGCTCAAAGAATGATAGGGCTGCGATCGTGAACGTGTGTAGATCAAAGGGCGGGCATAGATGAAGGGACCATTTTCATACACGTCTTTTCGGTTATGAGAAAAAATGGATTGATCTGCCTAATAATTCTGAGCTTGTTACAATAAGCCGAAAGTTGTTCGTGGCATATACGGGCGATGTAACTGATCCAATTAGATTTTCTTCAGAAACGATCTCCTTTATGCCAGTTCTCGGTAGTTTTTTGAGCCCTTTTTCCCCGTACTGTGCTTTGAGTCATTTCGCCACCATGTCTGTGTTTTTTTGATATTGAGCAGGTCACATGTTGGTTCAAACTATCTTGCTGTAAAGTTTAATAGCAAGTTGCCAGAATATTGGAGATTGCTTCCTTTGGAGCTAAGCTCACTGAATTTTTGAAATCTCATGCGTTGTCTAGCTACGATAAATTTTATGAATTGAATTTCAACTCTCCCTAATTGGTTAGTATAGTTAAATGTGAATTTTTATGTGTTGTTGATGAATTTGACATGTATATGTACAATGGACTAGTTTCCAATTTTTTGTTAAGGATTAAGTCTGAAAATTTAAGTAAAATGAAACAAAAATGTGGAAGAATCATTGAAATATCTCTAGAAATGAAAATGTTATGGGACTTTGAAGTTGCGTTTGGAAGAATAATTTCATAGTCTAGTGTGTGACGTCACGCCACTTACTCGAGGCGACTGGTATTCGCAGAGTGCTTACGAATTCATTGGTGTATAATCACTTGTGCCGTTCGTATCGTGTTTTGTTCATTACACGATGGCTGAAATAAAAAAAAATCCTACAAATATTGTGTTGTGCCTATGTGTGCAAGCACGACAATTATAAACGCCAATAATTTTTTTTTTCATGTACCAAATGGCATGAATCAAAGGAAGAAGTGGTGCAAATTAATGAGGCGTGACTTAATTGGACCTAAAGCTACTTCATACGTGTGTGAAGATCATTTCGATATAAGTACCTATCAGTACTAGCTGTCTATTTCTGATAATAAAAATACTGAGGTGTAAGTTGGTTTGAAATAAGTTATTGAGTAAAAATAACTTTGTCCTTTCACGAAGCCTTCTTCCATTATGGTGACATAAAAACAAAACTCGAGTTAAAACTACACTGTAGAACTACAAACGGCGCGAGAGCCTTGGCGCGGCTTAGTATTTAAACGTAATTTATGGTGTAGCGATCACAGGGAAGTGGCGTGACGTCACAGACGAGTCGGAGACCAAAGACCTTCCGCGCTAAAATACGTAAATTTGAATAATCTATTTCTCAGTCATTTATTGATGGATTTTCAAAATTTTTTCACTGATTTATCAGTTTTGCTCTATATTTTAATTCTATCGTGTCAAATATAGTATTATCGACATCACTAAACTAGTCCATTATGTATTTCTAAACAACAATGAACTTGAACTTGAACTACAAATAATTGTGTCCAAAACTCTATATATGATATTATATTAATTGTACTTAGTGTATATTGTATTTGACCATATTGACTGTACATAAGAAATTATTATTATTTTTTTTTACAATTCAATTATATTCAATTGTAATTTTATGACGTGTCAAGACTCTTGTATTGAGTGATTGATGAATAGATTATCTATCTATCTATGTTCTTAGAATTATGTCTCAGGAGTTGTTCGAATGAAACAAAATTCATTTCTATGTTCAATGTTTTGAATACCAATAAAATTGGAAATTAATAATTTTAGGATAATATTTTATAACCTCGTTCAACTTATTTCAAGTTCTTTAATTCGGAGAAAACATTTTGGACAGATATGCATGTCAAATGATAGGAAAATTAACTATTTAGAATCCATTGAAACTTATAACTTAGAGAACAGAAATAGTTTCAAAATTACGAATGAACAAATAGAACTTTGTTATTCCAAATATTCAACGCGTTCAAATAATACCTGGAATTTATGATTTGTTTATCTATTTCACAGAATAGTAAGGAAGGAGTATATGGCTTCACTCAGTTATCTCAGTCAAATTTGCCAAGGAAGTCTTTCTTTCAGTTAGCCTACTGTGGTCTCAACTTCAAGTTGATGACAAGTCATTAGTTTGTGAACTCAGTGAGTTTTTTCACTATAAGACACTGCCAAATGTATGGTTACAAAATGTAATCCTCAAATTATTAATTTCTTGGGTAGTTGAAATGTAGAATGTATAAAAGTTGATTTATTCATGACAACTATCAATAAAATATAAGCAATATAATATATATCGTCGGCTAAGAGTGAAAATCTGCTATGTCCATAATGAACAATTTTACAGGGCTGTCTGTTCGAAATGTAACCACGTTCTACCTTCCTTTTCCGCGTACTAACGTACTTCGATTTTCGCCTCTGTTCAGAATGTGTCAAGATTTTTGCAATGTTCAGAATATTTTAGACATTTTTTGCTGTACTCATTTTGATATAAAAAGGGCTGTTTTAGAGTCGCAATTTCTTTAAGAAGCTATCTGTATATATACTATTTAGTATTGTTTATTGTTATTTTGTATTTTTCCCCATTCTGTAATTGGCTTAGGCTGTAGATGGGTGTAGTAATTAAATAAATAAATAAATAAATAAATAACATTTCCAAACTCCATCTCAACAATGAAATATTCAAGCAGATTTTCGAAAAACCTAATATTTCAGTGATAGCTATCGGACGCGAATCACGGAAATATTGGAAATTTTTTGTCAATATTTTCCTTGTATTCTCTATGGTCTTTGTGACGCTATCGACGCGAAATTTCTGCCAGTTTTTATCAAAGACTATACGTCCAGTAACATTTCCCTATTGTTACTTCAAAGAGAACGTAGATTGAATCGAATTGAATGATCACATGTCAGGGTTGCTGTGAAGTGTATCAGCTCTCCCACACACATAAACAGTATGAACGACAATTTCTTCTGATGCACCAACAATGTTGTCACCCATACTTCACTGAGCACCAATATTGCAAACGATGTTCGGCATTCTCCAATCTACCAACTTCATATAGATGGATGTTGGTCCTTTGAGGAACTCTTGTTAACAATGATGAGGTTACCATTTTGTATTCCACAGTTGAGGAATTCCAATAGCGTAGCTGTTCCAATTAAGAGAATTTCAGTCGACAAAAAAGCTCTACATTTTTGTTTTGAAATGTGTAGTATCCAAATATCGAAAAAATATCGCTGTATCGAGACCATTCTAGCAGTAGGATATATGCAGGGCCGTTGCCAGGAGCGGCATACCGGACATTTCGCCGGGGTGCCAAATTTTAGGGACGCAGAGTCAGTTAACAAAACAAGACTTTTTGCACCTTTGAGAACTAGGTTTTCTCTTTACTATAGTCTTATAAATAGAGTGTCGTACTTTGAAACAATGCAGGACTATAAATTTGACAAGGTGATTTTAAATTGAAAAATACACTGCGCAAATGAATTAACGCACATTATGGAAATCTCAAATTCATTCTACAACTGAAGGTGTTCTCAATGATAATTATTTTTATCAGAATTATGCATGCATATGTTATCCACTTTCAACGTTTTTCTTCAATGCATATGTTTTCTCCCAGCAGGAATAAAAAAAATGAGAGTATCAGATTTTGAATGTATTGGCTCCATTCTGAAATCAGTTGTTCTCGATCAATTCTAGTGATCAACACCTTCAGTTGTAGAATAAATTTGAGATTTCCATAATGTGCGTTAATTCTTTTGCGCAGTGTACGATTTTATATGAAATTGAAAAGATGTCTGAGGGGAATCACATAGGCTCCTTCGGGGAAAATTCGTATAGATTAGGCAAATTAGTGAAATACTATTTTTCCGGTGCGCTAAAATGTCTGACGGCGGCCCTGGATATGTAAAAATGTATGCATTTTCATCCCAAAACTGATGCTTCTTCTACATTCTGTAGTCTCAGAAGCAAAAAGATCAAGAATCATCCTGACCTGGTTTGGGTTCATCAAGTTTTTACAGTCAGGGTTTGAGAGCATAGATCCTCCTCCAGAATGTTTAGGAGAAAAAAACGAAACTGCGATTTTGCTGAAACATTTCAATTTGTCGCCAGTTTTGTTCATATTTTCCCATGAGATTTTGAAAAGAGGGACAAGAGGACGGGAAAACAATATTGGGAATTTCGCTATAGAAAAGACAAATGCATTCATACATATTCATCCAGTCCTGCAAGTTGAAAATTGAGTAGACATCTGCAGTTGAATATTTAAGTGAACGTGTCCGTTCGGTTATTTATAGTATATTCACCCCCTCAGAGAGTTGAGGCTCATGTCTACCGTAATATCACCTTATATCCATTCAAATCTCCGGATATTTCGATTTTGCCTGTTATTTATTATACGGAAGATGAATGTCCTTGTCTAAATCACTTTTACTATCTTCCAGTTTATCTTCGAACGAGGGCGTAGATCTTTTTTTTCTCGGGGGGTAATCGAAAAAATGTTTTATGATGACATTGTTTACTTATGTCTATAATGTGAGAAAAAGAAGTTTGATAAGGTTTGAAACAAATTACTCTAAATAATTTTTTTAAAGGGTGGTTTTTTAAAGCTATAGAACTTTAAATTGCAATAACACAACGATGGATTATTCGATTGACATGAATTTCATTTATCCACAAGATAATCTTGTGGCATTACATTTTAAATATGATTTCTGGCATATGACCGCCACGGCTGGCTCGGATGTAGTCCAATCTGGACGTCCAATTTTCGATGACTTTTTCCAACATTTGTGGCCGTATATCGACAATAACACGGCGAATGTTGTCTTCCAAATGGTCAAGGGTTTGTGGCTTATCCTCATAGACCAATGGTTTTACATAGCCCCACAGAAAGTAGTCTAGCGGTGTTATCTCACAAGATCTTGGAGGCCAATTCACAGGTCCAAAACGTGAAATTAGGCGGTCACCAAACGTGTCTTTCAATAAATCGATTGTGGCACGAGCTGTGTGACGTATTGCGCCGTCTTGTTGGAACCACAGCTCCTGGACATCATGGTTGTTCAATTCAGGAATGAAAAAGTTAGTAATCATGCCTCTGTACCGATCACCATTGACTGTAACGTTCTGGCCATCATCGTTTTTGAAGAAGTACGGACCAATGATTCCACCAGCCCATAAAGCGCACCAAACAGTCAGTTTTTCTGGATGTTACGGTGTTTCGACATACACTTGAGGATTAGTTTCACTGCAAATGCGGCAGTTTTGTTTGTTGACGTAGCCATTCAACCAGAAGTGCGCTTCATCGCTAAACAAATTAAAATGGACGTAGTGCGCGATAAGTATTCCGCACAGAACCATTATTTTAGAAATAAAATTGCACTATTTGCGAGCGTTGTTCAGGCGTGAGTCTATTCATGATGAATTGCCAAACCAAACTGAGAATAAATCACTTGACAACTGTTGACTCGGTCGCCATTTTGAACAGTAATGCCATTTTAAAGTTATATACCTCGAAAAAAAACACCCTTTATTACCAATTCGACTGTTCTTATCTTTTACTGGGTGTTAGTGAATTGGAGTTACAAAGGAAAATGTGAGATTTCTTGGATATTTTCGCGAATAAAATTGCCCATAACAATGAGCCCGCTAATGCTTTGTTTTTTCCTTGTAGTCCTACTTTTTTGTGATGTTTCTCCGGTTTATCGAATCTTTATTAATCTTCGCTACAGAGTTGGTATATAAGTACCAAAACTTATAATTTATTCATTTATCACAGCTACCTAACTGGACCTTTAATAATAATTTTCCTGAGAATTACTATGGAGAGCTGTTTGAATTTTTTTCTCGAAATCGATTGCAGATACGACAAAACTTTAACTACCTGTACTGAACCAGAGTGTCTTTTCAAATCTTTCTAAACTACCAGTGGTTCACAAAAAAATTATTTTAAAGGAAAGAAGCGGGATCCCTTCCAGAAAAAATTCACCCTGTAGATTTGTATTCAAAATTAGGATATCACATGATGAAAACTTTAAATTGGAATATATATATGCCAATTCAAGTTAAATATCTTGTGAAGGGAAAGTGCCATTAGAGAAAAACTTGAACTTTAACACCTGTATCTCAAAAACAAAGCGTTTGCGGACCATGTTATAAGACTTTTTTTCTTGAATTGATCCTAGAAATCTGTCGTTTTCAATTGTACCTCCAATTTAGGAACACCCTGTAGATATAGTCAATTCAAAATGATGTATTCACAAATAAATTGCTACTTGAATGAAACACAATAAATTGTACAACACAGCGCAGACAAACAATTTTTCGACGCGATTTACTCAGTTCAGTTCTCTGATAACTACAGTATTGAAATTTTGTGACGAGAATGATACAAAAAACCAAAAACAACGGGCACCCCCCCTCTCCATTTCTACGCCCTTATCTTCGAAGTTATTCCTTTTCTTGTGAATAATCACTCAATGTTTTCACCACAGCTGAGAACTATGATAGCATCGGTTAGAATTTTATTAGTTTTGAAACCTGGAAACTAAACATTGTGGGGCTCCTCAGGGGTCTATTATTTAGTTATTTATAAGGATGGAACAAATATCCCAATTTTCCTAGAGGACATTATCTTATGTGTCATTCCAATGACTTTTATAGTTTATAGCCGAAGAAAAACGTGCTAATAAATGTATTTAACGACATATATTAGCTTCCGCAATGAAATTTTAGATTCATAAAAATACATGTGGCCACAAAAAGACGGAAATATTTCTACAAAGAACGCTACATTACGACAACAATAACGCTGTTTTGTGAGGCACCGATAAAGGAATTATTTCAACGGTAACAGTTCAGCTGTACTTTATGAATCATTATATTTTGATGAGACTCAGGAATATACATGCGTTTATCTGGAAAAAAATCTTTCGCAGCATTAGTTTCACTTCGAAATTCCATATACAGGGTCCTGCAACAGTGCCTGTTTTTCTATAGCTGCCAAACCAGACGTTTTAGAAATTTAGTTGAAAAGCATTCCCTTTGTACTTTTAATTCTGCATCTCTGGGAATTATTTTCTGATATACAGGTGTTCCCAAATAAAATTATTCAACAAATGATTGATTTCTTAAATGGAACATCCCTCATATTTTTGCACTTTTTCAATGCTCTTCAAAACCTCTATCATGATGCAAAATATTAGGGATATTTTTTCAACGGTACGGATCTTATTCAGAAAAAATTGCAAAATTTCGATGAAACAGTAGTTCGGTAAAAGCCCTTTACCGATTTCCAGAAGCGATATAAATGTGAATTTGATTAGAATTTCTTTTAACTGAAGAATTTGCCTAGTCATCGTTCGTAAATAATCAACCTCTTTTATACAGGGTGTGCGTTATCAATGTCCAGATATGAAGAATTCCAAATTGTTTTTTCTCGATTTTTTCAAATGTAACACCCTGTATTGTTTTCCATGATGATGTACACAGTTTAAAACCTTACGTTTTTCCAGAAGTAACCTTAGGAGTTTTTTCACTCCTCTGTCCAGCAGACACGAAAAATTACATATCAACCAAAAATTTCAGGAATAATGAACATAATAACTAACGGATATTTTAAATGAGTCACACAATGAAACCAAACCGAATGAACAATTTTTGAAAAACTTCAAAACCCTTCCAAAATCATAATCCTTGAAGTTCAACATGAAAATGATAATATTTCTCCGAATTCCGAATGAGTAACACATACATAGGTATTATTGGTAATTTGTGTATTCTAACGATTTCACACTTTTATCGGCATCCAAAAAAATTATTATTCATTAACTTTTTTCTTTGTCATTTTCAACGCCCGTTTGTTTTTATATCCAATATTTGAATAAAATTTTCCGTTCTGATTTCATTTTCCGTGCCTGCTGTATGCAGGAGTGAAAATAGCCCTTTGGTTACTTCTGAAAAAATGTAAGGTTTGAAAATGTGTTCATCATCATGAAAAAAAATACAGGGTGTTACATTTGAAAAACTCGAGAAAAAACAATTTGAAATTCTTCATATTTGGACATTGATAACGGACACCCTATATAAAAGAGGTTGATCATTTAGGAACGATGACTAGGCAAATTCTTTAATTAAAAGAAATTCGGATCAAATTCATGTTTCTATCGCTTATGAAAATCGGTAGAAGGCTTTTGCCGAACTACTGTTTCGAAATTTTGCAGTTTTTTCTGAATAAGATCCTTACCATTGGAAAAATATCCCTAATATTTTGCATCATGATAGAGGTATTGAAGAGCATTGAAAATATGCAAAAATATAAGAGGTGTTCCATTTAAAAAATTACTCATTTGTTGAATAATTTTATTTGGTAGCACCCTGTATATCAGAAAATAATTTCCAGAGATGCAGAATCGAAAGTACAAAGGGGGTGCTTTTCAACTAAATTTCTAAAACTTCTGGTTTGGCAGCTATGGAAGCCTAAAACACTATTGCAGGACCCTGTATTCTATTAGTAATGGAACAATATTGATTGCAAAAGTTGTCACGATTGTTGACATTGCTAAAAATTCAGAATGAAAAATATTATGCTCGTTTCGTGGAATTACACAGGCACAATACACAATTCTATTAATGCAATTGAAGATGAAATATTCAACTGACAGATTCAATCAAATCATTGAATTAATTTTAGTTCGGCTAATTTCAATTTAACGCATTCTCTATACTGTTTCGATCAATTGATACTTGACAATTTTCCACGAAACAGTTTTATTGGCTCTTTTGAAACTCTGATAAATTGTTTTCCACGAAAACCAATCGAGTTTTCATTCCACACAAAGATTCATTTATTTCCGAATCGGTTTCTTCATTGTATTCGCTAGTACATTTTTTACTTGAATCAAAATGAACAAAATGCCAGCACGACAAAATATGAGCATTCATGGAATAACTGATTGTTTCCTTTTCAATGAACATGGTTGCTATGTTATGCAGTGACGGCTCGTCAGACAGAGACTGGCTTCATCAGTCTGAAATTAAACTGCCCCTCATGAGTTAGGGATATTGACTTAAATTCCAAAAAAATTAAGTTTGAATGAGATTTTTGTGATGAAAATTCATATTAATATGATTTCAAGTTGCAGGAAATAAAATTAATTTTAGCCTGTAGGTCTGCAGCATATACAGGGTGGTTAAGACAAATCGAGTAGAATAAGGAAATTTTATTCTCAGAGAATTCAAGCATTTTAAGACTATCAATACAATGTATGGCCTCCACGGGCATCAATAACAGCTTGACATCTTCTTTGCATACTACACACGACGTTGTAGAACATTTCTTGAGGAATTTGGTTCCATAAACGGGGCAGAAGCTTTCTCAGATCATTTAAGGATTCTAGGGTAGGTTGATGATTTATCTAATCTTCTTTGGACCATATCCCAAGCATGTTCTATGCAATTCAAATCAGGTGAGTGCGGAGGTATCGGTAAATGTGGAATACCAAGCTCCTTGCGCGCATTCTCAACTATGGCTGCACGGTCTAGCGTTATCATCTAGAAATTGAAAAGTTTCACCAATAGCAGCGTGAAAATTTGGCACAACATTGTCAATGACATGCTCCCTATAGTGTAAGGCGGCCATATTCCCAGGACAAATGTGTAGATCTGTGCGCCCGTTGAAACATTTACCGGCCAATACCAAAACACTACCCCCTCGGAATGGATGGACTTCTTGGACATAGCGACGGTTACGGGGTATGCGTGGAATTGTCCCTTATTCTTCGAGAATCTGAAAATCGTCCATATCTGGATTCATCAGTGAAAAGGACACTACGCCAATTATATGTTGCCTTGCCCATTCCAGTCTTTGACGCTTATGGTCACGTGTTAATGGTACACCTCTTAATGGACGTTTAGAACCTAGATTCACCTCTCTCAATCGTCGTCTGATGGTTTCGATGGAAACTTGGTC
Organism: Harmonia axyridis; assembly: GCF_914767665.1. Lineage (NCBI taxonomy): Eukaryota > Metazoa > Arthropoda > Insecta > Coleoptera > Coccinellidae > Harmonia > Harmonia axyridis. Next base: position 6,979,978 of record NC_059508.1, read on the forward strand.
CCCATCTGCATTTTGAAGAGTATTCCGTAGCATTCTACACATAGATGTAGGGTTTTTTCTAGCCGATACGGTGATGAAACGATCCTGAGAAGGTGTTGTTTTTCGTCGCTCACCAAGCCTTGGTCTTTCCAACACGAAACCTGTCTTCCTGAACCTATTCCAAAGTCGAGATATCAAACTTTGGCTGACTTGAAGCCTTTCCGCTACAATAACCTAAGTTAGGCCACCCTGTAGCATTCCGATTGCCCTATCAGCCTCAGCATTCGTTTATTTACGTCTTGGCATTTTCAGAAAACTCGTTTCAATTCGAAGCCGTTGATAAACTGACTCCATTTCAAAATAAGAACATTCATGAAGCATATGCAAAGAACCAAACTTCAGAAAAAAAGGCGACCAGATTGACGAAATGTCTCATACTGATTTTTATTGGATCGATTCGAGTTGTTATTTAGTTTTAAATGATTTTACAGCGATTTTCTCGAAGATTACATACTTTTCAAAACGATTGAATACGATATCCCTAACTCTTGTGGAGCAGTATATTTTCTCTATAATATTAGGTGTAGTAAAAATAAATCCATTATTTTTTCAACACATGACTTCAGTTAACTATATCTCACGTTGTATAAGCCCGATCAGGTTATACTAGATGACATTAGAAAAATGAGATGTCGTACTAAAAACATTTCTGACAGATTTTTGATTAGTTGGCTCAATTTGGTTTGAGCGCGCGTCAAAAATGGACACTAGCAAAGAGAAAATACGCTACTTTATACAGTTTTTCTTGGAAGAAGGCAAAAATGCAAGCCAGACGGCTGAAAATGTGAATAGTATTTATGGTCCTGATACTGGAACAGCCTTAAAACATTAATTAGAGGAGGAAAATCGCCTTGTAACTGATGCATTGGTTCTAATGCCAACATTCGTCACTATAGCAGTAGCGTAACATATTTTTTTTTTCAAAAATGAAATGATCAATTCATGCTCAAAAATGTGATTTATTCATAAAAATTCTTTCGTGTTTCAAAAGGAGCAATGGTTTTCTCAGTTTAATGATTTAGCTATTGCGAAGTTATGAAAAGATCCTGATAAAGCATTCAACAATCAAATCATGATTCTCCACGCCTATGACTCGCACGCACAATCGGCCAGCTTAATTGTGATTGGTGACACTAAACTTCCATCTTTCTTGAATTCGGGATCGAGCACAAATGTTTACTTTTCCGTTCTTCTATCTATATTCTAACAGCCAATCACGCGCAATTTTGTTTTTGTCAATTAGGTTCCGGTAATTTCGACGTGAAAAGTACACCACTCACTGGAAGACCAATTGTCGATGAAATTATGGCCATTGTCGAGTCCCATCGTTATCTAAGAACTGTTTCTATTACCAAAAAGCTAAAGATTGCACGAAAAAATCCGATGTATGGGTACCATACGAGTTAACGAAACAAACCTCATTGACCGAATTTCTAACAAAATCTATCAATTCTTGAAGCGGTTTGTGTATCACTTACGACAACGTCAAGCGAAAACGGTAGTGGACGAAACGCGGTGAGCCGGCGGAAGCAGTGGCCAAGCTGAGATTGACGGCCAGGAACGTTTTGTTGGATGTCTGAGGGGACTGGCTGAGCTCTTATTACTATGAGTAGTTCTGAGCCCTCCCATCAGACGTATAACTAAACTGTCAACAACTGGACCGTCTGCAGGAAGCAAATGACCAGAAGCGACAAGCTTTGGCAGTTGGAGAGGCCACTCACATCGAAAGTGACTCGCCAGGAGCTCCAGGAGCTCGGTTGGGAGGTTCTTATGTATTCACTTCATATCTGGCACCAAGAGATTACCTTCTGTTCCTGTCCATGGCGAACAATTTTGATGGAGGAAAATTCGCTTGAACAGAGGCTTGTGAAAATCTACTGACCAAATTTTGTTTTGTTTTGTTGTATGTGTGACTGGAATGGTTGGGAACTTATTACTATGAGCAGTTCTAAGCCCTCCCATCATACGTATAACTAAACTGTCAACAACTGGACCGTCTGCAGGAAGCAAATGCCCAGAAGCGACAAGCTTTGGCAGTTGGACGGGCCACTCACATCGAAAGTGACTCGCCAGGAGCTCCAGGAGCTTCGTTGGAAGGTTCTTATGTATCCACCTCATATCTAGCACCAATAGACTACCTTCTGTTCCTGTCCATGGCGAACAATTTCGATGGAGGAAAATTTGCTTGAAGAGAGGCTTGTGAAAATCTACTTTCCCAAATTTTTATGTTTTTTTGTTTGTGTGTCGGGAGAGCCTGAGAACTTATTACTATAAGCAGTTCCAAGCCTTCCCATCAGACTAACAACTAAACTGTCAACAACTGGACCCCCTGAAGGAAGCAAATGCCAAGAAGCGGTCAGCTTTGGCCAGTTTGAGAGGCCTATCACATCGAAAGTGACTCGCGAGAAGCTCCAGGAGCTTGGTTGAGAGGTTCTTATGTATCCACCTCAAATCTGGCACCAAGAGATTACCTTCTGTTCCTGTCCATGGCGAACAATTTCGATGGAGGAAAATTTGCTTGAAGAGAGGCTTGTGAAAATCTACTTTCCCAAATTTTTATGTTTTGTTGTTTGTGTGTTGGGAGAGCCTGAGAACTTATTACTATAAGCAGTTCCAAGCCTTCCCATCAGACTTTCAACTAAACTGTCAACAACTGGACCGCCTGAAGGAAGCAAATGCCAAGAAGCGGTCAGCTTTGGCCAGTTTGAGAGGCCACTTACATCGAAAGTGACTCGCGAGAAGCTCCAGGAGCTTGGTTGAGAGGTTCTTATGTATCCACCTCAAATCTGGCACCAAGAGATCACCTTCTATTCCTGTCCATGGCGAACAATTTTGATGGAGGGAAATTCGCTTGGACAGAGGCTTCTGAAAATCGACTGTCCCAAAATTTTTCCAATAGGACGAGGGATCCTATGAGAGACGCATAATATATTATATTAATTTTAGTTCTTATTAGAAGCCAATTCTTTATATACCATCGTTGGTCGTATTTTAGAGCCTCACTTTCAATTCCCCATCAAGTCTACTTTTACTATTAATTAGGTGGTAATAATATTTTTTCAAGTGAATCCTTACCGACCTGCCCAATATAGAAAAGAAACTCCTATGCATATCACATTTCATCTTAGCAAAAATCAAGTTGCTTCCTGTTGAGATGTTGATAAATTTTCAATTCATCTCTTAAATATAAATTTTCATTTCTGAATATCCGAAATATAGTATTTCACTATAAATTATGATGAATTTTCACGTTAGTCAATGTACGTTTTGTATATTTATAGTCAATATACAGGGTCCTGCAATAGCGCGTTAGGCTTCCATAGCCGCCAAACTAGACGTTTCAGGAATTTAGTTTAGTTGAAAAGCATTCCCTTTGTACTTTCAATTCTGCGTCTCTGGAAATTATTTTCTGATATACAGGGTGTTCTCAAATAAAGTTATTCAACAAATGAATGATTTTTTGAATGGAACACCCGTATATTTTTGCATATTTTTAATGCTCTTCAATTTTGCAATTTTCTCTGGATAAGATCTGCACTGTTGAAAAAATATCCCTAATATTTTGCATCATGATAGAGGTATTGAAGAGCATTAAAAATATGCAAAAATATAAGGGGTGTTCCATTTAATAAATCGCTCATTTGTTGAATAATTTTATTTGGTAACACCCTGTATATCAGAAAATAATTTCCAAAGATGCAGAATCGAAAGTACAAAGGGGATGCTTTACAACTAAATTTCTAAGACGTCTGGTTTGGCAGCTATGGAAGCCTAACACACTATTGCAGGACCCTATATACTATATTTACTGAAATTTAAAATATGTTATTGGTTACAGAATTTGACGACTACTTCCTATCTTTGAGACCCAGAGTGGATTCAGATGTTTTCTGCAACAGCACATCCGAATATAATCTTCAACATAAGCATAATTCCAGCCTTCTCATCAACTGCAGAAATTCTTGGTTCAGGGAGTTTTGGAGTCAACATAATAACTGTAGTTTCGGCAATTCCGGACCTAGAAAATGTACTGGACACGAGAGCCTAGGCGACTATGAACAAGAAGGCTTGGTTCCTTTTGTTGGTGAGTACCTGCATTACGATTTAAAAAAATGTCAGCTTGATCTCAAGCCGTGATATATTTCTCTCTCGTTCAGTCCCTCATTTTCTCCATCGACTTTGGGTTTTTGATAGTTAATCTAGATAGTTAGTGAGGTTGGAAACACCTGTTGGTCCTGTGCCGTTCTGTGAGCTTGGACAAGACCAATATAAAGCAGCGGTCCAACAATGGGAGTGGGACAATAGAAAACCCTCTGGAGAAAGACTCCAGGTCTTGCTCAGGCAAATAAATTTGTAGTGCTTTCACCAACCTATACCAGGAAGCTTCTGAAGCTACCACAAGCTGAACTTCGAGTAATGGTGGGACAGTTGACAGGTTACCGTCGGTGCAAAGTCCTTTTTACCGTATGGGTAAGCCAGCAGATGAGATCTGCAGGCTCTGTGGAAAATAAAGTAAAAACAGCCGAACACATAGTGTGCAAATATCCAGGGTTGACTGGCCTTAAAATCACTCACATGGGAAAGTCAGTTGTGGATACTCATGAAGTTATAGCCAAGGCTCCTAAGGATGTGGTCGGTTTCATTAACCGTATCGACTGCCTCCCTGGGTTTGGATGAATAGATGGGGTTTAGAACAAAAGATCCCGGAAGGCTAACAGAGCCGCAACGATCCTGTTATTCAGTGAATAATAATAATGATAATAAGGTTGGCATTCATCACTTGATTTTGATTGTTCAAGTAATAAATTGCGCCTGTATTGTGCCAGTATTGACTAAGGCCTAGCAAACGAAGTTCTAGTTCGCATATTAAGTGAGTGTTCTTTATATAACACTAGGTACCTAAAGTTGAAATCCTTTTCTGACGTTTTCTGTCCAGCTTCAATAGGATCTGATACAATATTGATGCTTTCAGAAAATATATGGATCAATAGTCTGAATCTCTACCTTGGCTCTTAGTTGGACATGTCCTTATAACTATATGCTTTTCGAAACTCGGGTTGTTGAAGTATACTCCGCATTCTATCAATACCAAAGAAAAAAAGTTGGACTAAGCCTATTCTAAGCAGGAGCTAGAATCAAATCCAAGTTTATTCGATATTTAGTTTCTTGCTGGATCTGCAGTAACAGAAACAAAAATAACTCAGTTAGAGTATATCCCCCGATGAAGACTTTTCAATTTCAGCCCCCATTTCATAGGCGAAATTGGAAAATGTAAATCCCGAAATGGTGTGATTAACCTCTCTCAGCGTGAAGCTGCAATTCCTACGGCTCGTACTGGCAAAACGGCCGAATTTATAGAGGAAGGAAAAACACACGGAAGAGAATGCTCCTGCGCACTCTCAGAGATCATACACGTCTAAAATATAGGCTGGTGACGAAATAGGTGTTACTTTTATATTCTGTCTTTCTCAATTCTACAAGAACCTTTCGATAGAATCGAGTAATTCATACAAATTAATCCTATTTTATTCAATTCAATGAATATAAAGAACGAGGTGATGTTGATAAACTACAATCATAGTTCGTCATATCCAGTACCTAAATATTTCAAAAATTCCTATCGGCTTTGCATTTATCGCAGAAATTGAACTCCATATCGAAAAAGAGAATTTTTTCGCTCGAAAAGAGCTGAATTCACGAGAGTATCTACTCAACTAACAATGCTCAGGTTATTGTACGATTGCCAACTTCCAAGTTACACAAAGAACATACGTATCGCGTTGCAAAATGGTACGCCAAGGAAGATCGTGGCCAGAAATGTAACAGGTTTTATATCTCCGAAAAATGGATTCGAATGGAGCATTGAATGAGAAAAAATATATGAATATTCGTGTACGCCAACAAAACCAACCTGATGTGGTTTTGTTTTTTCTGTCCATCATTCGAATGGAAACGAGGGCGCCAAATTTCAAGGGCGGCATTTCAAGCTCGGTCAACAAATATCACATGTGTAGAAATGGAAAGTACCGAATGAGATTTGATTCGGTCAGCAACAACAGGAAAAATACCGACAAATAATAATCAAAAACCATCAAAGGTGCCGCATTAATAATAATGATAATAATAATAATAATAGTTTATTAAACATAAACATTGATCGCATTATAATCATAAATAACCAGATGTTGCGTTATCCCCTCATAGTGTTGTTTACAAGTTGACGCTAAAAAACCCACGCATTCATCACTTTGTCGGCGTTCGATTTGCTAATAAACATTCCCGAATTTATTGCCATTTGGGGCGGCTTCTGGATTATTTTTGTTTTCAATTCTTCAATAATCAGAATGTTGATTGCACAGAATGGAAAGCAAAATATACGAAAAACGATTTCATTTCACCATTCAAAGCTTCTTCTTCTTAAGAAATATAAGGAGTTTTATTATTTTGTAAAGCATTTCATTGTATTTTGATATTTTTCATTTTTTATATCAAATTAACTAGTGCTGGGCGTGGGCGCATTCGAATTCAAAATGATGGTTCATCCGATTGTTTTGCTCGATAACCTTGAAGAAAAGGAAACAAAATGTTAAAGCTTTTTATGAAGTCGGAACTGAGCAGAAGAACCTGAACTGCAGGGTTTCTAGAGGGACGGCAAATAACGGAGGGCGGCATTATCAACTTTTCTCAAGAAAACTAGAATACTGAAAAAATGAATTAAATAATTTTTTTTTTAATTTCAACGAATATCACAAACGATTTTTTTCGTCAAATTCACTAATCTCAAAAGTTTTTCCATCAAAAATGTCCGCAACATATATTCGAATCAAACATAATGGTTCATTTAATCATATTGAAGAAAAAAATGAATATTCGAGTGTTTTATGAAGTCGCTCAGCAGAAGAATCTGAAACCTGAATTCAATTCATATATTTCATCATTTATTCATAAGAATTCAGTTTTAGCATTCTGTAAAACTTCTGTTAGGGCGACAAATTTTGTCTCTGCCTAGGGCGGCAGTTTGGCTAGCGACGGCCCTGTCAGAGGTCATGACCTAATTGAATCGCAGAGCTGTTTTCCAACTAAACATTTCTATTGAAATACGTGACAGAATAGTGTTTCGATATTACCGAAACACAAATACAAAATTAATTTTTTGAGCACTGCTTTCCTTCATTATAGTGTTTGTTTTGCATTCCAGCCATACAATACTAGGAATGATATTATCCCCCGATTTTAGCCTATTATACGAGTAGGAGAGAAAACTCCCCTCGACGTCGGCTTTCTCACTCTCCGCTAAGAGGAACATTCATTCAATACCAGATAGAGCTCGGTCGTGTCCGATCCTTGGGATCCCTCAGGTCTTCGTCGAGCTTCTGGTCCTCTTCTTCGCGATGCCGCTGATCCTTGAAGCTGTCTGTCGCCTCCTAGGAAGTTTTCTGATATTTTGGACCTCCATTTGACGCATGTTGTTTTTATTTGGTATTGCTACGTCGATGAGTATTGCTGTCTTCTTATGTTTATCAACTAGTAATATATCTGGTCTGTTGTGAGGGACTATTTCAACAGTCAAAACTGTACTATCCCAGTAGAGTTTATAGAGTTCGTTTTCCAGAATGGACTCCGGTCGATTCTTGTAGTGTGGCACTTTTACCAAATGAATTAGTTCTAATCTGATTGCCAATTTTTGATGGACTATCTTTCCTACTGCATCCTGTCTCTCTTTATATTTATTTCCCGCAAACATTTGACAACCACCAGCGATATGTTGGGTTGTCTCATTCATTGGACACCCATATCGACATCGATCGTCAGTAATATATAGTTCGATCCTTTATGATAATTTCTCTAATTCTGTGGTTATTCCGCTCATTCTTCCACATCTTGTAGAACAAAATCGTGCGAGAATATATCAGAAACGCACAGTTTTCATGGTTATATTTTATTATTCTATGTTGGCACTCCGAACTTTCCGCCACGGCTTTATCTGTCAAATTCATCAATCTGCCTTAAAGAAATCAGTTCTGCCAACCAACATTTTTCAATGCAGAAATCACTAAATTATATTCATGGCAATATTTCATTAATTTCAATGAAAATGCAATGAATTAGAGAAAATAATGTATAATACTCGCACAGAAGGCTCATTCTACCACTCGTTCATTCCAAAACTCGCCACTTCGTGGCTCGTTTTTGAATTTTGAACTCGTGAAAGAATATCAATGCCTTCTGCACTTGTATTATAAATAACTATTCTCGTTGAGATCACTCGATCTCGACGTTTCAATGTCGACATGATCTTGGTTCACTTCGTTGAAATGTCGACCATGTAGCGGCTTCTCTAGTTCTCTCTCTCCATCTTTACAGTTTTTCTTGGATCGTCTGGTGGTTGTATGACAATTGCTGCTTTTACAGTTGTAGAGATGTGGATTCGTCTTCTTCACACAATGTTTGGTTGACCTCTGACGTGCTTGATTTGTCTTTGAAGAATTTTCGTAGGCATTCTATTTATCCGTGAGAAAGTTCCATGATGTCTGGCAGACCTCTGCCTCCTTTATTCCTAGGCAGTATCGTCCTCTCAATGCTACTTTTTGGATGGTGCTTGTGTACTTTTATCATCAGAGTTCTCATTTTGCATTGTATGTTTTCTAAATCTGTTTTACTCCATGGAATTACATTGAAAGAGTATGTTAGGATTGAACATGTATATGTATTGATGATTCTCGTCATGTTCTTGCTGTTGAGGTTTGTTTCATTCCGAGGTATTTGTAAAAATCGTCCAATTTCATTGCTTCTATTTGCTGTCCATTTGCAAATGTAATTTTCATTGCTTTTATAACTGGAACTACTCAGATCACATAAACTGTTCAAGTCAGTAGAAGATATCTATTGATATCATAATTCCATTTTTCACAATTCAAATAGGCCAGGTCTCCAGAAACGTCTAATAAGCACATCTTGGGACAATGCGTATAAATCTCCAAGCTTTTTAAAGCCAGTGCTTCTTTCATTTCCCTTTATACGGAGCTATATATTCTATACCATTCCTTGATTTTGTAAGGTGTCATCCCCGGTTTCATTTCTATAGGGATTAAAGCTACTGTTGTATTACATTCTGGTTTTTATTTTGCAATTTCAAAATATTCAATGTCACGTAGGGTTTCGAAAATGCCCATCTCGAACAAATCTTGAGCATTTCCTTCTGAGAAAAATAAATCGAAAGTAAATAGCTTCCACGTAATAATATGTTGCATAGAACTTGCAAGAAGATCTATCGCGAGATTCTAGTAACTTTCCTGTCAACAGCCATAATTGGCTGTCCGGCTTACAAAAGCAAATTTAAACTCACCTTGATGTATGACGCAAAGAAGATACACGTTTCAACATAGGATTTACGTTAAACCACGGATTTATGCAACAGGCTGTTAGTAGACTTCCAGATGGCTGATCATTTGAACTTATAGAAAGCGTTTCCTGCGAATCGCCTTAGTCAGACCAAATCCCCTACTCAAAGAGGAGATATGGGAGGGCCAATGATTAGTGTCAGTTCATATCCCATAGTCAATACAGGAATTATTGTAACAGAGTCGAGTGTTGTTTGATGTGCAAACAAATATTTCCACGGCAAGTCCGTCAATATTGAAACGGCAATTGTAAAGAACTCAGTAGACCTGCTTGTGTTAATAGATTTTGTTCATTTGGATTCATGAAAAAATATTGCTTTGTTGCCATACAAGAGAATTCGATTAGTTGACGGGAATAGAATTCTATCAGGCTTATGTACTGAAGATGAACAATATAATGAGGAAATTTGACATTTGTCCTCAACACCCATTTTTGGAATCAGCTCAGCTAGAGTAATCGGAAAAATGAGACAAAATAGGGGTGTTCCATTCAAAATAAAATTTCGGTGACGTCATTTCTCGAAAGTGATTCACCATATATTAGATTATTATTTTGAAATACGGTAAATTAAAATCAAAAATTGACGAATTTCAGAATTATTTCCTAAAATGATCTGTTCAGCTAAAAATGAATTTGTTCCATACTTTACGGACACAGTGTATGTACAGTAACCAAGATAATGAATTTATTCCATTTGGCTTGTCCACACTGTATAATCTTTCAAAGGCAGAGAATCAAAGAAGCTTGCTCGAAACTTATAAGAATAGAATTGTACATCTGAGAAATGAGTGAAAAAAAAAAAATATGAAGGTAGATTCTTTAGCCTAATTTTTCTGAATTCAATTGAAATTTCGTACCGCTGGCTATGAAATTTTGAATATGTAATTCTTAATAATTGATGGCAAATTAAATTCCAACATTCTTTAGCTTAAGAACCATAAATAAAACCTACTACAAACAATGATAATATCAATTACTCTAAACCTCAATAACTATGCACTTGGCATTCCGGAAAATCGATGAAACTACAATGATAAATCTAACAAAGATCCTTTTCGGGAATCTGCTCTAAACAACTGAATGAGATTCTATGCGTATTCACTTCATCAACTCGGAATCAACAAAAGCACTTCTCATATCCATAACAACATACAGGGTTATTAATGCTAGGTGCTTCCTCCATTCAATGATCTTGCATATTAACAATATCTGGATAGAATAAGAGGGAAGTCTGAAATCTTGTGTTTATTCATGCCCTTTGTAATAGCGTAACTCGAACGTCATCTACTCCTTGTTCAGATATTAATGATCCTCTACATCAAACATAAGATATGTATGAGGAAATTTTAATTATTAGTGCTTGATGCTGTTGACTTCAATTAATAACAATTTTCTCTGAAGAGCTCATGAGGTGGTATATGCTACCAACTATTGACTTGAAGATCCAGTTTTCCGGGAGAAAATTGATTTCATATTGATGAAAATATATAAATGGGATGCTTAATTGTCTATGATTTCTGAAGTTTGAAGCCTTCAATGGTTTGTTGGATACAGATGAATGAAAACAGATTTAATTATGGTATAAGATAGTAAATATTCTCCACTTATCTTTGGCGAGATTTTAATAATCATCGCAATTTTGGATTGGAAATTTACATAAATATACAGGGTGGCCATTTGAAAACGAAACAGACGAGATTACAGACGAAATAAAGTTTTTCGATAGAAATGTTCGGACAGGTCGATTTCTGTTTCGAGGGGGACAACTTAAGATGTAGGTTACGGACGCAAAGCGCTTCAACCCTTGCTGCTACAACCCCCACCCCCAATTTTTGAATAGGGAAGATGGGGTGAGTGATACCTCATTTGAAAGGGGTTTTTATACTGATTTCAGCACAGTAATTGTTTTTTCATTTTATGCATTAGTTCTCGAAATATTCTTAACTAAGTATTTGAAAATGAAGTGGTGTTTTCATGGCACTTGTAGTGTTTTGTGAAAAATCGACATTTTGAGCTTCAAAACAACCATGACTGTGGCTTCCTTCCTAACTAACTAACGCATGAATATTTCGAGAACTAATGCATAAAATGAAAAAACAATTACTGTGCTGAAATCAGTATAAAAATACCTTTAAATTGAGGTATCACTCACCCCATCTTCCCTATTCAAAAATTGGGGGTGGGGGTTGTAGCAGCAAGGGTTGAAGCGCTATGCGTCCGTAACCTACATCTTAAGTTGTCCCCCTCGAAACAGAAATCGACCTGTCCGAGCATTTCTATCGAAAAACTTTATTTCGTCTGTAATCTCGTCTGTTTCGTTTTCAAATGGCCACCCTGTATATCCTTCAAAGAAACTCAAGTCAGGGAAGATGAATTCTTCCAAATTCGAAATTGAAACTTCAGGAAATTGGGTATATTTCAAGGCTAGTTCTTAGATTTTCATCAAATTTTCAAAGAGTCAAATATGCTCTTGATGCAGATTTGAAGCATCAGAGCTGTTCTCTCCATTAGTCGTTGTAGTTTATAGTGTGTATAGTTTCGGGGTCGAATAAACTCCAGTATCTGGGATTAATTCACCAGGTGATCCGGAATTTCTTTCTCTTCCCTATAGAATCTACTCGTGCCGTTTTCTGCTAGACTCATACTCATGAGGTGTTTCCTGTGGTGACAATATCCTTTGAAATTTTCAACTAGCAATAATTGTATAGCAAACAAATGCTATGGTATATGACTATCGATTGTTTATATATTTGAGAAAGATATTCAAGCGAATTGAAAAGTCCCCGGTCTTCCATAGTAAAACTCCTTTTTTTTAGCAAAATTCGATTTAATTATTCAACAAAGTTGCCTTCGAGAGCGATACAGCGATCTTCCAACTTTCCGATACCAGTTTTGCAGTACGATTGGTCTTTAGCTTCGAAATAGGCCTCAGTTTCGACGATTACTTCTTCATTGGCGCTAAATTTCCTTCCAGCGAGCATTCTTTTGAGGTCTGAGAACAGAAAAAATTATCTGGGAGCCAGATCTGGCGAATACGGTGAATACAGAAAAAATTCGAAGCCTAATGCCATGCAATTTTGCCATTGTTTTCATTGATTTGTGACACGACGCATTGTCTTGATGAAACAGCACCTTTTTTTCTTCAAATGGGGCCGTTTTTAACGATTTCATCCTTCAAACGATCCAATAACGCTATATAATAATCGCTGTTGATGATCTGACCCTTTAAGAGTTAATCAATCAATATTATACCTTGCGCATCCCAGAATAATGATGCCATAACCTTGCCAGCTGACTGTTATGTTTTTCTCGCTTTGTATTCGGTTCATCGTGTGCAGTCCACTCAGCTGAGTGTCGATTGGACTCAGGAGTGGAATGATGGAGCCATGTTTCATCCATTGTTACACATAGTAGCAAAAATTCAGGTTTATTGCACTTAAACAGCTTCAAACACTGCTCTGCATCAATAACACGTTGTTGCTTTCGATCGATTGTGAACTCGCGCGGCACCCATTTTGCACACAGCTTTCTCATGTAAAAATATTCGTGAATGATATGATGTACACGCTCAGATGATATCTTCAGAATGTCTGCTATCTCGATCAACTTCACTTTACGGTCGTTCAAAATTATTTTGTGAACTTTTTTGATTTTTTCGTCGGTGACAGACTCTTTTGGGCGTCCACTGCGTTCGCCGCAACCAATGATGGTTGATTTTCCTGGTGCAGACCCCGGAAACTCTTCATCGAGCCAAGATTTTGCTTCAACTGTATTTTTCCCTTCAAAACGCAATATTTTATCAGTACATGAAATTCTTTTTTTTTTCATCTTTTTTCAAATAACAAAAGCAGTTACACTCACAACGCAAGATCTCACAAACTAATGGTCGGAGTGCTGTCAAATTTTGACACGTATCGTTTGAAGGTAGATTCTAACTAAAAATCATATGGATTCAATACTAACACCACTATCTGTGCATCAGACCAGGGACTTTTCAATTAGCGTTATACAGAACAAATAACAACATTCAAACTGTAACTTATTATTAAACCCTCTAAGTTATGTATTCTTATTTTAGTTAGAAACGCTTTCGGCCTTTGAAAAAAAGTATTGTTGGAGAGATTGAATCTTATTTCTGCAATTTGAGAATCTCCATTTACAGTGTAGAAATTTAAACATTCTCATGAAAAGCTCCGTAGAAAAGTAAATGTATTTTTTAGTAATATCCAAGAACTTGTTCGCTCCTCGTTCGTAAGGATTCACAATCGCTGGTTGGCCCAGAACAGAATCCTGTTTAAATGTTCTCGCTTGATTAATTGTACCCGATTCTTCCTATTCTGTCCCAACAAAAATGAAAATAGATCCAGAAAATGAAAATAGGACGATTGTTAATTCCGCAAAAGAACGATCTCTAGGCGACATCCAATTCATTTTCCTTGATTCTCATTGAATCAACTACTTCGTGTTGCAATTTCTCAACTGGTTTTTTGTTACAGTTGACGCTGTTTACGCAGCTGCCCATGCTGTGCACCAAATCATAGTCGACCAGTGTGGAGAGCCTTTTCATCTTTGTGATAAATTGAAGCCTGCCCCCACTGGACGTCAACTCCTCAATTATTTAAGAGATGTTTCCTTTGTCGGTGAGTTAAACGATAAATACAAAATCTATCCTTTTCACAACGAGTATATTATAACTTATTTTTCAAAACTTTTACTAGTAATGAAACTAGTGCTTCAATATCTAGATAAGAAATCGTACAGTTTTTAAAACAACAAATAAAACTGGTGTTCCTCAAGGGACAACGTTGGGTCCAATATTGTTTATAGTATACCGCAATGATAAGAAAAAAATATGAAAAATTGTGAATTTGAACACTTTGAATGACTGGGAGGTTTTCTAGCTCAAAATTTAATTCATTAAATCTGTTTGTATGGTCCCAGCAGTAGATAATTAATTGAAGAACATAAATGAAATAGAAATGATACTAACGACATCAAATTTGGATAAATATTCGAAAATCATGCTGGACAAGAGTTTCGAATTACAAGCTCATTCTGTTACAAGAAAATCCATATTGTACGAGGGTTACTATTTATGTGTTGAGAATACAAAAAATAAACAAGCGATTTTGATGCAAAATATTTTTACTTCTTTTCAAGATTATCGCCTTCAAGAACTATACACTTTTGTATGCGATTGAACCATCATTAGGAATATTTTTTCCAGTCAGAACATGGTAGTTCTAAAACATGCGTTTTGAAGGCCTCAACCGCATCTTCAGGCGATGAAAATCGTTGTCCACGAAGTTCATTTTTAATTTCTGGAAAGAGGAAGAAGTCATTCGGTGTCAAGTTCAGGCTGTAAGGTGGATGACCCTTCAATTTGATTTTTTGTGTGTCCAAATAGTCATTCGTTGCATTTGATGTGTGTGAGCTTGTATTGCCATAATGCGTCGTTTTGGGTTTGTTTCTCTAAATTTACCGAAAACTTCAGGCAAACAAATATTTTCATACCACTCTGAATTGAAGTCCTTTTGATTTTCAAGAGTTTCAATTGCCAAAGGACTAGTTTTCGTGAAGAAAGACGCCACCTTCTGCTACCGAACACACAAATGTTCGTGCAAAATTTTATGTATGCTAGTCATAGTTATGCTTGCACATCTCTCAATTTCCTGATATCTCACATGACGATCTTCTCCAGTTAGTTTTCGCGCAGCTTCAATAGTTTTCGGCACAACAACTGATTTTGGACAACCTTCTCTAACTTCGTTCGTGAGCGAACTACGTCCACGTTTGAATTCATTGTACTAGCGATATACAGTGGCTTTAAATAGTACTTCATCGCCAAAAGTTGAATTTAGTTGATAGTTAGACCACGTTGAAAGTCATAATTTTCATAGCTCGAAAATCTTCACTAGTTGAATCCTCATTTTGGCAGATATGAAATTTTCAATAAACTCTTAACAACAAAAACTGTTTTCGTACGTCTAAATGTTATGGGTATTTATAACACAAAAAATGTCAAATTTTACAATGTCAATATCAGATTTCACCTGGCAATATCAATGTCGCCAATTCTCAATTCATATTTCATAAATAGTAGCCCTCAGAGATTGAACAATAATTAGATCATTTTTTTTATATATTTCTCATATTCGTTCGAGCAAACAATGTTATCAGTTTGAAAATATGTAAAGACGGATATCCACTTATATATTCTCGAATTGGCGTTTTCACATTATTTATTCCTCCAAACGAGCGCTCGAAAAGATATTCGTGGCTGTATAGTTTCCATCAAGAGGCGCTTTATGGGAAAAGCTGTTCCATATCAAAAACTGAGGAAACGTGTGAAGATATTATCATCGGGACCTCTAGGGAAATTCACCATAAAATAAAGTCAAAAAAGATCAAATCGTCTTGAAGGTAATTTATCTCGAAAGAAAGAAATAAATTGGGTATACTTATAACGGAAATAAATTGCGTGTACTCAACCGGAAAGAAAATTCAATCATAAAATTCAAAACACGCCACGATCACGAAAGAGAGAAGATGAAATTGTTCAAAGTTTCGTATCCAAATTTCTTCGTAACTATAAAAATACATTGAAATATAAATACCAAAATATCAAGTATTATTCGAATTTTATTATCAAATCAGGATAGGTTATGTGTATAACCATACCTCCAGAATTTTACATTAACTGGCATTGAATCCAACTTTCAGGAATATTTGGATGTGTCAGTAAGTATCCTATGGCGCAAAATATGTTTTCTAGAGCCAAATTTCAAATCTTATTCGACGTATGATATTTCTACTGCTTTAATCAAGGCTCTCCCAGATGTAAACGATGAGATGATAGGGAGATGAAAATCTGCTCCGCTATTGCATCTAGATCACTTTCATGTAGGAATTTCAATTTCCACAAAAAAAAAAACGCTTCCGTACTTATTTTTGCAATATTAAAAGTGTCATGAAAGCTGTTGCACCGGTTATCTTGGTGATCAAATAATCTTAATCATTTCGATAAATTAACTCAATTTTTGATATTACAGAGGCAGTAGGAATCAAGATTATTTCCAGTGAATACCTTTCAATTGTTTTTTTATTAGTCAAATTTCAGGGATCAAATTTCTGTATCCAGATAAGCTTCAAATAATGCACATTCTTGGGGTCAAAAAATGAGTGAATAAAATTAAATTAATCAATCAAATCAAATTTTTAGGACGCCAAAGAACCGAAGTAAAATTCAACAAAGATGGAGATGCCTTTGGTCACTATAGTATATATCAATACCAAAAAAATGAAGATGGCAGATATGATTATAAGCCAGTTGGTTCATGGAAAGAGAAGTGAGTAAAATTAATCGATATTTAATACAGTAATTTTGGAAAATTTTCAATTTTAATTCCGATGATGCTGAAATATTCAATTCATATCCTCTTCTTATGAAAAAAAAATTCATTCATCATCTGATTTCTTTGATTTTATTCAATCGAAATTTTAGAGAAAAACCCAGAAACACAAAGAATACTTCTCTGTAACTAGTTTTTCAATTGAAAATTTTTTAAAACAAGCAGAAAATTCTTTTCTTACTCAATATTGAAATATTGTTATGAGCAATCAAGAGTTCATCATCCTCCTTAGGTACAGTGTGACAGTTACTTTATTTATTCATTACAGATTATTTTTGAATTTGAATGCAATGTTATGGAAGAACTCTAAGGAGATACCGAGAGTGATTTGTAGTGAGGATTGTCCTTCTGGAAGTATTCGCAATTTTCAGGTGAGTCACATTTCTATTTTCTCATATCAAAAAAATGGTCATTTCCTCTCAGTAAATTTCTAATGAGAATGAAGTTGGAAAATGAATACTATAGCAGGGCATTCAGTGAGTTTCTTCCTCTTCCCCTCTGAATTTATATTAATTAGTCATCATAATTGTTCAGTGGCTAACACTCAAATTTTGACACGAAAATAACAGGCCATAGTAAAACACATTTTTTGGCAAAATTCGAATTTATTATTCAATATAGTTGCCTTCGAGGGCGATACAGCAATCTTCCAACTTTTGGATACCATTTTTGTAGTACGATTTTTCTTTCGCTTCAAAATAAGCCTCAGTTTCGGCGATTACTTCTTCATTGGCGCTAAATTTTGTTCCAGCGAGCATTCTTTTGGGGTCTGAGAATAGGAAAAAGTCGCCAGATCTGGCGAAAACGGTGGATGAAGACGCAATTCTGGCCCTTTTGGAGGTAATCAATTGTTATACCTTGCGCATCCCAGAATACTGATGCCATAATCTTGCCATCTGACTGTTGTGTTTTTCCTCGCTTTGGATTCGGTTCATCGTGTGCAGTCCACTCAGCTGACTGTCGATTGGACTCCGGAGTGAATTGATGGAACCATATTGCACTTGAACAGCTTCAAAAACTGCTCAGAATCATTAACATGTTTTGCTGTTGATAGATTGTGAGCTCACGCGGCACCCATTTTGCACACTACTTTCTCATGTACAAATATTCTTGAATGATACAAGTTCAGATGATATTTTCACAATGTTTGCTATCTCGATCAACTTCACTTTAGGGTCATTCAAAATTTAACTTTTTTGACAGCCTCTTTTCGGCGTCCACTGCGTTCGCCGTCTTTGGTGCTCATTTCACCACGTTTAATCTTAGCATACCAATCAATAATGGTTGATTTTCCTGGTGCAGACCCCGGAAACTCTTCAACTTTATTTTTTCCCTTCAAAAAGCAATATTTTATCAGCACACGAAATTCTTTTTTTTTTTCATCTTTTCAAATAACAAAAGTAGCTACACTCACAATACAATATCTCCCAAACTAATGGTAGGACTGCTGTCCTACGTATCGTTGGTACTAACTAAAAATCATATGCATTTAATACTAGTACCGCCATCTGTGCATCTGACCGGAGACTTTTCAAGTGGCCTAATATATCAATGTGTCATAATGAGAGAAATCATTTTGTGGTGCCGGCCAACTTTCAAACGGAAAACCTATAAGTGCAAAATTTTAGGGTAGATTCAGATTTTGAACACAGCAGTTGAGTTCTTTAATGGAAGAATATCGAAAAAAATACACAATACCTCAGTGATAACAGATCCAGCTGAGCTGATATTTTGCGAGTAACAAAAGAATTACAATTCAAAGCAGTAAAATGTAATGTTGAGGGCGTCACTGGAACAATAAAAAATTCAAACAAAACATCGAAAACAAATTTCCAATAATTCTGAATAGGTTGAAATTTATGTGAAATTTCTAGGGGATTCAAAAGCACACTATCACAAGAACGTCTCATCTAGATAAACTAACCGACAACAAAAACATCGTGATAAATCATGTATCATATGGAGAAGGTTGTTCCTAAATTGGAGGTACAAATAAAAATGACAGATTCCTCGAATAATTTTAGGATACTGGGAGTGGACTTCTATTTTTTTTTCTCTTAGCAACTTCCTTTCACAAGATATTATAACTTAAATTTTGCATATAGATTTTAATTCAGAGACATCGTCATGCTAATGTTGCATACATATCTCGTCCCTTGAGATTAGAAGTAGTCTAAGTCCAAAATCACAAGAAATATTTTTCTATTCACGACAACAATTATATTCACTACAACTCATTATATTCCCATTTCTGGGATTCCCGAGGGTATTTCCCTACGTCATTGAGATATAATACTTCTCGACCGAAATTCGCCTCGTTTTATGAGCAGAATACAATTTTGGCAAAATGGAAATTTTGGACTTGAACTAGTTCTCGTCTCAAGGGACGATCTACGAGTTGATATATTTTGTGGAACAGTGTCCGCTCATTTCCTCCAAAAGTTTTGGGTGGACCACTGGTAGTTTAGAAAAATGTTATGAAAATCTTCAGTACTAGAATTTTTGGTTTCTTGTAGTTTTGCCGTATCTGCTATTGATTTCGAAAAAAAATTCAAACATCTAGTTATTCTCAGGAAATTCCAAATTATTATAAATATCCAGTTAGTAAGCTGAATATTTTCTCGAAAAATAAGTTGAGACTTATTTCTGCTATAAGGCTTATACACCCATGATTCGCATTTTCCAAGATGGGTTACTTCATTTTTAAATTCAATATCTAGTTTTAAAAGAATTCACAGTTTCCTCAAGCATACTTCTAATTGATATTTTAAGCAGCCTGTTACAATAACCAGTTTAGGTGCTGATCCGAAAAATTATCAGATTACTTCAAATATTATCTCGAAAGGAATAAAAACAAGACCTTATTTGAAAAAAGTTACATAACACATGAATTCTTCCGTTTGCTACTCCTTTGAAAGTGAGACTGAATTATATATTTTTTAATGGCACTAACGATACTTCTCTAAAACTTGTTAAAAATATAGATTTCGAAGTGTAAAGGAAAAAACTCATTAATCTGAGTACTGCCCTGAAAATATTGAAATTACATTACACCCTGTATAAGTAATGATCCTTTGTGTCGTAGTAGTCCATTGTCAGTGGTAAAAGTCTCTTTTTCAACGTTCGAAGCCTAGAATTATTACGACTGAATTAAATCTGCTTATGATTACAACATTTTTCCGCTTCTTCTAAAATTTCAACAATATCCTCAGACCTTTCTCAACTTCACCGGTCAAAAACAGTGGATTACTCTCATTTCCAACATCAGGGACGTTTTTCAAGCTGTCCAAACTTTTCCGGCTTCCACTTTTCTGTTCTGCACGATTCAGAGAATCCCTTATCAAAAATGCTGGGTAATTCCACTGTGAATCTCTGGACGATACGAATTGGAATTATTCAAAAGTCTCGTAGTCAGGGAAACGACAAAAATTCCAGTTTCCATAAAAAATGCACGATGCAGGATATCAACATTCAGTGTCATTTTCCCCATATATACATTACAAACAATTACGCGCGAAATCAACTTTACTCCCTCCATCTAAAAGAGAATAATCTGATTTATATTTGAGAGCTGATCGAATTAGATGAAAATTCAATCGGGAAATGTGCCGCTTTAACGGGATGAATCTTCCGGAAAAAGCGAAGTGAAAATGTCAAAATTAGCATGCCCGTTATTGCTAATTATGATTTATAACGGGTGTTTTTTTTCGAGGTATATAACTTTAAGTTGGCATTACTGTTCAAGATGGCAACCGATTTAACAGCTGTCAAGTGATTTATTCTTAGTTTGATTTGGCAATTCATCATGAATAGACTCACGCTTGAACAACGATTGCAAATAGTGCAATTTTATTTCGAAAATAATGGTTCTGTGCGGAATACGTATCGCGCACTACGTCCATTTTATCGTCGACAAAATCGTCCATCAGAGCAGTTAATTCGATTAACCATGGAACGTTTTCGCACCACGTTTACTCTTATTGATAACTCGCATCCCCAGAGAGTACGGTGCGTACAGAAGAAGCTATTGCTGCTGTAGAGTGTAGCATTGAGGAAGACCCGAATGAGTCTATCCGCCATCGAGCACAGGAATTGGATCTGTGTCCATCCACTTTATGGAAGATTTCGCGGAAGGATCTTGGTTTGCGTGCTTACAAAATCCAACTCGTGCAAGAATTGAAGTTAAACGATCATCAAGTAAGGCGTAGATTCGTCGAATGGGCCCAAAATGAGATTGCCGTTGTTCCCGATTTTCATTGGCAAATTTTGTTTAGCAATGAAGCACACTTTTGGTTGAATGGCTACGTCAACACACAGAACAGCCGCATTTGGAGTGAAGCTAATCCTCAAGTGTATGTCCAAACACCGTTACATCCAGAAAAACTGACTGTTTGGTGCGCTTCATGGGCTGGTGGAATCATTGGTCCGTACTTCTTCAAAAACGATGATGGTATAGAGCCATGATTACTCACTTTTTCATTCCTGAATTGAACAACCATGATGTCCAGGAGCTGTGGTTCGAGCAAGACGGCGCAACATGTCACACAACTCGTGCCACAATCGATTTATTGAAAGACACGTTTGGTAACCGCCTAATTTCACGTTTTGGACCTGTGAATTGGCCTCTAAGATCTTGTGATTTAACACAGCTAGACTACTTTCTGTGGGGCTATGTAAATTCATTGGTCTATGCGGATAAGCCAGAAACCCTTGACCATTTGGAAGACAACATTCACCGTGTTATTGCCGATATACGGCCACAAATGTTGAAAAAAGTCATCGAAAATTGAACGTCCAGATTGGACTACATCCCAGCCAGCCGTGGCGGTCATATGCCAGAAATCATATTTAAAATGTAATGCCACAAGATTATCTAGCGGATAAATAAAATTCATGTCAATCGTATAATCCATCGTTGATTTATTGCAATTTAAAGTTCTATAGCTCTAAAAAAAACACAAAAAAATGACTACAATATTTGAGTAACATAAATTGTTCACACATCTCCTTCTGGGTGTAGCGCTTCCTTTGTCAGTTAACTTTATGTACCTTGTTGTAAAGATGCTGATTCTTAGGGTAATTTTTGTTTGTTTTAGGATCAATGCTGCTGGGTTTGTGTGACATGCAGAGAAAATTCATACGTCTACAACGACACCTGCAAGGCTTGCAAGCCAGGCTGGGCTCCTAATGCAAATATCGATGGTTGTGATAAGCTCGAAGCTCAAGTTATAGATTGGTTGAGTCCATGGGCCATGGTACCTCTAATTTTCAGCTCTTTTGGTATATTATGTACCCTTTTCGCTACTATCGTATTCATGCTTTACAACAGAACACCCGTGATTATGGCATCAGGAAGAGAGCTCTGCTATGTTCTGCTAAGTGGTATTCTATGTTGCTACTTAATGTCATTCGTTATTTTAGCTGAACCTACCGTGGAAACTTGTGCTATAATGAGAGTGGGCTTAGGGCTATGCTTAAGCATTTGTTACAGTGCTATCTTCACCAAGACCAATAGAATCTCCCGCATCTTCAATAGGGGTGTTAAGAGTATCAACAGACCTTTGTACACTTCACCAGTATCACAGGTTACTATTGCTATAGGTAAGGCTTTCACTATTAGGATAAACAGATATTAACATTGCGAATAGTGAACATTAGACCATATAGGCATCGATATAAAATTATGTCAGGCCGGAAAGGGTAGTTATTCAGATATTGTGATATACACTGTGTCCGTAAAGTATGGAAAAAATTCATTTTTGGCTCAACAGACCATTTTAAGAAATAATCCTGAAACACGCCGATTTTTTTATTTCAATTTACCGTATTTTGAAATAATAATGTAATATACAGGGTGAAATACTTTCGAGTTTTTTTTAAAATACTTCCATCTCTCTTTCTCCATGCGGAAATATCCGAACTATGAATGATGTATCGAAAGATACAGTTAGAGAGGAAGGTCACCTGAAGGAACACTTTTGGTCAATTATTTTCGATGATAATTGCAATAATAAATAAATAAGGCATCATAGTGTAACTTTTGCAGTATTTTTCCCTACTTTACGATTTCTGGCGATTTACTAATACCGTAAATAGTATTAAAGAAATTCGTTTCGAAAATTTAGCAATATGTTTCTACGAAACTTTTTGGGTTGGCCCAAAATTCAGTTAACCTTCTCCATTCACGTATCCGATCTGGTTTTTTCAATGAATTCAATTCTAAAAATTATTTTATAGTACAAAATGTACTTTCTCTACTAAATATATGATGCAAATAATCAATTCGCATTGCCTTCCTCTCTTTGGAATATCATGATGGCAAAAACGTGGAAATAACAAAAAGAAATGATTTGTACTTCAAAAACGTGGAAGAGAACGGTAGAAATAGTAACTTATTCAAATTTTCTTTGTGATGCAAATTCAAAATATGCCGTCATTCAGAAATTGTCTGATGTCCGAAGTCCTGGGCAAATATACAGGGTGTTTCCTAAACATGCGGCAAAAATTCAGGGGGTTGTTCCTTGGATTTTTCTAAGAATATTTTGTCCTTTGATGATTTTTGAAAAACCTATTTGTTTCGAAGATATAGGGGAAACAAAATTTCAGATAATAACATTTTATTATGAAAAATTACATGAAAATTCAACTCAACCTACAAAAACTGTTGAAAATGACCACCTCTAGCCAGCATACAAGCATCCAATCTTCTCCTCATTGACTGCCGAACCCTTTCAAAAACACCAGGATCATTTCTTATTAAGTTACACCCAGCAATGATCCGATTTCGCAAGTCTTCCACATTTTCTACTGGAGTGGTATAAACTAATGATTTTATCAATTTTTAGTCAAAAAACTGGCCGTTTTTAGTAATTGGAATGTTGTTAATCAAATTTAGAAATAAATTTTACCTACTTAGTAAACACAGTGCGGTACGCATTTTTATTTAAACTATTATTAATTTTAAAAATATGAAAAATGTTGTTCGCCCTGTATCTTCGAAACAAAGAGGTTTTTCAAAAATCATCCAAGGACAAAACATGCTTAAAATAGTCCAAGGAACAACCCCCTGAATTTTTGCCGCATGTTTAGGAAACACCCTGTATAGAAGTTAATAATTTCTTGTTAATTTACAATTAGAACCAATTCAATTCCATATCTAGCAAAATTGTATTTGATATACAAAGAAACATCATCAATAAAACGTTCCTGCTTTTTCCTGCTTTTTACTGCAATTTTCTTTTAATTTCCTTTGTCCTCGTCTATATCAAAGGGACAGCAATGTTCGCATCAGGAATGTGACATGAATAATGAATGCACCTGTTAAGGGGAAAATGGAACATAACAGAACTTTAATTGATATCATGTCCTCTATAGTGTAGCCTGAATTTCTTCAATTTTTCCGTACTCGGGTTAATTAAAATGAAGTCCATCTTGTTGTTTTCTAAATTTATGTATGGCGAGTCCTTCTCAGCTCTTTTCGAAGATCCGCCCTCTCTCGTGGGAATGCAGTGTTTCATACCGGTATCACTGTTGGAATCGTCAGTTTGGCATCCAGTGATCCCTGCCAATCTCCATAGCGCAGCATTGTGACTTAGTCGTAGAACATTCCGGTTTATATAGCAAGCAGTTCCGATCTTCCGGTAGATGCGTAGCCCATGACGCCATCTCTAGGATAAGCAAAGAGTCAATACAATGTCATCCAGACATCATCAATTCAGTAAGGTTTTTTCAACGTACCATTTTCGAAAATCGTTGAAAGCCAAGAAGATCACTTGAATCTACCCTAATTGGCCCTCTGGTAGTCCCGACCTTAATCCGCTCGACTATCGACTGTGGACGGACCTTGAAGAGGATGCCTGTAGCAAGCCTCACACCAATTTGGAGGCTCTGAAGTCCAGCATTCGGCGAGCTGTAGCCAATTTCCCAATGGAAAGGGTGCGTGCTGCTATCGATGAGTGGCCGGAGCGGTTACGGAAGTGTGTGCGGGCAAGGGGGGGACATTTTGAATAATTTTGACGTAATCTGGAGTAGAATTTTGTGCTCTTTTCAATGGTTCCTGTAGATTTTTCGTAAAATAAATATTCGATGAGTTATGCACACTTTTACTTGTATCAGAACTTATGGCTAGACTAGGTACTTTGTCGTTCTTCCATGAAAAGGATCAGGACATCACTTGCCAGTAAAAGTTTTTTTTGACTAAAAAATAGCTAATCTACAGATAGTTTATTCTGACGGATCAAAAACTTGGAACCCCTTGATGCTCCATCTGATTCCATATTCTTCTTCTTCTTAATGTGCCTTCTCCGTCAATGAAGGTTGGATATCACCATGGCATATTCCTCTCTGCTTCCGGTGGTTCTTATGAGTTGTTCGAAATTTAGACCAGTCCACTGTCGTATTTTTCTCAACCATGACAGTTTCTTTCTTCATAATGAGTTGAGCGTATCGGTATTTGTCGCTTCTCAAGATGTGGCCCAAATAAGATTTTCACGGATCTTTATAAGCTTGAATAGCTCGCGTTCAGTCCCCAACCTGCGCAATACTTCTTCATTTGTTGTGTGTGAAGTCCATGATATCTTAAGGACTTTACTATATGTCCACATCTCGAAAGCTTCTAATTTATTGATGGTATTCGCTTTGAGCATCCATGTTTCGGCTTTATACAATAGTGTTGACCGAACGTATCATTTCGATAGTCTCAAACGCAGACCGATTCGCGAGTCCGAGAGAAGCTTCCGCACAAAGCAGTTTCTGGCTTGTTCTATTCTTGATCTAACTTCCATGTCTGGATCCAGTTTGCAATCTACCCAGCACCCTAGTTACCGAAACCTATCTACCTGCTTTGAACCGGTCGCGGGACAATTGGGATCTTTTAATGACCATAACTTTGGCCTTTTTTGTATTCATTTTCACAGTGTCAAGGAGCAGTTGTAGACCCACATCCGAGTCAGCAATCAAGACAGTATCGTCAGCATATCTGATAGTATTGATATTCACGCTGTTAACCTTGATTCCCCCAGAGACGATCGCCAGAGCTTCGCTGAATATAAGATCCGAGTACAGGTTGCACAGCAATGGTGATGAAACACAGCCCCATCTAACTCCTCTGCGAATCTTTGTCGGGTTTGAGGTCGAGCCCTTTATTCTAATCCTAGCACTTTGACTCCAATATATATTCTGTATCAAAGCAATGTCCCTTGAGTCCAGTCCCACACCAAGAAGAATGTCCACCAACACATCATGTCTCACTTTATCAAATGCTTTCTCGAAATCGATAAAGCAAATGAAAATGTCTCGTTGTTGATCGTAGTATTTTTGTGCTAACACCTTTAAGCCTAACAAAGCCTCTCTCGTGCCCATTCCGCTCCTAAAGCCAAACTGATCGTCTCCCAAGTTCGATTCGCATTTTCTAGAGATGTGATTATGGATTATTTTAAGTAGGACCTTCAATACATTGAACTTATTAAGCGAAAATCTTCATAGTTCTTGGGATTTGTCTTCTTTGGTAATGGTATGATAACTGATTCCAACCATTCTCTAGGCATTTTTCCGTTTCATAGATACGGTTAAAGAGAGCAACAAACAAGTCGATGTTGTCTTCGCTGATCAGTTTTAAGATCTCTGGGTATATTTCGTCTTGCCCTGGACTCTTGTTTGTCTTCAGTTGTTTGATCGCATATTCGAATTCAGATTTATCCATATTCCCTATCACAAAAATATGCTCTACGAAGTCGACGGTTGATGAGATATCCTGGAGTTTGTAACACTAGAACACTCAATGAATTAAATATATTTTGGGGAACTTGCTACACCTAAAATGCGGGCTGTAATTTGTCAAAGGTCCGTAATTTTAGAATTGTGATTTTTTTTTTGGTTTTAAATTTATGGGTTTGATGGGGTTGATTCCGAATGAATTCTTTTGTCCATCAGACTGACGGAATGTACTGAAACTTTGAAATTATCAGGGTAGTTAATGAGATGATCAACGCTCACTCTCCATCTGTATAAGCTGATTTTTTTATGAAACAACACGAAACCAAAGTTGTTCAAGATGGTCTGAAATGCATTTTGCGTGTAAAAATGGTTAAATAGGAGGCCAAAAATTGTTTTCATTCTTCACAATGCTTCTACTACCTTCAGTAGACTCGGAAACAAGACCCTTGTTTCAGAAATGGAGAAATCGACCTCTCCTCGTTAAATCTAAGAGTTTTTGTTTTTTGTAGGTATCGTTGCGGTCCAACTGATTGGAACAATAGTTTGGCTGATAATAGAGAGGCCAGACGTGAGCGAAATTCACCCACACCCACTAACAGCTGTGTTGACCTGTCGCGTATCCACATTCTCTCTAATAATGTCATTGGTTTATAACATGATTCTGATATTGTTGTGCACTGTCTATGCCTTCAAGACAAGAAAAATACCGGAAAACTTTAATGAAGCTAAATACATTGGATTCACTATGTACTCAACATGCATTGTCTGGCTGGCTTTCGTACCTATTTACTTCGGCACAAATAATGATTATAAGGTGAGAATTAAATCGAGTAGACTAAAAATGGAACGAAAAATTTTTTATTTGATAGAGTTTTTAGGTGTAAAACTTTGCTTCCGCCGTTTTGCAAATCACATGTGTAGAAATTCAAAGTACCAAATGAGATTTAATTCAGTCAGCAACAACAGGAAGGAATACCGACAAATTTAAATAACATCAAAAACCATAAAAGATGCGCATTATACATTATACTCAAAAATATCCAGATGTGGCGTGATCCCCTCATAGTGCTGTTTATGAGTTATTGACGCTAAAAAAAACATGCACTCATAAGGCTTGTCGGCGTTCCCTTCACGTTGCCGAATTTTATAGCCACTTGGAGTTCTGGGTTATTTTCTTTTCAATTCCCTAATCACAATGTTGATTCCTCAGAATGGAATGCAAAATATAAGAAAACGATTCCGTTTCATCACTTCCAACTGATACTTCTCAAGACATATAAGAAGTTTCACTATTTCATACGATATTGCATTATTCTATAATATTCTTCATTGGAGGGCGACATTATTTACATTTACTGGAGGAACGAATTAATTTTTTTTTTATTTAAACGAATTTCACTGTTGATTTTTTTCATCAGATTTACTAATCTTGAACATCCTTGCATCGTGAATAAATATTCATCATATCAAAGAAAAAAAACGAAGGATCTGAAACCTGAACACAATTGTCACAATTCATATATTTAATCATTTATTCATTAGAATTCAGTTGAGCACGTTTATTGTTTATAACATTCCACTTATCCTAAATCATCTATTGGATTAAAATTTGAATCAATGAAAAATGAGACGGTAAAAACGCTTGAACAGGCTGGACCTCGATTATCCAATATTAATTTTTAGCATTCTGCAGAGTAAGCTTCTGTTAGGGCAGCAAAAAGAGTATCTGCCTAGGGCTGCAGTTTAGCTAGCGACGGCCCTGAATAGATGGTTGTAGCATGTAGCGGTAAGTGGTGGTCGAAACCAATAGATCGTAGATATCATACAATAAACTCAGGTATTTGTAAACGAAACTTCATCGAAATATTAGTCCGTTTGTGTTTGCATCGTAAACTTATTCTCGTCATTAGCGGCATGTTTTCATTTTCTGCTTCAATATGAAGAAATCTGCTGCTGAGGCTCATCGAATGCTCTCAAATACATATAATGAGGCCGATATTAGTGAAAGAACGTGCCGAGAGTGGTATCAACGCTTCGAGAACGGTGATTTTGACCAGCGACGGAAGAGAGAAGTTTTTCGAAGATGCAGATTTGGTTACTTGATCAAGATTCATGTCAAACGCAACAAGAATTGACAGGATCATTGGGAGTGACGTAACAAGCAATTTCCAAACGCCTGAAAGTCATGGGAATGATTAAGAAACAAGGAAATTGTGTGCCGTACGTGTTAAAGCCGGGAGATGTTGAACGGCGTTTCTTTGCTTGTGAACAGCTGCTTGCAAGGCAAAGACGAAAGTGATTCCTGCATCGTATTGTGACTGGAGACAAAAAATGGGTTCTTCACTATTATTCCCAACCGCATAAAATCATGGGGATATCCTCGCCATCTTCCACGTCGACGGCCAATCCGAATATTCACGGTACCAAGGTCATGCTCAGTATTTGGTGGGATCAGCTAGGCGTAGTGTATTAATAGTTGTTGAAACCGAATAAAACAATCACATACAATTGTTATCGAAACCAATTAATGCGTTTGAGCTAAGAATTGAAAGACAAACGGCTGCAATACAACAAAAGACATGATGATTTTACAGCATGACAATATTCGACCCCATGTTGCGAAAGTGGTCAAGACATACTTGGGAACGTTGAAATGGGAAGTCCTACCCCACCCGCAGTATTCTCCAGACGTTATCCCCTCGGACTTTCTCTTGTTCCGATCAGTGGCACACGGCCTGCCTGACCGGCACTTATGAAGAAGTGAAAAATTGGATCGATTCGTGAAAAGATGGAAGAAAGTAGTGGCCAGCGATGGACAATACTTTGAATCATAAACGTGTCACCAGTTTTTTTTCAATAAAGCTTCGACTTTCGAAAAAACGGCGAAAGCAAAGTTGTACTCCTATGTAGTTACGAGACCCTCTTAGTAATTTTTGGTCCTATAGAACATGAACGCAACACCTTATTGCAGTATTTCGTGAATATCTCAACTTAATAACTTGCTTTTTTCAGGTCCAGATCGTAAGTATGTGTATGTGCTTGAATATAAGTGCATCGGTAGCCCTGGGATGTCTGTTCACCCCAAAGGTATATCTCGTTCTATTCCAACCATATAAAAATGTGAGGCAACCTGCAGGAAATGGCAACCAAGTAAGTCTGCATATTTTGGGCGTCAGGATAGTTGATGTTTTTGTTAATTTGATGAAATGGACTGTTGATCCGATTTTAGGGACAAGGAGGACAAGGAGGACAGGCATACGTTATGCGTTTTGCAGCACCAAGGTCACATACGATGCATTCTATGACCGAGAACTCGAGATCTTCTCCCAAACATTCCAGAAATTCGAATGGGGAGGACATTCCCCTGCCCAGCCCGAGTGTAGAGGAGAGTTCGCTGAGTTAAGCATCAATCTTTTTCTTTTCTCACTTCGCTTAGCAGAAAAAAAATTTGTATACAAGTTATCCTTGTTTCGTTATTGGTTATCTGGATGTTTAACATTAAGTGAGTACAAAAGAGGAATCTCCAGATAGAAAAATTACTAATTCAATAGCTTGTAGGATTT
Source organism: Harmonia axyridis (assembly GCF_914767665.1). Taxonomy (NCBI): domain Eukaryota; kingdom Metazoa; phylum Arthropoda; class Insecta; order Coleoptera; family Coccinellidae; genus Harmonia; species Harmonia axyridis. Next base: position 7,010,108 of record NC_059508.1, read on the forward strand.
TACTTCAGCACTTTGAGAGCTTCCTGTAGAAGTTTTCTTTCTTCAGTTTTCAGCTGTGAATCTTCTTGAACTAGATTCTTTTCAAATGTCGACAAAACGATGTTGATTTGACTCGAATTCAAGGATAACTAACAGTTTCATATGATTTGGCTTTTACCCGTGCTATTTGCTATTTTAATTACTTATATATATATATTCAATATTCATTTTTTTATATTCGTTCAAAGGTTTCGCCTATTTCTATATCAACTATATTTGTCGCCTCCAGGATAAATATGCGATGCATGAGTTAAATTAAACAAATATTCCACTGCTTTCCAAGGAAATTCATTAGATGAGGAGAATGAGTAGCAACTTTATATTTCTGTAGTTTCCATATTAGAGAGATTTTTTCCGTTCCTGCTTGAACCGGTAAATATTATTTTATAATTTTTGATTAATTAATTTATAATTTATTTATAATTTTAATTTTCATTCTTTTCGGCACAGCATATTCAACAGGAGTTTTGATTTCAGGTGACTTTGCTGGTGAAAAAATACCCATGTCAACAATATCAAGTTCGCCATTGACTGATATAGGCACCTAACTATAATCATGACATGATCCGTAACATCATTATATGGACTGATATAAAACCTTACCTTCGTCTAAAAAAAAATACTATAAGGCTGATTAGATATCTACAATCGTGATCATGGATTATGGCATGATTAATTCTATATCTATAAATATTTATATAATATCTATATATATTTATATAATATCTATATATATATATATATATAGATATATCAACTTAGTATAGTTATATTATCAATTATATTTTCAATGATTTATACAACAATCATATTTGATTGTTCTATTTATATATAAATTCAACACAGGGCCACCGCCAGACATTTTGACATTTATTATTTTACTAAATTTCCGGTTTGCCGATCCTGACGGCGGCCCTTATTCAACAAAACTGACCTCTAACTGATCATGTAATGATACATTTTGTATAAAATTTTTCAATAACTGATCTTATATTACCTAACTGGTCTTAACATGATTTGAATAACATCAATAAAAATGTTACAAGAAATCATACAAGGGCGTAGAAATGGGGGGGTAATTACTATTTTCGCTTTCTCAGCCTCTTATTTGCCATCTGTTATTTTTGCATCCGTCATCGGTATGCACTTACCCGTTGTTTTCGGTTTTTTGTATTATTCTCGTCAAGAAATATCAATAGTGTAGTTATCAAAGAAATGAACTGAGTAATTCGCAATGTGTTGTACCATTTCGTGTTTCATTCAAATTGCAATTTATTTACAGATATGAGTAAACATTGTCGTCAAAAATTTTTTTCGATTAAATCCCCCCCCCTCAAGAAAAAGAAAGATCTACGCCCTTGAACTGATACGCCAACTGATCTTGGCAAGATGGATTTTATACGGAATTTTATAAAGACTTGAAAGATAACTGATATTGATATGATTCATATAACATTAATATAGAATCCACAAGAACTGATCTGTTAACTGATGGCATGATAGAGGATTTTTACGGAATTTTACAGTTACTACTCCCGTATGAGACTGATCAAGACATGATTTATATGACATCAATATAAACTCCACAAGAATTGATCTTCTAACTGATGGTATGATAGATTCAATAATTAGGTACCTGATTTACATTATATCAATATAAATCCTAGGTGAAATGCGGACAAAATAACATACTGTTTAGTTTTTCAAATATATTTTTTAGTAGGTATAAACAAATAAATGGTCTACTTCACTATATATTCAATTCAAGCACTATGCATTAAATTCAATATATAGGGGAGTAATCCATTTATTTGTTTATACCTATCATCAATATCTCGATTTCAATTCACTGGGAGGAATATTAACATTTTCGCCCTCCAGAAGATATTTTGGAGCAAACTTTGTGATTCTTCAGTTGTATTATCTTTTTCTGATTCTTCTATTACTGATTCTTTTTTGAATCAAAATGGTTCATGATTATTTTGAATTCGTCTGTGTTTATATGTTCATTGAAATTTATCTCATATCTGTTTATATTTTCTATTTCTTGTTCATCAGAATCTTAAAAATAATCCTCTTCATTCTTTTTACCCAGAACCTACATCAGGAATTTCTAAATATGTTGAATTCAGAGAATCGTTTTTAACTAGGTTATTCTTTTCTGCATGATCTCTATTGAAACTCATATTATTTTGTCCTAAATCAAATTGTGTGATATTTAAATCTTCATTTTTTACTAATTTGAAATTTTTCATGCAATCCAAACCAATTGAAGAATCATACTTAAAATTTTCATTGTCTACTACAAAAGTATCCATAATTCTTTCTATATTATAAAATTTCTTCCATCACCAATAATAGTTTTCAAATTAAACATTTGAATATTACTTGTAAATTTTTTCGGCTGTTTCTTTAATAATTGTGCATTAATCAACTAAACATTAAAACCTGAATCATAAATTCCAGAAACTTCTAAAATGTCATTCAATAGTAACTTTACCTTAATTAATGGTAATTGGTACATCTTGTTTTTTTGGATTAATCTTTTAGTTAAATTTCCAATTCAGTATTATTAACAGTCCTCAAAATTCCTCTCTGATTTCTCTCTTTGTACCAGCAATTATTTTCAGGGTGATAACGTTTCCCTTTTTTTTCTTTAAGACAGATTCGGCATGGTTTCTTTTCATAACTTTGTTTGGGTTTTTCGTCAGAATTTATATTCCTTTTTTTATCATTCCTATTATTCTCTGCAACCAGATGTTCTAATTTCCCAATCTCACTGTGAAAATCTTTGGTTCCCCGTAAAGTTTCCCTATCAATATTGTACACAATATAATTAGGCAGGCCATATATGCTATGAAGTCTGTGAGTGTCCCAGTATCAATTGATTTTCTCCCTTCCAATAATAATTTATTCTTTTTTTGCATGCATAGTCCAACAATTAACCTGATATTTAAAGGCTAAAGCACACCTAGTCGGTGACCATCCTCTGATCGTGAACGTATCACAAAAATTTCCATACTGAATCTATCGAATATTTAATCATCATGCAACTGTACCAATCTGACCCGGAATATTGCAAAAATTCTGTTGAAATTTCAATTTTCTTTTTGTCCTCATTAATTTAAAAACGGTCACATTGAAATCTTCAATCCATTGGTTTACATTCAAATTTCTGCCAGTAAATTTTCAAAACATAAAATCATTTGCAATCTGTCCTAAGTCGTGTGGTTCTTATTGTCAATTAATTTCTCTAAAAGTTTTTTCAAACTTTGCAATGAGTCAGTGCCGGTAGAAGTAGTTTTATCGATAATTGGTTCGTCCCTAATAAATATCATCGAATTGTAAATTTTTTTATTTTCGACATATCTTCTGTTAAATTTATCCATATTTTTCTTCTTTGATATCTCTTAGTTACACAAATGTGTTTTGGTCGGTTGATTTTTTTTTGTTCACTCGGTTTCTAAATTGCTTCTGGAGAGTGTCATGACAATATTCGTTGTATTTTGAATGTATTCTTGTTATTGCGATTATGACGTAATAATATGTATAAGTTTTAAGATTAATATTGTTTTTGTTTCGAAATTGTGCTTCAATATTATAAAAAGTGTGTATCGGACAAAATGAGATACTATGTCATTTGTCTATAATATTGAAGCACAATTTCGAAACAAAAACAATATTCATCTTAAAACTTATACATATTATTACGTCATATGTCGTTTTGTCCGAATTTCCCCTACAAGTACCTACTGATGTGGTAAATAATAGCATGATATATTTTCAGTTATAGTTTATCCAAAGTCACTTGGATACAAAGGTTACAAGGTTTGACCAAGTTTTCAGAAATTCCTGTGGGCCAGTGAATTCATTGCCTGGCAATACTTTCAAATAAGCGCCGGTATTCAGCAGCTCGAAGTATCCACTTCAAAAAGACGATTTTTTATGGACTAGGTTAAGTGACTTTGGATATAGTATACCTAATATTTCTATATATAACTGGTCAAGACATAATATAACATGAATGTACATTCCATAATGTAAAATGCATAAAACCTATCTGCCAACGGTTGATGGTTCATATTCTATGTGTGAAATTCTACTATTACTGATGATCCTATAACTAACTGATTATACAATGACATGGTATAAGTGACATCAAAATGAATTCAACGAAAGCTGATATAGAAATGATGCATTTTATATAAATATAGAATTTACAGAGACTGATTCATTCATTCATCATGATCATGAACTATGTATTTATACCAGTGTCGAAACTGCCTGAGAAATAATCGCCTAGGTAGGTGGAACATGTATTGGTCTTTATGTATTACTCTATACATAAAGATGAGGCAGGTGCCAAGGGCGGTCCTAGCCTTAAATTTTGACGGGGTCACAGTTATGTGATTCAAGGTTTTTGATGGGACCATTTCTTACCTTGTCTGCTTGAAAAAAAGCATATTAAGTGTTCGGTGGTCCCATTTGGGGGGATCATGACCCCCTTGACCCCCCCTCTGAGACCGCACTTGGCATGTGCAAATTACCTTTTAACTTTGGATCAATGTTATAGAATTGCATGTTATTGATGTTGAATTTATTAAGTGTTATAATATTTTGAATTTCTATTCTAAGATTCCCTATATGTTCGAAGAAATTCGAAAACCCCTTCCCATTAATTCCCATACTCATGGGTAATTTATCATTGATAATCAATAAAAAAATCAAAATATATAAAAAAAAATTAAATGTGATTGTACATAGTTATATCAGTTTTATCACTTGATAGATCAAATATTTATGTATACATATAGCAGACATGAAAGATTATTAGAGAAAGAAATCATAGATTTTAATATATAACTGAAAGAAATTTCAAGATTAAAAAAACAGAGTTTTAAAGAGTGTTGTTATATCGACTTTGTCTTTTACAATAGAGAGATAGGAATAACACTTGCATTGAAAACATACAGAGTGTATAGTTATCTAATGTGAGTGTCAATCTTATCAATTTTACATTTCATATTATATTATATTATATTATACATTAAGTAAGTGAAAACGAATCACTACAGGTATGAACATACCGACGCGGGACGGGAACGGGAGCGATGCGTTAGTTGGGGCAGCGGACAGATCGCACACTTACGTGAAAAAAAAGAGACACGGTTATTAGTATGAATCTGAAATTATAAATGAATGTGACAGTTTTTCGGTAGGAGAAGTTTTACTGCTCAAAACCGTTGATTTCGTTCCCGCAAAAGTTTCCTATAAAAGTTTCAAAAGCTCCCGCTCCCGCAGTCCAGCGTCGGTCTGTTCATACCTTTAGTCTTTAGTCAGGTGACTTTTGATAATGGCCTCCATTATTCTAAAGCATCTATATATTCATAGATATAGGATGTAGTTATTTGATTCTCTATGTTATTTATGATCTTATAGCGCCAATGTTTTGCTGAAAAACTTTTTAAATCTTCAATGACGCCCCCGAAAGGGATTAAACAATATTTAAAGAAAGATCGGCAATGTTGAAGTATTTAGAAGATTTTTCAGGCTGTTTGGCAGCTTATTATCACATTTTGAAATTACTGGATAACGACAGTAATTGAAGCAGAATTCTAACAATCTAACAGTACTTTTAACATTTGGTGTTCAGTAGAGTTTGAATTATAATAATATCTAATAATATGTTAATTGTTTTAAAATAGTAATTTATGAACTAAGGACGAAAAACTGTCTATTATAATCGAGTCTCCCAATTGGTTGGTAGAAGACGAGACAGTTTTTCGCCGAAGTGCAGTAGAGTTTGAATTATAATAATATCTAATAAATGAGATGTATTTGTGTTGTTGTGAATTTCATTGTTGTGTTAAAATAGTGATTCACGCACTAAGGACGAAAAATCGAGTCTGCCAATTGGGTGCAGCTATTTGACGAGACCGTATTTCGCCGAAGTGTAGTAGAGTTTGAATTATAATAATATCTAATAATATGTTAAATGTTCTGTGAATTTCATATTTGTGTTAAAATAGTGATTTATGAACTAAGGACGAAAAACTGTCTATTATAATCGAGTCTCCCAATTGGTTGGTAGAAGACGAGACAGTTTTTTGCCGAAGTCCATATTACATTTTTTCGTCGACTTCGACCTACTTCTTATGGAAGCAGGTACTCACTATAGTTTGATGATCTCGAATACGTACATTTTACCTTGTGTAAAAAATAATGTACATCGGGGTCATCACAAAGAAATTCGTTCATTTCATTTTGACTAAATACTATAGATTTTTTTCTACGCTTTGTTTTTTCAAAAATGCAAAAGTTCCGGAAATTTTGATAGTTGATACGTCGTCGTAGTTGCCAATTCTCGCAGCTTCGGAGGAGTGTTCCTGATATCTATATCACTACCCATTCCTGCACCAAATGTAACACAATAACCCACTGCAATTTGGTTCGTCAATTGCTGTTCTCAAAGAGATTATATACGAAATTCGCCAGATTTTACTTTTGAATGAGAATGTATTCTAGATAGTAGATTAATATTCATAATTATCAAGAAAGGATATCTATATGGATATCAATAACAATCCTCCGAAGCTGCAGGAATTAGCTTGTTTTCACAAATAGTTTATTCCTCAGTCGAAAATTACCACGTAAAATATCACTTTTTCAACATTTTTTCGGCTGTTTCTTCAATAATTTTGAATTTTGAATCATAAATTCCAGAAACTTCTAAAATGTCATTCAATAGTAACTTTACCTTAATTAATTTTGGTACATCTAGTTTTTTTGGATTAATCTCTTTTAGTTAAATTTCCAAATCAGTATTATAAACAGTCTTCAAAATTCCTCTCTGATTTCTCTCTTTGTACCAGCAATTATTTTCAGGGTGATAACGTTTCCCTTTTTTTTCGTTAAGACAGATTCGGCATGGTTTCTTTCCATAATATTGTTTGGGTTTTTCGTCAGAAGTTATATTACTTTTTTTAACATTCCTACTATTTCCCAATCTCACTGTGAAAATCTTCTGTTCTCCGTGAAGTTTCCCTATCAATATTGTCCACAATATAATTAGGCAGGCCAAATGCTATGAAGTCTATAAGTATCCCAGTATCAATTGATTTTCTCACTTCCAACAATAATTTCTTGTTTTTTATGCATACTCCAGCAATTAACCTGATATTTAAAGGTTAAAGCACACCTATTCAGTGACCATCCTCTGATCGTGAACGTATCACAAAAATTTCTCTCCCATATATTCCATTCTGAATCTATCGAATAATGTAATCATCATGCAACTGTACCAATATTCATTCCATTGGTTTTCATTCAAATTTCTGCCAGTAAATTTTCATAACATAAAATCATTTGCAATCTGTCCTAAGTTGTGAGTAAAATATCACTTTTCATAGAGGTCGACGAAAAAAAAATTTATGTAATGTTGTATTATTGTCATAATATATCATACTATTTGTGTTTCCCAATGATCTATGTTATGCAGGCCCGGTCTGGCTTCACTGGAGGCCCTCGGCTAAATGCTGATTTGAGCATATTTAGATTAATTTATTATTGTATCTTTTCTTTTATTTCCACGAGGTTATCAGAATTGAGAGAACAATGTTAAATGAGCAGTATTTCTTGAGAGTGGTTATAACTAATATAGCACGCAAGCTCAATGAGAAACCAGACCAACTACAAACATGACAATGAAAATAGCATATTATTCAACGAGCGGTAATGTAGGTCATAACTCACGCAAATGAAGTGAGTTATGACCATTACCGCAAGTTGAGTACAATACTTTATCTACGACTATAACAATAGATACTTAGAAACAAATACAGACTTAGAATATAGATAGAAGGAACGCAAGATAATCATTTATGCTTTTTTCCGAACACAAGAAAGATGGAAACTTAGTGTCGCCAATCACAATCGAACTAGCTTCGGCGAACTCGAATCCAGTATAGAGATAGAACTTCATTGAAAAAAATCTTAATAGTTAGCTTTCACAATGCTTTACAATTTTAGATTTTAATTAGTCATTCTGTTTATTGATAAAATTAAGTGTAAATTTTGACCAACCAGTATAAATTTTTACCGTTGTAGTTTCTGTGATTGACGTTTAAGAAATTACGTAATTTTAAATTGATTCCATTATTCATGTTGAGTGTGCTTCTGGAGTGGAAAGTCAGTTTTTCGATAAGTTCTTCACTACTCCTGGTCACGACATTAACTATCTCATCTTTGTCCAAGTCTGAAAACAAATATTTTTTTTGTATTCGTCGAAACTAGGCCAGAAATTGGCTCTTGACCTGAACTAGACCTAAGACCATTCTTGATTATTTTTAGCCTAGAAAATTTTTCAAAAATTTGTTCAATTCAGATCTGTTCGGCTGAGGGTTTCAGAGCCCCTGGGCCCTTGGCGAACCCCGACCGGCCGACCTGACCAGACCAGACCGGGCCTGATGTTATGTGACTTTTCCCCACAATGCTTAATCTACCAAAGGCTGTTAAACGTAGACTGTTTAAAATCTATAAAATACTGTAGGCCTTACAGGCGCAATTATTGAAGAAAGTAAGTCTTATTAACCTTTATCGAGGTCATGTTTCAACCATGGTGAAAATATACATGGTATAGTATATCCAAAGTCACTTGAACTAGTCCATAGAAACGCTAGGCCACATGTGCCTTTGAATTGGATTTGAAAGTATTGTAGAGCGATAAATTCACTGGCCCCAAAGGAATTTCTGGAAACTTGGACAACCCTTGTATAATCAAAATATTCTGGCTTCCTCCAAGTGACTTTGTTTATACTATACATGCATGTTATTTACACGATGATTCAACATAATGTTTTGTCCACAAGTACATTAAGTAGCTACATTTGTACCATTTTGGGCTTTACTGCACCATTAATTGAGATAAACAACGGTTGATAAGTCTGAAATTTAAGTATATGTCTTTTAACTCAATTTGAAATGTGGAAATATTAGATGTTATATTAATCGTTAAGTACACTTGAAAACAATGAATTTCATTATTATATACTTGTATTTAGTTCTGCTTCTTCAGCAATTATTTCTACAATTCAATTTCAAAATGTTACTGAATTGTGCAGAATGCAAATCATATCTTTATCTATTAAAAATTACACTCTTGAAAACGATGTAATGTGATAACTATTTTTTCTGCTAACTGTATGAATAAATGTATTTACTGTTGAGTTTTTTACTACAATCTGACTTCTCCCAATAAAAAAACAGTTTTGTGGATAATCAGTGTAAACACAATCAATATATTAGTGGAATCGGAATGTCGTTCTAGAATGCAACAAAACTGTTAAGCATATCCTGAAATATAACTTTCCTGCGTTTCTCATGATAAGTCATAAGGTATAAAGGCTCAAAGTGGAAATTTAGTCAGTCCGATATATTAGGCCAATTGAAATGTCACCGGTCTGATGCACAGACGGCGTCCGACCATTAGTTCTTGAGATATTGCGTTGTGACTGTGGCTTCTTTTGTTATTTGAAAAAAGATGGAAAAAAAAAATGTGTGTACTTTTTGAAGGGAAAAATACAGTTGAAGCAAATCTTGGCTTGATGAAGAGTTCCCAGGGTCTGTACCAGGAAAATCAATCATCATTGATTGGTATGTTAAGTTTAAACATGGTTAAATGAGCACAGAAGACGGCGAACGCAGTGGACGCCCAAAAGAGGCTGTCACCTACGGAAAAATTAAAAAAGTTCACAAAATAATTTTGAATGACCGTAAACTGGAGTTGATCGAGACAGCAGACATTGTGAAGATATCATCTGAACGTGTACATCATATCATTCATGAATATTTGTACATGAAAAAGCTGTGTGCAAAATGGGTGCCGCGTGAGCTCACAATCGATCAAAAGCAACAAAGTGTTAATGATTCTGAGCAGTGTTTGAAGCTGTTCAAATGTAATTAACTTGAATTCTTGCATCGATATGTGACAATGGATTTAACATGGCTCCATCAATTCACTCCGGAGTCCAATAGACAGTCAGCTGAATGGACTTCACACGATTAACTGAATCCAAAGCAAGGAAAAACACAACAGTCAGCTGGCAAGGTTATAGCCTATATAATATTCATTGATTACCTCCAAAAGGGCCAGAACATCAACATCGATTATTATATAGCGTTATTGGATCGTTTGAAGGATGAAATCGTTGAAAAACATTTGGAGGGAAAAAGGTGCTGTCTCATCAAGACAATGCGCCGTGTCACAAATCAATGAAAACATTAGCAACATTATATGAATTGGGCTTCGAATTGCTTCTGCATCAACCGTATTCGCCAGATCTGGCCCCCAGTGACTTTTTCCTGTTCTCAGACCTCAAAAGAATGCTCGCTGGAAAAAAATTCAGCGCCAATGAAGAAGTAATCGCCGAAACTGAGACCTGTTTTGAAGCGAAAGACAAATCGTACTACAAAAATGGTATCGCAAAGTTGGAAGATCGCTATAACCGCTGTATCGCCCTCGAACGCAACTATGTTGAATAATAAAATCGAATTTTGCCGAAAAAAAATTTGTTTTACTATAGTATACCGGGGACTCTTCAATTGGCCTGTTATATCAAAGAATAAATAAATACAAACGTATATAGCCCATTCAGGAGTTATTAACATCGAAGTAAGCCTTGAACGTCTAGTCGCGGCTTCATTTCTTTTTACAAAAATATCACTAAAAATTGTTTTGATCCATCATAGAGAAATTCTTTGTATATGGTTCATATTATTTTCATAATTTTTGTACCCGAAAGGTTTCAAATTTTCGAAATTAGGAAGAGACGCATACAGTCATTATTTCATAAATTGGAATTCAGGATCTGTAATGTAAAAATATAGTGGAATGCCATCACATTTCAAGGAAATCCAATAAAAAGATATCAATTCATTTCAGAATCGCCCATGAAAGATCCCATTGAAGATCGATGCATATTCCTTTTCACCGAAGGCTCTTCAATAATTTTTGCATTCTTGAAGGACACTGGATACCAACCTGATTGTAAAATTCTAATTATATACCTAACTCTTATGGATCATTTTAACTGTGATAGCTGAACTGGTGAAGAAAATAGAAAAAAATGGTTGATAAACTTGAATAGTGTAGCTAAGTGAATGGAAGAGCCATTCATAATAAGACAGAAATAAAATTTAAAGGATCCATTAAATATATGAGGAATTGTAACTTTGCAATTTTACTTATTGTAACTTTCAAAATTGGAACCAATTTATCAGCAGACGTGTAAATTACTATTCTAAAATCACTATATTGCAACTGCTCATGACACGAATGATTGATTGTCAGAACAATAATAAAAGGAGCGAAAATCGCCTTGTAACTGATGCATTTGTTTTGATTCTAACTTTTGTCACTCCATGTTTGACGTGACACTATAGCAGTAGCGTAACATAATTTGATTCATTTCGAAATTATCAATTGAAGCTCAAAAATTGTTTACAATGTGATTTATTTATGAAAATTCTTTCATGCATCGAAAAGGTCAATGTTTTTTTCACTTTGATGATGAACTATTGTGAAGTTATGAAAAAAAATTCCGGATGGAACATTCAACAATCAAATTAGGATTCTACACGCTTATGGATTCGAGTAAGCCGAAGCTAGCTCGATTGTGATTGGCAAGACTAAACTTTCATCTCTCTTGATTGAACTTGTACGAAAAATATTGATTCTATTTGTACACTCGAGTTTTCTGTCCTTTATTGAAATGCTTTTATACTATTTATTACTATCAAATTCCATAGAGTAGTCTGCCCATAACAACTTTGATTCACTCACTGAAAGCATTCTTGCATTAAATTATTTTTAATTTGTGAATTTCAAAATTTTATTGCATTCTGTTGTTATTTTTAAGTGGTCAAGAGCTGAAGAAATTCTTGAATTTACTCTTCTAAATGAAGTTTTCCATCAAATACTCAGTAAAAATTCTATAAGAGAATTAGAATTTTGGATTACTAATTGAAGAACAAAAAACAGATATAACAAAACTTGATTTCAAAATAGAATATGAACTATAGATGTAATGACAAGACTTAGTTAACTTAACTTGACTTAATTTTTGAAATTCATCTGCGAACACATTATTTCAATATCTGCAGAGAAGGTATTAATTTAAAAACCCAATTATGAAATAATTCTCCATTCATAGATAAATAAAATCCTTATAATCCATCAATCCAGCATTCAAAATACCTTTACACTTGAATATACTTTGCAAACTTTTTGTTTTTTCTCTAGAGTCCACTGTTGAATAAAACTGCCATTTTCAAAATGTGGATCTTCGGAAAATCGTTATCGGATTCGTAATCTAGGACCTCAAAATCTCCTTTGAACACCAAAATATGCTCAAATTTGAACAGTCGAATTTTTTCATGAAACAAAGACTATAACCTTGGAAAAATTTCGCGAAAAAAATCTTTTTGTCTTGGATCTTTCTGAAAACTGGATATCATGAAGAATTTCCCAAACTGAATCCGCAATTGCAATCAGTTCTTCCCTACAAGATCACAAAACTGAGATATTACTAGTTTTCTAAGAATAATTCGAGTGTGTTGTCTTGTGTCATTTGCACCAATAAACCTTAATCCACATCGTCAAATAATAACTTGTCCTCTAAATGCTTGGATAATTTTTTCTGCTGAAAATCGTTATCATATTCGGAATCTAGGACCTCGCAACATCCTATAAACATTAAAATATGCTCAAATTTGAACAACCGATTTTTTTCATGAAACAAAGACTATAACCTTGGAAAAATTTTGCGGAAAAAAGTTTTTTGTGTTGGATCTTTCTGAAAACTTGATATCATGAAGAATTTCCCGAACTGAATCCCCAATTGCAATCAGTTCTGTCCTACAAGATCCCAAAACAGATATATTACGAGTTTTCCAAGAATAATTCGGGGGTGTAGTCTCGAGTCATTTGCACCAATAAAGCTCAATCCACATCGTCAAGCCGGAATAATAAATTGTCCTCTAAATGCTTGGATAATTTTTTCTGCTGGAAATCGTTATCATATTCGGAATCTAGGACCTCGCAACATCATATAAACATTAAAATATGCTCAAATTTGAACAGCCGATTTTTTTCATGAAACAAAGACTATAACCTTGGAAAAATTTTGCGAAAAAAAGTTTTTTGTGTTGGATCTTTCTGAAAACTTGATATCATGGAGAATTTCCCTAACTGAATCCCCAATTGCAATCAGTTCTTTCCTACAAGATCCCAAAACAGAGATATTACGAGTTTTCCAAGAATAATTCGAGGGTGTTGTCTGGAGTCATTTACACCAATAAATCTTAATCCACATCGTCAAGCCTATATCTGGGCTTCAGTAGTGCCATCTAGGAAGAGTAACTCAAACTCGGTTTAGGTGAGAAGGTACCCATCACAGGATTCTATACGGGTGGGGCCGCACCAATTGTAAGTTCAGTGAAATGCGGTTAGATAGCTTGTAGCTTTAGCGGAAACTTACGCTTCACGGTATCCTAACGGATATAACAGTCGATACGTCAGTTACAATTTGAAGATTGAATATACCGTGGTTATGTGTAACAGATTTGTCATTTCTCATTAGCGGGTGGAGTCGCTTTTCTCTCTAGAAAATAGCAACAAGTGTCATAATTTTTCTAAAAAAGTTGTATTAATAAAATATGGGTTGTGCCATAAGTACAACAGGGGACAAAGAAGCCACTGAAAGGTCCAAAAAAATCGACAGAGATCTTAGGGCAGATGGAGAAAGGGCTGCTAGTGAAGTTAAACTTTTACTATTAGGTGAGATGAGAAATCTGTAGACATGTCATTAAACTCTGTAATCAAACCATAATTTTTTAAGGTGCTGGAGAGTCTGGAAAAAGTACGATCGTTAAACAAATGAAAATTATCCATGAAACAGGCTACTCCATTGAAGAATGTAAACTTTACAAGCCTGTTGTCTACAGTAATACTATTCAAAGTCTTATGGCTATAATACGAGCAATGGGTCAGTTGAGAATTGACTTTGGAGATCCAAGTAAAGCTGTAAGCATAAAAAACTGTCAAAATTTACTTAGCTAGCTTATTTCCATTAATTGGTCTCTAAAACTAGATTTAGCATTCCAGTGTGTATGCTCATTAACTGATTGCAATGTCATTTCTGTAGTGAGTCATAACTGTTTATTTATTTTGTTTGTATATATTTAGGATATAGCCAGGCAGTTTTTTACATTTGCAAGTGCAGCAGAGGAGGGAGAACTCACCCCAGAGCTAGTAGCATTAATGAAAAAATTATGGCAGGACTCTGGAGTTCAATTGTGCTTCTCACGTTCAAGGGAATATCAGTTGAATGATTCGGCCGCTTATTATCTCAATGCCTTAGACAGAATATCTCAACCTACATACATACCATCTCAGCAGGATGTTTTACGTACAAGAGTTAAAACTACAGGAATTGTTGAAACACATTTCTCTTTCAAAAACTTGCATTTCAAGTGAGTATATAATTTTCATTTGAGCATTTCCCAAATGTCAGAAACTATAATGGAGTGACTGCTATGAGAAAATTAGAAATTTTGAAAAATTATTAAAGGAGTTTAACAGGTGTACTTCATTTTTAGAATGTTTGATGTTGGTGGTCAACGCTCTGAGAGAAAAAAATGGATCCATTGTTTCGAAGGTGTAACAGCTATAATTTTTTGTGTTGCTCTGTCTGGTGAGTTTTTTTATTTTCACTTCCACTGAATGCTAAGTTTCCAATTTTTGAGAATTAAATATGACTCAGTTAATGCTGCACATCTTATGATGAATCAACTGAATATTTTTTCTTTGAAATAAAACCTGGCTTTCAGATTTTTTTTAACATTCCTTTCAATGCAATCTACTAAATATGAATATTTCAATTTATAGGTTATGATCTGGTACTAGCTGAAGATGAAGAAATGAACCGAATGGTAGAATCAATGAAGCTTTTCGATTCAATTTGCAACAGCAAGTGGTTTGTTAGCACTTCTATAATCTTATTCTTGAATAAGAAGGATCTTTTCAAGGAAAAAATTGCCCGTAGTCCTCTAACTATTTGTTTTCCGGAATATACAGGCTCAAACACTTTTGAAGAGGCTTCAGCTTACATAAGGATGAAATTTGAAAACTTGAATAGAAGAAAGGATCAAAAGGAAATATACACCCACTTAACATGTGCCACTGATACTTCTAACATTCAATTTGTATTTGATGCTGTCACTGACGTAATCATCAAGAACAATCTCAAAGATTGTGGCCTTCTTGTATAAATACGTAACAAAGTGTCATTCTATCCTAAGCATTTATTTTAAGATGTATATTTTTACCAATCTAACATTCAACATGACTTAGGGAATCCATAAAAACTTAATATTCCATGAGAAATTGGATCTTCTCTACAGAATCAATAATAAATTCTAAGACTGAATTTGCATTGACACAATTGATATTTACGCTTTTTACAACATTTGTTTTCAGGAAACTCCTATTTCATCACGAATATCGCCAAATAGTTTTGAAAAAAATCGATTATCATGCTAATACCTATTAAGTAATTAACTTAATTTCGAAGAGATATTCCTTTGGTTTGACAAAAGAGGAGATGTGAGGTTTACTAAAGAAACGATAAAATTTCATTTATTCAGAATACTTGACCGTTCATTTGATTGGTGTGTGATTTTCGTTCCAATACTTTTGTAATTAATGTGCACAACTTTGTACTTTTCCACTTGTTGTAAATCATCATTTTTTATATTTTAAATTTTATTTCTACTTGGTTGATTCATATCTGGATGGGGCATTACTAAAATTGTGTTGCTTGAATGAAATTTTTGTTTGAAAACTTTCTTGTGGTTAAGGCTCTTTTCAATTTTTTCTTTTTTGTGAAGAGATCATGTATTTTGAATTGGTTTTTTTGATCTATTCAATATTTGAAAGATCAAAATATCAAATGTCACTATATATGTCTGATATAATTTCATTATTTAATTTTCTATAAGTTATTTTAAACCTGTTAACTCCAATATGTCTGATTATGCAGTATTTATAATTTTTGCAAAACTATTCATATCACGAGTATTAATTCGACAATCCATCAATTTCATTACGTTAATTTTTTCAGTAAAAAAATGATATGTGTGATTAATTAGCCTTGGCCAATAATTACAAATCAAATAGAGCTGAAAATGATTGCTTATCGAATGTCACTCGAAATATCATAGCTCTAAAATTCTCGGTTATTTGGGATTTGATGGAATATCGAGATTTTGAAGTTTAGGATTTCCATATATTTCTGATGACATAACTTGACTAGTTCAGGAATAAGTTTTTGTCCTCAGAAATGTACTTTTTGGTCTAACCGTATATATATCTCAATCAAATTCTGAAGCGAGAACATCAATCATCCAACAATATTGTTAGTCGCCAAAAAACATGATTAAGTGACTGATTTTTATATACTTAAAAAAAATACATTCACCACTAGAGAATAAACTTAATATTGAATATGTATTTTTAGATATATGTGTATTTTTCATCAAATCAATAATTTTATCTCGAAAATCTATGTAATTCAGTGTGATAAATTATCTGTGTTAAAATCGTTATACATCTCTTTACAATAGTATTCTGCAAAACTTACTTAATAAAAGTGAATAAATAGAAATAGCATTGGCAGATTATTTCGAGATATTGCGACAATTTTCTATTGAAGTGATGAAAGAATGAAAATACGTTTGTAGTATTTGATTACTGAAAAAGATCCACGGTATTTTATATTTTTTACTTAAACATATTTCTGAAGAATCTACATTTGTCTGATTCTCGAATAGTTGAAATAATTATCTTCTGGAAAAAGTCTTGAATCAGAAAAATTGTTTTGTACTTTGAAAGGTTGTGATTCTTGGAGCTCAAGTTGTTATATTTATTATACCGTTTTGGATATCTTCAACTAGGAAATCAGACCCTCTCCATCTTTAAATGATCAAAATTTTAATTGATAATGGTAAAGTTCCAGTGTATATTTTTGTATAATATTTTTGAAATAAATGTAATCAATAAATGACTTTTTCGTATTACCGTTTTTTGCATTAGAATTTTTGTAATATTGATTATCTTCGTATACACTCATAAAATTAGAACTGTTTAATTTTTCTTATCGAGAACGAATTCAATTATTTCTATATTTATTTCCTTATTCAGAATGTTACAGAATTTATTGGACAGAATATTACCCATAGCCGAGGAAAATATCGTTGAAATTATGCTTTTTCTTATAAGATTGTCCCGTTTTTATTTTTGGCTTTTGTATAGTTAGTTTTTTCCTTAATATTGGAATATATATCACCTAAATTTTTTGGTTCCACTATTGTCAATTATTGCCCTTTTACACAAAATTTCCATAATACAATTAAAACATTCTGGGCAAAAACCGACTTCACCATGAAAAAAAGTCTGGAGTTTTGTTTATTATTGAAATATGTCTTTTTGATCGATTATGTTTTCACTCAATGAAAATCCTTTTTTAAAATTAAGAGAACCTCTTACAATAAGTCCTAAATTTTTGCGTACTTATTCAAATTTGTATTCATATAATATCATTTTTTCACGAAAATTTCGCATGAATCTTAGCCAATCCAAAGTTGTAGATCTTTTTTTTTGGGTGTGGTAATCGAAAAAAATTGTCTTTCAATAACTTTTACTCATATCTGTGATGTTAGAAGAAGGGGTTTTAATAACGAACCAAATTACTAAAAATATTTTTTTGTAACATAAATGGAGTTACGAATGAAAATGAGAGATTCCTTGGATAATTTTAAGAATTAAAACTCCAATGAACATGAGCCCGCATACAAATTACTATACAGAGCTATTTGATTTTTTTTCTTGAAATCGATAGCAGATACGAGAAAACTACAATAAATCAAAAGGTGTAGTAGATACGAGTACTAGACAAGAATTTCTTTCCACGTTTTTGTTAAGTACCAGTGTGCTTCACCAAAAAATAGTTATCGAAATACAGATGTTAAAGATCAATTCTTTTCTCTTTAGCACCTTCCCTTCACAAGATATTTCATTTAAATATTTTAAATTTGGTATATTCCATTTTCAAGTTTGCATCATGTGATATGCTAATTTTGAATGCAAATCTACAGGGGCTAGTTTTTTTTTGGTGAACCACCCGAGTATCTCGAAAACGAAGCGTTTCCGGCCTATGTACCTATATGACATTTTATTTTTAAAATTATTCAAGTAATCTCTCATTTTTCTTCGTACCTCCAATTTAGGAACACTCTGTATAAGGTAAGAACAATCGAATCGGTATCTAATTAAAAAAAATGCTAATATTTCGAGTAATTTTTGGTTCAAACTTCGTTATCAAACCTTTCTTTCTCACATTACAGATATGAGTAAACGTTGTCGTCAAACATTTTTTTTCGATTACCCCCCTCAAGAAAAAAAAAATTTACGCGACTATGCCCTTGTGTGAGTGTAGTTACTTTTGTTATTTGAAAAAAGATGGAAAAAAAGATTTCGTGTGCTGATAAAATATTGCTTTCTGAAGGGAAAAATACAGTTGAAGCAAAATCTTGGCTTGATGAAGAGTTTCCGGGGTCTGCACCAGGAAAATCAAACATCATTGATTGGTATGCTAAGTTTAAACGTGGTGAAATGAGCACCAAAGACGGCGAACGCAGTGGACTCCCAAAAGAGGCTGTCACCTATGAAAAAATCAAAAAAGTATAATTTTGAATGACCGTAAAGTGAAGTTGATCGAGATAGCAGACATTGTGAAGATATCGTCTGAACGTGTACATCATATCATTCACGAATATTTGTACATGTGAAAGTTGTGTTCAAAATGGGTCCCGCGCGAGCTCACAATCGATCAAAAGTAACAACGTGTTAATGATTCTGAGCAGTGTTTGAAGCTGTTAAAGTGCAATAAACCTTAATTTTTGCGTCGATATGTGACAAAATGGATAAAATATGGCTCCATCATTTCACTCCGGAATCCAATCGACAGTCAACTGACTGGACTGCACTCGATGAACCGAATCCAAAACGAGGAAAAACACAATATTCAGCAGGCAAGGTTATGGCATCAGTATTCTGGGATGCGCAAGGTATAATATTCATTGATTACTTCCAAAAGGCCAGACCATCAACAGCGATTATTATATTGCCTTATTGGATCGTTTAAAGGATGATGTTGTTAAAAAACGGCCCCATTTGAAAAAAAAGGTGCTGTTTCATCAAGACAATGTGGCTTCGAATTGCTTCTGCATCCACCGTATTCGCCAGATCTGGCCCCCAGCGACTTTTTCCTGTTCTCAGACCTCAAAAGAATGCTCGCTGGAAAGAAATTTAGCGCCAATGAAAAAATATTCGCCGAAACTGAGACTTATTTTGAAGAGAAAGACAAACCGTACTACAAAAATGGTATCCAAAAGTTGGAAGATCGCTATAATCGCTGTATCGCCCTCGAAGGCAACTATGTTGAATAATAAACTCGAATTCTGCCAAAAAATGTGTTAAACTATGGTAGACCGGGGACTTTTCAATTGGCCTGTTATTGTTATAGGTATAACGATTATTTCATTGAAATGAGCTATTACACGTCACCAAATATGATATAATGTGAAAAATATTAACAAAACATATGGAGGATGTTAATAATAATAATAATAATCATAATCCCTTTATTTCTTAAAGCAAATTTACAATTCTGCGGTAAGAGTGACGTCATAAATTCAATTCACATAATGAAATTACAATGAAACATACTTCTAAAGATGAAAATAAACCTCAAAATTCTCAAATATTTGTGTAGTCTGCACACTTCATAAAACTTTTGAATGTTATCTATATGGTTCGGAGATTATCAGGAAATCAGCTAGCTCTTTTTTTATATGGTGAAATAGACCATAAAATTGTTTCATTCAATCAAATCATTCTTCCTTAGAAAACACGAAATTTCATCTGCAGATCGAAACAGAAGAATTGAAAGATTTTGAGTAAATATTTATTTGTTTGCTTAGTCACAAAATACCATACAAGTCTCCATGAAGGAATTATATTGATATTTGATAACATTTCGTTTCGAACGTTCTATTTTATTGGATCGATCTGATCCCCTATATGATTCTCTGATTGCAAATAGGTAGCTAATTAAGTAATTCATAGGTGGAACATTGCTAGTTAGGAACTTTGTGGATTGAACAAAGATTCATTTTCTAATCATTGCTAATTAACTAACAAAATGCTTAACAAGGTGGGTACATATATCCAATAGAACAATAGAAATAATTACCTCACAGTCATATACATATATATATTTATTGGTATAACTTATAGGTCAGTGCTTTATACATCAATATATATACAGGGTGTCCCGGGAAGAATGCGACAAACGAATACCATGAATTAAAGTCATCATGGAGGACCCGTATCAAGAGGTTTCAATCGCCTGAGTGCCTTTGATTGGGATATACAGGGTGATGTTCATCTTATAAGTGAAATTTCACTGTTGAATAACTGTTTAACTAATCGACCGAATAATTTCAAATTTTGAAGTTTTGTCACCCTTTCCTATCGCCTTCCTTCAATATTTCTGAATTCGAGTAAATCAGTTCCGGACTAGGAAAATTTCAGACTTTTCCTATTTTCGTGAATATTGGATCACCCTCTAATAATTTCCTTGAATTTTCTATGATTCTGGTGTAGCGCAATGGAAAATTTCGCAAGCTTCAAATTTCCACTTCATATCTATTAAAAAAACTCAGTCGAAACTGTTGTGATATGGAAATATTATTGGGTATTTTTTCCATAAATGGAAAAAAAATTCAAAGACTGTACAGTGAACAAGCGGTCAAAATAGTCTCAGTTTCTCCATTATCGACTGAAAAGGGTTTTCATGAAGTGGTAATTTAAATTTTAACAAAGAAAAAACGACCAGAGCCATATCAGGAGAATATCATGGTCAGAAAAAAAGGTGAAATTTGTTTATGGTGTGATAACAACTGTATAATCCATGAGTTCCTTTTTAACAACTTTGGTGTTTTTCGACGAATCACATACCTACTAACCTATCCTAATTAGTGTTTTAATACAAGGAATATAAATGCGAAATTTGCAGATCCTTTTTTCCATATTCTTAGCCATTATGAATATCATGAAAACAGATTTGAGATGAACTGATAAAAAACAGCGCTTTGAACAAACTTAATTACAAATGACACTCAAATTCCAATTCTCAAATGAAGGAACGTGTTGTATTATTGTATGAATTATTTATATTGAGTTCCCGATGAACTCAGGGTTGAAGTAACTTTCAATAGAATTTAGCTAAGTCAGGAGCTTTTGCGCACTTGCTCAATTTCGTATTACTTAAGCTAAAAACCGTTTTTACAAATTTACAATTTAGGAGTGAATTAACCTGCAGAGTGACATGCTATGAACATTGAACAATTAGAATAACGTGATTTTTTCAATAGGTAGGAACATTTTCGTTTATCACTTTTTTAAAAATTTTCGTTACGAAACAAAAAAGTAGCTACTTATTACCAGAATAAAAATAATGAGATGATAAAAATACTGATAATGCCTAATATAATTGGAACTTTTTCAGATTGGAATTAGAGTTAATGCAGAAGCAGATACTAAAATGCTCGAATCCATTAAATCTCAATTTGAATTTTTTTTTGAGTGGCGTCGAACTTGAAAGATAAACGATTAGAACATTTAGTACACATAGGAAACCTAGCATTCATGTTGATTGCCTATTTTCTATGGGGCTTCTTCAATCAAATTCTACAGTTATTGAGGGGGTGGTTACCACCCCTCTCTGGTCAGGGCGAAGTGGGAAAGATATAAAAGACTGATTCCGATAGTATGTTCTCATATTTGAAGCATCCTCAAACAGACAAAGTTGTAATCTGGGATAAAAATGAATCGTTTAGTGTTCATGTTGATTGTCTTCAGTATTTTCGGCATGTGTGTTTCTCAAATCAATTACTCGACAGGGTGGGGGAAGCGCTCATCAACTTCTCGAGATATGGATGACTGCAAAACATCAATGGTTGATTCTATAATGGTCCTCTATAGAATGATTCAGGTAAATTTAGTTTAAAAAAATGTAGACAAATTCTAATTTTCCTTGTCTTTCCAGAATGAAGCTCAGAAATTAATCGACTGTGAGAAGGCTAGAAATTAAAATTTTGCTTGGCGCTTTCCTTCAACACAACCATCATTTGAATTTATTCCATGGGATTTAATTATTCTATGTTATTGATTATTTGTTTTGTCCAATTTTCAGTTCAAATAACATGACTATCTGAATATATTGCTTCCATGATTTTCTTGGATATTTTGCATGAAATTTATTTATGATCTCAGTGGCGTAGTTAGCAGACAACAAGTAGGTCCCATGCATAGGGAACTCTCAAGTATCATAATTTCTACTTGATCAAACCAGTTCAAACAGGGACTCATTTGTTAATTTGCAACCTTTCCCTAAATTACTTTGCTACGCCACTGTTTAGCCTGATTGAACCTGGTGCGTCATTTTTTCTTGGTCAATCAAAAAAAATGTATATAAATAATTTATTTCAGTTTCCAAATATAAAACTGTAGCCATTAATTTTTTTCAAATGAAAAGAAATTGCAATTAATGTGAAATATTTACCTATTTGTATACCGAATCATTCAATAATTGATTTCTATTCTTTCAATTTTCAATTATCTCCATACATAAAACTGTAAAAGTTTCAACTGGAAGAATGATAAATGGAGGTCATATAGGCTTTATTGAAATTTGGCTATTTTTATTTTTGAATTCTATCAATACATAGAATGTTTGAAAAATTAGTTTCACCAGGAAATTATTGAAATGAAATAAACAACTAATTCTGCAACAATTTATAATTTTATTGGTCCTTTCAGTATATATTTCCGTATAGTTTACCTATATTGTATATCTGATTTCAATAAATAGTGTGCCGATTATAAAACACATGGATCTCAATTGATATTTTGATTACAATATTACTCCACACTATGGTTTGTTAAATTTTCTCAATACTCGAAATCATCTAGACATGTGATGAAAAAATATGAAATTATCAATAGATATAAAAAATTTACGAATATCTAGCAGTAGGAAACGAACTTTATTATGAACTAAAATGAGATTATGCTATATTGATGATGTGTTCATTTTATACGTAAGTATTTGCTGAATCAATAATATTCACTATTCACCAATGAATAATCATTATATTCTCCAAATGAACAATTGAGGTGTGAAAATGGGTTCAGATAGTGATGATGAGATTTCTTCTGATCTTACCAAAATTCAAGATGCTGAAAATATTGGTTCGTTGAACTCATAACGCAAATATCGAAAAAACTTAGATGAATTAACGCATATGATTGTTTCACTCGAAGGAAAATTCCTGAAGATTTATAATCTTACGTGTTGTTGATTGAAAAATCACTGTATCTAGTTTCATAATACATAATGCACGCATTGGCGTAACTAGAGTTGACTCATGGGAGGTTATCCCTCCATGAGAAAAAGCACAATCTATCAATTGCTTATGAGCTTTTTTCAAATTTTACTTACATTTTCTTATTTCTTCTAATCAATGGCGGGGTTATATCCCCAAATAACCCACTCTCGTTACGCCCATGATAATGCAGTTCACTAAATGTACTATATTGCTTTGGCAATTGGCCATTGGCCTGAATCCTTCAGCATATAGATAAATATAAAAATAAGCATAATAGACCCTTATGCATATCTTATTTCTTTCATAAAATGTAGTAATTTTATGTTTGGACGTTTTCCGCAATTCGTAGGAATTTGTCACCCCTCATACTTATATTGAACTTAACATCTTCATTCATAGAATACTACGTTCTACGGGGTGTAACATGAGTGACTGGCCATAGCCTAGTGGTAAATGCAGGTCATCCAGACCTTTCAGAAAAGTAGCTTGTAGTGTATCCTAAGACTGTTAGTTTCGGAGATACAGGATGATTCATGCAAATTGGCCTGAATTTATGATCTCCATAACTTGAGAATCAGTAGTCCTATTTTATTCAAATTTTTTGGGTTTATTTACTTCATGCAACCCTTCGAAATGATTAGTGTAATTTCAATATATCCAGGGCAGTACTCAGATTATTGAGTATTTTGCTTTAGACTTCGAAATCTACATTTTTCACACGTTTCAGAGAAATATCGTTATCGGCATTAAAAATTATTTAATTCAATCTAATGAATTCAATTTTACTTATTATGTCACACTTTTTTCAAAGGAGTAGCAAACGGAAGAATTCATGTGTTCTGTAACTTTTTCGAAATACGGTCCTGTTTTTATTCTTTTTGTGATAATATTTCTTGTAATTTGATAATTTTTCGGATTTTATAGCTTTCTCTTCGACTCTCTCCCATTGTAAACCCTCAGCACTCACTGATTGTTGTAACAGGCTGCGTAAAATATCAATTAAAAGTATGCTTGATGAAACTGTGAATTCTTTTGAAACTAGACATTAAATTAGAAAATGACGTAACCCATCTTGAGTGTATTTGCTTAATAGTAAGAATAAGTCTTGACAATTAGTTTTTGAGGAAATTCATAGCTATTTATTTCATTTCATAACACAGTATTGAATGAGAACTGAATGACCTGCATTCACCACTAGGCTATGGCCAGTCACTCATGTTACACCCTGTATATCAGCACCAAATCATGGGAGAAGAACGTTCTGTTTTCAAATTTCTCAATTGGGGTTAAAATAATCCAAGCTTGCAGTCGCCAACACTTATGATACAGTAGAAGGTATATGCGATATAAACATTTATTCTATAGAAAAAATATTGGATTATATTATATTAGTTGATGATTGTAGGATATTTAGCGTTGAAAGTATTTATGTATTTTTTTGTAATTGTTCATAACATAATATGAAGAAATATGTTAGTTGTATGATATTCTTTTGTATTGTTACAAGTGTGAGTTAATATGAATTATTTCCTTTAATTGGTTTTGAAACTTGTTGGAAAATTAAGACGTAGATTTTCTATGGAATGGATTCAGAATAAAATTACGAAATGTATTGCATTTGTGCTTGTATATGTTATGTCAAATATCCCAGAAAATCGTATTTTAGTCATTATAGTCAAATTGAAAATTGTTCAAAATAATTAATCAATCATACAGAAAATAATTGTAGGTATAAACTTCGAATGACGCGTTGAGTTATCGGGAAGCATCAAGCACCAAGTACCAAGTATCAATTCATTTTTTAGCCTTCTCACAGTCGATCAACTTCTCCGCTTCCTTCTGGAAAGACGAAAACAAAACTTAGCATTTTTGATTCTTGTTTCGATTCAAATTTACCTGAATCATTTCATACACAACCATCATGGAATCAATCATTGGAGTTTTGCAGTGATCCATGTCTTGAGAATTTGAATAGCGCTTTGGCCATGGCTGATGTGTCCATGCATTTGGTTGTATCCACGAATTTGGCATTGGCTTTTGCCTTGGTATTAATTTTTCCTCTGGTATTAGCCAGTACGGCGTGAAATTCAGTTGAGAAACACATATGCCAAATATACTGAAGGCAACTATTACGAACACAAAACGATTCATCTTTTTGGATCACGTATTACAACTTTGTCCGTACGATGATGCTTCTATTCAAAGACTTTTTGCGGAATCTGTCTTATATATCTTTTCCACTTCAGTTCAGCTATAGAGGGATTGTAATCACCACCCCCTCAATAACTGTGTTTGATTGAAGAAGCCCTTAGAAAATAGACAATCAATATCAATGCTAGGTTTCCTATCCCTACGGAATATTCTGATTTACGCCATTTGAAAATAAATATATAATTGATAAGCAAGATCATTCGACAATTACTGGTATTTTGTTTCCATATGTACTCCAGCTAAATGAGAATCGTATTTCAATTCATTATTCACATTCTAACATTACAAAATAAATATCAACTCACGTCAAGGGAATCAAATTTGATTTTGATAATCATTGAGAAAATGTTGGGTTCACTATCTCTCTTTCAATTTAAATTCATTCGCAAGTTTCTAATAGAAATATTGAAAGAGCCCATTTGAATTCCAATATCGATATCAGTTGGTATCCAAATAATTTTCACGAATTTATTGATTGATACCGCGTTTATTTTGATTTCCAATTTCTAACGGAAACTTTTAGTGGAGACCAAAGAACAGAGGTACAGAGGTATATGTGACCTCGAATGAAGTCCAAAGCTCCTGACTTGAAGGTAATCTTGCATGTAATCTGCAATAAAAGAGATTTTTTTCTTTCATTCGAGATACGAGGATAAAATGCATTATACAGTAAAAAAACAATGGAATAAGCTTTTATTAATAATATATCCATGATATCATGATTGATCTCAATCTATAAACGTAAATTTTGATTCAATAAATCACAATTTTCTATATAAAAGAACTATGCATTACCTTGTAAAGCGAGGTAGTTAATGCTATATGAAAATAAGAAATAAATACGTGCACTAAATACAATACATAACAAGAAATTCTTAAAAATTATAGGTTCATCGCCCAAAAATCATTACTCCAAGAGGGAAATTGTTTCTTGAATTTTTCGTCTTCCTCTTCTTGGTTGTTTGTTATTACAGGAACTTCATCTCTGCCAAATTTCCCCAAATATGCCTAGAACAGGTCAAGTTTTTGAATTTATTCGGTCTTGACTTGATGAAGATTTCCGTGGAATGAAATAACAAAAACCCAAATTCACAATAAAATGGAGCAGTTGTTCCAGCGTACTGTGCCTACATCAGGTTCATAAATGCCTACTGCCACAGTGCAGATGAAAATGATTGAAAATTTATGAAAATTTAGGTTTCTGATTATTATACGGAATGGAATATTTCGATATTTTACGGAATGAAATAAACAAATTGAGGATATCTCAATCTTACCGTGACTAATTTTTCGCTTTTCAGTTTTTCTTGGTCACTAGCATTTTTCCCGATCCATAAGTAAACTTTGGTGCCAAGGTCCAAAATCATAACATCATCAGGATTGAGATCTTTTTGTTCGAAATCGAAAATTTGATCTACATCGAATTGCATGCTGTTATGCTTGATCGAGGCGTGAAAGAGTCTTGCTTCCCAACCTTCTGCTTCTTCACTGCTAGCTTCACGTACAACTCTACTCCTAAATGGTCTTGGGCCCTCCCATGATTTGAAGTATTGAGTGAAAGCTGTAGGTTCAGCCTCTTCCACAATCCTCTGAACATGTGTCCAAGAAGGATAATTTTTGGATTTCAAGTACTTTTCCGCGATTTTCATAGCATTGGTTTTTTCGACGGTGTTGCACTTTTTACCTATCCAGATGAAGATATTGGAATCTATAGTATCCAAAATGAAGCAGTCATTGGTGTCTAATGATGATTTCAGTAAAGGTTTTTCTCCCACTGCTTCGATTTCTAGTTCGCCAGAAGCATCTGACACCTTGTATAGGGATGTTGTTCGTTCTTGGTTGGCTTCAAATTGTTGATCGTCACCTCCATTTGATTCTGAAGGTACCTCCGATGGCGAACCAGAACCAAGAATCTCGAAAAACTCTTCTCTCTCCCTATCAGAACTGGATTCATCTGTGAAAGTTTTTTTACCAATTAAACAGTGCGATATGATACTTTCTCTGTGAAGTGAATATTGATTTATATACTTCTGACAAAGAAACTGCAACACCCAGAAGGAGCTGTTTAAATTTAAAATTTTTTTTGGTAAAACATATATAGTATAGCTAGGAGTAAATGATTGAATTCGGAGAAAAAAAGAAGGGTTCACTATTTTTTTTTCGATAAATTTGTTAATAATGTGCTTATCGTTGGGTGCATATGATGGCCCCAAGAAGGGTAAGACGACGTCGGGGAGAAAGACGTGAACTACAGTTTGATGTTGAGCATAATGTAGACCGGACAGTAGGCGTTATGGTATGGGATGCTATTGCACATGCAAGAAGGTCACCTTTAGTCTTTGTTCGAGGTAACATGACAACGAAGCGTTACCTTCAAGAAATAGTGGAGCCATATGTTCTCCCTTACCTTAACCACCTCGAAAATCCAATATTTCAACGAGATAATGCCCGACCTCATGTTGTCAGAGTTAGTTAAATCTTTTTCGAAGCGACCCATGTGAATCTTCTGCCATGGCCGCCCAGATCCCCCGATCTTTCGCCCATAGAGCATGTTTGGGACATGCTTGGAAATTTACCCCAGCCCCCACGGACTTTGGCGGTTCTGAGACATGAATTACAGGTAGCTTGGGTTAGTGTCCCTCAAGAAGAAATAGACCATCTTATTGCATCAATGTCGAGACAGGTTGGTGAGTGTATAGATGATCGCGGTGGACAAACACATTATTAATAAATTCATTAAAAAAAAATTGTAAACTCTCCGTTTTTTTTCTCCAAATTTCAATCATTTACTGTTTGCTATTCTATCTATGTTTTATCGAAAAAAAAAGAATTTAAATTTAAATAGCTCGTTCTGGGTGTTGCATTTTTTTTGTCAGTTAGTATATTTAGGACATCTATTTCAACTAAGTCGATTGTTCATACCTTGCAAAATCTATCTTACCGATTATTTCCACTTTAGAGTGTCCTGCATGATCGTCATCTCGTATTTGTTGAGCAGCAGTTACAGCCTTCAACCGTTCAATTCTTCGGCTTTTAGTGCCTTCATAAACATAAATGTTTTTGCCAGCATCCAGAATGAAACAATCACCATTATTCATCGAAGAAATGCTAGGATCCACCTGTTTCACTCTCACATTTCTTGAGCCCTTCACATGGTATAATTTCTTTTCGAAGGAATCTGGATCAACGTGATGGAAACCTGATTTAACACCGCCTGGTAGATAACGAACGCCATTCTTGAAATAGGAAATGAAGAGTTGTGATTCATGCTCTTGGACTTCACGGTATTGAATTGGCACACCACCTAGTGACTCGTCCAGTAGGACTGTTAGAACTGCAGCAGCTCCAGCTTCATCCTAAATAAAATGGTAGATTTAAACTTGGCGTGAGAGTGAGTTTTTGCTTGATGGAAATTTCAATGGATTAGTTTTCATTTTTTTGTTAAGGATTAATTCTAAAAATTTAAGTAAAATGAAACAAAAATGTGGAAGAATCATTGAAATATCTCTAGAAATGAAAAAGTTATGGGACTTTGAAGTTGCGCTCGGAAGAATAATTTCATAGTCTAGTGTGTGACGTCACGCCACTTACACGAGGCGACTGGTATTCGCAGAGTGCTTACGAAGTCATTGGTGTACAATCAATTGTGCAGTTCGTGTCGTGTTTTGTTCATTACACGATGGCCGAAATGAAAAAAATCCTACAAATATTGTATTGTGCCTATGTGTGCAAGCACGACAATTAAAAACCCCAATAAATTGTTTTTTCATGTACCAAATGACATGAATCAAAGGAAGAAGTGGTGCAAATTAATGAGGCGTGACTTAATTGGACCTAAAACTACTTCATATGTGTGTGAAGATCATTTTGATGTGAGTAACTATCAGTACTAGCTGTCTATTTCTGATAATAAAAATACTAAGGTGTGAGTTGGTTTGAAATAAATTATTGAGTAAAAATAACTTTGTCCTTTCACGAAGCCTTTTTCCATTATGGTGACATAAAAACAAAACTCGAGTTAAAACTACACTGTACAACTACAAACGGCAAGAGAGCCTTGGCGCGGCTAAGTATTTAAACGTAATTTATGGTAAAGCGATCACAGGCAAGTGAAGTGACGTCACAGACGAGTCGGTGACCAAAGACGTTCCGCGCTAAAATACGTAAATTTAAATAATCTATTTCTAAGTCATTTATTGATGGATTTTCAAAAATTTTTCACTGATTTATCAGTTTTGCTCTATATTTTAATTCTATAGTGTCAAATATAGTATTATCAACATCACTAAACTAGTCCATTGAAAGGAGGAGTCAATTGTGTTTGGAGCACCATAGAATTAATTTAAAGAGTCCGTCTCCACTTAATTGAAACTTTTTTTTTTTTGGATCATCAAAACTTTAAAGTATTGAAAGAGTAGAATAAAACATACCTGAGATGTTTTTGATCCTATCCAGTAGTGTAAATTCCATTCCTTTGCATCATTCTCAAAAATTTTAGTCTAGAAATAAGAAAAAAACAGTTTGAGTATAAGCAGTTATTATGAGGCGAAGCATATCATAGTATGCTTACAGATAAGATGATATAGGAGTCTCCTTCATAGAATTTTCCATATTGATCCTTTGGGTATGGAACTGGGTTGAAATCCTGTGGGAATAAATAAAACGCATTGCAATAATGAATAAATAATAATATAAACCTCCTATTTGACTTACCTCAATTCTCCATATTTCTATACCATGGTTCTGACCAGCATTTTCGAATTCTGGAGGAATTTCACTCATTTTGGGTTTTGTGTTATTTTTATCGAAATCACGAGCAACTCCCTTAACTCCTATTGAATTTTCCTTTGCTGACAATCCAGTTTGACGAAAAGATTATTAATAGGAAAGCTGTGATCAAATTTACTCAATCAGAATTCAGTTGAATGCAAATGTTTGTATATTATGTGGGTAATTCCATGATACATAATCAGGTGAAAAAGGTGAGAGCGATATCATTGCTTATCTAAGATTATGAGTCAATTCGATGAATACACCATTTACGATGAAATAAAATTAAAAGAGAGAAAAATCCTCCTATGCAATTGATTGCAGAATAGCTACTTTGGCTTGAAACTTCAATTGTGTTCATAGAAATGGTATAAAAATATATTTTATAATATAACTGATTTATTGAGATAGTGATCAACTAAAAAAACCTTAATTTTTTCCCAAATCTTGTTATTACAGAACGTATGTGAAATTTGTTGTTGATAGTTCAGATATCTGAAATTAACTGTGGTCAACAGCAATACTTATAGTTATCATTTGATATAAAACCAGCTATTTCTTTTTTGGCAACTGGACAATGCTGTGACGCAACTCCATCGATTTTCAAGAAATTGTCTGCCCTATATTACGATTTCAGATCTTTATTCCCCACATACAGCCAAAAAACTCTCGATTTCATAGAACAGGAAAGACATGAAACATCTTATTGAGTATGATGACAATAGCATGTAAAAAAAATATACCTACAAGATTACTTTCAAATGGAAAAATTTGTAATTATTCATTCGAATATAAAAACCAATCAGTTCCATTTGACTGAATGTTCGATAGGCAAAGGATCACTCTACTGTTCATATTCCTTGAGGTGTAATTATTTTTATATCATATTATTGACACTTACTCATAGAAGCATGTCGAACAAAAAACTAACAATTTCAAATCGAATAACAAAATACACTTCTGTAGATACGAAAAAAAAAAACACTCAAATTGTATTATAGTTAATGAATAGATGTTTTTGAAGAAAATGATGTTATTCGGAAACAGGGCCACTTACAATCTGAATCTCTTTGAATGTATTGAAATTAACTTTGCATATACCGGCACTTCTTCATATATTCCACACGTTCATGAAGGTTATTCAGCTTAAACTGTTGGATTAACGTTTGATTTCACTGTTCTATAAGAGATTATACACTTGCATAACTGAAAAACGGATGTAGCTGATATTGTTTCAATCTGAACCACAAAAAATATTCACACAACAATTTGACACAGTCAAACTCGGCATTCTGCTATAACATTTTATTGTCTTGAATGGATTTCTCGAGGTCAGTTCTGTATTCAAGCAGGTTTAGTCACGGTTCAGGTCCGTACAGTTCATTTTTATAGCGTAACGATAGTTTGATCATCATTTCGATTGGATCATTAATCGGAAAAGGAATCAAGAGCTTAATTATTACATTGGGAACAGAGGAAAGATTTTTCTTTGAAAACTACTTTCATATTGTTCCTTCTCTGTACAGTAACCTCAATTTTCGGAAATAAGAATAAAAAGGAGAACCTTGATATACAGGATGTCCGGCGTTGAAGTTTATATATTTCGAAATGCCATTAGAGAGTTCGAAATATGGAAATATTCGTTTCAATACTATGTACCGGGTTTTTCACCATAATTTGACCCCCCCTTCAACTTTGTTACTAAAAGGCGTACAAAAAAATGTTTTCTACAAAAGTTTCACAAAATCGACTAGTCTTTTTTAAAATGATTTCACAAAACGAAATATATACAGAGTGGGCAATATATTGATTGCAACTTAATTTTTTCAAACGGAACACCCTGTATATTTTTCTATATTGGACTAGCTCTTTTTCCCCTGACTTCGAATATATAACATATGTTTGGTCTAACTCTTTTATTGTGAGAACCACAGAGTTTCAAATTTTAACAACCACCTGGTAAGCTAGGTAATCAGTTTTCAAGTGGAAGGGTGCGATAACTCAAAATTCCCTTTTTTGAGTTGGCAACGATACGTTTTTCACTATAAATTGGAATTGGATGATTTGGATGCAACTCCATATATTCTCTCCTTGTAGCTTTCTTATTTTTATTGTTCTTCACATAAATATTTCAAATTTTTCCGCTTTTGTGTAGTGAATATTCGATGAATATGAATATGACAAACGAATGTTACATATTTTTGCTTACGAGATAACTAAAAAAAAGGCATTTTGTATTATCACAGCCTTCCACTTGAAAACTGATTACTTAGCTTGCCAAGTGGTTCTTAAAATTTGAAACTCTGTGGTACTCAGAATAAGAGAGATAGGCCAAACATATGATACCTATATATTCGAAATCAGGGGAAAAAGAGCTAGTCAAATATAGAACAATATACAGGGTGTTCCATTTGAAAAAATGAAGTTGCAATCAATATGTGTCCCACTCTGTATATATTTCGTTTTGTGAAATCATTTTAAAAAAGACTAGTCGATTTTGTGAAACTTATGTGGAAAACATTTTTTTGTACCTCTTTCAGTTACAAAGTTGAAGGTGGGGTCAAATTATGGTGAAAAACCCGGTACATGTTTTTCTAGCTTACCTTGGCTGTGCTTCCTTTTCAAGTGAGTAGATACAGTATGCCCAAACAAGTCTTATTTCCCTCTAAAAGAATTTTTTTACCTATTATATCTCATTTTTCTGTTTCTGGAATGCCGAATATTAAAGAAGACAGCAATAGAAGTTCAAGATGTTGAAATATGAATTTCATTTTCTCTTAACGCAGATGCATTGAGAAAAATATCAAATTAAGCAGATATATTCTTTGTATAAAAAAGATTGAGTTCTAGGGTGCTGTTTTTTTAAATTTTTCCTCTATTCTTTTTCTCCTAGACAAAAAGTATTCGCTTTTTCATGAAAAGTCACTGATTCATTGCAAACTGCCAAAAATATACACAAAATTGACTTTGATTTTAAAATCAATATTATTTATTGGTTATTTTATACCAAGTTTGAAATAGAATATAGTAGAACATGAATATACCTATAGGAAAATATTTATAATAGATACAGCAGAGGCAGGTTAAAATAAATGAAAGATGGAAATTAATTAAGATTGCAGAACAAGAAGATGAAAACAGAAAAAAAATAAAAGATAACTTAAAAGAGATAAATACAGAAGTAACAAATGTAATAGAGAAATCAATTGATTCAAAAAACCTTGTTTCAATAAGGACTGAAACGAAAGCAGGGCGTTATTTGATTATAACTACATACATACCAACACTGAAAATCTTCCACCTTATACATACCAACCTTTTGTAATTCAGATATAGGTATCGAAAGCTATATCCTATGAAAAAGGAAAAGGAATCTTCTGGTTACGGGGTATTGTCCAAACATTGTCTGTTTGGTGTATAATTAATGTTATTGTGCCTGAAGTAGAGATCAGAAGTTCAGAACCTCCTAATTCATACAAGCTCTATGATTCTGAGAAGTGTCTGCAGAGCCCACATAGGGTCGGTAAAGGAAATATCAAACATAAACATTAACCCATACCCAAATATCAGGAGATTGGTGGTTGACAATGTAAGTGCAAACTTAATAAGACTACTGCTTAGGGATTCACGGCTTGGCTTGAAATTCAAGCTATTTGCCTCAAGCTCAAGTCCAAGTAGCATGAGCTTGACTTGAAATCAACTCAAGTTCAAGGCAATTAGAAGTTGTCAAGTATTTATTCATTAAGTACTTGACTCAACATTGAAAAACTACTACTTGACTTGAGCTTGCGTTGATTTCAAGTCAAGCTCAAGCTACTTGAGCCGTGAGTCCCTACTAATGCTGATCTAACTCCTGGTCTTCAGGAGAATTTTGTGCTCAGAACAACATAAGAACATACACTTATACAATTTTCTCACAATTTATTAAAAAACTTCTAAATAAATGGAAGGGAAATTAAAATCAGTCTTTCTAACTCTAACTATTCATTCAACCAACTGGACTGAAGAGCTGCAGCAGCTGTTATCCTCAGTTGAGGATCGGGCTCTATCATAGACTCCACGAAGGACGCAAATGGGATGGCATCTATCCTCTTCCAGTCGTATTTATCAACAAGAACATCTTCTATCTTCCAAATCTTGAGGTAATGGTCTTCAACGTGTCTTAGTCTGCCGTTATCGAAGTATCGTATTGCGTTGCGGCCTTTTGATGTTATGTAAGGAGGTATTCCATCAAGGACTTCCCAGATTAAGGTGAGATGATCAGCAGTTGCTGAACAACGTTGATATCTCTTGGGATTGAAGAGGTACTCTCCTGTAGCTAGTTCAAAAGCGACGCATCCTAAAGACCACATGTCTGCTGGGAAGCTATAGCCAGCATCCAGTATCACTTCTAAGGCTCGGTATTGTTTCGTTTGTATTTCGTTCGCAAAATGGTGGTCCTGTAGAAAAGAATTTTTTTGTCACCAAATCATTAGATAAATACAGATTAAATGCAGATAAATATGAAACTGAAGATTAAGGATGTCTTGAAAAGAGTATTTGATATTGCATGATAATTGAAATGATCTTCAGAACATTCAACTTTGTGAGACTTACATCCCAGCAAGCATTGCCAAGATCAGCTATTTTCACTTCGATATTAGGGTCTATCCAGATGGCACCTTTGATTGTGCCTTCCTTAGATCTTCTTATGGGACCACCGTTTCCTAAATTATAATCTTCTGGGAATGACCTATTTCTTGTCCATTCAAAAGTTTCATCGTTCACCTCTTCTTCTTGTGGACTACACATATCAGTCCAGCTATCAGCTGCAACTATATCGAAAGAAATTAAAACACAGGCAAAGAAAAACGAATTGCAGATAATAAGAAATTTGATTTGTGAACATTAAATCACTAATAAAATCTTGCATTCCATAGCAAAATTGTTTTTGAGATGCGAACTTCTCTTGGACAACCTGTGGTTTTTTGTGCGTATTCTGAAGATAAATCGATGATTTTTCTTGTTTGTGCAGTTTGTGATATAATTAGAGAATTTCAAAATTATATTTCTTCAAAGAATTGTCCATACCGATAGAATATCCAAAACTTTGGATGAGTCCATTACTTTCACACATATTTGTAGCAAACTGGAAATATTCCGTTGTAAAATCAGAAAGATACACATCGGCTGATAATTTGGTTCCAATTTTAAAAGGTACAGTACCACTGCAATGTTTAAATTCTTAATATACTAAATGGATGCTTTAAACTTTATTTCTGTCATATGATATGGCTCTTCCATTCACTTAGCTACACTATTTAGAGATATCAACCAGTTTTTTTCTGTTTTCTTTCCTAGTTTAGCTAGTTAAAATGATCCATGAGTTTTATATGATTAGAATCATGAGAAAGTATTGTGACACCCATTCTTCTCCAAGGTGGAATGAATACATGAATAAGCGTATAACTAGAAAAATATTGACCTTTTTGTATTTTCAATTATGATTCAATCCTTAGATAGTTTCTTCTTGGTGAGAAATTGAATATCCAGAGATTATAGTGAACACTTACCATATGATTTTGGCATCAGAACACCCAGGTCATAAAATTTCTTTGTAGTGCTAACCATTTTCTTAACATAAGAATCCTTAACTTTGATCAGAATATTTTCTGGCTTTATATCGGTATGGATTATGTTACATTCGTCGTGAAGGTAGACAAGCCCTTCTAGTACCTTGAAAAAATTATATATTTTTCTTCAAGTTACAATTTTACTCCATACTCTTATGGTGGTTTTGATAACGCTAAATTCGTGATTATGTACGTTACATGTCTGTCTTTTCGAGTCTTCTACAAGAAGTTCATACAATAAAATAATGTAAGTAGTAACAAATTTACCTGCTTGACTATAGTTTTGATACCAGGTATGTGAATCCCTTGGTAGTCGCTCTGAATAATTAGATGCAATAGGCTTGGCCCCATTATTTCGAAGGCGATGGCAGTATGATTGCCGTTTATACTACGACAGTTGAAAAAATCTAACATTTGTACAATATTTCTACTACCAGGATGATCAGGATTCTTATCCCTTGTACATTGTAGCAATTTTATTTCATCCTGTGCCACTGCTGTAAATACAGTTGCTGATTTGCATACCTTGACAGCCACATATTCTTTGTTCCTAAAAAAAATTGTCTCATTACCTACACAAATAAAATCAATGTTTTAATATCTATCTCGACACTCCTAGGTCTCTGTGAGACCCCAGAAGCTTAAAGCTTGCAGGAAATAGGCGATCAGTTTGTGTTCTATGTAGGTTTTCTTTACTGTGTCCCATACCCCCAAAAAAATTTTATACCGATTTCGAAATTTTCACTCGCAAAATGCATTTCAGACCATCAGACCTGGTTTCGTGTCCATCTGTCAGTCTGTGTGTCCGCAAACCCATGTAACATCCAAACATCCTTAACTTCTACAATTCTTATCCGATTTTAATTAAATTTGGAATGGTGTCGTAAAAAATCATCTTTTTCAAATGAAGTATGTGCGTTTGGCATGCGCTAATGTGACTTTCCCTTTATTTTGATATCTCGCGTTCTACTCTCCGATCTTGACGAAAATTGGTATGGGTTTAGAAAATTCCAACTCTTTCTTTGCTCATGCGCAAACGTGAAATTCCAGGAATCTCGATATTTCAATGGAATTGGGAGTTTATTTGAGTATTAGGGTTGTGACATTAAATATTTCATAGGAATTCTAGCTTTTTTGATTGGACCGTGTGTGTTGCGATGTGTAAATTGAATCTTTTCGGCAGATAATATACAAAGGCGTACAACTTTGCTTTCATCGTTTTTTTCTCAGAAATTCGAAGCTTTATTGTAAAAAACTGGTGAAACATTTATGATTCGAAGTATTGTCCATCGTTGGCTACTACTTCTTTCCATCTTTCGGGCAGCGTACGAATCCTGCGCTGAAAAAACTGGCCATCTTTTGGAGCAATCCACGAATCGATCCAATTTTTTTACTTCTTCATAAGACCTGAAGAGCTGGTCAGCCAGGCCGTATGCCATTCATCGAAACAAGTGAAAGTCCGAGGGATCAACGTCTGAAGAATACGGCGGGTGGGGTAGGACTTCCCATTTCAACGTTTCCAAGTATGTCTTGATCACTTTCGCAACATGGGGTCCAGCATTATCATGCTGTAAAATCACTTTATCATGTCTCTAGTTGTATTGCGGCCGTTTGTTTTTCGATACTCGGCTCAAAAGCATAAATTGCGTGATTGTTTTAGTCGAATTCAACAACTCATAATACACTACGCCGAGCTGGTCCACCAAATACTGATCATAGCCTTGAAACCATGAATATTTAGTTTAGCCGTCGACGTGGAAGAATGGCCGGTATATCCCCATGATTTTCTGCGCTTGGGATCATTGTCATGAACCTATTTTTCGCCTCCAGTCACAATGCGATGCAGAGATCTCTTCCGTCATTGCCTTGCTAGTTGCTGCTCACAAGCAAACAAACGCCGTTCAACATCTCTCTGCTTCAATTTGTACGGCACTCAATTTCCTTGTTTCTAAATCATTTCCATAACTTTCAGGCAATTTGAAATAGCTTGTTCCATTACTCCCAATGATCCTGCCAATTCATTTTGCTTTTGACACGAGTCTTGATCAAGTAATGCCTGCAATTCTGCATCATCAAAAACCTTCTTTCTTCTACCGCCATACTGGTCTTCGACGTCAAAATCACCGTCTTTGTAGAGTTGAAACCACGTTCTTTCATTAATAGTGGCCTCATTCGATGAGCCTCAGCCGCAGATTTCTTCATATTAAAGCAGAAGATTAAAATCTCCAGCAAATGACGAGAATTTGGCACGTAAGCTGACATGTTTAATCGAGAATAACATTATGATGCAGACACAAATCGACTGAAATTTCGATGGCGTTATGTTTACAAATACCTTAGCTTATTGTATGACGTCTAGGATCTATTTATTTTGACTACAAATTAACGCTACAGCCATCTGTTGCAAAACGGCAAAAGCAAAGTTGTACACCAATAATATTAGAAGATCAATTATAACGGGCAGCATAGTGCCACACCAAAGGGCAAATAATTTTGGTTGATAAGTTCAATTTGGGAATTCGCCTTTTTCTGAAGTTTTTTTTTCAATGACGTCAAATCGGACAGATTTCGATACATGTGCACCTATATTTGGTGTTCGTGTCGATCTAGATGTGCATGGAGTGAAATCATAAAGCCATAAAATAGTTCCATTCACGTGAATTATCCGTAAAGCCATATGTTCTATTCTCAATATCTATATCGATTTTCAAGGAAGTATGGGCGGTCATTTTCTTTGGAAGTCTGATTGTTGCTACCTTCTGGGTAAAATCAATTTAGGAAAAAGAATGGGTTCTACTCACACTATATTCTCGCATAGCCACACTGTGGAGAAATGGCCATACCCAAGTTTTCGTACTACGTGATATTTATCTCCTAGGATTGTTTTGTAACTTATAGGCATATACCCTCCAGGGCAGTACTCCGCAGGATCCTCCTGCTGGGGGTAGGACTTATTTTCGCAATCCGCTATTTCTTTAATCTCTCCTACATCGTATTCTTCTATCTCTTTCGGAGAACACCTGAAAATATCGCATTATCACCAGAATTTCCCTTATATCGTTAGGAATTACACTGATATTAGTCTACAACACGAGGCCGATCGAAAGGTAGGTTGTTTCCTAGTGGTTGGAGCTTGATTATTTTCGATTTGGTTACAATTTGTTTCGGTTTCTTCTTCTACAATGGGAGCGTAGTAATTCGCGTACCACCTGTGATATGACCAACTGGTCCACAACGTCAATAAGGGATGAGAAGTTGCCCAATTGCCTTGTTCACTGAGTGCATTTTTGTTTATCAGAAAATCTTTTTTAATTTTAAAGATTGTTAGGAATAAGAAAATGACTAACGCGTTTCATCAATTTCCTATCTATGTCCTTTTTTCCAAATACATTTTTTTGAACGAAAAGCTTAAGTTAAAATATCCTGGTCTGTCCTAATCTGTCTATTATAATCAGAATAGAACAAAGCAATCTCTTGAATTAGTCAATTAAACTGTAATGTGAGATGGCATGAAATCAGAGATAGTTTCAACTATACAGGGTGATTCACCGCGATGGCCTATTGGACGTTCATGGAAAACTAATCATGATTTTGAGATGAAAATCTGCTCATTGGGGTTTGAGACAATGATATTTCTCCCTAAAATATTTTCTACAACTTCTGATTATACCGGAAACAGACTACTCCTTCCTTATTTCAAATAGCACATCCAGTATATATAATTGCATCATAAGATTTTTTTATGATAATTTCGGCAATATGCCATACATGGGTGAAAACTCAACGGTTTATGAGTTTATGAAAAAAAATGGTGGCGATGAGGACATTTTTTTTTAATATTTCGGCAGAAAAAGCTTTTTTCGAAAAAATTGTTTTCTTTCTCGATTCTGCAAATACGT
This sequence comes from Harmonia axyridis, assembly GCF_914767665.1. Classification (NCBI taxonomy): domain Eukaryota; kingdom Metazoa; phylum Arthropoda; class Insecta; order Coleoptera; family Coccinellidae; genus Harmonia; species Harmonia axyridis. The sequence goes on from NC_059508.1 coordinate 7,050,207, forward strand.
ACTATTTTAAGGCTATTTGTGGTTTGAATCAAAAATGTACAGGGTGTTCATCAAAAGACCATGAAGTTTGGCAACTCAAATTCATCAAAACTCAAGATTTTCAAATTAAAACTTATAATTGTTAATATTTCAGTCAATTCTACGTATAAAAAATAATAATTCAAGAGTTATCGAGGAAGAACTTCAAATGAGGAAAAACCGCAAATTCTAACTGTCTATGACTTCCGGAGAACACAGAAAGTAACTAAAATTCGATGTTTCGATAACTTAATTTAACACTTCATAAATTGTAATTAAATGTTCGTAGGAATTGTTCATCAGACATCCAAGAATCAATAAAATTTTCAATTACGAATAATTGCTTACAATTCATGAAATGTCCAATTTAGTTATCGAAACATCGAATTTTCGTTACTTTCTGTGTTTTCCGGAAGTCACAAAATGCTCCACACAGTTAGAATTTGCGGTTTTTCCTCCTTTAAAGTTCTTCCTCGATAACGCTTAAAGTATTCATTTAAATATAGGGTATGTTTGAGTCACCCTACTTTCTTCATACGTAGAATTGACTAAAATAATAAAAAAGATAGGTTATAATTTGAAACCTTTGAGTTTTAATGAATTTGTGTTGTTCAACTTCATGATATTTTGATAAACACCCTGTACATTTTTGGTCCAAACCGCGAACAATCTTATAGTAGTACGTATTTGCAGAATCGAAAATGAAAAAGTTTTTTCGAAAAAACTTTTTCTGCAGCAATATACAAAAAAATGAGAGTCCTCGTCGCCACAATTTTCATCATATGAATCCCATTAACTCGTGATCCGCTGAAATTGACATAAAAAACTCATTAACTCATAAAATCTCATTATGCAATAATATACTGGGTGTGCCATTTGAAATAAGGAAGTACTAGTCCATAACCGGAAGTTGTAGAGATATGAAAATATTTTAGGGAGAAATCATTGCCTTAAACCCCAACATGCTAATTTTCAGCACAAAATTATGATTAGTTTTCCATAAACGTTTAATAGGCTATCGCGGTGAATCACCCTGTATTTTGGAATAATTTTCTTGATATAGGTCATTATACATCGGCACTAAACCATGGTAGGACTGTATTCAAATTTGGCTATTCTGGTTGAAATGGAACCTTTTATTGAAATTTACAATTTTTTTAGAATGAGTACTCGCTCTTTCTGTCATGAATTCTACAACTCACAAAAACTCAACTCATTGTGACTAAACATTTCTTCAAGTCATAATTCATAAATTAGTGCGTTCTCCGGAAGATATTGTGTAATTCGGAGAATAATAAAAAAATTGATTATTTATTTTTTTTATAATTCCTAGTACATTCCGTTTGAGGGTTATTCTGTACACGGAGACCCGATAGACGGACAGAAATGGAACCTTGAAATCTTCGTGGGTGAATTGAACCCAATCACTCAATACTAAAACAATAACATTCTGCTGCTCCCCTAGAACAAGTGCGGAAAAATGTGTTGTCTATGAAAGAAAAAATGAGGAAAACGCTGACGCGAAGCTTTTGAGGTCCCGCTAATCCATACGCCAATTTCACACTTGAGGGCCACTGTATATGTTCTCTACAAGGGATCGCTCAAAAGCTACTGACTTCACGCAAATATTTCACTCAATTTTTTTCGATTTTCTTCTTGAATTATCTATGCTTCTGGTTGAGCTATCCACATGAAATTTCTCATAACGCACAAATGGTTATTCTAGAGAGGGTGAGTCTTTGACTTCCTCGTATATTTTAACCGAAGATTCAAAAGAAACCCTTTTTTTCTTTATAATGTTTTCCAATTCGATTTTTTTCTGACTCAGGAAATTTTGGAGTAGACCACAATTTGATGGAATTTTATGTTCGGAAAACATTCATCACATCATTAAAAAAACTATATTCCTAAAATCATTTCCATCGATTCCATTCCATTTGAGAGATAATACTAAAAATTACATTTTTTATGGATTTTCAACAGCCTGTATATTTTCAACCGAGCTAAATCTTAAAAATGGTGAAGGAAAAAAGTGTTTCCTTCGACCTCAGGAATATTCAGTTGAAATATATGTAAAGGGTGTTTTTTTAGAGCTATAGAACTTTGAATTGCAATAAAACAACGATGGATTATTCGATTGACGTTAATTTTCTTTATCCGCAAGATAATCTTGTGGCATTACATTTTAAATATGATTTCTGGCATATGACCGCCACGGCTGGCTCGGATGTAGTCCAATCTGGACGTCCAATTTTCGATGACTTTTTCCAACATTTGTGGCCGTATATCGGCAATAACACGGCGAATGTTGTCTTCCAAATGGTCAAGAGTTTGTGGCTTATCAGCACAGACCAATGACTTTACATAGCCCCAGGAAATAGTCTAGCGGTGTTATCTCAAAAGATGTTGGAGGCCAATTCACAGGTTCAAAACGTGGAATTAGGCGATCACCAAACGTGTCTTTCAATAAATGGATTGTGGCACGAGCTGTGTGACATGTTGCGCCGTTTGTTGGAACCACAGCTCCTGGACATCATGGTTGTTCAATTCAGGAATGAAAAAGTTAGTAATCAGGGCTCTTTACCGATCACCATTGACTGTAACGTTCTGGCCATCATCGTTTTTGAAGAAGTACGGATCAATGATCTCAACAGCCCTTAAAGCGCACCAAACAGTCAGTTTTTTGGATGTTACGGTGTTTCGACAGACACTTGAGGATTAGCTTCACTCCAAATGCGGCAGTTTTGTTTGTTGACGTAGCCATTCAACCAGAAGTGCGCTTCATCGCTAATGGACGTAGTGCGCGATACTTATATTCCGCACAGAACCATTATTTTCTAAATAAAATTGCACTATTTGCAAGCGTTGTTCAGGAGTGAGTCTATTCATGATGAATTGCTAAACCAAACTGAGAATAAATTACTTGACAGCTGTTAAATCGGTCGCCATCTTGAACAGAAATGCGAACTTAAAGTTATATACCTCGAAAAAAAAACACCCAAACAAGTCAAAGACTCACCCAGTATATACGCGCTTTCAATCTCAACTTGATTGAATCTGTAATCGCAGAAATATTTAGTATTCTTCTTGGATTTTCTATTTTTCTGATGAAGTGATGAGCTTGAAATTTTGCACGGAACTTTGAATTGTGATTTCATTTCAACACCTGTCTCTCTGTCAGACTGTCGGTTTCGTGGTCACGGAAATTTTGGATAAACAACAGTAAACAATTGCTGTCTTTACGGGACCCTTAGTCGAATCATGCACATTATCGAACTCATCCACGATATTCGAGATCCCAACCTACCCAGAAAACTTCAAATTTCTAGGTCCATTCGAGAGTTATCTTGTATACGGTGGTCGGATGGACGAACAGAATCGAACCTTATTGTTTCCAGCTCGAAATTCGAAATGATGAAGCTCAAAAAGATTCCATCACAGAACGTTGTTGAAAGTGACAAACAAAGCAAATTGTAGATGAAGGCTTCAATATTTCTTGAGCAAAATAATTTTCTAATGTTCCTGTTGCAGTAAAAAATATGCCACTTCTAACATAATACAATTTTATACTAGTGAAATATAAGGATGTTTCAATATTACGCAATTTATTCAAATTCAATATCATCATGAACAAATGCTATTAAATCAAATTTCCCATTTACGAATTATCTAATCTGAGGTCAGTATTCTTTGATTGGAAATTTAGTTCGAGAAGGAGAACCTCATTTGTTTATATTTAGAAATCTCAGACTATCTTTAGCCTGTGAAAGCCAGAATAACTCTTCATGGACAATGTAAACAAAAATAAATGAACTCAGTGAAACTGCATATCGAAGTGCATGTTTACTCAACAAATCATCCCTGACTTACGTGGACCAGTTTAAAAAGTAGATGCTTACAACTATCCCTGCAAAACTGAACACATAATACAAAACCGGATCAAATTGTGCATATTCAACTCGTCTGCTATAGTCGTGAATAGTCTGATTGGCGTAACAATAATAATCGTAATATATTTGATTTTTTTCCATACTGCAACGATGCAGATTTGTACGCGAATTCCGAAACAACCAATCAGTACATTCTCAGCGCAAAACATAACTAAATTGTAAAAGTTATATTTATTATAGTATTTATTTTTAGTTGTAAAATTTGGCAATGCCTGCTTCACCTATCAGAAACTGTATCTAGTCGGCAATGCATTGATTGAGGTGGAAATTTGACCATAGAAGTTGAGGAAAAATCATATAATCAGGTTTCAGTATACTTTGAGTGGGGGATACAATTGGAGGAAATTTAGATGGTAGTGTTGAAGGTGCTTGAGGATTATCTCAAACCATGAAAACAAAACCAACAAATTAAAAAAAATTAAGACAATACTGACATGAAGGCAGCTCTGACGTGAAGTTAGAAGATATTGAGTACTAGTTCATTCATTGGAGACCACATAATCATTGTAATGTCATTGTTGTCGGTTATTTTATCTAGACGGGGAGTGCTAATGGTATGAACCTTCTGAAATTCATAATTACACATCCAAGTTATTTGGCAAGCTACTTATATTTCAACTTAATTCTATATCTGTTGTTACTTAAATTTGGGCTTTTTTTGATATTCTGCTCGAAAATTCCATGAGTTTGGTTACGCTATCAACATGAAATTTTGTAAGGAGATATGTTATTTTATATAATGAACACAGAAGATCTTAACATTTTCAACTCGATCGAATTTTCTATATAGAAAATATTGATGAGGTATGTCTACTTCAGTATTTCAAATGCCTCATTATATCATTAGTAGGTATTGAAAAATTCATAATTTCGAAATTATATGTGCTGCTCTCTGCACCAAAAATATTGTTTTCAGTATTATCAATAATAAGAGAGTTTATTCAGAACATAAATACATAAATAAACTATATAATACTGTATAGTTAAGTTTAAAATATTAACTGTGCACAGCACTATATCATAGCAATACATGTTATAATTTCATAATAATAAGAGAGGTTTATTCCACGTGTCTTTCTCGTGTTCTGCCAAAGTTTAACTTCTCTTTTCTCATCAGTGTTTTCGAGAGACCGTCCTTTCTTACCACATGCAAGAATTCAAATACGATTCAATTTTTAATTTTATGAAAATCGTATTTTCAGCTTTTGATAAGACTTTTTGTATGATATTTTTTGGTGAAAACTGATAAAAAAGGTCTTGTTGTTCGGAAAGTTATAATATGCATATATTCATCCTTCAAAGATCCACTCTTCGAAATGAATAATAGTGAAAACCTCATATAAATCGATAGTCTCTAGCGTAAAACATAGTTTATCTACTTATTTTTGAACTGACCACTGTACCGTTTCAGACCCCTCTCAATGTGATTTTAAATTTGGAGAAATTATTTTTTTCAATTTGGTTTCCTTTTTTTTACTTTGAAAATGTTTGTGTCATATTTCTGAGCTATGAGAAAAAATGAGGTATAGAAATTGATTTTTGTAATTCGACTCAAGAAGCTTCGATAGTTTCTTAAAGGACAATTTTTTTTATCAAATTTCGGATACTGAACACTCCAAAACATAAATAGTGAAACTTTATTCTTTCCTGAACGATTCCAAAGATTTATTAGGGAAGTTAATGAACCAAAATGTTAAAAAAGATATCAGTAATTCTTTTTACTGATCATAAAGATGAAAACATGATTGAGGTGGAGATTTGTCATCGGTTTTCCGACAGTTAAGGGTGGAGATACATATCGAGATTTTGAGGTTAAGGGAAACAACTCGACGTCGAACAAGAAGATTTTTGAAGAGACTCAACACAAAGGGAGATACTGGTTTGTAAATATCTACTCAATGTGTTGTAACTGAATGTCTTGTTATGAGCAGAATCTTAAGAATTAATCAAGATTATTTGGTATTGAATATAAAGACAGCCTTTGGGTTGTGAGAATTAATTAGAAATAAGGCGGACGAAAACTAAAACATTGCTTATGTTGAAGTCATTGATGATAATAAGGGTTGGATAAACATTTTTCACTGGATATTAATATGAAGTAGATCTATCGAAGGAAACAATTCGAGGTTGTGTGAGAAAATTTTGGAGTGACTTAACAGTTAACACTAAGGGTCTTTGGAGTTGTAAGAGTTTACTCACAAGAATGTGTACGAAGACATTTACATGACTTGTTATGAGCATGATCTTGTATTTTCGTTAGAACAAGATGATTTTGGGTCGAATACGAAGATTTTCTTACGAGTAAATCCAAAGGCAGCCTTTGGGTTGTGAGAATTCACACAAAATAAGGTGGACAAAGACATATACATCTCTTGTGTTGGAGATCTTTTAAGGGGGATAATTCGAGGTTGGGTGAGTAGATTTTAGAGTGACTTAACACGAAGGGTCTTTGGAGTTGTAAGAGTTTACTTACAAGAATGTGTACGAAGACTTTTCCATTTCTCGTGTTGAAGGCATCGTTGATCGTATGGGGGAAATGGGTGATAAAAAAGTTGATTTGCTAAATGGGAATAACGTTTCTGGCTCGGAGTCCTCTTTGTGCGATTTGGGTGAGTCGTGGTGCAGGGTACTTCTCCAAATAGCGGCCTCCTCGTCACCAATTCTGGAGCTGCCACCACTGTCGGACCTCGCCGAAGAGAGTCCGTAGGTACTACGAGAGCTTTGCAGATTTGGTAATTCTGGAGCCAGTATGGTGAATTCTTCTCGATGAGGGCTCCGAGCTTTGCATCACTCATAATGAGCTGGGCGGGATTTGCTCTTTTCAAACGACATAAGTCTGAGATCCTTCATGAACTCTGTCTCAACACTGACACCTGGAATAATTGAACTGGCCCACTTGGGGAATACAGTCGGGTTTGGAAAGACTGGGCTCTTCCTGTTTCTGTGGATAGACGTGACGCGCAGGCGCGACCCGATATAAGGAGATCGATATATTATTCCTTCTGTTGTTCTTGTATCTTCGCTGTGTGCTCTGGCGCCTGTTGATTCTGATTCCTGACAGATATTATGAGGAATCTCTGTGTGTATGATTGAATACCAATCGTTCTTTTTCTTTTTAATTGAATTTGGAGTATTAAGATTGGCTTCAGATTAAGACAATCATAACGCATTGCACCCATATCAATGAAATCGGTTATGTTAGAATGAGTATCTACTTATCAAGTTTTAAGGATTTTAATAGCATAAGCCTGACTGGACATCATTATTTTGAATACCTAAGTTCTATAATAATCACTGCGATACGATACCTATATGAGTTAAATGCACCCAAATTCTGAAGAGAAATTTTAGAAAATTTCAATTGGGTTCGTATCCTGATTGACTCACTAAAACAATCGGCGTCTAAACATAATTTTTAATTCTCTGAAAATTCAGCTTCATATAGTTATGATAATAACAGAGAATATTGAGATTTTTGACATTTTTCGGCGATATTATTGATTTTGGTCCATTCCCGAAGTAGAGAAAACATTATTTTTCCCCTGCAGAGTTAATTTTCGAATCGATGAATTCGTTTTTAACTGAAATACTGAAGATTCCTTCTCAGTATATTTTCACAAACGAAAACTAGAATCTCGTTCAGTATTAAATTATGATGAGAGTAGAAATTGTATTTGGAAATTTCGGAGCAGTTCACTTCAAGCTACCGAGGATAGATAGCGCCTCGAGCGTTTTTATGATAAAATATATATAGAGTCTTCGAAAACACATTTAAATATTTCTTTAAAATTTTTATACACATGTGAGGAAAAAATAGAACAAATTTTTGGATACACTTTCAATGATAGAATTTGATTAATGATAGATATTAAAGGTCTTAGTTATTCTCAGTTGCCCCGTGCTCACTGGTTCCAGGGGTTATCCTTTCGCCCAAATCACTGCGATTTCCAAATTTTGTAGTGTGAATTTCCGAAATAGAGAAAGCATTCTTCTTTCCCTACAAAGTTAATTTTCGAATCAATGAATTTGTTTTCAACTGAAATACTGAAGATTCCTTCTCAATTCGTTTTCACAAATGAAAACCAGAATCTAACTTTGTATTAAGTGCTGATGCGAGTAGAAAACTGTCTTTGGAAATTTCGGAGCAGTTCATTTCAAACTATCAAGGATAGATGGTAGCAGTTCTTTTACAAAAATATATATAGTCATTGTTTAAGGAGAAGATAGTTGGTTACTCGCCCTGCAAAGGGCATTGGATGTGCGTATGTGGCGGTACCTATTAGAATTATGTGGCAAACTCAGAATTTTTGGGGTCCATCCTAATGCGCCCTCTAGGCGGCTATTTCTATAATCATTTGTCGGTAAAGAGGTTTCTACATTGGGTACAAAACTTGACGTGAAGAGTAAATAATCGGAGCCAAGTAAAGTAGAAACACTTCGATGTTTATGACCCAGGTTTCGAGCTTGGGATTTTATTGCTTTGGTCGTAACGGGGTTTGTTTTTGTTATCGGATTTCGCTCATTCTTACATACAGTTAGAAGGCTTCAAAAAGACGGATTTTCAAGAATTTTTTTCGCGCAGACTATTCAATTTATTAATTTGAAAATTGGTGTACATATTATAATAACCTTATAATATATTAACATATTTTTTATTTGTCAAAATAATCTTCGCGAATGTTGCTATCGCCGATCTCCTAGAGCTCCGCAAAAAAAACCAATTTTGCGGTGATCACGATATCTCTGGACCGGATTATCTGAAATGAAAATCGTGAAGGGAATGTATGATCTGATTTGCGTTTGAAAAGAAATACTGTGATTGCAGAAAAATAAGTATAAGACTATTTTTTAGTTTTTCGAAAAGAGAATTTTAAATTTAATTAATTGATTATGTAAAATTGTTATCAGTGAATAGTTTCATGTCAAGGTTATCTACCTCAAATAGGTAACTAAAATATTGGAATACTGCCAAAAGAAAAAGAAAATTTGATTTAAAAAAACTATTCTCTTTTTTGTGAAAATCTCATTTGTTTTGTGATAGGACGTGAATGTTTAATTTATGAATATACATATAAGACTTTTTCAGCTGAATATTTGATTCAAATTATATCGAATTTTGGTTTGCAAAGAGATTTTTCATGAAAAATAAAATTATAAAATTCCATATAAGTTTCCCCTCTCAGATCGGCGTTAAGCATTGAATAATATTGCTCAGGGCCCCCGCAAGGGACATCAACGCCCGCGTGCGGAACATATTTTGGCGCCCCTCGAAGGGGGAGGTGGAGAAAAGTACTACTGTATAATCGGAAATTTTTTTTTTGAAGTTTTGTCGAGAATTTAGTATAGAATGGTTGAAAATCTATCAGCAACCTTCATTGTCTTAAGAACTTTATGGTGTTATTTGTAACATAATACATTTCAAATGTGTTTCAAAACTTAAGCTGTATTCTTCTATAAATTATTCATAAAGGCATAAACATTTAATTAGGATCAATCCAGAAATTGAATGGATGTTTTTCTAGATTTGGCTGCTGCAAATTCTTTTATATTATCAATCAATCAATTTTATCGAGTATCTCTTGCTCTATATCTAAGATTGCTAATCCAGAAAATCTTTCTTGAGATATGGTAGACTTCAAATAGTTTTTAAAAATTTTTAATTCAGTGAATGATCTCTCACCAGAAGCAACAGACACAGGACACAGGTAAAGTGAGAAGGATTCTTGAGGCAATACTAAGATTCGGTAGAGAAGAAGTTAGATTATTTTCAAAAATATATTGTAGAATTTCAAGAGGATTTTCGCTTCAGATAATGAAAACAATCCTAGGGCTCTTATATCGTTGAATAAATCATTTTCTTTCATTTCAGTCTCTTTTTTTCATGTCATCAGTTATGCTTTTGTTGAAGAGCATGACAGCATTTCAATAGATATTTGTCATTTAATTTAAGAATATCACAAATAAAACAAAAAACGTTAACGTTATATCTACTATTTAAGGAACTTAGTGTTTGATCCATTATTTTCCAAAAGAAATTTATTTTAAAAGCGATTTTTGGATCTTCCGTCTGTTCATAATCGAACAATTTTGGTTTATACTTTCGTCTTACAGTATATAATGGAGAAAAATCTTGAGCTATCTCAAGAACAGCCGCTAGTTTTCCAGCTCCCGCAAGTTTTTCCTCGAGAACATTATCATCCCTACAATTTTTGAAATGATCAACTAAATTGTTCAAATGGTTTTGGCACACTTTAATGTCAATCGCTACACTTTGCATCATGTTGCTTACAATATTAATCTGGAATGAAACGTCATAAGAAATTATGATACTTCAAATAAATTTAAAAGAATGAATATTTAATAAAAGAGAACTTGCTTTATGTCTAGTTTTTATGTTGAAAGTATCATCTTCTGTTATTTCTAAAAGGCTATCACATATTTGAATAAAATGAAACTTTAACATCGATTCGTAACTGAGGCATGGGCGCCCGCAGAAATTTTTCTCAGGGGGGGCAAAATGAAAATTATTGAAAAACGACCAGGCGTCCATGATTATCGTAGGCGACATCAGTATTCCGTTTCTTTCTATTTCTGTATTTATATTTATCACCAGCGTCTACTCTCAATTTCAAAAGATCATTAAAAGTGGTACAGGGTGGACAAAATACAATAGTTTCGTGTGTGCTCATTAAATAACGCATAACATTCTTTATTAGTTAAATTAACAATATTATTAAAACTTTTCACGAAATTTATCCGGCAAAAAAGTGACTATACTTTTTTCCCGGATATATGTATAATCTTTACACTCACTTTTTTCCCGGGAAAAAAAGTAATTTCGAGAAAGTTATATTTTGTTACCTGTCAACAGAGATAGAATGTCTAATTTTTTTCCCGTGCCAATTTTTTTTTTTATTTCAGTCTGAAGGTAGGGCGACGAAGCTTTTAAAACAATATTATGACCAAAAATACGATTCGAACAATAGCTCTACCCTCAGAGTAAGAAGTAAACAGTTTACTTCTTACTCTGAGGCTCTACCCTTTTTCATGCAGCTAGCCGGCATGCGGCAAGGGTAATAAAAATGTATTGCGGCCAAGAGAATTTCTTCCGATGCCTGCTCGACGACAGAAAGATGAATAAAGATTGAACAAGAAACGCACTAGAGACATCTGTTGTTCACCATACCCAAAAATTATTACTCGTCTGAATTTTCAACATTGCACATAGGCAACCCATCATGTTGGGCCTCTTCCGGAGTGGCGCCCTCTAACGATATTGCCCAATTTCCTCCAATGATATTTGAACCGAAGTAACTAACTATCTTCTCCTTAAACAATGATATAGTCTTCGAAATCACAAGTGAATATTTCTTTGAAATTTTCATATACATCATATGAGGAAAAATAGAATAAATTTTTGGATATTCTTTCAATTATAGAATTTGGTTAATAATTACATATTAAAGGTCTTAGTTATTCTCAGTTGCCCCGTGCGCACTTGTTCCAGGTTCCAGGGGTTATCCTTTCGCCCAAATCACTGCAATTTCCAATTTTTGTTGAGTGAATTGTTTTTGAATTTGACACACTGATAAAGAATTCGAGGTCAAATTCAATTCTGTCCGGCCGACGTATACACGATAACGTTCGGCGATATTATAGATTTCGGTTCATGTCCGAAATAGAGAAAGCAATCTTTTTCCCAACAAAGTTAATTATAGAATCGATAATTTTGTTTTCGACTTAAATATTGAAGATTCCTTCTCAGTTCGTTCTCACAAATGAAAACCAGAATCTCATTTTGTATTAAGTTCTGATGAGAGTAGAAAACTGTATTTGTAAATTACGCAGCAGTTCACTTCAAGTTACCAGGGATAGATAGTGCTGCGAGCGTACTTTCATGATAAAATATATATGGAGTCTACGAAACCACAATTAGTCAGTTCATTATTTGAAAACTTATAGAGGTCATACTACCTATACTGTGGAAAATACTATTCGTTCATTGATTATAGTTTCAAACATACACATTACATTCTTTTTGAGCCTTCGTTCAATGAAAACGATAAAGTGCGATTTAACGAACAAAAAAATAAACAAACAAAGGAACTAATGTCGAATCCATCCTCAATTTAGAATCTATACGGCGAGACTTATACTTACATTATACAGGGTGTTTCCTAAACATGCGGCAAAAATTCAGGGGGTTGTTCCTTGGACTATTCTAAGAATATTTTGTCCTTTGATGATTTTTGAAAAACCTATTTGTTTCGAAGATATAGGGGAAACAAAATTTCAGATAATAACATTTTATTATGAAAAATTACATGAAAATTCAACTCAACCTACAAAAACTGTTGAAAATGACCACCTCTAGCCAGCATACAAGCATCCAATCTTCTCCTCATTGACTGCCGAACCCTTTCAAAAACAAATAATAATAATAATACATCACAAAACGAATTCAAATGAAAACCGTGTTTAATCTGTATTCCTTTACCATCTGCACTTATCAATTTTCAGTCAAAAAACTGGCCGTTTTTAGTAATTGGAATGTTGTTAAACAAATTTAAAAATAAATTGTACCTACTTAGTAAACACAGTGCGGTACGCATTTTTATTTAAACTATTATTAATTTTAAAAATATGAAAAATGTTGTTCGCCCTGTATCTTCGAAACAAAGAGGTTTTTCAAAAATCATCCAAGGACAAAACATGCTTAAAATAGTCCAAGGAACAACCCCCTGAATTTTTGCCGCATGTTTAGGAAACACCCTGTATATATAGAACGAAAAAACTTAGAAATGAAAAAAATCAAGTTCGGTTCAGATCTCTATTTGATACATATAGCAAAATCCGACTAGGTGTTCCGTAAATGTGACCGTTTGGTATTTCCTTTCCTGATTACTTCTTTTCTGATTACTTTTCCTGATTACTTCAAGACTGTAGATGTAAAATGCAAAATTTCATGTTGATTGTATCAACAGAACCAAAGTGCCAATCTTTCTTCTAACTCAAGACCGATGCTGTTGAGATTTTAAGTGTATTTTCAGATTTTGCGTATAAACCTACTTTGACCAACAATTTCAAGCCCCGTGTAGAATTTCGCATGAGGAAGTTCGAGAAATACCTTGCTTCCTTTATTTTTTCTCCTTTATTCGAATATCCTATAAAATTCAAGACATTTTGATATAAAGGGTGTCCTTTTTTTGGGTTGAATCTTATTCATCAATATTTCCTAGGCCAGATCTGGTAAATATTTTCAGTTGATGTATGAAGTAAGTAGCTGTTCCAGAGGATAACCGTACCAAATATCATGAAAATAACGGGTGTTTTTTTTCGAGGTATATAACTTTAAGTTGGCATTACTGTTCGAAATGGCAACCGATTCAACAGCTGTCAAGTGATGTATTCTCAGTTTGGTTTGGCAATTCATCATGAATAGACTCACGTCTGAACAACGTTTGCAATAGTGCAATTTTATTTCGAAAATAATGGTTCTGTGCGGAATACGTATCGCGCACTACGTCCATTTTATCGTCGACAACATCGTCCATCAGAGCAGTTAATTCGATTAACCATGGAACGTTTTCGCACCACGTTTACTCTTATTGATAACTCGCATCCCCATAGACGCCGTACGGTGGGTACAGAAGAGGCTATTGCTGCTAGAGCGTAGCATTGAGCAAGTAATTTTGTTTAGCGATGAAGGGCACTTTTGGTTGAATTGCTACGTCAACAAACAAAACTGCCGCATATGGAGTGAAACTAATCCTCAAGTGTATTTCGAAACACCGTTACATCCAGAAAAACTGACTGTTTGGTGCGTTTTATGGGCTGGTGGAATCATTGGTCCGTACTTCTTCAAAAACGATGATAGCCAGAACGTTACAGTCAATGGTGATCGGTATTGTGCCATGATTACGAACTTTTTCATTCCTGAATTGAACAACCATTATGTCCAGGAGCTGTGGTTCCAACAAGACGACGCAACATGTCACACAGCTCGTGCCACAATCGATTTATTGAAAGACAAGTTTGGTGACCGTCTAATTTCACGTTTTGGACCTATGAATTGTCCTCCAAGATCTTGTGATTTAACACCGCTAGACTACTTTCTGTGGAGCTATGTGAAGTCATTGGTCTATTAGGATAAGCCACAAACCCTTGACCATCTGGAAGACAACATTCGCCTTGTTATTGCCGATATACGGCCACAAATGTTGGAAAAAGTCATCGAAAATTGGACGTCCAGATTGGACTACATCATATGCTAAAAATCATATTTAAAATGTAATGCCACAAGATTACCTTGCGGATAAATAAAATTCATGTCAATCGAATAATCCATCGTTGTTTTATTGCAATTTGAAGTTCTTTAGCTCTAAAAAACACCCTTTTTAATCTTTATATAGGGTGGTTTGAAAGTTATGAGTAATTGAATAAATTGACAAAATCAATAAGACACTCTTTATCTCGATCATAAGAAGAGATAGACCCTTCAAATATAGGTTATTCTGACTCGCCTCAGTGTCCTCTATGTACCCTTAGCATGAATCACCCTGTATACCGTTCTGTGATAGATAGATAGATAGATAGATAGATAATATAGATAGATAGATAGATAGATAGATAGATAATATATTTATCCTGAATGACATTACATTAATGTATAGGACACGTCAATACTTAATACAATGCAATACTAAATTAACTGATTTCAGTTGAAAAATATTCATCCAGGTTATAGAAACAATTAAGAAACATAATTTTGGTAACTTCCTTCTTGAATTTCGATGGATTCAAGGACTTGATCCGGTTTGGTAGATGGTTGAACAGCTTGATCCCCACATATGTTGGAGACGATTCAAATCTGGATGTCTTATGGGTCGGAATACAGATGGTGAAATTGTGCCGTGTGTTGTATTCATGGAAACCAGAAGTTGTATCCAGCTCCGGCAACTTACTGTGAACAAACAGCAGACAGTTCAAAATATAAATGCAAGGCAATGGAAGGATTCTATGCTGGATGAAGATCGGCCTGCATGATTCTCGTGGTCTTAGGTTGAATATAAGTCGAATACACCTTTTTTGAGTTATGAAAATTCTGCTACTCGATGCTGAATTACCCCAAAGGACAACATTATACTTCAAATGGGCAAAAACCAGGGCGTAATAGACGGCAAGCAAACCCTCCAGAGGTAGCGAGTTCTTGAGGCGACTTAGAGCAAAAAAGGACCCATTCAATTTTTTGCTAAGATTATCAATATGGTAGTGCCATCTCAAACTGCTGTCAACGTGCACACCCAGAAATTTAACGCTATCAGTTGACTTAAGTTTACTGTCTTTGCATTGGATAACAAAAGGCACTTGAGGAATAGATTCTCTTAATTGGAAATGAATTATCTCTGTTTTGTTTAAATTCAACATGAGTGAGTTTCGATAGCACCAATCGGAAAATTGCTGGATAAGTCTGTTGCATTTATTTTCAAGCTCTTCCCTTGTTCTCCCTGAGACCCCCATCGACGTGTCATCAGCGAAAAGAGTGATAGAGTCGGCCTTAATAAAATCAGAAACATCGTTAACGAATAACAAAAAGATTAAAGGTCCCAATACAGATCCTTGAGGTACTCCCATAGATAGAGGATAACTTTCCGACCTGCAACTCTTATTCTCAACAAAGATACTGCGGTCAGACAGAAAACTAGAGATCCACCTCAGAAAAACTCCTCTAAATCCCATACTGTACATTTTATCCTCAATGAAGGAGAACTGCAAACAGTCGAATGCTCGCGAGAGATCAAAAAATATACCGGCAACATAGAGTCCACCATCCAAGCTGGTATATATGAACTCCAAAAATTGACAGACAGTAGTTTGCGTAGATTTACCCCTGCGGAAGTCATGCTGGGAGCCTGATATTATGGAGAACCTTTCCAAGTAATTCGCCATTTTGCCGTAGACAATTTTTTCCATGACTTTAGAGATGACGCTGAGCAGAGAAATAGGGCGATAATTTGCCATGCATGAGGGCTCGCCCTTCTTGAATACCGGAATTACCTTGGCCATCTTCAATAAGGAGGGAAATTTTCCTGATGTCACCGATAAATTGATCAAATAGGATAAATGTTCCGAAATGAGTGGTGCAATTTCTTTCATAATTATCACAGAGAGGAAGTCTGGACCTGAACTGGCGTTGTTCTTTAAACCATTTATAACTTCAAGAACTTCTCCGGGTAAGACAGGATAGAAAAAAAGTATTCTCACATAAGCCTTGAGTCGTACAGGAATTAGATGTTATATCTCCATAATGTTGCCGTAGGCTTTGAGCACATATAGATGTAAAATATTTACCAAATGCCTCCGCGACACCTACAGGATCAGAGAGAATGCGACCATTAGCATTCAAAACAATATCATCCGAAGGTTTCCTCTTCCGGTCAGTCTCTCTATCTACAAGCTTCCAGATTGTTTTGGTTTTGTTGTCGGATGCAGACAATATTCCATCATAAAATGACAACTTACTTGTCTTGAGTAATAGATTGTACTTTTTCTTTGCAGATCTGTAGGTATTATTCATCTCCATGGATTTCAGGTTCACTCTTAACCAGTGCAAACTTCTCAGATCCTTAGAAGCCTTTGTGATCTGAGGAGTGATCCAACTCTGACGACGACCGGATGAAGGACGTGCCCGTCTGATGGGACAAGATTCGTCAATCACAGATGTTAGGATCCTAAAAAAAACACTGGAACTGGAATCCACATCCAAGGAATGATATACGATGTCAAAGTCAGCGTCATACATCAACAATCGGAGACCTTCAAGATTTCCCTCCGACACCACACGAGAGCTTCTTATGGCATAGTCATTCGATCTGCTAACACAGTTTTGGCCGTAACTCAACAAAATGCACCTATGGTCTCCAATATCCGTTTCAATCACAAGCGTTGTGAGTAAATCTGAATCAGCAGTTGTGAAGATGTAATCCACCTTAGTTGATGAAGTTATGCCGTTGCAGTTGGTAAAAACTCTGGTAGGTTCCAAGGACGAGCAGTGCAAATTAAAACACATCAATAAATCCTCAAGATACAGTTTTCGAGTATCTCGCTCAGCTAAATAATGAATATTGAGGTCTCCGCATACAAATATAGCGGTAGACATATGTGCATATTTATGCAACACATGGAAGAGAATATTTAGGAACAAGTTGAAGTCACCAGTAGGAGGTCTGTATATACTGAGGATACAAATCTTAGAATTGTCAGTTTTAAGGTATATTCCACAAATCTCACAATGCATCTCAGTAGAAATCTTGCTGATATCATGAATGGGAAGAAAGTTGCAGTTGTTCTTCAGATAGATAGCTGCACCTCCATGTCGTCGGGAAGGACGGCAATAGGATGCCGCAATACGATAGCCGGGAAGAACCATATACTCCAAATGAGTTTCGTTACACCAGTGCTCAGAGATGCTAAGAACATGAGCTCTCCAAGGACGCAGTGATGTCCCCATTTTTGTTGTAATGATTTCATGTCGCTTGATACGTTCTCTTTAGATTGGCAGCAGATGATGTAGTAGGCTTTATATCATGACTTGTCTAAGGATTGGATGTTACACACATTTAGAAATGAGTTTTCTCGCTAGTTGGGTTCGGGGATAAGCTGAACGTATCAGAGAAAGGGCAATAATTGAAGCGCCACTGTATTAGATCGCATGAATACGTCCTGGCTAGGGTAATAGTATTTACAGGATTGAAAACATGTTCGACGAGCTGTTCATTGATTTACCCTCTAATACTTATGAAAACGTACGTTATCTTATTCTCTTCTTCGAACTACTTCTTCGGATGAGCAATTCATCACATGTAGGGCGGAAAAGGCCATCTCAATAAAATCGAATTTGTGAAAGGAGTTCAGAGTATTCTTACGTTCTTCGAAATAATACATTTTTGTTCCTGGAAAACCATCGGATGCCTTCATCGTTCTATCGAGAAAAATAATTTATAGATACCATTGGAAAGGAGAACAAAACTTCGAACAGCCATATGTACTGAACCCCTGATCGAATTTTGGCCATCAACAAACATAATTCAAGATGCCTATCTACCCCGGAAATTTCGATGTTTTTGCTCAGATTTGTCATCATTCTGCCGAATCATAGCTTTTGGACCATTTTCGACTAAAAATTCGAAAATTACAAACATTGTTCAGGGAACAATCGCTAAAAAATCAGAAGGTATCCATAATTCTTTTTACTGATCGTTAAGATGAAAACACGATCGAGGTGGAGATTTGTCATCGGTTTGCAGACAGGTAAAGGTGGAGGTACATATGAAGATTTTGAGGTTAAGGGAAACAACTCAACGTTGAACAAGAATATTTTTGAAGGGACTCAACACAAAGGGAGATATTGGTTTGTAAATATCTACTAAATGTGTTGTGTCCGAAAGCATTTTTATGTCTTGTTATGCCCTAAATCTTGTATTTTGGTAATCATATAGTATAGGGTGCAGAATTGAACAAGATGATTTGTGGTTGGATAAAAATATTTTATTGTGCGTAGAGTAAATACAAAGACTGCTGTTGGGTTTTGAGAAAACACTAGGAATAAGGTGGACGAAGACTTATACATTGCCTATGTTGATGGCAGTGAAACTCTGTCTTCTGGTTTTCAGGAGTTTAGGCTGGATATTCATATAAAGTAGATCTATTAAAGGAGACAATTCAAGGATAGATGAGAAAATTTTGGAGTGACTTAACACTAAGGGTCTTTCGAGTTGTGAGAGTTTTCTCACAAGAATGTGTACGAAGACATCTAGATGACTCATTATGAGCAGAATCTTGTATTTTGGTCACAATAAGATGATTTTGGGTCGAATAAGAAGATTTTATTTTGAGTAAATACATAATACTTATGACACCTACCTTATCTTATTCTCTTCTTCGAACTGCTTCTTCGGATAAGCAATTCATCACCTGTAGGGCGGAAAAGGTCATCTCAATAAAATCGAATTTGTGAAAAGAGTTCAGAGTGTTCACACGTTCTTCGAAATAATACATTTTTGTTCCTGGAAAACCATCGGATGTGTTCATCGTTCTATGGAGAAAAACGAATAATATATAGATACAATTGGTAAGGAGAACAAAACTTCTAACAGCCATATGTACTGAACCCCTAATCACATTTTAGCTATCAACAAACATAATTCAAGATGCTTACCTACCCCGGAAATTTTGATGTTTCAGCTCAGATTCGTCATCATTGAGACGAATAATAACTTTTGGACCATTGTCGGCTCAGAATTCGAAAATTACAAACATTGTTCAGGGAAAAAGCTCCCAAAAATCAGAGAAGCTTTGACGTTTGGGGGCTTTTGCAATCTTGTTCAAATTCATGTAATTTCTTCGAGAAATATCGCACAAACCTTCAAACCGTTGCTATTAGACCAATTAAAAAGTCCCCGGTCTAATGCACAAATGGCGGTGCTAGTATTAAATCCATATGATTTTAGTTAGTACCGACCTTCAAACGATACATGTCAAAATTTGGCAGCAGTCCGACCATTACTTTGTGAGATATTGTGTTGTGGGTGTAGCTACCTTTGTTTTTTGAAAAAAAGATGAAAAAAAAACAATTCCGTGTGCTGATAAAATATTGCTTTTTGAGGGGAAAAATACAGTTGAAGCAAAATCTTGGCTTGATGAAGAGTTTCCGTGGTTTGCAGCAGGAGAATCAACCATCATTGATTAGTATGCTAAGTTAAAACGTTGTGATGTACCCAGCTAGGGTAGGTTCGGTCAATCGTTATACAGTTGAAGGAATGGTTAATTAATACTCTCCAGACTCATCAAAGGGTATTTATTTCTTACTGCACACTGTAGTACTGATCACAGATGAAAACTCACATGATGTAATTCAAGAATGTGAGCATCAAATGAAAAAATGCTTTTGTCGTATGGACTTTGAAGGACTTTTTATTTATCGAAGTCAACATCGATGAAAAGTTTTTCGAAGAAAAATTTTATTAGGAATCCCCAATACAAACTAGATCTTCAGCAAAATTGAAGAAAAAAAAAAGGCCATTTGAAATATATCATTATGAACCAAGCTTATTTTTTTTTATTATTATAACAAATAGCGTAACTAATAGCTATGATGGTTGCCGACATCCGCCGCGGATATGGCACTTGAAGAAGAAGAAGATTATAACAAAGTACTATTCCTCAAAATTGTAGATATTTATGAAATGAGTTCATCAACATTCTCAATGAAATTTTGGATTAGATATTTCAAAATTCACGCCATTTAATTCATAAGGATTTTTACAATTCAAGAAATGAGGATAATGGTATATCAAAGCGTATTTGGATTCTCAATTCGATATCAAGTAATTATGGAAAGTAGAGAGTCTTTTTCGAAACCTAAAATAGAGTTCGTATTTCTCAACTCTTAGCTCTTATTATAAAGAAACCGTCTTTACAACCATAATCATAGGTGACCATTTGACAATCATTTCATTTCATCAAAATGTCAAAAATGCGGCCGCAAATTCCGACACGCACTAGTAGAACACGAGAAAGAAACGAGATCATCCCAATGCGTTACAAATTCATTCTCTCTGGGCTGAGGGTCTAATACGTTCACGATATTTTTACCACGATAATCGACGCCCACCCGCTCTTGCCCCTTTACGTTGCGACCCCTCTGCTTCCCAAGCAGTGTGGTGTAAACAGACTCTTAAGGGTTCTTCAAAGTATCCATTACTGATTATTTTGTTGACCTGAAGGGCCTGGTTGATTTGGGTCTGTATCAGGAGGATGATTGGTATCTTGAAAAGAACAAACATTTTTTCTTAGTCGTTTGACTTTTTTGATATGAGCTGTGGTTTCTCTAGATTTTTGAGTTAAACCACTAATTTTATTTTGTTGTTGTCGTTCAACTGTAACTTTTTCAAAAGGCGGGTCAGTTTTTCTGGGTCTCTTTCTTTCAACGTAGACTTCTCTTTGTGCTAGATTTGGGCGATCGTTTCTATTCTCATTTATTCTATTCAAATTTTTCTGCCCTTTTTCTTTATTCCGTTCGTAAATATGGTCAAAAAATGGTAATATTTCTTTCTTTCTTTTTTCGTTGTATTGCTCGTAAACTGTCATGTTCAAGTCAAATTCTGGTAATTTGTCGTAAAGTAAATGAAATGGAGAATATCCGGTCGTTGAATGTAATGATTGATTATAGATCAAAGTTGCAGTGATCATAAGATTTGAAGGATTTTCATTTGGATTTTTCAATTTCAAAATTCTGAGTTTTTCTAATAGTGTTGAATGAAATCTCTCAATAGGAGAGTTTGAACTTGGGTTATTCACAGTAGTAAAGTGTAAATCAATTTATTCAACTTACAATACTCTAAAAAGGTTGTTCAGTCGTGAACTACGGTCGTATTTCTTCTCGACCGACCCCGGTAGAATCTGATTTCGTATCGGCTGTCAGCGGAGAATCAGAACAGATTTTCAATATCGATCGTACGTGCTAATATAGAAAAGTTTCAAAAGAGACAAAATTGATTAATCTTCTGATAATTCATCATAATTAGTTAATTTATTTTCATCTATCTTCTGCATCGTCATCTAATAGTGTTAGTGAACAAAATAATATTGAACAACTATTCGTGAAGTGCCCTGAATTTATCATCAGCCAGGTGAAGCCACAGGTAATTAAGGGAGGTAAATTCCCCTGAATTCCCTTCCTTGGAACCTCCTTTTTGGAACCAGATTAGCGGTGATTCGCCTAGGTTTCTTCTGCAGCCCTGTTCACGCCAGCCGCTAGTCAATCCTGGCAACCAGGGATACTTTGGCACTTCGGGCGAACCCTTACGAAATCGGGTACGACCAATACCTCCTAGACTACAAGGCCTGGGTGCTCTCTTGTGACGTAAGCATACCCAGGGCATAGTCGACTGAACTGTGAGCGTTCGGCTTGTGACTCGTTTCACAATTATATGAATTATATTTGGAAGGCTTTTTGTTTAAAGAGGATGCCAGTCGTCAACTGAGCCTTTCATCGCATCCCATTCGTTTTTATTATGGAAAAAACCAAGTTTCAAAGAAAAAACCAATTTATTATCAATAAAACTGGATAATCAATATGATACCTATGTATATGTATATGTATGAAAACATTGAAATATCTCGAAAGTGGAATTCGAAAGTATTGAAATAACGAAAATTCGATAATATTGATATCTTCCATAAGGGATAATAATGATATAATTGGGAAACAAATGATTCATTTGAATTATATTCAAATGATGAACTTAGATGAAAATGACACTATCCACAAAAATGATTCGAAAAATCCTTGCCAGTAGGAGTAATCACTAGATAAGCTGAAATTCTAAGCATTATATCAAGATTATATCTACAAAATCACGTACTGAATTTTCTTGGAGAAAAATTGACTCAATATCTTTGTGAATGTTTACTGGGAGAACTATTATCACAAGTGATTATTGAGTATCAAATGTCTTCGCTTTTCTTTTATTGAATGTTTTAACTAGACGATCATTAGTTTTTCCGCAGTAGTTCTTCAAAAGAGTATTTGTAGTGCATGTTATCACTATATTAGCTATCAATTCACCGGAATGAATTTCGCAATGAATTTCTGGCAACATTTCATTCTGAATAATATATTTCGAAATAAATTGAATGAGACATGTTCGCTTATTATGAATACTAAGGAATGTCTCTTCGAATTCTTGAATTATTTTATTGAAAATTAAATATGAATATAAAACTATTTGTATAACAGAATCTTGAGGATAAAGCAATCGTCCTCGACTTAGATTAGTAATGAGACAGTAATTATCTTCAACAATAAGCTTACATCTTTCACACTGAATTTTCCTCAGAACAATATAACAACAATAACCTGCTAAATAAGTAATCACAGGCATGTCTTCCTTAATATTATCTATGTCGCTCTCTTCTACAATGAGATTCGGATTGAATGTATTATATTCTTGGTTCTGGTCGGTGAAATCAATATTTTCATAAAACTTTTTGATATCAATATTACCGAATGTTCGTGATTTTAACGTGAGAAGTGACTGAACTCTTAGCCTTTTTTCGGATTCATACAATTGTCGTATTGAAATGTGGTACTGTCCACCGGCGAGTTGACGATATTTACCGAATCTACTTTCCAATTCGTCAGTCTGAAATTTTCCCAATAAAACGTATTTCATGTTCAATTCAGAAAAACAATATTTCAATACCTCTGTCATTCCATATACTGTATGACTAAGGGCTGCATGAGTATGTATTCGTAGGGAACTTAAAAGCGTGCACTTTCGGTCCATTTTTGTAATTTCCCCTGCACCCAGGAACACAACACATATAAGGCATTTTCTCAACACAGGTAGTACTTAAAAGTACAGTCCAATATCACTGAACACTAATTATTCACACAAATTTCACAACAGGTTGAATAACCTTGCTAACAAGTGTTGAAAAACTAACAAAACAAGTGAATATCACGGTTCAGTTGTGTCGACTGGGATATAAGAAGCGTCCCTAAACCCGAGCCCTAAATATTAAAATGACCTGGGATGGTTGACGTCACAAGATTTTCGGGTCGAGTACCGTGGCCTTGTTTTCTAGGAGGTATTGGTACGACCGGGTGACGCCAAAGCGGCCATCTTTTCATAACGACCACCAGCGGCCCATCCCCAGTGCAGTGCTGCCAACCCTACCTAAATTTAGGTTGATCTACCTAAATTCGAACTATTCTACCTATCTACCCTTTTTTGAGCTCGATCTACCTTAATTCAGCTCCGCGCGAACTTTACGGTTTTAGATCAACGACAAACCGTTTTACCAGTAACGTGACTATGAAAAAATTTATTCCTTATTAACGCTTTCACATCTTAGTTTTTACGCACGCCATTGGATACGAAGATCTCCGGATATCAGCGGCGGAGTTTCAGAAACTTACAGATGCAAAGAAAGGACCGAAATGGGCAATAAACTAATAAATAACGATGGCTGCGCCTCAATACGCACTTGCTTGATAGAAAAATAGCGATAGAAAATATGGTTGCATGTACGTAGGAAACATAGATAGGTTCGTATTGCTCGCAGATTAATTGAATCGATCCTTATGCTTAAAAAAAAACAGAATAAAATAAGATCGTCGAAAGGAATAAGATGAGACCCTCTGAATGCATCGATGGCTGCTGTCGGGAAGCAATAAAAGACCCTTTTGGGTGTTAAAATAATAAAAGTTTTTGGACAACAAGCGTTTTCTTGCAAATTATCCACATCTGTTGAAATGAAATATTTGAAAGACTATTTATTCTTTCGTGTTCAAGTAGTAAAGAAAACAACTTTCTTTAAAGTAGGCTGTTTTAGTAGAATTGCAGAATCGGGATATTGCGATTTTGACGAAACAGAAAAGGTGTCCTTTTGTATAGGTAGGTAAGTTTTTTGCTGAATTTATCGAAAATATGAGTGCCAGTGATAGTGGAGGCGAAGAAAAAAGTCGTGGTCCATTACCGAAGAAAAGCAACCAGACCTATAAGAGTGATTGCGAAAAATTATCATTATTTTAAATCATTACATAAATATATTTCTTTGTTTTTCAAATTTTTTTTTATTATGTAAATTCTTATATTTTTTATTAATTCATCAATATTTATCATTAATAAAGTATAATTCTATGGACTCAGTTCTTTCGAAACTCCTAAAAAAAAAGAAAAAATAATCTACCTAAATTTGGCAACATCTACCTAAATTTCGAACCTCTATCTACCTTTATTTGAGCTCAGTGGGTTGGTAGCACTGCCCCAGTGCAAGATAAGAAGCAAGCAACGACAGTCACATTGTAATTTATAACTGTATTTCTTACGCTAAGATTTCAGTTATTGATTATTGTTTACAATAAAGTTTTCAGTAGTTTATACGTATTTTTATTTATCAATGAGCAAGGATCACACCCAATCAAAATCCACGTGAACATAATTTGGTCAAACTTCGAGACGGATTCAAGCAGAGCATCGAACAAAGGAGTTTCAAGTAAACAGGGAGTCTACAAAAGTATCAGAGTGAGTCCTATATTCCTTTCCATATCACCTTACTTCTTATCATTGCATCAGAACAATTTAATATCGTTTTATCTTTCCGATCATCATTTATTATATTCGAGCTATTTGATAGTGCAGTTTTCATAGTAGTTTCGTTTATTCCTTCACATAATCATGTCGAATGCCGAAGAATCAGTGGCAGCCGATGGATTAAGAGCTCTCGTTGCGAGACGTGGTAAGATAAAAGGGCAAATTACAAGATTCACGTCATTTCTAAGTAGAGCAAATTCCGCAGTACCTGAATTACAGGATAGATTAGAGAAAATTGAATGCGTTTGAACGGAATTTGACGACGTTCAAACTAAGATCGAGTTCATTGACGATTCTGAAAAACAAGAAGAATATAGGGCTGAATTTGAAGATACGTATTTCGAAGTCGTATCTCGCGCTAAGGGCATTTTAGCTGATGCAGCGACCTTGCACAATTCTCGAATGCAGTGTAGTTCGGGCAATTCTGCTTTCAACGCTGTACACTCTTCAAGTGTACAGCTACCTTCCATTAACTTACCAAAATTTACTATTACTATTACTATTTATTTATGACATGTAGAGATACAAGCATAAAAATGCACCATCAATATTACATGGTAAGTCACAACAGCAGAAATTTACAAATATGTATATAACATAGGACGTATTTTATACAAACTATTTCATTACATTACAAGATAAAAAATTCTCTCAAGTCGTAAATTGTTTCCTTGAGTAACAAATTTTTCACCTTCCCTTTAAATTGAGCGAATGGAAGCGTTTTAAATTCTGGAGGGAGTCTATTGTAAAGTTTAACCGCAGTGTAGTTTGGACCTTGTTGGGTCCTCTTTATCCTGGAGTGAGGTATCACCAGTGAGCTTTTTCCTCGAGTGTTATATTCATGGTAATTTGAGCCCGCTGGATACTGCTTCAGATGTTGGTGCACATAGCTCACTGAGGCAAGTATATAGGCAGATGTTATGGTGAGCAAGCCCTCCCTTTTAAATACCTCCCGACAGCTTTCTGTACTTTTCATACTGAAAAGTACTCGAATGGCCTTCTTTTGTTGTAGCAGGACTCTTGAAGCATCGCTGCACTGTCCCCAAATTATTATTCCATATAGGGCCTGACTATAGAAACTAGAAAAATATGTGAGTCTTGCCGTCTCCAAATCTGATATCTGCTTCACCCGCCTTATCATGAATATCGCGGTTGACAATTTTGTTACACAAGTTATCTATGTGTAATCCCCAACTAAGAGATGACTGGAATTCAAGACCAAGGTAAGTCAATGAACAACTATCACGAGCGTTGTTGTGAAAAATTATCTTTTGTGTTTTCTCCTCATTCATTTGTAGACCGTTTACTTGGAACCAGTTTTTGGCAGAAATTATCGCCCTATCTGTTCTGTCTTCTAGATCTTCCCTTGACTTTGATCTGTTCATTAGTCCAGTATCGTCCGCATAGCAAATTATTCTTTCGGTTGCGACGTTGTCATAAATGTCGTTCATATAGAGTATGAACAATATAGGCCCTAATATAGAGCCTTGCGGTACACCAACCTTCAACTCCAACACTCGCGAGATGTTATTTCCCCATTTGGTGGCCTGAAATCTATTTGTCAGAAAAGACTTGAATATTGCATAAGCCTTTCCCCTGATGCCGCAACTCTGTAATTTTTGGAGCAGAGATTCATGACAAACACTGTCGAAAGCCTTGCTCAGATCCAGGCATGCCAACTCCACAATCTCTCCGCGGTTGAAAGCCTCCAGAACAACCTCCAACACATCAATCATTGCGGTGACCGTAGACTTCCCACGTCGAAAACCATGTTGCGCCTCATGCAGAATATTCTCCTTCGCAATGAAGTCCACCAGTCTATTCTTCAATACAAGTTCGAATACCTTTGAGAACATCGGTAGTATAGATATCGGCCTGTAATTTCCACACTCAGACGAATCCCCTTTTTTAAAAATGGGGGTTATTAGGGCAATTTTTAGTTTATCAGGAAAAACTTCTCGTTCTATACACGCGTTAAAAATTTTACTCAAAGGTGCCTTTATATATGTGATGATCTTTTTCATTATTGTAACTGACATACCATATATGTCTTTGCTATTTTTATTTTTCAAGCTCAAAACTATTTTTTCCATCTCTTCTTCTGTGACTGGAGCCAGGTACATAGATTTAAATGTTTTTGAACCGATTTTTTGGAGGGATTCGTTCGGAGAACTCATTTGTGTTGAAACTCCATCTTTCGCCCGACTTCCGATGGATGCAAAAAAATGGTTCAAAGCTTCTGCGGTTATGTTTTCTTCAACAGCTACTGGTTTTAGTTTTTTATTGGTTTCTTTACGTATTATGCTCCATATTGTTTTATATTTATCACAAGCCCTTTGGATTCTATTGGCATTCCTTTTCCTGACGTTCTGTGTTATCAATTCCCTCAATCTCTTTCTGAGCTGGATATATGCATTTCTGCTTTCGGCGTCGTTTTTTATTTTCATAATGGTTTCCATGGCATCCATTCTATTTTTTAACTCTTGAATTTCCTTTGTTTTTTTATAGTTCTTCTTTCTGACTATGACCACTTGTTTTTCAGGGAAGGATCGTTCATAAATTTTCACAATTTCTTCATGGAAATTATCAAAATAAACTTCAGCATCATCGGCGTGTAAATGCTCCCAATCTACAGCCATAACCGAGCGAATGAAACGGTGAGTATTTTTCCCATTTATTGGTCTAACGATCCTATACTCATTTTGTTTTTCAGATTCACCAATCTCAGGAATCTTCAAGATTTGTGCGCGATGGTCCGACAAGTGTGGTTCACAAGTGACGTGTTGGCATACCTCCTTTGAGACGTTTGTGAACATATTGTCGATACATGTACTTGAGCAGCTGTTTTCTCTGGAGGGAAGTTCAAAAATGTACTTCATATTAAAAGTCTCAAATATACTTATTAGTTTATTTCTGTCCCTCGACGGCTTTATGAGGTCTATATTAAAATCTCCCGAGAATATAATTCTATCTTCGGAGTAATTATTGTAGCAGTTTTCAAGTACTTCATTCAGAACAGAAAAAAAATAGTCAATATCAGACGATGGTGGCCTATAGATCTGTATTAGAGTCAGTCTAAGTTTAGGAAATCGCACAGCTGCTATTTCCGTCACCTTTTCTACAGCTAGACGTGATAGATCCAGAAGTTCTTTGTACTGTAAATCATCTCTTACTATTATTGCTGCCCCACCATGACAAGATGATGTTCGACAGAACTTACCGGCGATATTGTATCCAGGTATATAAATCCTTTCAATCAAGTCCTGCGATAGCCAATGTTCAGAGAGCGCTGCTATATCTACTTTTTGTTCGTGCAGGAAGTCTGAAAAGATTTCAATTTTATTTCGCAACGACTGAATATTCAAGTTCGTCAAAGTCAGGTATCGTGACAACAGGGTTTCATCTGGTGGATGCGCTACTCCCTCGAAAAAATGTGAAACGTCTGATGGTTACACCATTCGGCCAATTCTCGCTCATGCATAACTTCTCTTTCAGATCAAAGTCCCCACCTATTTTGAAGGACAGGCTTTTTGCATCTTGTCTTGCACTGAGTCTTTCGATAATAAAGTTGCGTCCTGGAAACACTAATTCAAGATGTTTTTTTATTGCTTCTTCCGTAGTATGCAACTGCACCCTGCCAACGTGAACCCATATTCTCTGCTCAGTACCGGAGAAAGCATCAGGGTCGGTTTGTGTTTGTCTCGTTCCTTTTATGAATTTGGGGAGGTTCTGCTTGTCCTTTGTTGGTTTTCTGAGTGGAACGATTTTAGTGCCATCTGTCGATTCTTCTTGGCTGATACTACCTTCATTCTTTTGATTTGATATTTTATTGACTGATAGCGAACAGATGTCTTCCGATTCATTTGTACCTCGTTTGTTTTTAAAGGATACAGGTTTCTTCCACATTGTCCCCTGACTTGAAATTGTGTTCGCTGATGTCACTTGTCCCGATGGAAGCGGTGATTTGTTTATTCTCGCTCCATTGGATTGAATAGAATTTTTTCTATAAGAGTCAAATTTTTCCAAAAGGTCTACTTGTTTTTTTAATATGGAAATCTTGTCACTCAGTTCGGTGATCAGGATATCTTTCTGTTCGATGATTAAATTAAGGTATTTAGATTCTTCCTCTGATTGTTTACTATCATCGTTTTCTCCTATTTTACTCGTGTTCATTTCCTCACAACATAATTCTTTTAACGACTTTTCATAGAGAGATTCATTCAAGTTTGTTAATCTAATCTTCAACTTTTCAATTTCTGCATCTTTTTGATCACAATGACAGATTTGCTTTTTGGTTATGTTTTCACAACAAATCACTGCTCCTTCAGAGTTTACATAAGTTCCTTTTATTTTTAGAATGCAACTATGGTGGTATTTTCGACTACATTTCGCACAGTTCACAAACGTTTTTACTTCCCTTGAGCACTTTCCGCATGTTAAATCAGGATTTATTTGGACCTTAGACATTTTGTTTACACCGCTCTGTCAACTCTAATATAAACACTGATGGAAGGTACGACAAATGGATGGCCTTCAAGGATGCTTTTGACGCTTTAATTGATAAAAATAAAACTTTAGCAAACGTACAAAAGTTCTTTTATCTTAAATTATCGGTCACAGGAGTTGCCTCAGAGGTGATAGCAGATTTAGAGGCCACGGATAGTAATTATAATGTTGCATGGAAACTTTTACAAGACAGGTTTGAGAACAGAAAGTTGATTTGTCATACTCATGTTAGAGCAATTTTTGAATTACCAACAATTTCAAAAGAAGCATCTTCCAATTTACAAAGATTGGTAGATGACTTTCAGAAGAATATCAGAGCATTGAATAACTTAGGTGAACCTACTGATCAGTGGAGTACTTTATTGGTATATCTTGTATCATCTAAATTAGATATAAACACGCAAAAAGAATGGAATAGAGAATCATCCAAACTTACTCAGCCAACAATTAAAGAACTCATGCAATTTCTTACGGAAAGGTGTCATTTTCTAGAATCAATTGAGTCAAATAGAAAAATTTCGGTCAGGCCACAAGAAAAAACATTAGCGCATTTTTCCCAAAACCTTTCATGCTTTCTTTGCAAGGGTGCACATTATTTATACACTTGTAAAAAATTCCTTGATTTGTCAGAAAAATCTCGCTACAATGAAGCCGCAAAATTAGGATTATGCATTAATTGCCTAAGAAAGGGTCATAAATTGTCAGATTGCAAGTCAAGCGGTTGTAGAAAGTGCAATAAAAAACACAATTCGCTACTTCATTTCGAGAAAACCGAAAATTCAAACACTTATGTTGCTAATGGCACCACTGAACAAGCTAGCTTGAACATGTTATCATTCGTGGCACCTTCGTCACGATTACAGGGTGCAACAACCGAATCAGTCTCAATTGCGATGCATTCGGAATCGAGACAAGTGGGAAAAGAACCATACGTTCTTTTGTCTACAGCGATTGTCAATGTTATTGGCAATAGCGGAAACTTTGAAAACGCTAGAGTCATTTTAGATGCAGGCTCACAGAGCAACTTTATGACGAGAGAACTATGCTCGAGATTGAATTTACCTGTAAGGAAAGATGATATAAAGGTCATTGGTTTAAAGAGTGCTACATCTAATGCATGCCTGAGAACAACAGCCACAATAAAATCTTCAACAAGTAATTTTTCAGTAAAATTATCATTTTTAGTAGTTAACAAAATCACGGAATGTATTCCCACGGTCTCATTTGATGCCAGTAAATTAGAAATTCCTGAATCGGTAACATTAGCCGATCCTACCTTCAATGTTTCAAATCAGATAGACGTATTAATTGGCGCGGAAATATATCATGATTTATTAGAAATAGGAAGAATAAAGTTGGGTACTGGTAAGCCTACCCTGGTGAAGTCGAGGCTAGGGTGGATTTTGTCAGGTCCGATTTTATTTCATGATCCAAAACAGACAAGGCATTGTAACTTGTCTTCTAATCAAGCTGTTCAGAACATACTAGAACAATTTTGGCATATTGAAGACGTGGAAATTCCATCAGTTCGTAAGGAATCTGAATGTGAACGCATATTCAGGGAAACTTCAAACACAAACGAATCAGGCCGATATGTAGTTCAGCTTCCTATGGTAAATTCAGGTCTGAGGTTGGGCAATTCATTGGACACGGCGATTTCCCGATTTTATGCGTTGGAAAGAAAATTGAACAGAGACCCAGAATTGCATAGGAGATATCACGATTTCATGACAGAGTACCTATTGTTGGGACATATGTCTGAGTTGACTGAATCACAAATTGGGGATCAAATTGAACAGATGATATTTTATATGCCACATCATGGTGTCCTAAAGGAGGACAGTATTACGACGAAATTGAGGGTTGTTTTCGATGCCAGCGCGAAAAGTGGTAATGGAGTATCTCTGAACAACGTGTTATTAGCAGGTCCATGTATACAGGAAGATATATTCAGCATTCTTCTCAGATTCAGAAAACATAATTTTGTCATGATCGCTGATATCGAGAAAATGTATCGGATGATCGAGGTCTGGGAATCGCAAAAGGACCTTCAGCGTATAGTTTCGCGATTTAATTCCAGCCAACCGATTTCCCATTACCGTCTCAATACACTAACGTATGGCACAAGTCCTGCTAGTTTCATTGCTACCAGATGCCTACATGAATGCGCTTTCGAAAAACGCGAATCTTTTCCGGAGTCCGCAGAGGTTGTCCTCTCAGACTTCTATGTCGATGATTTGATCACCGGAGCCAATACAGTCCACGAATCAATCACATTGAAACACGAAATTTCAAGCATGTTGAGTGCACATGGGTTCAATTTGAGAAAATGGGCTAGTAACGACATGTCCATACTTGAAAGCGATCGTGAGAAAAATCAAGGATCTGAACATTTTATTGCGAAGGATGCCAGCCATAAAACCTTAGGCGTTCAATGGCAGTCTGATTCAGATACCTTGCATTATAAGATCAATTTAAAATGTAACAAGAACGTCAATAAACGAACAATTTTATCCACCATAGCATAAATTTTTGATCCTATGGGGTTAGTTGGACCAGTATCAATAAAGGCGAAAATAATTTTACAGGAGTTGTGGCATTCAAATATTGGATGGGATGATCCTGTACCACCAATCTTAGAATCGAAGTTTAAATCTTTCAGGGATCATCTAGCGGACTTGGGTCAGTGTTACGTTCCTAGACAAGCTGTTCTTCGCAATTGCATATCAATAAGCATGCATTCATTCTGTGACGCATCTCAGAAAGCCTATGGGGCGTGCATTTATTTGTTGTCAGAGGACGAGTTGGGAAATCGGGGGTGCAGATTACTTTGCGCAAAATCGAGAGTCGCGCCGCTCAAGGTTTTAACTTTACCTCGTTTGGAGCTCAGTGGAGCCCTTTTGCTCGCGCGACTAGTTAGTAAGGCAGTAGATGCCTTGAAAATTGAATTGAACTCCAAATTCTATTGGACTGATTCCAGCATAGTATTACACTGGATTCGATCAGAGTCTACCAATTGGCAGACTTTTGTTGCTAATCGCGTCGCGGAAATCCAACAACTTACTGATCGTGAAGGTTGGAGACACGTAAAAGGTGAGGATAATCCTGCAGATGTGATTTCCAGGGGTTTGGATCCAGATAATTTGAAAACTTGCGACCTGTGGTGGTCTGGACCAACTTGGCTAGTTGAAGATCAATATTATTGGCCTAAATCTATTATTACGTTGAGACCTGATTCTTTACCCGAAAGAAAGAAATTGCCTGAGTTCCAAGTATGTTCTCTATCGCATATAGATGATCACTTCGACTTGATCAAAAAATACTCATCAATGTCCAAATTGATTAATATTGTGGCGTATATATTAAGATTTGCGTTCAATTGCAGAAATAAAGCTAGATCTCAAACAGATAAATTGAATGTAGAAGAATTAGATCAGTCCTTGACTGTAATAGTTAAAATGGTTCAACTTCACGCGTTCTCGGATGAACTAAATGCTCTTAAGGGTAGCAAACCTCTTAAGGCGTCCAGTAGCATTCTTGCAATGAATCCATTCATAGACGACCAGGGAATTCTCAGAATGGGAAGTAGAATTGCTAGAGCTACATTGGCATATGATACCAAATTTTCGATTTTATTGCCACATAATCATCATTTCACCAACATACTGATCATTTATGAACATAAACGCCACTTACACGCTGGAGGACAAACTACTCTTACGGCAATCAGGCAACGGTTTTGGATCATTAAAGGAAAATCAACTGTCAAAAAGATCTTGAATAAATGTGTCACATGCTTTCGATTCAAGCCAAAATTTATAACGCAACAGATGGCAGAATTGCCAGCGAGTAGGGTGACACCCTGCAGACCATTTCTGATATCTGGCACTGATTTCGCAGGACCATTTTTAATTAAGGATGGAAGACTGAGAAATCGGAGGCTAGTTAAGGCATACATATGTATCTTTGTCTGTTTTTCCACAAAGGCGGTACATATAGAGTTAGTGGGCGATCTCACAACAGAGAGTTTCTTAAACGCATTCAAGCGGTTTGTATCCAGACGAGGATTGTGCACGGACGTTTATTCGGATAACGGCACTAACTTTGTTGGTGCCAATAATGAGTTGAAGGAGATATATGCCCTTTTTTCTGAGGCTCCTCACAATGAGCAGATAAATAAATATTTTTTAGAAAATCACGTAAGGTGGCACTTTGCACCAGCACGATCACCACATTTTGGTGGTCTTTATGAAGCGGCGGTGAAGTCTGCGAAATTTCACTTAGCTCGAGTAGTCGGTAACGTCAGTTTGACTTATGAAGAATTAAGTACTGTTCTGATGCAGATAGAAGCCGCCCTGAATTCACGACCTCTTATCCCAATTTCCTCTGAACCTACCGACCTTGTTGCCCTCACCCCAGCTCACTTTCTGATCGGCGATGCTTTAACAAGCATCCCTCAGGTCGATGTCACCGCAATCCAAATGAATAAACTCACCAAATATAAGATGTTGCAGCAAATGTTACAGCACTTCTGGGCACGTTGGAAGAAGGAGTATCTAACAACTCTACACCAACGTACCAAATGGAAAGGGAAGACTGCAGCAAATGAACAACTCCTTATGGGTAGAATGGTGCTGATTAAGGACGAGAAGACCCCGCCCCTTAAATGGCCATTAGGACGTATAATTGAGGTTTTTCCAGGGCAAGATGGTCAGATCCGAGTTGTATCAGTACGAACTATGAATGGAGAATATCGAAGATCTGTGACCAAGATTTGCCCGTTACCAATCGATTTCGAAAGTCAAGACTTTCAAGGGGGCCGGGATGTTCACGCCAGCCGCTAGTCAATCCTGGCAACCAGGGATACTTTGGCACTTCGGGCGAACCCTTACGAAATCGGGTACGACCGGGTGACGCCAAAGCGGTCATCTTTTCATAACGACCACCAGCGGCCCATCCCAGGGTTGCCGTTCGTACGATAATTATCGTTTTGTACGATAATTTGCTGCTCAATACTATGTACGATACCGCATGTACGATAATAGCGTTTTGTACGATAATTTCAGTGTACCTATCATTTGAGCTAAAGTGTCCATAGATACTCAAAATATAATGAAACTCAGTATGACCAGATTTAGTAGATATCCAATTTTTCAGTAGATTATTGCATTTTCAGGAAGTTTTTAGTAGGAAGAAATCATTTGATAGATTTTAGTAGTTTTAAAAAATCTAACCGAGACGGTTGGGAATCTCTAGACTCAAGAATGTTCCGATGAATCAATTCATTGTTCATTGGGGTTCTACGTTCTACGTGAATCTAGGAGAACGAACCTACTTAAACATAATAAAATCATAAAACTTCTTTGGTGACTGTCGGCTGAAAATAAATACAAAGAATCATGGAATATCCGAACTCCGGAGGGACGAAGGGTCCTCATTAAAAACAGATGGTGTTCAAAATTCAGTTGAAAATATAACATTTACCATTATCTCTCATTTGGTATTCTGTTTAGTGAAAAACAATTGTTGTAACTGGAATTTCATTGACAAATTTGTGTGGCTGAATATTTCAGATTTGAATATATTCATTTCATATAAGAAAATCGTTTTTTTGATGACATTTATTTTATAGAGAATTTTTACGAAGATATATCTCTGTATTTCCAATCAATTCAATTATTTAGATTCATATTATTTTATATGTGGTTATGGGAGCAAATGTTCAATTGTTAATTTTTTAATTTTTTGCAAGTTCATTGTACAATCTTATGTACATATTAGAATTATAAGATGGATGTTTTTCCGTCACCGACAGTCTGTGAATAGGATAATGCAGGTTGTCTGATCTTGCCTAATAATTAATTAATTATTCATTTACCGTTTTGTTTAAATAAAAAATATATTACTTATTCGATATATTGCTTGTTTTTTCATCCTTGTCCACAAATTGTCATATTCTCGCAAAAATTTCCTTTATTTCGAATGTGTACGATAAAAATCAGTGGGATACGATAATATGTACGATAATGTACGATAATTTTGAACACGCGGTACGATATTTTCGGCTTGTCGGCCTGGCAACGCTGCATCCCCAGTGCAAGATAAGAAGCAAGCAACGACAGTCACATTGTAATTTATAACTGTATTTCTTACGCTAAGATTTCAGTTATTGATTATTGTTTACAATAAAGTTTTCAGTAGTTTATACGTATTTTTCTTTATCAATGAGCAAGGATCACACCCAATCAAAATCCACGTGAACAAGCCCGTTGGGGTAAGTTGCATTTCACAATTTTTTTGGTTGTTCAATATTAGTAACAAAATTCATCTGAAATTGACCGCAAACCCCTTTTTGCGGACAATTATTGGTGCCGAAACCCGGGAAAATATCTTAAAACCCCCTAAATTCAGTCTAATTGTCATTTCCGTTCATCTGATTGAATTCGTGATTTGATTGTCATTCATTAATTGGGTAGTTATTGAAAATTCATAACACGGTTATCTTATCGCGCGTCATCTGTTCATTATCTTCAACGATAAACACATCGTCTGTTCTTCATAGATTTTTCGGAATTAATTTATACCGATATACATACCGGGGTCAGTCGACAATTCAAAATGCCGTCAATGGATAAATTGAAGGCCCCTTTAGCAACATCTGTCATCAAGCGCGAGAATGCATTTTCTGCGGCATTTACTCTTCTTAAATTAATAAAGGATTTGACCACAGAAGTCGATGTGGCCAACATGTGTCTGACTGAGTTGGTCAAAGTGGAAAAGACTTTCAGAGAGGCTGATGAGTTAGTTGTCCAACTCAATTCTCAGCTAGAGGAGCCTGGTCAGATCGGATCACCATCAAAATTCGAGGCATTTTTTGAAATTTGCCTACATGTACGTGCCGCCCATGGTCGTCTAACCGCATCTACGTCTGTTAAGGCGCCATCATTGTCATCGGCTGAGCTACCTATTCCGCGGGTTGACCTGCCTTGCTTTCAGGGCAAGGTTGAGGAATGGCCCGGATTTATCGCTCTATTCGATGCCTTAGTACATCAGAACAATTCCCTGGCGCCCGTTCAGAAGTTTCACCTCTTGGCATCTGCCATCTCTGTTGAAGCAGCATCTGTCTCTCTAGCTCAGTTGCTCGAATTCACCAATCGACAGTTGCGAGTGTTGGAAAGCACTGCCATCACCTCATCCATTGCGCCGAAGGGATCATTAAGACCTCAATCTCCAGCAGGCTCAGCATCTGTTTCCCCATCGTCTGTGCCTTCATCCTCTGGTGTGCATCCTCGCCGCCCTGTTTGCGCTGGTGCGTGCCCGTCGTCGTCTTCCGCGTGTGTGTTTTGCTCGGCGAATCATTCTGTTCGCCAGTGTCGTGAGTTCAAGGCCATGAACGTTAATCAGCGACGAGCTTTCGTAACTGAAAGGCGGCTATGTAGAAATTGCATGTCGTCTTTCCATGCCACCGCTAAGTGCAGTTCGAGTCAGAGCTGTCACACATGCTGTGGACGACACAATACAATTCTCCATCTGGCATCTGCTGCCGAGTCATCTGCTGCCACTGCATCCCTTCCGTTTCCCATGCTGAAAGGAAATCCCTTTCAACGGAAGAACGTCCTTCTTCGCCCTCTGTTTCATCAGAGCAGCCAACCCGTGCTTTCACCTCTCCGGGCACCTCAATAAGGGCTCGATTAGCCGGGATCTCGATGATGTCGCGCCGGAGTCCTGAGGCGGCAGGTTCAGTATCGTCTAGAGCCTCGCCAGCTTCACCGCCCTTTCATTCTTCCCACTCCTCTGGAAGTGGTTCGGAATGACTGCACTGGTCATCTCGCGGTTGTCTTACTCTGTCAAACAAACATCTGTCTTCGTCTTCCCGTCTGTTCTCTGACGCAAAGAAGACCGCGGAGATGAAGACAGATGATAACATCTGTCTTCATCTCCGCGGTCTTCTTTGCGTCAGACCAATAATCCTGACTATCTCATGCCTACCGCTTGGATACGGCTTGATAACCGGCGGAATGTCGTGTTCGGTCGTGCTCTCCTGGATTCCGGCTGCCAGCAAACCCTCATCACCCGTGAGTGGGCCTCCAAGCTTCGTCTATTCATCCACCCTGAAACCATTCAACTTCGCACCTTGAGTAATGCGGATCAGTTTCGCATTCAGGGGTACGCATACGTCACTCTCTATCACCAAGGGGATCCTCCCAATCTTATCATCAAAGCTTACGTTATTGACAGCCAAATAGATCCTCTTCCTGTCAAAGCATTCAACGGCCGGTGGCCTGAGTTTCAGAAACTCAGCCTGGCTTATCCACTCTTTTTTATTCCTCGTGCCATTGGA
Organism: Harmonia axyridis; assembly: GCF_914767665.1. Classification (NCBI taxonomy): domain Eukaryota; kingdom Metazoa; phylum Arthropoda; class Insecta; order Coleoptera; family Coccinellidae; genus Harmonia; species Harmonia axyridis. The sequence goes on from NC_059508.1 coordinate 7,088,183, forward strand.
ATGTTGATCGGCTCGGATGTGCTTCCTCATCTAGTTCTTCCTGGCACCTTGTGCCTATCGTCTGAGCTTCCAGGTGCATTATCTACCACCTTAGGTTGGGTACTTTATGGGCCGTATGTTCGCCATCGGAGGAAGACAAAACACGTAACCTTTTCACCGGCCACTGTTCATGGTCGCATTCGACCTTCTAGTCAAAATACTTTTCCTTCATTTTCAGCAGGGTCATCATCTGCTGTGTCTTCTCCATCCCCTTCTCAGCCCAAAGTCCTTCTATCAGAGGCCGCCTGCCATGTTCCTTCGGACAATACTGATTCTTCTGATGCTTCTGCCCGTATCTCATCATCTGATGTAATAAGTTCTCCGGTCGTCACGGACCCTCTGAGCTCCCCGCGTCATTCAGATCAGAAACTTGTCAACATCGTTCGGCGTTTTTGGGAACTCGATAAAGTACCTGACGTGCTTCCTATGACCCCTGCCGAGAAGGAGTGTGAAGTTCTGTATCGCGCTGAAGTCACTCGTGACTCCACTGGCAGATACACTGTTGGTTTGCCCTTCTCATCTTATCGTCTGGGTACCTCTGTCAATGTGGCGACTGGGCAGTTTTTTCGACTAGAACATCGTCTAGAAAATAACCCTGATCTTCGTGTCGCCTATCATGAGTTTATGCGAGATTATCTCTCGAGTGGTCACATGGAATTGGTTCCTGAATCATTTGACCATCCTCGATATGAACCTTATTATATTCCTCATCATCCTGTACACCGTCCAGATGATCCTGCTACTAAAATTCGAGTTGTTTTCAACGCCTCTTGCGCATCTGCTGATGGCAAATCCCTAAACGATCTTCTGCTTACCGGCCCGAATCTGCAAGCGGACATTTCCACTCTTCTGCTTCGTTTTCGTCTACATCAATTTGTTTTTACTGCCGATATCAGACAGATGTATCGACAGATCCTGATACGCCCTGAGCAGAGGGATTATCAACGCATCGTCTGGTGTTTCTCCAAACGGGAACCCCTCCAATATTATCGTCTGAACACAGTCACCTATGGAGTTTCCTCGGCTCCTTACCTAACACTTAGAACCCTTCATCAGCTAGCGTCGGACGACGGACTCAGATTTCCTACGGCAAGGCAAGTCTTGCTGAATGAGATTTATGTCGATGACATCTTGACCGGCTGTTCATCCGAATCTGAAGCTCTTGAACTGCGAAAGCAGGTTCAAGACCTGCTCATGGCGGGTGGTTTTGAGCTGCGTAAATGGGCTACTAATCATCTTGCCCTGCTAGACGGTATCCCATCTAATCATCGTAGGGAATCCTCCTCTATTGACCCCCTTCTTCTTGACCGTGAACCAAGTCTCAAAATTCTGGGACTTGGATGGAATCCTGCATCTGATCACTTCTTTTATTCCGTCCGTTTAAACTCAACGACAGTCACCAAACGGAACGTGCTGAGTCAGATGGCTAGAATCTTCGATCCTTTGAGATGGCTAACTCCAGTCACTTTCTATGCCAAAATCTTCTTTCGTCAGCTCTGTCTACTTCATCTGGAATGGGATCAACCTCTCTCGAATGAGATTCAAAACCGGTGGTTGCAGTTTCAATCCCAGCTTCCCACTTTGACAGAGCTTCACATACCACGATTCATCCCTGCCGTTTCTTCTTCTGCTCATTGCTTCATCGGCTTCTGTGATGCCTCTGAATCCGGCTATGCTGTAGTCGTTTATCTAAGCACTCCTACATCGTCCGGTCGATTCCACGTGTCTCTTCTAGCGGCCAAATCCAAAATTTCTCCTTGTAAGGCAATGTCCCTGCCTCGTCTAGAACTCTGCGGTGCCCATCTTCTCGCAAAAATCATGCATCATTTGTCTACCCGCGTTTTACAGAATCTCAGTGCTGACTACATTGCCTTTTGCGATTCTTCCGTTGCCTTGTCGTGGATCCGTGGTGAGAGTCACAGGTGGAAGACATTTGTGGGCAATCGAGTCGTTGAGATACAGGATTTGTTTGTTGATTGCGCCTCTCGAGGATTGATGCCCTCAGATATTCATCACCACCCATTGTGGTGGCGCGGTCCTCCTTGGTTGTCTCTCGATTCCTCTCTATGGCCCCTGTCCTCTGTTGATTCATCTCAAATTGATCAAGTGGACGAAGAATCCAAGCCGCTCTCCGCTTTAGTGTTGACGGTTGTCTCCGGTGAACCCACCATGATTGACCATTTTTCTTCGTATCTTCGACTCAAGCGCGTCATTGCCTTTTGTCGACGTTTCATACTGAATGCTCGTGGTTCAGCTTTACCTCGCACAGGTTTTCTCACCTCTGTTGAGCTTCAGGAAGCAGAGATCTGCTTAATACGTCTGGTTCAATCTGTTCATTTTGCCGAGGAGCTGGCTGAGCTGCAGAAACCATCTTCTCGTCATCGACTCATCATGAAACTTCACCTTCTTTGCGATGAGCATGGACTTGTTCGAGTTGGAGGTCGCCTTTCAGCCTCTTTATTACCACATCGACACAAACATCCTGTTCTTCTACCGAAGGACAATCATCTCACTCATCTGATAATCGATGATGCCCATTATCGTCTTCTGCACGCCGGTGCTTTAGCTACTCATTCGTACATTCGTCGACGGTACTGGATATTGGACGGACGTAATGTAGTACGCAATCGTCTGCGCAAGTGCAACCGATGCTTTTCTTGCAAGCCCCGTCCTCTAATACAGCCAATGGGCAATCTTCCACCAGAGCGGCTATCATCTGCTATGGCTTTTCTAACTACTGGTGTCGACTACGCCGGCCCATTTTATGTGACGAGTGCACGACTACGCGGAGCCGTTAGCACGAAGGCATATCTGGTTGTCTTCATCTGCTTCTCTACTAAAGCAGTTCATCTAGAATTGGCATCTGAGCTGTCAACCCCAGCGTTCATCGCTGCTTATCGGCGCTTTGTTGCACGCCGAGGTCATCCTTCCGTCATCTTTTCGTATAACGGGACCAACTTTGTTGGTGCTCATAACTACCTTCGTGACCTTGGCCGCTTACTGTCTGCTCCACAACATCAGCAGAGTCTCTGTGATGCCGCCTCGTCGTCCGGAACTGACTGGCGATTCATACCCCCTTCCAGTCCTCACTTTGGCGGCCTGTGGGAGGCCGCTGTAAAATCTGCTAAACATCATCTTACTCGCGTTATTGGCGAGCAGAAACTCACTTACGAGGAGTTTCTCACCGTCTGCACTCAGGTTAAAGCCATCCTCAACTCTCGTCCTCTGTATCTTCCATCATCTGATCCTTCTGATTTTGAGGCCCTTACACCAGGGTATTTCTTGGTTTTCCGGTCCCTAACAGCTCCTCCTGACAACGATGTCAGTTCTGTGTCTGTGAACCGGTTATCTCGTTGTCAACTAGTCCAGCGATTTCAGCAGGACTTCTGGAAGCGCTGGCGTCAGGAATACTTGCATACCTTGCAGCAACGTCACAAGTGGTTGCAGCCATCTACTCCTATCCTTCCAGGTACCGTTGTCGTCATTCGAAATGACAATCTTCCTCCTCTAAAGTGGTCTATCGGTCGTATATCATCTGTTTTTCCGGGAGCTGATTCCACAACCCGCGTTGCTGATGTTGCCACTGCGTCTGGGACAATTCGGCGACCAGTCGTTAAATTGTGTCCTCTTCCAACTCAGTAGATTGCTCCTGAATTATTTCGTCTGTTCACTTCTTCAGTTCAGTTATCTTACTGAAGGGACACTTCAAGGCGGGCGGCATGTTCAGTCGTGAACTACGGTCGTATTTCTTCTCGACCGACCCCGGTAGAATCTGATTTCGTATCGGCTGTCAGCGGAGAATCAGAACAGATTTTCAATATCGATCGTACGTGCTAATATAGAAAAGTTTCAAAAGAGACAAAATTGATTAATCTTCTGATAATTCATCATGATTAGTTAATTTATTTTCATCTATCTTCTGCATCGTCATCTAATAGTGTTAGTGAACAAAATAATATTGAACAACTATTCGTGAAGTGCTCTGAATTTATCATCAGCCATGTGAAGCCACAGGTACTTAAGGGAGGTAAATTCCCCTGAATTCCCTTCCTTGGAACCTCCTTTTTGGAACCAGATCAGCGGTGATTCGCCTAGGTTTCTTCTGCAGCCCGTTGGGGTAAGTTGCATTTCACAATTCTTTTGGTTGTTCAATATTAGTAACAAAATTCATCTGAAATTGACCGCAAACCCCTTTTTGCGGACAATTAAAGGTTTTATTATGAAATTCTCTTTCTTCGTCACAAACAATTTTTTGAGGAATATTATGATGTGCCAAATAATGGCGTAATTTGTTGAGGATTGTTAATGCTGTACCATCTTTAACGAGATACGACTGGGCGTATTTAGAAAAGAGGTCTATTATTGTCCAAAATTTGGAATTAAAAAAAGAAAAAGTATCGATGTGTATTACTTCAAATGGTCTCTTTGCAAGAAGAGGGCCAGAAAATTTCAATCTATAAGGGTGTCTTTCGTATTTTGACTGAAGACATAGTTCACATTTGTTTATGATTTCAGTGATTTTGTTTTTCATTTTCGGCCAATAATACTTTTTTGATAAAAATTTGTGACTTTCTGAAATTCTATTATGATTTTTGTCGTGATATTCGGAAATAATTTCTTTTTGATTTTCCTCGCAAATTACATCCAATAAGTAGATATTGCTAATAAAAAGTTTGGCAGAGTAGTTAAATGATTCTTTACAAAATCTAACGAGAGGTAAACGCAGCTTATTGTCTCTAAAATAAATTCCGTAAGATTCATTTGGTCTGAGAATTTCTTTGAAAAGTTTAGAAAAATCATCTGTAATACAATTTTGTCGTATTGATACGCTATACGTGTTTCTTCCGAAGGGTTTACTAAATTTCAAATTGAATTGTTCACCGATGTTTAAAATAACTCGATTGGGATAGATATTGACTGATTTTTTTGTAATTGGAATGACTTTTCCATTATCTTGTTGTGTAGAATGAATGGTAGCATCAGTATCAGAATTTTGATCATCATTTAAATTTTGTTTTTCACTATTATTTGGAATAGATAATTCATCGTTTTGGGGATTGAGAATATTTTCTAATTCTTCATCGCCTAATTCAGGCAGTTCACTCACATTTGGTAAAATAGAGGATAGTTCTACATTTAAATCAACATCAGATAGAAGTGGTTCATTTTCTCGATTATGTATTTCTATACGAGAAAGAGCATCGGCAACTTTATTTTCTTTGCCTTTGGTGTGAATGATTTTAAAATCAAATTCTTCTAATTTCAGTTTCCAACGTATGAGTCGAGAATTTGGTTCTTTGATTTTAGAGAGCCATACGAGGGGATTATGATCGATTTCAATTGTGAAATGTTGTCCATAAAGATAAGGCCTAAAATGTTTTGTAGAATCTAGGATTGAAAGTAATTCTTTTTCGATAGTCGAATAATTTCTTTCAGCTGAATTTAGAGTTCTTGAATAGTAAGCTACAGGACGATTTGATTGTGATAATACACTTCCAATAGCAACATTTGAAGCATCGGTGGTTAATTTAAATGGTTTCTCGAAATCTGGATATACTAAAATTGGGGCATTTGTCAATAATTCTTTGCATAAGTGGAATGCATGTACGTAATCGGGATCATCAGGGTTTATTTTTGCGCCTTTTTTCAAGCATTTAGTAAAAGTTGAGACAATATGTGCGAAATTTTGAATAAATCTGCGGTAGTAACATACCAAACCTAGAAATGATTTGATTACTTTCACTGTACGAGGTATTGGGTAATTTTCTATAGTGTTTAATTTTGAGGGGTTTGGGGATACCCCTTCCGGGGTTATCACATGTCCCAAAAATTCTACATTTTTGCTTAAAAATTCGCATTTGTCAAGTTCGATTTTTAGGTTGAATTCTTTTATTTTTTGAAATATTGATTTTAAGTGATTAATGTGTTCTTGTAAGGATTTGGAAAATACGACAACGTTGTCCATGTATACAAAACAGAATTTATGGAGATATTCTTTGAGTACGTTATCCATATAACGTTGAAATGTACTTGGGCCGTTTTTCAAACCATAAGGCATTCTAACATATTCAAAGTGGCCATTATTCACTGTAAACGCGGTTTTTTCGATCGATTCGGGGTCCATTTCAATTTGATGAAATGCTTTTGCCATGTCGATTGTTGTGAAATAACAACTTTTTCCTAAGTTATCTAAAATTTCTTCGATACGCGGTAAAGGGTATTTATATTCTACGGTTTTTTCATTAAGACGTCGATAATCAATGACCATTCTGTATTTCTTTTGTCCAGATGCGTCTTTTTTCTTATTAACAATCCAAACTGGGGCACTGTAGGGTGAAATCGATGGACGTATAATTTTGTCATCTAATAATTTTTGAATTTGTTCCTGAATAATTTTTTTCATATGATGGGGGTGTCTAAAAGATTTAACATAAACTGGTTTTTCATCTTTTGTTCGAATTTTGTGTTTTACATTATTGCTGAATGAAAGATCGGAATTTTCATTATAAAAAATATTTTTGAATTTACTACAGAGTTTCAAAATTTCTCGTTTTTCTTCAGAATTCATGTGTGAGGTTCTAATATTTCTAGCAATTCTAAGATTTTGGCTTTCTAATGGAGGTGTAGATATTTCAGTCTCTAAAAGAGATGTCACAAGTATTCTTTCAGAAAAATTTATTTCTATGTTATTTTGATTTGGTTTTGAAGTTGGTATAAAACAAAATCCGTTTTTCGCATGAGCAATGCATTCTGGAGTTGAAAATTCTTGAAAATTTAATTCTGGTAATAAAACATCACCGTTTTCTATAGTGACAGGTACTTTAACAAAATTATTTGCTTCGAATTTTTTCGGTTTAAATTTTGTGGAAGAATATGCAAGGTTGAATGGAATTCTCATGTTATTAATTTCTAAAGTATGTGTTTTATAGTCGATGTTTGCACCTAATTTTTGTAGATCTGATGTACCTAATAAAGCGTCGAATTTCTGATGCCAATCAACTACATGTAGATGGATATTATCGAAGATTCCTAGTTCGTATAAAAGTGGAATGCTCAAATTATTGTCAGCTTTAATAGTATTTCCTAAGCCTGATACCTGAATTCTTCTTTGTATAAATATTCAAAAAATTTTTCGAAGGCAGGTTTCGAATTAATGACGGAGTTTGTTGCTCCCGAATCAATTAAAATTTTAAAATCAATTTTGGGTAGATAAATATAGGGCAATTTTGACTTAATTTTTACACAATTTAAGTCTAAATTTCTTGGGATTCCGAGGCATTCATCTGAAAATTTTCGTCATCCTCGTAATAATTCTCACAATCAGGTTGTTGTTCAATTTCCGCATTATAATATTCCGTTTCATAACATTCTGGATCATCATTCTCGATTTGAACATTAAATAATTCTTCCGAATAAAATTTTGGTTGTTGTGATTGATTTGGATTTCTTTGGAATGTTCTGGTTGATATTGACATGGGTGTTTGTTGTGGTTGTTTAGAAGTATTCCTAGTCGAAATTGACATAGGCGTGGGTTTTGGTTGATTTTTGTAAATATTTGAACCGGGTTTGATTCCAAAAACTTCGCGATTCGTGGGGAATCTTTGATTGTTTGAAATCGGTTTATTTATTGAGTGAGGGAAACCTGATGGGTTTCTAGAATTGTTATTAAATTGAGAATTTGTTGCCGGATTAGTAAAATTTGAGGGTTCTTAAAATAATTTGGAGTAAAATTATTGTAATGATTTGAACGATTTGGATAATTTGATGGTTGTGGGCGTATGTGAATTGGTTTTTTAGGCGTTTCTTGTGATTTTCGTAGGAATTCACAATATTCCCATTCTTGTTTTCTATTATCAAAAAATTTACATCTATTTATACATTCTTCGATGGTATTTGAATTTTGAATCGAAATTACTTAGATAGGATCGATAAGGTTCTAGAATTCCAATTTGAAATGTTTTGAGGGCTAAATTTTGAATGTCCTGCTTTTTGTACAAGAGATAATTTGGGTCTTTGGGAATATTTAAGGTCAGATGTTGAAGGAGATCATTTAAATTTTTTGATAGCCTACTGTGAAAATCTAAATAATTTTCACTTCTATGTTGTACGCATTGACTTAATGATGAAATTAATAAATCTTCGTTACGTTGGTCTCCGTACCTTTGCAAGAGAACTCTTCTGATTGTAGGCCAATCAGAGGCATTTTGGAAAGCAATGAAATCTCTGGCTTCATTTTTCAATTTTGATCTTATAGAAAAATTAAACGCATAGTTCAAGTCAGGATTTAATCTTCCTTGCAAATGTAGTAGTAAATTTTCGACTTCATTGATGAATATCGATAGATTTTGACCAGGTGAATATTCTGGTATGGAATTCAATAGTAATTGTAAGTCCTGTCTGGACATTACTTCGGTAGGTATAACGTTAGAAGAAGTTTGGTTATTCATTTCGGAATGTGTTAAAGTTCTTTTACGATAAGGTTGAAATCTATTATTTCTAATCGATTGATTTTGTAAAAAATTTGCTCCTAGCTCTAGAATTTCTGAGTCTTCAGCGATAATTTCTAATTCTTGAGATGAGTTATCTGTCATTTGAAATTAGGACTGATGTGGAAAAAATGAGGGAAAAAGGGGTTGATGGACTTACACCAAGATTTGCATCCTATAGTGGTTGGTCCTTCCTTCTGGATCGAAGTGGTTGGCTTCCTTCTGTGTTGAAGGGGTGGTGCTCCCTTCTGGATCGAAGTGGTTGGCTTCCTTCTGGGTTGAAGGGGTGGTTGATGATGGTTCTGGATATCACATCAAGAGTTGAAACTCAACGGGAGTTCCTTGGACACAATCCGTAGCGGACACTTATTTCAGTTTCGAACTAAAACCCCGTTGCGATATCCTGTTCGCAGCGCCAATTATGTTTTCCGTATCTTAAAGTCTGTTTTTAAAAAGGATTTATTCTATTTTGAATTAAGAATTACAACACTTGGATAAATAATTAATAATTCTACAGATTAAGATTTGGGAAAAACGTGAGTTACAAAACGAAGCTTGATGTTCTAAGTCTGATTCATAACTAACTAAAGTCTGTCCTGAAATCTAAAAAGAAAGCTTTATGAGTTCACAGAGAGAATTTGCACTTCTGCACTATCGCGCACATTTCCAAGAACGGCGTTGGCCGAGCTTCTTCTATTATGTTGACTGTTTCGGTCGATGTGGATCTCATAATAATATATATATTCATATTCCTGTACGCATGTATGCTTGACGTGTTGGATAGTTATTTGGGCTGTTTCCATCATATGTGCGGTTGGATGTTTCCGACGTTTCGGCAAGCATTCGACTGCCGTCCTCAGGGTGGAGGTCCTGAGAAGGACCGATTGGGTGGTTCTGAGAAGAACCGTTTACCAAACTTAGTCTGTCTGGACTTGTACGCACCATACTTTTTCGATTTCGTATGAGGGTATCGGGGTTTGAACCTTAGTCGTATCGGTTGCAATCCTTTAACTCTCACCACTAGTCTACAGAAGCAGGTAGTAATCTATACGTATTAAGCTTAATATAAGTTACACCTGTATGCGCAGTTGGGATGCGCAGTAGTCGAATATTCGGGTTGCGCAGATGGTGTGCGCAGTTATCCGTCCGAATTCCGATTCATTTTCCTTTTTTTATTTGATGGTGTCGAGATTCTTCCGACCTGGACCGGGTTCAATTTCCTCAGATCAGATCTTATGCTTGGTGCCAGACTTCCTTGATCTCCAGAGATGGCATACTTATGGGATTCAGAGTGATGGCCATGAAGGCTGCTTCTTTGAGTTTCCTTCGTTTCGATCTTTTTTCCTTTGATATTATGGAAGCTTCATTCCATCTGATCCTATGTTCCTCATCCCAAGCATGTTGGGCTATCCTGGATTTCTCTGTTTCTCCCAGTCGAGCTAGTTTTTGGTGCTCTTTGACTCTTGTGTCCAGGGGGCGTTTGGTCTATCCAATGTAAGATCTACCGCACTCGCATGGTATTTCGTATATGCAATTTTTTGTTCTTTGATTTTCGTTGTCAGGTTTCACCTTGGTTAGGTTAGCCCTGACAGTGTTCTCAGTTTGGAATGCAGTTCTCACGCCGTATCTATTACCAATTCTTCTTAGTTTTTCTGATAACCCTCTCACATATGGGATGACCGTGGTTATTGTTTCTGTTGATTCGGTTTGTATTTCTGGTCGAGGTTCTGTGTTATCCCTTGGTGTTCTGGCGATTTCTAGTATCCTCTTGGGGTAGCCGTTCTTCTCAAAAATTTCTGTGATCTTATCGAATTCTTCGTTCTTATCGTTCAGACTAGAGCATACTTGAGTTGCTCTGTCATAGAGGCATCTGGCTACTTCCAATTTGGTGTTGAGGTTATGGTTAGATTCGAAGTGGAGATACTGACCTGTGTTCGTTGGCTTCCTGTAAATCGTGGTTCGAGGAATTCCTTCCTGTTTGTGTACGAGCACACCCAGGAATGAAAGTTGTTCATTTTCCTCAATTTCAATCGTGAATTTTATGGATTCCTCTATGTTATTGAAGTGTTCTAGGAATCCTGCGATGGTCTCTTTTCCATGGGGCCATATCACGAAGGTGTCAACCACGTATCTTCGCCATAGTTTCGGTTTTAACACATATTGGTCTAATGCTCTTCCCTCGAAATCTTCCATATACAGGGTGTTCTGATGTGTTTCCGACAAACTGAAATGGTTGATAGATCACATCATTTTAAGCAAAAAAGTTCCTATGAACATGGGTCCGGAAATGCTTCGTTTCCGATATACAGGGTGTTAAAGTTGAAAAAATAATTCGCGTTTTTTTCAATATGTTTTGACTGCTTCGAAATCCTTTCATGAAATTATTCCTATTCAAATATTGAATTTAAATTCAATTTGAAAATTTCTAAGGCGAAATGCATGCGGATTTTCTATTGCCCACTAATAAGTAGAAGTGGTATGCTATGTAATTGTTGTTTTTAAGTGTTCTGAATATTCTGTTTCCTGAAATATTGAGTTGTTGGGATGCTTCACGAATACTGAGTTTTTTATTTTCTTCGAAGGTCTGTAAAATCCTATTTCTCTGTAGATGATTTCTTCTTTGTATGCTTCGTTCGGGCCTTTGGTAACCAATACGAATTTCCTGTATTTGTTGATAAGCTATTAACTTAGTTAACTATAGTTATAATTGATGACATCTAAACCTAACACACTTTAAATCTGTCATTGTGTATAGCCATTTTAAATCTATTGTGGTTGCCATGGAAAACCAGAATAATCATGTTAGATTTAGATGTCATTAATTATAATTATAGTTAACTCATAACTTAATACAGTTTCACTAATTTAATACAATTTTTGAAATGCCTTTTGTGTATAGTAATGTAGAATATGCAGACATCATTTTTGTTTATGGTTTCTGTAATGGAAATGCAAGAGCTGCTGCACGTGAATATGCAACACGTTTTCCAAATCGTCGACACCCCAATCATGAACCATTTCAAGTAGCTTATCAACAAATACAACCAAATCGACCACAAATTTGAATTTCTCACGTCAAAAACCCTATGTACTAACTTTCATGCGATTATTTGGAATCAGTCGAAAGATATTAAAGAAAACGCGAATTATTTTTTCAACTTTAACACCCTGTATCTCGGAAACGAAGCATTTCCGGACCCATGTTCATAGGAACTTTTTTGCTCAAAATGATGTGATCTATCACCCGTTTCAGTTTGTCGGAAATAAATCAGAACACATTGTATATATGAATCGATAGGTATCTCAAAATCATTGAACAATCAGTTGAGTAACAACACATCGATAATTTACAAATATTTATCTTTTTGTAACTTTCGTGAATGAAAACGACCAAGTTTTGTTTCAAATACTTAGTGTAAATTTTTAAGAAATAAAAGAGCATTCTATACTCTTTGCGGTAATTGGAAAGTAATTAAATTTGGTTGCTAACTTTTCTGACAAAAGTTCACTCTTTCCATTAATGAAACTATTTGAACCTTTCAAACATTTTTTTGAAGTTTGAGATGAAAGCACATTTTTATTTTAATTTGTTTCGGTGAAAGCTGCTGCCTTGGAGAACTATCGAAACTATCGACCACACTTTTGATTGCCTCGAAACGAGAATTTTGGCTGAAATAACGTGTCACTGTTTGGTGTGGTTTTTGGGCTGGTGTTTCGATTAAAACTTTAAAACTTAGTTATTCGAGAATGATGCTGGTGAAACTGTTTGGGTGAATGAGATTTATATTGATGTGAACTACGATTCTTTTCAACAAGACGGCTCTATGTTACACAAGTAACGAAACAATCGCAATATTGCAAGATAAGTCTCCTGGTCATGTTATGTTTCGGAGAGGAGAAAACACCTTCTGACTTTATTTCTTTGGGGCAACGTGAAAGATAAGGTCTAAGCCAATGCTCCACAATCGATTCAAGATGAAATTCGTGAAGTTATCGAGGACATACAGACCCAAATGTGCGAAAAGGTCATAAAAATTTAATGAAATGAAAAGACCCTGTCTTATTACAATGAAATACACATCCATTGATTTCTCTTGAAATGTATTCTAACTGACAAAGAAACGGCAACACCCAGAAGGAGCTGTTTAAACTATATTTTTTTTTTAGTAAAACATAGAAAGTATAGTAAGGAGTGAATGATTGAAATTTTGAGAAGAAAACCGAAGGTTTTACAATTTTGTTGATGAATTTGCTAATAATGTGTTTGTCCACCCCGATTATCTATACACTCTCCAACACGTCTCGGCATTGATGTAATAAGATGGTCTATTTCTTCTTGAGGGATACTATTCCAAGCTACCTGCACTTCATGTCACAGAGCCGCCAGAGTCCGTGGGGGCTTGGGTAAATTTCCAAGCCTTCTATTGGAATATTTGGGTTATAAAATACAGAGTATTCACTAATACACAGATGATGATTTTGATCGTTTATTCTCAAGACACTCTAGTAAGTCTAACTCTATCTCTAACAAGCACAGTTCAGAAGGCCGAACAGAAGGCCGGGCAGAAGGGATGACAGAACGACTGAAACACTAAGGTTATGTCCCTGTCGTTCGCTCTCGATCATCGAAGATCTATTCTTGTTTTCTCTCTCGATGGTCCTCGATGGCCTGGCCACGCGCAGACTCGCAGCGCCACCGTACGACATGAAGTAATACTTCCAAGTGTAGGGTTGGTTGTCTCCCTCGTAATTTGTTCGGGTGAAGTAATATTCTAACACTTCCTCCCTTCATCGAACTACAACCAGCATTCTCCACTCCAAGTCTAATCTATAAACAGAACTCAATTAGTTTATACTCTAGTCTCTAGAAATACTCTGAAAACAAAAATTCAATGAGTTAGTATTAAATCATTAGTTTTTGAGTTAATCTCTTATGACCGTCTGATGGTATCTTTGACACATTCTCTTTCGTTGGAGTCCACCTCACTGTGGTTCTCTTATACTCAACATTGTTTGAAATCACCATGTGTTTCAACCATATGTCTTCTAGATCCAGATTTCTCTCTATCTAGTAGGTCGTACTCTAAACGATCATCAAATACCTTTAGTTTGTGATCACCATCTCTCTTGGTGCAGTCTCCAGCGGATTTGTTATCACACCAGACTGATATAGGAAACATCAGTTTTCCTATCACAAATCTAAGTACCTTGTCAAGAGTTATTAATTCTTGATAGGCATTATTCATGGCTTGGTATTCGGTTCTACAAGTGGACAATGTGACATAGGTTTGATTATGGCTTCTCCAAGCTACTACATCTTCAAACAATCTAATAACATACCTTTCAGTTGATGAAAAGGCGGTATGGTCTCTAAATGTTGCATCGGTAAATGCCTCTTAGTATTCAGTTTGAGCGGTGAATTTAAGACTTAAATTCACAGTACCTTTCAAATACCTGAAGATTCTCTTTAAAGGTTTCCAATCAGCTTCGATCGGCTTCATTTGTTTTCTCGTTGAATAGTTAACAGCAAATGTAGTGTCTACCATTTGATGGATACATTAAGCTACCAATCGCTTCTCTATAAGGAACTATTTTCATCTTTATAAGGAAATCTTTTTTTCTCTATAAGGAACTCTTTTCATCTCTATAAGGAACTCTTCTCATTTCTATAAGGAACTCTCTTCATCTCTAGTTTATCTGAGTCATCTTGTAGATTCTCTGATTGATTTCTCTTAATCCAGTTTTCTACCTGTCTGGTTACCATAGGAGTATTTTGAGCTTTGCAGTCATTCATATTTAATCTCTCTAATATATTATTGGTATAATTTTATTGATCGATTTATATATACCTCTCTTCTCGGTTTCTCTTTATATTTATACAGGGTGTTTCCTAAACATGCGGCAAAAATTCAGGGGGTTGTTCCTTGGACTATTTGAAGCATGTTTTGTCCTTGGATGATTTTTGAAAAACCTCTTTGTTTCGAAGATACAGGGCGAACAACATTTTTCATATTTTTAAAATTAATAATAGTTTAAATAAAAATGCGTACCGCACTGTGTTTACTAAGTAGGTACAATTTATTTTTAAATTTGTTTAACAACATTCCAATTACTAAAAACGGCCAGTTTTTTGACTAAAAATTGATAAGTGCATTAGTTTATACCACTCCAGTAGAAAATGTGGAAGACTTGCGAAATCGGATCATTGCTGGGTGTAACTTAATAAGAAATGATCCTGGTGTTTTTGAAAGGGTTCGGCAGTCAATGAGGAGAAGATTGGATGCTTGTATGCTGGCTAGAGGTGGTCATTTTCAACAGTTTTTGTAGGTTGAGTTGAATTTTCATGTAATTTTTCATAATAAAATGTTATTATCTGAAATTTTGTTTCCCCTATATCTTCGAAACAAATAGGTTTTTCAAAAATCATCAAAGGACAAAATATTCTTAGAATAGTCCAAGGAACAACCCCCTGAATTTTTGCCGCATGTTTAGGAAACACCCTGTATAATTTCTCTTCCAAGTATATAAACAAGGTTCATGTATATCATTCTCTGAACCAAGTTTCTAGATCTCTTCAGTGAATCTCTTTTTACATCTCTTTGGACTTATCTCCAGTCCATATAGGGCTTTCCGGAGTTTATATACATAAGATCGTTTGATCTCATTGTCAATGTCTACTCCATCAAGAATCTCCATATAGATCTCCTCTATAGTGCCATTTAAAAAAAAACAGGTTTTTACTTCTGATTGATAAGCATGTAAATCATACTCATCAATTATTGTAGCTCTAATTATGAATGGGTTGGGATTTGAATACAAGGGCTTAACATTAGATGAATTCAAACTACACATTTTGAACAACTTTCGTAATGACCCATTGTATTTATAGTAAACCAATTCAATTATTCCAACTAACTGATATATTATGTTCCTTTCAACTCAACATCTTGAAAATTTATTAATTTTTTTTTTTTTTGTTGTGGTATGGCTGTATCTAGTGAATATTCTACAAAGATTTGCTTGTTTTGCTGCATTGGTGAGCTCATTCGATTTAAGTTAGTGGCTTATGTTCGAACATATTTTTCTTTCTTTTTTTTTATCTTGTTTCTAGTTCAATTACAGAGGGTTAGGTGGAAGAATAGACGTGAGGTCTCGGGATTTTTAGTAGGTTTTATTTTCAAGTTATAATACCTGAGACAGCGCGAACTAAATCTCGCCCTCAAATCTGTTGCATTTTTGGATCATAATTTCTATAAATGAAGGCCTTTATTATCATCATTATTATTATTACAGGAAGTCTAGATACTGGTGCATGTCGCTTTTTAATGTCATAGATATTTTCGACCTTAAAGCCTCGTATGATTAATCTTACTTTGTATCGTATAAGACCATTTGCCTCTAATTTTCTCTCGAATACCATTTCGAGTCTATTATATTTGTCCGTTTTACAGATATTTGAAGATACTCTTTGTCTGCCAATATCCCAAACCTTATTTTGTATCATGGAATCAATTTCTTCTTTTATAGCTTCCTCGAAATTTTTCGTTCTCTATTTAATGAAGAAATAAGACAAAGCCTCATATCTTCTTCTCTATCAGTTTTTTTCATTATTACCTAAAATAATAATATTAATAGCTGATCTTTATTGATAACTAGTTATCCAAAGGCAATCGACTGAGGTCATTCAGCCCATTCTCTAAAATATTATTCTCTGAGTAATTAAAAAACTTTGCATAGCTTACGTCCTCTACGATTTTCTCCAAGTGTAGCAAGGTACTGGTCCTTTTTTCGATAGTTCCCTTATTTTGGCTCTTTCGAGTTTTTCATCCAATCCCAGTCAATTATATTTTCCTGGGTCTCTAATTTTTCTCTAGTGTCATCAAGTTGTTTATTTCTATAAACATCTTTGTAGACAAGTTTCTCGTTAAATCTCACATGTTGAGATTCAAAGGACTTTCTCGAGCTTGAATGCCACGTCAAGTATCCTGTAGCGGTATAACCCACTAGGACAGCTTTCAGGGCACATTCTCCAAATTTCAAGCTGGGCTTTGGAATCTTAATGTATGCAAACATTACAATACATAATAATACTTACAAATACATCCAATATAACCAAATCTCTCAATTTGATCAAAGTGGCATTTTGCATTTGGTGCAAACTTTGTCACTGGTGTTTGATATCTGATAGACTTGTGTATTCTGTTGTACACATCTATAGATGAATCAACACCAATCTCCCACATACTCTAAGGTATGTCTGGAATCAAACATGTATGTACAAACCTTCTTTTGGATCGTCGAGTTAAACCTCTCCGCTCTCTCGTTCTCTATATTTTCTCTACTCAGTACTTCTGGGAATTTCCTTTCGGTAAATTCTGTACCTTGATCTGACCTGATATAACATACCTTCTCATTTTTCTCCAACAAGTTTCTTGTTGATATTAAGAATTTCTCTAATGCTTCAGCCAACTCATCTTCTCTTTTAATGAATAGGCTTTAGCAAGTCTCCAATAGTCGTCTATGTAGACGTTAATGAATCTCTACTGACCTGGATGAGATGGTGGTTTAATAAGTCCCATCGTGTCAGTGTGTGTCAACTGGAGTTGTTTCTCAGCTCTCATTCTCGTCTCTTTAAAATGTAATTTCTCCATTGTCGATATGATACATACTTCACATTCTAAGTTTTGAAGTGATTCCAAGTTATCGATATAAATTACCTCTCTACTGATATGACTGCAATCCCAATTTTTCTTGATGCTCAGATTGTGTTTCATCTGTTTTGTCAGTTGAAACTTGTAGAACTTTCTCTTTAGTTGAAAAGATGAGATTATACTCTTTCTCCCTCCCAATCGCAGATTCCGGTTCTCCCTCCGAACCTAATAACTCGTTATTGGAATGTGTCTGCGATTGCAAGCTCATCTCATCTTCTTCGCTTATCGTTGCTTGACTCTCTAAAACAATCTCATTATTAACCATATTGTAAACTCTTAGGATTTGGAATTTTCCTCTAAAACAATTTCATTGTTAACCTCATTGTAAACTCTTAGGATTTGGAATTGTCCTCTAAAACAATTTCATTATTAACCTCATTGCGAACTCTTAGAACTTGTTCTCTGAAACAAATTCATTATTAACCTTATTGTAAACTCTTAGGACTTGGACTTCTAAGTAAATATTGAACCCAGAGTCTGCGAGTTTACGTGAGGGAAGTGAATTCTCAGAAATCTCTTTCTCTGCGAATACGTTTTGCAATTTCTTAGTATTCTCATCTCTAGAATCTAAATATAAGATTAACTCACCCTTACCATCGATTACAACGACTGCTGTCTCGTTTTATTCGCTCTCTATACTCATATTTTGACATCTCTCAAAGTTTCTCAAAATCAGACAATCATTTACGATATGGTCTGTTGCAACAGAATCTGCAAAGAAGTTAATGATTGGATCAAGTTTACCTGTTTTAGTTTCTGTATGCTCTATACTTCCAACCCTTCTTGCCTTGGAGCGACCCTCTTTGTTGAATCTCTTACTCTCTCTCATTCTCCTCTGGTTTACATGGCTCCGTCTCTTAGTGTTGAAACTTGGCTTGTTCAACCTACCTCTATTCGATCCTCTAAATTGAACGTTTTGTTCGTGCCACCATTGTCAATGCAATCCTCTAACTTGATTGTCCCACAACCGAAGCAGAATCACTTCCTTCTGTTGCCTCAAATTGCAATCAGTTGACCAGTGTCTCTCTTTGTTACAACGGAAGCATTCTAATTTATGCACACGTTGAATTTTTGGATTCTCCTCTTTAATCTCAGACCTCTTTTCAATCTTTAATCTCGGATATGACTGGTAATACAGTCTGATAAAATGCAGATCTCATCTCTTGAGCAGTTAGCTCGATCACATCCCCGGAAGCTTCATACTCTCATACTATCGAGTCGAATCTTTCACAGAAATCATCGACCGATTCGTATTTCTCCATTTTAATGGAGTACAAGTGAGCTCTTACCTGAAGTGTGTGTGTCGCATTTGACTTGCACTTCCTGGAGAATCTCAAACCTCTACTTACTTCAACAAGGTCTCGGATATTGAAATTTTTTTTTTAATAATTCTCCTCAATTCTGTTCATGATAATGTCTCATACTCAATTACTTCTCTTGGATTTGTTGGCCTCTGAAAAAGATTGGTTACTCGTACTTGGCTCTATGACGTCCAACAAATCATTTGTCAAAAAGCTCTGATCATAGACTGTCGATCCAGATCTCAAATTTGAATTCTGCTCTGTAACATGGATTTATTTTTAAATACCTGGGTATTCTAATACTCTAGAATATAATCCCAAAAATTATTCTCTTAACTCTAGTCACCTCTGTAAAATGAATTGATTTTTATTAAATACAGCTGGGTTTTCTCAAGCTCTGAAATCTCTAAAATTTAACCTCAAAAATATTCTCATATTTCTAATTACCTCTGTCGCACGAATAAATTTTAATTAAATATAGCTGGGGTTTCTCGTACTCTAAACTCTAAAATTCAATCAAAAATATTCTCATAACTCTAGTTACCTCTGTAACATGACTTAATTTCGATATACCTGGGTTTTCTAATACTCTACTCTAATATTCTCTACTCTCTCTATTGTCGACAATTTCTCCTCTCTCAAATCTCTAAATTTCTCAAAAAGGGGTTTTGTGTAATGACTCTAAAATTTCTTTAGCATCTCTCATCTAGTCTCTTATGTATCACTCGTTGATACGGCTCTGGTCAGCTAAAATCAAGGAAATGGGCAATTATTAATTGCATGAAAAACTTACATTGGTTCTGACAATTCTCTCTTTCCTCGTAATGCATGAAACCTATATCTTCTGCACTTACGGAAATGGTGGAATAGCTATCATAATCCACCAATGGTTTTCCTTGATTTCCTTTGGCTGCCATTTATTTAAGGATTTATGAAACAAAATATTTATATTATGTATTTTAAGATTTTCGTGCATTATATGCTCTCTTAGTACATCTACTACCAGGTATAAGATATAAAATTTTGTTTCTTGCTTCTGAATTGCCTCAGACGCACAGCAATCTGATACAATTCAAAACAGGACTATCAAGTTTTCAAGCAATACCACCTCGTACATGTACACCTTACTACAAAAGCCGTATCACGCACTGCAATGAAAACCTGTTGAGTTAGGTATGGCCATTGTACATTGTACGGGATGAATATTTGAATCCTATAATATCCCTAGCTTACAAACAAACAACACAGCACAGCAAGCATTGTATGAAAGAAGCCCTGAAATATTGATTATCACTAATCTTACCATACTGCAGTTTTTGTAGTTTAGTGAAATAAATAATTCCCCAAATTTTTCATCAATATACAGGGTGAGTCTTTGACTTGTACATATATTTTAACCGAAGGTTCATGAGGTCAAAAGAAATAATTTTTTCATTTACCATTTTTTCCGATTCGGCCCTGTTAAAAAGATATAGCCATTTTAAATTTTCAAAATGAGCTAATTCACCCCTGAAAACCGGAACACTGAAGTTTTCTCAAGCATAAGATATACCGTTTGAACCTTGGAAATAAGCTACTAAATTAGAAAAACCATCATAAACTCACGTTTAACATTCCATTTGTTGAACAAAGTAGTGTTTATAATAAAATAAATGAGTTATTCCAAATTCGTTGACGCTAAAGATTAAATATTCTTCTCTTGATTTCTATTTCATTTTCGATAATCATAACGAATTGAGCTCGCTACCACCCATATTAGCTCTGATACTCATAATTCATATCCATTCATTCATTATATTTCATTTATATGATATCGTTTTGTTTACAAGAATTGCCATTTAACCTTAAAATCTCAAATAAATAATATTGATCTGTGAAAGTTCTAACACAGACTATAGTAATCTGTGGTTTTAAGTTTGACTTTCAAATTTCGAGTGATGCCAAATATAAACACAGGAGTTCGGTTCGAATAATCTATGTTCTAACCTAAAATTTTCATTTACAGTTTACACTGTTATTGTTATAAGATATTTGTTATGAAATGAAGCATTTGATTTGTTCCAACTATCTCATAAAAATATTGAAATGCATCAATATTTTTGAAGCCATCAGTATGAAAATATGGAAATATGTAAAATATTCTGGCTCTGTAATCAATGGAAAATGTTAGACTCCACTTGTAATCAAATTTGTTCTTAATGTGTACCTACATTATAGCCAACTTTACTACTTAATTCATCTTGATTTTGGCATTGAAAATAAATGAGAAGTATTCAATTTAAATATCCACAATAGAATATCCAGTTTCTTTCAACTCACCTAATTTGTTTTCACATTAAAACAATTATGGCCCTTTTGGAAGTATGTCAATCATATGCTCTTAGGATGAATTTATGGAATAGCAAAAGAATAAAAGTATTCAATCTCAATCACATGAAAATTTGTCTAGTATGTACCTAGTCCTAGTGGTATGTTTCGATGTGAGTTTGAATGAGCCGAAGAAGAATACAGTATTGTTCGATAGCAGCAGTCTTTAGTGGGATATTGATTGTTGTCATTATAATGGGACTATTTTGTGAAAACTTTTTTAAACATGGGCTTCATGAATAATCTGGACTTTTCAAAAAGAATGTTGATTTTAGTGAAGTATCTTCTTATTATCAGAGCTGTGCCAAAGCTCAGTAATTTGTTATCAAATCGAGGAGTTGAGGTGAGCTTATTCAAATAACTTCATTTTCAAACTAAGTTGGCTAGTACTTCAATTCTAAAATCTGAGACATGACATCATAGTAAATATTCATTTCTGTGGTTTTTTTTTCCACAACAGAACAGAGTTGCATTCAGCCAAAGTACCCAATTTTTTGAATTTCACAGATAATTTTTTTTTTTTAAGATCAAGTTATTCGAAAACGGCGCTTTGTACGAGAAAACATGAAGAATACTTTTATTTTTCAAATTAGCCAAATATTCTTCAATGTACGTTCAAATTACTCTTAAGAGTTGGTTTCTTCGAATTTCTGGTATTTTTATGGGATGTAATGTTCATAATAAAGAAACAGAAGAATGTGTATGGAATCTTGTGTTCGGATAAGATGTATCACATAAAAAAAAGCTATATTTTAAAAATCATTTCCTTCGATAGAACCATTTACGAGATATAGCTGAAAATCACATTTTTTTATCGATTTTCAACAGCCTGTATCTTTTTAACCGGGCCGAATCAGAAAAAATGGTAAAAGTAAAAAGTGTTTCCTTTGACCTCAGGAATCTTGGGTTAAAATATATGTACAAGTCAAAGACTCACCCTGTATATATACTCTCAAAATATCTCAATCTCTGGATTATGTTTATAGAATGTGAAACATCCAATTTTACATGCTCCAAGCAATGTATGTAGAATCTTCAAATCTACATGCTTCAATTTCAATTGTTTTCTCTCTCGCCTCGCGCAGACTCACAGCGCCACCGTACGACATGAAGTAAAACTTCAAGTGTAGGGTTGGTTGTCTCTCTCGTAATTTAATTGTTGTCTTGATAAGAACGAAGAATTCGCTAAGATCACAGAAATTCTTGAGAAGAACGGCTACCCCAAGAGGATACTAGAAATCGCCAGAACACCGAGGGATAACACAGAACCTCGACCAGAAACACAAACCGAATCAACTAAAACGATAACCACGGTCATCCCATATGTGAAAGGGTTATCAGAAAAACTAAGAAGAATTGGTAATAGATACGGCGTGAGAACTGCATTCCAAACTAAGAACACTGTCAGGGCTAACCTAACCAAGGTGAAACCTGACAACGAAAATCAAAGAACTAAAAATTGCATATACGAAATACCATGCGAGTGCGGTAGATCTTACATTGGAGAGACCAAACGGCCCCTGGACACAAGAGTCAAAGAGCACCAAAAACTAGCTCGACTGGGAGAAACAGAGAAATCCAGGCTAGTCCAACATGCTTGGGATGAGGAACATAGGATCAAATGGGATGAAGCTTCCATAATATCGAAGGAAGAAAGATCGAAACGGAGGAAACTCAAAGAAGCAGCCTTCATGGCCATCACTCCGAATCCCATAAGTATGCCGTCTCTGGAGATCAAGGAAGTCTGGGCACCAATCATAAGATCTGATCTGAGGAAATTGAACCAGGTCCAGGTCGGAAGCACCTCGACACCACCAAATTAAAAATGAATCGGAATTCGGACGGATAACTGCGCACACCATCTGCGCAACCCGAATATTCGACTACTGCGCATCCCAACTGCGCATACAGGTGTAACTTATATTAAGCTTAATGTGTATAGATTACTACCTGCTTCTGTAGACTAGTGGTGAGAGTTAAAGGATTGCAACCGATTCGACTAAGGTTCAAACCCCGATACCCTCATACGAAATCGAAAAAAGTATGGTGCGTACAAGTCCAGACAGACCAAGTTTGGCAAACGGTTCTTCTCAGAACCACCCAATCGGTCCTTCTCAGGACCACCACCCTGAGGACGGCAGGCGAATGCTTGCCGAAACGTCGGAAACATCCAACCGCACAGATGATGGAAACAGCCCAAATAACTCTCGTAATTTGTTCGGATGAAGTAATATTCTAACAGTTTATTTCAAATCGAATTTTTAAATCAATAAAAAAAACCTGTATTCATCCGGTTCGAAGGACCATGTGCTGCGGTTAAGGGTAGCACAAAATAATAAAAAAAATTATATTAGCGATTTTATCCTCCCTATTTCAACTGGAGAGAAAAGTGGATGTTTAACATAGGCGAATAATAGGCGATGCTGTGAGATCCGTAAGATGACCAGTACACAATAAAGAAAATTTACAAAAATAAATGGCCGAAAAGAAAACGTTCTTACCCTGCTCGTGCTCCTTGTGGTCGTAGAGGGCCCTCTAAGCTGCTTGTGATGGGAACGAAGAATGATCTCCCGGGTGTTGAGCAATGTCCTGGCACAATCACTTTTCCGCAATAATAATCGGAATTTATAAACTAAAAAGGATTCTAAGAATGAATAATAAAGCGAACATAAGCGTTGAAAATAACGAAAAGCAAAATTGGCGTGACGCATTTGACAACGGTCGCGCGAATTATATCTCTTGATTTCTTATAAACATATGTAAAACTACATATGTGTTCAGAACGCTTCTTTTCATATGGCCCATTCGAGTTGAATATGAATGAAACTAATTTCACCAAACAGGCCACACAACATACACAAAACAACATTGAACAACCGAAAAATTGTGAAATAATAATAATAATAATAATAATTTATTCATCCATAGCGACATATTACAAATACGTATTGGACAAGTCAATAAAACAACAATAGAAGGAAAAATTTCACATACTAGCCATTATTTGAAACATATTAAGTATATCAACTTCCTAACCTGATATGCTTACAACAATCATAATATTCAGTTAGGGTATAGAAACATTGAGACATTAAGAAATCATTAACTGCCCTTCTGAAACTTTGTACACTTTCAATATCCCTATAGTTCTTTGGAAGGGAATTGAACAACTTAATTCCCATATATCTGGGAGACCTCTCATATCCCACCAGAGTGTGACGTGGTATGATCAGTAGCGAAGAGTGTGTTGTTGAATAAGTATGATTGTAATTCATACGCAGAAATGAACCTTCATTAGTTTTCACATATGTTTTAATTCCCAAGATGAATTGAGATACCACTGGCAAAACACCAAATTTTTTGAAAAGCTCTCTACATGATGTTCTCATAGGAACTCCAGCCATGTGTCGTAATGCTCTCTTTTGAAGAAGAAAGACTCGATTCAGTGCGTGAGAAGTCCTCCAGAATACAAGGCCATATATTATCCTTGACTTGAATTGAGCATTGTAATAAGCCATGCAAATTTCCACATTAGTTATAGATTTTAACCTATAAAGAGCATAACAAACAGAAGACAACTTTTTACATAAACATTCAATATGCTGATACCAGTTGAGGCTGTCATCAATGATTATACCTAAAAATTTTGTGATGGTAGCATGTTCAATTGACCTATTTTTCACCCTTAACAGAAAACTTTTATTTTTATGTTCTAAGTAGTTCTTAAGCCTAAAACAAACAAAAAGCGTTTTAGAAGAATTTAGAAACAACTTGTTCGATTCAAACCAATCATAAAATAGATTTATGTGCCTCTGTGCTTTACATAAAACGTCAGCAAGCGAGGTTCCCGAGCATAAGTATGTAATGTCATCTGCGAACAATGTTAGATCCTCAGCATTCTCAACAATATCTGGCAAGGGTCCAAGCACGGAGCCTTGGGGAACACCCGAGGAAATGTTGAGAATCGACGACTTGCAACCATTGACCTCCACTAATTGCATTCTATTACTTAGGTAAGATTTCAAAAGTTGGTTTATTTTACCGCGAAGACCTAATCTATCCACTTTTGCAAGAAGCAAGTCATGTGAAACAACATCAAATGCTTTACTCAAATCCATGTATAATGCTATGTTCCATTTACCTTCATTTATATTATCATAGAGTTTATTGATGAAATTGAATATCGCTGTTTGGGTTGACCGACCTTTTCTGAAACCATGTTGACACGATGACAAGATTTCAAAACGATTCAAAAATTTATTGATTTTTTCACATATTACTCGCTCAAGAATTTTTGACAAAGTCGACAAAAGTGAAATTGGACGATAATTTTCAATAACTTTAGGATCACCCTTCTCATGAATCATTATGACACGTGCTAGTTTGAGGATATCAGGAAATATTCCATCGAGCAGTGATTTATTTATTAAATAAGTCAATATGGGAGTTATTATCAAAGCCATGTTCTTGAGTATATAAGATGTTATGTTATCATTACCATGTGAATTGGAGTTTCGAAGACTATGAATCAAATTAAAAATCTCTGTTTCTGTTACTGATGTTATAAACATGGTTTTTTCATTTTTGGTCAAGTTGGGAGTTTTTTGGTTAACCAAGATCTGTCGTATTCCATTATGCAATTTCAGAGGTTGTTCTATAAGAAATTCGTTGAAATAACGCGAGATCTCCAATGGATCATCAACTAATTTGTTATCTATTAAAATTTCTTGTGTTTTGCTAACCATGTTTGATCCTATATTATCATTGATAAGGGTCCAGACTGCTTTTGACTTGTTATCAGCTCTATTATAAATATCATTGTTGTAATGTCTTTTTGCAGCTAAAATTAACTTCCTGTAGATTTTTTGGTACTTTTTATGAAAACTAACAGCATTAGGATGTTGTGTGGCTTTAGCTAGAGCATATAGATGTTTAAACAATATAGTTGACACTTTAATACCTTCAGTTATCCATGGTTTCTTACGTTCTTTATTATTTAATATTTGTCGAATTAAAGGAAATGATATGTCTATATAATATGACAGACTGTGAATAAAAATTTCAAATGAATCATGAATGGATTTTGACTTATATTCCGCTTGCCAAGTTTCCTTTGAAAGATAAAATGCAAGGGTTTTATAATTTTCGGTGCTATATATTCTAGAATATTTATAATTTTTCATTTTAGAATGATGGTTCGATTTAATTGTCAGCAATTGAAAAGTATGATCAGAGATTCCGCTATCAATAACAACAGACTAAACTAGATCAACATTCCCGATGTTCGTGCATATGTAATCAATGGAACTATTTTTTGTTTTACCAAATCTTGTAGGTCCATCAACCACTACTTCAATATTATGAGACGTTAATATGTCTTTAAGTTCTAATTTGAACACACTGGTATCATCAGAATAATCAATATTGAAATCGCCACATAAAACTACAGTACATTTTTCTGAACATAATTTATCCAAAACAATATCCAATTCCTCTAAAAAATAAGTAATATTATTCACTATTGGAGACCTATATAAAGTGACAATTTTGAGTTTTGCCCCATTTTTGTAACTTAATTGCGTCCCACATATTTCAAAATCTTTTTCTCGAGATTAACTTTCGAGGAACAAGATATTGTCGATTTTAGCATTTAATTTATTTCTAATAAATATGGCAACACCGCCATTTTTGAAGTTTTTTCTACAGAATATAGAACACAAATGATAATTCCTTATTTGAATTGTACTATACTCATCTTCCTCGAGCCAGTGCTCAGAAAAACAAGCTATATCAATACCTTGTGCATCCAATAAGAGTTCACTTTCTTCTATTTTATTCCTGAGACACTGAATGTTTTGGTGAAATATTCTCGCACAATTTTCTGATTGTTTATCGTTGACACTGGAATCAATAATTTTGCAATGATGAATACTGTTTTCCTCAATAATATCTAAACAGTATCCGTTTGATTCATTTTCGGAGCTTGGCCTAAAAAATCAATATTTTTTGCCTCCATATCCCGTTTCATCCAAAAATTGTAACGTCTGACAACTACGCCGTTAGGCCAGTAATCAGGATCCCCAATTTTTTCCAGGTTATCATAAGGTATTCCCAACATGAAAGATGAATAAGGACCTTTACTTTCTAGTTTCTCAATTTTTATCTGATCACCATGTATATTTTCAGTTCTTATATATTCTTTGATCATATCTGAGGTTGCTTCTTTATTCTTTATTTTACCTATATATAACCAAGCCATTTTAGGCTTTGCACTACATATCAATAAGCCCTTCGATCTATCAATTGTGGATTTACTAACAATAGGTTTGATAGGCTTATATATGGAATTTTTATCAACATTTGGTCGTTTCTTCCGTGAAGACTGCGTACTCTTAAAACTCGAGCCGCCGGGATCCTTAGTTGCAGAAGATTTAATTGAAGCAAGATCACTTGCTACACCTTCTGTTACCGCTGCATATGTTTTTGTAGATTTCTTGCGCTCTTTTATTGTTACAGGCTGTTCATTACTATTAATCATCTGTGTATTTACATTTTTTGAGGATCGATTATCTTTCACTCGTGAAACTTCATGATTTTCATTTCTTAACATTAATATTTCAGATTTTAATGCCATAACTTCATCTTTTAGTTTTATGATTTCATTATTGGCAATTTCAAGTTTATTACATACCTCTGTCTTTAGTAGTTCACCCACATTTGCAATGACTAATTGTGACAGCAATGTATGAACTTCCTTATTACTTAATACATCACTCAGAATTGCTTTTAGGTCCGAGGAACTTCTTGTTTTGGTTCCCATCACTGCTGTTTGATATCAGCAGGATGTTATACACAATACTTATTTATTACAATTTCGTTTTCACGAAGTAATTATTCAATTTTTACGCACGATTCAATAACGCGTCTGCAACTTACCCCAGGCAGAAGAAACTTAGGCGAATCACCGCTAAGTTGGAAGGAAGGGAATTCAGGGGAATTTACCTCCCTGAAGTACCTTTGGCTTCACCTGGTTGATGACAAATTCAGGGCACTTCACGAAAGGTTGTTCAATATTATTTTGTTCACTAACACTAGTAGATGACAATGCAAAAGATAGATGAAAATAAATTAGAATTAATTATGATGATTCATCAGGAGATTTATTGATTTGTCTCTTTTGAAACTTTCCTATATTCATTAGCACGAACGATCGAAATGAATCTGCTCTAATTCTCTCCGCTGACAGGCGATACGAAATCAGATTTTCATTCTACCGGGGTCGGTCGAGAAGAAATACGACCGCAGAAACTAGATAGTTCACGACTGAACATGCCGCCCGCCCTGAGTGTCGCTTCAGTAAGATAACTGAACTGAAGAAGTGAACAGTGGAAATGATTCAGGAGCAATCTACTGAGTTGGAAGAGGACACAATTTAACGACTGGTCGCCGAATTGTCCCAGATGCAGTGACATCAGCAACACGGATTGTGGAATCAGCTCCCGGAAAAACAGATGATATACGACCAAAAGACCACTTTAGAGGGGGAAGGTTGTCATCTCGAATGACGACAACGTTACCTGGAAGGATAGAAGTGGATGGGTGCAACCATCTGTGACGTTGCTGCAAGGTGTGCAGGTACTCCGTACGCCAACGCTTCCAGAAGTCCTGTTGAAATCGTTGGACTAGTTGCCAACGAGACAGACGGTTTACTGATACGGAACTCACATCGTTATCAGGAGGAGCGGTAAGGGAGCGAAAAACCAGAAAATGCCCTGGTGCGAGAGCTTTAAAATCAGAAGGATCAGACGAAGGAAGGTACAGAGGACGAGAGTTGAGAATTGCCTCCACCTGAGTACAGACGGTGAGAAACTGGGGGCTGGAAGGAGGTATGAATCGCCAGTCAGTGCCAGAGGAAGAGGCGGCATCACAGAGACTTTGCTGATGTTGTGGAGCAGCCAATAAGCAACCAAGGTCACGAAAGTAATTATGCGCACCATGAAGTTGGTCCCGTTATCCGAAAAGATAACAGAAGGATGATCTCGGGGTGCAACGAAGCGACGATAAGAAGCAATGAAAGCTGGGGTGGATAGCTCAGACGCTAGCTCTAGTTGAACCGCTTTAGTAGTGAAACAGATGAAGACGACTAGATATGCCTTGGTGCTGACGGCTCCGCGCAGTCACGCACTCGTCACATAAAATGGACCGGCGTAGTCAACGCCAGTGGTAATAAAAGCCTTAGCAGAAGATAACCGCTCAGGCGGAAGATTGCCCATTGGCTGAATGAGAGGACGAGGTTTGCAGGAGATGCATCGGTTACATTTTCGTAGACGGTTACGAACTACTTTGCGGCCATCCAATATCCAGAACCGTCGACGAATGAACGAATGCGTAGCTAAAGCACCAGCGTGAAGTAGACAATAATGGGCATCATATGTGATCAGATGCGTGAGATGATGATTTTTGAGTAGGAGAACAGGATGTTTGTGTTTATAAGGTAGTAAGGAGGCTGAAAGGTGACCACCGACACGTATAAGTTCATGATTGTCCCGAAGGAGATGGAGTTTCATGACAAGCCGATGACGAGAAGAAGGTTTTTTAAGTTCAGCTAGCTCCTCAGCGAAATGCACAGATTGAAATAGACGTATCAAACAAATTTCAGCTTCTTGAAGCGTAATAGAGGACAGGAAACCTGAGCGAGGGAAAGATGGACTACGAGCATTTAACATGAAACGTCGACAAAAGGCAGTTACGCGCTTGAGACGAAGATACGAAGAGAAGCGTTCTTTCAAGGTGGGTTCATTGCAGATAATAATAATAATAATAATAATAATATATTCATCATCAAAGTTTACATATACATAAACATACATATGAGGGACTAATGAATATTCAAAAAATAGAGAAAACCAAGTAAAATGGTTTTCTGTGAGTAAAATCACAAATATTAAAAAATTTTACATTAGCCTTAATGTGTAGGTAAGTAGATGCAGAGTATCATTCCATTTTCGGTCTTTTCTCAATCCAGTGTGAATAGTCCAATTCAGGTTTAGTGTCGCAATTCGGTGATCCATATCCATATCCGTGTATTATGTCACAATTCGGGTAAATTCTCAGTTATCGAGTAGTTGGTCAAGATTCGGGTAAGTAATATATACACACATATACATCTATATTATACATACATATATACACACATTTATTTTATTATTCATTTAGAGTTTATAATATTGTAGAGCAGTGTTCTTTCGGTGTTTTTTATCCATATTTTTAGCTTGTATCTAAACTGATAACAATTTTGGATATTCCTTATATCTTCAGGTAGAATGCTGAATATTCTTGGAGCCAAGTATTGGTTGCATCTTTGGCCAATTGTCTTTTCAGCTCTTATAGTAGTGGGACGAGTACCTTTTATTCTCGTGGGATATGTATGAGTAGAGTGTGTTATATCATTTTTATTTTTATGATTATCCATCAGAGTCTTAAATGCATATAGTTGTGCCAGATCCATAACTTCCGCTTCTTTATACGTCCATTCACTGCTGTACGTTCTGCTTTTTCTTAGGATAATTTTTAAGAATGATGGCTGCTAACATTAAGGAGGATATCGGCTTTGCTTCGTCGTCCACCTGTTCAGTTTGAGATGAATCGACAGAGGAAAGAGGCCACGAGGATGAGTCGAGAGACAACCAAGGAGGACCGCGCCACCACAATGGGTGATGATGAATATCTGTGGGCATCAATCAACGAGAGGCGCAATCAGCTGGATTGTCTTCAGATGTCACATGCCTCCTGCAATTAGAAGGGATCTCAGCGACTCGATTGCCAACAAATGTCTTCCACCTGTGAATCTCACAGGTGCGTCAAGTTGGTGATCCACTCCCAGAATTTTGGTATCAAATTGTTTTGGGTATTTTGTGCCCATTTTGTGCCAATTTTTGCCGTATAAAAAAAATTTTGTGCCCATTCGGTTTTCGAGATATTTCGAGTATTTCCCTCGAGTCACCAACTTGACGCTGTGACTCATACATGGAAATTTTCAAATTTTTTTATTTGGGTATTTTGTGCCCATTTTGTGCCAATTTTTGCCCTATAGAAAAAAATTAATTAAGGAAATTAAATTTAGTTTATTTATTTACATCGATTCCTATGAATATATTTAGGAAATAAATGCCGCCGTTGTATTTATTTATACAACAGGGTACTCAAATTCAAATTTATGTGTAGAAAGTTTATATACAAAAAACCGGCAAAAAATGAAAATTTTTACCTTTTTTGCAATGTTTTACCATGAAATTTTGGTGGCAAACCTCAGATTCGAATTCTGTACCCCAGAAACAAAGAAAATTACGAAATTTTGGTGCTGATCGTCAGATTCGGATTCAGCACCTAAAAAAAATACATACGATCGAAGAAATCAAAACTACCGCATAACTTCTTGAGGGGCACATCTGAGCACAAAATGACTGGATTACGTGGGGGTAATTTAATTCGGATTTCAGATTACAAATGAATTAAACTGAGAGTGATAATTTCATTCACTTCTTACAAATTCCATTAAAAAAATATTTTCGAGATTTTGAAAGAAACAATTTGTTTCATAGTGAACGATCTGAAATTACTAAGTACTTCAGATTCAGATAATTCAACATACTGAATTAGATCGAATAAAATTCGTTGAATTGTAAAGTCCCCAATGCATGTTTAGAATTGATAGAAAATATCATTACTAATGGGTGTTTTTTTTCGAGGTGTATAACTTTAAGTTGGCATTTCTGTTCAAGATGGAAACCGATTTAATAGCTGTCAAGTCATTTATTCTCAGTTTGGTTTGGCAATGCATCATGAATAGACTCACGCCTGAACAACGCTTGCAAATAGTGCAATTTCATTTCGAAAATAATGGTTCTGTGCAGAATACGTATCACGCACTACATCCATTTTATTTTGTTTAGCGATGAAGCGCACTTCTGGTTGGATGGCTACGTCAACAAACAAAACTGCCGCATTTGGAGTGAAGCTAATCCTCAAGTGTATGTCGAAACACCGTTACCTCCAGAAAAACTGACTGTTTGGTGCGCTTTATGGGCTGGTGGAATCATTTGTCCGTACTTCTTCAAAAACGATGGTGGCCAGAACGTTACAGTCAATGGTGATCGGTATAGAGCCATTATTTCCAACTTTTTCATTCCTGAATTGAACAACCATGATGTCCAGGAGCTGTGGTTCCAACAAGACGGCGCAACATGTCACACAGCTCGAGCCACAATCGATTTATTGAAAGACACGTTTGGTGACCGCCTAATTTCATGTTTTGGACCTGTGAATTGGCCTCCAAGATCTTGTTATTTAACACCGCTAGACTACTTTCTTCGGGGCTATGTAGAGTCATTGGTCTATGCGGATAAGCCACAAACCCTTGACCATTTGGAAGACAACATTCGCTGTGTTATTGCCGATATACGGCCACAAATGTTGGAAAAATTAATCGAAAATTGGACTTCCAGATTGGACTACATCCGTGCCAGCCGTGGCGGTCATATGCCAGAAATCATATTTAAAATGTAATGCCACAAGATTATCTGGCGGATAAATAAAATTCATGCCAATCGAATATTCCATACTTGTTTTATTGCACTTTAAGGTTCTATACCTCTAAGAAAAACACCCTTTATCTACTTACGAATATATATTCCTGTTAACTTCATGTTTCGTTTTAATAAATTTTGACATCTTAAACATTTCGGGGGGGTTTGAACCCCAACCCCCCCCCCCCCCCCCTGGCTACGCCCGTGATACAGGGTGTACACTTTTGAAACGGCATTACTTCAAGGGGAGATTCTACGAGTGATTGGCAACAAAAAATGTCATATAACACATGGTCGAAATGTTGGTGGTTATTCTTCAATTTACCATTTTTTGATTTCACGGAATTTATCACTTTCTTCCATAAAACCAATTATATCCTATTAATTTCTGCGTCCTCATCGAATTTGATCATATATTCCGAAAGTGCGTTAAATTTGCTTTGATATGAGCAGTCATGAGTGGCAAAAGATTTTCACTGACGAGTATAGTGAAGTGGTGAATCCAAATATTCTGAAGAGAACAAAATAGTCGTATCTTTCCAATCGTTTTATGAAAGAAAAACTATAAATGAAAATATGTTTTAAATAATTTTGAGAGATAATACTGAATGAAAAATCGTAGTTTTCAGATTAATAATCAGACCATTGAAGCATTTTTAACTATTACTCCTCAACATCTCGAATTGATGTGAGTGTTTTAGGTCATGTTTGTTGTTTTTGTCTCACTGAATGTATATTTCAGCTCCCTGAAGATGGTCACACAATGATGACCGAAAGCTAGGATGGTACAATGAATGAGATAGATCTTATAGAGTTTGACGACCACACCCGATATCCTTAAATTGAGAATATGTTTTCTTTTCAGTAAAAACTTCTCCATTTTGCATGCTTTCGAATGACATATCCAGTTTTGTGTTAGCTACTTTCCTTTTGCTGTAATATCATGGCTGACGTGATGACAATGAAAAAGATGAAAATACTCAAACTTTCCTTTGCTCTATTTCGGAGGTGCTTATGATTGGATATTGAAATAATTCACATGGAAATACTTATTTCTATTGAACTCAATGTTTCATAAAAAAATGAATTAATTTCTAGTAATTTTTACCGAATAAAATGATTAAATCAAATAAGTTCAACCGCCACCTGCTACTTGAAATAGCCATTTATGGAAAAGAGAAAACCCACATGCGACTGTTGTTACCCATTTCCAACATGAATTAAGGTTAAACGTATGTTTGGGACTGATGAGGGGCGAACTTTTTGGTCCAGTGATTCTTCCAGATCGTCTTAATTCTGAAGAATTCAAAAATATTTTCATAGAGAACCTACCAGGCATATTAGACCAAATGCCTACCAGACAAAATGTTTGGTTTCAGATGGATGGCTGCCCGGCCCATAATAGTCGGAATGTAGCGGAATTAATGAACCAATATTTTGGAATGTGTTGGATCGGAACTCGGAAGATACGGTCCAGATGGCCACCCAAAAGCCCCGATCTGACCCTTTAGATTTTTATGTGTGGAACACTTTAAAGAGAAAGTGTACAAATTCGCTTTCAGACTCAAGAAGCTTTATTGAAAGAATCCACTCGTTGTGTGAACGAATGCATCAAAAACGTAGTGAACTTCGAAGAGTGGAGGGTTCAACAAGAAAAAGATGTGGAAAATGTATTGAACAAAAGAGAGGACCTTTTGAACAATTATTTTAATGTTTTCATCTGTTTCGTTCATATTTTTTTGTATTTAATAATCAAATTTGGTTACTTTTAAAATACCTGTTTATATTGTATGAAATATTAAGTTTGGTAGGAATTAATAATTTCCATGAGAATTATCTCACTATCCAATCGAAAGAAGCTCTGAAATAGGGCAAAGGAAAGTTTGAGTATTTTTGTCTTTTTCATTGTCATCGCGTTAGCCATGATATTACAGCAGAAGGAAGGTAGCTAGCAAAAAAAATTTATATGCCTTTCGAAAGCCTACTAAATGAAGAAGTTTTTACGGCAAAGAAAACATATTCTCATCAATAATTTTTCATTCATAAAACGATTGGAGAGATACGACTTATTTCGCTCTCTTCAGAATATTTATATTCATTACCTCACCACACTCGTCAGTAAAACTCTTTTGCCACTCATGACTTCATATAAAGGCAAATTTAATGCTCTTTCGGAATATATGATCAAATTCGATGAGGATGCTGAA
This sequence comes from Harmonia axyridis, assembly GCF_914767665.1. Taxonomy (NCBI): domain Eukaryota; kingdom Metazoa; phylum Arthropoda; class Insecta; order Coleoptera; family Coccinellidae; genus Harmonia; species Harmonia axyridis. The sequence continues at coordinate 7,122,879 of NC_059508.1, forward strand.
ATGAATAAGATATAATTGGTTTTATGGAAAGAAGTGATAAATTCCCTGAAATCAAGATGTGTTAAATTGAAGAATTACCGCCAACATTTCGACCATGTGTTTTATGACATTTTCTGTTACAAATCACTTGTAAAATCTGCCCTTGTTCAATTCATCTTGGTTGACACAAACATTTGTTGCAAGGCCTTGAATCAGTTAATCGAAAGCACATGTGTTTGTCAGACTTATTTTACCGTTTTTATTTTGTCTTAAAGATATTGAACATCGTTTGAATTCTCTTAATTTACTTTCAGTTTCGTTCTATCTGCTTTGCCATTGTTCGACTATTTTGTTTTTGAAGTTGACCAAGTTAACATCGATTATGTGTTCCCTTGTAATACTTACCAGATGTTAGTAATATTAGCAATCGGGATAAATATTTTCTCCAAACACTGTCTTCCTTAGGGGTTTAGTAGTCAATAGCTCATAAAAACTGGTTGGGATTTGTCAAATATATTCTCGACGTACGGTTCTATTTGGCTTGTTTCTATTGGTTTGAAAACAAATTTTATCTTGAAAATATGCAAATAAAACCGAAAATTAGTAAATATGCACTGCAAGGCAAAAATATCTCATTTGAGACACAAATTTATACGCATTTGCATATGAGGTTAAGCAAATGCAGATTTATCCGAAGCATAAATTTATAATACAATGCTCGTCGATGAAGTGTGCTACATTTATCCATCGCACTGGAATAAGTACAAATATTTCGAAAACTGTAGGGGACCAAAATCCATACCATACGCCACAAAATGAGCGCAATTTATCTAAACAAGAAAATTTCCGCCCGACAAGTAAGTGACTGACAGAGAAAACTCAAAATATCTCGAAAACTCATTGAGCACAAAAATTTTTTTATACGGCAAAAATTGGCACAAAATGGGCACAAAATACCCAAATAAAAAAAATTGAAAATTTCCATGTATGAGTCACAGCGTCAAGTTGGTGACTCACGGGAAAAACTAGAAATATCTCGAAAACTGAATGGGCACAACATTTTTTTTATACGACAAAAATTGGCACAAAATGGGCACAAAATACCCAAATAAAAAAATTTGAAAATTTCCATGTATGAGTCACAGCGTCAAGTTGGTGACTCACGGGAAAAACTCGAAATATCTCGAAAACCGAATGGACACAAAATTTTTTTTATACGGCAAAAATTGGCACAAAATAGCCAAAACAATTTGATATAAAAATTCTGGGAGTGGATCACCAACTTGACGCACCTGAATCTCACCACGGATCCACGACAAGGCAACGAAAGAATCGCAAAAGACAGTACAGTCAGCACTGAGATTCTGTGAAACGCGGGTAGACAAATGATGCATGAGTTTTGCGAGAAGATGAGCACCGCACAGTTCTAGACAAGGCAGAGACATTGCCTTACAAGAAGAAATATTGGATTTGGCCGCTAGAAGAGACACGTGGAATCGACCGGACGATGTAGGAGTGCTTAGGTAAACGACTGCAGCATAGCACAGAAGCCGATGAAGCGATGAGCAGAAGAAGAAACGGCAGGGATGAATCGTGGTATGTGAAGCTCTGTCAAAGTGGGAAGCTGGAATTGAAACTGCAACCACCGGTTTTGAATCTCATTCGAGAGAGGTTGATCCCATTCTACAGGAAGTAGACAGAGCTGACGAAAGAACATTTTGACATAGAAGGTGACTGGAGTTAGCCATTCCAAAGGATCGAAGATTCTGGCCATCTAACTCGGCACATTCCGTTTGGTGACTGTCGTTGAGTTTAAACGGAAGGAATAAAAGAAGTGATCAGATGCAGGATTCCATCCAAATCCCAGAATTTTGACACTTGGTTCACGGTCAAGAAGAAGGGGGTTAATAGAGAAGGATTCTACGATGATCAGATTGGATACTGTCTAGCAAGGAAAGATGATTAGTAGCCCATTTGCGCAGCTCAAAACCACCCGCCATGAGCAATTCTCAAATTTGCTTTCGCAATTTAAGAGCTTCAGATTCGGATGAACAGCCGGTCAAGATGTCATCGACATAAATCTCATTCAGCAAGACTTGCCTTGCCGGAGGAAATCTGAGTCCGTCGTCCGAAGCTAGCTGATGAAGGGTTCTAAGTGCTAGGTAAGGAGCCGAGGAAACTCCATAGGTGACTGTGTTCAGACGATAATATTGGAGGGGTTCCCGTTTGGAGAAACACCAGACGATGCGTTGATAATCCCTTTGCTCGGGGCGTATCAGGATCTATTGATACATCTGTCTAATATCGGCAGTTAAAACAAATTGATGTAGACGAAAACGAAGCAGAAGAGTGGAAATGTCCGCTTGCAACTTCTGGCCGGTGAGTAGAAGATCGTTGAGGGATTTGCCATTAGCAGATGCGCAAGAGGCGTTGAAGACAACTCGAATTTTAGTAGCAGGATCATCTGGACGGTGTACAGGATGATGAGGAATATAATAGGGTTCATATCGAGGATGGTCAAATGATTCAGGAACCAATTCCATGTGAGCACTCGAGAGATAATTTCGCATAAACTCATGATAGGCGACACGAAAATCAGGGTTATTTTCTAGACGAGATTCTAATCGAAGAAACTGCCTAGTCGCCACATTGACAGAGGTACCCAGACGATAAGATGACAAGGGCAAACCAACAGTGTATCTGCCAGTGGAGTCACGAGTGACTTCAGCGCGATACAGAATTCACACTCCTTCTCGGCAGGGGTCAAAGGGAGCACGTCAGGTACTTTATCGAGTTCTCAAAAACGCCGAACGATGTCGACAAGTTCCTGAACTGAATGAGGCGGGGTGCTCAGAGGGTCCGTGATGCCAGGAGAACTTATCACATCAGATGGTGAGATACGGGTAGAAGCATCAGAAGAATTAGTCTTGTCCGAAGGAACATAGCAGGCGGCCTCAGATAGAAGAACTTTGGACTGAGAAGGGATGGAGAAGACACAGCAGATGATGACCCTGCTGAAAATGAAGGAAAAGTGTTTTGACTAGAGGCCTGATGATAAGAAGTTCGAATGCGACCATGAACTGTGGCCGGTGAAAAGGACACGTGTTTTGTCTTCCTCCGATGGCGAGCATACGGCCCATAGAGTACCCAAGCTAAGGTGGTAGATAATGCACCTGGAAGCTCAGACGATGGGCACAACGTGCCAGGAAGAACTAGAAGGGGAAGCACATCCGAGCTAATCAACATTCCAATGCCACGAGGAATAAAAAACAGTGGATCAGCCAGGCTGAGTTTCTGAAACTCAGGACACCGACCGGTGAATGCTTTGACAAGAAGGGGATCAATTGGGCTGTCAATAACGTGAGCCTTGATAATTAGATTGGGAGGATCACCTTGGTGATAGAGAGTGACGTATGCGTACCCCTGAATGCGAAACTGATCCGCGTTACTCAAGGTGGGAAGTTGGATGGTTTCAGGGTGGATGAATAGACGAAGCTTGGAGACCAACTCTCGGGTGATGAGGGTGTGCTGGCAGCCGGAATCCAGGAGAGCACGGCCGGACATGACATTCCGCCGGATATCAAGACGTATCCAAGCGGTAGGCATGAGATAGTCAGGATTATTGGTCTGACGCAAAGAAGACCGCGGAGATGAAGACAGATGATAAGAAGAGAACAGACGGGAAGACGAAGACAGATGTTTGTTTGACAGAGTAAGACAACCGCGAGATGACCAGTGCAGTCATTCCGAACCACTTCCAGAGGAGTGGGAAGAATGAAAGGGCGGTGAAGCTGGCGAGGCTCTAGACGATACTGAACCTGCCGCCTCAGGGCTCCGGCGTGACATCATCGAGATCCCGGCTAATCGAGCCCTTATTGAGGTGCCCGGAGAGGTGAAAGCACGGGTTGGCTGCTCTGATGAAACAGAGGGCGAAGAAGGACGTTCTTCCGTTGAAAGAGATTTCCTTTCAGCATGGGAAACGGAAGGGATGCAGTGGCAGCAGATGACTCGGCAACAGATGCCAGATGGAGAATTGTATGGTGTCGTCCACAGCATGTGTGACACCACTGACTCGAACTGCACTTAGCGGTGGCATGGAGAGACGACATGCAATTTCTGCATAGTCGCCTTTCAGTCACGAAAGCTCGTCGCTGATTAACGTTCATGGCCTTGAACTCATGACACTGGCGAACAGAATGATTCGCCGAGCAAAACACACACGCGGAAGACGACGAAGGGCACGCACCAGCGTAAGCAGGGCGGCGAGGGTACACAGCAGAGGATGAAGGCACAGACGATGAATAAACAGCTGCTGAAGATTGAGGTCTTAATGATCCTTTCGGCGCACTGGATGAGTTAACGGAAGTGCTTTCCAACACTCGCAACTGTCGATTGGTGAATTCGAGTATTTGAGCGAGAGTCGATAAGTCATCAGAGGATAACTGCCCCTTAAACAAGTGGCGAGATGGTATATCGAGGTTGCGCAAAGCTTGATAAAACAAAAGGAAAACAGCCAGATCTGAAATGGGTAATGCCTTGATGGCATGAATGGCATTCTGATGCGTCGTGACAAATTTCTTCAATTGTAGCAAGGAAGACAGAGATGGTGGCCGTGAATCCAAGATCTGATTCTCATAAAGATTCGCCAACCGACGACGGTTTTGATACCGGGAGTGGAGGGTTTGATAGGCCACGGGGTAATTCACCGAATTTAATTCAAAGCCAGAGATGACAGATGCTGCTTCACCAAAGATAGCAGATGCCAAGAGGTGAAACTTCTGAACGGGCGCCAGGGAATTGTTTTGATGCACTAAGGCATCGAATAGATCGATGAGAATTCCTCAACCTTGCCCTGAAAGCAACCCGCGGAATAGGTAGCTCAGCCGATGACAATGATGGCGCCTCAACAGACGTAGATGCGGTTAGACGACTATGGGCGGCACGTACATGTAAGCAAATTTCGAAAAATGCCTCGAATTTTGATGGTGATCCGATCTGACCAGGCTCCTCGAGCTGAGAATTGAGTTGGACAACCAACTCATTAGCCTCCCTGAAAGTCTTCTCCACTTTGACCAACTCAGCCAGACTCATGTTGGCCACATCGACTTCCTTGATCAAATACTTTTTTTTTAAGAAGAGTAGATGCCGCGGCTAATGCATTCTCGCGCTTAATGACAGATGTTGCTAAAGAGGCCTTCAATTAATCAATTGACGGCATTTTAAATTGTCGAATGATCCTGGTATGTAAAACGATATAAATTAATTATTACTTGGTTATCATCCATTGTTATTTAATAAATAAAAAATATTGGGAATATTGGACATAATTTCATTCTATTAAATAAATAATAAATAAATAAATAATTTATTGAATCTCTTAGGACAAATTATGTATGAGATAAGTCAGTTAAATACAATATAATGTGACATATACTGGCACTAATAAATAAATATGTAGATATATAAAAGTACAATATACAGATAATATAAATACAAATACAAAAAAAGAAAGAAATTTGACATCAGGACAGTTTGTAATTCAGAAATTCAGCAACACTATAAAAACATTTTTTCAAAAGCATTGACTAAACAGATTTTCTGTACCCTCGAGTCCAGGCGTTTAACATTTTTGGGAAGGTGATTAAAAAACTTAATCCACTGGTACAGTGGGGAATTCTCGAATTTAGTAGTTCTATGCCTGGGGAAGCACAACATATCATCATTCCTGGTGCCATAACTATGATGATCCGAAAATTTTGACGTCAGGGAAATGTTATACCTAACGTATATCAGACAACTCAAGATAAATATACAAGGGAGAGGCAAAATTCTATGTTTTAAGAAGGCGGGTCTGCATGACTCAAGCGGACCCAGACCGAGCATCATGCGAATAATGCGCTTTTGCGCAATGAAAATACGGCCGTCATCTGTCGAATTTCCCCACAAAATAATGTTATAGAATTCTGCTGCTTATTACTGGAGTGCTAAGATGTTCAACAAGATACCCAACGATATGAAGAATTTACCAGAGCGAGCTTTCAGGAGGGTTATCAATCGGCTCTTGATTGCAAATGAATTTTATTCAGTGGAGGAATTTTTCAGTTTTCAATTTTAATATTGCTGTATTGACGAACCATGTAAAATTGATGGCAATAAATTATTATTATTATTATTATAACTGATGTTACTGTATACCAGGCTGTAATAAACATTAAATAAGGAAGTCAAAGGAAGAGAATTTTTCACTCTATTTATAGCAAAGTATGATTTGCTCAACTTTTTGCAGAGGTTATCTACATGATCGCTCCATCTGAGTCCGCCATCGACATAGACACCCAAAAATTTAGTGACGGACTTTGAGGTTAATGTTTCATGATCATATTTTATGGTCAAAGGATGATTCGAGCGATTACTACATTTGAAAAATAAGCATTCCGTCTTGGATATATTCACCATCAGATTATCCGAATGACACCAGGAACAAAAGTCACGCATGATCAGGCCGCAATTAACAGTAAGCTCCTCAACGCTCCGTGCCGTAACCACCATCGACGTGTCATCAGCAAACAATACTAAAAAGGATGCCCCAACGTATTTAGGTAAGTCATTAATAAAAAGTGAGAAAATGAGAGGTCCCAACACGGAGCCCTGAGGAACCCCAATATCAACAGGAATTCTCTCTGAGGATGAGCCCTCAACTCTCACATAAAATGATCTTCCCGAGAGATAACACATTATCCAGTCTAAAAAAAACACCCCGGAAGCCCAAATCATACATCTTGGTCCGAACAAAACCAAGCCCAAGACTCTCGAAAGCACGCGCGAGGTCAAAAAATAATCCCGCTACAAACAATCCCTCGTCTAAACGTTCATAGACACACTGGAAAAATTCACCTGCTGCCGTCTGAGTAGATCGTCCTACTCTGAAACCGTGTTGATTTTTACAGATAATATCAAATTTATTTAAATAATTCATGATTCTGTTATGAACAATCCTTTCAATGATCTTAGAAAACACGCTCAGTACTGAAATCGGTCTATAATTTGTTATATCATCAATAGCATTCGTTTTGTGAATTGGCGTTACAGCTGCGATCTTTAACCTCGTCGGGAACCTACCGGAAGCAACTGACAAATTCACGATATGTGCAAGTGGTCTTGCGATAGCTGAACTCATAGCTTTTACTACTCTCGTAGCAAGTGATCCAGTACAGTACTACTTTTATTCTTTTAGTTCGTAATTGTCGAAAAAACTTCCTCCTCGCTAACTGGATAGAAAAAAAAGTTCCGTTTGACACCATCTTAGATGTGCAAGACAATATTGTTCAATTTGTAAAAACACCGACGTTTCGAAACAGTTCGGCTAAAAAATAAATAAATATATAAGGCATACAATATGACATAATATGATAACACATTACCTAGTTACGACAAACAATCTTGTAGGCTTATTAAAATCATTAAGACAATTTTCAAGGAATCGAAATTCTTTCACACCGCAGATAATCAACATCAACATCCATTAAGTTATTTCCAATCTGACAATGACATAAACATACAATTACAATAAAAATATAGATCTCTGTCTTGTCTCCTGTTGTTTTTTCCTATCCTCTATCTCTTTCTTCCTCATTATATCTGTAATGAACTCATAAGTCACTTCCCATATTTCTTTGTTCTCAAGCATCTCGTCCACCACGAATATCAAAGCGAACACATTTTGAATGTTTTCAACCCTTACCATCATAAAATACAGTTTCCACTTGAAGTAGCGAAAAATAATAGTTTACCTTTTTTGGATTCGTTGATAATTAGAGAAAACTCTGGTATTATTACAGATTGGTGCACCAAACCGATAAGTACTAATAGATGCATAAATTTTTACGGCAATCACAGCATGCAACAAAGAATTAATATAATGGAGAATTTGATGGAAATATCATTAGAGTTAAGTAACAAAAAATTTCATACGAAGAACCTAAATCGGATTAGAGACATTTTGAAGCAGAATAACTACCTATCCCTTATACTTAATAAACAGAACAATAAGTAAACACACTTCTAATGTTGGATATATAGTTGATGTTCCTTCCAAAGCAGTTGTTACTTCGTACTTCAAGTTTCCGTAATTACCTGGCCTTTCTCATGCAGTAGATTTAGTGTTGAGGGAATTAAATGTCAAGTGTGCTTTCTATAATTTACACACCACAAAAAAAATTTTCACCTATTCAAAACATTAAACTCCTCATAGCTTAGAATCGGGATTAGTATAGAAGATACCTTGCGCTGACTGTAACAAGTGTTATATTGGCCTAACAAAACTATATTTACGAGATAGAATAAAACAACATAAATATGATAGTAAGAGTGTTATAAATTTTAATAAAACAGCTTTAACTTTACATCAAATGACTATGGGCCATAAATTTGATTTTGATAATGTACAGATTCTTGATAGGGAAGAGGTTGGTTATAAAAGAAATATAAGCGAAATGATTAATATAAAAGTAAATAACACAGTTAATCATAGAGAAGATGTACAACACCTAAGCACGATTCATAACAATATAATTAGAAGATGAAAGCTGGCTACGTCAATTAATAGTGTTCAGTCCATTTGATATTTTTATCGTAATCGTATGTTTATGCCATTGTCATATTGGAAATAACTTGATGGATGTTGATGTTGATTATCTGCGGTGTGAAAGAATTTCGATTCCTTGACAATTGTCTTAATGATTTTGATAAGCGTAAAAGGTTGTTTGTCGTAACTAGGTAATGTGTCATCTTATTATATGTCATATTGTATGCCTTATATATTTATTCATTTTTCAGCCTTGAAAAAGAAACGAACTGTTTCGAAACGTCGGCGTTGTTACAAATTGAACAATAGAATAAAATTGTGTCCAATATTCCCAATATTTTCTTATTTATGATATAAATTAATTCCAAAAAATCTAAGAACAGACGATGTGTTTATCGTTGAAGATAATGAACAGATGACGCGCGATAAGATAACCGTGTTATGAATTTTCAATAACTACCCAATTAATGAATGACAACCAAATCACGAATTCAATCAGATGAACGGAAATGACAATTAGACTGAATTTAGGGTGAACAAAAGATCTGCATGGTCGCAGTTCCCGGAAGGCTCACCGAAGCAAAACGACCCCAGTTCAAATAATAATAGGGGGTTTTAAGATCAATTTTCCCGGGTTTCGGCACCAATAATTTTCCGCAAAAAGGAGTTTGCGTTCAATCTTATCCCAACGGGCTGCAGAAGAAACCTAGGCGAATCACCGCTAAGCTGGTTCCAAAAAGGAGGTGCCAAGGGAGGGAATTCAGGGGAATTTACCTCCCTTAAGTAGGTACCTTTGGCTTCACCTGGTTGATGACAAATTCAGGGCAATTCACGAAAAGTTGTTCAATAGTATTTTTTTCACTAACACTAGTAGATGACGATGCAGAAGATAGATAAATTAAAATTAATAATGATGATTTATCAGAAGATTAATTGATTTGTTTATTTTGAAACTTTTCTATATTTATAAGCACGAACGATCGATATGAATCTGCTCTAATTCTCTTCGCTGACAGGCGATACGAAATCAGATTATCATTCTACTGGGGTCGGTCGAGAAGAAATACCACCGCAGAAACTAGATAGTTTACGACTGAACACACTGAGCGAACAAAGGCAAATCATGAGTTATCATTAATTATGTTCTCGTTGAATCGCTGTTGTACTCCTGGTATTATGTCATTGCCAATACTGGTATTGTCACCAAGCATATAGTCTGAAGTTGGTCGTAGAACTGGTCCCACTCAAGCTCTGGTTTGTTATCCTCTGGTGCATATACTGATAATATGTTGATCATCTGATTATGTACCTTCATTTCAACGGTTACTATGCGGGATGATATGTACTGACATTGTTCTATAGAGTGTTTATACTTGATTTGGATTGCTATGGCTATTTCCTAATTGGCTCCCTCATGTTTCTCCACTCCACTATACAGGGTGATTCACCGGGATGGCCTATTAGACGTTAATGGAAAACTATCCATTATTTTTAGCCGAAAATCTGCATATTGGTGTTCGAGACAATGATCTTTCTCCCTAAAATATTTTCAGATCTCTAGAACTTCCGCTTATACCGGAAACAGACTGCTACTTCCTTATTTCTAATGGCACACCCAGTATATTATTGCATCATTAGATAGCTTTTTTTATGGCAATTTCGGCAATATCCCATACCTTGGGTAAAAACTCAACGGTTCATGAGTTATTGGGATTCTTATGAAAAAAATGCTGGAGATGAGGACTCATTTTTTTTTTTAATATTTCAGCAGAAACAGCTTTTTTCGAGAAAATATTTCTCCTTTTCGATTCTGCAAATACGTAGTATTATATGACTGTTTGCGGTTTGAACCAAAAATGTACAGGGTGTTCATAAGAAGATCATGAACTTGGACAACACAAATTCATCAAAGCTCAAGATTTTCAAATTAGAACCTATATTTCTAGTTCTTTCAGTCGATTCTACGAACAAAAATAGTGGTGGTTACTGTGTGAATAACTGTCTGTGACTTCCGGAAAACACGAAAAGAAACTAAAATCCGATGTGTGGATAACTAAATTTTACATTTCATAAATTTTAATTTATTTTTCGTTGGTATTGTTGAGAAATCCGTAAACCAGTACAATTTTCAATTACGAATAATTCATTACAATTCTTGGTATGTCAAATTTAGTTTTGGAAACATCGAATTTTAGTTTCTTTTTGTGTTTTTCGGAAGTCACAGACCACTCAACACAGTTATAAATAGCGGTTTTTTCTCATTCAAATTTCTTCCTCGATAACTCTCTAATTCATTTTAGGTAAAGGATTTGCTCAAGTAACCCCCACTATTTTCGTACGAAGAATCGACTCAAAAAATAAAAAATATAGGTTCTAATTTGAAAATCTTGAGTTTTGATGAATTTGTGTTGTCCAAGTTCATGATCTTCTTATGAACACCCTGTACATTTTTGATTCAAACCGACAGTCTTATAATACTACGCATTTGCAGAATCGAAAAAGGAAAATATTTTCTCGAAAAAAGCTTTTTCTGCTGAAATATTCAAAAAAATTTGAGTCCTCATATCCACCATTGTTTTTTATATGAATCCCAATAACTCATGAACCGTTGAGTTTTTACCTAAGATATGGCATATTGACGAAATTGGCATCAAAAAAGCTATCTAATGATGCAATAATATACTGGGTGTGTCATTTGAATTAAGGAAGTAGCAGCCTGTTTTCGGTATAACCGGAAGTTGTAGAGATCTGAGAATATTTTAGGGTGAAAGATCATTGTCTCAAATCCCAATATGCAAATTTTTAGCCCAAAATTAGGATTGGTTTTCTATAAACGTCTAATAGGCCATCCCGGTGGATCACCCTGTATACTACCATATAATCACCTTTTCCTTTTTTTTTTGTTTCCTGGATAGCGCAGATGTCAATCTTGTGGTCTATCAATTCCTTCAAAGGTTTCTATCCTTTGTTATTGAATGATCTTATTTTCCATGTAGCAAACTGCAATACATTTTTTTTTCCATCTCTTATTCCTTTTTCTCGGGTGTGCCGTCATCTTTGAATCAGTCTGGTTCTGAGGCATGGTTTTGGTTCTATGAGCGTTCTTCAGTTTTCACCTCAGGTAGGTTGCTAGGCTGGCATGAGAACCCTCCTCCTCTATACGGGCTTGGGAGCGGCAACGTCACCACTGGGTTACTCAATCCACCCAGCGGCTTCGAAAGCGGAGTTAAGTTATAGTTTTATAGTTAATTTTATAGTTGTAGAAAATTTTGAGTGTTTGATTTCTAGGATGCCTTTTTCTTGTTTATGAGATGATTGTTTATTTGTACCCTCTAATTAGGTACTCTTCTGTGGAATAAAATATTTATTATCATTATACCGACTTCAGCCTATAGGCGTAGAAAAGAAAACTCTCCTCGCCGTCAGCTTTCTCAGCTCAGTCGTGTCCGGTCCTTGTGGTCCCCCTGGTTTTAGTCAAACTTCTGGTCCTCTTACACGCGATCCTTGTACCTGTCTGTCGCCTCCTAGGAATTTTCTCACCGTCATTGTAGTACCAGAAAGAACAGCTTTTTGATATCCTCCCGTGATATGTGGGATTGTTTCATTCGTTGGACATCCATAACGGCATCGATCGTCAGTAGTAGTTCGATCTTTTATGATATGCTTGAATTAATTAATCGTTGAGATCACTTGATCTCTGAATTCTTATATTTGCTGTGAGTAAATGACTATACTTGAAATGAGTGGTTGATAAATTTCTTTTTCATATCTACTTAACCTATGTATAGGCAGTGAATATAAATTGACATTACGGGTACTGTACGAATGACTTGATGCAGATCTTGAAAATTTTTGTTTATACTTAAACATAAAAACTAGACACTCATATATATAAATAGCATATACTGTTAATAAACAATTACTTCTAAAAATTCCTCTACATGCTTCCCTTGAATTTATATTGTAAATTATACGCAAAACCTGCTTCTGAACAACAAATATCTTATCTACATCATGATTTCTTCCACCACCCCAAAACAATATACCGAATCTAAGTTTTCCTACAAAACAAGAAAAATATACAGCTTTCAACGACTTCAAGGACAAATATTTTTTTGATGTTCTTATGCTATAATTCACGCTATTTAGTTTTTTCCTGAGTTCATCAATATGTGATTCCCAATTCAAATGTCTATCAACTATCACACCCAAAAATTTGGTGCTATTTTGAATATCTTCTTCCTGATCATTGATACTGATTTTCCTTTGGTCCATATTCTTGTTGATACTGAATAATATGTATTTTGTTTTATTCGTGTTGATTACAAGTTTATTCTGCTGCATCCAGGTAAGTACTTTATTCAGAGCATCTGTTGCATTTATTTTTAACTCATTGAAATTTTTTGCAGTTATCAATATATTAGTGTCATCAGCATAATTCACTATTCTACTACCATCCAGTACATTGCAAAAGTCGTTGATGAAAATGCAAAACAGCAGAGGACCCAATATACTGCCCTGAGGAATTCCTAGTAAAACCTGGCCCACTTTCGACCTCACAATAGAGCCATCATTCCTGATAATAACTTGTTGCGACCGATTATCAAGATAAGAAGCTATCCATCTATTTTCCATTCCTTTAATTCCGTAACGGTCTAATTTCTTTAGTAAAAATTCATGATTGATACAATCATAGGCTTTTGAAAGGTCCAAAAACATTCCAAGAGCCATTTCATGATTTTCATGTGCATTCAATACATTATTTATATATTCAAATATAGCAGTTTCTATATTCCGTCCTTTTATAAAACCATGTTGATTTTCACTGAACATATTGTTTTCCACAAAAAAATCCATAAGCCTATTATAAACTATCTTTTCGAAGATTTTTGAGAATGTTGTCAACATACTAATAGGTCTGAAATTTTCATTTGACTTTGTATCCCCTTGTTTATGCAAAGGTGTTACCACTGATAACTTCAAAAGGTCAGGGAAAATTCAGTGCTGAAGGGAACTATTAATTATCAACATTAATGGTTTAGTGATTGGTTTGATGACCTGCTTCATAAGAAATGGTGACATCTCATCATATCCTGAACTCTTCTTATTTTTGAAAGATTTAACAATTTCTTCGATTTCCTGTTCAGTTGTCATTTTAAAATTTAAATTAACCTCATGATTTGGTATGTTTAGGAAAGATATTGGAATTTTCACTTGATTTCCAATTAAATTCGTAGCTGAATTAATGAAATATTCATTCAAACTATCAGCTTTTTCCATTAAATTATCACTTAAAGGGATCACATCTCTTTTTGACTTTCCCAAGCGGTTAGTCACTTCCCCAACAATCTTCCAAGTGATTTTTGAAATATTGTCCGATTCCATTATATCTTGTTCGTATTTTTTTTTCTTTCATGAATGAGCAGTTTTTCTAAATTTATTTTTTCCCTATTATATTCTTCTCGATATTCCTTATCGTAGTGTGTTAATATTGAAAGTGAACTTAATTTTTTTTTACTCTTTTTTATTTCGTGAGATGTTATTTTTTTATTTTTGTTAACATTCCGTTTGACCTTTGTGACTGGAAATGCTTGATCAAACAAGGCATAAACGGTACTTGAGAAAAAACTCCAACATTCATTAACCTGGCCTTCTGAAAATTGGGACAATTTTTGCCAGTTTTCAACACTAAGGAAATTCTCGAATTGTCGAACTCTCTCATCATTAAAACATCGAACATACTTCCAAGCATTCATTTCATCAGGAATCATAAAATGTATTATTAACTCAGTGGATCTGTGATCAGAAATGTTAGAATCGATAGTTTTTGAAGAATATTCTTTGAAAGATGTGAAGAAGTTATCCAAACATGACTTTTTTCCATTGTAATGAGTTCTAGTATATCCCCTGATTCCCAGTTCAGTATATTTTTATGTATAAGGTGTGTGAATAAGTCTTTCCCGTTTTTTTTCAAATTTTGAGCCTTTATTGTGAAAAAATGGTTACAAATGAATTATTGAAAGTATTGGCCATCGCTAGCTACAACTTTTCCCCATCTTTCTGGCATCATACGAATCCCGTTGCGAAAAAATTCGACCGGTTTGGCCTCTATCCAGTCATCCACCCATTTTTTGGCTTCCTCGTAGGAATGGAAGTGCTGGTCAGCCAGGCCATGCGTCATCGATCTGAAGAGATGGTAATCAGACGGAGCAATGTCTGGACTATACGGCGGGTGGGGTAGGACTTCCCATTTGAGCGTTTTTAAGTATGTTTTCACCGGCTGTGCAACATGTGGGCGAGCATTGTCATGTTGCAAAATAACTTTGTCGTGCCTGTCGGAGTATTGTGGCCGTTTTTCTCGCAGTGCGCGGCTCAAACGCATCAATTGTCGTCGATAGACCTCGCCTGTGATCCTTTCATTCGGTTTCAGAAGCTCATAGTAAACCACACCTAGCTGGTCCCACCATATACAGAGCATGAGCTTGGCGCCATGAATATTTGGCTTGGCCGTCGATGATGATGCATGGCCGGGTAGTCCCCATGATTTTCTTCGCTTCTGATTATCGTAACGGATCCACTTTTCATCGCCAGTCATGATACGATGCAGAAAACCCTTTCTTTTATGTCGCTGAAGCAGCTGTTCGCAGGTGAAAAAACGCCGTTCGACGTCTCTCAGCTTCAGTTCGTACGGCACCCAATTTCCTTGCTTTTGGATCATTCCCATGGCTTTCAAACGCTTGGAAATGGTTGTTCGGTCAACTCCCAATGCTTCAGCAAGTTCTTCTTGCGTTTGACACGAATCTTCATCAAGCAAAGTCGCCAATTCTTGATCTTCAAAGATTTGCGGCCGCCCG
Source organism: Harmonia axyridis (assembly GCF_914767665.1). Taxonomy (NCBI): domain Eukaryota; kingdom Metazoa; phylum Arthropoda; class Insecta; order Coleoptera; family Coccinellidae; genus Harmonia; species Harmonia axyridis. Next base: position 7,138,296 of record NC_059508.1, read on the forward strand.
GAAAGCTCCTTGTCTTCCACGTCGAAATCGCCACTTTTGAAGCGTCGAAACCATCCGCGAACACTTGAATCATCGACACAACCTTCTCCATGAGCTTCCTGAAGCAACCGATGCGCCTCGGCAGCAGATTTCTTCAAATTGAACCAATAAAGTGAAACTTCCCGCAAATGACGTCGACTCGGCTCAAATTTCGACATTTTCACGATTTCAAAAATTTATGATGCGAAAAAATTTCAACTAATGTGTTAGTGTGGAATTGTTGACAGATGAATAAGCTTTGATTATGACATATGTAACCATTAAATACTCGCACAGTATTGGTGGCGCCATCTCTTACAAAAAACGGGAAAGACTTATTCACACACCTGATATTATTAACACATCTCAAAATATCACATAACTTACTTCAATATGGTACCGCTATGACAATTTTTAGCGTCAGAAACTAAATGTATTGTGAAACGGTATATTAACAAATTATCTAGTATGGCCTTTATTGAGTTGGTTAGCTACAATTAACATAAAAAGAAAAATAAAATTCATATTATCTGCTAATTCAATCACAGGGTGGATTTCAGATGAATTATTCACTCCCCTTCTAACACTCAAACCCTAATATTTAAATATTAAAATGAAATATGTCTCACTATGACGAAATTTTGTCCACAAAATTTCATATTTTCATTTATTATTGATTAGTCTCAAACATGAAAAATGAGCAAATAGGTCTCCAATTCATCGTTGTGACTTGGGCATATTCTAATTACAACTAAAATGTATCACTCGCAATAATTATAATGTGTAAACCAATTCTTCGAAAATATAATTTGGAATGAGTATATTTCAATTTTCATAATGAGTAAATGATATCTTCGAAGTCGCAATATCGTATGTTCAAACAAAATGTAGCAGTATTCTTGAATCAATAAATTTATTCCTTCATTTTGAATACATCATTTACTTGTATGGAGTATTATATATTTCTATGAAGTATATGTATTCGGTATTCTATTTATTCATTCCAAGTATACCAAATTTCTTACTTTACTTTTTCCGATTCAATATATACTTGGATCAAGTTCAATATTTCAAGAATATCCTATTTCTTGATTTGAGAATACATTTTTTTCCGTGTATGACTCTCGTCATGTTCAAGTTGAGGTTTCTTTTTGAAATTCTTCTATCTCCTGTCCATTCGAAAGAGCGATCGGTTCATCTTGAATTCTTCCTCGCACTACGTTGATAGTACGATACTTGTCCAGTCCGAATTTCATCCCCACGTTTCTCGAAAAAAATTCAACTAGTTTGACCATAATTTGTTTCATTTAATCAATTAATTTGATTTTATTATTATCATTATTATTTGTACTTATGCAGAAATCAATGAATTATTTATTTTTTGTGATATTGTTAATATTTTCAATATTTTAAAAGTTTCAATATGTTTATGTTTATTCTCAATTGTAAATTTCTTCTTTCTTTTTTGGTGAATCCTTGTAATTGAGTTATTCCTGTTAGAATGCCAATTTATGTTGAATGAAATAATCATTGGAGTAGTTGAATATGATTGATTTATCTTTCAATGTACAATGGTCTTATTTCAGAGTTCGAAGTTGATTACAAAGCAAATTTTAATCATTTTATAATTGGAAATGTAATACTGAATATTATGTGGTGAGCATATTGTCCTCTCGAATTGACTTCAATATTGTTCTTATTAAATGGAAACAATATTATCATAGAATGGGAGGAGAATGATAGCTTGCATAAAACGAGACATATTTATCGTGGGTCGGCGAAACTCGCGCATTCGCCATTTTGCGTCGCGTCCCTCGAAGTTTGCAATATGATTATAAAAATCAAGGGATCACCGACAGAATATGAATAGAATAAAATGCGACTCTTATGAAAACACTTTCTCTGATATTATAGTCTTCTCCGAATGTAAATATGACGACAATCTCCTCAAGAACAAACTATCTACAATATTAGAAATCTATATTTATTTTTCCTGCCGAACGTTGTGCATATTTGGTTTGAAAACTATTTTTATATTCATTGTTATATATATATATATATATATATATATATATATATATATATATATATATATATATATATATATATATCAAGGAATGAACAATCTTTGAAATCTTCCAAAGCCTTCAGTATTTGAATCCCACTGGAATAACCCACCGTCTCGTTGTGTGTAAGTCCATCAAGAAGATAAGCCTTCTTCTGTGAGGTTTTTATAGAACACTTATTATGTTATAATTGATTACATCAAGCAGAGTAAGGATTAACACTGATGAAATCAAGCCATGATCTACCAATGCGTTTGATTGTTCCTCGAGATTATTCATATTCGAATTCGAACTATCAACTTAGATTTGTTGTACTCTCATTTATTCGCACTAATTTATATATTTTATTGAGAGCTCTATCATTTTAATAGTCGTAAGAATGAATGCTCGGTCTGAAGCCAGTTATTTCTTATTTTTAGGAAAGAAACGACGAATTTCGTTGCATTTCAACATCTTCGGATGTTTTCGAACAACTAACTCAAAATTTATTTGTATTTTTTTTTACTTTGAATGAAGGCATCAACTGCTATGGTCATTAACCTGAGTTAAAGTTAAATATACACAAAGGAAAAGAGTTCTTAAACACTACAGGCACTCAACAATTATAGGATTCGAAAAAAAGCCCACTAACTGGGACAGAGAAACAAATAAATGAGTATATAAATAAGTTATCTATGAGTATATAGATATATAACTATGTAAATAAATGAATATATAAATATGTAAAAAAAAATGTGAATAGCTAAATATATAAAAATGTGAAAAAAGTGTAAATAAATAAGTAAAATAATAAATAAATAAATAAATTTATTATATTCAAAGTTGGTTTATTGAGTACAAAACCGTTTTCGGTGAAACTACCTTATTGAATAATGGCCTAGAAATCCAAAAATTTATTTACAAACTCTTCGGTGAGATGAACTTGAAAATAAACTTTCATGTTCTTCTTATGAAACAATTTTCCGTTTCAACATGATAGATAAGGTAAATATATCCATTTTTAGTTTTGTGTGCAAATTTTCAACATTTCACCTGAAATAATAATGATTCTTAATTTTTTCATGAAATATTGTGTTTCTAATCGAAAAAACTTATCTACCTACTATTTGTCGAATGAATTGTTTTTTTTGACTAATTTTTCATATTGTATGTATTCTCATTGAAATATTCAGTTTTTCTCCTAATTTATGAAATTATCACGAATTATCCGAATCAGTTTTGCATTCCATTGAATGTAATCTGAATACAGCTCTGTGTAGATTGTCTTTAATAATAGTAATAATGTTTATTTCATGAGTAGTCTACATTCAAAACAAAATACAGTCATTTTACAATGTAAGAAAATATTGAAAGGAAAAAAAAAATCTTGACATGAAACAAACAGAAATCAAATTTTTTCGAAGGTGACCTCCCGGAGGATTTAACTTTGTGTGAAAATCAAAAAAAAAAGTACAAGTTCAAAGGTCTTGACGTAATTTCCACGAATTCTCAACAGACGGCAGATTAAAGGTGCAACACGAGTAGACTGACGACTCCAGGACTACTGATTCGGTATGTTATAGGTGTTCTTTATGTCGATTATACTGGCTATGAAGTGTCTTGACTGACTCAGGATCCAACTTTTTATTTTCTTCTCAAATGCAGGCATTATACTAGGAATCTTCAAAACTTGAGGGATACCATTATAAACTCGAGGCGCAAGGAACAGGTGTGATCTCTGACCCTTTGTCCCACATGAGGTCGGCAATAGTATGAGCTGTCCTCTATTTCTGGTGTCATGACCATGCTCATGGAAACTTGCAGACATAATGTTCTTCCTCTGGTGAACCGCAAGCGCCAGGAAAAACAACTGCCTCATATCCATTACAGCGGCAATCCTGAAGAGCTCGTCAGTTGGGAATCGATAGGGCTTGTTCAATATGATTTTCAAAATCCACTTCTGTGTTATTTCGAGCTTGTTTAAATGAGTTTTAACAATTCCTCCCCAGCCCAGCAAACCATAAGTCAAATGAGGCTGCACCAACACCAGATATAATGTTCTCAACAATTGAGCATCGCAAAACCTTCTGAGATTTTTAAATTTCTGTATCAGAGTTCTCAATTTATGGACTATTTTATTAATTTGTTGTTTCCATCTAAGATGTTTGTCCAACACAACACCCAGGTATTTTACTGTGTCCGCTGAGTGTATCATGCAGTGATCGTCAACCACCAATGATGTAAAAGTGGGGCAGAATGCGACAGAGTTGCTGAAAGGAACGAAAACAGTTTTTTCTATATTCAGAGTCAAAATTTTAGACCGTAGGTATTTTGATATTAAGTTGAAGTCACTTTCCGCAAACATTTTCAATTCTTGCCATGTCTCCGCCTCCAGAAACACTGCAGTATCGTCCGCAAAAGAAATTATTCTTGACCTTGTCTCAAGTCCAAATAAGGAGTTTGACTTCTCCCGGTCAAAAAACTTCTGAACCAATCCAGTGTTTTCCCGACAAAACCATAGTCCTCCAGAGTTCTGAGCATCTCCTCATGATCGACCGAATCGAATGCCTCCGCTATATCGAGAAATATACATAAACATGGTTTAGATCTATCCAAACAGTCATATATCATAGATGTCAAATGTGCTATCGCGTCCTGTGTTGAAATTCCTCTCCGAAATCCATACTGCCGATCACTCAGGACATTACAGGCATCCAGAAACTTCATTGTTCTCTTGTGAACAACTTTTTCGAAAACTTTTGATAAGTTCGAGGTTAGAGATATGGGTCGGTAATTATTCATAAGCTGTTTACTTTACCTACTTAATGAATGAATCTCTTTGGTTTTATTGAACTCTCTTTTTTTTTATTCACTGTTTTTCTACTTGTTTTTTCTTTTTGAGTGATGCTCCGGTGATTGGGTAGTTCTATTGCATTCATGAATGAATTCAAATATAGCACGAAAAGCAGTGAGAATCTTCAATAAGTATGCATGCGCAATGGACGTTAAATTTCCTCTTCTATTCTGTCAAAATTTCCGGTTTATTCGTTAGTTAGTTATCGTAACGTGCAGAACTGAAACCTGAGAGAAGGCGCGCTTCATTCAGGCGCGCTTCATTCTGAGCAGAGGTAAGTCGAATTTTCTCCGATTTTTGATAATGATATTATTTATTTCTGAATGGTTTTACACTCGGTGAATTATTTCAAGGCAACTTTAATTCATCATTTGAGAATTTTCGACAAAAAAAATTACTAAAAAGTTTCTTTATTCTAAAAAAAAAAATTTTCTAAGGAAAAATCAGTTCCTTCAATATTTACAATGAATTTGTATAATATATATTATTTATTTCTGGTGTCATTTTAATTATAAGATATTTGAATATTTCCTTAGGATTCTCGCATTAATTTGCAAAGTTGTTTAATTTCTCATTTTATTTCAAATTTATCCTACTACATATATTTCAGCCTTATAATAACTTCTTTCAAGGAAATTCTTGACTGTTTTCACCTTAATTCATTTATCAGCCAAAAACATAAAAAATCATTTACATCTTTGAAAGTAAAACGATTGAAATTCATGACAGTCATTGAAAACTCCGATTCGCAATCAGCACCACGGCACGTGTACCATACGATATGCAAAATAGGGTTTTCAAAAATTCATCTGCATTGAAAATAACATACTGTAATCTCGAAGATTGTAAATCCCAAAATTAAAGGTTAATAACGTCATGAAGTTATATATTTGAATTGTTTTCCTTTCTGGAATGTTGACATTGTTTTGACGGAAACAGTCAAGTTAATGTAATTTTAGAATTGATTGAACTTTTCGATTGTTCAAAAGCCCTACCTTGAGAGAGGCCATTATGAGTCCGAAACATATTTGACATGAATTCAAAATGAAATTAGAAATTGAAAAAATTTTCACTTATCAGAAACTACTGCGAGAACCCCAAGAAAATATAAAAAAAAAAATTTTAATATGTGTATATTGAACTTTGCCATATATCTACTCGTATATGGATTTCATTCCATGTTTACCAAGCAATCATTATAAGATATACAATTTATGATATGGATCTAAATAACAACCTCACCAACGAAAGCAAATTGAAACAGACAGACATAAAGCACGAAAAATGTGTGTCGAATTCGTTGCCTAGCGAGAGGATCTCAGAAACCCTGTGAGCTAGAAAAAACTGATGGCACATTTCGGGGCACGATTTTTGAGAGAATTGATTTGATGAAAACCGCAACCTCATAAATTCAACTCTCTTCAAGCTTTAAGAAAAAATTGGAAAATGGCGTAAAATTAAAAATTCTCATGACTTCTTCATTACTGGCGCTATCAAAATGAAACAAAAACGTTCTACTAGCATTTTTTTTTCATAGAAGCCATTGGTGTTATCATTTATCAATTTTATTGATTAATCATGAATTCATTTTCGGTATCCTGAGGTAGTATATATCATTCTGGCGAAGTTTGAGATGGAGCTCATAGCGGTCACTAATTACATGCAAATTGTACAAATGAAGTTCGGTAAAATTGGCGCTGGCATCGAAAATGTATATTGTCCTAGAGGTGTCGTGCGTACTTTGAGAGATCCTTGAATTGCATAACTGTGTGGATCTCGGAAAGTCGAAACTCTTTATCAATTTGATTAATTAAATACATACCTATTATTCATGTCATGACTCGTGGTGATTTATCTAAGTGGAATGACGAGAAGGGTTTGGGAATCCATTTATTTCGCTTCCTGATACTCGAATTCCTCACAACGCTTGAAAGTCTAGCTAGGGCAGTTTGAACTGTTATTCCGATAAGTGTATAGGATGGTCTTTGTTGGAAATTTTCAACTTTTCAATGTAGGTGTTCGAATATACATAAGTAAAATTGAACGAAATGAATAAGAGCGAGTTTTATCTAATGAATAAATGATATTCATCGAAGTACTTCATATTTATGAGGAAAAAATTATCTCTTCTTCAATACTATAAATGAAATCATTCGAGACGTACGTTTCCTTTCCTAATTTAATGTACTCGAGACAGAAAAATATTGAGTACTCGTACCTTTGCATAATGTTGTTCTAGGCTTTGATCATAAAATATTTATTGATAGAGCTCAAATTGAAGAGCCAATATGTTGAATTGATTTTATAAACCATAAATCAATTCATGGAAACTTTTGGAGTATCTTTTTGAAAATCTGTCAATAGATATTTCTTTGGAATTTTGTTATTGTCAATTTATAATTCTAAGAACGGATATCATTATGTCGGATCGCAGATCAATTAGTTTTAGGCTGAAAGTGACGTCGCTGAATAATTTTTAAAAAAAATTGTTGGAGGAAAAGTTTCGTAACATTTTCCCAAGAAAAATTTTTTATGAAAGTTGATATGTAACACCAGCCTACTGAATCGGATTTTGTATCCAACAATAAACAGAAGTACCTACTGAAGATTAATGTAAGGTGGAAATATCATATCTGGGACACGTACCAAATGATTTCGAATTATACTAGGCGGATTGTAGGTATCATTGACAAGCTTCAATATTCTCTACAATTTCTCGTATATACTGAATATTCGTCTATGGCTTTTTTTGGAAAAACTTAGGTATTGTTGAATGTAATTTCCATTGCTCTGTTGTATTTGTCAATCAGTAATATGTAAGAGAAGAAGATTTCTTCTTATTGGGTATTCCCCGAAAACTCTCGTTTTCTTTTAAAAAATGAATTTTTTGCTAGAAGACTAATGATAATATAACTTAATTCATTGCAAACATAGGTGCTAACTCTTTTTACTAAATGAAAACATTTCTAACAAGTAACTAGAAATTTGAGGTCAATACTCCTATCTAAAACATCATTTTTAATTAGAACATCTTCTTCGAATTGCTTGAATTCCAATTTCAGAAAGAATCAAATCTTAAAATTTCTGTTGATTATTCTCTCGAAAATGGATAAGTTCAGAGCCTTCGATGATGAATACCGTTTTTTAAATTGTGATATAAAAGAGGCGAAGCTATTTTGTTACCATAATACAAGAGCGCTTACATATTTTTGCGATTTAATAACTATTAGTTATTTGAAAGGTAGCACCTGCTTGTTATTTTTTCAGTGGGAATAAACATGAGGAAGGTATCCAATTATTTATAACAAATTATTTATTAAATGAACAATTTGAGTTTCAATGCGAATATTATTCTTTAACATAAAATAGCTGGATGAACTATGATAAATGAAAATTGGTTAGTACATATGAATAATAAGTCGAATAAAATTATTGTATATCAAAAAATACTACACCCACAACTCAATTTCGAAAATTTTAAATTAAAACCGATTTTTGCACCAAACGTCTCAAATTGAATCTGCTGATTGAAGAGATTCATATTTGAATCTACTAAGAATGAAGTAATGAGAAATATGCTTTTGCTTGTGTGTTTCTCACACCATTCCACTCTAAATCCCGTAGCTCTAAGCTGACATTAAATTCCACTTCAGATTCCACTACTTAATATGCGAGTTTAACAAAAAGGTTTTTTATGATTCCAATTTATTTTCCATCAAATTGCACCGCACATTTGTGTTTTCTAGAATAGATCCTTTACAAAAAAGATTTTACACGAGAAATAAACCACAAAATTTCATTTAATATCAAGGAAATTTGATGTGGAAAGTTGACATAATATATAATAGGAATTCCTTCGGAATTCGAAAAATTCTTAAATGATTTTTTTCAGTAGTTTTTATGGTTTAAAGAATACTCTTAACAGATCATAGAAATTAATTAACGTGTCAGAGACATAAAGCAAAGTTGGTGTTTCATAAATGGGACACTCTAAATATGTAGAGTTCCATTTAAAAAACAAGAAACTGCGTTGAAAAGTTTTTCAACCTCAGATTTGTCGAAAAGTGTACCGTTATCGATTTTTCAAAAATGTCATCTGTTTCAAAGATTGAGTAATTTGTCTTTATTATTTGATGGGACGCCCTATATATAAATATTTCTCGATGATTAAAAAGTAAAATAACTTATTTCCGCTTTATATTATATGAAGCGGAAATAAGTTATTTTACTTTTTAAACATCAAGATGAATTTCCGACAAGTAAAGACTGAGACAATCAAACACTAAATATTTCTCATTTATCTGCACATTTAATTCATTTTGTGTTCATCGTAGAATTGTAATCCAGTCATTAAAGTGTCCAATTTTCAAAATACCAACACTCCTCTATATCTCTGAATCGATATTTAATTTCTAATTAAGTGGGAACACCCTATATATTACTCAATTACAATAATACGAAGAATACAAAATGAATTGATCTCGAAATTGATGAAAAATATGTATATATGAGATGTGCCATCAAAACGGTGTCCCATGTTTGAAACGGATAACAGACATTTTTTTTTTGATTGGATAGATTTAAATATGTTTCATTTCTTTCGAGATCTAACTAATGAATTAGATCTCGAAATAAATGAAACATTTTTACACAAAATGTTGTGTCCATTGTATAATTTTAATCGAATCTTATGTAGGGTGTCCCATTTAAATAAGACCAATTCCCGTCTATATTTCTAAAACGTGTGTTATTCATAGAATATTAACCATTAAAATTACTGGAATAACGGGAAATAAATTGAATCTCAAGATAAATGAAAAATATTTATATAGGAGGTGTCCCATCAAAACAACGAAGTCAAAAAATCAATATATTTGAAACATATAACATTTTTTTAAAAGCGATAACGGGATGCTTTTCGACAAATCTGCGGACAAAAAACTGCGTCGAAAAATATATGGTGTACCATTTGAGAAACATCAATTTTACTCTTTATTTTTTTAACGGTAGGTAATTGATTTCTATGATGTGTTATCAGTATCATATGAAACATAAAAATTACTGAAGACAGTATTTTAGAATGTATTGAATATCTTGAATAGAAAATATATATATTGAAATATTTGAAACAGTAATTTTTCATGAATGTCTTGTAACTTGAGAACTGAGCAAGATATCTATGATCAGCTTTCTGATCTTGGATTATTTCGAAAGAAGAGCTCAGGAGTCCTTGAAGATTTTTCCATCCAGCCTTATGAGTCTCGAGATACGTTCAGTGAGCATCGAATTTGGCTCATCCTGTACATACAGAGTGTCCGGAAACTATTACGCCGAATTGAAAAAGAACAAACTTCTTTGAACAATTTCGGAAATTGTGGAATTAACGAATAAAAATTACATTCAATTTTTTATAATCTCTGCAACGAATGATTCTTGGGAAAAAATGAAGTCTCATTGATTTTTCAAGAGAAATGTTCTGTTTTGGCATCATAGTTTCGGGACACATTGTATATTAAAACCATCGTTGGTTTGGGTAATTAAATTGATGGTTCGTTCGGAAGTAATATTAATTGTATTGGTTCCTAAGAGCTATTCTGTTATTTCAAGCGATACTGAAAAATTGATGAACGCTCTGTATATGACCGTTTTAGAAAAAGAAACAAAAGTTAGAGTTATGCATAATATCGACGTTCCTTCATTCTACCACGGCGGCCCTAAGTAGGTGTCATCTGGAAGAGGAGACCGATATGCAGGGGGCACTTCAAGCGTTGACACTTGACAGGTATAATTTGCCCAGACGAAGATAATTTTTAACGCATTCATATCAGTTTTCTAAACCAACACTGTATCAATATAAGTCTGTAAAATTTTTGTGTTCAACGCTGTCTTGACACATAATTTGAACTAAAAAGAAAATAGCGATGTTTAATCGAATTGCAGTAAATTTACTTTATGTTTTACGACCTCCTCATTTTTGAGCTATTGGACCACATAATTTGATGCATTTGCGTTACGTAGTAGAATTCAATACACAACTCAAACTTCATTAAGTTACATATTTTTCGGAAAAGAATTCACTCTAAAGAACTTAAACTCTACCAATAGCCGTAACTGCTTCTTTTATAAAGGGTGTTTCATTGGGCAACAGAAATATTTCACAGGTGCATAGGTGACACACACAACCAATGTAGAAATGAATTACAAAGTAATCTTGAAATAATTATGAATTCCATATTTTTCATGATCATTGTTAGAAGTCATTTCAAACCACTTTCAGGTATCGAAGTTTAAAAACTTCACTTTTACGTTGAAAATTTGTGCAGTAAAACTGTCTGCGCTAAAATTTGAAGTACACCTCTCAGTTTAGTTTTTAGTGGTGTTTCCGAATATTGAAACAGATTTTCAAAATTCCGATCTACAGGGTGTTGTTACGAGGATTCAAACGATTCATAATTTTTTTTAACCCAGACCTGGATTTTCAAGGCGGTTATTGCATGATACGTTTAGGCTCTCAATCAGGAACATATTTGCCAAATATGAAGAAAATATACCGTGTGGTTCGTTCGATATGGCTTCAGAAAGAAACGGGTGAAATTCATAAAACACCCTGTATCTCAACTACGAAGACAGTAAGACCCAATAAATGGGGTATCCCCAGAACCGCCTTGGTGCCACCTATGCACCTGTGAAGTATTTCCGTTGTCCAATGAAACACCCTGTATAATGTGGAAGTCTTTTTGAATAACTCATTTCGACCAAACACATTGAATACCAGCTGAATATTTTTCTAAAAAGGCGTTGTTTTCAAACCAACTTGATTGACGTCAAGTAGTCATCAATGTAATAAACATATTCTTATGATTTCGAGGGGAAATGATATCAACAACAGTACAATGTTGTGTTATCTTTTGTTCATTATAGGCAGTCGTAGATTAATCGTCGTACTATATAAATGTTTGATAATGCATCATTATTGATATATTCGTGTGCTTACATAACTCGTGCTACGCACTCGTTTTCAACATACACACTCATATAATAATAATAATTTTATCCTACTTGTTTAGTAAATAACTATCATCCACGACTGCTTGAATTTGAAGCTCTAATGCCAATAATTGTGGTTCATTTGCGTTGCGTAAGAATACTAATCAGGCAATTCATCACGAAATGAACGAATTCAGAAACAGACTCATGAATAACCAGCACTGCTTCTTATATACAGAGTGTAATTGAATGTCAATATCAATGGGGGTGATTTTAGTGCCCATTTTAAGAAAAAAACTTCCTAACCTTTTCAGGGTGGTAAAGTTTTCGAAAATAATTCATTCATTTTTAATATCTCCAATAACACTTCCGATATTTCAATGAAAGTTGTCATTCATGTACTATGAATCAAGAGGCATTCTTTAATCTATCACCTTTTTTTTTTATTTCCACCAGTGGGTAAATAGGCCGGAAATAGGCAGGTCAAATGACCTGCCTATTTCGGTAGACATTGATAGTACACCACATATTTTTCCTCAAATAAAAATTTTTCTTGAAATTCCCAATCATTTCTCACCAAAGTTGACCAACTTTTTTCAATTCGATGCACGGTTTTCGTTAAAAAAATAAAACTGTTTCTCTGCATGATCATAACAATATCGTTGATTTGACAATATCATCATACAGAGACATAAGTCGATTTTATTTTTTCAGACGAAACCCGTGCGTCATCCAAAAAAAATTCAAGAGATCAAATTTAAAATATCCGAAGTGGTATTGTACATATTAAAAATAAATGATTTATTTTTGAAAAATTCATCAAATACCAAGGCAATTTATTTTAATCAATATATTGTGGTAAGTGATAATATAACGGCATTTTATTTTTTCGAAAATACGCATTGCTGAATAATATTTCAACAAAAAACATGAGTGCTGGTGGCAACAAAAATCTGAGTTCAAGACAAGGATCTTTCACGAATGCTTCTCGTTAAAAACACATTGTTTTGGTTTGTGTTTTTCATAATTTTTCACAGGAAAAATGAGATTCCGAAATAGTAATCGACAGGACTATTTCATGAAACCATAAATTCTTTTTATCAAAGGTATTTTGATTTTGGTGACAAGAGCTGTCGAGTTTTACAACGGGTAAACTCGAAAAAACTGATGAAAGATGATGTCATACAGTTTTCCATCTAGGTAATTATTTGTAATTCAAAATCGAGCGTTTCAGATTGGTGGAAATCAAGAAGGGGAAAAGTGTAATTTCACAATATTCAATCAAAACAATGTACAGTACAATGTACAGTCTTAGATAAAACGATGTAAGTACTATATCTATCTGTGTGAATATTCAAATAATCGTGTGTACTTACACAATAAAGTATACAGGGTGGCCACTTTTTTAATGGGATTGTATTGGTAACTTTTAAACCATAAGAGTTAGAAGGTCGGTCAAATGGACAAAAAGTTGCATGCATAGATTCATTATCAAGCATTTCGAACAAGTCGAGATTATCAGGGCCGGTTTTCGAGATATCATAAGAAAAGTAAATTATGTCATTTCGATTTTTCTTTTTTTCCCACTTCATTTCAAATATCATCAAAAACTATTACAGGAATTTTTTATTCGACAGTAAATCATTCTCAATTTGACGTAATCAGATTTCGTATCCAACGTTTCGTACTCTCTGGGCCACCCTCAACCTCATTTTTTCAATACGGACCTGCATATTTTATGACATTTTTCGAAATAACATTTAACGCTGAATTCAACCATATATCATACAATGTCATTCAAAGTAGATTTTCAGGTGATTTTGACCCTTATCTAATTTTCTTTGGGTCGGATCTGTATTACCTTCATTTAGTTTAATTAACAACATGTAATATGCAATAAATTTCGATAAGAAAATCAACTTACCCATCTTGATCTAAATGGAACATATTAGAATCAAACCAAGAAACCAGTATAATGGTTTCTTGGTTCTTCTTTTATAATAATCATTTAAATATTTCAATTCATAGTAATTAAACGAAAGTATCATTTAATGAAAAAAATCAAATGATTATTCGAAAGTTAATGAAAATTAATGAAGTAAGTGATCGAAATGTCCACCATTTTGTAAAATGCACTTTACGGTTCTGGAACCCATACTTCTTATACATTTGCTTGTTTGGTCTCCTTGAATACCTTCCAAAACATTATCAATTTTCTCGCGAGGTATCACTATTGTTGTATTTGTCATTTGTTCCATTGAAACAAATTACAGAACCGAACTTAATTTGAGAGCATTACGATATAATTTTTGCAAGGCTTGGTATTCAAATTTGAAATCATTGTATTTGCGTCTCTTGACTATTTTATTAAGAGCAGTTTTTGAAAATTTCCATTCACTGGCCACAGTTCTCGATTTTTTTTCTGGGTTCGATTGAATTTGGGTCAGAACATTGATATCGTTAATAGACTTGTTTTTTCTTACATACACACTATTAAATTTGGATGAGGGATGAGGGATGAGGGTCAAAATCACCTGAAAATCAACTTTGAATGACGTTGTATGATATATCGTTGAATTCAGCGTTAAAAGTTATTTTGAAAAATGTCATAAAATATGCAGGTCCGTATTGAAAAAAATGAGGTTGAGGGTGGCCCAGAGAGTACGAAACGTTGGATACGAAATCTGATTACGTCAAATTGAGAATAATTTACTGTCGAATAAAAAATTTCTGTTACATTTCTTTATAATATTTGAAATAAAGTGGGAAAAAAAGAAAAATCAAAATGACATAATTTACTTTTCTTATGATATTTCAATAACCGGCCCTGATAATCTCGATTTGTTTGAACTGCTTGATAATGCTTCTATGCATGCAACTTTTTGTCCATTTGACCGACCTTCTAACTCTTATGGTTTAAAAGTTACCAATACAATCCCATTGAAAAAGTGGCCACCCTGTATAGATATTAACGATGCATTGATCCCATGTTTATATATATATAGGAAAATACAATTATTTGTTCAAAGTGTTTTATCTTTTAATAAGTTACTCATATTATTTCGATGAAATATGTTACCTGATGAGCAAGTGGTGCACATCTTTCTTGAGATTTGATACCTACATTCTATTATATTCTCTATATCGATGAAAGCAATATCACCTGCTTATATATACAGGGTGGCCATTTGAAAACGAAACAGACGAGATTACAGACGAAATAAAGTTTTTCGATAGAAATGCTCGGACAGGTCGATTTCTGTTTCAAGGGGGACAACTTAAGATGTAGGTTACGGACGCATAGCGCTTCAACCCTTGCTACTACAACCCTCAACCCCAAATTTTGAATAGAGAAGATGGGGTGAGTGATACCTCAATTTGAAGGTATTTTTATACTGATTTCAGCACAGTAATTGTTTTTTCATTTTATGCATTAGTTCTCGAAGAAAATACTGGTAAATAGCAACAAATAGGTATTCTGAAGGATCTACGAAATATCAAATATTTGGTACTTGGGTATTTAAATAAATTTTGTGAAGTTATTGAAAGTAATAAGGCGCTTATTTAGCTCTTACTAGATTGAATTATTTAGGTCCAGTGGTGTCTCAGTGGACACAACAATATTGAGGACAAAGAGTGCGCAACTGACTCGTTTGTGGTTTTTAATAAATTTTCAAAGATTGAACAACTAATAATATAGGTACAACTTTTTCGTCACATGTATTTCCGTCATATCTAGCTTCGTTTTCGAGAAAAAAAAATTGAAGCCGCTCTATTGAATCATAAACACCATGTTCGATATTGAATCGAATTTTCGCGGGTTGTTTTTGAATTGACGGAGTGCGAGGATTTGAGAGGAATTATCTCCATATTGAAATCCTTTCTCAGATCCGGACTTTCCCATCCCCTCCACAATTTTAACACACTTGGTTTTCCGCATCCACAACGGACGTTACGCACTGTTATTTTCAATGGTTTTTCGGTAATCCTGAATAAGAAAAAAATCGCAGTTTCGCACATTAACTCAGTTAGTTTTTAAGTTAGTTAACAGCTTCGTGAGAGGACACATCATAGTTAAGTGAAGAATATTGTTTAGTTCAAGTTTTCAAGGTGGAAAGTCAGATAATCAACGGAGACCAGGTGAGTCCCTTTCCTGTTAGAATTTTCCTTCTTATTGCTGACTGTTCCGGGTTGTATTTCCTCTCAAATCTCATAAATAAAGCGCATTCCATTTCTTTTATATCGGATAATTCACAAACTTGTGTGGCGGAGCAATCCAATTAACAATTACATAAATAATACAGTCCACTAGAATAACTTTTAAATGTAATTTGGATTGATCCGTAACATAATTGATCCATTCGGGCCGGATTTATATTCAGGGGTCTTTAGAAAAGGGTTTAATTGTTTTTTTTTTGTTTTTGTTTTTTTCTTATCTCACGGGCGGCATGAGATAAGTCCGTCAGATTTTATCAATCGGTGGGCGCGCAGGTTCGATATAGCAATCGACGTATTGTATCGATTCACTTGCCTACTTGTAGCGGAGACTGTTTATAAACAAACATAAAGAGGTTAGAGTTTCTTTTAGTTGTTTTCAATAATTTCAACAATGGGAAAAGAAACAGGAGAGAAATCACATTCTAAGGCACCGGCACCAAGCGCGGAGGATATTCTTGTTTTCACGCAGGCAAAAGGGCGTTTGGAATTTTGGATAGAATGTGGGTAAGGGTACAACAAACGTACGATTTAATTGGGGAACTTCCTTCTTCTCTGAATTCGTTTATGATTCGTTCCGAAAAGATCGAACAAACAGCTGAGGAATATGAAAGTTGTCTTTCCGAGTTAGACGCGATCGGTATACGTCATCGAGACTTAAGGTTGTAGACTACTTTGCGCTGAAACTGCAATTCCGCTAGATGGAGAAAATTTTTGGTAGATTTGTACCTGACACACCCATTCAACTTGAAGAACCGCCTGTTTGGTATTTATTGCCCCTAATAAAATCTCAACTCTCGATGAAGCCCAGCAAGGAGTAAATTTGTGTTTCTGTAAACTTTAGAAATTCAGTTCAGTTTAGATACAGTGGCGTATCCTAGGGGGGATAAGGGGGATATATACCCCCAGGAGGAATATCCATTTTATGTAACAACCTTATAAATCACAAGCTTTTGAGTTCTCATTTTATGCGCCTTTGGAGGCCACAACACTGTGTATAGGAATATAAGATATGCGATTTATTAGGTTATTGTTGTCGGTCTCTTTATCTAGATGAGAATTTTTGATATTCTCCTGAAATTCAGAATGATTATTCAAATGATTATTTGACATTTGACACGTATTATAAGTCGTGAAAAAAAATTAGTGAGGGCAATAAGAAAAGAGTAACAGAATAGGAATGAAAAGTTGTATTTTGTTCTATCTATCGGGTGTCACTTTGGGTTTTTACAGATATATTCAGCTCATCTAAGTTCAATATTCAAGCTTTGTTTCATCGAAATCGGATGAAAAGGGTTATTGCCAATGTAGATATTAGATGAGAACATCCATACATAAATTGGACTGTTAGGTGCTGGGTTGTTGAAGTTCGAAGGACCATGAAATTTTCCACACTATTTATTGAAGTAGGTTTATATATACAATTACACAATGTACACTTTACAAGATTCGCTTAACTAGTTATCGAAAACTATGAATCAGTTCCACGCACTTATCCAATAACAATTTACCGACTAGGGTACTAACGATGACCGACTGTAGGATCTTTTTTAACCACGTGGCGACTAGGCCAATATTTAACTAACTTGAAATGTGCAAGCTGAACACTGTGTCTCAAGGGGTGAGAGCAACGACGAACTATACTAAACTGTACTTGACTTGTACTTACTAGACTGTGTGTAGAATATATCGAATTGACTTGAGCTCGAACTAATTGAAGTGACGGTTCGATCTCTTACCCCACCTCGACCTTTTTGTCGAACCATCGAAAAGGGTTAAGAACATAGAAGTGCTACAGATAAAACGGACATAGTTAAAATATCATTATAGCCAGCCGTCATTATAAGGACGACTGCGCACAGCGCACTCATAAAGTGCGCGGAATTATCTATAACCAACTTCAGGGGTGAATCTTTGGACAATGGCGGCGCTGAGTTCTACGAACCTTGATCAAAACTTAACATACTCCCCGGGTTGAACCGTCCAGGTTAAGGATAAAAGTGAAAATGAATAGAAAAAAAAATGATGTGATGATAAAGAAAATAATTTCTTGGAACAAATAAAATAAACAAAAAATAAAATAAAAAATAAAAGAAGTAAAGAAAGAAAGAGTAATATTGATAATAATACTTGATTGTCAATGTTTTTCGTGCTGAATGGAAGTGGACATATCTTAGTGATTGTTCTAGTGAATGTTCCTCCTTCAGTTTTAACACGAACAATGCGAACGCGTGAATGTTTCCCGGGTACTACTTCAGTTACACGGGCTAGAAGCCATCTAAGCGGGGGGGTTAGATCTAGATTTGATTGAAGAAGAAAATCGGGACCCTGCCACCATAAATCTGAGACAAGTAATTGTGATGGCAATGACTCTCTCGAAAATATATTTGCAGGATTCAGGTGCGATCGAATATGTCGCCAAGTAGCATCTTTGGAATTGTCCTGAATTTGCACAATTCGATTTGACACAAATACAGACCAACGTGATGGATGTGATCGAATCCATGCTAATACTATTTCCGAATCAGACCATAGATTTATAGAATGTATATTTCGTAAGTGAATTGGTACTAAAGTTGATATTTTTGAAACAAGGGTAGACAGAAGTAGTGGACTTATTAGTTCGAGCTTGGGTATAGTAAAAATTTTCAAAGGTAACGTACGAAACCGATATAAATCGAAAAAGTCGGGTCGTACTATATAACCTTTGATAGAAAAGACAGATGAAGATTTCATTGAACCGTCGAAAACTACTCGAAGTTGAGTTGTGAGGCTTTGCTCACGCATTATACAATGATGAGGGAAGAAATATTTTGCATGCCCTAGGGATATATAATTCTTTATGAATTCCGAATGCTGATGTTTCAGTTCCTGATTATTTTGTAGTCTTCTTTCGAGATTCAAGAATCTTTTCTTCGCTTGCGAATATGAATCACCTAATTTAAATGGTTCATTTGGAGTTTTGAATGGCAGGTCAACTTGAAACCTACCCGATGGTAACCGAATGGTTTTGTTTTTGAATATCCGTTCAGCATTCTCTTCTGCTGAAGGTAAAATGTGTTTAGATTGATTAGATATCTCTTCAATTTCCCAGAACTTAGTCAGAATATTATTGAGTGTATCTTCTTGATTTACAATTGACTTTGAAGATTCAATTGAATTTTGGGAAGATTGTGCCAATGCTAAGTGAGTAGCGCGAGACATGTGAGCCGACTGTGGGACTTTTCCTGCAATTAGATATCCTAAGTGGGAATTTTGAAGAACAGGTCGACCAGGACCTAATTTGATAATGCCATCCGTAATAATTTCAAAATAGATATCTGCACCTAAGAGAATATCAATATTGGAAGGAATATTGAATTTGATATCCGCTAATTTAATGCCAGTAGGAATGGGGAGAGAACACGAGTTGATATATCACTGCGGTTGTTGGCATGTTATATTTTTGAGGATAGCACAGGAAACCTTAAACTTTCGATGAGGGTATACTAATGAATGAATTGTAAGATCTATCATTCTATTTGACATAGAACAACTTTGTGAGATGCCAGAAATTTGAATTGTTTGATTATAAGGCTCGAGATGAAGTCTGTTGACCAGATTTTCAGTTATGAAAGATGTTTGACTTGCGGAGTCAGTCAAACAACGAACAATAACTTGCTTGTGGTATGAATCATACAATTTTACACAGGCAGTAGCTAAAAGGACTTGATTATTAGAAGATAGAGATGAAAGACTAGACACGTTTCTACCTGGACTAATATTTTCATTACGAGTTGTAATGGTTGGTTGAGCACAAGTGGACAAATGAGAAACTGCTTGAGATTCATTCTGAATTTGTGACAGATTAATTGATCTGGATACTTCTTTGTTGGATCTTTGACTAGGAACTTCATTAGAATAATGGCGAGTTGAAGTACTATTGACATGGAGCAAACTATGATGCCTTTTATGGCAATTGAAACATGTGTGTTGACTAGAACACGATTGTACACTATGACCCAACATAAGACAATTCAGACAAGCATTCTTTTCTTTCACTAGACTGTGACGATCGTTAGGAGACAAATTCATGAATTTCCTACACGAATATATCTTATGTTCATCCGTATTACACATAAGACATTTGAAAAATTTATTTTTGTTCGTTCTGTTCGACGTGTTAGCATGATAAGAATTAGTATGGGCATATTTAGGGGAAGTTTTGAATTTTGAATGACCTGTTTGTTCGGTTGAACCTAAATTTTCGAGTACCTTATATTTCTTTTCTAAGAAACCAATAAATTCTGGGAGCGTTGGAAAATCTGAAGTATTCTTTTCTTCTTCAAATTCTTTTTTCAGAGTGAAATCCAATTTCTGGGTGAAAATTTGTATGAGAATCAAATCCGTTAATTTCTCCGATAAATTATAAGTTTTCAAGGCAGCGATATTTGTCTTGATTTGCGTAATAAAATCTCTTAACGCGTGTTCATTACTTTTCGTCAAGGAGGGAACATTCAATAGTTTACGAATATAAGAGTTGACAATAAGATATGGATTATCATATCTGTCTTTCAAAGTGTTAATAGCTATGTTGAAATTCAAACCTACAACTTCCAAGTTTTCAATAAGTTGTAACGGTTCTTTTGATAATGCTGATTTTAAGTACATCAACCGTTGGATGTCAGACAAATTTTCGTTGTCTGTAATGAGGGCGTTGAATAGTTCGAAGAAACTCGGCCATTGTTTAATATCACCCGAGAAGTTAGGAATCGAAATTTCCGGTAACTTTATGCTAGAATGAGTAGTGGGCTTATTAGGTTTTTCACTTGGCGAGTTTTTGAACTGATTCATAGTTCTCGTTGCCATAGATATAACCTTAAAATACTTAGTTTCTACAATATCTCTGTCCTCTTCATATGAGGCAGAGTCAATTAACTCCAACTGAGTTTGAACATGTTCATAGTCTTTGAAGATTTGCTCTAATTGACATTTTCGAGCACTACATTCTTCTCTATCTTTATTATTATCTTGGCCGAACCAATTGGCCATTCTAGTTAGTTTACTCTTAAGTATGGTTCTTTGTTTAATCAGATTATCGATATTAGACATTTTGAACAAAAGAAATAATTAAGGAAATATATAAAATAAATAAGAATTATATATGAAATGAATAAAAATTCTAAAATTAACTTATCACTCTCCAAAACTGCTTGCACTGGAACCAAAATGGATTTTGGACAGGAACGATACGTCGTAGACAGCGACCTCTTGTTGCGAAAGAATTCACCACACTTTGCGCATGCGTTGATTAAGTTAACCTCTAAGTTAACCAATATGTCTGCTTCAGGCACGTGGGTGATACTTCGATTGTGGAAGTTGATAATTTCTTCAGGGATATCTCCAATTTATATACGGCTCCAAGGATCAAATTTATATCCGGCTCGAAGGACCAAATTATGTAGCTATTAGATGAGAACATCCATACATAAATTGGACTGTTAGGTGCTGGGTTGTTGAAGTTCGAAGGACCATGAAATTTTCCACACTATTTATTGAAGTAGGTTTATATATACAATTACACAATGTACACTTTACAAGATTCGCTTAACTAGTTATCGAAAACTATGAATCAGTTCCACGCACTTATCCAATAACAATTTACCGACTAGGGTACTAACGATGACCGACTGTAGGATCTTTTTTAACCACGTGGCGACTAGGCCAATATTTAACTAACTTGAAATGTGCAAGCTGAACACTGTGTCTCAAGGGGTGAGAGCAACGACGAACTATACTAAACTGTACTTGACTTGTACTTACTAGACTGTGTGTAGAATATATCGAACTGACTTGAGCTCGAACTAATTGAAGTGACGGTTCGATCTCTTACCCCACCTCGACGTTTTTGTCGAACCATCGAAAAGGGTTAAGAACATAGAAGTGCTACAGATAAAACGGACATAGTTAAAATATCATTATAGCCAGCCGCCATTATAAGGACGACTGCGCACAGCGCACTCATAAAGTGCGCGGAATTATCTATAACCAACTTCAGGGGTGAATCTTTGGACAATGGCGGCGCTGAGTTCTACGAACCTTGATCAAAACTTAACAGCCAAATAAAATTCACACAATAATTTGTTTTACTAGGCGACAAAGTAGTGATTGACTACCTTAGCTGAATTCCCAGCCACGCTACGCACAGCCATGTACAGTATAACTTCAGTAGTCCGGGCAGATTTCGTTCCGGTACCTGCCCGGATTATGGAGGCGTCCGGATTACTGGAGTGATTTTAATTTATGAAATGAATCAACTTATAAATTATCAAAATAAGGTTTATTAATCAAGTCACAAAAAAATATTATTTTCTCATAAAATAAAACAAAACTGAACAAAACACTCAAGTACATGTAACACGTTATGTAAATATGTACATGTAGGTATTTATAATATTGTATACATACATATTATGTATGTATGCAAAATGAAATATCTTCTACTTTCTTGAAAAATACATATCAATTTTAGGTTGGATCTTTTTGGATGCATCTATATCAATTGCGTTGTCTTTAAGCCTTTTCAAAAGCTATAAATGTTCAAGGGGAAGGTTATTCTCCTTTGTCCACCTGATAGCTAGACTTTTCTGTGAGTGTAAGTGTCTTATGTGATCGTTTGACTGCAACCATTGCGTTCGGCACGCTCAAAAACAAAGTGCAGAATGAAAGATGCTGCCGCCACGCTGTTTCCAACCGACATGTTACCATTTTTCACATGTATAGACAGGAAAATGCTATTATTTTGCATAATGAATATTTTCGCACCCGGATTTCAGAGGCAAAAATTTCAAAATGCCCAAATCCCAGCAGTGTCCGGAATACTGGAGTGTCCGGGCTAGCGACTATCCGAACTATCGAAGTTGTACTGTATTAGTATTTTTTATAATATGACTCGGCTTTGAACTATCAGCCACGGCATTCTATCTACTACTTTGCTACCTATAGTAAAATAAATAACTATTGAAAGTATTTTTTATTTGACAATAACTATTTTCATCCGATTTCTATGAAACGAAGCTTCATTTATTTTGTAGTGATAAATTAAAATAAAATTTGATACAAATTGCAATTGTTGGTATGGTTGGTTGCTATGGAAATGTATATGTCCATAATAATTATAGTTTGACAACTTTTTGGAATGTTTTATTTCCATTAATCATTTCTGATGATGCCTATTCATGAAACTACTTACTTTGCTGCCTAGGCAGGAAAAATAATACTTTACTGATTGATATGTGTCTGCAAAATTAATATTTGTTGTCAATCGGAGGAAAAATATTTTACAAATTTCAAGAACTTTTTTGGTGTGCAAGGGAAAGCCCTACTCATTATGCAATCTTGATGAATTAGGGCGCTTCGCCATAATTGAGGTACAAAATAATAATAATATAAAAAATATCACAAATAAATGCACTGTTATTCACATATTTTCAGAATAGCTTAAACTAATATTTTTTGTATCATCCATTCGAATATATAGGTACTCATCATATAGAAAATATACTAATTACACAGTTCCTTTTCATAAATGGAATAAGTTATGCCTTCAAAATTGAATTATCTACAAATATCTTTTCTTATATATTCTAAGAAATAACGATTCATAAAGTTCTAGTTTGATTTATAAATTCATTGAAATTGAATATATAGATAGTGAGAAATGGCTGCATATCATATATTTGTCACGTATAGGACGGCCTGACGGACTGACCAGAATCGAATTTGAGGACGGATTCGTCATCGGTGAGTCAAACACTATCGATGGAGACCATTCCCGTCACAAAATTCGAAAAGTACGGCCATTGTGGCGAAGTGATATCTCGGAAACTATCAACATTTAAGAAATCTAAAGGAACGAAAAATGTAATGTGTGAATTTTTTTCAATTCAATATGTTATGATCCTTCCTTCATCAACGAAGGCATCTATTAACTCGAGAAAAGTTAGAATTTCATATTATTGAAATTCAATTACACAAATGGCGGATTTTTTTTGGATTAAAAGATGGCACATCACTTTACATTGCATTACATAATTTTTTCATTTTTTGTTAACGAAAAAAATTATTTATAAAAAAATTTTGCAATTTCTTAAACTTTTATGACATGAAATTTTCAAGGAGGTATGTATACAAGAATGGCTTCACGAAGCGAAAAATGTTTACTATAAATTTTTTCAAGTTAATTAATCAAGTATTAATGAAGGAAGTACGAGAAAATTTTCTTAATCAAGAATTGCCTATTTTTAGGGTTAAATTGAATGACAAATATTGTAGATAGAGTTTCGGGAATAGGGAGTTTTTCAAAAGAAATTTTTTTTTTTTTGAGAATTTTTTTTCAGATTTCTCAAATATTAATAATTTTCCATATTTCGGCAAAAATCCAGATACCTTCTTTTCATCTTAATTTCTTTATGACTTTTGAAATTTTCTTTATGATACTAAGCGCTCAAAATGTACTTCTCCAGACATCATTACGAATAAAATCAGCTAGCATATATATTTTAGGAACAGTATCGTTTGTAATTCTAACAATGATTTCATAACAAGTTTTCTACCTATCCCTATTCTTCAGTGCAATATTGTCATAAACTAGTAATGTACACAATTTTAGCCAATCGGAGAAACCCTACCCTCGGAAATCATAAGAGTGTCATTCATCTCGAGCCATAAAATACAGTCCAAGATTCTATTGGCGTTCATGTTGCAAAAAGGCGTAAACCTTTGGGAGGCGTTCCAAAAAGCATAATTCTATTTGAAAAACATCTACAATCAGAGCAAATCAAGCAATTTTAAAAAAATGCTTGCACCAATTCAAAACTCATAATATCACTGAACATTTGTGGATGAGTTACTTGAAATGAGAAGTCTCTCTAAAGCTGAATAGTCATTTAAAGAAAGTGTTCAATTTCAAAGTTCAATTTTCGGAATACTATCGATTTTTTTTTGAAAATCGAGAGGAGACCTTCAAGTTCACTATCACGTCATTGTTCACTCAAAAAATGAAATGAATCCCACCTGTACTTTGGAATTGGAATGCACAGAAATTAGCACTGAAATAGCAGTGGTATGAACAGGGTATTGAACACCCTTAAGGAAGGATACGAGCGGATTATCAAAGGCATTCGATGACTTATATTACACAATATTAGAGGTTAGAGCTGCTCATCAAATTCAATATTCAACTGCTCAGGGTTCGGATGAAAAACCGGCGTCCAAATCCTTACCAAATTATATGCCGCAAATTCAGTTACCACGATTCAATGGTGAACTCGAAAGTTTTCCGGGTTTTATTGCACTTTGTGATAAAGTGATCCATACCAACAAGGATTTGTCTGACATAGAAAAATTTGCATTTTTACTTTCGTATTTAGATGGAAGAGCCTTAACTCTTGCACAAACGGTAGTTTTTGATCCGAATAACTACGAAACCGTATATGATCTCCTTAAAAACGAGTTTTCAAATGTTAGAGTTGTGGCATCTCACTACTTGAATCAGGTATTTTCATTGCAACCAATCAAATCGGGCAATCAGAATTCCTTGAAAGAGTTTTGTGACACTTTACAAGCTAATGTCAATTGTTTGAGTAAACTCGAAATTCCAGATTTGGGACAGTTTATGCTGTTATTTTGGAGTTTGAAACTTCTTGATCCCCATACACGTCGGGACTTTGAAACAAGGTTTCTGAATACGGATTTTCCAAAATTTACTGATTTGATTAAGTTTCTTAGAGATCGTTGCGCGGTCAATGACTTGAGTTCAGATACACTCAAAGCCAAAATTCAAGCTAACTCTCCGTTTACAATAAAAAATATGAGGGTTCTAGTTACGACACGGGAAAAATCCACTTCTATACCGAATGAACAAAATGATTCATTGTGTCCGTGTTATGAGGGTCGACATAAATTTGCGCAGTGTCCTGAATTTTTGCAATCTTCGCTTGATACACGGAAAAGGCTCATACAACTACATAGAAGATGTTATGCATGTTTGGGTCGGCATTCAATTTCGAATTGTAATTCTAAAAATTGTTGTCGCAAGTGCGGAAGTAGAAAACATAATACGTTGATATGTTTTCAGAAATCGAAGATCGAGGGTGTTTCATTTTCCGGAGTTAGTTCACGAGGGAAGGTGCAAGTTGACCCGGTTCAAAAAATTGATGCACCTTCCACTTCGAAAGGTTTGAAAATTGTAAATACTTGTTCTTATTCGATTATGGATACAACTTGTCTTCATGGAACGGCTCGCGCTAGGGTTCGAGAAATAAACGGAATATGGCAAACCACAAAACCTGTAGGTTGGTCTTAGATCCTGGTAGTCAGATGAATTTCATCACCTCAAATTTTGCATTGAAGATTGGAATTGCGAGAAAAAAGTGTAAACTTCAGATTTCCGGGGTTGGTAATAACCCGCTCTTTTCGGTACGCGGTTTGATTTCTTGTTCACTCACTTCGATGTTCAATGATGATACATTAGTCTGTTTTGAAGCGGCTATTGTGGATAAGATAACTTCGGATCTTCCGACAGGGAATCTCCCACCTACAATGAGAGATCGCTTTTCTAATCTACGACTCGCCGATCCTGAATTTTGTTACCCTGCTCCGGTTGATATCTTATTAGGGGTTCAATCATATTTCGATATTTTGACGGACGAACCGAAGTATATAATCGGTAAACCAAGTGCGATATACACGAGATTAGGCTGGGTTATAATGGGAGGTGTGTCGTCAGCGATTTCCCAAATTGTTCAGTCATTGTTTGTGATATCCGAGGAAGAGTCACTCAATGACTCCTTGAAAATGTTCTGGGAATCGGAAGATATATCAAATCCGGGCGCGAATCTCTCCCCAGAAGATACCTTTTGCAAGGAATATTTCTCTTCTACGGTATCACGAGACTTGACGGGACGGTACATAACTAGACTCCCCTTCAAAAATAATTCTCGTCCTAAGTTAGGCACAAATGGACAGCGATCATTGGCGCGGTTTCATAAGCTGGAGTGTAGGTTCAAACGCGATCCGGAGTATTACAGATTATATAAAGAAAATTTGAGGGAATATGTAGAAAAGGGACATATGGTCCCAGCTCCTCGAAGTTCCGACTATGTGATGACACATCATGTTCTGAAATCGTCGGCGGGTAAATCTAAATTGAGGGTGGTGTTTTCTCCAGCAGAGAAGACTTCATTGGGTGTGAGTCTAAATGAAAAATTGTGTACAGGCCCGAAATTGCAAAGCGACATTGGGCAAATAGTTACCTAATTTCGCCTTTTTCCATTCGCTGTGACTTGTGATATCAAGCAAATGTATCGAGCTATTTGGCTGCATCCGGAAGATTGCGAGTACCAGCACATTTTTTGGCGGTTTTCTTTCGATGATCCTCTCACCGAGTGGGAATTGCGCACGGTAACATTTGGCATTTCAAGTAGTCCGTTTTTGGCACAGCGAACCCTCAAACAACTCATATTGGATGAGGGTGCGAGATTTCCGCGAGCGGCTCAAATACTGGAATCCTACCGGTTTATGGATGATATTCTCTTTGGTGCCTTCAGCACAACCGCGGCTAGCGAATTGTGTCAGGAGTTGGTCGCGCTGCTTCGGCTCGGCGGTTTTGAACTGCGAAAGTGGGCAAGTTCTTGTACTTCAATTCGCGAAGATTGTTCGATCGAATTCAAGGATCTTTCTATTGCCGGCACTTCTTCAATTAAAGTTTTAGGTTTGATATGGGATCCGATAAGAGATGAGTTTCGCTTCAAGGTGGATGATTCTCAGACCATTCTGACAAAACGCGGTATTTTATCACGAGTCGCACGAATTTATGATTATAATGGGTATCTATCTCCGGTTACCTTCGCTATGAAGGTTATTCTTCAAAGGCTTTGGCTGCTGAAGACAGAATGGGATGATCCCTCACCTCCTGAAATTATTGAACTATGGAATCCTCTCGAAAAGGAATTCAAGATGTTGGAGGGCATTTCTATTCCTCGGTGTGTGGTTCCTAGTACTCCGTTGAGGGCACAAATCATTGGGTTTTGCGATGCTAGTATTCTGGGAATGGCAGCGGTGGTATACTTGCGTGTTGAAAATGAGCAGGGAATTTTTTGCAATTTACTTTGTTCAAAAACTAAGGTTGCCCCACTTAAAAGCTAGACTATAAATCGTCTCGAGTTAGGATCCGCTGTCCTAATGAGTAAACTTCTTCGTTCGCTACTGCCACTCCCCCCACCTCTGTCCGAATTAGAAATAATTTGTTTTTCGGATTCCACAACCACTTTGGCTTGGATTCGAACTCCTCCTTATAAGTTGAAGACATTTGTATCAAATCGAGTCATTCAGATTTCCGAAGCATGTCCGAGTGCGATCTGGAGGCATATTCCCGGAGAACACAATGCGGCGGACTCAGCGAGCAGGGGATTAAAACCATCTCAGCTTTTCTCTAACCGGATATGGTGGACCGGTCCATCCTTTCTTGAAACTCCGATTAATACGTGGCCTGAAGGGACCACTATTGTAGATCAGGATCTGCCGGAAACTAAGGTCATACCTCCAGTTTCATACGTGGCTGCGGTCGAAAGAGATTATTTACTGACCTTTTTCGAACGGTTTTCTTCATTATTACGGGCACAAAGAGTGTTTTCGTATGTATACCGATTTTTCAATAGGTTGAAAACCAGGATTTATAAGTCTTCTGTCCCTTCGGAAATGACAGGGAGTATTTCGGCATCAGAATATCGGAATACCTTAAAGCTTTTCATTCGTCTCACGTACTGACGGAATTGAATGAATGAAGTAGTGGAACTCATGAGATCTCGGTGATCTGAGGAGCAAAAAATTTCGGAATAGGGTAATTAATTAGTTTGAATAGAGCCTAAAATTATGCCGTACTAATTTTTTCCAAATTCATATGAGATTTGCATTTTTCACGTACTGACGGAATTGAATGAATGAAGTAGTGGAACTCATGAGATCTCGGTAATCTGAGGAGCAAAAAATTTCGGAATGGGGTAATTAATTAGTTTGAATACAGCCTAAAATTATGCAGTAATAATTGTTTCTATATTCATATGAGATTTGCATTTTTCACGTACTGACGGAATTGGATGAATGCAGTAGAAGTTCTCATGAGTTCTCGGTAATTTGAAGAGCAAAAAATTTCGGAATAGGGTAATTAATTAATTTGAATAGAGCCTAAAACTATTATGATATTCAAATTATTCTGAGGTCTTCATTTACGATTGAGTTCTGCTAGCTTAACCGTAAAGCTAGCAGAACCCAGGGTTTTTTTAAAAAAACGTATATTCAGAAATTTGTTAATGGGTTCAAACGTGAGTCTAAAAAGAGCCTAAAATTATGGTGTTATCTTATTTTCCATAAGATATCGATTAGCTTGGTGGTTCTGCTAGCTTAACGTTAAGCTAGCAGAACCCGCGAATTCTCCGACAATTAAGGAGCAAAAAATTTTTGAATAGGGTAATAAATTAGCCTAAAATGAGCCTAAAATTATGGCCAAAAAAAAAATCGAAAATTCTAAAGTGGTTCTGATAGCTTAACCGGGGTCTCGTAAGGGTATTGTAACAAGACCCACTAACAAGGTTATTCTACCCCCATATTTTTCATTTTTCAATGTAAGAAGATACTTTTTTTATTTTTTGTTCACAAAATAACTATTTTGGGTGGGGGGTAAGTTCGATATTGAATCGAATTTTCGCGGGTTGTTTTTGAATTGACGGAGTGCGAGGATTTGAGAGGAATTATCTCCATATTGAAATCCTTTCTCAGATCCGGACTTTCCCATCCCCTCCACAATTTTAACACACTTGGTTTTCCGCATCCACAACGGACGTTACGCACTGTTATTTTCAATGGTTTTTCGGTAATCCTGAATAAGAAAAAAATCGCAGTTTCGCACATTAACTCAGTTAGTTTTTAAGTTAGTTAACAGCTTCGTGAGAGGACACATCATAGTTAAGTGAAGAATATTGTTTAGTTCAAGTTTTCAAGGTGGAAAGTCAGATAATCAACGGAGACCAGGTGAGTCCCTTTCCTGTTAGAATTTTCCTTCTTATTGCTGACTGTTCCGGGTTGTATTTCCTCTCAAATCTCATAAATAAAGCGCATTCCATTTCTTTTATATCGGATAATTCACAAACTTGTGTGGCGGAGCAATCCAATTAACAATTACATAAATAATACAGTCCACTAGAATAACTTTTAAATGTAATTTGGATTGATCCGTAACACACCATGTGGATCCTAAACACCATGAATAGTTTTCAGAATGAGTTGAGCTAATTTCTTTTCTCGATAACAAAGCTTAATATGAAGATAATACAGGAGACCGAAAAGTTCCATTTTTAGTTATTCAATCTAAAAAATAAAAAACTACAGAAAAATATTTAGGATAATTCATAAATAACTAGGTACCGTTTTTTCGAAACTTCTTCGCTCGTCATATCTCGGAAACGAAGCAACTCCGGTTCGTAGACCATTTTTATGACCAAACGAACCAATATCTGAAGCTTCGTACCAGTGTAACCAGATTTAGTAGAAATCAACTTTTTTAGATTTTTCGCATTTGCATGAAATTTCTAGTAGGAAGAAATCAGTTGGTAGATTTTATAAGATTCAGACATCTCAACGAGATGGTTGGGAATTGGGATACCTAGACTGTTCCGATGAATCAATTCTCTGTTCATCGAGGTTCTATGCGGTTCTAGAAGACCGTTCATAAACATAATAAAATCATAAAACTTCTTTGGTGGCTGTCGATTGAGAATAACTACGAAATGTGATGGAATTTTCGAAGGGTACATCATTTAAAACAGATGGTAAAACGAGTTCGAAAATCTACCTACCATTATCTCACATCAGTTATTCTATTAAGTGGAAAGAAATATGTCTAACTGGAATTTCATTGATAAATTAAAGTGGCTGATTATTTCAGATTTATAGATATTCATGCATATTACAGAATCGTTTTTTATGAACTTTATTTTATAAAGAATTTTTACGTATCTTTGTATTCTCAATCTCAATCAATTTAATCATTCGGTTTTATTTTGTAATAAGAGACTATGGAAGCATATGTTCAATTGTTGAAAGGAAATTAAAAAAAACATCCAAAAATTTGATTATCTTGAATCGAATTGATTTATTCTAATTCTGAAAGTTACGATTGGAATTGAATATAATTATTATAATAATTTTTGTAACTTGAAATCGTACTTATAAACTTCAACCTTATATATCATGTATATCATTCTTTCAGATTCAATTTCGAAACGTAGGTATCTTGTATCTAGTGCCTCGAACACTGATGTTGAAATAATTTTGTATTTGGTTATATTTCATTGGGTATCTTGTACATCATTGTCAGTGATTGCAAGATTTTGGCAATATTTGAAGTTATTTGGGAGAAGAACTCTTATGATAATGAGGAATTTCTGAAAAAGAAACACAAATCGGTAAAATATTTTCTGATCGGACAAAAAATCTTATGTATCCACTTATGTGACAGTTAGTTCTTCATTTTATACTATAGTTGCATTAATGAAGTATTTGTTTGAACATTGGCATAACTGCAAATTTCTATGAAATTTTTAGTAGGAAGAAGTCATTTGCAGATTTTAGTAGTTCTAGAAATCTAACCGAGACGATTGGGATTTGGGATGCCTAGACTGTTTCAATGAATCAATTCATTGTCCATTGAGGTTCTACGTTCTACAGGGTTCTAGAAGAACGTACTCAAACATAATAAAATCATAAAACTTCTTTGGTGACTGTCGGCTGAGAATAACTACAAAGGACAGTGAAAGTTCCGAAGGTTACCTCATTAAGAACATATGGTGAATAAACCTAAGTTGAGGATTTTTACATATCTTTGTATTCCCAATCAATTCAATCATTTAAAATATTTAGATTCATATCATTCGGTAATATGAGACTATGGGAGTATTATGTTCAATTGTTGAAAGCAAATGAAAAAAACCATAAAAAATATTGATAATCGAGAATCAAATTCTGAAAGATACTACTGTGAAATCAAATATAATTATAATAATAATCTTTGTTACTTGAAATCGTACTCTATATCTAAATCTTATTATACACTGTGTCCGTAAAGTATGGAACAAATTCATTTTTAGCTAAACAGATCATTTTAAGAAATAATCCTGAAACACGTCGATTTTTGATTTTAATATTAATAATATATTAATTTAATAATTTGAAGTTTTCATCATGTGATATCCTAATTTTGAATGCAAATCTACAGGGTGAATTTTTTCTGGTAGTTTAGAAAAATTTAAAAAGAAACTCTCATTTTACTTCGTAACTCCAATTCAGGAACACCCAGTATAAGTATAAGATAGAAATAATCCAATTATCAATAAAAAAAAATTATTTCGAGTAATTTGGTTCGAACTTCATCATCAAACCTCTTTTTCCCACATTATAGATATGAGTAAACAATGCCGTTAAAATTTTTTTTCGATTACCCTCCCCCAGGAAAAAAAAAGATCGACGCCCTTGAAAGTAATATATCTGATTTTCACATTCCCAAGACTCAAGAAATATCAACTGCGTTCGATCGCACGCGAAGATTCGAAAACTAAATGGGAAAACATATTTTCCGCCGAAAACATTTGGCATGTAATAGTTACTAGTTTCGAATGCAGAATTGTAGGAGTTTTCAATATGTTGAATGTGTGAACAACTTCCACATAATTCGAAAGCGAAGATAGTGTTGTTTTTCGTCTTTGTGAAATACATTTCATCCCTCTTTCAATTAGGGTAATAGTCAATGCTGCGTATATTGGTTGGGTTGCCATGTGTTAT
Organism: Harmonia axyridis; assembly: GCF_914767665.1. NCBI lineage: Eukaryota > Metazoa > Arthropoda > Insecta > Coleoptera > Coccinellidae > Harmonia > Harmonia axyridis. The sequence continues at coordinate 7,171,287 of NC_059508.1, forward strand.
TTATTGAACAGGCGGCTTGATAAAGACGGTCTGGAGATTTTTATTGCAGGGAATGTCGATGAACGCAGCGGAGCGGACCAACCTCATGTTGTTTTTAAGAATCAAGACGATATTTTTTCAGAATAATGAAAGGGCGACCACACTCTGAGCTAAATTGTTTAGTAGTTTTTTCGCATTTCCATGAAATTTCTAGAAGGAAGAAATCAGTTCGTAGATTTTCGTAGTTTTATGAATCTGACCGAGACGGTTAGGAATTGGAATGCTTGACTGTTTCAATGAATCAATTCATTGTTCATTGAGATTCGCCGCGATTCTAGAAGAAAGTACGTAAACATAATAAAATCATAAAACTTCTTTGGTAGCTGTTGGCCGAGAACAACTACCTACAAAGAGTGAATCTACAAAGGGTATCTCATTAAAAACAGATGGTTTATAATATTCAATTGAAAATATACCATTATCTCACATCTCGTATTTTATTCGGCGGAAAAAAAAATGATATATGTAACTGAAATTTCATAGACAAATTGAAGTGGCTGAATATTCTGGTTCGATTCACGGAAAAAACTTCATATAGGTAGAAGAAATCCTCAAAAAATGTGTTCACCCGGGTCTACCCTCGGGTCTACCAGCAACAAAAATGGGTAATTAAATCATCAAACGGGCCGACAGTAACAGTAACAGCGGACAGCCGTAATCACTTCTGAAATTCGGTTGAAATATTCTTACTTATACCTACTGAAGAAACTCTCCCAGATGGAAATTTTTCGAAGTGATAAAATAATAAAACGAAGTAATATCCACAAATCTCTTACTGTCTGTGACACTGTGACATAATCAGGGTACATACATTTCGATTGACAAAACAGAGCTCATATAAGTGACAAAAATATGAGCATTGCCTGAATAATAAATAATAAATAGGTCCTAATAAATTTTGAATTGTGTGAATGTGTGTGAATGGTGAATTGGACGTTCACCACGCCTGGGATTTCCAAACTATTGAAGAAATACTATAATGAACAAACAGATGTAAACTCATTCCCATTATTGAATTTCTTCGAATAGTTTGGAAATTCCAGGCGGCAAATGTCCAATATAAATGTAAAGTTTATTATGTCCAATTTAGTATTTCATTAAGGTTGTTCGAAATATCATGTCAAACACTGTAAAAAATAATTCAGATTATATATTTATTTTTATAGAAACACATCACAGAAATTTTTTGGGACTTCATTTCGTGAAATAACAATATACTAGCAAGAGGTTATTATCTTGCATCCATATACATACAGAGAGGGCCGCTGTTTCGTTTTCAATGACCCACTCTGTATAATCGAATATATCATTTTTGGAATCACAAAATCGGAAGTTTAGAAAAAGTCTCATTTCACGAGATCAAAATAGCTTCATAAAAATATGAAAATATTCATATTGAAAACTAAAAAGCAAGATATGGAAACTAAATTTACTTATAGAATACAACGCAAGCTTGATTAAAAAAAAAATAGAGATATGATTAAGAAAAAGGAATTGTGATTTGATACAATTGTCGACACAAAGCATTCATATTTTCAGAAAATTATTCAATTTTATCGTTTACATTCTGGCTAACTACTATTGATCGAACTTAGTTCCTTCAATCATGCAAATATTGAAATTCATATTGTTGAAAAACTTTGGTCAATTTTTTAGCTTGGCGCCAAACCGATAAATACGGTCGTATCAAGAAAGCGATAATTAGTGGAAAAGTGAGTAAATTTGAAAAGAATTGTGTGGAGAAGTGAGAGAAAGCTGTAATTCTCAGGTGGTGATAAAGGCAGTTGATGAGATACTTCATAGTAAGAATATAAAGAAGGAAAATATAGGCTTAAAAGATTGAGGTTAAAATAAACTGAACAATAACAGAGATTGAAATCATAGGTTTTCTGCAACTGAAGCGCTAGCGAGAGTATCGGGTCGGGCGAGACCTGAATCGAGTAGGGGACCGGCGGCGGCGCAACCGTGCTCTCGACGCACAGAAGTTGCGGAACGAGATTTGGGAATTCTGAAGAGAGTGTTGTAACTCGACATCTCTAATGAACAAGGGCGATTACAAAAGAAGTAGAAGTGAAGAAGAAGAGGAAGATATTTTCGCAAAGTCAAAAAAGATAATTAGGTCACCCAATATCAAAAATAAGGGAAAAGATATGGAAGTCGAGAGTTTGAAGGCAATGTTTGAGAATATGATGGAGCAGAATAAATTGGAGATGCGAAGAAATACGGAGGAAGTGAAATTGGAGATGAATAAATTGAGGAAGGAAATGCAGGTAAGGGAAAGTCAGTGGGAAAATGAAAAGAGAGAACTAGAAAGTAGAATAAGGAATTTGGAGGATAAAGTAGACCGAGAAGGAAGATTGAAAAGGAAGAATAATATAGTTGTGAAAAAATTCAAAACAAGTGATGGAAATGAAAGGGAAATGATCGAAAAATTCATCATGAGGAACTGAAGATAAAGGTAAACATAGCTAAGGCATACAAAATAAATCGAGGAAAGGAAAATGAAATGATAGTTGCTGAAGTTGAAAGCTGGGAACAGAAACAGAATATAATGAGAAAGAAACAAATGTTAAAGGGAAAAGATATCTTTATTGATAACGATCTGACATCTGACAGCGAAGGAGAGGCAGATACGAAATCAGATTGTGGAAATAAGCAAGGTGGAGAAGAAAAGGGGAAAGAACGTGAGGGTTGGATACAGAAAATTGTTCATAGAAGAGAAGGTTTTTGTATGGGATGAAAGATAACAAGGTGTAAAGGAACAAGAAGTTCTGAAGAAATCTGACCTGGGTCAGAATTCAAAAAACCAATAGGGATAGATAAAGGACGGCTGATTATTAAGATGAAGACAAAACGAGGAAAGGAATCTGAGTATAGGAAAACACAAATGGAAGAAATTAGTAAGGAAACTAGAGAAGTAAAAGAGAAAAAAGGGAGAGATAACTGGAAGTTGGCAACCTGGAATGTGAGAGGTATAAAAGGCAGAGAAGACGAGCTGATACAGGAATTGGAGAGGTACGAGATAAAAATATTAACGGTGACAGAAACAAAGAAGAAAGGAATAGGAGAGCAAGTGATGAGGGGTGATCAAATAATGATTTACGGAGGAGTGAAATATGAACAACATGGAGCGGCAGGCGTGGGATGCATAATTGACAAGAATTGGAGAAAATATGTGGAAAACTGGCAGGTATATTCGGAGAGACTATAGAGGGTACGTCTGAGGAGAGAAAAATCCGAGTTGTGGAACATAAAAGTAGCATACGGACCAAATGAAGACGCAAAGGTGGAGGATAAGAACAAATTTTGGGAAGAATTGAACATGGTAACAGAGGAATGCAGGGGAAAAATCGTGGTGTGTGGAGATTTTAATAGCAGGGTTGGTATTGGAGGAGAAAGAAATGGGATCATGGGTAAATATAGAGAAACAAAGAAAACGAACAACGGAGAAAGACTCACAGAGTACTGCAGGATGAATAATATGATAGTTTCGAATACATTCTTTGAGCATAAAGATGTACATAGGTACACAAGGCATGGACATAACGTTGACGATAGATCAATAATAGATTACTTCTTAGAAGAAAGAGATAATAGAAGGGACATCGCAGATGTAAGAGTGCACAGGGGAGCAGAAATAGGAAGTGACCATTATATGCTTGTAGCAAAGATAATGGGTGAAGTAAAAGAGAAGGTCGAACATAGGCAACTTAATGAAGGATATGAAAATATAAAAAGTTATAAACTGAGAGAAATGAGTGTAGCAGAAGAATACAGGAAAGATGTAGAAGAGAATATGACTAGGGTGGAAATAGGAGTTGAGGCGGGAGTGGAGGAAGTATGGGGAAGGTTAAAGAATATACTAATGGAATCAGCAAAAAGAGTGTGTGGTAGTGTTAAAATTGGGAGAAACAGAAGGGGCACAGCCTGGTGGAGTGACAACTTGAAGAGACAAATTAAAATGAAGAAAATATTATATAAGGAATATCTGAAGAATGGAAATGCATGTAATTATCGGAAATATAAGGAACAAAGGAAGAGAGTTAAACAAGTAACATTGGAAGAAAAGGAGAGAAGTTGGAGAGATTTTGGAAAGAGAATGGAGAAAAATTACACGGAAAATAGAAAGCTTTTTTACAGAGTCATGAAAAATATGAAGAAGGGGGAGAAGGTTGACAATACATCGATAAAGTGTAAAAGAAACAGATTGCTTGTGGGAGAGAAGGAAATAATGGAGAGATGGAAGGAACAATTCATTGAATTACTGAACGGAAATGAAGTCAAAAAAGAAGATACACAAAAAAAAGATTAGCGATGGGAGGACGACGGGGAAGACTTGATAAGCATTGAAGAGGTTAAGGTAGCTCTCAGAAGAGTCAAGAATGGAAAAGCTGCAGGATACGATAGAATTACACCGGAAATGATGAAGAACATGGTATAAATAAATAAAAAAGGTATAAATGTATTCAGGGAAATATGTCAGAAAGCATAGAATTCAAAGGAAATACCACAAGATTGGAAAATGGCGATGATAGTACCAGCCTACAAGAATGGGGATAGAAAGAAATGTGGTAACTATAGAGGTATAAACTTGCTAAGTACAGCTCTCAAAGTATACGAAGCGATATTGGAAGCTTGAACTGTGTTATTGTCAGAAATATGAAATCGGAATTATTTGAGACAAAGGAGGGACTGAAGCAGGGTGGAGTGCTGAGTCCGACATTGTTTATAGTGTTTTTGGATGAGATAATCAGGGAGGCAAAGGAGAGAACAGAGAAGCTTACAATTGGTTTTAAGAACTTAAGAAGAGTTGTAATATCAGAATGTGCCTTTGCGGATGACATCGTATTGATGGCGGGAACAAGGAGGAGTATACAGGGAAATTTGGATATATGGAATGGAATACTGAGAAAATATGGGATGAAAATAAATAGAAGAAAGACAAAAGTGATGGAAGTGAACGATGAACGGGAGGATGATTGGAGATTGGAAATTGAGGGAGAGGAAGTTGAAAAGGTGGAATGTTTCAGATATTTAGGAGTGAACACAGAAAATACGGGAAGCCGAGAAAGGGAGATTAACGAGAGAATTGAAAAAGCCGGCAGATTATACCACACAATTAATAAGAAATTCCTAAGAAGAACTGAAGTCGAAGAGAAAACTAAAATGACCGTGTTTAAGTCGATATTAAGACCTGTTCTGTCGTACGGATGTGAAACTTGGAACACAACAAAGAGAATGAGGAGTAAACTACAGGCAGTGGAAATGAATTAAATTTTTGAGAGGAGTGAAGGGGGTTACAAGGATGGACAGAAGGAGAAATGAGGACATAAGAGGTGAATTGGGGATAAAATCATTGGAAAGGTTTGTGGGTGAGAGGCAGTTGGGATGGTGGGGATACTTACATCGTATGGAGGAGGAGAGACCAATCAAACAAATATGGGAGGCAAAAGTCGAGAAAAGGGCAAAAAGGGGAAGACCGCAACAAACATGGGAGGATATGGTAGAAGAGGAAATAAAAAAGAGATGGAAAAGCGTCAGGGAAGCTGAGATGATGACATCAAATAGGACAGAATGGAAGAAATTTATTGAATCAAATTAAAATTATTCTTAAGTTAGAAAATGTAGATAATGAAACCCATACACCGAAAGGTAACAAATGGGATACAGATTATAAATATATATTGTTGAAAAAAGAGGGGATGGTAATTGTAATAACTTTCTCATTTATCTATAAGATTAGTAATGAAATGTACAATTTCAAAATATCATAATAGTACTGTTTATACTTTATTTATAAGAAATATGATGTGATATGATTGAAAATTCAATTTCATATTCTCCTTCTGCCTAACAAATGAATTGATTTTTCATTAAATTAAAATTATCTGATTTATAAATGCACACTGAATTCACACAGAAGAGCCAGACCTTTATTGTGTACCTATTTAATTTCAATACACCATCAAAGACTAATCAGATTATGTAAAACAATCATCAAGGCGTCGGCGCATATTCGTGTTATAACAAAAATTCGGAAGTGCTTAGTGCTTAGTAATCCACAAAAGTAATCGCGAGCACTTCAGTGCTCGGGAGCACTTTCGGGATTACTAAGCACTAAGCCTTTTGTCAAAGTGCTTCGATTACTAAGCACTAAGCACCGATTTTAAAAAGTGCTCGGGAGCACAGTGTTCGGGAGCACAAGAAGGCTTCAAGTGCTTTCGAAAGCACTAAGCACAATGCTTTGGCACAGCTCTGGTTCAAATTAGTCTTATCGACGCTTCAACTGAGGGTAGATGTCATAATTTTAACAGAAACATGAAATATAGTAGATGTCAGTTTGTATAAGGTACAGGGTTATATTGAATATTACAATCATAGTCATTTGAACCAAAATAATGGAATGATAACATATGTTAGGGAAGATCTATAACATGAAATAGAAATTTTGAATTTAGGTGAAATAAAGGTTCAGATTACGAATATACATAAGGCAGATAAACAAATAAGTATTTTAAGTTACTCACTAAACGGCCATAATCCATTTTTTGATATAATGTAATAAAACCTATTTTTGTACTTAATGGACTCTTTATTTAATATCAACTTTACATGTTTCGCCTTGTTGGGGCATCTTAAGGAGCTCTACAAAAAGTAAAGAAGAAATGGACATGTGATCTCCTTGCAACAACAAAATGGGGACTCACTTGTCGAAAAATACAGGTATCAAGTATCATATAGTTCTTGTCTTTTTCACAATATCAAGAGGATTGAATAAAATTTCCCTGGTTTAATTCCAATTCCAACAGAATGAACTCTTTCTCAACTACAATAGTCATAAACTGTATCGACAGCGTCATACATCTGACATAATTGAGAATTCACAGAATATCGAACAATGACATGACATCTGACATATGCAACGGCAACGTTCCGAAAAACAATAGACAAAACGAATAATATTATATCAGACTCTCAAAAATGGGGTGATAGCTGAGGTGGGATTCCACTTGTGTGTTATGGCATTTATAAGGAAATAATTTTAAACTTTTTGCAATGTCATATATTACCATCAAGTCAAGCAGGTTACCTCTATCTAAGCTCTGTAGAAGTTCCACATTTTCATCCTTATCAAATTCATGGTTGTTAACTTTGAGATGTTTTCCAAAGGAACTTTCGTCGTTGTAGTTCCTTATGTATCTCCAATGTAAAATGAATGTTTTTATGTAGTGAGTTGAATAACTCCAACAAAACCCAAATAAGATCTGTGCCACCTGTAAATATGATGATTTTCATCATCCACATATCTGTAATATTTGAAAATGTGACGTATTATGGGAGTTCTCAAATTAAATAATATTTCCTCCAAATGATCCATAAAAATTACAACGACAAAAGTTCCTTTGGAAAACATCTCAAAGTTAACAACTATGAATTTGATAAGGATGAAAATGTGGAACTTCTACACAGCTTAGATAGAGGTTGTCACATCTCTATTATAGGTTAGGGTTGTCATTCATAACACGATTAGTGGAAGACTGCTTTATTGAACATATTCTATTTATCAGTCCATGCGCAGGTACACTCCATATAAGAAACATATAATATAATCAAAGCAATAAGTTATTCTAAGAACAAATACAACTTCATAACATCTCCCTTTTTTTTTAAATTAAAACATAAATCTATCAGGTTTCTCTATAACTCTACCATGCATTGTCGTATTAGGTATACAAAGTATTATCAGAAATCGAATCTTCAAATATATCATCAGGAGAAATATGAGAATCACCATCTCCCCTTTCAACAGGAAAAATATTTTCATTTTCAGAGGAGTTTGGTAATGTTTCAATTAACCTACTATTTCTAGTAATCGTTGAACCATTTGATTTCTGCAAGATATATGATCTGCCATTTAGTTTTAAATTTATCCTGATATCTGACATTTTCATTGACTTCAATAGGTTTTAGAATTTTACACTTTTTATCATAATTTACTTTCTGTTTCTGCTGATCTAGTTTTATTTTATCATCAAATTTTTTGAACTTTACATATTTAGGCTCCAGATAGTTGTCAGTAGTCGGTAATATATCTCGCAAATTGCGCGACATCAATAACTGTGCTAGTGAAAATGCACATTCTAAAAGACTATTTCTATACATAAGCAAAACTAAGTTTGAATCTGGTTTTTCATCTAAAGCTTTGTAAAACAATTTTTTCACCGTTTCTTTTTGTCTCTTTACCATTCCGTTTGATTGAGGGTAGTTAGGACTAGCAGTTATATGTGTGAAATCATATACCTCAGCAAAATTCTTAAATTCCAGACAATCGAACTGAGGTCCATTATCTGATATTAATATTGCCGGAATACCCAATCTACCAAAAATTGATTCTTAATGTTTAACAACTGCTTTTGAATGTGCATTGTTTTCTTACGATACCAATTCAACCCATTTCGTGTAATAATCAGTTACAAGTAAATACATAGTATGACCTAAATATAATATGTCACATCCAATTTTATACCAGGGTATTTTTGGTATATCATGGTATATTAAGGGTTGCCTTTGTTGAGACACCCGGTGTGTTAGACAAATTCGACAATTAAGAATAGTATCTTCTATTTGCTTACACATGCCTGGCCAATGAAAACAATCATTTGCTCGACTCTTACAATTGGTTGTACCACAGCTTATGGGAAAAACCTCTCGAGTTCTGAAGAGTGCTGGGCTACAAATTGCTATTAACAGTTTTCATTTTATCCAGATTATCAAAGTGCTGCATTAATCTTTCGATGAACCAAACTTGATTGGAAGCCTCATTGGTGATCCAATTGTGGGATAAAACTTTTTTTCGGACGGAAATGGATTGACGAATTTTAGATGATATTTGCGTTTACATTGAAAATTATGGTTCTCCAGGAACTAGTTCATCATTTAATCGAAATCCCAATCTGACTTAATATCATAATTCCCGAATCATTGATAAATATGATACAAAGAATAGAAGTGACCCTAGAGGGGATTCCTGTAAAATTCCCGAATCCAAATAAACTCATCTTAGAGAACGGCGCAACATGAAACTCTCAAAATGATACCACTAGTACGATGAAATATCCAATCTAGTAGTGAAGGTTCAACTCCTAGTGCATTTAATTCAGTAATTAGCAACCAGTCATAAGCTTTTTTGAATTCCACATACGCGAAACGAACTCTTGACTATACTTTTACGTATAAACGATTTAAACCGCAAAGTCGAGCTTAAAGGACCTTCCTTTATAACTTCTCAAAAAATGTCATACAGACCAAACACTATTAGAATGAAATCTCAGGCAGAACTGCATCGCAAAAAATGCCTCATAGGTTTAGGAATATAATTGATTAGAATATGATATATTCGAATGCACCTGTTGAAAATGAACTTTTTGTAAAGTTTCTTTTTGACAAGTACGCGAGATCCAAGGTATAGTCCAGACACATCTAAAATCGTTTAGATGTTAACTCAATTAGGTATTATAGATGGAATGTTTTGGGTAGAAACTTTAAATTTATGCTCACAAAGTGGATACTGTAAAATATAGAGAGAGCCCTTGGAACCTAGACTAACGTTATACTATAAAATCTGGTTCTAATTACGTTATAAGTATAAAAGCTGAAATTCAAGTTATTCAGATAAGTGGAAAAAAATCCCAAATGAACAAATATTTTAGGAGTGGAAACTCCTCGTCAGACAGTGAACATTTTCAGGTGTAAGTCTTCACGTCTTGACGCTGAAATATATTCGTTACTATTCAATTACATATGTGTTCAATTTCGGTTCATTTTTGCATTCATGCATTCAAATTACAATCAATGTTTCTAAGTAGGCTTACGCTATTTACTCAAGGTCTTTAGAGTGTATTTTAGAAATTTGTCAGGCTATATGTACTGAGTGGCAATTTTTGATAATATACAATACGTATGAAAATCATCGATAAGAATTGGGTCCGTGAAGTTAGCGAAAAATTGGAAGCACTTATTCTGGAAATATGTCAAATAATTAGTGCCTTATTAGTGCCTATTAGTCAGTGACGGCTCGTGCCCTCGAGATGTGGGTCGGCCACACTCCGGAAAATTACGAACGTATATATCAAATTTATTAAAATTCATTAGTTCCAAAAAATGAAGTGATGAAATGTCTTTAAACCAGAATTTCACAAAAAAGCCGTTTCATTGAGGAATTATCCGTGAGCTGAATTTCGGAATCTATTTTACGTTTTCGACGTCTAGCACTCGGTGGCATTACTTCTGGGAGTTTTTCTACTTCTGAATATAAGCGAATGAAATACTCATCTTCTGTGCGAAATTTTTTCAGAGTCGATAATAAAGAAGTGATTCTGGCGTTGCAATAAGTTATATCTGATAACTTAAATTAAAAGAGTGGAGAATGAACAAAAATTCGAAATCATTCAACATTTTCCTCAGACCGGTAGCTTCACGTATTGTAATATCATCCCATTCATCTAAATTGTCGCTGATATGATCAAAAACTTCAATTAATTCTTCTCTCTTATCGAATATTGTTTTTACAGCGCGAGATTTGAAATTCCAATGAGTTTCCGAGCTAGAGGGTAATCTTTTTTTGCAAATTTCGTCTAGAATATTAGTGCGTTTACTTGATTTAGTGAAAAACGACGAAAATCCTGAAAGATTCGAAAAAAACACGCTACACTCATTGATTTTCTTGGTCGAATCTTGTAACACTAAATTCAATTTATGTGCATAACAGTGCGTGAATAGTGCTTGAGGAGCAATTGTTTTTATTCGCGCTTGTAACCCATTAATTTCCCCCGCCATCACAGCTGCCCCGTCATATGTTTGACCTACTAATTTAGTCGCTAAATTGAAATCTTTAAAATTGTCCAACAAGGTATTGAAAATATCATTCGCGGTTCGACCTTTACTAACATCGAAAAAACCCCAAAATCGTTCGGATATTTTACCTTCTCGAACGAAGCGGAAAATTACTGACATCTGACAAAAACATTTAACATCCGTTGTTTCGTCTATTTCCCAAGAAAAGCACGCAGAATTATTTATTTCCTCGCGAATTTTCTCCCTCAAAATTACAGAACTTTTGAAATCAGGATGTTTTCGAAGTTAGGAATATATTAATTATATTTTCATGATCAGAAAATCAATACCTAACTACTATCGAACGGCATGAATAAGTTCTTTTCTGATTGAGACGTAATGTCCTATAATTAACCATTCATTTGAATATATTAATTATATTTTCATGATCTGAAAATCAATAGCTACTATCGAACGGCATAAATGAGTTCTTTTCTGATTAAGACATAATGTCTCATAATTTAATAAAAATATAAATAAATACATAAATTAACCATTCATTTAATTATCAAATATTTGAAATAAACTGTGGAAAGTTGCTGCTTGACGCTCTGCAATACGATAACCGGCCAGCCGACCCTGTGTATTGGGAAGCGACCTTACATCGAATTGTTGTGCCGTTCTATTGAGTGGTCGTATTCTGGGCGTATGTCGTAGTATCTTTTCCTTTACGTAGCGCTCTCGGTAGCGCTGGTTCCGCCATCGGCTCTTGGCCGACCTAACGTGATGAGATGCTTTCAGTGACATTCCAGGGGTTGCAATTGTATAATTGTAACATTTGTGTTACATTTCAGACCTAATGTTACGGTGTTACGTACAATTCTGGAATAACCTGTTTGGGGTGATGTTACGAAAAGTAACCATTTACGATTGTGGTTTGTTACAATTTATGAAAGGGAATAACAACGCTGGATGCTTTGGAAATCGAATATTAGGTGGGTCCGTAAGAAAATATTAGCCGGTATAAGCTATATTTTCCTGTTCTGAGTGGAAATATTCATTACCGAGGGAATTTGGATATCGAAATCGATAACTCCGATTGAGTTTGAATGAATTGAATATCTAGAATTATTTTCTATTTCCCGATAATTTTTGGGTCGGCCCGGCCGACCCTGCCGACCCTGACGAGCCGTCACTGCTATTAGTGCAGTGTAAAGTTCTACAAACACCATTGTATTTTTTGAGAAATCGGCATTTGAAGTGGTTGGTGCTAACTTCGCACTTAGCACCAACATTTTCGAATTGGGGAAAAATTGCTATGCCACTAATTAGTGCCTAATTAGTGCCTATTAGTGCTTTTAGAATCATTATAAAAAAATAAATCATTTTCAAGATATCGCTGATTATTTCCTTTGGTGCCAACTTCGCACTTAGCACCAACATTTTTTAATTACCCAAAAATTTTTGTGCCTCTGATTAGTGCTTGATTAGTGCCTTTTGGTGCTTTCAGAATCATCATAAATAAATATACTGTTTTCAAGATATTACTGATTATTCCCTTTGGTGCTGACTTCACACTTGGCACCAACATTTTCATAAAACCCAAAGATTCCTATACCACCAATTAGTGCTTAATTAGTGCCTATTGGTGCTTTTGGAATGGTCATAAAAAAATATACCGTTTTTAAGATATTACCAATTATTTCCTTTGGTGCTGACTTCGCACTTGGCACCAATATTTTCAAATCACTCAAAAATTTCTATACCAGCAATAAGTGTTTAATTAGTGCCTATTGGTGCTATTGGAAACATTTTCAAAAAATATTTCGTTTTCAAGATATCGTTCATTATTTATTTTTTTTACCATGTCGCCATCTATGGCGTATTATGGGAGTCATTTTTATTAGTTACCTCTTCATGGCCATCTGACACTGTTGCACTTTCGCCAGTAGGATTGCATTAGATTTATAACAAACTTAGCGAATGGTAAAGACAATAACGAATTCATTATGTAAGTTTTTTATATAGTCAGCTTGTAAGCAAACTTATATAAGTAACAAAATTTGAAAGTTGACAAAAATTTCATATAGACTAAAACGGCCAAATAAAATTTACAGGTAGTTTTGCCGCCTAGGATTGAGAAACTGTCGGAAGATATTAAATGATGGGTATGAGTATACATCTGCTGTTTGTTCATTCAAAATAAATCATCCTCATCGTTTAGTATCTTCCGATAGTTTGGAAATGCTAGCCGGCATACCTGTACATTTCATTGGGTATTTTAAAGTCTTTATAGAATTTCTGTCAATTTCAAATTTTGTTACCTATACAGGTTGTTTCAAAATTCAGTTTCAAGATTTCAGGTTCCTATTTTTCAAGTCAAAATAAGACTTTTTTCATAAACATGCATCTGCAAACGCTTCGTTATCGAACTATAAAGAGTTGAAGTTTCAAGATTTTTCTTCATACTCGTAGCTCTTTCAGTTTTCGAGATATTAAGATCAAATTCGAAATATTGGTAGGCTAGGTTTCAATTTTTTAGGCAATGTTCAAGGAAACTTGTAATTTCACGAACTAAATACGTAAAGTCTTTTGCTTTCTCTGTGATAATATAGGTTCCTACCTTTCAATGAAAATTTCAAATAAATGGTGCAAATTACAGAAAATAGTTTTTTTCTCGATAACATTCGCAGATATGTGAAAATCATAAGGGACAAAAAGATGTATGAACAAAATAAGGAATTCAATACATTTGACAGTATCCACCAGCGGCGTACTACAAAAGAGTTTATGGGGCGAAATAGGGCTAGACCCCTGAAAAATATCTCTTTGTAGTTTGTTACAATCACTCGGCAGATTTGAAGTTTACATTTATAATTGAAACACATTTTTGGAATGATGGATAGTGAATAAATGAGAATACTCACGAAGCAGAGTACGTCTACTTATGTGTAGGAATATATTCAACTTAGGATATAGTGAGATCAAAATTAAAAAACCACAGAAGATATACACGATTGGTTACATCCAAAAATTTGAAAAGTGATTATATTGAAAAAATATAATACTGGATGATGTATCCCAAAAAGTAACCCAAATTCTAAACTTTATCTTGATATGTAAAAACAGAGATCTATGAAGAAAAAAACTAGAAAAATCCTGAAACTTTAACGCTCTTAGTTCGGTAACGAAACGTTTACGGACACATGTTTATGGAAAAAGTCTTATTTTGACCTGAAAAATCCGTCCCTGAAATCTTGATACTAAATTTTATAACAGTTTACAGTACTGACCGCCACTTGACTAGGGACACCTGTTTTTCAACATTCATGATTGTGATAATTATGAATATACAGTATTTGTACATTGATTGAATGAAAATTCTCATATTACTTTGTTGTCTAAGATTTCATCTTGTGGAATCCGATAAGGAATAGAAATAAAATATAAAAGCTGTCATTTTCACTTTCTACTCCAATTAATGTGGACTGCTAATTTGATTCATCAGAGATACTCGATGATATACATATTTTTTTTATGTTGTTGTATCTTAGCTGAAAATTATCAATTGTTTTACTAGATTTTCAAGAAATAAAATATCGGTTGCAATGAGAAGAAACGTAAAACTTATTCAGTGGCCATAGTTAAATTTTTCATTGTAACTGATTATATGTTCAGTCTCTCTTCGGTTGAATAATATCATAATGAAGATCAACAGAAGGGTATATTCATATCAGACGTATTCAAACAACGCTAGTACTTAAGAAATGTTTTAGTATGAAATATGTTCAGAAATGCATTGTTTCATAAGATAATCGAAAAATATATTTCGAAAATAATATAGATATTTCTATCAAAAATAACAAAATAAATATAATATAAACTTCCACTTAAAATAGACATTAGGAAATAAGACTACCAAAAATATTTCATACAAAAAACCTATGAATGAAATAAACCCCCTCTGAAAACAGATATTAGGAAACATACCTATAACAAAAATATTGAATATAAAAAATCTATAAATGAAAGTAACTCCCCCTCAAAACAGACATTACAAAACATACCTACCTAACAAAAATATTTTTACATAAAAAATCTTCAAAGTAAAACTAGTGGCACGAAATATTTTAATAGATGTTCAAATAGTATATAATAATAAATGAGGGTTGACCACAATGTCATTCCTCACGTTGTTATAATCTTTCAACAAGTCGTTCTATTCCTCCCATTGACCATCATTTCGCCTGCAGAATGAATTATAATGACCTATTCCAGTGGCAATACAGGGAGCTTTAAAATCAGCTACCCCTCTGAGGAAGTAACTTTTATCATTAATTTTCAAACTCAAGGCGATTTCACTGAGACTGACAGATTTGGAAATATCAGAATCAATTAGTAAATAATCAGCGTATGTTTTTTGGGAATGCAACGCATTCGAACATTTGGGACATTTTAAATTTGAAGGAGGCGATAAATCAATAGATGTTTGCAACCTTTGGAATCCGGTTCTCTTAAGATGATCAGCAAGTATTGGTATCAAATTCATATTTTTGGTTTTCACAATTTCAGAACAGTTATCACAGACAGAGGTTTCTATTGCACCAGGACAAGTTTTCAACATATGTTAAGCAATAAACGTAATGTTACAATTAATATCTATTATAACAACACCGTTAATCATTTTGCTCCCTTTAAATAATTTACTTTCCTCAAGAACCTCACATCGGAGTTTGTAAGTACTACGCTTTCTGCCGTTTTTTTAAAAAAGGGAAAGAAATTTGAAAAAATTGCAAACGGAATCAGAGCCTTTCACATATAGAGCAAAGTTATTACTATCGCAAAGTGCAGAAGCAAAACCCTTCTTCAAAAGGGGAATTTTTATTTTTTTTCCTTCTCGTATCATATAAATTCTCCGAAATGAAGGAAGATGGAATTAAAAGAAAAACATCGATGATTATTTTTTTCACATATCAAAATCTGACATTCTGGTGGTTTCAATCAATAGCAATGCATTATTCTAGCCAATCATTTGGGATTATACTGATAATTTTTTACAAACTATAGTAACCAATCAAAATACTTAATTTTGAATCATGTGTCAAATTTCATCCAATCACCTATGGATTACAGCGATAATACCCTACATGTGGTGTTTTCAGTGAATAAAAATTAATAATTATTAAACGTCAGATTGACAATAAATTTTTTGAAATCTACAGAGTGAAAAATTATTGTATCGAATACCCCTCAAGCCTTGATAAATCCTCAAAATTTTGTCATAGAGAATCCTTCAAGCGTATTGCTTAAGGATAATAGATAATATTATCAAGCAACCCGTTTTCAGCATTCTCTATGATGAAATTATCTCGGTATTATCAAGGCCCTTGGGGTATTACTACTGATAACACTGCTTCCTCATCGATAATACCTTGTATATATTGAAACGTCAAAATTTTACTTTGAATATGGCGCTATCGACAGCTTCGAGGTTTAATGAAAAATGAACACAAACCGATTCAGTAACATCGTCCAAGAGAATATTGAACATTTAAATTGTTGAAAAAAATAATCTGCCCGAATACAACTCGTTCTTCAAATTTTATCACATAATTTTTTATTTTCATGAGTCAAACTTGTTTATTTGGATCAAAAATATTCAAACAAACCGAATTTAGATTATTAATCGGTTTGTTTTCATGTTTTTGCCAAATAAACAAGTCTTCGTCTTCATCACTAGGGTTCCAAGTTTAAGAAATAAATTTTCCCTGTGAGAAATCAATTTCTCAATGATTGCATTATTATCTAAAGCACTTTTTCTCCCGGCCATATTTACCCAACCGAATTTTATCACTAATAACGAGAATGTGTAATTATTGGAGTATTTGACTAAACATGTTAGCGCTCTGCGCATGATTTTATATGTAGTCACATGAAACGCATTAAATGACAAACAAAAGACCTACAGCTGTTGCTGTTAGTAAAAAATATCATCAAAGGTTACCCATACCTTTCCTAATTATACCTAACTGCAATAAATTCCCTCAATGGTGCATACCGATTTCGAATGCTAACAAATAGGTCATAATTCAATAAATCTGTCGGCATCCCTTTGAAATCGAGTTGCATGCCGTCCACTGGGTATTGAGTCGGAAGAAGGATGCAAAACACTTAAACAGCATTTCTCTCGGCATTTCTTATAATTATTTGTCATATTCATTTCATAACACAAAGAAATATTCTGAAAGTTTTAATGGAAAAGAATCTACTTGCATGATGAATCAGAGAAAACTGGCCAAAAACGTGTACAAAAACCTAATCTAATTAGAATAGGTTATAATGCTTGGTTTTATTCTCTTCATGAAAAGACCAACATAATAGAATAGAATACTTTATGTTTACAGTTGTTAAGGAATCAATTCTTCCTTTTTGAGTGCCACACTCTTGGAGAGAAGATCTGGACGTTATAAGGGCGAATTCGAAGTTAAAAATGAAGATCTTTGAAAACATCAACATTTTTCATATTGTATTATCTTTACTTAATGCAAAATAATTTGTTCAAAAGTCTAGAACTGAACAGTTCCAAAATATCGCAAACGACTAAAGTGAAAGCATCAATCTATCAATCTACTAATCGATTACAATGTTTCAGATCATGTAGTGTGTATGACGCTTTAGGAAATATAATTCCTAATATGAAGAGAGATAAGAATACGTCAGTATTCTTCCAAATCCGGAGATTTTCAATGGCGCGAAATTCAGTTATTTCAATATTTTGCATCTACACAATACCTATACAATAATTAGACGAACTAATTCAATACATTGATAGGAAGTTGTAAATTTCATGCGTTATTCTCGGCAATAAATTGACCTTTCGCTAAATATGATATGAAACTTATTCAATATATTGGATACTGGCGATAATGGCAGATGGCCATAAAGAGGTAACTAATAAAAATGACTTCCATAATACTCCATAGATGGCGACATGGTGAAAATAAATAAATAATCAACGATATCTTGAAAACAGCATATTTTTTAAGAATGGTTCCAAAAGCACCAATAGGCTCTAATTAAGCACTAATTGGTGGTATAGAAATTTTTGAGTGATTTAGAAATGTTGGTGCCAAGTGCGGAGTCAGCACCAAAGGAAATGATTAATAATATCTTGAAAACGGTATATTTTTCATTACCATTCCAAAAGCGCCAATAGGCACTAATTAAGCACTAATTGGTTGTATAGGAATCTTTGGGCTTTGTGAAAATGTTGATGCCAATCGTGAAGTCAGCACCAAAGAGAATAATCAGTAATATCTTGAAAACAGTATATTTTTTATGATGATTCTGAAAGCACCAATAGGCACTAATTAAGCACTAATTAGTGGCACAAAAATTTTTGGGTAAATGAAAAATGTTAGTGCTAAGTGTGAAGTTGGCACCAAAGGAAATAATCAGCGATATATATTTAAAATTGTTTATTTTTTCAAAATGATTCTAAAAGCACTAATAGGCACCAATTAAGCACTGATTAGTGGCATAGCAATTTTTTCTCAATTTGAAAATGTTGGTGCTAGGTGCGAAGTTAGCACCAACCACTTCAAATGACAGTTTCTCAAAAAATACAATGGTGCTTGTTAAACTTTACACTGCACTAATAGGCACTAATTAGGCACTAATTATCTGACATATTTCCAGAATTAGAGCTTCCAACTTTTCGCTAACTTCACGGACCCATAAGAATTCAATTAAAGCTTATTTGTCAATACCTCCCTTCTCTATAGATTGAACACATCTAATCAGAAAATAATATCTTGTTACTATGAGATCATCGACTTCAGCGTTCATATTACGTTTACGCTCGCCGCTCACAAAACATGAATTTCAACATTTTCTGGTGGGAGTTTCCACTATGTAAAGTCTGTTCATTGGGATAGCATCTTTCAAGGGTTGTTCAAGTAACAAGTATGAATGTCAATTCCTATACTCATGACGTAAATAAACCCCTTTGAAGTTGTCACTTTTTGAGGTATCTGGAATTGGGTTTCCACCAGGCAAACTATCTGTCGTTTGAGAAACATCTTTTGGTAGTTCCTTT
Organism: Harmonia axyridis; assembly: GCF_914767665.1. Taxonomy (NCBI): domain Eukaryota; kingdom Metazoa; phylum Arthropoda; class Insecta; order Coleoptera; family Coccinellidae; genus Harmonia; species Harmonia axyridis. The sequence goes on from NC_059508.1 coordinate 7,190,257, forward strand.
GAATGAAATATAATAATAACATACCTACTTTGAAGGAAACATGAGTAATTCGAAAAGTACTATTGTTGGGGAGAAAATTCAGTTTATTTTTTGTTTTAAATTATTAGAAGAGGTAGTTTCCACAACACCCAGGAGGTACTACCGTGAAGCGTTACTTTTTAATGGGTAGTTCGCCAGTAGCCCTATTTTCCCAAAAACAATTGGTATTCAACCAGAAATAAAAATTACAAAACATAAACTCTTATCTAGTTGATAAATGAATAAAATGATATATCTCTGTTCATACTATCTGGAGAGTTTGTAATTTTCTTTTTTTAGGGAGGTGTTTAGATGAATCTGAGGGTGAATCGGTCTTTTTGGATTCAATGTTAGAGTTGGTCTTCTCTTTTCTATAATCATTTAATATTATATTCGCGAACACTGACAGCAAATGAAATAAAATTTTCTTATAGTCCTTTCCACATAAACAAGTATTTTGAAATTCTTCAAAAGCGTATTCTGTCTGAATACTCAGAAATGTTAATTTTGAAAGAATATATTTTTGATCAACCGCTCGTAGAAAGTTCGATTCTAAGGAACTATCATTTAAAATCACCTCGAAAATAGCACACATATGGAGAAAAATTATTCTGACATGAATAGTTGGAATTGATAGACCTCCTCTCTGCAAACTATCAAAATATTCACTATCAACGGAACTTCCTTTCTCTTCTACAACCAGGGACAAGCAAATATTACAATCTAATTTTCTGGAAGCACTATGGGATCCATATCCTGCAATATAAATTGAGGCCGATTCATCTACAGAACACTCGATTAAATAATTAGAATTAAATATTTCATTGAATTTATCGATATTTAATGTGTCCTCATCAAAAGTAAAACTACACGACCCATTCATTTCTAAAGAAAAGTTTTTTTTTATATCGTCAAGGGAAAAAGTTGATCTATTGCATTTGAATATTCGCTTTACTCTAATTTTCTTTTCCGCATTCAAAACTGCATCCAATGATACATTATAATTACAACCATTTAAAAGTCTGTAATTGCCAAAACGCTTTTCAAGTTTTTCGGTGGTGAATTTACCCGGTAAAAAATATTCAATGTCATAATTTGTGAAACTATACCTAATTACATCCAAAAGTGTAGCAGTACTCTGAACGAAAGCCTTGTAATTATCATTTGTGAGATGACCGTTGGAATCTAAATCATGCCATTTATTTATCCACACAACAAATTTCTCCAAAAACTTAACTCTATAATCATCATCTTCATTCGAAATCGGTTTAGAAAATTCATTTCTCCTAACGATCCCCTTTATGACACTGGTATTATTAACAATATCCCACCAATTTCTTATCAACTGCAGGAAGTCTGCAGTGTCGTTAAACCCAAAATCTTTCAAAGCAGCTATTGTGGTATCGTGAAATAAATTGTCAACTAGTGAAACTTTTTGCCTTTCGAAGCTATTTGGGAATAAAGTTTTGAAATTCAATTTGTATGCTTTCTTAATTATTGAATTTTTTTCAGCTTCGTAAACTTTTCTGACATCACTTAATTTGGCATATTTGATAAGACCTGTTTCAAAGTCAGGATAAACAAATGTTTTATCTAAATTTTTTAAATTGAACCAGTTGTTTCGAATATTTTTCATAACATGAACAAAATCATAAGACAAGAATATAGTTTTGCCAGTTTTTGAAGGATTGGGAATAAAATTTGAATTGGACAATTTCTTAAACATTGTTTGGTTTATTCTACAATTATCTGTTATTATGCATAAAATTTCAAACCCACATTTCTGAACTTGGTCAATTACACAAGTTGCGAATGGAATAATTTCACTTCCGCTTATACTGTCAACTGAAACTAATTTTACAATTTCATGAAAATTCCCAAAAGCTGAAGATATCATAAATGCCAAAACAGTTTTTGCCAAACTATCTCTGTTGGCAGCGTAGCCAATCAAATTTTTGGAGCGATAGTCCAATCTTGGAGTTATATAAATTTCGTCTATCAAAAGAACAACAACTTTTTCCCTAGGCGTTAAATTTGAGAATATATTTGATATATAATTATTGTTATGGATATCATTATTTGGGGAAACATTAAGGCCAGAAGATATTCTCTGTAAATATCTTTTATTAGGTAACATGAAAAAACCTCTCAGAAGTTCATACGTGGAGTGGGAAGTTGTATGAATCAGAAAAGCCATAATAATGGTCGATGAAGAATATCTATTTTTCTTTAGAGTGATTTGTTTTAACTGATCGATTAAAATTTCGAGATTTTTTGAATGCGGTAAATTCTTTTCACACGATACAGTTAATGCTAGGTCCAAATATTTTAAACTTTTCTCCATGAGATAATTAAATGATTCAAAAAATATGTCGGTATCACTTCTAAAGTTTTCCTTGTATCTTGCCAAAATGTTCTCTAATTGTGACCATCTGCTCAATTTCAAATCGAAAGGAAGAATCCACTTCAAATCATTGAAATTCAACTTGTTTTTACCCAGAAAAACTTGAACAACCATATTCTCATTAATTGAAATTTGAGTTTCAAGCAGAAGCGAATCCTGATTTTCCTGAACTTTCAACTGATAGAAATAAATTTTATTTTCCGCTTTGTGAACTATCCAATTAACAAGTTCTAATTTATTAGAATATTCATTTAACAATTGATCGAAATTTTGAATAATGTCTGCAGTCTCTAATTGGTGAATAATTTCATTATGTGAATCAATATAATTTTGACGCCTTTCATCGGGAGTTTTTCTTGCAGAAACAGAAGGTTTAGAAAGATATCCAGGCAAATTTGGAAAAATTGATGGAACTGCATTTTTATTTAATTTTGGATATCTGAGGAGGTTCTTTCCAATCGTGCCATCTTTACGTTTGAATACATCGTATCTAATTATTTCATTCTCTTGGAAATGAACTGAACAAACAGCTGAATTTTGGGAAGGTGACCAATTTTTACGAGGTATAGCGGAGATCCATTTCATTCTTGAATCAGGTTCCTTAGGAAATTTAAAAATAGAGACATACGTATTTTGTGAGTCGTAATTGGACTTACAACCTGTAACACAACAGCGACGAGGCATTTTCAATGTTTTTCTGGGGAGACAGGAAGAGTCAGAAACTTTGTACCAGATCACTATGTGAATTCAAGCACTAATTCACAGAATTGATACTGAATCACACTTAAAACTGATCAATATCACAATATTTCAAACACTCAGATGAACTTTATAAACAATACACACTCGGTACACAAAACCGGTAACAAGTGCAACTTGTTTGAAGAAATTATCAGAAAACCCCACACAAATCGGTGATCTGTAAGAACTAAGAATAGTTATTCCCCTTTAAGTTTTGACCTGAAAAGTCAAGTGGTACCATTCCTTCTTAAACCCCGACCTTCCCGATGCATTTCGGGTCTATAGGCCACTCAGACATTGTTGCCGCTCTTACTGTGCATGGCTTGAGTTGAAGACGGCTGTGCTAGCATACATAAGATTCTGCACGAAAATTTGTGTGTTCGGTAGCTCTGTGCAAGTTGTATTCCACATTTTTTGAATGATGCTCAAAAAAATGCTCGTGTCGATTGTTGTTAAAATGATTTCGAAATAGCAAAGGCAACGAAAGTTGTTCGTTCTCGAAGCGTTAAGAAGCAAATGGTGGCGTTTTTCTTCACGACAACTGGTCATGTGGCCATTGTGGCTCTTGAAAATCAAAAGACCGTTAATTCAGATTGTTATGAAACAATTTGTTAAGCTGAAGTTTTCGGTGAATTCGGAGAAAAAAAACCCAAAACGATGAATCATCTTGCATCATGACAATACGAGTTCACACAAATCAAATGCAACGAATGAGTATTTGGACACACAAAAATCAAATCAATAGGTCCCTGCCTTACAGCCCCAACTTGGCACCGAATAACTTCTACTTCTTTCCAGATATTGAATAAAAACTTTGTGGACAACGATTTTCATCACCCGAAGATGAGGTATAGGCCTCCAAAACGCATGTTTTTGAAGTACCATCTTCTGATTGGAAAAAATGTTTCGACTGATGGTTCAATCCCATGCAAAAGTGTATACAGGGTGGCCATTTGAAAACGAAACAGACGAGATTACAGACGAAATAAAGTTTTTCGATAGAAATGCTCGGACAGGTCGATTTCTGTTTCGAGGGGGACAACTTAAGATGTAGGTTACGGACGCATAGCGCTTCAACCCTTGCTGCTACAACCCCCACCCCCAATTTTTGAATAGGGAAGATGGGGTGAGTGATACCTCAATTTAAAGGTATTTTTATACTGATTTCAGCACAGTAATTGTTTTTTCATTTTATGCAATTAGTTCTCGAAATATTTATGCGTTAGTTAGTAAGGAAGCCACAGTCATGGTTGTTTTGAAGCTCAAAATGTCGATTTTTCACAAAACACTACAAGTGCCATGAAAACACCACTTCATTTTCGAATACTTAGTTGAGAATATTTCGAGAACTAATGCATAAAATGAAAAAACAATTACTGTGCTGAAATCAGTATGAAAATACCTTTCAAATGAGGTATCACTCACCCAAAAAAACTCACAAAAAGATGCCGTACGAACTGCGATGTGTGGATGACTCCATCATATAATGTATTTACAAAAAATATCTATCTGCCCTGTAGGAAGATAGGGTCCACAAGTATGTGAACCAGAATACTTTCAGCCTTTCTGTACAATGAATAGCCAAAAATAAATTGAGAAAATGAGAAAAAAAATGTAACTATTGTTAGCAAGAAGATATATTCAAAATTAATTCTTTGCCCAGTTTTGTGAGTTTGGCAAGTAACTTTCAAAAGCGAAAAATAGATTTCAATGCTAATATGATAATCACCAAACTGGGGAAGAATTCGCAAAAGTACCAATGACATCATCCATTCCAACTCGAATCTCTATCTTCTTATTTATTTCCTGCATTTAAGTCCTGCAAAAAATATCATCTCTTTATGCCTCAGGTTGCATAATCGTTCACTGCATTCGAAAAGATAAGTGCACAATGCGATGATGTGACTTGTTATCGAAGCAAACTACATCATTGTTTTTCTCTCTCATATTCGAATTTCATTCCCTATCGCGAAGTTTTTTTGCGATATGTACTGTACATTACTATGGGGAATATTTCTCCATATTTCGCGTTGAGTTCCCTTGGGAGTGAATCGAATTAGATCCATCTCATAAGTTGAAAATATCTTGTATTTTGGTAGTTGGAATGTTGGTTCGATTGGGTTATTTTTCTTCGTTATCCGCACGCTCTGTAATTGGCATTCGAAAATTGAATGATGGTTATTCGCTTACTGTTTACCTGTACCTAACTGTATGAATTGTGCAATAGAAAAATAACCTAAAGATATTAAACCAAATTTCCGATATCAAAATGTCTGAGTTTCAGAGAAATGTCTAATTTGTATTCCGAATTTGTACATCCTGTAAAATATAAGGTATTTTTTCAAAAACTATGCAATAGAAGAATAAGCTGAAGCTATCATCTCAATTCTAAGATTTCAGAAGGGAACATTTAATTAGTGTTCCAACCACCAGTTGATCGTTTTATCGAATTTCTTCCGATTTTTTGTCGGATATAATGGAAAATTGAATGAAACAGCGTAGACATGGGTCTGGCAATTATAATGGTAGCTTCTTGGGACACGATATTCGACCTTACCTATGTACTTTGAAAGCCTTCGATGCAATATATCAAGGTCCACAGATTTATGAGAAATGTGAAATTTGTATGAATTTAAGATTTTTGCGTGGAAATGAAGACTCATATCGAAAAATGGGCTCTTACAAATTTCACTTTTCCAAGAATATAAACTTTTTCGTCAAGTTTAAAAACCTGTACGTGGGGTACTAATTATGTATTGATAATTGGCAACACTGATAGTGCCAGGCCAGGTGAAATCTGATAGAGGCACCGTAAAATTTTACATTTTTTGTGTTATAAGTACCCCTAACGTTTTGACGTACGAGCACAATTTTTGTTGTTTACAGTAAATTGAAAATTTCATCTCTGCCAAAATATGGACTAAACTCGTGAAAATTGCCGACCTATGGAAATTACGACTCTCTACGTGGTACCAAATTTGAGAAAAATGCATCTATCAACTAAATTCAACTTTTGCCGAATGAAGCTCCTTTTGAAGCCACTGCATACATATATCGCTGGTACACTGAATTCAAACGTGGACGTAGTTCACTCACGGAAGAAGTTAAATAAGGATGTCCAAAATACGTCGATGTGCCGAAAATATTGATGCTGTGCGAAAACTGATAGGAGAAGATCGTCATGTGTTGTATCACACTGAAAGAAATAGTGTTCGTAATATCAATGAATGCCGTTCATCGACCTTACGTACGTTGATACAATGTACTTTTCATTATGCCAACGAACAAATTCGTTTAAGTTGAAATTCATGGAACGTACAGTTTCGTTGTCCCAATGAACAGGCGTTCGTTGACGGTTTTAGTGCTAACTCGGCTTTTGGATTAACAGTTCATCATAGGAATGTACACAGTACATCAACTCAATGAAAGATATTCATCCCTCCAATGAACTTGTACGTTGGCTCAATGAATCTGTTCAACATAGCCGACCACCTGCTAACAGATCTCGTGACTCACGTTGTTCAGTCGTGAACTACGGTCGTATTTCTTCTCGAACGACCCCGGTAGAATCTGATTTCGTATCGGCTGTCAGCGGAGAATCAGAACAGATTTCAATATCGATCGTACGTGCTAAATAGAAAAGTTTCAAAAGAGACAAATCAATTAATCTTCTGATAAATAATCATAATTAAGTTTGATTTATTTTCATCTATCTTCTGCATCGTCTTCTACTAGTGTTAGTGCACAAAATAATATTGAACAACTATTCGTGAAGTGCCCTGAATTCATCATCAACCAGGTGAAGCCATAGGTACATAAGGGAGGTAAATTCCCCTGAATTCCCTTCCTTGGAACCTCCTTTTTGGAACCAGATTAGCGGTGATTCGCCTAGGTTTCTTCTGCAGCCCGTTGGGGTAAGTTGCATTTCACAATTCTTTGGTTGTTCAATATTAGTAGCAAAATTCATCTGAAATTGACCGCAAACCCCTCTTTGCGGACAATTATTGGTGCCGAAACCCGGGAAAATATCTTAAAACCCCCTAAATTCAGTCTAATTGTCATTTCCGTTCATCTGATTGAATTCGTGATTTGATTGTCATTCATTAATTGGTTAGTTATTGAAAATTCATAACACGGTTATCTTATCGCGCGTCATCTGTTCATTATCTTCAACGATAAATACATTTTATTTTATTTATAAGGACCGAATCCATTAAATAAATACATCGTCTGTTCTTCTTAGATTTTTCGGAATTAATTTATACCGATATACATACCGGGGTCATTCGACAATTTAAAATGCCGTCAATGGATAAATTGAAGGCCTCTTTGGCAACATCTATCATCAAGCGCGAGAATGCATTTTCTGCGGCATCTACTCTTCTTAAATTGATAAAGGATTTGACCACAGAAGTCGATGTGGCCAACATGTGTCTGGCTGAGTTGGTCAAAGTGGAAAAGACTTTCAGGGAGGCTGATGAGTTAGTTGTCCAACCCAATTCTCAGCTAGAGGAGCCTGGTCAGATCGGATCACCATCAAAATTCGAGGCATTTTTTGAAATTTGCCTACATGTACGTGCCGCCCATAGTCGTCTAACCGCATCTACGTCTGTTAAGGCGCCATCATTGTCATCGGCTGAGCTACCTATTCCGCGGGTTGACCTGCCTTGCTTTCAGGGCAAGGTTGAGGAATGGCCCGGATTCATCGCTCTATTCGATGCCTTAGTGCATCAGAACAATTCCCTGGCGCCCGTTCAGAAGTTTCACCTCTTGGCATCTGCCATCTCTGGTGAAGCAGCATCTGTCATTTCTGGCTTTCAATTAAATTCGGTGAATTACCCTCTGGCCTATCAAGCCCTTCACTCCCGGTATCAAAACCCTCGTCGGTTGGCGAATTTTTATGTGAATCAGATCTTGGATTCACGGCCCGCATCTGTGTCTTCCTTACCACAAACGAACGCGAACCACTTACGAAATAAAAAATTATTATTTGGTTGATCGTTGTCATCAATCATACGATTATAAACCACGGCGCAGTAACCCCTCTCAGAGGCGTCACAAAATCCTACGAGTTGGTAAGACTTGGCTTTCGGGGAGAGAAGTTTGCGAGGAATGGTGATCGAGGATAGGATCTGAATTTGGGATTTGAATGCATCCCAGACTCTAGCGATATCTGGAGGAAGTTCATCATCCCAATCAATACCTGACGACCAGACTCTTTGCAAAAGGTGCTTCAGGAGAAAAGTCACTGGAGCTAAAAAACCTATGGGATCATAGATGCGAGCTATTTGGGAAAGTAAGTGTCGCTTTGTAGAAGATTTATTCAAGGGTTCAAAGCTGAAGCGAAAACAATCTCCCTTTGGATCCCATTGCAAACCCAAAATCTTCAAAGAAAAGTGTTCATCTTCCTGGTCAAATGTCAGCTGACATATGTGAAGACGGTATTCCTGCCAAAACGGAAGGGCAATTGGAAGAAAATTTTCTAAGTTCGAAATTACCCCTATTCAAAAGTTCAACTAGTTGCTGGAGCAACAGTTTGGCTCCTTCCAACGACGAATTGCCAGCAACGATATCATCAACATACGTATTTTCGAGTAGTGCTTTTGAAGCCAAAGGAAATTTAGGACCCTCATCATCAGTTAACTGAATGAGGGTGCGCAATGCTAGATATGGGGCACTATTTACACCATACGTTACTGTGAGTAACCTATAGTCTTGAGGTGCCTCATCGACTGAAAACCTCCAAATAATGCGTTGATAATCTGCATGGTCTGGCCTTATACGAATCATGCGATACATCTGTCGGATATCGGCGCATAGTGTATATTCATGCAACCGAAAACGAAGTAAAATCGAAATTATATCCCTTTGAAGTTTCTTCCCGGTAAGAAGATGATCATTTAGTGAACCTTCTTCAGAACAAGGAGATTTTGCGGAAGCATTGAATACTACACGAATTTTACTCTGACTATTCTGAGCTTTTACAACGCAGTGATGAGGAAGATAATATGAGTTTCGATTAATGCAGTCGTAAGGAATAATCTCCATATGATTGGATTCAAGATAATCCCGCATAAACTCAACATATAATTTATACAAATCGGGCGTTTTCAAAAGTCTTCGTTCAAGAGTAAAGAACCTTTGCAGCGCCAGTTCACGCATTCCAGTAAACTGCGGCAAACAACTGCGCAGGGCCCCCGCAACCGCGCGTGCAACGCGTGCACCGCACGCGGGCGCCACTCTAAAGGGGCGCCAAAACCACTTATAGATCGAATGAAGAACCGAAAGAACTAAGGTTTTTGAAAAGATTTTTTTTCCAACTTCTTTCTTGCAATTTATGCAAGTTTCCGAACGTCGCAATCGGTATGAAATAGCCTTTAGCTAGAGGAATTACTGAAATTCACTTTCGACACCATCTGTAGGAAAAATACTACAAGTTACGGAGAATTCCTGAAACTACCAAAATCTGCTTGCTGCGCTATAACAGCGAGAGGCGGCGTAATCCAAATAATAGATATTTTATTTCGCCAAGTTTAAGAGTCAAGAATTTAAATACTTTAATACCTAACTAAAAATTGAAAAAATTTGTATTTTGTGTATAATTGTGTTTTGTTTAACCGTTTTTTGTTGTGATCGAATTGAATTTTATGAAATGGTTAGGAACTTTTCCAAGGTTTTTCTAAAATACTTTTTGAATATGATAATGGGAACTTTCTCAGAACTGTCTGAGATGATTTTGTCTTTTGATCCTGTGATGAGAGAGCACATTAGTCGAGTGCAAAACTCACATTCAAATTCTTTAAGAATGACCCATTATTTAGGCTACCAGATACAAAAAGAAATCAAATTTAGAAATTAAAATCATGAGAGGTCGAGAGTCTGATAATGGGGCAAATATGCGCGAATATATAATAATAACAATAATAAAACAAACATATTGGTTTACAAAAACGCATACTCGATGCTAATCCTAGGGCATTTTTTGCGCCATGTGCAGCACACAGCTTAAATTTAACTGAAAATGATGCTGCTAAGGTTTCAAATGAAACATTGGACTTTTTTAATATTGTACAAGAACTTTATATATTTTTCTCTTCATCCACAAAAAATTTGAATGTTTTAAAAAAGCATGATCCTCAGTTACATCTAAAACCCCTAAGTGATACTAAATGGTCAAGTAGAATTGATGTTAAAGTTTTATTTTATTCAAATATGTGATAGCCTTTTAGAAATAGCAGAAAATGATACTTTCAACATAGAAACTAGACATAAAGCAAGTTCTCTTTTATTAAATATTCAATCTTTTGAATTGATTTGATATTTAATCTTTTAAATTCATTTGTAGTATAATAATTTGGTATGATGCTTCATTCCAGATTAATATTTCAAGCAAAATGATGCAAAGTGTAGCAATTGACATTAAAGTGTGCCAAAACTATTTGAAGAAGTTGATAATTTCAAAAATTATAGAGATGATAATGTTTTCGAGGAAAAACTTACTGAAGCTGGAAAACTAGTGGCTGCTCGTGAGAAAGAGCAATGTTTATGCCTTTATGAATAATTTATAGAAGAATAAATCTTAAGTTTTGAAACATCTATAGTTTCATAACAAAATTAAAACATAATGCGCTTTAAGTCGAATGCTATAATGAAATAATGAAAAATTTAAACAAATGTATTATGTAACAACTGACAGCATAAGGTTCTTAAGGCAATGACAGTTGCTGATAGATTTTTAACCATTCTACACTAAATTCTCAACAAGACCAAAAAAAAAATTTGCCGATTACCCAGCAGCGCTTTTCTCCACCTCCCCCTTTAAGGGGCGCCAAAATATGTTCGGCACGCGGGCGTTGATGACCCTTGCGGGGGCCCTGCAACTGCGAAATGGAAGCGAAACGACGTATCTACCCTCGCTGTCGCGATAGTGTTGATCGGAAAATATCTGATCACATAGTTTGTTATCATTGGATATCGGTTCTACTGAAGGCAAGGAGTCAAGTTCCCAAAATTTTTGCAGAGAAATATCTGTGGAGAAATCTGAACATGAAGTTAAAAATGTTGATATAGATGGTTTTGATTTACAATAGAACTTCCCCATTAAAATATAACCGAAAATGGTGTTCATAGCGTCAATTTGACCAGGTTTTCCAATTATCTGATCAGCCAACATGATTTTCGAAAAAACATCTGCGCCTAATAAAATATCAATCTTACCAGGGGTATGGAAGGATTCGTCGGCTAATTTTATGTGCGCTAAATGGGACCAAGCGGAAACAGGAATCGGATGAGAAGGTATCTCATCACAAATTCTGTCTAAAATTATTGCGTCTGTCAACAAAACAGGACCATTCAATTTACATGGGCGAAACATTAAAACTAAAGAACCATAAGAAGCGTTCATTTTCATGGAATTAAGACCTTTTACCTCAACATCAAGTTTGTGCCGGGGTAAACCTAACAAATTCGCAGCCTTTCGAGTTATGAAAGAAGACATGGATCCACTGTCAATCAAGCAACGAAAACGATGAAACATTCCAAAATTATCTCTGACTTCAATTAACGCGGTGGACAATAGAACTGTAGGTGTTTTATGAGAGACACCAGCGGATGCTGACAAAACTGCCCAATCAGAAGAGGTAGAAGGAGGTTCCTCTGATCCAGCGGAAGTTTCACTGGAGGGCCGTGCAAGGTGCAACAAGGTGTGATGTCGTTGATGACATTTTCGACACGTATTCACAGACTTGCAAGATCGCAAATCATGTATGTTACTCAAACAATTGAAACATAGATGTTTCTGCTTGGCGAATGAATGACGTTCTTGGGGAGTTTTTTCAATAAATTTTGAACATGAGAGAAGCGAATGGTCTTGATTACAAAGCGTACAAGTGGATTTTGAGCGTTGATTCTTATTGTCGTTAGAGAACTAGGTTCCTATGCGTTGTTTTGAATTGGAAGAACTATTTGAATCACCCGTTCTGGTATTATTAGAATTATGGGATGTACCCAGAGTGTCCATTGCAATACAATATTTATTGAGAAATTCAAGTAGAGTCTTGAATTCGGGAATCATAGAGGAACCATTTTCAAGTTCGAAGCGTGCGATAGTTGAATTATCCAAGCGTTTTATCAAGAGCATAAACACGATAAAGTCCCAAGATTCTACAGGAAAATTCATGTTTTTTAGTGCGGCCAAATTTTCAGTGAATGTACTTAGTAAATTGCGAAGTGCGGTTTGATTATTACAATTGATTTTGCCTGTGCTTTCTATTGCGTTCCAATGAGCTTGGGCTCTCAACCTTTCATTGGAAAATCTATTGACCAGCGAGTCATAAGCGATCTGATAATTATCAGAAGTCATCGGCAATGTGCGAACTAAAGATAGAGGCGGTCCTTCTAACGAGGATATCAAATAATTGAACTTTTCAATTTCAGTGAGCGATTGATTGTTATGAACAAGGGCGTCAAATACATCCAAAAATGTAGCAAATTGCGTATAATCTCCTCTGAACTTTTTTATTTCTATTTGCGGAAGTAGAATGTTAGGAGTTAAGGAATGAGGAAAGCAAGAAGCAAGACTCTGCTTGCGTGTCAAAACAGATTGCGTCGATTCATTCAAAGATTTTTCATTTGGATCAAATAATTGAGTATAAATAGTTTTGACAGAAAAATAATCATTTTGAAATTCACGTTTTATTGCTTCTTCTGAATCGAGATCAGTATCTTCACCTTGTAACAAGATTGAAGTTACAGTTTGGTGTTGTTTATTAAACTCTTCGCGAACATCATCTATCTCGGTAAAACGAATTCTAAACGAGGTTCTGAGATTAGAATCTGTTGTTGCTTTATTGGCCAAATCCAATAGTGAAGCTAATTCACCTATACACGATGTTCTCGCGAACTTAGCTCTCTTCAGTTTGAAATCCGTCATGTTTCTGTTCGATATTCACAGTAAGAACCAAAATATAATGAAATGTATAGAAAATTAATTCAAGGTAAGTCCAAAAGCAATCAATAATTTTCAAATGTGTGTGCATAAACGATTTCTAGACGACGGAAAATGAAAGGAATGAACATATGACGTTACTCGTCACCAGATGCGAGATTATAACTATGAACTATGAAATAAAAGGCACAAAAAATGTTTATGACAGCGATAAATGGGAAATGAAAACAAATTAATAAACCAAAATTATGCAAAATTCAATATCCGGCTGCGAAAAAGGACCAATGTTACGTCCGATAGCTCAGTATTGTTTGAGAGAAAAATGGACTGTATATCTGCGTGCGTTTGTAGTTGGATAGTTGGAGCGACAGCGAAATATTTGATAATAATGCAAATAATAATTGCGGTCAACAATGATGACTTACCAAATGGGGCTTCAGGTTGAAGAACAAATGGTCTCTGGTACAAGTCCCAGCTCTTCACAGGGCCCTTGGTGCGGGTTATCAGCTCCAACTTTCTGGGTTTAAAGCGGTGTAGAAAAAACACTAACAAAGGCGTAGGCGAAAAGACAAAGCGATGAATAAAGCGGGTATTTCAAAAGCGTTAAAAAATCAAGAAAAAAATGCGAAAAGTCAATTAATATTTAGAAATGTCAAGCACAATTTTTGGGCGAACTAGCGAAGTCAATCATTCAAACTATATTATTCATATGTCTCTTGCCTTCTGGGCAGAGCCATCAGTGTTGACATCGTTTACGCGCAATCCTATGATACTTCGCGGTCGCTCGAACTTCATAACTGTTTCTTGCACAAACACCAGTGGTCCAAATGTTGTTGGTATCATTAAAAAGTTTACATGGGAAACAAAATAGTGAGTCCAAATCCTTACAATAAATGAGCCCATTTCTAAAAATTCTTTCTCCATTTTTCTTGATGTTTGTGAGCCAATGTTTTTCAAATCGCCTGTTGTTCGTCAACGGATAACATTCGATGTCATCACAACAAATAGGACCATGTTCAACATACATCGTAATAGTATTATTATTTATATTCCAAGTCAATCTCTGTTAGTTTGGAGTTCATGATTTTGTCGTTTTTCTTCGTTTTCGTGATTTTGACTAACTAGATTCAAGTTTTAAATATTTTTTTTGTTCACACTCGCTATCTGTAGAACTTGAATCAGAAATATCAGAATGAGTAAGACTGACAGTTTCACTCACTTCAGTAGTACACGGTTTTTGTGGTAATAAAAACTTTGAAATATCGTAGTGCTTTATTCTGCGCTCCTGATAATTTTTTTGGTGGCATGTCTGCAAAAAAACAATCGTAAACTTAGCATAAGAATAATATTTGGATGGATGATTGATAGTAAAAATCCTTCGTTTCATTTTTTTCATACGAATTTTTTGGTAAGAAAATTATAATTATGTAAACTATAAATGGAACAGGGAACACGAACCATAATGCCAATTTTGCAAGCCCAGGATATTTTTGATTTATATTTGAAAATAATTTTTTTTTCATGTATAATTTTTTCTCAACTTAGCTGAAATACCACAATTTCTTTGGATAGAATTTAAAATATACAGAAACTCGAAAACACAGTAAACACTTAACGTAGTTTGAAATAAGTGTATACTTTTCGCCGGAATAAAAATGTAGTAATATTCAGATGTCCCCACTGTCCCCAGGAGCGTAAAAATACTGGGGGTATTTAACCCCACCCGAGATTCCCAAAATATAAAATTTCAGAAATCGCAAGACGAAGAACGAATATTTTTCCATAAAATGAACGAATAATAATTTTACTCTCTTTTGAAATCGACACGGCAGTAAAAAACCGGACCCTTTTACGGTTTATGAGTTCATTACCGCTTTCAAGATTAGTACTTTTATTGCACTACGAGCTCGTCTATGTCCGGTGTTTATTACTTTCCCTTTATCTATCCTCTTTGTCGGCGTTGCTCCTATCTCCCATCTCACATCTGCGATTTTTGCGTTCGTCATCGGTATACACTCACCCGTTGTTTACGTTTTTTGTATCGCCTGGTGCTCCAATATTTTTTTCTTTTGAAATTTTTGGGCGCCCCTACGAACCTTGCGCCGGTGGCGAGTGCCACCTTCGCCACGACCTAGATACGGTACTGGTTCTCGAAGAGTTAAGAAGCAAATGGTGGCGTCTTTCTTCACGAAAACGGGTCCTGTGACAATTGTGGCCCTTGAAAATCAAAAGATTGTTAGTTCAGAGTGGTATGAAATCATTTTTCGCCTGAAGTTTTCAGTATATTCAAAACAATCATCATGCAACATGACAATGTGAGCTCATTCACATCGAATGCAAGGAATGAGTATTAAGGCACACAAAA
Organism: Harmonia axyridis; assembly: GCF_914767665.1. NCBI lineage: Eukaryota > Metazoa > Arthropoda > Insecta > Coleoptera > Coccinellidae > Harmonia > Harmonia axyridis. The sequence goes on from NC_059508.1 coordinate 7,205,731, forward strand.
ATCGAAATAATGAGTGATCCGCCTCACAGCCCAGACTTGGCATCGAATCACTTTTTCTTCTTCCCAGAAATTAAAAAATTAACTTCGTGGACAACGATACTCATCGCCCGACAATGAGGTTGAGGCCTTCAAAACGCAAGTTTTGGTACCACCATCTTCTGATTGGAAATATTGTTTCGAATGATGGTTCAATCGCATACAGAAGTGTATAAATCTTAAGAGAGATTATTTTGAAACGCAATAAAAATATTTTGCATCAAAAGTGCTTCCTTATTTTTTCGTATTCTCAATACATAAATAATAACCCTTGTATATCATAAACTATCTAATTTCTTCACACTTGGGTACTGTATCAAAATTCCGTTCTTCTCTTTTCGAAAAGTATCCTTACATCCTCTTGAATTATCTTGAAAGAAGGGTTGAAAAAGCTTAAGTAAATTACGCTTTTTCCGAAAAAACATTTCTTACACCTCACGGTCCCCACGTGCTGTTTTGTAAAGTGGTATATAAAAATATTAAAAAAAATTAAAATGTTCAACAAAGTCACTTAAAATGATACTGTCGATGGCCAATTGGCCTTTGGTCAATAAATTGCGTTTGTTGTTGTTGTTGTCACTTAGAATCTCTTTGCATCCTGACTTCAGGGCCGTCGCTAGCCAAACTGCCGCTCTAGGCAGAGACCCATTTTGCCGCCCTAACAGAAGTTAACTCTGCAAAATGCTATACATTAATATTCTATACATGGACGCCCGCAGAAATTTTTCTCAGGGGGGGCAAAATGAAAATTATTGAAAAACGACAAGGAGTCTATAATTGTCGTAGGCGACATCAGTATTTCGTTTCTTTCTATTTCTGTATTTATATTCATAAGTGGGGGAGGGCTGTGCAAAATAAAAATTATGAAGTTTTCCACTTCATGAATTTTTTTTATAACGTCAACAACATAAGGTGATGTCAAACAATACGGTAACTCTTTTCGAAACAAATCACATTTAATGAAACAATATTCATAAAAAATAAATAATAGAAAGTACATATAAAGAACGGAATGAAATAATCATTATAATTGATAATAAATAAAGAAAAATCAACGAGTAATAACGAAATGAAAAATATATACATGAACGCTCGATAAAACTATGTTTATAAAAATAATAAATAAATAATAATGAATCTTGAAATATACACTGAATAACACAGAATCGCTCCAGATTGTGAAAACAACAAATAAGTATATAATCAAAATTAACAAATAATAATAACATAATCATAAAACATAACTCAAAAAAACAATATTACTTCTGAAAACAAAATACTTAATCGCAATAATAGGCAAATTTCATTCTTAACTAAAATCCAGTCTTCTGTTACTCCTACAAAATTCGTTTAATATTACATTTGAAAAATCAGGAATATCCAATATTCGATTTCGATGGATACTCAACAATGCTAAACCAACAAGTCGGTCTTGTCCCATTGTAGCTCTTATCCATGTTTTGATTCTGCGCAAAGTGCTGAAACTACGCTCTATAGTACAAGTAGTACATGGAAATGTGAGAAGAAGAATGAGGCATTCTTTGACAGCAGGAAAAAATTTGCATTGTCCGATAAGATCTTCCATTTTTATGTTTTCATCCATTTGCGAGTTGGATAAATACTCATTCCAAATGTTTAATTCACTTTCTAAATTTTCAATGTTATACCTATACATTTTGCTGATGTTAGATGCGAAAGATTTAATATCAAGTAATTTTGAATTCTTTGGCAAAATATTGAATAAAGAAAAAAGCATTACATGTTCTTTCGAGAATCTCGTTTCAAGGGCTGAAATCAAATGATCTAAATATGGAATGAATATAGATTTTTTGAAGTAATCTTCAGCTGAATCTGCTTCATAATTAGATCTGTATATTTGTCTACCGCAAATTCGTGGTTTTCGAATCTCTATATTGAGACTCTGAGCAATAGATGTTGCTTTGGAAAAAATTTCTGTGAAGCATGCATCATCGGATCGATGTTTTCCACATATTTCTTTAATTAAATTTATATGACGGTGAACATCTACAAAATTAATAGAAACACCTTGTAATGTATTTGCTATTGGTTCCAATATATTTGAATATTTACTTGCTACCGTCAAACAAATCACAAAAGTAAATGAGTTTATTGCAGCCCATAACTGAGCAGCTCTTTTTGTTGTTGAAGAATTCATTGAAATTTCTCCAGATTTTATAGCAAAAAGACATTTGAATATAGTTTCAAAGTTTTCAGTGAAAACTCGCAAAGATTTGTATTTAGCTGACCAACGTGTTTCACAAAACAAAGGAATATTTGGAATCAGATTTCTTCTTAATGTACTCTCTCGAAAAAAGACAATAATGTCCTTAACGGTGCCAATGCTATTACGAATTTCAGTAATTTTACTGATGTCATTTATCACTGAATTCAACCAATGGGAGGCACAATGGAAATAAATTGCTTTCTTGTACTTATCTCTTATGATCTTTGAACCCCGTGAATTTCACCAGCCATTGTTGAGCATCCATCATAACCTTGTGCTACAAGTTTGTCCAAATTCAAACCAGATTTTTCTAAAAACTCAAGGATTGAAGCAGCTATACAATCAGCATTCAATTTGTTCAATTGTACGAATCCAAGAAACTCTTCTTTCACTGTAAAATCTTCATTTTGCTCATGTACATATCGTATTCCAATAGATAACTGCTCATGTCCAGATATATCAGCAGACTCATCAGCTATTACACTGAAATACTTCGAAGAATTTGCTTCTTCTACAATATTTGTCATTATTATATGCCCAGCTATCGAAATGACTTCATTTTGAATTCTATGAGAAGTATATTTCGAGTTACCAGCTGCGTTGAATAAATGGTTCTCTAAATCTTTATCACCAGTGTCTACTCTGAATTTCAAAAGATCACTAAAATTGCCAGAATTCTTGTTGCTCTCTCGTATAGGCATATCGTGAGTTCCGCAAAAAACGATTGTTTTTATAATCGGTAAAATTTTTTTTCTATTTTCTGCAACACTTTTTTTCTTACCTTCATCTATTAAAGACAATATGTCAGGTTTTTCATTTGATAGCACATCAATAAAATTTTTGACACGGATAGTTGAATCCTTATGCCAAGCGGAACTAGCATGATTTTTGGCCTGCATGTGTAAATCTTTGTATTTTATGAATGGTCTTTTTATAAATGCGCCTAAAGTACTACCATGAGTCACAGATGGTGGAAATATTACACAGTATTTACACAGTGCACCTTTAAGGACTCTGGAATAAACCATCCATTCATATTGATCAAGCCATTTATAAATAAATGGTCTTTTATTTGGTCCGACATCTTGCCTAAAATTATACGTTGCAGGTGGCTTATATGGCATTCTTAGTAAATCATATTTTTGTTTGTCTTGAATAGATGAGAAAGCTATGAAATTTCCAATATCTGTTGATTGTCCAAAGTCCACCGCCAAAATTTGGGAAAATTCAAGCTCGCATGTTGAAGGATTTGTATCGGAAGTTGTTGCACAATCCACTTCGCTATATTCTTTTTGTATTGCTTCTTTATTAGTGCTGGAGGATTGAGTCGGCATTTGTGTATCAAGCTTAATATTTTTAGGGGGCTTATTGCAATCGTCATCGGCAGTTGATTTCCTTTTGAAAAATTTTCGAATATCCATATTTCCAAGAGTGAATCTATCATAAAAATAGAAACATAAGTAAAAGTGACTCTCAACAACCAAAAAAAAAAGAAACGGAACAGTCTTTGGGCACTGCTGATAGAAGTGAAAATGAAATAACTTGTGAATGGTATCGTCGAGCTATTCGATATTATTTTCGAATTATTTTTGGTTGACGAAGGAGTTTTTATAATCAAGGATGAAAGTTTAAATTGTTCATTAACACTTCTTTAAAAACCGAAAATTATTCGGAAATAATTATGTAATGGCTCGGCACTCGACGAGACAATTCACAAGTTACTTAGTTTCTGTTTTTTTTTACACTTTATGTGAATATTCTACAATGAAAAAGTTGAAACTTCACATTGATAAGCTAAGAGGGGTTTACACCACGTGGCTTTCTGCGTATCAGTCAAACAGTAAATTCCCATTCATTTCCCAAAACTTTGTACGGTGTATGAAGTTGTACATTCACATTATATTCTATCTTTTTTTTATGCATATAAGTAGTGGACAGCACTATACGAGTCTTCATTTAAGGATTGGATTTTCAGTTTTTTGACGAAACTTTTTGTATACTATTTTTATGTGAAACTTCAATAAAAACAAAAAGGTTTTGTGGAAAGTATATATCAAGAATGTTTATTTATTCTTCAATGAAAAAGTCATGGAATTTTCTATCTTCCATTCCAAAAAAAAAGGATTATTAAGTACTTTCCAAAGTGACGAACACTTTAAAATGAATAAAAGTGAAAACCTCGTATAAATCGATAGTCTCTAGCGTGAATTAAACTGTTTCTATTTTTGAACTGACCGCTGAAACAGTATAGACCCCTCGTAAGTTTACGGGCAACATTTGTAGGTTCATTATCTATTTGAACATTTATACTGAAAGTAAAAGGAAGAATATAACAGTCTGTATAAAGCACGTGCTTGTATTTTGTTGAAATATGTTGTATATACTGTCAACTGTTGGTAACACATCACATTATACATATAGCTCATGAAAAGTGTTCGGTGACAATGACGCGAGTTCCATGATTTTTGTTCACCCAAAAAGTGTGAAAAGTTATCAATTCAAAATACGAGAGCGAGAGGCGCCTAACTGAAAAATCAGCTTTGTAATTAATTATAGAACTTACCTATAATAACACAATATAAAGTCACAGACACTAAAAACACTCCCTAAACACACTCTCAACGTGGTTTCGAATTCGAATACTTGTTTCTCTAGAATAGGAATACAAATGAAATGATTCTATATTTCAGCCCTTACTTCCCCCTTTTTCTTGAAAAAACAAATATCTTGATGGAGAATGAACAATTATTATTGCAATATGAGAGAAGCCGCATGAAGAATCCCATATTCCCATATCAAAGAAGCCGCATAAAAATAAGCCGGCCATAAAAGCATAAAACGATCATCTGGTGACGTTCGAAGAGAATGCCGATTGCCGACACGCATGGAGAGTTACAAGATGAATTTATGAACAAATTGACACACATGGAGTGCGTTCGGTTCCATGATTTTTCTTGACCCAACGCGCCTAAAAAGTTTTCAATTCAAAAAATATCTCTGCCGATTATGGATTATTTGTAGGTATAGTAATTCCATTGAAAACCGGAAAATTGTTGTGAATCCATTATTTTCCTTGTTTCCTTGCCCTTTGGATTGAGAACGTAATATTGAGGTGTTGTGCTGAAAAATGAGGCAATCAAAATCTCAGGGGGGGCCATGGCCCCCCCTGCCCCCCCCCTGCGGGCGCCCATGAACGTAAGGCTGAATTTGTCCTTTGATAGGAAAAATATGGCACTTTCATTCCCAATAACACTCACGATTTAATTTCCTCATTCTATTTCTAAAAATATTTGGGCTATTTTTTCAGAAGATAAAATATATAAAATTTTAAAAATTTCATAAATTTTCTGTTGTGTTTTTACTTATCACAAATTTTGAATTTCCTAAAGTTCAGTTACACTTGTAGCTATATTATATGGAATATAAATTTAATTGTCTATAATATTATCGATATACTGAACTATCTAGAAACTCTGGAATAGAAATTAAAAAATATTTTCTTTCAGGTAGCACTCGATAAAATTCACCTTTTTCTGAAAGGAATTTTAGATAACATGAAAATCTGTACCATATAATTCTTAAACGTGTTTCATTCAGCTATTTCAATAATTAACTCATGCGAAAAACTCAATATTTCTTCAAAAAAAAATTTAAAACGCGCCATTCCAATAGCCATATCAAGCTCTTTCAATTCTAATTCCATCCGAATAACTCAATATTTCTCATTGAAAAAATTAAAAACGCTTTATCCCCATAGCCATTTAGCTATTTCAATAATCAACTAATGCGAAAAACTAAATATTTTTCCAAAAAAAATTTAAAACGCGCTATTCCCTTAGTAAATTCGCGTTTTCTGCCTTTCTACTTCCTTCCTTCACAACACCTCTCTCTCTTCGATAGTCCGCAGAGCGCAGCGAGTAGAAGCCACGTGAGGGTTAGTCCATGTTATTATAGGTCTATGTGTCAAACGAAAGTACTTCACGCACAATGTCAACGTCGGATAAGACGGTGTCACAGAACATAGATAAAACAAGTAACCTTAAACAACGAGTACAACAACAACAAATAAATAACAGAAGATTAAGATCATTCAATTCCGCAACAAGTGAAGAGGTATGCGAGGTGAATATAATGGATAAAACGAAAATGGATCAAGACGGTGGTTGGAAAAAGGTAGAATATCGCAGGAAAAAAATATACCACGATTTCAAAGACCGCAACCTATAAAAGGTGTAATAGAAACAACTATTTCATTAGCTCCAAAACAATTGAGCTGCCTATTCATAACTGGTCTGAAACCAAATACCAATCCGGAAGAACTCAAAAAATACATTATGGAAATATTTAAAATTGAAATCAGATGTGAAGCTATGAAAACAAGGAAGGACTCATATAAAAGCTCTTTCAAGTTATATGTACCAATTGAATCGAAAGAAACAATCATGGATCCTAGTAAGTGGGAAAAAGGCATTAGTTTAAACCATTTTCTCCATATAAGACGATATCTCAACGAGAATTGAATGGAAGCATAAATATAATACATCAAAATATACAATGTGTCAGAAATAAAATTCTTGAACTGGAAATATTGATAGAATCACTTGAAGAAACCCCAGACCTTGTGTGTTTGACTGAGCACTGGCTCAGTAAGGAAGAAGAGCATTTTTTAAAAATAGAACATTATCACCTTGTGTCATGTTGCTCGAGGGTGATGTCTGTGCATGGGGGTTCATATATTTTGGTGAGGAATACTCTGCAGGATTTCGAGGATGTACCATTCATAAAAAATATGAGTGTGGAATGTGAGATTGAAATATCATGCATCATGAGTAAAATAAGAAAGCTGGTTGTCATGTCTATCTACCGAACTGACCTGGGAAACTTATCAACCTTTATGACCACATTTGAAGAAGTGCTTGATGCAGTGCATTGTAATTTTGCCAACTATGATGTGGTAGTATGTGGTGACTTCAACATTAACCTTCTGAATGATGACTGCTCAAAGGCGGAATTTCTAGACCTCTTAACATCTTTCAACTACGAACAAACAATTTTCAAGCCAACTAGAATAACAGAAACAACAAAATCTCTAATTGACAATATATTCATAAATACAACCAAATTTAGAAACAATAACAACCTCACATCGGCCTTAACAGATCATATGGGTCAGCACATAACAGTGGAGACCCTAACACCAATAAAACAAAACGTGAAAGAGATCATTGAAAAAAGATTCTTCACAAAATCAAAGCTCCAAGATTTCTTTTTTAGTCTTCAAGAGTGCGCCTGGGACAACGTTATGTTGCAGATGAATGCAAATAGAGCCTATGAATTTCTTTGATACATTGAAGTCATGAATTAACCAAATAATTCCATTGAAAAAATGCAACCTAAAAAAAGGACTCAAAAGGATGTGGATCACTTCGGGAATAAAGAAGTCAAGTAAACATAAAAGAGATCTTTATGAAAAAATATTGGACGGTTTAATATCACAGGAGTTCTACAAGAAATACTCAAATATATTGAAGCAAGTAGTTAGACAATCCAAAAAAATGCAGAAATGACATTCATAGCAAATTCTGAGAATTAGACCAAAGCCACTTGGACATTGATAAATAACACAACCAAAAATGAAAGAGATAAAGACAAATCATTATTCAAGGTGTTTCCAGAAAAATCAGAGGAAGATTTATTAAACGAGATGAACGCTTTCCTTCTGAAGTCTGCTCCAAGACCTGATATGAGCAATAAGACGGACACAGAGACTGTTAGACCAATCGATAGTAGCATTTTTCTGGGGCCAGTATTGGAAAAGGAAATGCTAGGTTATATAAGGCGCTTAAAAAACAAGAAAACAGTCGGATATGATGAGATACCTGTTGACCTATTAAAAACCTGTGCATCAGTACTTGTGAAACCCTTAACTCATATAATCAATCGAATATTGCAAGGAGGTGAATATCCACAGGCACTCGAAGAAGCTCTGGTTAAACCAATTCACAAGAAGGGAAATAAGAACATCTATGATAACTATCGCCCTATATCAATATTATCTAATATCAACAAGATTTTCGAGAGAATAATCTTTGATAAGGTCTTACATTTTTTTGAAATAAATAACATCTTGGTTAAGCAGCAATGTGGTTTCAGGCAGGGAAAATCTACAATAAATGTAATGTATCAGTGACAGCAGCTCTTTGCCTTGATTTGACAAAAGCATTTGACAGTGTGAATCATAACATCCTACTAGAGAAAATGGAAAAATATGGAATAAGAGGAGTTGCACTAGATCTCTTCAGATCATATTTAACAAGAAGAACTCAAAGAACCACAGAGTGAGGAAAAAATGGCAAACAGGTAATATCAGATCCCTTACATATTGAGAGAGGTGTACCACAAGGCTCCTCTACTCTACATAATCTATACCAATGATTTAATTCATGTAACATCCAATGATATGGTTATGTTTGCTGATGATGTGTCAATGATTTTGTCTCGTAAGACTGTGACTGAATGCAAGGATCAGCTTGATTCTGACTTGAAAAATCTTGAAGAATGCTTGTCTTTAGGGAAAGAAATAAAGATGCCATAAGCTTGACATACCATGGTAAAACGATCAAGACAGAGGATGCAGTACCTTTCCTGGGGATATATATATCGATAGGATCTGAGTTGGAAAATACAAATTGAAAATCTGTCTACAGGTATTGCAAGATATTGCTATGCTTTGAGGATATTGACCAATACGTGAAGAGGCGGCCCTGACAGCTTATTATGCCTATGTTCAGTCCAAGCTCAGGTACGGAATAATTTTCTGGGGTAATTCTGTTGAGGCTGAGAGAATATTCATAATGCAGAAGAGATGCTTGAGAACTATCTTCAAAATGAAATACAATGAGAGCTGTAGAAATATATTTATTGGTAATAACTTATTGACATTGTACAGTCTGTTTATTTATGAATGTGTTATGTATGTAAGCAACAACTTCAATGATTTTAAAGAATAACTGTTAAGTCATGAATACAATACCAGAGGAAAAAATTATCTCAGTAGAGAAAAAACAAATTTTAGTTATAAACAAAGGAATGCTGTATATTTTATAATCACAGTATGGAATAAATTTCCTCAAAATTTTAAATGCATGCCTATTGCAATTCAAAGAAAAAGATTAAAAATGTTTTTGGTTAGTAAATGTTATTATAGTGTTTAGGATTTTTTAAGTGAAAGGGATTTTGTTTCATTAAAGTCTTCATATATATATCACGTACAGGCTTTTGCCTCTGCGATTAATGTTTATGTTTAATAAACCCCGACTTTTGCCTATACGCGTAGGATTTCTCCTCGCCGTCGGCTTCTCACTCCTCGCTAAGAGGAACATTCACTCAATCCCAGATATTTAAAATATCAGAAGGGTAGAGCTCGGTCGTGTCCGGTCCTTGTGGTCCCCCTGGTTCTCGTCGAACTTCTGGTCCTCTTACACGTGATCCTTGGACCTGTCCTTCGCTCCCTAGGAATTTTCTCACCGTCCTTGCAGTACCTAAAAAAACAGCTTTTTGCATTATATTACATATATACTCACTAAGTCCCAGTTGCGTGATTTTCCTCTTGAGATTTTTGGGCATTATTCCAGTTGTTGAGATGATAATTGGAATAGTTTTCGTTGATATCATTCCCCACTGGCGCTTTATCTGAAATTCGAGGTCCCTATATTTTGAAATTTTTTTGACCTTTTTTTGACGCAGGTTGTTGTTATTTGGTATTGCTACGTCGATGAGTATTGCTGCCTTTTGATGTTTATCAACTAGCAATATATCTGGCCTGTTGTGAGGTACTGTTTCATCAGTCAAAACTGTACGATCCCAGTACAGTTTATAGCGTTCGTTTTCCAGGATGGTTTCCGATCGGTACTTGTAATATGGCACTTTTTCAGAATTAATTAGTGTTAATTTAGTTGCCATTTCTTGGTGTAGAATCTTTCCTACTGCATCGTGTCTCCCTTTATATTCATTTCCTGCAAACATTTGACATCCTCCCGTGATATGTTGGATTGTCTCATTCGTTGGACACCCATATCGGCATCGATCGTCAGTAATAGTTCGATCCTTTATGATATGCTTGCAGTAATTTCTTGTTGAGATCACTTGACCTTGGATGGCTAAAAGAAATCCTTCCGTTTCTGGATACATCGCACCTGATGTGAGCCAATAGTTCGACGCTTCAATGTCGACATGATCCTGGTTCACCTCGTTGAAATGTCGTCCATGTAGGGGCTCTTCTCTCCATTTTTTTTTGATTGTCTGGTGGTTGTATGACAATTGCTCCTTATGCAGTTGTAAAGGTGTTGATTCGTCTGCTTCACACAGTACTTTGTAGATCTCTGACATGCCTGATTTGTCTTTGAAGTATATTCGTAGGCATTCAATTTGCCCATGGGCAAGTTCCATGATGTCTAGCAGACCTCTGCCTCCTTTATTCCTCGGCAGTGTCGTCCTTTCAATGCTACTTTTCGGATGGTGCTTGTGTGCTTTTGTTATTAAGGTTCTCATTTTGCGTTGCAGGTTTTCTATATCTGTTCTGGTCCATGGAATGATACCGAAAGAGTATGTAAGAATTGAACATGCATATGTATTGATAGCTCTCGTCATGTTCTTGCTGTTGAGGTTTGTTTTTAAAATTTTGTTGATTCTCCTAATGAATGGTTTATTCGTCGGCTTTGTTTCATTCCTAGGTATTTATAGAGATCGTCCGATTTCATTGCTTCTATCTCCTGTTCATTGGAGAGAGCTATCGGTTCATCATGGATTTTTTCACGCACTACGCTAATAGTACGACACTTGTCCAATCCGAATTTCATCCCCACGTCTTCCGAAAAATTTTCCACCAGTTTGACCATAATTTGCAAGTGGTTTTTGTTGCGTGTTATAAGTTTTAGGTCATCCATGTAAAGCAAATGATTGAGTGCAATAGTATTTCTGTTTCCTTTGACATTGAAACCTTTTTCAGTAGCATTCAGTTGTTTAGAAAGGGGGTTCAGCGCCAAGCAAAACCATAAGGGACTCAACGAATCTCCTTGGAAAATTCCTTTTTTTATTGGAATATCTTTAGTAGTTATGTTCGCCGTAGAGAGTTCGATATTCGTTCTCCAGTTGCACATTGCATACTTCAGAAAGTTTATTGTAATTGGATCGATCTTGTATATTTCCAAAATTTTTGTCAGCCACCCATGTGGAATAGAGTCGAAGGCCTTCTTATAGTCAAAATATGTCATAAAAAGATTTCTGTGTTTTTTGAAGGCTTGGTTCCATATGATGGAATTCATTATCAGCAGTTCCTTCGATCCTAGTGCATTCTTGGAACATCCTTTCTGCTGTGCTGTCATTATATTATTTTTCTCGCAATGTTTGTAGATACGAGATGCTATACATGATGTGATGATTTTATATATTGTTGGTAGACATATAATTGGTCTGTATTTTGATGGATCCGCTGTGTGTTGCATATCCTTCGGTAAGAGGTAAGTGGTCCCTGTTGTTAAAAATTTGGGCATTTCCGTTGGATTACTCATAACACCATTTATGGATTCAACTAGCCTGCCGTGTATACAACAAAATTTTTTCAACCAAAAGTTGTGGATTCCATCTGGGCCGGGTGATTTCCAATTGTGTGTGTTTTTCAATATTTCATGGAATTCTTCTAGAGAAACTGTGTTCCGCGGCATTTGTTGTATTGTCTCACAGGATTTCTCTTCACTTCTTATCCAATCAGCCTGGGAGTTGTAGGGGGTTGGTGTAGCCAGTTGATCTGTCCAAAAATTCTCAATATCCTCGACGGTTGGATAACTTCCTGGTGTTGCTGACATATTATTGTTCAACATTCTATAGAATTATCTTTCGGAGTTTTCAAAAATCATATTATCCTGTTTTCTTCTATAGCTCTCATTGTATCTTCTGAGTCTTTCAGAGTACACACTAAGTCTTTGTTTCAGTGTGTCTAAAATTTGTTGAGCATTTTCATTGTTTGGATCATACGTTGTATGTTGCCGGTGACGATCCATTTACCATTTTTTGTAATCTTCTATACGGCGAACCTTTTGCAAATTGGGTGAGCCTCCCAATATCTTGGCGGATGCTATGAACTTTGTCTTCTAGCCTTTTTTGCCAATGTGGTTTATTTTGTTGTTTTTCTATGGTTGGTAGCTGACTTTTAGGTTTTGGCTTCACACCTAGCACTGTTGGTATTGAAAATGCTGCACAGTATATAATGAGGTGTAATGATTCGAGATCATGGTAGTCAGAAAGATACTTGGGTATAATCTCCTTGTTGGTCATGACCAGGAGATGAGATAGTTTCTTGGATGTCCTCAATCTTTGCAGAATCGGTCGTCTCAATGGATCTTTGCCCTCAAAATCTATAACGCATTCATTGTGGCAAATAATCACTCCAGTAGTTCTCTTTGGTCTTCTTCTGGATTTTCGACGGGTGCAGCACATATATTCCGTCGTTGAGCATCACTTATTGCTATCACATCTGCGTTGTTTTGTTCCTCAGAGTTCATTTGTGCATTGATGTTGTGTTGGTTTTCAGCACGATCGTAGTTTTCTTCAATTGTCGTTTCGTTGAGGTTCCTATTCTGTAGCCTCAGTTGGACTTCATTTTTTATGGTGCTAAGTCTCTCATCGGGTACAAGTTTATTTCTCAATATGACCCGGTATTGGTCGGCTACTCTTTGCTCAGAAACTTGAAGTTCGGGATAGTTTCTGTGGAATTCTGCAAATAATTTTTGACGGTAGCCTATTTTATCCTCTTCTTTATTAGTCACTTCATAATATATGCGCATGATCGTTTCATTTATCGAACTTGTCCATTTCATGCGTCTTCTTGGTAGACCAGCTTGGGTGAGTGCTGGTTGGGGATCCTGCGCAGCACTTTCAGCGGTCGGAGAAACTCGTGTTATTCTTCTCCTAGAATGTTGAAATTGTGGAGGCGTAGCATTTTGTTCGACAGACGCCCGTCTCCTTAGCACTCTGTCACCGACGTCCCGCATACTGTCATGTCCAGCGCCGGCTCCAGACAGGCCCTGACGAACCTCAGGCAGCGGCTCTATATTCCTATTCCTTGAATTCACCATAATTCATAAGTTCCTTCGTGTCGTGGGGGAGACGGCCTTTGATCGCTTTTTACGATCCGCAGAGCTACGGTGGGAGAATTCTTGAGCTGCTTTCCACACGGCTTCGTCTATTACCCTGGACAGGGACCCTTCGACAGGTTTCAGCTTCCCGGGTCATGGAGCTCCTGGAATCTGCGGTGGGCAGGAGTCGATTCAAATCTCCTGATAGGTGAATCGCTAGAGATTCACCTACCGCTACTCTTATTATTATTATTATTATTATTGATATGTATTGACGTGATCTACATCTGTTGATGTTTGATCAAATAAAGGATATTATATTATTACCCTACACCATTTTCATAGTAATTGGGTTTTTTTGATAATATATATATATATATATATATATATTTTTTTTTTTTTTTCAATCACCATATAGGGCAGGTAACTCCTAGTGCCGGGCATTTTTTTTTGCCAAAGCGCTTCAGAGTGACGTTAAGAACTTCCTCACAAGCCTCGTGTTTGCGAGGATTACTTCTTTCTGCGCTGTGCTATATATATATATATATATATGCTATATATATATATATATATATATATATATATATATATATATATATATATATATATTACACAGTCTTGCACAAATAAATATCTTGAGTTTAACTTATCAATTAGTCTTAATTTTAAAATAATTATAATTGATGTTGGCAGGAAAATAAAACAAAAAAACCTGCTTTATATTATTAATCTTTCTTCCAAGATTGCCTTCGCATGGAATGTGAAAAACTTTTAATGGGTTCAACTTGAGTTATAAGGTGTAAAGCCTTATTGAATATCGGGAGTATTCTGATGGTTTGAAAATGTAGAACGTTAATGTGGAATCAATTTTGTTCATAAGGTATAATGTTTTTATTTAAAATGAGTCTGAGAATTTTGTTTTGAAATTTTTGTAGAGTGCTCATAGGTCGTGGTTTCAAGTGACACCACGCTGGTGCGGGGCGTATGTCATTAGAGGTCGAATTAGTGTTGTGTATATAAGTTTTTTATTTTGGTAATTTAATTTCTTTGCGTCATATGCTTTTCCCATAATTTTCTTAATATGTTTTTTGAAGTTGAGCCTAGAATCTAGCTCCATTCCTAGGTATTTTACTGTGTGCTTTTGAGTTACTGGTTGACTGTTTATCTTGAGAGGAACCACTAGTTTCGTATCATTTATTTTTCGACTGAAGATAATCATGTCTGTTTTCTTTTCGTTTACACGAATTTTCCAGGTTTCATAGTAATTCATGAGAATGTTGAGGTGGTATTGAATTAGCCAGGTTGCTGCGATGACGCTAAAAGAGTGAGCATATATCGCGGTGTCGTCCGCAATTAGAGCCTTCATACGATATTGCATTCGAAACTAGTTACTGTTGAATTAATGCGGACTGTTTTTAGTGGAATTTACGCTTGTAATTCCAATTAGTTTTTGAAACAATACTGAAACTTTGCATGCCCTAGCGCCGTCTGTATCTTGTGGGGTGATATGTTTACGATAAACTATGTGTATTTCGATATTTTTGACTCATACATATGTAGAGTTTTTATATCTTTGTCTAGGGGTTTATATAAAAAGGCCGCCGGAACTTAACTATTGCTTATTTACACTATGTACAATTCAACGTCAATTGAATGTACAGCCACTGAACTTTCGTCTATTGTCTGATTATTCGAGTAGATCTGTCTATATCTAACGTCGAATTATCTAACTAGCTGCATTTAATATATTTTACGTCGAATCATATGCGTCTATCACGTCGAATTCTTACTATGTCCGTCTCTTCTCTAACGTCGAATACCATCACCCTCGTTCGTCTGTAGCGTACTCCAGTTCAGTCTTAAGTCTCAAGTACCTCTTCCCCTTACGTCTCCCTATATCGATAAAAACTGCATGGTCCACCGTTTTAGGATCGATCGCGTAGTTTTCGTATAGTCAAGTCAGTAGCGTATCATTCAGTTGGGTGTTAAGAATTCGGATCCCACATATATGTATTTGTTCTGTTTGCTGATTTATTTTAATCAATAACCTTGAAAGTACTTGATGTATTTATATGAATATATCCAAAGATCAATACTCCTCATTGCCCTGAATTTTATTTTTTCTAAGCAAGATTTTCAATCGAAAGAAGTTCTGTATTGTAAGTGTAATTGTTGAGACAGGGGGGGTTTGCCACGTTGCCACGTTGAGCACAGTGGCGCCACGTCTAATAATCATGTTTGACCACGGTATAAATTCTATACACCGTGGCTTGACTGTACATAGGCCGCCTACCTTGAAAGAATCGCTTTCAAATATTAAATTTAAAGAAACATTACATTAACTTAATATATACAATTGAAATGACCTAATAATAATTATTGATTACAAGATATGTACAAATGTTTTCGAGAGTTCACACTTCATGAATACAACTAGTCCTCTTTGTCTATCGAGAGCGAACACACCTTGTTCGTGGAACGTTTGAACACACTACCACTGGATAGCCTTACGGACACAACACGGGGCAGCTTATCAGTTCCTGGGTGGATGTCGACTATGCGTCCCATGAGCCAGCGAAGTGGTGGAATGTTGTCCTCCTTCAGAACGACTTAGTCGCCTATCTTGGGTGTAGCATCCGGTGTCCTCCACTTATGCCTCTGTTGCAGCTGTGTCAAATATTGCTTAGACCATCGTGACCAAAAATGCTGCGTAAGCGGCTGAGTACGTTGGTAACGAGACAATTTATTTTAATGTCTCGGACATCTTTCTGTTGAGGAGCGGCTAAAGAGTCTGTAACGATTCAACGGACCGTATATAATTTTGTCCAGCTCATGTTTAAGAAACGCCACTGATCCCCGATGTAATTTATCGAATACTATCGATTCTCATATTTGATACAGAGAGTGCGCGGAGATTGTCGTTCAATGTGGAAATTTTTCAGATTTCAGCTGAAAGAGGATTATGATTTGACGACTGATTGAAAACAGGTGGAGAGTGAGTGTGATATTTTTTGGTGGCTTTACGTATGGTTGAGTACCTTAATATTAGATATTGAATATTACCTATTTATTTCTTTGAATATCAGTAATTCTATCTTACTATTTGATATCTGATAGTTTAATTTGATATTTCATTGTCTCTTTTCTTTTTTTCTCTTAACACACAGTAGTGTGTGAGGATTTTTTTCTCCTTCTTTCTTTTGAGAGCCGCCAGGAAGTACATATTCCCTTTCTTGCTGTAATTAACTATAAATTTCATTCAAATTAAATACATTTCCTTCTTATAATAACTCTCGGATCATATGTACATTTTTTTATTCTTTGTATTTAATTGTTTCTTATAACATAAGTTTTTTTCATTTTCCGGAAAGTATTCAATAATTAACTCATTTTTATATAATAGTTTATAATTTCTGTCAATTCCAAATTTCATACAATACTTTAGATACTATTTTTCTAAATTCAACCAGAACATTTTTATCTCCAACAATTGTACAAATCTAATTTCCTGAATTTTTCTCTCCACGCATGCTCAAGCAACCATTTTGATACGAAGAAGATTCCACAATTCCTGTACAAGTTTTAACCAGGCTGCACTGAATCTGCATCCTGATCAAGGTTGCACAGAAACCTTCATCTAATATTTGGACGAAATACTGCAAGTGCCGTTGAGTTTCACTTCAGGCGAGCATCCACCAAATTGGAACCCGAGATTTGAATTGTTTTTTACCACTTCGATCCAAAAGCAATATTCTGATATCAAGCACCTATCAAAATTGAGAAACAAGATCTACCACGTGAGATATCAAAATTCATCTTTCGATAACCTACTTATTCCAAATTCTGTCTGGAGACCTAATATCCGAATTGTAAGATCAGTGAAATTTTCATCATTTGTAAATGTTCTGAGTTTATTTTTTGTCTCAGCCTTCAGCAATATTTTTTTTGTATATTCTGAATTTATTTTTTTCTCAGCCTTCAGCAATAGTTTTTTTAAATAGTTTTAATATATTTGTAAAATTTAATTCGTTTTATTTCTTACCACTAAGCAAGATCTCTCTTATCTATCTCCTGTTTCTCTTACTTAACTTCATTTTTATTTTATCATCTCTATTAATATTTTTTTTTTGAGGAATTTCATTTTTATGAAATTTGGTTCACTTTAGTAAGTCTGGCGCCCAACAATTAATTAGTCAAGTTAACAAGTCCATTTGGTGCCCACACCCTCACCGTATCAACTGAGCAGCCGACAGGCATACGTGTGATTTCACTTTACAAGTCGCCAATTAAAAAATGCGCTGGGGTTAGAGGTAGGTAGTCGTCTGGGTCGGACGACAGGGGGGAAAGTGGTCTCGAGTTGAGGCACGACTCAATCTGCGTCAAAATTGTGTACATTTTCTCATACGTTATTGAAGCGATGCCTAGAATTCGTTTCAAATGGTACTGTCGATTTAACGGCTGCCTCCCAAATACCTCCCATATGTGGGGATTTCGCAGGTATAAACTACCACTCAATCGAGTGTGGCGTAAGGAATTTTATTAATTTTTTATTGTGGACCTTGTTCGTTAACGAATCATGCAATTCTAGAAAATGATTACGGGTTCCCTTAAAATTGGAGCCGTTATCCGAATACATTTTTGATGGTTTTCCTCTTCTTGCTATATATATATTCAACGCGTTGAGGAAACTTTCGGTGGATAAATCTTTCACGAGTTCGATGTGAATAGAATGTGCGAAGCATACAAAAATGCATATGCCTTCACCAATTTGGTTCTGCGAAGTATTCCTTCTTTAATTATTATTGGGCCTGCATAATCAACTCCGCAGTGCGAGAATGGTCTGCTGGGTGTGATCCTAGCGCTAGGTAATTCACCCATTAGAACTCTCGTGGTTTTTGGATTAGCTCTGAAGCATTCAATACATTCCCTCACTACTCTTTTTACCAAATTCTTTCCATCGATTGGCCAATAATTTAATCCAATCAGCGACAGTAAGTTGTGGACACCTGCTTGTAAATGGTTTATATGCTCGGATTTTACAATTAATTTAGTTAACTGGTGTGCCTTTGGCAAAGTTATCGGGTGCCTTTGTGAGAATGGTATGTCAGAATAACTCAATCTACCTCCGACTCTGAGTATATAATGGGCGTCTAAAAAAGGGTTGAGGCTGATTAGTCTGCTGCTGGAATGCACTGGTCGTGCTAACTTGAGCAAGTGAATTTCTTATTGAAATTGGGGAACTACCTTCGATTTTGATGCGATTTCACTCCTATCGTTTTCAGAAACTGAATAAATACATGCGCCATATGCCTTTTCCGATGCATCGCTGAAACCGTGTAATTCTGCCGATATTGCGTTGTTGCACCGCGCTTGCCTTTCGGTATTGATATCGTTTATTGAGGTAATCCCCTTAAGAAAGGCTGACCATTCTTGGTTCATGTCCGCAGGTAAGGGTTCATCCCACGAGATTTGTCTTTGCCATAATTGTCGCATGAACAATATTGCCTTTATCGTAGCTGGTCCGACTAGTGGGTCAAAAATTCTGGAAATTGTCGCTAGAATTGATCGCTTCGTCATTATTCGATTCTAGGAACTTAGGTCGACCAAATAACCGAAAGAGTCTCTTGTTGGGTTCCATGAAATTCCCAATGTTTTCGACTCCTTGTCATTGTGGAATTGAATTAGTTTATCCGCATTCGTTTTGCCACCCAGTATGAAGTCTAGAATTGTACCTTCATTGGAGCACCATTTTCTCAGCGGAAGTTTGGCGCTATTTAATATGAACGTGATTTCTTCATAAACAGTTGAGGTTCCTCGATTGTATCAAAGCCTGCTAGAAAATCATCCATATAAAAGGAGTTAAGTATGATCTGGCAGGTGCGTGGATACCTGTCCGCGAATTCGGCGGCTAGTTTCTGTAGCACCTTTGTGGCCAGATAACTTGCAGACGCTGTTCCGTCTGTTATTTTGCTTAATTCGAAGAGACGTATTGTCTCAGATTCGTCTTATCGCCAAATTATACGTTGGTATTTTCTGTCTTTTGGATGCATTAGAATTTGTCTGAACATCATTTTTATATCTGCTCTCAGAACGAATCTATGAAGTCTGAACCGCGTTATAATGGAAAATAGATCATCTTGAATGTTTGGGCCTACGAGCAAAACATCATTGAGCGAAATACCTGTGTTTGTTTTCGCGGATCCGTCAAACACTACTCGGCAACGTGTCGTGGTACTTTCCTTTTAAATAACCGCGTGATGTGGTTATATGAAGGAATTTTGTTCCGTTCTACTGTCATAATTTTCGATTACCTTCATATGATTCAACGTTTCATACTCTCTCATGAAATCAGAATACTCCGTTTTTAGTTCTTTATCTCGTTTAAATCTACGTTCAAGAGAATGCAGGCGTTTTATCGCGGTTGAGTAAGAATCGCCGAAGTCGGAAATTTGCCTTGAAAAGAGCAATCTGACCATAAATCTACCATCAGTTGTTCGAACTGTAGAATTTTCAAAGAAATTCTCACAGTATTCTTCAGTTTGTGTGTGTCTGATCTTACTAGGAACTTCTTCGGTTTTCCAGAATTTTGTCAATGATTCATCCAGCATTCTGTTTGTTATATCGTGCAAATTCTATACACCGTGGCTTGACTGTAAAGTAGCTTTTGAGGCAGCTTAATTAGGAGAATGAGGGATTCTCAATTTGGGACATAGCTGGAAACGCAAATTCAAACTAATTATCATGAGTTTCATTACTGCAGAAACTATTCAAATCCAATTTTCAATAAACGTTCGTCACAGCTGCACAAAGAGGCAACATTTGGACCATATTGAAATGAGGTTATAATGTTGAGTCAGTCAATATGAGGTTTTGAGCAATCAGAAGTATTAAGGCATCACTACCAATTGAATCGGTTTTGAATGTTTATTATAGTATAGTTTTCAATTTAAATCATAACGTTTCATTGTGAGGAAGTTCTAGTTCTGCTCAAAGGGTTTTCATAAAGCAAAAAAAATCACACAAATGAAATTTAATTTAAAACCTCGTGATATATATATATAGATCTGTGCTTAATTTATACTTAAGAGAATGAGTAGTTAGTTAACAGTATATCTAGCTTACATCATTAATCCACTCGTAATACTCTTTTTCTTGCTCCCGATTTCTTGTTATTGCTAATCCAAAATTAATAAACCTACGAGGGTTCTATCATTAAGATTCTTATAAAAAACTTTCTATCCCCAGTTACAGTTTGCCTTTTGCTGATTATGATTTATGTTCCGCAGTAAAGTTGGTAGAAAACTAGAAAAATAAATTGGCGAAACTTAAGAGTTTCGAACATAATATTGGCTCAGAATTATCGAGTTCCAAAGTTACCGCCCACAAGTTCGAGAGATAACGGTTATGGAAGATAGAGTACAGTAAAATAGTGGAATAGACTAATCAGTTTCATGAGATTGCAAGTTAAAGGCGCCATTAAAATACATATAACATTAGAAGTTTGACTGTTACTGATAATTAACAGAGTTCATGTGCGGTGATGAGAAGGGTCCCAGTATTATGGACTGTCTAATTCTAAAGAAGAACTTACGCTCTACCGGAGAGTGAGCAAAGTTTGATAAACCAAAAACCGGACTGGCAAAAGTTAAGATAGAATGATAACACCAGGAAAACGGTAAAGTAGGTAGAGTTGGTTGCGTTGTGCGATACTGATGAGCTCTAAGAAGAGCGAAACCGGTTTCACTTTTGGTGTATTATCGACTGATTTTGAGATGAATGTTTCCTGAAAGATTTTGTGAAGAAAATCAGTATTTCATCCATACCCTGTGATATAGAATACATTGGAGAATGTTGTGTATTGTTTTATGAGCCGATCGAGTGTTCATTCATGCGTCAATTGCACTCTTGGAGGCCACAGAATTATCTATTGGTATATATTAGGCCAATTGAAAAATTCCCGGTCTGATGCACAGATGGCGGTGCTAGTATTAAATCCATATAATTTTTAGTTAGTACCAACCTTCAAACGATAAGTGTCAAAATTTGACAGCAGTCCAACCATTATTCTGTGAGATATTGCATTGTCAGTGTAGCTCTTTTTGTTATTTGTAAAAGGATGAAAAAAATTTCGTCTGCTGATAAAATATTGCTATTTGAAGGGACAAAATACAGTTCAATAAAAATCTTGGCTTGATGAAGAGTTTCCGGGGTCTGCCTAAGAAAATCAACCATCATTGATTGGTATAGTAGCTAAGTTCAAACTTGGTGAATAGGCACCGAAAACAGCGAACGTAGTGGACGCCTAAAAAAAATATGAAAACAATGGCAATTCTTCTTGGAATTTCCAGCTCATCATTTCTTATATTATTGTTTTCGAGAAATAAAATTAACTCCCCAGAAATTTTCACTCACTAAATGTTTTTGTCTGCGAGAACTCTTCGAAATGAGTTGAATGTGATGTTCTAATCAAATTTTCAAATGAATCAGGAATATTCAATTAACATCAAATTTTCAAACGAATTTCATAGTTACACATTCAGAAAAATCGCTTGATTGAAAATAAGTTAAATTTATCATCATTTCACTTTTCGCCAACAAAATCCTATATTCTCTAATCCTGCTTACCAATACTTCAAACAGAAATACTCATTTTCAATTTGTGTATGAATATGAAAAATAATTAGTAATAATACCGTTATGATGATCTGAAACCTTCCTATTATTCATACTCGATTTTCCTTTGTTCTATCGCTTTGAACGCTTCGAACATGACCCTGAGCATAATCCACTTATATTTATATTTATATTATTTTATGTATGTTTCAGTTGATTATCGATTCGACTACATCAATATTTATTTATTTCGCGTTCTGATGATTGAAACGATAAGTAGGCGCTTGTTATGGTTTCGACAAAGCGGATCTGCACAAAAAATTAAATAAAAGACGTAGGAAATTCAAATGTTTTTTGAGCTATAGTTCTGTCCTGATGTCTGCGATTTCAAGAATTTAATCATTGGATAGAAAAATGAAAAGAATCACGTGAATCTGTTCTCGTTGATATAAATATGAGGCCTTGAAAACTCCTGACTTTATGACATTGCTTTTACAGGGTGTCCCGGGAGTAACTGTACATTCTTTTTCTCATGTACAATTATTGGTGTACACGTTCAGATGATATCTTCACAATGTATGATATGAACTTATCCGCGACAATGAGGATTTGGGTAATGCAGGCACGTTCTTATTAAATTCATCATCTGATCTATGAACTAATGTGTCAGTGCTTTCTTATCCTTGATAATTCGGTTCTCAGTTTCCAGTCTAAGATTTCAATCAAAGCAAGAATTTTCTTACCGCTAATTTTAAGATATTAACTGCGCAAGTTCAAATATACTAACTGGCAAAGAAACTGCAAAACCCAGAAGGAGCTGTTTAAATTTTCAATTCTTTTTTTTGGTAAAACATAGATAGTATAGCAAGGAGTAAATGATTGAAATTTGGAGAAAAAACGAAGGGTTTACAATTTTTCTTAATGAATTTGTTGATAATGTGTTTGTCCACAGTGATTATCTATACACTCCCCAACACGTCTCGGCATTGATGCAATAAGATGGTCTATTTCTTCTTGAGGGATACAATTCCAAGCTACCTGTACTTCATGTCTCAGAGCCGTCAAAGTCTGGGGGGGCTGGGGTAAATTTCCAATCCTTCTGCCGAAGGTGTCCCAAACATGCTCTATAGGCGAAAAATCAGAGGATCTGGGTGGCCATGGCAACATATTCTCATGGGTCGCTTTGGGAAAGGTTTAACTAACTCTGACAACATGGGGTCGGGCATTTTCTTGCTGAAATATTGGATTCTCGAGCTGGTTAAGGTAAGGAAGGACATATAGCTCCACTATTTCTTGAAGGCAACGCAGCGCTGTCTTGTTACCTCGAATAAAGGCTAAGTGACCTAATTGCATGTGGAATAGTACTCCATACCATAAAGCCTACTGTCTGGTGTACATGACGCTCAACATCAAACTGAGGTTCACGTCTTTCTCCCCGACGTCGTCTGACCCTCCGTCGGCCATCATGTGCACCCAAGAAGAATCGAGATTCATCATAAAAGACGACCTGATGCCATTCCACATTCCAATGTTGACGTTCTCCGCACCTCTGTAATCGTTGCCAGCGATACTCAACCATCAGAGGTAATACAAGATGGGGTCAATAATGCTGCAGCCCAAAAGACCTTATCCGGCTGTAAATCGTCGGACAGTTACAGGATGGCCTTGTTCTCCTAACCACTAATCAGCCAAAGATCGAGTTGTCGCAAATCGGTTTTTAATGGCCATTAAGACGTCGATCTTGATCTTCATTTGTGCCCCTTCGACGTCCGGTGTCTACTCTTTTTCGATTTTGGGCATTATCAAACCATGCTTGACAATATCTCATAACATCACTTGGATTTCTGTTCGCACGATTAGCGATTTCTCGAAATGACTAATAATTCGACCTCTTTCAAATTCACTTAGCTGGCGATGAATTCCGCGTACACGTGCTCAAGGCATTTTAATAACAACTAAACATCGACGCGAAACAGCTGGTTGGTGGTTAACCTTCCAGCGGGCGCGCCCTTCGAGTTTCCATGAGCGGGCGCTTGTCGTAAATTTTGCGTCATCCAGTGAATTATGTTTTCTTCATAAACATGTTCGGGAATTATTGTGGTCATATGAAAAATGAAATTCAACATCACTTTGGAAGAAATAAAGTTTTATTCAATAAACAAAAACTCATCCAGAACATAAAAATCATGAATTTCATAACAATTCATTTATGGCTGGGTTTTTTTTCTTATGTGGATAGGCCTACTAGAGTAACTGCGAATTCTTCTTCTCTGATTGATCACATTTTCGTGAAAGATTGATATAACAACGAATGTCATAACTACCCACTTAACTGATCATTATACATTGTCATTATCATTTTCGAATAGGGATCCAATAGTAAAAGCTAATTTTGTTAAAGCAAAGACCAGAACTAGTTTAAATAAACGTGAATTGAAAAAAGTTCTTGAGAAAATAGATTGGTGGGATATTTTCAATTCGGATAATTGTAATTATGCATTTGACATTTTTATCCGCAAGATCTCTGCTAGTATCGAAGAATGCTCAAAGGTTCGAAAAATGTTTCAGAAAGTTCATACTAAGTTGAAACCGTGGATGACACAGGGACCAATAAATTCCATAAGCCATAGAGATAGGTTGAAGGAAAGATATTTGAAGAAGGTAACTGCTGAGTCATGGACAGAGTATACCAAATATCGTAATTTTTTGAACAGTCTTATAAAAGTTACAAAAAATAAATTTTATGAGGATAAAATTAAACAAGCGGACAATAATTATAGGAAAATTTGGCAACAGATAAATGATGTAACGAATACGGCGCTCGGGAGGGTTGAGAGTAATAAATACCGTGTTAGTGATGGAGAAAAAGCAGAATACTTCAATACATTTTTTGCTAATGTTGGCGAAACTATGGCTAGTAAAATAAATACAACAAATATGTCTGAGATTCCCCTCAGGAACTCAAGGGTTCGTGGTTCACTGTTTCTTTATCCTGTACAGTGTAATGAATTGATAGAAATTATTTCAACATTCAAGAATAAGGCTGCTACAGGTATTGATGATATATCAGTTGAAATTATAAAAGAATTTCATCAGTTTTTCTTGGCCCCCCTATGCCACATAGTGAATATGTGTTTCATGAACGGATGTGTCCCGGATTATGTTAAGCAATCGGTAACCGTACCAGTATTCAAGAGTGGTGATAGAAGACTGGTAACTAACAATAGGCCTATTTCTATCATTGGTAATTTCGCGAAGATATTCGAGAGATGTGTATAAAAAAGGTTAGTAAACTATCTGGAGAAAAATGGGATTTTATCGCAGGGTCAATTCGGGTTCAGGGAAAATCGATCTACCGAAGATGCAGTAAATAATCTGGTTGGTACTATCTTGGAAAATTGCGATAAAAATAGAAAATGTTTGTCTGTATATTTAGACCTTGCGAAAACATTTGATACGGTTAACCACGCCAGATTGTTACGAAAAATGGAACAAATGGGTATTAGGGGAGTAGCTCTTAGACTGTTCACGGACTATCTAACGGGTCGAAATCAAACAGTCCGAATCGGAGAGCACCATAGTGGATCGATTCCTATAACCATGGGGGTTCCACAAGGAACGGTACTTGGGCCCATCTTGTTTTTGATTTATATCAATGATGTTTTCGATATTCTGGATATGGATGCATTGATTATATCTTATGCAGATGACACTGTTATGCTTTTCGCGGAGGATGATTGGAATCTTGTTTATAAGAAAGCTGAGGATTGTTTAAAGAAAATTTCGTGTTGGCTAAGATGCAATCTTTTGAGTTTGGGCACACAAAAAACAAAATTTATGACCCACTCCTCAACAATCAAAGACCAACCAGAAAAAGAGACAATTAGGATACATGAATTTAAGTGTATCTCGGGCTCACTCTGCCACTGCCCAGTCATAACGAAAACAGCATCAATTAAGTATTTGGAAGTTATGCTTGATAAGTTTACACGCTGGGATGTGCATATTGGGTATCTGGTTGAAAGGCTAAGAAAACTAATTTATAAATTCTACCAACTAAGAGCTATATTAGATAGAAAATTACTAAAAACTGTTTACGTTGCACTGGCAGAGTCCATACTTAGTTATTGTATCACAGCATGGGGAGGTCTTGCCAAAGCTCATCTCACCATTTTGGAAATTGCCCAAAAAACCCTCATAAAGATAATTTTGAAAAAAGAAAGAAGATTTCCTACAGATGCCCTTTACAAGGAATCCGGTTTGCGCGAGGTGCGGATGATATACATTTATCGCTGTCTTATGAGATTGTTGAGGTCGCCATCTTTAGAATATCATACCCATCAGGTTTTTACTCGCTCTAGGGTAAACATGCCTCTAGTAGTTCCATTGTATAGAAAAACGCATACACAACATTACATTTTGTGTCTAGGACCAACATTCATCAATATATTGCCTGCTTCATTGAGAGATGTAAGTACTAGAAGAAAAGTTGAGAGATTGAAATTATTTTTAGTGGATAATATCGCAGTTTTTATGGATTTGTTTTAGATTAATTTCCGACATCCCCTGCCTCACCTGCTTCTTGATTTCTCATTCCGATTTTTGTATGTTTTCACTATTTTATGAATTTAATTTTTTTTCTCGCAATTGAACTTGCCTAGTGTAATTTTTTTGTGAGTTCATATTATTAGGTACACTTGGACGAAGTTACACAACACAAGCTTGGCTTAGGTGTCTCGTCCAAATATTGAACTTTGTTTGTATATTACTCTCCTGAATAAATTGATTGATTGATTGATTGAACGAGTTAATTTTCAGAATCAGCATTCTCATCTTCACAATCATGACAAACCACATTGATTGAAGCATGTTTTTTGCAAGTGAAGGACTGACAACGGCAACATTTCATCGATGCTGAGGTTCTTTTCCTCTCCATCACACATACCCGACATACACCTCGTTTTGGAAGATTTATTTCTTCAATTTCTTCTGTTGGTTCAACACACTGACCATAAGTCACTTTCAGAAAACATCTAATGTCTTGGGGTAAATGTCTCAGAGTCGATCTAGAGATGAGATGTTCTTTCATTAGGCTCAATGCCAAATTTTTCAGGAATATTCTCCGATGCTTAGGAGCCTTTGTTGGGCAGGCAAATTTGTGTAAAATTTGAGCATTTATGCCTCCTATATTTATTAGAGTGTAGAAAACTACACACGGCCATCTCTTTGTTATTCTAGAGACAGAATACGCAGCACACATTTTGTCGACGGTGTCCACTCCACCTTTGGTTCCGTTATAGTCTAATATAACTTGGGGCTTTCTGGTGTCTGGATCCATTTGGTCGTCGTCATGAAATGTTGACAGTAATATCACGGATTTATTCTTCCGAGGTACATAGGAAACCATCATTTTGTCCTTTTGGAAACCAAATAGAGATGATCCAACACTTCTTTCTTTGTCTGGCAAGAATTCTTCCGGGATTTCAGATTTGTTTTTTTTTCATTGTACCCAAAACTGTTATTTTCTTCGAGAGCAAATATTCTGCGAGTGGCACACTTGTGTACCAATTGTCAATGGTCAAATTTCGATTTGACCTCTCTATTGGAGTGACTAGACGCTTCACAATATCTGTTGGGGTATTAGAGGCTTCAAATGGCCCATCGGGTTGTTTCCCGCAGTATATTTCTAAATTGGATGTGTAGAAACTTTTGGCATCACACAAGGCAAAAATTTTCACCCCATATTTCGCTGGTTTGCTAGGAATGTATTGAATGAAGCTACAGCGACCCCTAAATGGATGCAGCATCTCATCGATTGTCGTATATTCGCTCAAATTGAATGATGACTTACAGTTATCGACGAAGCTCCGAAGAAGTCCCGTATCGCTGCCAGTTTGTCAGTTTTCCTTCTTTCATTTCTGGTTTTCTTGTCATCGAATCTCAGGCAACGGGTGATAAAAAAAAATTTTTGTAACTCATGACAGCTCTTGTTATTTGAATTCCTGTACCATCACTTGCAAAGATCTCCTTCACATTTGCGTGGTTGGATTTTTTTACTCCGATCAAATATAGTAGGCCTAAATATGCCATAAATTCATCTCTGTCAATGTTTTTACAGTCCCGTTCTCTAGAATATTGGTGCACAGCTCTCAGCTGTTCGACAAACATATTCGTATATCTCAGAATTTTGTCAATCATTTTGATATCGATGATTTTTCGAAAGGCATCTGCTTCGTTTTCAATGTCAAAAGCTGTTCGAGATAGGCCTGTGGGTACTTTTATTATGTTTATTTCTTTGGTTTTTCTAGGAACATTGTATTTTGTCTTACGCCATTTGGTTGTTTTATTTTTCCGATGAAAAATTCTTTCATTGTTTCCTCTTCTTCATCAGACTCATCTGAGGTGTTTTCTTGCTCTGTAGCACTTTCTTCATCCTGTCGTTCGATTTCTTCTCCTGAAAACTCGCTATCACTCGAAGGAAAGTAAGTCTCAACATTTTCTTCTGGCTTGTCGAATAGATCTTGAGCAATTTTTTCTAGCTCCTCTTGTGTAAGCGGCTTACTTCCCATAATGAGGCACTATGAAATTTTATTTAGCTGAAATAATAACAAAAATATAGAAATAAATTCGAAATAAAAACGAAAAAGACAGTTTACGCCACAAACTCACCTGTGAGGGCGCGTGTCGTAAAATTTACGCTCAATGAAAATTTCCCGAATATTTGGATATAAAACACTTCTGAGCACGGACCGCACGCCTGAAGTTCTGGGAGGTACTGATCCTGGAATACCTTGAACCTCTTTGCTCTCAAAGAAGTCGTTAGAGTGGGAGAAGCAATTATATGTGTTTGTCGTAAATTTTAAGACACCGCGCCCGATGGAAGGTTAAATTTGAAAACTTGCAAAAACGACTACAATATTTAAGTAACAAAAATTGTTCCCTCCTTCTGGGTGTTGCCGTTATGCCGCCACTCACGAGGCGTTTTTTCGAGCGTTTGGAAGCAGGCGTTCAAGACATTCCAGTCGGGCAGTCAAGTTCATTCTCTGATTTACAGTCGTGTGGTCGTGTCCCGAGCTGCCCGACTGTAAAATTATCCGAACGCTGGAACATGGTAGCATCGTGAGTAGCAGGTGCGTCAAGTTGGTGATCCACTCCTCGAATTTTGATATCAAATTGTTTTGGGTATTTTGTGCCCATTTTGTGCCAATTTTTGCCGTATGAAAAAAATTTTGTGCCCATTCAGTTTTCGAGATATTTCGATTTTTTCCCGTGAGTCACCAACTTGACGCTGTGACTCACACATGGAAATTTTAAATTTTTTTTATTTGGCTATTTTGTGCCCATTTTGTGCCAATTTTTGCCGTATGAAAAAAATTTTGTGCCCATTCAGTTTTCGAGATATTTCGAGATTTCCCTGTGAGTCACCAACTTGACGCTGTGACTCATACATGGAAATTTTCAATTTTTTTTATTTGGGTATTTTGTGCCCATTTTGGGCCAATTTTTGCTGTATGAAAAAAATTTTGTGCCCATTCAGTTTTCGAGATATTTCGAGTTTTTCCCGTGAGTCACCAACTTGATGCTGTGACGCATAGTAGATGTTACATATTACTTTACCATAGTAATATTCTAAAGTAGTAAGGGCAAAACATTTCTATTTTTCATGTTTTATTTTATGAAAAGATAACAGTTTTCTTCACTGTATTTTAAAGATTTTCAAATGAAGTTAGTGTTAGTAAATAAAGTAATCTCGTTTTGAATTATAATTAAAATGATCTATCACAAAGTAACGGACTACTCTATCCAATACCTAATGAAGGATCTAATAAAGAGGGCAAAAATAGTGTTCCATATACCTACATTTCCCAACTTCAACTATCACTTGGAATGAGATTTTTTTTCTCTCCAAGCTTTTATTCCTCACATTATTTCAAAGTAGATCTTGAAACTTTGTACGTGAAGCAGCTTACTCTGAAATACATGTTCAGACATTTCTAATTATCAGTGAATTGACGAAAAAAATTAATTATAACGAAATTATAAGACCAGACTAAACAATAGATCTAAGAGAAGAAGAATATATAGGAATGAAAATATATCATTAATCTAAGTACCTATTTCCGATGAAGTAGGTATCGTGATAACAAGAATTATTCATTATTGAGAATCGGGTTATAATGACTCATCTCGTCCGCCATCTTGGAGCCACCATTTTGTTTATATAAATTTAATTATCTATAATATTATTGATATACTAAATTTTTTTAAAACTCTGGAATAGAAATCAAAATAAAATTTCTTTCAGGTAGCACTCATGAAATTCACTTTTTTCTGAAAGAAATTTTAGATAACATGAAAATCTGTACCATACAATTCCTAAATGTGATTCATTTAGCTATTTCAATACTATTCTTATCCGAATATCTCAAAATTTTCCTTAAAAAAAATTAAAACACTTTATTCCCATAGCCATTTAGCTATTTCAATAATCAACTCATGCAAAAAACTCAATATTTCTCCAAAAAAAATTAAAAACGCGTTATTCCCATAGTAAATTCGCATTTATATTATATTATATTTTTATATTGTCTGTTTTATTGAACATTCCTATCGTGGTATCCTTCAACATGAAATTAGAATATTATTATTATTTTATCAAACTTATATGTACCTCATTAATGGATATGTCAACATCTCAAATTAATCCCAATATATTTATATATCAGCTTAACTACTATACTGAATTAATCTTTCTAAGTGATGAGGTATTTCTGAAGATAAAAAGGTATTGAAACGACGACTCATTGAAATTTGAGTTTCCCCACCTCAACCCAATGCCTGCCTGCCAATGCAACAACTCATAATTATAACTAGGCTTCCGATAAATATGCATTGAAAAAATTCATACTGTACAGGGTGTTTCAAGTTCGACGGCCTATTAGACGTTTCTGGAGAACGGGGCCGATTTGAAATCTGAAAATTCGGAGTATGACATTGTTTATGATGCTCTATCCAGCCAAAATATTTTCGAAGTTCCTGCACTTTCGGTTATACAGGAATTAAGAAAAAATTTTTTCGAAAAGAACTTTTTTTTTCATTTTATGTTCCAGATATTATCAAAATTTCCATTTTCAGATACTCTTTGCTAAAATTATTGCGTTAGTCCTCATAGCTTTCAAATATCAAGAAAAAAACGAAAAAATAGAGAATTTCCTCAGTCACAATTACGTGAATTATTTTTACTGTGAATATCCTATGCGTATACTCAATTAACTTCCTCAAACTAGAATGATGTTGGAATATCATGCATATCTTGAATTTGAGAAATATCATCACAGGGTGTTTCAAATATTGTGCTAAAAATTGTGAACAAAATTTGATCATAACTTTCGATTTCCAAATTTGAACCCTATTTTTTTGTGATTTCGTTGGATTCTACGGTGAAAAATAAGGGTAGTGTCCGAACATGATTATGCTCTCAAATTCAATAATTCAAGAGTTATTCGAGATTTTATGAATTTATGTTATACGTTGGCCAATAAAACATTATGTGCTTCGCATCTTTCTTCTACAACCGTTGTTTGTTGTTTCATTTAATGATTAAAAGTTTTATCTTTATCTTTTCCTTACAGCTTTTGTATAGTGGCATTGTATAATATCTGAACATAGTTTTTTCGCAATAAAGATTCGTCTAGAGTATTTTGCTTAATATGTTAAAAAAAAAAGTTGTAAATTCTTCAATGTCGCAAACAGAAAGTCCGCTGAAATTAGAGATTCACTCAAACCTTCAGTGAACGACTGAGACGACAAACGGATTCTAACGCCCCCATTTAAAAAAATATACAAATATATAAATATACAAAACCATCGAGTAAGTATACAGAGTGATTTAAAATTCAGTATCAAGATATCGGAGGCCCCGCAACGGCGTCGCAACTGGAAAAGTCGGATGTGTACACCGGCCCATATTGGTCCATATCTGTTTGAATTATTCAAGTGGAAAACTATCGAACAGTTGTGATTGCTTTAATTAATACAATTCTTTGTTCTGTTCACAGTTTTACGCTTCAGGTCTTAACATTGATTGAATTCAGTTGACTAGTTGATTTTATTTCGAACAGACAAATTGGAAATTTTCTTCACACAAGAAAATATCGTATAGTAACAGGCCAATTAAAAAGTCCCCGATCTACAATAGAACAACACATTTTTTTGGCAGAATTCGCTTTTATTTTTCAACATAGTTGCATTCGAAGGCGATACAGCGATTATAGCGATCTTCCAACTTTTCGATACCATTTTTGTAGTACGATTTGTCTTTCGCTTCAAAATAGACCTCAGTTTCGGCGATTACTCCTTCATTGACGCTAAATTTCTTTCCAGCGAGCATTCTTTCGAGGTCTGAGAACAGGAAAAAGTCGCTGGGGGCCAGATCTGGCGAATACGGTGGATGCAGAAGCAATTCGAAGCCCAATTCATGCAATTTTTCCATTGTTTTCATTAGAATAGAATAGAATAAAATTGAATAGAATTAATTTGCTCTCAAACATCACGAATAAATCAAATTAACCTTCAATAGTTTACAAGGTGCGTCTAAGTAAAATATTATGATAAAAAAAAATTGATACAATAAATATCCAATACATCACAATAATAAGTCACATTAAAAACTTCAATAATAAGTCACAATAAAAACTTCAATAAAAAACCACAACGGCAACTGGCTTACGGATAATAAATGCACTGATATATAAAATTCAAAATCTAAAATTTAAAATCTAAAAATTCTTTAATGGAATAGAATACATTTTTCGTCCAAAACCTGTTGATTTGATGTCTGAAGGAAACTTTGCTTAGTTCCAACCAGCCTTGAGGAAGTTTGTTCAGCAACTTGATACCCAAAAAGTTGGAGCTATCTTGGGTTCTCTTAATACGGTGTTGTGGGAGTATCCATTTATTTCGGTTTCTAGTGGAATCTATAACACAGGCCAACAAAATGAAAAAAAAAATTTGGTGCCAGAAATCTAACATATGATTTTAGATGTTTTTAATGTGCTGATTCCAAAAATGCCACCAGATTGTTTCTATCAGTTCTAGTTTTTGAGATACACGTTACAGGTTAAATGATATATTTTTTTCTGATAGAGGACAACAAATAGAGATAAATATGTACTTAATCGTCAAAATAGAAATTTCCCAGAATCTAATTAGCCAAATGGATACCTGGAATTGTCCCTGACCCAATGTCCTATTGATCATTCTACTACCATGAAGGAAGAATATGAAACAATAGCATTAGTTTTGAGAAAAATTAAATACGAAGAACATCAGTGGTCATTTTGTGTTGATTTAAAAATGGTTAACTTCCTCCTTGGACAGCAGAGTGGTTATACAAAATATCCTTGTTTTTTGTGCCTTTGGGACAGCAGAGCTAAAAATGAGCACTCGGTTAACAAAAATTGGCCTTCAAGAGATGTCATGTTTCAAGGAATACAAAACGTGATCAACGAACCTTTGGTATCAAGAGAAAAAATCTTACTTCCGCCCTTGCATATATCAAGCTAGGCCTAATGAAGCAATTTGTGAAGGCCTTAAATCGAGATGGAAATTGTTTTGGGTATTTGTCACATAAATTTCCTGGCATTAGCACGGAAAAACTAAAAGCCGGTATATTTGATGGTCCTCAAATAAGGCAACTTGTTAAAGATCCACAATTCACCACATCAATGAACGAGACTGAATCTAACGCTTGGAGTTCATTTGTTCAAGTAGTACAAAATTTTCTTGGCAATCATAAAGCAGAGAATTACGTAGAATTAGTGGAAACTATGCTTTCAAATTTTAATATTCTCGGCTGTAACATGAGTATAAAAGTTCCCTACCTCCACAGCCACCTAGATCGTTTTCCAGAAAACTTAGGTGATTGTAGTGAAGAACAGGGGGAAAGATTCCACCAGGATATTAAAACTATGGAAGATCGTTATCAAGGACGATGGGATAGCCACATGATGGCGGACTACTGCTGGAACCTTCAGCGAGACTTCCCTTAGTAAACTCCATTCTAGAAAATCGTTTAAAAGAAAATTTTTATGTGATTAGTGACTAATGTAATTATGTTAATTAAGTTTTTGCAATAAATACTTAAATCCATGTGTCTTTGTTTTTTTCAACTGTCAATAGTAATATTATATATTATAACAGTTATAACGTAAATTATATACACAATTTTTTGAAAAATCTTAAAAACTAGATCTGATAGACAAAATCTGAGAACTTTTTTACATTCTGCATCCAAAAATTACTCAGGAACAGTTAAAAAATCGCAGGCACCAAAATGTGTGTTGGCCTGTGTAATTATATAAAACCGCTTGCATATTTACGTCAAACTTTAAACGTAAAATCACACCCCAAATGGGACCATCTAGAGCAAAAATGACAAGAATAAAACCCCCCTCAAAATCGTCTGGAGATCCCGGGAAAAATCCCAAACCTTCGATTCTCCTCGCGGTTTTCGAGTATACGGGGTGTTTCGGATCATTTTGACATTTCAAGTCCCATATTTCTGTGGTATCTGTGGACAATTTGACTGTCAGTGTCATGTTAATAATAAATATTCCATTTCGATATATGAAAGTTCTTGAAAAAGATTGCAGTTTCCAAAATTGTTATTCAATATTTAAATAAATGCCGACAGATAAAATGCAAAGTCTTCGGCGAATCGAAAATTCGATAGATATTTGTCAAAATTTGGAAATGAACATTGATATCATCGAATGCATTTTCAGTTCAGGTTCGTTTGAAGGGTTTGTATAATTATTGATTCCATTGGATGAATGTTACTTCATTTCAGGAATTTTTCGTTTATTTTCCACAAACTATAACACTACATTCTCTTTCGTGAGAATTTGAATCTATTGCGACAGAAGATGGAACTACAAAAGAGAACAGAAGCTTCATCTGATCATGTATTAAACAGATAGAAAAACTCCTTATAGATAATTCACAGATGGCTTTATTACTGGAAAAAGAGCCAAGTTAGTCAGATGACATTCAAAAATTTACATGTGTTTTTTGAATATCTAAAATATGCACTTTTACGACAGAAGAGTGCAAAAATATAAATGACCAATCCGTTTTTGAAGAATTTGAGTGCAGTGCTGTTGAATTCGTAGGATTTCACATATGCCTACTTATGCGTTTCGTCCCTGGCACACACACCGGACTCATCAGTGTGACTTTGGTATATTTGTGTGTGCCGTGTCACAGACGCTTGGGGAATTTATTATTATCGGGAGCCGCCGGGATTCGAACCCGGCACCTAGTCGCATCTCGGTGAGTGAGTCTACCTCTTAACTTCTAGGCTACCGAATGCTGTGTTTATTGTTGCTATGTGGAGCTTTATGAGAAGCCGCCACATGACTCCCTCCCCAGTGACGGAGGAACGAAACTTATGCGTGTTACGAGGTCATCGGTGCAGCCGGGTGATTGCCGCCTAATCAGAGCTGCACCTCGCGGCATCGTACGGACGGTGAATGCCGCCTATTCACGTCCGGCATACCGCGGCAGACCAAGGAGCACGTATTACACGTCATGGGAATGGGCGTCTAGAGTTTCGTTTGGCAATTGCAGATATATGGGAGCTACGCATCAACCTTCTGCTTTCCAGGACACATCGTTAAGACGGCCATTCCCATCACGTCGGGCTTGCTTGCTGTGATGACGGAAACACGAGGCTCGGCGTGCCATCGACTCTAGTGTCCGATGGACACCCCAGTAGCCGTAACGTTGAGCGGGGCAGTGAGTCGCCTCTGCGCTCCAACGCCGCAGCTTTCCGCCATCACGTCGGGGTCACCAATGTAGGATTTCACATATGCCTACTTATGCGTTTCGTCCCTGGCACACACACCGGACTCATCAGTGTGACTTTGGTATATTTGGGTGTGCCGTGTCACAGACGCTTGGGGAATTTATTATTATCGGGAGCCGCCGGGATTCGAACCCGGCACCTAGTCGCATCTCGGTGAGTGAGTCTACCTCTTAACTTCTAGGCTACCGAATGCTGTGTTTATTGTTGCTATGTGGAGCTTTATGAGAAGCCGCCACAAAGGAATTGAGGTGAGCTTATTCAAATAACTTCATTTTCAAATTGCCTAGTACTTCAATTCTGAAATCTGAGACATGACATCATACAGTCCATTCAGGAATTATTGACATCGAAGTATGCCATGAACGTCTAGTCGCGGCTTTATTTCTGGTTACAAAAATATTACTAAAAATTGCTATGGTTCATCATAGAAATAACCAGTTTAAATTATTTTCATCATTTTTGTATCCGAAAGATCCTGAATTTTCGAAATTACGAAGGGACGCATACAGTCATGATTTCATAAATTGAAGTTCAGATTATATAACGTAAAAATATGGTGAAATGGTTGAAATGAAATTTCAAGGAAATCCAATAAAGAGATATCTATTCATCTAAGAGTCGCCCATGAAAGATCCCATGAAGATATGCATAAAATTGTTGCATTACTGATGGACACTGGATACCAACCTGCTTGCAAAATTTTTATCAAATAACTCTTATGGATCATTTCAACTGTGGTGTCTAAACTGGTGAAGAGAACAGAAAAAACTGGTTGATAAATTTAAATAGTGTAGCTTAGTGAATGGAAGAGCCATATCATAATAAGATTCAAAGAAATTCAAAGAATCCATTTAGTATATGAAAAATTTTGACATCACAGTTGTAGGGGAGAGCGGGGCTGAAAGTGCCGCGGGTAAATTGTGCCGACGCGAATATCTCGTAAACAGAAAGAGATAGATATAAGATAGCAGTTATTCACGTAATGCCTAACAGTCCGGGACATGCGCATGCCAGTTTAATTCCGTCCGCCGAAGGGACAGGGTGTCAGTGCATGTGTGTGTATTCGAGCTCTACGTAAGTAAATATTTTCGTCTCAATACTTTTTGGTCACAAGCTGGCATTTTTCGTCCTTTTAATATGAAAGTTTTAGTAAAATGTTTGTCGTTTATCCTAGTTTGTTATGCAGTATGATTATAATGCTTAGAGCGCTTTGATATTTATATGTAGGGCAAAATATCACACTCGCATAAACGGGGTAAAATGTGCCGTTCATGGGGGGCTGCTTGTGCCGCGGCACAACCAACCCCACGGCAACCTTCATTGTTTCTGTAATACTTAAGTTTATGCGAGCACTTGTGGAAGATATAAAATACTTTTTGCCATGATACTTCATCCTGTATTTATTGTCTTTGACAGAATGAGGAATTACAAGCGGAAAACTCAAAGGGGAACTACATCCCAAGATCTTCTAAAAAGAGCGGCTGATGCAGTCATCAAGGATGGACGTAAATTAAAAACAGTTGCACGTGAATTGGAAATTTGCCATACAACTCTTCAAAGGTATGTCAAAAAAATTAAAAGTGGACTTACTCCTTCGGTTGGTTTTAAATCTAGAATGGTGTTTAGTGAAGATCAAGAGGCACAACTGTCTGAGTACATTTTGAAAAGTGCCTCTATTTATTTTGGTCTTCTACCAGAAGAAGTACGACAACTTGCTTACCAGTGTGCCGTGAAGTTTAATGTTCAACACATCCCACCATCTTGGCATACCAATGGTAAGGCTGGCAAGGATTGGTTTACAAACTTCCTGAAGAGGAACTCTACTCTTGCAATAAGAACACCAGAAGCTACCAGTGCCGGACGCGCGAGCTCGTTCAACAGATATAATGTAAATCAATTTTTCGAAAAACTTGGCGACTTGATTACAAAATATAATCTTACTCCTTCACGTATATGGAATTTGGACGAGACTGGTGTCACAACTGTGTTAAAACCGAAAAAAATTTTGGCTGAAAAAGGAACAAAGCAAGTAGGAGCAATTGTTTCATCTGAACGTGGAACTTTAGTCACTGTTGAGCTAGCGGTGAGTGCTCTGGGAAACTCGATTCCGCCGATGTTTGTTTTCCCGCGTTTGAAATTTAAGGACCTGTTTATCCGAGGTGGTCCTCCTGAGTGTATTGGGGCTGGTAATCAATCCGGTTGGATGACAAACAAAGAGTTCTTAGTGTTTATGGATCATTTCATAAAGCATACTAAGCCTAGTCCTGATGAACCAGTGTTATTACTACTAGACAATCATTCATCTCATATTGATATTGATGTGATCGAAAAGGCCAAGAAAAACTCTGTTATATTATTATCATTCCCACCACACTGCACCCACCGTCTGCAACCCCTGGATGTTGGTGTCAACGGCCCATTCAAAGCATACTGTTCTAAAGCTCAAAACAACTGGCTGAGAACTAATCCCGGGAAAACTATGAGCATTTATGAAATACCAGGTATTGTAAAATACGCTTTGCCGCTTGCAGCAACTCCTATCAATATAAGCAACGCATTTAAAAAGGCTGGCATTTGGCCCTATGACCCAAATATCTTCACAGACAAAGATTATGCGCCGTCTTCTGTCACTGACCGCCCGATGCCAGAAAATCGACCCTCACAAGATACAGACCACTTTCCTGTCCCTCTAAACAATCAAGAAAGGACTGCTGAATATCTTAATGACTCAAATAATGTCGGCTGCAATATAGAGATTGAGACTACTCCATCAATTCTACAGCAAAGCGACTGCAGCGTTGAACCATCAGGTAATCCAGAACATGTGGGACGTCAATGCTCTCAGGAGACTACCCCTTGTTGCAGCTTCCAACTTCCTCAATCATCAGCTGATAACAACGCGGGAGATGAAAATACAATAATTTTCTCACCAGACCTCATAAGACCACTGCCTAAAGCACCTCCTCGATTAGTTGGACGCAATAAAGGACGTAAAAGAAAGACAGCTGTTCTTACGGACACTCCAGAGAAGGATGCTTTGGCCGAAGAACATGCTAATAAAAAGAAGAAAAAAGAGATTGAAACTACAAAGAAGGGTAAAGGAAAATGCACGGGACAAGGTAAACAAGCAAAAAGAACGACTAAGAACCCCGCTAAGAGAAGAGTCTTGCAAGATGATGACACTTCTGATGAGGAACAAGATTGGTATTGCATCATATGTTGTGACGCATATTCTAATTCTGCCCCTAGAGAAAAATGGATTCAATGCATAGAATGCAAGAATTGGGCCCATTCACAATGTATTGACGATGAAGAAAGCCCAGCATTTGTATGTCCAAATTGCTATTCTGATCAGTCATCTATAGAGTAACTGGTTTTGTTTTCTCTAAAAGACCAAATATAAGTTTTTTAATTTACAATTCGGAAGAAATCTTCTTTATTTTTTTTAATGTAGTCCTGAGAGACTGATATATTCAATAATTGATCTCATTTGTTCAAAAATAAGTTCAAATTGTTGACTGAAATGTGTTTTTATATTTGCAATAGCTAAATAAGTAAAGATATTATGTTTTTCTTTATTATTATGCTTATTGTTATATATAACTGAATTTTAAGTTATGTTGATTAGTTAAAAGTATAAGCAATAAATATATTGTTGAAAAAAATTGTGTTTTTAAATCCTAAATTAATTTTCATTCACGTAAAACACCTTTAATTATCAACGGCACAACCGACCTCAGCTACGGCACAACTCGCCCCAAAGTGGGGTTGGTAGTGCCTTCCCGACTTTGCTTAAAAAAATGACCTTTTCTTGAAAACCATTGAAATTGTGTCAAATCTGTGAGTGAATTCTTATTGTAGATTAAATTTGGCTTATGATGAACTACTTCTTTCAGAAATAGTACTTTTCTTATCCGAATCATATGAGAATTTGTCAAAATCGGCACGTTCAGCCCCGCTCTCCCCTACTGTAACTTTCAAAATTGGAACCAATTTATCAGCCGATGTGTAAATTATTTTCTAAAGTCAGTATTTATTGAAACTGTTCATGACCTGAATGATTGATTTAACTTGTATGAAAAATATAGGTACTATTTGAACTCGAGTTTTCTGTTTTTTATTGAAATGCTTTTATACTAGTTTCTATTAAATTACATAAATTATTTTGCCCATAACAGCTTTAACTCACTCACTAAAAGCAATTCTGCATGAAATTATTTTTAATTTGTGAATTTTAAAATTTTATTGCATTTTATTATTATCTTCGAGTGGGTAAGAGGTGAAGAAATTCTTGAAGTTACTCTTCTGAATATATTTTTCGATTAAATACCCAGTAAAAATTCTTTAAAGTAATTGGAATTTATTAGATTTTTGGATTACTCATTGAAGAACAAAAAACAGATATATCAATACTTAATTTCAATATAGAATATAAATAAACTATAGATGCAATGCCAAGACTTTGTTTAGCAATCCAATTATAAAATAATTCTAACTATAAAATTTATATAATCCTTATGATCACCACTGTCCAAAGAAAACATCCAGGTAAAAATCCAAATAACCAGCATTCAAAATAGTGCTCCTTCTACTTTTACCCTTGAATATACTTGAAAAACATTTTGTTTACTTTCTAGAGTCCATTGTTGAATAATGCTAGCATTTTCAAATAACCAAGTTTCCTCCAGATATTCATATGAATATCTAAATATAAATATTTTTGAGAGGTTAGGCTTGATATCGGTGTAATCTGGGATTTGGTCCCATAGAAAAACTCGAAGCCCATAATGGCGAACCCACTTAAAATTTAAGGCTAGGACCGCCCTTGATTTGTCGTCATGGAAAGTTATTTGCATCAAATATTTTCATGTGAGTAAGGGCGAAACGGTATATTCTAGGAAAAAGTCATATAGAATTTCACCCTAGAATCAACATAGTATACCGAGTGAATCGTCTGAAATCAGCTAACGATACAAGGTTTCGAAAAAAAAGCTTTTATTTTCTAGCCGGATACCCAGTGGAGGATCTACCGGCATAGTGACGGCGAGCAGAGCGAGTAATAATAATAATATGGCTAGTCTAGTGTGAAATTGATATTGGCGAAAGCATGGAGTCCCGCACCTCTTGAAGGATTTCCACTACAAAAAAAATGCCTGTTATCTAGCTTTCCGTTTGAGTTGAAAGCCAAGGAAGTTTTAGAATCTTGTTGCATAACGTCTAGTATTCTGGAGGGGGAATTATGTGTTGGTTGTTACGTGTTGGAGAGAGAAGATCGCTCATTTTTGGAATCATGACTCCAAACTTTCGTTACGTTTGTTTAATAATAATAATATTTATTAGTCCAATAGATCATTTACAAGATATGAGACAAGTCAAAATATACATTATATACAAATATAATATATCACATATAAAAATAAAAAACTTAATATTATAATAAATAGAACGTCAACATCAATTTATCAAGCTATACTAACAACAGAAATTATCGGTCAAATATTCCCTCACTGTATAATATGCCTTCTCACATAAAAGATTTTATAATTTGTTTTTTAAGCTTCTATGACCACACTCGTTTTTTATAGATACAGGCAGAGAGTTGAAGAGTCTTATCCCAGCAAACATAGGACAATTTTCATAAAGTTTTATTTTATGTTTTGGTGTCATAAAAAATGCACCATGTCTCGTTTGGTACGAATGAGAATCAGATATTTTTGGCACTTCATTTACGTTTTTTTTTGGAAAACATTATACACCTATATATATATATATATATATATATATATATATATATATATATATATATATATATATATATATATATATATATATACCCAACCACACCTCCTTACTTTATTCGGCAAATAATTTATCTTACTGAATATATATATATATATATATATATATATATATATATATATATATATATATATATATATATATATATATATATATATATATATATATATATATATTCAGTAAGATAAATTATTTGCCGAATAAAGTAAGGAGGTGTGGTTGGGTATCTAGGCAATTTAGAAAAGATCAACAGTCTATAGTCTATTCATCTATATTTCGAACCAATATGCGGTTCTTCTTCAGGATGCTAAAAAATCACAC
This sequence comes from Harmonia axyridis, assembly GCF_914767665.1. Taxonomy (NCBI): domain Eukaryota; kingdom Metazoa; phylum Arthropoda; class Insecta; order Coleoptera; family Coccinellidae; genus Harmonia; species Harmonia axyridis. Next base: position 7,247,744 of record NC_059508.1, read on the forward strand.
AAATTACAAAGTTGGAAAGTTGTAAAAACAGCAATCTATGCTTACATCTGACTGGACAGAATTATTTAAGATGATAAGTGCAGCTATAAAAGGTCTTCTACTCATAAAATTCAATAAAAATCACAATAATCGTAGAAATCTCAGAAACGTTGCCGTAATGCATATGTCAATTTTACAGGTTAAAACTCATAGAACAGGGGAACACAGAGAAAACAACAATTCACAAAGTGACATAAAGTCATGTTTATCTACATGGCCTACGATCTAAGGATAACAAATAACTATATACAACACTTAAATTCTTCAAGTCAGTCTTCTTATTTATATTATTTTCATTTTCATTTATAAAACACATTTCAAGGAAACTTCTTTTATTATAGTTAGAATTGGTACATAATATTTCAACTTCATCAAACTTAAAATGGTGGTCTAGAGAGGACGAATGGCTAGCTAATGCACATCTATCAGGTCGTAATCTGGCGTCACTCTTATGTATTGAGATACGTCTTTTTAAACATTGTGATGTCTGTCCAACATACACAGACTCACAGTTCTCACATGGAATGCGATAAACCACGTCAGATCTAGACATGGTGTGGATCCTATCTTTAGTTTGGCTGAAAAGAACGCCTACTACTAAAGGATTGTACTTCGCAATTTTTATGTTCTCAATTTCTTTTAGAATTTTGGTCAATTTACCTGTTAGTGGTGGAATGAGAGGCAGGCTTACATATTTGTCATGTGTGGCAGGTTCGACTAATGTCGATGTTCTTATTTGTGGGACCTCGTCGACTTGGTCAGAAGTTAGAGAATGCAGACATCTGTTCAAAAACATCCTAGGGTAACCATTGTTCTCAAAGATCTTAAGCAACTTTTCTTCACTGTTATGAAGAAAGTCTGGATGGCAGATTTTCTTAATTCTACGAAACATACCTCTAATTAAGTTAGTTTTCATAGCCCAAGAATGGTTGGAACTATAATGTATATAACGACCTGAAGAGGTCAAGGTTTTTTTTAAAATTGGATTGGTACCAAAAACCGACCTCTTCAGGTCGTTATATACATTATAGTTCCAACCATTCTTGGGCTATGAAAACTAACTTAATTAAAGGTATGTTTCGTAGAATTAAGAAAATCTGCCATCCAGACTTTCTTCATAACAGTGAAGAAAAGTTGCTTAAGATCTTTGAGAACAATGGTTACCCTAGGATGTTTTTGAACAGATGTCTGCATTCTCTAACTTCTGACCAAGTCGACGAGGTCCCACAAATAAGAACATCGACATCAGTCGAACCTGCCACACATGACAAATATGTAAGCCTGCCCCTCATTCCACCACTAACAGGTAAATTGACCAAAATTCTAAAAGAAATTGAGAACATAAAAATTGCGAAGTACAATCCTTTAGTAGTAGGCGTTCTTTTCAGCCAAACTAAAGATAGGATCCACACCATGTCTAGATCTGACGTGGTTTATCGCATTCCATGTGAGCACTGTGAGTCTGTGTATGTTGGACAGACATCACAATGTTCAAAAAGACATATCTCAATACATAAGAGTGACGCCAGATTACGACCTGATAGATGTGCATTAGCTAGCCATTCGTCCTCTCTAGACCACCATTTTAAGTTTGATGAAGTTGAAATATTATGTACCAATTCTAACTATAATAAAAGAAGTTTCCTTGAAATGTGTTTTATAAATGAAAATGAAAATAATATAAATAAGAAGACTGACTACTTGAACAATTTAAGTGTTGTATATAGTTATTTGTTATCCTTAGATCGTAGGCCATCTAGATAAACATGACTTTATGTCACTTTGTGAATTGTTGTTTTCTCTGTGTTCCCCTGTTCTATGAGTTTTAACCTGTAAAATTGACATATGCATTACGGCAACTTTTCTGAGATTTCTACGATTATTGTGATTTTTATTGAATTTTATAAGTAGAAGACCTTTTATAGCTGCACTTATCATCTTAAATAATTCTGTCCAGTCAGATGTAAGCATAGATTGCTGTTTTTACAACTTTCCAACTTTGTAATTTGTGTGATTTTTTTAGCATCCTGAAGAAGAACCGCATATTGGTTCGAAATATAGATGAATAGACTATAGACTGTTGATCTCTTCTAAATTGCCTAGATACCCAACCACACCTCCTTATATATATATATATATATATATATATATATATATATATATATATATATATATATAAATACAGGGTAGCGTTAGAACTCGGTACTTTATAAAATACGGCCTGCATGAATCGCGCGATCCCACATTGAAAATAAGACGCATGACTCGTTTCTGAGCAATCAAAATGCGAGATGCAAAGGTGAAGTTACCCCACAAAGTAATATTATAAGACAAATGTGTGTAAAACAAGGCATAATACACCGAAAGCAGCTGTTCAATATCCAGTACCTGTTTCAATTGCATCACTGCATAGAAACTTCCATTCAATTTTGCAGAAATGTGATCAATATTATATTGCCAACTCAGATTACCGTTGATATATATCCCCAGAAACTTCGTGTCGGTACTCATCTCGACAACATTGCCGTCTATATCCAGGTTAATTGCTTTGAACGATTTATTGTTTGTATAAAATTGCATGAAAACTGTTTTGTTTATGTTTACTATCAACGAATTACATCTGCACCATAACACGTAACTGTTATTCAATTTTAGTTCTAGTTCCTCCTGAGTTGAAGCGCTAACAGCAATCGACGAGTCATTCGCATACAAAACCGTGCACTCAGAGTCAGCAATATGGGCAACCACATCATTGACAAAAAGGATGAAAATTAACGGCCCAAGAATTGACCCTTGCGGAACTCCATACTCTACGTTATAAATCTCGGATTTCGCTTTTTCATATTCAATGATCATCCTTCTCTCCTTAAGAAAAGAAGCAAGCCACTCATGAAAGTTCCCTCTAAAGCCGGAGGCCCACAATTCATCCAGTGCCCGATCGATGCCCACCACATCAAACGATTGATCAAAAAAAAGTGCTCCCACATATTTGCCTCCATCCAAAGCCTTGAATATATAAGACAAGAAATTAACTGTTGCTAACTCAGTGGATCGCTCAGGCAAGAAGCCATACTGATGTGGAGTTATTACATTATATTTTAAAATGAATTTTATCATCCTATTGTAAACACATTTTGCAATTATTTTTCCCATAATACATGAAAGCGTGATGGGCCTGTAATTGTTGACATCCACAGGAATGCCTTTCCTGAAAACCGGAATAACTTTGCCGATCTTCAAGCTGTCCGGAATTCGACCTAACCGAACAGACATATTCACAAAGTACACTAAATGAGGAGCAATGATGTATGATATGGATTTAATAATCTTCGTTGGTACATCGTCTATGCCGACCGATTGAGAATTCTTAAGACCACCAATAATGTTTAATATCTCAGACTCACTCACATCCTCAAAGTAAAAATAGTTCAAAGGAATATGTGTCATCACGATATCAGGCAGCTTATCGTTATTATAGAATTTTTTTGAGTATGTCTCTGCCACGGTCGAAAAATGCTTACCGAAAGTATCTGCAATATGCTTGCTTTCCGTTATACTACTACCATTCAGCTCTAAATTGATTTTCCTTGACTCCGACTTAGATTTACAATTTCTTTGATCGTTTACAATACGCCATAGACGAGAAGATTTATGACTGCCATCTTCAGAGTCACTACGTCGCTGATAATACATTTTTTTTGTTTCTTTAATGAGAGATTTGTATTGTTTACGGGCATGTATATATTGAGCCTGCAAGCCTACGTCACCCGAGTCCTTCGCAGCCCAGAACAGACGCTTCAACTCTCTAGACCAGCCCTACTCAACATGCGGCCCTTTGCCCCTTTTTATGTGGCCCGAGCAACGGCCTAGTCCAGTATTACCATTGTTTAAGGAGAAGATAGTTGGTTACTCGCCCTGCAAAGGGCATTGGATGTGCGTATGTGGCAAACTCAGAATTTTTGGGTCCATCCTAATGCGCCCTCTAGGCGGCTATTTCTATAATCATTTGTCGGTAAAGAGGTTTCTACATTGGGTATAAAACTTGACGTGAAGAGTAAATAATCGGAGCCAAGTAAAGTAGAAACACTTCGATGTTGAATAGACTGAGTACTGAGTTTATGACCCAGGTTTCGAGCTTGGGATTTTATTGCTTTGGTCGTAACGGGGTTTGTTTATGTTATCGGATTTCACTCATTCTATTGAGGGCTTACATACAGTTAGAAGGCTTCAAAAAGACGGATTTTCAAGAATTTTTTTCGCGCAGACTATTCAATTTATTAATTTGAAAATTGGTGTAAATATTATAATAACCTTATATTAACATATTTTTTATTTGTCACAATAATCTTCGCGAATGTTGCTATCGCCGATCTCCTAGAGCTCCGCAAAAAAAAACAATTGTGCGGTGATCACGATATCTCTGGACCGGATTATCTGAAATGAAAATCGTGAAGGGAATGTATGATCGGATTTGCGTTTGAAAAGAAATACTGTGATTGAAGAAAAATAAGTACATATAAGATTATTTTTTAGTTTTTCGAAAAGAGAATTTTAAATTTAATTAATTGTTTATGTAAAATTGTTATCAGTGAATAGTTTCATGTCAAGGTTATCTACCTCAAATAGGTAACTAAAATATTGGAATACTGCCAAAAGAAAAAGAAAATTTGATTTAAAAAAACTATTCTCTTTTTTGTGAAAATCTCATTTGTTTTGTGATAGGACGTGAATGTTTAATTTATGAATATACATATAAGACTTTTTCAGCTGAATATTTGATTCAAATTATATCGAATTTTGGTTTGCAAAGAGATTTTTCATGAAAAATAAAATTATGAAATTCCATATAAGTTTCCCCTCTCAGATCGGCGTTAAGCATTGAATAATATTCCAGATTCCTCGGAAGGTTTCCAATCAATGAAGTTGAAGTACACCAAGCTATGAAATTTCAACAAGATTTATTTTTCAAATTCTTATCAATGATTCATATATAGTTATACAAAAAATAACTCTCGGTTTGTTGGCACCCTCCGCTCCGCGTCGGGAGACAGCAAAACTTCGTGCTAAACTCTAATACTTTTTCCCTTGTATAATACACAATTTTTTTCTGTGACAGGAAAAACGACGATTTTATAGTGAAAGAAATATAACTTTTCACGAAATTTATCCGGCAAAAAAGTAACTACTTTTTTCCGACGACGACGAAGCTTTTAAAACAATATTATGACCAAAAATACGATTCGAACAATAGCTCTACTCTACCCTTTTTCATGCAGCTAGCCGGCATGCGGCAAGGGTAATAAAAATTTATTGCGGCCAAGAGAATTTCTTCCGATGCCTGCTCGACGACAGAAAGATGAATAAAGATTGAATAAGAAACGCACTAGAGACATCTGTTGTTCACCATACCCAAAAATTAATACTCGTCTGAATTTTCAACATTGCACATAGGCAACCCATCATGTTGGGCCTCTTCCGGAGTGGCGCCCTCTAACGATATTGCCCTATATCCTCCAATGATATTTGAACCGAAGTAACTAACTATCTTCTCCTTAAACAATGGTATTACAATTTTCACAATAGTATCACAAATTAAGTTTCGAAATTACGCAAAAATAACGGTATCAATATTTACTCATTTACTTTGTTTTCTCCCTTATTGCGTACACACAGAACACTATATCCATAATATAAACAATGGATTCTTTATGTACATACTATACCTAATCTTCTTAGCGAGATTGCCTTATCTCACGTTTTTTGCTCTTGTAGTTTTCGTTTCTATGGATTCTTGGGTGCGTTTTTTATAGCTGATTATACAGTTAAATTGTCTTATTATTGTGTAATTTTTTTTCTGGTCAGTACCATGATTTTTAAAACCTCTTATTAGCATAATTGCGTGGATTATGCTAATTAAAGAGTTTAGAAATCATAGTACCTACCAAAATAAAAATTGCGACAACAAAAATTTTTCCAATTTTCTTAAAATCGTCAATAGTATCCCCTGTTTTCGTTGTTGGGAGCGTTTCCCTAACACCCTGCATATTTTTATTTTCGCAATTCCCTGCTAATATTTCAAATACGAAAAACGTAATCTGCCTGTCTGTTACGCTTTGACGCATAAACCACTGAATCGATTTTGATAAAATTTGGTTCACAGACAGAAACTCGTAACCGGTGTGAATTTATCCACATCCACAAGTACACTCCGAGCCAAAAGTAGGGTCCAAGCGAAAAATGGTATATTTATGATTTTCAATATGAAAATGAGTAGTAATTTATTATTTGACTCAAGCAATACGAACTTTGCATATTTTTTCTATTATTGAACATTTTTTAGCAATTCAGAGGGTTGTTAATGTTGTCATAGGGGCCGATTCTAATTAAAATTTCTTAACTTTTTTGTTTGAAATAGTACCGTGTTCTGCTTTTAGTATGTGATGAACAGAGGAAATCTGAATCAAATGACATACCCCACATAGTTTGTCAGGCATCGGAGAGGGAGCAAATTTCGATTTTGGGGGTATTTTCTAGATAAAAATTCATAACTTTTTTGTTTGAAATAATACCGTATTCTGCTTTGAGTATGTGGTGAACAGAGAAAAACTGAATTAAATGACATACCGCATATAGTTTGTCAGGCCTCCGGGAGGGGAGAAATTTCGATTTTGGGGGTATTTTTCCACTGAAAAATTCATAACTTTTTTGTTTGAAATAGTACCGTGTTCTGCTTCAAGTATGTGGTGAACAGGGGAAAACTGAATCAAATGACATACTCCATATAGTTTGTCAAGCCTCGAGGAGGGGTGACAATTGCGATTTTAGGGAAAATACACCCAAATCCCCCCTCTCCGAGGCCTGACAAACTATATGGACTAAGTCATTTGATTCACTTTTCTTCTGTTCACCACATACTGGAAGCAGAGCACGGTACTATTTCAAACAAAAAAGTTATGAATTTTTATCTGGCAAATACCCCCAAAACCGCAGTTTCTCCCCTTCCCGAGGCCTGACAAACTATATGGAGTATGTCATTTGATTCTATTTTCCTCTGTTTACCACATACTAAAAGCAGAACACAGTACTATTTTAAACAAAAGAGTTATGGATTTTTATATAGAAAATACCCCCAAAACCGCAGATCCCTCCCTCCTCGAGGCCTGACAAACAATGTGAGGTATGTCATTCGATTCAGTTTCCCTCTGTTTATCACGTACTGAAAGCAAAACACGGTAATATTCCAAACAAAAAAGTGATGAATTCTTATCTAGAAAATACCCCCAAAATCGGAATTTCCCCCTCTCTGAGACCTGACAAACAACGTGGGGTATGTCATTTGATTCAAATTTCCTCTGTTCACCACATACTGAAAGCAGAACACGGTACTTCTTCATTTAAAAAAGTTATGGATTTTATCGCGAAAACACCTCTAAAATCGCAATGTCCCCCCTCCCCGAGGCCTGACAAACTATGTGAGGTATGTCATTTGATTCAGTTGCCCTCTGTTTACCACATACTGAAAGCAGAACACGGTACTATTTCAAACAAAAAAGTTATGAATTTTTCAGTGGAAAAATACCCTCAAAATCGCAGTTTTCCCCCTCCCCGAGGCCTGAAAAACTATATGGAGTATGTCATTCGATTCCATTTCCTCTGTTCACCACATACTGAAAGCAGAACACGGTACTTCTTCATTTAAAAAAGTTATGGATTTTATCGCGAAAACACCTCCAAAATTGCAATGTCCCCCCTCCCCGAGGCCTGACAAACTATGTGGGGTATGTCATTTGATTCAGTTTTCCTCTGTTCATCACGTACTGAACGCAAAACACGAAAGCATTCCAAACAAAAAAGTTATGAATTTTTATCTATAAAATACCCCCAAAATCGAAATTTCCCCCCTCTCCGAGGCATGACACACAATGTGGGGTATGTCGTTTGATTCAGTTTTCCTCTGTCCTCCACCCACTGAAAGCATCACACAGTACTACCTCAAACAAAAAAGATATGATTTTTATCTAGAAAATACGCCCAAAATCGAAATTTGTTCCCTCCTTGAGGCCTGACAAACTATGTGGGGTATGTCATTCGATTCAGTTGCCCTCTGTTTACCACATACTGAAAGCAGAACACGGTACTATTTCAAACAAAAAAGTTATGAATTTTTTAGTGGAAAAATACCCTCAAAATCGCAGTTTTCCCCCTCCCCGAGGCCTGAAAAACTATATGGAGTATGTCATTCGATTCCATTTCCTCTGTTCACCACATACTGAAAGCAGAACACGGTACTTCTTCATTTAAAAAAGTTATGGATTTTATCGCGAAAACACCTCCAAAATTGCAATGTCCCCCCTCCCCGAGGCCTGACAAACTATGTGGGGTATGTCATTTGATTCAGGTTTCCTCTGTTTACCACATACTTTAAGCAGAACACGGTACTATTTCATACAAAAAAGTTATGAATTTTTATCTAGAAAATACCCCCAAAACCGCAGTTTCCCCCCTTCCCGAGGCCTGACAAACTATATGGAGTATGTCATTCGCTTCAATTTCCTCTGTTCACCTCATACTAAAAGCAGAACACGGTACTATTTCAAACAAAAAAGACTAAATATATTGAAGTCTGGTTCGAACTCATCATTAATTTCAAAACTGAGCTCTGTTATATCGTCTATTATTTTCAGTAGGTCATTCTTTGTTGAATTGATTGAACTGACCATTGTTAAAAATTTAGTTTTAGCTACTTCAGTTGTTAATGATTTTGACAAATCCAATAAATTCTGCAGTATCGAAAATAAAGATTCTTTCTTAGCAATAAGCATCTTCATCTTCCTTTCAATTGACGTTCCACCCATTGTGTGAAAGTCAAGTGCGCAGAATACTCGAAAACTAACCCAGCGAGTCTAAACTGTGAATTGAATACTTTTGTGTACGCTTGGCAACAAGGCTTACTCTGGGACCCGAATCGTTTAAGACGGCCGCTGGAAAAATACAAAAAAAACTACCGCACGTTTTTACTTCGCTCAATACTTTATGAACGAACAAAATAAACCGAATTAATATTTCCGAATACAATTAGGAATGAAATGAAATTGAGTTCCGAAACTCTGTATACCGATTGAAACCTAAATAAATGTAACCGAAACTTGAATTAAAGTTCAAAAAACTCGTGCTCGAAGAACCAAAAAAGATTGCATTTTCCCTATATTTGAACCAATAAAATGATGTTATAATAATCTTACCAATATAAACTGCTCTCTGCTCCCACACAGCACCGCACTGTATAAGGATGTAAAGGAACAGGGTATAAGGATTGAAATGGAACAAAATGGGACTTATACAAAGCAAACTGACCTTCTAATGAACTGTAATCCTGATAAATTTAAAATGTCCGTTAATTAAACCAAAAACCGTTATAATAAACACCGAAAACTTTATACTAACAACCTTTAACTATTCTTTCCGACAACCGATACATCTCATTCTCATCTGACAAAACATACGTCTCGATTTTCCCAGAATCCGCGACGTTGCCAAAACTCAACATTATAATAATTCAAAAAGGGCTAAAACATATACCTATTCGGCAGGTTTACCCTGAGTTTGTACTGTATAAGTGTGGCTTTGTAAATAGATGTAAATAACTTAAAAGAGTTTAATTATTACTTAAACCGAACAAAGTCACGGAGAAAAAGTGGAAAGGACAGGTAATCGAATCACACCTCTAGACGTTCGATTAACCAAGCCTACATTTTGGGGGCTCAACCGGGATAAAAGTGAAAAACCTACATTTTGGGGGCTCGTCCGGGATTGAAGTGGATTTTCAAGGAGAAAATCAACCAGGATTGAAGACGAAACCAGAGAGTAAGGGAATTTGTACCATTTGATAGAATATTCGACATAGACGAGAATATTCCACAGAGAGAAGGAAGATTTACCGAGCAGGAGATCGAAGAATTGGATGAAGAGGATCAACCGAGAGACGAGGAGAAGACCATCTAGGAAAAGTGTGTGAAGTGATAAAAGCTCATTTAGTGAACCATTGTGAATAAAGGATTAAATTCAGCAAGACGAGGAATTGTACAAGGTAGACATTTTTTTCTTTTAAGACGAGGCTGAGAAAAATCAATGAGCAATTTGTTCTACGATTCCATTTGACTTGATTCGATTATTCACTGTTTTTATGTTTTTTTGGCTTCTATTCACTTGAGAATTTTTTCTGAGATCTGTTTTCTTCATTTATTCTAATCGACATTGTAGTCGAAATTGAAGACGAATATTTTGATCTCTGATTCTTATTTTCTTCGATTTATTTTTTGTAGATTAAGTGTTGATTTTCTTTTATTGAAATTGTTTATTCCCATTTATTTTTGTGTATTCATTGTATTTTTCGTTACCATTTTACTTACTGTTACTGTACCTGTTACTGAATTTCTGTCAACGGATAAAGTTAGACGACTCAATTCAATCTCATTCTGTTTCGACGTAGATACATTGAAACTGTACTCGTTGCCCGTTAGGCGAAATCAAACATATCGAAGACGGTATTTCAGAAGCCAAAGTTCCGGCTATAAGAGCGCTTCACATAGTTTGTTTCGGAATCGAAGTTGACAAGTACAAAAGACGTAGGACAATACGAAACTTTGACGGATTTGATTGGGATAAAAACGATAGCGAAAAAAAAATTAAAGACGTGGGACAAAAATTAACGATGACTGAATTAGAAGCGGTATGCCAGATATTGGATTTGCCATACGAGGGTTCTACGGAAGAAATCGCCAAAAGGGTGTGAGATTTCTTGTGTGGTCCCCTATTTGAAAAAGACGATAACGATGATGACGACGATGACATTGACGATGTAGTTAGCTCAGTATATGTATCGGTGTCAAAAATGAAATTCGAAAAAGAAAACCGTAATTGTCGGAGTAGTTTTTCATTGACGTTTAGGGACGTGGAGGATTCAATTAGACAATTCACGGGGGCCGATAATTATTCAATCGGGAGATGGATTGAAGATTTTGAAGAGATGGTGGCGATGACGGGTTGGTCTGATCTTCAAAAACTTTTATTCGATAAAAGGACTCTATCGGGTTTAGCGAGATTATTCATTCAATCACAGACGGGAATGAAGACATGGGGAAACATGAAAGAGCGGCTATGCGAGGAATTTGAAGTCCGTGTGAGTTCGGCGCAAATCCACAAACTCCTGGCTAGCAGGAGAAAGAAATCTAATGAGAGTGTACAAGAGTACATTCTCGCTATGAGAGGGATCGGCAGTAGAGCCAATATTGAAGAAGAAGCCGTAATACAATATATTATAGACGGTATTGCGGATACTTCCGCGAATAAAATAATATTGTATAGCTCGAAAAATTTTGGTGATTTCAAGCAGAAAGCTAAGACCTATGAGAAAATCACCAAGAGGGGGGATTCTCACTTCCAAAGAAAATATGTAAGGCCTAACGGTAATGAAAAGCGGACGGAGACGAGAGAGAAAAAATTGACTAAAGATGGGAAAAACGGTATGCACGCAAGCAGCGAATCTTGCTTTAGTTGCGGTAAAAGAGGGCACAAGTCGAGGAAATGTCCAGATAAAAGCAAAGGAACAAAATGCTTCCGATGCAATAAACAGGGACATATTGTCGCAAGTTGCAAGGAAAAGGTGGAAACCACAAAAGTGGCCGTGGTAGAATCGGATCCTAAGAATGCAATCAAGCTTGTTTTTTGGGCAATGGCGGTTGATGCTCTCTTTGATACCAGTAGCGATATCAGTATTATTCGCGATGATATTTATGATTTGTATCTGCATCACTTACCTTTAGATAACGACGTTATGATAATCAAGGGTTTAGGCCATTTCAAAGTGAAGACGATGGGTTCTTTGCAATTAGACGTAGAAATCGATGGACAGTTGTTCAACCTAAAATTTCATATCATCCCTAAAGGATCATTGGGATTCCAAGCGATCCTCGGTAGTAATATCTTTAAACAGGCTACTGTTCAAATAGGGGAAGAAGGGATTATTGTGAAATCAAAGAGAAAAGCTGACGTGGACAGTTGGTTGATGAATATCGCCATCGACGACGACGAAGATCGAATTGACGTAGAACACATCGAAAATGCACTTGTGAAAAATAAAGTCGGTGAACTTATCCGGAATTATACACCGAATAAGACGGAGGATGTAGATATCAAAATGAAAATCATACTTAGAAACGACGAACCCGTCTACCAAAGGGCTAGACGGCTGTCAGAGCCTGAGCGTCTAGAAGTCGACAAACAAATAGGGGAATGGTTAAAAGAGGGTATTGTAAGGGAAAGTTCATCGGATTTCGCGAGTCCTATCGTTTTGGTTAGTAAGAAGGACGGAACCAAAAGATTGTGTTGTGACTATCGAAAATTAAATAAGAACATCGTTAAAGACCGTTTCTCCTTACCCCTAATCGAGGACGTAATGGATCGTTGTAATGACTTGCCTTCTTCTTTTTTCAAACAGTACTGTGAGAAATACTCAAATAAACTAATCAATGTGTGTTTGAAATTGATACAACTTTTAAGTTTCAAAGTTTCTTCGATCAAATCCAATAACACAAACAAACTGAAATCTAACCTCCTGTTTCCAATGCCAACCCCAAATCTGCAATTCAAAATGTTACTGAATGAGCCAGTACCAACTTAATTTCGATTTTCCAAAGCCGCCCGGGATGTCAATAATTCCTGAATGGACTGTAGTAAATATTCATTTCTGTGGTTTTTTTTCCACAACAGAATAGAGTTGCATTCAGCCAAAGTACCCAATTTTTTTTAATTTCAAAGGGGCCGGTATGTTTAGTTCTTAGGTACCAGCTGATGTCGAGCCAAGAGTAGGTAGTTTTCAAAACTAACAAAACACCCCCCACTCTCGACAGAGGGGGGGTCAGAAATAAAACGGCTTGACTCTGTCTGTTTTACCCTGTTCAACCAAAGCTCTCAACGAGTACACATCGAAATATAGTTGTAAATAATAAATAGTTCTCTAGTGTTCTTAACACCTCACAAATATACAGTCCACTGTCACCAGCAATATCCACGTCAAGGAAACTGTCGGTCAGTGCAACCAAAACACCCCGCAGATCCAACAGTTAAGGTAAATGCTGTGGCTCATATTTTTGGATATTCACATTCTCGCATGACTTGAGAGTGATGGTAACTTAAGTCATATCTCTCTTAATTTCAATCAGAATATCATTCATTGCCCTGGACGTTGTGGCCTCCATAGATAAATATCACACATGTAAAATTCTGAAGGGAGTAGAGGCCACTGAAGCATTTGTGCTATGATACCAACTGACTGAATATGATAAGATGTGATCGACATCTGTGTGTGCTGCCCAACCATCCTGTTGGAACCAGAAGCTTTGTGGATCAAGCTTATTATAGAGTTGCATTATTTTTAGATAATTTTGTTTTTAAAATAATAATGCCAATTGATGCGTGATAGACGAGATACCAAGACTGACTGGATCACAAGGTTTTTAGTTGCCCAGTAACATTAATTTTGCTTGTTAAAATAGTATAAGTGTCACAGCGAGTTCATTCTGGAGACAACAATATTGAGATCACTATAACAGGCCAATTGAAAAGTCCCCGTCTACCATAGTAAAACAAATTGTTTCGGCAAAATGCGATATTATTATTCAATATAGTGTGCTTCGAGGCGATACAGCGATTATAGGAATCTTTCAACTTTTCGATGCCAGATTTTTAATACGATTTGTCTTTCGCTTCAAAATAGGCCTTAGTTTTGGCGATTACTTCTTCATTGGCGCTAAATTTCTTTCCAGCGAGCATTCTTTTGAGGTCTGAGAACAGGAAAAAATCGCTGAAGGCCAGATCTGGCGAATACGGTGGATGCAGAAGCAATTAGAAGCCCAATTCATGCAATTTCGCCATTATTTCCATTGATTTGTTACACGGCGCATAGTCTTCATGAAGCAGCAGCTTTTTTTCTTCGAATGGAGCCGTTTTTTAACGATTTCATCCTTTAAACGATCCAATAACGCAATATTATAATCACTGTTGATGGTCTGGCCCTTTTGGAGGTAATCAATGAATATTATACCTTGCGCATCCCAGAATATTGATGACATAACCTTGTCAGCTGACTCTTGTGATTTTCCTCGCTTTGGATACGTTTAATCGTGTACAGTCGACTCAGCTGACTGTCGATTGGACTCCGGAGTGAAATTATAGAGCCATGTTTCATTCATCGTCACATATCGACGCAGGTTTATTGCATTTATGTAGCTTCAAACACTACTCAGGATCATTAACACGTTGTTGATTTACAGTTAATGAAAATTATTTTGTGAACTCCTTCGATTATTTCGTTGAAGGCAGCCTCTTTTGAGCGTCCACTGCATTCGCCGTCGTCGGTGCTCATTTCACCACGTTTAAACTTGGCATACCAAATCAATGATTGTTGATTTTCTTGGTGCAGACCCCGGAAACTCTTCATCAAGCCAAGATTTTACTTCAACTGTATTTTTCCCTACACTCACAACGCAATATTTCACAATCTAATGGTCGAGCTGCTGTCAAATTTTGACACGTATCGTTTGAAGGTTGGTACTAACTAAAAATCATATGGATTGAATACTAGCACCGTTATCTGTGCATTAGACCGGGGACTTTACAATTGGCCAAATAAAATTGAGATGGCGAACACTTGATGAACGGCCCTGTACTGACGGGTTTAATCGCTCGGACGAACCATTTCTTTTTGCATTCATTGCCAAACCTGTTGCTTCTACATTGTGCACTCTTTCGGTCAATAGCACTCACAAATGAAACAGTATTCCATGCAGAAAGCCCTCCGTATGGCATTTACAGAAATGAATTTTCCAATGAAAGGCGCGTCAATCTCTTCATATTGATTTCTTTATCTTAATGTGGATTTGATTTTTTGTTAGAGTATTGGAAGGGGGCTGAACTAGGATCATTCATTTCTTTTCAGTCTCCTTGTTGTCTATGGAAGGTGGTATACTAGGTATATGTGTCTTATTTGTATAATTTTCATTTTGGGAAATAAATATGATAATAATAATAATAAAATTTATTTAGCACCCGCCTAGTACAAAAAATAGAAAATCAACACAATAATAATATTATCATTCACATTTCTCTCAAGTGCCATTCAATCTTCCGCAGAATGCACCCAAAAATGGTTCCGTCTTAATTTCCTCTGGGAGACCATTATACATTATTATAATATAATGATTATTATTATTCGGAAAAAACAATCAGATTTTTCGTTAGAGTAGCCGACTAAGTACTATGAGAAAATTTAGGTTTTCTCAAAACACCATGATGAAATTCACATTTCTGTTTGTAGCACCTCTGAAGTCACTTGTTAAACGATTAGGAAGTGAATGGGGTAATTTCTAGTATGAGTGTATCATACAAATGTTCACGTTTTAATTTTTGTACGAGTAAAATTGTTTGTTTGCAGGCTAAGGATAAATTCATGCTCAGTCCGAAGATGCAGAGAACCATAAGAGTAAACGATAATCAACTCATCATGCTCTCCGAAAGAGCTCATTATGATCACTCCCAAGCAGGATATTTACACAAAAGGTCTTCCGATTGTAGTAAATGGCAGCTGAGATGGTTTGTTTTGTATCAGGTGAGTAAATGAATTTTAATCGGTATTTCTTGATGATTCTACTTATGGCAAGGGAAAGTTAGGGAAGTTTTATCGGAAATTTATAACTTCTGGTGTAAGTTTCACATAGGACCGGCATCTTTATGATTCAGGCAGTTCATCTTTTCATATATGCGCTATCGGGTAATCTCAAAATTCTTGAGCCAGGCCAGTGAACCTCTCGTGAGAGATTGTCAAAAATCTTTCGATAATCAATTAATATCCGTTGAAATCATCTTCGATCCATTATACAGGGTGTATCCTAATCGTGGGGCAAAACTTCAGAAGGTGATAGTTCTCATCAAAATTAAAAAAAAGTTTGCTTCCTCCGGTTTTTTCCGAAATTCGAGGCTTTCTTGTGAAAAACTGTTATACATTTATGATTCGAAATATTGTTCATCGGTGGCCACTACTTTCTCCCATCTTTCGGGCATCGTACGAATCCCGCGTTGAAAAAACTGGTCATCTTCCGTATCCACGAATCGATTTTTTACTTCTTCATATGACCGAAAGTGCTGGTCAGGCGGGCCATTAATCGAAACAAGTGATAGTCCGAGGGAGCAACGTCTAGACTGTCTAGAGAATACGGCGGGTGGGGTAGGATTTCCCATTTCAACGTTTCCAAGTATTTCTTGGCCACTTTCTGAACATCGCGTCGAGCATTGTCATGCAGTGAAATCACTTTATCATATCTCTCATTGTATTTCAATGCGCGAATCGAGCGCATTAATTGGGTTCGATAACGATCGCCTGTGATTGTTTCAGTCGGTTTTAACAACTCATAATATCATACGGCGAGCTGGTGCCACCAAATACTGAGCATGATCTTGGAACCGTGAATATTCGGTTTGGCCGTCGACGTGGAAGCATGGCCGGGCTATCACCATTATTTTCTGCGCTTGGGATTATCGTAATGATCCCATTTTTTGCTTTCAGTCACAATGCGATGCATATATCCCTCCAGTCTTTGCCTTACAAGCAGCTTCTCACTAGCAAACAAACGCCGTTCAATATCTCTCGGCTTCAACTCGTACGGCATCCAATTTTCTTGTTTTTGAATCATTCCCATGACTTTCAGGCGTTTTGAAATGGCTTGTTGCGTTATTTCCAATGATCCTGCCAATTCTTGTTGAGTTTGACACGAGTCTTGATCAAGTAATGCCCTCAATTCTGCATCTTCGAAAACATTCTCTCTTCCACCGCTGGTCTTCGACGTCAAAATTATCGTTCTTGAAGCGTTGAAACCACTCTCGGCACGTTCTTTCACTAATAGCGGCCTCACCATAGGTATTTGAGAATATTCGATGAGCCCCAGCAGCAGATTTCTTCATATTAAAACAGAAAATTAAAACCACCCGCAAATGACGAGACTTTGGCTCGTAAGCTGACACGTTTAATTGAGAATAACTCTATGATGCAGACACAAATCGACTAATATTTCGATGGAATTATGTTTTCAAATACCTAAGCTTATTGTATGACATCTATGATCTATTTATTTCGAATTCCACAGAACGGTTCAGACATCTATTGCAAAACTACGGAAGCAAAGTAGTACACTTGATAATTCTAGCCGAAAAAGCTTCCTATTCGAATCACAGCCGTCTTCATTTCAATCATCCGTCGCCCTAATTCTGACCTATTCAGTAAAATGAAAATAGTCTTTCTTTCGAGAACGAAAGAACACAAAATACATTTTTCACATGATTTATCGGATTTTTCGGAAGAAATGTCGAAATTTTTCTTGGATGCCAGAAAAAATATTTCATTTTATCAACTAACATAATAAAGATCTTGAATTTGTCCTCAGAATATTGTGAAAATATCCATTTCTTTTTCTGCTATTAAGTCCTTCCTACGAACTGGAAGATTTTTAGTGCTCGTGCATATTCAGGAAACTTCTTGAAAATTCAATCACTCCCGTTTATTTGAGTGGAAACATGAGATGGGTATGAATGGAAGCACAATATGGAAAGACAGTATGTGTCTTTTTTTCTATGGGTTTTTTCTGGCTTAAAAGTAATTTGCGCCAGATATGGAAATCAGGTTGATGTATTCATTTCAACTTTGTTCATTAGAATAATCTGCCGAATTGTTGAAGTTTTTGGTAGCCAGAAGTTGATAGATTCATCAGAACCATAAAAACACAGTGTCCAATAAAACCTAATAGTTCAGTGACAATAGCTCCAATCAATCTGATATTATGTTTGCAGATATATAATAACAATTTCTCTATGCGAATTTCCATGTTTAACGCATCACCAGAATAATAGGGAGTTCGTGTAGAATATCGAAAAATAAAACAATATATGTATTCGTGAAAGCAGATCATAATAGATTTGGTTTATTTATGTTAAATTTTAGTGAATATTCCTGCCTAATTTCAGGAGGATCCTATCAGAGACTATAATATCATATAAATAAACTAATCGAAAACAATGACATCATAATAAATAGAATTTCATATTTGTATACATATGAGTTTAATTCAATTGAATCAAAGACTTAATTGCCTTCTATGCAAAAAATAGAGCCTCATTTCAATTCATCGAATTCTAACATTCCAGGTAACTTAAACAAACAACTGAAGAAAATACAATAATGAGAACGTGATTTCTTCACATACATATGTTTTTCAGCGGCGCATAAATGTTCTAGCGCTCCAACGGTACTGACGCAAAATCAGTGATGTGGTTTCCATCGGTCAAATTCTTCTTGCATACATTTTCCTCTAAAACAAATACCAATTAACGATGAATAGATCTTTCTTATCGGTTCAATCACATTTTTCGATATTGCAATTTGGTCGAATTGAAACCACAATATTGGATTATTTCAGGCATGCCTTTGTTCTGTTTATCATCGAGTGGGTTGATATTTTTTGATTGTTTTTGGAATGCGTTGGCTATTAGTCCCCATTGATGGATTTGCATTGATTCTGGTAGAAATAACATTCGACTTCAGGTTTTTTCACCATTTCATGGGTAGCTACTTTTTTGTTCGATGCATTACCGAATTTTAAATGACTTGAATGGGCTCATTTAATAGAATGAACTCAATTTGCATATATTGAAAAAAAAACCGGATGGCATCAAAGAATTCAGGGATTTAGTGAGAGAGGATATGGCTGGCTGATAGGAATAAATACCTGATTTCAGTTCAGTTCAGTTCAGGAAATACCTATTCGAAAAAAACGCCATCACCTGAGATATTGACGTCACATATTAGTGAGAAGAGAGATGTAAGTGAGACAACTTGACAACTTGAACATCTCTAAGTTGTCACATATGTCAAAGGTAAAAATGTAGCTAAACATTTCATTTAAAATTTCAAATCCCATCCTAATGTTTACAAAAAAAAATTTTGGCTCTACCTATCAAACTGAGGTTATGACTATTGAGACATTGTGTACTTTTGAATGGTGTTCTTATAAATCTTATAAAAAGGGGTCATGAAAAAATCAGTAAATATAGTATTTCATGAGAAAAACAAAATCGAAGCCAAGTTTCAATACCAATATCAACAATAGAAGTTTGAGTAGAGAAGTAGCTTGTGAAACAAATTCGTTCAAAACAAATGAATATTTAAAAAACGATCAATGACACGAATATTGAGTAGGAACCAAGAATCATGCTATTTTTCAAAGATATTTCTACATATTTGAAACATCAAGTGTTTTGCGAAATCTTTCAGATACCTGAAAGACCTTTAGTCAATGCCCAATTGCTTAGCAAGCAATAAATGATGAAGTGACAGAATATTCAGGTCTGAGTTCAGTGAATATCTCCAACGCTCTTCATTTTTCATTGGTAAATTATTCCTGAACTATAATGAAATATTCACTTGGCTTTAGTTGAGAAACTGTATTGAAGATGAATTTATTTCACAAGTGAAGATTGAAGAGTGAAGATTGGGTGGGCTTCTCCAAAAAGGAACCGGTGATGAACAAATAGTCATTAATAAGGTGAAGTGATATTCATTTCGCCATCGTCGTTTTCCACCTTTCAACCCACAAAGTTCAATCCCCTACTTGGTTTCAAGGGCGAAGAAATGGCGGGGTACCTAATGGGTGTGATCACCCCCCCAAGATTTTCAAAATATAAAATTTCAGAAATCTCACAATGACAAAGAACGAAAATTTCTCCATAAAATGAACCAATAATAATCATTTTACTTCCCTTTGAAAACCACACGCCAGTAAAAAATCGGAGCCCTTTACGGTTTATGAGTTTATTATCGCTTTCAAGATGAGTACTTTTATTGCACTACGAGCTCGTCTTTGTCCGAAGTTTAATATTTTCCTTTATTTATCCACTTTTTCGGCATCGTTCCTTATTTGCCATCTGCGATTTTGCATTCGTCATCGGTATACACTTTCCCGTTGTTTTCGGATTTTTGTATGATTCTCGTCACAAAATTTCAATATGTACAGGGTGGGCAAATTTCGATGTTTTAGCACTACAACTTTTAAACCAGAGGAGATAGACAAAAACTGATACCCCATTCTCGATCTCTTTTTCTGAGAAACTAACGAGGGTAGTATTCATTTTTGGCCACCTCCTTTTGTTTTCGAGTTATAAGCGTAAATTCGAAAAATGGTGATATCGAAAAACATTTATATCTCCGCTAATACTGATGAAAGAACTCTGAATTCAAAACATTATACAGGCACTTTTTCACTTAGAATTCAGTGGCGTGCTCGTATCTTCAAAAGGGTTTTTAATTTCGAAGCTATGACCCAAAGTTAGGTTTTTTCAAATGGGAACACTAGATTTCTATGCCATTTTCTGAAAGCTAAATTTTTCCTGATTTCAAAAATATATAACATCATATGATTCGTATTAAAATAAATAACAGAAAATGATCAAAAACCTTTTTTCACTTGAGAGTCTCAATATTTCTATGGTTTCAACTGTTGATGAGCACAGAAAAATTGAGCTTTCTTTAACAAGAGCAGTGTCCTTTCGTCAATCTGAGGTTTTTGGCCATTTTCTATTATTTATATTGATCCGAATGATACGATGTTATATATTTTTGAAATCAGGAAAAATTAAGCTTTCAGAAAATGGCATAGAAATCTAGTGTTTCTATTTGAAAAAACATAACTTTGGGTCATAGCTTCGTAATTAAAAACCCTTTTGAAAATACGAGCACGCCACTGGATTCTAAGTGAAAAAGTGCCTGTATAATGTTTTAATTTCAGAGCTCTATCATCAGTATTAGCGGAGATATAAATGTTTCTCGATATCACCATTTTTCCAATTTTCGCTTATAACTCGAAAACAAAAGAAGGTGGCCAAAAATGAATACTACACTTGTTAGTTTCTCAGAAAAAGCGACCGAGAATGGGGTATCAGATTTTGTCTATCTCATCTGGTTTAAAAGTTGTAGTGCTAAAACATCGAAATTTGCCCACCCTGTACATACTTATCGAAGAACTGAACTCAGTAATTCGCATCGAAAAATTGTCTGGGCTGTGTTGCAGGTACAATTTATTGTGTTTCATTCAAATTGCGATTTATTTGTGAAATCATCAGTTCTGAATTGATTATATCTACAGGTTGTTCCTAAATTGGAGGTACAAATGAAAATGACAGATTTCTCATTTCAAGAAAAAAAGTCCTATGACATAAGTCGCCAAACGCTTTGGTTTTGAGGTACAGGTTTCAAAGTTCGAGTTTTTCTCACATAGCACCTTCCCTCCACAAGAGATTTAACTCGAATTGGCATAGATATTCCAATTTGAAATTTTCATTATGTGATATCCTAATTTTGGATGCAAATCTACAGGGTGAATTTTTTTCTGGAAGGGTACCCGCTTCCTTCCTCCAGAATTATTTTTTTGTGGAGCATTGGTTTTTCAGTAAAATTTAAAAAGAAATTCTGGTTAAGTACTACATTTTTTGTTTTGTTGTAGTTTGTCGTATCCGCAATAGATTTCGAGCAAAAAATTCAAACAACTCTCTATTGTAATTCTCAGGAAAATCCAAATTATTCTAAAAATGCAGTTAGGTAGCTGTAATAAATGAATGAATAATAAGTTTTGGCACTTATTTACCAACTCTGTAGAGAAGATGAATAAAGTTTCGATGAACTGGTTAAGCATCACACAAAAATAGGACTACAAAAAACACCCTGTATTTCGAAAACAAAGCGTTTGCGAGGTTATATGGGCCATTTTATTTTTGAAATCATCCAAGTAATCTCTCATTTTTCTTCTTAATTCCAATTCAGGAACTTCCAGTATAAGATAAGAATTATTTCGAGTAATTTGGTTGAAACTTCGTTAACAAACCTCTTTTTTTTAACATTATAGATATGGGTTCACAATATCGTCAAATTTTTTTTTCGAGAACCTTCCCCAAGAAAAAAGAGATCAACGCCCTTGTTTGTTCTTCCACTGAAATACCTATTACGAAAAAAATTTTTTGTTATAATAGGCAACAATATTCGAGAGATTATTGAAGTTGGAGCTATTCTCTTTTTGAAACTGTCTTGTCAGTTTTGAATGATGCGGCGCTTTTCTCAATAGTTGCAAAAGATAATTACAATGCGATATCGAGTGATGTTGTTGT
The DNA here is from genome assembly GCF_914767665.1 of Harmonia axyridis. NCBI lineage: Eukaryota > Metazoa > Arthropoda > Insecta > Coleoptera > Coccinellidae > Harmonia > Harmonia axyridis. The sequence goes on from NC_059508.1 coordinate 7,270,040, forward strand.
CGGGGACAGTATCTCACCCTTACATCTGTCTATCATCCGCGATAACTTTTTAAGAACGAAAAGTTTTTTTTTGTTGTGAAATAACCGGATGAGTAGAAAAGTTGGTAACCTCATCCATCACAATGTTTTCGCTTTCTGGGTGCTACTACTTGATAAGAACAATGAGAACAATGCGAAGAAGAATGACGAATATGCACAGAACGAGAAAATCTGTCCCTGTTTCGAATTTCCTCCCTCTTAGCGTTTCGCTTGGTATTTTGTGAGGGGCTCTGTATATTAAGGGAAGTTCGGTTTCAAAAGCGTAACCAACCGATTCAGCGGATTTTCGCTGCTCCGTTTGTGCTCTACAAAGGTTTGAAGGTGGTTTTACAGCACCCATAGCTAGTATTTAATATGGATAATAAGTTTATGACGCATGTATACAAAGAAGGGTTTTCTCTATTTCAGTATCGTGCTGAGTTCATTACAGTTCTAAAAGCAGTGGTGTAATGAACTTATTACAGCATTGTTTTCAGTTATATTTTTCGTTTTGTGGTGTCTAGACTGACGATTCTATCAAATGTCATTGTCAATAAAATATAATTTGGATATAGCGAAATGATTTGCAACATAATTCGCAATTTCTTTTGATTCTGGTGATGTCAAATCGATTTCGTCAGACATAATACACGAATTTAATACGTAATTATTGATTATTTCAAAATTCGAAACGTACGATTCAAATTCAAATTCCGTAATATGTCAGTTTTCGTAACAGTCACACCAACTGCCAAGATACAATACAGAAGTCACTAGGATGTATAATCTTAATTATTCTTTGAATTTCGACAATATTGCGCCAAACTTGACTGAAATAGAGAAAATATCGTCTAATACTCGTTGCAGAAGGCAATTCCAACACTGATGCGTTCGAAAACATTCGTGTTGTAATAGGAGCCCATTCTGCAACTTGTTTTAGAATATTCTATTTTGGCATTTAAGATGATTCAATGAAGACATATTATTATTTTTATTATTTGAAGGAAAAATATTGAATATTTAGTGGGTGTTTGAAGGTATTAGGTGTACAACTTTGCTTCCGCCGTTTTTCAATATATAGCTGTAGCGGTAAGTGGTAGTCGAATGAAATAGATCGTAGATGTCATTCAATGAGCTTGAGCATTTGTGAACATCAATCCGTACAAATCTGTTAGTGAGTGCACACGTGCTACCTCTGATACGTACAGTGCATCCCATTTTGGGTGAGACAGCCGGGTTTCTCGCTTGTTATTTAAGATAGAGCCTTGCGGTTTTCACGTTCCTTTCCTACTTTTTCGTGAAACTCAAGTTGGTCTAATCAGATTTTGCATAACTGTTTCCATTCAAGAGATACAGGGCGATTTTGGAAATTGATACTTTTCGGACCCCTCCTTTATCTCCGAAGTTATTAGAAATAATGCTGAGGTAAAAACTACATCTCACTCAGAATTCTGCGTAGAATCCAGTGGCGTACTCAATTTTTTTTTTTCGGGGTATGGTTTTGAAGATTCAACACAAACCTACATTTTTTTTAATGGAACACCATGTATATCATTACTTCGTTGAATTCGTTATTTTTTTCCCTTCAAAATGATATATGTTACTATGTAGGTAGGATGTTCAGAAATGTTAAAAAAACACTGAAACGTCAAATAATGATGATTTTTCGTTAATGGGCAATGGATTTCCCATAGAAAAGAAGAATCAATAATGATAACAATAATTTATAGCGATGACAGCTAGATCAGATTGGTTTTTTCCCTCCAATGACTACTTGATAAAACAATGGTCCCAAATGCATAGTAGCCATAATAACAACAAGGATGTTCGTGTCATCAATGACCTACTACTTTTAAAAATCGAAAGTTATAATCCTCTTATTGAAACATAGAAAATTCATGACCCATTTACAGAAAATCATCATTATTTGACGTTTTAGTGTTTTTTTAACATTTCTGAACATCCTACCTACATAGTATCATATATCATTTTGAAGGGAAAAAAATAACGAATTCAACGAAGTAATGATATATAGGGTGTTCCATTAAAGAAAATATAGGTTTGTGTTGAATCTTCAAAACCATACCCCGAAAAAAAATTCTGAGTACGCCACTGGATTCTACGCAGAATTCTGATTCAGACGTAGTTTTCAGCTCAGCATTATTTCTAATAATTTCGGAGAAAAAGGAGGGGTCCGAAAAGTATCAATTTCCAAAATCACCCTGTATCTCTTGAACGGAAACAGTTGTGCAAAATCTGATTAGACCAACTTGAGTTTCACGAAAAAGTAGGAAAGGAACGTGAAAACCGCAAGGCTCTATCTTAAATAACAAGCGAGAAACCTGGCTGTCTCACCCAAAATGGGATGCACTGTACACATATTTAACATTAAATATTTCCTCTCAACCCGTAATCATATAATTTTTCCATCAGTTTTTTATGGCATACCGTATCAAAAGCCTTCGAGAGATCAACAAATATACAAAGAGATGGTTTACTTTTATCCAGCGATTCATAAATATATTTTGTCAACAGATGAATTGCATCATCTGTTATATTTTCTGCAAAATCTCAGAATTCTTCGCTTAATGATATTCTCAAAAACCTTGGAAACATTAGAGATCAGTGAAATCGGCCTATAATTTACCATCTCCAATTTATCCCCCGATTTGAAGACCGGCCTGATAACTCCAATCCTCAAGCATCTGGGAAAATATCCCCTTTCAAAACACTGATTAACCAAATGAGTCAGAGGAGTTTTAATTTCATCAGAGATGCTTTTCAACGTTTCCGCTCGAATGTCATCACAGCCAGTGGACTTTCTCGATTTCAGTTCCCCGATCATCTGTTCTACCTCATCAATGCTAGTTGGGTAGAGGTACATCGACTTATCTATGGTCTGTTTTTCCTCTGAGTATTCGGTTTCAACTATCCTGTCCGCATATTTCTGGCCCAATGTACTATAGTATTAGTTAAAACGGTTTGCCTTATCTCTGTCAGATTCCAAAAGTTCACCAGTCATAGAGTTGATTTTTTTCTATTTTGACTTCAGTTTTGGTGTGGTTGCAGATTTCATCCACACATTTCCACAAGGCCTTAGACTGGTTGACACTGTTTTTTATCTGCTTTTGAGCGTAAATTTTTTTCGAGTTGCTTATTAATTTACTCAACTTATTTTTATAAAAATTATATTTCCTTCTGAGGTTTATATCATCAGGTGCCTCGAGTACACGCGTATACATAAGTTCTTTTTTATTTACCGATACTAAGACCGGCGGAGTCATCCAACTCTTTCGAGGTCTTTTATTCTTTCTTATTTTAAATTTTCTTGTATTTTCCTCAACGAATGTTTTGATTTTTTCAATCAAATACTCGGTCTTTTCATCTATATCATCCAGACAATAGAACTCATTCCAGTTTTCTCTTCTTAGATCGGTTTTTAGGGCTGAGTAATCAATGAATCGTTTGTATCTATTATCATCTAACCTTAGCATATCTCTAGTATCTTGGTCCCAGTTCAATGTAATCGCCGTAGGGTAATGGTCCGTGATGTCAGTCTAAAATATGAAAGATTCAATATCAAAATATGAAGAGGCTTTAACCAAAAAGTGATCGATGCATGTCTTGCTTTCCAGTAGTGTGTACTTGTTTATGTATGATTCGAAACCATTACTACTGAAAATGTTTTTATATTCCTCAGAAAGATCGGAACTAGAGGGTAGGTCTATATTCATATCACCAACGACTATTTGGATATCACCTTTTTTGATTCTTCGAATATAATTCTCAAAATTAACATTGAACTGTCTCGGACAGGTACTGGGTGACCTATAGATAGCAGCTATTGTTATATTATAATTTTGCAATTCGGCGCCTACTTCCAGTATCCTGATATTTCCGATGAGCTGTATCTCATATGAGCAACTGATTGTTTCTCTGATGTATACTATAACACCATCATTCCTGTTCAGTTCGCCTCCACTGTATAGAGTTCTATAAACTTCAATCTTCAAAATATCCAAATCATGTACTATAAAGGTTTCCGAGAGAACCACAACCTCAAACTCATCCGGAAATCTACTCAGAAACAGAATCAGTTCAACGAAATTTTTCATAATACTTCGCATGTTGAGATGCAGAACTTTTGGTATTCGAACAGATGTACTAAAATCATCAATCCTAGAAATCAGTCGTGTATTCCTTGTTTCACTCGTATATTCTCGAATGAAGGGATCCATGCTTGTATGGAAATCAACACCAAATGGGGAGAAATTGCCACGGAAGTTCAATTATGAGATATAAACAAACAGATATTCCTGAAATATGAACAAATATAGAATATGAACAATCATAAATAAATATAAACAAATATATAATATGAGTAAAAAATATAAATAAAATGAATATAGATAATCAATAAATATAAATAGATAATAGGAGTAAAAATAGAATCAATGAAAATATGAAATGTTAACAAATGGATATAAAGATAAAATATACAGGGTGTTTCCTAAACATGCGGCAAAAATTCAGGGGGTTGTTCCTTGGACTATTCTAAGAATATTTTGTCCTTTGATGATTTTTGAAAAACCTATTTGTTTCGAAGATATAGGGGAAACAAAATTTCAGATAATAACATTTTATTATGAAAAATTACATGAAAATTCAACTCAACCTACAAAAACTGTTGAAAATGACCACCTCTAGCCAGCATACAAGCATCCAATCTTCTCCTCATTGACTGCCGAACCCTTTCAAAAACACCAGGATCATTTCTTATTAAGTTACACCCAGCAATGATCCGATTTCGCAAGTCTTCCACATTTTCTACTGGAGTGGTATAAACTAATGATTTTAGATGGCCCCATAGGAAATAATCTAACGGTTTTTAGTAATTGGAATGTTGTTAAACAAATTTGAAAATAAATTGTACCTACTTAGTAAACACAGTGCGGTACGCATTTTTATTTAAACTATTATTAATTTTAAAAATATGAAAAATGTTGTTCGCCCTGTATCTTCGAAACAAAGAGGTTTTTCAAAAATCATCCAAGGACACAACATGCTTAAAATAGTCCAAGGAACAACCCCCTGAATTTTTGCCGCATGTTTAGGAAACACCCTGTATATAAACAAAAAATTGATCAAATACACACAGACAAAATACTCAGCTTCAGATAATTCAGAATGAATACCCACAAATACGAACAGAAATAGAATATATCATATAAACACTAAACAAAAAGAAATAGGAGAAAACAGCAATTCAGTGTTAAAAAAATTTTTCCTTCTTTTTTCTTCCCTTTAATTTAAATTTTTTAGTGTTCTTGGTTTGAAGTCGACCTCGTCTTGGCAGGTCTAGTAGCGACTGGTTTAATTGGTCTCTGGGTCTTCTTCACTGCTCCTGTCGAAAGAGGTGTGGGTTCCCTTGATCTAACCGCGGGAGGTTCAAGTTGTTCCTAAATTGTGGAGATTCATGTACCTATTCTTGGTACAGGAAGACTCGTCGCTCCAAATGATCTTATTAAAAAATCTGGATCTGCATGATGTTTTCCAAAATTTTCCGGCAAAATTGAATTTCGTTGAGGTGAATAATTATGCGAGTAATATTTTCGCTCGTAAAAAATTGTCATTGTTCACTAAGTAATGCAACATCGAAGATTTCTTAACAGAATTGACAAACTTGATTTTGGCAGAAACGTACCCATTCGGATAAAAACAGCCATATCTTTTTTTTTTTGAATAACAAATGACTTGTGTGATACCTTTTTGAAATCCCTATAAAATAGACAATTTATTGGTGTAATGTGCAGCAGTAGCTCGGTACATTTTTTTCCCACTACGATGGGCTAAACTTCATGAACAAAATAATCCACTACCAAAATTTCCAATAAAAATATTTCTCATAGCCCCCCTTTAAAATTTTCGGAGGATGTTATTAATGTAAACGTTAAAATCATTCTTCAGCAATATTTTACTGAAAAAATTAAACAGAAAGATGTAAAATTGTACCAACCGTAAGGCCAAAACTATTGAAAGGGGCAAAAATTCATTATTTTCAAAAAAATAAAATATCTCGAAAACGGTAAGACTTTTATAATGGAAATTTTGTCATAGCAGGTGGGTCATCCTTTGATCTACATTCTCCTTCAGTTTGACGTGGTCTTTACGGGACACCTCTATAAGGTGTTCCAGATGTTTTCTCGTTGAATGTGAACTCAGTTTAAGAAAAGTGTCTTCAAATATCCAATTTACTACTGTATTGCAATCTTAATTAAGTTGATAAAATGCTCACGGTAATCCTTGTACTGTTAACTACTTGACTTAGCACACTCAAGAAATTCAGACGCCGAATACTGAAGTATTGTCACTTTTATTCCACTACGATTTACAAACACCTTTTCACATTCGCATTCACATGGCAATGCTTATCGAATGCTCTCAAATACTTATGATGAGGCCGCTATTGGTGAAATAACGTACAGAGAGTGGTTTCATCGCTTCAAGAATGCTGATTTCGATTTAGATTTGCAGAAGAAGAGAGACGGTTTTCGAAGATGCAGAATTGAAGGCATTACTTGATCAAGACTCGTGCCAAATGCAACAAGAATTGGCAGAATCATTGGGAGTGACGCAACAAGCCATTTTAAAACGCCTGAAAGTCATGGGAATTATTCAGAAACAAGGAAATTGGGTTCCGTACGAGTTGAAGTCGAGAGATGTTGAACGGCGTTTGTTCTCTTGTGAATAGCTGTTTGCAAGGCAAAGACGGAAGGGATTTTTGCATCGCATTGTGACTGTTGACGAAAAATCAGTTCAGTACGATAATCCCAAGCGCAGAAAATCATGGGGATATCCCAGCCATGCTTCCACGTCGACGGCCTTAGCGGATATTCACGGTTCCAAGGTCATGCTCAGTATTTGGTGGGACCAGCTCGGCGTTGTGTATTATGAGTTGTTAAAACCGACTGAAACAATCACAGGCGATCGTTATCGAATGCAATTAATGCAAACGGCCGCAATACAACGAGAGACACGATAAAGGGATTTTACAGCATAACAATGATCGACTTCATGTTGCGCAAGTGGTCAAAACATACTTGGAAACGTTGAAATAGGAAGTCCTACCCCACCCGCCGTATTCTCCGGACGTTGATACTCGGACTGTCACTAGTTTCGATCAATAGCACACGGCCTGCCTGACCAGCACTGCCGGTCTTATTGAAGAAGTGAAAAATTGGATCGATTCGTGGACCGCTTCAAAAGATGACCAGTATTTTCAACGCGGAATTCGTGCGTTGCCCGAAAAACGGGAGAAATAAGTGGCCAGCGATGGACAATACTTTGAATCATAAATGTATGTAAGTTATTCACAATAAATCCTCGAATTTTGGAAAAAAACGGCGGAATCGAAGTTGTACGCCTATGTAAAATGGATTAATAATAATAATAATAAAGTTTATTCTTGACATATGCTACATAAATACAGATGTTAAATTATCCAAGCTGAGAACAAACATAAATGGAGGTATTATAACGAATATGTATAATACCTGTTTTAATTAACTTTAACACAACAACTAAACATAATAGGTACACATGTAAGATCTTTGGTTTCAAAAGCAAGAACATAATAAATCATATATAACATAAAATAAACAAAGAGCACAGTCACAAAAGGAGAAAAATGTCATTTGATGCACTTGAATGCGGGCTTTATTTTTCCATGTCAATTTTTCTGGATATCAATCGTAGGATAGTATTAATAGGATTCCTGAAGCCTGTCAGTTATACTAGAAGATCTTCCAATTTTATCATGAGTGACCAAATTATAGAGGATAAATTGCTCGATGCGGGGACTCTTGTCAGAAAGGAAGTTTCGTACGTCATTTTGTACCCTCCATACGAGTCGAATTCGATTGAATCTACATACATATACATATATTTTCGTCATGCATGGCTTCAACAGATCAATTGACCTTCATCGGTCCACCCACTTGGTCAACTGGTTGCAGAATTCCCTGGTTACATGAAGTTCTCTGTTGATGAAAGCTGTACCATTGTTTCTTTGAGCGTTTTTTATTTTGTATATAGGGTGTCCAAAATTTGTTGTTTAGACAGGGGATCTCAGAATCCCTTTGACCTAAAAAAAAATGAATAGCACATTTTCGGGTTCGATTTTTGAGAGAATTCATTTGGTGAAAATACTCGTTGTTTTCGAGCTATGAAAGAAAATTGGAAAATGGCGTGAAATGAAGTTCTTATAACTTTTTTATTTTTGATGCTATCAACATGAAACAAAACTTGCTATAGGCACTTCGTCAGTAGAATCCATTGGTGTTATGATTTATTTTTCATTGTCATTAGTTTCACACGTCAAATCTATAATATGTCAATTTTTTTCTACCGCTAACAGATTCTGAGATCCCCTTACTAGACAACGAATTTGGGACATCTGATACATAAAAGTGCCTTTATCCATGCGTAGATATTCATAAAAACATTAGGGGTGATTTGGAAATAATGAATTATATTCACTCAACATCAGTATTTCTATAAAAAATTGACAACTTTGTGTCTATTCCTTCACAATAATACATCTGTTACGTCGTGAAAATTTGTTGTTTGTTGGCGCCACCTGCGGCCGCGGTATTACCCGGTCGGTAAAAACATCGCCATAATAATCAATAATAATAATTTTTCTCAAGTGTCAAACTGTGCTTATCGATTCTAAAATTTATCAAGCTAAGTTATTTGATTACTTAAAATTCATCTAATCATCTATCATCGTTATACATTTTCAATTTCTTCTGTTAAAAACTGATTGAGCAATTTCGAGTGAATTGTGTGTTACTCAAATTGAGTGATAACTACGAAGCCGGTGCAGAAGAGGTTAATCATCCCTTTTACCCATCCACCTGACCATATTCTGCCACCAGATTAGGGGGTAAATTCAAAGACATCATCTCTCTTAACTCACGAGGTAAGTGCACACAAATTCTTTCAACAAATTGCTTAATCCCTTAATAGTTATCGTCATCTGAAATTGGTTGCAATAATTTGCGATCATTTATTGGTGCCGAAACCCGGGAATTGTTCAAATTAATTCCATAATTTCAGTCTAATTTCAATTCCCGTTCATCTGATTATTCATTTGAATTCGCCGTTTAATTTTCTTTCCAATAAATCAAGTGGAAAATTAATTGAACGGCTTATCGCGCGTCATCTGTTTATTATCTCCTCTGGCAAGATAAGCATCGTCTGTTCACTTTTCGAACTATAAATTCCGAATCAATTTATTTCTTTATACCGGGGTCGTTCGAAAGTTAAAATGCCGTCGATGGATAAATTGAAGGCCTCTATCTTTGAGGCGGTTGACAAGCGCGAAAATGCATTCGCAGCGGCTTCCACTCTTCTCAAACTAATCAAAAGTTTGACCACCGAAGCTGATGTTGCCAACATGTGCTTGCCCGAGTTGTTTAAGGTGGAGAAGACCTTCAATGAGGCTGACGAGTTGATCGTAAAGCTCAACTCTCAGTTAGAAGAAGAACGGGACGAGGCACCCTCAAAGTTTTCTGCCTTTTTTGAGATTTGCCTGCATGTCCGTGCTGCCCATAGCAATCTGACTGCCTCTCCTTTGGCTGCGAAGCCTTCCTCTGTTGATCTCCCTATTCCTCGTGTCGAATTGCCCTCTTTTCATGGAGAAATCGAGGAATGGCCTGGCTTCATCGCGCTATTTGATGCCCTTGTGATGTACCCAGCTAGGGTAGGTTCGGTCAATCGTTATACAGTTGAAGGAATGGTTAATTAATACTGTCCAGACTCATCAAAGGGTATTTATTTCTTACTAGACACTGTACTGATCACAGATGAAAACTCACATGATGTAATTCAAGAATGTGAGCATCAAAATGAATGAATTACAGACTACTATTCAATAAGATCATTCTTACTACTTTATCTATCTAGCGACATGATATATATTTACTATTTATATTGTATATTCACAACAACCTTGCGAGTTGATAAATACAACACGATCGACAAGGGTAAACATAGTAAATATATTTATATTATTATGAGATCCACATCGACCGAAACAGCACAAGTCAACATAATAGAAGAAGCTCGGCCAACGCCGTTCTTGAAAATGTACGCGATAGTGCTGGAGTGCAAATTCTCTCTGTGAACTCATAAAGCTTTCTTTGTAGATTTCAGGACAGACTTTAGTTAGTTATGAATCAGACTTAGAACATCAAGCTTCGTTTTGTAACTCACGTTTTTCCCAAATCTTAATCTGTAGAATTATTAATTATTTATCCAAGTGTTGTAATTCTTAATTCAAAATAGAATAAATCCTTTTTAAAAACAGACTTTAAGATACGGAAAACATAATTGGCGCTGCGAACAGGATATCGCAACGGGGTTTTAGTTCGAAACTGAAATAAGTGTCCGCTACGGATTGTGTCCAAGGAACTCCCGTTGAGTTTCAACTCTTGATGTGATATCCAGAACCATCATCAACCACCCCTTCAACCCAGAAGAAAGCCAACCACTTCGATCCAGAAGGAAGCACCACCCCTTCAACACAGAAGGAAGCCAACCACTTCGATCCAGAAGGAAGGACCAACCACTATAGGATGCAAATCTTGGTGTAAGTCCATCAACCCCTTTTTCCCTCATTTTTTCCACATCAGTCCTAATTTCAAATCACAGATAACTCATCTCGAGAATTAGAAATTATCGCTGAAGACTCAGAAATTCTAGAGCTAGGAGCAAATTTTTTACAAAATCAATCGATTAGAAATAATAGATTTCAACCTTATCGTAGAAGAACTTTAACACATTCCGTAATGAATAACCAAACTTCTTCTAACGTTATACCTACCGAAGTAACTAACGTTATACCTACCGAAGTAATGTCCAGACAGGACTTACAATTACTATTGAATTCCATACCAGAATATTGACCTGGTCAAAATCTATCGATATTCATCAATGAAGTCGATAATTTACTACTACATTTGCAAGGAAGATTAAATCCCGACTTGAACTATGCGTTTAATTTTTCTATAAGATCAAAATTGAAAAATGAAGCCAGAGATTTCATTGCTTTCCAAAATGCCTCTGATTGGCCTACAATCAGAAGAGTTCTCTTGCAAAGGTACGGAGACCAACGTAACGAAGATTTATTAGTTTCATCATTAAGTCAATGCGTACAACATAGAAGTGAAAATTATTTAGATTTTTACAGTAGGCTATCAAAAAATTTAAATGATCTCCTTCAACATCTGACCTTAAATATTCAAGACCCAAATTATCTCTTGTACAAAAAGCAAGACATTCAAAAGTTAGCCCTCAAAACATTTCAAATTGGAATTCTAGAACCTTATCGATCCTATCTAAGTAATTTCGATTCAAATACGAAAATTCCTACGAAAATCACAAGAAACGCCTAAAAAACCAATTCACATACGCCCACAACCATCAAATTATCCAAATCGTTCAAATCATTACAATAATTTTACTCCAAATTATTTTAATAACCCACCAAATTTTACTAATCCAGCAACAAATTCTCAATTTAATAACAATTCTAGAAACCCACCAGGTTTCCCCCACTCAATAAATAAACCGATTTCAAACAATCAAAGATTCCCCACGAATCGCGAAGTTTTTGGAATCAAACCCGGTTCAAATATTTACAAAAATCAACCAAAACCCACGCCTATGTCAATTTCGACTAGGAATACTTCTAAACAACCACAACAAACACCCATGTCAATATCAACCAGAACATTCCAAAGAAATCCAAATCAATCACAACAACCAAAATTTTATTCGGAAGAATTATTTAATGTTCAAACCGAGAATGATGATCCAGAATGTTATGAAACGGAATATTATAATGCGGAAATTGAACAACAACCTGATTGTGAGAATTATTACGAGGATGACGAAAATTTTCAGATGAATGCCTCGGAATCCCAAGAAACTTAGACTTAAATTGTGTAAAAATTAAGTCAAAATTGCCCTATATTTATCTACCCAAAATTGATCTTAAAATTTTAATTGATTCGGGAGCAACAAACTCCGTCATTAATTCGAAACCTGCCTTCGAAAAATTTTTTGAATATTTATACAAAGAAGAATTAAGTGTTTCAGGCTTAGGAAATACTATTAAAGCTGACAATAATTTGAGCATTCCACTTTTATACGAACTAGGAATCTTCGATAATATCCATCTACATGTAGTTGATTGGCATCAGAAATTCGACGCTTTATTAGGTACATCAGATCTACAAAAATTAGGTGCAAACATCGACTATAAAACACATACTTTAGAAATTAATAACATGAAAATTCCATTCAACCTTGCATATTCTTCCACAAAATTAAAACCGAAAAAATTCGAAGCAAATAATATTGTTAAAGTACCTGTCACTATAGAAAACGGTGATGTTTTATTACTAGAATTAAATTTTCAAGAATTCTCAACTCCAGAATGCATTGCTCATGCGAAAAACGGATTTTGTTTTATACCAACTTCAAAACCAAATCAAAATAACATAGAAATAAATTTTTCTGAAAGAATACCTGTGACATCTCTTTTAGAGACTGAAATATCTAAACCTCCATTAGAAAGCCAAAATCTTAGAATTGCTAAAAATATTAGAACCTCACACATGAATTCTGAAGAAAAACGAGAAATTTTGAAACTCTGTAGTAAATTCAAAAATATTTTTTATAATGAAAATTCCGATCTTTCATTCAGCAATAATGTAAAACACAAAATTCGAACAAAAGATGAAGAACCAGTTTATGTTAAATCTTTTAGACACCCCCATCACATGAAAAAAATTATTCAGGAACAAATTCAAAAATTATTAGATGACAAAATTATACGTCCATCGATTTCACCCTACAGTGCCCCAGTTTGGATTGTTGATAAGAAAAAAGACGCATCTGGACAAAAGAAATACAGAATGGTCATTGATTATCGACATCTTAATGAAAAAACCGTAGAAGATAAATACCCTTTACCGCGTATCGAAGAAATTTTAGATAACTTAGGAAAAAGTTATTATTTCACAACAATCGACATGGCAAAAGCATTTCATCAAATTGAAATGGACCCCGAATCGATCGAAAAAACCGCGTTTACAGTGAATAATGGCCACTTTGAATATGTTAGAATGCCTTATGGTTTGAAAAACGGCCCAAGTACATTTCAACGTTGTATGGATAACGTACTCAAAGAATATCTCCATAAATTCTGTTTTGTATACATGGACGACGTTGTCGTATTTTCCAAATCCTTACAAGAACACATTAATCACTTAAAATTAATATTTCAAAAAATAAAAGAATTCAACCTAAAAATCGAACTTGACAAATGCGAATTTTTAAGCAAAAGTGTAGAATTTTTGGGACATGTGATAACCCCGGAAGGAGTATCCCCCAACCCCTCAAAATTAAACACTATAGAAAATTACCCAATACCTCGTACAGTGAAAGAAATCAAATCATTTCTAGGTTTGGTAGGTTACTACCGCAGATTTATTCAAAATTTCGCACATATTGTCTCACCTTTTACTAAATGCTTGAAAAAAGGCGCAAAAATAAACCCTGATGATCCCGATTACGTACATGCATTCCACTTATGCAAAGAATTATTGACAAATGCCCCAATTTTAGTATATCCAGATTTCGAGAAACCATTTAGATTAACCACCGATGCTTCAAATGTTGCTATTGGAAGTGTTTTATCACAATCAAATCGACCTGTAGCTTACTATTCAAGAACTCTAAATTCAGCTGAAAGAAATTATTCGACTATCGAAAAAGAATTACTTTCAATCCTAGATTCTACAAAACATTTTAGGCCTTATCTTTATGGACAACATTTCACAATTGAAACCGATCATAATCCCCTCGTATGGCTCTCTAAAATCAAAGAACCAAATTCTCGACTGATACGTTGGAAACTGAAATTAGAAGAATTTGATTTCAAAATCATTCACACCAAAGGCAAAGAAAATAAAGTTGCCGATGCTCTTTCTCGTATAGAAATACATAATCGAGAAAATGAACCACTTCTATCTGATGTTGATTTAAATGTAGAACTATCCTCTATTTTACCAAATGTGAGTGAACTCCCTGAATTAGGCGATGAAGAATTAGAAAATATTCTCAATCCCCAAAACGATGAATTATCTATTCCAAATAATAGTGAACAACAAAATTTAAATGATGATCAAAATTCTGATACTGATGCTACCATTCATTCTACCCAAGAAGATAATGGAAAAGTCATTCCAATTACAGAAAAATCAGTCAATATCTATCCCAATCGAGTTATTTTAAACATCGGTGAACAATTCAATTTGAAATTTAGTAAACCCTTCGGAAGAAACACGTATACGACAAAATTGTATTACAGATGATTTTTCTAAACTTTTCAAAGAAATTCTCAGACCAAATGAATCTTACGGAATTTATTTTAGAGACAATAAGCTGCGTTTACCTCTCGTTAGATTTTGTAAAGAATCATTTAACTACTCTGCCAAACTTTTTATTAGCAATATCTACTTATTGGATGTAATTTGCGAGGAAAATCAAAAAGAAATTATTTCCGAATATCACGACAAAAATCATAATGGAATTTCAGAAAGTCACAAATTTTTATCAAAAAAGTATTATTGGCCGAAAATGAAAAACAAAATCAATGAAATCATAAATAAATGTGAACTATGTCTTCAGTCAAAATACGAAAAACACCCTTATAGATTGAAATTTTCTGACCCTCTTCTTGCAAAGAGACCATTTGAAGTAATACACATCGATACTTTTTCTTTTCTTAATTCCAAATTTTTGACAATAATAGACCTCTTTTCTAAATACGCCCAGTCGTATCTCGTTAAAGATGGTACAGCATTAACAATCCTCAACAAATTACGCCATTATTTGGCACATCATAATATTCCTCAAAAAATTGTTTCATCCGTATATCGGATGCCACATTTCCGCGGATGCCACTCTTACCTCGATTTTAACATGGGGGGATGCCAAAAGGTACCCGGTTTAAATATACTTATCTACTGAAAACTAATATGGATTCCTCATAATTTTCAGAAATGAAAAGCACATACTTAACATTTCATTTTAGACACTTTCAAAAAACAAGAGTATTTCTGGGAGCTTTAAAAAGGTACACCTCAAGAATTTAAAATTACACCACACTTCTAACAATACACTCAAATAACTAAGTGTGAAAGTATGTATCAAAAATGAAATTCCTTGGAATAATAGCATGATTCTAAAAAAAACGTCTATTGGTTGCTTGGTATCTCTGAGATTCAAAAAATCTTTTTCGTCTTACTGATGAATGGCTCCTCTGTTTACGACAGATTATGATTGCAAGGAGAGCTCGAGCAGCGATCCTACATTGAGAGAAATATTTGAATGTGAAATTATTTGAGATTAATTTGTTAAATCAAGCGGGAACAAAATAAAATTTATTTTCTTAGAACCGTCGTTTTCAATAACATAACCTAAGCGAACGCAAAATCCACTATTCAAATTGAACTATCGCTACGATTAGTCGAAAGAATCAATCTAGCTCTCTGATTGGCTCACCCCGATTCACCCCAAGCTCATTCATAAATACGAGTAGAGCGATTCGAGGTCAACAAAACGCCGGTGACGATTTCCTTTGTAAATACATAGAGTGAAACATCTGTAGTAATTAGGAGGTATCTTCCTGAGCCGCAGATTGTATCCCGGTTCGGTTTCCACATCTTCATTGGTGTTATCCCTTCCTTCTCTGTGATGCGCCGTGTTCTTATTTTCGTTAGACGTTGGTTTGTTTAACTGAAATAAGAACACGGCGCATCACAGAGAAGCAAGGGATAACACCAATGAAGATGTGGAAACCGAATCGCGATACAATCTGCCGCGCAGGAAGGTACCTCCTAATTAGTATCAAATATATTCTTGATAAAGACACATGTTATTTGTTGTATCGTGTATTTAAATTGTTTGTATTTCCCGGGGTTTTCTTAGGCGCATATGTTGTTAGTGCGCAAGTTATGTGTGGTCTGGGAGATTTCCGTCTTGATCAATTCAATTCTCGTATGAAGATAGAACGCATATGTTCAGTGA
Organism: Harmonia axyridis; assembly: GCF_914767665.1. NCBI lineage: Eukaryota > Metazoa > Arthropoda > Insecta > Coleoptera > Coccinellidae > Harmonia > Harmonia axyridis. The sequence continues at coordinate 7,286,222 of NC_059508.1, forward strand.
TATACATTTTCATATTTCTTTCAATGAAGAATTTAAGCAGTTCCACCGCAATTTATTACTACGTACACAACAGTTGGCGACGAGGATCTACGAATCTACGGTAAATAACAACGGACAATACAGAGAATACCACCGACACGTATAAGAATCATCAATTACGTTCAAACAAGATGTCTGCTCCTACACATTCAATACATACAGTGTTTTCAATCGAAACATACGATGTTTCAAAGAAATTCGACCGTTGGTTAATGCGCTTGGAAAGTGCCTTCGAAGTTTTCCTGGTTCCTAATGAGAAAAAGGCTGCATACTTATTACATTACATGGGACCTGATGCCTACGATGTTCTCTGCGACAAAGTAGGTATCACCTGAAAATCCAAATAATATGGAATACAATGACCTAATTAAGGAAATGAAACAACATTACAATCCTGAACCATTAGAAATTGCAGAAAACTTTCGATTCTTACAAAGGAAACAGAATGAAGGGGAAAGTGTTCAACAATACTTAACTACTTTGCAACGTTTAGCTACGACCTGCAAATTTGGTGATTATCTTAAGAAAGCATTGAGAAATCAATTCGTGTTTGGCCTGAGAACACAAAATATTCAAAGTCGTTTGTTGGAAATGAAGGACCTGACTATAGAGAGGGCTCTAGAAGTAGCTATCAGTATGGAAACATCAGCAAGAGATGCGGCACAACTACACAGAAGCAATGTGGCAAGTGCAAGTGTAAACAGTGTTAAGTGTGAAAAAGGCAATAATGACCGATTTTCATCTAAAAGGGCTTTTGCAAAGTCTTCATCAAATAATTCCAAAAATGTTAATTTTAAAAATTATTGTTACAGATGCGGATCTCCCACACATTTTGCAAATAAATGCAAGCACATTACCACTATTTGCTCCAAATGCAAGGTCAAGGGTCATCTGGGAAAGGTTTGTTTCAAAAGTAAAAATACAGAAAGTACAAATCAAATTGAAGAACTATTTTCTATTGAATCCGAACATATCGATTACAGGGAAAAATTTATGGTCAAAATTAAAATTGAAGGTAAAATTTTAATTTTTGAAGTAGACAGTGGAGCTGCTGTAAGTATAATGAGTTATTCTATGTTCAAAAATTTCTTTCCTACTTTACAAATTAAAAAAACTGATTTAAAACTAGTCACTTACTGCAAGAAAGTGTTAGATGTTGTGGGCTATTCAAGGGTGGGTTGCATTTATGAAACTGAAACTCACATTTTGAATTTATACATTGTTAATACCGATCGAAAACATATTTTAGGCCGTGAGTGGATACGTCAATTGAACATTAAATTACAAAATATTAATCAAATTTCCGTTATGAATACACCTGAAAATATTTTACAAAAATACCCAATAGTTTTGGAAAAATCAATGGGTAAAATTCTTAATATTCAAGCTCGTCTTAAATTGAAAAATAATGCAACACCTGTTTTCATCAGAGCTAGAAAGATTCCATTCGCTTTACAATCCAAAGTGGAAGAAGAATTGTTGAATTTAGAAAAGGAAGGAATTTTAGTAAAAGTCATGCGTTCTGAGTGGGCTACACCCATTGTACCGGTTCCGGTTGTAAAAGCTAATGGGAAAATTCGCATTTGTGGTGATTTCAAAATAACCTTAAATCCAAACCTCATTATAGATGAGTATCCTCTACCTTCCATCGAAAATTTATTTTCCACTATGGCTGGGGGAGATAAGTTCACGAAATTAGATTTACAACAGGCCTATTTACAATTAGAAGTACATCCGGATGATCAAAAATTTTTAACATTAAGTACACCTGAAGGACTTTTTCAATGTACTCGATTAATGTATGGGGTTGCTAGTGCGCCTGCTATTTGGCAACGCCTGATAGAAAATTTGCTGAAAGATATACCCGGTGTCTCAGTATTTTTAGATGTGTAGGATTTCACGTATGCCTACTTATGCGTTTCGTCCCTGGCACACACACCGGACTCATCAGTGTGACTTTGGTATAATTGTGTGTGCCGTGTCACAGACGCTTGGGGAATTTATTATTACCGGGAGCCGCCGGGATTCGAACCCGGGACCTTTGTCGTATCTCGGTGCGTGAGTCTACCTCTTAACGTCTAGGCTACCGAATGCTGTGTATATATTGTTGCTATGTGGAGCTTTATGAGAAGCCGCCACATGACTCCCTCCCCAGTGACGGAGGAACGAAACTTATGCGTGTTACGAGGTCATCGGTGCAGCCGGGTGATTGCCGCCTAATCAGAGCTGCACCTCGCGGCATCGTACGGACGGGGAATGCCGCCTATTCACGTCCGGCATACCGCGGCAGACCAAGGAGCACGTATTGCACGTCATGGGAATGGGCGTCTAGAGTTTCGTTGGAAATTGCAGATAAATGGGAGCTATGCATCGACCTTCTGCTTTCCAGGACACATCGTTAAGATGGCCATTCCCATCACGTCGGGCTTGCATGCTGTGACGACGGAAGCACGAGGCTCGGCGTGCCATCGGCTCTAGTGTCCGATGGACACCCCAGTAGCCGTAACGTTGAGCGGGGCAGTGAGTCGCCTCTGCGCTCCAACGCCGCAGTTTTCCGCCATCACGTCGGGGTCACCAATGTAGGATTTCGCTTATGCCTACTTATGCGTTTCGTCCCTGGCACACACACCGGACTCATCAGTGTGACTTTGGTATAATTGTGTGTGCCGTGTCACAGACGCTTGGGGAATTTATTATTATCGGGAGCCGCCGGGATTCGAACCCGGGACCTTGTCGCATCTCGGTGCGTGAGTCTACTTCTTAACCTCTAGGCTACCGAATGCTGTGTATATAGTTGCTATGTGGAGCTTTATGACGAGCCGCCACATGACTCCCTCCCCAGTGACGGAGGAACGAAACTTATGCGTGTTACGAGGTCATCGGTGCAGCCGGGTGATTGCCGCCTAATCAGAGCTGCACCTCGCGGCATCGTACGGACGGGGAATGCCGCCTATTCACGTCCGGCATACCGCGGCAGACCAAGGAGCACGTATTGCACGTCATGGGAATGGGCGTCTAGAGTTCCGTTTGGAAATTGCAGATATATGGGAGCTACGCATCAACCTTCTGCTTTCCAGGACACATCGTTTAGATGGCCATTCCCATCACGTCGGGGTCACCAATGTAGGATTTCACGTATGCCTACTTATGCGTTTCGTCCCTGGCACACACACCGGACTCATCAGTGTGACTTTGGTATAATTGTGTGTGCCGTGTCACAGACGCTTGGGGAATTTATTATTACCGGGAGCCGCCGGGATTCGAACCCGGGACCTTTGTCGTATCTCGGTGCGTGAGTCTACCTCTTAACGTCTAGGCTACCGAATGCTGTGTATATATTGTTGCTATGTGGAGCTTTATGAGAAGCCGCCACAGATGACATCAAGATAACAGCCCCTGATGATAATACACATTTCGAGAGACTGGAAAAAGTTTTATGCAGACTTTCAGATCATAATATAAGAATTAATTACGAAAAATGCGAATTTATGAAAGATAAAATAGAATATTGCGGCTATGTTATAGATAGGTCGGGCATACATGAAGCGAAAAAGAAAATGGATGCAATCCAAAACGCAAAAATACCTACTAATAAAACTGAAGTCAGGGCTTTTACAGGTTCAATCAATTATTACGGAAGATTTTTAGAAAATCTTAGTTCAAAATTATACCCTATATACAATTTATCAAAAGAAGGTGTAGATTTCAAATGGGACATTAAATGCCAAAGAGCATTCGATACTGTCAAGAAAGAAATTAGTTCCGATCGAGTATTGGCTCATTTCGATCCTCAGTTAACATTAATTTTGGCTACTGATGCCAGTCCCTATGCGGTTGGCGCAGTACTTTCACATGTTTATCCAGATGGTACTGAAAGACCTATTCAATTCGCTTCACAAGTTTTATCGACAGTTCAACAAAAATATTCACAAATTGAAGAAGCATTATTTTTGGTGTCAAGAAATTCTTTTATTACCTTTATGGTAGACGTTTCACCCTGTATACAGATCATAAGCCTCTTATCCAAATTTTTTCACCATCAAAACATCTTCCAACTTTGTCTACCACAAGAATGCAACATTATGCATTATTTTTGCAAACATTTCAGTACGATATTAAATACAAAAATTCAAAAGAACATGCAAATGCGGACGCTATGTCCAGATTACCTACAAACTCGAAGCAAATTAATATGTACGATGAATCTGATGCATTTGAAATATATCAAATACAAAATTTACCTGTCACTTTCGAAGAATTACGAATTGAGTCTTCGAAAGAGCGCAGTTTTTCCAAATTAATAAAATCTTTACGCCTAGGTAAACAAGTATCCAAAAAGGATCGCTTCAATGTCGAACAATCTGAGTTTTCCTTACAGCAAGGCTGCTTGTTCCGTGGACAAACAGTTGTTATACCACAATCTTTACGTCCAAAAATTTTGAATGAGCTTCACTCAACACATTCTGGTATAATTAAGACGAAACAATTGGCTAGAGGTTACTGTTGGTGGCCTGGAATATCAGTCGATATTGAAAATAAAATTAAAAACTGTTCTGAATGTAATAAATTTAAAAATAATCCCGCTAAATTTCCATTTCATCCATGGGAAAAGACAAGTAAACCATTCGAAAGAGTACATATTGACTTTGCCGGACCTTTCATGAATCGTTACTTTTTTATTTTAGTTGATTCATATACTCGTTGGCCGGAAATACATGTTGTCAAAAATATGACAGTTCATACTACAATACCTCTACTTCGAAAAATTTTCAGTACTTTTGGTCTACCAGCTGTCTTAGTTAGCGATAATGGACCCACTTTTACGTCCTTTGAATTCAAGAATTTTTTGAGAGAGAATGGAATTTTTCACAAGTTCTCACCTCCATATCATCCTGCTACAAATGGATTAGCAGAACGATATGTTCAGTCTTTCAAGGGTGTTTTAAAAACTCTGGGACAAAATGAGAGAGACATCGAATTGAATTTGTCTAAATTTCTTATTAATTACCGAAAAATGCCTCACACCATTACCGGAGTGAGTCCTTCTTATCTTATGTTTGGTAGGGATATTCGAACAAGACTTGATTTAATTTTGCCTCCAAAAAAATACGAACTAAATATTTCTAAAAATACTGATTTTAGAGTTTTCAGAGAGGGGGAAAGAGTCATGGTTAGGGAATACCTGGGGTTCGATAAATGGCAGTTTGGTACTGTGAGAAAGAAGTTGGGAAGTTTAATTTATTTAATCGAATTGGATGATTCTCGAGTTTGGAAGCGCCATGTCGATCAAATGCGTTCCATGGGTGAGGACACACCTTTGAAAATTAGCAACACACGATCTAACACATTTATTGAGCTTCCTACGATATTGCCTTCAGCGAAAAATAATGACAATGATTATGTTGCTGAAAAGCAAAATACTTTGGACGGAAATGTTGTCCAAAATAAAGAAATTAAACCAGATGGTGTACCACTAAAACCAGAAATTACAGATGACGCTTGTACCCTAAGGAGATCTACACGATTGCGTAAAGCACCCTCACGATTGGGAATTGAAAATTGTACTTAACTCCTACAGAGGGAGGAATGTTGTATCGTGTATTTAAATTGTTTGTATTTCCCGGGGTTTTCTTAGGCGCATATGTTGTTAGTGCGCAAGTTATGTGTGGTCTGGGAGATTTCCGTCTTGATCAATTCAATTCTCGTATGAAGATAGAACGCATATGTTCAGTGATATACATTTTCATATTTCTTTCAATAAAGAATTTAAGCAGTTCCAACGCAATTTATTACTACGTACACAACATTATTGTAGTCGAAACTTTGAAATAAACACGCCATCAAAATGTCATTTATTTCTACACGGAATATCCCGAAAATGAATTCAACAAATATTTCTATCCGTGAAAATTTGAAATAAAATGTATATATATATAATTACAGGATTCCATCACGTTCTGATCAATTGACGTAATATTGTATTGTTCATTTAGATTCACATATCAATGTGCTGCATTTTGCTTACACCAGCATAATGCAGGTGGTTCGACGCGTGGCGTCAATTAAGATAAGAAAATATAATGTTATAAATAGGAGACAATATGTTATTGTCAGTCAGTCAGATAGATAGTCAGCTTTAGAATCATCTTAGATTCATCCTATTGTTCATTTCCATATTTCCTTGTAAATAAATTCGTTTTTAAAAACGTGGTTTTCTCAACGAAAAACATAATTGGCGACGAGGATGGGATCTCTTTAAATATTTCGGAAATAATAGCGCGACGGGAATCTCGCGACGTATTATCTGAAATATTGTGCCGGTCGTAGAAGTGAAAAACAAAAACTTTCTTTCGACTATCAGTTTCAACTGTTAAGGTGAGAAGCAACCCTTAAGAAGAAAACCAGAAGCCCTGATCTTTGGAGTAGCGCCCAAGACGACTTCACAACAAGGAATATCAACGAGGTGAGCAATCCTTTCTAACTGACTCCCAGTTTACCTATTCTGGCCCAAAAATAATCAACCTTTTCCCAAGTTTTGAGCGTAAAACTTGTATAAAAGTTTTTCCTAGGTTTCTTATAAAAAAAAACCGATCACAAAGTTTTTCCTAGGTTTCTTATTATAAAAACCGATTATTAAAATTATCAATATCACTTCTTTTAAACAGTTCCACGGTAAGAAAGAAAAGAAAGTAGCTAGAGTTAAAATGGATTTATCAACTGCAGAAAAGTTTGGATCACTCCTTCCTAAATTTTCAGGAATAGAGAACGAACTCCATTCTTTTATTAAAAACGTAGAAAGTTATTTAAGTATGTTCAGTAACGAAAATGAACTTATTAAAAAATACTGTTTAGCTTTAGTTAAATCAAAGTTAGTCGGTAGAGCACTTGCTGAAGTTTCTACCTCAGATATCCCCGATAATTGGGATCATCTGAAAAGATTTTTGAATAATGAATTTGGCGATCAAATCAATTTAGATGTGTTGATTCACCAATTACAATTCTTAAAAAAGAAATCAGATATGATTAGCTTTATAGATTAAATAATTTCGATGAAAATAAGAATTAACTACAGAATAGATGCTGACATGATGGCAGCTCAAGAAAAACAATTGTATAAGACTAATATATTGTAAATTTGTAAAACCGTGTTAATTTCGAATGCACCAACGGAACTTAGAACTTATTTAATCGCGAATAATGACTTAACGTTTGACCAGACCATAAACGCAATTAAAGATTATTTGTCAAACATGGAGCAATATGATTTATTAGATAAAAGTAGAAAACATAATTTTCAATCGCGAAGGACGAAAAATAATTTTCAAAATAATAATAATAATGAAAGAAACTATATTCCAAATAATTATAGAAATTTTTATTCAAATAATAGTTACGGAAATAATTATAAATAATCCTAACTCCGTTCCTAACTTTCCTTCACAACCTATTCAGTACACTCAGAGACCAGTAAATAATAATTATTACCCTACAAACAAACAAGTGTTCGGATATCCAAAGACGGAACGATATAATAATCAAAATGTTTTTAAGCCTAATTCGAACCAAAGAATTAATAAACCACCAGAAAAAATGTCAGTGAAAACAAGAGTTTACCCCCAAAAACGTCCAAATTATTCGACGCAATTCCCAACGAATCCCCAAAAGAAATTTTTTAATGAACGCGTTTCTAATGAACCACATTTTACTTTTGAAGAATTAACTCAAATTGGATCAAATCCTAATAATGAATCCTTGGATAGATTTAATTATAATAATAATGATAGAGATTTTCATTCGAAACCTTCGACTTCCAAACAAAATTTTCAAGACCCTACTTTAGAAAACGAATTGACCTAAATCATACGCTAGATAATACTAATCAGCTACCATTTATTGAATTTAAAAACCCAAGATGTAAGTTATTAATTGATAGTGGTTGCTCAGTTTGTTTGATTGATCCTAAATTTGCATATAATTATTTCCCTGAGAATATTTTCAATGAATCGACTACTTAACTGCTTGTATGAGACAAGAAACGTCGAATGAAAAAGTATCGTTGCCATTGTTTTCTGAATTTAGAATAAACGATTTTCATCCTTTCATTCTTTATAAATTTCATAAGAATTATGACGGACTTATAGGAGCAGATTTCTTAAATTAGTATGGATTAATATTAGATATCAAAAATCAAATTTTAAAAAATGAATTTTGTCAAGTTCCTTTTGAATATCAACAAGTTTGTCAAAATCCCATCAAAATACCAGTGGACCTTAGCCATCTGGAATCCAAAATAAGTAATCAATTAATGAAAATTTTACAAACTAACAAGGATGCAATTCAATTGCCGGGTCAACCCTTGAATTTTTCTAATAAAATTAAACATAGAATTCGAACGATAGATGAAGTTCCCGTTCATTGTAAAATTTATCGATACCCAGAAGTACATAGAGAGGAAATTAAGAAACAAATCGATGATATGTTAGAAAAGAAAATTATTAGACCAAGTATTTCACCATGGTCCTTTCCTGTTGTTGTAGTTCCAAAGAAACAAGATTTATCACAAAAACAAAAATGGCGTATAGCAATTGATTACAGAAAATTAAATGAAAAAACTATTGATGATAAATACCCTTTACCGCAAATCGATGCAATTTTAGATGAGTTAGGAAAAAATAAATATTTTACAACGCTCGATTTAGCGTCAGGTTTTCATCAAATTGAATTAGATAGTGACTCAATAGAAAAGACCGCCTTTACAATTGAAAATGGTCATTATGAATTTTTACGAATGCATTCGGATTGAAAAATGCCCCTGCTTCTTTTCAAAGATTAATGAATATAGTATTGAAAAATTATATTGGAAAAAATTGACAAATCGTCAAGACGTCAGAGAGTGCGGACGTAGTTTACAGTGAAATGAATAAATTGCGTAAAAATGAACTTATAGACTTGTTAATGAATGGTTCATTGCCAGGCAATGTCACAAGTGAGGTGTTGATTTCTTTCGTCAACAAAATGAAGAATGAAACCACTTCAGATGAAAGTCCAGAAGTTGATAAGTCAGCTGGTATAAAGCGAGAAGAGAAGTCAGGTAACATTTTGAAAATTGAAGTCAAGTATATGAGTGAACTACTCATTCAAAAGGATAAAGTAATTGCCAATCAGGCCATAGCTATTGAAGCATTACAAAATCAAATCAAATTAATGAATCATTTTCCTAAGAGTGACGATATCAATACTTCCAAGGATATAAATAATCGACAGAAAGTAAAAAGTCAACAAAGAAATGGGAATTCCTATGTGAAGAATACCGATCACAGTCAGATTGATAAGATCGAAATCAATGAAGAGAGGAATTCCTTATCTGGAGTCTCATATGCATTTAAGATAACAGATAAGAAGAATATAAATATGAATACAAATTCCCAGCTGATATCTGTGTCGAATGAATCAGGTCACTCAGCTAAAAAATCGAAAATTCTTGAGAAGAATGAATGGAAAAAAGTCACCTATAAAAAACCAAAAAGACTCTCAAATCGTACACTGGTCGTTGGTGAATTTTCAAGTGCTAATGTACAGGGTATAGAAAAGATGAAAACTCTGCATGTGACAAATCTTAGGCCTGATGTTAAAAAGGAGGATTTTCAATTTTTCTTGTTACAAAAATTTTCTGCAAATGTCAAATGTGAACCATTGAATTCTCGTTTCCCCGAAGTTTATTCATCGTTCAAGGTCACAATTCCTATAAGTGATTATGACAAGGCCCTCATCCCATCCAACTGGCCAAATCACGCCAGTGTCCGAAATTTTTTTCGGTCAAAAAAAGCTGTGACCCGCCAGAGTTCGATAACTGTAACAGAACACTAGATAAATTCAAAATATTACAGTTGAATATACAATGCATATCAAATAAAATCAGTAATCTTATTGTTCTCTTGGAGGATGAAAAACCAGATGTTATTAGTGTTGTCGAACATTGGTGTGTGGAGGATAGTATAAAGTGTATGGCGCTCCCAGAATTCGTACTTGCTGCATATTTCTGCCGTGCTAAACACAAAAATGGAGGTACGGCGATATATGTAAATCAAATAATTTGACAACTTTGTGTCTAATCCTTCACAATAATATATCTGTATGATATATTCAGTTTATTTTTGTCTTGGAATATATTCCAATTCTAAAAATGACAAATTTAATAATCAACCAAAAGAAAAATTCAAAATGACTAAAATTGTACAAATTGAGTAAACGGTTAATAAATTGAACAACTAAATTAACATAAAGACAGACGTACGTTTCGGAATTTTTGTATTTAATAATACAATTTTTCCTCATCAGTGCCTTACAGTTCAACGGAATTATTAAATTTACAAACTTACCACGTGTATATCTAACCTCAACAAAATTGCAAGTAAGAAACCACTAACTAAACGTAACGGTTGCTTTTGTGAGGATTCACAGAACAAGCCATTACTTAAGGTAGTCATAGATTTCTTCATTGTTATTCTTTTGAAATACATATACACATCGACATTTACAATTGACTAAACAATTTCAGAAATTCTAAATTTATCAATTGGTTGATACTGACTCTCTAATCAATAAATGATTACATCAAATTATAAAAGTTTAATGAGTCTTCTTGATGAAGGATATTTAATATAAATCAAATAATTTGACAACTTTGTGTCTAATCCTTCACAATAATATATCTGTATGATATATTCAGTTTATTTTTGTCTTGGAATATATTCCAATTCTAAAAATGACAAATTTAATAATCAACCAAAAGAAAAATTCAAAATGACTAAAATTGTACAAATTGAGTAAACGGTTAATAAATTGAACAACTAAATTAACATAAAGACAGACGTACGTTTCGGAATTTTTGTATTTAATAATACAATTTTTCCTCATCAGTGCCTTACAGTTCAACGGAATTATTAAATTTACAAACTTACCACGTGTATATCTAACCTCAACAAAATTGCAAGTAAGAAACCACTAACTAAACGTAACGGTTGCTTTTGTGAGGATTCACAGAACAAGCCATTACTTAAGGTAGTCATAGATTTCTTCATTGTTATTCTTTTGAAATACATATACACATCGACATTTACAATTGACTAAACAATTTCAGAAATTCTAAATTTATCAATTGGTTGATACTGACTCTCTAATCAATAAATGATTACATCAAATTATAAAAGTTTAATGAGTCTTCTTGATGAAGGATATTTAATATAAATCAAATAATTTGACAACTTTGTGTCTAATCCTTCACAATAATATATCTGTATGATATATTCAGTTTATTTTTGTCTTGGAATATATTCCAATTCTAAAAATGACAAATTTAATAATCAACCAAAAGAAAAATTCAAAATGACTAAAATTGTACAAATTGAGTAAACGGTTAATAAATTGAACAACTAAATTAACATAAAGACAGACGTACGTTTCGGAATTTTTGTATTTAATAATACAATTTTTCCTCATCAGTGCCTTACAGTTCAACGGAATTATTAAATTTACAAACTTACCACGTGTATATCTAACCTCAACAAAATTGCAAGTAAGAAACCACTAACTAAACGTAACGGTTGCTTTTGTGAGGATTCACAGAACAAGCCATTACTTAAGGTAGTCATAGATTTCTTCATTGTTATTCTTTTGAAATACATATACACATCGACATTTACAATTGACTAAACAATTTCAGAAATTCTAAATTTATCAATTGGTTGATACTGACTCTCTAATCAATAAATGATTACATCAAATTATAAAAGTTTAATGAGTCTTCTTGATGAAGGATATTTAATATAAATCAAATAATTTGACAACTTTGTGTCTAATCCTTCACAATAATATATCTGTATGATATATTCAGTTTATTTTTGTCTTGGAATATATTCCAATTCTAAAAATGACAAATTTAATAATCAACCAAAAGAAAAATTCAAAATGACTAAAATTGTACAAATTGAGTAAACGGTTAATAAATTGAACAACTAAATTAACATAAAGACAGACGTACGTTTCGGAATTTTTGTATTTAATAATACAATTTTTCCTCATCAGTGCCTTACAGTTCAACGGAATTATTAAATTTACAAACTTACCACGTGTATATCTAACCTCAACAAAATTGCAAGTAAGAAACCACTAACTAAACGTAACGGTTGCTTTTGTGAGGATTCACAGAACAAGCCATTACTTAAGGTAGTCATAGATTTCTTCATTGTTATTCTTTTGAAATACATATACACATCGACATTTACAATTGACTAAACAATTTCAGAAATTCTAAATTTATCAATTGGTTGATACTGACTCTCTAATCAATAAATGATTACATCAAATTATAAAAGTTTAATGAGTCTTCTTGATGAAGGATATTTAATATAAATCAAATAATTTGACAACTTTGTGTCTAATCCTTCACAATAATATATCTGTATGATATATTCAGTTTATTTTTGTCTTGGAATATATTCCAATTCTAAAAATGACAAATTTAATAATCAACCAAAAGAAAAATTCAAAATGACTAAAATTGTACAAATTGAGTAAACGGTTAATAAATTGAACAACTAAATTAACATAAAGACAGACGTACGTTTCGGAATTTTTGTATTTAATAATACAATTTTTCCTCATCAGTGCCTTACAGTTCAACGGAATTATTAAATTTACAAACTTACCACGTGTATATCTAACCTCAACAAAATTGCAAGTAAGAAACCACTAACTAAACGTAACGGTTGCTTTTGTGAGGATTCACAGAACAAGCCATTACTTAAGGTAGTCATAGATTTCTTCATTGTTATTCTTTTGAAATACATATACACATCGACATTTACAATTGAATAAACAATTTCAGAAATTCTAAATTTATCAATTGGTTGATACTGACTCTCTAATCAATAAATGATTACATCAAATTATAAAAGTTTAATGAGTCTTCTTGATGAAGGATATTTAATATAAATCAAATAATTTGACAACTTTGTGTCTAATCCTTCACAATAATATATCTGTATGATATATTCAGTTTATTTTTGTCTTGGAATATATTCCAATTCTAAAAATGACAAATTTAATAATCAACCAAAAGAAAAATTCAAAATGACTAAAATTGTACTCAATTTGTACAATTTTAGTCATTTTGAATTTTTCTTTTGGTTGATTATTAAATTTGTCATTTTTAGAATTGGAATATATTCCAAGACAAAAATAAACTGAATATATCATACAGATATATTATTGTGAAGGATTAGACACAAAGTTGTCAAATTATTTGATTTATATTAAATATCCTTCATCAAGAAGACTCATTAAACTTTTATAATTTGATGTAATCATTTATTGATTAGAGAGTCAGTATCAACCAATTGATAAATTTAGAATTTCTGAAATTGTTTAGTCAATTGTAAATGTCGATGTGTATATGTATTTCAAAAGAATAACAATGAAGAAATCTATGACTACCTTAAGTAATGGCTTGTTCTGTGAATCCTCACAAAAGCAACCGTTACGTTTAGTTAGTGGTTTCTTACTTGCAATTTTGTTGAGGTTAGATATACACGTGGTAAGTTTGTAAATTTAATAATTCCGTTGAACTGTAAGGCACTGATGAGGAAAAATTGTATTATTAAATACAAAAATTCCGAAACGTACGTCTGTCTTTATGTTAATTTAGTTGTTCAATTTATTAACCGTTTACTCAATTTGTACAATTTTAGTCATTTTGAATTTTTCTTTTGGTTGATTATTAAATTTGTCATTTTTAGAATTGGAATATATTCCAAGACAAAAATAAACTGAATATATCATACAGATATATTATTGTGAAGGATTAGACACAAAGTTGTCAAATTATTTGATTTATATTAAATATCCTTCATCAAGAAGACTCATTAAACTTTTATAATTTGATGTAATCATTTATTGATTAGAGAGTCAGTATCAACCAATTGATAAATTTAGAATTTCTGAAATTGTTTAGTCAATTGTAAATGTCGATGTGTATATGTATTTCAAAAGAATAACAATGAAGAAATCTATGACTACCTTAAGTAATGGCTTGTTCTGTGAATCCTCACAAAAGCAACCGTTACGTTTAGTTAGTGGTTTCTTACTTGCAATTTTGTTGAGGTTAGATATACACGTGGTAAGTTTGTAAATTTAATAATTCCGTTGAACTGTAAGGCACTGATGAGGAAAAATTGTATTATTAAATACAAAAATTCCGAAACGTACGTCTGTCTTTATGTTAATTTAGTTGTTCAATTTATTAACCGTTTACTCAATTTGTACAATTTTAGTCATTTTGAATTTTTCTTTTGGTTGATTATTAAATTTGTCATTTTTAGAATTGGAATATATTCCAAGACAAAAATAAACTGAATATATCATACAGATATATTATTGTGAAGGATTAGACACAAAGTTGTCAAATTATTTGATTTATATTAAATATCCTTCATCAAGAAGACTCATTAAACTTTTATAATTTGATGTAATCATTTATTGATTAGAGAGTCAGTATCAACCAATTGATAAATTTAGAATTTCTGAAATTGTTTAGTCAATTGTAAATGTCGATGTGTATATGTATTTCAAAAGAATAACAATGAAGAAATCTATGACTACCTTAAGTAATGGCTTGTTCTGTGAATCCTCACAAAAGCAACCGTTACGTTTAGTTAGTGGTTTCTTACTTGCAATTTTGTTGAGGTTAGATATACACGTGGTAAGTTTGTAAATTTAATAATTCCGTTGAACTGTAAGGCACTGATGAGGAAAAATTGTATTATTAAATACAAAAATTCCGAAACGTACGTCTGTCTTTATGTTAATTTAGTTGTTCAATTTATTAACCGTTTACTCAATTTGTACAATTTTAGTCATTTTGAATTTTTCTTTTGGTTGATTATTAAATTTGTCATTTTTAGAATTGGAATATATTCCAAGACAAAAATAAACTGAATATATCATACAGATATATTATTGTGAAGGATTAGACACAAAGTTGTCAAATTATTTGATTTATATTAAATATCCTTCATCAAGAAGACTCATTAAACTTTTATAATTTGATGTAATCATTTATTGATTAGAGAGTCAGTATCAACCAATTGATAAATTTAGAATTTCTGAAATTGTTTAGTCAATTGTAAATGTCGATGTGTATATGTATTTCAAAAGAATAACAATGAAGAAATCTATGACTACCTTAAGTAATGGCTTGTTCTGTGAATCCTCACAAAAGCAACCGTTACGTTTAGTTAGTGGTTTCTTACTTGCAATTTTGTTGAGGTTAGATATACACGTGGTAAGTTTGTAAATTTAATAATTCCGTTGAACTGTAAGGCACTGATGAGGAAAAATTGTATTATTAAATACAAAAATTCCGAAACGTACGTCTGTCTTTATGTTAATTTAGTTGTTCAATTTATTAACCGTTTACTCAATTTGTACAATTTTAGTCATTTTGAATTTTTCTTTTGGTTGATTATTAAATTTGTCATTTTTAGAATTGGAATATATTCCAAGACAAAAATAAACTGAATATATCATACAGATATATTATTGTGAAGGATTAGACACAAAGTTGTCAAATTATTTGATTTATATTAAATATCCTTCATCAAGAAGACTCATTAAACTTTTATAAGGCGATATATGTACACGAAAAGTGGATTTCATCAGATCTTCATCTCTCACACCTTTCAGAGGAATTGGATTGTGAAGTGTGTGGTGTGAAAGTCAGCATCAACAACATTAGGATAGGTATATTAAGTGTTTATAGGTCACCTGTAGGTAACTTTAGTGCATTTCTTGAAAATCTTACATATATAACACAAAAATGTATAGAAAAAACCGATCTCACTTTCATATGTGGTGATCTAAATATTGATTTAAACAAAACTAGTTCTAGGCTTAAAACCGACTTCAATGGTTATCTCGATTGTTTCAACTTGAATATAACATCTCTTGAACCAACCCGGATATTCACAGATCTTTCTGGCAATAACTCAATTTCTTTGCTAGACTATATTTTGACAGATGCTGATATTCAATCATGTAAAATTCGAACATTTGATGCAAATCTTGCTGATCATAGAATAGTCTCTTTAAAATATTTCTATAATTCCACGGTTTCAGGATCTAACCAAATTGAAAATAAAATAAAATACATAAGAAAAGTCTCTCAAGAAAACTTAAACATTATGAAAATTTTGATTCAAGAGAATACCTTCTCTGATATATATAACTCTAATGAAGTTAATGTTTGATTTGAAACTTTCATCAACATAGTCAAGCATAATTTTGAGTTGAGCTGTCCCTTAAAATGTGTCAGAAATCCTGGAAATATCCAGAAGGGGTGGTTAACACCTGAAATAAGACAAGCCAGTGAATACCTCAAAAATCTTCACTGGATTCACTCCAACATAAAGAGTGATACATCACTAAAAAATTACAAGACCGCGAAAAAGAACTATAATATCCTATTCGAAGATACTAAAAAATCTTATTTTGCTAAGCTAATAGACTGTTCAGCTCAAAAGAAAAAGACAACTTGGCATCTTGTTAATTTAGAGACTGGTAGAGTAAGTAAAGGTCATCATCGGATATCACTGGTCCTTGAAGGAAATCTGGTTTGTGATCCAACTATTATTGCCAACACTTTTCGTGATCATTTCTCCACAGCTACCTCCAGAATGCTGACAAAGTATTTTGGTGGATCAATGTCAGGGTTGTGCACTGCTTCACACATGCACGACACTACGTTTTTCTTTCATGCGGTGGAAGATGATGAGGTATATGCTACTATAAGGGTGCTGAGCAACAGGGGTAGCATTGGTAGAGACTGTATATCAGCGAGGATGCTCAAAGTTATTAATGAACCCATAACTAGTCACTTCGCTTACCTAATTAATATGTCGGTATGCTCTGGTACGTTTCCAGATATTCTAAAAAGGGGCACAGTCATTCCTATTCTGAAAAAAGGGGATCCGTATGATATTTTGAATTATCGCCCTATTTCGATGTTGAGCTGCTTCTCAAAAGTATTTGAAAAAATTGTTTTTAATAGAATGCTGAATTATTTGAGTAAATACAATCTCATAACAAGCTCTCAACATGGTTTTAGACCCGGACATTCCACAGAAACAGCAGCTTTCACATTTATTCAGGGTGTTTATGAGAACTTAGATAAAGGAAAGTGCGTAGCTGCTTTGTTTTTCGATCTGACAAAAGCGTTTGACACTCTGAATTTCTCTTTCATGCTTTGTAAATACTACAACCTAGGTTTCAGAGGTATATTTCTTGACTGGCTGAAAAACTACATATCAAATCGTAATATGTCAGTCAAGATTGATAACACCTTCTCGGATGATTATGAGGCTGATCACGGAGTTCCACAAGGATCAGTACTCGGGCCGCTTCTGTTTCTTTTATTCATTAACGATCTACCGTTGCATGTCATAGCGGATATAATTGTTCTGTTTGCTGACGATTCGTCATTTTTAATTGTTGCACAAAATCTTGAAGAGTTAGAACGCACGACCACAGCAATTGTTGAAATGTTTAACCGCTGGTGTGTCATGAATGGGCTTATAGTCAATATTGAGAAAACAATCTCAATTCATTTCAGCCTGAAAAATGGAGCAAAGGATGTTCTAGTTACATCTCACAAAGGTGTTTCTATCGTTTCAAGAGCATCTACAAAGTTTTTGGGTGTATATATTGACGATGGTTTGCAGTGGAGAGATCATGTAGATGCGGTATGTAAACGGCTGAATTGCTCCTTTTTTGCCATCAATAAAATTAAGAAATTATTACCCCTAAAATCTATTTTAGAAACCTATTACTGTTTATGCTATCCGCATATAGCATATAACATACTCATATGGGGCGGTACGTCTGAACTGAATAGAGTTCTCGTTTGTCAAAAGAAAATTATAAGACTGATATTTAATACCCATCCACGCACATCTTGTAGACCTTATTTTTGTGACAATGAAATATTAACAGTAGTGGGTATCTACTTGTTTAAATGTTTACTTCATACTAAAAAGAATGAAAAAAATCTTACTAAGTTATCAAGTTACCATTCTTACCCAACAAGGAGCGGTGATATCGTAGTAATTCCTGGGCACAGAACATCAAAATATGAACAATCTCCCAACTATCAGGGGATTATTCTATTCAATCATTTACCAGTCTCTATAAGAAGTAGAAATATGTACTATTTCGAAAAATTAGTTAAGAATCTGTTACTGAATAAATGTTACTACTCTGTAAGAGAATATTTAGAGGACAATGACTTGAAACTATACGAGTAACAGTCAATTGCAAATTTTGTTTAGTTCAATCTTTTTGAATTTTCTTTCTTTTGCTTTATTATGACCTGTCCTATACCTTTTTGTCTTAAAGGATCAATAAATGTTATTATTATTATTATTATGTTTATATGGATGATGTTGTTATTTTCTCAGATTCAATAGAACAACACTTAGCAGACATCCATAATATTCTTGAAGTATTTAAAGAAGATAATTTGAAAATACAATTGGACAAATGTCATTTTTTCAAAACTGAAATAGAATTTCTAGGTCATATTATAACTCCAGAAGGAATTAAACCTAACCCTAATAAATTAACTGCTGTGAATAAATTCCCAATTCCAAAAACTCAAAAAGAAATCAAATCATTTCTTGGTTTAGTCGGATATTATAGGAAATTTATACCTAACTTTGCAAAAATTACCAAACCCCTTACAAATTGCTTGAAGAAAAATTCTAAAATCAATATAAATGATCCAAAATATGTTGAAGCCTTTGAAGTATGTAAACAAAATTTATTAAACCATCCTATATTGCGATATCCTGATTTCAAAGAACCCTTTGTTTTAACTACAGATGCATCCGGATATGCAGTAGGTTCAGTATTGTCTCAAGGTCAACCGCCCAATGATCTTCCGATTGCTTTCGCGAGTAGAACTTTAAATGAAGCTGAATCTCGATACAGTGTGATCGAAACAGAATTATTATCGATTGTATGGTCGTGTAAACATTTCAGGCCATATTTATACGGAAGAAAATTTACAATTTATAGATACAGATCATAAACCTTTAATTTGGCTATTTTCTCTAAAAGAACCTAATTCGAGATTAATGAGATGGCGAATTAAATTAGAAGAATTCGAATATGAAATCAAATATAGAAAAGGATCATTGAATAATGCAGATGCTTTAAGTAGAATTATTATAGAAGATGACTTAACTTACGAAAATTTTATAAAGGCGCAAGAAAATAACGATATAAAAGATTCACCGAACATTAAAGAAAAGGAAGGAAATTTATTCAATTCTCAAAAGAATTTTGCATTAGCACATTATGTTTCACAGGATTTCCATATGAATAAAGGAATAGCTTCAAGTTTCAAAAATAAATATGGTGAAATTGAAAATTTAAAATCTCAAAATAAATCTATAGGCGAAGTTGCCGCGATCCGAAAAAATAATCGGAATATTTACTATTTAATCACAAAAGAATTTTATTATGATAAACCTAAGTATGAAGATGTATTTCAAGCGATTTTGAATCTCGAAAGATTATGTAAACAAAATAATGAAAAATGTTTAGCATTACCGCGCATTGCCAGCGGCTTGGACCGATTAAAATGGTCAACGATATTCAATATGATAAAGTATATTTTTTTCAATTCAAATATGAAAGTGATTGTATATTATTCACCCAGAGAAGATAATAATGAAATAAATCAAATTGAAACATTGAATTCCCAAATGAATGATTTTAATGGTATTGAAGATTTAAATGGTATTGAAGATGATTTAGTTTCAGTGATTAATCACGTTACTGACGAAGAACTTGATGAATGCTTAGAATTATTAAATGCGAGTGAATACGAAAATAATGATAATAATGAATTTACTAATGAAATTGAAGATGATATAATTGACTTCGAAACTCAAAATGTTATTATTCACGACAATATAACTATTCATAGCAATATTGAAAATCCAATTTTCGAAATACCTTATACAGAAAGAAGTATTAACTCATCTAATTTACAAATAATATTCAAAACTGCATCTAATTATAATGTTATAAAAATTAAACTATTCGGAGAAAAACTCAGATTTATTGTTTCCATAAATTCAATTGAAAACGATTTATATAAATTTATTAAAGAATATATTAGACCAAAGAGTTCCTATACATTATATTTTAAGTCACCAGAATTAGAAAAACCACTTATACGAATTTTGCAGGAGAAATTCGATTACAAGAGTTTTGATTTAAAAATTTCAAGAATTCTGTTAGAAGATGTCGAAGATATAGATGAAAGACAGCTTAGAATTTGTCAATATCATGAAACCAAAACAATACATCGAGGATTGAGAGAAAATCTTATTAGTTTGAAAAGAAAATTTTATTGGCCGAACATGAATAAAGATGTTCAGAATTATATAAATTCTTGTGAATATTGCCAGAAAAGTAAATACGAAAGAACACCAATTCAATTACAATATAAACCTAATCCTGTTGGTTCTAAACCCTTTTCTCATCTTTATTGTGATACAATACGATTTGGTCGAACATACTGTTTAAGTATAATAGATTCATTTTCTAGATTGGGACAATGTTATCCATTACTTCAAAAGAACGGATTAGAAATTGTAGACAAATTAATAATTTATTTCAGCCATTATGGTATACCTAATAGAATAACATGTGACAACGGTATTGAATTTAAAAATAATGTTGTACAAGATCTATGTGAAGTGCATAAAATCGAAATTCATTACATTACAAATTATAACCCGAATTCGAAAGCATTAGTGGAACGATTTCATTCAACACTTATTGAACAATTAAGAACTATTAATGGTAAAAACAGTACTTTTCAAAATAAATTAGCTCAAGCTTTATTGAGTTATAATAATTCAAATCACTCAAGTTTAGAAATGACCCCCATGCAAATTATTAAGGCAGATTTAAAGTACTCATTACCCATTGAACGTACGCATAATGAACAAGTTCAAAATTATGTAGAAAATTATATTGAAAATTTGAATGACATCACAAAACAAATAGAAAAACAGCGAGATAAACAGTTAAATCGATTAGAAAAAACGAATTATAAGAGACGTGCGAAAGAAGATCAGCCTCTTAATAAAAACCCAACTTATATTAAAGCTCCAATTACAAGAAAACTTGATCCTGCATTCAAAAAGATATATGCGAAAGAAATTGATTCACATCGTATACAAGATAATAGAATAAACATATTTATCATAAGAAAATTATGAAGCAACGAAAGATGTAACTTTCAAAATTTTATTTTCAGATTCAACATGGATCACCATTCATTTAAATTGATAATTATGATTTTAATGATAAAAGTAACGAAGATAATTAATTCACTAGAAATTATTCCAATTGAAAATAATGTATTGCCGATTCAATTAGGAAAAGCTCACATAACAAAAAAGAATTTACAACTAATTTATCATATTGATTTAAATAAAATAGAAAATGTAATTTTGGCATACCAGAAAGAAATAGATAAATTTAAGAATGAACCATTAGGTTTTTCGCAGACTGCAAACTATAGATATTTGCAAGAGTCTAATAAAATAAATATTGAATCATTCGAAGAAATAGTTAATGAAAAAATACGGACTAAGAGAGGATTGATTAATTTAGGAGGCAAAATCTCAAAAATACTCTTTGGAACCTTAGATTCTGACGATGAAGAATTATACAGAAATTATTTTAATAGTATAAAGAAAAATGAGGAAACCCTCATAAGGAATCAAAAGAAGATCGCTACTGTAGTTAATGACTTGAAAAACAAATATATTGATAAATTTCAGAAAATGCATGATAATCTTGAATTATTAAAAATTGTACCAGCACTCGAAGAAGTTCAGCAAATGCATCTTATGACTTTTGAACTCAAAGACATTAAAAACACTTTGGATGAAATTCAAACTGCAATTAGTTTTGCTAGGTTACATTTGTTGCATGAATCCATTTTACCCTATTCAAAGTTCTCAGAAATAATCAAAAATTCAAGTATCATTCCCTTACATCATATAAAAGACTATTATCAATTATGCCATACTAAGGTAATTTTCAAAAATAAAATTCTACTATTTCTTATATCTATTCCAACCATTTATGAAAAGGGATACGAATTATACAAGTTTTACTTTCTTTTCCAAAATAATGAATCCCTTTCCTTAACCGACTCCTACATGCTCTCACAAGAAGAAGAATTACTATGGAGTACGAGTCAATGTCACCCAGTTGAAGAAGACTTCCTATGCGATCAAGATCTACTATCCAAGCCTCCAGAATGCATCAGAAATTTGTTGAAAAATCACAAAGAAAATTGTTCAAGAATTGTATTAGTCCCACAAGCTAACTTGAAACTTCTAGAAAATGGAAATATCCTCTCAATCAAAAATGAAAAAGTCCAAGAGAAATGCCCACAGCAAACAAAACATTATTTCATACCCCCAACGGCAATCCTTCGTTCAAGATGTGTTGTAGGAAACACACAAAAGGAAATTTTTCCCATTTCTACGATTATGGAAGAAAAATACATTGTCCTGCCCAAGATGGCTCATCCAATGAAGAACCAGCCCAGTTCGAACTTCAAGAAAGAAGACATCCCTGACATCCAGTTGGAAGACCTAGAAGAATGGCACATCCAACCAGGATATTCATTAATTTTTATTCTTATGTTTATAATAATATTGATTTTGATATTTTTTCTTATTTTTAAATATTTGAAAAATAATAGACTTGCTAAAGTCACACCTATTAAAGGTGATAACTTTAACTTAGGTGGGGAGGAATTACAGGATTCCATCCCGTTCTGATCAATTGACGTAATATTGTATTGTTCATTTAGATTCACATATCAATGTGCTGCATTTTGCTTACACCAGTATAATGCAGGTGGTTCGACGCGTGGCGTCAATTGATAAGAAAATATAATGTTATAAATAGGAGACAATATGTTATTGTCAGTCAGTCAGATAGATAGTCAGCTTTAGAATCATCTTAGATTCATCCTATTGTTCATTTCCATATTTCCTTGTAAATAAATTCGTTTTTAAAAACGTGGTTTTCTCAACGAAAAACATAATTATATATATATAAATATATTTTTTTTTTAATTCACACTAGCGTGGTTCAATTGTGATTATTCTGGCCCGAAGGCCAAGAATAATTTCTGTTGTCAATGGGGAAATATTATCTGTTATATATATATATATATATATATATATATATATATATATATATATATATATATATATATATATATATATATATTGTTATGGATCGTATATATTCAAGTTGAAGATTATGTTGTTGTTGATTTGATTTAAATTGATTCGATCCAATAACTAAATTTGATACTATATTTTTATTAATTTTGCGCCGACTCTATATATATCTCAGGAGGGTTCATTCAAATTCAATTATATATTTTTTTAAATTTAATTAATATTTTCGAAATTCACTAACTATAAAGAAATTCTTATCTAATAACTAAACTTATATTAATCTAATCTTATATTTACGTATTTAAAACTTCATCGACCTCATCAGTGTTCTATGTTATGGTATGGTATCGTCTTCTATGCTCCTAACCTCGAATGGATTATAACCTTAATTCGTATTAATTCAGTTGCATTGTTTTGAATCCATTTTCCATTTGATATTGCTTCAAATTGCTTGAATCCAAGGAAATTTCTTCTTGAAATTGATTAAATAATTTTCCACTTCTTCTCACAATGATTTTCAGGTACGTATTTAACAATTTTAATATCTTGCAAATTTTCGTAAATAAATTCTTTCGTTTATCAATTATTTCAGGTAAATTTCTTGAGTCAGGTGACGTGCTCTCAACAATGGTTTTTTACTGACTGATTAGCTGTCATTCGGCTGGGCTTTATATAGATTTTCAATTTTTTCTTGAAATCAAGATTGCCTTGGATGTCAAAAAATTTTCCAAATATGATGCTTTCGCAATTTTCTCTTTTGAGGTAAGTTTTCTCTCTTCAATCTTGATCTAGTTAATTTCTTCATTTAATTCCGCATCTTTTGGTACCACATATGTTGTATTCGGTCGATTCGAAGTTACAAAATTTTCAAATATTCTATATACAATTTTGAAATTTTTCTAATATTCACTTTCTTTGACCTAATATTCAAAGATTTCTATCTATAACTCCTAAAATCTACTACATATTTTTAAATTATACTATAATCTAATGAAATATATACATTTTTGTATGTTTGAGACATTAATTACTTTGGAATCCCTGATTTATCATTCGATATCCTATCCCTATCCATTTTTTACAATTTTATTAGGAATTTCAGCTAATATTACATTTTTGAGATTGTATCTAGATGTAATTCACTAGATCACCAGCTATTTCATGAAAATTAACATAGGAAATATAAAATAAATGATTATTTTTTATCATTTTGAATGAAAATTGAATATTCAGTCTTTTGACTCTTTTAACATTATTTACATGATATATAAATGGTTCCTGATACTTGAGTTGAATATCTTTTGTTGATTTTATCAAATTGAACTTGAATTTTATTAATATTTTCATTTTGTTTCAGATCCTGAGATGTTTTGAATGAATATTGATATAGTACTTTAGAAATATTGGATTTATGCTACTTTTTATAATGTGCAAGTGAATGGAATAAATGAATAAAGTTACTCTACTTTTCTTTAAAATTATTGGATCATATCAAGTTAAAATTTATTATCTATTTGATGAATTTGCTGTAGTTTCCGAAGGATAGAGTCTGGTAATGTATTCTCATTGATTTTATAAGTTGATAATACCATTCCATAACAATTCCCCAAATTTAATATTTGATAATTTTTATTTTCAATATAAAATTTAAAATATTAAAATTTCTCCAAAATTTTGAAATTTGATTGAAATTTACATTAACTTTCATTCGTTGTCTGGATGAATTCATATAAATCATTAATATGAAAAATTCCTCTTATTCTTTCTGTTTCTAATTCTTTTAATACATAACTGTTCAAACCATTCTCATTATCTATTATATATGGTCCCTCGAATGGAGTTTTTAATTTCGCACAAATCTTATTCCGCTTGTCTGTTACCCTGTGGGATCGTACAATAACCAAATCTCTTTTTTTTTTAAACTTCACATATTTCCTTCTATTCATTCTCTCCATTTTCTTTCTGTATCTTTTTCTATTCTTTTTCAATATTACCTTCTTCATGATGTCTTCATTATTTATATGACTTGTTCTGTAACAATTTCTTTCTTGTTTCATTGAATATAAATTTGTTTCTTCATTAATTGCATTATGCATTGTATTCAATAAAAATTCCACTCTGTTTAATTGTATATCCCATTTGTTTTGTTCTCCATTGACAAGTTTTCTTGAATATTTCACTACTTCTTGAATGTATCGTTCTGATGGGTTTGCTTGAGTATCACTTATACTGTTATAATTCAGAATTATCTCTTTATTTTCATAATATTTGTCTTCTATTGAATTTTGTGGATTTCCTATCTCATATATATTTTGGTCAATCTTGTTTTTATTTTCTGAAAATTCTATTGAAGGTGCTGTATACTGATTAATTAATTTTTCATTGAAATTCATGTTGATCTCTCCTAAAATTTTCAATTTTTCATTCGACTTCTCATTTTGAATTCTTGCAATTTTAAACATCTCAATCTTATTGATTTCTAGTTGCTCATTTTCTTTTTCGATATCATTATATATAATACTCAGATTTCCTTCTGTTAGATTTTGAACTCCAGTTTCACAAATCTCCAAATTCTCTTCATATATTTTACTTTCTGTATCTAATTCAGCTGAAGATTCTTTTTGTACTTTATTCCTTTTGGTATATAACCTTTCCTTGCAAATCATTAATATATTCCCAAGATTCTTTTCCATTTCAATTACCTTATCTGCCAAATGAATTTTCATTTCTTCCTTAATTTCTTTAAAATTTTTATTCAGTATTTTCGACTGATCTTCCAATTTTTTCGACTGATCTTCAAATTTTTTACTCATATTTTCTTCTAAATTTTTTATTGCAGTCATTATATCCAAGAAATTCAATTCTTTTCTGTTTTCTTCATCTATTTCCATATTTCCTCTTGCATTATCTTCTTCATCCCCTTTTTCTCCAATTTTCGTTTTACTTCTTGTTTCCATTTTTTATTGAATAATCGATGATATGATTCCAACAATTATGTATTAATTTGAAATTTTTTTAAAATAATGCTGTAATTGAATTAATATAATCATGCTGTAATTGAATTAATATAAGAATGCTGTAATTAAATTAATATAAGAATGCTGTAATTGAATTAATATAATCATGCTGTAATTGAATTAATATAATCATGCTGTAATTGAATTAATATAAGCCACGCGTTGGGCGACAATTGTTATGGATCGTATATATATTCAAGTTGAAGATTATGTTGTTGTTGATTTGATTTAAATTGATTCGATCCAATAACTAAATTTGATACTATATTTTTATTAATTTTGCGCCGACTCTATATATATCTCAGGAGGGTTCATTCAAATTCAATTATATATTTTTTTAAATTTAATTAATATTTTCGAAATTCACTAACTATAAAGAAATTCTTATCTAATAACTAAACTTATATTAATCTAATCTTATATTTACGTATTTAAAACTTCATCGACCTCATCAGTGTTCTATGTTATGGTATGGTATCGTCTTCTATGCTCCTAACCTCGAATGGATTATAACCTTAATTCGTATTAATTCAGTTGCATTGTTTTGAATCCATTTTCCATTTGATATTGCTTCAAATTGCTTGAATCCAAGGAAATTTCTTCTTGAAATTGATTAAATAATTTTCCACTTCTTCTCACAATGATTTTCAGGTACGTATTTAACAATTTTAATATCTTGCAAATTTTCGTAAATAAATTCTTTCGTTTATCAATTATTTCAGGTAAATTTCTTGAGTCAGGTGACGTGCTCTCAACAATGGTTTTTTACTGACTGATTAGCTGTCATTCGGCTGGGCTTTATATAGATTTTCAATTTTTTCTTGAAATCAAGATTGCCTTGGATGTCAAAAAATTTTCCAAATATGATGCTTTCGCAATTTTCTCTTTTGAGGTAAGTTTTCTCTCTTCAATCTTGATCTAGTTAATTTCTTCATTTAATTCCGCATCTTTTGGTACCACATATGTTGTATTCGGTCGATTCGAAGTTACAAAATTTTCAAATATTCTATATACAATTTTGAAATTTTTCTAATATTCACTTTCTTTGACCTAATATTCAAAGATTTCTATCTATAACTCCTAAAATCTACTACATATTTTTAAATTATACTATAATCTAATGAAATATATACATTTTTGTATGTTTGAGACATTAATTACTTTGGAATCCCTGATTTATCATTCGATATCCTATCCCTATCCATTTTTTACAATTTTATTAGGAATTTCAGCTAATATTACATTTTTGAGATTGTATCTAGATGTAATTCACTAGATCACCAGCTATTTCATGAAAATTAACATAGGAAATATAAAATAAATGATTATTTTTTATCATTTTGAATGAAAATTGAATATTCAGTCTTTTGACTCTTTTAACATTATTTACATGATATATAAATGGTTCCTGATACTTGAGTTGAATATCTTTTGTTGATTTTATCAAATTGAACTTGAATTTTATTAATATTTTCATTTTGTTTCAGATCCTGAGATGTTTTGAATGAATATTGATATAGTACTTTAGAAATATTGGATTTATGCTACTTTTTATAATGTGCAAGTGAATGGAATAAATGAATAAAGTTACTCTACTTTTCTTTAAAATTATTGGATCATATCAAGTTAAAATTTATTATCTATTTGATGAATTTGCTGTAGTTTCCGAAGGATAGAGTCTGGTAATGTATTCTCATTGATTTTATAAGTTGATAATACCATTCCATAACAATATATATATATATATATATATATATATATATATATATATATATATATATATATATATATATATATATATATATATATATATATATATTTTTTTTTTTCACACTCTCGTGGGTTCAATTAGATTCGCCGGGTGCTAGCACCAAGGCGAGATCCTCTGAGTCCTAATGAGGATAGACCACCTGCCGAATGATGTTGACCGTCCCCAGTATTACGGCTTTCTGCATCCAACATAATGCGTTGATGGGGAGTTGAAGTTCTCGTATGTGTTGTATATATATATATATATACATATATATATATATATATATATATCAACAATTTTAATTCCCAATATACAACAATAGTTATAAGTTAGATAAGGGGTGTGGGAAAATTGATAAGTGTTATAATGTCACTCTTCTTTATTTCATTTAGTCGACGTTTCGATCCCGATGGGGACCTTCTTCAGGACTCTACAATAGCAATAAAAAACCAGTCAAAATAAGGCAATCACAAAATATGTAAAAATAGTACATACCGAAATACAGAGTTGTAAAGATCTTATTTGAACACAAATCAATAGCTCTCAAGAAAGCAATGAACAAGAACATCAACAAATTTAGCGAAAAAAGATCTGATATTTCGTTAGCACAAGAGTAGAAATCAATTATCATATGTAAATAAGGTAAACAGAATAATCAACAAAATGAGAGGTTGTCAAAAATGTTGTCAACCAGACTTGCCACAGAATACACGCACATGTATATATATATATATATATATACAAAATGTGATAATTTCCTAAAGTAATTAATAAACAATGGTTTAAGGGGTGTTGGAAAACTTCAATTGTTACTAACTTCTTTATTTCATCAGTCGACGTTTCGATCCTTGGTTGGGATCTTCTTCAGTACTTCTATAAAACAAACAACATACAAATATAACAAACATTGCAGAAAAGACAACATGTTAAAACGCACCGAAATGCGAAGAGTTACCAGATCTTAAGTTGCACTGAATCTTATACAGATTTGGAGGAAAAATTATTAATTAACTTGAACACAAAATAGTCTCTAATACAATAACGTCTCTTTTTTATATCACACACTTCCTTATTCTCTTGAAAACTTATTTTTGAAAAACTTTCTTCATCCATCTGACAACTGCGTAAAAAACGAAAGGGGTTAGGTCGGGTTCATAGAACATCATAGATCTTCAACTGACATTGGAGAACATAGAACTTGAGATCAACAACTCACTCTCACTAAGTTGGTTTGAATGTATCAGATATGAATAAATGTTGCTAATGTTCTCTATATCCTTTCTGTAGTTCATGGAATTTTCATGTCGCTTAATGTGAATCATCTCCAGGAAACATCTTTTTCTCATATTCTCCTCGCACTCCAAGACTGTCACCGAATCATAGACCATCGAATGGACTATGATTCGGTGACAGTCTTGGAGTGCGAGGAGAATATGAGAAAAAGATGTTTCCTGGAGATGATTCACATTAAGCGACATGAAAATTCCATGAACTACAGAATTCAAGAATTCAAGAATTGATACACCTCTGTCGACTTCCAGATTTCCCATGTGCGGAAGACCTGTCTTATAGGAACTAAACGGTAAGTATTTCGTCTTCATTAAGTTGAGTGTTAATTTATTCTCTTTGAACCATTGAATTTTACCGTACAAATCCTTTTCAGCCTTTAATTTTAATCTACTCCATGATGCATCCTCATATAAAATAACGGTATCATCTGCGAAGCTGATAATATCTCCGTCTCCTTCCATTAGTAGTAAATTATTCATATATATTATAAATAATATCGGTCCCAGAACAGTTCCCTGGGGAACTCCATATTCTGTTGACTTTATCTCCCCCACATGGTCATTCACCCCTATTTGTTGAGTTCTCTCCGTTATGTAATCTTCAATCAGATCGTAAGCCCTACCCCGGAAACCAATTCTGTAAAGTTTTCCGAGTAGTTTTTTATGACAAACTGTATCGAACGCTTTGGCAAGATCTATGAAAACGCATAATCCCATCCTTCCTGTATCTAGCCAATTATATATATTTTTTGTTAATTTTCTAATCGCATCCTCTGTCGAACATCCCTTTCTGAATCCATATTGGTTGTCAGATAATATCTTATTCTTATCTAAAAAGCAGAGTATGCGATTTTTGAATATTTTCTCAATAATCTTTGCAAAGTTAGATGTTAATGTAATAGGTCTATAATTCTCTATATTTGTTTTTTCTCCTGACTTGTATAGTGGTACAACAATACCTGTCTTTAAAGTCCCAGGAAACTGCCCGGTTTCGAAACATAAGTTCACCAACAATGATAAAGGTTCACTAATTTCCCCCTTTATCTTTTTCAAGAGCTCAGATTTTATACCATCCTTTCCAGGAGCACCATCATTTTTCAGCTCCATTATGATCAATTCTACTTCACTAGGACAAGTTGGAAACAGAAATAATGAACTTCCACAAAATTTTACATCTTCCACACTTTCCTGGTTTTCTTTTATGTTATCAGCAAGTTGCTTCCCTATATTACCGAAATATTCACCGAATTCCTCCACTATCTCTTTCCCAGACGTAACCACTCTACCACTAGTGCTTCTAATGGAACTAATTTTTGTTTCAGGTCTGACATTCCCACAAACTTTATCCACGAAAGACCACAGAGATCTAGTTCTCGATGAATTTCTCAAAACACAATTATTCATATAATTGTTCTTCGCTGTTTTTATCAGCTTCTGTAAAACATTTTTATAAGCATTATACTTTTTTTTTAAGTCTGAATTATATGGGTCCTTAATGTGTTCCTTATATAAAGTGTTTTTTTTAATAATAGACTTCAAAATACTTGGGGTGATCCAATCCTTTTTTCCTGCTTTATTATATGTCAACTTCTTTTTCTTTGTATTGTCTATCAAACAAGTTGTAATTACACTAATTAAAGTGTCAGCAAATGCATTTACGTTTTTTCCTTTTATTATTTCCTGCCAGTTTATATTTCTCAGATAATCTTTCATTTTTGCATAATTAACGTAACTCTTATATGTGGTAGTTGTTGTTTTCTGATTTTTTTCATAATCTAGGCAAATTATTATAGAATAGTGATCTGTTATGTCTGTACGAGCAATATATGCATGATGATTTTTACCTATAGTAGTGTTATTGCTTTTCAAGTATATATGATCTAGACAACTCCCACTGTGGGGCCTGGTTATATCATTTATATAAGATCTGTAACCGAAATAACTCAAAATATTTTTATATTCTTCCACAACAACATCATTTGAAGCCATCAGATCAACATTCATATCACCCACCAACACATGTTGATCACACTCATCTGCATTTTCAAGATTACAAAATAGATCCTGATTGAATCTTTGGGTGCAGATCTGTGGTGAGCGGTAAATGCCAGTTATTCTAATTATCTTACCTAGCAGTTGTATATCTACTTCCAAGGCTGTAATGTCCCCAATCGGCACTATCCTATGACGATATTCCAGATCTTCACGGATGTATATTATGACTCCATCATTTTTGTTATATGTTCCACCGTTGTAAACACTCGTGTACCCATCAATATGGTACACTCTAAGATCTGAAATCTGGAATGTTTCAGTCAAGACCACAACATGAAATTTGTCGATACAGGTTCTTAAATTTATTTTGAACTCGTCAAGATTTTTTTCAACACTTCTTATATTGTTATGAATGATTCCGAATTTAGATTGTGTACAATCTTTCATTTCTAAATCACATATTTGATCTATATATTTAGTCTCATATTCACCATCATCAAAATCTCTCAAGAACTGATCCATCATGAACAAAACAATCAAAATAAAAATAGTCTAAAAAATACACAAAATACCCAAAAATAATGAGAAACAAAAATTTTTATTAATCGTTGAATAAATTCCAAAATAAACAGTATTCTACAGGCGCGGATCCACGGGGGGGGAACTGGGGGAACGTTCCCCCCCCAAATGGCCCGGGCACCTCTTAAAATTTGCCGGCCCGTCTAGAATTTGACATACTAAGGCTCAAATAATTACAAGATCAAGCAAAAATGTAATTTGACGCAATTTCTGAGACAAAGATGTTGAAAGTACGGATACGGAATGGAAATGCAATAAGGTTAGAAATAATATGAATATGGACCAATATATAGGTTCAAACGTTCCGCAATAAACACGTACACGTTCAAAGATGCCGCAATTGGGTCATAAATATTACTGTCGCGCGTCGGCATGTGATTCTCTGCTTACCCCGATTTCCAAGAGTTTTTTTGCGCTTCATAAATCTTGTCGGTATCTCTTTGACAAACCATCTATTTTTGTGTGAAGTGTGGCTTCTTTGATGGGTATAGATCTTCGTGCGTTATCTCTGATATTTCAGCAATTGTTTTTAATTTCAATTCACCAATCAGAATTATGAACCCCAAGAAGAGGGAAAGGGAAAAATATATGAATACCTACTACGAGTGTAGACGACCAGAATAAGCAGTTGTTTTCTATTTATTAATTTGTATATTGTGAAATTTTTTGTGACCCCAAAATATAATTGTTGTATTGTACTAGGAAAAATTTAGTCTCAACAAGGCTTTGAGGTTCTTATTTTTGTTCACCTGCCCAATATGAATATAAACCTCTGTTTGTATAATGGTAAAGATCAAAATATTTCATTGGTATTCAACTAATGTTAAATGAATATAATTCTACCAATGCAACAATTTTTGACATGGTGCTGTAGTAACATCTGGAATCGAACAAATTTTTATTAAAATCATAGCTCAAACTTTGGCTTTTTGCATTTCAAATCACGTTGAATCTAAATCTGCAATAAAAAATTAGTTTATCCGCCTTACGCTAGCCTTTTAGTTCGTCGAGAGAGGAGGGGGCGAGTGTGATTTTCCCCGGGGCCATGATTATTGGCAGCCTGTAATTTTCAGAATTCCATCAACAAAACAATTCCTGAGTGATTTTTTTTTACTTATCACATGAAACATAACAAGACGTTGAATATTTATTTTATATCGGGTCGAGGCCCTCCGCCTACCCTTAACATTATCTATTCCTCTTATTCGGGTGTAATGATGTTTTGAGTTACCTACTCAATACGAGGTTTACCTACGATGCAGTCTTTTGGAACGGATGGCAATAAAAAAAGACAATTATGAAAGAATAATAACACGTGCATGCGAAATATTTCCTCTTTGTTAGTACTTTGGAAAAAAGGACCTGAAATATGATCTTCAATAAAAGCAGGCCTACTTGCCAATATATTTCCTATTTTGTTTATCATGAGAAATATTTAGCTTTGTTGAATAATCATAGGAATGGATTGCTAAAATTGGAGGTATAAAGGAATATGAGAGATTCCTTGGATAATAAGAAAGGCCAATAAATATGGGCCCGTTAACGCTTTGTTTTCGAGATACAGAGTGTTTCTTGTAAGTCTTGTAATCTATTTTTTTGTGATGATTATACCAGTTTATCAAATCTTTCTTCATCTTCGCTACAGATGCGGTAAATAAGTATCAAAAATTATAATAAAATTTATTCATCATAGCTTATTAACTGAATCTTCGTTATAAGTTGGCTTTTTCTGAGTATTAGGTACTAGAGAATAGTTTGAAATTTTTTTCTAGAAATCAGTAGCAGATAGGACAGAACTACAAGAATCCAAAAAG
Source organism: Harmonia axyridis (assembly GCF_914767665.1). Classification (NCBI taxonomy): domain Eukaryota; kingdom Metazoa; phylum Arthropoda; class Insecta; order Coleoptera; family Coccinellidae; genus Harmonia; species Harmonia axyridis. The sequence goes on from NC_059508.1 coordinate 7,320,050, forward strand.
TGTAGTACTCGATCAAAGTTTCTTTTAACATTTTTCTAAACTACCTGTAGTCTTCCAAAAAAAAGTTCTGGAGGAAAAGAGCGGGCACTGTTCCAGAAAAACTATCACCCTGTAGATTTGTATTCAAAATTAGTATACTCGTATCACATGATGAAAACTTTAAATTAGAATATCTATGCCAAATTCAAGTTAAATATCTTGTAAAGCACAGGTGCTATGAGAAAAAACTTGAAAAAATCAAACTCCAAATCTGGAAAACAGAGAGTGAACCTAGTGTCATTTCAAGTGGTCCATTTTGAAGTAAAAGCTTGTATCTTTCTATGATTAAATGACATAATCTACTGAACACAAGTGACATAGAAAATGTCAAAAAACTAATACACTTTGTTACTTTATACACTGTGTCCGTAAAGTATGGAACAAATTCATTTTTAGCTAAACAGACCATTTCAAGAAATAATCGTGAAACACGTCGATTTTTTAATTTAATTTACCGTATTTTAAAATGATAATCTAATATACAAGGTGAATCACTTTCGAGTAATGACGTCACTGTCATTTTTTTTAAATGGAACACCCCCATTTCGTCTCAATTTTCCGATTACTTTATCTGAGCTGATTCCAAAAATGTATCACATGTTGATTCCAATTGGTCCTGTACCAATTGAAATCAATATGTGATACAGTTTTGGAATACAAAACTATGTATTTTTGTCCATCCTGTACCAATTGGAATCAAAATGTGATACATTTTTGGAATCAGCCCAGCTAGAGTAATCGGAAAATTGAGACAAAATGGGGGTGTTCCATTTGAAAAAAATGACGGTGACGTCATTACTCGAAAGTAATTAACCCTGTATATTAGATTATTATTTCAAAATACAGTAAATTAAAATAAAAAATCGACTTGTTTCACGATTATTTCTTAAAATGGTCTGTTTAGCTAAAAATGAATTTGTTCCATACTTTACGGACACAGTGTATAATTTGAAAATACAAGTAAATGTATGGGGACATTTTTTATTCTATTCATTTCATCTTCAATACATTTTTTGAAAACCCATATTAATAAACGGCAAAAAAATGACGTCCCAAAATGGCGGAAGTATCGAAAAGTTCCCCCCCCAAAAGTGGGTCCTGGATCCGCGCCTGGTATTCTAACAATATTTCCAAATACTTCCCTATTTAACTGTCTTTGGCTTATTTCCGTAACTACCAGATTTCTGTGTCCCCTTATTGCTGCTCGATGAGTGTGATCTCGTCCTCCCCAACTCACCCAGATCCCTTGCTCTATCCAGGATCTGTGATATGTTTGAAATCTCCCTACTAATCCTAGAATCTTCCTCAATCTGCAAATGATCTTGTTCTTTCAACATTTGCTTGTATCTTCCTACAGGGGCGGGACTATTGGGGGCACTGTTTATTACATGTTCAGCAGCCGTAGGTAATTCGGCTACTTTTCCCTTAGGACTATCAGATTGTCCAAGTTCCACCTTCACCTCTTCCCTGAGTTCTTCAACTGTATATCTGTCACCATTAACATAGAGGCACCTTGCCTTTATATATGCCTTAAGATTCTTGCTTTTGGCTAGGGATAACTGTTGTCTCAGAAGTTCCGCATCACGACGGTCCTCTTCACAGAGATCCTCGTTGATATAAACCTGAGTTCCCCTGAGCTCCCGACGATTGCTAACAACTTTTAATTTGGTAAGAAATGACAGAAACTCAACTTTGACTATTGACTTCTTCTTACCCAATCTATAGATATTATTGACCTCTCTCTCAGCAATCTCTGTCCCCAGCAATGAATTTATCTGAGAGATTACGGACTGCACCAAATTGGAATCTTCCAAATTCAAACCGAATATTATAACATTATTCTTTATAGCAGAACGTTTGATCTTCAGAATTTCACTCTGTATTTTACTAATTTCTATCTCACATGACGAAATTCTAGTTTCATTGGCCAGTACAGATTGTTTTATTTCCTCCCTCAGAATTTCACTTAATTCTCCCCTCAATGTAGCTGTCTGTTTCGCAAACTCCCTTTTTAAAAACTTGGCTAACTCTTCGTTTATGGACATTCTTATTATAACCAGAAATAATGAGATATGAGCTTGTATGTCACCCTTTAGTTAACGACAGTATATGTGTGCAATCACAACAGATGTCAATGTCGAGATTAGATACTTTCCGTAATCAATGGTTTCCACAAATCTATATAATTGAATATTATTTTAAATGTCTATGATACTTCGACGACCAGAAAAAGAACCGTACAAATGGTCTCAGCTCTACCTTCACTAAATTTTGACGAATTTTGCCAAAAACTGGGATAATAAACTCGAAAACTATCAAGAACTATATGCACGTTTATCTCACATGAACCACATCGTTATCGTTATCCTCAGTACAACCAGGATCGTACGAAAATTCCTGCAGGAATCGTAGCTGCCATTCTTGTCTTGACGACCAGTCCGACAAGTATGGGTAAAACCTGTTGCAAACAGTGATTATTAAAAAAAAAAAAAAATATATATATATATATATATATAATATAGAATTTCGGTGAATGGATTAATTGAAAAACACCTCCTAGAAAATACGAAAAGATTACAGTTGGGTCGAGATATTATTTCCAGTGCCCAGAAACAGGTTATCCTTGGGACAGTCAGGATAGTGAGAAAGGTTCTGCAAGATCCATAGCTGCAGCATTTGTCTTGACAGTTTTCTGTTCGGCAAATGACTAAGATTCAACCCCCTTTTATAGGTGATTTACAAAAAAAAAAAATATAGAAGTAGCAGATGAAGAATGATATCGATTGTTTAGTAGTTTTGTACCAAAACTGTCTTCCTAGGGGGGGAGATGTAAGGAGACTGTTGTATGTTATCAAGTTACATTGTATGTCAAAGTGACAGAAATAATTAAAACTGAATTTTGTATTAGAGAGAATTTGAATGTTGAATTGAATTGATTGAATAATTAACTTTGAATGTTGTTTCTTTTATTTCAGGTATGTTTTATAATTAATTAAATTGTGTTACTACCTGTTGTATTTTCCATGATAAAAAAATAAACTTTTATTTCAGAGAAACACTTCAATTGATTATTCAGTGACAGTTGTTTTTTTTGGGATATAACATTATAAAACAACATTCTTGTTGATATCACAAACATGGACAAGCTACGGTTTGATTTTAAGATATGTGTAAAAGATTCCAAAACTAATGTGCTTTGCATAACTTCTATTGGAACTACTGATGGCCGTAATTATGCAATTCCCGATATGTATCAAAGAGCTAGTTTACATACACAAGTAATAAAAACTTCAGCTTATAATAAGGTTAAAAATTCAATTTCCAAGAGAAACCAAATTAGAAGGGTATGGATTAATTTAAACGAAGATTTGGTTGCTACCTATCTGGATGAAGGTGGTAATCTTCAGTTTGAAGATGTCTTCTCAGAAGAAAAGCTTGAAGATCAGCTGAATGTCTCTGTGAATGCCTCTGACCAGCCACTGATTAAAGCGTTGGAAAAATTACTTGAAAAGAGTGGAGGTCAAACTTCACTTAGAAACATAGGCGGAATAGCAGATAAATTCACCATCGAAAAATTTGATGGGAGAACTTCGAGCGCAGATCAATGGATTACTGGATTCGAGAAAGAATGCGAGCGATTTCAGATAACTGTGGATGAAAACAAAATTGAGATCCTGAAATCATTTATGGATAAAGGTGCTATGGATTGGTATAGTTGTACACTAATAAAACTAACCATTGAATCAAAATGGGAAATATGGAGAGAGAATTTCTGTAAAACATTCACAGGTAAAGGTTGGTCTTCTATAAGATTTGCGTTCTCATTCAAATACCAAAAAGGCTCTTTATTAGAATACGCGATAAAAAAAGAAAAACTTCTGCTAGAAGCAAGCAATTCAATTGATAGTGGAACATTGATAGATCTGATTGCAACAGGTTTGCCAAATTTTGTTATCAACATGATTGATAGAGGAAATTTAAAAATAGTAGAAGATCTTTATAATGAAATAGGAAAATTAGAACATTTGGTATACAGGGTGGCCACTTTTTCAATGGGATTGTATTGGTAACTTTTAAACCATAAGAGTTAGAAGGTCGGTCAAATGGAGAAAAAGTTGCATGCATAGAAGCATTATCAAGCAGTTCAAACAAATCGAGATTATCAGGGCCGGTTTTCGAGATATCATAAGAAAAGTAAATTATGTCATTTTGATTTTCTTTTTTTCCCACTTTATTTCAAATATTATCAAAAAATTTTACAGGAATTTTTTATTCGACAGTAAATTATCCTCAATTTGACGTAATCAGATTTCATATCCAACGTTTCCTACTCTCTGGGCCACCCTCAACCTCATTTTTTTCAATACGGACCTGCATATTTTATGACATTTTTCGAAATAACTCTTAACGCTGAATTCAACGATAAATAAAATTGCCTGAAATGATGGTGCAATCAGATTTTCCATAAGATATCGATTAGCTTGGTGGTTCTGCTAGCTTAACGTTAAGCTGGCAGAACCCGTGATTTCTCCGACAATTTAGGAGCAAAAAATTTTTGAATAGGTTAATGAATTAGCCTAAAATGAGCCTAAATTTATGGCCAAAAAAAAATCGAAAATTCGGAAGTGGTTCTGCTAGCTTAACGGGGGTTGAATATGAAATAATATACACAAGTACATATAGATTACTAGGTGAAAGATGTTGAAAGTGGAGACAGGCGTAAATCTAATTGATCGTTTACAATTGGGAGATTGTGTTTGTGAGCTGAGGATATCTTCAAACACTCAAAGAGGTCTAATCGTTCGCCTTTAAAACCTTTGTGTAAAATTTTTGTTTTATTGAAATCTATAAAATGAACGGAAGTGATACAGTGGTCGGAAAAACCGGCTGTTGATTTATTTTCAAGAATTGATCTTTTGTGTTCTTCTATTCTAGTTCCGAGAGATCGAAATATCCTCAGCTCACAAACAAAATCTCCCAATTATAAACGATCAATTAAAAAGAATGAATGCTACTCAAGTGAGTATCAACCATGAGGCTATCCAAGTATACAATAAGATCCCAGAACGATTAAAAATCATGGCCAAAATGAAAAACGAGATCGAAAAGATACTTGCTCAAAAGGCCTACTACTCGATGTAGGAATACTGGTAGTTCATCTCAGGAAATGTTGAAAATGTTTGTATTTCTGTAGATTCCATTGTTTGTTTTATATATTTGACTTATTTTGTATTTCTGACACCCCATGTAATGTTTGATGGGTCGGAGATGTTCACAGTATTTGTATTTATTTGGTGAATAAATAATATTTTATTATTAATATAATAATAATAACATGCAGCATTGAAAGGACTTCACTGCCGAGAAATAAAGGAGGCAAGGGTCTGACGGACATCATGGAACTTGCTAATGAGTAGATAGAGAACCTACGGGAGTACTTCAGAGATCAAGCTAGAACATCAGAGTTCTACAATATACTGTGTGAAGCAGAGGAATCAACACCTTTTCAAGGAGCAATTTTTATCAACCACCAGACAAACCGAGAAAGACATTGAAGCGTCGAACTATTAGCTCACACCAGGTTTAATGTATCCAGAAATGGAAGGTTTTTTTTAACCATCCAGGATCAAGTGATCTCAAAGAGGAATTACTGCAGGCATATCATAAAGGATCGAACTATTACTGACGATCGATTCCGATATGGGTGTCCAACAAATGAGACAATCCCACATCATGGAAGGATGTCAAATGTTTGCAGGAAATGAATATAAACAGAAACGATGCATTAGAAAAGATTACTACACCTAGAATTGGCAACCATATTAAAACTAATTCATTCTACATCTACATAACTAATCCATACTACAAGTATCGCCCGGAGACCATCCTGGAAAACGTATGCTATAAGCTGTACTGGGATCGTACGGTTCTGACTGATGAAACAGTTCTTTACAACAGACTATATATATTACAAGTCGATACTAATCAAAAGACAGCATTACTCATCGACGCAGCAATACCAAATAACAACAACATGCGCCCCAAGGAGGTCGAAAAAATTTAAAAATATAGGGACCTCAAATGTCAGATGAAGCGTCAGTGGAGAATGATATCAACGAAAACAATTCCAATTATAATCTCAACAACTGGAATAATACCCAAAAATCTCAAGAGCAATATCAAGGAACTAATGGAATAATAGCATTTTTTAAGCAATTCACATTTTACCAACAGTTTAATACAAACAGGTGAATGGTTGTTCAAAATAATGGCCTGGTAAATGGGAGAACATCCAAATTTAGTTGTTACATGAGCTGGAATACATAGTTGCAATGTTTCTGGTGTAATAGTGATGAAAACCTGATAATTTAACCATTAATTGTTCATGTTCCTTCAAATAAATTTAACATCTGTAGATGAATAAACTAAGAAAAGTTGAAAGTTTATATCTTCCAAAAAAAGCTTACATGAATCACGTGAATTCAAGTTGAAAATTAAACTTAATACATATTTCCTTCTGTCTCCACTTTCAAAATCTGTCACTTAATAATCTATATGTACAGTGCATCCCATTTTGGGTGAGACAGCCAGGTTTCTCGCATGTTATTTAAGATAGAGCCTTGCGGTTTTCACGTTCCTGTCCTACTTTTTCGTGAAACTCAAGTTGGTCTAATCAGATTCTGCATAACTGTTTCCGTTCAAAAGATACAGGGTGATTTCGGAAATTGATACTTTTCGGACCCCTCCTTTATCTCCGAAATTATTAGAAATAATGCTGAGCTGAAAACTAGGTCTGAATCAGAATTCTGCGTAGAATCCAGTGGCGTACTCAATATTTTTTTTCGGGATATGGTTTTGAAGATACAACACAAACCTATATTTTTTTTAATGAAACACCCTATATATCATTACTTCGTTGAATTCGTTATTTTTTTCTCTCCAAAATGATGTATGATACTATGTAGGTAGGATGTCCAGAAATGTTAAAAAAACACTAAAACGTCAAATAATGATGATTTTTTGTAAATGGGCCATGAATTTCCTATGTTTCAATAAGAGGATTATTACTTTCGATTTTTAAAAGTAGTAGGTCATTGATGATACAAACATCCTTGTTGTTATTATGGCTACTATGCATTTGGGAGCATTTTTTATCAAGTAGACATCGGAGGGAAAAAACCAATCTGATCTAGCAGTCATCGCTATAAATTATTGTTATCATTATTGTTATCATTATTGATTCTTCTTTTCTATGGGAAATCCATTGCCCATTAACAAAAAATCATCATTATTGGATGTTTTAGTGTTTTTTTAACATTTCTGAACATCCTACCTACACAGTGTCATATATCATTTTGAAGGGAAAAAAATAACGAATTCAACGAAGTAATGATACACATGGTGTTCCATTAAAAAAAACATAAGTTTGTGTTAAATCTTCAAAACCATACCCCGAAAAAAAAAAATTGAGTACGCCACTGGATTCTACGCAGAATTCTGATTCAGACGTAGTTTTTACCTCAGCATTATTTCTAATAACTTCGGAGATAGAGAAGGGGTCCGAAAAGTATCAATTTCCAAAATCACCCTGTATCTTTTGAACGGAAACAGTTATGCAAAATCTGATTAGACCAACTTGAGTTTCACGAAAAAGTAGGACAGGAACGTGAAAACCGCAAGGCTCTATCTTAAATAACAAGCGAGAAACCTGGCTGTCTCATCCAAAATGGGATGCACTGTACTTGTGTATATTATTTTATATTCAGATTTGAGAAAGGAACGAAACCTGAAACATTCATGTCAACGAGATTTTATATAATTCATAAAAAAAAAATTGTGAAAAGTATAGTCTGGTGTTTTATTTTTTTTTCTTTCTATTCATTAATGATTTCTTCCAGTTTACCTCTACCATCAAAGAAAATTCGTTCCAAAATCTATCCTAATGGCATGGCTGATAATCGAAAAGAAGAGTTTGAATTGATTCCGGAATTCTTTCGTATATTTAGATCAATAAATGTTTCTTCAGGTGATTAAACTTCAGCATAAAATTCAGATCGCTAATGCTTCAAAAAAGAAGAGGAGATAGGATCGAATTCATCAACAACACAGCAATTCGTAGATTCGTGCATCAAAGAGAGATGTCTCCCTTAAAGCTCAATCGGCTACAGGAGTTCATGAGAATTCTAAAGATGAACGCTTTATTTAGATTCGATTCACCCTGACATAAACTAACGGGTTGTCCCTAATTTGGCAAGGGAAATGAGGCAGTTGATAAAAAAGTTTGAAATTAACCGAAAACAAGGGGTAAGTGTATACCGACAACGAATTCTAAAATCACAGATGGCAAATTAGAGGCCGACAAAGCGGATATATGAAGGAAAATAATAAACCTCGGACATAGACGTATAGTATATCCAACGTCACTTGGAGGAAGCCAGAATGTTTCGATTATAGAAGGATTGTCCAAGTTTCCAGAAATTCTTTTGGGGTCAGTGAATTTATTGCTCAACAATACTTTCAAATAAACCCCAGTATTCAGCGGATCGCGGAATTCACTTCAAAGGAACATCAGCTGACCAAGCGTTTTTATGGACTAGTTCAAGTGACTTTGGATATACTATACCTACTCTTAGTTCAGTAAAAGTACTCATCTTAAAAGCGATAATAAACACATAAACAGTGAAAGAGTATAATTTTTTTACTACCGTGTGAATTTCAAAGGATAGTAAAATGATTATTGATTCATTTTATGTTAAAATTTTCGTTCCTCTTCTTTGCGCAAATTATACAATTTGATATTTTGGAGAATCTTGGGGGCTACCTCCAGTACCCCCCTCCATTTTTACGCTCTTGTTGCAAATACTGAACTATTATTGGAAATTGGAGTTATGCTTAAAGCGGAATATAATTGTGTATAGAAAACTTCCACAAATTGAAAGTGTTCCATTTCTTTATATTGGTAGCATTTTTAATCGAACTTTTCATAAATACTTTTCTTTGTTTCAGAATCTCCTCTTTTATTATGATTCCGAGCATTGCAACCGTCCTAGTGGCATTCTCCTCTTGGAAGGCTGCTACTGCGAAAGGCTAATTACAACAGGGACAGCTTCCAAAATGAAGGATAGCTCCGAAAGACAGGTTAGTGTCAATAATTCGGGAAAAACTGTATTTCCATGTTTGCAAAATATTCGAATTTGATTGATGGATTTGTCGAAATAAGGCATTAGGTAAAATACAATATTCGGTTCGAATGATGAACAAACAAAAAATAACACTTCAAGACATGTGATATAGGTATGTTTGGTTTTTATTGCTGGAAAGTAATCATCTTGTTGAGTTTAAGCGATGACATCTCCCATGGAAGGAAACCTTCAGAGCTTCAATGTCCGGAGATTGAAGTATTGTCTAGAATAGGGTGTTTCATTGGGAAACGGGAATACGGGACACTGAGGTAGTTCTAGATATATTAATTCCTTGTTACCGAGATGAAAGTGGTTTTCTGAATTTTACGCATTTCTTCCTGAGGTCATAATATGGGAACCACCCTGTATATTGTCTTTATAGTTGACACACATACTCCTCATTCAAAGCTCAAACTAATTACTCAATAACTACAGGTAAAATCCAGGTACGATAAACAAAATATTGCCTACTGAACAATTTATTTTTGAAACAACATCCTGTATTTTGTGAATCTATTATTTAGTAGTTGTAATCATTCAATAGGAAACATGTGTGCCAAATATGAAAAAATATACATCCACATGAAATTGAAGGTATCATGACGAACTGAACATATTATATCTTGTTCGTAAAGGGTGTTTTTTTAGAGCTATAGAACTTTAAATTTCAATAAAACAACGATGGATTATTCGATTGACATGAATTTAATTTATCCGCAAGATAGTCTTGTGGCATTACATTTCAAATAGGATTTCTAGCATATGACCGCCACGGCTGGCTCGGATGTAGTCCCATCTGGACGTCCAATTTTCGATGACTTCTTCCAACATTTGTGGCCGTATATCGGCAATAACACGGCGAATGTTGTCTTTCAAATGGTCAAGGGTTAGTGGCTTATCCGCATAGACCAATGACTTTACATAGCCCCACAGAAAGTAGTTTAGCGGTGTTAAATCACAAGATCTTGGAGGCCAATTCACAGGTCCAAAACGTGAAATTAGGCAGTCACCAAATGTGTCTTTCAATAAATCGATTGTGGTACAAGCTGTGTGACATGTTGCGCCGTCTTGTTGGAACCACAGCTCCTGGACATCATGGTTGTTCAATTCAGGAATGAAAAAGTTAGTAATCATGGCTCTATACCGATCACCATTGACTGCAACGTTCTGGCCACCATCGTACGGACCAATGATTCCACCAGCTCATAAAGCGCACCAAACAGTCAGTTTTTCTGGATGTAACGGTGTTTTGATATACACTTGAGAATTAGCTACACTCCAAATGCAGCATTTTTGTTTGTTGACGTAGCCATTAAACCAGAAGTGCGCTTCATCGCTAAACAAAATTCGCTTATGAAAATCGGGAACAACGGCAATCTCATTTTGGGCCCATTCGACGAATCGTCGCCTTACTTGATGATCGTTTGACTTCAATTTTTGCACGAGTTTGATTTTGTAAGCACGCAAACCAAGATCTACAAGATCTACGCTCTACAGCAGCAATAGCTTCTTCTGTACGGCGTCTCTGGGGATGCGAGTTATCAATAAGAGTAAACGTGGTGCGGAAACGTTCCATGGTTAATCGAATTAACAGCTCTGATGGATGATTTTTTCGACGATAAAATGGACGTAGTGCACGATACGTATTCCGCACAGAACCATTATATTCGAAATAAAATTGCACTATTTGCAAGCGTTGTTCAGGCGTCAGTCTATTTATTTATTTATTTATTTATTTATATCCCAACAGACCACAAAGGTCTCATTACAAGGATAAAAAAGTAACATAAAAAATAACTATACATAATAAATCACAAGAAGGTATAAGTTACATGCCAACACTGAACCTTACCATATAATACAATATAATTTAATTTAATGGGGTTGAATCACACAGAGAGGTGTATGAGGTATCGCATAACTGATGTGCGAAAAGTACTCTGCGACATTGTCCAATCAAGATCTATCATGGAATTGAGTTCATTTGCTAATCGTAACATGGCCACAAGCGGAGATCTAGTAGTGAACATACGAGGAACATTGAACACAGGGAAAGATCGAATTTTTCTTGGGGGTACGTTGAATCTTACAAGTGATAATATTTCCGGTGAGTTTATCTTGTTATTGATCAATTTATGCAAAAAAGTTAACACCGCGAGAGTTCGTCTGTTTTCTAGCGATAATATTTCAAATTCATTTCTTAGTTGATATGTTCTTACAGTTTTATAGTCAGCTCGTTTGTTATATTTCTTGAAATAAATGTATCTTAAAAATTTGTTTTGTATTTTTTCCAACTGAACCAATTTACTGTGATATTCAGCAAACCATATCTGTGTACCAAATTCTAGTTTGGGTCGAATTAAACTATAGTAGAGAATTTTCAGAGAATTTATGTTTTTGAAGCTTGCAGATTGCCTGATTATGAACCCTAGTAACCGGTTAGCTGACCTCAGTATAATCGTGAAATGGTGAGAAAAAGAAAAGTTGTTATCATATGTGATACCGAGGTCTTTCACATTATCACAACGGGTCAAAATTTCGTCGCCGATCATATATTCAAACAAAAGTGGATTTTTTATTCTAGCAATAGTCAGTGTCAAACACTTTTCAACGTTGAAATGTAGTTTATTTGTGAGACTCCATTCATAAACCCTGTTTATATCCTCTTGAAGCTTTATACAATCACGTACTGAATGTATTTCTTTGAATATTTTTAAATCGTCCGCAAATAGTAGACATTCCGATGACTTCAGCACAGACGGCAGATCGTTAATAAAAATCAAAAATAGTAGAGGTCCCAGATTTGAGCCTTGGGGAACACCAGAATTGGCTTCAAACTTTCCCGAAGTATTTCCGTTATATTTCACCTTTGAATATCTGTTTTCTAAATAACTTTTCATAGTTTTGAGTAAGTTACCCGACAGACTAAACCTGTTTAATTTCAACAGCAATACGTCATGGTCTACTTTGTCAAATGCTTTACGAAAATCAGTATAAACTGTGTCTAATTGGGATTTGTTTTCCAAAGTTTCGTACACATAATTTCCGAAAATGAATAAGTTTGTACTTATTGATTTATTTGCAATGAAGCCATGCTGTTGGGATACAAAGTACTTCTCAACATATCCGTATAAACTGCAATAAATTATTTGTTCAAATAACTTGGCTGGTGCGCACATTATGGATATAGGTCTAGTATTGGTTATGTCCATTTTATCACCTGATTTAAATATTGGTGTCACTATAGAAGTCTTCCAGAGCGGAGGAAAAGTACCCGATGAAATAATAAGATTAAAAATGTGAAGCAAGGGCTCCCTCAACCATTCGCCACACCCCTTCAACAAATATGGTGGTATACCATCCTCCCCTGAAGCTTTTTTAGGTTTTAGTTTCTTTAACGCGCTGTTGTAATCTAAGACTGAAATTTCATTCAATATAAAAGTTTCATTACATCCATCATTCTTTTCACATTCAAAACTCAGATCATACGATGCCTTTGCTGATGAGTATACCGAAGAAAAAAAATTTTCGAACTCATTAGCAGTCTCCCCACCTTCAATATTTCTACCGTTATATTTGAAGGTACCGATATCAGAATAATATTTTCGTTTATACGCCACGAAATTCCAAAATCCGTTTAAATCTGTTGTTATATTTCTTTCTACTTTTCTTATATAATTCCCTTTTTCCAATCTGATCATTCTTTTCAATGCCCTCCTCGCTTCCACAAACTTGTCTCTATAAAAGTCAGATATAAACCTCAGTTTCCTATACTTTTTCTTCTCCTTTAACATACTCCTGATTTCATTCGTGAACCAAATCGGAAAATGTTTAAAATTAGAAAATATTACGTCCCTAGGTACACAGTCATCTATAATTTCATATAATTTCCTGTAAAAGTTATCTAAAGCCACATTCACATCAGATTTTTCAGATAATATACTTTCCCAATTAGAATCTCTAACGCTGTTAACTAGTTTGAGGAAATCAGTTTTTTTATAATTGTACCTTGACTCTTCTGAAACATATTTGTTACATTTTTTGTGACAAGCTAAAGTTATTGGAATTTCAAGAGCAGGATGATATGCGTCTTCTTTCACGAGAGGGAGGAAGTCCCTGGCTACCTTGCATTTGTTCGAGTTATTTTCCGAGCTAATAACTAAATCTAGTGTCCTATCTTGGAAATTTTTTACATTGTTATACAACCTGAAACTGTTAAAGTCGAGAAAATCATTGAGACTGTCAAGAACACTATTCGATTTATAGGAATTGCAATTTATTCCATGAATACCGCGTATATTGAAATCCCCCACAATATAAAATTTATCTTGATTTGCAATTTTACCTTGTAAAAATTCGAAAACTGAATCATATATCTCACATATACTACCAGAAGGAATATATATATACCGCAAAATGTATATTTGCAATTGCTTACCTTTACTTCAACGATAACTAATTCAAAATCAGAGTTATGTTTAACTATATTCAAAATTTTATGCTTCTTTTTAATGGCCATCAAGACTCCTCCCCCCTTAGATTTTTTAGTATAATCAAGATTCCTGTCAGATCTCACCACATTATATAATCCTCTGTCTACCAACTCTCCATCACCAACCCCCGCCCGCAACCATGTCTCGACAGCAACAACAATATCGTAATCTGCATTTAAAGTACCTTCACAGAATTCATCGCATTTAGTGTTCAACCCTCTACAATTTTGGTAGTAAACACTAAGGCCCAGTTTCACCAAACAGCACTTGATCCCAGATTGATTAAACTCCGCTTGTTACTAAAGCAGGCTTAACAGTGTTTTCTGTTTCACCATGCATCAACCCGTCCGAAGATGATCGCGATTAACCAAATCGCGATTAAATAGTCAAACCATTTGGCAACGTTGTGAACAAGAAGTTATATAGTGTTCTGTATCGTATCAGCAGTGATGACCACCATTGGCGCTAGGTGTCAGGTGTCATTCATTCATAACTCATAACATTTCAAATCATTTGTCATCTTGTAAACAAAAAACAAAGTTAATTTTTGCCGAAAATATCGAGTGATGTGCTTCGAAATGTCGGAAACTTGCAGAAGTTAAAAAGAAATTATCCCATTTCACAAAACCACACATTCTGGAAAAAAAACTATATAAGTAATTTTATATAATTATCCCATTTCACAAAACCACACATTCTGGAAAAAAAAACTATATAAGTAATTTTATTAACTTATTTATTTTCATTAACAAGTTTAATTGCTTCTTAAATAAGATTTCAATCAAACATATCAATAAATTATTCTTTGCAATAAATTTCATAAAACACAAAAACAAAGTTTAGGTACGTGTATTTTAAATGGGAAATATTGAGCCTATACATATAGTCATATTTTGATAAAATTGACCCAAAAATTAGAAATTTCCGGAAAAATAATTACATACACAAGAGTTCCATACTGATAAATAATTATTAATCTCAACTTGAAAGGTTATAATCCTCCAAAAATGGCCGATTAGTGCTAAATCGCGATTGGTCGATTAAATGGCGCTTTGGAGTGTGGTGAAACGCTACATTACATTAATCGTGATCTAAGGCCTCACTTAAGAGCCAAGTCAAGATTAAAGCATTTGGTGAAACTGGGCCTTAGGTTCGAAGCTAACATACCAAGTCAGGCCTCACGAATCATGAGTGAGCTCAATGATAGGAAAACTAAAATGGAACAATAAATATATTCTAGCAGTATAATTGGCGAAACATCTTAAATCCGAAGAATATATACCTTTATTATTATCATTATTATTATTTATCAGTCATATACGTATACACACATATATTTGATGAAAAAAGATGAGAAAACTAAAACAAAATAATACAGCTTATCCTAAACAGGGACAAAATCCATCAATCCATCAATACTCCACTTATGAACACAAAAATAATCGTTCAAGAATAAGCAGAATATAAGGTTGAAATTAAACATAAATTATTCTTCCTATCCCCAGATGTGAAATAAAATATTATTCCCTATGAACTAGACTAGACAAATGGTAGTCATGGCAATGCAGTGATTATCACCAACAAAAACTACCGCTTATCATTATCAATATAGTTTTTCTCATTCAAGCCGGTTCATTTAAATCAGTCTCCTCCCGCACTATCTTCACAGTGTTGCCACGTTTTACAAAAATTCTTCCGTTATTTGACCACGCTGCTTGACGACCATATTTTTTCCAGGCAACACGCAGGAGACTATTAGCTTTCTTCGTTAGATTTTCATTAACAAATACTCCTGTATCCTTTAGTGATTTTCGAGCATGATATACCTCGTTTCTCTTCAACATAGAACCAAAACTAACGACAACAATTCTGGGCCTAGTATTTGAATCATTTCTTTTACCAATTCTATATATATTGTTAATTTCCCAATGAGAACATTCGACTTTCATACCTTCATTGAGCAATGAAAGAATCCTCGACAATAAATTCTCATTGAGTCCTGCTAAAATCAATGAGTTCTGCCTGCTATCCCGCTCCAAACTTTCAATTTTATTTTGGACTGCTTCGATTTGAATTTTGTTAGCTTCAGCCAGAGAACTTACTGAAGACAATTGAGTTATCATATTTTCCATCTTGGCATCCAATTTATCGAACTTTTTGCATAATTTATCTAATTGTCCCTCAATATTGAGGTTCAGCTTTGGTACTAATTTATTGACTAAAATTTCCACTACGCTCTCATCAATTGTAAACGAATTGGAATTACTTCTAGTAGTTTTCTGACTCATTTTGAACTAGTACTATTTCCAATCACGGTTATCTGGCAACAAGGCATCAAATGCTTGTTGAATTAATTATTGTGGTGCATCAAAGTTTTTCACTTTCATAGATAGCACATATATTTTGATGAAAAACACTTCGATAATAAGATTTTCCACTGATAAATACACACTTTGTCATCAAGATCTAAATTTTTATAGCCAATTTAACCACTTAAATTACTGAAACTATCGAGAGCTCACACTAACGATGCTCAACCTGGTAACATACCCAATTCATGATGAATTGCCAAACCAAACTGAGAATAAATCAGTTGACAGCTGTTAAATCGGTCGCCATCTTGAACAGCCAACTTAAAGTTATATACCTTCAGTGTTTCATTATCAAAATTTGATTGAATTCCGTTCAACAATTGTTACCTGAATATTTGAGTGAAAACCTAAAATTTGCTAATGAGATACATAATTATAATACACGACGTCGAGATGATTTTTACATAGAAAAAGTTAATACTACATTAATGAATAAATCCACCTTTAGCAGGGGATTAGTTATCTTCAATAAACTACCTGAAAAGATCAAATATTGTTATAATTATAGAGAATTTAAAAAATGTTTGATGAGTTATATTTATGAAGAATTTAATTAAGTTAATGGATAACATTCGTATTGTCTTCAATAGCCGAGTGCTAAATAAACTTTATCCCGACTTTTGCCTATACGCGTAGGATTTCTCCTCGCCGTCGGCTTCTCACTCCTCGCTAAGAGGAACATTCACTCAGTCCCAGATATTTAAAATATCAGAAGGGTAGAGCTCGGTCGTGTCCGGTCCTTGTGGGCCCCCTGGTTCTCGTCGAACTTCTGGTCCTCTTACACGCGATCCTTGGACCTGTCCTTCGCTTCCTAGGAATTTTCTCACCGTCCTTGCAGTACCTAAAAGAACAGCTTTTTGCATTATATTACATATATACTCACTAAGTCCTAGTTGCTTGATATTTCTCTTGAGATTTTTGGGTACTATTCCTGTTGTTGAGATAATAATTGGAATAGTTCTCGTTGATATCATTCCCCACTGGCGCTTTATCTGAAATTCGAGGTCTCTATATTTTGAAATTTTTTCGACCTCCTCTTGACGCAGGTTGTTGTTATTTGGTATTGCTACGTCAACGAGTAATGCTGTCTTTTGATGTTTATCGACTAGTAATATATCTGGTCTATTGTGACCACTGACTGTTTTATCAGTCAAAACTGTACGATCCCAGTACAGCTTATAGCGTTCGTTTTCCAGGATGGTCTCCGGTCGGTACTTGTAATATGGCATTTTTTCACAATGAATTAGTTTTAATGTGGTTGCCAATTCTTGGTGTAGTATCTTTCCTACTGCATCGTGTTTCTCTTTATATTCATTTCCTGCAAACATTTGACATCCTCCCGTGATATGTTGTATTGTCTCATTTGTTGGACACCCATATCCTCGCCCATATCGGCATCGATCATCAGTAATAGTTCGATCCTTTATGATATACCCGCAGTAATTTTTAGTTGAGATCACTTGATCTTGGATGGCTAAAAGAAAACCTTCTGTTTCTGGGAACATTGCACCTGATGTGAGCCAATAGTTCGACGCTTCAATGTCGACATGATCCTGGTTCACCTCGTTGAAATGTCTTCCATGCAGAGGCTTCTCTCTCCATCTTTCCAGTTTTTCTTTGTTTTGTCTGGTGGTTGAATGAAAATTGCTCCTTGTGAAGTTGTAAAGGTGTTGATTCGTCTGCTTCACAAGGTATTTTGTAGAACTCTGATGTACTTGCTTGATCTCTGAAGTATTCCCGTAGGCTTTCTATCTGCCCACTAGCAAGTTCCATGATGTCCGTAAGACCTCTGCCTCCTTTATTACTCGGCAGTGTAGTCCTCTCAGTGCTGCTTTTCGGATGGTGCTTGTTTGCTTTTGTCATCAACGTTCTCATTTTACGTTGCAAGTTTTCGATGTCTGTTTTGCTCCATGGGACTATACCGAATGAGTATGTTAGAATTGAACATGCATATGTGTTGATGGCTCTCGTCATGTTCCTGCTGTTGAGGTTTGTTTTTAAGATTTTTTTCTATTCTCCTAAAGAACTCAGTCGTTAAGTCTTGCTTCATTCTTTGGTGGTTGATTCGTCGGTTCTGTTTCATTCCAAGATATTTATAAAGATCATCCGACTTCATTGCTTCTATTTGCTGTCCATTTGCGAGAGTGATCGGTTCATTTTGTAATCTTCCTTCCACTACGCTGAGAGTATGACATTTCATTTGTTCAATCCGAATTCCATACCTTCATCTTTCGAAAAATGTTCCACTAGTTTGACCATAATTTCTAGGTGGTTCTTATTGCCTGTTATCAGTTTCAAATCATCCATGTACAGCAAATGATTGAGGGTGGTAGTATTATTATTTCCTTTAATGTTGAAATCCTTTTCAGTAGCGTTTAGCTGTTTAGAGGGTGCGTTCAGCGCCAAGAAGAACAATAAAGGGCTCAAGGAGTCTCCTTGGAAAATTCCCTTCTTAATTGGAATCAGTTTGGTTTTTATGTTTGCCGTGGAAAGATCGATGTTCGTTTTCCAATTGTCCATTGCAAGCTTTAGAAAATTGGTTATAATTAGATCGATCTTCTATATCTCCAAAATTTTATTCAGCCAGCCATGTGGAAGTAAGTCGAAAGCCTTTTTATAATCAAAATAAGTCATGAAAAGATTTCTACGTTTCTTGAAGGCTTGGTTGCATATGATGGAATCCATTACCAGCTGTTCCTTCGATCCTTGTGCATTCTTGGAACATCCTTTCTGCTGTGTTGTAATTATTTAATTTTTCTCGCAATGTTTGTAGATACGAGATGCTAAACATGATGTGATGATTTTGTATATTGTTGGTAGGCATGTTATAGGTCTATATTTTGATGGATCCATAGTGATTTGAAAATCCTTCGGTATAAGGTAAGTGATACCTGTTGTTAAAAATGTTGGCATTTCTGTTGGATTATTTATTATGTTATTTATGTATTCGACTAGCCTGCCGTGCAGACACCAAAACTTCTTCAACCAGAAGTTGTGAATTCCAACTGGGCCTGGAGATTTCCAATTGTGAGTGTTCTTCAATATTTCCTGTAGTTCTTCAGACGTTATTACACTATGTGGCATACTTTCTATGGTCTCAAATGATTTCTCCTCTCTTCTTATCCAACGCGCTTTGGAGTTAAAGGGAGCTGGTGTTAACAGTTGATCGGTCCAAAAACTTTCCATATCTTCGGCGCTTCGGCTAATTTTGTTGACGTTTGTTCATTAAGCATTCTATAAAATTTCTTTTCGGAGTTTTCAAAAATCATATTGTCATGTTTTCGTTTATAGCTCTCATTGTATCTTCTCAGTCGTTCAGAGTATACACTTAATTTTTGTTTGAGTGTATCTAGAGTTTCTTGAGCACTTTCATTGTTGGCGTCGTAGTTTGCATGTCGCCTATGGCGATCCATAATTGCATCCACTATTTTTTGTAGTTTTCTCGACGGAGAACCTTTTTCAAATTGTGTCAACCTTCCTATATCTTGTCGGAGGCTATGTACTTTTGCTTCTAGCCTATTTTGCCAATGTGGTTTGTTATGCTGTTTTTTCTGTGCTGGTTGCTCACTTCTAGGTTTTGGCTTCACGCCGAGCACTGCTGATATTGTAGAGGCTGCACAGTAGGTAATAAGATGTAATGACTCTAGGTTCTGGTCATTCGAAAAAAACTTTGGAATTATCTCTTTGTTCATTCAGTCTAGGAAGAATTGGTCGTTTGAGAGGATCAGTACCCTCGAATTGTATGAAATATCTATTCATTGTAACAGATAATTGCTCTTATAGATCTCTTCGACTTTCTTCTCGGTTTTCCATAGTTGCAGTTTGTGTATTCCGCCATTGCTCATCTCTTACTAGTGCCAAATCTCCGCTGTTTTGTTCCTCAGTATTAATTTGTGCATTGGTGTTGTGTTGGTTTTCAGAACAATCGTAGTTTTCTTCAATTGTCACTTCGTTGTTAGTGAGGTTCCTATTCTGTAGCCTCAGTTGAACTTCATTTTTTATGGTGTTAAGTCTCTCATCGGGTACAAGTTTATTTCTCAATATGACCCGGTATTGGTCGGCTACTCTTTGTTCAGAAACTTGAAGTTCGGGATAGTTTCTGTGGAATTCTGCAAACAGCTTCTGCCGGTAGCCTATTTTATCCTCTTTCATATTAGTTACTTCATAGTATATGCGCATGATCGTTTCATTTATCGAACTTGTCCATTTCATGCGTCTTCTTGGTAGACCTGCTTGGGTGAGTGCTGGTTGGGGATCTTGCACAGCACTTTCAGCAGTCGGAGAAACACGTGTTATTCTTCTCCTATAATGTTGAGATTGTGGAAGCGTAGCATTTTGTTCGACAGACACCCGTCTCCTTAGCACTCTGTCACCGACGTCCCGCATACTGTCATGTCCAGCGCCGGCTCCAGACACGCCCTGACGAACCTCAGGCAGCGGCTCTATATTTCTATTCCTTAAATTCACCATCATTCATGGGTTCCTCCGTGTCGTGGAGGAGACGGCCTTTGATCGCTTTTTACGATCCGCAGAGCTACGGTGGGAGAATTTTTTAGCTGCTTTCCACACGGCTTCGTCCGTTACCCTGGTCAGGGACCCTTCGACAGGTTACAGCTTTCCGGGTCAGGGAGCTCCTGGAATCTGCGGTGGGCAGTAGTCGATTCAATTCCTGATAGGTGAATCGCTAGGGATTTTCCTACTTGCTACCCGCTTTATTATTATTATTATTATTATAATTCAATGAAAAACAGATTCATCACTACACACACTTCTGAGTGCAGAAAACAAAATTGGCTCTAATGCCGAAGTGATTACTGATGTTTAAAGTCTATTCTGAAATCAAAGACGAATTTTTCTAGAAGTAGAAGTTCTTCGAGTTCAAGTATCATTCTTGAAGGTTACTACATTAATGATAAATATAGTCGAATTTTCAAGAGATAATGCATTTTCAAAGCTACGACCCGGGACTTTTCTAGTGATCTGTTATTCATGATAAAGGACCCCGCACGTTTAGTATGGGAAATGGCTTTCCGTGAATTTGGCTGAATTTTTGATATGTTGTAGTTCTTGATGAACTGATCAGAAAAGTCCCTAGCCACAAAGCTCAAAAATGGACAGTTTTCGAGATATGGAGCTTTGAAAATGGATTTTTTGCAATTTTCGGGGTTATTGCTCATCAATCGGGGAGCTCTCATTTCTCGTTTTGATGGAATTTGGATGTTTGGCGGCCAGAAACCGACTGAGAAATGATCTTCCTTGGTTATATTAGGCGCCGCCATCGATAATTTTTTATAGACTGCTCCACATTGGCTATGAAATGAGATACAAAATCCAAGATCTTCCATACAACTTTTCATGCCACAAGATGACCCCAGAATAATTCACATGACCGAGAAACGCCATATTGTGAGATTTTTTTAAGAGAGACCATAATAACTGAATCCTCATATATCTGATGTCCAATAATATCAAATATGTTAGCCGAAATGTTCATAACCAGGCATCGCGAGCTGTAATGGGGGAAAATGGGAAAATCATAATCATATATCCTCAGGGATAACAATTGTGATCACTATTGATGTCATTTACATATGATATGTGATTTGTTTCTCACAAATCTCGATAATCTGACAATGGGGTGCCAAGACATTTTCCTCAGAATGTGTCGAAATTGATGATAGCATCTCACAGACAAACGAATCCGTGAAAATGTCTGCAGTTTTGATGCAATATAGTACTATACGGGTGGAATATAGAAGTCCAAGTGTTGGAAGCTAACTATGAATGGAACTTCCGATATTAACCCACGAATTCTTGAAAATAATTTTTTTTTGCAAATGGTGTTAAGAAGGGTTAAAACTTTTTCGTGAAACTTTTGGGGCGATTCCCCGGGTCTTTGCCTCAAGTTAACTAAATATTGGTTCAAACAGTTTTCGTCTCGTTGATCTCCAAAATTTAAAATGAGAGAATATTTTATTTCTTTATTTCTTCCCAACTATTAGTTGCGCCGTGAATAGCTACTACTTCTTAGGCTTTGCCTTGATGTTTATTCAAAATTCCATCAATCAGTAGGGTATTTCGAAAGTTATTAGGGTTATTTACATCAAAATAGTGAAGTAAAAGCGATTCAAAAGCTTTTACGAATCTGTGTAGTTTATTTGGGTAACCGTCGAATTCCGGTATGATATAAAGATTCTTTGTGTCAAAATTGGGCGTTACTGTCATATTTTCTGTATTACTTTCTTCAGTAATGTTTAAATTATCAAATGTGTTAATTAAATCAAGAATTGTCTTTAATTCAATAGAATTATTTTCGGAAATTGAATCAATAGGATTGGAATCAGATGAGTCTGACCTAAACAATGGTAATATTCAATTCACTTACAGGATCCACTTGAACATCAAAATCTTCATGCCTCGCTGCGTGATTGTATCCTCGATGGAACTTCACGGTTGCACCAAGTCTTTTTGATGGGTTCGTTTTTTCGCTTAATGAGTTGAAACTCAAAAGTCCTTCACAATGAAAACTCGCGAAAACTCCGTCGACTGCGCCATTTATGTATTTTGGTCCAGTAAGTTCGTTTTTGAAAACTTACATATTACAATTGCAATTACAAGTTAATTCTACGATAGAATTTTATTGAGATACAATATATGTGTTCGTACTAGATTATAATTACAGACTAAGATGAGTTAGAGCGTCCGTGTCGCTGGTAAAAATTGCGGACTTAGCCATCTTCCATGAAGCGGTCAGATTACACGTATCTCCGGTTCATTAGTCTGCTTATCTTGTTGTTAGGTGTCTTCGAACGAGATATATAACTCGCACTACGTCCATTAGCGATGAAGCGCACTTCGGGTTGAAGTCTACTGGATTGTGTGTGATGCTTTATGAATGACGGTTGATTTCAGCTTCGCTCCGCCACTTTTTTCCTAGTTTTCACGGATGCATCAAATGTATTTTTGATTCTTAAGCATAAGACCGAAGTTAAGTTTACGCTCTTTTGTGTCCTGTGCTTGGTGCATTTTGCAGGTGAGCTGTTTCTGAAATTTGGAAGAGTGACTCATAGGATATTGTCGATCTTATCGGGGAAATCACTTTAACGTCGGTTTTTTTGAACACATGCTTCCTTATTGATTAGAGGCGGCTGCTATAAAGGTGACCATATACTGTGTGGATTTGTGTTCTGTGTTTCTTTGGTGCTTTATTGAATTTTTAAAAAATATTGTACTTCGTCCTTTTTCTGTTTTCTTCCTTCCTACCCGCTCTTTGTACTCCCAGCGGTTCCTTCCGTGGTCTGCCTTCTGTCTTAAGTCTCTCTTAACGACCCAAGAGAGTGAAGAGTCTTGTTTCCTTTCCTTTTTCCTATCTGGGCATCAAATCGGTGAATAATTTAGCAAACATGGCACCACGAATAAATAGCAGTGCGGAAATATTTTGTAAAAAATGTGTAAAAGAAGTGAAAACTTATATAACGTGTACAAAATGTGACAGTACTTATCACTTCAGTTGTGTGTTGAAAATTTCTGGAATCTTTATAAACCAAGAAGTAGGACTGGTTTGTTGTGAAGATGTAATCTCAAAACTAAGTTCGTATGAGGAGGTGAAGCTGAAACACGAGAAATTAAAAGCGCGTCTAACAAGTTTGAATGAACAGCGTTTTGAAATTTCAGTTTCCCAGCTGCAAGATGTAGCTGAGACTGAGCCGAACATCTCGAATAATTCCTGTATATTTGAAAATGTTGAAAAGTCCGAGGACAAGGATATTCATGTGGAATACCTGAATCAGATCATTGGAGTAAAGAACGAAATAATTGAGGAACTCAATGATAAAATAAAAATACTCAAAAACTATAATAATTTATTAGAAAATATCGGCGGAAAAAAATCGACCACTATTCCATCTATTGGACTTTCCACAAGTTTCTATGAAGCAACGCAGAGACCTCCGTTACAGTCCTCGATATGCGAAAACAAAAATTTGTCACATGGAGTACCTAAGCGTATGAAACGGATACTACTGAATGAACAGGTGTCAGCGAACCTTATCAATGAACAACAGACGTATATGAATGGGCAGATGTCATCGAACCCACATCAATCTAAAGATGATAAGAAAAAAAACATCGCTAAATCCGTGAAAGAGAACGTAAATGTCCCTGGACTGAACAAATTGAATAGTTCGAACAATTCTCGTCCTGGAATAGTAAAGGGAACAAGAACATCATCTGGAAGAGTATCGACGTTCAACAGCTGTAAATCTAAAATATGGTTGTATATTGGTAAAATTGAGCTGGGGACGACTGAAGATTCTATCCTAAATCATTTGAGTAAGATTTTTCCTGACCGGTCTTTCGTTGTCGAAGCCCAGCCAATAAGAGCCAACTCAACCAGCATGGCCCTCAAAGTGGGTAGTGACGTTGATCTACATGATGAGCTTTATAAAAGTAGCACATGGCCGGAGGGAGTAACTGCCAGGCGTTTTTCCTTTTTTCGAAGAAAAAACTATAATGAACAATAAAGATTATAAAGCTGAAGAACTTACAACACTATTAAATTTTAATTTGCAGTCTTTGGGAAACAAAATTGACGCCGTCAAGTATCTTTTAGAGTCACGAAAAGTTGACATAGCCTGTTTCACGGAACACTGGCTTACTTATGATAAATTCACGAGAATAAATATGGGTGACTATGTCGTAGCTAGTTCTTATTGTCGAAAATCTTCGAGACACGGTGGTTCCGCTGTTGTCCTCCGAGTTGGCCTACCTTTTGGGGAGCTCGTAGAGGTTGCGTCTCACTCGATAGAAAGAGTGATAGAGCTTTGTGGTGTGAGAATGCTGACACTTAAAATGATAATAATTTCAGTTTATAGACCACCATCTGGAAGTGTACCTGACTTCATTGCTGTCTTGACAAGAGTACTCGAAATATGTCGAGGGTCTTATCCAACGGATAGTGTGGTTTTTTCTGGCGACTTCAACATTGTTTCGAAAAATTCGAAGGAACAGGAACAACTTCTGGAGGCTTTCAAAATATATGGATTGGATCCAGCATTCACTGAACCTTCAAGGGTGACAAATGTGACTAAATCGTGCATAGACAACGTTTTTTCTGATATTGTTATAGCACCTAGAGAGAAATTTACCTTTGATCCACACATTTCAGATCATAAAGCCCAGATCTTCAAATTTCCAGTCAAGAAATCAACCAATCAGATTCCATATTATAAATTAAAAAGAAACTTCAACGAAAAAAACACTTCTCATTTCATTGAGAAGATCAAAGCTGAAGATTGGACGCTGTTGTACTCTGATGATGCAGCGGTTCAGTTTTCCAATTTCCACAGCCGTTTGCTTGATATCTTTCATAAGTGCTTTCCTGAAGAAAGAGTAAGAACTGAACGCAGAAAAAAGTATCAAAAGAATAGAGAATTAGAGAAATTGAGGAATAAAGTAGATGCAGCTGACACAATAGCAAAAGTGAGAAAGGATGAACAGAGTAGACTACTTTACGAATTCTTGAGGGGGTCCCTTAGGTCAAAAATCAGGGAAACAGTGAAAGAGAAGAATGCTCTTAGATTAGCGAAAGCAAGCAATAAATATAAGGCAATGTGGCAGCTGATACGACAGGAAACAAATACTCAACCAAGAAAAACATATAGTAATTTAACATCAGATGACATGAATAACTACTTGGTATCGATTGGGATGAAAATAGGTGATAATACCCAAATTTCACTGGATGGATCGAGGGGACTACTCGAGAATAAACACGAACAGAATTTGGAGTCCATGTTCATGTTTCCTGTCACAGAAGAAGAAATAATGCACCTCTGCAGAAAACTCAAAAGTAAGAATTCGCGGGATATTTATGGAATGTCAGTGGCGCTTTTCAAGCAGGCTTGCCCTTTTCTTGTGGTACCACTTTGTAGACTGTTCAATGATTGCATGTCACAAGAAATTTTTCCTGACGAGCTTAAAGTAGGACTAGTTAGTCCTGTTTTCAAGAAAGGTGACCCAGACGAATTTGCAAACTACAGACCGATATCTGTGTTACCTGCTGTATCCAAAATTTTTGAGCTGATATTGAGGGACAGACTGCATGGTTTCTTTGAAAAACATTCCATAATTTTTGAATCCCAACATGGTTTCAGACAAAATAGGTCCACAATAACAGCCCTGACGCAGGTCATTGAAACAATTGTTGAGGCGTATGAGAGAGGAAATGAAGTGGAGCTTACATGTATGGACCTGACTAAAGCGTTTGATAGCGTAAACCATGAAATTTTACTGATGAAGCTTCATCATTATGGAGTGCGAGGTGGAGTGAATAACTTGCTCAGATCTTACCTTACGAAGAGAAGTCAGGCTGTGATATGGTGCGATGAAGTATCGGCTCTTGGAGTGTTGACGGCTGGAGTCCCGCAGGGGTCCATATTGGGACCACTGTTGTTCATCATTTATATGAATGATCTGTTTCGGAACGTCACCGTGGAGATGGTGGGCTACGCGGACGACACTGGCTATCTTAGCACCTCGAAATCTCGGGATAAACTTTTGAGGGAATCGATGGTGGCAGAAGGGGAGGCTTCGTCGTGGTTTTCGATAAATGGTTTGCTCTCCAACAGTGAAAAAACTCAGAAATTGGTGTTCACCAACAGAGAAATAAATCAAAATTCTCTGACATACTTAGGACTAGAATTTCAGTCATCTCTGAGTTGGAGTAAACACATCGACACTCTCTGTAGAAAGCTGTCAACGGCATTATTCATGATACGACGTATCAAAGAAATAGCAAATTTGTTGACAGCTAAACAAGCTTATTATTCTGCCTTTCACAGTGTGGCAAATTATGGAATTATTTTATGGGGTCATGCTGGGGATGCCGAAAGAATTCTTGTGAAACAAAAAAGAGCATTGAGGATATTATTTGACATGGGAAACACAGAAAGTTGCAGAAATATCTTCAAGAGGGAAGGCATACTCACGATTAATTCCATTTTCATACTTACATGTGTCAGTTATATCCATGCAAAGAGGGATAAGTTTCCAAAAAACTCAACATTTCACGATTATAATACACGTGATAAAGATAAATATGCAATACCCCGCCATCGAATGAAGAAGGAAGGACAAGGACACAATTTCATAGCTTTGAAACTTTATAATAAACTGCTAGACTTTTTAAAGACTCTGGGGAAGGCACAGTTCCACAAGAAAGTAAAAGAATTATTGCTTGAAAACACGATCTACTATCTACACGAGTTCCTCGCCCGATCTTAGCGTTTATATAGTGTATTACTTTATTTGTTGATTTTATCTGTATGATATTATTATGTTTTGTATTTGTATCTACACATCTATTATTTTAGATATATTATTCCATGTTTTATTGACGTGTCATGTAACTTTTGATGACTAGAATTTGTACATGAAATCTTTGTACAAATAAATAGTAAATAGTAAAAAACAAACAAAACAGCCGCATTTGGAGTGAAGCTAATCCTCAAGTGTTTGTCGAAACACCGTTACATCCAGAAAAACTGACTGTTTGGTGCGCTTTATGGGCTGGTGGAATCATTGGTCCGTACTTCTTCAAAAACGATGATGGCCAGAACGTTACAGTCAATGGTGATCGGTATAGAGCCATGATTACTAACTTTTTCATTCCTGAATTGAACAACCATGATGTCCAGGAGCTGTGGTTCCAACAAGACGGCGCAACATGTCACACAACTCGTGCCACAATCGATTTATTGAAAGACACGTTTGGTGGCCGCCCAATTTCACGTTTTGGATCTGTAAATTGGCCTCCAAGATCTCGTGATTCAACACCGCTAGACTACTTTCTGTGAGGTTATGTTCAGTCATTGGTCTATGCGGATAAGCCACAAACCCTTGACCATTTGGAAGACAACATTCGCCGTGTTATTGCCGATATTAGGCTACAAATGTTGGAAAAAGTCATCGAAAATTGGACGTCCAGATTGGACTACATCCGAGCCAGCCGTGGCGGTCATATGCCAAAAATCATATTTAAAATAAAATGCCACAAGATTATCTTGCAGATAAATACAATCCATGTCAATAGAATAATCCATCGTTGTTTTATTGCAATTTAAAGTTCTATAGCTCTAAAAAAAAACTTCCTTCATAAATCTTATCTAATGTGTAAATATACTTTCAAAATAAGAAACATATCAAGTAATTTCCATATAAACTTTTTATTCAGGTTAATTAAGTCTAATCATCGATCAGCAGTCTTTTTTTATCAATTGTGATAAACTTTGACAATCTCCATTTTCATTCATCAGCAATCTTATTCATTACTCTTCTCTTCATCTGACCCACAATGATTATGATACACACATAAGAGTGACTTTATCATTTCCATCTTATTATTTGGTAGGTGCCCAATTTATACACATTGTACATTCTATCCACAATCCATTGTTCTCTTGGTAGAGAATTTTTATTTGAATCATAACAAATTAGGCAGTAGATACCATTCCAGATCCTAAACGCTGTCACTCTCGGTATCTTGCGTTTTGCTCTTTCCTAATCCTGATATTTTTCTTCACTTGTCTCCTTGCTTTTACCAGTTACTTTTCTTCTATCTTTTCTGTTCTAGTCATTGTAACGCCTTCATCTGTTTGTCTTTTTTTCTGCCTGTTCTTTAGCCAATCCATTTTTTCTGGCACGTCTGTTTAAATAGTCGTCTGTCGTGAACGTCATTTTCTAGAAGTCAATGTAAGGTCATGCGGAAAATTCAATTTCTTTTGCCACAGATTTTCCGTCGTTGGTAACAGCAGGGGAAGCTTGACGTAACAATTGTCTAGGAGGTCTTACCTCTCTCTGTCTTGTAGTTTCGCATCCTTTGAATAAAAAAAAATGTGTCATGAAACTTTTAGATTGGGGTAAGTTTTCCGCGGAACAACCAGCCCCGCCAGAAAGGAACTTATGACTCCAATCACTTCAATATACGAACATTGACAATCTGGCAAACTAACAAAATCAATTGAAGCAATACTAAAGCAATAAGACCCCCTACTTATGTAAATACAATTTGGGAAAGTTACGCATGAACAGGTTCATAATTAACAAATAGTATAGACCAAATAGTTCAAACATGAAAACCTACACTTACGTGACGTGAAACACTTAGTGTTTTAGAAGCAAATTTTGCATGTTCTGCTATATTTTTTCGTTACAATGTTATTTCCTTCGGAACCACTTACCCCTGTAACTTCCAGCCCCGCTCTCTCTATTTATAATAATGATTTGGTCGATCATATCGTATCTAACTCAGATTTTCTTTTTGTTCAAGGTCCGGAACTTACATTCCCTACACCTCTACTTTAATTTCTCCTATTTTCTACTGTTGTCTGATCAGTAGACTTTCCTCCCTACTTCATGTCACTTTTTTCTTCTATTTAGTTCTTTGAAAGAGGTATTTCCTCTTATCTGTCATTCTCATTTTGATTTGTAGTATATTTTCTTAATTCCTTATTCTCATGCTCTTTCAGCGTCTTCATTATCTTCTTCCTTTGTTGACATTTCCTCAATAGTTTCAATTTCTTCTCTGATTTGTTGGTTGGTTATATACCGTGGGGCGCCAACCACTGTTTTGATTACTGAATTCAGCGTAATTCGCAGCTGATCCTTATTATTGTCTTTCGTATTATACCAGCTTCATCTTGCATAAAAAATGCTTGGTGTTAGCACTAGTTTTATTGTCTTCAGCTTGTTTTCTAAGGAAAGTTTACTTTTAGGGTTGAGCAGCAGGTACAGTCTCCCGTGCAATTGCCTTGCCTTTTTTCTGTTTTCTTCTATCTGTTTGTTAAAATTCATTCTTTCATCTAGTATTACTCTATATACGTCTATATGACTGGTTTTGAATAACTGTGTTTTTACAGAGCTCCCCGATTTTCAAATAAAATTAGATTATAACGGTGAATAAAAAAGTGGCTTTTCAGTGTATGAAAAATTAAGTGATAGTCCAGAGCATTTCTATCATCGAAGAAAATATATACATGGTTTTAACTCGGGAATTGAAGGATGAAATCCAGGTATTAATCACTCAAGCGATAAATAAATGTATAAAAAGCGAATCATTTACCAGGACCATTGTAAACAATGTGTCTGAAGCAGTGATAAAATCTATGGGGAAAAAATTATCGCAGCTAGAGAAGACAGTGGCGGAACTAAAAAGTAAATATACTGAATGGAAATCGAATTATGAGGAGAAAATCAGGACATTGGAGAGCAGAATGGAGGAAACCATATTAAGGGGGAATAAGATGAAGGAAAATTTTGAGGAGATCGATAAGCGGGACAGGAGGATGAATTTGAGAATTTTTGGTCTCGTGGAGGGAAACCAAGAGAATACACTTGTTTTCAATTGAATCGATCAACTGTAATTCTATTAAATAATTGGGATAATGAAACACCGGATTTCTTAACTAATATATTGAATTTGGCTGTACAAGTGATGTGTTTAAAAAGTAACAGCTACGAGCGTACTGAATATGTTACCCCAATTTCCAGGGGATCCTAAGTGTCGCTTTGGATTTTGCATACCAAAGCGCAATCCAAGTCCCTGATTGGTCCACGTCTTCGTTCCTTGCCCTAAGATGTGACTTCAGGATGACCATATGTAGCGCCTATGTGGCGCCAAGGATGCTGTTATTCTATTTTTAGCCCTAGCTGTACCTGCTGGGGTTGGTTTTTCGACCTAAATGCGTCTTTCTGAATATTCATTTACCCGTAAAGTTTGCGTAAAATTCACTTGACGCAACATACCGCTTCCCTTGAAAGCTCTGCCTTCCAACAACGTCCGAAACTGCAGGCAGAGATCCCTAACACTCAAAAAAATGTCAATTTTCGATCGGTAAAACACAAAGTCTCGATACCGGTCGTTTAAATAATCCCTTACCGGTTCTCACTGTCACGACACGCACTATACTGTCCTTACCAGGATGCGTTTCGGTGATTCTGGCTAAGTCCCATTTTTGAGGAGGAGAGTTGTCCTCCTTTAATAATACCATTGTCCCTGGTTGCATGTTGCTAGTTCCTTGATTCGATCGCCACCTTGTTCTACCTTGAAGAGTTGATAAAAAGTCCTTGGACCACCTGGCCCAGAAATGCTGTACGATTTGTTTCAGGTGGTGGTACTTCTTGATTCGATTTGGATTCTTGAATCGAAGATCTTCTTGCGGTGTGAGCACATTCAGGTCCATAGGATCATCGGAGAGGGGTGTTAAAGGTCGTGAGTTTAAGCACGCCTCTACCTGTACAGGGTGGGCAAATTTCGATGTTTTAGCACTACAACTTTTGAAGCAGAGGAGATAGACAAAATCTGATACCCACTTCTCGATCTCTTTTTCTGAGAAACTAAAAAGGGTAGTTTTCGTTTTTGGCCACCTTCTTTTGTTTTCGAGTTATAAGCGAAAATTGGAAAAATGGCGATATCGAAAAACATTTATATCTCCGCTAATACTGATGATAGAGCTCTGAAATTAAAACATTATACAGGCACTTTTTTACGTAGAATCCAGTGGCGTGCTCGTATTCTCAAAAGGGTTTTTAATTACGAAGCTATGACCCAAAGTTATGTTTTTTTAAATGGGAACACTAAATTTTTGTGCCATTTTCTGAAAGCTAAATTTTTCCTGATTTCAAAAATATATAACATCGTATGATTCGTATCAAAATAAATAACAGAAAATGGTCAAAAACCTTTTTTTACTTAAGAGTCTCAATATTTCTACGGTTTCAACTGTTGATGAGCCTTCCTATAACAAGAGCAGTGTCCTTCCGTCAATCTGATTATTTCTATGCTTCTCACTTATTTCTACAAAATTCGAATCTATATTTATTTTATACAAATAGTTTCGAAAAGATAAACGAACTTGGAAAAAGTTTCCTAGGTAGCTTGAACACAGTTTCAAATATTCATCTATTGAAATATCGAGGCGAGGTGTCTACTGTGCATTGTGCAATTGTTGCCATTATTAGGTTAAATATTATTTCTTGTTTGTCCCTTCGTAATTAAAATGTTGAGTTCAATCAGATATGCTGATATGCATTGTTTCATATGCTGTTTAAAATGGATTGGTACTTGTGCGTATTGATTCTGGAGACCTATGTGAATAATCTCCTGATACATGCATCTCAATACAACTCTTTCGATTGAAAAATTCGATCTTGTGGTTTCTCCGTTATTTCCAAATCAATTTTTAGATGAAAAATTCATTAAACAAATCTAGATTCGAATTTTGTAGAAATAAGTGAAAAGCATAGAAATAATCAGATTGACGGAAATACACTGCTCTTGTTATAGAAAGCTCAATTTTTCTGTGTTCATCAACAGTTGAAACCATAGAAATATTGAGACTCTTAGGTGAAAACAGGTTTTTGGCCATTTTCTATTATTTATATTGATCCGAATCATACGATGTTATATATTTTTGAAATCAGGAAAAATTAAGCTTTCAGAAAATGGCACAAAAATCTAGTGTTCCTATTTAAAAAAACATAACTTTGGGTCATAGCTTCGTAATTAAAAACCCTTTTGAAAATACAAGCACGCCACTGGATTCTACGTAAAAAAGTGCCTGTATAATGTTTTAATTTCAGAGCTCTATCATCAGTATTAGCGGAGATATAACTGTTTTTCGATTTCGCCATTTTTTCCAATTTTCGCTTATAACTCGAAAACAAAAAAAGGTGGCCTAAAACGAAAACTACCCTTTTTAGTTTCTCAGAAAAAGAGATCGAGAAGTGGGTATCAGATTTCGTCTATCTCCTCTGGTTCAAAAGTTGTAGTGCTAAAACATCGAAATTTGCCCACCCTGTACAATGACAGTATAAAACTCATCATAAGTTAGCCTCTCATTACCTAAAACTCTTTTAATATGAAATTCAGCTGAATTTACTGCCGCTTCCCACTGACTGCCAAAGTGCGGTGCTCGTGTTGGAATAAAATACCATTTTATCATATTACTTGAAAAATATTCCGAAAATTGATCCTGAGTTTTATTCGATTTTAAGAAATTGTATCACTCCCGAAGTTTCCTATTTGCTCCAATAAAATTCGTTCCGTTATTTGAGTATATATTTTGAATCAATCCTCTCCTTGCTATGAACCGCCTAAAACAATTCATAAATGATTCTGTGCTCAAGTCCGGAGCTAGTTCCAAATGCCTCTGTAGAAAAACAGACAACAAATAAACATAAATATGCATTGAAGTATTTTTGTCCTTTGAGTTTGTGTACTTTTATTTCGAAGGAGCCTGCGAAATCTACCCCACAATTAATAAATGGCCTACTAGCCGTTACCCTGTTCTCTGGAAGATTGCCCATAGTGTGAATAGAGTTTGAAGGTTTAGCACAAAAACAAGTTAGACATGTATGCAGTACCTTTCTGACGGTACTGCGACCTGATAATACCCAATATTTCAATCGCATCAATGGAAGAAGAGCTTGTGCTCCCAGATGCGTATTCCTATTATGCTGATGCCTTATGATAAGATTTGTCAAATTGTGTTTTATCGGTAGCACAATTCGGTGTTTCTGATCGTACGGGATATTTGCACTTTGTAAGCGTCCACCAACCCGAATTATATTTTCGCTATCTAGGAAAGGATTCAAAGCTATCAGCCTACTCGATTTGTGTTTGGCTTGACCCTTTCTTAAAGCTTCAATTTCTCTTTGGAAGGTTTGGCCTTGCGCCAGTTTCATCAGACCATTTGTAGATTCTACCAATTCATCTACTGAAAGAAATCCCGTTACTTTAGGATTATTAAGTCTGCAATTCCTTATGAATCGCAAACAATAAGCCCATACCCGATGTAATTTGACGAAACTTGAAAATCGGTCGAAAATGTTCAATGAAATTTCGACCAAAAATGTTTTTGTCTCTATCCTTTGCTCTGGAACCTCATCACATCTGAATACTTCCCTCTCCGGCCACATTTGTTCATCCAAACTTAACCAGCTTGGCCCGTGCCACCATAATGAATATGATCCCAACTATCCTGGCTCTGTCCCCCTGGAAATGATATCAGCCGGATGGTCGCCTGAGATTACATGCGCCCACTGATTCGTACCCGTGAGTTCCTGAATTTCAGATGTCCGATTCGCTACGAATGTTTTCCATCGGCTGGATGCCCCGTGAATCCATGCCAATGTTACCTTAGAATCTGACCAAAACTGAATCTTGTTGAAGAAATACCCATAGATTCTTTAATCTCCCTTACCAATCTGGCCGCTAGTAAAGCAGCACAAAGTTCTAGCCTAGGTAAGAAAACTACCTTCAAAAGCGCCACCTTTGATTTAGCACATAATAGATGTACGTGATGCACACTTGCTGCATCTGTAGAACGGATATAAGCCGTAGCTTTATAGGCTACCATTGACGCATCTGTGGATGCATGCAGTTGTATCTCCTTAGGATTCGTACAAATGACATGCCCACCTATTTTTATCTTGGATAACTCAGATATATTATCACTGAAACGAACCCAAGAAGTGTGTAAGTCAAGAGGAAGTGACTCGTCCCAGTCCAATTCACCTTTCCAGAGCTGTTGCATAATTATCTTAGCATTCATTGTAACAGGACCGACGTGGCCTAAATAAAGGGTCAAAAGTCTGGGCTATTACCCCCAAAATTGTCCTTTTCGTTACCCTGGCCTGGGTTTTGTCAAACATTATTTTGTGATGCAGAGTATCTTCTTCTGCATTCCACAACAGACCGAGTGTCTTAGTCGATGAACTCTCTGCTATATAATGCTCAATTTCCTTATCCCTTTTCTCTTCATCGGAAAAAACTCCTATCACGTTTGATGTCCATTTCCGAAGAATAAACCCAGCTGTTTGGAAAACCTGATCTATTTCCCGTTTGAGCACCCTTGCTTGTTCGACTGTTTGTGCACCTGACAATAGATCATCCATATAAAAATCCTTCAAGATAACGCGACTAGCCTCTGGATATTGCTCGTTACAATCATGAACCAGCTGTTGTAAACATCTAACAGCGAGATAACTTGCGGGCCCTGTCCCATAAGTGATCGTGTTGGGTTTGTAAGTCTCAACTGATTGCTCTGCAGAAAACCGCTGGAGATCCCGATGTTCTTCCTTAATTAGGACTTGCCGAAACATTTTTTCGATATCCGCAGTAATAACCACATTGTTCTCACGAAATCTTAATGTGATACTGAAAAGTGTATCCTGTAGTTGAGGCCCAACCATGAGAACGTTATTCAATGAAACTCCCGTACTTGTTGCTTCAGAGCCATCAAATACCACTCTGCACTTCGTTGTTAAGGAGTCTTCCTTGTATACCCCATGAGATTATGAGTATCCGCGAATTCCGTGTCATTAACCTTAGACATATGACCCATCTCGATGTATTCACGCATAAATTGATGATATTGTTCTTTAATCTGTGGAGTTTTTTCTAATTTTCGCTCCATATGCATTAATCGCCTATGAGCCATTTTGAATGACTCCCCTAATTCGTCAATATTTGTTCTAAAGGGAAGTTCAACAACAAATCTTTCCTCTTGAACCCTTTTTGTGCTTTTCCTGAATCCTTGTTCACACTGAGCTTTCTCTCTAAAAAACCTTTTTTCATGACCGAATTCCTCAAGTTCCCAAAATTTTTGAATTCGCTCCTCTGAAGCAACATTTGTTGAAAGGTTACAAACTACCTTCTTCCTTCTTGAATCCGACACTTTCTCATTTATTTGTCCGGCTATGATCCAACCCAACCGCGTTTTTTGTAACGATGGTTCCCCCCTACCTAAATTGATTTGACCCGCACATATTAAATCCCAAAATATAGAGACACCCAATATCCCATCGATTTCATCGGGCTCTGCAAAAGACTCATCTGCCAACTTGATATTTTTTGGAATGTTGAGTCAACTTGTGTCGATTTTTCTTGTTGTACCAACGACTAGTATATTTACCCGAATGCGTGATAGGTTCAGTTTTTCAGCGAATTCTCTCGTGACAAAATTAGACTGACTTCCCGAATCTAAAAGCATTCTACCCCGATGTAGTTTTCCGTCCGAACCCGCAATGTAAACAATTGCCGTTGACGATAGAAAGTCTGATTCCTGTCTGACCGTAAAATTGTGTCCCGACTCTACATTAACGACCTTCGGAACTCCTTGACCGTCAGTATTCTCAAGACCCCGAATTGAGGGATGCCCTTCCGTGACACATGGATGATTGTGAGACGAGCCCCCTGGAGCTTACATTGCCGGAATATCATCCTTTTGTTGTGATTTTTGCGGTTGACTAATTGCATGCAACAAAGTGTTGTGCTTATTTCCGCAGTACCTGCTACCGCTTCGTTTACAGTCTTGCGCCCAATGTCCCTGCTGGAGACAGTTTCGACAATAATTTGAACGTTTGACTTCATTTCGCCGTTCATTTATTGAAAGTCCCAAGAATTTTTTGCAAATGAATAAAGGGTGGTTTTCCTGCAAATTGCACATGACTTAAATGATGACCCGAACGCTTTCGATGTTCTTTCAAACCTTGGTTTGTCGATCTTTAATCCTGTTTTATTTGATACGATAGTTTCAAGAAGAACGCATCTTTCTTCTAAGAACTGCAAAAATTCTTCCGATTTTTGCCATTCCCTCCTTGTGACAGAATCTAGTTTGGCCTCGAGAGTAAAAATCAGTAAAGTATCCCAATGATCAACCGGTTGACCCAATGACCTAAGAGCCCTCAAATCCCTTCTGATTTCGTCTAAGAATTTCCTGATTTGACCATATGATTCCTTCAATATCGGCGGAAATTTATGGAGAGATTCTATGTGATTTAACGCGATCATCTTTTTGTTCTCAAATCTGGTCTTAAGCAATGACCAGGCCTCATTATAGTTTTCAGACGAAACTTCTAATGACCGAATGACTTCCGCCGCATCGCCTTTAAGACCATTCTATAGATAGTAGAATTTTTGTACGTCCGTTAAGCCCTTGTTTGAATGAATTAACGAATTGAAACAATCATAAAATTCTATCCAATTTTTGTACGAACTCCGGAATTTGCATTGTGGGCAATTTGACATTTCTTTCCGCTATTGAATTTTCACTTGAGCAAAGTGAACCCTTCATGAATTGCGAGATCTTTGTATCCGCGAGAGCAATCAATTCAGAATATGTATCTTGAAATGAGATTCTCTTTTGTTCCTGCAAGTCTGGATGATTGATGTCGAGTTCTTCAATTTGTATTTGCAAATTTTCGAACTCGTTCCACAATCCCTTGCATTTTTCTACCAGTGCTTTTTCTGAATCGATATTGTTCAAAAACAGTTCAAACCGTGTTAATTGAGCTTTAACTACACCTCTTCGTTTAATTAAAACATTCAATTCCCACATTTTGAGGAAAAATCAGAGTCTAAGTTATTTGATAATTTCAACCAGTCAATGCACTGGTGCATGGAAAGGAAAATGTACTCACAATCCGTCCTTTTTCTGTAATGTAATCCTATGTGTCCGTTTGTATTGTCCCCCAGGTGGAACCCCTACAAATGCCTTGAAATCGCTGTTGCTTTTATCGTAAGTTTTTTGTTACTGTGTCGTCCCCCAAGTGGAACTCCAAAAAACTTCCTTGATTATGCTTGATTGTGTTCTCCCCAAGTGGAACACCAAAATGCCTTGAATACGCTGAACTCTACTACCGTTTGCACTTGTACACCTTAGCGTTGTTTTCCGATTTTACAACAATACCCGTCGAAATCTTTCGCAATGTTCACTATCTGGCTCGAAGGACCAATGTTTTTGGTTGATTCTATTAAAATGGGATAATGAAACACCGGATTTCTTAATTAATGTGGGATCCGAACACCCACTACTACTGACTTGACTATACGAAAACTACGCTATCGATCCTAAAACGGTGGACCATGCAGTTTTTATCGATATAGGGAGACGTAAGGGGAAGAGGTACTTGAGACTGAAGCCGGAGACTGGACTGGGATACATACGGACGAGGGTGATATTTGACGTTAGAGATTAGATCGAAAAGGTTGAAGAATTCGAAGTCATAGACGCAAATATATTAGACGCAGCTAGTTAGATAATTCGACGTTAGATATTGACGGATCTACTCGAATAATCAGACAATAGACGAAAGTTCAGTGGCTGTACATTCAAGTGAAGTTGAATTGTACATAATGTAAATAAACAATAGTTAAGTTCCGGCGGCCTTTTTATATAACCCTTAGACAACGATATAAAAACCCTACATTTTGGGGGCTCAACCGGGATCGAAAAAGAAGAAGTACCCCTACATCAACCGGGATATAAGTGAAAAACCCCTACATCATCCTGAATAGAAGAAGAAAACCACACATTTTGAAGAATCATTTGGATAAGACATCGAAATCGATGTAGAAGTGAATTTGCGAAGAGAAAAAATTGCTAGTGAGATGATCAACTCTCATTTCATATTTCTACTTATGTTAATACTATGAATATAGTACCGCGAAATGGAATAACATTGACGTTTGAGAAATTAAATTAGTAGCATTATTTGATACCGGCAGTGATATAAGCGCCATTAGACAAGACGTTTACGAATTGTATTTTAGCGAAGATCTAATTTCAAAGGATACGGTTGTAATCCAAGGGATAGGGGCAAATCGAGTCAAAACATTAGGTTCAATCAGGAAAAATGTTGAAATAGACGGCGAAGACTTTGATTTATCGTTTTATATTTTACCCAAACAGACGATGGATTTCCAAGTTATTGTTGGAAATAATTTATTGAAATTTATTGATAGGTCCTGCGACCTATCCAAGGCATTCGATTGTGTGGTGAAGGAAATTCTGGTAGACAAGATGGAGTAGTACGGTGTTCGGGGTAAAACTCTTTCCATACTCGAGTCCTTTTTGACAGATAGATCCCAAGTAATTGATTGGAAACGAATGACTTCGGAGTCATTCCGGGCTCCATTCTGGGATCCCTTTTTTTTATCGTCTATACCAATGATCTACCAGCGAATGCACTTACCAGTAAATCTCTGCGTTACGCCGACGATACGAACTTTCTAACTACGGCAAATTCAATAAATGAACTGAAACAGCTTTCATCTGTGTCGTTGCAGATGGCAGAGGATTGGTTCGCTACTAATGGACTGAAGCTCAACAAAGAAAAAACCCAAAAGATCTGTTTTGGATGTGGTGGAGATACTGAAAGGATAAAGTTGCTCGGTGTAGTTTTTGACAACTCTCTCTCTTGGAACCCGTATATAGATGAGATGTCAGGTAAATTATCTACGGCTATGTTTACTATAAGGCGAATGAGGGCCATATCTTCTCCAGACGTTTGCAGACTAACATACTACGCTAATTTCCATTCCATAGCAACCTACAGTATTTTACTGTGGGGTTACAGCTCTGCAGCGAAGAGAGTATTTCTCAAACA
This sequence comes from Harmonia axyridis, assembly GCF_914767665.1. Lineage (NCBI taxonomy): Eukaryota > Metazoa > Arthropoda > Insecta > Coleoptera > Coccinellidae > Harmonia > Harmonia axyridis. The sequence continues at coordinate 7,359,584 of NC_059508.1, forward strand.
AAGGAGGCAATAAGAGCCTGATGTGGGGTCTCAAGAACAACAAGTTGCAGGGACCTTTTCAAAAAAGAGAGAATACTTACTTTACCATCTGTGTATATACTGAACAGCCTGATATATACACTTGAGAATGGCCAAAAATTTGCTGCTCTGGGGGACTTCCATCAGTATGAAACGAGGAAAAGAGGTGACTTGCTTATTCCACATCACCGTATTGAAAGAACTCAGGTAGTGACAAACCATATGTGCATTAAGTTATTCAACAAGATCCCAAACTATCTGAAGATATTATCAAGAAATCAATTCGTGAAAGTGATGAAGGAGATTCTCATTGAAAAAACCTTTTATTCTGTTGATGAATTTATGTCATTTAAGTTTTAAAAATTTTAATGTGTTATTGTGATTGTTTCAATAATGTTCTCAGAGGCTCTGCGAATTCCTCTTATATATACATGTTCATATTGACTTACCATGTAATATTTTTTTGATGGTCAAATAAAGTTATTATTATTATAATCCCCGACTTTTGCCTATACGCGTAGGACTTATCCTCGCCGTCGGCTTCTCACTCCTCGCTAAGAGGAACATTTACTCAATCCCAGATATTTAAAATATCAGAAGGGAAGAGCTCGGTCGTGTCCGGTCCTTGTGGTCTCTCTGGTTCTCGTCGAACTTCTGGTCCTCTTACACGTGATCCTTGGACCTGTCCTTCGCTAGGATTCTCACCGTCCTTGCAGTACCTAAGAGAACAGCTTTTTGCATTATATTAAATATATACTCACTAAGTCTCAGTTGCTTGATATTCCTCTTGAGATTTTTGGGCACTATTCCAGTTGTTGAGATGATAATTGGAATAGTTTTCGTTGAGATCATTCCCCACTGACGCTTTATCTGAAATTCGAGGTCCCTATATTTCGAAATTTTTTCGACCTCCTTTTGACGCAGGTTGTTGTTATTTTGTATTGCTACGTCAACGAGTAATGCTGTCTTTTGATGTTTATCGACAAGTAATATATCTGGTCTATTGTGACCACTGACTGTTTTATCAGTCAAAACTGTACGATCCCAGTACAGCTTATAGCGTTCGTTTTCCAGGATGGTCTCCGGTCGGTACTTGTAATATGGCATTTTTTCAGAACGAATAAGTTTGAATATGGTTGCCAATTCTTGGTGAAGTATCTTTCCTACTGCATCGTGTCTCTCTTCATATTCATTTCCTGCAAACATTTGACATCCACCTGTGATATGTTGTATTGTCTCATTTTTGGACACCCATATCGGTATCGATCGTCAGTAATAGTTCGATCTTTTATAATATGCCTGCAGTAATTTCTAGTTGAGAACACTTGATCTTGGATGGCTAAAAGAAAACCTTCTGTTTTTGGGTACATTGCACCTGATGTGAGCCAATAGTTCGACGCTTCAATGTCGACATGATCCTGGTTCACCTCGTTGAAATGTTTTCTATGCAGGGGCTTTTCTCTCCATCTTTCCAGTTTTTCTTCGTTTGTCTGGTGGTTGTATGAAAATTGCTCCTTGTGAAGTTGTAAAGGTGTTGATTCGTCTGCTTCACACAGAATTTTGTATAACTCTGATGTACTTGCTTGATCTCTGAAGTATTCTCGTAGGCTTTCTAACTGCCCACAAGCAAGTTCCATGATGTCCGTAAGACCCCTGCCTCCTTTATTTCTCGGCAGTGTAGTCCTCTCAATGTTGCTTTTCGGATGGAGCTTGTTTGCTTTTGCCATCAAAGTTCTCATTTTACGTTGCAAGTTTTCGATGTCTGTTTTGCTTCATGGAACTATACCGAATGAGTATGTTAGAATTGAACATGCATATGTGTTGATGGCTCTCGTCATGTTCCTGCTATTGAGGTTTGTTTTTAAGATTTTTTTTGGTTCTCCTAATGAACTCAGTCGTTAAGTCTTGCCGCATTCTTTGGTGGTTGATTCGTCGATTCTGTTTCATTCCAAGATATTTATAAAGATCATCCGACTTCATTGCTTCTATTTGCTGTCCATTTGCGAGAGTGATCGGTTCATCTTGTATTCTGCCTCTCACTACGCTGAGAGTACGACATTTGTCCAATCCGAATTCCATACCTACATCTTGCGAAAAATGTTTCACTAGTTTGACCATAATTTCTAGGTGGTTTTTATTGCCTGTTATCAGTTTCAAATCATCCATGTACAGCAAATGATTGAGGGTGGTAGTATTATTATTTCCTTTAATGTTGAAACCTTTTTCAGTAGCGTTTAGCTGTTTAGAGAGTGGGTTCAGCGCCAAGCAGAACCATAAAGGGCTCAAGGAGTCTCCTTGCAAAATTCCCTTCTTAATTGGAATCAGTTTGGTTTTTATGTTTGCCGTGGAAAGCTCGATGTTCGTTTTCCAATTGTCCATTGCAAGCTTTAGAAAATTGGTTATAATTGGATCGATCTTGTATATCTCCAAAATTTTCTTCAGCCAGCCATGTGGAAGTTATTATAATCAAAATAAGTCATGAAAAGGTTTCTATGTTTCTTGAAGGCTTGGTTGCATATGATGGAATCTATTACCAGCTGTTCCTTCGATCCTTGTGCATTCTTTCTGCTGTGTTGTAATTATTTTATGTTTCTCGCAATGTTTGTAGATACGCGATGCTAAACATGATGTGATGATTTTGTATATTGTTGTTAGGCATGTTATAGATCTGTATTTTGATGGATCCATAGTGTTTTGAAAATCCTTCGGTATTAGGTAAGTGATACCTGTTGTTAAAAATGTTGGTATTTCTGTTGGATTATGTTATTTATGTATTCGACTAGCCTGCCGTGCAAACACCAAACTTCTTCAACCAGAAGTTGGGAATTCCATCTGGACCTGGAGATTTCCAATTGTGAGTGTTCTTCAATATTTCCTGTAGTTCTTCAGTCGTTATTACACTATGTGGCATACTTTCTATGGTTTCACATGATTTCTCCTCTGTTCTTATCCAACGCGCTTTGGAGTTAAAAGGAGTTGGTGTTGACAGTTGATCGGTCCAAAAACTCTCAATATCTTCGGCGCTTGGAGGACTCCCTAATTTTGTTGTCGTTTGTTCATTAAGCATTCTATAAAATTTCTTTTCAGAGTTTTCAAAAATCATATTGTCATGTTTTCGTTTATAGCTCTCATTGTATCTTCTCAGTCGTTCAGTGTATACACTTAATTTTTGTTTGAGTGTATCTAGAGTTTCTTGAGCACTTTCATTGTTGGCGTCGTAGTTTGCATGTCGCCTATGGCGATCCATAATTGCATCTACTATTTTTTGTGATTTTCTCAACGGTGAACCTTTTTCAAATTGTGTTAACCTTCCTATATCTTGTCGGAGGCTATGTACTTTTGCTTCTAGCCTATTTTGCCAATGTGGTTTAGTATGCTGTTTTTTCTGTGCTGGTTGCTCACTTCTAGGTTTTGGCTTCAAGCCTAGCACTGCTGATATTGTAGAGGCTGCACAGAAGGTAATAAGATGCAATGATTCTAGGTTTTGGTCATTCGAAAAAAACGGTGGAATGATCTCTTTGTTCATTATGTGCAGAATATGTCAGAGTTTTTTCGATGTCTTCAGTCTAGGAAGAATTGGTCGTTTAAGAGGATCAGTACCCTCGAATTCTATGAAATATGTATTCATTGTAACAGATAATTGCTCTAATAAATCTCTTCGACTTTCTTCTCGGTTTTCCATAGTTGCAGTTTGTATATTCCGCCATTGCTCATCTCTTACTAGTGCCAAATCTCCGCTGTTTTGTTCCTCAGTATTTAATTGTGCATTGATGTTGTGTTGGTTTTCAGCAGAATCGTAGTTTTCTTCAATTGTCACTTCGTTGTTAGTGAGGTTCCTATTCTGTAGCCTCAGTTGAACTTCATCAATTATGGTTTTAAGTCTCTCATCGGGTATAAGTTTATTTCTCAAGATGATCCGGTATTGGTCGGCTACTCTTTGTTCAGAAACTTGAAGTTCGGGATAGTTTCTGTGGAATTCTGCAAACAGCTTTTGCCGGTAGCCTATTTTATCCTCTCCCATATTAGTCACTTCATAGTATATGCGCATGATCGTTTCATTTATGGAACTTGTCCATTTCATGCGTCTTCTTGGTAGACCTGCTTGGGTGAGTGCTGGTTGGGGATCCTGCACAGCACCTTCAGCAGTCGGAGAAACTCTTGTTATTCTTCTCCTAGAATGTTGAGATTGTGGAGGAGTAGCATTTTGTTCGACAGACGCCCGTTTCCTTAGCACTCTGTCACCGACGTCCCGCATACTGTCATGTCCAGCGCCGGCTCCAGACACGCCCTGACGAACCTCAGGCAGCGGCTCTATATTTCCATTCGTTAGATTCACCATCATTCATGGGTTCCTCCGTGTCGTGGGGGAGACGGCCTTTGATCGCTTTTTACGATCCGCAGAGCTACGGTGGGAGAATTCTTGAGCTGCTCTCCACACGGCTTCATCCGTTACCCTGGACAGGGACCCTTCGACAGGTTACAGCTTCTCGGGTCAGGGAGCTCCTGGAATCTGCGGTGGGCAGGAGTCGATTCAATTCTCCTGATAGGTGAATCGCTAGAGATTTCCTACCGCTACCCTATTATTATTATTATTATAAGTACACCTAAGTGAAGATGACATAGTTGTACACAAAATAGAAGAAAAATTTTTGATGAGTATCAGAGTTGATGAGAGCATAGTAGACGATGAGATTAATTAGACGCACATAGACGATAAAAAAAAAACGAACTATTGCAGATGATAAACCAAGAAAGACGGTGTTTACTGATACTAAAATGAATATAATACGCAAAGGTGAAGAACCGATATACCTAAAATCTCGAAGATTTCCGCAACCGGAAAAAAAACAAGGAGAAAAATCACTAGACGAAATGGGAGCGCTAGCGAGAGCGAGAAAAGTTCAAGGAATCAAGATGAGAAGAGAGAAAAATATTATGTTTGTAGAACTTATCGAAAAAGAAGTAAGAAAACAGTTTGACGAAGCCAGAGGAAATTTGAGAGAAGAATTTCAAAAGCAGCACTTAATGAAACTTCGATACGGAAATCGTAAAAATCATAGTGGAAAAAAAAAGAAAGCCGGTGTTTACAAAGGAGGTGACATAGTTGCGATTAGAAGAACTCAATTTGGTGATGGATTAAAAGTGCATAAGAAATTCTTAGGACCATACGAAGTGATCAAAGTGAAGAGAAATTATAGATATGACGTAGTTAAGATAGGAAACCACGAAGGACCCATTCGGACATCAACTTGTTCAGAGTATATGAAGCCTTGGATACAGCATGAATCCGAGTCGGATTCTCAGTAGGATGGGCGAGTGTGGAATCCGAATTCTTAACACCCAACTGAATGATACGCTTCTGACTTGACTATAAAAAAACTACAAGATCGATCCTAAAACGGTGGACCATGCAGTTTTTATCGATATAGGGAGACGTAAGAGGACGAGGTACTTGAGACTGAAGCCGGAGACTGGACTGGGATACATACGGACGAGGGTGATATTCGACGTTAGAGATTAGACGGAAAAGGTTGAAGAATTCGACGTGATAGACGCAAATATATTAGACGCAGCTAGTTGAATAATTCAACGTCAGATATAGACGGATCTACTCGAATAATCAGACAATAGACGAAAGTTCAGTGGCTGTACATTCAATTGAAGTTGAATTGTACTTAGTGTAAATAAACAATAGTTAAGTTCCGGCGGCCTTTTTAAATAACTCCTAGACAAAAATATAAAAACCCTACATTAATATATTGAATTTGGCTGTACAGTGCATCCCATTTTGGGTGAGATAGCCAGGTTTCTCGCTTGTTATTTAAGATAGAACCTTGCGGTTTTCACGTTCCTGTCTTTTTTTTTTCGTGAAACTCAAGTTGATCTAATCAGATTTTCCATAACTGTTTCCGTTCAAGAGATACAGGGTGATTTTGGAAATTGATACTTTTCGGACACCTCCTTTATCTCCGAAGTTATTAGAAATAATGCAGAGGTAAAAACTTCGTCTGAATCAGAATTCTGCGTAGAATCCAGTGGCGTACTCAATATTTTTTCTCGGGTTATGGTTTCGAAGATTCAACACAAACCTATATTTTTTCAATGAAACACCCTATATATCATTACTTTGTTGAATTCGTTATTTTTTTCCCTTCAAAATGATGTATGATACTATGTAGCTAGGATGTTCAGAAATGTTAAAAAAACACTAAAACATTTTTGAACATCCTACCTACATAGTATCATACATCATTTTGAAGGGAAAAAAATAACGAATTCAACGAAGTAATGATATATAAGGTGTTCCATTAAAAAAAAATATAGGTTTGTGTTGAATCTTCAAAACCATAACCCGAAAAATAAATTTGAGTACGCCACTGGATTCTACGCAGAATTCTGATTCAGACGTAGTTTCTACCTCAGAATTATTTCTAATAACTTCGGAGATAAAGGAGGTGTCCGAAAAGTATCGATTTCCAAAATCACCCTGTATCTCTTGAACGGAAACAGTTATGAAAAATCTTATAAGACCAACTCGAGTTTCACGAAAAAGTAGGACAGGAACGTGAAAACTGCAAGGCTCTATCTCGAATAACAAGCGAGAAACCTGGCTGTCTCACCCAAAATGGGATGCAGTGTACAAGTTATGTGTTTAGAAGGTAACAGCTATGAGCGTAGTGAATATGGTACCCCAATTTCCTAGGGATCCTAAGTGTCGCTTTGGATTTTGCATACCAAAGCGCAATCCAAGTCCCTGATTGGTCCACGTCTTCGTTCCTTGCCCTAAGATGTGACTTCAGGATGACTATATGTAGCGCCAATGTGGCGCCAAGGATGCGTCTTTCTGAATATTCATCTACCCGTAAAGTTTGCGTGAAATTCACTTGACGCAACAACACGTGAAGAAGTTATTAACCTGTTGAATCCCAAATCTTCTAATCTGTCTTATGAGGATGTTGAACTATCCTATCGAATTGGGAAACGGAAGGATAGCAAAATAGAGGGATTTTCCTCAGGCTGAAGAAATATGAAACTAAAGAGGAAATATATTTGAGGAAAACATTACTGAAAGGCACAAGTGTTGTAATAAGAGAGGATTTGACCAAGGAGAGGGTTGAATTATTCAACGATTGTATCGAGAAGATTGGGTTAAAAAACGTCTGGACCAATAATGGAAAATTTACATTAATGTAAAAAATAAAGTGTTCATTATTAGAAGCAGAAAACACTATCAGAGTATTTTTGAATGAAATAAATCGATGGAAAATATTCTGCTGGAGAAGAAATTATATTGTTTTCATAATATGTCTTTGGCTTTGTATTTTTGACTTTCCATTTTGTAGGTTATTTTATTTGAATTGATTTGTTCATGGTTACAGAGTTGTTGTTTTTCTTTTATATATTGTTTTTTATCAGCCTTTCCGCAATCTAACAACAAATTTCGGGGGGTTTTCAGGGAAATAATTTGAGATTGTTAGCTTGCACAATGTTAGATATTTTAGATCAATTAGATGATAGTGCGGAAGTAGATACTAAGATAGTGGAAAATTTTCAGCAGTTGGCGGTGAGTGGAGCCGGCTAGGCGGAGAGAGGTATTGGCATTGCACATTTCGATATTCGAGGTTTACTCAAGCATTATGATGAATTACTGGTATAGTATATCCAAAGTCACTTGGAGGAAGCCTGAATATTTCAATTATACCGGGGTTATCCAAGTTTTCAGAAATTCCTTTGGAATTTATGAAAATATTGCTATCAATACTCTCAAATAAACCCCGGTATTTAGCAAATCGTCTTGGAAACAAGAATGTCCCGATTTGATTGATCTTATTGGCTGAATATTTCCCCTCGTATTCCCCTTTCCACTTTGAGAGCGTTTTTGTTTACACTCATTGGCTGCATCTGTCACTTCTTAAGCCCGGTGCACACATCCGACTTTTGCAGTTACGACACCCGTTGCGGTGACGTACCTATTCAATGCACACTACATACGACACCGTCATGGTTGCGGAGCCGGATCAATTCACTTCAAAGAAGAGCTCAATATCCAATTCCCTCTCGGCCATTGTGCGAACTCACGACAAACGTCGTATGTGTGCGCAGGCCAATTTGGAATAGAGTACTGAGAGATCGCATGTACGACTGCGGCACAGTTGCGGCCTAGAGGGACATGCTACCAAAAAACGACCGTAGGCTGGCAGTTACGACGTCGCAACTGCACGGCGGGTAGTGTGCATGCTCCCATTTGATTCTTTGTACCACAGGCCGCAAGTACGACACAGCAACGGTGTCGTAACTGCAAAAGTTGGATGTGTGCACCGGGCCTTAATTACTTTCTGATAATTCGCATAGACCAGTGTGGTCCATAGGGGTATTATTGAAATGCATTTTTACGTAGTTTTAGTTCGTTGTGTGACTGATGCTTTTAATGATTTCGACTATGATGTTTGGCACAATTCTATGGCTTATGTAAAAAAAGATGAATATTTCGCAATCAAATCTATTCCTCCATTTACTTTCAGTCAGAATTGATATATGACAGGTTCTGAAGAAAATGATTTCGCATCCTAAATATCTTCATTCCACTGAAGGAAGAATTGATTGAAATGAGATTAACCAACAAAATTTTCATTACATTTTTCTGATTATGGCAATGTTATTACCTACTGGTTTGAAAAATCATGTAGAATAGGCATATGATGTTGAGGCTATTACTACGTCAAATAAGCAGCTACGTAGCCAGATCGAAAAATCAATCAAGTATTTTATAGAAAATAGAAATATTTCACCATTTCCTGCCATCAGTCGGGACAGTTTTAATAATAGGTTACATATATCTTTGAATATTTATTCTGATTCTGAATACGAAAAATTTAAGAGTTATCGAGGAAAAACCTGAACTGAGGAAATACTGCAATTTCTAACTGAGTGGAGTAGTCTATGACTCGGTCTATGGTTTCCGGAAAACATAGAAACTAAAATCGAATTTTGGATAACTAAATTTGACATTTCATGAATGTCATTCATTATTCGTAATTGAAAATTTTATTGGTTTATGGATTTTCAACCATCTTAACGAATAATTTATTACAATTCATGAAATTTCGACGATATCTATAGAAATCTCTTTAACTTATGAACCGTTGAGCTTATACTCAAGTATTGCTGAAATTATCATCAACCAAGCTATCTGATAATGCAATAATATACTGGGTGTGCCGTTTGAAATAAGAATGTAGTACTCTGTTCCTGGTATAAAAGGAAATTGTATAAATTTTCAGCACATAATTATTTTTAGTTTTCCATGAACGTGTAATAGGCCATCGCGGTGAATCACCCTGTACATCATTATCATTTAGCCTTCTACTTCCACTGAGAGACATACATTTCGCCTTACAATAACGAAGAAATGAAATTCAATTCGGCAACGTAGCTGCTAATTTGACGTAGAAAATTGGATGTCATTCAATGATCTCAAGGTCATGCACCTATTCTATCCTAGTTTGTCTTATCTTCAGACAGAACATTTCCGAATTCATCTCAAACATTTTCGTGCTCTTATAATTCTATGCAACGATCAGTTCATCATCGTTGATGACGTTCCTTGATAGTATATTACAGGTCGAGAATAAAGAATAATCAAATTATAGCACCGTAGAATGACATATAGCATCATTTTTGATTTAACAGCAAAAGCTACTCACGTCACAAATTTTCTGAAAGAATCGACATCTGAGTCCCATACATACACAAAAATATTATTTTCAACTCAAGGGTTTGAAAAGTGTGCGCCTATAGTTTATGACTGTTTTGCAATTATCTCTGGTCAAGCGTTTTTATAGACTAGTTCAAGTGACTTTGGATATACTATACATACTTGGACGTAATTATTTTATCAGAAACTCGAAAGGTTGAAAATGTGAGTGATTTCCTTATTACAAATTATGACATCGATTATAATGAATCGAAAATTAATAAGTGTGATGGGGTTATAGTGTACACAAAAAACAGCCTTTCTGCTAAGGTTGATATTAAAATCATAAACGAAACTAGATTTCTAAGGATAACATTCATAAATGAGTTTGTGCATTCACATAATACAATGGGTATAACAGCATATTATAGATCACCCGCTACGAGAATTTTGGATTATATAAGTGATTTAGAACTATATTTGAATGAGATTGAGTTTAAAAAATTGGAAATATATGCCGGAGATATAAATATAAATTTGCCGAAATCTGATTCATGTGACATTGATAATTATTTGAATGCTTTAAATTCAAGAGGTTTTTTATCTCATATCAACAAACCTACTAGGGTAACATCAAACACTGAATCGCGTATAGATCATATATTCATAAGAATATAAAAATGTTTGAAAAGTGGGATTGATATTGATTCGGTTCTTGTTCACACTGATATGACGGATCATTTCACTCCGTTTGTATTTGTATCGACCCCTCAACACAAAAAAATTCATAGCAAACATGAAACAGAAATTATTTCAAAGAAAATTAATTACCAATTACTAGACGAATTATTGAAAGGGGAGAGTTGGATTGAGGTGTTGATGGGTGAGGTGGTACAAAATTGTTACAATATTTTCATTCATGAATTGCAAGCGTATCTAAATGAAGCAACGATCACAAATAGTGTTACAATTAAAAAAAATATAAAAATCAAAACCTGGAACTGGTCTCATTACTTCTATAAAAAAAAGGGATTTAATGAAAAAAAAACTGAAAAATAATCATAGTTCACTGCTCGAAAAATAATACAAGGAGTATAGAAATAGAATAAATTTTTCAATCAAGAAAACTAGAAATGGGTATTATCAGAGTAGGATAACTCAGGCAGAGGGTGACTTTGAAAAAATTTGGAAAATCATAGATGATGTGTCCGTGTGGGGGAGAAAGCCTTCAATTGATGTTGTGAACATTAAGATCAAAGATGAAAATGCCGAAGTATTGGCAAATAGTAGGGACAAGGCAGACGCGTTCAACAAGTTTTTCACTAATATAGGAGTTCAACTGGCTGAGACAATTAATTTTTGGACTGTACCAAATGACTTCCTTCATGGACATCCACATAAATCGACCATATTTTTGAAACCTTTTACAGATAATGAGATCACTTTTGTAATATCAAATTTAGAAAATAACTGTTCTCCTGGTCCTGATAAAATTTCAACTTTGACTATTAAGAATATTCATGTTCACATAATTAATTCATTAATTCACATCATTAACCTATGTTTATCACAAGGTAAAATTCCGAGACAGTGGAAGGAATCTATTTTCACCCCGGTTTTCAAAACTGGGGATCCAACCAAGATGACAAACTACCGCCCTATATCAGTTATAGATAATTTCGCAAAAATTTTTGAACAGACCTTGAAGAATAGATTGGTTGAATTTTTTAACGCACATGGTCTGATGACTGACAGTCAGTACGGTTTTGTAAGGGTAACGAACACTGAGGACGCAATTGTCGACATGTTGGAACGATCTCTAGAGGCGATGAATAAATCATCCAAGTGTCTTGCAGTTTTCCCTGATGTTGCTAAAGCATTTGATACTGTGTCGCACGAAAAATTACTTCATGAATTATCGCAGATGGGAGTTCGTGGTTCGGCCCTTGATCTTTTATATTATTATCTATCTGACAGATATCAGACGGTGAGAGTTGGGGGAGAAATGAGCAGTAGATTGGGGGTGAAGATGGAAGTACCTCAAGGAACGGTGTTGGGTCCAATACTATTCCTTGTATATTTGAACAACATCTCAAAAATAAGAAATTTTGAGGGTCACACTGCATGTTATGCGGACGATACAGCTGTGGTTTTCACTGGTAAAGATTGGGAGGAAGTTGAGTTTAAAGCTGAATCAGGTTCAAAAAAAATTCAGTTATGGTCCAATCATAATTTATTAAGTCTTAACATTGGAAAAACTAGACATTTAACTTTTTCTCCATCGGTGGTTGATCAGCCGAAGGAATTTTCGCTCAGAATGCTCAGAATTCCCCTACCTGCGGTACTGGTGCCTGTAACTGTCCTGTTCTAACTAAATCTTCTTCTGTGAAATATTTGGGTGTTATAATAGATCAGCTAATACGTTGGAAAGAACAGATAAACCACGTTACTCGAAGAATTAAGGCATTTATGCATAGATTTTATTTATTGAGAGATATATTATCGAGAAAAAATTTGGTCATTTTATACAACAGTCTCGCTGAATCCATAATCAGATATTGTATTGTGGCGTGGGGTGGTGCATTCTTTTTTAACATGAGATCTCTGCAAGTGGCCCAGAATGCTTTGATAAAGGTAATTTTCAAAAAAGATAGGTTATTCTCCACCAAATTACTCTATGAAACTACTGGGTTTCTCAACATTAGAACCATTTTTATGTATCGGTGCATATTGAGGGTATATCATAATCTGACTGATTCCACTGTTAAAAATACGAAAACAACTAGATCCACTTACAGGAAGGATTTGAATGTTCATTTTTATAGCAAGTCTTTCCTATTCTATGGTCCGAAACTATTTAATCTTATTCCAATTAATTTGAGAGAAATAAAGAAAACCAAAGAATTCAAGATGAAAGTTGAAGAATTCATTTTAAAACATAATGAAAAGTTCAAAATTGATTAAGTGAGTTCATGTGGTGCGGGTGCCTCCTCTGTCTGTTCCTTGTTGGTCCGTTTAATTTTGAGATTGGATATTTATTTGTTTTCACTTCACTCTGGTGACATTCATTCGTAGACTGATTTTTTTTGTTGTATTATTTTGTGTTGATTAATTATGTTATTGGTTGAGTATGTACAAAATGTTGTAGCATCCGCGAAAGGAAGGAATTACACCACAGTCATTCTCGCCTAGGTAACTCTGCTCTTGAACCGGTTGTTATGGGATTTATATAAATATAATTATGTAAAAAAAGTGTTCATTGTCTTTTCATTTTGAATAAATTGAAAATTGAATTACTCCCAGTTATTTTGCTTCCTTTTTCCATTCTATCGTCTGGTTTTCTATTTTAACGTTTCCTGCTTTCTCTTTCTTTATTGCTGTTCCTCCGAAGTAGAATGCAACTGTTTTCGATGTATTTACTTTGAATCTTCATTTCTTGAATTATTCCATCAGTTTATCTAGGTCTATCTGTAACTGCCTACTAATTTTTTGTCCTCCTTCTACTGTGATACTATCTGGCAGTGTCATCTGAGAACTGGGCTATCTTGCATCTATTCATTTTCTGTATGTCTGCCATTTATAAGTTGAACAGCAGTGGTCCATTCACCGATCCTTGGGGGCCTTCGGCTTCTATTTCATCGTTTCATGTGGTAGGGATAACTAAAACCTGGCTCAGACCAGGTATTGAATCAGACATACTTCAGATTGATGGGTATAAATTCGTGCGGCGGGATAGATTTTGTAGAAGAGGTGGTGGTCTTGGGGTGTATGTAAAAGCTAATTTTAAATTCGATATCATTAAAACTTCTGATGAAATTGAACAGTTGTGGATCAAGCTTTTCTTGGATGACTTCACGGTTGCATTTGGCGTAGTTCATAAGCCTCCAGAGCAGTCTTATGTGGATTTTCTTTCATAATTTGAGGCAACTGCATCTGAGATAATGTTTCAAGTCGATCAGGTTATTTGTGTGGGTGATTTCAACATAGATCTTATGCGGCCAGATGCACCTAACTCTCGTTATGCATATAAAATTTTTGGAGGGATAGGCCTAAAACAGTTAATAAATGAACCCACTCGCCTCACAGACAATTCTGCAACAATGATTGACTTAATTCTTTCTAACGATCATATCGGGACGATATCTAGTGGAACAATTCCTGATAAAATAGCAGACCACCAACTGGTTTTCAGTAAGTTTAAAATGAACAGCTCCAAAGGCTCTCAGGTTTTCAAAATCATCCGCGATTATAAAGAAAATAAATATTGTTAATTTCGAAAATGACCTTGAATCGATTCCGTGGCGTGGTATTTACGATATCAATGATGTTGATAAGAAAGTAGAGTTTATCACAGATAATATTAGAGCAGTCTTGAATATACACGCTCCTGAGAGATTAGTACATATTTCTAAAAAAAATGCCCCTTGGTTGACAACCCAGATACGCAAAATGATGGCTGATAGAGACAAATTCGAGCGATCTTATTACATAAAAGCGCTTAAGAAATCAAGTGACTTACGCATTGGAGAGAGAAAAGAAAGATTACTTTAGTCGTTAGTTCTCACAGTCAGACAGATGGAAATCATTGAAACTTCTTAAGATAAAAAAGAAAGGGAATACACAGGATTTGCCAGATCATATTAATGATCCCAATAAGATGAATAATTTCTTTGCAAATTATGGTAGCGATCTTCCTCTGGATCCGTCAATCTTGTCATACTATAGGTCTTGGCGTTTCGGTAGTAAAAGAGAATTTAATTTTTCGTCAGTTTCAGAAATTGATACCTTGAACATTATTGTAAAATTAAAGACTGGGGCTATGAGTTTTGATGGTATAAATCTCTTTACTCTAAATTTTTGCGTTCCTTTTCTATTGCCTTATATCACACACGTTATTAATTTTTGTATTGGAAAATCCGTCTTTCCACTTGAGTGGAAGAAGGCTAAGATAATACCTGTGGCCAAGATCACAGACCCTGAAGCATTCTGCGATCTTAGACCTATCAGTATATTGCCCATTTTGTCCAAGATTCTCGAAAAGGTTTCAGAGGCTCAACTTGTTGAGTATGTCTATGCTGAGAACATTATTCCCCAACATCAATCGGGATTCCGTAGGGGTCATAGTTCCATGATCGCTTTGTCAAAAATTACTGATGACATTTTCCATGCTTCTGATCAGGGAAAAACAACTGCCTTGATCCTTCTAGATTATTCAAGAGCATTTGATAGTCTTAATCACGAGCTTCTAGATGCTGTTCTGGAATTTATCGGTTTCTCTCCAAACAGCAGAAGACTAATAGCTAACTTCACTGGTGGGAGATGCCAACCGGTTTTTATTAATGGTGTTGTATCTTCTTTTCTAGAACTCAATAGAGGAGTGCCCTAGGGGTCTATTTTGGGCCCCCTTCTATACGTAATATATGTGAGCCAGTTCTCTCGCTGTTTTCTATCGTGTTTGTTTCATTATTATGCTGATGATACTCAGATGTATTTGTCCTCTTCTCCATCGGAGTCTGATCGGGCAGTGGCGGCAATCAATTATGATATCTCTTCCATCTCAGAATTTTATAGAAAGCATTGCCTGAGGTTGAATATTTCTAAGTCTGCGATTGTGGTATTTGGTGGTAGGCGATCTGACTTTGAGGAGAATTATATGAATTGCATCAGTATCGATGGCGAACAAATTGTATTCCAGAAAAATATAAAGAGTTTGGGGCTCGTGATTGACCAAGACTTGAGATTCACGGATCATATAAATAAAAAATTACGAAGTGCATATATAAGTCTAAAATTAATTTATCAAAGTAGGACTGTTTTGTCGCGTCCACTTAAGTCTATGCTATGCGATTCTTTGGTATTATCACAGCTTACTTACTGTGACACGATATATGGCCCATGTTTGACCAAAAGTGATGCTGTACGTGTGCAAAGGTTGCAGAATTCATTTTTAAGACTGATTTTTGGTGTGAGAAAGTTCGATCATATTAGTCATTATCTTGGGATAAATGGATGGTTGAACATGAGCGAGCGCAGATATTTGCATACTATCTGTTATTTTCGGGAAATTCTTGAAACTAAAATTCCACTTTATCTTTATAACAAAATAACCTTCAGATCTGAAGTTCATGATGTCAGTGTACGATCAAGAGTTAGACTATCGATACCGAAACATTCCCTGCGGCTGTTTGAGCGGTCTCTCTCATATCAGATTGTTAATCTTTTGAACAAACTGCCTTTTGACATTTTGGAGATTGATTCACGGAGACGTTTCAGAATAAAAATTTTTGAAAACCTCATTTCGTCCCCGCAATATTTTATTTCCCTTTCTGCAAATTAGGTATAAATAATGACAATGTTTTTTTTTTGTTTGTTTCATTGGGCTGAGAGATTATTACTTTATTAGTTGAATTGTATCAATCTGTATAGGTATATGATGTTTTTTTTTGTGTATACTTTTTTTTTTGTCTTTCATGGGTTACGTGGAAGAGAAGACACTTCACTTGAAGTGAACTGAACCTCGCCCTTTGCCATATTTTTCAATTTACTATGATGTATTATTTTCTATGTCAATTGCAATAAAGACATATATTATTTCTCTGATCGTTGACCTGGTACTATCGATATTCACCCTAAATTTTTTATTTGCCCGGTACCACTGTATCAATCTCGTAAGTTTGATTGGAAATTTCATCAACTTCATTTTGTATATCAGACCTCGATGCCACATTTCATCAAATGCCTTTTCTAGTATCTAATCTAATATTTGCAGAATATGTCGAAGGTCGTCCACCAGATTTTGAACGATTCTGGAATTTTTTAAACCTATTTGTGCTATTAATCTCGAGAATTGGAAGTGTGTTACAGACTGATTATGTTTCCTGTACAGACAGAATCCAAGAATTTTTAATATTTACAGCAATTAGAGATTCATCGCAGAACTGAGCATTTGATTTGAAAGATCGTCAAGAACAGGCCTAAGGCCTAACATAAGAAGAAGAAGAAGAATAATAATAAGAGATTCACGGCTTGGCTTGATATTCGAGCTACTTGGCTTAGAATTGAAAAACTACTAGTTGACTTGAACTTGAGTTGATTTCAAGTGAAGCTTGAGCTGAATAGCTTGAAAATCAAGTATAATAGCTTGAATATCGAGCCAAGCCCTAACAGCAATCAATGTGCCATGTAATTATTGGCCACCAATATTTCTTGCCTCTTATTTCGATTCTATACACGTTTATGTTGGCCTTGCTTTGAAATTTTCATTCAAACATTTACTTGAATATAAGGTTCCTTCGAATACGAATCCGTACAAGGCTACAAAACTTGCGATATAATTTTCACAGCGATGAAAGCCAAACCAAAACCATTCGCCCAAATACTGAAGAATCAGGCAAACTACAAGGAAAGATCTTCGAGATACCTGTACGAGATGTCAAAAAAATTCACAAATAAAACCAATTGTTCGTTTCTATAGAAACCATTGGGGCAGTTCGAAAGAGATTAATTCAGCTTGTGGCGTTCTCTAAGGAGAATTTACTGACTCTTCAGCGTAAACGACAACGATTTGTCTTCAGCGTTTTCATTGGCACAAAGGTCAACGTTCTGTTTTTCAGATGAGTCGAGATAAAGTCGATTATCAGATCGCTGAAAAACTCGAGCTGGGGGTTTTATCTAATACAATTAGAAATCTGGTTTTTCGAAAAGTATAGGTATTCATAAATGTTTTCAGTTTTCCTATACCTGGTTTTCCATAAATCCCCAGATGCTTTATGTGAAGCAGTAAATACGGAATTGAATAAACCCAATTCAAAGAAACCACCTATTTACATTCATTCCATTGTTGGTCATATCATATTGAAGGTACATCACTTCAATGCTTCAAATAGACACCGAGATTGTTCGAAGACTCATACTACAGAAGGATCAAAGCGATATTTCCTTTGTATAAACCAGTAAATCTACGATTCCAACGTTATTTCTGAAAAACGAGAACGAGAGTACAAATATTTCATTTCCATTGTATATATAGTTATTGTCATTGTGATGTAAGAATATTTTCATATCGTCCGAAAGAAAATAAAACTTACAATAAAGGAACAGCCATGGAGATATCTGGGACAATCGTGAGGAGTTCGAGGAATATTTTATTGTGAATGCGATCAATATACTCATCTCTTTGTCGAAGGTAAATGTGTAGGTTTATGGAAGATGAATGAAATTCTTTTCGTAAGATTCAAACATGTTTTTGAGCGCTCGTATATTACTATGTTTGTATTTTAGGTATTTGACCCTCAAGCGCATTTAATAAACTTGAATTTTAATTCATAGTGAATAAATGCTATAATCTAGGATTTTGAGGTATTTTTTTTTTAGTTTTTCGAATACTGGTGCTGACCAGCTCGAATGATATCGTACGGTTAATGCCAATGCAGACATTTGTAACGGTTATATTTTACACCATTTAGATTTCGGTTGTTACTGCGCCCTCTAGAGGTTGATTGTTGATTCAACTCGGAATATTCCGTATTAATATAAATTTAAATTTATTATGGAACAGTTATTTCCGGATAAGTGAGGTCGAATATCATTACCGTTGGGAAATATTTTATAGTTTCTGGATTTCTTGTTTGTTTTCTTCTGTGTGGGAGGTTTCGTTTGACAACTGGTAGATTCTGTGGTTATGGATTGTCAAAATGGAGGTTATCTGGTTATCTGGTTATCGGCGATTTGAGATAATTTTGGAAGAGATTTTTTTTGGAAGAAAATTGGACTCGAATTGGAGAATATATGATCTCGAATCATCCTTGTTATAGGCGATTATTTCTTCAATTTGAGTAATTCCCTGTATGGTTTATGGTATTGTGAATATTTCTGGGAACTACGTTTTATACGTGATTATAAGGTTTTCTTCCACAAGGCCCATCTCTTGTACTGAATTTACTCTGAAGATCTGAGAGGTATGATATCATTCCTATATCTTGTGTCATTATCTGAGATTTCTATTTTATTAGGATTCGCTTCCCGGCGATTAGTTCGAACAACTGTGGAACTTACACGAAGAAAATCAAGAACATCCTTTTCCCTCGAACAAGAACTGAGAGGTATAGATTCCTTTTTATTTTGTGTACAATATCTTATAGTATTTTATTAGGGTCCTAGTGCCTGGATATTTTTGGGAATCCTAGTGCCTGGTTGGATTTGTAATCCTAGTGCCTGGGTAACGTTGAGAATCCTAGTGCCTGGGTTGAATTGAAGAATCCTAGTGCCTGGATATTTTGGAGAATCTTAGTGCTGGATATCTTTGAGCATCCTAGTGCCTGGTTACGTTCAGGAATTCTAAGTCTGGTATAGTACGGTTGGAGTTTATGGCATTTATTTTCTGGTATATGGTGCTGAATTCTGGTGCAGTTCTGATGTATGGTACATTCTGATAGATGGTACAGTTCGAGTACGTAGTATATTGCTGGCATATGGTGTAGCTCGAGTAGATGGTACATTCTACGTATAGAGATCTCACCGTTAGATTTGCTGTCAACCTTCAATATTAATTTTGTATCAGGTAACCGGTGCTTGCACTGGGTATTGTATTGAGATTTAGTTTTAGAAGTAACGATTTAGTGTACTGATGGTAAATCAGTCATTGGAATAGAAGTTAACGGTTTTTATTATTAGTTTTCTGTCCATTGACAGTTATATTAAAATATATTGAATCAAGGTTGTTTATTGCTTATTAGATACTGTGGAAATTGTAAACAGTTTGCGGTGAGGTGCACTTCACTAACTGGCCATTGATTTTAACAACTATAATACTTGTGTATCCCTTCAGGATTTGTAACTGGAATTTATTATCACTTTATTCAATCTGCTATTTTATACCAGCCAGTTATTACAATCACTGTATTTGTATATTCCTTCAGGATCTGTGGTTTAGGTCAATCTTCTTGTTTACTCGGTTATTTGTCTGGTTTAGTATCTGGTATATTTGGAGTTTGTTGAACTCCGTTTACGTTTAGTTTTGGTTTCGAAGTTTTAGGTTCAGCCTAAGCCAAGTGTGGCTGATATAAGTATTCTATTTTGAGGATTAGTTTAGGCATTTTAGGTTGTAGGAAGCCCTTCTGGCATTTGTTGTTGATTATAGTTTATAGGAAGCCCTTCTGGCATTTGTTAGTGTTAGGTAAAGTTTTTGGAAAGCCCTTCTGGCTCTTGGTAATTTAGAGCATTCTTTTTCATTATTTTTTTATTATCAACCACTGCATAAATTTTAATTTTATTAAACGTTTGACTTGAGTGATTTGTTTTACTGCTACTCTGGTAGAGGAGTACGCAATTTATTTTTAAGACAGGCATATCTCTACCTGGTGCCCATTATTACCTTCCATCTAATTTTGAAGAACTCACTCCCATCTTCACTGAGTGTAGTCGCGAGCCGAATTTAGCCTTGTGACCGGCTTACTCAAGGTCGACACGTCACACATTGCTGCTTGTCATCAACATGTCATGGCTTTGTAATTCTGTACCACTCTGAATGGTAGAGACTTATCAGAAACGGATTTTTTCAACTCAGTAGGAGTGCGATAGGTTCGAACATACTCCTTCAGGCACGAGTTGAGTTGAAAGAATGAATGTACCTCTCTAGGCCATTCTCGTGCCCTTCCTTAATTGGTTATCAAGTTTCTTCACTGATAGAACAATGAGAGTAAGAGTACAAAACATTTCTACCGATAATGTCATCTCTGGCGCCCCCCAAGGATCAATCTTGGGACGCTTTTTGTTTGGGCTATTTATGAATGATCCTATGAAAGCAGATTAAATCATTCTGTCTGCTGACGACATATCAGTAGCAATTACAGCGTCAAGTCATGATGAGCTCATTAATGGTTTCTGTAAAATTTTAGTAGAAAATTTCATATCATGGTGCCACAAGAATGCAATAATGGTGAATATAAATTGAACACAGTTTAATAAGATTTATTAATAATTCTAAGGCAATTGTGATATTATAATCATTTATATTAAAGACCCGGTAAAATTCACAAGAATGAACACGTTTATGCTCAAAGAATTCACGTGGTTAATTTTCCCAGTGATAGCTGGTTTCGCAATTGTACACATTGGTAAACAACTCAATTTCCAGTTTTGTTTTTCATTTTTTTTTTCACGTATTCATTACCGTTCACGGATCCACAGCCATCTATATAAGCTACCGAGTGTATAATTTGTCTGCTTTCGCGAATGTTCTTTCATCTACGCTTTACAGTGGACTCTGCTACTGACCAGTTCATTATCTAGAATAACATCCAGAAATTTAAGATTCATTTCATTTTATTTCTGAGTGAATATAACACTGAACAAGGATTATATTGCAGTTAATTTCTCTCAATTGTTGCAGATTTAAAAGTTGAATCGAATAACTTTTTACGAAGTAGATTAGCTACGTACGTTTGAGTTTTGTAAAAGAAAAGCTCGAAGTTGTTTAGTGTTACAAAGGAAAACAATTCGTGAAATGCATTAATTGAACAATAACTCAAAAAAAAAGGTTTTCAAATTGTACATTTTTCTTTTAATGAACGTTTCGTAAACATTCTCAACAGTTTTTTTTCAAATATCACTCAAAATAATTTGTTTGATTCAATAATTATTCAACAGTCAGATAACGGCTAGAAATTCCGAAATGTTGTAACTCTGTTTATTTAATCTCGGCGCAATGTTTGATATTTTGTGTTGGCATCCAAGAAAAATTATCTGTTTATAGTTTATAAGTAGGGTAAATGTAGGTAATGGGGATCACTTAAGCGAAAATGAAAATAAAATCAAATATATGAATCAACTATTTATTGCTCTGTTCTTATTATAAACTTTACTTACTATACTATCAACTGAGATCAACTTTAATCACTTTGGCTTATTAGTTTTGGTACAATATAAAATTTAAAAAAATATCAGTTTGATCACAATTGTCAACACCGGTTGGCAATGGTGATCAGCATGTGGACAATGGTGATCAACACATATCACACACATAATTGTACGCAGAGTCCCATCCAGTACAATCGGCATGAGCCCAGTGCCCACAAGAAGTGCATCGGTACCATGTTTCATTGTTTCGTCCAAATTCACCACATACAAGACACAAGTTGCTTGCATCTTCTGTATCATCGTTTTCGTCATCCTGGCATAACTCATCCGTATTCACGTCTGACATCGAAGCATCATTGGAGTCCTGCAGTATTTTCTTCTTTACCTTCTCACGACGGATCTCCTGTGGCTTGCTTTTCTTCCCTATTCCTTTTCCTTTTCCTTGAGTTTTCAAAGCTTTGGCCTTCTTTTTATTTTCTTTTTCAACTAGGGCGTCTTTGATAGGTGTAGATGTTAAAATCGTTGCGTGCTGTTTTTGTCTTCCTTGTCTTTTCTTGGCAACTGTTACTTTCTTAGGCATTTGAATGAAATTTTGAACACTTGTCAGATCCTTAGATGTTGATGGTATATCAAATTGAGACAACCGTGTAGTCACTCGTTCAGATGTAGTGGGACAATATGTGGATGTACTTGGAATAGGACTATTTTGTTCTAGCTCGATAGTAGCTGTTATGGATGATACGGAGGCAACAGCACCAACAGAAGGCGATCCTAAAATAGAGTCAGCAAGATCTTGAACAACGATTGGCTCTGACTGTAGGACTTCAGCTGCTATAAAGTCTTCATCTGAAAAAACATTGGCATTTATCGGAAATATGCCCGTTGCTTTGAATCCTGCTTCGGCCTTACTCATGGAGGCAACATTAGAGAACGCTTTTTTGACCAACGAAGCAACATCATAGGGTGTTATTCTTTGTAAAAGTTGGCTCTTCATGAATAAATCGCATTCTCTTCTATATGCAGCTTTGAATGGACCAAAAAAGGACACATCTAATGGCTGCATGCGATGAGAGGTATGGGGTGGAAGAGATAGCATATGGACATAGTTTTCCTTACAATACTCAAAGATGGCCAGTGAACTGTGGCTAGCATGATTGTCCAGTATTAATAGTATCGGCTCTTCTGCAGAAGGTTTGGCGTACTGGGTAAAATGTTTGAGCCATTGAAGGAAAAGTTCTTCATTTATCCATCCATTGTCCGAACATTTGTATATTGCTCCTGTTGGTCCATCCTTTTCAAGAGTCGGGGTCATCCTCTTTCGGGGAAAAATGAACATCGGCGGGACATATCCACCTCCAGCACTCATAGCGCAGAGCATAGTGATATTCTTACCCCTCTCCCAACTTGTTATGGACCCTACTCTCTTTTGTCCCGTTGCAGTTAATACTCTTTCAGGCTCTTGGACGGTAGAGATGCCGGTTTCATCACAATTGTAAATATTTTTAGCCAAAAATTTGTACTTCTCCATTAGTTCCTCTAGCAGATTGTAGAATCGTCCAACTTCAGTCTTGTTAAAGGCTGTAACTCTATTGATGCTAGTAGCTTCGGGCTTCCTTACAGAAATATTATTTCTGGCAATGAATCCCTCAAACCAAACTCGACCAGCCAATCTTGTACTCTTATTAAAATCGTGTTTCAGATTTAGGGCTTCAGCGTATTCAAACGCTGCTCTTTTTATTTGATTTGGGGTGCAGCCGTAGAATATGTTGGCCATTTTCTTGATTATGTCCGCGAATTCTTTCTCCATTTCAGGAGTGAAGACAGTTTGACGGCCGAGACGAGGTGCCTTATCAAATTTTTTTTTGTACCTCTTGTAAAGACTGGCAAATGGAATATTCATGGTCTTCGCGGCATTTCTTATAGAATAATTTTGTTCGACGATGAGCTTTATAGCCCTTTGCAGGTCCTCCATAGTCCAGTTAGCTTTATTAGTCGTTCTAGGACGTACTTTCGGCATCTAAAAACAAAAAATCATACTGTTTTACCGAGATTAAGTAGTGTGGGCAATGGGGATCACTATGTAGGTAATTGGGATCACCCGATTCCGATTACCTACATAGGCAAAAAGCGGGGGAAAGAACCCTGGCAAATATAATATAGGTTATAACAACAATATAGCTGTTGAATTGGACACTAAAATGCTACGACTGTTACACTTTGCATGTACAGAAATAAATATTTATTATTTTGTGACTTACCTTCGGATTTATCAACTCGAAAAATTAGATGAAAATAACACGAAACCTTCTCACACCCGTCTCACTCCTACGCATCGCTCGAACTGAGTGAATTACCGGCTGCGAACAGGAATGGCGTATAGCTATCGTTTAGTTATGTTGGCATCGGTGGTTCGCGCTCGATTTTTGTTATTTTGGGGTGATTACCATTGCCTACTGATTCCCATTGCCTACATTTACCCTACAAACTAAAGGAAAACCCACAATAATTAACCTAAAGTCAATACAAAAGGTTTAATTTGTGTCAAATCTATTGATTTCCATTAGGGTCAATAGTAGGATAATTGGAGAACTGAAAATTTGAATTGAAGTCGACAACTGTTGTTTAAGATTCCATTGTTAATCACTAAAAGAATACTCCTAATTAATTTTCCGGTTGTCAATCTTCTTGTTGACCGAAAATTCATAAATACCGAACGTGTATATTGATAAATCAAATAACCATTTCAGATCTGCTCGTCAAAAGACTGTATCAATTTTTCTGAGTGAAATATCGAGTAAGGACAGGTAGATAGAATCGATATGGTGTAAAAAATATTCACCCTTTGCCAATTGATATTCAGCAATAGAGCCGAGTTTTCAGTTTTAAAAATGATATGACGATTAGGTTTTGATCATACCTACATATTAGACCGAATGATTTAATAATTGAAAACAAAGATCTTCTCGTTGAAACAATATCCCTACCTAAAATATAAAATAAATGGAATGGGTTCTGTCTATCATTCGACGGCTCAAAATTCGGAAAAAAGGGGTACGCAGAATTTGCACTGATGGACTCTCCGCTCTTGGTTGGTGAGCACCTCCTTTTTTCATTTGGGGCCAGTAAATTTATTGTCTAACAATACTCTCGAAGTATTTAGCGGTATTCAACGGATCGTGGTATCCACTTCAAAGGGACATCTGGCCAAGCCTTTTTATGGACTAGTTCAAGTGACTTTGGATATACTACATCTTTATATTCAACATAATTGCATTATTGTGGCACCATGATATGAAATTTTCTACTAAAATTTTACAGGAACGAATGAGCTCATCATAACTTGATGCTGTAATTGCTACTGAGGTGTCGTCAGCAAACAGAGTGATATAATCTGCTTTCATATGATCATTCATGAATAGCCCAAAGGAAAGAGGTCCCAAGAATGATCCTTGGGGGACGCCAGAGGTGATATTATACTTTTCAGTAGAAATGTTCTGTACTCTTACTCACATTGTTCTATCAGTTAGGAAACTTGATAACCAATCAAGGAAAATAACTCGAAACCCTAGATTATAGCATTGACTTCCAATGAATGAAAAGCCAAGTACACCAAATGCGCTCAAAAATATGTATGAATCTTACGAAAAGAACGATAACAACCAAGTGAAAACAGAGCACGTTGCCTGGTTGGTTATACAGGGCGTTTCATTGAGAAACGGAAATACTTCACAGGTGCATAGGTGGCACCAATGCGGTTCTGGAGATGCCCCATTTATTGGGTCTTACTGTCTTCGTAGCCGAGATACAGGGTGTTTTATGAATTTTGCCCGTTTCTTTCAGATGCCATATCAAACGAACCACCTATTATATTTTCTTCATATCTGGCAAATATGTTCTTAATTGAGAGCTCAAACGTATCATGCAATAACAGGGTGTTTTAATGAATTTTGCCCGTTTCTTTCTGAGGCCATATCAAACGAACAACCCGGCATATTTTCTTCATATTTGGCAAATATGTCCCTAAGTGAGAGCCCAAACACCTATAATGCAATAACCGCCTTGAAAATCCAGGTCCAGGTTGATAAAATATTATGAATCGTTTGAATCCTCGAAACAACACCCTTTACATCGGAATTTTGAAAATCTGTTTTAATATTCGGAAACACCACTTAAAAACTGACAAACTGAAAAATGTTTTTAGGAACTTGGATACCTGAAAGTGATTCGAAGTGACTTTTAACTATGAATTATGAAAAATATTGAATTCATAATTATTTCAACATTACTTTGTAATTTATTTTCACACTGATTTTCCTTTTCATAGCTGTATACTAATTCAGTTTCTATTTATTGAGAATTGAAATGAATAAGGTTGATATCGTATATTTTGAAACAATTAGGAACAAAAAACATAATAACGAAATAATAAGAAAATTACTACAAAAACGGGTCGAAATGTCCTCCATTTTGATCTGAACATTTTCTTGCTCGTTTCAGAATATCTCGAACTGCTCTCCGAATCACGTATTTAGATTGTTTTTCATTTTCTGGCTAGCCTCTTCTATTTTTCTAATTAGTTGATCCCGAGTATTGATTTCAGAGGAATAAACTAATGCTTTCATGTGACCCCAGCAAACCAAATTCTTAAAAACTTAACGTTTACGTTGAAAATTTGTTTAGTAATGAGAAACGACGAGAGAGTAACTCAAAAATAAAAAACTGAAATGGTATACAGCTATAAAAAGGAAAATCAATGTGAAAATTAATTACAAAGCAATGTTGAAATAATTATGGATTCAATATTTTCATAATTCATTGTTAAAAGTCACTTCAAACCACTTTCAGGTATCCAAGTTCTTAAAAACTTAAATAAATTTGTGCAGTAAAACTGTCTGCGCGAAAATTTGAATTTCACGTCTCAGTTTAGTTTCTAGTGGTGTTTCCGAATATTAAAACAGATTTTCAAAATTCCGATGTACAGGGTGTTGTTTCGAGGATTCAAATTCATAATTTTTTGATGACCTGGACCTGGATTTTCAAGGCGGTTATTGTATGATACGTTTGGGCTCTCAATTAGGAACATATTTGCCAAAGATGAAGAAAATATACCGGGTTGTTCGTTTGATATTGCCTCAGAAAGAAACGGGCAAAATTCATAAAACACCCTGTATCTCGGCTACGAAGACAGTATGATCCAATAAATGAGGTATCTCCAGAACCGTCTTGGTGCCACCTATGCACCTGTGAAGTATTTACGTTTCCCAATGAAACAACCTGTATACTAATCTATACGTTCGCCAGCCAGATTTATGGTTTATTTAGGTACATTGATCGCTCTCCTTGTGCTCAAATTTATATTTGTAGTTGCATCACAACCACCCACCAACTCTAATCCCCTGCATTTAATGCCTAACAAAATTAATATGAACTTGAAATTCAAATTCAGAGAAGTAAGTCTGCTAGAAGTACGAGATATAATAGATAGTCTTAAATATAACAGAACCACGGACTATTCTGGATTGTCAGTGGCCCTAATCAAGAAGAACATTAACACACTAGTTTCTCCACTTACAAAATTAATCAACCAGTGCATAAATGAGAGAATATTTCCTGACTGTCTAAAACTTGCCAAGATAATTCAAGTCTACAAAAGAGGAGGAAAAAAGATTGTAGAAAACTTTCGCCCGATATCCATATTATTATTATTTTTGTTATTATTATAATTTGATTCGAATCAAGGACATGGTCCTGTGAGATTCAATATACATAAAGAGTATTAGTCATACGAGCAGTTGGGCACAAGAGAAGTACATAGCAGTGTTTAACAGACATATAGAAACAACCAAAATATGTAGGAAAAGAAAAACAAGAAAATAAGGAACAATGATGAAAGCAAATATATTCCAGCGTGATAAAAAAAAAAACTAAATATCGTCATATCGATTTTTAAAACTGTTTATAGATGGAGCATTCACAACACTAGGCGGAAGGGAATTCCAATATTCAAAAACCCGATTGGGGAGGAAATTTCTCCTCGCAGTGGAATTGAATCGTTCCTTCTTCAGCTTCAGGTTGTGACCGCACAACCGAGTATCACAGTTTAGTGAGAAAATGGAGCATTAATCAGCGTTGATGAAACTGTTAAGGATGCGGAAAGTCATAATGAGGTGGCCACGAAGCTTGCGCCGTTCGAAAGTGTCGAGGTTTGCGATAGCCAGTCGCTGCTCGTACGAAGGCCTTACCCGGCCGAACGACATACGTGTGGCAGATCGCTGAACGGACTCCAGCAAATGACGATCGCGCACTAGCCCGGCACTCCACACTGGACCCGCGAACTCCAAAATTGGTCTGATGTAGGTTGTGTACAGTTTGACCGCCGTGGAGAATGATAACCGGGAGAAAGATTTATGCAGAAGGTACATGGATGAATTAGCCCGTCTGCACACCGAAGCTATATGACTGGACCAGGTCAAATCAATCGTCACCATCACTCCCAAATCAACATGGAAATCGACACTCGATAGGGGGATATCATCAATTCTGTACTGGAGTTTTGGGTTTGACCTGCCGATATGCAACACGACACACTTCGAAATATTCAACGGAAGCAACCAGGTTCGACACCAGCTCCGCAACTCGTCCAGGTCACGTCGAAGTTGTTGAAAACCAGTGCAGGGGTCAGCATATATTTTGGCGTCATCAGCGAAGAAAGAACTTGGCGACCTCAGAAGGCAAGAGATGTCAGCGGTGTACACCAGAAACAACAGTGGGCCAAGTACGGATCCCTGAGGAACACCACTCAAAACTGACCGACCAGACGAATAAGCGCCACCAACCCGAACACGAAAAGATCGACCGGTCAAAAATGCCGAAATCCAGCGAAGCAGCCTACCCCGAATACCGGAATGTTCAAGCTTTTGTAAAAGTCTGCGGCGCGGTACACGGTCAAAAGCCTTAGAAAAGTCCAAATATATCACATCCATAGATCTTCCACAATCGATCGCAGCAGACCAGTCATTCACGCACTGTAACAGGTTAGTTATTACCGATCGACCAGGGACGAAGCCATGCTGCTCTCTAGGGATTACATTGTTTGTCAGCAGGAACTCGGTCATGTGTTGGCTAATCATTGCCTCCATCAGCTTGGCAGCGACAGAGACAAGGCTTATCGGCCGATAGTTATGAGGGTCTAATTTGTCACCTTTCTTGAATATAGGTGTGATGCTTGCAGGTAAAACACCACTCTGCATAGATGATGTCATGATCCTGCTGAGAGGGGCAGATACGATGGAGCCACAGCTTTTCAGAAAGGACGCAGTAATTCCATCCAAACCAGGTGAAGTTGAAGAATCGGGACGGTTGATATATAATTCGACAGTTGACGGGTCCAAATTCAAACACTGGAGCGTTTCGCCAACTCGCTGGGTCAGAATGGGGGCAAAACATCATCGTTAGGCTCGTTGGTAAATACGGAAGTGAAGTGTGCATACCCAACAACTCACCAAACTCCACGTTATCAGCGCAGGTTGATCCATCAGGTCGCCACAGCAGTGGAGTAGCAACCTTAGAGTTGAGTGCGTTCCTTACATGTTTGAACAACCGCTTTTCGTTTTCACCACCAACAATGGACTCCTCGTATCTCCGTCGGGCAAGCGTCAAACTGGAAGATAGATGGTTGGAACATTCCCTGTGAGCTCTGTAATCCTCCGGACTGTGACTGCGACGGAAACGCCTCCAAAGACTGTTCTTGTGTTTGATCAGTCTTTGTTATATATAAATGATATGAGCTTTCAACATTGCGACTGTTTGTGCATCTATTGTGATGACACCTCCATTGTCATTGTTTCAAAATGTATGGAAAACCTTCTTCAAACGAAAGAACTTGCCCTAGAAGAGGTTGAAGAGTGATTTCGTAAGAACCTACTAAAATTAAATACGGAAAAAACAACAAGTTTGAATTTTGGTAGTAGACAGAATCGGGAGTATGCAAATTTTTTAGGCATAGTCTTGGATAATAGACTAGATTGGTTTTCACATGTAGATTTTGTATGTGCTAAATTATCTAAGATAATCTTTTTGTTGAGAAGATTGAAAAAATGTGGCACTCACGAAATGGTAAGAACTGCCTATTTTGCTAATTTTCAGAGTGTGTTGCAGTATGGTATACTCTTATGGGGTAATGCTTCAGAGGCTTCCAGAGTTCACATCCTGCAAAAAAAGGCCATTCGCATTATGTATGGGATCGGAAGAAGAGACTCATGCAGACCAGTATATGTGAAGTATGGAATACTTACCTTTCCTTCACTTTACATAAAGGAGTGTTTGAAATATACTCACCAAAGAAGGAACATCTTGATGCGGAATGGATCATGCCACTTTTTTGACACCAGATACAGGAACGACCTTATAACACCACTACACAAGAGGAAATATACACAGAATTTCTCGACCTACTGGGGAATCAAGATGTTCAACAAACTGCCGGCGGATGTGAGGAATCTACCGGAAAGAGGGTTCTTGAAGGGAATAAGAGATCTGCTCGTCAATAATGCTTTTTATTCAGTGGAAGAATTTTTGTGTTATAATTTGTAATTTGTAAATATTAGAGCTATATTTTGACTAACCATGTAAATTATTGATGGAAATAAATTACTTATTACTTACTTATTACTTATTACTTAAATGACCACTATCAATCCAGGGCTTGCATTGGTTGTGAAGTCTTGTTTTGACTATTGTATGTCTGGATATAGATGAGACCAGTTCGTGAAATGTGTCCCACATGGCGTCAGGATTTTTATCGGCGAATGAGAGATCCCAGTTCACCGCACTCAGCTCCCCAGAAACAGCCTCAAAATCTGTCACTTTATAAAAGAGCATCTTAGCTTTATTTGGCGGGCTAATGTTGACCTGGATGGAAGTAGTCAAAACCACATGGTCGGACCTGGCAACAGGAGGGTGGAACTGAGGAACCGTCAGAAGCTGTTCGTCACTGGCGAAGATCAAATCAAGAGTTGAAAGCATCTGGTTTTGTCTGAAGCGAGTTGGTTCTGTTACGATTTGAATTGAGTTGGAATTCATTATCATATCGGAGAAATTTGTTGCAGAGCTATGAGGATCAGCTGAATCTATCAGTGGCCATTTTATCTGTGGAAAGTTGAAGTCTCCGGCCAGAACTAAATTGGGTGTAGTGGCAGCCAATTGAGAGATATTCTCACACAAAATCTGGTCATCCACTCTGGAAGAATTTGGGGGTCTATATATACATGCAAGTGTTGTAGAGAAAGAACCCAATCTCAATTTTAACGCTAATGTGTCGATGTTGGGACACTCGAGGCAAAGCGTCGTGACCGAGAACGAAATGAGAAGCTCAGATTTAATATAAACGCACACCCCTCCGCCAGCGCGGTTCATTCTATCAGAACGCAAGATAGTGTATCCATTGATGTCAACTAGGGAATCAGGAATTCTAGAACTGAGCCAAGTTTCACATATGAAAATGAAAGACGTGTCATGAACGGGTTGGTCAGGGAAAGTTGACCAACGTTCATTTATCTCCGGTTGAGATGTTCTTTTAACCCCTGGAAGAACTGCTTTCCAGAGGTCTCGGGGAATTAATAATTATGTAAATTCACAAAGATGTTATGGGTGAGTCCGACCCGTCGCTTCAATGAACAGGTATTTTTAGTTCACTTTCTTTCTCTAGGGACAGGATTAGTTTACTGGATCAATAAAAGTCGATTTAAATTTTAAGACTAAATATAATAAAGAAAAATAAAAATATTCAAAATTACAATATCTCCGAAATCTCTATGATGACTGAACGGCCAAAACTTAAAAAAAAAACAAAAAATGTCTCAAATAACCTGTTATTCAATCAAAAGAAACAAAATACCAACTTTGAACTTGGGAGAATCGGGACTACTCAAATTAACATTTTTTTTTCATCGAAAAAGCATTCAAACATCAACAAATAGAATAAAGAATTAAATAGCCAAAAGACTTGCCCTTATCCCACGATGCTAGGTGAGTATTTTAGGCCCTGCCTAAACCTAGTTTCAATTTTTTCAAACTGTTCACTCGAAAACGTGTAATTTCTTATATAACACTTCACTCCCGATCCGCGAATTCCGATCTAACCTAATTTATTCCAAAACAGATTCTAAACTTCGTCCCAAAAAAAAATAATCCCTAATTTTCTATTTCTGACCTAAGTCTTCCTTTCTCAGAGCCAAAACAATCCCTTTTCCTGAATACTTAAAATCTTGAAAACTCACACATATACCAATTTACCATCTATTTAACTTATCCTTAACTTCAATATTACTCTGATATTGAAAAGAAATTGTTTTGCTCTGAGTCCGGTTTCGCGATCGACGTTCGAATTCTAAACCCTTCTCAATAAGAAACCCTAAGCGATACTGACTAAAAACTCAAGCCTCAACCAAATCGTAACCTCGTACTTATCTAAGACCGCCCCAACAATTGCCCAAGTTACCATGCCAATTAGATCATTGCTCAAAAAAAATTTTTCATCCTTCTTTAATCTTTCATCAGCAGAACCTACCTCGGCTTCAAACCAGATTTTTCTGTCGATCTCAGCAAGAAACATACTTCGAATATGCCTACAGCCTAACGAATTTTCTGCTATGTCATATGTGACCAAAACCCATTTACTGAACTTAGATAAGCTAATATTTAGTTTATTCGTTGTTATCCGTGAAAAATATATCGATTTCACCAACGTGGTGTCGAGACGTCTGGAGACGGTAATTAAGAAAAGCAATAATTGAAAAATAAACATCCGGCTTCTTAACTAAGATCGGTTTACACAAGTCGCGATCGCTCTTTTGAATTTAACGTATATTCCCTCTGCATACATAATAATTCCAATAGTTTCAATTATTTCCAAATATCCGATTTACGACATCACTCCCTTATCCGAAAAAGTTGTTGCATCGGATGCCATAACTTTTCCCTTACTTTAATCCTTATTAATGAAGTAGTCTTTCCTCTCCAGTTATTACAATAACTGTAACTCCTATATCAAAAATGGGACTAGCTCAAACTTATTCAAAATTTTTCATTCTTAAACTAAAACTCATCATTAACAAATATCAAACTCATTTAATAACAAATACAAAATAAAACTATAACCTCGTAACCAAACTTTTCAAAAGCTAATCTTCAAAAAAAACTATATCATTTCTACCTACTCCAAGGTCTTAAATTAAGTCTATGGTGGTATGTTTTCCGACATTATTCAATAATTCAAATTAAAATATTATTAACTCAAGAAACAAAAATCTAAATCTTAATACATAAACAAAACAACAAAACAAAATCCATCATATCAATTCAAAACAATTTTTCTCTCATCACTTCACTATCTCCAGCATGGAGTTTATTCACTTTTCGGGATTTCAAAATTTCACTATCGCGGCACTTCCTGGTTCCATAATACTGCTTCCTTAGGTTGTCTGGTGGAATGGTACTGTATTTCTTCCATGGATCTCATCTTCGTCACGGAAATAACCTTTTACTTCGACGTCCATCATAGTTCTGGTGATCTTCTCTTCTTCTTCTTGTTGACGATTTATTTCTCTCATAGAACTTAAGCTTCATAGACTGGCTAGCTTTATTTTCCACATAACAACTTTCATATAAGGACTGGCGGTAGTATGATTCCAAGGCCATATTTAATCATACGATATGCAACGTTGAATACCATTAGTCCATTCATAAATACTCGACTATCGGTGAGGGAGCCATTTCTCCCAAATTAAACATACTCGTCGTCCAACGACGTCTACTGTACTGCTAATCCACTAGCATTCTTCAACCATTACATCTTGGTTTCAAGATTCAGGATTCTCTGAGTATCTTCTTCATCCTCAGTTTCATCGTAATCCCATCTTCTTCTTCACCCATAATATAATCTTCTTCAGTCAACATATCTTCTTCCTCGTCTTCTCAGTTTTTTTCTAAAGCTTCTCTTTATCTAAAGCCCATTGATTGATCAACTCTCTAACCAGTTCATCGAAAAGGTTATCGTCACTTCATGATGTCATTTCAGTTTTGGACATTAACATACACAATTGGAAGTAAGGTCATTCCGTTAACTAGGATTTGATCCATCCATCTTCCTGAAGTTACCTCCATCTTTCGTTGTAGACTTCTTCTTCAATTCGCAAATTTTCATAAAATATTACAAAAAAAATATAATCTGTGCATTATTTAGTTCTCACTAGATATCATGATCTCCCTTAAAATTTCGTAATCAATCAAAATTAAAAAAACTCAAACCAACTAATTATATGAACATAATCACCATAAACGTTCAAAGAATTCAGCAAAAAAAAAAATATTCCATATATTTCACTGTCAAACCCTTGGGTTGAATGTCTCCTTTATATTGTCTCAAATTATCCATTCTGATTTCCAAATAAAACTCTATAAATTTCCCTTCGTTTTTCCGAAGCCTAACATAATAAAAACAAAAATATAGAATAAAAATAAGACATCCTTATCCCAAAACGAGGACCCTTTATCCGGTAGTGGCTTCCTTGAAAGAAGGAGCCACTAGAATCTCACGTTGGGCAGGGTCAACTCAATTCCCTGAGGGACCTGTGTCCCACGTTACCCGCAAATCTAATATAATCAATTCATTCTTCTTACTTTATTCTATCGTCATTCCAAATTTTTAATATCCATTTACTTATTACTCCATAGAAATATTACGCTATAAATCCGCCTTACTTTATTCTGTCTTCGCCGTCGTTCCAAATATGTAATACTCATTTCCGGAATAAACTATTAAATATAACCAAAAAAAAAAAATCTCATTTAAAAAAAAAAAAAAAATTGAAACATCCATATTCCAAAATGGGGACTCTATATCGGGTAGTGGTTTCCTTGGAAGAAGGAGCCACTAGAATCTCACGTTGGGCAGGGTCGACTCAATTCCCTGAGGGACCTGTGTCCCACGTTACCCGCAAATCTTGTGAAATCCTACATTAAACTCATCTAACGATTCTTCGTTCGAAATTTTTAGTGAAAATACGTCATAAATCCTAAATTAAAAAAAATTTATCATCATTACTCAGCACCTTTGGTGTCTTGATTCCATAAATTAAATCCTCAAACAAATTCATAATATCCAAATTACTTCATATATTTCCTCAACTATTTCAAAGTCAAACCGTTCTAAATAAATAATTTCTACTTTCATTTCGCTATACTTCTCTAATAGAAAAAAAAAACGATTCATCAAAATTTACCAATACTATCAATATTTTACGCAATATTCGAAATTCAAAAAAAATAATAAATAAGCATCCATAAATCATCAGACTCAAGCAAAATTTTTCGAAATTTCCGTTACTAGTCCAAAATTCCCAAAATTTATCAAAATATGAATAATCTATATTACAATGGATTTATCTGTAGGTACCGTTTCCTATTAGTCCCAACCCCATCGATCCGGTGGGCGACGTAATCTATTCGATCTACGTAGAGGGATTTCCTCCTCCTCTATTTCCTCGCTTTCCTCTTGTTCCTCAATTTGCGCTCGGTTCCACATCGGAATCATCATTGGTGAAAATTCTCTTATATCAGTACGTTCCTCATCTGACTCGGTGTCGCTACCGTCAGCATCTACTTTCTCCGAACCGTCGGGTTCTTCTATATCCGTCTCAAATTCATTTCTACCTCTATAAAGTTTCAATCTATTTACATGAACGACTTGTTCACCCCCGCATTTTCTTATTCTACACGTAACTGGACCAAGAATTTCCACGATTCTATAAGGTCCTACCCAGGGTTTCGCCAATTTCTTTGATATTCCCTGTTTTACCGCTATTTCCTTCAAATAAACTAATTCTCCTACGCAAAATTGAGGATCCACCGTATTTTTATTAAATTTCTTAACCCTATCTGTTTTCACTTTTTTTGTGGTCTGATACACCTTTCTATATCCTCTTCTCAATCTCTCCGTTAATTCCGCTGCGTAATTATCGTCATAATCATACCTAACTCTATCAGATACTATGAAACTATCTGTAGGCAATACTTGTTCTCTACCGTGCATAAGGAAAAAGGGACTATACCCTGTTGATGAATGAATATTTCCGCGATACGCCATGACTACAAAAGGTCCACTGGTCCCAATCTCTTTGATCACTACTTATAAAATGAGATAACATATCTTTTAATACCCTATGCATACGTTCAATTTGTCCGTTCGTAGTCGGTGCATAACTCGATGTCTGAATCTTTTTAATTCCTAAAATTTTACATACTTCTTTGAACAAACTTGAGGTGAAATTTGCACCTTTATCGGTTAATAATTTTTCTGGTGTACCATGTCTCACAATAATATTTTCTACAAATGCCCTAGCAATCGTATCGGCTTTTTGATCCGGTAATGGTATAGCTTCTATATATTTCGTAAAATAATCCTGGAACGTTAACAAATGTGGCGGCTTCTCATAAAGCCCACATAGCAACAATAATAAACACAACACTCAGTGGCCTAGAGGCTAAGACTGTGTTCTCACTCACCGAGATGCAACAAGGTCCCGGGTTTGAGTCCCGGCGGCTCCCGATAATAATAAATTCCCCAAGCGTGTGTGACACGGCACACACAATTATACCAAAGTCACACTGATGAGTCCGGTGTGTGTGCCAGGGACGAAACGCATAAGTAGGTATACGTGAAATCCTACACAAATATCGATTTCCATTAAGAGAAGTTACAAAAGGCCCTACTATATCCAAAGATGTTAATTCCCAAGGTTTGGTAGTCGGTGTGAAATGTTGTAATGGCGCTTTCTTATGATGGGGAGATGTTTTTCTTTCATTACAAGTCTCGCAACTTTTACAATAATTTATTACCTCTGTTCTCATATTTGGCCAAAAAAATCTTTTCCTCAAACTACTCAATGTTCTCTGTTATCCTTGATGACCCGCCATAGGTGAATCATGAAGATCCCGTAGGACTTTTCGCACAAATTTCCGTGGTAAATTAACTTATCCCCATCTTCCTCTGTTTTATAAATTATACTATCTTTCGAAAGATAAAAATTACCGTCGATATCTTCTCTTCCTGAATTGAAATTTAACCGAACCCCTTGACAATAAGGGTCATTTTCTTGAGCATTCCTTAGTAATTCTCTATCCCATTCCGGCTCTAAATGTTCATTTTCTTTAACATGAATAATAATAATAATATTAATAATAATAATATTTATTTGCTCCATCAAATAAGTTACATGGAATGTCAGGATATATATAGACAATAATATATAACACGAGTTAAATGTACACAACAAACACTGTTATAAGTTTAACAAACAATGAAAATAAACATTTAAAAAGTACGATCAAGGAATTCTCGCACAGAATAAAAACAATTATCCTTCAAAAAAGCTTTCAACGAATGCAAGAACTCTCTCCCTCTCAGATCTTTCAGACAGTCTGGTAACCTATTGTATATCTTGGCACACATATAATTTGTGCTTGATTGGGTTCTCGTGAGACGATGATGTTTAATCAGTAGATGGTCCCTGTGCCTCGTTTCATAACAATGAAAACTTCCGAGAGTTTTAAAGTCCGAATTATTCTCTACCACATATTTCATACATGCGAGGATGTAAGCAGACGGCACAGTCAGTATTCGCTCCTGCTTAAACAAATGTCTGCAACTTGTTCTGGTTGAGACTCCACACAAAGCGCGAAGAGCCTCTTTCTGTCTCAAAAAAATCCTATGTGCAGCAGAAGAACATCCCCACAGAAGTATACCGTAGGTGGCCACGGATTGAAAGTTGGCAAAATAAGTAATTCTACAGACATCAGCCGAGGAGACTGCTCTCATCCGCCTTATCGTATATATGGCCGTAGACAACCTTCTTGATAATTCGGACATATAGGGTTTCCATGAGAGATTTCTGTCGAATATTATACCTAGTAATTTAATCTGTTCTGCATCGTGATCCCCGTGGCCTCCGAATCTCAGAATCTGGGTTTTATTCACATTTAATTTCAAACCATTTGCAGAAAACCATCCCTGTGCAGCCAGCATAGACATTGAAGATGCATCTCTCAGTAACTCCACAGAATCGGCTCTGTTGAACAAATTCGTATCATCAGCATAGCGTACAGTCGCACTGACAGGGACATTCAGAGGGAGATCGTTCGTGTATATATTAAATAATACTGGTCCCAAAATTGAGCCCTGTGGAACCCCACGCTCTGTAGTATAGGTTGTTTTTTGACCCTTCCAGTCAACAATATTCATTCTTCCCTGAAGGAATGACTGAAAGATAGAGAGTGCCGTGCCACGAATTCCATAATACTTCATCTTGTTCAGTAGGATCTCCCCCACCACACTGTCAAATGCCCTCGAGAGGTCACAACTCAGCACTTCGCATTGATCTTTATCATCTAGGGCCTTTGTTATTGATTCTAATAAGCTGGTCAATGCAGTAGTAGTCGATTTTCCAGAAGAAAAACCATGCTGATCCTCACTTAGGACATTTTTACTCTTTAAAAATGCTATTAGCCTTCTCTTTAGGAGTTCTTCGAGGATTTTCGAGAAGACGGGCAGAATGGAAATGGGCCTGTAGTTGTCCGCATCATCGGCATCTCCTTTTTTGTGGAGTGGTAAAACTCTGGCCATTTTTAAATTCTCTGGAAATATTCCCTGTTGCAGACACTGATTGAAAATTTTACTCATAATATCTGCCACATATGGAAAAATCCTTTTTAATAGCAAGGTATTCATGCCATAAATGTCTTGCGTTAATTTTCCCTTGAGACCTTTCACAATACTCTGGAGTTCAGCCACGTCAGTTGGAAAAATGAACATTGAGTGGTCGTTAATCTTCTTTCTCGACATGTAGTTCTTGAATAGAATGGAGTGGTCGGCATCCGATCCATGGAGAATCTGATTTCCACTATCTCCAATATCAGAGAAAGATCCTGCCATATCATCAGAGGACAACTGGGACTGCCCGGTCCCAGTGCCTCTTCCTCCCGTCTCTCGTTTTATAACCTTCCATACAGCTCTCGATTTATTTTCTGCACCACTTATGAATTCGCTGTTATATTTTTGTTTTTGTCTAGTGTAGCTTTCTCTTAGACATTGCTTGAGGTGTTTAAGAGCTGTTTGGAGCATTCGTCCCTCCTGACCCAGTTGATGGTTTCCGCTGAGTCAATGGCTGATTTCAAGGTTTTACTTTCATCCGACTCCATATATCTCTTTCTATGCGTGTTATTCGAACAGTATTTAATTTCTATCTCAGGAAATGAAGCGCTAAAGCAGCGTTGAAAGGCCTCATGAAATTTATTGTAACTCCTCTCAGCCTCAGCATCCATCGTATTATCCCACTGAGTCGCCGCAATTTGATTTTCGAACCTTGACATATTTTCGTCATTGATGAGGAATTTTATATTCTTGACATCGTTCTTCTGAAGTGCAGACGTTATCAGTTTTAATTCCTGGACCCGGTGATCTGATAAATGCACATTCAGTGTTTCGGTACTATAAGAAAATGACTCTGTGTTGAGAAAGATGTTATCTATGCAGGTCTGAGATCTCCTCGTCACGCGACTAGGCTCACTGAACACTGGATTTAGGCCATACGATTCCAACAGGTCAACCAGACTGTCCTTGTCACTGCTTGGTTTGATAAAGTCAACGTTAAAATCGCCTGTTATTACTATTTCATACAATTTATTACTATTCAACCTGTCTAGTACTTCACCTAGCGCTGTCAAAAATATCTGAACATTTCCTGCTGGAGGTCTATAAACGGATAATAGAACTAATTTTTCATTCGGTATTCTCACTGCCGCCATTTCAATATGATTCTCCACTGACAACTCTCTGACAAAAGGAACTCGGGAAAATTTAATATTATCTCTTAAAATCACAGCGGCTCCACCATAATTTGAATTCCTTCTACAGAAGTAATCTGCCACCACATACTCCTCAAGTCCCAATCGTTGAATAACATCTTCCGAGACCCAGTGTTCTGTTATACAAGCAACCGATATTTTCCTTTGTCTCAATATAGATAAGAACAAGTCAATTTTGTTGCGAATTGATTGTAAGTTAGAGTTTGTTACAATAAAGTATTTCTCACTAGAAATTTCCGATTCTTTCTTGTCTCCGAAAAGGAAACTTGAACTTTCTCACTGTTATGTTCTCTGGCCAGTTTTCGCCTTTATAGATGTCCTCGAGTAAGGAGATATTCGCACCTACCTTGAAAGAAATACTGGAGGCACCTTGTCGAACTGGTAGGGTCTCCACAGTAAAAGGTTGTCCGGGAAATTTTGTTTGAAGATGTTCCATTATTTTCTCTTTCGGCGTTTCGATACTTGCACGACCTACCCATATCCAAGCCTTCTTCTCCATGCCACTGAAAGGTGCAGTGGACATTGTACCCTTTACTATTACTTCCTTTCTTGGTCTATTTCCACGTAACGTAGAAAGTGTCGATGGTTTTGGGCGGATGCTAACATCTTTCTGCTTTGCAGAAACCACTGGTGAATTCCGTGATATCAAGGAATTTTCTTTATAATCGACAACCGAACTGCCATCTGAAATTTCCTTAACATTTTCTTCAGTTTCCGTATCTACCACAGATGTAGTTCTCGGGTTTTTATCATTCAACGTTAACAGACAGGAACCATTAGTACGGTTCAAATCCTCCTTCATAGGTGGCACTAAATTCGATGTATTATTTTCAATTTTCTCTAGAAGTGAATTATAATTTTTGAGTAATTTTACTTTATCGTGTAATTCAGTAATCATTTTACTCTTCTCTTCCAGTAACAACTTCAGATAAACCACTTCGTTGTTTTGGCAATTACCTCTGTAATTATTCACTGTATTGAGCTTTTCGTTTTCTGAAGAATTTTCCACTTCATCAACTGTAATACTTTCATGATTTATAGAATTTTCAAAGCATATTTCATTCAGGTTGACTAATCGTGACTTCAGAGATTGAATTTCCTTTTCTTTCTCCTCGAAAACACATATTTTGGAGGTTATGTTGTCACAACAAAATATTTTTCCATTTTCATCCACATACAATCCATTGATTTTAAGAATGCAGCTCGGATGAAAAGAACTTCGACATTTTTCACAGGTCACATAATTTTTCACCTCCTTTACACATCTTTTGCAAACAGATTCTGCAGTGTTGTTTACTCGTGGCGCCATTTTATTTATTATTCATATAGATTATACTACCTTACTACCTGTATACAGGGTGGCCACTTTTCCAATGGGATTTTATTGGTAACTTTTAAACCATAAGAGTTAGAAGGTCGGTCAAATGGAGAAAAAGTTGCATGCATAGAAGCATTATCATGCAGTTCAAAAAAATCGAGATTATCAGGCCGGTTATTGAGATATCATAAGAAAAGTAAATTCTGTCATTTTGATTTCTCTTCTTTTCCCACTTTATTTCGAATATTATCAAAAAATGTTACGGGAATTCTTTATTCGACAGTAAATTGTTCTCAATTTGACGTCATCAGATTTTGTTTCCAACGTTTCGTGCTCTCTGGGCCACCCTCAACCTCAGTTTTTTCAATACGGATCTGTATATTTTATGACACTTTTCGAAATAACTTTCAACGCTGAATTCAACGATATATCATACAATGTCATTCAAAGTTGATTTTCAGGTAATTTTGACCCTTATCCAATTTTCTTTGGGTCAGATCTGTAGTGAATGCAAATTATCAAAAACTGCTGTTAATAAAATAGTCAAGAGACGCGAATACAATGATTTTAAGGTTGAATACCAAGCCTTGCAAAACTTATATCGTAATGATATCAAAATAAAGTTCGATTCTGTAATTTGTTTCAACGGAACAAATGAAAAATCCAACAATAGTGATTTCTCGCGTGAAGATTGAGAATGTATTGGAAGGTATTCAAGGAGACGAAATAAGAAAATGTATAAGAAGTATGGGTTCCAGAACCGTTAAGTGCATTTTACAAAATGGTGGACATTTCGAACACTTACTTCATTCATATTCATTTACTTTCGAATAATCATTCGATTTTTCTTTCATTAAATGATAATTCGTTTAATTATTATGAATTGAAATATGTAAATAATTATAACTTGTTTCTTAAATTGATTCTAATATGTTCCATTTAGTTCAAGATGAGTAAGATGATTTTCTCATCGAAATGTATTGCATGTTGTTAATTAAACTAAAGGTACCTCAATGTAATACAGATCCGACCCAAAGAAATTTGGATAAGGGTCAAAATCACCTGAAAATCAACTTTGAATGACATTGTATGATGTATCGTTGAATTCAGCGTTAAAAGCTATTTTGAAAAGTATCATAAAATATGCAGGTCCGTATTGAAAAAAATGAGGTTGAGGGTGGCCCAGGGAATACGAAACGTTGGATACGAAATCTGATGACGTCAAATTGAGAACAATTTACTGTCGAATAAAAAATTCCTGTAACATTTTTTGATAATATTTGAAATAAAGTGGGAAAAAAAGAAAAATCAAAATGACAGAATTTACTTTTCTTATGATATCTCGATAACCGGCCCTGATAATCTCGATTTGTTTGAACTGCTTGATAATGCTTCTATGCGTGCAACTTTTCCTCCATTTGACCGACCTTCTAACTCTTATGGTTTAAAAGTTACCAATACAATCCCATTGAAAAAGTGGCCACCCTGTATATTCGTACCTGAATATCCGAATTATAAAATATAAATTTAATCATTTCCGATACTTTTTCCCATTCTAATTTGTCAAGGCCGCACCCTATCATCGGCATGGCTAAATATCTATCTTCATTCTTTTCGCAACAAACCTTTAAATTTCGAAGTGCATTCCATATTCCTCTATATGATGATTTTTCGTAATAGCGATCTTTCATTACCATATAATAAATATTTCTTTCTGGAAGATTTAACTCTGCCACTTCCCCTATATTTTTATTTTGTTGTTTAAGCATTCCTACTGAACCAAAATTTTGTTTAAATAGCAATGCGATCCCAGCCCCCATAGCCAAATCTTTAGATACACAATGGGCCAATGCCCAATTTTCTAAAACTGAAAACAAATTTTCCTCTTTGATTGAAAAATTTTTCATTTCTGGGATCGTATGTAACCGCTTATATTCTTCTAATTCATCTTATTCCATATCTATAAAATTGTCATCGTTACAATACATCCGACTCTACGCATCCGCATTTCCATGTAATTTTCCTTGTCGATGAATAATTGAAAAGTCATAATCAGCTAAAGTAAATGCCCATCTAGCAAGTCTAGATCCAGGATCTATCAAAGTAAGAAGCCATCTCAACGGTCGATGGTCGGAAATTACCGTGAATTTTCTTCCGTATAAATAACATCTGAATGACTGAATTCCAAAAATTACACCAAAAAGTTCTTTCTCTGTTGTTGAATAATTTAATTCTGCCTTTTTGAAATTTCTGCTTGCGAAGGCTATTGGCCTCTCATATCCATCTCTTAGTTGACTTAATACCGCACCTACTCCTAACCCCGAAGCATCTGTTGCTACAATAAAAGGTTGACTAAAATGCGGAAAAATAAGAATTTTATCCGACGTTAAAACATATTTCAATTTTGATATAGCATCCAAAACTTCCGAAGTAATTTCAAATTTTACATCTTTTTTCGTTAAATTAGACAAAGGAGTTATTAATTCTGCTGCATTTGGAATAAATCTTCGATACCAATTTATTAATCCTAAAAATGACCTCACTCCTTTCACTGTTTTTGGAATAGGAAAATTGTGGATAGATTCTATCTTTTCGGGATCTGGAAGAACACCATTTTGTGTAATTATGTGACCTAAATATTTTACTTTTTTCAACAAAAACTGACATTTCTTCAGCTTGAGCTTCACATTCGCTTCTTTCAATCTATCGAAAACCTTCCTTATCCCATTCAAATGATCTTCCTTTCCAGGCGAATTGAAAATAATAATATCGTCTAAATAAACCATACAAATATCATTTGTAAGCCTTGTTAGCATAATATTCATGAACCGTTGAAATGTAGACGGTGCATTTTTCAAACCGAACGGCATCTTCGTATACTCATAGTGACCTTGAAAGGTACTGAAACCCGTTAGAGGTATATCTTTTTCCTCCATATCAATTTGATGATAAGCTTCCGCCACGTCAATGACCGTAAACAACGCTTTCG
Source organism: Harmonia axyridis (assembly GCF_914767665.1). Lineage (NCBI taxonomy): Eukaryota > Metazoa > Arthropoda > Insecta > Coleoptera > Coccinellidae > Harmonia > Harmonia axyridis. The sequence goes on from NC_059508.1 coordinate 7,403,378, forward strand.
TTCCCGACTGATAATACTCAGTTTTCGTAACATTATTAAGTCCCCGATAATCGATACACATTCTTATTTTTTCTTCTCCATTCGATGATTTTTTTATAATTAAAACTACGGGAGCGGACCATGGACTAAATGAAGGTCTAATTATTCCTGATTCTAATAATCGATCGATTTCCTTTTGTAACACTTCCCTCTGATGATAGGGAATTCTATATGGAGCTTTACAAATTGGTTGGGTCCCTGGTTCTAACGTTATACCGTGTTTCACCTCAGTAGTACTAGTCAATTTATCATTGTCGTCCAAAAAAAGTTCCTGATATTCTAAAATGAGTTTCTTAAGTTCTCTCTGTGTATCTGCACCTAAATGTCCGAAATCAAATCCGCTAAGTTCCCAACCTTTCTCTTTATACGACCTATTAATTGACCTTTCCGTTTTTCTTTCTCGTTCAATACTTCGCAGGACATGAGTTTAGCAAGTTTTTGTCGTTTTTCTAATGTAATTTCCTCATAAGATATATTTACTGCTCGAATCCACAATTTTTCCGATTTTTTCATCAAACAATTTGCAACGTAAATGAATCCAATACTTTGCTCCAATGGTTCACATACTAGATCTGTCCCTTCTATATCTCTTTTCAATTTTGCTGGTACTAAAGCTTCCGTACGCGCTGGTAAACTAACCCTTTTTTCCGAAATAATGCCCGTCTCCCAAATTTTATTCTCCTCATAATTTCATCATAATCAAGTTTTCAGTTATTTCCTCGTATTCCTTTCGATTATCAATACCCATTGCGTTTTGCTTCGAAATTTCATTTCCATGAATTTTTTTCTGACCCCTTTCTGTCATCCCTATCGCTTTGTCAACCCTTATTTCTTCGATTTCGTTCGGACGTCCACAATTTGAACATTCGTTTCAGGGGCACCTTGACGCCACCTATTCATTTCAATGAATTATTCAAACGATCATTTTCGTATAACATAGCGCAATATGTTAACGGCATACCAATGGATGTCAGAGCTATTACTAATAAACGCCTTTTCAGAATTTCACTATTCAACTTGTTGTATGATGAACAGATAGGGGTTTTGACAGGGTAGATAAGATTTTTTTTTTTATATGGTAGATTTATGAAATGATATATATGTATATATTTTTTTTCTTCAATTTGTATATCTACAAATGAGATTTCATTTGTTTTTTTTTTTGATAGTTGGTTTTTTTGTTGTTGTTTTGGGTGGATTTTGCATCGGCAATGCTGTGGATCAATGGTTGGATTGAACAGGGCACTTCTTGAGTGAACTGAATCTCGCCTTTTCCTAGCTTGTTTTTTTTTTCTGTAATATCATATTTGTAAACTGTAACTGAAGGAATAAAGACCTTTATTATTATTATTATTATTATATCACTATCTGACTGATTAATCCCTTCTCGTTTTGAAAGACCCTTTGTTTCAAATTCCGCTATATTTTCCACTTGAATACCGATATCCCTCATCGCTAAATTTCCTTTCTCCACGTAATTTTCCGTCTGAGTACCTATATCCTTAATATTCGTCAACTTTCTGTCAACCTTAAATTTTTCCAAAATATCATCTGCAAAAGTCACCCTTTTCCGCACCTTATTAACTTGTATTTCCTCTTTCTTTTCCTCCGTATATCTATCCCCTGTATATATACCTTCGTTCAAATCTTTATTCAGAAATTTAACCTCTCTTCCCCACATAGTTACCGATGGTTTGTCTTCATACTTAATATGCGCTTGATTTTCCTTAAGAAAATACCTACCTAGTATTATATCAACGTTCCCTAATGTTTCATCATCCACTAATATAACTGTCCAATCTGTCCTAAATCTTTCTGCTATTGGACTTACAGTAATATTCGCCGTACCCCAGGTACGTAAATTATGACCTGATACGCTAGTTAGCTCGCAGTCAACACCGTTTTCATTGACCTCTTCTCTTGAAATCAATCATCTTTATACGAGAGACACCGCTGCCCCTGCATCTATTAAACAAACAAATCTTTCCGTTGATACTTAATTCAATCAAATGTGGTACGTCATGCATTCTTGCCGAATTTACTTCCGGAATAACCATGACCGTACGTTCCCTAATTTCTCTACTAGGTAGCCGCCCTTTTGGCGAACGCAATCCGTTCTGCCTATTTACATATTTGCAGCCTCCGTCCCGGCGGAGGACTTTGGCCATTGGAGTTTAAATTCTTTCTTTGTGGAAAGGGTGAATATTTTTGTTTTGGGATCGCACCCGTTGATGAACTATTATTTGACCTATTAAAATAATTATTTCCAAAAGAATATCGCCGGTCTCTTCCCTCGGCCCCTTGAGATTTTTTACTTTCATTTTCATCTCTTCTATTCTCATCCTCATCTCTTCTACTTTCGTTATTCAAATTTTGTCTTTTACTTAGCCCAACTTTTCGGGCATTCCCGGGACATTCTCTCGCCCAATGTCCCAACTTATTACACTGAAAACAAGCACCTTGAATTTGTTTTCTTGAATTATCATTATTCCTGCAATCTCTCGAAAGATGGCCCAACCTGCCACACGCGAAACATTTTTTTTGAAATTTTTGTCCTCCGTTCTCCCGATTTATCTGAATACTTTAACATACTTTCGCTGAATGACCCTTCTTTTCACAAAACTGACACCCTTCTTCTGATTTTATTGTCGATATTTTCATATTAGTTAATCTTCCCTGTAACATTCTATTTGTTGTCTCATGCAAAATGACCAATTCTTCCGCTTTTTCCAAATTTAAATCTTTTTCCCGTAATAATAATATTCCGATCTCCCTCATTACATCTTTCCGTAATCCAATTTTGAACTGATTCAGAATCAAATCTTTATTTTTCTTTCGCAATCCTATTTCTTCATCCGCTTTTGCCCCGGCTAAATATTCATTTAATAATTCTGCGCCAATAGTTTTTAATCTGGTACAAAATGTAGTTACATCCTCATCTTGTCTTTGTATACATCTACTCAAATTCCACTGACATTCCCCCGGTAATTTTTGCGACGTAAATTTTTCAGATAGTCTCAATTTTAATTCTACCTAAGTTAATAAATTTAAAGTGACATCCGATTTGAAATAGCTGTATGCTTCGCCTACCAACTTCAGTTTCAATAGAGTGAGGGTTTCGTCCTCACTCCATCCCTCCAATTTTGCCCTTAGTTCCAATTTGTCAAAATATCTCAAAACTTCTTTTCCTGAAAAATTTTCCAAGGTAGTCGACATCATTCCTAGCGAATAACGTTGCATTTTGACTATTGCCGGATTCACAGGTGGATTTCCGCCTGGCGCATTAACCGAACTTGAAGTAGCGCTATTAATAGTACCAGGTAGAGGAGGCGTAATCGAAATTTTTAATTAAATTTGAATATAAAAAAAAATAATAACAATGATACAACCAACGCAATATTTTACTGTTACCCTTATAAATTTGGTATCCCACGTTGATCAACTGTCTGACCTCTACCTGAAAATCCCTAAATTTCTTTCTAACACCGAAAACTGTAAATTCCAAAACTAGCACAAACCCGACTTCAATGTCTACTTGAACTCTTTTTCAAATTTTGAAAATTAGAGTATAAACCAAAACTAACTTAAAAATGATTTTATAGGAAAATCACTTCAATTAAAAAAAATGTCTCAAAACAAATACCCCTAATGAATTATGAAAATTATTCATTTACTTCTAGTTCTAGTTGATTTAGAAAATGAACATTCAACGAAAAAATCAACTAAAATATGATTCAGGCCGAACAGCTGATTTTCTGCAACTTCCTAAATAACATACCTAAATATAAAATTATCAAAATCCGACACACTCCTCCACCTCAACAAAAATTATATATTTTCACCCCTGATATGAAAAATAACAATACGCTCAAAATAATTCAAATTCCAAAATATCAATCATACACAAAAAATACAATGTCTATTCATCCGAAAGTCACCCAATTCAACAGTTCCAATCTTAAACTTTATTCTAATACTTCAATGTTATCAACCCTCAAAATTTCAACTACCAAAAATTACTTTTTTGAAAAATATCCGATCCCAGACAGAAGAAAAAATCAAGTATTATCTCTTAAGCTATCACCAATTTGTCATATTATCCCAGAGATACAAAAATCAACTAATATCCCACTAAGCTGTCACCTATTTGTTATGAACGGGTTGGTCAGGGAAAGTTGACCAACGTTCATTTATCTCCGGTTGAGATATTCTTTTAACCCCTGGAAGAGCAACTTTCCAGAGGTTTCGGAGAATTAATAATTATGTAAATTCACAAAGATGTTATGGGTGAGTCCGGCCCGTCGCTTCAATGGACAGGTCTTTTTAGTTCACTTTCTTTCTCTAGGGACAGGATTAGTTTACTGGATCAATAAAAGTCGATTTAAATTTTAAGACTAAATATAATAAAGAAAAATAAAAATATTCAAAATTACAATATCCCCGAAATTTCTATGTTGATTCAACGGCCAAAACTTAAAAAAAAAACAAAAAATTTCTCAAATAATCTGTTATTCAACCAAAAGAAACAAAATACCTACTTTGAACTTGGGATAATCGGGACTACTGAAATTAACATTTTTTTTTTCATCGAAAAAGCATTCAAACATCAACAAATAGAATAAAGAATTAAATAGCCAAAAGACTTGCCCTTATCCCACGATGCTAGTTGAGTATTTTAGGCCCTGCCTAAACCTAGTTTCAATTTTTTCAAACTGTTCACTCGAAAACGTGTAATTTCTTATATAACACTTCACTCCCGAACCGCGAACTCCGATCTAACCTAATTTATTCCAAAACAGATTCTAAACTTTGTCCCAAAAAAAAAAATCCGTAATTTTCTATTTCTGACCTAAGTCTTCCTTTCTCAGAGCCAAAACAATCCCTTTTCCTGAATACTTAAAATCTTGAAAACTCACACATATACCAATTTACCATCTATTTAACTTCAATATTACTCTGATATTGAAAAGAAATTGTTTTGCTCTAAGTCCGGTTTCGCGACCGACGTTCGAATTCTAAACCCTTCTCAATAAGAGACCCTAAGCGATACTGACTAAAAACTCAAGCCTCAACCAAATTGTAACCTCGTACTAATCTAAGACCGCCCCAACAATTGCCCAGGTTACCATGCCAATTAGATTCTGGGTCAAAAAAATTTTTCATCCTTCTTTAATCTTTCATCAGCAGAACCTACCTCGGCTTCAAACCATATTTTTCTGTCGATCTCAGCAAGAAACATACTTCGAATATGCCTACAGCCTAACGAATTTTCTGCTGTGTCATATTTGACCAAAACGCATTCACTGAACTTAGATAAGCTAATATTTTGTTTATTCGTTCTTATCCGTGAAAGATATATCGATTTCACCAACGTGGTGTCGAGACGTCTGGAGACGGTAATTAAGAAAAGCAATAATTGAAAAATAAACATCCGGCTTCTAAACTAAGATCGGTTTACACAAGTCGCGATTGCGCTTTTGAATTTAACGTATATTCCCTCTGCATAATAATTCCAATAGTTTCAATAATTTCCAAATATCCGATTTATTACAGACAGACTAATGTCCTCAACAGTTTATACGAAATCATCAAATTTTGCCAAAAGGGAAAAGGGAATTGTGTATTTCAGGGGATCCTCGAACGTATTTTATGGTGAGGTCGCATTCGCCAGCAGCAGAACGGCGCTGCATATCCTCCTTGAGTTCTCCAAGGTGTTTCAATTGAAAGGACGTTTTGTCATCTGTTATCTTGACACTACGCAGCTCTAGACACTTCAGTATCCTGCCCTTTTTGCGCAGCACATCTCTGGCCTCCATCTCGTCTCCCAAAACCACCTTCATAAGTGGCGGACGCTCCCCAGAGGAAGTTCTTCCCAACCGAATGATCTGCCGTGGCACGACTGTAGAGTCCACAGCCCTCAAAACTGCGTCAACCGCATCCGCATCGGCCCGCTCAAGCTCCTCTTCAGATCCCTCGACGACCGGCACACCACACAAAATAATATTTTTGCCGCGTCGAATTCGCTCAACAGATTCCGATACCGCTGCCTCGGTCATCTTTGAAGAATGAAAATTATTGAGATTATTAAGATTCTCGATCTTTTTATTGACGTCTCGAATCTCCTGTTCCAAAGTACCAACTCTACTAATAAAATCAATTTTTAAGGATTCAATAAGTGTTCTAAAGGAGGCCCTACACTATCAAGCGGCTTGATCAAATGCTTGAGCAAATTGATTGTATCAAGCGTGATTGATAATGTTGAAGCCCATTTGACGCTTGAACAAGCGTTGACGGTGATTGATAGAAAATTTGAATGACTCAAGCGGTCGATCAAGCGGCTTGATAGTGTAGGGCAATTTTCTTCAAGCATTGAGTCAGTCACTCTTTAGAAACCATGGCGTCAACATCCCAAACCGCGTCTCACTTCCAAACCGATCCAGAAAACTCGGAGCGGGAGTTTATTAGTTTATTGATTGATTTATATCGTGATTGTCCGGAGTTGTGGAAAGTAAAAAGTAAAGATTATTTCAATAGAAATAAAAAAAATTTCTTGGCCCATGCTCAAAAAGTTCCTGTAGTCCTCTGGTTCCGAATCACACAGGAAATTTAGGAGATGTTCATGAGTAAAGCGGTTTCTCATTTTGTACCCCTCCTTAGACCACCTTCTTTTCTTCTTTTCCTTTTTTTTCTGCTTCACGGCAACCAATGTTGTGATTAGGCCAAATCTGAATTCGACACCATTGTAACGCAAAAAGCGAAAGCACGATCGCAAAACTCACTGTTCCACTTCTCTGCTTCGACTGCCAAGAGAGTTTTGATCAAAAGATTGAAGTGTTGATTGAAGCACGCTTGAAGCTCCCATTAATCGGAGGTTCAAGCATTTGATCAAGCCGCTTGATAGTGTAGGGCATACTTTATATCCGACAATTGATCGAATTTCGTAGCATATTTATTGCATACGATCTTGATGCATATTATCTTGTTACGGGTGATACGGTCATCTTGAGGAAGGTCCGTGCATGCGACGTGCAGATGCTGCTTGCAGCAGTCGCAATGAACTCGTCGGTCCCCAGACGTAAATTGTTCAGAACAATTGGCGCAGACGCTCATGTTCTTAATTCTTATCGGTATGATATGAAGAGGAACGTGAGAAAAAGAAATTGAATGATGAATATTCTGCTTTCAAAAGTGTTTTCCTACCTTGATGGTGAATAGGAATCAAATAACAACACTCTGTAGAAGAGAACCATAGACAGTACCTGGTTAAACTTTCGAAATTTTCACAGTTGATAAACACCTAGAAAACTAGTAAATACTCGGGAAAACAACGTACACAAACCGCCTGACCGCTGGCCGTGACAAATTCCGATGACTATTTTCCAAGGTTGTAGAGAAAACTTTATATTTCCAAATAATGGAATATTTTGAATCAAATAATATGTTATTCTCAAATAAACAATTCGGATTCAGGAAACATAAAAAAACTTTGGATGCAGTTTATCAGTTTCTGACTTTTACACTGGAATGTTTCGAGAAAGGTTATCACTCACTGTCCCTATTCTTAGACCTGAGTAAGGCCTTCGATTGTGTTGGACAGTCAGTACTATTGGAGAAAATGAAACGGTATGGTTTTGAAGTAGAAAGCTGGGACCTTATGAGATCATACTTCGCCAACAGACGTCAGCGAGTGTCAGTCAAGGTATGTGGTCGCAGTGGGAGTCGGTGAATGTGGGAGTTCCTCAGGGCTCCATTTTGGGACCATTGATGTTTCTCATATTTGTCAACGATTTTTCTGACTATATATCTGATTTTGATCATCTTCTATGGGCGGATGATTCGAGTATTATGGTGGGAGGACGTGATATGTCTGCTGTCTGTGAGGACGTTCAGATTGCTGAACTGAGAGCCAAGAAATGGTTTAAAACCAATGGTTTATGTTGTAATGATGACAAGACAGAATACCTGCTTTTTACTTTGAGAAGGATCGCTGATGAGTCGTTGATGGGATCATCGAGGTTCCTGGGAGTTCATATGGATTCTTAACTGACGTGGAACGTGCATATTGAGAATTTAAGCACGAAGATTAGTAAAAATATATTCGTGCTGAGGAGATTGGTGGGAAGTGTATCATTGCCTGTGCTCAGAGGTGCATACAGTGCCCTATGTGAATCCCACATGAGAATCTGTGTTATATTGTGGGGACACAGTTCAGGTAGGGAACGCATTTTCAGGCTACAAAGAAAAGCTGTAAGGCTGATGGCGAATCTTGGATACAGGGATGATTGTGAGGCGGCGTTTAGGAGTTTGAGATTTGACATTTCCTTCACTTTTTATTTATGAGTGCCTTAAGTATGTTCACGTGAACAAAAATACATTTAACTACAATATAGATTTTCATGATCACAATACTAGAAGAGCTAATGATATAGGATCCGATTATGTGAGACTGAAGAAGTCGTACGTCGGCCCAGCTTTCTTAGGCCATAAACTTTTCAATAAATTATCATCGTCAACTCGAAATCTACCTGAAAAGATGTTTCTGAGAACTACCAGAGAATTCTTGATTGAGAAAGCCTTTTATAGCATTGAATCATTTCTTTCTGCCACTATTGAGCTGTGAATTTGAACTTTAATGTAACACATGACATATGTATATATATATATATTATTTTTTTGTAAGTTTGTCGTATGATTATGTTGTAGTTTTCAATCACTTTTTTGTCATTTGATATTTCTCTATTTTATTTTGACGTGTTTAAAGTATAAAAGGCACGAAATAAATTATTCACTTACTTACTTACATAGAAAAAACACAAAATGGCCTAAATCTCCGCAACTAATTATCTGATCGTCATGAAATTTTGCATGTATGATAATAGTCATCTCCAGAAGACTCGTACTCAATTCAATATTAATAGTTTGGATCATTGGGATGAATCTCTAGAACTTGACCAAAAATAATATTCGAAGTCATTCTGTTCCTTATATGAGCCGTTTTTTTATTTCAGTTTTGCTTTGCCATCTCATATAGGCGAGACAATATCAGGCAATATGAACTTCGAGCCTTGAATGAAATGGATTGCAAAAATTGGATCGAAGCCATACGAGACGCGAGGTGAGTCTACACATTTCTGTTTCATTGTCCCTCTTATTTATTTATTTATTTATTTATATCCCAACAGACCACAAAGGTCTCATTACAAGGATAAAATATCCTTATCCTCCATAAGGCTCAATTCTCGAGTAACGAAGAAAATTATGAAAGAATTGCTTGGAGTAATCCGTTCCATATTTCGGGGTTTAGATTTTTTTTGACAATTCTATTTTTACTTATCGAGCTTATTCTCTTTCTTTTCAATTCGTGAAACTTTTCCAGAAGTATATAGATATAGTATCATCTGGGATCATGGCTAAAAAACGGAATAGTGCAGGAAAAAATATTCCTGAGGCTGTATTATTTCTTTTTGAACGATTCGACTTTACTATCATTCGTGTTGGATGTATTGTTATTTGAATTGTATACTGATTTATATATTTCTGAAATAGTAATTAATTTATACTGAATTATACCTTTATTTCTTGAAGAGCTCTTCCCTTTCCCAATGTATACCTTCATTATTCACGTGAATTACCTCTATTTTGTAAGCTCATGCATTTTTCATTTCAATCTCTATGTACAACTGATGGAATAGATTATTTTCTTACTCCTTCTGTCGAAATGTTTTTCTTTCTGTTTCCCTTCCAAACTTCACAGTAGGTGAACCTTTTGTTTTGTGGAGAGTAAATGTTTTTCTTGATTTAATTCATTGTTATATTCGCCTTTCAGCTTCAACAAACTCCTATTGCAAAAGGAAGAACTAGAACAGAAACATCTCCACCTTCTTCAGATAATAGAATCAGAGAAAACTGCCAAATGGCAGTATACTCTGCAATGCGAAGACTTTGCCTCTGAAATAAAGAAACTTCGTGCAGAGGTAAACTGACGAACATTTTCCTCAGTTAGATGTCTGAAAAATTTCATTTTACTGAAATTGCTGAATTGCTGAATTATTCACTTTGTATTGATATTTCTGTGAATAATGATTTTTATTATTAATATTAAAATACCAGATGCTGATTCTCATCATTTCAACGAATCGAATGGGACATCGGTTTTTATCCTTTAAATATAGATCTGGATCGTATTTTCGGGATTTCTTTATTGACTTTGAATTTTGGTTTTGAACCGAAGCTACTATCAAAACTGGGAATTCTCAACAGCAATTTAATAAACAAATAAATAAACATTTAAAAAGTCACATAATGTTTCACGACTCATTAAGGTCAGTTCAGCATTTCAACATATTCATTATAAGCAACATTTCACTCAATAAATCCCAGGCCTGACGCACAGATGGCTTCACTAGTGCCATACATCTTTTTTCTCGTTAGTACCAAGCTTCAAAATATTTGTGCCAACATTGAAGAACATGAGAGGGAGTCTGGAGATGTTGATGGTTAAGTGACGCTACATTTTTTGTTGTTCGAAAACGGATTAAAACAAGTTTCGAGTATTGATCAAATATCAATTTTTTTTTGGAAGTAAATACTATGTAGGGAATAAAAAAAATCAGCTCTGAAGTGATTACCGAGGTGAAATCATGCTACAGAAAAATAAATTCGGCTTTGAAGTGATTACCGAGGTAAAACCACTTTTAAAAGCAAAGACGAATCTTTTTATAGAGAAAGTACTGATTATTTAGAGGAGCATTGTAGTAGAAGTATCCATGTTGAAGATGATTATTTCGATGAATAAAGTCGAGCTTTTCAGAAAAAATGTGTTTTTACTAGTTAACCTTAGGACTTATTGAGTGAAGTGTTGACCGATTTGTGAAATGTAAGAGGCCATGAATTTCTGGGTATGTATGAAGAAAAACAAATAAACAGTAAATCAGAACCTTTCGTCCATTATGTCGAATTGAATACATCACCCCGCAACTCATTATCCTCTCAACGTCAAAATAACCGAGGTTTAATTGTTAATACTAATTATTTCTATAAAGATATTCATTCCTCCGCATATCACTTCGGTAACTGTTTTACGAGTTAATTTAATTCCCCCCTGATGTGATTGGGCGTTTGCTGACTATGCGTTCTATGATAGCTCGATGCTAATTATTCAGCAGCACAATTGCCTCCAAACTGCCATATTCTGCCCTTAAATATTGATGTCGGCTTATCACAGTTGGCGTGTTTTCGAAATTGAACGTTGGAATGTTTGAATCGTTCAAGGCAAATGATTCCGAAACTATTCAACTGTAATTGGCCAAATTAACATTATGACATTTATCACTTCCTGAGATACTCAGGAAGTAATTAAGTTTTTTCAATCACTAAATTCACAGTTATTCGCGCTGAAGAAAGAATGGAAAGCAGTAACAATCCACCAGTCAACAAGCAGTCTGAAGTCTACCCAAGATACATCCAGTTCAACAATGTCCGGACAGTTCGCAAACCTGGACCACGATTCAATTGAATTGCGTAAAATCAAGAAAATCCAGAGCTTCTTCCGTGGTTGGCTGTGCCGAAGGAGATGGAAACAGATAGTCGGACAGTACATCAAAAGTCCTCATGCCGAAAGTATGCGAAAAAGAAACATTCTGGTATTCAGGATGGTGGAGGCCGAAGAAGAGTATATGGAGCAGATGGAAGTGTTGGTTGCTTGTTTCTTGCGTCCTTTCAAGATGGCTGCATCGTCTAAGAAGCCGCCTTGTCTACATGAAGATGTCAATTCGATTTTCTTGAACAGTGAAACCGTTCTTTTTCTACATAAGATTTTCCTGAAGGGATTGACCTCGAGATTGGAGAGCTGGCCCACCCTCGTTTTAGGTGAGGATGAGAAAATATTAGGTTTTCACTAGATGACATGAAAAATAGGTCAAGAAAGTATTCAGAGTTAGGCTCAAAGGTTAGCCCGGTGCAACAAAATTACAAAAACTAAAAATTAATACGCCTTACTTGAGAAATACATTCTCACTTGGAGGCCATTGTTTATTCGTGTCAGATTTATTCATATTCTTTGTTGTACACCGAACTACTTCTCCTTTTTTATATGCTTGCATTCCTTCTATCTTTTCTACAACTATAGGGTCACACATACTTTCGAGTTTAATAATAATAATAATAATAATACTTAATAAAGGTCTTTATTATTCAGACCTTAGTTACAGAAAATATATCATACAAACAAATAGGGCGAGGTTCAGTGTGGGTTATTGCACATTTCTGTACAACCTTCACCTGTTCTTACACCTAACCCAAAATTCAAGAGTGGCACTCAGAAAATAAGAAAAAAAAAAAGAAACTTAAATCAAATTCACTGAAAGAGTTCACCTTTAATGATAGTATATATTCATATATATATATATATATATATATATATATATATATATATATATATATATATATATATATATATATATATATATATATATACAAAATGTGATAATTTCCTAAAGTAATCAATAAACAATGGTTTAAGGGGTGTTGGAACACTTCAATTGTTACTAACTTCTTTATTTCATCAGTCGACGTTTCGATCCTTGGTTGGGATCTTCTTCAGGACTTCTATAAAACAAACAACATACAAATATAACAAACATAGCAGAAAAGACAAACATGTTAAAACGCACCGAAATGCGAAGAGTTACCAGATCTTAAGTTGCACTGAATCTTATACAGATTTGGAGGAAAAATTATTAATTAACTTGAACACAAAATAGTCTCTAATACAATAACGTCTCTTTTTTATATCACACACTTCCTTATTCTCTTGAAAACTTATTTTTGAAAAACTTTCTTCATCCATCTGACAACTGCGTAAAAAACGAAAGGGGTTAGGTCGGGTTCATAGAACATCATAGATCTTCAACTGACATTGGAGAACATAGAACTTGAGATCAACAACTCACTCTCACTAAGTTGGTTTGAATGTATCAGATATGAATAAATGTTGCTAATGTTCTCTATATCCTTTCTGTAGTTCATGGAATTTTCATGTCGCTTAATGTGAATCATCTCCAGGAAACATCTTTTTCTCATATTCTCCTCGCACTCTAAGACTGTCACCGAATCATAGTCCATTCGATGGTCAACTGATCTTACATGTTCTGCCAGTGCACATATCTTTCTAGGATTCTTAATGTCGCTAATATGTTGAGTTATTCTTCTTTTAAGTTGTTGGGATGTTTGTCCGATATACACCTCATCACAATTTTGACAGGGTATTCTGTATACAACACAGCTTTTCTTATCAGTTTCTATCCTATCTTTCAAATTACTATAAAGTCTCTTTAATTTAAATTCAGTTCTAGGTATCACTTTGATGTTATCAGTTTTTAATAAGTTTATTAAGGATTTTGTCATTACATTAATCAGTGGAATGGAAGTAAATATAATTCTCTGATCTAAATTGGTGGATGCGATTTCATCGTTATTCTGTGGCTGTCCAGAATTCGATGAATTGTGTATCAATTTCTTAAGATCTGGTAACTCTTCGCATTTCGGTGCGTTTTAACATGTTTGTCTTTTCTGCTATGTTTGTTATATTTGTATGTTGTTTGTTTTATAGAAGTCCTGAAGAAGATCCCAACCAAGGATCGAAACGTCGACTGATGAAATAAAGAAGTTAGTAACAATTGAAGTTTTCCAACACCCCTTAAACCATTGTTTATTGATTACTTTAGGAAATTATCACATATCACAATTATATATATATATATATATATATATATATATATATATATATATATATATATATATATATATATATATATATATATATATATATATATATATATATATATATATATATATATATATCTGTCTGCAATTTTAAGGGATATCCCTTAAAATTGCAGACATTTATAGTACGACTGTTAACTAATCAAATATATATATATATATATATATATATATATATATATATATATATATATATATATATATATATATATATATATATATATATATATATATATATATATATATATATATATATATATATATATATATATATATATATATATATATATATATATATATATATATATATATATATATCTATAGCTTCGTTTGATGTTTGCCAGCTCAACACTTGAGAACTTTGCATTATGAAGGATCCATCGGACACTGTTTGAGAGGAGATTTGGGTATGATATCTTGTTCGGGTTGATATCATTCCACGTTGTAGTGGGTATCTCTCGGTAAGTTCTGTTGGAAGTTTGTTGAAGATCCTCTGCTATATAATGAACTTTCATTAGGAGAATATTTTCTTCCTCTGTCCAGCGAGTTCTCCCGTCTCTTCTTGTAAGTTCAGCGGAACGGTTTCTTATCCCGTCCAAGCTGGTACTTAACCAAACCAAACTTAATACTATCACGTAAATAGACACCCACTCCTCCCCCCAGACCCAATCTATCAATCTTGTGAAAAAAATAACCTTTGATGTTAACTAAATTATTTGAAACTTTCGCATCCAACCATGTCTCACTAATACACAATATATCTAAATTGTGAGATAAAATGATATTTTTCACTTCATTGATGTGTGGAATCAAAGAACGAACATTCAAATGTGCACACCTCAAGTTTAAATTTAATTTCATGAATATTATTTACTATGATAAAATATTTAGGAGTTCAAATTGACAACATATACAACTTTAATGCTCACACAAAGATGATAAAGAAAAAGACTATTTCCAGAGCCACATATTTTGCCAAATTAACATATAGGTCACAAGGAATCAACATACAAACCGCAGCAAAAATATATAAAGCAATTTGCAGGCCCTTGATTGAATATGCTCACCCACTGTATGCAAACTGCAAATCCAGAGCAATGAAAAATCTACAAGTAGCAGAAACAGCAGCCCTGAGAAAAATAACAAGAATGCGAAGAATCCAAATAATATTCTACATAATCCCCCTAACCAACTTTTATATGAAAAGACAGGAATTGAACAGATAAATGAAAGAATTAAGAGACTCAACAAGAAGTTTCATTCTAAACTCATTGAACATCAGAATATAATTGAACAATACCATGACGATAGAATAAATAAGTCAACAAGAAAACACCCTACACAAACACTCTTGAAAATTTTGAATACTAATTAAATAATATTATATGTTATAAATTGTATTATATTTGAGTATAAAAAAAAATGTAAATTAAAAGGCTGAAGGACCCTAGGTCGGTGGCCTTTTGTTTAACAATAAATATCAGTTACTACTACTATTTACTATGGCAAATGAATGAACTCTGAAGAAAAACAAGCTACAGTCCATTCAGGAATTATTGACATCCCGGGTGGCTTTGGAAAATCGAAATTAAGTTGGTACTGGCTCATTCAGTAACATTTTGAATTGCAGATTTCGGGTTGGCATTGGAAATGTCATTGACTGGAGGTAATATTTCAGAGTGTTTGTGTTATTGGTTTTGATAGAAGAAATTTTGAAACTTAAAAGTTGTTTCAATTTCAAACACACGTTGATTAGTTTATTTGAGTATTTCTCACAGTACTGTTTGAAAAAAGAAGAAGGCAAGTCATTACAACCTGGATTATTAGTCGAAGAAAACCTGTGCAATACGATTTCACCTTCAAAGAATCATTGAATGATTTGATTGTTCCCAAAAGCCGAGCCAAAAGCAACCAATATATCAGCCTGGATGAAATTTGATCAAAAAGGATCTGGATTTTAATCAATCAAAGACAACATTACATAAACTTAATTGGTTACAAGTTCAAAACAGTTAATAAAAGGAAAATTCTTATTGATAAACAGAAAAATATAATAAGTTGAGTACGATTTTATGGTGAATACAGAGAATATTTGCAACAAAATTTGAAATTCATTTATCTGGAGGAAACTTGGTTATTTGAAAATGCCAGCATTATTCAACAGTGGACTCTAGAAAGAAAACAAAATGTTTTTCAAGTATATTCAAGGGTAAAAGTAGAAGGAGCACTATTTTGAATGCTGGATATTTGGATTTTTACCTGGATGTTTTGTTTTGACAGTGGTGATCATGAGGATTATATAAATCTATGAAGAGAAAATTATTTTATAATTGGATTACTAAACAAAGTCTTGGCATTGCATCTATAGTTTATTTATATTCTATATTGAAATTAGGTATTGTTATATCTTTTTTTTGTTCTTCAATGAGTAATCCAAAAATCTAATGAATTCCAATTGCTTTATAGAATTTTTACTGGGTATTTAATCGAAAAATATATTCAGAAGAGTAACTTCAAGAATTTCTTCACCTCTTACCCACTTGAAGATAATAGAATGCAATAAAATTTTAAAATTCACAAATTGAAAATAATTCCATGCAGAAATGCTTTTAGTGAGTGAGTTAAAGCTGTTATGGGCAAAATAATTTATGTTATTTAATAGAAACTAGTATAGAAGCATTTCAATAAAAAACAGAAAACTCGAGTACAAATAGTACCTATATTGTTCATACAAGTTTAATCAATCACTCATGTCATGAACAGTTTCAATAAATAGTGACTTTAGAAAGTAATTTACACGTCGGCTGATAAATTGGTTCCAATTTTGAAAGTTACAGTACAACTGTGATGTCAAAATTTTTCATATACTAAATGGATTCTTTGAATTTTATTTCTGTCTTATTATCATATGATATGGCTCTTCCATTCACTAAGCTATACTATTTAAATTTATCAACCAGTTTTTTCTGCTTTCTTCACCAGTTTAGACACCACAGTTAAAATGATCCATAAGAGTTATTTGATAAGAATTTTGCAAGCAGGTTGGTATCCAGTGTCCATCAGTAATGCTACAATTTTTGAAGAGCCTTTGGTGAAAAGGAATATGCATATTTTAATGATATTCAATGGGATCTTTCATTGGCGACTCTTAAATGAATAGATATCTCTTCATTGTATTTCCTTGAAATGAGATAGCATTTCACTATATTTTTACGTTATATAATCTGAATTTCAATTTATGAAATCAAGACTGTATGCGTCCCTTCGTAATAATCGTAATTTCGAAAATTCAGGATCTTTCGGATACAAAAATGATGAAAATAATTTAAACTGGTTATTTCTATGATGAACCATAGCAATTTTTAGTGATATTTTTGTAACCAGAAATAAAGCCGCGACTAGACGTTTATAGCCTACTTCGATGTCAATAATTCCTGAATGGACTGTAGGTTTGTATACAAACAAACGAACCTCTCCCATACCACTTTAATGAGAAAACAAATAATATTACAGCCCAATGAAATAATCAGAAGAAAAAACATTTTAAATGAGACAACAATGAATCAGCCCCTTGGACTATTCTTTAATATTATATCTATAGTATATTTCAAATAAATCAATGTATTTCTATCACAAAGCAGCTCATATGAAAATAAACAACTCTTTATTTGAGGTTATATTGAAGTTAGATTTGACAGATCTGTTCAGTTTTTTATTTTCATTTATAAGTGCATAAATATTACCTTTCAAAGTCCAACAATTTTTCGACCCTACAACCGATCGCACTTTCATAAACAAATCACGATTTTTGGTCGACAACATTTCACTGAGCACAAATGGGGTTCCTTTTAAGCATTTCTTAGCACGATAAACTTCTCCTTTGAACCATCTATTGACGAAAACAATGGATATAGGTCTTGGTTTCTTCTGATCAATACGCTTATTTCCAATTCGATAACAATATTTGAAATCACCAGGAGCAGCTGTTATCTTCAATTTATTTCTAAATATGTTTACCACATCAGGTATTAGATTCTCCTTGTCTTCCTCGTTTAACCCATATATCAAAATCAAATCGAATATATTTTCAACCAATAGTCTGTACAAAATTTTAAAATTATAATAAACTAAATTAGATTAAAATTTCCATGGACAGGCGAGAATCACCTAGACAATGCCTGTTTTGTGTGTATTCTCACCCGTCTGTAATGGAGTGACAATAATAGTACAGACCTGTGCAAAAAACAGATAGTACTCCTTAGTGCACCCAAAAACATAGTAAACGAGATCATGAACAGCGATGAGGAGGAGACGAACAACAATAAAAAAAAAAAACAAAAATTCAAATGGATAGGTGAAAATAACATGTTCAACGGCAAATGCATACACACTACAACTTCATCTTGTAGATATCAAAATCAGAACCATATTCGCTTATATATTCCTTAATTTCTCTCTTGAATTTTTCGATCCTACTGATATTTCTAAATCGAATTGGGAGTAGATTATATAATTTTGGCCCATGAAAAAACACAAACCTTTGTGTATGGCTTTAATAAAAAAGCGGTAATATAAGCTGTGAACTTTCAGCAAATCTAGATTTTACTGTTGGAGGAGCTGTGATAAAATTTTCTCTATTTGAAAACATCCACACAAGACAATAATACGTTTAAAAACATCTCAAACTAAACAGCCCGGTTTCCGAGTACAACTGAAGAGTCGGAAATCGCCTATCCCTTCTTGAAACAATCCTGATCAAGGTGTTTTGGGCCACTTGTAAGTGATACAAGCTGTCACGAAAAGCGCCCCCCCATACGATAATGCAATATCTAATTATAGATTCTGCTAGCGACTCATATACCAGAAGTAAATTATCGCGAGAAAGGATATCTCTGAGAGTATAAAACCTATACATTAAGAGTCGTATTCTCTTCAAAACAAACTCCGCCTGGCTGTCCCATCTCAAATGCTGGTCAATTATCAGGCCCAAGTACTTAATAGTGGAAGTCTTCTCAATTGAATTACACTGACACAATGAATTGCGAGTGCAGGTGGATTCGTGTATTTTTAAAGTACCTACAGGCTGATCACTTGATAGGAGAGAAAATGCAACATATCTAGTCTTATCCACATTCAAGCTCAAAAGATTATTGCTCAACCAAATATGCAGCTTTCGAAGATCCTCTTCTGCAGCGCGGTAAACACTCTGCCAGTCCCTTCCCGTGACACAAAGTACTGTGTCATCAGCATAACACACGATACTTCCCTTTAAATTTCTCATTCTAGCTATATCGTTTATATACACCAGAAATAAGATGGGACCTAATATAGTCCCCTGGGGTACTCCAATGTCCACCACCGAAGCAGCACTCCGATCTCAACCAACTTTCACCCTTTGAGTTCTGTCACACAGGTAACTTCGCATAAGTTTCAAAGCATGTCCTCGAATGGCGCATTTGAACAATTTAGCCAACAAGATGTAATGAGATACAGTGTCAAAAGCCTTCGCCAAATGCAGGAAAACGGACGAGCACTTCTCAGAAACATCGAGTGCTTTAACGATTTTTTCAGTGAGATCTAAAATCGCGTTTTCCGTACTAGATTTTTTTATGAAGCTGAATTGACGATCTGTTATAATATGGCATTTATCGAAGGAAGAAGTCATTCTTGTTTTCAGAGACTGTTCAGAAATCTTAGCAAAGGCATTGATCACAGATATTGGCCTATAATTATTCAAGTTACCTCGACAACCGCCCTTAAAAACCGGAGTAACGCTGGATTCCTTCCACTGGTGAGGTATATTACCCTGACTAAAACATAGGTTTATAATATGGACGATGGGACTTTGAATGAACTCTTAAATGTTTTTTAACAATTCAGAAGAGATACCGTCCGGACCTAAGGAACAATTATTTTTGAGACCAGAAATCAGTGCAGCAATCTCTTCCACATTTACAGGTTTTAGATAAAAAGAAGATACTTCAGATGACTCTTTTAGAAAATCACTCGGCAAACTACAGTTTTTAACACTTTCCACCAAATTAACACCCACTCCTTTAAAATGCTCACTAAATAAGTTTGCATTCTCGCGATTACTTGTGACTTTCTCACCATTAATCCTGTTAAAGGAGGTGCTCTCCAGGATGTTAACAGATGGATCATTTTCTGAAATATCATTTATTATCCTCCAAGTTTGTTTAATGTTACCTCTAGCTAAGTTTAGTTTATTCCTGTAATATTCATTTTTTGTAAACCTTATCGAATGATTAAGGCGATTTCTAAAACATTTATACTGATCTTCAAGTTCCTTCGAATAAATTTTTGAGAGTTTTCTTTTCAAAGTATCTCTTGTTTTGATAGAGTTCATCAATCCAAACGTAATCCAAGGTTTCAACTCATATTACGTTGAGCATACAATCGTGTAGCAGGCTTATTTATCGTGCGGTGTTTTTTGTGACTTTTCAGGGTTCTTTTCTATTTTCCTGTTGTCTGGTGACGGATAAGGGTACACGCGTGAGTTTTTGTGTGATTTTGTTGCAATTTTTGTCGTTATTTCACCTCAAATTTGTTATTTGAATAGTTAGTTATAATACAAGTGCAGAAGGCATTGATATTCTTCCACGAGTTCAAAATTCAAAAACGAGCCACGAAGTGGCGAGTTTTGGAATGAACGAGTGGTAGAATGAGCCTTCTGTACGAGTATTATACATTATTTTCTCTAATTCATTGCATTTTCATTGAAATTAATGAAATATTTCCATAAATATAATTTAGTGATTTATGCATTGAAAAATGTTCGTTGGCAGAACTGATTTCTTTAAGGCAATTTGATGAATTGACAGATAAAGCCATAGCGGAAAGTTCGGAGTGCCAACATAGAATAATAAAATATAACCATGAAAACTGTGCGTTCCTGATATATTCTCGCACGATTTTGTTCTACAAGATGTGGAAGAATGAACGGAATAACCACAGAATTAGAGAAACAATCTTCCGATTTAGTTTAATCGGTTTTCTTGGATCGAGAATTACATTCATCTGTAATCAGTTAAGTTAACATCTGCGTTTCTGATAACCACATCGGTTTTCCCGTGACTAAAGAAGACCATACACGAGAGTTTCTTCGTATTTTCTATATTGTAGTTTGTTGAAAGTGATCACTGAATACAAGTACCCAGTTCCTTTGTGATTTTCCTCTGTAGGGATACCCTTGCTTTTCCTAGGCCCACCCGTGTTCGTCTACTTAAAGTCTTTCTGGTCGGCCTCAGAAAGTGAAAAGTGTATTTCCCCTGTCCCTCCTTTCCCCCGGCATATTATTAGCTCGATTAGGTTGTGTGATTCTTGATTATTTTCGCTCTCTTATTCATGTTCACTGGCTGATTTACCACAAGTTCGATTGAATTCTATTATTAGAGAATAAAGGATTCCATCCACCTGGAAACTTCATCATGGCGAACTGTGTAATATGTACAAAGAATGTGAGCAGCAGGGATAAGATCTCATGTAATGTCTGTTGTGGAACGTTTCATCTGGCTTGTGTGAACCTGAAGACTCAGGATGCAAAGTTTCTTTTTGAAAGAGGCGAACCGTTTTCATGTCCATCATGCTTTAGCTCAGCAAGACAGCTGCGTAGCCCGCAATGTTGGGGGCACTCCGGTCTCCCCTTCTGTATCGGGAAATCCTTCCTCACCTGATACACGCATTGACCAGATCCTGAGAGCCATGGAAAAACTTGCTGTTCTTGATCAAATTGCCGAAGACATAGCCTCGATTAAGTCCACTCAGAATAAGCTAACTGAGCAGTTGGCGAAGTGCACTGATACACTTAGAGCTCATGAGATGATATTGAATGAGCACAGCAACGCATTGAAAACTTGTCAAAAGGACGTAAAGAGTTTACAGGATACCCATAACGTTCTAGAAACAAATCTGTTGACTATCGGTGATAGGATGGACCAGATTGAGGACATCGCAAGGACTGTCGAGCAATCATCATCACCTTCTGTGGGTGGTCAGGGTGTAGCACAGGATGAGATTATTTAACGCATCAAAAGGTCACACAACATTATTGTTCGTAATGTTCCCGAGAGCTCCAGTATCGTCTCCGATAACGCAGTTGCACGGGAGGTTATTGGAAAGATTGATGAGGGGGCCGTGAATTCCATCACCGCTGTAGTTATGCTGGGTGCAGAGTCGAGTCATAGACCTAGACCGATAAGGATCGAATTTAATAATTCCAATACTGCCATACGTATCCTCCGTAATGAAAGGGCTCTCATGGGTTTTCCAAACTTCAGTAGAGTAGCTTTATCGGATGATAAAACACCCATGCAGACCCAGCAACTTCATAACTTGCGAAAGGCACTGGATCAGAGGAGGTTATCTGGGCAAAAGAATCTGACTATAAAATATGTAAAGGGCTCCCCCATGATAGTCACCATCAACAAGGAATCTGGGTCGGAAAACTAGTGGACGAACTCATGGATTGGACAATTTTGTATACGAATTTAGCTTCTCTATCTGCAAAGTTTGGTGATCTTCTTCTTCTTGTGGAGGATTGTAAACCAGTCTTCATCTTCATCACTGAAACCTGGTTGTCTCCCGAGATGCCCGACCAAGCCTTCCATATACCTGGTTTTTCTATTTTTCGATGCGATAGCATGACAACACCGGGGCATGCAGTGTCGTGTATATACGTTCATGATTGTGTTGCAGATGTTTTCTCTATCACCAAGTATTCATCGCCACCACCCGGAATAGATAACTTGTTCTTAAAAATGGTTTCTGGGAATTTTACTCTATTTACTGGATGTGTGTACCGCCCTAGACCATCCGAACATGATGCCACTATCTGCGATCACATTGAAACTATTTCAGAACGTGAAAAAAATGTGTTCATTGTCGGTGATTTCAACCTGGGTGATATTAGAGAGTGGCCAGTTTCGCGACTCCCATCTGCGAATTCTCCATCCTTTCTATTCATAGATATGTTGTTCAACTCCAACCTACAACAGCTGGTGGAAAAGCCCACTCGTTATAGAGCGAATCAGACCCCTACATGTCCTGATTTAATATTTACGAACGACCCAGACCTGGTATCAGATATCAGGTATGGTCCTCCACCTGGAAAATTGGATCACTTGGTTTTGAGCACTCAACTTCAGTTAAGAATTCCATCGCTGAAGAACAATATCGTGGGAGAGACTCACAAAGTCATTGATTATAGAGGGGTGAGAAGAGCTCTTGACGCATTTGATTGGGATTCTGTATTGGGCAAGGGCAGTGTTGATGAGCGGTGGAAGAATTTTTTTGACTATATATGTAATGCAATCGACAATAACACAACATTCGTGGAGACTGTTAAAGATAAACTTAAACCATGGATTAACAATCAACTTTTGCGAACTATAAGGTAGAAAAAGATCCTTTGGCGGCGATACCTTCGAAGCAAGGGTGAAGCTTTATTTGAGCAGCATCAACAGTTGTCCAACTCCCTGTCACAGTCAATTGAAAGAGCAAAAAATTTCTTACATTAACAGCCTGACGACATCCAACAACAAAAAGAAATTTTTTAAGTTCACACGCCAATGTCTCAACTGCAAGGTGTCCACCTCTTCAATTCGATCTGCTGAGGATGGTGATCTACTCAGTCCCACTGAGACAGCGGAGTCGTTTGCATCTTGCTTTTCTCTCGCCTTTATTTCTGAGCCGGTAGGCCCGATGCCGCCGCTGACAACTCCCCGTAATGAGTCATCCATTTCTGAAATCGTGATCACACATGAAGAACTTGAAAGACAACTTAGATCGCTTAAGATCTCATCGTCCCTGGTCCCGATAATATCAGTGCCAAATTTTTGTCGGAGTGTGCTACCAGTCTATCTGTGCCTCTTGCGTCCATATTCTCCTTTTCTCTTGCCTCTGGTGATTTACCCTCCCCCTGGCGCGAGGCCAAGGTCAAACCAATTTTTAAGAAGGGTGACAGGCACAATCCTGACAATTATCGACCAATTAGTCTAACTTCAATAGTTTGTAAAATTCTTGAGCGAGTTATTTCTGAGCAGCTAACATCTTTCCTCTAATACCTGATTCACAGCATGGATTTGTCCCTGGTCGATCCATAATCGCTAATTTATAATTTTGTTTGGATAAATGGACGTCAGCCTTGAATAGAAAGATACCTATTGATGTTATTCATTTGGATTTCTCCAGGGCCTTTGATAAGGTTCCAATATCTCTTTTGCTGTACAAAGTGGAAAGTTTTGGCATTCGTGGTGCACTCCTCAACTGGATCAGGGGATTTTTGACCAACAGAAAATCCTCAGTGAATGTCGGACAATCGTATTCGATGCCCAGGGAGGTGCTTAGCGGTGTGCCTCAGGGGTCGGTGCTTGGCCCACTTCTATTTATAGCATATGTAAGTGATCTGACTTCTTCTATTGTCTCACCAAGTGCATCCTATGCGGACGATGTCAAGTTTTTCGGAGAGGCTGAGACTTGCTATGGACAACTTCGAGAGGATCTTAATAGGGTTTCCCTCTGGTCATCTCGTTGGCTGATACCTCTTAACCAGTCAAAGTGTCGTGTTCTCTATCTCGGTGCAAACAATTCCCGACACAGTTATTGTATTGATGGCCTTGGAGTGGAGGGTTGTACCGCACATGTTGACTTGGGTGTGACCATCACCAGTGATCTCCACTGGTCAAGCCACATAACAAAAACGCTTAACAAAGCAAGGAGACTCCTCTTTATTATACAGAAATCTTTCCAGGGATGTGATGTCGCTCTGTAGGCTAGATTTATAAAACATACCTGAGGCCAATTTTAGAATTTGCCGGTCCTGCTTGGCACCCTTGGCTCAGAGGCGATCTGATGCTCTTGGAGGGGTTTCAGCGCAGAGTGACTCGTCTGCCTTATGGTGTCTTGAGACCATCGTATACGGAGAGGTTGGAGAGGATGGGTCTGTCTTCACTGGAAGATCGACGGCTGCGCGGGGATTTGATCATCACCTTTCGTGCGCTCCATGGAATGTTCGGTACCGATATCTCGCATTTATACCAACTAAACACAAACAATCTACGTGGTCACAGTTTAAAACTCAAGCGTGAAAGTTTTCGTGCAAAGTGCCGCGAATATTTCATTTCTAATAGAGTGTTCAGTGTATGGAATAGACTCCCCGGTGACGTCGTGAATGCACCTTCCGTAAATACCTTCAAGAACAGACTTGATGCCTGGTTTGAAAATGGGTTTCGCATCTGAACATTCTGTTTATGCTCTTAATTTTGTGTTTGTTACTGGTTCTTGGTTCTATTACTGTTGTCTGTATATATAGTATGTTCAACTATTTTTTCACCTTTCTTTGAGTTCATAGGCTTTTGCCTCTACTCTGTGATTTCTTTAATAATAATCATAATAATAATAATAATCCTCTTCCTCTTCTTCGAAGGAACTGCTGATAATATATTCCATCATATGTAACCAAGCCTTCAAAATACACAGAAATCTTTTTATGACATATTTTGACTATAAGAAGGCCTTCGACTTTATTCCACATGGGTGGCCGACAAAAATTTTGGAAATATACAAGATCGATCCAATTACAATAAACTTTCTGAAGTATGCAATGTGCAACACGAGAACGAATATCGAACTCTCTACGGCGAACATAACTACTGAAGAGATTCCAATAAAAGGGGGAATTTTCCAAGGAGATTCATTGAGTCCCTTATAGTTCTGCTTGGCGCTGAACCCCCTTTCTAAACAACTGAATGCTACTGAAAAAGGTTTCAATGTCAAAGGAAATAGAAATACTATTGCACTCAATCATTTGCTATACATGGATGACCTAAAACTTATAACAGGCAACAAAAACCACTCGCAAATTATGGTCAAACTGGTGGAAATTTTTCGAAAGACGTGGGGATGACATTCGGATTGGACAAGTGTCGTACGATTAGCGTAGTGCGTGCAAAAATCCAAGATGAACCGATAGCTCTCTCCAATGGACAGGAGATAGAAGCAATGAAATCGGACGATCTTTATAAATACCTAGGAATGAAACAAAACCGACGAATAAACCATCAAAGAATGAAGGAAGACTTAACAACTGAGTTCTTTAGGAGAATCAACAATATTTTAAAAACAAACCTCAACAGCAAGAACATGACGAGAGCCATCAACACATATCCATGTTCAATTCTTACATACTCTTTCGGTATCATTCCATGGAGCAAAACAGATATGGAAAACCTGCAACCCAAAATGAGAACCTTGATGACGAAAGCACACAAGCACCATCCGAAAAGTAGCATTGAGAGGACGACACTGCCGAGGAATAAAGGAGGCAGAGGTCTGCTAGACATCATGGAACTTGCCCATGGTCAAATTGAATGCCTACGAACATACTTCAAAGACAAATCAGGCACGTCAGAGATCTACAAAGTACTGTGTGAAGCAGACGACTCAACGCCTTTACAACTGCACAAGGAGGAATTGTCATACAACACCAGACAATCCAAGAACAACTGCAAAAATGGAGAGAAAAGCCCCTACATGGACGACATTTCAACGAGGTGAACCAGGATCATGTCGACATTGAAGCGTCGAACTATTGGCTCACATCAGGTGCGATGTATCCAGAAACGGAAGGATTTCTTTTAGCCATCCAAGATCAAATGATCTCAACAAGAAATTACTGCAAGCATATCATAAAGGATCGAACAATTACTGACGATCGATGCCGTTATGGGTGTCCAATGAATGAGACAATCCAACATATCACGGGAGGATGTCAAATGTTTGCAGGAAATGAATATAAAGAGAAACACGATGCAGTAGGAAAGAAATGGCAACTAAATTAACACTAATTCATTCTGAAAAAGTGCCATACTACAAATACCGACCGGAAACCATCCTGGAAAACGAACGCTATAAACTGTTCTGGGATCGTACAGTTTTGACTGATAAAACAGTCCCTCACAACAGGCCAGATATATTGCTAGTTGATAAACATCAAAAGGCAGCAATACTCATCGACGTAGCAATACCCAATAACAAACAACAACATGCGTCAAAAAGAGGTCGAAAAAATTTCAAAATAAAGGGACCTCGAATTCCAGATAAAGCGCCAGTGGGGAATGACATCAACGAGAACTATCCCAATTATCATCTCAGCAACAGGAATAGTACCCAAAAATCTCAAGAGAAATATCAATCAACTAGGACTTAGTGAGTATATATGTAATATAATGCAAAAAGCTGTTCTTTTAGGTACTGCAAGGACGATGAGAAAATTCCTAGGAAGCGAAGGATAGGTCTAAGGATCGCGTGTAAGAGGACCAGAAGTTCGACGAGAACCAGGGGGACCACAAGGACCGGACACGACCGAGCTCTGCCCTTCTGATATTTTAAATATCTGGGATTGAGTGAATGTTCCTCTTAGCAATGAGTGAGAAGCCGACGGCGAGGAGAAATCCTACGCGTATAGGCAAAAGTCGGGGATAATCCTCTCATTAATTTAATTAAATAATTTATAATTCACGGTTGCGCTTTCAACATGTCCCAATAAATTAGAAATGAACACATTATAAGATTTTTGACTATCATCACTTGAGAGAACCTCCTCCCATTCTTCTGATCTAAGAATTGTTTTAAGTTTACTGAAATCGATTCTTTTATATGATTGACATCTATCCTGCCTAGGTTTCGACAATTTAAATTGGGCCACGCCCAAAAGCACCGGAAAATGATCTGTGGTATTGATATTAATAACGTAGGGCTTAAGTTCTATTTCATCATTCAAACAATTTTCCTTTCTGATTAAAATATGGTCAACTATAGAGTTTGAGCCATTAACACTTCTCGTGAACTCATTTATATACGAAGAAAAACCATTCTCAGCCATCAAATTTTGATACCGATTCGTGTGTTGAGGTTTCAAATCCAACAAATTTATATTTATATCACCCATAAATAGCTCTAACGTTTTTTTATTGAAATGCTGAAAGAAACTCTCTAAATCCCCTAGATAAATCCCACAATCGGTAGAAGGAGGTCGATAGGAAGCTGTTATGCCAATGTCACAATTTTTCTCAAAGAGGCCTACGTGGAATGTTATTCTTAATAGATTCGTTTCAGTCAAACTCACAACCTGAACATCAGCGTCTATAGAGCTCCTCACATATACAACCAGGCCATCGTTCTGATTATGTGTCGATTCATTGTAGTAAACAAGAAAATTGGGAATACTGAAGTCACTTACCCTTTCCACCCTCCAAGTTTCTGACAGAATAATCACATCTAAATTATCAATATTATCTTGTAAATGTAGAAGAAGTTCATCAAAATTTTTTCTGAGACTACGTATATTGAAATGGACCACTCCCAGACCACTTAATTTCTGGGTATTCCAGTCACCGAAACATTCATCTAAATTATTACAAACTACCGTCTTAACCTCCTCATCGCCATCCAATACATCCAAAATATCCAACACAATCCTGGGAACTCATTTCCCGATCCGAAATCCCCAGAAATGAAATAAATTCAAAATTTGAAATCATTGATAGATACAGAAAATCAACAAATAAAAATCGAATACCCATGACAAAAGAATGGGAAATTCTCAATTACTCAATGAAAAAAAAAAAAAGAATTGAGATCGTCTAGAGATCTTACAAAAATTTTCTTCTTATCTTTGATGATGTAAACCTTCCCAGAGTCCGTCCAAACATTCTTCATACCAGCTTTTTCCACACATTTGGGGAACAGTTCAACTCCATGACTAGTGAGATCTTCTCTTATCACAACACTAGTGCCCTTCAGCAGCCGTTTCTTGCGATAAATTTGATCTTTCAAGTTGAAATTATTAACCTTGAGAAAAACAGCCCTTGACTTCTCGCCACCTTTTCTTCCAACTCTGTAGCACACTTCCATATCGTCTTTAGTTAATTTCATAGACATCTTCGAGTTTAAAAAGGATATAATGCTCTCCCCTGTTTGTTCATTCGGTTGCTCTTCAAAACCAAAAATCCTCAAGTTGCATTTCCTCGAATATCGGTCGATTCGATCATATTTCCTCTCCATTATTGTCTTGTAATGCAAAAAATCATTCGTATGCCTATCTACCTTATCAACATTTTTTTTTTTTTTCGTTTTCATCACTGTTTGTTGAAGGTTTAAGATTGAAGGATTCACATATAAATTCCAAAAATGGCAGCAGAACAAGAAATGCCCACATTCAAATGTGTTTTGGTTGGTGATGGAGGTACTGGAAAGACAACCTTTGTGAAGCGTCACTTGACTGGTGAATTCGAAAAAAAATACGTAGCCACACTTGGTGTTGAAGTACATCCTTTGGTGTTCCACACAACTAGAGGACCCATACGTTTCAATGTGTGGGATACAGCTGGTCAAGAAAAATTTGGTGGTCTCCGTGACGGTTATTACATCCAAGGACAATGTGCCATAATTATGTTCGATGTTACATCAAGAGTTACCTATAAGAATGTCCCCAACTGGCATCGTGATTTGATCAGAGTTTGTGAAAATATCCCAATTGTGTTATGTGGTAACAAAGTTGATATTAAGGACAGAAAGGTCAAAGCCAAGAGCATTGTTTTCCACAGGAAGAAGAATCTTCAGTATTACGATATCTCTGCCAAATCAAACTATAACTTTGAAAAACCCTTCTTATGGTTGGCGAGAAAACTCATTGGAGACTCCAACCTAGGCTTTGTCGCTTCACCCGCCTTGGTACCTCCAGAAGTCACGATGGATCCACAATGGCAACAACAAATCGAAAAGGATCTCAAAGAGGCTTAAGAAACAGCCCTTCCCGAAGATGATGAGGATCTATGAGCGAGCCTCTGTGTATCTAAGTGATATATACCTTTAATTTTTTAACTATTTTTATTTTGACCTTGTAATGAATGAGCTAAGTGTGTGCTTATTTATCCAAAATTTGTTGAATAGTAATGTTAACACGAGAGTAAATGAATGTCGTTAAATGAAATTGACTAAATAGTTGTGAACTATGACCTTGTTTTCATCCCTGATGTTTGTAACGTCAGCTTGCATATTTGTCATTGTTGTTTCGATCTGCTACAGTTTCAATTCGACTGTTTTGATTATCGCGTTCGACACATTGTCCGCTATGGTTTTTAAAAATGATTCATTGCTCAAGTAGTTCTTCAGCGCTTTGTTTACCTCGGACGCAATTTCATCGCGGATTTCTCTTGTTATCACCATTTTCTTGAGATTTATACCAAATATACTCAGTAGTAGAAATTAAACAATGGAATGAACCGTAAATCTCCAGTGAATTTATCCGATATACCAATTAACTCTTACAGATTTGTGGGAGCTCGGATCTTGTGACCGGTTACATGCGCACCATGCTATCAAAGTATAGTACCAGCATATTCCGCATTCTGTCTTCCTTAACTTGATTAATGTCGGTTTCACATTATTTTATTTTGTTTTCAATGGCATTTAATTCTTTCCGAAATGCATTGATTCCATTACCTTACTCTGAAATAATTCAATCGACTGAATATCCTCATTTTGTCCCTCATGACTTGTTCCCGGATTTATTTTATTCTTCAGTTCGGTTATACCGCCCTGGACGAATTGCTCCAATTTATTCAATCTTTGCGATAATTTCGTATTAATGTCGGATTTATTCTCACTCTTCATCTTCTACACACAATTATATAATTAAACAACAAAAGGAAACTGTAGTATAATATAACAAATTAGCAGGGAGAAGGTAACGTCTTAATAATAATAATAATAATAATATTTATTCACACATGTTACAAATTAATGATTACATGTATAAATATTCGCCATTAAAAATTATATGGCCTGTCAAAAAAAAATATATAACAGAACACTAATATTTAGGTAGACACTACAGTTACACAATATGAAGTATATAAACATATCACAGATATGCAACGTTAACTGACAGAAAAGGTGAGTTCAAAAAACTCAGTCATATTATAAATTGTATCTTCGAGAAGCAAACTTTTTACCCGTCTCGTGAATGCAGGTAGGCTTAATGTTTTTACATCGCTGGGGAGCTTGTTATAGAGTTTCAGGCATGTATGATTCGGACCTTGTTGTGTTCTCTTTATTCTTGCATATGGGACAGCATAATGATTTTTTCCCCGAGTATCATAATTATGATAGTTTTCATTTCTCGGGAATTTGTTCTGGTGTTGATGAACATATTTAACGCAAGCCAGTATGAAGAATGAAGTGATGGTAAGTATTTTTTCCCTCTTAAATATTTCTCTACAGCTGTCTGTGTTCTTCATCTGGTATAAGGTCCTTAGAGCAATCTTCTGTTTTATGAGAACTCTTTGAGCATCTGCACATTGTCCCCAGAGCAATATACCATACGTGGCCACACTATGGAAACTCGAGTAGTATGTTGATTTTGCGGTTTTTATGTCGCTTATTTGCCTCATTCGTCTAATTAGGAAGATGAAGGTTGATAATTTTTTACAAAGATTGTCTATATGCTTACTCCAATTCAGTGATGGTTGAAATTCGAGTCCCAAATATAAAAGCGATGAATCAGAGGGCTCTCTGTTTGTGAACAAAAGCTTCTGGGTTTTTGTCGAATTCATAAGAAATCCATTGGCTGAAAACCATCTCTGTGCTTCCGTTTCGCTTGTACTTGTTTTTTCGTTCAGTTTTATTGCCTGACTTATTCAGAATTACCACATCATCGGCATAACTACAGCACTTGCTACATGTTATATTATAAAATATATCGTTCATGAACAGAATGAAGAGAATTGGGCCCAAAATCGATCCCTGAGGGACACCACATTTCACTTCGAGGGGATCAGATCTGCTTTCATTCCACTTCACTGATTGGAGCCTATTCGTTAAATATGATTGAAATAGTTTGTGTGCCAATCCTCTAATGCCATAATACTGCATTTTTTCCAGCAGAATTTCGTGACTGACGCTATCGAAGGCTTTACTTAAATCTATGGATGTTACTCCTACTTCTTCCGAGTCATCATATGCTTTTAGCACGGTTTCGAGTACGTCAATCATCGCTGTTATTGTTGACCTGCATCTTCTAAAGCCATGTTGTGCGGTGTGAAGTAGGGCTTTATTTTCCAGGAAGTCAACCAGGCGTTTCCTCAACGCTATTTCAAACACTTTCGATAATATTGGCAGAACTGAAATAGGTCTATAATTTGATTGTTCTTCAGTACCTCCACCCTTGTGAACAGGTGTCACCACGGCTATCTTGAGTTCCGCTGGAAAAACTCCTTGTTGGAAACAGTCATTTATGATCTTGCACAATGGTGTTTTTATGTTTTGAACTATAGACTTTACCAACTGAACGTTCATGCCATAGAAATCTTTCGTGTTTTTGTTTTTCATTTTTTTCATCGAGTCGACTATCTCATCCTCGGTTACCGGATAGAGAAATAATGAATCTGCACCATTTAAATTCATTCTGTGAAGCTGATCAGTTGATGCTTGCAAGGTCGGTCCAACTCTACCTGCTATTTCTTTGCCTATACCAGTGAGGTATTCATTCATCTTGTCGGCTGTAATAACTTGGTCTGATGAGCTGGTATGGTTTTTTTTGTTTGTTTGTTGTTTTATCAGTTTCCACATTGCTTTGAGTTTATTTTCAGCTTTTTCGATTCTTCTGGAATTCATTGTTCTAACAGAGTGGTTAATCGCCTCCTTCAGTTTGATCTTCAGAGAACTGCAGTGTTTCCTACTGCTTTCATCGCCCTTTACAACAGCAATAATTTTCGCAGCCTCAAGTTTGCTCCTCAAGTTCGTTATTTCTTTATTTTCCCTGTATTTCTTACATGTCTTTATTTTCACCCTCTTCTCAGGAAAAGATGAGTGGAAAATATTCATCAGTCTTCTATGAAAATTATGATACTGAGTTTCAGCATCCTCGTCATATGCAAGTGTCCAATCTTCCGTCTTGATCTTCTGTATGAAGAGATCCATATTTTTATCATTTATTGGTCTGACTATTTTGAAGGATTCGGTTTCAGGACCACAGGGAGTGCATGGCATTTTGAAAATCTGGGCGAAATGGTCCGATAGATGAGGTTCGTATGTTATAGTTTTGCAATCTTCACTGTGGGAATTCGTAAATATATTATCAATACAATTTGCTGAACTTTTCGTTTCATGCGATGGATCAGAAAATATATATCCCATATTAAATGACTTGAAAGTTTCGACTATCTTGTTCTTCTCGTTAGATTGCCCCCGAAAATTTACATTATAATCACCTGCGAAGACAATTTTATCTTTAGGATATTTTTGCATGCATACTTCAAGCGCCTGATTCATGATGGCTAGAAAGGTTTCAAAGTCCCCTGATGGGGGTCGATATATAGCCACAACCGTCAAGTTTCTTTTTACCATTCTGACGGCAGTCATCTCTGCTACTTTATCAGATGATAGTTTCTTTATTTCAGGTACTTCTTTGAATGAAATATTATTCCTCAAAACTATGGCTGCACCGCCATGTCTTGATGTTCGCCGACAATAGGCACTAGCCACGACGTAGTTATCAATAAAAATTCTGCTGGCTATATCAGAAGAAAGCCAATGTTCGGTTATACACCCGAGATCAATGTTTTGCTCATTCAGAAAACATGTAAAGTTGTCGATTTTATTACTCAAAGATTGTACATTGATGTTAGCTAAAGTAAAATATTCACTGGCGGTTTTTTTTCTTTGTACAGTTAATTCATAGTGCTTTTGTTCTTGTTGTAACGAAAAAAATTGTACCTTCTAACGACAACTCCTCTCGGCCAGGTTTCATTCTGGGCAACGCTTTCGAGAACTCTAAAGTTGAAACCTACTTTGAAAGATTTATTTTTACTGAGATTGGTTTCATGCTTTTTGATTTCTTCTATTAAAAAAATCTCATTATCAAACTGACCTTCTAAGAATTTCCGTATATCCTCCACTCTCGTATTCCTGTCAACATTACCAACGTACAACCATGCAAGACGTTCAGCTCCCCTGAAATCCTTTCCATCATCCCTGCTACCTTTAATTATATGGCCTCCTGAACTTGAAGGTACTCTCTGATGGTTTCTTCCCTGATTTTGATTATTTCTTGAATACGTGGCACCATCTGTACCAATTGTCTTCAACATTCCATCAATCTTATCAGTAGTTCTTGCTGTTACAGAAGTCTGTTCGACTTCTTGATCGCATATGTTTACTGATTGTCTTACGGTCGGGTCCATTATTTTATGTCTTATATTATTCACTACAGATTTCTCTACATTAGATCTGACATTTATCTGTGGCGCCTCCCTTGATATTTGTGATATTGATTGTTTTGATTTGAGTTGTTTTGAGTTTTTTATGCTATCTTCAAATCTTTCCAAAAGGCTTATATGTTTTTTAAGTAGATCTATTTTATCCTTCAGTTCAACAATCAAGGTATCCTTACTCTGTATGTACCATCTAATGCATTATTTGTGTCAGTAACGATCTCTTCGGGAGATAAGATAGCTATTTTTCATACTGCAAAAGAACTTTCTGTTAAGGGTGAAGATATACTAAGAATGTATACATTCTCATAGACTTTTGAAAATTCTCGTAGATCTCCCCAAGACAACAGATTTTATGTATTTTACCGAACTAATCGATATATTTTTTCTGGCATCATTTAAATGATCTGTAGATATATTATTCGGGAAGAAGGTCACTACCAGAAATATTTCATATCTAGAGGTAAGTAATTTACAGTGCATCTCTGAGTAGGAAAGCGTTAAACCTGCTTTTATGAAAGAACTGGAGTCCAAATTCTGTTTATCAATGATTATTTGACTACTTTAGGCCTCACGGAAGTAACGCTAGCTAGCCATAGCTGAATATAGTATCCTGAGTGAGTCAATAAGACTTCTGCAGTTGTAAAACACCTTAGTTTTTGGGATTCAGTCAATCTTTCTATCTTTTTTCGCAAAAAATACAAAAAATTGAATACAACTCCCAAAGAATGTGTATTTGGTTTTTCGTGTGAAACTAGATGCATAAAGAGCTTGTTTCTCACTTACATGGAAACCTTCCAGGGGATCTGTTCTCCATGTTGGTTCCAATGCTGAGCATATACCAAGAATATGTTCGGAATCACCACTACTCCCTTCAAGTGCTTACAGAATGTAAGCAATCCGCCAGTTTTACCGCCCTGCTGAGGAGATTGGAAAGTAAGCCAGCTTGTCATGGACGTTCCCTTGAAACATTCCTCACATATCCAATGCACCAGGTAAGATTGATGATTTTATTAGGCCAATTGAAAAGTCTTCCGTCCGATGCACAGATGGCGGTGCTGGTATTCAATCCATATGATTTTTAGTTAGTACCAACCTTCAAACGATACTTGTCCAAATTTGACAGCAGTCTGACATTAAATTGTGATATATTGCGTTGTGAGTGTAGCCTTTTTTTGTTATATGAGAAAAGATGGAAAAAGAAGAATTTCGTGTGCTGATAAAATATTTCTTTTTGAAAGGAAAAAATACAGTTGAAGCAAAATCTTGGCTTGGTGAAGAGTTTCAGGGGTCTGCACCAGGAAATCAATTATCATTGTATGGTACGCTAAGTTTGAACGTGGTGAAATGAGCACCGAAGACGAAGAACGCAGTGGACGCCCAAAAGAGACTGTCACCAATGAAAAAATCAAAAAGATTCACAAAATAATTTTGAATAACCGTTAAGTGAAGTTGATCGAGATAGCAGACATTGTGAAGATATCATCTGAACGTGTACAGGGTGGGCAAATTCCGATGTTTTAGCACTTCAACTTTTAAACCAGAGGAGATAGATAAAATCTCATATCCCATTCTCGGTCTCTTTTTCTGAAAATCTAACAAGGGTAGTATTCATTTTTGGCCACCTTCTTCTGTTTTCGAGTTATAAGCGAAAATTGGAAAAATGGCGATATCGAAAATTATTTATATCACCTCTAATACTGATGATAGAGCTCTGAAATTAAAACATTATACAGGCACTTTTTTACGTAGAATTCAGTGGCGTGCTCGTTTTTTCAAAAAGGTTTTTAATTACGAAGCTATGACCAAAAGTTATGCGTTTTCGAATAGGAACACTAGATTTATGTGCCATTTTTTGAAAGCCAAATTTTTCTTTATTTCAAAAATATATAACATTTGTATTGTTTGTATTGAAATAGCTAACAGAAAATGGTCAAAAACCCTTTTTCACCTAAGAGTCTCAATATTTCTATGGTTTCAACTGTTGATGATCACTGAAAAATTGAGCTTTCTAGCACAAGAGCAGTGTCCTTCCGTCAATTCGTTTTTTTTATGCTTTTTACAAATTTCAACAAAACTCGAATCTAGATAGTTTATAAAAATAGTTTCGAAAATATAAATGAATTCGGAGGACAAAATTTCCTTGGTTGCTTGAACACAGTTTCAAATATTCATTTATTGAATTCGGTGCGAAATATCGAGAAGATGTGTTGACTGTGCATTGTGCAATTGTTGTCATTATTAGGTTGAATATTATTTCTTGTTTGTTCGTTTCTTAATTAAATTGTTGAGTTCAATCATATATGCGTCGTTTCATATGCTATTTTAAATGGATTGGTACTTGTCGGTATTCATTCTGGAGACCTATGAAAATAATCTTCTGATACATCCATCTCATTAAAACTCTTTCGATTGAAACATTCGATCTTGTGGGTATTTTCCTTATTTCCAAATTCTTGGCACTCGAATGAAAATATAGTGGACTGTGTGAAAATGAAGAATCTTAGCTAACACTAGAAAATGCACCACAACCCTTTGGCCTTTAGTTGCACTCACCCTCGATACTAATTCTCCTCTGCTTGGGACTTCAACACCAACACCAATAATGTTGTTAAATGAAAAGGAAATTATGTAGCTTAAACACTCGAAGAATAGCGAAAAAAAAGGAAACCTATATATGAGAATCATATATCCCGATACTCATCAATCAACTAACTAACAACATGTTCAAAAGTACCGATCCTCACATGCGCACAGTGCCCCTCGAGAATCGTGGTGCATAATAATAATGAAATGAACAAAAAATGAAATATTGCACTAACATAGCCGCCCACCAAAACCCCCATGGGTTTTCTGAAAAAAACAGAAAAAAGAAAAAAAAATTAATGGTAACCTGCAATTTTGAAATTACCACGTAAGTCACCATTAATCTTAAATGAAAAATATATTTTTTAATTCTCACTTAGTGAGAGAAAAAAAACAATTTTTTGACATGAATTATATATCAGTCAGTTTTTGGAAGTGGACAGAGTTTTACTACTGGTCTACGGAAAATACCGTTAGCTGTTCTAACCGCAACCACTCTATTGTGTCCATCATTCCCAGGAAATAATTACACAACACGACCAAGTGGCCATTTTAGTGGTGAAACGACATCGTTTTTTATTAAAACAAGATCATCCAACTCTATTTCTTTGGCTGGTTTAGCCCATTTGAAACGTTGTTGCAGCGTATTTACATATTCAAAAAAATATCTGTTTCAAAAATCCCGCTGCATTTTTTGTATAAGTTGCCATCTAGACACCCGATTTAATTTTAAATTAGAAAGATCACTATCTGGAAAAGCTGAATTCAGGGGTTCTAAGGTTAGAAAATGCCCGGGTGTAAGCGGGCTCAAATCATTGGGATCTGAGCTCTGAGAACATGATGGTCTCGAATTAAGAATGGCCTCAATCTGACAGATCAAGGTTGTAAATTCTTTGTAGGACAATCTTTGATTACCTACTACTCTTAGTAAATGGGACTTTACCATTTTTACGCCTGCTTCGGCAAGACCGTTAAAATGAGCGCCCGTTGCAGGGCTGAATGCCACTCAAAAGTTAGAGCTTGAGAAGTTTTTTCTGCTAATTGCAAAAATTCATTTTGAGCTCCAATAAAATTCCGACCATTATCGGAGTAACAAGCGTGACTCATACCACGCCTAGAAATGAATCTGCGAAATGCCGCAATGAAGCTATCTGTGGAAAGCTTTTGAGTTAATTCAAGATGAATGGCTTTAGTTGCAGTACAAACGAAAATACAAATGTACGATTTGAAATACTTAGCTCCTCTCATGCGATTCATTGAAACTAAGAAAGGTCCGCAAAAATCAATAGCTACATGTGAAAATTGTTTTAGTTTTGAAATTCTAAAATTTGGAAGATCAGCCATTTCTGGAGGTTGGTAGGTTTTTGGACGCACACGAAAACATCGAAAACTATTGAAGACTGTCCTTCTCATCGCTCGGCGAGCTGATAGTATCCAATATTTTTGAATCAGTAAATTATGTGAGGACTTTAAACCAGGATGCAAATTTTTGTCTGTGAACAGATTCGAAAATTAGAGTCGTGAGGCTGTGAGAACTAGGAAGCAAAAGTGGGTGTTTTGCTGAATATGAAAGATATCCAACAAATCTCGTCCTTGCATTCAACTCAGGAAATAGGGATCTTGGCTTCAGGACTGCTAATAGGGTGAATAATACACTCTGTTTCAACTGTCGACGTTTCGATCCTATTTGGGATCTTCTTCAGGACAATTTAGTCATATGTATTACGATGCGGGTGAAGTTGTTGAATTCCATTAGACCTATGTTGAGGTTTTCTATTTCGTCAATAATCTTATTTTTAATAGTTGGTTTTTGTCACGAAACTTATGCGGTTGTTCTCTTTGCTTGGCTGATATGAGTATCATATCAGCCAAGCTTCATCCATCTCAAGAACTGTGTTTATGACCGTTCGTTTCTCAGAGGTTTGTTTTGAAAGTTTTGAAAATCGCAAACAGTAACTTAAAACTCTCTTTATTTTCTCAAGAGACGAAAATTTATTCAAAAGATTATCTGAATCGTTTATAGGAACATCAGTATATAGAGATATTCCTCAGATTAAACAACTTCATTATGAACTTTCATTCTCTGAGTGGGAAAAATTGGCCATTGTGTTTTTGGCAATGAAAGGAATTCTGGACCATTCCACCACCTTTTGAATGAAATTAATTGTGATGGGCTCATTCCACGAGATGCGCATACAGTCTCCGTCAAACCAGTGAAAATCTAGTTTATCCTCATTAAGTGTCCATCCATTTCTATTAGGCGTTGAGGAGCTGGGGAATCGCAAATAGGCATTTCTCCAAATGCTTGTTATGTATTGCGTTCTTAGAAGATCAAACTGATTCCGCTGATTGGCATCAGCAGAGGAGGAAATTGTTGACGGCTTCAATATTTGGAAAAATATGTAAAATGCCTCCTATGTCAAGTTATTGCTCAACAGTTGAAAGCATTTTATATAAACATTTTTCTGCAAAAGCTATAGATTGGGAAAAAATAATGAAGATCGAGCGAAGCGTCTATTAGAGAATGAATTGTGCTCGAAGATCACAAACAGTGGCCTTTTTATTAATAAAAAAAGGTCTAGGTCCTTCTCCAGGTGGCATTTTTAAAAAAGGTAATCATTCAATTAAAATCAAATGCCCTTTTTCAGCAAGAAATAATATGATAAAGGACGCTACTGAAAGGAAACAAATCACATATTTGGAAAAAATGATGATCAGGAATATCGATTGAAACAAAGTCAGAATTATTATTTTCAAGTTCAGGGACAATTAAATATAGCTGAAAGAGGAAAATGCTTTTGTCGTGTGAACTTTGAAGGACACTTTATTCATCGAAGTCAACATAGATGAAGAGTTTTTCGGAGGAAAATTTCATTAGAACTGTGTTTTACCTGTAATAATTGACCTAAGACATAGAGGCTTAAAAATAAGGATCCTCAATACAAACTAGATCTTCAGGATAAGAAAAATTGAAGAAAACAGAAGGCAATTAGAAATATATCATTATGAACCAAGCTGATTTTTTTTAATTATAAAAAAGCACTATTCCTTAAAACTGTAGATATTTATGGAATGAGTTCATCAAAATTCTCAATGAAACTTTTTCATTTCGGATTAGATATTTCAAAATTCATTCCATTTAATTCATAAGGGTTTTTAACAATTCAAAAAATGAGGATAATGGTATATCAAAGCGTATTTGAATTCTCAATTCGATATCAAGTAATTATGGAAAGTAGAGTCTTTTTCAAAACCTTGTTTCTCAACTCTGTTCTTATTATAAAGAAACCGTCTTTACAACCATAATCATAAGTGACCATTTGACAATCATTTCATTTCATCAAAATGTCGAAAATGCGGCTGCATATTCCGACACGCACTAGTAGAACTCCAGAAAGAAACGAGATCATCCCAATGCGTTACCAATTCATTCTATCTGGGCTGAGGGCCTAATACGGTCTCGATATTTTTACTACGATAGTCGACGCCCACCCGCTCTTGCCCCTTCACGTTGCGACCCCTGTGCTTCCCAAGCAGTGTGGTGTAAACAGACTCTTAACTTAGCTTTGCATGGAGGTAAGGTAGAGGGATCACAATTTTTCAGTT
Source organism: Harmonia axyridis (assembly GCF_914767665.1). NCBI lineage: Eukaryota > Metazoa > Arthropoda > Insecta > Coleoptera > Coccinellidae > Harmonia > Harmonia axyridis. The sequence continues at coordinate 7,443,682 of NC_059508.1, forward strand.
TGTTCTTGAAAGGTTCATCTTCAGTGTCGGCTTTGTTAGTCGCACAGAATTTAAGGAATCGTGCTCCATTTATATTTGATGTTTTTTCAAACCCATAAATTTCGCAAACGAATTGTTCTGAGACTGACAAAATTACATCACGCGAACCGGTAATATGCGCAACTCCAAGATCTGCTAATGCTTTATGATAATTTTTGTTTTTCATCAATATTTTGTATGGTCTTACCTTGCCTTTTTGAAAAAATGATGGATTTTAATCGCATCCTGTTAATGCATGAAAACCAGGTAAACTCGTACATAAAGATGGTCTCTCCCTCACACTACAGGCTCGTACCCATTCATCATTTGTTTGATCACCTGGCAGGTAGAAAGCCCCACCAAAATGATCTGTCTTTTTGGGAATCTTATTTTTTAGTTATAAATAACACTCCATTGAAATTTCAAGCTGCCTCAAATATATTTTTTGGGAAAAAATTTTTTTTTTTAAATTTAGGGGTTGATTTAGCCCCGCTACTCACCAGCCTGGTCTGCAATTCCGAGTTGGGATATAATAGGAGAGGTATCTGACAAATTTTCAGCTTGCCTCAAATACCTACCCAAAAATTCGTGCCAGCTCTCGGACTATTAACGAAGATGGAATATACATCCAGGAATCGTTATTAACTAATACCTGTATATGATGCACCCGATTGGCTACAAAGGTTTTCCAACGACTTGGTGAATCATTGAGCCACGAAAGTACTACCTGTGAAACAGTCCAGCAGGTAATTTGATCGAAAAGAAGTCGACCTGAAAAAGTATCAGTTACGAATTTGACCAAATCTGCTAAAAGCTTTGCAGCAGTTAGTTCGAGCTTAGGAAGAGTAAGAGTTTTTAGTGGCCCAACTTTTCCTTTAGAACAAAGAAGAAAAACACTTATAGAGTCACCTTTCAGCACTCTCAGGTAAATTACTGCTGCATAACCAATTGTTGGAGCACAAAAACCATGTAGCTCACACCTCTCAAACTTATCAAGAATAATTCTTCTTGAAAGACTTATTCCAGACAGTTCCGGGAGTTCCAATTTTAATTGGCTCCATGCATTTTGTAAAGATTCGGGAAGAATTTCATCCCAATCCTTTTTTAAGGACCAAATGCATTGCATAATATACTTTGCCTTCAATAGAATGTGGGATAGAAAGCCTTAAGGGTCAAAAATCCGACCTATATCGGAGAGAATACCTCGTTTTGTGAGATCTTTTGAAGAATCTTGGCAAGAATACGAAAAACATCGAGAGAAGGATACCACTGAAGACCGAGAACCTTCAAAAAGGTTGTTCATCCTTATCAGAGGACAAAGGAATCTGACAATCAGATTGTAGAACAGAAGAAAGTAGGACAGGGGAATTACTCGCCCAATTCCTCAATAGTGAACCTCCGCAACTGAGCAGGTTGATGAGATCTTTCTGTAACGAAAGAACCTCTGATTCAGATGATGCACCTCCCAATACATCGTCAATATAAATTTTATTCTTTAGTTATTAACTAGCTTGTGGAAAGTTTTTTCTTTCGATGTGTGCTAGTTCCTGAACAGTTCGCATTGCTAAATATGGGCTACAATTCAGTCCGAAAGTGACTTATTTAAGGTAAATTCTGAAAGAGGATCGTTAGGATCAAATCGCCATAGAATTCTTTGGAAATTTCGATCAGAATTGGTGATCAAAATTTGTCTAAACATTTGTTTTATGTCGGCTACAAAAACCACAGCATCTAAACGAAATAGTAAAAGTAACGAAAAAATATCTTTTTGTAATTTTGGACCTGGAAGTAATGTATCATTCATGGCTGCCCTAATTCTCCAAGATTTTCGAACTGTTAATGTGCACAAGATTGTTGGATTTCTTCTAAATATGTAATCTGTTTTCGGACTCGCCACATGGTTTCCTGAAAGGTAACTCTACAAATACTGCCATCTATCATTTTGTAAATATGATACTCCAGGAATTTGAGAGGAAGAATTTAGTAATTGGTGTGTTTTTAGATCTTAGCAAGGTCTATGATTGTGTGAACCTCGAATATATACTAATTTAACTTGAAAAATATGGAATAAGAGGAAAAGCATATAAGTGGATTGAATCTTATCTTCTAGACAGAAAACAGCAAGTCATCATTAATGAAAACAAATCCAATATTGCAATCAAAGAAAGAGGTCTAGCGCAGGGCAGTAACGCAGGTCCTATTTTTTTCATCATCTACATTAATGACCTTATTATGGATGGACTGGTGAACTATGTGGACGACACCAACATATTGGTATCTGGAAGGACCCTCCCGGAGGCAGTTGATAAGGCGTATGACAGTTCGTCTAGAATCTGTGATTGGTTCAACAGGAATGAGTTGGCACTGAATTCGTCGAAGACAAACAGTATGGTGTTTAGAACAAAGAACTCCCGAGTTACTCCAACTGGCACCATAAACCTGAATGGCAATGAAGTGAAACCTGTTCATGATATGAGGTTTCTTGGAATACACATTGATGAATTTTTAGATTGGAACAGTCATGTGGAAAAAACTGGGCTGAGACTGAGTAGCATTGGATATGGAATCAGAGTGGTATCCAGACATATGGACGAGAAGACATTATAAACACTGTACCACGCCAACTTTGAATCGGTACTGAGATATAGAATTGTGTTTTGGGGCTGCAGCTCCAGCATTCAACTCCTTTTTATTATACAAAAAAGAACCATAAGAACAATCAGGCATATGAAATTTGGAGTCACCTGCAGGGGTGTTTTCAGGAATATGCAGATTATGAATATATATGGGTTGTATATATTTGAGTGTCTGATGTTCTTTTTCTGGCACCAAGTTGAATTCAGCTCTAACTTTGGCCATGGCTATAATACAAGGACGACGAATTTCATTTACGCTTCTCATAGGCTTACAAGTACAGAAAAAAGAACATACTATATGTGCATAAAACTATATAATAAATTACCATCTACATGCAGATTATCTAGCTTAATAAAATTAAAGAATGCCATAAAGACACTGTTAAACTGGAACCATATTAACTTAGCGATTTTCTAGATTGTAACAACTTATCAGAGTTTGTATAGATTGTATATATATTATTGTTGACATCATTTCGCTTCTCTCTCTGTAATTTACTGTGGGGATGATATGAAATAAAGGAATTTATTATTATTATATTATTATTACTATCCGAATTCGAGGGATCAGCTGAATACAAATATCAGCTCATATTCTCGTCTCCTTGTTATTTTCAGGTTCCACGATATATCATTACCCTTCACGAATTGCTGGCGCACACGCCACACGATCACGTGGAGAGAAAGAGTCTGCAGAATGCCAGACAGCAATTGGAGGACTTCTCCCGCCAGATTCACGACGAGGTAAGCCATATGTTGAGGAGTCAGTAATTTGCTCGTTTTGATTTTTCTGATGATACTCTATGTCAAGGAAAAAGTCGTTTTTACTTTTTGTGGCTGGGGTCAGGTTGACAAGCATTATAAAAAACAAAAAAAAATTTTTTTTCAATTCACGAAAGAGGAAATTGAATAATTTTCTTTTTTTTTGAACAATTTCTTAATGATATCCATTAATTTTCAACAAATATGTATTGTGTACCTATATTGGTATACAAGCCGACTCTTTTATAAATTTGCTTTTTTAGAACGACAGTAAAAATTTGGGGTTATACAGGGTGAGTCATCGGGATGGCCTATTAGATGTTTATGGAAAACTTATTGTAATTTTGAGATGCGAATTTGCCTATTGGGGTTTGAGACGGGGATCTTTCCTCCTGAAATATTTTCCGATCTCTACAACTAGACTACTACTTCCAAATTCCAGATGGCACACCCAGTATATTATTAATAATAATAATAATAATATTTATTTGAACATAATAATAATACATTTAATTACATTATAGAAAGGAATGTCCAATTCAAATAAACAATCAAGAACAGAGGCTCATCCAAAACAGAATATTGCCTGTGTATTGCATCATTAGATTAGATTTTGACGACAATTTCGATAATATGCCATACCTTGGGTACAAACTCAACGGTCCATGAGTTAATGGGGTTCTTATAAAAAAATGGTGGCGATGTGGACTCACATTTTTTTCAATGATTCGGTAGAAAAAGCTTTTTCAAAATGCTTTTTTATAGGACTGTTTGCGGTTCGGTCCAAGAATGTACATAGTGTTCATAAAAAGATCATGAACTTGGATGACTCAAATTCATCAAAACTCAACATTTTCAAATCAGAACCTATATTTTTTTATTATTTCAGTCCATTTCACGTACAAAATTAGAGGGGGTTACTCCAGCAAACCCTATACCTAAAATGAATACTTCAGGAGTTATCCAGGAAGAACCTTAGATGAGGAAAAACCTCAATTCCTCACTGCGTGGAGTAGTCTGTGATTTGCGGAAAACACAGAAAGAAACTGAAATTCGATGTTTGAATAACTAAATGTTGTAATTCATGAATTATAATTAATTTTTCATTGGGATTGTTGAGGAATCCATGAACCAATACAATTTACAACTACGAATAATAATTCATTACAATTCTTGAAATGTAAAATTTAGTTATGGAAACATGGAATTTTAGTTTCTCTCTGTGTTTCCCGGAAATAACAGATTACTCCACACAGTTATAAATAGCGGTTTTTCCTCATTTGAAGTTCTTCCTCGATAACTGGAGCATTCATTTTAGGAATTGAGTTTGATCAAGTAACCTCACTATTTTTGTACGTAGAATCGACTGAAATGATAATGGCATCAAAAAAGCCATTTACATAATACTGAGTGTGCCATTTGAATTGAGGAAGTAGTAGTAGTCTGTTTCCGTTATAACCAGAAGTTGTAGAGATCTGAAAATATTTTAGGCGTAAAGATGCTTGTCTCAAACCCCAATGAGAAAATTCTCAGCTCAAAATCATTATTAGCTTTCCATAAACGTCTAATAGGCCATCCCGATGAATCACCCTGTATTCATTTAAAATTATGCTGACCCAAGAAGTGGAGCTAAATATTTACCTTTCATCTGCAACTTGAATTTCAACCTTCGTTTTTTTCTTAACTAATTTCTTCGAGTGACGTTTATTACTAATCTTTTCGAACAAACGCAATTTCAAGCTTTGACGTGAGAAATACAGAATAATACAAAATTCAATCGGGAATCATGTTTGAAGGAAAGCAATAATTGATGATCGTCATTGATCAATCTTTCAAAAGATTTTTGTTTAGGTTTCAGAAACGGAAAATTTGAGGAAGAATCTGGCAGTTGAAAGAATGATTGTAGAAGGCTGCGATATTTTATTAGATGTAAATCAGGTGCTTGTGAGACAAGGTAAATATGATTTATTAATTCTTCCATCTTCGTTGATAGGAAATATCATTTTCGATATATTCTGGGGGTTGTAACGATCTATATCTATGGAATAACTTCAAAGTATCGAATTGATTTGGCAAACAAGATTTCAGAAAGGTTCGAAAACTACAGATCATTAAAACTACAGAGCAATTTTTTGTTGAATGATTTTTTTTTTCCACAAACAAAGAGGATAATAACATATAATGGCATATCGCAACTTGAAAAACTTTGAATTGAGATTTGTGTTAAGAATACTGAATTTAGTATATTGAAGCATAAGTCTTCATGCCAGATTTTGAGTGCCAATTATTCTACTTGATAAGATTCCGAACAAGCGTGCAAAAACTATTGACCTATGTCAGTGCTATCCAATTTTTTTTTCAATTTTCACCGTTTAATGATTTGTTTTGCAGTGCAACCCCAAGAATCCATCGGAAGTTCTTGACTCAAGTGTTGAGAAAGCCTGTAATTATATAGTTATTCCTTTTTAAGGTTCGTTGATACAATTACCCGGTGAAAAATCGAAAACGTCTAGAAGTAAGCTGAATTTCAAAAGCGAAAGAGAATACTTGAGGCAATGTTTCCTCTTCTCTAATCATCTAATTATAGCAACAAGGTATGACTTCAATTCAATTTGCAGTATTGTATTCAATCTTTTCGAGAGATAACAGAATTATCTAGGATTCTTCTCAACTCATAAAACTAAATTGTCATTAATGGAATTTCTTCAGATTCTGTGGAATGTTGTTAGTTGGTTGAACACGGTATTTCGTATATAGCCTGATAGAATTGTTGGGACAATAAATTTCAAATTTCAATTATCTCTTGTTTTAATCTCATTATGAACTAGGATCTCTCATGATGAAAAATATTTATGTTTGTTCGAGTATCCTTGAGATCTCTTCACTTTTCCATTGGGTGAATGATTTGAAACAAAAGTCCGTAGCTTCGGTTTCAGAATGTGCATTGAAAATTTCTATATGAAAAACTTTCTGAAGGTATTCATAACAGAATAAACTCTTCCATCTTTTCAGGGTGTCCCAAATTCGATACTCACTGAAAGCATCTCGAGAACCATAAGACAGAGGAAAAATCTTCGAGGACACCGGCGATCTCTTTTTTCGAATTTATAAGATATCAGATCGTTTTTATCGTGCTTCGTTCTCGAGTAGTTTATTTCAATATTCTGTAACGAGTCTGATTAAAACCGTAAAAATGTTCAAGTATTTTTCGAATATCTCGAACAGAAACCAAGACATAGCGAAATGTTTGTAACTCGAGAACGAAGCAAAATATTTATGAACTGATTACAGGTATCATTTCCAAAGAAGATATAGGGGTCCTTGAGGATTTTTTCTTTAAATTTTATACTTCTCGAGATGCTCTCGGGGAGCATCGAATGTGGGACACCCTGTTCTTCTCTATTGAGTGTTATACATTGAATTAAGTTTTCTGGTACTTATATCAAGTGAATAAAAGTTTCTTGATATAAATTCCCAACAAGACCTTCCACGGATACCGAAATTTCATCCATTGATAATACGAGTAACCTATACAGGGTGTTACATGAGTGACTGGCCATAGCCAAATGGTGAATGCAGGTCATCCAGGCCTTTCAGAAAAGTAGCTTGTTCTGTATCCTAAGACTGGTAGTTTGGGAGATACAGGGTGATTCATGCATATTGGCCTGAATTTATGTTCTCCATAACTTGGGAATCAACAGTCCGATTTCGTTCAAACTTTGTGGGTTTATTTACTTCACACAGGCCTTCACAACGATAAATGTAATTTTATTATTTCCAGGGCAGTACTCAGATTATTGGATTTTTTCCTTTATACTTCTGAATCTATGTTTTTCACACGTTTCAGAGAATTATCGTTATTGGCGTGAAAAAATACATAATTCCGTCTAATTAATTCAATTTTCACTTTGAATGGAGTAGCAAACGAAAGAATTTATGTGTTGTGTAACTATTTTGAAATACCGTCCTGTTGTGATGTTCTTACCAGGTACCAGTCTTATCGTTCATGCAGGGTAAAATAAGACACACACTCAAGGGAGTACCAGATGAGGTTTATTCATAGTATCACCAACTTTTACATTACACGAGATCGTGTGAAGAAACAATAATGTCGAATCTAGAACTCTCTAGCACATTTCTTATGGAACTCCCTCTATCGGCTTATATGCATATTTATATATGAGAATATAGTTTACAAATTATCATTGTCGACATAGTAACAAATTATTGGTAATTCAACAATGAATTCCAATAGTAGCTACCTTGCGGAAATATCGCTACTGAAATTGATATTGGAATTTGACCTACATTACACCTCCCCCGCTTGAAAAAAAAAATTTTTTTCTTTGTTAATAAAAAAAAATTTCTACCTATCTAAGACTTACACCTAACTATATACATTATCTTAAAGCTATATTACTAAATTGCCTTAATTTCCTTTTTACATATACTATTAGATACTAATACTGTTATTATCTATGACATGTCTATTAAAAAAAATACGGTTTAATCATGTTCTTATGCACTTCTTTCACTTTATTGTCTTTTTTCAACACTACATTAGAATTCTTGACGTCAATTATTTCATATGTACCGCCGAACAAAGCGTCCAATTTATTTTCAATATTCTTATTTTCTAAAAGTACCTTATCGCCTATTTTGTAATCAACTTTCTTACAATTTCTATCAAAAGTCTGTTTCCTTTTGATTTTTACCTTCACCAAATTTTCTCTTGCATCTTTCCAAGCTTTTTGCAATCTGTATTTCAATTCAATAGGATAATTATCGAAATTGTATATGGGATCGATTTGGTTTTCGATATTTTGTGGAATTCTACTAGGTTTTCCAAAAACAAGTTCATAAGGAGTATAGAGAGTGGATGAATTCACGGTATTGTTATATGAAAAACACCAAAAGTGTACCCAATTACTCCAATTATTACTTTCTTCATTTGCACGCATACGGAGATAAGCTCCTAAGTGTTTATGTGAGTTTTTAATCATACCTAGAGTTTCGTGGTGATGAGCTGTTGAATTCAGATGACTAATATGAAGCAACTCGCACGATTCCCTGAAAACTTTAGCTAAAAATTCCGTACCTTGATCCGTAACAATTTCAGAGGGTATACCATATCTAAGTACAAAATTTTCTATGAAAGCTTTTGCAACTGTTTCAGCCTCTTTATTCAGCAATGGATATCCCTCAATGAACTTAGTAAGATCACACTGAATTGTAAGGATATATTTATTTTCGTTAATATCGATGGGTAACGGCCCTACCAAATCTAAAAATATTTTTTGAAATGCAGAAGATGCTGTTGAAGTAACTGTCATTGGTTCCTTCCGCGGTAAGGAATATTTATACCTTTGGCAATCATCACACTTCTTCACAAAATTTTGAACGTCTTCTTTCAAGCCATTCCAAAAGTATTCCCTTTTTATGTTATTGTACATGCGGTTTATACCTGCATGTCCTCCTGTAGGTAACATATGATAGTCATTCAAAATTATTTGTCTCATTTCTCTACTTTCAATCCGTTTCACATTTCTAACAATGTTTATCGTTAAAGATTTCCCTAAAATTTGATTTTTGTTTTTCATCAACAAATTTAAAAATCGAATATTATGCGAGCTCTTCAGTAAACATAATTCTTTTATATTATTTCTTGTGCACAATTCTTCCAGATTCCTCAACGATATACCTAAGTCATGCGTTGATCGGATATTCTGGTTTAAATAAATAATATGTGAATTCACATCGTATACTAAATTGTTATACTGAATTTTGTGTTGATTTATTTTCAATTTGGAAAATTCTTTATTAGAAAGTGGCCTCAACTCTACACTTTCTACTGGACGTTTCAATACTTCGACTACAACAGGGTGATCAGTCCTTTCGAGTGAAATATTCGTCTGGGATTGTTCGCTAGGTTTTTCTTTTTTTTGAATGAGATCTTGTTATGACATTTAATTTTTCGATTGAACGACTTTGTATTTCTTTCAGGTCTTCTGATTCTAATTTTATTCTCGACAATGCATCGGCGGTAACATTTTCCGAACCTTTGATGTAATGTACTGAAAAGTCATATTCTTCTAATATTAATCTGAATTTCGTTAATATGCTAGATGGGTTTGTCATATTGAATAAGTAAATTAGTGGACGGTGATCCGTTAAGATTTTAAACTTCCTTCCAAATAAATATGGCCTAAAATGTTTTACTGACCAAATAATTGCCAAAAGCTCTTTCTCAATTGTTCAATAATTCTTTTCTGCTGAATTTAAATTTCTTGAAGCATAAGCAATTGGATGGTCATTAGAATTTGATAAGACTGAGCCTAAAGCAAATCCACTTGCATCTGTCCTAAGGATAAACTCATTACTTTCTGAAAAGTCTGGATATTGTAGGATAGGTGCTTTTTGCAAAACCGTTCTTAAAGTTTGAAATGCCTTTTCACAATCTTCGTTCCATTGAAAAACTTTTCCTTGCGGGATAAGTCATTCAAAGGTTGTGCAATTGCGGCGAAATTTCTGATAAATTTTCTGTAATAATTTGTCAATGCCACAAACCGTTTCGCTTCGTCAGAATTTTTTGGTACAGGATTTTTTGAAATAGCGGAAATCTTTTCAGGATCTGGAGATATACCTTTATCTGAAATGATATGCCCTAGATATAATATTTCTTTTTTTAAAAATTCACATTTTTTTTTTTTAATTGACTTTTCTCAAACGATGTAAAACTTTCAAAAGATTTTGATTATGATTTTGCAAAGAATGTCCAAAAACTATTAAATCATCTAAATATATAAAACATGAATCATAATTTAAGCCTGACATAGCTATTGTCATGAGTCTTGAAAATGCACTAGGACTCGTTTTCAAACCCATTCCTAATCTTTTCATTTGATATTGACCTCTTTCTGTAGTGAAAGCCGTATATGGTCTACTGTCGGGATGTAATTCTAATTGGTAATATCCTTGGGTTAAATCAAGATGGGAAAAATACATTGCTCCTGACAAAGAATCCAAGATTTCAGTTATGTTCGGTAAAGGAAATTTATCATCCTTGATTTGCTTATTCAATAACCTATAATCTAAAACTACTCTGAATTTTTTAACTCCATTTTTATCCGGTTTCTTTGGTACAATCAATAATGGTGATGACCATTCTGATTTTGCTTCTTCTATGATTCCATCTTGCAACATTTTGTCGACTTGTTTATGAATCTCGCTTTTCTGTGAGTGTGGTATCCTGTATGGTTTTACATATACGGGTTGCGCTTCAGGCTTGAGTAAAATTTTTTGTCGATATAAATTAGTAACTGTTAGAGGGTCTCCTTCAAGATGAAAAACATCCGCATATTTAGCACAGATTTTCTGGATAGATGTTTTCTCTTCTTCATTCAATGATTTCATATTAACTGAATCCAACACTTCATCTACTCTTTCTACCGATATATAATTTCGACCATAATTTAGTACTTCGAAATTTGAAAGAATTTCAAGTTTTGGTTGAAAATTCTTGATTTTTATCTCTCTTTCATTCACGTTTAATATTCTGACTGGAATTTTATTTGCTTCAGGTTTTGCAATCGTACTTGCAATAATCACTCCATCGCTAATCTGTTCGTTCAAAATAACACAATCCTCTGTTTCATCGGTATAACAATAATGAATTATTTCGCATCTGGGAGGTATAATAGTACAATATTCCACCTTTGATTTCAAGGGGACACTAATTTCATCGTTATCATTATGCAATGTTATTAAAAATTTTTCATAATCAATGATAGCTTTATATTTGTTCAAAAAATCTGAGCCTAGTATACCATGAATACTAAGATCAAATGATTTAAGCACAGAAAAATGGTGGGGAAAATTTTTATTACTTATAATCAATGAAATAGTTGCGGAACCCATGGAAGATGTGGATCCGGCAATACCTTTGATATTTATTTTTCCTGAAGTATCTATGTATTCTCCCGTCTGCAAATATTCTGAAAATATGAAGCTGATGCTAGCACCAGTATCAATTAAAAAATTCAATTCATTTTTGCCATACTTGACCTCAACAAAGTTCAAAGCATTCATATTATAGTTTTGGTTAGGAACGAAAAAACTTTTTATCGGCGTTTTGCATTTCTTCATCGTCCGATTTGGTCATATAAACTTGATGGGATTTCGAATTCCTATCATTCCTATTGTTATTGTAATTAGAACGACGACCGCGACCTTCTTTCGTAGTATGATTCGGGTTGAATTTTTGCCTACGATTGTTATTTTCTGAATAGCGTCTACCTGACCAATATTTATTTTGATTGTGTGTGGAATTTCTCTGCCTGAAATGAAATAATTTAGGATTAGACGTTTGATAAGAATTTTTCACTAACTCTTCCTCTTTGGCTGAAGCTACAGCATCCTTTAAATTTGAGTAGTTTCTCGCTTTTATAATAGTTCTTATCTCGGAATTTTTCAAACCATTGGCAAAAGTGTTTATTGCTATTTTTTCATTTACTTGCCTTAAAACATCTAAAGCTGCGCTATCATTATCAGCTTGCGAAATAGTTAGGTCTAAAGAGAGTTGTTCTACTAATTTAGCGAACTCCTCGATCGATTTACCTTCTTGTCTAACATTGTGTAACTGGGTAGAAAGCGCTGCAGGTGATTTTTCAGTTAAAAGAAAATTTTTCATATCTGACATCAATTCATCAACTCTCCGATAATCCCGTTTTAATCTTAATTTCGCGTTTTGAGTCAATTTGATTTTAAGAATATAATTGATTAATTTCATTTTTTCTGTTTCTTCTAACATATCGTTGTATAATTCTATAGAATCGATCAATTGTTTTACTGATTCCTCAGTGCTGTTAATAGACGGCAATAAAGAAGCAGCAGTCCTCAAATCAAAGTTTTCTCCCATTTTCACAGAATTTTTTGAACTATTTATAATTACAATTCTTTGGTTCAATATATCCTTTGCATTTTTGAGTGAAGCTCTTATTTGTTCAGAATGCTTTTCAAAAAGCTCGAGAAAATCTGGGTTAGTACTATCTGAATTTTTTATTATTCTTGCAAATTGATTATCTAACTTATTCAATTCACACAACAATTTTTCATTCCTATCTAAACGCTCCCTACGCTCTTTCGGTTCTTTATTAATGTTACCAAAAAATTTCCTAACTATATTATTTAATTCCTCAATTTTATCCATATATCAATCAAATTCATCAAATGTAAAAATAAGAAATAAGATTCCACAAAATCACAAAAATAAAAAACAATAAAAATTTATGATTGTTTTTCAGTCATACCAACTCTTGGCTTCTTCGTATTTCCCTGTGTATTTTCTTATTTATGGACTTCATGGCTTGCCTGTAACAGAAGTACGCAATTCCTACACATACCATTACGAAAGCTGCAATTCCCAAAAATTCTGAGGTCGTCCACTCTTTCAGCTCGTTGGTAGTGCCTCCGCTGTTGCCTGCTTGGGTGATGATGACCTCTTCTTCTTTAGATTTAGAAGAACCCATGTTTTAGCTGTGATGTCGTCTTGGGTGTAGTATGCCTTTTTCTATCAACCAAATCTGCATGGGACTGGCAGGATCGCCATGTGATGTTCTTACCAGGTACCAGTCTTATCGTTCATGCAGGGTGAAATAAGACACACACTCAAGGTAGTACCAGATGAGGTTTATTCATAGTATCACCAACTTTTACATTACACGAGATCGTGTGAAGAAACAATAATGTCGAATCTAGAACTCTCTAGCACATTTCTTATGGAACTCCCTATATCGGCTTATATGCATATTTATATATGAGAATATAGTTTACAAATTATCATTGACGACATAGTAACAAATTATTGGTAATTCAACAATGAATTCCAATAGTAGCTACCTTGCGGAAATATCGCTACTGAAATTGATATTGGAATTTGACCTACATTACACTGTTTTTATTCCTTTTGTGGCAATATTTAATGTAATTGGTGATTTGAAAATTATAACGATGAATATATGGAGCATACAAAGAAACTACGATGAATTCAGATTGTTACTTGAAATGTTTCCTACAAGTTTTGACATTATTTTACTTACTGAGACATACAAGGTAGAGGATCCGAAACTATTCAAGATGAGGGGGTACGCCCATGTTTACAGTGAGAGTAAATATAACAAAAACGATGGAATAATTGTATGCGTCAAAGAAGATTTTGTTTTTGATCGCAAAAATATCAAATTCGAAAAGATAACAGCATTGGAATTGAATATTCAGAGTCAAGAGGAAAACTTAAAACTCATTGCGATATATAAGTCGCCACATTATCCTACCATGGAATTTAATAAGGAATTAACAGTTTATCTAGAAAAACAAAACATTGCTCCGATCATATTATTAGTGGCGATATTAATATAAATTTACTATCTCATGAATTTCTTGTGAAGAATATGAAACTATATTGTGTACATATGGATTCATATCACTAATTAACGATGTCACACGGCCAGATAGCCGAACCTGCTCAGATAATTATTTTGTGAAAGGTATTATTCATCCAGAAGATTTAAATGTTAGTGGCATCATATTTCGCAATCTTATTACCGACCATTATCCTGTATTATTATATGCAAATAGAAAACTAAAAAACCATCACATTGAAAAAGAACATATTAAAAAATATATTAATTCCGACAAACTAAGAAATTTTTTGATTATTGAGGGATGAAGTACGGTTAACGATTGTGATGATGTCCATAAAATGAAGGACAACTTTATCAGTATTTTGAAAAAATATATAGATATTCATCTATATATTCTTTCAAGATATTGATAAAGTTTTCCATCATTTTATGAACATCATCACAATCGTGATCCCCGCAAAGAGGAAAAATCAGATCAGAAGGGATTATGTTACTCCAAGTATCATGAAAGTGATAGATGAAAAACAAAAATTGTTTAAAAGGGTTAAAAGAGAACCCAACAATTTACAATTGAAGGGTGAGTATTCTAGAATGAAAAATAAATTACACAGGCTCATAAAAGAAGCCAAAACACATTTTTTCGAAAAGTGCATAATAACTAATGAAAAAGACTCCAAGGCTTTATGCGACTGTGTGAAAAAAATTACAAATTACGGAACACTGGATACAAATATAAAACACATAAAAAATGACGATGACGAAATCATAGAGAGCGGACAAGAAATGTGCGATCTTTTCAATGACATTATAAACGACTAGGGGAAAGCTATGCAAATGGAATAATTGCTTCTGCTGACTTCACAGAGGAGAGTGAATATTAAGGTAAGTCTTTTTTTCTTTCTCCAACTGATTCTGAAGAAATAAAAAAAATTATAAATAGTTTGAAATCGAAAAAATCTTCTGGACATGACGGAATACGCGCAGAAACTCTGAATGAAATACGGCAGGAGATATCTAATCCTCTTACTTATATTATGAATAACTGCTTCTAAAAAGCCTGTTTTCCAGAAATATTGAAAGTAGGAATAGTGAAACCACTCTATAAAGGAGGAGACCGGAGTCGCATGCAGAACTATAGATCGATAACTTCAGTTTCGAATCTGGGAAAGATCCTCGAAAAGTTTATTAAAGTTCGTATGGAAACATTTATAAATAAACATAAAATTATATCCGATAATCAGTTTGGTTTTCGGAGAGGCATGTCGACGGAAAATGCCATAAAAAAGTCACAGACATCATATATAAAAATATTGACAGTAAAATTCCAACTTTGGCGGTAGTTGTCGACCTTGCAAAAGCTTTTGTTACTGTCTGTCATGATCGTCTACTAGAAAAGCTTGAAAAAAAAAGGTATAAAAAGTATTAAATCTGCTGAGAAGCTTTTTATCAGATAGAATACAAATTGTACACCTCAATGGAAAATATAGTAAAAGTAATCAACTAAATTTCGTGGTGCCACAGGGTACAGTTCTTGGGCCTCTCCTGTTTATATTGTATATAAACAGTCTCTTCAGATAATTTCAACAAAGTTGAAATTATCGGTTTCGCGGACGATACCATGGTACTTTTTCATGATGTTACATGAAAGAATCTGACAAAATAATAATATAATATATAGTCGTCGTTGAGTGTGGACGTGTTATATTGATCTCTTGTTATAATTCACCTTTAATAGTACGGAAATCTATCAGATTTATTAAAAATTGTTCCTTGAACATTTGAGTGTTTGTGGGATAGATTCATCGAGATAAAATTTTGAATTTCAATTTAATATCTGTAAGAATGCCGCTAACACGTGAACAGTTCGATGATGTGAGAAACGCCGCCGATGCCATGATAAGGGAAATCTGTGAAAACCAGGAATTCGTAAAAACATTGGTTGATTCGGTCTCCCAGATGCAGCTCATATTGTTGAGGAATTCGAAGAAATTAAACGCAGGGAAAATAATGTTATTATTTTCGGGGTACCAGAGGAAGTCGACGAACCAACTTCAATTGTGTGTGATATAGTCTCTGCTATTGTTCCTGATCTTACAATCACCAACCAGCGAATGCATCGATTAGGTGAAAGACTTAGAGGAAAATCACGACCTATTAAAGTTTCCCTTTCCAACAATGCAGATAAACTAACTTTAATCAAAAATAATAAAGAGCTACAGAGAATTGAAAGATTCAAAAATATATACATTAGACCAGATCAAACAATTAAACAGAGCAATTATATATCATTGTTACGTTAACAATTGGTCGAACGTCAGCAAAATGGGGAAGATGACATTATGATAAGGTTTCGAAATGGGCACCCTTCGATAACTAAGAAAAAAACCTATAAGTACATCCAGCATGCGACAAAATACAGGTGTAAATACCCACGGTCTAGAGATTTGTTATCAAAACTGTAGAGGATTAAATACTAAAACGCATACATTCATGAAAAATTTAACATCTAATTGCCATAGTGTGATCGCCATAACTGAGAGCTGGTTGACTGATAGTGTGTCTAATGGTGATATAAAGTTGATATTTTGGCTGGAAAACTTTTGGGTTCCAATCATATTTCGATAATCGTTATGGTGGTTTACATTCCCCCTGGAATTTCTGTAAACGGGTATGATGAACTGTTTGAATTGATTGAGGACAAATATGATGGTGGCAATATGGTTATTGTTGGAGACTTCAATATATCGGAGATTCTAAGTGTCTATGGGGGGCTGCACATACGGGATATACGGCTCGTTTTGATAACTTCCTGAACTTTTGTAATTTGAGACAGTGTAACGTTGTGCGAAACCACAATAACAGACTTTTAGATTTGGTTGTTTATCGGGAGGATGCCGCGTGTGAGGTGCTTTGTAATGATGATCCATTAGTGCCGGTTGACCCGCATCATCCTGGACTTATTGTGCGAGTTTCATCCTGTCCTGCCATACCAAGTAATTTCACCTCTACTGCCAAACGGTATGACTTCAAAAAATTAGATGTAGAAAAGTTTTGTCGACTTCTCGGTGGAACAGACTGGGGGTCAGCTCTTGGGTGATATTGGGAGTGTACATAATGCTAGCGATGTTTTCAACAATAACGTTCAAGATGTTATCGCAAAGTGTGTTCCAAAGAAAAAATGTTCCTCCCGTAAATATCCATTATGGTTTACAAAGGACTTGATTCACAAAATAAAAGTGAAAAACCATTATCTGAAAATGTATAGAAAACACAGGCTGATTTTTTATCGTGAGCGCTTTAGATATTTCAGAAAATCTGTTAAACTTGACATAGAATCGGCATATAGAGATTTTATCCTGAGGTCTCAAGCTGATTTGGAGAGTAGTCCTAGTAATTTTTGGAAATATATTAATTCTAAACGAAATATATCACGACTACCTGGCACATGTGCTTCAATGATAAAATATTGAAAACACCTAAGGACATACTAAATGCATTCGGAGTGAACTTCAAGAGTGTTTATGTCTGTGACAATGATACGCAGAATCAACTTAGGTCCGGTATTGAATATAGGTTTAATTTCTGAGGATATGATTATAACGGCAGCAAAAAAACTGAAAATAATTTCACTATTGGTCCGGACGATGTCCCGGTTAACATTGTTAAATCTCATATTCAACTATTCGTTCAGCCATTGCGTATGCTGTATAATCTTATGATCACCTCCGGCACTTTCCCGAACATCTGGAAAGTTTCGGGTATACAATGTCCCATTCTGAAGTCCGGTAAGAAATCAGATATCGTTAATTATAGACCTTTTGCCCTGATATCAGTTTTTTCCAAATTAATAGAGATTATTTTGTCTGATATAATTTTCGAGCACGTACGAACATCAATTTCCGAATTTCAGCATGGTTTTCTCCGATCTCGCAGTACAGTATCAAATCTCTCTGTATTTACACAACATGTATCGAAATCCCTGGACTCAAGGAATCAGATTGATGTAGTCTACACTTCAGCAAGGCTTTTGATCGTGTGTCACATAAGCGATTACTTAGGAAGTTATTCAAATTTGGCTCATCGAATGTTCTTGTATCACTCCTTGAGTCCTTCTTGACCAATAGGGAATATGAAGGATTGAGGTCATTTTCATTCACCGCGTTCCGCAGGGATCCAATTTGGGACCACTCTTGTTTATTTTGTTCATCAATGACATTCTGGATATCATTTGTTCGCATAAGTTGCTTTTTGCTGATGATTTGAAGTCATTTAAAGAAGTAAGTTGTGTACTTGATTGCTTTCTACTGCAAGACGACCTCAATAGGCTATCTAGATGGTGTGTTGAGAACGAATTGCCTCTGAATATAGAGAAGTGTAAGACAATGACGTTTACGAGGAAACTGACACCAATTACTTTCCACTACAAAATCAGTAACTTAAATGTGACGAGAGTAACTGAGGCGAGAGATTTGGGTATTCTTTTTGATCAGAAACTAACTTTCTCTTCGCATATTAAAATAACTTCTAGTGGCATTAAAACTCTGGGTTTTGTAATACCCAATTGTAAGGAATTTTCTTCTTTGAAAGCGATCTCAACCATTTATCAGGCACTTGTTAGAAGTAAACTTACATATTGTAGGGTAGTATGGAATCCTTGTCATGAAAAATACATCGATTGTATTGAGAGGGTGCAGAAAAAATTCATAAAATTCCTTTATTTCATGAAACATGGTTCTTATCCAGATAGAAACCACAGATATGAATCACTTTTGAATGAGTTTGAGTTCGCTTCGCTTAGAAATGTCCGTGAAATAAATGATTTGATATTTCTTTACAAAATCGTGCACAATCAGGTAGATTCAATGGCTTTGCTCTCCTCATTGCAATTTAATGTTCCTCGTTTCACTTCTAGATCACACAAAACATTTCATATTGATTTACCTAATTCATATCATCACTTTTTCTGTCCGCTAATAACAATGTGCAGAAGTTATAACAATCTAAGGAATGTTGACATATTTTTTCTTTCATTATCTCAATTCAGGAGATCATTGAACCACACGTTGAGGAACTAACCGACATAGATGATTCATTGTATATGTATGTTTTTTTT
Source organism: Harmonia axyridis (assembly GCF_914767665.1). Lineage (NCBI taxonomy): Eukaryota > Metazoa > Arthropoda > Insecta > Coleoptera > Coccinellidae > Harmonia > Harmonia axyridis. Next base: position 7,462,632 of record NC_059508.1, read on the forward strand.
TATTTTTATTATTCTAAGACTGCATGTTACCTTATTTTTTATCTGCTTTATCAACGGCGATGTACTATTGTGATATCTTTTTGTATTATTGCATACACCTGTAATTGAGCCTTTGCCTGTTGGATGTATTCATAAATGAATAAAATAAATAAATAAATAAAATAAAATAAATAAAACAAGTATGCCAAGAATTCGAGACTCTGACAAAATGGTTTAGATTGAATAAACTCACGATAAATATAAGTGAGACCAAATATATAACCTTCGCCTCAAATAAGAAAAGAATTCGAGATTGAGGAGGCTCGAATATCGATGACCAGTTATATATTGCAAAAACACATTCAACAAGGTATCTTGGCGTCGTCATCGATGAAAATTTGAAATGGGATGAACACACAACGTATGTTCCGAGAGGTATCCTATATCGATTCAAGTATATTATGAATTATGTAAATTCTCCAAAATATCTACAGATGCTCTATGAGTGGCTGGTGCAGCCACAGCTTTCGTATGGTATAATAGGATGGGGAGGTGTTTTTGACACACACAAGAGAACCATAGATGTTCTCCAAAAACATATCCCCAAAGTACAGAAAAAAAATTACATTCTCTAGTGACAGTATATACAGTTTAGCTGAAATATTAGATATGAGACAAATTTTTGCTCAAAGGATTATCATGCATATCAAACAAATTAAATTTCCATCACACAAAAAGAACACAAATACCCTACGATAGCTGGAGACGATAACGAAAATTATGAGAGACCCAGAGCAGAAAAAATAATAGGACAGAGATATGGTGAATATATAGCTGCAAGATCATACCTTATCGTACCAAAAGAAATAAAAAAATTAATAATAAAAATGAATTCAATAAAGAATTAAAGGTATGGCTGATAGAACAAGACCGAACTGGGATACATAAAATTATAAATTCCACTTAAGAAGAGAAAAAAAGAGGAAAGAAACGATGAAGAGAAAAAACACACCGCTAGAACGACAGGGGGGGCAAGATCCGAGAAAGAAGAGTCACCGATGAAGACGAAGAAAAACTGATGAAGAGACGTACCTATACCGACTGAGACAGGGATCAATTAGAGTTGAAATTTATTTATCATTGATTATGTATTTGTCAGAATATTACTTCATCGGAACAAATCACGAGAGACACAACTAACATTATATCCTATCCTACACTTGTAGTATTACTTCATATCGTCACGGTGGCGCTGCGAGTCTGCGCGTGACGAGGCCATCGAGGGCTATCGAGCGAGAGAACAAGAATCGATCTTCAATTCTTCGAGAGCAAACGACAGGGACATAACCTTAGAGATTCAGTCCTTCTGAATTGGGCTTGCTTAGAGAGAGACTTACTAGAGAGTTTTATATTGAACAATTAAAATCATTATCTGTGTATTAGTGAATACTCTGTATTTAAAACCCATAAATCCAATAGGTTATAGGCTCTGTGCACGCTTTAAACTGTGCGACGAGGTAAACAATTATTCTGAAAATCTGTTGTGTACACAACGAGAAAAATATTGAGGTAAGTTGAATTTCAACTTTTTTTTTATTGAATTTTAGAGATTTAGAGTTATGAGAATATTTTTTGATTAAATTTTATAGATTTAGAGTATGAGAAAACCCAGCTATATTAAATAAAAATTAATTCATTCTACAGAGGTAATTAGAGTTAAGAGAATAATTTTTGGGGTTGAATTCTAAAGTATTGGAAAACCCAGGTATTCAAAATTAATCCTTGTTACAGAGCAGAATTCAAGTTTGAGATCTGGATCGACAGTCTATGATCAGAACTTTTCGACAAATGATTTGTTGGGCGTCATAGAGCCAAAGTACGAGTAACCAATCTTGGTCAGAGGCCAAAAAATCCTAGAAGAGTAATTGAGTACGAGACATTATCATAAACAGAATTGACCAGAATTATCACAAGAAAATTCTCAATATCCGACACCCTGTTGAAGTAAGTAGAGGTTTGAGGTTCTCCAGGAAGTGCAAGTCAAATGCGACATACACTTCAGGTAAGAGCTCGCTTGTACTCCATCAAAATGGAGAAACACGAATCGGTCGATGATTTCTGTGAAAGAGTCGACTCGATAGGATGAGAGCATGAAGCATGTGAGGATGTGATTGAGCTAACTGCTCAAGAGATGAGATCTGCACTTTATCAGGCTGTATTACCAGTCATATCCGAGTAACGAAATGCAGATCTGACCAGGAGACAGACCCCAAACCAAGAAGGTAATTTAGACGAGATCAAGACTTTCATCCCTCGATTAGAGATATTAGAGGTTGAGTAGAGATCTGAAATTAAAGAGGAGATTCCAAAAGTTCAACGGGTGCATGAACTTAAATGCTACCTTTGTACCAAAGAGAGACACTGGTCAACTGATTGCAATTTGAAGCAACAGAGTAAGTAAGTGATTATGCTTCGGTTATGGGCAATCAAGAATGAGAATTGCCAATGATAGCATGAACGAGACTAGGCCCGTTCAATTTAGAGGATGGAGTAGAGGTAGGTTGAACAAGTCATGTTTCAACACTAAGAGACGGAGCCACGTAGACCAGAGGAGAATGAGAGAGAACAACAGATTCAACAAAGGGGGTCGCTTCAAGACAAGAGGGGTTGGAAGTATAGAGCATAGAGAAACTGAAACAGGTCAACTTGATCCAACCATTAACTTCCTTGCAGATTCTGGAGCAACATACCATATCGTAAATGATTGTCTGATTTTGAGAAACTTTGAGAGATGTCAAAATATGAGTATAGTGAGCGAATGAAACGAGATAGCAGTCATTGTAATCGATGGTAAGGGTGAGTTAATCTTATATTTAGATTCTAGAGATGAGAATACTAAGAAATTGCAAAATGTATTTGCAGCGAAAGGGATTTCTGAGAATTTACTTTCCTCACGTAAACTCGCAGACTCTGGGTTCAATATTTATTCAAACAACTAACTCCTAAGAGTTGACAATAAGGTTAAGAATGAGATTGTTTTAGAGAGTCAGTATGAAAAATCGAACTGGATTCTCAACTTCAAATTTATTGTTTATTATTACAGAGCAACGATAAGCGAAGAAGATGAGAAGAGCTTGCAATCGCAGACACATTCCAATAACGAGTTATTAGGTTCGGAGGGAGAACCGGAATCTGCGATTGGGAGGGAGAAAGAGTATAATCTCATATTTTCACCTAAAGAGGAAGTTCTACAAATTTCAACTGACAAAACAGATGAAACACAATCTGAGCAACAAGAGAAAAATTGGGATTGCAGTCGTATCAGTAGAGAGGTAATTTATATCGATAACTTGGAATCACTCCAAAACTTAGAGGATTATGTATCGTAAGTCCATTAGACAATAACTCCTGTAATTCAGGAAAACCCAATGAAGCAATGTTATGGCATTGTAGACTTGGACATGCTTCACTTGACTATCTGAAGAGAATCCAGAAGTTAAACGAGAAACTTAAGAATGTCATATTTGTCGACTCTATTTTAGAATGAGAAGTATGTATCATGTCGAAAATGGAGAAACTACCTTTTAAACAGACGAGAATGATAGCTGAGAAACAACTTCAGTTGCCACACACTGACACGATGGGATTTATTGAACTACCATCTCATCCAGGTCAATGAAGATTCATTCATTCATTCATAGACGACTATTGGAGACTTGCTAAAGCCTATTCATTAAAAACGGAAGATGAGTTGGCTGAAGCATTAGAGAAATTCTTAATATCAACAAGAAACTTGTTGGAGAAAAATGAGAAGACTACTTAAGAGTATGTGGAAGATTGCGGTTGATGCATCTATAGTAAGTACAACAAAACACACAAGTCTATCGGATATCAAACACCATTGACAAAGTTTGCACCAAATTTAAAATGCCACTTTGATCAAATTAAGAGATTTGGATGTATTTGTATGTATTATTATGTATTGTTATGTTTGTATACATTAAGATTCCATAACCCAGCTTGAAATTTGGAGAATGTGCCCTGAAAGCTGTCCTAGTGGGTTATACCGCTACAGGATATTTGACGTGGCATTCAAGCTCGAGAAAGTCCTTTGAATCTCAACATGTGAGATTTAACGAGAAACTTGTCTACAAAGATGTTCATAGAAATAAACAACTTGATGACACAAGAGCAAAATTAGAGACCCAGGAAAATATAATAGACTGGGATTGAATGAAAACATTGAAGAGACCAATGAGGAACAACATGAGGTAGAGAAGGCTGAGCCGAGAAAACGAGGCAGGCCTAGAAAATGAACTAAATCAAATGTTCCAAAAATTGGAGATAGGGTAAACATCACGAAACCATATACGAGGAGTCAAAATAAGGAAAATGCCGATAGAACGACAAGTACCCTGCTACACTTAGAGAAAATCGTAGAGGACGTAAGCTATGCAAGGTTTCTTAATTACTCGGAGAATAATATTTTAGAGAATGGGCTGAACGACCTCGGTCAATTGCCCTTGGATAACTTGTTATCAATGAAGATCAGCTATTAATATTATTATTTTAGGTAAATATGAGAAAACCGATAGAGAAGAAGATATGAGGCTTTGTCTTATTTCTTCATTAGATAGAGAACCCATAAAATTCGAGGAAGCAATAAATTCTAGAGAAGGCCACTTATGAAAGAGAGCTATAAAAGAATAAATTGATTCCATGATACAAAATAAGGTTTGGATATTGGTAGATAAAGAGTTTCTTCAAATATCTGTAAAACGAGCCAATATTATGGACTCGAAATGGTATTTGAGAGAAAATTAGAGGAAAATGGTCTTATACGATACAAGGTAAGATTAGTCATACGAGGCTTTAAGGTCGAAAATATCTATGACCTTGAAAAGAGCCATATGTACTTCCTATAATTAGAGCTACACTTGCAATAATTAATAAGTATGAGTTACATGCTGGTCAATTAGATGTAAAAACCTGATTTTAAATGGCACTATATGGAGATTCTGGATGGAGTAGACATCGACAATGAGATCAAACGATCTCATGAATGTAAACTCCAGAAAGCTCTCTATGGACTGAAGATAAGTCCAAAGAGATGAAATGAGAGATTCACTGAAGAGATCAAGAAACTTGGTTTAGAGAATGATTTACATGAGCCCTGTTCATATACTTGGAGGAGAAATGGTAAAATGGCATATATGTAGATGATATATTGCTAGCCAGTAATGACATACAAAAACTGCAAGAAATAAAAGACCATTTGCGAGCAGCATTTGAAATGAAGCATCTGGGAGAACCTAAAAACTTTATAGGTATAAATATAAAAAAAAAACCGAGAATATAGATATATAAAAATCGATCAATCAAATTATACCTTAAATATATTAGAGAGATTTAATATGAATGACTGCAATGCCCAAAATACTCCTATGCTAACCAGACTGGTTGAAAATATTATTAAGAGAAATCAATAAGAGAATCTACAAGATGACTCAGATAAACTAGAGATGAAAAGAGTTGCTTATAGAGAAGCGATTGGTAGCTTAATGTATCCATCAAATGGTAGACATTACGTTTGTTGTTAACTATTTAGCGAGAAAACAAATAAAGCCCATCGAAGCTGATTGGAAAGGTGTAAAGATAATCTTCAGGTATTTGGAAGGTATTGTGAATTTAAGCTTTAAATTCACTGCTCAAACTGAAGACTTAGAGGCATTTACCGATGCAACCTTTAGAGACCATACAGACTCTTCATCAACTGAAAGGTATGTTATTAGATTGTTTGAAGATGTAATAGCTTGAAGAAGCCATAATCAAACCTATGTCACATTGTCCACTTGTAGAGCCGAATACCTAGCCATGAGTAATGCCTATCAAGAATCAATATCTCTTGACAAGGTACCTACTTAGATTTGTGATAGGAAAACTGATGTTTCCTATAACAGTCTGGTGTGATGACAAATCCGCTGGAGACTGCACCAAGAGAGATGGTGATCACAAACTAAAGGTATTCGATGATCGTTTAGAGTACGACCTACTAGATAGAGAGAAATCTTTCAAACAATGTGTTGAGTATAAGAAAACCACAGTGAGGTGGACTCCAACCAAAGGGAATGTGTCACACATAATGACAAAACCTTCACCATCATAAAAGATTAACTCAAAAACTTATGATTTTATAATCTTAGAATACTAACTCATTGAAGTTTTGTTTTTCAGATTATTCTTAGAGACAAGAGTACAAACTAATTGAGTTCTGTGTACAGATTACACTTAGAGTGGATAATGCTGGTTGTAGTTCGATGAAGGGAGGGAATGTCAGAATATTATTTCATCCGAACAAATCACGAGAGAGACAACTAACATTATCCTACACTTGTAGTATTGCTTCATATCGTCACGGTGGCGCTGCGAGTCTGCGCGTGACGAGGCCATCGAGGGCTATCGAGCGAAAGAACAAGAATCGATCTTCAATGATCGAGAGCAAACGACAGGGACATAAACTTAGAGATTCAGTCCCTTTGAATTGAGCTTGCTTAGAGAGAGACTTACTAGAGAGTTTCATATTAAACGATTAAAATCATCATCTGTGTATTAGTGAATACTCTGTATTTAAAACCCATAAATCCAACAGTTTTGTTGCTAGTTTTTCAGTTTTTTGTTTGCCGTGACATAGGGAATAAATAATAATTTGAAAGCTGTACACAGTTATTACCTCAGTGTGAATAACTTACAGATTTATCTTCTGTAGCTTATTTTGTATTTTTACTAAATAAACTCTATTCTATTCTATTCTGATGATTTTCCAGATTTTATAGATTTTTATTCAACTCCCTTTCATCCTGAACCCTCAGCACCTACTGATTGTTGTAACAGGCTGCTTGAAATATCAATCAGAAGTTTGCTTGATGACACTGCGAATTCTTTCAAAACTAGATATTAAATTTAAAAATGACGTTACTCATCTCGAAAAATGTAAAAACCGTGAATATATTTGCTCCATAGCAAAAATGAGTTTAGTTTTCTGAGAAAAGTTAAACTAATTTATTTCAATTCATAACATAATATCGAACGAGAAGTATCAAAAGAAATTTTGAAAATGCAGCCTGTTACGACAATCAGTAGGTGTCGCCGACTGAGGCGTATTGATGAATTCAATAGACTGTATGAAAAGAAATCGAGTACTGGTCAAATCCACTTACCTTCACTGATGGTTTGTAAGCCTCAATTATGCCGCTATTTGAAGGCACAATCCTGATCACTAATAATGTCGAAATCACTTGTAATTGTAGAACTTTTATATTTTCTCTCTACACATCGAAAAAACCAAAACAGAAACTTCTCCATTCCTTCTTCCACATGTGTTCGCTGCAGGTATGGTATTAAATTTGATCAACACAAGCGCGTGAAAAATTGAAATAAAACTTGAATTTCTTATAACAGAACATTCTCATTCCACAAACTAAAATTAACTAAAATAAATTTAAGTCTGAAATTAAAGGAAGAAAAATGAAAGTATTTTAGGTACTTTGAACCTGAACAGTAGGTGCTGAGGGTTTACAATAAAAGAGAGTTAAACAGAAAGCTATGAAATCCGAAAAATCATCAGATTACATCAAAAATTATTACCAACGGAATGAAAACAGGACTGTATTTCAAAAAACTTACATAACACATGAATACTTTCGTTTGCTACTCCCTTGAAAAGAGTGTGCCATACAAAGTAAAAATTGAATTCTTTAGACTGAATTATATATTTTCCATGCCAATAACTATATTTTTCTAAAACGAGTAAAAAATATAGATTTCGAAGTGTAAAGGAAAAAACTCAATGATCTGAGTACTGCCCTGAAAATATTGAAATTACATTAATCGTATTGAAGGGCTGCGTGGAGTGAATGAACCCATAAAATTTGAACAAAATGGTACTGCTGATTCCCAAGTTATGGAGATCCAGAAATTTAGACCAATTTGCATGAATCACCCTGTATCTCCGAAACTAACAGTCTTAGGATACAAAATAAGCTAATTTTCTGGAAGGCCTGGATGACATGCATTCACCACTAGGCTATGGCCAGTCACTCATGTTACACCTTGAAGATATTTGTTAACATTCCACTTGAGCAAAAAATCAATTGATTATTTCTGCCAAATGTATTCTTAACTTGAGGAAAACAACAATGCTCATAAAGAATTCGTAATTTCGGACAGAACTTCAAATGGTAAATTACATCTAGTACCAGATATCGGGAAGATACCATTGGCTGATTCTTTACTGATCGAAGATCCTAGTGAAACTCAAGAAGATGAGGGTGAGTACATATTTGAGATTTTTGTCGGATATTGATGGAAATTTGCTCCAATGCTCATTTAAGTGTACCGAAATATTGCTTGTTAATGGAGTAAATTAATTAAACTATATCCGTTCAACAAAGTTGGATAATCCCAGATATTCTAGTCGAGGCCTTTCAAATAAAGTTTAGCCTAAAACTGTGGTAGGCATCTTTAGAGGATTATCGAACCTACATTGTACGAAACGTTAGGTGAAGATCCGAGTATATCAACGTTAGAAGTCCAGAAATTATACAGGGTGTTTACTAGTAAATGGAAAAACTTGAACAATGAATAGAGGACACCAAGGTGTTCTAGATCCTACCCCATTCATTGGGTCTAACCTCTTTGGTTACCGAGATACGGGGAGATTCATGAATTTTGCTCATTTCTTTCTGAAATAATAACAAGGTAACCACCCAGTATGTTTTCTCTATGTTTGACACATTTTTTTTCATTCAAAACTTGAATGAATCACTCAATGGTCACAAGAAGAATTCAGGCCAGGATCAACAAAAAATTCTGGAACGATTTTATCTTTGAAACAATTATATATTGCAATTTTGAAAATCCGTTTTTAGATTTAAAAAATCCACAAAAAACCGAACAGAATCGCGTAATCAAAATTTCCGCGTAGAAAGTTTTTCGACAAATTGGATTTCAAAAAGTGTTTATGAATCACTTTTGAATTATTGAAACGATCGATTTCTTTGTTATTTCAAAATTACTAACTATTATTGAATAAATAAGTCAAACCCAATAAATAGGTTAAATTTGAAACCACCTCGGTGTCCTCTATTCACTGTTCACGTTTTTCCGTTTACCAATAAAACACCCTGTATAACTCTCTTGAGCTATTCTGCAGTGGTATGTTATCAATCCTTTCAACAAGTTCACAGAGGCTCATTTTTCTTGGATATGGACATCAAAGAGATCATTTCTTGATATATTACATACAACATGCTTCACTTGTACTGGTTTTTCGGTCATTCCAAAACAAATTATTTTGTTGGTGTGACATAACTAGAATGTTAACGTTCTTTATGCAGGGTCCTGCAATAGTGCGTTAGGCTTCCATAGCTGCAAAACCAGACGTTTTTAGAATTCAGTTGAAAAAGCATTCCCTTTGTACTTTCAATTCTGGGTCTCTGGAAATTGATTTCATGACATACAGGGTGTTCCCAAATAAAATTATTCAACAAATGAGTGATTTTTTAAATGGAACACACCTTATATTTTTGCATATTTTCAATGCTCTTCAATACCTCTATCAGGATGCAAAATATTAGGGATATTTTTCCAACTGTATTCAGAAAAAAACTGCAAAATTTCGGTTAAAGCCCTTTACCGATTTTCAGAAGCGATAGAAACATGAATTTGATCAGAATTTCTTTTAACTCAAGAATTTGGCTAGTCATCGTTTCTAAATGATCAAATGAAGGGTGTCCGTTATCAATGTCCAAATATGAAGAATTTAAAATTGTTTATTCTCGAGTTTTTCAAAAGTAACACCCTGTATTTTCATTCATGATGATGTACACCGCTTAAAACCTTACATTTTTTCAGAAGTAACCAAAGGGCTGGGAACCTCCTGTATACCAGAAAATAATTTCCAGAGATGCAGAATCGAAAGTACAAAAGGAATGCTTTTCAACTAAATTTCATAAATGTCTGGTTTGACAGCTATGGAAGCCTAATAGTATAGGATCCCGATATAGAACGACCTTCACCGAGATGCTTATTTGATAAAACGTATTTTATATTTAATTTAACATGTCAATGAATATATCACATATGGGTTGCCTAACAAATTTTAGTCCAGAGTAGGTTTAATTAATAATTAAAAAAAATTTTTTTTTCGAACATTTCACCGGTTTGCTTATTAGATAAATTCTATACCAATCGAAAGTATGAAGCCCATAGAATGTGCAAACGTTAGGTTGCCTATTTTTTTCCGGTCACAACTCTCGGTTGCCAGGTATAAACAGGTCAATCTATATTAGCATTTTGCAACGGTCTGACTATTTAATCAAAATCAATATGATTAAAGATTATTTTATTATGAACACGGTGGGATAGGGTTGCCTGCGAAAAATCAGTCCAGAATCCCGGTTGTCGAATTTTAAAAAGTTAAATATTGCTGCGAGTGAGGACACAGCACAGAGTGACCGGAAAAAAATAGGCAACCTAACGTTTGCACATTCTATGGGCTTCATACTTTCGATTGGTATAGAATTTATCTAATAAGCAAACCGGTGAAATGTTCGAAAAAAAAATTTTTTTTAATTATTAATTAAACCTACTCTGGACTGAAATTTGTTAGGCAATCCATATGTGATATATTCATTGACATGTTAAATTAAATATAAAATACGTTTTATCAAATAAGCATCTCGGTGAAGGTCGTTCTATATCGGGATCTTAGACTATAACAATCTATTGCAGAACAATGTATACTAAAATATACACTGTGTCCGTAAAGTATGGAACAAATTCATTTTTAGCTGAACAGACCATTTTAGGAAATAATCCTTAAACACGTCTATTTTTGATTTTAATTTACCCTATTTTAAAATAATAATCTGATATACAGGGTGAATTACTTTCGAGTAATGACGTCAACGTCATCTTTTTAAACGGAACACCCCCATTTAGTTTCAATTTTCTGATTACTCTAGCTATCACATGTTGATTCCAATTGGTACAGGGTGGACAAAAATACAATAGTTCTGTGTGTTCGACGAGTCTTAGGACTATTTCTTAAAATGGACTGTTTAGCTGAAAATGATCTTGTTCCAAATTTTACGGACGTATAAGAAAAAGTGTTCAATGATATTATTTCAATAGAATGTCGTCATTTTGAGTTTTCATTACATGGCATAGACTAAGAGACTCAGTATTTTTTAATTTTTAAAATGTTCCATTTGAGCAAAAATTGGACTAAAAAAAGTTTTTGAATGCATCGATTCGATTGATACGAACAAGTCATATTGGCGCACATTCGGTTATTAAACAAAAGTGATTGCAAAAGCAGAAACAATTTTCAAGGATCCATCTTCGGTAAAATTGAAATTGATCGATAGCGCAATCTCTGGTAGAGGAAACAGGATTTCAAAAAATTCGTGGAAGCAAATATCTACTTAATATTTTTTGGTAACCTCATATTGATACACTACGTCAGATGCGAACTGAACTTTAATTCCTATAATTCCATTGAGTATATCTTTTGTTCCAGCATCCGTATGCTCAGTTTCAAGTCGATCCTCTAGTATGAGTGAAACATTTGGAGCAAATCTACAGAACAGAGACTTCAAAATATTCGTAGAACAAAAAACGGGAAATACGTCTCAACAGGTACGATCTCGAGCGAACATAAGAGAATTTCTAAAACCGTTGTTCGATATTTTCAGCTTGTGGCGCATCTTCTGGCGTCGTCACAACAAGAAAAAGCCGCCTGGATCTCGGACATAAGTCAATGTTTGAACAACGTTCAGTTCAATGACATAATCAGACCAACAGCGTTATCGGACATCTCCTCGATATCGTTGCCTCAGTGTTTGAAAAACGATCCAAAGTTATTCAAAGATGAGACCGATATTCGTTTCAGCAGAACGCTGAACTCTTGTAAAGTTCCGCAGATAAAATATGCAACTCCTGAAAGGCTCCTGCAGCGCCTAACCGGTAAACAACAAATTGGAAAAAAATGTCTGTCGTGTCTGTCACATCGTTCATTGCTCTCTGTATCATTGTGGAATTCATTTTGTCATTTTTTTAATTGTTATGCATGATAACCTATTCCTGGACAATCATAGAAGGTACTTTGGCACGATATTGCAGATATTTATCAAACATCAAGATTCCTTCCAGATCTCCGTTTTCTATCCATCGACTTCTTGAATACTTTTCTGTTAACTTACCGCGTTTTCACTGATGGAGTCACCGTTTTGGAGGCTTTGAAGAGAGTGTTCTACAGTAACGAACCAGAACCTCAGGGTTCCGTTATGTCTCTGGAGAAAGACGATCATACTCTACACTTGTTCGACGATCGAAGAAGAAGTGGTGTCTCGCCTAGAAGAACAAGTGGGTCGAGCTCTGTATCCGGTTACGGATCAGAAATGAGCGAGAGAGATAGATCGCTTAGCTACGACTCGCAGGGACACAGACACTGGAGGTCCACCTTGGCTAAATGTAAGTCCAACGCTCATAATGCTTCCACTCCCTCATATTATTTTTCCCCCAGACGAAGAAGAAAAAATTCAAGAAACTCCCACCCAACCAAAAATTACCAGGCAATTAAGTCCAACCAAATCTGCCCAGAAAACGAGTGATAGACTGTCTCCTTCATCGCAAAAAATGGTATCGATAAGAGTGGAGAAATCCAAGGATACCGACACTCGTCATCTGACCATTCCCAGTAAAGTAGCTGCATCAAGTAGCAGTGATACTTTAACAGGTATGAGTGTATATCATCATGTATAACGTGAATCTAAAATACCCTTTTTCAGAGGCAACTGTTTTGAGTGCACCTTGTTCTCCCAGCAATCTGAGTTCAGTTACTCTGGTTGCTTCATCGCCGTCAGATTCTAATAATGCCCATGAAGTTGGCGGGAGTGTATCACCTCGGTCACCATCTCATCCGAAAGAAACTCCAATAGTCAAAGAACCGCCACCGGTTGTTAGAGAAAAAGCACCAAAAGGTGATGTTCAGAGGAAAACCTCCGTTACCAAACATGAAGGACCAGTTGATAAAAGATTGGAACGTTGTATATCTGAAGATTCGGAAGGTGAGCCGAGTGAGTTTTTTGTGTTTCTGGAGAAGCTTCACGGTTATTTTAAATTATTGTTTCAGAAACGCAAAAATATTCGACTCTATTTTATAGTACGGTGCATAGAGCGTCGACTAGTTCTTTTAGATCTGCAAGTAATTCCACTGCTACCAGTGCAGCCCTACACGTAAGTTCAATAAAAATGCTTATGATTTCAATAAACTTATTTCCCATGCCAGAGCTATTATGGTATGAGGAGGTCAATGCAAGAAGGAGATGCAACATCCACTACTCGTTCAAGCTTTCAACCAAGTAAGACTGGAGTTGTTATCACATCATTCAGACAGTCTGAAAGAAGGTAAATTCAAAGACTGATGTTTGTCTTGGTAACCACTTATATTCCTCTTTTCATCTTATAGAAGCAGCACTTCAAGTGCTGCCGCGGCTTTCGCTATAGCAGTTTCTGGATCTAGCAATCCTCGGGATATATTTCCTGGCAAAGCGAAAGAACCAGTTCATGATGAATTCGCAGAGAGGGCCCGCTACAAGGAAAATATTATATCAACTGCTTGCACCATGAGAGTTCTCAATGTTTTAAGGTAATATAACTGTAAAAAATGGAAATTACTCGATTTCGATGAATTTGTACTATCATCTATGACAAAATATATGGAAAAGTATGCAAGATCTTCTTTCACGAATTCCATGACGTAATGTAGAAAATCAATATTTTCCGCGTACGAAACGCCATCTAGCTATTGACGGGTCTGTTATCAGAATGGAGTGGAACTAGAAAAAGAAACCATTCCCTAGTGGATATTGAATAACAAAGGGAAGCATTTGTGATTTACGGAAACTTTTCAGACCCTTAAAGTATTGTTATGTTGTTATGTGTGACAGCCGTGAAGTCAGGTCGTGGATTGGTTGCTGTGCAAATTTTGTGTTGTGCTTCAGATCGATACTTGAAAATTGGACACTGTGTATACAGATGAGTCAAGACATTATTGAATAGCAATTTGATTGTTGAAATATTCTCAATTTGTGTTTTTACACTTCTAATTGTTGCAGTTCGATATAATAATTCTACCTACATTTCCTACAGATATGTATATCTAATATCTGATACGGATTCTTGTCATATCACATTACAAGAAGTTGAACTGATAAGATAGAAAGGGAATTCCCTCTGTTTTTACACTTTGTTTATCTTTCTTTCCGCGGCCTACCTGTGTTTGTGTTTAAAAAGTCTCTTACATCGGCCAGTAGGAGTGAAGCGAGTTTTACTTGTCTGATATGGTATCCTTCTGTTACACTGGGTGGTGTAGTAATGATTGGCAACAAAAACCTTGTATTTTTTTCCTTTTTTTGTTTTCCCTAGATTTAAGTAATGTTTAATTCTAATGATTTAATAGCGGTCCTCAGGGAGGAAATCTCTAAACAGACTGCACTTCTGAGGGAAGATTCAGATACGGTGAGAAGGGAGATCCGAGAGGTGGGGGAGGATACCAGACGTTATATTACCTCCTTGGATGGTCGTTTGTTGAAATTGGAGGAGGAAATAGTTAATATTAAAAAAATAATAATAAAGAATAATATAATTGTGAGTGGTTTGGTGGTCGATGATGCGGATTTGTTGAATTCTTGCATTTCTCGAATTGACAAATTACTCGAAATTAATCTGAGTCCAAATAATATCAATAACATTTACAAACTCGGCAGAGAACAGCATTCTCCAATAACAATTGAATTGACTTCATAGCTCACAAAAAATCTTGTTCTGAAAAATTCAAGAAAACTTAAAGGTAAGAAAATATATATAAACAACGACCTGTGCCCAGAGACAGACGTGAGGATAAATTGCTCAGATCGAATTTGAAGCAGGCTCGATCTAGAAACTTGAATGCTTATGTGAAGAATCAAAAACTGTACATAAATGGGGATGAACATACTTATGAAGAACTTGAAAAGCAGACTGTGAAAGAGAAATCCAGTTCAGGATCTGAGGGTGAAATATTGGATCAAACGTTTAGAGAAGCGAGGGATACACCACGAAGTGCTCCCGATACCCCAAATCCGGTGACTAGGCTTGAGCAACAATTAAAGGAACAACAGCAGATAGAAGAAGAATCAGTTGGAGAAAAGGTGAGCAAGTTGATCGAGAAAGCTGGAAAAGACTCTAAAAAGAGTAAGGGGGAGGAAACTGAAACTTATCGACAGACAAGATCCCAATATAGAGTTCATAGGAATTAGTTGTGCAAATTCGGGATGGATTCTTACATCGAGACTTTCAGTAATGAGGATTACGATACTATCGAGATCGGGAAAATTGAAGAACTTGTGATACCTCAATCAAGCGCCTTAAAAATTTAAGGAGTGTGGCGAAGAACTTTGATCAACTAATCGTACTACTTGATCAGCTTTCTTCGGAGGTGAAAGTGATGGTGCTTACTGAAACGTTCATTTTAGAAGATCCTTCAGTTTTCACTATACCGGGATATATAAATATTTACAGTAACGGCCGATATAATTCCCATGATGGTGTTTTAGTATACGTTAAAGACCACCTTGTATATGATTACAAGATAGTGGAGATTGGTGAAGTGAACGCTCTGAAGATCGATCTTGTACATCTTAATAAGAAATTCAAAATTACAGCCATATACAGGTCACCCAATTCTTCTGAGAGCATGTTCAATAGTGAGCTCTATCATTATCTGGCCAATATAGAGGAAACCATTGTGAATCCAATATATAGGTAGTGACAGGCGATATCAACGTGAATCTTCTCTCGAGAAACTGCCCTAAAGCAACAGAGTACATTAACATTTTAAGTATGTTTGATTATAAATCATTTATTAACAAAGTCACGTGACCTGAGAGCAGATCTTGCCTGGATCACTTTTTTGTCAACGGAAAACAGGGGTTCAACTATAATACTGTACAGGCTCTATTTTAGATTATGAAATAACTGACCATTGCCCAACAATGCTTACAATTGAGCATGAAAAACCTAATACAACCATTCAGAATAAAAATAAATACCGAAGGACGTTCACTAACTATGCAAAATTAAATTCAGATTTGCAGAGAGAAAACTGGACTCAAGTTTATTCAGAAAAAAACCGTAACAGTAAAACTGAGAACTTCACCAAGATTTTGCCAAAATATATTGAAAAAAATACTGAAAAGGTGATAAAAAACCGCAGGAAAATGCCAAAGAATCCATGGATTACGAAAGCACTTCTTACATCCATAAATAAGAAGAATCGACTATATAAGTTGTAACTCAAGAATCCTATAGCGACATTTAAGTAAAGGAGACATATGTAAAATATAAGAACAAACTTTTGAAAGTAATAGAATATTCAAAGCGAAAAAATTTACAGGGGTGCATTGATAAGAGTGGAAGCGAACCTGCTGCTATATGGAAACATGTAAAAAAATCGTATAAGGAAGCTATGAAACAGAAGGACATAAAAAAATTGAGTATAATGGGGAAATAATAATGAATAAAAAATTGATTGCATCTAAGATCAATGAATACTATGGTAGTTTGGGAGCTGAATACGCTGGTAGGATTATTCAACCAGAGAACTATGAAAGTCCAGTAAAAGTTAATATAAGAGACAGTATAGACATCATTCCTACTGATAAACATGAGGTTGAGATGATAATTGGAACACTCAAGAAGAATAAAGCTCCAGGTATTGACGGGATAAACTCAAATGTTCTCTAAGAAGTGAGGCAGAATATTTCGACGCCTCTGCACACATAATCAACGAATGTTTCTTAAGCGGATGTTTTCCAGATCCTTTCAAGATTGGTGTCATAAAACCTATTCATAAGGGAGGTAATAACTTGGAAATGTCTTATTTTAGACCCATACCCTTGATATCAAGTCTCTCGAAGGTAATGGAAAAAATTATAAAAGCAAGACTCCAGAAATTCATAGACTAACATCGTCTATTGTCAGAGCGACAGTGTGGGTTTATAGAGGGAAAATCGACAGAGGATGCAATAAGGAAAATGATCACGTTCATCTATAACGGATTAGACAAAAAAAAACCTACTATGTCCATATTCCTCGATTTGTCGAAAGCATTCGATACGGTTGACCACGGAGTACTTCTTGAAAAAATGCATGACTATGGTATCAGGGGAGCGGCTCTGAGTTTGCTGAGGAGTTATCTGACAATGAGGAAGCAATGCGTATCCGTTGATGGAGAGAAGAGTGAAGAAAGAGAAGTAAGATACGGAGTCCCTCAGGGAACGGTCCTTCGACCATTGTTGTTTCTGCTCTATGTAAATGACCTCCTGAATATGAACATTTTGTGAAGTATCGTTAGTTTTGCTGATGACCTTTCGATTTCTTATGAAGCAGAATCTTGGGAACAACTTAAATTAAAAGCAGAAAAGGATTTAAAGAGTATCTCAGATTGGTTGAGCTACAATAAGTTAACCCTCAATATGGAAAAATCTTGCTATCTACCATTCACATCCTATGAAAATGGTCTACCAAACATAGGGCCAATAAAAGCGAGAAATGTAACAACCATACTGGAGAGCAGAGATGGATTCGTCAAGTACCTTGGGATCACCGTATATACAGGGTGGCCACTTTTTCAATGGGATTGTATTGGTAACTTTTAAACCATAAGAGTTAGAAGGTCGGTCAAATGGAGAAAAAGTTGCATGTATAGAAGCTTTATCAAGCAGTTCAAACAAATCGAGATTATCAGGGCCGGTTATTGAGATATCATAAGAAAAGTAAATTCTGTCATTTTGAATTTTCTTTGTTTCCCACTTTATTTCAAATATTATCAAAAAATGTTACAGGAATTTTTTATTCGACAGTAAATTGTTCTCAATTTGACGTAATCAGATTTCGTATCCAACGTTTCGTGCTCTCTGGGCCACCCTCAACCTCATTTTTTTCAATACGGACCTGTATATTTTATGACACTTTTCGAAATAACTTTTAACGCTGAATTCAACGATATATCATACAATGTCATTCAAAGTGGATTTTCAGGTGATTTTGACCCTCATCCAAATTTCTTTGGGTCGGATCTGTATTACATTTCGGTACCTTTAGTTTAATTAACAACAAGCAATACATTTCGATGAGAAAATCAACTTACTCATCTTGAACTGAATGGAACATATCAGAATGAAATCAAGAAACAAGTAATAATTATTTACATATTTCAATTCATAATAATTAAACGAATTATCATTTAGTGAAAGAAAAATCGAATGATTATTCGAGTGTAAATGAAAATGAATGAAGTAAGTGTTCGAAATGTTCACCATTTTGTAAAATGCACTTAACGGTTCTGGAACCCATATTTCTTATACATTTGCTTATTTCGTCTCCTTGAATACCTTTCAATACATTCTCAATCTTCTCGCGAGAAATCACTATTGTTGGATTTGTCATTTGTTCCAGAATCTAACTTTATTTTGATATCATTACGATATAAGTTTTGAAGGCTTGGTATTCCAATTTAAAATCATTGTATTCGCGTCTCTTGACTATTTTATTAACAGCAGTTTTTGATAAATTGCATTCACTACTGATCCGACCCAAAGAAATTTGGATAAGGGTCAAAATCACCTGAAAATCAACTTTGAATGACATTGTATGATATGTCGTTGAATTCAGCGTTAAAAGTTATTTCGAAAAGTGTCATAAAATATACAGGTCCGTATTGAAAAAAATGAGGTTGAGGGTAGCCCAGAGAGCACGAAACGTTGGATACGAAATCTGATTACGTCAAACTGAGGATAATTTACTGTCGAATAAAAAATTCCTGTAACATTTTTTGATAATATTTGAAATAAAGAGGGAAAAAAAGAAAAATCAAAATGACAGAATTTACTTTTTTTATGATATCTCAATAACCGGTCCTGATAATCTCGATTTGTTAGAACTGCTTGATAATGCTTCTATGCATGCAACTTTTTCTCCATTTGACCGACCTTCTAACTCTAATGGTTTAAAAGTTACCAATACAATCCCATTGAAAAAGTGGCCACCCTGTAGACATATGAGATGAGAGTATCACTGCGAACAACTAGCAAAGAAACTGCGAGGCTTATTACATAGACTCGCTCTGCTCGCCGAAGGGGCTCCGCCCCTTGGACCCCGTCACTATACCGGTAGATCCTTCACTGGGTATCCGTCTAGTCTAGAAAATAAAAGATTTTTTTCGGAAACCTTGTATCGTTAGCTGATTTAAGACGATTCACTCGGTATACTATGCTGATTCTAGGGTGGAATTCTATATGATTGTTTTTCTAGAATATACCGTTTCGCCCTTGCTCACATGAAAATATTTTATGCAAATAACTTTCCATGGCGACAAGTCAACGGCGGTCCTAGCCTTAAATTTCGAGGGGGTTCGCAGTTATGGGCTTCGAGTTTTTCTATAGGACCAAATCCCAGATCCACTGATATCAAGCCTAACCTCTCAAAAATATTTATATTTAGATATTTATATGAATATTTAAACAGGGTGATTCCGGAGGAGACCGTCAGATTTTAGGAGAAGTTTACACTAGTCAAGGCAGTTTCGAAACAATGTTTGGTTTATGGTTGGGGGCTTTTATTGAGAGTCTACAGAGTGATTTGTCTGATTCGACCGATTTCTCTTTTGATTTAACTTTGGTATGGCACTTCTTCAAAAATACAGAATGGGAATTATGATAAGTTCAGATTGAATTTGCAGGTTGAAAAAACACCCTGTACATTCCGTTTTCAAAGATTCACTTCCTGCTTAAAATTCTACTATAAGTGTTCATTACTGGGGCGTTTTAATTTTTTTTTGGCACACGTCCAGTGTCCCAAGAAAAAATTTTTGAAGATGAACAATATCGTTATTTCGCTCCAAGGCAGTGAGAATATTCTGAACTAGATAGTAAAGCTGTATCGTCCAATGATACCAAGCTCTTCCTGAGTTCTAAAGAAGTTTTTCCAAATTCGAAATTCGTTTTTAATCACTCATATTCTGATGTATAAAATCATTTAATCCAGAAAATATTTTTATACGTACCTACGTAAACCAAAAAATCTACAACAACTAATACAGAATAAACATTCGAAACATATTATGAAAGGCAAAACTAAGAATTAATACAAAATTTACATAGAATGGTCGAAATGATTTCCTCTTTTTTGAATACATATTTGCGACCTTTTTATTAAATTTCCAATTGACCTTCTGATGAGGGATTGATTTTGCTTAAGGATATCACATTCCTCGAAAATTCTTTCAACTAGGTGTTCTCTACTTCTAATTTCAACTTCAAATTCCTAATTCGGTACTTATTTGAGGAGTACTAATAGTCAGTTCTTCCTGCACCCGTACAACAATTTGATTGGAAATTTCATTTTGAGTGGGCCTATCAATGTGCTCTGCCTTACTAGGATATTGCCCATGTTCTTTAGAATAATGGAATACTTGTCCAAAAGTACCTTTATTTGGTTTACGTCGGTTGGAAAATCGTCTTTGGTATTCCATTTTGGCTTCATTTTCATTTCCGTTACAAAAGTCATAAACAAAAATCAAATCTGCATATTCCGCATGAGTAAATAATTGGGGCATACTGAAATACACTTCTTGTAACAGATTATTTATTTAATATTCTCATTCTGTGGTTCACTGTGATGGTAACCATGGATCTTAACGAACTTGATTTAAATTGAGATTTAAGTTTCATAGGAAATTTTCAATTTGATAAAAACTATTTCTCATTATTCGGAAGAGCTTTGTGTCATTGGACGATACAGCTTTACTATCTAGTTCAGAATATTCTCACTGCCTTGGAGCGGAATAACGGTATTGTTCATCTTTAAAAAAATTTTCTAAGATAACTGGACGTGTGCAAAAAACATAAAAACGCTCCAGTAATGTAAACTTATGGTAGAAACTGAAGCAGAGAGCGAATTTTTGAAAACGAAATATACAGGGTGTTTTTTCATCCTTCAAATTTAATCTGAATTCCCACCCTGTATTTTTGAGAAATGGTAATTATTGAAAGTAAACAATTGAATTGTTCTACACTGAAAATTTCATCAATATCGATGAAGCCTTACCAAAGTTATGAATGAAAGAAAAATCGGTCGAATCGGACAAATCATCCTGTAGACTGTCAATACTTCTCCTAAAATCTGACGGTCTCCTCCGGAATCACCCTGTATAAGGCGTACAACTTTGTTTCCGCCGTTTTGCAATAGAGGGCTGTAACGTTAAGTGGTAGTCGAAATAAATATATCCTAGATGTCATACAATAAGTTTAGGTATTTGTGAACATAACGCCATCGACGTGTTAGTCGATTTGTGTCTGCATCATAAAGTTATTCACGATTAACCATGTCAGCTAACGAGCCAAATTCTCATCATTTGCGGGAGGTTTCAATTTTCTGCATTAGTATGAATAAATCTGCAGCTGAGGCTCATCGAATGCTCTCAAATACCTATAGTGTGGCCGCTATTAGTGAAAGAACGTGCCGAGAGTGGTTTCAACGCTTCAAGAACGATAATTCTTACTTCGAAGACCAGCATGGCGGTAGAAGAGCGAAGGTTTTCGAATATGCAGAATTAGAGGCATTACTCGAACAAGACTCATGTCAAACACAACAACAATAGGCTGGATCATTAGGAGTGATACTACAAGTCATTTCAAAACGCCTGAAAGTCATAGGAATGATTCAGAAACAAGAAAATTGGGTGCCGTACGAGTTGAACCCGGGAGGTCTTGCTTTTGAACAGCTGCTTGCAAGGCAAAAATGGAAGTGATTTCTGCATCATATCGGGACTGGAGACGAAAAATGATTTCATTACGATAATCCCAAGCGCATAAAATCATGGGGATATCCCGGTCATGCTTCCACGTCGACGGCCAAACCGAATATTCACGTAAGGTCATGCTCAGTATTTGGTGGGACCAGCTCGGCGTAGTGTATTATGACTGAAACGATCACAAGCAATCGTTATCGAACGCAATTAATGCGTTTGTGCCAAACATTGATAGACAAACCGCCGCATTACAACGAGAGAGAAGATGAATTGATTTTACTGCATGGCAATGCTTGACCCCAAGTTGAGAAAGTAGTCAAGATATACTTGGAAACGTTGAAATAGGAATTCCTTTCCCACCCGACTTATTCTCCAGACAATGCTCCCTCGGACTATCACTTGTTTCGATCAATGGCACACGGCCTGGCTGAATGAAGAATGATGAAGATGTAAAAACTTGGATCGATTCGTGGATTTCTTCAAAAGATGACCAGTTTTTTCAATTCGCACGGTGCCCGGAAGATGGGAGAAAGTAGTGACCAACGATGGGCAATACTTTGAATTATAAATGTATAACCAGTTTTTTACAATAAAGCCTCGTATTTCGGCCAAACCGAATATTCTCGGTTCTAAGGTCATGCTCAGTATTTGGTGGGACCAGCTCGGCGTAGTGTATTATGGGTTGTTAAAACCGACTGAAACGATCACAGGCAATCGTTATCGAACGCAATCAATGAGTTTGTGCCGAGCATTGACAGACAAACCGCCGCAATCCGAAGAGAGAGTACATGAATTGATTTTACTGCATGACAATGCTCGACTCCATGATGTTGCGAAAGTCAAGTTATACTTGAAAAAGTTGAAATGGGAATTCCTACCCCACCCGACGTATTCTCCAGACGTTGCTCCCTCGGACTGTCACTTGTTTCGATCAATATCACACGGCCTGGCTGACCAGCACTTCCTATCTTATGAAGAATTATAAACTTGGATCGATTCGTGGATCGCTTCAAAAAAAGATGACCAGTTTTTTCAATTCGTACGCTGCCCGAAAGATGGGAGAAAGTAAAGTGACCAGCGATGGTCAATATTTTGAATCATAAATGTATAACCAGTGTTTTACAATAAAGCCTCAAATTTCGCAAGAAAAGTTGTACGCTTATGTATTTGTTATATTATAATATATTTATTTACTTATCACGGTTTTAGCCATTCAGGTAGAAATTAAAGAAAAATAAACAGTAAATCTATTGTTTAATATGAAAAAAAAATAAGACAATTGGCAACTATAACACAAAATCTAATTTGGTCTTTGAACCCTTTGAAAACCTTGTAATCACAGCGTCCTCGTCTACATCAATGTCCCTGTATATGTTCAGGAGGACTGAACTGAATCCGATGCCAATATCGAAAAAACCAGAATAACACCATATGAACTACCATTTATTCATTTCGAAAATCATTTACAAGTTTGATGATAGCCAATTCATTTCACTTGTATTTTAATTAATATCACTGATTCACTGATTTCACGTAAAATTATTTTTTTGGACTACATAAAGTCACTTTTATTATATCAACCCCATCTCATCTTCCTCTTCCATTATAAACATTAAGTTAAGTTTCATTTTGGTATATCTGCTTTGATACTCAATACTGACATTCATTATTTAAAATGAAGTTTTTACTTTATTACACCACTGCTTACGTAAACTTGAGTCGGTTAAATGCAGAAACCTTTTTGATCTGCTGGTCTTATGCTCCCTCCTATTATTTTATACTCAAAGTTCTCCACAGACCATACCTCTAATAAAATCACAGAAATTTTGTAAATGAGGCCACGACTAGAGCTGCAGAACAGATATAATGAAAAAATATAATGACATGCTCTGTTGTTGCCGTAACGATAAGAGTTGTTAAAGAACAGGTTAAACGAAAGAACAGTTCAAAACTGTTCGGAACTGTTGCGAAAACTTGGTCGGTTTTTTCGTAAAAATGTAACATCCCTAGTAACGATTCCATCATAACTGTCAGTCAGACGCATGTCAAGCTTTTCAAAATTTTCTTCTGTTATTCAGAAAATAGAAAGAAATCTAATTAAACGAAAACAGATATATTTCATGAATCGTCTTTGATGATAATTTCAGACTTTTAATTCACTCATTCAAAATATACGTAAGTAGAGAATATTTTCAATATGTAATTGGAAAGCTGAATGCAGAAACATTAAAACTTGATTGTATGTGATAATTTTAGGTTTCTCACAAAATGTTTACTATACAGAATTAATTTCAATAATGAGTCAAAAGTTAATTAATCATTTCTAACGGGAATCAGTTAATAAAATACAATGAAACTAGCTATTAATTTGAATAACCTCACCTTCATTAGGCCAACTTTACAATTGAAAAAAAAAACTAGCAGGATTCGTGATCTAAAACCCAAAATAAGTAAGTCTGCAAAATTTCATCACTTTTTAATAATTATTAAAATTAATTCTATATAGTAAACATTTACCTGTTTTTCTTTTCAGAAGATAGATTATTTTCGTTTGAATATTTATTTGTCGAATATCAATTAGAAGTATCTTGAGATGTTGGACCAATTCAAGTCTGAAAATTGAGATTAAAGCTTCAAATTATTAACTAATTTGTAAAGAAATACACAATATTTGATCAACAATTATATAGGGTGTATATATTTGAAGTAATAATTAGTCATTTTTGGAGAAATGAGACATTTTGAAATCCGAAATTCTCATTTCTCTAAAAATGGCAATTTCTTTCTTCTTTAAAAAATTTGGGAAAAATGTATAATCAAAATGTGAGAGTTATTATCAGTCAATAGAAATACTACCTGAAATGAAGAAACTGCATTCAATGTTAATTTTCAGTTTTGACAAATATTGAATTTACATAATCATTCGATTAGATCTATGAAAAGACCTACAGTGGAATTTTGTTTTAGGAATATTCAGTAACAAGCAATCGTAATATCATATTTAGGTGTAACATCTCTGAGAAATCAGGTTATAAGAAGTCCCTCATTTTCAAGGTTCATCAATACTTTTTTCAGTTGAGCAACAAATTATTCTTCTATTTCATAATTTATTAAGAAATACAATATATGATCAACAATTATATAATAATAATAATAATAATAATAGTTTTTTAATCCTGTAAAACAAACAAGTGCATAGGACAAGTCAGTGAAAAACATAATTAACCAGTTTCAAATGAGTCACAAAGATAATCATTTACACAATAATAACATTTTTTCAACATCAATGCTTTAACAACTTTCTTAAATTTATTTACATAAAGAGATTTTATATAATCTGGCACATGGTTATACAATTTTATACATTGATATAATGGAGATTTTTCAAATTTACTAGTTTTATGCTTTGGTATAAATAATGTTCCCTCATTTCTTGTATTATAACCATGAAAACTAGAAAGTTTTTTTATTTTGTTTTCGTTCTCCTTAGTATATATAGATAAGACATTTGAGAATGAAAATAGAAGGCAATGTGAGAATGTCATTTTCCAAGAACAAACTCCTGCAAGAGTATACATAGGGTGTATATATTTAGAATACAAGAAAGGACACCTTTCGAAATCTAAAAATTTGGTTAATAGTAGGTTATTTTCAATAATTTATAATATCGAAAGATCAATTGGAAATTCCTGAAGAACTAAGGCGTTTTTAGAATCTGAAAATTGTATCGATGAATTTTGCATACTCTTCTGTTGCATATTTCTTGAAGGTATATGGACAAAAATGATTTTTATGAGTTCTGGTGAATAATCAAAGGGATACAGGTTACAATTTCATTAATACCAGTCGAGATGTAGTTATCATAGATAAGGGATGATATAGAAATTTCACTAGATAATTCTGATTCAGTGGAGGACAGCTGAATGAAAGCTGTGATGGTTCGCTACGTTATAGAGCAAGCTTGTAGCTCTGGGTTTTACTCAGAAGTAAATTGAACAGGGCAATATATATAGTAAATAAAATTTTGACAGATATTAGTTAAAATAGATCAACAATTGAGCATTGTATTTACATAAAATCAAAAAATAACTTGCTAACTGTTGTTGCATTGTACGTGGATGACTTTTTTGTTATAACAAATGTTAATTCTGAATGAATATATCTGATAGAAAATTGTATCGTTAGCTGATTTCAGACGATTCACTCGGTATACTATGCTGATTCTAGGGTGGAATTCTATATGATTTTTTTTCCTAGAACAGACCGTTTGGCCCTTGCTCACATGAAAATATTTGATGCAAATAACTTTCCATGACGACAAATCAAGGGCGGTCCTAGCCTTAAATTTTCAGGGGGTTCGACGTTATGTGCTTCGAGTATTTCTATGGGACCAAATTTTATGGCAGATATTGAATCTACGTTAAAAAATAATGTGAGTGTATGCATCACACCCTTGCCCTAAAGTGGATATTTTCTGAGTTATTCACAAAAAACTGTTTTTCGTCTTGAATTTTCAGCTATTTCTTTTCCCTTCACGCCAAAAAGAAGAAATTTTCAGGAACTGTTACTTAAACCATGTTTTAGATTTTACTGCCCTAATATGCAAGAGAAAAAAGTTACAGGTTGTTCCTAAATAGATGGCGAATTTTGATTCGAATTTGTATCGGAAACCTCTTTATTTCAACTAATCGGCCATCGGTTTTCTCTCCAGTGATAAATAAATAATTCCTTATGAACCATATGCAAAAACTTACCATGTTTTACATTCTTTTTTTTTAATGATAGATATCATTAATTACATCTGCCAAATTCCTCTTTATTCAGTAGCATTTTGTGTTTACTATTAATTTGGTGATAATTCGAATTAAGTTATAAAATCGATCACTATGCCTAATTTCACCAATGAAGATTATTTAAATCTCATTCTATTTCATGGAGAATGTAATAAAGTTGTAGATAGAACGATTCGACTGTTCATTGAGAGGTTTCCTGACGGACCCAGACCAACGAGAGATACCATTAACAGAACCATGACAAACTTGAGAAATTCTCTAGTTATAACTGCGAGAGTTTGCCATGGTTCTCCTAATAGTAACTTGAAGTCGGTTTCAAGAAGGGGTGAAAAATCTACAGCATGGTCCAAATAACAGTTCCTGAAAATTTCATCTTTTTGGCGTGAAGGGAAAAGAAATAGCTGAAAATTCAAGACGAAAAACAGTTTTTTGTGAATAACTCAGAAAATATCCATTTTAGGGCAAGGGTGTGATGCATACACTCACATTATTTTTTAACGTAGATTCACTATCTGCCATAAAAAAATGGGGTTCTAATTTGAAAAAATTGATTTTTCACGATTTTGTCATCCCTAATTTTGAAAGCGATTTTTTCACCCCCTGTATCATGAATCGCGATTTCGATTTTAAAGTGGATACATCAATCTTACATCTTTAAAAATCCCAAAAATGAAAATTTTCCATCCAAAAACCTCGAAGTTATTCTTGTTTCAGCGGAGCTCTATTTTCGATTTTTTTTTCGAATTTTCCCGCTCAGAGAGAATTTTTCAACCAAAACTGAAAAATATTACATCAAAATAACTTGAAATTTTCTAAGAAATCTATTTCTGCAATAAAAAAATGGTGTTCTAATTTGAAAAACGGAAGTTGACGTCATTTCCGGAAAAACCGGAGGTGCTCATGCCTTGAAAATATTTTAGATTTCATCAGCATCGTGAAATACTTATAAGTGCTGAATTTCATGAAAATACGTTCAGTAGTTTCCCGTATAAATATGGGTGAGGTTCCTCGTGAAAGACCCTGTATAGATATCGATAGTTTTCTGACCTTTGCCCATCCCTAGTGTGGATTTGCCGAACGCAGTCATAACCATAAACAAAGATTTCTCTATGATCATAATTGTCAGTCAGACGCATGTCTTAAAATTTTGTTGAAATATAAATCGTATATTGTATTCTTTAATAATGAATAAAAAATAACCGATATCAACCAAATTCTCAGATCTCATTTTTCCAGAAATGGCAATTTCTTTCTTTGATGAATTTGGGAGGAATGAATAATCAAAATGTGAGCGTCAGTCTTTCAAGAAAGTTATTCATTCTTATAGGTTTGTAAAAATTTTTTAGAGAATATTGAATAATAATATAATCCCAACATTAAGATTTTAAATTAGCACATTTCTTCTTTATAGAGACATGTATGATGCATAAATCCAAATTTAATTGATGATTGGGTGGGAAAAATTGACAAAAAAAGTTTATGTTTGTTAGTTAAGTTGTAATCCTTTTCATGGTCTTTTTTTTGTTCATTTAATAGTTACAATAGACAATTATTAGCATATTTTTCTCTGAATTTCAACTTTGAAAGAAAATTTGTCGTTTTATGTCTTGCCGATGAAAATATTGATATTCTTGTAAGTCAATTCAAAATGAATAATAGATATATTTTAAGGGCTATCATTCCATTGGATATTTACTTGTGAGCCCTAAAATGAAGTTACATTTATTCAATTGACTCATTAATAGAAATATTACCTGAAATAAAGAAATTGCATTCAATGTTTATTTTCAGTTTTGACAAATATTGAATTTACATAATCGTTCGATAAGATCTATGAAAAGACCTACAGTAAGATTTTTGTTTTAGGAATATTCAGTATAGCTGTAATAAACAAACTGAAAAGAGGCAGAATGAATAATAGATCTTCCTCTCAGATACCCATATCTGAGAAATCAGGTTATAAGAAGTCCCTCATTTCCAAGGTTTATCAATACATTTTTCAGTTGAGCAGCAAATTATTCTTCTATTCCATATTTTGTGAAGAAATACAATATAATTGCAACAATTTGAAGGACCTGTTGGAAATTCCTGACGAACTAAGGAGTTTTTTAGTATCTGAAGATTGTATTGATGCTATGTTATAGAACGAGACTTGTGGCTCTGGGTTTTACTCAGAAGTGAATTAAACAGGTCAATTTATGTCCCATATAGTAAATGAAATTTTGATAGATATAAGTTTCAAAAGATCAACAATTGATCATAGTATTTACATAAATTAAAAAATAATTGGCTTACTATTGTTGCATTGTACGTGGATGACTTTTTTGTTTTAACTAATGTTAATTCTGAATGAATTTTCTGATAGAAAATTTTATGATAAAGAAATTAGGGGAAGCTAAAAAATGATTAGGGATGAATATTACTAGAAATTATGGAAAAGGTAGTAAAGCTATCGATTATATTCTTCAAATATGTATTGCAATAATTCAACATGTCTGATTGTGAACATGTGAAAACTAAATTGAATTTTGATTCAACAAAAGAGAGTTGTAATGATGAACCATATAAGAAATTAATAGGTTTATTAACATCTTTAGCAGTATTAACTAGTCCTGATATAGCATCCTCTGTTAATTTCTTGAGTCAATTTAATAATTATCTCATTGTTGAACACTGGAAAAGTGCAAAACTCATTTCAAGATACAAAGATCATTGTTCAATTTTTACTTCAGTCAAAAGGAACTGAGTATTTGAAATCGGTACTAAAAATGTAACGGCCAATACTATTGACCCATATTAGTGGGTTCGATAACTACACTGACTTGATTTTTTCAAATGTTAACTTTGGATCTGAATCAATGAAAAATTTAATTTTTACCAAAATGAAAAGCAATGAATAAATCAGTAGGATAGCATTTTTGAAATGGCCATATAGCACCTATTCCTATAACGATTAAAAGATTGGAAGTTTTAGTGAACAAATAGGTAGGTATCTACATTTTTATACAAATTTGATCATTCATGACATGGAAATTTTCAATAAATAGTTGCTTTTTAAAGTATTTTATACCTTCATTGAATTGCTGCAAAATTGATACCAATTTCGAAAGTGACTGCCATGTTAAAATTCTTCATATACTGAATGATCCTTCAAAATTTATTTCTGTCGTAACATTTCAACTAGTATTTCAACTGATATATTCCGTACGTTATTGAAATCAATATCTTCAAAGTACTATTCAAAAGACTTATAATGGAATTTAGAAGAATATGTCTTTCTCAGTTTCATAGTCATATATGATATGATGCATAAGTCCAAATTTAATTAATTCACATCTAAGGTGAATGTTATTTTTAGAAATATTCAGTATAGCTATAATAAACCAACTAAAAAGAGACATAATGAATAGACTTGCCTTTCAAATACCCATGGCCTATGTTACCTCATAAGCAATTACCTATAATATCTTATCTTGGTGAAACCTTTTTGAGAAATCAGGTTATAAGTTTGAGAGTCTCTAATTTCCAAGGTTTATTAATACATGTTTCAGTAGAGCGGAAAATAATATAACAGGGTATATATAGTTGAAATTATTAGTATGAAAGATTTGACTTATTCATTATAAATTCAACAGCACTGCACTCAAATTCTTCAAAAACGGAGTGGTCACTTATATTTTTGCACTCCTTTGTCGTAAAAGTGTATATTTTAGATATTCAAAAAACACATGGAAACTTTCGACTGTTATCTGACTAACTTGGCTCTTTTTTCCAGTAATAAAGCCAATTGTGAATTATCTATAAGGAGTTTTTCTATCTGTTTCATAGAAGCATAACTTTTACTCCAATCCAAGACTGAATTGATGAATGAAGCTTCTGTTCTCTTTGGTAGTTCCATCTTCTATCGCAATAAATTCAAATTCTCACGAAAGGGAATGTAGTTTTATAGTTTGTGGAAAATAAACGAAAAATTCCTGAAATAAAGTAACATTCATCCAATTAATTCCAAATAATACAAACCCTTCAAACGAACCTGAGTTGAGGAAAATGCATTCGATGATGATATCAATGTTCATTTCCAAATTTTGACAAATATCTATCGAATTTTCGATTCGTCGAAGACTTTGCATTTTATCTGTCGGCATTTATTTAAATATTGAATAACAATTTTGGAAACTGCAAACTGTTTCAAGAACTTTCATATATCGAAATGGAATATTTATTATTAACATGACACTGACAGCCAAATTGTCCACAGATACCACAGAAATATGGGACTTGAAATGTCAAAATGATCCAAAACACCCCGTATACTCGAAAACCGCGGGGAGAATCGAAGGTTTGGGATTTTTCCCGGGATCTCCAGACGATTTTGAGGGGGGTCTTATTCTTGTCATTTTTGCTCTAGATGGTCCCGTTTGGGCTGTGATTTTACGTTTAAAGTTTGACGTAAATGTGCAAGCGGTTTTATATATACTTAGACTTGCTCTGCTTCCGGAGAACGGAGCCGATTTGAAATCTGAAAATTCAGAATATGACAATTCAGAATATGACATTGTTCATGATGCCCTATTCAGCTTAAATATTTCAGAAGTTCTGGCACTTCCGGTTATACAAGAATTAAAAAAAACTTCTTCGAAAAAAACATTTTTTTTCATTTTATGTCTCAGATATTATCAAGATTTCCATTCTCAATTACTCTCTGCTAAAATTATTGCGTTAGTTTTCATATTTTTCAAAATATTAAGAAAAAACCGTAAAAAAGAGAGAATTTCCATAGTCACTATTACGTGAATTATTTTCACTGTGAATATCCTATGCGTATACTCAATTCACTTTCACAAACTAAAATGATGTTGGAATATCGTGCATATCTTGAATTTGAAAATATCATCACAGGGTGTTTCAAATATTGTGCCAAAAATTGTGAACAAAATTTGATCATAACTTTCGATTTTCAAATCAGAACCCTATTTTTTTGTGATTTCGTTGAATTCTACGGTAAAAAATAAGGGTAGTGTTCAAACATGATTATGCTCTCAAATTCAATAATTCAAGAGTTATTCGAGATTTTATGAATTTATGTTATACGTAGGGTCAATTTCATTCAATCTGTTTCTAGAATGCGTTTCAAATATTCAATTATTTCAAAGTGACAGGTGTACTCATTATTGAATCTAGTAGATTATAATTTGACGATATGAATCCCCGTTATTCAAATAATGAAATTCTGGATCAATTCCATATCCACGGTGAATGCAACAGAATTGTTTCGAGAACTTGTCGAGCATTCAATCAGAAATATCCACATTTACCACCAATTGACGAGAAGATAATTCGGAAGGATGTTTCAAACTTTCTGTTAGGTAGGAACTTCATCCAGTATAATGGATATTCATGAAGTATGCAACATCCTTTCAAGAAGATGAGGAAATTTTTGATTCAAAATTTGATGAGTTCTACCAATAATTCTATTGCATTCATCGTGAATATGGAATTAGATATTTATAATACAAGTGCAGAACTTATTGATATTCTTCCAAGAGTTCAAAATGACCGAGTGGTAGAATGAGCTTTCTGTGCGAGTTTTAAACATTATGTTCCCGAATTCACTGCCTTTTTATTGAAATTAACGGAAATTTCCATAAATTATCTATTAGTGATTTTTGCATTGAAAAATGTTGGTTGACAGAACAGTTTTCTATATCACAAATTTGACAAATAATAGATAAATCCGTTCCAGTCTATTTTGTTCCACAAAATGTGCCGGAAAGAACTGATTTTCCACATAATTAGAGAAAAGTATATCCAGAATTTTGTCATTTGAATATCGTAAATTCAATTCGTGAAATCAAATTAGTGAAGCTTTGATAATGAAAAAACCTGTCACATGTAAGGTAATTAGATATTTAAATTTCTATGGTCATAGAGTATTATTGCTAATCTGTCAGGAAACAAATCGAATAAAATTGACCCTACGTATAACATAAATTCATGAAATCTCAAATAACTCTTGAATTATTGAATTTGAGAGCATAATCATGTTTGGACACTACCCTTATTTTTTACCGTAGAATCCAACGAAATCACAAAAAAAATAGGGTTATGATTTGAAAATCGAAAGTTATGATCAAATTCTGTTCACAATTTTTGGCACAATATTTGAAACACCCTGTGATGATATTTCACAAATTCAAGATATGCACGATGTTCCAACATCATTTTAGTTTGAGAAAGTGAATTGAAATAGGCATAGGATATTCACAGTAAAAATAATTCAGGTAATTGTGACTAAGGAAATTCTATCTTTTTTACGGTTTTTCCTGGATCTTTTGAAAACTATGAGGACTAACACAATAATTTTAGCAAAAAAATTGAGAATGGAAATCTCGATAATATCTGAGACATAAAATGAAAAAAAAAGTTCGTTTCGAAAAAATTTTTTTAATTCTTATATAACCGGAAGCGCCGGAACTTCGAAAATATTTTAGCTGAATAGGGCATCATGAACAATGTCATATTATGAAATTTTAGATTTAGGCGTACAACTTTGCTCCTGCCGTTTTGCAATAGCTGGCTGTAACGGTAAGTGGTAATCGAAATAAATATATCGTAGATGTCATACAATAAGTTTAGTTATTTGTGAACATAACGCCATCGACATGTTAGTCGATTTGTCTCTGCATCATAAAGTTATTCACGATTAACCATGTCAGCTTACGAGCCAAATTCTCGTCATTTGCGGGAGGTTTTAATTTTCTACTGAAATATGAATAAATCTGCGGCTGAGGCTCATCGAATGCTCTCAAATACCTATGGTGAGGTCGCTATTAGTGAAAGAACGTGCCGAGAGTGGTTTCAACGCTTCAAGAATGGTGATTTTGATGTCGAAGACCAGCATCGCGGTGGAAGAGAGAAGATTTCTGAAGATGCAGAATTGGAGGCAATACTTGATCAAGACTCATTTCAAACGCACCAATAATTGGCAGGATCATTAGGACTACAAGCCATTCAAAACGCCTGAAAGTCATAGGAATGATTCGGAAACAAGCAAAGTGGGTGCCGTACGAGTTGAAGCCGGGAGGTGTTTGAACGGAGTTTGTTTGTTTGTGAACAGCTGCTTTCAAGGCAAAGACGGAAGGAATTTTTGCATCGGATTGGGACTGGAGACGAAAAACGGGTTCTTTACAATAATCCCAAGCACATAACATCATGTGGATATCCCGGCCATGCTTCCACGTCGACGGCCAAACCGAATATTCTTGTTTCTAAGGTCATGCTCAGTATTTGGTGGGTCCAGCTCGGCGTAGTGTATTATGAGTAGTTAAAACCAACTGAAACGATCACAAGCGATCGTTATCGAACGCAATCAATGCATTTGTGTCGAGCATTGAGAGACATACCGTCGCACTTGTTTCGATCAATAGCACACAGCCTGGCTGACCAGCACTTCCTATCTTATGAAGAAATAAAAACTTGGATCAATTCGTGGATCGCTTCAGAAGATGACCAGTTTTTTCAATTCGTACGCTGCCCGAAAGATGGGAGAAAGTATAGTGACCAGCGATGGGCAATATTTCGAATCATAAATGTATAACCAGTGTTTTACAATAAAGCCTCAAATTTCGCAAAAAAAATTGTACGCTTATGTATTTGTTATATTATAATATATTTATTTACTTATCACGGTTTTAGCCATTCAGGTAGAAATTAAAAAAAAAATAGTAAATCTATTGTTCCATATGAAAAAAAAAGAAGACAATTGGGAACTATGACATAAAATCTAATTTGGTCTGTGAACCCTTTGAAAACCTTGTATTCACAGCGTCCTCGTCAACATTAATGTCCCTGTATATGTTCAGGAGGACTAAATTGAATCCGATGCCAATATCAAAAAAACCAGAATAACACCATATGAACTACCATTTATTCATTTCGAAAATCATTTACAAGTTTGATGATAGCCAATTCATTTCACTTGTATTTCAATTAATATCACTGATTTTTGAAAAGAATAATTGTCCTCTTATTTCACGTAAAATTATTTTTTTGGACTACATAAAGTCACTTTTATTGTATAAACCCAATATCATCTTCGTTTTCCATTATAAACATTAAGTTAAGTTTCATTTTGATATATCTGCTTTGATACTCAATACTGACATTCGTTATTTAAAATGAAGTTTTTACTTTATTACACCACTGCTTACGTAAACTTGAGTCGGTTAAATGCAGAAACCTTTTTGATCCGCTGGTCTTATGCTCCCTCCTATTATTTTATACTCAAAGTTCTCCACAGACCATACCTCTAATGAAACCACAGAAATTTTGTAAATGAAGCCGCGACTAGAGTTGCAGAACAGGTATGTATATAATATATAATGAAAACAGTTCTGACTTGCTCTGTTGTTGCCGTAACGATTAGAGTTGTTGAAGAACAGGTTAAATGAAAGAACAGTTCAAAACTGTTCGGAACTGTTGCGAAAACTTGTTCGGTTCTTTTCGTAAAAATGTAACATCCCTAGTAACGATTCCATCATAACTGTCAGTCAGACGCATGTCAAGCTTTTCAAACTTTTCTTCTGTAATTCAGAAAATAGTAAGAAATCTAATTAAACGAAAACAGATATATTTCATGAATCGTCTTTGATGATAATTTCAGACTTTTAATTCACTCATTCAAAATATACGTAAGTAGAGAATATTTTCAATATGTAATTGGAAAGCTGAATGCAGAAACACTCAAAACTTAATTGTATTTGATAATTTTAGGTTTCTCACATAATGTTTACTATATAGAATTAATTTCAATAATGAGTCAAAAGTTATGAAATTTTGCAGACTTACTTATTTTGGGTCTTAGATCACGAATCCGGTGACATAAATTCCTCAATCCTGCTATTTTTTTTTTTTTTATTGTAAGTTGGCCTAATGAAGGTGAGGTTATCCACATTAATAGCTAGTTTTATTGTATTTTATTAACTGATTTCCGTTAGAAATGATAAATTAATCACATTTCAAGCTTTTCCTGAAATAAAAATCCCTTGTTTTTCGTCAAAAACTAGTATTTTATTCATTGTTTATGTACGGTGGCGGCCATTATGTTTCATAAGGTACCGGCGGGTTATAAGGCCCGGCTCGAAATAAGGCCCCCACAAGTTTTTTGTTGAAAAAGTGACATCTAGCGGATCAAAAGCGAAAAATAGGTTCAGTACTCACAAAGAACTTCATATCAGCTGCTTTTTTGCCGCTAGAGGACACTGTTTCGATTCCGCAGCCATTTGTATTCGGTTACGCTAAATATTCAAGAGTCCGTTCACGCGGCGCAAATTCAGGCGTTTTCTTAACTAATTCGGTCTTGATTTTCTCAGGAACGGTAAACGCTATCGAGATGATTCAAAACAATATTGGAAGGTCTTAATCCCTTGTATGTTCGTTAGGTAATAATTTCACTTTAAGTTGCAAATTAATTGTTTTATTGAAGTAGAAAGTACGATTTTCAATAGCAATTTTGAATAATTTATTGTCGCTTCAGTTGACCTAAATTCGAAAATCTAATACAAATTGGTCATAGCCTATTTCTTCTTCTTTCCAATGATACCAATTAGAAATATATTACATCATAGTTACTCAAAATTCTATGTGACGTTGTAAATCTGTTTCAAGTGCCAGAATTGTGAACTAAAAATCGTTGCTCCTCCCTGAGGGGCGTGGCTTGTAGCTATCAGGACCGTCTTTTAGGAAATATATTCTTGTAAACCTGAATTATTTGTCACAAACAAAAAAAATATTTTGCCGCTTATACCTGCATGTTTCAATTGCAGCATTGATTATTTTTAGAGCCATACGACCGATTTTCATGTAACTTTCTTGAATGAAAAAATGGATTCCTCATGGAAGGTTTTGGATTGGATCCAATAGTCAATTAATTACTTCGGACCGAAGGTTTCGTAAGTTTGGGAAAAAGTAAATGTCTTTTATTATGAAGGAAAGCGATTCGGATGTAATGATGGCTGGCATATTACCTTGTTTTTACCATATTTCATATAATACAAAATTTGGGAAGTTCAGAACCTCTCTTAGATTCGGTATTGTGCTTGAGGATAATACTTTGGAAGTTAACAAGAAGTGATTTCGTGTAAATTTATTTGAGTTATTTCACGATTTTATTGCCACATCAGATAAACATCAGTTGTAAATAAAGGTTATTCGGTACTCTTTTGTGTACCGTATTATTTCATTGCTGGACAATTTGACAGTTTCTAGGTAGGTTCAGCATTGCATAGGTACCTGAAAGAAGGCAATTTCGGAGTAAGGATTCAAAATGGTCTATTTTTGTACCGATACATATATTTCTACTTACTAAATGATTTTATGTAGAAATGAAGAATATTAACTATACCTGACACTGAAATAACGCATTTTCAAACTGAAATTTCTAGAATGGTATTTTCAATTTGGGGTTGAGGTACCTATTCCTAGAAGTTTTCATATCTATTTGGCCTGTGCAGTTCTTCTTATAATTTTGTTTATGTGTATTGAATCGAATCTTTTTTGCTGGGAAATATCTTTGGATGAATTCCGAATTGTTTATATTCTGCAATTCATAGATTCTCTGAAAGAACTTTCTAATCACTCCGTTTTTTTTTTTAATGAAATTCATCTAATATGCGTTTGGTGAAGGAAATAAAAATTGGGTTTCAGTCGAAATTAGTTTTCGTACGTGATATGTGTAGAATTTCGAAAACAATATGAACATCCAGAAATACTTGATATAAGCACATCCGCCGTCAGTAGTGTCATGAATCACGGTGATGGTTATGCACAGCTGAAGAAAATAGGAATGATATGAATATCCCTTGTTTTTCATTTTCACTGTAAAAAAGAAAGTTTATTCAAAAGTAGGTAACAGAAAATCATTCAAAATTTTTTACAATGATCATAACTATAATAATTTCAAAATGAAAGAGTACACAATGAAATATGTAATGCCTGGGAACAGATAGCGTTGAAATCTATGGAAGAAGCCGCAGCAGAAGAAGTGAACTAAGCGATCGACCGCCATGGAAGCTGAAGGATTTTGTTCCAGTTGTACTAGTCCACCGCCTCTTGTGATCATTGGAAGAGCGGCTTTCCTCTGATCAAGGTGGTGGTAGTGTTATAAAGATGTTAATCAAAATTTCTCCTTTATTAAGGGAGAAAGTGTGGGTAAGGCCTGTCGCACTAGGGACAGGACTTAGTGTTAAACTGGATTTTTTCTTTGGGAACAGATCTAGAGATAACTAAAAGGCATAAGCTCTTTTATAATTTTAATAACACAAGAAAAATTAAACAAAATCAAGCTTGAGCCAGAACTGATCTTCGGAAGACTTGCCTTAAACTTTTACATAAACTAACTGGAGATTTCAGACCATTGGACAGAACAACCAAACAAAAAAAAAATTAAACTTTTGAATTTCTCACTTGCTACCTGTCAATTCCTTCGATGGATAATCCTTCACATCCAGTCCACTCTCGCGAAACGTATCTCGAACCTCACGGAAACTTTGGCGAACCGATACCGTTATGACTAATCTTTAACTCTACTGAATCTATTGTCGACCCGTGACAAAACCAAAAAGGAAAAATATTATTATTGAATTTTTCAAACTACGTTTCAAACCTAATCTTTCAAAACATTTATATCGACTAACTTCTACCTTCAACTCTAAACTTCCTAATTCCCGAACTGATTCTTGAGTTCCCTGAACTCCCCGAAACTAACCGTTTCCCGAAACTTACTCGTCACTAACTTCCACTAAAGAAGGTTTCCACGCTCTACCTTCAACTCTAAACTTCCTAATTCCCGAACTGATTCTTGAGTTCCCTGAACTCCCCGAAACTAACCGTTTCCCGAAACTTACTCGTCACTAACTGCTTAATTTTTCTCTGCTTTGGCCTAAGGTTACTTATTTTCCCGCCCCCCGATGGGCGTACCTTCAAAAATAACGTCTTAGATTTTTTCCGTTGTTGCCAAGTTTTTCTCTTCCCACGGATTGCATGTTCCCATAAGGAGACCACTCAACAAACTTCGATAAACTAATTTTTGACACCCTAAAACGTACATTCTTATCGGCTGAGGTCGAGACTGCACCTAAGTATCGACTTGTACAAAAAGATTTCCATCATCCAGATTTGACAAATAGGACAAATAGGGAACCAATAAATTTCACACTTTATTATCTCCACCAAGTCAAATGTCAAGTGCCTGACCTTACAAGGGTCTGGTCTACCTACCGCAAGTTGGCGACGTCCAGACCCAATAATCGAGAATCTCAAATTCCCGATTATTACAGATACATCCCTCTTCGAAAAAGTTATGACATCGGTTGCCATAACTTTTCCCTTGTCCTCCTTGTCTTCTGTCCAATAGTTCATCATCTCCCAAACACATATAACCAAAGTATATACAATAATGCAATAACCAATCAAGCATTCATATCAAAACATATCAAACCAAAAAAAAAATTTAAATTGACTCATTTAAACTCAATCCCTCAAAAAAACTATTATTACTAAGGTGGTATGTTCTTTTCTCTTAATACATGATCAATTCCAAAAATTTTCAACCAACAAAAAAAAATAAATAAAAAAAAATCTTCAGTCCAAAAAGAAAAACAAAATTCGTCAAACATTCTTTTAAATATCTCTTCTTAACCACTTCACCGCTCCAACATGGAGTTCTATGAGTTCACTTTCGCAATTCTAGTACACTTTCGCGGCACATCCTGGTCTCGTCATGACGGCATCTAGTGTTTTCATTCAGGACGATATTTCGTTTTCTCCTGGACCCAGACTTCGCTTCAGGAATAACCTCCAAGGATAGGGAAAGGGGGCATAGTGTCACTTGTCCTCAACGTTACACAACGATCGTGAGATAAGTCTATAGTTGGACTATTTTACGCATATCGTTTGTAATTCGCGATTCACTTTTTGAGCGTTTTTTCGCAAGACTGGTAGTCTGCTCCTCCATACATTAGGTTATAGTTAAAGTACGATGAAGTGTTGTTCTTATTCAAAATCGTTGATATCTTCCTCAGTATCCGCAGTGTATAACATGATCGGATTTGTGCGAAGTTACGGTTTGTGTAAACTTCTTCTGCATCCTCAGTTTCTCGCTGACTTTCGTCTCTTCATTTCTCCATACTTATATCTCGCAAATGAACAACTGAGTAACTTCATCCATAACCCCCAACTTAACCCTTTCGCCTGGTTGCTCAACGAAACTGTCTACGCTTCTCAGGCGCGAACTGTAGTATAGTGTCGGGACATCACATTAATTAAGTGTTCTTATCCGCACATATACTATTCGCGGTAGACACACACGATTGGGAGGAAGGTTATTCCCTTAACTACAATTTGGTCCTTCTTCACGACGGTTGGTTTCTCCTTCCTCGTACTACCTATATAAATTACATGAAAATAATATGAAAATAAACATAAATCACAGAAGTAGCGTTGCTACTTGTAAGTGATGTTCTTTCACTTCTACATATCAACGAGGTCACAACAATGCTGATCAAAAATAACAATAAGAAAAGAACGAAAAACAATTTTACAAAATTCAGACTCATAACAGTATCACAATATCCTATAATCAATATATCTCCTCAAATTTTTGAGCACAATTTAATTGTTGTTAATAATATTTCTGTCTGAACATTGAAGCCATTTCCCCACTTTTCTCTTGAAATTAGGGTGGTGTACGGAAGATTTATATTCTCCAGGAAGCAAGTTGAACAACTTAGGAGCTATATATTAGACCAAAAAACATTTCTAAGAGGTTCATTAAAATACATAATATCTAAATTAGAACAAAACACACACAAAATATTATACATACAATAGAACATTCCACCCATTGCCACTATTCAACAAAACATTGTGCTCACCTATGAACTGCAGGCGAGGGATGTCCTTCAGCGACCACAATGTTTTTTCCAATAAAATGTTAAACCAAACAAACCGATGAATACTACTTGAATTATCTAAAATATCAAACAGATTCTCGCTCTCCGAGTTAGCGAGTCCCTGGAATCTACGAAAAGGGCAGGAGCCGATTCACATCTCCTGAAGGTCATATCTCTAAGATTTTCCTCACGTTACCCATCGCGACGTTACGCTATATTACCCTATCTTCTACTATCTATCTTACTTAATAAATCCTACATTAAAAAAAAAAAAAAAAAAGAAAACCACAATAAAAAAAAAATCCATATGAAATTACCATTCCCGCTTTATCTGAGGCTGTCTTTCGCGACTAGTAGTAGCCCCATCGATCAGGTGGGCGCCTTAATCTATTCGACCGTCGAACAGGAATTTCAACTTCTTCTACCGATTCTTCTTCGCTTTCCCCCTGATCTTCATCCTGATTTTCCCAAGTGGGGATCAAAAACGGGGGGAATTTTCCTAACTCCTCCTGCTCTTCGTCTGAATCAGTATCCAGGACCGTATATCCCGATCTCACGCGTTTTTCTAATATTTCTCCCATTTCATCACCTAGTGCAGTGTACGGTTTCAATCGATTTACATGTACAATTTGTTCATCTCTGCCCCCGCATTTTCTTACCCTGCACGTCACAGGACCAATTATTTCGGTTACTCTATACGGTCCAGCCCAGTTTTTCAATAGTTTTCTTGATAATCCCCTTTTTGCGCTCATTTCTTTTAAGTACACCAAATCCGCCAACTTGAACTGGGGGTCTACTGATTTCGTATTAACTCTAGTCACCCTTGCCGATTTTTCTGCCTGGATATTTTGATTAGCTATCTCGTGAATTGGTCTTGTCTCTAATTTCATTGTTTCACCAACTAAATTCTTTCTTTCCGTATTGTTCTTCAATTTGGCCGGTATTAACTCTTTCGAACGAACCGGAATAACTACCCCTGATGCCAAAGTGATATCAGTTTTTCTGATTTCCTTTGCCGTTATGACCGAATCATCTCTCCTACCGTCTAAGTCCCTCAAATTCTCACATTTCATCATTTTCCTAACCGTCAATCCGTGTTCCTCGTTATCCCTTATATTCTCTCGTTTAATACCGCTAACCCTTTCTTCTATCATATTTGAATTGTTAATGTCTTTGTACTGCGTCTCGACTTCAAGTTCCCTAACTTTATTTACTTTTGGAAAAATATTATTATTTATGTGACTTTTCATCTGTTTTTCGACCGATTGTATGTTCTTTTTCTCAATTCGCGATTCATCCTCCTGAATATCCGTCATTTTCTTTTCCGCTAATCCTTCAGACTTATTTTCACTGAGGTAAACTTTTCTGATATTTCCGATTTTGAACTCATTACTAACTGAACATGGTCGATAATGAGAATTATTACGAGATTGGGTTTCTCTCCAATTTTTCGTTGGGCACTCTCTCGACCAGTGTCCTATCTGATTGCAGGAATAACATCCTTCACTATTTATTCTTACTGATCTCCTGTAAGTCCGGCATTCCCTCGCGAAATGACCCTGTTGGCCACAAGAATAACAGCCTTTTTTGACGTTTTGTTGAATGTTCCTCCAATTTGCCCAAGTACTTCTACACTCTTTTGCCGAATGACCTACTTCTCTGCAAAATTGACATATTACTCCGAATTTAATTTCCGATATATTTCTAGTAGATAATCTCCCTTGCAACATTTCATGAGTCGTTTCTTGCAATCTTACTAGTTCCTCTGCTTTTTCTAAATCCAAATTTTCCTCGCGCAATAAAAAAATACCGACTTCCCTCATAACTTCTTTACGTAGTCCAATTTTGAATTGATTTAGAATCAAATCCCTATTTTTCTTCCTAATACCCGATTCCTCATCTTTCGTTGCCCCGGACAAATCCTCACTTAATAGTTCCGCCCCTATAATTCTCAATCTAGTGCAAAAAGATGAAACGTCTTCATCCTGTCTCTGAAAACAATTATTCAAATTCCACTGATTTTTCCAAGGTAACCTAACAGAACTGAATTTTTGAAGGAATCTTGCTTTTAATTCCGCATATGATAAAGAATTTAGGGCAATATCAGATTTAAAAAAATTATACGCGTCCCCTACTAGTTTGAATTTAAGCAATGTCAACGTCTCATGTTCACTCCACCCGTCTAATTGCGACCTAAGTTCAAATTTTTCGAAATATCTGGTTACGTCCTTGCCTGAAAAATCGTCTAAAGTTGTTGTCATAATTCCCAAAGGGTATCTGAATGGAATTTGCGATAAACAACTTGTATTCGCCGTAGAGGTGGTGCTAGCCGTCGGCAACATTGTCAGCGTTTTTCTTAAATTACTGTCTAAACAAATAAACGATTTATTTAGGTACAAAATGTCCACTGAAGTCCTGAGGAATAAAATGTTCACCCAAATATTACCAAAAAAAAATTCATACAACTCAACAAATTTAGTTACACCGATCTCGTACTCCTTAACGGCTTTCTCCTAAAGTATTTCCCTGAATAAAATTATCTAGCTGAAACTGTTACAACATATGATTAATTCTTCAATCACTCAATATCATCAATACCTTCGTCCAGAAATCTCTCAGTTTATTCCAATATCTCTATCTCTAGTATTCAACTATTATTTATCACGACTAAAATTGTCAGAATAATTCCACATAAATTGAATCGGCTATATGTCCAACAACTTAAAAATTTTCTTCTTCCAAGATTTATTCAAAATATCTACCTCTTCAAAAATCCGAAATTCTTTCGGAGGAAAAAATCGACTATATTGTTCCAAAAAGAAAAAAAAAATTAACACATCGCACCGGCTGTCACCATTTGTACTAGTCCACCGCCTCTTGTGATCATTGGAAGAGCGGCTTTCCTCTGATCAAGGTGGTGGTAGTGTTATAAAGATGTTAATCAAAATTTCTCCTTTATTAAGGGAGAAAGTGTGGGTAAGGCCTGTCGCACTAGGGACAGGACTTAGTGTTAAACTGGATTTTTTCTTTGGGAACAGATCTAGAGATAACTAAAAGGCATAAGCTCTTTTATAATTTTAATAACACAAAAAAAATTAAACAAAATCAAGCTTGAGCCAGAACTGATCTTCGGAAGACTTGCCTTAAACTTTTACATAAACTAACTGGAGATTTCAGAACATTGGACAGAACAACCAAACAAAAAAAAAATTAAACTTTTGAATTTCTCACTTGCTACCTGTCAATTCCTTCGATGGATAATCCTTCACATCCAGTCCACTCTCGCGAAACGTATCTCGAACCTCACGGAAACTTTGGCGAACCGATACCGTTATGACTAATCTTTAACTCTACTGAATCTATTGTCGACCCGTGACAAAACCAAAAAGGAAAAATATTATTATTGAATTTTTCAAACTACGTTTCAAACCTAATCTTTCAAAACATTTATATCGACTAACTTCTACCTTCAACTCTAAACTTCCTAATTCCCGAACTGATTCTTGAGTTCCCTGAACTCCCCGAAACTAACCGTTTCCCGAAACTTACTCGTCACTAACTTCCACTAAAGAAGGTTTCCACGCTCTACCTTCAACTCTAAACTTCCTAATTCCCGAACTGATTCTTGAGTTCCCTGAACTCCCCGAAACTAACCGTTTCCCGAAACTTACTCGTCACTAACTGCTTAATTTTTCTCTGCTTTGGCCTAAGGTTACTTATTTTCCCGCCCCCCGATGGGCGTACCTTCAAAAATAACGTCTTAGATTTTTTCCGTTGTTGCCAAGTTTTTCTCTTCCCACGGATTGCATGTTCCCATAAGGAGACCACTCAACAAACTTCGATAAACTAATTTTTGACACCCTAAAACGTACATTCTTATCGGCTGAGGTCGAGACTGCACCTAAGTATCGACTTGTACAAAAAGATTTCCATCATCCAGATTTGACAAATAGGACAAATAGGGAACCAATAAATTTCACACTTTATTAGTCTCCACCAAGTCAAATGTCAAGTGCCTGACCTTACAAGGGTCTGGTCTACCTACCGCAAGTTGGCGACGTCCAGACCCAATAATCGAGAATCTCAAATTCCCGATTATTACACAGTTCACCTATGTACAACAAAATGATTGCCGATGAGGACAATAGTTGTTACAAAAAATTCTTGATAGTAGACCTTATGAACATTGTACAGTTCAGAAAATAGAATGTACCAATCATTTACTGAGGAACTACTGTAACAA
Source organism: Harmonia axyridis (assembly GCF_914767665.1). Taxonomy (NCBI): domain Eukaryota; kingdom Metazoa; phylum Arthropoda; class Insecta; order Coleoptera; family Coccinellidae; genus Harmonia; species Harmonia axyridis. Next base: position 7,507,509 of record NC_059508.1, read on the forward strand.
ACTACGAGAACTCTCGAAAGCATGTAGTGTTCTAGGGCCGTTGAAGAATGTGATCAGCAAAAATATTTCACGATGCAGAACGGCTATATTAAAATCTGTACAATTCAAAAAAGGAAAAAACGCATGAAGATAAAATCAATTTTTTGAAGATGGATATTATTGATAGCGTCAGTCATATATTTGGTGAACATAAGAATTGTGCCACATTAGGCTACTTTTGTGAGAAAAAAGTAGCTGATTAAGACAACTATATGCAAGATTTGTGACAGTTCGATATAGAGGAGGAAATTATGCAGGCGGTGAGATATTTAGCACTACATGCCAGAAGTCTCATAGAAAATGTAACAACGAACATTGTGGAACAATTCAATGCTATGATCAAAGAATAAGAGGTAAAATAATTAATTACGATTTGAGAAGATGATACCAAAGTCCTTGTTAGGCAGTAGTTGTTGCAAAGAATAAAAAAAACCGCTATACGCTATACACATAGATATGATAGGTCGTAGTCCAGGACAAACGTTGTAGAGAATGGAACGAAGTAGTGTCTTCAAAAAGAAAAAGAAGAAGGGACTGGAAGCCACAGTTCTCTGCAGGGCCAGATAATAATTATTGAGAAAATTGTGAAAACCCAGACATGGATGAGGAAATATTCCAATTATATAGGACTGAATTCTTGAGGGGTTTAATCAAAACAGAAGAAGCTCATAAAGAAATTGTGCTGAAAACACGGCTTCAAACTGATTCCGCTGATTGGCATCAGCAGAGGAGGAAATTGTTGACTGCTTCAATATTTGGAAAAATATGTAAAATGCCTCCTATGTCAAGTTATTGCTCAATAGTGGAATGCATTTTATATAAAAATTTTTCTGCAAAAGCTATAGATTGGGGAAAAATAATGAAGATCGAGCAAAGCGTTTATTAGAGAATGAATTGTGCTCGAAGATCACAAACAGTGGCCTTTTTATTAATAAAAAAAAAGGTCTAGGTCCTTCTCTAGATGGCATTTTTGAAAAAAGTAATCATTCAATTGAAATCAAATGCCTTTTTTTAGCAAGAAATAATATGATAAAGGACGCTATTGAAAGGAAACAAATCACATATTTCGAAAAAATGATGATCAGGAATATCGATTGAAACAAAGTCAGAATTATTATTTTCAAGTTCAGGGACAATTGAATATAGCTGAAAGAGAAAAATGCTTTTGTCGTGTGAACTTTGAAGGATACTTTATTCATCGAAGTCAACATCGATGAAGAGTTTTTCGAAGGAAAATTTCATTAGAACTGTGTTTTACCTGTAATAATTGACCTAAGACATAGAGGCTTAAAAATAAGGATCCTCAATACAAACTAGATCTTCAGGATAAGAAAAATGGAAGAAAACAGAAGGCGATTTGAATTATATCATTATGAACCAAGCTGTTTTTTTTTAATTATAACAAAGTACTATTCCTTAAAACTGTAGATATTTATGAAATGAGTTCATCAAAATTCTCAATGAAACTTTTTTATTTCGGATTAGATATTTCAAAATTCATTCCATTTAATTCATAAGGGTTTTTAACAATTCAAAAAATGAGGATAATGGTAATATATCAAAGCGTATTTGGATTCTCAATTCGATATCAAGTAATTATGGAAAGTAGAGTCTTTTTCAAGACCGAAAAAACAGCTCGTGTTTCACAACTCTGTTCTTATTATAAAGAAACCGTCTTTACAATCACAACCATAATCATAGGTGACCATTTGACAATCATTTCATTTCATCAAAATGTCGAAAATGCGGCTGCATATTCCGACACGCACTAGTAGAACTCGAGAAAAAAACGAGATCATCCCAATGCGTTACAAATTCATTCTATCTGGGCTGAGGGCCTAATACGGTCTAGATATTTTTACTACGATAGTCGACGCCCACCCGCTCTTGCCCCTTCACGTTGCGACCCCTCTGCTTCCCAAGCAGTGTGGTGTAAACAGACTCTTAAGTGCTGTTATAAATACTGCTCTAGGTATATTCGCTTCCAGACTTATTTGAGTGAATGCTTCCTAGTTTTTTATTTAGGGCTCTGATTATATTGAATATCTAGTGAAATTTTTTCCTCAGTAAGTATCATTTTTATCCTGGGTTCTATTGAAACTTACCTAAAAATCATCAATATCGCTGTTCTGGAAATAAGGCCCACTACTGGGCCTTATTTCCAGTCAGTGGGCCTTGTTTCCAGTGACTTTATTTATTCGAATGATATGCATTTTTTCGTTTATTTTTCTAGATTATGGGCAAAAAGTGTAGAGGTATACGGGCCAATTGGACTTCCGAAATGATGGAAGAAGCCATCGACCTGTTGAAACAAGGTAAATCACAGCGTTATGTTGAAAAGCACTGTGGTATTCCAAGGCGCACCTTACGAAATCATTTGAAATCTGGAGATACAGAAAGGAAACTTGGACGCAAAAAACTTCTGACTGCTGATCAAGAGAACGAACTAGAAAATCGTATAATACGGCTTTCGGAAGTAAGAGTTCCGTTAACACCAAAGCAACTGCGAAGATGTGTGTACAATTTTACAAAAGCAAATTCCATAGAAAACAAGTTTAATGTTCAGAAAGAAATGGCGGGGAAAGATTGGTTCCAGCGATTTCTAAAACGTCATCCTGCACTGTCGAAGCGTAAGGCGCAAAGTATGAACCCTGCCAGGGCCCAAAAGCTGAATCCCGTTATTGTCAAAGATTATTTCACAAAACTCGGAAATATTATGGATAAATTGCAAGTACGCCACTCCCCACATCGAATATACAATTTAGACGAAAAAGGATGCAGGTTAACTCTCCATCATTCCCAGTTAGTACTTGCTCAGAAAGGTGCCCGCCGTGTTCATTTGGTAGCTCACGAACACGCTGAAAATGCAACAATTGTAGCTTGTGTAAATGCGGTTGGCCATACAATACCACCCATGATTCTTTTCAAAGGACAGCGTCTAAAACCTACTTTCAAAGATAATCTGCCTGACGGAGCTGTCGTGCATATGGCACCCAAAGGCAGCATGACTTCTGAAATATTTGTCAAGTGGCTGGAACATTTCGCTACCTATAAAGCACCAGGTAAAGTTTTGTTGATTCTTGATGGAGCTTCTTGTCACTTGGATATAGATATTGTCCTTAAAGCTGAAGAATTTGATATTACAATTTTCTGTCTCCCAAGCAATACCACACATGAATTGCAACCACTAGATAAGTCAGTGTTCAGATCGTTCGAACACAACTGGGATCAAGAACTCTTATTCTACTGGGACAAATATCCAGATCGAAGAATGACGAAAGATAGATTCGGACTCGTGTTCACACCAACCTGGAATAAGTGTATGTCAATTGACAATATCACTAATGGCTTCAGAAGTACAGGTATCTATCCCTACAACCCAAATGCAATAGCAGAGACTGCCTTTGCGCCTTCTCTACCAACACATCAAGAGAATCCATACCCTGATGCGCCCATTTCGGACATTTCAAGCTCAAGTGATGAAGAAGATAATTTGCCATTAATGAGATTAAAACTCAAACTCCAAAAATCCATGGAATATGAAAGCGGCTCAGGTACAGTTCCAGAAACCTCAGAAGCATCATCTAGTTTTCCTGCTTCAATTTTACCGAGCTCATCATCGAAAATTTTACCAGCCTGTTCTTCAAAGGAAAACACATTTCATTCCATTTTTCCTACCCCGGAGGGCAAATTGAAAAAAATTACTTCAACTCCTAGAAGAAAAGCAATCAATTACAAGGCACAGACTCTTTGTAGAGACTTGTTTTCTGATAAAAATAAAGAAAACATTCCGTTGAGTTCAAAATCTTCCAAAAAAAATGTTGAAAAACAACCAGAAGTGACAGAATCGTGGATGTGCAGCATCTGCCATGAAGATTTTGAGGCTGATATGCGTCGATGCACAAGTTGCAATCTTTGGGCACACGAAGAATGTATTGGATATACTGCAGAAGATAATGAAGATTTCGTTTGTTGGGATTGTGCTCCATAAATGCAAGCTGGGCCCTATTTCGAGAGCGACCGGAAATAAGGTCCAATATTCTACTTTTCTTATATGTTTTTTTTTAAATTTATCACGTTGAATTTCGAAAGTTTTATTTTTATATTTGAACAGAAAAAGAATGAAGGTTTGGTTTTCATAAAGCGTTTCAGTGAAATATATTAAAATGAAAAAAAAAATCACTCACAGAAGCTTAGGTGGGCCTTATAACCCGCCGGTACCTTACGTAATACCTGTCAGAAGCGGAATAATCAGCAACGTTGCCAGTGTGACACATTTGTACTTACATTGAATGAGATTATGACATTAACAGGGATCGAATTTTCGTGCCCCTTTTGGATTCGAAAAATTGGCAAGTGTATTATATGTGAAGATCTTGTTAATTGGTTCCAACTATTTATGGTTTTCATTTAACAAGTATTACCGCTCTTTTAATCAGATCAGTCTATAGCTGATACTGATACCGAACCTTTGAGGGAACCGGGCAAAATTGTAGAAATAGATGAAGCGAAATTTGGTTAGAGAAAATATAATCGAGGTAGAATTATAGAGGGGCAGTGGATTTTTGGGGGAATCGAGCGAGAATCCAAGAAAGTATTCATGGTTCCAGTTGCTGATAGGAGTCAGGATACGTTGTTGGAATTAATCAAGGAGTGGATTCTTCCAGAAACTACTGTTATGTCCGATTGTTGGAGATCCTATGATTGTTGGGAAAATGAGGATGTCCAACATTTTGTTCTTTACTTGGCCGAGCATTATTTTCATCGTAAATTCCCTGAATTCACCGATAGGTTTAATGAATTCTTCAAAAACATTTCCGAAATATATACCCCCACAGACACTCAACATGAACATATAAATTATCATAAACTTGCCGAATTTTCTACTCGAATAGGTGTGCGAAAATTATGAGTTTCCATACAGTTTTATAATACGTCATAATCTCAAACAATCTATATGAATTTCCACCAAGTAAAAAACCGATCCCATCAGGAAGATCTGGCATACAGGAACGTTGTAGATTATTTCGCATCTGACAGACGTTACGTATTAAACATGATGGCCGCCGCCATATATAAACAATCGATAAAACCATCGATTTTGACGAAAAAAAGGCATTTTTATTTCAGGGAAAGCTTGAAATGTGATTAATTAATCATTTCTAACGAGAATCAGTTAATAAAATACAAGAAAACTAGCTATTAATGTGGATAACCTCACCTTCATTAGGCCAACTTCACAGTTAAAAAAAAAAATTAGCTGGATTAAGGAACTTATGACAGCGGATTAGTGATCTAAGACCCAAAATAAGTAAGTCTGCAATATTTCATCACTTTTGAATCATTATTAAAATTAATTCTATATAGTAAACATTTACCTGTTTTTCTTTTCAGAAGATGGATTATTTTCGTTTGGACGGATAATTATACAGGATATTTATTTATCGAATATCAATTAGGAGTATCTAGAGATGTTGGACCAATTCGAGTCTGAAAATTGAGATTAAAGCTTCAAATTATTAACTAATATGTAAAGAAATACACACTATTTGATCAACAATTATATAGGGCGTATATATTTGAAGTAATAATCAGTCATTTTTGGAGAAATGAGACATTTTGAAATCTGAAATTCTCATTTCTCTAGAAATGGCGATTTCTTTCTTCTTTAAAAAATTTGGGAAAAATGCATAATCAAAATGTGAGAGTTATTATCAGTCAATAGAAATACTACCTGAAATAAAGAATCTGCATTCAATGTTTATTTTCAGTTTTGACAAATATTGAATTCACATAATCATTCGATAAGATCTATGAAAAGACCTACAGTGAAATTTTGTTTTAGGAATATTCAGTATAGCTATAATAAACTGAAAAGAGGCAGAATGAATAGATCTACCTTTCAAAAACCCATGGCTTATGTTGCCTTACAAGCAATCGTAATAATATCATATCTAGGTGTAACATCTTTGAGAAATCAGGTTATAAGAAGTCCCTCATTTCCAAGGTTCATCAATACTTTTTTCAGTTGAGCAACAAATTATTCTTCTATTCCATAATTTATTAAGAAATACAATATTCGATCAACAATTATATAGGGTGTATATATTTAGAATACAAGGAAGGACACCTTTTGAAATCTAAAAATTTGGTTAATAGTAGGTTATCTTCCATAATTTATAATATCGAAAGACCAATTGGACATTCCTGAAGAACTAAGGCGTTTTTAGAATCTGAAAATTGTATCGATGAATTTTGCATACTCTTCTGTTGCATATTTCTTGAAGGTATATGGACAAAAATGATTTTTGTGGGTTCTGGTGAATTATCAAAGGGATACAGGTAACAATTTCATTAATACCAGTCGAGATGTAGTTATCATAGATAAGGGATGATATAGAAATTTCACTAGATAATTCTGATTCAGTGGAGGACAGCTGAATGATGAAAGCTTAATAGTGATGGTTCGTAACGTTATAGAGCTAGCTTGTAGCTCTGGGTTTTACTCAGAAGTAAATTGAACAGAGTAATATATATAGTAAATAAAATTTTGACAGATATTAGTTAGCAAAGATCAACAATTGAGCATTGTATTTACATAAAATCAAAAAATAACTTGCTAACTGTTGTTGCATTGTATGTGGATGACTTTTCTGTATTAACAAATGTTAATTCTGAATGAATATATTTGATAGAAGATTTAAGTGATAATTTTATCATAAAGAATTTAGGAAAAGCTAAAAAAATGTTTAGGGATGAATATCACTAGAAATGTTGAAAAAGGTAGTATAGTAATTGTTTATATTCTTCAAATATGTATTGCAATAATTCAACATGTCTAATTGTAAACATATGAAAACTCCTTTGAAAACTTAATTGAAATTTGATTCAACAAAAGAGAGTTGTAATGATGAACCATATAAGAAATTAATAGGTTTATTAACGTCTTTAGCAGTATTAACTAATCCTGATGAAGCAAACTCTGTTAATCCCTTGAGTCAATTTAATAATTATCCCATTATTGAACACTGAAAAAGTGCAAAATTCATTTCAAGATGCAAGTGAAAAAAGATCATTGTTCAATTTTTACTTCAGTCAGAAGATGTGTTCAGTATTTGAAATGACTGCCTCAGTACTAAAATTGTATCAGCCAATACTATTGACCCATGTTACTGGGTTCGATAACTACACTGACTTGATTTTTTTCAAATGTTAACTTTGGATCTGAATCAAATAATAATTTAATTTTTACCGAAATTAAAAGCAATGAATAAATCAGCAGGATATCATTCTCGAACTGGCCATAGAGCAACTATTCCTATAACGATTGAAAACTTTAGTGAAATAGGTATCTACATGTTTATACGAGTTTAATCATTCATTCATGAAATGGAATGTTTTAATGAATAGTTACTTTTTAAAGTATTTTATACCTAGGTACATTGAATTGAAATTATTAGAATGAAAGATTTGACTTATTCTTTATAAATTCAACAGCTCTGCACTCAAATTCTTCAAAAACGGATTGGTCATTTATATTTTTGCACTCTTCTGTCGTAAAAGTGTATATTTTAGATATTCAAAAAACACATGGAAATTTTTGAATGTCATCTGACTAACTTGGCTCTTTTTCCAGTAATAAAGCCAATTGTGAATTATCTATAAGGAGTTTTTCTATCTGTTTAATACATGATCAGATGAAGCTTCTGTTCTCTTTTGTAGTTCCATCTTCTGTCGCAATAGATTCAAATTCTCACGAAAGAGAATGTAGTTTTATAGTTTGTGGAAAATAAACGAAAAATTCCTGAAATAAAGTAACATTCATCCAATTGAATCAATAATACAAACACTTAAAACAAACCTGAATTGAGAAAAATGCATTCGATGATATCAATGTTCATTTCCAAATTTTGACAATTATCTATCGAATTTTTGATTCGCCGAAGACTTTGCATTTTATCTGTCGTCATTTATTTAAATATTAAACAACAATTTTGGAAACTGCAAACTTTCTCAAAAACTTTCATATATCGAAATGGAATATTTATTCTTAACATGACACTGACAGTCAAATTGTCCACAGATAACACAGAAATATGGGACTTGAAATGTCAAAATAATCCGAAACACCCTGTATACTCGAAAACCGCGAGGAGCATCGAAGGTTTTGGATTTTTTCTGGGATCTCGAGATGATTTTGAGGGGGGATCTTATTCTTGTCATTTTTGCTCTAGATGGTCCCGTTTGGGCTGTGATTCTACGTTTAAAATTTGCCGAACTGTCACAAGCGGTTTTATATATGTAAGATTCAAACGTCTCAAAAAGCTACTCAATCTGAAATATCTAAGGATGGTTTATTTTGGCTTAGTGCAGTCGCTGTTGACATATAGTATTTCGGGCTGGGGGGCAGCATATGATATGCATATAGAAAGATTGAATATCGTTCAGAAATTTATACTGAAGATAATTTGCGGTCATAGAATGCTGTTTCCTAGTGACGAGATATACAGAGTCGCACATGTGCTGGATTTGAGGCAACTGTATTTCATGAAGATTGCAGCACTCATAAAAAGGAGAAAAATTGAACTTCGGCCAATCGATCATAACTACCCCACTAGACACAAACTCGACCACTATTAAGAGAGTAAAACGACGAAAACGATAGGTCAGAGATCTTGCACATATTTAGCTCCCAAAATATATGGAACAATCCCAATTACGTTGAGAGCTTTGAGAGACCCTGTGAGATTCAAGAAGGAAGTGATTCGGTGGCTACTCGGTTTGAATAGAAAAACCATACATAACGTTATTAATAACAAAATATGACGCAGATAAAATATAAGAGATTTGTTTGCTATTCGTTTTCTGAAGTGACAAATTCCCTAAAGTCACATTTATTCATGTATTATTATTCATGTTAACATTCCCTGAAGTGACAATTATTGCCAGAGTTGACTTAAGTGCGTTTGTTGTGCAGTTCCACACGGTGTATCCTGATATATTTAAGTTCCGATGTATATGATGCCCATTTGGGCCAGAGAATTTTTTTTATTTTGTTTTCATATTTGTAGTGGCTGTCTTTGAATCGTATTTCTGTTGTGCGACTAACAGGTGAGCTTCTTAGAAGTGAGCCTCTGTCTCTTTATTTCATTTTATTCGTACAATATCATTTGAAGTGTTCATTTTGTTTTTATAGTCAAATAAACTTTATTATTATTATAATTATTATTATTATAATTATTATTATTATTATTCTGTAAATGAAGTGAACTAGTACTGTGGAAAATCGAGTCGAATTATTGATGATAGGCTGAAGTATCCTTTCTATTATTGAAGCGGAATACTTTTCATCACCGCCGTTTATGAAGAATTCAGTAATGGTGTAGGTATAAAGTTTGTGAAGTTACTTTTCGAAGGTTTCTGACTGACCTGTATGAATTCAGCCGAAATGAGGAAGCTGCAAATGTGAAAAATCGATATGAATTCTTGATGTCGACTAAACTCCGAGGTTACAGGATTATTTTCGTCAAGTCAGCAGTTTATGAAGATTTCAGTAATAATATATGGTGTTGTGAAGTTTTTTCATAAAGTATTCTAACTGAAACAAAGGATTTGGGTGAAATGAGAGAACTGTAGATGTGGAATACTCAGTTACATTATTGATGATTACCGAACCCGAGGTAGCAGGTTTACTTTTGTCGTTGACCAGAAGAAATACATCCCATCACAATCGTTCGGGAAGAATTTTCACATATAGTGAAAGTTGCATAAAATTTTCAGGCAATGTTTCCTTTGAAATTATTTCAATACATAGGTATCACTTTATGAAGTGAAATTGTTATTGTTCTATTTCGATAGAAAGTGGTATATTCATGATGGAAACTTTTTAAGGCACTGGATTTTCAAGCATCCCCAGGATTTCGAGAATGATCATCGATTGAAGACTATGACGATAGAGTTTTTAGACGGTATTATATACAGTCCCAATTTACTTCCTGCTGAACACAAATCTGCAGCCCAATTATTGAGACTCCTGAGCAAAGAGGAAGGTGATGGCTCTAAAGTCGATATAAAAACCTTATTAACAACGCTCTCTGTAAGTATTTCTATTGCCACAGAATCGAATTTATTCTTCTTGTTTTAAAAAAACATCCATTTTGTAGTGTCATACTGAAATTTGAATTGTTTTCAGCATCCAAGCAAGGAGAGTATTGAAACCCTTTCTGCCCTACAAATAGCAGAGCAACTGACTTACATAGACCATCAAATATTTATAGCTATTTCAAGCGAGTGAGTTCAGATTTTCAATAACAACGAATTGAAGATTCATTACAAACAAGGAATTCTTTGATTCGCTATTGAAATATTTCAGAGAGTTCCTCGGTCAAGCATGGATGAAAAATGACAAGAAAATTAAAGCTCCTCACATAGTGATGATGACAAGAAGATTCAATGATGTATCAAGACTGGTAGCTTCAGAAATTATGAGGAGGAATTCAATAAGTACTAGAGTTACTGCTATAGAGAAATGGGCGGCTGTTGCCGACTTATGTAGATGTCTTCATAATTTCAATGGCGTACTGCAGATTTGCTCAGCCTTCACCAACAGTTCAGTTTGCAGGCTTAAAAAGACTTGGGATAAAGTATCGAAAACTGTGAGTGATATTTAATCAGTTCTCAAGACTATCATAGCGAAATTTTTCTTCTTTTCACCAATTCAGCAACTCAAAGGTGATGATTCACCTATGAGCACTTATCCTAGTGTGTCTGGTTTTAGGAAAAACAACTTCAGCTATCCCTCTCAATACTCACTCTCATAATTTATGTTCAATTTATCTACTCATTTTTTTATTTCAATGAAGACAATAGAGATTCACATTTGAGTCAATACCGGAATCAATAACGATTTTTTTCAATATAAAGAAATTGTGTTTTAGGGTCGTTATTGTTTTTGGGTCAATCAAAGTTTTCGTAGGTATATTTAGACTTACTTCGTTTTTATCACTCCAATAGATGGGTTGACTATATTGAAAGAATTCTTGCCCTGCTAACTCAAACTTTTTGTCATTATTACAGAAATAAAACTATTGAGACAGAAAAATTGGAGAATATTACATTGCCTCTTGAGCTAAACATACATACATTTCCAAGTATTTGAAGTGAAATATCATACAGATTTTTGATCAATTAATGTTGCTGTATTTTGATATAGAGAATTCCTCAATTAATTTCATAAGGTATGAGATCGTATATGAATCAAGTGGTTGATGGTGGACATCCTTAATCATAAATTTAATATACAGTGTGATTCATTGGTAAATGAGCGGAAGCTAAGGGCATATAGAGGACACTGGGGCAAGTGAGAGTAGCCTATATTTGAAGGGTCTATCTCTCTTTATAAGCATGATACGGAGTATTTCATTGATTTTGTCAATTTCGTCAATCACACATAACATTAAAACCACGATATATATTGTCATGATATTTGGTACGTTTATTCTCTGCAAAAACTACTTCATACAGACAAAGCAACTGCATTTTATTTCATTTACGGCCTAGGAAAAATTGATAAATAAGATTCAACTCAAAACAACACCCTGTACATCAAAACTTCTCGAATATGATAGGATATTCAATTGAAGGACAAAAAGTTTCTCGAAATTTCTATGAGATTTCAATATTCAATAAATCAAGTTGTAATAGGCAAAGTTCAGAAGTTAGAGTAAGCCGATGAAAAAGCTCAACTAGTTTTTATGTGGATATTGCGAAATCAAAGAATTTCATACATATTTTTAATTATCGACGAAGCACAAATCACCAGAGATGGTGTAAATAATTTGACAAAAATTACATATCTGTGTCGAACCAAATCCTTTTGCTCGTAACACGCCCATTCCCAATACAGGTTTTCATTCAATGTTTGGTGTGGTGTTTATAATAATAGATTGTTTGGTTCGCACGCAGTACCACTCTTTTTAACCGGTCAATATTATTCAAATTGTATTCAAAATATTTTACCTGTTTTGCTTGACGAAGATGTTAATGTGTTTTCAACACTATGCGGCTGCACTTTATTTCAAGGCAATTGTGACCAATTTTTTGAACGAAAATTTTCTGAATCGTTGAATAGGTAGGGGTGGACCTCATAATTGGCCTGCATGGAGCCCCGACTTGAATCCTATCCATTATTTTGTTTCGGTTTATTCGAAATCAGGAGTTCACTCGACACGAATAAACGATAGAATTTTCTTGAGAGAATCGAGGACGCTTGCAACAAATTAAAAAATATTATAATATATAATAATAATAATATAATTCTTTATTGATCCCTTTGACATTACAAAGAATGTATGGAACAAGTCATATATAATGAGGTACAAATCAATAAGCTATTTCTAAGAGAAAATGAACACAAATATATAATATAATCTCAAAACATAATAAGTGAACAAAGATAATCTGAATTTACCATCTGTCATGATTTCCCCCACACTGTAATAAGCTTTTTCAATTAATATACGCTTTATGGCATCCTTGATTCTGAACTCATTTGAAATCTTAATTTTGTCAGGTAGATTATTGAACATTTTAATGCCCTTATAAGATGGGGACAGTTCAAATTTTGTTGTCCCATGTTGAGGAAGACACAATGTTCTTTGGTTTCTCGTGATTGTGATAGTTCGACAATCCAACCAAGTTTCTCAGATTACGTCTTGTATTCATAAGACATTTGTATATATAAATACAAGGACATAGTTTTAATTTATTTATAGCGTAATATGGTGTATTGAGTTTTTTACTCAATACATCAATGTGTTCACACCATTTCAAATTACCATCGAGATGTACACCTAAAAATGTTACACTTTCTGTAGAAGAAATTTGTACATCTCCCAACTGAAGAGTCAATGGGACAGAACCCCTTATGCCAAAAGATATAAGGTTTGTTTTTTCAATATTAACAATAAGCGCATTTGCTCCACACCAATCAATGAAGCCCCTCAGTAGACTGGTACAGCATAATTGGAGCTCATTAATATCTCTGGATGCTACGGCAATAGAGGTGTCATCCGCAAATAAAACTTATTTAATTAATTTATAGCTAGATATTCAGGCATATCATTCACGTATAAAATAAACAAGAGAGGTCCCAACACCGATCCTTGAGGAACAACGATATTGACACCATATTTACTCGAATATGAGTCACCCACCCTGACAATCATGGATCTTCCCGCCAGGAAGCTATGCAACCATTCTAAGAAAATTCCTCTAAATCCTAAATTATATAATTTATCCATTATAAACGGTATAGTTAGGCAATCAAATGCCCGCGATAAGTCGAAAAAGATACCAGCGACACATAGGCCATCATCCAACCATCTATAAGTATTTTCAACAAATGACACAGCGGCGGTCTCAGTTGAGCAACCAGCCCTGAATCCGTGTTGACAACTTGTGATAATATCGAATTCATTCAAATAATCCAACATTCGCTTCAAAACTAATTTTTCAATAATTTTGGAAATAGCACTGACAATTGAGATTGGCCTGTGATTTACTATTTCATTTACATCATTTCGTCTATGTACTGGAACAACACTGCTTATCTTTAGTGTAGATGGAAATGTGCCAGTTGTAACTGACAAATTCATCAGGTGCGCAATATGACCTGCAAAATACACTGCCGAAACTTTTAATATTCTTGAAGAGATGCAGTCGATACCAGCACTTTTTTTATTTTCCAAGCAATTTATGGCACTTATGACTTCTTCCATAGCTACTGGTCGGAAGTAAAAGCTATGGGGCACCAAGTTAGATGTTGTGAACATGCGAGATATATAATTTCCATAGCATTGTTGCAAGCTAACAGTTGCAATCCCAGAAAAATATTCAGCGAAAGCCTCAGCAATCGCATGGGACTCCGAACAGAGAGTTCCATGCAAATTGAGAGACACTACACTCCGATTTTGATCCCCCCTACCAGTTTCCCGGTTTACAATACCCCAGACAGCTTTGTTTTTGTTAGTCGAATTTTCTATCATATTTGCATAAAAGTTTGCTTTTGTGATTTTCAATAGTGAATTATAATGCTTTTTGAATTTTTTGTAAATCTCAAAAGAATCTTCGGATTTTAATTCAGAATGCAACCAGTGCAAATTTCTCAAATGTAGACTTGCCTGCCTAACTTCACGTGTTACCCAGCTTTTATTCGGGAAGGTTATGCGCCTGACTGGAAAACTCTCGTGAATCAAATGAGTAACAGTATTCAAGAATGCCATAAAACACGAATCTACATCACCGCTCTCATAAATTCCATCAAAGCAAATCACAGAGAGGTCTGTCACGTATTTCATCATTTTATGTTCAGAAAACGATCTGATATATTTTTCATTAGACAGTTGACTGCTTGAAAATTTCTCTGGAATTTTGAAGACCACTGATAGAACTTTATGATCACTGAGGTTTGCTTCAATTACTCTTGCCTCACAATCATTCAAGGCAATATTACTTATAATATAATCAACTTTCGAGGATGATGTCCTTCCCGAAATATTTGTTAATACTCTTGTAGCATCCTGTGATGTCACAGATAATCCCTATTTTCACACCCTGATACAGTACTTTCGCGCCACATACTTCGAAATGCATTTAATCCGAATATCTGGAAACCATCAAATTATTTACCCGAATTTCGCACTTCACATACAACACTGTACCGCCATGGATCTTATTGGGGCGACAGAAGAAATCAGCCTGCTGGTAGCCTGGAATCACCATCAGCTCGATGTTGTCAGAGCTGCACCAGTGTTCAGCGACACTAATGATATCAGCTTCCTCCTCAGACTGAAACACTTCAAGGTTACTCAGTTTGTTGCATGATACTCAACTCAATCTTTGAGGAAACTCTTTCAGATTTAATCTCGTTTCATGCTTGCGTCGGTTGCGGATTTCGGCGTTGGAAAAAGTGATGGACGCTCACATTTTTCGGCCAGCTAGATGCTTCAAGAGCTCTATCAAATTGACTCTTTAGTATAAGTACTTTGAATGATGCTTAACTCTCTGGATATTTCGATTTTAGGGCTTCACATTTCACATCAGCGAAGTTTGGTTTTAGAAAGACCAAAAGTTTTTCAGGTGTAGTATCAGGCTTTAAGTTCGTTACATGAAGGGGTCTATATTTTTCAATCCCTTCGATATCAGATGTTCCCGAAAAATTTCCCACTATCAAAGCCTGTCTAGAAGCCTTTTTTTTTGCTTTCCACGAGTCGCAGTCTGCCAATTCGTGTTCGATTTGGGTTCATTCACACTTTGATGAGATTCGGAATTGTATCCCTTATTACGAGCAATATCTGGATTTTTTGTTGTGCGCAGAGCATTATTTTCTTCAAATGAAGTGATAATGGGTTTGGTTACTTCTGTTTTATTGGCAATTTCTTTCTTGCGATCTTTTGCTACCACATTTTTAGATTCTCTGACATTACCTGTAACATACGTGGGAATAGCCGCGTTACCTATGATAATTTTATTTATTACTATTTCTTTCAAATTAGATATCTCATTTTCTAGATAAGTGATTTTATCTTTCAATAATGAAGAATTCTCAATCAAAATTGAGTTTTTGACTTCTAATTCTTCTATGATTTTCAGAAGAAGATCCTGGTTAGTAGACTCACCAGAAATTTGTGTACCTCCAGACCCAGTTTCGCCTGTTTCACTCGCCAAATAGGTATTGTTTTGACTTGAGAATCGAGTCAATAGATTCTCTCCGAAACATAATTTCAATCTCGAACCACATCTAGGATGATATACATTGGGACAGAGATTGCATTTAAAACCAACTTTTATTAACGATTGTTTACAAGAACCACACTTAAGCAACTCAGTTTGAAGAGCATCGCTCGTACCAAACTTCTTGTTCGCGGACATGTTTAAGAACTATTCAATAAATGATGAGGAAATCAATAACTTATCTAATTAAATGAGCACGGAAATGCATTGAGCAGAATGGTAGCCATTTTAAGCAATTTTTGTGAAACTTTCTTTCTTTGTATGAAAGGTTTTTTATAGTATCAAGGTTTTTCATTGAGATGTTTTTCAGAACTCATTTTATTGTTTATTTTCAATTAAGATATTCGATAAATAAATTTAATCCTCGATGTTATCGTTTTCAATGGTGATGTCACTAATTGAAATAATTAAAAATTTCTCCAAACAAAGACCTCTGAAAATTTTTGCATTTCGTTGTATTCCAATTTCGTGACCTAAATAATGCAATAACATCAATAAATACCGAATTAAACTTAATTTTTCTGGAAATTTAGGTTACTGTCTTGTCTGAATATTCAGATTTGATTGGATTAATTGAATATTAAAATCGCATGCGAAAATTCGAGAAGTACCATGATCCCTCTAGTTTTTCTCTTTCATTTGAATATCCTATCAACTTCAAGAAATTTTGATGAAGAGGATGTTTTTTTTTTGGGATGAATCTTATTTAACAATTTTTCCTAGATCAGACCTGACAAATAAATTCAGTTGCTTTGTCTGTATGAAGTAGTTGTTGTAGATAATGAACTTACTTAATAACATGAAATATATAGGGCGGTTTGAAAGTTATGGGTAATTGAAAAAATTGACAAAATCAATAAAATACTATGTATATTGATTATAAAGAAAGATGTTCATTTTGATATTTATGATGCCAGTAATTGAGAAGTGAGTTTTATGCAATGTATTCAACGTATTTATACGATGGCAATTAAATTTTTATTACAGAACTCCTTGAATGGGAGTCATTAATAAACTATATTTTATTCATTCAACAAACAGGTTCTTTAATAGGTGAAAGGCGAAGATTTCATTCGCAAAGTTTTTTGAAGTAAATCGTACATTTAATCCGAAATCTCAAGTTGAAAAAAAAGGCCGTTTTTGGTAAATGGTTGGTATCATTCAATAATAATTTGTATATGTATGTGAACATATAATACCATATTGATTTTTCACTTTGACTGAAATCTAGATCCATTTGAAACACATTTGGATATTCCTATATCGTCGCTTAGCAAAAGAAAAATTCATCTGAGAAGAATATTAATACGTCTGTTCCAAATTCTTGCTCTTTGTATTGTTTCGAGAAGCTTTGATAAAATTGTCAGTTTTCAATAATGATGCAATGTGAACGACTAAAGTCTTTGTCTGTCTTTGAATCAGAGCTTGAAATGAGAAGCATTTGAACTTAGTCCTTATCCCGCTTCACAAGAAAACTCGTAATGAATTATTTATTTTCAGACCAAACAGACGATTGACAAACTACAGAATATAGTGTCACCTGATGGCAGATTCAGATCACTGAGAGATGCCCTACATAGATGCAACCCTCCTTGCATCCCTTACCTTGGAATGTATCTCACAGACCTTTGCTTCATTGAGGAGGGAACTCCAAATTTCACAGCCGAGAACCTACTCAATTTCTCTAAAATGAGAATGGTGAAATAACGATTAGTTATCAAGATTAATATAATTTTTCTAATATTCTCATTTTCAGATTGCTCATGTCATAAGAGAAATAAGACACTTCCAATTAACATCTTACAAGATCGAGTTGATTAGAAAAGTAACAAATTACCTGTTGGACACTTCATTGCTGATGGACGATGAGAAATTATATGGCATATCACTGGAGATTGAACCAAGAACCTCTAGATTGACTTCTTCAGGTCTGCACCATCAGTTGTCGTTGTCAAAATGTTAAACACAAAAATTTTAATTATTTGTGTTAGACTTGAGTTTTATATTTTAAGAGTTGTTTGAGACTGACTATTAGATTTACTCTGTGATTTCAGATTGATCTCAATGATGCAATAAGCGTGAACCCCAAATTATTTTTATAAGATTATTTAGTTGTTTAGAGGAGTAGTTTAGACAAAGAGTCAGATATTGCTCAGATCGATACTCGTTCGTGAGATCCAAGAGAATTGAAGTAATTAGAGTAAAAAATCATTCATTTGCCATAGAAAGAAGTTTAGTTCAAGCATTCCTTGAAGTACGTGAAAACTTTCGAAGATATAATGTATCTTGCAGCCATTCAATCTATATTGATTAGATTTCATTGAATAAATTCTGGCCAAGGAAAAGTGACAATCGGATTTTCCAAGGATCTGCTTCATTTGGATTCAATCTCTAAAAACTTATTAGAGCTATCGATTCATTCTAATGGAAAAATGACAACTGAAGAATCTAATATATAATATTCAAGACATTGCAATCATAATCTGAAATTTTCTGGAGATAATGTTTCACAATTCCTGACATTTTCAATTCTTCCTTTGTGCACTAATGTTTTCATAGATTTTGGCACATAATTTGAATTAAATTAATGCACGAACAATCTTTCAACCTACAGGGTGTCCAAACGAGAGACTTTATTAATATCTTATATATGTATATAATATATATGTGAATTTTATGATAATCAAGTACCTCGAGTCGCTAGAATGACGTTATATTTACTGTTAGATGATATTAGATTAATTGCAGATATAGGTACCAAATAGTATTTTGAATAGAATTCAAAAAAATTTTCTTTACACTGCAAGGAAATACGTCATGTTTCAATGTGATATGCGTTGTCAACTTCTGGTGAAGATGAAGGATGAAAGGATTTCATTCTGGATCGATTACCAGAAGGCATACGACTCGGTGCCTCACTCCTGGCTATTAAAAGCCCTAGAAATATACATGGTGGACAAGAAGATCATCAAACTTATAGAAAGCCTGATGTCAACATGGCACACAACACTTACAGTCAACACCAAGAAAAACAAATACAAAACGGAGGAAATAAGGATTAAAAACGGCATATTTCAGGGAGATGGACTGAGCCCACTAATGTTTTGCCTCGCTCTCAATGCCCTTAGCAACTTGCTGAACAGATCCGAATACGGCTACACAATAGAAGAACAGAAGAAAATAACACACCTATTCTATATGGACGATCTGAAGCTGTACGCTAGAGGGAAAAAACAACTAGAAGGAGAGCTGGAACTCGTTAGAAGATTCAGCACAGATATAGGGATGAGACTCAGTCTAGAAAAATGTGCAACGGTGGAGGTAAAAAGAGGAAAACTTGCGGACGGCGAGAACATCAGACTAGCAGATGGACGTGAGATGGCGAGCATGAAGACGGAGGAAAGGTACAGATACCTGGGTGTACAGCAGACGTATGAAATCAAGCAATAGGAAAACAAGAAAGCGGCAGAAACAGACCTCATAAGAAGAACTAGAAAAATATTCAAATCACAATTGTCTGCAAAAAACAAAATAATAGGAATCAACAGCTGGGCTATACCCACATTCACGTACACTGGTGGAATACTAAATTGGACGAAAACCGATTTGGAGAACTTGTATAGACGATTGAGAACAACACTTACCCAACAAGGCATGCTTCACCCAAATTCTGCAATAGAGCGGCTCAACTTACCTCGAAAAGAAGGAGGACGCGGAATCAGCAAATATATATATATATATATATATATATATATATTGAATGAAATTTAAGGGTCTTTAGGCTCTTACAACAATAGTTATTATATATATATATATATTATTATTATATATATATATATTGACACAGCGCAGAAGGAAATACTGCTCTGGACAGCAAGAATATTGAGAATCTTCCTGACGACAACCTAAATTAGTCTTGGTCAAACTTGACCCGGCTGATGTGGTACCAATACCCTATACGGTGAAAAAAAAAAATATATGAATTGTTTTACTGATGTGAAAGTACCTGATTATAAATGTGAAACGTGAAGGTATCACTTGAGGCACAACCTAGAGGATATTCAAATCGTGAATATAATTGCTGATAATGCTCCAAAATTATCCGATTCTCATTGAAGAATTGGATGAATACATCATACGATAAAGAGATCCTAATTCTTCTCTTGCCAAAAAACTGTGGACTAGCAAATAATTGTTGAACTTAGAGAATATTTATCGATTGTTTAAATGTTGTTGATGATTGTAATTTTAGTCGGATTTCTAGATTGCCAATAGCTAGCTGTCAAGGATATGTTTTCATTGTGCTTTTTCAGACTATTTTTTTCAAACATCTATCCAACATATTCTCATCAATATATTCTTCCTCAAGAATATCTCTTTTCCCAATTTCGATAATGCTGATACTCACTTCGAATGCTTTGACGGCCGAAAGACTCTAAAAAGCAAGTAACTATGAAATATGGTCGCGAAAGCCTCAATCTATTGATTCTTCAATAATTCATTATCTTTTAATTTAATTTTCATTTCTGAGAAAGAGAAAAGAGAGACTTGACATGAATTGGTGACATATTATACTGACTGATTGGCATATGGTGGAGAGCTTGGAAGATGAATATCAAAATACAATTTAAGATTGATCTATGAATGTCTTCGATGGTTATGAAACTAGTTGTACAAGGAACTGTTATTTCCCGAAATCTGTCCTGAAATTATTTTAATACATTTTCTATCAGAATGAAAGATAATTATGCTATTTTGTGATTATTATTGATATCTATTATTATCTATCTATATATTTACCTATCTATTATTATAATTCATATATCATGAAAAATCGAGTAGAATAAAATATAACATATCACTGATTGCCGATATGAATCGCATATCATTATTTTGACTATTCATGTCAATGAATTTGAAATGAGTTGGCTATGCAATTGAATGTTCTCACTATGATATTCACCTTCTATTTATTCTGAAATATATTTATTCTGATATTTAAACATGAAGGAAATCCGAAGATATGAAAAATTAGTTATAATTCATATATCATGAAAAATCGAGTAGAATAAAATATAACATATCACTGATTGCCGATATGAATCGCATATCATTATTTTGACTATTCATGTCAATGAATTTGAAATGAGTTGGCTATGCAATTGAATGTTCTCACTATGATATTCACCTTCTATTTATTCTGAAATATATTTATTCTGATATTTAAACATGAAGGAAATCCGAAGATATGAAAAATTAGTTCTTATAGATAATAATTATATTTCTCCACGTATTCATGTTCAGATGTAATGTTAATTGAGATTAAAGTATTGATAAAACGCATACTAATTTTTATTCCTGAACCTCAAAAGATGTAATGTTTCTTCATTTGGAAAGCAGAAAGGAGGCTTATGTTAAACTTGAACCTCGAAGAGAAAAGGAAAGATGGAATCGAGAAGTTAAGGAATAGAGAAATCACAATGTCTCCATTCAGACAATCATAATATTACTCACCAGACTTCTAAGATAATTTATATAAAACTGTATTATAGGTATTCAGATATTGAAAAAAGAATGGATCCATTGTC
This sequence comes from Harmonia axyridis, assembly GCF_914767665.1. NCBI lineage: Eukaryota > Metazoa > Arthropoda > Insecta > Coleoptera > Coccinellidae > Harmonia > Harmonia axyridis. Next base: position 7,528,928 of record NC_059508.1, read on the forward strand.
ATCATAACATATACATTAGACAACCAAGGAAGCTTTATAAATTGACTCTTCTGTATAAATATTGAAATAAAATTTCAATTGATATGTCTTTTTCTCGACGAACCCTATCGAATACATTCGAGGTGAGTACCTAGGTCTCTGAGGAAAAATTAAATTCATAAATCGTCTAGGCAAAATAGTATTTCGAACAATGTTATCGAATTTTAGATTAGATAATATGCTTTTCCGAAAGCAACCAGGATTCGAATAGTTGAAAAGTGTTGGCAATTGTTGAAAATTCTGTCTTGTCGTTGTTGGCTTTATAAACACAATGAATTAAAGTGTCAATCGTTAATTTGTAACAAAAGTTCATTTAGAGTTTTTCGATTCCTACAATTGATAGAAATATCGAACGAAGAATGCTTCTAAATTATTGCATTCAGTGTGTTGAAGGAGTGAAAATATCACATACCTAATTATGCTCTATCACTACTTCAATGCATATCTGGCTATAAAAAAAAATAACAAATCCTATTTGAAACCACTACTTCTTTCTGAATATCTGATGAGTCTTCGGCGATGATCTCAAAACTCAAATTAAAACTTCGAGGCAATCATGTCTACTGCTTAAGTCGATTGCTGAGAATATCCACTTTCAAAAATTATCACATGATTGTAGATAGTATTATAACAAAATTATAAATTTTAAGGGCAAATCGATAGATAACGTTGAATAAATTAATGAGTTCATCAGTTTGTGCTATCATATCAGAGATGGCGTGAAAACTGAAAAAAATTTTCTATACTAGTGAAGGATGATTCGTGCCGAGATAGAGCGGTAAAGATTTTTTGGAAGATGGCGAATTCTACTGAACAACAGTTGATCTAAACAAATATAGAACCATCTAGAGTTTCAAGTTTCATATTCAATTGCAAAATTATACTTGATATTCAATAATAATGCATACAAACCATATTTTTCATGATATCTGAGAGTGATATTTTATATATTTTTGAAAGAAAAAATTGTAAGGGCTCTGCTACCATGTAAGGGTGGATTGACAAATACAGGTATTTTGTACACTTTAATCGTTGATTTAACAAACTTGGAAACACAAATATAAAACAAAATGGAGGTTAGGTTTGCTGCTTAAGGTGTGACGCCGTTATCTATTCGTGTCTCGACAGAACTGGCATCTCCACCTTCAGCGGCCATATTACTTTTCTAGCTGCGCATGCGCACTAGACGGATCATATTAGTTGTCAGCAGGTTGTTTTATTGAAGTGGACTGGCGCCAAATATATTTGGCCAGCAGTTCTTACTTCAACACCCCCTCCCAAACTGAGGAACTGACAACTAGTCAACAGATAAGACATATACAGATAAGTTCCAACCAACTGATTTCAATAGTTAAAATAGAATATATACAGTACAATAAATACAAATAATAGTTAATATTTCTTTTGAGTTTATATAAATCAAGCCTTAAAACTAAATCAACAGGATTGTCAGTGGAACTGTAGAGGCTGTTACTGTAAGGCAATCGAATAGGGTTCCTTATAGCGAACCAACTTTCCTGAATATTTTGTATGGTATCAATACATTGTTTCCAGGGACCGGAGACCCTTCTAACAAGTGATATTATACCATCAGATCAACATATACATATAACAGATACATATTAAGTTCCTTCATATAGAACTAACTTGATTAATTCATCACACACATTATACGTGTCCGAATTTTTTTGCTTTCGCATCTATCATTACCAGGGACCGGAGACCCTTCAAATCAAGACACTAGTGTTTATGAAAGTATGTACCCAGGGACCGGAGACCCTTCTACATGACTTGAATAAACACTTAACATATAAACATATTTATTAGAGTATATTTCCAGGAACCGAAGAACCTTTCAATAAAACTCCGACAAATACACAACAGATTTTTAGTATTGTCTAAGCATGTTTCCAAGAACCGAAGAACCTTTCCACACAGACAAATATTCAACAGATTTTTAGTATTGTCTAAGCATGTTTCCAGGAACCGAAGAACCTTTGCACACAGACAAATACTCAACAGATTTTTAGTATTGTCTAAGCATGTTTCCAGGAACGAAGAACCTTTCCACACAGACAAATACTCAACAGATTTTTAATATTGTCTAAGCATGTTTCCAGGAACGAAGAACCTTTCCACACAAACAAATACCCAACAGATTTTTAGTATTGTCTAAGCATGTTTCCAGGAACCGAAGAACCTTTCCACACAGACAAATACTCAACAGATTTTTAGTATTGTCTAAGCATGTTTCCAGGAACGAAGAACCCTTCCACACAAACAAATACTCAACAGATTTTTAGTATTGTCTAAGCATGTTTCCAGGAACCGAAGAACCTTTCCACACAGACAAATACTCAACAGATTTTTAGTATTGTCTAAGCATGTTTCCAGGAACGAAGAACCCTTCCACACAGACAAATACTTAACAGACATTATAGTATTATCCGAGTATGTTAAACAATACATGGATAAACAACAGATAACTGAAAAAAAAAGAGAACATATTGGGTTATTTGTATACAAATCAACTGAAAAATCAAGCCTCATAGAATACAAGGTGATTACGAAATTTACTTAGCTTTGCTGCACTTGAAGGTTTTGTAAGAATGTCAGCAATCTGATCATTGGTATTAATCTTCACAATATTAATTTTTTTGTCACTTACATGTTGACGAATTAATAAATATTTACGTGCAATATATTTCAAACGACTTTTACTTGTACCTGCAAGACAGTTTTGTCTTGCTGCTTCATTGTCTTCATATATATCAACAGGAAATGAACTGATACCCACAGTTTCTGCCAATAACTGTGCTAAAAATAGAACTTCATTAGTAGCATGAGTAAGTGCAATAAATTCTGCCTCTGATGAACTTTGTGCTAATGTTGATTGAAGTTTTGAGCACCATACAACCGGATTACCGAATGCAAAAATCACAAAGCCGGTTGTCGATTTTTGACTCTTCTTATCACCTGCAAAATCTGCATCACAATAGCATGACAACGTTGGGGAACCTGCTGTATATTTTAGACCCAACTGACTGGTACCTTTCAAATATCTGAAAACCCTTTTTACTAATGTCCAATGATACTGTTGTGGATTGGCTTGGAATCGAGATAAATAACCTACAACAAAAGATATATCGGGTCTTGTAAATAAACTTAAATACAACAGAGAGCCTATGGCTTTCTTGTACGGAAAATCTGCTTCATTAGTAACTTCGGGAACTTTATGATTTCTTTGAGGAACCAATGGAGTATCAACAGAATTTGAGTTTTCCATTCGAAATTCTTTAAGCATTTCCTTCACAAATTGAGTTTGATGAAGAAACAACTGATTTTCTAATCTACTGATTTCCAAACCAAGAAACTTAGTAGGATAGCCAAATTGTTTGTTATTAAAACGTGATTTGAACATATTGACATTTTCTTGAATAAGCTTTTCACTGGTACCTGTAATTAATAGATCATCAACATATACTAGAATCAAAATAATCTCACTATCTTCCTCTTTCTTATACAAACATGGTTCACGTAAATTTGGTTCAAAACCTGAATTCTTTAGAAAATTATCGAGTGTCATAAACCAACATTTTGGTGCTATCGATATTCCATAAAGAGCTTTTCGTAACTTAAGAATTACCTTAGTTTTATCCAGATTGATTCCTTCAGGTACACTTACATATTTTGGTCTATCAATTTCACCATAAAAAAATGCTGTTTTGATGTCCAACTGTTCAATATGCCATTTTCTAGAAACTGATAATGCAAATAATAATTTAACTACTGATAGAGTTGGTGTAGGAGATGCAATTTCCTCAGAAGTATACTTTTCAGTATCTTTGCATCCTACAACAACTAAACGAGCCTTATATACACCATTGTCTTTAACTGTAAATACCCATTTTAAAGGAATACTTTTTTTGGATATTTGGAGTTTTGAAATACAGAGTATTCACTAATACTCAGATGATGATTTTAGTCGTTTATTCTCAAAACACTCTCGTAAATCTCACTCTATCTCTAAGCAAGTTCTAGAAAGGCTGAACGGAAGGGAGCCCAACCCAGAAGGGAGCTCAACCCAGTTCAGCTGTCTGAACGGAAGGGAGTTCAACCCAGAAGGGGGCTCAACCAAGTTCAGCTGTATGAACGAAAGGGAGCTCGTCCCAGAAGGGGGCTCAACCCAATTCAGATGTCAGAACAGAAGACTTGACAGAAGGACTTTAGAAAGAATTTTTTTTTCTTTCTTCGTATGGGGCTCCTTATATAACCTATCACGTCGACTCTCTAAACAGAAATCACATATATTATTATCACTCTTTCCACATTTAATGCAGAGAACTGAAACAGAATTAAGATTATTCGTGAACATATTAGATTCTCCAATGGGATAATCAAAACATAAGGAACATGCAGTATAAACTTCATTGATTTCGGTCTCGAGATTCCTATCTGTGTCATCAAAACATTCAGAACAAATGTCATTCAAACTATTACTTGTATACATACTGTTGTCAACCTCTCTGAAGTACTGGCAGTTTGCTACCTCTAAAAATGCATTCTTCACAAAATCATAGGTTCTGGTTGCCTCGGGTAAAGTGGTCATCGTTGTAAAGAATGCCAGGAACCCATTAGCATTCTTTACCTTGTGTAGGAAATACGCCACCACTATTTTTGGGTCCAATGGAACACCTAGTTCCTTGAATTCTTGGATACCTTTCTCAAACTGGGAGACGAAATTGTCAGCTGTCTCGAAAATGTTTTCTGGAACTTCCATTGTTGACACGTGGGATTGATCCATTTGATCCATTTCTTCTTGATAACTCATTTTAACACCAATATTTTTGATTGTGGATTGCTTTTAACGTCACAAGCTCTGCTACCATGTGAGGGTGCTCGTCACAAGCTCTGCTACCATGTAAGGGTGCTCTGCTACCATATAACCATATATTCTATAACACGACAGCTGTGAACACGTATTTCTGTTACTCTTCGGTTTTTGGTGGATAATTCCGGCATTTTGGATTTTTATTTTTCGAATTTTACTTCTGTGTGTTCTGGGAGGAAGTAGCGAGGAGGAGTTTGGTTGTTCACCTGCTCAGGTGATATTTTTGAGTTTATCAACATTATTAATACATCGGCGTATTAGTTCGCTGAGCAAATCAGTGAATAAAATTAACATCTGTGTGTGCGATTCCTTATCTAACGAGCATATTTCTGAAATTCTGATAAGCAATCTGAAGATGACTAATAAGAAGATCTGTTATTGTTGTAATAAATCATTTGATGGTCATCTCATTCTCACCTGTTGTGTGTGCAAGAATATGTTCGGTAATACTTGCGTTGGATTATCGAGCTCGGAGGTGCGTGTTATCAGTTCCAAGGGGTCAATATCCTGGAGTTGTAAGGGATGTGAAAGCATCGGCAATGATATAAATTCTTTAAAATCTGTAATAGTTTCATTACAAAAAGAAATAAAAGGACTAAAATCAACTGTTCAGTCCATTTCATCTGAGCATTCCTCCCAAAAGCTTAATGATGAGTACTTTGAGGAGATGATATCGGAGATTGAGGAGCGTCGGAGACGTGCGAAGAATTTGATAATTTATGGATTGAGAGAACCAGAAGCCCACGTAAACAAGATCGAAAGAATTAAACAGGACCAACGAGCTGTGGGTGATGTACTTCATGGTGTGATGCCAGAAGTTTCCCTGATGGATGATCGCACTAAGGTAATGCGCTTGGGAAAATTCGATCCATTATCTGATAAACCTAGGCCTTTGAGGGTTACCTTGAATTGTTGGGAGGATGCCATTTCTGTACTTAAGAAATCCAAACAGATCAAATCTGTTGAGGGATACTCTCATGTAGGTATAACTGCTGATAAAACGCCGAGACAATCTGCCTATTTCAAGAAAATCAAAACAGAAGTAGATAGACGAAAATCAGATGGAGAGAACGTTGAACTGAAGTTTGTAAGGGGTGTTCCCACGGTCAATGCTTTAAACTAGTTGATCCCGATTACAGTGTGGGCGAATATCATTGCTATTATCAAAATGTGCGCGGTCTTAATTCTAAGACACGGGAGTTTTTCAATGCGGTTGAAAGCGGTGATTTCGACATATTGTGTATAAGTGAAACATGGCTGCAAGATGGTGTGTTGAATACGGAGTTATTTCCTGATTGCTATGATGTATTTCGTTGCGACCGGGATTTGGCGGCAACGTGCACTACTAAGGGCGGAGGTGTGCTTGTGGCAGTTCATAGTAGACTCAGTGCAGTTCGGGTTGATCTTCCAGATCTGCGAAGTGTTATTCCTTCGGTTGACATTGTATGTTGTAGGGTTAAGTTGAAGAAAACTAGTTTATTTGTAATTGTAGTTTATATCGTTCGTGTGTGGACGCTTTAACCTGTATGGTTGCTGTGTTGTTCTGCTCCTAACTAGATTGAAGTTTAAAGTGTCTGAGTAAGATTTAATTTCTCTATACTTGATGAACAGTCACTGTGGATGGGTTGTGTTTGATAGAACATTCGAAATTTTCCATTTACTTACTGGCTGGAACGGTATTCATTAGTATCTATATCTAACTGAATATTCTTCTCGATCTCAGCAATCTTAATCGCCGGCTGTCCAGCTGAAGTTTTTTCTTCCAATTTATCGTATTGTTACAAACATACGATATAAATTATTATTCTGTAGCTCCCAATACATCGCGTCTAAGGACTGGTACCGACATTACGACAAACCTGCTGTTCTCTATCATGTCAGATACGAAAAATTTAATTGAAATTTTGAAAAAGGAATTATCTAAGCAGACGGCTACTTTGAGCAGGGAGATAAATAAGTTGGAGGTCAAAGTCAAGCAGGAGGGCGAGGAAACCAGGAACGCTATTACTGGTTTCAGAGGTAGACTCACTAAAGTTGAAAATAGTGTCCGCGATTTTGATCGTATTTTGCGTAAAAACAACTTGGTAATCTCAGGTCTCAGCACAGGAGGTGATGATCTCGTACTGTCTACTCTGGATTTCTTGAACCAGAGCCTGGGAGTGTCCGTGTCGGAGGATAAGATTAATAATATTTTTAGATTGAATAACTCTAAACCAGGTCTGATAAAGGTTGAATTCACATCCTTTCTCACGAAGAATATCATTTTAAAGAATAAATCTAAGTTACGTGGTACCAAAGTGTACATTAATGAAGACCTTGGCGAACACGACAGGGCTGATCTCAGGCTTTTGAAGCAGCATTTGAAACAGGCTAAAGAGAAAAATCTCCGTAGCTTTATTAGAGGATTGAACTTGTTTGTTAATGGGGAAAAGTTCACAGCTGCTGATCTGAGAGACCAGGGCAGTATTGACGGTGATATGTGTGAGGTGGAGGAAGATAGATCGGTGGAACTTGCTTCGAACAGTGCACCAGGTACGCCCGATCCGGTTTCGAGACTTTCAAGATTGTCTTCAGAGTACGATCACATTAAATTGATTGATTCTTGTAATTTAAACAAGGAAATTGCGCTGCAGGGGAAGGTTTTGAATAGTGCAGTGAATTTGGTCCCTATTCGCAAGAATTCTCAGAGCTCAGCAGATGGTAGAGCTGCCACACGTTCTATGAAAAACAAAAAATAATTTCAATATATTGTTTAAATTTCTTATCCTTTCTGTTTCATATTGTAATTTTTTTTATTTTTTTATTATATCCCAATATAGTGTATTATTTAATAGTTATTAGAGCATTATATAATTGTACGTCAATATTTTTTTTTTATTTGTTTTTTTTTCAGTAACTCCTCTAAAGAATGAAGATCTCTCACATTAACGTCCGTTCGCTTTTTGCAAAAATGTGCGATTTATCAGCAATTGTCCATCAAAGAGAATTTGATATTGTTGGAATATCTGAGACTTGGCTGGATGAGGGCATATCATCTGATGTAGTGGCTCTGAATGGTTATAGCTTGTTTCGGCAGGATAGGGGTAGTCGGGGAGGAGGTGTAGGCTTGTATGTAAGAGATTGCTTTCGCGCCGAGTTGGTGACTCTTGATTTCGCATTGGAAAGTCTCACTGAGTGTATTTGGGTGAAGCTTGTGGTAAGAGGTTTTGTTATTGTAGTGGGTGTGATGTATAGGCCTCCCAATCGAAAGAGTAGGAATTCCAGGATGGAATCATTCATACGCGATATTGACAATATGTTGAATTATATATGCCCTATGGCTGATTATGTTGTGTGTTTGGGAGACGTCAATGTGAATATGATGAATGTTAGTAATCCGGTCAGTGAATGCTTATCGTCTTATGGATTTACACAGGTTATTTCGGAGCCTACACGCGTCACTTATAAATCGAGCACTCTAATTGACCCTATTTTCGTCAACTGTGCCTCCAATCTGATTGGAAAATGCGGAGTTATCTGCACAGATCATATTAGTGATCACGCAATGCCCTTTTGTGAGCTAGTCCTGAAACCGTTCAAGAGGCAGTCGAAAATAATTGAAGTAAGGGATTTTAGTGGTTTCGATCCCGCGTCCTTTTTGGCAGACTTACAGGCTAACCCATGGCACAGATTCCTCTCCGAGATGAATGTGAATAAAAAGGTGGATATGTTCAATGGATTTTTGATCGATACTTACGGTCGCCATGCTCCCTTGAGGAGAAAGAGAGTAACGAAACCTAAAGCTGAATGGCTTACCGAAACAATTAGGGCCTTAATGAAGACACGTGATATAGCATTGAATAAGTTTAAGAGATCGGGCTCTAATCACGACCAACTTACTTACAGGTCACTTCGCAATCGAGTGTTATCCGAAATTCGTAAGAGCAAAAAATCCTTTCTGTTCGAGGCTAGTCATGGTGGCTGTGAAAAATCTTGGGATGCTCTTAGGTCTCTTTACGTCCACAGAAGACCTCACCGTCTCCTTCCGGATACACTTTCTGATCCGGATGAAATTAATAACTTCTTTGCTAAATTTAATGGTTCGGTTAATGATGCTATATGCTCGGAGAGGATAGAATTTTATCAGAAGAATCAATTCCCCAATTCGTCGATTTTTGAGTTCAGGATTGTTGATATGAATGTTTTTTTGGTGGTTTTGGGTGGTATTAAGAGTAGATCCTTTGGTTGCGACGGTATTTCCCTGGCGATGTTGGGTCACGCCAGACCCTTTATCGATTCTATGATTTTACATCTAATTAATAGTTGTATACTTTGTAATAGTTTTCCCATGCAATGGAAGGAAGCAATTGGTGTTCCTCTGCCCAAAGTCATCAATCCGACTGCTCATTCCGAGTTGCGTATTATCAGTATACTTCCGGTGGTGTCAAAGATTTTGGAGAGGATTTTGTATGATCAGATATATGAATATGTTGTGAATTGTGATTTATTGCCTGCTTATCAGAATGGTTTCAGGAAGTATTTCAGTACCGCTACTGCTTTGGCATCGGTTACTGATGATGTTTTTTCCGGCCTAGATAAGGGATCGGTTGTCCTGCTGTTGTTGTTGGACTTTTCAAAGGCCTTTGACACCATCAACCATAATTTGATGTGCGCCAAGGCGTCTTACTTCGGCTTTTCTTGTGCTGCTGTTACTATGATCAGGTCATTTCTTTCATTGCGTACCCAGAGGATAAGGGCGGGTGGAAGACTCTCAGATTCAACTCAGGTTTGTGCGGGAGTACCCCAAGGGTCTATTCTCGGCCCTTTGTTATTTATTATTTACACCTCCGACTTGTTATCTGGTCTTAAATATTGTAAACCTGTGACTTATGCGGATGATACCGAACTTATTTATTGTTGCCCTGTCGAAGATATCCATCTAGCATCTTCAAGAGTAAATGACGATCTGAAGGTTTTATTATCGTGTGCTACTGCGCATAATCTTTCGATAAATGCATCTAAATCCAGGCTTCTGGTTTATTCGAAAAAACGATGTAGGGCTTCGATTTCGTCCATGCTGGATATTCAAGTCGATGGTGTTCGCATAAATGTGGTGAATTCGGCTAGAAATCTTGGTCTCATGTTGGATGACGAGCTTTGCTTTTCTCAACATGTAATGGAATTGGTGAGGAGTGCGCATTATAGGTTGAAGGCTCTTTATTCTGCTAGACGTTTGCTCACATTCAATATGCGTAGAAATCTTGTTGAGTCCTTAGTTCTTTCGAGGTTTAATTATTGCGATGTAGTGTTTGGCCCATGTTTGAACTCGTTCTTCCGGCGTCGTATTCAGCTTGTTCAAAATTACTGCTGTAGGTTTGTCTTCGGTTTACGTATGTTCGATCATATTTCTCATAAAATTAACGAGTTGGGATGGCTACGTATGGAGAACAGAGTGAAACTACATCTTGCTTGTTTCGTTTTCAAAATTCAGAATACGCCGTCTTCTACAGTGCTGAAAGACAAACTCGTGCCTAGATCGGTCGCACACGATAGAGTGGTTCGTAATAGGGGTGAACTCACTGTTCCTTTGCATAGAACAGCCAGATTTCAAAAATGTTTTTCCTACATTGCTGTCAAGGTGTCCAACCAATTTCAGTCCGGTCTCCATTTGGTCAACTTTTATCAGTATAGGTCATATGTGAGAGGTCTCCTTTTTTGTAGTCAAATTCTTTAAGTGTTGCTTTATTCAAACTTGTTTTACTTTTATTTTTTCGCTTTTCTTATCTGATAGTTCCTACTATGTATATTTTTTTTATTAAGTTTCAATGAATCGATCGAAACCTTTGTATACCTATTATTTTTTTTTTTAATTCATTCAAGTACTTAGTTATTCTCAATTTTTGATTTTTATTTTGTTTAGGTTAAGTATTATATAATTAGGGAGCGGATATTCGTTTTTTTTTTTGTAAGTCCACATGCGACATGAATGGGTACATTCTGTGAGTTAAGTGTAAGAATAGTCCTCGACTAAACTTCGCTCCAGATTGGTCCTTGTAAGATCTACAAATTTGTTTTCAAATCTATGTATGCACATACTTTTTTTGAAATAAAGACGATTATTATTATTATTATTATATCCCGCCAAGTACTGATGCTAGTGAGTATGAAATGTTTCTTGATATGTTGTCTTCTCAGAATATTCTATTGGACAAGCAATTGCTCATTGTTGGTGACTATAATGCCCCATTATATGTGGAGGATTCTCTTGATGATTGTAGAAGTAGGGCTTTAAAGATGTTCTCGCAAATGTTAGATGTGAAACAAGTAAACAACATTTTGAATTGTAATGATAGATTACTAGATCTTGTATTCTCTAGTGCACACTGTATTATTGCTGATGATACCTTTTCTCTCACTAACGTGGATCCTTATCACCCACCTGTGCATTTCAATGTCAAAACTGAGCTCAGGCGTGATCGAAATTTCGGACTTAGTAATAATAATTCCCCTTTAGAATTTAACTTTAGGAAAGCCAATTTTGTGACAATGTATGACATGATTTTGAATGCTGACTGGAGCGATGTTTTGTCTGTTGGAGATGATCCGGATGAGGCCTGCGATGTTTTCTATTCAAAACTCAATGAAATTTTCAAGCAAACTGTACCATATAAAATTAAGAGAAAAAGACGCTTTCCCCCATGGTATGATGCTGAAATCATCAATATTATATTTAGAAAGGAGCGGATATTTAGGAAGCATAGAAAGAATAAAAATATTTGTGATCTTATTGAATATAAGAGTTTGAGAAAAAAATTGAAATCCAAGATCTCTGTCGCATATAAAAGCTATGCTCAGTTGTGTGAGCAGAAAATTGTCACTGAGCCAGCTCAATTTTGGTCATTTGTTCGTAATCGGATGGGGCATTCTCGTATTCCTGGTGAAATGAGAGACCATGAAGACCGTATATGTGTGGAACCCAATGACATTGTGAATTCATTTGCTGGTTACTTCAGGAGCGTGTATCAGCCTCCTAATGATGGGGAATCTATTGATGTCGGTGATGTATTCGATGTGAACATTGTTCGAGTTGACTGCGTGAATGAGAATGACCTGATACATGCTGCGCGTAAACTGGGTGACAAAAGCACTGCTGGTCCAGATGGGGTGCCGAGTTTCTTGGTTCGGGACTGCATACGTGTGTTGACCTTACCTCTGATGCATATTTTCAATTCAGCTCTTCGAAAAAGTACTTATCCCTCAGTTTGGAAGCTTTCGAAAATAATTCCTGTTCTTAAGAAGGGGAATAAATCAGATATGCAAAACTATAGACCTATTTCTATACTATCAAACTTCTCCAAGATCTTTGAGATAATATTGTTCAATTCCATTTTTCCTAAGATAAGTAGTCGGATCAGAGGTCAGCAGCATGGCTTTATGCCACGGCGTTCATGTTTGAGCAATTTGGCTGTGTTTTCTCAATCATTGGTTGAGGTTCTGGATGGATCTGGCCAACTGGATGTTGCATATATAGATTTCCATAAAGCCTTCGATAGTGTGGATCATAGGCGGCTCATTGTCAAACTGGAGCGCATGTTTGGTTTTGGTGAGGGACTCATTGGGCTCATTGCTTCATACTTGCATGATAGGCATCAATATGTACAGATTGAAAATTATCGTTCCAACCAATTCGTTGCTTCGTCTGGTGTTCCGCAGGGCTCAAATTTGGGGCCCCTTTTGTTCCTGCTGTTTGTCAATGACCTCATTGATGAAATCGGGATACCCATCTTGATGTTTGCGGATGACTTAAAGTTATATTTGGAGATCATTAGTGAACTGGATTGCGCCACTCTACAGCGGGCCATAGAACGTATAGCTACCTGGTGTCATCGAAACCATTTGGCTTTGAATGGCAAAAAATGTTATATTGTATCATATACTAGGAGGAAGGCAATAATTAAATATGATTATAATATAACGGGTAATGTGTTGAGTCGTCTAACGCAAATTAAAGACTTGGGTGTGATATTTGATAAGGAGTGCACATTCTTACCTCACTTGGATCATGTGGTTTCATCGGTGTGCAAGTTGTATGGTTTTATAATTCGCAGCGGTAAATCCTTTACATGCGTTGATACTTATCTGTCGTTATTTAATTCATTCATAAGAAGCAAACTGGAGTACGCCAGTATGATATGGAGACCTATTTATCAATGCCATATACATCGTTTGGAGGCGGTGCAGAGGAAGTTTTTAAAGTTCTTGGTTTGGAAACAGGATGCTGAATATCCTCCTATTGGATATGATCATGGATTACTGCTTGGTAGATTTGAATGCAAAAGTTTGGAAACTAGAAGGGGTATGCTAGCGTTGAGTTTCATTTATAAACTTGTAAATAATGGGATAGACTGTCCAGCATTGTTGGAGAATTTACCAATACTTGTTCCACGTTTAGAGAGCAGAAACAATTTATTTTTTTATTTGAGAGCAGGAAAAACAAATTTAAGTTTAAGGTCACCAATTCACTACATGTGTAGTACTTATATTAAGATAGCTCATAGATGTGACGTTAACATTGATCCTCTGTATAAATTACTCCAAGTTTATGTAGAATTGGATAGGTAGTTCCTAGATTTAATTCTGTAATTTTTTGTTTTTTCTATGTATACCCATTTTGAGTATGACTTTGTGTTGTTGTGTTTATTATTGTAATTGAACATTTTTTTTTTCCTGTAATTGGGTTGTAAACCTGTTGGAGAATAAAGGCTTATTATTATTATTATTATATAAGGGTGGATTGACAAATACAGGTATTTTGTACACTTTAATCGTTGATTTAACAAACTTGGAAACACAAATATAAAACAAAATGGAGGTTAGGTTTGCTGCTTAAGGTGTGACGCCGTTATCTATTCGTGTCTCGACAGAACTGGCATCTCCACCTTCAGCGGCCATATTACTTTTCTAGCTGCGCATGCGCACTAGACGGATCATATTAGTTGTCAGCAGGTTGTTTTATAGAAGTGGACTGGCGCCAAATATATTTGGCCAGCAGTTCTTACTTCAACAAAAATTGTGATTACGAAGTATTGCTTTTATAAGAAAAACCAAAACTTCATGTCATTGCTCAGCAAGGAAGTCCCTAATACGTTATTCAATTGTTCTTATGAAAATGAAATGCCTACACTCATGTTGGTACAAACTTCAGATATGAAAAAAGATTATTTTTTTCTTTCAAAAAACCGATTTATAACAAAAAACTTGATTTAAATGTTTCTTCGTTTTTTGAATTGCATAGTAGGTATTTTGGTTGCAATTCATACTCCACAAATGGTTCATGTTTTTAATTGTCCGCAAAAAGGGGTTTGCGGCCAATTTCAGATGAATTTTGCTAATAATATTGAACAACCGAAAAATTGTGAAATGCAACTTACCCCAACGGGCTGCAGAAGAAACTTAGGCGAATCACCGATAAGTTGGATGGAAGGGAATTCCGGGGGATTTACCTCCTTAAGTACTTTTGGCTTCACCTGGTTGATGACAAATTCAGGGCACTTCACGAAAAGTTGTTCAATATCATTTTGTTCACTAACAATAGTAGATGACGATGTAGATAGAAGATAGATGAGAATAAATAAAAATTAATCATGATGATTTATCAAAAGATTAATTGATTTGTCTCTTTTGAAACTTTTCTGTATATTTAGCACGAACGATCGATATGAATCTGTTCTAATTCTCTCCGCTGACAGGCGATACGAAATCAGATTTTCAGTCTACCGGGGTCGGTCGAGAAGAAATACGACCGCAGTTCACGAATAAACAGTTTATGTTGTTATTAATAAAAAATACCAAGTATGTGCTATCGTTGTATTTCAAATAGAATGACACGCAATTTCCACTGACAATATACAGGGGATGCCATTTGTAAATGAAAAGTGAAGAGTAGCTACCACAGGGATGTCAAATGTATGAACCTTTTTTATACATCATTGGGAAGGTACTTTGATGTTATACAACGCAATTTATTTTATTATTTTGTCAAATAGGCTAGATATTGCCTGTATACGATAACTTGGGACACCCAGTATTTAAAATAATCACTAGAATGTTGATTTCGAATTCATTTATGTATTTACAGGAATGAAGGAATGACGAGCGCTTAAATATTTCAGACGCCAATTCAAAGGTCTTTTTGTCGAATATTCGATATTTTTTATTATTGTCCACATTTATTTTTAATCCAGTGAAAAAGCCCATCATCCCAAACAGATTTCGCTATCGTTTTGTAAACGAAATTTGTAATGTGAATTCTAAAAACGAAGAAAATGGTTGAAAATGGAGCTGTTCTAGTCCTATATCTAGACACTTCTTCAACTTGATCTGTAAAAATTAAATGAATACAAGGAGCTGCGATTGAAATTTTTTTTGTATGTATAAATTGAATTGATCTTCAAAATATTTCCTTTCGTGTGAAGGAAAGCTATTAGGCATTACTTCCAATAGATGATAACATAAATGTAGGCTTGGTTAATCGATCGTCTAGAGGTATGATTCGATTACCTGGCCTTTCGTCTTTTCTCCGTGACTTTGTTGGGTTTGGAATAATGAAACTCTTTTGAATTATTCACATCTATTTACAAAGCCACAATTATACAGTACAAACTCGGTATTGGGAAGATCTTGATAACGTCCTAATTACAAGTTTCCCACTACGATACTGAATTTCGTCTTTATCACGTTTAATTGATTATTCGAAATGTCTTCGTTTATCACGTCTTCTGGTACTTCGAGTTTTCGGTCGTCTCGTCTTTGATTTGTTCGCGACTCGTCTTAATCTAGTCCGCGAACCGTCTTTACGTCGTACGTCTTAAGTTGACCGACCGAACTTGTCTCGTCTTCGACTTAAGTTAAACTGTACCGTCTGTACACGTCTTCGGTTTAATCTTCTCTGTTCCCGTCTTCGGCTTAACTTGAACTGTGCTCTCTGTCGATTCGAACTACCCTGTCTCGGCTTGACCACACCCTTAGGGGAAAATACCTACCATCTCCTAGTCCAATGAAATCTTTTGTCGTACCGCCCCCAAAGATCTTCGCAGTTCCTGGAATATTCTAGAAGGACAAGAACCTGAGAAAAAACATGTGAAACACATGTGGCATGACCGTATTGTCTTCGAACCTTATCAACCCCCCAATAAATCTCTTAAGTTTTACCACCGACTTATGACATTCTTCGACACCCCGAAGAATAGCACATCCTTTTTACATTATGTACAATTCGTTCCCTGTAAATCTATAGAAACTGTCATGCCCTCGACATTAAAAGAAACTAATAGGTTCCGGTTGACCATCGCCATTATTTACAGGGAAACAATAAACTGGATCCTACATTCGACCCCCCTAAAAATTAGAGTTCGACCCGAACTCATCATCGTCCTCGTCTTCGTGAGGTATCCACGGTTTCATGAATTCCGCACATGTAGATGTCCTCATAGGACCTTCATGAACCCCGACTTTTTCCACGTCGTACCTGTCATTCCTCTTTGGTCGCGATACCTCATATGGGCCTAAAAACTTTCTTTTACGCTTCTGACCCGCGCCGAATTGCGTTTGCCTTATCGCAACAAGCTTTCCTACCTGGTACGTCTCGACCTTCTTTCTCCGTCGATCATGTTTTCGTCGGCCATCCCTTTGTACCTTAGGTACCTGATCTGCGCATTTACTTTCTTTCCTCATTTCATTTTCAAACGCTTCAACCACTGACCGAGTTTTCTTTTCACGCATTTTAACCCTTTCCCCCCGACTATTACTTCTGGGGACATCGGTCGTAATCTTTACCTGGTTTATGCGTTCCTTCTTAATCTTTAACTTCACGTCTTTCGTCTGATTGGCTTTATTATTCTGGGTCAGTTTACCGTCTTTACCTTTACAAGATTTATTATCGATGCGTTCTACATGAATTCTATCTTCGTCGTCGTCGATGGCGATATGCATCAACCAACTGTTCGCAACCGCTTGTTCCTTTGATCTCACGCTAATCCCTTCTTCCCCAATTAAAACAGTAGCCGTTTTCAAAATATTAGTACCAAGGATCGCTTGGAATCCCAACCATCCTTTAGGGATAATATGAAACTTGACGTTGAACAATTGTCCATCTATCTTCACGTCTAATTTCAAAGAACCCATCGTTTTCACTTTGAAATGACCCAAACCTCTAATGATGGTGACGTCTTTATCTAACGGTAAGTGACTTAGGTAAGAATTGAAAATATCCTCGCGAATAATACTTATCTCGCTACCGGTATCAAAGAGAGCCTCAACCGCAACCGCCCCAAAAACCAGTCTAATCGCATTTTTGGGAACTGATTCTACCACGGCCACTTCCGTGGTTCCAACCTTTTCTCTGCAACTCGCGGCAATATGTCCATGTTGATTGCATTGGAAGCATTTTGTCCCTTTACTTTTATCTGGACATTCTCTCGACTTATGCCCTCTTTGACCGCAACTAAAGCAAGATTCGCTGCTTGCTTGCGCACCGTTTTTCCCGTCTTTAATGAGATATTTTTCTCTCTTCTCCGTTCGCTTTTCTATACCGTTAGACCTTAACTCTTTTCTCTGAAAGTGAGAATCTCCCCTCTTGGTGATTTCCTCATAAATTTTGGCCTTCTGCTTGAAATCACCAAAATTTTTCGAGCCATACAATATTATTTTATTCGCGGAAGTGTCCGCAATACCGTCTTTAATATATTGTATTACCGCTTCTTCTTCAATATTGGCTCTACTGCCGATCTCTCTCATAGCGAGAATGTACTCTTGTACACTCTCACTAGATTTCTTACTCCTGCTAGCCAGGAGTTTGTGAATTTGCGCCGAACTCACACGGACTTCAAATTCCTCGCATAGCCGCTCTTTTAAATTTGCCCACGTCTTTATCCCCTTTTGAGATTGAATGAACAATCTCGCTAAACCCGAGAGAGATTTCTTCGCAAATATTAATTTTTGAAGATCTGACCAACCCGTCATAGAGCCATTTCTTCAAAATCTTCTATCCATCTCCCGACCGGATAATTATCGGCCCCCATGAATTGTCGAATTGAATCTTCGACATCCCTAAACGTCAAAGAGAAACTACTTCGACAATTACGGTTTTCCTCTTCGAGCTTCATTTTCGACACCGATACAGAAACAGAGCTAACTAAATCATCGTCATCGTCATCGTCACCGTCGTCATCGTCTTCGTTGTCGTCTTTTTCTAATAGGGGACCACACAAGAAATCGCACACCCTTTTGGCGATCTCTTCCGTAGAACCCTCGTACGGCAAATTCAATATTTGGCATACCGCTAATAATTAATGTGCAGTGCTCTAATAGCCGGAACTTTGGCTTTTGAAATACCGTCTTCAATACTTTTTATTTCGCCTAACGAGTACATTTTCAATTTAGGTATCTACGTCAAAACGGAATGAAATTAAATTGAATCGTCTTACTTTACCCGTTGACAGAAATTCAGTAACCGCTCACAAATAAAAGCAACAGTAACACAAAATAAAATGGACACACACAAAAATGAATGGGAATAAGAACAAAAAACAAAATCAACACACTAAATCTACAGAAAATAAATCGTCAGATTTGAGAATCGGAGATCAAAATAATCGTCTTCAATCCTGATTAAAATATACCAGAGAAAAACAGATACAGGAAAAGATTCTCAAGTGAATAAAAGTCAAAAAACAGTGAATAATCAAATTAAGTCAAATGGAATTGCAGAACCAACAGCTTATGAATTTTTCCTAGCCTCGTCTTAAAAGAAAAATTTCTACCTTGTACAATTCCTCGTCTTGTTGAACGTAATCCTTTATTCACACTGTTACACAAAATGACCTTTTATCACTTCACACACTTTTGACACTTTTCGTAGATGGTCTTCTCCTCGTCTCTCGGTTGATCTTCCTTCTTTTGTAGAATATTCTCGTCTACGTCGAATATTCGAAAATTCCTCTCAGGTCCTGGACGATTTTCTCCTTAATGTAGGCTTTTCACTTTGATCCCGGTTGATTTTCTCCCTGAAAATCTACTTCGATCCCGGACGATTTTCTCACAGCAGATACTTCACAGATCCCGGTTGATTTTCTCCTTGAAAATCTACTTCGATCCCGGTTGAGCCCCCAAAATGTAGGCTTGGTTAATCGATCGTCTAGAGGTATGATTCGATTACCTGGCCTTTCGTCTTTTCTCCGTGACTTTGTTGGGTTTGGAATAATGAAACTCTTTTGAATTATTCACATCTATTTACAAAGCCACAATTATACAGTACAAACTCGGTATTGGGAAGATCTTGATAACGTCCTAATTACAAGTTTCCCACTATACGGTACTGAATTTCGTCTTTATCACGTTTAATTGATTATTCGAAATGTCTTCGTTTATCACGTCTTCTGGTACTTCGAGTTTTCGGTCGTCTCGTCTTTGATTTGTTCGCGACTCGTCTTAATCTAGTCCGCGAACCGTCTTTACGTCGTACGTCTTAAGTTGACCGACCGAACTTGTCTCGTCTTCGACTTAAGTTAAACTGTACCGTCTGTACACGTCTTCGGTTTAATCTTCTCTGTTCCCGTCTTCGGCTTAACTTGAACTGTGCTCTCTGTCGATTCGAACTACCCTGTCTCGGCTTGACCACACCCTTAGGGGAAAGTACCTACCATCTCCTAGTCCAATGAAATCTTTTGTCGTACCGCCCCCAAAGATCTTCGCAGTTCCTGGAATATTCTAGAAGGACAAGAACCTGAGAAAAAACATGTGAAACACATGTGGCATGACCGTATTGTCTTCGAACCTTATCAACCCCCCAATAAATCTCTTAAGTTTTACCACCGACTTATGACATTCTTCGACACCCCGAAGAATAGCACATCCTTTTTACATTATGTACAATTCGTTCCCTGTAAATCTATAGAAACTGTCATGCCCTCGACATTAAAAGAAACTAATAGGTTCCGGTTGACCATCGCCATTATTTACAGGGAAAAAATAAACTGGATCCTACATAAATATGGAGGAAATTTTTAGTATGTATTCATAGTTTTTGGTTGGAACAGAATTGAATTTATGTTATCGCCTAACAGTTGCGTTTTATATAGCCTCTCAGCAATTTCACACGATAATCTATCGTAGAAATAAATCTAACCAGAAACGAGCCATTAATAAGGCTCACATGAAAGTATTTCGGAAGTTGAAAATTCATTGAATATAGGCTCTATTATACAGCTCACGTATAAACAATTCATCAGAACAATTTGATACAAATAAAATATTGGATAATTGCAAATAAATATCATTTTTCGGCAACCGTCCGGGAAGTGCTCACTTCCCGGACGCTTTTTCTCTGAGAAAGTAGCATTTCCCGGCCTAGTCCGGAAAGTACGTACTTCCCGGACTAGGCTGGAAAAGAATCATAGAATTCATAGCAATCGAGATAACGGCTGACAGTTCATATGAAATTAGTTGTCAAAAATTTGCATGTTTTTTGATCGCAATCGCAATAAAATATGGAAAGCAGCAGCGATAGAGTTATTTTACATGGTTGCCGAAAAAATATTGTACGCAACACGCCCGAAAATGGTTTTTTTGGACTCACAGACTTCCAGGACTCGCTTACGCTCGTCCTGGAATTTTGTCTCTTCGTCCAAAAAAACCCTATTTTCCGGACTTGTTACGTAAATTACTATTGTTGATAATATTTGTTTGAATCATGGGGATTCATTAGAATATATCATAGATTATACAACTCATGTTCTGGTGAACCAATAGATCCCTGTAAATTTCCTATTGATAAGTGAATATACTAGGTACTTGACGACGTGGTATAATCGTTTTGGTGTTTCGCCTCCAGCAATATTGAGATCATTTCCATAGTAACATTCTTGGACTTCGCCAAAATATAGAAGTCAAGCTCAGTGAAATGTCACTGAATTATCAAAATGCAGTGCTTTGGTTATAGTTATAAATATACCGGGTGGTTCGTTTGATTTGGCCTCAGAAAGAAACGGGCAAAATTCATAAAACACCCTGTATTTCGGCTACCTATGCACCTGTGAAGTATTTCCGTTTGCCCTGTATAATGGAATAATGAATAAAACTAGTGTTCATCCAAACTTCTCGTATACGATTCTATATAAAAATATTGTTTATTAACAAATTACAAACTGAGCAATTACAATGATCCATAAAAGGTATCAACTGAGTATATTGATTTGATGAACAAATTTGGCTGATATTATGAGTAAATTCTGTTACTCAGAAGCTAACTATTGAATATGTGATTTTGCTATTTTTGTTGGATGTGCATTTTTTTGTGGTAAAGTTTTTCACGTGACCAACCCATAGATTTAAAGGTAATCATGATTATTTATGAACGTGTGAGTTTGCCACATACAAAACTATCAAGGTCAGTGAACTTCATAATGATATGTATTCCACTTATTAAACAAAAAAAAAAGTTTATTGAAATAACTTTTATTTGGAATAAGTAGAATTTATATTATGAAGTTCACTGACCCTTAAAAAAAATTAATTGTTCATACATATTGCTCACTTTTTCACTTTTTTTCAGCATTTGTAGACATATAGTTAATTCTAGTGTTCAAATAAATATTACACATCCATTTGATCAGTAAAGCTTTATGGCTCTCTATAGGGCTTATGTTAAGGAAGTAATTTCATGAAAAATATTCTGTCCAAAGAAAAATTTCAGCTCCGAAGAATATAACCGCTTTTTGGCAGTTTTCAGTCTCACTTTAGCCTTTCTAGTTCGATCAAAACAATCACCAGCAAGAAGACGAGAGCATAATTTACTTTGAGTTTTAAGAACAAATTCAGGCTCATTCATAAAATGAATCCATGCTGCTTTTCTCCTTTTATCTTTCGGAAATCTTGACCAAAAAATAAATGAAATCGTGAAAATAAAATACTTTTACCCAAATAATTGATAATTATTTTTCCTTTAATGTCCTATAATCAAGGTAATGCCAACATTTTTTACGGAATAAAGCAAATAGCTAGTGATATAATGAGAATTCATAATAATAATAATCTTTATTAGTTGATCAACGAAGTGACAATTGAAGAAAACTACGATTGTGCTGAAAACCAACACAACATCAATGCACAAATTAATACTGAGGAACAAAACAGCGGAGATTTGGCACTAGTAAGAGATGAGCAATGGCGATATACAAACTGCAACTATGGAAAACCGAGAAGAAAGTCGAAGAGATCTATTAGAGCAATTATCTATTAAAATGAATAGATATTTCATAGAATTCGAGGGTACTGATCCTCTCAAACGACCAATTCTTCCTAGACTGAAGACATCGAAAAAACTCTCACATATTCTGCACATAATGAACAAAGAGATAATTTCAACGTTTTTTTCGAATGACCAGAACCTAGAGTCATTGCATCTTATTACCTACTGTGCAGCCTCTACAATATCAGCAGTGCTCGGCGTGAAGCCAAAATCTAGAAGTGAGCAACCAGCACAGAAAAAACAGCATAACAAACCACATTGGCAAAATAGGCTAGAAGCAAAAGTACATAGCCTCCGACAAGATATCGGAAGGTTAACACAATTTGAAAAAGGTTCTCCGTCGAGAAAACTACAAAAAATAGTGGATGCAATTAAGGATCGCCATAGGTGACATGCAAACTACGACGCCAACAATGAAAGTGCTCAAGAAACTCTAGATACACTCAAACAAAAATTAAGTGTATACTCTGAACGACTGAGAAGATACAATGAGAGCTATAAACGAAAACATGACAATATGATTTTTGAAAACTCTGAAAAGAAATTTTATAGAATGCTTAATGAACAAACGTCAACGAAATTAGGAAGTCCTCCAAGCGCCGAAGATATGGAGAGTTTTTGGACCGATCAACTGTCAACACCAACTCCCTTTAACTCCAAAGTGCGTTGGATAAGAAGAGAGGAGAAATCATGTGAGACCATAGAAAGTATGCCACATAGTGTAATAATGTCTGAAGAACTACAGGAAATATTGAAGAACACTCATAATTGGAGATCTCCAGGCCCAGATGGAATTCACAACTTCTAGTTGAAGATTTTTTGGTGTCTGCACGGCAGGCTAGTCGAATACATAAATAACATAATAAATAATCCAACAGAAATGCCAACATTTTTAACAGGTATCACTTACCTAATACCGAAGGATTTTCAAAACACTATGTATCCATCAAAATACAGACCTATAACATGACTACCAACAATATACAAAATCATCACATCATGTTTAGCATCTCGTATCTACAACCATTGCGAGAAAAATAAAATAATTAACACAGTAGAAAGGATGTTCCAAGAATGCACAAGGATCGAAGGAACAGCTGGTAATAGATTCCATCATATGCAATCAAGCCTTCAAGAAACGTAGAAATCTTTTCATGACTTATTTTGATTATAAAAAGGCTTTCGACTCACTTCCACATGGCTGGCTAAAGAAAATTTTGGAGATATACAAGATCGATCCAATTATAACCAATTTTCTAAAGCTTGCAATGGACAATTGGAAAACGAACATCGAGCTTTCCACGGCAAACATAAAAACCAAACTGATTCCAATTAAGAAGGGAATTTTCCGAGGAGACTCCTTGAGCCCTTTATGGTTCTGCTTGGCGCTGAACCCACTCTCTAAACAGCTCAACGCTACTGAAAAGGGTTTCAACATTGAAGGAAATAATAATACTACCACCCTCAATCATTTGCTGTACATGGATGATTTGAAACTGATAACAGGCAATAAGAACCACCTAGAAATTATGGTCAAACTAGTGGAACATTTTTCGAAAGATGTAGGTATGGAATTCGGATTGGACAAATGTCGTACTCTCAGCGTAGTGAGGAAGAATATAAGATGAACCGATCACTCTCGTCGGATGATCTTCATAAATATCTTGGAATGAAACAGAACCGACGAATCAACCACCAAAGAATGAAGCAAGACTTAACGACTGAGTTCATTAGGAGAATCAAAAAAATCTTAAAAACAAACCTCAACAGCAGGAATATGACGAGAGCCATCAACACATATGCATGTTCAATTCTAACATACTCATTCGGTATAGTCCCATGGAGCAAAACAGACATCGAAAACTTGCAACGTAAAATGAGAACGTTGATGACAAAAGCAAACAAGCACCATCCGAAAAGCAGCACTGAGAGGACTACACTGCCGAGAAATAAAGGAGGCAGAGGTCTTACGGACATCATGGAACTTGCTAGTGGGCAGATAGAAAGCCTACGGGAAAACTTCAGAGATCAAGCAAGTACATCAGAGTTCTACAAAATACTGTGTGAAGCAGACGAATCAACACCTTCACAAATTCACAAGGAGCAATTTTCATTCAACCACCAGACAAACCAAGAAAAACTGGAAAGATGGAGAGAGAAGCCCCTGCATGGAAGACATTTCAACGAGGTGAACCAGGATCATGTCGACATTGAAGCGTCGAACTATTGGCTCACATCAGGTGCAATGTACCCAGAAACGGAAGGTTTTCTTTTAGCCATCCAAGATCAAGTGATCTCAACTAGAAATTACTGCAGGCATATCATAAAGGATCGAACTATTACTGACGATCGATGCCGATATGGGTGTCCAACAAATGAGACAATACAACATATTACGGGAGGATGTCAAATGTTTGCAGGAAATGAATATAAAGAGAGACACGATGCAGTGGGAAAGATACTACACCAAGAATTGGCAACCAATTACAAGTACCGACCGGAGACCATCCTGGAAAACGAACGCTATAAGCTGTACTGGGATCGTACAGTTTTGACTGATAAAACAATCCCTCACAATAGACCAGATATATTACTAGTCGATAAACATCAAAAGACAGCATTACTCATTGACGTAGCAAAACCAAATAACAACAACCTGCGTCAAAAGGAGGTCGAAAAAATTTCAAAATATAGGGACCTCGAATTTCAGATAAAGCGCCAGTGGGGAATGATATCAACGAAAACTATCCCAATTATCATCTCAACAACTGGAATAGTGCCCAAAAATCTCAAGAGGAATATCAAGCAACTGGGACTTAGTGAGTATATATGTAATATAATGCAAAAGGCTGTTCGTTTAGTTACTGCAAGGACGGTGAGAAAATTCTTAGGAAGCGAAGGACAGGTCCAATGATCACGTGTAAGAGGACCAGAAGTTCGACGAGAACCAGGGGGACCACAAGGACCGGACACGACCGAGCTCTACCCTTCTGATATTTTAAATATCTGGGATTGAGTGAATGTTCCTCTTAGCGAGGAGTGAGAAGCCGACGGCGAGGAGAAATCCTACGCGTATAGGCAAAAGTCGGGGATAATAATATAAATTTTTTTGTTTATTTATTTATTTATTAAAAAAAAAAATTAATAATAAAAATTTTCTTTTCATCAGAGTACATTTCGAATAGAAAACAAGTCAAAGTACAAAAGACCTTAAGGATGAAACAGAAAAAAAAAATAACAGAAGTAAGTCTCAAATATGGAGGTCGGTATCCAGGTACTCACTTATAGAGTACGGTTCAAGGTTCAGTAGTAGCTTTCGAGTAGCATTCTTAAACTCTCTGAAATCAGGTATTGAAGAATTTGAGGCACATATATTCAACATTTTTTTGAGTTAACACGAGAGAGCACATGGGAAAATGGAAAGGAAAAATTCGTCGTGTATTATTCAGATTTCTATAGCCCTCGAAGTAGTGATCATATTTCTTCAGGAAAAAGATACATTTGAACATATAAAGTCCCGTTGTTGTTAGGATTCCTTGGCTTTTGAAATGCCCTCGACAAGATGTTTTGGCGGATAAACCGAGCATGGTTCTCAAGGCTCTCTTCTGAATAACAAAAATTTTTATGATGTCAGAGCTATTGCCCCGCATGATAATTCCATAAGACAGTACAGACTGAAAATTGGAAAAATACACTGTTTTGAGTAAATCATAGTCTGCTTGTTGTTTCAAAATTCGCAGTGTGTAGAGAACAGAGTTGAACTTACTCCGTAGAGAAATAATGTGCTCTGACCAATACAACTGATGGTCTAATATTATTCCCAGAAAATTGGTACTGGTAGATACGTTCTGGTTTTATGATGTTTGAATGCGATGTACCAAAAATCACACACTGCGTCTTAGCAGAATTGATGTAGAGTTGGTTTTGTAGACACCAATTTGAGACTGTGGAAAAAGATCTTCGGGCCACCTCGTAACTCTCAGCAATATTAGGTGCGGTGATCAGTAGGTTCGTATCGTCTGCGTACATGTAGCACTCTTCGACGATTGGTGCGATGGAAGGAACATCCCGTTGAACTTTTTCATATGTCATAACGTTCTCCGGCAAGTCATTGATATAAATCAGAAAGAGGGGAGGCCCTATGATACTTCCCTGGGGAACTCCAACATCCAACAACTCATCAGATGACTCGTAGATAATTCCGTTTACCTCAATGGACACTCTTTGACGCCGGTTTTCTAAGTAACTCCTCATTAGATTCAACTGTTTGTCTCTTATTCCATATTGATGTAGCTTACGAAGCAAATTATTATGTACCACGCAGTCGAAAGCTCTAGAAAAGTCGATGAACAGCCCCACCGGGACACCACCTCTCTCCACGGCTTGAAGAATTGAGCGCGTTAGTTCAAAGATCGCAGTTTCTGTACTCTTGGTCCTCAAAAATCCATGCTGATATTTCGAAAATATGTGAGATTTATGAAAAAAATTCAAGAGTCTATGTACTAGTATTTTTTCAAATACTTTGGAAAAAGAAGTCAACAAACTTATCGGACGATAATTTTCAAGGTCTTCACTGTTTCCTTTCTTGTAAAAAGGTTTCACCACTGCTATTCTCAGAGATTGTGGAAACACACCTTCTTTAAACGCCATGTAAATTATATGAGCTAAGGGCTCCGCGATGATCCTGATGGATTTTTTTCATGACAGTCATCGGTATTCCGTCATAGCCAAAGGAGCTTTTATTTTCCATTTTACTGACAGTTTTGATAACCTCTTCTGCAGAAATTTCGAACAAATAAAAGGATCGTAACTTTTCACTAATCGGACGAATTTCTGAAACAGAAGTGAAATTAGTGGAAGTCTGTGTTTTCAACGTCTTAGATATATCTATGAAATATTTGTTGAATGATTCAGAAAGATGTTGAGGATTGTCAGATGTTATATGTCCATTACTTTTAGTTTTGCGGCCAGTTTTTGGTTGATTAGATTCCAAACTGTTTTATTTTTATTTCTTGAATTTATTATTTGATCTCTGATAAAATTAGTCTTGTTGATTTTGAGGCTTTTGTCATACAATTTCTTAGTTTCTTTATATAGACCTAAATATTCTTGGCGAAACAGAGACACTGTGTATAGATAGTCTAGTCGGTGTTTGATATTCATTATCTCTGGAGATCTATCAACACATCTTTTGTGGAAATTCTTAACTTTGATGTTAACAAGGGGAAAAGCTCTATCGAATATAGATACATATCTTTCGAAAAATCTATCCCAAAGATAATCCACATTAATATTGTTTTGAATAATTGAGTGATCGTTCCAATTTTCAGCAGAAAGCCATTCCAGGAACTTTTGCATAGTCAATTCATTGATCAATCGAATTTGTTTTGAGTTAATTTTAGAAGCAGTATCTGGAATTGTGAATGAAAATTGTTGGGAGGTGTGGTCAGACAAATGAGATTGGAGTACAGCAGTTTCGTAGTCTTCCAAATTTGTGATTACATTATCAATGCAGGTCGAAGAAATAGGTGTTATACGAGTTGGTTCAAAAATAGTTAGACTGGCATTATAACCTTCCAGAAGTGAAATGAATTTTTGTGTTTCTAAATAAAAAGAATGTATATTGATATTGAAATCACCAGTGATAATAAACTGACTATTTTCAGACGTGAGTTTTTGAAGAATTAAATTCATTCTTTCAAAGAATAAATCAATATCACACCTGGGATAAGTATTTGGTCTATAAATCGACAAAATCACATAATAATCTTTACGGATAGACGCCTCAATAGCAGAACACTCAAAAACATAAGGCACACTCCACCCAACAAGATCTGCGCGCTCCTTGCAGACAAATTCATTTTTACAATAAATTGCGCATCCACCATGACTTCCAATCGCTCTGCAGTATTTAGATACTAATTTATATCCTGTCATATGGAGTACATCGAGTTCAGAGTAACTCTGCCAATGTTCTGTGACAGCTACGAAGCATGCGTTATGATTGTTTACAAACTGTTCTAACCTAAGTAAACAATTTCTTAAAGATTGAACATTTTGATGCAAAATTATGCATTTTGTATTGTATTCGGTATTTTGCCTCTGTTGAGACGGTATAAAAAATGATTCAGTCTACTACCTTCAGGCCATAGATCTGGACTTTTTAATGCTTCGAACTTATCAGCTGGAACCGTAATCTGGAAGGATGAGTACTCCCCAGGTCTTTTGGACTCCAACTTCTCGCATAAAATACTAGTGAAACCTTTTTTATTGAGATGTTTTATAATCATTTCGGATTTCAGTGTAGGATCCAATTTACAAACGTGTAAATATCCATATTTTGGAACACCTTTAATAGACATTTCTTCAGCTTTTCCACTTCCAACAATAGTTCTGTCACTACGTCTGGATTTTTTGTTTTTTTTATGGCCCCTTCAACATCCCAAGAGTTTCTCACAGTAGAAAATCATACGACAGGTGGCTATAGACCATGCTATAATAGATATTCATTAGTGATTCTAAAGAAAGTAGGGTTTTCACCCTATTTATGGCAAAATAAGAACTGTTCATTTTTTTGCAAATAGAATCAATGTGCATACTCCATTTTAAATTATTATCAAGGTGAATGCCAAGAAATTTAGTACCACTCTTAGATAGAATAGCACTATCCAAATGGTGAATCACCAGCTCATATTCACTATGCATAATTGTGAAATGGATACATTCGGTCTTATCGATATTGATCATTAAATTATTCTTATGACACCATTTCACAAAGCTCTGTAGTAGAAGCTCACAGAGAGCCTGAATTTCCTCGTATGCTGGGGCCGAAACTTCTACCGAAGCATCATCAGCTAATAGACTCAACAAAAACCCTCTTATCGAAAAAAACAAGCGCCTACACGTTAGCAAATCCAAGAAAATTACTCTTAAATTTACAGGGAGATCGTTGATGAAGAGCAAAAATAAAAGAGGCCCAAGGACGGATCCTTGTGGCACTCCCAGATTAAGATCGTGCTCATCTGATAGACAGCCTTCAACTTTTACAGATATGGATTTACATCCGAGATAGCTGCGGAGCCAATCCAAAAATACACCTCGAGTACCCAAATTGAAACACTTGTCAACTATAAACTGAAATGAAAGACTATCGAATGCTCGCGAGAGGTCAAAACATAAACCAGCTACATGCAAGCCATTGTCAAGACACTCATAAACATAATCAATAAAGGAAACTGCAGCTGTTTCCGTTGAGTGACCCGATCTAAAACCATGTTGGGCATTATCGAGTACATTGAACTTATCAAGATATTTGATCATTCTGTTGAACACAATTCTTTCGAACACTATCGAAAATATACTAACAATAGAAATAGGTCTAGAATTCATGATTCTTGATTCTTTCAGAATAGTTGGAAAAATGCCAGAACTTACAGAAAGATTAATACAGTGAGTAAAATGCTCACAGATATCTGAGCTTATCAACTTCAGAATTCTGGCAGACATAGAATCAGCTCCTGCACACTTATTATTTTTCAGTAACTTCATTACATCAACAACTTCACACTCAAACACTGGATGGAAGAAAAATGTTGTATTCAGCATTACTGAGGAAATACATAAGGAAGACAAAGATATCCCATAGTATAAATGTACCTACAAGAAAGAGTTTCAGGAATAGGAGGTAACCCAAAGAGAAAAACTCTGGCGGAATCTTCCTGGTTTGGATCACTCCAAAAAATTTCTTTGAAACTTTGACTCTACAATATCCAAGAAGTATTTGGATGTTAGTAAGAATATGCTATACCTCCTCACTGGATTCCTCACAGGGTATTGTCGCCTAAGGAAACACCTAAATGACAAGTGCAGATTCTGTGGGGCGGAGG
The DNA here is from genome assembly GCF_914767665.1 of Harmonia axyridis. NCBI lineage: Eukaryota > Metazoa > Arthropoda > Insecta > Coleoptera > Coccinellidae > Harmonia > Harmonia axyridis. The sequence goes on from NC_059508.1 coordinate 7,559,028, forward strand.
AAGAAACTCCAGGTCACCTGGTGACGGAATGCCTCGCCATCGCTAGCCAACGCAAAACCTGCTTTGGACACGAAACTTGTAGAAGAGAGGAATTAGCCTTCCTGAAGCCATCCCAGATATTGGAGTTCATCAGAACTCTGGAACTGGAAGATGAGCTGTAGATCACGTTGCTCAGATGGGGACACAATAGACTTTCTAATCTAATCTATGATCTGAAGTATTGTCCATCGCTGGCCACTACATTCTCCCATCTTTTGGGCAGCATACAGATCCCGCTTTGAAAAAACTGGTCATTTTTTGAAGCGATCCACGAATCGATCCAGTTTTTTACTTCTTCATAAGACCGGAAGTACTGGTCAGCCAGGACGTGTGCCATTGATCGAAAAAAATGATAGTCCGAGGAAACAACGTCTGAATATGAATAATACGACAGGTGAGGTAGGACTTCCTTTTTCAACGTTTCCAAGTATTTCTTGGCCACTTTCGGAACATCGAGCACTGTAATGCTCTAAAATCACTTTATCATGTCTCTCGTTGCATTGCGGCCGTTTGTCTACCAATGCTTAGCTCGAACGCATTAATTGTGTTAGATAACGATCGCCTGTTATTATTTCAGTCGGTTTTAACAACTCATAATACACGACGCCGAGCTGGTCCCACCAAATACTGAGCATGACCTTGGAACCGTGAATATTCGGTTTGGCCGTCGACGTGATGCATGGCCGGGATATCCCCATGGTTTTTGCTGCGCTCGGCATCATCGTGATAAACCCATTTTTCGTCGTCAGTCACAATGTGATGCAGAAATTCCTTTCGTCTTTGCCTTGCGAGCAGCTATTCACAAGCAAACAAACGCTGTTCAACATCTCTCTGCTTCAACTAGTACGGCACCCAATTTCCTTGTTTCTGTATAATTCCCATGACTTTCAGGCGTTTTGAAATGGCTTGTTGCACTCCCAATGATCCTGCCAATTCTTGTTGCGTTTATGAAACGTTGAAACCAATTTCGGCACGTTCCTTCACTAAAAGTGGCCTCACCATAGGTATTTGAGATCATTCGATGAGCCTCAGCCACACATTTCTTCATATTAAAGCTGAAAATTGAAACCTCCCGCAAATGGCTGAGTTTGGCTTGTAAGCTGAGAAGTTTAATCGAGAATAACTTTATGATGCAGACACAAAACGAGTAATATTTCGATGGCATTATGTTTACAAATACCTGAGCTCATTGTATCTGAGATCTATCTATTACGATTACCACTCACTGCTATAGCCATCTATTGCAAAATTGCGGAAGCAAGGTTGTACACCAAATAATTTTCCAATAACTGATATAAACCTGTATAGACCCTGTACATTCAGACTCATAACCCGAGCAGAATTCTTCATCAAACACACAGTGAGGCCGTTTGCTATTAATTCTCTCTAACACGAAATGCTTCTTGTATTTATCGACTGAAAACCACTTTAGTTTCCTGAACTTTTTGTTCATTAACCTAGTTCATTATTCTCCTCTACTCGGAAAGCACATGTTTTTCAGGTAGTTCTATCGGAAAAAAAAGTGCAGGAAATTGCTTCGTACTCCTCAAAAACCAAATGAATAGGATCCTTTAGGTTAGCATTCATGTCAGATGTTCCGTGAAATAGAAAACTTTGAAGTCACAACTTCTTCTCACCTTTCAATCAGGGAAGTTTTCACCACTAATCAGCTGTAATGAGTCAGACAAATTTAGTTGCCTCGTTGGATGAACTATTTTGTTAGTTAGCTACAGAAGGGTGGAAATCAATTTTGCAAAATTCCTCATTTATGTCTTTTTGAAAGTGCTATTTTATTATGCGTTTTTGTTCAATCCTCATGAGTAGTCCTGCTTATTTCAGACTATTATTTCCTCTGTCATCGAATATCCAAAGATATGAAAAAATTATATAATAAAGAAAAATATCAAATGGATATTTGAACAAATATCGAAATGAAAGTCTTTCGACGAATTCGAAACAAAATATTAATTCCTGGAAAACAATGAGCCCTATATTATCGAAGCAATGTATGTAATCAACTCGCTCTGAGCACTGGGTATCCCTCTAGAAAATAAAAGTTTTTTTCGGAAACCTTGGATCGTTAGCTGATTTTAGACGATTCACTCGGTATACTACGCTGATTCTAGGGTGGAATTCTATATGATTGTTTTCCTAGAACATACCGTTTCGCCCTTGCTCACATGAAAATATTTGATGAAATAACTTTCCATTACGACAAATCAAGGGCGGTCCTAGCCTTAAATTTTGAGGGGGTACGCCGTTATGGGCTTCGAGTTTTTCTATGGGACCAAATCCCAGATCACACCGATATCAAACCTAACCTCTCAAAAATATATATATTTAGATATTTATATAAATATTTATATAAGGCGTACAACATTGCTTCCGCCGTTTTTCAATAGATGGCTGTAACAGTAAGTGGTAGTCGAAATAAATATATCGTAGATGTCATACAATTAGTTTAGGTATTCGTGAACATAACGCCATTGACAGGTTAGTCGATTTGTGTCTGCATCATAAAGTTATTCACGATTAACCATGTCAGCTTACGAGCCAAATTCACGTCATTTGCGGGAGCTTTTAATTTTCTGCTTTAGTATGAATAAATCTGCGGCTGAGCCTCATCGAATGCTCTCAAATACCTATTGTGAGGCCGCTTTTAGTGAAAGAACGTGCCGTCGAGAGTGGTTTCAATGCTTCAAGAATGGTGATTTTAATGTCGAAGACCAGCATCGCGGTGGAAGAAAGAAGGTTTTTGAAGAAACAGAATTGGAGGCAATACTTGATCAAGTTTTATGTCAAACGCAACAATAATTAGCAGGATCATTAGAAGTGATATAACAAGCCATTTCAAAACGCCTGAAAGTCATAGGAATGATTCAGAAACATGGAAATTGGGTGTCGTACGAGTTGAAGCCGGGAGGTGTTTGAACGGCGTTGGTTCGCTTATGAACAGCTGCTTGCAGTTGTAAAGGTGTTGATTCGTCTACTTCACACAGTACTTTGTAGATCTCTGACGTGCCTGATTTGTCTTTGTCTTTCAATTTGCCCATGGGCAAGTTCCATGATGTCTAGCAGACCTCTGCCTCCTTTATTCCTCGGCAGTGTCGTCCTCTCAATGCTACTTTTCGGATGGTGCTTGTGTGCTTTCGTCATCAAGGTTCTCATTTTGCGTTGCAGGTTTTCTATATCTGTTTTGCTCCATGGAATGATACCGAAAAAGTATGTAAGAATTGAATATGGATATGTGTTGATGGCTCTCGTCATGTTCTTGCTGTTGAGGTTTGTTTTAAAAATTTTGTTGATTCTCCTAAAGAACTCAGTTGTTAAGTCTTCCTTCATTCTTTGATGGTTTATTCGTCGGTTTTGTTTCATTCCTAGGTATTTATAAAGATCGTCCGATTTCATTGCTTCTATCTCCTGTCCATTGGAGAGAGCTATCGGTTCATCTTGGATTTTTCCACGCACTACGCTGATAGAACGACACTTGTCCAATCCGAATTTCATCCCCACGTCTTCCGAAAAATTTTCCACCAGTTTGACCATAATTTGCAAGTGGTTTTTGTTGCCTGTTATAAGTTTTAGGTCATCCATGTACTGGCTAGTTGATTCAGTATCCTCATATGTCCAACCCAGTTCCCAGGAAGAAGCTTTCCATTATGGGAAATTCTTATTGCTTCGAGCAGGCTACATTTCCTCACATGTAGGTGTAAGGGGGGCAAGTCTAGTATGACCTCCAGCGCTGCCGTGGGAGCTGTGCGCATAGCTCCTGTTACAGCAATACACGCCAGCTTTTGCAGTTTCTGCAACCTGATGCGTGTGGTGACCTCCTCGGTTTTTGTCCACCATGCTAGAGATGCATAGGTGACAATAGGGCGTACCACCGCTGTGTATAACCACAGTACCATTTTCGGTTTCACTCCCCATGTCTTTCCAAAGAGTCTTTTGCATGCCCACATAGCCGCCGTGGCTCTGGAATGAGTCTTATCTATATGTTTCCCCCCGTTCAGTTCACTGTCCAGGATAACACCTAGATATTTACACTCACTAGAGAGGTGCAGAGTCTGACCATTTAAGACCAGAGCTCTGAGGTCGAGATTCCTTCTTCTAGTGAAAGGGATTATTGATGTTTTCGAGGGGTTGACAGTAAGCCCCTCTTCCCCGCACCAATTTTCAATAATTTTAAGAGCAAGTTGCATTCGGCTACTTATTGGGCCCCCATGCTTGCCTCTAACCGTCACCACTATGTCGTCGGCGTAAGCCTGGACGTTAAATCCGCATGTTGTGAGTCTCTCCAAGAGGCCATCCATGACCAAGCTCCACAGCAGGGGTGATAGAACCCCTCCCTGAGGGCATCCCCTGCACGTCAGCACAGTCACTTCGGTTTCTCCCAGATAGGCTGTAACGGTTCGTCCTTTCAACATAACTGATATCCACTTAACAGTGGAGGGTTCTATCCCTTTCCTTTTGGCTGCATTGCATATGGAGGTATGTAGGGTATTGTCAAAGGCCCCTCCGATAACACCGAACATTGCAAGCAGAATCTCCTTTGCGTTGAGGGTGCCTTCCACCTCTCTAAGAAGATGATGAAGGGCGTCTACAATAGATCTACCCGCCCTATAAGCAAACTGTTTGCTGTGGAGTTTTAAACTTCCTATTATATTATTGTCAATTATTTTCTCCATGGTCTTCAGGAGAAAGGAGGTGAGACATGTGGGTCGATAGGATTTAGGCTCCAGGAAGCCTTTTCGACCCTCTTTGGGTATGAATACTACCCTCGCCTCCCTCCATGATTTCGGGATATAGCCCCTTGTAAAGCTGGCCTTAAAGAGCTCAGTTATCGGGGCTATAAGCACTTCAACACCTTTCTGAAGCATGGCTGGAAAAATACCATCCATGCCTGCTGATTTGAAGGGCTGAAAGCTCTTTATCGCCCATTCAATTCTTTCTGGTGTGAAAAGTCTACCAGCTTTCTGAGAATCCCACCTGGTGGGGTTGTATACTTCCCCAGCGGGGGTCCCATCTTCACTGATAATCTGCCTGGAGCCAGATTAGGCCCTCTTGGGGATCATTCGTAAAGTCCCCACATGGCTTCTTTATTTGGCCAATTGGGTTAGAGTGATCCTTAGATAGTACCTTTTGAAGTCTAGCTGCTGGGCTGTTTTATCTATTCCCTCACAGAAGCTTCTCCAGGACTGCCTTTTGGCTTTCCTGACCTCTTTGTTGTAGTTGGTCAGGGCTAGTCTATAGGCATTCCAGCTGCCTTCTCGCTTAGCCTTATTGAAGGCTTTTCTAGCAGTTTTCTTGAGGTTTTCATAATGATTGTTCCACCAGGGGACGTCTCTGGATATCGTTTTCTTCCTGAGTGGACAACTGTTTTCAAATGCCCTCTTCAGACATGATGTGAAGTGAGCAGAGGCGTTCTCCAGATCCTCATTGGAGCTGATGTTGTATTTCAGGCCCTTCAGATCAGAAATTATGTGGGCTATGTAAAGTTCCCAGTCTGTCTTCCTGGGTATCCTGCACTCAACATCAGCTGAAGAAGTTGCTTCAACGTTGAATTCTATTGCCATATAGTCTGACATGGATGGCTCTTCTGAGACCCTCCAGTTCTTGACCATCCCCGCACTAAAAGGGGTCGCCAGTGTAAGGTCAATTACTTCCCTTCTGATCGCATTCATGAAGATTGGACTATTACCCACATTTACTATCTCTATGTTAGTAGAAAATAGAAAATCAAGCAAATCCTCACCTCTATGATTTATATCTGTGCTGCCCCATACTTTGTGGGGTGCGTTCGCATCGCAGCCCAGAATCAGTTGTTTCTTCTCCATGCGGCACCATTCGATGAGGCGTTGTACTTCCTCCGGTGGTGGGCTGATGGCGTCTCCTGGAAAATATCCTGAGGCGATAACAAGCTGCCTCTTGATTGGAGTGACATAGCACGAAGGGTCTCTGCAGTTGTTAGAGCATACTCACAATAATGTGGAGGAAGACATTTACATGACTTGTTATGAGCATAATCTTGTATTTTCATTAGAACAAGATGATTTTGGGTCGAATACGAAGATTTTCTTGCGAGTAAATACAAAGGCAGCCTTTGGGTTGTGAGAATTCACACAAAATAAGGTGGACAAAGACATATACATCTCTTGTGTTGGGGATCTATCAAAGGAGACAATTCGAGGTTGGGTGAGTAGATTTTAGAGTGACTTAACACAAAGGGTCTTTGAAGTTGTAAGAGTTTACTTACAAGAATGTGTACGAAGACTTTTCCATTTCTCGTGTTGAAAGCATCGTTGATCGTATGGGGGTAATGGGTGATAAAAAAGTTGATTTGCTAAATGAGAATAACGTTTCTGGCTCGGAGTCCTCTTTGTGCGATTTGGGAGAGTCGTGGTGCAGGGTACTTCTCCAAATAGCGGCCTCCTCGTCACCAATTCTGGAGCTGCCACCACTGTCGGACCTCGCCGAAGAGAGTCCGTAGGTACTACGTGAGCTTTGCAGCTTTGGTAATTCTGGAGCCAGTATGCTGAATTCTTCTCGATGAGGGCTCCGAGCTTTGCATCACTCATAAGGAGCTGGGCGGGATTTGCTCTTTTCAAACGACATAAGTCTGAGATCCTTCATGAACTCCGTCTCAACACTGACACCTGGAATAATTGAACTGGCCTACTTGGGGAATACAGTCGGGTTTGGAAAGACTGGGCTCTTCCTGTTTCTGTGGATAGACGTGACGCGCAGGCGCGACCCGGTATAAGGAGATCGATATATTATTCTTTCTGTTGTTCTTGTATTTTCGCCGTGTGCTCTGGCGCCTGTTGATTCTGATTCCTGACAGATATGTAGTGACTCGGTTTGCTCAGAGATGGCGCCATGGTGGTAATGCGCCACAAAACATCGGCCCCGGCGTATTTAAAGGGGTCGAAGCGAAGCAACCGATTCACTTCTCACCCAATGGTGTGGGAAGGTGTGTCTTAGGCAGAGATCGCTGGATAGCCTAACCGATGAGTCCACCAGCGATCTCGGGACGAAACACAATACCCCGGGAGAGGGCGCACCTAAATATTGGCTCGAGACAGACTCGCCAAATTGGTGACCCCGACGTGATGACGGAAAGCTGCGGCGTTGGAGCGCAGAGGCGACTCACTGCCCCGCTCAACGTTACGGCTACTGGGGTGTCCATCGGACACTAGAGCCGATGGCACGCCGAGCCTCGTGTTTTCGTCATCACAGCACGCAAGCGCTCTCTCCCCCCTAGGACCACCTGCGTACCTCCTCCTCAGGAGGGTCTTCGTTACTGGTGAGGGGGTGTGTAGTGACTCGGTTTGCTCAGAGATGGCGCCAGGGTGGTAATGCGCCACAAAACATCGGCCCCGGCGTATTTAAAGGGGTCGACGCGAAGCAACCGATTCACTTCTCACCCAATGGTGTGGGAAGGTGTGTCTTAGGCAGAGATCGCTGGATAGCCTAACCGATGAGTCCACCAGCGATCTCGGGACGAAACACAATACCCCGGGAGAGGGCGCACCTAAATATTGGCTCGAGACAGACTCGCCAAAGATATTATGAGGAATCTCTGTGTGTATGATTGAATACCAATCGTCCTTTTTCTTTTTAATTGTTTTTAATTGAATTTGGAGTATTAAGATTGGCTTCAGATTAAGCCAATCATAACGCATTGCACCCATATCAATGAAATCGGTTATGTTAGAATGAGTATCTACTTATTAAGTATTAAGGATTTTAATAGCATAAGGCTAACTGGACATCATTATTTTAAATACCTATGTTCTATAGTAATCACTGCGATACGATACCTATATGAGTTAAATGCACCCAAATTCTGAAGAGAAATTTTAGAAAATTTCAATTGGGTTCGTATCCTGATTGACTCATTAAAACAATTGTCGTCTAAACATAATTAGTGATTCTCTGAAAATTTAGCTGCATAGAGTTATGATAATAACAAAGAATATTAAGATTTTTGAAATTTTTCGGCGATATTATTGATTTTGGTCCGTTTCCGAAGTAGAGAAAACATTCTTTTTCCCCTGCAAAGTTAATTTTCGAATCGATGAATTTGTTTTTAACTGAAATACTGAAGATTTCTTCTCAGTATATTCTCATAAATGAAAACCAGAATCTCGTTCAGTATTAAATTCTGATGAAAGTAGAAATTGTATTCGGAAATTTCGGAGCAGTTCACTTCAAGCTACCAAGGATAGATAGCGCTTCGAGCGTTTTTATGATGAAATATATATAGTCTTCGAAAACACATTTAAATATTTCTTTAAAATTTTTATACACAAATAGGAAATAGAAAAAATAGAACAAATTTTTGCATACACTTTCAATGATAGAATTTGGTTAATGATAGATTTAAAGGTCTTAGTTATTCTCAGTTGCCCCGTGCTCACTGGTTCCAGGGGTCATCCTTTCGCCCAAATCACCGCAATTTCCAAATTTTGTAGTGTGAATTGTTTTTGAATTTGACCCACTGATAAAGAATTCGAGGTCAAATTCAATTCTGTCCGGCCGACGTATATACGATAACGGTCGACGATGTTATTAATTTTGGTCCATTTCCGAAATAGATAAAGCATTCTTCTTTCCCTACAAAGTTAATTTTCGAATCGATAATTTTGTTTTCAACTTAAATACTAAAGATTCCTTCTCAATTCGTTTTCACAAATGAAAACAAGAATCTGACTTTGTATCAAGTTCTGATGCGAGTAGAAAACTGTTTTTGGAAATTTCGGCGCAGTTCATTTCAAGCTACCAGGGATAGATGGTAGCAGTTCTTTTTCAATAATATCTATGTATAGTCTTCGAAATCACAAGTGAATATTTCTTTGAAATTTTCATATACATCATAACAGGAAAAATAGAATAAATTTTTGAATATTCTTTCAATGATGGAATTTGGTTAATGATTAGATATTAAAGGTCTTAGTTATTCTCAGTTGCCCCGTGCGCACTTGTTCCAGGTTCCAGGGGTTATCCTTTCGCCCAAATCACTGCAATTTCCAATTTTGTTGCGTGAATTGTTTTTGAATTTGACAAACTGATAAATAATTCGAGGTCTAATTCAATTCTGTCCGGCCGACGTATATACGATAACGTTCGGCGATATTATTGATTTCGGTTCATGTCCGAAATAGAGAAAGCAATCTTTTTTCCCTACAAAGTTAATTTTCGAATCGATAATTTTGTTTTCAACTTAAACACTGAAGATTCCTTCTCAGTTCGTTCTCACAAATGAAAACCAGAATCTCAGTTTGTATTGAGTTCTGATGAGAGTAGAAAACTGTATCTGTAAATTACGCAGCAGTTCACTTCAAGCTACCAGGGATAGACAGTGCTGCGAGCATACTTTCAGGATGAAATATATATGGAGTTTCCGAAACCACAATTAGTCAGTTCATTATTTGAAAACTTATAGAGGTCATACAACCTATACTGTAGAAAATACTATTCGTTCATTGATTATAGTTTCAAACATACACATTACATTCTTTTTGAGCCTTCGTTCCTTGAACAGATTCCTTTAATTCGTACCAATGTCTGCGATTTTCGAATTTTGAGCCACGAATGGTCTAAAACGATAATGTGTTATTTAACGAACAAAAAAATAAACAAACAAAGGAACTTATGTCGAATCTATCCTCAAATTAGAATCTATACGGCCAAACTTATACCTACATTTTATTTCTAGAACGAAAAAACTTAGAAATAAAAAAAATCGAGTTAGGTTCAGATCTCTATTTAATACATATAGCAAAATCCGACAAGGTGTTCCGTAAATGTGACCATGTGATATTTTTTTCCTGATGACTTCAAAACTACAGAGATATGCAAAATTTCATATTGATCGTATCAACAGAACCAAAGTGTCCAATCTTTCTTCTACCTCAAGACCGATACTGTTGAGATTTTAAGTGTAGATTTTCAGAGTTTGAGTGTATTCCTACATTGAATAACAATTTCAAGCCCCTCGCAGAATTTCGCATGCGAAAGTTTGAGAAATACCTTGCTCCATTTAGTTTTTTCTCCTTCATTCGAATATCCTATCAAATTCAAGACATTTTGATATACAGGGTGTCTTTTTTTGGGTTGAATCTTATTAAGCAATATTTCCTAGGCCGGATTTGGCAAATATTTTCAGTTGATGTATGAAGTAAGTAGCTGTTGCAGAGGATAACCGTACCAAATATCATGAAAATAACGGGTGTTTTTTTTTCGAGGTATATAACTTTAAGTTGGCATTACTGTTCAAGATGGCGACCGATTTAACACCTGTCAAGTGATTTATTCTTAGTTTGGTTTGGCAATTCATCTTGAATAGACTCACGCCTGAACAACGCTTGCAAATAGTGCAATTTTATTTCGAAAATAATGGTTCTGTTCTGTATCACGCACTACGTCCATTTTATCGTCCACAACATCGTCCATCAGAGCAGTTAATTCGATTAACCATGGAACGTTTTGTCACCACATTTACTCTTATTGATAACTCGCATCCCCAGAGACGCCGTACGGTGTGTACAGAAGAAGCTATTGCTGCTGTAGAGCGTAGCATTGAGCAAGTAAGGCGTAGATTCGTCGAATGGGCCCAAAATGAGATTGCCGTTGTTCCCGATTTTCATAAGCGAATTTTGTTTAGCGATGAAGCGCACTTCTGGTTGAATGGCTACGACAACAAACAAAACTGCCGCATTTGGAGTGAAACTTATCCTCAAGTGTATGTCGAAACACCGTTACATCCAGAAAAACTGACTGTTTGGTGCGCTTTATGGGCTGGTGGAATCATTGGTCCGTACTTCTTCGAAAACGATGATGGCCAGAACGTTACAGTCAATGGTGATCGGTATTGTGCCATGATTACTAACTTTTTCATTCCTGAATTGAACAACCATGATGTCCAGGAGCTGTGGTTCCAACAGGACGGCGCAACATGTCACACAGCTCGTGCCACAATCGATTTATTGAAAGACACGTTTGGTGACCGCCTAATTTCACGTTTTGGACCTATGAATTGGCCTCCAAGATCTTGTGATTTAACACCGCTAGACTACTTTCTGTATGTGAACTCATTGGTCTATGAGGATAAGCCACAAACCCTTGACCATCTGGAAGACAACATTGGCCTTGTTATTGCCGATATACGGCCACAAATGTTGGAAAAAGTCATCGAAAATTGGACGTCCAGATTGGACTACATCATATGCTAGAAATCATATTTAAAATGTAATGCCACAAGATTACCTTGCGGATTAATAAAATTCATGTCAATCGAATAATCCATCGTTGTTTTATTGCAATTTAAAGTTCTTTAGCTCTAAAAAAACACCCTTTATAATCTTTATATAGGGTGGTTTGAAAGTTATGAGTAATTGAATAAATTGACAAAATCAATAAGACACTCTTTATCTCGATCATAAGAAGAGATAGACCCTTCAAATATAGGTTATTCTGACTCGCCTCAGTGTCCTCTATGTACCCTTAGCATGAATCACCCTGTATACCGTTCTGTGCTCTCCAAGGGCGCAGTGATGTCCCCATTTTTGTTGTAATGATTTCATGTCGCTTGATACGTTCTCTTTAGATTGGCAGCAGATGATGTAGTAGGCTTTATATCATGACTTGTCTAAGGATTGGATGTTACACACATTTAGAAATGAGTTTTCTCGCTAGTTGGGTTCGGGGATAAGCTGAACGTATCAGAGAAAGGGCAATAATTGAAGCGCCACTGTATTAGATCGCATGAATACGTCCTGGCTAGGGTAATGGTATTTACAGGATTGAAAACATGTTCGACGAGCTGTTCACTGATTTACCCTCTAATACTTATGAAAACGTACGTTATCTTATTCTCTTCTTCGAACTGCTTCTTCGGATAAGCAATTCATCACCTGTAGGGCGGAAAAGGCCATCTCAATAAAATCGGATTTGTGAAAGGAGTTCAGAGTGTTCTTACGTTCTTCGAAATAATACATTTTTGTTCCTGTAAAACCATTGGATGCCTTCATCGTTCTATCGAGAAAAACGAATAATTTATAGATACCATTGGGAAGGAGAACAAAACTTCTAACAGCCATATGTACTGAACCCCTGATCGAATTTTGGACATCAACAAACATAATTCAAGATGCCTATCTACCCCGGAAATTTCGATGTTTTTTCTCAGATTCGTCCATGACCATAATTGAGTCGAATCATAGCTTTTGGACCATTTTCGACTCAACATTCGAAAATTACAAACATTGTTCAGGGAACAACCGCTCAGAAATCAGAAGTTATCAATAATACTTTTTACTGATCGTGAACATGAAAACACGATCGAGGTGGAGATTTGTCATCGGTTTGCAGACAGGTGAAGGTGGAGGAACATATCAAGATTTTGAGGTTAAGGGAAACAACTCAACTTTGAGTAACAATATTTTTGAAGGGACTCAACACAAAGGGAGATATTGGTTTGTAAATATCTACTCAATGTGTTGTGTCTGAAAGCATTTATATGTCTTGTTATGCCCAACATCTTGTATTTTGGTAATCAGACGGAATAGGATGGAGGATTGAACAAGATGATTTGTGGTTGGATAAAAAGATTTTATTGTGCGTAGAGTAAATACAAAGGCAGCCTTTAGGTTTTGAGAAATCACTAGGAATGAGGTGGACGAAGACTTATACACATTGCCTATGTTGATGGCAGTGAAACTTTGTCTTCTGGTTTTCAGAAGTTTAGGCGGGATATTCATATGAAGTAGATCTATTAAAGGAGACAATTCAAGGATGGGTGAGAAGATTTTGGAGTGACTCAACACGAAGGGTGTTTGGAGTTGTAAGTACACAAGAATATGTACGAAGACATATACATGACTTGTTTTGAGCAGATTCTTGTATTTAGGTTTTACCAAGATTATTTTGGGTCGAATAAGAAGATTTTATTTTGAGTAAATACATAATACTCATGAAAACCTTATCTTATTCTCTTCTTCGAACTGCTTCTTCGGATAAGCAATTCATCACCTGTAGGGCGGAAAAGGTCATCTCAATAAAATCGGATTTGTGAAAGGAGTTCAGAGTGCACTTACGTTCTTCGAAATAATACATTTTCGTTCCTGGAAAACCATCGGATGCCTTCATCGTTCTATCGAGAAAAACGAATAATTTATAGATACCATTGGGAAGGAAAACAAAATTTCGAAGGGCCATATGTACTGAACCCCTTATGGGATTTCGGCCATCAACAAACATAATTCAAGATGCCCACCCGGAAATTTCGATGTTTTGGCTCAGATTTGTTATCATTGAGTCGAATCATAGTTTTTGGGACCACTTTCGACTCAAAATTCCAAAATTACAGACATTTTTCAGGGAAAAATTGCCCAGAAATCAAAGAAGCTTTGACGTTTGGGGACTTTTGCACTCTTGTTCAAATTCATGTAATTTTTTCGAGAAATATCGCATGGACCTATTAGGCCAATTGGAAAGTCCTCGGTCTGATACACAGATGGCGGTGCTAGTATTAAATCCGTATGATTTTTAGTTAGTACCAACCTTGGTATCAAAATTTGACAGCAGTCCGACCATTAGTTTGTGAGATATTGCGTTGTGAGTGTAGCTATATTCGTTATTTGAAAAAAAAAAAAAAAAAATTTAGTGTGCTGATAAAATGTTGCTTTTCGAAGGGAAAAAATACAGTTGAAGCAAAATCTTGGCTTGACGAAGAGTTTCCGTGGTCTACACCAGGAAAATCAACTATCATTGATTGGTATGCTAAGTTTCAACGTGGTAAAATAAGCACCAAAGACGGCGAACGCAGTGGACGCCCAAAAGAGGCTGTCACCGACGAAAAAATCGAAAAAACATAATTTTGAATGACTGTAAAGTGAAGTTGATCGAGATAGCAGACATTGTGAAGATATCATACGAACGTGTACACCATATCATTCACGAATATTTGTACATGAGAAAGATGTGTGCAAAATGAGTGCTGCGCGAGCTTACAGTCGATCAAAAGCAACAACGTCTTAATGATTCTGAGCAGTGTTTGAAGCTGATCAAGTGCAATAAACCTGAATTTTGCGATGCATTCATATTCAGTGTCTTCAATATGAAGGAAGTTGAACGTATGTAAGTAAGTAAAATCTATTTTTAATGGAGATTTGCAAACCACAACAATCCATTGTTTCCGTCAAATCCGCCCCAACACTTCAATCCCCATTGATAGAACTGTCTGTGTGAGACGAATAAAAACGAGTCGTTATCAGCTTGTTACGTATTTCGATATAAGTGTCGCAACGAATAGTCAGGATCAACGTGATGTCCTTGTTGGGGGTTTGTGTGAGGTTACTAAGAGGTATAAGATCCGTAACAGCTGGGTTACGGCGGTCTTAGAGCCACAATGCCCAATTGAAAACTGCGAGTATAACAAGCAAACAGCACGCGTCCTGAACTGATAATAACCACTTTGTCGTGGGTATCACGTGCCGGCGTTAGGCCCGATTTATGTTTCTGCTCACCATTTTGATAGGTCTTCAGCGCCAAAATCGTTAACGCTACACGCTAGCCCCCATAAATAATGTTGCCTGTTTGATGAGGTACATTTAATGACCATAAGGTTTATATCGTCCGATTGCATTCGCACAATGTCGGTAGAAATTGTTTCAATGAAATAATTGAGGTTTTTAGTCGACGTTCCTCTTGTTGCCTCTTTCACTAATTATCACTTCTTTACCTGAGAGAAGTGTTTATTTGATATTATCGAAAATGCATTATAGTTAATAAATCACTTATTGGATATATGGACAAACAAATATTAGTTTCATGGAAATAAATAATTTATTTGAAATCCCACAAGTAATTATCATTTATTATTACACTTCATTTATTTACGCATAACTTATATTAATAATGCTGAAGAAATATCCATCTGAAGGAAATAAATATAGTTGAGGTTAATATATCATTTAGTAATAATTAATAAACCTTATTTATATGTTATATGTATCCATGCTGAATAAAAAAATATTTCAATTCAGTAATGGTTAAGATATTTCTTAGATAATTATTTTGGTTGTTTCTATTATCCGATTGTTAGGGTCTGAGAAGAACCGTTTGCCAAACTATGTAATTTTTAGAGTTCAGATTGAGGGTATCCGGGTTTGAACCCTAATCATCTTGATTGTATCTGTTCCCTCTAACCACTGTTCTGCCAACATCACAAACTATGAAGGTACAAACGATCTGAACTCAAAATTCAGTAGGTACAGATGTGCTGAGCGACGTTCAATAAGCCCATAGTAACACAGATTTTATGTTCAAAAAGGAAATTCAAATCAAAGGAAAAGTTCAAGGACAGATCCTTCAAGGAGATGCGCTTCTCTTTGAGGGATGTGTCCTTGAACTTTTTCCAAGAAATTTCGCAGTTTCCTGGAGTTTGAAAGTTGTTTCAGCAATTTTTAATTCTTCAGATATAATTTGTGTAGACTGTTTTGTTCTGAAGCACATGTCACTTGTTTTGGCAGTGTTCAGTGTGAGCTTGCGATCTTTCAGCCATTCTTCTATTTTCATATAAATGTTTGTTGTCTTGATTAATAGATTCTGAAAATTTGCATCCGACTTCAATACATTCGTATCATCAGCAAATTATATCATCAATTCTTCTATTGTAATCCCTGTCAAGTCATTTATGTATATTAAAAATAGTATACATCCTAATTTACTTCCCTGAGGTATACCCTATTTGATTGTACGCTTGTTTGGATTGGAGTACTATAGCTTCCTGATAAGATCTGGCATTCAGAATACTGAAAATAATTTACAGAAGAAGTTCCATCCTAATAGCAGAGTAACTCATTTAAAACCGATTTAAGTTAAGGTTTTATTTCATTATTTGTTTAGAGTGAAAAGGATCGATCTTTGTATATTTTAATTTTATTGAATTTGTAAAAACCTGGGTAGAAGTTTTGTTGCCAAATAAGCCAAACCACCCCTAGTAATTAGTCTTTAGAGTCTCATGGGCAATTGTAACGTTACACATTTTGGCGCCCAACGTGGGGCCCGAAAATTTTGGCGACTACTCCTCTCATTTCGACCTATTCAGTTCTAAAGTAATAATTTATTTTTGTTTAACTTTTTCTCTTTCTTTCGTCTCGTCTTTGATACTTTTCGTTGGTGTCAGATTGACCACACGTGTGGTGATATATTTTTTCGTAGCTATATATTTATATATAATTGTTTTTCTTGTTTATTTTCTCTGATAAAATGAATAATCCGGATTTCTTGAACGGAACTGACCTTGGAAATTTTTATGTCAAATACATAGAACTAGATCTGACCCATGATTATGTTTCTACCGACTTAGATAAAACTAATGACAATGATGAACGAAACCTGGTAGGAGTTTTGTTGCCAAATAAGCCAAACCACCCCTAGTAATTAGTCTTGACAGTTTCATGGGCAATTGTAACGTTGCGCGTTCAAGGAAAAGAATTTTTGTTTTTTTTTCAGAACTAACAGGCGAACCTCTAGTAAGCCTCTGTTCATCATGTTTATTTGTAGTTTTAAATAGAATGAAATCAGATTGTGTTGAAAGCAAATATACTTTATTATTATTATTACTATTATAATACTTGAAGTACAAATCATTTTTTTTATCAAAGGTAGATGTAGGCCTGGGTTGTTTCTTGAGCCATCCATCGTAGATAATAGGACCACATGTGGCGTAAACAGAAATCGGAGGCTTAAAAGAAATAACGAGTGTATTATTTACGGTAGGGTAAGAATTGATAAGTTACAGATTTGGCGTTGGTCGTTACAGCACCGTTCTAGATTTGAGACATAATTGAATGTGGGATGAATAATACATTCCTGTCCGGGTTTGGCCGCAGCATCTCTCATGGGACGGAGTTAGTTCCCCTGCAGAGTCTGGAATTGACCGTCAAATCTACACGCCCGGCCAAGCGTGATTGTTCAATGAACACCAATAGAATTTTGGTGGCTACAATTCATTTTCATTATCACCTTACCGCCAGATTTTTAACGAACAATATCGTTGAATAGGGAGACAAAAAAGCGTATGGGATATTAAAAAGAAGACTAATAACGATTTGGTTCGTTCAGAAACAGACCCAGGTAATAAATGATAGTGCGAATTGAAACAGTAATTCATAACGACAATACAAGACGAATTCAATGGAATAAACTAACTGACAAAGACTCTCAGAAGGAGCTGTTTAAATTTAATTTTTTTTTGGTGAAACATAGATAGTATAGCAACGAGTAAATGATTGAAATTTGCAGAAAAAAACGAATGGTTTACGATTTTTTTCAATAAATTTGTCAATAATGTGTTTGTCCACCGCGAATATCTATACACTTCCTAACACATCTCGGCATTGATGCAATAAGATGGTCTATTTTTTTTTGAGGGATACTATTCCAAGCTACCTGAACTTCATGCCTCACAGCCGCCAAAGTCCTTGGAGGTTGGGGAAAATTTCCAAGCCTTCTACCCATGCTGTCCAAATATGCTCTCTGGGAGAAAGATCGGGGGATCTGGGCGTCTATGGC
Source organism: Harmonia axyridis (assembly GCF_914767665.1). Taxonomy (NCBI): domain Eukaryota; kingdom Metazoa; phylum Arthropoda; class Insecta; order Coleoptera; family Coccinellidae; genus Harmonia; species Harmonia axyridis. The sequence continues at coordinate 7,576,647 of NC_059508.1, forward strand.
AAAAGATTCACATGGGTCGCTTTGAAAAAGCTTAAACTAACTCTGGCAACATGAGATCGGTCATTTCCTTGCAGAAATATTGGATTCTGGAACCTGTTATGGTAAGGGAGAACATATGGCTCCTCTATTTCTTGAAGGAAACGCAGCGCTGTCATGTTACCTCGAATAAAGGCTTAAGTTGACCTTCTTGCATGTGCAATAGCATTCCATACCATTACGCCTACTGTCCGGTGTACATGATGCTCAACATCACTGAGGTTCACGTCTTTCTCCCCGACATCGTCTAAAATCCTCCTTTGGCCATCATGAGCACCCAAATAGAGTCGAGATTCATCAGAAAAGACGACCTGATGCCATTACATATTCCAATGTTGACCATTGTTCTCTGCACCATTGTAATTGTTGCCGGCGATGCTCAACCGTCAGAGGTAACACAAGATGGGGTCGATAATGCTGCAGTGGAGAAGACTTTATCCGACGGTAAACCGTTCGGACAGTTACAGGATCGCCTTGTTCTCCTAACCACTCATCAGCCAAAGATCGAGTTGTCGCAAATCGGTCTCTAATGGCCATAAGTTTTAGACCTCGATCTTGAACTTCATTTGTGCCTCTTCGACGTCCGGTGCCTACTCTTCGATTTTGGGCATTATCAAACCACGCTTGACGACATCTCATAACATTAGTTGGATTTCTGTTCGTACGGTTAGCGATTTCTCGAAATGACAACCCCGCCTTCCGTCGACCTCTTCCAAATTCACTTAGCTGGTGATAAATTCTGCGTACAAGTGCTGAAGGCATTTTAACAACAACTAAACATCGACTTTGAATATCCTAGAACATCTGGTTTGTTGTAAAATTTAAAATACTTGCAAAAAACGACTACAATATTTAAGTAACAGAAATTGTTCACATTAAAAAACCTTCACGATTTTTTTTTTCAATGTCATTCATTCACTTTTTGCTATACTATCCATGTTCCACCATACAAAATTTTAAATTTCTGTGTGTTGCAGTTTCTTTATCAGTTAGTATATAATACAAGAACAAAAAGAGATCATCAAATAAAAGAAAAAAAAATCTGAATCCCTTAGAGAGAAATATCTGGAAATTTATAACGACAAAAGGCTTACTTGCCAATTTAAAAACAAGCTCAATTCAGCTCTATGAATGCATTCAGAATATTCGAAGAAGCTAGTTATCCTAATGAGGATAACAAATTCAAACTGGTACTTTCCAAATCGGATTATACATGAAGATTTGAAAATACGTCTTCCGTCACTGAATAAAGAGAAGACAAAATACAAAGCTCAAGGAACATACGAACATTTTGATCCACCCATTAATCGACAATCAAAAGGAAAATGATGAGATTATCTTCAAGAGAGTTCAGAAACAGGCCCAGGTAATAACTGATAGTGCGAATTGAAACAGTAATTCATAACGAGATGAATTCAATGAAATATAATAGTAGAACAAAAAGTGATCAACAAATTAAAGTCATTAAAAAAATCTGAATCTCCTATATTATATATAACGACAAAAGACTGACTTGCAAAGCTGGAAACAAGATCAATTCCAGTTTCTATTGAAAATCATCAATTGAAAATTCCATTTTCTATAGAAAATGGAATTGAGCTCTTTGAATGCATCAATAATGCATTCAGAGTATTCAGATGATCCTGTTATCCTAATGAGGATAACAAATTCAACCTGGTACGTTCCAAATCGGATTATACATGAAGATCTGAAAATACGTCTTATGCTATTGTTTAAGAGGAGTTAAATACAATACGAAGCTTATCTACCCATTGATCGACAATCAAAGGGAAAATGATGAGGTTATCTTTAAGAGATCTGAAAAGGACTTGCTCCTGGACAGGACCTCATTACGACATGTGTGAGCTTCTAGTTTCAAGCCAGCAAATTAGCATGGCGTACCTTGGCGTTATATGTATATAGGATGTTTTTTTTTTTCGAGGTATATAACTTTAAGTTGGCATTACTGTTCGAGATGGCGACCGATTTAACAGCTGTCAAGTGATTTATTATCAGTTTGTTTTGGAAATTCATCATGAATAGACTCACGCCTGAACAACGCTTGCAAATAGTGCAATTTTATTTCGAAAATAATGGTTCTGTGCGGAATACGTATCGCGCACTACGTCCATTTTATTTTGATTAGCGATGAAGCGCACTTCTGGTTGAATGACTACGTCAACCAACAAAACTGCCGCATTTGGAGTGAAGCTAATACTCAAGTGTATGTCGAAACACCGTTACATCCAGAAAAACTGACTGTTTGGTTCGCTTCATGGGCTGGTGAAATTATTGGTCCGTAATTCTTCAAAAACGATGATGGCCAGAACGTTACAGTCAATGGTGATCGGTATAGAGCCATGATTACTAACTTTTTCATTCCTGAATTAAACAACCATGATATCCAGGAGCTGTGGTTCCAACAAGACGGCACAACATGTCACACAGCTCGTGCCACAATCGATTTATTGGAAGACACGTTTTGTGACCGACTAATTTCACGTTTTGGACCTGTGAATTGGCCTCCAAGATGTGATTTAACACCGCTAGACTACTTTCTATGGGGCTATGTGAAGTCATTGGTCTATTCGGATAAGCCACAAACCCTTGACCATTTGGAAGACAACATTCGCCGTGTTATTGCCGATATACGGCCACAAATGTTGGAGAAATTCATCGAAAATTGGACGTCCAGATTGGACTACATCCGAGCCAGCCGTGGCGGTCATATGCCAGAAATCATATTTAAAATGTAATGCTACAAGATTATCTTGCGGATAAATAAAATTCATGTCGATCGAATAATCCATGTTTTATTGCAATTTAAAATTCTATAGCTCTAAAAAAAACACCCTTTATTATATCACGATAAGAATTGACAAACTGGCGTAACTAACTTCTGTCCTGATCTTCTCACTATTGAATAAAAAACTGTAATTTGACCAAAGAGAGGTCTGGAATAACAGGTATTGCATCGAATATACAATTGGTCTCTGGAAAGGGTCTCTGTAGTCGTAGAAAGGCGATAAATAATAATGATTAAATATAAAAGCCACAGAGGCAGAATGAGCACAGATTATCTGAAGGCCTGTTAAGTCGGATTTTGTGTGTGCTCGAAGAAAGAGATTGTGAAATTGCTCTCCAGAGACAAGGAATAATAAACGTGTGCTAGAAACAGCCAGATTTTATTTGCCGACTTGTTCGAGAGAATATAACAACGTGATATTCCAGACAAGGGAATGCTTCTCATTTTTTTTTATATATGATCTCATCCACCTAGTTTGAAGTCTTGCAATAATAACATTCACAAGCACTTATTCTACAACGGTTTAATCGATAAATGTTCTAATGAGAATAGAACTTTTCTTGAATTATACAGGGTGTTTCATTGGTAAATGTATCTTAACCTGAGGTAGAGCTACCCTAGACGAGTCCAAAAAACCTATAATGTCAGGTCTAATCCTCCCCATAGCCGAGATACAGGGTGATTTATGAATTTACCAATATTTTCCCAGTATATTTGATTGATATTTGAAACGAACAATTCACTCCGTTATGTACATCGATTGGTCTTTGAAATAATTAAAAAAATCAGGTCCGTATCAGAAAATTTGGAACTTTTCTGAAGCTGAGATTCAACACCCTGTATAGTGGATTATTGGAATTTGATGGGAATATTCGGAAAGAGCAGAAACATTTCAATTGCGGGATCAGTTGATTTCAATGTCCCTCACGTCATTCAACTCAAAAAATTTCGGACGAAATTTTAATTCAATAGTGAAATTTAACATAACTTCTCAGAAAAATCGTACATTGAGATTAAATTGGGAAATTTTCTTGTTTTGCTTATTGCATATTTGTATTTCCTGATATCCTAACAAATTTTCCAGAAACGCATAGCTTTTGTTATGACAAATTAGCAACAATGAATAAATAACTAAACACCAATGAATAAACAAATAAAACATTCTGAAAGTATCACAGATGTTGCTCGAAACGACAATCGTTTTGCTCGATACACATTCTTGCCCTTTTCGAATTATGTCGAGTAGCTTTTTTTATCATGTCCGGATTATTACGAATATTATTGTATGCAACTTCGATACATTGTAAAAGAATTTCCTCACTTCCTATTTCAGAAGAATACACTGAGAATTTCAAGTATCCCCAAAAGAAATAATCGACAGGATTTAAATCTGGTGATCTAGCGGGCCATGTACGGGGTCAGATTGAAGACGCCATGCCTCGTGAAAATGACTTCATCAGTAAATAAAATTCTATTAATCATCCTTTCATTTTTCGAAATTCATCGACTCCAATCGTATTTTCTGGAGATGAAAAGAATAAAGTATATTTTTCTTCGATCTACGCCATACAGTCACATGGCGTACGTTCAGAAAATTAGCAATTCTCCGAGTGAAATTTTCTGGACATATCTTCATCATTTCAAGAATATCTTCATCGATATTCAGGTGCCTACTTTCTTGGCAATCATTCAATTTTGATGTTGGAAACTGGCCATTTTCACGAATTTAAAACAGAAGAAAAAGTTTCGTGATGTGGTAATCTTTCATTAGCGTACAAAAACCAAACACGAACAACATATCGGAATATTCTTGATTCGAGAATTTATGAGGCATTATTATGTTCGATTTCAATATTGAGAACAAACCACAACACCTCAAAAAAATGTCTGTACCAGTTTCATCAGTTATAAAATTTTATGTTATAGATATTGTTGTAACCTACTCGAATAAACTTTTGTGGAAGACGACACAAAATAATTCCTCAAAATTTTATTATTTAGTGAAAAATAATTGTCACAATATCAAGATATACATCTGAATGAATGTATTCAATCAACGGAACGAGAAAATTTCCCAATTTAATCTCAATGTACGATTTTTCTGAGAAGTCAGAGAAATTTCACTATCGAATTAAATTTTTGGCTGAAATTTTCGATGGGTTAAATGACGTGCGGGACATTTAAATCTACTGATCCCCATTCAAAAATTTCTTATCTTTCCGAATATTCCCATCAAATTCCAATAATCCACTATACAGGGTGTTGAATATCAGCTTATTATTATTATCAATATCACTACCAAGCCAGCTCGAACGAACATTCTGCAAAAAGCACCTATTACAAAAATGTGTGAGAACTTCAACTCATTTTGTGATGGCCAAGATATATTCTCCTCATCAAGGGGAAATTTGGTCAAGTCGGCAATTAATAATTTTCCAGGGAATGTATCTTAGATTATGTGAAATTTATGTTTTTTCATTTTTTGTTTCACTGCTATCTTTCGTTATTTTTTCTAATTTATATTCAGGGAATGTATCTAAGATCATGTGAAATTTTTGTTTTTTATTTTTTGTAATTTATATTCACATTGTCCTGTAAATGGGTTAAACTGTTGGACAATAAAGCTATTATTATTATTATTATAAACTTTACAAGAGTTGAGGCGAAGCCTATAAACTCACAGCTTGTGAAAAGTTTAATATCTAATACTGACCTGATTTTTCCAATGATTTCAGAGATCAATCGATGTATCTAATGAATTGAATTAATTAATTCACTGAAATGAAAAAAAAATGAATTATCTCTTTGTTCAATGAATTTTCCTTGAATTTCGTACAATAACAAAGATTAAATGAAAAGAAAAGTTGGGTACTTAACTGAAGGAGGAATCCTCACCAATTATATCAAGTTATCCCAAATACACTTCTTTTACCGCACTATAGAATTCAATATTTAACTTAATCCCTTCTTAAATGAGCAGGGAAAAATATGAAAAGATTCTCTGCTCATTAATTTCTGGTTTGATTTTTATTTAAAACGCAAATAACGACTTATGCAACCCCTCAATTCCTGATTGTGAAAAGAATATCGGAAATTTTTTACGAGGTCCTAATGAGTAATTCTCAAACGGCACAGACAGATCTGAGGTAGTCATTAAGGAGAATTAGATATTCGCTCCGATCGAATCGAATTATTTTAACAGATACTTAAACGGTTCACTCCTTAAATCTCGTTTTGTGTCAGCTTGGAATAGAAGTTCACTTGAAGTAAATACGAAATTGCTGTCTGTCGGCCAACTCATTGAATAGAAAGACTCAGCTTTGAACTCACATGATTTCAGCATTACGGTGCTGCATCTAATTTGCTGCAAATTCTGTTCATCAAATGATCTCTTCGTTTACTACAGTACCTGAGTGAATTATTGCACGAAGTCATATATTAGTGAACATATTTTGTCTCTTGTTCCATCACTTTTTGAAATGTCTATTCCAATTACTTTGTTAGTTTGATCTGGGCCGGCGTTGAGGGGAGGCAATTCGGCAAGTTTGCTGGTCGCCTTTTCGTAGTTTATCCTTGATTTTAAAAAACAACATAAGGTTGTTCCTCTCCGCTACGTTTTCCATCATTCTCAGCAATAAATCTCCAAACCTCCTTTACGAAGCCGCCTGTATAATAAATAACACATAGCAGCTGAACCAATATAAACAGAATTCCCAATTACTCTCATTCAAAGAGGAATAAAATCATTATATATTTCACAAAGATGAAAAACAATATAACCTTTGCTTTCGAATTATTTGGATGCCGATGTGTACACATTCAACATAATATGGAAAATTTCAACGATTTTGCGTTCAAAATTAGTTACTGTTAAATGCCAAAGGGAACACATGTTTGTAATCTCAATGAGTTCTGTATTAACATCGGAGCAGGTGCTTTTTTTGGGTGGTGGTTAGGTTAGATTAGGGAGGTCATGTTGTTATTGATACTTTTTCAGCAGGGGCACCGAAAAATTCTTTGCTTCAGGCGCCAAAATTACTCGAGCCGGCCCTGACTTCGATATAATTTACATTGTTGTTTCGTTGCATCATTCTTTCTTCTGAAACGATATTTCTATTTGCATTGATAGTCATCAAAGTTTCTATTTTCATGCATTAATTTATCATCTAAAGATTAATGAAATTTTTCAAATGGCAATTTTTGTACATATCAATCAGTCAACATAATTAAATTGCTTCCGAGTAAGTAAATTTTGTGATCATTTTCTGGAAGAAAAAATTCTTGCTATCGGTTTTTGGGTCGGTAACTGGAAAAATTCAAAATGATTGAAACGAGATCACCTAGGAAATAACTATTAGGTATACAACTTTGCTTCTGCCGTTTTGCAATAGATGACTGTAGCGGTAAGTGGTAGTCGAAATAAATATGTCGTAGATGTCATACAATAAGCTTAGGTATAAGTAAACATAACGCCATCGAAATATTGATCGATTTTTTGTCTGCATCATTATGTTATTCTCGATTAAACATGTCAGTTTACGAGCCGAATTCTCGTCATTTGCGGAAGGTTTTGATTTTCTGCTTTAATATAAAGAAATCTGCAGATGAGGCTCATTGAATGCTCTAAAATACCTATAGTGAGGCCACTATTAGTGAAAGAACGTGCCTAGAGTGGTTTCAACGCTTCAAGAAGGAAGATTTTGACTTCGAAGACCAGCATGGCGCTGAAACTGCTGAAAGGGAGGCATAACTTGATCAAAAATCGTGTCAAATGCAACAAGAATTGGCATGATCATTTGAAGTGACGCAACAAGCCACTTCAAAACGCGTGAAAGTCATGGGAATGATTCAGAAACAAGGAAATTGGGTGACGTACGAGTTGAAGCCGAGAGATGTTGATCGACGTTTGTTTACTTGTGAACAGCAGCTAGCAAGGCAATGACGGAAGGGGTTTTTTGCAACGCATTGGGACTGAAGGCGAAAAATGGGTTCATTACGATAATCCCAAGCGCAGAAAATCATAGGGATATCCCGGCCATTCTTCCACGTTGACGACCAGACCGACTATTGACGTTCCAAGGTCATGCTCAGTAGTTGGTGGGACCAGATCGTCATAGTGTATTATGAGTTTTTAGAACCGACTGAAACAATCACAGGCGATCGTTATCAAACGCTCAAACGCAATTAATGCGTTTGAGCTGGACATTGAAAGACAAACGGCTGCAATACAACGAGAGACATGATAAAGTTATTTTACAGCATGACAATGCTCGACCTCATGTTGCGAAAGTGGTCAAGACTTACTTGGAAACGTTGAAATGGGAAGTGCTACCCCACCCGCCGTATTCTCTAGACGTTGCTTCCTCGAACTATCACTTGTTTCGATCAATGACACACGACTTGGCTGACTAGCACTTTCGGTCTTAGGAAGAAGTGAAAAATTGGATCGATTCATGGATCGCTTTAAAAGATGACCAGTTTCTTCAACGCGGGATTCGTACACTGCCCGAAAGATGGAAGAAAGTAGTGGTCAGCGATAGGCAGTACTTTGAATCATAAATGTAAAACCAGTTTTTTACAATAATGCCACGAATTTCGAAAAAAAACCGGCGGAAACATGTTGTAAGTTGTATTCAAACTTGATCATCTCTCAAGTGTTCTCAATGAATGTTAAGTTTTCGCAGAGGTATGTTTGCTGTTATTTATCCATGTGGATTGTACGATTTGTTTTGTCCTTTGTGTTCTAGTTATTGTTTTTGCTTTAACGTTCATTTTCTTTTGTACAGGTGTATATGGTTTCATCATTTATCAGTTTTGGATTAACTCTCTTCTTGCAATTTCTTATCAGCAATAATAAACTGGGACGCAATGCCTCATAATTTATTCAACAAAGTGAAATTATATCTTGACGAGAACGTGGTGGTGGAACAGAACGAATTTAAATAAAGATGGAATATTAGCGGGGACATAATCGAAATAATAAATAAGGGGGAGGACCATAAGCAATATTTGGGAATGTCTCTACAACGTAAGAACAAGCAGGCAAATTGCGTTTGGGTGTTGTGATGCGGTCCTGAAATGCAATCATTCTACTCCAGTTAAGGTTTAGGTGGTTTAGGTTTGCTTTAGTTAGATTGTTCCCGCTGTAGTTCACTGTCGAGTGCTCGCAGGCCGTAACGACCTAAACTGATTACACAACAATCTGTGCTAAGCCAAATAGAGTTTATAATTGAAAAAAACCATCCCGCCGCGTTCGCTCTACGGTCCACGGTTTCCATTTTATTTTATTTTCCGATTATATTGAAACATATATAACTTTCGTATTGTTCCAATACCAATCCCGAGTTTGTTGTTCTCGCTACGTCCGAACCTATTTCCGCATTTTGGTTATTGCGCCCGTTTCCGTTTCGAACTACATTATATGAATCGGATTTTGGCGTTTATATTTACAGGGTGTCCGATTGTATTTTCCTCTACTCGGGGCAGAAAGGCTGAAAATATTCGAGACGTACAATTCGACTCTGTGTCGTTATTAATCACTATTTCAGTAGTGTTAACTTAGTGTTTATTTCATTTGGTCACGATTTTACTAGTAACCTCTTCCTTCAGGGATCATCGGTGAAAATCCAAAATTCCAAAATAATTTTCAGTGAATTTCTGAAAAGTCATGGAATTTATTCATTCATTCATCGCCTTTTATGCAGAATTAAGTAAAATATTCAGGGCCGTCTCTAGGAGGTAGGCAGGATAGGCAGTCGCCTAGGGCGGCAAAATTCAAGGGCGGCATTTCAAGCTTGATCAACAAAAATTAGATGTGTAGAAATTCAAAAAACCGAATGAGATTTAATTCAGTCAGCAAGGAAAGGAAGGAATACCGAAAAATTTAATTAACATCAAAAAGCATCAAAGGTGCCTCATAAATATCCAGATGTGGCGTGATCCCCTCATAGTGCTGTTTACGAGTTATTGGCGCTAAAAAAACACATGCACTCATCAGGCTTGTCGGCGTTCGCTTTACGTTGCCGAATTTTATTGCCACTTGGGGTTCTGGATGATTTTCTCTTCAATTATCTAATCAGAATGTTGATTCCTCAGAATGGAATGCAAAATATAAGAAAACAATTCCATTTCATCACTTTCAACTGATCCTTCTTAAGAAATATAAGAAGTTTAATTATTTCTTACCACATTCCATTATTTTATAGTATTCTTCATTTTTATATCAAATTATTATTCAGTGCTAGGCATGGGTGCAGTTGAATTGAATAATGCATTCATCCGCATCATAGGATTGTTTCACTCGATAAACAAACAAAATGAACAAATTTTCATGCATTTTCTAGAATCGAAACTGAGCTACGAGCTTGAAACTACAGGGCCGTCTCTAGAGGGGCGGTAAATAATGGAGGCAGCATTATCTACTTTTCCTGGGAAATCTGGATTACTGGAAGAACGAATTAAATAATTTTTTCCGATCTAAACAAATTTCACAAATGATTTTTTTTAACAAATTTACTTATCTTAAACATCTTTGCTTTGTGAAAATCATCTATTCGAATTTGAAGTAATCGTTCATTCGCATCATCCGGTTGTTTAACTAAATGATATCAAAGAAAAAAAACGAAATGTTCGGGCCTTAGCTATGCAGTCAAAACTCAGCAGAAGGATCTGAAACCTGAAATCAATTCATATATATTATCATTTATTCATTAGAATTCAGTTGAGCACGTTTATTACATTCCACTTATTCTAAATCATCTATTCGATTAAAATTTTAATTCACAGAAAATGATTACACTTAAAATACATTTTTTCCTTCCTAAAATACTTTTTATGATAAAGTGTGGAGTTTTTCACACTTCCACACCGAATCTTTGAAAACAAATTCACCAAACCAATATCCACACCCAACTCTACCACCTGGTTTTTTGCTTAGTACAAAATCCCAAACCTGAAAGAGTTTCAATTTGTATTTTGTCTGGGGCGGTAGGACTCTGATTATCCAATATTAATTTTTTTGCATTTTGCAGAGTAAGCTCCTGAAGTCGGCAAAATGGGTCTCTGCCAAAGGCGGCAGTTTGGTAGCGACGGCCCTGAAAATATTGCATGATCCCTCCAAGAGGCTAAGTCTAGTCTTTTGATAACTTTTACACATTTCTCCTCAGAGGTCATAAATTGAAATAAACCACTAGGTAAACATAAATTGTAGTTTATAAGTTCAGATAAATGAAGAGAACATAATAATAGTTTATTAATCCTGTGAAACGAACAAGTACATAGGACGAGTCAGAGAAGAATATAATCAACTAGTTTCAAATAAGTCACAAAGAAAATCATTTACACAATAATAACATACGTTAAACATTAGGAATGCTTTAAAAACTTTCTTAAATCTATTTACACTAAGAGATTTTATATAATTTGGCACAAGTATGGTTATACAATGTGATACATTGATACAATGCCGATTTTATTGGTTTTATACTTAGAGATAGATGATGTTCCCTCATTTCTTGTATGATAACAATGGCAACTATATAGTAAAACACTCGAGAATGAAAATAGAAAGCAATGTAAGAATGCCATTTTCCAAGAATAAAGTCTTGTAAGAAGTGCATTGACCCACTCTAAAGATCATGCGCAAGATTCTCTTCTGTAATATGAAAACAACTGGCTTCAGAAGAGCTTCCCTACAGAAGAATATTGTAAGACAAGTGAGCATAGACAAAGCTGTAAATATCAAACAGTGATTCCGAAGGTACGGAATTTCTGACTCTACAAATTGCAAAAAACGAACTATTAAGTTGTTTACACAAAACATCAATGTGTAAAGCTCACCCCAAATTGTTATCATTATGGATGCCCAGAAATTTAATGCAATTTTTTGCAGTAATGGTAGCAACCAGATGACGAATGTCCAAGCTACGAACAATTGCTGCTATCGAGAAATGAATACATAAGGTTTTGTCCAGCTTAACTATCAAATTATTGGTACGACACCTTATAACAAAGCATTCCAGTAAAAGCTCACACAATCCATGCAGCTCCAGAGATGTGGGGCTAGAGACGGCTACTGAGTTGTCATCAGCCAATTTGATTCTATCCACCGTAGACTGTGAGACCTGATAGATACTCAAGTTCACCACCATTTATTTCAAATTTACTGGTAGGTTATTGATAAATAGTAAAAACAGAAGTGACCCCAGAACAGATCCTTGAGGCACTCCCATATCTAACTCATCTTCACTTGAAAACTGGTCCTAAACCCTCACATGCATGGATCTACCCTGCACATAAGTGCGGGCCAGTCTAAAAATATTCCCCTGAAATCTAGATTATAACATGCATCAATAATGAATCAAAAAGTCAGACTATCGAAACAAGATAAGACTTTATAACACTCAATGAATCCCGGGCCAAGCTAGTAAAAACACTTATTTTTTCAAATCGACTTTATTGGTCAACCTAGTCATCTCCAGGAGTGATACAACGCGCCTCTGACCTTCTAACATCTTTTTTGTAGAAATTTTCGTATTTGGGTTCATTAGTGACAAATTTATTACCCTGAAGCATTCTTTTGAGGTCTGTAAAAAGCCAGTAATCAATTGGTGGGGGCCAGACCTGGAGAAAAAACTGGGTGTTCAAGCAATTAGAAGCTCAGTTCGTTGAATTTATGGTTTTCATCGATTAAGATTCAATATCTCGATACATACTCAACAAGCATCTTTTGAAACTTGGTACTAACGAAGAAAAGTAGTAATATGTCACTGGCCGTACCATCTTTGCGCCAGGTCCAGGACTTCTCTTCAATCTTGTCTTGAAACAATTGAAACTCTCCTGATGCCGGTTAGACAGCAAGTTATTCAACTCCTGATCTGAATAAACAGAAAACTCTTCTTGAACCTTGCAGTTCGATATGCAGGAATGTTCAGGACAACAGGATGCCTTATTTTGATTAAATGGATGTGATTTCATGCAACAATATTATCTCTAAGGTTAAGCGAAGATGGATCAGTAGCAAAGGATAAACAAAACAGTCACATTTGATCCTCGAGCACAGGTATTTCCTCAAAACTAAAACACAAATGGGCTGCTGGCTCCTGTTGTTGACTCCGTTTGTTTGTTGTTTTCCTACAAGTGTTGTTCATCTCAAACCTTTTTCACTGTACTGATGAGGGCCGATAGCCCGAAACACGTATCTAAGGTTAGCTCTTTTCCTTGAGGGATGTTCGTTATTCTTTTCTTTGTTTTTGTAATAATTCACTCGATATCCTTTTCTTCTTCTTAGGACACCGTCTCCCTAAGGAGGTTGGTGATCTGAATGGCTATCGTTGTACAGGAAACTGCAGCTCTTCCGTCGATGTCCGTCTGAGCCACCTACGCTGGTCTTTCAACTACGAGTTCTTAAATTTTCTCTTCGATTATTAAGCAGAGAATATTGTATTGCTCGCTTCTCAAGATACTTCCTCAAATATCGTAATTTCCTTTCCTTGATAGCCAAGAGAAGTTCCATATTCTTTACCATTTCTTGCAGAGCATTTACGTTGGTTCTGTGTTCTGTCCATGTCCAAACTCACAGATCATTCCTGTAAGCCTGTAAGCGTACATTTCGAACAGGTCGATGCGTTTTTCTGTGTTCATATGCAGGGTCTAGCTCTTGCATCTGTATAAAATAATGGGAACCTAGTTCTAAACTCAAGATTGAGGTTACGATTCGCCAGAAGTGTCTTTGTGTTGTTAAAGTTTCTCCTCGCCTGCTCGATCTTCGCCCTGACTCAAACTTTTGGATCAAACCTTTCATTTATGAGTGCGTCCAGATATCTTGAGGAAGACCTCTCCACGCAATCTCAATTATCAATTATCATACTGAAAAAGTGAGTTTTTCTACTTTTTCTTACATAGTTCCAGAACTAATTATATTTGCTATTCGTAGAATTATCGGAAGATGTTCTTTAGGCAGAAGAGTTGCTGATATTCACAGAAGAGTATGATGCTGAAATTGTTCAGATCAGTTTCAGAACAAAATACTTTCTGTAAATTAAATTCTTTATCAGAATTTTTCCTCTCGATTTCAATCGATGAATTTACAAAAAAAGAAGAATTTCTAGAAACTCCATGAGCGCAGGTATAACTCTTCTCACACATAAAAACTTTGCCAATTTTACGGAATTTGTTTCATTGTAAGACTCTCATCTCAGTTAGATTTTTTCTCCACTACAATATTTGAAATAATTTATCGACTTATAGCTACTATAATTCATTGAGAGCTATCAAATCCAGATTATTTCGATTAACGTACAGAAATCTCTAATTAGTTCATTGAAATTTTAGAATTCACAATTAACTCCTCACCAGAAACAGTACTTGAACAAATTCAAAGAAAAAACGCTAAAAATCAAAGAAAGGGAAAGAGTTATATTCGATTGACAGCAGGCGCGTGGCTATTCCAACCCCTATTGGTAGATTATAGGGGTTGGTGGTTGATACAAGCTTGCAGTTGACGTTTCTATTGGATAACGGCTGGAGTTCAGTTTAAACACAACCCCCCCACTCAACATTATTGGAGGCGTGGCTTTATAAGGGTGATTTACAGAGATCCTCCAAATTCCATCATTTCCTGTTTGAATTTCTTGGGGTGAAGAGCTACAGCTAACCGTGAGATAGTGTTTTGCGTGAAATTATATTTTGAGGTGAGTAAAGTGATGATGTTTTGAGTTTTTTTCGAATAGGAATTATATTGAGGTAAGTTCTGAATGGAATTGGCAATTTTTTTTATGAATTCTTCGAGATTAAAACTCTCAAATTTTTCGTGATGACTTTGAGTGAAAAAAAAATTAGTCCTCAAAATGAGATGGTTCGTATAAATATGATTTAAAATTATTATTCAGATAACGATTGCTTGATATTTCGATTGATAGCACTAAAATTATTTGAAGTTTATTTTTTGATATCTTTTTGATCACTTTATTCTAATAAGATATTTTTATGATGTTTTCAAGTGTTTTATTTTTTTATTGTGGACCACAAGGGGGTAGTTACCCCCCAAGATTTCAAAAATAAAAAATTTCAGAATTTTCCCAAAGACGAAGAACGAATATTTTTACATAATATGAAGCAATAATTTTTTTACTTTTCTTCAAAATAAATACTGCAGGAAAAATCGGACCTTTTTACTGTTTATATGACTTTATTATCGCTTTCAAGATTATTACTTTTATTGCACTACAAGCACGTCTATGTACGAGGTTTATTATTTTCTCTTATCTACCCGCTTTGCCGGCGTCCACCTTATTTTGCCATTTGTGATTTTTGCATTCGTCATCGGTATATACTTACCCGTTGTTTTGGGTATTATTTTCGTACCAAAACTTTAAAACTGGAGTTATCAAAGAACTGAACTGAGTAATTCGCATAGAAAAATTGTCTGTGCTGTGTTTTATGATTGAATGTGTTTCATTCAGATTGCAATTTATTTGTGAAGACTTCAGTTGTGAATTGACTATACAGGTTGTTCCTGAATTGGTACGAACGAAATTGAAAGATTCCCAGGATAATTTTAAGAAATAAAGTCCTAAAACATGGGTCCGCAAATGATTTGTTTTCGAGATACAGATGTTCAAAGTTCGAGATCTTTTCTCGTAGCACAAGATATTTAATTTAAGTTCCGCATAGATATTCAAATTTGAAGTTTTTATCATATGATATGTTAATTTTGAATACAAATCTACAGTGTGATATTTTATCTGGAAGACTGCCCTCTTCTTTCCACTAGAACTTATTTTTGGTGAACCAATGGTAGTTTAGAAAATTATAAAAAGAGACTCTGGTCCAGTACTAGACTTTTTGGTCGGTTCTTGTTACACAATTCTTCGTTAACCATCAGGAAAATTCAAATTATTATATAAGTGGGTTGTGATGAATACATTAATTATAAGTTTCGGTATTTATTTATCCAATCTGTAGAAAAGATTAATAAAGATTCGATAAACTATTATAAGCATTACAAAAAAGTAGGATTATAAAAAACACCCTATATTTCGAAAACATAGCGTTTGCGGGCCCATGTAAATTATATTTTATTCTTAAAATTATTCGAAGGAATCTCTCATTTTTCTTGGTACCTACAATTCAGGAACAATTATTGAACTATATCGATCTGCGAATGTATGAAATGATTAATGATACTGTCTACGATTATTTGAAAGTTATTAGATATAATTGAAAGTTTTTTCCTGATGGGAAAATAAAAAAAAAGTTTCTCATGAGGATATTTGAGAGTTTTTTTTTCATTCGGAAAAACTAAATTCTGCATATATCGACATCTTCAATTTACAGGATGGAACCAGGAAAATCCCTACTGACAACCGATACCAAGAAAGATTTGAGCCCAAAACCAAATCAGGTAGGTTTCGAATTATTTTGCTCATCATTTTTCAATTTATTTTGAGATACAGGTGAAAATTTGTTTTCAGCAGTTTTCATTTTATTTTTGTTGATGAAAAATAGATATAATCACCAAGTTATTGAACGAAAAATCGGTATTTTTTTCGGTTAAGATCTCTTAGGATCCTCCAAAATCGAATTTGATTATTTTTAGTTTCAGGTCAGCACAGTGATCTTATATGGAGTACCAATAGTATCTCTGGTGATTGAGAATCAAGAAAGGTTATGTTTAGCCCAAATATCGAACACATTATTGAAGCAGTTTAGCTACAACGAAATACACAACAGACGTGTAGCTTTAGGTAAAGAAACTCTCAGCCTGCTGCGAAATTCAGAATTTATCACTTAATCAGTATTATTTTGTGAAAGTTTGTTAAATTCCGTATATTCTGTTATTTTTAATGTGTATATCTATTAATGAAGAGTACATTACTGTGAACTGATAAATTCTGAACTATCATCCTATAGATCCTTGTGGATTTGAACGAAACGTTTTTTCAGGTATAACATGTGTGCAATGCACGCCAGTTCAGCTGGAAATTCTACGTCGCGCAGGTGCAATGCCGGTTTCCTCAAGAAGATGTGGAATGATCACCAGAAGGGAAGCAGAACGTCTGTGCAAAAGTTTTTTGGGCGACAATGCCCCACCAAGGCTACCAGAAGACTTCGCCTTCATGGTACATCACGAATGCGCTTGGGGCTGCCGTGGTCAATTTCTGCCATCGCGTTACAATTCATCCAGAGCGAAATGCATCAAGTGTTCAATGTGCGGTCTTTTCTTTTCTCCCAACAAGTTCATTTTTCACTCTCATCGTCTCTCAGCGAATGACAAATATGTGCAGCCAGACGCTGCCAACTTTAACTCTTGGAGACGTCATATGAAGCTGAGTGGAAGCCCACCAGAAGAAATTGTCCATGCTTGGGAAGATGTGAAGGCTATGTTCAATGGTGGTACGCGAAAGAGGCTGCTGGCTAATTCGATATCGGAGAGTCCACAGAAGCAGGCCAAGATTGAGCCTCAACCTCAGCCAATCGTTCCTTCTCCACGTATACCCAGCTGTCAAGATATTGCCTTTCCGATATCTAGAGTAGCAATGGACTTCATCTACCACAAGCCCCTAGCGTTCACTTCGTATTCGTCTTTCCCTTGGCTGAAGAGGAATCCCATTCTTTTTCCACAAGAAAATCCGTTCTTTTCGATGGAGAAGAGTTACCAATCTGCCTTCAAGCCTGTGCAGAGTATTATGGATAAATCTACTGAGGAGAAAAAGGATGAGAGTGATGACGAAGTTGATATCGAGACAACTGATGATAAGACGATGAACTGGGATCTGAAGGAAGAAAAGGTAGGATGTTTACTTCATTTTTAACTATTAGTTGGCTGTAAAATTAAGAATGGTTTACTTTCACATATTATTCAATGAGAGAAATTATTTGAAAGGGGTGGACAATTTTCATCAGAAGGACTGTTTTTGGTTCATTATTTGCAATGTGTAATCAGTATGATTGATTGGTCAATGACTAACACTTTTGACCCCCTTCGTTGTTCACGTTTTGGAATGTATAGAATTACAAAACACATCAAATTTTACAATATTATTTAATATAACCTTCCAACTGATAGAATATCCAAATCATCGAAACTAATTCTATATGAAATTTAAAAAAATGGTAGGGTCAACAAAGGCGTTATGTATAGACCATGGATATTGTGGCAGATATAGTTACATAGTCACAAAATGTTGATATTTAGAATGCCAGCTTTGAATATATTCAGTTGATTCGAAGTTGACTTGAAGAGCTTGCATTTTTGGAGTTGAAATGAAATGCGTTTGACTGAAATTCAATTTGGCTTTTAAGGATGCCACCCTGTCGGAGTAAATTAGAATTTATTACTACAAAACGACTATGAAACTATGTTTCTTTAAAATTTTTCACTGAAAAATATATGGGTGCTCTCTATGTGAATAGATTGTTGAACATTATCATAAGATTCATAGCTACTATTTTGAAACAACCAGAAGTTGAAAAATGCTGATAAACCGTATCTGAATGATAATTATCAATTTTTTTACCGCGTGATTAACAATAAAATGTTAATGAAATTTGATCTAGCCTAATTTATGATATAATGCAAAAATAGAAGTGGTGTAAAGATATTGTGATTTTAATTCAATTTTCACACTATATCTATCTTATGCGAGAGGGTGAAAATTCAATAAGAATTTACTAACATTGATTTGGCCGCAAAAGGAATCATTCAAATCATATTGCATATAAAGTGAGAGGGGCGCTACCAGTGTAAAAAATAAATTACGTTAATCTATGAAGCGAAACAGAGGGGTACTTTAGAGTAGGGTTACGCCTCGAGAGGAGGAAAATCACAGTGGTGATGTGAAGGTGATTTAATTATTGGTATTCCACGAGCAGGACAGATAAATTGCATGAGTTTCAGTTCTCCATTTATATTTTGTTGACTATTACCTCTGTTATCCTGTCTTGTTTTGTGGAATATTTCCCGAATAAACTGTTACATCACTTGTCAAACTGATTTAGAATGAAATTGCCATAGATTCGAACTGTCAGTGACGGCTCGTCAGGGTCGGCAGGGTCGGCCGGGCCGACCCAAAAATTATCGGGAAATAGAAAATAATTCTAGATATTCAATTCATTCAAACTCAATCGGAGTTATCGATTTCGATATCCAAATTCCCTCGGTAATGAATATTTCCACTCAGAACAGGAAAATATAGCTTATACCGGCTAATATTTTCTTACGGACCCACCTAATATTCGATTTCCAAAGCATCCAGCGTTGTTATTCCCTTTCATAAATTGTAACAAACCACAATCGTAAATGGTTACTTTTCGTAACATCACCCCAAACAGGTTATTCCAGAATTGTACGTAACACCGTAACATTAGGTCTGAAATGTAACACAAATGTTACAATTATACAATTGCAACCCCTGGAATGTCACTGAAAGCATCTCATCACGTTAGGTCGGCCAAGAGCCGATGGCGGAACCAGCGCTACCGAGAGCGCTACGTAAAGGAAAAGATACTACGACATACGCCCAGAATACGACCACTCAATAGAACGGCACAACAATTCGATGTAAGGTCGCTTCCCAATACACAGGGTCGGCTGGCCGGTTATCGTATTGCAGAGCGTCAAGCAGCAACTTTCCACAGTTTATTTCAAATATTTGATAATTAAATGAATGGTTAATTTATGTATTTATTTATATTTTTATTAAATTATGAGACATTATGTCTTAATCAGAAAAGAACTCATTTATGCCGTTCGATAGTAGCTATTGATTTTCAGATCATGAAAATATAATTAATATATTCAAATGAATGGTTAATTATAGGACATTACGTCTCAATCAGAAAAGAACTTATTTATGCCGTTCGATAGTAGTTAGGTATTGATTTTCTGATCATGAAAATATAATTAATATATTCCTAACTTCGAAAACATCCTGATTTCAAAAGTTCTGTAATTTTGAGGGAGAAAATTCGCGAGGAAATAAATAATTCTGCGTGCTTTTCTTGGGAAATAGACGAAACAACGGATGTTAAATGTTTTTGTCAGATGTCAGTAATTTTCCGCTTCGTTCGAGAAGGTAAAATATCCGAACGATTTTGGGGTTTTTTCGATGTTAGTAAAGGTCGAACCGCGAATGATATTTTCAATACCTTGTTGGACAATTTTAAAGATTTCAATTTAGCGACTAAATTAGTAGGTCAAACATATGACGGGGCAGCTGTGATGGCGGGGGAAATTAATGGGTTACAAGCGCGAATAAAAACAATTGCTCCTCAAGCACTATTCACGCACTGTTATGCACATAAATTGAATTTAGTGTTACAAGATTCGACCAAGAAAATCAATGAGTGTAGCGTGTTTTTTTCGAATCTTTCAGGATTTTCGTCGTTTTTCACTAAATCAAGTAAACGCACTAATATTCTAGACGAAATTTGCAAAAAAAGATTACCCTCTAGCTCGGAAACTCATTGGAATTTCAAATCTCGCGCTGTAAAAACAATATTCGATAAGAGAGAAGAATTAATTGAAGTTTTTGATCATATCAGCGACAATTTAGATGAATGGGATGATATTACAATACGTGAAGCTACCGGTCTGAGGAAAATGTTGAATGATTTCGAATTTTTGTTCATTCTCCACTCTTTTAATTTAAGTTATCAGATATAACTTATTGCAACGCCAGAATCACTTCTTTATTATCGACTCTGAAAAAATTTCGCACAGAAGATGAGTATTTCATTCGCTTATATTCAGAAGTAGAAAAACTCCCAGAAGTAATGCCACCGAGTGCTAGACGTCGAAAACGTAAAATAGATTCCGAAATTCAGCTCACGGATAATTCCTCAATGAAACGGCTTTTTTGTGAAATTCTGGTTTAAAGACATTTCATCACTTCATTTTTTGGAACTAATGAATTTTAATAAATTTGATATATACGTTCGTAATTTTCCGGAGTGTGGCCGACCCACATCTCGAGGGCACGAGCCGTCACTGCGAACTGTGTAAGATGCATAGAAACTATGCATCTATGAACAGAACAATTATCGCAATGCTGTTTCGCTTCCTACAATGCAATTATCGCTGTAATTTTCGATAATTGTTCTCCATATACATAGAATTTTTGACAGGAGGGAAATATTCCCCCGAATTAGACTCGTGCATCAAAATGAAAAAAAAATTGAAAAACTGTATTCGGTCATTTTCATTTTTGGAGAAAGAGCCCTCCACCTTCGGTGTCGGGCTCTTTCTCCAAAAATGAAAATGAACTCATGCAGTTTTTATGACAACACGCTGTCATGCAAAATAATCGGTAATTTTGATGCACTTGTGCTATTACTTACGATAATAGTTTTCGAAGAATTCCAAATATCGCTATTTTCTGCTGTAGAATTGAAGAATGTGATATTAGAGCTAAAAAGATCGATCTTATACAGCAACTCGTACCATTTATCATAATTCATTCCAAGTATACATACATACACTCGATTCCATAGAAAACTCTACGAAATAGGCAAGAATAACAAGGTCAGTTTATTCTGGGTTTCCAGTCACTCGGGAATTGAAGGAAATGAAGAGAAACATTTGCCAAGAAAGGGGCCAAACATTGGCTTAAAATCTTTCTGTGATATCAGTAAATGTTTTAGGAGAAGGAAAAAACCAAAACAGATACACTCTGGTGCAATCTATCTGGGTTGGATCATTCCAAAAACTTTTTCAAAACTGTAATATTGCGAGATCTAAGAATTATTTGGATCTTAGCAAGAATATACTACTCCTCCTTACTGGATTACAAATTAAAGAGTGTTGCCGCCTCAGGAAGGCAAGGGCGTTGATCTTTTTTTTTTCTCGGGGAAATGAAATGTGAGAAAGAAAGGTTTGATAACGAAGTTCGAAGCAGAAATGACTCATCCGATATTTTTCTGCCGTGTCGATTTTAAAGAAAAGTGAAAAAATCATTGCTTCATATTATGGAAAAATTTTCGTTTTTCGCCTTTGGGAGAATTCTGAAATTTTATATTTTGCAAATCTTGGGGGGAGTCATTACTCCCAGTATGCCGCCCTCCATTTCTACGCCCTTGACTGGAGCTGTAAAATACAACAAGTAATAGCGAGAACAGCTCTATTGGGGAGGGGGTTACAATAGACCTGCGCAATGAAACTCTATTCAAATCTACAATATATCACCATGCTGTATAGAATAATCATCTTCTGTGAGAATATCGGCCTCAAGTAAGTAGAAGCAGAATAAGCTGAAAAATACTTTGGAATCATTTAAAGAATCCTTGAAAATAGATCGACTGAAGACCTGACCAGTGAAGAAAAAAAATTAGATTACTATATATCATCGATTTTTCAACAATCGGACGTATCTACAAATTTCTGAATTTTTAGTTAATTGACTATAAATATCTAAGCATGAGTCTCTAACAGTTCAACAATCTTCATTCCATCAGAAACCCAAGGAAAAATTGAAGAAACGTACCTATCTTCTCCAATAGACCATAAGGTTGTGGTGTTATGTTTTGGATTGATTGCATTTTGTCTTTGAAATAAATAAAAATGATTTCCTTTAATTGATTATATTGAGCAATAATGAGCAAAGCCCTGACGTGACGTGAGCGCTTGTTCATTCATGCGTCATTTGTTTTTCTTTATACAGGGCATCCCAGGAGTAACTGTACATACTTTAACCAGAGGTAGAAGGCCTAGGTGAGTACGGATTGACTGCAAAAAATTGATTTCTACCTTTCCCAAGAATTTTCTTGGTTGAGTTTGCATATTCATGGGAATAATTGAGCCATCATCAGAACTAAACATACAGGCGAAATTTATTGAAACTTGGGATGTAATTGACACATGCCGAGGTCGAGTCAGAGAGATATTAATTATTTCAATATTCCAGGACCGGGCTCATTATTTCTCATTTAAACATCCCTTCGATAAGTTTGGTTCTGATGATGGTTCCATTATCTCCATGAATAGGCAAACTCACCCTGTAGGTTTCTGAGGAAAGGCAGAAATAAATTTTTTGCAGTCAATCCGCACTCGACTAGTCCTACAATACCTCTGGTGAAAGTATGTACAGTTACTCCCGGCACACCCTGTATACGTGAAAAATTTCAACTCGATCGGATTTGTAATCACGGCAATATTTTACTGTTCCAATATTTCTCGAGACCTGTGCAGTTTCGAAAATGACAAAAAACAAAATTTCGAACAGACATCTTTGCGGAATATTTGCCTATTAATGAACTTACCCGGAAAATTTCAACAAATACTGATAATTTTGAGTTTCTGAGTTCTTCTGTTCGAATATTGTCGGCCAGACGGTCATAATTGAATTTGTGGATGTTAAGAGGGATTACCACCAAGTGCCTTTCCGCGTATCGGTCCAAGTTTGGTATCCATTCATTTATCCTCTGACCAAAATTTGTACGGTGTACGAAGTTGGACCGGGTTTTTCACCATAATTTGACCCCCCTTTAACTTTGTTACTAGAAGAGGTACAAAAAAATGTTTTCTACAAAAGTTTCACGAAGTAAATTCTAACAGAAACAGAAATTCCATCAAATTTGTATGAAAAAACCAAAAGTTCGAAAAGCGTTCTGGAGTTATGGCGCTTCAGGCGTTCTGGAGTTATGGCCGAAAAAAGACACAATTTAGTTTTTCAGTGCATCAGTTGAAGAATATTTTTTTTCGTTCATAACTGCAGAACGCCTGAAGCTATCGCTTTGCGACCTTTTGGTTTTTTCATACAAATTTGATGGGATTTCCGTTTATGTCAGTTCTTAAAACACAATTTGATTTTTCTCAGTGCATCAGTTGAAGAATATCTTCTTTCGGCCATAACTCCAGAACGCCAGAAATTATCGCTTTGCGACCTTCAGGTTTTTTCATGCAAATTTGATGGAACTTCTGTTTCTGTTGAGAAAATCCTATCATTACATTTGAAATTTCGGAGTAAAATGAACAAAACAATGAACTTCTGACTTAGCGCCCCCTATCGAAAGCAGCAAAAACAAATTCATCATGACTATATTTTGTCCTCAATCAACAAGATATTATCTTTCAGACGAGATCTAATTTGCTCGAAAATGTTGAGCCAAACTGAAGTTACAGGCGTTTCAATCAGTCAGATTTCTCCCTTTCACTTACCCTTATTTGATGTCGTAAAATCGAAAGTGACAATTCAAAAAGGTAGAGAATTTTCCAAGGATTACAGTGATGATATTTTTTCTTCAACTTCATATGAAACATTTTCGAGTAAAATTCATTTTTCTACTCGGCGGTAGCTATTACGCCCCCTAGCGGTAGAGATATGAACTTCAAAACAATTTCCAGTGTGTTCTCTTGTACACTTTAGTGGTAAAATTTTTTACCGCAAGTCTCTACGATGAGTGGATCCTGAGATATAGCCGCTTACCTCGCTTATTTGCCCACCCTGTACATTATACTTATCATCTATTCTTCAGCGAAAAACGAAAAGTTACCGAAACATTTTTTGTTCATTCGCAAATTAAAAATATTTACTTTCTAGATTCTTATTGTTTATAGAAAATATGTGAAAACTCCATAAAAATCGTTGATTTGTAAGAAGAAATATCTCTAATTTCGTTTTGAGCTTAGCAGCCACGTAGTGGTGTTCCCTCTCAAGACCATTCTAGACCCAAAACTCGAAAATTATAGACATTGTAACGGAATAATCGAGTGCGCTCAAAAATGTTGGAACCTCTTTATACCAATATTGTCATTCATTTTGAATATACGTCTATTGTTTTCAGAGCAATTACCTATTCCATACATCTCTGGAATTTGCTATTATGAGTAGATGAGTTAATGGGATAATATATTTGTTTTATTACTTAACAGTTCCGTTGAGCACAAGTGATGGACGATTAACTAAAGTGGTCAATGTGATTAAGATATTATATTTTATGGGTGTGTTCGATCGACCGATATTAACAATGCCCGGTTGTAAATATAGCTCTTGAACAAACTGAAGGCCCTAGAAGGTGTGTTGAAGTCACCCTTCCCTCATTTAAAGCGCAGGTCTTTTTAATCAAATGTAATCTAATACAAGAGGCGTTCTGGTGCTTACCACGTTGAAGCAACCTTTCAGAAAGATTAAAAGTAAATATTTGAGGAGGCTTGTGTTTTTCAAAATTGCATTTGAATAATTTATTTGAATATCTGTAATTCTGTAGGTATATATTCCCGATAAATATTTGACTTCGCATATGACAGAGCGTAAATATAATATCAAGATTGACACCACATACTCCAATTGATTAAATCAGATAGGTTCTTCCATTTCTTTGAGGTGAAATCTGTGTTGACACTCGACTAAGGAAAAATGCCGTATTTTTCATTCCATTTCCACCTTCTCCCTGTTAATTTTATCACTCTTTTTTTCTTGAAATTCATGAACCAAGAATCATGTGAACGTTTGGATCAAAATCAAATGTTTTTGTGTTTTTTCTGCTCCTGAGTAGGAGTTTAAAATGGGGAAAATTACCCTGTTTTATTATTTTAACCTGATGTCTACCGTAACTATGAGTTTTTTCGATTCAGCGATAAAGCTTGTCATTTGATATAAACGACGATATCATCTACCTGAAACATTTAAAAAATGAATGGATAATTGAAGGACTTCAACAGAAAATAATGCACCAAAATCTGTATGAAATAAGCTATTGTATGATAGGATCGTAAAATAAAATCATAGCACGATCTCTATACGAAGGTAATGAAGCCTACAAAGTCGTGTTTTGAAAGCATACAGATAAAATCGCAGGTCTGAAGTTATTGAATAATTGATGCTACTGATAACTGGCCACATTGTTACTTTCATAACTGATACCACAAATAGATATCCATGTTGGACCATTTAATACTTACTATTTTAATAATTGCCATTCAATTCGAATAATAGAATCGAAAACTGAACAATTTCATTAGTATACTTTCATTTTATACTATAGAAATACCATGTTCATTGTTAACAATTGATTCTGGATAATTCAAGTTGGGTCTCTATTGATTAGAATAATAATTTCTGTTGGACAGCAGTAGGAGATTATGATAATGATCAATTCCGTTCAATATAGATTCGGTCTAATTGATAATTATAGTTTTAGTATTCGCATTATGTCGAATTCATCATGTTTGGATTAGACCGGTGCTGGGCTTTTCTATGTAAATGCACCAATCAGAAGGGAAAAGAAGAACATGTCTATAGAACATTTCTAAAGGGTGTTTTTTTAGAGCTATAGAAGTTTAAATTGCAATAAAATAACGATGGATTATTCGATTGACATAAATTTTATTTATTCCCAAGATAATCTTGTGGCATTAGATTTTAAATATGATTTCTGGCATATGACCGCCACGGCTGGCTCGGATGTAGTCCAATTTGGACGTCCAATTTTCGATTACTTTTTCCAACATTTGTGGCCGTATATCGGCAATAACACGGCGAATGTTGTCTTCCAAATGGTCAAGGGTTTGTGGCTTATCCGCATAGACCAATGACATAGCCCCACAGAAAATAGTCTAGCGGTGTTCAAGATCTTGGTTGTCAATTCACAGGTCCAAAACGTGAAATTATACGGTCACCAAACGTGTCTTTCAATAAATCGATTGTGGCACAAGCTGTGTGACATGTTGCGCCGTCTTGTTGGAACCACAGCTCCTGGATATCATGGTTGTTCAATTCAGGAATGAAAAAGTTAGTAATCATGGCTCTATACCGATCACCATTGACTGCAACGTTCTGGCCATCATCGTTTTTGAAGAAGTACGGACCAATGATTCCACCAGCTCATAAAGCGCACCAAACAGTCAGTTTTTCTGGATGTAACGGTGTTTCGACATACACTTTAGGATTAGCTTCACTCCAAATGCGACAGTTTTGTTTGTTGACGTAGCCATTCAACCAGAAGTGCGCTCCATCGCTAAACAAAATTCACTTATGAAAATCGGGAACAACGGCAATCTCATTTTGGGCCCATTTGACGAATCTACGCCTTACTTCATAATCTCACTTGATTCATGATGAATTGCCAAACCAAACTGAGAATAAATCACTTGACAACTATTAAATCGGACGCCATCTTGAACAGTAATGCTAACTCAAAGTTATATACCTCGAAAAAAAACACCCGTTATTTTGAAATATTCAACTGAAAAACCCGTGAATGTCACATCATGGTTTATTATTTCCTTTTTTATGACTTTTGAAGGAATCGTATAATAAATACGAATATAATTCGAATAAAACATTCAAATATTCAAAACTCAAAAACTATTCGGTTAAAAATAATGCATGCATGCATGAGGCTTGACTAGTTGCCTTTGAAGGTCATATATCTTTAGCTCCCTTAGTTTTTGGTGTTTTCTTCATCTTTTCATATTTTTTTTGGCCAGATATTCTCGAATATTCATCAGTTCAATTTTTTCCTACCAAAATATTGAAAATATTGGTCCAAGACGACAAAAAAAATATATATGCAAAGAAAATGCAGTAGAACTATTCTAATTCTATTGCAGCAGGGACCAGGGAATGTCATAAATGGGGCTAGAATACTCAAACCCTGAACTTTCAGTGCAGAGTCTATATCACCATTATGAAATTTGATGTCTTGATATTAAGGATCAACGACCCAAGACAAACATTCAAGTTGTCTTGGAATTGAGCTGTTATTTTGCGACTGTACAGGAGTACGTGTCTTGTTTGGCGATATAAAAAAGCAATCATGTACAAAATCAGCCTCGGTATCGACTGTTACGATGTTACCGGAGGGACACATTTACTCGTCTGACATACCCACCCTTAGGAATAAGAACTCATTTAACTTGGAATGTGTATTTATTGTATTATCGGCGCAACTAATGGTGTATCACATTACTTTTTCAATTTCAAGAATTCTCTTTCGACTTTGAATTCAACACGCAAGTTTCAATTTCAGCGTTTCAGTTGTTTAACGACTGTTCGAGAGTTTTTCGTTATTCTAGTTTTTATTTCCACAGTTAAATATTCAGGACATGAACAAAAAATTGGACAGAACTTGAGTCGCTTCTTCAAATTCGTGTAATTTTTCAATAAATTCCGCTTGAATCTTCAAACAGTTGCTGATATATCGACTTAGGTCGAAAGCGAGGGGCGAACAGATACCCCAAATCGGCCCAAGTCTGTACAATGACTGACCAACGACTTCCCATTACTTCCCGATGACTTCCCATGACTTCACGATTTCAATGATTCTCTATGATTATGATTATCCTTAATTCCGGTTGATATCGAATTATATTATTTTTTTTTAATAAAAAGTGAAAATTACTTTTTGAAAATAACCCTTCAATGCGTGGTTTTTTATAAATCGAACTCTGATCTGAAACATGTTGAGGTGTCAACTTCGTATCTTGCCTCTAGGAGTTCTGGAGCCTCGAGAAAATTATGAATTATTTTTTTGGAAAATTAAAATTTATAATCTATAATAATTTCCGAAATAATGGACTAATCGTCCAACTGTCATTATTTTTTCTTGATCTACGTCACTATATCAATTAAAAGAATGGTATGAAGTCACCATGAAGGAACTTTCACTTTTCTTCAATTTTTTAAAGTCGAAGTATTGCAAATTCGAATGAAATTTTTCAATATAAAAGTTTCGGGCGATAATGCAATTTTGCCAAGTAGGGATTGCTACCGATTTTTCATAGACCTCAAAGTTTGAGAGGAAACTGAACTCAAAATTTTGAAAAAAAAACCAGTAAAATTTGAATCTTTATATAAAAATCCTAAAATATTTGTCACAGACCCCTCAACTAAAAACGGTTTTCAAAGATCGAACTCTGATATGAAATATGATGAGAATTCAAGTCCGTATCTTGGGTCCAGGAGTTGAGGCAGCCTCGAGAAATTTATTCATTTTTATTTTGAAAATTTCAGTTTGTGACTTATAATTTCTGAAATAATGAACTAATAGCCCAACTGCCAGTATTTTTGTGATCCATGTAATCATTTCAATTGAAAGAATGGTATGAACTTTATGATTTATGGTAAAAACGTGATACCTTCGATACAATATCGATTAATCAAATTGTTGAATCGAAATACAAAATGTCAGAAGGACTTCATATTTATTTCGACAGTTTTCTATTTGTCCAATTCATGAATCAATAGAATATAAGTCGGATAAATGCATGTTTACGAAATGATTAACACTTGGTTCTATTTTCTCTTCGTTGCTATTATCCTTATTCAACAAACGAGGGATCTAGATTATTTTGATCTGTCCCATTGAAATCTTTCTAGATCTCCTCGATTTGTCCCATTAAAATCGTTCCTGTTAATCTGAAAATAATCAATGCAATGCTCTCATGCGTTTAAAAGTAAGTATGATCTGCTACACAAGTGCTACCATATTATTATCCCTAATCCCTTATGAGTTGAACGGTAATGGGAAGGGGAAAAGCTAACTTTTCCGAGTGCACAGGGAGTTTACAATGATACGGTTCCCTTGGTTACATCCCTGTTTACGTAACATATTTTGTTGTGGTAGCTGTCCCACTAAAGGGTCTTTGCAGATCAGACGATTAGGAACGACTGATATTTTGGTGCAGCGACAAATTGTCCTTTTTAAGGAAAGCTTACCTGATTTATTTTGATAAGATCATTATCTCCAATACCATTGATCAATTTATTCCGAGAAAAATAATGCCCTTGCAATTCAGGATAGACTAGACACTAATGGGGATCTTCTCCAAGACTCTAAAAATTATATTACAACAATTAAAACAATGGTAACTTTAACATAGAATCTTATTAACCTATCGAAATACACAGGTGTTTTGAATGCACTGGATTATATACCAATCAATAGTTACTACAAAAAGTAAGCAACTGATGTGAGAATGTAAATAATGAATGAGAATAAGAAACACTCCGCCAATGAATTTTAGACTTTTTGAAAGGGAATAATAGTCATGTAACTCAATAAAAACTTGTAAATTATAAAGAGGTTTACAAAAATGGGGTATGTTCTTTGAGTGTCATAGAATTAACTCGTTTCCGGGCCATTTTTTCTGAATTTATTTATATATTGTGAATTAGGTATGTATATATCTATAAAAATGTTCGAAAAATTCCTGCCTCGAATTTTCCACGAAAAAAGTTGAAATTATAATATGTGCCAAATATGGCATAACACGCGTTTGAGGAAACTAAAACATTTTACTTGTTCATATAAGTTTATTAGAAATGGGTTGTAATCCAGTGAAATAAAAGACATTACATATTTTCATTTCAAGTGAAAACGTCGAAAACAATTTCGGTCCTTGTTGAAACATAATGTAACATTGCATTCTTCACTTGTGACTTTGATTTGCAATCGGGATATTCATCTCTGTCAATCTTCGTACCATTCAGAAAAATGTCTTATATTTTCTCAACGTATTTCTGGGTCAGGTATCTGTGAGAAAGGATTTTTTCAATCCAATTGTGCCTGCAGTGGAAAACTAGCCACTAGATTTTTGGGTTAAAATTGTTCTTCTTCACAATATCCAACTAGTGCAGCACATTATATCCAGGAAATGGAAAAATGAAATTTGGCGATTTAAGCCTTTATTGCGAACTGTTCCGAATATGGCACAAGTAAACAAATGACTTTCATTAAAAAAAACGAGAAAGGTGGAAGGTATTTCTTCACAGGAATCGAAATGAGAATTACCTACTGTATAATGAATATTTTTTGTTTGACTCAAATCCTATTTTCAATGTTTTTCGACCACCAAAACAGGTGTAAGCCATCAGATGGCGGCAAAAACGCCAAGAAGCGAGTGTGCCGAATATGGAACATAATGCGTTTACGCTTTTGATCTAATTCAACTTTTCGAAAATTGCTGCAAAGGATATGTTTCAAATTTGCTACAGTATGCCGTCAGGGGTTAAGCTATGACATCTTAAGTTTAATATTACCCACATATCAGTTGAAATGTAAACCTAATGAAATCACAGCGCGGAGAAACAATTTTGGACATTCAGATTTACCATTATTTCGAAATAATGGAAAAATTCTTCCGTCTCGTTGCTTTCTGTTAAGCTGGCGTAGCATCCACTTTGAGTATAAGATTATGTTTCCGTCGTTCTCCGAAGGAGGCCATCAAAAATCCCTGTTTCGTCGCTTCAATTCCATGACGCGGGCCGAAATTCCCTTATTTTAGCCTTCAAATTATTCAGTTCCATTCGAAAAGTGTCGAATTCGAGTTACATCAAGAAAATAGAGGCTATCTAGAAGTTCAGTGTTTAGCGAATCTCGAGAAGGTAAAAAAATCTTTGTTGCGTCGAGCGCTAAACTCATCCAATGAATACTAAATGAACCTTGAAGAGTGATAATATGTTGTATTTACCCGTGTTTAATTAAGGGAGTTTCCAGACTTGGAGGGTCGAAATGAACAACATATCCTTCGCTACTGGAACACTTCAGATTGAATTAATTCTCAATTGGTATAAGGAGACGCAGATATAAGTTGAATGTTTACTGCTCCATTCGAGTTGAGCATCAGAAAGTATGATTACCAAACATTGAAGTGTTGGAGAAACATTTTTCTCTATTTCAGTATCGTAATGAGTTCATTACAGTACTAAAAACAGTGCTGTAATGAACTTATTACAGCCTTGTTTTCAGTGTCGATTTCAGAGGAAAGTAAAATATTTATTGATTCATTTTATGAAAAAAATTTCGTTTTTCGTCTTTGCGAGAATTCTGAAATTTTAATTTCTCCAAATCTTGGGGGAAGGGTGTTCAACTGCTCCCAGTACCCTCATTTCTACGCCGTTGACCTTATGGAATTCAAGAAGGATATCGAAATAAAAATTGAGAAAAGCACTGACGTGAAGTCAAGAGCTTTAGAGCGCTTTTAGAAAAAAACATAAACCCATATTAGTTCTGAGGTCTCCAATAACTTAATATCCTGAAAACTGTGAGGAATTTGAATTACCCGAAAAATTTGGAGAAATATCGTTGATGGAAAGTTTAATCGTATTTTGAAGACGATTACAGACCTGTCCGCCTCCAACAGTTCCCGAAAAATGCTGCTTTTTTTCGAAATTCTTGAAAACTACATTTCCAATATGAAGAAGAACCTATCCACAGTCAGGAAAAAAATAAGAGAAGCAGTTTATTGTCTTTGCTTTCCTGTTAGGGGTGTGCCCCATCCATCAGAAATTATTAATTCCAACATAGGATGTTCTGTACATTTTCCACTGAATCCAAGGGTAGATCCACCTGCCTAAGCCGATAGCCGTGAAGAGTGTAAACACAGGGGGATGATTATATAGTTCTTACGAGTAAATGAAAAGCGATTATAATGAACTGGATGGCACAATGAGATTTAGCGTTTGTTTAATACGACAATAGATTAAAATTACAACGTTTCTATAGGCGTATGAATATTTAAAAGGACCGAACTGAGTTTAGACAATGGCAGTTTTGAATTAACATGGCTCTCAGTTCCTGACTGTGCCGCTGGCAAGACGAAAAATATCTACCGAACATGCTTCCTCTATTCAATCAATGATCATCCCTCGGATCTGGTCTTTTGAATTATTAATTGGCGTATCTACTAGCGGATCAATTGGGTTGGATCTCTCTTGAGTTATTTCTTTTAGAATATTTTCAAAACATCACAGTAACATACACAATAAACTTTGCAGGAAAAGTCTACGTAAGGATAATGACTAACATTAAATCGTTAGTTTCTATAGGTATACTGAGAAATTCTCAGAAGTTTTATGTTCATCAAAGGTATATGAAAGATTCTTATCGAAATGAAGTACCAGAAATAAATTCTACGTATCCGCTTCTCGGCACTTGGAAGTCTTTCTGAAAAATAAAAGATTTTTTACAGTTATAATGTGGCAAATGAATATATTTTTGCTCCATTTTCCCCTAAAGACCTTATTTTACCCAATTATGACAGGCCAATTGAAAAGTCGCCGGTCTACCATATTAAAACATATTTTTTTGGCAAAATTCGATTTTATTATTCAACATAGTTGCCTTCGAGGGCGATACAGCGATTATAGCGATCTTCCAACATTTTGATACCATTTTTGTAGTACAATTCGTCTTTCGCTTCAGAATAGGCATCAGTTTCGGCGATTACTCCTTCATTGGCGCTAAATTTCTTCCCAGCGAGAATTCTTTTGAGGTTTGAGAACAGGAAAAAGTCGCTAGGGGTCAGATCTGGCGAATACGAAGCCCAATTCATGCAATTTTGCCATTGTTTTCATTGATTTATGTCAAGGCACATTGTCTCGATGAGACAGCACTTTGTTTTTCTTCAAATGAGGCCGTTTTTTGAAGGTTTCATCCTTGATAATAACGCTATATAATAATCACTGTTGATGGTCTGGTCCTTTTGGAGGTAATCAATGAAAATTATTCTTTGCGCATCCCAGAATACTGATGCCATATCCCTGCCAACTGACTGTTATGTTTTCCTCGCTTTGGATTCGGTTCATCGTGTGCAGACCACTCAGTTGACTGTCGATTGCTCTGGAGTGAAATGATTGAGCCATGTTTCATCCATTGTCACATATCGACGCAACAATTCAGGTTTATTGCACTTAAACAACTTCCAACACTGCTCAGAATCAATAACATGTTGTTGCCTTTGATCGATTGTTAGCTCGCGCGGCACCAATTTTGCACACAGCTTTTTCATGTACAAATATTGGTGAATGATATAATGTACACGTTCAGATGATATCTTCACAATGTCTGCTATCTCGATCAACTTCACTTTAAGATCATTCAAAATTATTTCGCTTACTTTTTACTCAACATACCAATCAATGATGGTTGATTCTCCTGGTGCAGAGCCCGGAAACTCTTCATCAAGCCAAGATTCTGCTTGAACTATATTTTTTCCCTTCGAAATGCAATATTTTATCAGCACACGAAATCCTTTTTTTTTCCATCTGTTTTCAAATAACAAAAGTAGCTACACTTACAACGCGATATCTCACAAACTAATGGTCGGACTGCTGTTAAATTTTGACACCTATCGTTGGAACTAACCTAAAATCATACGGATTTAATACTAGCTCTGCCATCTGTGCATAAGAACGGGGACTTTTCATTTGGCCTTATAGGTGATACCTAAATTATGAACATTCAGAAGAAAAGAGAAAAAATTAAAAGTAATTCAGTGATTGTAGGAGTGAAGAATATTTGAAATGAATGATTTGTAGCGAATATTATACACCAATAGAGGGTTCTGGAATTTCATCAAGAATAACAGAAAGCATGAAATAATAAAAGATAATTAGTAATCCATAAGTATTGAAGACGGTGGCAAAAGTTGAAACAATTATTTACACGATAAGACAAGGCAAAATGACTTGGTGTTTGGTTGATTGTTTGCAAAAAGGATTGAAATAATTAAAACATCTTGGAGAAGAAAGGAAATTAAAAAAAAAACGTTCATATTATTGAAGGAAGCTACCTAGGATGTCAGTAGTTTTTTTACGAAGTATTTTTCTTGGTATCATATGTAGAGAAGAAAAAGCAAAATC
The DNA here is from genome assembly GCF_914767665.1 of Harmonia axyridis. Classification (NCBI taxonomy): domain Eukaryota; kingdom Metazoa; phylum Arthropoda; class Insecta; order Coleoptera; family Coccinellidae; genus Harmonia; species Harmonia axyridis. The sequence goes on from NC_059508.1 coordinate 7,611,069, forward strand.
AAAAAAACTCGATTTTTGATTGATTGTTTGTGAAGAAAAATTGTATGATTAAAACATATTTAAAAAGAAGGAAATAACGAAAGGAAAAACGTTTAGAGTATTGAATGAAGATAACCAGAATGCCAGTAATTTTTTCACCAAGTGTTTTTCATTGTATCATATGTCATCGACCGATATGGCAGATATGAATAATTCTTTTCCAATTTGGAACATAAGGCGTGATGCGGATCTACCACCTACTGTTTCCACAATTTAATTGACTGACTCAACCCCTCGAGGGACATGGTGAAGTCAGTAGATAAAATTCGAGCCGAGCTCTTATCATAAAAGAATTTCACGCATACAGCCATTGATTTGAATGGGAGACACCCTTATGTTAACTACGTTTATATGGTATCGATTTACGTGACAGATAGCATGAATTATTGAAGAATATGCGCTGGTTGACGAAATCAAAATAAAGAATGGTAATTGTTCAAGTTTCCCGTGTTTCCTAGATTTTATTACAGCTGCAATTTGTTGTAGTGAATTGTTTTTGTTGTCCTTTCATGTGGTATTGAAGAAAAAACATCGTATTGGCTAAATATTCCGACAATTGCGTATCTTACTCTAAAATTTAAACTGTTATGAATACTCTGTTGGTCCGACTAGAAATATATGAAAAAATCAGCTTCCTTAAAGATATGTTACCCCTAAATCTTCAATGTCGTAGGTTTAACCTATAAAATTATATACTTATAGATAATTATAGCTTATTTTCGAAATTTTTGGAAATCTTTCACTGAAAACGATTTGAATATGGATCCATTACGACTGAGAATGACGACAACATCGTAAGATGATAAAAATTCTGAACCCTTCCTCATACCTAACAGGCAAAGTGAAAAGTCCCCGGTCTACCATAGGAAAACACATTTTTTTGGCAAAAGTCGATTTTATAATTCAACATAGTTCTCTTCGAGGGTGATACAGTGATTATAGCGATCTTCCAACTTTTCGATTCCATTTTTGGTGTTGAATTTATTTCCAGCGAGGATTCTTTTGAGGTCTGAGAACAGGAAAAAGTTGCTGGAGGCCAGATCTGCGAATACGGTGCATGCAGAAGCAATTCGAAGTCCAATTCATGCAAATTTGCCATTGTTTTCATTGATTTGTGACACGGGGCATTGTCTTGATGAAACAGTACTTTTGAGCCGTTTTTTAACGGTTTCATCCTTTGAACGACCCAATAACGCTATATTATATTCGCTGTTGATAGTCTGGCCGTTTTGGAGGTAACTAATGAATATTATACCTTGCGCATCTCAGAATACTGATGTCATAACCGTGCCAGCTGTGCTGTGTTTATCCTCGGTTTGGATTCGGTTCATCGTGTGCAGTCCACTCAGCTGACTGTTGATTTGACTCCGGAGTGAAATGATGGAGCCAATTTTCATCCATTGTCACATATATCGACGCAAAAATTCAGGTTTATCGCACTCAAACAGCTTCAAACACTGCTCAGAATCATTAACACGTTGCTTTTGATCGATTGTGAGCTCCGCGGCACCCATTTTGCACACAGTTTTCTCATGTACATATATTCGTGAATGATATAATGTTCACGTTCAGATGATATATTCATGATGTCTGCTATCTCGATCAACTTCACTTCACGGTCATTCAAAATTATATTGTAAACTTTTTTGATTTTTCCATCGGTGACAGCCTCTTTTGAGCGTTCACTGCGTTCGCCGTTTTCGGTGCTCAGTTCATTACGTTCAAACTTAGCATACCAATCAATGATGGTTGATTTTCCTGGTGCACACCCCGGAAACTCTTTATTAGGCTAAGATTTTGCTTCGACTGTATTTTTTCTCTCCAAAAAGCAATATTTGATCAGCACACGAAATTCTTTTTTTTACTTTTTTTTCAAATAACAAAAGTGGCTTCACTTTGAGCACGAAAATAGCCTAGAGAGATACACCCACTACTTAACCCAATTCGTGCTTATAGTAGCAGGTTCAAACCCTGCCACTACTGGGTTGAGGAATCATTGAATCTTAGTGATAACACAAACTTATAATATGGTGGTGTGAGAAAGCATTTCTCTAGGACAAAACTCTTCCGCCCACTTGAGTCAATCAAAATTGACCTCAAACTTACAACGCAATATATCACAAACTAATGGTCGGATTGTTGTCAAAATTTGACACATTTGAAGGTTGGTTTTATCTAGAAATCATTATGATTTAATACTAGCACCGCGATCTGTGCTTCAGACCGGGGACTTTTCAATTGGCCTAATATACAGAGTGTTCCTAAATTAGATCATTAAAAAATATGGACCCGCGAACGATTTTTTTCCGGAATGCAGGGTGTTTCTTGTAGTCCTACTTTTTTGATTATTGATTATACCGGTTTATCGAATTTTTATTAATTTATTCTACAGATTCGGTAAATTGTGAGTACTGAAACTTTTAAGTTATTTATTCATTACAGCTTACTAAGTGGATATTTATGGTAACCTGATTTTACTTGATTGACTGTTCTGGTAGTTAAGATTTCACCTTCGTAGAGAGGGCCGCTAGGAAAAAAATGATGGGTACTTGTCATCTTATTTTTTTATGTTTTATCTGAATCCGAGAGATTTCCCACATTTTTCCGAACACCTTGTATATTTTACATTTTAATGAATTCGATAACCTTCATCAATTGAAATTTATTCGATATCATATTTAATTATAGACTGTGTTGCTGAAATTCTAAGTTGAAATAATCTTCCACGATAGATACCGATAAAATCGATCCAGATCAGCGGTGCATGAGTTTCATTTAATTTCAGGCTCGACTAACAGCTACTTTAATTTTCGTGGGGATCTCGGTGCTGAAAAAAGGTCACCAGTTGACATTTGCAAATGTTTCGTAGGACACTATTAAGCCGTTTCTAGTTAAATAATATAACAAGCGAGTTGAATGTCTAGGGATTGCGTTTTACTCAGAGCTAGGGGAGGTGTTCCTGCCTGAACTGGTTTAGTTTTTGCGGCATTTGAATCCATTATACGATCTATAGGGTGGAACTCTCACTTTGATGTCTTCCATTGTTTGGAGAATTCATCTCGATGAATATCAAATGAAAAATACAGACAGTTGTAGAGAGGTATTCAAGAGAGAGATAATTTTGACTATAACGGCAGACTTTATTCTTACTTACGTCAATGGACTAGTTTTCATTTTTTTGTTAAGGATCAATTCTAAAAATTTAAGTAAAATGAAACAAAAATGTGGAAGAATCATTGAAATATCTCTAGAAATGAAAAAGTTATGGGACTTTGAAGTTGCGCTTGGAAAAATAATTTCATAGTCTAGTGTGTGACGTCACGCCACTTACACGAGGCGACTGGTATTCGCAGAGTGCTTACGAATTCATTGGTGTACAATCACTTGTGCCGCTCGTGTCGTGTTTTGTTCGTTACACGATGGCTGAAATAAACAAAAATCCTACAAATATTGTATTGTACCTATGTGTGCAAGCACAATTAAAAACCTCATAAATTGTTTTTTCATGTACCAAATGACATGAATCAAAGGAAGAATTGGTGCAAATTAATGAGGCGTAACTTAATTGGACCTAAAACTACTTCATATGTGTGTGAAGATCATTTTGATGTACCTATCAGTACTAGCTGTCTATTTCTGATAATAAAAATACTAAGGTGTAAGTTGGTTTGAAATAAGTTATTGAGTAAAAATAAATGTCCTTTCACGAAGCCTTATTCCATTATGGTGAGATAAAAACAAAGCTCGAGTTAAAACTACACTGTACAACTACAAACGGCGCGAGAGCCTTGGCGCGGCTAAGTATTTAAACGTAATTTATGGTGTAGCGATCACAGGCAAGTGGCGTGACGTCACAGACGAGTCGGAGATCAAAGACGTTCCGCGCTAAAATACGTAAATTTAAATAATCTATTTCTCAGTCATTTATTGATGGATTTTCAAAATTTTTTCACTGATTTATCAGTTTTGCTCTATATTTTGATTCTATCGTGTCAAATATAGTATTATCAACATCACTAAACTAGTCCATTACGTCCAACAACACCGTGATAAGTTTCTGAAAAATTCAAATAGTCACGAATATGATTCACGCGAGAAAAATAAATTTGCTATCCCTTCTGCAAGACTGAAGAAGTCCCAACAAGGTCCGAACCATACATCTCTAAAACTTTTTAACAAACTTCCAGATCATTACGAAAAATTGATCCCAGCTTTACTATTGGATCAAACAGTATACATGTTGAGCGATTTCTTGAATGACTCAATGTATTATTGAATCATTTTTGTTCATATGTGTATTTCTTAATATTGCGATATTTTGTGAAAATTTGTGGTTACATATTATGATGTTTTTATTTATTAATTGACTATCAATACTATTCATTAATGGTTCAAGATTTTTTTATTGACAAGCAATGTAAATTTTTGATGACAAATATTCGTACATGTTAGGATTTCCTTGTGAGCAAATAAATATTATTATATATTATTATTATTATATTGAATGTCGGTTTTTGAAATTTCTATGTTTTTGTTGCATTTTTCATATCTAATGTTAATCGACGTCATTCTTCTTCTTCTGTTCGTGCCTTATCCGTCATCGGAGGAAAGCGATCACATTTTTAATTGTATCAAAATTCAAGATGAGACCATTTTCAACTATGGGTCTAATATGAAAACGATCACACTGTTCGAAAAAACAAATAGATAACTTATACCTTTTCTTCATCTTGCCCCATTATTTTCAATAATAAACTTTTGGAATCGTTTGTGAAAAAATTGTTTAGCCTGACGACTCTGACAGTTTAACAGTTTACGGTTTGGAATATGTATTATGCAAAAATCGATTGAAAAAATCAGTCCGTCCATCATCCAGAGCATTGCTCGGAAATTTTGATCGTTAATTTTATGATTCTTAATTCAAAAATCGGTTGCTTTATCTCATTGTTCCTCCTAGCTCGAGATTATGAGCCATAAATTTCCAAGAGAAAGAATTAAAACACACTTAAATAATTAATCTTTCAGAAACTATTGCTAGACAAAAACAATAACAGGCCAATTGAAAAGTCTCCGGCCTACCTTAGTAAAACACTTTTTTTTTTTGCAAAATTCGATTTTATTATTCAACATGGTTGCCTTCGAGGTCGATACAGCGATTATAGCGATCTTCCAACTTTTCGATACCATTTTTGTGGGACGATTGGTTTTTCGCTTCATAATATGCCCCAGTTTCGGCGATTACTTCTTCATTGGTGCTAAATTTCTTTCCAGCGAGGATTTTTTTAAGGTCTGAGAACAGGAAAAAGTGGCTGCAATTCGAAGCAATGTTGCCATTGTTTTCATTGATTTGTGACAAGGCGCATGGTCTTGATGAAACAGCACCTTTTTTTCTTCAAATGGAGATCAGAATACTGATGTCATAACCTTGCCAGCTGACTGTTGTGTTGTTCCTCGCTTTGATTTCAGTTCATCATGTGCAGTCCACTCAGCTGACTGTCGATCGGACTCCGGAGTGAAATAATGGAGCCATCTTTCATCCATTGTCACATATCGACTCAAAAATTCAGGTTTATTGCACTTAAACATCTTCAAACACTGCTCAGAAACATTAACACGTTGTTGCTTTTGATCGATTGTGAGTTCGCGCGGCACCCATTTTGCACACAGCTTTCTCATGTGCAAATATTCGTGAATGGTATGATGTACATGTTCAGATGATACCTTCACAATGTCTGCTATCTCGATCAACTTCACTTTACGGTCATTCAAAATTATTTTGTGAATTTTTTTTGATTTTTTCATCGGTGACAGACTCTTTTGGGCGTTCACTGCGTTCGCCGTCTTCGGTGTTCATTTCACCACGTTTGAACTAAGCATACCAATCAATGATGGTTGATTCTCCTGGTGCAGACCCCGGAAACTTTTCATCAAGCCAAGATTTTGCTTCAACTGTATTTTTTCCTTCAAAAAGCAATATTTTATCAGCACACGTTTTGTTTTATTTTTTTTAAAATAACAAAAGTAGCTACACTCACAACGCAATATCTCACAAACTAATGGTCGGAATGCTGTCAAATTTTGACACGTATCGTTTGATATCGGTTGGTTCTAACTAAAAATCATATGGATTTGATACTAGCACCTCCATCTTCGCATTAGGCCTGGCACTTTTCAATTGGCCTAATACCTGATTTTAATTTTCTTGTAGGGTTGTTAATTTCAATAATTCAAAGTCCAAACTCACACCCATAGTTTCAATGTCATGAATTCCTGAAATTATCAAATTTGACCGGAGCATATTTTGACTTGTAAGTGAAAATAATAGATTATAGTGTATATTTCTCAGTGTTTTCAAAACGAAGCTACGGGCCGTATAAGACATTAACTGAATATGAAGACCGTCCAGCCGTTGTTGGGTAAAAAAGTCTGCGTCTGACGTGGCTATGGGACACAGTAACAAAGCCTACACAACTGAACACAACCAGTTCTTGTAACTTGTACTCTAAGCTTCAGAGAGGTCTCTCGGAAGCGTAAGAGAATTGGAATAAAAAACATTGAAAATTGAACCATCTAGTTGAAACAACTCGATACACAATATCATACAAATATCTCCAAACAGTATTTGCTGAATGCTTGAGAAGTAATTACCTAAAGTGAAATGAAGTTAACCATTGAAAACATGGAATCGAAAGTCCTCGAATTCCTTCAACATTCGATTTAAGAGTAATCAGTTCATTAGTATTCCTTGGGTATAAAAACCAGAAAAGTTTTCTTTTAAAAACCAGGATCTAGAAAAATAGGAATTCTCCGAAATGATTGCTTCGAAACTTGATGTAAATAATTCTTCCTGTGCCCCTTGGGTGACATTCTATAAGAGAAAGTTGGATTTTATAGAACAAGGCACGTGTAAAGCCTATCTACTAAGACTAATGGAAAAATCGGGAGAATTTTCCTTCCTCAAGACCTATGGGCTATCGGGTTCGTCCTGTATAATAATTAGGTAGTAATGAATTCATTAGAATATAGCGTAAGTTAAAATTGACGGATAGAACATAATCGCAATACATGGAATCTGTTTTATTGTCTTCAACTGTTGCAGCTAAAAGATTTTCATGAATTCTCAACTATTATTAGGCCAATTGAGAAGTCCCCGGTCTGATGCACAGATGGCGGGGCTAGTATTGAATTAGTAAGTACCAATCTTCAAACGATAAGTGTCAAAAGTGTACAGCTTTCCGACCATTAATTTGTGAGATATCGCGTTGTGAGTGAAGCTATTTTTGTTATTTGAAAATAGATGGAAAAAAAAGAATTTCGTGTGCTGATAATTGCTTTCTGAAGAGAAAAAATACAGTTGAAGCAAAATCTTGGCTTGATGACGAGTTTCCGGGGTCTGCACCAAGAAAATCAACCATCATTGATTGGTATGCTAAGTTCAAACATGGTGAAATGAGCACCGTAGACGGCGAATGCAGTGGACTCTCAAAAGAGGCTGTCATCGACGAAAAAATCAAAAAAGTTCACAAAATGATATTGAAACACCTAAAGTGAAGTTGATCGAGATAGCAGACATTGTGAAGATATCATCTGAAAGTGTTCATCATATCATTCACGAATATTTGTACATGAGAAAGCTGTGTGCAAAGTGGGTGCCGCGCGATCAAAAGCAACAACGTGATAATGATTCTGAGCAGTCTTTGAAGCTGTTTAAGTGCAATAAACCTGAAATTTGGGGTCGATATGTGACAATGGATGAAACATGGCTCCATCATTTCACTCCGGAGTCCAATCGACAGTCAGCTGAGTGGACTGCACACGATGAACTGAATCCAAAGCGAGGAAAAACACAACAGTCAGCTGGCAGGGATATGGCATCAGTATTCTGGGAAGTGCAAGGTATAATATTCATTGGTTTTCTTCAAAAGGTCCAGACCATCAACAGCGATTATTATATAGCGTTATCGGATCGTTTGAAGGATGAAATAGGTAAAAAACGGCCCCTTTTGAAGAAAAAAGATGTGCTGTTTTATCAAGACAATGCGCCGTGTCACAAATCAATGGAAACATTGGCAAAAGTGCATGAATTGGGCTTCTTCATCCACCATATTCGCCAGATCGCCAGATTTACTATGGTGGACCGGGGACTTTTCAATTTGCCTGTCAAGAATATTATCCATAGTCTAATCTCTGTTGTCCCTTAGCTGTTATTATTTTTGTTCCATGTCTTCACTTTGAATATGTTACAGGATATATCCCATCAGCCACCAATGAATGCTGATTTGGTGAAAGACTTGTCATCTACACCTAGAGAAGAACTGGCAAGTTTCTCTCACAGAATATGGAATTTATCCAGACTTTCATTCGATGGATCTGAAAGAACCAATTTCCTCTATCGTCAAGATGTCCAGCGGCATTTCGCTTTAGGATCCCCAGGTATATAATTCTTTTAATTGAGAAGTAGATGGCGCCAGTGAATATTCCAAATTCATACTACGCGACTTTGAAATTGTTATCGTATCGCTTGTTGAATATTTCGCTCGCATTTGATTTTAGCATTGCGCAGGTCGTGCATCGGGACAAAAAGCACTTCTGCCGTCATAGTAGGCTGCTTAAGAGGTGCTTGAAGATTAATTATTCAAACCTGTACATCCCAAACACGAACTAAATCTTCACTGACTTCGGATTTAAATCTGAATGGGGCTTAAGCGGTATGTTGCTATGGCAATTGAAGAAGCAATTGATTTGGAGCCTTATTCATTATATAGAGACTATACGATTTGATTACAGCTTGTTAATTACCATAAATTCGTTTAATGAATACGTTCGAATGTTAGCTGACAAACCAGACCGCCATGTTAACTACAAAACGGAAACGTTGAGGTACTTTTGGGGTTCAAAGGTTTCATCAATGAATGGATTTGGAAGGATAATCCGTTAAAGCTGAAATAGAATTTTAACAGAATTGGTACAGTTTATGAATTGAAACTGCAATTTATTTAACTTGTAAAGTAGATGAAGTGTGAGGTGAAATAGAGAGCTAAACAAGGTTATATCTTTTTATAACATTACGGGAAATCGACATGAAAATTAATTTTTTTTTCGATTTTTCGATATTCCACCCGAATTTTTTATTGTTGGTTTGTGGAAAAAACAGAAACAAATCATATTAAAAACCTGTGTAAGGCTTTGCGTTACGGTTTATATTCTTCAAACAAAATTTTGTGGCAACAATCTTGAGATGATTAAAAACACAAAAAAGAATTCAGGGCTAATACTAATGTTGATATCAGAACAAGTGTTTGAAATTGGTTTTCTCTATTTCAGTATCGTAATGTAATGAGTTCATCACGTATAATTCTGAAAACAGTGCTGTAATTAACTCATTACAGCATTGTTTTCAGTTATATTCTTCGTTTTGTGGTTGTCTACATGGACTTCCAATATTATCAAAATTCAAAACACGTCAATTGTCAGAGTAATATAATTTGGATTCAGTGAAGTGATTTGCGACATTATTCGCAATTTCTCTTGATTGTGTTGATGTTAAATCGATTTTGTCAGACAAAATTCACAAATTTAATGCCTAATACAAATTATGTCAAAATCCGCGGATTCGAATTCAAATTCCGTAATCTGTCAATTTTCGTAACAGTAAAACCAACTGCCAAGTTACAATGCAAATGTCACTAGGATATTTGATCTGAATTTTTCATTGAATTTCGAAAATAATTCATAAAACTTGACTGAAATAGAGAAAATATCGTCTAATACTCTTTGCAGAAGTCAATTCCAACACTCATGCGTTCGAAAACTCGAATTTCGCATTCATGTTGGAATAGGTGTCCATTCTGCAACTTGTTTTAGAATATACTATGATTCGCTTCGATCTATTGTTTTAACCTATTTTATGCTCCTTTGAAGAATTTCCAATGCTTTTTTCTATTTATCACTGATTCTATAACTAACATAGCAATACAATATAAAGAAGTTATACTTACAATTCTGCTGATATGAAACCTGCAATTTATAAAAGTAATTTTTTTTTTCAGAAACATCTCTATCAAGGAGCACCCACGCTTCAGCAATTGACGTCAAGAATAATTTAGATTGTACGAAATGCTACGATCAGAATAACATTAGTCAGTTATACCAGTCGAATGAACCCACTGTCAAAATAACATAAATTGATTTTATTAAATTTTGATTGAGGAGTAACTTAAGGTGCAATGCGTTGTTAAAGAACAACTTCGGTTATTACATTTAAATATTACCTTTGAATAACATCTTTCATTAGCGAACATAATCAAACTCATTGAAAGATACAAATACATTCATTATGTAGCAATTCTGTACTATCATCGGGAAGGATTTTTTTAGAGAAAATTAGATGTGCTGTACGTGTAAAGGACCCGGTAACAAAGCCAACATTGGACTTCACCGGTTCCATAAACTGAATAAGTTTATTGAAAAGTCACAGATTTACGAGATGAAAGAAGTTGAAGATAAGATGAAATTTGAATATTCTGTATTTTTATATTTGATGGTTTTTCCGATGCTTCATCAAGGTTTTTCGATTGTCCATTCGAAATATTTAAGAATGATACTTCGAAAAAATTTTCTTGCGGACGTTGGTAGAAAACAAATGGAAAAAGCCAAATTTTTTGCAGTAACCGAATATATGATTTTCATTCAATAAGTCCCGGATATACCAGATCGGTAGAAACACGTTTTTTTTTAAATCTACTTTATGCAGATACAGGTATCTACTTTTAACGTTCTTCTAACTCTTCAATTCTTCTTAAAATTCAATATTTCGATCTAGACTCTATATTCCGCAATTTTGATATGCATCAACAACAAAAAGTTGTTTGGACTTGAATGACGTGCTAGCAGAAATAATATGTGAATATGGGCTGGATCTTCTGGATTTCATTATCAATTTGATCAACCAGCATCTATTTCAGATTGTATTTTTATTCATTTTTTTGAATTGTTGTAATAAGAAAATAATATTTTTGGTAGTGCAGAAATAATAAAACTTTCACAGAAAGTTCATCTCTGGACATGTTTGGAGGATGAAATTTATGTGAATTTTTATTAAACGATTATGATAGCGAGGAATACATATCAAGTATGATTATTTTCAATGTATTATATCTGAAAATGTTCTTGAAATATTTTCGGAAGGCTTCAAGGGGACAGTGCGATTCATCAAAGTAGTGACAACATGTAGAATAATTTTCGAATGAATCTTTATTATATGCAACAAATTCAAATTCGCTTTTTGTCCATGCGGATATTTGTTGTTCGAATTAGTCTAGTATTGTTTCACTTCATGGAATTTTGTCTTGTAATATATATTTTAGAAATAACCATAATTGAAGAAATTCTCTATATCGAACTAAGAGTTAATTGTAGGAACATTGTTGTTTATACTATCGTTAGTAAAATATATGAATGAATGAGAATAAAATATTCACAATTTCATTTGCGATTTTTTTTATCCTGAATTATTTTGATACTCAATGTGGTAGAAGTTTGTCAAGTTTCTTCAATAATATATTATTCTTGAGCATGAAATTATTGTTCTGTGTTTTCATCCCGACCCTAATGTAACACGTTGTTGAAACTTTTTTTTAATTGAGTACCAGTAATCTCTGCGAATTCATCCTTTTGTCTTTTATTGATCATGGGGCGAACACCAATGGCGCCATCTGAATGTATATCTTGGGGTGAGAACGGCAAGCTTTTCAACTCCGGAAAATAAGTTTACAGCATTCGTCATTTGTATATGATGATTCTTTAAAATATATGGTAGATGTCATTATTATATCCTGGAAATTCAGTATAAAGATATCAAAATGAATCAAACTAATATTACACCTTTCATCAATCGACTTCACTTCTCATTTTGGCCAAATGTTTATATTTTTTAAATTTTGAGCCGACTATGGTCTCAAACGATTGGGATGTTTTACTAGCGAATAGAAAAAAAAATGGCGTTAGATAATTCGGCAGTTTAAGGTGTACCGGGTTTTTCACCATAATTTGACCCCCCTTTAACTTTTTCACTAAAAGAGGTACAAAAAAATGTTTTCTACAAAAGTTTCACGAAATCGTCTAGTGTTTTTTAAAATGATTTCACAAAACGAAATATATACAGAGTGTGCCCACTCTGTTAAAAGGGTCAGTTCAGGTACCTGATAGGCAATGGTTGCACTATTTATAGATTTAACCTGAATTTATTCAATTACAGGCTGACAATAAAACCATTGTACCTACATTAATGAATATATAATAATTTTAGATCTCTCATGAATGAATATACTGAATGAAAACCACATTGGTAGATAAGTTGATGTATCTAAAAAAGTAGAGCTGATAGATAAAAACGGATTGCATGTACAGATTAAGCTTCCCATATATCAGCTCTAAAATCCCAGTCACCAAAAAAATTTATTTTGTTGCCTTATGTAATCTGACCTTCAAACTACGCGTGAGTATGGCCAACAATTGTGTCAATTTGAAATGAACAATTCCCATTAATCTTTCGACAAAATTCACACGAAGTTAATAGAGATGGTGAATTTCGTGAATAATTTTCCACAATCCTTATTTTTTCGGAAATGAAGTAACTGAATAAAATTGAAATCAAATTATCTTTGTGTTTATATAAAATTCGATTTGAATTTTAATTTTTGGCCATTTTAGTTGAGATAATCAATGTAAAGACGATATTATTTCATGATGGAGCTTTTTTGAAACTTATGCCGTTCACTTGTATAGTACATTTCTCCGTTCCAGGGAGCAACAGTATTGATTTTTTTGGGTCCTTTACAATTTCTCATCCGATTAAGGAAAGAAGTTTTCCTTATTCAAAAGTCATATATCAATCGTTATTTATTTCATTGAAAAAAAAAGAGAAGAAAACAACTAAATATTTTTTCTATTCAGATCAAATAAAAGCGCCAGCCACTGATACTATCGTCCAGGAAGAAAACTTCCTATCAGCTAGAAATGCTTGTGTGTATCGATTTTCCTCTGACCGAATGTCCTACTGCCATCTATCGTTGGAAACCTCAATATAAAAGTGATACGGGGTGAGTTTTTGACTTGAATGAATTTGTTTCATTTCCAATCTTGAGAAAATGCTCCTCTTCAGTAACCTATTTCATTTGATCAGTTTATCAGTTTATGTTTTCACTACGAAGTTTTCATTTCATCACTTTTTGAACTTTTGAGCGCTCGTTCTTCCAACCGATTGCTCTATCATTTCGGAACATTGTCTGCAATTTTGGGCAGGGTCCGAGCATTATTTGAAATAAAAATTTCATCGAGTTTCTAAATGAAAGTGAATTTCAACTTCTGGCATTCCGCTTCCTATCTGAGGGAAACATGGATTTTCAAAAGAATTTTGTTCTTGAAGTTACCGATAAATATGAAGAAGTAGGCTTATGTTGCCCAGATTCGGTTCAGCCATGTTTTAGCGGTTCTTCACTTCCATCATCTCTCATTGGAGTAAGAATGAGTAAATGGAGAAGAAAAAACTCTTTATATCGACTCCAAAATGTTTTATTAACTGGCTACATGTTTCGATTTCCGAGAGATCATCTTCAGGCCCTACTAATTGAAAAGAAAACAAACAGAGCATCGCTTTATTTGTTTTCTTTTCGAAGAAACAGAATGTTCATTTAATTGTGGGGTGAGCTCACTGGGAAATATTTTTGAATGACTATTATTATTATTGTTGTTTCTCTCTTTTCGGTCTACCATAGTAAAACACATTTTTTTTTTGGTAGAATTCGATTTCATTATTTAACATAGTTGCCTTCGAGGGCGATACAGCAATTATAGCGATCTTCCAACTTTTCGATTCCATTTTTGTAGTACGATTTGTCTTTCGCTTCAGAATAGGCCTCAGTTTCGGCGATTACTTCTTCATTGGAGCTGAATTTTTTTTCAGCGAGCATTCTTTTGAGGTCTGAGAACAGGAAGAAGTCGCTGGGGGCCAGATCTGGCGAATACGGTGGATGCAGAAGCAATTTGAAGCCCAATTCATGCAATTTTGAAATTCTTTAATTGATTTGATTGATTTCAATACTCTTTTTTTCTTTCATAGGGGCCGGTTTTTAACGATTTCATCCTTCAAACAATCCAATAACGCTATATAATAATCGTTGTTGATGGTCTGGTACTTTCGGAGGTAATCAATGAATATTTTTCCTTGCGCATGCCAGAATACTGATGCAAAAACCTTGCCAGCTGACTGTTATGTTTTTCTTCGCTTTGGGTTCGATTCATAGTGTGCAGTCCACTCAGCTGACTGTCGATTGGACTCCGGAGTGAAATGATGGAGCCATGTTTCATCCATTGTCACATATCGACGCAAAAATTCAGTTTTATTGCACTTAAACAGCTTCAAACACTGCTCAGAATCATTTGCATGTTGTTGCTTTTGATCGATTGTGAGCCCGCGCGGCACCCATTCCGCACACAGCTTTCTCATGCACAAATATTCCTGAATGAAATGATGTACACGCGTTCAGATGATATCTTCACAATGTCTGCTATCTCGATCAACTTCACTTTAGGGTCATTCAAAATTATTTTATGAACTTTTTGATGTTTTCGTCAGTGACGGCCTCTTTTGAGCGTCTACTGCGTTCGACGTCTTCGATGCTCATTTCACCACCTTTAAACTTAGCATACCAATCAATGATGGTTGATTGTCCTGGTGCAGACCCCGAAAACTCTTCATGAAGTCAAGATTTTGCTTCAACTGTATTTTTTCCCTTCAGAAAGCAATATTTCATCAGCACAAGAAATTCTTTTTTTTTAATCTATTTTCGAATGACAAACTACATTCACAACGCAATATCTCACAAACTAATGGTCGGACTGCTGTCAAATTTTGACACGTATCGTTTGAAGGTTGGTAAAAATCATTTGGATTTCATACTAGCACCGCCATCTGTGCATCAGACCAGGGACTTTTCAATGGGCCTTATGTATGTTATAGGGTTAGAATATTTTCTTTGGTGCATTAATACAAGTATGAAATTAATTAATGAAGATATTTGCTATACATCCAATAGGAGTTGATATTCAAGCTGAGCACATGTGAACGAAGAGCCATTTTATTAATAATTAATTCAGCCCGATTTTGTAGTAGACTCTCGAACATGTAGCTCTAGTTGGGATTCTCTTCTAGAGTGCTTTGTAGTCATCTTCAGCACACTTAGCGCCTCTAGCATACGGTATCAAGTTCTCAGAAATGGTTACTCTTTGCATATCGGGCATTTCCTGGATTAATATTATAATTAATGTTATGCATTCCCGAATGAATCTGAGAATCTTGTCAGAATGTGGGGCGAAATTAAATCATTTCATATTTCTAGAGAACTTGCATGGAGAAATTATGTAGAGTCGCAATGAAAGAACATCACGAAATAAAATTAAATATTTCATTGATTAAACAAACTATAGTCCATTCAGCAATTATTGACATCTCGGGCGGCTGTGGAAAATCGAAATTAAGTTGGTAATGGCTCATTCAGTAATATTTTGAATTGCAGATTTCAGGTTGGTATTGGAAATGTCATTGACAGAAGGTTAGATTTACTTCAGTTTGTTTATGTTATTGGTTTTGATCCAAAAAATTGTTAAACTAAAAATTGTATCAATTTTTAAGACACATAGATTAGTTAATTTGAGTATAATAGAAAAAAGAAGAAGCCAAGTCATTACAGCCTGGATTATTAGTGGAAGAGAACCTGTGCCATACGATTTCACATTTAAAGAATCATTGAATTATTTGATTGTTACCAAAATCAAAAGCAACGAATATATCAGTCTGGATAGTATTTGATAAAAAAGCAACTGGATTTTAATCAGTCAAAGTGAACATTACACAAAATTAGAGGTTACTAGGTCAAAACAGTCAATAAAAGGAAAATTCTTATTGATGAACAGAAAAATATAATAAGTAGAGTACGATTTTACGGTAAATACATCAGAGAATATTTGCAACAGAATGTGAAATCCATTCATTTGGATGGAACATTATGAAAATGGCAATCTTAATCAACAGTGGACTCCAGAAAAAAAAAACCAAAGTTTGCCAAGTTGATTCAAGTTTAAAGGTAGAATGAAGACTATTTTGAATGCTGGATTGATGGATTTTCACCTGGATGTTTTGACAGTGATGGTCATAAGGATTATATAAATCTATTAATAAAGTGTTATTTCATTAATGGATTGTTGAATTGAAACCTTTTCTGTAGAAAATTGGAATAATGTGTTCACAGCTCAGATGATGAATTCCAAAAATTCTTTGAAGGATGACCGAAGTTATATAATATCAAGTTGTATGAAAAGGATATTCAAACAAAGTCTTGGCATTGCATCTATAGTTCATTCATTCTCTATTATGAAATTGAATATTGTTATATCAGTTTTTTGTTCTTCAATGAGTAATCCAAAAATATAATAAATTCTTATTCCTTTATTTAGAATTTTTAGAGATTAAGTAAGAGTAAATTTAAGAATTTTTCCTGCTCTTAACCATAGAACTTTAAAATTCACAAATTAAAAAAAAAATGGCATGCAAAAATTCTTTTAGTGAGTGAATAAAAGCTGTTATGAGCAAAATCTCTACGTGATTTGAATAGTATGAGAGCATTTCCATAAGAGATAAAAGATAGAAAACTTGAATGAACAAATAATATCAATTTTTTTCATACAAGTTCAATCAATCATTCATGTCATGAACAGTTTCAATAAAAAGTGACTTCTGAATGTAATTCACACATTGGCTGATAAATTGGTTTCAATTTTGAAAGTTACAGTACAACTGCAATGTTAAAATTCCTCATATACTAAATGGATTCTTTAAATTTTATTTCCGTGTTGTTAGGATATGTCTCTTCCATTCATTCAGGAACACCAGTTATCAACCAGTTTTATTCATCAGTTTAGCAACACAGTTGAAATGAGCTATCAGATCAGATCAGATCAGAATTTTGCAAGCAGGTAGGTGTCCATCAAGAATGCAACAATTATTGAAAAGCCTTTGGTGAAAAGGAATATGTTTATTTAATGATCTTCAAGGGGATCTTTCATGGATAGATATCTCTTCATTGGATTTCCGTGAAATGTGATACCATTCCACTATATTTTTACGTTATAGAACCTGAAATCCAATTTACGAAATCATGACTGCATTCGTCCCTTCGTAATTTTTAAAATTTGGGATCTTTCGGATACAAAAATGATGAAAATAATATATACTGATTATTTCTATGATAAACCACAGCAAATATGAGTTGATATTTTGTGACCAGAAATAAAGCCGCGGCTAGACGTCCAAGGCCTACTTCGGTGTCAATAATTCCTAAATGGACTATAGATAAAATTATTTGTGATCTCACCTTTGGTTTGAATCAATCAATGAGATGCTGCTAGTCTCATCTTGAACCTGAACCTGAAATCCAATTTATGAAATCATGACTGTATGCGTCCCTTCGTAATTTCGAAAATTTGGGATCTTTCGAATACAAAAATGATGAAAATAATATATATTGATTATTTCTCTGATGAACCATAGCAATTTTAATTTTTATTTTTGTAACCAGAAATAAAGTCGTGACTAGACGTCCAAGGTCTACTTCGATGTCAATAATTCCTGAATAGACTATAGATGAAATTATTTGTGATATCACCTTTGGTTTGAATCAATCAATGAGATTCTGTTACTATTACAAAACAAATTGAGAATGAGATGGATTCGAGGAAAAATTAATAAGTGAACACTTCAAGATTTCGATGAAAGAAATCCCACCTGTAAATCTTGTCAATGAGATTTTTGCTCGTGTTGCACCATTTACTTTTTATACGATTGTGAACTTTCGGATTGAAGCCATAATTGTTCCAAGAAATACTGAAAGGCAAGTCCAGCGCAGAAAAATTCCAGGAAAATTTTCTGAAATAGATGGAATGTAATTTATCCGCTTATTGGACATGTCATCGAAGAACTAGATTCACGCTTCACATCACATGATTATACAATTAAGAAGATCCGGAGGCGGTAGCCTGAGAAAAACATAAATAACTGCCGGTGAAAATAAAGAGCAAAAACGAGAAGAGCACTGAAGTGAAGTCGAGAGCTTTCGAGTGCCTTCAAGTATTTAATCGGCTCATATATGAACGAGCGTTTGAAAGCTACTAAATTGACGTCAGTGCTTTCCACGTTTTTTTTTCGTTATTCCGCTTCAGTTTCCTAAGGTTCTGATGATGATATCAACACGTAATTCAAAACATCATACTGAACGGAACGGAAGCTGCACGAACCTTCCAACGTTGCAAAGCTCATAACTAGTGGGATGTTTGAAGTCTTTCACGCAATAAAAAGCTGCTCACTGTGTTAAAGGCTACTCCAGTAAATACTTTTCAATCCTAAAGCGATTAAAAAGCTTCTTGAACAGCACCGAATGAACGCTCATGTTGATGAACGTTCATATACAAGATATACGACTCGCTGGGCTTATGATAATGAGCCAAATTAGTCTAATATCTTCCATGTTACCCAGCAGCTTGTGAAATATTATTTATCTAACGAAAGTTGAGTATTTTCGCAGAGAAAACACAAATTAAATAAATATCCTCTCATTTTGACGAGCAGTTTTTCATATCTACAGAGTTAACTGGTAATTCAGAAATATTTCGGTAGAGGGAGCTGAAAATGAATAACTCTTAAGTTTGTAGTGAATATTCTATAGAATTTGTGTATCAATGTGAAATGGGATCATGGTTTTGAATTGAATAATCTGTTGTTCGTCATTAGCCGAACATTCCAACCCCATGCGGTGATCTGACATCTCAACTAACTACATTAACATT
Organism: Harmonia axyridis; assembly: GCF_914767665.1. NCBI lineage: Eukaryota > Metazoa > Arthropoda > Insecta > Coleoptera > Coccinellidae > Harmonia > Harmonia axyridis. The sequence continues at coordinate 7,630,005 of NC_059508.1, forward strand.
ATCGCTATTATACGCTTGGCCTACGCCGATGATTAGGATTAAATCGGATCGTAGATAATTCACCCAGAGCCGGTTCGAGCGATGGATCTCATCGAAATATATGTAATGAGAAGACCATTGTTTCTCATTTAGTCTGAACAATATTTTGTATATACGAAATTTTGGAAAATAATTCAAATTTTTCGAAAACTCATTGTACCAGGGTTATTATTTATGTATTGAGAACAAGCGATTTTGATGCAAAATATTTTTATTGTTTTTCAAAATAATCGCCTTTAAGATTATTTGCATGCGATTGAACCATCATTCGAAACATTTTTTCCAACCAGAAGATGGTAGTTCTAAAACATGCGTTTTGAAGGCCTCAATCTCATCTTCGCTCGATGAACATCATTGATTTCCACGAAGTTTATTTTTAATTGCTGGGAAAAAGAAGAAGTCATTCGGTGCCAAGTCGGGGCATTGGCTCATTATTTAGATTTTTTGTGTATCCAAACACTCATTTGTTGCATTTGAGCTGTGTGAGCTCACATTATCATGAGCAAGGTGATTCGTCATTTTGGGTTTGTGTCTCTCAATTTACGGAAAACTTCAGGCGAACAAATGGTTTCATACCACTTTAAATTAACGGTCTTTTGGTTTGCAAGAGTCATACTTGCCACAGGACCTATTCCTTGAAGAAAGACGGCACCATTCGCTTTTTAACGCTTCGAGAACGAACAACGTTTGTTGGCTTTGTTTCATACAAAATTTCCTTTTGATCACGTCAGAAAAATAAGAAAAAATAAATAAATTTTCAGTTAGGTTGCCTTAACCCAGATCATCAAGACTTTCTCTGGCAAGAACCTTCGAATCTTCTCAATTGCAATCCTGTGGGTTCAGAAAGAGACACTACAGTGCTACAGAACTGAGATGCAAAGAGATCTTCTGATAGAGCGCACCCAGACTTGCGCAAGCAAAAAGATTAGTGGAGTTCTTAACATCCCCCATCATGTAGTGGAATCTGTAGACTTGCAAATTAGAACTGGCTGGCCTAAAGACCATACACCTTGGCGGCCAAGTTCGTGACAAGGCTCCTACAATTATGGCCAGATTTGCCAATACGAAAGCACACATCTCTACGACTCATTGAGCAGTGTATTGAAACAACTGAGCTCTAGCCAATCCATCACAACAATAATATAAAATCTAATCTACAATCTACCCGAATTCATTCATATGTTTTACTGGCAGGAACCTTTGAATCTTCTCAATATGGCATTATTTCGAAGTTTAAAGCATTTTTCTAGTTCTATGATGAGAATGTAGGGTTTTTATATTGTTATCTAGGGGTTGTACAATAGATAGAAACATTTAATAAGGAGGTTTCGTTTCACTTCGTTTCATCAGAACTATTCTGTCCATAACGTGATCTACAGCTCGCCTTCCAGTTCCATTCTTCTGATGAACTCTAATATCTGGGATGGCTTCAAGGAGGCTAACTCCTCACTTCTATAAGTTTCGTGTCCAAGGCAGGTTTTGCGTTGGCTAGCGATGGCGAGGCATTCCGTCACCAGGTGATCTGGAGTTTCTTCCTCCTCCCCATAGAATCTGCACTCTTCGTTTTCTGTTAGACCCATTCTCATGAGGTGTTTCCTAAGGCGGCAATGCCCTGTGAGGAATTCAGTGAGGACGTGTAGCATATTCTTACTAAGATCTAGATACTTCTTGGATCTTGTAGAGTCAAAGTTTCGAAGAAACTTTTTGGGGTGATCCAAACCAGGAAGATTCCGCCAGAAATTTTCTCTTTCGGTTACTTCCTTTTCCTGAAACTCTTTCATGTAGGAACATTTGTCTACAGCACAGAATGGTTCCGGACCGATGAAAGGAGTTTGTGCTCCTTTTCTGGCAAGTGTGTTGGCCTCCTAATTCCCTCTGATTCCCGAGTGGCCGGGAACCCAGACTGAAAAGACCCTGTTATTCTTTCCCATTTCATTACGTTTTCTTCGGCACTCCAATACCATCTTAGAATCGATGATATGTGAGCTCAGTGCTTTAATTGCAGAGTGACTATCGGAATGTATTGATAACTCTATGTACAATACTAAATGTCAACTGAATGTACAGCCACTGAACTTTCGTGTATTTAAGTTTGATCTTAACGTTATTATACTCCATATAATTATCAATCGTCTCACCGTCTAATTATTCGAGTAGATCCGTCTATTCTCTATCGTGGAATTATCTGACTTTATCCGTCTTAACTCTAACGTCGAATTATTTAACTATATCCCTCTAATATCTAACATCGAATTCTTTAAATCTCTCTGTCTAATCTCTAACGTCGAATATCTCCCTCGTTGATAAGTATCGTGTTCTCCAGTCTCAGTCTCAACTCAAGTCTCAAGTACTTCTTCCCTTACGTCTCCTTATATTGATAAATCTGCATTATCCACCCTTCTATGTATGTTCGATCGTGTAGTTATTGTATCGTAACGTCAGTAGCGTACCATTCAGTTGGGTTGGTTTAGAATTCGGATCCCACACTAATATGGTGAACAAAAGGAAAATATACGTTTCGTATACATTTCAGTAATATCTGCAGTATTTCAGTTTTCCTTGCACAATTATGAAGAATACAGACTTTATGACGATATTATGATTGATGACTGTGTGCTGAAAAAGATGATTGATACCATGTACAGTGCATCCCATTTTGGGTGAGACTGCCAGGTTTCTCGCTTGTTATTTAAGATAGAGCCTTGCGGTTTTCACGTTCCTGTCCTACTTTTTCGTGAAACTCAAGTTGGTCTGATCAGATTTTGCATAACTGTTTTCGTTCAAGAGATACAGGGTGATTGTGGAAATTGATACTTTTCGGACCCCTCCTTTATCTCCGAAGTTATTAGAAATAATGCTGAGGTAAAAACTACGTCTGAATCAGAATTTTGCGTAGAATCCAGTGGCGTACTCAATTTTTTTTTTCGGGGTATGGTTTTGAAGATTCAACACAAACCTATATATTTTTTTTAATGGAACACCCTATATATCATAACCTCGTTGAATTCGTTATTTTTTTCCCTTCAAAATGATGTATGATACTATATAGGTAGGATGGTCAGAAATGTTAAAAAAACACTAAAACATTAAATAATGATGATTTTTTGTTAATGAGCAATGGATTTTCCATATGAAAAAAAGGATTAATTGGATAATTTTCATTTGTGATTTTTATTTATAGTAGAGTAAGCAAACAAATATAATACACTCATCACTAATATGAAAAACAAAACGTAGGTACCAGTGGCGGCTCGTGAGCTTTCATTCAGAGGAGGCCAAGCAAAAAAAATAGGTTTTTGACGTCCCAGAGAAGACAGTGGCATCATTCAAAAATTTTTCTAATTTTGAATCATAGCGGCTAATGAAACACAATAGCTTTTTAAAATTTCCCCTATTATCCGAATCTACACTTTCATCATGTCCTCTAAACGGCAATTCTTGAAAACAAAGGAACATAACTGCGTCAAATAATAATCTTTTCAAAATATCCCTGTTTTCTTTGACCTTTTCGTTGTGATCTATGATAGTTTGCCTATGACCCTGATCAAGTGAATTTACAATATTGAGTTTTCCGAACAATTTAAATTTAATTGATGCGCCTAAATGAGATTTTGATCTGCCATGTCTTTCAATAGACCTCTGTAAATTTTTTAAATCCGAATACCCTAATTTTGACCACACATTGTTTTCTGAATCGTCGGAGAAAAGTAAACAAAACCAACAAAATAATTTATTCCGAACTGTACTTCCGGTCAGCCACTCGCATTTAGTGTACCATTGGACGCAGAAGGAACGATTATAGATAGATAGATAGGATTATGCCTGGAATTGACAATTAAATTTTGCATAGCAGGCTGAGGTGTTTTTGTAGTTTTGGTAATGAAAATTTTGTCATCGTAAGGCATTTGGCTGAACTTTTTAATCAAAATAAAATCTACAATATCTTCAGTAACTCTGAGTTCCCTACTGACACTATCATTTTCGTTTCTAGTTTCCGACGTTTCCGTTTCCATTTTTCTCGATAAAATATATCTGAATAGCCAGCCAATATCCTTCCTTACCTACAAACTTTGCCGAACAATCCTAACACGAAACCACAAACAAGACGCCGAAAGGAATAAAAAGTACTGGCCTATCTTTATCTTTCCCTAATTCTGGCGCTAATAAACAGAAACAGCTGAGCTGACCCATCGTTAATCGCCGTGGATCATGTTCGGGCGCTTTCGGTCAACGGAGACAGGGCCTCCGGCACGTGATATCCAGCTCGAATTTAGAGTGGCCGGTGCTTCGTATCGGGAGAAATTTGAAATTCTACGTTCAAGACAAACGCGACTAGATAGGAATTGGGCCTCCGCGACCCGCGTCTGGAGTCTGCTGTATTCTTTAGCGCATCGCATGCCTGTAGTACGGTGCAGCGATGCGCAATCTTCTCAGTTTTGAAGTCTGTTGCGGAGAATGTATAAATATGATGAAATATTGGGGTAAAAAGTATCCAGAAATTTGAATATTCTATTGATTTAGGTTAACATAATATAGTTGGACTTGAACTAAGAATTATAATGCGGTAAAATTTGGGGAGGCCCGGCCTCCTCTGCCTCCTCTGAGCGGCCGCCACTGGTAGGTACCTACCTAATAGCAACAAATGAATAATAAAAAAATTCATTAACATTGCATAATATCTTACAGATTAAACTGTTCAAATTGCTGTCCATTTTCTCAAATAAATAACATACAACATGATATTTCAAATATGCGAATAGTAATCACGAAATTCTTCAATGGAATAAAAAGCATTTTCAGCTAGGAGTGACTTTATTTTTGTTCTAAAAAGTGAAGGTGTCCTAGAGTCTTTCATATTAGATGGTAACGGATTATATAGGGACATTCCCGCATACATGGGAGATTTTTTGTACATTTCTCGCTTCGGTCGCGGCAGCGCAAAATTGGTATTTTGTCTAGTAGAGTAGGTGTGTACATCACTGCAAACTTTAAGGGAACTTTTTTTGTCATGGATGTGGGACAATAATTTATAAATATATATAGAGATAAGGGTTAGGATACCATACTTCTTGAAATAAGGTCTACATGACTGTCTAGACTGGAGACCAAAAACTAATCGGATGGCTCTCTTTTGGGCGATGAAAACTCTTTGTCTGTCGGTTGCCTGACCCCAGACTGTTATTGCATAGCTCAAGATAGAATGAACATACGCGTAATAAACTTCTATTAGTACGTTAGACTGAAAATAATTTTTCAGTACACTAATTGCGTAACATGCTCCGTTAAGCTTTTTGCAGATTCCATCGACTTGTGCGTTCCAGTTAAAATGTTCGTCTATTATGACGCCAAGAAACTTAGTTTCTTCTGAGCTCCTGAGCAAAATTTTGTCAAATTTCACCTCGATGTGAGTCTTTGGTCTGCTTAAATCCATCATAACCGTCTCATCTACATTTATAATGAGATTGTTCAGGGTGCACCAGGATTGAAATTGATGCAACACCGCCTTCACCTTAACCTTCAACATACTCGCAGACACGTCATGGACAACTATACATGCATCGTCCGCATAAAGGAATACTTTCCCATCCTTTATGGATAATGGGAGATCATTAATGTACATTAAAAATATTAATGGCCCCAAGATACTACCTTGGGGAGTACCATAAGATGAACTGAAGTTCTCCGAAAGATCATTGTTGAACTCAACCCTAAAATCACGATTATTCAAAAATGAGTACATGGTTTCATTTAAGAATCCCCTGATACCCAAGCAGTCCATTTTTTCGCAACAAACACTATGCTCAAGCAATCGAAGGCGCGTGCCAAATCGAAAAAGTTGGAGCTGCTGCATACATTCCTTTGTCAGGTGAAGTTCGTTGAGACATACAATCTCCGGTAGATGAATACTGAGTAGAGCCTCCACCAAATTAACCTTGGAACTGGAGAGACCCTGAATATTCCAGTTCATAACTACAGTTGAGTAGTTTTGGTGACCGTCGTGTCCGGGGTGACTTGATTGTGACTTATCGCATCTTAAACAATTTTATTGGTGGTGATCTCGCTGACATCTTTATGATGAACGAAAATCATCTCCGGGGCCACCGGTATAAGTTATACCACGAGGTGTTTCGTACACATGCGAGAGAGTCTTTCCTGCCGAATCGGGTATTCGGTAGGTGGAACTCTTTACCGGAGAGTGTCGTGGGTGCTGAGAGTGTGAATTCGTTCAAAAACAGATTAGACTCTATTTTTGCTCAGAATGTGTTTTGTTTTGTTTCTTACATTTATCTCCTAAGGTGTTTATTTTTCTTTTTTGTATGAGATTTATAGGCCATATGGCCTCATCTCAGTATCTGTTTATAATAATAATAATAATAACACTCCAGGTTTTCATTTTATCTCTGGGTATTGCTTGAGGTTGCTGGCACGGAAATTCCTGATCTTGCTCGAAAAAAACGAAATCTCTTGATAAGGATTCCCTGGGGCCAGTAATTGGCATCGTACAGAACGTCATGCAGGTCTTTATGAGCTCCTACTCTAAAAGATGAGTAAGTGCTATCCTTAGATTCAAGTTTCTGAATTTCAAAATTGTAGTTCGGGGAATTAGCCTTCAGATACTCATTTAATTGGCTAACTCCTCACTTCTATAAGTTTCGTGTCCAAGGCAGGTTTTGCGTTGGCTAGCGATGGCGAGGCATTCCGTCACCAGGTGATCTGGAGTTTCTTCCTCCTCCCCATAGAATCTGCACTCTTCGTTTTCTGTTAGACCCATTCTCATGAGGTGTTTCCTAAGGCGGCAATGCCCTGTGAGGAATTCAGTGAGGACGTGTAGCATATTCTTACTAAGATCTAGATACTTCTTGGATCTTGTAGAGTCAAAGTTTCGAAGAAACTTTTTGGGGTGATCCAAACCAGGAAGATTCCGCCAGAAATTTTCTCTTTCGGTTACTTCCTTTTCCTGAAACTCTTTCATGTAGGAACATTTGTCTACAGCACAGAATGGTTCCGGACCGATGAAAGGAGTTTGTGCTCCTTTTCTGGCAAGTGTGTTGGCCTCCTAATTCCCTCTGATTCCCGAGTGGCCGGGAACCCAGACTGAAAAGACCCTGTTATTCTTTCCCATTTCATTACGTTTTCTTCGGCACTCCAATACCATCTTAGAATCGATGATATGTGAGCTCAGTGCTTTAATTGCAGAGTGACTATCGGAATGTATTGATAACTCTATGTACAATACTAAATGTCAACTGAATGTACAGCCACTGAACTTTCGTGTATTTAAGTTTGATCTTAACGTTATTATACTCCATATAATTATCAATCGTCTCACCGTCTAATTATTCGAGTAGATCCGTCTATTCTCTATCGTGGAATTATCTGACTTTATCCGTCTTAACTCTAACGTCGAATTATTTAACTATATCCCTCTAATATCTAACATCGAATTCTTTAAATCTCTCTGTCTAATCTCTAACGTCGAATACCTCCCTCGTTGATAAGTATCGTGTTCTCCAGTCTCAGTCTCAACTCAAGTCTCAAGTACTTCTTCCCTTACGTCTCCTTATATTGATAAATCTGCATTATCCACCCTTCTATGTATGTTCGATCGTGTAGTTATTGTATCGTAACGTCAGTAGCGTACCATTCAGTTGGGTTGGTTTAGAATTCGGATCCCACACTAATATGGTGAACAAAAGGAAAATATACGTTTCGTATACATTTCAGTAATATCTGCAGTATTTCAGTTTTCCTTGCACAATTATGAAGAATACAGACTTTATGACGATATTATGATTGATGACTGTGTGCTGAAAAAGATGATTGATACCATGTACAGTGCATCCCATTTTGGGTGAGACTGCCAGGTTTCTCGCTTGTTATTTAAGATAGAGCCTTGCGGTTTTCACGTTCCTGTCCTACTTTTTCGTGAAACTCAAGTTGGTCTGATCAGATTTTGCATAACTGTTTTCGTTCAAGAGATACAGGGTGATTGTGGAAATTGATACTTTTCGGACCCCTCCTTTATCTCCGAAGTTATTAGAAATAATGCTGAGGTAAAAACTACGTCTGAATCAGAATTTTGCGTAGAATCCAGTGGCGTACTCAATTTTTTTTTTCGGGGTATGGTTTTGAAGATTCAACACAAACCTATATATTTTTTTTAATGGAACACCCTATATATCATAACCTCGTTGAATTCGTTATTTTTTTCCCTTCAAAATGATGTATGATACTATATAGGTAGGATGGTCAGAAATGTTAAAAAAACACTAAAACATTAAATAATGATGATTTTTTGTTAATGAGCAATGGATTTTCCATATGAAAAAAAGGATTAATTGGATAATTTTCATTTGTGATTTTTATTTATAGTAGAGTAAGCAAACAAATATAATACACTCATCACTAATATGAAAAACAAAACGTAGGTACCAGTGGCGGCTCGTGAGCTTTCATTCAGAGGAGGCCAAGCAAAAAAAATAGGTTTTTGACGTCCCAGAGAAGACAGTGGCATCATTCAAAAATTTTTCTAATTTTGAATCATAGCGGCTAATGAAACACAATAGCTTTTTAAAATTTCCCCTATTATCCGAATCTACACTTTCATCATGTCCTCTAAACGGCAATTCTTGAAAACAAAGGAACATAACTGCGTCAAATAATAATCTTTTCAAAATATCCCTGTTTTCTTTGACCTTTTCGTTGTGATCTATGATAGTTTGCCTATGACCCTGATCAAGTGAATTTACAATATTGAGTTTTCCGAACAATTTAAATTTAATTGATGCGCCTAAATGAGATTTTGATCTGCCATGTCTTTCAATAGACCTCTGTAAATTTTTTAAATCCGAATACCCTAATTTTGACCACACATTGTTTTCTGAATCGTCGGAGAAAAGTAAACAAAACCAACAAAATAATTTATTCCGAACTGTACTTCCGGTCAGCCACTCGCATTTAGTGTACCATTGGACGCAGAAGGAACGATTATAGATAGATAGATAGGATTATGCCTGGAATTGACAATTAAATTTTGCATAGCAGGCTGAGGTGTTTTTGTAGTTTTGGTAATGAAAATTTTGTCATCGTAAGGCATTTGGCTGAACTTTTTAATCAAAATAAAATCTACAATATCTTCAGTAACTCTGAGTTCCCTACTGACACTATCATTTTCGTTTCTAGTTTCCGACGTTTCCGTTTCCATTTTTCTCGATAAAATATATCTGAATAGCCAGCCAATATCCTTCCTTACCTACAAACTTTGCCGAACAATCCTAACACGAAACCACAAACAAGACGCCGAAAGGAATAAAAAGTACTGGCCTATCTTTATCTTTCCCTAATTCTGGCGCTAATAAACAGAAACAGCTGAGCTGACCCATCGTTAATCGCCGTGGATCATGTTCGGGCGCTTTCGGTCAACGGAGACAGGGCCTCCGGCACGTGATATCCAGCTCGAATTTAGAGTGGCCGGTGCTTCGTATCGGGAGAAATTTGAAATTCTACGTTCAAGACAAACGCGACTAGATAGGAATTGGGCCTCCGCGACCCGCGTCTGGAGTCTGCTGTATTCTTTAGCGCATCGCATGCCTGTAGTACGGTGCAGCGATGCGCAATCTTCTCAGTTTTGAAGTCTGTTGCGGAGAATGTATAAATATGATGAAATATTGGGGTAAAAAGTATCCAGAAATTTGAATATTCTATTGATTTAGGTTAACATAATATAGTTGGACTTGAACTAAGAATTATAATGCGGTAAAATTTGGGGAGGCCCGGCCTCCTCTGCCTCCTCTGAGCGGCCGCCACTGGTAGGTACCTACCTAATAGCAACAAATGAATAATAAAAAAATTCATTAACATTGCATAATATCTTACAGATTAAACTGTTCAAATTGCTGTCCATTTTCTCAAATAAATAACATACAACATGATATTTCAAATATGCGAATAGTAATCACGAAATTCTTCAATGGAATAAAAAGCATTTTCAGCTAGGAGTGACTTTATTTTTGTTCTAAAAAGTGAAGGTGTCCTAGAGTCTTTCATATTAGATGGTAACGGATTATATAGGGACATTCCCGCATACATGGGAGATTTTTTGTACATTTCTCGCTTCGGTCGCGGCAGCGCAAAATTGGTATTTTGTCTAGTAGAGTAGGTGTGTACATCACTGCAAACTTTAAGGGAACTTTTTTTGTCATGGATGTGGGACAATAATTTATAAATATATATAGAGATAAGGGTTAGGATACCATACTTCTTGAAATAAGGTCTACATGACTGTCTAGACTGGAGACCAAAAACTAATCGGATGGCTCTCTTTTGGGCGATGAAAACTCTTTGTCTGTCGGTTGCCTGACCCCAGACTGTTATTGCATAGCTCAAGATAGAATGAACATACGCGTAATAAACTTCTATTAGTACGTTAGACTGAAAATAATTTTTCAGTACACTAATTGCGTAACATGCTCCGTTAAGCTTTTTGCAGATTCCATCGACTTGTGCGTTCCAGTTAAAATGTTCGTCTATTATGACGCCAAGAAACTTAGTTTCTTCTGAGCTCCTGAGCAAAATTTTGTCAAATTTCACCTCGATGTGAGTCTTTGGTCTGCTTAAATCCATCATAACCGTCTCATCTACATTTATAATGAGATTGTTCAGGGTGCACCAGGATTGAAATTGATGCAACACCGCCTTCACCTTAACCTTCAACATACTCGCAGACACGTCATGGACAACTATACATGCATCGTCCGCATAAAGGAATACTTTCCCATCCTTTATGGATAATGGGAGATCATTAATGTACATTAAAAATATTAATGGCCCCAAGATACTACCTTGGGGAGTACCATAAGATGAACTGAAGTTCTCCGAAAGATCATTGTTGAACTCAACCCTAAAATCACGATTATTCAAAAATGAGTACATGGTTTCATTTAAGAATCCCCTGATACCCAAGCAGTCCATTTTTTCGCAACAAACACTATGCTCAAGCAATCGAAGGCGCGTGCCAAATCGAAAAAGTTGGAGCTGCTGCATACATTCCTTTGTCAGGTGAAGTTCGTTGAGACATACAATCTCCGGTAGATGAATACTGAGTAGAGCCTCCACCAAATTAACCTTGGAACTGGAGAGACCCTGAATATTCCAGTTCATAACTACAGTTGAGTAGTTTTGGTGACCGTCGTGTCCGGGGTGACTTGATTGTGACTTATCGCATCTTAAACAATTTTATTGGTGGTGATCTCGCTGACATCTTTATGATGAACGAAAATCATCTCCGGGGCCACCGGTATAAGTTATACCACGAGGTGTTTCGTACACATGCGAGAGAGTCTTTCCTGCCGAATCGGGTATTCGGTAGGTGGAACTCTTTACCGGAGAGTGTCGTGGGTGCTGAGAGTGTGAATTCGTTCAAAAACAGATTAGACTCTATTTTTGCTCAGAATGTGTTTTGTTTTGTTTCTTACATTTATCTCCTAAGGTGTTTATTTTTCTTTTTTGTATGAGATTTATAGGCCATATGGCCTCATCTCAGTATCTGTTTATAATAATAATAATAATAACACTCCAGGTTTTCATTTTATCTCTGGGTATTGCTTGAGGTTGCTGGCACGGAAATTCCTGATCTTGCTCGAAAAAAACGAAATCTCTTGATAAGGATTCCCTGGGGCCAGTAATTGGCATCGTACAGAACGTCATGCAGGTCTTTATGAGCTCCTACTCTAAAAGATGAGTAAGTGCTATCCTTAGATTCAAGTTTCTGAATTTCAAAATTGTAGTTCGGGGAATTAGCCTTCAGATACTCATTTAATTGGCTCACTTCTGTTTTTGGATCACATCTACCAACATAAAGCCACAATTTGGACTCTCGAGTTCGGAAAGCTGGTTCAATGTCCTCATTTTCTTTTTTCCTTTTTTCGCCAATAACGATATTTTGTTGTCTCTGACTTTTCATGTCTTTTGTTCTTTTTGTTCTTTTGTTGAGTCTGATCTTCTTATCAACAACATTATGATTTGTCAATTTAATCCTGGATCGACCTTCAAAAGAGGATTGAGCTGATTCAGTTTTGTTTGTTTGGGAGTCACTGGTACCGGAGTCGTTCCTCTCAACAATCGTTTCTAATGAAGATCCTGCCGAAGTAAAGGATATTTCCGGATCCAAAGAATCGTTGGGATTGACAATTTTCGTTACTTGTTCTAGAAGTTGGATATTACTCTGCTTTAATTCCATTATTTCGTTCTTCAGAGAATCGATAATCTTTTCCAATCTATCAGCATGTTCTTTCATAGCACCCTTCATAATTTCCCTGATATCAGCCTCCGAAATTATACCATCCTTGGTATCTTGTTGCATTTTGTTTCTTGTATTCATTGTGCTAGATGAATAATAGTGATAACTGTCAAAGTTATCGTATTTAAGATTTAAAAGACGTGGAGCACCGTTTTACACGTCCGTCTTCGCGTACAGTCAATATAGAAATGATCTGAAACATATTGAGGTTTCAAGTGCGTAGGTATCTTGTTTCATTCTTCATTCTTGTTTGGCCGCCTCGATGAAAAGTTCAGTTTACAACCTATAATTTCTGAAATAGAGAGGCAAGCTTTTTCTTTAGTTGCGTTATCGAATCAATCAATAGAACAGTATGAATTTTCAACGTGGGGAATTCCGGGTGTGGAAAATTCGAGAATTATTTATCGATGTAAAAATAATCGTGCAAGTTCGAAATTCACCTAATGCGAGATCGTAAATTCCAACAGCGTTTACCAATTTTTCGTTGACCTCACAGTTCATGGAAATTTGAGCTCGAAATAGAACTACCCCTACATTTATACAGGGTGAGCCTTTGACTCGTAACTATACACTGCTCAACAATTGATAGGGATCACTACTTGTTCTAAATTTATTTCTGAAATATTCGCTCCAAGATTATAAATTTAGTCACATATCAAAGTATTTTCAGTTGATAATATGATTCACTTGAGAAAAGAATGAAAAAATGGAAAATTGGAGAGAAAAAAAGACTTCATTAGGAACACTCAAAATTCTGTGTTTGAATAATATAAAAATTTTATGATGAAACCACAAGAAGGCTGAAGTTTCGGTTAAGCTAGTACCTAGTTGGTCCCCCACGAGCTCGTCTCAAGCATTCTACCCTACGAGGCATACTTTCGATCAAACGATTTATAAAATTTTGGGGCAAATTCGTCCAAATATCCCGTAAAGCGTTAGAAAGGTCCTCCAGGTTATTGATCGGTTGTTCTGAGGTTGACAATTGTCTAGACATCTCAGACCAGACATGTTCGATGCAATTCATGTCTGGAGAGCGAGCTGGCCAGTCCATCCTATCAATAGCATGAGTTTCTAGCGCTTCATTAACCAGACGACTACGGTGTGGACGGGCATTATCGTCAATTGAAATGAAATTCTCGCCCACGGCAGCCGCAAACGGAACAATTATGGGTTCAATAATCATATCGTGATATCTCTGGCTGGTCATGATGGTGTTCTGCAGAACAACCAACTCTGTGCGTTGGTTCAAACAAATGCCTCCCCATACACATATAGAACCTCCGCCAAAAGCTGTTGTGGGTACCATTAACTATTCTGCATACCTTCGACCTCTTTCCCTCCAAGCAAGAATACGTCCATCGGAGTTACCAAACGAAATCTAGACTCATCCCTAAATAAACATCGGCTCCAATCTTCAAGTGCCCAATTGCGGTGCTCCTCAGCCCATTGCCGTCGATGAACCCGGTGTTCCCTATTCAAACGGGGATGTTGTACCCTCCTACGTGCTCTCAAACCACGAACATGCGGTCGTCGTCTTACAGTCTGGTTCGAAATTAGAACTCCTGTTGCAACTCTCAGTGATCTATTGAGCCGCGACGCCGGGTAAGTGGGATTTCTCCTAGCATTGAGGATCAAAAGACGATCTTGGGCAGCTGTTGTATTGCGCTGCCGACCTCCCCCATGAACATAAGCTACTGAGTCGTTTTGGATGAACCTATTCCAAGCCCGACTCACGACACTTTGCGAAACATTCAACCGCCGGGACACTTCTCGCTGGGACAATCCTTCCTGTATCCACCGTATGATTTGGTCCAGTTGCACAGGAGCCAAACGTCTTCTCGGCATGAGTGATAAGCTGATATTGTTCTCATTTGTTCAATTATTGTCACCTTATGTGTTTGAATGTGAGAAAAAAACAGATTTAATTACAAATATCACATTGCTTTTCACTCCACCTGTATGTACAGATATTCATGAGATAACTGGAAAAAAATACAAATGAAGAGAAGTTCATAAGTGATCCCTAACAATTGTTGATCAGTGTATTTCAACCGAAGATTCCTGAGGTAAAAAAAAACATATTTTTCTTTTACTATTTTTTCCGATTCGATTTTTTTTCTCACTTAGTATACCAGATATTCTGGAGTTTACTGGACTTCGACGGAATTTTATATTCGGAAAGATTCATCACATCAATAAAACACTATATTCCTATCTATGATCATTCCCTTCGATTCCATACCATTTCGAGATATAACTAAAAATTACATTTTTTTATGGATTTTCAACAGCTTGTATCTTGTTTCCTCTAACCTCAGGAATCTTCGGTTGAAATATATGTACAAGTCAAAGACTCACCCTGTATATGAGATAGTTCCATATTTAAATTAAGTTTTTTAAAATGTAAAATCTGTAGAAGCCACTGAGTATCCAAACAATTGTTATTTATATAATAACGTGTGAAAATAGAATGAACGAAATTCAATTTTGGATTTTCATTCAAATGAAGACCAATTCAATTAAAAACCATTTTATTCGCACTCTATGTGCGAATATAAATACGTTTCAGTTTTAATTTGCAACTGAATGACACGATAAAAAAAATCGATGGTGGTTTTTCAAGCCCTACAAAATTAATCGCTGTCAGAGCAGGATATTACACAACACGGAATTAGGAGGAATTAGATGTTAACAAAGACCTCAGATATTAAATCCTACTCATTTCGCCCTCATTGTTGACATTTCTCTGGAATGAAAGTGTACGGAACGTTATCATTGAATGCAAACAAAAACTACCCGAGGTCTGACTACATTATTTTGTTAAACGTCTCAACTTACACTCTAGATTGTCTGGGTCGTTGACAGAGTGTACCGTTTGAATTTGTTTTCTTTTCGAAATTAGTTCTGTGACTTCTGTATACATAGAACTTCTAAGTTGACTCATCTTGCTACAGAGAACACTTCCTTGAACAGCTTGAGTCCAAGTTTCCAGCAATTCATTAGGAGCTAGGTATTTTGAATAAACCCTGGCATTATAGAGGATCGTCTCTGGAGCTAGAATGTGTAGATTTGGTTGTTTCTATTGGCAAATATAATCCAAGTTCCACCGCATGCCTATTTGGTTACTTTCATTGGCTGCAGCTGTCACTTATTCATTATCTCTCTAACGATTGTAAAGAACAGTGCGGTCCGTGAGGAATTTAACGAAATGAGCATTTTTACTACGTTCCGATTCGTTGTGTAGCTGAATATTTCTTTTTATTTGGATAAAATATATTCAAACCAAGAAAAGGCCAGAATATAATTAATATTCTGGAGTTCTCCAAGTTACCAGAAATTTATTAGGGAGCAGGGAATTCATTGTCTTACTAGTGCATTTGAATAGATCCCAGTAAGCTAGTTGATCGTCAAATGTAAAAGTATGTATCAATTTCATCACTTTCATTGCCAGAAAGAGTACACGTGCTGTCGCGTGGCAATTTGATCGTTCTTATTGGTGGGAGTTGATCTCATCTTTGATATCTCATCATTAGAACAATTTTATCAATGTCATTAGTCATTACTAGTTTGCCTAAACTTCAGACATAACATTTCCAAGTTCATCTAATATACTTTTGTGTGCTTATGTCATCATAGTTGATAATGTTCATTGCTAGTTTATTA
This sequence comes from Harmonia axyridis, assembly GCF_914767665.1. Lineage (NCBI taxonomy): Eukaryota > Metazoa > Arthropoda > Insecta > Coleoptera > Coccinellidae > Harmonia > Harmonia axyridis. Next base: position 7,646,005 of record NC_059508.1, read on the forward strand.
CATTTCTTAAATATAGTAGTAGACTCATCTCGCTACTGAGAACACTGCTTTGAATATCTTGAGTAGGTATAGTTAATCTAAATTTACTTGGAAGAAGCCAGAACGTTTTAATTATACAAGGGTTGTCCAAATTTCCAGCAATACATCAGGAGTCAGGGTATTTATTGCGTAAGAGTACCTAGTTTTGAATAAACTCTGGGATTAAAGCGGATCGTCCCTGAAACCAGAATAAGTAGATTTGGTTGTTTCTATTGGCTAATATAGTACAAATTACACTGCATGCATATTCGGTTACTTTCATTGGATGTCACTTATTTATCAAAAAACATTTTATTCCACTCTATGTGCGAATGTAAATACGTTTAATTTGCAATTGTATGACACGATAAAAAAATGGTGGTTTTTCAAACCCTACAAAATTAATCGCTGTCAGACTAGGATATTAAACAACACGGGATTAGGAGGAATTATATGTTAACAAAGACCCCAGATATTAAATCCTACTCATTTTGCCCTCATTGTTGACATTTCCCTGGAATGAAAGTGTACGGATCGTTATCATCTGTCTGACTACATTATTTTGTTAAACGTCTCAACTTAAACTCTGGATTGTCTGAGTCGTTGAAAGAGTCTACTTGTTTTCTTCTCGAAATTAGTTGTTTGTGACTTCTGTATACATATAACTCCGTAATAGACTCATCTCGCTACAGAGAACACTTTCCTTGTTCATCTTGAATAGTAATAGTTTATCCAAAATCACTCGGAGGGAGTCAGAAAGTTTTTATTATACAAGGGTTGTCCAAGTTTCCAGCAATTAATCAGGAGCCAGTGTATTTATTGCTTAACAGTTCTTTTGAATAAACCCTGGTATTACAGCGAATCGTCTCGAACCAGAATGTGTAGATTTGGTTGGTTCTATTGGCTAATATAGTCAACGTTCCACCGCATGCCTATTTGGTTACTTTCATTGGCTGCAGCTGTCACTTATTTATTATTTTTCTAACGATTCGCATAGAACAGTGTGGTCCATAGGGGGTTTAATGAAATGAGCATTTTTACCTGGTTTTAGTTCGTTGGGTGGCTGATTTTTTCTTCTTATTTGGATAAAGTATATTCAAACTTACTTTAGTGGGCTAGATAGATCCCAGTATATTATACGATCGTCATATGAAATAGTGTCGATTTCATCACTTTCATTGCCAGGAATAGTAGACGTCGCGTTGCAATTTGATCACACTTATTGGTGGGAGTTGTGCTCATCTTCGACATCTCATCATTAGAAGTAGTTTGGTGAGTTATTAAGGGCTGTTGAAGAAAATTTAATCGAACAGTCATCGAAAAAATGAAATAGGTGTTTAAAAATTTCTGTGACATGTTGAAAACATGTGAATATTTTGCGATCAAATCTATTCCTCCTCTTCCTTTCAAAATCGATAATGATACTTCAAACTTCAAACTTGACGTCAACATGACTGAAGAAAATGATTTCGCATCCTAAGGACCGTAATACCTCAGAAGAGGGGATTTTTGGTGGAATACGAAAAGCACTAGGTGGAATAATCCAATAAATTTTTCACTACATTCTCTGATTGATTATATCAATGTTAATACTAGTTTGCCTTAACTTCAGACAAAACATTTCCAAGTTCATTTAAAATACTTTTGTGTGCTTATAATTTTATGCAACGGTTATGTCATCATAGTTGATAATGTTCCTTGCTAGTATATTACAGGTCTTGAATATAGAATAATCAAAGTTTAAGTAGAATAACAGAAGCATTGATTATGTGATAAAAAAGCTATCAACGTCTCAAATTATATAAAAGAATCGACTTCAAAATTTAGTACAATAATTGACAAGTGTAGCTATTAAAAAGCGTGCGCCCATGGTTGCGGTATGAAAACTGGACAAGCGTTTTTATAGAGTCGTTCAAGTAAGATTGAAAGAACTATACAACTGAAAAGGGAACGAAGGTCTTCATAGATAAACAAACACAAGGTTTCTTTTGAAACGAAAACCATCAACGTTTTTGTGAAACCTATCTTCCCAGGTATTCGATTTTTCGATTCGTCGGCATTATGCTGTAGATTTAATTCAATTCAATTTTATTCATCCAATCTTTCATACAGAAATATGTCCAATACAAAGGTGCAGCAAGACGGAGTCTAAGCAAGTATGATTCCCACATTACAAGTCGATACCATATAGTCAGCAACACTAACGAATCTTACACTCGAAAACACAATCTTGGAGGGATAATCTCTTTTGAATTAAAAAAAAACATATAGGACACTTCATTTTCGCAACGATTGCCTCCGAATGCTTATCTCACCTTATATGTTGATCAACAATAACACTAAGATATTTTACTGTCTGAGTCTGCCCTCTCTCCAGTTGGACATATTCAATTCTGTTTTCAATATGCACTTCTGTGATGCTAATCTCTGGAATCTCGGCTATCCACTAGTTGTGGGAGAGATAGTAATAAACTCTGTCTTTTTTTTTGGTTCAGAGTTAACGAACTGGTTGACAGTAAGTTATTCCATAATTTCATTCTTCCCTCAGTCGACTGATAGGCCGTTGACAGTAAGCTTTTCCAACAGACACAAGAAATAACACTAGACCTAGTATAGTTCCCTGTGGTATACCAGTATTCACCTTTGACGGCTGACTCAAGATACCACCAAGACTGACACGCTGAACACAATCACTCATGTGCCACTCACCTAACACCCATCACCACCAACTTAAAAAGAAGAAGACTATAATCTACAGAGTCGAAGGCTTTCGTGGAATCCAAAAACATAAGCACTACTTTGTTATCTCCATTTGAAGATTGAGAAATTTTCGGGGATTACATGGGACTCCTCCCATTCTCTCGATATATTTCCACTCAAATAAACCAGGTTGATAATTCAGGGTGGTACAACGAAAGCTAACAAGTCGATTTTCCGACTTTAAAATGAAAATGTGGAAAATCGCTCAGACCGGTCAATTTCTACTTCGAGGGGGAATAACTTTTCCGGTCTTTTCATCACCGTAATTTCAACCTCGTAACGGGGGTAAGCACAACCCCTTGATTTTGAATAAAGATGAGGGATGTTGGTATAACTAATTTTGAATATCGTATCAAATACTATCTGACCCTGAAATTTCGTTTCAAAATACCCATCGATAATGAAATACCAGCGAAAATAGTGGAAGAGGCAATGTGTAATTCATCTCGGGAATGTTATTCGTATTTAGTCGTTATGTAGTTAATTTTTTGTCAAAAAAGTATTAATTTCTTATCCAAAAAAGGAAACGAACTATGTTTTTGATTTACCCTTGTCTATCATGAATTTTCATGAACGTTACATTTTAGCAAAGCGATCGTGAATTTGTAGTCGAATTAAAATGGTGTATTCCGTAGAAGGAAGGGTGGAAATGATAACATTATTTTTTAGAAATAACGACCTTGCACAAACAACAGCGGCTTCAACGGATGACATCTTGAAGAAAATGTATCCGCTGCTTACTTTGTGCAACTGATTGCCAAATTGGACGCTACTGGTTCAGTCGGAAACAAAAAGAGGGTGCATGAAAGAGACGAAGCCAAGGACGAGGCTGTCTTAGGTTATGTAGCAATGGATCTTACCTTGGGTACTAGGAAATTGTCCGACGTATCTGGTGTTTCAATCATGTGAATTCTGAAATAACATGAATTCCATCCTTATAAGATACGATTGTTTCAGGAACCGAATGAGGATGATCACGATCACGGACTGCAATCAGTGAAATGATTAAAAGTATTCAAAACTACGTTTTCGATATCTGTTATTCGGACGAGTGTTCATTTAACCCTAACGGCATTGAAAATCGTTATTACTGTCAGTATTGGTAAGATTAAAATCCAAATTTCGTAAGGTGCATACTCCCAGTCCCCAAAAATTAAATGTTTGGCGTGTATTTATGGAAGTCACATAATTGGCTCTTTTTTATACCCAGTAATCTTACTGGCCAAATTTATTCAGATTTATTGGAGAACGCTATTTATCCAGCCCACGTGCAAGTATTGGAGAATGCAGAAGACAATCAAACGATTATTTTCCAACAAGATGGCGCACCACCTGATTTCGTTCAACCGGTGCGTCAGTTCCTAAATAAAAATTTTCCTCACTCCTGGATTGGACGAAAAGAACATATTTAGTGGCCACCCACATACCTTATCTGGCTCCACTTGACTTTTTTGTATAGGGTCACCAGAAATCCAAGATATCTGCTACCCAGCCTGAGTCACTAGATGATTTATAAACTCAGATCATTAATGAATGCTGTCAAATTACGAGGGCTACTATTTATGTATGGAGAATTGGCAACACACAAATTTGATATTTTTTGTGTAATAAGTACTCATAACGTTTTGAAGTACGAACACAATTTTTGTTGTTTCGTGTCATTTCTGCCAAAATATGGATTTGACTCGTGAAAATTCGACATGGTCTAACTTGAGTTACTTGAGTTAACTTAAGTTGAGAAAAATGCATCTATCAACAGTACCCACAGTCACCAGAGACAAAACAATTCAAGCAGAATATCAAAAAAAAAAAAAATATTACTCAATATTCCAGTAACCGATCCGACAAGGTGCGAATTTTATTTTGTATAGGTCAAATAATCCCCTGAATGCTCATATCGAATTTCAGCAGGATCGTGTTGACAGGACTTTCATCTAGACAGTTAAACTGTCAGCAATGACATCATGATAAATCACATCCCACATAGTCAGTTTTATGGTGATTTTTATCACTATGATGGTGCATATGATGGAAATATTGTTTGATTCAATTTGGTGAATTATATATCCTTTGATGAAATGACATCAAATCGAATTCAACACCCAAACCTGTGAAAGGATTTAAATACAAAAGAGAGGTAGCAAATGGTTGATATTTGTCCCCGAATTCTGTATAATAATTTCAGTTCAACGTGAATTCATGGAGGCTTTTAATTGATCAATTGAAATGTCAATATCGAATACACGTTTGGATGGTTAATAATTTGAAAAACATTTTTCCAACATCTACAGAGGTGCTAATTGAGTGCGAAAGTTTTCAGGAGCTGAATCCTTGTCGAAAATAAAGGGTATTTTTTCACCTGAACTATAGAATGGCATTTGTGAGGATGTTTAACCAGTGAGAAGGCTACTAATTAACGTTTTTTTTTTTATTTCCCGTGATGTATTGACTGGGCGGAACATGCAACCCCTCTACAATTTTTTGTCCCAATTTTCGATGTGCAAAGGCGCGTACCGACATAGAAAAAAACATCGTGTATCTTAATTCCATCGCGTAATAAGTTTGGCAGTACGTAACAGCGTAACACCGTATTACGTTTACGAATTACGCGACGAAGTTACGGACACTTATTACGCGATGGCGTTACGATACGATGTTTGGTTCTGTACGAGACTTTATAGATGATAACTAATTATTCCCAATTAATTCAATCAATAAAGTTGAAGGAAAAGTCTATAAAATACTTCTCTTGGTGGAACCTTGTATATTAAATCATCTGATTACATGTTTTATCGACTTTTCCTACAACTTTATACTCAACATTTCAAAATGGGATTCAATGAGATTATTCATTCAATAACTGGAATTTTCCCCAGAGAGTGGAAAGTTGGCTAAATTATTCCCATTCACAAAAGTGGAAAAACGAATTTAGTATCCAACTATCGACCTACCTCCATTCTGAATCACTTTGGCAAGTTGTACGTGTCAATTATAACTAACTTTTCATTTTATTCGCTTCAGTCGAAAATCAGCACTAGACAGCAAGGAATTTTTAGGGGTAAATCAGATTTAACTAATACAACACGCCATTTAAAAACTTCTCGGTCTACCATAGTGAAACACATTGTTTTGGCAAAATTCGATTTTATTATTCAACATAGTTGTCTTCGAGGGCGATACAGCGATTATAGCGATATTCCAACATTTCGATACCATTTTGGTAGTACGATTTGTCTTTCGCTTCAAAATAGGTCTCAGTTTCGGCGATTACTTCTTCATTGGAGCTGAATTCCTTTTCAGCGAGCATTTTCTTGAAGTCTGAGAACAGGAAAAAGTTTATGGGGCCTGATCTGGCGAATACGTCAGATGCAGAAGCAATTCGAAGCCCAAGTCTTGCAATTTTGTCATTGTTTTCATTGAATTGTGACATGGCGCATTGTCTTGATGAAACAGCGTCTTTTTTTCTTCAAATGGAGCCGTTTTTTAACGATTTCATCCTTCAAACGATCCAATAATAATAATTGTTATTGATGATGTGGCCCTTTTGGAGGTGATCAATTAATATTATACCTTGCGCATCCCAGAATACTGATGCCATAACCTTGCCAACCGATTGTTGTGTTTTTGCTCGCTTTGGATTCGGTTCATCGTGTGCAGTCCACTCAGCTCCGTAGCGAAATGATGGAGCCATGCGTCATCCTTTGTCACATATCGACGCAAAAATTACCTCCACTGTATGTCATGGATCGCCTCCGTTGCAAAAATTAAGGTCAATTGCACTTAAACGAACACTGCTCAGAATAATTAACGTGTTGTTGCTTTTGATCGATTGTGAGCTCGCGCGATACCCATTTTGCCCACAGCTTTCTTATGTACAAATATTCGTGAATGATATGATGTACACGTTCAGATGATATCTTCACAATGTCTGCTATCTCGATCAACTTCACTTTACGGTCATTCAAAATTATTTTGTGAACTTTTTTGATTTTTCGCCGGTGACAGCCTAATTTGGGCGTCCACTGCGTTCGCCGTTGTTATGCTCATTTCACCACGTTTAAACTCAGCATACCAATCAATGATGGTTGATTCTCCTGGTGCAGACCCAGGAAACTCTTCATCAAGCCAAGATTTTGCTTCAACTCTATTTTTTCCCTTCAAAAAGCAATATTTTATCAGCACGCGAGATTTTTTTTTCCATCTTTTTTCAAATAACAAAAGTAGCTGCACTCCCAACAATATGGATTCAATCCTATCACCGCCATATGTGCATCAGACCGTGGACTTTCCAATTGGCCTAATATCGCCATATATTAGTTATATATAGTTGAGTCTTTGACTCAAACATAAATTTCAACTGAAGATTCTGAGGTCAAAAGAAAAACTTTTTTGTCCGATTCGATTTTGTTTCTCACTTAATAGTGCGGGCTTTCTGGGGTTGACTGGACTTTGATGGAATTTCATGTTCATGTTCATTTCATGTCATCGAAAAAAAACTATATTCCGAAAGTAATTCCCTTCGATTCCATTCCATTTGATCCAACTTGAAATAGCATTCTTTATGGACTTTCAACAGCCTGTATCTTTTCAACCGAGTGTTTCTTTTGAATATTCGGTTGAAATATATGTACAAGTCAAAGACTCACCCTACATATCCCAAAATATGGACCACGTTACCCAAGTGGACGCTGTTTACACCGATTTATCCAAAGCTTTTGACAAAGTTCATCATGAGACACTTTTACAAGTCCTCTCAGATTATGGCGTGTGATCGAATCTGTTGGGTTGGAATTGAAAAGAGTCACAACTCAGTGGTAAAAAATAAGCCTTATGGGCATGGTATGGAACTAACGATGATAATTTTGCGAATTCGTTGCCTCAAATCATAATTCGAAATAATTTCCCAATTTGAATGGATACCTACACTGAAAATTCTAAAAAAAACTGTAATATCAATTATAGTTTGTTCAAAATTTCAGTGAGGTTTCCCATTCAAGTCAATTTTCACCACAGTAATAATACTCAACGAAAATTGGAATACTTTTTATTGCACATAATTTTACAAATTGATACATATTTGAGAGAAGAAATTTATTACATAATTGAATCAAATTAGATATATCGTATTGTATCACTTAACTATTAAAGAATGGAACATTTCATTCGAAGATTGATAATGAAATAATAATTTTTGTGATTCCTGACAAAAATCCAGGAAAACAAAGGGTTGATTTAGAATTAGAATGTTCAATTATTTGGCAGAACTCCCACGTAAGCCGTTCAAAACCTGAAACAAAGTGAAAAATTAATGGTGATCCAGAAGAGATTTTCATTGAAAGGTTGGATTGCTTTATCCCATTCTAAACTTTCAGTTGGAGGAGGTCGAAAAAAGTGCTTGTTCGTGGTTGAACACCTGTAATATATATTCCCACTCTTTCTCATTTATATATCAATGATATCTACAAATGTTTTCTTCACATAAACTTCGAACTTTACGCGGATGACATCAAAATGTATAATGAATTGAATTACTCAGATGATGTCAGAAGTTTCAGGATGATTTGAACAGATTTAATGAATTTTGTTCTCTGCACTGTTTGTCTTTTAATGTTCACAAGTGTAAACACATAACATTTACTAAAAACATTAAAACCGTAGGTATGCACTCCCCTATCTCTGAATAGTATGATTCTGGAGATAATTAAATTAGTCAAGGATCTGGGAATATATCTGGATTCGAAATTATCATACACCATATAGATGATGTTGTTTTCAGAGCTTTCAGAATGCTCGGTTTCATTCTGAGAATTTCGCATGCATTTAGAAGTAAGGAAAAGCTGAAGGTTCTTTATTTTTCCGTAGCTCGCAGCGTACTCGAATATGCAACCCCGATGTGGAATACTTTTTTTCATGAATATAACAATCGGATCGAAAGAATACAAAAAATTTACTCGAGCCTTGTACTGCAGATTCTGGAATAGGAACGTTGAATGTTCTTATGGTGCAAAGAGGGGTTATATTCAATCAAACTTTTTTTACATCGAATAATGAATGGTCATTAGTTCGATTTTCCCCTCATCAGTGAAATTTTATTTTAATACTCGAAATTTTACCGGTCTTCGTAGAGAACTGTTTTATGTTCCAAGAGCATGCACTTCGTTGTATTTTAACTCCATGTTTTTCAGAATCATGTGGTTTTATAACTAACACATGTTTTTATTGATATTTTCAACATTTCCCAAGCGTAAAATCAGTAATAATTATTACAAACGAAATGCCGTACGCTGATGAAAAATATTCAAATGAGTTCAGGCGATTGAGAACGTTGATCAAGTCTGAGACTTCTTCTGGACATGACGACGGTCACCTTGCTGAAGTGTAGAACCAGATAAAGGGTGTCTTTTTAGAGCTATAGAAATTTAAATTGCAATAAAACAACGATGGATTATTCGATTGACATGAATTTTATTTATCCGCAAGATAATCTTGTGGGATTACATTTTAAATATGATTTCTGGCATATGACCGCTACGGCTGGCTCGGATGTAGTCCAATCTGGACGTCCAATTTTCGATGACTGTTGCCAACATTTGTGGCCGTATATCGGCCATAACACGGCGAATGTTGTCTTCCAAATAGTCAAGAGTTTGTGGCTTATCCTCATAGACCAATGACTTTACATAGCCCCATAGAAAGTAGTCTAACGCTGTTAAATCACAAGATCTTGGATGCCAATTCACAGGCCCAGAACGTGAAATTAGGCGGTCACCAAACGTGTCTTTCAATAAATCGATTGTGGCACGAGCTGTGTGACATGTTGCACCGTCTTGTTGGAACCACAGCTCCTGGACATCATGAATTCAGGAATGAAAAAGTTAGTAATCATGGCTCTATACCGATCACCATTGACTGTAACGTTCTGGCCATCATCGTTTTTGAAGAAGTACGGACCAATGATTCCTCCAGCCCATGAAGCGCACCAAACAGTCAGTTTTTCTGGAGGTAACGGTGTTTCGACATACACTTGAGGATTAGCTTCACTCCAAATGCGGCAGTTTTGTTTGTTGACGTAGCCATTCAACCAGAAGTGCGCTTCATCGTTAATGGACGTAGTGCGCGATACGTATTCCGCACAGAACCATTATTTTTGAAATGAAATTGCACTATTTGCAACCGCTGTTCAGGCGTGAGTCTATTCATGATGAATTGCCAAACTAAACTGAAAATAAATCATTTAAAAGCTGTTAAATCGGTTGCCATCTTGAACAGTAATGCCAACTTAAAGTTATATACCTCAAAAAAAAACACCCATTAAAATCTAATCCTTCTGCGTGTTGAAGATATTTGGATCTGAGGCGACGTGCTATAAGAAAACCTAGGATCCTTCATTGTAATAGAATCTTCTCTCTTCTGAGATTGAGAGCTGAGGGAATGATGATAGTGACTTCAGCAACTCTGTTCCCGCCGATATAATTATTCCATTTGCCACTGATGATGAGATCAGGAATTAATGAATAAGTTTACCGATGAGCTGACATTTGAGGATGATCAGATCCTTTCATTTCTCCTACGAGGTTGCAGATCAACACTTGCCAAGCCCCTCCAACGTATTATAACCATGAGGCTTCGTACCTCTATTTTTCCTAATAGATGTGAAAGTGCTCGGATTATTCCAATATTCAAAAAAGGCGATTCATCTCTTGTGGTAAATTACCGACCTATTTCTTTGACGCCAAATTTCGCCAAGGTTTATGAAGGGATTTTATATTCCAGTATTTAACATCATGACAGATCACATTTGACCTCAAGGCAGCATGGGTTCATACAAGCTAGGTTAACAGTAACTTTCTCGGCCTCATTATCACGAAATCTTGCTGAGTCTCTTGATGACGGAGGTCAGGTAGATTTCATCTACGTATACAGATTTTTCACGTACTTTTGCATCATTTGGCTTAGCTTTTTTTTTCTGATTCTAATGCGTTCTTATTTGAAGGGAGGATGAATTATGTATTTTATAATTGCTTCAAGTCTTACGAGTATGAGCTCAAAACAGGAGTCTCTCAAGGATCTAATCTGGGTTCATTATTGTTTGTCATCTTTATAAACGATCTTCCATATTTTCTTAGGTGCAAGGCTTTGGCCTATGCGGGTGATTCGAAGCTTTATTTGAGAATATGTCAAACTGATGATGTTTTGCTTCTTCAGTCGAGTATGGAGTTTGTCCACGGATGGTGCTTGGGGAAAAGTATAATTTTGGATTTGAAAAAGTGTTTTGATGTTTCTTACACGAGAAAAACGCAGCCGCTTACTTCTAGTTATCATATTGGAGACCACCTGATTGCTACTGGGAACCGCTTTCGTGACCTGCGAGTCCTTTTTGACAGCGATTTGAGTTTTGTCGAAGATGCCTCTTCTAAAGCTTTAAGTAATTTGATGATTTGTCTGTTTTCAGAAGCGTTTACTTCTAGCTTGTTGTTAGTAATTTGATATGGTTTTCAATATATGGAACTCATTTCACTCCAGTTGATCAAATCCAGAGGAAGTTTCTGAAGTATGTTATGTTCCGTCGACGTTGAGGTTGTCGCTCCATCTTTTTCTGGGTCTCCCAATGCTTCTCTTCCCAGACGGTGACTTGTCCCTTGCTACTCTTACCAGTCCGACCTATGTGCTCATTCCATTCACGCTTCCTGCTCAGCACCCATTCATTGATGTTTTCAACCTTGCACAATACCTTCATTTGTCCCGTCTCCAACAGCCTGTGGGTTGTGGTCCTTTTACTGTGACTAAAGTAGTTCACGGCAAAGAATTAATTAGGGAAATAAAAGAACGGGATACAAACACTTATTCAATTCATTTCCAACCCACTAAAAATGTGTGAAGAAGATAATATTTAAATCTAATCGTTTTTTAAGAGTCGGTGGACACTTGGGTCGTTGCGGATAGGTCGCAGGTACTTTTTTGTCGGTCTCGAGAACAGATGTGGAAATCTTTACCCTTCTCGTTGTCGGTGCAAGTATTGCACATATGTTGTAGATGTAGTTACTCGTAGACTGATCTGAACTCAATTGAATTATTCGCCCTGAAATGCCGACTTTTATGGGTATTCAGGCCGTTTTCTGTACGACCGTTAGTAAGGCCTTTCTACAAATCCCTTTAGGGGTGTGGCTTGGATCATTCCAAGTTTTTACATCGAGTTCTTCTGTTTTTAGCATTTTGGTTCGAAATATAACTTAAATCGAAAATTTTCCCTACAAGCTTTATGGTTTAAGTAGTATCTGGACTGTTTTCTGCAGTGTATGTAATTATAGGCCTAATAACGGTTTTATAAATTCTTGGCCTCTATTCCTATACTTTTATTGCTCCTGCATTTCTGGTGGCTTTCATCGTTTGATTTTTCGCCTCTGCCTCTATGTCCCCGTTTCATTTCCCAAATATTTAAACATCGTTCCTTGTTGAATGATGTTATTCTCTACAGCTGGTTTACATCGGTTGGGTAGTTTTAATTTTTTATCATACATTTTGTTTTTGAGGTTGATATGGACATGTTGAGAAGTTTCACTGTGCAGTGAAATTTATGCAGTAACCTCTGAAGGTCATCTTCATTCTTTGCTACTAGTACAGCATCATCAGCGTAACAAAGTATAGTAACAATTCCTTTTCCCAAATTTTTTAGCCATTCAGTTTGCAGTTATCTCGTCCATAATGGGGTAGAACAGGAGTGGCTCAGCGAATCACCCTGACTTATACCATTTTCTACTTGGATCAGATCTGTTAGTTCTTCATTGACTTTGACTTGTATTGTGTTGCCACTGTAGATATCTTTGAATCAGTTTGATCAGATTGTATGGTATCTGTCTGTTATACCGAAGATGTATTAAGTCTTTTAGTTGAACACGGTCAAATTCCTTTTCTAGATCTATGATGCACATGTATGCTGGCCTGTTAAACTTAATGGATTTTTCAGTTATTTGTCTTATAACAGAGATATCATCAGTGCAGGATCTTTCCGTTCTGAATCCTTGCTGCTCATCTGATAGGGATATGATGTTATTCAATCTGTTAGTATTGATTTTTGTGGTTAACTTCAAAGTTGTATTGAGGAGATTCTCGTCCACCGTATTTGAGCAGCTCATTAGGGATGTTGTCTGGTCCTGGGCTCTTTTTATTTTTAGTTGTTTCAGCGCTCGTTCTACATCATCTATCCCTATTTGCACATCATCGCTAGTTGTTATTTCTGGTGTATTCGCTTCGGTTGTTTCCGTCTTTTTTCTGTAGAGATTTGAGAGGTATTTCGTCCAAGTTGTTTTGTTTATATGTTTGGACTCTGTGAGTTCGCTAACCTCATTTCTCTGTGTTCCTATAAACCACCAAATTCGTTTCTGGAGTCCGTAAAAGTAACATTCCATTCGTTTGGAGAAGATTTCTTTTATCTGTCTTACTGAAAACCTTGATTCATTGTGCATTACTTTATATTGTTCATATGCTAGAAGGGTACTCAGGGTATTTAAGATAGATCTTTCGTTGTCTATACATTTTTCTTTCACTTTCTTGCAGAACCACAGAGTTTCAGTTGGTAGTTTATTTGATCCACTTAACTAACAAATTCCTAGGGCTTCCATGGCAGCTTCCTATATGTTTGTTCTTAGTTTTTCCGAGCTGGTATTGATGTCATCTTCTGTGTTTATTTTGGCCAGTTGAAGTTCTTTTGTTGAATGGTCCTATAATGATTCCACGTTTATTTTATGCCTCTGCTTATCTCTTTATTGTCTTGCTTAGGTTTTAGTTTCTTATTCAATTTTCCTAGCAGAAGGTTGTGATCACTGCCTACGCAGAATTCAACGTACTCACGTCTTGGAATGGATGTATACATCTATTCGTCAGAATTTAGTCTACTGTGAATCTCTGTATCCTTGAGTTTTCGAAAGTGAATTTGTAATTATTTGGGTGATTAAGGAAAGTGTTGAAACCCTGAACGAACAGAGGCTAATCAATAGTTCTCCGTTATCATTGATTACGTTCTCGTTGAATTATTGTTGAACTCCTGGTATTATGTCATTGCCAATACGGGCATTGAAGTCCCCAATCACCACTTGCTGAATATTCTGTCGAAAAGACTCGATTATAATCTGAAGTTGGTCGTGGAACTGTTCCCGTTCAAGCTTTGCTTTGTTATCCTCTGGTGCATATACTGATATTATGTTGATCTTCTGATTATGTACCTTCATTGTAACGGTTACTATGCGGGATTACATTGTTCTATATGGTCTTTATACTTTATTTGGATTGCTATGGCTACCCCCTCTTTGGCTCTTTCATGTTTCTCTACTCCACTAAATACTTTTCCTTTTTTCTTTGTTTCCTGGATAGCGCAGATGTCAATCTTGTGGTCTTTCAGTTCCTTCAAGGTTTCCTGTTCTTTGTTATTGAATGATCTTATAGTCCATGTAGCAAAACGCAATACATCTTTTTTTCCATCTCTCATTCCTTTTTTTTTCGCGTGTATCGTCATCTTTGAATCATTCCGGTTCCAAGGCATAGTTTTGGTTCTATGAGCACTCAGGTAGGTTGCTAGGCTGGCATGAGAACCCTCCTCCATTATCCGGGCTTGGGACCGGCGACGTCACCACTGGTCTACTGAATCCACCCATCGGCGCAGAAGGCGGAGTTACGTTATAGTTTTCTAGGTAATTTTATAGTTGTAGAAAATTTTGAGTTCTTGATTTCTAGGATGTCTTTTTCTTGTTTATGAAGTGCTTGTTTATTTGTACCCTCTAATTGGGTACTCTCCTGTTGAATATAGTATTTATTATTATTATTATCCCGACTTTAGCCTATATCTCTTATATATCATCTTTGCAGTTTTTCTTAGATTGCCTGGTCTGGTCTGATGGTTGTAAAATAATTTCTCCTCGTGCAGTATTTTGTAGGCTTCTGACGGGCCTGATTTGTCTTTAATCATGTTCGTAGGCAATCTATTGGCCCATGAGCAAGTTTCATGATGTCTAGCAGACCTCTGCCTTGCACACCTTGCCCGTGCTTGTGTGCTTTTGTTATCAAGGTTCTCATTTTGCATTGCAGGTTATCTATATCTGTTTTACTCCATGGAATTATACCGAAAGAGTATGTTAGAATTGAACATGCCTATGTATTGATGATGGTTCTCCTCATGTTCTTGCTGTTGAGGTTTGTTTTTAAAATTCTCCTATCTTCTGTCCATTGGAAAGAGCGATCGGTTCATCTTGAATTCTTCCTCGCACTACGCTTATAGTACAATACTAGTCCAGTCCGAATTTCATCCCCACGTATTGTTTTATTTAATTAATTAATTTAATTTCATTATTATTATAATTATTTATACTTATGCAGAAATGACTGAATTATTTATTTTTGGTGATATTGCCAATATTTAAGAGTTTCAATTTGTTTATGTTTATTCTCAATTGTAAATTCCTTTTTGTGAATTCTTGTATTTGAGTTATTCCTGTTAGAATTCCAGTTTATGTTGAATAAAAAAAATTATTGGGGACAAAATTTGAAGAAAATGAAATTTTCATTCTTCATTTGGTAAATGATGATTTATTTTTCAATGGTCTTATTTCGGAGTTCAAAGTATATTACAAATCAAATTTGAATAATTTTTCAATTGGAAATGTAATACTTAATAATATGTGGTGTGCATATTGTTCTTTCAAGTTGACTTAAATATTGTTTTTATTGAATGGAAGCAATATTATCATAGAATGGGAGGAGAGTGATAGCTTGCAGAAAACAAAAAATATTTATAGTGGGTCGACGAAACTCGCGCATTCGCCATTTTGCGTCACGTCCCTCGAAGGTTGAAATAGGATTATAAAGATCAAGGGATCACCGACAGAATATGAATAGAATAAAATGCGACTTTAACGAAAACACAGCATCGAAGATGTGATGAATCTATTTCTTTGATAGTACATTCTGCTTTGGATGTAACTATGACGACAATCCCCTCAAGAACAAACTATCCTCAATATTAAAAATCTATATTTATTTTTCCTGCCGAACGTTGTGCATATTTGGTTTGAAAACTATTTTTATATTCGTCGTTATATATATATCAAGGGATGAACAATCCTCGAAATCTTTCAAAGCCTTCAGTATTTGAATCCCACTGGAATAACCCACACGTTGTGTGTGAGTCCATCAAGAAGATAAGCCTTCTTCTGTGAGGTTTTTATAGAAAACTTATTTTGTTATAATTGATTACATTACGCCGAGTAAGGATTAACACTAATGAAATCAAGCCATGATCTACCAATGCGTTTGATTGTTTCTCGAGATTATTTATATTCGAATTCGAACTATCAACTTAGATTTGTTGTACTCTAATTATTTATACACCTTCGCGCTAATTTACACTGCGCAAAAAAATTAACACACATTATGGAAATCTCAAATTTATTCTACAACTGAAGGTGTTCTCAATGATAATTATTTTTATCAGAATTATGCATGGATATGTTCTCCACTTTCAACGTTTTTCTTCAATTCAGATGTTTTTTCCCAGCAGGAATAAAAAAAGATGCGATTATCAGATTTTGAATGTATTGGCTCCATTCTGAAATCAGTTGTTCTCGATCAATTCTAGTGATAGTAGTAATAGTTTGCTTTCGTTTGATTTTCTACGCTCGATCGCTATGCAACGCGAAACACGCAATTTGACCCAAGAGAAATGTGCCCAAGCGGTAGTTTTGCGAGAAGAAGGGTGGACATATACAAGAATTGCAGAAAGGTTTGGAGTTTCCCATACAAGTGTGTCCAGAATGTTGCTGCGATTCAGTGAGACAGGTATGAATGTCCGAAGACCAGGTCAGGGTAGACCACGGGTAACAACTGCCATTTAAGAACGTTACTTGAAAGTTTCTTCGTTGAGACAACGGTTTGCAACCGCTCGCCTCCTTCAAAATCAGCTTGAGCAAACTCAAGTGGTCGTTGATAATGGAGCTATGAATGCTGATAGGTATATAAGGAATATTCTTGAAGAGCATGTAGTGCCATTTGCCCCATACATTGGTGAAAATTTCATTTTTATGGACGATATTGCCAGACCCCATCGTGCGCGCATCGTTCAGGAGTACCTTGAAGAGGTTGAAGTCTCTCGAATGGAATGGCCAACAAAAAGTCCAGATCTCAATCCGATTGAGCAGGTTTGGGACAACCTCAATAGAAGGCTGAGAAGTTCAGAAAATCATCCAGCTACTCTTAATGACTTGTGAATCCAACTCAGAGAAATCTGGGAAGGATTAGATCAGAACATTTTAAGATCACTCACTTTGAGTATGAACCGTCGTTGTCCAGCTGTAATTAACGCAAGGGGTGGAAATACCAAGTATTAAATCACTTATCAGCATTCCAGTATTTTGAAAATTGTTTATTTCTCTTCTTCCACTTAAGATTGGGTGAAATCCTGAATTTTTCTTCCATTTAATGTGTCTTGTTTCGTTCAAAACCTTCCCGAAAGAAAAATAAGTTATAAAGTCAATGTAGAGTTAACTTTCATTCAAATTGAGAGTTTCAGAATGTGCGTTAATTTCTTTGCACAGTGTATAAATTTTATTGAGGGCTTTATCATTTTAATAGTCGTAAGAATGAATGCTCGGTCTGAAGCCAGTTTTTTCTCATTTTTAGGAATGAAACGACGAATTTCATTGCATTTCGACATCTTCGGATGCTTTCGAACAACTAACTCAACATTTATTATATTAAAGCTAGTTTATCGAGTACAAAACCGTTTTCGGTAAAACTACCTTATTGAATAATGGCCTAGAATCTCTCCAGAAATTTATTTACAAACTCTTTCTAATTGGAAAAAAACTTACCTACCTACTATCTGTCGAATGAATTGTTCTTTTTTTGACAAATTTTTCATATTGGATGTTTTCTCATTGAAATATTCAGTTTTTCTCCTAATTTATTAAATTATCACGAATTATCCGAATCACTTTTGCATTCCATTGAATGTAATCTTAATACAGCTCTGTGTAGATTGTCTTTACCTACTTAATGAATGAATCTCTTTGGTTTTATTGAAATCGCTTTTCTTTTGAAATCCACTGCTTTTCTACTTGTTTTTTCGTTTTGTGTTATGCTCCAGTGATTGGGTAGTTCTTTTGCATTCCTGAATGAATTCAAATATAGCACGAAGTGAGTCTTTCTTTCAAATTTTGAGTTATACCGAGACGTCTCAGGAATCCTTTGTACACATATATATGGGCTCTTTAATTGGCTTCTGATAAGTTCAGATTTTCAATTTTAGTTTTTTATTCCTTCATCTATTTGTCTTATGACTTTATTCGTTCAGTTTTGGGACCATAGGTTGATCTAAACTGAAGGGTATATACTTCATCTTGGGGAATTCCTATTAATATTGTTCTGGGTGTGTTTTTTGTTTCGTTTTGAGATAATCAATCGTTGTTATCGTGGATGTGTTTGAAGTATGTTGCTTTATCGCCGCAGATCGTTCAGACCCAGACCTGCACAGATATGCTTCGTGCACCCCCTATCGATTGTGGTGGCGGGACCAATGTGTCGTTGTTTTTGAAAAATGGTCATCTATCTTATGAAGAGATGGGCTATTTTTAGGTTTTAACTTGTTGCTTAATTTTGGATTATGGTGGGGTCAAAGGAAATATCGATTTCAGCAGATTCGAGTGTAGAATGTGCAACAAGTACGCATGCGCAATGGACGTTAAATTTCCTCTTCTATTCTGTCAAACTTTTCGGTTTATTCGTTAGTTAGCCACCGTAACGTGCACAACGCCACTACAGCCTAAGAGAGGCGCGCTTCATTCTGAGCCGATGTAAGTCGAATTTTCTCCGTTTTTTGATAATGTTATTTTTTATTTCTGAAGGGTTTTAGACTCGGTGAATTATTTCGAGGCAACTTTAATTCATCATTTGAGAATTTTCGACAAAAAAAAAATGACTAAAAAGTTTCTTAATTCTCGACAAAAAAATTTTTCTGAGGAAAAATCAGTTCCTTCAATATTTACAATGAATTTGTATAATATGTATTATTTATTTCAGGTGCTTTTTTAATTATGAGATATTTGAATATTTCCTTGGGATTCTCGCACTAATTTGAAAAGTTGTTTAATTTCTCATTTTATTTCAAATTCATGATACAAAATATATTTCAGACTTATAATAATTTCTTTCAAGGAAAGACTCAACTGTTCTCGCTAAAATTTATTTTTCAGTCAAAATCATAAAAACATCATTTACATCTTTGAAAGTAAAACGATTGAAATACATGACTTCATGACATTCATTGAAAACTCCGATTTTCAATCAACACGGTACCTGTACTATACTATATGCAAAATAAGGTTTCCGAAAATTCATCTGCATTGAAAATAACATACTGTTCTCGAAGATTGTAGATCCCAAAATTGAAGGTCAATAATTTGGATATCGTATAGTACAGGTGTCGTGGTGTTGATTGCGAATTGGAGTATTCAATGAATGTCATGAAGTTATATATTTCAATTGTAATTTAATGTAATTTTGAAATCGATTGGACTTTTCGATTGTTCAAAAGCCCTACCTTGAGAAAGGCATTATGAGGCCGAAACATATTTGACATGAATTCAAATTGAAATGATGCATTAGACAAATTTTCACTTATCAGAAACTACTGCGAGAATCCCAAGAAAATATTGAAAAAAAAATTTTTAATAATATGTATATATTGAACTTTGCCTTATATCTACTCGTATATGAATTTTATTCCATGTTTACCAAATAATCATTATAAGATATTCAATTTATGATATGGATCTGAATAACAACCTCACAAACGAAAGCAATTTCAAACAGACAGACATAAAGAACGAAAAATGGCACATAAAAATTTCAATCAAAATAACCGATTTACTGATTCAAAAATATTACAGGTTTTATACCAATTTTAGATTTGTACCGGGTGTGCCGAATTCGTTGCCTAGCGAGGGGATCTCAGAATCCCTGTGAGCTAGAAAAAACTAATGGCACATTTCGGGGCATGGTTTTCGAGGGAATTGATTTGATGAAAACCACAACCTCATAAATTCAACTATTTTCAAGCTATAAGAAAAAATTGGAAAATGGCGCTTCATTTTTTCCTTTTCAAAAATATATAACATGATATATAAATTTCTCATGAAACTATAAAAGTCATATAAGTTTCAGTTTCACACGCAAAATGAACTAATCACATTTTCGAGCTCGATTTTTGAGAGAATTGATTTGGTGAAAACCGAAACCTCATAAATTCGACTTTTTTGAAGCTATAAAGAAAATTGGATAATGGCGTGAAATGAAAAGTTCTCATTACTTCTTTATCAATGGTGCTATCAACATGAAACAAAAACTTTTCTAGTAGAATCCATTGGTGTATTCATTTCTCGTTCATTGCAATTAGTTTTGAAGTAATAGAAATAAGTAATAAGTGTATTTTTTTTAATATAAACTATATAAATTGCTAGACAAATGAAATCGCTCAATTTTTTCCTTTTCAAAAGAATATAACATGATATATGAATTTCTTATCAAACTATAGAAATCATGAAACGTTTCAGTTTCTCAAGGAAAATGAACCGAGTGCTCATCTCTTCGATAATATCTCCAAGATATTTCCGCAAATATTGAATTGTTAAAAATGTGAGGAACCTAATACAAATTGTCTTGAGTTTAAACATTCCTTTCAGTTCCAAAGATAAATCAATTATTAAGTCCCCCTATTTCAGACAATGAAAACGTAATTCTATTGAATTTACACAAGAGATTAAATGATGTATTATCGGGTGTCCCAAAATTATCTAGTGAGGGGATCTCAAATCTTTGTTGCTAGAAAAAATGAATGTCACATTTTGGTGAAAACCTAAACCTCATAAATTCAACTATTTTTAAGCTATAAGAGAAAATATTCTTTATTACTGGTGCTATCAACATGAAACAAAAACTTTCTACAGACACTTTTTCTTAGTAAAGTCCATTCTTTTTTATTGCAATAAATTTTGAAGTAATAATTCGGACTGTGTTGATAGCACCAGTAATAAAGAAGTTATGAAAACTTTTCTTTTCACGCAATTTTACTTTCTCTTATAGCTTGAAAATAGTTGAATTTGGAGGTTTTGGCTTTCACCCAATCATTTCTCTCAAAAATCGAGTTCGAAAATGTGCCATTCATTTTTTTCTAGCCAAAAGGATTCTGACAATTTCGGACTTGCTTGTGTAAATTCATAGAATTACCTTATCAATTTTCATTTTCTGAAATAAGGAGAATTAATCATTGATTTCTCTTCAGAATTGAAAGTTATATTTGAACTCAAGACAATTCGTATTCGGTTCCTCACTTTTTTATCAATTTAGAATTCGCGGAAATATCTTGAAGATATTCCGTGAATTATAAAAACCAACTATTGCCTTCTGAGATGGAATTTTAGGAGTTATCGAGAAATTACAATCAGAACAATCGGTGTTCCATGAACGAGTAGGCGAAATCATCCTTGATGAAAGATTTTCAGCATATTATACATCCATTTAACGAAGATATGAGGCTATAATGAGTTCAGACGGAGCTTATGCTACCAAGAATTCGGAAATTGGCAACATCAATATCTGTTGATTATTGGTATCTCATCTGGAATATTCAGATACTAGTGAATGAATTAGATAGGAAATTCTAACCCGATTTTCGCTTCATCATGACGTGATTCCATTCCACAAAAGCAGATGCCAAACGTGAGTCATTCTTAGGAGTTCCAGTTACGAAAGCAATGCGGAAACTGTTTAAATAACACACTCGTTTCATGAATTTTCTGATGACCTGTTTTGCAGCCCTCTAATGACATTGTCATACGTAATTTCTTAATTAAAATTTCCAATACTGTCATTTACAGGAAACCAGAGAATCTGGAACTGTCTCTTTTCCTGGTGGCGAATTACATAACAACGATTGAACATGAAAGCCTAATAAGTTTTGCTCGAATTCGATTGAACCGCTGAATATGGGATTTTTTTGTCAGGGTATAAATGAATTGTTGGCTAATGGGGAATGCAGAGATAGCAGGTGCGGAAACTGGAGGGGGGGCTTTGCAACCCCACCCTGTATTCGCCCCCTGTATCTCCCTGTATCCCTTGAGCGATGACGTATGTTGAAAAATGGAAATAAGACTTTTTTTTCATTTTATGTGAATTTGTTACTCTGAACCCCCACCCTTGGGTCCGCCCCTGCGAGATAGAGATAACACTCGGTATTAACCGAAATGGAGGTTTTCTAGCATCGAAAAAACACTGCGAAGTTCTTTGAGATAACCTAGACTTCTCTCTCATCTCTGAGTCGTAATATATTATTAACAACGGTTGGTTTTTTCATTGCCATTCTCAGAATTTTCAGTTAAGAAGTCTTTGAAGAAAATTTGTAGCCAGATCTATCAAACAGAAAGAGTTTGTACTAATCATTTATTACTTGAAGATTAAAGCATTAAATCCTCCAACGCAAATAATGGCCGCCAGCTTAAAGGAATACATTAATTCATAAAGAATATAAATGAATAAAACCCAAACACTTCGTAGAAAAAATTGATGGCAAGTTTTTTTCAAACGAATCTGCCCTCAGAGTTTCTTTGTTTCATAAATCATTCTATTTTATAGCCATCAACATACGTATCTCATCTGAGTTGAATTATCAAGATTAAAATTAGCGCTAGCTATTTCAAATACATTTATTTATTCATTCAATTCTATAGATACTGAAAATTTATCAAACCACATTCATTTGCCAGCCGTAGTGCTTGTGATAAGGGTCTGTGAAAACTAGGATTGGTTGTACCACAGCTTATGGGAAAAACCTCTCGAGTTCTGAAGAGTGCTCGGCCACAAATGGCTATTATCAGTTTTCATTTTATCCAGATTATCAAAGTGCTGCATTGGTCTTTCGATGAACCCGAGCATTTTGAAAGCCTCATTGGTGATTCAATTGTGGGATGAAACTTTTTTTTGGACGGAAATGAATTCACGAATTTTTGATGATATTTGCGTTTTCATTGAAAACAATGGTTATCCAGGAACTAGTTCATCATTTAAACGAAATCCCAATCTGACTGAATATCATAATTTTCAAATCATTGATAAATACAAAGAATAATAGTGATCATAGAGGTTATTCCTGTAAAATTCCCGAATACAAATAAACTCATCTTAGAGAACGTCACATTATGAAACTCTCAAAATGATACCGTCAGTAGTAGATGAGATATCCAATCTAGTAGGGAAGGTTCAACTCCTAGTGCATTTAAATTAGTAATTAGCAACCAGTACGCTACGCAGTCATAAGCTTTTTTGAATTCCATATACGTGAAACGAACTCTTGACTATACCTCTATGTATGAACGATGTAAACCGCAATGTCGAGCTTAAAGGACCTTCCTCTATATCTCCTCAAAAAAGTCATACAGACCAAACACTATTAGAATGAAATTTCAGGCAAAACTGCATCGCAAAAAATGCCTCATAGGTTTAGGAATATAATTGATTACAATATGATATTTTCGAATGCACCTGTTGAAAATGAACTTTTTGTAAAGTTTCCTTTTGACAAGTACGGCGGATCTTGCGTTATTGTAAATTGCAGGAGATAAATTCATACGTTTTCTTTCATTTGTAACATGGTATATCCCAGATACATCTAAAATCGTTTAGTAGAAGTGAACTTATCACAATGATAAGGTTGCCAATAACTCAATTAGGTATTATTGATTGAATGTTTTGGGTAGAAACTTTAAATTTATGATCACAAAGTGGATACTTTAAAAGGGAGAGAGAACCCTTGGAACCTAGACTAACGTTTTACTATAAAATCTGGTTCAAATTTCGTTATAAGTATAAAAGCTGAAATTCAAGTCATTCAGATAAGTGAAAAAAATTCCCAAATGAACAAATATTTTCAGGTGTAGGTGTAGCTGAAATAAATTCGTTACTATTCAATTACATATGTGTTCAATTTCGGTTCATTTTTGCATTCAAACTACAATCAATGTTTGTAAGTAGGCTTACGCTATTTTCTCAAGGTCTTTAGAATGTCCTTTAGAAATTTGTCAGGCTATATGTACTGAGTGGCAATTTTTGATAATATCATATACAATACCTATAAAAATCATCGATAAGAATTCAATTAAAGTTTATTTGTCAATACCTTCCTAATCTATGGAGATTCAATTCAATTGGACACATCTAATCAGAAAATAATATCTATTTGATCATCGACTTCAGCGTTCATATTACGTATACGCTCGCCGCTCACAAAAGATTTCAACATTTTCTGGTGGGAGTTTCCACTATGTAAAGTCTGTTCATTGGGATAGCATCTTTCAATGGTTGTTCAAGTAACAAGTGTGAATGTCAACTCCTATACTCATGACGTAAATAAACCCCCTTTGAAGTTGTCACCTTTTGAGGTATCTGGAATTGGGTTTCCACCAGGCAAACTATCTGTCGTTTGAGAAACATCTTTTGGTAGTTCTTTTGAATGGAATATAATAATAAGATACCTACTTTGAAGGAAACATGAGTAATTGGACATCATATTTTTTGATATTGAAATTATGCCGATACAAACGTAAGAGTTTTTGGGAATAAATGTTGAATTTTGATGTGCTTAGAAAGACAATAAAGCATTGGGAATATCTCACAGAGACCAAGATGGTCGGGAAGACTTTTTTATTCAAAAAGCTACTCAAAAAGCCATACAGAAGAAATTTCAAATGATAACTTGATGAATAGAGCTTAGATGAGGAACCTATTGGTATTTCGCATTTTTAACTTTGTCAAATTAATCATTGATGTGAAAATTGATCCACAACAAGTTGCATTGAGCAATGTTAGAGTAGGACCTGTTGAAACAAACTATTTTTCAACTTTTTCGTTTTGGATTTTTCAATTCTAAATGCGACGTAATTAATTTTAAAGTTACAAAATGAGAAGTTGCAAAGTAGTTTGGCTCAACGAGCACCAGATATGCAATTTAAGAGATTATAGACGACATTCCTATCTGCATTATATGAGAGAGAATAGCGATTTCATAAAACTTTGGTCCACAAAATGAGTTGATAGAAGTAGCGGATAAAAGAGTGATTACTCAAACTGTACGTAATCGTATAATAATGAATAAAATGGCATCTAGAACAGATGAAAGCATGCCTCGACGTTGAGCAAAAGTCAGGCAAAAAAATATTAATTTCGAAACCGAAAAAAATTTCCCCAATTTCAGTATCGTAATGAGTTCATTACAGTTCTAAAACAGTGCTGTAATGAACTCATTACAGCATTGTTTTCTGTTATATTTTACGTCTTGTGGTTGTCTACACAGACTTCCAATCCTATCAAAATTAAATTCGCGTCAATTGTCAAGATAACATAATTTGGATTTAATGTAATGATTTGCGATATATTTCGCAATTTTTCTTAATTCTTTTGGTGTTAAATCGATTTCGTCAGACATAATTCACGAATTCAATGCGTAATTGTAAATTATTTCAAAATTCGGAACATACGATTCAAATTCAAATTCCGTAATCTGTCAGTTTTCGTAACAGTCACACCCACTGCCAAAATATAATACAAATGTCACTAGAATGTATGATCTGAATTTTTCTTTGAATTTCGACAATATTTCACAAATATGGACTGAAATAGAGAAAATATCGTCTAATAGTCGTTGCAGGAGGCAATTCCGACAGTCATGTGTTGCATTCGTGTTGGAAAAGGAGCCCATTTTGCAACTTTTTTTAGAATATACTATTACAGGTGGCCCTTTTTCCGTTTTGATCAGTGAATATTGCAGGTCCGTAAAGTCTAGATACGACTTCATTCACTATTTTCCACTTGCACAACACCGCAAAAATTCCTAAAAATCTCAACTGAATATGAAAAAACAATCTCTTGAACAAAAATGAAATCCTTATTAAATTTTATGATTAAACTATAATAATAGATACCGTAACGCGTTGAATTAAAAGTCAAACAGACCTTTTCTAATATTTTCACTACGAAATTAATAAAAGAAATAGTGGATTGAAAAGTTTTATCATTACCTGAAATTCAAATTCCGAACTCCAGTCGACTACTCGTCGGACAATTACTCCAAGTCGCCCTAGAATTTCTCAGTCATTCGTCAGTGATGAGTAAGTAGTTTTTTTTTTCGAGGAACACCCACTTGGAAATTCTCACGTAATAATTTCATAGATTAGTTTCAGATTTGTAGACTGGAATTTTCTACATCGTTTAATTGGATGGAATCCCTCGAACGAATTAATCTAACTTGCATTTAAATTCTGATTAGTTATGCCATAATGAAATTTTTCCTGCAATTCAATTTCGATAAGTGAGAAGAATTTCAGAGGTCTTTCTTTAATTTGAAGAGATGGAGCAGTCGTTAAAATAAGCTGGATTTTTCTTCGAAGCTTAATGCGTACTGTCGAGCCTTGAAAACTACCGATTTATATCCATTATTGAGAAAAATGAAAATTTCATCCGCTTTCTCTCAAGTTTTTCTTAAAAACTCCACGAAGGATTGTGATGAATGAATTGGTTCAATTCATTTCCATCCGGTCCTGCTTAGAAAATCTACAAAATTTTAAATTTCAAGGTTGTTTCGAATCTCAGAATCCAATAAGGGGTTTCGTTTGAAATAATTTAAAAACTGTACAGCTCATCGAGATGAAATTTGGCATTCAGACGTAGAATAACAAACTAAATGCAAAATTTCATGATAATATCTTAACAAGACCAAAAATTCATGCAGAATATCAGAAAAGAATATTATCCAAGTTTTACGTGACCTACTGGGGAATCAAGATGTTCAACAAACTGCCGGAGGATGTAAGGAATCTACCGAAAAGAGGGTTCTTGAAAAGATTAAAAGATCTGCTGGTCAATAATGATTTTTATTCAGTGGAAGAATTTTAGAGTTATAATTTGTCTCATTAGAGCTATATTTTTGACTAACCATGTGAATTAATTATTGATGGAAATAAATTACTTATTACAGATTCAATCGTTCCGATATTTCGAATCTAGAAATGAGGTACAGGGTGTTTCACGTAAGCGAGTAACTTGAATTTGTGGCATCACCAATTGTATTTTCATTTGAACCTCCGGTTTTCTAGAAAATTTTTCCGTGCGAAGTATA
Source organism: Harmonia axyridis (assembly GCF_914767665.1). NCBI lineage: Eukaryota > Metazoa > Arthropoda > Insecta > Coleoptera > Coccinellidae > Harmonia > Harmonia axyridis. The sequence continues at coordinate 7,672,988 of NC_059508.1, forward strand.
CTTAATAATATTTTCCCATATTTTCTGAATGCTCAATCGATTCTGAATCCGAATATAGGTAGTTTTAGTAGTTTTATATTCATTTCAAGCAATTTAATTCGAAATCAACCTGTTAGTGAGTTTATCTATCTTCTTGGAATTAGACACAAAGACAGGATTGTTCATTACACATAAACAAACCAAATTTGAAGCTTCTTTGTATATTCTGTTTGAAATGTCTTTGTTCCTGGCGAAGCGGTAAACACAATCAAACTTCAAGCTTGTACAGGGTGCTTCACGTAAGCGGGTCACTGGATTTTCTGGCTTGTCCTTTGAGTAATATTGGAAAGTGACTCATCGAAATGATGGTATTTTTCACGGGCTATCCAAATATGTTTTCGGAAACACTATCGAACCAAAGCATGTAGAGTTATTAAGGAAAAACCATTTTTCCAAATTTTTTTTTTGCAAATTCGACTAGTTTTCAAAATGAAAAGGTCTAGAGACAATTCCTCACCAATATTTTGAAAAAAGGAAGAAAATTTTTTCTTGAAAATAATACTTATCCAATAATATTTTCCATTTTTTCTGAATGATCAATCGATTCTGAATACTAAAATGTAAATATAGTGGTAGATTTTATTTATTTCTAAGCTTTCAATATCAGAAAGAAGTGTTATTCTGGACATAGTTCTTCAAGATTAAACATATTGAGTGCCATTTAGCTCCAGTCTTGTGTTTTACAGATAAAAATTAAATAATATTATAGAATTCAAAATTGCGGAATAATGTTCTTTGGAGGATTATTCACAGCCTATACGATGCAAAAAATTAAAACTTCTTTTTAAAATTTGCCGTTTGTTTTCATATCGAAAGTCTGTTCTTTTTAACGTTATACAGGGTTGAGCTAATGATCTATCCCTTCGGGTTTTACCGCAATTCGAAATTTGATACTCCCATCCGATACCCGAATTTCAAGGTATATATCAAATTCATGCCTCTACTCTCCATTTTGCTGGAATTATGGAGCGTTGCAATTTTTCCTTCATTTCGATGCGTATTCGAATGAAAAACCGATTTCATATCTCCGGAATTTCTCAAGGGGGTAGTATAAATTCAGTTAGTTTGATTCTTCAGTTCAATGCTCAATGGATTGTTGATTGCCATATTTCAATATCCTCCCCTCTTATTGTTTCGACCTGAAAAGTGGAAGATAATTATTATTCATGTTCCGACGAAACGAGGTAATTAGGGAGGTTACCTTTATACAGTATTGATTACAAGGGGTGGTTTTGTTTCAATTCTCGAAATGATTTTTTTCAACGTCTTATTGAAACGTGAACGATTCAAAAAGATGTTTGAAGTGAACATTTTGGTTCATTACCCCTAATGAAAAAGACTTTCCTATCAATCCATGAAATTTTCTCATCAAATTGAAAACATATTATATAAAGGGTGTTTTTTTAGAGCTATAGAACTTTAAATTACAATAAAACAACGATGGATTATTCGATTGACATGAATTTTATTTATCCGCAAGATAATCTTGTGGAATTACATTTTAAATATGATTTCTGGCATATGACCGCCACGGCTGGCTCGGATGTAGTCCAATCTGGACGTCCAATATACGCGCGATACGTATTCCGCACAGAACCATTATTTTCGAAATAGAATTGCACTATTTGCAAGCGTTGTTCAGGCGTGAGTCTATTCATGATGAATTGCCAAACCAAACTGAGAATAAATCAGTTGACAGCTGTTGAATCGGTCGCCATCTTGAACAGTAATGTCAACCTAAAGTTATATACCTCGAAAAAAACACCCGTTACGAGTGCTACTATTTATGTATTGAGAATTGGCAACACTGATATTGTCAGGTGAAATCTGATATTGACATTATAAAATTTGACATTTTTTGTATTATAAGTACTCATAACGTTTTGACGTACGATCACAATTTTTGTTGTTTACAGTATATTGAAAATTTGAGTTTGAAATAATTTGTTTAGCTGAAGTTTTCGGTTAATTGAGAGAAACAAACCCAAACCGATGAATCATCTTGCATCATGACAATACGAGTTTACACAAATCAAATGCAACGAATGAGTATTTGGACTTGGCACCGAATAACTTCTTCTTCTTCCCAGAAATTAAAAAAAACTTTGTGCACAACGATTTTCATCACCCAAAGATGATGATGAGGCCTTTAAAACGCATGTTTTCAAACAACCATCTTCTGATTGGAAAAAATCTTAAAGGTGGTTATTTTGAAAAGCAATAAAAATATTTTGCATCGAAATCACTCGTTTATTTTTTTGTATTCTCAATTCATAAATAGTAACCCTCGATTTCTATCAGAATAATCACGTGAATTAATACTGAAAATATCAAAAAACATTTCGAGATAATTCACCAGAAGGATCAAAAATTTTATCAGAGTAGATACATATCACACGACAAAATATTATGAAAATATGTATTTTTATGAACTCATTGAGTAGATTTTTGGAAATCTTATTCTAGAATATCATCCTATTCGCCTCAATATTCATTTATTTCTCCACTGAATGCCGAAAAAACAATGTTTATATTATCTGTTGAAACTGAAAAAGTACCTACCTACTCTCCAAAATATTTAATATCTTCACTGAATAATGAGGGACATAATAATGCTTGTTTGAGTTAAAATTATAAGTGGATATTCTTTGAACCGTCTGGTAATTTTTTTTAATCTTGCAATTCGACACCAATTAAAGAGAAAACCTCTACTGATAATTCCTCATGGTATAATTTAAAAAGTTATAATTTGAGAACTCAAGAAAGCCGACACGATGTCGTTTGTTTCGTCTCGAGTTTAGAGACGTTGAGAAACATGCGGGAATCAATAAAGGGAAATATTATAACCTCATTTTTTTATTAAAAGACCCTCAGAGAATTCCTGCGACAAAAACAACTGCAATCAGATGAAGGAAACCGCAAAAAGGTGTTAGTTTTCCGTCAATGAAAATTGGGCTTGTGCTTTATTTCAATTAAAGTTAGTAACTTTTCTTGTTCCATTGAATTTTGTTCTGATAAAAGTTTGAGTTTCATTGAAAAGTGTTTCTATTGTTTTTCAGAATCCTAATTAAAGTATGAGAACTTTTCGTTTTATTATTGATTCAATTGAATGGATTCAATAGATAATATGATACATAAAATTTATATTCAATATGAAATATAATTTAATCATTTCAATTGTGATTAAATTCACTTTTTTCTTCTGAAGTTTTTCCAATGGACTTTCCACATTTCATTCTGAAATTTTTGTAAACAATACTCGAAAATAAAAAGATCAATGCGATATAGTAAATGATATTTTTACCATATCAGATTTCTGCTTTCATACAGGTTATTTATGAATGATGGTAAAATAGTACTGGCCTTGGAAATATTTTCAATTCATTTATCGCTGGTTTAGAAATATTTAGATCGTCCACAATAATTGAATGAGAATTTATGATATTCATGATTCATGGTTAGGAAATTCGAAATTTTTTCATAATAAAGAATAGTTTTCAGTATTGTGACAAAGGGTGAATAATATTCCAAAGAGTGATTGATATGGGAATGATAAATGGAATTCAGTGCATTGTACCGGAAAATATGACAGCAGAAATATTTTAAGTTTGGTATGAAATTCGGTTGATCTGACCATTGATATGAATTCTGAATGAAATATCCAATATTTTAATGCAGAAAACTGATGGAATATACGAGGGTTACTATTTATGTATTGAGAATACTAAAAATAACCAAGCGATTTTAATGCAGAATATTTTTACTGCTTTTCAAAAAAATCGTCTTTGAGATCTATATACAGGATGTCCCGGGAAGAATGCGACAAACGAATACTATAAATTAAGGTCATCATGGAGGACCCGTAACAAGATGTTTCAATCGCCTGAGTGCCTTCGTTGGGGATATACAGGGTGATGTTCATCTTATGAGTGAAATTTTACAGTTAAATAACTCTTCAACTAATCGACCGAATAATTTCAAATTTTGAAGTTTTGTCACCCTTTCCTATCGCCTTCCTTCAATGTTTCTGAATTCGAGTAAATCAGATCCGGACTAGGAAAATTTCAGCGTTTTCCTATTTTCGTGAATATTGGATCACCCTGTACGTGAACATTATGATTTTTTCCCATTTTCGGAACCACAAAGAATCAATTCATTATTAAAATTCTGAATCTCTGCTTGGCATGGTCATACAGGGTGATCAATAAACATTCCCTTATGAGTGAAATTTTTTTGGTTCAATAACTCTTCAACAAATCCACCGAATTATTTCAGTTTTTGAAGTTTTGTCGCCCTTTACTATTGCCTTCCTTCAATATTTCTGAAATCGAATAAATCAGATCCGGACTAACAAAATTTTAGACTTTTTCTATTTTCTTGAATATTGGGTCACTCTGTATGTCAATATCATAATTTTTTTTGTTTTCTTAACCACAACGAATTAATTCATAATCAACATTCTAAAACTCAGCGTGCCACCGTCATACAGGGTGACCAATAAACATTCCCTCATGAAAGAAGTTCAACCGAATAAGATAGCGAAATCTGTGAAACAACTATATCATATCAACGTGCTCAAAATGCATTAAAATAGAGGAATATCATTTTGAACAATATCTGCTAAACTGAAAATATTTTATTTTTGATTAATTGTTTTCAAGATCAAATATTTTCAATTTATTTGCCGTTTTTGTTCTATTCTTTATCCAGCTTGTTGATTGGAAGCTTTCCTAAATAATTTGAGGAAAATTTAGGTAAGACATTCGTGACGGGTGAAACAACTTCAATTTTCGAGATAATTCTACCGATAAATTCAAAATATCTTGAACTATGAAATTTCTTTCATGAAGAAATGTGTATTGATTACCCTGAATAATGGCGCCAAGCGGAGATTTGAAATTTTTATTATGAATTAATTCTTTGTCATTACGAAAACGAGAAAAAATAATGATATCCACATACAAGGTGATTCAATATTCAAGAAAATAGAAGAGGTCTTAAATTTTCCTAGTCCGGATCTGATTTACTCGAATTCAGAAATATTGAAGGAAGGCGATAGGAAAGGGTGACAAAACTTCAAAATTTGAAATTATTCGGTAAATTAGTTAAAGAGTTATTCAACAGTGAAATTTCACTCATAAGATGAACATCACCCTGTATATTCCAAACGAAGGCACTCAGGCGATTGAAACCTCTTGTTCCGGTCCTCCTTGATGACTTCAATTAATGGAATTCGTTTGTCGCATTCTTCCCGGGACACCCTGTATAAACACTTTTGCATGCGACTGAACCATCATTCGAAATATTTTTTCCAGTCAGAACATGTAGTTCCAAAACATACGTTTTGAAGGCCTCAACCACATCTTCAAGCGATGAAAATCGTTTTCCACGGAGTTTACTTTTAATTTCTGGTAAGAGGAAGAAGTCGTATGGTGCCAAGTAGGGGCTGTAAGGTGGATGATCCAATAATTTGATTTTTTGTGTGTCAAATTCTCATTCGTTGAACTTGAGGTGTCTGAGCTCGCTTTGTCATGATGCAAGATGATTCGTTGTTTTAGGTTTTTTTCTCCCAATTTACCGAGAACTTAAGGCAAACAAATGATTTCATACCAGTGTGAATTAACGGTCTTTTGATTTTCAAAAGCCACAATGGCCACATGACCAGTTTTCGTGAAGAAAGACGCCATCATTGGCTTCTTAACTCTTCTTATTTTTGTTGGTTTTGCTTCACATTGAAACACCCAAACTGCCGACTGGCCTTTCCTTTCTAGATCGTATGCATAAATCCACATCTCGTCACCTGTGAAGATATTGTTTACCGCTTTGGATGCACCACAGTTGTGTTTCGAAATCATTTTACGGTATCCATTGACACTACCAATTTTTTGAACATCATTCAACAAATGTGGAATCCAACTTGCACAGAGCTGCTGAACACATAAATTTTCGTGCAAAATCTTATGTATGCTAGTCAGTCTAATGCTTAAACATTTCTCGATTTCCTGATATGTCACATGACGATCTTCTCCAATTAGTTTTCGCACAGTTTCAATGTTTTCTGGCACAACGACTGATTTTGGACAACCTTCTTTAACTTCGTCCGTGAGTGAACTACGTCCATGTTTGAATTCAGTGTACAAGCAATAAACAGAACATTTCAGGGTTTTTTTATTGGAAAGTGAAACAGCATAGAGTAACCGGATAAAGCATCTCTATCCAAAGAGCTAACTTCTTCCGCCTGCCTGACTGATGTCATTGAATTTGACAAACATTAACAGGTTATTTTTCATGAAGTTGTAACGTTACAATTGCCCATGAGACTCTAAGGACTAATTTCTAGGGGTGGTTTGGCTTATTTGGCAACAAAACTCCTACCCAGGTTTTTACAAATTTAATAAAATCAAAATATACAATGATCGATCCTTTTCACTCCAAACAAATAATAAAATAGAAACTTAACTTAAAACGATTTTAAATGAGCCACTCTGCCACTAGGATGGAACCTCTTCTGTATATTATCTTCAGCCTTCTGAACACCAATTCTTATCAGGAAGCTATAGTACTCCAGTCCTCATTCAACGAAGTTGGTGTGATAATGCCAGGTATTTCGCAGGAATTCTTTCAGATTCAGAGATTAAAGTGGTCTAACATACGTACTATTCCAAATTCTGTATCTCAAGGAAGTAGTTCTTGATATTTTTCAATCCCAAGAAAGGTTTTCTTCGTTCTAATCCCACGGGAGGTGCTTTGAGAAAATGAACAAAAATGATATCAGAATATGTTAACTGAATTTACAACTCCTTCTCGGATTTCTAACCAAGAAATTACAAAGAAATCATTACATTTATTATCAAATAAACCTGAGAAGGAGTTTTGCTGACATTATTTGACACAAAAAGAATTCTACCAAACCTGAAATACGTTTCGACAAGATGGATGACTCTAAAAAAAACTACTGTTTCAAATTAAATTGATTCATTCTGGTGAGATTATTACTTGTTGAATACTAATATTCATGTTAACACTTACCGAGAATCCCGACACAATTCTCGCCGATAAATAAGATTCCGAGTCTCAAATTAAATTAATAATGACTGAAATCTAAATCTACTACTAAATCTACTTATTCTTGCTGGAGTCTCAATCATCATTGAAAATCTTTCAGAAAATTCTCTCCAGGAACGCGCATCTGCATTCCGACCGAAAGTACACGATATGAAACGATTAATTGACAAATTCCCGCGTCTTCAAAAATTCCAGTAGCGTAACATGGAATGAAGCGTGCAAAATCGTTGCACACACCTCTCACCAGGAAAAAGAAAAAAAAAATTTTTTTTTTTCTTTATGTATGAATATCTCAAAAACAAAAATACTCGATGGCATCAGATCAAGCACAGCACGTCAAAAGAAAACATACTCCGACTTGTCAACTGGAGCAAATGATAAAAGTTATAATCAGTGTAATATATTACAAGGGAGAATTCCGCAAACGTACCATGTCCTACCCAAAACCTATCGAATGTAACTAATTTGAAATATGAAATGCCAAATATTATGACCAATTGCTGAAGGCAAGTTGAAAAAAAAAAAAATATATATCGAACAAATAGTCAACCAAATTTAGAAACGACCTGAGCACTAAGGAAAAAGGAAATGAGGGAAAAAGTGAAACAGACTTCAGATGCCTAAGGCTTCTCTCTAAAAAACGAAAGAGAGATGAGTGTAAAGGAGCTCAATGAGAACTTCTTTACACCCTAAATATTTAAATTACTCAGAGTTGAGTGAAAAGGTGAAACAGAAGTCGGTTGCTGAAGGCCTCTCTCTAAAAAACGAAAGAGGGATGAGGATACTTCACACTGATGTGAAATACCATCATCCTACCGATTCTGGAAAGTCATGCCCAAACGACCTATCGTCAAAAATCTCAATATTAATTTCAGCCACTGCTACTAGGAAGTAAACAGTGCTGCAGTTATATAAATGAAAATTAAAAAAACCGTCTCAACTAAACAAAAGTGAATGAATTTAAAAGGTGCCGTCGCACAACAAGAAAAATCTTCCTGGCACCCGAGACGAAGGTGGACCAGAAAGGGGGGCATGGAAGATTTTTAGTTTGAGTCCAAAATTTTCAAAAATGACTCCATCATTCTATGTTTCTTGCATAGAACGATGTCAAATCCGATAATGAAACTAAATTGAGGTAAATCCAAAATTAGCAAATATAACGTCAAATCCGGTAATGGAACTAAATTGAGGTAAATCCAAAATTAGCAAATATAACGTCAAATCCGGTAATGAAAAGGTAAGGTAAAATCGATATTTATCGACCACGAAAAAATGCGATAACATTCGACAAAGTAGGTAAAAGATAATTAACGCCGTCTGTGAAAAATCAGCCATAAATGGCTCAAAATAGTCAAATAATGTGTACAAAGATGTTCTGAACTGACGTGTATATGAATCAACTGAGCTCAAGGATTCACTTCCCTACCTCCCTCTCCATTGAAGTGATATAACTGAAAGTTCACAGCAACGTTAAGTTGGGCGCCAGCAAGTATATAACTTGCAACGATAACGATAAGATAAATGAAAATTGAAGGAAAAATAGGGAAACGGGAAATTGCAACAGTACACAGAAAATAAGAAAAAACTGAATCTGTTCAGACCCAAAATAATAAATTTTTCCAAAGTATACTCTCAGTTACGCCAAAATTATTTTGTTCTGCATATCTAAAAGACACTTCAGTCAGATTAACAACAACTTTAAAGGTAAATATAAGTAGTATCCATACTACAACGATAAGATAAATAGTAGCCACCACTAACTAATAGTAGTGCTACAACGATAAGCGATAATAGTAGCCTCGCTACAAAGATACGATAATAGTAGCCACGCTACAAAGATACGATAATAGTAGCTATGCTACAAAGATACGATAATAGTAGCCATGCTACAAAGATACGATAATAGTAGCCATGCTACAAAGATACGATAATAGTAGCTATGCTACAAAGATAAACGATAATAATTGTCAAAAATAAAGAAAAACATATAATCTGTGTATCTGGAGCAAATTTAGGAAGTAAAGGTTAAAGGCAAAAAGGAATTATTCATCATCGTCATCAGTTTTGTCAAAATCGGTAGAAACATAACCACGGGTCAGATCTAGTTTTATGTATTTGACATGGGAATTGCCAAGGTCAGTCCCGTTCAAGAAATCTGGATTATTCATTTTATCAGACAAAATAAACAAGAAAAACAATTATATGTAAATATACAGCTACGAAAAAATATATCACGACACGTGTGGTCAATCTGATACCAACGAAAAATATCAAAGACGAGACAAAAGAAAGAGAAAAAGTTAAACAAAGATAAATTTTCACTTTAGAACTGAAAAGGTCGAAATGATAGGAGTAGTTGCCAAAATTTTCGGGCCCCACGTTGTTGCGCCAAAATGTGTAACGTTACAATTGCCCATGAGACTCTAAGGACTAATTTCTAGGGGTGGTTTGGCTTATTTGGCAACAAAACTCCTACCCAGGTTTTTACAAATTTAATAAAATCAAAATATACAATGATCGATCCTTTTCACTCCAAACAAATAATAAAATAGAAACTTAACTTAAAACGATTTTAAATGAGCCACTCTGCCACTAGGATGGAACCTCTTCTGTATATTATCTTCAGCCTTCTGAACACCAATTCTTATCAGGAAGCTATAGTACTCCAGTCCTCATTCAACGAAGTTGGTGTGATAATGCCAGGTATTTCGCAGGAATTCTTTCAGATTCAGAGATTAAAGTGGTCTAACATACGTACTATTCCAAATTCTGTATCTCAAGGAAGTAGTTCTTGATATTTTTCAATCCCAAGAAAGGTTTTCTTCGTTCTAATCCCACGGGAGGTGCTTTGAGAAAATGAACAAAAATGATATCAGAATATGTTAACTGAATTTACAACTCCTTCTCGGATTTCTAACCAAGAAATTACAAAGAAATCATTACATTTATTATCAAATAAACCTGAGAAGGAGTTTTGCTGACATTATTTGACACAAAAAGAATTCTACCAAACCTGAAATACGTTTCGACAAGATGGATGACTCTAAAAAAAACTACTGTTTCAAATTAAATTGATTCATTCTGGTGAGATTATTACTTGTTGAATACTAATATTCATGTTAACACTTACCGAGAATCCCGACACAATTCTCGCCGATAAATAAGATTCCGAGTCTCAAATTAAATTAATAATGACTGAAATCTAAATCTACTACTAAATCTACTTATTCTTGCTGGAGTCTCAATCATCATTGAAAATCTTTCAGAAAATTCTCTCCAGGAACGCGCATCTGCATTCCGACCGAAAGTACACGATATGAAACGATTAATTGACAAATTCCCGCGTCTTCAAAAATTCCAGTAGCGTAACATGGAATGAAGCGTGCAAAATCGTTGCACACACCTCTCACCAGGAAAAAGAAAAAAAAAATTTTTTTTTTCTTTATGTATGAATATCTCAAAAACAAAAATACTCGATGGCATCAGATCAAGCACAGCACGTCAAAAGAAAACATACTCCGACTTGTCAACTGGAGCAAATGATAAAAGTTATTATCAGTGTAATATATTACAAGGGAGAATTCCGCAAACGTACCATGTCCTACCCAAAACCTATCGAATGTAACTAATTTGAAATATGAAATGCCAAATATTATGACCAATTGCTGAAGGCAAGTTGAAAAAAAAAAAAATATATATCGAACAAATAGTCAACCAAATTTAGAAACGACCTGAGCACTAAGGAAAAAGGAAATGAGGGAAAAAGTGAAACAGACTTCAGATGCCTAAGGCTTCTCTCTAAAAAACGAAAGAGAGATGAGTGTAAAGGAGCTCAATGAGAACTTCTTTACACCCTAAATATTTAAATTACTCAGAGTTGAGTGAAAAGGTGAAACAGAAGTCGGTTGCTGAAGGCCTCTCTCTAAAAAACGAAAGAGGGATGAGGATACTTCACACTGATGTGAAATACCATCATCCTACCGATTCTGGAAAGTCATGCCCAAACGACCTATCGTCAAAAATCTCAATATTAATTTCAGCCACTGCTACTAGGAAGTAAACAGTGCTGCAGTTATATAAATGAAAATTAAAAAAACCGTCTCAACTAAACAAAAGTGAATGAATTTAAAAGGTGCCGTCGCACAACAAGAAAAATCTTCCTGGCACCCGAGACGAAGGTGGACCAGAAAGGGGGGCATGGAAGATTTTTAGTTTGAGTCCAAAATTTTCAAAAATGACTCCATCATTCTATGTTTCTTGCATAGAACGATGTCAAATCCGATAATGAAACTAAATTGAGGTAAATCCAAAATTAGCAAATATAACGTCAAATCCGGTAATGAAACTAAATTGAGGTAAATCCAAAATTAGCAAATATAACGTCAAATCCGGTAATGAAAAGGTAAGGTAAAATCGATATTTATCGACCACGAAAAAATGCGATAACATTCGACAAAGTAGGTAAAAGATAATTAACGCCGTCTGTGAAAAATCAGCCATAAATGGCTCAAAATAGTCAAATAATGTGTACAAAGATGTTCTGAACTGACGTGTATATGAATCAACTGAGCTCAAGGATTCACTTCCCTACCTCCCTCTCCATTGAAGTGATATAACTGAAAGTTCACAGCAACGTTAAGTTGGGCGCCAGCAAGTATATAACTTGCAACGATAACGATAAGATAAATGAAAATTGAAGGAAAAATAGGGAAACGGGAAATTGCAACAGTACACAGAAAATAAGAAAAAACTGAATCTGTTCAGACCCAAAATAATAAATTTTTCCAAAGTATACTCTCAGTTACGCCAAAATTATTTTGTTCTGCATATCTAAAAGACACTTCAGTCAGATTAACAACAACTTTAAAGGTAAATATAAGTAGTATCCATACTACAACGATAAGATAAATAGTAGCCACCACTAACTAATAGTAGTGCTACAACGATAAGCGATAATAGTAGCCTCGCTACAAAGATACGATAATAGTAGCCACGCTACAAAGATACGATAATAGTAGCTATGCTACAAAGATACGATAATAGTAGCCATGCTACAAAGATACGATAATAGTAGCCATGCTACAAAGATACGATAATAGTAGCTATGCTACAAAGATAAACGATAATAATTGTCAAAAATAAAGAAAAACATATAATCTGTGTATCTGGAGCAAATTTAGGAAGTAAAGGTTAAAGGCAAAAAGGAATTATTCATCATCGTCATCAGTTTTGTCAAAATCGGTAGAAACATAACCACGGGTCAGATCTAGTTTTATGTATTTGACATGGGAATTGCCAAGGTCAGTCCCGTTCAAGAAATCTGGATTATTCATTTTATCAGACAAAATAAACAAGAAAAACAATTATATGTAAATATACAGCTACGAAAAAATATATCACGACACGTGTGGTCAATCTGATACCAACGAAAAATATCAAAGACGAGACAAAAGAAAGAGAAAAAGTTAAACAAAGATAAATTTTCACTTTAGAACTGAAAAGGTCGAAATGATAGGAGTAGTTGCCAAAATTTTCGGGCCCCACGTTGTTGCGCCAAAATGTGTAACGTTACAATTGCCCATGAGACTCTAAGGACTAATTTCTAGGGGTGGTTTGGCTTATTTGGCAACAAAACTCCTACCCAGGTTTTTACAAATTTAATAAAATCAAAATATACAATGATCGATCCTTTTCACTCCAAACAAATAATAAAATAGAAACTTAACTTAAAACGATTTTAAATGAGCCACTCTGCCACTAGGATGGAACCTCTTCTGTATATTATCTTCAGCCTTCTGAACACCAATTCTTATCAGGAAGCTATAGTACTCCAGTCCTCATTCAACGAAGTTGGTGTGATAATGCCAGGTATTTCGCAGGAATTCTTTCAGATTCAGAGATTAAAGTGGTCTAACATACGTACTATTCCAAATTCTGTATCTCAAGGAAGTAGTTCTTGATATTTTTCAATCCCAAGAAAGGTTTTCTTCGTTCTAATCCCACGGGAGGTGCTTTGAGAAAATGAACAAAAATGATATCAGAATATGTTAACTGAATTTACAACTCCTTCTCGGATTTCTAACCAAGAAATTACAAAGAAATCATTACATTTATTATCAAATAAACCTGAGAAGGAGTTTTGCTGACATTATTTGACACAAAAAGAATTCTACCAAACCTGAAATACGTTTCGACAAGATGGATGACTCTAAAAAAAACTACTGTTTCAAATTAAATTGATTCATTCTGGTGAGATTATTACTTGTTGAATACTAATATTCATGTTAACACTTACCGAGAATCCCGACACAATTCTCGCCGATAAATAAGATTCCGAGTCTCAAATTAAATTAATAATGACTGAAATCTAAATCTACTACTAAATCTACTTATTCTTGCTGGAGTCTCAATCATCATTGAAAATCTTTCAGAAAATTCTCTCCAGGAACGCGCATCTGCATTCCGACCGAAAGTACACGATATGAAACGATTAATTGACAAATTCCCGCGTCTTCAAAAATTCCAGTAGCGTAACATGGAATGAAGCGTGCAAAATCGTTGCAAAGTATGCATTTTATCCCAGCATTTTGTAACAACTTTTGTGACAAAAACCGCCTCTAACGTTTTCTGCAAAATTCCAGTCCAACTTTTCGTACCGCCAACCGTTTTTATCAAGTCGTGTTGAATCTTCTGACATCTGGACGCAATATCAAGGGACCAAGAGAGGATAGGGGTGGAAAGTTTCGTGGCATGTGATGTAGCTGAAAAATTAGTTTTTCACGAATGTGAAGGTTTTCGAAGTTTACTCGACGAAACACAGAACGGGAGTTTATTGCTCTTACCGTAGACGCAGGTTTGGATATTGAACTTATTCTTGAATTCATTCTTGGAATTGAGACAATTAAGAATATTTCCTAGGTAATAACTTTCCGGGAATCGACGATTTATGACGTCTTCTCGTCTTCCTCAGTTCTTTTGAACCTAGTTAGAATTATAGGAAAGTGACAGAAGGTGATTTTGGAATATACACTAACTGACAAAGAAACTGCAACACTCAGGTAGAGCCTTTCGAATTTTAAATTATTTTTGGTGAAACATAGACAGTAGCAAGGAGTAAATGATTTTCAATTTTTCTTAATAAGTTTGTTAATAACGTGTTTGTCTACCGTGATTATCTATACACTCCCCAACCCATCTCGGCATTGATGCAATAAGATGGTCTATTTCTTCCTGAGGGATACTATCCCAAGCTACATGTACTTCATGTCTCAGAGCCGCCAAAGTCCGTGATGCTGGGGTAAATTTGCAAGCATTCTACCTATGATGTCTCAAACATGTCCTATGGGCGAAAGATCGGGGGATCTGCACAGCCATGGCAAAAGATTCACATGGGCCGTTTCGAAAAAGTTCAAACGAACTCTGAGAACATGGGATCGGGCATTATCTCGAAATGACAACCCCGCCTCCCGTAGACCAATAATTCTACCTCTTTCAAATTCAAAAATCTGGCGATAAATTCCGAACACGTGCTCTAGGCATTTAAGCAATAACTGAACATCGACTTTGGATGTCCTCGAACAGCTGGTATGTTGTAAAATTTAAAAACTTGCAAAAAACGACTACAATCTTTAAGTGACAAAAATTGTTCACATGAAAATACCTTCACGATTTTTTCTCCAAATTCAGTCAATCACTCCTTGCTATACCATATATGTTTTACCAAAAAGAATTCTCAATTTCGCTGAACTATCAACTGGAGCTTTTAACACGAGAACAACTCAACTGGAATATCCCAAGCATAGATTGACTTTGATGGAGACAATTGCAGAGTACTGTTGTATAAAATATTTTAATGAACTTCCAGCTTGTATAGGAACAGAATCCAACCTCAGGTGTTACAAGAAACAGATTTTCAAGTTATTGTTAAAGATTGAACCATATTCGGTTAGGGAAATTTTTGGAATATCAAGTGTAGTTTTGCATCTCCTTGATTGTTGTGTTTTTTTTCTTTCTTTAAAATTTGACACTGTTACTTTTCTTGGTACTACGTTGATATAATGTATTTTCAATTTTATACTCAACACTTCAAAATGGGATTTTATGAGATTATGATATCATGTATGCCAATATTCGAGGCTAATCAACGATCAATTCTGGTTCATTTTTGCGAAATAGTTGATACTATTCCCAATTAATCGTTAAAATCAATGAAATTCTATAATTCAAAGGAATTAATTATATTGCAGATGTTGCTTCAAAACTTTTTTTTAATGGATCAGTAGGTATAAGTTAACTAAATGAAGTTTCTAATCTTTTTTTTGTTGTTGGGTAATTTCCACATAGGCACGTCGATAAGTTAAATCTTATGGGTCATATGAAACTTGTCGCAGAAACGATTTTAATTAAGCTAATTCCTCGAGCTTCTACGAGGAATTTCGAATTTCCGCGCTCTCCATAGAGTTTGCCGATTAACTATTTCCATTTAATATCACGCTAGCCCCCGGTAGGGTCATAAGGTGTTGCGCTGTTGTTGGTTGGCCGTTGAATATTTCACACTGGAACGAGGCGCAAAAATTCGCCCCATCCTCGTGAAATATTGCCGGAGATTTCCCAGTTGTCAACTTTCAGCTTCTTATTTCAATTTGTGCGGAAGCTGGGGTGAAGAATACGCGTTGGAATATAGTGCCGCAACGGCCGAGGGCGTATTCAATCCAATTATATGGAAGAAATACGTCTACCTCTGATCGAGTTTTCGTGTAGGGGTATCTTGTGTTCATCCATAGTGGGTTGCGCATCAATTCTTCATACCACAACTTGAATCTCCAAACGTTCGATTCAGATGGAGCAAATATCGATAGTGTCAAAAGAATTATTGTGGGATCTCTGATGGAGATTGACATTATAAGAAGCTTAAGATCCGCATAAGCCTGTCTTCCTCGCTTCTACAAGTTTATTCTTCGAAGCATTTTTGCGTTGGCATTCCGTCACCAAGTAACCTTCGATACAGATGGTGCAAATATCGATAGTGCAGAAAAATTATTGTAGGAACTCTGATGGAGATTGTTATTATAAGAAGATTAAGATCCGCATAAGCCTGTCTTCCCCGCTTCTAAAAGTCTATTTTTCAAAGCATTTTTACGTTGGCTTTCCGTCAGCAGCCTAAGAAGTATACTTCTGACTAAGCCATTTCTCAATTTTTTACAGAGTTTTTCGGGGAACGATGCCATTTCACTATTTCCAACGCAATCTTCTTAAAAAAGATGAGAAGTGTTTTTTATTCCAAATTAATAGATGTGGGTTGTGGGAGCATTCGAATTTAAAATAATGATTCCTCCGATTGTTTCACTCGATAATAATCTTGAAGAAAAAAAGATGTAATGGATTTTTCCGAGAAATATGGATTCCTAGAAATATGTATTGAATCATTTTTTTCCAATTTCAACGAATTTCACACAATTTTTCAAATCGAAATAACTAGTTTTGGGCGTGGGCGCATGCAAATTTAGAAAAATGGTTTATATGCATCATCCGGTTGTTTTATTTAATCATATTAAAGAAAAAACGGAATATTCGAGCGTTTTATGAAGTGGAAACTCAGCAGAAAAATCTGAAACCTGAATTCAATTAATATATTTCATCATTTATTCATTAGAATTTAGTTGAGCACGTTTATTATTCATTACATTCCCTGTTTCATAATTCATCATCTATTCGATTTAAATTTGAATCCATAAAAAATGCATTTCCGCTTTACTAAAATACTCTATATAATACAAGTGTGGAGTCTGCATACAAATTCACCAATACCCCCGTCTACCAATTTTTTGCTTAGTACAAAACCCCAAACATGCAAGGGTGCCGACTTTTATTTTTGCCGAGGCGGTAGAAACGCTAGAATGGGCCCTGGACCTCGATTATCCAATATTAATTTTTTTGCATTCTGCAGAGTTAGATCTTTGCCTAGGGCGGCAGTTTGGCTAGTTAGTATAGAGCTGGATACTTTTGTATAATTCAGAACTATTTTTGAAGAAATCGAGAAAACGTTCTATGCTAAATTGGACAAGGTGATTTTCAAGTTCGAAAATACGATTTCATATGAAATTGAAACGATTCCTGAGAACAGTATCATAGGCTCTTCAAAAAAAAATTCAAGAACCCAAGTTCGAAAGTGAATAATTGGGCTCATATATACAGGGCCGTCGCTAGCCAAACTGCCGCCCTAGGCAGAGACCTATTCTGTCGCCCTAACAGAAGCTAACTCCGCAGAATGCTAAAAATTAATATTGGATAATCGAGGTCCAGCGCCTGCTCAAGCGTTTCTACCGTTCTATTTTTCATGGATTCAAATTTTAATCCAATAGATGATTTAGGATAAGTGGAATGAAATAAACGTGCTCTCCTGAATTCTAATGAATAAATGATAAAATGTATGATTTGAGTTCAGGTTTCAGATCCTTCGTTTTTTTTTTCTTTGATACGATGAATATTTATTCACGATGCAAAGATGTTTGGGATCAGTAAATTTGATAAAAAAAATCATCAGTAACATTCGTTTAATTAAAAAGAAGTTATTTAATTCGTTCTTCCAGTAAATGTAGATAATGTCGCCCTCCATTATTTGCCGCCCCTCTAGAGTGGGCCCTGCAGTTTCAGGTTCCTAGATCAGTTTCGATTTTAGAAAAAGTTTAAAATTTTATTTTTTTGTTTGCTTAAGATTATCGAGGAAAACAATCGGATGATGCGGATGAATCATTATCTAATTTGAATGCGCCCACGCCCAACACTATTCAATTTAATATAAAAATGAAGAATATCATAAAATATGGAATGTCGTACAAAATAATAAAACTTCTGATATTTCTTGAGAAATATCAGTTGGAAGTGATGAAATGCAGTCGTTTTCTTATATTTTGCATTTCATTCTCAGGAATCAACATTGTGATTAGAGAATTGAAAAGAAAATAATCCAGAACCCCAAGTGGCCATGAAATTCAGCAACGTAAAGGGAACGCCGACAAGCCTGATGAGTGCATGTGTTTTTTTAGCGTCAATAACTCGTTAACACCACTATTAGACCACAGAGAAGAATAAATATAGGCTTTCTAGCCTTGGTCTGTTGAATATTACACCTCACCTTACTTTTCGCCATGTAGGAAATTCTGGAGAAACATACCAAACTGTAACTGAATCATATGCTTTTGAGTTTCGATTTATTATCCATTTCACACTAGTCCCCATCTTTGGAACGTATTACGAAATTACAAGCTGTTTTCAACAGTGAAAGAGCGATCTTCAAGAAGACTTGAACGTAGTCGCAATAGGCAATCTCTTGAGTCGTCTTCTCCAAGAAAAACCTGACAAAAAGATGCTGTACGAACTGCGATGTGTGGATGACTGCATCATATAATGTATTTACAAAAAATATCAATCTGCCCTGTAGGCAGATAGGGTCCACAAGTATGTGAACCAGAATACTTTCAGCCTTTCTGTACAATGAAAATAAATTGAGAAAGATGAGGCCCCTTGTAACTGTTGTTAGCAAGTAGATATATTCAAAATTAATTCTTTGCCCAGTTTTGTGAGTTTGGCAAGTAACTTTCAAAGTGCATTAAAAATAGATTTCAAAATGCTAATATGATAATCGCCAAACTGGGGAAGAATTCGCAAAAGTACCAATAACATCATCGCCTACTGAATGAGTAAAACTGGCAACTTCTTCCAACTCGAATCTCTATCTTCTTATTTATTTCAGCAGAGTCCTGCAAAAAATATCATCTCTTTATGCCGCAGGGTGCATAATCGTGCACTGCATTCGAAAAGATAAGTGCAGAATGCGATGATGTCACGTGTTATCGAAGCAAACCACGTCATTGTTTTTCTCTCTCATATTCGAATTTCATTCCCTATCGCGAAGTTTTTTTGGGGTATGTACTGTACATTACTATAGGGAATATTTCTCCATATTTCGCGTTGAGTTCCCTCGGGAGTGAATCGAATTAGATCCATCTCATAAGTTGAAAATATCTTGTATTTTGGTAGTTGGAATGTTGGTTCGATTGGGTTATTTTTCTTCGTTATCCCCAAGCTCTGTAATTGGCATTCGAAAATTGGATGATGAATTATGGTTATTCGCTTACTGTATACCTGTACCTTACTGTATAAATTGTGCAATAGAAGTATAACCTAAAGATATTAGCCAAATTTCCGATATCAGAATGTCTGAGTTTCCGAGAAATGTCTAATTTGTATTCTGAATTTGTACATCCTGTAAAATTATAAATCATATAAGGTATTTTTTCAAAAACTATGCAATAGAAGAATCTCAATTCTGAGGTTTCAAAAGGGAACATTTAATTAGTGTTTTTACCGGTAGGTAACCGTTTTATCGAATTTCTTTCAATTTTTTGTCGAATATCATGGAAAATTGAATGAAAAGCGTAGACATGGGTCTGACAGTTATAATGGTAGCTTTTTGGGACACGATATTCGACCTTACCTATGTACTTTGAAAGCCTTCGAAGCAATATATCAAGGACCACAGATTTAAGAGGAATGTGAAATTTTGTATGAATTAAAGATTTTTGCGTGGAAATGAAGACTCAAGTGTAAATCTTAAGGGTGATTATTTTGAAACGCAATAAAAATATTTTGCATCGAAATTGCTCGTTTATTTTTTTGTATTCTCATCACATAAATAGTAACCCTTGTTTATCATAAACTATCTAATTTCTTCACACTTGGGTACTGTATCAAAATTCCGTTCTTCTATTTTCGAAAAGTATCCTTACATCCTGTTGAATTATCTTGAAAGAAGGGTTGAAAAAGCTTAATTAAATCATGCTTTTTCCGAAAAAACATCTCACGTTCCCCAGGTGCTGTTTTGTCGAAAAAATTTAAAATGTTTAACAAAGTCACTTAAAATGATACTGTCTATGGTCAATTGGCCTTGGTCAATAAATTGCGTTTGTTGTTGTTGTTGTCACTTAGAATCTTTTTGCATCCTGAATTGAAAATCCTCCAGTCAAAAGTTGAATACTGAAAACTTGCGAAATCCCATAGTATTGTCGACTTTTTCTGCTGGTTTGTTATACCTATATTTTGATTGGAATATATTCAATTTTTTCACTCTTTCATCAAGAACCAAATGATTTTTTTTTAATCGAAAGAAAATTCTAAATTAGTGCATTCAAATAGGTTACATGTATAGGTATCTTGAGCGTATTAACACTGGGTATTAAAATGTCAATCTGCGCACACTAATCCTAGATGAGAGTATCCAATTTCCTTCGTATGATTGGAGAAACACATACTACCCAATAATCATCCCGGTATTGTGGAATATAATAGCTGAAATTGTGTTGTATCGATAATTCTGTCAGGAATTAAATAACATTGGGGTGTGAATATTGGATTGTGTAACACCATCGAGGTATTTGTATTTACACATCACTGATTTTAAAGACTTCAGCCAGTAATTGATCATTTACGAATAACACCAAATGATTTAAATTAGGTATGATATTTGTAGTTGACGTTTTGATCCATGAAAATATGAATTCACTCGTCCAATTGACTGAAATGGAGATAAAATGAACAGCATAAGTGCTCCAGATTTCATACATTATCATGTACATTAAGCTATATTATTTATTATCTATGTTTTATATATTTTTCATATTCTCATAGGAGCAGTAGCACCATGAAAGTAATGTTATCCTGATGAAATATTACTGAATCAGTTCAATGTAATTTCAGTCAGAGAGATTTAACTTCATGTAATATTTATTGAGCTCCATATATCTGCATATCGATTTACTATTGTTTGTATCGTCATGAACTTGATTTTTATCCTTTTCGGGTTTGTCTCGCCCAGAAATGATTCACAACTGGAGATCTTTCATTCAATTTTTCAATTCTCATTTATTTTGTGCTTAATATAGAGGCGTACAAGTTTGGTTCTCGTCTAGAAATGATTCACAACTGGAGATCTTTCATTCAATTTTTCAATTCTCATTTATTTCGTGCTTAATACAGAGGCGTACAAGTTTGGTTCTCGTCCAGGAATGATTCAGAACTGGAGATCTTTCATTCAATTTTTCAATTCTCATTTATTTCGTGCTTAATACAGAGGCGTACAAGTTTGGTTCTCGTCCAGAAATGATTCACAACTGGAGATCTTCCATTCAATTTTCCAATTCTCATTTTCTTTGTGCTTAATACAGAGGCGTACAAGTTTGGTTCTCGTCCAGAAATGATTTACAACTGGAGATCTTTCATTCAATTTTTCAACTCTCATTTATTTCGTGCTTAATACAGAGGCGTACAAGTTTGGTTCCTCCTTTTTTTTCGAAATTCGAGGCTCTATTGTGAAAAACTTATGATTCGAAGTATTTTCCATCGATGGCCACTACTTATTATGCATTAATTGCGTTCAATAACGATCGCCTATGATTGTTTCAGTCGGTTTTAACAACTGATTATATACTACGCCGGGCTGGTCCCACCAAATACTGAGCATGATCTTGGAACTGTGAATATTCGGTTTGGCCGTCGACTTGTAAGCATGGCCGGGCAATCCCCATGATTTTCTGCGCTTGGGATTATTGCAATGAACCCATTGTTCGTCCCCAGTCACAATGCGATGCAGAAATCTCTTCCGTCTTTACCTTGCAAGCAGCTGTTCACAAGCAAAAAAACGCCGTTCAACATCTTTCGACTTCAACTCGTATGCCACCCAATTTCCTTGTTTCTGAATCATTCCCATGACTTTCAGGCGTTTTGAAATGGCTTGTTGAGTCACTCCCAATGATTCTGCCAATTCTTGTTGCATTTGACACGATTCTTGATTAAGTAATGCTTACAATTTCTACCGTCATGATGGTCTTCGACGTCAAAATCACCGTTCTCGAAGCGTTGAAACCACTCTCGGCACGTTCTTTCACTGATAGCGGCCTCACCAAAGTTATTTGAGAATATTCGATGAGCCCCAGCCGCAGATTGCTTCATATTGAAACAGGAAATTAAAACCTCCAGCAAATGACGAGAATTTGGCTCGTAAGCTGACATGTTTAATCGAGAATTACTCTATGATGCAGACACAAATCGACTAATATCTCGATGGGGTTATGTTCACAAACACCTCAGCTTATTCTATGACATTTACCATCCATTTATTTCGACTACCACTCACCGAAACAGCAATCTATTGCAAAACTGATGAAGCAAAGTTGTAGTAGTTGTACACCTTATAACATCACTGCTCATTTCATCAGTTACAACGAATGATATTTTTATTAGGTGAAAGATTTATTTTATTTGTTCATTTTATTTATTTAATACATATACAATGTTCTACAGGTTTAAACCTAACTACAGAACAAGGAGCAGAAGAAAAATAATGTTACATATTCTGAGAAAAAAAAATAACAAAAAATGCTCAGTCAGTCAAAATAATGAGATCTGATATTTGAAATGGAACAATTAAAAATATCCAAGTGAGAACTTACAGTATTACAGGCATCACACAAATTATTAAGAGGTGAAAACTTCAATGTATTCGTACGAGGTGTCGGCATATAAAATGTATTTCTAACTCTAGAGGATGGTCTTGGAATAGCAAAATTTAGTTTTTCGAGAATGCTAGAATCTTTAATGACTCCGTTTATCAGTTTGTGAGCAAATATAATTGAATGACATTCTCGTCGACATTTCAAACTATTCATGCAGTGTCTGCTCAAAAGCAGGTTCTGTGGAAAACCGATAGGCGGGTAGACACCATCTGCTCTATATGAAAACAGTTTTAGACAACGCCGCTGCACAGACTCAACTCTCTCAATTTGGACCTGATAGCAAGGAGACCAAATTATAGACGCGTATTCTAATTTTGATCTGACAAATGCGTAATAAAGGGTCTTTAATGTGACTATGTCAGAGAAATCGCGAGAGATTCGCGCTATGAGCCCGTACATTCCATTCGCAGCAGACAAGGTAGCATCAAAATTCACTCCTAAATCAGTTAACACTGATGAACGCTGGAGAACTTTGGACGCTATTGTGTAATCAAAAAGAATAGTATTTTTATTTTGCGCAAATGACATAGCATTACACTTCTCAGCGTTCAAAGGTAACCCGTTTCTCCTACACCACTCTTCAACGCGCTGCAAATTAGAGGCGAGTCGCAAGCAGTCTGATACATTGCTTACCTCCAGGTATATTTTAAAATCATCAGCATATAACAAACAGTCGATATCATCTACCTCCGCCAAATCATTAATAAATATTATGAAGAGGAGTGGCCCAAGGTTACTTCCTTGAGGCACTCCAGAAGTACTAGAGAATACTGTAGACCTGACTCCCCTGAACTCGACATATTGCTGCCTATTGGACAAGTAAGACCTGAAAAGACCAATGAGAGCCGAGGAAAGTCCAAATTGGGACAACTTCCCCAGCAATATTCCATGGTCAAGCAGATCAAAAGCCTTTGAAAAATCAGTATATAATACATCAACTTGGGACTTTCTCTCAATGACCTCGGAAATATACTGGGTTACGTTGAAGAGGTTGATAACTGTCGAACGACCTTTAACAAAACCATGAAATGGAGTTATTCGATTGCAGACATGGAAGTATAATCTATTATAAAGGATAACTTCAAAGATCTTACTGCAATTACAGATTATCGATATTGGTCGGAAATTGGAAATATCCAATTTATTTCCCTTCTTATAAATTGGACGTACTTTGGAAAGCTTCCAGCAATCAGGAATCGTGCCAGTTCTCAAACAAATATTGAACAAAATAGTGAGTGGAGAAGCTAAAACATATGCACAATCTCTAAAAATTAATGATGGAATACTATCAGGACCCATAGTCATTGTGGGTTTCATCCTCTTCAACGCCATGAGGACTTCACTCTCTTGGAAACAATTAATATTAAGATGTAAGAATGACTTGAAATGAAACAAATATTCTAACGATAACAACAGTTTTTTGCCAACACTGTGGACTTTTCGGGTTCACATTAAAATATTTGTGGAAATTTCTTTTCTGATTTTATGAGATGATCAATTTCCGCAAGTACGGAACGAATCCATCAATTGAATATAGGATTGATTTTTCTTTAATTTCGCAGAAACATCGCAGTTAACAATCGAAAAAAATGGTTTTCAATAAAATAGTGATGATATATCATTATGCTGAATTGTTACTTATTCGAATATGACCATTACAGCGTAATATATCATTAAAATATTCCGGTATGAAGGATATATATTGTTCTCTTCCATTAGGCTATATATTATTATTGATTGGTTAATTCAATAGGTGTTATGATTGCGGACAGCTCGTTAGTCGAACATAGCTCTATATCGTTCCGTCACTACTCACTATGTAATGGAACACATCACATTTTTCATCGATTGTGACCAACTTTAATATTTTCAAATTTTGAAACTAGAAACTTGAAATTTTCAGGCTATGTTTGGATCTCGACTGTATTTTTTACATTTGGTAGCCGTAGCAGAACAAGAGAAAATACAATATTTCATTGATTCGACCCAGTTGAGATTTTTCGATGTTAATATGAAAACTTTGGATAATTTTCAAACAGAATATCGACAAAAAAAAAACAATAATTCCTTAACAACAAGTCCGGATGGGTTGAAATTTAGTTTTTATATGTGAAATACCCACAATATTCATTTAATTGATTCGGTCCATACTCACTGAGAATTCATTGTTGATGAAACAAAAGAACAATGTAATTCACACTAAGCTTTTGATGTTTGCCACAATTGTTCCATCAATATTGTGGCTTCATTAGGTTACATTTCGACACATCGTTGGTGAAACAATTGTCGAAAACATTAAAAGATTAGTGGAAATTACTTTGTTTCATTTTAACTCAAATATTCATTCCGAAATACAAAAGGATCTTATTCCCTCATTCAGATAAACTCAACCACAATAATTATATTATAATGAATCTCTTTTTATACAGATCTCTGATCTTCAATAGCGCAATTAGAGCATGAACAACATTCAGATCAGAGGCTCTTGGGACCAAGTCAGTGCTGTTCTCGAATTCATCATATTGTAGCAATTATAATTTTCAATGCTGTTCACTCGAAATTGAATTTGTTTTAAAATCCATTCAGTTCATCTTGAACCGAAATCTTCTGAGCAAATCTAAATGAGAATGCTCAACTCATTATTTATAATCATTCAGTACACATTGATTTTCCACATTACAACTAAAATATCTTCTTCCTGGAGGGTGAACAGCGATCAAATTACCTAATTCTGACGGAACTTCTAATTCCATATTGAATATTCACAGAGTATTCCAAGCCGAAGCTTGTGGTCTTCTGCAAAGTTTCACGAGTTCCGGTTTTTACTCAGCCCTCGAACAAGATAATAGATTTATGGAGAAATTTATATCGTGAAAGTTTTTGCTGTAACCTTCCATTCAAAGATCGTTGAATAGAGGCTTCCGAAGTTAATAATGCAAGGTGTCTTAAAACAAAGTTTACATGTAAAAAAGCGATCGAAAAAAGAGCTGTTTGACAAAAAATGCATTATAAGGGAGTTTATTTATTAAAACTTATGCCCACCAAATGTCAACTCTCAGCCCATATGGCAATTTTTGGCGAATGAAGGAGTTTCTGATGCTTGCATTTCTGATTAGTTGCACTTCTGTAGCTGCAATTCATTGGGCATTGAAAATGAGCTTCATCCGAAAACAAGATGTTGGTTAATATTTTTGCAGCTTTAGATCTTTTTGCGAAATGCAGTGTAGCGATGATTTATGCACATTCAAAGCACTCGCACGTTTTTCATAAATCGACCTATGAACTATTGAGGTTTCATGTCCGTATTTTGCCTCAAGAGGAGTTGGCAGCCTCCAGAATATCAATTTTTTTTCAATTTCAGATAACAACCTATAATTTCTGAAATAATGGAGTAATCGCTGAACTGTAAGCATTTTCGTAATATTCGTTATCGAATCGAACGAAAACTTCCCATATAGGATCTTTTAATTTTTTCTTTTTTTTTTAAAGTTCAGGTATTGAAAATTTGACTGAAACTTTTCTAATTGAAAATTTTTGAGCGAGTACGCAGTTCGGCTAATTGTAGATCATTTATTTTAACATCGCTTACCGATTGTACGTAGACCTCACACTTTCTGAAAATTTTGAACTCGAAATTTGGAAAAAACTTTTAAAATTGAATTTGTACACAATAATCGTTATATCTCCGAAAATATTGGTCACAGCCCCCTCAAATAAAAACTTTTTTTATGAATCCATCTTTGATCAAAAACTTAGTGAGGTTTCAAGTTTGTATCTTGCCTCAAGGAGAGTTAGTTGCCTCCAGAATATTATCAATTTTATTTTTTTTGAAAATTTCAGTTGAATCCTATAATTTCTGAAATAATAGAGTAATCGCTGAAATGTAGGCATTTTCATAATCTTCGTTATCGAATCAATCGAAAACTTCCCATATAGGATCTTTTAATTTTTTCTTTTTTTTTAAAAGTTCAGGTATTGAAAATTTGACTGAAACTTTTCTAATTGAAAATTTTTGAGCGAGTACGCAGTTCGGCTAATTGTAGATCATTTATTTTAACATCGCTTACCGATTGTACGTAGACCTCACACTTTCTGAAAATTTTGAACTCGAAATTTGGAAAAAACCTTTAAAATTGAATTTGTACACAATAATCGTTATATCTCCGAAAATATTGGTCACAGCCCCCTCAAATAAAAACTTTTTTTATGAATCCAGCTTTGATCAAAAACATAGTGAGGTTTCAAGTTTGTATCTTGCCTCAAGGAGAGTTAGTTGCCTCCAGAATATTATCAATTTTATTTTTTTTGAAAATTTCAGTTGAATCCTATAATTTCTGAAATAATAGAGTAATCGCTGAAATAAAGGCATTTTCATAATATTTGTTATCGAATCAATCGAAATAATGGTATAAACTTCCCATGTAGGAACTTCTTATTTTCCGTTTTTTTTAAGGTTAACACGTTTCCTTCCGTTATTATATCACATCTAGTATGTCTATAGAAGCAGAAGTATGGAAATTATCAGGATAACAAAATTTAAAACGGCCATACTCACGGAACCCTGATCAACTTTAGTTCATTAACGAAAATTTGAAATTCGAGATAGGAACCTGAGCTGAAAGTTCTTAGTGAGTTGACTTGTTTACGAGCGGATGGAAATTGAACATTCGGACGCCTTCGTCGTTAGTATACTTCGAAACCATTTTCTGATCCGAAAAAAAAAATGTGTTTTAAAATTAGTATAAACTGTTGGGGTGGTGTTAAAAGATATATAATGACTTGTTCCATAGATGATACTTGAAAACCTGATCTCCGAATTTATCTCATCCACAATCCAAACCCTTCAACCTAAGATCTCGTATATATATTTGTTCAAACGTGCAAACACCATTATCATATCCAAACAGTTTATGATGTAAGGAATTTCAACTCACTATGTCATTGGAGATAGCCAAGCTTCCACACCATTATTGCAGAACCCCTGAGTTTACCCCAACAATCTTTCGAACAAAGTTGAGATGAAATTGGATAGAGCGAACCCGGTTTCTGAATATTTCAAGATTTCAGGTCAGCATTAATACTAGAGCTGATGTAACTCGATACCAACAAATCCAATACGGGTTAGCTAGAAATGAGAAATTAATAATAATAATAATAATAATAATAATAATATTTATTCATGCTATTACATTTTACAATGTTTACATACGTCAAATACAAAAAGAAAATATATTTATACATATAGGTATACTCATGAAAAATCCTGAAAATTATTCGAATAGTATTCATTCAATGAGAAAAAACATTTATTCAACAAGTATTTTTTCAAACAAAGTTTGAATTGTTTAGTAGGCATCGCCCTCACAGTGGGTGGCAGGCTGTTGAAGAGCTTAGGCCCATAGTAAGTTACACCGCACTTTACCTTATTGATTCTGTGGAAATCAGGATAAATTAGATCTCTTTTTCGTGTGTTATATTCATGAATATCCTGGTGTGTTCTATATTCCTCCTCATGCGACTTTACAAACAACAAACACTGAAAAATGAACAGACACGGGACAGTAAGTATTTTTTTATCTTGAAAGACATGTTTGCATTCATCTCTGTAATTGAGTCTACCCAAAACTCTGATAGCCTTTCTTTGCAATCCAAAGAGTCGTTTAACACCAGCATCATGACCCCAGCACAAAATACCATATGTTATCCTAGATTCTATGAATCCACGATACACAGACAATAACACAGAATCCGACACAACATCAGTTAATGACCGCAATGCAAAAACACCTGACGTAATTGAACTACAGACTTTATCGATGTGAGCATTCCAAGACAAATTACCCTCCATATGTACACCTAAAAATTTGATTGGTTCAAGTGAATTCATCCCTCCTAGATCTCTCATTGAAAAATACATATACTCTGTCTTCGTTTCATTCAAGCTGAGCTGGTTGCTATTGAACCATTCTGAAACAACAGAGGACAACTCTCCCAAAATGTGAACTATAAGCTCCCTAGACTGAGCCTTTTTGAGCACAGTTGTGTCATCAGCAAAAAGAACAAAGTCCGCATCAGGGTCACAGCTCACAAGATCGTTGACGTAGATGAGGAAGAGGAGCGGTCCGAGAACCGATCCCTGTGGCACACCGGAATCAACACTTGACAAGTCAGACAGATCTCCCCCGACATCAACACACTGCACCCTATCAGACAAATAGGAGCCCAAAAGTTCAATTGCACCCTGATCGAACTGATACCTTTTTAATTTATAAAGAAGATGTTCTCTAGACACGCAATCAAAAGCCTTGCTCAAGTCACAGAAAAGTCCACCCACGTATAAACCATCACTATATCCTTCATTAATAATTTTCATAAGCTCTGTGATGGCAGCTGTCGTAGAGAGGCCGCTTCTGAATCCGAATTGGGAGCTATTAAAGAGGCAGTTGCTCTCAAAATAGGAGGTTAACTGTGGCTGCATAACCCTTTCCAAGACCTTTGAGAACAATGGTATAATCGATATTGGTCTATAGTTGTTGACCAACTGCACTGAACCTTTTTTATGAACAGGAACAACTCTTGCTACCTTAAGTATTTTCGGGAAGATGTTATCTTTTAAGCATAAATTCATCAATTTGGTGAGTGGACCAATTAATTCATTTACTAGACTCTTGAGTATTTTGATATTGAATCCATAATAGTCTCGACTACTCTTATTATTTAGTTTCATAATGATATCTCTAACCGAAGCCTCAGATACAAGAGAGAACTTAAATCGAATATCATGTAATCTGGACCCTATCGAACTACAGTAGTTATTCATAAATTCCGCCGATGTCCTTCTAGATTGTGGTATATTCATGATGATCTCTTTGGGTGAATCAACGAAAAATTGGTTGAATCTATTAGCAGTGATATTATTTTTACTTGTTATTTTTTTCTTCAACAGATTGGTATGAAAGGGGATATTCTGGTTCAATCACATGACGATTTATTCGGCAGATAAAAACGAGCACTATATTACATCGGCAGATAATTGAATATCAAGGTTCAAGTGAGCCATGCCCATTAGCAGAGTTTATATTATGGTAGACCATGACCTTGACTTTCTGAGTGAATAGCTGATGGTTAAGTGGAACGGTAACACTTAATCTCTGCTTAATGACACCAACATACATGTAATGCATGTTAGTTTGATCGTCTAGAGTAAACAACTACAGTTGTTGCAAAAACCTATGTCTTGAAGAAAAATATTATACTCCATTTTCAATACCCCTCTTGTCATATCATGACCACATGACCTCTTCGAATGGTTCACAGACTTGTTACCTCCCTGTTAAGTTTCAATGGAATAAAATACGTTCTTAGAAATAACTCAAGAATATATTTCATCGAAATGATAATTTTCTATCAAGGCACAAAATCAGTTGGCTCGAATGATGGTTAATGTTCAATACACATGAAGGGGTTAAGAACCGGTCACGGCATTGAGTAACTGTCTTCGATTCTACTCAACAGCTTGTATGTATTGTTGTATCGAAATTAAGGGTCTTCTGTCTACAGATAAGTTAATTGAAGTCAAAACATCATTAGAGCAGTGATACTCTGAAACGTTTTGAACTGTGACTGATTTAATCATTTCGATCTTATTTTCTCTTCGAATTAGCAGGGATCAGGTAAATTTGTCCCTTTTATACGTCGTCTCCAGTCCAGCTGAAGAATGCCGTAAGTATGAGATCCTCTTGAGAGGTCAATAATTACAAAGAGGGACGGACTTCTTGTTATTGAAAATTCGTGGGTGTATGATCATCGTCTTGCGTAGAATGGAAACCCACTCAAGAATCTCAAAGCCAATCGAGGTTTTACTATTCTATTCTTGAATATTCTGAAAACTTTTCTGTTTACTGGTGTAAACACTCTTTGAGTGAAAAACATTGAGTACTTCAGTAAATTACTTTCTGAATGAATATTCATCTGAAGAATTGTCTCAGAAGAGGATCCTGTTGAATGGCATCCAAGATCTCCTATTGGATACTTACAGTTTTTTGATGGGGTAATTTGAAGATTGTCGTGTTTAAGAAAGTAGGCATAGGCGTAACGAGGGAGGGATTATTGGGGAGATTCATTAGAAGAAATATTTTTTTTCATGAAAAAAAAAACCAGACCACTATAAGTTGAATACAAATAGGCCAATGATAGTAAGTTTCTACTTCTCTAGAGGGCTACTAAAATGAAATACTTAGGATTGATTTTAGACGAGAATTTAAAGTTTCAGTTTCACGTGGATTATATCGCAAATAAAATGTCCAAAAAGGTTGGTTTCATATCTAGAATAAGGGGTAAAATTGATATGAATACGTCACTGATGTTGTTTAGATCATTGGTACTTCCTCATGTGGATTATTGCTCGTCAGTTATGTTCAATTTAATTAAAGGTAGCATAGATAGGTTACAAAAAGTACAAAATAGAGGTATGAGAATTATTTTGAAATGTAATAAAAGAACTCCTATAAGAAATATGTTAAATTGAAATTGAAAATTGAAATTGAAATTGATGAGTGTCAATCAAAGGATTATTTATAGAACATTAGATTTTATATTCAAAGCAAGGAATGAAATGTTACCTGAATATTTGAGTGAAAACCTAAAATTTGCTAATAAGATACATAATTATAATACACGACGTCGAGATTATTTTTACATAGAAAAAGTTAATACTACATTAATGAATAAATCCACATTTAGCAGGGGATTAGTTATCTTCAATAAACTACCTGAGAAGATCAAATATTGTAATAATTATAGAGAATTCAAAAAATGTTTAATGAGTTATATTTATGAAGAATTTAATTAAGTTAGTGGATTACATTTATATTATTTTCAATAGCCGAGTGCTAAATAGAGTTTATTATTATTATTATTCTCTTCACAAAAATATTGTAAGCATGTAATGAAAATACATGATGTAATTAAATACATGATTCCAGAATATGAGCGGAATTTAAAAAAAAGCAGTTACTGTTGAGGAATTACATCAAATTCTCCCACTTTAAACGAGTTGTTACACCGAAATAAACACCAAATGAAATTTATGTGCACATTGAACAATAGAATTGCAAAAGCACAAATTTTGATCTGTGAATTTCGAGGGCTGATAAGTATTGCATCAAACTTTATGGAATTCGTTTTTTAAAAACAGACTGAGAATTTCAAGGGCTGAAAAGTATTGGATCAAACTATATGGAATTCATTTTTCAAAAATAGACTCATGGTTGATAGAGTATTGTTTATAGTCATTCTCAACTATGAAATCTCAAATATTTGAAAAGAATCACTTGGTTCAGATCAGGTAGGACAAAATTTATCGATTTTTGTCCTGAGACGTGAATTTGGACAAATGAAATGAAAAATTCTCATATTTCCATTAATGTTTCAATTTTATTCGAAGTAACGTTCAGAGCAACGGTAGGGCAGTATGATATTTTCAAGCACTCCAGACTATTCACTAATTAATCAATTAGCCTAATGGAACTTTTCGAACCCTCTGTTGCATATTGTTTGCTGTCTTTCATGAATTTCTTCCCGACACTGTTTGTAATAATGTCTTGATTATTTAAGCCTCCTATCATCGTAAGTTCGAATTCCCCTCGTCATTAAAAACTAACATTTTGCCGAACTCATTTACGGAAAAAACGTGTATCTCAATTTGAAAGTATGGAAGTTAACTCATAAAAGATGAAACTCGGTATCTTGGAAGTTTGGAGAACTCACCTCTGGAGGGTGAAATTACCATGAAATGAAACAGTTGTTTTAAATCTCCATACCATACTACCCTCAAGCGATGGAGAGAAGCTTTCGTCGCTGAATATTTTACGAAATTGAGCAAGCTTGTGAATTCGCAGGCACACAAAATCAATGAATACAATTCACCTGATTGGGTGACTGAGTGAAATCCTTCTGT
Organism: Harmonia axyridis; assembly: GCF_914767665.1. Classification (NCBI taxonomy): domain Eukaryota; kingdom Metazoa; phylum Arthropoda; class Insecta; order Coleoptera; family Coccinellidae; genus Harmonia; species Harmonia axyridis. The sequence goes on from NC_059508.1 coordinate 7,705,619, forward strand.
TGGGTTTAGAGAGATAATCGAAGAGTTGCGTATGTCACGATATAGTTAGATAAGGATTATGCATATAGGATATGGATATGATGGATATTGGCTGAATTGGATACATTCAACATAGTGAAATAAATCTCTTGTCATTTGTTTCGAGTCCAAAGCGTTTATTCTATAAATTGAAATATTTTATTTCAACTCTTCATATTCTTATTGAATTACACAGATAGATAGAATTTATTCATCTCTAAGTATCAAAAACACAAGAAATAACGTCAAAAAAAAATATATAAATCCTGAAAAACAATGTTTTTGTTAACCCTAAAATACTCTGAAAATTCTTCTACATTACATGGTTCACAATTAATTACAAACTGATACAACTTCCTAGAAAAAAATCTTTTCAACATTTATTTAATGACATTTTACAGGCAAGAAATTAATCAACCTGATACATATATATCTTGCATTGTTCTGTATCAGTGTTAGATTATGTATAAGGTATATATATCTAACAATCTGTCTGGTTCTATCATTCCTACTTCTAAATTCTTCAAATAATTCTAGATGCTATATGAATTTAATGCTATTATAAATGTAGAGGCTAGGAAGAGTAAGAATATTATTTCTCGAGAAAACACCTCTACAAGTCTGTCTGTACTTCATACCTAGCATAGTTCTTAATGCAAACTTTTGATGAAACAAACTTTTGTTTAATGAATAAAGAATCAGAAAATGAACTATATCCCCTGCAGACAATACCATACGATATTATTGATTGAATATTTGCGAAATATACTATCCTCAACGTAGATGCATCAACTGATTTTCTTAGTATATCAATGGAAGTATGGAAAAACATTTATATAGTTCAAAATCAACAGAGGGCCTAAAACACTGCCCTGCGGTACTCCACAAATTATATCTCCCTCATCCGATATAAATGTTTCAGAGTCTATTACTATTCGATCCTTCTGTTTTCTTTCTTTCAAATAGCTCTTCATAAGATCAAGTTGTTTACCTCTTATTCCGCAGGTTTCCAATTTTTTCAGTAGTTTTTCATGATTAACACAATCAAAGGCATTCGACAAATCTAAAAAGAGATCAACAGGAATTTTACCCTTTTCTATTGCATTTAGGATAGTATCAGTAAGTTCAAAAATGAGAAAAGTGATTAAACGTTTGACAAGAATCTTCTCAAAAATCTTTGAGAATATTGTCAACAAATTCATCGGCCTATATAGTTTGAGATTTCTTCACTATTACCATATTTGAACAAGGGCGTTACCATTGAAACTTTCAAACTACATGGAAAAGTTCCAGCAAAAAAGAATCTATAAATCATCATAGGATACGGAAAGGACTTATACTATGATATTATAAACCTCAGTGGTTCTTCAATCAGATGTATTGCCTCTTTAATGACAGCACTATATTTCATTATATCCGGAAGAAAAGGAAATTCAATGTTCAGAGATGATCATTGTATTATTGAATGATCATATATCGCAAAGTAACATTTCAAATATAGAAGTAACTATGAAGTTTGAATAAGTAAACTCCGATGTGATTACAAACATTTTTTAGGAAGTATCTAGTTCTAAAACTTCATTGAAGTACTTTGAAGTATCACATGGAATATTTTGAATTAACTCAAATGGTTTCCCAAATTGACTATATGTATTTTTAATGATGTAGATACAGAGCCGGTGTTAGGGGTGAAACAGTGAAGCGATTGTTAAGGCGCCTCTATTTGAGGGGGGCGGCAATTCGGCTAAATTCACTGGCCACCTCTTCAGATTTCATCCTTGATTTTTAAGAACGCGTTCCGCTGCGCTAGTCAACATTTCTGGCAATAAGAACCAAACCGTCTTTACTAAGCTGCATGTTTAATGAATAACACATGGCATCCTAACCAATATAAACATTATTTTTATATTGTTATATATTATATTTATTACCCTCATTGAAAGAGGAATAAAATCATTATGTATTTCACGAAAATGAAAAACAAGACTTTGTTCGCTTTGAAATTATTTGGAAGCCAATGTTTTCATATTCAAAATATGGAAAATTCCTACGATATTGCATTCGAAACTAATTACTGTTAAATTAATGCGAAATGTTTTCAGCGGAATTTACGTTTGTAATTCCAATTAGTTTTTGAAACAATACTGAAACTTTGCATGCCTTGCGACCTCTGTATCTTGTGGGGTGATATGTTTACGATATACTGTGTTTATTTCAATATTTCTGACTCATATATATGTATTTGTTCTGTTTGCAGATTTATTTCAATCAATAAGCTTGAAAGTACTTTGTGTATTATTATTAATATATCTTCAGATCAATACTCTTCATTGGTCTGAATTTAATTTTTTTTTAACAAAATTTTTAATCGGAAGAAGAAAGTTCTGTTTTGTCATCGAAGCAGGTGATGCTTTTTTTTTGGGGTGGGGGTGGTTATGAAGGAGGTCACGTTTTTCAGCAAAGGCGCCGAATTTCTCGCGCCGGCACTGTGGAGATATCACATATAATCAGCAGAATATTGAATGGTTTTCTCTTTATGCATGATATTTGTCGGATGCTGTAGCTTTCGAGGCAGCTTAATTAGGAGAATGAGGGATTCTCAATTTGGGTCATAGCTGGAAACGCAAATTCAAACTAATTATCATGAATTTCATTACTGCAGAAATTATTCAAATCCAATTTTCAATAATGATTGAAACGTTCATCACAGCTGCACAAAGAGGCAACAACGTCAGTAGGGTAGCTTGTACAACATATCTATTGCAAAATATGAAGTCTGTGATCTCTTGTTTCTATTCATACTCTAACCTGATCAAATTTTAGGTATCCTCACCTAATCAACATGCCAGATTGATGTATTCATTTCCCCATTCTAGGTATTCACAAAATTATAATTATTTGATATATGGGTAATATGGGTATTCATTTGGACCATATTGAAATGAGGTTATAATGTTGAGTCAGTCAATACGAGGTTTTGAGCAATCAATAATATTTAGGCATCACTACCAATTGAATCGGTTATGAATGTTTATTATAGTATAGTTTTCAATTTGAATCATAACGTTTTATTCTGAGGAAATTCTAGTTCTGCTCAATGGGTTTTAATTATGCAAAAAATTCATACGAATGAAATTTAATTTAAAAGCTCGTGATACATATAGATCTGTATTTAGAATGCATGAAATATTAACACTTCCCTGTTTGTTCATTTTGAGGTGCTTAATTTATACTAAAGAGATTGAGCAGTTAGTTAACAGTAAATCTAGCTTTCATTATTAATCCACTCGTAAAACTCCTTTTCTTGCTCCCGATTTCTTGTTATTGCTAATCCAAAATTAATAAATCTACGAGGGTTCTGTCATTAAGATTCTTATAAAAGACTTTCTATCCCCCAGTTACAGTTTGCCTTTTACTGATTATGATTTATGTTCCGCAGTAAAGTTGGTAGAAAACGAGAAAAATGAGTTGGCGAAACTTTAGAGTTTAGAACATAATATTGGTTCAGAATTATCGAGTTCCAAAGTTACCGCCCACAAGTTTGAGAGATAACGGTTATGGAAGATAGAGTGTAGTAAAATAGTGGAATAGACTATATCAGTTTCATGAGATTGTTAAAGTTAAAGGCGCCATTAAAATACATATAACATTAGAAGTTTGACTGTTACTGATAATTGACATAGTTCATGTGCGGTGATGGGAAGGGTCCGAGTACACTCCGCAAAAAAATTAACGCACATTCTGAAAATCTCAATTTCAATGAAAGTTAACTCTACATTGACTTTATAACTTATTTTTATGTTCTCTCGGGAAGGTTTTGAACGAAACAAGACACATTAAATGGAAGAAAAATTCAGGATATCACCGAATCTTATGTGAAAGAAGAGAAATAAACAATTTTCAAAATACTGGAATGCTGATGATTAAATACTTGGTATTTCCAACCCTTGCGTTAATTACAGCTCGGCAACGACGGTTCATACTCAAAATGAGTGATCTCGAAATGTTCTGATCTAATCCTTCTCAGATTTCTCTGAGTTGGATTCCTAAGTAATTAAGAGTAGCTAGATGATTTTCTGAACTTCTCAGCCTTCATTTGAGGTTGTCCCAAACCTGCTCAATCGGATTGAGATCTGGACTTCTTGCTGGCCATCCCATTCGAGAGACTTCAACCTCTTCAAGGTACTCCTGAACGATGCGCGCACGATGGGGTCTGGCATTATCGTCCATAAAAATGAAATTTTCACCAATGTATGGGGCAAATGACACTACATGCTCTTCAAGAATGTTCCTCATATACCTATCAGCATTCATAGCTCCATTATCAACGACCACTAGGTCTGTGCGAGCAGTCAAAGGTATTCCACCCCATACCATAATCGATCCTCCCCCGAAACCAGTAGTATTCAGGAAATTGCACTGAGCATATCTTTCATGTGGACATCTGTATACAAAGGAACGTCGATCACAATGGTAGAGGCAGAATCTAGACTCATCTGTGAAGAGAACTCTTTCCCAATCAGCCTCTTCCCAATGGATATGCTCCCTCGCAAAATCCAAACGCGCCCTTCGATGGGCTGGTGTAAGAGCTGGGCCTCTTGCCGTGGCACGAGGCCTTAAATCATATTCTCTGAGGCGATTTCTTATTGTCTGAGTGCAAATTTGCACCCAATGAGTTTGCTCAAGCTGATTTTGAACGAGGCGAGCGGTTGCAAACCGTTGTCTCAACGAAGAAACTCTCAAGTAACGTTCTTGAATGGCAGTTGTTACCCGTGGTCTACCCTGGTCTTCGGACATTCATACCTGTCTCCCTGAATCGCTGCAACATTCTGGACACACTTGTATGGAAAACTCCAAACCTTTCTGCAATTCTTGTGTATGTCCACCCTTCTTCTCGCAAAACTACCGCTTGGGCACATTCCTCTTGGGTCAAATTGCGTGTTTCGCGTTGCATATCGATCGAATGTAGAAAATCAAACGAAAGAAAAACTATTGATCACTAGAATTGATCGAGAACAAGAATGGAGCCAATACATTCAAAATCTGATAATCACATCTTTTTTTATTCCTGCTGAAGGAAAACGTTGAAAGTGAATAACATATGCATGCATAATTCTGATAAAAATAATTATCATTGAGAACACCTTCAGTTGTTGAATAAATTTGAGTTTTCCATAATGTGCGTTAATTTTTTTGGGCGTTGTATTATGGATTGTCTAATTCTAAAGAAGAACTTACACTTTAACGGAGAGTGAGCAAAGTTTAATAAACCAAAAACCGGACTGGCAAAAGTTTAGTAGGTAGAGTTAGTTGCGTTGTGCGATACTGATGAGATCTAAGAAGAGCGAAACCGCTTTCCCTTTCGGTGTATTATCGACTGCCCTTGAGATGAATGCTTCCAGAAAGTTTTTGTGAGGAAACTTAGTATTTCATCCATACCCTGTGATATAGAATACATTGGAGAATGTTGCGTATTGTTTTATAAGCGGATCGAGTGTTCATTCATGCGTCAATTGCACTTATCTATTGGTATATATTAGGCCAATTGAAAAATCCCCGGTCTGATGCACAGATGGCGGTGCTAGTGATAAATCCATATGATATTTAGTTAGTACCAACCTTCAAACGATACGTGTCAAAATTTGACAGCAGTCCGACCATTATTCTGTGAGATATTGAGTTGTCAGTGTAGCTACTTTTATTTTTAGAAAAAGGATGGAAACAAATTTTGTGTGCTGATAAAATATTGTTTTTTGAGAGAAAAAATACAGTTGAATCAAAATCTTAGCTTGGTGGAGAGTTTCCGGGGTCTGCACCAGGAAAATCAACCATCATTGATTGGTATGCTAAGTTTAACCTTGGTGAAATGAGCACCGAAGTAAGCGAACGTAGTCGACGCCTAAAAGAGGCTGTCATCGACGAAAAAATCAAAAGAATTCACAAGATAATTTTGAATTACCGTAAAGTGAAGTTGATCGAGTTAACAGACATTGTGAAGATATCATCTGAACGTGTACTTCATATGATTCATGAATATTTGTACATCAGAAAGCTGTGTGCAAACTGGGTGCCGCGCGAGATCACAATCGATCGAAAGTAACAACGTGCTAATGATTGTGATCAGTGTTTGAAGCTTTTTAAGTGCAATAAACCTGAATTTTTGCGTCGATATGTGACAATGGATGAAACATGGCTCCATCATTTCATTCCGAAGTCCAATCGACAGTCAGCTGAGTAGACTGCACACGATGAACCGAATCCAAAGCGAGGAAAAACACAACAGTCAGCTGGCAAGGTTACGGTATCAGTATTTTGGGATGCGCAAGGTATAATATTCATTGATTACCTCCAAAAGGGCCAGGACATCAACAGCGATTTTAATATAGCGTTATTGGATCTTTTGAAGGATGAAATCTTTCAAAAACGGCCCCATTTGAAGAAAAAAAAGGTGCGGATTCATCAAGACAATGCGCCGTGTCACAAATCAATGAGAACAATGGCAATTCTTCTTGGAATTTGCAGCTCATTATTTCTAATATTATTGTTTTCGAGAAATAAAATGAACTCCTCAGAAATTTACACTCACTAAATGTTTTTGTCTGCGAGAATTCTTTGAAATGAGTAGAATGTGATGTTTTGATTAAATTTTCAATCAGGAATATTGAATTAACATCAAATAATCAAACGAATTTCATAGTTACACATTCAGAAAAATCGCTTGATTGAATATAATTTATTATCATTTCACTTTTCGCCAACAAAATCCTATATTCTATAATCCTGCTTATTAATATTTCAAACAGAAATACTCACGTCATTTTCAATTTGTGTATGAATTATGAAAAATAATGGGTAATAATATCACTATAATGATCTGAAACCTCCCTATTATTCATACTCGATTTTCCTTTCATCTATCGCTTTGAACGCTTCGAACATGACCTTGAGCATGACCCACTTCTGATGTATTACACTTATTTTATGTATATTTCAGTTGATTATCGATTCGACTTCATCAATATTTATTTATTTCGCGTTCTGATGATTGAAACCATAAGTAGGCGCTTGATATGGTTTTGACAAAGACTATCTGTACAAAAAATTGAATAAAAGACGCAGGCTATTCAAATGTTTTTTCAAAAATATAAAACAAACGTTTCGGGCTGCACCCTTCCTCAATGTCTAAACAAACAATAATAAATTACAAACATCATATATAATAAACAAACAGATAGAGGTTCATTACCTTTTTGAGTGATATAAATTATACTTATTCTAACACTTAGTCTGGAAATCAAAACATCAGCGTCAACTTGTCACCTTGTGTTGTCGAATACTGAATTTCACGAGCATCAAATGTTAGAATCTGTTTTATTCTTTTTATTTTTAATTTGTATTACGTTTTTTTTTCTGTATCAATGTCGAATGAATTTTGTTAAGTCCCTTTATGTCTGTTTTATCATTTATTGAATTCTGATTTTGCTCAATACAAATCATTTCAAGGAATTCTCTGGTCTTTTTGTTTTTTTCCTCTTCTTATATTTTCGTTTCCTCGAAATTAAATGTGTGATCATTTTCTACGATGTGTTTGTAGAGGGCTGTCTGCGTTTTTGAGTATTTGCGGCCCTTTATTCTGTCACATAATTTTTGCTGGGTTTGTCCTATGTACACTCCACTGCATTCATTGCATTTTATTTCATAAATAACGTGTTATTTCTGATTATTGGGTATTTTTGATTTTAATTTCGAAAATAATTGCTGGACTTGTATGAATGGCTTGTGTGCAATATTTAAGTTTGGGTATGATTTTATTATATTTTCAATTTTCTCAGATAATTCCGCTATATATGGTAATGGTATATATGTTGTTGGTTCCTTTGTTATGATGGAGTTATTTAATGTGTTGTAGAATCTATATGTACGTTGTTTCATCAACCTTTTTATTAGTTTGTATGGATAATTATTTTTGATCAGTTAGGATGTTATTTGATTTAGTATGTGATCGGTCTATAAGTTGGTGAAGTGAGTTTGATAGCTCGATCTATGTAATTAACTGCTACTGCCTTTATTTGTCTGATGTTATGTGTTGAATTGTAATCAAGTATTCTGTCCGAGTTTATGGTTTTTCTTAACATTCTGATTTTCATTGAGTTATTTTCTCTGATGACAGTGATATCTAGAAAGTTGATTTGTTTATCCATTTCAGGTTCTAAGGTGAACTTTAGTTTATCATGAAAATTATTCAAGTCATCAATTATCTCATTAATTTGATCTTCTGATGTTATTATCAGATTAATTAAATTAATGGGATAAATAAGTTTCAACAAATAATATGTACAGTTACTCCCGGGACACCCTGTATAACTCCATTCTAGTCCTACTGGTTAATAATGACAAATGTAGACTGATTATTTCGCTGAAATCCCAAAAGTAAATGGATTAATCACATTGGGTATTCTCGAACGAATTCCGAACTTTGTCCTAGTCATATCCAATTTATTACCTTACTTCTGGCCGTGTTGTTTGGTCCAGCGTCAATTTTCATTATTTGTTGGGAAATCGTGTCTGGAATCACAGAGTCACCCCTGGAGTATATGTCTTCATTCGGAATTGATTGTTTTGCTCCAATGAAGCGTTATCGGTTTCCGTTATTGACAATTTTTATCTGGCATAAGCGCAACGGTAGAATTTTCGAACAATTTTGTTAATGGCTCTCACGAGATTGGAAAATAAAAGATGAAATTGATTTCTCCTGACATTACTGGACATCACTTCCGTTGAACGTAAAGCGACTGAGGCAGGATTGGAAACGAGTCATAACGTTCAATAAATAGTTTGTACATTTTTGTGTTTCAATAAGGGTGTAAAATAAGTGAGCATATTTATATTTTGAATTTTCAAAATGTTAAATCTGAAGAAGTGAACAATTGTTATTTATATAAACAAAAATTCAAATTAAAAATCATTCAAATTCGGTTCGAATTAGTTTCCATAAAGACGAAGTTTATCCAATATTCGAAACTACACTGAGAGAAGTGTTTATTTGATATTATCGAAAATGCATAATAGTTAATAAATCATTTATTGGATATATATACAAACAAATATTAATTTCATGGAAATAAATAATTTATTTGAAATCCCACCAATAATCATCATTTATTATTAAACTTCATTTACGCATAACTTATATTGATAATGCTGAAGAAATATCCATTTGAAGGAAATAAATATAGTTGAGGTTGATATATCATTGAGTAATAATTAATAAATCTTATTCATATGTAATATGTATCCATGCTGAACAAAAAAAATATTTCAATTCAGTAATGGTTAACGTATTTCTTAGATAATTATTTTGGTTGTTTCTATTAATTAACAGATTGTTAGGGTCTGAGGGGTACCGTTTGCCAAATTAGGTAATTTTTTAGAGTTCATATTAAGGGTATCCGGATTTGAACCCTAGTCATCTTGATCGCATCTGTTCCCCCCAACCACTGTTCTGCCAACATCACTAATAACTATGCAGGTACAAACGATCTAAACCTAAACCCAAAATTCAGTACAGATGTGCTAAGCGGCGTTCAATAAGCCCATAGTAACACAAATTTTATGTTTACAAAGGAAATTCAAATCAAAAGAAAAGTTCAAGGACAGATCCTTCAAGGACATGTGCTTCTCTTTGAGGGATGTGTCCTTAAAGTTTTCCACAGAATTATGTTAGTTTGTTAATTATTAATAAATCCTATATTCTGAGTAAATAAATTATTGAATTCTTGTAAGAGTATTTATAAATAGCAAATGTTCGTTAACTACCAGTTGAAAATTTGTTGATAATGAATTTATGTTATTTGTGGAGATAACGTGAGTCCATATTAATTATTTATAACCGAAATATATCAAATATTATAAGATACCTTGTGAACAAATATTTTATTGATAAACTTTTTTGAATGCATAATTTAACCATTAATGATTATATTAAATATAATTCTGCTGTAATAGTTGTGAATAAATAACCTCCAAAAGAGTGCTTTATTAATAAAAAAATATGGATTTTTCTCAGAGTGCTAAATAAAAAGTCAAAAAGTCAACTATCTGGGTATAATACTGATCATGACATTCACATCTACAGAGCATATAAAAGTAGAAATTGTTGAAACGACAGTTGCAGTAAGTCGGCTTTCGAGCTAATAGGCAGAAAAAGCCATATGAACATGAAAAGCTGACAATAATCGACTGCATGAAGATATACAATAAAGGAAACCTACATCAGGAAATACAGCCAATAGATAACGTCTATAAAAGCAGTGCAAAAGATGAAAATGGGATGAATAGTGTAGTATATCCAAAGTCACTCGAACTAGTCCGCTTGGCCAGAGGAACCTTTGAAAATGATACAGCGATCCGCTAAATACCGGAATTTATTTGAAAGTAATGTTATTCAATCAATTCACTGACCCCAAATAGATTTCTGGAAACTTAGACAACCCTCGTATGATCGAAATATTCTGGCTTCCTCCAAAGGAATTCGAATAAACTATACCAGATGAGGAATTTCATTATTCATCATGAGCTCACTGAAGATGCTAAAAAAATAAAACTAAAAAAACGCTCTAAAGTCAAATGTTTCTAAACCCAAAATCAAGCAAACACAATTTACGCTTAGCGGACGGACAAATTCTAGGAAGGCATCTGAATTCTACGAGCAGAGATAGATCATGTGACAGATACCAACAAATATGCCGGGAATCTTACATCAGCAGGTGGAATCTAGTGGGATATTCGATTTCGAATTTCGATTTTGAAACGGTCATCGATGACCGTCTCAGTGCATTGAACTTCGTGAATCACTTGGAAAAAAAGTCCTCCAAATGGTATACTGATGAGTCAAAATCAGAAAGAGGCACAAGTTTTGGAGTATATGGGCCTGAAACGAGGATCTCTAGATCCCTGGGAAGTGAGACCTCTATCTTGCAAACCCTGACACTAGCTGCCTATACTTGCGCCCAAGAGTGCCTCAAAAAAACCTCAAAGGGGTGAGTATTTACATCACTACGGCGAGGCCCCTGGAATCATATAGCCAGGGGTCTCAACTGATATGGGAGATCCGTATTACCATAAAGCACCTGGCCAGAGGGAGTAAAGTAACTCTACCATGGGTACCGGGGCATTGTGATATTGAAGGAAACGAAAAAGCCGATGAACTTGCCAAAAGGTCATCAAGGTTAACACCTGTTGGTCCCGAGCACTCGTGTGGGCTTGGAAAAAACAACATAACGCATCGGTCGAACAATGGGAGTGGGATAATAGAAAAACCCTCTGGAGAAACACTCCGGGTCTTGATTTCTTCTTCTTTCTGTGCCGTCTTCTACCGAAGGTTGGCGACGATCATGTGATAGGTTTCTCTGTTCTGCGCCGCGTGAAATATAGTTGAAGTTTCTGATACTTGGAACCACTTACGCAAGTTTTTCATACAGGATTGTTTCTTTCTGTCCAATCCTCTTCTTCCTTCTATCTTCCCCTCCATGATAAGTTGCAATAGACCATACTTGCCACCACGAAACACATGGCCCAGGTAGGATGCTTTCTTTCCCCAACAGTTGCGAGCAATTCTAGATATTCATTCATTCTTCTCAGTGCCGCATTGGTCACCCTTTCAGTCCATGGTGTTCTCAGTATTCGTCTATATAGCTATATTTCAAGGGCCTCTAATTTTCTCATCTTTGTCAGCTTTAACGTTCACCCTTCCACACCATAAAGCAACTTAGAGAGCACGTAGCATTTCGTAACTCTCCTTCGGGTTTCGGTTACTCAAGAGCTTTCTCATTTTTATGAACGTTGATCTTGCAATCTCAATTCTGATCTTAATATCTAAATCAGGGTCCCATCCATCATTTATTGTGTATCCTAAATACTTATAGCGGTGTACTCTCTCGATGGATTCAGTTTCTATTTGCAGATTGATATTTTGGATATTCCTCTTGCTAATCACAATAAATTTGGTTTTCCCTCTGTTGATCTTAAGTTCAAAATGGTCACTTACTGTAGTTATTCTATTGAGCATCATCTGTGAGTCTTCATTACTACCCGCAAGCAAGACCATATCATCTGCAAAACGTAGATTACTGATTGGTAGCCCATTAATTTTGATGCCTTTATTATGTTTCTCCAGTGCCTCCACAAAGATTTCCTCAGAGTACAAATGCAACAGCAGTGGTGAAAGGATGCAAAGGGTCTTGCTCAGGCAAAGAAATTCATGGTGCATTTACCGACCTTTATCAGGAAGCTTCTGAAGCTACCACGAGCTGAACTTCGGATAATGGTGATTTTGCTGACAGAATACTGTCGGTGCAAATTACTTTTCCACCGCATGGGTCAGCAGATGAAATCAGCAGGCTCTCTGGAAAGGAAGTAGAAACAGCCGAACAAATAGTATGCAAATGTCCGTGACTGACTGAACCACTCACTTGGGAAAGTCAGTTCTGGATACTCACGAAGTAATAACCAGGACTTCTAAGAATATCGTCGGTTTCGTTAACCGTATCGACGGCCTCCCTGGGTTTGTATGAATGGGAAGGGTTAAGCACAAAAGATCGAATCGGTCGCAGTTCTCGGAAAGCTAACAGAGCCGCAACGACCCCGATTCAGTGAATAATAATAATAATAAAAGGGGTAGTCTAGTGTGAAATTGATATTGGCGGAAGCATGGAGTCCCACCTCTTCAAGGATTTCCACTACAACAAAAAATGCCTGTTATCCAGCTTTCCGTTTGAGTTGAGAACCAAGGAAGTTTCAGAATCTTCTTGCATAACGTCTAGTATTCTGGAGGGGGAATTATTTGTTGGTTGTTACGTGCTGGAGAGAGAAGATCGCTCATTTTTGGAATCATGACTACAAACTTTCATTCCTTTTGTTTAATATACGTGAGTAATGTCTGGCACTAACATTTTTAAGTTTCAACGAATATCGTTGCGGTAAAGTGAAAACGAGATCTGTTAGAACAATTTTAATTCCTGATTCCGCATAAACGGCGTATGTTCCAGGTTTAGGATTTCAATGGAATAGGGAAGTGAAAGGGAAACGGTCTAAGCAATGTCAATTACAATAACCTCAAATCTGCTTTACCTCCAGGCACCATTTCGACATAATAGTAATTAGAGAGTTGTATGTTTGCGGTCGGCTAACCTAGTAAAACTTCATGTACGACAACAATAGGGAATGCGCACCATTTCGAATGAGGAAAGGGTCTGTCGCTTGCAGGACAGATATTTAGAAACTCGTAATAAGAGGTCAATTGAAAAGTCCCCGCTCTACCATAGTAAAACACATGTTTTTGGAAAAATTCGATTTTTTTATTCAATATAGTAGCCTTCGAGGGTGATACAGCGATTATACCGATCTTCCAACTTTTCGATACCATTTTTGTAGTACGATTTGTTTTTCGCTTTAAAATAGGCCTCAGTTTCGACGATTACTTCTTCATTGGCGCTAAATTTCTTTTCAGCGAGCATTCTTTTGAGGTCTGAAAATAGGAAAAAGTCGCTGGTGGTTAGATCTGGCGAATACGGTGGATGCAGTAGCAATTCGAAGCCCAATTCATGCAAATTTGCCATTATTTTCATTGATTTTATTATTCAACATAGTTCCCTTCGAGAGCGATACAGATACACAATCTTCCAACTTTTCGATATCATTTTTGTAGTACGATTTTGAAGCGAATGAAAACTTTCACTTCAAAATAGGCCTCAGTTTCGGCGACTACTTCTTCATTGGCACTGAATTTCTTTACAGCGTGCATTCTTTTGAGGTCTGATAACAGGAAAAAGTCGCTGGTGGTTAGATCTGGCGAATACGGTGGATGCAGAACCAATTCGAAGCCGAATTCATGCAACTTTGCAATTATTTTCATTGATTTGTTACACGGCGCATTGTCTTGATGGAACACCACCTTTCCTTTTCTTCAAATGGGGCCGTTTTTCAACGATTTCATCCTTCAAAAAATCCAATAACGCTATGTAATATTCACTGTTTATGGTCTGGCTCTTTTGCAGGTAATCAATGAATATTATACGTTGCGCATCCTAGAATACAGTTGCCATAACCTTGCCAGTTGACTGTTTTCCTCGATTTGGATTCGGTTCATCGTGTGCAGTCCACTCAGCTGACTGTCGATTAGTCTCCGGAGTGAAATGATGCAGCCATGTTTCATCCATTGTCACATATCGACACTAAAATTCGGGTTTATTGCACTTAACTAGCTCCAAACACTGCTCAGAATCATCAACACGTTGTTGATCTTGATTGATTGTGAGCTCACGCGGCTCCCATTTTGCGTACAGCTTTTTCATGCACAAATATTCGTAAATGATATGATGTACACGTTCAGATGATATCTTCACAATGTCTGCTATCTCGATCATCTTCACTTAATGGTCATTCAAAATTATTTTGTGAACTTTTTGATTTTTTCGTCGGTGACCGCCTGTTCTGAGTGTCCACTGCGTTCACCGACTTCGGTACTCAGTTCACCACGTTTAGACTTAGCCTACCAATCAATGATGGTTGATTTTCCTGGTGCAGACCCCGGAAACTCTTCATCAAGCCAAGATTTTTCTTCAACTGTATTTTTTCCCTTGAAAAAGCAATATTTATTAGCACACGAAATCCTTTTTTTGTCTTCATTTTTTTTTTCAAATAACAAAAGTAGCCACACTCACAACGGACTGCTGTAAAATTGTTACACGTATCGTTTGAAGGTTGGTACTAACTAAAAATCATATAGCACCGCCATCTGTGTATCAGACCGGGGATTTCTCAATTGGCCTTATACCACTTCAAGTCAGTGGAATTGGGAACAACTTGAATTTTTGCATGATCTATTTGATGACCAATTTGTCAGTTTGATCTGTGTTCCGAATTTTGAGCCATGAATGGTTTCAAAGGTTTCCAAATTCTAATCTGTTCCTCTGTGAACACGAAAACTTGAAATTTAAAAAATAGGCTCATATATCGTTCCGTAAATATGACCTTTCGAAATTTTGTTATCGTGTAAATTTCAAAGCTACATGTAGGAGATTTTCTTCTTGTCTAAGGGTGATGTAAAGGCCGCGTATTAATAGTTTATTCACACTATGTACAGTACTCAAAGAGAATTGAATGTGCAGCCACAGAATGCGTCTATTGAAATTTTGTCTTAACATTATAATATTCAGTCTACTAATTAACCGTCTGAGCGTTTAATTATTCAACTAGATCCATCTATTCTCTATCGTTGAATACCACCCTCTCTAATATGTATCCTATTCTCAAGAGTCTCAAGTACTTTTTCCCCTTACGTCCCGTTTCCTAGCTCCAGAAACTGTCTGGTCCATCATGCTATGTTCGATCGTGTATTGTATTGTATTCTAACGTCAAAAGCGTATTATTCAATTGATCCCACATACAATATGTCCGATAGAGTAGAAACTTTGCACTTGGATGTAGACTGAGAATAGAAAGCCTCGTGCAGAATTTCATTTTTATCAGGAAAAGTAATTGAAGTGTATACATTGTTAGGTTTTTGGTTGTTGATAATATCATTTTTGTAGCTTTTTGTAAATTTCACTTATCTCTGTTTTTTTTCTCTTTCTCTACAGTTGTATTATGGATAATTTTCAGTTAGAGTTTATAGGTTTAATGTACCCCAACTCTGTAATTTTGTTAAATAATAATAATAATAATAATAATAATATCGATCGATCCAATTACAATAAACTTTCTGAAGTATGCAATGTGCAACTGGAGAACGAATATCGAACTCTCTACGGCGAACATAACTACTAAAGAGATTCCAATAAAAAGGGGAATTTTCCAAGGAGATTCATTGAGTCCCTTATGGTTCTGCTTGGCGCTGAACCCCCTTTCTAAACAACTGAATGCTACTGAAAAAGGTTTCAATGTTAAAGGAAATAGAAATACCATTGCACTCAATCATTTGCTATACATGGATGACCTAAAACTTATAACAGGCAACAAAAACCACTTGCAAATTATGGTCAAACTAGTGGAAAATTTTTCGAAAGACGTGGGGATGAAATTCGGATTGGACAAGTGTCGTACGATTAGCGTAGTGCGTGGAAAAATCCAAGATGAACCGATAGCTCTCTCCAATGGACAGGAGATAGAAGCAATGAAATCGGACGATTTTTATAAATACTTAGGAATGAAACAAAACCGACGAAAGCACACAAGCACCATCCGAAAAGTAGCATTGAGAGGACGACACTGCCGAGGAATAAAGGAGGCAGAGGTCTGCTAGACCTCATGGAACTTGCCCATGCTCAAATTGAATGCCTACGAACATACTTCAAAGACAAATCAGGCACGTCAGAGATCTACAAAGTACTGTGTGAAGCAGACGAATCAACACCTTTACAACTGCACAAGGAGCAATTGTCATACAACCACCAGACAATCCAAGAAAAACTGCAAAGATGGAGAGAAAAGCCCCTACATGGACGACATTTCAACGAGGTGAACCAGGATCATGTCGACATTGAAGCGTCGAACTATTGGCTCACATCAGGTGCGATGTATCCAGAAACGGAAGGATTTCTTTTATCCATCCAAGATCAAGTGATCTCAACAAAAAATTACTGCAAACATATCATAAAGGATCGAACTATTACTGACGATCGATGCCGTTATGGGTGTCCAACGAACGAGACAATCCAACATATCACGGGAGGATGTCAAATGTTTGCAGGAAATGAATATAAAGAGAGACACGATGCAGTAGGAAAGATACTACACCAAGAAATGGCAACTAAATTAACACTAATTCATTCTGAGAAAGTGCCATACTACAAATACCGACCGGAAACCATCCTGGAGAACGAACGCTATAAACTGTACTGGGATCGTACAGTTTTGACTGATAAAACAGTCCCTCACAACAGGCCAGATATATTGCTAGTTGATAAACATCAAAAGGCAGCAATACTCATCGACGTAGCAATACCCAATAACAACAACATGCGTCAAAAAGAGGTGGAAAAAATTTCAAAGTATAGGGACCTCGAATTTCAGATAAAGCGCCAGTGGGGAATGATATCAACGAGAACTATTCCAATTATCATCTCAACAACAGGAATAGTACCCAAAAATCTCAAGAGAAATATCAAGCAACTAGGTCTTAGTGAATATATATGTAATATAATGCAAAAAGCTGTTCTTTTAGGTACTGCAAGGACGGTGAGAAAATTCCTAGGAAGCGAAGGACAGGTCCAAGGATCACGTGTGAGAGGACCAGAAGTTCGACGAGAACCAGGGGGACCACAACGACCGGACACAACCGAGCTCTGCCCTTCTGATATTTTAAATATCTGGGATTGAGTGAATGTTCCTCTTAGCGAGGAGTGAGAAGCCGACGGCGAGGAGAAATCCTACGCGTATAGGCAAAAGTCGGGGATAATAATGATAATTTGAGTAGAACAATGGTAAAAACAAGCAGAATATTCAAAAACTATCACTCAATAATTTCGACACAGATTCTGGGGCCATAGAGAATTGAAAAATAATATTAGGTCAATTGAAAAGTCCCCGTTCTGATGCACAGATGGCGATGCTAGTATTAAAACCATAAGATTTTCATTTAGTACCAATCTTCAAACTATACGTGTCGAAATTTGACAGCAGTCCGGCCATTAGTTTGTGAGATATTACGTTGTGAGTGTAGCTACTTTTGTTATTTGAAAAAAGGTGGAAAAAAAAGAATTTCGTGTGCTGATGAAATATTTCTTTTTGAAGGAAAAAATACAGTTGAAGACGGCGAACGCAGTGGACGCCCAAAAGAGGCTGTCACCGTAGAAAAAATCAAAAAAGTATAATTTTGAATGACCGTAAAGTGAAGTTGATCGAGATAGCAGAAATTGAGAAGATATCATCTGGACGTGATCATATCATCCACGCATATTTGGACATGAGAAAGCTGTGTGCAAGATGGGTACCGCGCGAGCTTAGAATCGATCAAAAGCAACAACGTGTTAATGATTCTGAGCAGTGTTGGAAGCTTTTTAATTGCAATAAACCTGAATTTTTGCGTCGATATGTGACAATGGATGAAACATGGCTCTCCATCATTTCACTCTTATTCGCCAGATCTAACCACCAGCGACTTTTTCCTGTTTTCAGACCTCAAAAGAACGCTCGCTGGAAAGAAATTTAGCGCCAGTGAAGAAGTAATCGCCGAAACTGAGGCCTATTTTGAAGCGAATGACAAATAGTACTACAAAAATGGTATCGAAAAGTTGGAAGATCGCTATACTCGCTGTATTGCCCTCGAAGGCGTTGAACAATAAAATCGAGTTTTTCCAAAAAAATGTTATTGGATAAAATTACCGCTTATTTTCATAAATAAGAGTGTTTATTGATAGACAGAAGGAACGAAGTTAATACCAGTAACTTTGAATCCTGTATCATTCCCCAGATTTTGTAAAAAGCCGTGTTTATTAGTTGAACCTCAAGTTCGAACTTACGGCATTAATCTCTTTCCTTCTGTCTATCAATTAATAGTAAAATCGTTCCTCAAATAATCTTATTAATCAAAATAAGCCAATTTCTTCAACGACAACGTACCAATTTGAATGACAATTTGTTTGTTTGGATTCCAAACACTGACAGGAGTTTAATTATAATTTTAATTCAATTGTATCTATCAATTTCAATATTATGTAATTTCCAGTAATTTTAATATTAATAAAACGATTTGTCCGTAGTGAATCATAAAACCTTTTTTTAATCATTCCTGAATAGTGAGTCAAGTGATCATTCAAACTTTCATTTGTAACTTCATAAATATCCAACTACTCACTGAATAGAAAACTATTCACTGAATAATCATTGAATACTCAACTATTCACTGATTATTCATGAAAAGGAAAGTAGTCATTGATTATTCAACTATTCAGTGAATACTCGACTATTCACTGATTATTCATGAATAGAAAAGTAGTCATTCATTATTCAACTATTCAGTGAATATTCATGATTATTCGAATAATGCTTTCAATGATTATTCGAATATTCAAATCATTCATTCATAATTCCCAGCCCTACTTCAAAACCGACGGAGCTAAAATTCAAGAAGAATTTCAAAAAACGAAAATTAAATATTTCATCAACTACAGATCCAACCGAGTATAAATTTTGTGTGCAGATTTAGAATATGAATTTTAAGTTTTCGTATTAAGAGCAATGTCGAAACCATAGAAACTTCAAGCGGAATAAGCACTGACGTAAAGTCAGGAGCTTTTGATCGCTTCATTCATTCATGCTCCAATTGCATCCTTGATAACATGTATGTGGTGTTTAAGGATGTAATGTGAATAGTATTTGTTTCCTGGTATTCAGTTCCCTATTATCACCTGTCAGAGCTTCGAGTTTCAGGAGCGCGAATTGACCTAGTTTGAGAATGTTTGGAAATTCGAGTGATCTACTTTCAAGTAAAACGTTCTTCGAGTACTCTCAAAGTCGTCCTTGACACAGTTCGAACCATAATGAAAATGAATCTCCTTGAATTCAAATAACAAACCGGATTTAGTGTTGATATTTTGATCGTCGAGTAAAATTGAATTATCGATATTCAATTTGAAATGGCTGTGACGAAAGAGATTCTTCATCCAATACGACAATATCATCAACTTTTTAGATTGTGCCACATACCAAAGAAAACATCATTTGTCATTTTCCATCGAAATTAGAACAAAAAAAGAAATTACCAATATTATTCGGGTCCCGTAAAATTGCTCTTTTTTCAGGCAGTTCAAATTGAAATATAATACGACCAAGGGATTTCCAACACGTTATCGAAATATGTGTGAATCAATCTGAACATAATGGAAGCATTCAGTGCAGTTTTTATATTTTCATTTTGCCTAAATCGAAATCGATTATACTTTGTTGATTCAATGCTAAATGTACAGATACGTACTGAAACCTTTGTTTTGAAAATTCAAAAGACAATTTTTCATTATAGATTTCACAATCTTTCTATTCCTCTCAGATTTCCACGGTCGGTTTGAGGATTAGACAAACTGACAAAAACTGACAGAAAAACTGCAACACACAGAAGGAGCTGTTTAAATTTTATTTTTTTTTTTGATAAAACATAGATAGTATAGCAAGGAGTAAATGAATGAAATTTGAAGGAAAAAACGTAGGGTTTACACTGTTTTTCAATAAATTTGTTAATAATGTGTTTGTCTACCGTGATTATCTATACACTCCCCAACACGTCTCGGCGTTGATGCAATAAGATGGTCTAATTCTTTTTGAAGGATACTATCCCAAGTTACCTGAACTTCAAGTCTCAGAACCGCCAAAGTCCGTGAGGGCTGGGGTAAATTTCCAAACCTTCTACTCATGATGTCCCAAACATGCTCTATGGGCGACAGATCAGATGATCTGGGCGACCAAGGCAAAATATTCACATGAGTCGCTTTGAAAAAGTTTGAGCTAACTCTGGCAACATGAGTTCGGGCATTATCTTGCTGAAATATTGGATTCCCAAGCCGGTTGAGGTAAGGGAGAATATATGGCTTCACTTTTCTTTGAAGGTAACGTAGCGCTGTCATGTTACCTCGAACAAAGACTAAAGGTGACCTACTTGCATGTGCAATAGCACCCCATATCATAACGCCTACTGTCCGGTGTACATGATGCTCAACATCAAACTGAGGTTCACGTCTTTCTCTCCGACGTCGTCTAACCCTTCTTCGGCCATCATGTGCACCCAAAGAAAACCGAGATTCATCAGAAAAGACGACCTGATGCCATTCCACATTGCAATGTTGATGTTCTCTGCACCACTGTAATCGTTGCCGGCATTGCTCAACAGTCAGAGGTAAGACAAGATAGAGTCGATAAAGCTGTTGTCCAGACTTATCTGGCGATAAACCGTTCGGACAGTTACAGGACGGTCTTGTTCTTCTGACCATTAATCAGCCATAGATTGAGTTGTCACGAATCGGTCGCAAAAGGCCATAAGTCTCAGACGTCGATTTTGAACTTCATTTGTGCCCCTTCGACGTCCGGTGCATATTATTCTTTGATTTTGGGAATTATCAAACCACGCTTGATAACATCTCATAACAGTAGTTAGATTTCCATTCTTACGGTTAGTGATTTCTGGAAATAAGAATCTCTCGTAGACCAACAATTCGACCTCTTTCAAATTCACTAATCTGGCGATAAATGCCGCGTGCACGTGCTCTAGGCATTTTAAAAACAACTAAATATCTCCTGTGGATCTCCTCGAACAGCTGGTGTGTGTAAAATTTGAAAAAAAAAGGCAAAAAACGACTACAATATTCAAGTAACAAAAATTATTTACATGAAAAAACCTTCCCGATTTCTTTCTCCAAATTCAATCATTTACTCCTTGCTATACTATCTATGTTCCGGCAAAAAAAAAATGAAAATTTAAGAAGCTCCTTCTGGGTGTTGCAGTTTTGTTGTGAGTTAGTATATATTCAACTCAAAATATCAATATCAATTAATTAATGAATATTCCATGCAATTTATACAAAATATGCATATCAAAAATTGCATAACGCAGCTCTACTACTAATTATATTAAATGTATGGAATCCATGGAATTTGGACAATTAAGCAAATATTTCTGAACAACTTATATTGAAAGCATTCCATAGTTATTGAATAGATTTGGCTGATATTTTTGATATAATTATGTGATTACGTGATTATTACTTGATAGAGTACGATGAATACCAAATATGTCATAAAGATCCATCCACTCCTTTTAGATTTTCGTTTTTTACACATTAAGTTATTACTTTCTTCCTTACAAGAAATACAATATTTCAGTCATCGAAATGAAGTTTTACTCCATGTAAAAAATATTATTGAGAGAAATTTTAATTATAATTTTTCGTTGATATGATAATAACGCAACAAGAAGACTCTTTGAATTCAAAGAGTGCAATGTTTTCTTGCATTTGTATCCCAAGATGCTTTTATATTTCACAACAAGTGGAAATATCTGTGATATGCTCTTAAGGAATATTGCTCCTAAATTTCAGGCATAAAAGTCTTTGTGTACCTATTCTGTAAACAAGTATGCTTCGCTCTTATGTCTGAGGGATAAACTTGATTCCATAAGCCTCAGTAACGCCTGCGTAAAGTTTATACAGCTATTGTCTGTGGAATTTATAATACTCCACATCTTTTGATTTACCTTTTTGCCCCCTTGTTTTCTGTTTGTATACAAATAATCAGTATTAATCTTTGTTAACTCAAGCTGAGAATTAATCCCACACACTTGCGATAAACGTTTCATAAAAATATAACGGTGTTCATTCAAACGGTGCAAAAAAATTGTATGGAATATATACGTAATAAGGTGATTCATTCTCATAAAGATTAATGCATCTAATAAAAATCATTTCGACTGATTTCGTTGATAACTCTCTCTTTGTCAAGAAAAGAATGCAGATTTCGTAATATGGTCTACTACTTCGGGTGCTCTTGAGCGCTTACTCATTTATGCGTCAAATGTACTCTTGAATAAATCAATGCTCAAAAGCTCTCGACTTCAAGTCAGTGCTTCCCTCTTAATCTTCTCAATATTCTGTTTTTATTTGCTATGGTTCAGATCATTTTATTCACATCAAATATTGCATGAAGCTTCACATGGTTATTTTTCATATACCTACACGCAAAATTTCAACCGGATTAGGTTTTTAACCTCGAAGATATTGGATTTTTCTTTTCAAATTTTCTTCTTGAATTTTTTATGGTTCTGTTCATATCGAAATTCAAAGCTTGAAATCGCTTGTGTATTTTTTGTATTCTGAATTCATAAATAGTATCCCTTGAAGCACTCAAAATATTCATGAATAATGAATAAAAAGTTACCTGATGAATAAATATTTTGGGTATTTTACATCATTTTTATGAGCATGAGTGTAAGACCATCCTATTTCCTCGATTAAATTTACCACATTCGAACATCTTATGAGAGAAATTGACAAGTTGAATACTCAAGGCTCAGAGATCGAGTTGTTTGATGGTTTCTAGATTTCACCCCAGAATTTAGTTTAACATTCACATTATTCCATATTCGTCACCCTTTCCTGAATTATAACCTATTTCCAGGGTGCTGTCGGCATCAACATAATTAATATAAATTACACCCGATGTTCTGTTCATTAGGTAGATTAATTATTTGTGACAATTTACTTGGGGAAAATTTAGGCTACACGACATAGTAATCAAGAAGTCAAATTGTCTGCTAGAAGAGCATTTTCTTTATCGACCGATAATAAAGCATCATTTGAAAATTGTCTAGAATTATTAGAAAATGAGGACGATACCATTCAATAATACCTGTGTGTGTATTATTTTTCGACATATTTTTTAAGCATGTGTGGATGAAATGTCAGTACTAGCAGAGGAAATGTGAACGGGGCATCATACATTTCAACGTATGATACAAGAATGAATTTAAAAACCTCAGCAGAAACTCTATCTCCCCGTATAGGGGAAGGGTGTGGTTTGTGTTTCGAGGACGTAGAAATGGGGGGGTTATGGGGGTAATTAACCCCCCCCAAGATTTCCAAAATATAAAATTGCAGAACTCTCGCGAAGACGAAGAACGAACAGTTTTACATAAAAAGAACCAATATCATTTCACTTTCCCTTGATATCCACACGGCAGGAAAAAATCGGACACTTTTACGGTTTATGGATTAATTATCGCTTTCAAGATGAAAACTTTTATTGTGCTTCGAGCACGTCTATGTCCGTGGTTTATTATTTTGCTTTATCTACCCGTTCTGTCGGTGTCATCCTTGTTTTGTCATGTGTGATTTTTGCATTCGTCATCAGTATACACTTACCCGTTGTTTTCGGTTTTTTTGTATCATTCTCAATTTCAATACTGTAGTTATCAAAGAACTGAACTGAGTCATTCACATACAGAAATTGTCTGGGATGTTTTGTACAATTTATTGTGTTTCATTCAATTTGCAATTTATTATCAGTTTTAAATTGACTTTATCTACACGGTGTTCCTAAATTGGAGGTACAAATGAAAATGACACTTCTCGGATCATTTTGAGAAAAAAGGTCCCATAACATGAGTCTCCAAACACTTTGTTGTGGACATACAGGTGTTGAAGTTTAAGTTTTTTTCCCGTAGAACCTTCCCTTCACAAGATATTTGATTCTAATTGGCCATTAATATTCCAATTAAAAAGTTTCATCATGTGATATGCTGATTTTGAATGAAAATCTACAGGGTGATATATTTTCTAAAAGGGTTCCTGCTTCTTTCCTTCAGATCTATTTTTATGGTGAACCGCTGGTAGTTTAGTAAAATGTAAAAAGAAACTCTGGCTAACGATTTCGAGAAAAAGATTTCAAACAGCTCTCTAGTGATCCTCAGGAAAATCCAAATTATTATAAAGATCCAGCTCGTGATCTGCAATGAATGAATGAATTATAAGTTTTGGTATTTATTTACTCACTAAGTCGATTACCCACCCAAGAAAAAAAAGATCAACGCCCTTGTTGTGTTCACAGAATAAACTGACATATTAAAGGACTTCGTCTTCACTCAAACAAAATCTTTTCCAAAAGTTGACGACATATATTATTATATATTTAAATCTGAAATCAAAAAAGAAGAGAACCAAATAAGAGTAATATATGTAATAGTTTCCATTATATTGATTTAATGTTAGCGACCCATTCTGAAAAATAATCTGAAATGAACGAAAAGCTTGGAAACCACCATGAAATTTATAAATTGGACAAATATTTACTAAGTTGTCAATGGTTTCTACTACACCACACACACATAGTGGGCTTTCAATAGAATGTCATTTGAAGAGCATACTATTGCAACGACCATGACCAGTCCTAAATCGATTCAAAATACATCAAATTTTACTAGGGAAATTGAAACCTAGAACTTTCTCTGAAGGATCAACGACTAGGCCTTTGTTGAAGATATTACAAGAACTACATTCCGAAGGACAAATTTCCTTATCACTTTCATTAGATTGAAGGAAGAATTTGATCTATAAAGAGATTTAGAATTTTTATTATGCATTAATCCTTAGTGATTACGAAAACGGAAAAAAATAACAATGTTTACGTACATTGTGATTCAATATTCACGAAAATAGGAGAAGGCTATTTTCGTAGTCCGGGTCTGATTCACTCGATTTCAGGAATATTGAAGGATGGCGATAGTAAAGGGTGACAAAACATCAAAATTTGAAATTATTCGGTCGATTAGTTACATAGTTATTGAACTATGAAATTTTACCCATAAGATGAACATCCGTTTGTCGCATTCTTACCGGGATACCCTGTAGAAAGATGAAAGCCAAGATAATGTTTTTATCTTTATTTTTTGAAGTTAATAATATTTTATATTGCTCTATCTCAAAAGAAATTTCCTTCTTTTTTCCGGTGGTTGCGGATGAAGTTTATGCCGTTATAAATAACTTTAAAAATGAAAATAGCAGTGGATACGATATAATTTCCATTAAAGTTTTGAAAGCTCTTTTACCTTAGATCTCCGAGCAACTCTCCCACCTGATTAACTTCCTGAATTTCCTGGTGTCTTGAAGATCGCTAATGTTATCCCCGTGTACAAAAAGAATGCTGTTGACGACATTTCAAATTATCGTCCATATCTCTTTTAAGAACCTTATCGAAGTCATAGAGAAGTTAGTATTCAATAGGATGTTGGATGATCTAAATAAGTTTTCATTAATTACTGAAAGCCAGCATGGTTTCCGATTCAACAGATCGACCAATACAGCTGCTTGTGATTTACATACTTAGTTTCGTTCACGATTGCCTTGATGGCAGATCCTATATGCAGGGTTTTTTTTCGATTAATCAAGAGCATTCGACTGCCCCAATTTCGAGTTTATTCTGGCTAAATTATGCAGCCTCGGATTTAGGAGTTTTTTCTCGAGTGGGTGAAGGATTTTTTGAATAGAAGGTACTTCCGTATTCGTGCAGGCCAACAGAAATCTTCCAAATATCCAGTGGATTTGGGGGTCCTGCAAGGTTCTGTTTTGGGACCTCTTTCATTTATTCTGTTCGTCGATGATCCTACTCTTTACGTTATAATGTATTCATCAACATAAGCAGATATCAAGATTTGCTGACGATAGATCTCTAATAATTTCCGCATCCAGTCTGGTGGAACTCAGAGCTATGTGTGAACTTGTGTAAACTGGTGTCTTGTTGACCCTTCTCAATTTCCAAGAGAAATTTGAGTTTTTCCTGCGTTTTCATGATGAACTATTTGTTGTACATCGAAAAGAACTCGAAGTTACTGAGAATTTGCTCTGATTACCATGATTATAATGCAAGGCATAAAGATATTGTCTGTATTCCAAAACATAGAACAACTCAATTTCAGCACTCGCATCATCTTCCGGAGAGACTGAAAGTTTTGGAGTACAAAAAATTAGGAAAGATATTGAGAAATTGTTATTGAAAAAATGTTATAGTGTCAGCGAATACTTGAATTACATTCTTGTTAGAGGAATCTGAATTTTTTGTTACTCGAATCATCTGTTTAAGTTACAAATTGTTTTTTTTTATTATTATTGCATGCATATACATTCTTTTAACGTTTTTTCTACAGTGTATTCTGTCTCAAAGAAAGAATAAAATATTATTATTATAAACATACATATATGATGTCCCTGGAGAAGCAATGGTAAAAAGCTATTGCCCTAAATGTATGGATGTGTATACGCCCAAATTTTCTCGTCACCATCATACTGACGAGGCATACTTTGGTACTGGCTTTCCTCATATGCTTTTTATGGTTCACCCAGAGTATTGACCCAAGCGTCCCACCAATCAATTCGTTCCTAGATTATTTGGATTTGAAATCCATCCATCGGCATATCAGTCACAGCAACAGGCTGCCTCTACACTCAAATGTCCTCTCAGAAGCTTCAACAATGGAAAACGTTAAAAATACACTGCGCCAAAGAATTAACGCACATTATGGAAATCTCAAATTTATTCTACAACTGAAGGTGTTCTCAACGATAATTATTTTTATCAGAATTATGCATGCATATGTTATCCAATGGTAGAGGCAGAATCTAGACTCATCTGTGAAAAGAACTCTTTCCCAATCAGCCTCTTCCCAATGGATATGTTCTCTCGCAAAATCCAAACGCGCCCTTCTTGTGTATGTCCACCCTTCTTTTCGCAAAACTACCGCTTGGGCACATTCCTCTTGGGTCAAATTGCGTGTTTCGCGTTGCATAGTGATTGAGTGTAGAAAATCAAACGAAAGAAAAACTATTGATCACTAGAATTGATCGAGAACAACTGATTTCAGAATGGAGTCGATATATTCAAAATCTGATAATCTCATCTTTTTTTATTCCTGCTGGGAAAAAACATCTGTATTGAAGAGAAACATTGAAAGTGGATAACATATGCATGCATAATTCTGATAAAAATAATTATCATTGAGAACACCTTCAGTTGTAGAATAAATTTGAGATTTCCATAATGTGCGTAAATTCTTTTGCGCAGTGTAGATGCTAATGTATGTCAACATTGTATTAGAATTGTGGTGGAACATTCAGATTGGAGTTATTCATAAATTTTCGTTCTTAACAACATAAAATAATAAAACTTGTACATTTTAATTAAAATTAAGGCTATACAATAAAAAAACTGCTATCCTATCATGTGAATATACACGCTCCAACAATGTTTCCAAATATTTCATTATGTGAGTTGGTATTTTGTAGGAGAACTCATACCTAGTAAAACATTCTCAATTAATTTTTGGTTGTTTTCGATAACTGAAATTCATTGGTAAACGAATAACGAAAGTTCAACTAAAGACTATGTATACTCGTGTTCGAACACTGATAGGTACTCAAGTTATCGAACTAGATGTGAGATGAAGAAAATAATCAAGTTTTGGCGCATCTCCGGTTCCGTCATCTGAATATTCTTCAGAAAACAGTGTTAAAGTTTTATGGAAGTTCATTTATAAAGATAATTAACTACGACAGAAGCACGTTCCATATTGAAGTTCATTCCAGAACTCAGCCTTCGAGCATCACGAAAAGTTCTACGAAAAAAAAAAATTAAAAATAAATCAAAAACAACCCCAGAGTGATAATCGGAATGTGCCAATCAAGTCGGAGTCCTTCTCATGAATTCGCGATGTTTTATTCCGGAATTGACGTACAACGTGTATTATTTATTATCCCCTCATGTCGAGTATGTAGATTGGAAATTGGAAAACAAAATCAGGCAGTCTGATAAGCTCCAATGATTGACGTTATTCGGTGCTCTGTTTTCAGTTGCTTCACCACTTTGTGTAAATAGGAACGGTCAAGTTAAACTCTCACTTCGGGTAATTATCATTATTAAAGTTCATATCAAAACCGATAATCGCTGTTAAACCGGGAATCGGTACCTAATTTACAAAATGATCGGCAAATAGCTAAAGTATGCTTAGACTGCAATGAACTACGTTCAATTCGATATTAAAAATATTCGTTTCGAAAGATTTTGCTAATTAAGTTGGAAAAAAATCATCAACAATGAAAAAAGTCAGCTCAAATTATAGTGGGAGGTTTCATTGTTTCGATATAATATGTGATATTTATGAGTGACATCAAAAGTGTTATTCCTGATTTCCTGAATCGTGCTAATGAAGTTGGAACAAAATCATCATCAATCATCACTGGTATTCGTGTCCTGACTTTTTAAATATTCAACTACATAGTTGAATATTTATATCATCATCAATGAAAAAAGTCAGCGCAAATTGTACTGTGAAGTTTCATTGTTTCGATATAATATGTGATAGTTATGAGTGACATCAAAAGTGCTATTCCTGATTTGCTGAATCTTGCTAATGAAGTTGGAACAAAATTATCATCAATGAAAAAGTCAGCTCATATTATACTGGGAGGTTTCATTGTTTCGATATAATATGTGATATTTATGAGTGACTTCGGAAGTGTTATTCCTGATTTCCTGAATCTTGCTAATGAAGTTGGAACAAAATCATCATCAATGAAAAAAGTCAGCTCAAATTATACTGTGAAGTTTCATTCTTTCGATATAATATGTGATATTTATGAGTGACATCGCAAGTGCTTTTCCTAATTTCCTGAATCTTGCTTTGAGAATTCATGAAACTCCTACTCCTGCATGTTTTGTCATCGAAGGATGATAGAGGGGACGAGCTGAGCTGAGGCTATTTCTTATATTCCAAAATAATAGCTGAAAAGATTTTGGAACACATTTCTCCTAAAAAGGTTAAGGTAAATGCTGTGGCTTATATTTTTTGATATTCACATTCTCGCATGACTTGAGAGTGATTTCTCTCTTAATTTCAATCATAATATCATTCATTTTCCCTGAACGTTATGACAGCCATAGATACCACACAGGTGAAAATATGAAGGGAGTAGAGGCCACTGAAGCATTTGTGCTATCATACCAACTGACCGAGTATGATAAGATGTGATCGACATCTGTGTGTGCTGCCCAACCATCCTGTTGGAACCAGAAGCTTTGTGGATCAAGCTCATTATAGAATTGCATTATTTTGAGATAATTTTGTTTTTGAAATAATAAGGCCCATTGATGCGTGATAGTCGAGACACCAAGACTGACTGGATCACAAGGTTTTTAGTTGCCCAGTAACCTCAATTTTGCTTGTTAAAATAGTGTTAGTGTCAATTTTTTCTGCGAAATGCGATATAACTATTCAAAACAAGCCTCAGTTTTGGCGATTACTTCTTCATTGGCGCTAAATTTCTTTCCAGCGAGGATTCTTTTAAGGTCTGAGAACAGAAAATAATCGCTGGGGGCCAGATCTGGCGAATACGGTGGATGCAGAAGCAATTCGAAGCCCAATTCAAGCAATTCTGCTATTGTTTTAATTGATTTGTGACACGGCGCATTGTCTTGATGAAACAGCACCTCTTTTTTTTTTGCAAGGAAGCCGTTTTTCAACGATTTCATCCTTTAAACGATCCAATAACGCTATATAATAATCGCTGTTGATGGCCCTTTTGGAGCTAATCAATGAATATTATACCTCGCGCATCCTAGAATATTGATGACATAACCTTGCCAGCTGACTATTGCGTTTTTCCTCGCTTTGGATTCGGTTAATCGTGTGCAGTCTACTCAGCAGACTGTCGATTGGACTCCGGAGTGAAATTATAGAGCCATGTTTCATTCATTGTCACATATCGACGCAAAAATTTAGGTTTATTTCACTTAAACAGCCTCAAACACTGCTCAGGATCATTAACACGTTGTTGCTTCACGGTAATTCGAAATTATTTTGTGAACTTTTTCGATTTTTTCGTCGGTGGCAGCCTATTTTGGGCGTCAACTGCGTTCACCGTCGTCGGTGCTCATTTCACCACGTTTAAACTTAGCATACCAAATCAATGATTGTTGATTTTCCTGGTGCAGATCCCGGCAACTCTTCATCAAGCCAAGATTTTGCTTCAACTGTATTTTTCCCTACACTCACAAAGTAATATCTCACAAACTAATGGTCGGACTGTTGTCAAATTTTGACACTAAACTAAAAATTATATTGATTTAATACTAGCACCGTCATCTGTACATCAGACCGGGGACTTTCCAATTGGCATAATACAATTGAGATGGCGAATACTCGATGGACGGCCCTGTACTGACGGGTTTAGTCGCTCGAACGAGCCATTTCTTTTTGCATTCATTGCCAAACCTGTTGCTTCAATATTGTGCACTCTTTCGGTCAATAGCACTCACAAATGAAACAGTATTCCATGCAGAAAGCCCTTTGTATGGCATTCACAGAAATGAATTTTCCAATGAAAATCTCTTCAAATTGATTTCTCAATCTTGATTTGGATTTGATTTTTTGTTAGAGTATTGGAAGGGGGATGAACTAGGATCATTCATTTGTTTTCAGTCTCCTTTTTGTCTATGGAAGGTGGTATACTTGGTATATGTGTCTTATTTGTATAATTTTCAATTTGGCAAATAAATATAAATAAAAATAATAATGAAATTCATTTAGCATTCCCTAGTACAAAAAATAGAAAATCAAAACAACAATAATATAATCATTCACATTTTTCTCAAGTGGCTATTCAATCTTCCGCAGAATGCACCCAAAAATAGTGCCGTCTAAATTATACATAATCATAATAATTATTATTATTCAGAGAGAACAAACAGATTTGTTGTTGGAGTAGCCGACTAAGTACTATGAGTAAATTTAGGTTTTCTCAAAACACCAAGATGAAATTAGCATTTTTGTTTGCAGCACCTCTGACGTAATTGTTAAACGATTGGGAAGTGAATGGGATAATTTCTAGTATGATGGCATCATACAAATGTTCACGTATTAATTTTTGTACGAATAATATTGTTTGTTTGCAGGCTAAGGATAAAATCATGCTCAGTCCGAAAATGCAGAGAACCATAAGAGTAAACGACAATCAACTCATCATGCTCTCCGAAAGAGCTCATTATGATCACTCCCAAACAGGATATTTACACAAAAGGTCTTCCGATTGTAGTAAATGGCAGCTGAGATGGTTTGTTTTGTATCAGGTGAGTAAATTAATTTTAATCGGTATTTCTTGATGATTCTACTCATGGCAAGGGAAAGTTAGGAAAGTGAGAGTTTCATCGGAAATTTATAACTTCTAGTGCAAGTTTCGCACAGGACCGGCATCTCTATGATTCAGGCAGTTCATCTTTTCATATATTCGCTATCGGGTAATCTCAAAGTTCTTAAGCCAGGCCAGTGAATCCCTCGTGGGAGATTGTCAAAAATATTTCGATAATCAATTAATATCCGTTGAAATCATCTTTGATCCATTTCACAGGGTGTATCTCATCAAAATTCCGAAATTCGAGTCTTTCTTGAGAGAAACTGTTATACATTTATGATTCAAAATATTGTTCATCGGTGGCCACAACTTTCTCCCATCTTTCGGGCATCGTACGAATCCCGCATTGAAAAAACTTGTCATCTTTCGTATCCACGAATCGATCCAGTTTTTACTTCTTCATAAGACCGAAAGTGCTGGTCAGGCAGGTCGTCTGCCATTAATCGAAACAAGTGATAGTCCGAGGGAGCAACGTCTAGCTAGAGAATACGGCAGGTGGGGTAGGATTTCCCATTTCAACGTTTCCAAGTATGTCTCCAAAATAAAAAGAAGTACAATTTCCAATAGTGTAATAATATCATACGATATTATCTATCTGGTTAATGTATCAGCAAAATGCCATCAACATAACCATTGTCAGACAGAAGATTTTCACGCTAGGAATCATAATCGAAAGTAACCCAAGGAGAATGCATGTCATCGAGGGAGAAGAGCGATATACCGGTTCCACCCTTATTAGGGATCATCAGTACCGCATAATTCTACCCAAGATGACAAACCAACGAAATAGCAGGAACCTTATTTCGATTATGATTCCTACGTAATAGCGTGGAAATGTTCTATCTGACAATGGTTATGTTGATGGCATTTTGCTGATACATTAACCAGATAGATAATTAATATCGTATGATATTATTACACTATTGGAAATTGTACTTCTTTTTCTTTTCATCATTCATTTCCAAATATCAGCCGTTTCATTTATTATATGTCTTGACCACTTTCTTTACATGGGGTCGAGCATTGTCATGCTGTAAAATCACTTCATCATATCTCTCATTGTATTACGGCCGTTTTTCTTTCAATGCTCGAATCGAGCGCATTAACTGCGTTCGATAACGATGGTCTGTTATTGTTTCAGTCGGTTTTAACAACGGATAATACCCTACGGCGAGCTGGTCCCACCAAATACTGAGCATTATCTGGGAACCGTGAATATTCGGTTTGGCCGTCGACGTGGAAGCATGGTCGGTATATCACCATTATTTTCTGCGCTTGGGATTATCGTAATGATCCTATTTTCCGCCTCCAGTCACAATGCGATGCAGATATCCATCCAGTCTTTGCCTTACAAGCAGCTGTTCACAAGGAAACAAACGCCGTTCAATATCTCTCGGCTTCAAATCGTACGGCATCCAATTTTCTTGTTTCTGAATCATTCCCATGACTTCAGGCGTTTTGAAATGGCTTGTTGCGTCAGTTCCAATGATCCTGTCAATTCTTGTTGAGTTTGACACGAGTCTTGATGAAGTAATGCCCTCAATTCTGCATCTTCGAAAACATTCTCTCTTCCACCGCTGGTCTTCGACGTCAAAATCATCGTTCTTGAAGCGTTGAAACCACTTTTGGCACATTCTTTCACTAATAGCGGCCTCACCATAGGTATTTGAGAGCATTAGATGAACCTCAGCCGCAGATTTCTTCATATTAAAACAGAAAATTAAAACCACCCGCAAATGACGAGAATTTCGCTCGTAAGCTGACACGTTTAGTTGAGATTAACTCTATGATGCAGACACAAATCGATTAATATTTTGATGGCGTTATGTTTTCAAATACCTTAGCTTATTGTATGACATCTATGATCTATTTATTTCGACTTTCACATAACGGTACAGACATCTATTGCAAAACTACGGAAGCAAAGTTGTACACTTAATAATTCTGGCCGAAAATGCTTCCTATTCGAATCACAGCCATCTTCATTTCATTCATCCGTCGCCCAAATTCTGACTTATTCAGTAAAATAAAAATGGTCTTTCTTTCGAGAACGAAAGATCGCAAAATATATTTTTCAAGTGATATACCGGATTTTTCAGAAAAATGTCGAAATTTTTCTTGGATGTCAGAAAAAATATTTGTTTCATTTCATCCACTAACACAATAAGGATGGATCTTGAATTTGTCCTCAGAATATTGTGAAAATATCCAGTTCTTTTTCTGCTATGAAGTCTTCCCTACGAACTGGAAGATTTTTAGTGCTCGTGCATATTCAGGAAACTTCTTGAAAATTTAATCACTCTCGTTTATTTGAGTGGAAACATGAGATGGGTATGAATGGAAGCACAATATGGAAAGACAGTATGTGTCTTTTTTTCTATGGGTTTTTTTCTGGCTTAAAAGTAATTTGCGCCAGATATGGAAATCAGGTTGATGTATCATACAGGGTATTCATTTCAACTTGGTTCATTAGAATAATTTGCCGAATTGCTGAAGTTTTTGGTAGCCAGAAGGTGATCAGAACCATAAAAACACAGTGTGAAATAAAACCTAATAGTTCAGTGACAATAGCTCCAATCAATCTGAAATTATGTTCGCAGATATATAATAACAATTTCTCTATGCGAATTTCCATGTTCAACGCATCACCAGAATAATATGGAGTTCGTGTAGAATATCGAAAAACAAAACAATATATGTATTCGTGAAATCAGATCATACTAGATTTGGTTTATTTATGTAAAATTAGTGAATATTCCTGCCAAATTTCAGAAGGATCCCATTAGAGACTATAATATCATATAAATAAACTAATCGAAAACAATGACATCATAATAAACAACATTTCATATTTGTATACATATGAGTTTGATTTAATTGAATCAAAGACTTAATTGCCTTCTCCCAAAAAAATAGAGGGATATACTAACAACAACAATAAAACAATAAGCCTCATTCCAATTAATGGAATTCCAACATTCCAGGAAGCTTGAATAAAAACTAAAGGAAAACACAACAATGAAAACGTGATTTTCTTTACATACATATGTTTTTCAGCGGCGCATAAATGAACTAGCGCTCCAACGGTACTGACGCAAAATCAGTGATGTGGTTTCCATCGGTCAAATGCTTCTTGCATACATTCTCCTCTGAAACAAATACCAATTAACGAAATACTTTTTAATGATGAAAGATCTTCCTCATCTTTTGATATTGCAATTTGGTCAAATTGAAACCACAATATTGGATTATTTCAGGCATGCTTTTGTTCTGTTTATCAGCGAGTGGGTTGGTATTTTTTAATTGTTTTCGGAATGCGGTGGCTATTAGTCCCTATTGATGGATTTGCATTGATTCTGGTAGAAATAACATTCGACTGCAGGTTTTTTCACCATTTCATGGGTACCTAGCTACCTTTTTGTTCGTTGCATTACCGAATTTAAAATGAATTGAATGGACTCATTCCATAGAATGAATTCAATTTGCATATATAGAAAACAAAATCGAAGCCGAGTTTCAATACCAATATCAACAATAGAAGTTTGAGTAGAAAAGTAACTTGTGAAACAAACGCGTTCAAAACGAATGAATACTTAAAAAAGGATCTATGACACGAATATTGAGTAGGAACCAAGAATCATGCTATTTTTCAAAGATATTTCTACATATTTGAAACATCGAGAGTTTTGCAAAATCTTTCAAATACCTGAAAGACCTTTAGTCGATGGCCAATTGCTTAGCAAGCAATAATATATGAAGAAGTGACAGGATATTCAGGCATGAGTTCAGTG
The DNA here is from genome assembly GCF_914767665.1 of Harmonia axyridis. Lineage (NCBI taxonomy): Eukaryota > Metazoa > Arthropoda > Insecta > Coleoptera > Coccinellidae > Harmonia > Harmonia axyridis. The sequence goes on from NC_059508.1 coordinate 7,741,140, forward strand.
AATATCTTCAACGCTCTTTATTTATCATTGGTAAAATATTCCTGAACGATAATAAAATATTCACTTGGCTTCAGTTCAGAAACTGTATGGAAGGTGAATTTATTTCACGAGTGAATCAAAACGAAGATTGGATGGACTTCTCCAAAAAGGAACCGGTGATAAACAAATAGTCATTAATAAGGTGAAGTGATATTTATTTTGTCATCGTCGTTTGAATCAATTACCTTTCAACCCCCACTTGTTTTCAAGGGCGTAGAAATGGAGGGGTACCTACTGGGTGTAATCTCCCCCCCCCTCCCAAGATTTACAAAATATAAAATTTCAGAAATCTCACAAAGGCGAAGAACGATAATTTCTCCATGAAATGAACCAATAATAATTATTTTTATCTACTCCTATTGAATTATATATTCATTATTCAACTGCTTTTGAGCAATTAATAGTATCTATTAACAAACACCGTGAGTTATAATAACTCACTGCTATAACTCACTATAATGAATCGAAAAATATGGATCTGTGCTTCTATACTTCTCAGCTTCTATTCGATTGGCCGAAAAGGAACATTCCATTATTGTTATTGAGGGGAGGAATGTCCGAGGGAATGTCACTCTTGACGTTTTCAAATTAAGTTGATATCTAAATATTGTGAATGTTTTGATAGAAGCGATTAATTCAGATAGTGAAGATGAAATATTATATAGGTATACATTCCCAAAAAACAAACAGCTAATGTTACCATATAGAATTATTTTCCCGAAAAAATAAAGGAGTTTGAAAAATTTTTCGAGATTGGTGTAGCAGTAAGATCATTGAGTCATCGTTTACAGGGAATATTTTTTGGTATATTTTAATGCATTTTTATAGGCAACTATTAAGGTTTATCAATAAAGTTCTATGTCTGTACTCAATACTGGATTCGAGCTAGCCGAAGCTAGTTCGATTGTGATTGGTGGCACTAAGTTTCCATCTCTCTTGTACGGGATCGAGCATATGTGTTTATTTCTCGTTTCTTCTGTCCATATTCTAAGTCTGTATTTTTTTTTCTAAGTATTTATTTATATAGTCGTAGATAAAGTATAGTATTCAACTTGCGGTAATGGTCATAACTCACTTGATGAATTACAGCACTCGCCTGCGGCTCGTGCTGCAAACATCATCTGCGTGAGTTATGACCAACATTACCGCTCGTTGAATAATATACTATACTTTCCTTTGAAAACCACACGACAGTAAAAAATCGGACCCCTTTACGGTTTATGAGTTTATTATCGCTTTCAAGATGAGTACTATTATTGCACTACGAGCTCGTCTTTGTGCAAAGTTTATTATTTTCCTTTATTTATCCACTTTCTCGGCATTGCCTCTTATTTGCCATCTGTGATTTTGCATTCATCATCGGTATACACTTTCCTGTCGGTTTTTTGTATGATTCTCGTCACAAAATTTTATTATGTACTTATCGAAGAACTGAACTCAGTAATTCGCATCGAAAAATTGTCTGGGCTGTGTTGCAGGTACAATTTATTCTGTTTCATACAAATTGCGATTTATTTGTGAAATCATCAGTTCTGAATTGACTGTATCTATAAAGTGTTCCTAAATTGGAACAAAAGTCCTATAACATAAGTCGGCAAACGCTTTGTTTTTGAGCTACAGGTTTTAAAGTTCAAGTTTTCTCTCATAGCACCTTCCCTTCACGAGATATTTAACTCGAATTGGCATAGATATTCCGATTTGAAATTTTCATTATGTGATATCCTAATTTTGGATGCAAATCTACAGGGTGAATTTTTTCTGGAAGGTACCCGCTTTTTTCCTCCAGAATTATTTTTTTGTGATGCATTGGTAGTTTAGAAAAATTTCAAAAGAAATTCTGGTGAAGTACTACATTTTTTGGTTTGTTGTAGTTTTGTCGTATCCGCAATAGAATTCTCAGGAAAATCCAAATTATTATAAAGTTGCAATAAGGTAGCTGTGATGGATGAATGAATAAATTATAAGTTTTGGTTCTTATTTATCAAATCTGTAGATAAGATTAACAAAGATTCGATAAACTGGTTAAGCATCACAAAAAAGTAGGACTACAAAAAAGACCCTGTATTTCGAAAACAAAGCGTTTACGGGGTTATATATATGTGCCATTTTATTTTTGAAATCATCCAAGGAATCTCTCAAAACTTCCAGTATAAGATAAGAATTATTTCAAGTAATTTGGTTGAAACTTCGTTGTCAATTTTTTTTTCGACAACTTCCCCCAAGAAAAAAAATATCTACGCCCTTGCTTGTTTTTCCACTGAAATATCTATTACGAAAAAAATTTTTGTTATCTTAGAATATTCGAGAGATTATTGCAGTTTGAGCTATTCTCTTTTTAAAACTGTCTTGTCAGTTTTGAATGATGCGGCTCAATAGTTGCAAAAAAGAATTACAATGCGATATCGAGTGATGTTGTTGTCGGGGACAGTATCTCACCCTTACATCTGTCTATCATCCGCGATAACTTTTCAAGAACGGAAAGTTTTTTTTGTTGTGAAATAACCGGATGAGTAGAAAAGTTGGTAACCTCATCCATCACAATACTTTCGCTTTCTGGGTGCTACTACTTGATAAGAACAATGAGAACAATGCGAAGAAGAATGACGAATATGCACAGAACGAGAAAATCTGTCCCTGTTTCGAATTTTCTCCCTCTTAGCGTTTCGCTGGGTATTTTGTGAGGGGCTCTGTATATTAAGGGAAGTTCGGGTTCAAAAGCGTATCCAATCGATTCAGCGGACTTTCGCTGCTCCGTTTGTGCTCTACAAAGGTTCGAACGTGGTTTTCCAGCACCCATAGCTAGTATTTTATGATATGGATAATAACTTTATCACGCATGTATAGAAAAATGGGTTTTCTCTATTTCAGTATCGTAATGAGTTCATTACAGTTCTGAAAGCTGTAATGAACTCATTACAGCATTGTTTCCAGTTAAATTTTCGTTTTGTGGTGTCTAGACTGACTTCCGATTCTGTCGAATGTCATTGTCAATTTTCATTGTCAATATAATATAATTTGGATATAGTGAAATGATTTGCCATATTATTAGCAATTTCTCTTGATTCTGGAGGTGTCAAATCAATTTCGTCAGACATAATGGACTAGTTTTCATTTTTTTGTTAGGGATTAATTCTGAAAATTTAAGTAAAATGAAACAAAAATGTGGAAGAATCATTGAAATATCTCTAGAAATGAAAAAGTTATGGGACTTTGAAGTTGCGCTTGGAAGAATAATTTCATAGTACGTGTAAGTGGCGTGACGTCACACAGTAGACGACTGGTATTCGCAGAGTGCTTACGAATTCATTGGTGTACAATCACTTGTGCCGTTCGTGTCGTGTTTTGTTCGTTACACGATGGCTGAAATAACTTACTATATACATACATATGAATTACTTTTTTCTCTTTTTACTTTTTACTCCTCACATAAATATGTTTTGCCATTGATAGACTTCAACAACCAGTACTCAACTACAAACTGTTTATGAAACGTTTTTTAAATAAATCATCGTTATAAGTTGAACCATGATGAAGCAAACTCAAAAGTAGATACTTACTTGAAAAGTTTGACTCCTTTTATTTCAGCACTGTTTTGAAGAAAAAAACTCCATCACTGCGAATATATCTATTTTAGGCAAATTGTCACTTTGTCCTTTCACGAAGCCTTCTTCCATTATGGTGACATAAAAACAAAACTCGAGTTAAAACTACACTGCACAACTACAAACGGCGCGAGAGCCTTGTCGCGGCTAAGTATTTGAACGTAATTTATGGTATAGCGATCACAGGAAAGTGCCGTGACGTCACAGACCAAAGACGTTCCGCGCTCAAATACGTAAATTTAAATAATCTATTTCTCAGTCATTTATTGATGGATTTTCAAAATTTTTTCACTGAATTATCAGTTTTGCTCCATATTTTAATTCTATCGTGTCAAATATAGTATTATCAACATCACTAAACTAGTTCATTCACGAATTTAATACGTAATTATTAATTATTCCAAAATGCGAAACGTACGATTAAAATTCAAATTCCGGAATATGTCAATTTTCCTAACAGTCACACCAACTGCCGAAATAAAATACAAAATTCGTGGACCGCTTCAAAAGATGACCAGTTTTTTCGACGCGGAATTCGTACGTTGCCCGAAAGATGGGAGAAAGAAGTGGCCAGCGATGGACAATACTTTGAATCAAAAATGTATGTAAGTTTTTTACAATAACTCCTCTAATTTTGGTAAAAACGGCGGAATCAAAGTTGTACGCCTATGTAGAATGGATTGAATTCGGGTTTTATTTTTCATGTCAATTTTTCTGGATATCAATCGCACGATGGTATGAATAGGGTTCCTGGAGCCTGTCAGTTATACTAGAAGATCTTTCAATTTTATCATGAGTAACCAAATTATAAAAGATGAATTGTGCGATGCGGGGACTCTTGTCAGAAAGGAAGTTTCGTGCGTCATTTTGTCACCTCCATACTTGTCGAATTCGATTGAATATACATACATATACATATATTTTCGTCATGCATGGCTTCAACAGATCAATTGACCTTTATCGGTCCACCCACTTGGTCAACTGGATGTAGAATTCCCTGATTACAAGTTCTCTGTTGATGAAAGCTGTATCATTGTTTCTTTGAGCGTTTTTTATTTTGTATATAGGGTGTCTCAAATTTGTTGTCTACAGAGGGGATCTCAGAATCCCTTTGAGCTAACAAAAAAAATAAATAGCACATTTTCGGGTTCGATTTTTGAGAGAATTCATTTGGTGAAAATACTCTGTTTTCGACCTATGAAAGAAAATTGGAAAATGGCGTGAAATGAAGTTCTCATAACTTTTTTATTATTGATGCTATCAACATGAAACAAAACATGCTACAGGCACTTTGTCAGTAGAATCCAATGGTGTTATGATTTATTTTGCATTGTCATTAGTTTCGCACGGCAAATCTATAATATATCAATTTTTTTCTACCACTAAGAGATTCTGAGATCCCCTTACTAGACAACGAATTTGGGACATCTGATACATAAAAGTGCCTTCATCCATGCGTTGATATTCATAAAAACATTAGGGGTGATTTGGAAATAATGAATTATATTCACTCAACATCAGTATTTCTATAAAAAATTGACAACTTTGTGCCTATTTCTTCACAATAATACATCTTTATGATATATTCGGTTTATTTTTGTCTTGAAAAATAATTCCAATTCTAAAAATGACAAAATTAATAATCGACCAAAAGAAAATCTACAAATAACTATAACTGTACAAATTGAGAGAACAGTTAACAAATTGAATAACCAAATTAACATAACGACAGAATTTTTGTATTTGATAATACAATTATATATATTTAAAATTTCCAAAATTGTTTTTTCGATTGTAAATTTCGTTTGTTATATCTATTTCATGAGAATAAGAAGAAAGAAATCTATGACTACCTGAAGTGATTGCTTTCTCTGTGATTCCATACTAGAGAAACAGTTACGTTTAGTGAGTTTGAAGTTTCTCAATTGCAATTTTGGTGAAGTAGATTTACGAGGGGTACTATTTATGTATTGAAAATTAGCCAGGTGAAATCTAATAATGACATCGTAAAATTTGACAGTTTTTGTGTTATAAGTTCTAATAACGTTTGGACGTACTAGCACAATTTTTATTGTTTACAGTAAATTGAAAGTTTCATCTCTGTCAAAATATAGATTTAACTCGTGAAAATTTCCGAGCTAGGGAAATGATGACTTTCGACGTGGTCTAACTCAAGAAAAATGCATCTATCAACTGAATTCAACTTTTGAAGCACCATTTAAAGCCATTGTACAGGGTGGGCAAATAAGCGAGGTAAGCGGCTATATCTCAGGATCCACTCATCGTAGAGACTTGCGGTAAAATTTTTTACCACTAAAATGTACAAGAAAACACACTGGAAATTGTTTTGAAGTTCATACCTCTACCGCAAGGGGGGTGATAGCTATCGTCGAGTAGAAAAATGAATTTTACTCGAAAATGTTTCATATGAAGTTGAAGAAAAAATATCATCACTCTAATCCTTGTAAAATTCTCTATCTTTTTGAATTGTCACTTTCGATTTTACGACATCAAATAAGGGTAGGGGAAAGGGAGAAATCTGACTGAGTGAAATGCCTGTAACTTCAGTTTGGCTCAACATTTTTGAGCAAATTAGATCTGGTCTGAAAAATAATATCTTATTGATTGAGGACAAAATATAGTCATGATAAATTTGTTTTTACTGCTTTCAATAGGGGGCGCTGAGTCATAAGTTCATCAAACAAAAGAAAGTGGCCAAAAATGAAAACTACATTTGTTAGTTTCTCAGGAAAAGAGACCGAGAATAGGGCATCAGGTTTTGTCTATCTCCTCTGGTTCAAAAGTTGTAGTGCTAAAACATCGAAATTTGCCCACCCTGTACAGTTTTAGTAATTCGTGAATTTTCTTTTGGTTGTTTATTAATTTCGTCATTTTTAGAATTGGAATTATATTCCAAGACGAAAATAAACTAAATATATTTTAAAGACGTTTTATTGTGAAGGAATAGACACAAAATTGTCCATTTGTTCATATTTATATTGAATATCCTTCATCGAGTAGACTCATTAAAACTTCATAATCAGTATTTCTGATTTTTTCGTTTCAAATAAAAATCATCTCCAGCTAATAAAACACCTAATAGATCCTCCGGAGATAACACGATGAAGCCAATTAGAAGAAACGGGTTTTCTGATGCGCAGCGATCCGTTCTGACAAGCGATGCTCTATTACCACCACCCGTTGCAATCACGCAGATGTTCGGAGCGCTTTGAGCCGGTATTGTCGGCCAGAATAAAGGAAGAAACGAGAGGCTGTGCATTATGGAAATTCGAAAGCCGCACGTGCAGCAGTATATAAAAAAATTTCCCAACAAAATATTTTCTGGAAATTGATTCCTCGCATATCACTTTGTGGAATATAACTTTAATATTAAAAAAAGAAAATAGAATAAAACACTTGACTATACGTTTCACAATTATTAATAAAATACACTGATCAACAATTGCTAGGGATCACTTATGAACTTCTCTTCATTTGTATTTTTTTCAAGTTATCTCGTGAATATCTGTACATTATATGTTCTCTAAGGAAAAAGTAAGATGTTTTGAGTTGATTATATCAAAGTCTTCCTCACTTCATCGGCTCTTGTTCACAAAATCGATTATTATCTGTAGGCTGTTACAGGTGGAGTGAAAAGCAATGTGGTATTTGTTATTGAATCTGTTTTTTTCTCTCGTTCAAACATATAAGGTTACAATAATTGAAGAAATGAGAACAATATCAGCTTATCAGTCATGCCGAGAAGACGTTTGGCTCCTGTGCAACTGTACCAAATCATACGGTGGATACAGGAAGGTTTGTCCCAGCGAGAAGTGTCCCGGCGGTTGAATGTTTCGCAAAGTGTCGTGAGTCGGGCTTGGAATAGGTTCATCCAAAACGACTCAGTAACTTATGTTCATGGGGGAGGTCGGCAGCGCAGTACAACAGCTGCCCAAGATCGTCTTTTGATCCTTAATGCTAGGAGAAATTCCACTTACCCGGCGTCGCGGCTCAATAGATCACTGAGAGTTGCAACAGGAGTTCTAATTTCGAACCAGACTGTAAGACTACATGTTCGTGGTTTGAGAGCACGTAGGAGGGTACAACATCCCCGTTTGAATAGGGAACACCGGGTTCATCGACGGCAATGTGCTGAGGAGCACCGCAATTGGACACTTGAAGATTGGAGCCGATGTTTATTTACGGATGAGTCTAGATTTCGTTTGGTCAACTCCGATGGACGTATTCTTGCTTGGAGGGAAAGAGGTCGAAGGTATGCAGAACAGTTTATGGTACCCACAACAGCTTTTGGCGGAGGTTCTATATGTGTATGGGGAGGCATTTGTTTGAACCAACGCACAGAGTTGGTTGTTCTGCAGAACACCAACATGACCAGCCAGAGATATCACGATATGATTATTGAACCCATAATTGTTCCGTTTGCGGCTGCCGTGGGCGAGAATTTCATTTTAATTGACGATAATGCCCGTCCACACCCTAGTCGTCTGGTTAATGAAGCGCTAGAAACTCATGCTATTGATAGGATGGACTGGCCAGCTCGCTATCCAGACATGAATTGCATCGAACATGTCTGGTCTGAGATGTCTAGACAATTTTCAACCTTAGAACAACCGATCAATAACCTGGAGGACCTTTCTAACACTTTACGGGATATTTGGACGAATTTGCCCCAAAATTTTATAAATCGTTTGATCGAAAGTATGCCTCGTAGGGTAGAATGCTTGAGACGAGCTCGTAGAAGACCAACTAGGTACTAGCTTAACCGAAACTTCAGCCTTCTTGTGGTTTCATCATAAAATTTTTATGTTTTTCAAACACAGAATTTTGAGTGTTCCTAATAAAGTCTTTTTTTCTCTCCAACTTTCCATTTTTTCATTCTTTTCTCAAGTGAACCATATTATCAACTGAAAATACTCTGATATCTGACTAAATTTATAATCTTGCAGCGAATATTTCAGAAATAAATTTAGAACAAGTAAGTGATCCCTATCAATTGTTGATCAGTGTATATAAAATCTTGTTAACATGCATGTTTCGGGATTCTTCCCATAATTAACCACGTGAATTCGTTGAGCACAAACGTGTTCATTCTTTCGAATTTTACCTGGTATCTAATATAAATGATTATAATATCACAATTGCCTTCGAATTATTATTAATAATAATAATAATAACAGCTAAACAGACATCGAAAACTTTGCAACGTAAAATAAGAACATTGATGACAAAAGCAAACAAGCACCATCCGAAAAGCTGCATTGAGAGGACTACACTGCCGAGAAATAAAGGAGGCAGGGGTCTAACGGACATCATGGAACTTGCTTGTGGGCAGATAGAAAGCCTACGGGAATTTTTCAGAGATCAAGCAAGTATATACATCAGAGTTCTACACAATACTGTGTGAAGCAGACGAATCAACACCTTTTCAACTTTACAAGGAGCAATTTTTATACAACCACCAGACAAACCAAGAAAAACTGCAGAGATGGAGAGAGAAGCTTCTGCATGGAAGACATTTCAACGAGGTGAACCAGGATCATGTCGACATTGAAGCGTCGAACTATTGGCTAACATCAGGTGTAATGTTTCCAGAAACGGAAGGTTTTCTTTTAACCATCCAAGATCAAGTGATCTCAAGGAGAAATTACTGCAGGCATATCATAAAGGATCGAACTATTACTGAAGATCGATGCCGATATGGGTGTCCAACAAATGAGACAATCCCATATCAAGGAAGGATGTCAAATGTTTGCAGGAAATGAATATAAAGAGAAACGATGCAATAGAAAGATTACTAGACCTAGAATTGGCAACCATATTAAAACTAATTCATTCTACATCTACATAACTAATCCATACTACAAGTACCGACCGGAGACCATCCTGGAAAACGTACGCTATGAGCTATACTGGGATCGTACGGTTCTGACTGATTAAACAGTTTCTTACAACAGACTAGATATATTACTAGTCGATAAAAATCAAAAGACAGCATTACTCTTCGTAGCAATACCAAATAACAACAACATGCGTCAAAAGGATATAAAGGGACCTCGAATGTCAGATGAAGCGTCAGTGGGGAATGATATCAACGAAAACAATTCCAATTATCATCTCAACAACTGGAATAATACCCAAAAATCTCAAGAGGAATATCAAGCAACTAATGAAATAATAGCATTTTTTAAACAGTTCACATTTTACCAACTCAACAGTTTAATACGAACAGGTGAATGGTTGTACAGAATAATGGCCTAGTAAATGGGAGAACATTCAAATTTAGTTGTTACATGAGCTGGAATACATAGTTGCAATGTTTCTGGTGTAATAGTGATGGAAACCTGATAATTTAACCGTTAATTGTTCATGTTCCTTTAAATGAATTAAACATCTATAGATGAATAAACTAGGAATAGTTGAAAGTTTATATCTTCCAAAAAAGGCTTACATGAATCACGTGAATTCAAGTTGAAAATTAAACGTAATACATATTTCCTCCTGTCTCCACTTTCAACATCTGACATCTAGTAATCTTTATGTACTTGTGTATATTATTTTATATTCAGATTTGAGAAAGGGATGAAACCTGAAACATTCATGTCAATGAGATTTTATATATTTTATAAAAATATTGTGAAACGTATGGTCTAGTGTTTCATTTTTTTTTTCTATAATTAATATTAATGATTTCTTTCAGTTAACCTCTACCGTTGAAGAAAATTCGTTTCGAAATCTAGGTATCCGAAAAGCAACGCTGATAATCAAAAAAAAAAGTTCAAATTAATTCTGGAATTCTTTCGTATATTTAGATCAATGAATGTTTCTTCAGGTGATTAAACTTCAGCATAAAATTCAGATCGCTAATGCTTCAAGGAGGAAGAGGAGATAGGATCGAATTCATCAACAACACAGCAATTCGTTGATTTATTTATTTATTTATTTATTTATTTATTAGAAAGAAGAACACAAACAGGTATTCCAACCCAATACAGTATTCACAATTCAAAAAAACAAAAAACTTTATCATCATACAATCTCAGCATTATATAAACCTAACCCATTGTACATATACTTATTTTAATACTTAACCTAGAAACGCGAAAAGAAAACAAAACAGTTCCCCTGCACTCCAGAGAGAAAAAAAAAATGCAGAGAAACACAATATAATAATAAACTAATAGGTACACATCATGAACTTATTCTTCAAACAATTTTTCAGTTGAACAAGAGAAATATTGAAAATATCGACATCAAGAGACAATGAATTGAAAGTTGACATAAATCTACATAGTGGCGAATTCTGTGTAACATTTAATCTACGAAAAGGTATAGCAAACAATTCTTTAGATCTTAACTTCCTCTCAGGAACCCGAAATGTTACCTGCTGAAGGAGGCTCGGGACAGAGAGGACACCATTCGATATTTTGTACAACAAACATAAATCATTTAATTTCCTACGATCTTCCAAGCTGATCAAATTAAACCTCTGTTGAGCTTCTGCATAATCATGGTTATCAATTTGAAAGTAATTACGGAAAGCAAGGTGTTTCAAAAATTTATGCTGCACGCTTTCTAATCTCTTTATATAATATTTGTAATGAGGGTTCCAGATTGGAGATGCGAAATTGAGCTTACTCACCACAAAGGCATGATATAAGGTTAAAACTGATCTATTTCTCCTAAATGATCTACCGTGTCGAAGGACAAATCCCAGCATTCTATTCGATGACGAGATGATGTTTTCTATGTGCTCAATAAAATTATTATATATTATCTATGTGCTCAATTAAAATTGATTCGTGCATCAAAGAGAGATGTCTCCCTTGAAGCTACAGGAGTTCATGAGAATTCTAAAGATGAACGCTTTATTTAGATTCGATTCACCCTGACATAAACTAACAGGTTGTCAGTTCCCTAATTTGGCAATGGAAATGAGGCAGTTGATAATGAAGTTTGAAATTAACATTATTTTTCATGTTGATACAGTATTGAAAAGGGTAGGTAATTTGAATTGAGGATTAATCCTGAATGAGAGGCTCGATGTTCCGAAAAGTTTCATTCTATATTTTTGCGTATCAAGGGCTTAGATTTTTTCGACAACAACGTTTACTCATGTCTGTTATGTGAAAAAAAGAAGTTTGATAACGAAGTATGAACCGAATTACTCGAATAAATTTTTTTATTACCAATTTGGTTGTTCTCACCTTATACTGGGTGTTCCTAAATTAGAGTCACGGAAGAAAAAAAGAGATTCCTTGAGTAAGAATAAAAAGTCCCGTGGATATGAGCCCGTAAACGCTTCGTTTTCGAGATACAGGGTGTTTCTAGTGTGTCGTACTTGCTTATACAGATTATCAAATCTTTATTACTCTTCGCTACAGAGTGGGTAAATAAGTACCAAAACTTATAATTAATTAATTCATTACAGCTTACTAGCTGGATCTTCTAATAATTTGCAGTTTTGAAAACTTTGAATTGGAATTTCTATGACTAAATAAATCGAACGCGGAATATAATTGTGTATAGAAAATTTCCACAAATTGAAAGTGTTCCATTTTTTTATATTGGTAGCATTTTTAATCGAACATTTCATACATACTTTTCTTTGTTTCAGAATCTCCTCTTTTATTATGATTCCGAGCATTGCAGCCGTCCTAGTGGCATTCTTCTCTTGGAAGGCTGCTACTGCGAAAGGCTCATTACAACAGGGACAGCTTCCAAAATGAAGGATGGCTCCGAAAGACAGGTTAGTGTCAATAATTCGGGAAAAACTGTATTTCCATGTATGCAAAATATTCGAATTTGATTGATGGATTTGTCGAAATAAGGGATTAGGTAAAATACAATATTCGGTTCGAATGATGAACAAACAAAAAATAACACTTCAAAACATGTGATATGGGTATGTTTGGTTTTTATTGCTGGAAAATAAACATCCTATCTATTCCATCTTCCATGGAAACCTTCAGAGCTTCAATGTCCGGAGATCGAAGTATTGTCTAAAATAGGGTGTTCCATTTGAAAATGGAAATACGTGACACTGAGGCAGTTCTACATATATTCATTCCTTCTAACCGAGATAAGAGGGGGTTTTCTGAATTTCTTCCTGAGGTCATAATAAGGAAACACTCTGTATATTGTCTTTATAGTTGACACACATACTCCTCATTTAAAGCTCAAATTAATGACTCAAAAACCACAAGAAAAATCCACGTACTGATTAAAAAAATATTACCTACTTAACGATTTATATTTTAAACAACACCCTGTATCTTGAAAATCTATCATTGAGTATTTGTAATCATTCAATTCAATAAGGAACATGTGTTCCTTATATAAAAAAATATACGAGGCGTGTATTTAAAGTAAGGTCTCCAAGGCCATTGTATCGCCGCAAGTAGCGCTAGATGAAATCCGGCAACACTATTGTATACGCTAGGCCCCCCTACACCAATTGACACCTGGTGGAGCTCATAAAGACGCTCAGTCTTGACGCAGCCGCCATTTGCAATGGAAGTGCCGGTTGTCGCTCCCGCCAGGTGCGGGTTACGTTCAGGCATTAAGTTTTTGCACTAAAAAAAAACTTCCCCTATAGAAATTCATCGTCAATCGGAAGAATTATATGGTGAGAGATGTATGGACGTGAAAAACGTTTGAAAATAGTGTAGATATTTTTCTGCTGGCCGACTGAACGTTCACGATGAGGAGCGCAGCGGCAGGCCGTCACACTCGGACGAAACAGTGCGGAAAGTTGAGGCGCTTGTGACTCTCAATGAGTTGGCCGAAAAACTCCAAAATGTGTGCAGTAGAGACTCTATTCATTCAATTTTGGTGAATAACCTGCAATACCAAGCAAGCGGTCATTTCGTTCTTGCGCGAGGCGGCGGGATCGTGGTTCGAGGAGGGGATACAAAAGTTTGTCGTACGAATGAGGAAGCTCATCGAAGTGAATGGCGATTACGTAGAAAAATAGCTTAGATTTCAAGCTTCACAGCAATGTACAAAACTTAGTAAATAAAGGTTATTTAATGTGAAAAAAAAATAAATGGAGACCTTACTTTATATACACGCCTCGTACCTACATTCACTTGAAATTGATGGTACGTATCATAATAAGTATATATATATATATATATATATATATAATAAGTAATTAGGTCTAATGCAGAAGTGATCACTGATTTTTATATTCTATTTAAAAATCAAACACGATTTTTTCTAAAGAGAAGGATTGCAAAAAGTTAGAAAAGTGTTGGAGTACATGTATCTTTCTTGAAGGTGACTACATTGATGATAGATATAGTCGAATTTTCAAGGAAAATGTGTGTTAACTGCTTGGACCCGGGACTTTTGTAGTGACGTGTTATTCATGATAAATTCATATAAAATTTCAATTCGAAATGAATATCACAATTCCCATCCATTTCCGAACACTGTTGTTTCCATTCAACCGGAAAGGATCCGAAAATCTGAAGAAGATATCTGAATATGATGTCTAACCGACTCCATTTTACCGTATGAATATTGAAAAGGACAGAGAGTTCCACTCTCGATATTTCTCTTTTCACATATTAGGTGTAGTAAAAAGAAATCCATTATTTTTCCAATAGATGGCTTTAGTTGTTCGTATCTCGCGTTGTATAATTCCGAACAGTTCCACTAGTTAGCGTTAGAAACATGAGATTTTGTACTACAAAAACTTTTATGACAGTTTTGTAATTAGTTGACTTTATTCATACGACATTTTCGATAATTTCGACGAAACCACAGTATCAGTACCATAATCACTATTAGGGATTCACGGCTTGACTTGATTGATATTCAAGCTACTTGGCTCAAGTTCAAGTCAAGTAGTAGTTTTTCAATGTTGAGTCAAATACTTAATGAATAAATACTTGACTTCATATTGAAAAACTACTACTTGACTTGAACAAACTTGAGTTTATTTCAAGTCAAGCTCAAGCTACTTGAACTTGAGCCAAGTAGCTTGAATATCAAGTCAAGCCGTGAATCCCTAATAGTGATAATGGTCCTGATACTGTTGTTCCGTCGGAATTATCGAAAATGTCGAAAAAATCATGGACATTGTCGAGTCTGACCGTCATGTATGCGCTATTTCGATTGTTCTAGAGTTGAAAATTGAACAAAAAATCGTTTCGAACAATTTGCGTAAGGCTGATCTCAAGAAGAAGATCGATGTATGGGTACCGCACGAGTTAACGCAAGCAAACCTCATGGACCGAATTTCCATCTGCGAATGGCAGCTGTATCGCAACAAAATCGATCATTCATGAGGTGGTTGATGACTGGTTGTAACAAGTGTATCATTTACGATAACGTCAAGCGAAAACAGTATTGGTCGAAACGCGGTGAGCCGGTGGAAACGGTGGCAAGCTAGGATTGACGGCTAGGAATGTTTTGCTATGAATTTATCTACTATGAACTGTTAACTCAGCGCCGAAACGTCAATAATTGGTCCGCCTGAAGTGAGCAATCGCTCAGAAGCGGCTAGCTTTGACCAATAGGAGAGGAACTGTTCATCGGGGTAACACAAGCCAGAAGCTCCGGGAGCTTGGTTAGGAGGTTCTTATGTATCAACCTTATTGTCCGGACTTGACACCAAGTAATCACCATGTGGTAATGTCTGTGGCTGTTGAAAAATTCGCTTCAACAAATGCTCGTGAAAATCGACTGTAATAGAAATGAGAGAGAGGCTTAATGATATTACCTTCAAAGTGGCAACATGTGATCGAACAAAACGTCGCATATTCGACATAAATCGGATTATGCTAATGGTAACTAAATCCTTGTTTTTCATGCTAAATTAATGGATTTCTTTTCACTACACCTCATAATTCACGAAAGATGACAGGGTATAAAACACCATTAAAAATTCAAGTAACCATAGATGTGAGAACGGAACAAGCAAAATCATCGCCCTTGTCAGGTTTGCGAACATCGAAGCAAAGCCAACTCTCTCGAAACGCTGAATTATAAAATATTCCGCATATTTCGCTTTCGACGGTTATTCGGAATAGAAGTGCAAAAATCTGATTTCAGCATAGCGAAATAGTGCTTACATGACGGTCGGACTCGAGAAAGTCCATGATTATATCGTCATTTTAGATAATTCCGATGGAACCACAGTATCAGTACCATAATCACTATTAGGGATTCACGGCTTGACTTGATATTCAATCTACTTGGCTCAAGTTCAAGTCAAGTAGTAGTTTTTCAATGTTGAGTCAAATACTTAATGAATAAATACTTGACTTCATATTGAAAAACTACTACTTGACTTGAACAAACTTGAGGTTATTTCAAGTCAAGCTCAAGCTACTTGAACTTGAGCCAAGTAGTTTGAATATCAAGTCAAGCCGTGAATCCCTAATAGTGATAATGGTCCTGATACTGTTGTTCCGTCGGAATTATCGAAAATGTCGAAAAAATCATGGACATTGTCGAGTCTGACCGTCATGTATGCGCTATTTCGATTGTTCTAGAGTTGAAAATTGAACAAAAAATCGTTTGGAACAATTTGCGTAAGGCTGATCTCAAGAAGAAGATCGATATATGGGTACCACACGAGTTAATGCAAGCAAACCTCATGAACCGAATTTCCATCTGCGAATGGCAGCTGTATCGCAACAAAATCGACCCATTCATGAGGCGGTTGATGACTGGTTATAACAAGTGTATCATTTACGATAACGTCAAGCGAAAACAGCATTGGTCGAAACGCGGTGAGCCGGTGGAAACGGTGGCAAGCTAGGATTGACGGCTAGGAATGTTTTGCTATGAATTATCTACTATGAACTGTTAACTCAGCGCCGCAACGTCAATAATTGGTCCGCCTGAAGTGAGCAATCGCTCAGAAGCGGCCAGCTTTGACCAATAGGAGAGGAACTGTTCATCGGGGTAACACAAGCCAGAAGCTCCGGGAGCTTGGTTAGGAGGTTCTTATGTATCAACCTTATTGTCCGGACTTGACACCAAGTAATCACCATCTGTTAATGTCTGTGGCTGTCGAAAAATTCGCCCCAACAAATGCTCGTGAAAATCGACTGTAAAAGAAATGAGAGAGAGGTTTAATGATAATACCTTCAAAGTGGCAACAGGTGATCGAACAAAACGTCGCATATTTGACCTAAATCGGATTATGCTAATGGTAATTAAATCCTTGTTTTTCATGCTAAAATAATGGATTTCTTTTCACTACACCTCATAATTCACGAAAGATGACAGGGTATAAAAAACCATTAAAAAATTCAAGTAACCATAGATGTGAGAACGGAACAAGCAAAATCATCGTCCTTGTCAGGTTTGCGAACATCGAAGCAAAGCCAACTCTCTCGAAACGCTGAATTATAAAATATTCCGCATATTTCGCTTTCGACGGTTATTCGGAATAGAAGTGCAAAATCCGATTCCAGCATAGCGATATGCTCCGAACTGAAATTCCGCGATTCGGAATAAAAATTCTCGCGGCTAAGATCTCTCGTTTTCTATTCTCCGCAATTATTCGAACTATTCCACCGAACGGAAATTGAATTGTGGCGGAAATCGAAGCAGCGATTAGTTAATTCGATCTCGCGACGAAGAAAACCGGTTATTTGACTCATCGCTTTTCTTGGATCGTGTTTCGAATGAGTTTCCTTTTTTTTTCATCGTTCCCTTAACCCATTAAGTATCGCGTTTCACAATTTTCGATCGATTTTTTTTTATTGTTAATTGAAGACTCAAACATTATAAAATATGCGTTTTTTCATTTCACGATAGATTGGTGGTGTAGGATCAGAGAAACAGGAAAATGATACTCTTTTAGTTCGCCGACGTTCCGGAAAAATTCATTTCCATCCTCAGGGCTCTACAAAATTCACGGAAAACATCATTTGAAAAATGATGAAAAGTGTTTACAAGAATAAAGGAAAGATGAGCATTACTAAAAGTTATTGACTAGAAAATATCACAGAAAAGATGGTCTGGCGTAATTTAGACAATGAAACATTATACAATTCAAAAGATTTTCAGTTTAAAATAAAAAAGTAATACGTATTACGTTTTCCGTAAATTTTGTAGAGCCCTGAGGATAGAAATAAATTTCTCCGAAACGTCGGCGAACTAACAGAGTATCATTTTCTTGTTTCTCTGATCCTACACCACCAATCTATCGTGAAATGAAATTTTTGGATCAACACTTCAGATCTTATGCGTTTTTTCATTTCTTCATATTCTCAGAAATGATATGAACTGTACCATATATGGTACCCTTGTCCTTTGAGGTAGGCGAGAGCAGGGCTGGATTATTAAATAATACGAATTTTCATCAGGATAATGAAGGATTTCATTTTCAATTTGGGATAATATCGAACGGATATTTATCTTTTTTGAAAATCTTATAGTCGTTTTTACTGATATCCCCATGGTTTTTTTTACAGAAGCAAATGTTTGTTAAATTTCGGAGCGAAACATTCGACCCTGCTTTAGGGCAAATTGTTCCTCTTAGATTCTGATAATATTCTGTTGAAATAATGAAGGTTGTATTTTTATTAACTTTTGTCTGTTATGTTCATTTCATGCAGAACTAAACTAAAAAACAACAACAAAATATCGTGTCCATAAAATATAAAAATCTTATCTAATGTGTAAATATACTTTCAAAATAAAAAACATAACCAGTAACTTCCATATAAACTTTTTATTCAGGTTAATTAAGTCTAATCATCAATCAGCAGTCTGTTTTTATCAATTGTGATTAACTTTGACAATCTCCATTTTTATTCATCAGCAATATTATTCATCACTCTTCTCTTCATCTGCCCCACAATAATTATGATACACACATAAGAGTGACTTTCATTCATTTTTTTCTGGCATGTCTGTTTGAATAGTCGTCTATCGTGAACGTCATTTTCTAGAAGTCATGCGAATAATTCAATTTCTTTTGCCACAGTTTCAACAGATTTTCTGTCGTTGGTAACAGCAGGGGAAGCTTGACGTAACAATTATAATAACAATAAAATGGTTTATTCTGTAAGCTACAGGGTATAAACATTTAGTCACAGAGGCGTGAGCCTGTACGTGACTTCTAAATAAACAAAATATAATGCAGTAGCCAGTATTCAAATAAATTCACAAATCAAGATCAAATTCTTTTAACATATTTCAATAAAAATATAAAAATCAACAAAAACTCAATAGCACAGTAATGATCATAGATAAGTGCCCATTCTATACATACAATTATATACATATATTATATCATAAACTCAGGGGCGCACTCATTCGGTCATGTCCACTATCAGCTACTCGGTCATCAAACAACACTGCATCAAAAAGCTCATTCTCTATTTCAAGTTACATCAATATACTTATATGGAGGAAGGTTGAATCCAGTAAGTAATTTATTCATTTCTCTTCTAGCAAAAATCAGTGAAAAATGGTGAGCGTTATTGAGGATTTATTATTGAATTAAAATATCTTCTGCCCTTGTCAATTACCCAATTTTTCAATCTTTTTCTCTTCTTAATGAGTGTTGTGATGTTCTTCAATTCTTTTGGAACAGCGGCATATATTCTTGGGGCCAGATAGGCAAAGCATCTTTGGCCTATACGTTTTCCTGCTCTTGGAGTAAGGTATTGATTCGTCTTGTTCCGTGTTTCATATTCACACTTAGTTAGTTGGAGTTGAATCTTCTTTTCACTTTGCCATTTAAAATCTGCTGTACAAATAATTGGTGGGGATTCATGACCCTGGAAACAGTAAACAATTCATCTGATGGATACAGAAGAGGCTTTCCGTAGATAATTCGTAGCAACCATTTCTGGATCACCTCAACCCTCCTCATATGACAACTATACGCTCCACCCCAACCTATTATCCCATATGCCATTTGGGATTGACATAAAGCTGAGTATACCATCATCAAGCTTTTTGTATCCAAGTACTTCCTGAGATATCTAAACTTGGTAAGTAAACATCTCAGTTTGATCACCAAGATATCTATATGCTTGTCCCATTTTAGATGTCGATCAATTGTAACTCCTAGATATTTTATATATTCAGTTTCGGGAATTGATGTTTCGTTGTCAACGTCCAAATTGTCTAGGAGGTCTTACCTCTCTCTCTGTCTTGTAGTTTCGCATCCTTAGAATAAACAAAAAATGTGTCATGAGACTTTTAGATACAATTGAAAGTCGATTGGTATAAGTTTTCCGCGGAACAACCAGCCCCGTCAGAAAGGAACTTATGACCCCGAATAACTTTAATATACGAACATTGACATTCTGACAAACTAACAAAATCAATTGAAACAATACTAATGCAATAAGATTCCTTACTTATGTAACTACAATTTGGGAAACTTACGAATGAATAGGTTCATAATTAACGAAGATAGACCAAATAGTTCAAACATGAAAACCTACACTTACGTGACGTTTCGAGAGCACGTGCACACAGCCACTCAACCACCGTCACCAGAGTAATAAAAATTATTGCCAAATTGGCGCTCCACTTAGTGTTTTAGAAGCATATTTTGCATTTCCTGCTATCTTTTTTCGTTACACAGTTATTTCCATCGGAACCACTTACCCCGGTAACTTCCAGCCCCGCTCTCCTCTACTTATAATAATGATGATTTGGTCGATCATGTCGTATCTAACTCAGATCTTCTTTTGTTCAAGGTCCGGAATTCACATTCCCTACGCCTCTACTTTAATTTCTCCTATTTTTCTACTGTTGTCGGATCAGAAGACTCTCCTCACGACTTCACTACTTCATGTCACTTTTTTCTTCTAGTTAGTTCTTTGAAAGCGGTATTTCCTCTTATCTGTTATCCTTATTATGATTTGTAGTATCTTTCTTAATTCCTTATCCTCATGCTCTTTCAGCGTCTCTATTGTCTTCTTTCTTTGTTTGTTGACCATTTCCTCAATAGTTTCATTTTTCAGCTCTTCTCTGATTTGTTGTTATATACCATGGGGCTCCAAAAGCTGTTCTGATTACTGAATTCAGTTTACTTTTAGAGTTGAGCAGCAGGTACATTTCCTCCCTGCGTGTGCCTTGCCTTTTTTTTGTTTTCTTCTATCTGTTTGTTGAAATTCATTCTTTCATCTAGTAATACTCCCAGTTATTTTGGTTCCTTTTTCTATCTATCGTCTGGTTTTCTATTTTAACGTTTCCTGCTTTCTATTTCTTTATTGCTTTTCCTCCGAAGTAGATTGCAACTGTTTTCGATGTATTCACTTTGAATCTTCATTTCTTGAAGTATTGCATCAGTTTATCTAGGTCTATCTGTAACTGCCTAGTAACTTTTTTTCCGCCTTCTTCTGTGATAGTATATGGCAGTGTCATCTGCAATCTGGGCTATCTTGCATCTATTCATTTTCGGTATGTCTGCCATGTATAAGTTGAACGGAAGCGGTCCATTCACCGATCCTTGGAGAACTCCTCCTGCTTCTATTTCTCTGATCGTTGACCTGTTACTATTGATATTCACTCTAAATTGTCTATTTGCCAGGTACGATTGTATCAATCTTGTGAGTTTGATTGAAAATTTCATCAACTTCATTTTGTATATCAGACCTCGATACCACATTTCCTCGAATGCCTTTTCTAGTATCTAATATCGGGCATAACTAATATTTGCAGAATATGTCGAAGGTCGTCCACCGGATTTTGAACGATTCTGGAATTTTTTAAACCTATTGGTGCTATTACCCTCAAGAATTGGAAGTGTGTTATAGACGGATTATGTTTTCTGTACAGACAGAATCCAAGAATTTTTAATATTTATAGCAATTACAGATTCATTTTAGAACTGAGCATTAGATTTGAAAGATCGTCAAGAATAGGCTTAAGGCCTAACATAAGGAGAAGAGATTTACGGCTTGGCTTGATATTCAAGCTGCGTGGCTTAGAATTGAAAAACTACTAGTTGACCTGAACTTGAGTTGATTTCAAGTCAAGCTTAAGCTAAATAGCTTGAATATCAAGTAAAGTAGCTTGAATATCGAGTCAAGCCCTAACAGTACTCAATGTGCTATGTTAATATTGGCCACCAATATTTCTTGCCTCTTATTTCGATTATATACACGTTAATGTTGGCCTTGCCTTGAAATTTTCATTCAAACACTTACTTGAATATAAAGTTCCTCCGAATACGAATTCAAACAAGGCTACAAAACTTGCGGTATAATTTTCACAGCGCTGAAAGCCAAACTAAAACCATTCAGCCAAATACTGATGAATCAGTCAAACCACAAGGAAAGATCCTTGAGATACCTGTACGAGGTGTCAAAAAAGCTTACAAATAAAACCAATTGTTACGTTTCTATAGAAACCATTGGGGACGTTCGAAAGAGATTAATTTAGCTTGAGGCGTCCTCTAAGGAGAGTTTTACTGACTCTTCAGCGTAAACGAAAACGATTTGAATAAGCACTTCAGCGTTTTCATTGACACAAAGGTCAACGTTCTGTTTTTCAGATGAGTCGAGATAAATTCGATTAACAGATCCCTGAAAAACTCGAGCTGGGGTTTTATCTAATACAATTAGAAATCTGGTTTTTCGAACAGTAGGTATTCATAAATGTTTTCAGTTTTCCGATACCTGTGTATATATGTGGAGCAGTAAATACAGAATTGGATAGAGACAACTCAAAAAAAAAACACCTATTTACATCTATTCCATTGTTGGTCATATCATATTAAAAGTACATCACTTCAATGCTTCAAACTGACTCCGGGATTGTTCGAAGACTTATACTACAGAAGGATCAAAGCGATATTTCCTTTGTATAAACCAGGAAATCTATGATTCCAACGTTATATCTGAAAATCGAGAACTTTGTGCAAATATTATATTTCCATTGTATATATAGTTATTGGATAATGTGATGTAAGAATATTCTCATATCGTCCGAAAGAAAATAAAACTAACAATAAAGGAACATCAATGGAGATATCTGGGACAATCGTGAGGAGTTCGAGGGATATTTTATTGTGAATGCGATCAATATACTCATCTCTTTGTTGAAGATAAATGTGTACGTTTGTGGAAGATGAATGAAATTCTTATCGTAAGATTCATACCTGTTTTTGAGCGCTCGTATATTACTATGTTTGTATTTGAGGGATTTGACCTCTCACGCGCATTTGATATACTTTGCTTTTCATTCATAGTGAATAAATGCTATAATATAGGGTTTTGAGATATTTTCCTTGAATGGTTATCAAGTTTCTTAAATGATAGAACAATGAGAGTAAGAGTTCAAAACATTTCGACTGAAGAGTATAATATCACCTCTGGCGTCCCCCAACGATCAATATTGGGCTCTTTATGAATTATCATATGAAAGCAGATTATATCACTCTGTTTGCTGACGACACATCAGAAGCAATTACAGCATTAAGTCATGATGAGCTCATTGGTTTCTGTAAAATTTTAGTGGAAAATTTCATATCATGGTGCCACAAGAATGAAATAATGTTGAATATAAATAAAACACAGTTTAATAAAAATTATTAATATAATACTGATGAAGTGATTTCTCAATACCAGGAAGACAGAAGGAAAACATCTGAGAGAAAACATCCAGAACTCCCACTAATAGCAAAAATCAAAAATTTCATATGAAAAAATGAAATATATAACTTGATAACCTTTACCTCAAACATAGCGTTTGTTAAAATACAGGCTGAAGGACCCTTGGTCGATGGCCAATTGCATATGCAATAAAGTACTGTTATCCCCGACTTTTGCCTATATACGCGTAGGATTTCTCCTCGCCGTCGGCTTCTCACTCCTTGCTAAGAGGAACATTTACTCAATCCCAGATATTTAAAATATCAGAAATGTAGAGCTCGGTCGTGTCCGGTCCTTGTGGTCACCCTGGTTCTCGTCGAACTTCTGGTCCTCTTACACGTGATCCTTGGACCTGTCCTTCGCTTCCTAGAAATTTTCTCACCGTCCTTGCAGTACCTGAAAGAACAGCTTTTTGCATTATATTACATATGTACTCACAAAGTCCCAGTTGCTTTATATTCCTCTTGTGATTGTGGGCACTATTCCAGTTGTTGAGATGATAATTGCAATAGTTTTCGTTGATATCATTCCCCACTGATGCTTTATCTGAAATTCGAGGTCCCTATATTTTGAAATATTTTCGACCTCCTTTTGACGCAGGTTGTTGTTATTTGGTATTGCTACGTCAACGAGTAATGTTGTGTTTTGATGTTTATCGACTAGTAATATATCTGGTCTATTGTGGGGGAGTGTTTTATCAGTCAAAACTCAAAACTGTACGATCCCTGTATAGGTTATAGCGTTCGTTTTCCAGGATGGTCTCCGGTCGGCATTTCTTCAGAATGAATTAGTTTTAATATGGTTGCCAATTCTTGGTGTAGTATCTATCCTACTGCATCGTGTCTCTCTTTATATTCATTTCCTGCAAACATTTGACATCCACCCGTGATATGTTGGATTGTCTCTTTTGTTGGACACCCATATCGGCATCGATCGTCAGTAATAGTTCGATCCTTTATGATATGCCTGCAGTAATTCCTAGTTGAGATCACTTGATCTTGGATGGCTAAAAGAAAACCTTCCGTTTATGGGTACATTGCATCTGATGTGAGCCAATAGTTCGACGCTTCAATGTCGACATGATCCTGGTTCACCTCGTTGAAATGTCTTCCATGCAGGGGCTCCTCTCTCCATCTTTGTAGTTTTTCTTGGTTTGTCTGGTGGTTGTATGGAAATTGCTCCTTGTGATGTTGTAAAGGTGTTGATTCGTCTGCTTCACAAAGTATTTTGTAGAACTCTGATGTACTTGCTTGATCTCTGAAGTATTCCCGTAAGCTTTCTATCTGCCCACTAGCAAGTTCCATGATGTCCGTTAGACCCCTGCCTCCTTCATTTCTCGGCAGTGTAGTCCTCTCAATGCTGCTTTTCGGATGGTGCTTGTTTGCTTTTGTCATCAATGTTCTCATTTTACGTTACAAAGTTTTCGATATCTGTTTTGCTGTTATTATTATTAATAATAATTCGAAGGAAATTGTGATATTATAATCATTTATATTAGAGACCCGGTAAAATTCGAAAGAATGAACACGTTTATGCTCAACGAATTCACGTGGTTAATTTTCCCAGTGTTAGCTGGTTCCGCAATTGTACACATTGGTAAACAACTCAATTTCCCGTTTTGTTTCCCATTTCTTTTTCACGTATTCATTACCGTTCACGGATCCACAGCCATCTATATAAGCTACCGAGTGTATAATTTGTCTGCTTTCGCGAATGTTCTTTCATCTACGCTTTTCAGTGGCCTCTGCTCCTGACCAGTTCATTATGTAGCAATAACATCCAGAAATTTAAGATTCATTTCATTTTATTTCTGAGTGAATAAAACACTGGAAACAAGGATTATATTGTAGTTAATTTCTCTCGATTGTTGCAGATTTAAAAGTTGAATCGAATTACTTTTTACGAAGTAGATTAGCTACGTACGGTTTGAGTTTTGTAAAAGAAGAGCTCGAAGTTGTTTAGTGTTACAAAGGAAAACAATTCGTGAAATGCATTCATTGAATAATAACCCAAAAAACAGAGTTTTTAAATTGTACATTTCTTCTTTCAATGAACGTTTCGTAAACATTCCCAACAGTTTTTCAATTGAAGAATTAAAATAATTTGTTTGATTCAATAATTACACAACAGAGTCAGATAATTGCTAGAAATTCCGGAATTTTGTAACTCTGTTTATTTAATCTCGGCGCAATATTTGATATTTTTGTGTTGGCATCCATGAATTATTATCTGTTTATAGTTTATAAACAGGAGGATAAACTAAAAGAAAACCCACAATAATTAACCTAAAGTCAATACGAAAGGTTCAATTTGTGTCAAATCTATTGATTTCCATTTGGGTCAATAGTAGGATAATTGGAGAACTGAAAATTTAAATTGAAGCCGACAACTGTTGTTTAATATTTCATTGTTAAACACGAAAACAATATTCCTAATTAATTTTCCGGTTGTCAATCTTGTTGTTGACCGAAAATTCATAAATACCGAACGTGTATATTGATAAATCAAATAACCATTTCAGATCTGCTCGTCAAAAGACTGTATCAATTATTCTGAGTGAAATATCGTGTTAGGACAGGTAGATAGAATCGATATGGTGTAAAAATATTCACCCTCTGCCAATTGATATTCAGCAATACACTGGAGCCGAGTTTTCAGTTTTAAAAATGATACGACGATTAGGTTTTGATCATACCTACATATTGGACCGAATGATTTAATAATTGAAAACAAATATCTTCTCGTTGAAACAATATACCTACCTAAAATATAAAATTAATGGAATGAGTTCATTCGACGGTTCAAAATTAGGAAAATAGGTACACAGAATTTGCACAGACTGACTCTCCGCTCTTCTCTTGGTTGGTGAGCACCCCTTGTTTTGATAGCTGGACTGCAATTTAATTTAATTTAATTTAACTCTATCAGCAAAAATGAGACTAGAAAAAGTCTAGATCAATGGATAACCATAAAGAAACGTAAAACGTGCTACAATCGGAGATATGTAGATAGCGATGGACAGGTTTCGCTCTTCTCAGAGCTCATCAGTACCGCACCGAAATGATTATAATATCACACAGTTGCCGTCGAATTAATAATTATTCTTATTTTTTCACTCCATATAAATACCACCTACACATTGGCAACTTTTGTCATTTTTTTTAATCACAAAAATAGAACATATTCGTTCTTATGTTATTCAGTCACTTGACTCCTCAGACCTTACTTCTACATCACAACCATGAACTGTCATACTACCCATAGTATTGTTCTTCAAGCCGAAATGAATGAACTGTGTAATAATATATCCAAAGTCACTTGGAAGAATCAGAATATTTCTATTTCATGAGGGTTGTCCAAGTTTCAAGAAATTCATTTGGGGCCAGTAAATTTAATGTCCAACAATACTATCCAAGTATTTACCGGTATTCAACGGATCGCGGTATGAAATTTTCTACTTAACTTTTAAAGGAACGAATGATCTCATCATGACTTGATGCTGTAATTGCTACAGATGTGTCGTCAGCAAACATAGTGATTGAATCTGCTTTTATATGATCATTCATGAATAGCCCAAAGAAAAGAGGTCCCAAGAATGTTAATTAGGGGACGCTAGAGGTGATATACTTTTCAGTAGAAATGTTCTGCACTCTTACTCACATTGTTTTATCAGTTAAGAAACTTGATAACCAATCAAGGAAAATAACTCGAAACCCTAGATTATAGCATTTATTTCCTATGAATTAAAAGCCAAGTACATCAAATGCGCTCAAAAATATGTATGAATCTTACGAAAAGAACGATGACAACAAAGTGAAAACAGAGCACGTTGCCTGGTGGTTATATATTAATCTATACGTTCACCAGCCAGATTTTATGGTTTATTTAGGTACCATTGATCGCGCTCCTTGTGCCCAAATTTATATTTGTAGTTGCATCACAACCATAGAAAATACACAAAATGGCCTTAATCTCCGCAACCAATTATCTGATCGTCATGAAATTTTGCATATATGATGATAGTCATTCCCAGAAGACTCGTACTCAATTCAATATAAATAGTTTGGATCATTGGGATGCATCTCTAGAGCTTGGCCAAAAATAATATTCTTATCGACAATATTCGAAGTCATTCTGTTCCTTATATGAGATGTTTTTTTATTTCAGTTTTGCTTTGCCATCTCATATAGGCGGGACAATATCAGGCAATACGAACTTCGAGCCTTGAATGAAATGGATTGCAAAAATTGGATCGAAGCCATACGAGACGCAAGGTGAGTCTACACATTTCTGTTTTATTGTCCCTCTTATCCTCCATAAGGCTCAATTCTCGAGCAACGAAGAAAATTATGAAAGAATTGTTTGGAGTAATCTGTTCCATATTTCGGGGTTTAGATTTTTTTTTCGACAATTCTATTCTTACTTATCGAGCTTATTCTCTTTCTTTTCAATTCGAGAAACTTTTCCAGAAGTATATAGGTATAGTATTAACTGGGATCATGGCTAAAAATCGAAATAGTATAGGAAAAAATATTCCTGAGGCTGTATTATTTCTTTTTGACTGATTCGACTTGATTATCATTTGTGTTGGATGTATTGTTATTTGAATTGTATACTAATTTATATGATTCTGAAAGTGAAATATTTCGATAAATGACCAAAAAAATTTATTTATACAGAATTATACTTTTATTTCTTGAAGAGCTCTACCCTTTCCCAATGTATACCTACATTATTCACGTGAATTACCTCTATTTCGTAAGCTCATGCATTTTTCATTTCAATCTCTATGTACACCTGATGGAATTGATTATTTTCTTACTCGTTCTGTCGAAATGTTTTTCTTTCTGTTTCCCTTCCACTCTTCACAGTAGGTGAACCTTTTGTTTTGTGAAGAGGAAATGTTTTTCTTGATTTAATTCATCGTTATATTCGCCTTTCAGCTTTAACAAACTCCTATTGCAAAAGGAAGAACTAGAACAGAAACATCTCCACCTTCTTCAGATAATAGAATCAGAGAAAACTGCCAAATGGCAGTATACTCTGCAATGCGAAGACCTTGCCTCTGAAATAAAGAAACTTCGTGCAGAGGTAAATTGACGAACATTTTCCTTAGTTAGATGTCGAAAAAATTTTTCATTTTGCTGAAATACCAGATGCTGATTCTCATCATTTTAACGAATCGAATGGGACATCAGTTTTTATCCTATAGATATAGATCGTAATTTTTTTTTCCGAAATTGTAACGAGGGTATTTTCGAGATTTCTGGGAATTCTCTACATTAATTAAATTAACAAATAAATAAACAATTAAAAAGTCCCATAATGTTTCACGATTCATTAAAGTCAGTTCAGCATTTCAACATATTTATTATAAGCAACATTTCACTCAATAAATCCCAGGCCTGACGCACAGATGGCACCTCCAGTGCCATACATCTTTTTTCTCGTTAGTACCAAGTTTCAAAATATTGAAAAACATAGGAAGGAGTCTGGAGATGTTGATGGTTAAGTGACGCTACATTAAATGTTGTTCGAAAACGGATTAAAACAAGTTTCGTGTATTGATCAAATAACAATTTTTTTTTGGAAATAAATACTGTGTAGGAAATTAAAAATTTAGCTCTGAAGTGATTACCGAGGTAAAATCATGGTACAGAAAAAGAAATTTGGCTCTGAAGTGATTACCGAAGTAAAACCACTTTCAAAAGCAAAGACGAATCTTTTTGTAGAGAAAGTACTGATTATTTAGAGAAGCATTGTAGTAGAAGTAGAGATGAGCGATACCGTGATTTCTAGATCACGTTGTGAAACGTGAACGTTACTTTATGAAATCAGTGAAATTAAAGCGTGACGTGATCACTGTTTAGGTTGCTTGTTATTAATATTTGTATGAATCACCCAAACCTTAGTTCATTTATCTTTGCAACTCGAATTGGTCACTCTCATCATTCAAAGCAAAATTAATGAAAAATTATTATGTAAACATCCATTTTTCTTACGTTTTCAACTCTTTTCCTTATGTCAGATTTAGTTAGGAACGTAACAGAAGGATATCGATTTTTCAAATGTTTCCTCAAATTTTAAGAGGTGGTTTTGAAAGATAATTTCAACTTGCATAAATTACAAGTAGCATAATTTACACCAACTTTTGTGAAGGAAGCCCAAAGATTACTGGTCTTTCGCCTGTTATTATTCTTTTGCCTATTATTATTATGTCTCTGACTAGTTTTCGTTTATTTTTTATAATACAGAGTACCATTTATTGCTTCGGTCGGCAACCGAAGAATAAAATTAGAATTTAATTGCCACCACCAATTATGCAGTAATTCAGTAGTTATTATTTGTTTTTAGCAAGTATTTATTGTTTAACTAGTCCTACAAAAATACTTCCTAAAGTAGGCGAAGTTGCCTACGATGCTGGGATTGTCATAAAAAGATGCAATTATGTTAGTCGAAAAAGGTTCCGAAGCAATAAAAACATCAGACTGCCTTCATAATTTACGATTGCAACGGACGATGATATGCCCTGAAAAGATCTGTGAAATGTTCAAACTGTTATTCCGTCACGCTCTGTATTCGTTTTTCGGAACCGTGACTACCTGTGACATTCTGATATCACTGATTAAATCACAGTTCGTGAAATATCGCTCTTCTCTAAGTAGAATTATCCATGTTGAAGTCGAGCTTTTCAGAAAAAATGTGTTTTTACTAGTTAACCCTTGGACTTATTGAGTGAAGTGTTGACAGATTTGTGAAATGTGAGTGTTATAAAGAACTACAATTATCAAAACAAATACCCTACGAATTCATGATAGAATTAGTAGCCATGAATTTCTAGGTATGCATGACGAAAAACCAATAAACAGTAAATCAGAACCTTTTGTCCAATTCGAATATGTTTTTCCATTATATCGAATTGAATACATCACCACGCCAGCTATTTATTAGGCGTGTATAGCAACAACCCCAATTGACATCCTACTCTCCGCATATTGAAAATTAACACCCCGCTGCTCATTATCCTCTCAACGTCAAAATAACCGAGGTTTAATTGTTAATACCAATTATTTCTATAAAGATATTCATTCCTCCGCATATCACTACGGTAACTGTTTTACGAGTTAATTTAATTCCCCCCTGATGTGATCGGGCGTTCTATGATAGCTCGATGCGAATTATTCAGCAGCACCATTCCGGTCAATTGCCTCCAAACTGCCATATTCTGCCCTAAAATATTGATGTCGGCTTGTCAAAGTTGGCGTGATTTCGAAATTGAACGTTGGAATGTTTGAATAGTTCAAGGCAAATGATTCCGAAACTATTCAACTGTAATTGGCCAATTTAACATTAAGACATTTATCACTTCCTGAGATACTCGGGAAGTAATTGAGTTTTTTCAATCACTAAATTCACAGTTATTCGCGCTGAAGAAAGAATGGAAAGCAGTAACAATCCACCAGTCAACAAGCAGTCTGACGTCTACCCAAGATACATCCAGTTCAACAATGTCCGGCCAGTTCGCAAACCTGGACCATGATTCAATCGAAATGCGTAAAATCAAGAAAGTCCAGAGCTTCTTCCGTGGTTGGCTGTGCCGACGGAGATGGAAACAGATAGTCGAACAGTACATCAAGAGTCCTCATGCCGAAAGTATGCGAAAAAGAAACAGTCTGGTTTTCAGGATGGTGGAGGCCGAAGAAGAATATATGGAGCAGATGGAAGTGTTGGTTGCTTGTTTCTTGCGTCCTTTCAAGATGGCCGCATCGTCTAAGAAGCCGCCTTGTCTACATGAAGATGTCAATTCGATTTTCTTGAACAGTGAAACCGTTCTTTTTCTTCATCAGATTTTTCTGAAGGGATTGACTTCGAGATTGGAGAGCTGGCCTACCCTCGTCTTAGGTGAGAATGAGAACATCCTAGATTTTCACTAGGTGACATGAAAAATGAGTCAAGAAAGTATTCAGAGGAAGGCTCAAAGGTTAGCCCGGTACGACAAAATTACAAAAACTGAAAATTAATACGCCATACTTGAGAAATATATTCTCACGTGGAGCCCATTTTCTATTTGTGTCAGATTTATTCATATTCTTTGTTGTACATCGAACTACTACTCCTTTTTTATATGCTTGCATTCCTTCCATCTTTTCTACAACTATAGGGTCCCACATACTTTCGAGTATAATGCATTATTTGTGTCAGTAACGATCTCATCGGGAGATAAGATAGCTATTTTCGATACCGAAAAAACTTTCTGTCTAGGGTGAAGATATAACAAGAATGTATACATTCTCTTAGATTTTTGAAAATTCTCGTAGATCTCCCAAGACCACACCGGACTAATCGATATATTTTTCTGGCTTCATTTGAATGATCTGTAGATATATTTTTCGGGAAAAAGTTCACTACCAGAAATATTTCATTTAGTGGTAAGTAATTTATAGTTCACCTCTGAGTCGGAAAGCGTTGAACGTGCTTTTATGGAAGAACTGGACTGTAAATTATGTTGTTCAATGATTATTTGACCACTTTAGGCCTCACGCAAGTAAGGCTAGCAAGCCATAGCTGAATATAGTATCCTGAGTTAGTCAATAAGACTTCTATAGTTGTGAAACACCTAGTTTTGGGATTCACTCAATCTTTTCATCTCTTTTCGCAAAAATACAAAGAAATTGTTTACAATTCCCAAAGAATGTGTATTTGGTTTTTCGTGTGAAACTAGATGCATAAAGAGCTTGTTTCTCACTTACATGGAAACCTTCCAGGGGATCTGTTCTCCATGTTGGTTCCAATGCTGAGCATATACCAAGAATATGTTCGGAATCATCACTTCTCCCTTCAAGTGCTTACAGAATGTAAGCAATCCGCCGCTTTTACCGCCCTGCTGAGGAGACTGGAGAGTAAGCCAGCTTGTCATGGACGTACCCTTGAAACATTCCTCACATATCCAATGCACCAGGTAAGATTGATGATTTTATTAGGCCAATTGAAAGTCCCCGGTCCGATGCACAGATGGCGGTGCTAGTATTCAATCCATATGATTTTTAGTTAGTACCAACCTTCAAACGATACGTGTCCAAATTTGACAGCAGTCCGACCATTAAATTGTGAGATATTGCGTTGTGGGTGTAGCTATTTTTGTTATTTGAAAAAAGATGAAAAAAAAAAGAATTTCGTGTGCTGATAAAATATTGCTTTTTGAAGGGAAAAAATACAGTTGATTCAGAATCTTGGCTGCACCAGCAAATCAACCATCATTGATTGGTAGGCTAAGTTTGAACGTGGTGAAATGAGGCTGTCACCGACGAAAAAATTGAAATGTTTAACAAAATAATTCTGAATAACAGTAAATGTGTTTTACTATGATAGACCGTGGATTTTTCAATTGACCTGTTATTCGTTGGTGAGGTTTTATTTCCAATAATGAACGTTCGGAATCGTGGGTGATGATAGAAGGAGAAGAGGATGAGGCGATAAATTCTCCTTCGCGTGAATATGAAGTTACCCGCTTCACATTTGATATGAGAATATTGTTTGTTTGCTTTCAATATTCGAGTTTTTGAACTGTCACTTCAACAGAAAGTACTTATCTTTGTGCTGAAGTGACAGCTGGAGAAATTGAATATCAATAGCGCACAAACAATTTTCGTACTCATTTTCTAGCGATTCGAAATGTATTTTCTTTCTGGTGGCTCCTCATGTTATCGAGCGTTAAAATCGAACTTAGGTCACCTTAGAGGGCACCCGAAATAAATAATTCATCGTTTAATGGAACGTTTTCTTCATTCAATTATCTGTGGTATTTATTGGATTGGGAGGAAAGAACAAAGACATCGACAAATTAAAGGCTTAGAATTGAGACAGTTGATACTAAAATAGAAACAAAAAAATCATGCGACCGGAGGGTAGCTATCCAAAACGAAGTTCCTTCAGTCGTTTGTCAATTTGTTACATGATTCAGTGAGTAAATTTCGATTGATTGAATTGAAATACAAGGTGATTCATCTCGATGGCCTATTAAACGTTTATGGAAAACTAATCATAATTTTTTGCTGGAAATTTTCATGTTCGTGTTTGAGACAATGATATTTCTCCCTGAAATATTTTCAGACTTCTACAACTTCCGGTTATACTGGAAACATCCTACTACTTCCTTATTTCGAATGACACACCCAGTAAATTATTACATCATTAGATAACAATTTCAGCTATATGCCATACCTTGGGTAAAAACTTGACGGTTCATGAGTGGGAATGGGATTCTTATGGAAAAAATGGTGGCGATCAGAATTTTTTTCTAGAAACCCTTTTCATTTTCGATTCTGCAAATACGCAGTGCTATAACACTGTTCGCAGTTAGGATCAAACATGTACAGGGTGTTTATCAGAAGATCATGAACTTGGATAACTCAAATTCATCGAAACTGAAGATTTTCGAATAGGAACCTATATTTTTTATCATTTCAGTCGATTCTACATATAAAAAAAGGGTTACTTAAACAAACTCTATACCGAAAATGAATTCTCTGAGAGTTATCGACGAAGAACTTCAAATGAGGAAAACACCGCAAATTCTAACTGCGTGTAGTAGACTGTGACGGAAAACACAGAAAGAAACTAAAATTTGATCTTTCGATAACTTAATTTGATATTTCAAGAATCGTAATGGATTATTCCTAATTGAAAATGTATTGTCTTATGGATTCCCCAACAATTCCAACGAAAAATTAGTTATAATTCACGAAATGTGAAATTTAGTTATTCAAACATCGAAGTCACAAACTACTCCCCACAGTTTGGATAACTCTTGAAGTATTCATTTTAGGTATAGGGTTGGCTTGCGTAACTCCCCTCTTTTTTACGTTGAATCGACTGAAATAATAGAAAATATAGGTTCTGATTTGAAAATCTTGAGGTTTGATGAATTTGAGTTGTTCACGTTCATGATCTCTTCATAAACACCTTGTACATTTTTGGTCCACGCCGAAGAGAGTCTTATAAAAATAGGTTTTGGCTAAATCGAAAATGAAAAAGGTTTTTTCGAAAAAAAAACATTCTGCAAAAATATACAAAAAATTTGTTGTCGTCGCCACCATTTTTCTCGAAAGAATCCTATTAACTGATGAACCGTTGAGTTTTTATCCGAGGTATGGCATATTGAAATCAAAAAAGCTATCTAATAATTCAATAATATACTGGGTGTGTCATTTGAAATGAGGAATAGTTGTGTGTTTCCGGTATAACCGGGAGTTGTAGAGATCTAAAAATATTTTAGGGAGAAAGATCATTGTCTCAAACCCAAAATTACAAATTTCCACCACAAAATTATCATTAGTTTTCCATAAATGTCTAATAGGCCATCGCAGTGAATCACCCTGTATATCTATTTAAAAAAAAGCTCAGTCAATTAATTGTTAGTCATTAATGCAGACCTGCTTCAACAGGCACTATCGAATTCAACTGGCTTTTATCTAAATGGACTTTCATTTCTTTTCCCCTTTTTTGTTCAACTCCTTGATCAATTAGATGTAGAATGCTGTGTTTTTCCTCATTCGTTCTCTTTATACGAATATTGAATAGGAGTGTTCTCTTATGAGAAAATTGCTCCAAACTTCCTCAAAAGATGTTCTATTGCATTTGAAATATTTGTGTGAATTATAACTGGATATTCTTCCCTCCGTGTATAGATATACTAACTGACAAAACTGCAACACCAAGAAGGAGCTGTTTGATTTTAAAACATAGATATTATAGCAAGGAGTAAGAAATTGAAATTTGGAGAAAAAAATGAAGGGTTTACAATTTTTTCAATAAATTTGTTGATAATGTGTTTGTCAACCGCGATTATCTATACACTCCCCAACACGTCTCGGCATTGATGCAATAACATGGTCTATTTCTTCTTGAGGGATACTATCCCAAGCTACCTGTACTTCATGTCTCAGAGCCGCCAAAGTCCGTGGGGGCTAGGGTAAATTTCCAAGACCTTATACCCATGATATCGAAAAAGTTTGAACTAACTCTGGCAACATGAAGTCGGGCATTATCTTGCTGAAATATTGTATTCTCGAGCCGGTTAAGGTAAGGGAGAACATATGGCTCCACTTTTTCTTGAAGGTAACGCAACGCTGTCATGGTACCTCGAATAAAGACTGAAGGTGACCTTATTGCATGTGGAATAGCACCCCATTCCATAACGCCTACTGTCCGGTGTACATGACGCTCAACATCAAATTGAGGTTCACGTCTTTCTCCCCAACGTCCTTTAACCCTCCTTCGGTCATCATGTGCACCCAAGGAGAATCGAGATTCGTCAGAAAAGAGGACCTGATGCCACTCCACATTCCAATGTTGACGTTCTCTGCACCACTGTAATCGTTGCCGGCGATGCTCAACCGTCAGAGGTAACACAAGATGAGGTCGATAATACTGCAGTCCAAAAGACCTTATTCGAACAGTAACAGGATAGCCTTGTTCTCTTAACCTTTGATCAGCCAAAGATCGAGTTGTCGCATATCGGTGTCTAATGGCCATAGGTCTCAGACGTCTTTCTTGCCTACTCTTCTTCGGTTTTGGGCATTATCAAACCACGCTTGACAACATCATTCTCATAACAGGAGTTGGATTTCTGTTCGTACGGTTAGCGATTTATCGAAATAACAACTCCGCCTCCCGTAGACCAATAATTTGACCTTTTTAAAATTCACTTAGTTTGCGATAAATTCCTTGTACAGGGTGGGCAAATTTCGATGTTTTAGCACTGCAACTTTTAAACCAGAAGAGATAGACAAAATCTGATACCCACTTCTCGGTTTGAAAGTTGTAGTGCTAAACATCGAAATTTGCCCACCCTGTACAGGTGCTCTAGGCATTTTAACAACAACTAAACATCGGCGTTGGATCTCCTCGAATAACTGGTTTGTTGTAAAATTTAAAAACCTTGAAAAAAACGACTACAATATTGAAGTAACAAAAATTGTTCACTTGAAAAACCTTCACGATTTTTTTCTCCAAATTCAATCATTTACTCCTTTGCTATAGCATCTATGTTTCACCGAAAAAAAATAAAATTCAAACAGCTCATTCTGGATGTTGTGGTTTCTTTGCCAGTTAATGTATTGAAGAAATTTTGCACTTCACAGCGCGACTATTATATTCCTATTACCTGAGTTAGTTTATTTCTCATTTTAGTTTCGAAGGAACATTATCGGGAGATAATGTTCAGACACAATAGATCCTTACGAGATAGATCCATGATGGAAATGAGATGAATTGAGATTCGGGTAGCGCAGCGAAAGGCTGTGCACTATGGACTTACCCTAATACAACTGGATGCACACAGTTCTTGCTGCCTGAATCTCGATAATCGCTTGGCAAATTGTGTATTACAATAAAGATAGGGAAGGTCTTTTGTAGGAGATTTAAGGCTTTTTTTCACTAACGATTTCTCGCCACAAGAAACATCTTCCCAAAAACTTGAATATTGGAAATCTAAAGTATCGAACTCAAATATTCAATTGCGTCGAAACTTCAAACCGACATATTTATGTTACATCACGAAGACACGAATGCATAAAAAATTCAATATGAATGGTTCGAAACAAATCATGAATATTATGGTTGACCTCCCTTAAATGTAGAAAATGTGTGTAACATTATGAAGGCATTATTGGTTTCTGAACTAGAACACGAGTTAATTTTAGGTAGTGATTTTTGTAATCTCTTAGGGGTAAATATCGATTTTAAAAATAATAATTGAAATGCTCAGGCCAATGTTGTCAGTGTTTGTTCGAATATCTCTCCGAACAGGACTCGCCCGCTTTTCAGTGTAGATTCATTAACAGATAACCAGCAAATAAAACCCTCAAAAACAAACGAACCATTTCATGGCATCGATAGCGGAAATGATTTAGGAAAAACAAATAAGATACCTGCAAAAACAGGAACTCGGAACATCAACTGTTCAAACAACGGCAAATCCTGTATCTCGTTCAATGTTGGAAATATTCAACCAATATATAGATGAAATGTGGAAATTCGGAGTAAGTAAATGAACCCTCTAATAGCCTATATTGTTCACCGGTTTTGTTAGTGAAACGCAAAAAACC
Source organism: Harmonia axyridis (assembly GCF_914767665.1). NCBI lineage: Eukaryota > Metazoa > Arthropoda > Insecta > Coleoptera > Coccinellidae > Harmonia > Harmonia axyridis. The sequence goes on from NC_059508.1 coordinate 7,778,496, forward strand.
TAATCAATACCGCGTTTACTTCGACGGACGAAATAACAGTTCACGAATGGATAGAATTTGCCAAGAATTGAAAGAATTTTGAACATGTTGAGAAAAAATTTAAAGTTAGGCGATGAAATGGCTACTTTTTAGGTGGATATTGCGAAATCAAAGAATTTCATACAGATTTTTGATTAGCGATGAAGCACAAATCAACAAATCACTAGAAAAGATAAAATAGTATATTCTGAAACAAGTTGTAAAATGGGCTCCTATTCCAACACGAATGCGAAATTCGACGTATGAGTGTTGGAATTGCCTTCTGCAACGAGTATTAGACGATATATATATATAAGTTTAGTGAAATATTGTCGAAATCCAATTCAGATTATACATCCTAGTGATTTTAGTATTGTATCATGGCAGTTAGTGTGACTGTTATGAAAATTGACAGATTACGGAATTTGAATTTGAATCGTACGTTTCGAATTTTGAAATAATTTATAATTACGCATAAAATTCGTGAATTATGTCTGAAGAAATCGATTCAACAACCCATGAATCAAGAGAAACTGCGAATGAATTTGCAAATCATTTCAATGTATCCAAATTATATTATATTGACATTTGAAGTATGCTGAAATTTGATAGCATCGGAATTCGATCAGTCAAGACAACCACAAAACGAAAAATGTAACTGAAAACAATGCTGTAATGAGTTCATTAGAACACTGTTTTTAGAACTGTTATTAGGATACTGAAATAGAGTAATAATTTAAAAAAAATCACATATCTGTGTCAAACCAAATCATTTTGCTGCAAAACACGCCCATTCCCAATCCAGGTTTTCATTCAATGTTTGGTGTGATGTTTATAATAATAGATTGGTTGGTTCATAAGAGTTACCACCCTTTTTAACCGGTGAAGTTCATTTTGATTCAAAATATTTTACCTTGATGCAGCTGTTGATGTCGGTCACATGTATTTTCAACACTATGAGGCTGCACTTCATTTCGAGGCCATTTTGAACGAAACTTTTGGGAATCGTTGGACATGTAGGGGTGGACCTCTACAAGAAAGAGTTTGAGGAAAGGGAGGTGACCGAAAGAGAAAATCTATGGCGGAATCTTCCTGGTTTGTATCACTCCAAAAAGTTTCCTCGAAACTTTGACTTTACAAGATCCAAGAAGTATCTGGATCTCAGTAAGAATATGCTACACCTCCTCACTGTATTCCTCACAGGGCATTGTCGCCTTAGAAAACACCTCATGAGAATGGGTTTAACAGGAAACGACGAGTACAGATTCTGTGGGGAGGGGGGAAGAAACTCCGGATCACCTAGTGACGGATTGCCTTGCCATCGCTAGCCAACGCAAAACCAGCCTAGGACACGAAACTTATAGAAGTGAGGAGTTAGCCTCCTTGAAGCCATCCCATATATTGGAGAGCATCAGAACTCTGGAACTGAAAGGCGAGCTGTAGATCACGTTATGGAGAGAATATTTCTGTTGTGGGTCACAAAAGACCATTAGGTCACAGTGAAACGAACCTCCTTAATCAAATCTCAATCTTAATCTTAGGGGTGAATCTCATAACTGGCCTGCAAGGAGCCCCGACTTGTATCCTATTAATTATTTGAATTGGGGTTATTTGGAATCAGGAGTTTACTCAACACGAATAAACGAAAGACCTAAAAAATTTGTGAAATTAAAAAATACCGAATGCAATTTAATTTTTCAGAAAAATTTTTTTACTTTGTTGTCTGAATATTAAGGTTTGACTAGATTAGTTGAGTATCAAAATCACATGCGGAAGTTCGAAAAATACCATGATCCCTCTATTTTTTCTCCCTTATTGGAATATCCTATCAAATTTAAAAAATTTTGATATGGAGGGTGTTTTTTTTTTGGTTGAATCTTATTTACCGATTTTTCCTCGGCCAGACCTGAAAAATAAATCCAGTTGTTATGCCTGTATGAAGTTGTTGTTGTAGATAATAAGAGTACTAAATATCATGAAAATATATAGGATGGCTTGAAAATTATGGGTAATTGAATAAATTGACAAAATCAATGAAATACTTTTATGATGCGAGTAATTCAGACATGTGATTGCAAATGAGAATTGAGGGTTATCCAATGTATTCAACGTATATCTATACGGTGGTAATCAAATGTTGATAACAGAACAACAGACAAGGTTTTTTCAAAGGTGAAAGGCAAAGATATTTCATTCGCAAAGTTTTCTGGAACAAATCGCACATTCAATCAGCCCCTAACTAAATTTTCTTGAAAAATCAACGTGCTATGGGATAAATGGAAAGGAGAAAGCGTTTTTTGAACATTATTTGAAGATTTTTATTCCAAATGAAAAAAAAAAAAAGATGTGAATGGTATCATTTCATATCAATTTGTATATGTATGTGAACATATTAACCATATTGATTCACCTCGATTTCCCGGCATTAATATGAAAATGTGGAAAATCGCTCGGACCCATCAATTTCTGATTCGAAGGGGAATTACTTTTCCGTTCTTCGCATCCCCGTAACTGCAGCCCCCTAATGAGGGTGAGTACAACCCTTTGATTTTCAATAAGGATGAGGAGTGTTACGATACCTAATTTTGAAGGATCCTATCGAGTATTATCTGATCCTGAAATTTTGCTTCACAATTTTCATCGATAACAAAATGACAGGTATAAGAGTACTTACTACGTACTAAACAACTCTGAAATGTGTCGGATACTAATAATATTCTCGAGATGAATTTCACTTTGCCTCTCTCACTATTTTCGCTGTTATTTCATTATCGATGGATATTTTGAAGCGAAATTTTAGGGTCAGATAGTACTCGATACGATCTTCAAAATTTGTTATCGCAACACTCTCATCTCTATTCAAATCCAAGGGATTGTGCTCACGCCACTTAGGGAGTTGAAGTTACGGTGATGAAAAAAGTGGAAAGTTTTACCCCCTCGAATCAAAAATTGACGGGTCTAAGTAATTTCCCACATTTTCATTTTGAAGTAGAAAAATCGATATTATATAAAATTTTCGTTCGACAACCCTGTACATTTTTACATTGGATTTAAGATCAGCATTATGCTAAATCCCTTTGGACGAAAGTTCCAAAAAAACTCAGATGAACGTTCCAGGTAGAGGTTTCGTTTCAAGCGATTATTCTCCTGGAAAAAATTTATTATGCAGTGACATCCATTGCTATAAACTCAGTTTTGATTTAGTTGATGAAATAATTCATCCCCATCGAAAGATGTATTAATAATGATGAATTTAATACATGCTTGTTATTTCATACCCAAAACTTTCAAAAGTGAAAGTATTGAATCAAAATTTCGTCAAAATGAACTGTTAATTTATAAATATATCTTAAAAATTCTTCTACTGGTTTTCATTTGAAAAGGAGGGAGAACAACTGTTTTTTGAATTGCACATAATTTGATGATAGAGGCAACTTGTTGAAGTATTTCGAGTATGATGTGTTTTGGGTGTATCTTCCCTAAAATCATGTCACTTCTGATGGAGAAACAGTAGACATTCTTGAATGTAGATCGCTGGGTCTGGCAGAATCCTATTCTCCCGTAACCTCCCTCTGCATGTCTATAATGGCTTAATGTTCAGCATCATCCTTTAGATTGTTTTTTGCATAACCATGACATAATATAGTTTTTTTGAGGAATTATAAAATAAGATGCCGTAAATGGTTATTCTTTGAAACAATTGGTTCAAATGTTTTGGCTTCAATGATGATCTTCTTACCATCTGCAAATCTCACATTGTAACAGGCCAATTTCAAAGTCCCTGGTCTACCATAGTGAAACACATTTTCTTGGCAAAATTCGATTTTATTATTCACAATAGTTGCCTTTAAAGGGGATACAGCGATTTGTCTTTCGCTTCAAAATAGGCCTCAATTTCGGTGATCACTTCTTGATTGGCGCTAAATTTCTTTCCAGCGAGCATTTTTTTTTATGTCAGAGAACAGGAAAAAGTCGCTGGGGCCCGATCTGGCGAATACGGTGGATCCAGAAGCAATTTGAAGCCCAATTCATGCAATTCTTCCATTGTTTTTATTGATTTGTGACAATGGCATTGTCTTGATGAAAAAGCAACTTTTTTTCTCCAAATGGGGCCGTTTTTCAACGATCTCATCCTTCAAACCATCCAATTACGCTATATAATAATCGCAGTTGATGGTCTGGCCTTTTTGGATGTCATCAATGAATATTAAACGTTGCGCATCCCAGAATATTGATGCCATAACCTTGCCAGCTGAATGTTGTGTTCTTCCTCGCTTTGGATTCGGTTCAACGTCACAACGTGTGCAGTTGTCGATTGGACTCCGGAGTGGAATGATGGAGCCATGTTTCATCCGTTGTCACATATCGACGCAAAAATTCAGGTTTATTGCACTTAAACAGATTCAAACACTGTTCAGAATCATTAACACGTTGTTGCATTTGATAAATTGTGAGCTAGCGCGGCAACCATTTTGCACACAGCTTTCGCATGTACACTGCGTTCGCCGTCTTCGGTGCACATTTCACCACGCTTAAACTTCGCATACCTATCAATGATGGTGATTTTCCTAGTGCATATCCCGGAAACTCTCCATCAATCCAAGATTTTGCTTCAACTGTATTTTTTCCTTCAAAAAGCAATATTTTATCAGCGCACGAAATTCTTTCTTTTCCATCTTTTTTCAAATAACAAAAGTGGCTACACTCACAACACAATATCTCATAAACTAATGGTCGGACTGCTGTCAAATTTTGACACGTAACGTTTGAAGGTTGGTACTAACAAAAAATCATATGGATTTAATACTAGCGCCGCCATCTGTACATCGGACCAGGGACTATTCAATTGGTCTAATATGAGTACTCTTTTATGTCATTAAAATCGATAGAGAAAAAATTATTGGGCCTAAAATACTCCCTTTAGGTAATCCTGAAGTAGCATTCATTATATCTAACATTTCAATTTCTTCACCATTTCGTAAAGTTGTCATCTGTATGTTTTGCAGAGTTGGCTGAATGCATGTTAAAAACATTAGCGACTGTCTTCATACTATATTCCACGTCTTACACACTTATCATACATTACCAAAAAGGCCTGATAGTCGTCAAAAAGGCTTATTCTTGCATATCCTAACCGATATGGATTCGTTCTTGCGTAGCTCTTAATGTATCCGAATTCGAGGGACCAACTGAATACAAATATCAGCTTATATTCTCGTCTCCTTGTTATTTTCAGGTTCCACGATATATCATTACCCTTCACGAATTGCTGGCGCACACGCCACACGATCACGTGGAGAGAAAGAGTCTGCAGAATGCGAGACAGCAATTGGAGGACTTGTCCCGCCAGATGCACGACGAGGTAAGCCATAGGTTAAGGGCCTTCAGCAATTTGCTCATTTTGATTTTTCTGATGATACTCGATCTATGTCAACGAAAAAGTCGTTTTTAACTTTTTGTGGCTGGGATCAGGTTGACAAGCATTATTAAATAACGTCGAATAATGAAATGGTCTATTGTTAAATTTTTTTCACAAACAATTGTCAGGGATATAAGAAAGATATATTTTTTTCTTAATTCACGAAAGAAGAAATTGAAAAATTTTCTTTTTTTTTTTTTGAACAATTTCTTAATGATATCCATTGATTTCCAGCAAATATGTATTGTGTAACTAAAGGGTGTTTTTTTTAGAGCTATAAAATTTTAAATTGCAATAAAACAACTATGGATTATTCGATTGACATGAATTTTATTTATCCGCGAGATAATCTTGTGGCATTACATTTTAAATATGATTTCTGGCATATGACCGCCACGGCTGGCTCGGATGTAGTCCAATCTGGACGTCCAATTTTCGATTACTTTTTCCAACATTTGTGGCGGTATATCGGCAATTACACGGCGAATGTTGTCTTTCAACTGGTCAAGGGTTTGTGGCTTATTCGCATAGACCAATGACTTTACATAGACCCACAGAAAGTAGTCTAGCGGTGTTAAATCACAAGATCTTGGAGGCCAATTCACAGGTCCAAAACGTGAAATTAGGCGGTCACCAAACGTGTCTTTCAATAAATCGATTGTGTCACGAGCTGTGTGACATGTTGCGCCGTCTTGTAGGAACCACAGCCCCTGGACATCATGGTTGTTCAATTCAGGAATGGAAGAGTAATCATGGCTCTATACCGATCACCATTGACTGTAACGTTCTGGCCATCATCGTTTTTGAAGAAGTACGGACCAATGATTCCACCAGCCAATAAAGCGCACCAAACAGTCAGTTTTTCTGGATGTAACGGTGTTTCGACATACACTTGAGGATCAGCTTCACTCCAAATGCGGCAGTTTTGTTTTTTGACGAAGCCATTCAACCAGAAGTGCGCTTCATCGCTAAACAAAATAAAATGGACGTAGTGCGCGATACGTATTCCGCACAGAACCATTATTTTCGAAATAAAACTGCACTATTTGCAAGCGTTGTTTAGGCGTGATTCTATTCATGATGAATTGCCAAACCAAACTGAGAATAAATCACTTGACAGCTGTTAAATCGGTCGCCATCTTGAATAGTAATGCCAACTTAAAGTTATATACTTCGAAAAAAAACACCCGTTATATTGGTACACAAGCCGTACTATTCGACTCTTTCATAAATTCGCTTTTTTAGAACGACAGTAAAAATTTGGGGTTATACAGGGTGAGTCACTGGGATGGCCTATTAGATGTTTATGGAAAACTTATTAGAATTTTGAGCTGCGAATTTGCCTATTGGGGTCTGAGACGAGGATCTTTCCTCCTAAAATATTTTCCTATCTCTACAACTTCCGGTTTTACCGGAAACAGACTACTACTTCCTAATTTCAAATGGCACACCTAGTATATTATTGCATCATTAGATTAGATTTTGCTGACAATTTCGGTAATACGCCATACCTTGGGTAAAAACTCAACGGTCCATGAGTTAATGGGATTCTTATGAAAAAAATGGTGGCGATGGGGATACACATTTTTTTTAATGATTCGGCAGAAAAAGCTTTTTTCGAAATGATTTTTTCTTTTTCTATAATACCTTGCATTATAGGACTGTTTGCGGTTTGGTCCAAAAATGTACATGGTGTTCATAAGAAGATCATGACTTTAGCCATCCCGATGAATCACCCTGTATTCATATAAAATTATGCCGACCCAAGAAGTGGAGCTTGATATTTAACTTTTATCCGCAACTTGAATTTCAACCTTCGTTTTTTCCTTAACTAACTTCTTCGGGTGAAGTTTATTACTAATCTTTTCGAACAAACGCAATTTCAAGTTTCGACGTGAAAAATACAGAATAATACAAAATTCAATCGGGAGTCATGTTTGAAGGAAAGCATTAATTGTTGATCGTCATTGATCAATCTTTCAAAAAATTTTTGTTTAGGTTTCAGAAACGGAAAATTTGAGGAAGAATCTGGCAGTTGAAAGAATGATTGTAGAAGGCTGCGATATTTTGTTAGATGTGAATCAGGTGTTTGTGAGACAAGGTAAATATGATTTTTCAATTCTTAAACCTTCGCTGATAGGAAATATCATTTTCGATATATTCTGGGGGTTGTAACGATCTATATCTATGGAAGAACGTCAAAGTATCGAATTGATTTGGCGAACAAGATTTCAGAAAGGTTCAAAAACTACAGAGCAATTTTTTTTGAATGATTTTTGTTTTCTCACAAAAAAGTGGTAAATAACATTGCGATGAAATAAATCTTCATTCTAAGTTGCCATGGCATATCTCAACTTGAAAAATTCCGAATTCAGATTTGTGTTGAGAATACTGAATTTAGTAAATTGAAGCATAGGTCTTCATGCCAGATTTTAAGTGCCAATTATTCTACTTGATAAGATTTCGAACGAGCGTGCAAAAACTATTGACCTATGTCAGTGCTATCCAAATTTTTTTCAATTTTCACCGTATAATGAGTTGTTTTGCAGTGCAACCCCAAGAATCCATCGGAAGTTCTTGACTCAACTGTTGAGAAAGCCTGTAGGTATATAGATATTTCTTTTTAAGGTTCGTTGATACAATTACCCGGTGAAAAATCGAAAACGTCAAGGAGTAAGCTGAATTTCAAAAGCGACAGAGAATACTTGAGGCAATGTTTCCTCTTCTCTAATCATCTAATTATAGCAACAAGGTATGACTTCAATTCAATTTGCAGTATTGTATTCAATCTTTTCGAGAGATATCAGAATTATCCCGAGTAGGATTAGGACATTAATGGAATTTCTTCAGATTCTGTGGAATGTTGTCAGTTGGTTGAACACGGTATTTCGTATATAGCCTGATAGAATTGTTGGGACAATAAATTTCAAATTTCAATTATCTCTTGTTTTAATCTCATTATGAACTGAGATCTCTCATGATGAAAAATATTTATGATTGAGTATCCTTGAGATCTCTTCACTTTTCCATTGGGTGAATGATTTGAAAGGAAATTCCGTAGCTTCGGTTTCAGAATGTGCATTGAAAATATCTATATGAAAAACTTTCTGAAGGTATTCATAACAGAATAAACTCTTCCGCCTTTTCAGGGTGTCCCAAATTCGATGCTCACTGAAAACATCTCGAAAACCATAAGACAGAGGAAAAATCTTCAAGGACACCGGCGATCTCTTTTTTCGAATTTATAAGATATCAGACCGTTATTATCGTGCTTCGTTCTCGAGTAGTTAATTTCTATATTCTCTCACGAGTTCAAGTATTTTTCGAATATCTCGAACAGAACCTAAGATATAGCGAAATGTTTGTAACTCGAGAACGAAGCAAAATATTTATGAACAGATTACAGGTATCATTTCCAAAGAAGATATAAAGGGTCCTTGAGGAATTTTTTTATACTTCTCGAGGTGCTCTCGGGGAGCATCGAATGTGGGACACCCTGTACTTCTCTATCGAGTGTTATACATTGAATTAAGTTTTCTGGTACTTTTATCGAGTAATAAAAGTTTCTTGATATGAATAACTCAACAAGACCTTCCACGGATACCTGAAATTTCATCCATTGATAATACGAGTAACCTATACAGGGTGTTACGAGAGTGACTAGCCACAGCCAAGTGGTGAATGCAGGTCATCCAGGCCTTTCAGAAATGTAGCTTGTTTTCTATCCTAAGACTGGTAGTTTGGGACATACAGGGTGATTCATGCAAATTGGCCTAAATTTCTGATCAACAGTCCGATTTTGTTCAAACTTTGTGGGTTTATTTACTTCACACAGGCCTTCAAAACGATAAATGTCATTTTAATATTTCCAAGGCAATACTCAGATTATTGGATTTTTCCTTTAGACTTCTGAATCTATATTTTTACACGTTTTAAAGAATAATCGTTATTGGCGTGAAAAAATACATAATTCCGTCTAATTAATTCAATTTTCACTTTGAATGTAGTAGCAAACGAAAGAATTCATGTGTTATGTAACTTTTTTGAAATACGGTCCTGTTTTTATTCCTTTTGTGTCAATATTTGATGTAATCTGATGATTTTTCAGATTTTATAGCTTCTGTTCAACAACCCTCAGCACCTACTGATTGTTGTAACAAGCTGCTTGAAATATCAATCAGAAATTTGCTTGATGAAACTGCGAATTCTTTCGAAACTAGATTTTAAATTCAAAAATGACGTTACTCATCTCGATAAATGTAAAAACTCAATAATCTGAGTACTGCCCTGAAAATATTGAAATTACATTAATCGTTTTGAAGGGCTGCGTGGAGTGAATGAACCCACAAATTTTGAACAAAATCGTACTGCTGATTCCCAAGTTATGGAGATCCAAAAATTTAGACCAATTTGCATGAATCACCCTGTATCTCTGAAACTAACAGTCTTAGGATACAAAACAAGCTAATTTTCTGAGAGGCCTGGATGACATGCATTCACCACTAGGCTATGGCCATGTTACACGTTGTAGATATTTGTTTACATTCCAGTATAGGAACTTTAGCAAACAATTCATTAATAATTTCTGCCAAATGTATTCTCAAATTGAGGAAAATATCAGTTCTCATAAAGAATTCTTAATTTTGTTCGGACAGAACTTCAAATGGTAAATTACATCTAGTACCAGATATCGGAAAGATACCATTGGCTGATTCTTTACTGATCGAAGATCCTAGTGAAACTCAAGAAGATGAGGGTGAGTACATATTTGAGATTTTTTGTCGGATATTGATTAAAATTTACTACAATCCCCATTCAAGTGTACCGAAATATTGCTTGTGAATGGAGTTAATGAATTAAACTATATCCGTTCAACAAAGTTGGATAATCCCAGATATTCTAGTCGAGGCAACTTTCAACTAAAGTTTAGCCTAAAACTCTGGTAGGCATCTTTAGAGGATTATCGAAGTTACGAGGGCGGTTTGATAAATCCGTGACTTTTTGAATAAAACAAATTTTTTTTCAACGAAAAAACATTCTATTTTTCTACATGATCACCTTTCAGCTCGATATATTTAGTGCAGCGTTTTTCTAATTTTTTATTCCCTCCAAATAATAGGTTTTCTCGAGGCTCTCAAAATATGCGTTCGTTTCGGTAATGACTTCTTCATTCGACTCAAATCTCTTACCGCCAAGACATTTCTTGAGATTTGGAAACAGAAAATAGTCGCAGGGGAATAAATCTGAAGAATAAGCTGGATTAGGTAGCAGTTCGTAGAGCAATTCGTGGATTTTGTCAATCGTGATTAGACAAGTGTGCATACGTGCAATGTCTTGATGGAACAGCACTTTTTTCTTCGCTAAATCCAGCCGTTTTCGCTTCAAATCAACGTCGAATCTGTTCAAAAGCTTTGAATAATATTCGCCGTTGATCGTTTTACCTTTCTCGAGGTACTCAATGTGAATGACACCGCGTGCACAAAAAACTGTGACCTTGTTGGCTGACAGACTCTGTTTTGCCTTCTTTGGTCCACATTCACCCCCTGCAACCCACTGTTTCGATTGTTCTTTGGCCTCTGGAGTGTTGTGATGGATCCATGTTTTGTCCACAGTAACAAAACGGCGCAAAAACTCCTTTGGATTACGGCTGAACATCGCTAAACACTTTTTTGAAGTGGTCACACGATTGCGCTTATGGTCGAGTGTGAGCAATCGCGGCACCCATCTCGCGTAAAGTTTTTTCATTTCCAAATATGATATCATATCATTTCATGGATTTTATCGACGATTTCCGGGGTGATCACTTTTTTTGGGCGACCTGAACGTTCGGCGTCACTAGTGCTGGTACCTGCTGTAAACCATTTTTTTACCATTCAAATTGATGGTGACGAGTCCACGTAATATTTATCAAGCCTTTCCTTAGTTTCAGTGATAGATTTTTTATGTAAAAATAATGCTTAATTAGCACATGGAATTCACTTTATTACATTTTCTAAAAATTCACGAGGTGGTTTGCTTTGAACGGCTGTAAAACAGCACCTGCACGTCGTAACTTCCTAAAAATTAGAATGTTGCCCACCCATAGATCACAGATGACGGAGAAACTATTGCATTGGAAGTAACTGCTCGGGAAATTCAAAAAGTCACTGACTTATCAAACCGCCCTCGTATATTGTACTAAACGTTAGGTAAAGATCCGAGTATATCACCGTTAGAATTCCCGGAATTATACAGATTGTTTATTAGAAAACGGAAAAACTTGAACAATGAATAGTGGACACCGAGGTGGTTCTAGATCCTACCCCATTCATTGGGTCTGACCTCTTTGGTTACTGAAATACGGGGAGATTCATGAATTTTGCTCATTTCTTTCTGAAGTAATTACAAGCGAAGAAACCAGTATGTTTTCTCTATGTTTGACACACATATTTTTCATTCAAAGTTTGAATGAATCACTCAATGATCACAAGAATAATTCAGGCCCGGATCAACAAAAAATTCTGGAACGAATTTATATTTGAAACAATTATATATCGCAATTTTGAAAATCTATTTTTAGATTTGACAAAACCACAAAAAACCGAACAGAATCGCGTAATCAAAATTTCCGCGTAAAAAGTTTTTCTACAAATTGGATCTCAAACAGTGGTTATAAATCACTTTTGGTAATAAATTATTGAAGCAATCGATTTCTTTGTTATTTCAAAATTGCTAACTATTATTGAATACATAACGCAAACCCAATAAACAGGGTAAATTTGAAACCACCTCGGTGTCCTCTATTCACTGTTCACGTTTTTCCGTTTACCAATAAAACACCCTGTATAACTCTCTTTAGCAATTCTGCGGTGGTATGTTATCAATTCTTTCAACAAGTTCCCAGGTGCTCATTTTTCTCGGATGTGGACAGCAAAGAGATCATTTTTTGATATATAACATACAACAGGCTTCACTTGTACCGGTTTTTCGGTCATTCCAAATCAATTTATTTCGTTGGTGTGACATAACTAGAACGTTAACGTTTCTTTATACAGGGTTCTGCAATAGTGCGTTAGGCTTCCATAGCTGCCAAACCAGACGTTTTAAGAATTTAGTTGAAAAGCATTCCCTTTGTACTTTCAATTCTGCATCTCTGGAAAATATTTTCTTATATAAAGGGTGTTCCCAAAAAATTATTCAATAAATGAGTGATTTTTTAAATGGAAAACCTCTTATATTTTTGCATATTTTCAGTGCTCTTCAATACCTCTATCATGATGCAAAATATTAGGGATATTTCTCCAACTGCACGGATCTTATTCAGAAAAAACTGCAAAATTTCGACGAAACAAGAAGCGATAGAAACATGAATTTGATCAGAATTTCTTTTAACTTAAGAATTTGCCTAGTCATCGTTGCTAAATGATCAACTTCTCTTATACAGGGTGTCCATTATCAATGTCCAAATATGAATAATTTAAAATTGTTTTTTCTCGAGAGTTTCAAATATAACACCCTGTATTTTTTTTCATGATGATGTACACAGTTTGACACCTTACATTTTTTCAGAAGTAACCAAAGGGCTAAGAACACCCTGTATATCAGAAAATAATTTCCAGAGATGCAGAATCCAAAGTACAAAGGGAATGATTTTCAACTAAATTTCTTAAACGTATGGTTTGACAGCTATAAAAGCCTAACACACTATTGCAGGACCCTGTATACTTAAATATACACAGTGTCCGTAAAGTATGGAAAAAATTCATTTTTAGCTAAACAGACCATTTTAAGAAATAATCCTGAAACACGTCGATTTTTTATTTCAATTTACCGTATTTTAAAATAACAATCTAATATACAGGGTGAATTACTTTCGAGTAATGACGTCACCGTCATCTTTTTAAATGGAACACCCCCATTTAGTTTCAATTTTCCGATTATTCTAGCTGAGCTGATTCCAGAAATGTATCACTTGTTGATTCCAATTGGTACAGGGTGGACAAAAATACAATAGTTTTGTGTGCTCATAAAGTAACGCGTAACATTCTTTATTAGTTGAATTAACAATATTATCAAAAATACTTATTGTCTAGCGGCTATAAAAAAATAATGACATTTCACAAAAAACTAGACGACTATGTTTTTGTAAATTGATGAGAAATAATTTCTTTCATATTCTGTCTGCTAGACCACAAGTACCAAACTTGTTTGGAAACAGCTCATTTTTATTAATCTAAAAATGTAACAAACTACAGGGTGTTACATTCAAACCAATTGCCGCTAGACAATAAGTATTTTTGATGATATTATTAATTTTTCTAATAAAGATTGTTACGCGTTACTTTATGAGCACACACAAAACTATCGTATTTTTGTCCACCTTGTACCAATTGGAATCAACATGTGATACATTTTTGGAATCAGCTCAGCTAGAGTTATCGGAAAATTGAAACAAAATGGAGGTGTTCCATTTAAAAAAAAATGAAGATTATTATTTTGAAATACGGTAAATTAAAATAAAAAATCGACGAGTTTCAGGACTATTTCTTAAAATAGTCTGTTTAGCTAAAAATGAATTTGTTCCATAATTTACGGACACACTGTATAAGAAAAAGTGATCAATGATATTATTTCAATAGAATGTCGTTATTTTGATATCGCATAGACTAAGAGACTCAGCTTTTTTCTAATTCCTCAAATGCCCCATTTGAGCAGAAATTGGACAAAAAAAAGTTTTTGAATGCATCGATTTGATTAATACAAACAAGTCATATTGGTGCACATTCAGTTATAAAACAAAAGTGATTGAAAAAGCAGAAACAATTTTCAAGGATCCATCTTCGGTGAAATTGAAATTGATCGATAGCGCAATCTGTGGAAGAGGAAAACAGGATTTCAAAAAATTCGTGCTACCAAATATCTACTTAATATTTTTTGGTTACCTCATATTGATACACTGCTTCAGATGCGAACCGAACTTTAATTCCTATAATTCCATTGAGTATATCCTTTGTTCCAGCATCCGTATGCTCAGTTTCAAGTCAATCCTCTAGTATGAGTGAAACATCTGGAGCAAATCTACAGAACAGAGACTTCAAAATATTCGTAGAACAAAAAACGGGAAATACTTCTCAACAGGTACGATCTCGAGCGAACATAACAGAATTTTTAAAACCGTTGTTCGATATTTTCAGCTTGTGGTGCATCTTCTGGCGTCGTCGCAACAAGAAAAAGCCGCCTGGATCTCGGACATAAGTCAATGTTTGGACAACGTTCAGTTCAATGACATAATCAGACCAACAGCGTTATCGGACAACTCCTCGATATCGCTGCCTCAGTGTTTGAAAAACGATCCAAAGTTATTCAAAGATGAGGCCGATATTCGTTTCAGCAGAACGCTGAACTCCTGTAAAGTTCCGCAGATAAGATATGCAACTCCTGAAAGGCTCCTGCAGCGCCTAACCGGTAAAAAACCAATTGGAAAATAATGTCTGTCGTGTCTGTCACATCGTTCATTGCTCTCTGTATCATTGTGGATTTCATTTTGTCATTTTTTCAATTGTTATGCATGATAACCTATTCCTGCACAATCTTTGAAGGTACTTTGGCACGATATTGCAGATATTCATTAAACATCAAGATTCCTTTCAGATCTCCGTTTTCTATCCATCGACTTCTTGAATACTTTTCTGTTAACTTACCGCGTTTTCACTGATGGAGTCACCGTTTTGGAGGCTTTGAAGAGAGTGTTCTACAGTAACGAACCAGAACCTCAGGGTTCCGTTATGTCTTTGGAGAAAGACGATCATACTCTACACTTGTTCGACGATCGAAGAAGAAGTAGTGTCTCGCCTAGAAGAACAAGTGGGGCGAGCTCTGTATCCGGTTACGGATCAGAAATGAGCGAGAGGGATAGATCGCTTAGCTACGACTCGCAAGGACACAGACACTGGAGGTCCACCTTGGCTAAATGTAAGTCCAACGCTCATAATGCTTCCACTCCCTCATATTATTTTTCCTCCAGACGAAGAAGAAAAAATTCAAGAAACTCCCACCCAACCAAAAATTACCAGGCAATTAAGTCCAACCAAATCTGCCCAGAAAACGAGTGATAGACTGTCTCCTCCATCGCAAAAAATGGTATCGATAAGAGTGGAGAAATCCAAGGATACCGACACTCGTCATCTCACCATTCCCAGTAAAGTTGCTGCATCCAGTAGCAGTGATACTTTAACAGGTATGAGTGTATATCATCATGTATAACATGAATCTAAAATACCCTTTTTCAGAGGCAACTGTTTTGAGTGCACCTTGTTCTCCTAGCAATCTGAGTTCAGTTACTCTGGTTGCTTCATCGCCGTCAGATTCTAATAATGCCCATGAAGTTGGCGGGAGTGTATCACCTCGGTCACCATCTCAACCGAAAGAACCTCCAATAGTCAAAGAACCGCCACCGGTTGTTAGAGAAAAAGCACCAAAAGGTGATGTTCAGAGGAAAACCTCCGCTGCCAAACATGAAGGACCAGTTGATAAAAGATTGGAACGTTGTATATCTGAAGATTCGGAAGGTGAGCCGAGTGAGTTTTTTGTGTTTCTGGAGAAGCTTCACGGTAATTTTTAAATATTGTTTCAGAAACGCAAGAAGATTTGACTCTATTTTATAGTACGGTGCATAGAGCGTCGACTAGTTCTTCTAGATCTGCAAGTATTTCCACTGCTACCAGTGCAGCCCTACACGTAAGTTCAATAAAAATGCTTATGATTTCAATAAACTTATTTCCCATGCCAGAGCTATTATGGTATAAGGAGGTCAATGCAAGAAGGAGATGCAACATCCACTACTCGTTCAAGCTTTCAACATGAATCCCCACAGAAACCAAGTAAGGCTGGAGTTGTCATCACATCATTCAGACAGTCTAAAAGAAGGTAAATTCAAAGACTGATGTTTGTCTTGATAACCACTTATATTCCTCTTTTCATCTTATAGAAGCAGCACTTCAAGTGCTGCCGCGGCTTTCGCTATAGCAGTTTCTGGATCTAGCAATCCTCGGGATATATCTCCTGGCAAACCGAAAGAACCAGTTCATGATGAATTCGCAGAGAGGGCCCGTTATAAGGAAAATATTATATCAACTGCTTGCACCATGAGAGTTCTCAATGTTTTAAGGTAATATTACACGAATTAATGGAAATAACTTGATTTCTATGAGTTTGTTCTATCATCTTTGACAAAATATGTGAAAAAGTATACAAGATCTTCTTTCACGAATTCCATGACGTAATGTAGAAAATCAATATTTTCCGCGTACCAAACGCCATCTACCTAATAACGGGTCTGTTATCAGAATGGAGTGGAAATAGAAAGAGAAACCATTCCCTAGTGGATATTGAATAACAAAGGGGAGCATTATTGATTTACGGAAACATTTCAAACCCTTAAAGGATTCTGTAAATGAAGTAAACTGGTACTGTGGAAAATAGAGTCGAATTATTGATGATAGGTTGAAGTATCCTTTCTATTATTGATGCGGAATGTCTTTCATCACCGCCGTTTATGAAGAATTCAGTAATGGCGTAGGTATAAAGTTTGTGAAGTTACTTTTCGAAGGTTTCTAACTGACTAGTATGAATTCAGCCGAAATTAGGAAACTGCGAATGTGAAAAATCGATATGAATTCTTGATGTCAACAAAACTCCGAGGTTACAGGATTATTTTCGTCATGTCAGCAGTTCATGAAGATTTCAGTAATAATATATGGTGTTGTGAAGTTTTCTCATAAAGTATTCTAACTAAAACAAAGAATTTGGGTGAAATGAGAGAACTGTAGATGTGTTACATTATTGATGATTACCGAATCCGAGGTAGCAGGTTGACTTTTGTCGTTGACCAGAAGAGATACATCCCATCACAATCGTTCGGGAAGAATTTTCACATATTGTGAGAGTTGCATAAACTTTTCAGGCCATGTTTCCTTTGAAATTTTTCCAATACATACGTATCACTTTACGAAGTGAAATTGTTATTGTTGTATTTCGATAGAAAGTGGTATATTCATGATGGAAAATTTTTAAGGCACTGGATTTCAAAGCATCCCCAGGATTTCGAGAATGATCCTCGATTGAAGACTATGACGATTGAGTTTTTGGACGATATTATATACAGTCCCAATTTACTTCCTGCTGAACACAAATCTGCAGCCCAATTATTGAGACTCTTGAGCAAAGAGGAAGGTGATGGCTCTAAAGTCGATATAAAAAAAATATTAACAGCGCCCTCTGTAAGTATTTCTATTGCCACAGAATCGAATTAATTCTTCTTGTTTGAAAAAAGCATCCATTTTTGTAGTGTCATACTGAAATTTGAATTGTTTTCAGCATCCAACCAAGGAGAGTATCGAAACCCTTTCTGCCCTAGAAATAGCAGAGCAACTGACTTATATAGACCATCAAATATTTATAGCTATTTCAAGCGAGTGAGTTCAGATTTTCAATAACAACGAATTGAAGATTCATTACAAACAAGAAATTTTTTGATTCGCTATTGAAATATTTCAGAGAGTTCCTCGGTCAAGCATGGATGAAAAATGACAAGAGAATTAAAGCTCCTCACATACTGATGATGACAAAAAGATTCAATGATGTATCAAGACTGGTTGCTTCAGAAATTATAAAGAGGAATCTAATAAGTACTAGAGTTATTGCTATAGAGAAATGGGCGGCTGTTGCTGACATATGTAGATGTCTTCATAATTTCAATGGCGTACTGCAGATTTGCTCAGCCTTCACCAACAGTTCAGTTTACAGGCTTAAAAAGACTTGGGATAAAGTATCGAAAACTGTGAGTGATATTTCATCAGTTCTCAAGACTATCATAGCGAAATTTTTCTTTTTTTTACCAATTCAGCAACTCAAAGGTGATGATTCCTTTATGAGCACTTATTCTAGTGTGTCTGGTTTTAGGAAAAAAACCTCAGCTATCTCTCTCAATACTCACTCTCATAATTTATCTTCAATTCATCTACTAATTTTTTTATCTCAATGAAGACGCTAGAGATTCACATTTGAGTCATTACCGGAATCAATAACGATTTTTTTCAATATAAAGAAATTGTGTTTTAGGGTCGTTATTGTTTTTGGGTCAATCAAAGTTTTGGTAGGTTTATTTTGACTTACTTCGTTTTTTATCACACCAATAGATGGGTTGACTATATTGAAAGAATTCTTGCCCTGCTAACTCAAACTTTTTGTCATTATTACAGAAAGAAAACTATTAAGACAGAAAAATTGGAGAATATTACATTACCTCTTGAGCTGAACATACATACATTTCCAAGTATTTGGAGTGATATATACAGATTTTTAATCAATTAATGATGGTGTATTTTGATATAGAGAATTCCTCAATTAATTTCATAAGGTATGGGATCGTATGAGTCAAGTGGTTGATGGTGGAAATCCTTAATCGTAAATTTAGTATACAGGGTAATTTATTGGTAAATGAGAGGAAGCTAAGGGCAGATAGAGGACATTGAGGCAAGTGAGAGTAGCCTATATTTGAAGGATCTCTCTCTCTCTTTATAATTATGATACAGAGTGTTTCATCTATTTTGTCAATTTCGTCAATCACCCATAACATTGAAACAACGATATATATTGTCATGATATTTGGTACGTTTATTCTCTGCAAGAACTACTTCATTCAGACATAGCAACTGCATTTTTTTCAGTTACGGCCTAGGAAAAATTGATAAATAAGATTCAACTCAAAAAAACACCCTGTACATCCAAATTTCTTGAATTTGATAGGATATTCGATTAAAGGACAAAAAAATTTTCGAATTTTCTCTGCGATTCTAATATTCAATTAATCTAGTAGTGATAGGAAAAGTTCAGAAGTTAGAGTTAGCCGATGAAATTGCTCAACTAGTGTTTATGTGGATATTGCGAAATCAAAGAATTTCATACAGATGAAGCACGAATCAACAGAGATGGTGTAAATAATTTTAAAAAATCACATGTCTGTGTCTAACCAAATCCTTTTGTTTTCATTCAATGTATTCAATTTATCAATTTTTCCTAAGTCAGACCTGAAAAATAAATTCAGGTGCTTTGTCAGTATGAAGTAGTTGTTGTAGATAATAAACGTACCAAATAACATGAAATATATAGGGAGGTTTGAAAGTTATGGGTAATTGAAGAAATTGACAAAATCAATAAAAAACTATATATTGATTATAAAGAGAGAGATGTTCATTTTGATATTTATAATGCCAGTAATTCAGACATGTGATTGCAAATGAGAAGTGCATTTAATCTCAAGTCTCAAGTTGAAAAAATAGGCCGTTTTTGGTAAATGGTAGGTATCATTCAATATTAATTTGTATATGTATGTGAACTTATTATACCATATTGAATTTTCACTTTGACTGAAACCTAGCTCCATTTATAACACATTTGCACATTCCTGTATCGTCGCTTAGCAAAAGAAAAATTTGTCTGAGAAAAATATGAAAACGTCTGTTCCAAATTCTCGCTCTTTGTATTGTTCCGAGAAGCTTCGATAAAATTGTCAATTTTCAATATTGATGCAATATGAACGACTAAAGTCTTGTCTTTGTCTGTCTTTGAACCAGGGCTTGAAATGAGAAGCATTTGAACCTAGTCCTAATCCCGCTTCACAAAAAAACTCGTAATGAATTATTCATTTTCAGACCAAACAGACGATTGACAAACTACAGAATATAGTTTCATCTGATGGCAGATTCAGATCACTGAGAGATGCCCTACATAGATGCGACCCTCCTTGCATCCCTTACCTTGGAATGTATCTCACAGACCTTTCCTTCATTGAGGAGGGAACTCCAAATTTCACAGCCGAGAACCTACTCAATTTCTCTAAAATGAGAATGGTGAAATACCGATTAGTTATCAAGATTAATATAATTTTTCTAATATTCTCATTTTCAGATTGCTCATGTCATAAGAGAAATAAGACACTTCCAATTAACATCTTACAAGATCGAGTTGATTAGAAAAGTAACAAATTATCTGTTGGACACTTCATTGCTGATGGACGATGAGGAATTATATAGCATATCACTGGAGATTGAACCAAGAACATCTAGACTGACTTCTTCAGGTCTGCATCATCAGTTGTCGTTGTCAAAATGTTAAACTCAAAATAGTTGGAGTAAATCTAATAGTATATTTGTATATATGTTTTGGAAGATTATCTGTGTTAGACTTGAGTTTCATATTTTAAGAGTTATTTGAGACTGACTACTAGATTTACTCTATGATTTCAGATTGATCTCAATGATGCAATTAGCGTGAACCCCAAATTATTTTTATAAGATTATTTAGTTGTTTAGAGGAGTAATTTAGACGGAGAGTCAGATATTGCTCAGATCGTTTGTGAGATCCAAGAGAATTGAAGTAATTAAAGTAAAAAATCATTCATTTGCCATAGAGAGAAGTTTAGTTCAAGCATTCCTTAAAGTACGTGAAAACTTTCAAAGATATAATGTATCTTGCAGCCATTCAATATTGATAAGATTTCATTGAATAAATTCTGGCCATGGAAAAGTGACAATCGGATTTTCCCGGGATCTGCTTGATTTGGATTTAATCTCCAAAAACTGATTAGGGCAATCGATTTATTCTAATGAAAAAATGACAATTGAAGAATATAATATATGATATTCAAGACATTGCAATCATAATCTGAAATTTTCTGGAGATAATGTTTCACAATTCCTGACATTTTCAATTCTTCCTTTGTGCACTAATGTTTTCATAGATTTTGGCACATAATTTGAATGAAATTAATGCACGAACAATCTTTCAACCTACAGGGTGTCCAAACGAGAGACTTTATTAATATTTCAGGTCTTATATATGTATATAATATATATGTGAATTTTATGATAATCAAGTACCTCGAGTCACTAGAATGACATTATATTTACTGTTAGATGATATTAGATTAATTGCAGATATACCAAATAGTATTTTGAATAGAATTTAAAACATTTTTCTATACACTGCACGGGAATACGTCATGTTTCAATGTGATATGAATTGTTTTACTGATGTGAAAGTACCTGATTATAAATGTGAAACGTGAAGGTATCGCTTGAGGCACAACCTAGAGGATATTCAAATCGTGAATATAAATGCTGATAATGCTCCAAAATTCTCCGATTCTTATTGGAGAATTGGATGAATACATCATACGATAGAGAGATCCTAATTCTTCTGTTTGCCAAAAAACTGCGGAGTAGCAAATAATTGTTGAACTTAGAGAATATTTATCGATTGTTTAAATGTTGTTGATGATTGAAATTTTAGTCGGATTTCTAGATTGCCAATAGCTAGCTGTCAAGGATATGTTTTCATTGTGCTTTTTCAGACTATTTTTTCATAATCTCATCTATATATTCTTTCTTAAGAATATCTCTTTTCCCAACTTCAATAATGCTGATACTCATTCTTCGAATGCTTTGACGGCCGAAATACTCTAAAAAGCAAGTAACTATAAAATATGGCCGCGAAAGCCTCAATCTATTGATTCTTCAATAATTTATTATCTTTTATAATTTCTCATCTTTTATAATTTCTCAGAAAGAGAAAAGAGAGACTTGACTTGAATTTGTGACATATTATACTGACTGATTGGCATATGGTGGAGAGAATGAAAGATGAATATCAAAATACAATTTAAGATTGATCTACGAATGTCTTCGAAGGTTGTAAAACTAGTTGTATAAGGAACTGTTATTTCCCAAAATCTGTCCTGAAATTATTTTAATACATTTTCTATCAGAATGAAAGATAATTATGCTATTTTGTGATTATTATTAATGTCTATTATTATCTATCTATATATCTATCTGTCTATTATTATTATTCATATATCATGAAAAATCGAGTAGAATAAATAACATATCAGTGATTGCCGATATGAATTGCATATCATTATTTTGATAACTATTCATGTCAATGAATTTGAAATGAGTTGGCTATTTAATTGAATGTTCTTACTATGATATTCACTCTCTATTTATTCTACAATATATTTATTCTGATATTTAAACATGAAGGAAATCCAAAGATATAAAAAATTAGTTTTTATAGATAATAATTATATTTCTCCACGTATTAATGTTCAGATCTAATGTTAATTGAGATTAAAGTTTTGATAAAACGCATACCAATTTTTGTTCCTGAACCTCAAAAGATGTAATGTTCCTTCATTTGGAAAGCAGAAAGTAGGCTTATGTTAAACCTCGAAGAGAATAGGAAAGATGGAATTGAGAAGTTGAGGAATATGGAAATCTTAATGTCTCCATTCAGACTATCATTATATTACTCACCACACTTCTGAGATAATTTAGATAAAACAGGATTATAGGTATTCAGATGTTGAAAAAAGGATGGATCCATATTCATTAGACAGCGAAGAAATCTTTATAAATTGACTTTTCTGTATAAATATTAAAATAAAATTTCAATTGTTATGTATTTTTCGCAACGAACCCTGCATTCGAGGTGAGTACCTAGGTCTCTGAGGAAAAATTAAATTCATAAATTGTCTAGGAAAAATAGTATTTCGAACAATGTTATGAAATATTAGATTATGTAATATGCTTTTCCAGAACCAACCAGGATTCGAATAGTTGAAAAAAGTTGGCAATTGTTGAAAATTCTCTCTTGTCATTGTTGGCGAAAGGTTGCTTTATACACAAAATAAATTAAAGTGTCACCTATCATTAATTTGTAACCAACGTTCATTAGGAGTTTTTCGATTTCTACAATTCATAAAAATATCGAACGAAAAATGCATTCAGTGTGTTGAAGGAGTGAAAATATGAAATATCACATACCTAATTATGCTCTATCAATACTTCAATGCATATCTGGCTAATAAAAAAAATAACAAATCCTATTTGAAACCACTGGTTCTTGCTGAATTTCTGATAAGTCTTCAAAGTTCTCAAAACTCAAATTAAAACTTCGAGGCAATCATGGCTACTGCTGAAGTCGATTGCTGAGAATATACACTTTCAAAACTTATCAGATGATTGTAGAAAGTATTATAACAAAATTATAAATTTTAAGGGCTAATCGATAGTTAACGTTGAATGAATTAATGAGTTCATCAGCTTGTGCTATCATATCAGAGATGGCGTGAAAACTAAAAAAAAATTCTATACTAGTGAAGGATGTGCCGAGATAGAGCGGTTAAGATTTTTTGGAATTTTAATGAACAACAGTTGTTCTAAACAAATATAAAACCATCTAGAGTTCCAAGTTTCATATTCAATCGCAAAATGATACTTAATATTTGATAATAATGCATACAAACCATATTTTCCATGATATCTGAGAGTGATATATTACATATTTTTTATAAGAAAAACCAAAAATTCATGTCATTGCTCAGCAAGGAAGTCCCTAATACGTTATTCAATTGTTCTTATGAAAATGAAATGCCTCCACCCATGTTGGTACAAACTTCAGATATGAGAAGTAGATGAATTTTTTGTTTTAAAAAACCGATTTATAATAAAAAACTTGATTTGAATGTTTCTTCGTTTTTTGAATTGCATAAGTAGTAGGTATTTTGGTTGCAATTCATCCTTCACAAAATGTCAATGTTCTGGTTGTTATTAATAAATAATACCAAGTATGTGCTATCGTTGTATTTCAAATAGAATGACACGCAATTTCCACTGACAATATACAGGGGATGCCATTTGTAATTGAAAAGTGAAGAGTAGGGACCACAGGGTTGTTAAATGTACGAACCTTTTTTATACATCATTGGGAAGGTATTTTGATGTTATACAAAGCAATTTTTATATTATTTTGTAAAATAAGCTAGATATTGCCTGTATACGATAATTTGGGACACCCAGTATTTAAAATAATCACTAGAATGTTAATTTCGAATTCATTTATGTTTTTACAGGAATGAAGGAATGACGAACGCTTAAATATTTCACACGACAAATCAAAGGTCTTTTTGTCGAATATTCAATATTTTTTATTATTGTCCACATTTATTTTTAATCCAGTGAAAAAGCCCATCGTAGGATAGTGTGAAATTTTGATTTGGGACTTGTGATTGCTTTTGTCTATATTTTTGAATGTATTTCGTGTATTTCATTAATTTATATGCTTTTTTGCCTGAGAACCATTATGAAATGAATTCTCAATCCTTGAATTCATTTCAGCTATTATTTCGCTATCGTTTTGTGAACAAAATTTGTAACGTGAATTCTAAAAACGAAGAAAATGGTTAAAAATGGAGCTGTTCTAGTCCTACATCGAGACACTTCTGCAACTTGATCTGTAAAAATGAAATGAATTTAATGAATGCAAGGAGCTGCCATTGAAATTTTTTTTGTATGTATAAATTGAATTGATCTTCAAAATATTTCATTTCGTGTGAAGGAACGCTATAAGGCATTACTTCCAATAGATGATAACATAAATATGGAGGAAATTTATACTGTGTATTTATAGTTTTCGGTTGGAACAGAATTGAATTTATAATGTTATCGCCTAACCAGTTGCGTTTTATATAGCCTTTCAGCAGTTTCACACGATAATCTATCGTAGAAATAAATCTAACCAGAAACGAGCCATTAATAAGGCTCACATGAAAGTATTGAGTTGATTCGGAAGTTGGAAATTCATTGAATATTGGCTCTATTGTTCAGCTCACGTATAAACAATTCATCAGAACAATTTGATACAAATAAAATATTGGATAATTGCAAATAGATATCATTTGTTGATAATATTTGTTTGAATCATGGGGATTCATTAGAATATATCATAGATTATACAACTCATGTTCTGGTGATCCCATAGATCATATGAGATCATTTCCATAGTAACATTCTTAGACGTTCGCCAAAAAATAAGAGTCAAGCTCAGTGAAATGTCATTGAATTATCAAAATGCAGTGCTTTGGTTAGAGTTATTGAAATTATTCGTTATATAATCGTAACGAATACCACTCGAGAATAGACAATATATTTCGATTATACGAACCTCTCCACTTCACGTAATTCGCGAAATACAACTCGAGCTGCGCTTTCGTGAATCGGTGTTTAATCGAATATTGTCTACGCTCTCGTGATATTATAACTGACTATAGAATTACAGGAGGGAGCATAACGTCCCGAAATTGATGAACATAAAGGTATCAGAATATGGCCGATTCATCGTTTTCGGTTGGAAGTAGCGTAGTAGGATAATAATTTCATTCATTCACAAATAATACATTTTGGTGAAAATTAATAATTTCATTAGAAAATGTAGCTGAAAGCTAGTACATTAGACTTAATTTAATATGTTCAATTACATATCATATTTATTTATGACACAGATTAATAACTTTCGTTAAGGAATTGAATGATTACAAAAATTTTCAGCAATTATGTACGATAATGGAATAATGAATAAAATTAGTTGATATAGGTTTATTCAAACTTCACGTATACGATTCTATATAAAAATATTTTTTATTAACAAATTACAAACTGAGCAATTACAATCATCCATAATAAGTATGTACTGAGCAGTGACGGCTCGTGCCCTCGAGATGTGGGTCGGCCACACTCCGGAAAATTACGAACGTATATATCAAATTTATTAAAATTCATTAGTTCCAAAAAATGAAGTGATGAAATGTCTTCAAACCTTATTTCAATTTGAGTTATAATTAAATCCAGAATTTCACAAAAAAGCCGTTTCATTGAGGAATTATCCGTGAGCTGAATTTCGGAATCTATTTTACGTTTTCGACGTCTAGCACTCGGTGGCATTACTTCTGGGAGTTTTTCTACTTCTGAATATAAGCGAATGAAATACTCATCTTCTGTGCGAAATTTTTTCAGAGTCGATAATAAAGAAGTGATTCTGGCGTTGCAATAAGTTATATCTGATAACTTATGCTGGATTATAGAAAAAACAGGATCTGTGTATGTAAAATCAAATTAAAAGAGTGGAGAATGAACAAAAATTCGAAATCATTCAACATTTTCCTCAGACCGGTAGCTTCACGTATTGTAATATCATCCCATTCATCTAAATTGTCGCTGATATGATCAAAAACTTCAATTAATTCTTCTCTCTTATCGAATATTGTTTTTACAGTGCGAGATTTGAAATTCCAATGAGTTTCCGAGCTAGAGGGTAATCTTTTTTTGCAAATTTCGTCTAGAATATTAGTGCGTTTACTTGATTTAGTGAAAAACGACGAAAATCCTGAAAGATTCGAAAAAAACACGCTACACTCATTGATTTTCTTGGTCGAATCTTGTAACACTAAATTCAATTTATGTGCATAACAGTGCGTGAATAGTGCTTGAGAAGCAATTGTTTTTATTCGCGCTTGTAACCCATTAATTTCCCCCGTCATCACAG
The DNA here is from genome assembly GCF_914767665.1 of Harmonia axyridis. Classification (NCBI taxonomy): domain Eukaryota; kingdom Metazoa; phylum Arthropoda; class Insecta; order Coleoptera; family Coccinellidae; genus Harmonia; species Harmonia axyridis. Next base: position 7,805,353 of record NC_059508.1, read on the forward strand.
CTGCCCCGTCATATGTTTGACCTACTAATTTAGTCGCTAAATTGAAATCTTTAAAATTGTCCAACAAGGTATTGAAAATATCATTCGCGGTTCGACCTTTACTAACATCGAAAAAACCCCAAAATCGTTCGGATATTTTACCTTCTCGAACGAAGCGGAAAATTACTGACATCTGACAAAAACATTTAACATCCGTTGTTTCGTCTATTTCCCAAGAAAAGCACGCAGAATTATTTATTTCCTCGCGAATTTTCTCCCTCGAAATTACAGAACTTTTGAAATCAGGATGTTTTCGAAGTTAGGAATATATTAATTATATTTTCATGATCAGAAAATCAATACCTAACTACTATCGAACGGCATAAATAAGTTCTTTTCTGATTGAGACGTAATATCCCATAATTAACCATTCATTTGAATATATTAATTATATTTTCATGATCTGAAAATCAATAGCTACTATCGAACGGCATAAATGAGTTCTTTTCTGATTGAGACATAATGTCTCATAATTTAATAAAAATATAAATAAATACATAAATTAACCATTCATTTAATTATCAAATATTTGAAATAAACTGTGAAAAGTTGCTGCTTGACGCTCTGCAATACGATAACCGGCCAGCCGACACTGTGTATTGGGAAGCGACCTTACATCGAGTTGTTGTGCCGTTCTATTGAGTGGTCGTATTCTGGGCGTATGTCGTAGTATCTTTTCCTTTACGTAGCGCTCTCGGTAGCGCTGGTTCCGCCATCGGCTCTTGGCCGACCTAACGTGATGAGATGCTTTCAGTGACATTCCAGGGGTTGCAATTGTATAATTGTAACATTTGTGTTACATTTCAGACCTAATGTTACGGTGTTACGTACAATTCTGGAATAACCTGTTTGGGGTGATGTTACGAAAAGTAACCATTTACGATTGTGGTTTGTTACAATTTATGAAAGGGAATAACAACGCTGGATGCTTTGGAAATCGAATATTAGGTGGGTCCGAAAGAAAATATTAGCCGGTATGAGCTATATTTTTCTGTTCTGAGTGGAAATATTCATTACCGAGGGAATTTGGATATCGAAATCGATAACTCCGATTGAGTTTGAATGAATTGAATATCTAGAATTATTTTCTATTTCCCGATAATTTTTGGGTCGGCCCGGCCGACCCTGCCGACCCTGACGAGCCGTCACTGGTACTGAGTATTTTGATTTGATGTACAAATTCGGCTGATATAATGAGTAAATTCTGTGACTCAGAAGCTAACTATTGAATATGTAATTTCGCTATTTTTGTTAGATGTGTATTTTTTTTATGGTTAAGTTTTTTACGTGACCAACTCATAGATTTAAAGGTTATCATAATTATTTTTGTTTTGCCACATATAAAAACTCTATCAAGGTCAGTGAACTTCATAATAATATGTATTCCACTTATTGAACAAAAAAAAGTTTATCGAATGAACTTTCATTTGGAATAACTAGAATTTATATTTTGAAGTTCACTGACCCTCAAATAAAATAAAGTTTTATACATATTTCTCACTTTTTTAGCATTTCTACACATATAATTATTTCTGGTGGTCAAATAAATATTACACATAAATTTGATCAATAAAGCTATGTGGCTCTCTGAAAGGCTCAAGTCATGAGAAGTCATTTCATGAAAGATAGTCTAACCAATGGAGAATTTCAGCATTTTTAGACATAATTCTTTTCTCCTAACTTTTTTGTTCCATTTTCTGCTCTCAAGAACATTTCCTTTTTTTGGCAGATTTCAGCCATTGAAGTTCGATCAAAACAATCACCAGCAAAATGACGAGAGCATAAATAACTTTGAATTTTAGGAACAAATTCAGGGCTCAGGCTCATTTATAAAATAAATCCATGCTACTCTTCTCCATTCATCTTTTGGGAATCTTGACCAAAAAAAATTGAAATCGTCAAAATAAAATACTTTTACCCTAATCATTGATAATTATTTTTCCTTTAATATCCTATAATCGAGGTAATGCCAACATTTCTTTTCGGCATGTAGCGAATAGCTAGTCATGTGATAAGAATGAAGAAATAATAAACATGATACGCCTATGCGTACCACGTATATTGTTGGTTAACCTCAATATTTTGTTATTGTGAAATATTTAATATTTCTGTATTTTATACTCAATTTACATAATGAAACATTAAAAACACTTACCTGTGAAATGTTACACCATCCCGTGTTTGTTTTTTAATCCGGGTACAGCCAAAAGATGCACAACTATTTTGAATGATGAGCTCTTTTAACATATCCTGAATTAATTGTTCGCCAAAATATTGAAATAGTCAAAGTAATCGTTCAACTTTATTCTTCTTCACACTTAAAATAATTGAAAATTCTTTTACACGTGTATTTTAACACATTGAATTAGATATATATCTCTTTTAACCTCAAAGTTTGTTTACAACTTAGATAGCACGAAACACTAATGTTTACTGAGAATTCCTAAGTAAGGAATCACGAAAGGTAGGTATATAATGGCGGATTTCCATTCACCAGTTGTAATAAAGGAATATCGCCTTATGCTACTTCCTGGTATTCTATGTTCAAAGAAATATTTTATAGATTTACCTGAATATTCACAGTTATTTGTCATTCTAACACAAGGGCGTAGATCTTTTTTTTTTGAGGGGGGGTGTTCTCGAAACTTTTTTTTTTACGATAACGTTAACTCAAATCTGTAATGTGAGAAGAAGAAGTTTGATAACAAAGTTTTAACCAAATTACTCGAATTATTTTTTTTTATTACCAATTCGGTTGTTCATACCATATACTAGGTGTTCCACAATTAGAGTTACGGAGGAAAATGACAGATTCCTTGGATAATTTCAAGAATAATAAGACGCATGAATATAAATCCGCAAACTCTTTGTTTTCGAGATACAGGGTGTTTCCAGTGTGTCGTACTTTTTAGTGATGCTTATATCAGTTTATCAAATCTTTATTAATCAGCTTAGTACTCATCTTGAAAGCGATAATAAACTCATAAACCGTGAAAGGGTCCGACTTTTTATTGCCGTGTGGATTTCGAAGAAAAGTAAATTTGGTTATTTTATGGGAAAAATTTTCGTTCTTCGTCTTTGCGAGAATTCGCAAATTTATTATTTGGAAATCTTGGGGGGGTAGGGGTTAATTACCCCCAGTACCCCCTTCATTTCTACGCCCTTGTTCTGATATTCTTAAAAGCATAGTCGTCCTTGGTAACATGCTTTGGAACTCCGTGTCCTCAGCTATCAAGGACGTTCATTTCAGTATTATTGTCTATTCAGAGCAAAATCACCAATATCTGCTTGACAATATCTTCAGCTTCTTTTCGTTCAATTTTTTTATGTGTATTTCCTAAATGTTTCCAGCCCGACGATCTGTCTATCGATTCAACCTGATGGTGTAATTCTGAAATACACATCGCACGATATGATTCAATGGATCTACTGAACCTGAAAACTGCGATCTAACAATCGTAAATATGACAGCTAGGGTGCAATGGACTAAATTACATTCAATTCAGGTCGTCATATACCGAAATGTCACTCAATAGAAAATAAAGACTTGCTGCTGGAATTAATCTAAAAATGTAGTAAACTACAGGGTGTCATACATTCAAACCAATTGCCGCTAGACAATAAGTATTTTTGATAATATTGTTAATTTAACTAATAAAGAATGTTACGCGTTACTTGATGAGCACACAAAAAACTATTGTATTTTTGTCCACCCTGTACCAATTGGAATCAACATGTGATACATTTTTGGAATCAGCTCAGCTAGAGTAATCGGAAAATTGAGACAAAATGAAGGTGTTCCATTTAAAAAAAATGACGGTGACGTCATTATTCGAAAGAAATTCACCCTGTATATTAGATTAATATTTCAAATTACGGTTAATTGAAATAAAAAATTGACATGTTTCAGGATTATTTCTTAAAATGGTCTGTTAAGCTAAAAATGAATTTGTTCCATACTTTACGGACACAGTGTATATAACCACAAAATAAAACGTTTTGTATTCCATGTATTGGTTTTCCAGGCCTTCTCATCTATCAATAAATATGAATTACAATTAATAGCTCGGTATAAAAAAGGGAATTAATATTCAGCACCAGCGAAATGGTGATTTATTTTCAACGACTTCAATTGAATTAAATCAGCAGTTAGAGGCTGGAATGAATAATTTATTTTGGTTATCTGCGTGATTTCATTTCCGCCACTATAGAGTTTTATTATAATCCAATAAACCTTTATCGTACCACTTAGGACTGAATTCATATGAATTGATATATAAAATAATAAACAGCCGGAACTTCGTTAATGGGATAAACAGATTGGATAATCGATAGGGCCTTTTAAAAGGCCAGGTTCATAATTTCTATCGTTTCCTATAAGAGGGTTAGTACATAGATGTACAATTTTGCTTCCGCCGTTTTTTTTTCCGGAATTCGAGGCTTTATTGTAAAATACTAGTTAAACATTTAGGATCCAAAGGGACTGACTGGCTCTGGAGTATTCGGAACTGAAACTAAATGCTCAATATACCTAGGCCACTGTCAAAAGAAAGATGTGTAGAAATTAACAAAGCAAGAAACTATCGGATATATGACATAATAATAATAAAAATAATAAGTTTATTCATCCTTTAAAACACCATACAAAAGGTATATAGGATAAGTCAACAAAAAAAATATATATAAATCCTCTGAGACAAATAAATGTATAGGATAAGTCCTCCACATAAAAAAAAAATTAATCACTATAACATCATTGAGGAAATCATTATCTGTAAAATAACAGCTATTCAATAATAACTTTTTGACAATTTTCTTGAACTTACTAAAAACAAGAGATCTAATATTGTGAGGCAAATGGTTATACAGTTTAACACATTGATACATAGGAGACATTTCTAACTTTGTTGTTCTGTGCTTGGGAACATACAATGTTCTCTCACTTCTGGTTCCGTAGTTATGAAAACTAGACAACTGTATGATTTTTTTCTCATTTTCCTTCACATATAGTAGACATACGTAAAATACGTTTTTGTATTATGAAAGCCCTTCCAACATCCGAAGAGTTTCCCCACAGTAGAATATTATACGACAGGTGGCTATAGACCATGCTATAATAGATATTTATTAGTGATTCTAAAGAAAGTAGGGTTTTCACCCTATTTATGGCAAAATAAGAACTGTACAGTTTTTTGCAAACAGAATCAAAGTGCATATCCCATTTTAAATTATTATCAAGGTGAATGCCAAGAAATTTAGTACCACTCTTAGATAGAATAGCACTATCCAAATGGCGAATCACCAGCTCATGTTCACTATGCATAATTGTGAAATGGATACATTCGGTCTTATCGATATTGATCATTAAATTATTCTTATGACACCATTTCACAAAGCTCTGTAGCAGAAGCTCACAGACAGGCTGGAGTTCCTCGTATGTTGGGGCCGAAACTACTACCGAAGAATCATCAGCTAATAGACTCAACAAGAACCCTCTCATCGAAGAAGAAAAGCGTCTACACGTTAGCAAATCCAAGAAAAACTCTTGAATTTACAGGGAGATCATTGATGAAGAGCAAAAATAAAAGAGGCCCAAGGACGGATCCTTGTGGCACTCCCATATTAAGATCGTGCATGATCCTTTCTGCTTTTGGGATCATCGTGATAAACCCATTTTTCGTCTTCAGTCACAATGTGATGCAAAAATTCTTTCCGTCTTTGCCTTGCGAGCAGCTATTCACAAGCAAACAAATGCTGTTCAACATCTCTCTGCTTCAACTAGTATCTCATCCAATTTCCTTGTTTCTGTATAATTCCCATGACTTTCAGGCGTTTTGAAAGGGCTTGTTGCGTCACTCCCAATGATCCTGTCAATTCTTGTTGCGTTTGACTCGAGTCTTGATCAAGTAATTTTTCCAATTCTGCATCTTCGAAAACCTTTTTTCTTCCACCGCCATGCTAGTCTTCGACGTCAAAATCACTGTTCTTGAAGCGTTGAAACCACGTTCGGCACGTTCCTTCACTAAAAACGGCCTGACTATGAGTATTTGAGAGTATTCGATGAGCCTCAGCTACACATTTCTTCATATTGAAGCAGAAAGTTGAAACCTCCCGCAAATGACTGAGTTTGGCTTGTAAGCTGAGAAGTTTAATCGAGAATAACTTCATGATGCAGACACAAAACGAGTAATATTTCGATGGCGTTATGTTAACAAATACCTGAGCTTATTGTATGAGATCTGAGATCTATTTATTTCGATTACCACTTACTGCTATAGCCATCTATTGCAAAATGGCGGAAGCAATGTTGTACACCTGATAATTTTCCAATAATTGATATAAACCTGTATAGACCCTGTACATTCAAACCTATAACGCGAGCAGAATTCTTCATCAAACACTCACGAAATGCTTCTTGTATTTATCGACTGAAAACCACTTTAGTTTCCTGAAGAGCCACCCGAACTTTTTGTTCATTAACCTAGTTCATTATTCTCCTTTACTCGTAAAACACATGTTTTTCAGGTAGTTCTATCGAAAAAAAATCGCAGAAAATTGCTTCGTACTCCTCAAAAACCAAATGAATAGGATCCTTTAGGTTAGCATTCATGTCAGATGTTCCGTGAAATAAAAGACTTTGAAGTGACAACTTCTTCTCACCTTTCAATCAGGGAAGTTTTCACCACTAATCAGCTGTAATGAGTCAGACAAATTTAGTTGCCTCGTTTGATGAACTATTTTGTTAGCTACAGAAGGATGGAAATTAAGTGTTATTTTATTATGCGTTTTTGTTCTATTCTGATAAGTAGTCCTGCTTATTTCAGACTATTATTTCCTCTGTCGTCGAACATCCAAAGATATGAAAAAATTATATAATAAAAAAAAATATGAAATGTATATTTGAATAAATATCGAAATGAAAGTCTTTTGACGAATTCCAAACAAATTATTAATTCCTGGAAAACAATGAGCCCTATATTATCGAAGCAATGTATGTATTCAATTTCCTAGATCTCCGAATAGATCGAATGTTGAAACACAAATCGTCTCAAACGATGATGCTCAATTCATATATTCGCCTGTTAAAAATCGAAAAATTTTATAGTTGTGGTCAATGTGGCAATCCTTCTCCCTAATCAAACTCCAAAGATTCTGTGTTATGTGCAGAGAGATGAAATAATTTAATGTGAGTTCTTATTTCAATAAACGAGAATTGAATTGACATTTCGATAATCATATTTCTCCACAATGAAGACCTCCATTCTTAATGTTTCTTAAAAGTATGCTATAGAAATATTCGTGTCGACATGAAACCTCTTAGTTATCCTCAACAGGTTCCTTTAGGACTATATTATCCTTAAATAGTACTTTTGTCATTGTATGTTCATATAATATGATTCATTTCAGTTCCAAGTTCATTGTTATTCCAACTCACTTGCTTCTAAAAGCAGCAGTTTTCTTACTGATTCTAGATAATACCTTTCGCAAACATGAAAAGCAGCTATATTTGTACCATCTGTATGGAAATCAGTGAATAATGTTCGTCGCTTACGTATAAATAGAATTTACTAGCGGCATAATTATAAAACCACATGCCATAATTTGAATATTTATTGTTTGTCAGATTTTAAAATCCAGCATGACGAATTTCGTATAAACAATTATTTAGTTCATATACTGAAATAACTGCACCAGTATTTTTGCACGTTATCGATCCAATAAATCAAGGATAACAAAATTCAATTGCTCATGTATTCATAATAGGTGGAATTTTATTGGTTGTGTATGGTATGAATTTGTAACGTGTTCAGGGAGACGTATCAATAATATTCTTCGAATTTTATTCATGTTTATGAGTATCCTTTCTTTTTGAGCGCTCGTTACCTGAACAAAAACATTTATTCTTTAGTCACATGTATGTGTTTTTTTAATTTTGAGTGAGGAATGCTTGATGTCGAATTCATTGTCGAAATCTGTGAATACTAGGGATTCACGGCTTTGCTTGATATTCAAGCTACTTGGCTCAAGTTCAAATTCAACAAACTTGAGCTTGACTTGAAATCAACTCAACTTTATGTCAAGTAGTAGTTTTTCAAGGTCAATTCAAGTATTTATTTATTAAGTACTTGACTTAACAATGAATAACTACTATTTTACTTGAACTGGAGTTAATATCAAGTCAGGCTCAAGCTACTTGAGCTTGAACCAAGTAAATTGAATATGAAGCCAAGCCGTGAATCCCTAGTAAACACGATAGCTCTTGAACGGAACATCCTACTATCTTAAAATTTTTAAGGTAGGTTCGAAAACTCAAATGCGTAGTTTATCAATGGGAAAAATCCTACTAGGGGTTCCGTTAATATGGCCATTCCAAATTTTGTTCATTGGATTGAAAATTTGTGTTTTGATATAAAATCGGTATCACTTAGTATTTTGTCGTTTTTTTCATTTTACAAGCTCACCTAAATTGATATTCACCATAATGGACTAGTTTAGTGATGTTGATAATACTATATTTGACACGATAGAATTAAAATATAGATCAAAACTAATAAATCAGTTAAAAAATTTCGAAAAACCATCAATAAATGACTGAGAAATAGATTATTTAAATTTACGTATTTTAGCGCGGAACGTCTTTGGTCTGTGACGTCACGGCTCTTGCCTGTGATCGCTACACCATAAATTACGTTTAAATACTTAGCCGCGCCAAGGCTCTCGCGCCGTTTGTAGTTGTACAGTGTTGTTTTAACTCTAGTTTTGTTTTTATGTCACCATAATGGAAGAAGGCTTCGTGAAAGGGCAAAGTGACAATTTGCCTAAAATAGATATATTCGCAGTGATGGAGTTTTTTTCTTCAAATCCATCTTATGTCAGTGCAGAAATAAAAGGGATTAAACTTTTCAAGTAAGTATCTACTTTTGAGTTTGCTTCATCATGGTTCAACTTATAACGATGATTTATTTAAAAAACGTTTCATAAACAGTTTGTAGTTGAGTACTGGTTGTTGAAGTCTATCAATGGCAAAACATATTTATGTGAGGAGTAAAAAGTAAAAAGAGAAAAAAGTAATTTATATGTATGTATATAGTAAGTTATTTCAGCCATCGTGTAACAAACAAAACACGACACGAACGGCACAAGTGATTGTACACCAATGAATTCTTAAGCACACTGCGAATACCAGTCGTCTAGCGTGTGACGTAATGACACTTACAGGTAGTATGAAATTATTCTTCCAAGCGCCACTTCCCATAACTTTTTCATTTCTAGAGATATTTCAATGATTCTTCCACATTTTTGTTTCATTTTACTTAAATTCTTAGAATTGATCCTTAACAAAAAAATGAAAACTAGTCCATTCTCTCGTTCTTCATAATTGATTCAAATTATAGAAAATACAATTTTTTCGTAAATTGAGAATTTCACAGGAAGTGAAAAAATGTGGTAATTTGCGTGATGGGAGTGGAATTCGTAGGATAGGGGAGGAGATATCAAGTGGTCCTTTCCAATGGATATCATATAAACGAAGCTATTGTTACCTCGAGTATCGAATCGAATGAAACTGAGGTCGAGTTATGCAAATGATCTGAGCTAGTCCAATTAATTTTGTCCAATTTTAGTGGCCAAACCGACATCGCAGGCATAACTTAGATAAAGTTGACAATGGTTGCGCTCAGTATTATAGAAACAACCCCCAATCGATTTAGTTTTGTTGTTCGCTAGTAACCGACATTTCAATAACGTAGTAGAATTGGATTCCTTGAGCATCTTGCACAGACACCTCAATGTTTTGTTGATAGGTGGTTATGGAAAATAATATTGTGATTGGTATAGAAATCAGAATCGTTGAGTAAAACGTTAAAATTCGACCACCAAAAATTATATGTAAATAAATAATGATGAGCCATGGAAAATTTCAAATAATTATCTATTTCTTTTCCAAATAAACTCCTATATTGATATTGATTGATATATGAGATATACGCTCAAATTTATTTCAAAACTGAGTAGTTGAATGTTTCGGAAACGCAATTTTCAAAAGAAAATTCAATGATACCTACTATCTTGTTATTATAGGGATTGTTTAATAGAGTTTTTGAAGACTAGGTGTCACATCAGTATGTTCAGTACTTCATGCAGATGCAAGCATTCAAGAAAACACACTTTCATTTGATTATCATTTTTGGTAGACTTTTTCATAAATTTGTTAATATTGTGTTTGTCCTCCGCGATTATCTATACACTCCCCAACACGTCTCGGCATTGATGCAGTAAGATGGTCTATTTCTTCTTGAGGAATACTACCCCAAGCTACAAGTACTTCATGGCTCAGAGCCGTCAAACTCCGTGGGGGCTTGGTAAATTTTCAATCATTCTACCCATGATGACCCAAACATGATCTATGGGCGAAAGATCGGTGAATCTGGGCGGCCATGGCAAAAGATTCACATGGGTTGCTTCGAAAAAGTTTGAACTAACTCTGGCAACATGAGGTCGGGTATTATCTTTCTGAAATATTGTGTTCTCGAACCGGTTAAGGTAAGAGAAAACATATTGCTTCACTATTCGTTGAAGGTAACGCAATGTTATCATGTTACCTCGAATAAAGACTTAGGTGATCTACTTGCATGTGCAATAGCACCACCCCATACTATAACGCCTACTGTCCGGTGTACATGTCGCTCAACATCAAACTGAGGTTCACGTCTTTCTCCCCGATGTCTTCTAACCCTTCTTCTGCCATCATGTGCAGCCAGGGAGAATAGGGATCAGAGAAGACGATCTGATGCCATTCCACATTCCAATATTGACGTTCTCTGCACCACTGTAATAATTGCCGGCGATGCTCAACCGTCAGAGGTAACACAAGTTGGGGTCGATAATGCTGCAGTTAAAAAGCAAAGTCCGGCGTTAAACCATTCGGACAGTTACAAGATGGCCTTGTTTTCCTAACCACTCATCAGCCAAAGATCGAGTTGTCGCAAATCGGTCTCTAATGGCCATAAATCTTAGATGTCGATCTTGAACTTCATTTGTGCCACTTCGACATCCAGATTTTGGGCATTTTCAAACAACGCTTGACAACATTTCATAACAGTAGTTGGATTTCAGTTCATACGGTTAGCGATTTCTCGAATTGACAACCTCGCCTCCCGTTGACCAAATAATTCGACCTCTTTCAGAATCACTTAGCTGGTGATAAATTCCGCGTACACGTGCTCTAGGCATTTCAACAACAACTGAATAATACTTTGGATCCCCTGGAACAGCTGGTTTGTTATCAAATTCAAAAAACTTGCAATAAATGACTACAATATTCAAGTAACAAAAATTGTTCACGTTAAAAAACATTCAGGATTTCACCCAAAGAAAAATTGAAATTCAAACTCCTTCTGGGTGTTGAAGTTTTTTTGTTAGTTAATATATGTTATTCATATGTATGCCGCACTGAAAAAAACTTCTTGTCGATCAGTCTTGTTTGTCAACTTGCGTGTCAGGTGAGTTCTTTCAACCCTTGGATTTTCGTGAAGTAAACACCCACTTTACATACTTGTTGCATAAATAACTATCATGAAACATAAACGGGATTGGATAGAACCTCGGTGCAGAATTCAGAGTATTTTTTTTTTCTTCTAGCTACGCGGTAAAATCACTCAGGAAATAAATGTTCCGTAGAAAACATATAATAGCGCGATTTTATAACCTCGAGCAACAATGGCGATATGATGAAATTGCTAGGGCTTAATTTCAGCATTGTAAATTGGCAGAAAGAAATACGGTCTCTATTCACGAAATACCAGTTTTGAGGAGCACCAGCGTAGATTTTGGGGGTGGTGCGTGTTGTCTAGAATTGTTCAGTGTTTATTCAGCGCTTAGTTAGATAGCATCGATATACATGAATGATTTCCATTTTGGATATGACACGTGACCTGGAAGCACGAGAAGTAATTTGATGCCTCCCCTGATAATAACCAGAGCGCTAAAGTGTTGATATCGTTCAATAAGTAGGATGCGTTGTTTTATTGTGAAAACTATTAATAAAACTTGTCATGTGTGGTCTCTTCAACAGGCCAATTGAAAAGTCTCCGGTCTGCCATAGTGAAACACATCTTTTTGGCAAAATTTGATTTTATTATTCAACATAGTTGCCTTCGAGGACGTAACAGCGATTATAACGATCTTCCAAATTTTCGATATCATTTTTGTAGTACGATTACTTCGATTTTGGCGATTACTTCTTTATTGGCGCTAAATTTCTTTCCAATGAGTATTATTTTGAGGTCTGAGAACAGGTAAAAGTTGCTGGGGGCCTGATCTGGCAAATACGGTGGATGCAAAAGCAATTCGAAGCTCAATTCATGCAATTTTGCCATTGTTTTCATTGATTTGTGATACGGCTCATTGTCTTGATGAAACAAAACCTTTTTTCCTCCTCTAAACGATCCAATAACTCTTTATTATGATCGCTGTCGATAGTCTGGCCCTGTTGGAGGTAAACAATGAAGATTATACTTTGCGCATCCCAGAATACCTACTGATGCATTGACCTTGCCAGCTGACTGTTGTGTTTTTCCTCGTTTTGGATTCGGTTCATCGTGTGCAGTCCACTCAGCTGACTATCGATTGGACTCCGGAGTGAAATGATGAAGTCATGTTTCATCCATTGTCACATATCGACGCAAAAATTCAGGTTTATTGCAATTAAACAGCTTCAAACACTGCACACAATCTTTAACACGTGAATGAAATGATGTACACTTTCAGATGATATTTTCACAATGTTTGCTATTTCGATCAAATTCACTTTACGGTCATTCAAAATTATTTTGTGAACTTTTTCGATTTTTTCGTCGATGACAGCCTCTTTTGGGCGTATACTGCGTTCACCGTCTTCAGTGCTCATTTCACCACGTTTAAACTAAGCATACCAATCAATAATTGTTGGTTTTCCCAGTGCAGTCCCCGGAAACTCTTCATCAAGCCAAGATTTTGCTTCAAATGTATTTTTTCCCTTCAAAAAGCAATATTTGATCAGCACACGAAATTCTTTTGTTTCTGATCTTTTTCAAATAACGAACGTAGCCACACTCACAACGCAATATCCGAAAAACTTATGGTCGGACTGCTGTCAAATTCTGACACGTATCGTTTGAAGGTTGGTACTAACTAAAAATCATATGTATTTAATACCAGAACCACCATCTGTGCATCAGACCGGGGACTTTTCAATTGGCCTAATAGCCTCTGACACTAAGACAGAGTATAAGATTACCCAGTTGAATAAGTGACTTTGGGACATTCCTATTAAGAAATTGCTTTGAAAAAAGATGTGTCGGAATCACTAAGAATATATTATGTTTTCTTAATTTATATCATATAAACAAAAAAATTAGGAATACTTGGACAATATTTACGGTCTTGTTGTGCTATTATCTCCTGAAAATTTCTTATATACCTACCCTAATATCTGTACCGAATTCTATCGAAGCTGGACTGGTTAGTTAAACGTAAGACTGAAAACTTCACATTTGCGGTAGCACAATGTATATCGGGAAGTGCTAAAATTGTAATAAAATTCTTTACGACTGAATTTCATCAACAACAGAAAGCCAAATATTGAGTTTCCGGGAATTTAATGTTTCTATATGAGCATATTACACTGGGAATTTGAAAGAGCATAAATTTCTACGGAACCACTTAAGACAAACTTCGTATATTCACATCTATGTTTACAAAAATCGGATCAGTATACCGTAAAGTTGGGGATCCTAGGAAATTAACACATCTACAATTCTCAATTTTTTCCTCGTCAAATGTTTGATATCTTCATTATTATAACATTGGCAAAGGTACGTCATCTAAAACATAGTGAGGTTTCAAGTGCGTAGCACATGCCCACATGAAGTCTCAGTGTCGAGAAAATTATGAATTAATTTTTTTCTGAAAATTTCAGATTATTACCAATGATTCATGAAATAATGGACAAATTGCACAACTGAAAGCATTTTCGTGATCTACGTTGAATCAGTCGATTGAAAGGTACGATTCTCCCTTGAAGGCAGTTTCAGTTTTTTTTTTAGTTCTTCAAGATATGGAGATTTTTCCGATATGGAAAATTCTAGAAATATTTTTGGACAAAAAACTTTTTGGGAAATTTTACTCGAAATTTGGGAAAAAACAGTGAAAACTCAATCTCTATTCAAGAATGTTTATATCTCCTAAAATGAAAACGTTTTTCAGAGATAGAGTCCTGATCTGTAACATAGTAAGGTTTCAAGATCGTAGCTTATGACCAGAAGAAGTGGTAGCTTCGAGAAAATCGTCAAATATTTTTGAAAAATTTCAGATTTATACCTATAATACATCAAGTAATGGACTAATAGCTCCACTGCAAGCATTTTCCTGATCTTCGTAATCGAATCAATCAATAAAAAGTTACGATTTCCACATGAGGGAACTTTCAAATTTGTTTTTAATTTTTTAATTCCTAGAGAAAATTTTCGACACGAAAATTTCAAGGAAATTTTTGAAAAAACAGTAAAAAAGAAATCTCTATTCAAAAATCGTCATATCTCCTAAAATATTTGTCACAGTCCGCTCTAATGAAAATATTTTTCAGGGATCGAGTTTTGACTGTATCATAGTGGGGTTTCAAGTGCGTAGCTCAATCAGAAGAAGTGGCAGCCTCTAGAAAATTGTCAAATTTTCGTTAAAAATTTCAGATTTAAACCTATAATTCTTCAAGTGATGGACTTATAGCTCCACTGTAGCATTTTCGTGATCTACGTTATCGAATCAATCAATAAAAAGGTAAGATATTCCCATGAAAGATCTTTTGATTTTAAATTTTCTAAGGTAAGATAGGTATGGAAAATTCTGCAATAGCTTTTCGACAGAAAATTTTTCGGAGAAGTTAGAAATTCGTCTCATTTAGGATCGTCAATTCACCGATTTTCCATGGGCATTACAGTTTTGAGTAAATTTGAATTCGAAATTTGGGAAAAAACTGTTAAAATTGAATCTCTATTCGAGAATCGTTATATCTCCTAAACTATTCGTCACAGACCGCTCAAATGAAACGTTTTTCAGGGATCGAGTTCTAATCTGTATCACAGTGAGGTTTCAAATGCGTAGCTCATCTCCATAAGAAGTGACAGCTTCGAGAAAATTGTCAAATATTTGTTGAAAGTTTCAGATTTGAACCTTTAATTCTCAGAGTAAAGGACTAATAGCTCCACTGCAAGCATTTTCGTGGTCTACGTAATCGAATCAATCAATAAAAAGGTACGAACTTTCAATTTCTCCTAAATTTTTTAAGGTAAGATAGGTATGGAAAATTCTACAATAGTTTTTCGACAAAAAATATTTCGAAGAAGTTAAAAATTCGGCTTATGAAGAATCGTCAATTCTGACAATGCTCACCGATTTTTCATCGACCTCACAGTTTTGAGGAAATCTAAAATCGAAATTTCGGGAAAAACAGTAAAAATTTTATCTCTGTTCAAGAGTCGTTATCGGGATCGAAGGTTCTGTGAAAACAGCATTCTGATATTACCTTCAAATTGGCAAAAAGTAATGGAACAAAACGATACATATTTGACCTGAATCGTATCATTCTGACTATGCTAATCAAAGCCTTGTTCTTCATGCAAAAATAACGGATTTCTTTTTACTACAGCTTATATGTATATAACGATGGAGCCATGGTTGCAAATTGGCGAATGCGATGATGTAACGTCCAACGTTCATCATCAAGATCCGATGGACGTCAAGGATAATAGTTGATTGGGACATTTATTGTCAGATGTTTGACGGTTGAAGCGTTCATCCCACGGTTTATTTTGACAAACGGGCCTGTAATTTTTCTCGACTTTAAACGCATTCGAAGAGACTACAGTGGAAATTACGAACCGAATTGAACGAGCTTCGCTCTCGTTCATTCAGAATTCTTCTGGGAAATTTATTGCCGCATCTTTTCTGTGCTGATGAAAAACGCTGGTTGGCGGATTTTTCATCGTAAGGCCCCGCAAGAGAATCATTCAGTATTTTGATAACTTTGGAGAGTTTATATAAGCTTTCATTAGTGCTTTATATTCGAATCTCTTAATCAGGAGAACTTTCATTCGTTGACAATATTTATTGCCAGTTGGTGGTAATTAAGATTTCAAACTCCTAACCACAACCCAGCTACATTTCTTCCATAGAAATTAATAATGGATATCACTCAAGGATATTTTGATCGAATAATTCAATGAAGTGATTTTCCGTTCTTACATTAGAATACAAAAGGTATAAAATTTAATTGCTGGCTTGTTGTTATATTTGAAAAACTTACAAAAATTGACTACAATATTTAGGTAACCAAAATTGTTTACATGGAAAAACCTTCACGATTTTTTTCTCAAATGCAATCATTCATTCCTAGCTATAATAGCTTAAAATATAAATTAAAATTTCGACTGCTCCTTCTGGGTGTTGCAGTTACTAACTGACAAAAGTCAGTTGGTATATTCCGAAAACTGCAACGATTTTGCACGATTCAATTCATGTTACGCTACTCGAATTTTCAAAGACGTGGTAATTTGTCCATTCGTCGTGGCGATTGGTCGCCGATGAAGCGCCAACGGATGCGCGTATCTAGAGAAAGAAACAGAGAGAATTTTCTGGAAGATCTTCAAAATTTATCGAGACTTCAGGAAAGATACGTAACTTGTTTTAGATTTGAGCCATGTTCAATTTGAGATTTAGACTTTAATTTATTGGCGAGAATTGTGTCGGGATTCTCGCACCTCCCGTGGGATTGGAACGACAGAAACCTCTCTTGGGATTGGAAAATATCAAGAAGTACTTCCTTGAGATATAGAAGTTGGAAGAGTACGTACGTTGAACCACTTTAGTTCCTGAAACTGAGAGAACACCTGCGTAGTACTTGGCGATATTACATCAACTTCGCTGAAGGGGAATTAGACTAGTATAGCTTCCTTCAAAGATCTGGTGTTAAGAAGGCTGAAAATAATCTACAGAAGAGGTTCCATCCTAATAGCACAGTTATTCATTGAAAATCGATTTCAGTTAAGTTCTTATTTCAATATTATTTGCCCCATCTTTGTATATTTTAATTTTATTAAATTTGTAAAACCCTAGGTAGGAGTTTTGTCGCCAAACCACTCCTAGCAATCAGTATTTTGATAACTTTGTAAAGTTTATATAAGCTATCATTAGTGCCTTATATTCGAATATCTCAATCAGGGGAACGTTCATTCGTTGACAATATTTATTGTCAGTTAGTGGTAATTATGATTTCAAGCTCCCAACCACAACCCAGCTATACTCCTTCCATATAAATTAATAATGGATATCGTTCAAGGATATTTTGATCGAATAATTCAATGAATTGAAGTTCCGTTCTTACATTAGAATGCAAATGGTCTAAAATTTAATTGCACCGTAGAGAATAAATCTAGCTTAATGATACTTGCTAGCCCTAAGGCATTGCAATATGGGATTATTTTTCATTTTGATTGATTCATTAGTGGAAGTTCGTAGCTGAAAAGTTTCGAAGTAAAGTGAATCCTAAAGTAATTAGTCAAATAACCCTATCCATCAAAGAAAGCTAAATATCCTTGATAACTATGTTAATCAAGGTCGAATAGTGGTTAACGTGAACATGCAATGGTGCTAGGTACCATTAATTCCCCAGTTAAGGGACCCCTTACACACTATCTAATTATTCTAATCTTCGTAGCAACTCCGGCATACAGAGCTAGCTTTATTTATTCGCAAATTTGGTTTTAAAGCATAATCGCTTTACTTTGTTAGTTTGTTTTCATTCTTACGGTTTCAACAAAAATTAACGTTCCTGACACGAATATGTTTGGCTAGGAAATGCCTCGTTGTGAAATTCTGTAATGATGTGACATCTGTTCCTACAAGAGGAAGTTCACAGGGGGAGTCTGTTACGGGTCTTGTTTCATATATTACCAATAAATTCAAAAATTCGAAATTTTTTTTATTTAATAAAAAATGGAGGATATTTCATTCAATTGGTTTTTTCAAAGTGTAAAAACATCTGTCCAATTTATTATATACTTTGAGATCCACTATCAACCTTTCTCTCGAAAAAATAGAATTCACAAAAAACTTTTCGATGTGAATTCGTCTAAGAATGAGTATTTCCCTTAACAACATCTATGCAGACTTGAGTTCGATCTATATGAAACAGATTCTTGTTCCAAGGTAGACGTAGAGTTCTTTGCTAAGGTTGTAGTTGAGGTACCCTCAGCGGTTGACAATACCGTCTATACTTCAAACCTGTTGCAACTATTCGTCTCCGTGAGAATGATACTAAACTCCTAAGACATGTCTAATATCTCTTCGAATCCTGGTATGTTAACTTACAAACAAACTGCAACACCCAAAAGGAGCTGTTTAAATTTTCAATTTTTTTTTGGTAAAACAAAGATAGTATAGAAGGGAGTAAATGATTGCAAAGAAAAAAACGGAGGGTTTGTTTTTTTTTTTAATTTGTTAATAATGTGGTTGTCAACTCACTCCCAAACACGTCTCAGCATTGATGCAATAAGATGATCTATTTCTTCTTGAGGGAAAATATCCCAAGCTACCTGTAGTTCATGTCTCAGAGCCGCCAGAGTTCGTGGATGCTAGAGTAAATTTCCAAGTCCTTTACCCATGATGTCCCAAACATGCTCTATGGGCAAAGATCGAGGGATCTGGGCGGCCTTGGTAAAAGATTCACATGGGTCGCTTCGAAAAAGTTTAAACTGATTCTGACAACATAGGGTCGGGCATTATCTTGCTGAAACATTGGATTCAGGAGCCGGTTAGAGTAAGGAAGAACATATGGCTCCACTTTTTCTTGAAGGAAACGCAGTGCTTTCATGTTACCTCGAATAAAAACTAGAGTTGACCTAAACTTGCATGTGCAATAGCACCCCATACCATAACGCCTACTGTCCGGTGTACATGACGCTCAACATGAAACTGAGGTTCACGCCTTTCTCACCGACGTTGTATAACTCTTCTTCGGCCATCATGTGCTCCCAAGCAGAATTGAGATTCATCAGAAAAGACGACCTGATGCCATTCCACATTCCAATGTTGACATTCTCTGCACCACTGTAAAATCGTTGCTGGCTACTCAAGGGTCAGAGGTAACACAAGATGGGGTCGATTATGCTGCACTCCAAAAGACCTTATCCGGCGGTAAACCGTTCGGACAGTTACAGGATGGCTTTTTGACTGCATTTCAACAACAATGGCGATTAGAAATCGGAAGACGTCGGAGAACGTTTTGACCCGATACTTATACAACATATACTTGAAATTAAACAGCTCTTTCTGGCTGTTAAAGTTTCTTTG
Source organism: Harmonia axyridis (assembly GCF_914767665.1). Taxonomy (NCBI): domain Eukaryota; kingdom Metazoa; phylum Arthropoda; class Insecta; order Coleoptera; family Coccinellidae; genus Harmonia; species Harmonia axyridis. The sequence continues at coordinate 7,824,775 of NC_059508.1, forward strand.
TCAGTTTGTATGGTTAGTAGATGCATAATCTGTTGAGTTTATCATTCCCATCGAATGACAGAATCTAATCTTCCATAATATAAGCTTCTACTAGCCACACACCTTTGAATCTGACCATTTCCAATTAAAACCAAAACTTGCACGGTTAATCGCATTTATGACTCTACGATTAATATGGGCAGTCAAAATCGTAAAACTCAAAACTCGAGAAAAAATAAGTAACGATTTGGAAAGAAAAACATTTCTGCAGAAACGCATGAAAATTGTTTGATAATGAAAAATTCCGCCATATGAGAATAAGGAGCATATTTGAAAGACAATACCATTCGTATGCTGAAAATGCTTGCCTTACCCTTGAAAGTTACAATTTCACATTAAGATTAATCTTCGTATTTCCTACAGAAAATGTAAATATATCCATTTCTGGAGTCGAATGACATCTGAATTTCGAACTCATGGAATTATCATATTTCCGAAACAACCTGAGCTTTATCCTATGCAAATATAATGTGAATTTTGACAAACATAGGTCATGTTCAGTATCATATGTCCGACATATATTTGCAATTACTGCTAGATTGAGGTTGCAAAGGGTCATCTCTTTAGGGAAAACGTTATGTTTGACCGAAAGTTGTCATAGAGAAATATTAATTCATTCAACGATGAAATGAGGATTTTGTATATTTCCTGAAGGATTGAATCGGATAATATCCGATAGAAAATGTATGGAAAGAGCATTTCTTTATATTTCAAATGAATCGATTATATTCTGTCATTCAATGCGAATGATTACCTCAACAGATTATGCATCTACTACCTATACCAACTGACAAAAAAGATGCAACACCCAGAAGGAAATGTTTAAATTTTAATTATTTTTGGTGAAACAAGGATATGCCTCTTGCAAGGAGTGAATGATTGAAATTTGGAGTAAAAAACGGATGGTTCACAATATTATTCAATGAATTTATCAATAATGTGTTTATCCATCACGATTATCTATACGAGTAAACTTCCAAAGACTTCTCGAGTCGACGGATTTCAGGATAGACGATTTCTGTTCATCTCGAAATAATTTTGGCCCTTTATCTGCATTTGTGGCTGACGTTATATGTCGCCTCAACTCCTGGCATTCGGCCTAATCTGAGATTCTTCTTCCCCGGACAGCAATGATGTGAATGTCCATAAGCGTAGTGACGAGTACTGCTCATGAACTACTTTTTGCACTGCTGAGCTAAGTTACAGGATGGCCTTGTTCTCTCAACCACTCACCAGCCAAAGATCTAGTTGTCGCAAATCGGTCTCTAATGGCCATAAGTCTGAGACGTCGATCTTGAACTTCGTTTGAGCCCCTTCGACGTCCAGTGCCTACTCTTCTTCGAATTTGGGCATTATCAAACCGTGCTTGACAACAAATCATAATAGAAGTTGGATTTCTGTTCGTACGGTTAGCGATTTCTCGACATGACAACTCCGCCTCAAGTAGACCAATAATTCAACCTGTTTCAAATTCCTATTGCTATACTATCAATGTTTTACCGAAAAAAAAAAATTAAAATTTGAACTGCTCCTTCTGGGTGTTGCAGTTACTAACTGACAAGACAAAGGTCATTTAGTATATTTCGAAAACAAAGATGAATCTTTCTACAGAAAAGGATAAAAAATTCAATTATTGAGAAAAAGTGTGTTTTTTGGTTGAGCCCAAGACATGTTGAGTGAACAAAAAGAATTATGATAGTAGAACCGGATTGGTAAAGCATATAGTGCATGAAGAACATGTTTTTTCGTTTGTTGTGGAAACTCCGTTGAATATTTCATTATCGATCTCACGTTCTTACAAAAATTTAATCACAACAATATATTGTTGATGTCGGATAATAATGTGTTGTGTGAGCAGCTCCCATAAAAGCTTTCGTAAAGATGAGGTATCAGGAAACTGGAGATATGAAAAAAGAACACCGAAGATTACCCAAGCAAGATTTCATTGGCCGGAGGCGACATGGAGAGAAATGGCCAAAATTAAGAAATCGTGATGGAAAAAAAAAATTTCCAACGTTCATTTTTCAGGCCGACAAGAATCCCCGATTTGAGTTGGATTAATTGATGGGAGCACGTCAGGGAGTGAAAAATGCTGCAAACTCTACAAAAAGGTTTCCTATTTCCACTTCAATTAAGGCAATATTCAAAATTTGCGGTGAACTTTTGGTTGATTATTTACATTATTAACCTTTGAATAGTGAAGCGAAAAAAAAATGAAACTTCTTGGAATCCTCATAGTTCACGTTTACCTATAAGTGATTCCCAGAAAAGTTCGTTCGATTTTCCACCCGAAGATTCGTATATATTTTGTGTGTATGGATCCATTGAAACTTTGGATATTATTGACACATACTGAAATGGATCCAGAGGGATATTAATTATTACAATATTCCAGAACCGGACTCATTCTTCCTCATTTGAATTGTTCAGGTTAAAAATATTATTGTGTTAGATTCCCAAAAGGAGCTTGGATTCAGCTTTAAATCGCGGTATCAATGAAAATTGCAACATCTTACATTTTTTTCCTACGACTGCTATGAAAAGTAGCGTATTCTTCATAGCTTACTCAATATCAAAACTATGTTTTGCTCATACTGTGGGAAATATTATTTCTCACGGCACTTTGCCCACACCTCGCTTGGTAGAACTATGAAATTGGGCTTTTGAGGCGTTTCTATGGAAACGAAATAAATTAGCACATGCTGTCAACGAAGACCATTTTGATTTGGATCAGGTCCATTACTTGAATTATTGAAATTTGTGCAGTTGTGGGAAAAGTATAGTATGCAACATGTGGAGAAAGTCCTTTTCTCACTCGTGTGTTTGCGGCACTCGCCTTTTAGGCTCGTGCCACAAACTTCCACACTCGCGAGAAAAGTTGGACTTTCCCTTTTTGTTGCACAATATACTATTTTTTCATGAATTTTTGAAATTTGACACAAAATAATTTGCTTACTGAGCCTCGTTTACTTCCCTCACAGCATAGTTTATTATGTTCCTTTTATACGCAGATGATAATTCTTCTCTTCCGTCAGATGTTCATCAGACTGGTTACTCTTTCAGAGGGAATTCCTTTGTTGAATAATGTAAATTGAACAAGCTTCATCTTAATTTTACCAAGTATCAGTCCATAACTTCCACTAGAAATATCGATATCTTCAACTAAAACTACTCCCTCGGCGTCTTCACTTTGTGTAGGGTATCCTCTGTGAAAGATTTGGGCATTTTATTCGATTCCAAGATGACTTTTGAAGAGTACATCTCCAATAGAGTAAAGAAATGTAACAGGCTAATGGGCTCCATTATAAGAACCTGCAAATCTTTCAGATCAACTGAACCTCTTAGTCTTATTATGCCTGTTTTTTTTTCAGCCGAATGAGTTTTTACAGTTGTGCCTGGAATCCTAAATACAAATGTGTATATAAAACGTCTAAAACATGTTCAAAATAAATTCGTTAGATTCGTAGAATACAAAAGTACGAACATCTACCCTTTAGGGGACATTTCACATCTGAGGATAAAATATTCTCTTGATACACTTGAATTATCAAGAACTCGCAGAGGTCTAGTGTTTCTTTTCAAACTCGTCCGGGAATAGATAGATTCCCCAGATCTTCTTAATCAGCTGAAATTCCACGTTCCTACATTTTATTTGAAAGATCAACCTCTTTTCAGGGTCCAAAATTACAGGATGAATTCAGGAGGAGACACCCCGTTGAAGAATGTGTTGGATGAATAACTTACATTCAAGAAAGATCGACATCTTCAATTGTTCCTTGAATTGTTTTAGGCAAACTTTGAAGAAATACTACAAATAGATTGTTCACTGTACGTATATCTTAGATATTTCTGTCATGTGTACATCTAGGTATGTAAATAAATATTGTCTATTTATCAAATAAGTCATTTTGATAACCCCAAAATTTTACAACAATATAGAACACAACCGATAAGTAATAACTAAATGAAATTTCAGTTGTCAGCATGTTTTCAGCATAGAAAATGTGTTTCAGGAATTCATATTTACCTTAGGGCATTTTTTTTCTGTTTCTTATTGTTGTTTCACTAATCAATTTTCTTTATATAGTGACAAATTCTTATCATCTACTAGACTTCCATTGTGTTTTCAAAAAACTTTTTATTCTTTTTACGAGATACCTCAACCTTGAATTAATTACATTTTTCGAATTCTCCAATTTCAAAAACTTATAAAGAAAGAATGTTAGATGTGACAACTTCAAGTGACACCGCATATTGAAGCTACATTTATGCTCTTTGTGTCTATTCCTTCACACTAATATTACTAAATACAAAAATTCCGAAACGTACGTCTGTCTTTATGTTTATTTAGATATTTAATTTGTTTACTCATTTCGTATAGTTTTAGTTGTTTAGAATTTTCTTTTGGTTGATTATTAATTTAGTCATTTTCAGTATTGGAATTATATTTCAAGACAAAAATGAACCGAATATATCAAAAAGATATTATTGTGAAGGAATAGACACAAAGTTGTAAATTTTTCGATATTTATATTGAATAATATTTGCCGATTTTTTATATTGAAAATTACGAGTTTCCGTTAGAGGTGACCAATGAAAATTTTGAATTTTTACCAGATAGCGCGGCCGTTCAAGCTGCTCTCAAAGGTCGATATCAATCCGTGTGGGGTAAGGGAACAGAAAATGTAGATGTCGCTGCCGAACAGTCAGCCTGTGGCATCGAGACGGCGACGCTCTTTCTGAATATACGTCAGTGTGGCGAGGAGACGCGTTAGAGTTACACTACTAAACGCAAGCGGAAGTTGCACAAACAAATCTGACGTTCGTGCACGCGGTTGTGACAAGAGAGCATCTTGCCTTCACGGCTTTTTTTTCTGCTAATACGAAAAGTTTCATCGAATTTTGTCGATTTAAGGAGATTTCCACGTATTTTCTCGAGTTCCTAATATTCGAAGAAAAAAAAAATTTTGTGATTTTTTTTAACTGATGTGAATGAAATAAAATACAAGTTTTATCATGTTTCGCACTTGGAATCACAACTTCTTGATGTTGTATCTTCTCATCACTAATACAGGTAAATTTAGTTTTATGATAAGAAAATAGTTGCGTATTGCAGATAAAAGTTTCGCGTTAATTCTCGTAAGAATCTTGTAAGTTTTTAAGCGCAAATCAAACATATCACCGAAAGTTTTTCAGCCACTTCCATATAATCCAGTAGCAAAACACTGACTTTTCAGTGTTATACCTGCGCTCACAAAAAGTTTTAAGCAGCTTTAATTGTTTCAATGAGGAAATTTCACGGACAATTTTTGAACTTAGAAAAAAATTTTTTTTTTCCTGATCGATGTGAATGAATATAAGTATAATTTATATCGTGTTTCGAACCCAACAGCTTACATTCTCGATGTTTCGTCGTTTAATCGTCAACACAGGTAAATTGCTTGTTTTAATTGAAATAGTTTTCTCGATGTTGGGAAGGCTCGTGATCAAGACTTGAAGGAAGACGGGTCAAAGATAATATCGAGGATAATATCAACCGATATTGCAGAAATATTTCAACAACGTGAATGCGTATGATTTAAGAATAAGTCAGGTTATTCAATTGACACTCAAAAAAACTTCATAACTTTTTTGTACTAATAATTTTTCGGCTGAAGTTTTCAATGCAGAAAACAAAACAAATGGAATGTTTCAATCAAATTTGATTCAATTCGAAAAGTTGATTGAACAATGATTGAATTGATTGAACAAACAGAAGAGGGAGAAAATACTCTAGGTCCATCTTGTGAATGTGTTCAAAATGTTTTCATTTCAGTTATTCTCAGAGAAAATGAGTTTGAATCTGTAACTACCTACTTCCGCAGATAAGCAGATAATATCCATTTTTGGACATTCTTACAGATAATCCCCAAAAAATACATAAATTCTTATGCAACTTCTTTTCGGATATACATATATATTTATATTTGTACAACTTCCATTACTTGAAATGACGAAATCACATATGTACACACATTCTATTCAAAGTTCCCCAGGACAAATGGACTAAATATAATGATAGACGATTTTTTGTTGTGAAAAATCTTTTTCGACATTTTGTCCGACACATAGTATAAGCATTATCACTCATTTCAAGTCACGCAATGTCACGATGAAGTTGATTATATTTTCAATAGAATTCTTTATTCAATGAATCGCTTAGGAGTAATGTATATCATATATTTTCACGCTTTTTTTGTCACGTCGATAATCGGTAGATTTAATCTCTTTTATAGCGTATGAAGTAATTTTTTTCCAACAATCAATTAATAGGGATTGTTGAACTTGTTATGAACTATATTATCGAAGAGCATCGAAGATTATAGTTGAAAAGCTAAACAATTGAACTACAGAGGAAAATTGATTCAACATTGCCATTGATAATTTGATACATATTCGATTATATCGTCACTGCAAAGCAGTTGATTTCAGTTGTTCAATTAAATGAACGCATTGAAATTTTAGTTACAACAATCATCAAGCGCCATCTACTCTTTCGCTGCCAAAACTATTTCAACTGTAATAAAATTTCTTAATTATAAAATTGATATTCCAATCTAACTTTGATGCTGATCAGGATTAAAGTCTTTTGTGCTTTGAAAGGAAGGATCGAATGGTATTTGTGAATTAAGCAGTATTTTTATAACTGAATATAATACCAATATGATGAAACTGAAAGTTATTATAATGTTGGAGCACTTTTACTTCTCTTATGATTATGACGCATGTTTCAGTATTTCAAAGATACCATTATTATGGTTGCAACTGAACTCGAAAGTGTAGATTCTCTCATATATTCGAGAAGGGATTGAATTGCAATTTCAACCTAGTTATTTATATCTTGAACTTCGGAAAAGGTATCATGTTACAAGTATAGTCAGTTAACTGGAATCTATAGAAGTTTCTATCAACAACATCGTTTGCTTGTTCATCGAAACAATTAAAGGAGCTTAACCCTAACACATATAAGATTATTTTCATCCTGAACTTAAAGTGCCTATTTAACTAACTTTATTGCTGGGTAAAACGAAACGGCCTATATTTTGAAAAAAACTTCCAACTTCTACTCAGTTGAGAACAACATTGATCAAATGCTATTTGTAGACGTGGAAAAGAGACAAACATACTTCCTGCTTTTTAATATTGGCAAACATGTATGAGGAAGTCGAGTAAATGAACAAAGGAAAGCTTCGTGATTCTTCAAGGATGAGAAATCGTTTTGAGACTCTTATAAACTGCTCCATACAATAGATTCGCTATTAAAGTGATTGCTACTGATATTAAAGCAAATAAGCCAATTTTAGAGTGTCAGTAATCAAAATGGGATGGTTTATATTTATGGATTACCAATGGTCGTTCAAGTATTTTTAATGCAAATATTAAAGTCGAATCAGCAATCCTTGAATTTTACTCTATGTCTCAAAGTTCTCGAGATGCTTTCAGTGAGCATCGTATTTGGACCACCCCGTAGACCTCCACTCCAAAAAATTTAGGTAGCTTTTGCAGTGTTTTTCATTCTATTTTTGATTTGTATATATTCAAATTGAGGTAATTTCAGTATATTCTTTCTTCTCGAAATATTCCAAAGGTTCATGATTGGAAATAATAATCCAAAAGCTTGAGCTTGACGGCTATCATCAACATTTAGGTCCTAGAGTAGAACCATAGCATCAAGGCTAGATTAGCGTGAAAGCATTTTTCTGTTGAATTAATGTATGAGAACTCCGATTCGGATTCTGCATTATGCGGTATTACTACAGTCTGGCGTCCTGTAATGATGGCATGATGACGACGCTCCTTTGAACTACCTACCATCGGATGTAAAAGCCATTTTTGAGGTGTGGTACGTTCATTTTCTTCTTGCATCTAGGTGCTAGATGCTCTTTTCATTTTAATAACGTCTATTGATTTTTTAATTACGTAAGTTTGAAATATAACTTCAAAGCCTTCCAAGTCTGAAGTTTTTTCGTTATCGATGCTACCTTCGTGCTAAAATGAATTCTCTTCAAAAGAAGAAGATGCCCCTAATACTTGAAATTGTTCGATTTTACTAATTTGAATTGAAGTGATTCACATCAGGAAATCAAAGCAAGGAAAGTAAGTTTTTCAGTTTTCATAGAGAAGTCAATTTTTATTACGAGGAGGTTAATTAGTGATTTGATTGAGGTGACAACAACGTAAGGATCTCAAATGGAACAAGGATTTGGATGGCACATCAGTTTGTGTGGTCGAGATTTTGAACGAATTTCAACAAATAAGATGTTCCAAATTCCTACCGTGCATTTCTAGATATAAATGTTGTATACAGGGTGTAACACGACTGGCCATAGCCTAGTTGTGAATGCAGGTCATCCAGGCCATTCAGAAAAGTAGCTTGTTTTGTATCCTAAGTTAGTTTCAGAGATACAGGGTGATTTATGAAAATTGGCCTGAAATTCTGCTATTTAACTTGGGAATCAACTGTCAGATTTCGTTCAAATTTTGTGGGTTTATTTAATTCATAGAAGCCTCAAATATAATTTCAATATTTTCAGGGCAGTACTCAGATTATTTATTTTTTCCTATACACTTCGAAATCACTATTTTTCACACGTTTTAGAGAAATATCATGTAACTTCTTTGAAATATGGTCTTGTTCTTATGTCTTTCATGATGATATTCGATATTATCAGCTGAGATTTTGGATTTTATAACTTTCTGTCCAACTTTCATTCATTGTAAAACCTAAACACCTACTGAGTGTTGTAACAACCTGTGCAATATATGGGAAGTATGCTTGATCAAACTGTTAATTCTTCAGTAACTTAATATTAAATTTGAAAAATGACGTTATAATATTTGCTTGATAGCAAAGTTTGTTTTTTTGAGAAAATATATGCCTATTTATTTCAGTTCACAACATATATAGTATTGAAAGAGATGTATCATAAGATATTTGAAATGAAGCCCTTCCATTTCTATACATATTTTAGCCCTGAAAAAGAAATTGGGTTTCTTCCTTGTATCGATGTGGTCTTGCACCATCATGTTGAAAGTGAATCCTTCCATGTTGTCGTAGGAAGAACTCACATTTGTGAATGTTCCTTTATTAGGTATTCTTCTATTCGGCAATCTCTGACGATATTCAACATTCTGTGATATTTTGGATATAATGTCATTATTCTCTGGCGAAGATCTTCTCGAGAAATATAGGTACTGTCTCAAATCCTCTTCAAATGACTTAAGGCCATTCAATATATTCTTTTTTTAATTCAACTGTCGAGAAAATGAGCATTCAGAAAGTTCTCAGCAAAATATGACTTGCTACAATAGTCGTAGCAGATGCAGAATTTCAGAGTTATGTCACCTGAACCCATAAATGAAGTTTCCACTTCGCTTAGGTCAAAGTTCAAACTCTCAGGAATTTGCAAACACAAGATGTAACTCTACAATCAAAAATTGCACTGTTTCAATATTTTCTGGTAAAACTCATACTTGTAGAAATATGCGTCTATACTGTTTCATATGGGTCAGCCTGTATATTGTTATTAGATGTTAGACAGGAGTCCTCAAATATTTTTCATCAAAATGATCAACCTGTGACTATAAAATGTCAGATTCTGACAGGTAATTGAAAAATGGTTTTCCCTCCGAACATTCATGATTAGAAAACAATTTTCATGACATATATGCACCCCCTTTCTACTCTACAATCTCAAACGGTTCTGAAATATCCATGTGTCAAATTATAAGTTGACAATATTAGTCATTGGAGCACACCTTATGGATCTCGAAGGAGATGAAGAACAATGATTCAACGAGAATCTCCCTGGAATATTCAATAGCTTGTATGAATAATATTGTTTTCATCGGCAATTTTTCGTCGATTCATTTTCGTCATGATATATACTTTATCCCTGTCTCAAGCAAACCTGGTAAGTTGGCAGAAATCTCCTGAGACAAACTGGAATTCTATTGGATAGAATAGTCTCCTCGATTCCTTCCAACTTTTGAATTATATTATGTCTTTGACTTACTTTTCATATCTCACGCTAGAGGATTCCGTTTTGTTAAGAGATTGTTCAACTCCCAGGAGACTTGGAAGTTGTTGATAGGGTTAGCTTGATCTTTTGTGAACTCTTAGTGGATTGAATTTGTTTTTTGGTATCTATATTCGATAATAGGCCGAATATGATTTCGAGGAGAAAAAATATTTCTTCAATCATCAAGTAATGTTTTCCCAAGTGTAAAAAAATGTTAAATTTGTGAGCTTGTTATCACATATTTCTTCGATTGAGGTCAATTACTCCTTCATAAATTATGAAATTAGTTAGCATTTCGCCAGGAATCGATTTAGAACCAGTTCGGTGTTTGATCAGTAAATATACTAACTGTCAAAGAAACTATACCCAGAAGGAGCTGTTTAAATTTTAAATTTTTTTGGTAAAACATAGATAGAATAGCAGGGAGTAAATGATTTAATTTGGAGAAAAAAATCGTTGGGTTCTTTCATGTTAACAATTTTTGTTACTTGAAAATCGTAGTCGTTTTTTGCAATTTTTTTAAATTTGACAACAAACCAGCTATTCGAGGAGATCCAAAATTGATGTTTAGTTGTTGTTGAAATGCTTAGAGCACATTATCGCTGAATTTATCGCCAGCTAAGTGAATTTGAAAGAGGTCGAATTATTGGTCTACAGGAGTCGGTGTCGTCATTTCGAGATATCACTAACCGTACGAACAGAAATCCAACTACTGTTATGAGATGGTGTCAAGCGTGGTTTTATAATAACCAAAATCGAAGAAGAGGCACAAATGAAGTTCAAGATCGACGTCTAAGTCTTATGGCCATTAGGATTAGGATCTTTGGCTGATGAGTGGTTAGGAGAAAATGTAACTGTCCGAACGGTTAACCGCCGGATAAGGTATTTTCGACTGCAGCATTATTCACCCCATCTTGTGTTGCGTCTGATAGTAGAGCATCGCCGGCAACGATTATAGTGGTGCAGAGAATGTCAACATTGGAATGTGAAAAGGCATCAGGTCGTCTTTTCTGATGAATCTCGATTCTCCTAGGGCGCACATAATGGCCGAAGAAGGGTTAGACGCCGTCGGGGAGAAAGACGTGAACCTCAGTTGGATGTTGAGTGTCATGTACACCGGACAGTAGGCATTATGGTATGGGGTGCTATTGCACATGCAAGTAGGTCACCTTTAGTCTTTATTCGAGGTTCCACGACAGCGCTGTGTTACCTTCAAGAAATACTGGAGCCATAAGTTCTCCCTTACTCTCTATGATTTACTCCTTGCTATACTATCTATGTTTTACAAAAAAAAATTAAATTTAAACAGCTCTTCCTGGGTGTTGCAGTTTCCATGTGACTTAGAATATATGAATGGAAAATAGTTCGGATTCTTAGTAGAAGAAAGTTCGAAATATTTCATTTGGTGATATAGAAACATAGTTGATTCAAATCTTTCAGTTCCTTCATTGAACTGTCAAACAGATACGCTCAATTTATCGCGTTGTATTTTTCCAGCGCTTGATATGAAACGTTTATATTTTCCACCGCTCCAGAACAGTTGTTTCTCCAGGCCATCGGACTGTAGGAGTAATACTAAAATTAATCCGTTAAGCCGAATTGATACGCACCCTTAATGCTCACCCCCTTTCTGCATTCGCTTTCCAGGTGTTGGGGGAAAACTGGAAAAATGTGCCCCTAATGGAATCAGCTAATACATGTTTCCGTGGCAAAATCGCAATAAAAACAAATGGATATATTTTTCGTGATTATTCGCACACGTGAAGATAAAAAAATTACCCGAATACCGTGGCTGAGTTGAAAAGTGGTGGAAGTTTCTATTTTTAATTTATCCTGATTACTGGAATGCACGCGACTAGTTCTGCGCGGTGAATTCCATGATGCATGGATTTTCATGAAATACAACGGCAAATTTAAATACATGTACATAATGTTGCTCAACGTATAAAATCCTTTGTGTGCGTCTACTGCGATATTATTCTAGGATTTTTTCTTTCATCAGATGAATTATACATACTGGACTCGTTAAAGACTTTGCGGACATATTTTAAAGCCTTTGAAACTATTTGAGATATCTACTTTTATAAATGGATGAGCTCACAATAATCCCCAACTTTTTAGGAAACGTTAATCGAACCTAAACATCATTGTAGCCGATATGTAACTTTTCAAGGATTTCGAAAAAAAGTATTTTTTGCTGCTGTATGTCTTGGTACGCATCTCGCCACATGTTATACTATTATCTTCCACAATAATACAAGTACTAAATACTCTACTAACTGACAAAGAAACTGTAACACCCAAAAGAGGCTGTTTAAATTTAAATTTTTTTTTGGTCAAACATAGATAGTATAGCAAGGAGTAAATGATTGAAATTTGGAGAAAAAAACAAGTTGTTCACAATTTTTTGGTGAATTTGTGAATGATATTTTGTCTACCCCTTTCATGTATACACTCCCCAACACGTCTCGGCATTGATGCAATAAAATGGTCTATTTCTTCTTGAGGGATACTATCCCAAGCTACCTGTACTTCATATCTCAGAGCCGCCAAAGTCCATGGAAGCTGGGGTGAATTTCCAAGTCTTCTACATATGATGTCTCAAACATGTTCTATGGACGAAAGATTCACATTGGTCGCTCAAAAAATTTGAACTCACTCTGGCAACACAAGGTCAGGTATCACCTTGCTGAAATATGGGATTCTCGAACCGGTTAAGGTAAGGGAAAACATATGGCTCCACTATTTCTTGAAAGTAACGCAGCGCTGTCATGTAACCTCGAATAAAGACTGAAGGTGGCCTATTTACATGTGCAAAAGCACTCCATACCATAACGCCTACTATCCGGTTTACATGACGCTCAACATCAAACTGAGGTTCATGTCTTTCTCCCCGACGTCGTCTAACTCTTCTTCGGTCATCATGTGTACCCAAAGAGAAAAACGACTACCTGATGCCATTCCACATTCCAATTTTGACGTTCTCTACACCACTGTAATCGTTGCCGGCGATGCTCAACCGTCAAAGGTAACACAAGATGGGGTCGATAATGCTGCAGGATGGCCTTGTTCTCCTAACCACTCATCAGTCAAAGATCGAATTGTCGCAAATCGGTCTCTAATGGCCATAAGTCTTAGACGTCGATCTTGAACTTCATTTGTGCCCCTTCGACGTCCGGTGCCTACTCTTCTTTGATTTTGAGTGTTATCAAACCACGCTGGACAACATCTCATAAAAGTAGTTGAATTTCTGTTCGTACAGTTAGCGATTTCTCGAAATGACAATCCCTCATCTCCTACAATATTCAAGTAACCAAAATTGTTCACATGAAAAAACCTTCATAATTTTTTTCTCCAAATTCAATCATTTACTCTTTGCTATAATATCTATATTTTACCAAGATAAAAACTTGGAATTTAAATAGATCCTTCAGACTTCAGACTTTCTTTGTCAGTTAGTAAGAATATAGTTTTTACATATTTTGTGCATAAGATAATCGAACCGTGACTCAAAATTCGAAAATTACAGACAGGAATTCCCTCGGAACAAACGTGCAAAGTAGGAAGAAGTTCTGAGTTTTTCAATGGTTTTAATTTAAAGTGAAAATTTTCTCTTTCATTAGTTTAGTCTGCATATTTTTCAAGAAAGTTTCCAAGAAAAGATCTGAACGCCGGAGGAACAGTTTTAATTCATTTATATTTAAGGATTCATATCTCTGAAGTAAACTGTGTGACGAAGGAAACAGTTGAAACAGACGCTGTACTAAATCGAGATATCGAATGAATAAATATTTTTTCTAGAAGATAAGAGTGCTTCAAGTAGGTTGAATTAATTAATTGAACATCTTATTCATTTTGGATAGCGTATTTTCTGTGACGAAAGCTGTAATAAAGAATATTTACCTCCTGTCAAAAATTCTATGTAAATGGAGAACAATTATCGAAAATTACAGCGATAATTGCATTATAGGAAGCGAAATAGCCCTGCGATAATTGCACTGTTCATAGATACATAGTTTCTATGCATCTTACACAGTCGAATCTATGGCAATTCCATTCTACATCAGTTTGACAAGTAGTGAACAGTTTATTCGGGAAATATTCCCCCGAATTACACTCGTGCATCAGAATGACTGGATAATTTCGTTAATTTCGAATAATTAGTTGAATATTCCTTATTTAAATGTAGTTGAAATACCTCACAAATATTTCAACCATAAAATAATGAGTTCTGAGAAAACAACAACAAGAATATTGTTCAATCATTAGTGGAGTAAGCCGGCTCAGTGATTTCATGGAATGTTGGAAAGCCTATGATGGAAATATTGTAGGAATTCACCCATTAAATTGGAATGCAATAGGTAAGACTAAATTCATATTTCACCAATAATTGAATTTGTGTTTATTCATTTTTCTGATAATTACGGAAAATTGTATGATATTTCGAAAAAACATACAGTCGCTATTAAGCCTGAAAAATTCAAGTGGGGGAAAATTACAAGAATTTCTTGTGCAACGAATGTTTTCACTTTATGAAACGAGAACTATCGAGTGTTGTGACACTTCAATTATAATTTCACATTGCAATAAGTATTCTATGAGACAAACAAACTTCTCCTCTTTCAACAATTTTCATATAGAATTCCTTTGTTTTTGCGATCCTATGTAAACGAATTGAATGAAATTGAGTTGTTTGATTCAATCTTCTAAGTAGCTCCTAAGTTATTCACAATCAATGATTTTGTACAATAACCCTTAGGTCTATATATCATAGAAAAGGATACAGCTTATATTGTGTCAATAAAATCGAGATTTTTATTAGGTTAGCTCTCAAATATTGTATCGTCTGTGCTACTTTGTTTCGATGTCCTCACAGTATTACCTATTCCGTTCACTGTTAGTTGAATATTCCTTATTTAAATGTAGTTGAAATACCTCACAAATTTTTCAACCATAAAATAATGAGTTCTGAGAAAACAACAACAAAAATATTGTTCAATCGAAAGTTTATTTGAAAAGGTAAATGCCAGTCATTAGTTGAGTACGCCGGCTCAGTGATTTCATGAAATGTTGGAAAACCTAAGATGGAAAT
Source organism: Harmonia axyridis (assembly GCF_914767665.1). Taxonomy (NCBI): domain Eukaryota; kingdom Metazoa; phylum Arthropoda; class Insecta; order Coleoptera; family Coccinellidae; genus Harmonia; species Harmonia axyridis. Next base: position 7,839,967 of record NC_059508.1, read on the forward strand.
ATTGTAGGAATTCACCCGTTAAATTGGAATGGAGAAGGTAAGACTAAATTCATATTTCGCCACATAATTAAATTTGGTTTTATTCATTTTTCTGATAATTACAGAAAATTGTATGATATTTTGAAAAAACATACAGCTGCTATTAAGCCCAAAAAATTCAAGTAGGGGAAAATTACAAGAATTTCTTGTGCAACAAATTCTTCAGTTTATGAAACGTGTTCCTACTATCGAGTGTAATGACACTTCAATTATAATTTCACATTGCAATAAGTATTCTATGACACAAACAAACTTCTCCTCTTTCAATAATTATCATATAAAATCCCTTTGTTTGTGCGATCCTATATAAACGAATTGAATGGAATTGAGTTGTTTGATTCAATCTTCTAAGTAGCTCCCAAGTAATTCACAATCAATGATTTTGTACAATAACCCTTAGGTCTATATATCATAGAGAAGGATACAGCTTATATTGTGTCAATAAAATCGAGATTTTTATTAGGTTAGCTCTCAAATATTGTATCGTCTGTGCTACTTTGTTTCACTGTCCTCACAGTATTGCAGTGAACATCTATTTCGATTAGGTGCACAATGAAAAAGTAGATAGGACAGAATTCAGTTCAAGAGTAACAGAAGATGCTTGATTGCATTTATTCTTAATAGGTCCATTTCATTCTTCAACCCTTCCGGCAACTTCGAGTGTTTTTTTTTGCTAGTTTTTTTCATCTAACTTTTTGATGGAAGCGGTGTTTGGAGTGAAATATTAGGTTATGTTGAATCGATATCTAGGAGATAAAAAATTCCTCATTTCTCCAATTATTCTTCACCCTCCACCTTGAGTGCACTCAATTCCACTAAAAGTAGTAATTTTCTCTATAATAAGAATGATCTAGACTCTCCTAATTGAAATGTAATGGAACTACCAAGGGTTATGTTCCATACCCCTACTAACGTAATATCATATTTCGCGAAGTTTTCTTCCTTGAGGGGTTGAGGATCGTAGTTTAAAGAAGCCGTAGGAGATCACTTGGAAAACAAATGAGACTAACCGAAGTCGGCGATTAGTGCTTCTCGTAAAGCGAATTATGTTCTATGATGGTGAATAATTTCTAGGGAAATTTATATCCTGCCTCGGTTATTATGAACTCGAACAAAGAAAATAATTCCCTCACAAATGGGAATAATTCCTTTAGCTACAGATGACTGACATAGGAATGTATTATTAAAACATGAGGAAATATTTAGCCTTTGAAGTTAATATAAAAACTTACCAAAAAAAGTTACAACCTGTGAGGTTTCCAAGTGATTTAAGCAAATGACACATAATTACTATCTGAAAAATCCTCTGCATTGATTCAATTATGATGACACAGCCTGCTCAGGTCCATACTACCGATATTTCATTCTTAAATGCTCGTATTTTGAATCGATAGCTCTATCATTTCGTCACATGGTCTGCTCAGGTCCATACTACCGATATTTCATTCTTAAATGCTCGTATTTTGAATCGATAGCTCTATCATTTCGTCACATGGTCTGCAAATTTCGAATTTCAAACCAGGCATGTCCTCAAATGAGGAAGTTTGTTACACAATCGACACATATGTCTTCAAATACAATTTTATTCGTGCACCTGTATACACGATGAGATTCAAATGAAAGAACTAGGAATTTGAAATGTGCAGGGTATTATAATATCTTATTTTTGGTGATTTCAAATATCCAGATTCGATTTGGATAAAAAGTAGCATTTCGATGAAGAATGACAATTTAAAGTCTCGTAAAGACTTCAATGTTATTTAATAACAATATCAAAAAAAATAAGGAGCACTGAAGAGTCAAGAGATATTGATTGCTCGTTTATTCATGTTGCAAATGCTCTTTTACAGATCACAAAACTAATATGGGCGTGTAAATGACGAGCGCTAAAAATCTGTCAGCTTCACGTCAGTGCTTTCCTCAATTTTTATCTTTCACATAGCTCTCTGTTGCCTTATATTTCACGAAACTTATTTTACCCTTTTTTGGAAGTCAACTAGTCAAGATTGTAGTGATACTAATTTTTTTGTGTGAAAATTCTCATCTTGCCGTCGTCCCCATGCGTCCGACTAATATGGCTAATCAATATGATTATTCAATTCCAACATGCTTATTCGACGTCAGTTTTATGCAAATTATTGAATTCTTCTTCATAGACTTGAATATTAACCCTGATATTATTAGAAAAACTAATATACAAAGCGAACTTGACAAGGCTGAAGAGTCTCTCAAGGTGTTACTTCCCTAAAAGGCCACAGATAAGATTTCCTCAGTCTAAACAATTGACAAGGGATATCATAGGCTCATATGTCATTTCACGTGAAAATTATTTCTCTATTGAACAAGCATGAAGATCTGAGACAATATACAGGGTGAGGCTTTGACTTGTACATATATTCCAACCAAAGATTCCTGAGGTCTAAGGAAACTCTATCTCTCCTCACTATTTTCCCGATTCGTCTCAGTTGAATTGAAATAGGCTGTTGAAAATTCATTGAAAAATGTAATTTTCAGTTATATCTCGCAAATGGAATAGAAGGAAATGATTTTCGGAATATAGTTTTCAATTGATGTGCTGAATCTTTACCGAACATGAAATTTTATTTCGTCAGCTCCAGAATGGCCGCTATACTAAATGAAAGAAAAAATAGTAAAGGAAAAGAGTGATTTTTTTCACCCCAGAAATCTTCGGTTGATGTATATCTACAAGTCAAAGACTCACCCTGTATGTTGTCTCAGATCCAGATCTTCATGCTTGCTTCACTAGAGAATTAATTTTCAAGTGAAATGATATTAGTCTATGATATCCCTTGTCAATTATTTAGAGTAAAGAAATCTTATATGTGACTTTTTAGGGAAGTAACACCTTAAGAGACTCTTCGGTCTTGTCAAGTTTAATTTATAATATATCTCAAGGGTTCCATAATTGCCTCAGATGTTTGCTTGATTATACTGTTTGAAATGCCATCTATTCCACAGCTGTGTTTGTTAATCATGTTCCTAATTATTGATCTCAGTTCCTCGGTTTACAACACTTCTGGTTCAAATATCTTTTCTGGTTTCTTTATCTCCTTATGTTGAGTAACATTATTTTTTATTGTATTATTTGTCAGCTTGGATGCATTGTTCACGAATATGTCATTCATATCATTGGAAATTTTTTTGGTATTCCCTTTGAGTGGGAGATCCTTCGAGTTATTTTTATTTTTTAATTAGTTTACTATTATTCGTCGAAGTATGGCCATTGAAGTTTTATACCAATATTTCAATTGATTAAGCTTCTGCCTATACTCGCGGAGTGTAAGTAATATTTCATACTAATGAATTTTAAACAATTCGGGTTTTGATCTTGTGTTTCCTGTAGCAGTGATTCCCTTACAGATCCCCAAGGAGGGTAATCCGTTTTCTGTACCATTCTTAGGGTTTGAACAGCCCCGAAATGGGGCCATTCTTAAGCGGTTTACTCCGACGATGTTTATTCAACCTATTAATGAAAGCAATATTTACAACTACCCTCGAATGGAATTAGCCAGTGAACAAGGGAATTTACTGAATCTCACCTGTATCACGGGCATAGCCAGAAAACGGCACGAACACCAGCCCTATACCTAGGAGTTTCATTATCCACGAAATCGAATCTTAAGTAATCTCGAGTTCCATATTCATTCATGCCAAAATTTAGAGTCTCGGCATTCCAACCATTATTGAATTCGGAATTTAAGGGCTTCCGGTTAATATTTATAAGAACGGATAAATGGCATTCGTGTGTGTGTCTATAAACACTCTGAAACCTTTCGGAAATGGAGTTTCCAAACCGCGGAAATTCAATACGCCACACAATCTGGCTCCAAACCGCCATCACCTTTTAATTGATTAATTCCATAAAGCAGTTTTGGGTGGAGAAGTTGTTAATCATGATTTTTATGGTTTCTTTCGAGAACTCCAGATTTCTTCAAGTGGAAATTTGAAGCGGTGATCCACTTTGCTCTCCACCTTATGGAATATTTCAAGAGGAATATTAATGAAAATGAATGACGACTCACCCTGTATATTGTCTTAGATCCAGATCTTTATGCTTGCTTTTATAGAGAATTAATTTTCAAGTGAAATGATATTAGTCTATGATATCCTTTGTCAATTATTTGGAGTGAGGAAATCTTATATGTGACCTTTTAGGGAAGTAACACCTTGAGAGACTCTTCAGCCTTGTCAAGTTCGCATTGCATATTGGTTTGGCTGATAATATCAGGGTCAATATTCAGGTCTACGAATGAGAATTTGGTATAATTTGAATAATAAAAATACAGTATGTTCAACAAAAAGTTACATGAAATAAAACAGAGTCAGAAAAAAAGATAGAAAATTGCTACAAGTTCCTCTCAACACTCTGAAACATTTCGGAAATGGAGTTTCCAAACCGCAGAAATTCAATACGCCACACAATCTGGCTCCAAACCGCCATCACCTTTTAATTGATTAATTCCATAAAGCAGTTTTGGGTGGAGAAGTTGTTAATCATGATTTTTATGGTTTCTTTCGAGAACTCCAGATTTCTTCAAGTGGAAATTTAAAGCGGTGATGCACTTTGTTCTCCACCTTATGGAATATTTCAAGAGGAATATTGATGAAAATGAATGACGACTCCACAAAATATCAAATCAGGAAATCTAGGTATCATTTATCAGCACCTTTCTCTTCAATTCAATTTTCTTCGCCAAAGGATGGTGTTAGCACATATTGTATTGAATCTGGGAATAATATCGAACAAACACACTATAACCATTCAGAAATTAATCGTAGTAATAAGTTCATTGAGTGGGTGACAGCGTCGCTCAAGAGGATGATCGTATACTCACAAGATGTCTTTTTTTCAATAAATTTAGTATTTTCCGGATGAACACATACTTATGGCAATATTCGATTCGACTCTCTCAAGTTCTTACCCATTCTTTCGTATTTTTTTGTAGGAAATAATAAATAACAGGCCAATTGAAAAATCCCCGGTCTTCAATAGTAAAACACGTTTTTTTAGCAAAATTTGATTGTAATTGCCTTAGAGGGCGATAAAGCGATTATAGCGATCTTCCAACTTTTCGATACCATTTTTGTATTACGATTTGACTTTCGCTTCAAAATAGGCCTCAGTTTGGCGATAACTTCTTCATTGGCGAGCATTCTTTTGAGGTCTGAGAACAGAAAAAAGTCGCTCGGGCAGATCTGGCGAATACGGTGGATGCAGAAGCAATTTGAAGACCAATTCACGCAATTTTGCAATTGTTTTTTTCTTCCAATAGGGCCGTTTTTTACGATTTCATCCTTTGAACGATCCAGTGACGATATATAATAATCGCTGTGGATGGTCTGGCCCTTTTGGAGGTAATCAATGAATATTATACCTTGCGCATCCTAGAATACTGATGCCATAACCTTGCCAGCTGACTGTTGTGTTTTCCTCGCTTTGGATTCGGTTCATCGTGTGCATTTCACTCAGCTGACTGTCGATTGGACTCCGGAGTGGAATAATGGAGCCATGTTTCATACATTGTCACATATCGACGCAAAAATTCAGTTTTATTGCACTTAAACAGCTACAAACATTACTCAGAATCATTAACACGTTGTTGCTTTTGATCGATTGTGAGCTCGCGCGGCAACAATTTTGCACACACCTTTCTCATATACAAATATTTGTGAATGATATGATGTATAGGTTCAGATGATATCTTCACAATGTCTGCTATCTCAATCAACTTCCCTTTACGGTCAGTCAAAATCATTTTGTGAACTTTTTTGATTTTTTCGTCGTTGACAGCCTCTTTTGGGCGTCCACTGCGTTCGTCGTCTTCGGTGTTCATTTCAACATGTTTAAACTTGACCCCGGAAACTCTCCATCAATCCAAGATTCCGCTTCAACTGTATTTTGTCCCTTCAATAGGCAATATTTCATCAGCACACGAAATTATTTTTTTCCATCTTTTTTCAAATAACAAAAGTAGCTACACTCGCAACGCAATATATCACAAACTAATGGTCGGATTGCTTTCAAATTTTGACACGTATCGTTTGAAGGTTTGAACTCACTAAAAATCATATAGATTTATTACTAGCACCGCCATCTGTGCATCAGACCGGTGACTTTTCAATTGGCCTAAATTAATTCTTTTCTACCTCCCCTGACTGGATGTGGCATATAACCATTTTTCAGATAGTTTATAGCTTAATTTTGTTTCCATTGATAATCATGTCCTAAAACGCCTGTGTTTTTAAATTTTTTCAATGTTTTGCGATGTTTCAAAACGAAGGAAAAACAATGACTCGCAGTAAATTAAAAGACTTATAATTATAACAAATATAATGAATACTGTTTCTCACGAAGACTTTCTGAAGTATCCAAGTATTATTTGTCGTGAGATTAAAATTTTCCCATTTGTTCCAGGTAAGCTTCTCTAACAAATGTAGACATAAGACAAGACGTTCTGTTATTTTACTACGGTAAGTTTCAGTATATTGTCGCCTAATTAATCTCGATGGAAGAGAGTGGTTGCTGTAAGTTCGAAGCTATTGTCAGAAGTGTTTTCCCCGCCGTAGAAATGAATACGTACGAAGTTCGTTGCCTTCACACTCACCAAAGAATTCCGCTTCGCTTTCCCCATAATTCTTCGCGTTACGTGATTTGAATTTTTTTGAATATTGAACTTTCACGAAATATATCCGCTAGGTCGACGAATACAATAAACAGATAATCATCTTGTTGTTCTAGAAAAAGTTTGCAGAATTGTAAATTATTCTGCAATAACACAAGGAGCTAAGAATTGAAATTATATTGAACGGAATCATTCAAAGTAGAATTGTGCAGTCGTATTATTATTATTTCATATTTACTTGCGAAATCTCAACTCTGTAGCATCTGTTTATATTGCTGCTTGCATTTTCCATGGTTCTGGTTAGGCGATCTCCATGAAATGTTGCAGCCAAATGCAAATTTTACCCTGAATTGAATATGTCGTTTCGAAATTATTAGGGAAACATTATTTCCGCCATACTTACGGAACCCCTATTCAAAATTTGCCCATTGAGAGGCAACACCACCACGTGACTGCTCATTTCAAAAAGAAATTAGATATATTTTTTCTTGCAAATCACCGATTTGTATGAGGTTTCCACTTAATTACTTCAAACAATAATCTACATTGTAGTATTTCAATATCTTCAGTTCGCAAATGAAAAAAAATAATTCTGGTAGCTTTTCGTTTTTCGCAAAAAAAAAATTAAGATACGGTTTCTCTAGAAAGCACTTATGTATTTTGAGAATATTCATAAAAAATTCCTACAAAAAATCATTACGAAAGAGGCCACACTGTAATCTTGTGAAGGCTTATGGAAAGACTCATAAAGTACTTCCTTCCAATGAAAGTTGAAACAATTGTAATATTCCTAACTTCTATTGATCATTTAATCGTACTGGCAACACCGTCCATTATATTTGTCCCTCCTCTTATGGGCAGATATTGACAGATTTCAGAATGTCACGAACTTAACGGGGGCATTCGAGATCTGAATGTACCTTGAAAAGTCCTAGTTTCCAAATCTTTCCGTATGAGAGTTATCGTGTTTAGAAATAATACAGCTTGTGATGAAATGTGATTGATTCGGAGAACGCAATGCTCATAGAAAATTAACCCTCAAGTGGTAACGTGCCGTGTTAAAATTATTCTATGGTTTATTATGGAATGGTACTTTCTACTTCAACATTTTCTTATTATGGTCTTATTTGCGCCCTCTCCGGTAAGATAATACTGAGCTATGGACGATAGTTTTTCCGAGTCTGTCTTGTATATTTTGATTCAATGTTTTGAAAATAATGAAAAAATGAAGTAATATCTGTTTTTACGAAGAAATTGGATGGACAACTCGTTCAGAAAAATATATCATAGAATCCACAAAATCCATGTATTTCTCTCAAATTACGTTTCATTGTTTCTCGTATCATCTGAAGACCATTCAAAAATTTACTGCTGAAGAAGCAAAAAGCATGCTTTTTGTGTTATGAAACTACACATCAGATGACTGAATTTGATTGATTTGTGCTGGTAGATTTTTAGGGAAGTTTTTTTTTAATTCTCGTTCAATGTAGGCTTCTATCTGAGATAATATATTAATATCACTTCTACTCTTGAACCTTCCATGTTTCTTTTTGGGCTCTCAAATAAATATGTACAGGGTGGGCAAATAAGAGAGGTAAGCGGATATATCTCAGGATCCACTCATCGTAGAGACTTGCGGTAAAAATTTTTATTACTGAAGTGTACAAGAAAACACACTGAAAATTGTTTTTGAGTTCATACCTCTACGCTAGGGGGCGTAATAGCTATCGTCGAGTAGCAGAATGAATTTTACTCGAAAATGTTTTATATGAAGTTGAAGAAAAAATATCATCACTGTAATCCTTGTAAAATTATCTATCTTTTTGAATTGTCACTTTCGATTTCACGAAATCGATCTTTTTTTTTTTTTTTCTTGTACACTTTAGTCGTAAAAATTTTTACTGCAAGTCTCTACGATGAGTGGATCCTGTGATATAGCCGCTTACCTCGCTTATTTGCCCATCCTGTACAATCTTCCTGTGCTGGATTGACAATTTTCCCACAAAAATATATTTTTTTTATAACATGTGATTCCATTGCAGAGCAATCACTACAAAAATTTGTAAGTTCAATTGCTTTTTGTTCTGACGGTACGTTATCAGTTCTGTTCTGAAATTTCACGTTAGCACTTAGGGGTCAATGAGATATCTCATAGTGGAGGTTCAATTTATTTGAATTTCACGCAATAAATGAAAAATAATGGCTAATTCGTGATTTCATCCTTAATTATGTATTGTGCATCTGAAATTCCTATTAAATAATCCGACCAGAATCTACATCGCGAACAGATTTATTTTGAATTCAAATCCTTGGGGAGGTTTAATGTTATTTAACTGGATTAAGTGTTCGACCCCAATCACAACAAGCCCCATACTGGCCCCATCTTTAATTGAATGAATAAATTGTCTACCCGAGTATTTTGAAACCTTCTGCGTTGATCCGAAAATTTCGGGTATACACAGCTTTACCCGCAAACTTCGAAGTTATTGTATGGTTTCTATTCCACGTTTCTATTCAGTTCCTCCCGAAGTTTCGCAGCTGTTGTATCAGCCCCACACCTTCAGTTTATTAATTTCCTCAGCCATTTTCGCCTTTTCTCGGAGCCAGCTTTCCTGCTTTCATTAAGGGAGCAACGATGTGCCACGCAGGAAACGTCTTCTTTTTCTCATGATCCTTTAGCCACGTCGCCGTAAAATTGAAGAGTTCTAGAACAATGTGCTATATCTTTTAATGAAAATTAATTCTATAGCTTTCAACGTTTTAGATGATGTTCCGAGCATTTGCATCAATTTAATCCTCTTTTTCATTTTCGTACAATGAGATGAAGGCGATCGCTTTCAATGACGGAGGTGAAAACATTTGGGGATCACGGCCCTGAACGTTTTTCTGTTGTTCCAGAACTGTTGCGCCTTTGTCTCGTCGTGAGATATCTTTCTTTTCGATATTTCAGCGAATAATTGATAATAATAATAATCTTTATTTCCAAATACAATTTTCATGAAAATTTCACAAATTGAGTGGAAATGGTGTCAACACATGATATTACAAAAAAGAAAGAAAACAGAAAAACCTACTCTTCCTAACAAGCACATATTATCTACCTACTCACTATTTAAAGACATTAACCCAACCCAAAATATTCCTTCAAACTATACGGTTCCTTATATGTACATTAAATAATTATATAAAACTCTTTTAAAATTGCCAGTTTGTTGGATATTTTTCAACTAGACAGGAAGCCCATTGTAGAGCTTAATGCCCATATATTTTGGACTCTTTTCATATAAAGTAAGTCTGTGTCGAGGATATCCCAAATTATAACGTCGTGCATGGTATTCATGTTTGAAAACAAAATCATCCCTTAAACTATGTTTTATAAAATAAGCAAGTAATTCATAAATATACACAGCAGTGACAGTTAGAAAACCACGACTGCTGAAAACACCCCTATAAAACTCACGAAAGGACATTCCCAAAACATTATGCCATAATTGAAAATTGATTGAAAACAGAAAAAATAAATTTCCCTCATCTGTTCATATGGCAAACATCTCCTTAAAATACAAAAAGAATAGCAAATCCTACTAAGTTTGGAGCATAATCCTTCAATCTGTCCTCTCCAATTCAAATTATTATCTAGTTGAGTTCCCGAAAAGCTAGCAGAATTTGATAATGGTACGCCACATTTCTTAGTGTCGAATGAGAAAGCGCTAGACAGTGTTAATGCAGATAGAGAGCTTTTAGCACCAACTGAAATGAGGAAAACGACCCACTTCGGATATACGTTGAGGCCTGATCAGTACCAATTGCTCCAGTTGATCACAGAGGGCAAAACAGAGAGAAAAACGAGGACCAGAAAAGAGACAACAATCCTGGATGGGACTGGATGAAGATGAATATCAGAACATTAGTTCTTACCCCCAAAAAAGGACAAATTTGCGATGCTCGCCAATCATCTTTAGAAGAAGCTCTAAAAGAAAAAGTAAATTTCATTGATCATTCATTTCGAAATCAACAAACTTGAACATAGAATGTTCTTTTATGATTTGGTGAAGATATAACAATAACATAATTATACCAAAATGCGAAAAATCTTAACTGCCGAGCAAACAATTTAATTAAGGAGGTTACGTTTCAATGTGACCTAATGGTCTATTGTGCCCCCCATCAGAGCTAATGTTGAAAGTATCATTTAATCTTATATTTTCATGACATGACACTCAAATTGAGTAATCGTATTATGAAGTTTTGACACCTGATTTGTGCTCAAAAGAATGAACTTCATGCGAAATTCCGTGAAAAATTAATTGAATACAAATTCGAACGAGTTCGAAAAAGTTACTTATTCACGTCAGTGCTTTTCGCTTTTGAATTTTTAATTTCTAATTCTCTGAACCCATTTCGTAAAACGCTGCTCAGTTCGGAGGAGGTCTAATTATTTCTAAATTGATCAATATTGGTTATAATTTCGCAATTCATAAATAGAAACTTTTATCGATTATATTATCTCTACGACAAACATGAATTTGCGTATAATATTGTTTTGTTCGAAATAAATGATTCTTCAGAATTTTTCTTCCTATTTTCCCTAATATTTCAGAAAGTTCAATTGATTTTTCATACTTATTTGAATGAGCAATGACAAACATTTTTTTTAATTCCATTTATATTAGCATGGCATCTTATTTGCCTCTTTTTAATGAATTGGTTTTCATTTTCAATAAAAATTGCATAAACATACGTCCATGATGTGAAATTATAATTAGTTTTATATCTAAAAATAATCCTACATGGTTTGAAAGAAACTTAGAAGTCCTCTCGCTACTCTAACATTAGAATATTAACCTTTTAATCCATTGGTATCCTATTAGAATATATGTAATTGATATACTAATACTTGTTTATGAATTGATATTATATTTAGGAAGACCTGCTAAGACAAATGGTTGATCGAGAGGCAATTATTGTCACATCAAAATAGACCTTCTACTCATTCTGTGACTTGCAACAATATATTGATTATTGACTCTAGACTGTGAATAAATACACTTGCATTTTTATTAACGATTTCATATTTCTTCATTCAAAATCAATTTGGAAAACTACATTGGGTCTTTCAAACTTCATCCTTCGAGGATTACCCAACGAAGAAAAATTAAATTCCTCATTTTTTTTCATTCAAAACATTATGTGAATTCCTCAGAATTTCATGTCAATGAATGAGATGAATTTCAGGTTAACCCTATAAGTGGACTCTAACATCGAATGTCATTCTCACAGATCTATATGGAGTTCTGAAATCATTCAGTTTTATTGGATCCACAATGTGGACATCAAACGTCAGTAGTAAAATCGTTGAAGAGTGTGATAAATTCCGAATTCAAGATGGCTTTATCCAGTTTTATAACCCTGAATTATAGAAGTATTTATAACTCCAGTGTCCTCAGTTTTGACGACTTATCTAAAACCAATATCTTGAAAGATGGATGTAATGATATGTCACCAGTTTCATCATAATTTTGAAATTGAATATTACACTATAATAACACTTCACTCACTGAGTCTAGGGCTTGAACAGTAACAACACATTTTTACTTGAAAATTTGTCAACAAAGTCACCTTCAAGGGTGATACATGTACTTCAACACTCCTCTAAGTTTTCAATACCTTTTCTGTGAAAATATTCTGCGTTGCTTCAACCTCGGCAATCACTTCATCATTAGAGCCAAATTTAAAATACCTCTTGACTTTACTACCTTTTAACCGTTGTCATCGATAGAGCAGAGTTTGAATAACACTTTTCAAGCCATTGATTCGCTTGTACAATACATTTTTCCCTCTGAAAATTTTGTTTTATAGATACAAGAAAATCGTTTTTCATCCATCAATGGAACAGCAATGATGTGTTACTTGATCTTCAATATCTCTCAAGCATCATTTGAAGCTTGGTTGGTACAAATCTTCAAAAAATTTGTGTTTAGTGAGTTCTGCCATTCAATCATGAAAAGATACACGCTTCAACAATTTTTCGAAATTGTTTTTATCGAAATCAGTGCTCATTTTTAAATTCTGAGAGAAAGAATTCATGAACGAAATTATTCAATTGAATGAATATACAGGGTGAGGAAATACTGCTCGATCGGTCGATAATTCTTGTGAATTTCGGGCTAGGAGAATGACTCAAATTTCGACGGATTTGACAGCACTCATCGCAATTTTTATATCATACTTATAATCTTTATCTGTGGTCCTTTTTGACGTATGCCTCTCTTATCAACAAATCTCATTCAATTAATAATAATAAAAATAACTGAAAAGCAGAATTGAGAGAAATACACTTCCAAGAAATAAAGGAGGCATGGGTTTGACGGACATCATGGAACTTGCTAATGGGCAGATAGAAAGCCTACGGGAATACTTCAGAGATCAATCAAGAAGATCAGACATCTACAAAATACTGTGTGAAGCAGACGAATCAACACCTTTACAACTTCACAAGGAGCAATTTTCATACAACCACCAGACAAACCAAGAAAAACTGCAAAGATGGAGAGAGGAGCCCCTGCATGGAAGACATTTCAACGAGGTGAACCAGGATCATGTCGACATTGAAGCGTCGAACTTGAAGCTCACTCAGGTGCGATGTATCCAGAAACGGAAGGTTTTCTTTTAGCCATCCAAGATCAAGTGATCTCAACGAGAAATCACTGCAAGCATGTCATTAAGGATCAAACTATTACTGACGATCGATGCCGTTATGGGTGTCCAACGAATGAGACAATCCAAAATATCACGTGAGGATGTCAAATGATTGCAGGAAATGAATATAAAGAGATACACGATGCAGTAGGATAGATACTACACCAAGAATTGGCAACCATATTAGAACTAATTCAATCTGAACAAGTGCCATACTACCGGAGACCTTTTTGGAAAACGATCGCTATAAACTCTACTGGGATCGTTCATTTTTGACTGATATAACAGTCCCTTACAACAGAAACATCAAAATACAGCAATACTCATCGTCGTAGCAATACCAAATAACAACAACATGCGCCAAAAAATGGTCGAAAAAATTTCAAAACATAGGGACCTCGAATTTCAGATAAAGAGGCAGTGGGGAACAATATCAACGAGAACTATTCAAATTATCATCTAATCAACTGGAATAGTACCCAAAAATCTCAACAGAAATATCAAGCAATTAGGACTTACTGAGTATATTTGTAATATAATGCAAAAAGCTGTTCTTTTAGGGGTACTGCAAGGACGGTGAGAAAATTCCTAGGAGGCGACGGACAGGTCCAAGTATCGGCGAAATGAACTAGTTTAGTGATGTTGATAATACTATATTTGACACGATAGAATTAAAATATAGAGCAAAACTGATAAATCCGTGAAAAAATTTTGAAAATCCATCAATAGATTACTGAGAAATAGATTATTTAAATTTACGTATTTTAGCGCGGAACGTCTTTGGTCTGTGACGTCACGGCACTTGCCTGTGATCGCTACACCATGAATTACGTTTAAATACTAAGCCGCGCCAAGGCTCTCGAGCCGTTTGTAGTTGTACAGTGTAGTTTTAACTCGAGTTTTGTTTTTATGTCACCATAATGGAAGAAGGCTTCGTGAAAGGACAAAGTGACAATTTGCCTAAAATAGATATATTCGCAGTGATGGAGTTTTTTTCTTCAAATCCATCTTATGTCAGTGCTGAAATAAAAGGAGTTAAACTTCTCAAATAAGTATCTACTTTTGAGTTTGCTTCATCATGGTTCAACTTATAATGATGATTTATTTAAAAAACGTTTCATAAACAGTTTGTAGTTGAGTACTGGTTGTTGAAGTCTATCAATGGCAAAACATATTTATGTGAGGAGTAAAAAGTAAAAACAGAAAAAAGTAATTTATATGTATGTATATAGTAAGTTATTTCAGCCATCGTGTAACGAACAAAACACGACACGAACTGCACAAGTGATTGTACACCAATGAATTCGTGAGCACTCTGCGAAAACTAGTCGTCTAGTGTGTGACGTCACGCCACTTACACGTACTATGAAATTATTCTCCAAGCGCAACAAAGTCCCATAACTTTTTCATTTCTAGACATATTTCAATGATTCTTGTACATTTTTGTTACATTTTACTTATATTTTTAGAATTGATCCTTAACAAAAAAAAAATGAAAACTAGTCCATTGACATCCAAAACCATTTTAAAAATTTGAATTTCATCATGAAAAACACTTCTGGCATTTGAAAAGTTGTTAATGGTGATTCAATCTTGCGATAACTCTTGATAGTTTGAAAAAAATGAACTATGGAATTTTATTACGTCCTAGAAGTGAATAATGGAGACTTCAAACATGTCATCACATAATAATCCTTCATTAATTATTTAATGAAAATTCAGCGTATAAAATTGCTGCTATAAGTACTCGAACTACCCACTAGCGACAATCCTGATTTGACCTGGTTAACAGAGTTCAATATCAACTCGATCAGACCTAGGAAATCCAATGCTTCGATTGACAAATGTCAAGGATCTCTCTTGTTGGCTCATATTTCCTCGCAATTCCTCCAATTCATCATAAATTAATCCTGCGGATATCTTTTCACAATGCCGGATTCAAGAATCGTACCTTCAGGATTTTTCCTTTACCTCGCAATAATTCACGGCTCGAGAACATCGAAGAGAGACAGAACGGGAGCGTTCTCTCAATAATACCGAGTAGAAATATCTAAATTTCATCTCGGACTCACGTTAAGTGATGGCAAACCGCAAATGCTGGCCACATACCGTGGAACGAGACGCATTTATACTCTGTTTAATAAATTTAGATCTCCGTCGGTGAAACTATTTTCGAATATCATTAGCGAGAATACTCCCCATCGATGAACTCTGTTAAACGTTTATTTTGGCCCGAAGGAGGTCGTAGTCAAGTGCGGCTATCAATTTCATCCCAGTTGACCCGTGATACGAGTTGGAATTTTTTTTCCATCAGAAATTAATGAGAACTGACGCTGATTTATCATTTTCGATTTTTGCATTTCCATTTTTGAAGTTGGAGTAGATTTCGTATTCAAAATCATCAAATTATTATCACAGGGGAACAGCTGTTTTGTTGTCGAAGCTATTCGAGCTGATTGTATATCAATTCGATATCTTGAATTCAAATAACGTATTCATTTTTATTTAGAAGTTCAAATTTTTAGAATATACAATGGACTAGTTTTCATTTTTTTGTTAAGGATTAATTCTAAAAATTTAAGTAAAATGAAACAAAAATGTGGCAGAATCATTGAAATATCTCTAAAAATGAAAAAGTTATGGGACTTTGAAGTTGCGCTTGGAAGGATAATTTCATAGTACGTGTAAGTGGCGTGACGTCACACACTAGACGACTGGTATTCGCAGAGTACTTACGAATTCATTGGTGTACAATCACTTGTGCCGTTCGTGTCGTGTTTTGTTCGTAACACGATGGCTGAAATAACTTACTATATACATACATATAAATTACTTTTTTCTCTTTTTACTTTTTACTCCTCGCATAAATATGTTTTGCCATTGATAGACTTCAACAACCAGTAATCAACTACAAACTGTTTATGAAACGTTTTTTAAATAAATCATCGTTACAAGTTGAACCATGATGAAGCAAACTCAAAAGTAGATACTTACTTGAAAAGTTCAACTCCTTTTATTTCAGCACTGACATAAAATGGATTTGAAGAAAAAAACTCCATCACTGCGAATATATCTATTTTAGGCAAATTGTCACTTTGTCCTTTCATGAAGCCTTCTTCCATTATGGTGACATAAAAACAAAACTCGAGTTAAAACTACACTGTACAACTACAAACGGCGCGAGAGCCTTGGCGCGGCTAAGTATTTAAACGTAATTTATGGTGAAGCGATCACAGGCAAGTGCCGTGACGTCACAGACCAAAGACATGCCGCGATAAAAAACGTAAATTTAAATAATCTATTTCTCAGTCATTTATTGATGGATTTTCAAAATGTTTTCACTGATTTATCAGTTTTGCTCTATATTTTAATTATATCGTGTCAAATATAGTATTATGAACATCACTAAACTAGTCCATTATAGAGAAATATAAGGTACTTTATTTTAACTCAAATCCGTAAGTGTAGTAAACAAAAGTATATACGGAATTCTTATTTTGATTATAGAAAATACAATATTATGTCTTACTTACAAACAAACAAAAAATTGAAGAAATAAAATAGTCACTCAACACTTCGAAAGCTTCTTTTCCGCGACATTCTTGAATGTTTTTTTAAACAGTTCCTTCTTGAATTCCAGCAGTAATCTGCCATCATGTGCATGTCCCATCTTCCTTGGTAGCAGTCCTCCATAACTTTAATATCTTCGTGAAATCTTTCACCTTGTTCCTCACTTATGTCTCTCAAATTTTATGTAAAACGGTCTAAGTTTTTGTGTAAATTGTGTATTTTAATACTTATATTGCACCCTAAGGATTTGAAACTATTAAGCATCTTGTGAACCATTTCAACATAGTTTTGAGCTTTATGTTTGCCTAGAAAATTTTCTACACTTCAACAAATGATGTCCAAGATTTTTGTTCAACTTGATTCATTGAATTTATGAAGGCATGATCCTTTATTAATTTTCCTATTTGTGGGCCGTCAAATATCCCTGCTCTGAGTTTTCTGTGCTCTACTGATGCATTTTACCCCTATATATGCAAAACATGACCCATCATTCTCATCAAGAGCCTTTACAAACTGCTTCATTAAGCCCAACATTATATGTAACGGAGAAAGTACGTTTTTTCTCTTACTTACCAGAGTTAGGGGATTAAAAAAAGTCAGTTCTGGTACCTGATAGGCAATGGTTCCATTACTTATAGATTTACTTGGAATATACTCAATTACAGACTGACAATAAAAACCATTGTACCTACATTAATGAATATATAATAATTTTAGAACTGTCAATGGAAAAAAATTGACCAGAAAGCTATAAAATCCAAAAAAATTATGAGATAACTAGAATATTCTCACAAAAGAAATAAAAACAGGGCTGTATTTCGAAAAAGTTACCTAACATAAGAATTCTTTCGTTTGCTACTCTTTTGAAGTGTGTGCCATTCAAAGCAGAAGTTGAATTCATTAGACTGAATTATGTATTTTTCATGGCAACAATAATATGTTTTTAAAATTTGTAAGAAATATAGATTTCGAAGTCTTAGGGAGAAAACTCAATAATCTGAGTACTGCCCTGAAAATATTGAAATTACATTAATCGTTTTGGATCGAATAAACCCACAAAATTTGAACAAAATCGGACCGTTCTTTCTCAAGTTATATAGATCAGAAATTTAGGCCATTTTCCATAAATCACCTTGTATTTTCGGAACTAACAGTCTTAGGAGATAAAACAAGCTACTTCTCTAAGGTTTGGATGACCTGTATTTATCACTAGGCTATGGCCAGTCATTTATGTTACACCCTGTATAAAGTAAGGCGGTTTATTTTTCACTTAGATTGTTTGAAAAAGCGTATCAATCTCCTGAAACCAGAATTCCTCTAAAGTAATAATCTAATTTTCTACATCGCCTCCGATATTTCACTCTTCTCTTCGATAAAAAAAAAAGATCCGTTTTATTTCTATCGACCAGGCAGAACATGCAATAATTCAATTTACCGACGTGGAACCGACAAAGCAATCCAGGCCCAACTCATCAGGATGTGAAATATGAAAACTATGAGGAAAGAAGAAATTAATGTTCATTTCAATTTCGTTATAAGTACGTTCCGAAAGTCTGGTTCTCTCGGTTTCTCAAAAAAAAAAGAAAAAAAAATGAAGGCACGTAATAATATTCAATCCCGCCGCTTCTAAACAAGAATTAGATTTATTCTTGGCATTACAAGAAGTTGAGTACGCGATTTCCCTCGGTCTAGTGGTCCGCATAAAAGATATTCTTTTGATCTGGTATTTTATCGAGGCAAAATGCGCTTCTCATTTCTTCCCGTTCCTGAATATCATCGGGGAGATATTGTTCAGTTCAACGTCTTCAGAGATGAAAACAGTCCCACTTAATCTTAGCGACCTGTTGTCGTGAAGGAGGAATTCAATTATATCAGTACTACGGTGACATAAAGTAGTCCATTTCCTAGCTTCAGTTCGAACATTTCAGAATTCGAGTTAATCTGGATATTCCTGTGGAACATCAATCATATTTTCCACACGAATAACTCAGTCGGTTATTATAATGATAATAATAATAATATATATTTATCCTTTAAAATCACATATTTACATGTATGAATACAAAAAAATATACAAAAGATATAGGATATGTCCAAAATGATTATACAATCAAGTAGCATCTGAGAAGTATTCCTGAAGAGAGTAGAAACAGTTAGATAATAAAAAATTTTCAACTGACCTATTGAACTCACGTATATTTTCAATTCTTTTCAATTCTAAGGGGAGTGCATTATAAATTTTGATTCCCATATATCTTGGTGATTTTTCGAATCTTGATAAATTGTGATTTGTAATTACCAAATCGTGCAATTGTCGTGTGAAATATCCATGATTAAAATTCAGAGGCAGGAATGTATTGATGTTCTTTTTAACGTGTTTCACAATTTCTAAAATATATACACAGTACACAGACCAAGGGTAATATTCTCAGTTTTTCAAAGAGTAATCTGCAAGAGGTTCTATGAGATACTCCACGAATTGACCTTACTGCCCTCTTTTGGAGTTTGAAAACTCTTTCAGTACATGACGAACAACCCCAAAGCATAATTTCATATTTTATCCTAGATGAAAAGTGGCTGAAATAGTACGAGAGACATATTTCACTATTGATGAATGAGTCTATACAGAGCAAAGCATACAGATAATAAAATGGAACAGAGTCTGGTAACATGATCTTGCCAAACATTATCAGCTTAGATGGATCATCAGCAGCATCAGAAGGATCGTTCACAAATATCAGGAATAGTAATGGCCCCAATATGGAACCCTGAGGTACGCCACACCCAATTTCAACGAAATTTTGAAATTTTTAAATTGAAAAATTTATCGCACAGTGTGCATTTTCCTTAAGTATTTCCAACAAAGAACGTTCCGTATCGTTCGACAAAAAAAAATTGAAAAAAGTTACGCATACGCATAGCGGCATATTCGAATGAACTGAAATTTCTATGGAACGATAAGCATCTCACTGAGAATTTCCACACCAAATTTCATCAATAGACTAGTGCAAATAACTATTCGAATCGTTGGTGGAATTCCATTGCAACTAGTCATGACCTAATCCAAATACCTATACCGAATTTCATCAAAATTGTTCTACTAAACCGCGAAATATGCATATCGTGGAGATTTCACGTTTTCATGAGAGTGAAGCGTTTGAAACAGCTCAAATTCCTTTAGGAGATCACTCATGACTAAATCCCAATATCTGTATCTAATTTCATCAACATTCCTTTCAAATTGATTAACATTGTAGAAGTCAGGAATTCGCGAACGTTTAGGCCGATATGCAACCAGAATGATTCAGAATAGAGTGAAATGCATTCTGCATTCGAAAATTTTCCAATTGAAGATCAAATTTCTCATTCGATCTGTACAGAGTAACGTACAATTTCAGCTTTCCATGATATTCGTTGCGTCATGCTCAGTGTAGATATACTAACTGACAAAGAAACACCCAGAAGGAGCTGTTTGAATTTTAAATTTTTTTGGTGAAAAAGATAGTATAGCAAGGAGTGAATGATCAAATTTGGAGAAAAAAATTGTTAAGGTGTAAAAAATTTTTGTTTCTTAAATATTGTAGTCGTTTTGGCAAGTTTTTTAAATTTCACAACAAACCAGCTGTGTTCGAGGAGATCCAAAGTCGATGTTTAGTTGTTGTTGGAATACCTAGAGCACGTGTACGCGGAATTTATCGCCAGCTGAGTGAATTTGAAAGAGGCCGGATTATTGGTCTACGGGAGGCGGGGTTGTCATTTCGAGAAATCGCTAACTGTAAGAACAGAAAATTTATGGTTAAATAAATAAACTACTGTTATGAAATGTTGTCAAGCGTGGTTTGATGATGCCCAAATTCGAAGAAGAATAGGCACCACACGTCGAAGGGGCACAAATGAAGTTCAAGTTCAAGATCGACGTCTAAGACATATGGTCATTAGAAACCGATTTGCAACTTCTCAATCTTTGAGGAGAACAAGCCATCTTGAAACTGTTCGAATGATTTACCGCCGGATAAGGTCTTTTGGACTGCAGCATTATCGACCCCATCTTGTGTTACCTTTGACGGTTGAGCATCGCTGGAAACAATTACAGTGGTGCAGAGAACGCCAACATTGGAATGTGAAATGACATGAAGTCGTATTTCCTGATGAATCTCGTTCTTATTGGGTGCACATGATGGCCAAAGAAGGGTTAGACGACATCAGGGAGAAAGAAGTTTGATGTTGAGCATCATGTATGATACACCGGACAGTAGGCGTTATGGTATGGGGTGCTATTGCTTATGCAAGTAGGTCACCTTTAGTCTTTATTCGAGGTAACATAACAGCGCTGCGTTACCTTCAAGGAATACTGGATTCATATGTTCTCCCTTATAACAACCGGCTCGAGAATCCAAAATTTCAGCAAGATAATGCCCGACCTCATGTTGCCAGAGTTAGTTTAAACTTTTTCGAAGCGACCCATGTGAATATTTTGCCATGGCTGCCTAGATCCCCCGATCTTTCGCCCATAGAGCATGTTTGGGACATCATGGGTAGAAGACTTGGAAATTTACCGCAGCCCATACGGACTTTGGCGTGACATGAAGTACAGGTAGCTTGGGGTAGTTTCCCTCAAGAAGAAATAGGCCATCTTATTGCATCAATGACGAGACCTATTGGGGAGTGTATAGATAATCGCGGTGGACAAACACATCATTAACAAATTTAGTGAAAAAAAATTGTGAACTCTCCGTTTTTCCCTTGCTTTACTATCTATGTTTTACCAAAAAAAAATTAAATTCAAACAGCTACTTCTGGGTGTTGCAGTTTCTTGTTCAGTTAGTAGTTTTCACTCGTATTTTATTATTGTATTATATACCCTCCCATGAAATTTCAATCAAATTTGCATTGAATTTCCTCCAAGATATTTCAAAGTGTTTCAATTGACAAACGGAAATATAATTTCAAAGTACGGCTAAGAGGAAACCATTCGAATGATCACAATTCTTCAGATATTTCCCAAATCCACCAGTCGTCGTTGGAAGGACACGATATTTCTCGATAAATTCTGCTTTCTAGGAACCGCCTCAGATAAATGTACGACATAGCAAGAGCTTTCGAAGAGCAACGAATTGTGGTAAACGACGATGAACTGAACTATTGTGATAAACTACTGCGGTGTTCTTTCGAACCCTTATGGACAATTTTTCTTCATACAATAGCAGCTGGCGAACGTAAATTTGCAGAATCTGTCACCTCACTCCAGGAACTCCAATGGGGAAGGAATATGGCTTTGCAATAACACCGTTATATCTTCGAATTAACATAGAAATAGCTCCAATACTGTGGTCATCTTCTGGGTCTCAAATACCATTATTCTTAGTCATTAATATTATAAATATTATTATTTTTGTTATTGTATACATAAATGACCTGCCAGATGATATCCCGAATGAGATACCAACCATGATCAAGGAATATGAAATAATGTCAGAGGAAGTTTCCCAAGTAATGAGAGAGTCATGTCTGATGGCTCAGAACCAATCTGAAGTTAGTATTAACACCTACTTGTATGCAGATGATACCAATATCCTCATAACTTCCAAAAATGTTGATTTAGTGACCGATCTAGTGAAAGAAACAATGTCAAAAGTTGCAGTCTGGTGTGATAAGAATGATCTCAAATTAAATAGAAAAAGACCAACTTCATGTATTTACCCAGTGAAAGATCGAACACAACCTTTTCCATGAATATCAACATCAATGACACGGAAGTTGAAATAAGCTCAAATTTAAAGATTTTAGGAATCACAATTGATAGGAATCTTAACTGGAAATGTCATTGTGGACAACTAATTTCCAGATTGAATTCTGTTTATTATACATTGAGGGCTGTTAGGAACCAGGTCAGCAATAGTATTATCAAGATCATTTATAATGCCAACTTCCAGTGATTACTAACATAAGGAAACATTTTTTGGGGCTCCAATTCACATGCTAAATAAGTTTGCATCGCACAGAAGCTAGCAATTATGATCATATGAAATTTCGAACATCTTGCAGAGGAACTTTTACAAGAAACAATATTCTCACTGTACCAGGACTATAAAGGGGGGCCATTTGAAAACGAAACAGACGAGATTACAGACGAAATAAAGTTTTTCGATAGAAATGCTCGAACAGGTCGATTTCTGTTTCGAGGGGGACAACTTAAGATGTAGGTTACGGACGCATAGCGCTTCAACCCTTGCTGCTACAACCCCCACCCCCAATTTTTGAATAGGGAAGATGGGGTGAGTGATACCTCAATTTAAAGGTATTTTTATACTGATTTCAGCACAGTAATTGTTTTTTCATTTTATGCATTAGTTCTCGAAATATTCATGCGTTAGTTAGTTAGGAAGGAAGCCACAGTCATGGTTGTTTTGAAGCTCAAAATGTCGATTTTTCACAAAACACTACAAGTGCCATGAAAACACCACTTCATTTTCAAATACTTAGTTAAGAATATTTCGAGAACTAATGCATAAAATGAAAAAACAATTACTGTGCTGAAATCAGTATAAAAATACCTTTCAAATGAGGTATCACTCACCCCATCTTCCCTATTCAAAATTTGGGCGTGAGGGTTGTAGTAGCAAGGGTTGAAGCGCTATGCGTCCGTAACCTACATCTTAAGTTGTCCCCCTCGAAACAGAAATCGACCTGTCCGAGCATTTCTATCGAAAAACTTTATTTCGTCTGTAATCTCGTCTGTTTCGTTTTCAAATGGTCACCCTGTATATTTATAGAAGGCTTCTTTTTTTTTCGAAAAAATATCAACTACTTTCAAAGATTTAAAAATCAGAATAACACAAGAACAACGAACGAATACTTTTTTCCATGTCATAAATTAACGTTAACTGAAAGGAGCACTACTTATATGTATGTGCATTACATTATACAACTTTCATTTTGTTGTCATGTAGATGATAATTCTAGAAATGAATATTTTTGTTTTTGTTGTTGTTGTTGAACTCACGGAATAATCTTGAAAAATAAGATTTAATTCCATCACATTTTTCATTGCAAAATTACTCGAGAGTTTTCAATTAGCGGTACAATTTGAAAATTCCAAACTGAAGTTCGACTGGATATTAGTATCATATTACACAACATTTCGAATAGTTTGAGTTGCCCAATATTCAGAATTAGTTGAGAAGTTTTTCAACTATTCGATAACTTTCGGCAAAATAACTCGAAGTTATCAATAACTGTGATGGCTAGGTAACTAGAAATATCGGCATGAAATATGTCAGGTAAATTCCAACTGGTTTTCACGGAACGTTCCATATACTCAGTGAAATAGAAATCGAATCACTAATAAGACCGAAAGAAGAAGTTGTAATACCGAATAAAATCAATTCCTTCAACTTCATGCAAGAAATATTCAACAATTTTGATATGTTCCTCTCATAGGAATTACTTTTGAATTTCCTTATCCCTTGCAACAGAGTTTTCGAATATGCTTGATAGATGAAACTTCTGGAAGAGAAGGTAGACATAACGTGAGTTCGATATCTATGAATACCTACATTACTGTATTAGGCAATTGAAAAGTCCCTTGTCTGCTACACAGATGGCGGGCTAGTATTAAATCCATATAATTTTTAGTTAGTACCAACCTTCAAACGATACGTGTCAAAATTTGCACCAGGAAAATCAACCATCATTGATTGGTATAGTGAGTTCAAACGTGATGAAATTAGCACCGAAGACGGAAAACGCATTGGACGTCCAAAAGAGGCTCTCACCGACGAACTTCAAAAGAATTCACCAAATAATTTTGAATGACCGTAAAGTGAAGTTGATCGAGAAAGCAGACATTGTGAAGATATCATCTGAACTTGTACATCGTATCATTCACTAATATTTGTACATAGGAAAGCTGTGTACAAAATGGGTCCGCGGGAGCTCACAATCGGACAAAAGCAACAACGTGTTAATGATTCTGAGCAATTTTTGAAGCTGAATTTTTGCGTCGATATGTGAAAGTGGATGAAACATGGCTCCATCATTTCACTCCGGAGTTCAATCAGACGAAATAATTGCAGATGCCAGTAGAATACAAATTCGACGAATGTAACGTACTGTAAAAAAGAATTTGATATTCGATTGACAGTTAAAGAAAATGAGGTGGGTGCAATAATTCATATTTAGTAGAAGTTAATTTGAAGTTGTTCAAGAGTATTCGAGTAGTTGTATAGAACAGGCTAAGGTTTCGATTTCAAAGATCCGTTTGTCCTAAATCCTTAAGAGAAGGTTGAAGATGGTAATTATCGTTTTTTCCCATGGAATTCCCGATGTTATTCTTCGAACTTTATTTGGTGAGGGCTGAAACTCCAGGCCCGGAGTATATTCAATCAAAGAAGCAGAAAAGTGGGAGGGTAGAAAGTGTGCTCTGTTATTGATAATCTGGAAAGTTGGCGCTCCCCCACAGGAAGAAAGTGGATATTCTGGAGCTTGAAACAAGGACAACAGTTGAAAAGATTATTAGGGGCCAACTTTCCTAATATAATTTCACGCTCCCGAATATTCTGCCAGTACGGAAATTGATGGTATTGAGTTTTGCATGACAACATTATAATTGCTAGGAATTATCTGCGATCGGACGCTTTTAGACGATTTCATTCCGATGAAACTCAAGTTATTTAGGAGAGTTGTTCAGAAGTTTGCCGATATTTGTCTATATTTCCGGATAGGAAAACTATGAAGACGCTGAAATTGATCTCTTCTGGTAGCAGTTGATTCGACTTTTTTTATCGTCACATCTTCAACTTGTCCTATTAGTCATTTACTGCCGATTTTACTCTCGATTTATTAGCAACAAATTGGTCTTCATAATAAGATGCAGCTATTTGATCATCATTCTTCTGCTATTCCTATATTGATATTGTGGTGTTCAACATATTTACGCTATTCAGACCATTCGACCAGGTCACCATCTGAATGATCAAATGTAAAATATCTCCTGCCCTGTGTCTTTCCCACATTTATTAATATCAGCAGCTCATATTCATCAGCACTCATTACATCCTCAATATATCTGGTTTTTCTTTGATGCCAATGAGGAATTCAAGTGGCTTACCCATCAGGTTAAACACCTCTTCATCGGTCATTTGTTGAAACCATGATATCAGCAAATTGGGTCTATAGAGATACTTACATCTCAAACTACAGTCTCTCAAAACTCTCAAAACAGTTTGAGTTTTGAGATATCATATATTGTGAGAGGTATAGTGTCTTATTTCTTTCATTAAGAGGGGTTTAAATGAAGTGCCATTCTTGTGATCTGCCAGAAGTTTAACTACTTCTCTCTCCTTGGTGTTTTTGAGATCTCAACACTTTTCACGAGTAGTGAAGCAATCTTGAACGTTCCTCTGATATACTTCTTTTTCTACCACATGTAATATCAATTTGTTTGAAAATATTTTAATATCATCTCTCTTTCTACTAAAGTTAATTTAAGAAATCAAATATTATAGGAGAGACATGAAACATCTGCACGTATCTCATTCTCACGTTAGGAATTGACGGACTGTCATATTTCAGATCATATAAATATGACAACCATAGAAAGGTAAAGGCTTCGACAATTCTTCATGTCAGAAATTTTGACATTTTAAATTTTACTGTCTGAATATGTACCGGGTTGTTCCTTTTGTCTTGGAACAGTATATAAGTATATATGTTATTTGAAATTTTAATATATTTTATTCATGCAATTGTTGATTTCATTTATAAAACACATTCCAGGGAGAAGTCCCTTATGGTAGTTACCACAAAACGTTTAAAATTTTGTATTTTCAATTTCAAAGTCTAAGGAAGTGTGTACAGCACAAACCTTTTTTGGAAATTGACATTCCTGACCGTACGAAAAAAACATTGATACATATCTTATAAACTGAAAACTTCTAGAAGATTGTATCAGCTCAAAATAATTTTGTGAGATAATTAGAGAAAAAATTACAGAAAATATCGAATTTACAAAAAATATTTGGTTTACCGATGAATCCTCATTCTCTCCATGCTACCACAGTATCTAGATATTGGTCTCGAGAAAATAAACATTCGACCGTATCATTAAGGACGCAATATCCTTAAATAAACAAATGTACTGGTTTTTCGGGAGACAATTTGAAGGACCTTTCGTAATTGACAGCAACTCAAATGTGGAAAAATATTTGCAGATGCTACAATATATCCATATATTAAACCAGCTTTACGGAACTTGAATGATGATTTCGAAAAAAAAATTGTCCAGCAGATTGGATGTCCTGCTGACAAAATCGATCTATTTAAATAACTGCATTGAATTGAGCTATTCGTTTTCAGCGATTGGTGGTTGTGCAATAAATAGGCAAGGGTGAAATCATATCGTTCACGAAATTATAATAGCCAACTCAGTTGCAAGGGAAATTCCATGCTTTTAGAGTAAATTATAGGGAAGTTTAATTGAAAAAATAATAACAGCATGTGGAAAACACGATTATTCCTTTTAATATATTTTCAAGTATTCGAGCATTGGTTATGGTGGCGAAATTTACAATGTGACTCCCTTTATATTACACCATAAAATTTCTTACGAGGTTTTTATGCACAAGTATTACCATAACAAGAAAATTGTATAATGTTGTAGCATGTATAAGGGGAAGTGTTTCAGGAATTTTACAATGGACTGGTATCTTATTCGGAGAATATTCAGCTTCTAGAGTGTCGAACTGGGAGTGAATTTATTCGAATTTCATTTTTATTATCTCAGATTTATTACTCAATAGTGTAAAATCTTCCTCTGGGGTGGTATATGTTATTTTTCCAAGACATCGTGTGTTGATTATTCTATACGCAGTAGATTAACGAATATTTCCAATCAAATTTGATCACAATTATCCTCACGAAAAAAATTATATTGATAATGAGAGCAGTTATATTTCTTTCAAAATATAATTTTTTTTTTGGGACATTTGTATTAATCATACCCTAATCAGTATCTGCGAATATTCTCAATTGCCTTTGATCGTAGTCATCTTCATGGAACAGAATCATACTTTCGATGAGGGGTTTCCGTCATGGTTCGGTTCTGAGTCCTTCAATATATAAATAAATTTGTTCAGGTCAAAAATTCTTCTCAAGTATACATACGATGGAATAATGAACCAAAATAATGAACCAGGGTAGATCTAAACAGCAGAAATCATTCTCATTACAAAATAAGGTAAATCAAATGTTCTACAGTCCAATTAGTTCGATGTGACAGACAATCTTCGAGAGAAGAATGAACACAGACTCAAAATCGGATTAATGAGTACTACATCACCAGTTTCGAATTCAAGCAGCTCACCCAACAGTACATCAAAACTACAGAACGAAGTACAAGGTGAACCAAACACTGTAACAGAATAAATAATGTGCAGCATCATTCTGTTCTGCTATACAAAACTAAAGAATTCCTTCCCACAAGGTATTTGAAGCTCTTCAAATCATATCTATAAAGAAAAAGATTTAAAGCAATGGTTAATGCTAAGCCCTTTATTGTATCTCTTGTAAACAGCAGATCTACCAACTAACCCTTACCAACTAACTAACCAGTGATCCTTAGTAGGCGTCTCACCTGCTGCAAAATCACTTAGACCCAAAAGTGAATGAATAACTTGAAAAATACGGGCAACGAAGCTTAAGAAGTCAAATCAACTTCCTACAGTAAAGTATATTCATACGGAAAAAAACCTCAAACGGAAAGAATTTGTAATTAAGAACCGAAAAAATAGACTTGAAACGAATTACAATGGCCTATTGAAAGGAAATTTGAACCTTCATTGGAAAATACACTCCCTATATCCACAAAACTATAAACCAATAACTCTAGGGATACAACAGTAAGTCTAACATTAAAATGATTCAAAGAAGCCATTCCAAAAAACAAAGTATGACAACAAATTCACCCTAATACGTTTCAAGCCAACTAACATGAAGATCTAAAAATAACTGATATGAAGCACTTAATCAAAGAAAGAGTTCCAGGAACTGAAAAGCAATCGACGGTTGAAACGAACATGGATAACAGATCTGAGAGGAACTTCTGCTGGACAGGATCTCATCATGCGAGAGCGTTTATCTCTAAACCAAAAAATTACTCATTGAATTATTATGATTGCTTGTAATTTTTTTTTCTATGATGAGAGAAGCCACCTTGTGAAGAAAATTACTCAGGTGGACGAGAAAAGTGAAGGTATAAACGATAAAATTGGTAAATCGATACTCTGGCCACTTCAAGCCTTGTAGAGTAATCAAAGGAATCAAATCAATTCTATTCAATCCTCGTGGAATGCAATAATGGGTAAAGATGTCAATTTCGAGGTGAGTAATAGAACGTTTGAGAGAGAAGACTTCGAAAACTCCTACGTGAACACTGTGAATTCGATATATATCATATATCCTTTGAGTGAGTGAAGGTGTATCGACATTTTCCTTTCATGTGGCGGAGTTTGTAGCTACCCCTATTTTAGTCGATGAAGTGAATATTTAGCTGTCAAGCTTGCTGAAGGTGAAAGAAAAATTGTAATAAATCTCAGGTTGAGAATAAATGTCGCAAAATGTATATTAACTGACAAAGAGACTGCAAAAAAATTATTTTTTTTTTGTGAAACATAGATAGTATAGCAAGGAGTAAATGATTGAAATTTGGAGAAAAAATCGTGAAGGTTTTTTTTTAAACTCAAACAGCTTTAACTGGGTGTTGCAGTTTCTCTGTCAGTTAGTATATTTTAGACTATTCTGTTTTAGTCTGTCTAGCTTTGTGCCGGCACATCTTTGTAACACCAAACCACACCAATTTTGGCTCTTCCAAATAAATTTCTGTAAAATTCCTGTCATTTACACATCTCGGCGTTCTGCTAGTCTGATTTTCATGGATAGTGTGATCCAATTGGGTCAAAAGTAATTGATAGAAATTTCAGCATCACCGGATATGGTGTATGAGTTGAACATGCATTCTTGATATTTTCATATCTGGCATTCGGCTTGACCAATGTGATGGAAATGTTCGGATTAAGTTGAAAGCAATTCCATTTAAATTATATAGGATATGCGTTAAGCCTGTGTAAAATTCCTGTTTTTCGCACAACTGGTGTTTTTGATTTAGTTGAAATTCATCATGTATTTATGGATTAGGTCGATTGAGCTATTTCGAATAAACAGTGCACCTTGTTCATAAGCAAACGTGGAAAATCCAGGGATTTAAAACTTCTCTTTCTATTATCGATATTAGCCCAATTGAAAAGTCCATATGAGTTTAAGTTAGTATCAACGTTCAAAAGATACATGTCAAAATTTGACAGCAGTCTGACCATTAGTTTGTGAGATATTGCGTTGTGAGTAAAGCTACTTTTGTTATTTGAAAGAAGATGGAAAAAAAGAATTTCGTATGCTGATAAAATATTGCTTTTTGAAAAGAAAAAATATAGTTGAAGCAAAATTTTGGCTTGATGAAGAGTTTCCGGGGTCTGCACCAAGAAAATCAACCATCATTGATTGGTATGCTAAGTTTAAACGTGGTGAAATGAGCACCGAATAAAGTGAAGTTGATCGATATAGCAGACATTGTGAAGATGTAATCTGAACGTGAACATCATATCATTCAAGAATATTTGTACATGAGAAATGTACATAATATGCAAAATGAGTGCCGCGCGAGCTCACAATCAATCAAAAGCAACAACCTGTTAATGAATCTAAGCAGTGCTTGTAGCTGTTTGAATGCAATAAACCTGAATTTCTGCGTCTATATGTGTGAAAATGGATGACCCATAGCTCCATCATTTCCCTCCAGAGTCCAATCGGCAGTCAGCTGAGTGGACTGCACACGACGACCGAATCCAAAGTGAGAAAAACACAACAGTCAGCTAGCAAGGTTATGGCAGCAGTATCTGGGATGCCCAAGGTATAATATTCATTGATTACCTCCAAACTGGCCAGACAATTAACAGCGATTATTATATAGTGTTATTGGATCATTTGAAGGATGAAGTCTGTGAAAAATGGCCCCATTTGAAAAAAAAAGGTGCTATTTCAAAATAATGCGCCATGTCACAAATTAATGAAAACAATGGCAAAATTGCATGAATTGGGCTTCAAATTGCTTCTGCCTCCACCGCATTTGCCTGATCTGGCTCCCAGCGACTTTTTTCTGTTCTCAGAACTCAAAAGAATGCTTACTGGAAAGAAATTTAGCGCCACTGAAGAAGTTATCGCTGAAACTGAGGCCAATTTTGAAGCGAAAGACAAATCGTACAACAAAAATGGTATCGAAAAGTTGGAAGAGCGCTATAATCGCTGTATCGCTCTCGAAGGCAACTATAAGTTGAATAATAAAATCGAATTTTGTTTTACTATGGTAGACCGGGAACTGTTTAATTTGCTTGTTAGACTAGCCATTTGAATTCGCACATTATTCTTCAATTCCTGAAGAATGTCCTCGATTAGTGGAAAACCATTCTTCTCAATTCCAGCACATCAACAAATAAATATTATCGCCAGACTTCTTACGGTACACAAGACGACACCGAAACACTTCATAAAGTGTTGCTTTATATTTGCCATTGAGGTGAAACTTTTATATTTATAAGCCATAAAATTTGGATGAATGGTAACAATTTTTCGCTATTGGCCATTTCCAATTTTATTCCCCCATTACACATCAATATTTTGGTCTTTCAGACGCGTAACTGTGTACGCATTATATTAGGTCGATATTAGAGTAGTTGAACTTATGCCAGCAAAATGATCCCTCCGTGAATATTTCGTTTTACTATCAGATGCAGGACATTCGAGGACTCTTTGTGAATTTCCCCACGGTGTATATTTTATGTGTGTTTTTGAGAGCGACAGAAATATTTCAACTTCGCCATAATAAGATTGGACTATAATGCATTTAAACAAAAAAAAAAAAATTATACACTAATCGAATTATGACCATGATAATTAGAAATTCATGACTTGACTTGAAATTCAAGTTTAGGGGGGGATTCACAGCTTGGCTTGATATTCAAGCTACTTAGCTCAAGCTCAAGTAGCTTGAGCTTGACTTGAAATCAACTCAAAACGTTCAAGTCAAGTGATAGTTTTCCAATGTTAAGTCAAGTAAATAAAGAATGAATACTTGACTTGATATTGAAAACCACTTGACTTGAATTCAGTTGATTTCAAGTCAAGCTCAAGCTACTTGAGCTTGAGCTTGATTCAAGTAGCTTGAATATCAAGCCAAGCCGTGAATCCCCATTCAAGCTACTTGACTTGAAATCAAGTTGAGTTCATTTCGAGTAGTAGTTTTTCATTTATCAAGTACATTCTATCAAGCTACTTGAGTTTTAGCAGTTATATGGTGTAGTATGCACATCAATAAAAAAATATGAAATAAGAAGGAACCTTACAAAGAAAAAGTCGAATATAAAACTTATTGTATACAAGAACGGAAACTATCAACTATTTTAAAAAGGGAACACAAATAAAATGACTATAAAAGATGATAAAATATGAGAAAAATATAGTTTCTCAATATTTTGAATCCTCCAAGCACATCATTTTACATCCAGGCTCTAGACCAAGAGGCATATCATGGATTTTTCGCATGATTTATCTACTGCGGATTTTGTAACAGCCAGAGCTGCTCTTGGAAATTGTTTTTCAACAGGAGCTGAAGATGCTGGCGTTGAGAAAAATCTTTGACCATTTGAGCCAAATTTGGAAAAACGTTTTCGTGCCTCTTCCACAATCCTAAAATAAACTGCTCTTCAAAAGCAAAATAGCAAAACAAATGATAATTGTATAATTGGCACTTTGAAAAAAAGGATTTTACCAGAATTTTATGTGTGTTTTAAATCATCATAAAAGTATTCATGAAGCGTATCCAGAAAAAAATGAGATTTTACATATGAATCTCTTCGAATCACAAAATAGTTTTCGATGATATTTTGTTAAATTACCACATCACTCAATGTTTTTATAGCATGACAGGATGACACATACCAGAAAATGTTCAATTCAAGTTTGTTTCGAAAAGGTGCGAATAGCCTTTCACGTCATTGCTTTTTAAGTGAGAGCGACATTACTCCAGAGGATCATTATTGCAAATTATAACACAAAACTGTTAATCTTGGAATGATTTTAATCCGTTTAAACTTGAATTGATGAGACAAACACCTGAACCACATCTGTTCAACTCAACAAAGACTGCCTGGTTAATAATTGTTCCATCAAATTTAACCATCCTGTGTACGAGTATTCTGCTCTAAAAGCATTAGCCATTGCTTTAGAGATCGCTTATCCTGGCCAGTCATTAGGGAAGTAGCAGGCAAAAATATTTGGTGTGGAAACAATTCAGGAGGTTGGAGACCAGGTGGAATTGGCAAGTGGCACATATGTAACCTTTTCAGCTTCGAACCTCCGTTCCAAATTGATGGATTCAACCGTGAAATATTCATTCAGGAGGTTGACGCAAAATTTACATACTTATTACGTTTTGCAAGTCGAATTTACATGGCACAGAGGAATGAAAAGTAATGGAACGTTGCTACTAGTTAGCCATTAGGACTGCCAAAAAAAAATCACGTTACATGCGAATAGACGTAGGATAACCCTGAACCGAGCCCTGAACAGGCCGCTGTATTTCATTTAGCTCAAACGAATAGGAATGCATAGGTTCAATTGAGCGATATGTGTAATTTTTTCATACGTTGATCACATGATGAAGGCAAATTATAGTTTAGCATCTTACTTGATTATTACATAATATGCAATGAGGATGCAATAAGGAGATTGGCAACAGATCGTGTGGCATGGAAAAACCTGGAAGAGGACTATATCCGACAATGGATGGACACGGGCTGAAGAAGAAGAAGGATACAATTTTCGGCTTATGTCGAATCCAGTTTTATATATTGTGTGGTATTACTGAGTAATAAGTCATCAAAATTGGAAATAGTTCTCCTAATGCAGAAGAGATTGATTCGATATTTTTCTTGCCTTACCGGAAAAACTGTAGAAATGTTTTTAGGGAAAACGATTTACTTTCTGTGTATGGTATATTCCTTCGAGACTCTTTGTTATTTTTTATCAACAATAAACATTTATTTGGAAAACATAGATCAGGACAACAATAACAGGCCAATTGAAAATTCTCTGTCTACCATAATAAAACACATTTTTTTAGCAAAATTCGATTTTATTATTCAACATAGTTGCCCTCGAAGGCGATACAGCGATTACAGCTATCTTCCAACTTTTCGATACCATTTTTGTAGTACGATTTGTCGTTCTCTTCGAAATAGGCCTCAGTTCCTGCGATTACTTCTTCATTGGCGCTAAATTCCTTTCCAGTGAGTATTCTTTTGAAGTCTGAGAACAGGAAAAAGTCGCTAGGGGCCAGATCTGGCGAATACGGTGGATGCAGATACAATTAATGCAATTCTGCCATTGTTTACATTGATTCGTGACACGGCGCATTGTCTTGATGACACAGCACCTTTTTTTCTTCAAATAGGGAAGATTATGAGCTCGCGCGACACCCATTTTGCATGTACAAATATTCGTGAATGATATGATGTAGCGGGTTTTCACCATAATTTGACCCCCCTTCAACTTTGTTACTAAAAGAGGTACAAAATAATGTTTTCACAAAAAGGGCATTTTGAGTTATTGCAGCCTACCACTTGAAAACTGATTACTGAGCATGCTAGGTGGTTCTTAAAATTTGAAACTCTGTGGTACTCAGAATAGGAGAGATAGACGAAACATATGTTATATATTCGAAATCAGGGGAAAAAGGGCTAGTCAAATATAGAAAAATATACAGGGTGTTCCATTTGAAAAAATGAAGTTGCATGCAATATGTTGCCCACTCTGTATATATTTAATTTTTTGAAATCATTTTAGAAAACACTATTCGATTTCGTGAAACTTTAGTTGAAAACATTTTTTTGTACCTCTTTTAGTTACAAAGTTAAAGGGGGGGTCAAATTAAGGTGAAAAACACATGTTCAGATGATATCTTCTGCTATCTCGATCAACTGCACTTTACGGTCATTCAAATTAATTTTGTGATTATTTTTGATTTTTTCGTCGGTGACAGCCTCTTTTGGGCGTCCACTGCGTTCATCCTCTTCAGTGCTCATTTTACCACATTTAAACTTAGCATACTAATCAATGATGGTTGATTTTCCTGGTTCAGACCCAAGAAACTCTTCATCAAGCCGAGATTCTGTTCCAACAGTTTTTTTTTTCCTTAGAAAAGTTATATTTGATCATCACACGAAAGTTTTTTTTTCCATCTCTTTTCAAATAACAGAAGTAGCTACACTCACAACGCCATATCTCACAAACTTATTGTCGGACTGCTGTCAAATTTTGACATGTATCGTTTGAAGGTTGGTACTAACTAAAAATCATATTTGTTGAATCATAGCGATAAGAACTATTTCGATTTAGAGAAAACCAGGGTGTATCCACATTTACCACAATAGTGCCTGTCTTCCATGGCTGCCATGAAGACTCCAGCTCCACACTGTTGACTAGGGCATTCACGTCTAAGTCTGGGAATCTTTCCACTGTAGTCAACTTTGTAAAAGTTAAGAACGGGCATCTTGACCTTCTTCTTCTTATGTTTGATTTTTTTGGGAGTGGAGTAATTCTTCTTCTTGCGTTTCTTAGCTCCTTCCCTCAACCTAAGCACCAAGTGCAAGGTCGACTCCTTCTGAATGTTGTAGTCTGAAAGAGTTCTGCCATCTTCCAATTGTTTACAGGCAAAGATCAATCTTTGCTGATCTGGAGGAATTCCCTCCTTATGTTGAATCTTAGCCTTGACATTTTCAATAGTATCTGAGGGCTCGACCTCAAGAGTGATGGTCTTGCCCGTTAGGATTTTGACGAAAATCTGCATAGTAGGGTCTTATTTTCACACCACCCTGCACTTTAGAAAATACTATGGCCGACTTGTGACATGTAGATATGGATTTAATACTAGCACCAATAAAAAGAATTTGTGGACTGTTATAAAACATTTCATCAATCAAATTGCTGCCTGGTTTAAAACTATGCAGATTAAGAATTTCTGACTTGGTTTAGTTTTTGACGGGTTTTCATTTCAGTTGGATGATTTGATTTTGGCTTTTTGATTTCGTGAGTTTGATTTTCAGGCTTGAATGATTTGAATTCGCTGTATTCGAAAACGACTGAACTGTCGCCAATGAAAATTTCTGTCATTCAATTTTCTGTATTGACCCTCCAATGGGAAACCGACAAAACCCATAAGGATGCTCGTTACAGAACTTAGCGAGTTAGAATTTTCCATGCTTGCTTGGAATTGAAATGAAATATCCCGTATAACTGCTCAGTTTTAGTATTGTTTGCTTCGCGAAAGTTCGATATTAAAACTGCAGTTAAACTCCGTAGCCAACACACTCTCCTACGATTTATATTTGATAAATTATTTATACAGACGGTTCGTTGATCGTCAACCTTCTTCCATTATTCAAGTGAAAGATAAATTCAATCTCCTTGGAGTATTCACGTTTTTCTGTGGGAAATTTCTGGGGGTGCTTTTTCATGTTTCTACCATCGGAGAAATTTCAGAGGATTCAAAGGAGTGGAAATAAGGGAATCTCTTAGAGCGACAGAGGACCGAATCTATTCTGGAACCAAATATTTCTCTTCCCAGCAGAAATCCAGCGATTTCGTAAAATAACGCAAGATTTTATGGTCCTAGGACATCTGTTTTCTGTACAAATTAAGATTAAATTGAGTTGGGGTAGTCTACAATCTGAACAACCCATATGGAAGGTAATAGATACTCAAGGATCTAAGACAAAAACCTTAAAAAATTCAAATATATCCTACATTATCTGACCTACTGTTAGAAACCATTTATTATGTGTTAAACGTTCGAACTATATCAAATCTATTGCTTGGGTTCTTCATTTTTTGTATTCAACCATCTCACACAATAATCAAGAGAGGAACAAATCACTGATCTGTATAATTATTGATAATCTGTGAAAATATTTCACTATATATTGATGATAAATCTCGGAACTGATCCACAGATGGCGGTGCTAATATTAAATCCATATGATTTTTAATTAGTACTAACCTTCAAACGATACGTGTCAAAATTTGACAGCAGTCCGACCATTAGTTTGTGAGATATTGCGTTGTAAGTGTAGCTACTTTTGTTATTTGCAAAAAGATGGAAAAAGAGAATTTCGCGTAATGATAAAATATTGCTTTTTGAAGGGAAAAAATACAGTTGAAGCAGAATCTTGGCTTGATGAAGAGTTTCCGGGGTCTGCACCAGGAAAATCAATTGGTATGCTGAGTTTTAACGTGGTGAAATGAGAACCGAAGACGATGAAAGCAGTGGATGCCCAAAAGAGGTTGTCACCGACGAAA
Organism: Harmonia axyridis; assembly: GCF_914767665.1. Lineage (NCBI taxonomy): Eukaryota > Metazoa > Arthropoda > Insecta > Coleoptera > Coccinellidae > Harmonia > Harmonia axyridis. The sequence continues at coordinate 7,877,379 of NC_059508.1, forward strand.
AAACCAAAAATGTTCACAAAATAATTTCGAATAACTGTAAAGTGGAGTTGATCGAGAAGACATTGTGAAGATATAATTTGAACGTGTACATCATATCATTCACGAATATTTGACATGAGAAAACTGTGTGCAAAATGGGAGCCGCGCGAGCTCACAATCGATCTAAAGCGACAACATGTCAATGATTCTGAGCAGTGTTGGAAGCTGTTTAAGTGAAATTTTGCTTCGATATGTGACAATGGATGAAACATGGCTCCATCATTTCACTCCGGAGTCCAATCGACAGTCAGCTGGTAAGGTTATGGCACCACTATTCTGGGATGGACAAGGTCTAATATTCATTGATTACCTCCAAAAGGGCCGGACCAATAACAGCGATTATTATACAGCGTTACTGGATCGTTCAAATGATGAAATCGTTAAAAAACGGACCCATTTGAAGAAAAAAAAGGCGCTGTGTCATCAAGACCATGCACCATGTCACGAATCAATGAAAACAATAGCAAAATTGCATACATTGGGCTTCGTATTGCTTCCACATCCACCGTATTCGCCAGATCTGGCCCCCAGCGACTTTTTCCTGTTCTCAGACCTCAAAATAATGCTCGCTGGAAAGAAATTTAGCGCTAATGAAGAAGTAATCGCCGAAACTGCATCCTATTATGAAGCGAAAGACAAATTGTACTTCAAAAATGGTATCGAAAAGTTGGAAGATCGCTATAATCGCTGTATCGCCCTCGAATGCAACTACGTTGAATAATAAAATCGAATTTAGCCAAAAAAAATGTGTTCTACTATGTAGACTAGGGTCTTTTCATTTGACCTGTTATAGAAGGTAATGAATGCTCAAGGATCTAAGACAAAAACTTGAAAAAATACCTATGGAAACAACCGTTCAGACTATAGTCAACCTTTTGTAAGGGGTTTTCATTTCTAAAATCAACCACCTCACAATAATCAATAGAGGTTCAAATCACGGATCAGGAAAATTATAGACAATAAGACAATAAGTTTCAGGCAGAAGTACAGAGAGTTCCATACCACTATTTTTCATTGAAACCAGTTCCAAAAAGAGCCTATCAAAATTTAGAAACATAGAGTTATTTTGTACATCTGTTGTTGTTTGCAAAATAGAAAAAGACGAGTTTTGTGTATTGATAAAACACTGTTTTTCGATGAAAAAAATACTGTGCAATTCAATAGCATTAACAACAATTCTCAAATACAAATCTACTCAAGATTATTTTCAAATCGAACAAAATACTCAGCAGAAAAACTAATTAACCTTTCTACTAGACATTACTCACATCGTACACAACCATAGTCAACAATACACAATATGGATAAATTAATATAACACCTACTCATATTGTATGGAATTAAAATCTGGGGGAGAAGGTGAATATGGTAGATAGCAGTTAAGATCTAAAGAAGAAAAGTAGTGATAGGAGTAGTATTGATTTCGTTCTAGGTCGAAAGGATCTAGGACCAAAATTATATATACCGTGGCCTGTTATTTCGAGCCGAAAGTATATAATTCGGCAAATTCTCTCTGAGAAACACAATTCAGTTTTTACTGGAAACCGTCAATCGAATCAATATTAGTGTACTCTCAAAGGCACATATCTTCAGCATTTCATTCAGATGTTGCTTTCATTCCCGTGCATCATCTGAACATAACAGAACGTCAAGACTTCACGTGTTCCACTGAATGATCACTGATTATAACAGGTCTGCCTACTGGTACAAACTGAATCAATTAACACTAACTAACACACATGAAGAATGGAGAACCAATTAAACTGAATACAGATCAAAGGGGACCCTGTCCATAATAAACTAACTTGGGCTCAAATCTGATCAGGTTACGTTTATCAGCAAGTGTTGATACCTTTGTGGGGACAGCATACAATGAGATGGAGAGCAACTTAATCAGAATAATCAAATTTCTGGGTGAAGATACGCTTCATTGGAAGTATCAGCTTGTGAGCCGAATTCTCTTCATCAGAAGGAATTTTTAAGGAACTCCCATCGATGGATCTCAATTGTCAATGATGAAGGTGTTTGTAGTTGCAACATAGGTTCCAATGCTCCTATATGTTATTGAAGACCGCTTGCAGAGTGTTATAAACATAATTCATTTTTGACCAGAATACTGCATCAAGAAAGGCAAAAATATTGTGTTCATTACGATAATCTCCAGCAATGGAAATCAGGGTAGGCTTCTGCATTGATGATCGAATCAAATTCTCTGCTTTGGGATAATGCTCTACATTTCATGAGAGGGGCCCAATGCATTGTATCATGAGCTACTGAACCGACTGAAACAATCCTGGACGGTTGTATTGTAAGTAATTGATGCATTTCAGTCAAGCATTGAGAGGACCACAACACGATAAAGTGATTTTGCAGCGTGACTAGGCCTGTTAGAGCATACTTACTTGGAAGCATTCAAACGGTAAGTTCTTCCCTACCTGAGGCCAGATTCTGCAGGACTTTCTGTCTCCATCACCTATTTCGATCAATGGCGAAGGTATAGACTTATCGGCATTTTTTGTTTGAGTGAAGTGGAACGTTGGCTTGATTCGTAGAATGAGTAAAATGAGTTTTTTTTATGTTGGAAAGGAGGAAGATAGTAGTAGATTGCGATGAAAAACTCGATACAAGTTTAAGACGTTTATTATACAGGGTGAGTCAATAGTTCTCGATCAGTCGATAATTCTTGTGAATTTTGGGCTAGGATAATGATATAGCATAAGCTTAAATTATTTTTGACTTTACAAGCTGGTCCGAAAGTAGTGAAACACCATAATACCCTGCTTTATTTTTTTTTTAATGTAATGCTCAATTTTCATTTCATACTCATAATCTCCATGAAATTCTGCTTTCGAAATACACCACTTGTCATCATTAATCTGTGGTACTTTTTGACGTAGATCATCAATTTCAAAAAATTTTATGGTTATAAAGGCTTAAACTGAAGATCATATTTCAAAAACCATTCGAGATAATTGTACGATTAATTTTTTTATTAAATTCCCGAGAAGTTTGCACGTCTTCTGCAAATTTACTCACCACTCTATATGTGGTCCGAATGATCTTCAAAGACTGTCAATAAGTTCATGTTTTCACAAGGCATGTCCTTTTAGAAATTTTAGATTGTTTAGACATGTTGTGCCTAGCATGAACAATTGTCAAAATGCTTCGCACTTCATATTTTGGACTGTGGCTGAATGTATATTTTTCAAGCATATAATTTCTGAGGGATGATATTGCTCAACTCTACTTGATACCTACTTGATAAGCCAAATCAAAGAAATCGTCAAAATATTTGGGAACATTCATTTTGATGAAATGAAAAATAGACTACATGAAAAAACAGAAACATAGTCTGAATTCTCTTGAGGAATTCATCTGAAAAAGTCTCATCGATGTCTACCGGTCATATGATTCGCTCAAATGTCTGCAAACTTTTTCAAATCAAACCGCACCTCATTTCAATCATGTTGAAATTATTAAAAAAGTTTTCAGTCATCTGAGCAGATTGTATGAGCGATAGTGATCAGAATTTTCCAGCTGAAAATATGCAGTCATTTCGAACTCCTTTCAAATTTGTCTACAACGGCAATAACTGAATAATGTCTTTTATAAATTCTTTTCAAATTGTATCATTCCTATTGGAAAGACCGCAACTGCTGAAAAGCAGGATACATTTCGGTGATACTCCATATAAAATGCCTACTGAATAATATCGACTGTGAAGATGCACAAGATACGTAATAATGAATTTATTTCGTCTAGAGCATCATCTGTAACAGAATTCATCCCATATTCCTTCCTTTCCGCAGTTGGCCGAAATTAGTTTCGCTGAATTCGTTATGGAGATTAATGCATCCTAACTGGAGATTTGATGCGGTAAACATTTTAGTGGATGAATTTTTTGTTTGCCATTAGGTTTTTTCATTCGTGAACAGGAGAATTATGGGTTACACCGTTTGTAGTTTTCAAAGTGAACGGTAAATTGATTAATTGAGGTAATGGCTTGTTTTCAGTTCTGGTGTTTCAGTTTTACAGAATTGGAGTACTTTACTATTTAATCGAACTTCGGTACATGGGATTAAGCTGACCGATTTGTTATGAAACACGGAATAATCTGATTTTCCACCATGTAATCTTCAACAAAAAATAACACACCGAATCATTTCGATATTTTCAGCTCAAAATACCGTCCCAAAAATTGTCCACTGGTTTGAGATGTGCATGGCTCGAAGGCCAATTGATTTAATAACAACTATAAGTGGTGAACAAATAAGTACAATATTATCTTTTTTATATGAAGAAAATACACTGATCAACAATTGCTAGGGATCACTTATGAACTTCTCTTCATTTGTATTTTTTTCAAGTTATCTCCTGAATATCTGTACATTATATGTTCTCTAAGGAAAAAGTAAGATGTTTTGAGTTGATTATATCAAAGTCTTCCTCACTTCATCTGCTCTTGTTCACAAAATCGATTATTATCTGTAGGCTGTTACAGGTAGAGTGAAAAGCAATGTGGTATTTGTTATTAAATCTGTTTTTTTCTCGCGTTCAAACACATAAGGTGACAATAATTGAAGAAATGAGAACAATATCAGCTTATCAGTCATGCCGAGAAGACGTTTGGCTCCTGTGCAACTGGACCAAATCATACGGTGGATACAGGAAGGTTTGTCCCAGCGAGAAGTGTCCCGGTGGTTGAATGTTTCGCAAAGTGTCGTGAGTCGGGCTTGGAATAGGTTCATCCAAAACGACTCAGTAGCTTTTGTTCATGGGGGAGGTCGGCAGCGCAGTACAACAGCTGCCCAAGATCGTCTTTTGATCCTCAATGCTAGGAGAAATCCCACTTACCCGGCGACGCGGCTCAATAGCTCACTGAGAGTTGCAACAGGAGTTCTAATTTCGAACCAGACTGTAAGACGACGACTACATGTTCGTGGTTTGAGAGCACGTAGGAGGATACAACATCCCCGTTTGAATAGGGAACACCGGGTTCATCGACGCCAATGGGCTGAGGAGCACCGCAATTGGACACTTGAAGATTGGAGCCGATGTTTATTTACGGATGAGTCTAGATTTCGTTTGGTCAACTCCGATGGACGTATTCTTGCTTGGAGGGAAAGAGGTCGAAGGTATGCAGAACAGTTTATGGTACCCACAACAGCTTTTGGCGGAGGTTCTATATGTGTATGGGGAAACATTTGTTTGAATCAACGCACAGAGTTGGTTGTTCTGCAGAACACCACTATGACCAGCCAGAGATATCACGATATGATTATTGAACCCATAATTGTTCCGTTTGCGGCTGCCGTGGGCGAGAATTTCATTTTAAATGACATAATGCCCGTCCACACCGTAGTCGTCTTGTTAATGAAGCGCTAGAAACTCATGCTATTGATAGGATGGACTGGCCAGCTCGCTCTCCAGACATGAATTGCATCGAACATGTCTGGTCTGAGATGTCTAGACAATTGTCAACCTTAGAACAACCGATCAATAACCTGGAGGACCTTTCTAACGCTTTACGGGATATTTGGACGAATTTGCCCCAAAATTTTATGAATCGTTCGATCGAAAGTATGCCTCGTAAGGTAGAATGCTTGAGACGAGCTCGTGGGGGACCAACTAGGTACTAGCTTAACCGAAACTTCAGCCTTCTTGTGGTATCATCATAAAATTTTCATGTTATTCAAACACAGAATTTTGAGTGTTTCTAATAAAGTCTTTTTTTCTCTCCAACTTTTAATTTTTTCATTCTTTTCTCAAGTGAACCATATTATCAACTGAAAATACTCTGATATCTGACTAAATTTATAATCTTGGAGCGAATATTTCAGAAATAAATTCAGAACAAGTACCTAAGTGATCCCTATCAATTGTTGAGCAGTGGATTTACTGTTACCGACTCAATATATGTAAATATTCTTTTGAGATCAATACAAAAAATTATCAACGTCAAACAAAAACCATGATTGTGTAGATGTAATCTCAAAAGGAATGCTGATGCCACTACTCATCGTACGGCAGCTTTGGCCTTGGTTTTTCTTGCTGCTGAATACTGTTATTCTTTTTGGTTCAATTGTCCTTATGTTGATATAATTGATGCACAGCTTAACGTTTCTATGAGAATTATCAGTGGAACTATTAGATCTACACCTTCACATTGGTTACCAGTGTTATCAGATATACTTCCGTCTCATATTCGTAGACAAGTCTCAGTCAACCACAACCAGATTAAAATCTGGCAAACCTTCATGAATTAATACTTTCCTACAATCTAATGAAAGTAAGAAGGAAATTTGGCATTAGGAATGGAGTTCTTGTAATGTCGAAAATCTAATCGTTGATCTTTCAGAGAAAGTTCCAGGTTTCAATCTTCCTAGGATAATTTGTTGTATTTTGAATCGACATAGGACTGATTATGGTCGATGAAATGGTATGCTCTTCAAATTGCATTCTATTTAAAGCCCACTATGTAAGTGTGGTGGAGAAGACACCATTGACCAATTGTCCAATTTATAAAATTCATGGTGGTTTCCAAGCTATCCATTCAGTTTCAGATTCTTTCTCAGAATGGATTGCTAACTACAAATCAATATAATGGAAACTAACATTTATAAGTGGTTCTTCTATTTCAGGTTCTTTAATTTTTTGTTTACAGATATAATTATGAAGTCATCAACCGTTGGTGAAGAGATAATATAGAAAAGGTTTCGTATTGAAGGAGCCCTTCAATATAAATATGTCAGCTTATTCTGTAAGCAAATACACAAACCTGAGGTTTTTTTCTGTAGCCTTGTATCAATCATACTTTCAAATGTATAATACCCCGCTTACATTTCCTCTGCTTATACTGGAGTCTCAAAAACCGTGGATATTGCAAAATATTTTTACTCCACCTAATGAGTTGATTTTAGATGACTGAAGGAGTTAATCAATCTTGTTTTCGTCTCTACTAGTAGAATAATCAAAACAAAAGCTCTTCACGTTAAAATGCAATGGGACATCATGTCTGTTGAATGCTTGCCTCAATTGTTTGTTTGTCATAAATTTAAAATATTGTCGTTTGTTCCAGGTGAGCTTCTTCAACAAACGCTAGTATCAGACGAGACTTTAGTAATTTGACGTAGGTAAGTCTCAACGCATTGTAGTATAATTGAGAGAATAGATGCTGCGAGTTCGGAGCTATTGTCACAAATGTTTTTGTCAACGTAGACTTGAAAAACACGTCGTTCGCTACGTTTATTCGTACTCTGGGGGATTTGAGTGAATAATGTATAGCCATTGACTTTGATGTCAGAGTATTCTGTTTCTCTGAGTAGGCTTTCATTGTTCAAGTTATTTGGGTCTTCCTCAATCAGTATATGACTTGTAGGAATTGAATAATCCATAACTAAGCAGTTTCGCCAACTATTTATTTGATCCATCTTTCATTTATGCTTATTTATGTTTTCGGTATAATAAGAGAATTTTTTATATTATATTATTTCTCTTTGATCATATTTAAAGATAGTTCTTCACATTGTGAAATAATTAAAGGCTTTTTGAACTTCAACTTTTCTACTCAGATGTAGGAAAATGGTAAATGACGAATGTGTTTTATTTGTTGGAAATAATTTATTGAGATGAGTTCTTCATGCATAAGTTGCACTATGTAGTGTGTAACAATTATACTCGTAACTATATCATCAGATGGGAAATGAACTTAAACTTCGGCCTTATCTCTATAGGCTCGTACGTCAACAGCAAAATGTATTTCTTGTTGGAAATCATAAATCATCTCTACCTGGAAAGATTCTATTTAGCTCTGGTAACAGGAATTCCTGAAGAAATTGTAAGTATCTGTGTCCATTCAGGGTTTCTTAAAAAAAGTAGGCTCCTATTATTTGGTTGTTTTTAATTCCAGCCCAAACATTAATCTTTTCTGGATACTTAGTGTGGCACTCCTCCATCCAATGCGGATTCTCTCTTGACCAGTATCGATAACTTTGGTGATTTACGTGACCGTTCAAGAGAAAAATGGCCTCATCAGAAAAAAAAACATTGCCTAAAAAATCTGCATTTCTATTTTTCATATTCATCAAAGTCTCGCAGAATTCTATCCTCCTGTCAAAGTCGTCTTCTATCAGCTCTTGCATCAGATGTACCTTGTAAGGTTGCAGCTTCGCTTTGTGTAAAGTACTAAGGACTGTGGAATGATGTAAATCATTATCCAGTGCGACATTTCTCGAACTAGTATGAGGTATCAGAAATTGGGTTTCTACCAATTTCAGGACCATCGTTGACACTACCCGTTTTTAACTAACAGTTAATTGGGAAATGGGTTGTTCTCGGTTTGGATACTTCGGGTTGAATAAATTACAAACTTCTTTTTGGGTTCTTGTTTTATCCCCATAGCCAATCATAATTAAAACTTCGATTCGTTCTTGTTCTGTCAATCTCATTTTCAATTTGGATTGATGTACTCACGATTTCAATCTTGATTGTTTGTTATTCGGACCGCTGCATGTTGCAAATAAAAATGCACCCAAAAATTTTGTTGGTGTTGTGGATGTGAACAATTTTTTATTTTGAATTTTATTGTCGTTGAAAATCCTGGACTCAAGTATTCATTTCAATTTAAATAATAATAATAATAATAAATGAAAGTATCTAATGCAATAAGAAACTATGAGACCATAACAAATAAACATGTTTCTATCCATCCTGTATAAATGGATCTTACAATGATTCGTACCATTGAGTACCTAATTGAAGAACCATCAAATTGAGGTGTCACATTTTCCCATTTAAAAAAATGATGACGTAATCAAGACCATATCATTGACGTCATCTCTCTCGCATGAATGTCAAAAATTGAACAATCAGAAATATGAATTTAACGTTTCAGCATTTCTTACAAAATTTGTTTTTTGGGAGATATTGAATTTGATCCATACATTTGCACCATACATATACATAGTGAACCGATGATTCAAGATACTGTAGAAAAAGAAAAGAATTATATTGTGAAATTTTCGTACTTTTACAAATCCAACACTATGGACTATTTCAGCTAGATGTCGAACTGTCTGAATTCCCCAATCCATACAAAGCTCCCATCATTTTCAAGGCGGAGATTCCGATTGCTCAGATGAACGGATTGGAGGGAAGGCCAGTAAAATGTGAAGTTGTTTAACCTCCATTACACCAGTTCACCCTCTCAAAGGCAGTTTCTCAGCTCATTCGCGCTGATGTACGCTGTAGTAAAATGTAATGCATTCCATTCAGTATTTTCGAGGAATTGTGGACGTTAAATACCAGTAATTTTTCGAAGGAACCAGCGTAATTCGCCCTGATGAATCTGGACAGGGAATGAAGAAATGGTTTTTCACTCGACCGGAAGAAACACGGACGGCGTTGTGTTTTACACTTTATTCCCTTGTGCAAGTTTCCACGGTATGAGTTACACATTTTAATCACGAATAATTTGGTTTTGCTCTGCTCTACCAGATCTGGGGTTTGTTAAGTTGTGGACTCTTCAATTTGGATTGAAGTTTACAAGGTTTTTTTTTATAATTTTCTTTATTCCATCTCATGGAAAACCGTAGAGTACCATCTATCAAAAGAATCGAATATGTGTTTCAAGAACAGTGAAAAACATGGTATTAGGTTAATATTTTTCTCGATTATTCCATGGTTCGTATGAAGTGATCAGCTTGAAATTCTTCACAAAATTCAAAATTTTGACTTTATATCGACATTTGGTCCAGTGATCAGCATTGCCTACAAAGAAATCCGGTTCTTCTATTATAGTTTGAATGAAGGCATCGACTGCTATGGTCATTAGCCTGAATAAACTTATTATTCCTCGACTTTTGCCTATACGCGTAGGATTTCTCCTCGCCGTCGGCTTCTCACTCCTCGCTAAAAGGAACATTCACTCAATCCTAGATATTTAAAATAACAGAAGTTTAGAGCTCGGTCGTGTCCGGTCCTTGTGGTCCCCCTGGTTCTCGTTGAACTTTTGGTCCTCTTACACGTGATCCTTGCACCTGTCCTTCGCTTCCTAGGAATTTTCTCACAGTCCGTGCAGTACCTGAAAGAACAGCTCTTTGCATTATATTACATATATACTCACTAAGTCCCAGTTGCTTGATATTCCTCTTGAGATTTTTGTGCACTATTCCAGTTGTTGAGATGATAATTGGAATAGTTTTCATTGATATCATTCCCCACTGACGCTTTATCTGAAATTCGAGATCCCCATATTTTGAAATTTTTTCGACCTCCTTTTGACGCAGGTTGTTGTTATTTGGTATTGCTACGTCAACCAGTAATGCTGTCTTTTGATGTAATAGTAATAGTAGTAGTAATATATCTGGTCTATCAGATTCAATATCAGGAAAAGTTGAAATTTGTCTTTCTTCGAAGGATTCCAGATGTTTTTTTTTTAACTAAGAAATCAAAATCATTGAATTTGTAGATTCAGCTTTTTCAAGTTACTAGAAAATTGACTACTTCTCCTAATTCTGCAGAATCAGTTTAAAATGGAATTTGAATTTTAGTGTTTAGGTTTCCACATAAGAAGATTCTTCAAATACTATATGAAATACTTCTAATTTCAAACGAATATCTTTCGAAATTACTTCATCTTCCTATACGGTAATTCATCAATTACAAATTTTCCATGTTTCATATTCTACATCCCCTTCGAAACGTGTACTGTGGGGATTGGGGAGAATTTATATACTTATTCTTTTCACGAACGATACAAAGGTTGAGTCAGAATCAATAAACCAGAATCAGTTTTTCCCTTCAAACGAATCCAATTATAGGATCTCAAAACCAGGAAGTCCAACATAATATAATTGCTGAAAAATTTTTTAATATCAAATCATGAACTCAGAGTAAGTTCAGAATACTTCGCTGAATATGGAGTTCAAATACGTCAAGTTCATACAGTCCAATTATTTTTTTTATTCAAAATGATCGAATAAGAGTTTTGGGTATAGCGTTTTCGTGGGGATTATTAAAACACTGATGTACCACAGATGGTAACTTAATTGTGATACAGAATTTGAATATATCCTCGAACACTCTACTAACCTTGTAACTTACCTCACTGAACTCTCCTTTTCCCAGGTTTATACCTGGGTTACAGACAAAATCATATTGTACACAGTGAATTTCTTCTTCCTTTTCTTATTCTCTGAGTTGTATGCATGCGCAAGGGTATCGTGGTGCCTGCACTCTAATTGGGGTAGGGAAAAGATATATTGTCGTCACAAGAGGTTGTTTGAGAGAATTATTCTTTTGTAGTTTTTTTTATTTGTAGTATGAAAATGAGTTTAAATATTCCTTTTCGAAGCTTATAGAACTAGCGATAATTTTTCAGCATAATGAAAGCATTACGCGTTTGAAATGGATAGTTGAGCAAATTATCGAAATTTGATTTTTCGCCTTCAGAAGTCCATTTTTTTTCTCAAACGATTTCAGAGTGAAAGTTTCATCATGAAATGATGAACAGGGTAGTTTTGTTATGATACTGTATAATTTCACTCTCTTACATTCCGACATGCATAAGTGAAGCACATCCTTGTTAATATAGAAACATTTTCATGAGAAGGATAATTTCATCAGGCCCATCTCAATGGTTGGTTGAAAAATCCTTGAAAAGTTATCTGTATAAAAACGATGTTGTTACCAACCTTATTCTCTTCGCTCCTATAAATATACCATCACCCAGATTCCTTTCCATCCTTAAGTGGCTCCATCTCATGTCTCAACTCAGTTTTTCACTCCAGTGGACCTTTCGGACTGTCCAGAATAATCCAAACCAACGGAACGTTCGTTGACAAAAGACGCAGCCTATTTCAGTCGACCAATTCCACATAAAACATGCAAAAGCGGGGAAGAGCGTCTGGTCGAACGATTACAGTGAAAAAAAAGGGAGTTTCTATCCATTTCGACTCCGTTTTACGTGGGAGGAGATAGCAGCTGAGCACTTGAAAATATAATTTTTTCGGTCGATTTATCCGGACCTCAATACGGTCGTAATTTTTCCTTTTCAGCTCCTAAAAAGACCGTGAGTGGCTGAATTCGGAATAAATATAGGGAAGAGTCAAATCCCCACAAGGCGCTGAAATTTTATTTACGCCCTGTCCACCGGGTCCCATCCCATATCGGACTTCCAGGCCGGTTTATCCGCCCGAAAAAACTATGTTATTCTCGGAGTGTAATCCAGCGGACTGTACTGGATCCTAGTTATTATTTTGTTATACACTCACATAATACAACCTCGTTTTCCATTGGTGGACACCAGGCGGCCATAGGATGTAAGCGTTTTTGATTTATTTGATGGAATTAAATCCTTAATATGGTCGCAAAGGTATGTATTTATATTTTATTATTATAACAGCTTTTCCTTCGTTCTCTGCATGAGGTGATCTGGCAGTAGAAATTATCATCTTTTGAGAAAGAATCCATACAGTCATCTTCTCCGTCTATGAAAATTGGGAGTTGAGGTCATGCTCAAATAATCAATTGTATTCATAAATTGAATGATTATAAATGACGATTTTCCATTGTGATGGTTTAAAGCGATTTTAAAATTTCGAAAATATACTAAATAACAAAGAAACTGCAACACCCAGAAGGAGTTATTTTAAATTTCATTATTTTTTTGTTGAAAAACAGATATTCTATATGGCAAGGAAGAAATAATTGGAATTTGGAGAAATAAACGAAGCGTTTACAATTTTTATCGATAAATTTGTTAATAATGTTTCTGTCCACTGTGATTACCTATACACTCCCCAACACGTCTCGGCATTGATGCAAAAGATGATCTATTTCTTCTTGAGGGATACTATCTCAAGCTGCATGTACTTCTTGTCTCAGATCCGCCAAAGTCCGTGGGGGACTTTGGACGAAAGATCGGAGGATCTGGGCGGCTATGGAAAAAGATTCACATGGGTTAAAATTCGGAAAAAAACACGAAGGGTTTACAATTTTTTCAATAAATTTTTTAATAATGTGTTTGTCCATCGCGATTATCTATACACTTCTCGACAAGTCTAGGCATTGATGCAATAAGATGGTCTATTTCTTCTTGAGCTACCTCTGTAATTCATGTCTTAGAGCCTCCAAAGTCCGTGGAGCTGGGGTGAATTTCCAAGCCTTCTACCCATGATGTCCCAAACATTCTCTATTAGCGAAAGATCGGATGATCTGGTTGGCTATTGCAAAAGATTCACATGGATCGCTTCGAAAAAGTTTAAACTAACTCAAGCAACATGGAGTTGGGGATTATCTTGCTGAAATATTGAATTCTCGAGCCGGATAAGGTGAGGGAGAACATATGGCTTCATTATTTCTTGAAGGTTTCGCAGCGCTGTCATTTTACCTCGAATAAAGACTGAAGAAGACCTACTTGCATGTGAAATAGCACCCCATACCATAACGCCTACTGTCCGTTGTACATGACGCTCAACATCAAACTGAAGTTCACATCTTCCTCCCCGACGTCGTCTAACCCTTCTTCGGCCATTATTTGCACCGATGTGGAGAATCGAGATTCATCAGAAAAGAGTTGGATTTCTGTTCGTACGGTTAGCGAATTCTCGAAATGACAACATCGCCTCCCGTAGACCAATAATTCGACCTCTTTCAAATTCACTTAGCTGGCGATAAACTCGGCGTACACGTGCTCTAGGCATTTTAACAACAGTTAAACATAGACTTTGGATCTCCTCGAACAGCTGGTTTGTTGTAAAATTTAAAGAACTTGCAAAAAACGACTACAATATTGAATAGAAATTGTTCACATGAAAAAACCTTCACGATTTCTCTCTCCAAATTCAATCATTTACTCCTTGTTGTACTATTCATGTTTGACTAAAAAAAGTTTAAAATTCAAACAGCTCCTTCTGGGTGTTGCAGTTCTTTATCAGTTTTATCAGTTAATATATTTTTCAATTTCGATATATGGAAACAAGGAGTTTTTGAGGTTCTAGTTAAATAACCAATAATTTTCTCGAATTGAATAATTCCAGTTGACAATTGACATTGTAAGGGTTTATAGTAATTTTGAAGTAAGTCGATCGTATTTCTGGTTACAAATCTGTTTATGTCTGAATACACTAAGAGAATAAAATACTATGCCAATGATGCACTACATTATTTCTATCTTGTTAGGATATGATCTCCTGAGAACTTTTAATTTAGGTACGTACCTCTGCGCGAATCTTTCATTTGAAACCAGCTAAACTTTTTATGTTCTAACTCTCATACTATTTCGTTGGAATTTGAAAATCAGGAAGCTGAAATTTATATTTCCCAGACCAAATTTCATTGAAAACGGATAAAATTGTGGAAGTTACGGCTCATGCAAAAACACAGACGGAAACTTTTAAATCGTGGACCATTTTTCAATGCCAAAAGTGGTCACAGAGCTTTCAATTACTTTCAGTAATTTCGGAAGCAACAAGAAACAGGTAACCTAGACATCAGTTACTTGATTACTACTTTTCGGAATAGATGTTATCCGAAACGTGAGCTTTTAATCAGGAAATGGAAAATACTTGGCAGTATAATACTTTTTTGACTTTTGATCGTTATCTGTCGATAATGATCACAATCTGGATAAAGTTAGCTATTACAGCTCTCATTCCGAAGCGGAAAAGTGGCATTGTATGATTGAACTATATTCAGATTTTTGTTGTTTTAATTCGTTGGTATTCACAATTAATGAAAATCTCATTTTCGGTAGTAAATTTTTTTGATTTTCCAGAGTGACACCTGCTCTTACGATTCTATCAATTACGCCTATGGACAAACATAAATTCCATTTACCTACATCTGTTGAAATTTTAATTAAAAAAAAAACAATCGATAAATTCAGGAAAGGCCATAAATACAACGGATTCCCGATAGCTTGCTCATCTGGCAGACTAATTAGTCTCTACTTCAAGTCTCACTGAAGATTCCAGAAAAATTAGAGATTCTCGAATCGGCGTTTCAAGCGTGGTGAGCACCAATACCTACATTCCTGAATCTCTGCAGAAGGGTAGTCATCGATCTGATTGGAATGAACGCTTCGAATCAGCTTGGAGTAGTCTGACCGTTGACTAAATTTTCCAACAGAGGGATGACGAAGATTGCTTCCCTGAAAAATAAAGAGACAAGAGACTACGAGATTCACCTACGAACATAGCAACAAGGCAGTCTCCTACAATGTATGAACAAAAGAGGATGCTAGTTTCTGAAGCAAAAATAGCATGAATAATGAGAAATAGCATTAATGAATCTCGCGCCTTCAGAAAGAAACAGTTGAATTCTTGTACACTAGCTTATAAGGGAAAACATGAGAAAAACTTTGGAGAACATGTTTATTTATGGGAGAATTATACTCCAGCAGACCACATAACTGTATGAAGCGAGCGCTCAAGAGCTCCTCACAGTGATTAGAACATTTTTTTTGGATATTCGATATGTTGCTATGCTTCTGAAAACGCTATCAATACAGTATTTTACAGGAAAAACTATTCTATTGGTGTACAACTTTGCTTCCGCCGTTTTGTAATAGATGACTGTAGCGGTAAATGGTGATCGAAATAAATAGTAGGTAGATTTCATACAATAAGCTGAGGTATTTGTTAACATAACGCCATCGAAATATTAGTCGATTTGTGTCTCCATCAAAGAGTTATTCTGGATTGAACATGTCAGCGTACGAGCCAAATTCTCATCATTTGCATCAATATGTAGAAATCCGCGGCTGAGGCTCATGCATGCTCTCAAATACCTATGGTGAGGATGCTTTTAGTGGAAGATCATGGCGAGAGTGGTTAAAACACTTCAAGAACTGTGATTTTGACGTCGAAGACTAGCATGGCGGTGGACGAGAGAAGGTTTCCGAAGATAGAGCATTGGATGCATTACTTGTTCAAGACTTGTGTCAAACGCAACAAGAATTGGAAGGATCATTGAAAGTGATGCAACAAGCCATTTCAAAACGCCTGAAAGTCATGGGAATGATTCAGAAACGAGGAAATTGGGTGCTGTACGAGTTGAAGCCGAGAGATGTTACGAGGCAAAGACGGAAAGAATTTCTGTATCGCATTGTGACAGGAGACGAAAACTGGGTTCATTACTATAATTCCAAGCGAAGAAAATCATGGGGATATCCCGGCCATGCTTCCACCTCAACGGCCAAACCGAATATTCACGATTCCAAGGTCATGCTCAGTGTTTGGTGGGACCAGCTCGGCGTATTGTATTATGAGTTTTTGAAACCTACTGAAACAATTACAGGCGATCGTTATCGAACACAATTAATGCGATTGAGCCGAGCATTGAAAGAAAAACGGCGGCAATACAACGAGACACATGATAAAGTGATTTTACAGTATAATAATGCTCAACCCCATGTTGCGAAAGTGATCATACGTGGACATACGTTGCCTCCTCCGACTATCATTTGTATCGATCAATGACACGCGGCCTGGCTAACCAGCATTTGCGGTCTTATGGAGAAGTAAAAATTGGATCGATTCGTGGATCGCTTCAAAATTTGACCAGTTTTTTCAACGCGGGACTCGTACGCTGCCCGAAAGATAGGAGAAAGTGGTGGCCAGTGATTGACAATACTTTGGATCATAAATGTTCAACCAGGTTTTTACAATAAAGCCTCGAATTTCGAAAAAAAAAAATGATGGAAGCTTGATTGTACGCCTATATTCATAGAAAATATTATCTCCGATAACGGAAATGCTAGATATTTCTCTTCCAAACTTCTTCTTGAAATTTTTAAGGTTCTAATGATGCGATCAACATAAAATTTTGAAGGATGTTTGAAAATGTCATTCTATATCCAAATGCCAATATTCATTGAATGTACATATTTGATATGAACAAAAAACATTTCGAAGGATCATATTTACGGAACCCTTCTTCGGATTTCGCTCATTAACAGAATTCATTATTTGAACCTTCAAATTCAAAGATTCTGTGTTCGAATGTTATCGTATATAAATAGTCGGTCGAGTAGAGGGATTGAATGGAATTTGAGGATAGAGTTGTCATCATCGAGTCGAACCATATTATTTGAGAACTTTCCCAGGCTCAAAATTGGAAAATTACAGACATGACAGATAATGGAGTAGCGATGTGAATGCAATTGTGATTTGTTCGAAGAACGAAAGCTCAAAAATGAACAATGTTGAATTGTTTTAGATTTAAAGCCTTTGTTATCTGAGTTAAATCAACTTGAATAGGTGTCTTTATTTGAGACACCCAAGCGATAATTTGGATGAGCAAATCATTCTAATAAGATTCAATGTATGGCGCTGAGTTAGAAGCGTTATCTCGTGAACTTCAGAAGCAAGATCTGAAGGGGAACAATATAAAATTCTAAAACGAGCAGCTGCGGTTGGAGCCAAAGAAATATATCCTGATGAAAATTCTGATTCGGCAAAGCCAAAAACAATATTGCCAACGTACATCGGGCTCACATGCAATGAGGGATATTAAAATTGATTTATGGTAACTTTTTGCTGGGCATTTTTCTGGGATAGTGATTCTTCCGTTATTACACTTTTCCGCTATTGAATTCTGTACAGTGGAGCTAGTTCGGAATGGGCACAAGGAAAGAATGAAAGAAAGTAGGTTAACTCCCAACGTCCACATTATTCTTGTTCTTTTGGCGTAAATTTATAATAACTCTGATATGCAAATTCTTACCGCTTGGGGTTAGAGGAACAACAGAAATCGGATTCGAATTCGAGAATTCGGATTTATACATAATCATATATGAATTATTAATAGTAGCAAACAATGCGAAAATCAACATATGGGCGGCTCATCATCCTCTAGGTCTCCCAGGGCCGAAGGAATAATCCTAAAATGAGGAAAACTGTGCAAATATACAAGAAGATGAAATAATTGAATTAGCGCTTTGAAAAACATTTTTTTTTTACTTTCATCTGTGAATTCATTAATTTATGTTTGATTTGATTTTGCTATTACGGTAATGTGATTTATTTTCTACCTGTATTCATTCTTTTCTTTTTGAAATCAATATAATCGTTCAATTTCAAGTTTTCTTGATCTCATTTTTTTTTTTGGAATAACTCTCAAACAGTTTGCTCTTTATGCAAGTCTGTAACGAAGCATATTTGTTAGATTCGAAGTGGTATTTATAATTCTACGAATTCAATCACATAAATATTTCGATTCGAAATAATAAATTTCCCAGATTGAAATTATAACCATATATTTTATTGGTTCTATCAAACGTCAATTGAGTGGTAAATAATTGATTTGGTTTATTTTCGATAAACTCGTCGTATATGATGTCCACAATTTCGCTTCATTTAATGTTTTTGTTTGATGAGTATTTAATATGATTGTATATAGGGTGGTTCCAAATTGGACGTGAACCTTGAAGTCATATTAAGTGATAACCAAAAATCAACAGTTTACGAGATATTTGAGTTCTTGTTTTTTCAGAAGATTTCTATCCTTACTTTCTTTTTCGTCAATTTTTCTACGTTGATAAACTTCGATTATAATTTTGGACTCTTTTCGTGGCCAGCGAGAAGTCCAGACTCAACACCGTCAGAGTAGCCGAAGCAGCGAGAAGATTGAGAGTAGATTTCCGGAGGAAAGTAACAACTGAAGAAATGAGTGGGCACGTGCTTGTATAAGATAGGTGGAGGTCATTTCAAACATAATTTATGAACAAATTTCTACTGAAATTTCGAATTTATTTGCAATGAAAAAATATTTAGTTCATTATTTTCCTTTCCTTGCCTCTTACCCCTTTCAAATCAAAATCTGCTGAAACAAAACTAGTGCCTGCATTTTGACGGAATTTTTTTTAGGAGATGAAAGAGGAATTTTGCAAGTTTTTTAAATAATTTTGTCATACATAAATTGTAGAATTCGCAGATAAATTTATACCTATTAGAAATTTACTATTTTTTTCTTCATATACCAAATCACATTTATTCTTATTCAAGATCTAAGATAGCATTGCTTTGCTTTTTTCATACATATCATATCCTTTTTTGATGAAAATAATCAACAATTCAATTCAAACTTGATCAACTTAAAAAAATGGACGAAAAATGAAGTAAGGTGAGAAATTCTTTGAAAAAACACAAGATCTCAGATATCTCTGTTGATTTTCGGTGAATATGGCTCAATCAACAGCAAATGAGTGATACTTACACCTCCTTCAAAGTTCACGTCTGATTTAGAGACACCCTAATTATTCTGGTTAATCTTTTCTGGTGAATTTAAGAGGCATATAAGTAATCGTTTTATCAATGAAAGAATTTATCGTTACATAACGTAAACACAATATACGTGAGACTTTTGTGTGCATATTAGTCATGAAAATACGTATCTAGGTTATAAGGTCCGTTTATTTTATTTTGTTTTTGCACATATGATGATTAGAGACGAAATCAGTGTTTTTCCTCAAAAAACTGTTCTATTTTGAAAATCAAACAAACTGAAATTTTTAATCCTTGAAACAATCTGATTAGTACGAGTAAGAATTGAGTAAATTCGAAAATTCCGAAGTATGTGTCTTTATGTCGATTTAGTTTATTGATATTTTAACATTCTCGTTGAATTGTAGCTTCCAGAATTCCATTTTTCTTATTTCTCAATTATAATATTTATCATAAAGAATAGGGTATTTCGAGGCAAATATATAAATATGTATATATCTGAACTTATATCATTGTAAAAATTCATACATATTTTCCTTAGAATTTTCGTTATTTATCGAATTATTTCTGACTCGATGAGCCAAAAAAGCCATAACATGCCATAGAAGCCAATAAGTACACAGAGTAAAGAATTCATCTCTTGGTTTTTTTATTACAATAGCGTAATTTTTTAGAAATTGATCATTATTAAAAATGAATGAATTGACCGTTCATTATGAATATCAATGATTGAATGTATTCTCGTTAGAAAGAACCGTTAATATTTTCAGTTTCATGAACCAGAAAAGCGAGGAAGAAACAATATCTGTACATGACTTGGTGGCATTCGCAGGCCTAATATTTCCAGACAAGGGGTCCAATGTAATTCGAATGAATCAATTAGACCGTATGAGCATCATGGCAAATTGAAAAATGCGTCGTATTATACGTTTCTGTAACGGAAAAAAATGTCCGTTCCAGGCAAGACTCGTACAAAAATCACGACCGTTTTTAATGTCTTGCATGGGGCAGAGAGACCGTGGCTTTGCGTTCGTGTTGGCCATTTTAAGCTGCAGCACAAACGGGCAGGGTAAATAAGCTTAATCAAAAAGCGACCAGTAGTGGCGTGCCTGTTTCGGCTATTGGATAATCTTTGCATTTGATATTTTGTTGAACGTTGGGAAATGTGAAACGTGCCGTGAAATAGATAAGGATCCACATGCTCGCGAAGAATAATAGCCCAACAGGGATGGCCAACAGGGAAGATACTCGCGATACTCGCGTGTGCAAAGTTGCTGATGCCAGTTTTTTCAACTCCGCACACACTAATCATTCCCCAGTGATTAGCAGCGTGCTGAAATCTCTGCTACGCTTCTGCGGGCTAATATTCTTCACGCGTGGGTAAAAATACGGTTGTATAGGGGGCCTCAGGATCCCGACGGATGATTATTTATACTTCAAGTGACATAGAAATTAAACCGACCAGCAAAGTTAATTATGGAGGGGGAGCCAAGCCAGTGGATTTCGAGTACTCGTTCCGGCATTCCTGAAAATTTAGTTATTGAGGCTCCGCACACTCGCTGAACATTTACTCTGGAATCCGCTCGACAATGTCGGAAAAATTCGATTCATCCATTGTGAATAATTCGGAATTTTTTATGTTACATCTTGATGCCGACGGGGATTTGGATTTTTTTTTAATTCTCTTATCTCGGCGTTATCATCAAAAAGGACCGAGTTAGCAGGACAGGGATGAGAGAAGTCAACCAAACAGAAAGTCCCGATGTTTTTACGATTCGATGTTGAATATGCAAAACTTATTTTGATTTAGGGTCGACGGCGAACAGTAGGCCCAGATCATATATAAAAAGATATTTAGCCTCGGGAAGCTCACATCTTCGACACCTTCGATAATGAAGTTTTGAAACAACAAGACGGTTTGTTTCATATCTTGACGTGGTTGGCTTCGGTGGGAAAAAGTTTCAGATTCCTGAAGAAAGTTTAGATGTTTGTGCGATTCAATTTTGAATATGCGCGCCGTCCGCCGTCATTTCAGTATGCCTCTTTAAGGTGTTGTTCCTGAACGAGAAAATTCCATGCAACAGTAAGAACACCAGAGGATGTGGAAGGTGTTGCTCAACCAAACGTAGAGCTCAGAGTTGAGAAATTCTCAACTCTGAATTGAAAATCCACCACTACAAAATGCCGGTGGTTCAAAAGCTTCTGCCAATAAAACATACAAAAAACGCTTCAGTTCTGTCATCGCATGTTGGAAAGAATGAGGAATGAAGACGAGATACAGATTGGTGAGTTCACAGAAACATTCATTCAGATTCAATTTCAACAACGTCTAGATATACAGGGTGCCGTAGAGCCGACTGACTAGTTTCAAAGGGCTATTTGAAAAAAAAAAGGTAAAAGTTAGAGAAAAAAGTTTCATCAATTCGGACCAGTAGGAAATATGGTTTTTTCGCTCAAATTTTAAGAACGATATCACTAAGATGGCGGCCGTCAGCAGCGACATACTGATGTAATCGATTTTGGAAGCTTTCGCACACTCTTAGACATATCTCTAGCGGTATGGTCCGGATTTCTTTGGTTATTCGCTGCTTGAGTTCTGGCAGGATGTGGACGATGTTTGAAGACTTTATCCTTAAATTGGCCCTGAAGGAAGAAGTCGCAAATGCTCAAATCTGAGCGCGCTGGCCAACCCAAATTCCCTCTCAGTGAGACCAGTTTCCCTGGAAACATTTGTCTCAAAACAGCTTATGAACTTCGGTATGTGTGGGCTGTAGCGCCATTCTGCTGGAACCAGATGTCACCCAGATCGTGTTCTTGAACAAGTTCTTCCAATTCAGGTTGTAGGTGACATTTCTCTCCTCAAAAAAATAAAGGACTATCATTTCGAATTGAGATACAGCACACCAAACTGTGACTTTAGTGAATGGAGTGGTTTTTCATAGAGTTGAAGAAGATTATTTGCAGCCCAGTACCGGAAATGTCCGCTGGGTCGCGATCACAGAACGGTTATTTTCGTAAAACGTTTGAACGGCAAAGCCTCGAAGCATTCTAGTCGAAATCATGGTGTTGACTAAAAACTACTGACTCTAAGGAACACAAAGAGCCCTTTCGCACCTACCTGCCCCCACCACATCCCGAGCAATGATCTGTCAAAACTCATCAATCGGCTCTGCCGCACCCTGTATTCAGCTACTGGCGATTCCGTTGCTCTTTGAAAGGAAGATAACATATAAGCATGAGGATGCAATTTTGACACCTTCGATAATTAGTTTTTGAAACAACAAGATGCTTTTTTTTATCATATCTAAGCACAGTTGTGACCATTATATGAAACTCCAAAAAGTGTAATCAGACTTATTTCCCTCATTATATGTATACCTTATACTGATGTCCATTTTATGGTGAATCTACCGTGTATGGTTCACTTTAGCCAATATCAAAGAGAAAGAAAAAGGATACTTTCTGCCTCGATGTGGCCATTATATGAAACTTATTGCCATCCAAAAAGTGTAATCAGACTTCTTTTCCTCATTATATGTATACCTTATACTTATGTTCCATATCGTGTATGATTCACTTTAGTCAATATCAAAGAAAAAGAAAAGAATCCATTTTGCCGCGAAACCCTCTTCTGTTTCACGAGTCACTCAAAATATATCATACTTCATTTCCAGACAAGTTGCTGGCAGCTATAAATCCAATTGATGTAGACAAAATCAGATATTCCCGACATATCGCAGTAGATGAAACTTCAAACCTCAATCTTAATCGGTTAAGACGAAAAATTTAACAACGGCTAGATTTGATTGGTGTAAGAGGTACGTATCAAGAACATAAAAAGAGTTTAAGTAACGTCAAATTTGGATTATGTGATGGAGCATAGTTTAGAAATGGTCGTAAATGTTCAAGCTCGACATTTCAACGTTTATGATGAAACATAACGACAGTGAAGAATGGCGATATAGAAAATAAGGATTTATAGCTCGAAGACAATGTATCAGACTAATCGACCACTAAAAATTAGCCTCGTCTCAATGAATCGTGCAGCAGTGGAGGTTGAAGATTTTCAATTAATTCCATGAAATTTTAGAAATAATCTTTCTGAAAATTCGCTGGAAATATTAATGAACCAGATAGTTATTTCTCATAATATTGTTTTTATTAACGAGTGACATCGTGAGGAATGTCAACTCCAGAAATATCTGATCCGGTCATAGAACAATTGTTCCTGCTCCACCATCCCTTTCTCAGTCACGAAGATAATCATTTAAACACTCCTTTTGAGAGCAGACGGATGAAAGAAAGTTCCAGAGAAATCTGCCATTCGTGAAGATAACTCTGGAGAGAGCAGAGGACTAACATATTCATCAAACAGAGAGGCATTCGCTCAAGAAGCTAAGCTTTCCGACACTGCTCATCCAACTCCACTAACTGGAATACAATCTAATTAATGAAAGGAAAAGCATCTATGTTTCCGTAACTTGAAACAGATAATCAAATAATCACACCCTAGGGTACCCATGCAACCCCCTTGTCACTGTCAACTTGCTCGGGAGATGGCAGGAGTTATTGAACTATGAAGTTGGAGTTTGGTTACGATGCAAGAGGGTACACCCTGTTCTATAACATTTTAATTGATTGGCAAGATATTCATATATCGATTGTTCTGATAAGTTTCGAAATTTCGAAATCTTGTTATCGGATTGTGCAGTCAACCATTCTGAAACGTCTTCATTTCTCGTGAATAAAACCTTCATATACACACATCGACAAAAGTTTTGCTCCCATCCCTATCAACTCTCAACTTGTTGAATGCAACATGTCATTTTTTTGTGTGTGAAATCTTCCCTGTCTTATTACTCAAATGAAAATAATAAACCAGCAAATATGTTTCTCGCTCGGGAGAATACAGGTGTATTCGAAGTTTATCAGTTTTTAGCAAATAACAAGATTAGTAATATTGAGAATATTCCTTTGTAAATGCCGGGGCATCCAAATTATCAGTTGGATCGGGCAAGAATAGTAGCCTTACATCAAAAAGATTTGTCGAACTAACAGATTGCGCAACGTTTGAATATTCCACGGACTTCAGTAAGGCGCAAAGTGGCCTTTTTCCTGGAAACCAGCAGCGTTGATCGGAGAATGCATTATATCAAAAATTCTACTTCAAGTAATCGATCGGTATCTGTAACAGCCCTGCGAAGTCATTTATTGAGGACCTAAAGACGGGTAGTCTCAACCAGTACCATAGAGATGCGGTTGCATTCCTCAAATTTGAGGACAAGAAGACCTTTAAGAGTACTTCGGCTATCACCTGGAACTAATCTTCGGCAATGGGCAAAGTACCACCAAAACTGGCTTCTACCACAATGGCGCAACGAACTGTTTTTGGACGAATCACGATTTCGTTCACAAAGTGATATTCGACGAGAAAGGGTTTGGAGTGGTCCAGGCAGACTATAGCGACTCAATTTCGCCCGGGAACGTGTGCCCTTTCAATGCAGATTAATAATGAGCTGTCGGTAATAACATTGCGAATGATGTCTTCCAAATGGTCAAGGGTTTGTGACTTATCCGCACAGACCAATGACTTAACATAGCCCCACAGAAAAAAGTCTAGCGGTGTTAAATCACAAGATCTTGGAGGCCAATCAACAGGTCCAAAACGTGAAATTAGGCGGTCACCAAACGTATCTTTCAATAAATCGATTGTGGCACGAGCTGTGTGACATGTTGCGCCGTCTTGTTGGAACCACAGCTCTTGGACATCATGGTTTTTCAATTCAGGAATGAAAAAGTTAGTAATCATGGCTCTATATCTATCACCATTGACTGTAACGTTCTGGCCATCATCGTTTTTGAAGAAGTACGGACCAATGATTCCACCAGCCCATAAAGCGCACCAAACAGTCAGTTTTTCTGAATGTAACGGTGTTCCGACAGACACATGAGGATTATCTTCACTCCAAATGCGGCAGTTTTGTTTGTTGACGTAGCCATTCAACCAGAAGTGCGCTTCATCGCTAATGGACATAGTGCGCGATACGTTTTCCGCACAGAACCATAATTTTCGAAATAAAATTGCACTATTTGCAAACATTGTTCAGGCGTGAGTCTATTCATGATGAATAAACAAACCAAACTGAGAATAAATCACTCGACAGCTGTTAAATCGGTCGCCATCTTGAACAGGAATGCCAACTTAAAGTTATATACCTCGAAAAAAAACACCCTATATAATATATTTTCAATGACTTTCAGAACTAGGTGTAGAATTGAAATTGGATGATAATTTCAACGTTGTGGAATCCGAGTTCGATACCTTGGGTCGGCAGTAACCACTGGTTTGTAGAATTATTGGTGTATTCTTCAGAGATGAAATCATGTTACGTTCTCATCAATATGGATCATTTCTTTAGGGGGATGTCAAGGCCCACACGTATTGAGGCGAATAGTTGAGATTTGGGAACAAGGGTTGCATATCAAGTGGCTTCGTCTGCTTTAAACGCTGAGCGAAGAGATGGGAACATTTATGATAGATGAAACGTAGATATCTAATTCAATAATGCCGGCTCACCATACTCAAACTGTAATTCCGCATTTCCAATTGTGAATGACGCTAATTAAAACATTTGTTCGCTGGATAGATCACGTCCAGAACGCGGATGAACGGAGTATCAACTGGAATTAGCATATTCATGACGAGTCAGGATAATCCAATTCATTTCAACCACTTGGGAAACGGTTGAGCCTCGAAAAAGATACGAAGTATCCCACTTTGTTTTCTTGCCTGTACACCGATGCCTAGTTTTCAAAATAAAAGTCGTAAATTCCTTTTAATCCAACGAAAAGAATGCAAACCCCACCGGATACTTGACTCGTTCAGATACAGGACTGTAATTTCAGAGAATAATTTGCCGAGTTTGAATTATTCCCTTCTTCTTTCAATGCATTTTTTAAAAGCCAGTAATTGGATAGGAGCTATTGAGAATTATTACTTTCCACGACCTGGTCAGAAGCTCACCAACATGAAGCAAGTAGTAATTGTATATTATAAACTAAGTAAAAAAAAAGAGATTTCTTTGGAATTCCCCAAGGCACAGTTTTTGGACCACTTCTCTTTCTCATATCATATCATACAAATAATATACTGGAGAGAGATAGAGATAACAGGCCAATTGAAAAGTTCTCGGACTACCATAGTAAAAAACATTCTTTTTCGCAAAATTCGAATTTATTATGCAAAATAGTTGCCTTCGAGGGCGATACAGCGATTATAGCAATCTTCCAACTTTTCGATACCATTTTTGTAGTACGATTTGTCGTTCGCATCAACATAGGCCTCAGTTTTGGCGCTTACTTCTTCAATCGCGCTCAATTCCTTTCCAGCGAGCATTCTTTTGAGGTCTGAGAACAAGAAAAATTCGCTGGGGGCCAGATCCAGCGAATACGGTGGATGCAGAAGCAATTCGAAGCTCAATTCATGCAATTTTGTAATTTTTTTAATGGATTTGTGACACGACGCATTTTCTTGATGAAACAATACTTCTTTTTTCTTCAAATGGGGCCGTTTCTTAACGATTTCATTCTTTAAACGATCCAATAACACTATATAATGATTGCTGTTGATAGTCTGCCCCTTTTTGAGGTAATCAATGAATATTATATTGCGCATCCCAGAATACTTATGCCATAACGTTGCCAGCTGATTGTTGTGTTTTTCCTCGCTTTGGATTATGTTCATCGTGTGCAGTCCACTCAGTTGACTCCGGACTGAAATGATGGAGCTATGTTTCATCCATTGTCACATATCGACGCAAAAATTCAGGTTTACTTCACTCAAACAGCTTCAAACACTGTTCAGAATCATTAACACGTTGTTGCTGTTGATCGATTGAGAGCTTCCGCGGCGCCCATTTTGCACACAGCTTTCCTATGTACAAATATTCGTTAATGATATGATGTACACGTTCAGATGATATCTTCACAATGTCTGCTATCTCGATCAACTTCATTCTACGGTCATTCAAAATTATTTTGTGAACTTTTTTCATTTTTTCGTCAGTGACAGCCTCTTTTAGGCGTCCACTGCGTTCGCCGTCTTCGGTGCTCATTTCACCACTTTTAAACTCAGCATACCAATAAATAATGGTTGATTTTCCTGGTGCAGACCCCGGAAACTTTTCATCAATCCAAAATTTTGCTTCAACTGTATTTTTTTCTTTTAAAAAGCAATATTTTATCAGCACACGAAATTTTTTTTTCCATCTTCTTTCAAATAACAAAAGTAGCTACAGTCATAACGCAATATCTCACAACCTAATGGTCGGACTGCTGTCAAATTTCGACACGTATCGTTTGAATGTTGGTTCTAACTAAAAATAATATGGATTATCATGAAGCCATCTGTGCTTCAACCGGGGACTTTTCAATTGGCCTAATAAATATTCACTAGGGAGAGAGATAGTTTATTCATTGATGATACTTTGGTTATATACGAAGGAGAATCGTGGTCGCATATAAAGGACAGAGTAATGCTCTTTGTGAAGATAAATAAATGGGTTCAACTAAATAAACTCACATTAAATCAAAGTGAGACGAAGTAGGTACTTACCATTTACATCGAGGTGAATCTGGAGCTGAAGATCTGAGTGACTTTCATTTCAACGAAGAGTTAGTTATATCCGAAACAAATTGAACGTAGGACCAAATACGTACACTAAAAACAAATCAATTGCTGTCTCTCTCTCATAGTGTCTTCTTCAATATATTATCTATATCCATTGTGACTTAATTATTTTTCAAAAACGTGTTTCATTTATGAAACACACTTAACGTTCGAGTATGAATAATAGATTTCTCGAAAAATTCGCAAGAAAATAATTTTAATCGCTATCCAGAAGATATTGCTGAAAAATATTTATTTTATTAGGCTTTTTAGTTCCTCAAACCTAGTGCGGTGTGGAAATTAAGGCAAGAAGCTCTCCAATTTGCTAAATAGTCTACTTAAATAGTTTGAAGGGAGTTCAGAAGAGAGTTGTCCCAGGAATTGAGGCCCTATGAATTTTGATTAGATATTTCAATTAAATCTCATATATGTCTCTTCGTTTAGGCTTATGATTACAATAATAATCTTATTATAGAGTAGAATACTCGATTTGTGGGGGGAAATAACGCTTTGTGTATGGAAATCAGGCTACACACGCCAAATTTGCTCACTTTGTTGAAGACGATATTTCATGCATGTAAGACATTCGCGATGAATTCTGGAGGAATGAATCTCGGTTACATAGAGGCGTGGGGTTCTGGGAGCGTGGAAAGGGGCTCTTTGGCTCGAATAAATTTTTGCTAGTATACGAGACATGTAGTGGTTATTCGGAGGTGCATAACTTTGAGGAACAGGTAATATGAAATTCCGGTCTCGCAAAGTAAATTTGATGAAGACGGAATATTCTTAATGCCAAACAAAACAAAATGTCCAACCAGAGCTCTGTTGAAATGCAGCACTGTATCCTTTCTCATAAATTAGTTTGAAGTCTGAGGATGTCCTCATCAAATTATTTGTTCTATCAACTCAAATTATTTCAGTCATTATTGAGAATTCACCTCAATCCACAGTATTTTCGGATTCAAACTACGTATATAGTATAGGGTGTTTTTTTTCGAGGTATATAACTTTAAAGTGGCATTACTGTTCAAGACGATTTAACAGCTGTTAAGTGATTTCTCTTCAGTTTGGTTTGGCAATTCATCACGAATAGACTCACGCCTGAACAACGCTTGCAATAGTGCAATTTTATTTCGAAAATAATGGTTCTGTGTGGAATACGTAGCGCGCACTACGTCTATTTTATTTTGTTTAGCGATGAAACGCACTTCTGGTTGAATGGCTACGTCAACAAACAAAACTGCCGCATTTAGAGTGAAGCTAATTCTCAAGTGTATGTCGAAACACCGGTACATCCAGAAAAACTGACTGTTTGGTGCGCTTTATGGGCTGGTGGAATCATTGGTCCGTACTTCTTCAAAAACGATGATGGCCAGAACGTTACAGTCAATGGTGATCGGTATAGAGCCATGATTACTAACTTTTTCATTCCTGAATTGAACAACCATGATGTCCAGGAGCTGTGGTTCCAACAAGACGGCGCAACATGTCACACAGCTCGTGCCACAATCGATTTATTGAAAGACACGTTTGGTGACCGCCTAATTTCACGTCTTGGACCTGTGAATTGGCCTCCAAGATCTTATGATTTAACACCGCTAGACTACTTTCTGTGGGGCTATGTAAAGTCATTGGTCTATGCGGATAAGCCGCAAACCCTTGACCATTTGGGAGACAATATTCGCCGTGTTATTGCCGACAGCTCATTATTAATCTGCCTTGAAAGGGCACAAGTTCCCGGGCGGACTAAATTAGGGAGCCTCAAGGTCACATGCCTATTCTACATGATTACTCAAACCAGTAATAACATTGATAAAATCAGGAAATGTAATGAAAAATCTGTTGGTTAATCTCACCTAGTCCTTTTCGTATTTCATCAAAAATTTTTTTTTCAGTGGTATGAAGATCTTTAGGATGCGGAATCATTTTCTTCAGAACTCGTCATATCAATTCTGACATTGAAAGTAAATGGAGGAATAGATTTGATTGCGAAATATTCATATTTTTTTTTATATAAGCCATACAAAGTCGAAATTATCGAAAACATCAGTCTCACAACGAACTAAAACTATGTAAAAGTGTATTTCAATAATACCCTATGGACCACACTGGTCTATGCGAATCAATAGAAAGCAATTAAGAAGTGAAAGATGCAGTCAATGATTGTAACCAAAAACGCCCCCGAAGTGGAAAGGGGAATATTTAGCCAATAAGAACAATCAAATCGGGACATTCTTGTTTTCAGGACGATTTGCTAAATACCGGGGTTTATTTGAGTGTATTGTTAGCAATATTTTCATAAATTCCAAAGGAATTTCTGAAAACTTGTATAATTCAAATAATCTGGCTTCCTCCAAGTGACTTTGGATATACTATACCATTCTCAACCGACAAAGAAGGACGATGTTATCTGAAGTAGTCTATTTTTCCAAGAATAATTCAGACTTATAATTGAATCACCAAAGTGGAACGAATTCATGTTTTCATACCGGCTTTAATCCCTAGAAAATTTTTTCCTCTAAAGCCACCAGTCATTCGTTTTTCAGGTTTTAAATGAAAATTCCGTAAAAAATTTATATCGGATTAAATTAATGTTCGTACTTTCCGCGATATACTTTGAGATTGTTGCGAAACAAGGATTATGGAGCCGATTATCTGGTTGCAGCTGAAGACGTTCTGCTCAACATCATTCAAGTTTTGCTCATTTTTCTCAAGGGTAGCTATCGTTGTCTCGATTTTTCCAGGGAAGGCGTTGGCTCCGAAAATTGTTCGAACAATGAAATACACTTCGCCAATAAATTAATGCACCACTACTTGTCCGAGTTGCAAGTTGTTTTTTTTAATGTCAGATTATATTTTTCTGAACGCCAGTGTCTAAATAGTAGGGGCTTTTCTCTCCATTTTTGCAGTTTTTCTTGGATTGTCTGGTGGTTATATGACAATTGCTCCTTGTGCAGTTGTAAAGGTGTTGATTCGTCTGCTTCACACAGTACTTTGTAGACCTCTGACGTTATTATTATTATTATTAGATTTATAAATATCGATTTAACACCAAGGTCCGTCGAACACAAGAAGACTTCGGGAGAAATTTTCCAGGATGAAGCTAAAAGTTACTAGCAGAGTAGAGATATAAAAAAAGTCAACAGGAAAAGTGATTAGGCATCTATCTTTCCACCATCTAATGAAAAAAAAATACCATAGGCGTAGGCAACATGCCAATATTCGATAGGTATACAACAGCCAATCCCTGTTGTTCAAGTTGTAAATGGAATATTTTCATCCTAATTATGGAGGAGGATAACCTGTATTAATGTATTCAGAAGAGAACTCGGCTTTGCGGCCATTTGTTGTGACACAGTGAACATTGAAGCCATGCACTCAGTGTGTTTTTGAATCGAATTTAATATACATCGTAGAGCCACAAAAGGTGTAGTTTGCCTAGCAGAAACTGTTCTGTCCAGATAGAAATTAGAAGGTGTAAAGGGCGAATTTTGCCGGATATTATTCAGCTTCAACACGGTCGAAAATAAGCAAAAGGTGGGTTTTTCCATTGGCAATGCTACATCCGTGCAAATGTCACTTTCGGGGTGAACTCAGTTGCATAATGGATGGGCTAATTTAGGGGGAGATGGCCCTGAAAATACTGCTGGTCGGGCGAACAACAACGAACAGGAAAACACGTACTACGGTTATCCTATGACGAAGAATATTTCACGTCAATGACAAAAAAAGGATGAACCACGTCTTCTTTAATCATGTAAAATTTATGGTTTCATATGTCAAATCCAGCGGCTATTGTGACTGTTTATCCATATGGCTTCCTAGCTAGATATAATTTGGGTAATAAATTGCCGAAAAGATTTAGTGGACCACCTTCATTCGAAGGCAAAACACAAGCGAATTCAACAAAACATATTAGTATTTACACGTCAATTGGTACTCGTCAATATATGTCACTATTCTATTTTTGCGCTCTTGTCGAACTCTCTCTAATACACTACTTAGTTGTTAAATAATAGCGAGATAAAGAATTATCGGGAAAAAATTACATATACACAGGCGTACAACTTTGCTTCCGTGTTTTTTTTTTCCAAAATTCGGGGTTTTATTCTAAGAAAATGATTATACATTTATGAATCGGAGTATTGTCCATCGCTGGCCGTTACTTTCTCCCATCGGAACCAGAAGTGCTGGTCAGCCAGGCCGTGTGCCATTGATCGAAATGTGATAGTTCGAGAGAGCAACGGCGGGTGAGGTAGGACTTCCCATTTCAACGTTTCCAAGTATGTCTTGACCACTTTCGCAAGATGGGGTCCAGCATTGTCATGCTGTAAAAATCACTTTATCATGTCTCTCGTTGTATTATGGCCATTTCTCTTTCAATGCTCGGCTCAAATGCATTAATTGCATTCGATAACGATCGCCTGTGATTGTTTCAGTCGGTTTCAACAATTAATAATACACAACGCTGAGTTGGTCCCATCAAATACTGAGCATGACCTTGGAATCGTGAATATTTGGTTAGGCCGTCGACGTGAGAGCATGGCCGAGATATCCCCATGATTTTCTGCTCTTAGGATTATCGTAATGAACACATTTTTCGTTTCCAGTCACAATGCGATTCAGAAATCCCTTTCGTCTTCGCCTTGCAAGCAGTTGTTCACAAGCAAACAAACATCTTTCAACATCTCTCAGCTTCAACTCGTAAGGCACCCTTGTTTATGAATCATATCCATGACTTTCAGGCGTTTTGAAATAACTTGTTGCGTCACTCCCAATGATTCTGGCAATTCTTGTTGCGTTTGACACGAGTCTTGATCAAGTAATGCTTCCAACTCTGCATCTTCGAAAACTCATATTCCAACAGAATGCTGGTCTTCGACGTCAAAATCACACTCGGCACGTTCTCTCTCTAATAGCGGCCTCACCATATGTATTTGACAGCATTCGATGAGCCTCAGCCGCAGATTTCTCTATATTGAAGCAGAAAATCAAAACCTAACGCAAATGACGAGAAATTGACTCATAAGCTGACATGTCTAATCGAGAATAACTTAATGATGCAAGCACAAATCGACTAATATTTTGATGGCGTTATGTTTACAAATACTTAAGCTTATTGTATGAGATCTACGATCGTTTTATTTCGACTATCACTTACCACTACGTGCAAAACGGCGGAATCAGCGTTGTACACATAATACAAAACGCAAAAGCGGTCGATATTCACATCTAACAAACAGAATCTAATGGAAATCTTCTAAAAAGAGTTTGCAAAAATCCTTCCTACCGAAAAGTTGTGGATTATTCAAATCAATACCAAGGGAATATTTCAGATTGCAGACCACAAATAAAGAATTCATCATTAAAAAAAAAATGTATCGTTAAATATACGCATATTCTATTTCTGCGCCAATTAATTTTTTATACGTTTCGCTCCAGACTTGTTGTTTTTTCTCTTACTCACCGAGCTCTGGATCAACCAAATGCCAGCACAATGCATTATGGGATGGTGTTGAAATCAACAAATAAACATTTATCAGAGGAACTTCTTGGAATACATTAAACATCGATCGATATGGGATGGGGATTTTTTTCAAGAGCAAGCCAAATAAGTTCCAACATAAACAGGGTTCAGGGATTCTACACGGGCAAAATGGCAGGGTTGGAATGGCTTTCTGATAACCGTGACAAATATAAACGGAGTAAAGAAATGAATATTTATGCGATTACTTTCTATGTTTCTTTGTAACTTAGTACGGCCTGCTCAGTTCAGGTTAGGTTGGTTGAGGCACGGAAAGCTATTAATAGAAATGGTTAATTTGAGTGAGAAACGAGAAGTTGTAACGAATGTTCGGGAGAACTGTTAACTCCAAAGCGTATTTTGTCGGTTCGATTTCGAGAGATCTCTGGGCTCAATTCAATCGCCGAGTGGTTTTGTTGAGTTTTACGAACTCCCGTGATTCTTTGTTCGGTTGTCTCTTCTCTCTTCTCCTGAGCACGACCAATAGAAAGCTCATTATCATTTCATTATTTCTTTCAGAAGTCGTTACGATTTGAGGATGTCAATCCGCTACACTTCAATTATTGTGCGTTTCACCGAGAAAATTTGTATTTGGATGGATAGATTCGTACATCTCTTATTTCGCTGTTTCACTGCTTTATCTCAACCGAGTGCAAAAATCACCATGAATTGATTCTTTGAATGCGTATTCATTTTTTGATTATATTAGGCCAATTGAAAAGTCCCCAGTCTGATACACAGATGGCGGTGCTAGTATTAAATCCATATGATCAGATTAGTTTGTGAGATATTGCGTTGTGAGTGTAGCTACTTTTGTTATTTGAAAAAAGGATTTCGTATGATGATGAAATATTGCTTTTTGAAGGGAAAGAATATAGTTGAAGCAAAATCTCTCCTTGATGAAGAGTTCATTGATTTGGTATGCTGAGTTTGAACGTGGTGAAATGAGCACCGAGGACGGCGAACGCAGTGGGCGCCCAAAAAAGGGCTGTCACTGACAAAAAATCAAAAAGTGTCAAGTTGATCGCGATAGCAGAGATTGTAAAATATCATCTGAACGTGTACATTATATCATTTACTGATATTTGTACTTGAGAAAGCTGTGTGCAAAATGGGTGCCGCGCGAGCCCACAATCGATCAAAAGCAACAACGTGTTCTATTATTCATATTGATAAAAACTATAAAATATTATATATTTTTTTAATCAGGAAAATTTGAACTTTCAAAAAATGGCACAGAAACCTAGAGTTCCATGTGAAAAAACATAAATTTGAGTCAAAGCTTCGTACATAGAAACACTGTCAAAAATACGAGCACGCCACTGGATTCTACCTAAAAAAGTGCCTCTACAATATTTTAATTTCAAAGCTCTATTATCAGTATCAATAGAGAATATAAATTTTTTTCGATATCGCAATTTCTCCAATTTTTGCTAATAACTCGAAAACAAAAGAAGGTGGCCAAAAATGAATACTTCTCTTGTTGGTTTCTCAGAAAAAAAGAACAAAAATGAGGTATCAGATGTAGTCTATCTTCTCTGGTTTAAAAGTTGTAGTGCTAAAACATTGAAATTTGCCCACCCAGTACACAAAACCATCCATTTTAAATATTCGTTTTACATTTTTTGAATGAGGTCCAAGAATTTTTGCGATATGTGTATATCGACAACAAATGATGGAAGACAGATATTTAAATTTGTCTCTTTCTGATGGAAGTGTTTTCTTTAATTTACAATTTTTTTATGAATGTAGCGAATGCGATCGAATCAGTTAATAATGTTTTCTTTTGTGAAAGGCATATCTTTTGTGAAGCTAACTTTCTGAATGCACATTTTATACACACATTTGTACATGTGTACACTGTGTACATTTGTACACAATTTATATGTGACTGAGATAAGAAATTCACGAATTTTCACATGAATATTGATGTAATAATGATGTTGAATGCTTCAACACTTGGATTATTCGACTTGATTAGAAGATTACATGCTTTTCAGCTGTGGGCTAGTCGGTTTTTCACCTGACGTTCCGCTCACTACTGCGGTAAGCATCTTCAGAGATTTCTAGGCCGTAAATTATAACCTCTATGCTACAGTAAATAACGAAATCATCGAAATTCGTGTGGTTTTCTGTTCTCACTTGTAACGGGTGTTTTTTTTCGAGGTATATAACTTCAAGTTGGCATTACTGTTCAAGATAGCGATCGATTTATCAGCTGTCGAGTGATTTATTCTCAGTTTGGGTTGGCAATTCATCATGAATAGACTCACGCCTGAACAATGCTTGGAAATAGTGCAATTTCATTTCGAAAATAATGGTTCTGCGCGGAATACGTATCGCGCACTTCGTTCATTTGCGATGAAGCGCACTTCTGGTTGAATGGCTACGTCAACAAACAAAACTGCCGCATTTGGAGTGAAGCTAATCCTCAAGTGTCGAAACACCGTTACATCCAGAAAAACTGACTGTTTGGTGCGCTTTATGGGCTGGTGGAATCACTGGTCCGTATTTCTTCAAAAACGATGATGGCCAGAACGTTACAGTCAATGGTGATCGGTATAGAGCCATGATTACTAACTTTTTCATTCCTGAATTGAACGACCATGATGTCCAGGAGCTGTGGTTCCAACAAGACAGCGCAACATGTTACACAGCTCGTGCCACAATCGATTTATTGAAAGACACGTTTGGTGACCGCCTAATTTCACATTTTGGACCTGTGAATTGGCCTCCAAGATTTTGTGATTGAACACCGCTAGACTACTTTCTGTGGGGCTATGTAAAGTCCTTGGTCTATGCGGATAAGCCGCAAACCCTTGACCATTTGGAAGACAACATTCGCCGTGTTATTGCCGATATACGGCCACAAATGTTGGAAAAAGTCATTGAGAATTGGACGTCCAGATTGGACTACATCCGAGCCAGCAGTGGTGGTCATATGCCAGAAATCATATTCAAAATGTAATGCCACAAGATTATCTTGCGGATAAATAGAATTCATGTCAATCGAATAATCCATCGTTGTTTTATTGCAATTTAAAGTTCTACAGCTCTATAAAAAACACCCTTTATAAACAAGTAGTAGTGTTCCAAGTGCATGTTATCGATTCAATTCCACAGAGAAAATTTGATAAATCGCCAAATTATCAATCCTTGAATAACACATAGAAGTAGGCGTGTGCATCTCCACCTACCACTTCACAACGACCAAAACGAAAGAACTTATCTTGATTATAACAACAAAGCTAGCGAATTTATGGTGGAAAGATTCGACATCCTACTCCGCAAATGATATCGAGAATGGTATTGTTGGATTTATGTGACGAATGGAGTTAATCGAGGGAACAATAAACCATTAAGGAATGTTCCGTTACAATGATTCTATTCGTGTTCAACATGGGGGACCCCTCGACTTCAGATCGAACTGAAAAACGAATTCTTACAAACGCGGACTGTCATCAGTGTTCTTGAGAAGGATCAATTTGATCGAGAAAAGGGTTGGTAGAAAAAGGGGATAGTCAAATCCACATTATCATCAAGTATAAAGAAGTGATTTCAAGAGATTGCAAACTTTCACTGGAACTTAACACAATTTTATGCCATGTGGTAAAAAGTATTTCACTAATTACCAATTATCCAATACTCATAATGTATTGGTATATTATAAAAAAGAATTAAGCAACATGTTAACTGAAGAATCAGGTTTATTTTCGACACAGGTGATCCAATATAAATAACAGAACAATAGCATTGTGTTGTTTTGCAAATTGTAGTGTATTAAAAATTATTACCATAAATGGAGGGTGATTAAGCATTTATGTAATGTATATATGAATAATTGAGTTAATATTAGTTATTAATCATTTATGATTATTTATATTCCACTGGAGTTCCGAACTCTCTTGGGTTATACATTAAATTCGAATGGTTCAACATTTGAATGTGAATTAGCTTTAAATAACAGGACATTTGAAGAATCAAACAAATAACCTTTTTATTTAAATGTTCCAATTCTTTTAGCAAGCGTATTAAAAATAAGGTTGAAGAGGAGGTCACACAATTTCAAAGGTTGTTCTGATCATTGACCCAACTGACCTTCACTCGATTTAATATATGTATACGCAAATGTGTAGAATTTATTCGTTCAAATTCAGTTTTGAGGCAATGTCAACCCTCTTTTCCTCATTCTACGAGTATAAAAAGGGCTTTATATCTATACTATATCAAGAACGTGTGACTAAAAAATCCTCCGATTTCTGTCAAGATCATTTTGAAAATTTGTTTTATCCGTTTCACTAATTTATGATACAAGTGATATCACAATCTTGTTTTCTTTAGCTCAGTTATTACGTAGTTCATATAATGTCTTATCGGCATTAACAAGCATTTATTTCGATTCATATATCGTTCACTGTAATTCCACATGACTTCAATCAATTACGCAGAGATCAAGTGGATAAGGTATGATTACAGGGGTATTTGAGAAAATATAGCTTACCCTTGTTGAATACCAGTACCTATAAGCAACTGCTTGTAACCTTTGATATGTGTATACAAGTTATTTAGTGCTTAGTGATTTCGATTGAAGTTCATTTCTTTTAGTAATCAAAAGCAAAAATACAACGAATAAACCAATCAGAATATAAGTTGATAAATGGAAGAAATTATAGAAATTGATATCTAATTTTCTGTTTTGAAGGTCAAAGCAAATACAGCAGCTGTATTTCGCGTATTCCGAAGCTCTAACTTGACACATACAAACGTCGTCAAAAGTCTTGCCCCCCCTATGTTTCTCAAGAAATGAAGAATCTATGTTCTAGAAATGAGATGAATATTTTCCTCCATTCCAACTACAATATATTCGATAGAAAATTTTTGTTTGTTACTCTTTGCTTTATGCAGGATGAGACAAAATAGGAAAAATGAGAAAAGAATCTGGAAGTATCGATTATAGTTCTTCCACGACTGAATCCGAATTCAAATACTCCGTATTACCACCTCTTCTTTCAAACAACAGCCCAATACGCCTAGGCATCTTACGAATCAAGTCATTAATGAAATTTTCAGGCATATCGTTGCATTCTTCCTGAAGGGCTAAACTCAATTCCTGAAATGTTGAAGTTGGGTTTTGGCGATTGGATATTGCTTTTCCTAACTAATCCCATACGTAGTCAATTGGATTCATGTCTGGTGAGTTTGCTGGCCAGTTCATTCTCTGGATATTGTTATCTTGAGAATGTTTGGAACCCTTCGTGTGCGGTGTGGTGGAGCCTTATCATCCTGATGAATGAAATTATTCCCAAAGTCATTATTATACCCTCCAGCACATTATTGATTCACCTTGAAAAGGCTCAAAGACTCTTGACGATGTGAATATATGCCTTTGGAAATCTGACAAGTTGAATGAAAAATCAGTTATGAGAGTTCTAGATGCCTTCAGCAACATGAAAACGACACTATTAATGCTCCCTAAATAAACAACGGGCAAATTAATATGTGAAGTAAAAAATGGACTTGAGCCACTAATTTTTTCCTCAACTCAAAAACTTTTTTCGAGATCATATAGTTCGACATGTAGATTCTGCTGTGGGGTTTTAGACTTAAGTAGAGCGCATAAATTGAATGATTCTTAGTTATAGCTAGAAAATCGTTGTAATCATTTTCTGATTCAAATATCTCTATATCACTTTCAATATCGGATAGTCAGTTATTTTAACCTTCAGTCAATTAGGGATAAACCGTGAATGTTCTCTTGGAAAGGTCCAATGTTCCATGAATTTCAATCCCCAAAAAAAAAACGCGATAGCTAATCTACCTGACAGCTTTCAGAAATTTGTATTCGTATTCCCAACAAAGGAATCACGCAAAAATCTAATTATAACCTGAAATGATTCAAAAGCCTCGTATAAAAACTCCCTCTTCACGTTTTACACTGACATTGTGATGAAACTTCACGATAGTTCTATATTGAAAACTTTTCACTGGTATAACTAAGGCCCGAAAGATTTTCAGTCAGTATTATGTTCGAGCAAAAGAGCTTTTCATATTTCATCTACTTTGTTCTTTATGCAGCGAAAGGAACATGCATAAGGTCTTCAAATTTATATCCATCGTAATATCCTATCTTTCCATGTAGAATAACTTTCAACAAGGTCTAGAAAGATGCTATTGAGATTGGAAAAAATTAATGGAACCTTCAGGGAAGGAACAGTTTAATTAACCCTTGTATCAACGAAAAGATGCATCTACTTGAACTTTCAGTATATTGGAGGAACAGCCTAGTTAAACTTTAATTTGCCTAAATCTTAGAGGTATTTCGTTGAAGAATTTCATAGGAGTATGTTAAGTACATTCTTTGTGACGTTAAATATTTGAATAGGGTAAGTATACTACCAATATCAACGATTGTATGATTTGGTAGGCTACCTGGTATCCATATTCTCATTTCTGTTATTCATCCTCTTTCCGTTTTATAAGACTACCGTTGAGTCGTGAGATTGTCGGAGTCTGAAATCGATGAAATATCATATGTTCTCAGTTTCCATACCGCTAGTATATTCTTGCTCTAGCCCATCTTGTTTTATATGCTATCAATATTTCAATTATTCGAGCTATTGTTGAATTCACATGCCATGAAATTGAAAATGAAATGGAATTTCCCCATTTTCCGCAAATTGCTGTATGCGTCATACAAAAATTCATTTTCATGAAATAGTTGCACTTTACTGAGATAAATTTAAATGATCTCTTGCTTCTTCTTCATCTTGTTATCGAAATTTACTCCACATGTTCATTTTTTTATTCATTCGGATCTTTTAAAAGAATTAAGAAGAAACGGTGGTCTGGGAAGACTTCATTACAGTTTTCTTCTGACATCGTTAGCTTAATGTCTAGGAGCTGAATGGAAGTGAAGTAGCACTACAGTTAATTGAGAGATTCTCTCAGAAAACGGTATGAAAATTCAAATACATTTCCAATTGTCGTTCAGAGAACCACTTGCAGGGTTGTCAACATAATATATTGTGTACTTCAAACTAAATGAAAACAATCTGAAGAAACTGTGGTTAATTTTTCTTATTTAGTAAAGAAATATTTTATTAATGAGATAGATTTACTCAAGGTAGGCCACTTGCCGATAGGAGTGAAGGAATAATACGAAATAAATCCATTTTCTATTAGAACAATAACAGTTAATGTTCAGTCCATCATTTCGAATTATTTTCCATAGAAATAACTCTCCAACGATCGAAGCTTTCACAATAACCCTTATAGAAAATATTCATCCGCTTATTTGAAAAATCGAAGAAAACTTCTCCTGTCTGAGATGAGTAGCCTGCTGAGCTTCCATGAAGAAATAATGCGAAAGGAATTCTTTTTGTATTAGATGAAATAACCAGTTTGTATTCAGGCCATCATTCTGAATAATTTTCCATGGAGATAACTCTCCATAAATCCGAGCTTCCGCAATAACGTCAATAGTAAGTATTTGTTCACTTATTTGAAAAATGAGAAAGCCCGAATTTTCATTCGTGAGAAGTATATCGATTTCATTTCTACGCCGAAGAGATCTGAAACATTCGAGAACTCTAGAGCAAAAGAACCTTTTCTGCGTAATGTTTTATTTTGTCGCTAAAGTAATTTTGTCTGTAATATTGTTTATATCTTGAATTGAACTCAAGAACCAAATTGGCGAATGCGCCAATTCAACATGTTCATATGAAGATTGAATGGTAATGGAAAGTTTGATGACAATATTTATAAATTATTAATTTTTTTTTGCTTTTCCCTCAGTTACCCTTTGCCAATTTGAAGGCTATACTGTACTGAGAAGTAGTAATCACTCTGATCCACAGAATATCAATAAGCGTTCAACAATAAAAATTTTGTCATCTTCAGACAGCAAAACTTCAGAAATTTCAAAAATTTTTTAGGTTTATGTAGGTTTCTCAGTTTTTGTGAAGATTCGGAGGTAATCTACCTAATCTTTACGAGCTCTGAACGAACGTTGTCATTCTGAAGTTTTTGAGTATAGTTACTACAACTTCAGTACAATATTACTACCATCATGAAAAACATCATCGACGGTAATATCGTTCCTACAAGATGGAGCAAATTCACACTACGAGAAATTTTTCTCGATTAATCTTCAGGAGAAGATTCATTGCCTTCTCGCTGTCCTGATTTCACGCCTATGTACTTTCACTTGTGTGATTTCCTCAAATTCGAAGTTTACGTTAGTGAACCAAGTTTCCTAAGACGGTTAAAACAAAATATTCGCCATAAATTGGGAGTTATCATGGAGCATTGGTACTTTCCAAGCCGTCATCAGGAATTTTAGTGTTAGAATAAATGGAAAATCATATGGACGATAATATCTCAAGAAATGAATTCGCAAATAGTAATCTTTCAGAATTAATTAATAGTTTTTTGACAGATGGTTTATTAACCCTTGTATAACTTCGATATATACTAAATTTGAACACATCTGTGCAATCTTGGAGTAATTACTCTCACTTCAATCACGTAGGGTTGTAGAAAATTATATCTTAAACGATACAACTCACTTTGTGCAAGAGCTAATTTGCGGTGATGGTAGACGGCATGTGGTGTGAAAATTGATCTTTGTCTTCCTGTTGAAATCACAGCACAAAAGGGAGCGGTAGACACTTCACAGATACCAGAACCCGATGATTACCTGGATAAATAGAACTCAGACAATATGGATAAGGTCGGCACCTAATCCCAGTATGAAGCTTGTAATTTAGACAATAAAACTGGCTCATAAGAACCGCACTGAAGTTATGTTTGTTGAAAGCATAGAGAAGGAAAATGCTGAGAAGGGGCAAATTGTTTGGGGCGCTCCTCATGGAATAATGATGGCAGTGGGTTAGTTTAATACATACATAAAGCTAAATTAATATCCAAGTATCCGGTAAGGGATCTCCATGTTATAATTCAATATTTAATAATAGCAACGGTGTATAAACAATTTATATCCGCATTCATCACCTCACCCTTAGCCTAAGGGATGCCCTTGTATCAGCACTTCAGGGTGGAACGATTTCTGGCTCTTGAATCTACAGGTACGAAAAACTGATTACCTAATTGAACTGACTGTAACAATTCCTGGAATGTTTAATTTTTATATAAAAT
Organism: Harmonia axyridis; assembly: GCF_914767665.1. Lineage (NCBI taxonomy): Eukaryota > Metazoa > Arthropoda > Insecta > Coleoptera > Coccinellidae > Harmonia > Harmonia axyridis. The sequence goes on from NC_059508.1 coordinate 7,919,992, forward strand.
ATATTTATATTTTATATAACATATACAATGTAGATTTTCGAAAAGTAACCATTGACATATATCCGAAGTTATAAGGGGTATAAATATCTCAAAAAATTAGGAAAAAACAATAAGTCAGGCATAAGCAAAGCAAGACTGAGATAGGAGAAATGAAGAAGAATGGAGAGTCTGAAAAATCATTTCTCCTCCTAATAAATTATAAGGTGTACAACTTTGCTTCGCCGTTTTGCAATAGATGGCTGTAGTGGTTAGTGGAAGTCGAAATAAATATATCGTAGATGTCATGAAATAATCGTAGGTGTTTGTAAACATAACGCCATCGAAATATTGGTCGATTGGTGTCTGCATTATGAAGTTATTCTCGGTTAGACATGTCAACTTGCGATCCATTTTCTCGTCATTTGCGGGAAGTTTTGATTTTCTACTTTAATATGAGGAAATAAGAGGCTGAGGCTCATAGAATGCTCTAAAATACCTATGGGGAGGCCGTTATGGGTGAAAGAACGTGCCGAGAGTGGTTTCAACGCTTCAAGAATGGTGATTTCGACCTCGAAGACGATGGAAGAGAGAGAGTTGAAGCCGAGAGATGTTAAACGGCGTTTGTTTGCTTGTGATCAACTTTGCAAGGCAGGGACGGAAGGAATTTCTGCATCGAATTGTGACTGAAGACGAAAAATTGGTTCATTATGATAATCCGAAGCGCAGAATAACATGCGGATATCTCGGCCATGCTCACACGTCGACGTCCTAAACAAATATTCACGGTTCAAGTATCATTCTCAGTAGTTGGTGGGACCAGCTCGGCGTAGTTTATAATGAGTTATCGAAACCGACTGAAACGATCACAGGTGATCATTATCGAACGCAATGAATGCGTTTGAGCCGAGTATTGGATGACGAACGGCCGCAATACAATGAGAGAAATGTTAAAGTGATTTTACAGCATGACAATGCTCCTCATGTTGCGAAATGGTCAAGACATACTTGGAAACGTTGAATTTTCCAGGCGTTGCACCCTCGGACTATCACTTGTTTCGATCAATGGCATACGGCCTGACTGACCAGCATTTCCAGTCTCATGAAGAAGTAAAAAATTGGATCGATTCGTGGATAGCTAAAAAAGATGACCAGTTTTTTCAACGCGGGATTCGTACGCTGCCCGAAAGATGAAAGGAAGTAGTGGCCAGTGTTGGATAATGCTTCGAATCATAAATGTATTACAAGTTTTTCACAATAAAGCCTCAAGTTCCGGAAAAAAACAGTGGAAGCAAAGTTGTACGCCTATGTATGTTATTTGTGTTTCGAACGTTTTGAAATTCAGAAAAATCTGGAGATCCAACATTAAATGATATATAAATTATCGGTAACGATCTTTAAATTGATTGGTCAATCCCAAATTCGCCTCGTTACCAACTTTTCGTTGGTCATGTCAGATAGTCAGTCAGAAAGAGACGTTGTTTTTGTACGTTTGAAGAAGAAATAATGCAATTAATTCACTTACCGATACCATTCAGTAGTAGCGAAAGACGACAGATAATCTAAACAGAGGCGTAGATTTTTGTGTGGCCCAATTTGTTGCACATGACAAGGACATGTGCGAAGATGTATGGTGATAGAGGGAGCACCACAGGGAACAACGGGAAAATAATGGAGGAGCATTGTTCCAGAGGTCGTGAACAAGATGAACGGGCCAGGTCGTCCTAATTCTTGAAGATCTGCAATTATATTCGCTATTGGAAATTTGCATGCGGTCCGATGAACTTTGACCATAAACAATCAAGGACATTAATCTCTGGTTGAACAAAGAATGACATATGTATGAGATGGGACGGCCTAGGTTTGAAAAAACAGGGACTCATTTCGTTTTTTAAACATTCGTTCCCTAAATAACCTCTAATTTTTTGTCACAATATCTGTAATTTTTTTAACATTTAGCTCTAAATAATCTCAAAAGATAAGGTTCGAATCATTGATGACGCGTTTGTGATCAACATATCCGTCCGACTAACCTGATACCATTCGGCGATATACAGGGTGATTCATCATCATGGCCTATAAGACTTTTATGGAAAACTTACCATAATTTTGCGCTGGAAATTTGCATACTTGGATTTGAGACAATGATCTTCCTTGCTAAAATATTTTCAGAGCTCAATTACTTTACCGGATTATACCGGAAACAGTCCACAACTTTGTTATTTCAAATGAAACATATATTTTATTGCTTAGTGATGATAATTTCATCAATATGACATACCTTACATGAACAGTTCACGAGTGAATAAGATTCTTAGGGAAATGACGGTGGCGAAGAGGTCTGACATTTTGTTCAATATTGTTGAGGATTTTTTTTTTTGAAAATAACAATTCATTTTCGATTTCGGCAATACGTAGTATTGGACCAAAAATGTTCAGTTGCATTTTAATGCAAACCTAATACGCCTATTGAAAAGTCCCCGGTAAACCATATCTAGTAAAACACATAATAGCGATCAATTTTTCGAAAGCTTTTTTGTTTTGTAGTACGATTTGTCTTTCGCTTCTAAATCTACCTCAGTTTCGGCGAATACTCTCACAAACTTATGGTAGGACTGCTGTCAAATTTTCACACGTATCGTTTTAAGATTTGTACTAACTCAAAATCATATGGATTCAATACTAGCACCGTCATCTGTGCATCAGAACGGGGACTTTTCAATTGGCCCAATGATGAACTTGGACATTTTAGTCAAGATTTTCAAATGAGAATCTATATTTTGATATTTATTGTTTCTTGTTTTCATTTTGATTTATTGATTCATGTGTATTGCACCAGTATTGAAAAAGTTATGACAATTTTTCATTTCACGTCATTTATCAATTTTCTTGAAAACTGTGGAACTTATAAGTTTGCGGTTTTAACCAAATTCATTTGCTCAAAATTCGAACCCGAAAATTCATTTTTTTCTAGCTTTTGAGTTCCTCTCACTAGACAACAAATTTAGAACACCCTATATATAATCGATTATTAAACCAGAGGAAATCAATTAGGGAGGTGAAATTTCGGTTAGGACGTTTTTTTCAGGTCAATGTGTGGTTTTCCACGTAGTTAATTCAGTCTACGTTGAACTAATTACGGTTTTCGCCGTAGAAGTTGTAGCTTTCAGTGGTCTACTGTTAAATTAATAACCTTCCCTAAGAAAATAGTTCACTTGACCATATGATATTTATGAAAATATCATGTTTATTCCAAAATATTGAAAAATACACAAATGAAAGAACGATCCCTGAGAAATTCTGCTCATCGACAAATTAAAAGCCAAAAATTGAAATAGTTCTGGTTGATTTCCAATTTGAAACTGATACAATAAATAATAAGCTTAGATTTAAAGTTCTCGCATTGAAAATACACTCTCAAATGGTACAGGAATTGTCATTCCGATTTTTCGAGATTGACATGACAGAATCTTTCAATTATTCCCGAATACACATTCCGGACTTGTCAGATGTCACTACGCTAAATCCCCAAAGATCTTTGCACGGACACTGAATAGCTCGGGTTCCAAAAAAGCTTATTATCCCTAAGAAGGTCGGATCTCTCTAGAAAAATAAAGGGTTTATCCATTCCGATATTTCCTGGGTAGGTATTCAATATGAAGAAGAAATTATAGGAATTGAGTTGACAATAGATTTTCTGTTGCAATCTTGCTATGAAAGATGGAATCAAATCGATTTATGCCAATTATTCTCCTGATTCTGTTGTTGAATTGTTGATCTCTATTTCTCTCGGAGATGGTTTCGTGATATTATGTATTTCGATCTAAGTGAAAAGATCGTTTGAAAGAATTTTCTGATTTTTCCTCTCAATATAGCATTTATTTCCATGAGAGTATCGTTAAAAATGGATAAACGAGGACTAAAAGAAAAATATTGGCTTCTTCAACTCCTATTCAGTGATCTAATCTATTTACTCGCTTGGTGGAAAAATTGCTACCTAGTGACTACCATTCTGAGACATCTAATAGCATCTCGTTACTGGAAATCTATGTCGACATAACGAGAAAGATCAGTGAATGAAATTCCTTCGGAAATTTCACAATTGCCGACTTTTCAGCCTTCCAAATGAATATAAACCGACGGAATTGATATTCGGATTTGGAATCCGGCGTTTCTTTAACTTTATATTCTCTGTTACGAATAATTGATTCACTGATTCGATTAAGCTGACGATGTCAGCTTCATTGAAAATCAAATGACTCATTTTTCAATTTGCTGCCGGCGTATTTCTGTCAGTGGCAAAGGGAAAATGTCACTTATAAATATTCAGAAGGTCACGGTTGTTTCCCCTGGTTGTTTTTCCCTTTTTGATATTCCCAGGGACAAGGAAAATGACAGAGAAATATAAATGTGGCATAATCCAATAGCCGAAGTAATAATCTCCATATCATTTATTCTATTCAGCTGACTAATGAAGTATCTTTTAATATCGAGAAAGGCAGTTACTGAGTGGGATGAAATCGCACTGTTATTTCGTCTGTAATTTTCGAATTTTGAGCTGAAAAAAGTCTCAAACGATTCGACTCACTGATCCTTCTCTGAATAATTCTATTCCTTCCGTAAACACGATAACTCCCGAAGAAACTAGAAATTTTAAATTTCCATGGTTGTTTTGAATTTCAAATGCTATAGCATGCCATGATGAAACGGAAAATGAAGATCCGATTATAACAACGAAACATTTAAGAAAAAAATTTTAAATTTAGTGTCAGTAGCGACTTCTTCCGACTCTGGCACGAATAACTTTTTGACAACGACACACCATACTTTTTAAGTGGCATGTTCATTTCTTGAGAAAATGTATTTATTTGGCTTTGAAATAAAGAAAAAAATATTTTATTATATACTAACTGACAAAGAAACTGCAAAACCCAGATAGAGCTGTTCAAATTTTAAGTTTTTTTGTTAAATCATATATAGTTTAGCAGGCAGTGAATTTCAATGAATTTGTTAATAATGTGCTTGTCCACCGCGATTATCTATACACTCCCCAACAAGTATCAGCATTGATGCAATAATATGGTTTATTTTTTCTTGAGAGATACTATCCCAAGTTACCTGTACTTCATGTCTTAGAGCCGCCAATGTCCGTGGGGACTGGAGTGAATTTTCAAACCTTCTACCTATGATGTCCCAAACATACTCTATGGGCGAGACATCGGGGGATCTGGGCTGCCATGGCAAAATATTCACATGGGTCGCGTCGAAAAAGTTTAAACCGGTTAAGGTGAAGAAGAACATATGGCTCCACTATTTCTTGTAGGTAACGCAGTGCTGTCATGTTACCTCGAATAAAGACTGATGGTGACCTACTTGCATGTGCAATAATAGCACCCTATAGCATAACGCGTTCTGTCCGGTGTACATGACACTCAACATCAAACTGAGGTTCACGTCTTTCTCACTGACGTCGTCTAACCCTTCTTTGACCATCAGGTGCACCCAAGGAGAATCAAGATTTATCAGAAGTCGACCTGATGCCATTCGACATTCCAATGTTGACGTTCTCTGCATCTCTGTAAACGATGCCGGCGATTCTCAACCGTCAGAGGTAACACAAGATGGGGTCGATAATGCTGCTGTCCAAAATACCTTATCGGTAAGCCTTTCGGACAGTTACAGGATGGTCTTGTTCTCCTTACCACTCATCTGCCCATTATCGAGTTGTGCAAATCGGTCTCTAATGGCCATAAGTCTTAGATGTCGATCTTGAACTTCATTTGTGACCCTTTGACTTCCGGAGCCTGTTCATCTTCGATTTTGGGCATTATCAAACCACGCTCGACAACATCTCATAACAGTTGTTGGATTTCTGTTCGTACGGTTAGTGATGTCTCGAAATGACAACCTCGCCTTCCCTAGACCAAAAATTCGACCTCTTTCAGATTCATTGAGCTGCCGATAAATTTCGCGTACACCTGCTCTAGGCATTTTAACAACAACTAAACATCGACTCTGGATCTACTCGAACAGCTGATTTGTTGTGAAATTTAAAAATCTTGCAAAAAACGACTACAATATTCAAAAGCAAAAATTGGTTACATGAAAAAACCTTCACGATTTTTTTCTCAAAATTCAATCATATACTCCTTGCTATACTCCCTATGTTTCACCATAAAAATCTAAAATTCAAACAGCTCCTTCTGGGAGTTGCAGTTTCTTTGTCAGTTATATTTCACAAAGCACAACCAGTTGAAATATCAATTGAAAATTATGACAGCAATGTGCAGCTTTCATAAAATGATTACAATAGCGTATATCACAGTGACCCTCTTATCTGCTGCATAACTTCGACAGTTGGGCCAGCATCATTGGATGTTTTCATAACAGAAAGTTCTCGGCAACTTGCATTTTTGCTGCAATGTGCTGCGTTTGAAGATGTTGATCAATAGCTCTCCTTGAGATAAGACACGTACCTACTGCCCTATCATTCCAAAAGACGTGAACATAATTCATTCCTGTTCAAGTAGGAATAAAAAAGGTTGCTCTTGAAGAATTATCTAATGTTTTGTAAGTAACAAGAATTCACGAGGGTGAAGTGAAGTTGAGTGATGAGCTGTTCTATTACAATTGCAGTTTATCTCGCTATTCAATCAACTCAATAAGGACTGTTTATGTTGGCAGGTATTCCTCAAACTCGGTAGAGAATTCAATAAATCACGCACCAATATAAATCTAGGTTATACTCAAGCTTGATAAAAATTATCACGTCCATTATAATTATTGTAATATCATATGAACCTTCATATCAATTTCGAAAGCAATAATTTCATTTGCATTGGAATGAACATCATCAACACAAATATAATAAACAAAGAATTCAGATGAAGTGAAATATATTTCACTAATTAACATAAAATAACAAAGCTTTCTAGATATTCGGAAAGGAATCGAAATTATAACATTTCACTGGAATCTGATAATTAATGGGTAAATTCATAATTTGTGTACAATTTGATCCCGGCATATGTATATTGAACCTTCATATAAGTTCACTAATTCAATAAAATACTTTCCATAAAGTTCGACCAAGAATGTGTTGTTATGTAGGAATGATCTCTTTTGATCTGTGCGGTATTTGAAGGAGTATTATCAGATAGACTGTATTTACCTGTGTCCCCAGACTCAGTTGACCCTTCAACATGGTGAGTATATAGGTTTATGGAACTGATTGCGAGTAAATACCAATATCTCATCAAAGACAAATCAAAGCCTTATTCCAATTATTATAACAAATTAATTGGAGAATATTAACATACGGTATGGTTTATCTTTAGTATGGATAACGAGCAGATTTCATAAAAAAGTTAACTGGATAGTGAGTTGGATGAAATAATGAAATAGAGTTCGACTGAAGAATTTCGAATAATGCTAGTAACGAGCTGGAAATAGAATATGAAATCTTTTTCATTCAAGTACAAAACCCGAATAGCCTCTCATAGATAATAGTGTGCCTGTAGTGGACTGCAGTCGTTTCAAGTCTAATGAATAGGAGCATCTGAATAATACATATAAGCTCAGAAGCCATGGAAGAGGAAAGTTTGTTATCTCCTTTATTACAAATATGGTGCACCTCCAGGCATATGAATGGGCATCAACTATGTTGTAATTGTTACAGGAAATCCAGGCATGAGAGTAGAAACCAGATGAGCACGCATTTGTTTGGATTATTAGAGTTGATTCGAGATGAGAACCTGTTGCAACTCACCGTTAAATATTATTTCGAAATTCTATCTCAGCACGAAACATTTTTTTTTCAACGAATCACTAACCCATGGCTTCACTCATGTTACTACGAGTGGATGGGACATTCCATTCGCCTTATTCAGGTACCTGGCCTGAATATAGATGAAATTCATTTTCATATCCCTACCCTAAAGCAATTCCCAGAAAAATGTGGAGAGGATGAACGAATCTGATTTGGAAGAGGTTTTTCTTTCGACAGTTGACGTCAGATGAAGTCAACTTCCCTAGATTCTGTTATGAGCTGAAACATCGAATGGTTATCAGGAATATATCTGGTCTTCGAATATGACATTGCGCTTCACACAATTCGATTTAATAATATAAATTAAACTTACTCATGAAGTTTTAATTTTATTGTGCAATTTGTTTCTGATTTTGGAACCAGCAGTAAGTAGTTGAAATCGAAAAAATAATTTAAAGCATGAAACATTGTCAAGAAAACACTGGGTATTGATAGAAAAAACAAAAAATATCTACATAGGCGTACAACTTTGCTTCCGCCGTTTTTTTTTCGAAATTCGAAGCTTCATCGTAAAAAATTGGTTATACATTTATGATTCAAAGTATTGTCTATCGCTGGCCACTATTTTCTCCCATCTTTCGGGCAGCGTACGAATTCCGCGTTAAAAAAACTGAAGAATACGGCGAGTGGGATAGGACTTCCCATCTCAACGTTTCCAAGTATGTCTCGACCACTTTCTCAACATGGGGTCGAGCATCGTCATGCTGTAAAACTTTATTATGTCAATTATGAATGCATTATTTTCGTTCGATAGCAATCGCCTGGAACTGTTTCAGTCGGTTTCAACAACTCATAATACACTACGCCGAGCTGGTCCCAGCAAATACTGAGCATGACCTTGGAGCCGTGAATATTCGGTTTGGTCGTCGACGTGGATGCATGGCCGGGATTTCTTCATGATTTTCTGTGCTTGGGATTATTGTAATGAACCCATTTTTCGTCTCCATTCACAATGTGATCCTGAAATCCCTTCTGTCTTTGCTTTGAAATTACCTGTCCAAAATCACACAAACGCCGTTTAACATATATCGGCTTCAACTAGTACGGTACCCAATTTTCTTGTTTCTGAATCATTTCCATAACTTTCAGGCGTTTTAAAATGGCTTGTTGCATCACTCCCAATGATCCTGCAAATTCTTGTTGCGTTTGACACGAGTCTTGATCATTGAAACGTTGAAAGCACGTTCGTTTTATTAATAGCAGCCTCACCATGGGTATTTGAGAGCATTCGATGAGCCTCAGCCGCAGATTCCTTAATATTGAAGCAGAAAATTGAAACCAACTGAAGATGACGACAATTCGGCTCGTGAGCTGACATTTTTAATCGAGAATAACTCAATGATGCAGACAGAAATCGATAATAAAATTTTTATGGTGTTATGTTTACAAATACCTAAGCTTATTGTACAGTGCATCCCATTTTGGGTGAGACTGCCAGGTTTCTCGCTTGTTATTTAAGATAGAGCCTTGCGGTTTTCACGTTCCTGTCCTACTTTTTCGTGAAACTCAAGTTGGTCTAATCAGATTTTGCATAACTGTTTCCGTTCAAGAAATACAGGGTGATTTTGGAAATTGATACTTTTCGGACCCCTCCTTTATCTCCGAAGTTATTAGAAATAATGCTGAGGTAAAAACTACGTCTGAATCAGAATTTTGCGTAGAATCCAGTGGCGTACTCAATTTTTTTTTTCGGGGTATGGTTTTGAAGATTCAACACAAACCTATATTTTTTTTAATGGAACACCCTATATATCATTACTTCGTTGAATTCTTAATTTTTTTTCCTTCAAAATGATATATGATACTATATAGGTAGGATGGTCAGAAATGTCAAAAAAACACTAAAACATCAAATAATGATGATTTTTTGTTAATGAGCAATGGATTTTCCATATGAAAAGAAGGATCAATTGGATAATTTTCATTTGTGATTTTTATTTCTTGTAGAGTAAGCAAACAAATATAATACACTCATCGCTAATATGAAAAACAAAACGTAGGTACCTACCTAATAGCAACAAATGAATAATAAAAAAATTCATAAACATTGCATAATATCTTACACTGTTCAAATTGCTGTCCATTTTCCCTAATACATATAATATACTACAATAAAAGACATAACAGTTTCGAAGAACTTCGTGCATCAAGAGAGGCAGTTTTCCAGGATTTACAAAACCGCCCTTTTATAATATTAAATGCACTCAGGCGTATTGAAAAGTTTTGTCAATTATGTATTAGAGGAAAATGGACAGTAATTTGAACGGTTTAAGCTGTAAGATATCATGCAATGTTTATGAATTTTTGTATTATTTATTTGTTGCTATTAGGTAGGTACCTACGTTTTGTTTTTCATGTTAGTGATGAGTGTATTATATTTGTTTGCTTACTCTACAAGAAATAAAAATCACAAATGAAAATTATCCAATCAATCCTTCTTTTCATATGGGAAATCCATTGCTCATTAACAAAAAATCACCGTTATTTGATGTTTTAGTGTTTTTTTAACATTTCTGACCATTCTACCTATATAGTATCATACATCATTTTGAAGGGAAAAAAATAACGAATTCAACGAAGTTATGATATATAGGGTGTTCCATTGAAAAAAATATAGGTTTGTGTTGAATATTCAAAACCATACCCCGAAAAAAAAATTGAGTACGCCACTGGATTCTACGCAGAATTCTGATTCAGACGTAGTTTTCACCTCAGCATTATTTCTAATAACTTCGGAGATAAAGGAGGGGTCCGAAAAGTATCAATTTCCAAAATCACCCTGTATTTCTTGAACGGAAACAGTTATGCAAAATCTGATTAGACCAACTTGAGTTTCACGAAAAAGTAGGACAGGAACGTGAAAACCGCAAGGCTCTATCTTAAATAACAAGCGAGAAACCTGGCAGTCTCACCCAAAATGGGATGCACTGTACATACATCTACGTCACACTGTTACAGCCATCTATTGCAAAACGGTAGAAGCAGAGTTGTACACCTAATATTATCTCATGATCGGCCAAAATGAAGTATTGTGAATAACAGAATCTCGTTTGATATAGATATTTATTGAAAACAGAATTTTTCCGATTAATTTTTTGCATGTGGCCTTCAAAATTGATTAAATTTCTTAATTTTCATTTCGGGAAATCATTACGAGGTATACTAAAACAGTTTAGAGGGTGAATAATAAATTTCATTTGTAGTTTTTGAAATATCGTTCACTAACACAAATCATTTTATTGAGCTTTTCCAGGCTTTTTTATGCTCTAAAAAAAATTTCCGATCAAAAATGAATTGAAAAAATCCAATGTTTTAGATGATCATTACTTATATTTTGATTTGAAGTTAGCGACCCATTCTGAAAAAAAATCTGAAACTGAATGGATAGCTTGGAAACCACCATAACATTTATAAATTGGACAAGTATTCACCAAGTGGTCAATGGTTTCTTCTACCCCACACTCACATTGTGGGCTTTCAATAGAAGAGCATACGATCATGACCAGTCCTAAGTCGATTTAAAATACACCAAATTTTCCTAGAAAAATTGGAACCTAGAACTTTCTCTGAAGTATCAACGATCAGACTTTTGTTGAAGACATTATAAAAACTTCATTCCGAACGTCAAATTTCCTTGTCACTTTCATTAGATTGAAATAAGGTATAAATCCATAAAGGTTGGCGTTATTTAAATCTTGCAGTTCTAGTATCTGGGAGGTAAGATACAATTGGAAAGAAGTTCGGGTAGAAATGAAATTTTTCCCAAGATATCTTGACTTATACCTGTCCACGAATATGAGGAGGACGTATATGTGATAGCACTGGTAACCGATATAAAGGTGTAGATCTGATAGTTCCACTGATAATTCTCAGAGAAACGTTAAGCTGTGCATCAATAAAAAAAATTCTATGCCCCAAAAAAATTCCCAATCAAAAATGAATTGAAAGAATCCAATGTTTTCAGATGATCATTACTTTTATTTTAGACGGTGAAGGATGCTCGAATTCGGTTCTGTCCAATTCTTTCAAATGTATCGTTCAATAACAAGAATGGTTTTTCCAGACCTTACTAGGCTTTTAGGTTCGCCGATATTGAATGTTCTCGCAAAATCTGAGATATTTCCGGCTATTGTCGAACGAACCACTCCGGGATTCCATTTAGCTGAAGAAAAACAGCAAGGTACCGGGGAGGGGTAGGTTGAAAAAATCGATTTGGAGATTCGCGTCAGTCTAGAGTTAATCTGTGAAGTTTTCCGCATTTAAAACTGTCAAAACTTTCCGTGAGCCTTGCAATAATATACTGCTTGCTGTTTCCTTTTTCTGTGCAATGATTAGTTTATTTTGTCGACTGCTTGCTTATTCACTGATTTACGTGTCTGGAATATCCGACAGAATGCAGTTTCAAACTGTCATTGTATACGACGATATACGAGGGTTCTTCGTTTTTGTTTTTCATGAAATGTTCCAGAGCATACCAACGATGCTGGATAGTGGAAAAGTCGATAGCTTGTTCCAGCACAAAGGTGGAGATTTATCAGCTGGTATTTTCTTTTTCCAGTCGTAAGTTTCATATCAAGGCTGCTATTCGGATTGTACAGAGAATTATGTTCTTGGAATAAACGGAGAAGTCAAATTGAAAAATAAAAAAATTTCCTATTGATATAAGAAATTGATTGGGGTCAGAATATTTTCTGAGAAGAATTCAATAAGCTTTCATGAAAGAATGGTCGAAATTCTTTTAGTGGGCAGCACTTTAAACGGCAGCAGAGCATAAGTGAGAGCAACTACAATAGGAAATAATTCAGAACGCTCTTTTCATACTGTGAATTAGACGTATACTTCGAAATCATATTACACTATTATCTTTCGTAATAAAGAGTTCGTCAGTGTCAAATGAATTTACTGCAAGACAAAACTAAATAAATCAAATTTGGATAAAGTACTGCCAGCTGAAGTTAGCCATCTAATAACAAGAGATCATATTCAATGGTTAGCCCATGGTCTAACGCATCACAAATATAGAGCTGTACCGTATCAAGACAGATATAATTACATGGTAATAAAAATTACGAAATTCAATAATATGGTTTTCTGAGCAATATGCAATAATAAGTCTCAAAATGTTGTAAAGATCTCCATTTTTCCATTCTATTCTCAGAACTCATGCTGCAACAACTGACAACTGTTCTCTATAGGTGAGGAAGTTTGAGTCTGTTTGAAAATCCTCATTTCATCTGTTCTTCCAAAATCTGAAATTTCAAATTCTTTTATGCAACTAGAATTTCGAGTGACCAAGTTTTGTAAATTTTATATAATTCACCGAACAAGGTCGTCAAAATTTATTTTTTAATTTATACAAAGATAACATAAACATATTTCCATTTGATGTAGAGCAATACAACAAATTATCAACTTCAAACAACAAAGCATGTTATCTCAGTGTTAGCAGAGAAAATTTAAATGGGGCATCAGCAAAAACTCTGTCTCCCCGTATATGTGCGGTGACTGGTTTGTGTATTTGTTTACAGAATGAGCTGACATATTTATATTAAAGGGCTTGCTCTTAATCCAAACAAAATATTTTTCATCCTTTCTCTTCACCAACGGTTGACGACTTTATAATTAAATCTGAAAACAAAAAAGAAAATAACCAGAAAGGAGTAATAAATGTTTTAGTTTCCATTGATTTGAAATTAGCGACCAATTTTGAAGAAGAATCTGAAACTGAATGGATAGCTTGGAAACCACCATAACATTCATAAATTGGGCAAGTATTCACCGAGTGATCAATGGTTTTTTCTACACCACACTCACATAGTGGGCTTTCAATAGAATTCCATTTGAAGAGAATACGATCATGATAAGTCGATTTAAAATACACCGAATTTTCCTAGGAAAATTGGAAATTGGAACCTAGAACTTTCTCTGAAGTATCAACGATCGGACTTTTGTTGAAGACATTATATGAACTTCATTCCGAACGTCAAATTTCCTTGTCACTTTCATTAGATTGAAGTAAGGTATCAATCCATAAAGGTTTGAGTTATTTCAATCTGGACTTTCTAGTATCTAGGAGGTAAGATACAAATGGAAAGAAGTTCGGGAAGAAATGAAATTTTTCCCAAGATTTCTTGATTTATACCTGTCCACGAATATGAGGACGAAGTATATGTGATAGCACTGGTAACCGATATAAAGGTGTAGATCTGATAGTTCTACTGATAATAATTCTCACAGAAACGTTAAGCTGTGCATCAATAAAAACGATGTAGTCAACCAAAAATCATCTTTTCCATGATATGGCTATGGCTTTCGATTGTTTCTACTTCTAAAACTCAAATTATCAAAGTATCAAAAAAAAATTGAGTTAAGGACATCTAAGCATGAAAATGAGGAGGTAACCAAGATGAATTATCGAACATTCAAGATTTTCACGCCTTCAGAATTGTTTTTGTAATAGATATCCAAACCAGATGGAGCTATTGCAGATTGAGAGACACAAAAAATCCATAGGAGAATGTGTGGTAAACGTCAAAAAAATGTTTGAATAAGACTCTAATGCAACAGATCGTGAAAATTCATTCGGTCGACCGTAGAACCTCCATTCTTGCAATTTCATCCAACATATTGCATGCATTAAAGAGCCGAATAACTGTCATTTTTCCTGACTAAAAAGTTTCACCGATAAGCAGACAACGTTGCTCTTTTCCATTGAAAGGTTTCGACTACTAAATGTCAGGTTTGCTTCGAATAGATAGCTGGAATGGATGGTTACATGAAAATTCAATAATACCAACTTTTTCCAAACAACGTTGTCCGGAAAATGCTGCATGAGGTCGCATAAGTAGAAGCGATAGGCTGAATTTGTTTGCTGAATATCCCCCTATTTGAATGGCGGGAAATTTGAAAGGATAAAGAGCTCTGGGTTGAGCCCGAATTCGCAAATCCAAAATGTATTGCATAAAGTGCAATAACAACAGAATTCCACCATTTGCAAAATTCACTATTTTTCATTATTCCCTCACATCAAATTGAAAATGGAGCTGCCATTATTTTATGCAACATTATTTATAATTCATAGTAATTGCCCATTGATTATAAATAACTCTGTTATTAATATAACAATGCCGAGGCGAATATTCGAGAATAAATTCGTTAATTAATTCTACATGAAAATTTCCGAATTTTATTATTTGAAAATGAAGTGAATGAATAGGAATAAAGGAAATTGGTGGAAATTATGATCTGATTCGACTAATAAATACTCGGTGAATTCACAAAAAATATATCCCACCGCTATTGAAATACTGACCAGAAACCACCGTAGGAATTAAAACAACTCGCATCTGTGCTCCAACTATATCGGGTCGAAAATTGTGCAATCCTAAATGGGAACTTCCTGGTTAAATGGATCGAACAAAACAGAATTAAACTACCACCAGCGCAATTCGAGATCCTTTAGTTTAGCCATGTTCACTCCCAAAGAATGGTCCCGAATAAGTTACAGCCAAGAGTATCACGAATATTGGTCTTATTCTTATACAGGGTGTTTCATTGGGAAACGGAAATACTTC
This sequence comes from Harmonia axyridis, assembly GCF_914767665.1. Lineage (NCBI taxonomy): Eukaryota > Metazoa > Arthropoda > Insecta > Coleoptera > Coccinellidae > Harmonia > Harmonia axyridis. Next base: position 7,935,370 of record NC_059508.1, read on the forward strand.
ACAGGTGCATAGGTGGCACCAAGGCGGTTCTGGAGATACCCTATTCATTGGGTCTTACTGTCTTCGTAGCCGAGATACAGGATGTTTTATGAATTTTGCCCGTTTTTTCTGAGGCCATATCAAACGAACCACCAGGTATATTTTTTTCATATTTGGCAAATATGTTCCTAATTGAAAGCCCAAACGTATCATGCAATAACCTCCTTGAAAATCCAGGTCCGGGTTAACAAAAAATTTTGAATCGTTTCAATCCTTGTAACAACACTTTGTACATCGGAATTTTGAAAATCCGTTTTTATATTCGCAAACACCACTAATAACTAAACTGAGACGTGTACTTCAAATTTTCGCGCAGACAGTTTTTCTGCACAAATTTAACGTAAAACTGAAGTTTTTAAGAACTTGGATACCTGAAAGTGGTTTGAATGAGTTTTAACAATGAATTATCAAAAATATTGAATCCATAATTATTTCAAGATTACTTTGTGATTCATTTTTACATTGGTTTTCCTTTTTATAGCTGTATACCATTTCAGTTTTTATTTTTGAGTTTCTCTCTCAGTCTCTCGTCGTTTCTTATTACTGCACAAATTCTCAACGAAAACGTGAATTTTTTAAGGATTTGGTCTGCTGGAAGTGGTTTAAAGTAACTTTTAGTGATTAATCTATGAGTCAATTATTGAGATCTTAGTCCTCTTTTGTGTGTGAAGTCTATTGTTTTTTTCAGCAGAGCTTTCACTACTGCGAATAATCATAAAATTTCGTATTCAATCAAGTAGGTTGACAACCATCACTTTGACAGAAGACCATTGTTGTTTAGAATAATTCAGATTAATTAATTATTTTGTTATTATATTTTTTTGTTCATAATTGTTTCGAAATATACGATATCAACCTAATGCAACTCAATTCTCAATAAATAGAAACTGAAATAGTATACAGCTATAAACGGGAAAACCAATGTAAAAATGAATTACAAAGTAATCTTGAAATAATTATGGATTCAATATTTTTGAAAATTCATTGTTAAAAGTCACTTCAAACCACTTTCAGGTATCCAAGTTCTTGAAAACTGACTGCGCGAAAATTTGAAGTACACGTCTCAGTTTAGTTTTTAGTGGTGTTCCCAATATAAAATCAGATTTTCGAAATTCCGATCTACAGGGTGTTGTTACGAGGATTCAAACGATTCATAATTTTTGTTTACTCGGACTTGGATTTTCAAGGCGGTTATTGCATGATACGTTTGGGCTCTCAATCAGGAACATATTTGCCAAATATGAAAAAAATATACCGGGTGGTTCGTTTGATATGGTTTCAGAAAGAAACGGACAAGATTCATAAAACACCCTGTATCTCGGCTGCGAAGAGAGTAAGACCCAATAAATGGGGTATCTCCAGAACCGCCTTGGTGCCACCTATGCACCTGTGAAGTATTTCCGTTTCCCAATGAAACACCCTGTATCCCAAAACTGGCGAATGGGCCTTGGGTAGAAATTAATTATCGATATCCTAGTTCGTACTTGGCCGATCGACTTCTGGGAAACATCGGGAACTAAATATCGAATTCTCGAATTGTCGGTTGTCCTAGCGGATACCCAGAAAATCTTTGGCCGAAGGCCAGATTGTAGTTTTCGCCTTAGAATCAGACATCGTCGTAGTTCGAGCAAACTGAAACGAATGTTGGCGAATAAGGGGAGGTTTTCAATAGTCACCCTCTGGCGGCGGTTAGGACCGCCCCTTTGGCTCTACATTTGTTTTGACACTTTCCTCAATGATTTATTTCCAATTGAGAGAGACATTTGACACACTTAGGCGCTCTAACATGTTTTCATCGGAATGTACAGCGAGCAGAAAACCCTTCTCTCATTCAATATAAGTTATCTGCAGTTTTCTGTGATGTTTGTCGTGATAAATTCTCTTCCGGATCATGTTTGGCCATGATGTCGATGAGGAATCCACTAAGAATCTTGCTGGTGTTTTTCAATTTTCGAAACATTCATTTCAGACCGGCACATGTCACAGCATAGGAATGTTCCCATTTCATTACATTCTTGAACATTGGGTTGAGCGATACGAGCGTTCAAAAAAGTCAAAAAATAAACAAGCGATTTTGACGCACAATATTTTATTGCTCTTCAAAATAATCTCCTTTAAGATCTATACACTATTGCATGCGATTGAACCATCATTCGAAACATTCTTTCCAATCAGAAGATGGTAGTTCTAAAACATGCGTTTAGAAGGCCTCAACCTACACTCGGGGCAATAAATATCGTTATCCATGAAGTTTTTTTTTTATTTCTAGGAAGAAGAAGAATCATTCGAGGCCAAGTCGGGGTTGTAAGGCGGATGACCCTTCAATTTGATTTATCGTGTGTCCAAATACTCCTTCGTTGCATTTGATGTGTGTCAGCTCGCCTTGTCATGATGCAAGATGATTCGTCGTTTTCGGTTTGTTTCTCTCAATTCAAACTTCAGGCAAACAAATGGTTTCACACCACTCAGGATTAATTGATTTTCAAGGGCCACAATTGCCACAGGACTAGTTTTCGTGAAGAAAGACGCCACCATTTGCTTCTAAATGCTTCGAGAACGAACAACTTTTGTTGGCTTTGCTTCACATTGAAACACCAAAACTGCGGACTGGCCTTTTCTTTCTGGCTCGTTTGCATGAATCCACGACTCGACGTCAACTGTGATGATGTTGTGCATCGCTTCGGATGCACCACAGTCGTATTTCGAAATCATTTTACGGCATCAAATCACACGAGCAATTTTTGAATATCATTCAACAAATGTGGAATCCAACCTGCAAAGAACTACGAAACACATAAATGTTCGTGCAGAATCTGATGTTTACTAGTCATACTAATACTTAAACATCTCTCGATTTCCTAATATGTCACATGACGATCTTCTCCAATTAGTTTTCGCACATCATGAATATTTCCCGGCACAACGACATATTTTGAGTGACCTTCTTAACTTCGTCCTGGAGTGAACTACGTCCTCGTTTGAATTAAATGGTGCTTCATCGTCAAAAGTTGAATTTAGTTGATAATTAGTCATAATTTTCATAGCTCGAAAATTTTAACGAGTTAAATCCATATCTTGACACACAAAAAATGTCAAATTTTATGATGTCAATATCAGATTTCACCTGGCAATATCAGTGTCGCCAATTCTCAATACATAAATAGTAGCCCTAGTACTATTGATATCTGCAGACTGGATATTCCTGAGAAAGCAGGCTTCAAATCCCTGAAAAAGTGCTAGGCAAGAATGATCATTTTTTGCCAAACCTCTTAATATGATATACAACATCTCTTTCAAATCTTTGTTGAAGGAAAGAAAGAGTTTATCATGTTTTCAAAAACGGCAAAACGAAGCAACGTCGAACATTATAGACCTATTTTTGTTTTGAGCAACTTTGATTATATCGTATATTTGAAAGAGTTATACATGATATTATTGACGCACATTTACAATGTCAAATTTCAGATAGTCGGTATTGTTTTATTGAGCATCAATCCACCACCATCAACTCAGCTTGTATAACTCAGTACATCACTATTAATTGTACTAGATGAATCTTCCTTCATTTGGGCTCTCTCTCGGTTTTGTGCAATTGTCTCATTTTACGAAGAGGACACTTTGAGTTTTGGGTTTTGATTTCAGATTGGCTGGGTTCATGGTATCCTTTGGTGTTCCACAGGGGTCTATACTTGTCCTTTGTGCTTTCATCATTTGCATAAAGGATTCATTCTTTGTATTTGTCAATTTTGTCTCTTCTGCATGTGGATGACTAGAAATTGCTTCGTCGAATAACGTCTGTAGAGGATTGCTGGGATCTTCAGGGTGATATCGATGTATTGGATCTTTGGTGTCATGAGATCTCACTTCCTCTGAATATTGAAAAGTGTAGTGTGAAGTCGTTTAGCTGTGGGAATATAGCAATAGACTATAAATTCAAGTCGAGAGAAGTGGTCTAAGCATGCATTCATTATTTTACATCCACGCTTTCTCGTTTCCTGAAGAAAAATTATAAAAAAAGTGATAAATGGCGTTGTACTAAAAGAACTATTGAATGGCTTCCATAGAAAGAAATTCGATGAAAATGTAACGAATTGCTATTTGCTCTGGATAAATAGTACTACCTAGATGCACTCTTAGTAATAATTAAGCCACCTGTATTCACATCCATTGATGAAGTTATCAAATAAGTTATTATCACCTTTCTGTATTTTCTAATTTCTTCATATAGGTTCCAAAAAATTTTTAGTTCCGCCTAGAATCCATGACAATTCAAGTGAATGAATGAAAATTCCCTGTAGGTTCTCAGCTTCTGCAAAGTTCGAGCCTCAATTTTCCTTATTTTGACCTTATCTCACCTAAGACCCTCGGGGAAATTCAACTAATTAGATCAGCAAATCTGGAACTTCCTTTGAACTCATTCAATATCCATTAAAAAAATGAATTCGTAACTCATGGAAATCCCCTCGGATATTCTAATCTGATGGATAATTCGGGAATTACATCTCAGATGGCGTTGAAATGAAGACGCGATCGAAATTGACCAATAGAAATGGGGAAATTTTAATTTATAGGCACCGCAAACCTTGCATCTTCGCGCTGGGAAGAGCAGATAATCCTTCTGTATACTTTCATCCAACATCAGTATCTGAAAATCTACCGCTTTCCATGAGAATTTCGATTTGATTTGGGTTGAAGAAAATGGAATAAATGATGAGATTTCATTGTGTTAACAAAGAATGGACAGTAACTTCGAGCCCCTTCGTGAATTAAGGAACGAAGTATACCAGAATAATTGTAGTTCATTATAAATCGTTAATGTTTTCTTGGAAATCTGGTTGTCTGAAAAATTTCCACTCAACAACAATAGTGAATTCGAATACTTGCTTCCGAACATTAGTAATGTTTGTGTTCAACACACAAATCGAATCACGAATGAATCAAATTAAATAATGTTATCATTTCTGGTTTTTGCCAGTTCGATCAATAAAATCAATTAATACCCCTAAATGTCTGAATCCAAAAATTATCTTTGAATTATTAATTCGTCAGCTGGGATAATTGGGGATGAGAAATCCGAATGGATTATTTCAGTGACGTAATAGTTCATGCAAATTTGCCATACAATTGGCTCGTTTATATACAGCGTGATTCACCGGGATGGCCTTTTGGACGTTTATGGAAAACTATCCATAATTTTCAACTGAAAATTTGCATATTGGGGTTTGAGGCAATGATCTTTCTCCCTAAAATATTTTTAGATCTCTGCAACTTCCGGTTATACCGGAAACAGACTTCTACTTCCTTATTTCAAATGGCACACCCAGTATATTATTGCATTATTAGATAGCTTTTTTGATGGAAATTTTGGCAATATGCCATACCTTGGGTAAAAACTCAACGGTTCATGAGTTATTGGGATTCTTATGAAAAAAATGCTGGAGATGAGGACACACATTTTTTTGAATATTTCAGCAGAAAAAGCTGTTTTCGAGAAAATATTTTTCTTTTTAGATTCTGCAAAAACTCTTCACCGAGCCAAGATTCTGCTGTACTTTCTTTCCTTCAAAAAGCAATATTTTATCAGCACACGAAATTCTTTTCTTTCCATCTTTTTTCAAATAACAAAAATAGGTACACTCACAACGTAATATCTCACAAACTAATGGTCGGACTGCTGTCAAATTTCGACACGTATCATTTGAAGGTTGGTACTTACTGAAAATCATATGGATTTAATACTAGCACCTCCATCTATGCATCAGACCAGGGACATTTCAATTGGCCTAATGGGATAATTATTACTAAGAAAATTGAATCTAGTGTCATATGTTTTGAAACTCGGAATTTTTTATGTTAGAATTCCATTCGTTAGCTATTATTTCAAGCATTTGAAATGTCCAATGAAATTTTTAGGTAATGTTCGTAAAAATCCATTGGTAACCATCCAAAAACTCAATAGTAATTCGATCAATGAAGAAAATTGTTCGAGTAGAAGATGTTTACCCTTATTTGTTACTTCTTCCCTTAAAAAGGCCTGAAATAATCAAATACTGGCAAAATGAATGCCAAATGTTAGATTTCCTCAAAGAGGAAACTGATTCAAATCATTCATTTGTTGATAGTGGCCACTATAGAACTCTAAGGGTTCAGGAGGATTTCAAATATAGCCTTGATATTAAACTTGAAGTGTCAAATACAAAATCTACCACAAGAAAAAAAAAGTTGTTAAGTTGTGCAATCAGTCCACGAATATATGTTAACGAGACTTTTTTTTTTCGGAATGAATCTCTTTTTAGAGGTAATATACACGTACATTGCTCTCCATCCAAGATTTTCCGTGACGAAGCATCACTTACTGGTTATTTCTCCAGGGAGTGTATTGAATGCGCCATAACTGAAAGTAAATATAATAAAAGAAGACTAAAACTGCACCATTCACTTTATTTGATATATGAAAATGTTTGATTTCGAATAAAAAATCGAATTCTTGTTAACGATGAAGTTTTCCTTGAAAATACAGATTGCGAGATCTGTTTATTGAAAACTTTCCTCCTTAGCCTTCCGTGAACCAACTTCATTCCACGTATTTCTAGAAAACACTACTACGCCCTTGATTCCACTAATTACGGCATTTTGCATGTTGATAGTTTTATGGATTCGTTCAGAAGCTTTCATGAAGGTGTCTGCATTTATTCAATCTCGTTCAAACTATGAACTTTTCACAGATGCCTGCTACAGTAAATATGAAAAACATCAACAGTAACAACAATATTAGATCATCTTTCTTTTCTAATAACATTTTTCTTTTCAGGTGAGTCTTGCTGCAATCTGTGATCTCGTTCCAACATCTCTCAGAAATAGGTAATGTAAAGGATCATTTCATAAATTATTATGATTTCCTAAGTATTCCACAGACAAGTTTTTTTCATCTAGATTTTCGTGAATAATGTACAGAGAGATAATACTTAAAAATTCTTATCAAATTAATATTCCGTTTGATAAAGAAAAGCACATTTTAAAGTTTTCAAGTTTCATTATAATGATGGAGAAGTGATTAAAATTGAGTGATTAAAAGTTTCATCAAGCTATTAGCTTCGAATATTGATATTTCCGAAGTTTTAACTTCAAATGCAAAAAGTGCGACTCGAATATGATTTATTTTTAGAGAGATTCAATTTTGTGTTAAACTTCATACATACAGGCAGGATGGCTAAACGCCAATAGAGTTGTGAATGTTTTTTTTTTCAGTTGGAAAGGATACATTTGAGAACAATCATTCAGTGGATAAATTTTGACTTGATTATATCTTGAGATAATTAAATAAAAAATGCATGATTCATAATTTTCAAGGGAATCCAAACAAGGTTTTTGGATAAAAAAAGGAAAAAGCTTTTTATACCAGGTTCCAAGTTATAGTATACAGGTAATATTCAGCTTATTTGACAAGATAATAAAAAACAAAAAGAATGATTTTTATAACATGCGTACATTTGACAGCCCAGAATTTTCAATTTCAAATAGCACCCCCTGTATATTGTCAGTGAAAATTGCGTGTCATTCTATTCGGAATACAACTATAATATATACTTGGTATTTTTTATTAATTACAACAAAAACATCAACATTTTGTGAAGTATGAATTTCAACCGAAATACCTACTATGCAATTCAGAAAACGAAGAAACATTCAAAAGCAAGCTTTTTGGTATAAAAAATATCGGTTTTTTAAAACAAATAACTCATCTAAGACTTCTCATATGTGAAGTTTGTACAAACATGGATGGAGGCATTTCATTTTTTTAAAGGTAATTAAATAACGTAAAAGGAGTCACAAAATATCAATGTTTTTATTGTTATTACTGGAAAAAAACCAAGTATGTGCTATGTAGTATTCCAAATAGAATGACATGAAATTTTCACTGACAATATACAGGAGGTGTCATTTGAAAATAAAAAGTGAAAAGTAGCAACCGCAGGGATGTCAAATGTGAGAACCTTTTTTATACATCATTGAAAAGGTACTTTGATGTTATTCGAAGCAATTTTCTTATTATCTTGTCAAAGCTAGATATTGCCCGTATACGATAACTTGGGACTCCCGGTATATAATTCACTGGAACATGGTTATCCACAATGTGGCCTCATACTGTCAGTATATAAAGTTTGAAATATGTAACTAATGTTCATACTGTTGTATAAGTGAATGAATATTCTAATCTAAAATGAGAACACAATTAATCCATCATGATGATAATCTTAAAAAAAAATCTATTTCGCCGCTTTATTTCTGTCTAGTCACCTTGTTTAATGAAACAGTATAGCAGTGAAAATTAATATAGTTCCCCATCAAATATGGTTCAAGGGTTGACACATTTCTTGAATTGTCTCCAACTTAATGATCATCATAATTTCTGACCCTTTGTCTTGTGAGACCTGACCTATGTCAGAACTTTCATCGTAAACATACGTGAAAATTTTGAATACTCATTACTGCACCCCTTAATGACCACAGCGCTGTTTAATGATTTATAGTCATTCTCTGAATCTGCAGTTGGGTTAGAATTTCAACTAGATTCGAGATTTTAACTTAGGTTAGGTTAGGTATATTCATTTTATTATTTAATACATTAACGATGGATTATTCGATTGATATGAATTTTATTTATCCGCAAGGTTGTCTTGTGGCATTACATTTTGAATATGATTTCTGGCATATGACCGCAACGGCTGGCTCGGATGTAGTCCAATCTGGATGTCCAATTTCGATGACTTTTTCCAACATTTGTGACCGTATATCGGCAATAACACGGCGAATGTTGTCTTCCAAACAGTCAAGGGTTTATAGCTTATCCGCATAGACCAATGACTTTACATAGCCTCACAGAAAGTAGTCTAGCGGTGTTAAATCACAATATCTTGGAGGACAATTCACAGGTCCAAAACGTGAAATTAGGCGGTCACCAAACGTGTCTTTCAATAAAACGATTGTGACACGAGCTGTGTGACATGTTGCGCTGTCTTGTTGGAACCACAGCTCCTGGACATCATGGTTGTTCAATTCAGGAATGAACAAGTTAGTAATCATGGCTCTTTACCAATCATCATTGACTGTAACGTTCTGGTCATCATCGTTTTTGAAGAAGTACGGACCAATGATTCCACCAGCCCATAAAGCGCACCAAACAGTCAGTTTTTCTGGATGTAACGGTGTGTCGACATCCACTTGAGGATTAGCTTCACTCCAAATGCGACAGTTTTGTTTGTTGACGTAGCCATTCAACCAGAAGTGCGCTTCATCGATAAACAAAATAAAATGTACGTAGTGCGCGATACGTATTCCGCACAGAACCATTATTTTCGAAATAAAATTGCATTATTTGCAAGCGTTGTTCAGGCGTGAGTCCTTTCATGATGAATTGCCAAACCAAACTGAGAATAAATCACTTGACAGCTGTTAAATCGGTCGCCATCTTGAACAGTAATGCCAACTTAAATTTATATACCTCGAAAAAAAACATCCGTTATGAAATGAATAACATTTCAAGCTTATTTTCATTTCATAGCAACAAGACAACTAAAAATAGAGATTTTTCAATCTCCAAAAGAAGATCGGTTGTTTTTCTGAGATGAACACTCAATTGAAGCCTCGGGTAAAAAATATCTTATAATAATTTTTCTTGTATAAAAGCGTCTATAAAGGACATCAGGACCTTTTATAACATTCCTTCTTCTGCATAGTTAGTTCAGAATACGACGACATTCAGAATATTCTGATAATTCGAATTCATCCTTCCAAAGTTTCTCCGATTTATTCTCCGCATGTTCACAAACGGATAGCCGGTTCGAATTGATGGCATTCTCTGTTCTTTCATTTCATCCCCCGCAACGTAGTTCTTGAAACTCGGGATCGCGGAAAGCTCTCCGAAAGAAATTAATTGAGTATGTGTTCCGTGCGAAACAGAAACATCCTGTCAATATACTGGGAATCCATTGGTGGAGACAGTCCATGAAGCATCTGCGTTAATTCACGAACGACCCATCTGACAAGGAATTGACAATCCGACAAATTGAATTTTTTCCATCTGGTTGATTCTGAAGGACGGATACCAGAATTTCAAACGGAGATGGAGACTAATTGATGGGCATCATAAGATGCTCATCTATCAAAGAATTTTGTTAAAATGGCTGTAGAGTCAATACTGTATTTATTCGTTTCTATGAATCTTTTTTTCTATTTTGGTTTGCTTCTTGATTCATTATGTATTAACATCTTCGTCTCTTTTTCTTGCGGTTTTCGAGAAATTTATTGTTTTACTGTTTTTTATGTGCAGAACAAAACAATTAAACATTCATCCCTTTGATACTTGGGATCCTATATAGCTGAAATTTCGGGTATGAATTACCCGTCATAGAACTTCTGAATTATAATACTTTGACTATCGGCATCGCTTGTAAAACATTATTTTTTGCCAATTGTAATAAATAATCAATAAAAAGGCGATTCAAATGGAAGGCAAAAAGTTATAAACACAAATTTTGGTTATAATACTCTAAAATCGTTGCTGATTATCAAATTATGATAATTCACAAATTCAATGACATATTTCAGGTCCTTGTTCATTGAAAAATCGCATTTTCTATCAATTTAGTATGCCTGGTTTAAGCCTGTGATTTTGAACAACTCCATTGCAGGTGCAATAATGTTGTGAAATGTTGTTGTCATCGCTTCTTTTTTTTTGGACTGAATCCTTAAGATGCTCTTACATAGGCGTAAAACTTTGCTTCTGCATTTTTTTTCCGTAATTAGACACTTCATTGTTAAAAACAGGTTATACATACAGGGTGGCCATTTGAAAACGAAACAGACGATAGAAATGCTCGGACAGGTCGATTTCTGTTTCGAGGGGGACAACTTAAGATGTAGGTTACGGACGCATAGCGCTGCAACCCTTGCTGCTACAACCCCCACCCCCAATTTTTGAAAAGGGAAGATGGGGTGAGTGATACCTCAATTCAAAGGTATTTTTATACTGATTTCAGCACAGTAATTGTTTTTTCATTTTATGCATTAGTTCTCGAAATATTCATGCGTAAGTTAGTTAGGAAGGAAGCCACAGTCATGGTTGTTTTGAAGCTCAAAATGTCGATTTTTCACAAAACACTACAAGTGCCATGAAAACACCACTTCATTTTCAAATACTTAGTTAAGAATATTTCGAGAACTAATGCATAAAATGAAAAAACAATTACTGTGCTGAAATCAGTATAAAAATACCTTTCAAATGAGGTATCACTCACCCCATCTTCCATATTCAAAATTTGGGGGTGAGGGTTGTAGTAGCAAGGGTTGAAGCGCTATGCGTCCGTAACCTACATCTTAAGTTGTCCCCCTCGAAACAGAAATCGACCTGTCCGAGCATTTCTATCGAAAAACTTTATTTCGTCTGTAATCTCGTCTGTTTCGTTTTCAAATGGCCACCCTGTATATGACTCGAAGTATTGTCCATCGCTGGCCATCACTTTCTCCCATCTTTCCAGCAGCGTATGAATCCCGCATTGAAAAAAGTCGTCATCGTTTGAAGCGATCTACGAATCGATCCAATTTTTTACTTCTCTATAAGAACTGAAGTGCTTGTCAGCCAGGCCGTATGCCATTGATCGAAAAAAGTGACAGTCCGAGGAAGCAACGTCTGGAGAATATGGCGGGTGGGGTAGGACTCTCCATTTCAACGTTTTCAAGTATGTCTTGACCACTTTCGCAACATTGGGTCGATCATTGTCATGCTGTAAAATCACTTCATCATGTCTCTCGTTGTATTGCGGCCGTTTTTATAGCAATGCTCGGCTCAAACGCATTAATTGCATTCGATAACGACCGCCTGTGATTTGTCGGTTTCAACAGGTAATAATACACTAAGCCCAGCTGGTTTCACCAAGTACTGAGCATGACCTTGTTAATAATGAGTTTGGCCGTCGACGTGGAAGCATGGCCAGGATATCCCCAGGATATGCGCTTAGAATTATTGTAATGAACCAATTCTTCGTCTCCAATCACAATGCGATGCAGCAATCCCTTCCGTCTTTACCTTGCAAGCAGCTGTTCACAAGCGAACAAACGCCATTCAACATCTCTCGACTTCAACTCGTACAGCACCCAATTTCATTCATGTTCTTCCACTTATAGCGGCCTCACCATAGGTATTTGAGATCATTCGATGAGCCTCAGCCACAGATTTCTTCTTATTGAAGCAGAAAATCAAAAAAGATTTGGCTCGTTAGTTGACATGTTCAATCGAGAATAACTTTCTGATGCAGACACAAATGGACTAATTATATGACATCTACGATGTATTTATTTCGACTACCACTTACTGCTACAGCCATCCATTGCAAAACAGCGGGAGCAAAATTGTACACCTAATAATAACAACAAATAATAATAGATTTTTTTCCGGGAGATCACCTTCGAGTATATTTCTATTTATTCTAAGAGAAACGTTTATCGTGTTCATATATGTGTATGAAATGGATCAATAATCTTTATTTGTACACCTTCCACCTCAGACCTCATCATCCCTGGTAATACAGAGAGGTATGTTACGCTGAAATGGGTAATGTAAACGATTGTCTCAATTGACGAAATTGAATTTGTCGTTCAAACAGCCTCCAATCTTCTGGATCCTTAGATTCGACCCTGGTTAGCTACTGACCAACGGGTTCAAGCGAGTCGAATGATATTGCTATCACAACAATTATCCGAATACGGATGTGATCAAACTTCGTGTTCCCACCTGAACCATCATCTGGGCGAATTCACAAGTTAATTACATTCTGATGGTCCTACGGTATATTTGGATCATATGTTTCTATCCCATTTGCTCTCTCTCAGGTTCTGTCAGTTTTCATATCCGGCGTTGGTTATCCATTCAAATTTCATCTGGATCCAAAGGTATAACGTGATAATTACCTTTTAAACTTCATTATCACCTTCATTTTAGTTGGCTTCTGGCAATAGCAGACTAAGAAGGGAGAAAGTTCCACATCAAACAGGCTGCCATAAACAATAGGGACTAATGGGTAGGATGGATGAGTTAGGTATTGCACTGATCAAAGAACATTGTTTTCTTCAACAATACACACTACTCAAGAAAATAATTGGAACCAACAAATGCAAAACGTGACATATTCTCTGAAATCCTTTCGATTTTTCGAGTAAAACAGAAATAGTCTTCATGACACAACAATTGCATGTGAGTACAGCATCGGAACTGTTGGTTGGTATAGTGGTACAGAAAACAAACTATCTGCCTACAGATGACCGCTCAACCCATCGCTGTTAATGGGTAAACAATGAACAGTGCTTTGCCTGAAGTGGCCATGTAACAGTCGGAATATAAAACAATGAACAAACACATAGTATACATTATTTGCAACGATTCGACTTGATATTGAAGTAGTAGATGCGGTCATTTGAACAATTGTGTTTCCAGAATCACTTTGATGAGAGAGGGAGTACTCTTAGGCTTATTCCAAATGATATGGTCTAGATAATCTGAATTATCTAAGTAAGTATTCTATAGGAAACGAAATTGAAAGATTCTGATATAATAACTGACAAAGAAACTGCAACACACAGTAGGAGCTGTTTCAATTTTATTTTTTTTTTGTTAGAACATAGAAAGCATAGCAAGGAGTAAATGATTGAATTCGGAGAAAAAAATCGTGGATGCTCTTTCAAGTAAACAATTTTTTTTACTTAAATATAGTAGTCGTTTTTTGCAAGTTTTTTCAATTTTACAACAAACTAGCTGATCGAGAAGATTCAAAGCTATGTTTAGTTGTTGTTAAAATGCCTAGAGCACGTGTACGCGGAATTTATCGGCAGCTATGTGAACTTGGAAGAGGTCGAATTATTGGTCTACAGCAGTCATTTCGGGAAATTGCTAAAGGTACGAAATCCAATTACTGTTATTAGATGGTGTCAAGCGTGTTTTGATATAACTCAAAATGAAACTGAAGAAGAGTAGGCACCGGACGTCTAAGGGGCACAACTGAAGTTCAAGATCGACGTCTAAGAATTAGAATTGGCCATTAGAGACCGATATGCGTCAACTCGATCTTTGGCTGATGAGGAGAACAAGGCCATCCTGTAACTGTCCGAACGGTTTTCTGGCGGATTAGGTCTTTCTGACTGCAGCATTATCGACCCCATCTTGTGTTACCTCTGACGGTTGAGCATCGCCGGTAATGATTACAGTTGTGCAGAGAACGTCAACATTGAAATATGGAATGTCATCAGGCCTTCTTTTCTGATGAATCTCGATTCTTCTTGTGTTCGCATGATGACCGAAGAAGGGTTAGAAGACGTCAGGGAGAAAAACGTGAACCTCAGTTTGATGTTGAGCGTCATGTACACCGGACAGTAGGCGTTATGGTATAAAGTGCTATTGCACAGGCAAGTAGGTCATCTTCAGTCTTTATTCAAGGTGGCATGTCAGCGCTGCGTTACCTTCAAGAAATAGTGGAGCCATATGTTCTTCCTTGCCTTAACCGGCTCGAGAATCCAAAATCTCAGCTGATAATGCTGTAATCAAATGGAATAAAACCAAAATAATTTCCACAAATATTCGTGGCAGCTAATTTGATTTTATGGCATTCACTACATAACTGGATAACCGGATTTTTCAAGACGATGAGAAATATTCAAAACTTTATAAACGGACGCAACTTGTTGTTGACCAGGATAATTGAAAATACCAAATTCATCCACGGTGTCAGCTTTCAAAAACTTGTCAATAATATTAATTATCTATTCACGTGAGAATATATTCTTTCAAAATGACAATTTTAACTCTTCCTAAGGCTCTCGATAGGTTAATTTTAAATATGAATACGTATTATGTCGACACCAAAAATGAAGATATGCAGAGATAAGAAGACTTTTCTTTTCTTTCTAATTGAACTTCCACTCTTTGTGTTTATGCATTTTTTTCTCCCACATTATTATTACTTTCTAAGATAATAAATTGCCAGGGCTGTATAGATAGAGATCTCATAGTCTTTAAGATACCAATACTAGTATAGATTACTAACCAAATGTTTCAAATACCACCTTGTTGTCATTGAGTTTGTAATTCGAAAGAAGACACCAAATTCAAATTTTTCACAGCATGTTGTTGAACATCCAACACGGCGTTGTGAGTCGTGTCCCGTATGCGAAAAATTTCGAATATAGCTGTCAGTTTATGATATATATTACGTGTTACTTCAGACATCACAAAATCTACCCACATATTATTCCATCAGAGTGACGCAGATGTTGAAGATGATGCTGCAACAATTTATTAGCGGAACATATTGAGCGATTTCACTCTTCATAAACGTCGAATCTTTTTTCATCGCCACTTCGTTATTTCGGAAAATCCAGATTATTCGTGTTGCGATAATGAATCTAGAATCTTCATTGAGAAGAAAATATTCGAAATTTACTCTCCGGAAATTGGAAAATCCATGAATGTAATTTAAAGAACCTGGCATTTTTCTCAGGAGCGGTAAAAGTTAATTGGCTAGAAAATGAAAGTTCAATTCGAAGAATTCAGATGTAAAATTCTATCCAATTAAAGAACTCTAAATACCTTTTGTGAGGTCAAACTAATTGGATTTCCTTTTGATATATTTTTATAAAAGAAAAACCAATATTCATTCAAAGGTATTTAGAAAGAATCATTTGAAGTGTGCAATCATTATATGAAAGCTTGAAAAAAGGGAGCTTGCATTCATGTTATTCTCTTCATGGAACTTATCATGAACCACATTCCTGATTCTTCTGAATGAAACTAAGTCAAATCTTCGACAAAATATTACTCAATTCACCTATGAAGTGACATCCCGTGATAACATTTGATTATACCTTAACACTTTTTCATTTATTACATTTTTCGAACAAAGAAAAAACTTATAAAGCATATAAAATTCATGAATGCATGAGTTCGATTTTTCCGCTTTCCGTATATGGAACCAAAATAATGAAATGGATAGAAAAAATTTCATTCTAAGTAATACTTAAAGTTGGGCAATATCGGTCTCAGGAACAAAAGAGTCTGACTCTAATTCTTCTCAACTTTGCCTTCGTTAGGCCTTCTTCAGGTGTCAAAACAAAAAACAAAACAAGAAAAACGAGTCCACTGATCTCAACAATCGAAGTTTGTTGGTTTTTTCAATAAACATTCAGTTTAGTTCAGTGGAAATCGTTTTTCTTGTTTAAAAATTTGAATGACTATTTTCTGTTCTGTTCTATTTTCACACACCTGAAGAAAGACTAATTGAGGCTGGAACGTTGTGAAGAAAGAGAGAATTTGTTGAAGCGATTCCAGATACTGAAGTTCATCAAAACTGTAGAACTGGAGAACGAGCTCAAAGCTACGACGACTCATGGCGAGAACAGATTTGAGCACAATAGACGACAAGTTCGTGGTGCAATGGAACCCTTCTCAAATCTAAAGAGAAGGAAGAATTGTGACCTTGCAATCTTCATCACTGAATCAAAAGTAATCGCTCGACTATAATAATTCGAAAATAACAGACATGTATACGAAACGCGAAATACTATGCTGAAAAAGTTATATACATTCGCTGAATTCGGAATTCATAATAAATAGAATATTGAACATTTCATGAATAACAAGTGTACAACTTATTTCTCGGAAGGAATGTTGAATGAAAACCACCACCAAATCTCATTTCAACGAATCGCTATCTATTGAAAGGGCAGTCAAAGCCTGGAAAATTGAATGAATGAAACTTCCACAAATCAGTTCCGCTTCGAACAGAAATCCATGATATTAAAGAGTAAATAATACCCATTCCGAGTAAGATTAAATCTAACCACGCCACTATAATGGCATCAGGTGCATATATAGCTGAGAGCAATAGAATTGATGTAAGCCCTTAAGGCCTTCTATCGATAGTCAGCAATAAAAAACCGTTCTCATTGGAGATAATTCACCTGCATTCGAATATTAATCCGGCAATTTCAAAACGCTGAACTGAAACGTTTGAACGATTGAAATGAAAAATACGGCGAATTTTAGAAAACAAGGATTGCATTGAGTTCCTTCCATCATTCATATCGAGATTCAATTTGGGCTGCTGCTATATTTATTCACGAAAATATCATATTTTTCCATGTACTGGTTATTCATTTCAAAAATGCTTCACTACTTCTAGAACTGAGGTCTACAGAGCCGCAAAATCATGTAATATTTCTTATTTTGAAGATTTCAATTGCAGAGATTGAAATGAAATAAGTTATACACTTCCAGAAATTCTTCTTTTAATAAATATCGATATTGCAAAAAGCCAAATATGCCACTTTCCTAAATACAACCTGAATATTCATTCGAAAAGCATATATTAGGCTAAATGAAAAGTCCCCGGTCTCATGCACAGATGGCGGTGCTAGTATTAAATCCATATGATTTTTAGTTGGTACCAACCTTCAAATGATACGTGTCGAAATTTGACAGCAATCCGACTATTAGTTTGTTTAATATTGTGTTGTGAGTGTAGCTACTTTTGTTATTTGAAAAAAGATGGAAAAAAATAATTTCGTGTGCTGATGAAATATTTGAAGGGAAAAAATGAAGTTGAAGCAAAATCTTGGCTTGATGAAGAGTTTCCGGGGTCTGCACCAGGAGAATCAACCATCATTAATTGGTATGCTAAGTTCAAACGTGGTGAAAGGAGCACCGAAGCTGGCGAACACAGTGGACGCCCAAAAGAGGCTGTCACCGACAAAAAAATCAAAAAAGTTCACCAAATGATTTTGAATGACCGTGAAGTGAAGTTGATCGAGATAGCAGACATTGTGAGGATATCATCTGAACGTGTACATCATATCATTCACGAATATTTGTACATGAGAAAGCTGTGTGCAAAATGGGTGCCGCGCGAGCTCACAATCGATCAAAAGCAACAACGTGTTAATGATTCTGAGCAGTGTTTGAAACTGTTGCAATAAACCTGAATTTTTGCGTCGATATGTGACAATGGATAATCATGGCTCCTTCATTTCACTTCGGAAGCCAATCAACAGTCAGCATAGTGTACTGCATACGATGAACCGAATCCAAAGCGAGGAAAAACACAACAGTCAGCTGGCAAGGTTATGGCATGAGTTTTCTGGGATTCGCAAAGTCTAACATTGATTGATTACCTCCAAAAAGACCAGAACATTAACATCGATTATTATATAGCGTTATTGGATCGTTTAAAGGATGAAATTGTTGAAAAAACAGCCCCATTTGATAAGAAAGGGTGCTGTTTCATCAAGACAATGCGCCGTGTCACAAATCAATGGAAACAATGGCAAAATTGCATGAATTGGGCTTCGAATTGCTTCTGCATCCACCGTATTCGCCAGATATGACCCCCAGCGACTTTTCCGGTTCTCAGACCTCATAAGAATGCTCGCTGGAAAGAAATTTAGCACCAATGAAGAAGTAATCGCCGAAACTGAGGCCTAAGTTGAAAGATCGCTTCAATCGCTGTATCGCTCTCGAAGGCAACTATTTGCTGAAGGTTCAAAAAGTTCAAATTCCTATTGAGCCTTAACCTGATCTATATAAAATGTTTAACTATCTTCTGATTCGCTATTCAAAATATACATTGGGAATATTGAATAAATTGATTAATGCGAAGCAGGAATCCACAGCAGTGTTGAAATCCGGCTACTTCCTCTATCCTCTGGTATTCGACACTCATGAATATAGATGGCAAGCCATCATTTTGTCGTCTTTCCTCATAATATTAGTTACTCGTAGAGCCTCACATATTCGATCACCGAAAATGGTTTGGTAGTACATACCGAAAGCTCCAAGAAGGGCGTCATGACTTCGTAACCAAAATCTGCCGATTGCTTTCGAGTCACGTAAAGCTGCCCTAGCGCGAAGCTTTAACTTGTTCACGAATTTCGTGTTTATACCGAATTCACAATAGGAGAAAACCAATGTTGGATTACTCGAACACCCCATTGTTTTCCACTCTTCCTAGATGAGGAAAAAACTATCGCTCTTTCCGTTTTCACAACTTACACGATTACGGTGAAAGCGCGTTTTCTTTGTTTTTTTTTTCGTAATAACGTGGCTTGTCGACTTTGCGGGAAATAGATGAAGGAGGGATGAGGTTTTGATAGGATTGGTGGAGTGAAATGGCGTAAGGATTTTTCGGAATCGTGGCTGTTTCTAAACGAATGGAAAACAGTTACGTGTTTGTCTTAAATCATGCAATGACATAAATGTTGTAGAGATAGACAACTCTTTCTCATTCTTTTTTATTGATATGAGTTCATGAAAAGGTGAATCTCCAGATACAGAGTGCATCACGGCACCGGGGGGTCCCAGAGAGGTGGGGTTTATTTCATTCGAAGAGAAGGTAGCGTGCTTTTTTTATCGAGACATATATCGGAAAGGACCTTTCTACGTACCCTATGCTATACAGTCAATAATCACCTACACAAGCTCGAAACAACAAGTTCCATCTTTTACCAGAACTAACAAGAGTTTCTCAAAAGTGAGGTGTTCTTCTGAATCATCTGCATTTGGTACAGAAACATATAACTCTGCTCCAGTTCAGCTAGTAGCGTGAGGCGCATTTTGTACTGACCCCAAGATACACCCCTAAAAATCATGGTTGTCTTGGAATCATTCCAAAGGGATTGGTGACATCATCCTCAGTTTCATCTGGTTATCCCTCTACAAAATCCTTCTATTGCGAATTCGTTAAGCTCACTTTTGATCTATCAAGTTGTGGTTATGCGCCGAATTATCGCTACTAGGTAACTGACAACACTCGAGAGCTTTGGTCCATATGGCTTTCATTTGGATGATGAAGGTTTCCGAAAATTTCGCTTCAAAAAAAGTATTATATAGCTTTATATTTTATGGCATCACATAGTTTTCCATAGTAAAACACATTTTTTTGGCAAAATTCGATTTTATTATTCAACATAAATGCCTTCGAGGGCGAAACAGCGATTATAGTGATCTTCCAACTTTTCGATACCACTTTTGTAGTACTATTTGTCTTTCGCTTCAAAATAGGACTCAGTTTCGGCGAATACTTTTTCATTGGCGCTAAATTCCTTTCCAGCGAGCATTCTTTTGAGGTCTGAGAACAGGAAAAATTCGCTAGGGACCAGATCTGGCGAATTCGATGGATGCAGAAGCAATTAGAAGCCCAGTTCATGCAATTTTGCCATTGTTCTCATTGGTTCGTGACACGGCGCATTCACTTGATGAAGCAGCACCTTATTTTTTCTTCGAATGCGGCCGTTTTTTAACGATTTCATCCTTTGAACGATTTAATAACGCTATATAACAATCGCTGTTGATGATCTGGCCCTTTTGGTTTTTTTCAAATAACGAAAATAGCTACACTCACAACGAAATATCTCAGAAACTAATGGTTGGACTGCTGTCAAATTTCGACACGTATCGTTTGAAGGTTGGTACTAACTGAAAATCATATGGTTTTAATACTAGCACCGCCATCTGTGCATCAGACCGGGGGCTTTTCAATTGGCCAAATATTGAGTGCAGTATTTTCGATAATATGTCCTAGATGATTTTTGGGCAATTTGAAGTGTCAGAGCTGGCCTTAATTTTTTTTTTTGTAATTCTCTGTTTTCCAATCACTCCTGAAATAATACTAAAGTCATCTGGGTAATTATATATCGATGAAGTAGTGTTAAATATATTTAGGCAAAATGATCTGTTATTGGCTCAAAATTTTCGAAAGTTTCAATTCCTGTAAGTTACTCATTTCCTATTTTATTAGGACGCAATTTCAAAGAAAGCAACGGTGAGACTTCAACTAATGAAAATAGTTTATCGAAGAATATGAAGTGCTATGCAATCTTAAAAAATCCCGAATGAGTACCAACGCGTATAATGAAGCGGAGACCCTTGTGGATGGGATCAAGTACAGTTGGACACGGTGCCGGTGTCATTCGTATCTTCCGCTTTTCTCCAGCTTTGGTTGAACAACGCATTTATATGGGGCTTAAGTGAAGTGTTAGCCAGCCCTGGAAACAGTTCCGTGCAATGAAGGGATATAAACCACTCATTTCACTTATATAAAGGCGTCGCTCACAATTTCCAAACGTTTTTTCCTTTCATTCTTCTCTAATTTGATTCAGGCCCTTTTACTAGAACGCTGCGTATCCATGGTCAGGAGTTTCCTCGGAAACAATGAGAGCTAATTGCAAGAATTCGAACAAAGTTCCAGGCAAAGCACAGACTATATGACAGGAGCTTATACGCGCTGGTTCATTCGGCCACAAACACTCAGAATCTGGCTCGAAAAACACTGCCTGGGTTTTCGACGAGTAGTCATCCTTCTGAACACTGACTGCTCTTAGATCTGCTCTACTTTATGTTTCATATTAATTTTGCATAAACCAAACAAAATCATTATTCGGAATTTGAATTACAGTTGATTATGGAACATCATCGAGATAAATGAATAAAGATGCCTTATATGGTTCTAGACTTCGTCAAAGAGTCAATTCTTCTGATGAAGCTATTAGCACAATAACTGGTATCCAGAAGATAACGAGGCAATAAGTTATTTATAATGTAGTAATTAATTAGCTATCTATATTCCTGCGGTTCATGCGTGAGGTACTCTGAAGACAACTTCTCGAGGAGGATGATAATTACTGCTCTAATTATAGTTATATTGCTGTTTCAAATTCAGTTGAGACACCTATACATTCGCCATTTTGCATCGTTTCGAATTTGATATAAGATAATATACTGCTCCACAAGAGTTGGGGATTACGTTTTCAATCGTTTTGAAAAGTATGTAATCTTCGAGAAAATCGCTGTAAAATCATTCAAACCTCAATAACAACTTGAATAGATCCAATAAAACTCAGTATGAGACATTTCGTCAATCTGGTCGCCTTTTTCTGAAGTTTGGTTCTTTGAATATTCTTCATGAATTTCTTATTTTGAAATGGAGTCAGTTTATCAACGGCTTCGATTTGAAACGAGTTTTCTGAAAATGCCAAGATGTAAATTAACAAACGCTGAGGCTAATAGGGCTATCGGAATGCATAATTTAACTGTTAATGAATATATTAAATATGAATCTGCTGTAATAGTTGTAAATAAATAACCTCCAAATAAGTTCTTCATTAATGAAAAAATATGGATTTCTCTCATTCTGTATGAATAAACGAGCGCAAAAAAGCTACTGAGCAGTTTTTCACTCATATTTTCAAGAATTTGAACAAATCTTGTAATTATTGATATTAAGAGTCTTATAATTCCTCATTTTACCAAGTTATCAAGTTTCACATGAAAAATTGTAACTTCATCAAACGCGATGCTGGATTTCGAATCAAAATGATTTCACGCTGAATGGCCCATTTGATTTCCCCCAATTCGCAATAATTACAATCGATATCAATTGGACCTGGGAACGGAAGGTTCTCGTTTAGAAGAGGAATGAAAAAAAAATCTTGCGGGTGAAATAAAGCTGTAGAGCATTAGGAAATGATCGATCCCTGCGATTGAAGCGGGCCATACCTCAAATTTTCAGGGAATAAATCCACGTCAGTGTGCCATATCTCAATGGTCGGAAATTCCTGCTCAGGATATGTGGATATCGGAATTCGGGAGATGTAGCCAAAATCTCCGAGATATGTACGTAATATTTTGACAGGCATAGAGCCGCTGCGGCGGATTTAGGGTAAATACAGATATATACCATATTGACGGTATCTGACTCAGTTCAGAGGGAACTCGAAGTTCTAACAATGCCTCACCAAAATCTCAAACTTCGTTTGAACTCCGGACGTATGAGTGCTTTGTATTCTAGAATAGTAAAGGATTGGAAATAAGACGTTTCCTTCAAGAAAAATCCTAGTCAGGAATAATTGAGTTGAAAGAAATGTAAATGACTTTTTCAAAGGGATGATGGCCTGAACTTTACAAGAAACAACTTCAAATTTCAATATTAGATACGGATACTCTTCTGTTTTACATTATAGAGGGTGTTAGGTAAATATGCGGCAAAAATTTGTTTCGTCCTATATCTTCGAAAACAATCAAAGGATATTTTATTACATACATTTGGTTACATAGGCGTACAACTTTGCTTTCTCCGTGTTCTTCCGAAAAATGAGGCTTTATTATAAAGAACTGACTATACATTTATGATTCAAAGTATTGTCCATCGGTGACTACTACTTCCTTCCATTTTTCGGGCAGCGTACGAATTCCGCGTAGAAAAAACAGGTCATCTTTTGAAGCGATCCAATTTTTACTTTTTCATAAGAGCGGAAGTGCTGCTCAGCCAGGCCGTGTGCCATGGTCAAAACAAGTGATAGTCCGAAAGAGCAACGTCTGGAGAATACGGCGGGTGGGGTGGGACGCATTTCAACATTTCTAAGTATGTCTCGACCAATTTCGCAACATGGGATCGAGCATTGTCATGCTGTTAAATGACTTTATTATGTCTCTTGTTATATTTCAGTCGGTTTTAACAACTTATTATACACTAAGCGGAGCTGGTCCCATAAATACTGAGCATGATCTTGGAACGTGAATATTCGGTTTCGCCATCGACGTAGAAGTATGGCCGGGATATCCCCATGATTTTCTGCGCTCGGGCATATCTCAAGGATTCGATTTTCCGTCTTCAGTCTTAATTCGATGCAGAAATCTCTTCCGTCTTTGCCTGGCAAACAGATGTTCACAAGAAAACAAACGCCGGTTCAACATCTCTCGGCTTCAACTGATACGGTACCCAATTGCCTTGTTTCTGAATCATTCCTATGACTTTCAAGCGTTCTGAAATGGCTTGTTGCGTCACTGACAATGATCCTGCCAATTCTTGTTACGTTTGACACGAGTCTTGATGAAGTAATGGCTCCTATTCTACACCTTCTCTCTTAAGTTTTACACCTAATAAAACAAGGAACATGAAATTGTTGCTTTATCTCAAAACTGAAAATCTCCAATCCAATGTGATTGTGGCCTTAGAAGAATCGGATAATAGTTTTTTCAATGATATACCTCTTGAATTTTTTCTTGTTCTGGTCATTATTTCTCATTACTGTTTATTAATTAGCCGAATATTTCGCACGAAGCTTGAAATTGTTATTTTACATTCAAATACGAATTTTTATGTATATGGAATTTCCAGTTTTGAAATTAACTGAAAAACAACATCTTGAACATATTTGCTGAACCTCTATTTTTATTATGCACATTAAGTAGGTACAATATTGGAGATCTGAACCTAATCTGAATATTTCAAGTTTACACAAAACGAGGGCTAAATGAACGGACCTCATCGTTTGAGAATATTCCTGCTCAAAATTCGAGAAATACATAAATTGTGACTATATGAGCGTATTGTTATGTATACGACTGTACGAGTTTTTGTTTGCTATGCCAACAGCTGGATAAATCTGAATCATATATGTTTGTTTGGATTGCAATTTATAACCAAACAACAATAAGGAAATATTAACAGTTGGGAAGAGTGTGATTTCTTGGACTAATACAATTTTCAGTCGGATTAGAGACATGGTTTTGTAATTTTAATCAGACAGCATACGTTTTTCTCATGTTTGTACGCAGACTGTTGGAAGGTTGAAGGGTTGAAGCTTGCCCTAACTGAAGCACACTTCTGTTGTTATCATGAGTGTTGAAAGTTCATTTTCTCGCGCTCAAGGATATATCGAGTTCAGTCAAACATTGGAGCTTCTCCATAACCATTTCTTCGATAGATCAACATTGGAGCAAATTGAAAGAAATGTACACATCCACCTGTTGAATGAACGAGAGCCATCACTACATTTGACGATCAAGCACGTACGGAGTGTCACATTTATCAATCAAATCTGATCCTGAAAGCAATGAAAGATGATTTGTTGGTATTTCCATCGCAAACCGTGATTTTCGAACGATTATTATGCTACGTTATTAATATAATTTGCGATTAATCATATCAACTGTAATCGGATGAATGAATGCCTTTTTCATCGTTCTTCTTAATATAAAGGGTGTTTGTTTAGAACTATAGAACTTTGAATTGCAATAAAACAACGATGGATTATTGGATTGACATGAATTTTATTTATCCCCAAGATAATCTTGTGTCATTACATTTTGAATATGATTTCTGGCATATGACCGCCACGGTTGGCTCGGATGTAGTCCAATCTGGACGTCCAATTTTCGATGACTTCTTCCAACATTTGTGGCCGTATATAAGCAATAACACGGCGAATGTTGTCTTCCAAATGGTCAAGGATTTGTGGCTTATCCGCATAGACTAATGACTTTACATATCCCCACAGAAAGTAGTCTAGCGGTGTTAAATCACAAGATCTTGGAGGCCAGTTCCCAGGTACAAAACGTGAAATTAGGCCGTCACCAAACGTGTCTTTCAATAAATCGATTGTGGCACGAGCTGTGTGACATGTTGCGCCGTCTTGTTGGAACCACAGCTCCTGGACATCATGGTTGTTCCATTCAGGAATGGAAAAGTTAGTAATTCTGGCTCTATACCGATCACTATTGACTGTAACGTTCTGGCCATCATCGTTTTTGAAGAAGTACGGACCAATGAATCCACCAGCCAATAAAGCGTCAGTTTTTCTGGATGTAACGGTGTTTCGACATACACTTGAGGATTAGCTCCACTTCAAATGCGGCCGTTTTGTTTATTGACGTAGCCATCCAACCAGAAGTGCGCTTCATCGCTAAACATAATTCGCTTATGAAAATCGGGAACACAATCTCATTTTGGGCCCATTGCACTATTTGCAAGCGATGTTCAGGCGTGAGTCTATTCATGATGAATTGCCAAACCAAACTGAGAATAAATCACTTGACAGCTGTTAAATCGGTCGCCATCTTGAACAGTAATGCCAACTTAAAGTTATATACCTCGAAAAAAAACACCCGTTACTTTCATGTGTGAAGTTTGTGCACTAATTTGAATTGCATTTGTAGAAAAACAAAGGAAAGAATATTCACTATGCAATTCAATCATACATTGAACACGACAGAATCACAACCCTAGGTTCAGAAAATGAAAATCAATTTCATATAAAAGGTGTTCTTTTATAATTAATAAATTGAATGGAAAATATGAATGTGTCAACAAAAAAAAACAGAATAGCTTCTTTCCAGAAGTCCGCTCTGGTGTGATATTGCTGCAGAATATTGGTTCCACAGCGTGATTCAAATATATATTTCTAGTATAACGCTCTCGCATATTCTATACAAAACAAGTTTTTTTTTCATCATATAGAATTTAATCAAGTTTGATATGAAATACATATTCACCGCAGCTATGTCTTCCTTATGGTGAATGGAAAGTTTTCGCTCAACGTCAATAAACTCGAGTCGTGACCATTTGCACTTTATTAATTTCCGAATGAATGCGCTCAACACTACGTGGCCCTTAGTTTATCAATTTTAACCAGGCACTCCCAGTTCCCTTCAAAATCTACCTATATATTTCATGATAGCTTCGTCTACTAAATTTGAGGTGGTCATAATATCAAATCGATAGGTTCACTGCCCTGGTGGAAAAACCGTGGTAAGTTTCAATTATGCCCGTCCACCCTTCCATCAACACGATAACTCTCGAACAGAAAAACCAAGAAAATAGAAATTTACAGGGTATCTCGCTTGTATTTATCAATTAACAAAATCAGACAAGTAGTTAAGTGAATATGGGCTTTCTTTCCGGATAATTTTAGAAATTAAAATTTTATATTTGTATGTGGAATAATAATTTCAAGTCTCATTCAAGATCTTATTTTGATCCTCTTAAAATTCAAGCATAATATTGTGAAGAATATACCTAATATATAAATCATAATATATTCGACCGAGTTGAGTTTTTGTATGTAAGTATTAAATAATATCGAATTTATTGCGAAATTCCGTTTTGATGACTTTTCAAAACCACAAAATTGAAGCAATATATTGAGAAAAGGAAATCTCAGTGACAAAAGAGATCGGACAGAGTTAAAAATAACAATTTCAAAGGAAATATACAGAAACAACAATATTTCATTGACAAGATATCTGACGTAGTCTGCGAAGACCAGTCGCCTCGTGTAAGTGGCGTGACGTCACACACTAGACGTATTATGAAATTATTCTTCCAAGCGCAATTTCAAAATCCCATAACTTTTTCATTTTTAGAGATATTTCAATGATTCTTCCACATTTTTGTTTCATTTCACTTAAATTTTTAGAATTAATCCTCAACTAAAAAATGAAAACTAGTCCATTGGATATTGCTCAAAAGTTTTGTTTGAGTTTTGGGAATGAGATATAAAATATATAGTTATTTGTTGAAACTTATTTATTATCATATAATATAAAATAGTGTGCGTTCAAAGAGAATTATTGGGATAAGTTTGTGATTGTTTTGAAAAACTAAGATTAGACTTGTACAATGTGTAGATAGCGAGCAGCCGATCACATGCTGAAAGATAGATGAAATGACATTTTATTCCTAAAAACCTACAAAAAGAGCATAAACCTGCTTTTCAGTGTAGTTTTAAATTGGTTATTAATCAAGTGTATAACTACGAAATTCAACAGCTGTGTTTTGAGTATAATATTTCATAACTAGGTCATTAAAATGATGTAGTAGATTGACGTATTCAATCAGTGCGTCGATGTAGTTCAAAACTGGGAAACCTCTCAAAACTTCCATTTTCCGGTGGATGCTAGGCCAATTTGAGACCATTACGAAATCCCAGCCATGTTACATAAACATTCCGCGAGTACGAAGGGCTTGTACGCACCGAAACGTTATACGAATTTCGGCATTAATTTCATCGATGCAAAACACAGCAACGTGTCGAAGCATATGTTGCCAGCCTAGACTCCAAACTTCTACGACCGACGCAAGCCAACTTATTCCGTCTTAAACTCTAATTAGGTCTCATATATATTGCTCTTTCATTTCCACTTACTTAACGTATTCATTGCTCAGAAATACTCCACTCTAGTGTCATTCTCCCTTCAGGAATTCGCGAACAGCTTGACTTGGTACGCGGTCTGGGGTAATTGTTAATGAGTAATTTTCTACAGCTTGTCGCTTTCGGTATGTACCAAAAGGAAAACTTACTTGATGATGACTAGGCAGAAAATTTATACTCGGAAATAGTAACCCTAACAAGGGGTTGAACTTTTCTGAACAAACTTCAAGAGTTAATGGCAGCTTCTTGCTTTTATACATGCTTTTTATCCATTCAAATATGTTTCCTGGCAACACCGTTTAGTCTTCTTAATGTATTTTTTTTTAATCCAAAACAAAGTCAAGGAATACATGTATTGTGATATTACATTATGTCTGACCATAAACTATTTATGGATTTCGTTGTAAAAATTGTGAATATATTATGATTTTTGAATGAATGTTTTTCACTGGTCCTTAGCTATGCTCTATAGTTTCTGTGAGGTCTAGTTGCATTTGCTTGTCATCCATTCTTCCTCTTAATCCATAAAGATATTGAAGAGGTTTAGGTACATTGGTTCCGTGTTCTCTCTTAGTCTGCACTCCTTGATCCTTAAGATCATAGGTTTGAACAGTAGCAGGACATAAACCTGCACATTCCTCGGTTTGAGTTGATGATGTTTTGCAATGAGATAGTTTGGCCAGCAAAAGAGCCTCTCTTTTGAGATCCCATATGTTATGTTTGTAGTTTAGTACGATATTCGAAGGTATGGGATGGTCCAAAGTTTGACATTCAACAGAAAAAGTTTCGGCTTCAACTTCTTCTTCTCACCATGATCTAACTCAATTATAGTTCAGCTAGCTGAATAAATATACTAACCGACAAAGAAACTGCAACACCTAAAAGGAGCTGTTCAAATTTCAAATTTTTTTGGTGAAACAAAGATAGTATAGCAATGAGTGAATGATTGAAATTTGGAGAAAAATAACGAAGGGTTCACAATTTTTAAAAAAAAATTGTTATTAATTTGTTTGTCCACCGCGATTACGTATACACTCCACAACAAGCCTCGACATCGATGCAATAAGATGGTATATTTCTTCTTGAGGAATACTATCTGTACAGTGCATCCCATTTTGGGTGAGACAGCCAGGTTTCTCGCTTGTTATTTAAGATAGAGCCTTGCGGTTTTAACGTTCCTGTCCTATTTTTTTTTTAAACTTAAGTTGGCCTAATCAGATTTTGCATAACTGTTTCCGTTCAAGAGATACAGGGCGATTTTGGAAATTGATACTTTTCGGACCCCTCCCTTACTCCGAAATTATTAGAAATAACGCTGAGCTAAAAACTACGTCTGAATCAAAATTCTGCGTAGAATCCAGTGGCGTACTCAATTTTTTTTCGGGGTATGGTTTTGAAGATTCAACACACACCTATATTTTTTTTAATGGAACACCCTGTATATTATTACTTTGTTGGATTCGTATTTTTTTTCCTTCAAAATGATGTATGATACTATGTAGGTAGTGTTTGATTCTCTCAGTCTTTACTTGTCGGTAATTCATCTTGATGATTAAAAAGTGAAATAACTTATTTCCGCTTTATATATTTATTTCCACAACAATTGTTGTGGAAATAAATATATAAAGCGTCAACATTCCAATGTTGACGATCTTTGCACCACTGTAATAGATGCTGGCAATGCTCAACCGTCAGAGGTAACACAGGATGGGGTCGATAATACTGTAGTCCAAAAAGACCTTATCTGGCGGTAAATCGTTCGAACAGTTACAGGATGGCCTTGTTCTCCTAATCACTCATCAGCCAAAGATCGAGTTGTCGCAAATCGGTCTCTAATGTACATGGGTCTTAGACGTCGATTTTGAACTTCATTCGTGCCCCTTCGACGTCCGGTGCCTACTCTTCTTCGATTTTGGGCATTATTCAACCACGCTTAACAACATCTCATAACAGTAGTTGGATTTCGGTTTGTACGGTTAGCGATTTCTCGAAATGACAACCCCGCCTCCCATAGATCAAATAATTCGACTTCTTCCAAATTCACTTAGCTGGTGATAAATTCCGCGTACACGTGCTTTAGGCATTTCAACAACAACTTAACATCGACTTTGGATCCCCATGTACTTCGATGCAGTAGCGTATATTCGTAATAGATAGAAAAGGTAGCACACAATTAAGAAGATATTTTCTATGATATATTCATATTTGTGAATAACTCATGGAAATAAATTTGAAATATGAAATTTGACTGCTTAGCGATGTTGAAGCCTTGAAGAAAAGATGAAAGGAACGATTTGTAGAGACTCTATAACTGAGATTCAAATGATTCTAGGATTCTAGGAAATGTAGAGAATTTCAAAACTCATATGAATTAAAGTGGAATATGCTATTTTTCTTAAATACTTCCAGGAAAAGAACGTTTGAAGCATCTGATGGTTCATTCATGGAAATAAATTTGAAATATGAAATTTGACTGCTTAGCGATGATGAAGCCTTGAAGAAAAGATGAAGGGAACTTTACAACTGATATTCAAATGATTTTAGGAAATGTGAAAAAATTCAGAACTCATACGAATTAAAATGAAATATGCTATTTTTTTTTAATACTTTCAGGAAAAGAACGTTCGAAGCATCTGAGGGTTCATTCATGGAAAAAGTTCATCAAAATCTGCTCATTCCTTTATATTAGTTTACAGTCTGATATTGCCTCACAGTATACATTTGGATTCCATCGAGTTTCCCCCATTCTTTCATTTTCTTGGTCTGAAATTTACCTAAATCACACATCTCTCCCCGTATCGTAGTTTGGGTCGGAACTTCGAAATTCGTATTGAATTTTCTACGAAAGGGAATGCCTCCATCAATGGTTTGTAAAAACAAGAGACTTCTTTCGTTGCCTGACTGCGGGTTCTACTTACTTCCAGAATGCGTTGTGAATAGCATTGCTAGTCCGTTTCCCTCATTGATTTTCCCCGTTTTTCAGAACAATAAAAGACTCAAGAATGCGTAAAACAACAAGTTCGGTCTTTGGACGATATTTTAAGGATGGTTCTACTCGGTGTTTTCTTTTCGTTTTTTAGTTCACTTCGAATGGAAATCCATTAGATGGGTTAAGATCAATGAAAAAGAAAGAACAGGAGTCTCTTAGAGAAAAAAAAACTGGTCAATATTGAACATCGATAGATAGGTAAGATAAGTGCTATAGAATGGCCTGATAGAACTCCAGATCTCACTCCTTTGGAGTTCATATTTAGGTCACTTAGTCACTTAGTCACTTTCTATATCCACATTCGTTCTTAATTTCAATATGCCTACAAATTTTTGTTAGCTTCTCTTCTGAATCATACATATCCCCAGATGTGTTAAAATGAGAGAACTCACCATCATTGTCACTTCGTGATTTTGTAACTCAGGAAATAACCTTACCGAAGTAGGATTATGATCTAGCACGTAAAACTGTTTATTGAACACTTCTGCAATATGAAGTTCAAGCGAATGGAACATGGAACGCACCCAAGTGAATTTATAGTCTCTGGAAACTCAAGAACAACTCTGTTGAGGAAACTTTCCCATCTCAGTATGCTGAACTATCAGCCATGTTTGTTCCGGTATATTCTACAAGCAGAGCACTATTTTTGTCTCATTAAAAATAAATTAAACGAAAAGTACTGAATAGTTTCGCACAAGTTTGTCAGATTATGTAATCTCTACTTATCTCCGGTGTGGTGATCTCAGTAAATATGACGAAAAGTTCTGTTTTCAAATAACTACAAATCCTTTCATTTACAAGAGACCCAATTAAAAATTGGTATGAATTCATCGTGAAATCGAATGCTCCAAACATAAAATCGAAAAAAAGCAGAATTCCCAATGCAATTCACCAAACCACATAACGGAATCATACATGAAGTTTAACGGTTCAACAAAAATCGATTTAGTTATACAAACATGAATATATCTTGCCTAATTTCCAGTTTATTAGTTCTATGAGCTGTGTATCAAAGCTATTACACGTTTCTATGTTCATAACACCGTTGTAAATTTAAATAAACGTTGAAAGTCTAGTGCTTTGCTCAATTTGTGATTTGATCATGGTCCTTAATAAATGTTGTTCTTTTATAGTCAATTAACTATGACGTATGTTCTACTGCAGAAATTATTTTTCGTTTTCTGACGTTAACGGTCTGCATGATTTTTATAACTATGTGATTTAATGTTGGTTTGTGGTAGGGCATTCTGAGCTTCAAGAGTATACCTTCATTCGTTTATGAGGGAGATATTCGAATGAGTTCATTAAGTCAGAGAAATTCACTGCATAATTGCGACAGTTTGACACATTTAAAATAGGTAATCTTAAATTACCTACCTAATCGTTCTTTATAGCAGCCACACTGAGAGAAGTGTTTATTTGATATTATCGAAAATGCATTATAGTTAATAAATCATTTATTAGATATATGGACAAACAAATATTAGTTTCATGGAAATAAATAATTTATTTGAAATCCCACCAATAATCATCTTTTATTATTACACTTCATTTATTTACGCATAACTTATATCAATAACGCTGAAGAAATATCCATTTGAAGGAAATAAATATAGTTGAGGTTAATATATCATTGAGTAATAATTAATAAACCTTATTTATATGTAATTTATATGTAATATGCTGAATAAAAAAAAATATTTCAATTCAGTAATGGTTAAAGTATTTCTTAGATAATTATTTTGGTTGTTACTATCAATCAATTGTTAGGGTCTGAAAAGAACCGTTTGCCAAATTAGGTAATTTTTTAGAGTTCATATTGAGGGTATCCGGGATTGAACCCTAGTCATCTTGATCGCATCTGTTTCCTCTAACCACTGTTCTGCCAACATCACTAAAAACTAAGCAGGTACAAACGATCTAAACCCAATATTCAGTACAGATGTGCTAAGCGGCGTTCAATAAGCCCATAGTAATACAGATTTTATTTTTAAAAGGGAAATTCAAATCAAATAAAAGTTCAGAGACAGATCCTTCAAGGAGATGCGCTTCTCTTTGAGGGATATGTCCTTAAACTTTTCCACAGATTTTATCACTAGAATTATGTTAGTTTGTTAATTATCCATAAATCCTAAATTCTGAGTGAATAAATTATTGAATTCTTGTAAGAGTTTATTTATAAATAGCAAATGTTCGTTAACTACCAGTTGAAAATTTGTTGATAATGAATTTATGTTATTTGTGGAATTAACGTAGGTTCATATAAATTATTTATAACCGAAATATATTAAATATTATCAAATACCTTTGGAAACAAATATTTCATTCTCTATTGGTAAATTTTCTTGAATGCATAATTTAACTCATAATGAATATATCAAATATAAATCTGCCGTAATAGTTGTGAATAAATAACCTCCAAATAAGTGCTTTATTAATAAAAAATATGGATTTCTCTCAGTGAAGTGCAGTGCATAAGTACCAAGAAATTGAATAATATAATAGGTCAGTTAAATAAGGAATCACGTGCATAATTCATTCAACTATCATTTTATACCGTCCTCAGAAAGAGTTCATAAATAAAACGATTAGATTCAATGATTTCCATTTGGTTGAATACTAAATTATGAAATGAGGTTTATTTTTATAACGATGTCATTACTGCAGGAATATGAATGGAAGTCTATTACTTTTCCATTACGTTCAAAGTTATTTTCGTCGAGAAACTTTATTGATGACAATTGGATTATTTCAAAAATAGGGACAATTTTCCGTTGTCAAATGATTCTTATTCGAACATAAAGTGGACTTCATTTAAACTTCCATTTTCTAATAACTAATTCATTTAACTGAATATTCATTTTTGTGGGATCGTTTCATTTTATTGCATTTTCTGTTATTTTCAGTCTTTTTTTCGTGATCGATAATTGTTAATGTATACAGTGCGTTAGGCTTCCATTGCTGCCAAACCTGACGTTTTAGTAATTTAATTGAAAAGCATTCCCTTTGTACTTTCAATGCTGCATCTCAGGAAATTATTTTCTAATATATACTACTCATTTGCTGAGTAATTTTATTTGGGAACACCCTGTATATTAGAAAATAATTTCCGGAGATGCAGAATTGAAAGTACAAAGGGAATGCTTTTCAACTAAATTTCTGAGACGTCCGGTTTTGCAGCAACGGAAGCCTAACGCACTATTGCAGGACCCTGTAGATGTTAACTCTGCCTATTTTCATTCTATCACCAAGAAATATTCTTGTTCGCTTAACAAGAGCAGTAAAAATGGTGACGATATGCAAAATTGATTTCAAATACGTATGGAAGCTCTTCATTTCGAATGCTTCATCGGTGAACCGCATTATGAAGATATGATTCTGTTTGAATATATGTGTAGATTTGATCCCATCCTAATGTACACAAATAGCCGATAAAACCAAATATTTATAGATATTTGTAGTAATCCGTTTAGTGCGAACACAAGGCAGGCAGTATACTAAACAAGCAGATATGGGAAAATACTGTGAATGATATCGGTGTTTTAGAGCTCTTGCATGAGATCCTTCGATGGGCCATTCTGCTAAAACACTCCTTTGAATGAATTGTCTTTTTTATTGAGCCAGTAACGGAGTAGTGCAATGAAATGGATGGACTGAAGGTAAGAATTCGTTCAATGGGATAAGCAAACTGATAATTTTTTTCGGGTTCTATTTCCTAACAGAAAAGAAACTCGATTTATATATTATTGTGAAGTTCATACCCTGATTCTTACTTCAAATGTTTGAGATATTCATTCCTTAATTATATTCCATGAAAGTGTGATGAGTCGGAAAAGGGAGGAGTTCAAAAGTACAAAATGAGAAATTATACTTGAAAATATTTATTACTTCAACACTTTCGATTGAACTCAGAGTTCATAAGATATACATATTTATGAGAGAGTTACTGGTACAGAAGGATGCTTTTTTACCGATTTGATAATTTGAATTGTCGGATTTTATAGTTTTCAAAATATGTAAACAAATACAAATGAAATAGTAATCAACTATATCAAAAATCGGAGTTTGTAATAAATCCAACTGCTTTATGAGTAAGATCAATATTTTAGCTTGATAGATCGAACATTGACATAACATTAACTAATATAATAATAATATAATATATTTATTGATCCCTTAAGACATACAAAATGCATAGGATAAGTCAATTGGAAAAAGAGAAAAATAAATTTTCTGAAACTAATTCTACAAACAAAAAACTTAATTAAGCTGTGACAACATACTTGTCATCCAGATACTCCTTAACATTATAATAACATTTGTTATGTAAAATACATTTGATAGTTTTTGTAAATTTTATTTTATTGAGCAACTTAACAGTATTAGGCAGATGATTGAATAATGTTATGGCCTGATATACTGGAATAATATATCTATATGCATAGTATAAGGAATGGAAAGGAGACAAAAAGTCTTGTCGAAAGCTAAAAATTAAAAATGAAGACGTAAAAACGTATTTGAAATTCTTGCATGTGGTTGAAAAAGATGGTTAATCAGAGGAACGTTTGAGAGTGTTTCACTCATCCTGAAAAGTGATGGGATCTGCAAAACGCTGAGGAGAGAGGAGGATTTGGCAGATCACGCGGAAGCCACGTGGTATAAACCCTGTTTAAAATTTATCTCTTGTTGTTTTATATTCATTTATGGCCCGAGTTGAATTGAAGGAGTTAAAAAGATTCCTCAAAACTCCCTATTGGCAATAGTCAACTGCTCCTTCATTTTCCCAAAGCAAGCTTCTAGGTTGCCATGTGGTGGTCTGTTTATTACACTTACTTGAAAATCCATGCTTCGCATTCAAATTTTCCTTCCATTGCGAGTTTCTTGCCATTTATTTTTTCGTAGGTTTTCCAGCCTTCTGAACGAATTCTTTCCACCCCTCATTTTTCCATTCATGAGCTTGGTAATCATCGATTCTCGCGAAAGGCTCTTCGCTTTTTCGATTTAAGAATTAATTTAGTTAGTGAGGAAAATTAATTTGAATTTTCCAGAATGTTAACGCATCTAAAAGGAAATGAGGTCGATTGATTCGAGATTAATTAAATTCAATTAATCTTTTTTCTCCATCGACAACTACGAAGTTTGATTTTTCCCGATTTGTGCTACCAAAGCTTTACGTTCCATCTTATGAATAATCGAAACAATTCTTGGAGAATTATTGAAGTAAATTTTTCGATCGAAATTCATTCTCAATTCTTGCTGTCCTTCAAGTCATTCATTCTATCGTCCATTATTTCTGAATGAAATGAGATTTTGACTCGAATCCGTGAATATCGAAAGAAATTAGTATTACCTTCAGAAAAAATTTACTTCAATTCGATTGAAAAACTTAATTTTGTGTTGAATTCTCAAATGTTGGAGTTGAATTCATGCCATCTTTCCTTCAAAGCCATTCACTTGCTTCAATTGACTGATTTATCAGGGATTAATGAATCCATTCTTGGATTAATTGAATTTGGTGACCTAATCTCAATCAAAGTCGTTTTTTTACGCCCATTTCATGAACAGATCCTTGCTTCCGCTATTTCTTTCCGAAATTCTAGGCTTTATTGTGAAAAACAGGTTATTCATTTATGATTCCAAGTATTGTCCATCGTTGGCCACTACTTTCTCCCTTCGGGCAGCGTACGAATCCGTACGAAAAAACTGGTCATCTTTCGAAGCGATCCACGAATCGATCCAATTTTTTTCTTCTTCATAAGACTGGAAGTGATGGTTAGTCAGGCTGTATGCCATTGATCGAAAAAAGTGATAGTCCGAAGGAGCAACGTCTGGAGAATTCGTCGGATGGGGTAAGTCTTCCCATTTCAACGTTGAGGTCGAGCATTGTCATGCATCATTTTATCATGTCTCTCGTTGCATTGTGGCCGTTTGCCTTTCATTTCCCAGCTCAAACGCATTAATTGCGTTCGATAACAATCGCATGTGATTGTTTTAGTCGGTTTTAACAACTCTTAATGCACTA
The DNA here is from genome assembly GCF_914767665.1 of Harmonia axyridis. Lineage (NCBI taxonomy): Eukaryota > Metazoa > Arthropoda > Insecta > Coleoptera > Coccinellidae > Harmonia > Harmonia axyridis. Next base: position 7,972,446 of record NC_059508.1, read on the forward strand.
CACCAAGCTAGTTCCACCAAATAGTGAGAATGACCTTGGAACCTTGAATATTCGATCGACGTGGAAGCATGGACAGTATATCCCATGATTTTCTGCGCTTGTGATTATCGTAATAAACTCATTGTTCGTCTTTAGACACAATGCGATGCAGAAACCCCTTCAGTCTTTACCTTACAAGCAGCTGTTCACAAGCAAACAAATGCCGTTCAACATATCTCGGCTTCAACTCGTACTGTGAACAATTTCCTTGTTTTTGAATCATTCCCATAACTTCCAGGCGTTTTGATAATGGCTTGTTGTGTCACTCCCAATGATCCCGCCAATTCTTGTTACGTTTGACACGAGTATTGATCAAATAATGGCTCCAATTCTGCATTTTCCAAACCTTCTCTCTTCGACTTCAAAACCACCGTTCTTGAAGCGTTGAAACCGCTTCTTTCTCTAATAGCGGCCACAGCATAGGTATCTGAGAGCATTCGAAGTGCCTCAGACACAGAGTTTCTCATATTGAAGCAGAAGAAGAATTTGGCTCGAAAGCTGACATGTTTAATCGAGAATAATGTCATGATGCAGACACAAATCGACTAATATGTCGATGGCGTTATGTTAACAAATCCCCAAGATTTAAAGCTACAGCCATCTATTACAAAGCAGCGAAAGCAAAGTTATACACCTAATATATATATATATATATATATATATATATATATATATATATATATATATATATATATATATATATATGTGAGCTCCAAGGGCGCAATTAGTGCATGAATGGACCTCTTCATATCTTTTTTCGATCTTATGAACATTTTTGATTCATTCGTCAATCAATGAGCTGTTCGTGATGTAAGATTGAAGAGTTAATTCATTCTTCTATTGTCAATTTGGAAGGAAAACGACTAAAAATCATGTGAATTTCTGATGCAAAGAGGTGTATCTCTGCCCCGACAATATCTATTGCCTGAAACCCCCGTCAAGTTTTTGTTGAAGCACCCTTTGTACATGAATCGCATATGTGAACTGAATTTTAATCCTGTGACAAATCAATCGAGAGGTTTGTCCTCAGAATATGTATTGGAACATTTCCGTGATTTCAAAGCAATTCTCATCCTACCATTACTGAAGCTGAATACTTGCCGAGATGTACATATAAATCGAACTCTATCAGTTCGTCAGTTCAACAAGCGATATTCCGCTGTTGAAAATAGTCCTACATCAAGACATGGCTGATAAAGGCTATGAATCACAAGCCAACACTTGGTTTTTGCAAGCACGTCCCGATGCATGAGTAGGGAACGAGGAAAAATCCAACAGGATAATCTGAAATCAGGAAAATGCCATGAGGATTACGTCCCGAATATATATATCTGAAAGTTTTGGTCGAGTATGTCCCACAGAGTTTGGACGTTTGAGGTTATCGATAACCCTTTTCGGTTTCCTAATTTCACGTTATCCGAATTTGAAACTTGGAAATTCCTGATAATAAAATTCTTTCACGCAACTCATGTTGATCTATACCAACTGACAAAAAAACTGCAACACCCAGAAGGAGCTGTACAAGTTTTAAATTCTTCTTGGTAAAACATAGATAGTATAGCAAGGTGATTGAAATTTGTAGAAAAAAAACGAAGGGTTTACAATATTTTCTATACATTTGTTGATAATGTGTTTATCCACCGCGATAATCTATACACTCCCCGACACGTCTAGGCATTGATGCAATAAGATGGTCTATTTTTTCTTGAGGGATACTATCCCAAGCTACCTGTAATTCATGTCTCAGAGCCTCCAAAGTCCGTGGGGACTGGGGTGAATTCCCGAGCCTTCTAACCATGATATTCTAAACATTCTCTATGAGCGAATGATCGGGGAATCTGGGTGGCTATGGCGAAAAATTTACATGGGTTGCGTCGCGAAAGTTTAAACTAACTCTGGAGACATGAAGTCGGGCATAATCTTGCTGAAATATTAAATTCTCGAGCCGCTCAAGGTGAGGGAGAACATACGGCTCCACTATTTCTTGAAGGTAACGCAGCGCTGTCGTACCACCTTGAGTAAAAACTAAAAGTGACCTACTTGCATGTGCAATAGCACCCCATACCCTAACGCCTACTGTCCGGTGTACATGACGCTCAGCATCAAACTGAAGTGCACGTCTTTCTCCCTGTCTAACCCTTCTGCGGCCATCTTGTGCACCCAAGGTGAATCGAGATTCATCAAAACAGACGACCTGATGCCATTCCACATTCCAGTGTTGACGTTCTCTGTAATCGTTGCCTCCACTATCTCTCGAAGGTACTCTTCTTCGATTTTGAGCATTATCAAACCACGCTTGACAACATCTCATAACATTAATTGGATTTCTTTTCGTAGGTACCAATTATTCGACCTCTTCCAAATTCACATAGCTGGCGATAAATTCTGCGTACACGTGCTCTAGGCATTTTAACAACAACTAAAGATCGACTTTGGATTTCGTCGAACTGGTGGTTTGTTGTCAAATTTCAAAAAAAACTGGCAAAAAACGATTACAATATTTAAGTAACAAAAATTGTTCAAATGAAAAAACTTTCATGATTTTTTTTTCCAAATTTAATCATTTACTCCTTGCTGTGCTATCTATGTTTTAACAAAAAAATTTCAAATTGAATCAGCATCTTCTGGGTGTTGCAGTTTCTTTGTCAGTTAGTATATAAAATGAGATACTGTTTTAGTAACCACACTTCAATCTAACGAATCTGCGTTTAGCGTACGTTTCGACAATTAAATCTTCATCTTCAGAAACTGAAAGTTAAGAAACCAATATGCTCTTCATATTGAATAGCTCTCATAGCCTAATTAATTCATCATAATGAAAATCCATCGAGACTAAAGACTCAATACGTGTGAAATTCGATTCATTAACTTAATTGAGTACCAACCAATTATTATATACATTGAAATAATACCATATTCGATATACAGGCGAAACATTAAACTAGCATGATGCATTCGCTTAGTTGGCCTATTTCGTAGGACCATATTATGAAAACTAATGAGCATCATACAATATCCTATTTATAATTCACAAATTACTCATTCATTAAAGCTCGTATGATGACATTTTTGTTTTCCAATATCCCTATATCAACAGGTCTGTGAAGTTTACAAGAAATTAATCATTAATTTATATATTAACACATGGATGTCAAGATCGAACATATGAACTGAAATATTTGCATTTTAATTGACATATTTTCCTTCTAAAATATGAATTTCATCGACGAATAGGTACCATAGAATAATATTGCAATTGGAAACTATTTTTTGTATCCCCAAAGTGATCACAGAGCTTCCTATATCTCTTGGGGGAAAAAGGGTTAGAGAGAAATCAATATATTGATTGTATCAGTGAATTTGTACCACAGAATCGGTCTGTAATCAAGGCCATTTTCCTTCAGCTAATCACTAGCCAATTTCAGGTGTTTTACCTGTATTCAACTCCATTATCAGATATCCTAAATGATAAAGCAGTATCTCATCTTCAAATTGCAGATATTTCCTATTTTATAATTTTACAAACACTTTATTTTTCCTCAGTCATCATTACTTTTCATCGAAGTCTCCATTTTATATTATCTATCTATGGAAATCATCTCGCTGAAATGAGGGTAGCTTTGCATCCACTGCATTTTCAAAGATGATAAGAATGACCATAGAAACTCGAAAAACCTTAGTCGTAACTAAATTAATAACCTGAAAGCACAAACTTGATTATCTACGAAAAAGTAATGATCTTCGAACTGAAACTACAAATCATTCCACAGAAATTTCGTTCACATTAGACGCACAGATTGTTATTCACTTTTTTGACGTTTATTAAAATTAATTCAGTCGTAAACGTCTGCTCTTGTGATTTTATTGAGAAAATCGACGTATAATGATGGAAGACGTAGGTATTTTGATTTCTCAAATATTTCCACAAAATTCTTTCAGCCCTTCGTAATAATATTTTTAGATTTATCAGTTTTTTCCGAGAATAATGAGAAAGATTGATGTGGCTTTTCCTTTGTTGTCGATTCGAATGAAAAGAACGCCTAATCGGATTAAATGAAAATCCTTTCGTTTGAAACAAGTTAAGAACCACTAATTATATGTTTTTCATTGTTACAAAGTGGTAATTATAAATAATACTATTACCCAACCATTTTAATTGAAATCGCAAAATCTTCGATCAACTGAAACAAACCTCAAACCATCCCACTTCTATGTCCAACACACAGATCGTTACTTACTCTGTGTCTGACATACATGTACCTAAATTAATTCAGACGTAGACGTCAGGTTTGATGATTATATTGATAAAATTCACGTTTTGTGATGAGAAACGTTCGTATTTTGCTATCCCAAATGTTTTCATAACATTGTTCCATAATGATATTTTCAGGTATTTAGAGAAATTATTAAATTGAATTGAATCTCTTGTTGGTTTGCATGAGACGAACCAATAATCTGAATAACTAAAAATTTGTTGCTGAAATCGAGGTAAGACGTATTTTTATACATTTTTCTTTGTTATTTGGAAATAATAATACTCAATATTTATAATTCAAATTATATTATCAACAATAGCCCAATACAAACCACAGAAATTTCTCTTACATCTAACGCACAGATTTTTATTTACTATCTGACGTTTATTGAAATTAATTGGGACGTAGTTGAGAGGTTTGCTGGTTTTTATTGATAAAATCGACGTAAAGTGATGAACAACTTAGGTATTCTGCTTTCCTGAATATTTCCACATTATTTTAGTAATATTCCATAATGACATTTCCAGATTTTTGAATTTATTACCGAGAAACTTATTGAATGGTTAAATCTTTTACTGTTGAATCGAATGAAATGAACCAAATAGCTAATTTAACAAGGATATATGTACTTGACTCAACGAAGGTAAGAGTTATTATATGTTTCCCACAGTATTGATTCATTGATTGAAAACTCAGTAATCATAATTTGAACGATGATTTCATCGTGAAATATAAGAATTTACTTCAGAAACAAGTATTCTGATAAGCTCTTGTTTCCATTCGATGTTCCTTTCATGAGATATCAAAGAAAATTCTAAAGAAGCGTATGAGAGAAATATATCCAAGAAATTTTTGGATTTATTGCACATATCAACAATTCAAAAACGATGAATCAGCTGATAATATATAAGAATTCTCTATGATCGAAGCAACACCAAATGTTCATTCAACTCATGTATTCGTTTATAATGAAAATTATATAATACAATACGTACCTATCTCAACATCAGTTTATGCTCTAATAAAGAATTCTTTCATTTTATCAGAACTGAGGTCAACGAAAAAATATTATAACCAACATTGCATACTAAAGTAGCGATTAATAATTTCCAACATTAAAATGCCAGCAAAGTAGGTTGAATAAACTATCAAGCTACTATATTAATGAGAACGATCGATGATTTAGTTTTTCTACTTTTCAACTTCAACAGGATAAAATATTGTTTGTTTTGAATTGTTAGTTTTCACCGTCGAACTCATTCTCAATTGAAATAATACACTGTTCGATAGAAAAATATTCAGTCATTCAGAATGCTAACAATGCGAATAAGTATAAAAAAACTGGAATATGTGTATGAGAAAGTAGTTGAAAATGAGACCGTTTAATAGAATATTTTTTTGATTCGGTTCCTTTCTTATTAGGTCCTTCATCAGGATCTTACTTCGTATTCAGGTGATCGATTACCTTCAGATGTATAGCAGAATGAAAATATCATATAAATAATAATTATTATAACATATAAAGTCCTGACCCCACATGGTCAAAAAATTTTCAGAATATTCAAGAAAAAGTATTTCGTGGGTAATTAGTATTCGAAGACGTTGACAGAGCTAAAATAGGTATTTTATATGGCTATTCCCAAAATTTATCCACATGTTCTATGAAATATTAGTCCTCAAACGCTCCGATATAGTTCTGTTAGAGTCTGCCATGTTTTTTCCATTGAAACATCCGAAACTCTGAAAGGAAATATGATAAGAATATTCTGCTTTCTCCTTCATGAACTTCTTCAAGGTTGGCATGGGTATTTTATCTCCCAGTCATCGATTCCTACCGAATGAAACTGACCTGAAACAAGACTTCCGAAAAAAATCAGCCAATTATTCGAATTCCTCTCTATTCTGGAGAAAATGAGGGTTCCCGAACAGGCGAAATACGCCTTTGGTTCATTCGATCCACCTTGTGATGACGTTTGCTCAGCAGTCTCATGAATTGAGTTTCATTCGAACTTTGGCTGCTCATCTCCAGGGCACAATTCGTAATGGAGATCTTGTTACTGTTTAATCTAAGGCTTCAGACCATACGTCCTTACCAAAAACTACCTTAACAACAATCAACTTTTTCGATCACGTCAACCACGAACAGATATTAATTTGATTAGGCATTTTAAAGTTGAAACCCCCTTGCCAATTTCATCGATTTGCACTAAGGCTCCTAAAGAACCTAAAGAAATGGGGCACAAAATATACTGATCTACAAGAGTTAGGGATTACGTATTCAATCGTTTTGAAAAGTATGTAAGCTTCGAGAAAATCGCTGTAAAATCATTTACAACTCAATAACAACTTGAATCGATCCAATTAAAATCAGTATGAAACATAACGTCAATCTGGTCGCCTTTTTTCTGAAGTTTGGTTTTTTGCATATGCTTCATTAATGTTCTTATTTTGAAATGGAGTCAGTTTATCAACGGCAGGTTGTTGTAGCGGAGAGGCTCCAAGTCAGACAAAGTGTGATATCTCGACTTTAGAATAGGTTCAGGGTGACAAGTTCCGTGTTGGAAAGACCAAGGCTTGGTGGGCGACGAAAAACAACACCTGCTCAGGATCGTTTCATCACCGTTTCGGCGAGAAGAAACCGTGTGAATGCTACGGAATACTCTTCAAAATGCAGATGGGGTCCAAGTTTCCATCGAAACCATCAGACGGCGTTTGAGAGATGTGAATCTAGGTCCATTAAGAGGAGTTCCATTAACACGTGACCATAAGCATCGAAGACTGGAATGGGCAAGGCAACATATCAATTGGAACGATCATTGGCGTAGTGTGCTTTTCACTGATGAATCCAGATATGGACTATTTCTAGATTCTCGAAGAATAAGGGTATGAACAATCCCACGCATACCCCGTAATCGTCGCTATGTCTAAGAAGTTCATCCATTCCGAGGGGGTGGTGTTATGATATGGTTTGGGATATGTTTCAACGGGCGTACAGATCTACACATTTGTCCTGGGAATATGACCGCCTCACACTATAGGGAGCATGTCATCGACAATGTTGTGCCAAATTTTCACGCTACTATTGGTGAAACTTTTCAATTTCTAGACGATAACACTAGACCGCACCGTGCAGCCATAGTTGAGAATGCGCGCAAAGAGCTTGGTATTCCACATTTACCAATACCTCCGCACTCACCAAATTTGAATTGCATAGAACATGCGTGGGATATGCTCCAAAAAAGATTAGATAATCATCAACCTACCCCAGAATCTTTAAATGATCTGAGAGAGCTTCTGCCCCGTTCATGGAACCAAATTCCTGAAGAAATGTTCAACAACCTCGTGTATGTAATGCCCGTGGAGGCCATACATTGTATTGATAGTCTTAAAATGCTTGAATTCTCTGAAAATAAAATGTCGTTATTTTACTCGATTTTTCTTAACCACCCTGAAATTAATTTCATTTTCTGCAACTCGAAATCATATTAATATGGATTTTCATCACAAAAATCTCATTTAAACTATAATTTTTCGCAATTTGAGTCAATATCCCTAACTCATGTGGAGCAGTTTATTATTTCCATGAAGAAACGATTTTTTATTAAGCTGGACGCGAAACATTTTGAACGTTTCTGGAAAATTAGCGATTGCAAACGACGAACTATCCAGATCGAAGTAATAATGGTCATTCGAAAAATCACTATCCCCTAGTGGAAAAAATATCAAAATGAATTGGCTGTTGTTTTCCCTGATGGATTCGTGATTGATTCCATGCAGCGTCGAAGTATACAATTAAAAGCTTCCGAGGTCATCACTACCAACAGTAGTCGGTTTTGAAGTTCCGGCAATCATTATTTTGAACTGGAGTCCTGTTACTGAAAATAATTGAACCGATACATTTCCTGTTGTGGGCTGAACCCGATGGTTTTCCACTCATCATTCATTCGGGAAAACGGCAAATCTCAATTATATCCTTCCTCCAGGTTTTCCGAGAAAAAAATGTTTGAGAAATCGAATATTTCTATAATGAATACTATTCAATCGAATACTTTTATCTTTATTCTTCAGAATTGATCTCAGGAATATTCGTCTAACTATTCGTTTTTTGAATATTTTATTTTCCCAATCAAATCTGCTTCAAAATGTCAGGAAAGAACTCCAGATCTCACCCCTTTATTTTATCTTGTTCTGTTTTAATATCGATATGCACTGTGTCCGTAAAGTATGGAACAAATTCATTTTTAGCTCAACAGACCATTTTAAGAAATAATCCTGAAACACGTCGATTTTTTATTTCAATTTACCGTATTTTGAAATGATAATTCAATATACATGGTGAATTACTTTCGAGTAATGACGTCACCGTCATTTTTTTCAAATGGAGCACCCCCATTTCGTCTCAATTTTCTGATTACTCTAGTTGAGCTGATTCCAAAAATGTATCACATGCTGATTTCAATTGGTAGAGGGTGGACAAAAATACAATAGTTTTGTGTGTGCTCATAAAGTAACGCGTAATATTCTTTATTAGTCAAATAACAATATTATCAAAAATACTCATTGTCTAGCGGCAATTGCTATGTATGTAACACCCTGTAGTTTGTTACATTTTTAGATTAATAAAAATGAGCTGTTTCCAAACATGTTTGATACTTGTGGTCTAGCAGACAGAATATGAAAGAAATTATTTCTTATCACTTTAAAAAAAACATAGTCATCTAATTTTTTGTGAAATGTTATTATTTATTTAGTAATTTATTGATGTTCAATGACAGTTTAGTAGGTACTACAATATTTTTGGTATTCGTGAATGTTTTAATTATGGCTTAGATTTAATTTATTATTTTTGTCCACTTTGTGCTAATTGAAATCAACATGTGATTCATTTTTTTAAATCAGCTCAGCTAGAGTAATCGGAAAATTTAGACAAAATGGGGGTGTTCCTTTTAAAAAAATGACGGTGACGTCATTACTCGAAAGTAATTCACCCTATTTATTAGATTATTATTTTAAAATGTGGTAAATTGAAATGAAAAATCGACGTGTTTCAGGATTATTTCTTAAAATGGTCTGTTCAGCTAAAAATGAATTTGTTCCATACTTTACGGACATTAATGACTTGATTCGTGGGATGCCTAGGCGTATAATTGATTGAAAGAATCATTGGTTATACGGACTATTGAATTCTATTCAATTGTGGAATAACTATAATTAATCAAAAATGAATAATCGATAGATTCAGATTTTTTCTCATTTTTCCTATTTTGTCTCATCCCGCATATCTGCTGAAGCCTGAGGACAGTCCATTCTGCAGTCGTTGTAGGGTTACTAACACAGTTGAACACATTCTCTCAGATTGTAAACAATATGAAGGTACGAGATCAGCCTTTTTGTGGGAAAAAAGCTTAAAAGCGATACTTTCGGAGGAAAATGCTTCACCCTTGATGGCATTCCTTAGAGATATAGGTATTCTAAAAAAAAGTCTAGTCATTGACACTTTTGTGATAATTTTGTTTGTTTCCTCATTCGTTTGTTTTTTTTTATATATTGTCATCTACATTTATGTCTATACCGTACTAGTATACCAAAGATGTTTACCCTTGTGTATATATATATATGTATGTATATATGTGTGTATATGTACCCATTTGTGCGTAAGTGTATTTTTTTTAAGTCTGAGATAAGTACTAATGGTGCTTAATGGTCTATGATGCCTACGCACCAATAAATAAAATTTCTCTCTCTCTCTCTATCTCTCTATTTCTCTCTCTCATCCTGCATAAAGCATAGAGTAACAAACAAAGACTTTTGAGAAACCTATGGGGGCCAAGACTTTTGACGATGTGTTGTATTCGGCAGTGTCTCAGAAAGCACCTGCACATGCACCGCATGTATCAAACAGGATCATGAATTGAATCTGAACGTAGCACAAAGAATGCCGAAAATTCGATTTCTCACGTGCAGGGCCACCTGCAGAAAGAGAAAATCCTCCCAGCTAAGGACTCCGTATCTTCTGTTTGCATTCTGGTGCACTTTTGGGGATGGAGCAACGCTTGTTGAAACGATGGAGCTATATCGTATACGTGTCTTGTGTTCCATGAATAAATTCGCGGAAAATCGACTATGGAAATCTTTAGACCATTTTCCCTTGAACGAAGTTTTATGAGCTCGCAAAATTCCAACATGGAAAGAATGTAGAATTATGAGCCTTCTCCATATGCCGGCGAACATTTTGCAATAAAACCGTATTCTGGTTATTCTGACAATTCTATAACCGGAACGTGGCCTATGTGAAATTGTTGAATTTCCTTGGAAGTTCGGAGAATACCGAAGTTTGAGAGAACTGAGTGCATTATCGATGAAATTATTGCGAAATTTTCATCGATTTGGATTCTCACAATAGAAGAGTGTGCAGATGTTCATAGATTCGACTGAATCTTATACTAGGAGAGAATGTTATATTTCATTACTATTAGTTGATACTCCAAACTCCATGGGCGTAGGAATGGGGGTACTGGGGGTAATTACCACCCTAATATTTTCAAAATATAAAATTTTAGAAATCTCGCAAAGACGAAGAACGAAAATTTCTTCATGAAATGAATCAATAATAATCATTTTACTTTCCTCCGAAATAGACACGTCAGTAAAAAATCGAACCCCTTGACGGTTTATGAGTTTATTATCGCTTTCAAGATGAGTACTTTTATTGCCTTACGAGCTCTTCTTTTTCCGAGGTTTATTATTTTCCTTCATCTAACCGCTTTTTCGGTATCGCCCCTTATTCGCCATCTGTAATTTTTGCATTCGTCATCAGTATACATTTACTTGTTGTTTTCGGTTTTTTGTAACATTCTCGTCAAAACATTTCAATATAGAGGTGGTTATCAAAGAACTGAACTGGGTAATTCGCATCGAAAAATTCTCTGGGCGTATTGTACAATTTATTGTGTTTCATTCAAATTGCAATTTTTTTGTGAAGACATCAGATTTGAATTGACTATATCTACAGGGTGTTCCTAAATTGGAGGTACAAATGAAAATGACAGATTTCTCGGATCATTTCAAGAATAATAGTCCTATAACATGAGTCTGCAAATGCTTTGTTTTTGAGATACAGATGTTAAAGTTCAAGTTTTTTCTCATAGCACCTTCCTTTCACAAAATATTCAACTGGAATTGGCATAGATATTCCAATTTAAAGTGTGATCCCATTTTTGTGATATCCTAATTTTGAAGCCAAATCTACAGGGTGAATTTTTTCTGCAAGGGTTTTCGCTTCTTTCCTCCCGAATTATTTTTTGTGGACCGCTGGTAGTCCAAAAAAATTCAAGAAAAAACTCTGGTTCAGTTCTACACTTTTTTGTTTGTTGTAGTTTTGTCGTATATGCAATCGATTTCGAGAAAAAAATTCAAACAGCTCTCTATAGTTTTTCTCAGGAAAATCCAAATTATTATAAAGATCCAGTTAGTTAGCTATGATAAATAAATAAATTATAAGTTTTGGTACTTATCTATCAACTCTGTAGCGAAGATAAATACAGATTCGACTACAAAAAACACACTGTATCACGAAAACAAAGCGTTTGCGGGCTCATGTTCATGGGACATTTTATTTTTAAAATTATTCAAGGAATCTCTCATTTTCCTTCGATACTTCAATTCAGGAACACCTTGTATAAGATAAGAACAATCGAATTGGTCAAAAAAAAAATTATTTCGAGTAGTTTGGTTCAAACTTCGATATCAAACCTCTTTCTCCAACATTATAGATATGAGTAAACAACGTCGTCGAAAAAATGTTTTCGATTACCCCCACCCAAAAAAAAGATCTACGCCCTTGCCAAACTCTCTTATGACGGATTCATTTATTATCTGACAAATTTGTGAAGTAGAAAGCAGTTTTGCCAACCAACATTTTCCAATGCAAATATCGTATAACTGTTTTCATGGAAATATTTCATTAATTTCAATCACGCCAATTTACAATTTCCAAGCTCCTTATAGCTTGAAAACAGTTGAACTTATGAGGTTGGAGTTTCTCAAATAGCGGGCCGAAAAATGTGCCATTCATTTTTTTCTAGTTCAAAGGGATTCTGAGATCGCTCACTAGACAACAAATTTGGGACACCCGATACTTATGCAGGGTGTTCCTAAATTGGAGGTACAAAGGAAAATGAGAGATTCCTTGGATGATTTTAAGGAAAAATCCTTTAAACCGCAAACGCTTTGTTTTCGAGATACAGGGTGTTTCTTGTAGTCCTACTTCATTATGATGATTTTACCAGTTTATTTAAGGGGTTTAACGGAGTAACCTCGGCTAGACTTTGTCCCTATAATTGCCAAAAATAAAAACTCTATCAGTAATTGAGTAAGATAGAGTAAATATGGACCAAAACTTCTGAATAATTCATTCATTACAGCTTACTTACTGGATGTATATGATAATTAGGATTTTCCTGAGGATTACTAGAGAACTGTTTGAAATTTTTTTCCTCTGAATCGGTAGCATATCCAAAAAAGATACAAACAAACAAAAAATATACTATTTGACCAAAGTTTCTCTTAAATTTTTCTAATTTGCCAGTTGTCCACCAAAAAAAGTTCTGGAGGAATGAAGTGGGCATTATTCCAGAAATAATATCACCCTGTAGATTTGTTTACAAAATTACCATAGCACATTATGAAACTTCAGATTGAAATATCTATGCCAAATCGTAGTTGAATATCTTGTGAAGGGATGATTTTATGGGAAAAAAACTTTAAAAAACATCAAACTTCAGGACCCTGTACAACAAAAGCTTTTTCCTAAAATGATCCGAGAAATAATGCATTTTCGTTTGTACATTTGGGAATATCCTGTATATTCCCGCTCTAGAGAAGATCGATAGAAACATTGTGAATGTCTGTCTGTCGGTTCCATCAGAAAGTGAACTCAACGCCATGATCGTCCAACGATTCGGAAGTGACGGAACCCTTTCAGGAATAATTTTAATCATACACGCCTACCCTCAGAATTAAGCTATTTCATTAACATCAACGCCCAAACGCTTCAGAGATCTTCCTTCCAAGAGCAGGTGCTAGGCAAAGAGTACATAATATATCTACGATGTGGTAATTTCAACTTACACAATGTGTGAGCTCCACTGAATTCATTGTTGTCTGTAATCTGTCCAAAGTAGGTTTTGTATGATGTCGCAAAAATTTCAAGTCGAATTTCGTATTATGAGAATTCCACTAAATGACGCAAAATATAAAATTCCATAGTAGTCCTATGTTTGAGAGTTGAAATGCAATTTCGTTGAGAATTTTTCTCCTTGTGTTTGACTTTTTTCTGAAAGTATTCAACCTTGCTTATTCAATGCGGTTCGGTGAGTGAATTAGATTTTCAATGTAAGAGAATTTAAAGAATGCGAATGTAGTAGAAGAAATGAAGCATTTCTTCGAAAACCCACTTTCTGTAATGATATTTGCTTGGAAAACATCTAACACAAATTCTATTTGTCAATAATAGTAATAACAGTAATATATTTAATTTTTGATTCGAAAATGCATTACGAATTCAAACAAATGAGACCTTTCATCACTCACTCATCAAATTATTTAACAACTAAATCAAACCAATTATAGCAGAATCAAAATTACAATTTAATATTGAATTTAACATTCAAATGAAATGCACTTCATTAGATTTATTCTGACAATGGAAAATTTGTCTTTGGTATTAGCAAATGGAATCAAATATGCTGCAAATGAAATTCTCTCTGAAATTCTCATTAGACGAGATGTTGAATAACTCTAATTTCATTCGAATGTAATGCTTGTTCAAATAGAACAATAACTAAATGAATACCTATATGTGCAATGATATTTTATTGAAGCCTGAAAATATACCAGTCTTTTTTTCAACGAACAATAGATTTCATGATTTTTATGACAAAAGGGAAAAAACCAGAAATCCTTGAAATACCATTGATATTTGTATTAATCGGATATCATCCGCTATCAATGCTTTGTCTGGATGAGCCATTGCTTCAAAGCATGTTTCCTATTCCACCGAATTCGAATTAAAAAAAAATTGTTGAATTCGCATAAAAAATCGTTGCTGTTTAACCTCATTCAGTTATTTATTCATTTCATGTTGGGATGTGAACGAACTAATGGAAAAATTCATTTGATTCCAGAAAAAAAACATTAGAAACTATCATCGAGAACCTTTTCAGACTCAAAATACCTACCTACATCTCTCATATCGACGAAAACTGACCAACTGAACCATTCGTTAAAAATAATGTCGAGTATCCCAGTCTCCTACTTGGAATATTGGTATCCAATTGTCATTCAAGCTCACACTAATATTTACCATTCAAAAATATGAAAATGAATGGGGTGTATTTCATTTTCCTACCATCTTCCAGTTGTCATATTGAAATATGAAGCCCCAGAGTGGAAAGCTATGCATCTATCCAATGAAGGCGTTTTTATTATCTTAAAACTACATTTTGAACAATTTCAATGCGGTTAATATTTGACCAATTGAAAAGTCCCCGGTCTGATACACAGATAGAGGTGCTAGTATTAAATCCATAAGATTTTTTTTAGGTTCTAACTAAAAATCATATGGATTCAATAGTAGCAATGAAGTGAAGTTGATCGAAATGGCAGACATTGTGAAGATATCATCTGAACGTCTACATCATATCATTCACGAATATTTGTACATAAGAAAGCTATATGCAAAATGGGTGCCGCGCGAACACACAATCGATCAAAAGCAACGTGTCAATGATTCTGAGCAGTGTTTAAGTGCAATAAACCTGAATTTTTGCGTCGATATGTAACAATGGATGAAACACAGCTTCATCATTTCACTCCGGAGTCCAAACGACAGTCAGCTGAGTGGACTGCACACGATGAACCTAATCTAAAGCGGGGAAAAATACAACAGACAGCTGGCAAGATTATGGCATCGGTAACCTGGGATGTGCAAGATGTAATATTCATTGATTACCTCCAAAAGGGCCAGACCATCAATAGCGATTTTTATATAGCGTTATTAGATCGTTTGAAGGATGAAATCGTTAAAAAGAAGAATAAAATGGTGCTGTTTCATCAAAACAATGCGCCGTGTCACAAATCAATGGGAACAATGGCAAAATTGCATGAATTGGGTTTCGAATTGCTTGATCCATCGTATTCGCCAGATCTGGCCCCTAGCGACTTTTTCCTGTTCTCAGACCTCAAAAGAATACTCGCTGGAAAGAAATTTAGCTCCAATGAAGAAGTAATCGCCGAAACTGAGGTCTATTTTGAAGCGAATGACAAATCGTACTACAAAAATGGTATCGAAAAGTTGAAAGATCACTATAATCGATGTATCGCCCTCGGAGGCAACTATGTTGAATCAAAATCGAATTTTTCACAAAAAAATGTGTTCTATTATGGAAGACCGGGGACTTTCAAATTGGCCTGTTATATGTAGCAAGATGTAGAAGATGAACTTAATTAATTTGAAGGATTATATAGCAGAAGACAACTGTGCTAAAAATTAAATCTAGAAGATGCCCGCATTCTCCAATTGGTTACTGATGAATCAAATCATCATGAAACGATTTCAATATTCGTTATTATTTCGGAAATAAGACCAAGTCCAGCAACAAGATGAATAGCTGTTATAATATAGAAACAGGAAATGTAATGGGCCACAGCTTAAAGTCATTCACATGCATTCAAATTTATCGCTGTTGCAAATCCGTTTAGAAAATATTGCCAGGTTCGGCCACAACCAGAATGTTTTCGAATATTTCATCGTAATTACCATAATCCCATATCAGTATACCTACTGAATAGCCGTTTTGATTTTCCTCTGAATTGTTATTCCTGAAAATTGACATAAGGATCTTCTGAAATTCCTGGACTAAATTCCTAATATTCATTTCGGAGAGGAATTCATATACAATTATGCTGAATTGATTTCAATATGAATCCTCATTCAAACACAACTCCGTTGAATAATTCTTGTTGATTATTTGTTTGTTGATATTCCATTTCGAATTGAATTATTATTTAGTTAATTTTCGAATATCTACTGAAATGCCTCAATTTATTTTGTTGATATTTAATTTACAATTGTATTAGTTGATAATTTTTGAATATCTACTAGCATTGCGTTATATGGTGAAATATACACTGTGTCCAAGTATGGAACAAATTCATTTTTAGCTAAACAGACCATTTTAAGAAATAATTCTGAAACACGTCGATTTTCGATTTTAATTTACCGTATTCTAAAATTATAATCTAATATACAGGGTGAATTACTTTCGAGTAATGACGTCACCTTCATTTTTTTAAATGGAACACCTCCATTTTGTCTCAATTTTCGGATTACTCTAGCTGAGCTGATTCCACAAATGTATCACATGTTGATTTCAATCGGTACAGGGTGGACAAAAATACAATAGTTTTGTGTGTGCTCATAAAGTAACGCGTAACATTCATTATTAATTAAATTACCAATATTATCAAAAATACTTATTGTCTAGCGGCAATTGGTTTGAATGTAACACCCTGTAGTTTGTTACATTTTTAGATAAATAAAAATGAGCTGTTTCCAAACATGTTTGGTACTTCTGGTCTAGCAGACAGAATATGAAAGAATTTTTTTCTTATCAATTCGAAAAAAAAACATAGTCGTGTAGTTGTTTGTGAAATGCCTTTATTTGTTTAGTAATTTATTGGTGTTCAATGACAGTTTAGTACTACAATATTTTTGGTATTCGTGAATGTTTTAATTATTGCTTAGATTTAATTTGAAGTAGAAATGGGGTTGAGTGTAAAACAAAAAATTTAAATACTTGTGATGATTGGGTATGGAGACAGATCGCGAACTCAGATGGCAAATGCTGATACAGCATTAGATGTTCTACTTATGTGCGTAAAGTAAGTAGACAAAATGGGGATGTAACATTTAAAAAAAATGTGAAAATGTAAAAAAAAAAATGACGTCATTACCCGAAAGTAATTCACTCTGTGAATATAGAGAGTTAATCTAATAAGATTATTATTTCAAAATACGGTAAATTAAAATAAAAAATCGACGTGTTTCAGGATTATTTCTTGAAATGGTCTGTTTACCTAAAAATCAATTTGTTCCATACTATGTGTTACTTAGGAAGGCTTCAGATTTTCTAGTTATTATAAGATGCTAATTTACAAACGTTCGAAATAACGCTGTGGGATTAACAGATTAACAAGTTTATTTGTTCTCGTGAAATAATCACGGCATACTCATATAGTCTCTGTACGTTAATTAGTATAAATTACCTGACAAAGACGGAAGCACTACAATGTAAGTAACCTGCTGCAATTTCTGAACAAACAATGAATAGATAAAACCACAGCTATGTGTGTAACGAAGTGGTGAAACGTTGTGAAAATAGAATTCGAGGAATATTATTATTACGATATGAAACCATGATGTGGTTAACCGATTCCCTGATATTACAAATACTTATTCGAATGTAAGTGTGGTTTTAGATTGTATGCGAGCTTTTAACAGATGCAGAGCTATTACAATACCCAATTTGACTATTTGAAATTATATTGGGAATGGATATTACCAGAGAAATTCAATTATAGTATTGTTTACGAATTGATTGATCTCATCATTCAGAGCGTTTGTTAAAACGATATTGACATAAATCGACAATTATTAATCTGTTCATTCATCTGTATTAGTAACCGACATAATTAATTCTAGCTCTTATTGAAAATATATACTCACTGACAAAGAAACTGCAACACCCAGAAGGAGCTGTTTGAATTTTTTTTTTTTTGTGAAACATGGTATAACAAGGCGTAAATGATTGAAATTTGGAGGAAAAAAACGAAGGGTTCACAATATTTATTTGATAATTTTGTTAATAATGTGTTTGTCCACCGCGATTATCTATACACTCCCCAACACTTCTTGGCATTGATGCAATAAGATGGTGTATTTCTCCTTGAGGGATACTATCCCAAGCTACCTGCACTTCATGTCTCAGAGCCGCCAAAGTCCTTGGGGGCTGGGCTAAATTTCCAAGCCTTCTACTCATGATGTCACAAACATGCTCTATGAGCGAAAGATCGGGGGATCTTTGCGGCCTTGACAAAAGATTGTTCTCCTAACCACTCACTAGTATAAGGGTATGATTGACTCTGGAATCAACGAGCTTTCAAAATCTGTTGACTTCACGTCAGTGCTTTTCTGATTTCATCCAGGAAATCTGAGAGGAAAGGTTTTCCACTGATTTATCGTAACAACTCGATTTTTAGCTCAAACAGAGTGGAAAAAGTTGTCTTAACATTTTAAATAATCTACATTTTTTGAATTTTGAAAAATTTTTTCTTTATCATTCATCCCAAAACTTGAGGTTAAACCAAGGTTTATGCATCCAAGAACGACTTCTAACTGAAAGACACGTAGCTTTAAGTCGAGATATATCTGAAAGACGAAGTTGCGAGGGAAATTGAATTTTTGTTTCAAAATGAGAATCTAGAAACTGGGAAATTCCTGAACTGAGATATAAAGCGGATTATTTCATCAAACTCGTTATATCAGTTGTATCTAGAGTTGAGATTCAGATGCATTTTTTTTTCCACGATGGCATAGAGATAAAAACACAGTTTTGCGGTCGTCACCCAGGCAGATGTTTTCAAGTTTGAGTGTATTCCTGGGAAGCGTGAAAAACTTGCGAAATTTCTTTTTTTCTCCCTTCACTTTCCGGTCCAACGAACTTTCCGGGATGAAAAAACATGGCTTAATCTCCTCTGTTTGCATTCAGTTACTGAAAGTTTCAATTCCTTATAAGCTGGGAACCGAACTTCGATCTGGAAAGGAAATTCGTAAATGAAATTAACATCTTCACTGTCAAAAGTAGCGGAAATGGCAAAGGGGAAATTTGTTTTCGATTCAATTCAGATGGAGGTATAACTAGAGAATTGTGACAATTGATTCTAAGGAATTCGCTGTCACCGTTTACCATATTCAATCGCACTTTCATCAGCATCATCTCAGAACTATCTACTTTCCCTCATTTCCTAATTGTTGGATGAGACAATTTCTATTAAGGAATGGTGAGAGACTGAATTCGGTTTTTATTGACAATATTGTGATTTGATTTGAGAATCAAAATTGATTCTTTATTGAATAAAAATAAAATTCTCTGGCAATGGGTTTAGCACTCTTCCTCTTCCTCTTCTTCAACTGCAAATTTAATACCATGGTTTATTATTTCCTCTTTCAACTTTTTATCTCAAGTGAAATTAACAGTTCAAAAAAATATCAATGAAAAACCAGCAGTATGATTCATTAATTCCAAAATCCGAATGAAAACTTCAAAAATTCATCTCCGGAACTGTAAGTGCTAGGACTTTGCGCGTTCACAATGCCTTCGTTAAGAGGAGCTGGATTTTTATTGGTAAATCTATGGTCGAAACTGAATTCTTTCCCAAATTACATCAAAATCAGTAAATTAAAACTTGTAAAACGTCAAGAATGTGGGGACACACACCAACAGACTGATAGACAGACAAGAAACGAAAGTTGTTCCGGATGATCTGAAAAGCATTTTACCAGTGGAAATTTCGAGATCACAATTATTACACTACCTCAAAAGCAATAAAAGATAGTTTGTATCCAAAATATTTCTTTGTAACAGTTGGATGCGTTTTCATGATTTATGGTTTATGATATTCAACTTGTCTCCATTACAGTATTGGAATATATTGGTTAGGTTTTATGATCATTTCTCGTCCTTTTTTGGATCAAGGTAACTTGTTACGAGAGCTAGTATTTTTGTATTGAGAATTGACAATGCTGATAAGTGATTTAATACTTGGTATTTCCACCCCTTGCGTTAATTACAGCTCGGCAACGACGGTTCATACTCAAAATGAGTGATCTTAAAATGTTCTGATCTCATCCTTCCCAGATTTCTCTGAGTTGGATTCCTAAGTCATTAAGAGTAGCTGGATGATTTTCTGAACTTCTCAGCCTCCTATTGAGGTTGTTCCAAACCTGCTGAATCGGATTGAGATCTGGACTTCTTGCTGGCCATTCCATTCGAGAGACTTCAACCACTTCAAGGTACTCCCGAACGATGCGCGCACGATGGGGTCTGGCATTATCGTCCATAAAAATGAAATTTTCACCAATGTATGGGGCAAATGGCACTACATGCTCTTCAAGAATGTTCCTTATACAGGGTGTTTCCTAAACATGCGGCAAAAATTCAGGGGGTTGTTCCTTGGACTATTTTAAGCATGTTTTGTCCTTGGATGATTTTTGAAAAACCTCTTTGTTTCGAAGATACAGGGCGAACAACATTTTTCATATTTTTAAAATTAATAATAGTTTAAATAAAAATGCGTACCGCACTGTGTTTACTTAGTAGGTACAATTTATTTTTAAATTTGTTTAACAACATTCCAATTACTAAAAACGGCCAGTTTTTTGACTAAAAATCATTAGTTTATACCACTCCAGTAGAAAATGTGGAAGACTTGCGAAATCGGATCATTGCTGGGTGTAACTTAATAAGAAATGATCCTGGTGTTTTTGAAAGGGTTCGGCAGTCAATGAGGAGAAGATTGGATGCTTGTATGCTGGCTAGAGGTGGTCATTTTCAACAGTTTCTGTAGGTTGAGTTGAATTTTCATGTAATTTTTCATAATAAAATGTTATTATATGAAATTTTGTTTCCCCTATATCTTCGAAACAAATAGGTTTTTCAAAAATCATCAAAGGACAAAATATTCTTAGAATAGTCCAAGGAACAACCCCCTGAATTTTTGCCGCATGTTTAGGAAACACCCTGTATACCTATCAGCATTCATAGCATTCAACGACCACTAGGTATGTGCGAGCAGTCAAAGATATTCCACCCCATACCATAATCGATCCTCCCCCGAAACCAGTAGTATTCAGGAAATTGCACTGAGCATATCTTTCGTGTGGACGTCTGTATACAAGGCAACGTCGATCACAATGGTAAAGGCAAAATCTAGACTCATCTGTGAAGAGAACTCTTTCCCAATCAGCCTCTTCCCAATGGATATGCTCTCTCGCAAAATCCAAACGCGCCCTTCGATGGGCTGGGGCCTTAAATCATATTCTCTGAGGCGATTTCTTATTGTCTGAGTGCTAATTTGCACCCCATGAATTTGCTCAAGCTGATTTTGAAGGAGGCGAGCGGTTGCAAACCGTTGTCTCAACGAAGAAACTCTCAAGTAACGTTCTTGAATGGCAGTTGTTACCCGTGGTCTACCCTGTCCTGGTCTTCGGACATTCATACCTGTCTCCCTGAATCGCTGCAACATTCTGGACACACTTGTATGGGAATCTCCAAATCTTTCTGCAATTCTTGTGTATGTCCACTGTCCACCCTTCTTCTCGCTAAACTACCGCTTGGGCACATTCCTCTTTGGGTCCGTGTTTCGCGTTGCATAGCGATCGAGTGTAGAAAATCAAACGAGATAAAAACTATCACTAGAATTGATCGAGAACAACTGATTTCAGAATGGAGCCAATATATTCAAAATCTGATAATCTCATCTTTTTTTATTCCTGCTGGGAAAAAACATCTGTATTGAGGAGAAACGTTTAAAGTGGATAACATATGCATAATTCTAATAAAAATAATTATCATTGAGAAAACCCTCAGTTGTAGAATAAATTTGAGATTTCCATAATGTGCGTTAATTTTTTTGCGCAGTGTATTTTGCATCAAAATCGCGTGTTTATTTTTTGTATTCTCAATAGATAAATAGTATAAATCATTTATTCATATGAGAATCGTCTGAGATGTATCTTATAAATATTTCCTTCATTCCATCTGTTTTAAAAAGTTAGCTTATATTGTGCCCAAACCACCAAATCGTGGTTATATTCTTTCCAACAAACGGAATGTGGAATTAAACATTCTTTTAAGAAATCGTTTAATCTCCTTCCTTCGCCACAATTATCAGAGCTAATACAGTCCCTATTGACTTCTTCATTCTCTTTAATGGTGCCCTATGGCACATTTAACTGATGGAAAATATAGGAGGGATATATTTCACTGAGGGACACTCCATTCTTTTAGGGACAAAAGTCATTTTCTTATTTTGTGTTGAAACTGGACCAGACTGAAAATTTTATCAGCTCGTCTAATCGAAGTTTAAATATTCAGCGATGCAATCCCCAACGAAGTGACAGTTTTGGTCCTTGGAGACACCGATGCCAGGCTAACTGGCAGCCTATTCAAACGGAGGTCTTGTTAAAGACGTTAGAACTTTTCCAGTATGACCCTGTCGTTACCCAGAGGGTGACGACGTAACGACATTACATAATCTGAAAGTGATCTGAATGCAAAAGAGATGACTTGCCAAGATTGTAGTGTCGAAGTTTCATGGTTTGAGTGAAATATTTATCTCGCAAAATTGACGATATAAACCTTTTTTTTTTCTGTATAGATTTTATTCGAATGGAATTGGATGAAAATCGTCTTGTTTTTCAGTCTCAAGTCGAGTCAAGTATTTATTCATCAAGTACTTGAATCATATCAAGCTACTTGATTTTTAGCAGTTTTATTGTGTAGTATCACATCAATAAACAAATTATGAAATGGAAAGGAACCTTGCAAAAAACACTTTTATTTATTGAACTCATTGTTTGAAAGAACCGAAAATAACAACTATTTCAAAATAAAAACATAAATTAAATCACTATAAACCATAAAAAATATTTGAAAAATGAAGTTTCTTAATATTGAGAAACCTCCAGGCTTTGTTTGATTTCATAATTTTTCATCCAGGATCTCAGACGCATGAGGTATCTAATAGATTTGTCGCCTTACCTATGCTGGTTTTTGTAACTGTGAGAGCAGCTCTGGAAAATTTTTTTTCAACAGGAGATGAAGATGCTGACGTTGATAATTAATCCTTAGCCAGTTTGGACAAGTTTGAAAAGATATTTCTGAAACTACCAAAATCTACCAATAGATTTCATAGGAATGTTTAAAAACTACTTATAAAGTCATACTGGCGAATGCTTCAGTCTCTCGGCTCTCGAGGAATCCCCTTATGCAGTATAATCGCGCACGAGATTGCAGAAATATATACCGTATGACGCGTGCATATCAAGCTCAGGTAATATCAAGTAGCTTGATATCAAGTCAAGCAATAAATAATAAAAATCAAGTCAAGCTCAAGTATTTTATTTTTCACGAGCTTGATTTTTAAATCAAGTAGTTGGTTAAAATTTCAAGCTACTTGGCTTGATGAATCCCTAAGTATATTGTTTGATATTTGATTTACCGAATCATATAGGAAATGTGAAACCAGCTTTTGAATGCCATCTGGAAAAGCATTTGGACTGCATCTTACATTATAAGCTTCTGCTACAATAAAAAAACAACATTTCATTATCTTTATTTGTAATTTCCAATTTTCTTTTGAAAACAATTGAATTTATGTCAAAAATCCTTCTTGAATTCGGAGATCTCCTAACTAGACAACGTATTTGGGACACCCAATACTAATGCAGGGTAAAATCGAACGAAAATTGAAGTCAAACAAACGAAAAAAAACAAGATTCAATAGTGCTGGTCATTGTAAACCACAAAAAAGGAATCGACAGAATATGAATTCCCGTTGAACGTAAATGAAATTCTTGCTTTGAACCTTTTACTCGAGAGTTCCATTCCATTTCAAATAAAACTTTTCACAATCGTGGGCTTAACATCCAAACCTGAAAATATTTTAATGTGCGTTTCATACAGTCTGAAAAATATTTTGATAAACGAACAGAGGCACAACTGTGGTTGCGTCCGTTTACGAACTTTCCTTATGTAGGCGTTGATGTTTTTTGTGCAAAATAAATACCAGGTAGGTGGAGTGGAAGATTGGAAAAAGTGGATTACGTTTGTAACGTTACGATTGCTCATGAGACTCTAAAGACTGATTTTTAGCGGTGGTTTGGCTTATTTGGCAACAAAACTCCTAATAAATTTGAAATAAACAATGATCTATCCTTTTCACTCAAACAAATAATATTGAAATGAATATCTACTTAACTTGAATTAGTTTGTAATGAATTACTCTGCTGTTAGGATAGAACCTCTTCTTTAGATTATTTTCAGCCTTCTAAACACCAGATCTTAGCAGGAAGCTATAGTACTCCAATTGTCATTCAGCGAAGTTGTAAATAGGCCAGGTATTACGCAGGTATTCTCTCAGTTTCAGGAACTAAAATGGTTTAACGTACGTACTATTCCAACTCCTAAATCTCAAGGAAGTACTTTTTGATATTTTTCAATCCCAAGGGAGGTTTCTGTTGTTCCAATCCCACGGGAGGTGCGAGAATCCTCGCCGATAAATTAAATTCTAAATCTCAAATTAGACTATTCATAGTTGAAATCTAAGACAATTGGTACGTATCTTTCCTGAAGTCTCGATAATCATTGAAAATCTCTCAGAAAAATCTTTCTGTTTTCTTCTCTAGATATGCGCATCCGCATCCCGACCAATGGCATACGATGAATTGACAAATTACCGAGTCTTTGAGAATTGCAGTAGCTCTACATGAATTGAAGCGTGCAAAATCTTTGCACGTTTAACAGAAATCTAAGAATGCAGAAATTTTGTTGATGTTCTCGAGGGGATTAAATGTGTACCAAAGTTTGCACTGGAGTTTTTATCATATTACTGATTTTCGAGGTATAATTGTCAAATTGGTCCCAAATTATCGAGAAGATACGGAAACATCAAAATGAAATGCAGATATTCATATTTAGAGAGGAAGTATTTTTGGAGAAAGGATAGTTTTCATCTTCATCTTCGAAAAGGAAGATAATGAGGCGAAAACTGTAGAATGCGAAAAGATATTACTTCGCTCTTGGAAGCTATTGAGCTACGAGCTATGATTTACTTCATAATGCCATTGTTGTCTGTTAGTTAATATTAAACTAGTACTAACAATACGATTCTCTCTACGATGAAATGTGTCTATTTTTGTTTACGCATAAATTTATGAGAGACCCACCCAGTAGCTTAGAAGACGTGTTCAATGGATCAGTCGACAATCCTCACCGACTTTCTTGGAGAAGATTCTTCTCCCCAGCATTTTATTCAACCGGTTTTGGATCGCATTTATATGCAAACATCGTCCTGTCTATATGTCAGGGAATGAGAGACATAAAGTTCATGAAACATCCGTATTATGCTTGAGTGTTAGCTCTGAAAAAGATGAAGACATCTAGCCACTGCTTTGGGAGAGGGGTTTGCATGACGTGGCGCTGTTGATTTTTCGCGAAGTTTTTTATTTACGACTAGTTGGAGCCCTCGACTTCGCCCACATGAAGATATTGTTCATTTTCAACAGCATTTTCAATAATATAACTACCTAAACGTCGCTCCAAACTCACTCTTAATCCAACTGTGAAAACCACAATAAAATAGTAGTTTTCGAAATTAACGTGTACCGGGTTTATCACCATAATTTGACTTTGTTACTAAAAGAGGTACAAAAAAATGTTTTCTACAAAAGTTTCACGAAATCGGCTAGTGTTTTTTAAAAAAAATTTCACAAAACGAAATATATACAGAGTGAACAACATATTGATTGCAAATTCATTTTTTCAAATGGAACACCCTGTATATTTTTGTATATTTGACTAGCTCTTTTTCCCCTGATTTCGAATATATAACATATGTTTGGTCTATCTCTCATATTCATGGTACCATGGAGTTTCAAATTTTAAGAACCACCTGGCATGTTCAGTAATCAGTTTTCAAGCGGTAGGCTGCGATAACTCAAAATGCCCTTTTTTGAGTTATCTCGTTGGCTACGACATACGTTTGTCATTGAATGAAACTATTCATCGTATATGCACTACACAGAAGCGAAAAAATTTGAAATATTTTCACTTTATGTGGAGAACAAGGAAAATAAGAAAGCTACAAGGAGAGAACATATGGAGTTGCATCCAATTCTAATTTATAGTGAAAAACGTATGTCATATCGTTGCCAACTCAAAAAAAGACATTTTGAGTTATCGCAGTCTACCAATTGAAAACTGATTATTGAGCATGCCAGGTGATTCTTGAAATGTGAACCTCTGTGGTACTCAGAATAAGAGAGATAGACCAAACATATGTTATATATTTGAAATCAGGAGAAAAAGAGCTAGTCAAATATAGAAAGATATACAGGGTGTTTCATTTGAAAAAATGAAGTTGCAATCAATATGTTGCTCACTGTGTATATATTTCGTTTTGTGAAATCATTTCAAAAAATACGAGTTGATTTCGTGAAACTTTTGTAGAAAACATTTTTTTGTACCTCGTTTAGTAACAAAGTTAAAGGGGGGATCAAATTATGGTGAAAAACCCGGTACATATGCACTGTGTCCGTAAAGTATGGAACGAATTCATTTTTAGTTGAACAGACCATTTTAAGAAATTATCCTGAAACACGTCGATTTTTGATTTCAATTTACCGTATTTCAAAACTATATCTAATATACAGGGTGAATTATTTTCGAGTAATGACGTCACCGTCATTTTTTTTAAATGGAACAACGCCATCTTGTCTCAATTTTCCGATTACTCTAACTGAGCTGATGCCAAAAATGTATCACATGTTGATTCCAATTGGTACAGGGTGAACAAAAATACAATAGTTTTGTGTGTGCTCATAGAGTAACGCGTAATATTCTTTATTATTCAAATTAACAATATTATCAAAAACACTTATTGTCTAGCGGCAATTGGTTTGAATGTAACACCCTGTAGTTTGTTACATTTTCAGATTAATAAAAATGAGCTGTTTTCAAACATGTTTGGTACTTGTGGTCTAGCAGACAGAATATGACAGAAATTATTTCTTATCAATTTAAAAAAACATGGTCGTCTAGTTTGTTGTGAAATGTCATTATAAATTTAGTTATTCATTGATGTTCAATGACAGTGTAGTACTACAATATTTTTGGTATTTTTGGTAAAATATTATTATTATTATCATGCTGTAGTTTTCTCCACCCTGTACCAATTGTAATCAACATCTGATACATTTTTGGAATCAGCTCAGCTAGAGTAATCGGAAAATTGAGACAAAATAGGATGTTCCATTTACAAAAAATGATGGTGACGTCATTACTAGAGAGTTATTCACGCTCTATATCAGATTATTATTTTCTCTAATTCTGTGGTTATTCCGTTCATTCTTCCACATCTTGTAGAACAAAATCGTGCGAGAATATATCAGAAACGCACAGTTTTCATGGTTATATTTTATTATTCTATGTTGGTACTCCGAACTTTCCGCCACGGCTTTATCTGTCAATTCATCAATTTGCCTTAAAGAAATCAGTTCTGCCAACCAACATTTTTCAATGCAAAAATCACTAAAATATATTTATGGAAATATTTCATTAATTTCAATGAAAATGCAATGAATTAGAGAAAATAATGTATAATACTCGTACAGAAGGCTCATTCTACCACTCGTTCATTCCAAAACTCGCCACTTCGTGGCTCGTTTTTGAATTTTGAACTCGTGGAAGAATATCAATACCTTCTGCACTTGTATTATAAATAACTATTAAAATACGGTAAATTAAAAGCAAAAATCGACGTGTTTCTGGATTTTTTCTTTAAATGGTCTGTTTAGCTAAAAATGAATTTGTTCCATACTTTACGGACACAGTGTATATTCCATAAATTGAATCATCAATGAAAAAACATTGTATTCTATAAGATAATTATTTGGCAAGGCTTTCAATACACCTGATTCAGCGTTGGGACGGCTCTTCCGGTGAAGAGAACTCTTTATCCTCATCTGAGGTCAATTGGCCGGGTTTTTTAGTTAGTCGAGAGGCTCTGTGCGAGATTCCAGCCTGATGTGTTTACCACATCGGTTTTTATTACGTGCTTATGTAGGGTGAATTCTGATCATCTTGCAGTAACTTATGGTAACATACCATGAGCTCTTTGAATGATGTTAATTTTCTGACGTATCTCCATCATACAATTCCGTAATTCATTTGTGTTTGATCACTGTTTTGTATGTTATGCTTTTGTTATCTAATTTTTTTCCCAGAAGCCAGTTCAGGTGTTGTTTCCAATTAAGTTCTTTGTCTAGATCGCCCAAGTATCGTTCTGTTCAAGGAAGACCTGTGCAATGTTGTAAACAGAAATTAAATGTAGAAAAACATCAAATCAGAGGATGTATTGATTGTTTTATGCTGCATGTCTTGCTAGAAAGTTTTGATTTCGATTTTGTAGGTTAGATCGATGAATGTGGTATATCGAGTTTTCTATTCATAAATTTCATTCTATTAAATGTGATAGTGTCAGAGAAACGTTAAATATTCCCAGTGGCAATTTCCTGTTGTTCCATTAGGGTGCGTCAGAAATGTACGAATTCCAACTTTAAATTCATCATCCAATAGTCAACCATCCAGTGAACATCTATCTGTCTGATCCGCTAAAGTCTAGCCACAGCTTCAGGCAAAGTATTTTGAAATCCCCATTTTGAGGCTTCCAAATGAGATATACTAGAAACTAGTGGCTCAAGGACTGCCATCAACTTTTTCATACTATATGCAGGGCGCGTACTCGAATTCTGAGGAAATGCCAACTTCCGGAATGAACTAAACTCTCAATTATTAAGCCGTTTCTCCACGAGCACTTCAGCGCAGTTTCCTCATTAAACTCATAATTCCACATCGAAAATAGAACACTCCTTTTATGTTTTAGAACTGACGGAATATAATAAGAGGTATCTCAGAGAATTTGATTACATTAACACAGTTCTTTTATCAAATACAAATAATATATGCGGAATAATTGCGTGTTTAATTAACAATCTCTGAGCAGGGAATGCAATTAAGAGTTTATTCTGTAAATATATGGTAGATCTTATGCACCGTTATATGTGGCTGCAGTGGTAAGAGGACTATCTATTACATGTTTTTTGTGGACAAAGTCAGTGTAATATGACTCTACTAGTAAGTCCTAACATATTCCCTAAACGATTTTTTTTTAATATTCTTTCATACTGATTTCAATCTAGAATGAACTTCTTGAAACGATAATTCAACCTGGAAGGATTATCCTATCTACTGAATTGACGGAAAATCATTTTCAACGAAATAATCTAAATGAATTCCATTGAAGAATAGTAGTGTTTGAGCATTCGAATTCAGACTACGTCAAGAAAGTTATTCTAATTCAATGAAACGAACTCCTAACAGAATTTTTTTCATATTATCTATATAAGATATCCAAGCTTGACACACCGTTTGAGGAAATGGTCTTAGACCAACGAATTCACAATCTCAAGATATCCCCCTTTATGAAAGGTCAATTTACATAAACAGTAACAATAAATATGAATAAATTATTGTTATTGTTATTGTCACAATCTCAAGATATCCCCCTTTATGAAAGGTCAATTTACATAAACAGTAACAATAAATATGAATAAATTATTGTTATTGTTATTGTTATTGTTTATGTAAATTGACCTGTCTCAGTCGCGTTTAAGACACACTCGTACGTAAATGACAGAAATATTAGGCTGGAGTGTTTCGTCACAGGTCAATTGAAAAGTCCCCTGTCAACCATAGTGAAACACATTTTTTTTGTCAAAATTCGATTTTTAAATTCAACATAGTTGCCTTCGAGGGCGATACAGCGATTATAGCGATCTTTCAACTTTTCGATACCATTTTTATGATACGATTTGTCTTTCCCTTCAAAATAGGCCTCAGTTTCGGCGATTACTTCTTCATTGTCGCTAAATTTCTCTCTAGCGAGCATTCTTTTGGGGTCTGAGAACAGGAAAAAGTCGCTGGGAGCCAGATCTGGCGAGTACGGTGGATGCAGAAGCATTTCGAAGCCCAATTCATGCAAATTTTCCATTGTTTCCCTTGATGAAACAGCACCTTTTTCTTCTTCAAATGGGGCCGTTTTTCAACGATTTCATTCTTTAAATGATCCAATAACCCTATATAATAATCGCTGTTGATAGTCTGGCCCTTTTGGAGGTTATCAATTGATATTATACCTTGCGCATCCCAGAATACTGATGCCATAACCTTGCCAGCTGACTGTTGTGTTTTTCCTCGCTTTGAATTCGTTTCATCGTGTGCTCTTCACTCAGCTGACTGTCGATTTGACTCCGGAGTGAAATGATGGAGCCATGTTTTATCCATTGTCACATATCGATATTCAGGTTTATTGCACTTAAACAGCTTCAAACACTGCTTAAAATCATTAACACGTTGTTGCTTTTGATCGATTGTGAGCTCGCACGGCACCCATTTTGCACACAGCTTTCTCATGTACAAATTTTCGCGAATGATATGATGTACACAATATCTTCACAATGACTGCCATCTCGATCAACTCCACTTTAGGTCATTTTGTGAACTTTTTTCATTGTTTCGTCGGTGACAGCCTCTTTTGCGCATCCACTGCGTTCGCCGTTTTCGGTGCTCATTTCATAACGTTTTAACTCAGCATTCCAATCAATGGTGGTTGAAGCCAAGATTTTGCTTCAACTGCAGTTTTTTCCTTTCAAAAAGCAATATCTTATCAGCACATGAAATTTTTTTTCATCTTTCTTCAAATAACAAAAGTAGCTACACTCACAACGCAATATCTCACTAACTAATGGTTTTGACACGTATCGTTTGAAGGTTGGTGCTAACTAAAAATCATATGGATTTAATATTAGCACCACCATCTGTGCATCAGACCAGGGTTTTTTCAATTGCCATACAGGCCATATAGGCCATCCTGTAAGATGGTTCGTTGATGAACTGAGTAAATCTAAAATTGTGCAGAAAAAAGTTGCAATATCCTTTTAGGACCAAATAATTTTGTTCAGTTCAAGGGTATTTCAAGGACGTATGAAATGGGTAAAAGGTACGTTCTAGTTTCCAAATAGGGAGGATGATGTAACTTTCATTCATTCGTAAGGGATGATCGAGGTAATTTTTTATATTGATCATAATTCATTTGTTTCCTCCGTCGCGAAGTTGAAGTAACAAATGCCTTTGATTCGAGTTCAGATGCGGCTCGAGTTCGAATGTAGCTCCAGCAAACGAATTTTTTTTCTCTTAATCAAAGAAACTCATGACCGAATCCCTAAAGTGCGTATTGATAAAAATTTATGCACCCTATGGGAGCGTCATTTTTGCCACATCGTTTCATATTTCAGCCCTTGTTTTCAGTTGGGAAACATTTTCCAATTTCTGGAACACAGTATAATACTCAGAACGACAAATCTGACGGAGATTCTGTTGAAACAAAATAATAAAATACAGACTCCAGTTGCGATGGGAATGGATGAAATGGAGGATGAAAGGGAAAGTGCAATGTGAAAAAATGGACAAAATCTGCTGCTATTCAAATGAAGGATTTCCGTAAGCCATTTTTCCGTATGTACAATTGGAGAGGGAAATGCGGTGTTTTATGCGAATGTTTTATAAATAGGCAGCCGGAGGCTATGCAAAAAGGATGTTATCGCTGATAGGCCGCATAAGCTACTGATCTCGAAACACCGTATCATGAACAAAAAATCTTCAGTTGGAAATGGAACATTGAAGCATAATGCAGTAACATTTTTATATCATCAATATGATATAAAAATGTTACTGCATTATGCTTCAACACCGCAGTTACATCAATATTGAAATTCAAATATCGATATACACTGCTCAACAATTGATAAGGATTACTTACTTGTTCTGAATTTATTTCTGAAATATTCGCTCCAAGATTATAAATTTAGTCAGATATTAGAATATTTTCAGTTGATAATATGGTTCACTTGAGAAAAGAATGAAAAAATGGAAAGTTGGAGAGAAAAAAAGACTTTATTAGGAACACTCAAAATTCTGTGTTTGCATAACATAAAAATTTTATGATGAAACCACAAGAAGGCTGAAGTTTCGGTTAAGCTCGTACCTAGTTGGTCCCTCACGAGCTCGTCTCAAGCATTCTACCCTACGAGGCATACTTTCGATCAAACGATTTATAAAATTTTGGGGCAAATTCGTCCAAATATCCCGTTAAGCGTTAAAAAGGTCCTCCAGGTTATTGATCGGTTGTTCTAAGGTTGACAATTATCTAGACATGTCAGACCAGACGTGTTCGATGCAATTCATGTCTGGAGAGCGAGCTGGCCAGTCCATCCTATCAATAACATGAGTTTCTAGCGCTTCAAACCAGACGACTACGGTGTGGACGGGCATTATCGTCAATTAAAATGAAATTCTCGCCCATGGCAGCCGCAAACGGAACAGTTATGGGTTCAATAATCATATCGTGATATCTCTGGCTGGTCATAGTGGTGTTCTGCAGAACAACCAACTCTGTGCTTTGGTTCAAACAAATGCCTCCCCATACACATATAGAACCTCCGCCAAAAGCTGTTGTGGGTACCATAAACTGTTCTGCATACCTTCGACCTCTTTCCCTCCAAGCAAGAATACGTCCATCGGAGTTGACCAAACGAAATCTAGACTCATCCGTAAATAAACATCGGCTCCAATCTTCAAGTGTCCAATTGCGGTGCTCCTCAGCCCATTGCCGTCGATGAACCCGGTGTTCCCTATTCAAACGGGGATGTTGTACCCTCCTACGTGCTCTCAAACCACGAACATGTAGTCGTCGTCTTACAGTCTGGTTCGAAATTAGAACTCCTGTTGCAACTCTCAGTGATCTATTGAGCCGCGACGCCGGGTAAGTGGGATTTCTCCTAACTTTGAGGATCAAAAGACGATCTTGGGCAGCTGTTGTACTGCGCTGCTGACCTCCCCCATGAACATAAGCTACTGAGTCGTTTTGGATGAACCTGTTCCAAGCCCGACTCACGATACTTTGCGAAACATTCAACCGCCGGGACACTTCTCGCTGGGACAAACCTTCCTGTATCCACCGTATGATTTGGTCCAGTTGCACAGGAGCCAAACGTCTTCTCGGCATGACTGATAAGCTGATATTGTTCTCATTTCTTCAATTATTGTCACCTTATGTGTTTGAACGAGAGAAAAAAACCAATTTAATAACAAATACCACATTGCTTTTCACTCCACCTGTTACAGCCTACAGATAATAATCGATTGTGTGAACAAGAGCCGATGAAGTGAGGAAGACTTTGATGTAATCAACTCAAAACATCTTACTTTTTCCTTAGAGAACATATAATGTACAGATATTCACGAGATAACTTGAAAAAAATACAAATGAAGAGAAGTTCATATGTGATCCCTAGCAATTGTTGGTCAGTGTATCAACAGTGGAAACGTTGAAATTAACTCAATTCAAGCTATTCAAAAAGAGTTTTTTTCAAAGGTATTGGTGCTCATGGATCGATGTTCAAAATAAGCGTAGTTTAATGAAAGCAATGTGTCCTCACTTTGACATTTCCTCATCCGAGAGCGTTGCGACTAACAAACATGTTGTGTGATTTGAATTGCTCTCGTTTCCCTTTTTTTTGCGTGTTTTTTTTTTAGGAAAAAAGCAGGAAAATTTCTGTTTCGAGTTTAGAGTTTCGAATGTAGTGATCTCAAAAGATTCATTTCTTTCTTGTATAGTTGATTCTTGAGCCGTGTTGTTTGTTATTGAGGATTTTGAATTTCTCAAGGAATTTTTTGAGCATAAATCAGTTATAGACTCGAAGACTTCGGATAGTGCTGGCAAAATAAAGATAATCTGACATTTTGTATGTCATCTTTGCTTTTTTTTTGGGGTATAGGAGTTTTCCCCCGATTCTCATAGCTGTTGAAAATCTTCCTTCAGTTAAACATTCATTTATGGTGTTGTTTTTTCTTGACATTCAAAGTCCTATATCCGTTGATGTATTGGTCTGAAACTTTGCTTCCGCCGTTTTGCAATAGATGGCTGTAGCGGTGAGTGCTAATCAAAATGAATAGATCGTAAATGTCATACAACAAGCTCAGGTATTTGTGAACTTAATGCCATCGAAATATAAGTCGATTTGTGTCTGCATTATTAAGTTATTTTCGATTAAACGTGTCAGCTTACGAGCCAAGTTCTCGTCATTTGCTGAAGGTTTTGAATTTCTGCTTCATATGAAGAAATCTGCAGCTGAGGCTCATCGAATGCTCTCAAATACTTATGGTGAGGCTGCTATTAGCGAAAGAACGTGCCGAGAGTGGTTTCAATGCTTCAAGAACAGTGATATTGACGTCAAAGACCTACATGTCGGTGGATAAGAGAAGGTTTTTGAAGATGCAGAATTGGAGGCATTACTTGATCAAGACTCGTGTCAAACTTAACAAGAATTGGCACGATCATTGCTAGTGACGCAACAAGCCATTCCAAAATGCCTGAAAGTCATGGGAAGATTCAGAAACAAGGAAATTGAGTGCTGTACGAGTTGAAGTCGAGAAATGTTGAACGGTGTTTGTTTGCTTGTCACACAGCTGCTGGCAAGGTAAAAACGAAAGGGATTTTTGCATGCATTGTTACAAGGGACGAAAAATGGGTTCATTACGATAATCTCAATGGGTATATCCCGGCCATGCTACCACGTCCACGGCCAAACCGAATATTCACGGTTTCAGTATTTGGTGGGACAAGCCTGGCGTAGTGTATTATGACTTGTTAAAACTGACTGAAACAATCACAGCCGATACTTATCGAACGCAATTGATGCGTTTGAACCGAGCATTGAAAGACAAATGGTCGCAATACAGCGAGAGACATGATAAAGGGATTTTACAGCATGACAATGCTCGACCACATGTTGCGAAAGTGGTCAAGACATATTTGAAATGTGAAGTCTCCTCGCCGTATTCTCCAGACGTTGCTCCCTCGGACTATCATTTGTTTCGCTCAATAGCACACGGCCTGGCTGACCAGCATTTTCGGTCTTTTGAAGAAGTAAAAATTGAATCGATTCATAGATCAATTCAGAAGATTACCTGTTTTTTCAACGCGGGATTCGTACGCTGCCGGAAAGATGGAAGAAAGTAGTGGTCAGCGATGAACATCACTTGGAATCATAAATTTATAATTAGTTTTTCACAGTAAAGCCTTGAATTTCGGAAAAAAAACCGTGGAAGCAAAGTTGTACACCAATGTATTTGAGAGCTTTCTTCATTGGAATTTATCGCCTAAAATGATGGTTATTTGTATGTCTTAAATTTGTTCTGATTTCATCAATTATTATCCATAGTGCTTTTTGGGTATCATCAGCTTGCATTGTGTTCTGATGATTTTCCTGCTCCTTGGTCATTTTTTCAATATTTTTTCTACAGCTCTTTATACTAGATATTTGCGTTTGTATGGTCTTTTGATCTAATAATGATTTATTTTAAAAATAATCATAACATTGTTCATTCACGTAGGATAGTATTCAATTAGGTTTATGGTGATCAAAGTAATACATTACCTAAGATGTATCGTTTATTCGAGAATGTCGACACAAAATAAAGTTGGGCGTGGGATGACAAATTTCTTTCTTCGGATCGTTCATATTCATGATCCAGTGCGAAGGGTTGGTTTGCCTGCTGAAAGCATGAAAGAACCTTTCCCAATACAATAAATTCCAGTGACGTAAAGCAGAAATTGAAGGGTAGAGTAGATTGCTTTCCCCCAATATTGATTAGACTAATTTTGCCAAATGATAGATAGTAGAACAAGGAATCGAGAAACCATTTATATTTTATCGAAAATAGATTTCGCAATAATATAAATCTCGTTCGGCAATGACCGGAATTCGAATAAACTTTCCTAACATGGTAGCTTGGCGCTCTCGTTAATTTATCGTTCAGTTTCCGCATTTGGGACGTATTCAAAGTTACAAAGAAAAATTCTAGCGTAAAGAGAGTTTGGTCCCTGGGGTGGTGCAGAATCAATGTATTCGAATCGAAAATGCCCGGGAGTTTGAACACATAGCTGCACTTCGGACCAACTTCAGCTGTGAACGGAAAAAACAATCGCTGCCCGAACGAAATTCAATTTGCAATAATTCTGAAAATACCTACTTTTTTTGATACGTGGGTTACTATTTATGTGTTGAGAATACAAAAAACAAACGAGCGATTTTGATGCAAAATATTTTTATTGCTCTTTAAAATAATCGCCTTTAAGATCGAAACATTTTTTCCAATCAGAAGATGGTAGATCTAAAACAGACGTCTTGAGGGACTCAACTTCGAGCAAAGAATATCGTTATCCACAGAGTTCATTTTTAATTTCTGGGAATAAGAAGAAATCATTCGGTGTCAAATCGGGGCTGTAAGGCGGATAACCCATTAATTTGATTTTTGTGTGTCCAAACACTCGTTCGTTGCATTTGATGTGTGTGAGCTCTCATTGTCATAATGCAAGATGATTCGTCGTTTTGGGTTTGTTTCTCTCAATTTACCGAAAGTTTCAGGCAAACAAATGGTTTCATACCACTCTGAATTACCGGTCTTTGATTTTCAAGTGCCACAATTGCCACAGGACCAGTTTTCGTGAAGAAAGACGCCACCATTTGCTTCTTAACGCTTCAAGAACGAACCACTTTTGTTGGCTTTGCTTCACATTGAAACACCCAAAGTGCCGACTGGCCTTTTCGTTCTGGCTCGTATGCATACATCCACGACTCGTCGCATGTAAAGATATTGTATGCACCACAGTCGTATTTCGAAATCATTTTACGGCACCAATCGACAGAAGCAATTTTTTAAGAGTCATCCAAAAGTGTAGAATCCAACTTGCAGAGAGCTACCGAACACATAAATGTTCGTGCAAAATCTTATGTATGCTAGTCATACTAATGCTTGAACATCTCCCAATTTCTTGATTTGTGACATGACGATCTTTTCCAATTAGTTTTCGCACAGCATCAAGAGTTTTCGGCACAACGACGTATTTTGGACGACCTTCTTTAACTTCGTCCGTGAACGAACTACGTCCACTTGAACTAACTTGAATTTAGTGTACAAGCGATATACAGTGGCTTTAAATGGTGCTTCATCGCCAAAAATTGAATTTAGTTGAAAGATACATTTTTCTTAAGTTTGACCACGTCGAAAGTCATCATTTTCATAGCTCGAAAATTTTCACGAGTTGAATCCATATTTCAACAGAGATGAAATTTTCAAATGAGTGTAAACAACGAAAATTGTGCCTGTACGTCAAAACGTAATGAGTACTTATAACACAAAAAATGTCAAATTTTATTACGTCAATATCAGATTTCACCTGGAAATATCAGTGTTGCCAATTCTCAATACATAAATTGTAGCCCTTGTACCTACTCAAATTTTTTTCGTTCTGTTTAGAATTAAAGCGTCGGTGTCCAATTTTTCCACAGTTTTTCCCTGGAATATTGCAGAGATGTTACACATTTCAAGTATGCATTGCTTCGTTTCTAGCCGAGGACGTAAATTTAATATGAGAAATCCGTAATGCTGCACGACAGAATGTTGAACGTCTTTCAGTATTTATTTCATGGACTTGATATCCAACATGAACGCATGCAAGAAACATATTTCCCAAGTGGTCTTTATGACAGCTTTCAAATACGGTAGAAAATTTCAATTGATTGGTTAATGTACCAGTCACCCCACATTATACAATTTACATGATATGCCTCTTTATCATCATTTCATCGAAATATTTCCAAGCAATGAAATCGATTGAGCCATTATATGCTGTAAGTTAACACGAGAATAAACTATAGAAGGTGTCTCAAAAATATTGAATGTAATTCATATAATGTAATAGATGTATTTATATGTGGAAAAACATCAAGAAGTGTTTTTTAATTGTGAAAATATACTATCTGCAAATTTATTTCTTGAGAATAATGTCGTCCAATTCTGCTGGAACCATATTTTTTGGTTATAACCAGAAAATTTCTGCAGTCAAGAAACAGAAACTCTTCCAACATCTTCACATAACGCTTTGAACTTTTCCAACCCATTTCCGAATAAAAGAATCATCATCAATTGATGACCACATATGAATGCACATGCTTCTGAATTCAAGTAATTTCTTTCATCATTTTTGTTATGTCAATTGATTTTCTCGAATCTGTCCGCTGTTGTCGTCCTAGAAAATATTATCGAATTCATCATCTCAATGAGAATTCTTCGAATACTCCAACTTCTCGAAATATAATTTTTCTATATCTCAAACGTTCGTTTCTTGCCGTGTCTTCCTGAAGTTTCATCGGTCAAATAAGAAACTTCACTTTTTATAATCCCCAAATGAATTCCAGCTATCTATTTCAGCAAGAAGGGGCCCTTCAGAGTCGATATCTTTATTGAAATGGCAACTTTGTCGACATTTCCAGATACCATTTCTGTAACTGACAAATGTCGTTCTCTTGGCAATTCTTGTGATGAATTAATCGAATTTATTGTTCAGCAAGAAGACCATTCCAAATATATAGGCGTACGACTTTGCTTCCGCCGTTTTTTCAGTAATTCGAGGCTTCATTTCAAAAAACTGGTTATACATTCACGATTCAAAGTATCGCGTTGAAAAAACTTGTCATCTTTTAAAGCAATCAACGAATTAGTCAAATTTTTTCTTTCTTTATAACAACGGAAGTGCTGATCAGTCAGACCGTGTGCCATTGATCGAAACAAGTGATAAACCAAAAAAGCAACGTCTGGAGAATACGTCAGGAGGGGTAGGACTTCCAATTTCAACGTTTCCAAGTATATCTTGACCACTTTAGCGACATGGAGTCGAGCATTGACTGTAAAATCACTTTATCATGTCTCTCGGTGTATTGCGGCCGTTTGTCTTCCAATGCTCGGCTCGAACTCATTAATTGCGTTCGATAAGGATCGGCTGTGATTGTTTCAGTCGGTTCTAATAACTCTCAAGACACTACGCCGAGCTGGTTCCACCAAATACAGAGCATGACTTTGGAACCGTCAATATTCGATTTGGCTGTCGATATGGAAGCATGGCCGGAATATTCCCATTATTTTCTGCGCCTAGGATTATCGCTATGAACCTATTTTTGGTCTCCAGTAACTATGTGACGCAGAAATCCCTTCTGTATTTGCCTTGCAAGCAGCTGTCCACAAGCAAACAAACGCTGTTCAGCATCTCTCACCTAATAATATATCGTGTGGAGAAAGAGAAATAATTTCTATATATTTTGAATAAAAATATGGTCTTGTGGGGCCCCCACCTTAGTCCCATGAATACAATCAGAAAACATATGAAATCTCTTCCAGCGGAGATATGCTTTTATAACAGAAATGAATATTCAAGTTCAGTTATTGTCTTATTTAATTATTTGTTTGGCTATTATATTTTTCTTTTTTTATATTGATGAATTGGAAAAGTTTCTGTTTTGGAAATTCGCTATCACTGAATCTATTCGTTGAATACGCGCTCTTTGACAATCGATGGTAATTTTATTAAGTGGTGTTACCTATTTAACATCAAGAAGGCATATTTTGCCAGAAAAAAAATCAGGGTACCAGTCAAATTTCGAAATCTGATTATTTATTTTTCTGTAAACACTAGATGATTTTTGAGCATTGCTCTGAATATTTAAATCATTACGAGTATTATGTGGCTGTTCAGCAAGAACCAACGTGGAGGTGAAGAGCATTCTTGCCAGTTTTTCTATCAGACTTTTATGATTTGCGGATTTCTTTGAATCTATCAGTCCCCACATCTTTCCTCCAGAATTTTCTTTCGATGGACTTCTGGTAGTTTAAAAAAATGTTGAAAGAAACTTTGGTCCAGTACTACACTTTTTAGTTTTGTATCCTATACAAATTTCAATTTGTCTAAAAGGGCGAATAAACTATTATAATTATAAACTATTATTAATCAAACTCCAATTGCTTCAATTGAACTCAAAAGCTTTTTTTTTTGCTTGAATTATTTACGATCCTGAAGACACTCAATGCAGTTTTCAGTGTACTATCAATGTTTTATATTCTGAATTACAATTAGAACAGGCGCATTCTCCAATTCGTATCAGTTATTTTGATTGATTGATATCAACTTTGATCAAAGACAGAAGATATGGAAGATAGTGCCTCGGTTTGATCCAGGACAATTTCTCGTCTCAACAAGCGTAGAACTGACCAAACCGCCCATAAAATAGGAAAGAAGTTTCTCGAAATATATCATCACGACATCAATATGTTTTTTTGGGTCCTTCGCGTAGTTTCTCGCATTCAAATTAAAGTCACCCGAAGGTCGAATATGAAAATATATAAATTCTTTCTGCTCCACTGTTCTGCTCTTGGAAACTGTTTTTATCGTACCAATCTACATAGCTATATGTCATGGCTCCGTTTAGATCCCCGCATTTTCACGTTTCTCGATTGGTTTTTTTTTCTGTTGTCTCCATCTCTCTCTATCCTGCATGAAATAAATATCGGGACCTAAAACCTGTCAGCGTGAATCTTTGAAATCCCTGAACGGAAATTGAATCAAGCATTCAATATTCGAAATTCAAAATACTCAGTCGCACATTCAACGACAAATTTCCAACGCTCTCTATATAACTGCAGGTTATTAGGGGATCTGCAAAGATTCTTCCAATTAGGTTCCGATACAAATCGCCAGCTTCAATGATTGCAAATCCCAGGGATATATTTTCGTTTGTGTTTTGTTTGATTTTCTTTGTCGTGTTGATTTATCCAGAAGTTATGCTGGGATTCAGATTGAAATGTATGTCAAAGACAATTAACTATCTTGCTTATAGGAGGATTTCTCTCATTAAGATACTTGAAGCGAGCGATACGAATATTGACAGACATAATCGGGATGTCAAAGAGAACAACGCAATGTAGAGGAGATCATTTAAAGAATCGGATCCCTAGAAAAAAAATGTGACAATTGCATCCAAGCATCGAAGAAGTTCGTGCTATCATGTTATTAACTGAGGGGAATGGTAGATGGTAAGTACTATGACTGCAATATAGTAAAGTATCTATTTCAATGAACGGAAAAGTTGAAATCGACGTAATCAAGAGAACTTAAATCTATCTTTAGTAGCAAATTGTTAACAACACCTTCAGCGAGTTTGTTCGGTTTTCGAGAAGAATAAATTTCACCACAAAGTTTTCTTTCCCTTGTTTTACTTCAAATCTTGAACGTCAAGCTATAATTAAAATAAATATACTATACCCAAAGGATTGAGCAAGAATATCTTAATTTCAAGT
This sequence comes from Harmonia axyridis, assembly GCF_914767665.1. NCBI lineage: Eukaryota > Metazoa > Arthropoda > Insecta > Coleoptera > Coccinellidae > Harmonia > Harmonia axyridis. Next base: position 8,013,949 of record NC_059508.1, read on the forward strand.
CAGAACTCCTGGTTTTAATATATTAATGAGGAGCACAACTCCTTCTCTTTTATACTAACTGACAAAGGAACTCGAACACCCAGAAGGAGCTGTTTAAATTTTAATTTTTTTCTGGTAAAACATAGAAAGTACAGCAAGGAGTAAATGATTGAATTTGGAGAAAAAAATCGTGAAAGTTTTTCATATGAAAATTTTTGATACTTAAATATTGTAGTTAGTTTAGTGTTTAGTTGTTGTTGAAATGCCTAGATCTCGTGTACGCGGAATTTTTCGTCAGCTAAGTGAATCGAAGATCGACGTTTAAGACTTATGACCATTAGAGACCGATTTGCGACAACTCGATCTTTGGCTGATGAGCGGTTAGGAGAACAAGGCCATCCTGGAACTGTCCGAATGGTTTACCGCCGGATAATGTCTTTTGGACTGCAGCATTACCGACCCCATCTTGTATTACCTCTGACGGTTGAGCATCGTCGGTAACGATTACAGTGGTGCAGAGAACGTCAACATTGGAATGTGGAATGGCATCAGTTCGTCTTTTCTGATGAATCTCGATTCTCCTTGGGTACACATGATGGCCGGGGAGAAAAACGTGATCCTCAGTTTGATGTTGAGCGTCATGTACACTGGACAGTATGCATTTTGGTAAGAGGTGCTATTTCACATGCAAGTAGCTCATCTTTAGTTTTATTCGAGTCAACATGAGAGTGTTGCGTTACCTTCAAGAGAAAGTGGAGTCATATGTTCTCCCTCACCTTTACCGGCTCGATAATCCAATATTTCAGCAAGATAATGCCCGACCTCATGTTGCCAGAGTAAGTTTAAACTTTATCGAAGCAACTCATGTGAATCTTATGCCATGGCCGCCCAGATCCCCCTATCTTTCACTCATAGTGCATGTTTGGGACATCATGGATAAAAGGCTTGGAAATTCACCCCAGCCCCCACGGACTGTGGTGGCTATGAGACAAGTACAGGTAGCTTGGGATAATATCCTTCAAGAAGAAATAGACCATCTTATTGCATCAATACCGAGACGTGTTGGGGACTGTATAGATAATCGTGGTAGACAAACACAATTTAATATGAAAAAATTCAATAAAAAAAAAATTGTAAAACCTCTGTTTTTTATCCAAATTTCAATCATCTACTCATTACTATGCTACATATGTAGGCTTGGTTAATCGATCGTCTAGAGGTATGATTCGATTTCCTGGCCTTTCGTCTTCTTCTTAGTTACTTTGTCGGATTTGTAATAATTGAACTCTTTTCAATTACTTACATCTATTTACAAAGCCACACTTATACAGTACAAACTCAGTATTGAGAAGATCCTAATTACGTCTTAATTACAAGTTTCTCACTACGGTATTGAATTTCGTCTTCAACTCGTTTGTTGATTACTCGAAACGTCTTCGTTTATCACGTCCTCGTCGTACTTCAAGTTTTCGGTCGTCTCGTCTCTAACTCGTTCGCGACTCGTCTTAATTTAGTCCGCGAACCGTCTTTTCGTCTTACGTCTTAAGTTGACCGACCGAACTTGACTCGTCTTAGACTTGCCTTGAACTGTCTCTCGACTCGAACTTGAACTGTCTGATTGGAACTTACTCTGTCTCGCATATCGAAATCACTTCTCTCGGCTAGACCACATCCTTAGGGAAGGTACCATCCCCTAGTCCAATAAGAATTTGGCCGTACAGCCCACAAAGATCTTCGCGGATTCCTGGAAATCGAATATTCTCGAAGGACTAGTACCTGATACACAGATGTAACACATCTGGTACAACCGTCTTGTTCTCGAACTTTCCCAACCCCCCAGTAAATCTTTTCAAGATTTACAACTCCATGACATATCTTCGACACCTCGAATAATTACACATCCTTTTTACATTATATGTACAATAACAATTCGTTCCCTGTAAATTCATTGAAACTGTCATGCCCTCGACACTTGAAGAAACTAATAGGTTTCCAAGCATCCTGTTGACCATCTCAATTATTTACAGGAAACAATAACTGGATCCTACATATATGTTTTGATAAAAAATTTTAAATTCGAACAGCTCTTTCTGGGTGTTTCAGTTTTTATTGTCAGTTAGTAGGTATATTGGAAATTTTCAATTTTGTTTGTTTATGAAACAAGTCTCAAGAAAAAAACTGAATTCGAATAAACTCCATTCAGAATTCATACAATGTGGAAAAGAATAAATGCATTATCTTGGTTACTCTACATATTTATAAAATATCCCGAAACACGTTTGTTGGAAATAATATCGTGGAAAATTCTCGAACAACGGATGAATTTTGCAGAATTCGATATCCGATAATTCTACGTTTGGGAAATAGCGCGTTCAGTCCAGAAACTAGCGTTGCCTTCGAGAGAAAACCCAGACCAAAACACCATTCGCGAAAGAAAAACAAACGAGGATTACGGAATAAAAATCACGGAAAGGGACCCTAAGTACCGAGACCCATATAATTCATTTTATTATGATGTCAGAACTGCTCCAGAGACATTTTCCTAAATAATTTCGGGCTCTTTTTCATTCCCTAGTACATTTAATTTATTCTTTTATGCGCTCTAGTTTTCCTTCCGCTTTCGTTTCAACTTTTCAGATTTATGTCATTCAGTAACTTTGGAAAACATTTGATTGTATCTTTATTCGGAATTAATAGTTCGAGTTTGACTGCTTTTCACGTGAAACGTGATAAGCTGATATTTTTATTCCGTGAATTCGAGGAACCACTCAATTACATCGCGCTTGCCTTACGCCTTCAGCTCGAAAAAGCCTCAACTTTTCTCAGAATGAGACCATTTTTCAAGAGTTGTTATCCCTCATTTCGAATCCAACTACAAATATCCAGAGAAACTGGAGAACTTATCAATTATTAATAAGAAGTAATAATTATAAATCCTATTTATTCCATAATCATCAATATCGTCGAAATAATCTGTTAATTCATAAATTTCAACTTGAAAATTATTCTGATTTTTGAATTTCGTATTTGTTTCTCTTTTTGATGGTAGATGCAACTTAATGAAGTACCTACCTTAAGGAGTAATGAGTACTTTTTGCAGTGGATGAGAGACGATGTTTTGGGTACGTTATTTCCAAATTACGAGTATGTTTTTTGGGTGTATCGTCAATGAAAACATGTCTTTTCGATTGGAGAAACAATAGACATTTTTGATTGTGGATCTCTGAGACTGTCAGAATTCGATTATTCCAGAACCGCCCCTTTATATTTCTATAATGATGATGATGTTCAGCATTATCTTCAAGATTATTTTCTGCATAACCATGACATGATCATTCTTTTTCGAGGAACCATAAAATATGATGCCATTTCGAACTCCTTGGTTCCTAGTTTTCATATTAGAGAAATTCAAGTGACCTGTTATCACCTCAATTGAAAAACAAACCATTGACAGTGATTTATATACCTCATCAATATGTTTTGTACAGTTCAATGTTTCATCCAGATAAACACCAAGAATTTAGTAGATGTGCAATGTTCTATTGGAGCCCCCTCCAATAATATTTTGTCTGGACAAAATATTATTGGAGGGGGCTCCATTCCAGATTCATCACACTGGTGTGATGAATCTGGAATGGCTTGTTATGAATAAAATTTACCCAGTTGTTTTTGTAATTGAGAAGTACTCCATTTGTTCTGAATCGATGTCCAGCATTGCACATGACCATTTCAGTCTTAAAAGCAGCTTCAGGGTATCTCTTGGAATTATTGATGATGTTCTTGTCATCTACATATTTCATAATTTCTTAATTGTCCTCACTTAGATATCAGCAAATATAAGTAGCCCTAGCTTCTTATATGCCCTTATCGCTGCATGCAATCTAATGGTGAGAAATTTGAGAATTTTTGGTTAATTTTTACTGATTTTACTGTTTAATAAAAATTTTCTTTCAATAGAAATTATACGAACAATGAGAACATCTCTGTTTCATTTAGTTTCATCGGTACAATAATTCCATAAAAAACATACTATAACTTTGTCACAAAGTGCTCAAATCCATGCATACAGTTGGGCTATAAAACTACCCACTTTCCCTATTCTAATTCCTGATGGGGTTGCAACCCTCTCCAGGGAGTTCCTAGTAGAAACAAGCTCTGTATCCCAGATCATGCCCCCCTCTCATCGAAAATCGACCTGTCCGAGTATTTTCACAAATTCTGAAACGTTGTTGAGTTATTGAGGGTGAACAATTTTAAATGAGACACCCTGTATATGAATATTATAACATGAAGCCATAAGCCTCTGAAAGAAAGATGTTCACCGTCCTTTCCGTTTTCTGATGTTCTTATTTGCATTTAACGAATTCATTTCAGAGGAGGAAAATCATTTCGGAACGAGATGAATCTCTAAGCGACATATAACCGAAAAATTATTCTACTTGTAATAGTATCTGAGTGAACGAAAAAATGTTGGCTATATCTAGGACACGCTGCATCAATTCACGTCACATCTCAGTAGTCAAAGCTGAAAGAATTTCACGGTGGTTTCAGCGCTTTTGATGAATATGTGCAGGGTGTCGCTACAGTCAAGCTTTGGGGATTTCAATTTCACCATTTGCATACAAATTATGCTCAGATGCCGCATGGAATTTTTTGCCATTTAAGATCCTCACTCAGTTTAATCTGGCTGAGGAGCGGTCTTAGGTGTGGTCTTGTCACTGGTGGAGTTTAACAAGGGTCGCTTCAAGACGGTTTTTCCCCAACGTCTCGAGGGGTTTTCAATGTCTAATTATACGAAGAAATGTGTGAAATACAATCAAATCGGTGGAAATTTCCCAGAAGTTCATTTCGAAATGATTGATATACAATGCGTACTGTCTCGTCTATTTGGTATGTTCTTCCATAGTATGATATCTTCAATGATTCTACTGCGCGGTCATACAAGTTATACTAACTGACAAAGAAACTGCAACACCCAGAAGGAGCTATTTTATTATTTTTTTTTTTTTTTTGTAAAACAAAGGTAGTATAGCAAGGAGTGTTTTCGGTTGAATCTATCAACTTTAATTCTATTAAATTGGGATAATGAAACACCGGATTTCTTAATTAATATATTGAATTTGGCTGTACAAGTTATGTGTTTACAAGGTAACAGCTACGAGCGTACTGAATATGGTAACCCGATTTCCTGGGGATGTTAAGTGTCGCTTTGGATTTTGCATACCAAAGCGCAATCCAAGTCCCTGATTGGTCCACGTCCTCGTTCCTTGCCCTTAGATGTGACTTCAGGATGACCATATGTAGCGACAATGTGGCGCCAAGGATGTTCTTGTTCTATTTTTAGCCCTCGCTGTACTTGCTGGGGTTGGTTTTCCGACCTAAATGCGTCTATCTGAATATTCAACTGCCTGTAAAGTTTGCGTGAAATTCACTTGACGCAACAAGGAGTAAATGATTGAAATTTGTAGAAAAAAACGAAGGGTTCACAATTTTCTCAATGAATTCGTTAATAATGTATTCGTCCACCGTGACTATTTATACCCTCCCCAACACGTCGGCATTAATGCGATAAGGTGGTCTATTTCTTCTTGAGGGATACTATTCCAAGCTACCTGTACTTCATGTCTCACAGCTGCCAAAGTCCGTGAGGGCTGGGGTAAATCTCCAAGCCTTCTACCCATGATGTCCCAAACATGCTCTATGGACGAAAGATGGGCGAGCAACTAGGCTACCATGGAAAAAATTCACATGGATCGCTTCGGAAAAGTTTAAACTGACTCTGGTAACATGAGGTTGGGCATTATCTTGCTGAAATATTGGATTCTCGAGCCGGTTAAGGTAAGTGACAACATATGGCTCCACTATTTCTTGAAGGTAACACAGCGCTGTCATGTTACCTCGGATACTAAAGGTGACCTACTTGCTTGTGCAATAGCACCCCATACCATAACGCCTACTGTCCGACGTACATGACACCCAACATCAACATCTCCTCGAACAGCTGGTTTGTTGTAAAATTTAAAAAGGTTGCGAAAAACAACTACAATATTCAAGTTACAAAAATTGTTTACATGAAAAAACCTTCACGGTTTTTTTCTTCAATTTCAATCATTTACTCCTTGCTATACTATCTATGTTTTAAAATTTAAACAGCTCCTTCTCGGTGTTCTATGGATGTATATCGGATAAGGGCTCACAAATTTTTTTGATGAATTTGTTAATAATGTGTTTGTCCACCGCGATCTGAATTTCCAAAGTAGTTCTGCTAGCTTTTATGGGCTAATTGATCCATGATTCTTTCCAAGTCCCAACTGCCTCTGTACCTTCGTTTCTCTGTCGCAGGTTCTCCAAGTATTAGATTTCTGAAACTAACAAAATCCACCAGCAGATTTCTACCTACGAAAAATTTCGAGATTGCGAGGAAACTATTGAAAAATCGATTCAGCAATCTCGGAGCTCGGGGAACCCCCTTATATTGTTGAAATATATGCCGTGCGACTCGTGCATATCAAACTCAAGTAAAATCAAGTAGCTTGATATCCAGTCAAGTGACTTGGAAATAAAGGTCGTAGTTGAGTTGATTAATATATCTAGCTACTTAGCTTGATTAATACCTACCCAGACATGTTCGATTGGTGAAAGTTCGGGAAATCTGTGTGTCCGAAGCAAGATATTGACATAACCTCTTCAGAAGCTCTTCATCGAGTGCGTTACATTCTACCACTTATCGATTGGCTTCATATAACTTCGGATGAGACCTGCTTGCATAAGTATTAATATTCAATAGCATAACCTCTACAGTGTGGTACATTTGAATATTGTGACATTCTCCACGTCTACGTCATAGTGCATTTCCAAGCATAATCGAAATTTTTCATTGAAGACTATACCCTATTTCATTTCACCTCCCAATCCAGTTGATTTCGATGAAGAAGCTCAAAATCGATTGCAAACTGCAAAATGCAGTTTCGAATCAGTTCGGTACTGCAGAATTAGAGCGAGTAAGTACGGAATTTCACTGAGATATTTCAATTTGAAGATGAAATATGGTGGAATGATTGTCGAAATATGTAATTAAAATCATACGTTAATTACATGTTTCACTGTGATTTGATTATGAAACATATTTGGGGTCATAATTGCCCCCAATATATCCAGACTCCAAATGAAGGATAGGCATTAATTGCATATTTCTGAATTAGTCTGTATATTCGTGAAGTACTATATTCTTCCTAATACAAATTGATATTGCATTCCGATATCGGAAACTAGTCTGTTTCATACAGTCCCAGCTGCGATTTGAATAACAGAAACAGCCCTAATAAAAATTCTTGATTGCGATCATTATCCAAATCGATCACTCTATCATATCCTCAAAGTATTTTCAAATATTATGACAGGAATGGTCTAGATCGAACTTTTGCATCGATATCAAGAATAACAATTACAGCTTTTTCAGAATCATAGGAATCCAAGAACTTTTCGGAAAAATAATGAGGAAAACATTAGCTCATGAGCTCTCATCCTTAATATTCTGAATTTAATCAATCCAAAAGTACGTTTCAAAGATGTTATAAATCGATATGAATAAAAGTCTTTTCTTCTGTGGGATTGCAGCTTAGCTAGAAGAGCATCCGGGAGCGCTCTCGTCGAACTTAATATACGTATAGTCCATAGGAAGGATATTACGATAGTAAATATAGCTTTCTGTCTCTAACACAGGTGAAGACGTTTCTTAGGAATGAAATAAGACATACTATCTTCTGAACATTTACTGATGGAAATTTAAAATGGAAAATAACCTTTGAGATATGTTCGGCCCAACAAATATAGATACTGAATGGCATTCACCTATTTGACAATGAGCCGAATAATTTGACGTAACATTCTATGAGTATGCCATAATAACTCTCTTAGTTTCTCAAGGCTAATAATTCTCATGAATCTAGAATGCTATCGATAGTTTAATAATTAATAATCATTTCTGAAAAACGTTCTTGAAACATCACTGAAGTATGTGTTACAATATAAAACTTCAAATAAAAGGAATTATCAGCTCGAATTTTCAGAGATATTCGAATAGCAAAGACTCTAGGTTGCATTGAAATGAGATAATTCAATTTTATTATTATTTTGCCATTAACCTTTAAGAAATTCCGATCAATTCATTTCACTTTAGTATAGTGGAAGGAACTTTTGGTAATGGCAATTGTTTTGTCTTTATAAAGTTCTTGTTTGTTCGCTTCGAAGAGAAATGCAGTAGAACTGCATGTTTTCTCCCTTTATCAGAGTAAGTGAAGGGTAATCTGATGCAGTTCGAGCAACACCACAGTTTCAAATGAAATTGTTCAGTGGGGTGAATCATTTGCATGTTAATGAAAAGTTTATATCACCTAGAGCACTCGAAAGGAGTAAAACAACGAAATAAATACTTCTAGATAGTCCAATCATCTTATTTACTGCCGTAATATTTGAATTCTATGCAGTCAACGTGAAATCCCCTATAATTAATAATACTATCTCTGATGAAATCAGGATTTATGTCTGATGAGACGATATTGGAGTATGCTGAAACCAGAATGAGTTTTGAGAGAGCTGTTGAAGCGATTCAGGGACTTTAGTAGAAATATAACCTTATGCTCCGCAATATTCAATTTTCAATTGGAACCCAGTCAATTCAAATATTCAACTGGAAACTATAACAAAAAATATGTCTTCTGCTGAGAAACAATCAAAGAATATTCATATTTGTATTTGTATTCACACCCCAAAGGAGGGAGAGACTTCAAAGCTGAACCTTATTCAATAGGATGGGAGATATTGAATCAGATCATCAGATAAAATTCGAAATTCACAAAACGGGGCAATGAACTTTCAACAGAATTATTATTCCATCACAGCAAAACTTCACTCCTCTGCCTTTTAATGAAATACCTGTCTACAAGATGAAGGGCGAAATGTCAAGACGGCCAGTCCATCGTTATTAAAACTTCACAGTGGAAATAATCGATATTCTCCTTTCTCTGGTTTACTGGTTTATAGAAGTGTCTTGTGGGCGTTATTAAAGGAACGTCAGTGTCAAAAATGGCAATCCTTATTCTTGTCTGATCTCGTTCCACTCCATGAAGAGGGGATTTTGAATTCCGTTAGCGCTGATCGGGGGATTTTGAGGACTGGAGTAAAAAAAAACTATGTCTTGATTATTCTGGAATACCATATACTAACTGACATAGACTTCAACACCCAGAAGAAGCTGTTCAAATTGAATTTTTTTCTTGGTAGAACGTATATAGTATAGGGAGGTTGTCATTTCGAGAAATCGCTAACCATACGAACAGAAATCCAACTTCTGTTATGAGATAATGTCATGACTTTTGGTCATTAGAGACCGATTTGCGACAACTCGATCTTTGGCTGATGACTGTTTAAGAGAACAAGGCCATCCTGTAACTATCCGAACGGTTCACCGCCGGATAAGGTCTTTTGGACTGTAGCATTAGCGACCCCATCTTGTGTTTTCTCTGGTATATCCTGTTTGATGTAGTTTTTGTTTGATTTTACTTCTTTTCCATTTTCTAGTATCAATACCCTCTGTTCTCGGTGTGTTAAATAAGACCTAAACTATTTTGATATGTTTCTTTGTCAGTTAGTATACTTTTTTGGAGATTGATTTGTAATTATGATGCTTGACTTCGGATGAAATATATTTGTATACATTGTAAATTTGCATCAAATGTAGGAATAGATTCTGTGTCTGCGAACTCTGAACAATATTCGTCTATAGCATTCAAAACATTACACACAAGAATCAATGTTTCAGCTCAATTATTCCAAACATTCCAGTCTTTCAGTGCATATTTTATGTAAAGAACTTGAAATTTAGGGTTCATGTGATCAGCACTTGTCACACAAGGGCCACTTCATCAGTCTTCGGCTACTAATTTAAGTTTGCCGTCGCAAAAACCGGACGTGCTGAAAACATTCCTCTGTTCAAATACAATCGCTTAGAAACCACAAATTTCTGCTATGTGATTCAACTAATTGAACAAGGAGTCAGTCACAGTTTCCGTTATGACGAAGGTTCAAGGGAATTCCTGAGAAGGGTTGATTCAGTTAGCTTCGGTTGACCTGCTGCTTCATGTATGGAGGCGAACTCAATTTCCTGGCTTCAAGTGACAAAACTAAAAGTGTTCGGAGATACTGAAACGAACTCGTTATGCTGTTTCCAACTTCAAACTGCGGCATGTTTCTCGTTACCGAGTTGAATCATTCTGCATAAATTTCAACGCATCTGGGAATCACATTGCCCAGAACACTAAGACAATCTGTATAACTACCATTTTTACTCTATGAGTAACCCAGACAAGGTCAACTTGGAAGTCAATAGTCAAGGGGAAACCAATCCAATAAAAATACTCTAACTGACAAAGAAACACCAGAAGGAGCTGTAGAAATTTATTTGTAAAACATAGATAATAAAGCAAGGAGTAAATAATTGAATCTGGAAATATTATAGTAGTTGTTGCTCGTTTTTTGAATATTAAAACAAACCAGCTATACGTGGAGATCCAAAGTCGATGTTTATTTGTTGTTAAAAATGCCTAGGACACGTGTATACGGAATTGATCGTCAGCTAAGTGAATTTCAAAGAGGTCGAATTATTGGTCTACGGGAGGCGGGGTTGTCATCTCGAGAAATCGCTTAGCCTACGAACAGAAATCCAAATACTGTTATTAGATATTGTCAAGTTTGATTTGTTAATGTCCAAAATCGAAGAAAATTAGGTACCGGACGTTGAAGGGGCACAAATGAACTTTAAGATCGACGTCTAAGAGACCGATTTGCAATAACTCGATCTTTGGTTGATGAGTGGTTAGGAGGACAAGGCCATCCTGGAACTGTCCGAATGGTTTACTGCCGGATAAGGTCTTTTGGACTGCAGCATTATCGAACCCATCTTGTGTTACCTTTGTCGGTTGAGCATCACCGGCAACGATTACAGTGGTGCAGAGAACGTCAACATTGGAATGTGGAATGGCATCAGGTCATCTTTTCTGATGAATCTCGATTCTCCTTGGGTGCACCTGTTGGCCGAAGAAGGGTTAGACGACGTCAGGGAGAAAGACGTGAACCTCAGTTTGATGTTAGCGTCATGTACACTGGACATTATGGAATACTACTACACATGCTAGTAGGTCACATGACAGCGCTTAGTTACCTCCAAGAAATAGTGGAGCCATATGTTCTCTCCTACCTTAACCGGCTCGAGAATCCAATATTTCAGCGAGATAATGGCTGACCTGATGTTACCAGAGTTAGTTTGAACTTTTTCGAATCCACTCATGTGCGGGATATCTTGTTTAAAAGGCCTGGAAATTTACCCCAGTCCCCACGGTCTTTGGCGGCTCAGAGACATGATAGTATCCCTCAAGAAGAAATAGATCATCTTATTGCATCAATGCCGAGACGTGTTGGGGAGTGTATAGATAATCACGGTGAATAAACATATTATCAACTAATATAAAAAAAAATTGTAAATCCTTTGTTTTTTTCTTCAAATTTCAATCATTTACTTCTTGTTATACTATCTATGTTTCATCCAAAAAAAATAAAAATTTAAACAGCTCCTGGGTGTTGCAGTTTCTTTGTCAGTTAGTATAATAATGGAAAAGTCTCGTCTTTCAAAGTCGACCTAAACGATCAACAAAAGAAGTTTCCGTGATTCTTGAATCGAAATTATAGATATAATAAGAAAGTTGAAAGTTTGATGAACTAAGTTTGTTACTGATATACATGGGGAATGATAATCCTAGTATCACCTCAATTCAAAAATCGTTCCAGGAATAAAATATTTCCCATAACTGTAGTACAATGTGTATAACTACTGTTTGAACCTACAAGTTTTCAGACAATGTAACCTTGAAAATCAATCCAAAAGCAAAAGTAACCTAGAAAAAATTATAATAATACAAAACTTCCATCGTCGACAATCCACCTGAACAGATATCATAAATATTCTGCCAAACAAAGGTAGTTTTCCCTCTCAACCGACATCGTATGACGTTTTGTATACATAAATAAGGATGACTTATGGCTATAATTAGAATTTCGAAAGTTTGATGAAGTTCGAGCCTGTAGTAGGGAATTGTAATAAAAACATCCTAGTGTCATCTTAATTTCATTCAGGAATCTGTTTGGGAATGTTTATTCATGAAGGTCTATGCGGCCCACAACATTGACTATCACGTGATTAATTGAAATTAAGCTTTCCGGGCTTTGGAACAATGAGTATAAATAAATGGAAATGGTCTCCCAGGAATATATTTGTCTTGAAATCGTCTAGAACGAGTTCTGGAGATTTACAACGGTGGAGTTTGGGAAAACTACATTTTATGGGTTTCATCGAAAACAAAATTCATTCATTGAATGATATAATTGCAAGTCATATTGGTCCGATTGAGAAGTCCCCGGTCTGATGCACAGATGGCGGTGCTAGTATTAAATCCATATGATTTTTAGTTAGTACCAACCTTCAAACAATACGTGTCAAAATTTGACAGCAGTCCTACCATTAGTTTGTGAGATATTGCGTTGTGAGTATAGCCACTTTTGTTATTTGAAAAAAAAATGGAAAGAAGAATTTCGTGTGCTGATAAAATATTGCCTTTCAAAGGGAAAAAATACAGTTGAAGCAAAATCTTGGCTTGATGAAGAGTTTCCGGGATCTGCACCAGGAAAATCAACCATCATTGATTGGTAATCTAAGTTTAAACGTGGTGAAAGGAGCACCGAAGATTGATTGGTAATCTAAGTTTAAACGTGGTGAAAGGAGCACCGAAGACGACGAACGCAGTGGACGCCCAAAAGAGGCTGTCACCGACGAAAAAATCAAAAAAGTTCACAAAATAATTTTGAATGACGGTAAATTGAAGTTGATCGAGATAGAAGACATTGTGAAGATATCATCTGAACGTGTACACCATATCATTCACGAATATTTGTACATGAGAAAGCTGCGTGCAAAATGGTTGCCGCGCGAGCTCATAATCGATCAAAAGCAGCAACGTGTTAATGATTCTGAGCAGTGTTTGAAGTTGTTTAAGTGCAATAAACCTGAATTTTTGCGTCGATATGTAACAATGGATGAAACATGGCACCATCATTCCACTTCGGAGTCCAATCGACAGTCAGCTGAGTGGACTGCACACGATGAACCGAATCAAAAGCGAGGAAAAACACAACAGTCAGCTCGCAAGGTTATGGCATGAATACTACATTAATTACCTCCAAAAATGCCAGACCATCAACAGCGATTATTGTATAGCGTTATTGGATCGTTTAAAGAATGAAATCGTTAAAAAACGGCCCCATTTGAAGAAAAAAAGGCTGTCTCATCAAGACAATGCGCTGTGTCACAAATCAATGAAAATAATGGCGAAATTGCATGAATTGGTGTTCAAATTGCTTCTGCATCCACCGTATTCGCCAGATTTCGCCCCCAGCGACTTTTTCCTGTTCTCAGACCTCAAAAGAATGCCCACTGGAAAGAAATTTAGCGCCAATGAAGAAGTAATCGCCGAAACTGAGGTCTATTAGGAAGCGAAAGACAAATCGTACTACAAAAATGGTATCGAAAAGTTGGAAGATCGCTAAAATCGCTGTATCGCCCTCGACGGCAACTATGCTGAATAATGAAATCGAATTTGGATAAAAAATGTGTTGTACTGTGTGTGTAGACCGGGGATTCTGCAATTTTTATTCAGATAGAGATTTTCGTCAGAAGTGAAGAGTTTAAAATTTTATTTTTTTTGTCGATATTTAAAAAAAAAATACCGGTCTTGTATTCAATATCTTTACTATCATGAATCAAATTTTCCAATTTTCCATTCAGTTCAGAGATGAATTAAAACGCAACTATGTGCTCAAAAATTCCTGCATCTAGCTCTTATATTACGATATTCGGCTAGAGCATAATGCTTTGGTGGATATCTCCAATCGAATCCTGCCGAATTATTGATTTTATTGGGTATGATTCATGCTGCTCTTCGAGCATGTTTCTGCTCCAACCCAATATTTGCACAATGAATTCTTTATGATTTATTTCCACATGTACACACACAACATTAAATGAAAATTTTTTTCTACTTTTCACGATATATCGCATTGAACAAATTTTTATTTGTTACAGGTAAATGAAGTTTTGAGTGATAATCCAATCTGAGAAGAGCCAGCTTGGATAAAAATATAAAGCCCAAGCTTTCAAATGAAGTTCCAGCTTGGTTACCAAATAGTAAACTTGAGAAAGTAATTAGTATCAAGTTAGAACAAATATGGATTAGTCTAGGTAATGTACCAATAACTTATTCTATTTAGAGTATATTGAGAAAGAAATAATGATCAGAAAACTAGTCATTTAGTAATTAGATATTGAATACACGTCTAATCTGATAATAAGCCATAGATAGGGCTAGTTATGAGTTGATTGATATTTTTATCAATCCATCAACAATCGAGAAGGTGAACTTTTTCAACTATCCAAACATTAATCCTTATTGTTCGAAATACCGCTGAGTTGTGAATCAGACGGAGAAATTCGTAGAAACTTCTCTAAGTAGCGATAGAGAACATTGGAAGTATCATAATCTCACCCTTCAGCATCCGATATCTTAACGTCAATGCATCAGGATCAATGAGTAACAGATTGAGACGTACCTAATTTTGTTGGTTTGGGATCAGTATCATCGCCATCAATATTATTGTACTCCTTTCAGTAGGGTGAAATTTATCGACACGATAATTGTTCGATGAATGCAATGAGACAAGATGAACCAGAAATAAAATGCCGAAAAAAAACTTTGATATTATTGATATTGAATCGAACTGCTACCGCCGTTTTGCAATAGATGGCTGTGGCGGTAAGTGGTAGTCGAAATAAATAGATCGTAGATGTCATAGAATAAACTTAGGTATCTATAAATATAACGCCATCGAAATATCAGTCGATTTGTGGCTGCATCATAAAGTATTCTCGATTAAACATGTCAGCTTACGAGCCAAATTCTCGTTATTTGGCGGAGGTTTTAATTTTCTGCCTTGATATGAAGAAACCAGCGGATGAGGCTCAACGAATGCTTTTAAATACCTATGTTGAGGCCGCTTTTATCGAAAGTACGTGCTGAGAGTGGTTTCAATGTTTCACGAACGGTGATTTTGATGACGAAGACCAGCTGGCGGTAGAAGAGAGAAGGTTTTCGAAGATGCAGTATTGTAGGCATTACTTGATCAAGACTCAAGTCAAACATAACAAGAATTGACAGGATCATTGGGAGTGACGCAACAAGTCATTTCAAAGCGCCTGAAAGTCATGGAAATGATTCAGAAACAAGGAAAATGGTATCCGTATGAGTTGAAGCCGCGAGATGTTGAACGGAGTTTGTTTGATTGTGAACAGCTGCTTGTAAGGCAAAGACGGAAGGGATTTCTGCATCGCATTGTGACTGGAGACGAAAAATGGGTTGATTTCGATAATCACAAGTGCATAAAATCATGGGGATATCCAGGCCATGCTTCCACGTCAACGGCCAAATCGAATATTCAAGGCTCCAAGGTTATGCTCAGTATTAGGTTGGACCAGCTCGGCGTATTGTTTTATGAGTTGTTGAAACCGACTGAAACAATCACAGGCGATCGTTATGGAACGCAATCATTAGGTTTGTGCCGAGCATTGAAAGACAAGCGGTCGCAATACAACGAGAGACATGATATATTGATTTTACAGCATTACTCGACACCATGTTGCGAAAGTGGTCAAGACATTTTTGGAAACGTCGAAATGGGAAGTCTTACCCCACCGGCTGTATTCTCCAGAGGTTGCATCCTCGGACTATCACTTGTTCGATCAATGGCAGTCCTGGTCTCATGAAAAAGTAAAAAATTGGATCGAGTCGTGGATCACTTCAAAAGATGACCAGTTTTGTCAACGCGGGATTCGTACGCTGAGAAAAAAATGAGAAAAAGCAGTGGATAGCGATGAATAATACTTTGAATCATAAATGTAAAACCAGCTTTTCAAAATAATACCTCGTATTCCGAAAAAAAGGTTGTATCCCTGTTATAGGCTTATGTGAATAACATAAAACTTCTTCTAATTTCTACTATTCTATTACCTATGTGAAAAACAATTTTTTCGCTGGTATTGAGAAATCTGAAAGAGCTGTGTAGCCAAGCAATTTCTTCACATTCTGAAAGTTCAACTGTTTTGATGATTTCTTGTGAAACTTTTTATCTCATTTTTTTTTATTTTTTGAGGGAAATAATGAACCAAGCTGCACTCTTCAACGAGAAACAGATGCGGAGCGAATGGGATAACGTAGGTCCATTTAAAAATTGTAATGACGTTCTCGTAAAAGAAATCTGCATAAAAAATGATTTCACTATCGCGTCGTTTTTTCAATTTCACGGAAATATAAACTACTTTGCCGGCGGACGGCAGGAGTTTCGGCCTGAAGAAATTGATAATCGTTACACAAATTGCTGAGCTTAGGGCGAACCACATAATTTATATTGAAACTCGGAGAGTTGGAACCACAGCATTATGCAACAGTAAGTCGGCGCCCCTTGAAATACTGCCCCATTATAAGCCTCATAAAAACGCCAAGTATGCTCATTTTTCAGAATATCGGTTCATTTGACTTTATTATCACCTGCTCGAGTCGGACAGATTTTGCCACCGTGGAGCTTGAAATGGGGTAGTCGGAAGTTTTTACACCGGAAGAGATCACGTGGGGAATGCTCAAATCTTTGATCAGACATCAATAAGAGCACTTTGAACTGAAGTAAAACGAGGTCAACTCGAGCTGTCGAACCAGTACCAAACTTGGTAGATAGAAATATTCTCGAAATATCAGCAGAAGTTCTTGATGTGATGATCTGGATTTATGAGACACTCAATTCGATAAAAATCCTTTCGATTCGTTTAAAGAATATTTTTGAAGGCTCTAAATTGAATGAATCACATTTAGAAAGTGTCAAAAATGCAACAAAATATATAGAATCGACTAAAAAAATTTCATAAGTATAACAAAAAAAAATAAATCAGGAATTAAATACAAAGGCAACCCAACGAACACTTTCCTTAAATAGGTTAAAACAAATTTCCCTTGTTCAGAATTCAGCAAGTTGTTTCAAATTACAGCTACTCAAACTTTTAGTTGGTCTCCTTTTTCTTCTCAAAATCAGATAGACTATGGATGAAATAACTACAACAAACAATATGATACAAATCTACGCTCTGAGATTCTGAAAGGTCTCAGAGAGGCCTAGGAGTCGGGTATGAAAAAACATAAACGCATGCACTGAATTATTGGACTGAAATAAAAACTCAATTTAGACAAAAACAGTCCTACGTAGTTCGTTTAAAACCAGAAAAAACTTAATTGAGTGGTCTAATTGATATTTTCCAGCTCAAATATACTAATTGACAAAGAAACTGCGACAGCCAGAAGGCGATGTTTAAATTATAAATTTTTTTTGGAGAACATGGTACAGCAAGGCGTAAATGATTGAAATTTGGAAAAAAAATGAAGGGTTTACAATTTTTTCCAATAAATTTGTTAATAATGTCTTCGTCCACCACGATTATCTATACACTTCCCAACACATCTCGGCATTAATGCAAAAAATGGTCTATTTCTTCTTGAGGAATACTATCCCAAGCTACCTGTACTTCATGTCTCAGAGCCGCCAAAGTCCGTAGGGGCTGGGGTAAAATTCCAAGCTTTCTACCCATGATGTCCAAAACATGCTCTATGAGCGGAAGTTCTGGGGATCTGGGCGGCCATGGCAAAAGATACACATGGGCCGCTTCGAAAAAGTTTAAACTAACTCTGGCAACATGAGGACGTGCATTATATTGTTGAAATATTTGATTCTCAAGCTGGTTAAGGTAAGGGAGAACATATGGCTTCACTATTTCTTGAAGGTAACGCAGAGCTGTCATGTTACCTTTAATAAATACTAAAGGAGACCTTCATGTGCAATACTACATCATACAGTAACGCATACTGTCCGGTGTACATGACGCTCAAAATCAAACTGAGATTCAAGTCTTTCTCCATGTGCACCCAAGGAGAATCGAGATTCATCAGAAAATACAACGTGATGCCATTTCACATTCCAATGTTCCCTATACCACTGTAATCGTTGCCGGCGATGCTCAACCGTCAGAGGTAAAACAAGATGGGGTTCAGTAATGCCGCAGTCCAAAAGACCTTATCCTGCAAT
The DNA here is from genome assembly GCF_914767665.1 of Harmonia axyridis. NCBI lineage: Eukaryota > Metazoa > Arthropoda > Insecta > Coleoptera > Coccinellidae > Harmonia > Harmonia axyridis. Next base: position 8,032,210 of record NC_059508.1, read on the forward strand.
AAACCGTTCGGACAGTTACAGAATGGCCTTGTTCTCCTAACCACTCTCCAGTCAAATATCGAGTTGTCGCAAATTGATCTCTAACGGCCATAAGTCTTAGACGTCAACTTTGAACTTCATTTGTGCCCCTTCGACGTCCGGAGCCTAACCTTCTTCGATTTTGGGCATTTTCAGACCATGCTTGACAACATCTCATAACACTAGTTGGATTTCTGTTCGTACAGTTAGCTATTTCTCGAAATGACAACCTGGCCTTCCGTAGACCAATAATTCGATCTCTTCAAATTCACCTAGCTGGCTATGAATTCTGCGTACACGTGCACTAGGCATTTAAACAACAACTAAACATCGACTTTGGATCTCCTCGAACAGCTGGTTTGTTGTTAAATTTAAAAAACAAGTATCAAAAATTGTTTACATGAAAAAACCTGTTTTCAGCAAATCCAATCATTCACTCCACGCTATACTATTTATATTTTTCCAACAAAAAAAAAATTAATTTGAATAGCTTCCTCTGGGTGCTGTATTTTCTATATCAGTTAGTATATCTGTTTCTTTCATAATAAATCATTACTTTGATGGATTTTTGAGTATTGACAGTTATATTCGTGATGGATATTACAAAACAATTCAGCAATGATATCTTCAATTCGGTTTCTCACTATTTCAGAACTTCTCTATCGAATCTCAAGGTAGAAATATATCTTCCTACCAAGTTTTTTGAACGGAGATCTTTGGGACTTTTTATAAGTTTTTGGGGACATTTTATGCATTTTGGTGATCTAGAATCACACCGAAAGCTAAGCAATAGTCGGCAATACTTTCCACTGCTGGAGATATATACACAACCATTCATTGGCTGAGGACCATAACCCTATGGAAGTGTGAAAGGTGTATAACGCAGGGCCTCTGATCAACCTTACTGGCGAATCGTCATTGCTTTCCTCGAATCTTTCAAGACGTAGAATAGTTATTGCAATCGTGTTTGCGATATTGAATGTGAAAGAAAAATTATACTTGACAAGTGAAACTTTAAATCTCATGAGCTTCCTTAGCTTATTGTAGATTTTCGACTATGACCATCAAAAGTGGTAGATTTCTACTTGCAAACCTCGTATCCTCATTGTACGTCAACTCGAGTACGACATTCCAAGTGAAATGACGAAAAATGTAGAAATTCCGTTGAGTTCAAACATCCCCCGACTTCTATTCAAGAACCGGCGGATGATAAAATCTCCCTTTTATGCCACCCCATATTCATTCCCATGAGAACAAATGAGACGTTTTACTTTACGGAGGAGACGGCTTCTCTCGCAATAGCTTCACACACCTCTTGGAACATTTGTATCCTTCATAAACCCCTCGTATAACTGTTGTAAAACCTTTTTTCGTGGTATGCATCGTTGCGTACCATTTTTCACCTCTTGGGATCAATGAACACAAGGTAGCTAATATTCATTATGAAAGATTTCCTTACCGATAATCTTGAAGGATTCAGTAATTTATTGATCAATTAGGAATTAAAAATATCTATTCTCTTTTTCAGTATCGTAATCAGTTCATTACAGCACTTAAAACAGCTCCTTCGTGGCTCGTTTGCGAATTTCGCATTCGTGTTGGAATAGGAGCCCATCCTGCAACTTGTTTTAGAATATACTATTTTCGACTATCTTGATTCAAAAACATCATTTTCAACCCGCCAATCAGAGAGGAAAATAAATCTTTGTCTCCCCGGGATTTTTCTTCCCTTTGAATTTTTGAACACTTCGAGAAGTAGATTTTATGGGGAAAAAATATCACTCAATAGCTTATATCTTATATAGTCCATTCAGAAATTATTGACATCGAAGTAGGCCTTGAACGTCTAGTCACGACTTTATTTCCGGTTCCAAAAATATCTAAACTAAAAATTGATGTGATCCATCATAGGAATAATTAGTTCATACTTTTTTCATAATTTGTATATCCGGAAGAACCTAAATTTTCGGAATTATAAAGGGACGCATATACAGTCATGATTTCATAAATTGGAAAACAGGTTCTATAATGTAAGAATATAGTGGGATGCTATCGCATTTCAAGGAAATCCAATGAAGTTTGAAGAATGAAGACAATTCATTTAGAATCGACCATGAAAGATCACATTGAAGATCATTTAAATATGCATATTCCTTTTCACCAAAGGCTCATCAATAATTGTTCTTGATGCAAACTGGATACCAACCTGCTTCCAAAATTCTAATCATGTAACTCACATTTTAACTGTGGTACCTAAACTGGTGAAGAAAATAAAAAAAAACTGGTTGATAAATTTGAATAGTGTAGCTAAGTGAAGAGAAGAGCCATATCATAATAAGACGTAGATGTCATACAATAAGCTTAGGTATTTGTAAACATAACGCCATCGAAATATTTGTCGATGTTGGTCTGCATCATGGAGTTATTCTCGATTATGTTTATTTGTATGTAAAATAAACATTTATCTATCTATTAAAGATATCAGCTAATGAACCAAATTCTCGTCATATGCAGGAGGTTTTAATTTTCTGTTTTAATATGAAGAAATCTGCGGGGTTCATCGAATTCTCTTAAAAACCTATAATGAGGCCGCTTTTAGTGAAAAAACGTGCCGAGAGTGGTTTCAACGCTTCAAGAACGGTGTTTTTTACGTCGAAGAAGAGCATGGATGTGGAAGAGAGAAAATTCTCGAAGATGCAGAATTGGAGGCATTACTTGATCAAGACCCATGTCCAACTCAACAAGAATTGGCAGATCATTGGAAGTGATGCAGAAAGCCATTTCAAAAAGCTTGAAATTCATGGGAATGATTCAGAAACATGGTAATTGGGTGTCGTACGAGTCAAAGCCGAGAGATGTTGAACGGCGTTTGTTTGCTTGTGAACAGCTCTCTGGGATTTCTGCATCGCATTGTGACTGAAGACGAAAAATGGGTTCATCACGAAAATCCCAAGCGCAGAAAATCATGGGGATTTCCCGGCCATGCTTCCACGTCGACGGCCCAACCAAATATTCACGGTTCCAAGGTCATGCTCAGTATTTGGTGGGACGAGCTCGGCGTAGTGTATTATGAGTGGCTAAAACCGACTGAAAAAATCACCAATTAATGCGTTTGGGCCGAGCATTGGAAGACAAACGGTCGCAATAAATCGAGAGACATGATAAAGTGACTATACAGCATGACATTGCTCGATCCCATTTTGCGAAAATGGTCAAGACATACTTGGAAACGTTGAAATGGAAAGTACTACCCCACCCTACGTATTCTCCAGACGTTGTTCCCTCGGACTATCACTTGTTTCAATCAGGCATACGGACTGGCTGATCAGCTCTGTTATTCTTATGAAGAAGTCAAAAAATTGGCTCGATTCGTAGATCGCTTCAAAAAATGACCAGTTTTTTCAACGTGGGATTTGTACGCTGTCCAAGGCTGAGAGAAAGCGAGCCAGCGATGGACAATACTTTTGATCATAAATGTATAACCAGTTTTTCACAATGAAGCCTGGAATTTCGGAAAAAAACGACTATGTACATACTTTGTCCTAATTTGCTTTCATTTGATTATCTTCTCATTGGGTATCCTCTTAAGGATAGTACACAATCCTAGAAGACATATATGTAACTGTTTCATCCTTATTCAATAATTCAATCAAAGGTACCCACGAGGAGATGTCTGTCTTGTCTCGAACATCAGGAATCTATTGGAACCAAATAGGTAATATTCTGAATCAATACAGATGGGCTCTCATTTTCTGGCAGCCAATTGATTATTGATTAAGATTGCGTGTTGTGGCTGCCAGGCTAATAGGCTTTCCTCCTTCATTCTGATTTATCGGAGAATACATTTTGAATGAGAATATATGGGAAGAATGTGAATTCCTTGAGTGAGTAGATCGATAGGGAAATATTTAATCAAGATATAAATCTAAGATCAGATCTGAGCGATGACCCAACGAAAGGGGCGTACAAAGGTGATTCATTAGACAGCGTGCGCCCTTATATATCTTAGCGATTGCTTATGTATTTGACGCGCAAGTTCACGAGGTAGCAAGCCGTAATCAGCGAAGACCCTGTAATTAGAGTCACTTGATATATGTCTTCGCAAAACGGTTAAGCGGATCACGCTATGTAACGTATGTGTTTTGGTACGCTTTTTTGGCAACTCCCCTTTGGAATGATTCAATCAGGGTGGCGGATAAGGCTCTCGCAATCATTTTGTTGAACTGGAAATTTTCCAAGCTTCTACTTAAGCCAAAAAGCACCCTCTCTCGTATTTCGTAACTTGTTCGGCCCGTTCACCTTTCTACGGAAAAATTAATTTTTCACTGATTGAAAACCCATCAGGAAGCTCTAACTCAACTCGGCCATTAACAAAGGGAATCCCTTGTCGTTAGGGAGATAATTCATTTTTTGGAGTGTAGAATCTGTTACGTAAACTACGAACTCAGTCAGGGGGAGTTTTAACTTGAATTTACTGGATTTTCCGGAAACAAATGGGGCTTTTGTGTGTTCGATATTCATAGATATATTTAGGAGTTTTCTAGAATAATATAACAAGTCAATTGAAAAGTCCCCGGTCTATCATAGTAAGACATATTTTTTTGGCAAAATTCGATTTTATTATTCAACATAGTTGCTTGCGAAGGCAATACATCCATTATAGCGATCTTCCAACTTTTCGATAACATTTTTGTAGTACAATTTGTCTTTCGCTTCAAAATAGGCCTCGGCGATTACTTCTTCATTGGCGATAAATTTCTTTCCAGCGAGCATCCTCTCAAGGTCTGAGAACAGGAAAAAATCGCTGGGAGCCAGATCTGGCGAATACGGTAGATGCAGAAGCAATTCGGAGCCCAATTCATGCAATGTTGCCATTGTTTTCATTGATTTGTGACACGGCGCATTGTTTTGATGAAACAGTACCTTTTTTTCTTTAAATGGGGCCGTTTTTAACGATTTCATCTTTCAAATGATCACATTACGCTATATATAATAATCGCCGTTGGTGGTCTAGCCCTTCTGGATGTAATCAATGAATATTATACCTTGCGCATCCCAGAATACTGATGTCATAACCTTGCCAGCTGACTGTTGTTTTTTTCCTCGCTTTGTATTCTGTTCACCGTGTGCAGTCCACTCAGCTGACTGTCGATTAGACTCCGGAGTGAAATGATCGAGCCACGTTTCATCCATTGTCACAAATCGACGTAAAAATTCAGGTTTATTCCCTCTAAAAGCAATATCTCATCAGCACATGAAATAATTTTTTTTCAAATAACAAAAGTAGCTACACTCACAACACAATATCTTACAAACTAATGGTCGAACTGCTCCAAATTTTGACACGTATCGTTTGAAGGTTAGTACTAATTAAAAATCATATGGATTTAATAGTAGCACCGCCATATGTGCATCAGACTTCAATTTTCTCATTTGCAATAAGAATTGGTTATCTGATCAGAGAAATTAGGCCGAAGAGAAATGTGATCTTTTTCGCTAAACAACAATGAAAATTGAATGGATGAGGATATTTCATTAGGATATGCAGCCTTTTAGCTGAAAAATTCGAAAACTCATCCAAAGTACCTCAAAAGTTCATGAAGTCGAGATATTCTCAGGGGAATTTTCATTCTTCTTGGTGAACTAATTAACATCTGATGGCAAATAACTAAGCCATGAAAGAATCTGCTTTCGCTTCATGGTATGTGAGTTATCATGTAGAGAAGCCTTTCGTTATATTGAACCAATCCAAATTATAATTAAGGTCGGTTACTAATTACTATCGGAATTTTGATTCAGCTGGTAAAATATTGACATTCTTTCGCGGCTTATTCGCATAAGTTAAATAACAACGGGAAACATTTCATTCTTAATTTCCGGTGTTATTGATCGATCAGTTCAATTATTTTAATGCTCCTAATCACATTATATTATGCGTCTTGCAAATATGAAATTAATAGTACTTTTCAATTTTCAGAAAGGAGGTCCTATGGAAAGTAGTCTGCATATGTAAAATTCAAGCCCAAATGAAGAATTTATATTTGAGAAGTTGAACCTGAATGAGCAAATGTTGTATTCAGTGGCAAAATAAAAAAAAAACCAAAATTATTTTATTTGATTTACCCATTTCACACACAAAAATCTCTTTAAAACACAGAAATTCGTATCAGGAGCATATGATGAAAGAGAAGGTATCCGGGTCACTGACCTACTATAGGCAACCAATCATACACTGACACGTTTTGTGTGTTGCCTATACCATTGTACTCCTGCTCCTGATATACCTTCTCGATCTTATATGTTCCTGTTACAGATTCGTACACCAAATTCTTGATTTTTCTTTCGAATTTACCCATTTCACACACAAAAATCCAATCTTAACACAAAAATTCGTATCAGGAGCATATGATGAATAAGAAGGTATCCGGGTCGCTGACTCACTATAGGCAACCAATCATACACTGAAACGTTTTGTGTGTTGCCTATATCATTGTACTCCTGCTCCTGATATACCTTCTCGATCTTATATGTTCCTGTTACAAATTCGTACATCAAATTTTCGATTTTTCTTTCGAATTTACCCGTTTCACACACAAAAATCTCATTTAAACACAAAAATTCGTATCAGGAGCATATGATGAATGAGAAGGTATCCGGGTCGCTGACTCACTATAGGCAACCAATCATACACTGAAACGTTTTGTGTGTTGCCTATACCATTGTACTCCTGCTCCTGATATACCTTCTCGATCTTATATGTTCCTGTTACAAATTCGTACATCAAATTTTTGATTTTTCTTTCGAATTTACCCATTTCACACACAAAAATCCAATCTTAACACAAAAATTCGTATCAGGAGCATATGATGAATAAGAAGGTATCCGGGTCGCTGACTCACTATAGGCAACCAATCATACACTGAAACGTTTTGTGTGTTGCCTATACCATTGTACTCCTGCTCCTGATATACCTTCTCGATCTTATATGTTCCTGTTACAGATTCGTACATCAAATTTTTGATTTTTCTTTCGAATTTACCCATTTCACACACAAAAATCCAATCTCAACACAAAAATTCGTATCAGGAGCATATGATGAATAAGAAGGTATCCGGGTCGCTGACTCACTATAGGCAACCAATCATACACTGAAACGTTTTGTGTGTTGCCTATATCATTGTACTCCTGCTCCTGATATACCTTCTCGATCTTATATGTTCCTGTTACAAATTCGTACATCAAATTTTCGATTTTTCTTTCGAATTTACCCGTTTCACACACAAAAATCTCATTTAAACACAAAAATTCGTATCAGGAGCATATGATGAATGAGAAGGTATCCGGGTCGCTGACTCACTATAGGCAACCAATCATACACTGAAACGTTTTGTGTGTTGCCTATACCATTGTACTCCTGCTCCTGATATACCTTCTCGATCTTATATGTTCCTGTTACAAATTCGTACATCAAATTTTTGATTTTTCTTTCGAATTTACCCATTTCACACACAAAAATCCAATCTTAACACAAAAATTCGTATCAGGAGCATATGATGAATAAGAAGGTATCCGGGTCGCTGACTCACTATAGGCAACCAATCATACACTGAAACGTTTTGTGTGTTGCCTATACCATTGTACTCCTGCTCCTGATATACCTTCTCGATCTTATATGTTCCTGTTACAGATTCGTACATCAAATTTTTGATTTTTCTTTCGAATTTACCCATTTCACACACAAAAATCCAATCTTAACACAAAAATTCGTATCAGGAGCATATGATGAATAAGATGGTATCCGGGTCGCTGACTCACTATAGGCAACCAATCATACACTGAAACGTTTTGTGTGTTGCCTATACCATTGTACTCCTGCTCCTGATATACCTCCTCGATCTTATATGTTCCTGTTACAAATTCGTACATCAAATTTTCGATTTTTCTTTCGAATTTACCCGTTTCACACACAAAAATCTCATTTAAACACAAAAATTCGTATCAGGAACATATGATGAATAAGAAGGTATCCGGGTCGCTGACTCACTATAGGCAACCAATCATACACTGAAACGTTTTGTGTGTTGCCTATACCATTGTACTCCTGCTCCTGATATACCTTCTCGATCTCATATGTTCCTGTGACAAATTCGTACACCAAATTCTTGATTTTTCTTTCACACACAAAAATCACATCCGAATTTGAAAATTCATATCAGGATTTTTTTTTTTTTTCGATTTTCAGTAATAATTTTTCAATCGAGGGGAAATAATACATCTCATATCGTTCATCATTTATTAAATATTCATTATTACAATTATATTCATCATTACAATTGAGCGAAGTAAAATGAAAATATAACGAATATTTGATAATATTTATATTATTTATTATATATATAAATATTATAATATTTGAGAATATTTCAAATAAAAAAATTGTTTTTTTCAAAAATTGAACAGATAACTCCACTTTGATGACCAGCATTGAGCAATCTATATGCGAGTTTCCTGAAGAATTCTTCCAAATGATGGTCGACAATTCTGCAAAAAAAAAAGAACGGAATTATTGTGAGTTATTTTTTCCGTTTCAATTTGAAGTCTCCATCACTCTACTTGAAAGCGTATGAAAATTTCTATTACGACATTTTATTTTCACAATAATAGCTATATCAGATCAGTTCCCTTGAAATTCCGGTCTGTAGACGGTGAAAAACGCGAATTTTTTGGGTATATACACCCCTCAAAAGGTAATATCTGAATGTTTCAGCTCTTCCTTTGTCACACTGTGTAGAAGTGAGGGCATCTCCATTCTCTTTCATTGCTGAGATCTTTTATTACCCAATTTCCGTTTTCTCAGTAGCAGAATGAATGAATTAATGAAATTATTTCATTAAAAACGATGACACATTATTTTGAATGACCACGGATTAAAGAGCTTTGCGTAATGAAACGTGAATCAAGTGAATATTCTGTGAAAAAAAACTTTCACGAAATATGAATCGAATTCTAATGAAACAATTCAAATTTTAACAGGTAAATTTCGAAATTTCAAATTCCCTAGTTAGGCGTTTAGCAAGTCAACCGGAAATGCTCATAAGGTTAATCAAAGTGTTGACAATTATAAATATCTCTTTCGTTTGGTACGTCCACGAACGAAATGGATGAATAGTTTATTTTCAATGTACTTTCAAATGAGGCGCTGAAATTTTCGGCGTTTCAGACATTCTCCTGCTTTCCTTTTCTGGAATGTGAGGCACCCAAATGAGCTCTCAGAATAGTGAAAGAGCCAAGTTAAAAAAAATGACTACAAAGGGTTCTTTCTTAAACGCTCATAGATGTGGGATCAGACCATTTACCTCTGAGACAAGAGTTTCAGGAAAATTACGTGAAATTTCTGTGTCGCGATCAATGCGCTAATGTCTGAGGTGGTTATTCTTGTAGGATCTGCGGAGGATGAACGAGCCGGGACTAGAGTATATGGCCCCTCAATCCAATTATTGGTTTCCTGGTCACTCTAGGGTGCACGGTAACGAAATGACAAATCAGCTGGCGAGAAAAGACGGGTCAACTCCCTTTATAGGACCAGTGCCTTTCTTCATGTTAGGCATCAGTGGATGATAAGTGAGTGATCAGAAAAAAAGGAAACTTACTCACTAAACTAGGACTGAAGAAATTAACGGGAAATTATTCTTTAATTATCATCTACATGGAAAAGTTGATATTTGTTTCACTATTGTGAAGCCTTCCATTATACCTTTGTTCGTGGATTTAACACCTAGGAAGCTATTGGAGTTTATTGAAATTTAACTGCCCGACTGCTAAACAATGCGGGTCAGCTCAATAGATCTTTGGATCAGAGTGTTTGCGATGTTCATATTCCCTTATCCTACAATAAATATAAGCTTAATCTAATTTTCCTACAACTGCCATGGAAAGTAGCGTACTCAATATCAAAACTATGTATTGCTCAACAAAAGCCATTTTGAATTAAATTAGCTACATTACTTGAATTATTTAAATTTGTGCAGTTGTAGGAAAAGTATAGTGTGCAACATGCAACAATGATGAATAAAGATTGATTTGATTTGAAAAAAAAAAAAAAAATTGAAAAAACATGTGGAAAATTAGTATATTGTCCAACAAATGAAGAAAGTACAGCTTTCCTCACTAGTGTTGAAGAAAACAAACGAGTGGGAAAAGGACTTTTCCTAGAACTTCTATTAAAAATAGCGTATTCTTCATAGCTTACTCAATTTTGAAACTATGTATCGCTCATACTGTGAGAAATATTATTCCACACGGCACTTTGTTCCCACCTCGCTTGGTAGATCAATGAAATTGGGCTTTTGGAAAGTCGTTTCTATGGAAACGCAAGAAATGAACAGATACTGTCAACGACACTATTTTGAATTGAAAAGGTATATTACTCGAATTATTTAAATTTGTGCAGTTGTAGAAAAAGTATCGTGCGCAACATCTGGAGAAAGTCCTTTTCTCACTCGTTAGAAAAGTTGGACTTCCCCCCCTTTTTTCTCACTCGTGATAAAAGTTGGACTTTCCCCCCTTGTTGCACAATATACTATTCCTCCACCATGGAAAAGTCGACAAAAGAAACTTTAGGACTTTTAATATGTTGTTAAGGATACCCATTAGATAATCTATGACAGTTCTTAGCTTCACAAAATAATTCATTCATGTAAAAATTAGCTCTGATGGAATGACTGATAGCTATGATGAATGACAAGTAAAGTGTTCCATGTCAGAGTAGTAAGATCTTCCAGTATATGTGCATTGTCGGCAAGTTATAATTGGTTCGGTAAAGCAGATTAAATGGTTCGCCGCATTTAGATCTAGATTACTATGGGAATCCGGTATATCAATATAACTGTCAATGTTCGAGCTATAGGTCGGAAGGTGTCTGATAAACGGACGCCAGATGTGACGTGTTGACTGTCATATCAGTCAGAGTTAGGAGAGATGAAGAATTAGTGGTCGATCCAGGCGCAGACTGATCGGAGAGATTAATCGCAATAATTAACCCTTAACGCACTTATGTTGCCGCATGACTTGGCTCGGCTTTTTCGAGCAGAGCTTATGTCGAATAGTGATAGATGATGCTGCAGTCGAAAGATTGAATATGGGTTTACGATTTTGTCGATATGGAATTACACACTTCCTAAACGTAATGAGGGAGATTGCTGTGAGAAACATGAATTACTGCTGTGACGTATGGATAGCATTTCATTCCATCTGATCAATTCATAGTTAATGATATCTCGAGAAAATTGCTTCCTATTGATGTGTATTTATTAGTTCTGTTTTTGATTATCAATAAATCCAATACAATTTCAGATTTCATTTAATTTTTTCATAGACATAGGGGTAGGTTCCGTCCTTTTTTCCGAAATTCAAGGCTTTATTGTGAAAAAACTAGGTATACATTTATAACTAAAAGTATTTTCCATCGCTGGCCACTACTTTCTCCCATCTTTCGGGCAGCGTACGGATCCCGCATTGAAAAAAAGGACTTCCCATTTCAACGTTTCCATGTATGTCTTGACCATTTTCGCAATATGTGGTCGACAATTGTCATGCTGTGAAATCACTCTCTAATGTCTCTCGTTGTATTGCGGCCGTTCGTCTTTCAATGCTCGGCTCAAACGCATTAATTGCCTGTTATCTCTCGGCTTCAACTCGTACGGCACCCAATTTCCTTGTTTCTGAATCATTTTCATGACCTTCAGGTGTTTTGAAATTGCTTGTTGCGTCACTCCCTGATGATCCTGCAAATTCTTGTTGTGTTTGACTCGAGTCTTGATCAAGTAATGCCTCCAATTCTGCATCTTCGAAAACCTTGTCTCTTCCATCGCCATCTTCGACGTCAAAATCACCGTTCTTGAAGCGTTGAAACCACTCTCGGCACGATTTTTCACTAATAGCGGCCTCACCATAGGTATTTGAGATAATTCAATGAGCCTCAGCCGCAGATTACTCCATTTGATGACCGATTTAGTATTCCTTTCAAGATTAGAGAAAACCAGATGGCTACAATGCTTTGAAGAAAGTCAAAGCTGTCTGATTATGTTATAATTTTATTAATATTGAAATGAGTAAAAAAGCTTCTTCTGTTTATATTTATTTTGTATGATATAGTCAAAATTCGCTCAAGAAAACTTCTCAAGAAATTAATCACACGAAGAATTAATTATAATTCCATGAATGAAAACTTACTTTTTACCAAAAAGAACATTATGGGTGGAAAAGTATCCAAAGGGATTTGATCATGGAAAAATTCGTATAAATGATACATACGATGTCAGACTTTAAATGGACGATTTTTCACATAAAGAATATCCTATATAAAATTATTGGATTCTTTACTATTATTGATAGTTTTGCCGAACCAGCACTCTTATCAATCTGCAACATCAATATTAGGGGCAAATAATTCTTCCAATTGAACGATATTGCTTCCCACAAGCCAGATAGAATTTTTTGTGCATAGTCTGGATAAAATCGTATACCGATTGAAAAATTCTGGAATAATGATATTCTGACAATCTTGAACGGTCAAGGCATTTTCTATTCTTTTTAGGAACTCCAATATAAATTCCACGTGAATTCAACAAAGCATAACTTCTCGAATGTTCCAGCAACATAAACGTATATCAGTGAATTTCCATCAGGAACTAATGTCGCATTTTTTTGTTGACTGAAAGCTACATCAGATGCAAATTGGAAAGAGCTAATTGGCTTATAGTATTCAACTTTTCATTTAATAGACTTTCATTAAATATTTCGAACAATCCACTCATAGTTTAATGAAAGGAGCATTCCCTATTAATTTCGAAATTTTCATTTGTTGATACACATCAAATAACTCTGAAGCTAGACTCCTGTTTGAGTTCGAAATATATGATTTTTTCCATACTGAGTTTTATGATTAATTGATCCCTGCATTTCTACCGTGGGTTGGAAAAATAGAGAAAGTTCCAACAGATATGTAGGTATTTTTCAATTATTTCAGGGAATGATTGTATTCTGTTTCTAATTTGTCTGTCAGAATGACAGGCGGATTGAATATGATAGATATTTAGATGATATAGGTTGGACGTTAAAATAAGGCCGTATATTTGAATCTTATACCTCAAGGAGTCCTTACCGATTTTTGTGTGGCCTCTGAGATCTATTTATTCATTTATTTAACAGTTTGATTAGCTATATGTCATTGATTGCATTACCGTTATTGGAAATGTCTTAAAACTATGTATGTGTCAACAGAGTCGTGCAGGCCATTTAATTCTGAAACTTCATGTTCTATTGAATTATGAATCTCTCATTGAAGTCACCCTTTTTATATAGATAAATGCCATGTTTTTTTTTACGAAAACAGTTGACAATTCAACCGCTTCCACCTCTCTTGAATGATGCTAAAAAGGCGCGTTTTCAACAACTAAGAAATGGCCGTTTTCTCGTGGAGAAATTCTCAAGTACAAACTTCTGCGTTCACTTCCTAGTCCAGACATTTCCTTCAATATCTTGGAGAGCTATCGGTTGCGTTAAACGCTTCAATTCGTACAGTAATGGATATCTCAGCACCAAATCATGGATATATAGAATATTTCTCCATTGAGTGAAAAATTTATCTCACTCACGGCACAGCAAACAGAAAAATTTCAGTGGAAAACCATTTGAGTGCGGAAATTCATCCACCTGAAATAGGTTCGAAACACACTTCAGAATATGGAGGAAAATGGAAATCCTCCATACGTAATGAATAAAATATGTTGACATTAACGTACTCGAGTTGTCAATACCATCCGAAATCGAATAAGTAAAACTGCTCTGTTAGTAGCCATACAGATTGAATAATTATTTTCGAAGATTCGAAGAAAGGTTGAATAAACTTGTTTTCCTGAAGTAGGGTGGTGCTGCTGACTTAGTTTAATAGCATATTATTCCAGTATATGTTCCTCTATATATTCACAACGGTCCTGAATAGAGTTTTATTGATTCAACATCTTCAAATACATCATTGAAGAATGAATTTCTTTCTTATCTGAAAAAACGCTCGACGAAATTTGACAAAGGTCCTGGAATTGAACTATCGAATCGAATCACCTACCATGTTTTTCATGCAAACAGGAAATAACAAGTCTTCTACAATGTATTTGACATGTATTTTACATGCATTCATCAGGAACTAGTTTTGTTATACAACCTGAAGGAACTTTGAGGAATATTGAAATAAAACATATATTTTCATCTATAATAAACGGTTTTGATTAAATGTTCTCTTAACCGGAAACAATACTAAAACGAAATACTGAAATGAATTTATACTAACTGACAAAGAAACTGCAACACCCAGAAGGAGCTGTTTAAATTTCAATTTTTTTTTTGGTGAAACATCGATAGCAAGTAGTAAATAATTGAAATTTGAAGAAAAAAACGAAGGGTTCACAAATGTTTTTGATGAATTTGTTAATAATATGTTTGTCCACCGCGATTATCTTTACACTCTCCAACACGTCTCAGCATTGATGCAATAAGATGTTCTTTTTCTTCTTGAGGGATACTATCCCAAGCTTCCTGTACTTCATGTATCACAGCCGCCAAAGTCCGTGAGGGCTGGGGTAAATTTCCAAGCCTTCTACCCATGATGTCGATAACATGCTCTATGGGCGAAAGATCGGGGGATCTGGGCTGCCATGGCAAAAATTCACATGGATCGCTTTGGAAAAGTTTAAACTAACTCTGGCAACATGAGTTTGGGCATTATCTTGCTGGAATATTGGATTCTCGAGCCGGTGAAGGTAAGGGACAACATATGGCTCCACTATTTCTTGAAGGTAACACAGCGCTGTCATGTTACCTCGAATACTAAAGGTGACCTACTTGCTTGTGCAATAGCACCCCATACCATAACGACTACTGTCCGGCGTACATGATGCCCAACATCAGCATATCCTGGAACAGCTGCTTTGTTGTAAAATAAAAAAAGGTTGCGAAAAACAACTACAATATTTAAGTAAAAAAAATTGTTTACATGAAGAAACCTTCACGGTTTTTTTCTTCAAATTCAATCATTTACTCCTTGTTATACTATCTATGTTTTAAAATTTGAACAGCTCCTTCTTGGTGTTGCAGTTTCTTTGTCAGTTAGTATAGTTCTATGGAACTACATCGGATAATATTGAAGATCTTTCCTTTAAGTTATATAGTTCTCGATGCTTCTAGTGAGCACCGAATGTGGGACACGCTGTACAGCATCCCAGGAGTCATGGACCAAAATACATTAATTCACTCAGGAATTGGCTTTTCAATCAAACTGAAAATGTGAAAAAAAGTCCTAACAATCCGCTCTTTTGATCCAACCAACAACTTCCTGAGGCCCAACTGAAAATTCCACAATCTGCTCATTCTTTCCGTATTCAAAGGAACTTGATAGGTTATCAAAAATTCACATCGCAATCACCATAAAATATCAAATTCAGTTTGCTCCACCTTGCGTATATTCTGGAATGGTTCAACCGTTGATTTTCATTGTGGATATGCGGCCACCCTAGCACGCCATTAGAAATGTATACTTCAGGAATGGTGGAACGAAAAAGCAGAGGGATTTTTAGTGTTGGGCAATAAGATTTCGGTTATGGTAAATTTACAGCTTAATTGTATGGACTGAGCTATATAGCCCAGGAAGTGATGTATAATAAGAGAAGAAATTCAAAGGAGTACCTATAACATCAGCTCAAGAATTAGATACAGGGTGAGCCACGACTAGCAGCCTTATGCGTGCTCTTGAAAATTGGAAATTTCTTATTAGATTTTATCATTATCTTGCAGGAAACTATGTTTGATCAAACCTTCGAATCTGGCACTCCTATTCATACTTCACCCCATGTCCGAAAAAATGACCGTAGCAATAAATTTGATTCTCCCTTCATTGCAATATTCTATATGAAGGTACTGATATTTGTATTCCAGCCAGAGGTATCAATTAAATGATATTTTTTTATTGCTATTCGCATTCAATATTTGCAGGACTCGTCAATCGCATCGCTGGTTAGAACAAAGCGAAATTCAAATAGGTAATACTCTCTTAATGAACCTTTTGCAATCACAATTGTCACAATGATTAGCATTTCGGATTATTCAACTGAATGTCGAAAAATTTGCTTTTGCATTTTATTGACAGGTAAATACCTATGAATAAAATGTTTGATAGACCTCGTTCAAATGAACGATGTCTATTATTTCAATCACGCTGTTGGTACCTATACTGATGTTGTAGCAACCTCACTTTTATCCACAGAATCTATAGGAGTTTAACGAGCATTTCGACAACGATGTAGTCATATTTGGAAATTTAATTCACTGTAGCTTTTTGTTTCTGAAGATATCAACCTAGTTGTCGAAAACGAAAAAATTAATCAAAAATAAATAATCAATAAATTTAGATTCTTCTCATTTCGTCTATTTTGTCTGATCCTGCATAAAGCAAATAGTAACAGACTAGAATTTCCTTTCAAATATATTGCTGAATTTATCTCATTTCTAAAACAAAGATTGTTTATTTCTTGAGAAACCTAGGAGGGCTAATACTTTTGACGATATGTGTATTCATTCGATTCATTAGTTATTCTTTTGTATTGGATAGTTTTGAATAAGCCAATTTCTTCTTTTATTTCTAGGCAATGGGTATATGTCAAATCAGGTTTTATACATCTATATAATAATTTTTATTTATTAATTATAATATTCCAACATTGATAACTAGATCACCACGTTAATATTCGAGACATTTCAGAAATCTATCATCAAGAAATTGCCTTGGCAGCGACACGAAAAAAAATAACTCAATAGAGATCATTTTCAATTTTTAAAAATCTGACCGGCGCCAAATCAATGAGCTTTTTGCAGGTATATAAATCTCCGCTCTTATACCAGAGGATGTCCAAATACAGCATTGTTCATTAAGCTTCGACCCACATTTAGAGCTGTTCCACGTTCAAGTAAACTAGGCATTTATAGATTAGATTTCTGCATGCTTCGTGCTAAGCATCCGAATTTGCGAACTGGGCTGGCAGAACAAACACCATTAGGTAATTAGGTGATAATGGCTAACATGCATATTCATCATAGAATTTCGAAATTATCGAGTGTTCACATGACTTGAGATGAATTCGGGTAATTACAAATGGCAATGCCAATATTCATTAAGTTTGGTTAAGTTTTCAGGGAATCGAGAATGACGTCAAACATAGAGTGAATTGGCAGGGTTACGATGAATAGAAATGATATAATAATTGATTGCCGTTGGCACGGGCGTAGCCAGGAGGAGGGTTTTGGGAGTTCAAACCCCCCCCGAAATGTTAAAGATGTCAAAAAAACTTTTTTTTTTTTAAATCTCGAAAATATTTTTTAATGGAATTTGTAAAAAGTGAATGAAATTATCACTCTCAGTTCAATTAATTTGTAATGTGAAATTTGAATTAAATTACCTCTACGTAATCCGGTCAATTTGTGCTCACATGTGCCCCTCAAAGGAAAGTTATGGGATTTTTTCGATCGTATGTAACGGGTGTTTTTTTTTTCGAGGTATATAACTTTAAGTTGGCATTACTGTTCAAGATGGCGACCTATTTAACAGCTGTCAAGTGATTTATTCTCAGTTCGGTTTGGCAATTCATCACGAATAGACTTGAACAACGCTTGAAAATAGTGCAATTTTATTTCGAAAATAATGGTTCTGTGCGGAATATGTATCGCGCACTACTTCCATTAGCGATGAAGCGGCTACGTCAACAAACAAAACTGCCGCATTTGGAGTGAAGCTAATCCTCAAGTGTATGTCGAAACAGCGTTACATCCAGAAAAACTGACTGTTTGGTGCGCTTTATGGGCTGGTGGAATCATTGGTTCGTACTTCTTCAAAAACGATGATGGCCAGAACGTTACAGTCAATGATGATCGGTATAGAGCCATGATTACTAACTTTTTCATTCCTGAAACAACCATGATGTCCAGGAGCTGTGGTTCCAACAAGACGGCGCAACATGTCATACAGCTCGGGCCACAATCGATTTATTGGAAGACACGTTTGGTGACCGCCTAATTTCACGTTTTGGACCTGTGAATTGGCCTCCAAGATCTTGTGATTTAACACCGCTAGACTACTTTCTGTGGGGCTATGTAAATTCATTGGTCTATGCGGATAAGCCACAAACCCTTGACCATTTGGAAGACAACATTCGCCGTGTTATTGCCGATATACGGCCACAAATGTTGGAAAAGTCATCGAAAATTGGACGTCCAGATTGGACTACATTCGAGCCAGCCGTGGCGGTCATATGCCAGAAATCATATTTAAAATGTAATGCCACAAGATTATCTTGCGGATAAATAAAATTCATATCAATCGAATAATCCATCGTTGTTTTATTGCAATTTAAAGTTCTATAGCTCTAAAAAAAAACACCCTTTATTTTTTTAGGTTCTGAATCCGAATCTGAGATTTAGCACCAAAATTCTGTGACGGAACATTAAAAAAAAATACAAAAAAAATTTAATCTTCTGACGTTTTCTTCCATAAAGTTTTTTGTCCGAAAAACCTGGCTCAAACGATAGTTCAAAATTGGCGTATTATATCTATCTCTGCTAAAACTCAGTTGATGAGGTAGTTTTAATTTCTTCGATTTATTATCTCTGTTTCTGGGGTACAGAATTCGAATCTGAAGTTTGCCACCAAAATTTCATGATAAAACATTGAAAAAAATGCAAAAAAGGTAATAACTATCATTTTTTACCGGTTTTTTGCATATAAACTTTCTACTCATAAATTTGAATTTGAGTACTCTGTTGTATAAATACTAAATTTCCTGAATATATTTATAGGAATCGATGTGAAGAAATAAACTAAATTTCAAAAAGTGATTTTGAAAATGCTTTTTTTCTCAAAACATACTTGAGAAATAAAACTAGTGAAAATAGACTGAATGGGTTGGCTCTTTTAAAGTTGATATATTTAAGAAGAAAAACATAAGATTTTTTTTATAATATGTAAAACCCCCCCCCGAAACTGAAACCTGGCTACGCCCGTGGCCGTTGGTGTCATGTTAAAATTGAAACATCATATTCTGCTCAGATGATTCTGGTTATCGTGGAAATCGCCTTTTGACCTTCGATAGTCAATTTTCTGAGTGTTTAAAAACTTGATTATTCCAAGCAATTCATATCCATCTTTACGTTTTTTGTCATATTTTCCTATGGATCCATGCATGACATTTTCCATTACGAAAATGCGACTGTCAATTTCCAATACCACACATTTAATTATGTGGCCTCTCTAGGCTTCAAGCTGCTAAATTAATCATCTCCCTTCGTATTCTTCATTTTATAGACTGTCCGTAGCAGTTGTATAAATAAAATAAGTCTAAGATGTAAACAGTTCGCCGTCCTACAAAAGCTATACTGTTATTTCCGTAAACCCCCAACGTTCTCAATATGTACGATGAAGAATAAGGGAGAAAAGTTTCTTGGTATTACATCCCAAGCCACTTTGATATATTGATGTAATATACCAATTGACAATTCGTTTGACAGTTCAAAAGTTTCTAAATGATTAAACTCAATGGATCCTCATGAAAATTTCTCATCGAGAAGTTTTCAGAACTGAAATCAATTATGTATAACCTGGTTATTGAAAACTGGTATTGCAATCTTTGTCTTCGATAATAACTACATAACTTTTATTATTCCCACAAATTGATATACAGGATGTTCCTAAATAAAAGGTACAAACGAAAATAACATGAACATGGGCTCGCATACTTATTGTTTTCGAGTGTTGAAGTTTGGTTCTTATTTTCCATTCTTTTCTCATAGCACCTTTCCTTTACAAGAAATTTAACTTGAATTTGGCATATATATTTCAATCTAAAGTTTTCATCACGTGATAAGCTAATTTTCAATGCAAATCTAGAGGGTGATATTATTTCTGGAACAGTGCCCATTTTTTTCCTCCAGGCCTTTTTTTTGGTGGACAACTGGTAGTTTAGAAAAATTCAAAAAGGAACTTTGGTTCAGTACTATACAATTCGGTTTTTTGTAGTTTTGTTGTACCTGCTACTGGTTTCGAGGGAAAAATTTCAAACAATTCTCTAGTAAGCCTTAGGAAAATCCAAAATTATTATAAAGATCCAATAGATTAGCTGTGATCAATAAATTAATTATAAGTTTAAGTTCTTATTTATGCAATCTGTAGCGAAGATTAATAAAGAATTCATGAACTGGTATTATTATCACAAAAAAAGGACTACAAGAAACACCCTGTATGTCGGAAACAAAGCGTTTTCGGGCCCATGTTTATGGGACTTGTTTTCTTAAAATCCAAGATAGCTCATACTTTTATTTGTTCATCCTATTACCCTGTATTTGTTGCGGGAACAATGGAGACACATCTATTAGAAAAAGAGCTAGAAAATATTCATGAAACTGGCGCAATAGTTGATTTATTGAAGAACTAGATTTAGTGTATCCTTGAATAACGAAAACAGATTACAGACTATCTCGAAAGAAAAATCGTTCTTATGTTTTCAAAATAATTGAATTGTTCGGAACAATTATAAATTGCAGCAGTGGTGACTTTCCGAAAAGAAGATGGAAAAATTCACCGCAATATGCTGGGACCCAGCAGCCCTGGTGGCCCTCTTGATGAAGTATGTTATAAACTTCCCTGACCTAAGTATGAACAAAACAAGCTCCGAGATTCCTAAGTTCATCAGACATTCAACTTTCCCTTGGAGTATCCCGCAAAATACAAAGTTCAGTGTATGATTTCCCTTTGAAGCTGTTATCAAATCCCTCTTCGACAGTTCAAAACTCCAGTACCGCCGATCTCTACTAAGAATGGGGCAAGTACAGACCTATGCGTTAATTAAATCGGGTTAACGAAATACCCGGTAGTTGCACACTCTGTGTACGTTGAAATAATCGAGACGAGCTTGTAAAACTCATGAACCCAATCTGATAATACCGTAGCAAATAGGAACTTGTTCACCTTCATTTTCGACGAGTTGGTTCTTGTTAGATCGTGCTTCGATTTTGAATTATCAGAGGTTCTCCTCTCAATTTACTGTTATTCGTAGGCACGTGTTTTCGGAAGTTTGAAAGGAAGCGCCTAGTGGCAAACCATCATTAGCTAGCGCATTAATAAGACCTATTGATTTTCGAAATTATCAATAAGGATTTTTTTACATAGGCGTACAATTCTGTTTCCGCCTTCTTTCCGAAATTCGAGGCTTTATTGTGAAAAACTGGTTCACATTTATGATTCAAAGTATTGCTCATCACTGGCCACTACTTTCTCCCACTATTCGGGCAGCGTACGAATCCCGAAATTCGAAAAAACATCTTTTGGGGCGATCCACGAGTCGATACAATTTTTTACTTCTTCATAAGACCGGAAATGCTGGTCAGCCAGGCCGTAAGTAAGTAAGTAAGTAAGTAATCTTTATTAATCCTTTAGATTGAGAACATTCAATATAGGACAAGTCATTGAACAATTATATTATAGGTGGTACACAATTAATTAAATTCACTATCATTCAAGAAATCATTAACATGATAATAACATTTATCGAGTAACATATTTCTCACGCTTTTTTTGAATGCAGAAATATTTTTCAGTTCTCCAATGGAGTTTGGTAGCTTATTGTATAGTAATATACCGAAGTAAGCTGGATTCTGTTCACAAATACTGAGATTATGCCTAGGTATACAAAATTTCTCACAATGCCGTGTGTAATACTTATGATAATCGCTATTCCTCTGAAATTTATCCAAATTAGATTTAAAAAATACAAGAGTTTCTAAAATATAAATACAGGGTACTGTAAGCAATCTATACTCAATAAATATGTTCCTACATGGAGTATATCTTTGAACACCAGCTATTATGCGTACAGCTCGCTTTTGAAGTTTAAACACTCTTAAACTAAGAGAGGAACATCCCCAGAAAATGATACCATATTTTATTCTGGAATAAAAATGAGAACAATAATAGGTCATTAATACATTCGCATTAGTTAATTCCCTTAATCTATACAAAGCATAGCAAGAAGATGCCAAGCTCTTACATACAGTACTAGTATGGCTTTCCCATCCCAAGTTCTTCTCAAGCCATACCCCCAAGAATTTAGTTTCTGAAACCTGCTGTATACTTTTACTATTAATTTTTATCAGAAATGATTCCATGCTGAGTTTAGTTCGAGGGGTAAAGTTGATAAATACCGTTTTTTCTATGTTTAGGTACAATCTATTATCTTTAAACCATTTAACGAATCCATCTAACATTTTTTGTGCATACATTATGAGTTCTTCTTTATTTTTATGGCTACATAGGTAACTGATATCATCGACAAACATTTCAATCGAATTTCTCTCATCTATATCTGGTAGGTCATTTACAAATAGTAAAAACAATAGGGGTCCCAATACAGAACCCTGAGGAACACCGAACTCTATATTTTTTTCTTTAGATCTTACACCATCTATTTCCACTACCTGGGCTCTGTTGGTCAAGTAGGATCTCAGCAAATTATTTACTTGCCCTCTTAATCCATAGGCTATCAATTTTTCGAGAAGCAATTCATGATTAACCAGGTCGAAAGCTTTACTCAAGTCCATGAATATTCCTAGAGTTTTCATGTTATTATCTACACTGTCATACAGTTTGCTCAAAAAGTCGTGAATGGCTGTAGTTGTTGATCTATTTTTCAGGAATCCATGTTGCGCACTGTGAAGGATATTGTTACTGGTCAGGAATGAAATAATTTTATCGAAAAGAATTCTTTCAACTATCTTAGATATGACGTGTGTCATGTGATCGAAACAAGTGATAGTCCGAGAGAGCAACATCTGGAGAATACGGCGGGTGGGGTAGGACTTCCCATTTTTACCACTTTCGAAAATGGGGTCGAGCATTGTCATGCAGTGAAATCACTTTATTATGTCTATTATATGTATTGCGGCCGTTTGTATTTCAATGCTCTGTTCAAACGCATTGATTGCGTTCGATAACGATCGCCTGTGATTGTTTCAGTCGGTTTTAACAACTCATAATACCTACACTACGCCGAGATGGTCAGCTGGTCCCACCAAATACTGAGCATGACCTTGGAACCGTGAATATTCGGTTTGGCCGTCGACGTGGAAGCATGGTCGAGATATCTTCATGATTTTCTGCGTTTGGGAATATCGCAATGAATCTATTCTTCGTCTCCAGTCACAAAGGAATGCAGAAATTCTTTCCGTCTTTGCTTTGCAAGCAACTGTTCACAAGCAAACGAACGCCGTTCAACATCTCTCGGTTTCAACTCGTACGGCAACCAATTTCCTTGTTTCTGAATAATTCCCATGACTTTCAGGAGTTTTGAAATGGCCTGTTGCGTCACTTCCAATGATCCTGACAATTCTTGTTGAGTTTGACACGAGTCTCGATCAAGTAATGCTTCCAATTCTGCATCTTCGAAAACCTTTTCTCTTCCACCTGATCTTCGACGTCAAAATCACCGTTCCCGATTCGTTAAAACCTCTCTCGGCACGTTTTTTCACTAATAGCGTCCTCATTGAAGAGCATTCGATGAGCCTCAGCAGCAGATTTCTTCATATGAGAGCAAAAAAATAAAATTTCCGGCAATTTACAAGAATTTCGCTCGTAACCTGACAAGTTTAATCGAGAATAACTTTATGACGCAGACACAAATCAACTAATATTTCGATGGTGTTATGTTTACAAATACCTAAGCTTATTGTATGACATCTACGATTTATTTATTTCGACTACCACTTCACGCTACAGCCATCTATTGCAGAACGGCAGAAGCGAAGTTGTACACCTAATATAAAAATTATTTCATTTTCCATCTATGTGTCAGTTACTGTTAGTGCGCGGTTATAATAAACAGAATTATGTTGAGTGGATTTCTGAAAAATTACAATACTAGAATAAATTTCAGAGACACCATTTGAATCAAATGAAAACTGATGAACATGAAAACTGAATAAAGCACTGAAACGAAGCCTTTGGAAAACAGATTTTTACCTATATATGTACAGTTATGTGGTCTCTATGAGCGTATGAATGAACGATTGTTTAATAATTCTGATGGCTAGATTTCAAAGCTTCAGATTTTTCGAATTAAAAAAATGAATGTCATGAAATTGAGGGTGTAAAAACAACTGTCAGTCAATTCGCCTTTAACGGTCATTAGCAATGAAAAAAAATTGAAACATCGCGTGTTTCAAAGGCATGTTGCTGCTTTGCTAGGTTATAGTGGTATGGAAATGCATTTAGATAAAAATAATGAGAACACCACGTCGACAATGGTAAATAAGTATGAAGGCCTCTATCAAAATCGCAGATGAAAAAGTTCGTTCAACGGCCAATACCTAAATAATGCCTGCTGCTGACAAGCTCATTATTTCTAAATGAGTAATGATTTAACGAAAAGCATGGAGCCAGGAATTTTGAAATTCCATCACAGACAAATCGTTCTCCGCAAAAAATATCCAGAATTAACAATTAGAGAGATATTTTTTCCACTGGTATTCTCCTGGGTTTTTCTCGTGAAGGTTTTTTCATGTGAACAATTTTTGTAACTTAAATATTGTAGTCGTTTTTTTAGAGTTTTTTAAATTTAACAACAAACCAGCTGTTCGAGGAGATCCAAAGTCGATGTTTAGTTGTTTTTAAAATGCCTAGAGCACGTGTACGCGGAATTACCGGCAGCTAAGTGAATTTGAAAGAGGACGAATTATTGGTCTACGGGAGGCGGGGTTGTCATTTCGAGAAATCGCTAACCGTACGAACTGCAACTACTGTTTTGAGATGTTGTCAAGCGTGGTTTGATAATGCCTAAAATCGAAGATGAGTAGGAACCGGACGTCGAAGGTGCTTAAATGAAGTTCAAGACAGACGTCTAAGACCTATGTTCATTATAGACCGATTTGCGACAACTAAATCTTTGGCTGGTGAGTAGTTAGGAGAATAAGGTAAGAAGACATGTCCGAACGGTTTACCGCCGGATAAGGTCTTTTAGACTACATCTTGTTGTTACCTCTGACGGTTGAGCATCGCCGGCAACGATCACAGTGGTGCAAAGAACATTCGAATGTGGTAGCATCGTCTTTTTTAATAAATCTCTATTCTCCTTGGGTGCACATGATGATCGAAGAAGGGTTAGACGACGTCGGGGAGAAAGACGTGAACCTCAGTTTGATGTTGAGCGTCAGGTACACCGGACAGTAGGCGTTATGGTATGGAGTGCTATTGCACATGCAAGTAGTTCACCTTCAGTCTTTATTCGAGGAAACATGACAGCGCTGTGGTACCTTCAAGAAATATTGGAGCCATTTGTTCTCTCTTACCTTAACCGGCTCAAAAATCCAATATTTCACCAAGATAATGCCCGACCTCATGTTACCAGAGTTAGTTTAAACATTTTCGAAGCAACCCATGTGAATCTTTTGCCATGGCAGCCCAGATCCTCCAATCTTTGGCCCATAGAGCATATTTGGGACATCATGGGTAGAAGGCTTGGAAATTTACCCCAGCCCCAATGGACTCTCTGAGACATGAAGTACAGGTAGCTTGGGATGGTATACCCCAAGAAGAAATCGACCATCTTATTTCATCAATGCCGAGATGTGTTGGGGAGTGTATAGATAATCGTGGTGAACAAACACATTATTAACACATTTATTGAGAAAATTATAAATAAAATCATTAAAAAAAAATTAAAATTTAAACAGCTCCTTCTGTAAGGAAAAATTCAATTTTCTCGAATGATTTCTATAAGTTAGGTGTATTGTGAATGAAAATAATAATTGAATATTCCGAAATGTCTAACCATTGTGAATCAAATCAATCCGAGAACTCTATGATAAAAATCTGTACGTAATCGATGATAATATTTGTTCTACAAATCTCAAATAACCAATCTCATATATCGCATGTCAATAGTAATAGAACTAATGCGTCATGATAAAGCTCATAAGAAAAGCTCCTCCATCGTATCCAATATTATGTCCTCCGGGTCTGAAATCATAACCCTTTCATTTTCATCCAGCAAAAAAAGGGGAAGCCGGAAATATCGTATAGGGAGTCCGTATCCGCAATAAACTTTCTGTTGTTGTCCGCAAATTTCAGATATGCCTCAACCAAGATAGAAAATTCTCATAAAGAAATTCATGAAAGTTCGTCCGAGAGGATTCATTTTTATATACTTACTCCATAGTGTGACATTCCCTGCTTTTATGGTCAGAATTCGTTCTCAGGCCAGAAATAAGTTATTTTATGACTGATTTTTCTTATCCATGGACAATGGTGGAGTCATGATTATATGAATGAGTGCTTTCTCCGATGCGGCGTGTGGTTCCACGAAGAAACATAAAAAAGTAACAGTTCCATTAGACATCTCCAGAACTGGATCCTTCAGTGAGGTGGCTGGAATCGATTACCATCGTCGAGAAATGACTATTCCTGCAATCGTACACTCCGTAAAGAGGTCATGCCCCCGTTACACCTGTAAAAAGGACCTATTCAGTAGGGGAACATGGGTGAACTGAATAGAGAAATCCAACTAGCATGGTTCACTACTCACAGTGGACTTGGCCAGAGGAGAACGGTTTAACGCTGTGAGAGCATCTTCGTCTTGATATCCGAATCAGAACACATTCAACCTGATTGTTATCAATTTAGACGGTCGAACTCTCGACAAGTCAGGCGCGTTAATGCAGATAATCAATACGCTGATATACGTCAGAATAAAAAAACTAAATCCTAATTGAGAAGGCATTAATTAATCAATTGTATACAGTAATTTAGGCACAATAGAAGTACCTTATTGAATTTCCACGATACAATATCAACAATGCCTTCATCAGCTCAGATTTCCTTTATTTGCTGTTGGTATTGTTTGCTCCAGAATGAATTCTCTACCAAAGCATCAATTTTCGACAGACCACGCATGGTATGGAAATATAGTTGTAAATTTGAGTAAAACGTTCTCAGCAGTTCAAAATACGGGGTGTCTCATTTAAAAGTTCCACCCTCAATAACTCAAGAACATATCGAAATTTGTGAAAACACTCAGACAGGTCGATTTTTGATAACATGATTTGACTAGGGAAAGTGGATAGTGTTGCAGCACAAATGTAGGCATGGACTATTTGTATGAACCTGCAGTGTGTGTTCTATAAAGTGAATATTCACAAAGTTACAGGGTGTTTTTTATGGTATTATGGTACCGATAAAACTAAATGCAACAGAGATGTTCAATTTGATCGTAAAATTTCTATTGAAAGAAAAATTTTTAACGAACAGTTTTAGTTAAAATTTACCGCAAATGCTTAAAGTGATATAAGATTACATACAGCGATAAAACCGTGACTATCTTTCGTTCAGAGACGAATCAAAAACAAAGAAAAGTGTTAAATGCCTTATTTCTCTTCATGCTCATCAGAATATGCACTGCCAAGTGTAGGCGATACGCAAAGAGATTATTGCTTTCAGAAAATTCCATTTCAGTATTCTGTATTACAGAATCATTAGAGGTGCTTTTTATCAGTTTTTAATAAAAATTACAAAATGGATACCCATTGGAGGAGAGAAATTACGTCGTTCATAAAATAACCTCGCAGTAGCACAGTCATTGTTCTGGAAATAAATTCTCAACATTTCCTTTCTCTCCTCCAACGTGTAATCCATTTTGTAATTTTCATAAAAACTGAGAGAAAGCACCTCTAATCTAATAATTATGCAATACAGAATACCAAAATTTTCTGATAGCAATAATCTCTTTGCGTATTGCTTTCACCTGGCAGTGCAGATTCTGATAAGCATGAAGAAAAAAAAAGCATTTGACACTTTTTATCACCTTATTGTTTGTTTTTGCTTCTTTTTCGAACAAAAGATAATCACGGTTTTATTGCTGCATGTAATCTATTGTCGAGCACTTTCAGCATTCGCGACAAATTTTTATTAATTCTGTTCGTTTCTTCTTTTTCTTTCAATAGAAATTATACAATCAAATAGAACATCTCTGTTTCATTTTGTTTTATCGGTACCATAATTCCGTGAAAAACACCCTGTAACTTTGTGAATATTCACTTCATAGAACACGAACTGCAGGTTCATACAAATTTGAATCCATGCATACATTTGTGCTACAAAACTACCCACTTTCCCTATTCATATTCCTGATGGGGTTGCAATCCTCTCCAGGGGGTTGCTAGTAGAAACAAGCATTGTATCCCAAATCATGTCACCTTGTCATCAAAAATCGACCTATCTGAGTGTTTTCATAAATTCTGATTCGTGGTTGAATTATTGAGGGAAGACACTTTTAAATGAGACATCCTGTATAAAAACGATGAAAAACAATCAACTAACAGGAACGTCTTTCATCCATATCAAAATTAAAAAAAAAAAACTCATAAAATGCTCCATTTGTGTTTATCGGAAAAGTCGAGCAATATAAAATTATGTACATAAAACTTGATATGTTTGCATTGAACTGATTAATTTCCATTCCTGAAAATCTGGAACGAGAAATTCAATACGGATATTCTTTATGAACGTCAATTTGGGCTTAGAGAATATACTGCGAGGCATTGAGCTGAAGGAAATACATATCCTTGATTCGAAGACTGTAGTCTTACTGCGGCTACGAATTCGAATGCGAATATAATTAATGAAAAAAAAACAACCTTTGAAATGATAGATATAGCAAAGGATTCAAAAATATGTTTATATGACTTCTAGCTCAAGACCAAATTATGTGAAGCTCAAAATTGGTCCTATTGATGGTCCTCAAGAACATATTGAAAATCCCAAATTATCATTTTCAGACTTCTCTGTGTTCCCATAGAATGCCTAAAATGAGAAAATTCAATTGAAAGGAGCATTACAAAATGCATGATATATTATAACTTTCGTCTTTTCAGTATCTCAGCTAATAAAATCTGATCACTAGAGTGCTGCAAGTCTCCAGCATTTTCTTTAGCCTGAAAATCGTAAAAGGCGTCATAGAAAACTTCGATATTCGATATATTTTGAAGGATACTTGATACATATTTTATACCAATTTCAACCAAACAGTAGAGCCGGAAGGAGAAAATTTGGGATCTTCAATACTTTTCGAAGACACTAATCTATATATACCACATAATTCATTTCGCTAAAATTTCTGGATTATTCTTGTTCCAAATCTATTCTCTAATTCTAGTCATATAAGAGATAATCCGTTCGTTTAGCAATCGATGAATGAAATTTTGGATCCCTTGTTCACCTTCTCTTATTCTTCTAGCCCAGCACCAATTTTCATAGAACAATAGCTCTTGTTGGACGATTCTTGAAGTCTTTTCATCAGATGTATAGATCGTTATGCACCACATATTATTAGCCAGCGCCAATAATCGTAGCTAATCTGCTCAACTGATCGGATAGGATTGATTAGTCGATAGTAACCAATTAATTAATGCTGATGATTTGTTTTGGGTGGACGCGTATTCGATTCTGTTGGGACCGCAGGACATAATACGCTAAAACTTGAATTTGGACTAATTAATATTGTTCAATTTGAAATATAAGAGATTGAAATATCAGAACACCACAGAGCCACTCTGAGTTTGGAGGCAATACTACGGTTGAAGAGGTACTATTCGAAAGCAGTATATTTGCAATTTTCAACAGAAGAAAAAAATAACATGTGTGCGAAGTTTCACCCATTTCAATCTATCCTAGAATAATGAAATTTTATTAAATGTACAACTTTGCTTCCGCCATTTCGCAATAGATGACTGTAGCGGTAAGTGGTAGTCGAAATAAATAGATCATAGATGTCATACCATGAGCTTAGGTATTTTTGAATATAACACCATCGAAATATATGTCGATTTGTGTCCGCATCATTATTCTCGATTAAACATGTTAGCTCACGAGCCAAATTCTCATCATTTGCGGGAGGTTTCAATTTTCTTCTTTAATATAAAGAAATCTGCGGCTGAGCTTATCGAATGCTCTCAAATACCTATGATGAGGCCGCTAATAGTGAGAGAACGTGCCGAGAGTGATTTCAACGCTTCAAGAACGGAGATTTTGAGGTCGAAGAGCAGCTTGGCGGTGGAAGAGAGGTTTTCGAAGATGCAGAATTGGAGGCATTATTTGATCTAGACTCGTGTCAAACGCAACAAGATTTGGCAGAATCATTGGAAGTCGCGCAACAAGCCATTTCAAGAGGCCTGAAAGTCATGAGAATGATTCAGAAACAAGGAAATTAGGTTCCGTACGAGTTGAAGCCGAGAGATGTTAAACGGCGTGTCTTTGCTTGTGAACAGCTGCTTGCAAGGCAAAGACGGAAGGGATTTCTGCACCGCAATTTGACTGAAAAAATGGATTCATTAGGATAATCCCAAGCGCAGAAAATGATGGGGATGTCCCGGCCATACTTCCACTTCGACGGCCTAACCGAATATCACGGTTCTAAGGTCATTATGTGTATTTAGTTGAACCAGCTCGGCATAGTGTATCATTAGTTGTTAAAACCGACTGAAACATTCAAAGGCGATCGTTATCGAACGCAATTATAATATTAATAATAATATGCGTTTGAGCCGAGCATTGAAAAACAAATGGCCGCAATACAGCGAGAGACATGATAATGTGATTTTTCACAATAAAGCCTCGAATTTCGGAAAAAAAAAACGGCGAAAGCAAAGTTGTACACCTATGTAACATGTGTGAGACGTTTGAGCCATTTCAATCTGTCATAGACTGATGAAATTGTGCCAGAACTGTCCTGAAAGTTTTATATTTGATACTATTAACCAAAAGAAAATCCTTGAACGCACGATTACATGAGATCAATTAGGGAAGTTCGAGAGAGAAAATATAGATTACTAGTCTATCGCAATCTATGTTGAATCCACCGAAAAAAACAGAAACAATCATTGAAAGGAAAGGACTAACCAAAACATCCTGGGGGGCGAGAATTCAACATATTTGGCAAAAAGCCGTGTGAAAATCGCCTGGAAAAGGGCACATTTGGGAGTACTAAATTGGAGCTGTTGCTCCATCAGCAGTACGTGAAAAAATACCTCGCCATCATCCCCAGAGGCCTTCATTCGCATCCAATGTATAAATTTCAGTATCACAAAAGAGGAAAATGATGTAATTGGAATAAAATGCCCGCCGTTTTAATTCTAATGTTCCAGATAATGAACTCGCTATTAGGTAAACTCTAGAAGTTGTTGGATTTTCATTTGGAAAATTCATCGGTCCAGGGGAAGTTTTCACTCGACTCGAATATAATGGAAGTATGCCTTTTAAGGCGTCTTCGATAAATTCCCTTGATTAACTCGAATTCGGTTCATCTCCGGTCGTTGCCACGATTTTACGTAACAGCTTTCAGATATTTCCTTAACGTGGTTGGTTCATTTTTCCATCCTTTTAACAGGAAATTGTTACAAGACTCCAGCTTAGTTATGATCACAATATGGTGCTCGCATTATTCGAAAAAATATAAATGTTCTCTCCCGAAATATCGATTCCTACTAAATCGAAAAGCTATATGAAGAAGTCACTAACTTACAGATTACACTGGTCAATAGTTATTGGGCAAAACTTTGCCCATAAGAGAATAAAAGAGATATTGTTGATGTAAAAGTTCGAAGATAGATGTCCAAAGTAAGGACGGTATGGAAAACATGCAGAAAAGTAGGTTAGATGAAATGGGTATGTGGCAGTATATGAGAATAACATTGGAAAAATTATCGTTTTTAGTGGATAATATAAGTATATTTTGAGGCTCAAATGTACTTCAATTATATAAATATTCGTTGTTGGTGGAAAAATATAATTTTACCCGAAAAAAATTTATTCCGACGAATTATTGAATTTTTCATGTAGTTAAGAAAAAATTCTTCATAATAAATCAAAAATTGAGCTTCAATGAGCATAAAAAAATTCATTACAAATTTTTTGCTGAATTATTTCACGCGTAAGATGATAACCTAATGTCGTAAATTCGTAAAATAGTATCTCAGTTCTATTCGAAATTCCACATAACGTTCATTAATAAACAGGCATGAAAAAAACGTAATTGAGACATGAAAAAGAACTCGGACAGAACAGGGATGATATGAACGAATTACATAGCCAGGAAGTAATCCTCATATTCATGTTCTAACTGGCGTGAATCCAGATAACATGTGGACCAGGATTAGTGTTTGCTATGTCATCGCCGTCCATTTTGTTTAAAATATCATAATTAAAATTCTAATTCATAATAGCTGTGGGACTTCAACGAAATACTCTAAGACCCTTTAGATAGCATTTAATTATCAATTCAACATTTTCAATTTTTTACTTTGTCTATCTTCGGAATTATTCATTCTGTTTTGATATGGAATGCGAGCTGGCTTTACATTGATTCAGAGGCAAAAAAACGCTTTAAATTACACGAGAGAATTAAGTATTCGTTTTCCGTCAATTCATTTTCTTCGTGGAATATTTAAGCTAAGAAAAATCTTACTTACTCGGTTCATTCTATGAAATTAAATAAACTTTTTGTTCGAAAGAGATCGAAACCTTCAAGGAATTCTGGCACAGTATTTTCCAGAACTTTTGGTTTGTTATATTCATGTAGGATGCAGTTATTGTTCCCTGTAAATAATTGAGATAGTCAACCGGATGCTTGGAGACCTATTAGTTTCTTCAAGTGTCGAGGGCATGACAGTTTCAATGAATTTACAGGGAACGAATTGTTATTGTACATATAATGTAAAAAGAAGGTGTTATTCTTCGAGGTGTCGAAGATATGTCATGGAGTTGTGAATCTTGAAGAGATTTACTGGGGGGTTGTGAAAGTTCGAAGACAATACGGTCGTACCAGATGTGTCACATCTGTGTAACAGGTTCTAGTCCTTCAAGAATATTCGATTTCCAGGAATCCGCGAAGATCTTTGTGGCCGTTACGGAAAAATTCTTATTGGACTAGGGGATAGTACTTTCCCTAAGGGTGTGGTCAAACCGGAAGAAGGGAGGTCGATATTAGAGGCAGGGTAAGTTCCAATCAGCGGAGAGACAGTGGAAGTTAAGTCGAAGACGAGTAAAGCTCGGTCGATCAACTTAAGACGTACGACGTAAAGACGGATCGCGGACTGGATCAAGACGACCGAAAACTTGAAGTACGACGAAGACGTGATAATCGAAGACGTTTCGAGTAATTAACACTCGAGCTAAAGACGAAATTCAGTACCGTAGTGAGAAACTTGTTATTTGGACGTTATTAGGATCTTCTTAATACTGAGTTTGTACTGTATAATTGTGGCTTTGTAAATAGATGTAAATAATTCGAAAGAGTTCAATTATTACACATCCAATAAAGTCACGGAGAAAAAGACGAAAGGCCAGGTAATCGAATCATACCTCTAGACGATCGATTAACCAAGCCTGAAATGTCTGAAATATACGTATTTATTCGAATAGAAATAATAATAATAATAATAATAATAAAGGTCTTTATTCGATTATTTCATGAAAAACAATAACAAAACTCTTACAACTATAGAAATAATTGAAAGGGCGAGATCCAGCACACTGCATCGAGCGTACTGTTCAATCTAACCCTCTGATTCATTGACAAAAAAAAATATAGAAAAAATGTTGACAAAATCTCATTCATATCAACCAAAAGAAAAAACAGAATGTTATCATATACAATTTGACAAAACAATACATCGAAAAATTAAATAAACATAAAAACTGTCGTACGTTTTGAAATTTTTGAGCGATCTTTCACCTACAGTTTCATTATCATCCGTACAAAAATGACAAATGGCACACGATGCGATTTTATCAGTTCTAAAAATAAATCCACTCGAGAATGAGTCAATTCAATCGTCCTACGAGAGTACCATTTAAACAGGTTAGTTTCACCCTTCTGAATAAATCTCACGTTTCAACGTGTGGAAAAGATAGAGGAAGCAAAAGGAAGTGGTCGCTTGGTTTCACCAAAGGACCATAAATTGAATAAATCGAGTTAACATTATCAGCTTATTGAATGGTCTAAGGGATTTCAGAAGGGTATGCAAGGGCTAGAATAGCAATGACGTTTTCGTTTTTTTTTCGAACGTGGTGGGGTGGAGATCTGACATGATAGGTGACACCAATAACACTAGGGGTTAAAATGTAGTAAATTTTCCGTTAGAGTTTCATATTCCCGAGGACTTGAAATTTGTTCAATGGCTGGAAAGCTTTTAGACGATAACCATTCAGGGAATTCAAAGAAGGGTTTTAGGAGGATCTCAATTCCAATATTTATCAACAAAATGCATCGTACGTTATACAAATCTTCGGTAAAAGGTAGAATACTGAAAAAAGTAGTTTGATAAGGTTGATGAATTGATAATAGACTTTTCAGGGTAGCGTCATGGTGCAGCAACAAAGCTCTCACAGTGCAGTACCCGCATTAAAAGTATACAGAATTCGAAGAAAAAACTTTCGCTTTTACCTTTTCTCGAAATAAGATTAGAGCAAGCCTGAAAAAGTACAGAACCTTCTACAATAATTAAAAACATGAAGCCTTATTCATAATGAGAGTGTGATAATCTACGATGAATTCCAACATTTTTAACAGCAACTAACATTCAAATTTTTGACATAAAAAGAAGAGAAAAAAACAATCAATAATTGGAGCGACTGATCTCTTGTGAAAACTGATAGATTATACAGTAAGAATTTAAAAATGAATATGAAGAGCAAATACGGGTTAGTATGAGGAAATGAAGAAATAAATAGGGCAATTGAGAGAACTAATTTATTTTTTTTCAAGTTTGAAAGGCATGAAATAAGGTTACATTGTGCAGTATTCGAGAACGGTCCTTTCCTAGATCATATCTTATTCATTACCATCCATTTCACCAATTGTATCTCACAAGCCTATTCATCCACTTGAATTCAACGTTAATATGCCACGTCTGTTTGTTTCCCATTTAACTTTTATCGATAGCGACTTCATTACAACCAATTTTGTATGAAGGAAATAACAATTAGTTTTTATTTGGTATAGATTTACGGTTCCATAATCTCAAGTCTCCACGTCTCTAATGGGCCATTCCAGAGTATTTATGAAAGTTGGGATATTTTCACTCCTAATTGAAGAGAGATATCGCATCCAAAGAAAATGGGGGAAATGAAGGGAATTATTCACAATTCCATTCAGCATATAGGGAATCAAAAGATGTGGATGATACAGAAATGAACGGCTTCTAGAGAAGAGAATAACAAACTGTTTTATCAACTGATCTAAACCTCTCTATAGCAACTGGTTCCAGAATGGTTAATGATGAATGTGATAAAATATTTGATGCTTCAGTCTAGGGTATCACTTTTTCTTCTCGTTAGTTCTATTCAAACTTACAAAAAACATGGGTATGACCGAATTCGATATAATACCTAAATGCGGGACAAACCAGTAGCTTTTCAGTATTCATTCAATATCAAGCCAGTAATTCTAGGTTTCAAACCCGGATTATATTAGAATTAGGCGAAACACTCAACAGCATATCGAATGTACCAATGTTCCTCTTGTCGGCTTATGAGTTCTCCAGGTCAAATGACAAATCAAATCGCTCTATGTTTTAGTCACAAATTTCAGAAATTGCATCCTGTAAGTTCCTTAAGTTTTTGAACTTTTGCTTCCCTGTCTGCGTTGAATCCTTATAAAAAGAGGGTAATTCCTACTTTTCCTATGAAAAATGCTATGGGAACTACAGTACAGTACAGTTCGTGCAAAATCTGATGTGAGCTAGTCATACTAATGCTTAAACATCTCTCGATTTCCTGATATGTCACATGACGATCTTCTCCAATTAGTTTTCGCACAGCATCAATATTTTCCGGCACAACGACGTATTTTGGACGACCTTCTCTAACTTTGTCCGTGAGCGAACTATGTCCACGTTTGAATTCAGTGTACCATCGTTATACAGTGGATTTAAATGGTGCTTCATCGTCAAGTGTAGAATTTAGTTGATAGATGCATTTTTCCTCACGTCTAAAGTCATAATATTCATAGCTCAAAAATTTTCACGAGTTGAATCCATATTTTGGCAGATATGAAATTTTCAAATAACTGTAAACAACGAAAATTGTGCTCGAACGTCAAAACGTTATGAGTACTTATAATCCAAAAAATGTCAAATTTTACGATGTCAATATCAGATTTCACCTTGCAATATTAGTGTTGCCAATTCTCAATACATAAATAGTAGCCCCCGTATGGGAGAACTCCTAAAGAAAGCTATCCCAAAGTTCCTAACGAATGGAACGAAATGACAGTTGGATGTTTGACAGGTGATTCATTTCCCTACTCCCATATTTTCAACGCCCCGTTTTCAGAACAGCACGAAAGATTTCACCGATCAAGACAGGAAATTCAATTCCGATCATCGGATGCAGAAGAAATGGATATGTTCATTTCTTCGAAACGATCCCGAAGACATGGGAATGAGCCGAATAGAGAAACACGAATTTCACTGATCTTCCCCAGTCCGTTTAATTGAATAGGAGAGTCTTGAAACGTTGCAATTCCGGTTACCGAATGGAATCCATCACTTTCCCTTCAATCAAGTAGGCCCATCAGTTTGATTCGAATAATAGAGGGGGTGAGGTGGCAAGCGGCTCAAAAGTAATCCGCGAATAGTTCCGTTATTCCATTAATTCCTAACAAATCATCCAAGTGGGAATTGGAATGCGGAATCTTATTGTCTCGCAAATCAGGGGACTGAGACCAACTTCCCAAGTTCTAATACATTTAACCCTGTGTGTGTTCGAGGCTCCTGGTGCTAGACGCCAAGATGCCGTGAAAATAGAAGCGGCATAAATTTCGACAGCGGGAGAAAGTTTCAACTCGTAGTATCACGGATGGACAATTACGTGAAATTGATTATTATGACTCGCTACGCCGGTTGTTTTGGGTGTTAATTGTTACTTTCGTGGATTGTCACTGACCGTTTTAGTGGAATTCAAAAACAAAATAGTATCAATCGGCTTGGAAGTTCAAGAAAGAAACTGCAATACTCAGGACATCGATAGAATAGCAAGGAGTAAATGATTGAATTTTGAGAAAAAAAATCGTGAAGGTTTTTTCATGTGAACAATTTTTTTACTTAAATATTGTAGTCGTTCTTTGCAAGTTTTTTAAATATGGTTAGGAAAAAAGGGCCATTCTGTAACTGTCCGAACGCCGGATAAGGTCTTTTGGACTGCAGCATTATAGATCCCATCTTGTGTCCCCTAGACGGTTCAGCATAGCCGGCAATGATAACAGTGGTGCACAGAACGTCAACATTGAAATGTGGAATGACATCAGGTCGTCTTTTCTGATGAATCTCGATTCTCCTTGGATGCACTGAGGGCAGAAGAAGGGTTAGACGACGTAGAAGAGAAAGACGTGAACCTCAGTTTGATGTTGAGCGTCATGTACACCGGATAATAGGCGTTATGGTATGGAGTGCTATCGCACATGCAAGTAGGTCACCCTTAATCTTCATTCATGATAACGCTGCGTTACCTTCAAGAAATAGTAGAACCATATGTTCTCCCTCACCTTAACCGGCTCGAGAATCCAATATTTCAGCAAGATAATGGCCGCCCAGATCCCCCGATCTTTCGCCCATAGAGCATGTTTGGGACATCATGTGCTGAAGGCTTGGAAATTCACCCCAGTCCCCGCAGACTTTGGTGGCTCAGAGATATGAAGTACAGACAGCTTGGAATACTTTTTCCCAATAAGAAATAAACCATCTTATTACATCAGTACCGAGACGTGTTGGGTAGTGTATAGATAATCGCGGTGGACAAACACATTATCAACGAATTTATTAAAAAAAATTAACTCCTTGCTATACTATCTATGATCTGCCAAAAAAAAAAAAAAATTTGCAATCTGAACAGCTCCTTCTGGGTGTTGGATTTCCTTTGTCAGTTAGTATATCTTGAGAATTAGAGACTCAAATCCTTATCTATCACCAGATTTAATGGTGAAGAGTAGGGTTTGGTTTTATCAAGATGAAAATATTACGACGGCTGGCTGTTCTAAGAAATTTATAATCTTGTGGACACGTGATTTTACTATATTTAACATCATCTATTAGTAAACAGAAAAGAATACTTATATATGCAGGTAATTGTATAAAGGTATATTATAAAAGCTTCTTGCGAAACGAAATCATGATGTTATAATAGAAAAATTGTATATGTATTTAATACTTACAAGATGTTGTGCAGGCTTTGTGAATTATAGAAAACTGAAGTTTGGATAAGAAAATACTTTTAGGATTGAGAAGAAAGAAACACGTAATACATCTCCGAAGTCTCTGCATGGAGGATGGAAAGAATCTTGAACACGATCAAAATACCCCAAATTGATTATCCTACGCTGGCGCCTTCGCCATTTTGCAACCCGGATCATTTAAATATTTTGGATTCATCCAAAAACTTTCAATAATTCCTGAGAATATTGATATAATATAAACAGAATTTCACTTCATATTTCATAAGAGATTCTGTTCTTCAAGTGAAATAATTTCGTCTAGCCTCAGCTATCTAGTCAAGTGGTTTTTGATGTTTATTCAGTACTGGAATCCCTATAGACTTAATTTAAGTGGCTTCATTTGTCAACAGTTTTGGCCTATAGAAGATCCCAAGGATGACCCATTTCACTTAGTCATTTCAAGGACTTTATTGAGAAAATCTAATTTTGATGTCGTTTTCAGCTCGAAGCTTTCTCTTGGATTACTCAGAAAATCTATTTTCAGATACAAAAAATCCCTCAACTAACATACCAGTCATAGTTAACAATATAACTCAGACAAACCTAACCTATAAAAACATTGATCATTTTGTTTTGAAATCTGAAAAGATTAAATTAACATCAATTTGTAGTTTCAATGGCATTGAATGGTAATTCTGATAAATAAAAGAATCCAATTATCATTGATCTGTCCGCGAATTCGTGTTCTGTGGTCATTAGGAATAATATCTGAAACCGTTACATCTATTAGATCGAACAATATAAAACTGATTTCTTGTATTTATTCCATAATACGAGGAATAATGCGGCTTATCGTATTTTATTATGTTCATACATTTGTAAGCAGTAAAATTTCAATAAAGGGAGTAATTGTAACTAATCTATTCAAATTGAGGTAACATTCATTTACGTATTCCTGACAGGTCGCTGAAGAATTTAATCGACGAATATCCATTCTGATATTAAATCGATTTCTCGAATCACCTTATCGCTAAGATTTCTATTAGATTATTTGAATAACAATAGAAAGTATATGTGTGTTGCAAACAGAATACGTCAGATAAGCTCGAAGTTTACCTATACTGATCCAAATAATAATAATAACCTTATTCACAATAGTAATAACATCTTCATCCATCAGAAAAACAATGGTAAATAAAATGAATATTTTCATCCAAAAAATATCTAACATGTGAAGAGATGATCAAAAGTTACTCAAAAACTATCCAAGTGAACTCACACAGTAAAAATAGATAAATAATATAACCTCTACAATAAAACATATTTGAACAAAGATAAATAGTAGTAAGAGAGAAGTTTATATGCTGCAATAAAGATACCTTACAAATAAAAAGCCTACAACAAGGCGAGAAATGAGAGAGAATCTACAATGAAGCAAATAACGAAACAAAATATTCTATTTACTCACATATTATAATATTGATATAAATGACAAGATTAAAAGGTTATAATATATATATTGATGAAGCAAAAGGTGAAAAAGAGTTTGTAGAACTTGGTCAAAAATTTGTGACCATAAAGGTGATGGATAACTGAGGCTTTTTTGTGCCACAGATTGTAATACAGTTGTCAATTATGAGATCAAAGGATTCGATGTCGATTCAAATCTCAAACCTCATGAAATTAGCAACCCGAGGGTGAAATTTGTTGGGCACTTCAATAACCTCTCGAATAGCTTCTGGCTGAGAACACTCTGAACCGATAATGATGCCCTTTCAAATATCTGAGCCCGACTTTTCGCATACGACGAAAAGGTGGCGACCCTTTTTCGTACTAGAGAATAAAGCAGTCCGACGTTTTTCAATCCAATTTGAATATCAGGGTCAGTTGAAATTTAATATCACGGAAATCAGACTAGAAAATTCCGACTATTGAATTAATATAGCAGAAACGTTATTTTATATTCAATGTCAGGTGAAGTAACGCAACCTTGGTATACCATAATTAAATGACGGGTGGAATTTATAACGGTTTCAACAAGAAAAAAGAGCCCAACTCTATCATAACGAATGAATTTGAATATTTGTCGCAATACGGCTTGATATTCATTAGTTAGTGGTTTGAAACATTCAAATACGTTATTGCTTTTAACGATGGTCCCCGGAGGGAAAAAGGAAAAAGAGAATGAATAATTGGGGTCTTAGTTCATTCACGGAAAGCCAGAATAAAGGAATGATTAATTTTCGGAATATAAAATGATAATAACCCATCATACGGATCATTATTCAGCCAGTTTTCAAATATATCCAGCCTTAAAAATATAAAGCGAGCAAACAATTTTATTCTATGAATAATTCAGATATTCGACATCGCATTCTTTTCAAAAAGTATTGAGATGGGACTGGCAGGATTGTCATATGTTGTTCTACCTAGGTCCCAATCTCGTGAACATACAATAATAACTTCAGCATACATGTAGGATCCAGTTACTTATTGTTTCCCTGTAAATAATTGTGATGGTCAACCGGATGCTTGGAGACCTATTAGTTTCTTTTAGTGTCGAGGGCATGACAGTTTCAATTGATTTACAGGGAACGAATCATTATTGTACATAATGTAAAAAGTATGTGTTATTCTTCGAGGTGTCGAAGATATGTCAAGAGTTGTAAATCTTGAAGATATTTATTGGGGGGTTGATAAGGTTCGAAGACAACACGGTCGTGCCAGATGGTTACATCTGTTTTCTCGGGTTCTAGTCCTTCTAGAATATTCGATTTCCAGGAACCCGCGAAGATCTTTGGGGGCGGTACGGCAAAAGCTTTTATTGGACTAGGAGATGGTGCTTTTCCCTAAGGGTGTGGCCAAGACGAAAGAAGGGATATTCGAGACAGGGTAGTTCCAATCGGCAGATAGCACAGTTAAGATTAAACCGAAGACGGGTACAGACGGTACAGTTTAACTGAAGTCTGAGACGGGAGACAGAACAAGTTCGGTCGGTCAACTTAAGACGTACGACGTAAAGACGGTTAGCGGACTAGATTAAGACGAGTCGCGAACAAATCAAAGACGAGACGACCGAAAACTTGAAGTACGACGAAGACGTTATAATCCAAGACGTTTCGAGTAATTAAAACTAGTGTTAAAGACGAAATTCAGTACCGTACTGAGAAACTTGTAATTAAGACGTAATTAGGATCTTCTCAATACTGAGTTTGTACTGTATAATTGTGACTTTGTAAATAGATGTAAATAATTCAAAAGAGTTCAATTATTACAAATCCAACAAAGTCACGGAGAAAAAGACGAAAGGCCAGGTACTCGAATCATACCTCTAGACGATCGATTAACCAAGCCTACATACATACGAGTGAAATAGGTATTGGTTCTTCAGCAATGAATTTAACAAATATCCATCATGTGAAGATATAACTAACTCACACTGATATTTGAACTTGACCTATATTGCAGTATATTAATGACAATTAGATATTAATAACGTTTATCAATGATTCATTAATTTCCTAACGTATCATGATCATTAGCAACAATTGTGCTACTTCAAATCCTATGCTACCTATGCATTCAATTTCATTGCAGGTACAATTTCAAACTATGCTAATCAGTTAATTGACCACTATTCATTACATAAGTGAGGTGGAATATCTAACTCTAATAGATACCTTTACATCAATAATAGTGATTACAAACTCAATAAGTAATTTCGATTCAATCCCAATGAAATCTACCTGATGTGTTCATGTTGGTGAACTAAGCCTTTATGAAATTGACATTCAAAAACAAGCAAGCGATAACTGATGAAGATGAC
This sequence comes from Harmonia axyridis, assembly GCF_914767665.1. Taxonomy (NCBI): domain Eukaryota; kingdom Metazoa; phylum Arthropoda; class Insecta; order Coleoptera; family Coccinellidae; genus Harmonia; species Harmonia axyridis. Next base: position 8,074,396 of record NC_059508.1, read on the forward strand.
ATAAGAATGACAGGAACCCGAAGGTTGAAATCCATCAATACAGATGGGGTAATAATAATAATCAGATACACGAAGCTACGAAGTGATTAATTCGCGTCATAATGAATATTTATTTCTGACAACAAAGTGCTACGTTATATTTCATACTCTTCAGCATACATATGGGCATGTTTGTGATGTGACATATTATTGTTAATTATAAAGCCATTTCAACTGTAATCAATAATTGTGGTGGACAGAATACACTTTCAAGTGAAGTTTGTTCCACTAGTGATGGAGGAATGACGCCATTCAACATCCTCCATGGTACAGGTTGTCCTAAGTTCGATGCTCACTGAAAGCATCTCGAAAATTATAAGACTTAGAGAAAAAATCTCCAAAGTTCTTTTTTCGAAGTAATAAGATATCAGAAAGCAGATTATAGAAATCTCGATTCGCTTTCGAGATACAGGTCGTTTCTGAAATATGACTGTTTCAAATATTTCGATATATCTTCGTTTCTGTTCGAGATATTCAAAAAATTCTAACACGTTTTTTTCAATATTTTTCATGGTTTATATGATACTCATAACAAATCATAGGAATTAATTATCTTGATGTTTTTTGAATGGGACTCCCTATATTTTTCAACGCAGTTTTTCGATCGCAGAATTGTCGAATAGTATTCCATTATCAGTTTTTAAAAATGTCATCAGTTTCGAAGATAGTGAGTTTTCCGAGTTGATTTTTATGGGACGCCCTATATATCAATATTCTTATTTATTTGGATATTTACTTCATTTTGTTTTAATTGGAATTGGAATTCAGTCATATAGGCTGTTCCATTTAAAAAACACCAGCACTCCTCTGTATCTCTGAATCGATAATTCATTTTTGATTAAAAAATGATAACACCCTTTATATGACAAAATTACAATATCATTAACGTTTAATGGGTCTACTTGATGAAGGATATTCAACATAAATATCAAAAAATTGACAACTTTGTGTCTATTCCTTCACAATAATATATTTTTATGATATACCATAATAGTACATTTTAAATCAAGTTGCAGAATGGGCTTCTATTCCTACACTAATGCGAAATTCAAACGCATGAGTGTTGGAATTGCCTTCTGCAACGAGTATTAGACAATATTTTCTCTATTTCAGTCAAGTTCTGTGGAATATTGTCGAAATTCAATGAAAAATTCAGATTATACATCCTAGGGACTTTTGTATTTCATCTTGGCAATTGGTGTGACTATTACGAAATTTGAATTTGACAAAACAATGAAGTAAAAAAACTCAATATCTCTGAAACGGATTTTCGACAAATCTATGGAAAAATAGCGTCGAAAAATATAAGGTGTCCCATTTAAGAAATACCAACTTTGCTCTATATCTCCTAAATGGTAATAATCTTAACCGATTATCATATAAACTATTATTATTATTGATAGAAACGTGTCATTTTTCATAAACGCCCTAAGTCGAGAACGAATCAAGATATCTGTGATCTGCTTTCTGATACCTCATTATTTCGAAAAAAAATTCGGGGTCATTGAAGATTTTTTATTTAAGGCTTATAATTCTCCAGATGCTTTCAGTGAGCATTGAATTTGGGACATCCTGTACAACGCGGAGATTTCTTCGAGAGGTTGAGAGAGAATGATATTGATGTCGAAAATTGTCGTTAAAATTGAATACCCTCAACAACAGCTGAATAAACTTTTTCGTAATTTCAGGAGTTTTGAAAAAGGAAGAACTTATGAGGTACTCCTCACGTAATCGAAGTATTGTAACAAATAAATGTTGTAGAATTCATATTCGTCAGTTCTTCGAATATTTTACCCACACGATATACCTATTGGTTAAATCAGAATTTCATTTCGAATCAATGGAAGCGTAGAAAATTCGCGTAAAGATTCCAAATAACAACTTATTTTTGTGCAAACACCTTTATATATTCCGCATGCAGGTATGATTTTCGAAATCAATGAAACGCAAGAAATTCTATTTTATTATACAGTCGAACGGAGCGACCCTGAAAGCGTTCCAACATTCGTCTCTCCTCTAGTTTACATGAGCCAAACTGTAAACACCACTCCTGAAGGAAAAATGCTGGATTTATGGGAAATCAAGTTCCTCGTAGTCATTTTCAATTTATCGTATGGCTCGGTTTTCCTAAAGTGCAAGGATATTTTGAACGATAACCCATTTCTGTTGCCAACATTCTCCTTGGTCTGTTAATAAATCATGGTGTATTCAGTGGAGCACGTTTAAATACGTCCCATTTAGAAGATCGGGGGTAGAAGAGAAGAGAAAAGAAATATTTGGAAATACTGCACATAATGTGCCTCCTATATGTGTTCACAATTTAGCAATCTAAACTGAGTTATGATCTATATTCAGGGAAATGTATCCAACATCTGCGCTTATATTTGGGACAATACTACGACGGGTCGGATCAAAATTTATAAGCTACAATAGATTTTTATCTTCGGATGGAAAAGAACAACTTCTCCAGTTTCAGCCATTCGAGCCAATCATTTCTTCTGAAGTATACGATTTCTCGAATAACTTTCACAATAACTAGAATTGAAATTAAGAAGAAAAGTTTTTACTTCATTGATGACTTCTATCGACGAAAACTCCTGGAACTCTCTAAAAGTTTCTAATTACAGTGTTAGCAGCCTTTAATTGATTTACGTACAACGAGAAAACGCTTCAGATCAAGGAGATGAAAATACAAACGAATAATATTGGGTGATATTCATAGACTACAAGAGGAGTGCCAAATTCTAGTAAAAACATCTTGAAATCAACAGCAATATTGAAGGTATATAAGAATTAATGAAAATACAATGACGTGAAAATTATAGACCTACATAGGAATTGATATATTTCTTGACCTTTCTACATGTATACTGATTGCAACGAATATTCTATTTATATTTCCTTCTGAGTACATTATATTAATGGGAATATCGAACACAAATTGCCTTATGTTCGTAAAACTTGGAGGTCGTCTATGAACAAGACGAACATTCCAATTCAATAAATACATGGACAACTTCTATATTGAAAAAGAAACAGAATAGGGAGACCGGTTGTCTAGGAACTTTGTCTGAATGATTTACGAAGTAATCTGCAAGGAATTAGATTGGGAAACAGTGGGACAAACAAGAACAAATCGAAAGAAAATAATTCTTGTGTGGGTTACATCTGCAAGACATAATTGCGGATGCGGAGAAGACCGGGTTACAAGAAACGGGATTCGGGCATGGTTACTTTCGAGAATCTCAATAAACCATAGGTCGAATTGTTTTTGTTTCAATTTGATTGAATTGTTCAGTTTCAAGGGGGTCTCATCAATTCCAGATTTTTCACAACAAAAACTTCTTTTAGTGATTATCCCATCAAAATATACATAAAGGAGATAGTTTTCAATTATCGAAAAAAAAAATGAAAATCCATCAGCAATACAGTGGACAAAAATTTAGAACAGATTTGGACATATAATACAGTTTTTTTGATTGATATTTTGAAAAATCTTTCGAATAATGGAGAGTTAATAATACCAGAAATATTAATTTATTATGAGAAATATATTTCTTCTTTTTCATAACGAGGACAAGCCCAAAAATATTTGAGCTTTGTAGAGAATATCATAGCATAACTTCAATTTTCGAATTACCCATCATATTCAAACTTCGAACTTGAGACCTTTCAGATTCATGGAACTCGAAAATACGTTCAATATTAGGTAGAATTCACAATATCCAATACTGTGGACAACGTGGGAAATATTAAGGACATTAAAACGAATATATCTTCCAAAAAATGAACCCAGCGCATCCGCCAATTTGTAATTAATGTCCAAACTGTTATGTTATGACACTTTCAACTACTCAAGAATTCTTTGTGCTGGAAATTAACTCCATATATGAGGTATTCTGAATTTAAATTCCATAAAATTTAGAACAGCTGAAACATGCAGCGTTCATTGAAATCACAATTATTCTTGTGTAAATTCAGTTGAATATTGAATATACTTTCTGTTTTTACTAACCAAATTGGATATTGACAATTTTGGATTATATCGTGTAACCGCGCAGTTTCTAACTTATTTCATCTTCAAATACTGTCTGAAATCAGGAAATCAGGTCCTCTAGGAATTCAGCTTAATGATCAGAAACACTACAAAAACAATATTGAGCGTTATATCATTCCATTGTCGTCTTATAATATCCCCAACTGACGTTAAATCCTATATTCATTTGATATATAACCTATCGAATATTGTCTCCAGAGTAGAAACGATGCGGTAGAATTCGACTTCCAATAAATTCCCATCGAAGTTCGATAATGTAAATTTGCCAGAATCCTTCGGTCCCCCTGTGTATTGCCAGCTAAGATTCACAGCCAGATGAATTTAAAGTTCATCGATCGCAACTGATTCGAATGAGGTATGATTGGAATTTAACGGGTGAAATATAGAGGACACCCTTGGGAAATGAGTCTCCAAAGAAAAAATGGAAAAGCATTCACGATACTGAATGGAAGTTTCTCTCCATCCGGAATAATGAACTTCGATAAAAAGATAATTGTTGATTTGAGTATTCCTTCATCGAAGATATTTGATCTGGATTTCTATAGATATGTTTCATTGGAATAGAATATTCAATATCTTTTCGCAGAAACCCTTATGTATTCCGATTGAATTTTCACGAGAAGAAGTTTATCAGTATTTTCATTAATGATATGGAACCTCAACTGAAATATTTGTTGTTGATTATAAGAAGTCACTCAATTTCTAACATTTTTTTTTAACATTTCTTCGTCAATTCTAAGATAGGTTGTCAGCTCTCTAAAATTTCTATTCAATATCTTTGTTTCCAGATGACTATAAAGTTTAAGTTTATTAGAGCTTTATTTTTTATTTCATAGTTTCTTCGTGGAATACATAAATTCGTCATAATGAAATTTCAAAACAGCAACATATAGATTGGTAGTAGATATTTTCCGGAGATGCAAAGCAGAACAAGTAACCACAAATCAAATCAATAACCTCAACTCTCGACGATCAGTCTAATAAGTTATGATAGAAATTACCATTTCCAAAAATTTCGTGATAGGTATCCTTCTCGAAATTCAAGGAACGATGAATAAAATCCAGCTTCAGTCGGTTACAGTATCAGAGGGGTTCAACGAATCCAAAGCCAAGTTACATGCATCAAACGTCTAATCGAGAAACTCTGATTGTCATCTGGGAACTTTGGGAGCTCTGATGTGGACATATAATACGCAAATTTCACATGAACAATGTTGCCATTTGATCAGATTAATTACTCAGCTCTTATGTAATTCTACAACCGTGTTCTAGGGCTTGACGTTGATATCTTGCTCAACTTCTGATTATAAACCTGCAAGGCATTACGAACTCATATCTGTTGGTTTCCTATGGATCCAGACCGTCTAATTGCCTCCAGTGTTTCTTTCTCAGAAGTAGTATGTTATAGTTCCGATCGTTCATAGATATTCCTATAATTATTATGGAACAAATTAGCAGCGAACTGCAGAATATTCTCTCATTAATATTTCGAATGCTTATAAGTCGCTTCTATAGAAAACTGGCACAACTTAAAATCTCAATTTTTGTGTTATTAGATATTCTCTACTAAGCTTGAATTTTTTGCGAGCTGAGGACTGATTATACAGAAAATGATGGTAAATAAAAAACTGAACTTACCTGATAGAGTATTTTAATCTAAATGGCTTTCTGTTATAACTGTTACATCAATTCAGAGAGTAAGAATATCAATAAAAAACTGAAAAAATGTAAATATTCCACTATTATGTCGATTAGGTTATTCTCAATATACTTAGCGTCTAGCGTCTTCATATTTTCGAAACAGAAGAACGTTGAAATGTTTTATTGAGTTTTTTTTATTGATATCTTGAAAAAAATTTCGAATAATGGACACTTAATAATACCAGAAATATTAATTCATTATGAGAAATATATATCCTTTTTTTCATAACGAGGTCAGGCCCAAAAATATTTGAGCTTTGTAGAGAATATCATACCATAACATAACCCCAATTTTCAGATTTCAAATTACCCGTCCAATTCTTCAAAACTTCGAACTTGAGACGCCCTCTAGATTTATGGAACTCGAAAATACATTCAATATTACGTAGATTTCAAAATATCCCACACTTTCGACAACGAGGGACATATTAAGGACATTAAAACGAATATATCTTCCAAAAAACATGAACCCACCGCATCCGCCAATTTGTAACTATCTTCCAAACTATATCTTAGAAAACGAAGTTGGAAGTTATGTTATAACACTTCCAACTACTCAAGAATTCTTTGTGCTAGAAATTAACTCCATATTTGAGGTATTCTAAATTGAAATTCCACAAAATCCAATGTATATTTCCAATTATCGTATGATATATTTTTGCATTTCTCAGGAAACTATTTCAATCGAAGAATTTTGTTTCAGTATGGCCTGCAAAAGGAGGAATGTCAAATTCTGAAAGGAACATGAACGCTATCCCAGAAGTTGGCACTGTTGGTACGATAGCAGCTCCGATACCCTCGAATCGCTTCGAACCGTATTTTGACGCCCTCGTTCCCCAAAATGTAACAGCCCTGGTGGGAAAATCAGCATACTTGACATGCAGAGTCAGGAACCTCGGCAACAAAACGGTAAGATATCACACGAAGAATGTCGAATACTTTTTTTAATCGTATTGTTCCAACGTTATTGGTTTCCAGCGAAATAAGAGTTTCCCATTATTTTCCACATACGAGATCTTAATTTCAAAAGCTATTTTGAATTTGATATATACGCATCAGGATCATTCAGTCGTGAAAAAAGAACTAACATTGAGAAATGATTGCAGAATTCAAAGTAATCCAGGAAAACATACTAACTGACAAAGAAAACGCAACCCCTGTTTAAATTCATTTTTTTTTGGTAAAAACATAAATAGTATAGCAATGAGTGAATGATTAAATTTGGAGAAAAAAAACGTGAATGTTTTTTCATGTAAACAATTTTTGTTACTTAAATATTGTAGTCGATCCAAAGTCGATGTTTAGTTGTTGTAAGCGGAATTTATCGCCAGCTAAGCGAATTTGAAAGCGATCGAAATAATGTTCTACAGGAGGTGGAGTTTTCATTTCGAAAAATTGCTAACAGAAATCCAACTACTGTTATGAGATGTTGTCAAGCGTGGTTTGATAATACCCAAAATCGAAGAAGAGTAGGCACCGTACGTCGAAGTGGCATAAATGAAGACGTCTAAAACTTATTAGAGACTGATTTGCGACAACTCGATCTTTGGCTGCTGAGTGGTTAGGAGAACGAGGCCAACCTGTAACTGTCCACAAGGTTTACCGCCGGATTAGGTCTTTTGGACTGCAGCATTATCGACCCCATCTTGTGTTACCTCTGACGGTTGAGCATCGCCGGCAACTATTACAGTGGCGCAAAGAACATCAACATTGGAATGTGGAATAGCATCAGGTCGTCTTTTCTGCCGAATCTCGATTCTCCTTGGGTGCACATGATGGCCGAAGCAGGGTTAGATGACAACGCAGAACAATACGTGAACCTCAGTTTGATGTTGAGCGTCACGTACAGTACACCGGACTGTAGGCGTTATGGTATGAGGTGCTATTGCACATGCAAGTAGGTCACCTCTAGTCTTCATTCGAGGTAACGTGACAGCGCTGCGTCACCTTCAAGAAATAGTGGAGACTAATGTTCTTCCTCACCTTAAACGGCTCGAGTATCCAATATTTCAGCAAGATCATGCCCGACCTCATATTGCCATGAACTTTTTCGAAGCGACCCATGTAATCTTTCGCCATGCCGGCCCAGATCCCCCGATCTTTCGCCCATAGAGCATATTTGGGACATCATGGGAAATTTAGCCCAGTCATCACAAACTTTGGCGGCTTTGAGACAAGAAGTGCAGGTAGCTTGGGACTGTATCCCTAAAGAAGAAATAGACCATATTATTGCATCAATGGGGAGACGTGTTGTGGAATATATAGATAATCGCGGTGGACAAACCATTTTATAACGTAGAATAACACTTGCTCTTCAAGTATTTTTCAATGTTTAAGATAAATAAGTCGTGTTTTGCAAGAATATGTTCTGTCGCTCATTCACTTCAAACAACAGTGTCCACATAGAGTTTTTCCTAAGCAAAATACATATAAAAAGAGTAATTTCCCCATGAAATTTATTGGGAACTTCTATGTTTCTCTATCATCCACTTAGGAAATACTGAATTATTGATGAATCTGAAAATATGTTTGAAATTCATTTCAAATATTTGAGGAAGAACTAGAAATACCAAAAAATATGGAAATACTGATTACCTCTATCAATATTTCATCGAGGTACACATTCAAAATCAATACAAGCTCACTAAAAACAGCGTCCATAAATATTAACAAATGTTCGATGCTGAGTAAATTTTTCCCGCATTTGCATTAAGGATTTCCCTGAGTGGCACTCAACAAGAAGTTGAATAACTGTCCCGGAAGTATAATTTGCTGTTGAATATTCAGGATTTTCTCCACCAACTCTCGAAACATTCAAATTAAGTGGGAGTTCGCCAAGATCATTCTACAGACTGAATGTTGTTCACTCGAATGTAGCCAGTATTATTCGAAGCAGACAACTTCGAACGACTGCACATTTCGAACTTCTTTCTGTGACACTTTGAAAAAAACATGTGAAGAGAGAATAAAAATGGACTTTAGAATGTCTGAAAGTGTGTTGTGGATTCCTAAAAAAGATCGAATCAATGATTTTTCATAATCGGAATGAGACGTTTTGGAATAACACCACATTCTCTATATCACTGTAAGCTCTGTGGAGAGAATGAATAATCGTATTTTTTCAGTTGATATAATACAGTACAATATTTTATATATCACCAAGAAAAAAAAACAAATCAACTTAAACCTATGTCGTTTGAGAGAAAATGTTGACAAGAACTTTCACATTCATATGATTTCAAATGGCTTTCATCTACCTCACTAGAAAGATTGCAGCTTCCGTTGCGGTTATTTCATACACAAAAGACGCGCCCAACGGCAAAAGTCGTCATTTCCAATACAATGATGCACTTTATGTTTTCCCATAGCATACATTTCTGCCATCATATAACGTATTTTATATCAAATACCAGTTTAAAGCTGTGTCAGGAACAAATATTCCATCACAAAGAACCAACGCATTATTATGTTGGGTCGACTAACTCTTTCATTTTTCAAGGATTCATTTTAATTGAATTATTCATTTTCATACCAATTCGAAGTTATTCTTTCAGCAGTTATTTATACGAAATGAAAAGAGATCGTTAAAACAATAAGTTGTGTACCTATTGAAAAAATAAGGAGAAGATTTGTCGAATAACAGACCCAAATCTGTCAATATGAAAAACTCAATTAAGATTGTGCATATGAACAAAAGGCAAACGTAACTTACAAGCATAAAAAAACTTAAAAAGCGCATATTGATGAGGCTTCATATATCAACAGAAACACCACTGACCAGAATAAAATTTGTGATTTCCAAAAGCAGAAAACAACATAGCAGGTTGAATTCCAATGTGGCACAATCGATTTCCCATGTATGCGGAAAACAAATAATACAACAGAGAATAAATACATATTTTCCAAGTCTATCTATGTATCGATTTGGTCAGCCAATACTATGTTTCAGCAATCCAGCTGTCAGAAAATATTGCAGATCATTGGAATGTCTATTATTTCCGCTATATCCTCATAGTATTTCATCAAAACTCGAAAAATATATTCGATCGTTATTTCATTTCAAATGAAAAATCCTCATAGGAACAAATCAATGAAACAAATTATTTTCTTTGATTTTATCATTTTGAAATGCCCACAAATGTTCCAATTCGAAGTAAAATATATAAAACTGAAGTAAAAATAATATTTTTCAATGAACACATTGAAAACTAACTCAAGTTACAAATTCAAACTGTATTTTCTGTTAGAAATCTCTCAGTTGTGGATTGGATATTGTTATGTTATATTTTGAATTTTTTTCTCCAAAAATCATCTCACATCATCTTCATTGTTTTTACAACAAAAAAGTGATATCCATCTACAATTTTCATGTAAACTTGAAAGTACAGGTTCCCACATATCTTGAATTTTCATGAGAAATGTTTATAAATTTCGTCTGAAATGTTTATTTTATCTAATGCAAGTTTGATAAACATGGATAGAAAATACGAAAGCTACATGAAAGAGAATTTGAAATATCGTTTACCGACCTTGTCTGATCTCCACATTCTATTAACCTCATTCATCATTGGCTTCTGAACAACATTAGTACTTCATAAAAATGCGGAAACTTCTTGACTCCATCAAAACATGTCCTCAGTCAGATCTTTTTCCATAACGATTCAGAAAACTGGGGCAATTGCTTTATTCGGTAGGGGGAAGGAAAGATAGGATGCTGTAGACTACCAAATTTCTACATGAATAGGAAGAATTCTCCAATTTGAACAGGACGTATCCGATATAATAACGATTTTTTTTCTAGAAAATAGGATGAAATATTTCTCTTCGAGTATGTATTCTGAGGACCAACGAAATACCCGTCGAGTAGGAAGTGAATTATATCCAGCAAATTGAGGGGAGAAACCGGAGTATTGGGAACCTGACCTATATGAACGCATATGGTGTTTGATATCTCGAAACATTGGATAGAAAATGTTGGTGTTCTTACATCACATCTCACTGGAAATTTCATTTCAGTATATATGTATTATTCATATGCTGGGTTGACTCAAAACTAGATAATGACATCAAAATAAAGTCATGGATTGAGCAAGCAACACAAAATTTAATTAAGCTCAAGAATATCCTAACCAATTAAAAGTTAAACATCGACCTACGCCTAAGACTCACAAAATGTTACGTCTGATTTATATTACTGTAATGAATAGAATTGTGGACTATAAAAACTGTTAGCATGAATCGTATAGAAGCATTCGAAATGGGGACATATCTAAGAATTCTGAAAATTTCATGGACATTATACTCTACTAATGAAGCTGTTTTAAGAAAAATACACAAAGGTAGGGAACTGCTCCACGCAATGAAAATGAGAAAGACCGCTAAGCTTGGCCACGTTCTAAGAAATAACAAGTATTGCCTATTATAGCTGATAATGCAAGGAAAAATAAAAGGTAGACATAGAATAATGAATGCGAAATATCGTGAACTGGACAGGCTTAAGCTTTGAGGACCTTATTAGAGCTGCTACAGATCGAGAGAATTTTAATGACGTGACCGCTAACCTCCGATGACGGAGAAGGCACTAACAAAAGAAGATTTATATGTGAAATATCCTTATTTTCGAAGAACTCATTATTTCATTTCCAGGATTTTAAGATTCAAGAAATTTCAGGTTTCTACAGGGTGGCCACTTTTTCAATGGGATTGTATTGGTAACTTTTAAACCATAAGAGTTAGAAGGTCGGTCAAATGGAGAAAAAGTTGCATGCAAAGAAGCATTATCAAGCAGTTCGAACAAATCGAGATTATCAGGGCCGGTTATTGAGATATCATAAGAAAAGTAAATTTTGTCATTTTGATTTTTCTTTTTTTCCCACTTTATTTCAAATATTATCAAAAAATGTTACAGGAATTTTTTATTCGACAGTAAATTGTTCTCAATTTGAAGTAATCAGATTTTATATTTAACGTTTCGTGCTCTCTGGGCCACCCTCAACCTCAGTTTTTTCAATACGGACCTGTATATTTTATGACACTTTTCGAAATAACTTTTAACGCCGAATTCAACGATATATCATACAATGTCATTCAAAGTTGATTTTCAGGTGATTTTGATCCTTATCCAATTTTCTTTGGGTCGGATCTGTAGTGAATGCAATTTATCAAAAACTGCTGTTAATAAAATAGTCAAGAGACGCGAATACAATGATTTCAAATTTGAATACCAAGCCTTGCAAAACTTATATCGTTATGATATCAAAATAAAGTTCGATTCTGTAATTTGTATCAACGGAACAAATGACAAATCCAACAATAGTGATTTCTCGCGAGATTGAGAATGTATTGGAAGATATTCAAGAAGACGAAATAAGCAAATGTATAAGAAGTATGGGTTCCAGAACCGTTAAGTGCATTTTACAAAATGGTGGACATTTCGAACACTTACTTCATTCATATTCATTTACTTTCGAATAATCATTCGATTGTTCTTTCATTAAATGATAATTCGTTTAATCATTCTGAATTGAAATATGTAAATAATTATTACTTGTTGTTTGATTTGATTCTGATATGTTCCATTTAGTTCAAGATGAGTAAGATGATTTTCTCATCGAAATGTATTACATGTTGTTGATTAAACTGAAGGTACCTAAATGTAATCAAATCCGACCCAAAGAAATTTAGATAAGGGTCAAAATCACCTGAAAATCAACTTTGAATGACATTGTATGATATATCGTTGAATTCAGCGTTAAAAGTTATTTCGAAAAGTGTTATAAAATATACAGGTCCGTATTGAAAAAACTGAGGTTGAGGGTGGCCCAGAGAGCACGAAACGTTGGATACGAAATCTGATTACGTCAAATTGAGAACAATTTAATGTCGAATAAAAAATTCCTGTAACATTTTTTGATAATATTTGAAATGAAGTGGGAAAAAAAGAAAAATCAAAATGACAGAATTTACTTTTCTTATGATATCTCAATAAGCGGCCCTGATAATCTGGATTTGTTTGAACTGCTTGATAATGCTTCTATGCATGCAACTTTTTCTCCATTTGACCGACCTTCTAACTCTTATAGTTTAAAAGTTACCAATACAATCCCATTGAAAAAGTGGCCACCCTGTATACCCAACGAAACAGAGGTTGACTTATTAAATATCTTTAACTGTAACCGTAAAGTTCCTTTTCAATGTTCATTAATTTTTCGATGAATGTTGGTCTACATTGTATCAGTTGCACATTACTGTCCAACTGCATTAAAAACCTCACATGTCCAAATAAATGAAAATCACAATAATTATTAGAGAGCAGGTACTCAACATTAAACAGAATATTAGGCCAATTGAAAAGTCCTCGGTCTGATGCACAGATGGCGGTGCTATCATTAAATCCATATGATTTTTAGTTAGTGCCAACCTTCAAACGATACGTGTCAAAATTTGACAGCAGTTCGGCCATTAGTTTGTGAGATATTGCGTTGTGAGTGTAGCTACTTCTGTTATTTGAAAAAAGGTGAAAAAAAGACAATTTCGTGTGCTGATGAAATATTGCTTTTTGAAGGGAAAAAATACGGTTGAAGCAAAATCTTGGCTTGATGAAGAGTTTCCGGGGTCTGCACCAGGAAAACCAACCATTATTGATTGATATGCTGAGTTTAAACGTAGTGAAATGAGCACCGAAGACAGCGAATGCAGTGGACGCCCAAAAGAGGATGTCACCGACGAAAAAATCAAAAAAGTTCACAAAATAATTTTGAATGACTGTAATGTGAAGATGATCGAAACAGCATACATTGTGAAGATATCATCTGAACATGTACATCATATCATTCACGAATATTTGTACATGAGAAATCTGTGTGCGAAATGGGTGCCGCGCGAGCTCACAATCGATCAAAAGTAACAACGTGTTAATGATTCTGAGCAGTGTTTGAAACTGTTTAAGTGCAATAAACCTGAATTTTTGCGTCGATATGTGACAAAAGATCCATCATTCCACTCTGGAGTCCAATCGACAGTCAGCTGAGTGGACTGCACACGATGAACCGAATCTTAAGCGAGGAAAAATACAACAATCAGCTGGCAAGGTTATGGCATCAGTATTCTGGGATGCGCAAGGTATAATATTCATTGATTACATCCAGAAGGCCAGACCATCAACGGCGATCATTATATAGCCTAATTGGATCGTTCAAAGGATGAAATCGTTAAAAATCGGCCCCATTTGAAGAAAAAAACGGTGCTGTTTCATCAAGACAATGCGTCGTGTCACAAATCAATGACAACAATGGCAAAATTGGATGAATAGGGCTTCGAATTGCTTTTGTATCCACCGTATTCGCCAGATCTGGCCCCAGCAACTTTTTTCTATTCTCAGACCTCACAAGAATACTCGCTGGAAAGAAATTTAGCGCCATTGAAGAAGTGATCGCCGAAACTGAGGCCTATTTCGAAGCGGAAGGCAAATCGTACTACAAAAATGGCATCGAAAAGTTGGAAGATCGCTATAATCGCTGTATAGCCCTCGAAGGCAGCTATGTTGAATAATAAAATCGAATTTTGCCAAAAAAATATATTTTACTATGGGTAGACCGGCGACTTTTCGATTGGCCTGTTATAGTAATATATTGTTTTGTCTTCAAGGGTGCAAAGTTACAAGTTTCGTTCATATCTCAAAAAAAAATACGGTGTAGTTTCGGAGATCCCATCATTAGAGATTTTATTTGAAGCACCCTGTATAAGCCAAATATCAAATATACACTTCAGGGATAATGTTCGTTAATTAATTCACCAGAAACGAATAATTCATCTTGCTTTAATAAGTGACTATTACCTATACCCATAGTTAATTTCGGAACACGTATCTGAATACAGTTTGAAATGACGAAATAAAAAAATAACGTTCATCGATTCGGTCGAAATATTCAGTGCGTTCCCACCTCGATCATATCAGATATGAACAGCCTACATCACCTCGTTATTCGTGCCATGAACTCTAGGATAGGAATAGGATAAAAATTGAGGACCCTGTTGACATGCCTCATCTATACGAACCCAACGCTATTTTCCCCTCAGACCTTCGTGATATTTGGGTCATTGTGTTTGGATTCACGTTAACCATTCTGGGTTCAACGATAATCTGTTGGTCAATGTATCCCATACGTGATCAATTTAGCAACACGATATCCTCGACTTGATGTTCTAGGTGGATTTACGATGTTGTGGGCGATCTCAGACCCTCAACATCCTAAATGGTCGCACGATATGATAACAATGAGTCTAGATACCAAACAAAGAGCCTCAGAACGGTTTAGAGGCTCTGCATAGATCCGATATCATCAGGTACACGTTTGAACTTGAGTCATTGCCGGAAATATTTGAAATTCTTCGGACTACACGATTTGGAATTAGGTGGCAAAAACATAAGTACATTATTATTTTCAAAACTTTCTGCGATAGATGTTTTAATCGACAGAGCATGTTTTTCCCATTCCAATCAAATCATACCAATTTTGCGACAAATTGATTGATTCGTTTTGTGAACTGAGCGTTAGTAACTCAAGCTGCCACTTAAGTAAATTCTATAGGCAATTTATCTTCTGAAGAAGCTAACTTTTATGGCAAAAAGCCAAATAAAGTATGAGTAATCTTATAATGGTTTCTTATTTCTACATGCATATATAAAATTTACGTAGTACTTTGTATTCTATATACCAGTATGAATGGATATTTTCATTATGGCATAGGTATACTAAAATCAAAAGTGAAAAAATAACTTGAAACCTTCATAGTATCCAATTAAGCAGTCTGCTTCTTTTGTCCAACATACGTATTATTTTCTCGGATTCCTGTTATATTAAGCAATATTACGATGATCATTCATCAACGCAAGTCAGTCGTTCATCTCACATGTTGCTTTTGAAGGTAATTTTTAATCACTTCGAGATTGAAAAACTGATTTCTAGGATAGGTCTTATATTAATGCTAAAAGCTTGGAAATTTTTTTCATTATTACAGATATTGGAATACGTAAACATGTATTATAGTGTAGGTGTAATGTTGATACCCAGTAATTTATGCTGATGGTCAGGAATGTTACCTTGTCAGTTCAAGAAGTTTGAATGTGACGGGTGTTTTTTTAGAGCTATAGAACATTAAATTGCAAGAAAACAACGATGGATTATTCGATTGACATAAAATTTTATTTATCCGCAGATAATCTTGTGGCATTACATTTTAAATATGATATCTGACATATGACCGCCACGGCTGGCTCGGATGTAGTCCAATCTGGACGTCCAATTGTCGATGACTTTTGCCAACATTTGTGGCCGTATATCGGCAATAACACGGCGAATGTTGTCTTTCAAATGGTCAAGGTTTTGTGGCATATCCGCATAGACCAATGACTTTACATAGCCCCATAGAAAGTAGTCTAGCGGTGTTAAATCACAAGATCTTGGAGGCCAATTCACAGGTCCAAAACGTGAAATTAGGCGGTCACCAAACGTGTCTTTGAATAAATCGATTGTGGCACGAGCTGTGTGACATGATGCGCCGTCTTGTTGGAACCACAGCTCCTGGACATCATGGTTGTTCAATTCAGGAATGAAAAAGTTAGTAATCATGCCTCTATACCGATCACCATTGACTGTAACCTTCTGGCCATCATCGTTTTTGAAGAAGTACGGACCAATGATTCCACCAGCCCATAAAGCGCACCAAACAATCAGTTTTTCTGGATGTAACAGTGTTTCGACATACACTTGAGAATTAGCTTCACAGTTTTGTTTGTTGACCTAGCCATTCAACCAGAACTGCGCTTCATCGCTAAACAAAATAAAATGGACGTAGTGCGCCATACGTATTCCGTACAGAACCATTATTTTCGAAATAAAATTGCACTATTTGCAAGCGTTGTTCAGGCGTGAGTCTATTCATGATGAATTGCCAAGCCAAACTGAGAATAAATCACTTGACAGCTGTTAAATCGGTCGCCATCTTGAACAGTAATGCCAACTTAAAGTTATATACCTCGAAAAAAAACACCCGTTATCTTTCAGAACATTCAATAAAGAACAATTTTAAAACAATACTGAAAAGCCAACCTATTGTCATCGAAAGCAAGATCATTCTTATGTACTTCTACTCTGAAAGTTATCATAACTTCAGATAGTATTTAATAATAATATTCACATCCAAAATACACAGAAACAAAAATTAACAAGATATAAATTATTGATCGCTATTTTAAAAACAGAAATGTTCTCGAAGATGATTTCTCGGAAGAAAATTCCTTGTTTGAGAATAATCGAGTGCTAGCGTATAACTGTTTTATGATCATTGCTATTATGGTTTTTGGTATATGAAAACATATCAAGCATTTAGTCCCAAACAGAAGGAGCGATAAAAACAACACTCCACAAAATCATTGCACCTGCTATATATTGTTTCGACATCCATAATTTCTTATATGTACACGAGGAGCCAAAAAAAAATATCTCTTCTGAGCCTCGTCCGATTATTCATTGGTATCACAGAAAATTGACCTCTGATCCTGGTATCATATTAAATGCTCATTGAAATTTGCTGATTTCAGATGGATGTTTTCAAAACTGAGGATTTGGCGACTATTTAAAATCCACTCGACTTTTTGTATTGTATCTTCAATACACATTGTGTCTTTTCAGTCAAAAAAGTCCTTAACCAATACAACGCAACTTGTCAGCCTTCGACAAATCGGAAAATATATAATACCTACACAAGCAAGGCTTAGGTTTGTCCAATGCGTTCTGCGGAAAAACGGAAGTCATATTGCCGAGAACTCAGCATACCATGAATTTCCTAGAACATATCAACCCTTATTGTATAAATGCGGACTTAAAGAATATCAGAGTGGGTAAAACTTTCCTGTTGCCATGGTTCGAATACTACTTCACTGGTAATTGACTTCGAATACCTCAACATCCCAAGCAAACAATCCGATATTTTCTGTAGTGTAATCCTTCCAAGGGCTGATTATTTAGGAGAAGTTCACACTCAACAGGCTTTGAGATACCGAGCGCTGTCTGAATCTTTGTTGATCTAAGGTGCACCACATTCCGTGAATCAACCAACATGGCCAGTATGGTCAGACAGTGTGAGCATTGAGCCCTTAATGAGTTATTTGCCATGTAAATAGAATTATTCCGCATATTCAGATCTTGATGTACCCAATAGATTTGAGGAATCCTAATTATTGGCAATGGTATATTTCAATTACAGCGTTTTGGTTTTCATAATGGTAAATATACTGTCACTTAAAATAGATAGCTGATATTAACCATCTCCAACTCCTGAGAAAGCATCGTATGCAAAACGTCACTATTTGATTATGGTGAATGACGAAAGTTTGGAATTTTCTGTCACGAAAGATTATTCAATTCTTTTCTAAACCAATACTCGTTGAATATCCTCAATGAGTATACATAAACTATTTCTGATTTAATGTTGATGTAAACATAAGTTTACTAACTGACCAACAAACTGCAATACCCAGAAGGAGCAGATTAAATTTCAATTTTTTTTGGTAGTGAATGATTGAATTCGGAGAAAGAATCGTGATGATTTTTTCATGTTAACAATTTTTGTTACTTAATTATTGTAGTCGTGTTTTGCAAGTTTTTTAAATTTTACAACAAACCGGACAGTAGGCATTATGGTATAGGGTGCTAATGCAAATGCAATGACTTTTTTCGAGGGAACATGACAGCGCTGCATTACCTTCTAGAAAAATTGGAGCCATATGTTCTCCTTTACCTTAACCGGCTCGAGAATCCAATATTTCACCAAGATAATGCCCTATCTCATGTTGCCAGATTCAGTTTAAACTTTTTCGAAGCGACTAATGTGAATATTTTGCCATGGCCGCCCAGATTCCCCGATCTTTCGCCCATAGAGCATGTTTCGGACATCATGGGTAGAAGGCTTGGAAATTTATCCCAGCCCCCACTGACTTTGGCGACTCTGAGACATGGAGTACAGGTAGCATGGGATAATATCCCTCAAGAAAAATAAACCACCTATTGCATCAATGTCGACACTTTTTGGGGAATGTATAGATAATCACGGTTGACAAAAACATTATTAACAAAAAGAAATGTGTCATTTACTCCTTGCTATACCATCTATGTTTTACCAAAAAAAATTTAAACAGCTTCTCCTGGGTGTTTCAGTTTCTTTATCAGTTAGTATATATATTTGTAGAATATCATTCAGAGAGAGTTCAGTAGATGTCATTATAAATTCGCAAGATATCAATAACGTATCTTGCCTGAATGTAAAATTAGTTATTCAGTAATTAGCCCACTTCGATCCTGTCATGAGAATGTGCCTCATGTCACTCAGCATGTACGATAAGAATAGGTGATTCTGTCAGTCCCATACAGTTTTGGCTAATGTAAATTGACACATCATATATTATTACATCATCTCGTAAATATAGCTTCAATTTGTGATAATAGATATTGTTATTGACGACTAGTGGTTTCAGAGGACGTTTGATGTATTGGCGACAACTCTCGATTTGACATCTTTAAAGTTTTGGTGCTGGGTCACAAGTTTTCACCAACGAGCCATGTTCTAGCAGAGTGGCAGATTATATTTGTTACTACAACCAGTTTTTAAATATTCATTTAATTCACATGTTTAGTGTATAGAAAAAATGAATGAAAAAAGTTCTTGAACTTAGCATGCTGCTAATACATTTCGATAGGTTTTTTTTCAGTCGCCATTGCTGATTTTTTTAAAGGAACAAATAAAAACCACGTTTTCGATCTAATCAGACCAAGAACTCGTTTTATGCGATGCCTCTATCTAAACAAAAAACAACAAGGGTTGAATCAACATTTCTTCATCAATCAAGTCGACGAATTTCGCACAGACATTGCGAAGACGAATTGCGAAATTACATCTCTAGATGTGGCAGGGAGATCGATTATATGAAACTGTTCTCATGGCTAGAACACGCCATTACGGCCTACCATAGTGAAATTTAACAATTCGTTAATGTGGCAGGAAAGGAAATAGTTGGCGACCGAGAAACCGCACACCCGTTCCTGGAACATAAAAATTATATCCACGCGCTGATGATGTCTCTTCTCGCTCAGAACGCCAATCGAGCGTTTACGAGAAAATGTAATGCTCTTTCGTGGAAAATGAAAAAAAAAAGGATATTATTTCCACATCGTTTTCACATCATTGCGCAATTTTTTATTGAAGTTTAATGTAGCTTCTCCATTCTCAACCAACTCAGATGTTTGAGAAGTGTTACAATTTTTTATCTCCAAATGCCTTACCGTTTTTCTTCTGGAATGAGTCTTCTCTTTTTTATGCAGTTATGATTGATCATTCTTCAGAGTATTTAAGGGCTTTTTATCTCATTTCGAACAGGTTGAAGAGAGAATTAGATGAATTGGCATTTTTGGACGATGTTTAAAAACGTAGACTTTGAGATAACCGCACAAATAAAAACTGATGGGGCTCAAATTTGAATCTCTTGAAGGCCACTGAATCTGCTCATTCTAGGATATCTTCTGACCAGGGAATAGCGCTAATAATGACCTTTTTGTTGGTGTAAAAACTGTCATGACCATACTAATCACATTTTGGAACCTTTCTGTGACAGTACCGGTGAAAGCTCACAATGACGGAATAGCTGTCATCTTCTTCGTCTTTCTTTTGTTTATAAAAAATAATTAGTCTTGTTTGTAACTGCTTTTCAACCTTGTTCTTGTAAATTTAATCTTAGTTTCGAAGCTTTTAGGTGATCTTCCAGGAGGTGTTTTCGAGTTGGGTTTTTGGTCTTTAGCTCATTTTGTCCATCTGCTCTCACTTATCCTGTCTACGTGATCTCTTCGACATTGTCTTCCCATTCTACCAAACCGCACCACATCCTGGTACCTGGAGTTCATCTCTTATGGTCTCTCTTCTAATTTGATCTCTTAGTGCACCCCCATAATGCTCTTGTTTCTGCAGCATATGTTAATACCGGTCACACCACTGTCTTATGTATGCTCTGACTTCACTCTCGGTGATTGTTCCTCCATGTTTTGATGTCTTGCATTGATGTTTCTCTGATAAGGTCTATGTGACTAGTTATTTCTACAGCCAAATACTTTGAACTTTGCTGAATGGGTTTGTCGTTTGATGTTTACAACTGATTATCTCTCGGTATATGAACATGGATTTTGTTTTTTCCACTAATATTTACATACTATATTTCTCGAGTTCTCGACTGTTGTTTGAAATTAGTAGAGCTTTCTGCCAACAAAATTGCAACACCTTGCATTTCTTCAGATGGTGTCGCCGTCCTCTTCATAAATATTAGTTCAAATAATGCTTTTGGACGAGACAGCTCAGCAAACTGTTTCTAAAAGAGTCTTTGATGAAGTTAAACCAAGTCTGCTCACTCCGTGGTAGTTGCAGAATATCCCCACTCAATAGAAGGCACGACAAAAAAAATCAGTATTCCCATTCGACCACAGTGTAATGAAAACTACACTATCTAC
Source organism: Harmonia axyridis (assembly GCF_914767665.1). NCBI lineage: Eukaryota > Metazoa > Arthropoda > Insecta > Coleoptera > Coccinellidae > Harmonia > Harmonia axyridis. Next base: position 8,095,744 of record NC_059508.1, read on the forward strand.
TCCTCCTTGGGGGACCAATCGCAACACTCATTATTCGCCCATTTTTCCACCATAATTTCTTCAAATGAAGAACTTATCTTGTCGCACCCTGTATTTTTACACATATATTGGTCATTTTCTGATAGATATTTAGAATTCTTTTCACCTCCTTATACTCTTCTGATGGAAAATAGAGCCTTCTTTTGGGACAACGACCTACACTGATAATCAAGAAATGTTCTCAAGTCTTATTATTCATTCTGTGGTAGATGTGAAAATGTCCTAATCGTTCTTTTCGTGAGCTAAGTCATCCGGAACCTTCTGAAAATGGTCGAATGTTCAATTTAAGACGTGAGATTCAATCAAATCCTCTTCGCAGCAAATCCTTTCTTATTTCGTCTTGAGTTCCTGACCTCAAACAACCCTTAGCGAAATCAAAATATCCCATATCATCGAAAACTCCATGGACAAAGCTAACACGTACCAGTTTGACATCCCTTTCAATCTATTGCGAAATGGGAAATCAGGTGGAAACGTGAGATGGACAAGTTTATGACCTGGTTCAATTTTTTTTTGTCGAACGAAGACAATAAGTTGGGAGAAAGTGAGTTGAATGTCTGAATCGTAAGAGTTGGGGATTCTGTATGGCAAACTTTCGTGCCAACGTTATGTATTTCCAAGAGAGTTCTGCCTAAGAATTCAGTGATGTAGAGAATTTCCTAAGTAATGAGATGAACGATAAGATCCAGAGTTGTATAAAATTGTCGACTCTGTATTAATTACCACAACTGCATTCCGTGAATACATATTGGGAATTTCGCTCCGAAGTTTGTCATTCGGTTTCTCTATTCCCTAGTTATCTAACTTTGTCCAGAAAATATTACACTCTGATAAGCTAGAAGATGAATAAATTTACTGTCATCTACGATTTTCTTTCATAAAAAAAGAATGAAAAAAAGAAATCTTTCGTCATGACAGAATTTCACCTTGGATTATAAACTAACTGACAAAGAAACCGAAACATAGATAGTATCGCAAGTGGTAAATTATTGAAATTTGGAGAAAAAAGCCAAGAGTTCACATTTTTTCTTCAATAAATTTGTTAATAATGATTAGGTCTACCGCGATTACCTTTACACTCCCCAACACGTCTCGACATCGATGTAATAAGATGGTCTATTTCTTCTTGGGAAATATACTTTCCAAAGCAACCTGTACTTCATGTCTCAGAGCCGCCAAGGTCCGTGGAGGCTGGGGTAAATTTCAAACACTCTTACCCATGTTGTCCCAAACATGCTCTATGGGCGAAAGATCAGGTAATCTGGGCGGCCATGGCAAAAGATTCACATGAGTCCCTTCGAAAAAGTTTAAACTAATTCTGGCAGCATAAAGTTGGGCATTATCTTGCTGAAATATTTGATGCTCGAGCCGGTAAAGTTAAGGGAGAACATATGGCTCAACTTCTTCTTGAAGTTTTTTTTTAAGTTACAGGATGGCCTTGTTCTTCTTACCATCCTCATCAGCCAAAGATCGAGTTGTCGCAAATCGTTCTCTAATGGCCATAAGTCTTAAACGTCGATGTTGAACTTCATTTCTGTCCCTTCGACGACCAGTGCCTACTCTTCTTCGATTTTGGGCATTATCAAACCACTCTTGACAACATCTTATAACAGTTGTTGGATTTTCTGTCTGGATTTTCGAAAAATCTAGCGATTTTTCGAAATCTCCTCCCGTAGACCAATAATTCAACCTTTTTCAAATGCACTTAGCTGGCCATAAATTCCACGTACACATGCTCTAGGCATTTTAACAAGAACTAAACATCGACTTTGTTGTAAAATACAAAAAACTGCTAAAAAACGACTACAATATTCAAGTAACAAAAATTGTTGACGTGAAAAAACCTTCACGAATTTTCCTCCAAATTCAATCATTTATTCCTTGCTATACTACCTATGTTTCACCAAAAAAAAATTCAAATTTAAACAACTCCCTCTGGTTGTTGCAGTTTTTCTGTCAGTTAGTATAAATAAAATGCAAACAACAATAACAAACGCTATTTATTGACCAAAGTCCAATTGGCCATCGACAGTTTTAGTCCTGTAGGCATATTTGGAAAAAAAAATTGATAAAATGTGGTATAACGATCGCTTATATATTAATTTTGAGCCCTTTGCTATCTTGCTAGCGTGACCTTTAGTTTGACCTCAACGCAACAGTATATGGAGACCATCAAGAACTGTCAATTCCATCCATTTCGATGCAAAACGATAACGCGTAATAGTGCTATTCAATCATTCAGATATTCCTATCCGAGTTTAAACTCGATGAAAAGAGTGTAGACCGAGCGATCCAGATCGATATCTGGCCTTTTCACGTTTTAATTGAAAATTGATGAAACGAAGAAAAATATCCGTCTGTGTAGGGACAATGCAAAAATGCGATAAAATGGAACTGGGCTGAACTGCAACACAGAGCGGCCATTTAATGCCGTTTCAGAAATGAAATTTGGCAGTGCACGGACGAAATGTTAGCTGGTTTAATAAAATAAACGCGATAACGCATCCGAAATTTCGTCCGGGGATGCAATCTAATTTGAATTTGTCCACCACCTGAGTCGTCAATAAATCGGTTTGCGTTAGTAGGACGCATACACACATACAGAATATTTGCATTCATGAATTCGAAAACAAATCACATTATCTCCGTGATCATTCCGAAATTGGAGAAATCTATGGATATTAACGACTCTTCGCCAATGCAGCAACTCTGCAATCTATATAATCTTCGTCCAATCAAGGAAATTTTGAATTCACCAAATGGAAATCAAGCAAATTTCTAATGTAATGAAGCGGAATATCGAAAATGAAATTGATCACAATTTCAACGTCGATTATAGTTCTCAGTTAATATTAAAATTATTTTAGTTAAGATATGGTCCATATTTTATTATATTAATGTAGGATACAGTTATTGTTCCCTGTAAATAATTGCGATGGTCAACCGAATGCTTGGAGACCTATTAGTTTTTCAAGTGTCGAGGGCATGACAGTTTCAATCAATTTACAGGGAACGAATTGTTATTGTACGTATAATGTAAAAAGGATGTGTAATTCTTCGGGGTGTCGAAGATGTGTCATGTCGGTTGTAAAACTTAAGAGATTTACTGGGTTTGGAAAAGTTCGAGAACAAGACGGTTGTACCAGATGTGTTACATCTATGTATCAGGTACTAGTCCTTCGAGAATATTCGATTTCAGGGAATCCGCGAATATCTTTGTGGGCGGTACGGCAAAATTCTTATTGGACTGGGGGATGGTACTTTCCCTAAGGGTGTGGTCAAGCCAAAAGGAGGGAGGTCGATATTCGAGACAGGGTAAGTTCAAATCGGCAGAAAGACAGTTCAACTTAAGCCGAAGACGGGCAAAGTTCAAGGCAAGTCTAAGACGAGTCAAATTCGGTCGGTCAACTTAAGACGTAAGACGAAAAGACGTTTCGCGGACTAGATTAAGACGAGTCGCGAACAAGTTAAAGACGACCGAAAACTTGAAGTACGACGAAGACGTGATAATCCAAGACGTTTCGAGTAATTAAAACTAGAGTTAAAGACGAAATTCAGTACCGTAGTGAGAAACTTGTAATTAAGACGTAATTAAGATCTTCTCAATACTGAGTTTGTACTGTATAATTGTGGCTTTGTAAATAGATGTAAATAATTCAAAATAGTTTAATTATTACAAATCCAACAAAGTCACGGAGAAAAAGACGAAAGGCCAGGTAATCGAATCATACCTCTAGACGATCGATTAACCAAGCCTACATTAATGAAAATATATATATATATTTTGTTACTCTTCCTATTTTATCAGGTCTAGTAAAAAGAAATCCAATATGTTTCTGATAGAATTTATCTGCATCTCGCGTTGTATAAGTCCCATCGGGTTCCACTGGATGGCGTTAGAAAGATGAGATATTTTACTACAAACATTTTTGTGACGGTTTCGTGATAAGTTGACTCAGTTTAGTTTGAGCGCGCGTCAAAGATGCGCACTAGCAAAGAGAAAATACGCTATATTCTACAGTTATTCTTCGGTAAGCGTGAAAATGCAAACCAGGCGGTTAAAAATTCAAATATTGTTTATGGCCCTAATACTGTAACAGCCAATATTACGCAATTTTGATTTGGTCGATTCCGTTCCAGTAGTTTCGATATCAAAGATGCACCACGCACAGAAAGGCCAATTGTGGAAAAAATATAATCTTGGACATTGTTAAGTTTACCCGTCAAGTAATCACGGTTTCGATTGCTCAATAGCTGAAGATTGTGCAAAAAAACATTTGGAACCATTCGCATGAGGCTGATATCTAGAAGAAGCTCGATGTAGGGTACCACACGAGATAACACAAAAAACTTTCTGGACCGAATTCCCATCTGCGAATCGCAACAAAATCGACCCATTGATGAAGCTGTTTGTGACTAATAACGAAAAGTGAATCATTTTCGACAACATCAATTGAAAATGGTCGTCGTTGCAACGCGGTGAGCATGCTGAAACGATGGCCAAGCTAAGATTGACGGCCAGGAAGGTTTTGATGAGATTGGCAGGTGATTATCTATCCTAAGCTGCTCCCCTACTGCGCAACTGTAAACTCGGAACTGTACTGTCAACAACTGGATCTTCTTAAGGAAGCAATCGTCCAGAAGTGGCCAACTTTGACCAATAGAAGAGAAAGTCCATGGTACCAAATGATTATCATCTGTTCCTATCCATGACAAACATCTTTGCTAGTGGAAAATCGCTTCAACAGAAGCTTGTGAAAATCGACTGTCCCCATTTTTCGCTAATGAAGACGAGGGCTTCTACGAGAGAAGCATAATGATGATATCTTCGAAATTACCACAAATATCGAACAAAAAGGCACATATTCGACCTAAATTTGACCATTTTAACTACTTCACCTTATATATTGTTCTTGTAGACGCTGATTTTTATGTGTTATCACCTGTTTGTTTGAATTCTAAATAAATAAATAAAATAATCAAATTAAATGAATTCGACATTGTAATAACAACGAAACCAATTAAAAAAACGAAAGGATCTGAAAAGTTTTTCGTCCCTACAGAAATAAAATATTCTTCAAAAAAAAGTAATATTCCATTCGGTCAAACATTAAATTCAAGTCAAATTGCGGAAATAAAATTGTATTATTTTATTTCTGGATTATTTCCATTGAATGAAACTGATACTGTTTCATTACTGAAAAGTATTTTGAGAAAATTTCATGCTAACTGTAATTCACGTGGAACCATTAATGGACCCTAGACTCATCAATTTCCATCAAAATTAGACCTGCAGAACGCGAGATATGAAACTCATAAAAATTCCATATTTGAACATATGCAACACATCCGGATGAACTCGAATTCCTATCCGATAACCATAATGAATTTCATCAGAATCAAACCGTTAAAATGGGAGCTATCGAGGTCCCAGTAATTTCACGTAGAAAACATGTATCACTCTCGAAGTTGACGAATTTTTTGAGATAAAATATGTTTTCACCAGTTAGACCCGGGACTCATTGAGTGAAGATTTATTTTACAGTTGGAAACTTTGGAATCGGAGATCAAACATTTTTTCATCACAAAGTTACCCTATACCCTCGATGTAATCAGAACGTACAAGCCAAAAATTAATGATTCTGCGAAACATGACATTCGTATTCAAGAAATCAGAAAGCTATAAAGAACCTTTATGAAAACCAGCAATCATAGGAGCATGCCTCTTCCAAATCGCAAAAGCTGTTTTCGGTTGATTGCTCTCAAGCATTGGTTAATAACAAAAAATACTTGGATTATATGGAATTTCCACGTAAAATGAACTCGAAGAACCGAGGTCTGTTAACCACTTCATTTACCACGAATGCAATCTCCATCCGTCTATAAAATAAAAAGCAAAATTCGAAATGGAAATTCCAAGAATGAGTTGTTCGCCTCAAATCTGTGGATTTATATGGCGGGAGGAAAAGTTAATTAATACGTTCTCAAATGGAAATCGTAAGGTACCATAATATGTAAAGGCTCCCTATGAATTGCACATTTCGTAACAATTATCCTTCCTAATTCAGATGTAATTCTATGGAAAAAGTTTTATCGAGTTGAAAACATTTCTCAAATTTACAGCACACTATTGCCTGATAATAATTTCAAACAATGCATACAATTGGTTGCAATTCACAATGGTCCACTCGAGCTGGATCATATTGAAGAATCAGTGGCGTAGATTGCTAGAGTGTATCTCTATTTCTCAAATGAATCATTACTGAACATTGTCTAGAGTTTCGTGAAAACGTATATAATTCTCAGCCTTGTTTGAAATTAAAGATAATGCGTGTGCTGCACAATAAACGTATCCTGAAACATCCAACCATAATATACTAACTGACAAAGAAACTGCAACAATTAGAAGAATCTGTTTAAATTTTAATTTTTTTTTGGTAGAACATAGATAGTATAGCAAGGAGTAAATGATTGAATTTGGAGAAAAAAATCATGAAGGTTTTTCCATGTGAACAATTTTTGTTACCTAAATATTGTCGTCGCTTTTTGCAAGTTTTTGAATTTTAGAACATACCAGCTGTTCGAGGAGATCCAAAGTCGATGTTTAGTTGTTGTTAAAATGTCTAGAGCATGTATATGCGGGATTTATCGCCAGCTAAGTGAATTTGAAAGAGGTCATTTCAAGAAATCGCTAAGCGTACGAACAAAATTCCAACTACTGTTATGAGATGTTGTCAAGCGTGATTTGACAAAAATCGAAAAAGAGTAGGCACCGGATGTCGAAGGTTCACAAATGATGTGCAAGATGGACGTCTAAGACTTACGGCCATTAGAGACCGATTCGTAACAACTCGATCTTTAGCTGATGAGTGGTTAGGAGAACAAGGCCATCCTCTAACTGCCCGAACAATTTACCGCCGGATAAGGTCTTTTGGACTGCAGCATTATCGACCCCATCTTATGTTACGGTTGAGCATCGCCGGCAACGTGGAATGGCATCAGGTCGTCTTTTCTGATGAATCTCGACTCTCCTTGGTTACACATGATGGCCGAAGAAGGTTTAGACGACGTCGGAGAGAAAGACGTGAACCTCAGTTTGATGTTGAGCGTCATGTACACCAGACAGTAGGCGTTATGGTATGAGGTTCTATTGTACATGCAAGTAGGTCACCTTTAGTCGAGGTTACATGACAGCGCTGCGTTACCTTCAAGAAATAGTGGAGCCATATGTTCTCCCTTACCTCAACCGGCTCGAAAATCCAATATTTTAGCAATATAATACCCGACCTCATGTTGCCAGAGTTAGTTTGAACTTTTTCGAAGCGACCCATGTGAATCTTTTGCCATGGCCGCCCAGATCCCCTGATCTTTCGCCCATAGAGGCCATAGAGCATGATTGGGACATCATGGGTAGAAGGCTTGGGAATTTACCCCAGCCCCCACTGACTTTGGGGGCTCTGAGACATATAGTACCAGTAGCTTGGGAGTGTATAGATCATCGCGGTGGACAAACACATTATCAACAAATTCATTAAAAAAAAAGTGCAAACCTTTCGTTTTTTTTCCAAACTTAAGTCATTTACTCCTTGTTATACTATCTATGTTTTACCAAAAAAAAATCAAAATTGAAACAGCTCCTTCTGGGTATTGCAGATTCTTTGTCAGTTAGTATAATTCAAACAAATTACCGAAAATGTTTGACACTTCAGGAACACACTTCTCAGCATCGTTTGAAATTAAATTCAATGCGTATGCTGCACAATAAACATGATCGTTAATCATCTCACCATAATATAAGATGTTCTCTTTTATTATTATGATACCCTTCAAAGAAGATTCTCATCCATTCAAACAGCGTTAAAAGAGACGGAGTGTCTACTTCGACAATCGAAACACTTCTTTTCGATGCCATTGCTCATCCATTCTTTAAAGTCCAGTAACGGTCAACACGTATGTGGCAAATACGAAATTTCGCAACTGGAGAGAAACTTCGAGTTCAGCAAAAATGTAAAAGGAGCAATACGAAAAATTGGAAAGAATCCGGTCTTGTTTATTCTGCTCATTTCGTTCTGATAATGAAATACCCGATCGAATTTTGTGTCGAACACACATTGAATCCATAGCATAAGGGATGCTAGAGTTCCTAGCGGGAAATGGATCTCGGAATCTGGGGCCTTCCAGCGCCCGAGTAATAAGGAGTTATATTTACTACTCTTCGAAACACATTTATGGCGCCAAATTCTGTTAGGGGTGCTATCCCACAATTTCTAGAGAAATGAAATGAAAAGGAAATGTATTCGAGAACAACTTCACATGTCATATATGAAGATATTTCTTCTATTTGTGCAGGTGCAGTGTACTTAATATTCAATATCCGCTTTCCTTCTCCATTCGATATCACAGAATACAGTAATAGTAATGGACTAGTTTTCATTTTTTTGTTAAGGATTAATTCTAAAAATTTAAGTAAAATGAAACAAAAATGTGGAAGAATCATTGAAATATCTCCAGAAATGAAAAAGTTATAGGACTTTGAAGTTGCGTTTGGAAGAATAATTTCATAGTACGTGTAAGTGGCGTGACGTCACACACTAGACGACTGGTATTCGCAGAGTGCTTACGAATTCATTGGTGTACAATCACTTGTGCCGTTCGTGTCGTGCTTTGTTCGTTACACGATGGCTGAAATAACTTACTATATACATACATATAAATTCCTTTTTTCTCTTTTTACTTTTTACTCCTCACATAAATATGTTTTGCCATTGATAGACTTTAACAACCAGTACTCAACTACAAACTGTTTATCAAACGATTTTTGAATAAATCATCGTTATAAGTTGAACCATGATGAAGCAAACTCAAAAGTAGATACTTACTTGAAAAGTTTAACTCCTTTTATTTCAGCACTGACATAAGATGGATTTGAAGAAAAAAACTCCATCACTGCGAATATATCTATTTTAGGCAAATTGTCACTTTGTCCTTTCACGAAGCCATCTTCCATTATGGTCATATAAAAACAAAACTCGAGTTAAAACTACACTGTACAACTACAAACGACGCGAGAGTCTTGGCGCGGCTAAGTATTCAAACGTTAGTTATGGTGTAGCGATCACAGGCAAGTGCCGTGACGTCACAGACCAAAGACGTTCCGCGCTAAAATACGTAAATTTAAATAATCTATTTCTCAGTCATTTATTGATGGATTTTCCAAATTTTTTCACTGATTTATCAGTTTTGCTCTATATTTTAATTCTAGCGTGTCAAATATAGTATTATCAACATCACTAAACTAGTCCATTCTCAACGAATGTTTGCACAAACTCATCGAGAACATTTCGAACAGATTAATCAACAAAAAATTGTATCCCGGAAAGCCTGAATCAACTATTGGAACATTCGTGAAATGAAAGCCCAGCAAAATCGAAACTGAAAGGAAAAAAAATTCGCTAACAGACAATGGTGGCGACTTAAATTCTTCTCCATCTCCAACGACAATTTGCCCAATAGGTGGTCCAAACAATACTTTCCGCTGTCATATTACACGATGAAGTATGATGTAGAATGGTGGAAAAAGCAACGCTGACGACGGCATTTTACCTGTACGTTTTTTCTTAGCTATATAGGGATTCTATAGGGGCGAACTCAGGAACTATATTGTCCAGTAGGTTGCAGTAGGAATTATACAATGTTAAATTTTGTTAAATAATGTTAAAGGTTTTAACTAGTGTTTAAACCTGATTAACTGAGGTTCTAACAGAGGTAATTATTTGCGATTGTACAACGTTAATAATAGAGTATTCATTGAATGCTACTCTCATTCAATATTTGCAAGATTCGTCGATCCCATCACTCTACATTTCTATGTATTTGAATGGCAGTTTCCAATAGGAAACCCCCAATGTAATTGCTACACGGTGTATTGTTTTTTGATGTTCCTCATTTCATTTGTGTTCAGCAGATTTTCCCATTTAATTATAGAGTGATACACCCATCAACAAATTTTAGAAATTGTTGAATTGTATTATCAAAATCAGAGCTCATTTGTTGATACTGAGAGAAATTCAAGAATTCCTGGAGACATTCATTAATCGACTCAATATTCGTTGTAGTTTAGACAAACTTGGTAATGGACTGAAAATAAATGACATAAAAATGTCAAAAAATAATACGGTGTGGCCATTATATTTTGAATTGTATGCGGATTGTCAGACTGGAATTCGAATGAAATTTTCCGTTTGTATATGGTTTTCTATTAGTCATGATGTTTCTGAAGGTAGAACAAGAAATAAATTCACTTCAAGCATACCCTTGAAATGTTAATGAATTATGTGAAACGTTTGACTTCTGCAAAGGTTGGACAGGGATTTGACAAAGGAATGAATCTGCGATATAAAATTATATTATGAGTACAAATTCGCTTCCGTCGTTTTAGCCGTGTTGTTTGTGGTTAAGGATTTTAAATTCCTCAAAGAATTTTATAAGCCGTTTTGCAATAGATGGCTGTAGCGATAAGTGGTAGTCGTAATAAATAGATCGTAAATGTCATACAATGAGTTTAGGTATTTGTTATTATTAAGCCATCGAAATATTAGTCGATTTGTGTCTGCATTAAAAAACTATTCTCGATTAAACATGTCAGCTTACGAGCCAAATTTTCATAATTTGCGGGAAGTTTCAATTTTCTGCTTCAATATAAAGAAATCTGCGGCTGAGGCTTATGGAATGCTCTCAAATACCTATGATGAGGCCGCTATTAGTGAGAGAACGTGCCGAGAGTGGTTTCAACGCTTCAAGAACGGTAATTTGACGTCGAAGACCAGCATAGCGGTGGAAGAGAGAAGGTTTTCGAAAATGCAGAATTGGAGGCATTACTTGATCAAGACTCGTGTCAAACGCAATAAAAATTGTCAGGATCATTAGGAGGACGCAACAAGCTATTTAAAAACGCCTGGAAGTCATGGGAATGATTAAACAAGGATATTGGGTGCAGTACTAGTTGAGACAGTGAGATGTTGAACGGCGTTTATTTGCTTGTATACCTACAGCTGCTTGCGAGGAGAAGACGGAAGGGATATCTGTTCGCATTGTAGCTGGAGACGAGAAATGGGTTCATTACGATAATTCTAAGCGCAAAAAAATAAAAGGGATCTCCCGGGTATGCTTCCACGTCGACGGCCAAACACAATATTCACAGCTCCAAGGTCATGATCAGTATTTTGTGGAACCAGCTGGACTTAGTGTATTATGAGTTGTTAAAACCGACAGAAGCAATCACAGGCGATCATTATCGAACGCAATTAATGCGTTTGAGCCGAGAATTGAAAGATAAACGGCCGCTATACAATGCTTGACCCCATGTTGCGAAAGTGGTTAAGACGCACTTGGACTCGTTGAATTGGGAATTCCTACTCAACCCGCCATATTCTCCTGACGTTGCTTCCTCGGAATATCACCTGTTTCGATCGAAGGTACACAGCCTTGCTGACCAGCACTTCCGGTTTTATGAAGAAGTAAAAAATTGGATCGATTCATGGATTTCAAAAGATGACCAGTTTTTTCAACGCGGGATTCGAACGTTGTCGAAAGATGGGAAAAAGTAGTGGCCAGCTATGGTGAATATTTTAGATCACAAATGTATAATCAGTTTTTTACAATAAAGCCTCGAATTTCGGAAAAAGACAGGAGCTTTAAATTGTTCAATGTACATTAATAATTTCAACTGGATCGGTTGTCACTGAAATATTAGAAATTTTCGTAGGTAATTGCACAAGTGCATCAAAATTACCGATAATTTTGCATGACAGCGTGTTGTCATAAAAACTGCATGAGTTCAGTTGCAGTTTTTCAAAGAAAACACGCTGGAATGCGAAATTATCCGGTCATTTTGATGCACGAGTGTAATTCGGGGGAATATTTCCCGAATAAACTGTTACATCACTTGTCAAACTGATGTAGAATGGAATTGCCATAGATTCGAACTGTGTAAGATGCATAGAAACTATGCATCTATCAACAGAACAATTATCGCAGTGCAGTTTCGCTTCCTACAATGCAATTATCGCTGTAATTTTCGATAATTGTTCTCCATATACATAGAATTTTTGACAGGAGGGAAACATTCGGTAAAATCGATGATGATACCAATACGAAATTTTGCACAAAGCTTGAAAAAATATTATAATCAGTAAATTGAATTTTTCAAGGAATAATCAAGATCTTCGGACTCTTGACTTTGAAACGATTAATTTTATCCGAAAAACCCGTTTCCGATCACCTAACAAAATCATCATACGCTGTTACATCAATCAAAAAAAAAATTTGTACCCATGATCTTGTTTTCCCGAATTGCTCAAAGAATATAAACTCTATTGAATATTTGGATTAAGAAAAATCATATAGAAAACATTTTCTCTGGAGTTTTTGAAAATTGTAATAACTGCATAAATGTTGAAATAAATCAATAAACACATTCTAATAATTGATCGTAGGCGATTCATTCCACACTGGTACATTCGAATATCTGAGAAGCGCTTTTCCGAAACGAGTTATAACACGCACTGAAGAGCTTTTACCACTAAGTCGAGGATGACAAACTTCCTGCCGAATAGTTGAACTTCCCTCTCGAAGGCAATGTCGTCATGCCTAATTCAGGCTACGAACGATTTTGGTCCCCAACTCATTACAGTTAATTAATTTTCAGGTATCCTGGATACGACACAGGGATATACACATATTAACTGTGGGCAGTTACACCTATACCAGCGACCAGCGGTTCCAGGCGAATCATCACGCTGAGACAGACGAGTGGACTTTGCAAATTAAGTGGGCTCAAAAGCGTGACGCAGGAATCTATGAATGTCAAATTAGCACTCAGCCTGTGAGGAGTTACTTCGTTAATTTGGAGGTTGTAGGTAAGTAAATAGCGTAATGAAACGGGATCAAGCCCCATGGGCATTGAACCCTTTTCCAGGATGGAAAATATTTTCGCAACTACTGTATTCTTGCCGAGTTCTCTGCCAGAATATATACGCTCGAACTCTGCTGAATTAGGGATTGAGCTCCTCGATCACGAAACTTTCTCCCCATTGATTATTCCGCAAAATGTTTGGATTTTAAGGAGAAACTCATTTAAGTTGATTGTGATTTAATTTTTGGAATACTTAATTCTCCAGAACCTTTTGAGGAAAATATTTTCTACGGGCGTTTATCGTATCAATTATCTTAAGTTTTGTAAACCTCCAGGAAAGGATCAGTTTATTCTTCCTGAATGTTTAATTTTTCGTAGTCCCATCATATTCAATCATAAAAAACCATGACCATAATCACAATTCTCTGAATTCTTTTTCTTAATATAAAATTTCTTGTAATTGTGAACAGTACTCAGAATATGTTCAGTCAGAGAAAATAATGATTTGTAACATTATTTCTGTATTCAACACCAAAATTGTCAATTTCTGAGTTCCTTTTCTAAATGTATAATTACAAAATATTTATGTGTCCGAGATCAGAGATATATTCAATCAAAAGAAATAAATATTGGTATCGTTTTTTGAGTTCCCAACTCCAAAATTCTCGATTCATCAAGTTTCTTTCCTGAATATATTATTTTTCAGAATCTCATAAAATATTCGAGTGAAGTGTTCAATCCGAGAAAACAAAATTAATATCTTCATTTGAGTTTCGATAGAAATTTTTTTAATGTCGTCTAAAGGAATGCCTGTTTCATCATCGATTAAAGAATTCATTTCAATTACTCGCTTCGGTCGTTGGACAGAAATACGAAAAATGCTTTTTCCCACTGGTTGCACAAATAACTATTTCATTTTGACAAAAATTGTTGCAAGAAAGAGTTTCAAAATTTCTATCATTGAAGAAAACATCAAGGCTGTAATTTTGTATGGCTACATATCTGGATTCTTAGCGGAAGGGCTACATCTAAAGGGTGTTTTTTTTAGAGCTATAGAACTTTAAATTGCAATAAAACAACGATGGATTATTCGATTGAAATGAATTTTATATATCCGCAAGATAATCTTGTAGCATTACATTTTAAATATGATTTCTGGCATATGGATGTAGTCCAATCTGGACGTCCAATTTTCGATGACTTTTTCCAACATTTGTGGCCATATATCGACAATAACACGGCGAATGTTACCTTTCAAATGGTCAAGGGTTTGTGGCTTATCCGCATAGACCAATGACTTTAATAGCCCCACAGAAAGTAGTCTAGTGGTGTTAAATCACAAGATCTTGGAGGCCAATTCACAGGTCCAAAACGTGGAATCAGGCGGTCACCAAACGTGTCTTTCAATAAATCGATTGTGGCACGAGCTGTGTGACATGTTGCGCCGTCTTGTTGGAACCACAGCTCTTGGACATCATGGTTGTTCCATTCAGGAATGAAGAAGTTAGTAATCATGGCTCTATACCGATCACCATTGACTGTAACGTTCTGGCCATCATCGTTTTTGAAGAAGTACAGACCAATGATTCCACCAGCCCATAAAGCGCTCCAAACAGTCAGTTTTTCTGGATGTAACGGTGTTTCGACATACACTTGGGGATTAGCTTCACTCCAAATGCAGCAGTTTGGTTTGTTGACGTAGCCATTCAACCAGAAGTGCGCTTCATCGCTAAACAAAATAAAATGGACGAAGTGCGTAATACGTATTCCGCACAGAACCATTATTTTCGAAATTAAATTGCACTATTTGCAAGCGTTGTTCAGGCGTTAGTCTTTTCATGATGAATTGCCAAACCAAACTGAGAATAAATTGCTTAACAGTTGTTGAATCGGTCGCCATCTTGAACAGTAATGCCAACTTAAAGTTATATACCTCGAAAAAAAAACACCCGTTATATAAGATTCATCAGTGACTGAAGAATTCATTACAATTATCAACTAGCTCAAAGTGCTGTGAATATTTCGATAAAAGTGTAATTATAATTTCAGTTCAATCAAATGACTATAATTCAACGACTTCTATCTACTTATTTCAATTATGTCGAACACGAATAGAAAAGCGATTAAGTTATCCATTAAAAGTGTCGAACATTTATGGTTATTATTTCAATATCAAATGATGAAATTCAGACAGGTGATTCTCTTCAATTGAATTCGTGTCAAGATATAATTGAGCATGCAACAAAACCTGCAGGTGAAACATTTATGAATCATTATTGTCCAATACATTAATAATTGAATCTCAGATGAATTATTCCTAATATGTTACTTGGTGGAAAATTATATTATATTATATTATAAATGTTCAACAACCTCAAAAAAATGTTAAAAGTTGAAAATATCGCTATAATTCTCTGTAAATCCTTCTCCTAATTAACAATTAGGATACTAGCGACGATGAGGGTTACCTGCTGTGAAAAATTTGCAATCTGTCATCTAAGTCTCTGAATATTCATCAGAATCATTAATTTCTGAGGAAAATACGTGTTTGCAGGTAGGCTTTCAAGGCTTCAGTAGAAGAGGCCCATAAGCACTAATTTATTTCGTGAACTCCATCGTATCGAAACCTTCCATTCGGCAAATGAAAGCAGAGGAAAAATGATATTGCTTCGCGTAATTCGAGATTTCCCTCAGAAATGAAATGGAAGTTATCAGGCTTGATTTTTTTCAATCGTAACCTGCAGTTTAATTCCAAAGAGAGCAAAGTCAAACAGAGTTCTGAAATTAGAAATAACTCAGATGAAGTAATTCGTTGAAAGCTCGATTGGTTACTCTCCACTTTTCTGTATTTTCTCTTTTCAAATTGAGTTTGTTCATGTTCTATTCATTCCATAGTAAGTGTAAATACTGTTTTTATTCTCGATATATATGTCTTTCAAATATCATATAATTGCCTTCAAATCTTTATGAACTATTCCTAGGGTACACAATAACTTTCAAACGAAAATTTCCGGATACGTTCAGAGTTGCAATATCTCAATTAAGTTCATTGTTCGAACCGAAGTTCAGAAATTAGTATCAGAATAATGGAAGGAATGTTCTTGATAAATTTCTGCTAGTAGTGGTCCGAGTAACTGGCAAAAGGATCATACAGAAACATTATAACAATGAAAATGCCGAGAAACTTCTTATCGAAAAATCAGCCCGTCAATTCATACCCTAAGATAACGTTGTCTACCTCTTCTGTCGGAAATGAAATTGAGGGTTAATGGAAAAATAACAATCATGTAACAATCAGGAATCCCCATCTGAAGTTCTGGAGATCCTCTTTCCTGCGGTATAATGGTCAGCTACTACTATTAAAAGAGATCACTAACAATGTAAGAGTTTTAATTCGATATAGAAGCTGCTCCAGGACCTTCTGTACTATTCGTTCATTTCCTGAAGCTCAGATAGATACCGACTTTTATTATTCTCCACATCTGAGCTCCAAATTTGATCATTCGTCCCTAATTTAGTCTGGCAACTTGTTTACGATATTGTTGTATGTTTATTTGATTATTTGATCCAAAGGCAAGCTACAATAAAGTCCGAGTTTATGGCCTGAGCGGAGGACTACAGTGCAAGGAGATACTGGTTTACTGTTGTTCGTCCGACATTGTTGTCCGAATTAATTATTAATTCTTGAACCTGATTACATAATGTACAAGGAAATGAGGACGTGCTAGAAGTTTTCGGCAAGTTCGAGGCGTATAACAAGGAACGACATTAATTCCAAACAATGGAAGAGTTTTGGAGTGAGGAAAACAGTGAAATAATTAATAATGCGGAGTCTTCTTGACGCGATTCAAATAACTCGCGGATTTTTTCATTGCAGAAAATTCCGATGAAGAGCGAACCTATCAGGACGAGGAAGTTGAAGCTGTTGTGGAGAAACCGTGCACGTGCACTTGTCGAAAGAAAAACTGGCCAGCCGATGCAGGTTTTTTTCATCATTGCAACTAGAGAATTACTAACTAAATAACTTTTGAATTGTGTGTGTGAATTCTATATTAACACTCCGAATAAATCCTACAATTAACATCAATACAGTACAAGGGACCCAAATTCGATGCGCACAAAAGCATCTCGAAAACTATAATCTTAAAGAAAAAATCTTGAAGCACCCCTGAGGTCTTTTTTCGAAATAATAAGATATCAGAAAGCAGATCATAGATTTCCCAATACATTCTCGAGTTACAGGTCGTTTCTGAAAAATGACTATTTCAAATAATTCGCTATATCTTGGTCTCTGTTCGAGATAAAAAAAATCTAAAACTAGCGATAATATAGCGAAATATTTGAAGTTGTCATTTTCCAGAAACGCCCTTTGACTTGAGAACAAATTAAGATATCTATGATCTGCTTTCTGATATTTGATTTTTTCAAAAAAGAGTTTCGAGGTCCTTGAAGATTTTCTTATAGATGCTTTCAGTGAAACATCTTATAGATGCTTTCAGTGAACATCGAATTTGGAACACGCTGTAAGACTGCTTCTACTAAAATACTGAAATCATCAAAAAAGTGTTTAAAAAACTGAAAAAGCTGGATGACTGCGGACTTGAACCCAGGTCGTTGGTGCCAAAAGACTCATTCGCAAACCCTAGAAAAACTCCGAAGATATAAAACTTTGCAATGAAAAAGATTATATTCAGTATCGTGGTATCAATTCCTGTTTTCAATTTCATGTTTTTATGTTGTTGAGTTTTCGTGAAATGATTTTATTCCTTGATTTTTTGCTTCAAAAATGCATGAATCGTTTTTTTGAGCTGGGAGGATTAATATGGTATATCAATTGATTTTTGTACTAAATTCCATGCGAGAAGCTTCTATAGTTCCCGAGGAGACTTTGGGCGATGAACGATCAGTTTGTCAAACTGATTTTTGGATATTCCCAAACATGAAAATGTCAGATATTCAAAATTTTGTTTATCTCGGAAGTTTCCAAAAGTTCAATATTAAAAATTATAAACCAAAATAGATTAAAAAATATATCAGATTGATTGAGATGAAAAAAATGACTCAATTCAAAGTAACACAAACCTTATTTCAACTTCGAAGCAAATGCGATGTTCATCTTCAAATCATCACCTCCTTGATTCACCATTCAAGCAAGAATGCATTCTAAAGATGAAGCACTAACTTTTTGAGTAGTTTGATGTGAAATTACCTCCCTTTATTCATAAACTTTCTTTAGTATGACCTACGCTTTCTTGATCCAAACTGGACAGTCGACATCTTATTGCACAGATTACAATGAAGTAATCCAAATAGAGTATATTTTCGTAACGAGTTTGAAAGATTATCCATAATTCTCTTGCTCCCGAAGCGAACCATTAATTAAATGAAGTAAAACATCTACCAATTTTCCCAGCTCCACTTGACTGTGACTAATAATGAATTTTCCCGCCTAGTTTATGACGAAATAATTAGAGATTCAGTGCAACTTAATTTGGGATTCGAGTTCCTCAGCATGATTTCATCATTTCACTTCTCAGGTCCTTGTGTATTCTGCCTCTTCGGGCAAGTTCAAGTTGATTAAGGAACTTATTCAGTCCACAGTTCGATTGTTAGTCATTGAATTTCGAGAATCTCGAAATGTATTCCGAATTGTCATTGATATCTATGTCATGGTCATCTTCAGGACTATTCTATGATATCCATTCATTCTCAATCGGCAAGCTCATCCCTATCTGCTGATTGTGTAATCAAAACTTCGGCAGTTATTATTGATCCTGGATATTTCACAGTTGCTTTGAAGTTCTAAAGGTTGTATCTGATATCCGTTTAATTTTAATTTTTAGTTCATTGTCTTGTTGTGATGTTTGCTTATTGTCTTTCCGTTTGAGGTGTAGAATTTTTGCTTTCACAACATAATGTCTAGGTTGTTCCTCTAAAATCACCAACGACCTGAACCTCCATTCTAGATTACTGTCTAACAATCACGTAATCTATTATGGATTTTAAATTTCTCCTGTCTTCTCCGAACTTGTCGATTATTTTGTAATGAACAGGTTCTGACAGTGGAATCACCTACCAGAAATATTTCCCTGGAAGTCCTTATTTTTCAACCAAAGCGTTATACCTCAAACTTATATTCCCATAATTGTGACTTTGGACTCAAGCAGAATGGTTCCTAGAATGCAATGCTCACCTTATTGAGCTCTTTCATTTGATTACTTAGCAGATGCTAAGTAATCAAATAACGACGTTTGAGAACTGGTGCTATAAAAGAATAGTAAATATTGTTTCAAATATGTTGATAGGATCAATTGAAGGAAACAGATATTAGAGATTTGCAGAGAAGGATGTTCTGTTATTAATATTATATATTTCATTCAACTAAATATGTATAATTTAATATTGCTTGTGCATTAATAAGTTCATTTCATCAAAGCTTGGTCAATTAATTCCTAAGAGATTGTAATAGTCCCACATCCTTCATTTCTTGATATTATTTGAATTAACGATATTTCAAACAATACGAGGACTACTATTTATGTATTAAGAACTGTCAACACTGATATAGCCAGGTGAAATCTGATATTAACATCGTAAAATTTTACATTTTTTGTGTTAAAAGTACTCATAATGTTTTGACATACGAGAACAATTTTTGTTGTTTACAGTAAATTGAAAATTTCATCTCTGCCAGAATATCGATTTAACTAGTGAAGATTTTCGAACTATGAAAATTATGACTCTCGACGTAATCTGACTCAAAAAAAATGCATCTATCAACTAGATTCAACTTTTGGCGATGAAGCACTATTTAAAGCCACCGTATATCCCTGACACACTGAATTCAAACGTGAAAGTAGTTCGCTCAACGACGAAGTTAAAGAAGGTCGTCCAAAATCAGTCGTTGTGTCGGAAAAAATTGAAGCTGTGCGAAAACTAATTGGAGAAGATCGTCATGTGAAAAATCAGGAAATCGAGAAATGTTTAAGCATTAGTATGATTAGCATACATAAGATTTTGCATGAATATTTGTGTGTTCGGTAGCTCTGTGCAAGTTAGATCCCACATTTGTTGAATGATGCTCAAAAAAATTACTAGTGTCGATTGGTACCGTAAAATGACTTCGAAATACAACTGTGGTGCCTCCAAAGCGGTATACAACATCGTCACAGGTGACGAGTTGTGGATTTATGCATACGAGCCAGAAAGAAAAGGCCAGTCGACAGTTAGGGTGTTTCAATGTGAAACAAAGAGTTGTTCGTTCTCGAAGCTTTAAGAAGCAAATGATGGCGTCTTTCTTCACGAAAACTGGTCCTGTGGCATTTGTGGCTCTTGAAAATCAAAATATCGTTTATTCAGAGTGGTATGAAACCATTTGTTTGCTTGAAGTTTTTGGTAAATTAAGAGAAACAAAACCAAAACGACAAATCATCAAGCATCATGACAATGCGAGCTCAAACACATCAACTGCAACGAATGAGTATTTGGACACACAAAAAATTAATTTAATTTAACTTCTTTCTCTTCCCATAAGTTGAAAATGAACTTCGTGGACAACGATTCTCATCGCTGGAAGATGCGGTTGAGGCCTTCGAAACACATGTTTTAGTGCCACCATCTTCTGACTGGAGAAAATATTTCGAATGATGGTGCAATCGCATGTAAAAATGTATAGATCTTGAAGACGATTATTTTGAAAAGCAGTAAAACTATTTTGCATCAAAATCGCTTGTTTATTTTCTATATTCTCAATACATAAATATAAACCCTCGTATATTGAAACAAAATGTTTGCATCCTTAGAGTCTTCCCATGAATCACGAGATATCATTAGTTCCCCATAACTGCCAGCCTCGAGTACCTCGAATTCCTCCCTTCATCTCGAATTTTAATCGTCCATGCGTTCCAGAATAGCCACGTTGACAGATCCTCCGCATTCCAACCATCTATGTTGTATTTAACTATCAAACGTTATCTGGAAATTGCTATCCAACAAAAGAGTAATTTGTATCTGAATTGCAGTGCCGACAGCACAAATTCTAGGCGGGCCGGACCTTCACGTGGACAAAGGAAGCACCATCAATCTCACTTGCTCCATCCGATTCAGTCCAGAACCACCAGCTTACATATTCTGGTATCATCATGACGACGTGAGTATATACACTTTATTCATTGCTCAACTGCCTTCATTAGTCAGAATTTATCAACTCTTCCGGCTGTTCGGTTGTAAAATTGAAGTAACTAAAGTCACAAAAGAGAACGAATTGGACTGGCGGTCTGCAATACATCCATGTCCTAATAAATTAATAAAACCTGAAACGATGCAGTATACCGAACGATTATCCCAGCATGAAAGCGTCGTTTGATGAAGATAATAGACGTGAACGTCTGAAAAAATATATTTTCATGATTTTAGTTAGTCATTCCAGATAATATAGGAAATATTGTAATATTAGGTGTAGTAAAAAGAAATGCTAATTTTTCAAAATATATGGCTTTAGTTATCTGTATATCGCGTCGGATCGGGTTCCACTAAATGGCGTTAGGAAGATGAGATTTCGTACTACAAAAACTTTTAAGACAGTTCTGTGATTAGTTGACTCAGAGGGACGCTATCAAATAGAAAATAAGCTATATTTTAAAGTTTTGTGATTAGTTGACTAGGTTTAGTTTGAGAGGGAGTCAAAGATTATTCGATAAAGGCGAAAATGCAAACTTCTTCTTCTTCTTTAAGTGCCGTCTCCTCAACGGAGGTTGGCGACCATCAACTGGAATTCCTCTCTGTCTCTTGCCAAATGGATGATCGTACTGGCCTCTCTTATATCAAACCACTGGCGTAGATTTCGCAGCCAACTAGGAGGCTGAAAATGGTCTTGATAGTGTAACAGCCAATCACGTGCAATTTTGATTTCGTCGATTCCATTCCGGTAATTTCAATGTCAAAGATGCACCACACACTGGAAATCCATTTGTCCAAATCATCGATAAAACTATGAACATTGTCGAGTCCGACCGACATGTAAGCACTGTTTCGAATTTCCAAGCACTAAATATTGCACAAAAAACCGTTTGGAAACATTTGCATAAGGTTGGTCTCTAGAGGAAGCTCGATATAGGGTACCACGCGAGTTAACGTAAAAAAACCTCATGGAGCGAATTTCCATCAGCTTAAGGCTGCTGAATCGCAACAAAATCGACCCATTTTTGAACTGGTGATAAAAAGTGGATCACTTAAGACAACGTCAAGCGAAAACGGCCGTGGTCGAAACGCGGTGAGTCGGCGAAAAAGGTGGTCAAGGTAGGATTGACGACCAGGAAGGATTTGCTGTGGGTTTGGTGTGATAGACAGGGATTTATCTTCTATAAGTTGCTCCCCTATGGCACAACTGTTAACTCGGAACTGTACTGTCAACAATTGGATCGTCTTGAGGAAGCAATGGCCCAGAAGCGGTCAACTGAATCCGTTCATTTTAGCTATGGTAATTAAAGCCTTGTTCTTCATGCAAAAAATAATGGATTTCCTTTAACTACAGCTCATATTGTATAAAATAGACAAAAAGAGGATTGTCTTATTCAGTTTCAAGGATGAATATTTATGAGCTTGAATGTCTATGGCTTAATATTGTTAGCAATACATAGATCAACATACTATCTATAATCTAAACAAAATGTATTCATCAGAAAAATGAAACTAAACCACTTGATCCTCGTCCCATGGATGAATATCTCTCAATTGAATAATACCGGCACATTCGCCATTTATTATAATAGAAATCTAAGAACAAACTGAAAAATCTCTACATTTATCATAAAAATAGCGTTAATCTATCAGGAAAAATAAACCCCTTTTAAGTTCAATACCTTGTCCATGTTTTGAAAATCCTCCTAATATCTAAAATTACAAAGCTCCTGGCATTATTTCCTGTGAATTTCCATACAACTTCTCTAATAGGGTTACAAACACAATCAGCTTGTGCCATGAATTAGTTTCATTCGGAATTAAACCACCTTGCCTTCCCACTGTTCATCTGATGTAGTTTTCTTAGGTTTCTATTACCTCGTGACCTTCCTGATTATTGCCATAGTTTTCTGAGTCTCTCAGGTAAACAAGAAGCAATCTGGGGATTTAATGATTTTTCTCGGGGAATTTTCTCGCATTCAATTCTGAAGCTTATTCTGTTGTTTTTCAAGTACTCCCTCACTAAGTTCCCGTCACGAAGTTATTTATTCATATCAAATGGAATTTCCCGATATCCTTTGAGTTATCAGTTCTATAATGGACTAGTTTTCATTTTTCTGTTGAGGATTAATTCTAAAAATTTAAGTAAAATGAAACAAAAATGTGGAAGAATCATTGAAATATCTCTAGAAATGAAAAAGTTATGGGACTTTGAAGTTGCGCTTGGAAGAATAATTTCTTAGTACGTGTAAGTGGCGTGACGTCACACACTAGACGACTGGTATTCGCAGAGTGCTTACAAATTCATTGGTGTACAATCACTTGTGCCGTTCATGTCGTGTTTTGTTCGTTACACGATGGCTGAAATAACTTTATATACATACATATAAATTACCTTTTTCTCTTTTTACTTTTTACTCCTCACATAAATATGTTTTGCCATTGATAGACTTCAACAACCAGTACTCAACTACAAACTGTTTATGGAACGTTTTTTAAATAAATCATCGTTATAAGCTGAACCATGATGAAGCAAACTCAAAAGTAGATACTTACTTGAAAAGTTTAACTCCTTTTATTACAGCACTGACATAAGATGGATTTGAAGAAAAAACGCCATCACTGCGAATATATCTATTTTAGTCAAATTGTCACTTTGTCCTTTCACGAAGCCTTCTTCCATTATGGTGACATAAAAACAAAACTCGAGTTAAAACTACACTGTACAACTACAAACGGCGCGAGAGCCTTGGCGCGGCTAAGTATTTAAACGTAATTTATGGTGTAGCGATCACAGGCAAGTGCCGTGACGTCACAGACCAAAGACGTTCCGCGCTAAAACACGTAAATTTAAATAATCTATTTCTCAGTCATTTATTGATGGATTTTCAAAATTTTTTCATTGATTTATCTGTTTTGCTCTATATTTTAATTCTATCGTGTCAAATATAGTATTATCAACATCACTAAACTAGTCCATTGACACAAAGACGTTAGTCGGTACAGTACGATTTTTGTATGAGATTAAAGCTTTCGTTATTTGATTGATGAAAACCTTTGTATTGAATAAGATAAAATGATTCCTATCAAGTTAGGCAATCCTAAAAGTCGATGGAAAATGAATCGACGTGCTCTATCATATTTCACGATACGTCATGAATAACGAAACAGAAAACTAAACGTCATTCACTCTGCATCAAATTCCCAGCAGAAATCGGAAAGCAAGCAATGATGTATTGATATTCCTTTTTTGACGTCTGTCACCGTGATATCACGTACGGTAATTGAACATGTACAGTTCAAAATTTTATAATTCCAGACAACTGTATTTTTTCCATAGAAGCCTATGATATTATTCTACAGGATCGTTGTTGTTATTCCACGTTCTGGACAACTGAATACGTAAATATTATACTAAGCAGAATAATGGAAATTTCGACGTTACCGATGAAACATCTGCGTTCCAAAACCAGAAGCTCCATTTTCCAGGTAACAGCTACACGCCGTTAAGTTGATATAGTGTCAGATAACAATAAATTTTGCATCTCTTTCATTTCTCGATGTATTTGTGTAAATGGATTTTTCTCCACTTGTGTAGTATTCGGGTAGAAAACAAGACCATTTATCATTGACTGCAGATCTTGTTTGTCTTAAACTCACGTTAAAATACCCGATGTATACCCAACCAAGAGTTTTTATTTACGAGCCGATAGTTGGGCGTATATATTCCTACTGGAATCGTGACATGAGTTATTGGAAAGCGCTAGAGGTTTTTCGCAAAGGAAGACATATAGATTACTTCCAATCCACCTTATGTCGGGAATCATTCAACTTTAAATACCAACACGAAAATATTCACTTTGTTTCGCTTTGCGGTTTTTAACTACGGACTTCTAGCATGCACATAAAAACCATTATTCAATGGGTATAATGGCGTGCAAGTTCTCCTGAAACTTTCCATGCAATGTGCAAACTTCCATGCAATTTAAGATGGGAACGTTTCAGGTGTTCTCTAATTCAATGGAGGAACCGCTCATATTTAAACACGGTTGAAAACATAAAATATGACTTCATAGCCTCTAATAAAGGTATTACGTGAATTTATTCCGATAGGACTGAAAATTAATACTTCATTTCACAAGTGGGTTCTTTTTGTCAATATATATTTCATCAAAGTCTCATGTGTCATTAATAAAGCTTTCGAGAAATAACAACCATTTTTTTCATATTCACGAGATAAGTCTTCAGTTCACATATACAGGGTGAGTTTTTAAGCTATACATCAAATTGAATCATAGATTCCTGTCATCAAATAAAATACTTTTTTCATTTACTATTTTTCTCGATTGGGTAAAAAGATACAGGCTGTTAAAACCCCAATAGGATTAGTTCTATCCTGGCCAATCCATGATACTGTACAAATTCAGTATAAAGAAATCAATCAGGTAATTCAGAAAATTGAATTATTCTTCATCTCTCCTCTCAAAACGCTCCATTCTCAAAATATTCAAAATTGAATGCTATACCTATAAAATTCGATTAATCGTAACTTAACATCTATAACCATGTTTTACTTCTCCTTTACAATCGAAGTAATCGAATATACAAGTGACATGAAGAACAAGATTCTTTTTCCACTACTGCTATAGAATATAAATGACCCAAAGAAATTTGGATAAGGCTCAAAATCACCTGAAAATCAACTTTGAATGACATTGTATGATATATCGTTGAATTCAGCGTTAAAAGTTATTTCGAAATGTGTCATAAAATATACAGGTCCGTATTGAAAAAAATGAGGTTGGGGATGGCCCAGAGAGCACGAAACGTTGGATACGAAATCTGATTACGTCAAATTGAGAACCATTTACTGTCGAATAAAAAATTCCTGTAACATTTTTTGATAATATTTGAAATAATGTGGGAAAAAAAGGAAAATCAAAATGACAGAATTTATTTTTCTTATGATATCTCAATAACCGGCCCTGATAATCTCGATTTGTTTGAACTGCTTGATAATGCTTCTATGCATGCAACTTTTTCTCCATTTGACCGACATTCTAACTCTTATGGTTTAAAAGTTACCAATACAATCCCATTGAAAAAGTGGCCACCCTGTATAGCTCTTTGTGGAATTAAGTGCCAATAAAATCACTATTCTTCTGAGTGGAGAATAGTGAATAGAATATAAACTGTGGGGTGAAGTGATTTTATTCAATAATGACGGTCTCGAATCGTCACATGATTGAAATGGGAATGAGATTAAATAGTTCGCTCTCCGATATTTGTATGGCATACAAGCATAACAGAACATGAATAGAGGCACAATATAAACCGAAATGATTGCATTTCCCAGACTGGTCGATTTAAATACATCGCCAATAGATAATCTGATTTCGAATGGATTTGATGAAATGGCAATTCGTTCCTAAAAGAATTCTTCCCAGATTTGAATATTCATTTCTCATTAATCATTCGAGCTTTACGATAAAGATAATTTAAGGTTCTTACTCAATAAATACTTACTTAGTTGAATTTATTCTCATCCATCACATTATGGGTATAGATAGGCGAAATGATATTTTCAAAACACGAATATTTCAATAAATGAAGACTGACATATATTTCTGAATTTTTAGAACCATATGTTTTCGAAAAAATTGAATTCATGAATAAATTTCTCTTGAATGGATTTGTCCCTTACTTGATAAAAATTCGTTAATAAATAATTTAATTCATTTCCACAAATCTAAGTATAAACAACAACACTATGGCTTTTTAGGTAAATTTTACATTTCGACTGATATCATCAAGCATTAGTTTAGGATGATCATTTTTGTTGATTTGAAAATAAGCATTAATATTGATCCTACTACATTAAATATTTGTCAAAAATTCACATGTATGTACCTACTTATTATCCAGAAACGCCCACATTGTACTGTACTTCTAGTTATGATGGTTTACCAACATTAATATTAACACCAGGATGAAAGCTAATAATAACTTATTTTGTTTTATTCAGTATTATAAACCGTATATTTCTTCTTTTAAGTATGTTCTCATAAATGATATTCGATATTCATTCAAGGGGTCCATTAAATATCCATTACAACATTCCAATTTTTATTCATAATAGAATAATTCATCATTTTTTGAACGATAATTGTTAGAAAATTACGAAATAATGTAGAATCATATCTACTGAAATTCCATAATGAGAGATAAGGATAAACTTTGGGCTTTTATATCAACTATGAGACCACAACTACCGTAATCTCTATAAGAGATTATAACTCTGCGCTCAAGTAGAGTTCAAAACCAGTTCGAAAGTGGAATGGGCTTAACGTTGATTGATTTTGTTAGCTAATTAATACTTCACCCAATAAATTCCAAGCCTATGGCACATATGGCCCCACCAATGCCTTATCACTTTTTCTTCTACTAGATACTACCAATCTTCAAAAAATGCGTGTTTAAAGTATTCGTAGGTTTATTTGATTTATATTGCATCCGCTGTTTTGCAATAGATGGCTGTAGCGGTAAGTTGTTGTCGAAATAAATGGATCGTAGATGTTATACAATAAGATAAGTTATTTGTGAACATAACGCCATCGAAACATTAGTCGATTTGTGGTATGCTCATTGGGAGTGACGCAACAAGCCATTTCAACACGCCTGAAAGTCATGGAAATGATTCAGAAACAAGGAAATTGGTTGCCGTACTTCCGGTCTGATGAAAAAGTGGAAAATTGGATCGATTTGTGGATAGCTTCAAAAGATTTTTCAAGCCGGGATTCGTACGCTGCCCGAAAGATGGGAGAAAATAGTGGCCAGTGATGGACAATACTTTGAATTAATTATAAATGAATGCCCAGTTTTTTACAATGAAGCCTCAAATTTCGGAAAAAAACGCAAAGATAAGTAGATAAAATTGAAGGAAAAAGTCTATAAAACATTTCTGTTGTTGGAACCTTGTATATTAAATCATCCGGTTACATGTTTCGACATATTCGCCATTATCAAAACAAAGATTCTGAAAAAGATTATACCCTTAGGTACAACATATGAAGTTGAGCGAAAAACTTAAAGGAAAGGTGAAAAAAGGTGGATAACATAATTCTACAGTTTCGTTCATTGCTCACTGAAACTTACGATTTTAAGGTTCCATAGTCATATGGTGAAACATTGATAAAATAAGTATAAGTCACAAAGTGAAAATATAAATAAATAAATATCAAAAATACACTGGTCAAAAAGGCATACTGTGAAAAGTCAAATGATATAAAATGACAAACAAAACATAAACAAAACAAAACTGACGTTCATGTTGACGGATTCCTCTTCTTCCAATCAAGGTTGACTCAGTGGCGTCCTTGAGGAGCATCAATATAAAATTTTATACGTGTCTTTAAAGTTGTTTGTTAACATATTTTATATTATATTTTATACTCAACACTTCAAAATGGGATTTTATGAGATTACAATAAGTAGATAAGACTAAAATTCATACTTTCTGAGCTGCATAGATATAAGAAGGTTGAAATAATGAATTGAGAAGTTTAATTAGTCCCTAACAGAAAATCGATCACTTCTGAGAATAAAGATTGATAGATCATATTCTGGAGAATAGAGAATAATGGCCAAAGTTCAGGGTGATTTTCCCGAGGTTGTGCCCAAGGAAAAAAGTATTAATTCATGGCCGGGAAACATAACTCCTGATCAAGATTGAAATATCGTGAAGAAATTTCAACGCCAGCTATATGCGTGAACTGTAAGCGTCTGATGAATTGAAGCCAGCATTTCGTTCCCAAAGTTATTTTATGGGATGTTGGTATTGTAATGTTCTGCGGAAGCATAATGTTGAGTTAGAGGAATATATTTAGGGAGCGATGGCCACCATGTTCGGATTCGGAACCATTAACGACCAATCATTCCTTACCTAATGTAATATGCAATAGGATAATCTTAATGGAAGGCAATATGAAGGAACTCTGTCCTCAAAATTCTACTGGAGATACAGATCTTAGAATTGACAATGCAGGAGAAAGCTGATTATTCATTTCCAATAAGACCTTATTGAACGAGTGCCTGACTTTTCTATTCTTCAAATTATTATGTCTATCTGATGGATGGAAACAGAACTAATCCCACAAAATTTATTTCAATATAACAAGAAAATATTCCTAAAATACTACACACCCCAAAAAAATTATTGGAAATGTCATGTCAAGCGAGTTCAGTTCGAGGAGATTGCCTATGTACAAAACAAAATGAAACTTCATATTCTATTCTCTTTTCGGTAATTCCGTGAAACACTTTTCCAGCAGATAATCATATGCCGCTACAGTTATGTAAGACTTATTCGTTGCTTGGCTTGATTTTCAAGCTACTTGGCTTGAGCTTTACTTGATTTCAAGTCAAGCTCAAGTCAAGTAGTAGTTTATCAAGTACTTGAATCATATCAAGCTACTTGAGTTTTAGCAGTTTTATTGTGCAGTGTCACATAAATAAAAAAATTATGAAATGAGAAGGAACATTGTAAAAAAGAACCGAAAATTTTAACTTTTTTGAAATAGAAACATAATTAAATCACTATAAATCATAACAAAATAAAAAATAATGAATAAATAAAGTTTCCAAATATTGAGAAACGTCCAGGCTTTTTTTGATTTCATAATTTACCATCCAGGATCAAAGACACATTAGGCATCTTATAGATTTGTCGCCCTACCTATTGTGGGTTTTTGTAATTGTAAGAGCAGCTCTGGAAAATTGTTTTTCAACAGGAACTGAAGATGCTGGCGTTGATAAAAAATCCTTGGCTATTTTAGAGTGATATTTCTGAAACTATCAAAATCTACCATTAAATTGATTACATAGAAATGTGGGAAAACTACTAATAAAGTCACACTTGCGAATGCTTCAGTCTCTCGGCGCTCGAGGAATCCCCTTATTTAGTCCAAGCGCGCACGAGATTGCAGAAATATATGCCGTGCGACGCGTGCATATCAACTCAAGTAATATCAAGTAGCTTGATATCAAGTCAAGCAATAAATATCTAATATCAAGTCAAGCTCAAGTATGTAATTTTTCACAAGCTCGATTTTCAAGTCAAGTAGTTGGTTAAAATGTTAAGCTACTTGGCTTGAGGAATCCCTAGCCGTGACCAGTCTAATTTCTGGATCCTTCATCCTTTGAGCAATTCTCGCAAAATTTAGAAGTATGCTTAGACGTTTGAATATTAATAATCTAGCTATCAATCACCAATTCTGACTAAACGATTTGTTATCGTTTACTTATTTTATCACCATTAATATTCATTACAATATTTCAACTGATACTAGGCGTTTCAAAAAGACCTCAGATAATTTATATAAAAAGTGTCTTCTTTTGGATATTCATGGAAGTCTATTCAAAAACGCTAAATCCTGCCGGTTTCATATTTACAAAAACTCCTGGCATTCTCAGTTGAACTTTCGAAGATCAGTTCTCCTTCTAGAACTCAATTAAGAAAAATTAATATTAATCTAGTAAACAATATCGTTTTTCAAAATATTTGAAAGTGTCATTTTTGCTTCCGGTTAGATTTGAGATTTCCCATACAAAAAACAAAATATAAACAGAGAAATTCTATGTACTAATTGAACTGTTTATTCGAAAACGCACCAATCAAACAACACATCAATCATCTGAATGGAAATGATTTCCATCGAATGAAAACTAGACGATTTCCACAAACAACAATTGAATTCACGTCCCAGGAGAAAAATATTTCCCTAAAGCCGAAAGAAAAATCTTTTTATTTCCAAGCGGACGTGCAGTGAACAGGGCTGGGTAATATGATTTGAGCATGAAAAAACTACCATTTTCATAATATTTATGAGCATAAACTCAGCTCCTCATTACAGTCAAGATGATATCAAGATGTGTCGTCGACATACTTTGCATAAATATATTATATGGTACACCCGTGTGTCGCTTAGATGTTGGCATGACATATTTTCATATATCTTATCGCAGCCATGGAAGCCACGTATCCCAGAATGAAAGAAAACCGGAAATCTACCGAAGATGAAATTAGTTTCGAATCCGTGGTCGTTTCGAATTGAGCCCTTGAAGGGAGTTTGCTTTACTTATGTAGTTGAAATAATCGCGTAGGAAGGAGAGAATTGTTATCAAGAAAAAAGATGTTCACGTTGTTGTGAATGTGGGTGTATGAAATAACGAATCTCTATGTGGCAAAGGTGTATCAATTAGCCAATTCGCTTTGAATTGTATAATTTGTCGAGTGAAAAACATTGTAGTGGAAATATCAGAAATATGTTTGTTTGATATTCGGAAATCAAAAGTTCAACCCTTATGCTCATTGTACCGGAAATAACTGCTCAATTTTTTTATTCATATCCCGAATACGAGATGAAAAAGTTTCACAAAGTTCTGTGCTTGGAATGTTTTTTCAATGATGTGTTGTTTTTTCTTCAATCAATGTATTGAAGAACACGCAGTATGGGCACCCACGATTTCTTTTTTATAACTTCATTATGAGCAACAATGTCGATGCCAAAATTTCGTATGGTGAACCTGTATAGTGGAACCATGTTTGTATGTCTTTTTGTGTCTTAATGTCATAGCTGGAATAACTTCGGCTAATAGCCTGGAACAATATTTCTTCTGAATAATTCATGCTAGCTTGAGAGCATAAGATAACTCGGTATTTCTCTGAAATTATCCCAATCGTCGAGGTTACATGAAATATTACACCTAAATGGAATTCGGAGTTAATATTGGAACTCGGTTTTCGGAAGATATCGCCAGCAAACAATAGATTGTGCAAAATTGAATTCGGTGTTGAAAAATGAGGTGTATAATTTCCCCTCCTTATACGGAAAATGTGTGAACTTTATGTTTCTCGAATTTCCTCGCTTCTACTACTTCAACCCGGTGGGGGATAATATTTTCTAGAAATGTTTAAATCATACCAATAGGGGAATTTTTCAATGACGATTCCAAGAAGCTGCAAGAAGTGAAGATATTTTGTCTACGGAACCTGACACCTGAAATAAGAAATTACGATTGAAAGAAGTTATGCGCAAATACAAGGAAAGTGCTCCTTTGTTAACCAATTCCCTCCTTTCCGGTGGAATCGAATTTTTCACCGCCGTTGTTTCCTCTAATTTTGAAATTCAGTCCAACGAGCAGAATATGCCATTCAACAGCACTTTATAAATGAAATTTGGAGAAAAGCATTTCCCTTTGAAACTCACTCGTGTGGCAGAATCAAGGATCTACATATGTATAAATATTCGGAAGGAATTCTCCAATCTACGATAAAAACACAACGATTCATTAGTGGGTGTATTTGAAAAAATCCATTCAGTTATCTGTATCTCGCGTTGTATGAATCCAATGGGATTTCACTAGATGGCATTAGAAATATGAGATTTCGTACAACAAAAACTTTCCTGACAGTTTTGTGATTAACTGACTTAGTTTAGTTTGAGCGCGCGTCAATATATTGATATCAAAGGCCAATTGTCGAAAATGTCGATTTCCCAAGGGCTTAAGATTGCACAAAAACCGTTTGAAACCATTGGCAAAAGGCTGATCTCAAGAAGAAGCTCGATGAATGGGTACCACACGAGATAACGCAAATAAACCTCATAGACCAAATTTCCATCTGCGAATCGCTGCAGAATCGCAACAAAATCGATCCATTTTTGGAAGCGGTTTGTAACTGGTGATGGAAAGTTGATCTCTTAGACAACGCCAAGCAAAAATGGTTGTGGTCGAAACGCAGAGAGCAGCCAGAAACGGTGGCGAAGAAAGGATTGACGTCCAGAAAGTTTTACTGTGTTTTTGGTGAGATTGGCAGGGACTACCCTAAGCTGAAAGCAACTGTTAACTCGGAACTGTACTGTCAACAATTGGATCGTCTTGAGGAAACTATCATCCAGAACATCAGAACTTTGACCAATAGAAGAGGAAGTGTATTCCATCAGGACAACGCCAGAAGCTCTAGGAGCTTGGTTGGGAGGTTCTTATGTATCCACCTGGCACCAAGTGATCATCATCTGTTTCTGTTCATGGCAAACTATTTTGCTGGTGAAAAATTCGCTTCAACAGAGGCTTGTGTCTCAAATTTTAGCCAATAGGGACGAGAGTCATAATGATATTACTTTCAAAATGACAACAAGTTATCGAACAAAACATTAGCATATTTGACCTAAATCCAAAAATAATGGATTTTTTTCACTACACCATCTCATTAAATAAATTAATCCAAAAAGACGTATGATAAGCAGAACTCGTTGAAAGATGCGCTGTTACACTAACTGTGGATTTTTCCACTCATTCAAAATAATAAAGCAAAATTGAATGGATAAATGTTCGTTTGCAAAATGGCGAATGCGCCATTGTTCTACAGTAAGTTGTAAGTGATCAATTTTTATTTTTATCATCTTGAGATCAACCGACCAAAAACTCGACCAAACTGCGTTCAATTATCCCCCGAAAATTCAGATAATTGTGTGATTAGGGGGGATAATGATGGGGATACGATATCGTGAAAATTCGAGTAGAAGGCGTTTTAGTTACAATGAAGAGTCCGATTCGTTGAGATCGCAATCACAAACAAAGAGACATCTGTTCCCAATTTTATCTCTGGAGTTTTGCAGTACTTGAAACATTAAATTCACCGTTACAGGTTATCAGCTACGATTCCACCCGTGGAGGGGTTAGCGTAATCACCGAAAAAGGAGATGTCACGACTAGTTTCCTTCTGATCCAGCATGCAGACATTTCGGACTCAGGAAAGTATTCATGTAGTCCATCCAACGCAGATGTCGCCAGCGTTAGAGTTCACGTACTAAATGGTGAGTTTCATTAATATTAATTTTGCAGGAAACCGCATATCTCTCTCAATTACGAATATCATTTGGGGTCGCGTATAATGTCTGGTTAGAACCGGTGATTATTTCAGCACATGGGCCGTAAGCCCGTATCTTATTAGATGCGAGAGTAGCAGTTATCGTTTATGTAACTGTCGTTTGAAGATGCATCTATCAACTGAATTTTACTGCATTCGGCCAACTCCAAAATGCATTCAGTTGCTATCTATTGAAGTTCAGCAGGATTAAGCCGCTTTATACGAGATATGATATTTATATGATATTATGGTTATTATAAAAACCCGTTTCTTATGGTGCTTCATCGAACTATTAATAAAAATAGTAATGGTACCAAAAAGTTTTCACCAAGTCTCTGTCGGATATTTTCAGTTAATTTCGAATCGAAACTCAGAGTTTTTCTCTAATTTCAATCATTTACCCCTTGCTCCACTTTCTTTGTATTACCAAAAAAATTTAAAATTTAAAACAGCTGCTTTTGGGTGTTTCTATTTCTCTTTCAGTTAATATATTTTACAATCATATTGGCAGCTCGTATAAACCCATAAGTTTTGACTGTTTTATAATCAGACACCCTGTAGAACTTAAAGGCGAGCTGTAGAGGGTGCCGTGTTAAAAACAGCTTTGATGTGGCCACAATAGTCCGGTGTCAATTTCCAGAATTATCTGTACCCAAAAAAATCACTGTTATTCGACTACAAATCGATCATAGGAAAGGATTTCTGGGAGAAAATAACCACGGTAAAACTCCGTCGAGACAATACCATTTAAGACGCTTTCCTGGTTGATCAATGAATGGCAAACTCACGTTGGTTATTTTTTTACATTACAGATTTGCACCTAATTCCTCATCCAAAGTAAATCCCTCAGATCAGGATATTAGCAAAGTGGTCAATCAAAAGTAAACAAAAAAAAATAAGTTCAGCGGTACTTGAGATATATGGAGGAGAAAATTGCACCTAAAATTACTGTTTTGAACTCCATACATTTCATTACTCTTGTGTGTACTGTAATTTTAAAATTTCAGGAATTCGAAATGATCAGTATTGAATTTATCGAAAATATTCCAGTGGTATTTGAATTGAACTACCTCTCATAATTAGAGTTAATGATAAAAAGGCAAAAAAAGGATTCATATGTCGGAATGTATGGCCATTTTTCGCATTCCTCGGAACGAGCATAGAACATTCGAAATAGAAATGCATTCAAAATATTCAGTCACGGATTAAATATAGCAGGACTTGTTTTTTTCCACGAAATCGAGCTTTCTATTTTGGAATATATTTTTTCATACAGCAAAAGAATAAGGAATGAGCTCATTCGGGGAAAAAAAATAACGATCATTTTAATAAACAATTAGCTGCAAGCGGCTTGCAATTTTCATCTGAACATACTCTTCAGAATAAAATTTCAATAATCAGGTTTGGAATCCTTAGGAAAAATAAATATCTTTTTTTCCTTTCACCCTTGAAATATTTTCAGGAAAAGAAAGCGTTCGAAGATGTATCTGAAATAAAACAAGAAAAATATTGCTTTTTGATTTTCTTATTGAAAAATTAAAAAATCACAACTCTTTTCATTCTCAACGAAGGTTTCGATTGTTCATTATGATATGTTTTGAAATGAATACTTCCTATCCTAGTCTAGACAATAAGATGAATCATAATACATGATAAACACTTGCCTGAAACCATTTTTATCTCTCCATTGAATTTATCCTTAACCCCTATTCATTTCTGATTCTACATTCTGAACATGATTCTTCATATGCATTACCTTAATGAGAAACATAAAATATTGAATTGAAAGAGTCAAAAGAAAGGAACAAAGTAGAAATGGTATCGAATTTGCAGCGTTTTTATCTCTAGTACTCGTGAAATATTAATAGAACGTCGAGAATGAATATATCAAATAAATATTCTAGGTAGGTAACTCCAGAGAGGAGAATGTTGAAATTTTTTTTCTATTTCTCGAAAGGAAGTAAACGTTCTTCCCTTGAGGGTATCCATTTTT
Source organism: Harmonia axyridis (assembly GCF_914767665.1). Classification (NCBI taxonomy): domain Eukaryota; kingdom Metazoa; phylum Arthropoda; class Insecta; order Coleoptera; family Coccinellidae; genus Harmonia; species Harmonia axyridis. The sequence goes on from NC_059508.1 coordinate 8,131,795, forward strand.
ATTTCATTCTGTATGCATATCAAACAAGTAAATATGTCAGTCTCTGGGATTTATACTTCGTCCACAGTATTCCCCTTTCCACATAACGAAAAGGAGAAATTGAAACCTGACTTCGAAAATATCACGTATCGCAACTCTGGCACTACCTTTTGAAGTTATAGAAAATGAATAATTTTTAAAATTTTGGAATCAATTATTATTATAGAAATTATAGGTTCTACCTTGAAAATCTTGAGTTTTGATGAATTCGAGTTGTCCAAGTTCTGAAGAAAAACTTTTTCTGCAAAAAAAATCAAAAAAATGTGAGTCCTCGTCGTCACCATTTTTTTCAGCACAAAATTATACTTTGTTTTTCATAAACGTCTAATAGGTCATTGCAGTGAATAACCCTGTATAATCTACAATATATTATATGGTAACTTTTGATGTAGTTGATAGTTCGATGGAAATGATGTTAATTCGTATGTATAATAATTTCAAATTTCATGAATCTGAAATTAACGAGATACGTTCTTAAATGATTCACATTTCACGAGTTCGAGCTTTAATTTTTTTTTTAGGATTGTCCATCAGATTTGGTCATTTTACAACATATGTATAGTATTTGTACAAGTTGATCCACAGAAGGAGATAGAATTTTCATTCGATTTTTAATCCATCATGGATCGAGTTCATGCGTTTGAATTTCTATGAAATGAAAGGGTTTTTCAACTATCAAACATAAAATAGACACCGCTTCGATGTATGATAGTACCATGATTGTTCTAATTTTAAAGCCGATACCTCATTCAATTGAATTATTTAAGAGTATAATACACGACGACTTTTGTATTAGGCCAATTGAAAAGTCCCCGGTCTAATGCACAGACGGCAGTGTATTAAATCCATATGATTTTTAGTTAGTACCAATCTTCAAACGATATGTGTCAATATTTGACAGCAGTCCGACTTTAAATTTGTGAGATATTGCGTTGTGAGTGTAGCTACTTTTGTTATTTGAAGAAAGATGGAAAAAAATGATAAAATATTGCTTTTTGAAGGGAAAGAATACAGTTGAAGCAAAATATTGGCTTGATGAAGAGTTTCCGGGGTCTGCACCAGGAAAATCAACCATCATTGATTGGTAGGCTGACTTAAAACGTGGTGAAATGAGCATCGAAGACGGCGAAGGCAGTGGACGCCCAAAAGAATCTGTCAATGACGAATAAATAAGTTCATAAAATAATTTTGAATGACCGTAAAGTGAAGTTGATCGAGATAGCAGACATTGTGAAGATATCATCTGATGGTGTACATCATATCATTCACGAATATTTGTACATGAGAAAGCTGTGTGCAAAATGGGTGCCGCGCGAGCTCACAATCGATCAAAAGCAACAACGTGTTTATGATTCTGAGCAGTGCTTGAAGCTGTTTAAGTGCAGTAAACCTGAATTTTTGCGTTGATATGTGACAATGGATGAAACATGGCTACATCATTTCACTCCGGAGTTCAATCGACAGTCAGATGAGTGGACTGCACACGATGAAGCTAATACAAAGCAATGAAAAACACAACAGTCAGCTGGCAAAGTTATGGAATCAGTATTCTGGGATGCGCAAGGTATAATAGTCATTGATTACCTCCGAAAGGGCCAGACCATCAACAGTTATTATTATATAGCGTTATTGGGTCGTTTAAAGGATGAAATCGTTAAAAAACGGCCCCATTTGAAGAAAAAAATGTGCTGTTTCATCAAGACAATGTGGCGTGTCACAAATCAATGAATGCAAAATTGCATAAATTGGGCTTCGAATTGCTTTTGCATCCACCGTATTCGCCAGATCTGGCCCCCAGCCACTTTTTCCTGTTCTCAGACCTCAAAAGAATGCTAGCTGGAAAGAAATTTAGCGCCAATGAAGAAGTAATCGTCGAAACTGAGGCCTATTTTGAAGCGAAAGACAAATCGTACTACAAAAATGGTATCGAAAAGTTGTAAGATCGCTATAATCGCTGTATCGCCCTCGAAGGCAACTATGTTGTAATGAAATCGAATTTTGCCAAAAAAAATTGTTTTACTGAGGAAGACCGGAGACTTTTCAATTGGCCTGTTATGATCAAGGTAAAATGTTAGACAGATTATCTTCGAATATTAAGTTTGTATCAAAAGCATTTGCTGTTTCATCTCAAGCGAAGAAGATGATTTGTAGAATTAACGGATCACCTACATTCAATACGGTAGAACCGAGGGATGGGGACAAAGTAAATTAGTAAGCGGGATCAAGTTTCTTCTCTAGCTAGACGCCGTGTTCACAGTGATTTTGCTTTATCTCATTCACCGAGGATGTCCTTTGTAAGCAATTGTTTAATTATATCAGTATGCCGAGCCACATTAGCGGCGTACAGAGGGGACAGATAAAATGAAACCCCATACTGAACGGATGTTTCAAGGAAACACAGGCGCCATTGTAGTCAGGACAAAGGACGTTCAAAATGAGGAAGAGACGAACATAATCGAATAGTTTATGCATGATAGCAAAATGCGGAGTTTGTGTTGGCCAAATGTGAAATATGAGAAATGCTCAATGAGCAGCAAAAATAGTGGAGGTAGATTCTAAACAGAGTGATGGCAGAACTGTCAGAACTTCCAAATGGACATTTGGATACTGAAACAACGATGGAATATTGTTGCGTTATTCATCAACCTTATGTGGAGTTAGGAAGCCCTAAAATAGGACGTTATACAGGGTCTTGCAACAGTGGCAAGGAGCTGCATATCTCTACTTGAGAAAGGAATAGGAATCTTATTTTTTATGAGATTACTTGAACCACATAACACATATACTCTTGGTCACAAAGAGTGAAGAAGAATTTTTCCAGTCTGTTTTTTTTCTTCATATAAATATACCTACTTCATACAACCCCTGTAGAATTATGCCAATATCAAGAAGGTGAAATAAAACTTCCTGATGAAAAGAGATTAGATCTTAGACGTCGATCTTGAACTTCATTTGTGCACCTTCGATGTCCGGTGCCTACTCTTCTTCTATTTTGGGCATATCTAACCTCGTTTGACAACATCCTATAACAGTAGTTTCAAATTCATTTAGCTGGCGATTAATCCCGCGTAAACGTGCTCTAGGCATTTTAACAAGAACTAAACATCGACTTAGGATCTCCTCGAACAGCTGGTTTGTTGTAAATTTAAAAAACTTGCATTAAACTTTCACGATTTTATTCCCAAATTCAATCATTCACTACTTGCTATACTATCTATGTCTAACCAAAATAAATTTAGAATTTAAACAGCTCCTTCTGGGTGTTGCAGATTCTTTGTCAGTAAGCATAAATCTTTACCATCCCGATATACCTGAAGAATCATCCCTCTTTTTTTCCATTTGTGTAGTGCTATTTATTTTAGTCTGATGTTCACAGATGCGAAACGTATAAAAAGTATTTAGACATGTCGGTCGAACGGAAAAACCGCAGCAATTCGAAACCAACAATAGAAATATCCATTTTATGTCTCCCTACCGGAAAATTTAAAGAGAAAGCCAGATGAACCTCTGTTGATGAACACAGGACATGCAAATGTAGCGGATATACAGGAGTCCCAATATATCCTTGACCATGTGTCGTGAAATACAAAATGACTATTCCAAACTTTTTGCAAATTATCAAGCTGATCACATCATCCGAATATTAGAAAATGAAAGAATAATATTATGGAAGAGATACCCGATATTTTCATGATTACAAATGCGATCAGCTTTAGATTTTGCATGTATTTATATAGAGAATAGCAATTTCAAGCTTTCTACGATATTTCATACTGATTTCGTTATAATTATAATAAAAAAAATCAATGAAGATATCGAAAAAAATGGAGAAAACCCTGACGTGAAATCGGGAGCTTTTGTTTTCTCGTCATTCATGCACCAATTGACCCTTTGAGTTCACACATATACCTATATTGAGGTATGTGGTGTCCAATTAGTGATTGAAACAAAAGCCCCTGAATTCGCACCAGTGATTTCCTCATTTTTTGCTCAGTCATCGAAATAAAAATGGAAAATCCCCAATTGACTTGAATGAAAGGAATTTCTAGAATGAATACAAAATATTTTCCAAACGCAAAATAATTGCCTGTTCATTTCAATAGTGACGATTTTAATAGAGCACATATATGGATTCATATTAGGAATTAAGTCATACACATCAAATGTAACCACAACCAATTCATCACTAATTGAAGTTCGATTAACGGAAAAAAAACAATGGTATAAAACTTTTGGAATAAATATTTCATTTCGCGAAATTGAATTCGAATATTCGGGAAATAGATATTATGGATTCATGTTATTCATTCAAATTATCAGCAATCCTCATGGGTAACGCCTATGTAGAATGATAATTCATCAATAGATATAAATAAAACGTAATATTTGATTGAGCATGGAATTAATTTTGGGTTTAATAAAATATCATGGGAGCCATTAAAAAAGAACTTATGGATTTTATTCAGCAATAAAGGAAGTAAAACTTTTGAATATCCAACACAGTCAGTCCCAAAAAATACATTAGACACTTCAATATCAGACTAGCTTATCGAAAATCACTTGAGATACAAATTGGAATAGAAAGGAGGGTAAATACAGTTACCAGGAACTTCTATACAAGATATAACCGATTCGCTTTTTATGAAAACTATCGCAATTTTGGATTCTGATATTGCATTATTTTGAATTGAAAACTCTCGGAAATAATTTTTTGGATGCTTCATTTCAGTCGTTCGAAGAATTGATTTTATAGATCGCGTGTTCCTAGTTACTTTATATTTACCCCAACAGAGATTCCCACAAAATTATTTCACCGATTAATTACACTAGACAGTTTGCTTACTGTATTTCACCAAATGCATTATCAATGGCCCGTCGAGTATCGACAAGTTTCTTGACGAGTTTAGGTGAAGGATTCACATTTCTGCTGAGGATATACATCGTGACATCTCTCACTCTTTTTCCCCTTCTGTAAACTGATTCCACTCTCTTTGGATTGGGATTGTTACTAGACATCAGACATTTCGGTCCCTTAACCAACCTCCTATACCTTTCCTTAACATCTGCTGGTCTGCGTCGAAATCTAATGGCAAGTTTCTCCCATGGGCTCATGAAAGTCTCTATGTCACCCCACAGCCTTATCATCTTGTCCTCCAACTTGGACCAGTATCCCAACTTGAATGGAAAATATCGAACATGATTCTCGAACCGCCTCTTCAAAATTTTCTTCGACCTAGTTCTCAGGAAACACTTTTCGACATAGTCGAAATCACCACCGGATAATGAATAGTTCACCCAAAGGTATACGTCTTCGTATTCGGAAAAATGTCGGCTTCTCATTTTACAGGCTAATGGTTCAAAGAAGACTAGCGTTCAAATGTGATTTTATGAATAAGTGCGTGCAATAATATAGCAATTCACCTGATATCTAAGCCATTCAATTCTTCAATCGAGTCTTTGATAACTTTTCAATGAATACATGTAATCTGCGTATTACAAAGGTAATCACAATTATTTTGTCTTCAATCGAATTGATAATGATATAATAGAAACATTTCTTCGAACGAATGTTCACTATCAGTGCATGGAAATCAAGAAATCGACATCTTTATTGAATTCTTTCAACAACCTTCATTCAAAATTCTGAAAAACCGAATAGAATTCCAGATTGTTGCTTTTCAAACCCCTATTATAATAACTTTTTATGATCTACACTGGATTAGTCCCATGAAAGAATATATGTAAAGGCTGTTTTTCTTAGTGCTATAGAACTTTAAATTGCAATAAAACAACGATGGATTATTCGATTGACATGAATTTTATTTATCCGCAAGATAATCTTGTGGCATTACATTTTGAATATGATTTCTGGCATATGACCGCCATGGCTGGCTCGGATGTAGTCCAATCTGGACGTCCAATTTTCGATGACTTTTTCCAACATTTGTGCGAATGTTCTCTTCCAAATGGTCAAGGGTTTGTGGCTTATCCTCATAGACCAATGACTTTACATAGTCCCACAAGAAAGTAGTCTAGCGGTGTTAAATCACAAGATCTTGGAGGCCAATTCACAGGTCCAAAACGTGAAATTAGGCGGTCACCAAACGTGTCTTTCAATAAATCGATTGTGGCAGGAGCTGTGTGACATGTTGCGCCGTCTTGTTGGAACCACAGCTCCTGGACATCATGGTTGTTCAATTCAGGAATTAAAAAGTTAGTAATCATGGCTCTATACCGATCACCATTGACTGTAACGTTCTGGCCATCATCGTTTTTGAAGAAGTACGGATCAATGTTTCCACCAGCCCATGAAGCGCACCAAACAGTCAGTTTTTCTGGATATAACGGTGTTTCGACATACATTTGAGGATAAGCTTCACTCCAAATGCGGCTGTTTTGTTTGTTGACGTAGCCATTCAACCAGAAGTAAGCTTCATCGCTAAACAAAATAAATTGGACGTAGTGCGCGATACGTATTCCGCACAGAACCATTATTTTCGAAATAAAATTGCACTATTTGCAAGCGTTGTTCAGGCGTGAGTATATTCAGGATGATTTTCCATACCAAACTGAGAATAAATCACTTGACAGCTATTAAATCGGTCGCCATCTTGAACAGTAATGCCAACTTAAAGTTATATACCTCGAAAAAAAACACCCGTTATATTCACCACTCTGATTCCATTACAATCGACATTTCCTAGCAAAGCTTATCTCAATAAATGTTTTCTGAACTGAAAATTCCACAGGTTTCTGGTATTCTTTCATTCAGTTACTTTTTCCGGCAATTAAAAAGTTCAGTCTTCAGAAAAGAAGAGCCTCTATTCTGGACAGTAGAATAGAATTGAGTGACATTAAGTAATTCAGGAATTAAATAGCCATAATTTTCATACTGAAAACTTATCGAAAACAATTTACTCAACAGTCGATACAGCAGAATTCAACAGAACATGAATAAAATGCTTGTTCAAACTAGAGCTTGAAGTAAACTCTAATGAAAAATTCAAGGTAATCATTTGAAAAAAATAACAATATCACAGCTTTGAAGTATAATATGAATATGAGATTGGGAAGCAGAAGGATATTAATAAAAATAAAGTAATATAGAGATAAATCTATGGCAGAAACGAAAACTAAATATATATTACGAAGAATAAGATTCTTCTAAACCTCTTCGAAGGATATTTTACAGGAAAAAAAACGTAAAGACCTAGATGAATTGCTGCAAGTATGAAGAAGGCTTTAGAAGATTTTAATGATGACTGACTCGACCCTGAAGTATTTTTGAGAAAATATTCACCGCAATACTTGGTGCGCATGTAGGTATAGACTTTAATTTCATATTGTTGACACTTCACAAGTGACAGGAAGATAGAATCGACCATCTCAGTAGCTTTATATGAGATTGATAAACTCAATGAGAAGCGTATCCTGGAAGATATTTCGGACGTGAATATGTGTCATCTTTTGGTAACTTACATCACTAAACAGACTAGCTTGAACATACATGGAGTGACTGGAGTTTTGTGTCTGTTGAAGTTTGATGATTAATTACTCACTTTGTCCCTAGAGAAAAGAGGTACTTATCAGAAACCAACACTGGAGCTCTTTATCATCGTTATTCTGCAGAGAAATGCGGTAATTCGCTCCCCATTTTGGCGTTTGTATGAGTAAGTGTCTACCCACATTATTTCCTTATTATCATCCCTTTAAATACACATAATGTTTCATATGATATAATCTGCAAAAAAATTCTCCCGTTCTCGTTAGAGCTTGAAATTAGATTTTGTTTTCACTGTAACAAAACATGTGGGGATTGATGTAACCTTCTAAAGGCAATCTCTCAGAATGAACTTAGGAACGTGAATTTACTGCAATGTTCATTGAAATCGAAATGTGTCATGTGATACGAACTTCATTCAAAGAATATATTATATACCTATATGAAAAAGATTGACGAATTGGTTCTTGAAATTAATCATCCAACGCCTAGGAACTTAAAAATTTTGATTGTATCATTTGCTGCAATTCATAGAGGCACTATGCTTTCTCGTCCAAAAAAAATCAGCACTCCACAGTATGTTATTTGTTGACATTAATACCTCGCGATAAATTCCAATTCACATATGCGCAACGCACGTCATATATTTTAAAAAGCTGAGATTCGTATAGGATCATTCATATTGCAACTATATGACCCATATCAAATTTTATGAACATCGTACCAGTTGATCACGAAATATTGAGGGAATTTAACGTTTCCGTATGAACAAGGCGTAACATATATCCGAAGGAGTTCAAATTCTCTCATCAGAATCATCAGTAGAAAGAAATCCTCCAAGAGCTGTCAATTTCACAATATCATGAATTCCAGATTTCATACAAAAAAAGGGCGAAGAGAATTGCGTTTTCCCATTTTTAAAATTATCTAAGTACGTTAGTTAGAATTTAGAAGGAATTGATCTCCTTGAACTTGAACTTACTTCTTATAATTAAATTTCTGAGTACTCACCGATGGGTTTATTCCTTAATGTAAAAGAGCTTTTCGTCTTCGATTCATTTTCCTAGAACTTCCTAGCAATTGACGAGACATCATGAATCTATAACAGAAAATATTAAGTATCAACACCATTTAATAATTCATAATCTCAAATGGAACTTGCATAAAATACCTTCCAAATAACTATACGGAGAAAAATCTATTGATTCACTTGAATCTCGTATTTTTGCAAGTCAGTCTCATAGACTAATAATAATTCAAGTCACCAACAATCATTGATTGGTAGTCACAGTTTTGGAATTTCTTCAATCTATGATCAAGAGTAACTAGAATAGTGAAAATTTAATACCGTGGAAAACATACAACACTGTGGTTGAATTTCTGTGATATGTCATCGAATGATTCAATTATTAAAAAGGAAGTATAAAATCATTTGTTCAGTAACCGAATCGTTTGATCGCAATAGATTTGAATAAAATGTCTGTAATTGCTGGCGTGTCCAAGTCCAAGTCCTTCTGATCTGATTGGGAGCTGTTTCAGTTATCAGCCCTGTTACATTTGATTTGATAAGGATAAGGATAAAGATCCTAGGTATTGGAATAATTTTCCGAAGTGTTGATATATTTCACCTAATTGCATTCTATTGCTACAATTATTGCATCACCTGATATACAGGGTATAGTAAGAAATATAAACTCTACTGAATTTCCCTCCATTCGTGTAATAAGCGGAAATATTATATTATTTGCGACCACGAGAGCAATTGTATTAGTTGATATACAGGATGTGATATGAAATATAGAGAGGACGTCGACAGAATTAGACTACATTTATGCATTTTACAACTAAGGTACTTTCAAGGGTACCTACTATAATATCAATAATAGTATCGTTTTCGGCCATCTCGTTACCTATACAGAGTGTGATAGGAAATATAACGGGATTTGTAAACATCAATAGATGTGAGTACATATGGAAATGGAGTGTTTTTCAGATTATGAGATTTCATGTAGTGAATATTGAGCATCATAGGCAGAAAAAAATGACATTCAAGTTGGGTAAATGAATCAGATTGCGAAATCATTTATTTAGAGCAGCAAATAACAGACACCACCTAGCTGTGATAATTTCTGATGTTCAATAGAAGTGGAACTAAAGCAGGAAGAATTTATTCCGTCGAAACGACTTCGTTAAAACTTCTTGTATGTTTTCACCAACTACAATTTACTTCAATATCTAAGTCCCGTTTCTTTAATTAACATTTCTTGTTCGTTATAATCCCTAGAAAGCAGGAGTGGCAGAAGATGATTTGTTTTTGTAATTTACACAATTATTTCAGATAGATCAAGAAGTATTGTTCTTTGAGGATTGAGTATTCATCAAAAAGCATTTGCTTGAAGAAAAAAATTAACTCGAGCGGAAAATTCTAAAGAAATTTTCTACCCTTAATCTGAATTTATTTTATTTTGGAGGTATAAAGATCAATGAGAGAAGATTTCTTGGATAATTTCAAGAAAAAAGTGCTATAAACATGGGACCGTGATACAGGGTGTGTCTTGTAGTGCTGTCTTTTGGTGATGATTATACTAGTTAATAGAATCTTTATTAATATTCGCTACGAATTGGGTAAATAAGTACCAAACGTATAATTAATTCATTTATTACATCTTACTAATTGAACCTCTATAATAATTTGGATTTTCCTGAGGATTACTAGAGATTTGTTCAACGTTCTTTGTCGAAATCAGTAGCAGATACAACGAAACTAAATAAATAAATAAATTGAAATATCTTTATGTTTATAGGTCATTTTTTTCCTATAATGATGCAAGGATTCTGTCATTTTCGTTTGTACCTCCAATTTAGGAACACCCTGTATATTCCTCAGTTCAAATGTTTGGGCTCACTGTAAATGATCTGATCCAATGATTGAGTGGTCTCCATTGATTGATTTAAAATTTATGAATTGCCCAAGCTGCACACTCTATCTATAATTTCTTTTCCTCTGTTCCTGCACTCAACTCGTAATCATTTGGCCTTACCCCTATTGAATAAAAGAAGTATCCGTCATATAAGGGTTGTTGCTGAGATGAATATAAAACCTACCATCAGAGAAACCAGGACAATAGGTGGGGATGGTTTAGGTTTGCAATATGAATTATATCGATCCTTATTTTTGCAGTCTGATGTTTTCCTATGTCTTACCGTATGTTTTATTCAAAAGTTCGTATCCATCACTCTGCAGAAACGAATAACGACCATCAGGATTACATTCGGGTGCTGAATTACAGCCAAAGGTTCTCGATGTGGAGAGTGAATCTTAATATGTCTGGCTCATGATTTGTTTGTGAGAGCAGACTGGTTTTTATGTCGGATGAAGAGCCGAAAACGAATTCCGACACTTAAAACTTCGAACAACTCGTTCATACAGAATGAACAAACTTTGAATTTCCATATTGACATTCGAAAGTGAACAGCAACATCACAATTGCTTCAATAATCGCGAAACAACAATGTATGTATATTGTACAGGTTTATATTATATTCTGAACAATAAGAGAAGGTAAACACCCTCGTACGCTTATCGAATTATGATAATTTTCAGTTCACAAGTTGAAAGTACGAATAAAATAATAAATCATTGAACTCGCCAGAGCAACAAAAATTGAGCAAAACTCAATTTCAAATATCGACAAGAAAAGACTCTCCTATGACACACAAAAACGATAATTCAGAAATAGCGAAAGAGTTGAAAACTAAAAAAGGGTAAAGATGTTAGTAGTAGGGATTCTAGACTTGGCTTGATATTCAAGATACATAGCTTGAGCACGACTTGAAATCAACTCAAATTCAAGTCAAATATGTAATAGTTTTTCGATTTCAAGTCAAGTATTCATTCATTAGGTACTTGATTTAATATTAAAAAGCTACTACTTGACTTGTGACTTAAACTTAAGTTGGCTTCAAGTCAAGTTAACTCAAGTTCAAGTCAAATATGTAATAGTTTTTCAATGTCAAGTATTTATTCATTATGTACTTGATTCAATATTAAAAAACTACTAATGTCTTGGCTTCAAGTCAAGCTCAAGTCAAGTATCATGAATATCAAATCAAGTAGCTTGAATATCAAGCCAAGCCCTAGATGTATCAATTAGTAGTTAGTAGTCAAATAGATTCCCGAAATCTCAAAAACGTCGTAGGTCATGTTCTTCGAAGTCCCACACCTTTCATAAGGTACTTCACTAATGAGTATTTCCCCTGCTCAATAAAAAAAGACGTGCAGGGTATATAAGGCAGGGACCACTGACTTACTTTCGATTTATTCAGTTATCACGGGATGAAACATCGTAATCCGTTAATAGAGTGATGGATGAGATAGAACCCTTTGCAAAAACACAATAGGAATTATGATAAATTCAAAAGACCTTTCAAAAACTCGATAAATAAATGTGGAAATTCAAGTTCCTCATGATGAAATAACTCCTCAATAATCATCGAAATCAGAAACACGTAAATGAAATGGTATTCTCGAAACTTGAAGGACCTTGATAAATTTAGAAAAATGTTCGTTCCAGGACCACTTTCATGATACCGTGTTGATAGTAGAGGATAAATACATATGTTCCTCGTTTGTTGTAAATTATTACTGGAAAAGACATCAATTTCAATCAAGTTGAAATAACTGTTATTAACGATTTCCGAAATTCAGAAATGTGCGGTATTCTTCTCCAAACTAGTCCCAAGACAAGTGGGATTCATGCTTTCGCATTGGGGCTTGGTAAAACAACGCCTCAAACCGGAAATATGTCGAAGTCATGCAAACGAATGGGTAGTTTCTATTTGGCCTGATTGATTCGCAATCAGGGTATATACGGAAGGGCAGCCAACCACACGGCCGTGGGTGAAACTGAAACGAACTGCAGGAAATGGCCAGGATGAGGGATCGAAACAATTCAAATCAATCAATGACTAATTATAACTCATCATCCGAAAGGAAATCAGATCCAGTTCTAATAACTTTGCTCATTAAACATGACGGAATTGTGGCTATCCATGTATTTATTCTGAACGTTTTCGTTATCCCATTATCAGATTTTGAACCAGGAAGCTAATGGGACAGTCACCAACCACATTAATGATCAGATAGTTGAGGTTAGATATATGAAATCATGCACATTAAATGCAGATCAATATTGGCATTCCTTGAATAAATTTTGAGTCGCTAGTTCTCGTACATTTACATACACACATCGTCAAAAGTCTTGGCCCGCTAGGCCAAGGCTGCCCAATACGCCTAGGCATTATTGAAATTTTCTGGCATATCGTTCCATTGTTCCTGAAGGGCTAAACTCAATTCCTGAAAAATGGGTGGGTTTTGGCGATTGGGATATTGCTATCCCTAAGTAATCCCATACATGCTCAATTGGATTCATGTCTCGTGAGTTTGCTGGCCAGTTCATTCTCTGGATATTGTTCTCTTGAAGAATGTTTTGAACCCTTCTTGTGCGGTGAATTGTGGCGTTATCATCCTGATAAATGAAACTACCCCCAAATTCGTTTCGCAGATTAACAATGATTGGTTCAATGATGTTTTCCACTTATATGGCACCAGTCATTGTTAATTCAACGATAACAAGAGGGATACAGCGAACATTATACCCCCGCAGCAAATTCTTGATCCGCCTTGAAATGGCACTTCCCGGGCGAAATTGAGTATCTCTAGTCTGTCTAGACCTCTCCAAACCCTTTTTCATCGACCATCACTTTGTAAACAAAATCCTGACTCGTCCGGAAAATGTACGTTGCGCCATTGTGGCAAAAGCTGGTCTTGGTGGTGTTCTGCTCATTGCCGACGGGTAGCTCAATATCCAGGTGATAGCCGAGGTACTCTTAAAGGTCTTTTTGCCCTTAATTTCGAGAAATGAAACCTTCTCCTTAGGCAACTGGTTGAGACCATCCTTCTATAGGTCTTCAAAAAATTACTTCGAAGAGCTGTTATACATAGATACCGTTCGGTTCTTTCGGAAAAATTTGAGATATGATGGTCTTCTCTTGCAGATGGTACTCTGGGTTGACCAGGCTCCGGGCAACGTTGCCGATTTCCAGAAAAAAGGCTACTGTGCGCCTTACTGAATCCGAGGAATATTCAAACGTTGCGCAATCTGGTGGTTCGACAAAACTTCCTGATGTAGGGCTACTACTCTTGACCCTATAAAACTGAGAAATTGAATGTCTCGGCATTTTCGACGGAATATTCTCAATATTACAAATCTCGTTATTCGCTGAAAACTGATTAACCTTGAATACAACTGTTTTCCCCCAAACAAAAAACATTTATTACTGGTTTATTGTTTTCATTCAAGTGATAAGATAGTGAAGATTGACAAAAAATTGTTAGTTTACGTTCAACAAGTTGAGAATCGTTAGTGGAGGACAAAACTCTTGACGATATGTGTATATTTCAATCTGTGTATTTTGTTTAATATGTGTATATTTTCAATCTTCTTAGAATGTTTGTCGTTTCAGTTTTCCTACTATTAGCAATAGATGTGTTGAAAGTATCACATCATATTTTTCAGGGCATGCTATACACCAAGAAAATTTCATTGCAGTTTTGTATACAGAAGACTAAATCTAATATACATGCGAAATTTCGTGAAAAAATCACATGAATACCAATTTGAAGAAGTGCGCAAACTACTCAATTGAGTTTACTCATTTTTCGTCATGGTCTGATACCCTTATAAGTATTTATAATTTTTTTCAGGAGAAAGGCCAGCAGCAATGCAAACGGGTTCTGCTGGGTTATCAAACAGCTCATTGAACATTATCATCCTCATGGTTCTATCTTATATTTGCTCTTCATGGTATCTCGATATCTCCGATAGCACAAGCCTGAGTTTCCTGTCTTCAGTGGGTAGGTAGCTACCAGCAGACATGGTGAGTAGTCCACATTGCTAATTTGCAACCTGAAGAGCTTGATCAGTACTGAAGAAGATGTTTTTTGTATATAAAACTGGGGATGTATTATCTCAACGTCTTGGTAGATGACCTGTTATGTGTAAATACATTTGTTTGAAGTGTTTTGTATATGTTCGATTGCGAGGAAATGTAAGATGTGTGATATGTAGGAGAATAAGAACTGTTGCATATGTCAGGGGCAATAAGATTTGAAAGTTGAAATGTCAATTTTGTAAAGAGTTTATTTTAAAAGTGTTAGGCGATCATTTGTGAAGAATTGAGAAGATACAATGGAAGTATATTTATTGTTAATTGTTAGTCATATATAGAACACTTCGATCATCGATATACGTTGATCACATTAAACTCACGAACTTATAAGTGTAAATATCCATTGGTAATCTAATATTAGCTACACTTCAATCATATGAATTCATAAGTTGTTTGATTAAATGTAGAATTCACTTGAAATGAAATGATAACTATCATTACCGAATTAACCTGTCTCCTTAGAAGTGAATAATATTTCCATTCACAAATCACAATCTTTCCTATGTTCCCTAAAACTGTCAAGGTTCATACTCGATTTGGTTGAAGTTGTCATAAGAAACGGACGTTTTTTTCTCGACGATTGAATTTGTAATAGGTACTTATTGTTAACTTTTTACGTGAAAGTTTTTCACCTGTTCAGATTTAAACTGTAGTTATATTGTGGAGTAATATCGCAATTGTTCTAATGATGAACAAGTCTGAAAAGCATAACGTTCTGGTTCAATAGGGGTCAATTCCATCGTTTGTTAGCGAACCAACCAGGCCTATAGTCCCTTTTGACACCCTGTTCCCTTTTGTTGGAAACGAAAATACAATATGGAGTTATCTGAACACCATAAATATTCGGCTAGAAACAAATTTCGTAGAATCCGAGAGAGCGGAATATTCGCGGATGGATTTTTTGCAAAGTGTACCACTGACAGTCGCATTGGGCAACTGCACGAATTGAAAATCCCCCGAAGATTAGAACGTTAACGAAATAACATCCGTGGATTAACGTATTTCAGAATCGTTTATGTGAGATTCCGAAAAAAGTCGCTTTCCCCAAAAAACGTATAATCCGTGATTGGCAGTTGCGGTAAGAAGTAGCGAAAGGAATTACAAGCCAAAGAAAGGAGCGAATCCTGATACTGGTAGATTTGGCGATACCGCAAATATAGCGCTCGTTGAATCACACCGAATTGGAACTGACACTTAGGGGAAACCTTCATAGTGTCATCCAGAGTGAGACAGTTTGGCAATGCGGGCACATGAAACTTTCAGAAATGTATGTTGGATTATCGATTATCGTAAACATCCCTTGATATGGATTCCTAGAAGTTCATCAAAAAGAGGGAGTATTCTAAATATTAGCAGAAATAAAGGAATGCCGGTTCTTGAAATTGTAACCACACTTTAATGGTTGAGACTGTTAAGTTTTGGAAGAATTACTGGGGGAGACTATCTTTTCACAGACATTGTTGTGATAAAAATCCATATATTTGAAAACTATTGAAAACAGTTTGTGCAATTGTCCAGTGCATTATTTCTTCAATTACTTAGTATAGATAATTAATTGAAATTGACACTTGAGGAAAACCTTCATAGTGGAACAGTCATCCAGAGTGAGACAGTTTGGCAATGCGGGCACATGAAACTGTCAGAAATAATTCCTAGATTCCTAGAAAAAGGAGGAATATTCTAAATATTACCAGAAAAAAGTACTGCCCTTTCTTGAGATTGTAACCATACTCTAATGGTTTACACTTTCTTTATTGCATTTCCGGATGAGACTTCTATTTCACAGACATTGTTGTAATAAAATTCCATAGATTTGAAAACTGTTGAAAACAGGATGTGCGATTGTTCAGTGTGAGTATGTATGTGTATGTAGTTTCTTGCCCTTCGAAAGTAATGCGAGATTCATTTTTTCCCATGATTCCTGGGACCATGCAAACCGAATTAAGATAAATTTCAAAGCCAAAAATTTTCCAAAAATCATGATAATCGAATATAATAATATATAATACGCAATAATCGATCGAACACAGAAAGGGAGACAATGGTGATATCCAGTTCAAATCATGGCTTATATAAGCGTTCGAAGGGACACACAATGGGGAACATCACAGATCAGGAAATTAATTACAACAAGTGAACAATTACGAAGTCAATGCTTGCATAAAGGAAGCGCATTGTCTCAAGCTATGCGAATTGTTCCTTGAACAATGCGATATAGTTCGCTATAAAGTAATTGAACTCGATATACATTACCGTTGTACGGTCAAATGGAATTTTACGATAATATTAGTATTGAATTAATAATCGAATAGGCAAGAAACTTTTCCGGACTTTATACCGTGAGGAAAAGGTCCTTTACTGGTACTTGAGAAACAAGACCCCAAATACTGTTAATCGACACTTTAACTTTAGAATAAATCTCACGCGATGATGCGAAATGATACAGCTATCGCCATCTGACAGACAACTGGATAAGCAAAGCGGGAAATAGAACGGCCATAAATAAACCTTTAATTCCATCGTGTAGTAACATTGAAGAATCTCGCAGTCGTTGTTTCTCATTTTTCATTCGATTTCATCTGCTTTTTCGCCATTGTTTTTTCTCGTTCTCCTGGTATAATCTATTTCCAACATAAGGTCCTATGGGAATAACATTATTTGCTACTATTCATCTGAAGGAATGTGCAGCAACCTCCCAAGTATTTCCTGCCAAATCAAACAATTTGTCTTTTCTTTCGTCATATTGATGAACATGTGTATCATTCATCAATTGGAACGTATAAAAGAGAACATCGATCAATAGAGACAGAAAATATAAGGGCAATACACAATCGAATGGACAAACAAAACGACATCTATTTCCTATTAACTTGATTGAACTGCTGAGGAGGAAATGGAAGAAGTAGAGAATTCAACAAATAAACCCCTAACATGCCAGGAAGTTTTGCTTAAAATCAAAACGCAATGCATACCGAGTGGCCTACATAAGATAATCTTGCCTAATTAGTTGTCCTGAAAACACCAAGACAACCAAATTTTGATTAAGTACGATCATCCCCTGATGTGGCATCCTTGAAAAAATTGAATAACTGAAAAACAATTTTGAGGGTTTGGTAGTCCTAATTATGAATATGCAAAACAATTTCTGGTAGGCCTTAGTTCAGCTGTAAAAATCTGTTTAATTCAGGATGAAATTTGAAATTCTGGAGATTCTAGAGAATATGTTCGAAAAGAATACGTTTGGTTTTCTGCCACACTGTCTAGCCCAGTGCTTGACTTCCTAAGTGATCATTTCCCAGAAAATTCGATTGGAAGGAGAGGTTCTACTTAATAGCCTGCAAAATCTTCTGATTCTTTACCTTGGAAATTTGTTTCTCCCTAAGAAATCTTCTCCAGGAATGTAAAAATAGAGTGTAAAACAAAGACAATATCACTGTTTAGAAATGAACTGACAATTTGATCATCTGATTAATTAGAATTTGTGTACAGACACTTACTGCTTTCCAACTATCACTTCCAACGAATTTTTTATACTGAAACAAACACCAAACGAAAATATTCAACATGTTCATGAACAGAATTGCAGAACCTTCAAAATTATTTGTCACCTGGCCCATGTTTTCTCTTAAGATTCTAGAGGAGTGCATACTATAAAATATTTTGTGAAAAATATCCTGGTATAATTTGTCTGTTATATAAGAAAAGTACTTCTGAGGAGTGGTCTCGTCATCAATTACCTAAACGTCATGGAAAGTATGCCATGATAGATCGCGCGATTTCATACAGCACACTTTATTCCAATGAAATCGACAATGGAATTGGGAGTGACAGATATTCGAATCGGCCGTTTGAACTCAATTATCTATTTCATTTCAGCCAGAACATTTATCAGCCGAGCGTCTGAAAAGATGAACAGACATATTGATCCAGAATGTATCGCGATCAGATTGATTTACAAGACTACGAAGGAATAAATTGAATTTTTGATCAGCTCACAGCGGTAGAGCGAGTTTAGTGGATTATCATTCGTTTCAATTATTGAGCAGTGGATCACGGAATAATAGAAAATTATTATGATGGCAAAACTTTTTCGATATAATTCAACTTCAACAGTTTTGCCTAATTATTCTAATACTTTCTTGAAGCCGAAAATCTTTAGTGCTGCATGGTCGGTGAGAGATAGTGTGTAGTTATTCAGAATATAGATAGCAGAATCAACAATATAGTGGCATCAATTATTAATCTGGACTAAGTCCTCTGTCACGATGTATGCTCAAATTGAACCAAATCGATATGAAACCATAGGACAGTATGTCATATTTTTCTTGTCAATGTTTAATGTGTCTTCAAAATGGCTAAATAATAAATGTTTCATAGAATTATCCGTTGAAAAAACACAAAATGTGTTTTATGTATGAAATGTATTTCATGTCACTATCCGGATACCTGTATTTCTTTTATGGACGTTTTATGTATGTCAAATGATATGTGTATTGGAAAAATGAAATGTACTTATACGTAGATTGATATACTTTGATTTTATTCACTATCCACACAGAAATCGGATGCCTTGAGACAATTCTTGTATGAAACTCAATGAAAGAATTGAAATACGGATTTTTTGAGGCAACTTGGATATATTGGGTAACTGTATAATCAGCTGTTAAAAGCAGCTGAGAAAATTGGATGTAAATGTTTGTACATAACCTCAAACTATTTTCATTAGTCGATTCATTGTTGCTGATGCACTGGACAAAAAGCATTTTTCTGTCAAAATGAACAGTCAAATGCAAAAATGTCCAAGCATAAATCTTCATTGGTCGAAAATTGAAATGATTTTATGAGAATTCATGAAATGAACATTTAAAGTGGAGGATTTAGCGAGCTGAACATATTTTAGACATCTCACTGTAAAACCAGCTTGATGTTTATGCATGCTTCGAAAATATGTTTTTTCTCACTAGCTATTGATGATTTCAGTTGATTAGACTCAGCGCAATCGTTACCTAAAATATTGGTATCTATTATGATGAAAATAGATTCGAAAAAAATTAATATATAAGATTGTACCAACAAATATGTTTGGTTATAAGATTCATAGTTGTTTTATGTGGAACACCTAAAAATTACACTTTAGCGTGTTATTTGTATTACTGTAATGATTAATTGGGAAATAAATATTGTTATTTACAATAACTGACTTTCCATAACCATGTACACAACTTAAATTTTCTCAATAAAATATATATTTCACCCCTAGTGTTAGTTATCTAATATACAAGCGAATTTTTGTAGTTGAGTATTTCCCCTTAAAGCTAGGGGCACGACTAATTTCTTCAGATCCAAAAAATCAATATAGATTCTCATCTTGTCCCAAGCAAATAGTCAGATAGACTGACAGAAGTAGGTACATATAAGATTCAATGTACTATTTCAAAATTTGACATATCAATTCATATTGAAAAAGTGTATTCTACCCTATTTTCAACATACTTCTATCTTGTGCGAGTGGATGGTTATATCACCAAATAAGACCTCCGTTATGGTTAAAAATGGAAAGACGTATTCAGTTGAAAACATTTCAGGAGAATAAAGCCTACTCTGACTAGGTCGGCAAATTGGATACTCTTCCTTACCTCTGCTGTCAGCTGTCACGGGTAAAGAGTTCTCACTATAGGGAGTGACGATAATGAAGGAGAAAAAAAATATAGTCGTGACATTTCTCGGAGAACACAGTTCAAATAACGCTCTACAAGAACGAACGATATTTTTTTAAAAAATGCGTGGTTTTCTATAACAAAACTATTTCTTTTTATGTTCATATACATTGAAACAGAAAATCATTCTGATACAGAATGCATGTTCTACGAATATTCCAATCCAATCCAAAAAAAGAATTTATTTATAAGCCCTCAAAATTTATGCGAAAATATTCTTGAATTGAAGTTTGAACCAAAAGGATTTGAACTCATTATAAATTTCATTCAATTTCAATTTTCATTTTGGCCAACACAGTCATCTTTATTTAAGATTCAAATTCATGACATTTAATTTTCTTCACCTACTGCACTTCAAAGTAAGGAAACTGCAGACCTTATCTGATGAGTAAGATTTTAAATGGTGAATTTTCAACTAAAGAACGCCAGGTTATTTGATGTTTTGTTCGAAACTCCTCGATTATGGATTGGTTTATTTATTTAGGTTCTGATCAGAAATACAGGTGGAAATAATAAACAAAGTTGTCAAACATAAAGCTTTTTCGGACAAGTGCAATTTTCAGACCAAAGGAAAGGCAATTACTGTAATTCTCAACGGTTACTGAAACAATGTTTTGTTATCGATGTTGTCCTTTCCAGCTGAATACAGCCGGATGTCCGCAAAACTACAGGGCATATATTACGAATGACGCAGACATTTGGAACTGAATGTATTTCGATAATTAATACATAACTTATTTGGTGGCAGAATCACGGTACATTTGTTGGTCTGGATGATGAATGCCATGAATGATGTAAAAGCTTTTCAGGCAATTTTGAAATGTTTGGTATGCTTTGATATTGGTCAGACTAATATTTTTCTCGTTACCATATCACTATAACGGAGATATTTGCATGAAATTCTATTCGAAATTGCTGACGCATATTGGCAGAAGGGATAGGGGCCCACTGAAATATGGCATGAGCTAAAAAATGTGAATTCAACGTAAACTATTAGGCCAATTGAAAAGTCCCCGGTCTGATGCACAGATGGCGGTGCTAGTATTAAATCCATATGATTTTCAGTTAGTTAGTTAGTTAGTAGCAACCTTTAAACGATACGTGTCAAAATTTGACAGCAGTCCGACCATTAGTTTGTGAGATATTGCGTTGAGAGTGTAGCTACTTTTGTTATTTGAAAAAAGATGGAAAGAAATTATTTCTTGGCTTGATGAAGAGTTTCCGGGGTCTGAACCAGGAAAATCAACCATCATTGATTGGTATGCTAAGTTTAAACGAGGTGAAATGAGCATCGAAGGCGGCGAACACAATGGACGCCCAAAAGAAGCTGTCAACGACGAAAAAATCAAAAAAGTTCACAAAACAATTTTGATTGACAGTAGAGTGGAGTTGATGGACATAGCACATATTGTGAAGATATCATCCGAACGTGTATATCATATCATTCACGAATATGATCATATCATATTCATTGATTACCTCCAACAAGGCCAGATCATCAACAGCGATTATTATATAGCGTTATTGGATCGTTCAAAGGATGAAATCGTTAAAAATGGCCCCATTTGAAAAAAAAAGGTGCTGTTTTATCAAAACAATGCGCCATGTCACAAATCAATGAAAACAATGGCAAAATTGCATGAATTGGGCTTCGAATTGCTTCAGAGGCCACCGTATTCGCCAGATCTGGCCCCCAGTGCCTTTTTCCAGTACCCAGACCTCAAAAGAATGCTCGCTGAAAAGAAATCAAGCGTCACTGAAGAAGTAATTGCCGAAACTGAGACCTATTTTGAAGCGAAAGACTACAAAAATGGTATCGAAAAGTTGGAAAATCGCTCTAATCGCTGTATCGCAACTACGTTGAATAATAAAATGGAATTTTGACAAAAAAATGTGTTTTACTATGGTAGACCGGAGACTTTTTAATTGGCCTGTTAGATGGACCTAGAAATCTTAACCTTCCTTGAAAAATCCTAGCCCCCCCTATTTTAACAGCTGACGTCGCCACTGCATATTGAAGGCTTCTTTAGAACGTAATTTGTAGTGTACCTTCAAAAGGCAGTTTAATTTGGCTGCTTCAATGCATAAACGAGCTTTTTTCTATGCAGTCTTACAGTCGGATATTTTTACTTTGAATTGAAACTTGGTTTATTAATAATGTCAAAATGAGTCAAAGGGTTGTTTGTCGAGTTCTACAAAAATTCATTTTTAAGCTCCGCCAGTCTCATTCAACTTCTTGTAGAAGGGATTCATCACAGAAATGACACTGCGAGGGTGTTTGAACAAAGTGCTACTCGAATTGATTGAATTCTACTGCCCCTGGCTACGCCCAGGGCCCTACGTGAAGTTATTCAATTTTCAACGATGAAAAAGTCATTTCCTAATGGAAATATCGGAAGTTTATGAATTCTCATGAAGTTCAAGCAGTTTCGGAACTAAAAATTCACCGAGGTATTATAATTATGGCGTTATAGTTTAAGGGTG
Organism: Harmonia axyridis; assembly: GCF_914767665.1. Lineage (NCBI taxonomy): Eukaryota > Metazoa > Arthropoda > Insecta > Coleoptera > Coccinellidae > Harmonia > Harmonia axyridis. The sequence continues at coordinate 8,154,547 of NC_059508.1, forward strand.
GTAACACTGTTTGAACTCCATTAAAACTTTACTCCCATACAGAGGGGGGCATGGATGATTTATTCTATTTTGAACCACATTTATTCCAGCCACATGTTTTATGCACCTGCGAATGTTGCCGGCTCTTGCCGTATCCGATTGAACACGTGAGAAAATTTTGACATCGTCTCGAATACAATTTTCTTCGATTTATACCCGGATTTGAACCTTCGTCTACCTAATTCGATCGCATAAGACGTAGATCCGAAGTGCCAGGTCTGTAGGATGGAATATCATCCATTTCAAAACTGTATATTTTAGAGCTTTCAATAACAACTGTTGGTTTTTCAAGAGCTTTCGGGATATCCACGTTTAGACAGTGTATTTCACCTATAAATGGGAAATAAAGCAAATATTGCGCTATATTTTAGGTCTACTAAAATCCAAAAAATTTCAATTTGAATTATTGATATATTTTTCATGTAGAACTACTTTTAGAACACATTTTTTCGTGAAAAAAATAAGAAAATCGACAATTTTCTGCTGAAAATTTCAAGCTCACTAGCTCAGGATGAAATTAATTAACCACTCCACTAAATTGAGGATAACTCTTGAAGAACTAGTGAGTATAACCAAAAAATAAACATTTTGTGCCAAATGTCCCGAATGCATCCTAAAATTTTATCTTAGACATAAAAGTACGGAGAACAAAACGACTCGAAACACTGCAGAAAAAAATATGTAATTCATTCATTCCTTCATGAAAAAAAAAGAAACAGCACTGTCTTGAGCTTTTGAGCGCTCGTTCATTCTTCCATCAATTGCAACCTTGAAGACCTTAGAACTGTGCTTTCATCTTATTTCTTTGATATTCTGTTCAAACATTTTCTATGGTTCCGACGACGCTATTATCACAAAATTTAAATCGTCTTCCTACATCTGAATGCAAAATTTAATATACCTACCCACATCAAAACTAATCATGAGAGGATTATTTCACCCTAATGAAAAAAAAAATTAAATTAACTCAGGACTCAGGAACCTATGCTCATAACCTCAGAGGTCTGGAGATAATTTTGTCTCTACAAAATTGGTCCAGTTATAGCTTCAAGTATGTATGTTGAAGAAATTTAAATATAAAACATTAATTCACTCACCCTTAGTCTTCAATATTCTACCGGCATAGACAATGTATTCACGAAATATATCTCTAAAACTCAAATTTTCACCTGTCTCGATCAGATCACAACTTGCACAGAAAAGAAAAATCATAGATTTGTCGCGAAACAAGAACACAAAAAAATTAATAATGGCCAATTCCTTCTTGTCAATTTCATTGATGAAAAAACTGATGTAAAGCGATGAGATTACTGAAATATTCCTAGTTAGGTAATTGAATGATTTTCGAACAATTAAATCAAATTAAATTCTATAGGTTCGTGTTTTTTTCTTCATATTCCACCATTAAAAGTAGATAATTCCACCTTGAAGAACACTCAGAATATATACATGAATTGACTACAGGTAAAAATATATGAAATTGATACAGAACCATCTAACCCTCAACTTGGAAGTCTGGAGAAAATTATTTTTCTAATTTCACTAGGGAATAGCTTCAGAGATATGTAAATATGATTCACTCACGTAAGTCTTTAATATTCTATCGGCATGGGCAATTTATTTCAGAAATATAATTCTAAAATTCAAATGTTCACTTCTCTTAATTATATGACATTCTGCACAGACAAGAAGAATCATAGATACGTCCTGGAAACACGCACAGAAGAGATCCTAGGATCTGTAATCACGAAATATTGGGTAGGCATTTCTTTTCTGATATTTTCCAGAATTTTCTATGATTCTGATAAATTAATCACTGATCAGCTTGAAATTGTTATGTCATATCAACAATCAGATCATCAACTCCGTAGGTTTTGTGGCAAAATTAATATTTTTTTCCATATTCTTCTTGAATTTCCAATTGTTATGCGGTTACGCGATCCACATAAAATATTTCATGATGCTTATTGAAAATATCAAATGCAAATTTTTATCTCGATGGTATATTCAGACGAGATATTTTCAGAGTTTAACCTTATCGCCTCTGTGTAAATTTGCATTTTCATGTGTTACCATCCACCCTAAGGAAAACTGTTACATTTTGTTTCTAACTGACGATCTTATAAGAGAAAAGAGGTAACCCTCGTTCGAATGTCTGCTTCCTTGCAGATTTCCACTCGATTTTCCCTAACACACATTGTTATTATACGATAATGACAGCACTTGAACTCGACCTCCTATTCATATCAATATAATTAATGCCTCAAATATCCGTTATTGGGCGTGGAGTACATTAGGCCTGTAATAAATGACAAGAACTAAATCTTGGAGTTTTGCAGATTTATCAGATAAATTTCCTGTTGGCAAAGCTTGGTCGAGCAGCTGAGTTTATGGACCAAATATCAATCATCTACGTCGATGCTCCATTGTTCTTGTATTATGATCCTGATTTATAGTAACAGGAAATGCATTGGAAATACCGTCACTATGGAATATTGCTTTGCCTCATACCTGCTTCATTTGGAAAGCCATCAATGAACTTCATAGAATATGTACAGGGTGGTTCATGTAAGCGGGTCACTGGATTTTGCGACATATCTTCCAAGCAAAATTGGAAAGTGACCCATCAATATAATAGTATTTTAGATGGGCTATCCAAATATATTATTGGAAAAACTATCGAACCAAGACATGGAAATGAAATAGATGTATTTCTCTATCAGCGTGTACATATAATCTAATTTGAAAAGAAAAACAGACTGGTTTTAAAAATTATCTTTAATCAGATTTCGATTTTGGCAAAATACTTATACCATCATCAGGCTGTCACTGATGAAACACAGCAACAAGCTACAAATTACAAAATGCAATACAAAAATGCAAGTATTCTCAATCAATAAATCCAAATTTTCACTAGTCAAAGATATAAACTGAATGCAAGATAGATTTCATCAATTTTGTTGGTTTCCACAGGAAAATTGCGCTTTTCTATGTATAGGGACTGAAATAAAAACAAATAGAATCAAAGAATCCGTTTAGATACGCCTGCACATAAAGTGACAAATGATCAATAGTGGATTTTCGAAGATTTTGTGAGAATTAGCTTGAAGGCCTCCACAAGGTAAGTAGAAGGGTTTCTTGAAGAATAAAAAACGAGGATAATACCAGGTGTCCCAAGTTATCGTATACAGACAGTATTTAGCTCATTTGAGAGGATAATAAAAAATAAAAAAATTGCTTTGAATAACATCAAAGTAACTTCCCAATGATATATAAAAAAGGTTCGTACATTTGACATACCTGTGGTAGCTACCCCTCACTTTTCATTTTCAAATGGCACCCTTCGAATATTGTCAGTGAAAATTGCTTGTTATTCTATTTAGAAAACAACGATAACACATATTTGGTATTCTTTCAGTAATTAACAAACAACATTAATATTTTATGACTGCTTTTACGTTTTTCAACTATCCTTATAAAAATGAAATGCCTCCACCCAACAATTTCGATATATGAGAAGTAGATGAAGTTTTTGTTTCAAAAAACCGATGTTGTTTATAACGAAAAACTTGCTTTAAATGTTTCTTCGTTCTTTGAATTGCATAGTAGATATTTTGGTTGTAATTCATACTTCACAAAATTTTAATGTTTTTGTTGTTATTAATAAAAACATACCAAGTATGTGCTATCGTTGTATTCCAAAAAGAATGACACACAATTTCACTGATAATATACAGGGGGTGTCATTTGAAAATGAAAAGTGAGGCATAGCTGCCACAGGTGCTTTGATGTTATACAAAGCAATTTTTTTATTCTTTTATTTTCTTGTGAAATAAGCTAGATACTGCCTGTATATAATTACTTGTGACACCCGGTATGGTCCGTATCATTGTAAAATTTCATCAATACGGGTCGATTCAGCGAAACATCCAGGTGATAAATCTCTATAAGAAGAGGAAGGAATTTGTTACGGAAATGACCTTTATGTAAGCCAAATGTGTGCCTTCAACGTTGAAAGTAACGATAATATTTCACTCGTATAAACACCTCTATCGATAAAAAGTCACTGTTCCCTCCTCTTATCTGTAGCCATTAATATTGGGATCACAAAATTTACACAGTCTCCCCATAATCTTTCTATCAATTACTAACTTAACAGTTTGTGGATTTTTGGCGGAAGCATTTCTATTGGCCGGCAAAACCTGGGTCCTGGGATTTTCTTAGGAAATCGAAATTCACAGATATGGTTTCCATGGAAAGGGAATGGCTTCAAGATGACTCCCTATAACGGGTAGTCAAGTTTTTCGGCATCCAAATATCTCGGCTAACTTCCTTAATGGGCGAAATCCATTTGATAAACTGTTCAAAAACTCATTTGATAGAACTAACTTCATACAAACTTTCGTGAATTCAGTATCATACGGAAGTTCAAATAAAAATCACGTAAAAATTCGATAGTTATTTATGAGATTTCACTTAAATTATGTATTTATAAAATAAGTTCTTAAAAAAATGAGTATTCCAGCAAATTTACTAGTTTAGTGATGTTGATAATACTATATTTGACACGATAGAATTAAAATATAGAGCAAAACTGATAAATCAGTGAAAAAAATTTGAAAATCCATCAATAAATTACTGAGAAATAGATTATTTAAATTTACGTATTTTAGCGCGGAACGTCTTTGGTCTGTGACGTCACGGCACTTGCCTGTGATCGCTACACCATAAATTACGTTTAAATACTTAGCCGCGCCAAGGCTCTCGCGCCGTTTATAGTTGTACAGTGTAGTTTTAACTCGAGTTTTGTTTTTATGTCACCATAATGGAAGAAGGCTTCGTGAAAGGATAAAGTGACAATTTGCCTAAAATAGATATGGAGTTTTTTTCTTCAAATCCATCTTATGTCAGTGCTGAAATAAAAGGAGTTAAACTTTTCAAGTAAGTATCTACTTTTGAGTTTGCTTCATCATGGTTCAACTTATAACGATGATTTATTTATAAACGTTTCATAAACAGTTTGTAGTTGAGTACTGGTTGTTGAACTCTATCAATGGCAAAACATATTTATGTGAGGAGTAAAAAGAGAAAAGAGAAAAAGTAATTTATATGTATGTATATAGTAAGTTATTTCAGCCATCGTGTAACGAACAAAACACGACACGAACGGCACAAGTGATTGTACACCAATGAATTCGTAAGCACTCTGCGAATACCAGTCGTCTAGTGTGTGACGTCACGACACTACACGTACTATGAAATTATTCTTCCAAGCGCAACTTCAAAGTCCCATAACTTTTTCATTTCTAGAAATATTTCAATGATTCTTCCACATTTTTGTTTCATTTTACTTAAATTTTTAGAATTAATCCTTAACAAAAAAATGAAAACTAGTCCATTAACACTCTACTCAAGAAGTCCCAGACCTAACTTGTATAAACAATTTTTTTTTAAATCGACTTTATTGGTCCACATAGTCGCACTCAAGGATGCATATACTCCAATGCTCTAAGATTTTTTCTGTAGTTGAACTCGTCTTTGTTTTCGAAATAGGCTTCGGCAATCATTCCATTCATTCTTAGAGTCAAATTTATTTTCCTGGGCCACCTTTCAACCGTTGTTCGAATAACGCTCATCAAACGATTGATTTGCTTGCGCAATATTTTTTTTCATCACATCAATACACCAAACTTGTTTTTATCCATTTTTCAAGCAAGTACAAATGTAGCATCACCTAACCTTCAATATCTCGATTCTGAAGATTGATACTAACAAGAAAAAAAGTGGTATAGCATTGGCTATACGATTTGTGTGCCTGATATGACGTGTTAGCTTTGTAGGAAGGACGAAGGAACGGAGAAAGATGCAAAAAGATACAAAAAAGACAAAATTTCCGTAGGGTGTCGGATTCATGTCAAAAGACAGCTTTTATTTTTTCAATTTGTAGATTTCATTAAAACGATCAAATTCATCCGAAATTTGAAACACAATGTTCTTCTTCTATGATTCGGAGTCGATATTTCAAGGCATGTGTCGAACCTACAAAAAACGAACCTCCCAAGCATGCATTTATTGTTTTATGGTTTTTCGTTCCCCATAGGAAATTGTTTCGAAAGAGTGATAAATGACATTTTGTTGAGAGTATCACGTATTTCAATGTGTTCATGACATGTCACTCTTTAGGTTGATTAACAACTGTAGTTTATTGTGTTTGTCTGGGAGGGAATTTTAGGACTAGATATTTCTAAATTAATATCAGAAAATTTTCACTTCACAGAAAATTAAGGCAAATTCTACAATACTAGAAATTGCAACGGCGGACCGTAAATACGATAATCTTAGAAGGAATATATGTATTTTAATACCCGATAGAGCTGGTTTAGATCTAAATTTACACAGGTCGAATTCAGTAATTAATGTGATTCAACAGACAGCTACTATTGGTTTTAAAAATAATTGGTAACATTCAGCGAAATATAGTAAAAAAATTCGACCAAGCGCTCAAAAACTTATTTCACGTCGATACTTATTTCATTTTTTATGTTATCCTATGAACACTGTGAATAATATCGTTCAAGAAATAATTTTCCTATGACATGAATTAACATAAATACCATTGAATACTACGAATAAATATTGCATAAAAATGAACTTCGGGGATGAACGAATCAACAGTTTTCATTAAGGTCCAATCATTGGCATACTAACACAGATATATCTCTGTAAAATGGTATTCTCCGTACCCTTTCTCGACTGAATGAAACAAAGTGAACATCTAACCGACGAAGCATCTCGAATGTTGCATTCCTCCAGTTACCAACTAGATGAAGCCCTTTCGAAGAGATAGTCGATATACCGCTTTTCGTTGCAGCCCTACCAGCTAGTTTAAGTGGACCAATCAATGGTAACAGGTTACAGGTGTAGGTGTCAACCAGAAGGCCGAAGTAGAAGTTCAGAAGATGTTGAGGTAAGAGAGGATGGCATAAAGACAAGGTCGTTGACCACAACTGATAGTCAAGGACAGGAGTGTGAGACCAAGTGAGGCAACAACACAAAAGGCAGGTCCGGCTAGTCAATGTCTCAGGAATAAAGAAAAAGAAGGGTTTGATTTTGTTGCGGGGAAGAATTCAACTGTTCGAACTCTCTAATTAAATCAAATAAAAAGCTCACTCACACAGTATTATATTTCTACAAACGGAAGCTTCTATTTTGAAACATTGAGCCTTTGCACATCAATTTTTCAATTTTTTTTTACTCCTTAAACCGTAATAATTTTCATATTAATAAAATAGAGAAAAGCACCTAATATAATTTCTCCATTTCACAATTCTTCCATTTCTTCATACATTTATGGAATAGTATAATATGAAGAAAAATCAGGATAAATTTATAAGGCAAAGAAGTAGATATGAAATCAATTAAATGTACAAATTTAAAACTGGAAATTGATTAATCAAAACCCAAAGGGAAACAGACCAACTTACAATTACTAAAAATTTGGGATGGTAGTTGAATGAAAAGAGGAAAAATGCATAGCGTTTTTCTTTCGTGGAGATAACATATTGAAAAAATCAATAGCTTCAAAACTGAAGAAGCATTCATCTACATCAAATGAATGAAGTTAGTGAATGAGTTAAGTAATGACAGTCATAAGTCATAAGTATGATGAAACTGGGGACTTTGGCCTCTTAGAAGTGGCCAACTTAATATTGTAAAATTAAAGTCCAATATACATTTTTATATAATTTTTTATATTCTATAGAATAATAGGAAGGTAATGATATCCCAGTCATTCTCAATTTTTCATTCTACATCTACGGGTTAGTCTTTGACTTGTACATACATATATATTTCAATCGAAGATTCCTGAGGTCAAAAGAAACACTGTTTTTCTTTTTCTATTTTTCTCCGATTGGATTTTTTTTCTCACTTAGTATAACGGGTATTCTAGAGTTGGCCGGACTTTGATACAATTTTATGTTCGGAAAAGATTCATCACGTCAATAAGAAACTATATTCTGAAAATAATTTCTTTCGATTTCATTCCATTTGCGAGATATAACTGAAAATTACAATTTTGTAAGGATTTTCAACAATGGAAAGAATTGTTTCCTTAGACCTCAGAAATCTTCGGTTGAAATATATGTACAAGTCAAGGACTTAATTCAAAATACCTTTTACATTCTATAAAATTTCAAAATATTTTTTTTTTCAGAATCTATGTAGATACATTTGAAACTTCAAAATGCGCCTAGCAAAAACAAAAGTTTTCTGACGTTTTTCTAAGTCATTCATCTTTGAGCATCTCTTTTCTGCTTCGCAAGATACCTGAAATAGAGTGCTATGCATATACTGGTTTTGTAATGGGAAAATTCTGTATTGGTTGCTTCAAAGCATATAATATTAATACGTTTGTAATAACACTTTCCATGCAAAAGTAAATTATATTGCTCATTTAACTCAAGAAAGTGACTCGACAATTCCCAATTTAATGCATACACATTATCGAACTCCTTTAATATATAATGCTGCATTGAAATTCCTACCAATTTTTGGGCACTGAAGTTCTTCGTCTTCTGCTCCCAAGTCAGAAGTTTTCTTCTTGAACCACAAATATCTCCCGAAAATGTTGTCACGTATGCACAACGCTCACCTATTAATCAAAAAAGCTGATATTCCCACAGAATATACAATATTCCAACTTGTATACCCTTATTTCTCCAAATTTCATCAAAATCGGTCGAGTTCTCGAAATAATGAGATCCCTGTTATTAAATTTTTGCGCATGAACAAGGCTGAAAGAGCTGAAGGTCCACGAAACAACTCAGTATCCAATATGGAAATCCATTCATATTCTCATCGTTTTTTTGACCAACAGATATGGAAATACCAGAACTTTTGGGCTCCCACCCTATATCTCGAAAAGCTCAATTTTGTATGCGATCATTAAAATTGTAGAAGTTAAGGCTATTACAAGAACATATTGACAAACAGACCTATAGACAGACAGAAAAGAAGTGATTCCGGGATGATCTAAATTGCGGGTAGAAATTTGGATATAAAAAATATTTTTCATCCCAAAAGTGATCACAACGCTTCCACTACCTCTTTGGTGGACTCCTATAGAAGAAGGAATGGAACCATGACGAGTTCCAATCTGTCTATTTACAATGATGAAAGTGCTAGATCGATAACGTGGAGATGCCTAGCAACCTTTTGACCAAGAACCAAGTTGTTACAGAAGATTCACTTCTCCGTTTTTTTGTCGCCTAACTGTTAAGTTTGTAGCGTCCAATGCACAATCCCTAAGTTCTCGTGTAAACAGTAGAGGTCCGATTGACTTTGTGTGTTTCTAGCATTTACAGCTACGTCCGCTCGTTACGTCGACGAATGTGGTCCTGAGTTTTGGGGTCAACCATGACATGTTTTTCCTATGCCGGCACTGCGAAGAAACAACGGTATTTCTGGAAGTGTGGAAGTATTGCACGCTATCGTCCCATCGTCTCCGCATATGAATGAATTGGTAGAACCCGGTGGACAAGCAATGTGCTCCAAGCTTAGTGGAGTGTGCCAGTGAAGGTGATAGTGACAGTGTTGAACTATGTGCAAACTGGCACCGCTTCTTTGGTGGAGTGCCTTCCTCTCAAGGGTTTTCGCTCAGGATGACTCCCTGGCAGGAGATTTCTTCACAGGTATTACCAAATTTCACCCCGGACCATAACAACTCGTCATCTGAACGGTTCTGATCAAATCAAAACCATAACAATTTCAAATTGTAGATCTAATTGAAAACTCTTTATCATAAATCAACAAATCAAAACATTGTTAATCCAATTTTGTCATCTCCTCTGACATTTCCATTCAGATTACCCAGTTATGTCTTACAGATCGATTGATAGAATAATCATCGATATCGGCTCAGTTCAATAGTGATAAAAACAACGGTAAATTCTCAATATGATCAGAAGGTTGCCACAATTAACTGTGAAATGAATCTTGGAAATATTAATGTTAAACAAGTTCAGTAGAAGAAGCAGTAACAACATACGATCTATCAAACACAGACTTGATCTATAATATCAAGAAACTAGTTCTTCTCTTTATAGAAATTTGCCGGAGCTTTCTTTCCTCCAATTTCAGATCTTGATAAAGCTGCTCAAGTAGATATTTTCTATAGCCACGCCTTGTTAGTTTCATAAATCTGATTCCATAAACTGTCGATTGTTCAAATTACTCTTTTTGAATCAATAATTGTTGTTTTGATTGCTATTGCTTCATTAAAAAATCTCTATACACATTCAAAATATTCTCAGATGGTGATGTTAAATATCCCTGCTAGGTTAGGTTATCGAAGATTTTTTTCGGCTCGATCTGAGCCAAAATTCAAGTCACAAGTTACGTGGAAAGAAAATTACATATCTAGTTGTTATTGTCGAATTTGAATAGGATGTGACTGCGCCTTAAGACTTGGTAAACCCAATGCATGGGTCAAAATTCTCGTGATATGAATCAGATCGAAAGCTGTTGTTATTACGGTATCATAATTATTTCAATACGTGTTGACATTGTTTTTTTCATCGGAAAGGATACGTGAGTTCTTGTCAATGACGAAATTTCAGGACTTCAGTTATAATGTAATACCAACTTTCTGAGAATGCTTTAGTATTTTCAGTTATTTGCAATGCCGTTATCATAAAAACAACAAACAATGAGAATTTCATTCTTTGACCTCCATGAAAGTACCAAAAAATGCGGGAAGATAATATCTTCATACCACCATGAGATATTTCGATTTCTATGAATATTAAGTCGCTATATCCAGAAATACGGGAAAAATTTCACTATTCATCCAATGGTCATACATATCAAGTTTCTGTGTAAGTTTACTGAAAGCAATCATAGGGACCAAAACATCAAAATTTTATTGACCAACGACATTATAGGCTTGTGAAGTTTATCAACTTCAGAATTATTAACATCAGAGTTCTGATTATTCCAATAAATAAACTTCTTTTCATCCAATTCACCGTTGAGGAAACCTCAACTTCATGAAATTATATTTAAAAACGTTCCAGACATTTTCATAGTTTCAAATTGGATCTATAATTATGATTTTTTGAAGCTTTACACTCATGTTAAAAGCGAATAGTGAAAAACCAACACACTAAACTAAAGTGAAAAAAAAAGGCTGTACCTATGACACTACCATTATTTTCAATTGAACAGGAGTACATATACATAAAATACGAATAGAATCAATTTTTTTAGAACTAGAGACAATAACAGAGCAACAGCCATCAACATGTGCGTAAGCTTCTGTATTTCCTCTATAGATTCTAAAAGGTGCAGCCCCCACCCTTAGATCACAGCAACGTAGTTGTTAAATAGTAAAGTGGTGCTCATTCAAACCTGTTTAGATAGAGGCTCTTTTTTATATTTAACCAAAGATCATTATTACCTAGCCACGCCACTATTAAATCGTCCTATATTCTCAAATTCCCAAATTCCAATTGCATTGGTTCCTTGTGAGTGAAGGGGTGGTTCTGAGAAGGATTATAGTGAAATAAATGTTTTCATTTCGATCAGGATCGAGATTAAACAAGGACGAATCCAGAAATCTATCAATCACTACTTAAGACCTCAACAACCCATCGAATCACTTGAAGCAATCAGCCTAGAGCAAAATTCAAAATTAATAATTAATTCCGTCAGATTATAATGAAATTCTCAGCGGTTCCTGTCGAATCATTTCTTTTACTATTACCGAACGGATAGGATCCATATTAATAACATTCCTCCATTTAAGAATCACCGTTAATTGTCTGAATAACATATGAGACGTTCTTTAAGCAATTATTTTATTCACACAACAACTTGTATATACAGTTAAGCAGAACACATTAAGCTTTGAAATTTAAATAGCTACGATGATATACGGGGGTTACTCGAATGAAATATAAGCAATTATCATACCGTATTGAAATAATTAGGTTTCCTAGTTTGAAAGGAATTTCAGCATTTTTTTTTCATTCAGAACTGTGCACACATTTTCAAACAAAAACCAATTTTTATAGTATATAAAAAAAATCTATTAGCATTATTACACCAAACCTAAAGTTGGTTGAAACCACATCAATTATTTTCTGTTTCGGGTTTATCTATGATTTTTTTCCACTTTCCATTAAATTCTTCATTTTGCACTCAGATCTTTTAATACTCTGTTCTCGAATGCCTAATTATTTGTTTTTACGAATTTCCCATCAAAACTCTCAAAGTATTTAGGTCTAGTTGAAGTTTTGTACTGTAGAATAACGGTATATTGAAAGATAAATGAAAACTGTTTCGCTCTCATTATCAACCCTTCTCTATTTTTCAACTCATATATCTGAATTATTTATTCTGTTTCTTTAAATAGACCTGAATACAATTCAATATTATTATTCATCAACCTCCCTTACACATTTTGTTGAATGTCAATTTGGATATTGAAGCGATCTGAGTTTTAATGACAAAAATAACAAATTATAGAGCAAGTGTACATGTAATGTTTATCCATTAATTTAAATGTTTCGAATTGAAAGAGGAAGCAATCAGCAAAACGGGAATCGAACAAGTCACATCAAACAGCATTTTCAATAATTAATCATCAACGCATAAAACCCTATTCTAGAATCATGAAAACTAAAATAGACGCTACAGTGTTGTTGTAAAGCCTCAAAGGCAATATTTTTTCATCGAAAAATGATGAAATGTCCAGAAGTATGTTTTGGATTGTACCGAAATTGAATTCCACGTTTGCGTTTTGTTTTTTTTCCTGAGGTAAAAGGATTATTAAAAATTCTCGTCAATCAACTCGATTAACAAGATCAATATAGTCCGAAAATAAACAATCGAATGGATATATGTGCAGTTAACAACTCCGAGAATGAGGAGCAGTAGGTACATTCCCATCAATATTGAAATATTCCGTGGAAAGAACATTCTAACTTTCCAATATATAGAATACTTGACCATTAATTGATTTTATTTGTAGAATTCTTCAGTATGAACTCTATTATTATCAATTGAAAATTAACTCACCTTTACTGAATAATAGGAAGAGTCGAACCTGAAATAAAAAATATATTTTAGTATTCGTAAATCAAAATAAACAGAAAATATAAACTTCACTACGTTTCCTGTAAGTTCCCAATAAATAAAAATATTAAGATTTTCGCAACTAATATTTCAATTTTATGCGCATCCGAAATTCACCAGAATGTTTGGTAATTATTCCATCCATCATTTACTTATTAGTAACTCATCAAAATAATAATAATTGATAGTAGTATAGTAGTAACTGAATTGGGACACAAAAAATGGAATTGCAAAATGACCGTCTTCAATAAACAATTGAACTTTAGTATAAATTAAGCCATGGCTTCAAGTCATTACAGTTGAATAAAAAATCAACAGAGGAAAGAGCTAACATGAAGATCATAAGGACACAAAAAAACTCCTCGTTCATACTTCATATATCTACAATCTTTTTTTCCATTTAAGAGCTGACGATGTTTGTTTTAAGGTTTACTGGATACTATCACGAGCACAGCCAACTCGAAAGACTGCCCAGGGGTGTGTATGCACGCATTAGCTACCCTTATATGTTATGACGTACTAGAGGACGTTCCTTGCCCTTCGCCCTCAATGAAATGTTGTGTTGACGTCCCGCCATCCAACACAACTGAAAAAATTGACATTTATTCCAATTCAACAACAATAACAACGACTACAGAAATAACAACTACAGAACTGATAACAACTACGACAACTCCAGTAGTAGTAACAAAATCCACAGAAAAGGTAATATTTTTATTCTTGAATATCGATCAGAGACAATATTACAGACTTTTTTTTTTCAGATACCTGCTTTAAAACAAAATTCTAACAACAAGACGAGTAATAACAAAAATCAAAGTGAGTATTGTCCTTCAAAATCATATTTTTTACAGAATTCCTATGGAGATATTTGTTTCTGGCCTCCAAGAATTCTGTGAATTCAATTTTTTTCCACAGCTTTCTCAGCATTCGTTCTCCAAACCTATAGCTCTATCATTCCGTCACAATGTCTGTAGTTTTGGAATTTTGAATTCCAAGCTTCGTGGAAAATTTCTTATAATCAGAATAATGAAAAAGTCGACAAAAATACGAAAAAAAAATGAGTAAATCATTGACGTGAAGTCAAGATATTTTGAGCGCTCATTCACGAATGTGCCAATAGCACCCTTCGAAACCACACATATATCTATATGCAGTACATGAAAAAATAACAAAATTATCTTTTCCAATTCACAGGTGTTAAGACATGTAGAGGGTTTTGTATGGCAGAAAGAATATCAGATTACTGTGAAGCAATTCTTGACGCCCCTGATCTATGCAAACCAGGTTTGAGGTGTTGTGTTTCGAGCGATTCTTATGGTGAAAAAGCTCCACCAAACTTGATCATCCCAAGCAAAACCAAAAATAATTATTCAACGACTGAAATAACTACAAGTAGACCACAGTTAACTACCACATCTTATCCCGTTAGAGAAATAACTGCTTCCCCAACCAGACCTACAAGACCTCCAAAACCCTGCAGAGGGGAATGTATAAGTGGTATTCTAGCGATAATATGTGATGACATAGATGCAGAAGCTGAGTGTCCAAATGAGGGAACATGTTGTGTAGCTTCGCCATTAGAGAACTCGCATGTAACTACTACAACACAGAGAACTACAACAGTCGATTCAAGGCCAAGATGTCCTGGTTATTGTCTGGTAAACATTATGGCTGCTTTCTGTGAAAGACCTTCAGTTTTGATACCACACACTTCGAATTGTAAAAAAGGATCAGTATGTTGCGACAACACAAGAACAATTGCAACAAAACCCAAGCCGAGGCCTCATCATCCAACTCCGACCACAACAACAACAGTCGACCCCAGGCCTGAATGTCCAGGATCATGTATTGTTTCATACCTCAGCTTCACTTGCTTCCGTAAGTTCAAAAATTAACATCAAGGACACAATTAGTAATATTTTTTCAATAGGAAATGCAGAGATGACAGACGTCTTCAAATGTAGGAAGTCTGGTACCAAATGCTGTGCTCCTAAGTCTTTAATCAAAGAAGCAATAAGTGGTAAAGATGAGGCGACTGAAAAAGAAAGTACTGTTCCTCCCAAAATAAGCTACACTACTCAGAAACCTGTCATTGAAGTTACTTGTGAGTTGGAGAATTATCATTAATTCAAATTTCATTTACTGACCAAATCGATTTTTTTCAGCGACAGAAGTCTCCAAGACAAGCTCCAGTACAGGTAAACCATTGGTGTACTCCAAATACGTATGTGGTGTGAAAGGTACTTCAAGAGTTGGTAGGGTAGTTGGCGGTGAAGATGGTGACGAAGGAGAATGGTGTTGGCAAGTTGCTTTGATCAATTCTTTGAATCAATATTTGTGTGGCGCTGCCCTAATTGGTACACAGTGGGTTTTAACAGCTGCACACTGCGTGACCAAGTAAGCATTATTACAATGGTTTCAAAATTCGTCACTAATTATCCTTTTTGCTTTAAGTATCGTGAGATCTGGTGATGCTATTTATGTAAGAGTCGGAGATCATGACCTCACAAGGAAATATGGTAGTCCTGGAGCGCAAACACTTAGAGTAGCCACAACATACATTCATCACAATCACAATAGCCAAACCCTAGACAATGACATAGCTCTTTTGAAACTACACGGTCAAGCCGAGTTGAAAGAAGGTGTTTGTCTTGTATGTTTACCAGCAAGAGGTGTCAATCATGCTGCAGGAAAAAGGTGCACTGTAACAGGTTATGGTTACATGGGAGAAGCAGGGCCCATACCTTTGAGAGTCAGGGAAGCTGAAATACCAATTGTTAGTGATGCCGAATGTATACGAAAAGTAAACGCTGTTACGGAAAAAATATTCATTTTACCTGCTAGCAGTTTCTGTGCTGGAGGAGAAGAAGGAAATGATGCGTGTCAGGTAAACTACATCTAAGTTTTGCAAAATTTTATCTATGGTTCATTTCTCTATGAGAAACCCCATATTGTTGAGTAGAAAATATGCTTTAGCATAAGTATTGTAGGCAATTTGTAACAAAAAGGGCCCAGTTAAAAGAAAGTGTTCCTAACAATGAGCCTTGAGGAATCAAAAATTTACTTACCCTAAGATTAAACAATGAAAATTTGCTTCTTATTGTATGGAATTATTCTTGGATACAGAATGGAATATGTTTAAACGAAAGAACTAGAATTTTATTGAAAAGTCTCAATAAAAAAACCTTTTTTTTCAGGGTGATGGTGGTGGACCGCTAGTTTGTCAAGACGATGGTTTCTATGAATTAGCTGGTTTGGTCTCATGGGGTTTTGGTTGCGGAAGAATAGACGTCCCTGGTGTTTATGTTAAGGTCTCTTCATTCATTGGATGGATAAATCAAATAATAAGTGTTAATAATTTATAAATTTTATTTATTTCTATAGAGAGCCAAAAAGAAAAATTATCATTCAATTCCAATTATTTATTTTTTTAGTCAATAAAATCCATAATATAAGTGTACATATTTAAAACATATACCAATATCACACTATTGCATGATCGTGAAATTGTTACCAAATGAGTATTTGCATCAAACTGCCGGATTATCATATTTATCATTCCCAATGTAAAATTCTTGTAAAATAAAAATATTTTTCTGTCTTCAGTTGATTTCAAAAGTTTGTGTGAGATTTTTCCAGAAGAAACTGAAGAACTTCTTTCTATCATCCACGTCATTTATTTTCATTAAATCTCTTGAATTTTGGGTTCTAATAATGCACTATAGCTTTGATATATCTCATATCATTAATGGAGCTTTATCAGAGACGATATTGGAGTAGGTTACTGTGGCCCTATGAATTTCAAGACAAATATATAAATATTGCATTTAACGGCTTTTTTATAAAGGCCATATCATTCTGGTATCATAATTTAATTTCATAATACAGAAGAACTGAGTAGTTCATCTTCGAATATAGCTTGTTGGTGGACGAAAAAACCAAATTGTTTGAGTTCAGTAGCCTTAAACTCCTTATGAAAGAATTCTTCTGTTATCAATCAGGATAGGTACTTTAATTTTCTCTAGTATATTCTATAGAAGTCTGATATATCTATGTTGTGCTCGTTTTTTCATTTTCTACTAAAATCAAATTTAGAGTTCATTCTTAATTAGACATTGTCGAAAAATGCAGGCTGTATTTTCTTTTCCTCAATTCAATCCCCAATCATAAAATCTCAAATTTAGAAATACCTATCAATAAACAAAATTGCACCAAAAATCTATAAACAACAAGTATAACGATTTTCAAACCCTAGGTCATTTTTACCGATAACCGATATAATTGAATATCAAAAATTCATAACTCCGAAACTACAAAAAAAAAATTGAATGAACAGTAGGTATCCTTAAAATAACAAATATTTTCCATTCCATGATTGTACGTAGGAATGTACTTGAATTTTCTTCTAGCATTTCTTCGACTCTCCCTACAAAAACTCGTAAATGACTCTTCGCTTGCCCGAGAGATGTCGATCAATGGCGTAGAAATAGGGGTGTACACATCTATGTCCGAAGTTTATTATTTTCCTTTACCTATCCGCTTTGTCAGCCTTTATTTGCCATCTGTAATTTTTGCATTCATCATCGGTATGTACTTACCTGTTGTTTTCTGTTTTTTGGATCATTCTTGTCACAACATTTCAAAACTGTGATTACCAAAGAACTGAACTGAGTAATTTGCATCGAAAAATTGTCTGGGCTGTGTTGTACAATTTATTGTGTTAAATTCAAATTGCAATTTATTTGTGAAGACATCATTTTTGAATTGAATATATCTACATGCTGTTCCTAAATTGGAGGTACAAATGAGAATGACAGATTTCTCGGATCATTTTAATAAAAAAAGTCCTATAACATGAGTCTTCAAACGCTTTGTTTTTGAAATGCTAGTATTGAAGTTCAAGTTTTTTTCTCATAGCACCTTCCCTCCACAAGATATTCAACTTGAATTGGCATAGATATTCCAATTTAAAGTTTTCATCATGTGATATGCTAATTTTGAATGAAACTCTACAAGGTGATATTTTTGTTTTGGTACTTATTTACCCACTATGTAGCGAAGATTAATGAAGATTCCATAAACTGGTTTATCATCACAAAAAAGTATGACTACAAGAAACACCTTGTATCTCAATAACAAATCGTTTGCGGGCTCATGTTTATGGGACTTTTAATTTCTAAAAGTTATCCAAGGAATCTCTCATTTTCTTTTGTAACTCCAATTTAGGAACACCCAGTTCAAGATGAGAAAAATCGATTTGGTAATAGAAAAAAATTATTTCGAGTAATTTGGTGCAAAATTCAACCTCATTTTCCCACATTACAGATATGAGTAAACGTTGTCGTCAAAAAAAATTTTCGATTGTCCCCCCCCCTACGAAAAAAAAAGATCTACGCCCTTGATGTCGATGGGCAAAGCATCCTTACAGAAGATCGGAACCGCTTGGGATATAGGTAAACCCGACCGTTCTACGGCAAAGTCACCATGCTCTATTATCGAGAGGCAAGGTGTATTTGGCAGGGATCACTGAGTATCAAACTGATGATTCCATTAGTTATCCCGGAATGAAACACCGCAATTGCTTTGAGAGAGGTCACACCTTCAATAATGGCCACCTAGAAAAATATCCTTTGGTTCAAAAAGTTATCAGATTAAAAATGAGGAAAAGACGCTGACGAGAAGTCAGGACTTTCTGAGCACTAGTTCGCGCATTCGCCATTTGTGAGAGCATTATGGTGGATGGTTCATGAATGACTAGCGCGAAGAGCTCCTGACTTCAACTCAGTATACTCTCCATGGGCACCCGCAGAGGGGGCCACGGTCCCCCCTGAGATTTTGATTGCCTCATTTTTCAGCACAACACCCTCAATATTACTTTCTCAATCCAGAGGGCATGGAAAAAAGGAAAGTAATAGATTCTCAACAATTTACCGGTTTTCAATGAAAATCATGACGCCTTATCGTTTTTCAATAATTTTCATTTTGCCCCCCTCTGAGAAAAATTTCTGCGGGCGCCCATGATACTCTCCTTATTTATTTTTTCGAAATTCTCCTTTCTATCGTTCTGTTAAAAAATCTACACAAAAATCTATACGAAGCTTGGAATTGTTATTATACAGGGCGAACAACATTTTTCATATTTTTAAAATTAATAATAGTTTAATTGAAAATGCGTACCGCACTGTGTTTACTAAGTAGGTACAATTTATTTTTAAATTTGTTTAACAACATTCCAATTACTAAAAACGGCCAGTATTTCCTATGGGGCCATCTAAAATCATTAGTTTATACCACTCCAGTAGAAAATGTGGAAGACTTGCGAAATCGGATCATTGCTGGGTGTAACTTAATAAGAAATGATCCTGGTGTTTTTGAAAGGGTTCGGCAGTCAATGAGGAGAAGATTGGATGCTTGTATGCTGGCTAGAGGTGGTCATTTTCAACAGTTTTTGTAGGTTGAGTTGAATTTTCATGTAATTTTTCATAATAAAATGTTATTATCTGAAATTTTGTTTCCCCTATATCTTCGAAACAAATAGGTTTTTCAAAAATCATCAAAGGACAAAATATTCTTAGAATAGTCCAAGGAACAACCCCCTGAATTTTTGCCGCATGTTTAGGAAACACCCTGTATATATATATATATACACGCAAAATCTCAACCCGATCGGATTTGTACTCAAATATTTGGGTATTCGTCTCAAAACTTTTAAAGTTCAGATGATGTGATCAGCTAGAAATTTCGCACGCTTGAAGTTGTTATTTCATACCAAATCCAAAATCTCAACTGTGTCGGTTTCGTGGTCATTCTTCATACAAATTGTAACGCCGATGGAATTAGCAGTTTTTAAATCAACACAAAAGCAAAATTTCTAAACGGCTATATTAACGGAACCACTTGTCTGCTTTTGCCCAGCATTCAATATCCGAAACTACCCTCAAAATTACAAATTTCTTCCGTGCGCTAGTATCGTCCGTGTATACGTATGAACAGAATTGAATTTGAGGATGGATTCGTCATCAGACAATCTAACATTATTATTGAGACCATTTTCTGCTCTAAAGTCCAGGCATTGTGACGAAGTCAAATAGCCATCTGTATAGAGACGAACTCTCAAAAAGCTTATTTTTTCCCATGTAATAGCAACAATTCTGATTTCATCAATAAACTTTCATTACACGAAATTTTAGTGAAATCTGAGGAATAGATTCAGAGATGTCAATATCAGAGGAAGCAATTTCCTCAAATATTTTAATCATAAATAATTTAGCATGAACATTCATTTCACTCCTTCGCGACTGATTTCTAAATTTTAGTTTGAGCAGATGGTGATTTTTTCTATTATTGAGGAAAAAAGAATTCATAGATATAATTCAGAATTATCAGGCGGATTTTACCCATCAAGAAACTCAACCAATATATGCAGACCCTCAAAAAGGTTTCAAGCTTATTTCCGTTTTTGGGATTTTACCCATACTTAAACGTGAACTGAAATTTCAGGGATGGTATCATTGAAGATAATATATAGAAGGAATAATGAGGGGAATTGTTCGAAAGCTGAGAAAAAGTACAGGGACACATCACTCAAGGAGAAGCGCTAACAGTATTTTGGGCTTTCGGCCCTTATCAGTACAGGCCCATAAAAGGTTACTCCAAACTGCGATGATGCTTTGAAATTAGCTAAAAGCTAGTTGTGAAGAACATCATAAGAGAAGTAATATTATTGTAAAAAAATGTGTATAAAAGATATGGATTACTGTACCTATTTCTGCAAAATAGATTTTTCAATATATATAAGTATTTTTTGCTCTTCCCAACACTTTCACCATACAGATGAGGGCCGAAAGCTCGAAACAAGAGGCTATGGTTAGCGCTTCTCCTAGAGGTATATGTGTCCTTATACTTTTTCTCTGTTTGGAAAAAGCCCGAAAACAAGAATGTTTAATATAAAAAACACAGGAGCAGGTAATGAAGAATCATGCCTAATTATAGAATATGTCGTTTATATATTTACAGTTTTTAACTAATGTTGTTTCACAATGATGAATAATAAGGTTTACAAACTAATCTGAAGTATTAATATCTTAAAATGAAATATGAAGATCTGTACATTGTTACAAAATAATTTATGATCTAATCACTACAAGAAGTGACATAGCTAGCCGATTGGTGGGGTTTGTTCTCTAATTGAGCTTTCAATTCTAGTTCAAAGTTCCAGATGAATTTGAAAAAATTTTACGAATATAAAATTCTGTGATCAAATGTTGAAAATTATCTTCTAATTTATATATTCATGAAAATTATTTGAACATTTATTTATTTTGCAAAATTGTTAATGAATTGCTTCAAAAAATTGTTTCCAATGATAAATCCAGTATTGAGATCTCTTCATTTCAAAAATACATTCGAACTTATTCTTAGTAAAAGCTGTAAAACACTTAATTCATAATTATCCAGATGAGTATGTCTGTCAGTTACTTCTAAAAAGTTCACATAAATTCTCTTCTGGAAAGTTCATACTATGTGTATCCATCAGACAAAATTTTTTTTAAATTCATATTAGGAAAAATATTTCCTCAATTCAATATCAGTTCGCATCAAGAAATTATTTGGAAACATACATAAAAAGCATAGACATGATGTAACCTGTAACTCTGAAATACTTATGAAATAATTCATTGCAGATGCATAGCTAACTACACTGAATTATTTCATACGAATACAGACGATATATGCAGTTCAACTTCAACTACTCACACTGCCTGAAATTGAAATCAAACGTTTGGCACTCAATTACAGATGGCATCTTGCCACAACAATAAAACACATTTTCCATATAAAAAGAGAAGAGGGACAAAACATTACTATTAAAAATAATGCGCAAATTTTCTTGAAGGCATCACAAATTGTTATATCAGCAAAACATCACTGCAGGTTCATATATCCTCAAAAAAGTTGGATAATTTTAAGGCACACATGTTTCATCTTTTATTAATTTTTGGATGAGGTATATTTGAGCATTCAAAAGGAGATCATGAAAAAAATTTTGTCAAGTTTTATCTTTAAATATTAGCTGCATTCAAGTTCCAGAGGTAGATACAGGGCTGGCTCTATGAATCTTAAAGTCCATTAAGTTCAATAAAACTTATTGCAAGGATCAAAAATATCACTTTTTTATATATTGTTGAAGCTAAACAACAAATCTGATAAACCTTAGATATGCTTCCATATTTTTATTTAGCTTGTAAGTTGGAAAAAGTGAATTCTAATGCACCAGAAGATCAGTGCTACAAAATTAAGGCATTCCAGCTCAGGTCTTCATATGAGAGCTAACAAGTTGATAGACTTTTCCTTGAATTAAAGTTTGGTTTAGACTCATAAAACAGGCCCATAAAAGGAAGTAATTCTAAACTGCGGTGATGCTTTGAAATTAGCTAAAAGCTATTTGAGAAGAACATCATAAAAGATGAAATATTATTGTAAAAGAATGTATATAAAAGATATAGATCACTGTATCTATTTCTGCAAAATTGATTTTTCAATATATATATAAGTATTTACAATACACTAAAGGCACCAAAAATGGATGGATTCATTTTAAATAATCATGAGCATCATGTTTTAACATTAGGGCAACTAATGTAAAACAGCTATTCAATATATGGAAAATTTTATAGCAAGTTGAATGGGTGTACCATACATACACCGATCAACTTTTGAGGTCTTACTATCATTTATGAACTCATAAATCAGGTTATTACAAATTACTCAAATGGCGTGAAAGCCTAAATAAAAAATTTGGAGCTAGAAATTTTCATTATTTCCAGTATGTCTAATATTGCTGCTATAAATAATTATATCAATGTTTAAGTACATGAAATTACATGAGTCAAAATCAGCAACAGTAAAATTGTTACTGGTCCAAAGTAATTCCAAAATGATGTGGGAATTGATGAAAGAATATGATTTATCACAAACGATAAAAATTCTTAATCTGACCTAAATACATATAAAAGTAAATAAAATATTAAATAATCTAGAGAACACAACAATAAATAAATAGTACAAATTCCGAAATGAGTGATTCCATTTTATGTTTAAGTTTCTGATAGGGAAATAAAAGATTGATTCATTTGAATTCACAACAAATCTTATTTCCCCAAAAGAATACACTGAAATTTTATACTTCGAATTCTAATTCTACAACAACTAAATTAGAATAAGAAACTATAGATATTCCTTGAAAACACGCCCAACATTGTAATAACGTTCCCATAAACTGTAAGAAATACAAATGCTTAAAATTCAACATTCAACAATTACTTTTAGAACATATAGTTAATTAATATTGCCGTGTAGAAGCGTATAACGTAAATTTATTGCAATTATTTCAACTCGATTTCTGATGAAGTTCAAAATCATGTTACTGTGAGCGTTGAAAATCCTAGAATGAACGAAGTTTTTTCTTTACTTTTGACCAAGTCGATTTATCTGTAGTTTTTAATGCCATCTGAAAAAAGAATGCATCAATTATGGAAAGTGGTCTGAAGAAATTATCTTGTTTGAATTAAAAAAAAAAGGAAACACGGAATTGTTCTATTACTTTCACGTAAAGAATTTTCCTATGAATCAATAAAAAAATAAATTGGTAAATTAAGCTATAGTTAGTGAATCTGCGAATACATCATAAAACTAACACTTTCGGCGAACCGCAAATATAATTAAAAAATTACAGAATGTTTTAAAAATGGTCAGGTGAAAAAACTTCCATGTTTGTTGTGGGGAAAATATTGTCCCTATTTTTTTTTCAGTTAATAACTATAAGAAGTTAGCCATATTATAAAAATGTATAGATAGGCACTTAATTTACAACCAGATGAGCACATTGTCAGGCTTGGTATTGGGTGGATTGATCAATGATTGAACATCATCTAAACTAGGAAATTCTTCTCCTAGTTGTAAGGAAGGCACAAGGTCCTCTGTAGAATCGATGTTTTCACTGAGTGTTGATATGTCTGGAGTGTCCATAGTGTGGCTTTCACTGCCCACTTCCATACTGTCGTCCATAGTAGAAAGGAAGTCCTCAGGTGTGTGTGGCATCGAGTAAGTTGTACCCATACCTTGAAACATATACAATAATTAGTACATACAATGATTAATTCTCACCACCAGATGTTCGCCAAAAAGTAACAATTTCATTATAAATGGAGATAATTCGTGTCCCGATTACAAAGCGCATATTTATGAAAATATAAGTGGTAGATTCAGTGATAATTGTAGACATAAATTAATATTGCAAAGATATTGACCATCGGCTGACCAAAAAACTGTGTCAATGACTGTGACAATATTCTTCCTCGTCATTTGCTTCTAAAAAATCAACCCTTCAAAATACGTTATTTTCATTTGAGTAGCACTTGTCTCCCAGTAAATTCTGATTTGGGCATCGGTAACACGCACCGTTTATTCGAAACAACTATAATTTCAATGCAAAATTCAACCATTTATGTTTCAACCCGAATTTTACCAAAAATCATCAAAATCTTAATAGTAGAACGCGAAATATTAAGATCCTGGGAAATTAATTTTTGGAAATGCGCTAGATATGAAGAACCCGGAAATATTACGTTTGAGTTTGCTCAACCCTCATCTCATTTCTTTCTAAACTGAAATTTGCGTGAGATAATCTTCGAACCAAACAGGTTATCCTTACCAAATTTTATTGAATTCGGATGAAAATTGTAGAAGTTAGAGCTGTTACCAAGAATTTTCGGTCTTAAATGCATTATGCGATAGGAAATTTCGTAGACCAAGTTACGAATCACGAAAACAACAAAACTACGGTAAAAGTTAATGTTATTATTACTCTACCAATCGGTGAATATCAGTTATTCCACACGATGAGTAATGCTTGAGTGGGCACCCACCTTAAACTAACAGTATTGCAAAGATATTACTCTTTATAGCTGATTCTAGCGAGGAGAACAAAATATCCCGACTTACCAAGGCCACTATCGGCAGATTCCTGACGTGAATGATCAGTCAGACTGGACAAAAACGGATCTATAGGAAGATCCGTACTGCTTCCTCTCAGCATCAGTTCCTGCTGTCTTCTTATCTCCTGCTGACGTTGTTTCAGTCTATCGCGTTCAAGTTGCAGGAGTTGAAGTCGTAGCTGTTGCTGTTTGACCGGTGTTGACTGTGATGTATTCTGCCAGGGCGTCAACATGACACCTGTACCCGGAGTTCTCTGTTGTAAATGTGCTGCTGGAAGAGTACAGAATGTGAAGTGAAAATAAAAATAACTTAATCGTTAATATAAGCTACTCTCCTTATTATTAATATTGAGTAACTTTTATGTTACGGTATATAGAAGACATGCAAAATTTATGAAACAGACAATTATTTCAAGTCACTTGTGGGACAAATTAAAAATAAAAAACACAATCGACATGGATGTCGACGGAAAAACTGAAAAATTATGGTTGATTCTAATCAAGACCGGTCTCACGATGTAATTAAAATCTCATCGTTGAAAAGGTTTTTGAAATATCTCTCGACTTCGTATCTTTCTGGAGAAGAACGAGGCAAAGAATACAATCTTCCTTTAAAGTGGATTCAAGGATGGAAATATTAATGAAAGACAGTTATTCTTACACTTTTATGTACCAAATGATTTTTTTTATAAAACATACATATTGATAATCGATATAAATAAATTACAACAATATCCACAAACGAAAAACAGGGTTGCAGTTTGAACAGCCTCCCAACAATTCTACAATAAGCCAATCGAATTGAGAAACTTATCTTAAAGTAAACGAATAAACCTAAACATTATTAGTTAAAATTGAAGATTACCTTCAACTTCTTTAAAATTAGATTAGAAATTCTGTTCATTATGAATTAACACATATACAGGTTGTTTTTTCGTTAAATACTCTTAAAAACTTTTGGCAATTAATCAAGCTAGAGGGATTTGAACGACTCTCGAATTTTTTCAGAAGCTTTCAATTATATCGTACCATTAATGTTCCTAGCTTGATGAAAACCGAGACATCAAATTTAGATAATTGACTGAATGAATTCATGATTCCAAATACATTTTTTATACCTAACGAAATTTTGGTACAGGTAATTCATTAATTCATATTCTCTGCAGAAATCTTGATGATTAATTTGTAGTACAATCGATTGAAACAAACAGCTGCAAAAACATATTCAATTTCTTAAAGGTTTCACGTAATCGAAAAAATTATAAGGCGCATCCACCATCAATTAAGGGTGCAATTTAATTTCAATCGTTTCAAAAACTGAATTCCTAAAAAAAAAACCTGAATAAGGATAGCAGAGTCCAAACTTTTTGGTTCCGAAATAAAATTTCAAAAATTCACAACTGAAAACTTTGCTGTCGTACTAATTTTCTTTTTCATGATTTTATGTTTGATAATTGCAGCATTTTTGCAACGAATCACACGCATAATATTTCTGGACGGAGTACGGCACTATTTTCAAACGATTTTAAAAGTGTATTATTGCGAATAATAAATCAAAAACGTTGCAGAATCAAAACATACCGCACTTTTCGAAAGTGCGACATAACGATGAGGTATAAGATATAATAATAATTGCAGTGTGAACGACTTCGAAGCCTTGGGTTCCGATGTCCTCCAAAAAGAACTTTCCCATGTATACAGGTTTGCAGTAACTTTTATTTCTCAGATCCCTGTTTATACGATTCGAAATCAGATAAGTTTGCTGGGTTCAGCAACATGAAAACAAACAATGTGGCATTTTATGAAATGAAATATCAGTTCGTTGTAATTGTAACTTGCGTTCAGTCGTATTGGCAAACCAACTTAAAGATACCGCAATCAAACGGCTATTGTTTAGCTTACATAATTGACATTTTTGTTTCGAATCTATCCAAGAAAAGTACGAAGGATGTCTCGGATTATAGTTACCAATCAGGTTATTATTAGGAATTCATTCTCATAGTTCGATCAATTTATTTTGAAAACTGCAAATGTTACAACAGGTTTATCATATCTTCCCATCTCGAAACTACTATTTCAGGTTTTTGGAAAATAATTTTTTCGAACTTTAATTTATTGCCTTCAAAATTAATGAATCGTGTTATCTATATAAAAGTATCAAGGATGTATACGTCCTTGATGAAATAATACAAAACAAATCGAAAATATTCCTCGAAAAACAAATGTTATGATTATTGGAAATAATAAACTAATAACACCAAATTTCATACTTCCTAATCTCTGAAATATATCATCTCATTGAAAAAAGGCAGCTTCTTGGATCGAATTTAGATTTCATGTTTCTTTTCATATTCTATAATAATGATGCATCATAACTTTTCGGTGAAAAAATTAGTTTCTTATACCAGTACACGTGTTTAGATACATGATTCAATTTTATACAATTTTACATACTTTTATTCGACTCTCATTTGTAACCACCGAAATTCATAAATAAAATTGATAGAATATTAATATAATGGAAGATTTGAAGTGCTAGCGAAGTGCTAATTTACAGATGAATGAATGAGTTACCTGCCCCAATATTTATGACGTTTAATACGTGCGTCAACAATGAACATTCAGGAGTTTTTTTTTTTTTAGATTTATTTTCTATTTTCATTGGATCATTTTTTCGTCGGAAGAAATTGAAAGACTGTTTTTGTTAAATCAACGAGTAAATAAAGCGATAAGATGAAATTTTAAATTGCTGAAACTTACGAATTCTAGGATCAAACCAAGAAGTTGTCCTGGTCTGGTGGTTAATAAAATATATTTCTCCTTCGGGAGTTTGTGCCTGTTCCCATCCTTCTGGTAGTGGACCTATTTCCACATCTGCACTGACCTTCGCAGCTTTAAAAAAATAGTAAATTGTCAATTGACAGAACTTTTATTTTTTACAGTACCTAGTACTGGTTATGTAATTTTTAAGTTTATAAATAAAAAAATACCAAACAACATAATATGTATTTAGTTCGTACAAAAAAGTAATCATCAATTTCAACGTTTCTTTTATTTCTGCCATCTCGATTTCCAATAGAAATGATGAAAACAACAAATTGCTTTCTTCCGAACATTTCTCTAATAAATATAAATATTGCATAAATATGCAATATTGCATGAAAGTGAATCGAATCTCTCCAACAATAAAAAAACAAGGGTACGAACTTTGAAATTTTGGTCGACGTTTGATACGTACAAAAATATCAAAAACAAACTATGGAAATAGACATGGCATAAAAAAGCCAATATTTCTGGGAGATTTTTGGAACAAATGAGCCCGAAAAAGACTTAAATGTGATACTGTTATAAAGTTCGGGTGTATACCGTTCTGTTCACGGTCACTGATTTCTTGATGATGCTGCAAAAGTCGTCACAGAAAAGTATTTCAATATCAACTCGATCAAAAAAGAAACAAATCAGAACAGAAAACCATTTTAGTTTTTTCTCCAGGTGCTAGAAGAAAAAATAGTTGTGTCAAATCAAAAATTAAGGAGATAGCCAAATAGTTGAATTAATCCTTCGATATTCACTCAATGAATAGCATTGATGAATGATCAATACACATGAAAGATGTTTATATTTATGATTTGTATATTTTCGTCATCATTCTCATCAAGCAAACTCTGGATAACGCAGTCTAATATGATCCCTTTTGAGATCCGATGCATAATTAGGAATCTATTTCTGAATAACATAGTGATTGAGATGAATTGTTGTTTCAACTATCACGAGCTTCTCACTAATTTATTATGAAACGGAAATATTAAAACCTAAGTCTTTGATCCAACAAGAATTAACTCACCTTTGCCTGACTCTGAAAATAGTAGTAGGAACCGAAAATAACTTACCAACCAACTATTACTAATTCATATGATGCACCAATTTTCACCTTTCCAACTACCTAACGACTGTTATTTTTAGACCACACAAATAAAAAGAATAAACAACCGAAAACCAACAAGCGGCAGAAGGTATCATTTTCTTTTTCGACTAATCCTTCACACAAAAAAAAAGATAAAGGATCTGAATTTATCGGCCAGCAAAATTCAATGATTATGTGAAAAAATATAAGTATATATAGAAAATGCGACGAAAAACATGATCAACAATGAAATGAAACAGGTAAAACAAATTTGGGTTCGTTTTCCAAATCCTACATTCACAAAAAAAATAATTTCAGAGCCAGTGTCACTTAAGAAAAGCTCTCAGGCTCAATTTTCAAGAAAACACTTTAGTTGAGCTTATAGAATAAATCCCTGACGGATCAATCTGAAATCCTTAGAAATTTAGGTTCATATCATCAAACCTTAAAATTATCTAAGATTGCAGCCTTTGTACCATCAATAAGACCTTCAGGTAGAAAGGAGGTCGATTGAGTTAAATCATCTGCCTTCCTAAATGAATCACCGAACTAATTCTGATTGTCTTAAATCTGATCGAATTATATAAATAGATTAATTCATTGCTTCAAAGTACAAGATTTTGTTCTATCATGTGAAGGTTGATTTTCGATAGGATAAATTTTCAATTACAGTGCTCATCGTTCTAGTACTTTTTACCACATAAAATGATATCATGAATCCTAAAAATTTGAAGGTTTTAGCGAAATCGACGGTTCCACCACTTTCATGAGAATTTAATATCTACTCAATACTTTGAGGAATGAACAAAGTGAGTTGACTAGAGTGTCTATTTTTCCCCAACTTAGCATTTATAGTTGTAAAGCGAGACTGAATTCGTTGAATATTCAACAGGTATAATACGTTCCACTACGTTTATATATGATCAATAAACAGTTAAAAACAGTTAAAAAACCGTTTCAATGATTTTACCTATGGAATTGAATCTCAATACCTAATTTTTTCCTTCCAAACACATAGGAAACGGAGAGAAACATAATCATATCCGAGAAAAACTAAACATTTCTTGTAAATATTATCTATTATATTAATATTGCAAATATTGTACTAACCAAACTCTAACCGACAGGATTCAATTATAATATTATGTGCACAGTGACTCAAAAACTTGTTAAATTCACATTGATGCCATATTAAACTTATTTTTATTGAAATTAGAAATCATTTTCAAAATCTTACTTGTAGAAGTAGGAGATGTGGACTGGTGTGTAGAAAGAAGTTGCTCAGCACTTTGATGTTGAGCCGCTGTTTGAGCTGCTAGGGACTTCCTTGGATCCTCCCAAGTGGTAGTGCGGGTAATGTGGCTAAAAAAAAATATATTTTAGAGAATAAAAAACTACGATATTCTTTTTAGGAATAAATGACTCAGGATATTAGAATCATTTCAAAACAAGGCAAAATGGAAATTTCACACAATAAGCTTTTTTTCCACCGCATAAACTTTCGCTTGCATTTATTATCATGTAAAATTTCCTAGAAATATTTCATACAGATGGCTGGAATGATTACAAGTGAGATATCTGTATATCATATTTCTGTTTACTTCAAAAATTATTGTCAGAGTTGAAGGATATTAAATATGTGGGTGTGAATGAAATAATAAGGAAGTTTATTCCAATTGACATAATGTGGTCAACGCGCACTCAAAACTTGACTATATTTTTATTGAAAGTACCTAGTTGAAGGATCACCAAACGTTTTTTTTTTGTCTGCTGTTGAAAAAGGCGAAGTTCAACATAGGTATTGAAATTTACGACTTTGTGAACGTAAATCATTTTTGTCAAGTGCCATATAAATCGTATATCACTTCACAAATATTTCGCTCACCTTCAAATTGGATTAAAAACAACGCGATGATAGTTGTTTATGTTCAAACAGTTTTTCATCACTGAGGAAATATGAATTATATTCGGAGATAGAAATGCGGCTGTTGTGGAAAAATACCAAGATACCTATATACCGAGTGATGCTTTTTTTACTTTATTTATAATCTATTTCTTCCAATATAAATGCTTCGATCTGATGAAAGTGTGTTAATAAACCTAAATATTCATTATCACAATCAATCTGAAAGATTTGAAGATACAAAGAATTTTCGGAATCAATGTGTTATAGAAAAAATTTTTTTGGCAATTCCGCCTAATTCAAAAATTGAACTCCAAATGTTTCAAGGGAGTTATTTATTGGAAATGACGAATTTATATTGGAAAAAAAAATTCGAAATCAATCAAACAATACACAATGACGTGAATGTCAAATTTTGTATGGTTATATACGTGTTATCAGAATATGGTAGTCTTACTATATTTATTGCCCAACACCCTGTTTATAAGATCTAGCCTGCAGTGTCAACAGTGACACTGATATCTATGGGAAACGATTTGAGAATTATAAACATAAGGAACTCTACTCTGCAACAAGATTTTCAGAAATGTGCAACTTCACATGTTTTTTCCTGCGTTGAGGCAAATATCAGGTTCTGAAAACGCCCAACAGATATTCAGATTACTTGGAAAAAGAAATTCCTCAAATTGCCAAATCAATGAGCGTATTTCAGTTGATTATTTCTATAATCTTCATCATTCAATTGCAAAAATTCCCAACTCCTTCAAATGTTACATTTCACAATAAAAAATTACAACGTTTTGACCCAAAGGAAACGAATAAAAATTTCCATGCACTTTTTTCCTCTAGAATAGGTTTCTTAGCACACAACAAAAATCCAGATGCGGTCATTCCACCCAGCAAAACATAAACAGCGAATTCATTCTAGATACTCTTCATTTTTGAACATTTGAAATGAAGAAAATAAAAGAAATAGTAGCCTCTCTTCCTCACGTGGTATTTTTCACCATGACGTATAAAATATGATAACAACTCAATTTACAGACAATCAATATTCGTCAAATCTTAACGCAAATTCAGTTCTCATTGAGGTTTATCCAAAATAGATCTCCTGACTGGCAAACAATCAAGAAATGTAGACCGCGACGATCAAAAGGTACGACACTGACTAATACAAACTGACTCGATTCGAAAAAGGTGCCAAAATTCGAATTTTTCCAGATTTATGTAGAACTGAACTGGTTTGCGACAAGCGAAAAGGATAATTAAAAGGACCCGATGAATTAATAGGCGATCAAAAAAACAGGTTGGCTAATGATTTAACATATTCATTGATTATTTTTGGAGAGCTGAGGGGAAATAATTCCACCCCTTAGAGTTTTCATTTCACATTTTAGAGGATTTTAGAATTTTTTCAACTCCGGAACTGACTGAATATTGTATTACAACCGAGTTCCTAGATTTTTAGCCTTCGAAATTAATAGATCTGATCGCCAAATGAATTTTAAAATTTAAATATCAAAGTTTCCAATAATCAAAAAATTCTTATTTGTTTTTATAATAATCTATAGGTTTGATTTCATCTACACCAAATAATATAAAAGTTACGAAATTTCGAATCATAAGACTGATCTTCCGTGAAGTGAAATCTAGTGATCTTTCCAAAAATCATGAGGATGCTTTTCGAAGGAGCTACAAACAATTCGTTTCCTAGAAAAAAAAAGTGAAGTAGCGAATTGAGTCATTCGCTTATAGCCGTTACCTGTTTTCATTGAAAACGATGCCGTCCTCTAAAGGTCATAGAATGGATAGCCGGAAACAGTGCATGAGTTAGGCGTTCAGACAGGAAATTTTATCTCTCGATCATTTTCTATAGAACTGAATGTTACGCATATGGATCCTGCAGCGATTTTTAAACTTGTTCATGAGTTGGCGATGTTGAACCAGTGAAGAGGAGGGGGGCCTTTAACACCATAAACATTCAGACGTCACAATATAAAGGATGTCCATTTCAGAACAACTATTACGAACTGCAAAACTGCTACAAATTGCATGCGACATTTTGTTACTTTTCTATTTTCGAAATCATTCGAAATAATTGGATTGATACGTGTTTCACATCAACCAAACCAGATTTTTTAAGAAAACACAACCTCTAAACCTTTCTTTAGACAAATCATCACAATGAAATAAGAGCTTGTAATATACCATGTTTTAAATCAAATCGCTATGAATCATTTGTACGTAAATTTACAATTGTTAGTTTCAATAATAAAATTGGAATTTTCCACCAAATTTTTGTTTAGGGAGACCTGAAACTTTTCCATAAAATTCTAGCAGACTATTTTAATAACCAGATAGAACTAGGGAATTTAGGCATCAAATCAAAACAAAAAAAAATCGGAAAATCAAAGATAATACAAAATTTTCTTGGATGCCTCACTATCCGAACAGATCTGTCAATTTCTGATGAGGAAAACGACCTAATATGAAGACCTGAATCTGACGATCGAAGACCTGTGAATTTGTGATTCATTCAGGGCAGATCTTGCATATTTCGGAAAATGGTCATTTTAACAAAACGAAAAACCGGTTCGAAAATCAGAACTTTCGTTTAGACAGATAACTTTTTCCTGTCAATCAAAACTGAAAGATTGAAACCGTGAGTAGTGCAGGGAAAAGTGACGATATTCGCAATGATAGTTCTTATTGATAGGTCACCTCAAGACTTCATCCATGTTTCAACAATTAAGAGCATAACGGTTACTTCAATAAAAACCTTTTTCACTTGATACTTTTACTGATTGTCTATCAGTATCAGTATCTATCAGATCTGTTGCAATTATTGAAGGATAAATCTCAAAGAGTAGGAAGACTTTTTCATCGATATGAAAAGGTATGTACTTGTGCTTTGATATAGAAAAACAATTGAATATTGATTAATTAAATCAGCTGCTTTACAATCTCTTTTCATATTCACTATTTCATTATAAAGGACAAATAGATCCTTGGCTAACTGAACTCACATAGTTTGTTCTACAAGGAAAGCTTGAAGTGGAGGAAAAACCAAAAATTTAACTCCAAAAACAACAAATTAACTATCAGGAATTCAAAAAATTAAAACATCAACCGAAAAATCCACAGCAATTCAATCTCACCCACATATAGGCTTCATTGACAGGTACTTATACCTATATTTAATTTTTTTTTAATAAATTTATTATAACCTTGACTTGACACAAGGAATTTCCTAATGCCTCGAACTGATTCACTAATTCCTTGAACAAAACAATGATTATAATGTTTGTGTTGTCGTTGCTAGGTATACGACTACATAATATATAGTTGTGGTGAGTCATACCACAAGAATTCTTCGGAAAATGCTTTTCTTTCACCCCTAAATCGATTCGAAGCACGTGACAACGAAAAAGCGGAAATTCGAAAATGTCCTTCAGGTCATTTGTGACACGATATTTTTCTGTGTAGCATGCAACACGTCCGAAACTAGATAACATCTACCTTCATTTATTGTTTTCGATACTGAGGATTAAAATCTTATTACCATACAAATATACTTTCTAAGTGGTGAATTGATTTCATAACAAACCTTGCAAGAAAAAATAAATAATATATTACCCGTGAAATAATAAAATGCGAGAAATGTAGCTAATTGGCATTTGCCTTAGTCTACTTTTACTACAATTAAGCGCTCAAATTTTAGGAGAACAATTACTTCATCATGGATGAGTAATTCCACTTGTCAGAGGGACAATCTAAACAGCTTCAATTTTAAATTCAAATTGATATCATGAAATGACACCAAATGGAAAGTTTTTTTCAATAACAAATATTTTGAATTATCCGTGTAAAATTTGCAGCATTTTATCGAAAAAATCATAATGATTCTGTATGTACCAAATGTTTTAATTTAATCTATAATTTTCATTCCCACAAAACATGATATTCCAACCTTCGAACTCCGTAAGGTGATCTCTTGTTACCAACAGGATGAACCATAAAAAGTTGTATATTGTATTTCATACCAAGAACTATATGGTCAGATTGAATCGGTAAAGTATATCACGCTGTTCAATTCTGCTCGCTCTCAACTTCATTCGTCCAGTTATATTACCACGGGATCATAAAATAAAACAATACCACCAAGTAAGATTGGTGGAATTGAAATCATTATGAAATAATGATTTTTGGCCTGAAAATAATTGAGAGAATATATATATTGGCATAACAGACGATTTTTGATTCCATTAACTTCCTACTAACATTTGATTCTGGGAGAAGCGGTTCCTAAATATGCGGTTGAAACATTCAGCTTCCTCGGAAGCTCATTGGTGAGAGCGCTGGACTTTTGATTCGGAGGTTGTGGGTTCGATTCCCGCTCGAAGAGATACTTTTTCCGGAATTAAAAATTGTCTGAATTCATCATACATCTGTCAATTATGATTCTATCCCCAACTTTTTTCAACATCATTAAAATAGTGTACATATATGGAGAAGACACAATTATCTCAAAATATCATCCAAAAAATTGTATTCTGCTTCTCGAAAAAATGATAAACAGTAATAGAAATCTTGCATATTCTTCAAGATGGTAAAAATCTTAAAGGCTGTTAATCAATATTATGTGGGGTGTGTATGGTGTTCGGATTCCAAATTAAATGTTGAGAATTTCATAGCTCTGAAAATATTTAATTTTGCTATATTTCGCGTGTTTTTCCTTGAATATTCGACTTAGTTCGTCAATGCAGTATATTCAAGTGTTATACATACACTGTGTCCGTAAAGTATGGAACAAATTCATTTTCTACTAAACAGACCATTTCAAAAAATAATCCTGGAACACGTCGATTTTTTATTTTAATTTACCGTATTTCAAAAAAATAATCTAATATACAGGGTGAATTAATTTCGAGTTATGACGTCACCGTCATTTTTTTCAAATGGAACACCCCTATTTTGTCTCAATTTTCCGATTACTCTAGCTGAGCTGATTCCAAAAATGTATCACATGTTGATTCCAATTGGTACAGGGTGGACAAAAATACAATAGTTTCGTGTGTGCTCACAAAGTAATGCGTAACATTCTTTATTAATTAAATTAACAATATTATCAAAAATACTTATTGTCTAGCGGCAATAAACAAATAATGACATTTCACAAAAAAATAGGAGACTATTTTTTTTTAAATTGATAAGAAAAAATTTCTTTCATATTCTGTCTGCTTGACCACAAGTACCAAACGTGTTTGAAAACAGCTCATTTTTATTAATCTGAAAATGTAACAAACTACAGGGTGTTACATTCAAACCAATTGCCGCTAGACAATAAGTATTTTTGATAATATTGTTAATTTAAATAATAAAAAATGTTACGCGTTGCTTTATGAGCACACACAAAACTATTGTATTTTTGTTCACCCTGTACCAATTGGAATCAACATGTGATACATTTTTGGAATCAGCTCAGCTAGAGTAATCGGAAAATTGAGACAAGATGGGGGTGATCCATTTGAAAAAAATGACCTAGACGTCATTACTCGAAAATAATTCACCTTGTATATTAGATTATTATTTTAAAATACGGAAAATTAAAACAAAAATTCAGGATTATTTCTAAAAATGGTCTGTTTAGCTAAAAATGAATTTGTTCCATACTTTACGGACACAGTGTATACTGCCAACGTTCCTCTAAGTTTTCGATATCTTTTCTTTAGGAAGATTGGTCTTTAGCTTCATTAGAGCTGAATTTTTTTCTCTGCACATTCTTTTGTGATCTGCAAAAGCTGAAATTTCGTTCCATTTGGCCATGGTTTTCATCAGTTCATGACAAGAAGCATTGTGAAAACACTAAACTTGTTTTTATCCATTTTTCAATCAACAACAAATGTAGCGGAACTTAAAATTCAATATCTCAATCCAGACTTAACTCTATTTCCTTTCATTATTTGAAAGGATAAGAACCTGGATGTGACCAATTTTTGGTTTATAACTCCAAGGTTTTTCAAGGATGGAAAATTATTGTCTTGAAAAGTCTGTAGAAACTCCCAATGGAGAATTAAGATTTCCAGACTATCAAGGTGGAAAATGTATCGTGAGAAAAAGAAACTCACTCTTCAAAGAAGTTATTAAGAGGATTACACAAGGACTTGGAAAG
The DNA here is from genome assembly GCF_914767665.1 of Harmonia axyridis. NCBI lineage: Eukaryota > Metazoa > Arthropoda > Insecta > Coleoptera > Coccinellidae > Harmonia > Harmonia axyridis. The sequence goes on from NC_059508.1 coordinate 8,191,701, forward strand.
TCAGAAATTGTTTTTTTGCGAATAGTCAATATTCAAGTTCAAATCTGACGGGAAAATGTTTTACATTATTTTTTTGTTTTTGTAATGAATATAAATCGATGATATAATTTTTATCGGGAAAAAAATTATCAGTAAATTGTCGGGCATAATAGGTCGAGCCCAGCGAGTGTTTCGATAAACCTGTAACATAAAAAGAAATTATAACATCTTCTGGGCGAATCCCCGAACCCACCAAAATGGACCACCTATTCTAATTGAACCGGTGGTATCCCCAGGCTTTTGAGTAATGACTTCCAGTTTCCAAGCGAAGAAACCATGCTGATGGGATAGATAAGAGAATACATTCGTCCGGCGCTTCGCTGGAAATTTTATTTCTTTAACGAATTCGGCGTCGTTTGTGTCCCGCCGTCTTTTAATAGTTCTTTTCTTAGAACTGGGAGGTAAATTTCACTCTGGCCCGTTTCTCAAGGTCCCAAAAATAATGGCTACCTGCTCCGCGTATCTCTTCTTTATATATTCTCCGTGTACCATCTCACTAAGCCGAACTGAACTGGTTGCGAGCCATTATAGTATGGAGTTTCTTTTATTTCGTCTTTTTTCTTCGGCGCCTTTTATGCCGCTGCACCAAGGTACAATAGAATATAATAATTTTCACATTAATCCAAATTGCGTTTTGACACTTCACTGATACCAATCGATATTATCGTCGACTTTTCGTGAGAAACTTCTTTCCGAAAGGCAATCATCCAAAGATCCGCTCGTAAGGGTTTTACGATATGTCAGGTGATTTTTTTGATTTTATTCAGACAAAAATCTCGAAAAGGTAATATCTCACGGAAAAATGTTTAGAATTAAAAGTTTGTGGTTTTTCATACTAAAACCTCTTCCATTTACTTCCATTTACGTCACTGATGGCTCTGCAATCGAATTTAAATTTTCCATCTGAACTACCTCAATGTATAAGTTGACGTGAATGGTTAATGAACCATTCACGTCAAATTCGGACTTTTCCTGCTGAGTTGTTTGTTTTCATTACATATAGATTCGAATTTTGTAGAAATAAGTGAAAAGCAAAATAATCAGATTGACGGAAGGACACTGCTTTTGATATAGAAAGCTCAATTTTTCTGTGCTCATCAACAGTTGAAACCATAGAAATAATGAGACTCTTAGGTAAAAAAAGGTTTTTGGCAATTTTCTATTATTTATATTGATCCGAATCATACGATGTTATATATTTTTGAAATCAGGAAAAATCAAGCTTTCAGAAAAGGACACAAAAATCTAGTGTTCCCATTTGAAAAAACATAACTTTGGGTCATTATAGCTTCGTAATTGAAAACACTTTCGAAAATACGAGCACGCCACTGGATTCTACGTAAAAAAGTACCTCTATAATGTTTTAATTTCAGAGCTTTATCATCAGTATTAGCGGAGATATAAATGTTTTTCTATATCGTCATTTTTCCAATTTTCGCTTGAAACTCGAAAACAAATGAAGGTGGCCAAAAATGAATACTACCCTTGTTAGTTTCTCAGAAAAAGAGGCCGAGAATGGGGTATCAGATTTTGTCTATCTCATCTGGTTCAAAAGTTGTAGTGCTAAAACATCGAAATTTGCCCACCCTGTACTGTTTTGTTCAATTGGAAATGGCAAAATGATCTGTTCTTGATGTTTTTGCTTGAAAATACTCAAGAGGGAACACCACCACGTGGCATTTTCGTGATCTGTCAATATTTTCCCAGATGAGGGACGAAAATAATGTGCGGTAATGCCAGAACGATTGAATGATCAATAGAAGTTTGAAATATTACAATGAGTAAATCCAACTTTCGTCGAAAGGAAGTACTGAGTAATGATTTTTTGTAGGATTTTTCTACGAAAATTTTTGAAATACACCAGTGCTTTGAAAGGCTACCATATCATCAATTTTTTTGTAAAAAACGAAAAGTTACCAAAATCATTATATTTTTTCATCCGTAATTTAAAAATATTGAAATAATGTGAAAACCCCAAAAAAATCTGTGATCTGTAAGAAAAATATCTCCAATTTCGTTTTGAACTGAGCAGTCACGTAGTGCTGTTCACTCTCTTTTTAAAATATATCCACTGGGAGAAAAGGAAAAAACGAAATGGATCTTTTATTTGAAAGCTATAGAAGAAATTTTCTGTCGAGCCGTCCATGAAGGTAGACTGGAAGAGGTAGTAGCATAGGTGGATTTTCCCCTCAAAAACTTTTTATTCGAAACATTTTTCCGTGAGATGCTCCTTTTTCGAGATGTTAAACTGATTCATATTGAAAAATTCACCCGGTATATATAATTCGAAAAGTAACGCCGAGACGGGACAATTTTGATAGTGGTCATCTTCAGCGGATTAACAACCCCTCAAGAATCAAGGATAAAATCTGTTTGAAGTTCCTTTCAGTGTAAAAGAGCTATTTGGTCCAGTTCTGATTGACAACCATTCATACTGCATGGACTCTGAGATCTCCTGATTTGACATATTTAAATTTTTGTAGGGTCATTTGAAGAGTGGCGTGATTAATGTTAATACCTAAAATGTTCAAATCTTGAAGTGAAGGTCAAACATACTCATATTGCAAAACCTTCAAAATTGTGTGTCAGACAACCCCAATTGTCATTTGAGTTACTTGAGGGGTTTGTCACCCCTAAGTTGCAATTGCAAGATGAACTCTCCAAATAAAATTAACCTGTAATGGCATTTTACGCTAAAACTTGCAGAACCTATTAATGTAATATTCAGCAAGACTGTTTTACGTGGGCCTCCCTGTATAAACTTTTGCGAAAATTGTTCAACGACTAGTTCTGTCGTCCTCTGTGGCAACTGTTCACCGAGATAGTGAGCAGTATGTAGCCACATATTCTTTCTAGTTTAAATTGACCGTTCTATATACCGCACTTTATGACCAAAAAGATTTATAAACGTATAGTACCCACACGAGCAGGACTCATATTTTCACAATATGTAGGTTCTTTTATTGTGTAAGTGCAATGAACTATATAAAACATCATATCAACTGCCATTATAAACAGTAATCTTAGTGGAAGTTTACTGCCTATAGAAGTCGCAGGTAGATAAATGTTATGATTCTAGTGGAAAGTTAGCAAAGATTGTATTTTATAGTATTGGAACATATTCGAGGAAAGTACTGAGTCGTTCATTCATACTCCTATTGCCTGTTGGATAATACAAAACTTATGAGATATGGTTGATTATGTCATTGTTGTGGGTGAGTTTATCTGGATGCATCATGCTGAAATTTGGCTTGAAGAATCGAAAGAAAGTTATTTTACTCATATTTTCAATAGTTCTGGTTACCAGATTAACATCCAACAATTTTCTATAAAGCTTGAAATGGTTATTGTATATCTAAGTATAGAATTTCAACTAGGTCGAATTTGTTCACTGATTTTTTTTTTCAATAATACTTGAATTTTCTGACATACATAATCAACACAAAATTTCACTCGAAGCTTATTTCATATCTATACACACATTTTCCATCAGATTTGTTAACACTGATATTCTGCTTAAGTTTTCTCCTGTTTTGAAGCCGACATGAGATTTTGAAAAAGACTCGATATTGTTTTCCTTTCAACATCTATCTTTTTGATAATATAGAAGAATTTAATAAAGAACACTGTTCGGGAAATGAGGAAAACAAGAATGAACATAGATCATAAAATTCAACGCAAATTCAAAATTCTCGCTTTTCAGGAAAATTTATTGTATACCTAATATTAAAACTTTCTTGTAACAATGAAAAAAATAAGGAAAATTTATTTCTGTTTCCCTCATTGGTAATAAGTTCAATGAATCTCAATCCAACGTACCTACCTACTTTATAAAATAATCAATGCTATAACATCCTATAATTTTCAAACATTCCTCAATGTTTTTGAGACTTAGTTTCACATGAATTGAAATCCAGTAAGGCATTATTGTCCAATTAACTAAACATAGATAGACAATTATCTATCCTTGGCACAATAAAATACTTTTTATTGTGGTGACTATTTTCACATGAATATATTTGACATTTTCTCCTTCCATACCTTATATAATACATCATATTTCTATATGGGCAATTAGTAAATAAGCAACGATAAATAAGACTCAAGCCTTTGTTGCATAATGAAATTGAATAATGCAACTTTCACACAGTGGCGCAGAAGTATAAGCCTGCAACTACGTATTTATTAACCACTAAAACAGTCAATGATAAATGAATAAAAAATCTTTGACGCCTTGTTATGTTGCTAAGAAAAGACATACAGTAAGAGAAAAATCTTTCGAACTACACATATGAGAAACACTGAATAGAGTAATTTTGAACGTGAGTGTTTTAGAATTCAAAAGGAAATGCTGAAAGCTTTTGTGTGGAAATTTAAAATTTCGACTGAATACTTTTCTTAGAAGAGAAATGTATTCACGGTGTGAGTAAGAATAAAGAGACAATATTATAAATTCCGTTCAGTACATTGCTTGATTAATATTCGTTCAATGTTATAAGCGTAGAATGAAATCTGTACGAAACAGAAAATGTATATATTCGAATGTTTAGAATATATATATATATATATATATATCTTCATAAAAAATTGAAAATAACAAAACATTCTGCCTATGAATTAATCGAAATCAATCATAATTTTCCAAAGGAATATTATTTGGAATAAAAACAAGATCTTGATTCATTACTGAACTAGAGTTGTCTTTGAACATCAACGCAGATAGTTTCCTTGATCGGTCAATGTCATTGAACTTATATTCTCATAACACGTGTTATGATTTCAGTTCACATTTTCATTATTGGTTACTAGAATTGAACATATTGTAGAGTATTTCCTAATATTAATATTCTAATTTCAACATATTTCATTGGAGAGACTCAAATCTTGTTTATCATTTTCATATCGGACTGTTTCAGAATTTTAAAATAAAATATTCTCCGATCATTTACTTCGCGAAAAATTGAGCTGAAATCAAAATTAATAGTTTTTCAATCTAAAAGAGAAATTCCCATTATAATGTTCGACTTGAAAATAATAAAATGTGGAATGTGTAACGGATCAAACTTTATTGGATGTGATGACCTACTCGCAACTACTAATGAACCATAAGATTTTTTCGAAATTTATGATTTTGATATGTTTGGAACATTTGGTTGCAAAGTTCGAAAACTTTGGTTCTTTCCAATGATTCCACAAAATATAACGGACATTCCTTCATCAATTATGAATTAGACAAAACTGATAATCCTTCGCAGTTTAAAAATAAATGATAAATAGCTCAGAAACAATCCTAGAAGAGACGAATAATCTTACATAACTGTGAATAAACAATGTGGAAATAAATAAATGAAGTTGAGAAGTTTGTAAATTTGAATAAACGATCACGTATAGAACCGATCGGGTCGTTTACTATGTAAATTTGGAACCAGACATCGTCTTATTAGGAAATAAAACATAGAATAATGAAAGGATCAGTTCTTGTGGTCTTCAATATTGGGCAATCGACAATAATATAACGGATTTTGACAAATTATAGAAGCAATATTGGTGAAACTACAAGTGAAAAAATCCTATTCGATTAACCAATCAATTAAAATAACCCAAATTATCAAAGCATCATTGAAAATAATGAACTAAAAGCTCGAATTTATATTTCTAATCTAAAATATCAAATGATGCACTCAACATATAAACATTTGAAATTCTCACTCGAAAATAAAAACAAATGAGTTGACATTGTAGGCAAGCAATTACAGAAACACACATATAACTTTTTGGAATCGTCTCAAATTGATAAGCCCCTGAACACAATACAATTAAATGGCGCAAGAAAAAATGAGGAACATCACGTACAAGTATTTATACCTTTAGTTTTGGCCGTCTTCACAATTTTCTGTCTGCGCAGAACGATTCATTAAAAACAGATTGATAAAATAGGGAATATACTGAATTCAATATTTTCGGTTTTCGCCTAGGTGTCTCTAACGGTTATGATCGATGTGTAAATATAAATAAAATGACCAGGTTTTTGATACCTACCCGTAAGCGACAGCCATATGATATAAGTCAATTAAAAGTGATTGAAACAAATACAGATGCAACTGAAACTAGATCGCTGATCTAAAAAAGAGCGAGCAAGACATATTTATATTGGAATGAACATCAGGGAAGGATAAACTGAACTTATGAATGAAATAGACTGGCGTTTGTTAGAACAAGCTTATTTGGCGTGGGCATTTTTCTGAAACGCCAATAAAAAGGATTAGGCGTCAATTTAGATAGTAAATAAATGAATCGTAATGGGTTCCGAAAATAAAACTGATGACGTTGTATACACCCACCGTGCGCATTGTTTTGTTCCATTGAAAACAAAAAGTCATGTGAAAGAGATAACAAACCCCACGTTGATCTTAGTGTATGTACCGTCGATAGCTATAGAGATTAGTGAACATTACGTCAAGATTGAGTGGAAATGGAGAAAAAGGTACCTTTACTCCTCAATCTACCATTCCTCACCCGTCTGGCCTACATACATAATAGGATGTGATCTATTTCCTCTTGAGGTCTAGTATCCGAGGCTACCTGTACCTTAGAAGGAAGGACTATGAAACCTATTCAGAGGGATTGGGTCCATTGAGTAATCCCTGCCAACAAAGTCCCAGACATGGCCAATGAATGAAAGATCTGAAGATTGAGATTACCAAGGTAACAAAACGACTCCGTTTTGTTTGGACAATGTCTTGCAGAAAAATTAGTTGCGTAAGGTGAACAATTAGAGGCAAACCACCTTATTATTCCACTAAGAATTGTGTCTCGAGTGTTCTTTGACAAAACTAATAATTGCAATAACCAAAATGACCAATTCTAGACATTTATTGCACTCATTCGAATGCCTCTGGTTGTAAATCAAGAATTGAAGCAGACTAGACCCCTTCGAGTTGGTAAGAACCGCCAATGGACTCTATCCATTTATGTGATGATTGTTGCACCATAGATATAGGAAAACAATTCCAGCTCAGACTTGGTTATAATGATCAGTGAAGGCTGCTTCAAGAACTTTCACAATACGTGCATATTTCATTTTGAAGAAAACATTATCGTTCAAAGAGAACAGGTATCACAGATTTTCACTATGATATTCGCAATCATTGAACACATATCTATGAACAAAATGCATTATTCTAGCTAGAATGTTAGCTTTGTTCGCACATTGAATTGAAACTAGATATTTCAGAAACCCTTGCATCAACCCACGCTTAGGTCAAGACAGTACTATGTTTATTATAATCAACACTTTATCAAATATATTGGAGCAAATACGAGACAGCATAATCGAGATGAATCATGAAGAAAATACTGAGATCAAGGTACGAAGAGATTAAAGATGATTAATGAGAGCTATATCCTTTCCTTTTGGGATAAATGAAAACAAAACATTCCATGTAATCAATTTATTGTTTGGACTTTTGGTAGTATCGAAATTAATAATTATATTCACCCTGACCTTTTATCTTCCCAGATAATTAATTAGAAAAGGTATCTACAGCATACCACCAAATGGAAATATTTTCCATATTCTTGATGAACAAAATATTGATATTTTCAAGCGATTATTATTTCTATAAGTGTCCTATTTTGTAATATTAATTTGTTTAACATGGCAAAGATGAAATAATTGAAGCATCAACATCACAAAATGAAAATCTCGGAAGATTTCTTTCAATCCACATAAACTGTACTTATGAATCTTATGATTATAGAAACATGATCAACTAGATAATTCAATTGAATAATTTGAGAGCTTTCCTTTGAGCAAAACCAATAGATGAAGCAGCTATAAAGCTGAATCAATTTTTTATGTCGAGTTGACTTGTTAGCTACTGTTATTCTTAAGAACTAAGGAAACAATACTCCATCAAAATTTATTGATTTCTTGAAACTGAATCTTGATTGTTTTTTTATCAAATTCAATTGAATTCACGGCCATTAAATTATTAATTATTGCTACCCATTGATAGCCTAAATAAAAGGTATATTTACTTATAATAACACCGTCGCAGACAAATAACTGCGCATTATCATATTGAAGGTGGAATTTTTCCTTGGAACGATGCACGCACTCATTCGATTGAAAGACAAAACTACGATACCATTCTGCAAATGGAATTCGCAGAATGTCTCAAAATAAGAATTGATGGTTGAAAAAACACCGAATATTTTATACAATGGATTATTATTTCGTCCTATCGCTTAGTAGTCGGAATCTGATTATACATTTTCGAGAAATGCATTTTTTTTCTATTCGATCATATGATATATAGTTTTCAGAAGTGACGATTAAATTCTCAGATAAGGGGATTAATGGGACACAACAAGCGACTTGTCGTACAATTGCTCCAAGGAATGCTGAAAAGATCAAAAGAGGTTGAAATTTTTCATTTTTAGGACATTCAAATATGATTGCCATCAATGAAGCAGGAGTCGACGTTTGAATTATTATTTCCAATAATAAACATTTGAAATCGTTCGAAAAATTCATTCAAAGCTTTTCTCGAAAACTAATTTGAATCAAACTTAGTACAAAAGTTGGCTACCGTATGATATGAATCGTCCTGGCTCGAAAAAGTGATCCATAAGTTTTTAATACAAAAATCAAGGAATTCGAAAATTGGCGACATGAATTCATAGAATTGACAATATATATTTGATTCGACTGAACACAATATTTTTTATCACAGTACAGTTTTTGGGTTATGGATATCTGAATGTTTTATTCGAGTATTTTTTATATTTATATTTATTACATGATCATATGGATATTTTGCGATGTAATAGGAAATAATGAACCATAGAGCAAGATTCGTGTAGTCCTCTTCTATTTTCACCGATAAAAATTTCGATTTTTAAGACTTCTCACCAAATTATGTAACGCAAAATGTTAAAATTATTTAGGATATTTGAAACAAAAGATTGTGAAGAGGAATGGTAATTGGATAGAGGTTTAACAGTTGAATTTCAGAGAATATTACTAAATTTTCCTCAAATTGAAATTTTCGAAATGAAATATCCACGGAGGAAAAGAATTTTCACTGGCAACCTATAAATACAATTTGAACAGGTATGTTAACTACACACGGTTATAACACGGGGCCGGTAATTAGGTACCGTTATTGGAATGAATAGAAGTTCGAAGAATATCGTAAGTATGAATAAGTAAACCTATTCGAAGAAGACCATTAATAGCAGCAGTGTGGGCCTCCTATCTCTATCACAATAACGCCCTAGCTAGCTCCCGAAAATTCACCACACAATGTGGATAATAATGCTGTTAATAATTAATTGCTTCAAAACGATGCAAAACTCTATAATAATGATGAAAACTCTTTCAGGTATTTGGATAGTTTGTATATCAATCGATACTCTTTTTCACATCAAAAAATACCGACTCTATAATGATATTATTATATCCAGAAATTTTTCGAACAAATAAGCGTCACATAGGGTTAATTTATTCCGAATTAAATATTCGAAATGATATAAAAGTCAAGCGTAGGTTCAATTAGGTATGGAGTGGGGGGGGGGGGGGGAATTTACACTATACGGTTCTTTATTTTTACTTTCAAATATTTATATGTTTGTTATACTCAAAACTTTCCTAGTACTAATTATACTCATGAAAGTAGTCTATATAACATGTTTGCTTTAAGCTTCCATTGACAGCCATCCATTCAAACTATCATGAAGTGCTCATTGAAATGATGTAAAGCTATAAATTGCCTATACTATATTTATTTTAGCAATGGCATGAAAATCACACCCAGTGAAATTATGGTACCAACCAAATACTTTTTGTTATTGGAATATTTGCTCGTCTTACTATTGCCATCAATTCACGATGTTGCCAATGTGTCATTCTTATTGTAATCCTTATAAATAATAAATTCTTTTATTCAGTTTTTTTTCAAAACCATCTTTTTTGTCCAAAATTCAAAGCTGCAATGCTATATAGTGGTTCTGAAGATAACACAAGAAATTCCGAAACTATATTAGTGCTAGAATTTTACGGGAAGAATCATTGTATTCAGTATCATAGTAGAATGGTTATTTATAATAAAATTGCAGAAGGCATTGATATATTCTTCCAAAAATAAATGATCGTCTGTTAAAATGAGCATTCTGTACTAGTTATTATTTTATATAACTCACTGAATTTCTATCGAAATTAATGGAATATTTCCATAAATACAATTTAGTCATATTTGCAGTGAAAAATGTTGGTTGACAGAACTGTTTTCTGCGTCTTAAATTTGACAGATAATAGATATCTCTGTGACAGGAGACTTCCGAGTACCAACCAATAATAATGAAATATAACCATGACTCTGTGTGAAACTGAGTTGTTACCGCACGGCTTTGTTTTATATAATAAACGGATTTCCCACAGACTTTAAGTTTCCGAGAAATGATCTTTGCTAATGTTGTTTTCTTGGTTCGGTGCCTTAAAAATCTTGAGCTAGGAAAATCAATTCCATACAATATATCTTTTTTTATTCTACCCATTCCAAAACATAAACTGTGAAAATTTCATTGGGAGTTAAGATTTTGTTTTCTCCAATTCTGTGGTAAATTCTGCCATACCTTGTAGAACAAAATATGCGGGAATATCCCAGTTTCACACAGATTTCATGGTTATATTTCATTATTATATGTTGGTATTCAGAACTCCCTTGTCACGAATTTATCCATAATCTGTAAAATTTGTGATACAGAAAACAATTCTGCCAACCAACATTATCATGAAAGAATCACTAAACAATATTGTTTGAAATATTTCATTAATTTTCCATGAAAAGTTAGTAAATTGAAGAAAATAATGTATATTACTCGTACAGAAGGCTCGTTCATTCAAAAACTGGCACGTTTTTGAATTTGGATATCGTGGAAGAATGCCTTGAGCCTGACTTGGTTTCACTTCAAGCTCAAGTCGAGTAGTTTTTCAATCTCAAGTCAAGTATTTATTTATCAAGTACTTGAATCATATCAAGCTACTTGATTTTTAGTAGTTTTATTGTGTACTGTCACATCAATAAAAAATGATGAAATGACAAGGAACCTTGCAAAAAACACTCTTATTCATTAAACTTATTGTATAAAAAAACCAAAATTATCAACTTTTTTGAAATAGAAACAATATTAAATCACTATAAATCATACCAAAATACTAAAAAAAATGTTGCTCAATATTGAAAAACCTCCAGGTTTTGTTTGATTTCATAATTTTCCATCCAGGATCTAAGACACATGAGGCATCCTATAGATTTGTCGCCTAACCCATTACGGGTTTTTGTAACTGTAAGAACAGCTCTGGAAAATTGTCTTTCAACAGGAGCTGAAAATGCTGGCGTTGATAAAAAAATCCTTGGCCATTTTGGCCAATTTTGGAAAGATATTTCTGAATCTACCAAAATCTACCATGTTGAAGTATTTTCGTGAAAACGATGATCAGGATATTGAGATGATAAATGTAAAATAGTAGGAAAATTTTGTTGTGTCATCATTAGAAGTGATAATTGTTCCGACTTTCGGTGCATAATAGTATCCGTATACATTCAGGGTCAACCTGTATATCGTCAGCTTAGAACAATCGATCAATTCTTGGCTTGGCGAAGGACCCAGTGCGATCACCTTGTGAAGATTTGATGTAGCTGTGTGGACAAAGCGGGGATTCAGGCAACATAAACAAAAATACTCGAAGCCGCTGAACCGATTGATTCACAATCGGTTCAAATCTACGAGTATTCTCGGTACGTCCAAAGTCCAAACGGATTTATTGAAGTAGATGAACTACTTAACATACAAGCGTTTTACCATAAACAAATCTATGTGTAATTCTGAAGATAATCCACTGTACCAGTCCAAAACAAAAATAGAGACTGCGTAATTATAATTATATCAATTCATATTCAACTGGTGGTGGTCCAAAGGTTGGAATCGAAGAAATTATTTTTAAAATTCGATTAGGAAACGCTTATTGGTTTGGATGAGGGGATCCTCAAGGTTGACTAAGATTTGGCTATTTTGGAAATTACCTATATAACAGTTTTTTTTACTATCCAATAATCGCAGATAAAATTTATTTGTTATCTGTTTCATCCCAAAAATATTGTTGAAGAAATATACTTATCGTATTTACGTTTGTTAACAGGCAAGAATGTCTAGATGACAGTATATTATAATAAAGTTGATTATAATAATACCTATATCTAGAAAAAAAATTTAAAAAATATTGTTATTTCAATAATTATTCATGTTGCAGGACCATCCTATTAAAAATAAAAAATCCTCAATATGGAACAATGATGAGTGGGAGAACTTTGTGCAAAAAACATTTTATTTAGTATCACCATACCGATATATGTTATCACTTAGATAATTATATATTGTTAATCTTCCGAGAATTTAATTGTTTAGTTTGTTACCCAATTTTTTGCCTTCATGTTCTCGACCTAGGGAGATTAAATCGATTAGCAACAGACTTTTGCTCCAAATTTCATGCAAATAGCTCTTGAAGTCTCCGAGAAAGCTAGGGACAGCAGACAGTCTTTTTTTTATTCGATTTTTGTATTCTATACATTGAAATGTGGGTTGAAATTAGATTGTTATTCCCAGAAATAATTAAAAAAAAGAGAATTTACAAAACTGATACTCTGGATTGGTTTATCTGGTTACTGAATGGTCAAAAAATCAATAGGTTTGACAGGTTTTGCAGATTAAAAAACACAGACTAGCATTTGAAGAAATAATTCTGTTTTATCAATTCGTTTTCGCATAAAAGAAACCAAAAATCTGAAAATAAGAACCATTATGGCAAAGGAATAAGTAAGTTCCAATAAAGAAGAATAACTAAAGAAAAGAGTCAGAATTACTGCATTGCATCGATATTTTCAAATATTTCTAGTGATTGCATTAGTGTGAAAGCTGTTTTTTTCTCAATTCTACCTGTATTCCGGCAATTACAGATACAGTATCATGACGTGAGATACCGTTGTAATTAAAGCAGAAATAATTGCGAAATTTCCAAGTGTAATACTAAAAACATATCACGATTGTTCGATCCACTTATCAATAAACACAAAAACAATAAAATCATATCTCTACGCCTAGGTTTTTCAACGAAAATTTTACAAATCTTTATACGATGCGTATAAATAAGAATGAAGTAATAGGTCTGGTTCGATTTTAAATTAACGCATTCATTTTTTGCGCCTTTCCGATATTAATGAAATACGTATTGTTTGTGAAACAGTACGTATATGTTTGAACTTGAAATTGATAAAATGAATCTGTGTATCACATGTGATTCACATGTATCTGGCTAATGAACTGAAGAAAACTACTTGAATTATTGTATTTTTCCTGATTCAATAAACGAACATATGTTTCTCAGTGAAGTAATCACTCTCTGCACTTAGTAATATTACAGTACGAGATGATGTAGAGGTAAATTTTAAATCAGTTGCTCTTTACATATTATGGCTAAATATACCAAGAATCAAATGGGCGAAAATTTTGACTGAAAATTAAATGATGATAATGTTAATATGGTTAAAGGTTTATTATTGAAAATGAGATACGTTAGGAGTTGTCATCATAAACAATAGGTAGTTCCAACAGCACCATCATGAATATCGATCAGGTCAATGTCTCATTTCAATACGTGTAGGTACGACTGTTCAAGTCGTTATCGAAAATACAAACCGATTCAACTGAAAAAACAACATGTTCGAGTATTTATGAAATGACTACTCTAATTGTATGGTCCATCCATTGTCAATAAAAGTTACAGTCTTGTTGCCTTCTAAGCAATCAAATATCAGTAGTCTAGGAATTTCGAGGGAAAAAATATCTCTCAAAAGACAGTAGCTTCGATATTTTCTATAAAACAGGTTTAATCGCTTAATCGCATTTGTGGGTGGGTTTACTTCTACATCGATTTTCATATTGGATTTGTATTCGTAAAGCAGATCGGAAGTTTGCCTAACCTTGATAAACTGTTGCGTTGTCGAATTGAAAAAATGTATTTCCTTGTACATCGGCCTTTTTGAAAAGGCAAAATGAACAATTTTCACAATGAAAACATTTATTGTTTCCTCATCAATAAAACTAATATTAGTTACCCAGAATTTCTAGTATTATAATCTGTTGTATAAAACGTTATAGGTATTCGATATCAGGTTCTACACCTTGCCTAAATTCAATTTAAAATATTTTTTGTGGATTCTATCATTACTTACATAGTTTTTTCTATCCGTGCATAAAAAGAAGGAATATGATTGACACCATTGGCGTAAACAGGTAGATTTCCTCAAATGAAAATCCTGGCTACGCCAATGAGTGACCGTTGTATTTTGTTATTTGAGACCGTTATAAATCTAGTATGGTTGAAATTTGTAATTCGCACGATGAACTTTCCTGTATACCTAAGGTGACCAGCTCTGGGACGCAAAATTATCCTGTTTTCGGAAACCGCGCGAAAATCAAAATAATCAACAACTTTGGACGTGATTTTTTCCGTTGACTACCTATGTGATTTTACCCCCTAAATCCTTGAATACAAATTCACTAACAACCAATCTACTACCCACCAAACTCAATGTCTTAGATACTCCTTTTTACATAAAAAAAATACCGACTCTATAATGATATTATTATTATCGAGAAATTTTTCGAACAAATAAGTGTCACATAGGGTTAATTTATTTCGAATCAAATATTCGAAATACTAAAAAAAGTCAAGCGTAGGTTCAATTAGGTATGGAGAGGGGGAATTTACACTATACGGTTATTTATTTTTACTTTCAAATATGTAAATGTTTATTATACTCAAAACTTTCCTAGTACTAATAATACTAATGAAAGTAGTCTCTATAACATATTTGCTTTAAGCTTCCATTGGCAGCCATCCATTGAAACTATCATGAAGTGCTCATTGAAATGATGTAAAGCTATATATTGCCTATACTATATTTATTTTAGCAATGGCATGAAAATCACACCCAGTGAAATTATGGTACCAACCAACCTTTTTGTTATTGGGATATTTGCTCGCCTTACTGATGCCATCAATTCACGATGTTGCCAATGTGTCATTCTTATTGTAATCCTTATAAATAATAAATTCTTTTATTCAATTTTTTTTTCAAAACCATTCTTTTTGTCCAAAATTCAAAGCTATAATGCTATATGGTGGTTCTGAAGATAACACAAGAAATTCCGAAACTATATTAGTGCTAGAACTTCACGGTAAGAAATATTGTATTCAGTATCATAGTGGAATGGTTATTTATAATAAAATTGCAGAAGGCATTGATATTCTTCCAAAAATAAATGATCGTCTGTTGAATGAGCATTCTTTATTAGTATTATATATTATTTTCTCTAATTCACTGAATTTTTATCGAAATTAATGGAATATTTCCATAAATACAGTTAACTGATTTTGCCCTGTAAATCCTTGAATACAGATTCACTAACAACCAATCTACTACCCACCAAAGTCAATCTCTTGGATACGCCACTGATTTTATTCAAATAAACTGCTGCCCCGTTTTGAGTCGAAAAAAAAGTGCACTTTATGTATACCCAACCGAAAATATTTTTGAACTCCAAAATGTCAAATCACATGAACATTATATGTGATAATTCCTGAAAATTAGGAGCAATTGCGGCAAAATTGATAATTAGCCAGCAGAGTTCTTCTTGCGGAAGTAGTTCCGCTGCAGTGACAATTAAATTGTATACTTCCTGCATACAAACGTAGCCATTTCCGACGATACATCAATATTAGAATATTATATTTCAATTCTCTGATGGTGGACTGATTGATGACCAATCCTTATGCATGTTTTTGATAGACGCACTTTTCTCTATCTATCAACTCATTCAAATCAATATCTCTTTCCCGTAAATGTAAATATTGACTAGATCAACGGAAATCGATATTTTGTGCGTATTTCTTGGACCTTTTCGAATGTATCCTTCATCCTAATTTTGTATGTCTAATTGATGACAGCAATCAAGTCCAGCAAGACAACAATGGGATGAGGAAATTGATATCTGCTTCTTTCCAGTTATTATTTTAATCAATTTAACTTGTTCTATAAATACTGTGTTCATTATTATTGCGTGGAGTAGTGCATCTTGCTTGAAAATAATGGAACGAAAATGCCTTGAAAATTACATCATACGTACGGACTACTTCCTAAGAACACCTTTCAATTTTGTATGTTTATCTATTTCTGCATATATCACCTACTGGTAGTTGATTTCATGTAATGAGTTCTTGCAATCGAAAATTTTAGATAATGATCACATGTTTTCACTGTGGAATTGCACAAAGAATAAAGCACAGATCCTTATTATTGAAATCCATTATTACTGGTCTTATTATCATTAAAATATTCACCATATTACCAAATATAAAAAATTATTTTTTGGTATCGAAAACTTCTCTTCATTAACATAAACCCATATTGATACTAACTTCTGTTTATAGATATAAGTATAAATTAGATTATGCGGAAACGATTAATTTCCCAAAGACATTTCCGACTTTTTCTAGGTTGTCAATCAGGTAGGTAGGTATATTATTATCAATTAACATTCGACAAAGATAAAAATCATTAAACCAACAATTTTTAGCTCTCCAAGCAATTTAAACACCGAAAGACTGTTCGTATTATTGGCTTCCTAGTGAACAATTCAACTTCTTCGAAACATTCTTCGCCTTGAAGCAACACCGCCTATACACTCTGTCATTCTAGCACCGCTTCGAAAAAAAATTCCACAATAAGAGGCTATTACCATTGTCTATAAGCTGAAGAACCGTATTTCGAATCAATCAAGTGTGCAGAAAGTAAGTAATGAAGTTAGTTCCATTACGTCTTCAGCACAACTTGCTTAGAATGCCTACAACTCCATTAGGTCGGTATATTGTTTTATTGATAGAAACTCGGAAAAAATTAAGAAATGAGAATAGCAATCATCCCTAAACCTATAAAATCCTTCGTTCTCAACATCGGACAAATTGCGAAACATTAATTGAAATACTGAAAGATATATCAATGATGAAATATCGAAAATTATTATATTCCATTTTCCGATTCTATTATTCAAATAGTAATAACCAGGGTACCAATAAGTGTAAAAATTTGAAATGAAAAATACTGTAAAGTATCATCCTGTCATCATACACTTACAATTCTTCTTTTAGTATTTTATAGTTTTCCATAAATGAAAACTAGAAACACAAAACTCAGTTGGTATGTAGTATTTTCGAATTGAATGAATGATTCCGAAAGAAATACCTATTGTAAATGAGCGAACACATCTGATATGAGTGAAAGACGAATATGGGGTCTAGCGAAGTATTTTAGTGGAGTTATTAATAATGGAAGCTCAGTTGAACTCATTTATATCTCCTGGCTTCCGGAAATACGTATTTATTAAATCACCCATGTATTTTGATTCATAAAGGAGGTTCATAAACGTCACATGATATTGTCAGCTGTTTTCGTAGGAATCACATGTTAATGAATAACATATTATGGATTTTCACGAGGTGATCTGAAATTTCAACGAGCAACTTATCAAATTCGGACGGCTAAATAAACGATATTAGATTTCAGCATCTGATATTTAGAACTAGAATAAAGAAACTGAGAATAGGAAAGTCAACAATTGCTATCAATCACTAGCCCTTAACAAGAATCCGTACGTTTCATATTTTGTAAATTTTCCATATTCGAAAACCGTTCATGACACAATCTTCAAGGAACAAAGGAGTAAATGACATGTTTTTCATTTCAAAATATGGCATTAGTGCAGTATTTATACGTTCGAGATATTTTTCTACTATAACTAGTATGTTCTCATTTCATTCAGACACACCCTATATGAGGTACGTGCAAATAATAAATACGTGTAGGAAATTTCGGAGAACCAATCAATCTGTTAGTTTGTCACCGACAAGTTCCAAGAAGTGCAATTGTTTTGTCTTTCCCCAGGTACCAAAGGTATATGTATTGTGGAAACTAACATCTCAAAATTGACTATTGTTGTCAAAGAAGCTGAGATCACTAACAAACCATTTCCGGCAGGATTTATCTAAAAGCATTCCCATTCAGTTGTTCCACATTTGATCTGGTTACAGATACCGAAAACTGAATGAGTTTGTGCGGACGAAAATGTACAGGCCTCATATCATAAGAAAATAAAATTTTTAAAGCTTCCTAATCGTGAAATTTTCCACACAATTTAAAGAGATGAACAACTACTCTCGACAAATAAAAATGGAAAATGAAATTGTTTTCTGGTGGTGCTTTTCAAGAGCAAAATTGATCTTATTCATTAATGAATAGGAAAATGAAAAAAATTGCAGATGCATAAGTTATTATAAAAAGCAAAGGAGCTTTTGTAAACTTGTTGAAATTCGTATTCAATATTCATGTCTCCATAAAATTTCGTATGAACGAATTCAATTAGGTTCTCAATTAAGCTGCAAATTAACATACCATGAAAACATAGAATTATTCTTTCAGTTATCACTTTTTTGGAAGTTTCTCTTTCTGCTCTTTTATATCTCTCAACTTTATCGATGAACCATGAAAGTTTTTAGTCTCTAGCACATTGCGCTCGAGAGTTAGCGTGTGCCAAACGGACGGAAAGAATTAATGTTGAGCTCAAATTATTAAACAGTGCATAACTTAATTTAAAATCATTATTAACTCGAAAAACAAAAACATTAGATCGAAATTCTCTGGATTAGACGCTCAAAAATTGAATATGTCATGTTCTCTTTATTCTTTTCAAAGCAATGATATCCTTCCAATACGTCACATGGTCTTGTATCCGTCCGATATTCCAATTTCATTTGTAAGATTGGTAATGCAACTATTAATATTTATATATATTATAAACAACGAAAAGTCGAAGTAACAAAACCAATAAATATAACGATACGTGGTGTAAATAAATACATTTATTTTACTTCCCAAGCATGGCTGGCAGTTCGATGGCCGACTATGGCGCCTAGAATTTTATAATCTAAAAATAAATGTCTCGTCTGCTAATTACTGATCAGCTATAAAAGGTCCAATTTGACAGAAATAGGGCTCGACTTCCAGCTACAAGAAATCTAGACTCGAAAATGGAATAAAATGAATGAAGCAACTTCACTTTGTAGATGTAAACTTATATTCTTAGCTGATCATTCGCCTTATGGTTTCAGAGGAAATGAGCAAGATACAACAACAAAGATTTCAATCAAATATGTTAAAATAAAAAAATCTCGATTGAATATGTTAGATGGTGGTGAATATAATATTTTCGAAAAAGAGAACAAATAAGAAATGAGTACATGTGAGTAATTCAACTATAAATAATATCGCTGTAGAATGTTTGAATCGGTCACAAGTCTGTTGAAGACGAAATGTATAAACTTAAATTGACCCTAAACAGCATAGTCCATATGTGACGATCAATTTATCGTAGGGGCCAGCCTTAATAAGATCATTTGTGGTCCCATTGAGGGCTCTATAGTGTTTAATTCCTATTTGGTATTACAAAGCCTGCAGGAACTGAAACCAAGCTCAGCATTATGAGCCGTTTGAACAACTAAACAATACAAATACATTGAAAACTCAACACCGTATTTTCTTGAGAAAAAATTCGCCATAATGCGTAGTTTATCCTTGAGTTACTCTGATCTGAAAGTTTTCAAGGAAGCGGAATATTTCTGTATAAATGAACAGAATCTAGAGAATGTAGAGAAATAACATAGAATTGATTATTCAATTAATCCACTTTTCTTCAAGACATAATTATGAAAAAATAAATAAAATATGTCACTTCAACAAGAAGAAATGAAACTCGATGAAGTTAATGTATTTTTGACATTGAATCAAAATATTGAAATAGATGAGTCTACTTAACAAAGTAAAGTGGATATGATAATAATTTTCGTATAAAAACTACTACGTTTTCCAGTTACATGATAAAAACCAAAAACACAATCATACAAATTAATGGTAACAGTTGATAGAATAGTCCTAATAAGTAGTAACTAGACTGCTAACATGGATGACCAAAATATAATATAATATAACATAACACCATTTCCCATTCCGTTTTAGATAGGATTTCTTGAAGAACAATACCAAAGGAATTCAACACTACGAACGAGAGTGTTGTTACAAATATGATTCGATTCGAACTTTAAAGAAAATGATTATGTTCACAATTGACGAATTCATTGGGCAATTTATGTGTGAAAACAAAAAAGCTAGTTCAACAGAATGGATTACATGATATTTCGATTTTTTCTGTGTTATCTTTGAATTCGACCACTTATGAATAGTAGGTACAATTAATCATTCATGGTTCCACGAAAATAGTTCTCGTTTCAAGCACTCTCTCTGTAGATATTTTATCATAACAATAGAGATGATTGTTTCGAAAATTATCTATGAACTGAAGGTTATTTTACTGAATTTGAATATTTTCATTGGAGCAAAATTTCCATGAGATATCTGGAATAGAGAATTTATATAGTATGATAATACATAATTAGAATCTATAAAATGTAACACATATACAAGGAATACACAGATAAAATTGTTGATTCAATGATGTTTATACTGTTCAAAATGAACTAGTTTGGAACCTCTATCAACAGGGCACCAAACGCCATATTTGGTTTCCTAAGTGACAAAATTATAGAGTAAATAGGCTGCCACATGTTACTACGTCCTTGTATGAATTTCTCTATGAAACGGAAAACGTATTTTTATTCATAATAACTTTTGACACAATTCTTATTTTCATCTTTGTCCAGAACAATGCTTATTTAGATAGAGCTAGTTATTATTTGAACACCATTCCCAAAATACCCATTGAACTAATAAATACAATATGTATTACTGTAAACTTTTCTAATCTGTGATAAGAAAAAACTGCATTGACAAAGCTCGAATAACAGAGTGAATTTGAGTCACCTTTTTTGTTATTGAATTGAATTATCAAAAAATATATTTCATGGCGAAAAGTTCAAAATTACTTTCGCGATTTTTTTTTTTTTTCATTAATCAGGTACATTTAGCAGGACCACTATATATTTCTCGAAACAAAACTGTATGTCGTTGTGAAATCGAGACCGGGAGAAGATGTATTTTATTATCTGAATGGCGCCATGTGAACGACAAACGAATACACTTGTAATTCTCTAATCTATGCCAGATGGAAAATTGAATGGATTTATTGCTATTTTTGTTTTGCAACGCCGTTACAAAACAATATTGAGCGCTATTAGACGAAACTCTCGTTTTTCTCCTAACGTGACGCACCTACATTTACTCCAAAACATTTCTCGGACAATTTTATCCAGGAAGGACGTTTTTCAATTCTGTTTATTTCGAGGTTTGTTCTCTGTTGACAGTACGAAAAAAGTTTCATTCTTATAAATCTTCCAGAAATGTCAGTGTCAGAAAAGAAATTGAAAAATTCTTCTGATAAGTTTGGAATTAGATATGAACCATATTTCTGACATTTGAGTATTTCTACATGTTTTTTAATAAAAAAAAATCAGGGGAAACTTTATATCAATTTATAAATCTCTCATATAATTTCAGGAATATAAATTTTATTAATTGAAATAATTACCGCTCAAACCAAAAATACTAATAATATTGAATATTTTTGATTAAATGATAAAACATTCTGAATGATACCATGAAAATTTTATACCATTCACTTCGACGAAAAAAATTTAGATTATAAAATCAACCTGTCAATTCTTTCAATGAAATCGATATAAACAACAAAAAAATATATATTGCGCAAAAGTTGCCGAATCATAAAAAGTGATGAGATAAATTCCATTTGAATTTTATCGTTGTAATATGATATCATTGAATTAAAAAATGTTGAATTACAATTCTTCAATGAACCTTTCCGAAAAAAGAAAAATTTACAACATTTGCTAAATTTGAACGTCCGAAAATTTCGAATCGATTCAGATAAACGGGATGAGGCGTAGATTGTAGATTTTTTCAAGAAAGCTGCAGGTCCAAAATGATTATTTATACCATCGCGTGTCGTTTTCTTTTTAGCTCGGCAAAGCAACGAAGCGTTATTGATGTTATTTCAACATTTTATTTTTAATTGACCAATATGTGGGTGACTAGAAATTCAAACGATGTTTGGATTGTCACGTTGTTTCATCTTTATTTCAAAACGCGAATACGTATCGAATAGATCGATTTTCATCGAACGGCAATATTCGAAGAACCAGTTTTAGGTTTCTACGAATAAGCCAGAAAATAGATGAAACGCTTAGGGTTTTTGGTTGTGCCAAGAACGTCAAAGGGTCATGCAAAAGCAATTAAAGAAAGTAGATAATGCGTTTCCCAAATGCACCATTAATGAATCAGGGATAACAACATAATTGATGCAATAGACATTAACAATCAATTATATCGCCGTTAGCCAGACGATGTTACCGAATGAAAGAATATGCTGTCAGCCAGATGAGATATACGTTTAATTGACCCAAAAATTGCGATTTGCGAAAATGTATTAATGAGATGAAGAAAAATCTTTGAAAAACAATTTTCCATTGTTGCGAAGGTGGCCAAAATCAGTCAGCATAGAACGATTAAGTAACTAGTTAATTAAATGGTAGATGATCATGTAGATCGTAGATTATTATTGATATGTAAATTGAGACGGTTCCGGGATAGAAAGTAGCCTAGTGAGCGAGAAAGGCAGAGTCAAGGATCGGTCCCAAGAAATGTATTTAAATGTAAACAGAATTTCAACAATACAACCTGACTGGCAGGTAGGCACTAAAAGATACAAGAGACGACGAAACAGGTAGATGCGGGGCCAGGTAGATTATTCATTCAGTACTCACTTTAGATAATACACCTGTCCTTCGGGAGTTCTGGCCTGTTCCCATCCTGGTGGTAACGGGGTGTTATCTTCAGTTTTGCTAGCAACATCGTACGATCGTTGTTTGATATGATGATGACCGGACGATTGTTGGCCGACAGCGTAAGTCTGCTGAAGGGATGCTGGGGAACTGTGTGCCCTGTGATGAGCAGTCTGTAAGGGCACAGTGTTAACAGGGGCAGTGGTCGAATTTCCCGTTGAAGAACCGAACGCCGAATCAACAGAATTTTCACGTGAGTGGTTGATGCTTTTCGAGCCAGTCGAGGGTGGATTGAAAAATGAATCGGGCAATTTCCTCATGCTCCACGGTACTTGAAGGGGTCTTTTCGCGTCCGGTTTGAGGACACTGTCAAAGAGGGCCTGCAGATCGGTCTCGGAGTCTTGGTCGACTCGTACCACCTGTTTGGCCTCATCCTGATTCAATGCCATGTTGGGCACCAGGACTAGCACTACACACACTACACACCACACAACTGCTACCTCGAACGTGTTATGACAGACTGATTGAGGCGGACTGAACCAAACAGATTCGAGAACGGGGACGCGGGAAGGCTGAATACAAGAAAGTACAACGTCAACCCAGACGGGTCAACCACAGCAGCGCAACATAGTGAGACGCTAGTTCGCAGAGATTCGTTATACGCCGCTGTCTATCGTTCCTATACATATATATATGTATGTGGCGGTGTTGCCTCCTTTCGGCCAGTTATTGCACCTTTTTTTTTTTTGAAAACGCAGTTTCCAAAAAAAATATTTAGTCTGCGTTCCCATTGAGAAATTCCCTCAACTTGATGTAGGAAATAATTCTTATAATTTGAATTATTTTGAAAAACACAGTAGTCATTTTTTTCAAAATTCGCGTCTAAATATATACACATAATTTCAAATAGAAAATTGAAAATGTGTGATATTACTACTCCTTTATACGATTTTTTTTTTCAAAATATTCGTTAATTAATAGAAAATAAGCAATTTTTCAAGTACATACAGAATTTTTAATATTCGTTATTAATAAATCAATTTCTTTTTGATCGGGAATGGATACACTCAATAATTAATATTTTTATAATTATAATTAAATAATAAGATTTTGTTAGATGAATTTTCATTGTTACTGAAAATCATTCTTTCAATTCTGTCACTTGAAATATTTTCATGCAGAAAATTTAAATTAATCAAATGAATAAATAATTTATTGATTTCTTGAGGTATAAAATTAGGTCTGAGTTAAGTCAGAAGAAAAAATCGACACAAACAATTATAAAAAATATCATTCAAAAATTCCCCAAAAAAATTATAACAATTTTTCAACAACAAAACTTTCACACTCGCCTTGAATTATCTAAAAATCAATATATTATAGCTTTGTATAAACGGCTTTCTGTATTTTTCTTAATCCATTGATAATTAAAAAATGAGCAATATCTCGAGTACGAAATTTTCAATATTAATCAATTAATTTCAATAAGAATTGGCTTAATGAATTTTCATTGTTACTGAAAATTATTCTTCCCATTTTCTCACTTAAATAGTTCCATTTAAAAATTTAAATTAATTAAATGAATAAATTAATAATTGATCTCTTGAGACATGCAATTATATGTAACACCAGTAAAAAAAACAATAACAACAATTATAAGAAGTATGATTTGAAAATTTCCCAACAAAATGATAACAATTTTTTAACAACGAAGTTTTCACACTAGCCTTGAATTCTTTAAATTTTAAAATATTACAGCTTTGTATAAACGGCTTTTTCTAATTTTTTAAATTCGTTAATGAAATAAAAATTGAGCAATTTTTCGAGTACGAAATTTTTAATATTAATTATTAATATTCAATTTCTTTAAGGGAATAAATACATTTCGTTAAAAATGAAGGGAATTGGCGAAATGAATCGGCATTTACTGAAAATTATTCTTTTCTTTTTGTTACTTTACGACGAGGACCTAAAAAACACATTATTATTATGATTTAATACAGAGTAGAGGCTTGCAAGTTTCAAGCCTAAAAATAATAAATATAATTTTTACTTGACTATGCAATTTATTAAGTTATGATGAATATTTCTCAAATTTTGTATAATATTCACGTATTTGTCTCTGCCATTTATTGTTATTATTCATTAATTAAAAAAAATATTTTTAATTTCCATTTCATTACATTTTTCTGATTTCTTGTGAAATATATCCCTTTACTCTCTTGTATATTTTCTAACATGTCGTGGGTAGAATGATGTGAATTTCAATAATCGATAAATGCAAATGCTCCTATATTATATTTTTTTTTTATTGGCAATGCAAGGTTGTGGCTGAACAAAACCAAGTTTGTTGTATGAAAGAATCATTATTATTTGAAAAATCTACGTAGAAAATCGAATTTACTATTCCGGTCAATTTCGAAGGAACCATTCTATGCAATAGAAAATTGAAAGGAGCATCAATGTCATTTATTCGATAGAATAAAATATTATTATTATTATTATTCATTAATTATTCAATAGTTACTCGCATCTGAATGAGCATGTGTTTATTTTTACATAAATATTGACATCGTTTTTATTTTTCCATTTATGTATTAGAAAAATTCAATAATAGAAGAGTACTCCGAAAAATCCTGGGAAATAGGTATACACCACATTGGAAGAAGGATTAATCTTGAAGTTGAACAATGAATTGAATAGGAAACTGACCATTCATTTATGAGTGACAATCATTAATATTCAGATTACACTATATTAAAATCTATAAGCGGACGTTAATAAAAAAAGAGGTGAATCTACTAGGTATATTAGTGGAATACTTTTAATTTCCGGTCAAAATTATCAGAAGTGATAAAACTTTCACTTGATATGACAAAGAGTTGATACTCTTTCTATACCTTATGATTATTTTTTGATTCCATTACCTTTTCTTGAGCAGGAAGAAGTTGAAAAATTTTCAAATATCTGAAGGTGACCCTAAAGAAAATTGGTGGATTTTCAAAACATTTATTCTTTGAAACCATTTGGCTTTGTTTGTATAATTCAAGACTGGTTTTTTAAATACAGTTCCTCCATTTTTGACTTTCGAATTCAACAGTCTAGGAGATTTTCAAACTGAAATTACTAGTGTTCAATAGTAATATTAGAAACTAAATTTGACACTAAATTCAATGCTACAAACCCTTATATTTTCATGGAAAATTCCTGAATTTCATTCGATTTTTATATTTACCATCAAAGTGAAGTTTGAAAAAAAGGTTTACTTCATCACTATTGTGGATAAGGAATTGATAGGAATAATTATTTCAGTGATAAGTGGCACATTATATTTCAGATAATATTTGAAGGAAATTCTACCTTACAAATTGAACATCTGACAACATTGGTTTATCTCCCAAGGATATATTTGTAGATACCCAATAGCCACCTTCCAAGATATAGCCTCATCTTTAAGAGCGTCATTGCCTCAACTCCAAGTCCGAATTGTAAAACATTAACATATAAAACCAAGGAGAAGATCATCTTATTTCATTATTTTTTTCAATAATCACTATGTAGAGTGTTGATTATCTTGAGATCAAAAGTAAATGATTATGGCGGAACTGAAATCCGACAGTACTCAATCAGAAAGTACCT
Source organism: Harmonia axyridis (assembly GCF_914767665.1). Classification (NCBI taxonomy): domain Eukaryota; kingdom Metazoa; phylum Arthropoda; class Insecta; order Coleoptera; family Coccinellidae; genus Harmonia; species Harmonia axyridis. Next base: position 8,218,366 of record NC_059508.1, read on the forward strand.
ATCGTATTCCATAGGCGTAGAGAACACGATTTTGTCCCATATACCTGCTATCATTATTATTGATTATGATTAAGATTATTGGTCGAATTTTATATTGAATATCATTTCAGTTTTGAATTCATATCTCAAAATTATTTAGGTTTTTAAGTATAAAGATATGAAAAATGTAATATTTTCGATTTATACCTAAAAGCGTCACAAAGCTCATAAATTCCAAGTACCTAGCTTTCATTCCTATGGGACTGGTAATTGGTGCTTAAGTTCTTATTGGAAATTCTAAGGTAGTTAGGGCAATTCAATTTCGATCAACCAAATATGAGAAAATAATCAGTTTTCGAGTGCTTGAAATTGAGAGCTAGTCATAAAGCCATGATACTCAAACATATACCAATTATACAACAGAGTAAATGGTGTCCGACAAAAGAAAACGGCATAAACAAAATCAACAAATTGTTTCCTCTTAGATTATAGCTATAGGTACTTTCCAATAACATTTTAAAGTCAATCGCTTTTGTCTGTCTCAAGGTATCTACGATTCATTTCGTTTCAATTTTACTTTGAGAGATAAACATAAACAGCGTCATTTTATTTTTCGATAACTGTTTTTAGGAGAGAGTTCGAATATTTATTTTCTACTCAATCAATATTTCGTCATTTTTGTACTGAAATTTCTGAGTAACTTACTATACAAAACTAAGATGACAAAAAGTATAAAGCTTTATGGCGTCTCGTTCCTCTCATTTTATTCTTGAAGCTTAGAATCAGTGAATACAGATGAGAAATCATTTAGTTTAATGACATACAAAAAAAAATACATATTTTTTTGAAATACTCATAAGTAGATATGAGTAAAGTTTTTTCAATAAAATTCTCTTACATGGGGTTTGAAAAAAAATATTTTCAGTAGCGATTGAATCAAACGTAAGAAGCTACTACGATACATAAAGCACATACTTTTCAGAATAAACATGAAATCAAACGTTTCCAGACAAGTATTAATTTCTTATTTTTGGTCTTGTAACACTATTTTCTTCCTGAGGAGTTCAAATTTCAGCATTTGCTTTATGTATATGGGAAGAACTGAAATTCCTTTGGAAAAATTAAGTCCTAACTTGAATACCCATACTAAATATCATCGAAATCAGACTAGCAGAGCTGGAAATATTGAGGTCCCGGAAATTCATTCTCTGCATGGCATATTCAGAAGAGCTTTTATTTCTATGGAACCGGACATTTTGCCGGGGCGCCAAATTTCAGGGGCGCAAAGTCAGTTTATAAAACAAGACATTCCTGTGGACACAAAAATGTTTTCCTAGTAGTAAAATAATAAAATTTCCAGGAGCCAATTTTTTTTAATTAAATCGGCGCTCTCAAATATATAGTTATGAAAAAACAAATAGGTACTAAAATGCTACTTCAAAAACTACGTCGTCTTTTTACTATAGACTTGTAGAGCGGCGTACTTTTGAACAATTCAGGACGTTTTTCGATGAAATAGACAAAACGTCCTTTGATAAATTTGACTAGGTAATTTTGAGTTGAAAAAGACGATTTCATATGAAATTGAAAAGATGCGTGGGACGAATAAAAGAGGATCCTTCAAAGAAAATTCATACGAATAAGGCCAAGCAGCGCGGCGAAATTTTATTTTGCCGGGGCGCCAAAATGTCCTGTATGGAACCACTTACGACACAATCCCAATTCCCCTAGCGAATTTCATAAAAATTAGACCAATAGAACATGAAATATAGAATTTCACGTTTTCGCATGCTCTACTTAGGACTTACCGTCTTACGGTCGGTTTCTGAAAGGCCAATCAACGTAAAATTCAACTTTGCAGCTGTCAAATCTATGAACGAGCGTCATTTGGGTTGCTGAAAGTAAGGTTAACTCCTTTCATTTGAACATTCTGCTAGTTAACAGTGGTCTAATTTTACACGTAAATTGTAAGTCAAGCGTCATTTTGGGTTTCTGAAACGCATTTTAATTTTCAAGTTGAAAGCTCCAGATAACATATATTAGTTAATTTTACACTGTACAACATTCCAGGAACCCAAATGAATTTGACATCGCTGTTATGTTGAATGTTGTATTAGTTGAACAAAGATTTGATCAGTCTTTCAGAAACCTGGGGTAAATCTGAAAGCTAGTGACAACAAAGTTGTTGTCTCTGTGAAAGCTGAAATTTAGTTTGAGCGCGGTATATAGTTGATAGCCATCATTCGCTAACAGCGGACATATTCATCATCCCCATTGATTAGAAGAAATTTAAAAAAATATAAGTAACAATTTCAAAAAAACAAATTATGAAAAATTGAAAGATTTGCTTTTTCAAAGTAGGGTTAACCGTAAACCTCCCCTATTAGTCAACTGTAGTTACGCCACTGGGAGCTATGAACTATAAGTGTTTCTGCTCTTCTGTTGATATTATTCCAATATTTGTATATTTCGGTGATTTCAATATTTTTTCTTCTTAAAATATGCCATCAGAATGGAAGAAACCAAAGGCGTTCATATTGATCTGAAATGTATTTTTTGAGAAAAAATTCAAAATCAAAGACAAAACTTTTTCTACCTTCGCTGGTAGACTCGGAAGCAAATGAATTACTTCATAAAAATCAGTTGTTACTTGCTGTTCGTCCTCCTCTTCCAAAATAAGATACATTATTTGAAGCTGAAAACAAAAACAAAATCTTATTGAAAAATATATATCGTGGAAAAATTTAACAAAAAAATCATATGATATATGTTATACTGCATGGAAAAGCATTTGAAGTGTGACTTGTGAAGACCGAATAAATCCAATAATGCTTAATATGTTTACGCAATAAAACTTCTTGTAAAATTATGTGAATAAATTGAATATCGGAAAATGGTGGAAGATTTTCAATGATTGAAAAATTACTTTCAATCATTGCTAATAATTATCCTTGAATATTTGAATCCGGAATAGATCCCAAAATTTTGGGATTCAGAATATATTTCAGAAATTCATATAGCATGTTAAAATCATATATCCTAAGAATAGTGGATGACCTTTCAAAATTTTCAACTCTGCCTCACTAGTATGTGGCTTCATACCACTGATTATTTTTTCTCAATTTATAGATTCAAAAAGAAATTGAACACTAGTTGAACAAATAGGGAAATAATGAATTACCGTTTGTTTGAATTTGGCTTGTTTACTACAAGCAGCTAAACATGTCATTTGTAAACCGCAAGAGGCCAAGAGAATGCAATTGCTACTTACAGGCAAACATTTTTTGCGGTGAACTGTTTACATATGGCGAGTTTTATAATCGCTATTATTTTTTACCAGTTTACAAACTAGTCAAATATCAACGACGCTTAAGACAACTAATCAAGGAAATTGAAACTCAGAGATATATAATACATATTATATTTTATTAGTCTTATATTTGAAGTATTCCAGAAATGTGCAGCAACACACATTACACCTACGACTACAGAAAGAGGAACTTCAAATACTTCGTTGTAATTGTTACGACGTCATTTGTACATCTTATTGGGTGTAACCTGATTATTTGGTATAAGAGAATAATCGTTTTGAAATCTTTTCACCCGAAAATCATATTATAAATCTTCTGAAAAAAAAGAAGAAAGACTCCACATATGTCAACGCATATTGAAGTTTGATGCGGCCGACTTTCAAAACTACGTGGAAGTAGCGTGGAGGATTTGGCAGCCAAGTATACATTGAATTGAAGTCGAAAGATTCTGTTGACTGAAGACAGAAGTTTGGTTTGACTGGAAGAGTACAGTTTAGTCAGTTAAGTGTCTACTGAATTGAGTGAAAAGTATTCCATAATGTCTAAAACTCTAAATAAAGGTTTCACGAAAGAAGAAGAGCTCCTTCTACAAGATTTCAGTAGAGATGTATCAACAAAATCATCCGCTTTATTTTATGGTAACGCACTTATAGTATCAGTTATACCAATATGGTTATTCTGGAGGATTCATATGATAGATGTTTATTCTTCATTAGTCCTTTTTGTTATTGTTTCTGGTGTTTCTACATTCTTATTGGCAATGGCATATAGAAATACAAAATTCACCCTGAAGCACAAAATAGCTGTTAAAAGAGAAGAAGCAGTTACCAGAGAGCTTGGAAAGAAACTGGCAGAAGATAAAAAAATGAGTAAGAAGGAGAAAGATGAGAGAATCTTGTGGAAGAAGAATGAGGTAGCAGATTTCGAAGCTACCACTTTCTCCATTTTCTACAATAATGCCCTATTCTTGACTATTGTCATCGTTGCAAGTTTTTATGTTCTACGTTCATTCACACCTACCTTCAATTATGCCTTGTCAATCAGTTCAACAGCTGGTTTGTTAGCTTTATTGTCCACAGGAAAACAATAAGACTATGAACAATTTATTATTTAATTGATCAACAATTATTAAATTATATTAAATTTTTGTACAATATTGAACTCTATAAATACTCCTACTGGGTCAAAGTTTCTTTAGTATTATTTTTATCCTTATTATCTGAAAATAATGTCAGTGCAATCCCTGATTTTCGATAAAAATGTATATTTCAAATTGATTTCGTAGCTTCATCTAAACCTTGGTAATGAACAAAATACTGATTTTCCTTTATAATCAATTTTATAATTGTGGTATGACTAATTGAAATACTTGATGCTGTTCCAATGATTGAAAAAAATTCATTTAAGTTTATTACCATTTTTATCAGGTACAAACAGAATTATTTATATGCAGAGAAAAATATATAATTATGTACATTATTCTGGAGAAATTAATTTGAACAAAATTAACAAATGAGAAAATTCATTAGATATGGGCTTCTACTGAATAGAACTTGCCTCTGAAAATTTCATATTGATACAATGTACAGACAACATTTATCTTGTTTTCAGACTACTAAACATGAATATTGAAAAAAGTAAGCCTTTACAGGATTCGAAACAAAAAAATAACAAATACTTAAATAGAAATCCATTTCTGTTTGAATAACAATACCTCTTTAAAAGTAATATTGCTTTTTTTTCAATTGTATTATAAGTTTCCAAACAAGCCCTCATTCAAAATAAATTTTCACTTCACTAAATTCTGAAATATAACTTAATCATATTCTGGATCATGATCTATTCTATATGGTCCAGGACAATTTTCCCTAAGATCTTCATCATTAGTACCTGTCATTATACAATACAAGCAATATAAATGTTTGTTTCTTAGGTAATTGATTATACAGTTAAGATTTTCTTCAGTGATTTGAGATTCAAATTCTTCATCATCACTATCTTCATCCTCTTCTTCATCATCATCAATACTTTGTCGCTCTTCTTTTCGTTTTTTTTTTATAGTGCTCTTAGTCCAGTAAAAGTCTTCAACAGGATCAGAACGATGCTGAAAATAAATATCTGAATGAAAAAGATTCTCATATTCAACAACAGTAGTTTCCTTCACTAATTATAAGTATGAAGATTAAACACGAAAAAATACTCACAATTCTATAGTCCAGTTCTTCACATACTCTTTGAGCCTTTAAGAAATCGATTCTTAGAATTTGTAAACGTTTTTTCTCTGTATTGGTAATTCGAAACTTATTTTCACGATCACAAATTTTTTTAAATTTCATTTCTTTCCTTCTTATCAATATCTCCTGTTGATGGCTTTCTCTTCCTAATCCCGAAGTACCCTGCCTTACTACAATGTTTATGGGCTCCTTCAGACCAGCACCAGACCTTCCCAAACCTTCTCCTTGCTTGAAGCCCATTTTCTCCAGTAATTTAAAACCTTTATTATCAGAAGATATCGCTTTACCGAGTCCTTCTTCTCGTATATCTTTTTCTATTTGCTTCAGAGGTCTGAACTTTTTAGCTCGTTCATCTCGCTTTTTCATCAATTCATGAGCCCTTTTTGCACCTCTATTGAATAAGAGACCTGGTCGTATGTCTTCTGAACCGGATGGTTTGCTATAAATCAAATGAAACGTACTTGATAATGAATCACGACTAAAAATGTCGTCAATCATATAGGACCATAATATCCTCCATACTAAGATTCAGTTTATTGAACATATATTGAAGAAATGATGTAATTGGTATTTAGCTTACCATTCCATAAGGATTTTATCAGACATATAGTCATCGTCTGAGTCAGTCATGGTGTAAGGGAATTCTCTTCTTAAATAATTATTTGAACAAAACTACGAAGAATACAAATGTTTTGATTTGAGTTTGACATCCGTCAAAAACAGCTGCATAAAATTATATTATAGATGGATCTATGGTCTAGTGGTTTTTTCGCGACTAACCGTTTACGGATATATGATCTAGTCGTTTTTTCGCGATTAACTGTTTATGGAAGATCAACCACAGGTGGTTATGTGGAAGCATAAACATGGGCGCCCGCAGGGGGGGGCCAGGGGGGGCCATGGCCCCCCCTGAGATTTGGATTAGCTCATTTTTCAGCACAACACCCTCAATATTACTTTCTCAATCCAAAGGGCAAGGAAAAATAGAAAGTAATGGATTCACAACAATTTTCCAGTTTCCAATGGAATTACTATAAATACATCCATAATAAACTATACACATATCCATAATCGGCAGAGGTATTTGTTGAATTGAAAACTTTTTTAGACGCGTTGAGCACTTCTTGGCTGAAGAAAAATCGTGGAACCGAACGCATTCCATGCGTGTCAATTTAAAAAAAAAATCCATCTTATATATACTCTCCTATTGTCATATTGGAGAAAATAGAAAAAAAAAATTACAGATTATAAAAACAATAGTTTTTTGCGGAACTCAAGATATGCCTATACGAGAGAGCAACAAGAACTCTGGAAATTTTAGTGATCTTTTGAAATTCAGAGTAGACGTTGGAGATAAAGATTTAGAGATACATTCATTCAACGCAGCTGGTTTGAATTTTGACAAACTTGTAGCACAAGGTTATGATGGAGGCTCAACAATGGCTGGTGAAATTCTCAGGGTTCAAAATATCATAAGAGAAAATTACAAGAAAGCAATTTATTTCCGTTGTGCCTCCACTAGGTTGAATTTAGTAATAAATGACATCAGTAAAATAACTGAGATTCGTAATAGCATTGGCACCGTTAATGACATTATAGTCTTTTTTCGAGAGAGTACCTTAAGAAGAAATCTGATTCCAAATATTCCTTTGTTTTGTGAAACTCGTTGGTCAGCTAAATATAAATCTTTGCGAGTTTTCGCTGAAAACTTCAATACTATATTCAAAACTCTTTTTGCTATAAAATCTGGAGAAATCTCAATGAATTCTTCATCAACAAAAAGAGCTGCTCAGTTATGGGCTGCAATAAACTCTTTCACTTTTGTGATTTGTTTGACGGTAGCAAGTAAATATTCAAATATATTGGAACCAATAGCAAATACATTACAAGGTGTTCCTATTAATTTTCTAGATTTTCACCGTCATATAAATTTAGAAATTTTTTCCAAAGCATCATCTATTGCTCAGAGTCTCAATATAGAGATTGCAAAACCACGAATTTGCGGTAGACAAATATACAGATCTAATTATGAAGCAGATTCAGCTGAAGATTACTTCGAAAAATCTATATTCATCCCATATTTAGATCATTTTATTTCAGCCCTTGGAACGAGATTCTCGAAAGAACATGTAATGCTTTTTTCTTTCTTCAATTTTTTGCCAAAGAATTCAAAATTACTAGATATTGTATCTTTCGCATCTAAGGTCGGCAATATGTATAACATTGAAAATTTAGAAAGTGAATTGAACATTTGGAATGAGTATTTATCTAAATCACAAATGAATGAAAACATAAAATTGAAGATCTTATCGGACAATGTAAATTTTTTCCTACTATCAAAGAATGCCTTATTCTTCTCCTTACATTTCCATGTACTACTCGTGCTAAAGAGCGTAGTTTCAGCGCAGAATTAAATTTTAGATCAGAATAAAATATGCCTACTCTGTTGTATAGCGATCAAGTATTTTGTCTTCAGAATTAATATTGTTTTTATGAGTTGTTTTTTGAAATTTATGATTTGTTAATTTTGATAATATACTTGTTTGTTGTTTTTACATTCTGGAGCAATTCTGTGCTATTTTGAATCATATTTTAGTACCATGTTTCAAACTCCATTGTTTGCGTCATTCACTGTATATTTCAAAATTCATTATTATTCTATTATTATTTTCATGAACATAGTTTTATCGAGCATATATGTATATATTTTTTATTTCGTTATTACTCGTTGTTTTTTCTTTATTTATCAGCATTATAATAATTATTTCATTTCGTTGTCCATATTTCTATATTTATTTTTTTGTAAATTCTTCCATTGAATGTGACTCTTTTCGAAAAAAGTTACCGTATTATTTTACATCACCCTATGTTGTTGATGTTTAAAAAAATGTTGAAGTGGAAAACTTCATAATTTTTATTTTGCACAGTCCTCCCCCCCACTTATGAATATAAATACAGAAATAGAAAGAAACGGAATACTAATATCGCTTACGACAATCATGAACGCCTTATCAATTTTCAATAATTTTCATTTTTTGCCCCCCCTGAGAAAAATTTCTGCGGGCGCCCATGAGCATAAAAAAATGTAATTGAATTCTCAAAAATTTTTCTTATACCAATTTTATTTATTCACTGTTGACTAGGTGAATAAAAAAAGGTTAAGTATTTCACTCTTGTTCACTAATTACTAATATTTGTTGCAGAAGAGTAAAGGTTAATCAAACCTTGAAATTCGAAATGGTGATGTATTCAAGAAATATAATAAATTTAATTATGAATATATTTGGGACTCTCAAAATATCTGATTACATTCCTACTTAGGTCTACACTACACTACAAAAGGCACAGCAAGCGTACTTACGTACTTGTTAATTCCAGTTCAATATAAATTATTAAATCACTGTATATAATAAAACACGAGTAACAGTTTAGTTTAAAAAACATAATACATAGTAAAAATTTTAAAATTCAAATACATAAAATGAGAAACGAAATTCCATTTAAACAATGCAAATAATTTCATTTTATCTTCAGATCTGCAGAAAATGAGGATTAAACAGAACCATTCTGTCAATAAACTTATTCTTGTAGAAAGGTCTTGAAGCCTCTTTTAGCCATCTGGCCTTCCGTACACAAGTAGAATATAAGCATAGGGTATAATGAAAATATGTTTAAATTTATCTTTGTACATCTTGTATCTGGCCTCAAAAATATTAAAACTCCAAAAATGTTTATCTATAAATTAAAAGATGACATTTACTTATACAAACATATTTTTCAATTTTTTCAGGTGATATGTTTTCCTTTAGAAAAATAACATTGAAATATGACTCAATATATCAACAAACAATTAACTTCAAGGGAGAACATTGTCATCTTCAATTGAAATAAACATCAGATTTTCATTTCGATTAATATATCTTGTTGTATGTTGAAATAATCAAATATTTGGCAGTCTAGAACTCATACCTCTTCAATATACATATGGTACCTTTTCATATTACTGAACACATTTGTTTGGAAGAATATAAAATACAAATTAAAATAATAGTTAATTATTGCTAATACGATTATATATTTTTTCTTAAAGGTTTTGAAATATTTTTGTAGACGACTTATTAAGACTTGATATTTCCAAAAAAGGACATATGCACTTTCAAGAATATACAAAATACGACTAGGATGAACTTTTAAGAAAATTTCAATATAAGATTCAACTGTGGTCTTTCACAATACCTATTGTCTTATCGAGTATTTTCCAATGTTAATACATTATCTTATTTTGGTTTTGTTTCAACAGTTAAATCAAAAAACTGAAAATTTCGAATTGTCATGATCCCTAATCAACTATCTCCTTAATATTAACGCCATTTCAGAAGAAAATGTCCGTACAAAAGTCTTACCTCGAGGGCTGAAATAACTTTGGCATATATAACTAGTGCGTAAAATTAAGTTACTAGGAAACTCTTCACAATAATTAGTTTTTTATTTTGAGCATTTACACATCATCATTCATCCTTAAGAAATTTTCGAAGAAAAATTGGATTATATGGCAGAAATACGTTCTAACAGATCATTTACATATAAGACGATGACTTGATATAAATCATTCCAAATAAATGATCAGATTTATGGGGAAAAGATACATGAAAGGAACAGAATGATTCATCAAATAAATTGACCAAATTTTATGAATATCCCCCAATAAATATAGGCAAGTACATCATACAAAATTCTTTAAATTTGATTAATTCAAGTCACTCCATCGAAAAGAAATTTTGAGAGTCGTTTATAGGAAAACAAAGTAGAAAAACGAGAGTGTATAGAATGATGCTTGAGGAAAACTTTATTCGATGAAGATGCCTTCTTTTATTGTAAGAATCAGGTCCAATATTTGGTATCCCTTTGATGAATCACCCTATATATCAGAGAAAAAATAAACATTTCAATAAATCACACACACGAAAGTGAGTAACTATTCATACGATTCCCCAATAAAAAAATCTATTTTGAATCATGTATATCAAATCAATATGAAGGAAATGTAAAAATTAATTTTAGTTCATTAAGTACAGATTAGGAACACTATACAATCTATACACATCTTGCTCAAAAAATATATCATACAAATGTTTCAACTTCCTCTAATTCATTGATGCAAAATTTTTACATCTTCTGAAAACTATCACCAACATTTCGAAGATTCCAAATATTTTCCTGTTGCAAGATTCCATTCTTTCTACGAATAATTGAATGGCCTTTCCAAACTGAATGAGAATTCTTTGAAAGTTATTTCGCTACCCTGTATTCGAGCAAATCTGAATGGCAAGTACTTAATATGAGCAGATGAAGTTGAAACAAAATCTAGTTTCAAAAATTTTGTTGACGCTTTCTTTTTGTATCCATTGCATCTAAAATTGGTTGTCTCTTAATGAGATAACGCCTTCTCAGTTCATCTATTTCTCTCTCCATGTCTGAATCTAGAGTAACCATTCTCTGTTGCAACTCTTCATAACTAAGATATTTCAGCTAAAAGTCAACAAGATCTCAATAACAAAGTAACTATTTTTGGAGAAACAACGCTGCAAATTTCAGATAAGTTTCATAATTTCCGTATCATTATGTTCCACAGCTATACCAAAATCATAGAAATAGATTCGTCATATTTCTTTGAGAAAAGTAAAGGTATGAACAGACCGACGTGGGACTACGGGAAAGAAACTTTTGCGCGATGGAAATCAACGGCGTTGAGCAGTGGAACTTTTCTTCCGAAAAACTGTCACTTTCATACATAATTTTAGATTCTTGTTTCTTCAAAATGAGGGAATAATTGTATTTTTTGTTTGAAGTGAAGAAAAACATACAGGCTGGTCCTTATAGAGGAACACTGATGAAATCGAATTTTTATTAGGGCTGGGAATCATGAATGAATGATTTGAATATTCGAATATTCATTGAATATTTATTCGAATAATTGCGTTTTGCATTATTCGATTATTCATTCGGGTATTCACTGAATAGTTGAATATTCAATGACTACTTTTCTATTCATGAATAATCAGTGAATAGTCGAGTATTCACTGATTATTCAGTGAATAGTTTTCTATTCAGTGAGTAGATGGATATTTGTTTTGATGAAATTGATGTGGATGGTATACATAGATAAACATAGATTTATTCACTTATTAGGGTTTTAACCATTCAGATAGAAATTAATATAAAAATCAAAAATAAAATGAAAAAAAGACAAATGGCAATTACAATTGAAATTGCCATTTGTCTTTTTTTTTATTTCCATTCAAATGAGACGACAGTAACAGTTACAGCCGTAAATACTTCTGTAACTTCAGTTTTGAAACAGGAAACATATTTTGCCTGTTCTTTTTCCTATTTAAATCTCGAAAAAAATTTCAGAAAAATTTGCGCTTTCTTTACCAATAACAGCAACAACAAGGATAATAAAATCTTCAAACATTCATACGTGCCGACAGTAACAGATATAGGTACACCCGAAATTACATCTGCAATTTCAGTTGAAACATGTTCTTTAGGGACGGTGATTATAAACCTATTGATACGAACGATTCATTCATTTGTATGTAACCCTTATTTGTATTCTTATCTATTATGAAGATGGAAACTCGTTCAGATATAAATTCTTCGAAATAATCTGTCATATTTATGAAGTTACACGTTTGTGAACCAACTGAGTAATTTTTGTACACTTCGACAGAAAAGATGTGAAGTTTGTAATTCACAACTAATATTGTTATGGATTCATCATTGTACCTTGTCTACTTTAAACGCATATTTAGTGTTAGGTGGTTCCATTTTGGGAGGGTCATGACCCCCTTGATTATTCATTGAATAATTAATGAATAGTTGAATATTCATGAATACTCATGAATAATCAAGCATGAATATTTCTTTGAATGAATTATTCGAATAATCAAATAAATTCAAGAATGAATAATCGAATACAAAAAGGCGAAAAAGTCCCACCCCTAATTCATACTAATAATCGTGTCTCATTATTTTCGCTAAGGTGTGCATGCTATGCAATCTGCCCGCTATCGCAACTAACGCATCGCTCCCGCTATCCCGTGTCGGTCAGTTCATACCTTAATTCCAAAAGGAACAATCGTATAAATTACTCAAATTCAACGTCTTATCTAGGCTGTTTTCCATTCTGATGAAATTGTTGAGTATTGAAATGAAGCTGTGGTTTCCATATGTTACCAGAATTAATGTCAGAGGTATGGAAAAATTAGCTCAACTCTTAAGTAGTGGAATATACTTACAAACTCAAAATCTCCATCAGGAAAAGGCCCATGGAACTGTGGCTTATAATCTTGATGCGGAGGTTGTTGATGCTGGGGAGCAGGGCTTGCCTGATTCAACTGCAAGTGAAAATGACTTTGAAATTTCTGTTGTTCTTCGGCACTCATTTCAGGACCATCTAAAGTTGTTGGACCCACAACACCGTTACCCTAAAAAAAGTGAAAATAAAATAACAGGAGGAAAGTCCACCAAAATACACTGAAAATATACAAATTTCTATAATTTTTCTTTATACCTTCAATTCATCCTTCTTGTCAAACTGAGCTAGAAATAATGGTCTGTAGTTTGCAGCTCCCTGGGCTGAACCAGTAGCATGCCCTGGAAATATTTAATCCATTACTTTGTGCCACAAGTTAAGAAATTAAAAATTCCCCTCACTTTTCATTGTTTGTTCATCTACATCACTATTAATAACCATTGTTCCTAGTTCAGATTCTAATTCGACTAAAGTACCGCTTTGGTCTGGTAGGGTACCACCCTTTCCAGGTACCAAAGTGCCATCATCTGTACATTGCACCATTGTTTGGTTTCCTAAAGCTACATCTTCATCCTGGAACAAAATTATTCAAGTCAGTCTAGATAACAAAAAAAAAGAATTTTACAGTTTCCTTTAACCCACCAGTGTGGATTAGATATCATTATATCTCTTAAAATATTGAGTTACAGTTCTGATATATCTCCATGTTTAATAACAATTCAATTCAATATAATCAGCATCAACAGTTTCTTGAAGAATCCTCAGACAAGATTTATTTTTATCGAGTTTTCCCCTCTTCAAAAATAAAGTTTTTCTCAAAATAATTTAATGCTCCCAAAAAATAAACAAATATCTTTGAATTTCTCAAAAATTCCTTTTTTCTTCAATTGCACTTACAGATTCTTCAGTAATATTGTGTTTCAAACCAGCTACATTAGCAGATGTTGAAATATTTCTATAATTTTGAGTTTCTCGTATTTCATGAGCCTCTTGAATCATCTGGTTCAGGATACTCGGATTTTTGGCATTACCTATAAAATAAATCTTGTTACAATTCAAGTAGTCCCTACCCCTTATAAAGACTGGATGAAATTCAATATGGAAACAAAATGGTATGAATAAGTATTATTTTTACCTATGAAAAAATGATTCAAGAGGTCAGTTGCATTAGCTCTTTTCTCTGGGTTTTTAACAAGGCACACACTAACAAAATCTATAAACTCAGCACTCCATTTATCAGGTTCTCTGAATGATGGTGGCGGCTTGGTAGGTATCATAAAAATAGCTCTCATGGGGTGAATATCTCCGTATGGAGGCTTCCCTTCTGCCATTTCCAAAGCAGTTATACCAAGACTCCATATATCTGCTACACAATCGTAGCCTATTTCCTGAATAACCTCAGGAGCCATCCAGAAAGGTGTACCTAGATATACATTGATATCAAGGAATTAATCACATAATTGAAGTTAAATGTAATAATATGGTATCAATTAAGTGAATCATCAATTTTTTCATATATACCAGAATACTAATTGTCCAATAATACAATGAAAATGTTATCTCCAGTATTTCATGATTCAACAAAATGAGGCGCTCCATTTAACATAATTATTTTAAATCATTCTAAAAAAATTACAAAAACCATTGGACACATGGTTTGGAACATGATAAAAACATGGATTGAAGACAGAAAAAATATCAGGAAAACCATTATTCAACCTGAAAATAATCACCTATTACTGTATTTCTTTTGGCCATTGTGTCTGTAAGCTGTCCAGCTACACCAAAGTCTGCTAGTTTAGCATGTCCTTCCGAATTAAGGAGTATATTGCCCGCTTTTATGTCCCTGTGAATTTTTCTACGGAGATGCAAATATTCTAGACCTTTCAGAGTGTCTGATAAAATTGTAGCTATCTCATCTTCTGTGAGAGTCTTCTTCCTGAGGCGCATAATATCAGACACAGAACCTGCACCACAATATTCCATCACAATCCAGAGATCAGTATTTTTGAAATAGCTTCCATAATATTTGACGACATAGGGGCTATCACATTGTTGCATTATTGAAATCTCTTTGATTATTTCCTGAAGATCTGTATCTACAGGAACTTGCTTTATTGCTAAGACTTGACCAGATTCCTTGTGCAGTGCCTTGTAGACACTGCCGTATGACCCTTCTCCAAGTTTGCATATTATATCGAATACTTCTTCTGGTTGACGAGTTAAGCTTTCCTCTGACAATTTCTTGAGTTCACTGAAACAAATATCTTGTGTTATGTAAAAAGATCCAGATCATTCACAACTTTGATTCATGATCACTGATCATTTTACTGAAATCACATCTATACATATTAGAATGTAAATATGAACATCATAACTATTGCAAATTTTCAATACCTAATGAATAAACTGATGAAACGAAGTTAATTTTTCATTATTAATTCTGGTCAGCCAAAAAGGATGTAATAAACTGAGGTTAGTAATATCAAATTTATCTTTGTACAGATGTTGAAAGAGGAAGATGCGGTTGAACAAAAAAATAACCAACCTTTTGGAAGACATGCCTTAACGATTATTGTACATTGAAAATTCAAATCAACATTTAAAACATTTTTCAAGGAAAATGCATTTTAGGTTTTTTTTTATTTTACATTTGAATCACCATGAATTACACAGGAATACGGCTCTTTTCAAACTTCTTCCTGTCTTAGCTTTTTGACGTTTGTAGGAGAATATCGCAAACTCGTCGAATGCCACGGTTAGAAAGATCTTATCATTGTTTTATTTATTGTGGCATATTTTCATTAATTTTCATTAGATGATAATGAAGTTCAATATTGGTGGCTCGAGGATCTTCAATGTAACATTTCGACAATTTATTATTAATTTTTGGATGTAAACAGGATGAAAACTTATGAGAGAATTTCTATGCTTTTGTTTTTCTGTCACTTGTTTTAACCTCGATTATAAACGTCAGAATTCAAAGAATTTTCACAACAACAGTAATAATATTAGTAATGTCATGAAATAATTTGGTAGTTTCAATTTCAATGAATGAACTCAATTTGAAATAAGGGATTGCTAAATTGTAATACTTCAAGTATGAAAAGAAGCTAGGGGTTACCTGAAAAGTAATTGAAAATTGAAGAATTATGTCCAATGTAAACGACGATTACTGGAATAGTTCTTCCACATCCAAATTCAATTTTGATGATGAGGTTGGATCTTACTAAACCTACAGTATCCAAATCATTTTTGAAAATATATTATTTTAGGACCTATGTGCTAGCCAAATTGATTCAGTGGCTAATGATGTATTCAGTAGTAAACAAGAAAATAATATAAATATATTTGCTATAGATTTTATTATATCCAAAAAATCTTTAGACTTATGTAAGATGTAATATTTTAGAATGATTGATTCTATTCTTTTTAAAAACCAATTAAAAACTTAAAATTAACATTTCAGTATTAGCAGATGCAGATACTGAAAGTGTATATATGGTTACAACTGTTGGAGAAGCTATAAAGAAATTGGTTCGTGGCAATAAAGTAGTACTAGAACAATTCAAATCTTATAAAGATAAATTGCAACTTTTAGATGAAGCAATTACTACATATAATGGAGATATTATTTTGAGGGTGAATGAGTAAAAGAAAATTTAATTCCTAATTATTCATTAATCATTTTTAGGTGACTGATTTCCTCAGAAGTACTCTTAAATTTAGTTTGTTCTGTAACATACTTGTTAAACGAAGAGTTGCTCTTGTTCATTATTCAGATTTCTTAAAATTACAGGGAAACTCGGATGAACTAGAAAATCTCTATATGTGTGTTTTTTAATGGTATTTTTGGAATTTATGTACTGAATTAATTGTTTTTTAGGGCAACTGGTTTTACGACCAATATTGTTAGTAAATCAAAAGGAAAAATATTATAGCGACAGTTTAATTTTTTTTCTTTCCAGAAAGATCTATATTTTCTCAAAACTAGAAGTGAAAAAAATAAACGTGAAACTTTGAATAGGTTGAAATATTTCGTATCTAGTCATTCTCAATATTTGGATAGCTTCAATGAAAACAAATTCTTATCAGATTATGTTCGATTTTTAGGTGAATATGCATGCTTTCTTTTTAATTTTTTCATTAGTTACCTGTTTCCAGAATGGCAAATCACTAATGGAGAAGATAAAGATTCAGTAATTAAACAATTAGCAATTGTTTGCAAAAAGCAATGGGAACAAAATGCTAATGATGACCAAGTGAATGATTTCAAAAATTTATTCAAAATAGATGATGCGCAATTCGAATGGACTGTTCTGAATTGTTTATGTCATTTAGGATTATGGAAGAAATTGATAGGAATGTTTGTGAAACCAGTAAGAAGTTTGAGTCATTAATAATATCATTGGTGAGAATATTGTGAAAGTTGTGAAAATTAAATTTTCTTGCAGAATTGGTTTACCAAGAGAAATGTATTGAAATCTGCTATAAATAGTGATAATTTTATTTGGGGTGTGTCAAGACATGATCCACCCAAAAATGTCATTGAACAACTATTGACGTGCCTTTATGACTCTGAAAAATCTCTTGCCTTTGCAGAAAAATTTCAGTGCTATAAGTTTATGATTGAGTACTATATTAATCAAAAGGATAGAATGGGACTACTAAGGTGCCTAGAAAAAGTAGTTGCAAATTCTGAAGAATATTTCACTATCAAAAAAGCCTTAGAATCTCAGGTAATAAGAATGTTTTCAAAATTCTTCGACGACAATATTAGATTCTGCTACTTTTAGATCAATGTATAGTATATCCAAAGTCACTTAGAGGAAGCCAGAATATTTCGATTATACAAGGGTTGTCCAAGTATTTAACGGATCGCGGTATCTGCTTCAAAGGGACATCTGGTCTAGCGTTTTTATGGACTAGTTCAAGTGACTTTGGATATACTATACCAACTAATAATTTATGTAATGCAAAATGTCTACCTAAGAATATTCTTTCATTTTCAGGACAAGAGATGGAAGAATTGAAGAAATATTGGAATTGAATTATATCAGGATATTATATTTTTTATGATTCTCAATAAAAAATATTTTTGTATTTGCAGTGGAAATAAATTACATTGACGAAAATAATCTTATTTTTAATAGGACATAGTAATACTGATATTTTTACATGCCTTTAGGATAATAAACTTAAATGCTACTATATCTATTATAAACAAATCAATAAATTAATTCATTAACTCAATTAAAAAAATATTTATATTTGACTATTTAAAATATATGTGAGAGAACTGTGGCTTTTACATTCTTCAAATAAATTCTAACTTAAATCAGGAACTTACATGTATTACATATTCACAAACTGTGAATTTCAGATGATATATACAGATTTCGTATATAATACGATCACATAGTATAAAATAATAAATTTTTCACTGGGAAACATACATTTCTGAGACACATTAGGGGCTATCTGAATTAAATTCACTTAAAACTGTTGATTCTATTTTAATGCCCTGTATTTAGTTGCTGAAGGAACTGTGTTATAATATTGATTAATAATTTTTCCGTTTTTTCGGAAATGTCCTAAAACACCTAGCGTATATTGTTTGGAACATGTGGAAATAAAAAAATCATGGCTAAACTTATATTGGCACATAAACAATTCTTCGAAATTTTCAACAATAATATGAAAAATTGGAATGACATGCTATTTTCATACGCAATGAAAAAAGTGTGTAAGTTATCAGTTTTATGCGATCTCTCTCACTGGTACACAAGACTAAAATATAAAAATTCGTTTATTTTCATTTTTGCCAACTTCGCGTCCAACTATGTCATTACCACTTCGAATCAAATTCTGTTTCTGTTATCGTCATTGAGGTTCTTTCATGTCATATACATAGTAAGGAAGGATATCAGGATATTACTGATTATTATGCAGAGTTTTGCAGACAATATTTTTGAATATTTCAATTATGCGACTGAAGATCTGAAGAAATTAAAAATTGGATTGTTCATTGCCTTTTTTCATGATGGGGATTGCAATCAGTGATGCTAGAAAGCATATTTGAACTAAACATATTATTTGGCATATCAGAAGACCCCATTTGTAGTAATGACGAACCCAATTTTAGAAGCACTGTATGTATTGCACATATTGGCGGTTTTTATATCGATGATATTCAATACTAAGGGGTATCTCTGTCTGCAGATTCTGACCTACCAGAAGGGGGATGGTTCCTCTTAGGGGGTGGTTGCAGAGGGAATAATCTGTGTTCATTCGACCAGTATACCGGCCTTTCTATTTCTTCAATGCTAGGAACTGCTGTTATGGACGGTACATATTGTTCTGGCATCCAGTCAAAAGAAAACGCATTTCCACTCTGGGTACTAGGGGTAGCTGTTGGAGTTGGTGGCGTACTACCAATATAAGGGCTCAATTCTTGATGGCATAAATCAGGAACCTGGAAAACTCGAGTTAATTTATATTCAACTTATCTACTATCAAGTCGAACCTTCTGCAATGTGTCAGACCAAGGAGGACTGGGATTCCACTGGTCCATTATGTCGCTTGGATCGACCTTAAGTAACGTCCTAGGTCTTTCGGCAATATGCGATATCACAAGAAGTCCGCAACTGCCCCTTGTACTCGGTGCGTCAATTTCTCCTACCTCTAACTCTAGATTTTGGAGATCTTTGGGCTTGCGCTTACTGTAAGAATAGTCAACAGGTTCTGAATCTGCTCGTCTGTGGTGGTGATGGTGCTGATTGTGATGACTGGAGGTTAAAGGGCTATGGTGACTCAGGTGGGGTTGAATCGCCGTGGGTATAGTGGCCAAATGGGAGTATCCGCCTGTATCGTGAGCAGTGGTATATTCATGACCCTGAAAGTTCTGAAGGATTAAGATCGTATTGTATTCTTGCTGGGAATCTTACCGGGTGCGGATGTTCTGGGTAATAGAGTAATCTGGTAGGATGGCCAATGTCGTAAGCTAGTCCATACTGTAGCTTGTTCTGCACTGACACGTAGTGGTAAAGCCAACTGTTACTTCGCATAACAGCAGCTTCTGCGTCGCTCAAAACTTGATTGGTGCAGACGATTACAGGCTGTTGGTTGTTTTCTGAACTTTCTTTCACTTGAAGGACACAATGCATCCAGAGCCATTCTCCAGTTCTTCTTTGGAATTGAGCTAGTAAAATGCAGGACCTTTCTTGTTCGGACTGTGTAACTGAAAATTCGACGAGGTATTAGATGAGAATTGATCGAGTTGATATATATTTATTATTTGGACGGAAACGGACCAACATTAAGAGTTATATAAAGATTAGGATGTATTAGGTGGTCCATCGAAAACTTAACACCTTGATTTATAGACTTTAAAATGGAGGGGGAAGAACTTTTACGCTTTCTTCGTCCCCTTAACTTCATCCCCCGTGAGGTGTTGCGATAACTAATATTGTAGATCGTGTCAAGTACTATCTGACCCTAAAATTTCGCTTCCAAAAATCCATCGATAATGAAATAACAGCGAAAATAGTGAAAGAGGCAATGTGGAATTTTTCTTGAGAATATTATTCGTATCCGACACATTTCAAAACTCGCTTCCACTATTTTACCAATCATTTCGTTATCGATGGAAAATTCGAAGCGCAATTGCAGTATCAGATAGTACTCGATAAGATCTTCAAAATGAGGTATCGCAACACTGCTCATCCCTATTCAAAACCAAGGGGCTGTATTCACCCCCGTATGGAGGTTGCAGTTACAGGGATGCGAAGAGCTGAAAATTTGTTCTCCCTCGAATCAAAAATTGACAGGTCCGAGCGATTTCCCACGTTTTCATTCTAAAGCCAGAAAATCGAGGTGTTAAGTTATCGTTGGACCACCTAGTATTTACTTGGGACAGAACCCCTATCGTTACACACTCCGCTATTGAGCTGACAGGTATATATGGCAGGGGTCACTAAAATGCTATTTTAACGATTCCATCAGTGGTCCCTGAATGAAACACCGCAATCCCCAAGAGAGGGCGCAACATAATAATTAAATGAAATCGCTTCGCTCTTATAGTTTTCGAGAAAAACTCTGAACGGCAGAAATTCAGCTATGTATTGCTTTCGGATAAAAAAAATCAATTTTGATTTGAAAATTCTATGAAGCACAGAATACGTTTTGGTAAACGGACAGAGTTGTCCGAAGTTTCTATCGATTTTTTGCAGGGTGGGTCGAAAAAATGCTTCGTGGGGTGTTGTAATTGCAAAAAAACAGAATATATAAAAAATATATTAATTTTATTAGAAAAAACGATTTCACCCGAAATAGAAACATTCCTAGCACTCGTATAGTTTTGGAAATATGAATTTTCCGAAATTTTCTTTCGGATTTCAGAACAAATGATCCCGGGATCATGAATGATCAGAAAATACTTACATTGATAAATTCATATTTTTTTCCACCATCTTTCCAAATATTGAACTGAAGAAATAAGAAAGAGCGCACGGTATAATTTCTATTGAAAGAAAAATATTTCGAACAAACAGTATAACTAAAAATTTACCGCAAATGTTCAAAGTGCTCGCCATTTAACGGCATTTAACACTTTTCAATCACCTTATTGTTTGTTTTTGCTTCGTCTTCGAACAAAAGATAATCACGGTTTTATCGCTGCATGCAATCTAATGGTTGAGAAATTTGAGAATTTGTGGTAAATTTTTACTAATACTGTTTGCTGAGAATATTTTTTTTTAAATAAAAATTATGCGATCAATTATAGAACATCTCTGTTTCATTTAGTTCTATCGGTAACATAATTCCATAAAAAACTGTAACTTTGTGAATATTCACTTTATAGAACACAAACTGCAGGTTCATAGAAATTTGAATCCATGCATACATTTACGCTACAAAACTACCCGCTTTACCAATTAAAATTCCTGATGGGGTTGCAACCCCCTCCAGGGGGTTCCTAGTAGAAACAAGCTTTGTATCCCAGATCATGTCCCCTTTCATAAAAAAACGACCTATCTGAGTGTTTTCACAAATTCTGATTTGTTGTTGGGATGTTGTAAACTGTCTGTATTGAAATGTTTTCATTTCAAACTGCATTGATTGCTCGGATTAGTGTTTTTTCCGTATAATTGTTATATTTCCTTGCATCCAACTCCTTTTTGTATCGACGAACCATAATTGTGCCTCAAAATAAAACAGGTGAAACAAATTTGGTATGTGGCAATGTCTCCCGCCAAAGGGACACAATAGAAAAATTTTCCGAAATGTCGAAATCCTCGCAACCAAATGTTTTCAGTTTTTTATAACGTTACGTTTAATGAATGTAAAGTAAGCTGCTAAATATATTTCGATGTACCGTCCCCCATATTTTCTGCACAACTCCTAGTATTTCGCATATATACCCACGTTATAAAATTACCCGCTCACATAACATACCGTAGCACACCATTCAAAGTACATCAGACGACTGCGACGATTGCAACATGTGGGTATATAGTGTGGTTAAAGGTTCCGATTCGTGATTTCTGTAAGATTTTGCTAACTTTACGAAAACAAAGTGAAACTTAAAATATTAGGCAGTTCGGCAAAGTCACCTCCGTTGGCAAAGTCACACCGTTTTACCGTACCGATCTAAAAACATAAAAACGAAATATTCTTCGACCGGCAGAAGATACAAACGGCCGCTGGTCATTCTATTAGATCACACTAGCAGCGAAATCGGTGTGGTCCGTCCTGAAAAAAAAATAAAAAATAAAATACGCGAGCATCATACTTACTGAGCCTGTGCTTGGTCTGGGCCTCTCTCGTGCATTCCCAATGCAGCAGCCTGTACCAGCTCACCCCCTGCAGCTCTGAGCGCGGAAAGCCCAAGTAGAATTCGCCGCTGCAACACAAGTGTAACAGTCAATGTGATTTACTGCACTGGATGTCACTAGGTCTCCACGACCCTATGACCCCGCTCCGCCCCACCATCACGAACTGTCTTGATTTATACGAAACTTGAACAATGCCCCGTACTATTCTATGTGGTCTACACCGTACGACCTCATTTGATAATCATTACCACTTTTGTAATGGTCCTGTTGCACCGCTAGTGTGGTGACACCGTGTTACAAAGATGTTACCACCAGCTTTCGACCCACAGCCTGATTTATGTCTTCATTACGCGCCATCGCAAGGTACGCAGGATCTTTCATCTTTCGACAACGAGCCTGTCTTCGGGCAAATTTCGAATGCGTCCCATAACTCTCTTCAAGAAGTGAAACTGACGATTTCTTCGCTTAACCTCGTCCAAATCCAGAGTGATTTTCAAAATTCGGCCGTTTTTATTAGAGATAATATAAATATGCTGCTATACTAACATGTCACTCATGCCTGGCGCACACATGACACCATCAATGCTTTAGCACTTTTTTCTTTGTCATTAAAAATCTTCAAAAGATGCTTCTCAATATTTCGAAATATATAATTGAGTCTGGATCGAGATTGAAGATTGAGGGGCGCTACATTTTTCGTTGTTTGAAAAATGGTCGTGTATTGACAATGCTCCTTGTAACGAATCGACTAAATCAATTGTCAAATTGAATAATAATAATAACCTTCATTGATCCCATAAGACATACTAATATGTATAAGATAAGTCAAACTGAAAAAAGTAAAGAAAAATCAACCCTAATCGTATAACTAAGCAAGAAATGAGTTTTTATCGGCTAGATATTCACCAACGGAATAAGAGTATTTTCTCTATTTCAGTATCGTAATGAGTTCATGACAGTTCTAAAAACAGTGCTGTAATGTACTCATTACAGCATTGGTTTCAGTTATATTTTTCGTTTTGTGGTTGTCTATCTATGACTTCCAATCCTATCAAAATTCAACACAAGTTAAATTGTCAATATAATATAATTTATATTTAGTGAAATGATATGCGACATTATATTCGCAATTTCTCTTAATTCTGTTGGTGTTAAATCGATTTCTTCAGACATAATTGACGAGTTTCATGCGTAATTATAAATTATTTCAAAATTCGAAACGTACGATTCAAAATTCCGTTATCTGTGAATTTTGGTAACAGTCAAACCAACTGCGCCAAGATACAATACAAAAGTCACTAGGATGTATAATCTGAATTTTTCATTGAATTTCGACAATATTTCACAGAACTTGACTGAAATAGAGAAAATATCGTCTAATACTCGTTGCAGAAGGCAATGCCAACACTCATGCGTTCCAAAACTCGCTCCTTCGTCGCTCGTTTTCGAATTTCTCATTCGTGTTGGAATAGGAGCCCATACTGCAACTTGTTTTAGAATATACTATTTCAAGCAATTAACATTTAACCAACTTCTTGAACTTTATTCCCCACAACATGACATTATAATCAAGAAAGCAATAAACCAAACTATAATAAATACTTAAAATAGACTCTATGATGGATAACGAGTCTTTAATCCTGCTGAGAGCGTAATAAAAACTACCTAATTTTTTACAAACTGATTTGACTTGGTAATCCCATCTCAGAGAACAGTCCAAGTATATTCCCGAAAACTTAACGGTATCTCTGGAAGTTTTTTGCTCACCCAAAAATCCCAATACCAAACGATCCATATAAGAGTTACAAATGTGAAAGTATGAACATTCAGGTTTATCAATATTCAAAATTAAACCATTTGAGCGACACCACTCCACAAGTTTGCAAATAAGTTCATTACATATGGCTTTTTTTCAACAAGACTCTGTGCTGAGACCACAATCGACGTGTCATCAGCAAATATAGACAGGATGATAAAGACAATATAATCCGATAGATCGTTTATAAACAAAATAAATTGGAGTGGTCCCAGCACAGAGCCATGAGGAACTCCTTAATTGATTTTACATGTAAGGGACGAAGCAGCACTCACTCTGATTTACAAAATCATCCTGTTCTATGCTAAATAAAAAAGTAATTACTAGCCGTTTCCCGAAGAAACATTAAACAAACAGTAAAAAACCAGTATAATATGATTTCTGATATTAAGATAGTGATATTGAAGTTCAGAAAAAGCAGAGCTTCAAATTCAAAAAGGATAAAATGACATTGTGTTGAAAGTATTATACTTTGTTGTAAAGGATTATCATATTGTTTGATGGTTAATTGAGTAATTGAACTAGTTCATGCGAAATTTTCGCAAAAAATTACAGAAATGAGAATTTTCCCCTGACGTCAGTGCTTTCGTTATTTTTTTTCATAATTTTGCAGAATTTTTAAATTCGGCCGTGCCAAACTAAGTATATCGAGTGAATTTTTCAAATTTACCAAATTTATTTACTGAAAAAATAATTTGTCCTATTTCCCATCAGACTTTTGATGATGAGAAAGATTCAGCATTCAGATAAATGTAAATTTAGATTACTCCACCGAGATTATAAGTATATAGGTAAGTCACGATTCTCTAGTATCTTGATGGTGATAGACTGCAAGATTGCATCAAGTCCACACACACAACGAACAGGATGATCTGAAATTTATTATTTTTTCGACTTAAATGTAATTCCTGAGTTGAGATAAAGGTTTAGTTGATTATAGAGAGATAGATTCCTATTAATTATTTTTTTTTACAAAATCTGCAGATCTTCTATTTTCTGAATGGATTTCGGTCAACTTTAGTTACGCCATTGTATAGAGATACAATAGCGTAAAACTAAAGTTGACTCATGGGGGGGTTACCCCCGAGGGTAAAAGTCATCGTTCAGCGCTCGTTCCCTAACCAGATCGCTCTATCATTTCGACACAAAAGATTGGAATTTTGAGACTGGATTGATCAGAAACGTTAAGATTTGACTCACTGTTGACGAATTTGTGGACGAACTCAAGAATGCCTGTCTAGCGGATAACTCCCGAACGTTGAAACCAAGAAAATACCCAATATTTTCGCGACCACGATATTTTTCGGAATTTCGCAAAATTTCGAGTTGATAAAGTCGTCAGAATGTTCAAAGATAATTCAAGCAGTATAAAAATGAGGAAAGCAAAGACGTGAAGTCTGAAGCTTTTGAGAGCTTGGATATTCCACATCCAGTTCTGTGGTCTCCATTGGCGCTTGAATGAAGAATCGTTCAAAAGCGTCAGACTTCACACATCAGTGCTTTCCTAATCTCATTATAATTCAAAAATTCAAATCTACACTACCCTACTAAATTCGATACTCCACGAGCTCATACTAGGATAGATTTCAAAGAAATGTTAACTTACTTATTGTCAATGTGTATGAACTTCATATCCATTGAATGAATCGAGGTGAAGACATTGGTAGCACCTTGAACAACACATTCACGTGTTTCCGGCATCGCTACTGGGGTACATGTAGCTAGGAAAACTGGTTCATTCCTGCTGCACAGTGGGAGGAAGGACAAATATCTTCCCTGGACCAGCACAACCTGTAGGATAAGGATTACTGAAGAAACGAAGGAAAGTATTACAATTTTAATAAATTATTATACGAGTTTATCGAGGATGTAACACGTCACTCAATAAATCCCGGGCTTGGAATATAGATGACTCTGCCAGTGCCATACCACTTTTTTCTCGTTAGTACCAAGCTTCAAAATAAGCGTGTCAAAATTTCGTAACGTAGAGTCCAGATCGTGATTATGAAGGTTATACATATTGTTCTTCGAAAATGGATAAAAACGAGTTTCGTGTATTGATGAAATAATTATTTAGGATACGAAAAAAATAATTTACTAGCAGAGCATTGGCTTGATAAGAGTTCAGACTCTGCTCAAACGACAACAACAATTGAAAGGTGCTCCAGGGGAAAAAATTTGGTGCAAATAAGAAGTGACTGCCGAGGTTGAACCCTATTTTGAAAGAAAAGACGAATATGTCCACGGAAAAGTCATTGAAAATTTAGAAGAGTGTTGAATTACATATGAAGGTGACTATCATGATGAATAAAGTCACATTTTTAAGGAAAAAGGTGCTTTTACTGGTTAGACCCGGGTCGTATGTCCTGAGTTAAGTGCTAGTATAGCTTTCTGATGCAGCAAAACTCGAAATGGCACCGACGAGTTTCCCTATGTGAAAATTTGAATAATAATGTCGATTCAATAATTTTATTTTCATACTCTTTATTCCCATTATTACAGGCTAATTGAAAAGTCCCCGGTCTACCATAGTAAAACACATTTTTTTTGGCAAAATTCGATTTTATTATTCAACATGTTGCCTTCGAGGGCGATGCAACGATTATCGATTATAGCGATCTTTCAACTTTTCGATACTAATTTTTGTAGTACGATTTGTCTTTCGCTTCAAAATAGGCCTCAGTTTCGGCGATTACTTCTTCATTGGCGCTACATTTCTTTCCAACGAGCATTCTTTTGAGGTCTGAGAACAGGAAAAAGTCGCTAGGGGCCAGATCTGGCGAATACGTTGGATGCAGAAGCAATTGGAAGCCCAATTCATGGAATGTTGCCATTGTTTTCATTGATTTGTGACACGGCGCATTGTCTTGATGAAACAGCCCCTGTTTTTCTTCAAATGGGGCCGTTTTTCAACGATTTCATCCTTTAAACGATCCAATAACGCTATATAATAATCGCTGTTGATGGTCTGGCCCTTTCGGAGGTAATCAATGAATATTATACCTTGCGCATCCCAGAATACTGATGCCATAACCTTGCTAGCTGACTGTTGTGTTTTCCTCGATTTGTATTCGGTTCATCGTGTGCAGTCCACTCAGCTGACTATCGATTGGACTCCGGAGAGAAATGATGGAGTTAGTTTCATCTATTGTCACATATCGACGCAAAAATTCAGGTTTATTGCACTCGAACAGCTCCAAACACTGCTCAGAATCATTAACACGTTGTTGATTTTGATCGATTGTGAGCTCGCGCGGCACCCATTTTGCACACAGCTTTCTCATGTACAAATATTCGTGAATGATATGATGTACACGTTCAGATAATATCTTCACAATGCCTGCTATCTCGATCATCTTCACTTTACGGTCATTCAAAATTACTTTGTGTACTTTTGATTTTTTCGTCGGTGGCAGCCTCTTTTGGGCGTCCACCACGCTCGCCGCCTTCGGTGCTCATTTCACCACGTTCAAACTTAGCATATACCCACTAATTCTGGTCGATTTTCCTGGAGCAGACGCCGGAAACTCTTCATCAAGCCAAAATTTTTGCTTCAACTGTATTTTTTCCCTTTAAAAAGCAATATTTCATCAGCACACGAAATTCTTCTTTTTCATCTTTTTTCAAATAACAAAAGTAGCTAAACTCACAACGCAATATCTCAAATTTTGACACGTATCGTTCGAATCATATGGATTTAATACCAGCATCGCAATCTGTACATCAGACCAGGGACTTTTCAATTGGCCTAATAGATGGCGACACCAATATATGTATTATTGATTAGTTTGATGTAAAAATAGACCAAATATGTGGTTCTCGATCTAGTGTAATTTATGATTGTTGGATTAAAGTATCTATAGTGGTTAGGTTAATTTATCAATGAATAAAGTCTGTATCTCTAAATAAAATATGAAGTCGTGAATATGTCACTTGGAGTAAACAAAAAATATATTATATTACAATAAATTCAAGTACCATTTTCAAGGAATAATCACATCCGTCTCTATGATTTCATTGGCTTCAAAGGAAACCGCGAACTCACCCATTTAAGGGTAAAATTATCAAAAACCTTTTTCCCGAACGAATCTGAACAATATTAGAAATAATGAATGAAGAAGAGCTCGTCTTATTATAGTGCTCCCGAAATTTTTTCCTAATTCAAGTTGAAATTTCAGCACAATTCATAGGGGTACGTTCGATTTGAGCATTTATGGGGTAAGAGTATAGAATTGAAGTTTCTAAATATTTTTAGAGATATTTATTTTTAGAAGGATGACAAATGAATGAATGCAATGGAAATAGATTCGGTGCTTTCACGTTCTTGACTTCTCCAACTGATACCTTCAACGAAAATGAAAATAATACACCCCTGAATTGGGACCGGCCCTGAGAGAACTTCACTACTATGTGACAGTTACTTAAGAGGTCTTGGCTGTATTCTGATCAGGCTATTTCCATACGGCATGGATGAGTGGGTGGATGATATATACAACTTAGCTACCTTTATCTTTTTACATACATAACATAACTATTGTAACAGTGCCCTCAGCTATTCTTTGTAAATACGGAACTGTTTTGGTTTTTTGGGAAATACAGTAGGAGGCTTTCATAGTAATGAAAATTTCAGAAGGTCACTTATTAACATTAGCATAAAAGTTAATAATTGAATTTGCCTATTGATATTATATCAATGTTTTACAATAATATAGAAGAAGAATTTTTGAATGGATTATCCCTTTTTCTTTTTTCCTTTCTTTGATTTCTTCGACGTTAATTATATTTTACAAAAGGCTACATGAAAGTGTCTTATTTATTGATAAAATTGTCCTTCATTGATACAAGAATGATATAGGTATACACATTTGGTGAAAAATGTTAATCTCTGAAAACTCGAATATCTCATACCTATTAGGTATAACGTTCAAATTTTTCCGTGAATTTAGACATTTCATAAGATAAATTAGTTACAGATTAATTTTCCCATAGAAAGGTCATTCAAAACTTAGGGAATTCTAAACAATAATCTTGAAAATTGACAATATTCACATATGAGATTTGAAAAATCTATCAAATATCCTTTTCCCAAAAAATCGAATCGGTTAAACATATTTTCTTCGGTTAATTTTTCTAATAATAAAGTCCAAAAAAAGTAACACAATGAATCTCAGTTTAAACGATTTTCATTTCTCTTGTCAGCATCTGAAAATCGATTTTTTTTTAATTCTAAGAGGGATTATTTTTTTTCATTATATTAAAATTGATGGGAAAAATTCATATAATTTTCCTTCACTCCTTGAAAG
The DNA here is from genome assembly GCF_914767665.1 of Harmonia axyridis. Taxonomy (NCBI): domain Eukaryota; kingdom Metazoa; phylum Arthropoda; class Insecta; order Coleoptera; family Coccinellidae; genus Harmonia; species Harmonia axyridis. Next base: position 8,248,163 of record NC_059508.1, read on the forward strand.
AAGTCAAGAAGAATCTTATTATTATATTCCTTATTCTTGTACCATTGGGTTAATCATTTCTGATAATAAATTTCATAAAAAAAATATATATGATACAAATTCGATTGCCCACACATGGGAATATTTTGAAAATTATGAATTCGTATGCACTTCAGGTATTATGTTGAATTATTAGGGGTAAATCTGAACGTGCAGGTGCCAGAATTGCAGGAACCTGTTCCCCCTTCTTTAATAATTTGATAAATTATGGAATTATTACCTGACATCATTACTGTCGCATACAATAGTTAAGAAATTATGAGTTCTGTTACAGCATAGGATGAATTCGAAATTATTCATGGATTGTAAATGGCGATTTATAAGATTGCGCTTTACTTGAACGCATGTTATGTCAGGATGATTGTTTGAAGCCTTCAGGCTTCCATTACTGATTAATCATACGAGTTTTTATTTTATTGTAGATGAGGTGTGTTTTTCTTGAACACACAGGGATTACTTGCCAGATGAGTTATTAGTGAGAAAATACGCAAGATGTGCAAACCAAAAGGACGGTCTAATTGGGTTTTTGATATCCATTGAATTATTTCATAAATCATATGACCAAATATAGCTGAAATACTTGATAGAATTAGGATTTCTGATCCTTAAGAATACCATAGTATGAAAATATTGAAAATTGGTGCTTCTATTGCTATTGAGCAGAACTACGTAACTTCAGGACTAAAACCAATGAGAAATAGAGCAGGAATAGTCACTATTTTAAACCTGTTAGGTGCAACTGGTCCCTTTTTCAATTCAGTCAGTTCAGTGGACTGAGTGTTTTATTTATTATACAGTTAAATTGAAAAACATAAAAAAACAATTATCTTACTTTCTAGTGGAGTTATAATAATAATAATAATTGATTGATATTCAGTCCTCAAAAGTTCCGCTAAACACATATATACATTCAATTCAAGAGAGAAATTTAATCTTTTTTTGGAAATTTAATTCAAACTATTTTTTTCAATTCAGATTCAAAATGAAAAGTTTTTTTAAGTTATTATATAATATTATATTGAAGGAATGGAATTTTTTTTTCATTTCTTGTACTTGAATGAAACATTGAGTTTTTTTTGGACAAAGAATAGTACCAACATTTTTTAGATGGTATGAAATTGGTAAAAGCAGTACCTTTGAAAGATATTTTGAAATTTATGATACCTCGATTATGAATATGTAGTTAATTAATGAATTGAATAAATATATTAGTCAGTTCGCTGATAGAGCTTAGTAAATTGAAGACAGGGTGGTGCTGAGGAAGCTTTGCGTTATAAATCTGAATTGCTGAATTCAAAATTTTTCTTCATGATGAATAGTGATAATTTTCATGGAAGCCAATCTGTTTCTTTGAATAAAAGTTTTTGAAATAGTAAAAATTACGTAACAAGAAAAACAAATATTTTGTGATAGTTCAGATAACTATCATATTTGTACCTACTTTATGCTAGACATAAAGAGATGTGGTGCATGTCACACTCAATAGATCTTACATATAAATAAAGACATTTGACAGAGAGTGATCATATGCATTCTAAACGAGATATGGAGTAAATAATTATGGAATTATTGAGCTCCGAATAGATTTTCGTGATGGCCAGTTCTAAGACCATTGACGAATTCTCGATCCTATCCTGTTCCTATATGGATGCCGGATCTGCCTTTCACTCTCTTGTATAAGCTAAGGTCGCCCCTCCTTGCAAAGAGGTACAGCAGAAGCAATGATTACTCCCACACCTTAAGCATACTTATCATAGATACTGCAGGAATCTATCTAAATACAAGTCCTACATTTACAATGCAGCACGTATTACAGTTTATTATTGGTATCGTTATTTGCTCGGCTACCGGTATGGCCGTTTCTTTGGATGCATATATTAAATGGGGCTCACCCATGGGGAGATGCTCCATCAGCGCTAAAATGGGGTACAATCTGCACGAGCAGCAAAACGAAGAAGACCACATGCGTATCTGTAACTCATGCATTCAACATACTCCTCCGATTCATATCTGGAGCAATTTCTCAACAGCAAGGCGTTTTCTTGTTGAACTACAAAGGACACGATACTCGATTCTTACAACAAAACAAACTGTATTAGAAACCAGAGTCGAATTGATGTGATCATTCCTCAATGGATGGATATATGAATCCCAAAACATATGTTCAGTACATATAATCAGGGTTTTTTTAAAGATAATTATAATTGGAGTAATGAATCATTTAATTTCAACATTTCCGATTGGTTAACTAGATATCCTTTCATAAATTACAATTAGTTCATTCTTTAATTAACCATTTTCGTCGGTATTATCACATGTTTTTGTCAGTTGTCCCAAATTAAATTTCAACCAACAATTCCATGTTCAATATGCTTAATCTTTATCGTCAAATAAAGTACCTATATCCATGAACTTACATAGATATTTTCAAATGACAGCAAATGAAATGAGATGTTGGGCTCTTTCAATTGTATCCAACTAGATTTCAAACCATGGAACAAAATGAAAATATAACTAAAATATTCATACCTTCTGATCACCGAATCTCATCTGTCTCCTTGCATTTCTAGATACATTCATTCTACATAAGAATAATCTAATTTCTTCGCTACCACTAGAATTTGACGTATTTACTGGCCTTCCTAGTTCTCTTTGTATTGCCTGATGATCCTGTTTGTCTATTATGTCATAAACACTATCACCATGGATGAGTAGATCCTCCTGGAAACATATTTCGTTTTCTAAATCTTCACATAGCCCAAAGATGAGATATAGGTTTTTTTGACATATACAATTTCTCATTGATCTCACAGACATTTATATTTCATCTCATTTTATACATAATATTGTTGTCTACATAATTTTTTATTCTTGTATCTAATAAGAGGAGGAAGTATAAAACCTGGACTCAAAAAACTGTGGAGATGAATCAAAAGGCAATTGAGACCAATCATGTCCTATCTTGATTGAGATTACCCATCATATGATATGTGTTGTTTGGTTTAATGATTATCTGCTCCTCCTCACAACTGTAATAATTTCGCGAAAGATACGAATAAAATTCAATCAGTACCAACATGGTATGCCTTGTGGACTTATCTTCTGATGAAGTGATATAATAATTCGGTAAGAAAATTGTAAATTACACTCGCATAATAGCCGATGAAATCAGTGAAACAATTAAACTGATGATGCGTCTTTATTTGTAGGATGAGGCAATTATCTCCTTATAACCGGTATTTTTCAGGTTTCATAAAATAGCAGTATAAAGTTAATTTTAAATATCTCACAGAATGCAGATGTTCTTCACTCTGTTCAACAGCCAACAATCAAACGAATGGAATTTTATAATTCGTCATAAGATACAACGAACACGATTAAAATATCAAAGAAAATTGAGATTATCAGGGATTATTATGGCTGATTTCAGTGTTAGAAATAACTGTTGCAACGCAGATCTAAATACTCATTTGAGAAATTGAATTGGAGCTGAAATCTTTCAATGCTAAGCTCAAAATATTAAAATATAAAAGATTTTCGAATAGGAGGATTCATTTTGAATAGCCTTTGGAACTGTCGCTTTCGAAAGATACAAAATATCGTTTTTTCAATATCAAAATGAAACCTTTTATTGGAAAACCCTTTATAATAACACATTTCTAACCAGTTCAATTTTTCTGTAAAGAAATCCGCTATATATAGCAGAATATCGTCAGTTCCTTGTATTCCTATTTATAGTAATGAATTAAAAGCTGTTTTGAAGACCTTCAGTGGGTGGGGCTCTTCACCATAGGTGCACATAGACATAACTAAAAAGAGGAACGAAAAGTGCTGCATCACTGACGTTGATGACATGAGATCAGATGGACTTACGCTTTCCTCAATACAGAACAACTGTCAAATGTAACATCGGCTGAGTGATTATACATAGTACAACGCCTCTTAATACGATTATTATGCGTTGGAATAGTTTTGGAATATTCATAGAGTTCAGGGTGAAAATTGATGGAATAAAATCATGAGGAGATTTATTACGAGCTTTTTCAACTGACAAGAATGCAAAGTTTCAAACTGAATCGTGTAATTAAAGGATATTGCGAAGTCTATTCAATATTTATATCATTTTGAAAAACATCAATTCCCAGGAAAAATTTTAAATATATTAGGTGTACAACTTTGCTTCCGCCGTTTTGCAATGGATGTCTGTAGTGGTAAATGGTAGTCGAAATGAATAGATCGTAGATGTCATACAACAAGTTTAGGTAAACATAACGCCATCGAAATATTAGTCGATTTGTGTCTGCATCATAAAATTATTCCCGATTAATCATGTCAGCTTACCAAATTCTTGTCATTCGCGGTAGGTTCTGATTTTCTGATTGAATATGATTAAATCTGCGGCTGAGGCTCATCGAATGCTCTCAAATACCTATGGTGAGGCCGCCATTAGTGAACGAACGTGCCTAGAGTGGTTTCAACGCTTCAAGAACGGTGATTTTGACGTCGAAGACCTGCATGGCGGTGGAAGAGAGAAGATTTTAGAAGATGCAGAATTATAAGCATTACTTGATCAAGACTCGCGTCAAACGCAATGAGAATCGGCAAGATCATTGGGAGTGACGCAACAAGCCTTTTCAAAACGACTGAAAGTCATGGGAATGATTCAGAAACAAGGAATAATGAACGGCGTTTGTTTGCTTGTGAAAAGCTGCTTGCAGGGCAAATACGGAGGGTATTTCTGCAATGCTTTGTGACTGGTGACGAAAAATGGGTTCATTACGATAATCCTAAGCGTAGAAAATCATGGGGATATCACGGCCATGCTTCCACGTCGATGATCAAACCGAAAATTAACGATTCCAAGGTCATGCTCAGTATTTGGTGGGACCAGCTCGGCGTAGTGTATTATGAGTTGTTAAAACTGACTGAAACAATCACAGACGATCGTTATCGAACGCAATTAATGCGTTCTCAATCATTTTATATTCCACCAGCGGCAAATCTAAGTAACCTTGTTAAGATGTTCCGAAGGGTCCACTGAGAGTGAGCACCCCGGAGCGCCCTCTTAGCTACGTTACTGATTTCACCCTATTTAAAAAGTAAGTCCAAAAATTCAACGGAAGGTACTTCATTCTAGCATCATTCTATCCTTAATATCTCAACCTCGATGCTAATATTTATACGTTTTGCAATACAGCCGAACTGGTTGGCTAATGAGACTACCCTGTGCAAGATTAATGAACCAGAATCTCCGAATATTGCGAAACTGAAAAATTGTAACAGTTATCCGTTCTCTGGAACCTAACCCGGAATCTCCTAGTTACAAATAGGCGATCTATCATCTCGTTTGAGAGACCATTAATCATCTCAAATAGATAGCGTTATATAAGTTGAAATCGTGTTTATTTTCAAAATTTCATAACCGAAAAACTATTAGAAGAAGAATAAACTCTATACCATCGATACATCTTTTTGTTTCATGAGTTTGGAATTTTAACCCTCGAAATACATGGATAGGATTATTGTAATTGTTTCCGTTGGAAATTAGCAGTTTGTTTGACAAGAATTGTCGCAGAAATATTAAACATTTTAGGGTCTACTACAGAAAATTGGCTATAAGGGTATAAATTTTTCTTTGCCTGGAAAAAAAATGCGCACCTTGATTTCACTCACCATGGAATGTCCTAGGTATTCTGCGGCATTGTCTGATATGTACAACAGTTTACCATTTTGCGTCATCATCATGAGAAAGCCACTCAATGCCTGAAACAAGAAAAAATTATGATCCAAGATCGGATAGATCCCATAACCAGTATTCTTTCTACGAATGGTATTACGGTAAGAATGACTATCGAAAAAAATTAACCCATCATCATTTCAATTCTGGGATATAGATACCAAGTTCTTATTCGTTCGAGAATACGGTGAAAGCAATCAAGAAAATATAAATTGATATTACGAACAGAATATCTGTTTCTGAAATTGAATCATCGTAATTTCATCCAATATCTTATTTCGTAATTGGAATTAATAATACAAATCGATGGTTGGAATATTGAGTTTATAATTAAATTGATAAACCTGGGAGACAATACGTTAGGACGAGCTCGGTTTAGGTGTAATTATCAACCAGTTCTCGAAGACTTTATCTGTAGTGGAATTGTGGTGTGCCCGAGTGCTCCAACCAAAGTAATGCGCTGACCAAGTAATATATTCTTTAATGATTCTCTATCAGGAAGGGTAATCTTTAAGCTGAAACCTACTCTCAATTTTTTATGATATCAAGAGCAAATTAAAGAGCGTATACTGTAACCGATCTTTAAACTTGCAGGTCAACTGGTCAAAATATACTACCAAATATTTTTGAAAATATTGAAACTATATGAATGCAGGATAACGATTCAATTATAATATCCAATAATGGTTGAATTAAATATTAAACTTCAACAACTATGGGTGTATATGTTTCTTAGTCTAAGCTGCGTAAACAATCCCCAAAATTCATCTTAGAAAAAATGAAGAACATGAATACATTTAGCATTCATTCCTCTAGGCAGTTCCAGTTTTCTCGAATTGAGGAATCATTTATTCATAAAGTGCTCAGTTGGCGAAAATCTGGAGTTCGAGATGGCCACGACACTACTTTACTTTGTTACATGTGATCGTTCTACTTTTTAAGTTGTTGATTATTCATACTTATCCATATATTTTGTATACTTATTATGATCAATCAATCAAACTTTGATTGATCTAAAATTGAATTAAACAGCAGAAGAATATTCAGTTTAATACCTACTGTATTGTATCCAATGTTCTGTTAAAGGGAAAATACTAAGGAAAATAGCGAAAGCCGTAATAATTATTCAAATGAAAACATAAATAATCTGTATATAATATTTTTAATCCATATTCATGACTCGGCGAGAATATTTCTAAAATAGAATACTCTGCACTGATGCGCAATAGAAACTAGAACGACCAGCTATGAATTTATAGCATACAGTTGCTTACACAAAACTGCAATATGATTGCAAAGTTTATATCCATGCATGTAGATGTCAGTCGACGCAACTCTATTAGATCCTTTATGCAAGCAGCTATCGATTACTTTCGGGGAGTTCACACATCCTGTATGTGTATGTAGGTACTATGTGATCCTCTCTCATTTGAATCTAAAATTGTCCTAATTGAATAAATATATAGAGGGGAAGTGCACATAATGATTTTGGTTAATTATATCGAATTATTCGAGTATCTACAATTATTTGTAAATTGTTGGAACCGTTCGATATTTATTTATACTTTTCCAGATAATTCCACAGAATACGTTTTGAAGTAGGTACAATATAATAATAGAATCTAGAATATACCCCAGTTCAAAAATCTAGTATTTTCATTGTGCTGTGACATGTATTTATTCTTTCAAAAATATTGTAATGTCTTAAGAAGGAACACCACCACGTGGTAAGTTAATATTTTTAATTTGCGAATGAAAAATAAAAAAAAAAATTTGGTCACTTGATGATATGTAGTTTGTACAAAGTACTGATGTATTTTTGAAATATTTCTGGAAAAAAAACACCAAAAAGCACCAGAAAGGAGATGAATGGGTACCAAAGTGACTGATACGCAAAAATCACGTGGTGGTAATCCTTCTTAAGAGTTGGATTTTGAGAGATCAAAAATTATAAAATGGAGGAAATCCCATTCACCAATATGAAATGAATTTTAACATTTCAGATCAAGAATCATCAACAGCCTACTAATTCTCACTACCCATCATGCTTTATCTTGAAATTGTAATTCTAACATTATTACTCGAAGTGGAAATGTCAATTATAAAAGGTGATGATAAATTGGGCAACACTCTTGTTTGGTTGTTGATATGAAGGTTTTTAATGCTTTGATAAAATTAGTCGGAATCATTAAGTCTCAGTTTAAGTGCCCATTTCGCTATCCCAAATTCATTTCAAGGATGAGTCATCATCAATACAGCTCAATGATGGCGATAAAGACTAAATATATTGATTCATTATAACGAGAAAGAATGGATCTAGTCCTTCCCGACTTTGCCATCCAACCAAAAACTCAGGACTTTCCAGTTTCTATATTAAACCTCATCGTTATTTTTTTAACCGAATGCAAGAATTGATAGAACAATTTAAATACATTTTTTTCAGCTGTAAGAATTTAAGGAGGATAAAATTTTCATACTACTTCGAATTACTATTAATTGAATTGATGAACCAATATTAAATAATGAATAAAACGGAAAACGATTCCATTTTATGAGCAAAAGAGCCCTACGGTGAAAATGCAAAACTGCGTGCTGTTAGAATGATATTCAGTGAACACAATGAATGCATCACCTATTACAGCACTTGCAGCGATAAATGAAATTGGCTCATAAGCTATCATGCCTTGAAATATCTCCAATTCAAATGAGATGAAGTGTAATGCAGCTTGATGGAAAATCGCGCCAAGCGGGTACGATTGAAGGTATGAACCGGCTTTTCATAACAGTGAAATATGCTGCCTCTGAGGGAATTATTAAAATTGCTTTTCAACTAGTTACATTATTATGTCACTCAGTTAAGCACCTCCCATGAACGATATTTATACAATTTAAAAGGCCGTGAGTTATGACATGTTTAACACCATTATGTTGTAGCCTGATAAATAAAAATTATTTTAAACGAAACTTGTTTCTGCTCCTTCGCGGCTCGAAGATTGCCTTTCTGCTTCATCCTGTACCATTCCCATTATGCATGACAGTTACATTTGTCTACAAATGGCTGAATCGTTAATCGTGATTCGAGATGTTAAAAATTCCAGATTCCACCGATCTTCGCGTCGGTTCGATTTGAGCATTTGTTTTGCACTAAATCTACCTTTTAATAGTTCGTCTTCGAACAGATCGCTCTATCATTCCGTTAAAATGTCACTAATTTTCGAATTTTGAACCAGAAATGGTCTCGAATGGTAGAGTGATGACGAATCTGTCCTCAAATTCGAATATATCCGTCTGCCTGTCGCCGTATAGGGAAGAACGAGGATGAAAGCCACATTTTCTTCTGTGCCTTTAGTACCCATTTCATTTAATTAGTTTTTTTTGACACCTTTATTGAAATTTACAAGTTACTTTTCTTAAGTATTAAGTAAATGTGATTACTTGTAAATTAACATGAAGAAGTTATTAATCATGTTCGTTGTAAGGGGTTTCGAGCCAGTTGGCTTATGAGTCTGTTGTCATGTCCTTCCAAGTTTTGATTGTATTTAATTGAACGTATTCTAATTTCATCATTGACAAATTGTATCATTAATTCATTATGTATAGTGTAGTTTGATACATACCATGGCGCATCTACTATCAAGCGTAGTATTTTGGATTGAAATCTTTGTATTATTTGAATTTTGGATTTCATAGCACATCCCCAGAATTGGATACCGTATGTCCATATATATTTAAATATTGCTTCATAGATCAGTATCTTATTCTGAAGGACAACTTGGCTTTCTTCCTATGAGCCAATTCATCTGTCAGATTTTCATGTTTATTTGTTTCTTTTTGACTTGAATGTGTGGTTTCCAAGTGGCATTGCTCCAGATGGATGCTGAGGTATTTTGCTTCTGTTTTAATTGGTGAATAATTTCAACTCATTTTGACTCGAGGATATACGTTTCTTTTATTGGCAAATGTGACTTGTACTGACTTCGTTCCACTGATGATAAGTCACCATTTACGATATCATTTTCCCAGCTCATTCAGGTGATTTTGGAGATTTTCTGAGGCTATATGTACATTTTCATGAGATGTTACTATTGCTATATCGTCTGCAAAAGAGGCTAATATGGTGTTTGGATTTTCTGGAATGTCAGATGTATAGATTAGGTAGAGCAATGGGCCCAGTATACCACCTTGTGGAACGCCTCCTTTTTTTATTAGGACTTGATATAGCTTCACCATATTTCACTGCGAAGTATCGATCCGTCAAATATGACTTCAAGATTGAATAATACGGCTGAGGAAGAAGTTTTTTTCAATTTAAAGAGTAGACCACTATGCCAAACATTGTCGAAAGCTTGAGATGAATCCAAGAATACAGCAGTACAATATTTATTGTCTTCTAAGCTTGTCGATATAGTGTTCACTACTGTTGTATTGCTGAGTGGTTCTCCCTAAAACCTAGTTGATGTTCTAGTATTAGTTAGTTAATTCTATTGAGTAAAGTTATGATAAATGAAAAAGCTTTTCCTTATTTCCTGGAAGACTTCCTTGGGACTGAATGGTTTGATTGGAAGACACACCTGGCAGGCGATATCTAAAAATAACTCAACTTCTCTTGAGTTACCACACCAATTTACAATCACAATGTCGAAGTTCTATATTAGATAGATGACATTTATTTGAACTGTCTCTATTCCGAAACTTTGAAATAATCAGGGATATTCCATGTTTCTGACGGTTCATTTTGTAAATGAAATAATGCGCGATTATTTAAAATGCCTTCTCCTCAACCTCCAAAACACCAAGATTCGAATAAAGGCATCCCTCTCACTTTAATAAATTATATAGAATGTAGATTACGTAGAATTAAGCCTTTATTCTCTCATATCGTACTAGAAATCTATTCACAAGAATTATGACACCGTTGATGACACAGCAAATTGCTTTGAAATATTCATGAATCAAATTAATAAGCAATAATCGAATCGAAAACTGACCTTGTTCCTCGAACAGCTCAATGGATATGGGTGGTAAAGTTCCAAATAATACGGGATGAAGAATATTAATCCGGGTCTGATTTGAAATGTTATATCGTCCTGCACAAGCATCACGTCGCACTTAGTTATCTTAACACCGAATCAGAATAAATAGTGCCTAATTATATGCTTTAAACACTTTTAATATGAAGTTCAGTTTCTCAGATTAGATAAGACATAATAAGAATATCCATTCATCATTAGACTCTTGAATGAATCATAATAAGAGAGACTTACCAAAACTGTTGTCTCTGTAGTCAGTATCTCAATATCATAATAAGCATCAACAAAGACCATAAATACAACTAATCTTTCGATCGCGGCTGTTGTCTGGCTAATATTTCTTGAATTAACGGTGTTTATTTTGAAAACAACCTTGTCATATACTAGACGCGTTCTTTCAAGATTCACAATAACAATGGTTTGAGAAAAAACAATGGACCAAACTCAAGAAATAGATCTTATGCTCTGAGCAACAACGAAGAAAGATGTAACACACTACATTTCATGGAATCAATAAGACATTGCAGAAATATAAAGAGATGGGGAAAACGAAAAAGAAGGTATATTTTGAATATTGAATTCAGGCTAACAATTCTCCCTTATCTAATCGAATTAGATGTGAATCCAAAAATAGACGGAAATTTAAGAGCACACAAAGGGTTGGACTTTTATTTCACACAATTCTTCTTTTCGTATAAAGACTGGAATTTTATTCCCTACGACTCTACTATAATTTCTCCAATTTTATGCTGTCGTCTAATTGGGAGTCTTTTCTCCCTTCTGCATATCACTTTTTTTCTTCTATTTGGTTCTTTGAAAAAGGTTTTTCATCTTATCTGTCTTTCTTATTGCCTTTTTTCAGTTTTCTTTTATCTGTCCATGTCAATTCTTTTATCTAGAATTACTCCCGGATATTTTGCTTCCTTTTTCCATTCCATCGTCTGATTTTCTATTTTGACGTTTCCTACTTTCTCTTTCTTCACTGTTGTTCCTCCGAAGTACATTGCAATTGTTTTCGTCGTATTCACTTAGGATTTCCATTTCTTGAAGTATTCCATCAGTTTATCTAGGTCTATCTGTAACAGCCTAGTGCAGTACGCATTCTATACTGATACTAAATAGCGGTGTCATCTGCAATCTGGTCTATCTTGTATCTATTCATTTTTTGTATGTCTGCGATGTATTAGTTGAACAGCAGCGGTCCTATCACGGATCCTTGGGGAACTCCAGCTTCAATTTCTCTAATCGTCGACCTTCTATTTGCTAGGTACGATTGTATTAATTTCGTAAGTTAATTTAATCAACTTCATTTTGTACCTTGATGTCACTTTTCATCAAATGTCCAAGAATATTGCACCAGTGTTTGTAGAGAGGTTCATTTGCTACTCAATATTTTCGGTAAGTCGTACAAGCTGGTGGATCGTTGAATGCTCTTTGCGAAACCCAAACTGGTGATCTGGAATTATTTTCTTTTCGTCTACGAAAACTGTTAAACTTCTGTTAATTTATTTCTCTATTATTTTACTCATTGCCGATAATAGGCTTATGAGTCGATAGTTCGTTGGGTCTTTTTTTTCCTTTCTTCCAAATTTATATTGTATCCGCCGTTTTCCATTTGTTTGGAGTATGAATCTGGCAATTTTAACGATTCCATCTCGAGTTTCCCCTGGTCAGTTTTTAATTATTTGATTTTGTATTCAGGGTGTTTTTCTATTTTTCAATGTTCTGATAATTTCTTCAATTTCTTCTTTAGTCACTATTATTAATATACAACGCTTACAAGGAAAAAGCAACATCAATCGTAATACCTCTATAATATACAGGTATAAGATGGATTAGTTTTTCATAATTAGTTATCAAATCGGATACTTTTCTGTTGACAGCCTATCAAAAAATTTATGATCTCTAATATGTCATCATAATACCATTGAGAGCAACGTTTAAATGGGTCAAGTCGATGGCTACCAGAGTTGGAGTTGCTTTTTATGCATATACCAAAGTGATTCGAAAAATGTCGACCTGCTTGTGATGACAAATTTGATTTGAGAACTCATCAAATTCAACCTGTTTCAGGCCTTATTTACTATTGATGATTTCGAACATACGAGATGAAACAGGCCACCGGCACTAGCCTTGAACCAAGGGCGATGCATTTACGAGAATGAGCAGCTAAAGCTGAAGACTTGTCGCTTTTGACAAGTATATATCAAATATTAAACGTTCTGAAAGCGCAGAGGCGTGTCTGAAAATTAATAATAGCCCACATACTTTACACGTAACAGTTCTTCAACGTTTTCAGCGAATATTGATATAGGAAGGTGTTCACTTACTGTAGTTCATTTAAAACGTCTCCTAATTGAAATTCGTAATGAATTACGAACTGAAAGTTCGTCCTTGAAATCATTTCAGTTCGATGGAGATTAGATACTAATTGATTCGATTCTTTTCAGCAATCGTGAAAGAGGTGTGATGCCCAAGTTATACACATCTTAATTTAGCTAATAGTAATTGGTCCATTAATACTTAGAAAATGTTCAATATAGATGATTACCGGTTATAAGGCTATGCTAATTAGGACCAGATTGGACTTCACAAAAGGATAGAGCACAGCTTATACTCGAGTTGGAATTTTATTCATTGTAGCGCCGTAAGATGAGACTATAAAAATCGAACCTAAAAGAATTTTTCTGAGAAGATTGACGTTACTATAATATCTGGTCTTGATCTCTGTAACTATTTCATTTATAGACGAGGGTCATATTGTATAAAAATGCAACAACTGCAGACATTATCTGGTAGTACAGCCTGACCATTGTTATAAAATAAAGCAAATTATGTTAGAATAAACAAAAGGCCATGTAAGTTATAGTTTATCAATATTATCGAAGTATAGGTACTCTGCAGTAGTGTACGGATACATGACTGCAGCAGGCGAAGCGTGCTTTGGTTTAACCCAGAAAACAGATTGTAGACGATTATAAAATATTTCTTCGAAGAATATTGCCAGTTCAGTCCATATAAGACAACTCTTTGATATTACATCGCTTATTATATTGTGGAGAAGTAATTTTTGTGCTCGAAATAAAATAATGATGAAAAAGATGAAAAATCAAATAGGAATAATATTTGTATTATACATAGAAAAATATACCCAAGGAAATATTTTCAGTAAGTAATCAATTATATCAGAATGGAAAAAGAAACTCTTGTATACTTCAACAAGGTTTTATCTGACAATCAAATGAATAAATGTGATTTACACCGAATAAAATATTCGACATTTTCAGATTAATAACCCATTGGAAAAAATTGATTCAATGGATTTCATTTGCTATTTATAAACTGCTAGTTACGGGCCTGTATCCTGTTATATTATTTATGAGATACTGATATGCCTTCCATTCCTGACAATCACTTTATGATTTCATAGTGATCTTCTAACAGCTAATTCCACGTCAAATATATTCTGGTTTTTCGCTCAGTTCATTATGATTGAAAATAAGATATGAAAACCAGAGTTCCGGCTTGGAAGATCAATTTTATTGTTGGATTCCCTGTGCTAGTGGTCAAGTTGAAAACTTAATTGATTTTTAATTATACGGAGACAGAATTCATTGGAAATTTTTCAAATAAATGAACACATTAATCAGAAATGAACGTATTGATCTTCAGTTTGTAATGACATAATTGGAAACATTGATAATACTTACCTATTAATAAAAAAAAATATTTCGATTTTTTTTTTCTCTCAGAAATATCTCAAGATTTAAACTTGTGAAGAACCAAGTAAGTGAGATTGAAATGTCTCCATTAACAAAGTTGCGAATAATATGGTCGCATTTAGGATTTAATATTAATATTGTTAGAAAATATCAGTTGATAAAGAACAAATAATCAGAGAGTAAGTCATTGCTAACCGAAATATGAATACAATATTTTCTTTGCATATGTCTGAGTTTGGATACGGATGCAAACTGAAAATGTGCCTCAGCAAATGTTCTTGGAATTGCAAAGAATGAAATCGCGTTTGAAACAAATCAATGGATGAGAAATTATAAATGTTTAATACATATTTTTATTGTATAAAATCCATAAGTTTATGTAGAAAACCCCTCTTGGAAAGTTATTGCAGGATATCTAATGAACAAGTTCCACTTTGAACCGAAAAAAGGTGATAATGATGTATAATTGGATATATCCTAAAAGTATGCCCCATTATTGAAATGTCTAAACAAATGAGAGGATTATTATTATTATTGCATTGCAGTAGGCGGTTAAACCGATTGACTGCTATGTCACAACTGATGAATTAAAGATATTCTACTCTTAAAGATATTCACACTTGTTGCATTTATTATTGTTTAACAATAATTCGTCACAATAAATTAATACTACACTGCGCAAAAAAATTAACGCACATTCTGAAAATCTCAATTTTAATGAAAGTTAACTCTACATTGACTTCATAACTTATTTTTTATGTTCTCTCGGGAAGGTTTTGAACGAAACAAGACACATTGAATGGAATAAAAATTCAGGATTTCACCGAATCTTATGTGAAAGAAGAGAAATAAACAATTTTCAAAATACTGGAATGCTGATAAGTGATTTAATACTTGGTATTTCCACCCATTGCGTTAATTACAGCTCGACAACGACAGTTCATACTCAAAATGAGTGATCTTAAAATGTTCTGATTAATCCTCCCCAGCTTTCTCTGAGTTGGATTCCTAAGTCATTAAGAGTAAGCTGGATGATTTTCTGAACTTCTCAGCCTTCTATTGAGGTTGTTCCAAACCTGCTCAATCGGATCGAGATCTGGACTTCTTGCTGGCCATTCCATTCGAGAGACTTCAACCTCTTCAAGGTACTCCTGAACGATGCGCGCACGATGGGGTCTGGCATTATCGTCCATAAAAATGAAATTTTCACCAATGTATGGGGCAAATGGCACTACATACCCTTCAAGAATGTTCCTTATATACCTATCAGCATTCATAGCTCCATCATCAACGACCACTAGGTCTGAGCGCGCAGTCAAAGATATTCCACCCCATACCATAATCGATCCTCCCCCGAAACCAGTAGTATTCAGGAAATTGCACTGAGCATATCTTTCATGTGGACGTCTGTATACAAGGGAACGTCGATCACAATGGTAGAGGCAGAATCAAGACTCATCTGTGAAGAGAACTCTTTCCCAATCAGCCTCTTCCCAATGGATAAGCTCTCTCGCAAAATCCAAATGCGCCCTTCGATGGGCTGGGGTAAGAGCTGGGCCTCTTGCCGCGACACGAGGCCTTAAATCATATTCTCTGAGGCAATTTCTTGTTATCTGAGTGCTGATTTGCACCCCATGAGTTTGCTCAAGCTGATTTTGAAGGTAGCGAGCGGTTGCAAACCGTTGTCTCAACAAAGAAACTCTTAAGTAACGTTCTTGAATGGCAGTTGTAACCCGTGGTCTACCCTGTCCTGGTCTTCGGACATTCATACCTGTCTTTCTGAATCGCTGCAACATTCTGGACACACTTGTATGAGAAACTCCAAACCTTTCTGCAATTCTTGTGTATGTCCACCCTTCTTCTCGCAAAACTACCGCTTGGGCACATTCCTCTTGGGTCAAATTGAGTGTTTCGCGTTGCATAGCGATCGAGTGTAGAAAATCAAACGAAAGAAAAACTATTGATCACTAGAATTGATCGTGAACAACTAATTTCAGAATGGAGCCAATACATTCAAAATCTGATAATCTCATCTTTTTTTTATTCCTGCTGGGAAAAACATCTGTATTGAAGAAAAACGTTGAAAGTGGATAACATATGCATGCATAATTCTGATAAGAATAATTATCATTGGGAACACCTTCAGTTGTAGAGTAAATTTGAGATTTCCATAATGTGCGTTAATTTTTTTGCGCAGTGTATTTAGTATGCAAGGTAAGACAATATTATATGAAATTCGATATGTTATACCTAAGTACAAGTTTAGTTATCTCTTGCAAAGTAAAATATGCGATGATTTGACTTTGTGAAGAACAATCGTCAGGTGCTTTTGAGCCTTCATTCATGCATGTGCCCTTAGAACACACAGAACTGTTTTGAATATAGGTATGATTTGGTATGATTTTGGTATAAGTGATTTATTGTGATGTTATTGCAGATGAGGTGTTTTGATGATACGATCCTTTGGAATCCCGGCATGAATATCACTAAATTTTGAATGAAGCTTAACAGGGATCTTTACCGTTTAAGCGATCAGTTCAAAAATTAGTAAGCTTTATTTTTGGCTAGAGATCATCGATTTAAAAGAGGTTTTCAATATAATTCATTTAAAAGAGTACGTCATTGCGGAAAGTCCTTATTTATTAATATTTTTGGAATGGCAAAAAAAAAGAATTAGATGAATTTATTATTGCAGAATGAAAATATGTATGATGTAACTTTCCGAACAAACATATTTTAACATAAAAATATCATTCGAGACGTCTTGTCGAAGCCTGAAAAAATAGTTCCTCCAAAATCAAAAATGAATGTAAAAATGTTGTAGAAAAGGACGGTAAATCAGAGGAACGTTTGAGATTGCTTCACACTTTCTTAAAAAAGTGGAATTTCAAAAATGCTAAGGAGGGTGCATGAGTTAAACTTTGGCAGATCACGAAAAAAGCACGTGGTATGATTCTCTTTCAAAATTCTTATTTTATATTTACTTATAAAATCTCAACGCGATCGCATCTGTTGTCATGGCATTATTGGGTAATTTTTTGGTAATTTGCTTTATATTTTTGTGTTATGACATTATAAATACGAATCCTCCAGGGAGCTATACAAATGAAAAAACTCGAAAGCTAAATTTTACTACCAAAAAGTCGATTAATGCATCTTTAACATACTTAGGGATAACTTTTCAGCCTTCACTCGTCAAGACCCATATTTAACATGTATAAAATTATACAATAAATTGCCCGATTACATAAAAAGCTTGAATGAACAAAGTTTCAATAAAAGAGTGAAGGAATTATTGCTGCAGAACACAATATACAGCCTAAACGAATATTAAAATGTATGTGTATGTAATTTGTTTTTAAATTTGACTGAATTTTTATGACAAACAGTGAAAATTATTGACGGTGAATATTTATAGTGTACAATATGATGTAGTACATATATAAATAAATATAAGTATTGTAATTGAAATATTATTAAATCTAAACTTCGTCGGTTTCGTGGTTTCGAAAATATTGGGTAATACCGTATACCGTATACAAGATAACTTGGGAACGGATGCATCTGCTATTTGAAAGTTATCGTGTTTACCACCAGACGGGCAGAATCGAATTTGAGGACACATTCGTCTTTATTGAGTTGAACCTCATCGTTTGAGATTTTTGGAACCATTCCCGTTTCAAAATTCGAAAATTACAGCAATTGTAACGAAATGATAGAGCAATCTGTTCGGTGAACTCTAAAAAAAAAAAAAAATCACGGGATGAACGTATTTCAGTTATTTGAATATATCCGTTTCTGGCGATCGCAATTATTGTTACTTTTCGAATGGGTGGCGTGGAGTAGTGCAATTTAGCAATTGGTGTCATAACCGATACAGTTGAACATGTATTTGGATTACTTCACCACATATTGCCATATTTAATGACAGGCCCGAGTCAGATGAAGAGCGCTAGATATAGCGGGCGGATCCGTGGGAAAGTAGCCGTGTACCCCTCGGCCTGAGGTCACGAGCTGACCCCGCTCCTGCCCCCCTCCGGCCCCCCCTGGCCCCCCGTTCGGAGTACTATCCGCGATACAGATCCACCCACCGACGTCGGGCTCCATGGAGCGCCCAATCATGGAGACGCATAGTCTACAATTCTCTACACTTCCTTGAGAACAGTCCATGCTTCGCATTCTTCAGTCAACGCTGTATCCCAATTAGAACAATCGCAATCGGTAAATATAAATTAGATTATACAGTCCGCTCTTTAATAATCATTAGCACGGGATTAAAACTCGACTGGATGTTATGCACTCTAACCCCCATACCGCTATGCGGACGTGGTTTTAACACTCGATCCCCCTATAGATGTGCTGGTCACTTGGTATTATCATAACTTTCAGATTGGTGAAAGTACCCGCGGATCCTCCTCTTTAGTTCAGAAATTATGCAGGCGATAGCCGTGTATTTTTTTCACAAACGGCAGACTTTTCGAGGGGAAAATCTAAATAAATAAAATTAGGCAAGCTTTTGAGCGCTTGTCCATTCATGCGCCAATTGCGTTGAAAACCAATGTTTCAATATTCTGGGGTCTAATTCTAGACCTCAAAATAAGTAAAAAGTTCCATATAAACATGGGTCCGCAAATAAGCCGTTTTGAAGATATGAGACAAATACTATAAATTACAGAAGATATTCGATTCATTTTTGACTTCTAGTGTTTTACAGAAGATGTTCCAAATGACCACTGTCCATTTCAATGCAGGAAGTACAGGGTTTTTCACCATAATTTGACCCCCCCTTTAAATTTAGAAGAGGTACAAAAAATGTTTTCTACAAAAGTTTAACGAAATCGAATAGTGTTTCTAAAAATGATTTCACAAAATGAAATATATACAGAGTGGCTAAAATATTGATCGCAACTTCATTTTTTCAAATGGAACACCCTCTATATTTTTCTATATTTGACTAGCTCTTTTTTCCCTGACTTCGAATGTATATGTTTGGCCTATCTACCTTATTCTGAGTACCACAGAATTTCAAATTTTCAAAACCAACTGGCATGCTCAGTAATCAGTTTTCATGTGGTAGGCTGCGATAACTCAAAATGCCCTTTTTTGAGTTATCTCGTTGGCAACGATATGATATACGTTTTTTACTATCAATTGGATTGGATGATTTGGAGGAACTCCATATATTCTCTCCTTGTATTTCTTATTTTTCCACTTTTCCACTTTTTTTCCACAAACGTATGTGATATATCGTTGCCAACCAGATAACTCAAAAAAGGGCATTTGGAATTATCGCAGCCTTCCACTTGAAAACTGATTACTTAGTTTGCCAGGTGGTTCTTAAAATTTGAAACTCTGAGGTAGTCAGAATAAGAGAGATAGGCCAAACAGTTGTTATATATTCGAAATCAGGGGAAAAACGGCTAGTCCAATAAAGAAAAATATACAGGGTGTTCCATTTGAAAAAATGAAGTTGCAATCAAAATGTTGGCCACTCTGTATATATCTCATTTAGTAAAATCATTTTAAAAAACACTAGTCGATTTCGTGAAACTTTTGTAGAAAACATTTTTTGATGAAAATAAATCGAATATCGTATTTGGGTGCGCTAGTGCTAGTAGTTCATTTGAAAACCGAAAAAAATCTCCAAAACGGCTCATTTGCGGACACATGTTTATATGAAATTTTTTACTTACTTTGACGTATATAATCACCTCCCAAAATATTCTTAACGAGTTAATCGATTCTGCTGTTTTGAAATTAACAGGAAAACAAAATTTCGTACAGCCATATTCACGGAACCCTTAGTCGTTTTATGCCCATCAACAAACTCGACCGCCAATTAATTGCGAGATCCGAATCTATCCTTTTTTAGGCCGGTCGAACAGAAATAATCGACTTTGAGGAAGAAGTCGTCATCAGTGAGTCTAACTTCCTTTGAAGCCATTTCCAGCCCAAAAACTCTTAAACGTTCCAACATACATACAATGCTATTGAGGATTTCCTAGGAATAATATACTTCGATAGGTTCAATTTTTGACTAGCCTATGGTTGCTTCGGATCGTCCAGTTAAACATGTAAACCCAATTTTGTCCCCTCCGGATTAAAATTTCATTGACAACATGACGTTAGCTGTCACCTATGCGGTGCTCTAAAATTCCTGCGGTTTAACTGTCTGCGGCAACTGGCAGCTAATTTCACGTTATCAGTGACATTTATAGAACTAGAATTGAAAAGAATATGGAAAATCCTCGGGAAAATCTTTGCGGGGTTTGTATCATCAATGTTGATATCGAATAGAAGAAACTCATTTTCCAATAAGTGTTTTTCATTTAAATATAGTCCTAATTTCTTGAAATATACCTGATCTTTCTCTGATGATAACACAAAAATAAGATTTCCATATGTATTAGGTGGAAAGCAATCGGAATGAGGAATCTCTTTTAAACGAAAATTTGTAAAGTATTTGTTATGAATTATCGTTAGAGCAGGACCCAACGACCAAGGAATAAAAGAGGATTAACATTGAAATAGATGAGGCAGATGTGAAGAAAGCACTAAAGACACATATTTATTTTATTTTATTTTGCATTGGATTGTTCGTACAGCATATCCTACTAGGCAGTGTTGTTATACTTTGTGCAGCCATAAGATGATTCGTAAAAATCATGAATGAAACCCGTAATCAATTAAGTTGGAGTAATAAACCAAATTGGGAAGATGACCACTACTGAATTCCATTAAATATATGAAGAAAGCCCTTTTTAATGGATTAGCAAGAGAATATTTCTGATCTTGGCTAGGAAGCTTCAACACCCAAGGTCAGGTTGATGTTATGGACACCGGATTCATTAACTCTTCAAACTAACGACATATAACACCACGACAAAGCAATCAAAACTACCTCCAAGTCTTCAAAACGGTGGCAATCATAAAAAAAAACTTATGGTAAACGATCTGTCCATAGCACGCGGCCCCATTCTATGACCGAGACACGAAAGAGTGTCTCATTTGACCCAATTCCGTTGTCCATGTGCAAAAAGACCACAATTCGAATGCTGCAGGGCGCCACGGCGTTCTCTTCAACCGAAATTAATGAGTTTGGATCCCCTAGTTCAATAAACTTTCCGTTGCCTGCAATTTCGATACCTTGACGGTCTCGAGATGGTCACTCACGGAATAGTTTTCGACTGGGTGGTAGAACGGTAGAAGTTATAACAGGATCGAGAGGATACCACTTGAAACAACTGTGATTTATCACATCAGTTTGATTTAGATCAGGACAGTTTACGTAAAATATGTTGGATTGCTAGGTCGAGAAAAGGAATTGAATATAGCGATAATCATGAATTGTATACCAAGCCTCACCACCTTCACTGCCAAAATTCAATTTATCATGAAAAAAACACTAATGAAATCCTATGAAGTGGAATGAACACTACAATATACAGTACAATGACAGTGGTGATAATTGGTGATCCATTTAGTGTAATTAAAGATTCAGTGAGAAGCACAGTAACAACAAACTGAGACAACAACTTGAAATGTTAAAAAAAATAAAATGCAGACGATATAAGAGTTGTGAAAGTGGATTTGATCATCCAAATTCAATTAATATCGTTATGAACAATTAAACGTAACATATGGATCAACATGAAAGATTTTCAAAGCTCAGTATTTTTTGTGGTATCCGGGATTTTGCTGCTTGCCTGCTTATATATGATCCAACAATTTAGTGAAGAGCATCTTCCTTTTCATCATACTGTCAAGTTGGACTATGATGTTCATTTTTGATCAAACGGTTTAGGCATGAAGTCTACCCTAATAATATGTAAAAAATCCAGGATTACATCATTATTAATTGATCTAATCGGACGCATACAGAGACATGACTCATATAGATATAGGTTGTGAGAGTGACATCTTTGATCCCTATAACTTTTAGATTATTATTGTTAATTGTATAATCCAAAAGTCATATAGCTGGTTTTTAAAATTGAGTGGAAACATAGTTACTTAGTTCAGTTAAAACTTTGGTGTTGTATCAATTCATTAAAGTGGTGACTCTATTAGCTTAATGAATAAGGAAAATATAACACTGATCACTCAGACACTTGAACTTATTATTATATCACTTGAGAACACCAACGCACTAATTAGATCACCTTCTACAACGCTAAAATATAGGAAATTAAATGTTATCCAGATTAAAAAATGTTGATGCATTCCGATGCCATGAGGAAGATCATTAAAATTGATGTTATATAAACAATTCCACAGTTTTTTTAGACGACATGGGACTATCTATGACATCAGGTTGGTAGAATCTTGTAATGGTGATTGGAGAAATTTTGAAACAGCCTGTATGAAAAGTGTTGAATCACAATGAAAAATAATCCTTATCGAGAAAATAAAATGATTCAACTACAGCTCGATTTCAATTCGAAACGAGCTATAAAATGACCGATACCATAATTTGCTCTTTTGTGTGTTCCATTCAGAAACAAAACCTTAACGCATATGTCGACCGATCTTGCTCCAGACCTTTCCAAACACACCATCCAAGTGTTCGCGTTTCCAGAAATGGATGCAAAATTCTGTACTTGTGATATCCCTGAAGATACAGCTTCCAACGGTATTAGCCGCATCTCACTGACACCAATAAGGGAAAAATTTAAAGATATCTGGCACAAGATTTACGAGAAAAAAAGTAGCAGTTTGGAAGGTGAGAACTCATCTGATGGGGTTCCTAGCGTGAACACTGAAGTCGATGACGTTGAAGAACAAGAAGAAGAACCAGAACAACGTAGAAATCCCTTTGGAAGTGCCATCCTGGAAACTGTTGTCGAGGAGCCAGAAGAATCAAATGATGATAACGGTGGCGCAGAGGAGAACAACGAAAGAATATGCTGCACAATATTTTAACAGAGGGTGAATTATTGTCTCGATTTTATAAGAAATTATTCGCACAATGTTATGGAATTTTTGCACTGATTACAATAAATTTCAAACTGAAGAAGTAGAATATGTTTTAACCATTCAGAGCCATGAAAATGTCTCACAAAATAATAATATTTGAGTTTTCATAAAGCAATAATATGAGAGATATTATAAGAACTAATGTTCATAATGTGTGAATTTCAAGTTCATGTTATTGTTGAAATATTCTGGGTTCTGAAATTTTCGATCGTAGGTACAGAAAATGTGTTCATATTATAAATTCAACAAAAACTTAACCTAACAAAAGTTAGTTGAGGAGCATTCTTGGATTATTTCATATAACCTCTCGTAATTGGTATAATGCCAGGTAGGTACATCGAAGACGCTATGGCCAACTTGCATCCAACGAATAAATCAGGGGTCAAAGAAATCGTTCAGTTCATCACGCCATGAGAGCAAGTTCTGATGGGGTTACTGTACCGTAGGTAGATGAATCATAAACAATTTTAGAATTGGTTATCAGAAATGATGGCAAGTGATGGGAATTTGAAAAGCCAATACTGTATTAATCGATATGCCCCAATTTTATCGAAAACAAATTTCTCAATTTTTTATCGAATCAGAAACATTTGTTTTTTTCTAGAGCCAATCATTGTACAAATATCCTGGCAATGGCCAGAAATGCGATGGTCACCAAGATGATGCGATTTTATTCAAGGGCGTAGAAATGAGGGGAGTACTGGGGGTTTTTACAACCCCTCAACTCCCCCCAACATTTGAAAAATATAAAATTGCAGAATTGGAATGTGTTGCATCATTTATTGTGTTTCATTCAAATTACAATTTATTTGTAAAGACACCAGTTTTGAATTGACTATACCTACACGGTGTTCCGCAATTGGAGGTATAAATGAAAATGATTTCTCGGACCATTTCAAGAAAAAAGTCCTATGACATGAGTCCCCAAACACTTTGTTTTTGAGATACAGGTGTTGAAGTTCAAATTTTTCCTCATAGCCATCCCTTCACAAAATATTCAATTTGAATAGGCCATAGATATTCAAATTTAAAGTTTTCATCATGTTATATGCTAATTAAGAGTGCAAATCCACAGGGTGATATTTTTTCTGGAAGGGTGCCTGATTCTTTCCTTCAGCACTATTTTTGGTGAACCGCTGGTAGTTCAGAAAAAGTTAAAAAGTAACTCTGGTCCAGCACTACATTAATGGTTTGTTATAGTTTTATCGTACCTGCTATAGATTTCGAGAAAAAAGTTCAAACAGCTCTGTTTTAATCCTCAGGAAAATCCAAATTATTATAAAGATCCAGCTAGTAAGTTGTAATGAATGAATATTACTATAAGTTTTGGTACTTATTTACCCACTCTGTAGCGAAGATTAATAAAGATTTGATAAACTGATATAAGCATCATTAAAAACTATGACACACTAGAAATATTCATGGGACTTTTTATTCTTAAAATTATCCAAGGAATTTCTCATTTTCCTCCGGAATTCTAATTTAGGAACATCCAGTATGAGGTAAGAACAACCGAATTGGTAATGAAAAAAAATTGGTGCGAGTAATTTGGTTCAAACTTCGTAATCAAACTTATTTTTCTCACATTACAAATATGAGTAAAAGTTGTCGTCGAAAAAAGTTTTTTTTGTTCCCCCCCCAAGGAAAAAAACATCTACGCCCTTGATCCTTTTGCTTTTCGTTTCAGAAAACAATTAAACCTTTTTGATTCAGAAAACGAAATTGATAGTGTTTTGAAGAAAAAGTTGAGACATGTGACGAAAATTGAAGTTTCATTAGTAGATATCGTTTCTTCTGTTCAAATGTATTACATAATACAGCAAAGGAAAATTGTTCTATTTAAATGTTCCCTTTATATATTTCACAAACATTGAACAACATTATTTTGGAGAGGAAATATCAATTTTTCATTTACATTATTACATTTAACTCTGGCCAAAATGTGAATTGTATGAACTTTCTAAATCAAACAACTTCTTCAGTTCTTACCTTATTTATTAAAATTAAATCAACCGAAAACCTAGGAAGATCAGGAGGTTAGTGTTCAACAGCCGTAATAGATAAACGATACTAGACTAGTTCGAGCAAAGTAATGGGAGGTAGATAGTGCTAGACCGCCCAACGTAAGTTTCGAAAGAGAATGACAGTTTAATAATAGTTTCGTGTTCAAAACGCATAAATATGATTTCGGGCGATAATTAGTTCGACCTGAATAAAAATCCTTCTATAACATAATTTATGTTTCGAATAAAAACTTTTATTAATTAATGGTACTGTCAAATTATGAAACAATAACTCATTGTCAATAGAGTGATAATTATAATAAAGAAGAAAATAGTTGAACGCGAAATCGTTTATGGAATGAGTTATTTCATCTTTCACAAATCCAGAACAGTTGCAAATGCAACGAAAAACAAAATAATGACCGTAATTTGAGTGTAATGCAAATGAATGTTTGTGATTCTAATCTGTTCGGACATAATATCAACTCAACGCTGTCCAATTTCAATCCTATACCACACAATTTTTTTTCCTTTTGATGCTTTGTTTTCAGACTTTTCGTTCTTTTAGTATTATCTCCTAATTGTTTTGTAAAACGTTGACTTCTTTTTTTAAGCCGATTTCATCATCTTGTAGTAGGTATAATTAAATTTTCATGTTTCTCTTAAAAATATTAAATAGCAGGGGGCCTTTAACAGATCCTTGCAGTATACCTTGTTGTCGACCTGGCTCCTTGTATGTTGACAACGAACTCCTTTTTTGCTATACACGAGTACTTTTTCCGCCAGCTTTGTTGGGTATTTGAGTTTCTTCATTTTACACATCAATCCTAGGTGCCATATCTTGTCGAAGGTTTTTTCTATGTCCAAAAATTTGGCCCCTATGCATGTCAATATATTAACTTCCATTATATTCTTCATCAATCTCGCCAATCGGGAACCGTGGAGTATTTTTTCCGAAATTCAAAATGGTATATTGAGTTATGATTTCCAGGAATTCTCTGTTCTTCATTTTTCTTAGAATTTCTTCGATTGCCCCCTTAGTAGCTTTCTCTGTGATTTCTTCTCTCTTAAATTTATTAAATAAATGGAACCCTTCTGTTGGATCGGTCCATCATATTCGAATTGCTTGCCTATCCTGGTTATTTGGATTTTGTTTGAACCGTGCTATCCTTCAAATGAATCTTCAAACAATTCGACTTTTTCATCAGTAATTTGCGATAAGTTAAACTTTTCTCTTTTATCGGTTAGTATTGCAGCCATTCTCCACAATAAGTCTTCCATTTCCAATACTCTAGTTTCTTGTCCCAATGATCCTTGAACAGTTCTCATACTCTTGTTTTAACTCCATTTAGTTTGTTCAGAACAGTTTTATCATCCAGATGGAGTGCTCTTCTATGTATTTCTATGATCACAAAACGGATGGTGTTGAGATTACGGGTGTTTATATGATAATTCAAAGCTCCGTGCCAACTTTCTAGCTGATATCACCATCAAACCCATAAAATTCAAGAAGAATATTGGAAAATAAGAACCTAATATTTCCGTGACTACAGATCCAATGCGGTTGATATTCAGTGTGTATATATATATAGAATAATCATTGCAAGCTTCGTGCATTCAGAATCATAGAAAATTCAACAAGCGATGGTTCAATGATCTGCCCTAGAAAACTTTTGTCGACAATGTCCAAGGTTTTGGAAGTTATGAAATTCAACTCGAATTCGAATACAGCGTAAAATATACCGAGAACATTTTATTAAGAGCAGAGATCAATAAAATTGAGTAAAATCCATGCATTATGATTGATCACTTCATCTAACACTCAGTTAGTGAATGCAATAAATAAGATTGAATGAAATGTGTTAAATAGATTATAATTCATATCTGCTTTCAAACTCTATTTCAAGATACTTGGATAATTAATGAACATGAATATTCTCATTTCATGTTGTTCAAGCCATTAAGCACTATTTAGGTTTCAAAACTTAAATGCATCTAACTCTTCGTGAAAGATATAAATACTGTATTCATCAATCTGAAACCGAATTTTTCAGGAAATATAGTGAATGTGCAATTTGAATGTGTTTAAGTTGTAGGGTGGGTGAACAACATTGCATGATTAACAGGTTAACTGTTGATTTAAGTTTCCTAATGTAAACAGGGAATTCATCACAAACTTGAATAATGGTTAGTCGTCCTAACGACTTAAAAATGAAAATTTTTCTAACAAATTAAATTAAGCAGTAATGCGGGTGGAAAAGACATCTGTTCGGAATACGTGGCACTTGAATTTTGTATTTTCAACAGTAGGATTCGGAAGGGTTTTTATTGCATCTAACACAAATTTTTTTTTGGAAATTTGTCATTTGTTTGAAAAGAGAGGCATGAGAAAAATGAAACTATTTAAAAAGAAGAATAATATATCGGGTAGAAAGTCGCTTGAAGAACTTATTTGAGTTCTTTATTATTATTAAATTCAGTCAAGCTTTCGACCATTCAAATGGCCATCAATGGGCAAATCAATCTGAATCTAACAGTGCCAAGACAGCCAGAAAAAACTAAAAATTAGAAGGTAGGTATAATCCACAATTTAGGTCAAAGCTACAAATTTATGAAATTATGCTAGTCAAATCCAATACGTCAATTACCTTTTAAAGTACACAAATCAAATTTTTGTACCTGAATTGTGGATTATAGCTACCTTATAATTTTTAATTTTGAGACCTATAGATGTTTTATTTTTAGATCTGACTCTCATTATTATGTTTCTGCCTGACTTTGCACTGTTAGGTTCGGATTGAATTCCCCTGAAGATGGCCATGTGAATGGTCTAAGGATTGGCTAAATTTAATAAAGAACTTAAATAAGATCTTTAAGCGACTTTCTACCCGATATATTATTCCCCTTATCCAGTTACAAAGTCGATACCTATTTCTTTCTTTACAATTTTTAAACTATTGTTTCCTGCCCAAACATTGAAAGCTAACAGTTGGACTTCATTTATCCAATTTCGAAAATGTCAGCACAAGCCTTCTACATAGTTACATCTTAATGATTCGAATTGAGACAAATTCAGAAATGTGGCGATCTATGAGACCCGTTATATTATTATCGATATACATAAGTGACGCCCCTGGGTCTATGCTAAAGAACGGCGTACAAATGTCGTGTAACCATCAATAACGAAAGATTTGTGGTTTTTCAGTGAATTGAACCATGTTGAGGTAATGAACCGTGCATATGATGTTTGAAGTACCTTCCAATAATCACGTAATGTTTAACATTCTTCGTTCAGACCGATTTATCGGCAACCGACATGAAATTAAAGATCTAAAGGTGAGGGTATCAGAATTCTAACTCTTCAGTTCGTACTTTTTCACATTTCCAGGAAAATTGTGCATATTCCTATTTCGCTTTGATTTATACACGACACGTATTTCTCATATGGATATCTTGTTGGAAAGATACAGAATTATGTCTTCAAACTCCAAGATAAATTACCATATGAATAACGAATCAAGGGCATTATGATTGCTGAGCGTTTTGCTTTATTTCTCCACAACAGCAGAATTTCTGATAGTTTGCCTTATCAAATGCTATCTTACGGAATCGATATGTCATTACTGAGTGCAATTTATGTTGTATGCTTGATTAATTGCAACATCGTTACGCCTTCAACATAAATATCATTCACGAAATACCGTAACTCTAGATTTGAAATCCTCCAAGATAACTAACAATACATAGAAAATTGCTAGCATATGCATACATAAATATAAAGAATAATATCAGGTATACTTCGACGATAACTGCTGGTTTCATTTGAGTCACTTGCATATTATTGATGATACCTACTTGAAATATCCTTTATCATTAACGCGATCCCAATAGAAGATTCAGGATTTAATTTTCAGCTTTCAATATGTACGTAAGGTGTGAACTTGAACATTCTCTGGCATTTTCATAGTGGAAGTTCGCTTATTTACTTTTCAAATCGAAAATCCTATCCACTGATTGTGATTGCTTTGAATTTTCGGGATAAACATTCATTTGTAGGTCATAATTTGAAATTGCAATTCTATCATTATTACGAATTATTGATAAGCAATCATCGAGTAATTTCTTCATAAAACAATAGAAATGTTTCCTACATTTGTTATGCTCATTTCGATTCAAAGGCTATAATTTTACGATCATTCATAATTTTACCATATCTCGACTCATTAGCAGCTTTTATACTAGGTTATTAAACATTATGCCTATCTCGAAGTGCATAATAATTCCGGTATTTTCAACTCTAATAGCTTGATTTCAGCAGGAATTTTATTAGCGAAATCTGCAGCATGCACGTTTGATAAACAAAAATTGTTATTAACTCATTTAATGATGCATATTTTGGAGTTGTTTCCATATCACTCGAATACTTGTCGAATGACGAAAAGTTTTCCTTATTACGATTACCGATACAAAAGGTTAAATAAAAAATTATCTAGAGTTAGCAGTCGCATTTATAGATTGCCAAAATGAAAAAAGAAGAGATAATCGATTTAACTGCTCATTTATTTCCATATTTATATTCTCTTTGAATGTCGAAGATTATCGAGAGTACTGTATAGTCCAAGAAAATGGCCAATGAAATACGAATTTTGAGGTTAAAACTTGAATTTTGGATATAAGTTACTTTGAAGCATCTAAAAACGAACTGTGAAAGGTTTTTTCAAATTCACCCCCGGGAAGGGGTGAAAAAAAATTAAAAAAGGGGTTTTTTTGAAATTTTGGGGAAATGGTAAGTGTTAGAAAAAAAAGTTTCGAATAAAAGTTGTAGAGCGTAAAATTTTACATAAAAATGTTCTCACAACTTTTTTTCCTAAAATTGAAATTAACTGAGATATGGTAGCTAAAAGCTAGGGGATGATAACAGGAACTTTAAAAAATCATAAGTTGTTGAAAAATTGAAAAAACTCATAATTTTTTTTTTAAATTACTTATATGATTATAAACTTTAATTCTAGAGAAAAATTTTTTTTTTTTAATTGTTTATAAAAAAGTTATAACAATTTAAAATTTTTATTTTCAAATTAAATCAACTTTAACTGATGAAAATATATATATATTTTTTTTAATAGATTAATATTTTAAGAAATTGACCATACGCGTTGAAATTTAATTTTTACCTGTTCTTTTCAAGCAGATATAAAATAATTTACCTGGTTAAAGATATTGTGTGGCGGCCATTTGCTTTCACTACCGACTTCGGTACCTCATGCGCATGCGTCAGTTGTTCTCAATGCGCCAGTTGTTCTCTGTGTGTTTACAATATTCTCCATTTGTTTTGAGTGAATTGATCTCTGTGTGTTTACAATATTCTCCATTTGTTTTGAGTGAATTGATCTCTGTGTGTTTACAATATTCTCCATTTGTTTTGAGTGAATTGATTAGTGCTGTTAATTTGAAAAAGGTAATTATTTAAGTGATGTTCAATTTTATATTGAGAAACCGCATGGTCAAAACATAAACACATGCTTTTTATTTACTTTGTTATAAAAATCACCATCAATCATTTTATATTATTTAATTTTTTAAATACTATTGTTGAAGTATCTACCTAGATTAGTTGATAATGAATTAATTTTGTACTTTTCTTGTTTATATAGGTTGAAATTTCAACATGGATCAACAAGCATTATGCAGTATTTGTGACACAGTTTTGATCAATGACACCGACACTGTTGTTTCAGTGAAAGAGAGAGGATTAAAAAAGTTGATTGAGAAAAGCATTGAGAAGGAAGACAGAAAAAGCGAGTTATGGCTCGGAAAGATTGAAGTAAGTTTTCATGAAAAATGTAGGAAGTCGTATCCTATGTCTACCTCTTCAATTAAGAGAAAATCAAAATTATCTACTGATCCATCTTCATCACATTTTACATCATCTGTAGTTGGACCAAGTATACTACCAGCGTCAACTTCAACAAATTTGAATTTTGATTTTGTAAATCTATGTTTTTTTTGTAAAATGTCATTGGATCGCAAACATAAACGGGTCCATTTGATAGCTAATAAGTACACACAAGACCAGATACTGGATATTGCCAGGAGGCAAAATGATGAGTTTAGTACTGAATTGATTAAACGCATTAAAGACATCAACCTAGTTGACTGTAAAGCTAGTTATCATCATAAATGCTACGTGAATTTTAATAAGCTCGTGAAGGAACCAAAAATCTCTACCCTTAAAGAACAAACAGCTAGGATTTTTAATCAAATTTGCAAACACATTGAAGAAAGCTGTCAGTATACATTTAGTTTGCGGGAACTAAAAGATATCATGGGA
This sequence comes from Harmonia axyridis, assembly GCF_914767665.1. Taxonomy (NCBI): domain Eukaryota; kingdom Metazoa; phylum Arthropoda; class Insecta; order Coleoptera; family Coccinellidae; genus Harmonia; species Harmonia axyridis. Next base: position 8,280,001 of record NC_059508.1, read on the forward strand.
GATGATCCCTTGAGTCACTTTGTTTTATTTCGAATGTTGAAAGAAAAATATAAAGATGATATCTTCATATCTCATCATCGAGGTAAGGAACCAATGATCTATTATAAAACATTCGATATTTCTAAAATTTGTAGCGATTGGTTCACTGGTGATGGCGATGAAATGGATGATTTACAAAAGCAAACAATTTTGAATGTCGCTGTCAAAATACTCCGTAATGAAATTATTAAACACGATTATCGTAATACATCGTACCCTCCTGCGTCCAGTTTTCTTGACGATGTTGTGTCATCAATTCCGCCATTATTAACTTCGTTCCTTGGAAATTTACTATGCAAGGATAACAGTGACCAATACAGTGATAATTTTATTGTTAGAGATTCAATAGCACATTCCATCGTCAGTTATTTACGTCCCAAACAATTTATATCATCTCTCCAATTGGCAGTTGGTTCATATGTCCACAGAAAAACTGGTTCCAGACTAATTGTTGATCTGTTGAGCAAATTAGGTGTTTGTGCCTCATATTATCACATTCAGTTGCATGAAGCTTGTACAGTTATTAATCCTCCAGCTCTTAAAATTAATAGTGATAAGCCATTTGCACAATTTGTGTTTGATAATACTGATCACAATGCTAAAACATTAGATGGTAAAGAGACTTTTCATTGCCTTGGTGGAATAGTAGCGTATACGCCTGAATCGTCTATAAGCTTCGAAGAAAATATTGTTAAATTTAAGAAAATGCCAAAACCTCAGGAATTAGTATCAAAACACGTTATTCCCCAATTACCTTACGGGTCTTTTAACACTAAGGCTCTACAATCACTAGAATTCATTGCGATAAAAAACATTCCAGTGAGAAAATCACCTGTGATATCAACTTATTATTCTGCGTATCTTTGGGCCAAGTTCTTCGAGGTTAAAAACGTACCATCTTGGAAAGGATATATGGAAGTTTTGTCTTCCGGGATTCCTTATACAATGTCGCAAATTGTTTGCTTACCATTTATAAATGGACCACCGTCAAATTTGACGACATTAAATAGTTCTTTACACTATGCAGCAGCTGAAACTCGTAAATTAAATAGACAGACATGTTTTGTCACATATGACCAGCCATTATATGCTAAAGCTCTTTCGATAGTACAAGAATCGAATAGTGAAGAATTAAAAAATGTTGTCGTTCGTCTTGGTGGCTTCCACCTGTTAATGTCATACCTGGGAGCAATCGGTTACATTATGTCTGAGAGTGGAATTGAAGATTTATGGACAACAGTCTATGCAGGTGATTCTGTAAAGAAAATGTTAACTGGTCATGCTTATGCTAGAGCGTTGCGAGCTCATATCATGTCGTTCACCGCACTTGGTATTATAATTTGTAGAAGCTTGAAACCTTCGGATGAATTCCAAGATTCTATTAAAAAGTTTTTCGGTACGTGGGATTCAGAACCTCCACTTCTAACAGATTGTGATGACGAACCAGTAATAACTGATATGTGCGAAAGATTTGTACAGCAACTGGCAGTGATGGAAAAAAATGGTCCAACATCTAAATTATGGATCCAGTATTTCAAAAGCATTATTATTGCATTGCAATTTTTAGAAGCGGAACGATTAGGCAATTGGGAACTACACTTACAAAGCGTCAAAGAGATGTTACCATTCTTCCATGCAAGTGGACATTATCCATATGCGAAATACGCTCAAATTTATTTGCAACAAATGGCTGACCTCGAGTTAATTATGGATCCAGGAGAATATGACGAATTCACGAAGGAAGGTTTTTTTACAATTCGTAGATCCGAAAAAGCATGGGCTGGAATTTGGTCAGACATGGTTATTGAACAGACCCTCAATCGTTTCTTCGGTACTGACTTGAAGCATGGAAGAGGTGTTACTTCCAGTGTTGTAACAAGATATTTAGTAGCAATGCCATCAGCATTCAATATCATGGAATGTTTAGAGACATATTGCAAGATTGAATCAAGCAACAGTGAACAACATGTTGATATTTCAAGAAGTAGAATCACAAAAGATGAAGTAGGAATTAAAAAATTTTTGTTTTGGCTTGATGAAAGAAATCCATTTGAGGTTAGAACTTCATTAGTATCACTCTCTACTGGAATCATAGGTGGACCAACAATTAATTGTCATAATGCAGTAGAAGTTGGATTGCAAGGTATAGCTACCATGGTTGGTAAAAATATTGATAACGTTTCTTTGTCTAACGCGTTCAAAGTGAAAACACTTGCAAATGCGAAAAGTGGTATGCATATTGGCGATGATTTTGTTGCTGTCGACTCATTCTTGTTAATTCAGAGAATATCAGTATTTTTTCATGGCAATGTTGAAGAAACACGCAATGCATTGAAGTACGAGTTGTCACCGTTTCCTCTGAGCTTATTCGACGAACATGGATTAATGAGAAAAACACCAAAATCAGAATTGTATAACGTTTTCCAGCCATACATTCAATCGCCTGCCTTAATATCTGGATCTGGATCAATTTTTGTAATTGATGGTGGCTGGCTTCTGCATAGCTATGTTTGGCCGCATGGAAAGAAATACTCAGACATTTGTAACCTTTACTACTCTTATCTTATTAAACATTTTGGATCTAACGTGACAGTCATATTCGATGGCTACTCGAAGGAAACAATAGGAATTAAGTCCTACGAAAGATATCGCAGAAAAGAAAAATGTGTTGCTGCAGATGTTGAGATTTCTGAAGATAATCTCGTGACCTTGACCCAAAAGAAGTTCCTGTCCAATATTGCAAATAAGAAACAATTTGTAAACTTACTGAGTAATAATCTTCAAAACCGTGGTATTAGCACGAATATAGCTTCAGAAGACGCGGATCTTTTAATTGTCAAAACTGCAATCGATTTAAAAAGAAGAAGAAATCAATCCGTGACGATAGTTGGTAATGATATTGACTTACTTATCATTTTGATTTCACTTGTCTCTGACGAAGAGGTAATATACTTTTATAAAATGACACCAGGAAAACAAGCTAATGTTATTTATTCTACGGAATACGATAAAAATTTGAAGCCTTTTTTGCTTTTTGCGCATGCATTTGCAGGTTGCGACACTACAAGTGCAATTTTTAAAAAAGGAAAAAAAAGTATAATATCTTTATTGAAAAAAAAACCTGATTTGCAAGCTCTAATTTCTGTTTTCTATGAGTCTAATCGTTCAATTGAGGAATTATACGCAGTATCTGAAAAAATTATATTCCATCTCTATGGTCAAAGTATTACAGATGAACTGACACTTGGTGAATTAAGATATAGGATATTTTCATTATCGGCTGCTGCTTTTAAAAAAGAAGTTATCTTAGCTTCTTTACCACCGACTGAATCAGCCCTACGAGAACATACAAAACGAGTGTATTATCAAATTCAACAGTGGTTAGGCAACAATCTAAATCCGGACGATTGGGGTTGGAGAAGAACCTTATTTATGATGATACCTATCATGTCAAACGCGGAACCAGCACCAAAGGAGTTAATAGATAAAGTAAGTTACAATTCACACCAACTTATCTTATTTTAGTGTTATCCAATAGTAATAATAAATTATTCATTTTGCATTTTATTTTAACAGGTTTCTTGTAGCTGTAAAACGAATTGTTTATCAGCTCGATGTGGTTGCAAAAAAAGTGGTTTAAAATGCAATAAATTTTGTAAAAGTTGCCAAGGCCAAAGCTGTGATAACGCTTCTGCAAGATCGTTTAATCTTGAGGATGATGAAAATGAAGATAAAGAAGATGAAGAAAGAGATGATAGTGATGATGAAAATGATGATGATGGAAATGTTTATGAGGATGAAAATGATGGTGAAGAAGAAACTACTGTCGAAGACGGAGAACAAGAAAATGAAGCTATATGTACAGGACGTAAAACTGTTAAAAACACTCGTTCAAAAGTATCCACACAAAAGGTATAATATCAATCAAATAAAATTCTTCTTTAGTTAATTTTTACGCTATGGACGATAATTTTTTTCTTGTATTCTTCACAGATTTTTTGTGGTTGTAGAACCAATTGTGCATCAGCAAGATGTAGTTGTAGAAAAAGTTCTCTCAAATGTAATGAATTATGCAAGTTTTGTCATGGTGATACATGCAATAACAGTATAAATGCAGGCGTTGATACCAATGAAGATAGTGAATATGAGACACATACAAAAGCTAACGATAAAGACGAAGAAACACCTACTGAAGAAGAAAACGAAGGAAGCTCAACTGTTAGAGACAGCAGTCCACTTGATGAAATTTATATTAACTTTGAAAAATTTTAATATAATTTTTGGAATTGCAAAATCTATATTTTTTTATTTATTATATAATTAGAGAATCAATTACTCTTAGGAAGTTTCTTCAAATTTTTTTAATTGTAATACAATTTTGTAATCTATTAAAAAAAAAAAAATTTTTCTCTAGAATTAAAGTTTATAATCATATAAGTAATTTTTTTTCTGTCTTCTTTTTCTGTCTTCCTTCTCAATGCTTTTCTCAATCAACTTTTTTAATCCTCTCTCTTTCACTGAAACAACAGTGTCGGTGTCATTGATCAAAACTGTGTCACAAATACTGCATAATGCTTGTTGATCCATGTTGAAATTTCAACCTATATAAACAAGAAAAGTACAAAATTAATTCATTATCAACTAATCTAGGTAGATACTTCAACAATAGTATTTACAAAATTAAATAATATAAAATGATTGATGGTGATTTTTATAACAAAGTAAATAAAAAGCATGTGTTTATGTTTTGACCATGCGGTTTCTCAATATAAAATTGAACATCACTTAAATAATTACCTTTTCCAAATTAACAGCACTAATCAATTCACTCAAAACAAATGGAGAATATTGTAAACACACAGAGAACAACTGGCGCATTGAGAACAACTGACGTATGCGCATGAGGTACCGAAGTCGGTAGTGAAAGCAAATGGCCGCCACACAATATCTTTAACCAGGTAAATTATTTTATATCTGCTTGAAAAGAACAGGTAAAAATTAAATTTCAACGCGTATGGTCAATTTCTTAAAATATTAATCTATTAAAAAAAATATATATATATTTTCATCAGTTAAAGTTGATTTAATTTGAAAATAAAAATTTTAAATTGTTATAACTTTTTTATAAACAATTAAAAAAAAAAAATTTTTCTCTAGAATTAAAGTTTATAATCATATAAGTAATTTAAAAAAAAAAATTATGAGTTTTTTCAATTTTTCAACAACTTATGATTTTTTAAAGTTCCTGTTATCATCCCCTAGCTTTTAGCTACCATATCTCAGTTAATTTCAATTTTAGGAAAAAAAGTTGTGAGAACATTTTTATGTAAAATTTTACGCTCTACAACTTTTATTCGAAACTTTTTTTTCTAACACTTACCATTTCCCCAAAATTTCAAAAAAACCCCTTTTTTAATTTTTTTTCACCCCTTCCCGGGGGTGAATTTGAAAAAACCTTTCACAGTTCGTTTTTAGATGCTTCAAAGTAACTTATATCCAAAATTCAAGTTTTAACCTCAAAATTCGTATTTCATTGGCCATTTTCTTGGACTATGTAATTTTAATTGCAATTTCAATTTTTAACATTCTTGTAGAATTGGATCATTTTAATCAATTTCGTCAAAGTGTTAGTATTCTGTTGCACTGTCTGATTTGTTTGAAAAATTCATAATTGACGAAAGAAAAGGCGGGCGATTTGGAATATAACCATCATTTCCCAATAACTCCAACAATACAGATTCGACTGAATTAAATTTTATTAGGAAGTTCTGTAATAAAAATTTGAACAAGATTATTCACCACAATTTGATTCGAGTATGGGGTATCGAAAAAATGAGCTTATATAATAGCATTATTACAAGAGAAAAAAATTTTTCTCTGAGAACAACATCATTAACACATTATTGATATGCCAACGTTCACTGGAATTTTTTGACCTAATTCAGAATATTTTCGTATTCTTTAACGTTAAATTTATTCAACAATTTCTGAACTACCGCGAGAAAGCTTCTGGCCCAACGCCAGGGCTTTTGTGAACATTTTTCAAATTTTCTATTGCAGATTCCTGTTCTCATAGTAGCGTACTTCAACATTAAACTTTCTGTTGAAATTATAACTGACGAATTACCCTTAAACAAGAAAATTTCGACCGAGCACTATAATCTTCTGTGTTCCAGTAGCGTATCTGGTATACTTAGCAACTGCAAAAAAAAGGATCGCAACAGAATAACCCTCAAAATATTCAGTATGCAAATCGGCGATAATGCCGTTGAAATGCCAAGAGAAAAATTTTTTTCTCTGAGAACAACATCATTAACACATTATTGATATGCCAACGTTCACTGGAATTTTTTGACCTAATTCAGAATATTCTCGTATTCTTTAACGTTAAATTTATTCAACGATTTCTGAACTACCGCGAGAAAGCTTCTGGCCCAACGCCAGGGCTTTTGTGAACATTTTTCAAATTTTCTATTGCAGATACCTGTTCTCATAGTAGCGTACTCCAACATTAAACTTTCTGTTGAAATTATAACTGACGAATTACCCTTAAACAAGAAAATTTCGACCGAGCACTATAATCTTCTGTGTTCCAGTAGCGTATCTGGGATACTTAGCAACTGCAAAAAAAAGGATCGCAACAGAATAACCCTCAGAATATTCAATATGCAAATCGGCGATAATGCCGTTGAAATGCCAAGAATTCAGTATTGCAGCTTCCAGAACCGTGTGAAAAATCGAAGTCGCTCGGGATGATCTAAAATATGAAATTTATGAAGTATAGAAAAATAAAAACGAATATTCTCGTATTCTTCAACGTTAAACTTATTCAACAATTTCTGAACTAGCGCGAGAAAGCTTCTGGCCCAACGCCAGTGCTTCTGTGAACATTTTTCAAACTTTCTATTGCAGATTCCTGTTCTCATAGTAGCGTACTTCAACATTAAACTATCTGTTGAAATTATAACTGACGAATTACCCTTAAACAAGAAAATTTCGACCGAGCACTATAATCTTCCGTGTTCCAGTAGCGTATCTGGGATACTTAGCAACTGCAAAAAAAAGGATCGCAACAGAATAACCCTCAAAATATTCAATATGCAAATCGGCGATAATGCCGTTGAAATGCCAAGAATTCAGTATTGCAGCTTCCAGAACCGTGTGAAAAATCGAAGTCGCTCGGGATGATCTAAAATATGAAATTTATGAAGTATAGAAAAATAAAAACGGATACCTTGCGAGAATGGTTCAATAATATGATGCAAACACGCAAGTGGGTAATTGTTTCATTTGAGGGCCGAACTCGTCTTTTCCCACGGACGGTCTTAAAGACAAAATGCATCAACCATCGAGCAAACACCAATTACTTCAACCACTGAATACTTAATTCCACGATAGAAGAGGCCAATATTTGCGCACAGCTTGAAACGGGACTTACGTAATAATTTGTGAGAGGCGTCTAAATTTCGACACGATAGGCGATCTACTATGTAATTAAATCATTTCGATAAATTTTTAATAAAATTCGAATGCAACATATCGATAAAAACAACAGGCAATACAATACCTCAATCGCAGATACAGTTGAAGCTACTTGGCATTTCAAGAGACTCTGTGGTCTCCAAGGGGGTTAATGGCGCATGAATAAACTAGGGATCAAAAGCTAATGACCTGAGCGATAATGCCAGTACTTTTTTCATTTTTTGCGATATTCTGCTCGAATTTTCTATAGTTTAGTTTAGAGATCGCTATCAACACGAAATTTTGCACGAAGCTTGAAATTGTTATTCTATATACAGGGTGGCCACTTTTTCAATGGGATTGTATTGGTAACTTTTAAACCATAAGAGTTAGAAGGTCGGTCAAATGGAGAAAAAGTTGCATGCATAGAAGCCTTATCAAGCAGTTCAAACAAATCGAGATTATCAGGGCCGGTTATTGAGATATCATAAAAAAAGTAAATTCTGTCATTTTGATTTTTCTTTTTTTCCCACTTTATTTCAAATATTATCAATAAATGTTACAGTAATTTTTTATTCGACAGTAAATTGTTCTCAATTTCACGTAATCAGATTTCCTATCCAACGTTTCGTACTCCCTCAACCTCATTTTTTTCAATACGGACCTGTATATTTTATGACACTTTTCGAAATAACTTTTAACGCTGAATTCAATGATATATCATACAATGTCATTCAAAGTTGATTCTCAGGTGATTTTTACCCTCATCCAAATTTCTTTGGGTCGGATCTGTATTACATTTCGGTACCTTTAGTTTAATTAACAACAAGCAATACATTTCGATGAGAAAATCAACTTACTCATCTTGAACTAAATGGAGCATATCAGAATGAAATCAAGAAACAAGTAATAATTATTTACTTATTTCAATTCATAATATTTAAACGAATTATCATTTAATGAAAGAAAAATCGAATGATTATTCGAAAGTAAATGAAAATGAATGAAGTAAGTGTTCGAAATATCCACCATTTTGTAAAATGCATTTAAAGGTTCTGGAACCCATACTTCTTATACATTTGCTTATTTCGTCTTCTTGAATACCTTCCAATACATTCTCAATCTTCTCGCGAGAAATCGCTATTGTTGGATTTGTCATTTGTTCCGTTGAAACAAATTACAGAATCGAACTTTATTTTGATATAATTACGATATAAGTTTTGCAAGGCTTGGTATTCAAATTTAAATTCATTGTATTCGCGTCTCTGGACTATTTTATTAACAGCAGTTTTTGATGAATTGCATTCACTACAGATCCGACCCAAAGAAAATTGGATAAGGGTCAAAATCACCTGAAAATCAACTTTGAATGACATTGTATGATATATCGTTGAATTCAGCGTTAAAAGTTATTTCGAAAAGTGTCATGAAATATACAGGTCCGTATTGAAAAAAATGAGGTTGAGGGTGGCCCAGAGAGTACGAAACGTTGGATAGGAAATCTGATTACGTCAAATTGAGAACAATTCACTGTCGAATAAAAAATTCCTGTAACATTTTTTGATAATATTTGAAATAAAGTGGGGAAAAAAGAAAAAACAAAATGACAGAATTTACTTTTTTTATGATATCTCAATAACCGGCCCTGATAATCTCGATTTGTTTGAACTGCTTGATAAGGCTTCTATGCATGCAACTTTTTCTCCATTTGACCGACCTTCTAACTCTTATGGTTTAAAAGTTACCAATACAATCCCATTGAAAAAGTGGCCACCCTGTATACACGCAAAATAAAAGCTTGATTGGATCTGTTGTAACGGAACTACCTATTGGTTATTTCTTTTCCAATATTCAGCATGCAGTTTAAAATTGTTATTTTATATCTACATACATTCGAAATCTCAATTCTGTCGGTTTTGTGGTAAAGAAATTTATATTCTTTTTGAATTCACTCTGGCTCTGGGGATACGATCAATTTGAAATTTCGCAATATTTCTTTCCGATTGAATCCGAAGTTTTAATTTATGAGGAAAACAAAATTTTGAACGTCTATATTTTCGGAATCCGTGATAGGAAGATCTCCACCGAGTCGTTCGAGATACTAACCTATCCAGAAAATTTCAAGCTTCTAGGTCTATCCGTTCGTGAGTTATCGTATTTACCTACTGACTGACAGACAGAAAAGAATTTAACGCAATGATCTGTTCAGGGAATGGTGATGGGTACCTAACCAAAAATAAAATTCAATCTGCAATTGAATATTTTTGTATAGATCGGCTCAATAACTTAAATACTAATTCAGATGATTCTCACAAAATATTCGTATGAATCTATTTATTTAATCCTTTCATACCAGTTCAATACTAGTAATTCATAATAGTTCTTATTCTGAAGGTGAATATCGAGCTGAATCAGATGATACTTCTTGAATATATTAAATTTTCCCTGAAGAGAATCTCACTAACGATAATAATAAGAAACGAGGTTTTGAAATACACTCTCTATATCCTCCACTTTGCACACCACAGAAAATATGACATTTTTAAGGCTCTCTGATCCCGTTCGATTCGGAATTCAAATGTCTATAAACACATGTGAAAGGAATAAACCAGCGCTAGAAAAAATACGGAAAAGCAGTTTTAATGGTGGACTCACCTTTGAGAAACCAATATTGGGCGTTGGTGGTTGGTGTAATGATACATCGTGGCATTTAAATGCTGAAACAGACATTAGAAAATTAATTTCTTGCTACAGGTGTTCGTTTGAGAAGGATAAGTTCGAATTCGATGTTATAACGTGTAATGGAATCATTTTGTGTGGTTTCAGGGTAGGCAATCATTGCGAATTATGTATTTCCAATCATCAATCTGAATTACCACGGAAAAGAATATTCCTCTTGAGTATATTGACACTATCAACTGATAGAATCGTTAAGGAAGGCATACTTTTCAGTTGGAGAAGAAGTGACCTCCCTTACTTGAAATATTTAAACTTGTGAACTATCATAATATCAAATGCATAACTCATTTCACTCTTTTCTGTAATTTTGGTAATAACTCACTTTTCAGATCAATTTTTTAGCGAAGTATTCATCTTTTAGATTCTATTCATTCCAAAATGTGAACTATTTTGTATTTCTTAATATTATGTATATTATACACTGTGTACATAAAGTATGGAACAAATTCATTTTTGGCTAAACAGACAGGATTATTCCTTAAAATGGTCTGTTTAGCTAAAAATGAATTTGTTCCATACTTTACGGACACAGTGTATATTACACAATTTACCACGATTTCTGAGATCTCAGGAGAGTGGTTAAATCCTTGATTGAGATAATCTAGGTCTGGTCTATCTATCATGGTGGTCCATCGACATTCGTAGTTCTCTAATACAGAGAACAGTTCCATTCACTGTTTCTCTCCACATAATTATTCATCCAAGATTGAATTAAATGTTTTGACTACATTAAATAAACATATGAATTTTTTATGGCACACCACGCCTCGTTTGAGGGTAGATGAAGTGCGAGATGAAACAAAGAACAACAAAGAAGTCGGTCGCGTTTCAAGTCGATTATTCCATGAATGCTAAGCCAAATGCCAGACTCTGTTAATGCTGAATTACCTAATATTGTCTTGTGCCCTTTTAGTTCGAGCAGTAGGCATGATAAGTTTGAATTATTTTCTGGTTAATTAACCTAACGTATAAGCATATAACCATTTCTGTTCGACTTTCATTACGAGGTTCATTCTTCTCATTTATACGGTTGATAATGACAATACAGGTCCCATTCTAATGCTTAGTAAGGCTCTATGGCGTTTTGAAACTGACAATGAAAACACCTGATAAACTTCAACAAAAACTCGATTTTTCTTGATGCTGTCAAATTATAAAATATCGTCAAATTAAGCTATAGCAAAAATTAGAGTATAGTGGAAATAGAGAAGCCAACAATATCCTATAAGCCTAAAAATATAAACCTTATTAAAAAAATATATTTTGCAATGTCCCATGACCACCAAAAGGATACGATTTGTCACTGGATTTTTTTTGGCCCAGAGAAAACTACAATATACACACATCGTCAAAAGTCTTGGCCTCCCCTATCAACTCTCAACTTGTTGAATGTAACTTGAAAATTTTTTGTGTGTGGAATCTTCACTATCTTATCACTTAAATGAAGACAATAAACTAGCAAAAAATGTTTCTTGTTCGGGAGAATACAGGTGTATTCGAAATTAATCAGTTTTCAGCGAATAACGCGAGTTGTAATATTGAGAATATTCCGTGGAAAATATCTGAACATCCAATGTCTCAGTTTGAACGGGTAAGAAGAGTCTACATCAAGAAGCTTTGTCGAACCACCAGAGTGCGCAACGTTTGAATATTCCACGGACTTCAGTAAGGCGCATAGTGGCCCTATTTCTGGAAACTGGCAGCGTTGCCCGGATACCAGTGCCTGGTCGACCAAGAGTAACATCTGAAAGGGAAGACCATCATAGCGCAAATTTTTCTCGAAGGAATCTGCAACACCCCTTCGAAGTCATTTCTTGAGGACCTATAGACGGGCAGCCTCAACCAGTACCATGAAGAGACGGTTGCATTTCTCGAATTTAAGAGCAAGAAGACCTTTAAGAGTACCTTGGCTATCACTTGGACGTAGAGCTACCCGTCGGCAATGAGCAGAACACCACCAAGACTGACTTGCACCACAATTGCGCAATGTACTTTTTTCGGACCAGTCACGATTCGGTTCACAAAGTGATAGTCGACGAGAAAGGGTTTGAAGAGGTCCAGGCAGACTTGAGCGACTCAATTTCGCCCGAGAAGTTGTGGCCCTTCAAGGAGGATCAATAATGTGCTGAAGGGTATAATGTTGGGTTGCCATACCCCCAGGAAGAATGGAACGATATGCCTAAAAATTTCATTAATGACTTGATTCGTGAGATGCCTAGGCGTATTGGGCAGTTGATTGAAAGAAGAGGTGGTAATATGGATTATTGAATTTGGATTCAGTTGTGGAATAACTATAATTAATCAAAAATAAATAATCGATAAATCGAGATTATTCCTCATTTTTCCTATTTTGCCTTATCCTGCATAAAACAAAGAGCAACAATGATTTCCTATCCTATTCATCTAATTTCCAGAACATAGATTGTTTATATCTTGAGAAACCTAGGGGGGCCAAGACTTTTGACGATGTGTGTATGCTCGTTAATACCACTGACGGAAATGAAAATGACTGCTACTAAATGAGCAAAAATCAGTTATTCCCTTGTATTTAGTTTCCATTTAAGGTTGGGTAAAAGGCGATTACCTGCCTAAAGCTAGAGGTTGCGAGCAAACCTGATTAATCAAAACAATGCATACCAAAATGAGTACTTGCGAGATGGCGCAGAAAGTCCATTACTCATATGACATAGATAGAATCATGGAACGTCGAGTACGCTTCGATATTCTTGCTTAAATAGAGTCTTTAGTCTCTCGGTACAATATCGGGATGCAATTCAAATTGATTTCTTCTTCGAAGGAACGAACAGTTAATAATGCTGATAATCACACATCTCATCAAGTCACATACTTTGAATATTGCTTTTGAATTATAGCATTCGAACAACTCACTTTTTGACGAATCAATTACTATCTCATGGAAACACGGCGTATAGAAAAAATATTACAGATAGAATTCGCAATTTCAAGATCCATATATTTTTGCATACCATACAGCAAACCATAAACATCATCGAAGAAATAAATTTTAACAAGCCAATTGAAAAGCCCCCGGTCTACCATAGTAAAACACATATTTTCGACAAAATTCGATTTTATTATTCAATCGCCTTCGAGGGCGATACAGCGATTATAGCGATCTTCCAACTTTTCGATACCAATTTTTGTAGTACGATTTGTCTTTCGCTTCCAAACAGGCCTCAGTTTCGGCGATTACTTCTTCATCGGCGCTAAATTTCTTTCCAGCGAGCATTCTTTTGAGGTCTGAGCACAGGAAAAAGTCGCTGGGGGCCAGATCTGGCGAATACGGTGGATGCAGAAACAATTCGGAGCCCAATTCATGCAATGTTGCCCTTGTTTTCATCGATTTGTTACACGGCGCATTGTCTTGATGAAACAGCACCTTTTTATTTTTTCGAATGGAGGTAATCAATATTTTACCTTGCGCATACTAGAATACTAATGCCATAACCTTGCCAGATGACTGTTGTGTTTTTCCTCGCTTTGGATTCGGTTCATCGTGTGCAGTCCACTCAGCTGACTGTCGATTGGATTTCGGAGTGAAATGATGGAGCCATGTTTCATCCATTATCACATATCGACGCAAAAATTCAGGTTTATTGCGCTTAAACATCTTTAAACACTGCTCAGAATCATTAACACGTTGTCGCTTTTGATCGACTGTGAGTTCGTGCGGCACTCATTTTGCACACAACTCTCTCATGTACCAATATTCGTGAATGATATGATATACACGTTCAGATGATATGTTCACAATTTCTTCTATCTCGATCAACTTCACTTTACGATCATTCAAAATTATTTCGTGAACGTTTTTGATTTTTTCGTCGGTGACAGCCTCCTTTGGGCGTCCAGTGCGTTAGCCGTCTTCGGTGCTCATTTCACCACTTTTAAACTTAGCATACCAATCAATGATGGTTGATTTTTCTGGTGCAGACCCCGGAAACTCTTTATCAAGCCGAGATTTTGCTTCAACTATATGTTTTCCCTTCAAAAAGTAATATTTTATCATTTATCACGAAATTCCTTTTCTCAAATAACAAAACTAGATACACTCACTACGCAATATTTATTTATTCATTCATTTTATTCATTTATTTATTTTATCTACTCCTATTGAATTATATATTCATTATTCAACTGCTTTTGAGCAATTAATAGTATCTATTAACAAACATCGTGAGTTATAATAACTCACTGCTATAACTCACTATAAATAATCGGAAAATATGGATCTGTGCTTCTATACTTCTCTGCTTCTATTCGATTGGCCGAAAGGGAACATTCCATTATTGTTATTGAGGGAAGGAATGTCCGAGAGAATGTCACTTTAATAATTTTGACGTTTTCAAATTAAGTTGATATCTAATTATTGTGAATGTTTTGCTGAAAACGATTCAGATAGTGAAGATGAAATATTATATAGTTATACATTTCCAAAAGACAAACAGCTAATGTTACCATACAGAATTACTTGCCCGAAAAAAATTTAAAAGAGTTTGTAGCAGTAAGGTCATTGAGTCGTCGTTTACAGGGAATGTTTTTTGGTATATTTTAATGCATTTTTATAGGCAACTATTAAGAGTTTTCAATATAGTTCTATGTCTGTACTCTGTACTGGATTCGAGCTAGCCGAAGCTAGTTCGATTGTGATTGGTGACACTAAGTTTCCGGTCTTCCCCCTGCCACAGAGAACTTTGGTTAACAGAGAATTCAAGCGAACCAGAATCACCTTTGAAACCTGCTAAAAAAGGCAAAGCAGAAAAGAAAGTTGCTACAAGTTGAATCTTTTGAAATTTTATTTTATCTCTCTTGTAGTCGGGATGGAGCACATATGTTTATTTCCCGTTCCTTCTGTCTATATTCTTAGTCTGTATTTTTTTCTTAGTATTTATTGATATAGTCGTAGATAAAGTATAGTATTCAACTTGCGGTAATGGTCATAACTCACTTGATGAATTACAGCACTCGCCTGCGGCTCGTGCTGCAAACTTCATCTGCGTGAGTTATGACCTACATTACCGCTCGTTGAATAATATACTATTATTTATTTAATATTTTTTATTTATTTTATTTATTTTAATATCTAACTAATGGTCGGACTGGTGTCAAATTTTGACACGTATAGTTTGGAAGTTGGTACTAACTAAAAATCAATGGATTTAATACTAGCACCGTCATCTGTGCATCAGACCGGGAAATTGACCTAATATGAGAAATGTATACCCTTCCACTAATTTCTAAGACGATATTTTCACAGTTCCGAAATTGTAAATTCAGAAGTTCATCGTATACTTTGATACTGACAAATAAGTTTTCTTACACTATTCTTCATATGGTTGATAAACTTCCTTCGAAATCCAGAAAAATGTAGATGGAAAATTGGTTATATATATCTAATATGAAATTGGCCCAATAACGGAACCCTGCGGCATTTAAATTAACGTCCAATAGATATACCGCTTTTTCGTACCTCTGAAATTGTCTTGTAGTTCGTACTTTTTATATTTTTGTAAGTATTCGTTTTTAGGTATTATAGGGATACTTACAAAAAACATAAAAACTAAAAGACAGTTTCAGAGGTACCAAAACCGATTGTATAAAAAAGTTTCGTATAGCTCCAGTGCCGTGCGGTTTAATTGGCATTAAATAACGTGATTTTTTGGTCGTACGGTTTGAATTATTGAGAGAAGGAAAGATGGCATCAGATAAATAAGAAGTTAGAAAGTAGATTGAATCTTGGGAATATCAGAAGCGAGCGAGCATGGGTGGTCTGGATAAGGCTCATTAAAACTTCATTGAACCGGAATTGAAAATTGGTAAAGCGTCGACAGATTAGACACAGAAAAGAAGAAATAGATGGAGTGAAGAAAAAAAAAATGCAAATCCGCATCGGTCGATCCCTTTAATGGAACAAAATAGCGTAAAAGCGTGGATTTTCCGAAACGGTGTGACGACAATGACTCGCATTCGATCACGTATATTTGGAGAGGATTGAAATTGCCCATTGTCTATAGAAATTGAACAGGGGAATATTAAGTCAATCAATGTCGTTTTCGAGTCTAGTGACAAAATCCTCCATTGATTGGACTGTCAATTAACTCTCTGGGAGACATGTATACGTGCTTGGAAACGCTTCTTATCTGATCAGTCCGTCACCGCGCCAGACGCTGAAATGTTTATGGAATACTGAAGAATATGTCTACTTGGCGTCATCTACTTGCAATTCGCAATTGCTCTTTTTTAATCCTCCCAGATTTAAATTAAACGTCTTATTCGACAGCTTTATGCGCTTCATTGACGGTACTACCGACGCTATCACTGACGTTTGGATAACGCTCAAAATACGCCACGGAATTTACGCATTTTCTCTTCGGCCTAACAGTTACTTTCAATGCAACACTCCCGACTGCTGAATACTTGAATTATTTCCCATTTAAACCACCAAGTGTCAATTTATATGCGTGACAATTCTGTCAGTTTTTTTTTTTATATACCACCGATTTATTTGATTCTCACTGATAAGTCGCTTTTATATTATTCCCGATAGTAAGTAACATTTCGAGGATGAAGAATTCTTTCATTTTACACTCAATCTGATAACACCAACACTTCATCGTAAGAACTATTATGATTAAGATTTTGTTGTAAAAATTGAGTGATAAGAGGCCAGAAGAAATTTCAATGACTATGCGAAAACCATATAAGTTTTGCCGATACCATTTTAATTTTTGATAGTTCTCTAAAGAAAAGGCTTCTTAAAGACCAATTACTGTGGGAAATGTGAGTTATTCAAAAAAAAATCAATTATCAAGAAATTCAACGATCAATCCTTTCAAAAACCATTTCTGTGTGCCATGTAGTCTGCTCATAAAGGTTTTACTTTTTATTTACGATAGTAATTAACATTTCGTGGATAGAGCATTCTTTAATTTAACACTCAATCTGATAACACCAACACTTCATCGTAAAAACTATTATGATTAAGATTTTGCTGTAAAAATGATCTAATTGACTAATAAGAGACCAGAAGCAATTTCAATAACTATTCGAAAACCATATAAGTTTTGCCAATACCATTTTATTTTTGATAATTCTCTAAAGAGAAGGGTTTTTAAAGACCAAGGACTATGGGGAATGTGAATTATTCAAAAGAAAATCAATTATCAAGAAATTCAACGATCAACCCTTTCGAATCTATTCCTGTATGCCATCCATGTAGTCAGCTCATAAGGGTTCTACTTTTTAAGTAAGAATTCTTACGATTTGAAAAATTTTGAAGAAAGTACTGGACTTGCCATCCGGAGCAATTGAGCTCTCATTTATTCATGCGCTTATTGCGACCTTGGAAACCACAGAACTAAATAATGGTATATATACATGGTGAGTCTTTGACTCGTACATATATTTCAAGTGAAGATTCCTGAGGTCAAAAGAAACACTTTTCTCCTTTACGATCCCATACGATTTTTTTCTCACTTAGTATAGCAGGCATTTTGGAGTTGACCGGTCTTCGATGGAATTTTATATTCGGAAAAGATTCATCACATCAATGAAAAACTATATTCCGAAAATCATTTCCTTCGATTTCATTTCATTTGCGAGATATAACGAACAGAGCTGAATCTGAAAAAATGGTGAAAAAAAAAGTGTTTCCTTTGACCTCAGTAATCTTTGGTTGAAATATATGTACAAGTCAAAGACTCACCCTGGTCAGATCTGTTGTCTATAGATTTCTATGATTTTGAACATGGCCTGGAATGAAATCTGAATACAATATTTTTTTCACTCGTAATGATTAATGTTAGAATATTGAGAATCTATGTTTCAAAGTTTTCTATCTCGACTTTCCTAGTCCTTTGTGGGACCTCTTAGAAGCTCCAGAGTTTCTACGAATTATGAGAATCTGTTATGTGCCTTGTAGGCTTTGTTACTGTGTCTCATCACCATCAGACACTGCACTGTTAATTTTTTACCCAATTTCGAATGAAACTATAAAGCAATATATGGTTTAATTCTTTGGTGTCAATGTGGGGATAAAAGAAAGTCTTTTGACAATAAAAGAAAGCGTTGAGAACCATGTTTAGAATGAAATAGTCTGAGAGTTGTGATAAAGTATATCCAAATTCACTTGAAAGAAGCCAGAATATTTCGATAATACAAGGGTTGGCCAAGTTTTTAGAGATTATTTTGGGGCCAGTGAATTTATTGCCTAATAAATACTTTCAAATAAATCCCGGTGTTTAGTGCATCGCGGTATCTACTTCAGAGGGACATCCAAAGCGTTTTTATGGACAAATTCAAGTGACTTTGGATATATTATACCAGTGTTCATACTGCTTAAAGTATGTCCATTATAATACAGAAAAATTTAAAACCAATAGAAACTTTGATCCCTATGATAATCCCCAACAAGGACGAAACTTATTGTTTGAAACTCTGTAATACACTACCCCAAGAAATGAAGATACCTAATACAACCAGATTGGCGAAAGAAGTGAAAAGAACATTGCTCAAAAATCCGAGATCAACGTTGACCTAAAGACCTAAGAGTTCAAATTGAATTTCACAATATAAAAAAGTCGGCAATATGAAGATGAGAAAGTAAACTCAAAAAAAAATGCACACTCCTCCCTTAACCATATCGTTATGAGCTATCCTAACGTAAGCCAACCTCGTACCTTACATATCGCATGTGGATAATTGAACAGTAAAATTTTCTTCCTCAAGGGATAAATTCGCTGGTTTCAATGTAGTGGGCAAGGTGTACGACAGAAAAATGAGATAACAATAGTTAATCAATTATATTTCATATTCATCGTGCTGAACATACGTAGACATACATATATTTATGTACGTCGCGAGTCTCGACTTATTCAACAGATTGTAAATGATATAGAGGAAGGAGGAAGATATGTGTGCGTATATATTTTTTTTTCGATAAAATACGGTACATTCGATGTTAACTCCACTCGAAACTGGGTCGTGTGAAAATGATTTTAGTCAAATAGAAAATGAACGATTGACGATTGGGCGATCGTACGATGTTTATGTTTATGTGATTCTGAAAAACATCGCTTGGATCATTCGATAAAATATTCAACTTTTCTCCAAAGCCCATGAGGGTAGGCATCCCGAAATAGAATCATTCAGCTAACAAAAATGAAAATCAACAATTTTTTTCTCGTTAAATCTATGTACAATGAGTTAGATTACTCTGGGAGTCTAGCTGTGGTTAGTCTAGGATTATTACCATGATCAGAAAGCCCGGAAATATCTTACTCTGTTCAATAATTCGTCTCTTGAAACCTTCAGTATTTGACTATGCCATTCAACACAAAAAACTGATGGAAATACACTAATTTAGATAAACAACATGAGTATAGCTACATCGCACTTATTAATAGTTTTATCAATGAGAAATTTCCGAACTTGTCGTTGTCCATGCACAGTTCATTTACTTTCCAAAATATATATCCGTAACATACCACGCACCAACATTTCATACTACATATATTGGTTAAGATATTACTGAAGGTCTGACTTATTACTAGGGATTCATAAGAGAGAATGTAACATTGCAAGAAAAAACGAAAAGAAAGATCAAAATTGACTACTGTTGAGCAATTCTTAAAAATATTTCGATTTTCCACCCTTGCATCAGTATCAGTGTCGGGATAGACCCTAAACCATTAACGACGTTGGTAAGATCTTGGGTACAGAGGGAAAGAAGATTATAGATCACTCACCTTGTTGAAAGTAATTAGCTTTCCTCACATACACACAGACTAACGCCATAAGCTGAAGTTGAGAAAGTCTCTGTCTAGTTGAAGGCGGTAACGGCAGTAGCTCCCGTAAATTTGCTATTTCGGCATTTATTAGGTCTCTACGAAGTTTGCTAGCTCCTTTGGTCGATTTGTTCGCATCAAATCTGAAACGAAATCATTTTTGAATATCTGACCAAAGTTTCTTCCACTACAAAAAAAATATAGCTCGAATTAACGCCTTCATAGTGGGTATAACTAAAAGATTAATCCCCGGTTTCTGAAAGACTGATCAAATCTTTTTTCAATTAATACAACATTCAACTCAATAGCGTTGTCAAATCCATGTGCCAAATTGCATTTCAGAAACCCAAAATGACGCTTGACGTACAATTTACGTGTAATATTAAACCACTGTGGCAACTGGCAGAATGTTAAAATAAAAGGAGTTAACCTTACTTTCAGCAACCCAAATGACGTTTGACCATAGAATTGACAGCTGTTGAGTTGAATTTTACGTTGATTAGCCTTTCAGAAACCGGCCGTAAGAAAAAACGAAAATTTGGACCGGTATAGAGAATTCAAATTGCAACTTTTTGGGCCTCATCAAATTAGTGGATGATTGGAGACATAACACAATTTATCAACTTGAGACTCTTTTAGCGATATATTTAATCACTTCCACCCATACCTATTTTTCTGGAGGTCATAAGTGTCAAAGCCATAAATAATAATACTACCCTTATAACGACTTTTTCATCTAGCCATAACAAAGCTACTGTTGTTTTGTAAAATGGTTCGTACCATTTAGAATTTTTAACGAGAGGATCCTGTTTCGACCACTGTAAAAATCTTGATCATTTCAATTATACACGTTTATGGCCATATATTTAAGGCCTGAAGTGGATAGAATGGACTCATTCAGAACGTGGCCTTAGCTCTATGATATCACACCTTCCATTCCTGTCATTTTATTGAAGTGAAGTTATTATTGTTACCTATTTTTAATCTTTTTACTATGCAGAATTATCCTTTGTTTTATAATTTCTAAATTTGGTATAATAATACTGAAAAATAGATATTGAATTGAAAATAAGGTAATTCTCTTATTCTATTCTCAAATCTTGTTATGGACTCGATTTTTATATTTTTTACTTTCATGAATCTCATTATGAAAATTTTCCTATTTTCTTAAATATTTTTTATGAACATAAATAAAATATTTTTCAGACTATTTCGGCAAAAACGAAGATGATGCTGGATGAAAATGACGGTAAGTTGTCATATAAACCGAATATATAAAATAAATTTATGTAACACGATGACTCAAATAATTTAGCATAATATCTTTGAAATAATTCCTCTCAAATTTAAGTTATCAAAAATTTTATGACCTGATTTATTGTATTGGAATCAATGATGCAGCGATTCATAAATTCTTATCTTCTTCATCAAGTCAAAGGAATAACTAACCATTGAAAAAAAGGATGCCTCAGATGTTTATGATCGTCAACCGGTTTGAAAATATTATTATTGAATGAGATATAATTGAAAAGTGAATGATGTAATCGATTGAACAAGATGGGTAATAATCAATTAAGTATCAATGAATTAAGGGCAACATATCTATCAATACATGTCTTGAAATTCCTTTTGTATCATACATAATGTTTTGATCTGATCAGAGATATTGAAAGGAACTCGTCAATTTTTTGAAATTCATTAGTGATTACGGTAAATGTTTTCCGACTTGCCATAAGTAATATTTTTAAAATAACTAAAAAACTTTTTTCATTTCATGGATGTTCAAGAATTTGGAACGATTGGACTCAGAAATCTTTGATTGAATCAATAAGGAAATTAATATGGTTCACACCTTCTTGTCTGATCTGCATCCGATGACTAGGAATAATAGATTTATATCTGAAATGACATTAAGGAATAATCCAATGGTTGATTACGAAACTTGGATTCACAATCGTTTCGTTACTTATAACATCACAAGTATAAAAACTGATTTATTTGTTTTGAAAGCTTTATCCACTTGTGATTTACTTATTTATTCAGCTCTAGAGAATTCTCGGAAACAATAGATATTGTTCAATCGACTACAAGCAGTTTAGCTGTTATTCACAATAACTCAAGGTAAAGCTGACGAAATAAAAAAATTGTACCAATAACTGTTTATAATCACAGTCCAACCGATTTGTTCACCTATTATTATTGTTCTCATTTTGGTAGCAGTTCACCATGCCCACGTTTTCATGTTCTTTCAGACCCGACCATTCTTTATTGCCGTGTTATGGGAACCGTACTAGGACTATGGGCGCACTCTCTTCAATAGACATTCAGAAATATACGAACACCATTATTATTTATCCCCCCATAAGGATAACCCAGTTATTTTATCTGGAAACGTTTATGAACTTGTCTTTTTAACGTCTTCATTATCTCTACTATGCCTATATGCTATTTCAAATTTTTCAATTGATATAGTATTCTTTAAATCCAAACCTTATTCAGGAGTGAGTATATTACCAAAAAACTGGAGAGCTAATTTTATGCAATTTAGATTGAAAGCAAATGCTCCCTGCTCTGTTCAAAAAATAATACAGATATTCATGAGATCACCCCTCAACGATATGTGGTGCATAACTTCATGACTACCACTTTTAGGAGTTGTTGAAGTCTTTTCATCATTTAAAACAACGGATCTACAAAAAAGGTGATTATGTTAGATTTAGCTGCTAATAAAAAACATCTATTTTTTCTGCATATTCTGTATTGATGGAGAAGTTTCCGCCAAGACATTTTTGTTCAAAATCCCTAGTAATTAAGTTAATCTTCGAAGTGATTTCTTTTATTGACGGCTTTGGATTTTAGAGTTATTTTCCTCTAAATCTGATGCTGTCAACAGAAGAGGTACCCTTCTCTCTCAACATTGACTCTTCAGTCTCTAAGACATCTATTCTATTGAAGTGAGAAAATATCATGAGAAATCCGCCATTTGCAAACAGTGTTTCTAGAGAATAATGTACGTACGCCTTCATATTGAACCAATGGCGTCAATAACTGATAAGAATTCAATTGTTAAACTCTTATTGGTGAGTGCGGAAGAATAAATTCCTCATTGTTCTGATTGAACGGTAGTGAACTGTGTAGTGTTTTAAACAGGTATTACTTCGTAATATTATCGCTATATTAAGTATAACTGTTCATTTTCAACTTGAATGAAACACATTTATTATTTTTTTTATGAGATATCTTTTATGAAAAATTTGAACATAAATATTATCGCAAGTTTTCTGAATCTGGAGGGTATTACTTCATTGCATATTGCGGCAAAAATAATGAAATACTGAAATAACAGAATCTTAATTTTTTTTGTGCATTTTAATTGCATCATAGAAAAAAATCATAAAACTTCAAATTCATGTGCAGGGTTTTCATGAAGAATAATTTCCTTTATGATGCAATAATGAATATTTTGTACGAAATTTTCGCAAGCAAATCAATAATTTGATCAAATCTTCCTTCAAAGTTTCCTTAGGAAGTTGACTATTGAGATACAAACAGCCATTCTATTTTTTGGTTGTTTATGTTGAATTTTTTTTGTGGAGAAGAAAAATAATACTGTGACGAAATATTGATTCATTCTTAAGCAAAATCGCAGCATCATCCAAAGCCTTGCCAATAAACACACGAAAACACAGTCGAATTAAACCAAAAAAAAAATTAATCCAGCGGAATAGATAAGCAGACGAAGAAGTTCTTATTTTCTTTGGTGCCTTTCAATTGCATTATAGACAAAATAATGAAATTTCGAATTTATGTGCAGCGTTTTTTTGAAGAATAATTTAGTTTATGCAAAAAAGAATATTTTGAACAAAATTTTCACAAGCAAATCAATCATTTGATCAATTCATCCTTCAAAGTTTCCTCGGGAAGTTGATTATTGTGATACAAACAGCTATCCTATTTTTTTTTTTTTTGGTTCATTCCTTTCTTGGAGAAGAAGAATGATACTGTGACAAAATAATGAATAGATATCCATTCATTCTAAAACAAAATCGCAGGATTCTCCAAAGCACCGCTAATAAACATTATTCGTCTCTCAAAGAACCTCACTGACGAAATAAACCAAAAAAAAAACTAACCCAGCGGAAGAGATAAGTGGACGAAGAAAGTAACGAGCGAACTGCGAAGGCCTGTTAATTTATAATGTAAAGGGAATTTATAGGTCACTTAGACGTTGGCGCGGCTTTAGAAAAACGTGTTCAAGTTGGGTTTTTTAAGAGGAAGAGCGAACAGTATCGGCCGGTCTGAGGGTTGTCATGGTAAAACATAAGTACTAACTTGTGAAACTCAGGTACACGCTTTCAGTAATTAACAAGCGGATTTATTAGGGTTTCGTTACATATCCACAAAGCCCGATGCTACCCGTAAGACGGTATGGCCTTACAAATACGAACACCTAGTCCGATCTGCTCCCAAGTCACGAAAAAACGATCATCAGAGGAAGGACAGTAAATGTGCCTTAAGGTCAAGCATTGGAGACTTGACACCAAACAAATTTTGGAAGAAACATGCGCTTTCATTGAAAGATATTAGTTTCAGATTAATGTTCAGTTGAATTATTTTTCATCTACATATATTATGAACACGCTCGTGGAAGATTTTTCGAGAGATTCAAATTCTCGCCATGAAGGAGGCATCCTAGAGCAAAAATGACCCCCCTCAAAATAGTCTCAAACCCTGGGGAAAACTTCAAAACCTTCGATTTACCTCGCGGTTTTCGATATACGGTGTGTTTCAGATTATTATTCGGAGTTTTTCGTGACAAGCTACTAAATTAATTTCTATATATTATAGAATAGAATGATAGACCAATCAGAGCTGTCTCGCTGTCTGTCATATTCGATATGAACTGAATTCTTATTTCTTGAGGAAATATGCGGTTTCCCTAATCATTATTCCATTTTCAAACGCCAAAAAATGAAATGCAAATGGAGATCGAATTGTGAAAAATCATGAATTTATAGCAGAAACACTCAGAAAGGTGGATAGAAGATTCAATAAGACATTAGTCAAGAGAGATTAATGTTCAGTTATTATTTTTCATCCTATGAAAAAACTCCTACACCAATAGTATTTACACGTGTATTTTTCCCGATATTCGTAGTTTAAGAATTATTATGCTTTTTTCTATTAATTCTTTGTTCTTATTATAAGCATTTCTAGTTTTTTTTCGCAAAGTTTTTCAATAAATATTCTCCTTTCTCAAAAAGTTAACAATGTGAAGTTCAGAAAAAGCATGAAATGAAAGAAATAGATATAAATTTTCCGAAAAATTCTCAGCTTTACTATTTTATCAACTTCCCGAGCAAAAAACTCATAGATGGACTTCTTCCTACACGATTCCCATAGACATATGGCAAGAAAAAAACGAGAATATTGGTATCGAAGGTAATTCCAAACTACCTATATATTTGGCACCACCTAAATGCTGTATTTCAAAAAGACCATTAAATTATGCTTCAAAATTGCACCTTGAATTGGCCATTTATGTCACTCAACAGTTGTAACTACCATATTTGAAACGTGACATGAAATCTATTCAGACATGCACAAATAGAGCAAAGGAATATTTTTTCATTATCCGATCATCCAGAAAAACATTACAAATTTTACAGATTTGTTCATTATTTCCTCTTTCAACACGAAATATCTCGACAAAAAAGTAGGATTCGAACCTGGGGTCATCAATTCCGAAATTCGAATGTGAATTTCAAAGGTTATAAACTACTTAACTATAGAAGCTAGGGTAATGTTGATAGGCTTGCCAAAAAATGATTGTTAGTATCATTATTTATTAATTTAGTTTCCTGGATAACCAATTTTTGTTCCAAATTTCATGTGAATACTACTAAGTTTTTGAGAAGAGCTTCAGACGACTCGACGGAAGGACATAAGTTGTGCAAATTCACGAGAGTTTTTTTGTATGTAATTTTGTCGAATCCAAAATGAGTTCAAATTTTGTATAATACTCTTTGGAAAATTTATTATGTTATTTATTTAGTTGCAATCCTTGAAATTCATAAAATATTGATAGCGCTCTTCTAGAAAGCACATCTGGAATGATCTGTTGTAACAATGTAAATGATGAGTCCATTATTTTCCTCTAATAGACATCGTTTTTGTACATAAATTAACGGATGAAATAAAAACGCAGTGTGAAAAACAGAGTAGGTATTATAATAGCGTTGTCCCTTGATAATTTTGGTCGGCACGATAGTGTTTCTTTTAGATCCATCTTCGTTTCATGGTATACACGTATCCTCAGGCGTCAGGTGATTAAACAAATTAGAGAAAATATATCAAAGAAATTGGTCGTACAGATCTATTAGCTGTGAATAAGTTCTTAAGGCAACAATATCAGAATTTTTAAACCAACAAACCAGGATGAAGGATGTGTGTTTTGTTTGAAAATTGTTATATAATAATGTTAAGTTGAAACCTCAGAACTATTAAATGATAAATCATTGCTAGATGTCCAACACATTCCGTCGCGGAATTATTTATAGGTAATCCAGATTCTCTCGAGTAAACTTTAATTATATTGCTTCCAGCAACTACTATTCATTCAACATGCGTTTTGATATTGAATGTGAAAAATCTCATACTCAAATTTCATGTTCCAATTTTTTTTAAACTTATCGTCAACATGCAAATTAGTGAGTTTTAAAAATCCGTATCTTATTGAAGACTAAAAAACTTCTTCAACGCATGCAATAACAGTTTACTAAATGCATTAATGCGGTGTTGGACTATAACATTCGATACCGGGCATTATTTGTCGAGTCAGTATAACATCCCTAATTGGTTAAAAGCCATGGTTAAATCTTCAATTAACTTGTTTACTTTAATCTGAAGCGTGAAATTACATGGACGTGGCATAAAAGAGTCAAGAGCAGATTGATTTCAAAGGGTAAAAAGTATCGTAAAGGTATCTCAATACTATTAACTTTTCAATTGGTCCAGACAATCAAATTTCGCGATTTTTCGTCATTGAAATGAGGTTTGAACTAGGTTTTTTTCAGAGCTATTAGAAAAATGAATCTGAATTACTTTAGAATATATCACGTAACTTAACGTAACGTAATTACTTCTCTCTAGTTACGGTCTCTCAGTTTCTCAATTTTTTGTCAAAAGTTTATTTTTCAGCAAGAACATATTTTATTATTCCAAAAAATTGTACCATCGATGCCAATAGTATCTTAGATGGGTACCAAAAATGACGCTTTCGCATTTTGGGTACCTTACCTAGCATTTGAGGAAGTAACTTGAATAAATATGTTCTGAAAATGTTGCAGATAGCTCTGTTACAGCTTTTAAAAAAAATCGATGGATATATTCTAATTTTCCATCTGAAAGTTCCAGATTTATCAAATTTTGTATGTATGGTTCTTTGAGCGTTTCAAGAGCTTATTAGAATCGGAAACTCTTTATGTTATTTTGGGAGTATATTTCACTACCTAACGCTGCACTAGAGTTTATCCTCTATACCATAGATGTCTATTATAAATTCCAAAAAAATCAAGGTTCGATTGTAATCAACGTTTAACTTTTCCTTATTCTCGATAAATAACTTCGTTCTCTACAAGTTATTCAATGTTAGAATGTAGCCTTGTTGAACATCTTCGCAGGAATTACTGTCATTGACATTATATACAGATCTCCGATGTTATAATCGAGGAAAAGTTTCAGAAACACCGATTGTAGTGATTAATTTTGATTTACTGTTTGAGAAGAAACTATCGAATCATTGACTCATCGATTTCCAAGCCTAAAAATGGGCCAGGCTTCATCCTTATTCTTGTGGTTTTATCTCGAGTCTTCGAAGCTCATAAGGGATCCTGATGTAATGTTATTACAATGGCAAAGTTGGCGCTTGGAAGTGACCTAGTATGCGCAATGCGCTATGCGCTGTTCTGCTTAGCGGGGGAGTTAAAGAGATATGTGCCGTACCATCGTAAACCGAGTAAAGTTGCTCATACATATAACCACGAAGAACTTTTTCTCTTGTTTATGGGTTAATCAAATTGCTTCCTCGATAATATGTTGCTTGACAACTATTCAGTATCGGTCATAAATAGGATAACACTACATATTTGAACTAAGAAATCTAGATTAGTCCAAATGCATATTCAACTTGTTGTCAAACTAAATCTAATAAATTATTATTCTCTATAGACTTAATTTTAAGTTTCATATTTCCACATATCTACACTAATTAAATCATCTTATAAGTATGACCAATGAAATGTATATGTAGAAATATATGTTTCCTATAATCTAATTAAATTGTCAAAATCATTAGTTAGTTTCCATCGGAGATTCATTAATGCAATAATGATGATTATTGAATATAAGAATTTCAAAAAAATTTTTCAAAAATAAGTAAACAATACTATTCAGTCAAAACTTAAATCTTTCTTCTGAAGGTGAGAAGAAGTTTGAAACTGAGCGTTATATAAATATACCCATGCTCTTCAGAATCCACAACAAATTTTCGATTATAATTACGATGTTATCGAAAATACATTTCAACATTTTACTTGCTAGAATTCCCAAACAGTACCTGATTACAGTATACCGGTAGATTTGAGTAGGTCCAACGCATTATGATTTTCAATAAAGATAACATAGAACATGATGATTTTAAGATATTACTTCTCACTTTCATTTAAGAAGCTTTGGTTTTAATCAGGTACAAGAATCTGAGGCTTAACAAAATGACGGTTCCGAATGAGAAATCGAATAATTGGTTATTCAAGCAGTTAAAAATCTGTATGTTTGACGATATGAGCAAACTACAAGAGCATTCTGTTCGGATCCAAATAAATATAAGCATTCTTCGTCTGTCCTATGACAGATGATTAGAATAACAGGAGAAAGAAAATATGAAATATCCACCAACGTTCTGGATATGCAAAAGACCTATGATAAAATGTAACGCGCGCAAAATACATAATGAAGATGAGACACATTTTTACGAATTTTATAAAGTAATCGCAATGTTATTCGAAAAATAAAAGATTTATGGTCACCGAAATATAAATAATTTAAGTACCAAGGGTGCTTCAAGGATCTGTAACGGGTCCACTGTTAAATTATATTGTATCGCTGAAAGAAATGAATGTCATACTTTCGGGCTCGATTTTTAAGAGAATTAGTTTGGAACAAACCGCAACCTTATAAGTACATTTACTACATTTGCTTCTGCCGTTTTTTCCGAAATTCTAGGCTTTATTATGAAAAACTGGTTAAAAATTTTTGATTCAAGGTATTGTCCATCGCTGGCCACTACTTTCTCTCATCTTTCGGGCAGCGTACGAATCCCGCGTTGAAAAAACTGGTCATCTTTTAGAGCGATCCACGAATTGATCCAATTTTTTACTTCTTAATAAGACTGGAAATGCTGGTCAGCCAAGCCGTGTGCCATTGATCGAAACAAGTAATAGTCCGAAGGTGCAACCTCTGGACAATACGGCGGGTGGGGTAGGACTTCTGATTTCAATGTTTCCAAGTATGTCTTGACCACTTTCGCAAAATGGGGTCGAGCATTTTCATGCTGTATAATCACTTTATCATGTCTCTCATTCCATTACGGCCATTTGTCTTTCAATGCTCTACTCAAACGCATTCATTGCGTTCGTTAACGATTACCTGTGAATGTTTCAGTCGGCTAAAACAACTCATAATATATTACGCCGATGTGATCCCAATTTCCTAGTTTCTGAATCATTCCCATGACTTTCAGGCGTTATGAAATGGCTTGTTGCGTCACTCCTAATGAATCTGCCAATTCTTGTTGCGTTTGACACGAGTCTGGATCAAGTAATGCCTTCAATTCCCTACTTTCGACGTCAAAATCACCGTTCTTGAAGTGTTGAAACCACTCTCGGCTCGTTCTTCCAATAGCGGGCCACACCATTGGTATTGGAGAGCATTCGATGAGCACCAGCCACAGATTCCTTCATATTAGAGCAGAAAATTAAAACCTCCCGCAAATAACGAGAATTTAGCTCGTGAGCTAACATGTTTAATCGAGAATAGCTTTATGATGCAGACACAAATCGACTAATATTTCGATGGCGTTATGTCAACAAATATCTAAGCTTATTGCCTGACATCTACTATCTATTGATTTCGACTACCACTTACCGCTACAGCCATCTATTCCAAAACGGTGGAAGCAAAGTTGTACACCAAATAGAAGCTAGAAAAGTTAATTGTCCTTGGACAACTAAATGACGCCTTCTAACGTCGATAGGCTTCTCATCAGAAACCATTTAAAAAGAACTACAGATTAGAATAAATTAAAGTAATCATTCAGGGAAATTCTAAGAAAATGCAAATATAACAATCAAAACAAAAAATCAGAGAGAACCATAGTTAGAGGATGTTTCTTCAGAACACAAAAGATAAAATAGAGGAAGTATTCCGGTCCTCATATATACACAATGGATCGATGACAAGTCCACCTGTAAAACGGATCGTGTATGTCGAGCCTTAGATGAATATGCGATCGAAATCGGCCACAGGGTTCGGCTTCTGGCCTGCGGCTGCTCCACCGCCGCGCTATTTCCTTCTCGTACCTATTTGCATTCAAGATACTTCAAATGATATTTATATCATGAGCCTGGACGATGCGTGTGTCTTTTTGTTAACGCCACCCGAGCTTTAGCTACACGGTTCAAAAAACCGATACAGTAAATAACAGACACGGTCTCGCTGACACACGACAATATATCGACTACTTTTCGAATATAAAATGTGTTCAATTTTTCAAAGCGTTCGGTTTCGTCATTCTGGACCTGGGACTTTATGAAGGATTTGTCTTTTGATCTTCCATTGTTCTTACTGTCTAAGCTTTTTCTCTTTTATTTGCAGCGATAACAGTTCTGGTATCGTTCGAAGAAAAGATGTTTCTCAATCGCCTTGAAATTTTCAGTGTTAAATTTATAGAACGGCCTCCATTTGGCTTTCCGCAACTATTGGCATTGACCATCCTAAGATGGAATTTGAGATGTTACTCATTCCATAAAATGAGGAAAGCACTGACGTAAACTCGTCATTCATTCGCCAATTTTAGCATTGGGGTATATATAGGTCTAGTGACCTCCAAGGGTGCAATTGGTGCATGAATTAACGAGCGCTCAAAAGCTTCCACGTCAGTGCTTGCTAGAATTTTTTGATATTCTAGTTGAATTTTCTATTGTTTTGATGATGCTATGAACAAGAAAGTTTGCACGAAGGTTTATATGAATATAGTCGCACATAAAAATATTTGATGCAAATAACTTTTCATTATGACAAAAATGGTTGAAAGAAAGAGTACCAGAATTACTATCATTAAGGAAAACATCAAACCTCAAATATCGAGATAATAACTGATCAAATATGAGATTGTACCCTCAGTAGATTTTTCGTCGTGGTACTTTCAAATTGCCCACAAATAATCCGCCCAGTATACTCTAAAACCGCGAAGGTTTGGAAGTTCTCCTGGGGCTTCGAGACGATTTCGAGGGGAGTCTTATTCTTGTCATTTTTGCTCTAGATGGTCCCATTTAGGCTGTGATTTTGTATACCTACATACCTGGATTCTTAGCGGAAGGGCTTTATCAACATAAGAAGAATCAATTCGATCGGATATGTGATCACCAAAAGATTAGATATTTTTGTTTCCATTATTAATTATTTTCTTGCAATTTTGTACGGAGTTTAAATTTGTTAATTGGTTTCTTGCAAGAATAAAACGGGAATTGAAGCATGGAGGGGCCAGGATTTTCTAAGGGGAGTCAAGATATCCATTTTTAAGTTGATATTGTATGTTTTTACTCATGAAATATTTCAATCATCAGGGACCAGCAAATATTTAGGGGCCAAGAGAACAAAATTTCGAACCGCCACATTTACAAAACCCCCTACTCAGATTCTGCTCATTAACTAAATCAATCGTCAAATGTGTTGATTGCTTCATCAGAACCATAGAAATTTCAAGCAGAATATGGGAAAAAACTAATATCTCATTGACAGCAGATAAGGCCCAGTCGAAACTGAAAATGTCTTATAACAATTACAAGCTGGATGCAAAATTTTATATCTATCGTTACTCCATAACAATAGAAAATTCGAGCAGAAAATCTCAAGAAAAATATTATCCAAATTTCACGTATCTGAGGATGAAATTCTGTTTTCAGATGAATCACTCGAATGTTCATGCCTAATTGCAGTAGAAATAAGCTGAACCAATCGACAACAATGACAATAAATCACATCTCAATGGCTCCTCCGACAAGTCAATGCTTTTTTCTACTTTTTTTTGTCATTCGAAAAAAAATTGTGGTATACTTATCCCACAATCTTTTCAAATATCGATGAAATGATAAATTTCCAATAAAACTCTCTTCAAGAACCGAACTGACCTCTTTAAAATTATTATCTTCTATCCGGAAATACCTCTGTTCCATTTTCAATGGGACACATTGTACATCCACCAGTTCT
Source organism: Harmonia axyridis (assembly GCF_914767665.1). Lineage (NCBI taxonomy): Eukaryota > Metazoa > Arthropoda > Insecta > Coleoptera > Coccinellidae > Harmonia > Harmonia axyridis. Next base: position 8,312,592 of record NC_059508.1, read on the forward strand.
CACCTATCGAAATTTATTTTCTTCTATTCACCCATTCACAGGCACAAGATTCATGTTCGCTTTTCAACGCGCTATTCAGCGATCCGTTTTGTCGAAAGAGTGAATGATTTTCAATATACTTTCGATTTTTTTTTCTGACTCTACCGTGACCTTTCGCTTTAAGTTATGTATGTGCTCTGCTTCTAGCGATTAAGTACAACGTTAATGTCCGTGTTCCCGTATCAATAGGTTCTCCAAAGGAGGTGTGAGTTCACAAGGTTCTTGCGAAATTGGCTCATTGTGGGAGAAGGATTTCGTTAGCGATTACTCTCTAGATTACTGAATCGATAAGCTGGTCAAGAATCCAGCCGATGTTTTGGTCTTCAATTAAGGTTAGATCAGCTTCGATTGAATAAAGACAAAAACTGCTCTTAATTCATGCCCAAATATTGGAGGTTATTGGTAAATATTGGTAGAAACGTATTGTCAAGATATGCAATAATTATAAAAGGTTTTCCACCAAGAGGTTTCATTTTAGTATTGAAAAACAAAACAGTATATTTCAAGAGGAATAAATGGATGTAAATATCATTGTAAAGAGGAAGGTATGCCATCAAAGATTGAAAACACTATCAGACAAATGGCCGCCACGGATACGGTTGCTGCATGAAATTTTCCATGACCAATTCGCACATTTGAGGCTGAATATCCACGATAACTGCACGAATTTCATCTTTTGAAGCTCTTGGATCGATTCGGTAGCATTTGATAGACCTTATCTTTAACGTGGCGCCAAATACAAACGCTAATGGTGTTAAATCACAAGATTTCTGGCAAAATTGCGATTATTTCGTTGTTTGTGTGGCATGTAGCACCATCTTATTGAAAACAAATGGCGGCCATTAAAAATCTTTAATCATAGGTCGGTAGCGAAATCCATTCAATGCAACACTTAGTTGAACCAGCCCTATTTTAGAATAAGTAAGGTTCAATCACACCAACAGCCCAAAAACCAAACCAAAGAGTGACATGTTGAGGGTGGAGAGGCTTTACAACAGCGAAGATACGACGTTGCTTTTTATAGACCAGCTTGATTTCTTGTATTAACCGAACTTTTGAATCCTTCAGACTAAATTCTTTATATACAAAATGTGGTGCAATGTGGTTTGTGGAAAGCCTCATTTCCAAGATCGAACAAGAAGATCGACAAACTTGGGTTTTCATCAACACTACAGGCTATAGCAGTCATATTCTCAGTTGTTCTTGAGCGACGCACTCGGTCTCGATTTTTCACATCACTAATTTGTCCCAACATCCCAAGTTTTTCTACCAGTTTCACTATTGCCGGCCAAGACGCTTCACGACGATCCAAAAATGCTTTTTGTGTGAATTCACCATTTTGTAGGGAATTTTAACAATTTCAATGGGTTGAAGCTGTCGTTCTATTTTTAGTAATGGAGTAGTATTAATTTTCAAATATCAAAGATGACAGCTACGAAACCTTTCATTGGAAACCTTGTAGTTCTCTGTGGACTCGGCACTTAACTCGGCTGAAGTATCACATTCTTGTCCACGGGATTTTGATAACAGATTAACACATATTTCAACTGAGTTGTCATCATCTGAGTACACTGTAGTTTTTGATGATGGCAACTCAGTTATGCATTTTCAAGATTAACTCTCCTCGTCTCGAATTGCTGAGTCGTTGACAAACAATATAGAGTTCTTTCAATGTTATTGTTATTTTTTGAATGATACATGTGATTTTCAATTGATGCATTATTTCGATTGTTGATTCGCAATCTCCGTTATACGAGGTTTGGATTTTCAAGCTAGCATATTTCATTGGAATAGCTACTCTATTATTCATAGTTCAGCAGTTTTTTGATACCTATTCTCTTTAAATGAATACGCAATATTACTTAGATAAGTCACAAAGTCGGGAGAGCTTCATCTTCCATGCTCCAATTGCACCCTTAAAGAACACAGAACTGCATAAAGGTATAAAAATATAGATATGGTCTTCAAGGGTGTAATTGACGCATGAATAACAAACACACAAAAGCTAATTACTTCACGTCAGTCCTTCACTCCTTTGTTCGATATTCTGCTTGATTTTTTTATGATTCTGATGAAGCAAAATTTTACACGAAGCTTAACATGGTCATGGAACAAAAATCAATATTTTTATAAATTCACATTCGTTGGACCACCGGACAGAACCGATTTCAACCTCTGGGTCAGTGAGTATAAGTCGAAAATGTCACTGGAATCCTTCTGGATCAAATGCAAAAAAGAAGAATTGCAAAAGAATTAATCTCATTCGGATCAATCAGATGGAATTTGAGTGTGCTAATGCCAAAGGGTACGGTTGCGAAACAGCCGATTTTTAGATAAGCAACGTCACTTAAGTAATAGCTGACAGGTGAATTGACAATTTATGTGCTGGAAGATTCAATGAAGGAATAAATATTGCATTCCATTACATTACAAACTGCAAGGACTCGAAAAATACTGCAGATTCAAATTAAATTATAGGAAAGCACACTCAAATTATTACTCATCTCGATCGTTGGTTGGTTTATTGGGCGGTACTTTTCCCCCCTCTGGAACGAGATAATAGTATTGTTTCTTCATAATTCACATTATTCATATCTGATAATTACAAGCACTTCGGTAACGTAATTACTTATAAATAGACGAAGGTTAGCTCAATTATTTGATTAACTTGATGTGAAATATAACTATTGAAGCAATTCTCTTTTATATTTCGTAAGTTCAACTTGGAATCCTCCGCTCTACGAACAAAAATATCAATAATTACTTTCCAATATCAATGAAAATTCATTAGTACCTTCTCCGAGATATTTCGAAATAAAATTGATGTAGTCATAACGAATCTACTGCGGAAACATCCACAGAGGACTTTAGATGATAATCTCATCAGAAGAGGACTCATCCAAAGGTGGAGAACATGATCAGAAGGACTACTAATTTACCTGATCCCCAATTAATGAGCGTTAAGTATCACGATACAGGAAACGTTTCGCGATTTTCAAAAAACGTCTATCGGCATTTCAATTTAAATTTCCCTGCTGAAGAATAATGTCCTCAACAATAAATTGACTATCGGGTTAACGGTAGAAACATTTACTTAGGTTCTTATATGGAACTTTTAAACTGTACTTAGGTATTTGTATTACTCATTGTATAGTATATCCACTTAATCCTGAATCGCCCTTTTACCTTAATGAGATAACAATAATCTACAAAAAGACAAGGCTAATAAGTAAGTCAGTTTACATCTTACTTACAATATGGCAGAATGAGCAGGAATAACCATTGATCTTGAAAGCTTGCATACAAATTAAGACAACGAGACAATTTATTAAATGAGCCTAACCGGAATGTCTCTTCTTGTAGTATTTCATTTAGAAATGTTGAGTTCTCAGGGAGCTACGTGCGCTCTTACGTCAGGAAATATAATGATATCATTCGAAATGGGTTGAATGTGACTTTATTCTGAAAGCTATATTGAATGTCTTTCTAGGGAATGAGAAAGATGGAACCTAAGATTATGTTGTTATTGTGAATATGAATAAATATAAATGAATATGCGTACATGACTTAACTGAATCGGAATTTCTTCGATCATTCAGATTTGCATTACATTTTGAGTTATAGAAATTTCAATTACAATCAGAAGTACAAGTTATTGTTTTTCTTTTTTCTAGTGCTCTACGATTTGAAATTTCTTAGAGTTTCCCAGCTGATACTTCACAAGGTGGATGTGTACACTTTTTTAAATTTTTTATGTTGGGAAATCTGTACTTGATTTTCAATGGAGTGGCATTCCGAAATCAGCTGGGAAAATTTATCGGTCAGCAAATAAAACATATTTCTGATGAGTTGAATATAGGTTTTGAACTTTTTCGTATAGATACTTTTTATCTGGGAGCGGGAATTTTTCATTGTCATCCAAATGAAAGAATTAGAGATGCGATCAAGTCAAACTAGTTTGAATTTACTCACAAACTTGACTTTACTTGAAAATAAAACTTTTTATGTAAAAAAAGTTTTGACTTGACTTCTGTGTCTTAAGGTTTGGCTTGAAATCAAACTTCTTCAAACAGTTTGAAGTTTGAATATCATATTGCGCAACGTGTCTAAACCTGTACTTTGCTACTCCGCAAATTAGTTATAGTTAATATGTAGAAAGATACGCTTGGCTTGTTTCGTTTTTTTTTAAGTGTGTTTGTTGTGCGTTGTGTCTGAACTCGAAATATCTGAACCTGAACTTTTTTATGTACCTAATGCAGCTCGGAAGACGTACCAGAATAAATTGAGTCTAATTTTGAAGCCCCCCCCTCCAAAAATTATACGAAAAAAATCTATAAACGAGGCAATATAAATCAACAAGAAAAAGAAATATACAGATTCTTTGATGTTACGGCAGTCGATTCCAAAACAATGATGAATGAAAAGAGAAAATTATGTAAATATTAAGATATAAAATAAGGTATATATAAGGTATAAAATGCCAAAAGTGGAACTAATTCTTTGAAGAGGTACAAAAAATTGTATGGAGTAGAATTTTTGCAAGAAGCAATATCAAGTATTATTTATGGTAGTAACAACATAAAACGAAGGATCCGAAATTGTCAAACACGACAGCTCCTTTATTCTTATAAAAATATGCGGTTTGTTCTATTGCACTCGTAATTTTTATTAGCAGAGGGCCCTAGTGTCAGATTTCTTGTTCACAGCATTCACTTTACTTGTAAGAAGTACGGAAGTGAGAACTTAACTTTTCACGTAGATTTTCAGGTGACAAGTTGAAGTTGATAAAAAAAAGTTTAAATTAATATATTTTACTTTTGTTTTAATTTAATGTAGGTATTTGTTGTACCTACTTACTATATTTTACATAAATATTTTACGTATTCAAGGTACATCTACTAAATAGAATAATTCTTCAACTCTTTCAAACTAGTTTGACAAACAGTTTGAATTTTCAAACCTGTAACCATTGTCCAGTTTGATTTGACTTGAATCATTTGTTAGAAATATTGACTTGAATTTGACTCAATTTCAAGTCAAGTCAAGTGAATCTCAAACATTCAAGTCGAACTTTTGCAACTCTATTCAAGGTGGAGTCTACAAACTTAAAATTTTCTGTAGTTAAGAATTATATTTGGTTTCACATTACGTGACAATGCGATGTTTAAATATTATCTATTGAGAAAATGCAAAACATGTATTCTTACTGAGTAAAATATAGATTTTCAATGTTTCAATTTTGTCTGAAGGAATATTCACCTGATCTATAAATTTCAATTATCATTAAAAAAAAAATCAAAAAGTGTGTGCTATCCTATCGAAAATGAATCGTTGTCGAGTCGTCATGAAATGTAATATTGTTTTATGACCTGAAAATTGATTCTTCACAGTCAGAAGGCCTATTGAAACCACCGTGTGCCGTAAAGGCAACAACATGCGCTATAACAATGCATCCACCAACTGAGATTATCAATCAAAATGCACACAGGCGGTCAGTGATAGAGGAAAAAACGAAGAGCCTCTTACCTGGCACAGATTCGAACAACGAAATAGTTTCATTCGCACATACGTTTACACTGTTGATTTTATCAAAACGATGTATACCTTTTTGCCATTCATCATTCAATTCTGTTTGATTATTACTATCGAGGTATATTTTATGATCATTGAGAATGATTGACTAACTCGGTAAATTAGAAAATAATTCAATCTAATCAATATATAAATTGATCAGTCAATCAGGATTACAGCAAAAGCTGATGTTAGCAATCATACTTTTTTGAACTACTTCTATTCTCACAAATTTAAAAAATTTCTGAAAAATGTATTTCCCATGAAGTCGTGATTACATTTTCTTGTCAATTTCCCAGTTTTATTATCATTCAAATGAATATTGAGTCGACGCAAAGTGAATGAAATTGAATCTGGATTATCTACAGAATTGAATGAAAGACAAGTGCCCATCATTCATAGTGATGTTGATGTATTTTATTTACTACTGTCTTTATGGTCGTTTAATGGTCACCATTATTCATTATCAGAAGCTAACACAGTAAAGATTATCTATTCGCGTCGTATAAAGTATGAAATTTAAACATAAAATTAGCCACGTTTTGTAATAAAAATATATCACTGGTACTCATTCGAAATAGAGGAAGATATTGCGTTGATTGCTTTTTGGAATAATTAAAGAAACATGCGAAGTGATATGGAAAGGCCTTATTTTTTCAATCTTCATTTATTCAATTGATCTGAAATAATGGAGAATTCAGGAGATGAAAAATTTTCTTGAATGGAAGCCTACAATCATTTTGGAAAAGCGTATGTCTTGATAGTGTTGTTCTGAGTCCATTGTCAAGCATACACTTTTCCATGTTGATTGTACACTCACAAATAGAAATGATGTTCGTCTGCAATACATTTCAGGAGATGACAAAAAGACATTAATTCTTAAAAAAGATTGTCAGCTCACTGTCACTAAACTGCAATTTGGAATTATCAAAATATCAGAGTGTTAGATATACCAAGAGTAGCTGATGATTCGGCTACTCAGTGCTTATTTCGTATTTTAAAACCGAAAAAGCACTGCATAGTCGAGCTATCGTATACTTCAAAGTGGACGTCTATAACTGCCTTCTCGAAACTTGAGAACTATCCATAAAGAATTTCTTTTTTTGCCAGCAAATCACATTCGGGAAATGAGTGATAATCAGAATATTTTGAGCTGATGATATTGGAAATAGTAATCGATAAACCAGTCATACATTTACATGCCATAATGGAAAATGTGCAGGTATATGTAAGAGAAGAATTAACATGAGACAATGGAAGACAATAGTCATAGGTACATAAAACCAAAGGAAGTGACGTCAGATAACAACTAGTAATCATATGACATTTTTTCGAGGAAAATAGTTTTCGACTTTAATGGTACAAGCACATAATGAAAGACAAAAACTAGATGAATAATAAATGAATCTACTACAGAATTCTTTATTTCGGTGAAAAACTAGTTGGGGTATCTCGACTTTCAAAAGGTCTTACCATTATTGAGTAAATAGTAAATCGATGAATATCAATTGAAGAGCAGGTTTATGAGGTTTACCATCGAAATGAAAACAATATATTATAAAATTCAGAAAGAATTAGCACTAGCTTATATTTTTTGGTTGAACATACAGTGAAAGGTCTTAAATATTTGGAGATCGATTGATATTAATTTGGAATAATTCGAATTTTTAATTTTTCATATCTTCATAATGAACTGAAACCGTTAGTCGTAAATTACGTCCATCTTTAAAAAAAAAAAATGAATGTATTGAAATCATTTATTGGCACTGAGAAACCGTGGCTAGCGAATATGAGTCGGTAAGTTCTAAAGAGGAAAGATTTATACTAATTAAAATAATAATAAATGAGCTACGTATAGGTTTAGATAGGTACAAACTTCGACCTCAACAGGTCGATCATGTATTTCACATAGAGCGATGAAAAGAAAACGGTTTTCATTCGATCATAGTAAAGCATAATATGTGATTACTTGGAAAAAGAGATGAAGTCATTTAATTGGCTTATATCGTGCTGAAACTCAATTTATTCAATCGAATTTATATCTCTTATTTCATAACATTACTTGTTACGGTCGGAAATGATGTACGTTCAACATTCTTCTCAGACCTCTTTGGAATAGGTCCTAGAACTGACGATAGCTAAGAAGAATGAGTAATCTGCAGTAAATATTGTCAATAAACCAGGAACATCTTACGAAGAATTGATTGCAAAACAAAAAACGTTGAAAGAATCATAAATTTTTATGTTTATATCAGGTGGAAAGCTTTGAATTATTTTTTTCGTACGTTTCGGGATTTTTGAGCCGATTGATAAATTTTCCTCAATGAAAAAACCTTGTGAATTTGGTAATTTTAATGATCCAAAGATTTCCTTAGTAAAGGTTATAGTTATTTAAAAAATACAGGTGATACTGTTCATACCGTCGGGTGATTATCCTATCAATTATCCTTGATTTTGCAATGAAAAAATTGAATAAAGTGCTATATAATACTAATTTTCAATCACAGGATCGATTCTTCTGAACTTTTTCCAGAAAATCATTCTTCATATTTGATTTCTTGAATTAAACAAGGAGGATCAATGTGTTCACTTTTGTAGACAATTATTTTCTATGGGAAGTGATTTTAGTTGTTATCAAACAACAGAAGATCACAACAATATATGAAAAAACTAAGTGGATTTATTTCAGACAAAATAACGGAACTATAAGCAAAAATGTCAAACAAGTTTAGGTATAGGTATTCAAAATAAAGCTATGAATATTTCGCTAGCAGTTTTAATTGATGTTTGAAATATGATTTTTGCGAATGTAATTACACCTAATCAACGATACAGTTTTGAAAAAGGAGGTCCCGTTGAATCTGAGACTTAGAACTACAAGTCAATTTGAGAGAATTCATAATTGAGAAAACCCTAAACCAAATTTAACTCAGAATGAACACAGCAAGAATTATTATTTGTCTATATACTTCAAGAGTATTTTCTAGATAGCATTCGGCTAAAACACAATCGTGAGTGAATTCCGGGACAGTCTATATGCGCAAAATATCGGAATGCAACAATTCTATCGCCATTCGCCATAATGTCGCATGGCACATACCATCCAAAATATATTCGATTCTTTAGGTGTCGTATATTCAATTCGGCATCTGAATTATTTCAGTTGTACATGCCTTTTGTTCGATCTTTTTCTCCATTTCATAAATAAATACATTTCGTCCGGCCGTTTAAAATAACTCAAACAAGAAATGCGCATAGTTCTACTCGTATCATTACGAGATAATCTTCGTTCCTAATTTAAGCGCTTAATCTCTTCGAATTTTGGAGATACGCGGACTTGAACTCGTAAAGCAGACGTGCTTTGAAATTTGAGAGGAAGATTACATCTGGGTTTTGGCACCAGGAAGGATTTTCATGGGAACCACGGAGAAACAACCTTCTGGATATGCGGGAAAAGAGGTTTCCGAAAACAAAACAGTGATTGCGTATAGTGATTCTTTCAAAATTATACTCAAGCGAAGAAACGTCTTTCTGATATTTAATTGGAAAAATTTCAATAATTTCGAAATTATCAATTATGGCTCATTCAATGTTCCACAATTGCACTGAGTATGTTAGTGTCTTACCGTCGCATCGATATCTCCGGTATAAACATATGGATCTACCTTTAAATTTTCGATAGAATACGCAAATAGACAAAACACAAGATGACCAATTCAATTCTCTGCATTATAATGGTGTATAATTCTTTGTTTAGTTATAGGAAAGCTATAATTACACGTCATTTAATAGTAATTAACTGGGAGACTTCAACGATGGTTCAAAACAGAATTCACATTTTCCAATTTTCGATCACATCTAAATCACCTAGTTTCGTATGTCCCTGTTCCTCAATAGTCTTTACGAATCGTAGGTTACAATTGCTCGTATGACTTCGAAGCGACTGGAGCTGTCAGTGCGAATTTTGGGCGAAGAAATTATGTAAGAAAAAAAGGGTTGACAACCGTGATAATTGACAAAATTTACCGTGTAAACATAATGGTAGTTTGTAGGTGGCGTCATAGAGTAACACATTCACAATTCATACATCACACATAAGATGAGTAGATCGGCGCGAAGAAAAACAAAACAACAGCACGTGTGTCCCGTGAGGAGTTGAACGTAAGCACGTGGTTGAGAAGCAAGAGTTCGGGTTCGACTAACGTAAGGTTAAGCCAACGTCTTTTAACTTCGCAAGCCCCTTCTATGAACTGATGCTACACTTGCCTATCTATTGCCTTATTAGATGATGTGCGCCATGCCTTTTACCATGTTATTTTATGAAATTATCTACCACCAATGGAGGGCCAGCGAGCGATCATCCCTGGTACCGCTATGGATTTTTCCGAATAATAGATGGCAGTATTTGAAGAATCCAAGAACTGGAGGTCTTAGAGAATAATATGTGTTCGAGAGCATTTTGAAAAATGACTGTTTTAATTTGAACCTTGTGATTAATAAGAAATAAGTCATGTTATCTGAAACATCAATCAGCGAATTACGTCATTTTTAAGTATAGCTAATAAACATATATAGTGTAGTCACTGTTATATGTGTTATAATATTCCATTCATGTCTAAATATGATATAAGCCTACCTCGTGTCCCTTTGGGTTAGATTAGGAGATTTTTTTTTTATTCTTTGCTTCCCTGCTTTCTTAAGGAAAAACTTGGGCTCACCTATTGGAGATGCAGCAGAATTTGACTTGAGCAAAGACACGAAATACACAATCAAAGGTTATGTGGAAATTCATGTCATGAGAGCACGCCGTAACATCTAAGAATAGCGTTTTCGCCCTATATTCAAATAAATTTAACGTAAAAAGTATTTTTACATTGCACGAGCGGATTTTAAAAACGGCCATCTAGACAATTCGATCCATCGATGGTTTGCACGTCTTGAAACTAGCTGTCGGCCCTAAAATCGATATTATTTTTCCGCTTATAGGTTTTATGACAACAATATTTCAATTGGGATTTCCCTTCAGCTTTCAAATATTCTTGTGGTGAAGCTAACGATATTGAATAAATTGAACGACAGGTAATATACTCAGCTGTGGATAGGATTCATTTTGAGAGAAAATGTTTAATTTTTCTTTCTAAGTTTCAAGTTGCTACCAAAATTAGTTATTCAGAAAGTCCTATAGTTATGGAAAAGGACTTAAAACCTTCGAGAAAATATTTCACATAATCCTCTGTGGATTGTACCTATTATATCGAAGATCCTTAATTATATTTTGTCAATACGTGAAGATTAAAGAAATGTTCATAAAAAACTGAGAAAAGCAAAATCATAAAGTGAAATGGTTTTCCGCTTTTGTTCAGATTCGTGTTCAGTGAATTTTTTCAAGAAACTTCGCATTTACATTTTTGCTTCAATATATTTATTTCGATGTTTTGAATATAAATCCCAAATTTAAAATTTCTAGGTCTGCGACATGATATAGAAACCTAGCCTAACGTGACTCCAGAACAATTTTCTTCAAAATACGAAAAAACACAATTGGTAATATGCTTGCAAGTTTCAAAATTTCCCCTGTCAGTTTATGCCATTATGAATATATTAGCAATGGAAGAAAAACCTTCTGCATTTGAATTTGTTACTTCGGATGAAATCAATTCTCTCTTTTGAAATTTCAAATTTTTTGAGGTGAAATGCCTCCTGTGTCTTCTTACCATGATATCGACACTCTACGAGAATTGAATCCTTCAATAAACTTCCCACATTGGCATTTCTTCCCCCCACTCTGCAAATAATCGAAAAACATAGAAATAAATTAGTTCGTTCTCCGGAAAATATTCAGTGGCTCAGAGGGTTATTGGATAAAAAAAATTAATAACCTACTTTTCGTATAAATGATACATAGCTGGATATTTGGATAATTAACTATCGATAAACTCAATAAACACAAAATCTGGCCGATAGGCTACAAGATTTCAACATGTTTTCTAGCAAAATTGTGTTATACCATACAATTCTCACGAAATTGCAACCGATTTTTAAATTTTAGTTTGATCGAATTGATATTTTCTCATTTATTGAGAGAACAAACATTCACATCAGTATAAATAAATAACTCCAAAACCACCAAACAAATTTTGCCCTTTACGAACCCATACCTACATATATAAAATTCTAATCTTCCCTGAAATTTTTCAGAGTCTAGCACATTACTTTCGAGAGTTGTCGAGAACATTCTCATCCCAAAATTCAAAAACGACAGACCTTTGGATTAAATGAATGAAAGAAAGAGTTAGGTATAAAAAAATCATTTATTCTAGGGTTTAGGATACCACTAACTATCCAGGAGTTCTTTTTTGATAAAAGATCCAAAACTCCTTTCCAAATATTCTGATTTGGATAAAAAATTAGAAGTTTTAGTTTTGATGGCAACATGTTGTTACCATCATCATTGTCGAAATGGAGACAACCGGAAGTAAATATTCGGTAGATAAGGATGCAAATTTTCAATCTTTCGCGTAGACATTTTCCTGATAATAACAAATTTTGAATTCTGTAGATGGATAGATCCTCCTTGTACGGTAATGCTATTCATAAATTTAAATATACAGGGTGTTCCTATATTGGAGGAACAAAGGAAAATGACAAATTCCTAGGATAATTTCAAGAAAAGAAAGTCCTAAAAACATGCAAACGCTTTATTTTCAAGATACAGGGTGTTTCTTGTATTCTTATTTTTTGTGAAGATTATACTAGTCTATAGAATCTTTTCAAATCTTCGCTACAGATTTTAGTAAATAAGTACCAAAACTGATAATTGAGTTATTCATCACATCAGCTTACCAAGTGGATCTTCATAATAATTTTGATATGAGGATTACCCGAGAACTTTTATCTCGAAATCAGATACGATAACACTGCAAGAAACTAAACAATGTAGTATGTACTGTACCAAAGTTTCTTTTTACATTTTGATCCAACAAAACAAAATTCTAGAGGAAAGAATTGGGCAGTACTCCAGAAAAAATATCACCCTGAAGATTTGCATTCAAAATTAGTATATCATATGATCAAATCCTTATATTAAAATATCTATGCCAAATTTAAGTTGAATATCTTGCAAAGAGAATGTGCTATGAGAGAAAAACTGGAAAAAATGAAACTTCAACACCTTGTATCTTGAGAACAAAGCCTTTGTGGGTCCATGTTTATACGACTTTCTTTCCTTGAAATAATCCGAGGTAACTATTATTTTCTTTTATACCTCCAATTTAGCAACACCCTGTACAAAAATTGAGAAACCAAATTGAAATAAGAGGGAACTTTCAAAGACGCTTAGAAAATTGCATTAGTACGATGATAATATCTACTAATTTCCTAATTACGATCAAAAACTTCTACTCCTATTAGGAGTTAAAAGAAATGTTTATGAACATTGAGGTAAAGGTAGTATTCTAAATGAAATCAACACAATACTGTCGAAAAAAAAATCGAACCTTTTTACCATTTCATTCAACAGTCTACTTGGTACGAAAGAGAGTATTAAAATATTAATTTGATCCTTCAAATCAATCAATACGCTTCTCACATTATATGTTTTGCTGCGGAGCAATTAACACTATCAGGTGGTGGTAATAGACAGAAAATTCCTGTAATTTGTACCAGAAAAGCTCCGCTTCTCGTAAAAATATCTTTGTATTCTGCCTAGGGGCGTTTTCCGAATAGCATAGAGATCATTATGGACATTCCGAACCGGTGCTGTCAAACAATTCAACAGAAATAATGAGTCTAGTCCAGTCGCGACTTATTGAAACTGAAAATATAATTAGTTTGATCGGGAGGAATGATATGTATATGCGACCTCAACTATTTGTTTGAATAGAAGAAAACATTCATCCGTAACCGACTAGATGAAGTTCTTCGAGAATTATTCCAAAGTGGATGGACATATTCGACTTATAACTCTTACCACACTGACAGGACAGTATCCAGAACACAAAATTATTATTGGGAATCGAGTATTCTCCAGATATTCATATTATGTTTCCTGAGTGCCTGAAGAAATGAATTCATTTCCAATATTAGGTACCACGACAAAAAAAATTATTTCATTTAAATTAGACAATTTTTTTAGCCATTCATATGCTGACTGATTACTCAAGTTGTCAGCTTCCAATGCTTCACATATTCTTCGAAACATTTTTACCTTTTGTTGTTATTCATGGTTGTTGAATGAACTCTCTCTGTGTAATAAAAAATAATTTTGGTCGTAATAGTTATTTATAATACAAGTGCAGAAGGCATTGATATTCTTCCACGAGTTCAAAATTCAAAAACGAGCCACGAAGTGGCGAGTTTTGGAATGAACGAGTGGTAGAATGAGCCTTCTGTACGAGTATTATACATTATTTTCTCTAATTCATTGCATTTTCATTGAAATTAATGAAATATTTCCATAAATATAATTTAGTGCTTTTAGCATTGAAAAATGTTGGTTGGCAGAACTGATTTCTTTAAGGCAAATTGATGAATTGACAGATAAAGCCGTGGCGGAAAGTTCGGAGTGCCAACATAGAATAATAAAATATAACCATGAAAACTGTGCGTTTCTGATATATTCTCGCACGATTTTGTTCTACAAGATGTGGAAGAATGAAAGGAATAACCACAGAATTAGAGAAAATAACTTTCTCTATTTAAGTATCGTAATGAGTTCATTAAGGTACTAAAAACAGTGCTGTAATGAACTCATTACAGCTGCCTATTTTAAAATATATTCTTCGTTTTGGGGTTGTCTATACAGACCGATTCTATCAAATTTCAACTAACTACAATAATTGTCAATATGAGTAATACCTATAATTTGGATATAGTGAAATGATTCGCAACATTATTCGTAATTTCTCTTGATTCTGGTTGTGTTAAATCGATTTCGTCACACATAAATCACGAATTCAATGCGTAATTATAAAATATATCAAAATTCGAAACGTACCAGTCAAATTCAAATTCCGTAATCTGTCAATTTTCGTAACAGCCACACTAACTGCCAAAATACAATACAAAAGTCACTAGGATGTATAATCTCAATCTTGCATTCAATTCCCTCAATATTTCACAAAATTTGACTGAAATAGAGAAAATATCGTCTATACTCGTTGCAGAAGGCAATTCCAACACTCATGCGTTCGAAACACGAATTTCGCATTCGTGTTGGAATAGGAGCCAATTTTGCAACTTGTTTTAGAATATACTATTTCTCAACAACATTGGTTAAGTGTCTGTCTGTGTGTGTTCGTAAACCCATGTAACAGTCTCAACTTCTAGAATTCTTCTCCAATTTTGACGGAAATTTGTTTGAGTGTTCAGTTTGGGCTGTAAATGATTCTATGGAAATTTCAACATTTCAAGATATAGGATACGCATAAAGAATGAGCAAACGTCAAATTCTCACTCGTCCGATGTTTGTTCATATTGGGCCGAAAGTAAATCCAAAGAAATTTCAGGCCCTTCCAGATTAGCATACATGAAATACTGATATACCCAAATCTAGCATGCTGTTTGTTCGAGTTTCAATTGAATTCGTTTTGTAAGATCGGGTTGAAAGTGATTTCATAAAATACCTTCAAATGGTATGGCTTTTCATGAAATTTTGAATATACCGACATACAATTTATGTTTTCCACAAAAAATAGACACCATATAATCGATTCATCAGACGACATACAGATCTTCATGTAGGATCTATATTATGACCACAATAAGTTCAAAGGTATATTCAGAATTTTGTAATTTTTTCATTTGCTTAATTGTATGAATAGGAACGCTACCAAAAGGATGTATGGGTACTTTAATATTCCTCATAAGTTACTGAACATACTAGGACATTTTATTGGAGCATTAAAACCTATCATGATGTTTCTGAAAGAATAAAAACTATTTCAGATTAATCTTTGTTCAAAAAACTATACCTCCAATTTCAATCGACTATGAACCATATTCGATATTAGAATTTGAAATGTACCTATTGCAAGAATAAAATTTAGAATATGGTTTTTATAGGTTGAATATCTTCTTTTCTGATGTTCTTATGACTCATTCATTTTGTTAATTGTGATATAAATATCTATAATAATAGATATTTATTTTCGAAATTGCGACAAATAAGATATTTCTGACATCACCTTATTAGGTGATGTCAGAAATAACTTGAATGAATTGCAATCTTCTCAGAAAAATCCTAGAATCTTCAGGCGATTATGCGAGTTCAGAACAATTCCTTTCATTTATTTTTTTATGCACTAAGCAGAAACGGCCTGAACATATCTTATATAAAATTTATGCCAACTGAAACATTTTGAAATTAAGATAAGGCAGTTCTAATCTAATTTCATTTTATAGTTTCCAAGATTAACAGAACTTAACTTACCTCTGAATAATAGGAATAATATGTTAATTGATTAGTTTATAAACAATTCTTGCTTTGTTTATTATAGATATGGATTCATTCATTTATGAAGTTCAGTGGTAAGTGTTAATTTGATGAGAATTTATCGGAATTTCCAAAGTATCACATTGTTTCGATATTTTCCGTATTGGAAAACATAATTCTTTGATCGAATGAGATATGTGTTTATTCTCGGAATCATTGAGTCTGCTTCCTAGGTAAAAATTTTTGTTATTAAGAAGGTCGATCTTTATTAAAAACCAAATTATACAGATAGTAATTAGAATGACTTCATGTGAACTGAAAAGTGGGGTCCAACACGGTGTCTGAAACCTTTTAGAGGGGGGTGGAACTTGGGCGTGCAGCTTTATAATAAATCTTCGGAAATTTTGTTATTTACTTCGACGGACTCTTAGCACGAGATATTTTCCCCTATAACGTTATGGCAGAGGAGGATTCGATCCATTTTATAATTTCGTTTACCATTCGTTTAGATAAAAAAAATCAGCAAATTTTTAAATCGCAATCTAAGGGATAAAATTTTTTAATGTATTTATATTTCCAATGTTAAACCATATGGCACCTTCGAAAAATTGAATATCACAATACTCCCAAAACATTGGATTTTGTTTTATAATTCAATTTTGTGACTAAAAAATACTAAGTAATTTCAAAGAAAATATTTATTCAAAATTCACGGTTTCTCTAATAAAAATGCAACAGATTAGACCCTCTCTTCATTTATTTTGGCAATAACTCATTTTCCTTCCTGACTGAAATATCTATTGAAAGAAAGATGATTAAAATGAAGTTTCCTAACACAATAGTAAAGAACACTAGTTTCTGCTCATCGGAAAAATGACGGTATATTAGGCCAATTGAAAAGTCTCCGGTCTGAGGCTGAGATGGCGGTCCTAAATTATTGAATCCATATGAATTTTAGTTAGTACCAACCTTCAAACGATACGTGTCAAAATTTGACAGCAGTCCGACCATTAGTTTGTGAGATATTGCGATGCTACTTTTGTTATTTGAAAAAAGATGGAAAAAAATGTGCAGATAAAATATTGCTTCTTGATACTGAAAAATACAGTTGAAGCAAAATCTTGGCATTATGAATAGTTTCCGGGGTCTGCACCAGGAAAATTAGGCATCATTGATTGGAATGCTAAGTTTAAACGTGGGTGGCAAACGCAGTGGACGCCCAAAAGAAGATGTCATCGACGAAAAAATCAAAAAAGTTCACAAAATAATTTTGAATGACCGTAGAGTGAAGTTGATCGAGATAGCAGACATTGTGAAGATATCATCTGAACGTGTACATCATATCATTCACGAATATTTGTACATGAGAAAGCTGTGTGCAAAATGAGTGCCGCGCAAGCTCATAATCGATCAAAAGCAACAACGTGTTAATGATTCTGAGCAATGTTTGAAGCTGTTCAAATGCAATAAACCTGAATTTTTGCGTCGATATGTGACAATGGATGAAACATGGTTCCGTCATTTCACTCCTGAGTCCACAAGACATTCAGTTGAGCAGACTGCACACGATGAACCGCATCCAAAGCGAGGAAAAACACAACAGTCAGCTGGCAAGGTTATGGCATCAGTATTCTGGGATGCGCAGGGTATAATATTCATTGATTACCCCCAAAAGGGCCAGACCATCAACAACGATTATTAAATAGTGTTATTGGATCGTTGAGTTCAAAGGATGAAATCCTTGAAAAACGGCCCCATGAAACTGAGGCCTATTTTGAAGCGAAAGACAAATCGTACTACAAAAATGGTATCGAAAAGTTGGAAGTTCGCTATAATCGCTGGATTGCCCTCGAAGGCTACTATGTTGAATAATAAAATCGATTTTTGCCAAAAAAAAAATGTTACACTGGGGACTTTTTAATTGGCCTGTTAAATCGCGGAAAATTTACGAAACCGCTCATTCAAGATTCATTGAATGGAAGATGAAATAGGCATGCATGTTATTATCTAATAATGATGTGGACATATCAAAATAAGTACACCAAACTAAAATAATTCCATACAAAGTGATATTTTGTGACCGAAGATGAAATGTCAATCGTTTGAAAAAAATAGATATTATTCGTTTCTCTACGTTTATTTTACGAGAATTTCGTATTGCTTAGTTGTAAGCACCTTGATTGTTTTAGTTTGAAGCTTTAAACATGGATCGAGACAAATTTCCTAATTGAAGATTTTAGTAAGGTTAGATTGAAATTTTGAATCACGATCAATCTGTGAATTTAGCCACATGATTCTTGGAACATTTCTGATTGATACGTGAATCTATCGACTTTTTTTTCACGTTTACATATTCAGCAAACTCTTTCCAACGAGCTACAATCAATATTTCGCAATGGAATTGTATTTTATCAATATAATTAATGCATTCCAAATCTTCTGTGTTTTCTCACAAGATCAGATAGGGTAAATGCACTGGTTAGCCGACCGGCACTGGTTCTCGACCATTCCGTGATTTGAAATAAAATAATAATAAAAATATATCATGTAGTGCAAAATATTTTCGCGGTACGTGTTCTCAACCATTCTACCCTTCCAAGATAGTTTGCATAGTAGTGGTATAGGTCAAAGTTTTCGCGCTAAAAATCAGTTTATAATCGTCTATCATAGAAAAAGGTTCTTTCTCGTCCTCTTTTAGCAAAGTGCTTTGTGATATGTGACCAGAAAATAGTAATTATTTCTTATTTTAAATGAATTAGGTGTGTATATTTTGTTCCATATCAACTATAAGATATATTTTCGAGTGTATTTCAATCAAAAAGCAAATAAATGTATATTTTTTTGTTCAATATTCGGCGGTCGCGAACTGGTATTGGAAAATTTGTATCTTTTATTTCTCGACCAAAGTGGTCGAGAACCAATATGTTACTTCAATAATTGTTTATTTCAACTGATATATTTCTGTTGGATCATTCTCGTTTTTTTTCGATTCATTGATTCATTTATATATCTACTTTCTGAATATTAGTTTGCTACCACCGAATTAACGTTGAAACACTTATTTTTACCATTTATTTATTCGCGGTCGAGAACCAATTTGATTGTACTTAATTCTCGACCACTGGTGTTTTATATTTTATTTACTCATTAGTTTCTAAATAGATATTAAGAGCAAAATAACCAAATAATGTTGTATGAGTTGCTATTTTGAAATATTTATAGAAAGTGGAAACTTTTACAAAATAATTTTTTTTTACGTTCCGAGTGTTTCTTACTTGATTACCTCATCTGAAACCCATCTGAGTGATAGGTAGTGATGTCGATGGTACGGTACGAAAGTAAGAACTAATCACCCAACTCGCTCTAAAGTTTTTTATAAAATTTTTAAATGGAGCGGCCACTATTATTAGTGGTCAAAAACTAACACAAAAATGATCGAGAACTCTGCGGCGTGGTCGAGAACCGAAGGTTATTGAGATTTTCTATAAATTTTCACATTTCAAAGGTTAAATGCGGAAAGAACGCTTAAAATTATATGACAAATCATTTAAAACTCGACAAAGAATCGATGAACACCATCACCATTAAAATTTGATAAGTTTATGTGTGAAAAAATCGTGCTCGAAATCGATGTTTCTGTTAACTAGTCGAGAACCAGTGCATTTACCCTAATTCCAATCTTGTAATTGAGAAAGTCATAATTTCTTATCCAATTTATCGAACGGTTCATTAGGGCCATCGAGGTCATAAACTTATGACACCGCCGTCAAAAAATATATCGATCGAAGGAGAACCACTAATTACCGAAGGGCTGAAGCAGAGATCAGAGATAATAGAGATGGTCGGAATTTGATGAAGAAAGTTTCCCACACCAAACAACGTCGGTGTGCTCCAGTTAGGACTTTTTCCTTGGTGGAATGAGAGCGCATTCCATACCGCACCAAGGCGACTTGGATAGATACGGTACGGACCCGGAGTACTCCGGTACCGTCTAGGGCGGGGAGATGAGCGTAATATCTCGTCCGGTTGTGGCGCGGATAGCGTAGCCGCATTTCAGCGTGGTCCAGTCGACCATCCACCCGCACTAGACAAAACCTGTTATTACCAACAGCTCGCTTGGTCATTGTCCGCAAACAGTGGCGCAGATGGTTCGCCAACACGACGAAATTCATTCAACGGATAAAAATTAGGGCTGGGACTCTTTCCCCTTTTTTGTATTCGAATATTCATTCTTGAATTTATTCGAATAATTCATTCAAACAAATATTCATGCTTGATTATTCATGAATATTCAACTATTCATTGATTATTCAATGAGTATTCAGTGATTATTCAATGAAGATTCAGTTAATATTCAGTAATTATTCAATATATAATCAAGGGGGTCATGACCCTCCCAAAATGGAACCACCTAACACTTAATATGCGTTTAAAGTAGACAAGGTACAATAATGAATCAATAACAATATTAGTTGTGAATTACAAACTTCACATCTTTTCCGTCGAAGTGTACAAAAATTACTCAATTGGTACACAAACGTGTAACTTCATAAATATGACAGATTATTTAAAAGAATTTATATCTGAACGAGTTCCCATCTTCATAATAGATAAGAATACAAATAAGGGTTACATACAAATGAATGAATCGTTCGTATCAATAGGTTTATAATCCCCGTCCCTAAAGAACGTGTTTCAACTGAAATTGCAGATGTAATTTCGGCTGTACCTATATCTGTTACTGTCGGCACGTATGAATGTTTGAAGATTTTATTACCCTTGTTGTTGCTGTTATTGGTAAAGAAAGCGCAAATTTTTCTGAAATTTTTTTCGAGATTTAAATAGGAAAAAGAACAGGCAAAATATGTTTCATGTTTCAAAACTGAAATTACAGAAGTATTTACGGCTGTAACTGTTACTGTCGTCTCATTTGAATGAAAATAAAAAAAAGACAAATGGCAATTTCAATTGTAATTGCCACTTGTCTTTTTTTTATTTTATTTTTGATTTTTATATTAATTTCTATCTAAATGGATGAAACCCTAATAAGTGAATAAATCTATGTTTATCTATGTATATCATCCACATCAATTTCATCAAAACAAATATCCAACTACTCACTGATTAGAAAACTATTCACTGAATAATTAGTGAACACTCGAATATTCACTGATTATTCATGAATAGAAAAGTAGTCATTGAATATTCAACTATTCAGTGAATACCCGACTATTCACTGAAAATTCGACTATGCAGTGAATATTCATGAATAATCGAATAATGCAAAACGCAATTATTCGAATAAATATTCAATGAATATTCGAATATTCAAATCATTCATTCATGATTCCCAGCCCTAATAAAAATTCGATTTCATCAGTCTATAAGGACCAGCCTGTATGTTTTTCTTCACTTCAAACAGAAAATACAATTATTTCCTCATTTTGAAGAAACAAGAAGTAAAGTGCAAAAAATAATGTAAACAGATCTCTGTCTTTAATCATATCTTGTTGGTCTTTTGATCAACAACGTCACCGTTAAAGAGAAAACTTGAGGTGCTGCTGGTCATAATATAAGGAATAAAAGGTTAAAATTTTAGACAGAAGGAAACTGTCTCACTCGTACTCGAGTATGACGTCATACGTTCCAGTGAAATTCAAATATTTACTTAGGAAATCTCGCTGAAAACTACTCTCCCTCGGGAAAAAGAGAAATGAATGAATGAGATGTAAAAAATGCAATAGGAACAATAAAAATGGCCAGGACATAGTTTCTCCATCAGACTGGATTTATAAACTTGACGTTGACGTTTGCATGTTGACCATTTGAGATATTCTATGCTGCGAACGGACAATAAGAATTTTAGCTGCAACATCAACTGCGAATGGCAACTTCTACTTTATAAATCCAGGGTTGTTGTTTTGACTCGAGTATGACCTTTGAATTCTCATATCACGTTGCTGGCAATCAAATACTCTCCTAGTTTTCTGCCAGCCTAAATTTTCTATGATTTGCAATGGTCCTCGAGTATTCATAAAACACAAATTACGGGAATCAAATGTTGAAGACTCCAAAAACAATGATCTTGGTTCTAGGTAATAACAGGGTAAGTTGGATTTGACAAGTTAACATTCGAACAAAAACACATTTACATGCAAGGTACCGGCAATGAGGAAATTAGGAATAAGAGAGCCTGGTCCTCCTTGACTAATTATATACCATCAGCGAACCTCTCCAGTGACGGGATGATGAAGAAATCTATCATCGAAAAAACATTAGAGGGAATGAGGAGACCAACACAATTTCCAGAAAAGGAGCACACACTCCTTCCATCGGCTCGAAACCTTTCTGTGGTGTATACGAATGTACCTACAACAAAAAGTTTCAGGAAAAGGAGGTAACCGAAAGAAAAAAGCTCTGGCGGAATCTTGCTGGTTTGGATCACTCCAAAAAGTTTCTTCGAAACTTTGACCATTGATTTGATTGATTTGATATTGTGATCGTAAACTTCATAAATGTATGTACATAGGCGAAAAAATTATTGAAGTCTAGTGATAAAATAAGAAGTTAATTTCGAAAAAATTAAGAAAAACTTTTTTGGGAACAGATTTAATTTCCAGTGTATCATAATGCCGAAGGAAAGTTACGCCAATGGTATCGGTACTTTATTTGCTCCGCGCTATGCTTTGCTTGCGCGTATCGTATTGCCCATGTGACCTAAATGGAGCACGCCCAAACTCCATCCGATAAACTTTTCACTCCTAAATTGTTACATTTCTTTCAGATTAAGATTCCATAACCGATATCAACGGCCGATCGTTAGATTTCTAATTCACATATAATACGAACTGAACCCAGAACAAAATCCATCCTCCCACTAACGGTTCAGTGAAGAAATCTTAACGAGCACCATTAAAAATTTCGAATCAAGGATCCAGATATGTTTCTGTTCGACCGACAGAAAAAGTGAATCGAAAAACGGACCCGCTTTTATTGGACCTCATTAGCTCTGATATTCATATTTTTGAACATTTTTCTCGAGTCATCTTCATCCATGTTCTTTCGACAGGGCTTGTCTATTCTCATAGAAAATTTTAAAAATTATAAAAAGTTGGTCACAGATCTATTATTCCAGAAGGCCAACAAAAAATTCTAGGAAAGAACTAACTTGGCGTAAGAAGCTTTTGAGCTTTCATCATTCACGCACCTATTGGGTCCTTGAAGTACAAAAAACTGTACACCTAAATATAAACTCCTAAAATATCAAGCTTCAATTCAAAATTGAAACCAGATTGGATCTATAATTACGAAAATTTTGGTTATTTCTTTTCCAATATTCTCCTTGGATTTTCCATGGTTCTTGTAATGTGATCAGCTTGAAATTTTGCCGGAACTTGAAGTTATTATTTCATATCAAGCCCCAATTCCGTCGGATGTGTGGTCACTGAAATATTTGATCATTTTTTTCGGATTTCCCCTTCAATTTTTCCTGGTTATAGTAACAACAATATGGAACTTAGAAGCTTAACATTGTCCTTTAATATTTCCTTTCAATCGAATTGATAGTTTGATATTATCAGGAAGACACCATTTCAAACGGATATACTTATTTACAAAACCCAGTTAACAAATATGTTAATATATGTTAAAAATTATTATCTGATCAAGAAGCCAGTTAATGCTTTATTATACTCAGCGTCCCTCAGCCCTTAAAATTAGAACGGAATGATCAATCTTCTGAAAACATTTGGAATCAGACATCTTTCTGTCATCTATGTTCAACTTTTTCCAGGAAAAAGCAAAGGTGTTGTCTTCCGTTGGTACCTTTCAGAGGAAAGGAAGTCACTCCTTCGCTCTGATGGTGCCAGCAGAAGATGACATTCCAGTACCATCACCAATAATGATTTCCAATATCCTACTGGTCGATGGAATTCCGCAAATGTTTGAGGAAACATCAAAAAAGCCCAAGAAATGATTTTGAGCGATCTTAAATCACAGTTGCGTGAGATAGTGTTGGAGTTGAAGATATCAGAAGGCAGTGTATTCGAAATTTTGTGTCCATGAGATAGCTTTACTCCAAATAGGTACCTCGCTTCAAAATCGCTTATCAAAAGCTACAACGCATAATGTGACAGTGATAAAACATGGATTCATCTTCATCACTTCCTCAGTCAAACATATCGTCAGATGAGTGGAAAACAGTCGGTCAAAGCCATCCAAAGCGACAAAAATTTCAAACATCAGCTCTCAAAGTAATGGCAGAGACTATCTCGACAAAAGTGAAACCATCAACTGTGGCATGACGTTAAAAATTAATTAAAAACATTCTCAAATACAAAAAATCTCCTTCACGAAGACGATGCTTTTTATCACAAATCGATGAAGACTATGGTCGAATTGAAAGAATTAGGCTTCCAATTTTTTGTTCTTCAGATCTGGTCCACCAGTGATTACAGGTTTTTGCAGACTTCAAAAGAATGCTCCAGAAAAAAAGTTGATTGCCGAGGTTGATACATAATTCGAAAACAAATGAATATTTCTACTTAAAAGATACTGAAAAGTCAGATGAGCTTTTGGAGTTCATGTTTCACTATTATAGGTAACTATAAATGTGTATTTACTTCGAAATTGATTATAGCGTCTGTGTAATACATAAAAGGTAAATAGTTTGTTGGCGTGCAGACAAACTTTCGATTCTGGAAAAAATACCTCCCCAAGCGGGACTCGGTAGCTCAGTGGCTAGAGCAACGAACTAGTGATTCGGAGGTTGCGGGTTCAAGTCCCGCTCGGGGAGGTACTTTTCCAGAATTGAAATTTTGTCTGCAAGCCAACAAACTATTTTCCTTATGTGTATTTACTGTTTAGGCCCAGAACTTATAGAGTGAAGTGTTATTTTTTTCGTTGGTGCTTCATATATGAGATTCCATCTGAGAGACCGACAAAAAAATATCACTTTCAACCTCTGTTTCAAGATGAAGACTAATTATCATTGTGGATCTCAATGCTAGAAGTTAGGGTATGTCTTCAGTTGGTACCTTAAGATGACAGAATAATTTATCTCTCACTCTCAAGGCACCATCAGATGATATGCCCATTTCAACATTAATACAGAATAATTTCGTCTATTAGGTATTCTGTACGTTACTGAAGAGAGAAAAGTAGAAATCATGATTGGGTAAACTCATTCTTCTCATTGGTATTTTTTTCGTTAAGGAGTCATTTTTTTCTCTTGACGAATAAGGTACCTTCAGAAGGCTGAGTGCTTTCTTCAAGTATTCTTTCTCTTGCAAGAATTTATGGTTCAAATGACAGTTTTATCGCTAATAAAATTCTGTAAGTATTTATCAAATCAGTAAAAAACAATAACGTTATTACACATTTGAAGTGATGGTTTGATGAAAGAATGGGTTGCCTTGTATTTCAATAACTTTTCATGTAAGACTTACAATTAGACTAAAAAAAGATACCGATTACCGAACTTGTGTTGAATTTTACATCCAGAAATACTTCCTGAGTTAGGTATTCCTCTAAGACAAGAACAATTTGCAATGGCGAGTTCATTCGGTTGTTAAACTATATTCACCCGAAGGAACTCTCTGTTCAAAGTTTTTTTGTCTCCCAACAAAAACAAGAGCTTTTCAAATTATTTGGCAGTCTAATATTCCTACAGTAAATTTTTGACCATGTGTTGGCCAAATTGTTTTGTAGATTCAAATTTCCATTCTTTTGAAGAAGTTTTCCAAAGAAGTTTGGTTACTCATAATAGGATTGTGATATATAAGGTTGTTACATATAATGGATATTCCTCTTGGGAGGGGGATATATCCCCCTTATCCCCCCTTGGGTACGCCTCTGTTTGGTGATTCAATATTTTTCCGTTGTAGTGAATTCATTAGAATAGTTTTTGGTTTCCAGAAAGGCCTATTTGAATTGATACTTCAAAACAATCGAAATTTCGAGTAATTTGAAAAATTCTACAAAATACAAATCTGAACACATTCACTATACCTAATATTATAAGAATATTTTAACCTTCATACTCATACAAAATATAGAGGTATTTGTTTATTTTTTTTCTGCTCCTGCTAGACCTATTGAATATTTCTCCTCGAATGTATCAATCAAAATATGAATCTCAATGAGATGGCGAAAAAATGACCGAACACTAAACGGAGGTATTCTATAGCACGTTCAAAGTGCACCGAGCTTTCACTAGCGGCATCTTGCGGCGATAAGCTGAGCTTTGCAAAGATTTCTATTAGTCGTATTTGATACCCTTACCCACAGAGTAGAACCCTGACGTAAGCTACGAAAGCTGTATCTGTAATAGGTTAGGAATCAGATTTGTACAGGTATTTTGGAAAATACCTGAATAATTCGAACTTTTGATGATAGATGGCTGCACTATATGAAGCAGCCTCGATTATATTCAGGTATCCTTATTGCATAAAAAATCATAATTGGTTGAATTTTATTTTCTATTATAGTTTCATGAAATAACGAGGCCGATATTTTTAATTTCTAATTAACCTTTTTTAATTTTTTTTACAACAAAAAGTTTCAATTGATTGTAATACGAATTTCACTCAATGAAATTGTATACGAACGAATATTTCATATTTTTCCAGTTATTTTGTCTTTGAAGTTTATAGGTGAACCTTTTGAAGTACTCTAGGATATAAATTAAAATTCAATGGATTTATAAATCAAATAACCGTTTTATGGTGAACTATTCTATTGATATCGCTAAAAACAGCAGTATTCGAATTTGGAGGGCATCTATACATAATTTATATTGAAATATGATAAAAAAAATATTCAATTTGAAGTAATCTATAAATTAAATTAGTATACATAGTTACAAAAATATTCAATTTCAAGGAATTTATAAATCAAATGAGGCTTTCATGTGGCATCATTTTATTGATATACAAAAAAAACACAGTATTTGAAGTCCGATTTATATAGAGGAAATCGGAAATTAGCATATTTTTTAACTGGTAAGTTTATTGTATACCTATTTTCGAATGATTGCAATGCAGAAATCATTTTTTATCTGTTCGAGTGGATAGCATAACCAGAACCATAGAAAATTGAGGGGGAATATTGAAAACCAAAAACCTAATATTTAGATTATCATTTCGATTCGAAATACATGACAGTAGTTCTAGTTCAATATCATTTCTATGTTTACAATATTTTCATCGATAGTCTAATTCACCATATAAGTATTATTCCCCTCGGAACTGAACTTCTCAAGTCAACAGCAACACAAATTTACAACTTTCTGGGAATCTATCGCAAGTTCAAGTTTTATTAGGTTAGGAGCCGTCAATACCGAAAAGTTGGTACCTTTCGTTAGAATGGGTGTGCCATGTATAATTTCTTCAAAATTTTCGGATAGTACCATCTAGCATTATTGAGGTTTTGGAATGAAGAGAAGTCTGAAGCCCTCCACTTCTTGAAAAGCCATAAAAGTGTCCCTACTTAACATAAAAACGGCCATCTTCAATGATTCAACACCTCATCAAGAAGGGTGACATATTTGCTCACGAAATAAAAAACACTCAGTATAAAAATGAAACGGAATAGATGTTGATCAAAAGAATATTTGCCGTAGCCACGTTTGTTAGAATATACCGAATTGAAGAACTCCATCCCCCGTGAAACGGAACTACTTAATTCTGCATAGCTTAACATCACATTAGTTTACATAAACTTGGTATAATTTCCAAATAAGCGAAGCGTACTGAAATGAACATGAATACGAGGACGAGCTTCAGGTCTACGGCAAAGAGAATGGAGTCGGCTGCTTTGACTTCCTCCAGGCTCGAAGAGGTTTTCGAGTGTCCTCCAGAAGCTTTGCTAGCACCGCCGATCTAATTGGACGCCACCCTGTACTATACGAAACAATCGGGCCGATATTACATCCCTGTCTCTCCTACTTCTTCTACGACAGAGATGTATTAGGACAATTTTTTCTGTTCCCTAATCATAATATACATAAATAAATTTTGATAATACCATTAAGTTTTACAATTAATCATTCGTATATGGTGTTCCCATCTGCTTGCAGGAATATAAAAGCAATACCAGGCATCTAGCTGATCAGCTTTATCGGAAAGCCAAACATGAATGCGGTAAATTTTAATATCAAAATAAAGAGTCATGAAGAGAGTTCAGGAAAGTGGAAATCAGAGTAGGTATCTACTTCATTTTTTCACATTTTCATAACTTTCGTGTTTATTAAGTTCCTTTTTGAAATGAGAAACTCTCAGTTTACCTTCATTCTATTGAAATTGTAGTTATCCAACTCTATAATCAACAGAACTTTTACAAATGTTCAAAGAACGTTTCGTCAACGACTTTTTCATCTTCACCTTTCTCGATATACATACATACATTATGTAGATTAGAGTATGGTTATAAAAACTTCAATAACGACATCAATTCTACTAAAAGTTGAAGGCACGAAATATATACCTAAACATTTACCTATGTCCTGCTTCGTTAATTTTCTTACGGAAATACGCTGAAAATATATGAACAGATTAATTCCTTCCCACACTTTGCCTTCCCAAAATGTCGCAGATATATTATATTATGAGGAGTTGAAATTATTCAGTATATATAATTATTTTCTGTTCAATATTTCAATACTTCCATCACTATTGCAGTTTCAAAATCTTATTCCACAATTCAATTGAATTTCAAAGAATTATACCGGTCAACAATAGATTTTTGTACCAGATGTATGTCAGCCACCAATTTTCCAAGAAAAGCTGGGATATATAGTTTTCCAAGAAAATTTCATTCCTCACAAAGTATTGTATTGGCAAAAAAAAAATCTGAACGATTGTAAAATACCTGGAAATAACACTTTGTTCTCGCTAATCCGCCAACCTACATCAAAAATGTTACTCCATGGATCTACATATGTTTATTATTGTTGTAGTAAATTCTCAAGAGGTTTGTCGTTTCGTTATAATCCGATTTCACGAGAATTCTTTTCCACGAATTGTGATTTTCTAGGGAAAACAGAGGAATAACATTGTACTTATAGATTTCATGAAAATAATATCCGATTTCTGTTCCAAAGATAGACTATTGTATAAGTGGATCGGTCAAGTGGAGACATATTTTTCATATTCTTACTAGATGAGAGATGTTTGTGAATGTACATCAATTTGAGGATCATTCACTCAGAAATTATTCATCAGTGCATTGAACCAAATCGATTGAAGCCACACCCAGCTCATAATTCGAAAATTACAGATATTTATGCAATATTTGAGTTCTTGTACACGAAAAGTTCACTTTGAAAAGTCTATCCTCAACATTCAATTTCTTGTAGAGAAATTTAGAATATTTTGTCCAATTAGTTTCGAAGTGAAAAAAATAACTTTAGAATATCGAAAAAAATACCAAGTCAATGTATTGATTATTGGGGACGTCCATGCTTTCAATAATTAAATAAAAATTACAGGAATTTGGACAACTTCAATTTCATCTCTCATTAATACATCGCCAACGTTTTGTGAGTGACGAATCGACTCTATGGCTGTTTCATTTATATTAAAATCATTATTTGACATTTCAGCCTTGAAAAAGAAACACGCAAGATTCGAAACGATGTATTAATGAGAGATTAAATTGAAGTTGTGCAAACTGCGATGAAGCGATGATCTTAGCACATTCAAAGCACTTGCGTGTTTCCGAATGGAAAGGTCGGGAACATCACGAACAGAGCCATTAACCCGTTCAACGTTGTCTTCCATTCTTAATAACCTTGAGAACCCGGAGTTTGGTTCATCTTTGGATTCTATCGAGATTGGAAAACCTACTAAACAAGCCTATATATTTTAATACGCTTGATATTATGTTGAAACTTTCACGTTATTATATGTACATATCTATTGATAGAGAGAGTGGCCTATTAGGCCACTCTAAGACTTTTCAGGGAAGGAACCGGCAATGGAGGAATTAGGAATAAGAGAGCCTGGTCCTTCTTCACTGATTACATACCATCAGCGAACCTTCCCAGTTACAAGATGATAGAAGAAAATTAGCATCGGAAAAACCTTCATTACGATACTAAGTAAAAAAGAAGATTGGGAAAAGGAGTCACAATCCCAGTTCTTGAAGAGAATACCATCAAATGTTACTACACAAATGGTTTCAAAACCACGACGAGGACTGACACTGGAGTATTCGGGACTGGTACCAAATGCTCAATATTGCTAGGCCGCTGTCTGTCTTTCAGGCTTTCAGATACTTGCAATAGAAAGATGTATAGGCTGCAATCAAAACACTGAACTCATCATCGATTCTAAGATGGTATTGGAGTGCCGAAAAAAACAGGGAATGAAGAGGCCCACACACTTGCCATAAAAGGAGCACAAACTCCTTTCATCGGCCCGAACTTTTCTGTGGCGTAGACAAATGTACCTACAAGAAAGACTTTCAGGAGGAGGAAGAAACCGAAAGAGAAAAACTCTGACGGAATCTTCCTGGTTTGGATCACTCCAAAAAAATCCTTCGAAACTTTGACTCTATGAGATTCAAGAAGTATCTGGATCTTATAAGTAAAAATATACTAAACCTTCTCACTGGATTCCTCACAGGGCATTGTCGTCTTAGGAAACACTTCATGAGAATGGGTCTAACAGAAAATGACAAGTGCAGATTCTGTGGGGAGGAGGAAGAAACCCCGGATCACCTGGTGAAGGAATGCCTCGCCATCACTAGCCAATGCAAAACCTGCTTCGGATACGGAACTTGTAGAAGGGAGGAATTAGCCTCCTTGATATTGGAGTTGATTAGTAAATCACATTATGAAGAGAATAGCTCTGATGAGGGGCACAATAGACCATTAGGTCCCAGTGTAACGGAACCTCCTCAATTAAATCTAAATCTACATAATGTATATCAAGGACCAGGAAGTTTTGACTTTAGTTTCGTGATCAGAAGACTGAATAAAGCTCGGAATAAAGTATATCGAAGAAAATATTCGAAAAAATTACACGAATACGAACTAAAATCGAATAATCTGCCTGGACTCCTACCCTGTCACTCTGCGAGAATCATCTGCATTAGCATATTCGCTTTCCAGAGTCGACGGAAACATAGACGAGATAACGACGTCGGTCTGGCGTCGGTAACCAACCAAGGATCAAAGTTCTCGGTCCGAAGTGTTATCCTCTCGATCTTTTCACAAAAGAATTCAGGATCTGCGTCAGAACTCTTTTGTATGCCCGGAAAATTATTAGGATATTTGATTCCACGAAGTAAATTAATGAGAAAATTTGCATGCCTGACAAGTTCCCCATCGAATAGTACAACTTTCAAGATTTTTCCATCAAAATAAAAGAAAAAAATGACTATATTTGAATTTGAACTCACCTTTTCTTATCAAACACACATCATGGTTGGAGCTTGGCTGGATTTTGTAACAAAAATATTAGAGATATTAATAATATTCAAAATTTATAGTTCAGAACAGTTGTGAACTTTGGTATTTGGTGAAAAATTTGGTATTTTGAACTAAAAATAACGAAAGTTCTGCCGTGGAGTCAGGAGCTCTCGAGCCACATTCATTCATTCGCAAATTGCCCTCTTGGAGAACGCATAATTATATATAGATATGTACCTATATGGTTTCCAAGGGTGCATTACCGAATCAAAATTCCAAAATAACAGACTTTGAGATGAAATTTGATGAAATGTATTTCTGACAGATTATACAATATCACACCATAAAATTGACAAAGTCTTCAAGATATACATAAGCGTACAACTTTGATTCCGCCGTTATTTTTCCGAAATTCGAGGCTTTATTGTAATATACATTATGATTCAATGTATTGTCCATCGCTGGCCTCTACTTTTTCCCATCTTTCGGGCACCGAACGAATCCCACGTTGAAAAAACTGGTCATCTTTTGAAGCGATCCAGGAATCAATCCAATTTTTTGCTTCTTCATAAGACCGGAAGTGCTTGTCAGCCCGGCCGTGTGCCATTGATCGGAACAAGTGATGGAAGCAACGTCTGGAGAATACGGCGGGAGGGGTAGGACTTTCCATTTCAACGTTTCCAAGTATGACTTGACCACTCATGCCATGCTGTGAAATCACTTTATTATCATGTCTCTCGTTGTATTGCGGCCGTTTGTCTTTCAATGTTCAGCTCAAACGCATTAATTGCGTTCGATAACGATCGTCTGTGATTTTTTCAATCGGTTTCAACAACTCATAATACAGTAAGCCGAGCTGGTCCCACCAAATACTGAACATGACCTTGAAACCGTTAATTTTCGGTTTGGTCATCGACGTGGAAACATGGCCGTGATATCCCTATGATTTTCTGCGTTTGGGATTATCGTAATTATCCCATTTTTCGTCTACAGTCACAATGCAATGCAGAAATCCCTTCCGTCTTTGCCTTGCAAGCAGCTGTTCACAAGCAAACAAACGTAGTTCAACATCTCTCGGCTTCAACTCGTACGGCACCCAATTTTCTTGTTTCTGAATCATTCCCATGACTTTCCGGCGTTTTGAAATGGCTTGTTGCGCCACTTCCAATGATCCTCCCAATTCTTGTTGCGTTTGACACGAGTATTGACAAGTAATGCCTCCAATTCTGCATCTTCGAAAACCTTCTCCCTTTTTTTTCCTGGTCTTCGACGTTAAACTTACCTTTCTTGTAGCCGTGAAACCACTCTCGGCACGTTATTTTACTAATAGCGCTCTCACCATAGGTTTTTGACAGCATTCGATGAGCCCCAGCCGCAGATTTCTTCATGTTAAAGCAGAAAATTAAAACCTCTCGAAAATGACGAAAAGTTGGCTCGTGAGCTGACATTTTTAATCGAGAATAACTTAATGATGCAGACACAAATCGACTAATATTTCGATGGCGTTATCTTTACGAATACCTAAACTTATTGTATGAGATCTACAATCTATTTCGACTACCACTTACCACTACAGCCATCTCTTGAAAAACGGCGGAAGCAAAGTTGTACACCTGATACTATAAATGATTTCAAATTTGTGATTATCAGTTCATATAACCAATTCATATTAACTCCTGATGGAAAATGAATAGCGATGGTCTGAATAACAGAATAATGAAAAATGCGTTCAACGAACTGTGAAGAAAAATACCATCTTCTCATGTTGTTATTAAATTTTCAGGTAATTAAAAGGGTTGCTCCAACTCAATAAGACGCAATTATGAGCACATATTTTTCCAATAATGCACCCCTTCAAAAATGAGAGTACCACAAATTGGGCAGAATTTGAAACGTATAGCCGTAGCATTCGAAATTATTAAACCCTCGAGTTAGAAAGAGAGAGAGTTTGAATCATATAATATAACCTGGGGCGTATATGCAAAATGAACTTGTAGGGATTATTGTAGTAATGCGTACTCGATTCTAATCGAGTACACCCTCATCATGATCGCTACATAATTATGTAGTTCGATTTACCATAATGATTGAGTCAATTAATTGCTAAATTAAGTTTGCTGATTTTGAGTTGATCGAAAAATTTCATGCACAATTCAAATTGAATGAACTAAGTAGCTACTATAGAAATAAAATAGACCCGAATTATTAGTGAAAAAAAGATACAAATATTTCTTGAAACCCAGTTGGAGGAAAAATTGTTTAATCAAACATGATGCTTCTAAACTTTCGGCTATATCTTCTTCAGGGAAGAGACAATACTT
The DNA here is from genome assembly GCF_914767665.1 of Harmonia axyridis. Classification (NCBI taxonomy): domain Eukaryota; kingdom Metazoa; phylum Arthropoda; class Insecta; order Coleoptera; family Coccinellidae; genus Harmonia; species Harmonia axyridis. Next base: position 8,346,367 of record NC_059508.1, read on the forward strand.
TACTTACTTTACTCTTACATAAAGAAAAGTGTTGTTTCAGTTCATTTTTATTGAGTATTGTAAGCCCTCATTGAAATAAATAAAGAGTGTATAAAAGTATGTTTCAAGAAGTGACTTTGCATTATAATATATTCTGTTTGCGTTTTAATATATTTTTCTATGATATCGTCATTTTGAATATTCATTTAAATTTTCAAATTGGTATGCATTCAATTGAAAATTCCAGTTTTAGTTGTGTGTAGAAGTAGGTAGTAGAAAGGGTTCAATATTTCGATAATTTGATTGATTTTTTTTAGTTATAACTATTTATCCAACATGTTTATAAGCCTCATGCCAATAAGATGAGATTAACTTTTCTGTTGGAACCTCATGAGATGGAGTGTTTTAATTTTCTTTCTCTTGGGGTTTCCACAGAAGGGGTAATTTTCAATTATTCAGCTCTCCCATGTCTATACAAGAAAACATAAAAAAGATTGGTAAACAGGAAATTAATACTAAGACAAGAATAACGAATATTTTTCAAAAACGTGTCTGTCTCGAACAGAATGAAAAGGAGAATCAATCTTTTGAAGAAAGTAGGTATAAAATTTCTTACATGCTTGTCCAAAATACGCAACCTGGCGATAGGTCGTTCAACCTGAAATATTGTTCTTTACAAAAGCTCGACTCCAAACCCAAGACATGGAAATAAATTGCTAAATTCAATATCCGACAAAATTCCATCCAAAGCAATGTTATGTTCTTCCCCGATATTTTAAGTGTCGGATATTGGAGGTGGATAATTCTACTGTGTTCGAATGTTATGAATGAAAACGCGGGGAATTCAGAAATGAAAAAACATGACATTTTGCTTCCTACTCCCTCCGATGTGGACTGATATTTTACCCAGTGGATTGACATGCAAATCGCACTACGAATACCCAAAACTTTTTTTTTTAGCCGTATTAACCAAATTAACATAAAATTAGGTGTGGTAAAAAGAAATTCATTATTTTCCAATAAATGGCTTCAGTAATCTGTATCTCGCGTTGTATAAGTCCGATCGGGATCCACTAGATAACGTTTAAAAGATGAGATTTCGTAATACAAAAACTTTCCTGACAGTTTTGTGATTAGTTGACTCATTACAGTTTGAGCGCGCGAAAAAGATCGACACGATCGATTTTCTTTGAAGGCGAAAATGCAAGTCAGGCGGCTGAAAATGTAAAAAATCTTTATGATCCTGATACTGTAACAGCCAATCATGCGCAATTCTGGTTTCGTCGATTCCGTTTCGAGAATTTCGATGTCGAAGATGCACCTTGCACTGGAAGGCCAATTGTCGAAAATGGCGATAAAACCATGAACTATCATATGAGCACTGTTTAGATTGCCCAACAGTTAAAGATTGCACAAATAAACTATAGAATAAAACTATTTGCATGAAGCTGGTCTCAAGAAAAGCTCGATGAATGGATACCAAACGAATTAGCACGCGAAAAACCTCATGAACCTAATTTCCATCTACGAATCGCTGCTGAATCGCCACAAAATCGACCCATTTTTGAAGCGGTTGGTGACTGGTGATAAAAAGTAGATCACTTACGACAACGTCAAGCAAAAACGGTCGTGGTCGAAACGCGGTGATCCGGCGGAAGCGGTGGCCAAGCTAGGATTGATGGCAAGGAAGGATTTGCTGTGTATTTGGTGATATTGGCAGGGACTTAGCACCAAGTTATTACCATCTGTTTCTGCCCATGGCGAACAATTTTGCTGGTGAAAATTGGCTTTCACAGAGGCTTGTGAAAATCGATTATCTCAATTTTTGCCAATACTTAGGGACAAGTGCTTTTATGAGAGAGGCATAATGATATTACTTTCAAAATGGCAAAGATATCGACCTATATTGACCTGAATCGGATAATTCTAACTATGCTATTTGAAGCCTTGTTTTTCATGCAAAAATAATGGATTTCTGTTTACTTCACCTTATATATCTATCAGTAAAATTGGACGTTCAAGTCGGTATCCAGATTTGAATTTTAACTTCAAATTCTACAGATTCCCATCCCAAATTGGAATTTTTCTCTTAATTTAACTGAAATACTGCTTGGGTTGTTGAAAAATTGAATATACCGAATTTCTCTCCAATAATACGACGCGATCTTCGATAATAAATGAAAAACATGCTTTCATCATTGAGATATTCAATCCAACAGCATTTTAAGCATTCAATACTGATGGAGTGGATAAGAGGGACCCAAAATCCCTGTATTTATTTCATCCTCGAGCTAATCAGAGGAAGAGCATTCAACTGTCAGAGGCGTAGACATGCTCATTCTCAAGCCGTCACATTTGAGCCTCACCACCCTCAAAAATGAAAATTTCATTTCGACTCCGCTGAAAAATATTGGGTAATAAACTTCATCTACAGGAATGAGGAATATCTGTTCAATTGATTCGACTTAAAAAAATGTGTGAATCAAATCTTGACTTCAATAACATAATATCTGAAATAGCGTATAAATAGAAATGTCTTTTGATTCGAACTTCACTTTGACGTTGAACTTCGTCTCAGAAGGCACTATTTTGTTATGCTATTCATAAACTTCTTCTCATAGCAACATATCTGAATTCATGAAAAATTCCAACAATGACTGAACAATTTTGCATTAAACAATTGGGATTATAATTATTATGCCTATTTTGTGAACATTTATCCAACAATAGTTAATGTAAAATTATTTTGAATTAAATGATTCGAAGGAAATAGAAGTCTCATTTTTATCTATTTTTCAAACTTTCTTTGCATGAAACTGCTATTTTAGACTGCTATATCCCCTCAATATGATGGTATCTAAAGAAACTAACTAACTAATATCAAAATCGTAAGTGAAGAAATGAGAAGGTGAAATAAGTAGTGAAAAATGAAATGATTGATAAGAGACAATAAAAACTAGTCATTTTTTTTTTCAATGATAGAAAAATTGAACGGAATTGAGGGTACACGAAAACAAAGAAAACAAAACAGATGATTGTAAGAGAAGTGAACTGAGTAGATAGGTATAACAGATAGAATCAGGGGTGAAACAGTGAAGCGACCGATTCAGGCGCCTCTATTTGAGGGGTGGCAATTCGGCCTAGTTTGCTGGCTGCCTTTTCATATCACATCCTTGATCTTTAAAAACAACATAAGGTTGTTCCGCTCTACTGCGTTTGTCAATATTCCCTGCAATAAAAATCTTCAAAATGCCTTTACTAAGCCACCTGAATACGAAATAACATATGGCAGCCCAATCAATATAAACAGAATTCTCTATTATGCTCATTGAAAGAAGGATAAAATTATCATGTATTTCATAAAGACGAAAAACAACACTGCTTTTACTTTCGAATTATTTGGAAGCCGATGTTTACACATTCAAAAATTATTACGATTTTGCATTAGGGCCTAGTTACTGCCAAATGTTGTCAGTTTTCAGCGAAACACATATTGTTATTGATGTTTTTATGCAGGGGCACCAAAAAATTCTTTGTTTCAGGCGCCAAAATTACTCGCGCCGGCCTTAATGATTGCCAAAACAATCTTTTGAAAAAGAATGAAAAAAAATTTCGTGTGCTGATGAAATATTGCTTCTTGAAGGAAAAAAATACAGTTGTATCAAAATCTTGGCTTGATGAAGTTTCCGCGGTCTGTACCTGGAAAATCAACCTTCATTGATTGGTATGCTGAGTTTAAACGTGGTGAAATGAGCACCGAAGATGGCGAACGCAGTGGACGCACTAAAGAGGCTGTAACCGACGAACAAATCAAAAAAGTCCACAAAATAATTTTGAATGACCGTAGAATGAAGTTGATCGAGATAGCAGTCGTTGTGAAGATACCATCTGAACGTGTACATCATATCATTCACGAATATTTGTACATGAAAAAGCTATGTGCAAAATGGGTGCCGCGCGAGCTCACAATCGATCAAAACCAACAACGTGTTAATGATTCTGAGCAGTGTTTGAAGCTGTTTAAGTGCAAAAAAACTAAATTTTTGTATCGATATGTGACAATGGATATGGCTCCATCATTTCACTCCGGAGTCCGATCGACAGTCAGCTGAGTGGACTGCACACGATGAATCGAATCCAAAGCGAGGAAAACACAGCAGTCAGCTGGCAAGGTTATGGCATCAGTATTCTGGGATGCTCAAAGTATAATTTTCATTGATAACCTCCAAAAGGGCCAGATCATCGACAGCGATCATTATAAAGCGTTATTTATTGGATTGTTCAAAGGATGAAATCATTAAAAAACGGCCCCATTTGAAAAAAAAAAATTGCTGTTCCATCAAGACAATGCACCGTATCACAAATCAATTAAAACAATGGCGAAATTGCATGAATTGGGCTTCGAATTACTTCTGCGTCCACCGTATTCGCCAGATCTGGTCCCCAGCGACTTTTTCCTGTCTCAGATCTCAAAAGAATGCTAGCTGGAAAGAAATTTTGCGCCAATGAAAAAATAATCACCGAAACTGAGGCTTATTTTGAAGCGAAAGACAAATCGTACTACAAAAATGGTATCGAAAAGTTGGAAGCTCGCTATAATCGCTGTATCGTCCTTGAAGGCAACTATGTCGAATAATAAAATCGAATTTTGTCACAAAAAATGTGTTTTACTATAGTTGACCAGGGACTTTTCAATTGGCCTGTTATAACCTTTATTAACTGAGGATTACCATTGATTTGATAAAGAGAAAAATATACGTGAACACTCAAAGACAATAAGAGAGTTAAGATTGCAAAACAGGCAGACTAATCGAATTTGCGAATACTTTGGAAAAAATTATGATATGATAACAATAAATAAAAGTTTATCAACTTCTTATGACTTGATGGAGTTATTGAATCCACGTTTGCCATTAAAAAAATGAAACACTATAAATCATTTGTAAATCATACGCTATTTGAAACTTTCATGGTAAGATAAATTAGCATCATAAACCGACACCCTTCCGGACGGACGCTACTGCCTCCCCCCATCGCACGACGTTGGATAATCAACTCCGTGATACGCAATTGATAAGATCACACCTCTTCTGGTGGCTCTTCAGCAGGGTTGCGTGACGCGCAGTCACAAACTTTGATTAAACACGGAATAAAAGGATACCATAGCAGACCTATATGGCACACGGTCGTACTAAAAGGGAATCCACAGAACCTCATTTCCCGAATGGCTTGCACCGTCACCCGCACGCATCCCCATTCAATTTGCCACCTAATCGATGCCAGCGCCTCGACGCTTCGAAACAAATATTTTCAGGCATGGTAACAGGTCTCTACATCGATTCGGAAATTAACCGGCCGCAGAATGGAGCCCTGATGGACCCTTTTGGACGTTATCGGTGCAAACTGTCAGGTCGAAATCAAACGAATTTTGTATTGGTTCAACTAGATACTGTTTGAAGACTTATCTGAATGAATTCTATGCTAGTTCCATATCAATTAAGGTTTGTCGTAGATCATTTATTAGTTTGATAGTGTACCAATTGAGATTTCATTTAAATATCGGGTTACCGTTGTAAGAAACTAGTAGGGGAAAATACCCAAACCTGCACCAAATTTGAATTTGGATCATCGCTTTTTTTAGAATATTAATTGTGCCAGTGGGGTGATAGTCATGGGCGCCCGCAGACATTCTTCTCAGGGGGGGCAAAATGAGAATTATTGAAAAACAATAAGGCGTCCATGATTGTCTTTGAAAACCGGAAAATTGTTGAGAATCCATCAGTTTCCTTTTTTCCATGCCCTTTCGATTGAGAAAGTAATATTGAGGGTGTTGTGCTGAAAAATGAGGCAATCAAAATCTCAGGGGGGCCATGGCCCCCCTGGCTCCCCCCTGCGGGCGCCCATGGTGATAGTTATAGCTTATAGAATATGTTTTCTGGTCGTGCCTTATACATATTTTTATGCCAAATGATGAAATTTTGCTGTTAACCTCTTTTTTCTCTGATGAATAATTTTCTTCTTCATATGTGTATATTTTATTCATGTTCCTATCTATTATTCTTTTCCAAAACCTTCAGAAATGAATATTTTATGGTAAGGTTTCAATCCCGTAGCTATGAAGAGTACACTAAACGAAGAGTGTACGTAAATACAATGAAAGTACGTTGAGACAATGATTTTATTTATCGAAATAAAGCTGTTGAACGCGTTCATTGGGCCAACGAATTTTCATACATTGTGTTGGGACAATTTACCAAATGTGCGAAAATATTAATACTATGATACATCACATCGCTGAATGTATTCATTGGCTCAACATACGAAAATTCATCGGCGATCTCATATATGATGTTTGGGACTTAATATAACGTGAAATTATGTCAATGAATTCATTTCAGAATTATGTAGCATCATATCAATAAAAATTTTTTTTCTTGAATGATGGCAAAATGTGATGGTCCAATTTGAGGGAACCTGTGGCCCAAAATAGGAAACTAGGATCTATTTCATGTTGATTTTTTTATAACATTTTTTAGCCTTTTTGTGAGATATATACATTTATAAATAGACTGGAAACATTTATTTATTATGGTTATATTTAATTGAAAAAATTTAATTTCACAGCAATATTTTCTTAGGGGTACTAAAATAGGGGAATTTTTCACTATCAAAAATATTTTTTATCCGATAGATATAGAGGCCTAGCTGATAGACATAATTTGCAAACTCATTTCAAACCAATTCGATACTTAAAGGATTGACAGAGATCACAAGGGTAATTCTTAATTGATCGTATCTATTCTTCTCCTTCTTTCTCATTCTCATTCATCCACTCCTGGACATAGGTCTCTCAAACATTTATAGGCCTCCCTATCTTGTGCCTAGATCACCCAATTTTTTTTTATATCGTGAACCCAATCGTATTTATGGACGCCCTACGCATCCTTTGGGTTTGGGTTCCCTGTTATTCAAAAAAGCCATCTCTTTCCAGTCATTCTAATCACATGACCAGCCCAATTTTCACTTATATCAGCCACCTCCTTCATAACGTTACCTTAGTTTGCTTCCTTATATTCTCATTACTAATACTGTTACGTAAGTAGATATCCAACATGCAGCGACCAGGGATCTTTCTGTTGTTCTGAGCTTATTTGCGTAAGCTTTGGTCAATTAACTTCATCGTTTCCAGACTATACATTTGCACAGGTAGTATGAATTTGTGTGTATTATTTCCATTTCAAATTTATTGTGATTTTGTTGTTTTTCAGGATGTGTCCCAAATTTTCAAAAGCCGCCAAGCCAACCTTATTCGCCTTGATATTTCCACATGTTTGTTGTCCTTGCCAAGCCTTATGGTATGACCAAGATGTTCATACTCGTCAACACATCCAATGACTTTATTTTGAAAGCATACATTGCTCTCCAGACTCAACATTTTTGTCTTCTTCAACAATTATGCGATTGTATAAAATAAGGCTTTATTTTTTCTCAAAACCTAAATGTCTGGTTGGCACCTCGTAGCAGAAAGAAACTGATTTCAAACCATTTGTAGACATTTGTAGAATGATACAGAAAGTTGTATTGATACGAGTTTTGAAATTATCCGGAATTTCATATGTCATATGACAAGACAAGAGCTGATTTCAATCTTATTCGTTCTGTATCTCTATATTTTACCAATGTAGTTTATTGCAACTTTAGTGATGGTTCTGACAAAAAAAATAATACAAAAATAATTACAAAAACAAACATTTTTGAAGAGATTAAGAAGAGGCAAAAGATCACTTAGTTGTGACACGAAGATGAAGACCGACCATGTTATAGGCATCACAATAAAAAATATGAAAAAAATGACAAATTCTTAGTGAGAAAAGTGAGATATAGCATTGATCAGACCAACTGAGGTTCAGCTTGAACTAACCAAATATTAGTGATCCGATAACACCACCTTGTGGAACTCCCGAGTTGTATGGAAATTAAACTTGTGTTGTGTTGTACATATAGAGAGTCACCCTTTTACACCCTTTATTGAATTTCAAATATATATGTTTGAGAACATGTCCTGCGACACTTGAGAAAAAGATTTAACCATTCCTTTAATCTACTCGGTTGAAAAGGGTCTTAGAGAAATATATATTTTGCTCTATTATGAGGCTGACTTATGATTTAGCAATTTATATACTGTTTTTTATCTGTTTCATATCAAATTGACGAAGAATCAATACGAGCCCTATATTATGATATGAAATATTAACAGTTGAGTTAACCTTTCTAATTGATAGAGAAATGTTGTCGTGGGATGCACCTTCGGGGTAGTGGAAGTTACGCCGACAGGCTGTATGAGTTTGGGGATGTAAGAGTGGGAATAATTGCATTTGGAACCAGGTAGACAAAACACCCGAGGAGATGGCGCAGTAGTAGCAGAAAATGGCTAAGGGAAAGTTAGCTTGGTGGATGGCAGTCATCGGCAGGTGCTCAAGTGGCTATAGAGGGGCACCCGGTGTCTGAGCAAGCGCCGAAATCATCGACGTCTAAAGCGATGTAGGGTTAGAACATAGGGGATGCAGTTTCATCTCACAGAATTATCAAATTGAGCTTTCATTACTGATGATCTGATTAACATTAAAAATATGGGTTGAGAAATTCTTGTCTGGATGAATGATCTATTTTTACCTCAGTCCACATTCTACAGAAAAATTGAAATTGAAAAACGATCAGATAAACTCCACATAAAACGTTATTACAAAGAAACCATACGATTTAATCAAAATATAAAGAATATGAAGACCGACCGATTCAGTTGCTTCAGAATTTATGAGTTTCGATGTTTCATTCAGTTTCAGATTTCCCTATAAATTTTTCTGCGAGAATAATGATTTTTTTGGAATCATAATACCTAAAAATTTCAGTGCTGAATCTCAGTCGAAACAAACTTTTTTCGACAGTATTTTCAGAGCCATCGTTATATAAATTGCAGCCCTAGACACAGACCAAATTTATCGCTCTAAAATAAGTCAACTCGGCAAAATGTAAAAAATTTATATGTATTGATAACATGGAAAAGGTGAAATAGAATTTTTTCTCTGATTTGCATTCCTCTGAGGAGTTAACATTTCGATTGGAAAATTGAAAATAAAAATTTAAATAATTTTTGAAACATCGGGGAGCTGCAAATACACAATAAAAGTCGACAAAGTTCATCAAACAGAAAGCCGAAAAGTCTAATGAGTGCAAGAATTTTAACGTAAAAAAGTACTATCTTTATAGTATAATGCATAAAAGGCACCTTTGATGGTTTTTGATATTAAATTTGTCGGTATTCCTTCCTGTTTTTTCAGTCTATATTCATTCTCATTTCATACTTTTTGTCGATCAAACAAAATTTTGGCATCCTAATCGAATGCCTACCATCTAGCGACGGCTCTATATGTATTTTGCAAAAGCTGATTTTCCGAAATTATAGTTATGGATTTGAAATTTCAAATTGTAGCCATATTCGGTCAGGATCAATACAATTTTCGTGAAATTTTTTTTACAATTTATATAATTTTTTTCCGAAATATTTTAAAAGGCTAATTTTCATCACAATGAGAATGTTTGCTAATAAATTTGAGGGAGTTAGATTTGGAATGAAAAATACTATGACATTTTAAACCTCATTAACAGGCCCATTAAATATTACGTAAATGAACCATCCTAATAAACTAAACTAGATGAAATGATACTGGAGAGAGCGAGCGCTCCGAACAGGACACTGAGGCTGTTCCCTTGAAAGGGCCTGCGCACCCTCTCGTCTAACGTCGATGGAATCGTTACGTTTGCACATCGCAGCTGTCACTATTTTGCTTCCCCAGGGGGTCCTTCTGTTGCCGCGGCTTCGCAGGGCCCGCCCTTCATCTTCCATTGGTCTGCCAACAAGCCAAGGTCGTCATTGGTGCATCACACAGCCTCCTTTCCGAGTACTCTGCCAAAATTCGTATAATTATGCAAATGCCATGCTTGGTTCACCTACTGTTGCCATCATCAGTTCTTGCTTGCGCTTTTGCCCATGCTAGTGGGGGCAAACTGCACAATAGCACAGAGGTACGGTCACTGCTGGCCCTTTGAAGTTTCACCTCGGCTCATCCTTTGACGCCAGTTCAAATCCAAGAGGCTCGCAGCTTGCAACGAAAAAATTACACCCTTACAGCATCCATCGGGAACTAGGAGAGATATCTAGGAGTCATTAGTGAACAAATATAAGAACTGTTAATCTCCAGTGGTGATTCGGTGTACGATTGTGAAATAGTTGAAAATTGGCCACAGGATCCTGGCGATGAAGAGCAGAAAATATCGGATTGAAGATAAACACTAATGAAAGAATCCTCCATTTAAAGGTAGGTGCGACTGTTTTTTTCTTTGTTGGTATGGCCCATTGAGATATTTCGTAAAGTGGACAAGGGTCAGCCTATTATAAGAATAATATTGCCTTCTTGAGAAAATTTTACCAGAATTTCCTTGTCGGTTCTGAAACACAAAGCGACTTATGTTTTTCTGCTTATTCATGATCTAAACTAACAATACTGATACCATGTCATCATTGTTAATATCGAAATCTACGTATTTCTGAGATATACCCCTATTTTTTCCTATTTATCACCTTTGTGGCGATTTTAAACATTAAATTCAAATGAGAATGCTTCAAATGTACACAAAGTTCTGGATCACCAAAGGCCGTCCAGAGGTGTTAGGGCTTTATTGCATGACATTTCGTATCAAAATCAGTTGCTTTACTGCATTTCTTTTCCTACTTGCTCTTTATCAATCTCAAGAACTGGAAAATTAGCAATAAAATTGAAAAATTTCATTTCTGGAATTAATCTTGTTATTTCACTATGAAGTTTCCTAGTTATACACTTCTAGAGCTATGGGTTTGAATAATCAGTTCATTATACCTATGTGGCTTTGAAAATCCGGCGGCAAGAAGTATTTTCATACCTCCTTTTAAAAGTTTATGTCCTGTAAGATAATAATCTCCCTTTTGAATCTACATGTATCTGATTTATTTGCATCCAATTTGCCAATTAAATATTTCTTTTTGAAAAAATGCCAAATACCTACATAGAAAGATCATCCTTTTCTTCACATTTTTTAGCCCGACAATTTTTTTTAGCGTTCTTACCCTAAACAAATGGCTCTATAACTTCGTGACGGTATCCGTAATTCTCGAATTTTGTATGAAATATCAATTTCAAGCTTAATGCAAAATTTCGTTTTAATAGCGCAATCAGAGCCATAGCATATTCAAGGAGAAAATCTGAAAATAAACCTAATATTGCAGTGACAACAGAACTCTTTCAGTTGAGATTTTGCAAGTGTTGATCGCTTTTTAGGAATCATAGAAAATTCAAGAACAATATGAAAAAAAGCACTGATGTAAAGTCATGCATGCGTCAATTACACTCTCGGATGAAACTATACATATAGTCCTGTGGTATCCAAGGGCGCAATTGGCGCATTAAAAACGAGAGCTTAAAAACTCCGTTATTCATGTCAGTTATTCTAGGGTTTGTTTTCATATGAATATTCATATATTTATTCAATAAACTGTAAAAAACCTTTATTAATCATCAAGATTATCTTTTACCATACAAATGAACAACTACACGAGTACAAAAAAAATCACAGTGTACAAAGACGCCTCAAATCTGTTCTAAATCCCGAAACAGATAGAAATTTCGTCCATTGTATTGAATTTTACAGCCACTGTTTTAATTTAAATGTCTCTTTTTTCAATTCTCTAATTTCTACAAAATATAATACAAATCCTGTTGTGATTTGTTTTTCCTGATAATTGGGAAACGAAAGAGTTAAACATTATCACATTCATTCATCGAACACAATGTCATATACTCGACATAAATCAAATGCTCATTTTCCGGTTCTATAGACTTGACAAATTAACACCCCCTTATCTTCGATCTGAATGAGGTGTTGCAGTTTTTATATTGAACTTCCGGACATTTTGACATGATAGTGGCGCTTGATTATTCAAGAATGAAATAATTGAATTCTGTAAAATATTAAGAGATCATGAAGATATAGTTTTCAGTTTATTTTAGGTATTCAACATTGGGTGATGGAAAACTCTTCCGAAATCCGTTGAAACTAAGTTATATAGGGTAAATGCACTGGTTCTCGACCAGTTAACAGAAACATCGATTTCGAGCACGATTTTTTCACACATAAACTTATCAAATTTTAATGGTGTTGGTGTTCATCGATTCTTTGGCGAGTTTTAAATGATTTGTCTTATAATTTTAAGCGTTCTTTCCGCATTTAACCTTTGAAATGTGAAAATTTATAGAAAATCTCAATAACCTTCGGTTCTCGACCACGCCGCAGAGTTCTCGATCATTTTTGTGTTAGTTTTTGACCACTAATAATAGTGGCCGCTCCACTTAAAAATTTTATGAAAAACTTTAGAGCGAGCTGAGTGATTAGTTCTTACTTTCGTACCGTACCATCGACATCACTACCTATCACTCAGATGGGTTTCAGATGAGGTAATCAAGTATGAAACATTCGGAACGTAAAAAAAAATTATTTTGCAAAAGTTTCCACTTTCTATAAATATTTCAAAATAGCAACTCATACAACATTATTTTGTTATTTTTCTCTTAATATCTATTAAGAAACTAATGAGTAAATAAAATATAAAACACCGACCACCAGTGGTCGAGAATTAAGTACAATCAAATTGGTTCTCGACCGCGAATAAATAAAGGGAAAAAATAAGTGTTTCAACGTTAATTCGGTGGTAGCAAAATAATATTCAGGAAGTAGATATACTTATAAATGAATCGAGGTATCGAAAAAAAACGAAAATGATCTCGACCACTTTGGTCGAGAAATAAAAGATACAAATTTTCCAATACCACTTCGCGACCGCCGAATATTGAACAAAAAAATATACATTTATTTGCTTTTTGATTGAAATACACTCGAAAATATATCTTATAGTTGATATGGAACAAAATATACACACATAATTCATTTAAAATAAGAAATAATTACTATTTTCTTGTCACATATCACAAAGCACTTTGCTAAGAGAGGACGAGAAAGAACCCTTTTCTATGATAGACGATTATAAACTAATTTTTAGCGCGAAAACTTCGACCTATACCACTACTATGCAAACTATCTTGGAAGGGTAGAATGGTCGAGAACACGTACCGCGAAAATATTTTGCACTACATGATATATTTTTATTATTATTTTATCTTAAATCACGGAATGGTCGAGAACCAGTACCGGTCGGCTAACCAGTGCATTTAACCTACCTAAGAATTTGAAATAGTTTTTCGATATTTGCCGAATTAAATCATTGAGATTTCAATAGATGATAATGATATGGTTCACATTTTATTATATTTGATACCCAATAATCCATGGAACTTTACAAATTGAATATTCTCAACCACAATATGTGGTTCTTCGTACGACAGGACTTGGCCTGTTTTTTTCTACAATGCTTCTTATTCTTGGAATAGTCATTATCAATACTCAAAAATTGTTATATCCAAAAATATTTCGAGGCATTAAATGGAACCTGTGTATCATTTTGAATGACGATTTCTCTTTTTCATTTGATTCGAATCTGATAAAACAATGTTGTTCTAAGAAGTTCATCTTCATGCAGAGACCTCTGTATAAAAGAGTTTCGGAGACTTTCTCATGAATTCATACTCATACTACAGGATTTTCCAAAGAAGGGTTTCATTTTAATTTGAAAAAAAGAAGTATTTTAAGGGAAATTAACAAATTATTAATCCAAATATATGATTGCAAAGAAGAAGGTATGCCATCAACAAAGGAAAAGCCAAGAATCAACTCTACGGGCCACAGCAGCGATATTCTCAGTTGCTCTTGAGTGAAGCACACGGTTTCGATTCTTCGCTCCACTAACTTGCCCCAAGAGCTCAAATGTTTTTGCCGGCTGAGAAGGTGCTTCACAACGACCCAAAAGTGAATATCAAAAAATTGACAACTTTGTGTCCATTCCCTTAACAATAATATATCTTTATGATATATTTGGTTTATTTTTATCTTGGAATTCAATTCCAATTTTAAAAATTACAAAATTATCAACCAACCAAAAAAAATTTCAAAATAACTAAAACTGTACAAATTGAGTAAACGATTAACAAATTGAATAACTAAATTAACATAAAGACATACGTGCGTTTCGGAATTTTTGTATTTAATAATACAATTCTTTCTCATCGGTGCCTTATAGTTTAAAAAAATTACTGACTCACCATCGTCGTTGAATCGTTCAGAAATGGCGCAGTCTCTAGTTGTCTAATGTCAAAAGATTACAGCTTCAAAAGTGACAGCTGCCCAGATAGCGGACTATTCAAAATGAAACCTCTCATTGGAAAGCCCTTCATAGGTATTGTATGCATAGTTAAGATTGGAAATTCATAATTCGAACTACTATTTTCGATCGATTTGTATGCATGGTATAAAAAATTCGAAAAAATATCGACCAAAATATACGTTATTATAGTGAAGTATTTTTCTGTTTATAAAAGCAAACTAACCTTCTTGCTTACCGAAAACAATGAGCAGTTGAAAGGGGAAACACGTTCTTCATATAAATATGTATTGATTGATTCAAAATTATTCGAGTGTTTGGTGTTTGTTATGAGGGTTCGAATGGGATTCAATCCAGACATTCTTTTGTTTCTGTAACGTGAGGGTACTTACAACCCTCCGGAGAAAATAACTTAAGCCGTTATGATGTAAACGTTGCAAAGGTTTCGAAACAGTTACATTAGAGGAATAATTCAACATTTTTAAGTGTTCATGATCACAAGGACCTAGCCCTTATGAATTTCCATCAGAACTCTGAGTCTTTTATATAAATCGAAACTGTTCTCATTGATAGTTATGATTTTATGTATAAGCAACAATTTTCCATCACTCTGAAGAAACATAGTAAAATCTAAAATTAATTTTAAAAAACACTGAAGTGTGAAGTCAGATAATTTTTCCACAAAATTTTGTTTGTTGTTTAATTCAGCTTTGTGAAATTGTGAACAAAAATCTGAAGTGAGTTCAAAATTCAATTGTTATGAATAATTATTTGAATAGAAATAAGGAAAAAAGAACAGAAAAATATGATTGAAGATGAAACATTAACTTAAATCAAACGCGATGTTCCTTGAGTATCCTTACACCACTGCAAAGGAAACTCTAAATTATTTACCTAATTTATTCATAACTATTCGTAAATACCAAAGCAGGACCAACATCAATAATATGTCCTCCGCTGCAATATATCTCCTTGGAATATATTGGGAATAGCGAACCATATTTTGGCAAATAAAAAAAAAGGGTTGGTTTAAACGGAGATATATCGCTTATAGGCAAAAAATGTTTGTATATTTTTGATAGGATACTGATAGGTATATGAGAACGAAAATAAATATTGGGATGGGAAGTGGAATAAAGCAGACGAAACCAAACATATAATATTCCCTGAAATTCACATCGAAAAAAACTACCAAAACGTGAAATATTGAAACGGATTTTCACATCTGATTCTAATCGAATAGTTTCGCGAGGTTGTAAGATGCTCTACTAGAGATTCATCAAGCCAAGTATAGCTTGACATTTTACCCAACTACTTGACTTGAAAATCAAGCTCGTGAAAAATTACATATTTGAGCTCGAATTGACTTGATTTCAGATATTTATCGCTTGACTTGATGTCAAGCTACTTGATATTACTTGAGCTTGATATGCACGCGTCGCACGGCATATATTTCTGCAATCTCATGCGCGCTTAGACTAAATAAGGGGATTCTTCGAGCGCCGAGAGTCTGAAGCATTCGCCAGTGAGACTTTATTAATAGTATTCTCACATTTGTAAGAAATATATAGGTAGATTTTGGTAGTTTCAGAACTATCTTTCCAAACTTGGCCAAAATAGCCAAAGATTTTTCATCAACGCCAGCATCTTCAGCTCCTGTTGAAAGACAATTTTCCTAACCGCAATAGGTTAGGCGACAAATTTATAATATGCCTCATGTGTCTTAGGTCCTGTATGAAAAATTATGAAATTAAACAAAGCCTGGAGGTTTCTCAATATCGAGAAACTAAATTTTTTTATTATTTTCTTATGATTTATTGTAATTTAATTTATGTTTCTATTTCAAAAGAGTTGATGATTTCGGTTATTTTATACAATAAGTTCAATAAATAAAAGTGTTTTTTGCGAGGTTTCTTCTCATTTAATCATTTTTTCATTGATGACACTACACAATAAAACTGCTAAAACTCAAATAGCTTGATATGATTCAAGTACTTGATAAATGAATACTTGATTGAGATTGTAAAATTACTACTTGACTTGAGCTTCACTTGAAATCAATCATCATAATTGAACTTTCCTAAATAGGAAAATGTGCATAAGGTTTATGTGTTTTGTGGTAACAACGAATGACATATTCATTACATGATGTGTAGTCCTTTCCTGTTCTGTCTGATAAATAATTTTGCTAGCTCCATTGAGCCTGAACGGGCTTCGGGAAGCGCAGCGAGAGGCTATATGGACAGCTGGAGATTTATAGCTGCACACAATTCTTTCTACGCCAATCTCGATACTTTCAAGCACACTTACTCGTATATATAATAGAAAGAGGCAGAAAAAACAGAAGGAAATAAAAGGTGGGACCATAACGCTCATTCCTTACGTGACGATTTCTGCCTACTTACCCTTATCGGGAGACACGTTAGGGAATTCCGTTCCAGAAATGTACCTACCTAATCTCGATCGCTCAGTGTATTAACATTTTGGAGCCTCAATTCATGGCTAGTTTTTATGATTTTTGTTACATTAAAATTGAAATTTTATGAAAATCTCTAAAGATGAATAGATTTTTTTTCGAATCTTCAGTCAACCTTTTGAAAATTTCAATAAATTGAAAGGATTGTATCGTAGCAAGTATTTTAAGTTGCAATCTAATAGACCTATCCTCTCAGTAGACGAAGAATAATAATAAGAAAATAAGATAGGGGGAATTTCCTTATGCCTGATACCTTCAGCCAATGTCATTAAACACGCCAATGGCAACAACTCACTATCATGTAAGACCCCTCGGCCTACAATGTTATACCT
Organism: Harmonia axyridis; assembly: GCF_914767665.1. NCBI lineage: Eukaryota > Metazoa > Arthropoda > Insecta > Coleoptera > Coccinellidae > Harmonia > Harmonia axyridis. The sequence goes on from NC_059508.1 coordinate 8,363,516, forward strand.
ATCCCTTAAGGTCTAGCACCCACTCGTTTAATTTTATCGAGGGCATTAAAACACATAATACCTGGCGACTGCCTACCTCCAACCCTCGCGTGCTTTCTCACTTTATTAGCTCAAACTGTGGGAAAACTCCAAGTTCACTAATGACCAATTTATTCAACTAATTGTTTAAACAAGAATTTCCATGAACGATTAACTCCTACATATTACGAGGGTGGCGTAATCTACTGATCTAATATTTTCCGCAACATGAATTGAATTATAGAATAAATGAAGCTCCCTGACAAATGACCTAAAATGAATTATGTTATTTTCTACTTCCGGCACTTCAATGCACACACACGAGCCCCTTGTTAGAAGTGCATTAGCTGAGGATGCGCTAAAAGAGATTTCATTTCAATTATGCGGTAGAATAACATTTCACTAATGTGATATTTCGCGTATAATAATAATAATAGTTAATATATTTATTTCACCAGAAATCTCAAGGGGAAATAAAAAAAAACAAAAATAGAAGTACAAAGAAATTAAAAGAACGAAAAAAATTTTTATTTTTGTGAGCAAACGCAATTCGCACTGAGAATCAATAAATTATACTGATGATGATGAATCGAGGAGATAATCTCTGATCTTTTTCTTGAACCTATTTAGATCTAACATTCATCAGAAACCCTTGAAGCTTGTAAATATTTCAACTGAAACTTCTCTTAAAAGTAGATGTCCTGTGCTGAGGACTCCATAATATATTTCTACGACGAATGTTGATATTATGAACATTAGTTCCGTATACTAATCTATTAGAGATAAGGTGTGCTTATCTTCAAGATGATATTATGAAATACACAGAGAGCATGAAATTCAAAACATCAAAAGCCAACTCAGTTCTTTCAGCTTATGATGATGATACATGATCATACTTCCTGATTCCATAGATTTCCTGATCAAGACAAAAACTAAACACTGATGAACAATAAATGAACTGTGATTAGAGCAAAGTCTCGCACAGTACGTTTTTAGTTTGGACTGGGAGATACATCCTATATGCGGATACAAAATACTCAAAGCTCCATGCGCTCTTCGAACTGCACTTACCACGAGATCACGAAATCTCAATCAATGACTCCTAAGCAATTGGGGCTAGAACTTCAAAATTTATGGAAAGGAGATTAAAAGCTGAAAAAATCAAGGAAGTATGGCGAAAGATTTTTGTTGTAAAATTCATGCAAATGCCTATTATTTAAATTCCAAGAAGAGCTCTGGTACAACGGTTGACACGTCAAAAGGTGATATTGAACAGACAGTTCAAGAATCCGAAAATAATTTCCAAGTTCTGTATTAAGGGAGAAAGATTTCCTAGTTTTTACTTCCTCGCTTTTTGAGGAAAAAATAATGAAGGAATCGTTTCCCTAATAAAAGCATACTTCTTTTTTTATTCATTGGTCTGATTCTTGTGCTAGTAAATTTTATGCTATCTATATTTTTCAAAAAGTAGTTTTTGTTTATTATGTAAAATAAGAAAATGGTACTATTAACTGAAACAATCGTTGGAATCAAACTGTAGTTACATTCTCATAACGATGTGAAACGAGATATCACAAAACTTTTACCTCAATGATTTTATTATACTGTCGAAATCGCAGTACGCTTCCCCTACTGATTTTAGTACACACAGAGAGGGATGGTGGAGTTTGACGAAATACACAGGAGTTCAGCCCACAAAAGCCCGGCTTTGTCTTGTGCTTGGCTGAACACATGCCGTCTTTCAACTGGGAATATGATTGCCTCCACTCAAGTTTGCGGCTCTGTTTACAAATATCTTTATATTCCTATCTCCTCCCACGTATATATCCAAACAAAAGTTTATAATTGAACGATCCAGGCAAAACACTTCATCTGTTCGAACGGTTTTTATGGTTATGTATACATTGGAAACCGTTCCAAGGGAAATTTTTCTACTCCGTTCATCTAACCGACTATTTCAACAGTTTTCATTGATCATCTAAATCCACAATAAGACTTTATACCGGTGGATGAGATATTCATCGAATAAGTATTGATCTAAAATATAGCATTAGGTAAGGTTGAAAGGTAATTGAAAATTATTGAGAAGAAAAATCAGTGAAAATACTCTGACAAATGTGGCACTATGATTCTATATCTTTCGCTCCTATAAATTCAACACTCCACAGTAAATTCTTCTAACACCATGCATACTCATATGGAACTGATAACGTAGGTATATTCCTTTGGAGCTTTCAATGTCCCAACTCAAATAGCCATATCAAATTGGTATGAAAATATTGGAAACCTGGTTATTTCACGTTTGCTCATGTGCAAGGTATAGGTATATAAGGAATTTATGGAGGAGCTGGTCTATGGAACCCTTCACTGCTACTAATCTATACCAATTTTTATCAAAATCGAACTGGTAGAACTCGAGATATGGTAATCCTTGGAATTTTGTATGGGACCATCTACAGCCAACTCACACTAAGGCAGAAAGTCATTAATCCAAATTTGTTCAGGGTTGTCTGAAATGCATTTTGCGAGCAGAAAATCATAAAGTAAAATTTTCCCCTATCTTTGGAAGACCGTTCAAGAGATGACTTTCTGATAAGTATAACAATGATTCTGATGGATTCTCTCGAAGATGCATATATCAATTCTGCAAATGAGTAAACAAATACAAGAATGAAAACGTGCACTAGCCACAGATATAAAAAAAAATATGATCAAAAAATTAAAAAGATAAAACATTTTCTTTTAGAATATAACCAGTATTAACTTTGTTCCATACAATCAAATCTTCAAACATACTGAATATTTCTCAATTCAAGAAGAAAAATGACTGAATCCAAGTTCAAGCGAACAGTAAACTGTATTAATTACCAGAATTTCGCGTTCATTTCAATGAATTCATTTTCAATTACCTTCGAATAGAGTTTTAATAATAGCAAAATTGTTTTCAATTTTGGAATTGCTATATCGATTAGAGCAGAAATAACCAACTGCCCAATTTCATTCCAAAATCCATATTTATCCTGAAATATTCAGTCGGTATTTATTTAGTAGATATTTCGTTCCGACTATCGCTGTAATCACTGCTGAAAAGTTTATTATATCCATCAACCCGTCAAAAGTTTGAATGGCCGTTGAAAGCTCGGCTTCATATTGGGCAATATAAATTTGACCCGACGTCATATAAATTGCATGATATATCGAGGGTTTGAAATATCCGAATTATCCCCCTTGTGTTGTGAAATCGACCTGGCCTGTACACAAGGATACAGGAGAGGTGAACTGGACAATATTGCAGCCTCCATTTTGTACCAAATACGGGGGTCAAATGTAGCCATTTTCTCTCGATCCCAACCAACAACACCCTACTGAAATGATTCATGTTATCGGAACGAACAATAATAGATTTCTGTGTGAAGGACTTGAAGGCATTCATGAATTGCATTTGCGTCTAGCACTTCTTTTTGTTTGGTGTGGGTAACCAGCATAATTTCCTACAAGCTGCACTGTGGCGCATTGAGCACCACACAAATTGATTACCATTTCTTTTTCAGTGAAACTTCAAAAAAAGAAAGTGAAACCTTGGTCTTCTTTTTTTTTTTTTAATGAGTCCTAATTTTAAGTTGTATACAATAATAATGTGGCTGAAACTACCTATATCAATTGAGAAACGTACCAAAATCCATTCAAATACCTATTTATTATTTTTCACACGGAATGCCGCATTTTTTAATTCACGCCAACTAACAATGCAGCGATGAAAACACTAGAAGTGCAATGATCAAAAAATAAGATGAAAATTGAATGAAACATCCATAAACAAATAAATGAAATGAATAAATAAATAAGTTTATTGAAGCAAAAAATATAACGAAAAAGTAATGAGTAAGTGAATAATTCATACAAAGGTAGGTATAAAAGAATATAAATGGCAGAATGAATATTAACGATAAAATACAGAAAATAATGGATCAAATATTGAGGCATCCTGGTTATATTTTTCAATTTTTCCAAGGCTGTGAAAATTCCACGTTTCAGAAACTTCGTTCCGCATCAAATCGTCTAAAAGACATTCAAATTTGCCCTTTCGGATCGTTTTGAGCAGTCAGAGTGATTTACTAGCCAAATGAATATTCCGATTTGAAGCTCACGCGAGAATGAATACGAAAGTTGAAGATAAAATATCTATGTCCGGTGGAGGATTGCGAGCTGACCATCGAGGTGAACATTTATCTTCAAGATATCGGCCTCTTGACAGTTGAGCGTCGGTGTTTGGCTGGACACACGGCCGTCGGTTCTGGCAGGATCACGCGAGGATCATGCTTATTTATCGTGTGTAAGTCCGGCTTAACCTGCCCTCGGACAGAGATAATTGGAACCCCTGCCGTTGGAAAATGGAAAACGGGATACTGACATCGAGTCGAGCATTTTCATTTTCCTCGATTGTACTCACAGAAGCTCTTGGTTCGAGGATTATATTTTTGAAATTCTTAACACTCCATAGTTCGTGCGATAATCAAAACATCAGAATCATTTTGTTTATTTAAATACAAAAATTTGATTCTTCGCGATGAATTATTTGCTGAAATCTGATTAATATTCGTGAAAACTTTTCACACAAAAATATAGATTGTAGATAATTTGAAAATCTTGAATTTTGATGGATTTGAATTGCCCAAGTTCCTTATGTTCTCATAAAAAACCTGTACATTTTTAGAACAAACCATCTTGTAATACTACGTATTGGTAGAATCGAAAATTAAAAGGGCATTTCGAAAAAACTTTTTCTACAGAAATATTAAAAAAATGTGAGTCCTTTTCGCAACCATTTTCTTCATAAGAATATCATTAACTCATGAACCGTTATGTTTATACCCAATTTATGGCATATTGTTGAAATTGTCATCAAATAAGTTATCTAATGATGCAATAATATACTGGGTGTGCCATTTGAAATAGGAAAGTAGTAGTCTGTTTTAGGTATAACCGGAAGTTGTATATAGGTCTGAAAAGATTTTAGAAAGATCATTTGCTCAAACCCGCATATGCAAATTTTCAGAACAAAATTATAATCAGTTTTACATTAATGTCTAATAGGCCATCACCCTATATATCTCCTCACGCCAGTTTTATTGCCAATGTGGTGGATTTACCAGCAGGCTGAGTTGGTTGAAGCTTAGAGCGGCAAATTTTAAGAGGCTGCAGATTGAGTTTATCAATTTCTATTTTGATTTACAGAATTAAAAAAGAATATTATACACACACATAGTAAGAAATATGAATATTGGAGAAAAATTAGAATATTCAACAAAAATCTAAATATAGTCCCATGTACAGAGCCAAATACTCAATATTTCCAGATCTCTACATGAACAATTGCTACACGCTTTGTGAAATATACTAATGCATAAGATTTTATACGATGATGTAATTAATCATGTAATGTATAGTATATACAAGGGTTGTCTATGAAATTCCTTTGGGGCCATTGAATTTATAATCTAACAATATCAATCAAATAAACCACGCTATTTAACGGATCGCGGTATCCACTTCAAAAGGGAAGTTTTTATGGACTAGTTCAAATAACTTTGGATATACCTACTATACCAACTTCGCGAAATGTATATTTTCTGTGTAAACTTTATTTTTTGATCATTTTTGCCGTGAAAATAATCAAGGATCTGACTCGGTACCTTAGTTCTCATTGAAACTAATGCAACAAGGATGATGAAGCACCAATCATAAAGTTAGAATTTTTTTGATAGAAAATTTAGTTGATATGATTGTGAACTAGGGTATTAAAAACAGAGGCGGCAAAAATTGAATAGCCTACAGGCAGCAAATCTCTAAATCCGCCACTGCACCCCAAATGCAGGGCCGCCGCCTGATATTTTGACGACCCGGCAAAATAAAATTTCGCCGCCCTACTCTGTCCAATTCATTTTTATTTGAAGGGCATTCTGTTATGTAATTTCTCTAAATAATATGATTGTGAAATGAGGTATCAAAATTCAGAAGCGGCATAAGTTGAAAAAGCCTACAGGCGGCAAAACTGTAAATTCCCCCTGCATCCAAATTCAGGGCTGCCACCAGACATTTTGGCGCTCCGGCAAAATGAAATTTCGCCGCCTTGCTTCGTCTAATTCATCTGAATTTTCTTTGAAAGAAATTCTGTTTTGTAATTGATATGAATAATATGATTGTGAATTAAGGTATCAAAATTCAGAGGCGGCAAATGTTGAATAACCTACAGGCGATAAATCTGTAAATCCGCTACTGCACTCAAATGCAGGGCCACCACCAGACATTTTGGCGCCCCGTTAAAATAAAATTTCGCCGCCCTGCTTTGTCTATTTTATTTTTCTTTGAAGGAAATTCTGTTATGAAATTGATATCATATAAATTATATAATTGTGATGCAAGTTATCAAAATTCAGAGGCGGCAAAATTTGAAGAGCCTACAGGCGGCAAATTTGTAAATCCGCCACTGTGCCAACTTTGTCTTCTCAAAACGTCCTGAATATTAGAATGTACCACGTCAACTAAACTACTGATCGTGTAATTCATCGACGCGCAAAAAACAAAAGGCCGTTGGCAAATCAATTTGTACGAATATAATTATTAAAAGTTGATGTTACTGGGTGTCCCTTATTTTCTTTTCTCGAGAGTCAGTCCGTTACGTTGAGATGTTGAAGGGTCCGTCAGATGTTTAAGACACATTCCACTTGGCCTTTTTCAACTCGCCAAACAAGGCCGTCGATCGAACAATGTCAGAGTGCCGGCTGCAAGCGTAAATGCATAATTAGCGAGGTACGCCGCGGTCTTTTCTTTTTCCGGCCACCGTCGGAAATGACGATATGAGTTGGCTGTGGTGCAAATAAGACACGTGCCCGGATGTGCTTACGGGGGTGACTCCGACAATCAAATCGGGAATAATAAGATATTTACTTTCATGCCCTCCTCCTCTGCTCCCGATAAGGGATCACAACGGCCGATATACGAGATGTTTGAACATGACACCGGATTTCGGCTCTGGTCTTCAAAACAACCAAATTAGTTTTCATTCTTCTCGATACGATTAGAAACAAAAGCAAAATTAAGAACAAAAGGACTAGTCAGATATTTAAACTTCAAAAACAAAAAAACCAAATTGAAAACTTGTTATTGTGAAACGAAAAATTTTTTTAACGAATTGATCTAATAATTTTTCAGAATAATAGTTTCTTGGATATTCTTTCAAACATAATTCATAGAAGATATTACCTAATTGTACATAATCTAATCTGATAGCTGAATCATATTGAAACGACAATAAGTAATGGACAATTTCATAATCCAGATATATGGGATTCCAAACTAGTACTCAGTTCAAGTGTTACTATTTATTAATTCAATTGGAAAGTTCAATTTGATAAAAATTAATGGGAAAATACAGAATCAACTGAAACTATTGGATGTCAATATTTAATATGAAGTGCTCGTCGAAAATTGTATTAAATATCTCTTACAGCAATAACGATATTTATCTGAGATCCCTGGGAACCTTTTTAACTTTCTGAAACAGTTTTAAACTAGTTTGAAACCAAACGAAACTTTCAATATAATCTGTTTTCAAAGTTTTGAAGTTGCCAAACTGGCAACTTTTTAATCTCGGTGATTATATTATTTAGTCGCCTGCTGCTGGAACCAAGCGCCTATAACCTGGCGAATGGAGCGTTTTTGTATTTTTAGGTTGCCGCAACTGAAAAATTCCAACACGCTCTATTCACCAGGAAACTCAATTGTTGCCCACTATCTCCTCACACTGGCGATTTGAAGTAGCTCAGTTCCTCAGTTGCAGTCTCTTCCTTTCTTAATCATCTCACTAGACATCGGATTTTTTATGGAAGCAATTAAATCACACCCAGCGTGATGATAAAAAAAAATCTTTTACAAAACTTTCCTCATTCATACGATTATGAAATTATTGGGTTATCTTGTCGGCGTTGTGAAACACTTCCAAGCCAATTTGAAACTTTCGATCGTTTCTTTTCTTGAAAGACAAAAACCAGTTCGGAACTAGGCTGAAATCAATACAGTTCGAACTGTTTGAGGATTATTTCAGAAGGTTAACCCACGTTTTCCGCTTCCTTTTTCACTTTGTAAAATCCTCATTTATCAGAGCCGGATTTAGTGATCGACTAGCGAAATGACCCACCACAAAACAGCAACAAATGGCGGATCATGCGAAATGTTCCATAATACCCTCTTGTTCTCTGCGGCTGGAACTGGAAATAATCCGAACGACATCAGCAGCAGCAGACAGGGTAACGTACACGCTAGACAAAGACCATTCGAATGGTCAAAAGGTAAATATGCAGGACAAATATTTGCCGTACATAATGACAGTATTTTCATTACTTTTTTCCATCTCTAAGGACAAGAGCACAAACGTATGATTTTAGAAATGGTGTTGTGAAGTATAGTATATCCAAAGTCACTTGGAGGAAGCTGAATACTTCGATTATACAAGGGTTGTCCAAGTTTCCAGAAATTCCTTATTGTTATTGCCTAACAATACTTTCAAATAAACCCCAGTATTTAGCGGATCGCGGTATCCACTTCGAAGGGACATCTATGGCCAAGAGTTTTTATGGACTAGTTCAAGTGACTTTGGATATACTATAACTGTTCAGTTGCCAATTGGCGCTTGGTTCCAGCAACAGACAACTTTCTGGCGATTAAATAATTTAATAACCGAAACTAAAAAGTTGCCAGTGTGCGGTTAGCTTTAGACCAGTTTCGCACTAGATCACATGATCCTGTATCGAATCAGTTCAGGACTATTTATGTAGGTTAATGAACGTTCATGGTATACATTTCACCGCTTCTCTCTAACAGTTTGAATCCTCGATTGAATGATCGGTTATCGAAATGACCGCCTCTTGGAATAATTTGACAGGTCAGGTAAAATCTGAAGTGAGAGCGTTCTATTTGAACTTATACCCGAGCTTATACCGAAGTAACACTCGGCGCACGCCGAAAATTGAAATAACTGCTGTCTGTTTTCAAAAACCTTCAATTTAGAAACCTAAATCCGTTCCAAACCAGATTGAAACCAAACGAAACATTCAATCAATTCTGCATTTGAAAGTCTTACACCAGTTCCCAGATAGACTGAATTAAATGCTGTTCCAAACCAGTTCAGGACTATTCATGAAGGTTAATAAACGTTCAGCCTGATGCATTGAATATAACCTGAAAAAGTACAGAAATAACTTAGAACTTTGGGTTTTGAATATTTCCGATGAAATACTGCTTGAGAACCAGTTCAGGACTATTTATAAAGGTTAATAAACGTTCAGTCTTAAACATGCAATATAACCTGAAAAAAAAACTGAAACTGAAATAACATAAAACTTTGAGTTTTGAATATTTTCCTCAAATGCTGCTCGAGAATTGCCAAAAATAGTATTATCAGCTGTTTTCGCCAAAACGTAATCTTGTTAGCGTTCTGAAACAATTCTGAGTTAATTTAAAAAATTCGATCGTTTCTCTTCTTAAAAGTCAAAAACCAGTTCGGAACTGGACGGCATTCAATCCAGTTCCTAACAAGTTAAGTAGTATTAATAAACGTTCACGTTTTCCGCTTTCCTTTATAATCCTAATTGACCAGAGCCGGTTTAAATGATCGGCTAGAGAAATGACCGCCCCAAAACAAAAACAAATGGCGGGTCATGCGAAATAATCCATAATACCCTCCTGTTGGCTGCGACAGGAACTGGAAGAGATCCGACCGACATCAGCAGCAGCAGAGGCAGCAGCACCGAGTAACGTACACGATCGGTAAAGCCGATTAGAATGGTTAAAAGGTAAATGCAGGGCAAATATTTTCCATACATAATTACAATATTTTCAGTACTTCTTTCTCTCTCTAAGAACTGAGCACAAACGTACTATTTTAAAAACGGTGTTGTGGAGCAACTATTTAGTGTCCAGTTGGCGCTTGATTCCAGCAACTTTGGGGCGATTAAATGATTTAATCACCGAAACTAAAAAGTTGGCAGTGTGCTGTTAGCCTTAGACTAGTTTCGAACTAGATCACTTCAATCCTGGACCGAACCAGTTCAGGACTATTTTTGGAGGTTAATAAACGTTCAGTCTAAAACATGCAATATCACCTGGAAAAATACAGAAATGACTTAGATCTTCGAGTTTTAAATATTTTCCATGTATGCTGCTCGAGAATTGCCAAAAATTGTATTATCGTCTTGCTTCTTGCAAAAATATAATTTTGTTAGCGTATTGAAACAATTCTAAGTCAATTTGAAACATTCGATCGTTTCTCTCCTTAGAAGTCAAAATTAAGTATTAATAAACGTTCACGTTTTCCGCTTTCTTCTATAATCCTCATTGACCAGAGCCGGATTTAGTGATCGGCTAGCGAAATGACCGTCCGTAAAACAATAACGAATGGCGGTTCATGCGAAATAATCCATAATACCCTCCTGTTCTCTGCGGCAGGAACTGGAAGAGATCCGACCGACATCAGCAGCAGCAGAAGCAGCAGCACCGGGTAACGTACACGATCGGTAAAGCCGATTCGAATGGTTAAAAGGTAAATGCAGGGCAAATATTTGCCGTAGATAATTACAGCCGCGCCTGAGAGGCGTGCCGTGGAACGGCGACTGCCGTCGCCGGGTCTCTGGGGGCAGACGCCGTCCCCTCCGCCGTCCCCCCGCCGCCTCCGTCACCCCAAACGATGCTCACAGGCGCTCTCGCTCTATTCCTCCCTCTCACCAGTAGACCGACTCCATCTGTCGTACGGATCAAACCGGCTAGTTTTCGGATACAGCCAATTTCTTGTTTGGTCCAATTCACGGAGGGGTAAAAATTCGCTGCTCGTTCTCGAATATTCGATGAATTTTTCATTGGAAACATGCTATATATTCTCCGTCTCTGTTTCTATGTTCAATTAGCACATTGTTATCGATACTACTGGAAATGGTTAGACGGCCATGTTGCTTTTTTGCTTCGATAAAAAAAAATAATTATTGGAATGACTCGGCGGCAAAAATTCTATTCCTGTTAAATCTCGATATCGGTTAGAAAAACCTGTATGTTGTCAAAAGAGTGTATTTTTTCTTATTAATTTTCGGAGGGTTGTAACTTTTTCGGAGAAGGTTTTTCAAAAAATGTTATACCAAATACCCACCTTAATTTTCACCATTGAATCAGCCCTTACATTTTCTTGGTGTTATTCAGATATACACCCTGTAAATCTAGCTTTAAAAATAGGTGCCGACGCTCTCGATTTCAGAATCAATTTACATTGATAAAATTCGAATATTTTACTGTCCTCTTATCTTTCATGTTAAAAAACCTTTTTCCTAATCTACTTACTTATATCTTCAGTTGAATTATGCTTTCATCCATGTCGAACCAATTATTATTACAATTTCCCTTTTGGAAATTATCGCATTTTCAAAGAGAACTTGAAAATCTTCAAAAAAATATGATTATCGCACATGAATCTGTGTATTTATTTCTACTTCATGGTCTATGGTTTTCCATAGAAACCTTTTGTCAAAATGAATACACGCCAAAGTTGTTCCTTCTTATTGGATTGTTCAATAATGTATTTATGTGATGGAGCTAGCAGAAAATATTCTGAAAAGTAGTCAATTTAGCAACTATAGATCTATTGCCTGGAAAATCTGAAGAGAGGTACCTACGAGAAGCAAAATGCTCACTTTTTTGAACAGGCGTAGAGAAATTTTTTTCTTATTTCATGATATCTAAGGTTGTAGAAAAAATATTGTTTCTATCTTGCGCGGAATGTATCTTTCCGCTTTGGATAGGAATATAATTATTTAATTTCCATCACCATCGTTTAGGTACTAACTCTCATTTTCAACATCCTAACCGTACCAAATTCCACCAAAATCTTACTTGTATAACGCGAACTCTTTATATCCCCGCTATTTCACATTTTTAATTATCTGCTGAAGATGTCCAAACTGAACAAGCATCTAACAAAATTATTCAAAATCGAACATGAATTAGGTCTAAAGTGCAAGAATGTGTGGATACACAGACACGTGAAAGTAAAATGGAAAGACACTAATTTCAACTATATCAAAATTCAAATATCACTTCCCATACATCTCAAAAATAATTTCCATTTTTCCCTTCTAACCTTCGAAGGAATTCGTCTAAAGCCTCGCTCAGCTTCCAAGTAAAGTTTTCCTGAAAAACTCCCTTTATGTTGTCCCGTAAAGCACTCCATACAAATAATTTCTCGCATGCACGATTTCCTCAGCTACTCAGCTCATTCAAATCGGAATCACAATATGAAAGCCGGAAAATATTCATAGCAACGGGAAAATGACAGCGCGTGAGTCACGGCATACAGAAAGTTCAGATTTTTAAAAATTTCTATCCAATTGTTGAGTTTATAACTTCAAAATAAATTTTAAGAGTGTAGTCTCCGAGTCAGAAATGAAATGGATATTTTTTGGGATCTCATGTATTTTGAGCGTGTAGAAACATGGGAAGAGTATTTCACTCCATTTCGTAGTTCTACACGTAAATATTTCAGAATTTTCTCATCGTGATAGGAATTTAATTTCATTTTGAATAATTATAGGCATCGAGATTCCAAAAGAAATCAAAATTGCCAAAAAAGAAAATATAATATCAAAACAAAGATGACGGAAACAGCAGGACGATATTTCCATTTCCTTATAGATCTTCAATAAGTGATACGTAAAATGTTCCATGTATCTCTAGATGAAAAATGTGTACTAGATATTTTATGATACAAGAAATGTTCTCCCTAGGAAGGCGGGCTTTTGGATATAAGAGGCTTTGATTTTGTCGATTTTCAGGTATATAACTATTATCTAAAACATCTTGAAGTGGTCCAAAAATCAGTTGTGAAAATTATTCAGAAAGTGGAAAAAAAAGTATCAATCTAATTTGTTGTTTATACACACAGAAGAACTAACAATGCAACAATTTTACACCTATAAGATCCTATTATATCAAACTAAAATGGGAAAAAAATATTGTCCAGCATGCTTTCCTAACAAGACAGGTTCAAAAAAGAAACATTATAGCCCCAAAATTTAACCAACGTTCCTAAATTTTATAACTTAATAACCACTGAAATAAAGGAGACATTCAATTCGAGAAGTAAGAAACAGTAATAATCTAAAATCATGCATTGTACTCAATTGGAATAGGCTTAGAGCATTATTGTAAGACAAACTTCATGTTTTAATTGTCAAATATGTCAGTTTTCCTTCAACAAGAGCTAAATATGCAGATGAAATCGCTTTACACGGAGAAAATTCCTTACAAGAGCATATCACAAAACCCAGATTTTTCATGGCTGTAGAAGTAATATTTCTTATTAAGGGTTTTCCAATAAAAAGTTTCATTTTGAATATCTCACTTCTGATTAAATTATTTAGCTAGAGAATGAATAGCTTGATCTGTCTTTGTTCAGGTGCAATTTAGCAATTTTACAATATTTAGGGATTGACTTGATTTTCATGCTACTCGGCTTGATCTCAACTTGATTTCAAGGAAACTCAAGTCAAGTAGTAGTTTTCCAATCTCAAGTCAAATCAAGTATTTATTTATCAAGTACTTGAATTATATCAAGCAACTTGATTTTAAGCAGTTTTATTGTGTAGTGTCACATCAATAAAAAATGATGAAATGAGAAGGAACCTTGCAAAAAAAAAATTTATTTATTGAACTCATTGTGAAAAAGAACCGAAAATATCAACTTTTTTGAAATAGAAAATGAGAGCATAACGAAATGGAAAATAATAAAAGAAAAGGTAAGTTTCTTAATATTGGGAAACCTCCAGGCTCTGTTTGATTTTATAATTTTCCATCCAGGATCTAAGACACATGAGGCATCTTATAGATTTGTCGCCTAACCTATTGCGGGTTTTTGTAACTTTAAGAGCAGCTATGGTGGAAAATTGTCTTTCAACAGGAGCTAAAGATGTTAGCGTTGATAAAAAATCCTTGGCCAAGTTTGGAAAGATATTTCTGAAACTACCAAAATCTACCAATAGATTTTATAAAAATGTGAGAAAACTACTAATAAAGTCACACTGGCGAATGCTTCAGTCTCTCGGCGCTCGAGGAATCCCTTTAATTAGTCTAAGCGCGCACGAGATTGCAGAAATATATGCCGTGCGACGCGTGCATATCAAGCTCAAGTAATATCAAGTAGCTTGATATCAAGTCAAGCAATAAACATCTAAAATCAAGTCAAGTCAAGCTCAAGTATGTAATTTTTCACGAGCTTGATTTTCAAGTCAAGTAGTTGAATAAAATGTTAAGCTACTTGGCTTGATGAATCCCTAACAATATTATGTAGGTATATATGGATGTCAACAATGAACCGACCTTTAAACACACAAAAAGATAAAAAGAACAAATAAAATGGGTCCCAATTTGGATCCCTGTGGAACGCCTAATAAGCTGCTAAAACACCGTTCGACTAAACTTATTCCCACAGGACACCAGATCGATAAAATCGAATTTTCGCAAAAAAGGGCGACGCTTCCGAAAACAACGGTGGTATTTATACAGAGTCAGCAATAATCACGACATATGTCAGAAAATCGTAGCAAACCGCAGGGGAGAAATCCTGCGGCTGTGCTCGCATCTACACAATGAATAATTGTGCGCTCGAAATTATAGTGGTTGGCAGAAAGGCCGCTCTGGCACTGCGTTAAGTACACGACTTACGGGCTGTCAACGTTTCCAGTCCGCCCCCCATTGTTCCGGAACCGGAAAGAATCAAAGAATGCCCAGAAACAACGACTAACCCCTCGGCTCCGTCCTCTTTCTCTCCCCGCTTCTGCCACTTTATTCAAGAAACCCTGCAGTCGTCGCCCGACCCGTTTTTCTGATTATCCCAGGGATCTGCGATCATTAAAATACATTGCTTTAAATGTACATGTTGTCCCGACGCCGCTGCACAACAAACGTTTGACTCGGGGGAGGGGGGGTGATGGAACTTTTGAGCGTTCGTTCATTTGTTAGTCAACTACATAACTGTATATAGGTACCGGGTTTTTCACCATAATTTGACCCCCTTTAACTTTGTTACTAAAAGAGGTACAAAAAAATGTTTTCTACAAAAGTTTCACGAAATCGACTAGTGTTTTTTAAAATGATTTCAGAGTGGGTAACATATTGATTGCAACTTCATTTTCTCAAATGGAACACCCTATATATTTTTCTATATTTGACTAGCTCTTCTTCCCCTGATTTCGAATATATAACATATGTTTGGTCTATCTCTCTTATTCTGAGTACCACATAGTTTCAAATTTTCAAGAACCACATGGCATGCTCAGTAATCAGTTTTCAAGTAGTAGGCTGCGATAACTCAAAATCCTTTTTTTTTTAGTTATATCGTTTTCAACGATATGATAAACGTTTTTAACTATAAATTGGAATTGGATGATTTGGATGCAACTCCATATATGCTTCCCTTGTAGCTTTCTTATTTTTATTGTTCTTCACATAAAGTGGAAATATTTCAAATTTTTCCGCTTTCTGTGTATGAAACGTATATCGTTGCCAACGAGATAACTCAAAAAAGAGCATTTTGAATTATCGCAGCCTTCCACTTGAAAACTGGTTACTTAGCTTGCCAGGTGGTTCTTAAAATTTGAAACTCTGTGGTACTCAGAATAAGAGAAATAGACCAAACATATGTTATATATTCGAAATCAGGGGAAAAAGAGCTAGTCAAATATAGAAAAATATGCAGGGCGTTCCATTTGAAAAAATGAAGTTGCAATCAATATGTTGCCCACTCTGTATATTTTTTATTTTGTGAAATCATTTTTGAAAACACTAGTCGATTTCATGAAACTTTTGTGAAAAACATTTTTTTGTACCTCTTTTAGTAACAAAGTTAATGGGGGGGGGGGGTCAAATTATGGTGAAAAACCCGCTACATATATGGTCTTCAAGGGTGCGATTGGTGCATGAATATAAAAGCGGTCAAAAGCTCCTGGCTTTGACTTGGTGGTTTCCTAATTTTTTTTCAATAATCTGTTTGAATTTTTTTTTCTTCTTATGACGCGATCAACATGCAATTTTGCATAACTCTTGAAATTGTAATTTTATATGAAATTCTGAACAAAGAGAAACGGGTCAGTTGGCACTGAAATGTACAACTTTGCTTCCGCCGTTTTGCAATAGATTGCTGTAGCGGTAAGTGGTAGTCAAAATAAATATACCGTAGAATTCATAAGCTTAGGTATTTGTGAACATAATGCCATAGAAATATTAGTCGATTTGTGTCTGCATCATGAAGTTATTCTCGATTGAACGTGTAAGCTAACGAGCCAAATTCTCGTCATTTGCAGGAAAGATTTTAATTTTCTGTTTTAATTTAAAGAAATCTGCGACTGAGACGCATCGAATGCTCTCAAATACCTATGGTGAGGCGAAAGAAGGTGTCGAGAGTGGTTTCAACGCTTCGAAAACGGTGATTTTGACGTCGAAGACCAGCATGGAGGTCAAAGAGAGATGGTTCTCGAAGATGCAGAATTTGAGTCATTACTTGATCAAGACTGGTGTCAAACGCAACAAGAATTGGCAGGATCATTAGGAGTGACGCAACAAGCCATTTCAAAACGTCTGAAAGTCATGGGAATGATTAAGAAACAAGGAAATTGGGTGCCGTACGAGTTGAAGCCGAAAGATGCTGAACGGCGTTTGTTTGCTTGTGAACAGCTGCTTGCAAAGCAAAGACGGAAAGGATTTCTGCATCGCATTGTGACTGGAAACGAAAAATGGGTTCATTACGATAATCCCAAGCGCAGAGAATCATGGGGATATCCTGGCCATGCTTCCACGTCGACGGCCAAACCGAATATTCACGGTCCCAAGGTCATGCTCAGTAATTGGTAGTACCAGGTCGGCGTAGTGTATTATGAGTTGTTAAAACCGACTGTAATAATCTCAGGCGATCGTTATCCAACGCAATTAATGCATTTGAGCCGAGCATTGAAAGACAAATGGACACAATACAACGAGAGACATGATAAAGTGATTTTACAGCATGACAATGCTCGACACCATGTTGCGAAAGTCGTCCTACCCCACTCGCCGTATTCTCCAGACGTTGCTCCCTTGGACTATCACTTGTTTCGATCAATGGCACACCGCCTGGCTGATTAGCACTTCCGGCCTCATGAAGAACTAAAAATATTGTATCGATTCGTGGATCGCATCAGAAGATGACCAGTTTTTTTTCAACACAGGATTCCTATGCTGCCCGAAAGATGTGAGAAAGTAGTGACCAGTGATGGTCAATACTTTAAATCATAAATGTATAACCAGTTGTTCACAATAAAGCCTCGAATTTCGGAAAAAAAGGCGGAAGCAAAGTTGAACGCCTATGTATTATTTATTGTTATTATTTATTATGAATTTACTATGTTCTGACTGCGTTATCAACACGAAAGTTCGCAGAACTGTTCTTTTACCTAAACGCGAAATCTCAACCTGATCGAATCATCAATGATGGAAGTATTGGGTATTTCTTTTCTAATATTCTTCGAGTTTTTCGATATTGTCAATGATGTGATCAGCTTGAAATTTTGAGCACAGCTTAAACTTTTTATTTCATATCAAAACCTAGGATCTCAGTTCCGTCTGTTTTGTGGCCACGAACATATTGGGTAATTTTTTATATTATTATACCTCAGCTCTAGAATATGATCCATGAATTACCAAACTTACTAGCAATAAATTCAATTAAAATTGTTCAACCAATTTTATATCGTAATAAAAATTAACAATTTATATATCTATATCAAAAACCAGATTGGACCAAACCCTATAAAATGGAATCGACTGTCAAAATCTTTATCGGTTGTACACACAGATGTGGTCAAAAATGATAATCCTTCATTGAAACAGAGGGCCAAAAATTCATATTGAAATTAAATCCCCGAAAAATAACAGCAGGCCCCGTAATTCGTTCAAACTGTCGAAATCACTTAATCCGTAAGACAGATTCAAGAGGAAATATCCTTATAAGCTTTCGTTCATTGGATAACAACTTCCCAATCAAGATGGTTAAACATTGGGGTACCGATGTGGCGCTCTTGAATTACAACTTCATTTCCTTCTCTTCTGTTGTAAAATTTCGTTCGAATTGATTTTCTCGAGTGGCGTCCTCCATCGGAACAACCTCGTATCGGAGATGACGGAAGACTTCCAAGACGAAAAATTTATTAGGATTGTCATTTCCAATTAAGGGATGCCTTTGTTCCGGAACAGATGCAGAAATTCAACTACAGATCCAATGATTCGTTTTGCATGCAAATCGAGATGAATTTCTCATTTCAGTCAAAATCGGTCCATTTCCAAATACACACTTTGTCATTTAACAAAATCGAAAACCTACGTTTTCTCTCATTAATTGAATCATCCACGAATTCGAGATGACCATTTAATATAAATAATCATTAGGGATTCACGGTTGGCTTGATTTTCAAGCTACTTGGCTTGAGCTTGACTTTATTTCAAGTCAATCTCAAGTCAAGTACTTGAGTCATATCAAGCTACTTGATTTTTCGCAGTTTTATTGTGTAGTGTCACATCAATGAAAAATTGATGAAATGAGAAGGAAACTTGAAAAAAACACTCTTATTTATTGAACTCATTGTATAAAAGAACCGAAAATATCACCTTTTTTGAAATAGAAACATAAACTAAATCAGTATAAATCATAACAAAATAAAAAATTATGAAAAAATAAAGTTTCTTAATATTGAAAAACCTCCAGGCTTTGCTTGATTTCATAATTTTCCATCCAGGATCTAAGACATATTGGGCATCTTATAGATTTGTCGGCTCTGGAAAATTGTATTTCAACAGGAGCTGAAGATGCTGGCGTTGATAAAAAATCCTTGGCCATTTTGGCCAAATTTGGAAAAATATTTCTGAAACTACTAATAACAAATAGATTGATATCAAGTTAAGCCATAAATATCTAAAATCAAGTCAAGTCAAGCTCAAGTATTTAATTTTTCACGAGCTTGATTTTCAAATCAAGTAGTTGGTTAAAATGTCAAGCTACTTGGCTTGATGAATTCCTAATGGAAATCCCGGGAATCTACAGCCAACTCACAATAAGACATATATGAATCCAAATTTGTTCAGGGAGGTCTGATATGCATTTTGCGAGTAGAAAATTATAGAGCAAAATTTTCCTCTACCTTTGGAAGACAATTCAAGAGATGACTTTCTGATAAGTATATCAATGACTTGATGGATTTTTTCAAAGATGCATATACCATTTGAATGATTCAAATATGATTCACCATAAAGTTTATAATTGAGTAAACAAATACAAAAATGAAAACATGCCCTGAACACAAAAAAAAATATAAACAAAAAATAAAAAAAAATACATATTTGCTTTTTGAACTACTTGGCTTGATGAATCCCTACTAACCAAAGATACGCTTTAAGTCTCCTGTTTTTCCAAACTCCAATAACTTAAAAAAAAAAATTAATAATAAGGTGATTTACCCTGTCGCAGATGTTGATAACCGTCTTGAGTACATATGAAGGAAGTTAATTCTATGCGTGAGATATCGTATATCAGGTTTATTGTTAAGGCGCGTGTCGCAACGAACAATGTAAACGGAAAAGGTCCTTACAGGAAGACGACTGCAGATGTGCCTCATTTCTTATAACTCGACGCTTGTTAGATCTGGCCGAAACACCTACAATCACACCCCGTAATTTAATCCTTGTATAGGGCGATTGAACGGATTTCTGTAATGTCAATTCAACATTGAGAGAACAATGCTACATGAAGAAAGCATTTCGAAAATTTGGGTACGCTGAAGCTTCAATAAAAAGTATTCAAAATCTTCCGATTCCGGTATTGAAGATGAAATATCGATCAGCTCAAAGAGGGTTTGCACCCGTATAATTTTTGATAAAAACCAAAGCCAAATGAACATCTTAAATATGAATTATCATTTTCTAATTGTGAGCCAGCAGCTGTACCTCCAAGTGTTTTTACGAAAAATTGCAAATTCTACGCTAAGACTTATTTTTGCCTCTTTCATCAAAAATAATCACACCAATGAAAAATTATAAGTATACAATAAATATCAAAATACACACCGGTAAAATGTAGTTTGAAAGATTTTAGCAATCTAGATGAAAAGTCAACAAGCGAATTCCACACACAAAAAAGTCCATAGGAGTTAAATTATATAATTTTGACGGCTACGAACAAATGTCATATAGATTGAGAGAGAAGCAAAGAAATGAATACAATTTTCCCAATCGAGATGAAAACCAAAAACTGAATTTCAATTTCACTTCAAATCATTAAATCGATCTCCTTTCACATACCCGCACACACTAAAAAGTTCATAGGAGTTAAAACGTATAATTTTGAAGGCTACAAACAAATATCATATAGATTGAGAGAGAAGCAAAGAAATGAATACAATTTTCCGAATCGACATGAAAACCAACAACCGAATTTCAATTTCATTTCAAATCATTAAAGCCATATCCTTTCACATATCCACACACACTAAAAAGTTCATAGGAGTTAAAAGATATAATTTTGACGGCTACGAACAAATGTCATATAGATTGAGAGAGAAGCAAAGAAATGAATAGGTACAATTTTCCCAATCGCGATGAAAACGAACAACCGAATTTCAATTTCACTTTAAATCATTAAACCAATCACATACCCGCACACAGAAAAAAGTCCATCGAATTTAAATCGTGCAATTTTGACGGCCACGAACAAATTTCATATACTTAGAGATTTAGAGAGAAGCAAAGAAATGAAAACAAATTTCCCAATCGAGATGAAAAACCAACAAAACGAATTCCAATTTCAATCGGGAAGAACTGCAAACGCGTTCTCCCAATCTCAGCCTCTTTGTCATAGCGACATATAATTAAAACGACAAATTGATATACCACTCGTGGTTGTTGTATGGCCCCTCGAAGAAATTGAAATTGTCAGTGTCAACCGACGTCCGACCCCAACCCGCTAAGGCGATTACAAACGTATAAACATGGAAATGATGTGTTGATATATGTTTGGAGACAAGCAAAGAGATGAATATAAAATTTCGAATCTAGATGAAAAGTCAACAAGCAAATTCCAATTGCAGTTTAAATCATTGAAGCAATACCCGCACATAGTGAAAAGTCCATAGGATTTGAATCGTATAATTTTGACGGCTACGAACAAATGTCATATAGATTGAGAGAGAAGCAAAAAAAATGAATACAATTGTCCGAATCGAGATGAAAACCAACAATTTCAATTTCACTTTAAATCATTAAACCAATCACATACCCGCACACAGAAAAAAGTCCATCGAATTTAAATCGTGCAATTTTGACGGCCACAAACAAATTTCATATACCTAGAGATTTAGAGAGAAGCAAAGAAATGAGAACAAATTTTCCAATCGAGATGAAAAACCAACAAAACGAATTCCAATTTCAATCGGAAAGAACTGCAAACGCGTTCTCCCAATCTCAGCCTCTTTGTCATAGCGACATATAATTAAAACGACAAATTGATATACCACTCGTGGTTGTTGTATGGCCCCTCGAAGAAATTGAAATTGTCAGTGTCAACCGACGTCCGACCCCAACCCGCTAAGGCGATTACAAACGTATAAACATGGAAATGATGTGTTGATCCTAAGTGAAAACCGATTTAAACCTTCCCTTCCCCCCAGATTGCAGTAATAAATGACAATGGTTATTGCCGGGGGAGGGCGCTTAGCTCCCGGAAGAAGGCATGGTAAGGGGGACCAGGAGGAGTGCAGGGAGTTAATCACGGTCAATTAACTACTGATCTGGAGAGATATCTGTTGGTGGCGCGATCTGGCGATGGCATTGTACGCGACGTCGAGACCTTAGGATCGAGTTGCAGGAGCGTAATAGCCGACGAAAAAAAAATTTTTGACATTTGTTCAAGTTTGTGTTTGAAAAAATGAAGAAATCACTGACCTGAAGTCAAGAACTTTTGAGTGAAGACATATATACTATATATACAGTTATGTGGAGCAATTGAAAGCTCCTTACTTCAACTTAGTGCTTTTCTCTTTCTCGAAATTGTGCTTGAATTTTGTAATAACAGGAAATTTGCTGAACTTGCTATTTTATATCTACACACGCTAAACCAAACCCCGGAAATTTTTGGTAATTTTTTCTACATTTCTCTTGAATTTTCTATGGTTATAGACTATAGTCAAAGGATCGGCATGCAGTTTCTCGCGCGGCTTCAAAAATTCATTCTACAACTCAATTAGAATTTTCATCTTGATCGAATATGCAGGTTTAAAATCACCAAAAAAAAATTCGAACGAAATTTCCAATCAATTTATTCAAAACTGAAGAGAAGCTAATGTGCATTTTTGCAGCATCGAATAAAAAATATTCTCAAGAATATCAAGTAAAAACTAGCAAAACTCTCACCATCATATATCAATCATAATATATAATATTATATCAATAATAATATCATCTTCCGAAATTGAAGAATTGAAGTAACTTCTATTTTCCGATAAAGATGGTAATATCGTTGTTGAAACGATTTGTTAAACCCTTATAAATATTCTGATGCGGAAATTTAACAGCATATGTCATTTAAATTATTTACATATCTACAAATACCAAACATAGAATCCTTCATGAATTTCGCATTGCAAATGAAATGTTAGGACCATAAAAATGGTCCTTACCCTGTGAATAGGGATTCATCAAGCCAAGTAGTTTGACATTTCAACCAACTTCTTGACTTGAAAATCAATATCGTGAATAATTACATACTTGATCTTGACTTGACTTGATTTTACATATTTATTGCTTGACTTGATATTACTTGAGCTTGATATGCAAACGTCGCACGGCATATATTTTTGCAATCTCGTGCGCGCTTAGACTAAATAAGGGGATTCCTCGAGCGCCGAGAGACTGAAGCATTCGCCAGTATGACTTTATTAGTAATTTTCTCACGTTTCTATTAAATCTATTGGTAGATTTAGGTAGTTTCAGAAATATCTTTCCAAACAAATCTTAGCCAAAGATTTTTTATCAACGCAAGCATCTTTAGCTCCTGTTGAAAAACAATTTTCCAGAGCTGCTCTTACAGTTACAAAAATCCGCAATAGGTTAGGCGACAAATCTATAAAATGCCTCATGTGTCTTAGGTCCTGGATGGAAAATTATGAGATCAAACAAAGCCTGTAGTTTTCTCAATATTAAGTAACTTTATTTTTTATTAACTTTTATTTTGTTATATTTCACAGTGATTTAATTTATGTTTCTATTTCAAAAAGTTGATATTCATGGTTCTTTTACACGATAAGTTTAATGAACAAAAGAGTTTTTGCAAGGTTCATTCTCATTTCATCATTTTTTTATTAATGTGACACTACACAATAAAACTGCTAAAAATCAGACTTGAGCTTGACTTGAAATCAAACCAAGCTCAAGCCAAGTAGCTCAAAATTCAAGCCAAGCTATGAATAATAAATTGAACTGTAACATTAACAATGATTTGCCAAATTAACAATAAATATTTTCTTCGCTCAAAGACATTTCGTGTCTGTCGAACGAGAATTATAATCCAAGTCCAGACCTGTGCCTCGCTCAGCATGGATCATACGGATCCAACAACCACCGCTAATCAAAATAATCAGGATGGAACCCAGGCTGGCAGCAGGACTATTGCCAATTTCACAGGATTGCACGCCCCGTCTTTACGCTCGAGCAGCTTTATTAATTACCTTCTATTTTCACCACTCGGACATGTTTCCCCCAATCTGCCCGCCAAATGTCAAATTATTCCATCGACGAACTCGTTGAGAGCTGGACAGTAAACAGTTTCACTGAATGACTACATCCGATTAGAAACCTTTGGAATCATCCAAGAAAAAAACAATACCTCCGAAATTCTTAAAGGAATTAATTTTTTATACTTGTTGAATGAGTTCTTCTTTCAATGAAAAAATGCGCAAAAGGTTTATCTTATTAATTATTGAGGCCTTCAATAATCCACATAATATTCGCAATACTCCAGAAAAAAGTTTCCAACTAAAGAAAGTATTGGAATATATATTTGGATTATATAAATACGGAGTATTCACTAATACACAGATGATGATATTAATCGTTTATTCTCAAGACACTCTAGTGAGTCTAACTCTATCTCTAACAAGCACAGTTCAGAAGACAGAACGGAAGGACTTAAATTCTAAGGTTATGTCCCTGACATTCGCTCTCGATCATCGAAGATCCATTCTTGTTTTCTCTCTCGATGGCCCTCGATGGCCTCGCCACGCGCAGACTCGTAGCGCCACCGTACGACATGTAATAATACTTTCAAGTGTAGGGTTGGTTGTCTCTCTCGTAATCTGTTCGGATGAAGTAATATTCTAACAGAAAGTTACTTTGGCTTTTGAACACTCAATGGATACATACGATTCAAATTCCTTACATTGTGTTGTTTTTCTCAATGAGTAAAAGCAACCAATATAAAATATTTCTCCTATTTCACCAATCGGTTGTTTGAATGACACAACAACTCTTCTTATGGTTAAGATTTCTCAAGAAGGCAATTGATATTTTCTGATCAATTACTGATCCAAACTAAAACCTTCTTTTTCTTCCAGTTACTACCAGAGCAACAACCAAAAGAAACCATGGCTTCAGAAATATCACCAAGCTTATCTCAAGATCCACCATCTACTGATCCGAACCCAGTAACGAAGAGTCTCAACTTCTCAATTGCGAAAATAATGGAACCCGACGCAAAATTATTGAAGAAAACTTCGGACCACGAGCGAATCAAGCAAGCCCACATCCCTTACTCTTCACCTTTAGAGTCCGCTTTCAAGAAATACGTACCGAACGTACTGAGATCACCTGAGCTGCTTCAACAATACCCTCTAGTCTATTACCACCCAAGTCAGCTAATGTTAGGATCAGTATCAGTATATCCTGGCTCTGAAGTCAGGACTTCAAGCTCATTTCCTGAAGTTGCCACTGCGCAACAGCTCACCAAAATATCGACTATGAAGAGATCGAGCCCTATTGAGCAGAAGACCAACACATCGCCGACTCAAGCCAAACAGAAGAGTTTTGAGTGTGGAGAGTGCGGTAAAGTGTTCAACGCGCACTACAACCTTACTAGGCACATGCCGGTCCATACTGGAGCCAGACCTTTCGTTTGCAAGATATGTGGTAAAGGTTTCAGGCAAGCTTCTACCTTGTGCAGACATAAGATAATTCATACATCGGAGAAGCCTCACAAATGCCATACTTGTGGAAAGGCGTTCAACAGATCTTCAACCCTGAACACCCACGCTAGAATACACGCAGGGTATAAACCCTTCGTATGCGAGTATTGTGGAAAAGGATTCCACCAGAAGGGAAATTACAAGAACCACAAGTTAACGCACAGTGGGGAGAAGGCATACAAATGCACGGTTTGCTCCAAGGCTTTCCACCAAATATACAATCTCACTTTCCACATGCACACCCACAATGATAAGAAACCTTTCACGTGTAGAGTTTGCGGAAAGGGTTTCTGCAGGAATTTCGATCTGAAGAAGCACATGAGGAAGCTGCACGAAGGATCAACAACCAATGAATCTGACTTCCTACCGGCAGGGCCCGCCCAAGGCTCTGTTTATGGAGCAGATAGGGATATCCACCATTTCATCAGCCCTTTTTTGCTGCCGTCATCCTCACGTCCTCCTGTGCCAGTTTATTCATCGAAATTGTTATGACCTATATGAGGGGGCAAATGCCATTAAAGAATTCTATGATCTCTTTTTCAATGTGCAATATATGGAAAATTTGTCCTTCACAAGTTAGGCAAAAACTCTTGCTTCTCTTGATTATTCTGTAATATATCATGTAATTTAGTAAAAATATATATAATCGTATGAATGTTGATTAATAATAATCAATTTCGTTTTTTTCTATACCCATTGCTTGCGCAAACTGCATATTCGACAAAATACAATTTTAATTCTGTTGCTTTTACCAAAAAATTGTATAAATCTTGATATATGAAATAATCACCACAATATAAAGAGTTATATACACCAAAAAAAAATTCGAATAAGATGACGGATCTCCGAATAGACATTTTAATAGGTAGACTATAATTAGACTGTAACTATGTAGAAAGACCCTAGAAAAACATGAAAGCCTTCCTTTAACAGATGAGAGATCTGCACTGAATTAATATCCTTAAAACATTTATAGTGGAAATATTGTCGAACGCGAACATAGAAAAGTTCAAAACAATTAATTCCATTCTCCGAAAGATATTTTGTATTCAGAAGATTTTTCCACGTGTAAAAACTACATAACTGACTTTATCGTTTAATTTCTGAAACACTATTTTCAGAGAAATCTTATCGATACATACTGAAATATCACAATTTCATGAAAATCATTGTATTTTCACTATTTTGCAACTGAATTCGATCCCATAAAATGCGTATTTTATCAATTATTGAGACATCTAACGAATTTCACCCAATTGAAAAGCTTAACCGACATATATTTGTACAACTTTGCTTCCTCCGTTGCAATAGATTGTAGCGGTAAGTGGTACTCGAAATAAGTAGATCGTAGATGCCATACAATAAGCTGAGATATTTGTAAACATAACGCCATCGAAATACTACTCGATTTGTGTCTGCATCATAAAGTTATTCTCTATTAAGCATATCAGCTAACGAGCCAAATTCTCGTCATTTGCGGGAGGTTTTAATTTTCTGCTTTAATATGAAGAAATCTGCGGCTGAGCCTCATCGAATGCTCTATAATACCTATGGTGAGGCCGCTATTAGTGAAAGAACACGCTGGAAGTGGTTTCAATGCATCAAGAACGGTGATTTTGACATGGAAAAGAGAAGGTTTTCAAAGATGCAGGAGGCATTACTTGATCCAGACTCGTGTCAAACGCAACAAGAATTGACAGGATCATTGGAAATGACACAACAAGCCATTTCAAAACTCCTGAAAGTCATGGGAATGAATCAGAAACAAGGAAATTGGGTGCCGTACGAGTTGAAGCCGAGATATGTTGAACGGCATTTTTTGCTTGTAAACATCTGCTTGCAAGGCAAAGACGTTAGTAATTTCTGCATCGCATTGTACTGGAGACGAAAAATGGGTTCATTACGATAAACCCAAGCGCAGAAAATCATGGGGATATCCTGGCCATGCTTCCACGTCGACGGCCAAACCGAATATTCATGGTTCCAAGGTCAAGCTCAGTAATTGGTAGGACCAGGTCGGCGTAGTGTATAATGAGTTGTTAAAACCGACTGTAATAATCACAGACGATCGTTATCCAACGCAATTAATGCATTTGAGCCGAGCATTGAAAGACAAACAGCCACAATACAACGAGAGACATGATAAAGTGATTTTACAGCATGACAATGCTCAACCCCATGTTGCGAAAGTGATCCTACCCCACTCGCCGTATTCTCCAGACGTTGCTCCCTTGGACTATCACTTGTTTCGATCAATGGCACACCGCCTGGCTGATTAGCACTTCCGGCCTTATGAAGAAGTAAAAAATTGTATCGATTCGTGGATCGCATCAAAAGATGACCAGTTTTTTCAACGCAGGATTCCTATGCTGCCCGAAAGATGGGAGAAAGTAGAGACCAGCGATGGACGATACTTCAAACTTTAAATCATAAATGTATAACCAGTTGTTCACAATAAAATCTCGAATTTCGGAAAAAAAAGCGTAAGCAAAGTTGTACGTCTACAACATTTGGTGAGGTTCTTCAAGAGAGATCTTTTCACTCACTGAACATCCTGTATCCAGAGAAGATGAATATGTGCGAAATCGATTCCAACAAAGGGCCCGTATATAATTGGGGTCTGAGTCTGAGTTTCGATGCGATGCTGATCGGGAAAGGTAGAAAACCAAAAGGGGAATGACAGATAGCAGAATGAAGTTCATTAATTGCTCATCTCTCCTTTATTCGAGGCGACACCTTCGGCATTCATAAGCAATCTGGAAGCGACGCTTGTCAACCTGATTGCGGATTATTTCGCCCCTAAACGTTTTCGAGGGCTGCGGTTTACCAGCCCCAATATCTGTGGCTACAAATACGTGAAACTAATTGAAAAGGCGCTCAAGAACAAAGAAAAAAAATAAGCCCATTCTTCAAATTTTTCTATCGATATCATCACTAAAAGACGCTGAATTTTTAAAACAAAGAATTCCACTTCAACACTTTTGGTATTTTTCAAAATATTAAGTATGAATGAAATAAGTTGAATAGATCTATAATATTCATCTAAAATATATTTTGTATTCCAAAAATCAACGTGAAATTTGTTTTATAAAAATTATTTTGTTTTAGTAGGTACATTTTTCTCTAACCATCTCCTAAGTGAAAAGTATTATTGTAAGCATAACCTACGTAAGTTTTTAATTTAGAAATTCCATGTATATCATTTTCTAGTGATTGATTTTCAAAAATTTATGATTGATGACAAATTCTTATTTAGGGATCATCAAGCCAAGTAGCTTGAAATTTTAACCAACTACTTGAATTGGAAATCATGCTCGTGAAAAATTATATACTTGAGCTTGACTTGATTTTAGATATTTATTGCTCAACTTGATATCAAGCTACTTGATAATACTTGAGCTTGATATGCACGCGTCACATATATTTGTGCAATCTCGTGCGCGCTGAGACTAAATGAGCGGATTCCTCGAGCGCCGAGAGACTGATGCATTCGCCAGTGTGACTTTATAAGTAGTTTTCTCACATTTCTTTGAAATCTTTTGGTAGATTTTGTTAGTTTCAAAATTATATTTCCAAACTTGGCTAAAATGACCAAGGATGTCGGACTAATAATCTTCAGCTCCTGTGGAAAGACAATTTTCCAGAGCTGCTCTTACAGTTACAAAACCCGCAATAGGTTAGGCGACAATTCTATAAGATGGTCATGTGTCTTAGATCCTGGATGGAAAATTATGAAATCAAACAAAACCTGAAGGTTTCTCAATTTTAAGAAACTTCATTTTTATCATTTTGTTATGATTTAGAGTGATTAAGTTTATGTTTCTATTTCGAAAAAGTTGATATTTTGGGTTCTTTCATACAATAAGTTTGTGACACTACACAATAAAACTCTAAAAGAATATAAAAAAACAAATATTTCAGTAACAACAGATGCCGAATATTTCCGGAACAGCAGATCCTACTGTGTTGAATTTCAATTCTATTTAATCTAACTAACATTACTCGAAAGTTATTCTACATATTAATATGTATATAAAATCATAACTGTGGAACTGACAGAAGTAAACGACACACTATAAAAACAATAGAAGATACACCTAGA
Organism: Harmonia axyridis; assembly: GCF_914767665.1. NCBI lineage: Eukaryota > Metazoa > Arthropoda > Insecta > Coleoptera > Coccinellidae > Harmonia > Harmonia axyridis. The sequence continues at coordinate 8,392,982 of NC_059508.1, forward strand.
TCAAAGATAACCAAAAATCATCTCCCAAGTTTTCTTTTAAACTACCAAATAATTGAGATTGAAAGTGCACAAAAAATGTCCACAGTATGACGCTAACAGTTTAAGCTAATAAAGGAGAAACGCCATTTTAATAATTATGATGATATTTTAAAGATTGAATTGAATCGAGGATGCAAATTTATTGATTTTTTTACGAATGAAGTTTATTTTATACCCACAAAAAGACGATTCAAATCATAACTGTGCTAAGACATTTTTTTTATGTTTCTGTTTTTGACCTTCAACTTACCTCTTAGGAAATATGCTCTTCTCGCCCAAACGCTGGCAGCATCTGGCAACATCATTGTCCTTCCGCCTTTGTAGAACTGTGGAATGAAGAAATCATTAAAAATCGCATCGTAAGGATTAGACTATTTGGGGTATTAAATAAAGACTGATTGAAAGATTGGAACTGAAATTTGAAATATCTACAAATCGCATATTTCAATGAGTATATTGAATTTGAATGAGTGTATTTTTATTTACCTGTTTCTATTTGACACTTTTCAATCACTAAACACTTATTAACTTGGAGAAACTGCCTTCAAAGTAAGTAAGAGTTCCTTATTCGTCAGATAAGGCAGTTTTCTGAAATCTGTTCACAAAAATACACAGGAAATCAATTTAAATATGAAGTTATTTCAGAAAACGAACCTTCTCGAAGAAAAAGTTGCTCATTCCTCACAGACAATAAGGCAATCCAACTTGAAACCAGGAACTTACAGGAAAAATAAATATAACAAATCAGGTGCAAACAAAAATGACTCACATTGACGTTTCAAATTCTTGCATTTACGCTCATGGTCCATCGATGGGTAAAGTTGGGAATGACTTCAGGGAGATCCCTTAGTGACCCAACCCCCCAAAAGGGGTCAAACCATGCTCTAAGACCCTTCAGTCAATTCCTTCTCTTCGACCTTAAGGTCATCCCGCCGATCACCATTACGTTTATCACTCATACTGAGGTTTCCTGAAAAAAATTGATTGGTAATTGTCATCAAGAAAAACTATGATCTATATTTGGAGGCCATTGATTTTGTACTCATTTTCTGTTTCTATAGTTTCAAAGATCGAAAAAATGAGGAGCTTTCGAAATCTAATTCATTCATACGCCAATTCCACCCTTGGACACTATACATACCTCTATACAGGCATATCCAAGCCTGCAATGGACTAGTTAAGTGATGTTGATAATACTATATTTGACACGATAGAATTAAAATATAGAGCAAAACTGATAAATCAGTGAAAAAATTTTGAAAATCCATCAATAAATGACTGAGAGATAGATTATTTAAATTTACGTATTTTAGCGCGGAACGTCTTTGGTCTGTGACGTCACGGCACTTGCCTGTGATCGCTACACCATAAATTACGTTTAAATACTTAGCCACGCCAATGCTCTCGCGCCGTTTGTAGTTGTACAGTGTGGTTTTAACTCGAGTTTTGTTTTTATGTCACCATAATGGAAGAAGGATTCGTGAAAGGACAAAGTGACAATTTGCCTAAAATAGATATATTCGCAGTGATGGAGTTTTTTCTTCAAATCCATCTTATATCAGTGCTGAAATAAAAGGAGTTAAACTTTTCAAGTAAGTATCTACTTTTGAGTTTGCTTCATCATGGTTCAACTTATAACGATGATTTAATTAAAAAACGTTTCATAAGCAGTTTGTAGTTGAGTACTGATGGGTTGTTGAAGTCTATCAATGGCAAAACATATTTATGTGAGGAGTTAAAAGTAAAAAGAGAAAAAAGTAATTTATATGTATGTATATAGTAAGTTATTTCAGCCATCGTGTAAAGAACAAAACACGACACGAACGGCACAGGTGATTGTACACCAATTAATTCGTAAGCACTCTGCGAATACCAGTCGTCTAGTGTGTGACGTCACGGCACTTACACGTACTATGAAATTATTCTTTCGAGCGCAACTTCAAAGTCCCTTAACTTTTTCATTTCTAGAGATATTTCAATGATTCTTCCACATTTTTGTTTCATTTCACTTAAATTTTTAGAATTAATCCTTAACAAAAAAAAAGAATACTAGTCCATTGACGCATAAATCAACGAGTAGCCAAAAGCTCCTAACTTAATGTCAGTGCTCTACTCAATTTTGCAATATTCTGTATGAATTTTCTATGGTTCTGAGGACGCTATCAACACAAAATTTCGCACCGAACTTGAAATTGTTATTGCAGATATACAAACCAAATTTAAATCAGGTAGTATTTGTTGTCACAGAAATAAATTGATCAGCTTGAAATTTTACCCGAAGCTTGAAATTATTATTTCAAATCCACACAAAAATCTCAACTCCGTCGGTTTTTTAGTCACAGAAATATTGATCATTTTTTTTGCGATATTCTTCTTGAATCATCTCTGGTTCTGATGAAGCGATCTACATGAAATTCTGCTTGAAATTATTATGTCACATCTTTGAGTGGATGGTTCAGAAAAGGAAATAAGATTAAAATCAAAATTCCTAACGAGAAAAGTGCATAATGATCGGAAAAATCTCATTTGCGATCGAGGGTACAAAGATGAGGGTGGTGAAGAAGCAGCTTAAAAAGCATATTTGTCGATTGAACGATAAGCATGTGCGAAGCGTCTACCAGAAGAGGCTGACTATCATAATAGCCTTTTGAAGTGATAACAGATGATGTCTCTTATATTTCCACAGGAAAAGAATACAGGGTGTACCCCAAAATGTTTGATAACTTTAGATTCTTGGAGCCTGAAGAAATCAGAAGGTGAAGGTAAGGTATTGAACATACTTTGAATGCGTTTTCAGGAATCGAATTTTAATTTGTCTAATGATATTCTACTGAAATTGTAGTAACCACACAGAATCTTCAAAACCATTCAACGGTCATCTTTGGAAACAAAAAAGTTCCGAAATTTTTTGTTTCTGAATATGGCAAGTTTCTGTGAATTCGAGATTGGTTACTACAGCTGCTCTTGTCTTCTCACGATTGAAAAAATTGGCTCCTGAGCATCTGAAGTTTCAGAAAGAGAAACATGTTGATTGGTAATAGGTATGTTGGGATTTTGGCCGAAACCTAGTTGTGGTATCCATTGAATTTCTTTCCACAAATTAGATGATTTTTAAAAAATGTATGTACCGGGTTTTTCACCATAATTTGACCCCCCCTTTACATTTGTTACTAGAAGAGGTACAACAAAATGTTTTCTACAAAAGTTTCACGAAATCGACAAGTGTTTTTCAAAATGATTTCACAAAACGAAATATATACAGAGTGGGCCACATATTGATTGCAACTTCATTTTTTCAAATGGAACACCCTGTATACTTTTCTATATTTGACTAGCTCTTATTCCCCTGATTTCGAATATATAACATATGTTTGGCCTATCTCTCTTATTCTGAGTACCACATAGTTTCAAATTTTCAAGAACCACCCGACATGCTCAGTAATCAGTTTTCAAGTAGTAGGCTGCGATAACTCATAATGCCCTTTTTTGAGTTATCTTGTTGGCAACGATATGACATATAGTCAAATTGCCAACGAGATAACTCAAAAAGGGGCATTTTCAAAACCACCTGGCATGCTCAGTAATCAGTTTTCAAGTGGTAGGCTGCGATAACTCAAAATGCCTACCACTTGAAAACTGATTACTTAGCATGCCAGGTAGTTCTTAAAATGCCCTTTTGTGAGTTATCTCCTTGGTAATTTGACTATATGTCATATCGTTGCCAACAAGATAACTCAAAAAAGGGCATTTTGAGTTATCGCAGCCTACCACTTGAAAACTGATTACTGAGCATGTCGGGTGGTTCTTAAAATTTGAAACTCTATGGTACTCAGAATAAGAGAGATAGGCCAAACATATGTTATATATTCGAAATAAGGGGAATAAGAGCTAGTCAAATATAGAAAAATATACAGGGTGTTTCATTTGAAAAAATGAAGTTGCAATCAATATGTGGCCCACTCTGTATATATTTCGTTTTGTGAAATCATTTAAAAAAAAAATAGTCGATTTCGTGAAACTTTTGTAGAAAACATTTTTTTGTACCTCTTTTAGTAACAAAGTCAAATCAAAGTCAAATTATGGTGAAAAACCCGGTACATTCAGCACCCAACCACATGAAAACTTTAAGATGTAATATTCACTCAATATTTTTCCATTCGTAGAAGCATAAGGGCTTCTTTATTATTTTTACGAAAACTATAGTAACTAAGTTAGTTGAGTAACTAAGCTTATGAATTTAACCAGAAAAAAAGAAACACCATTTGTGAAACACCACTAAAGTAGAATACATTTTTTCCCCATATTGAAGTAACAGAAGCAACCATTGAGTGTATTAGTCCATAATTATGGACATTTTTTCTCCTATGAATAAACGCAAAAAAGTGGACTTTCGCACTGCAACAATCCTCGATATGAAAGCATGAAACAGGATCTGAAGAGTACGCATGAAAGTTCATGGGACTGTTAAATCTGACGCAATAACTTGTGAATGACAACAAAACTGAAATGCTTTCGGTAGGAAATAATCTTCCCTGCACTCTGAAGCGGCATTAGGAGGACTGTAAAAGCTTTATGCGTGGGTGTTGAACTGCGAACTCCCTCGATTATTGCTTGAGAAATCGCAGGTGTCCCTTCACACCTTTAATTGTGTAATTGCCTACTGGCCCAAAATAACTCCTACGCCCCTGTTACGCCGTTCTTAATACTCAATTATTTCATATTCAAAGGGGGTGCTTAAATGTTGAAAAGATACAACTTCATTCATGTGTTCCTGTAGTACGTATTAGAAGGTTGCACCTAGTCAGGGTGTATCCAGGCAACGAAATATCTTTCTTATTCTGAGATGAACCCTATTCATTAATTATTATTAAACGAAATCATGCACAAAAATATAGGTTTTCAGTAAGGCCGTTTCGATTGAACAAACATTTGTACCTATTAACAACCTGTATGAATTTCATTTACAGGAATCTTCGGTTGGAATATATGTACAAGTCAAAGACTCACCCTGTATAAAGTGTATTGATAAACTAAGGAATAAATTTCGTAACTCTGTTATTGAATGTTTTCAATCAAAACACTCAAACAGATCAATTTCAGTTTTTAATTTACCACCTTATGGCATAAAAATTTTATTCATGACGGCATTCATTTTTATAGATGTATTAAACGTTGCAACTTGCCTAAATGATGGGTTAACCCAAAAAAAAACGAACAAAATTTAGCGCAAATGTCCAAATTGTGCTCCGTTAATCATCATTCGGCACTGACAGATACGAGTGTAAACATTTTGTACAGACAAATCAGATGTTCACTGAAAGGATCTCAAGAACTATATATAAGACTTCGAGAAAAAATCTTCAAAAACCCCCGATCTTTTTTTTCGAAATAATAAGATATCAGAAAGCAGATTATAGATATCTGGATTCTTTCTTGAGTTACAGGGCGTTTCTTAAAATGACTCTTCCAAATAATTCGGTGTAACTTTGTTTCTGTTCGAGATATTCGAAAAATGAAAGATGCCATAAGTAAAATTGCTATGCCCTAAGTTGGGTGATAAAAAACTAAAACTGGCCTGTCCGAGCGTTTTGCTTAAAATCATTCAATAACTGAGTTATGAATTTTCTTCCTTACCTTATCCTCACACTGTATAATACAGGATGATTCACCGGGATGGCCTGTTAGACGTTTATGAAAAATTACTCAAAACTTTGAGGTGAAAATTTGCATATTGGAATTTAAGAAAATGATCTTTCTCCCTAAAATATATTTAGATCTCAACAACTTCCGGTTTTACCGGAAACAGACTACTACTTCCTCATTTCAAATGCCACACCCATTATATTATAGCATCATTAGAATGCTTTTTTGACAATTTCGGCTATATGCCATAAATTGGGTAAAAACTTTATCAGATCTTTCAGACTATAAATTTGTAACCACTGCGTCTGATGAATTGGAAAACTCCTTTGATCAAGTACCATTACTATAATCAGCAAATCCAAATGAGAACGACTTCCAAGATGATGATCAAAATCACGGGGATGATTTTAGTAATAATTCAGAGGAACAAATATGTAGAAAAAATTATTTATACGGAAAAATCTGTTATAAAATGGCCCAAACAACGGGCTTTGCAGTTTGCAATTGGGGAGTAGGGAGCGGAATGAAAATATAAATTCTGAACCAAATCCAATCGAATATTCCAAAAAACAAATATATATCACAGATGAACTGCTATTGAAATTGATATAAAATACAAACTCATACGTCCTTCAAAATGTAGTTACATAACTACCAATAATTGAGATGTAAATAAATGAGATTAGGTTGAAAGTATCACTTAATTTTATTTTTCATGGTAAGGTGAATAAGAATGGTGTTCTAATATAACAGTGAAATTTCTTGAAAAAATCCCATACATTAGACGTGTGCATACTCTTCTTATACTCATATAACAAGGAAAATTCAATCGAAATGGGTCTCGGAATCTTTCGGAGATCAATCGAACGAAAAAAAATGTTTTATCGAGTTCTCTCGTTGGCGTTTCAGCTATCATAGTCGAATGGGCAAATCGGAACGACACCACAATGGATAAAGATCAAAAAAGTAAATAGTTTGAGCCATTCATAGGGGGCGCTTTATTTGGTTGTTTATACGTTGAAGCTGGAGGTGAAATCTGTTTCTAAAGACATGGCCAGTCGATAATATAATCGACAAAGCGAACATCCGTCTTGAAAACTGCGCTATAGAGATCGACGAAGACCGTATGTTGCCACTGCTAGCCCGTACTTGAAATGCCTCGTTCTAATCCTCTTTGTGAAGCACACGGACTGCCATTCTTGGCTTATCTCATAGGGGTTGTGGACTTTCAGAAAGAGGGAGGAAACTACCTTCATATTCCCATCTGATACACTCGATTGTGCTTTATATACTGGAAGTAAACAGTCTTCCGGCAATTTTTAATCAGATACAAACATTGAAAGCGTCGATTTCGACTGATACCCTTCTGAGCAACATCTCAAACAGATTTTTTTATACAACCTAAAAGGAGGTCTAGATCCATCTTCAAATGTTTGATTAAGTACTGATGTTTGTAGATAGAAGGATCCAAAAACTCCTTTTAGGTTTAGGTTGTATAAAAAACCTTGTCCTATTCCATTTGAGCTAGATATCTAGTCAAGCAATTAATTGTCAATTCACGAAACAAAAAATGTAGCGTCAATTAAATTCCAATATCCTGATCAAGGCTAACCCTATATGTTCCAAAATTTCAACATGCGCATTTGAAGCTCGGTACCAACGGAAAAAAGTTGAATGGCACTATGGAACGGAGCACACGAAAGTGCTTGAATTTTTGAAAGCCTCAGATATTTTAATATTAACAGAGTAAAAATGGAAGAAATAGTTCACATGCTTTCTCCTAAACTTCTACAAACAGCTGAACCATTGCTCTTAACTCCATATATTAAGGATATATCATCAAGGGTACAAGATTTAAATTACTCGTCTAATATTTGGCTTGATTATGGCATACCCGATAGATGACTCATGGAAGTAAGTGACTGTGAATTTTTGATTGGAATAATTTTCAGTGGCGAGTTCCCTTTTCACCTCAATGCATTCGTTAAAACTGTTTTGTTTGGAGCACAAATGATTCATGAAAAAGCAATGTATCCAAAATTTGGCAATTTTTTCAGTCTACTTTGCTTAAGCTTTACTTGATTTCAAGTAAAGCTCAAGTCAAATAGTAGTTTTTCAATCTCAAGTCAAGTCAAGTGTTTATTTATTCACTTGAATCATATCAAGCTACTTGATTTTTGACAGTATTATTGTGTAGTGTCACATCAATAAAAAATGATGAAATAAGAAGAAAAAAAATACTTTTATTTATTGAACTTATTGAATAAAAGAACCGAAAATATCAACTTTTTTGAAACAGGAACATGAGTTAACAATCATAACAAAATAAAAATTAATGAAAAAAAAATGTTTCTTAATAATGAGAAACCTCCAGGCTTTGTTTGAATTCATAATTTTCCACATGAAGCATCTTATAGATTTGTCGCCAAACCTATTGCGAGTTTTTCTAACTGTAATAGCAGCTCTGGAAAATTGTCTTCCAATAGATGCTGGCGTTGATAAAAAAATCCTTGACCATTTTGGCCAAGTTTGGAAAGATATTTCTGAAACTACCTCAATCTACCAATAGATTTCATAGAAATGTGAGGAAACTACTAATAAAGTCACACTGGCGAATGCTTCAGTCTCTCGGCGCTCGAGGAATCCCCGTTTTTAGTCTAAGCGTGCACGAGATTGCAGAAATATAATATACCGTGCGACGTGTGCATATTAAGCTCAAGTAATATCAAGTAGCTTGATATCAATTCTAGCAATAAATATCTAAAATCAAGTCAAGTCAAGCTCAAGTATGTAATTTTTCACGAGCTTCGTCAAGTCAAGTAGTTGGTTAAAATGTCAAGCTACTTGGCTTGATGAATCCCTATGTTTGCTGTGCAATATGAACTGAATTAATGATTGAAGAAATATCATTAATTCTTAGAGAAAATTTCTCAGAGAAAAAGATTGATTTTCCCTGAAATTTTCAAAGTTTAGGTGATGATAATGGATTAAAAATAAATCAGATGCTATTCTCGAAAACTATAAATTCTACTTGAATGTGTCGGCAACTTGGAGATACCTAATCAGAAAATCAAATTACTATGATGAGACTAACTACAGTATGTTTTAGTGCAAAGTCCTAGTCAGTCTATAATTTCGGAATTTTGAAGGATTGAAGTATCGAATCTACTAGGGTAAAAAATGTTCGATTGAGTAAACCGCTCTCATTAACCATTGGGGATTGCCATAAAATAATGAAATAATGAAACGTGGCGTCGATTTTTTAGTGTTTATAGGCTGGCATATTCTGAAATCATTGCAATTCAAAATCAGACTGGAACACCCAAAATGTCTGTTTAGTCAACAAAATAGGTAACCACAGCTTGAGGACAGGTGAAACAGCAAAAAAGAACAAAAAACCTTCATTAAATTTGTATCGATTCTTTATTTATTATTCATCAGGGCTTTTTATTAGGTTTTATAGATCTCTCCACCAAATTTCATATCAGACTTCTTTAGACCATAAAGCAGTCTCTGAAATTATTGAAAGGCATTTCTTGGGAACTCTAAAGGTAACTCACGAACGCACATCGACAAGATCTATTATGAATTTTTCTCTCATTAGGATTATTATAAGGTGAAAATTATTTGATGAATACACAACAAAGTAGACTCCAAAATCGGACGAGATTTGAATACCATGTCTGTTTAGTGTTAGTCTTCCGATTTCCCATATTCCTTCCTCATGAGCCATGGTTTCGGCTAGAACCTGCAAACTAGCAACAAGCCACAAATCCATTGGCAAATTTCCTCCTGTCACTTTGCATGACGGGAATTGCAAGAGATGTGGTACTTGTGCAAAGTAATTGTGGGGCGGGTAAGCCATTTAAACTGATCTGAAGGACGTAGGCCGCATCGTTCCTTTCGGAAAATAAAAGAAGAGAGCGGCATTTCGCAAAGGGCCAAGGTACAACAAAATACAGTAGCCTGGATGTAATCTGCTTAAGGATATTAGGCCGGCCTCCCTTGTCAGTGCCTATTCGAGAGGAATAAACGGCTGTAATCTCTCGTGTATTTACAAATCTGTTGAAGCCACATGCGGTGTAATATGTGTTCGGATCTGTAGTCTTGCACTGATTATGCAATTTGAACGGAAAACACACATCAATGAATCGGCACAACGGATAGAAATGCTTTTCGGGCTCACTCGTATCACAACAGATTATGAAATATGGTTGTGTACCTGGCCTACCTCCTATATGCTATTTCCTGTTGTCAGCTATGATCCTCAATGAGCGAATATTGCTGAATGGGACAGGAATGTTCCATGCAACATCCCTATTGATGACCTCTATACTTTAATCTACAGGGTGTCCGTCCGGGAAAATCAGGGAAATCTCTCGGATTCAGATAAAACATAAAAAAATAAAATGACAAGTTCCCATCATTTTTTTTCTAGCGGCCCTCCCTACGGAGATACGGCCTCCTAAATGACGTCACTGGAAATCCATTTTAGAGGAATCAATTTCAAACTACTCAATAAATTAATTAATTAATTTGATATGATGAACAGTAGTAAGGACCTCTTAAAATACTGCCAATTGATCTTGAGGTCAGAGTGGACTGTAACCCCTTAATAACTATAAACTATAACGTGCCTTTCTGTGCCAAAACTGCATAGTTAAGAATCTTTGTAATTTTGTCGGATTCAAAAACATAAATTTAAACTTTTTTGTTTCTTGAATAACATTCGTATCACACTTTGTTACCAACAAAGAAAAATTAGAATTCATGATTCTTTTCAATGGAAATAAAAAAATTAATTCCTTTGTAATTTTGTTTTTCGAAAACGGTTCATTTCATCGAGGATGAACAAGAGTCCTTTTTTTTATCTTAATGTTCAAGCTATATAAATTTGTTTTTTTCTACTCCTCATCATTCAGGATGTTGAAAAGGTAAGCATTTGAATGTACAACCTAGTGCGCACCTGGTAAACTAAAAGAGCTAATTTAAATTTAAGGGCAGTATTTTAAGAGGTCCTTTCTACTATTCATCATATCAAATTTTCTTTAAATTATTTTAAATAGTTTGAAATGTATTCCAGTGGAACTTGAGTTGATTTTAAGTAAAGCTCAAGCGAAGTAGCTTGAATATCAAGCCAACCGTGAATCTCTAGTTCTGCGCAATGATCTGCTTTATAATCGCCTAAAAAATTCTGTACTACTTGAACAAATGAACACCAAGCTTTTTGTTTAAATTAATTCTTGATTAATTGATCTGATTTGTTTTCCTTTACGATTTCGTGCCAACCGTGAAGCTTTAACCGAGGCTTTAACTTCATTGATGATGTGAATTGTGGACCTTTAACAAGTTGCCTTATTTAAGGACTATCAAATGTGCCAGCTTTAAGTATTTCCGTTGTAATTCAAGGAATTTAATATGACAAGTACCCAAAACAATTTTCATCTTGATTTAAAGCTTCCACAAATTGTTTCACCAGCCCCAACTTAATATGCAAAGGTGGAAATAATTTTTTTTCTCTCGTAACCTAAATTTCATGAATTATTGATTATTGGGTTATTCATTCAATCATGAAATCTTTTAAAGGCCAATTCCTGTTAATCCAATGGTCATTTTCAGCTCTGTTGTACAAAAAGTATAAAAAACAAGGATATTTTCTATATTAATTCACTTTGCTGTCCAAGGAGGAAGTTTTCCATTTTCAAATCAACACAAAATGTCCATTGATGTTATTCATATTTGATTTTTTTTAGAACTATTGTCATTATTATATATATTCCTCCTTATGGTAGTAGAATGTCACCCATTTCTTATCAGCCAGTTTGGTTTTACAATGAATTTGTGAAATGCCTTTAAACTACTGATTTATTATAGCTGAGTGTACATAGTATTTTCTAAAGTTTTACCTTTCACTATTTATCCTCCATTATTTACTTACAAAGATAATCTCTGCAAAACCTCAGTATGTTTTCAAACTTATTTAAGTTTTTAGTAATTACATTTTCTGAAGAACATAAAGGAAATATATTACCTATTCGTTGCTCCAAATAATTATCTCTGTAGTTTCAGTAAAATGTCTTTCAAAAAACGAACGAACGTCGATGAAACATTTGATAGGATTTTTTTTTTGCCAACCTTCATTTACTCTTTTAGGTGAATTCCATAAGTCTGCTATTTTATCAGAAGTACTGCAAAGCAGTTTTGAATCCAAGGGTGTTTTCGGGAGGGGAGGGTGATAACCTCTAGTGGCATGAACGATACCCCTCCGAAGAAAAAACTATCTGTCAAAATCAAAACGAATTTTAAACTACCCCCCTAGATGATGAAATTCCTCTGGGAGAAAATTCATTGGATTCAACACTGATGCAAAGACAACTAACGGACGATTTAGGCATTATCTGTTTCACATTATCAACAGACAAAAATCATAACCTTCTGTTAAAACATACATTTTGAATTGCTACTGATTTCCTGCTGAATTTCTACTAAAAATATCTGAAATTTAGCCAAATCTAAAGTGAATTATAGTGACCTCTAGAAGCATACGTTAGAAACTCCGGATTTATGTTATTGATAATGCAGATAACTGTTAGGAAGAAATCTTCGAAATTTCAAACTTCGGCTATTGTTACACAGATGGCAATCACAAACCAATTTTTCGTGAGCAGTATTTCAGTATGTACTCAAAATTAAACATTTGATTAATTGACGAATTATGCAATAACTTCGTATCGCGGCAAAAGAATTATAGTCTAATTAAATATATCAAAATTTTGTTCACGACTTTATTTACAACAAACAATAACAAACATTTTTGTTTGAACTAAATGGGACGATTATCAAACAAACGTAATCTTTTAATTCTGGGTGTCATAAATATTCAACTATGTAATTATTACTCAAATATCCTAACTCTATGGAATGAGTTATTTTTTCCGTATACGATAAGAAAATAATATCTCATTTGTTTTACAATGAAGATTATTATTCCAATTGAAAAATGGTATTACGTGAATAAACAACTATTGTAGTAATGACAAATTAAAAGATATTAATTAATGACGTGCATCTTAAGCTTCGTAATAAAATTCTGTTGGTCCATAATAGAAAAAAACGTTTTTTCTATTCTCTCTACCTATTTTGGTCAAATTTATCGGAATATCTCGTGTTATGAATAATTTGAACTATTCGAGAGAAAAACCTTCTTGATATTCAACAGATCACGTTTGATTATATCCTATTGAAAAAATTTCCTTAAAATTTGAACTGAATTTCAAAACCAAAATAGCAATTCTCACTAGAATTGTAGAAGATCTATCTGTATAAATAGATTCATTAATGAGTAAACAGTAATTTATGGGTAAAAAATCATTAGTGAGTGAAGAGTCATAGTGCCAAACTTTTGAAATATCGAAATGACCTATGAAAAAGATCAATAAAATTATATTATATAAAGGATGTTCATAAATTGCAGATTCCTCGGATCATTTCAAGAAAAAATAGTCCTTTGAATATTGATTTATAAATTTGGGTTAGATAATCCAATTTACAATTTTCATTATGTCATGTACATCTTATTTGAATGTAAATCTACAGGGTGTTTTTGTTTGGGACAGCGCCCGCTTCTTTGGCGCATAGAAACATTGGTCTAGTACTACACTTTTTAAAGTCTTATATTTTTGTCCTATCTGCTACCGATTTCGATTCTCAAAAAAATCAAAATTGTTATAGAGATTCAGTTAGTAAACTTTGATGATTAAATTGATTATAAGTTTGGATACTTATTCCTCCAATCTAAAACTAAGATTAATAAAGATTCGATAAAATGTTATAATCATCACAAAAATTTGGAATACAAGATACATTTTTTTCATGAAATTATCCAAAAAATCTTCATTTTCCTTTTATCTCCAATATAGGAACATACTGTATATTGTCAGCCTAAGTTTTAAGAAATCTAAGATAAATTAAATTAAGATGATATCCGCCACAATTGAATCTTATATACCACTACAAGTGCTTCGCTATTATAATAGTATCCTCAGGTGACAAGGATAAAATTTTATCCGGTCTTATCCTTGTCACCTAAGGATATTATTATAATAATAGAGCACGTGTGGTGGCTTGCGATTCAATTTCAGTGAAAATCATTCGATAATATTCATGTTACCAATGTTCGCAACAATAGTCTAAGTTTTCAACTGGAAAAAAATTGTTGTAACAATCCGAATGTTTCGTATCAAGCAATGTAGGTGCCAATTTAAACTATCTGATTATTATAATATTAAGTGCTTTATTGCTAACTTTAGCACTTAGAGAAAAAAGTTTTTATGTCGAATTCTTCTGAAATATTCCCTAAATTGAAAATTTCATCGGATGATGTATTGAGGTAGGAAACTGCAAAATTATTGATTTCGTCGAAAACTGCCGCCCCCTACACAAGGAAAACTGTTTCTCAGACTGGTATAGGGTAAAAATGGGGTAGTGTGTTGGGCATTCGCTTAGTGATTACTTTGCAGAGTGGAAGCATTCCTGTTATTTAATGTGAGAAATGCAAAATAAAAGCCAATCAAAAGGCTGCGGTGCTTACAAAAACATATCTATGATGGACATCTGAGGAGAAGACTGTTGAAGAAAAACCCATATCAAAATTTTTATGCTAATAATGTTAAATTTCCGCAGATATAGTAGGTGCCAGAATGAAACATGTGTAAATTTCTTACATATCAGGTATGTCGATTCAATTCAAAATGTTTTATGGGACATATTCTAATTGAAATATCTGATAGGAGATCCGTTAGATTTAATGATTTTAGAATGGAACTTCGTTAAATCAATATAGTATCTGCGGCATACCTCTTACTCTAAACGAGATTAACCAATGCAGTCTCATGAATCAATTATTTCGGTACTCTTCTTCGGTTAGTCCGGATTATCAACTTAATCATTATCTAATGCAAACAAAATTAGGATTCAACTGTTCGAACAATGCATTTTACCATTATTTGTGACTTCAACCATAGTTATCTCTTCTGTCCTATCTGATTTTCGACTATCATAAATACAAGTATAACTCGAGTGAACAAGTCAATGTATTGACATATTGTACACAAATTGTTCATATTATATTAAATTTACATCGTCAAGTTCTATTGTTTATTACCAGTTTTTTTATGGAAATTTCATGCAAATGAAGAGGAATTCAAGTATGTAGGTATTATTTTTTACCATTTTATGTAATGACTAACAGATTATATGGTAAGCCATATGTTTTTAACCAACGCTTATTAAATTGACAAAACTCGAAATTATATATTCCATTTCATAACCGTCAAGAGAAGGAATTATCTCTAGGAAAATTCATGTATGAGACCTACTACTCTTTTTTTAATTTTATTTCCCATGGTATGACAGTAATTTTTCTCTCAAGCAGAAACTAAAATTGCCATCATTAAATTTAATGAAAACCCGGGTACCGATTCACGACAGAGATCAAATAAAACAATTTGGTTCCGAACTGTATACAATCAAATTAATTCGAGATATTCGCGACAAATGTGTTTTTCATTTTTTTTTAAACCACGATTTTTCAACTCAAGATGTGATTGGAGGAAATGAACAGGACAGAGGTAACTTTGAATGAACGTTTCTATTATATTTAACCAAGTATTTGAACAATTCTTTGAGAGAGATAAAAACAGGATAAAACGTAGTTTTTAATTCCAAAAATTCTCTCATAAAAGATAAACAATTACCGCAATATTATCCGAGAGTATTAGATATTTTATTGGTTTACCTACATCAAGCAATGCGCCTGTGTTTAAAGTATGATAATTTTATGTTTATCGGTTAGATAAGACAGGCTACACAAGAAAAAATATCACAGGTGATTCAGAAATTACCTCAAAATCGAATGAAATGCTCCGCGATATTAATTGTTTTGTTTTTATTCGAAACAACGTATTTCATACAATTGGGTTAACAAAATATTATTGCAGAAATAGAATACGATAGGAAATTCGTTACTTTTCTTCAATACATTCTAGCAATATTCTATTGAAAAACTTGGTTTCTAGTTGTGAATGACCAATAATTGTTCAATTTACAGACCTTTCTGTGAAGAACTAGTTCGATATGACAAGTAGGACATTCATGTTTGATTCCTCTCGGTAGTTGATTTTATAGAAAAATTTCTAGTTCTGGATTTATAATAAATTTTTCATTGAACCATTGATTATCAAGCGTCAATTGTACCATCCACACATCTTTCCGTGAAGGAATTGTGACTAAAAGTATGAATTTTACCGCCCAGACAGGTCCATTTTTTTGGAAGGGAACATTTGGAATTGAAAATTTGTGGATATACGATCAATCATTATCTTAAGCGAGGTAACAACCCTCACAAAAATCTAGAATGGCTATAGATAAAAGGTATCAAGCGACAAACGATTTTGAAATTTCAGCAATTATTTTTATGAATATGTTAAAAAAAAAACAGCTTGGTGTTCAGGAACTCTATCACATAATGCTCTTCAACCATAATTTCCAACGAGTTTCACACTGAAATGAACATCAGACAGACATTTTTCAGGATAGTCATAAAAATAATTCCAGAATCATTTAGTAATTTTCATTCGATATATTGATTTTAAGACTTGTATTGACTGTTTGTTTTCTCGGCCCAAAATTTCTTGTGACTAACAATGATGATTTCTACAAAAGGGCTCTCAAGGATATAGAGAAGGTTTTTTCTCTTTTTCCACAAGCAGCACTAAAAAAGTGTAAAATAATGTTCTCGAGATTTTTAAGGGGAGTTAAATTTTGAATTTTTTCCCAGTCTATTCCAATAATTTCAAGTCAAGAGGCTGAAACTCGAAAATATCATTCGAAAATTTTCGAAGAGATAAAAATGAGGAAGAGAAATCTAACGGTTCATTCACCATTTAGCCTTCTTAGTAATTTTGGGTAATCCAATAAACAAACTTTTCACGATAAATGCGTTTATTCTAAGTTTCTGAATAACCTTTTCACGTGGGTGTTTTGGTAGTATTTATATTTTTGAGATATAAAAAAGGAAATGCTAGTGCTTATCATTTATTGTATCGCTCTATGAACCAGTGTTTGTTGTAACATTGTTTCAGTGCGGTTAAAATATTTGGGCAAGAGTGTTGGATATGAATAGCTGGTAGTGAAGTTAATGATGTTAATTAGATGGATTACCAAAAATTATTTCTCATACCGTCGCTTGATGAGATTTCAAGCCTTATTGTGAGTACATATCCTGCAACTTCCAAAGAGGGTGTTTCAAATTAAATGGATTGAAGATTTATCAATTATTTCGATTGATCTTGAAATCTCTCTAAACTAATTAGAAGTTATCTCTTACTCCCTATTTTATTCACATATACGTATTTGAAATTTTTTTACATTGAATGTCCGAAAATATAAACAAACTTAATTCACAAAATAGCTCTATCAACTAGTCCATCATTTTCTTTAATCATTTTTTAAACGAAAGTACCTAAAATGAATAACGAACTGAGTGTTTCTCAATCCAAAGTAATAAAAGTTTTCTCATTATTCCAGTTCAAAATCGTGATGGATAATATATCGAACCTTAAAATTTTGGGTAGTTATAGCAAATTTCAGGGCCTCACTAATTATTTATCTTCGGTTCATTTCAACTTCATAATTTCTTAGTATCCTCAACGAAAAATCGAATAGTGGCTTCACTCATTTGAATATAAGATTGCAAAAATATACTATCACCAAGTATCTAGTCATGGTTTTCCTTTGAGCTGTGGTTACTAATTTCAAGGAAATCGAAATTAAATGACAGTTATTTTTTTAATTCCATATCTAAACCACAATTATTGTTTCGCTATTCAGTGGCTTCTTCAGTTTTCAATTGTTGAAAATGGAAAATCTGAAGACGCTATTGTGTAATTGTAATTTATACATTTGAAAAGTGTAATTACGGACTGTCTTTTAATTTAGATTTGAAACAAATTTCCATCAAACAATCTAATAACTTCAAGGAGTTTCAAGCAAGTTTGGGCAGTGATAGATTTGTGCTACTCTAAGCTAAGGGCCTAATCCATTAATTGATAATAGTGGAACCTAATCGATGAGTAGCTAATACTTCACAAAATTATCAATTTTTTTTTTTTTTTTATCTTAAACGGGTAGATTTGCAATAAGTCGCTAATGTAATATTTCTATCACTATCTTGACCTATATCTCAATTATTGGTTTATTACTTCTGATAATAAAACTTCGCAAAATTAATGGTTGAAATACGATAAAAATTCGAAACTAAACGTAAATTGACTACATTGAATCATCGACGTAATCCTAAATTTATTTTTCAGGAAAAGATAGTTTGTAGACGGAGAATGAGGTTACCTCTCACAATGTACCTCATAATATTTGTAAGTGCATCAGTAGTTTTTTACCAATATCATCTTTCAAAAGCATGGGTGATCTCGCATAATAATTCACAGCAGTTCAGGGATCTAAGTGCTAATCCCACAGAAAAAGGGAATAACTATACATATTACGCTTCCAAAAATGTAGGACAAGCTATTTCGGTGAGTACTTTCCATTTAAAAGTTGATTTTTGAAAATGTATTATGTATAATCAACAGTTTATAGTCATATAAAAAATGTAACTTCAAGTGAAGAGACATGTTGAATCGCCAGATCTTGGTGGCTGATTGAGACGATTGAAATCATTCGTATTCTGACCTTGAAGAATTTGAAAATCGAAATAAAAACTTCGCTAGTAGATGTCGGAAGATTTTCTTGGAATCACTAAAGTATTTGAAATTTGTTACAAAGTCTCATTGATCCTCCTACTTTCAGAATATGATCATGTAAAAGTGTGTTTGTATATTGTATATGATCATTCACTGCTTTTATTTTATCAGTTTCAAATAAAATTTCGATCTTATTTATATGACAACAGAATACAAGCTTGAAAATTCGTAAGTATATTGCTGAAAGTGATTATTTATGGGACAGAGGAACCCAAACGACTTAGGAGTACCTAATAAGATACAATTTGAAATCAACTAGGGATTCACGGCTTGACTCAAGCTCAAGCCAAGTAGCTTGAGCTTGACTGGAAATCGAGTCAAGTTTTTCAATGTTAAGTCAAGTATTTATTTATTAAGTAACATGACTTAACATTGAAAAACTACTACTTGACTTGGACTTGAGTTGATTTCAAGTCAAGCTCAAGCTACTTGGCTTGATTTTCACTGTCATAACAGTTACAACAGATCCAAGACAGAAAACTTGATAACAAAATAAACACTGATGATTATTTATTGATATTATTTTGAAAACTAGATACTAAACAGAATTGGAAAATTCCGGGCTCTGTAGCTGTGGTGGTTTTTCCCCTGACGTTTCACCTGCAAATGCTGTAGAACACTCTATCCCGTACCTATATTGTAATTCGACGACCTCTGAAAACGTCAGGTGAAATTTTTCAGCATTATAAAAACTACCTCCATTTCACAAGCAACATTTTTTGGGGGACTGATAGCAAATTAATTTCAATATAAACGTCAAAGCATGTTGAATAAATGGTGTTCAATGCGCTTTAAGGGATATAATTTCGTGTGAGAAATGAAAAATCATCAATATTTCGAAATGTATTTTTGTCCATTGATGCACTGCAGATGTTGGAACTAACAATTTATTCAGAACAGGGACATCAAGGTATTCGCCTTGCATGTATGGATATCATCAACGTGGTGTTTCTATGGGTAATCGATTACAATACGACAGGATCCTGTTATATCATGCTATACGTAGCAATTGCTAGATAATACCCCTTTACTGTACTTGATTGGAATTCGAAATCGTCGAATAGGAAACAAAATTGGGTCATTTCCAACCAACTATCACATTGAAAATATAAAGGAATTCATTTGGACATATCCATGCAGAAAATGTATTTTAATTAGAGTTAAAAAGGAGTCATATTTCACGACTGTTAATAATTAGTGCTTCCTCTATCCTATAAACATTTTGAGGAATATTATTTATAATTGTTAAATCCGTATTTTATGAATAACTTTAAAATTTCAGAGAAAAAGACTTTTTGTAGTAATGAGGATCACGTATAGAATAAAAAATTTTCCAAACAAATTTAATATAAATCAGTGGCGTAGCAACCTGGGCGAGAAGCTCAGGGTTGTGGGGCGCCCAGAAAAACTTCAATAGTAGAAGAGAAAAAACATATAATTTTTATAAAAAGTAGTATTACAGAGGGGGCGCCAAAATTTATTCTACTCCAGGGCGCCTCAATTTTAGCTACGCCGCTGATACAAACTTTATCATTTTCTGGTCACTTCCTCCCAATTATCATTTCCTTTTTCATGAAAATTTACGATTACTATAAAACAAAACAACGGTAGAAACATTGAACTCTATTCGTTATCGTAATTATTGTTCAAGGAATAACGAGAATTATAATTAAGAAATGAGGAACGAACTTATGCTGAACATTTTTTTTTGCAGTGCAACGATTTTCAAATAAGCAATCATCAGATACCTCCTTTATATATAATCACTCCAACGTATAGGAGACCAGAACAACTTGCAGAATTGACACGATTAGCTCATACTCTAATGCTCACACCAAACGTACACTGGTTAGTAATAGAAGACGCAGAACAAAAAACAGACTTAGTTACAGACCTCCTTGAGAGAACTGGCCTTAGCTATAACCATCTACTTGGTAAGAAAACGTTTATATTAGAAATTCCAAAAAAAAAAATGTCAACAAGAATGAATGCTCAAATCAATCAAGTTTAAACAAAATTCAAGTCCATCTTGGAAATAATATACCAAACGCTAAGAGTTTTGGTAGTGCCAAACATGTTTCATTTTAGCTAAAATTCAAATGTATAATTTTCAATTTCCATTTACGAAACGTTTCCGATAATTTTTGTTAAAAAAATTGAAGTTCAATCTTTTAGAGTCAAGTTGCTTCTTCTTGACTCTAAAAGATTGAACTTAATTTTCTTCTTGAAAATTATCTGAAACGTTTCGTAAATGTAAATTGAAAATTAAATATTGTTTGGGCATTGGAATCAGAACATCCAGCAATAGTTAGAGAATTTGTAATAATTTTGCTTTACATGTTTTTCAATCAAAGAAAGTATGTTATCTACAACACGCCCTCTTCAATTTTCGATAGAGATTCAACCCCTGAAAACTGCCGCACTTTTTGGACACACCCTGTAGAAAGAAAACTGATCGTACTCATGTCTAAAAATTTTCGAAATAACAACTTCATATTACTGAGTGTTCTGGTATGATTCAATATCACGTGATATTTCTTGGGTAGGTACCACATGCCAGAATCCCCCCCCCCTGAAAGTTTTAAATCCAAAATTAAAGGTTAGGTGAGCATAAACAGGGGTGTTCTTAAATTGGAGGTACAAAGGAAAATGAGAGATTCCTTGGATAATTTTAAGACAAAAGTCCTGTAAACATGGTCCCGCAAACGCTTTGTTCTCGAGACACAGGGTGTTTCTTGTAGTCCCACTTTTTTGTGATGATTATACCAGTTTATCGAATCTTTATTTATCTTCGCTACAGGTTGCGTTAATAAGTACCAAAACTCATAACTAATTTAGTCATCACAGCTCACTTACTGATGGATCTTTATAATTATTTGGATTTTCCTGAGGATTACCAGAGAATGTTTGAAATTTTGTTCTCGAAATCGGTTGCATAGATAAGACAAAACTACAAGAAATCAAAATGAGTAGTAAGTGCTAGACCAAAATTTATTCTTACATTTTTCTGAGCTCTCAGTGGTCCAACAAAAGAAAGCACTGGAGGAACAAAGGTGACACTGTTCCAAAAAAAATATCACCCTGTGGATTGGCATTCAAAATTAGTATATCCCATGATGAAAGCTTCAAATTGAAATATCTATAGGTACTAAATTAAAGTTGAAAATCTTGTGAAGGGAGGGTGCTATTAGAAAAAAACAAAATTTAATTTAGACCCTGTATCTTGAAATCAAAGCGTTTCCGGGCCTGTTTATGGGACTTTTTTTTTCTTAAAATAATCCGAGGATTCTGTAATTTTTTTGTACCTCCAGTTTAGGGACAGCCTGGTTTTAGAGCAAAAACGTAGGTCGAATTTAGTACTAACGAAGGATAGTCAGTGAATACACATTTTTTTTAGCACCAATGCCAGAAATATACAAAAAGAAGAAGAGAGGTCCAAAGCCCAGAGGTGTTTCTAACAGAAACAGGGGATTGGCTTGGATTCGAGAAAATGCTAAAGATGGTGTTTTTTACTTTGCAGACGATGACAATACATATGACCTCCAATTATTCAAAGAGGTAAGCACACAATCACTATACAGGGTGGCCATTTTTTCAATGGGATTGTATGGGTAACTTTTAAACCATAAGAGTTAGAAGGTCGGCCAAATGGAGAAAAAGTTGCATGCATGGAAGCATTATCAAGCAATTCAAACAGATCGAGATTATCAGGGCCGGTTATTGAGATATAAGATAAGTAAATTTTGTCATTTTGATTTTTCTTTTTTTCTCACTTCATTTCAAATATTATCAAAAAATGTTAGAGGAATTTTTTATTCGACAGTAAATTATCCTCAATTTGACGTAATCAGATTTCGTATCCAACGTTTCGTACTCTCTGGGCCACCCTCAACCTCATTTTTTTCAATACGGACCTGTATATTTTATGACACTTTTCGAAATAACTTTCAACGCTGAATTCAACGATATATCATACAATGTCATTCAAAGTTGATTTTCAGGTGATTTTGACCCTCATCCAAATTTCTTTGGGTCGGATCTGTATTACATTTAGGTACTTTTAGTTTAATTAACAACAAGCAATACATTTCGATGAGAAAATCAACTTACTCATTTTAAACTAAATGGAACATATCAGAATCAAATCAAGAAACAAGTAATAATTATTTACATATTTCAATTCATAATAATTAAACGAATTATCATTTAATGAAAGAAAAATCGAATGATTATTCGAAAGTAAATGAAAATGAATGAAGTAAGTGTTCGAAATGTCCACCATTTTGTAAAATGCACTTAACGGTTCTGGAACTCATACTTCTTATACATTTGCTTATTTCGTCTTCTTGAATACCTTTCAATACATTCTCAATCTTCTCGCGAGAAATCACTATTGTTGGATTTGTCATTTGTTCCAGAATCGAACTTTATTTTGATATCATTACGATATAAGTTTTGAAGGCTTGGTATTCAAATTTAAAATCATTGTATTCGCGTCTCTTGACTATTTTATAAACAGCAGTTTTTGATAAATTGCATTCACTACAGATCCGACCCAAAGAAATTTGGATAAGGGTCAAAATCACCTGAAAATCAACTTTGAATGACATTGTATGATATATCGTTGAATTCAGCGTTAAAAGTTATTTCGAAAAGTGTCATAAAATATACAGGTCCGTATTGAAAAAAATGAGGTTGAGGGTGGCCCAGAGAGCACGAAACGTTGGATACGAAATCTGATTACGTCAAATTGAGAACAATTTACTGTCGAATAAAAAATTTCGGTAACATTTTTTGATAATATTTGAAATAAAGTGGGAAAAAAAGAAAAATCAAAATGACAGAATTTACTTTTTTTATGATATCTCAATAACCGGCCCTGATAATCTCGATTTGTTTGAACTGCTTGATAATTCTTCTATGCATGCAACTTTTTCTCCATTTGACCGACCTTCTAACTCTTATGGTTTAAAAGTTACCAATACAATCCCATTGCAAAAGTGGCCACCCTGTATATAGATAAGTTTACATATATATGGTTTCAAGCGATAGAATGTAATGAAAATTGGATACTGAAATACTGAAAATAAAAATCGTTAAGTATTATAAAGGAAATATACGGTGAAAAAAATAATTTCTTGACGTTTTAACCATAGATATGTGCATTGATATGAATGAAATTTCAAATCTAATTTATTGATGTTTTTAGATTAGATATACGAAACAAGTTTCTATGTTTCCAGTGGGTCTAATTACAAAATTGGGAGTTAGTTCGCCAATTGTAAGAAACGGCAAATTTACGGGTTTTTATGATGGTTGGATGGCAGGAAGAAAGTTCCCTGTAGATATGGCAGGATTTGCCGTTTCTGTGCAGTTTTTATTAGAACGTCCCAAAGCCGAAATGCCTTTCAAACCTGGTTATGAAGAAGATGGTTTCTTGAAAAGTTTAAACCCGTTTGAACCTTATGAAATAGAACTAATGGCAGACAATTGTACGAAGGTAAGCTAGACTGAGTTGGAATAGGGTAAATGCATTGTTTAGCCGACCGGCACTGGTTCTCGACCATTCCGTGATTTGAGATAAAATAATAATAAAAATATATCATGTAGTGCAAAATATTTTCGCGGTACGTGTTCTCGACCATTCTACCCTTCCAAGATAGTTTGCATAGTAGTGGTATAGGTCAAAGTTTTCGCGGTAAAAATTAGTTTATAATCGTCTATCATAGAAAAGGGTTCTTTCTCGTCCTCTTTTAGCAAAGTGCTTTGTGATATGTGACCAGAAAATAGTAATTATTTCTTATTTTAAATGAATTATGTGTGTATATTTTGTTCCATATCAACTATAAGATATATTTTCGAGTGTATTTCAATCAAAAAGCAAATAAATGTATATTTTTTTTGTTCAATATTCGGCGGTCGCGAACTGGTATTGGAAAAATTGTATCTTTTATTTCTCGACCAAAGTGGTCGAGAACCAATATGTTACTTCAATAATTGTTTATTTCAACTGATATATTTCTGTTGGGTCATTTTCGTTTTTTTTTCGATACCTTGATTCATTTATATATCTACTTTCTGAATATTAGTTTGCTACCATAGAATTAACGTTGAAACACTTATTTTTACCCTTTATTTATTCGCGGTCGAGAACCAATTTGATTGTACTCAATTCTCGACCACTGGTGGTCGGTGTTTTATATTTTATTTACTCATTAGTTTCTAAATAGAGCAAAATAACCAAATAATGTTGTATGAGTTGCTATTTTGAAATATTTATAGAAAGTGGAAACTTTTGCAAAATAATTTTTTTTTAAGTTCCGAGTGTTTCTTACTTGGTTACCTCATCTGAAACCCATCTGAGTGATAGGTAGTGATGTCGATGGTACGGTACGAAAGTAAGAACTAATCACTCAGCTCGCTCTAAAGTTTTTTATAAAATTTTTAAGTGGAGCGGCCACTATTATTAGTGGTCGAAAACTAACACAAAAATGATCGAGAACTCTGCGGCGTGGTCGAGAACCGAAGGTCATTGAGATTTTCTATAAGTTTTCACATTTCAAAGGTTAAATGCGGAAAGAACGCTTAAAATTATATGACAAATCATTTAAAACTCGACAAAGAATCGATGAACACCAACACCATTAAAATTTGATAAGTTTATGTGTGAAAAAATCGTGCTCGAAATCGATGTTTCTGTTAACTGGTCGAGAACCCTAACTTTGGTACAGAGAAATGTTAATTTACTCAAACGAATGTTTTCAACGATACAAAATTATGCAGTTGTCAAAAACGAGGTTCCTTTGACGTCATTTTGTCCACTGATTTAATGAATCGATATCTGTTGATTATGTTTATACCGAAACAGAGCGTCCGTAATATAAAAACTCCTCCTCCATATAGTACACGAATGGATTGAATACTTCTTGGTACCTAAACCTGATGTTGAACAGGGCGTCCCAAATTCGATACTCACTGAATGCATCTCGAGAACTATAAGACTTAGAGAAAAAATCTTCAAAGACCCCCGCTCTCTATATTCGAAATGATATGATAGCAGAAAGTAGATCATAGATACCTTGATTCGTTCTCGAGTTACAGAGCGTTTCTGAAAAATTATTGTTTCTGTTCGAGATATTCGAAAAATTCTAAAACGTTTTTTTAGTAACTTTTATGGTCTATACTCATTACATATCACAGAAATTAATTACTGTTTGAGAGATATAGGGGAGAATTGGTGTTTTCTAAATAGGAAACCTCATATTTTTCCCGTTACCGGTTTTCCAAAAATGTCATCCATTTCAAAGACAATTACTGAGTTCTTCGACTTCATTCTTGAAATAGGACACCTTATATATATATATGAATATTTCTGTATTTTTATTTGTTTGCAGATTCAATTCATTCTGAGTCTATTGGTATGATTTTAATCAAGAATATGATGCAATTAAAGAAAACCAACTCTCCTCTCTATCTCTAAAACGGTAATTAATTCCTTTGAGATGTTATGAGGATCATACAATTACAAACCATAAAAAAATATTGAAAAAATCGTTTTTCTCTAACAGAAATCAAAATATAGAGAATTATATGAAACACCCTGTAACTCGAGAACGAAGCAAGATAGGTACAATGTATTAATTTATGATATATGTACATGTTATTATGTATTTCGAAGAAAGAAATCTGGGATCTTCGAAGATTTATTCTCTAACTCTTTTAGTTTTCGAGATGCTCCCAAAATGAGCTTCGAATTTGGGACACCCTGTACTTTGAGCTCTCGATTGATATATAGTTTTTTATAGCTATAGCTATAGGAAACGTAGACAAAATGAACGTAGAATTAAAACAAATATTTCTGAATATACAATAATTTACAGATGTTCCATTTGAAATTAGCAAGTTGGCCTCGCTTTGACTGGAGATATTAAAAGCGACTTACTCTATAAAAAATTCGAAATCAGTAATCCAACAGACAAAATTTCAAGCGGGGGGAACACTTTACGAACTACGAAATACAACTAGGCAACCATAAATGATAGAGAAAATAAATTTGATGTGTATAAAGATATTTTTACACAACGGTACTATTGAAAGAGTAGCGACATCTAACTTCGGGTACTTATATAATCAATGAAAAGCCAAAGTATAGAAGGAATCTCCAGGATATTTCGATTATATGAACAAATTAGATCTTTCTGAAGTAAATTTCCGCTATCATTTAGGAATAGAAATCCATACAGAAATTACCTTTGTTTGTCTATGAGTAAATCTATAAAGTATTTACACAATGGTACCACTGACTGTGACTTGATAAAACAATCAAGTCACCGAGTTCTACTGAATGGTTAGTGACATCTAGTTTCGAGTAGCCATCATATCATCTAAGAAGAACAACGGTATAGAAGAAATCCCCGTGATATTAAAATTTTTCTGACAAAATTTGTAGTTTGACTAATCCGTTTCAAAATAAGGCCTTTGTTACCTCTACCGCTTATTTAAGTCACATACGAAGGAAAATCAAAAAAGGAGGAGACTATCAGAGAAAAACCTAGAGAAAATACCGAATTCAAAGTAGTTTAAATATTACATTTTTAAGAGAGCTAAACCAATCATATCTCTGCAGAACTATATACTAATAGATGATAATTATATATTAATTTGATAATGAATCCTTTTTTTAGGTGTGGGTATGGCACACGCAAGCTAAGAGAAATGAACCATCACAGCCATTAGATTTTGCCAAATACAACAACACAAACCTAGTTTTGCTCAAACATATCCTTGTATAGCATATCTTGATCACTCGTAATGGACATTGAAAGGTGAAGCAAATCTACATGTGGAAGAACTTCTGTTTATTTTGCAACATGAAATTCTTCAGTGAACAAAACAAAGAACAAGATCGACCTACAACAAAAAGGCTTCACCTAGTCGCATTTTTTCGAGAATGTTTAATTCCTAATTTCCATCTATTGACTTCTCTAGTGATAAGAGAATAAGAGATTAGTATTGTAGTAACATTCGGCGTTGATCGCCAACTCGATTAATAAAAATAACCCTATTGTACAAAAAATATTTTGGGATATTGTAGCTTCTCAATTTCTGTTTGAATTTAAAAGTAAATAGCTTTTAACTTGATAATTGTGATACTTTTTTATACAAAAAAATTGTTTTCGCTTGAAAGTTTGTTTTATGACAAACCTTTGGAGGACAGGGGCTGTGGAAGATTTTTTTACATTACACCTTAGAATAAAGTAACGAAACACAATCATAAAGTAGGGTCTTTACGAAAATTAAAAAACAATAGTAAAATCTGTGTTTTTTTTTTAACCATATTCACAAAATAATAGATATATTGAATATCTTCGAGATAATCAAAATATTGTATGACTACAGCAGATCAAATACATAATGAATTAGATAATTTGATATGATATATCAAAAATTTCTTGTAAACAAATTCACTTCGAAAAACAATTAACAGAGTAATCAATCGATTTATTATGATTAATTATTTCATTCTCGGTAATTTTTTTGATTTTGGATGTTTTAAAGGGGATTTAGGATAGTTTGGGATAGAAAATTTCATGAAGGTGATTCGAACAGAAATATAATTCCACATGAATAACTTTATTCTTATTAGGATTTGGTATTGAATAATTCTCTAAAATAGACAAAATCTACTTTAAATATCAATATCTCTCAATTCCAAACATAACTTCTAAGCAATGAATGATTGCAATTTTTTGACATAATGATAAATTACTTTGAATTTGCAATCAAGAGGAAAATAAATATATGAATACCATTTTGTTGCAATTCTCTTTCTACTATTGAAATTTCAGTGTACTATTCACTAATCATCTTCAGTGTCCAAATATGTATAAATTCAATGCGAATTTATTCAACTTTGGAGAAGAAAATGATCTATTATCATTTTCAAAGCACATACAGAAAAACTATTGATTATTGTTGTTTCATCAGTCACATTGTTTTACACAAGCTATAATAAAGCTTCCACATGAAACGAATTAACAAATGATGAAAAAAAATATATATCCGGCATCTGAATATTAATGAATCGCTTATGGTAGAACAACCAACTAACAGTTCATTGTACAATGTTTCAAACAAATTTTGTGCTCACTTACACTATTGCCAGGAATATTTGTGAGCTATGTGAAAAGTTGCAATTCCTTTTTATAGCAGAGTTTTATACCCTCTTGCCTAAAAATGTTTTAAGCATACATCAATTCTAATTATTTCATAATTTGAATGTGTTTTCTCATTTATCAAATCTTTTTCTCTTCTCAGTCATTAATTTCGTCTTCATGAACTGATATGTTTCATTATTAATTGAATAGACCAAGTTTTGACAAAATGCCAAAGAAAGATATGTGTTTTCTGTTATTCGAAAACAATTTTTATGGTCCATACAGAAACTATTTCAATTATTTCGCAACAGAAAGGATGTTTCATCAATAATTATACATGCTTTCAATGAGAATCAGAACGATTTGAATAATATTAATCAGCGTTGAAAATTGTCCCAAGTCTATACAGGGAATTTTTTGCATTTCATTAAAAATTTCAACCGATATAACCCTTGAATTCTTCCATAGATTTTCATATGAATTTGAAGAATTACTTCAGTAGCACAGGTGTGGCACTATTGATAATAGGTTTATTTGTAGTGATCAATGTAGTTCATGAGCGTTTATGTATTTTTGAAAATATTGAGGTATAGATGTAACATGTAACAACAAAATTATGATTTTCTTAGTCCGGTCCTGCGATACTGATTATTGACTAGAACTGAAATTGGTGATTGTCCTACACTTATTCCTTGAAAAATCCCAAAAAATCTATGAAAGCATTCAAGAGGTGGGAAGTTTTTCATAAAATGCCTATATGTAGGTACCATGTATCTCATAAATGAATAGACTATGGCCAGTTGCACCATTTGCCAAAACATTGATTGAAAATTAAACATTGATTGATGTTTAAATTTTAATCAGTGTTTAGGCAAATGATGCAACTGGCCATTAGGACTTACACATTCTCCTGCATTTCCATTCAAAGCATGTAAACACCCTGTATATAAATCAGCCAATAATTTAAGATTTCTGGGACCAAAAAAATGAAAAACTAGCATATAAAAATATTAATAAAATTATTGAAATCGGTGAAATGACTTGTTTTCTGCAGACTTAGGTATAGAAAGAATCCTAGCCTTTAACAGCAACATTATTTGAATTATTGCTCATCGTTTAACTAACAAATTTAATTAAAACCTAGGAATCCTCTAGTAAGGGTGATCTTACTATTTATCTCCATTTATAAAAAGCTTATTTAAACCTATCTAATTGGAAGAGACCCGCATTTTTCAAAGGTATGAAACTTTAATAGTAGTAGAATAATAAAAAAACAGACCCAAAATAATATAGAAGGAACTATCAATTATTTAAAAAATAATTCTTTTCAGTAAATAAAAAAGGAACTTCAAGATACGAGTGACGAATTTTATCAGCGCTATAAAATAATTTGTTTCAATTATAACAATTTCGAATGTTTAAACTTTGTCTTTCAATTTGTGCCCAAATTATTTCGCAATAATCATTCAATAAATTTCTGAGCGCCTCAAGTGTGATACAATTCCATAATTTTTACGATACATAACACATATGTTTTAGACTATTTTACAACTATAGGATATACCAACACGCTATTTTTCTAGAAACGAATAATAAAGAATTTATTAACGTATCCTAAGTGAAAGACTTGAGTTGTTAATCAATATTTCGGTATTTTAACATTATCCAAATACCAGAATGCGAGAGAAGGCAATTTCCTTATCAATTATTTCTACTTTTCAAGTTTTAACACTTACACTAATTCATCTATTCAACCAGTAATCTGGAAAGCTTACTATTTGAAATATCAAAATTGATTGATAAGAAAATTACTTCACATTCTGATATAAACGTTTCACTAGTTGAAATTTCAAATACACTATGGCAGTATTCAATTCCAAAATTCGAAAATTAGATTATATTTTCATGATTAATCATTTGATTACAATAAACTTCATCGAAAATGTATAACTTTGCAAGTTGAATGTATAAGGTTTTTAGTTTCTTTTTGAGACAAGAGAACAACTCGCTTCTTTAGAAAATCAATACAATCATGAAAATATACCATAATCTTATGAAAATAAAAGAAAACTTGTATATAGCGTTTTTAAATAATCGAGGATAAAATGAACTTCTAAAATGAAGCCAACAATACTTAGATATACCCTCATCATATTTGGCAAATAAATAATTTTAAAGCTTTCAAACAATATCACTTCAGTTCACAATGGCATTAAATATACAGACCAGTCCAAGAGAAATTTAATATGGAGGTTTTAAATAATAACACTGTAGATATAAAAACTTCAATTCATTATTACTGCTTCAGAACCCCAATTGAAAATTCTTTGGGAACTGCTAAAAGGTAATGGCAGTATTTTCCAACTAAATAAATATTTTTATTCTGTGCAACCCTTCTAGATGGATATAAAAAAAACTTCATTCATCCAAACACTGGTATCAATCCACCATCACACAGAATTTGTGATTATTTAAGTGATATTGGAATTAGCATTACAAAATGTTTGTAAGCATCATAAATTTTGAAAAAAATAAATTATTACTAGCTAAATGAAAACACAAATGTTTCCTTGAGAAGCATACTGCATATGCAACTCACACTACTAATGTTCAAGTACTTTTCAATTTAAATAAAATATATAAATATGAAATACCTTCCTGAAATTAAAATGACCAAATTAATTGTATTTATATCTACAAAATTATGGACCTCCGAGTACAATTTTATTTGGAACAATCTGGTTATATTTGTAGTCAAGATTAAAAAATGTGCAGCTTTAGATTTCAACAAATAAAATATAAATAGAAAAAAGTAGATACGGATGAATGCCTTTCATCAAATATTGGTGGATTAAGGTGATTTTATTTGTAATTCAAATATTTTTCCTCAGCTTTAAACATCAATGATTTCAATAAAGTTTCATTTTGTTTAAAAAAAAATTGAAGTAACACTCATGTAAACAAATAACAACACTTCATTGCTACTAAAAGGTAGAATCTTCACTCTCAACATATATAGTGACAATAATTAACATTTACTATTGTACAATATATAATAATACTTTATAACATTTTTCAATTCATATAATTTCACTAATTCAAAATGCAAAAGTTGTTTTTGATTTTCTCAATTTGAAATATAATTGTATGCACCTGATATATTTCAATCAAGTTTCTAAAATACTAGATAATGAACACATCCTTACGTATTTCATGAGGAATGAAAAAGATCAAGTCACTATAGATGTTGTTAATCCACTAAATGAATTGTACATTGATGTGTGTTGTGATGAAAATCAAAATCATGTAAAACAGCGACACATTTCCATATTTGTATTGTCGAATTTTAAACTTACCTCTTAACAGATAAGTTACAACAAAGAATTACATTCTATATCAGGTCAGTCCAACTAGGTGATGTTATCTTTTCGTGCTGTGAAAGACACTATTGAACGAATCCCTTTCACAGATGTCTGAAAGAAAGGCGGATTTCTAATATTTCCAATTATTTAAGTATACCAGTACATTTAGTTATAGAAAAAATCGATTAGTTCAAAAACAATAACAATAATAATTTATTCCAACTTGATTTGATTACAGCATTATGATCATAGTCAATTAAAGCATTACGTTAATGAATATTAGGTCGACATCTTTCAAGTAAAACAACACTGTAAATTTTACTATATGGTTTATTATTTCCTCTGTTGATGCAATATATTTCAACACTTGTAAACATCTTAGGACTTGTAATTTGTTTAGAAATCTGAATGAAAATTTTAAAAATCTGAAACTATAAGAACCGAGACTTTGCAGGAAATAATATGTTCAGTTACAGCCTGGCAAAACATCTTTTCAATTTAACCACTATGTGCTGCCATATTTTTGAGAAATAATTTTTTTTTGTCCGATTTCTCCCCTCAAAAATTCATGTATTGTATACTTGAGACAAAAGGATCAATGAGATATTCCACAACATAATCTCTGAAAATTTTAGGAGAGGGGTACTAAAATTATATTTTTCCTCAATGGAAAGGTTTATTATTGGAAATAATAAACCAAAAATAAGAAGAAACCACAAAAAGAGTAGAATATTTTGTAATAAGTAAGAGGACAAGCTTGTTTAGTTCATGGTAGTAGAAATACTTCAAGCTAGAATTCCAACTTACTCTAATGGCATTTCCTATGTTGAGCTAAAAAGTAATCTTCACATGATCACTGAGGAAGCCACAAGCATTGCAGAACCCACTTGTCCGCCTAAAAACAGTTACCTTTCAACCCTCAACAAATTTGGGGAAGATGCACCATTCAAACATGCTGGGACGGATATACGTTGACCAATTAGCATCCAAATCGTTCAAAGAGATATTTAATACACCACAGACTCCAAAAAATGTAATTACTGGACAATTGAGAAGTATATAAAGGTTCGGGCAGAGAAAAATACATTCATGCCACATTAAGATTGACCAATGAAATGGAATAATCAGTAAATAAGGTTATGTTCTTGAAGTCATTCGAAAATATACACCATCAGAAGATTTCACACGTACTCATTTTATAAAAATATTACTTACTTTTTTCTTGGAACCATTCAAGAAATCCTTATACATCTCTGAACGAAGGTATCTTGAATAACTATCACTTTTCATCAAGTGATAAACGTGTGCCTGAAATATATTTCAAGTTAGTTTGGTCTTGAAAGAATCCTTACGAAGAATTTTCTTACAGCAGAGCAGTCAAAGCTCCATCTGTCCAAATTCTCCATATTTTTCTTTGTAACCTCATAAGACTGACAGTCAACATTTATTGGACAACTAGCGTCTGGTGCTAGAAACTCCGCCCATATTTCATTAACCTTAGTCTGAACCTCACTTTGAGGCAATGATTTCAGTTCTTGGACTGCCTCCCAAAATTTTAGATTTTCCCCGCTGAATTCTTTATCAAGAAATTTGATGAAATGTTCACGACCTATAGGATCTTGCAGGAGTTCTTTCAAACTGAAGGCCCATCGTTTAACCCTGCGAGCTGATATGTCTTTTGCAATTTTTTCCTGTTCCCAAAGCTCGGGATTATCACTGACCCAAGGATTTTGATACTCAGGAGCTACGAAGAAGCAGTCATACTCCAAATATTGTTCAAAGTAGGCGATCAAACTGGAAAAAAAGAATTGCAACGTTATTTTATATTGGTAAAAAATAAACCATATAAGTTGCACTGAACAGAAGACATGCTAATTATTCAAGAAACACCTTGTTCTAATTATAATGTACTACTTACGATTCTGCTGCTTTAGAGACTTTGATATTACGCCTGTCAAGTCTGGCTCTCAGTAATTCAACTTGTTTCTTCAAAATGTCTACAGATGCCGAACTTTCAATACCCGAAGTAGATGGTAACATTTTTCGAGAATCTACTGTCATACTCTTGACACCATGAATAGGTTTGTTCATTTGGCATGCTTTCTTTATATCAATCTCTGTTGTATTCACACAACCTGGCTGTAAATAAAATACAAGGTATAACATGACAGAATCAGTGCAAAAACAATCAAAGAGGAAAATGCCTTTTTATACTAACCATGGGCCTATGAACATCCCAGAAGGCTCTTTCTTGACTGTCCAGAACCTTCCTTTCCAACTTGTCCCGCTTTTTATCTACTTTACTTTGAGCTTCAGCTTGCATGAATATAAATTCCCATTTCCTCGAAAACATTTTCTGAAGCCTAGCTAAATTTTCAGCCTCATAATCTGCTAATTCCAAACGGGTCTTATTTTGCATTGTTCTCTTACAGAGATATACAGCTGTAAGATAAACTAAACAATTTCACAACCATAACAAAAGTGGACAAACTTACCGTAATCTGTATTTTCTGGTTCCCAACAATTCGATGGCCAGAAGTATGGCGTTTGAAACCTGTAGAAGGTGTTATCATTTTTAACAGTCAACATGTGATCATCAATGGGAAAGAAATATCCATGAGCAGCCATCAAATGTGCTAAATGAAGTGCCTCCTGTTGGTCCTCAACATCCAAATTTTTCATCATCCACATAACCAGATCGGAACCAGTAAAAACTGACGGAATTTTAGACATGAAACTTTTGACAGTTTTCACCGGAACACCAGTGTTCTCATCTTGCATTTTCTCAACAATTTTTTCCATCTGAAAAATAGAAATAATCACAGAAAGAAGAATTTTAAACAAGAAGTCATAAAAAAAAGAAAATGCACCACATAATTATCATTGTGTTTGGACAAGAATAATTATTTCAACATTCTGCTAGTTATTAATTATATTATCATTGATATTAGCTCCTCTGAATCAAGTAAATATTTCCAAAACCTCTAAGTCGACATAATTTCCAGTAGTAGGTACTTAGACTTATCAAATAACAGCAAAGAAGAGACTATTCTAGAATATGTTTCTCATACCTTCTTAAAAGTGCCAAGTAGAGCGTTTCGAAAAATCATATGATGCAATAAATCATCTTTTTCCCTACAACTATCAACTTCACCACTCCAAGATTTGCGTCTATTTTTCTTTCTTGTTAGAGTACTTAATTTCCACATTTTGTGAGAAATCAAAAGCTATTTCACGTTCTATGTTCACAATAATCAATCAAAAATTAAAATTGGAGTTTTTGTTTCTATATACAGTCATTTCAGGTGAGACTGAATTATCAGCTCATTAAGTCAAGGTATTTATGTTACGCATGTTCCAGATTTCACACGAAAGCTATTGATAGGAATTCTTATTGAAAATAATCATATATGAGTCACTCATTTTCAATAAATTAGTCATTTAGTTCATTATTGAATACGAAACAGATTGTTGTAGTAATTGAATACATACTTTTCGATATAGAAGTAAATTGGGGGAATCGTCTGTGGTAGATGGATGAGGTAAAGCTTCTTCATCAATACTGGTTCCCATACATGATCCATTATTTGATTCAGGTTTGCGCTTTGCAGCGGCTTTCTCAGAATTCATGGTGACCATATCACAGGTCTAAAAAGGCATATATCCTTTCCTGATACAGAAAAAAATATTGTCAACAAATTACATATAAGCTGGCAATCAAAAAGACTGATAGTTTGAAACAGAATTAAACAGAACATAAATTCTGAAAAAACCTTAAAGATTCATAGGAATCCAATTCAATCTCATTCAACAGAAAACTGCTGATTAAGGGTTAATTCATATAAGAATCAAAAATATGTTAAGTATGTAAACAAACACAATACATGTATAGCTTGCAGAAGGAAAATGAAGAATATAACATAAAATTGACTATGTTGAAGCCTACTAGAAAGATTTATGAATATTAATAACTCACATCACTACAAGGATACAACCATTTAAATCCAAAAGAGAGTTCCTGCATTTTTAATTAGAAGTGAATGAATGGAATTTATGGTACAGTGTCACTGGGGTACATCTTCAATACAACGTCGTAAAATATTCTCAAATGTGTATACTTTGTTAATATCACCTGTAGATTATTTAATTGCTAATATCAATATCTTTTTTAAACGAGCACCATTCAGAACATCTTTAATGGAAGTTCACAAAAGACTGTTGTGCATTTGTTTTCATTTCGTGACTGTCTTTGGTCGAACGAAATTCATGTCCTACTTATCACCAAAGAAGAAAATTTAACAGAGAGCAACGAAAATTCAATTCATATGCATTATCAATAATAATATCCACGAAAATTAAATGTACATTGATAATAATTGAAGGCTAGGACTATCCAACTACAATATTCTGCGCATAAACATCCAATAAAATAAGAAAGAAAAGAACAGAAGTCTTGGGACAAATTAATCAATATTCTCGTGAAGAACTTCTTCCGAAGGAAAGAGGGCGCAACACGTATCGAGGAAGTATTCTAGCGATAGATTTTTCCCAAAACACACTTGGCTCAAAAATGAAACTTGAATTTTCCTTAAAGACCGACAGGTGGCTTATAGCGTTGGTTTATTAAAGATTGATTTGATACTTCAATCAACGGTCATAGCCAATTTCAGGAAAAATTCCCAATATTCACTCTTAAAGGAACTCTAACTAAATAACATACCAACTGCATAAATATAGTAAATGAAATCTTTACCATCCATAATTGATCCTCATAGAGGAATACTATCTAAAATTGTTCGTTGAATAAAAAGAAAAATTCATAGCTCTAAACTTAACAGTTATAAAATTCAAAATTAATCGCAATACATAGTGTGTTTCTGAGATTCAACAAAACATTCTTCAATATCCACTATCTTTTACACATATTTTATTGAAGAAAAGCTGTATTACAACAACGTATTTTGGCCATTTTGGGTATTATGCGGAAATAGTTCAAGTGTCAGTAAATTTTTATGTAAAATTATGGTTTTTACTGAACTTTTGATATCTTTTTGAGCGCTCATTCACCGAACAAATCGATGTATTATTTCGGCAGAATGTCTGTAATTTTCGAATTTTAAGCCGGGAAATGGCCTCAAAACGACTTGCTGATAAAAAATCCGTTCTCAAGTTCAAATATATCCGGCCGTCCGTCCGTAAGTATGACAACTCTCGAGCTGAAGATCCTTAAAACATGAAATTTGGAAGGCAGGTTCGAATGCCTTGTGAATCCGTAAATTGGGCCGTTTGAAAATCGTTTTTCTGTTGATTTGAAAACTGCAGATTTGATCGAGATGAAAATTTGCATTTGTATATTAAATAACAATTTCGAATTTCCTGTGAAATTTTATACTTATCGAGTAACCAGAACCAAAGAGGAATATTAAAAAAATCATTAAACCCATCATGATTTCCGTGACCACAAAATCAATGTGGAGTTGAAATTTTGAGCGTAGATATAAAATAATAATTATAATAAT
Source organism: Harmonia axyridis (assembly GCF_914767665.1). Taxonomy (NCBI): domain Eukaryota; kingdom Metazoa; phylum Arthropoda; class Insecta; order Coleoptera; family Coccinellidae; genus Harmonia; species Harmonia axyridis. The sequence continues at coordinate 8,430,520 of NC_059508.1, forward strand.
GATAGATATAAAATGATAATTTCAAGCTGGCCCAGGGCCGTCGCTATGGGGTAGGCAGGAAGGCATTAAAGCTAGAGCAACAAAAACTCCATGTGTAGAAGTTCAAAGTAGGTGCACACTGCTGTTTTTAACTGGAGTATAATGCACAATGATACATTATACTCTTACTTAAACACTTAAACTAATGACATTAAACTCTATAATTTTTTGAAGCATTTGTTCGGCACTGGCATTTATTAACAGATTTTACCAAAATGATACCAAAATAGTTCTGTGAATAAGGACGAGAAAGGAATGATGAGAACCAGAGAGTAATCCTTAGGATTTTTTCTTTTATAAAAAGCCACTCAATAATATACAGGATTTAAAAATTTGTTACTTCACGTCTGTCCATTCCTCTAATTTTTCCTTTCTCTTTCCACTGTATAATATTTTTAATCGACTTCAAATTCAATTAAATTTCTTAGATAATATTGATCGAAATTCGAAAAATATAGGTACATATAATCTATTAAGGATTGTATTTTATTTATACATTACACAAAACATCCATTTAGAATCTAGGGTGTTCCAAATGAAAGTGCGAGATTCCTTGGATGCTTTTAGGAAAAAATTATCCTACAAACATGGGCCCGCAAACGCTTTGTTTCCGAGATACAGGGTGTCCCTTGTAGACCTTCTTTTCATACGATTATACGAGTTTATCGAATGTTCAGGAATCATTGTTACCAGATCGGCAAAATGAACACCAAAACTAATAATTAATTCATTCATCACAGCTTACTAAGTGGATTTTTATGTCAATTTGGAATTTCCTGAGAATTTCGATATAAGTGTTCAATTTTTCTTTTCGAAATCGGTAACATATACGATAAAACAATGAGGAACAAAAAATTTCAGTATCAACAAAGTTTTTTGTTCTATTTTTCAAACTACCAGAGGTCGACCAAAAAAATTTCTGGAGCACTGCTCCAGAAAAATATCACCTTGTAGATTTGCATTTGAATTTGCAATATCACGTGATGAAAACTCTAATTTGTGGTATCTAGGCTAAATTTCAGTTATTATATTCTGAAGAGCAAATGCTATCGAAAAAAAACTCGAAAAAAATCCAAATTTAACTCCCTGTATCTCGAAAAAACAAAGCTTCTGTGGGACCATGCATATGGGGCTTTTTCTCTTAAAGTTATCTGAGGAATCTCTCATTTTTGTTTGTACCTCCAATTTTGAAACACCATATATAAGAGTTTCATGGAGTTTGTTCATAATTGAAGACTTTAAAGAACATTTTTGCGTTATCAATTATTTCGAGAAGAAAAAAATTAGGTGCCTACTCGAATCGAATAAGAAATAAAAGACTAAATATCACCCAAGATTGCCTGTAATGTAATCTGATAAATATACACGTACCTATGGAATAATGGTGACAGATAATATAAGTAAATGTAATTTGGAGAATTTACATTCTAAACATTACTGTGGGTGGTCTTCCTTCGGTGCTATCCGGCAGAGATACGATTGTTCATCAGGGGTGTGCCAGGCTCAACGGTTTGAAGAACAGAATTAGGATTTCACACTTCTAATTTGGTGCAATGGAACAGTCTTCGAGTCATGAACGATGTAAATACGAAGATAATCTATTTCAATTTTGTTCTCAAGAAATTAACATTTCATTTCATAAGATCTCATAATGAAAACCAAACCTTAATTGTCCATTTATCATCACCCCATTATATTCAACTATTTCCGTTCTTTTTTTTAATTATTTTGGATAATTTTTTTTTGTATATGCTTTTCAAAATTGTTTACCATTGTTGGCCTAGCCTATGAAATGGTGCATAATTGAATGAATAAAAATAAACAATCACTTCTTTTGTTGTGAGTTGGTATAATAATCTCAAATAGGTATCCAAATGAAAAAAATACTCTCTTTAAAAGTTACGTATGCTTTCTGAAAAATATGATTGAAAATAAGCAAACTCCGATTCAAAATGGGATGAAATATTATTGAATTGAGTAGAAAGCGTGATAAAGATAATCTATTGGTTTATTATTTCCAATGGTAAACAGTAAACGTTTAGAATATTTCGAAAAAAAATAACCCTACCTTCTGAAATTCTCACAGTTCACGTTTTGAAATGGATAGAATCTAAAAATCGAATTAAAAAAAATCAATCCGCCTTCAAGAGCTATTCTCGGAAATTATATTCACTTTTTACATGAAATGTTATACAAAAATCGATTATTATTCCACATTGATTTCTTCAAATCTAGGTGAACAAAACTATCCATGAAGTATTAGAAATTATTTCTCACAAAATTATATAAACACAGACTCATGAAATTGGTAACGTGTATGACTACCATGATATTAAATATGTTTTTCTACATTCATGCAAAAAGCAAAACTTTATTGAACTATATTTAGTGGAAAAAGAAGTTCTTTATTGCACTAGTGCAATAAAGTTTTTATTGCACTCATCTGTCATTCTACTTCAACGTGCTGTCATCATGACAAACAAATATTTCAGCCTGAAAGAAATAACGATGAACAGTTACCAAGTACTAGTACGTTCACAGCAGTAACAAATCAAGAAGTGGATTTAAAAAGTACTTCACTACGAAATATTCATATTGAAAATTGCACCAATTGTTCATTCACTTTCAACATTGAGGGTAAAAATTAAGTTTGAGTTAAATTGTTCGTAACGTATTAGTTCCTGTTTCAACGCTAATCGATATTAATAATAAATTATTCAAGTTGCGCTTTTCATTTTCCTACACCTAGTGCCGCACCTCAATAAATCATTTTTTGCTTTTTGCATGAACGTAGAAAAAATGTTGTATGCAACTCGTGCAAAAATTGTTTATCGCACTCGACGTGTTGTCCAACTCGGCCTAACGGCCTCGTCGGACAATTTCACGTCGAGTGCAATAAATATTCACTTTTTGCACTTGTTGCATAAATAACTATTATAATTTTTTCAGCACTAATTCTTATAATATCGGAGTTATGGATTTTGGTCATTTCTTTTCGGATTTTGAGACGTGTGACCTTGGGTTCTAATCCCACTGCTAGATATTCATTGAATTTTTTCCTTTAAATTTTTTCCATTGATATTTTCGTGTTTTTTTTTCAGTCGAAGTATTGATTAATACCTACCGCTTTTTTTGGATTAGATATCTACGTTATGAAAATGAAATGAATTGTAGTAACCGTTGTTTTCGAATATGTCATGGTAATAGATACCATAATAGTAAAATGGTAATAATAATGAGTACAATTACTTAAGGAACTGTGCGATGATTTATGTTATGTCAACATAAAAATGACTAACAAGCAGGTTTTACATGATTTCACGGAAATCATGGGATTCATTTGAAAATTATGCAAAAATTAAAACAACAATTCCGATCGAATGGACTTGATAAGGACCAGTTGAATATTTCATAATTCAGGAATTGTTAGATTTATAACTCAGATTTTTTTCGTACGAAATTCGAATCAACCAGGAAGTTCTCCTTCCACATTGTTCTTTAGGATATAATAACTGAAATGGCGTCAACTGAAGAGTTTTTCTGAAAAAAATTGATTTTGATTGATTTAAAGCGATCTAAGTAGATCAATTTCCTTACGAGTGCTGATCATGAATGGTTCTGGGAAAAAATGTGGTTCCGTTCAGGAAAACAAACAGACTTGGCAACGCAGCACCTGGAGTAAACTATGTAGTAAAATAGAATCGGCAGCGTACAGTCAGTTTATTGAGTGGCACGGTTGTTGTAGGTTGTGTGTCGGCCTGATCTGTCTGGATTCGTGATTTCCCCCTCGATTGTTTATATTTACAACGCCGTCAAACATGCTAAAGTTGAATGGACTGTTCGATAGTGCCGTGTAGTGAAAACGTAGTCAACCCTCAAATCCGGAGGTTAAGAATTACAAGTCCGAGAAGGTTTTTTCTTGGACGATGTTCGTCTTACCAGTGTCTAGTTCAGATGAATCGAAAAGATCGTTCTCATGATGGAATGCAGGGAATGCCAGTGCTGGTGGTAATGGGAACCAGAATGTCGGGGGCCTAGACCCAGAATGGCCTCAGTGGTGTCTTCAGAAGCGCCCCAGGAGCTTACAGATCGCCAAAGGCACGAATCAGATCTCTATATCAGGCCTGGATGGGTAGATGCAAATGTTGCTCTCCATCAGCTGGACCAGGTGAGTCATTCTTGTCCCTTATCAAACGAACCCCATTTGTGGCTGAGAGGACACACGTGTACTTTGCCATGTGCCGCGCAAGTTGAATAAACGATTGACGTTTCTTACCACGTTGTTCCATTTAAACGGACTTGTTTACCTTTTCTATATCATATGTTAACTATAATAAAGTCACATTTTTTATTCGTTGTAAACACATAAATATGCGTCAATCTCCGGATTATTCATTGAAACCACTGACTTCAAACATAGATACAGTTCTCATCTTCACTTTCTCTGGCATATCGTTAATTATTTCCTCAAACCCGATTATATCGTTTATGTGTAAGGAAAAAAAGTTGAGATGATGATAAGTACAAATGAAATTGCAAGGCTTGAAAGATCAACAAATGTAACTCAAAATAATGGGAATGCCACTGATGCGAGGATCAAATGGATGCTCTGATTTATGGCGTCTGTGGTTTTCTCAGTTTCGAAAAATGTCTCAATTAGTTCCGCTTCAAAAATAGCCGTTTTATTGCTTTCCGACTGATAGAAATTTGTATTCATAATGGTGGACCAAGTCCATGACTAATTGATTGGTTTTTGAGGTAGTAAATTCACTTTTGACGCATGTTAAAAGTTCCGATAGAGCATATCCAATCTCTCAGTGAAGCTGTCTTCATTTTCTTCAGTCGCACTTATCGCAAGCTATTGTGGTAGTTCTTCGTGTAGGGTCCATTTCAACAGTTGGCCAAATAATAATAAAGTTGTGCGGTCGGTTCCAGACAGCTATTGCTCTTTTATTTTTATAAAGAGCGTAGTCATGTAGATGACATATATATTGTGTTATTGAAGGCTATATTTAATATAAAACGAAGGCATTTCAGCATTCTCCATAATTGAGATGTCAAAGAATTGCTTTGTACATACCTACTGAAATGCTTAATGTTCCACCAAACTTTATATGGTCGTTAAGTATTCCACAAGCAATTCATCTCTTTCAGTCCATGCAAGGCTTATCGACATCGACATCTTCATTGATTCTTCCACCACCCACGATGTTGAACGTTTATTATACCTGAGCAAACTCTTGTTCCACTAATTGTTCTAGATTGACAGTGTTATGCAGAGAAAGTGTTCCTTGGCGATTTCTAATCTAGATTATGAAAGTATTCTATCGTTTATCAGATTTATATGAATATGAATGAGACAGACCCCATGTATATTTATGTTTACTCCGGAATGCCACTAAATGTCCCATATTTCTGTGTTCGGCAAAATTTTGACGTATCGAAAAGGTTGCCAACTCTGATCAGGTGTGATAGATGGATCTATAGCCAGACCTGATCTCAGAATTCTGTGGGCGAAAGCGAGATGTGCCGAAGAGTTACGCTAGCCTTGGCCGCGCAAAAGACCACACACGCAGCGATCTTGGTGGTCCCAGGCTAGCTAAGCTGCTTAGCTTTACCTGTCCCCTCTGTACCCCACCCTCCGCGTATGACGGCGTGTTGTCTCTTTTGTCCCACACGAGGCCCTCTCGTACCTCATTTCCGGGCTATGCCACCCTTTCGGCTGTTCAGCTCTATGGTCCGCGTGGCTTAAGTGTCTTTACTTAGGCCGCCTGCTTCTGCATTACGGAGCATCGAGTAGCGCATCGTGTGCTCTACCTCGTCCGCTGTGATTACCACAGAGAATAATCTGTGCTACTATTATGTCATGAATATTAATTTCAGAAAATTGAGTTATTACTGATATTGAATACGTCGGCTTCCTCTCACAGAGGATTTTATTTCAATGGATATTCCTGCTATACTTGAGGTCCATTTGAAAAGAATATGGACAGAAAAACTTATGAGATAAAAGACTTAATTTCAATTGAACCGAATCGAAGATAAGAATGTACTGTGTTATTGAGCCATCTTTATTATACTTTTCCTCTTTTAAAGTTAATTTTATGGATTTGTTTATGTTTTATCGGCCGAGAAGTATCAATAACAAAATGAAAAATGACTTGAACTGGACATTTTATATTTTTGTTTTCATTTTCAAAATTCACGTGAACAAGGAGCAATTTGATGGAGATTCTGTTCCTTTTTTGTAATTATCAATATTAATCATCGATAATCAGTAACCAATCGAGGATCTATAGTACCAGAGCCACAATAAAAACTTTATTCAAGGCAACAATAATCAATTTCAGGTCGTAAAATAGGTTTACCGTTGATTCAGTTCTTTTTATTTGACAGTAATAAATATCATATGCGGCTAATGATGACAAATAAATCCGTAATTGCTTCATTGCAATACGCCTCTTGATTTTAAAATACGACCATCAGGTTAGACAACCGCTTTAGGCCAATTTGAATAAATTGAACTTTTAACTTTATTCGGACTGATAATGAAATCTAATTGACTTGAAAAAAAAGGAACTACTCAAACAAATCGAATTTTGTACGAGGTATTAGTTATCTTCAGATGTTTTTTTTTCCTTTTACTTATTTTTTAGTCGTTTGAAGAAAAACTAACATTTCTCTGCCTTTTTTTATGATGAATCGTTTCGACCTTCGTTTGAATTCTGTTTTTACAAAATATAATTTTTCAAAAAGCAAATATCTGGGAAATTTCGAATTGGTATATATTTTCTTAGGTTTTTGGTGGTAGTTCTAAAGTAATTCATATGGTAGATAAATATCTTCTATTTAATTGACAATTTCAACTAACTCACCCTCTATGATTGATCATAATATATGAATCGGAAATTAAATGTACAACTTGAAAAATCAATTTCATGAGAAGAGGATTCAGAATCGATTTTTCCCCAAATTCAAAACCCAATATGTTAGGTACTATCCGAGAATAGAAATGCTCTTTCAGTATTGGCAACGATGCACTGCTGCTTAGAGAAACAGCTGGCGAAGATTTCGTAATCCCTTGCATTTGGGATGAAAGGGCGGTTAACATTCCACATAGGTAGCATATTTCGTAAAAACATGCCGATGTTTCAGTATTGTTGTTTCAGATGAATATACTGAATAAACATTTTTTTTTCTTCCGCTTTTAGAATAACATATAGCCTATAAATTGAAACACAGAACATTTTTCTATCAGACCACACGTTACGTAATATACAACTTTTAAGATGGCCAAGTTCAAGGTCATTCCTAAAAGCTACCTTATCGCTAATTATTTCTTGTTCATTGAAATTCTTCAGTTATTTCTCAGGTACTCAAATTTTTCCATATTGATAATTTCTGATATTATTTCCGTGTGTTGAAATATTTTGCGTTGAAAGTGGAAATAACAAACTATATTGTGAAATTTGCAGTGTTTTGAAAAATGTATTCATCAATATCAAACCTTTAGTCGCATATCATACATAAAAAGTTGATAAATCCCTGAAATTAGAGTTTGGTAGTAGGTATTTTTTATTATTAAAATGTTGGTATTCAATATTTGTGAAGATGATTTTTTCCTACTTCTCCTATTTTTATTTATTTCCTCCTTTCATTCACATTCCTTGAATATAATTCATTTTATTCATTATCTTATCGTAAAATATCCCAACATTTAGGAAATAATCGTATAGTTGATATCAGTATAAAAAACTTCAATGTATCTCTAATGGAAGGATTCGAATCTGGAATGGTTCGTCCATGAATCAAAATTGTAAGGTCTTAAATTTTACGGTAATAATATTTTATTCTGTTCCATGGTATGTATGTGTTCAAGAAATTATTCTTTGCGATATAACTATGTAGGTACTATGTTTGTCCAAATTTCATACATATAATTACTCCTTCTAGTTTCCAAGCAAAAGCTCTGAAAGACTGGCTTGCATTTTTAATCTATTTTTGTATATACCATACTACATATTTCAAAACACAAATTTCTGGTGGGGTTAAAATATTTTTGCCTTGAACAATTCCAAAGCTTAACCTTAGGGAGTAACAAACAAAAAGGAAGATCAGACAGCTTATTTAAAGATAAATACCGTGTCGGTCTTCATAAATTCCTTTTACCGATAGAGACCACCTCTGATTACAAAGTCAACCAGCTAGGATAGTTCTTGCCAACTATTCAATTTTTATTAGTGCGAGTGTAGGAAAATAAACGGACCTCCTATGTGAGGTGTCACTTTTGAAATTCCAATTAACTTCTAATTCTCATGGAGTTGTTTCTCAATTTTATCGCTTACCTTCCGCCAAGGTTTCTTTAATTGAACCATCTCTCTAACAATGAGTTTTCTAGTTTGTAACTGTCGTACACTGGTGGTGTAGGTTGAGAATTCTATTCACCATTGTGCTAACTGAACAGGTAGATTTTCCTTCTTGGAACTGATTTCGTTGCTTAGAAAGTAACATCTCTCTTCTCTGCTTCTTGACAGCAGAACAAATTATACCGATTTGTCCTTTACGGGATTTCTTGGTCGATGGTGTTACGATCATCACGTGGATATCGATTGCCGTTTTTGATTTATCGATCACCTTTTGGAGTTTCTCTTCGGGTTTTTGCCCCTTTTCAATTCTGCCTGATTGATTGGGTCACCTTAGGTCGTTGTAATAAACCTCATAAATTTTTTCGTTTATTATCAGTGAAATTTCAGTTTTTTTTCCATTTTCTGGTTGGAGTATGTATGGTTCTGATGATCATATCAAAACGAAATTTTGCTCGAAGCATTTTTATTTTCAATAAACACACAGAATCTCATCTCGATCGGCTCTGTAGTCACCGAGTATTTCTTTTCCAATATTGTTCCTGAATCTTCTATGGTTCTATGTTATATCAACACTAAAATCTATTTAAAATATTATTCTTGAATTTTCTATGATTCTGGTTAAGCGATCAAAATCAAATTTTGCACGAAGCTTGATCTACATCTAAATGCAAATTTTCATCTCAATCGATTGTGCAGTTTTGGAAAACAATAGTTTGAACGGCCATGAATTTTTCTGAATATTATGATTCCTTTATTTTTTGCCCTGAAAAGTGGGAGTTAGAAGGATCGATAACTGATTTTTATACCAAATTTCATGCGAATAGCTCACATAGAAAAGTTCTGAACGGTGTTAAATTTTTTTTTTTCCAAAACTGAAAATTTCAGGGGGGAGCTTAAAATTTTTTTTTCGAATGATTCCTCAGGTTTATTTTCGAAAATAGTTGACGAAAAAACTATCCGTACGCCGTCAAGAGCTTTTTTTAGAAAATAAATGCAATTTGGTTCAAAAATCGATTGTTTCACCGAATTTATCCTCTTAGCTAGAGAAAACAAAACAATCCATTATTTTCGAAGGAAAACGATCAAGGAAACAGAATTTAACATCTGCTGGGATGATTCCTAATACAAAATTTTTTGCTGCAAAGTCCTATCTCCAAAAGGTTTGAAGTTATTAATTTTGATTTGAAATTTTTATTCGGATTTCTAATCGGATGATCCCGGCTTCGAATCCCGCCGCTAGATATTCTTCAAATTTTGTTTCGTTGATGTTTTAATGTTTTTTGTCACTAGTCGAGATATTTTGTGTGGAAAGGGAAATAGTAAATCATAGTGAAAAATTCGCAATGTCTAAGATGCCATGTAATATGTGGCTGCACTGGTAAATATTGAGTCATTTAAATTCATGATTTTTCATTAGTTATGATAACTGCTGTCGAAGTTGAGAAATGTACCTTGTATTAATTTCAAAAGGCTATGATTTTTGCACCTCGTGAATTTCAACGTATGTGGTACGCCACTTGTTGTCCTCTTTGTATTTCTCTGAAAGGGCTCCGGACAAAAAGTCCCACCATAAAGTTGCAGTTTGTGGGGCATTTTTAGTGTTCTTAATGATAATAGCGGAATAACCTGTCGTATGTGATATAAATCTTGGAATATAAACATCCATCACGAAACGTCGCAGCAGGTCATCTGACAGCTATCCTAGTGTTTTCGTGGCTTTATTCTATACAAGGTGTCAGTTTCCAGTATATTGAATGGTGACTTCTCAGAAGTCAGAGGGACACACACAGATTGTTGGTTGGAATGAGAACATTTTTATTATTGGAGGTGTCAATTTTCATTCAAATTGAATATAATGAAATGAGGGGATTACTCTCAATGAAGAAAATCTAGAAACTTCCGAGTATAATAACCTGATATGTAATTTACAATTTTTACCTAAATTGTAATAATATTGAACTACACCACTTGTTCCTCCTTACTTCCATAAATTCCAACCCTCCTCCAATAGTTCCGGAGTTATGAATAATTGTTTTGGAATTCCAAATAGACAATTATGTGGGAGCTTAGGTCGACGAGCGCCCAGAAGATGACACCTCACAATACAACATTCCCAATACTAGCCGTTTAACCTAGATAAGAGTTTTTCTTCAGAATCAGGATATTTTGTGGAATCTGTGGTGTTTTTTGGTGATATAAGTTAATTGAATTATTATCATTAGGTTCAGTATTGGTTCTATCCGACGAGCAGAATATAATGCTGATTATGAAATATACAATGGAAGCAATAATTTATGTCATAAAACATCAAATAAACTTCACCCGATACAAATGATAGATATTTTGAAGGACTATGATTTTTATTTGTAGTATTGGACAATAGGTGTGATAATTACTTCATGATGTAGCAATGAAAACCGGTAGTGTCAATAAATTAAATTGTGATTGGTACATTAGTATTGTGAAAATTTAATATTTTAAATTAAGTTTTACTAAAAAGTCTCGTATTCTGTCTCAATAGAAGTGATATTCAGAATTTCACAGCTCTGAGATCAGTCTATTTAATTTCTTATCGTATCGCATTTTTCTGTTGTCCATATCTATATTTTGTTCTTATGACATACGGTCTCTTTATTTTTTTAAATTAAATTATACAATTACATTTTTTCAACAATTTTTCAACACCTAAATCCATTACTGTTTAAAACTGGTGTCAGTGCGTCATTTGAGTAAAAGTAATTAAGACATTATGACACAGAATCGTATTACGGTAATAATACGAATGTCTTATTTGATTTGCGAACCAGTCCGGGATATTCTTCATAAAAACGCAATTCAGGAAATAATCTGTGCGATGTTGCCGAAACGAAATATGATCCGGGAATAACAGAATCTCAAATGACATATGGTATTCAACAGTTTTCACACCCTCAGATAAAAATAAATTTATCTTAGTTTGTACTGCATATTATATTCGTTTTATTCATAGTAGCATGTTTTTGTTTTTGGGATTATTGAGATGAAGTTTTATATTATTCAAACTGGACGAACAAGGATTTTCATTATTTCGATTAAATTCATATGTTTCGAGGGAGTATCATTTTTAAAATGAATTAAAGTTTCGCTTAAAATTTTGAACTTATAATGCGCAAGAAGAAGCAATGCCTTAGAAGCTTGAGACAGTTTTCCCAACTTGAATTAATGAAAATGAAAAAACAATCATTGAATAAAAAAACATCATTGCAGTTTCAATTCTAGTTTTTTAAGCTAAATTTAGCATTATCATCCATCAGCTGACGTAACTCCTCCTGAAGAATAACATACAATTCAAAATGGATGAGATCTGGAAATTCAACCACTTACCAAAGCTTTTTTTTTTGAAAATCTGATGATATTTATATTGCATGATTTTTCTTTCCTATCCAAACGTAAAATTTTGAAAAGGTAGCTAGAAATAAGATTTTCTGGGCTCGTTCCTCTCTATCACCTATATTCCTAAATAAAAATGGAAGTACCGAGATCCAGTACCGAAATGGAGAACCGGCAACACCGTGTGCCGCTAGGTTAGGTACACGGGGAACGGCTGTTCGATTGACGGTGCTTGGTCCTTCCTAGAAGGATCTCGGAGAGAGGAGCTCGATGATCTGTACGGTACATCTTGGGTGGTCCCCGTGACGTCACTGCCTGCATCTTGGGTGGTCCACAGGGCCGTATTGAGGGCGTGGCGCGTGTTATTCCAAAGGCGCCAATTCAATTTCACTTGCACACAAAATAGTTTTCAGTTCCTTTCCGTCATAGTAGTCCTCGACAACGAATATTGTGGTGAACTCAATTTTACTTGTGCCCAAGGTTTCTGGGAAAATATCGAAGGGTGTTTATTTTTATCCTATCCATTTTCGATGCTATGTATGAGTGTACTATTGATAAGTGTTATGGGATAGATAAAAAGGTTAGTGGTTTTGACTGAGGACTTGTTTTTTCAGTATGTCGTACTATCTGCCATTCATAATTGATTTTACTTCCGTAGTGGAAGGAATTTTATAACTTTCAGGATGAAAAAATATTTTCCTATCTCATTATGCCTTTCTGGCCATCCTGAACAATTTTAGTTTCGAATCTGCCACACCATCTGTGTCCGCACAACTTTGTAATAGCCCTAACTTCTACAGTTCCCATTCGATGTCAATGACATTTAGTATGAGCATTTAATTTTTGCCATGGATGGTCCAATTTGAAATTCAGTCTTTCCAGATTAATGATGCGCGTTGAGTATGCGCAAACGTGTAATATCCTTCACTGTCATATTCAATATAGATATTTGTATTCGGTAGCAGGTGGTGGTTTCTGAATATTCAACGTAAATTATATTTAATCGGAATTGTACAATGCCTGAAATATATTACTGAGATCTGATGTTTGAGAAGCGAGGACTAGTAGGCATGGTGCCATAACTAATGGCAGATGATTTTGCATATGCCTTTAATCTGACTGTATTCATGTTTATAACTTGGGTCAGGATTATGTGTTGATGAATTGTTTTCTAATAAAATTGCCTTCGATTCCTTCGTACGATGATTGTCAAGACATATCAGTCTTTACATTGGTTGTTATTCGTCTTCACTATACCTATTGAATATCGTATAATTCACAACATATTGTTGTATAACTTCCGGTCTATTAAAAACAAATTGTGAAAGTTGATCTATTGGGTGTTGGTCTTGTTAATACAACAAACAGTCCTACCTATTTAACACTTGATACTGATAGGCAGGTTCTAATGACGTCCCATTATGATATCATAGCATTGTACGTTTTATATCCTAAAAGTGTCTACAATATCAAAAGAAAATAACTGTATTTTTCGATTATACGGAATTATTTTCGTGATTTACCTCATTTGAGATCGTTCATTGTGTCCTCATGTCAAAGGGTTTTAAAAATATATAAATCCACAACAGTAAACAATCATTGCCAGAAACAGATAGATATTACAATTGGCCTTTAAAGTGCTGTATTTCAACACCGCTGTTTTATTTGGGATTGGTGTAATAAAGAATGAACTCAATTGAAAGCTTAATAACTTTCGTGTTATTGATTGTATGGAATCACAATTATGCCAAAATTCAGAACAATTTAGATGTAGTGTTTTTGTAAAATAATTTTGAAAGAACGTCTTGATGGAAATGTGTCATTTATTTCTTAAGATTGTTCATTTACTACTTGCATAGCTAGATAGGTCATATTATCTTTTATATATAATTATCTAGAGGTCTTAATCAAAAAGATATCTATAAAAGCACTAACAAATTGATGACAGTTGACGTATATTAAGGGGAGCCAAAGAAGGGAAAATAAATGTGTTATTTTCATTCGATATGATCCATTTCTAGTAGAAACATCCGCATATTTAGTTTCATTCGTCAAAAACGTAGTTCAACTTGAAAGGCCGCTGGGATCCTTCTGTTTCTCTTTGAACTTCGCCGACTACGGACCTGATCGTCTAATGCGGCTCCGTATTTTGTTTCAGGGCAGAGCACGCGGGGACAGAGGCGTCCTATGGTTGAGAGGCAGGACGCAACGGCAGCTGCACTCTTTGGGGACCATTTTGGACAACCACGCAGGAAAGTTCCTGTTCGTCAGCCTGCTAGCAATCGCCACCTTCTCCGTAGGCCTGAAAAGTATGATGTTCCATACCGACATAGAGCTCCTGTGGGCAGAGCCCTACACCACCCAGGAGATGCTCTCCTCCCACCAGATGATTATACAGACGTCGGATGATCCCGATGTCAATCTGCTCCAAGAGCATAGCCTCCTGGAGCATCTAGATCTAGTCCAGAAGGCAACGCAGGTTACGGTTACGATGTACGAGATTACTTGGAGATTGAAGGACTTTTGTCAGTCGCCAAGTATACCGAATATGGACGCCCAGTATATCGAGCAGATCTTCGAGAACATGATGCCATGTTCGATCATCACACCTCTTGATTGCTTCTGGGAGGGCTCGAAATTGCTTGGACCTGATTATCCTGTGACCATACCGTAAGTTCTTACACCTTCCGCGAAGGAATGCAGGAATCTTGTCTTTTTGAAGTTCTATAAATCAAATTAACGATGATTCTAACCGAAATATACAATCAATAAAACCACAAAGATAAGATAAAGTCATGAAAATCGTAGACGCTCATTTGTGGAATGGTTTGAATGAAAAGTATCGTTTTGTGTTATGTAAATCACGATAATCAATAGAAAATTAATAAAAAATGTTATTACTTATCGCATTTACATGGGAAATTCACGAACAACTGAATAACTTTATACCAATTATTCATTTTAATATTCGATAGTTTTTCCTAAATCCGATCTTTCCATTTTCAGCCTACAAAGGTCAGTTAAACGAATTAAGATGGTTATTATAGGTTAGCAGTTGTAGCTACATCTAGCTCATTTTTTATATGTCAAAAAAACCAATATATCAATAACAATTTTGAACTTATAGCTAGAGAATTAATTTAGTTTTTAAAAGTTCAAAATCAAGGCAGAAAATGAATATCAAACTAGAAATCACAAAATGATTAATTCCACAGATTTACGCAAAAATGATGAATTTTATTGAAAAGAACTTTTCATTGAGAGAGTTATGAATCACTCCTCCATAATATACAAAGATTTAAAAATTGTTCGAACTGAATTCTTTAGTAATTCAGAGTCTGATTCTCGAGATGAATAAACTCGGTTTCAGTTCCCAGTAGACGTTTTTTCTATTCAATACCAAGGGATATTTTTCTCAGAATCAAAAAAGTGTCTAATTCGAAGACATCGAGATCATTGTACTACCGTCGAATAAATTCTGCAACCGTATCAGTTGGGGGAGCGTAAAAAATTGAAAAGGTATCCCCACACCAAGCGTCCATTGTCGGTACCACCTTGATGTCCAAGAAGTAAGTGGGAAACTGATTATCCCATAACTATTCCATAACTTGAAATAATTCGCCGACCGGCCTTAGGTAACATTAGGGTGGTCGTGGTAAACACCTGTCTTTTATGGCTCTGGTAAACGTGCCACCGGAATAGTGCAACGCTAACAACTCTATAAACGCATTGGCAGGCTTGCCAACTACACATTTGCGTCTTGTAAATTCAGTCGATTGATTGAACCATCAATCAATAATCTCTGGGGTGCCATCTTGCTATGAGAAGGAATACTTCGATTTTTTTTTTCATTTTTGCCGGCTCCTTGAAAAAACTGAAGGAATTTAGTAAAAAGGGCTACGAATTTCATACAGGACTGTATTATGTTCCTGTTGATTTCGAACATTATAAATTTCATGAATTTTTGAATAAAATTTCTGCTAAGAATTTTTCTTACTTGATTCCTTCATGCAGCCCTCAAAGGATTAATGCGGAGTAGCAATCATTTTTGCCTTATAATTCCCAATAATATATGTACCTACTTTTGGAATGGAAGGAAAAATCCACGAAAAATTGTTCACAAGTTACGTATTGGAATATATAGAATTCGAAAATTAGCTAAAAAGAATCCTTCAGTACTGATCGGGATAGTTTTAGTACTTCTAGTTCCGGAATTTTTAAATTGTCATTCTGCCGCTAGATATTCATCAAAATTTTTTTATGTTGATAGTTTTTGTTTTTTACATTTGTCGATGTACATATCTTGCGATAAGAGAGCAAATAGTAAAACACAATAAGCACAGCTTTCATAATTTCTAATAAAAGCAAATTTATTTTTCAATTTTTGTTTAGTGTGTCTATAATATACCTTGCAGTTTTCAATTGTGCCAAAGTTATAACTCCTTTATGAGATATTCACAGTATTTTTTAAATTTTTTTGTACAAAAATCGAAATTCATTTCATCATGTTGATAATTCGATCGATTAATTTCAAGGACTAAGATTTAGGGCGTAAAATAGTTCATTCATCCGGCACTTCATAACGTAGAAAAAAATTCAAAACTCGCCACATATTTATCATCAAGATTAACCTAAACTGTGAAAATTTCAAGATAGATCTATCTATCTGTTTCATATTAAATACATATTTCTTTCAGATATTTCCGTTCATTAATTTCACAAGTAGTTCTTAATGGATTTCCTTCGAATACAACGCTCCATTTCAATAATACCATCGTGTTCCTAACCTTCCATTTTTTTACTTGTATATCGATTTATATTTTGGTCCCATTTTACTGCATTTCGTTCCAGTCATAACAATACAGTGGTTCCAGTTTACCACGGGTTCATTTTTAACATTAGAGTCTGCCAAACATCGATGGCGCCTTCGATATAATGCTGAAACTGTGAACATTCACCTGGTATTAATGAATTTTCTGGGAATTTATAGTTACCTACACGCAGAGGGCAATGCTTTCCGCCAAATTAGTTACATTAAAAATGCGACTTGTTGTTGGCAACTTCTGTGTGGTCTGCCGGATTAAAAAATATTATTTGCACAAAGAAATTATGTATTCAGACGTGTGTGTTCAATATATGCACGTGCCAATTTGACTCTGTGAGAAATTACCATTCAATTGGTTTAACGCCTACTTTCTGGACAATATTCAAAGTTTTCTAGAATCGACCTTTGCTTTTTTATTCTGAAGATAACTGTATTGTTGTCTCAGCCATGAATTTCATTATAAATCGATTCGGAATAACAAGAATTAATTTTCTGAGTGGAACTGGAGCAAGGTCAAATACAACAAAAATGTAAATTAGTTCTATCTGCGCTGTTTCAGAAGTTACATTTTTGATTGAATACTTGGGTTATTCCCATAATTATCGAGATAATTTTTTATCTCTGAAACCTTTGGAAGTTCATTGTTGGACAACCAAATTTTGCACAACGTAATTATTACGTGTTTTTTGAATAGGAAATCGTAAAGTCGACCTATTCGTGGTATTCGGATTATCTTCAATTAGAGTATAATTTATTTGTCTTCTTCTTTCTCACGCCATAAAAACTACCACCCGCATCAGGTCATTATCAACTTCCGTTTGACAGCGTGAAAGAAGACGCGTGTATTTTGATTCAATTTGAACCATACCGCATCACAAATTATTCATGAAAATCTCGAAACCGGAAGTTTATATCTCTTTATATTACCATCTTATGCGACTGTGAATTTTTCTTCAGAAATCATGACTAAACCTATTTTTGGGTATTAGATGAAAGTTTTAATGAGAAGGAATCAAAATCTGGTATCGGTCTTCTAAAGTTTCAGGATACAGTGCATGTAAAAACTCTAAAAAAAGGTGTTGTACAATGCTTCCTAGTTTCTCGCTGTCAGAAATTTCATAATCCAAGTCATATACCAAATTTCTTTAAAATCGGTTCTGTAGAACGTGTGATATTGAATATCTTGGAATATCACATTTGAGCTTGCGCAAAATACACAGTAGGAGGAGCTAAACTTAAAATAGAACCATATACAACGAACACCTATACCAAATTCCATAAAAACCGATTGAGAATTGTAGAAGTTACAGCCGTTACAAGGATTTGTGGACACAGATCAATAGATAGACACGAACCCAAATGTTTTACAGAACGATTGGAAATACATTTTGCCAGCGGAAATGTTGAATTTAGGGACAGATTATTTTTTTATGCAGAAAGCGATCACAAAGCTCCATTCTACATTGATAGACTCTGAACCAAAGTCAATGATGTTCTTACTTTAGTGATTTTATTGTTTTTCAATATCAACAGTATTTTCTCATATGACTGTTTGTCTGAAGGCTTATTTTTAATTCAATGAAGAGATTTCAATTAACGATATGAAGAATAAAACAAATAACAGTCACATATCCTTTCAGTTACGGAATTGGAGACAAAGTGACGTGGAAAAACCTGAATCCAGACCAGTTGGTGTACAAAATGAAAGAGAAGCAACCCCATTTCGACTATCACTCTTTGGAAGACTATTTCAAAAGGGCTGGTATAACGTCCGGCTACCAAGAGAAACCCTGTCTGGACCCACTTGATGATGACTGTCCAAACACAGCTCCAAATATGAATTCCACCAATCATCTGGACATGGGTGCTATCCTCACAAATGGTTGTTACGGGTTCGCTACCAATTACATGCATTGGCCTGCAGAACTAATAGTTGGTGGTATTTCAAAAAATAAATCTGGTCATATTAGGGAAGCCAAAGCATTGCAGACCGTTGTCCAACTGATGGGCGAGCATGAAGTTTATGAATACTGGTCGGGCCATTACAAGGTTCATCATATAGGTTGGACTCAAGAAAAAGCGTCTATTGTGTTGAATGCCTGGCAGAAGAAATTTGCAGAGGTGAGAAAACCATTCAAAATAATAGGTATTCGGAAGATTATAACGGGATATATTTTTCAGGAGGTGGAACGTATCCAAAGAAGCAAGAGTCCTTCATCGTCCTACGCCTACACTTCCTTCTCCACTGCTAATCTAAACAAGATCCTGAAGGAACACTCCAAGACTGATTTAATAAAAATCGGCATTGTCCTTGCTGTTGGTGTTGTATATGGCTGGATGGTACATTCAGGCTTAGCTGCTATAGGAGTAGTGATGCTGGCTGCATCTTCAGCAGCAGCTTTGGGAGTTTGCAGCTTGATTGGTTTGCCAATGAACCTCCTCAGTACACATGTTTTACCCTTCATAACTGTTGGCCTTTCTATCAGAGAGATGTTTTTAATCTTGTCTACACATACAAGAAACTTATCGCCAGCTGAAATCTTGCAGAGGACTGGTCCAACGATTATAAGTGGTGTAGCTATCAACTCGGCAGCTTTCCTCTCTGCTGCTATATTGCCAATTCCAGCTTTGCGTGTGTTTTCTCTACAATGTGCTGTGATGATTGTTTTCCAAGGTGCATCCTTGCTGGTGATATTTCCCACTCTTATATCCTTGGAGCAACGTTGTAGAAAAGCTGCAGTTCCATGTTTCCAAACTGAAGTCAAGATACCTCCACAAAACAATAATAATAATGATCCTGTAAGTCTGAGTCACATCACTTTCTTAATTCTCACAATTTTTGTTTGATCCGAAAATTTTGGAACTACAGAGATTTTGTTTCCTCTTATAATTGTTATTTTATAATTTTCCTTTTTTTCAGGAGCATGGTGCTAATCTTCTGACTGCTGAAATGGTATGCCAACAGAAGAAGAGCCTTCTATGTTGGTTGGTAAATCGGTTCTTGACTTCAGTCCTACTACAGCCTTTTATAAAGACTGTTCTGTGTTTGACATATGCTGGACTTGTGATATTTTGCATATTCAATGGACTTAAACTGGAATTGGATGTTCGATTATCTACATTCCTGCCCAAAAATACTCAAGAGTACAAATATTTAGAAGCACAAAATAAGTTTTTTGGATTTTATAATTTTTATTTAGTCACGACAGAATTGGAATATCCCCTGAGTCAACCTCTACTGTACGAGTACCATAACTCTTTAACCCAAGTGCCTCATGTTCTCAAAGACTCCAACGGTGGTTTGAACATGAATGATTTTTGGCTTGCAAATTTCAGAGACTACCTGACCGATCTCCAAGAAGAGTTTGATGTGAACAAAATGAACTATAGCTTAAACAATGAAAAGTGGTTTCAAAATGCCACAGAGAAAGCAGTATTAGCCTTTAAGTTATTAGCTCAGACTGGAGTAGTCGAATTTCCAGTTGATAAAAGTCAAATATTCAAGAAAAGACTGGTTAAAAATGGTATTATAGATTCTAAAGCATTTTATAACTATTTATCAGTGTGGAATAGCAATGACCAGATGTCATACACTAGTTCGCAGGCAAATTTTTCGCCTAAACCCTTCCAGTACTACAGCTCCAAAGCAGAATATGATCTTAGAATTCCTAAATCTCAGCCCTTAGTTTACACTCAGATGCCGTTCTACCTCAAAAATTTGAAGACGTCCAGAAGCATTGTAAATACCCTGAAGCAGATAAAACAGATTTGTGAAGACTTCAATCGGAGAGGTCTGAATAACTATCCTGTTGGACTCATATTTGCGTACTTCAACCAGTTCCTAATGTTGGATCAGATTCTGGCAAGTCAGTTGGGTTTAACCCTAATGGGAGCAGCATTCGTAGCTTGTCTTCTAGTACAATGGACCAAATTGTGGTGCCCTGCCATGAGTACAATCTCTTGTATGTTGTTATTGACTTTTGTGAATATAAACGCTTTAACAGGAACCATAGGTGGATTGCACTTTATTATAATCTCAAGGAACATTTTACTCCTCTTAACTGGGTTCCTTAGTGCCTTAGGAAGTCGAGAAAGAAGACTGCGAATGTCTTTGGAAATTAGTTCAGAAGCAATAATAAAAGGTGATGTTGGACTTTTAATTTGTGCTTCAGTATTAGCTACCTCTCAATTTGAATTTATACAGTATCATATATTTTATGCCTTGTTAATTTCTGTAGGAGGTTCTTTAGCGAATTCTTTAATATTTTTTCCGTTATTGCTTGCCTTAGTTGGGCCTAAGTCAGAATTACAACCTGTTGAACATATAGACAGAATTTCAACTCCTCCACCTCCTATTCCTCCCCCAACTCCTATAAGAACTCCTACATATTCCAAACCTCCACGAAGAACCACAACCACTAAAGCAACTCGAGAGCCTAGTTTGACCACAATAACTGAGGAGAGTTGCAATCAAAGCATTGTCGTCGAACCTCAAGTTACTGTGGAATACAGCAGCCCAGAGTCAAGTTCTAGCGGTCCCTTCACTACCAAAGTAATGGCCACTGCCAATATCAAAGTAGAATTAGTTGCCAATGTACATAGATCAAAATGCAGTAAATGTCACCGTTCAAGGTGTAGCAGAAGACGACAGCAATGTCGATGTTGTAAAAATGATTCTGATAGCAGCGACAGTAGTGCTGATCCAGACCATTGTCCAAGCAGCTAACATTTCGTTACCATTTAAGAATTTGTGTAAATTATGTTTATATTGCATATATGTGTACCATTTATTTATTTAAAACCAGTGTAAGATAGAATAAGTTAATTGTGTAATAACAATGGTATTATTTATTAATGTAAGTAAAATGTGTTTTGAAACAAAGTGCTTTTATTTCCCAAAATATAATTTTATATATTCAACTATACATTGAATCGATCAAATCTTGATATTTTTCTATCACAATTCTTCTCTTCAGTTTCATAGTGGGACCTGAAAAAGAAACTAATTTAAAACCTTTCCAGGTTGTATTTGATCATGTTTGCACTCTTTTTATCTCTTCAGAGGTTGGCCAACAGATATTCGACGTTCCATTTCAAATTGATAAATGAAAAACGTCCAATTTTGAATTTTGTCTACGTCCATTTTTAATTAATTGAACCAAGTTTTAATAAATCCATGGATTTTCATGAAAAATTTTATTGATTATCTAATGAACTTACCTAATTCTCCAGTGGGTATTGAAAAGTCTGATGGAAGTATTCTGAATTTCTGTATTTTCTGTGCATTAGATGTTGCTTTTTCATTGGCCCTATCGATACCTTCTTGGATTGCATTCAATAACTTAGAATCAGGTCCTGCTTCTAAGACTTGCTTGATGGTTTTTGCAGGACAGCCTATATTTTTCAACCATTCCTGCACATTAGGAGTTAAAATTTCAGTTGGTGCACCTGCAACAGGGTCCACTTCACAGCTGAGTGTTATCAATAGCGAAAGAAATTTTTTTTTGTCGCCTATAACCATTGCATAGCCAATATTCTGAAGTTCTTTTTGAACAATGTGTTCAATAGGTACAGGGGGAACATTTTCACCACCGGCAGTTATCAATAATTCTTTCAGTCTTCCTGTTATGTATACGAAATTGTTTTCATCTATTTTGCCAAGATCGCCAGAATGTAACCAACCATCAGAGTCCATAGTTTCATTGGTTTTTTCTGGTTCATTTAAGTATCCCATAAAAACATGTCTTCCGTACATACATATTTCTCCTTGGCCATCTTCTGCATTAACTACTTTGGTTTTGCAACCAAGAATTGTTTGACCAACAGAAGTCAAGTTGAAACACGATGGAATTGCCAAACAATGAGCTCCACTTGATTCTGACATGCCAAATGCATCCATTATTGGAATATCTAAGCTGAGAAAATACTTCTTTACATCCATAGATATTGGGGCAGCAGCTGAGACAAATATATTACATCTGTCAAGGCCTAAGGCTTGCTTTACTTTACTTAAAATAAGATTAGAAGCAATGCTGTATCCCCAACTGCTTGAATGTTCGCTGTAACAACAAACGAATTTATTAAACAAGAATTCAATACACTTTTCTTCAATTACCCTTTCATTTTCTTGAGATTATGTTCCAATGCTTGTGCTTTAGCCCAGTTGGCTATGGATTTTTTGAGAAATCCGCTTTGTGCACCTATTGATAACATTTTTTCTTGTATTTTTTCCCATACTCTAGGTACACCAATAAATTTGGTTGGTCTAGCTTCTTGTAAAGTTTTTACTAAAGAACCTTTTAGTGCATCTTTGTCGGCGAAGAATATGGTGGCAGCAGCTGTTGTAGCAACGTACATATCTATTATTTGAGCTGCTACATGACTTAATGGCAGGTAACTGACTATCATTTCATTTGGTCCTGCATCAATTTTTTCAAAAATTGCTCTACTATCGAATACTAAATTATCGTGGCTTAACATAACTGCTTTTGGATTACCTACAGTTCCAGACTGGAAATAAATTAATTATAGTTATTTATAATCCCATTAATTTTTTTTTCAACTGCAAGTATTAACACGTAGTAACGAAAACTTATTTGAAATGATTGAGTACTTACAGTGAATATGAGGGTACAGCACTGATTGATAGCAATCCTTTTCAAAGAATTTTCAAGAAGTGTATCATCTTCTTGGGTACCAATTTCCATAAGTTTATCCCACTGAAAATTGTGGTTTAATTACCTATATTAAACTATTCAAGAAGCTGCATAACTTACTGTCAAGACGTCAGCATTTTTAGGTACCCCGGAATATTGAACAACTGCCTTCAGCTGTGGCAATTGATCTCGTATTTGGTCTATTTTATCATATTGCTTTTCATCTTCTACAACTATTATATTGGCATTACTTAATTTAGCGCAATGAAGGCAGGCCTCTGGGGAATTTGTTGTATAGATTCCTGTAGACATACCTCTGAAATTTTCAAAACTGAATAAAGAAATTGAAGTATACACTTTTCTACTCACCCAGCGAATATAGCTGCCATGTTTGATATGATCCATTCTGGTGAATTGAAGCCTATTATACCAACACCATTGCGAGGTTCTAATCCTAGACGGAGGAAGGCTTTGGCACAAACCCGGATTTTTTTTAGATATTCACTGTATTCAAATTAGACTGGTTTTGTTTTATTTACTTATGAATTATTATAATGTGTGGAGAAGTTTGTTTTTATCTTTGGATAATTTAGGAGTATCTTCATCAAAATACTCACCTATAAGTGACTTTAACTGCTTTATTCTCCGAATTTTTATAAATGTATGCTATATTATCTGGATAATTTTCAGCAGTTTTCATTATCAGTCCTGGAACTGATAAAGGCTCGATAGTTTCCAAAGCAGTTCCAGTTTTTGGAATTCTTAGCTTGACAAAACCATCTCTATCTGTTATTATTTCCTGTGTGGCTGGGACTATCTGGCATGGTCCTGTTAGCAGATTATTATGAAACTTATTTTAAAACACTTGATATCAATGAGAAAAAAAATTAATCTATAGAAGGTATAGCCCCCTCGATTTTCACAATCCTAGAAAATATTGAATGTTTTGCATATGATGCTAGAGTTAATGTTGAAAATGATTCGCATCATATCAATGTTTTTAAGGAAATAATTGTTTGTTAAAGTAATTAATTATGTTTGAGTTAGTTTTAAACCAGATACATTTTTCGGAAAAGCAGACCTGGCTTTTCAAAATGTTTGCTTGTTGCAGTTTTTGAACTGAAGATTGAGATTTAATTTCTCACAATGAAGATGATACCTAACTCATTTAACAGAGAACAAAAATGAGAGACAAAATTTAGCGATACTTGATCTAGATTCGTGCAAAACTAAACGCAGATTTGTGTTTTATGAGTTGCATATAAATGTTTGAATAGCACGTGGCTATATGATGAAAATTACAATATACTCATTTACTGTTCAATAAATGATACTGCTTCCTATTAGATTTGATAGATGATAAACTCGTTCTGACCATATCAGCATATTTGTTCACAAGATAACCCAACTATCATTCAAAAACAAGCAGGTCCATTGAATGTTAAATTCCTACAATCGAGTGATCTACGTATCCAGAGTTTGGTTGAAATTAACACAAAACCCTGAGGAATATCAGGTGATTTTCTTGAAATGATTAGCATTGTATTTATCTTCAAAATGGGATCTCATATGCAACGACTTGTTTTTTATGGAATTCGAGAATATTCAACTGATAACGGAATACTTGGTTTGATATTCTTGACATGATCGTAGTGATGTTTGAAACTTTTATTTAATTGTTGAAATATGTACTTAGTCTCACTCACCGTTCAAGAATTGCAACTCCTCCATTTTATTTCGTCAAGTGTTTTTCAGGTCCCTGAAAACATAAAACATTTGACTAAACAGCATTCAGAATATCTAGCACTAAAACCGATTTCACTTGTAGTTTATATGGTCTAAAAATCCTTTGGAACCGACAAAATGTTCAAATAGTGGGTTGTTAAATTTTATATTACCGGTTTCAATGCGAGAAAATCCTATTCATTATTTTGTTGTACCTTTACTCGCGAAATTACCACACAGAAAGAGTAATAGCTCTCAGTCTCAACCTTTTCATCGAGGAATTAACAAGTTGCGCATGAAATAGAAATAGGCGATATTTTATGTGCGTTCATTAATATTTATTGAAATTTGATTTACGCGCGAATTGACGAAAATATTCTAAAGAGATGAATAGATCATAGGCGACGACACATGGAGGTGAGAGGGGATTCTCTCTCCCACTCCATTTAAACATTAAAATTTTCGACAATTTCGCACAAATACAAAGTGAAGTGGTTACCTATATGTTACACAGTTGTAAGAACCAGTATTGTTGATAAAACATAAATATACCGTATGGTTGCCTTAATTCTAGGCAGACTTAACTGGTTGACTTAACACGACATCGAAGATAAGACCATGCTCTTGCGCTCTAAAATAGGAGGTCATCTACTGATGTCTTGTTTTCACTCATTTTATATGATCTTAGATGATGAGTTCGTGACATTTTTATTGAAGGCACTTCAATACGATATTGGGTAATATTGATCTGGTTTTTGCGTAATAACGTATCAAATTCTTGTCTGAAATAAACACATCAAAATATTCATTGTCTCATTGGAAATTGAAAACATGATTTTTTCAACTATCGTGCTATCTATACAAACATTTTATTTGAAGGTTCCAGAAGAAAAAATATACATTCTTCAATAAATTTTGAAGCATCTTTTGGTTCTTAATCTTCGAATTAATGTTTTTGACAGTTAAATTACTAATTATTCACATGAAAATAGAGGAATACAGGATCGATCCAATATTGCTCAATTTTATTTTTGTGTTCAGTTACTCATTAAATATTCTACGCTTATGGATTCAAATCAATCGAAATTCTGATAAGGGTTTTTTGACTCATCGAATTCCACCAACGCTCTATATTTCAGCAAAATCACTTGAGCCTTTTCAAATTGATAAGAAAAAATTGTTCTAGAATTGTAAACCATTCGGCATATATAATTGAATTCGTTCAACTTGAGATGATAGGAATTGGTTATGAGCGAAAAGTTTCAATAGAATGTGAATCTAAAATTGTTGTCTTCCATTATTCTTTAGATATATATCTACAATGTGAAGACTTTTTGACCTTTGCTGCTTTCTAATGTGCATTATATGATAGTGATGACTTTGAAACCACCTTCATCGATATCGTTTTTATAAACTAAGATTAAAAAGGTTTCTAATATGACAATGTTGGTCAATCATAATATATTTTTCGTTTTAACAGTAATATATTTTGTACATACCAAATGAGAACTGCTAAAAAGTTTTTGATGGTCACATGAAATGAATATTCATTGTTACATTCTATTGGTGATATCAATCAACCAAATATATCAACATCTACTCACCGCAGTAAAAAGTAAATACCTATTTATAATGTTTCATGTGAATATTGATGGAGGAAAACAGTATGTATTCAATACCGTCGCGTGTTTCCTGAAAAAACTTACCAATATGTAATATTTCTCGAAATCATCAATTAGAAAATATAGTGATTTGATGAAAAACTTCCCATCACCTTGTTCGATGAACTATTAAATTAAACTTTGCTCTCGCGCATATTTGAATTAAAAAAGGAATTTTGGTATGTTTCTTACATAAATAATTAGCGAACTTCTGCGGTTTTGCCTGCATATCACTAAAATATATGGTTGCGTTGTCACATACTATTTTGGTATTCAAAGAGGAAGACGTTCATATAAAGGTACATACCGTTATGATGAAAAGAAAGCATGGAACTCTTGACAAGTGGAGGTGCTTGTCATGTTACTACTTCTTAAGTTGATGAACTACTGAAGGTTTTGTTCAATTTCCAAAATGTAATCTAGAATGTTTACAAGAAATTCTAAACATCTATATCAGAAATGGTGATATAATTACCTTCAGATACCACTATTTCTGAATAATTAGTTTTAAAATTAATACCTGCATATTTCATATGGACTTGTTGAATTTTATACCGGAAAAATTCCGAGAATTCCTGAAATTTCAAGCAATTCCCTTCGGTGAAAGTTGAAACCGAAATGTGAATTTTTACAAATAACTATAACGATAAGAAAGAGATGATCAGCGAAATATTTGCTTTCAAATGATCCAAAATCCGTCTACAAACTATATGTAGTGAATCTTTTTTTATTATTTGATTTCCTTTTCGTAGAATTTTTCAATTTATTCAAAATGAAATATTTAACGTAGGGATTCGCTCTAGTACTCCAGTTAGATATACGGAAACATTAGACATATTATTCAGAAATCGTTAATTTCAGTTCTAAGGTCGAAAAACAAAAATAATGCGATAAACTAAGCAAAAAATACTAGTATTGAGTACGATATTGCGGACTTTTTTGTAGACTTTTTTTTCTAAATCTTCAGTGCAGTCATACATAATATGTATAAATTCAACAATTTGTACGTTCTATTTAAAAAAATTTATTGTACGAATCCAAAAGTTTACTACTGGAATGATGAACTAAAATTACAGTTTTTTCTTAACACTAAAATCCATGAATGTTTAAGGTTAACTCAAAAGGAGGATTTTAGGTAATCTGTCCCGGCGTCCCGCAAGAAATTGTGAAATTCAGCACGTGTGTTGATGTAATTTTGGCGAATCAAATATTTCTTCATCACCTAACCTTATGTCAAGAGATCTGAATGCATCTTACCTGATTCGCTAGAAAGTTATAATAATAATAAATAATAAGAGAGTTTGTTGTATTTGTTGGATACTTGTTAGTTTGACGATCGATTAAACAGGTTGAAAGATATTATTAACATGTTATTCCAGAATCTGAATGATATTAATTATTAACTGGTAATTGATAATGATAGTTACTTATTCAGATATCATTTTTTAATTGACTGAAGATGAGTGCGGTGATTATTTTCAAGTGCAAAATATACCCATACTGAATGAAAAAAAAATCAATAATTAAGAGAAAATATGTTACGAATAGTACTCCACTGATACATATATGATATTATATATATAGTGTCCATGATTAAATATAACTTCATAATTCAAAAGTATGAATTAAAAACGTACCCTCAGATAGTCATAGATTGTTGTAACTTCTTCAAGTCCAAGTTGTTACTGGCACTCAATACAAATTTTATTTGATAGGTGAAATATTCATGAATCACTTAAATAGCTTGGTCATTTGCATTGTTTCAAACGATGAAATATATATATTCATAAAAAAGGAACATTTATCTAAATTTTGCAGGACAGTACCTACCGACACACACTTTTTCACAAATTGTATTCAACACTGAGTTTTGCAGTTGAATTGAGCGCTTATTATTACAGCTAGAAGTTGCAATGAGTAGAAGATAACTACCGTTCCATAAATTAATCTACCAAGACGATAAAATTTGCCAATCTCAATTTTTTTCAGATATGATCTTGATCTATCTGTTGTTATAGAACAAGTTATATTCAAGACACTTACTGATTCATTATAATAAACCTTTAGAATCGTTGGAGGAATTGAAACGCCAAATTTTTCCCAATTTACGTATCAAGTTGTGGAAATCCTGGAGAAGAATGAAAAACCTATGTACTGTCAAAGTTTTTCATCATATTTAAAATCGCGTGGGTTTGTTTCACAGTCAATTGCTATAGGTATACTGGTTTGATCCAGAATCATGAAAATTTTGAACCTGTCCTATCGTAAATATTCATACTGTAGTTTTAACTCTAGGAAATGTTTTTTAAATCACTTTTATAGATCTAATAGTGTTCATATTTTTTGAGGTCGCCTTTTTCATTTTACAATTAGACAAATGTCTTAACAGTGTCTAAACAGACTCTACAGCTCTATATATTATATCAGTTATATATAAGATTAAGATTTTCTAAAAAAAAAAAACAGTGAACACTGATTCGATAAGCTTTCACTGAGGCATTGTTCATTTTTTCTATAAGTGGAACCACTTGAAAAAAGGTCCACATTGGTAAGCTCATATGGGTAAGTTCGTCCCTGTATTCTTGTAACAATGAGTTTTCGCTGATATTTCTCCAACGTACAACTTGATAATTTAATAATGAGTGAAATAGTCATGGGAAAAGATTGTTCATTATTAATTGACATTGTGCCTAAAAAATTATTTTACACCTCAATATACAACGGAAAATACTCCATAATTAACACAAACAGCGATTATTTTGATGAAATTCAAATCACACTGTATGCAATTCTCAAGATTTCGAATAATCATCAACGGAAAGACGAGATAACATTTCAAACTATGTTACTCAAAAATAAAAAAATTATATGAACTGCAATCTCATTTTATTTGGTACTTTGGCTTGTCGTTCTCGAGCCCATCTAACGTAGTGCGCCCTTTCAAGGGGTTTCGGTGTTTCGTTCCGAGATCGAAGGTGGAATCTTTAATTAGGCAATCCAGCGATCTCTGCCTTAGACACCCTTTCACACCATTGTGGAGAGGACACTCTGCTGCAACGCGGCGACTCTCATGAACCCGCCGTAGTTGAGTGTGGCGCGAGGCCCATAACGCCACCTCTCTGGCTCACAGAGTCACTACAGTACTAATATAATTCAAATCTATCTAAATTTGCTACTTCGGAAGCTAAGACTTTCTGCATTTTCCATAAAATAATATTTTCCTCTGAATCAATTGAAATATGGAATTGGGGAGATTCCATCAATCAAACAAAGAAGGGGTAACTCCCTTGTCAAGATCACAAGCTATTAGCATAGTAGTGCAACTTTGCAAACGTTGTGGGGTAGGCATACACATCGAGAAGGGGGTGGATGGTGGTGATTTCCTAATTTAGTCTCTTTGGGAAATCATATGAAAAAACTATTGCTCAGATCTTATGAATTGAAATGACAGTTGTTTAATTTGTATTAACCATGTTCCTATATTCAGGGTGTTTCCTAATCGAATGTCAATATTTATGAGGGTGGTCTTCGTAGGTAATTTAATAATAATAATCTTCTTTATTGGGCGAAAGTTTAGCTTACGCTACTCTTACACTTTAACCCACAATATATCCCTTAATTAATTAAATTTAAAAAAATTAAACAATTATATACTGGCATTTATGAAGCAGTAGAACCCTAGCTGAATAGAAGTGATTTTTTTATTTTTGACTTAAAAACATTTAATGATGTTGCTTTCATATCATGATCGATATCATTGTAAATAAAAGGGGCCTGATATGAGAAGGAACTCTTAAATTCAAATGTTATGTGGCGTATGGGATACTGATACCTGTCGAACTGCGGACATTGATACTGTGCACATTACGTCTATACTCTATATATGATTTTTTGATGTAGATATGGGGGTTGTCTCAGCTGAATGATTTTATGAATGGAACATTATAGATGAAGTCTACGGCGATTCCTCATGTTATCCAACCCATAGAATTTATGTAGCCAGAGAGGTTGGAAAAGTCCTCCTTAAATTCAGCACCAACCGACAACAATGATTCTGGACAGTCTGTATGCGCCCTGAGTCGAACGCATCAAGGAAGGGGCCATACACAACATCACATAAATTAAAATATGTTAAGACGAGTTGATCACATAGCATCATTCTCATACGTTCATGAAGAAAATTTCGACTACTATAAATAAGTTTGAGGGACAAATAGGCTCTTTTGATGTAAGCAGAGACATGATCTGAGAATTTCAATTGAGAATCAACATACCTATACAACCCAAGATTTTTAACTGTTTTCAATGGCTTCAAAATCTTGTTGAGAACCCTGGCAGAAAACGCACACCAAGCTTGGAGATAGAGTTAGCGCTTCCAATTATCAAAAATTAGACTTATCAGGATTCAAGTGTAGATTATGATTCCTCGACTTCAATGCCAAGGAACTTAGATCTTCATTTATCTGAGAACATGTCACTGCAGCCTGATCCGGTATGAAACCAAAGTAGGTAAATCTGAATATCATCAGCAAAAGCATGAAACCGGCAAAATTTAACAGTCTCCCACAAACCAGCAGTATAGATCAGAAACATGAATGGACCCAGAATCGAACCCTGTGGTACTCCCTTTGTAACATGAAAACACGATGAACTGCCTATTTTGGCAGACATTGATGGTTCGCCACAGTTTTTTCCTGTTTTGAAAATTATTTTTGAAATTCCCAATCATTTCTTACCAAGTTGATCACTTTTGTTTTTTTCCAATCCGATGCACGATTTTCGCTTAAAAGAATGGAAACCGTTTTTATTTCAGGAAAAATCTGTGGCCTACTATCAATGTCTGCCAAAATAGGCATGTCAAATTACGTACGAACGCCACTGGTGGAAATTAAAGAAAAACTGATACATTAAAAAATTCCTCTTGATTCATAGTACATGTATAGGTAACAAATTTCTTTGAAATATCTGAAGTGGTGTTGTAGATATTAACAATAGATGATTTATTTTTGAAAACTTTACCACCCTGTATCTCAAAAGGTAAGACGTTTAGGACATATGTTCATATGAAGTTTTTTTTTTAAATAGGCCCAAAAATCACCCCCAAATAAATATTGACATTCAATTAGGAAACACCCTGTATACCTAGATATACTACCAGATTCGCATTTTCATTCAGTCCACTCCGTGTTTTTATGCTGAGTGAACACTTTGAAATTCCTGCCTACAGTTCTGGAATTAGATACTGGTCGTAGATTACTTACTAGTGAATTGCCATAAGACAAACTTCTAAGTGCGTGCCAGGTTTTTCACAACAAAAATAGGTACCTAATTCTTAGAAGTCTGGATCTCATTTCAAGAGTTTTCCAGATCATATACAACAAGTGAGATTTTATAGAAACAAATTGCTATTCGTCCTGTTGTTTAACATGCATCTTCTAATAGCTCGCTATAAAGATGAGACAATGATACGATTGAGTAATGAACTCCTATACTTGTAAGCATTTTAAATAACCAACTCAAACAAACCAGATAATCATAATAGATTGTGCCATGATATATCTCAAACGATAAGACAAGAGCAGGTACACTTTATCGGCATTAACAAAAACAAATTTATATCGTTAAACATTGTAATTTCCTTTTGAAAAATGTGTCAAGAAGTTCCATATTGAGTTTCGTCAAGATGAGGGAAATAATTCAAATTCAAGCAGGGCAGTGTGGAAACCAGATTGGATGTAAGGTAGGACATTGAACTGCGTAAGTCAATATTTTGGTGAATTAATAATGTAGGGAGTTACTGTTTACCCATTTAGTAGAGTATACGAAGGTCGAAGAGTATTACACCTACCAATCATCATATAACATTATGCGATCCTTAATTAATAGTTCTCTAGATCAAATAAACATGAATTTCACATGTGATTCCTTTTATTCGTGCTTATAAACTAAGGTCCAAGAGTTCAAATTCCAAATAATCGTTATTCCAGGATTCATCGATACTTTTTATTACAGTTTTGGGAGACAATAGCCCAAGAGCATGGTATAGACTCAGAAGGATTCTACTATGGAGATAACTCTCAACAGCTGGAAAGACTAGAGGTCTACTTCAACGAAGGCCTTCACGAAAATTATGTACCCCGTGCTGTCCTTGTCGATTTAGAGCCCGGAACCATGGCAGCTGCCAGAAGTGGACCCTATGGTAGGCTCTTCAAGCCTGACAATTTCATTTTTGGACTCAACGGAGCTGGAAATAATTGGGCCAAAGGCCATTACACCGAAGGTGCAGAAATTTCGGAAAATGTTCTGGATGTCGTTAGAAAAGAAGCTGAGTCCTGCGATTGTTTGCAGGGTTTCCAACTGACTCATTCCTTAGGTGGAGGGACAGGTTCAGGTTTCGGTACCCTCCTATGTAGCAAGCTGCAGGAAGAATATCCTGATAGGATCATCTCTACGTTCAGTGTGGTTCCTTCACCCAAAGTCTCTGAAGTAGTCCTGGAACCTTACAACGCTGTATTATCGGCACATCAACTGGTTGATAGTAGTGATTTAACTCAATGTATAGACAACGAGGCTTTGTACGATATCTGTTTTAGAACGTTGAGAAAAACCAATCCAACATACAGCGACTTGAATCATTTGATTTCTTTAACAATGTCTGGAATAACTACCTGCTTCAGGTTTCCTGGTCAATTGAACGCTGACTTGAGGAAGCTAGCGGTCAACATGGTACCTTTTCCATCTCTCCATTTCTTTGTACCAGGGTTTGCACCCTTGTGCTCACCGTCTCAAATGGCTTTCAGATCGCTTTCAGTAAGAGACATAACAAAACAAATGTTCGATCCTAATACTATGATGGCAGCATGTAACCCAATGCACGGAAGGTATTTAACCGTAGCTACAATTTATAGAGGTATTGTATCAACTAACGAAGTGGAGCAAGTAATTAATAACACACAGCTGAGAAATTCTTCTTTCTTTGTCGATTGGATACCTCACAACATAAAAGTTGCTGTATGTGATGTTCCATCTCCCCACTCTAAACTTTCAGGAACACTTATTGCAAATACGACGGCAGTTCAAGAGATCTTTAGGAGAATTCATGAACAGTTTGCTGCAATGCTCAGAAGGAAGGCTTTCCTTCATTGGTACTTAGGAGAAGGAATGGATGAAATGGAGTTCAGTGAAGCTGAAAGTCATTTGATTGACCTTATTTCAGAATACGAGCAGTATCAGGTAAATTTTAATGAAAACAATGTAATTATGAATTATTTAATGATTACTCTTTCTTTCTGTATTTTTTCAATGCAACCAGTTTTGTTATGGATGGCTGACTCAGTTATTGTGTCGATTTTTTTTTAAAATTATTAATAAAAAACAATAACATGAGCTCATCCTGAGAATATTTTTGTTTGAAAAATTATACGTATATTTCATTTTTTTTTGACAAAAATTCAAATTATAGTGTGAAAGTTATGTATTTATTCAAGGATGTGGACAGTGAAGAATATGAAGATGACGAGACTGAAGAGATATAGAATTTATTGACATTAACTGAATCAGGAAATACATTAGAAGGCATGGAATAACAAATAAATGTGACATTTATCAATGGAAACTATGGTCTCTTACAACAGGTGCACTACACTGGGGACAACAATAATATTTAAAAGGAAATAATGTATTTAAATTACACTAAATATTTTGTTACAAGTGTATGGTTTGCCATAAGTTATTAAATATATATTCTGATTTATTCATATTAAATGCTCAATATATTCTGATTAATCAGTACAAAATTGACTATAACTAAATTCATTAAAGAAAATACTGTTAGCCAAAATTTTCTTCTGTTGGATTGTGCATATGTATCTCAAACATTTGATAAAAGTATGAGAGCATTTTCAATCAGAACAATAAAACAACATTTTGGATGTCTGAATTCAGGGTTGGTTCAAAAAACTTACTTTTATCGAAAGCCAATTTATGAAAAAATTTATACAACTTCAGTCACTCTGAAAAAATATATATAGAATATTGATTATTCTTTCTTCTCAGACTTATTGATAGAAAAGTCCAGTCTCACATAGATTATAACAATAATGAACAAAACAAATAGTGCTAGTGCTAATAAAATAGGCTCATGTATAAGAAGGATTGTGTCCCACTCATATGTTATTTCCAAATCTTGTATGTGTTGCTCTACAAGATTAGTTTTCTTCAAGCGTATTACCACACGACCCAGATTATCTAAATATTTGTAAGTTTTGCCATCTTCCAAACGTTGAACTTCATAAGGGGTAGATAATTTGACATTCTTCACACCAACAGGAAGTACCACATTGGTTTCAAGCTCCTCGACATACATATCATCATATATGTGATCCAAAAGTCTCATAGAAAGTACATATTCATTTCCACCCTTTTTGTACAAATATTGATAACTTGGAACATTATATCCTAAAGTGTATGAACTTCTCCAACCTCCGAACAGAGGAAACCTTGGTCTCAATTCTAATTCTATCCAATCTTTTTTTGTACGAACTGTTGATGTTGATATATTTCCATTACTATCTCTATAGTAAATATTATATGCTGCTGCTGGTAAAATTGTTTTGTAGGATTTGATACTATGGTGATTACTGCTTGTATCTCTTTGATAATCATATCTAGAAAAAGGTCCCTTTAAAGTTGCACCACTGTGGATAATATCAATATTTTCCTCAACAGCTATGTTTCCCCAGTGTGAAATTTCGATCAATCTTTGTAAACGTGTAACTGTCAAGAAGGGTGAATTGTTTTCATAATGAATATTCATTACATCCAAACTGAAAGGTGTTATATCAGTGTAAGGACCATAATTTATAGCAGTCTCAGACTGAGATACTGGCTTCAATTTGGTAAAGTTCTCGATGTTTCTTGAACTCAAGGTGACAGTAGTCGTCTGCTTAGTTGTTTTATAAGGGGTGTAAAAATAATGGCTTCCGTAGTACCTCACAAGCTGTTTGTCTTTTTGTGCAATTTCATGGGGATATGGTTCTACAGCTCCGGTGAATACACACTCTAAAATTATTGTAGCAGTTCTAGATGCTCCGACAGGCTGTTTCAATGCAAGATTGTAGAAAACTTTGTCCTTGTGACTATTTACAACCACAGGTTTTATTTTCAAATCTTCTTTGAGAGCATCTTTTGCTGATATAAATGAGAGATTACCTTCAGTTGCTGGCTCAAGAACTACAAGGTAATTGGAAATCGGCGAAGTTCCAATATTTTCTAAGGTTATCGTTGCTGTAATTTTAACCAACTGGGATGTCAAGTCAATAGATCGTTCTACATTTTTGTTAACAAGCTTAGGCTCAATCTGTACTTGGGCATGCTCAATCTGTAATTGGGCATGTTCAATCTGTAATTGGGCATTAGCTATCAAAATTGATGAAATAACTAATAAGAAAATCTTAAGCATTTTATAAATCGTCATCACTTCTCACCAACTTCCAACAAACCTCTAACCGGTTTGATTACATAGGTTACTTTCTATGTTTCTTAACATGACATTTCATATTCTTATTCTTTTCATATAAAATTAATTAAAAATTCTCATTATTATTTTATTGCCGCATTTTGAATTTTTATACTCAATTCATTTTTTTATAGAATTCAGTTTCATTGTATATTATTTCTGCAAAATCAATACATATATAAATTATATTGTGACCGAAGCGATCAAGCCAGTTTCCTTTTTGAATTCGAAGTTCGAATTCTCAAGAACAGATGGCAACACAAGTCAACGTGTTCGATTTTCCGATCAATATCTCTTATAAAATATTCATTTTTTAATTCTGTAAAATTTTAAATCCAAAATTTCGATATCCATCTGTCTGCGAGGGCCAAACTTGTAAAATATGAATCCTATTTATATCTATAAAAATAATAATATATGGATTATAACCCATTGATCTTTGAATTTTGAAGGGTGAAAACTCATATTTTGAATCTATAAATTGGAAATAAATAGGAAACCAAGCATGTTCAAAATTTAAATATGTGGAAAAGGATTACTGTTTTTTTACTATTTGAAATGATCCATCATGAGTATAAAAATTATGGCAATAAATAATATTCTCTTGGTTGAATAACTGATTATATTCGTTGAAACAAGAAAATATTTGGATATAAAAGTTGAGTAGATCAACCAAATTGAAAGCCTTATCTAAATATACAACAGATTCATGAAGAAGTACGTTTAATGAGGGAAATTACCACTATCTCTCACAGCTTCCATGAATATTTTTTTTATATTATAAAAAATTATGACCCCTTTCATGAACCTGCTAAATAAATCAACACTTATAAATCAATAACAGGAAATTTTTGGACGGCAGTATAAGTTTCTCATAAAAATTAACTTTTAGTAAAAGCCTTAATACTAAATAATAATTATTTCAATGAAAAATGACATAAAAATCAACAATTTATGTGAAAATAGACATATTTCTGTCAAGTAATTTAGGTGATCGAACAAAGTTTAATTAAAACATTGTGAACTCTACAACCATAATTATTTTTTATGGTGGAGTGACCATTTCATCATGCTTCAATCACATATTCCGAACATATCGGGAATAAGATTGAATTGGGTATAATCATTTCAAATTAACAACTAATCAATATGGTGATAAAGTTTAAGTCTCTCATATCAGTCCTATTATGCATACATATTCTTTGGGATTTGTAGAGGTAATCCTTTATAGGAAATTTCAAGCTGAATTTTTCCTAGAGATTTCCAGAAATCTATACTGATCAACAAATGCATATTTTTTATGAGGATTAATGAAAAAACTCTCGATCGCAACATTCACGGGAGGAAATACTCCTGACAGTCTTTGGGGAAATTTTCAGCTCTACATTCTATATCACTATTATAGGTCATTTTTAATTTGATCGATCAACATAAATTTGTGTATAGAGATCAGTAAACTATAAATTAGTTTCGGTATTGAAGATCGCAGTTATAATCATTCATTCACAACTAAAATTAATTGATATAAGAATAACATATATAAAAGGTACAAAGATTATATGTTCACAACAGTTTATCATGAGCTATGGAAGTGTACGCTTTCCCATATTCTTCTAGCTCTATTTTCCTCGTGAAAATTATAATTTAACTTGGTTTTATATAAAAATTGATTTTGATGAGTTTTAATTTGGTATAAATCATGAAGTGATTTCCATGAGTTGATAATACGTTGGTGAAATGAATCAACATAAATTCAAGATGAAAAGAAACTAGTAAATAATAAAATAATCCCTACGATGACTGCGAAAATCTTAAATTTTATATTATTACCATTCCATCATTTCATTCACTGAAAACAAAAAAAGGAAAATAAATAAATAATCGACTAATCAATAATAACAAATATAAAATAAGAGAAAAATATAGAGGAAGAGAATATAGAAAGTTAGGAAAGATGCTTATCAATCCGATAAATATCTTATATTCAACATTATTGGGGGAAATTAAATTTAGGTGAGTATATGATTTGGGAACGTATTTTTGATTAATATGGAATTTTTCCAGAGAAATTCATGTTTTCTTAATACTATTTCATTTGTAGGATGCAGTTATCTCTGATTATTTCAAAAGTGAGCAGAACAAATTGGTCTCTCTGATATCTGTTGCTATTATCATCTATAAAAACAGAAATTATGTGCGGAGGACAAACATTTTCTTCGATTGCATGAATATTGGATTCTTCTTTCGAATGAAAAATATTTTGATTTTTCAGAAATCAAAATATATTGACCAAAAAATGAAGGTATAGCTTATCGAAATCTTTTTTCAGTTCCAATCACTACTTTCTACAAGTTTTCTTTCGCTAAGTACAAAATATATATATTTCGACACACTATTTCCTTTATTATTGGTTGCTAAAATCTGCAGAATCAACATTTTCTTGCTTAATTTTATTGTCTTTATCTGCATTATGTGACTGACTCATTTCAACCCTGACAGAACAGTTTTTCAAATGCTCAATGAAAAATGAGTTTTTCGAAAACACGTTTCTGCAATAAATGCAAGTCTCATATTTATTTGTCTCCTTTACTTCCGTTATGGAAGTTCTCTCGAAAGGAAGATTGTTGGTATTGTTTGATGAGGGATCATGAATTAGTATGTGGTTATCGAGCTCGGTTCTGAAGAAATATTTCAACTCGCAAAAAGGACATTCGTAAGGCTTGCTTTGGAACCCATGTCCAAGCATATGGTTCCTTAAGCCATCTGCACCAGTAAAAACAGAAGAACAAATGTAGCAACTGTACTGATTCATACCGACGAAATTATGTTCGATCAAATGCGTTTGGAGCTTTCCAGGAGAAGGAAATACTTGTTTGCAAGATCTACACTCTAAGTTGTTTTTTTCATTCATACTTATATTTTGGCCGTTTTCGTAATTGTACCTGATAGTCTTTCCTCCAGATTCTTTGGCTTCGGCTTCTCTTATAGCAGCATACCTTGGATCTTCCTCAGTCGTACACTTCGGACAGATTGACAGCAAATGGTTGAATATTTCTTTTTTCCGTTCGCCATTTTGTTTATTTGGAGCCTCGAAGGTGTCATTGCAAATAGTGCAAATATGTTTTCGCAACAAATGCTTCAGATGGAAAGTGGCGTGGTTATTCAGCTCGATGGTGTTCTGCAAGGTTTGGCAGCAGATTACACAGTTTGCAGGAAAACAAATTTGTGATTTATTTTTAGAAGGGCTAGTCGCATGCAGCAATTGGTGGTCGTAAAATGATTGCTCGTCCTTAAGACCACCCTTACATTGGACGCAGATGCTGCCCTCTATTATTTTGCAATGTGTCAATTTGTGATCTGCCAATGTGACAGACGAAGGAAATATTGCGTCGCAAATGTTGCATTTATGTTTGCCTTTTCCATACACCACTTGGTGGCTTTTCATGTGATTCTCCAACTCGCTTCTCGACTTGAAGGATTCTTTACAGTAAGCACACTGTAAACTAAGAGATCTAACCTTGGACTTGGAGTGTTGAAGTTTCTTATGAGAATGCAATTCGGCCTCCGAAGTTATTTCTGTAAGGTTACAAATATCACAAGTGAAGGTTTTCGGAGGTGTCCTCTGATATGTGCCCTCTGTAGAATCTAAGTTAGCATATAGAACACTGGAGGATATGGAAGATTGTTGGGCTAATGGCTGAGGAGTTAGAGATGAAGCTGGTAACGCTTGGGAAGATTGATGGTATATATTATTTTCAGATGTGTAACTTTGGTCCTGAAAAAAAAGTTTTATATTCATAATGATAAATTCATACCACTTTCATGGAGACGTAAGTTCTTTATTTGTGTTCTGACAAATCTCAGAAATGATATTCAAAACGAAAATCAAAATATCGTACTGAACAATAAGTTGTGAGCAAGTTTTACTATCTAAAGTGAAAATATTTGTACACAAAACTTGAAATCTTACAACAGTTAAAACATTTTTCAAATCTTATGAAGCTGATATAGAACAAGAAGCTTAAATACAGGGTGCGCCACGGCAAGTTTTGGAAAATGATGGTTCCAGAGGAGGATTACTCTTGTTCGTAGTAGGGGACAGTACATTTTTCAGTACGCCAGGGCTGGGAGAGCAGTAGTTTTGATGTCTTTTCATTTCAAAAAGAACCAGAGGCTTTTTCGAACGTGGTACAGTTTTTCATCGTCTCCAAATGTTTCTGCCTAGAAAACAACTTTGTCTCGTGTGCACAAACTCGAAATACTCTATAGTGAAGACGTCAATCCAGCAGTATCCATCTCTTTCTGCATGTAAACAGACTTCTGTTTTTTTATTTCAGGCATTACAGTTAGACATAGTTTTCCTGGAATTGTTCCCAAGGAATTGACTGAGGCGTGTTGACCTTTGAAACTCACTTCCATTTCTCAGTCACAGTTTGGTGAGCTGTCTTGTCTTATCACTGAACCTTACTCTTTTGAAAAGGGTTGACGTCATCGTTATTGTTAATTCAGATCAGTACTCTGGCTTCTTAGAGAATTTTTCCCGTCCTGAAATCCAAACCGTCTTCCACAGAATTTCTGCATTCTGCAAGATAGTGTTAAAGCAAAAATAAGCCGCCCTCTACGCTCTATTCTCCAGGAGGTGATATGAACTGCTCAACAATTGATAGGGTTCACTTACTTGTTCTAAATTTATTTCTGAAATATAAGCTCCAAGATTATAAATTTAGTCAGATATCAGAGTATTTTCAGTTGAAGATATGGTTCACTTGAGAAAAGAATGAAAAAATGGAGAGAAAGTTGGAGAGAAAAAAAAGACTTTATTAGGAACACTCAAAATTCTGTGTTTGAATAACATACAAACTTTATGATGAAACCACAAGAAGGCTGAAGTTTCGGTTAAGCTAGTACCTAGTTGGTCCCCCACGAGCTCGTCTCAAGCATTCTACCCTACGAGGCATACTTTCGATCAAACGATTTATAAAATTTTGGGGCAAATTCGTCCAAATATCCCGTAAAGCGTTAGAAAGGTCCTCCAGGTTATTGATCGGTTGTTCTAAGGTTGACAATTGTCTAGACATCTCAGACCAGACATGTTCGATGCAATTCATGTCTGGAGAGCGAGCTGGCCAGTCCATCCTATCAATAGCATGAGTTTCTAGCGCTTCATTAACCAGACGACTACGGTGTGGACGGGCATTATCGTCAATTAAAATGAAATTCTCGCCCACGGCAGCCGCAAACGGAACAATTATGGGTTCAATAATCATATCGTGATATCTCTGGCTGGTCATGGTGGTGTTCTGCAGAACAACCAACTCTGTGCGTTGGTTCAAACAAATGCCTCCCCATACACATATAGAACCTCCGCCAAAAGCTGTTGTGGGTACCATAAACTGTTCTGCATACCTTCGACCTCTTTCCCTCCAAGCAAGAATACGTCCATCGGAGTTCACCAAACGAAATCTAGACTCATCCGTAAATAAACATCGGCTCCAATCTTCAAGTGTCCAATTGCGGTGCTCCTCAGCCCATTGCCGTCGATGAACCCGGTGTTCCCTATTCAAACGGGGATGTTGTACCCCCCTATGTGCTCTCAAACCACGAACATGTAGTCGTCGTCTTACAGTCTGGTTCGAAATTAGACCTCCTGTTGCAACTCTCAGTGATCTATTGAGCCGCGACGCCGGGTAAGTGGGATTTCTCATAGCATTGAGGATCAAAAGACGATCTTGGGCAGCTGTTGTACTGCGCTGCCGACCTCCCCCATGAACATAAGCTACTGAGTCGTTTTGGATGAACCTATTCCAAGCCCGACTCACGACACTTTGCGAAACATTCAACCGCCGGGACATTTCTCGCTGGGACAAACCTTCCTGTATCCACCGTATGATTTGGTCCAGTTGCACAGGAGCCAAACGTCTTCTCGGCATGACTGATAAGCTGATATTGTTCTCATTTCTTCAATTATTGTCACCTTATGTGTTTGAACGAGAGAAAAAACAGATTTAATAACAAATACCACATTGCTTTTCACTCCACCTGTAACAGCCTACAGATAATAATCGATTTTGTGAACAAGAGCCGATGAAGTGAGGAAGACTTTGATATAATCAACTCAAAACATCTTACTTTTTCCTTAGAGAACATATAACGTACAGATATTCACGAGATAACTTGAAAAAAATACAAATGAAGAGAAGTTCATAAGTGATCCCTAGCAATTGTTGATCAGTGTATTTGCAAAGGAAACTTTTATCACTTTCACGCTCTCTAGAGTTTATCTGTGGGGTTACCTCAAAGCCAAGTTTTTCAAAGATCGTCTAGGGACATCGAACAATCTGATGGATCAAAATGTATATTAACGCTATGACGCACCCTATATCTAAGTATGATTAGGAGTAAGATTAGCACTTGGAGAAAAGTAGTAGCCCGAAGATGTTGATTCTCTTAGATATCAGTAGTGGTATATTTTTGCACAAAAAATAAGTGATATTTTAGATTACTTACTTGCTCGTTGGTGATTTGGTTCCTGAAGCACTGCTTGAAATGGACCATGGAAATGTGGAATTGAACAGATAACCTGTCCTGAAAGATCAAATTCGGGCAGAGTTTGCAAGTAGAGTGACTGCAGTAAGCCTTATGATGCCTGCCATAGTGTATCTTAAATGAAATGATGATAACAATACTATTAAGGATTATCTTTATCTCATTACCTGCAGAGCCATATTGTTCTCAAGGACTTCACCGCAAACGATGCATCTGAACAAAGATATAACGTGAGTTTCTTGATAATGGGTGACACTTTCCTCCTCTGTCTGAAATACTATTCTACAGATGGTACAGCAAAAACCAGTGGACTGTACGATGTAATGGTCGAAACAATGGGTAGCATATGCCTCAACTGTTTCACTGGTTTCCCCACAAGCTGGACAAACGA
The DNA here is from genome assembly GCF_914767665.1 of Harmonia axyridis. Taxonomy (NCBI): domain Eukaryota; kingdom Metazoa; phylum Arthropoda; class Insecta; order Coleoptera; family Coccinellidae; genus Harmonia; species Harmonia axyridis. The sequence continues at coordinate 8,473,615 of NC_059508.1, forward strand.
TTAAATGGTTGTTTAGTCTTGTTATATGAGTTTCCATGTGTCGGATGAAACTATGAAAGTTCGGATGTGGCGAGCCACAACTTGGACAAATACAGGTTTGAAGATGAGCATGCCTACCATAGGGGGACGAAACCATCCCGTCCGAAGTTCTTCTTCTTTTTAAAACAGTCGTGCCGTTTTCGTTTTCTATCTTGGTGGTTAAATCTGTTGGTTCTGTTTGAGTTCGATACTCTTGCACCCTAGGCCTTGTTATTGTACAAGGGCGGGAGCTTGTGTTTCTCATTGAATATAAAAATGATTCCCTCGAATTATTGTTTACCAAACCGTTTCCTGGATGAGATGAACTAGATGCAACTGGTGCTGAAGAGGACGAATTCGGAGTTCCATTTCGTCTATCGTTAGTGTGACTTGCACATATGTGAGCATGTAATCTTTCTAACGAAGTGAACTCTCTAGAACATATATAACACCCCACTTTGACCGGAATTGCAACGGCACTCAATGGTGTGAAGTTAGAGGGGTCCTAAAAGTAATGAATAATTATTAAAAAACTATTAAAAGAAATATATGAATTTTTTCCATTCTATACTTGTTCATTAAACTTATAATACTGGCTGAACTGAACTGTTTTCATAGTTGAAAATCCCCAAGAAAAGTTGGAAATTGCACTTTTTCACGCTAAGAATTCTGTTGAGTATTAAAACTTACGAAACTACACTGGGCAAAAAAATTAACGCACATTCTGAAAATCTCAATTTTAATGAAAGTTAACTCTACATTGACTTTATAACTTATTTTTTATGTTCTCTCGGGAAGGTTTTGAACGAAACAAGACACATTAAATGGAAGAAAAATTCAGGATTTCACCGAATCTTATGTGAAAGAAGAGAAATAAACAATTTTCAAAATACTGGAATGCTGATAAGTGATTTAATACTTGGTATTTCCACCCCTTGCGTTAATTACAGCTCGGCAACGACGGTTCATACTCAAAATGAGTGATCTTAAAATGTTCTGATGTAATCCAGATTTCTCTGAGTTGGATTCCTAAGTCATTTAGAGTAGCTGGATGATTTTCTGAACTCCTCAGCCTTCTATTGAGGTTGTCCCAAACCTGCTCAATCGGATTGAGATCTGGACTTCTTGCTGGCCATTCCATTCGAGAGACTTCAACCTCTTCAAGGTACTCCTGAACGATGCGCGCACGATAGGGTCTGGCATTATCGTCCATAAAAATGAAATTTTCACCAATGTATGGGGCAAATGGCACTACATGCCCTTCATGAAAGTTCCTTATATACCTATCAGCATTCATATCTCCATTATCAACGACCACTAGGTCTGTGCGAGCAGTCAAAGATATTCCACCCCATACCATAATCGATCCTCCCCCGAAACCAGTAGTATTCAGGAAATTGCACTGAGCATATCTTTCATGTGGACGTCTGTATACAAGGGAACGTCGATCACAATGGTAGAGGCAGAATCTAGACTCATCTGTGAGGAGAACTCTTTCCCAATCAGCCTCTTCCCAATGGATATGCTCTCTCGCAAAATCCAAACGCGATGGGCTGGGGTAAGAGCTGGGCCTCTTGCCGCGACACGAGGCCTTAAATCATATTCTCTGAGGCGATTTCTTTTTGTCTGAGTGCTAATTTGCACTCCATGAGTTTGCTCAAGTTGATTTTGAAGGAGGCCAGCGGTTGCAAACCGTTGTCTCAACGAAGAAACTTTCAAGTAACGTTCTTGAATGGCAGTTGTTACCCGTGGTCTACCCTGTCCTGGTCTTCGGACATTCATACCTGTCTCCCTGAATCGCTGCAACATTCTGTACACACTTGTATGGGAAACTCCAAACCGCTTGGGCACATTCCTCTTGGGTCAAATTGCGTGTTTCGCGTTGCATAGCGATCGAGTGTAGAAAATCAAAGAAAAAAAAACTATTGATCACTAGAATTGATCGATAACAACTGATTTCAGAATGGAGCCAATACATTCAAAATCTAATAATCTCATCTTTTTTTATTCCTGCTGGGAAAAAACATCTGTATTGAAGGAAAACGTTGAAAGTGGATAACATATGCATGCATAATTCTGATGAAAATAATTATCATTGAGAACACCTTCAGTTGTAGAATAAATTTGAGATTTCCATAATGTGCGTTAATTTTTTTGCGCAGTGTATATCATAAACCAACGTAGTTGGAAGAACTCACAATCAAACTGAAAATGGTTCAACAATACAGCGATAACGTAGAATTGATATCATCATTGAAAAATGAAGATACCTCAGCAATGAAATGAAATATTCTTCGATAATATTATAAATATATGACTGAAGTCCATTCAAGTCTTTTAATATGCCAGTAGGCTTTCAACATACATAGTTCAAGATAAATTAAATAATTCTTTCTTGGTATAATCGGTAAATTGAAAATGATTGCCTCCAACCGGTAGTCTCTCAACTCTGCCCCTAGTTGCAGATTTCTTGATCGGATAATATAAATGGACAGATTTGCTGTTTATGAAAGAAGATTTTCAATTGATACTCAAACATTTCTTTCAATAAGAGGATTGAAAATTGTAAATGGTCAGACCGGTCAGAATTAATGTCTAAAGAAACCTATTGTTATCAAAATAAAAGATTTCTCTTTGTTCTGCATTACATATCAGTGGTTGCTGCAATATAAAGTCACTAGGTACTTCCGATTTGGCCTTTATGACTTTTGCTTAATAGCATTGGTATTCTTTGTTCATTGCTCATATCAATGGGTAAAATGCGTGGCTAATGACCTTTAGAAATAGAAATCTTTTTTTGAGAATGTTTTATTCACACTGCTATACAGAGCTGATGAATCAAATCGATGGATATTTTTGAAACAGCCTTGAAAGGGTTTCTAGAACATTATCCATAATATATCTCTAAATTGTAATCGGAATATACTTCTATTATTACGATTGATACTCTGGTATTACATTACATAATATATAACATCAAGAAAATAACACAAATTTACTATTTATAAAAGGAGAGCTGTAATCTTTTATGTCGTTGAGTTGGCCTAACGTCCTCAGTACTCACGGAGAAGAGTTGAGTCATATCGATCTGTACAGTTTGTTCGAACTTCTCAATATTCTCGATATAGCATAAGCATGTTCAGTAATTTTTACTATGGATAAAAATAGTTAACAAAAAATTTGTCCTTGAAATTCAATATCCCAAAGCACTGAAATTATGAGACAATTCGATGAAGAATTTCAGTCAAAAATTCCGAAAATCAGATCGAAGATATGCCCCTGATGTATCTCCAACCAAACTTTTCTCTTTCCAAAACTGAAATTATCACTTCAGGTCTAAATATAATAAAGAGCATATTGAAGTTTCATATTTCTAAACATTTTTCAAACCCGATATCAATAAACAATTTTCGAACATCTGGCACCATCCAATGACAAAATTTTCGAATAATACCTGAAATTCTAACTGTTTGAATTTTTGCGACAAAACGTTCCAACCATAAAATGAATCAATTGTAAACCTTTGCCTCGAACAGTACTCTGCGTATTACTCGAATTAAGAAGGAAAAACTGGAATTGAACGATTTGGTGAATGTTACAGTAACGATTGAAGTTTCTTTTTATGCAAAAGATTGACAATAAAAGGATCCAATTCAGAGCAAGTTGTACTATCTTGTTTCAGAAATTTCAGAGATTTTTTTCTCTCCGTGAAAATTTGGATTTATTATTTTTGTTCAAGTTTGAGAGATATAATCAGTCTGCATCGAAAATTCAGTTTTCTATAAATAATAAATATAAGCGTAACGTTCGAATATTTTTTTGAATTCTCCCGATAAATCGGTGTAATGAAAATTCAATGATTGTTTGGCTCAAGTGAAAATTCGTGAGACACATTCTATAAATTATATTCAGAATACCTGATAAATAGGGTTCAATCTAATACGTTCTCTCAGGTTGATAACTTCAGTTTTGTTATTGTCCTTATCTTCCTGATTTTCCATTTCGTAAACACTAAGTCAAATTCACTGGAAAATATTAGAGTTCAAACGATCCCGCTACAAGGTGTCAGAACAACTTGCAAATATCAACTAGAGGTTTGCACGTATGGCAAACGCAACCTGGTCTCTTACCCAGTAAATGTTTATATTTAAGAAACAATGGCCGTTATCGTGTGTTTTTCAGAACCAATTGCTTTCTTCTTAGTACTATTCGAACTCGTATACAAAACACAACTCATATTTGGCGGAATCACACTAATATTCTGTTGAAAACGAGGTGAAGAAGCTATGAATTGTTGAAAATCTGTTCAGATTTGTCATACGAACATACAGGATGTCCCGGGAAGAATGCGACAAACGAATACCATGAATTAAAGTCATCAAGGAGAACCCGTATCAAAGGTTTTCAATCGCCAGAGTGCCTTTGGGATATACAGGGTGATGTTCATCTTATGACTGAAATTTCACTGTTGAATAACTCTTTAACTAATCGACCAAATAATTTAAAATTTTGAAGTTTTGTCATCCTTTCCTATCGCCTTCCTTCAATATTTCTGAATTCGAGTAAATCAGATCCGGACAAGGAAAATTTCAGACTTTTCATATTTTCGTGAATATTGGATCACCCTGTACGTGAACATTATGATTTTTTTTCCGTTTTCGGAACCACAAAGAATCAATTCATTATAAAAATTCTAAATCTCGGCTTGGCACGGTCATACAGGGTGATCAATAAACATTCCCTTATGAGTGAAATTTTTTTAGTTCAATAACTCTTCAAGAAATCCACCGAATAATTTCAATTTTTGAAGTTTTGTCGCCCTTGACTATCACCTTCCTTCAATATTTCTGAAATCGAGTAAATCAGATCCGGACTAGGACAATTTAAGACATTTTCTATTTTCTTGAATATTGAATCACCCTGTATGTTGATATCATGATTTATTTTTCGCTTTCGTAATCACAAAGAATTAATTCATAATAAAAATTTCAAATGTCTGCTTGGCGTCATTATTCAGGGTAATCAATAAACATTTGTTCATGAAAGAAAGTTCATAGTTCAAGATATCTTTAATTTATGGGTGGAATTATCTCGAAAATTGAAGTTGTTTCACCCTTCACGAATGTCTCACCTAAATTTTCCTCAAATTATTTAGGAACAAATCAACAAGCTGGATAAATAATAGAACAAAAACAGCAAATAAATTGAAAATATTTGATCTTGAAAACAATCAATCAAAAATAAAATATTTTCAGTTCAGCAGATATTGTTCAAAATGACATTCCTCCATTTTAATGCATTTTTGAGCACGTTGATATGATATAGTTGTTTCACAGATTTTGCTATCTTATTCGGTTGAATCGGTTGTACTTCTTTCATGAGGGAATGTTTATTGGTCACCCTGTATGACGGTGGCAAGATGAGTTTTAGAATGTTGATCATGAATTAATTCGTTGTGGTTACGAAAACGAAAAAAATTATGATATTGACGTACAGAGTGATCCAATATTCAAAAAAATAGATAAAGTCTAATATTTTGTTAGTCCGGATCCGATTTATTCGATTTCAGAAATATTGAAGGAAGGCGATAGTAAAACTTCAAAAATTGAAATTATTCGGTGGATTTGTTGAAGAGTTATTGAACTGAAAAAATTTAACTCATAAGGGAATGTTTATTGATCACCCTGTATGACCGTGCCAAGCAGAGATTTAGAATTTTTATAATGAATTGATTCTTTGTGGTTCCGAAAATGGAAAAAAATCATAATGTTCACGTACAGGGTGATCCAATATTCACGAAAATAGGAAAAATCTGAAATTTTCCTAGTCCGGATCTGATTTACTCGAATTCAGAAATATTGAAGGAAGGCGATAGAAAAGGGTGACAAAACTTCAAAATTTTAAATTATTTGGTCGATTAGTTAAAGAGTTATTCAACAGTAAAATTTCAGTCATAAGATGAACATCACCCTGTATATCCCAAACGAAGGCACTCAGGCGATTGAAACCTCTTGATACGGGTCCTCCATGATGACCTTAATTCATGGTATTCGTTAGTCGCATTCTTCCCGGGACACCCTGTATAGGTATCATAGCTTGAATATGTTATATGGCTTACGATTACTTTCAGGATGAAAAAAAATTGTTCTCAGATTTCTAAATTTCCACTCGTATCAGAGCACCCTGAATAACTTTGGTTTCGTGTGTTCATCTGTCTGTCGGTCTGTGTCCGCAATTTCTTGTAACAGCCTTCATTATAATTATCTGAATCGGGGTCGTTGCGTCTCGGTTTGACTTCCGGAAATTGCAACCACATGCACCTTTTTCCGCTTTTGTGCCTAAAGTGTTTTTCCGAGTGACAGCGAAAACCTGTATTTTATACTTTCAGGTTCGTGGCGTTTCAAAATTATATGTTTGATGCTGGTTCAATAAGGAGTTTCATCAACTTACTTGTGGAAATTCCTGTTTGATTAAACTCTCCATGTTAGCACTTGGACTTGGCGTACTTCTGCTAGTGCGGCTTCCTGAACTTGTTTCCAATTTTGTATGAATTTGCAGATGCGTTGAGAGAGCTGCTGCCGAATTGTAACCTCTATTGCATGTTTCGCATCTGAAAGGTTTTTTACTATCATGCGTCCTCATATGTATCTTTAAGTGGTCGCTGAAAAATACAACTTGTGCAATATAGAGACCAATTCGAAGAAAAGTATTATTCGACATTAAGCAAGTATCCGAGATACTCGAAAGAACGTGCGTTATCTGAAGTTTATTCAGGAATGAGAAAGAGAGTTGGTGAAGAAAAATAAATTTCTGTTGTTTTTCATAATTAAACTACATAGCTGTAAATGTAGATTAAGAGATGGTCCTACAACCACCACAAGTGCCAGATATAAACTTACTGACAATGAAACATCCAGAAGGAGTTGTTTAAATTAAATTTCTTTTTGAAACATAGATAGTATAGTAAGTAGTAAATGATTGAATTTGAAGAAAAAAATCATGAAGGTCTTTTCATGTAAATAATTTTTGTTACTTAAATATTGTAGTCGTTTTTTTTTGCATTTTTTTGAATTTTACAACAAACCAGTTGTTCGAGGAGATCCATAGACGATGTTTATTTGTTGTTAAAATTCCTAGAGCACGTGTACGCGGAATTTATCGCCAGCTAACTGAATTTGAAAGAGGTCGAATTATTGGTCTACGGGAGGTGGAGTTGTCATTTCGAGAAATCGCTAACCGTACGAACAGAAATCCAACTACTGTTATGAGATGTTGTCAAGCGTGGTTTGATGATGCCCAAAATCGAAGAGGAATAGGCATCGGACATCGAAGTGGCACAAATGAAGTTCAAGATCAACGTCTAAGACTTATGGCCATTAGAGACCGATTTGCGACAACTCGATATTTGGCTAATGAGTGGTTAGGAGAACAAGGCCATACTGTAACTGTCCGAACAGTTTACCGCCGGATAAGTTTTTTTGGACTGCAGCATCATCGACCCCATCTTGTATTACCTCTGCCGGTTGAGCATCGCCGGCAACAATAATAGTGGTGGAGAGAACGTCAACATTGGAATGTGGAATGACATCAGGTCGTCTTTTCTGATGAATCTCGATTCTCCTTGGGTTCAAATGATGGCCGAAGAAGGGTAAGACGACATCGGGGAGAAAGACGCGAACCTCAGTTTGATGTTGAGCGTTATGTACACGGGACAGTAGGCGTTATGGTGTGGGGTGCTATTGCACATGCAAGCCGGTCACCTTCAGTTTTATTCGAGGTAAAATGACAGCACTGCGTTATCTTCAAGAAAAAGTGGAGCCATAAGTTCTGCCTTATCTTAACCGGCTCGAGAATAAAGAATATCAGCAAGATAATGCCCGACCTCATGTTCCCAGATTAAGGTTAAACTTTTTCGAAGCTATCCATGTGCATCTTTTACCATGGCTGCCCAGCTTTCCCGATCTTTCACCCTTAGATCATGTTTGGGACATCATGGGTAGAAAGAAGGCTTGGAAATTCACCCCAACTCCCACGGACTTTGAGACATGCAGTACAGATAGCTTGAGATAGTATCCCTCAAGAAGAAATAGACCATCTTATTGCATCAATGCCGAGACGTGTTGGGGAATATACATATAAATAATCGCTTTGGATAAACACATTTTTAACAAATTCATTGAAAAAAATTGTAAACCCTTCGTACGAACAGAAATGTTATGAGATGTTGTCAAGCCTGGTTTGATAATGCCAAAAATCGAAGAAGAGTAGTCAGCGGACGTCGAAGGGGCATGAATGAAGTCTAAGACTCACGGCCATAAGAGACCAATGATGATGGCTGATGAGTGGTTAGGAGAACAAGGCCATCTTGCAACTGTCCGAACGGTTTACCACCGGATAAGGTCTTTTGAAGAAATATTTGAGCCATATGTTCTCCCTTACCTTAACCGGCTCGAGAATTCAATATTACAGCAAGATAATACCCGTTCTCATGTTGCCAGAGTTTGTTCAAACTTTTTCGAAGCGACCCTTTGAATCTTTTGCCATGGCCGCCCTGATCCCTCGATCTTTCGCCCATAGAGCATGTTTGGGGCATCATGGGTAGAAGGCTTGGAAATTTACCCCAGCCCCCACGTACTTTGGCGGCTAAGAGACAATGAAGTAAGAAGAAATAGACCATTTTATTACATCAATGCCGAGACGTCTTGGGAAATGTATAGATAATCGCGGTGGACAAACACATTACTAACAAATTGATTGAAAAAAATTGTAAACCTTTCGTTTTTTTCAACGATTTCAATCATTTACTTCTTGCTATACTATCTGTGTGTCACAAAAAAAAAATTAAAATGTAAACAGCTACTTCTGGGTGTTGCAGTTTCTTTGTCAGTTAGTATATTTGAGGATTCAGAGCTATCTTTCAACAAGTCTTCAAGAATTTGATACAAAATAAAAAATTTACAAGTGTTGAGAACAATATTGCTAACAAAAGTAGATTTTAGGTGGCAGATGTTATCAACGAACCAAAACCCACAGAAAGGTAAGTCCCATCTTCAACATCTGCCATTGTTTTTGTAGCTTTTCGTCACGGTTTGATTTAACCCAAATCACCTGTACATAAGGTACGTGCCATGGGTTAATGTAATATTGGTTAACCTGAAACAATTCAGTATCCTCGTGGATTATAGAATATCTGAAATTCATGACGCATTTCATCCTCTATCACAGGCAAATCGGCTCAAACATTCGACAAGTAGCTTACACTCTATCTGACTATCACATTATAAAGCAGTTTATTCAAAATTGCGACTACTTGGTTGAAAATGTATTAAGTACTCGTAAAGTCCCTGAATGAAATAGGTTCGATACTGAATGAGTGCTATATTCAGCTTTGAGCTCGAAATGTAAATCAATTGAATTCGGGTTTAGCTATTATTCTCCATTATGTATTATTGGAATCCACTAGAAATTTTCACTTGAAATATTCAATCAGGGATCAAATTCCAAATGAATCTCCAACGGAAAAAAAAGTTTTATGAAATAAGTGTTGATGTTATGAATATTTTATTATGTGAATGTTTACCTTCAGTGTTTTCTGAGTGATTACATTGTCGATATAAGTGTGAAGTAAACACAGAACAGCTTGATGTATTTTAGGGTTGAAATAATTTTAATTCCTCGTTAAATATGATTTTTTAGAAATAAGTCACCTATCAATTTTCTCAGAAATAGCGTTGCAAGTGAAATTATCTAATCGAAATTCTCATGAACCTTAATGAAAAAAAAACGCTACGAATTCACAATACAATCAATCATTTTTTATTCGTCATTTCGATAACTATCCAACCATAATGGATTTATTGTTATATTCAGATTGAAATTATAAGAAATTAACTCCAAAGACAAACGATGCAAGTTCAATACACTATCTCACTAACTCATAAAATAATGTACATAAAGATTTAATCCAATAAGTACATTGATTGATCCTTTTGCTGTGCGACACGCTTAACATTCTTGTTGGTAACAAATTGTACACGTTTATTATTTCAGGTCACAACTAAGCTATCTAATATTCACCTTTGCCTTACCTTCTTGAAAAAGCTGAATTACAACTTGAACATTTATACTTTTTATCACCAGTATGCAGCTTTGTATGTCTGTCTCTAGATCGTTTGTGTTTGAAGAGTCTCGGACAATAAGAACAAGTGAATTGAAGACGATCGGTATGACTCTAGAAAAAAAAAATTGCTTGAACTTATGTCTGAAGAATTTCGTGAGCGGTGTGGAGGTGTCTTATTTTTCATTTTTGTAATATAATGCTTTAGATTCAAACTTTTTTAGAGTATTCATGTGAAGTATTTCATCCACTTTTTCAATATTGAGAATATTGGATAAAAATGAATACAAGTTGAGAGTCGAAAAAAACCTAAAGAGAAATAAGTGCGCAAAAAGGTAGGGATTTCTGATTTCAGTTGACAATTCCAAATGAATAATATTGGACTTTTGAATATACAGGGTGAATCACCGCGATGGCCTATTAGATGTTTATGGAGAACTAATCATAATTTTGTGCTGAAAATTTGCATGTTGTGGTTTGAGACAATGATCTTTCACCCTAAAATCGAAAAAAAAAATTTTTTGACGACAATATTTACTCATATCTGTAATGTGAGAAAAATTTATTTGATAACGAAGCTTGATCCAAAAATTACTAGAAATAATGGCATTTTTTGATAACCGATTCGATTGTTCTTACCCTATACAGGCTGTTCCTAAATTGGAGATTTCGTGAATAATTTGGAGAATTAAATGTCCTATACACGGGCCCGCAAACGCTTTGTTTTCGAGATACAGGGTGTTTTTTATAGTCCTACTTTTTTGTGATGCTTATAATTTTATCGAATCTTTATTAATATTCTTTACAGATTGGGTAAATAAGTACCAAAACTATTAATTAGTATATTCATCAAAGCTTACTGAATCTTATAATAATTTGAATTTTCCTGAGGATTACTGAAGAATTGTGTAGTACTGGAACAGAGTTTCTTTTCACATTTTTCTAAACTACCAGTGGTTCACCAAAAAAAAAAAATTTTGGTGGAAAGAAGCTGCCACTATTCCAGAAAAAATATCACCCTGTAGATTTGCATTCAAAATAAGCATATCACATGATGAAAACTTTTAATTGGAATATCTATGCTAATTTATGTAAAATGTCTTGTGAAGGAAAGGTGCTATGAGAAAAAAACTTGAACTTCAACATCTGTATCTCAAAACAAATCGTTTGCAAACCCATGTTATAGAACTTCATTGCTCAGAATGATCCGAAGAATCTGTCATATTTGTTTGTAGCTCCAATTTAGGTAGACCCTGTATAGTCAATCCACAACTGGTGTCTTCTCAAATAAATTGAAATTTGAATGAAACACATTAACTTGTAAAACATAGCAGAGACAATTTTTCGATGCGAATAAAGCAGTTCTTTGATAACTGCAGGATCGAAATTTTGTGAATAAAATATACAAAGAACCAAAAACAACGGGTAAGTGTATACCGATGACGAATGCAAAAATCACAGATGGCAAAACAAGGGCGACGTCGACAAAGCGGCCGAAGCGGGTATAAAGGAAAACAATAAACCTCGAACATAGACGTGCTCGTAGTGCAATGAAAGTAATCATCTTGAAAGCGATAATGAACTCATAAACCGTAAAAGGGTCTGATTTTTTGCTATCGTATCGATTTCGAAGAAAAGTTTCTTTTATGTAAAAATATTTGTTCTTCGTCTTTGAAAGAATTATGGAATTTTATATTTTGAAAATCTTGGGGGTAGGGGTTAATTACCCCCAGTTTCCCCCCATTTCTAAGCCCTTGAGGGTGTTTATCAGAAGATCATGAAATTTGACAGCTCAAATTCATCAAAACTCAAGATTTACGAATTAGAACCTTTATTTTTTATGATTTCAGTCAATTCTACATATTTGCAGAATCGAAAATGAAGAAGGTTCTTTCGAAAAAACATTTTTCTGCAGAAATATTCACAAAAAATGTCAGTCCTCGTCGACACCATTCTTTTCAGAAGAATCCCATCAACTCATGAATCGTTGTGGTTTTACCCAAGATATGGCATATTGCCGAAATTGTCATAAAAAAATCTATCTAATGAAGCAATCATATACTGGGCGTGGCATTTGAAATAAGGAAGTAGTCTCCGGTATAACAGGAAGTTGTGGAGATCTGAAAATATTTTAAGGGGAAAGATCATTGTCTCATACCTCAACATGAAAATATTCAGCACAAAATTTAGATTAGTTTTCCATAAACGTCTAATAATCCATCGCAGTGAATCATCCAGTATGTGACGTCGGAATAAAAATTAAGTAGAAATATAAGAAATCACGAAAGAATTCATAAATGAAACATATAATTTATAAATTAAGTTTCGCGTCACAGCTCAATGACGAATGATATTTAATTTTGAAAATTTTTTTCATTTGATCATAGGTTCGATCCGTTTTCATTTAGAAGTTACAAGAATTCAAAAATTTCTTGTTGAAGTCAGAAATTGTTCAAAATGTCAACCTTCGGCTTGAAGGTAAGCCTCACATCGACAAACTGAAGATTCCGTTAGCCAGCGGGTGGTCATTACTGATTTGGTTTGCTGCATCTTTAATTTATTCTAGCAATTAATTAGGAGATGTGTTTTCAACATGATAGACAAGCCGGTGAACAAAGAATTACACCTATTCAGCTAAAACCAGATCATCAATAAAATTAGAAAGGTTGTGCCCCGAAAAAGTTTCATACGAATCCGCATTAAAACGATTATTTTAAAAATCTACTAGCATCAAATCATTGTTGAAAATCCGACCGCAAACATTGATAGAAAAATGTAACTGGAATCGTCTTGGTCTAAATTTCGCAGTGCTCATACATGTTCATTAGGATTGTTGTTGATTTAAACAATATAAATCTATTATTTTGTGCATGCTGATGAAGTAATCATCGACAAAATACTAGTTGTTAGGCAACTGGTATGAATATAAATTATTTCAAAATCTTGTTACTTTCAAACGAAAAAAGAATCGGACCAATGATTTATCAAAGTTACTTTCAAACGAAAAAAGAATCGGACCCATGATTTATCAAAGTTTGTTATAGACACCTTGTAATAAGCTTGTTTCACACACTGAGCAATGTAAAATTCACTTCCGACCCTTCGTGCAAAAAGTGACGAGAAACTTTATAAAATAGATAAGAACATACCTGCATATGCACATCAAGTGCTGTAGATCTTGAAAATTTCAGATAACAAACACCACACTCATAAGGTTCCTCAAACCTCGACGTCTCTGCAATAGATTGAATACACTAATACACTGAAATATCAAACATTATATTCATGCACATCGAATCTGCACACATTGAGTTGTGGAGACCGCCAAGCGATGAATGTTTCAAAATTCCAATTTCCAATTTTGTGGGCAAATCAGAGTATTGCAGTGAGTGCAATCGAAATTTGCATACCATTTTTCTCATTTGGGAATTATGATATAAATGAATCCAAGTTCAGTTCTCAACATATTGAGATGAATTTACACAGTTGGAAAGAGAATATTGGATGGTAATTTCGATTGAAAATCCGATGAATAAATGATGAATTCTCGGAAACAATATTTCGCACGAAATCATGTTTCCATGATGATGAAAATGATTTCGAACACAATATGACATATGTTCCTTTAATTAGGTTCTCATATCACATACCCTTCATTTCAGATGATAATTCTTTGATACCCTGCAATTTTTCAATAACTAATGCCAATCTTGTACTGTTTCCTTTGAAAAGCATTTTAATTTCTCCCACTCATATAACGGCATTGAAAAAATTATATTTTTCAAACAAAAAAAGAAACAAAAACCCGACACATATTAATTAGAAAAAAGTCAACCTAATGGTAAGTTGCGCTAAGCTACTACTGGGTTACCGAAGAGGTCTTGATTAAAGTTGTTGATTTCAAGATTGCTTCTCCCACTATCACGCGTTACACCCTTTTTTCAAGGCTGAGTGAGTCCCATGGTGGTATTGTACACCCATTAAATCTCGGTTTTGTCACCTATATATACAGGCTGTGCGGAAACTTGTTGAGAACACAAATATCTAAGAGAAATGCAAACAAATAACAATTTTCATTTACTTAATATTTTTCCATATTTTTATGCCACTTACATTTTACGGGTTTTAATTCATACTTAAGAGGGAACACCACCAAGTGGTTGCTAAGTTCAAAACAAAATAAGAGATATTTCTTCTTACAAATCACCGATTTTTATGGAATTTTCACATAGTTTCCGCAAACAATAATCTACATGGAATAAAGTGAATATTTTTAATTAACGATTGAAAACCACATATCGATTTCCATCGTTAATGACATACCTCCCTCTTCACAATGAAATAAACAGCCATTGATTTATCTTAAAATATACACATTTTTTTTTATAACATATAAAAATGAAAATTCTTATTGAAAAACCCTCCAATACAGTAATGTATGAACAATCCGAACCAGTGGCGACGCCAGCTTTCAAAAACAGGGGCAGCCAAATTTTTTTTTTGGGGGGCCAAGGTAAATCGAAATAATACGTAAAAATTACGCCACTGATCTGAACAGAAAGTTGATGGAACCAGTTCGGTTCATCAAATCAATCGGATTATAGATTTCAAATCCTTTAATTTTTTGAAAATTCGATCAAATGAAACAAAAAATTGCTCCATGGATTGAATTGAAATTCGCTGGGATTTTGCAAGTGATATTGAACTGTAAAACGCATACTCAACATTGATGGTTTTTTCGATATTTTCAATTCAGCGCTTGATTATCCAAAAGCCCTTTTTTTATCAACTTCTCAAATTAATGTAGAGAACGAAGACAATTTTTTTCCGAAAATACCATAGCCACTTCTTTTAGAGAATTCTCTCAAGATTTCAAAACATCCCTTAAATTTTCTGTGCAAACATTGATTGGTGAGATATTGATGGTTAAAGACGAAAAGGTCCTTTTCAATTCGATATTTCAGAGAAAAGTGCTCGTATCGAAATTTTGAAAAGAGGATATTGAAGCTAAATGAACGAGTTATCTCATCCATGTAGTGGTTTAGTTGAAAAAAAAAATTACGTCTGTAGGCCAAAAATAAAAACTGATAAAATTTTGCAGAAATTTTAGACACTGTATTCACGTTGCTTGAAAAATGTTTTCATCATGAGATCTCTTAACTATAAACTTCAAGCTTCAAAAAGCTTTTTTCAAATTGAGATACGACTATTGTTATCGAAAATACAGCCATTTGAAAAACCGCTAAAAATTTCAAATTTTATTTTGATCCTTCAATTTATTCCACTAGTATATTATAGATATTATTCAATTCAATCGGAACACGTTCGGATTATAGATTCATTTCTAATGCAAGTGACCACGTTTTCGTGAAAATATGCTGTATTTTATAAAAAAATATGTCTTTGATAGTGAAAAACTAACGATATTCACCTACATCGAAAGAAACATAAATTATTTGAGTAACATTACAATTGATGGATTCTCAATTCCCTCTTCCTACAAAATTGTCATAAGGTCCTTGAACCAGCCTTTTGTCGAATTCTTCTTAAAAGAATCACTTCATGATGTGGCAATTCATTTTCTTCTGCCCATCGAAGACATGAATTGAATGATGTGAATGCCTCTTCAGTTGACATTTTGTGAACAGGTTCATCTTCGTTTCGTCATCAGAGCTTTGATTTTCTTCAGTGATATTAACAATTTTCTCATCATCTCTTTGTCCTAATTTTCTTCGTCATCAGATCGTTCACATTTTTGAACTTTTTTTCACTCTGAACTTTCTGTATCATCTAACTAAATCAAGTAGTTGATCTAGTCCTTCTCCTAAATCACGCAAAGAAAACAAATCTGCTGGATTCCATTCTTCCGTTCGGATTGCAGAGTTCAGGTTGTTTGGATTATAGGTACATATCATTTTACCGTTCGGGCCGTTCGGATTATAGGATACCTACCTTGGATTATCCATACATCACTGTACTTCCTTTTTCCTTTTTGTAGGTATGAAGTCGTAACACGGTCCAAAAGTCATTTTTCTCGACATTTGAAATTCATATCTAGTTAAACTTCAAGTCATATGCATGGCATCCTACGGGAGTTTTCTCTTACAATGGAACCAAATCCCTAAGACAAGTAAGACAACGTCAGACTTATTCTCTTGATATGAAAATAACGTTTCTAATACCCTCCACGTTTGTATACCATAGAATTGAAGAAAGTATAGAATTACCACGCTCCAATTCTAGTTTTTAATTGTAGTCAGGTGCAAAATGAATGGTTAATCCCTACTTTGAGGGATGAAGTAATACGATACTGCACCAATGAATGGGGTGCACGAAAAACAAGGATTAATTCCAAACAAAACTCCCACTGATGTTCGAAGCCTTTGACAGGAATATTCAAAGCGACTTTTCTCGAATGGAAAATTCCAGGAAGTCATTTTTCTTTCTCCTATTCCACACGATTTATTCTCCTTTATTTTCGGAATATGGTGGGATTTGAATTTAATAGATCTGTGGAATCGTGAATTCCAATCCTACAATTTTCATGAGTTACATTCTGGATTGTAAATAATTGAAACATCAAATAGAAAAACTTAATATTCCGACACGTGGAAAAATATAGATGAAAAATGAATGTCCAATGAGGGACTCGAATCCTGGGTCGCCAGAGAAATGATTCATTTTATTCTGACTTTTTGATTCAAAATCAATGTATCGTGATCTTGAGTGAGGAGAAGCAATGAGATACCAAGTTTCTTGTTAAATTTCATACAAAGAACTCCCATTTTTTTTTATGGAAAGCTTTAGTCGGACGGACTAATTTTCTTCCTTTGCTTCTTAAATGCCACATTTAAGTTCAATAATGAATGAGCAAAATCTTGGTAGGGGTTTTGTGAATATGGCCCATCCGAATTTTGTTTTCCTGCTAATTTCAAAACTGCAGATAAGATAGTGATTAAAATTAGTAATTGGTTGTAAAATGACCATTTCAAATTGTAAATTTGATGTTGATTGCGCAACATAGAAAATTCAGGAAGAAAATCGAAAAAAATGAGGAAAGCACAAACATGAATTAACGATTTTTGGATTTCCGGTTGATAGAGCTCCTATTGCGCCTTTGGAGACAACTTACACCTATACAGGGTTAGAACTAAGATACAGGGTGGCTTATATTACAAAAAAGTTATTTACAGATTAACAAATCCAAAATATCTCCAATGGTTCTCGAGATAACTCGAAAAAACTGAAAATCAAGATTTTTTTTCTATACAGGGTGTCCCGGGAAGAATGCGACAAACGAATACCATGAATTAAGGTCATCATGGAGGACCCGTATCAAGAGGTTTCAATCGCCTGATTGCCTTCGTTTGGGATATACAGGGTGATGTTCTTCTTATGAGTGAAATTTCACTGTTGAATAACTCCTTCACTAATCAACCGAATAATTTCAAATTTTGAAGTTTCGTCACTCTTCACTATAGCCTTTCTGCAATATTTCTGAATTCAAGTAAATCAGATCCGGACTAGGAAAATTTCAGACTTTTCTTATTTTCGTGAATATTGGATCATTTTGTACGTGAACATTATGATTTTTTTCCGTTTTCGTAACCACAAAGAATTAATTCATTAAGAAAATTCTGAATCTTTACTTGGCACGGTCATACAGGGTGATCAATAAACATTTCCTTATGAGTTAATTTTTTTTAAGTTGAATTACTCTACAATAAATCCACCGAATAATTTCAAGTTTTGAAGTTTTGTCACATTTTACTATCGCCTTCCTTCAATAATTCTGAAATCGAAAAAATCAGGTCCGGACTAGGAAAATTTTAGACTTTTTCTGTTTTCGTGAATATTAGATCACCCTGTAAGTCAATATCATTTTTTTTCGTTTTCGTTACCACAAAGAATTAATTCATTATCAAAATTCTCAAACACTGCTTGCCACCGTCATACAGGGTGACCAATAAACATTTCCCTATGAAAGAAATTTCATAGTTCGATAAATCTTCAATTTATCGGTAGGATTATCTTGAAAATTGCAGTTTTTTCACTATTTGCGAATGCCTTCCTTCAATATTTCTGAAATCAACTTTTTTTATTTTCATGAACATTGGATCACACTGTACGTGAATATTTTGATTTTTTTCCGTTTTCGTAACCACAAAATGTTTTCATTATAAAATTCTAAATCTCCGGCTTGGTACAGTCATACAGGATGATCAATAAACATTTCCCTATGAGTGGTAGAACAACAATTCGCGTTATTTTCACGAATGGACTTAGGATGATCCAAAATTCAGAAAAAATTCCCAAGTTAAATTCTCGATAAATGTTTGATGCGGTATCTACAATCTAACAATCGTTTGATTTCCCCCTTATATTTTTGAAAATAGGTAGGCAAGAGATATTTATGAAAATTTTTAGGAACATAATTTAATAATGGAAACATTGTGGTTGCAACATGATGGAGCAAATGCGCACTTACCTAAAAAAGTGCGCGAATATTTTTGACTGAGACTTGGAAACAGATGGATTGGCAGAATGGAAATGTGGCTTGGCTTCCTCGATCCCTCTATCTAACACCCTTGGATTATTTATTATTGGAAGGTCTACGGCGGTACAGACTGACAGTAATGAGCAACTACTACAAAGCAATTTAAGGATATCGAGTGTTGTTAAGTTGAACTACTACAAAGAATTATTGATGTTTGTGGTATTAAAATGTATTGAAATGGAAGGATACCATTTTGAACATAACTGAACTGAAAATATTTTATTTATTTCATTTTTGATACATTGATTTCAAGATCAAATATTTACAATTCATTTGCGGTTTTAGTTCTATTTTTTATCCAGTTTGTTGATTAAGAGTTTTCTTGAATAATTTGAGGAAAATTCAGGTAAGACATTCGCAAAGAGTGAAAAAACTACAATTTTCAAGATAATTCTACCGATAAATTGAAGATTTATCGAACTATGACATTTCTTTCATAAGGAAATCACATATAATCTTAAAGGCGATTATTTTGGAAAGCAGTATAAATATTTTGCATCAAAATCGCTCGTTTATTTCTTGTATTCTCGATACATACATAGTAAACCTCGTATTAAGGAAAGGAGTTTTAGATTATATTATTATCATAACATATGATATTCTTGGGCTAGTTGAGATTAGTTTCAGTGTGAGATAATTATGGTTATTTTTCAACATAAATGTCGAATATCTGTATAATGTTAATTACTTATTTTGCGTTATTTAAACGGATCGAGCCTTAGGTGGAGTTAAATAGACGGCTGAAGTCCTAGATTCCAATTTATACGTAGTTATCCATCGTGCAGCGTTCAGGGAGAAAGAGGAAAAAAGGAGTATAGCCGCCCTAATTACGAACATCCGTATTCCTCAGGTTAATTCAAAGGTAGAAAACATTAGCAACGGCATTATGGGTGTTCGGAGGGCCGTTTGGGCAGTTATGGTCGCTGGGGGGGCCACCAGACTGCCCGGCCAATCAAAAACATGCCAGATTCCCTGAAAAAGCTTATACTGTCCTTATAAGACTGGCGATAGGGGAATTTGAAGTAATTCTGCGGTGGGAGTTTGGGAATGCCTTGTGGTCTCATGCTACGCATTCCGGGGTCATCCTTCATAATGTCACTATTGGACAGAGTGTTCCAGACCTCATAACCGATAAAAAGTGCCCATCTCGATTTACAACTGAAAATTATGGGATATTGTTTTTTTTTGTATGCAAATATTTCTGTGTATGTGCACCTTTATATCGACCGAATTGGACCCGTTCACTTTTTTGGGTCTAATTTTTTATTCAATTCCTATTTTGAACATATTTTGCGGGGTAAGTGCATATCCACTCCTCACTCTAATAAATTCTCTATTTGCTATAGTATCTCGAAATCATGTTGGTTAAGCGGATTTTGGTAAATATATTCATAGAATGAACCTTTCGTATTCTCTCGATATATTTCATTTTAATCCATTTACGGAAGCGTTCCTTCCTCAAATAGTGAGGGCATACATTTGTATTTCGACATGTCTCGAACATGAGAGGCATTCTTCGCAGGCTTACCAACGTTTTCATTTGGAAGAATTCCTACATGGTGACTTTACCCGCATAAAACGCACAATAGCATTCAGCTGGTCCAAGTCCAGTATAAAATATCTTTTACTGCAAGATTTTGCAGTGCGGGTTTTGCTGTCACAGTTGCCAAAAAAAATTGTTTTGTTCCTGGGATTTTAGAGCTGATTTAAATTATATTTGGGACGCTTAATCTGTACATGGAATCTGTTTTTATCTATCAGCTCTACTTTTTTATTCAAGTCTCCTAAATCTGGAATTCCCTTTTTATTTGAGGCGAAGGTTATATATTTGGTCTTTCTGACATTTATCGTTAGTTTATTCAATCAAAACCATTTTGTCAGAGTCTCAAATTCTTGGCATACTTGTTTTTTCAGATTCTTCCATGTAACATCATGAAAAAGTATCATGGTATCGTCCGCGATACCGATAATTTCACCTTTGTTATTAACCCTGAAGAGACTGTTTATATACAATATGAACAGGAGAGGGCCAAGAACTGTACCCTGTGGTACTCCGAAATTTATTTGATTACTTTTACTATGTTTTCCATTTAGGTGTACAATTTGTATTCTATCTGATAGATAGCTTTGTTGCAGATTTAATGCTTTGCCGCGGAAACCATAATTTTCAAGCTTTTCTAGTAGACGATCATGACAGACAGTATCAAAGGCTTTTGCAAGATCGACAACTACCGCCAAAGTTGGAATTTTACTGTCAATATTTTTATATATGATGTCTGTGACTTTTTTTATGGCATTTTCCGTCGACATGCCTCTCCGAAAACCAAACTGATTAACTGATATAATTTTATGTTTATTGATAAATGCCTCCATACGAGCTTTAATCAACTTTTCGAGGATCTTTCCCAGATTTGAAACTAAAGTTATCGGTCTTAAGTTCTGCATGCGTCTCCGGTTTCCCCCTTTATAGAGTGGTTTCACTATTCCTACTCTTAATATTTCTGGAAAACAGGCTTTTTCGAAACAGTTCGAAGCAGTAATGATAAGGTATTTTCAAATTTGGTCTGGATTACACCACATCCTGCAACAGTCAGCTTTCTGCGTCACCAGACAATGGATTCGTAGATGGAAACTCGCAGCTTTCAGCGTTTGACTTGATCCGTTAGATGAAGACATCCCAAGTTGCACTTTCATGAATATCCAAAGCAGGTTATGTCTTTAAGTATGGTTGGTGGCGCCTTTATATGGCGTCGATAACGCTGTATATTTGCACAATGCCCAAAACGAGCCAATACGGCCCAAGGGGCCAGTTACAAGGCACCAGTAATGCATTGAATTAGACTGTAATACAACAGCGGGTCGATCGGTCCCTTTGGGCTAAGGATAGCACATATCCGAGCCTGTCAATGCTATTTTCCTGAACTTTACAACCATAAATTTTTTAAGTTTTATCCTGACGCGGATATCACCTTCTGCGCGCCCTGAACTGTCCTCGACATAATTGAATCCTTCCATGATTGCGCCATCAAGAGGACTGCGCAATTCTTCACCTGCTATCACGATGATTGTTGTTCTTTTTTTTTCATTCTACGGGTACCGTTTCTTCAAGTTTCGAAACCCCCAAAGGTCGTATTGGAATTGGGAGAAGGAAGCAGTAAAGCTCACCTACGATTTTGTCATGTGAAGTTGATATTATTTATACAGGGTGTCCCGAGAGTAACTTTACAGGGTGGGCAAATTTCGATGTTTCAGCACTACAACTTTTAAACCAGATGAGATAGACAAAATCTGATACCCTATTCTCGGTCTCTTTTTCTGAGAAACTAACAAGGGTAGTATTCATTTTTGGCCACCTTCTTTTGTTTTCGAGCGAAAATTGGAAAAAATATCGAAAAACATTTATATTTCCGCTAATACTGATGATATAGAGCTCTGAAATTAAAACATTATACAGGCACTTTTTTACGTAGAATCCAGTGGCGTGCTCGCATTTCCAAAAGGGTTTTTAATTACGAAGCTATGACCCAAAGTTATGTTTTTTCAAATGGGAACACTAGATTTTTGTGTCATTTTCTGAACGCTTAATTTTTCCTGATTTCAAAAAAATATAACATCGTATGATTCGGATCAATATAAATAATAGAAAATGGCCAAAAACCTCTTTTCACCTAAGAGTCTCAATATTTCTTTGGTTTCAACTGTTGAAGAGCACAGAAAAATTGAGCTTTCTATACCAAGAGCAGTGTCCTTCCATCAATCTGATTATTTCTATGCTTTTCACTTATTTTTACAAAATTCTGATGTCTGGATTCGAAATCGACATTTTCATTTCATTCGAAATTTCATCGAATGCTCTCAAATACCTATGGTGAGGCAGCTGTTAGTGAAAGAAACTGTCGAGAGTGGTTTCAACGCTTCAAGAACAGTGATTTTGACGTCAAAGACCAGCACAGAAGGAACAGAGAAGGTTTTCGAAGATGCAGAATTGAAGGCATTACTTGATCAATACTCGTCAAACACAATAAGAATTGGCAGGATAATTAGAAGTGACGCAACAAGCCATTTCAAAACACCTGTAAGTCATGGGAATGATTAAGAAACAAGGAAATTGGGTGCCGTACGAGTTGAAGCCAAGACATGTTGAACGACGTTTGTTTGCTTGTGAACAGCTGCTTGCAAGGCAAAGACAGAAAGAATTTTTGCAACGCATTGTGACTGGAGACGAAAAATGGGTTCATTATGATAATCCGAAGCGCAGAAAGTCATGGGGATATCCCAGCCATGCTTCCACGTCGATGGCCAAACGGAATATTCACGCGTCCAAGATCTTTTTTGGTGAAACCAGCTCGGCGTAGTGTATTATAAGTTATTGAAACCGATTGAAACAATCACAGGCGATCGTTATCGAACACAATTAATGCGTTTGAGCCGAGCATTGAAAGACAAACGGCCGCAATATAACGAGAGACATGATAAAGTGATTTTACAGCATGACAATGGTTGACCCCATGTTGCGAAATTCGTAAAGACATCCTTGAAACGTTGAATTGGGAAGTCCTATCCGTCCGCCGTATTCTCCAGACGTTGCTCCCTCGGACTATCACTTGTTTCAATCAATGGCACACGGACTGGTTTCAGCACTTCGGGTCTTATGAAGAAGTAAAAAGTTGGATCCATTCAAAAGATGAAGAAGAGATGGGAGAAAGTAGTGGACAGCGATGGACAATACTTTGAATCATAAATGTATAACCTTACGATAGAGCTTCCAATTAAAGAAAAACGGCGAAAGCAAAGTTGTACGCCTATGTAGAACACTATGCAATGTCATGTAAATCCAACAGTTTGTCGAAATCGAACACAAAATTGAAAAATTTGAAGCACGAGGATATTTCGACAGCCGATTTTAATTCTATGTTGAAAAAATTCATGGAATTAAACGTCATTTAATGCTGAAATGAATACACTATAATAATTGAAGATTTTTTTCTCGCATCAAATCAGCGAAATGATAATAAATTTCCGTTATCTTCTTCAATTTGAATTCGAACTGTTTCGGAAGGACATCACGTATTTTCTCATCGAAATTCAAGGTTTCCTATCTCGGATTGTCCCAATGTATTCATAATGGAAAAAATTTCTGGAAATTCCGTAATTCCCACAAGATTTCGCGTTCGGTAAGAAGGGGGTGGTGCGGGTGGACGAACACTTGCATATCATCTTAAAGTTTAATTGAGTCTAGGTGCTTGGGGAGAAAACGACCGAGATTGCTTGGAATTCCCTTGAGGACCAGCATGCCTGACACCCTCGCCTCTGTAGCTTCTGTTATCACTTATAGTAGACGCTACTCCGATTCCTTTTCCGCTTTTCTCTAATCAAACAAATTATAAAAGATGGCAAAGTTCATTTGATGTATGCGAAAGTTGCATTATTCAAAATCTGGCACGAGCCTCTACAAAATCTCATCAGCCTGATGCTGATAGAAGATGATGTTGAAATATGCTACTTACTGAAGAATGCATGATGAATTATTTCACCAGAAACATTAATCTTGGTCCGATAATAAAACTTTGGAATCTTTTGAAAAAAGCATTTATGACACGAGCACAAATTCTAACTGTTTCTCGCCTCTGTAGCTTTTGTTATCACTTATAGTAGACTCTACTCCGATTCCTTTTCCGCTTTTCTCTAATCAAACAAATTATAAAAGATGGCAAAGTTCATTTGATGTATACAAAAGTTGCATTATTCAAAATCTGGCACGAGCCTCTACAAAATCTCATCAGCCTGATGCTGATAGAAGATGATGTTGAAATATGCTACTTACTGAAGAATGCATGATGAATTATTTCACCAGAAACATTAATCTTGGTCCGATAATAAAACTTTGGAATCTTTTGAAAAAAGCATTTATGACACGAGCACAAATTCTAACTGTTTCTCGCCTCTGTAGCTTTTGTTATCACTTATAGTAGACTCTACTCCGATTCCTTTTCCGCTTTTCTCTAATCAAACAAATTATAAAAGATGGCAAAGTTCATTTGATGTATACAAAAGTTGCATTATTCAAAATCTGGCACGAGCCTCTACAAAATCTCATCAGCCTGATGCTGATAGAAGATGATGTTGAAATATGCTACTTACTGAAGAATGCATGATGCATTATTTCACCAGAAACATTAATCTTGGTCCGATAATAAAACTTTAGAATCTTTTGAAAAAAGCATTTATGACACGAGCACAAATTCTAACTGTTTCTCGCCTCTGTAGCTTTTGTTATCACTTATAGTAGACTCTACTCCGATTCCTTTTCCGCTTTTCTCTAATCAAACAAATTATAAAAGATGGCAAAGTTCATTTGATGTATGCGAAAGTTGCATTATTCAAAATCTGGCACGAGCCTCTACAAAATCTCATCAACCTGATGCTGATAGAAGATGATGTTGAAATATGCTACTTACTGAAGAATTCGTGATGAATTATTTCACCAGAAACATTAATTTTGGTCCGATAATAAAACTTCAGAATCTTTTGAAAAAAGCATTTATGACACGAGCACAAATTCTAACTGTTTTACACATGGTTTGTTCATCCCACTTATCTCGAAGAATATTCCAAGTTCGAAGAATTCTCGATATAAAATGACTCGAATCAAACCTAGTAACGTCAAGACAAAAAAAAACCAAAAATTATCCATGTTGTTGTAAGTTTTAGCAAACATGTCAAACATGTTGATGTTATAATACTTATTTCCTACATCTAAGTATCCATTATAATTTCATTATATATTTATATTCTTAAAGAACAAAAAACCTGCTGAAGATAATTCTGTTTATACAATAATTTCATCTTATTATCTAGAAAATACATATTCTACAGAATGTATATACACACAACTGGTAGTTGTGTATATGGTACAGCATATGTAATGAGAATTTGAATTATTGATTTTTAAATTACAGTTTTGATTCAAACGACTTTTTCGTATAATAAGGGAGAAGGATTTTTAATGCTGCGTAAGCGCGAACAAGAAACGTTTTGAATATATCAATGGGCACATGTCCGTTGATATAACCTTGTAAAATGGTTGGATAGCCAACTGTTTATAACCAGTAAAAATATCGCAGGAAACCACGTTTATTCACTCGAAGAATTATATCAATTTTGATAGTTGCTTTTAAAGACAGTTTTATCATGAAGTCAACACTTGAATATATAAACAATTGTTTATATATTTGACTATTTCACATAACAAAAATCATTCTGGTTATCTTGCTGATAATTGGTAGAGGTCAGGGATGAAGGAAATCGATTAGATGAAAATTATGTCGACGTTTCGATTCTATTCAAATCATCCTTAATTATCAATAATAGATCAATTCGAAGATCATTAAACTAATATTGTGTATTCTGGTTACATTCTTGATATTCGAAATAGAATGTTTGGTGAGACGTACTCGACCCAAGCTAGTTTTTGGGAGGAGTGCGTTGTTTCTGAGATCTCTGATAGGCGGTCACCCATCTAAGTCCTAATCGTGCTTGGCTTCAGTATTCTAACTTGAACTGGCAATTTCAGCGTGTTATGGGTGACTTTGCTGAACTAGCAAAGAGATATTACAAACAATCCATAATCGCAGATAAATATAAAATAATATCATTCTTTCCCTTCCAGGTTACTCAAAATAACTCCGTATTATAGATCTCCTTCCTTATAACAAATATAACAGAAATTGTAATTTTGTACAAGGTAGTTCACGTCAGCGGGTCATTGAATTTTGTGATTAATTCTCCGAGCGAAATTAATGTGACCCATCAATGCTGAATTATTTTCCAAAGGCTATCCAAATATGTTATCGAAAATACTATCAACATAAAAAAATTATTCACAGGTATGGAAAGCTTTTAATAAAAACCCGTTTCTCCAAAAAAAAAAAATTAGTAGCAAATTCTACCGGTTTACAAAACTAAATGGATTAGAGAGAATTTCTGACCAATTTTCATTTATTTGAACTCTTCTCGTGAATGGAAAATTCGTTGAAAGCTTTTGATATTATGTAGTAATAAATCATCAACGTGTTTACTAGAAAAAAATCAACGAGTTTTATAGATATATGGGTACTGAATGGTTTCAGTGCAAAGTTGAAATAATGACCAATATTAACATTAATAATATATACAAATTACGTATTATTGTTATAAGAAAACTAGTTTCGAAATTAACCGCTGAAAAAATACGTTACACTTATCTGAAACACTTTAGATTTTGAAATCAAAATGACAATGTTGATAATTCAACCGGTAACTTTAATTTCAATGATATAACGTTGAATCAACGTACGTGTAACCATTGGGATGAGAGTGGAAATTTAATCTGATATCTAGTCCTTTACCTAGTTAGAGCGTTTTTAGGAGTATGGCCAATTATTTTGAGTTTGTTGGGTATGTTGTCATCAGTGAATCTTCTGATAAACAAGATTTGCTCTGTTTTCGCTACGTTGAGCGTAATTTTCCATTTTTTATAACAATCTGCGAGATTGTTAATAAGATATTGTATTCAGCAATTTGCTACCGTTATCCACATGGAATGGAAGTAAGTAGTAGTATCATCAACCTGAGAACGTCAGGTGATGGCCGAGGGTTCTGGTAGCTAGTCTTCGAGAGTTTCCTGTTGAAACTACGTTGTGACGCTTATATTCACCTTAATTTTTGTCCTTCTCAATTCCCTAACTATTGGAGCTTGAAAATTTTCATTTTATTCATTCATAAATTTACACAGGATTAATGCTGTAGAACAATTGATTTTTGGAATAGTTTCTGATGCTCTGGACAGCACACGGACGGATTTTAACTTTTCGATTTTCGGGTTAGATACATTCCAAAACGTGAACTGTGAAAATTTCCTCAGAAATGATTCTTTTTCCCCAAACAATTCCAGAACTAATGAAGCTTGATCTTTAAGGCGAAAATATCATTTTCAGCATAATCATAAAATAATATG
Source organism: Harmonia axyridis (assembly GCF_914767665.1). Classification (NCBI taxonomy): domain Eukaryota; kingdom Metazoa; phylum Arthropoda; class Insecta; order Coleoptera; family Coccinellidae; genus Harmonia; species Harmonia axyridis. Next base: position 8,501,302 of record NC_059508.1, read on the forward strand.
CTTGAAATCCCATGATTTTGTGAAGGTCAATAAATTTGTCATGATTTGATTCCATGAATTTTTGTTTTTGAAATTTGGAACGTAAGCTGAGGAAACTTCATGATAGGTTGGAGTATTTTTCTCCAAACGATTCCAATGGCTTATGATTGAAAATAATAAACCAAACAAGGAGAGAAGCCCTGAGGAGCTTTTGAGCGCTTTTTCAAATACATATTCTCATTTAGATCTTGACATTAATATATTACACTCTTCTGAAGTTGAAACCATGTGAACATATGATTACATGTAATTTTGAACAAAATGTAATTCAACTAAGCATGTAATCGAACTTAGAAGAGAAGTCCGTTACCGTTACCTAATGGTAACGCTAGGCGCTAAAGGGTTCAATTTTTTCGAGGAAAAAAAAGAGCATATGAAAATAATAAATGTGTGCCGGGAAGGTTCGATGAAGATCATTATTTATCGGCCCCAAATCAGCAGAGAAGAACTTTCTGCATTGAATCTTATCTTATGAAATCGATTTTTCAATGATATCAACAAATATTTCAAAATTAACACTTTGGCTCATGAACTCCACACTCCACGACGAAAATTTAGTCTTTCTGTCTACTTGAACCTTCGAATTTTCTCATCCACCCTGCAGATAACTGAAAAATCCAAAACAAATCATTGCCTTCTCCAAAATATATTTTGTAGCTCATAGGAGTATTAGAGTAGAAAAACTAAATTATTTTTCATGTGAAGAACGACAGATCCTATAATTTCTTAAAAAATGTTTAATATCGTAATGAAATTTTGCATCAACATTTATTTCACCATTTTGCAGCTGATTTATAAATTTCAATTCGGTTGAATGGGTGTTTTTTTTCTCAATTATTAAAAAACAAATTTTCAGATTGTAATTACACTGATCAACAATTGCTAGGGATCACTTATGAACTTCTCTTCATTTGTATTTTTTTCAAGTTATCTCGTGAATATCTGTACATTATATGTTTTCTAAGGAAAAAGTAAGATGTTTTGAGTTGATTATATCGAAGACTTCCTCACTTCATCGGTTCTTGTTCACAAAATCGATTATTATCTGTAGGCTGTTACAGGTGGAGTGAAAAGCAATGTGGTATTTGTTATTAAATCGTTTTTTTTCTCTCGTTCAAACACATAAGGTGACAATAATTGAAGAAATGAGAACAATATCAGCTTATCAGTCATGCCGAGAAGACATTTGGCACCTGTGCAACTGGACCAAATCATACGGTGGATACAGGAAGGTTTGTCCCAGCGAGAAGTGTCCCGGCGGCTGAATGTTTCGCAAAGTATCGTGAGTCGGGCTTGGAACAGGTTCATCCAAAACGACTCAGTAGCTTATGTTCATGGGGGAGGTCAGCAGCGCAGTACAACAGCTGCCCAAGATCGTCTTTTGATCCTCAATGCTAGGAGAAATCCCACTTACCCGGCGTCGCGGCTCAATAGATCACTGAGAGTTGCAACAGGAGTTCTAATTTCGAAACAGACTGTAAGACGACGACTACATGTTCGTGGTTTGAGAGCACGTAGGAGGGTACAACATCCCCGTTTGAATATTGAACACCGGGTTCATCGACGGCAATGGGCTGAGGAGCACCGCAATTGGACACTTGAAGATTGGAGCCGATGTTTATTTACGGATGAGTCTAGATTTCGTTTGGTCAACTCCGATGGACGTATTCTTGCTTGGAGGGAAAGAGGTCGAAGGTATGCAGAACAGTTTATGGTACCCACAACAGCTTTTGGCGGAGGTTCTATATGTGTATGGGGAGGCATTTGTTTGAACCAACGCACAGAGTTGGTTGTTCTGCAGAACACCACCATGACCAGCCAGAGATATCACGATATGATTATTGAACCCATAATTGTTCCGTTTGCGGCTGCCGTGGGCGAGAATTTCATTTTAATTGACGATAATGACCAGCTCGCTCTCCAGACATGAATTGCATCGAATATGTCTGGTCTGAGATGTCTAGACAATTGTCAACCTTAGAACAACCGATCAATAACCTGGAGGACCTTTCTAACGCTTTACGGGATATTTGGACGAATTTGCCCCAAAATTTTATAAATCGTTTGATCGAAAGTATGCCTCGTAGGGTAGAATGCTTGAGACGAGCTCGTGGGGGACCAACTAGGTACTAGCTTAACCGAAACTTCAGCCTTCTTGTGGTTTCATCATAAAATTTTTATGTTATTCAAACACAGAATTTTGAGTGTTCCTAATAAAGTCTTTTTTTCTCTCCAACATTCCATTTTTTCATTCTTTTCTCAAGTGAACCATATTATCAACTGAAAATACTCTGATATCTGACTAAATTTATAATCTTGGAGCGAATATTTCAGAAATAAATTTAGAACAAGTAAGTGATCCCTATCAATTGTTGAGCAGTGTATAATAACTAAGGAATTATAGGAAAGATTCTGCTTATTAACTCAAAATAGTGAAAGGAACAATCATGCAAATTTAGTGATGATCGTATTAATTCGATAATCGCAACCTAAAAATATTAAATCTGTAGCAGATTCCACTCGACAGGTATCGTACGTTTCGTCTGTCGGGCCAGCTTCATAGACGTGTAGAATTTATTATGACCTCGAATTCTCTTCAGTGAATCGAAATCAATCATTCAAAACTTTTCCCGTCTAAAAGTTCAACAAAGGTTGAACATCCATATAAGTTCATAAGGATCTACCGAAAGCAATACTTGAGAAAGCTTTTGGTCTCGAATTACAAACATAACAAATACTTCCTACTTATTTCGTTGCTTAGTTAATCGACCAAATATCGAATTTGCAACGTCACTGCATGCTGTTAGCGAAAACACTTTAGGTGTTCTGGCTTGGACGTCAGTCTCAAAGGGACCTCATGTCTGTCCCCTACACAGTTCAACACTTTACACGTCTATTTTATATTACTTCTATTCTTTATGGACTTCATTCCGGTATCATCATTAAGGCAATTTCATTATTCAATTCGTTTTGATTTCTCCTGTTTCATACAAACTAATGATGACTGACGCTGATACATCTGTGCCTTTTAAAGAATTTTTTATGATCGACAGACCACATTCACTGTATTGAAGGTCAAGGTGAGAATATTTATCCCAATTAAAGTTATACTTCCAATTGATATGTTGAATTCGAATCAGTTGAGAGCTTTCCATAATGTGTAAGGGATTATCAAAAGAAAATATTTCATATTCAACATAGAGAATTTTGAGTTCCCAGTAATTTTCCCAAAATTTAAAGAAAAATGTGTTGTCATATTCAGAAACTAAGATTACTGAGTAACTGCAGTCACGATTTCCACAAAAGAAAAGGGTTGAATCAATAATGAAAACTTATGCTTCCTTCATTTCTCGTACGGCACTTGATTCTCCAAATTTTCTAGACATCAGTAATGAACTAATTTTCCATGAGGAATAACTGATGATATACAAAGGGAGTCAATAGTGCTCGATCGGTCGATATTTTTTGGAAATTTTGGATCAGAAGACACATTTTGAGGGATTTGACAGTACTCAGCGCTAGGGATTCATCAAACCAAGTAGCTTGACATTTAAACCAACTACTCGACTTGAAAATCAAGCTCGTGAAAAATTACATTCTTGAGCTTAACTTGACTTGATTTTTAGATATTTATTGCTTGAATTGATATCGATCTACTATGAAGTAGCTTAAGTAATATGAATTATTTGAGCTTCATATGTGCACGCGTCGGACGGCATATATTTCTGCAATCTCGTGCGCGCATAGACTGAATAAGGCGAGCGCCGAGAGACTGAAGCATTCGCCAGTGTGACATTATTAGCAATTTTCTTACATTTCTATGAAATCTATTGGTAGATTCTGGTAGTTTCAGAAACATCCAAACAAAGAATTTTTTATCAACGCCAGCATCTTCAGCTCCTGTTGAAAGACAATTTTTCAGAGCTGTAAGAGCATTTACAAAAACCCGCAATAGGTTAGGCGACAAATCTATAAAATGCCTCATGTGTCTTAGGTCCTGGATGGAAAATTATGAAATCAAACAAAGCCCAGAGATTTATCAATATTAAGAAACTTCATTTTTTTATTATTTTTTATTTTGTTATGATTTAGTGATTTATTTCATGTTTCTATTTCAAAAAAATTAATTTTTTTCGGTTCTTCTATACAATAAGTAAAATAAATAAAAGTGTTTTTCGCAAAAATTTTTCTCATTTCATCATTTTTTTATTGACGTGACACTCAATAAATCTGCTAAAAATCAATTACCTTGATATGATTCAAGTCCTTGATAAATAAATACTTGACTTGACTTGAGATTGAAAAACTAATACTCGACTTGAAATCAAGTCAAGCTCAAGCCAATTAGCTCGAAAATCAAGCCAAGTCGTGAATCGCATAAGCTTAAATTAGTTTTGACTCTTCAGGCTGGTCCGTAAATTTGCAGAAGACCTGAAAACTTTTCTGGAAGTCAATAAAAAAGCATATAATAATAATAAATAATAAAAAATAAGTTTATTCTGATTTAAATCATTATATCCATGAATAATATAAATGATAAACAGTGGGGTATTTCGAAATCAGAGTTTCATCGAGGAAAATTGTGCATTATGCGACAAGTACTTAATGTCGATACCGTCAAAATTTGAATAATTCCCCTAGCCCAAAATTCCCAAGAGTTATCTATCGATGTAACACTATTGACTCACCCTGTATAATCGTTTCACTTACCGCCGTCAGAGAAGCTCCTCTGTATATCAACTTTGTCCCTCTTTATTGGTGGCGGTGAAGAACTTTGGCTCCTTGTGTGCCTTGTGCAAGCCCTGCACTGTGTTACATTGCTGGCAGCGAAAGTTCCTATTCTCAGGAGTGTTTCGATGTTTTCGTCAGCCCTTGATATACCATCTGCTAACTCGGAATAATCCTCATCTGAAAAGAATAAATATATACTCTTGAATGACTTTTATATCTTCTCAATCGGAACTGCACTGATTTCGACACCTAGGAATGAATATTCCCAATTTGGATCACAATGGCTAGGGAGATATAGGGTTGATCCATAAAAAATTTGTTTTTGAATTGCAGTCAGAAAAAGCTATGGAACCGCTGAGTTAATGCTTATTAAAATGCTGAACATTTCAAGATACGTCCTTTTGCAAACTGCTCGCGTAGATAATTTATTAGTTATTACTTAATTAGCTAGAAGAAGAGCTATAGTGTCGGAAAAGTTTGCTGCCTCAAGAAAATCAACTTAGAGAACTCAATGATGAAAAAGAGATCATACTTCTATGTTTAACACACTGCAAAATAAAAAAGGGTTAAACTAAAAGGGTTAAAGGGATGAGAAGCTTGAGTTAGGAATAAGGTCGAAGAAATGAGAGGTCACCACCAGAGTACCTTCGCAATATAGAAATAAGAAGAACACTTAGAACATTATTCGAGTATTGTATATTCTAGTTCTACCAATTTATAGTGTTGTATGATTTACCAATTTATAATAGAATATATAGATTTAACAAAGAATGTGAAGCATTGTATTTTGGACCATTGTATTTTTCAAAGGAAGCTTCTTTTTTGAACGTACTCAACGTACTAACGGTTTTGTCCATTACTTTTACGATCAGAAGATTTAGGGTTCAGTATTTCGGTTTCAGATCAGCTGGGTTCATGGAACTCTCTGGGTTCCACAGGGGTTTATACTTGGTCCACTGCTTTTCATCATTTGGAAAAGCATCTGTAAAGATGATTTTTGTCAAGCTTTTCCCTCTTAATGTGGATGACTGTAATTTGTTTCTTCGCATAAGGTTAGTCAAGGATTGCTGGGATATTCAGGATAATATCGATGGATTGGCTGTAGAATGGTGACGAATTCAAGTAAATTAATCATTTTTATATAAATCTTCACTCGCATGTGATGGGAATTGGTGGTATCATGGGGCTGAGTGCGGTCCTGAGTGTTCGGAAAATATATAACAGGAATAACTAGGGAATTTCAGTTATCCGAAGGGCAGTAAATGAAAGTGTGTCAGCTGTATTGCCGGTAACTTATATTTCACCTTAATGAATACTCCCTGTATTTAGAAATTCATACAGAGCACGGTATAATACTTAACATTTTACGGGGAAAGAAGAATAAGTTATGACATGGTGCACCTCCAGGGAATATAGCAACTTGGGCAAGTATTCCCTACGGCCCACTGTGCGCAAGGCAGCGTAAAATGAATGTATTCCCGAGGGAAATTGAAGGTTCTTTTCCCATGTGGCTCTGTCTGTTGGCAGTTGTACATCTTTGCCGTTTGAGCAACTCTTTGTTATATCTTTAACACGTTTAAGATATTTCTGTTTGGAACAATTCCTGACTTCAGGTGAGGTGGGCTGGTGGAGTATTTCAACTACTGGATATACGATTTCATGTGAAGAAAATGAACTTTTCCAGAGAGCGCCCGGAATCGGATATTTCGAGAAAAGTTTTGGAATTGTTCTCCGTTTATGAGAAGAAAAAACGGTTATTTCAATATAGAACAATCTGTTCCTCTCATCGATAAACTGGACAATTTTTCAATCAACAGAATATTAGGGATTCTACTAACAAAACATTGAAACTTTTTCTTCGGAATTTTCAGTTTTGAGATGTGCCAAATTGAATAATCGAATGAAGAAGCCTGCAAATTCACTTTGAAGGTGAAAAAAATATATTCAATTTGGAATGTCAGTTATTTTCATTTCAACCCTTCAAAATGTATTTGACTTTCAAGCTGGAAGGATTAATTCGGATTTAACAACCGTTCGAGGATGAAATAATTCAAATCCTACCTGAAAAGTTCACAGTTTACGTTCTATTCTATTCTACGTAAGTAGAATCCATAAATCCGTCCGTTTGCAGTCCAGGAGCTCTTCTTGAGAACTATAAAAGCTATTCCCATTATAGCTTGTAGAAAAATCAATTAGCCTTGATCCTCATAGCCTAAGAATACCATCTATAAATTTTGAAGGCAAAACTTCAGGGAATCAAATACTGAAAAATTCATATACTTAAACCTACTAAGAAACATGAAGTTTCAAAATTGTAATATCATGATTATGATAAATACAATATGTTTTTCTGTGGGGACTTAGTTTCAGCTTTATCTTTAAATGATCCCGTCTAAATATTTTAACATTACATCCAAAGTTTATCAACGAAATCTTGCTTGAATAGATTTTTTTTTTCATTTCAGAATTCGATCTTCATTGAAAAATCAGATGATTTGGAATACTCAACATGACATAGGAGGAAATGACATTCTTTTTGATGAAACAGAAGCTGATAAAATTAGTATTTTTTAATTCCTTTTAGTGCAACTTCCTGGTGGTGTTAGAAGGAGATACACCTTCACCAAGTCCCAAAAAAGGGAAGAGGGCGATTTCGCACGCTCATCCTTCGGAGATATATGCACGTTGTAGGTACATACAGGATTATATCATCATACTCAATCATCCTGAAATACGAATTGGTTCTGTGCAAACAGAAATAGCAATTCGTAATTTCCAATGATATTGTGGAAATGCCAAAGTTGTTGCCAGTTTGAAACGCATATCTGTTAGTCAATGTGATTAATGGGAATATCCCAGGGGAATAGAGTTGGTACCCTCGCATGGAACGACAGACGGGTCCTTAGGGAACCTAGCAGCCCGCAGGGTATAAAGTTTTGTACTTTACCACCCATGGAAACATGTTATTTCAGCTACTCTTGCTTGTTACCTTCGTCTGGGAATATTGTAGCTGCCTGGCTTTTCTCTCAGATGAAAGTTGAATTTCTCTTTAATATTCCAATTATTGATCTGTAGATTTGTACTTGTACAGGCTGTGACTCAAGATGTCATCCAATATAGTCGGCAAGAAGTTTATGCTCTTTTCTCTCACATATTGTAATCGAAATATTCACTGTACTTGCATCCAAATAAGGATCAGCATTCTGAGATATTCCTATATCGTGCCATCAAAAACCATGAATTATTGATAACAAGATTCTAAAGGCCAAACCATCTAATGACATGATTTATTTCCATTTCTCAGTTATCCATACTTAAAACCTAACCTAACCAAATTCTTGTCCAATGGATTTTTCAATTAGCGCTTGTACCAGGTTTCGAAAATTATCTACCGTCAGAAGCCACAGTTTACTGACCTACAATTTTTGTCGAAAGCGGTTAACTCACCTTTCAAAATTAGTAGCGAATCCACAGAGAACCTGAATATTTCCATATAGCTTTATATTTTATTGTCGTACAGGCTGTTCAATTCAATACGATATGGAATGTCTTCAAATATATCCTTCGCGATAGTTGTTATATTATGAATTGATTCTTGGTTTCGTTGATAGAAATGAATGGTTATATTATGTTTTTGATAAGATGATAATGGTAGGTATATGAATAACAAACGGAATTATATTACAATTATATCAGTATTATTTCAACTGCAGCTTTGTGAATGGAAGAGTTGTGTGCGTATATTGAAAATAAATCATGACAATGCTTGATACCTAAGGAATTTGGTTATATTAGATGATTCTGTAACATCTAATGTTCTTTTGGAGAAACAATTTGACAATTTATATTTCGAATAATTCTGATAGCTCATCCAAAATTGAATCAGATCTTGTAACGTAAAAGGGTTGTTGGAAACACATATTTTAAAAGTTTGTCTTTAATCTCCCAGAATCCATAATCATGGTTCAAGGGTACATTATCCAGCTACCCTTTCGTTTGATAGTCCCTTTGTGCCTCGGTAACCCCTTGAAGTGGAAAATATTTTGAATCATATTTTCGATACCAGGAAACATTAAAGGATTTCAGTTAATCATGGTCTGGATTAAAACCGAATTGAAATTGGTCTCGAAGTGTGCATTGCCCATTGCTTGCGGCTTTGCTAACAAAGATTTCACGATATGGGCCAAAGAGAATTTACGATGAGTTCGATTTTTACGTGCATTGTGAGTTCGTTTGAAATGGTCTAGAGATTCATTTCTTATCGAGCTTTTGGGGACAAGTCCATTAGATGCAACTATCCTCGTATGGAAAAGTAGTATTTTGATACGAAATTCACTTAGGAACTTTTATTTATTCAAGAAGAAAAATATGAGATATACCATTCGAAAACATTTCTTGTTGGTTCCTTACAGAGAATATCATATTATCTACTAAAAGAGATAATAATATTTTATTAGAGTCATATGAAACTCGAAATATATTCACGTTTCTAAAAGTTTCCCTTGTTTTGAAATTGGAATGCTGCGTTTGAAGAAACGATATAGTATTACATATTCAAACATAAACAATTTGAATTTTATAGGGTGAAATTACATGAATATGAATATTTGAAATTGTTTTAATGGTTTTTAAAAATCAATCTCATTGACCGGAAAATATGTAAGCGTTTTTCGTTCCAAATGATATTCCATACAAACAACGCTAGTTTTTCCAATCTTTAATGACTTTATGTTGATCAAAACGTAAAAAGTACAGATAAAAATGACTTTGCTGTTGAGAAAAATAAAAAATGAACGGCTTCATTTTTCGGATTCAATTCAACTATGGATAGCTGAACCGAATCAAGAAAAACAAGAATTCTCATCTACAGGAGAGGGAAAAATGCAATTAACTGTGAAAACTCAATTAATAAGTGACTGTTTTTCGTATTGAAAATGTCTTATAAGGAATAACATGAAAAATAATTGATGGAACTACTTCAAATGTTTCATATAATACGGTTATCTAATATAGATATTAAATTTTTATATAAAACAAAGGTTCTTTCAAATCATCTTTGGATCAACAAGTGAATATCTTCTGGGAGAATGTTGCAGAAAGTCTAATCGAACACTTGACGCTGAAATGAACACGTGCTTATGCAATGTCGCTCAGATAGTTTCATCCCAATGAGTTTATTCGAAGAATTTTGGAAAATTCAAAATCTGCTTCCACTGAAACATTCTCATGATATTACTTTAAGGAAGAAAAAGTTATATTATATTACCTCCGATACTATAGAGAACTTTAGTGTCTTTAAGATAATCTGGATGTGGAAAATCTGGATCAAAATAAGTTTTTAGATATGCATTGATAATTGTACTGTTTCTTAGTGTTGATTCCAAACATGCCTAAGAAAAAAAATAGAGGCAAATATATTTTTTCTCACAATATAAAACCAAAAAAAACAAAGTTTCGAAAAGTATGCTAAAAAAGAGTTGAACCTAAACAGTATCATTCAGGATGACGGAATAAGAGGTACTGATCAATCTGTAGGAGAAAAAAATAATATACAATACCTCCTAATTTAGCTGGATTGGCCTGTTTTCTTCTTGACATTTTCTTCCCTTGTTATATCCAAATTAAATAAACGTGATCAATTCCAAATCAATTTATTTGAGCTGGCTGTACCAGTTTGGTAGTTCACCTTGCACATGTGATCACGATCATTCACAGAGATGGAGCACGTTAAACCATTGGAGGCGGCGGCAACAATGTAGCCCCTTGTTGGCGGCGTGGTTGGGACTGAACAAGTGTCGAGTCGTACACAGTTGGTTAAAAATAGCGTGCGCAGTGGTTACCCTGAGGGAATAAGGATTCCAGGTGGATGTTTAGTTCCTGAGCCCCTCTGTTATAGCCACAGTGAGATTAATTAGGGATTATACAGGATGTTTGGTCATTTGTTATTTCTTGGCCATTGCAGGTGACGGCTAGAGCTTTCCTGAAAAAAATGGAATTAATAAAGCGCGAAATATCTTCTTGGAGGTAGTCTTCAGCCTGGACAAAAAGTCTTGCTGAGGTAGAGACTTGAAGATGCGATTTTAAAACTGCCAAGTTATTTATATTCTCTCGAAGATTATGGTTGTTTTATGCCAAAATGTGATTGCTCTCTCAACTGAATTTGAAAAGTAGTTGAAGACTCGAGAAAGTTTTTCGCTATGTTCCCGCAAATCAAATTTTAGCTTATCTCAATTCAAAATACTACTACTGAGCTGGGTCTTTGGTTTATTTAATCTTCAAAACGCACGGAAGATCTTTTTGGAGATAGTATCAGCCTGGACAAAGATTCTTGCTGAGGTGAAGACTTGGAGATGCGACATCAAAACTGCCAAGTTATTTCTTCTCTTTCGATGATTATGGTGTTTTTATGCCAAAAAGTGATTGCTTTCTCAACTAAATTTGGAAAGGAGTGAAGGACTCATGAAAGTTTCAAGCTGAATTTTCGCATATCAAATTTTAGCTTATCTCAATTCAAAATAATACTGAGCCCAGAGCTGGTTCTTTGGTTCCATTTAATCTTCAAAACCTTGTGGTCATCTTAGTTTATCGAACAGATTATGTAGAATTCAAATCGTACGTTAATAATGCGGGAATGATCTTCTTAGAAGTAGTCTTCAACCTGGATAAAGAGTTTTGCTGAGGTAAAGACTTGAAGATGCGATTTTAAAACTGCCAAGTTATTTATTCTCTTTCGAAGATTATGGTTGTTTTATGCCAAAAAGTTATTTCTCTCTCAACTGAATTTGACAAGTAGTTGAAGACTCGAGAAAGTTTTGCGCTGTGTTTCCGCAAATCAAATTTTAGCTTATCTCAATTCAAAATACTACTGAGCGAGTTCTTTGGTTCCATTAAATCTTCAAAACTGTGTGATCATCCATTGATTTCTCTCGAAATATACTCGTTTCTTTTCGTATCCATAAAAAGCCTCTTATTGGAACACCTTTAGAAAATTCAAGTAAAATACCAAAAAAAAAAAAAAGATGGAAGTTAGGAGCGTCATGCAACATTGCTTCCGCCGTTCTAGGTAGTCGAAATAAATAGATCGTATATACAATAAGCTTAGGTATCTGTAAACATAACGCCATCGAAATATTAGTCGATTTGTGTCTGCATCATGAAGCTATTCTCGATTAAACATGTCAGTTTACCAGCCAAATTCTCGTAATTTACGGGAGGTATCAATTTTTTGCTTCGATATGAATAAATCTGCGGCTGAGGCTCATCGAATGCTCTCAAATACCTATAGTGAGGCCGCTATTTGTGAAAGAACGTGCCGAGAGTAGTTTCAACGCTTTAAGAATGGTGATTTTGACGTCGAAGACCAGCATGGCGATGGAAGAGAGAAGATTTTCGAAGATGCAGGCCTTACATGATCAAGAGTCGTGTCAAACGCACAAGAATTGGCAGTGGCAGAATTGGGAGTGACGCAACAAGCCATTTCAAAACGCCTAAAAGTCATGGGAATGATTCAGAAACAAGTAAATTGGGTGCCGTAAGAGTTGAAGTCGGAAGATGTTGAAAGGTGTTTGTTTGCTTGTGAACAACTGCTTGCAACGCAAAGACGGAAGAGATTTCTGCATCGCATTGTGACTAGAGACGAAAAATTGGTTCATTATTCAAATTGAATATTAACATGCTCAGTATTTGGTGAGACCAGCTCGGCGTAGTGTATTATGAGTTGTTGAAACCGACTGAAACAATCACAGGCGATCATCATCGAACGTATGCGTTTGAGCCGAGCATTTAAAGACAAACGGCCGCAATACAACGAGAGACATAATAGAGTGATTTTGCAGCATGACAATGCTCGACCCCATGTTGCGAAAGTGGTCAAGACATACTTGGAAACGTTGAAATAGGAAGTCCTATTCCACCCACCGTATTCTCCAGACGTTGCTCCCTCGTATTATCACTTGTTTCGATCAATAGCACACTGCCTGGCTGACCAGCACTCCTGTCTTATGAAGAAGTAAAAAATTGGATCGATCTGTGGATCGCTTCAAAGGATGACCAGTTTATTCAACGTGGGATTCGTACGCTGCCCGAAAGATGGGAGAAAGTAGGGGACAGCGAAGAACAATACTTTGAATCATAAATGTATAACCAGTTTTCAACAATAAAGCCTCGAATTTCGGAAAAAAAAGCGGAAGCAAAGTAGTACGCCTATGTAGTTCACGAGATGCTTTCAGTGAGCATCGAATTTTGAACACCCTGTATTTTTGGGTTTTATATATTTCAAGAGGTGCACTAAGAAAACTTCAAAGGAGAGGTTACAAACATTTTTTTTTCAACAATTCTAAAAAAAAAATGAACCAACGAAAGGATATTCTTATAATTTGGATCCATCTCCATTGAAAAATTTTCAATATCGAAATACATTCATAATAATATAGATATCTCTTCAATAAGTTGCAATACAGAGCTGATGTTCACAATGTTAATATCAGATATAGAAATTTGCTTACATGTCCTCATCATAGAACCTCAACTTTTCAAAGAAGTTTTAGATACAACATCTGTAAATTGTACAATGTTATACCTTATGAATTGAAACAACTTAATGATCACAGATTCAGGAACAAAATCAGAGAATACCTGCTCAGCTCCTCCTGGCTCACCTTCTATCTCCGAGAGGGTAAAAAAGGAAATTATTATTTTTTTTTTCAATTTTTTATGCTCTATTATTGTTTATTTATCAATGTTATTGGATGGATTGCACACAATGTATATATGTATTTAATTTTTTTTCTTTCATGTATCAACAAGGGTTAAGTGGTAGAACACCTATGGGTGAACTTCCCCTTGAGATTTCTATAAAGAAATAAAGGCCTTATTATTATTATTATTATTATTATTATATCCAACATCTTCCTTTGACATCTTCCAAGAACTACAATTGGAAGGAGAGCTCTTCTTACATGATCTATCTGATGCAACATCGTAGTCGACAATCAATAAGCTTAGGTATTTGTTAACATAACGCCATCGAAATATTAGTCGATTTGTGGCTGCATCATAAAGTTATTCTCGATGAAACATGTCAACTAACGAGCCAAATTATCGTAATGTGCGGGAGGTTTTGATTTCATGCTTCAATATGCAGCTGAGGCTCATCGAATGCTCTCAAATACCTATGGTGAGGCAGAATTGAAGGTTGATGGACAATTTTTTGAAGCATAAATGTATAACCAGTTTTTTTTACAATAAAGCCTGGAATTTCGGAAAAAAACGACGGACGCAAAGTTTACGTCTATGTAGTTCCCGAAATGCATCGAGTGCATCGAATTTCCGACATCCTGTATATTTGGCTTTTATATATTTCAAAAGGTGCGCTAAGAAAACTTCAAAGGAGAGGTTACAAACATTTTTCCTCCAACAATTCTAAAAAAAATGAACCAACGAAAGGATATTCCTATAACTTGATGCCATCTTCATTGAAAATCTTCAATATCGAAATACATCCCTAATAATATGGATATCCAACCATTTTCCGCCTTTGACACCTTCCAAGAACTACAATTGCAAGGAAAGCTCTTCTTACATGCTCCATCTGATGCAACACCATATAATAGAAGATGGAAACGAAAATGATGTGTGAAATCTACATAAGAGATTATTGGAAAATATTTTATTGAGTAGTATTTTTTTTTTTAGATAATTACGTCGAATCGTCGGCTTTATAAGACATTATCCGACTGAAAATTCTACAGAAAGCCCCCTAAGTTCAAAGAGGAAGTTAGTTGTGAACTTCACTGAAAGCTTTGTGAAGTTAATAAAATAAAAAAAAATAATATGGATATCCAACAAGTTTGCGCCTTTGACATCTTCCAAGAACTACAATTGAAAGGAAAGCGCTTCTTACATGTTCCATCTGATGCAACACCATAATAATAGAAGATGGAAACGAAAATGATGTGTGAAATCTGCATAAGAGATTATTGGGAAATATCGTATTGTGTATTTTTTTATAGATAATTACGTCGAAATCGACGGCTTTATAAGACCTTATCAGGCTGCAAATTCGACATAAAATCCCTAATTTCAAAGAGGACGTTCGTTGTGAACTGCACTGAAAGCTTTGTGAAGTTAATAAAATAAAAAAAAATAATATGGATATCCAACAAGTTTGCGCCTTTGACATCTTCCAAGAACTACAATTACGTTAATAACGAACGGAAGATCTTCTTGGAGATGGTCCTCAGCCTGGACAAAGAGTCTTGCTGAGGTAAAGACTTGGAGATGAGACATCAAAACTGCCAAAACTTCTTTCGGTGATTATGGTGGTTTTAGGCCCAAAAGTGATTGCTTTCTCAACTAAATTTGGAAAGGAATGAAGGACTCATGAAAGTTTTACGCTGAATTTTCGCATATCAAATTTTAGCTTATCTCAATTCAAAATAATACTGAGCCCAGAGCTGGGTCTTTGGTTCCATTTAATCTTCAAAACCATGTGATCATCTACGTTTATCGAACAGATTATGTAGAATTGAAATCGTACATGAAATGTAGAGTACCTATAAATAAAAAGAGCTCGAAGAAGTGTCAATAATTGATATAGTTTTATGGACACTGAAAATGGCTAACAAGACTTTCTGAATAGGAGAAATATAATTTTGCAATGAATATATGCTGAACGGTTTCTCTCTATTCTTTCAGTTGAAACACGATAATAAATAAATAAATACTTCCAAAGTAGGTTTATTGTTTTACAATGACCTGTTTCTATGATTTAACGAATAGCGTCCTCAAATATATGATTATGTAATTTTTACATTCAGCTAGATAGATCAAACCCTAATATTTTTATTTTTTCATCTGAAGTTCCACTAATTTGTGTTTGATTACCTAGAAGAAGAACAGAAATCTGTAATAATCTAAGTTGAAAACTGTTTCTTAGGTGGTGAGGATGAGGTGGTAGGATCTTTAGTTATGCAGCTGTAAAAAAACAAATATCTATTCTATTCCTATCCCATTTTTTATATGGTAGCTATCTGAAAAGTTTACTTTTTTTATTCTATTTATAGAAGTATCCTTTTTTGCTCTGTGTAAAAAGTTTGCTTTTTCTTGAATCAATACGAAAGTATCGATTCTTCGAATAGTTCCATCACCCTGCTATTTCTGAATTTAATGTTTCCTACCAATATATGTGTAGATTCCTTTTCCATATCCTGACTTGATATTGACAAACTCAGATACTGTAAACTAGGAATTTCTGTTTTAGGAAACTGCAACTGTGAATCAAGGATACCAATAACAAAATAGGAGATTCAAGCAATTGTTGCACAGCTAAAAATTCAGTAGAACTTACGGCAATTTTCTTACTCAGTAGTGATTATTTGTTTTTCTATATTTTCTCATTCCATCTAGTAGATCTTTTAAATGATAATGAATCAGTTTCTTATAATTTAACTGACAGTAAGATGAAAATCAATTTATCTAGTAGCATTTCTTAGCCTTACTTACACTTCATCTTGAAATCCATCGAAATAATCAAACAAGGGGGAATAAAAACTTTTATATGGGAATGGGTTGTTTTGTTGAAAATGATCCATCTAGGTATAAGAAAATCTCTTTATTAAATAGGCATCAAAAATATTAAAAATTCTAACCTAATTAAATGCAACATCAATCTTTAAAATTTCCAGAAATAATTTGAGAACTTTAGGTGCAGTCCCAACTATGATCTTATAAAAGTTAGAATATTCATGGTCGACTATAAGATTTTATTGAATTCTGAAAAATGGAATATTGAGCTTATATTGCAAGGCAAGAACATGCAGCACAAAAAACATGTATTTAAAAGTGTACTAATATATAAATAAATCACGGAAGCGATTGAGTACAAAAAAGCTCTGTGAAATAAAATGATCTAGGAGAACGATACTCCAAAAAAAATGCAATTTGCTGGATTTATAGGATACCCTGAAATCTTTCAATCTCACAATAAATATTCTACTATCACAAATATTCCCTTGTCAATACTGAGCAAATACTGTATCGTTCTATGTATCGAACGATAAAGCATGTTACAAGATAATATTGCCAATTTGTCATGGTGTGTGCATCTTAATACAAAAAACACCAATGATCTAAATCACTCTTGGTTTATTCTGTAGTCTTGGTCATCTCTCGAAATTTATCACCTATTATCCAACGTTGATCAACAATTTCGATAACATATAATAAAATTTGAAAAATACGTTCAAAAAAGGCATCACATTCCACAGCATTTCGTCATAGTTTCGGCAACTTCTGGTCTTCCTCTACTGAAGATGGTAAGAAGTTGTCTGCTCACTCTGCAACGGAATATAAAATACATTAGAAATGTTCAGACAGCTGACGGAGGTTCAGAATTCTTTCCAGGACGATCTTAAAGATTAATCATATTATACTGAACTAGGGATATACTCACTTGGCGCGAATATTAGATTGGTGTTGTATTTCACCATCACAATTCCATCTACTAGTTGACCCTAGAGATCTAAAACAGAACTCTTTGGCTGAATAGGTTTCGACAAAAGGCAATTCCTCAATGTGTTTTTTCTTATTCGACAAGTTCAGAAGGAGTCTCAAATTGTTGAAGAATGAACCATGTCTAACTAATACTAAATGCATGTTACCATCACCCAGATGGCTATAAGGTGCGATTCCGTTGGGACTGTGGCTACAAGCACAACTTATATTGGCACCACTAATCATGAAAAACTTCCCCTTTATAGTTTTCCACTGGGCCTTGACCTTTCCTTCACCAGATTCATTGCTGCAAGTGCTACAATTTTCGAAGCATTTTTCTGAAGGTATTTCGTTTTTTTCAGTTAATATCGCAACTTCCCCTTGATAGCCGTTGTTTGCTAGGAGTTTCTTAAAGCCTGAAAAGGGGAATAATTTTACCTGAATCATCTAAATCGATATATTAGGAAGCCAAGGAATGAAGGAAAAAATTATCACCTATTCAAACCACAATTACCTGAATAGTTATAACGTTGGGGTCCCATCCACCTGTGCCTATCACTATTATATGCTACATCTCCCAAATAACCATAACTAAGTACACTTGCGTAGAGTTTCAAAAGTTGATCCTCATTATAAACAGATACCAAATCCAAACCGACAGAATCTCCAAAAATTATATGAAAAACTGCAGTAGTAGGGTCTGTGGTTCCATGAAGACAGTAAGCTATAGTATCCGTACTACCACCTGAAAAAAATCGAGGTTTTAGAATATAATTGTAACATTTTGTATCCTAACAAGAACACCAACACTCGGAATTGAAAAAATATTTACCTGGAATAATACCAATGGGTAGTCTTGGACTAGGAAGTGGTGTGTTGATATTATCAGCATCAATTCCTTTGTTTCTGCATTCTCTCAAAACGAGACCGTTGAACAGTTCGGAAACTGTTCCATCTCCCCCCACGCACGCCACTGAATCGAACATTTCCAAACTGCCATTTATCAAAAAATCACGTATTTGATCTTTTCTCTGGGAGACGTTCACTGTAACGTCGACACCAGCTATCTCGAAAAGTGGCTTTCCATATCGGGTGTAGATTTGCATGGAATTTTTCCTGCCTCCGAATGGGTTTATGAAGATCAGCAGCTTTTTCGGCCGCTGGGCCATATCTGAAAAAGAGAGATGCGAATCAGTGAGGATCATTTGCTATCGTAGAAGGAAGAGCAATGCTCGAATGAACGGTATAGTACATTACACTCCGCTATGGAGATAGAAGGTGTACAGGGCAGGGACCACTAAAAACCATACTGATAATTCCTTCAGCGATCCCAGGATGAAACACCAAAATTCTCTTAGAGAGTGAGGACCTTAAAAATTGGCTGAGAATGCCTCGCTAAAAGAGTTATGCTAGCTGTGCCTAATGATGATTTAAAAACATAATCCAAACGTTGATTTTTATTAAGGAGGTCTCTAAAATATTCAGTTTACTGCTTTCCAGATATGTAGTAAGTCAAATTTGCACCTATTCAAAGAACTTTATATTCCCAATTGAATGGATTTGGAAAACTTCCTTATATAATAGGAGCCCATTGAAAATCCGATTATCAGGGATTTTTGCGTTTTATTGAACATAATCCATGCAAAATTCTTCAATAATTGAAATAGAAACAACAAATTTTCTATATTGTACAATAAAGTGAGTTTTTATTTCGAGAGTCTGCTACATCATTTCTTACAAGGCAAATAATATAACGATATGAAATTTTTTGGTATTTTCAACTATTGAAGTAGATGAAATCGCAGTCGAATTCCTACTCTCTTGTTTTGGACATATTTTGTAATGAGAATTTTCTGATAGAAATATTACGAAAACATACATGTCAATTCATAAACTTGAAATTCAATCGATAAACTCTTTACGTCTTGAAAAATTGCTATTGCCCCACTCGAAATGAAACATATTATTGGCACAATCCACCCCAGTCATTAAGAATAAGATATTAAAATAGTAAAAATAAGGATATAAACCCAAATTGGATTAGTGTTGCTACGCCACTGATTTCTTCAATATTCATTACCACTTGAAGTAGGCGTTGGCATTACCTATGCCAACGTCTATCTGTAAGTGATAACGAATATTGCATTATGATACGAAAAATTCAACCATAAGCTTAGGCGTTTCGAAAGTTTTAGTGCTTTCAAAGTTTCGGATTTATCGAAACGAAGAGTCAACAGAATATTTGTTGGCTATCAACGTTTGGTCTAAGAGTCACACTCTACAGTATAATGCCGATAATAACTGTTTCTCGAAACACAGCTCTTCAGTTCTTCAAATATCTAAGAAAATTCTGGACCAAGGAATTTATACACTGATCATAACGAAGAAAGAATCACTTATGAAAGTACTCGTAAAATTTTCAATAAATGTTTCCATGATAAAATTTTTTTTTAATTATCACATCTGAGGCTTTATAATTATAGTAATTTTCTTGTGAAAAGCTATGAAAAGTAATGAATGGAATATTTTCTATTTATAGTTTTGATAAGAGCCAGCATAAAAATGGTTTAAGAACTGAAAATAAAAGCGTTTATCGGCTCCTATAATTTTCCTAATTTCTGCACAAGGTCGAGCCGTGCTGCATTAATATTTTGAATAATTTCTAGATCTAGCTTTTTCCTTTTTTTTGTCATATAAATTAATTTCTTCATCATGCTGGCCATGTGCGTTCTTCCATTATCAGGATCAATTCTGGCGAATAGGATAAAAAGCTGTTCCAGAATTTCGTTGATGCATCTCTCTCAGGCAATTATCTGTTGCCGAATAATTAAATAGGCGTACAACTTTGCTTTCGCCGCTTTTCTTCGAAATTCGAGTCTCTATTGTAAAAAACTGGTTATAAATTTATGATTCGAAATATTGCCCATCGCTGGCCACTACTTTAACCTTTTTTTCGGGCAGCATACAAATCCCGCGATGAAAAAACTGGTCATCTTCAACCAGGCCGTGTGCCATTGATCGAAACAAGTGATAGTCCGGGGGAGCAACGTCTTGACCACTTTCGCAACATGGGATTGAGTCGAGCATTGTCATGCTGTAAAATCACTTTATCAGACTTGTAGCTTCACTCCCAATAGTCCTGCCAATTGTTGTTCGGTTCGACAATAGTCTTGATCAAGTAATGGATCCAATTCTGCCTCTTCGAAACCTCCTCTTTCCTACCGCCATGCTGGTCTTCGACATCATAATCACCGTTCTTGAAGCGTTGAAACCACCTTCGTCCAGTTCTTTCAGTAATAGCGTCCTCAGCATAGGTATCTGAGAGCATTCGATGAGCCTCAGCCGCAGATTTCTTCATATTAAAGCAGAAAATTAAAACCTCCCTCAAATGACGAAACGTTTATAGCGGCATAAATTCAATAACAGAATCAAAGTGTGGTTCCAAATGTTCCATATTGTGCCTTTTTATCATGTATAAAACAAACGAAGATAGAATGTTATTGTTTACTTCCATTTATGATGACTGCGTGTCTACTGTTTCAAAGTTTGTACATTATAAATAATATTAATGTAACAGGCTCATTTTTTTATCAGTATATATCATTGTCAGATATTAGTGCGAAGTGTTTAGATTTTGAAAATATTCGCGTTAAAATAGTAAGGAAATGAATAAGCTTTTTTCAACTAAGAACTCATATCCCGTGAGCAATTCATTCGTATACCTACTCGAAAATATTGAAATTAATTCCAATTACAATTTAACACCTTTTGCAGATATTAAAGCTGAGACTCAATTTGTTGATGTATCTTCTTTCACATTCTCATTTATTGCTAACACCATTGTATTTGCTTATGTTTCGCAATTCCACTTTCACAAAACAATGCGTCATTTCACTTTATTGATTTTCGAGAAGCCTGAATGCATTCATTCATCAATAAATCAATGTATTTCATGTGATTAATGGGTTGAGCATCATGTTGTCAAATATACATAAGCCTCGACCTTCCTCGTAAACTAAATTGTTTCAAACTGTAAATATTTCATTTAACACCACGCACGTAGCAACCAGGAAATAGCTCAACTACCATTGAAATTATTTTCGATAGGTAGGATATGTTTCAAATGGGTCTTAGTTAACCAGGTTTTCTTGTGGAAAAACTGATATTCCTCTTCCATCAGAGGAAGTGATTGTCAAGGTTGAAATGGTACAGTAACTGCATGCTAAGTATGTTGAAAGCTGTTATTTCTTCACATACAATTCTGGAATTATGAGGATCTTACGAACGTGATGAAATTAGTTGATAAAATCTGATACAAATGAGAAAATAAATTTAGAAAATGATGATGAATACTTTTCAATTGTTGTATAATTTTGTTAGGACTTATCACGCAAGATTACTTCAATAAAAATAGAAACAGCCCAAACATTTTCCATGAAAACTCTTTGAATAGTGACAATATAGTCATAGCTATTAATTCTTATTAATTGCCTCCTATGATTTTTCTTTCCGTGCTGAACTTTTCCATGTAGAACCAATGATTGAGCAATAAATATGCTTTCGAAGTCTGCATTGTGGTGAATTGTATTCCTCGAAGAGGTTAACGACACTGCAATTTGATGGAATATTGCGGAACCTTATAATGATACATTGGGTCAGACAGTTATTTCAACAGAAATCCAGCAATTTTTCTAAAATAGCGGATTATATACTAACTGACAAAGAAACTGCCAGGAGGAAAATGTTGAAATTTCAATTTTTTTTTTTTGGAAAACAAATAGTATAGCAAAGTTAAATGATTAAATTTGTAGAAAAAAAATCGTGAAGGTTTTTTTATGTAAACAATTTTTGTTACTTAAATATCCCAGTCGTTTTTCAAATTTTACAATAAACCAGCTGTTCGAGGAAATCCAAAGTCGATGTTTAGTTGTTAAAATGCCTAGAGCACGTGTACTCGAAATTTATCGCCAGCTTAGTGAATTTGAGAGGTCGAATTATTGGTCTACGGGAGGCGGGGTTGTCATTTGAGTAATCGCTAACCATACGAAAAGAAATCCAACTACTATTATGAGATGTTTTCAAGCGTGGTTTGATAAGGCCCAAAATCGAAGAAGAGTAGGCACCGGACTTAGAAGGGGTACAAATGAAGTTCAAGAGCGACATCTGAGAGTTAAAGCCATTACAGACCGATTTGCGACAGCTCGATGTTTGGGAGATGAGTGGTTAGGAGAACAAGGCCATCCTGTAACTGTCCGAACGGATAGGGTCTTTTGGACTGCACCATTATCTACCCCATCTTGTGTTACCTCTGACGGTTGAGCATCGCCAGCAATGATTACAGTGGTCCAGCTAACATCAACATCGGAATGTGGAATGGCATCAAGTCGTATTTTCTGATGAATTTCGATTCTCCTTGGGTGCACATGATGGCCGAAGCCGAAGAAGGTTAGACGATGTCGGGGAGAAAGACGTGAACCTCAGTTTGATGTTGAGCGTCATGGGCACCGGACAGTAGGCGTTATGGTATGGGGTGCTATTGCACATGCAAGTAGGTCACCTTAAGTCTTTATTCGAGGTAACATGACAGCTCTGTGTTGCCTTCAAGAAATAGTGGAACCATATATTCTTCCTTACCTTAACCGGCTCGAGAATCTAATATTTCAGCAAGATAATGCCCGACCTCATGTTGCCGCAGTTAGTTTAAACTTTTTCGAAGCGACCCATGTGAATCTTTTGCCATGGCCGCCATGATCCCACGATACTTCGCCCATAGAGCATATTTGGGACATCTTGGGTAGAAGGCTTGGAAATTTACCCCAGCCCCCACGGACTTTGGCGGCTCTGAGGCATGAAGTACATGTAGTTTGGAATAGTAATTCTCAAGAAGAAATAGATCATCTTATTGCATCAATGCCGAGACATGTTGGGGAGTGTATAGATAATCGCGGTAGACAAACACATTATTAACAAATTCATTAAAAAAATTGTGAACCCTTCGTTTTTCCTCCAAATCTCAATTATTCACTCCTTGAAAATCCTTGTTTTACCAAAAAAAAATTTAAATGTAAACAGCTCCTTCTGGATGTTGCAGTTTCTTTGTCAATTAGTGTATATTCGCACAGGTTAGGACCAAAAAAAAAAATAATTCTTTAAATATTTTTGTTCCACAGAAAAGGAAATCTATTGTAATATCCATGCATCCACACCAATAATTTTTTAACGTATGTACTTTTGTTCCCGATTGAAAATTCTAGGAGCCAACAATTTTCTCTAACCTTGGCAGAAATTATAGGCAAAATGTTTCAATTTATGATCGTACTCCTAGAGTATTTCGCATTATCCTGGGTGCAAAGTTCACAGTCTTTCATTAACCTCTAATGTTTTCGGTTATTAAATCCTCATATTTATTTGAAGTTTTTCTAAAAGCGGATGTTCACTAGGAGTATAATTATATGCCTATATCAATGAAATAACTTAATTTCAGTTGAATAGCTGGAATTTTCTCATGAATTTCGAATGTTTTTTTTTATATCAACCTAAACAAAATAGATATGTATGGAACTCAGAGCAGCACAACATAACTGGAATCATATCAATGCTACAGATAGGTACCAATTTGAATTCTACGTACACAAACAACTCCTTTCAGTTCCTTTCACTTACAAGAAAAGTTCTTATCTGACCAGGATAGGAAATTAATTGTTTAGAATTCTATAGAGTTCATTTTCACCTCGAAAAACAATCGTTACATTTTCGTTGATTTTAGTTTAGTTTAGAGTATCGTAAGAATTTTCATCTTTTCGAGCGCTCGTCCCTGAAAAGATCACTCTATCTTTTCGTCGAAATGGCTGCAATTTTTAATTTTTTATCCGAGGAAGGTCTCAAAAAATGAGACTCGACTCACTGATGATTAATCTGTCCATAAAAACTATACGTTAATAGTTAATTTAGCCTACCAACTGCTGCGCTTCAAATTTTAAAAATTTCTATGATGTTAAAAAATATATAACTTTGTTATAAAGAAATATTGAATTCAGTATAATTACTAATTGTATTGATACAGGTTTTCAGATTGCGGTATATATCGTATAATTTTCGAAAAAAAATTATTTATTCTCGGGATCTTCAAAAATTAAATATATAATAGTACAAGAATTAACTGATATTTTCTTTCCGAAACACTAAGGTGCTCAACGTTTGATTGATTTGGATATATCAATTGAAAGCATCTTCAAAGACTTACCTCCAAGTTGTTTTTCCAACGTCTTTATCCATGATGTAACCTGTAGGGGATCAGTATGCTTCAAATTCAGACTTTTATGTTTCCATTTACCACAAGGTTCTCTAAAACCGTAATGTATAGTAAAAGAGTATGGATCCAACTCTGGCTCTTGTGATGGATGACTGCATTTCAAGTAATCAGGTTTTACCGATATGATATTTTCTAGCTTGACGCTCTTCTGCTCTGAAAAAAATTGATGATGCTTAGAAATCAAAATTGAGTTTGTCACATTCTTCATTTCCGCCAAATGTTATTCATAGATGAAAAAATAGACTGAGCGTAAAAGATCCTATTCTCTAGGTTTAGAAATATTCCTTAGTTTATTTTGATTGTTGGAAATTTCCGTCCGTTGATGAAAAATAATAAATAATGAAGACTTCGTCAGTGTTGACATTTTTGGCACAAGGTTTATCCTTCAGACGAAAGGAAATAGCTTGAACCTTTCTACGAGTAGTTTTTGTTTCAACTCATTCGTTTTAACTCACTCATGAAGTACCTATTTAATTCGAGATATCTTAATATTGTCAAAGGTGTTTGGGTAACGTAATTTAGGTAATGCAATTATTATCATACGTCAAAAATGTAGAAACATTAGATTTGGAATCGAAAAATAGATTTTGCAGCTATCTCAGCTTCATATAACTGACAAATGGTAGGTGGTAAAATATTATTACTTCAGGAGAATAAGGTAAAACGTGAATATGGTAAAATTTTACAGGCTCTTTCTGGATAATGAAACAGAATAGCGTACGGTCATATTTTCAATTCAATTTTTAGATTCCGAACAATCGAATGCGAAACTGTGAAAATTTAAAGAGGTTAAATTTTTTTCATTGAACGTCCATAAGGTTTATTAGAAATAATAAACAAAAATGAGTCAGAGCTTCACTATATCACAGGAGTATCATTGGGAACGACACGTATAATTGTCAACACCGTTGAACCTCAAAAAAGCAAATACATATACATAATCCAAAGTGAGGATTGCGCAAATATAATAAATTATGAGCAATTTTAATTTATTGTAAATATGAAAATTGCTTAAACTCGGTGTTCAGATAATGCTCATGCCTACCTAAATGGCATTATTTTTTGAAATTGGAATTTGCTTACTTTCACTCTTACAACACTAGTTCTGTTTTCCGTGAAGTATGGAATATTTCTACGTGGAAATTTTACCGGAAAGTAAAAAAATCCCCTAATACCTGATTGATTCACTATCAATATCAAAGGAATATTGATAACAGAATGAGATGAATGAAGCCGTTTCAATAATCGTTTCAGCGGTTTCAGTCTATTCAAGATATTATGCACATTTATATCACATTATAAAATGATACAGAGTGAATCATTGGATTTTCATGTAAATTATTTTCTGATCGGTTTTACAGAGTGAAGGATGACCTAGAATTTCAATTGAACTCTTCAGAATACGTTGTATATCATTCTTACAGTCAGAAATTAATTTTTCGACGGAATATTCGTATACCTAATGATAATATAAAAACTCGCGAAATGTTCAATGAATATTATGTTATTCATTCCCCCAAAGGAGAAAATACATTCATTTTCAATTGAATGATTACTGATTACAAAAAAGAATAGTTTATTTCAAATTCGGATGATCTCAATTTAAAATCCAACCGCTATCTTTCCTTTTTTATCTCAAATTTCAGGAAATCACTCGATTCAACCAATTCGAATTTTGTCATGCAAGATAAACCATTGGAATATCATGAAATAAAACTGAAATGTCATGCATGAAATATTGACCTTTTTTTTTGCAACACCGTCATTTTATTATTATAATCATAGTATCAACGAAAGTAATAATAAGTACCTAATCGATATAATAGCTTCAAAATTACAGTCCGTAAAAATTAAATTCATTAAATAAAAAGGTTATATTCATGATAAGGAAATGTTTGAAATTGTCGTAGAACTTTGAAATTATTATTTTCGTGAGTTTTGAAAATGCCGTAAAAAATAGTTCTAATTCGGCAAATGGTATATTAGCAATAATTATAACTAAAATTAACAATTCCAATGCCAGACGAAGAATAGGTATACTGGAAAAAATTTATCAGCAATAAACCACATAAATTTCAAAACATTCTGGAATGACAGATATCTATTGACACATATCCCGTGAGTTCCATGTTTAAATTCAATTCATTTTAGAAAAAAATTAACAAAACCTACATATAAATAAGTTATTGCCTTCATATGTTATGACTTCGCTTCTATGAGAAATAAATGCATATAAATGAATTGTTGGTAAAACCATGTTATTTCGAAAACAGGTTTTTATTCCTATGAAACTACATTCAAATTTAGAATGAAATTAACCTTTGAACAATGTGGGAAAAATCCATCATAGAAATCGAGGATACTTTATATCGAAAACATTCGCGCCAAGAGGTTTCTGTTTATTATTTCAAACAGTATGCTGAAGAAAATTGAATTGAATCTTATTCATGAAAGTGTAGAATTGTTGCTAATATGATATTTTCAACCTAAAATATTTTCCTCGTAGTTTTTGAGTTATCAAATTTATGATTTCAATAGAGAGAATGGGTTATCTATCAATTATTTTGTGTTGAATACTTATAAATGGAATGAAAATCGTAGACTTGATGGAGTTTATGGAGCTTCGAGTGGAAAGTATCTAATTTCTCAAGATGGAAAGCCAAATTAGATAGGATAGAACAAACAAACAAGTTGATTATGAAACGAGTTCGCAATTTTTTAGGTACCTATTCATTTGAATATTCTAGGTGTTGACTTACCAAAGGGTGGTTTTTCGTAATCCCAAATCAGCACACCTTTGTGAAAAATAACGCGCAATTTTTTCGCAGCGTTCGTGAATGTGGTCAGCAATACAACATCCTCAGTCATTATTGATCGAACGTAATAGTTTCACGAATTAAAATAAATAAACACCCCTAACAGACAACAATACATAACGCTACAAATATTGGAAAAATCAATGACGGTCTATGGAAACATCTATTTTCTATTTTGGAATGTGAAAACTAACAGCTGTTTCAGAACAGATTAGATACGATTGAAAATGCAGAAAAGTAGTAAGACCTGTTATCGGAAAATTCATCTCTGTGCTATTTGGCTTTTTCGTGTTTTTCTTGTCCACATCACTCGAAATAATTGAACGTTATTCCACAAAATACTAATCGCGATGAAACCACAGTCACGAAGCTTCCGAAATTTCGATTTGTTTTGAACTTTTAATTCGGAAATTGTGCTATATTCGCTCTCGATGTGTTTTGTGAGGGGAATAATGCTGGAGCGTTTTCTCCGAACATTATAGCACAGCAGCTGGCTGGATTTGACTGAATGACAAAACCGGCCTTGGGTACATTCTCCGAAGGTAATCAAGATCAACAAATAATAGAGTGCATGGGCAACTTTCGGTTCAGTAGTTTCCAGCTTTCCTCCAGTGAAATCGATGAACAAAGTTCAGGTTTACGATACTAGATGTCGCCATATAACCGAATACTGAACGTGGAAAACGAGAAACATAAATTTGAATTGATAGCAAGTGCGGTGTAATAAGAAAACTGCATAAGAATACACAATGAAAGTTAAATGTGATACCTACTAATTTATAATGTAAAAGCAAAAATTTAATATCCAGAACTTTATATACTTCTTATATTATATAGAATTATTATTAGAATAGTTTCTTGTGACATAAACATGAATCGCAGAGGCTTAAGCATGTACGCGATATACAATTATCATATAAACAATATTACAGTAGCCACATTTAAAATTAAATCTCATTCTGAATAAAAAACTGAATAATGTAGATTTATGCTCCAATATACCGGATGTCCCAAGGTATCGTATACAGGCAATATCTAGATTATTTGACAAGATAATAGAAAAATTAAAAAATTGCTTTGAATAACATTAAAGTACCTTCCCAAAGATGTATAAAAAAGGTTCTTACATTTGTCAACCCTTTGATAGCTACCCCTCACTTCTTATTTTGAGGGAAAATTGTATGTCATTCTATTTGGAATACAACGAAAGCACATGCTCAGTATTTTTTCATTAATAACAACAAAAACATTAACATTTTGTGAACTATGATTTGCAACTAAAATGCCTACCATGCAATTCAAAAAACGAAGAAACATTCAAAGCAAATATTCAAAATAATTTATTATTTTATGAAAGTTTATTGAGTCTGATTTAATGTTAATTCAGTTATTCAATTTGTAGACCGTTTTCTCAATCTGTACAGTATTAGTTATTTTGAATTTTTTTTCTGGTTGGTTATTAATTTTGTCAATATATCATGAAGATATATTATTGTGAAGGAATAGACCCAAAGTTGTCAATTTTTTGATATTTATATTATTTTATAATTTCTCGGTTTAAAAAAAAAAATCATCTACTTCTCATATATGAAGTTTGTACAAACATGGGTGGAGGCATTCCATTTTTATGAGGATAATTGAATAACATAGAAGACGTCACAAAATATTATTGTTTTTGTTATTACTAAAAAATCGTGGTATTCCAAATGGAATGACACGCAATTTTCACTGACGATATACAGGGGGTGCCATTTGAAAATAAAAAGTGAGGGGTAGCTACCAAAGGGCTGTCAAATGTAATAACCTTTTTTTATCATTGGGAAGGTACTTTGATGCAAAGCAATTATCTTGTCAAACAAGCTAGATATTCCTGTATACGATAACTTGGTACACCTGATATTGAATTGAGTATCTCATTCTAAACCAGTGGCGGCACTAGATGGGGACCAGGTGGAGCCTGGACCCGAGCCCCTATAATATTTTGAATTATCGTTTGAGCAAACACAACATGAATTCAACTTAAACTAAATGGTCCTTGAACTCTTGGCCCCCCTTAGAAAATACTGGCTCCTCCTTGCTCCCCTTTTTCTTGAAGTTGTCTCCAATCTGAAAACTAACCAGCTGTGTGGCATATCATGAAAACGTAGAATGGCCTGATACTTCAACAGACTGATATATCTCTTTTTTCAAAAAATCATATCAGTGATTCTATCCTCACGAAATTTTGCATGAAGATTAACTTTGCTATTGTGCAACTGATTACTAGATTTTAGTTCCATTATATCGGATTATTTCAATTATTGAGAAAACAGAAGTTTATGTAGGTATAACTCCTAAACCATCAAACGGATTTTGCTCATACCTAGCATATAAAAGAAACTTGAGACTTCAAGATTCAGTCCAAGTGATAAAACTCACCTTTATTCACGAACTCAACTGCAATATTCGGATCCTGAATCTACTCTGAAAATTTTCATGTCTTCAGCAGTCTATCCCATTCCTTCAGAAAATTATCTTGTACATGACGGATGGACAGAAACATTTTATGAAATGAAAAATAATGGTGAAGAATTATTGAAAAGGTTTAGTTCAACCCCTTCAATCTCAATTGTGGTGACCAAATAATAAGAATTATGAAAATCAATGGTTGTTCGAAAAACCACAAGAATTGATTTAATGCTCAGAATACCAGGAATGAAAGGTACTTTCACACAAGAACACAAAGCCACAGATCAAAATTAATTGACTTCGAGATAGTATACAGATTTATCTTCGATCTTTCGTCTACAGACCGGCTAGAGTAGATGACGCAAAATCAATCAACTACATATATAAATAGGTAAAGTCATTATTGCTGTAGGTAAAATGCATAATAATTTGGTTTGCATTTCTCATGAAAGAAAATATCACCAATATAAGTATCGAGGAAAATTCAATGTTTAATGTATGTAGAGAATCACAACCTACCTACGTAACACCATTATTGCTGTAGGTAAATTACATAATTATCTAGTTTGCATTCATCACCGAAGAAAGAAGTTTCCAATGCAATCAAAAAGGAAAATTCTAAATTTACTGTAAAAGGGCATAGATCTAGTAGGTACCGTGTGAATTAGAGGCTAAACTTCAGTAAAGGAAATTAAAAAAATACTCAACATTATCATACAAGCTGGAAACATGCTTACAGCAATATAAATTGAATCGACCAAACCTCCAGATTGAGATTCTCAAACTTCAATTGAAACTCTCTCTTGAGACGTGTTGTTAGAAGCACCATCGATAATGTCATAAGTTATTGTGTTCTATATATACAACCGTCATAAATATCAAATATTGCGTATCCTTCCAATCTAGGACCTCGAATTTTACAGTGCCTCATGTTGAGTTCTATTCTTTTGTCGGTAAAATTAACTATAAAAATGTTTATTCAAATCGGACGAGGTATGTTGCAACTGAAGAACAAAATTATAACAGTGAAAATACCTGCTTCATTATACAACCAATCCCAATAGGTTAACTATTTATCCCATGATACATTTCCGGCTTCTACAAGAGGACCAATGATGGACTTGTAGTTCCGTGAACAACCTAATGGTTTCTAGAAACAATTATATATATATATGTGTATAACCGAAAAGTAGCTGCAGGCATCTTCAGACGCGAATCACTCTTGGAAACCTGAATAGACTTGTGATTATCGTCAGCTTAGAGAATTCCGCATAGCACCAGAGAGCGCGAAAACGCGACATCATTTATGGAAATCGATGGTCATTAATGCTCATCATCATTCAGAATTTCGACATTACATAAATTCCTTGTGTTTTATTCGAAATAATTTTTTTTCTTTTTGCAGTCATAACAGGTAACTTTCTTACAGTCTTGATCAAGAGGGGAATATCAAGTTATGGGAGACCAATATTTCCAGTATGATATACAGGTCGTTCTATTATGACTCATCAGAAAAAAAATTGAGAAATAGGTACATACTCACCTGCTGAAGTTGTTTCATTTTACTTTTTCGCTGGTGGCTAAAGAATATGTGCGGATTGATTATTCAGAAAGAACATGTAACGGAATGGCCTAGAAGATGTAACAAGATTCAAAGTTTCGTGTTTACTCATATATTTGGGAAATATACCGGGTGGCCACATAAAACAGTCCATACGAATATTTTGTTATGTGTTACTCGATTCGTATTGCCATTTAAGATATTTTGGGGCGTTCCTCCTTTTTGAGTAAGGCCTTCGATAATGTTTTTCACAAAAGATTGAATGCGAAACTAAAAAAATTTGGTATACGTGGAAAAACTTTAAACTGGACAAAAAGGTATTATAACACAACTAAAGAAAGCAATTTATCACAATTTATCGTCTTTACAAAATAGCCTGAGTGTTTTAACAGGCCAATTGGAAAGTCCTCAGTCTACCATAATAAAACACATTTTTTTGGCAAAATTCGATTTTATTATTCAACAAAGTTGCCTTCGAGTCCGATACAGCGATTATAGCGATCTTCTAACTTTTCAATACCATTTTTGCAGTACGATTTGTCTTTCGCTTCAAAATAGGCCTCAGTTTCGGCCATTTCTTCTTCATTGGCGCTAAATTTCTTTCCAGCGAGCATTCTTTTGAGGACTGAGAACAGGAAAAAATCGCTAGGTGCCAGATCTGGCGAATATAAAGAATGCAGAAGCAATTCGAAGCCCAATTCATGCAATTTTGCCATTGTTTTCATTGATTTGTGACACGGCGCATTGTCTCGATGGAACAGCACCTTTTTTTCTTCAAATGGGGCCGTTTTAAACGATTTCATCCATCAAACGATCCAATAACGTTATATGATAATCGCTGTTGATCTTCTGGACCTTTTGGAGGTAATCAATGAATATTTTACCTTGCGCATACCAAAATACTGATCTATAATCTTGCCAGCTGACTGTTGTGCCTTTCCTCGCTTTGGATTCGGTTCATCGTGTGCAGTCCACTCGGATGACTGTCGATTGGACTCCGATGTGAAATGATGTGTCATCCATTGTCACATATCGACACAAAAATTCAGGTTTATTGCACTTAAACAGCTTCAAACACTGCTCAGAATCATTAACACGTTGTTGCTTTTGATCGTTTGTGAGCTCGCGCGGCACCTATTTCGCACACAGCTTTCTCATGTACATATATTCGTGAATGATATGATGTACACGTTCAGATGAAATCTTCACAATGTCTGCTATCTCAATCAACTTCACTTTACGGTCATTCAAAATTATTTCGTAAACTTTCTTGATTTTTTCGTCGGTGACAGCCTCTTTTGGGCTTCCACTGCGTTAGCCGTCTTCGGTGCTGATGGTTGATTTTTCTGGTGCAGACCCCGGAAACACTTCATCAGGCCAAGATTTTGCTTCAACTGTATTTTTTCCCTTCAAAAAGCAATATTTCATCAGCACACGGAATTTTTTGTTTCCATCTTTTTTCAAATAACAAAAGAAGCTGCACTCACAACGCAATATCTCACAAATTAATGGTCGGACTGCTGTCAATTTTTGGCACGTATCGTTTGAAGGTTGATACTAACTAAAAATCATATGGAGTTAATACTAGCACTGCCATCTGTGCATCAGGCCGGGGACTTTTCAATTGGCCTAATATAGAACATGTAACGGAATGGCCCACGATTCAAAGTTCCCTGTTTACTCCTATATTTGGAAAATATACCGGGTGACCACATAAAACAGTCCATACGAATATTTCGCTATGTGTTACTCGACCCGTAGGCCGTATTGCCATTTAAGATACTTTGAGGGTTGCTCCTTTTTGTGATTTGAGTATGGCCTTTGATATGGTCACGAAAGATTGATTGCGAAACTAAAGAAATTCGGTATACTGGATAAAGAGGTATTTCAACAAAGGAAAGCAATTGATCACAGTGAAAAATTCAAATCGTGAGTCCATAAACTCGGATTTCCTTACAGATGAAGAAGGGGTACCCCAGGGTTCTATTTTAGGACCAGTACTTTTATTCTCTATATGAACGATTTCGCAGGAAAAATTGATTTCGAACTCTTTTTATATGCTGATGATAGTAGGTAAACTAGTTCCTCTTTAGAAAATAGCCAGAGTGTTCTATGTGACTGGTTTCATATGAATGCATCGCATCTCAATTTGAATAAAACCAAATATAATTTGGTACTCCACAACTATAATAAGACCTTTGATATGAAATTGGAGATGTCATTAACTTTTTTGCTGATCAGAAATATAGAAGATGTTTGAACGCTGGAACAGTTAGTTCGATTATTTCTCGAGAAGTTAAATAGCTTTAACACTGGGAGAGGCATCCCAAAAGGCTACACCATGTCGTTTGGGGTGCATCTCCCAGCGTTGAAGCAGTTTTTGTTAAACCATCTTTTAAAACTCTGAATATCCTTTCTTTACAGTCAGTTTCCATTTTGTATTCAAACATATAGCTCATAACCCAAACTCTATAGTCGCTGGTCGTCTTTACCCACTCATAATTATTTCATAATTCTTGCATTTAGATTTAGGTTAGGACGACCACATATGTTTTTGTGAATTGAGTTCCGAAATGAAGAACTCGTATAATAAACTTCTTTTTTTCAAAAAGGTTGAGATCACTTTTAGTTGCTGGATCTTTCTATAGCTTATCAGAATTTTTGCAATGAGGTGTTCTTTTAAGAATTTCTATATAATTCATTGGACTTTTTCACAATGTATTGTAAACATTTAATGGAAATAAAGATATAATTCTTATTAAATGAAACACATCCGCTACTTAAAAAATTTATTCATTCTCTCATAATAAAATATAAATAAATCAGTACCATGCATAAAAAATGACTCTCTATTAGTATAAATAGAACTTACAAATGAACATCTCCTATTTTCGAAGCTGAATTGAGAGATATGTATTCAGGAAGATTTATAATACACGCTATCCACTTTGAGAAAAATACCGTTCGATCTTGCAATCAGTTGCATTTGAATTTTTTTTTGCTAGATCGTTAAAGGAGCCCTTTGTTTACGTACAGGAGTTTCTTACGAAATTTCCAACCGAATGAATGACGTGCCATTCAAAAATTAAACATGTGACCAGAGCAAAAATACACATGCGTATACTAAAGGGGATCGAAAATAGATCTGAGTGATGGAGTCGAAAAGGTTTATTGCTGTACATCTTCGTAGGTATAAATTGAAGTTGGAATGTTGAGAATATTTCACCTTGACTTAGGCCGCCAAAGAGCTTATTCAGTAACCGGCTTATTGACACCAAAATATCTAAAGGAAACTCCTTTCATGAATTCAACCCGTTTCAAGTATGCGAACTAAAATTTGTACTGTGTTAGTCTTTGTGTTTGAAGCTGCCGTTTAGAGGTGGAAAATGTTTCTATAAGATACTGCCACCATTCAAAAAATCACTAATTCAATCTTCGCTTTATTATAATTTTCTAATATTTGTTCCTAATGTAATTTAACATTGTCAGTAATCTGATATTTCTAACATTAATTTCGCCTAAGTTTCTCCAGGAATTCTCCCATTTTTCAAATATACCAAACCTAGCGATTCAGTTTTCGATCGCCATAAACAAATTTCATTTCTGTCAATTCATATTTTCCTAAAATGTATCGGTTCACAATTCAACGATTATTCCATAAGTTAACAATTACAATAAAGATTAGTATTTTGATTTGTTGCCAACACATTCCACATTTTATAGACATTTTGTTGCTTCCCACACATAAAAAGCTGTATACTGGTGAGATATTTTCCATTTTGAAAATATCTAAAAAATCTAGGTGTTTTACAAGTTTTGCTATAATTTCATTCTGGAAATGATGAAATAATTATGACCAATTATGTATTGAATTTTCCGAGAAGAACTTTAATCACCTTTGGTTTGTTACATATCGATATTTTCCCACTAGATAGAATAAAACATTGAACAATTTCTGAATTATATGGTAAAGCCATCGAATGATATAACGATATTAATTTCTTGGAAACTGAATATTCTGGTCTCCGGAAAAATCCATGAAATTTTCAACATTATTTCATCATTTCTTACAATACTGCGTAACATAGGACAAAGAGCCCTTGATTGATTCCTCCCATTGATTAAAAATACTTAATTTCCTATAAACTGCGGATAAATCACATGATATTTGATTACTTTGGTGAAGCTTCGACATTTACATTAAATTCTCAATACAAAAAATAGAAATCGTTAACAGATGATCCTATAGTATAATATCACAGTAAAACAGAAAATATAACTTAATAAAATCTAATTTCAACCCGTATATATGAATATGATATGTTTTCAGCTGAAGTTACGAACAAGCACATTCTGTAACTTGCATATTCTCCCATTTCTCCACTATCAGCTTGGAGTTGTTGTAAGGATCCACCCTGATTATCTCCAAGGGTGCCAGCTTGGACGGCGAACAACAAGCCTTTGGGATAGCTCGTCGACTTAGCTGTTTAGCAATTTTCTTATCCATCTGGTGGACCAAAGTTTGTATTCGGGAATGGTTAGTAGCGTAATTGTAATTTGGGGGACATCTGCCTTGACAATAACCTGCTTCATACGATTTAGGCTGAACTATTGACGCCATTTCCGGAAATCTCAAGTCTTTAAAAGTGACGGTCATGTTATGCCTACAACACTTCATTCTATTGTTATTACCACTAGAATATCTGCAATCCGTTCTTCTGGTTTGATCGAATGGCGAGACCGACCTCTTTTTTCTCATTCCATCCCGAAAAACCAAAGCGTTCACAAAAGCTTCACGCACTCGCAAAGAACCCTTACAGTTCAAACATATGAGTTCAAGCCTGAAGTTGATTTTGTCATTAAGCCACCATTGAATTGAATTCGTTAGGTCGAATTCGCACCATTTTGTTTGATTGTGGGAAAGGTACAACGTTTTTTCGTCCACGAATTGTCTCTGCTTAGGACCGAACTTTTCGTAAATGCGCACTTGGACAACTTCAGGATCTGTGACTTGAACAGGATCGATGAGCAATTTGAGCTCACCGCTTTCTACCTCTAGCTCCCCTGAAAGGTTGTTCGACTCCAGGTCGATCATGTTTCTTCTCGAATTGTCCAGGAAGTGATGTCCTGGAAAAAAAAAATCAGTCAGTTGGTTATTGTAATGAGCAAACTACTGTAATCATATAAGAGTGATAACGGTATGTTCCTTAATGTGGCTTAGATTAGAGTGTATATGAATGACCGACTGAATCGTCACGTAAGTAGAACCGACTCACACTCATGAAATAAATAAATTCGTCCTTTCCACAACTCACATCCCAAACCAAAAAATTTTATGATTATTTTTACATGGTGGAAGAACAAACCATGGCGCAACTTTCATCAACGGAGAAAACTTTAGAAATCCAACTTCCAATGCGACAGAGATAAGAAAAAATAATTATAGTAACTGACAAAGAAACTCCAACACCCAAAAGGGGCTGTTTAAATTTTGATTTTTTTTGGTAAAACATAGGTACTATAGCAAGGAGAAAATGATTGAATTTGGAGAAAAATGGTTTTTCATGTAAACAATTTCCGTAACTTAAATATTGCAGTCGTTTTATCAAGTTTTTTAAAATTTACGACAAACCAGCTGTTCGAGGAAATCCAAAGTGGATGTTTATCTTTGGCTGATGAGTGGTTCGGAGAACAAGGCCATCCTGTAACTGTCCGAACGGTTTACCGCCGGATAAGTTCTTTTGGACTGAAGTATTATCGACTCCATCTTATGTTACCTCTAAGGATTGAGCATCGTCAGCAACGATTACAGTTGTGCAGAGAACATCAAAATTGGAATGTGGAATGACATCAGATCGTCTTTTCTGATGAATCTCGATTCTCCTTGGGAGCACATGATGGCCAAAGAAGGGTTAGACGACGTCGGGGAGAAAGACGTGAAACTCAGTTTGATGTTGAGCGACCTGTATACCGGACAGTAGGCGTTATAGTATGGGGTGCTATTGCACATGCAAGTAGGTCTCCTTTAATCTTCATTCGAGGTAACATGACAGCGCTGCGTTACTTTCAAGAAATAATCGAGCCATATGTTCTCCCTCGCCTCAACCGGCTCGAGAATCCAATATTTCAGCAAAATAATGCCCGACCTTATGTTGCCAGAGTTAGTTTCAACTTTTTCGAAATGAACTATGTGAATCTTTTCCCATGGCCGCCCAGATCCCCCGATCTTTCGCCCATAGATCATGTTTGGGACATCATGGGTAGAAAGAAGGCTTGGAAATTTACTCCAGCTCCCACGGATTTTGGCGGCTTTGAGACATGCAGTACAGGTAGTTTGGGATACTATCCCTCAAGAAGAAATAGACCATCTTATTGCATCAATGCCGAGACGTGTTGGGGAATATACATATAGATAATCGCTTTGGATAAACACATTATTAACAAATTCATTGAAAAAAATTGTGAACCCTTCGTACGAACAAAATGTTATGAGATGTTGTCAAGCGTGGTTTGATAATGCCGAAAATCGAAGAAGAGTAGTCAGCGGACGTCGAAGGGGCATGAATGAAGTCTAAGACTCACGGCCATAAGAGACCGATGATGATGGCTGATGTGGTTAGGAGAACAAGGCCATCTTGCAACTGTCCGAACGGTTTACCGCCGGATAAGGTCTTTTGAAGAAATATTTGAGCCATATGTTCTCCCTTACCTTAACCGGCTCGAGAATCCAATATTACAGCAAGATAATACCCGTCCTCATGTTGCCAGAGTTTGTTCAAACTTTACCCCAGCCCCCACGTACTTTGGCGGCTAAGAGACAATGAAGTAAGAAGAAATAGACCATTTTATCACATCAATGCCGAGACGTGTTGGGAAATGTATAGATAATCGCGGTGGACAAACCCATTACTAACAAATTGATTGAAAAAAATTGTAAACCTTTCGTTTTTTCAACGATTTCAATCATTTACTCCTTGCTATACTATCTGTGTCTTACCAAAAAAAAATTAAAATGTAAACAGCTACTTCTGGGTGTTGCAGTTTCTTTGTCAATTAGTATATTTCGGGTGAAAGATAATTGAGCTGATTGCACCTGTTTGCCGTGGTGTTTATCTACCCCACAATTTTTTTTCATTCAATCCATGCTAAGTACATTCATTAAAAAATTTCATGCTTCATATGGTATTGCAGTTAGAATTCTAATCTTTTTCGACTCTGACTCGTTCTCTATTATAGTTCCTTCCTGATTCTGTAGAACGTATATTATGTAGTTCAAATTATGGTCATGTTTACTAAAATGTTTAGGATCTATTTTAATCTACTAGATGAGTACATATAATTAATCAAATCGAGTTCGCAAAGCACGTGTTCCGAAAGTTTGATTTAGTTGTAAACTATGTTAACGTTTGAAATTTATTTGTGGAGATTGCCAGATTGAGATTAATCAATAACTGATGACAGTAAGAATCTAGTGTTTCAATGCAATTGGAAATACCTGCGTTGAACATTCCAGAATATTCTGAATATATGGAATTTATCTTCACCTTCAAAGACGTTCGACCGTATGGATAGAATAATATAATATTACGAATTTTGACCGTTCTTTCAAATTAGGTGTGACTATTTTCGACTGTTTATACTAAAGTATATTTCGGTCAATGAACGTTTGAGGATACATTTTATATTTGTTATTGTTTATGAATGAATGAAGAATGAGGGCATTGGCTATTGAAAATATCTGAAACCGGCAAACTTCTTGGTGCATTCATTCCAATCGAATATTTTCGAGAAATCGTCCTGTCAATATTTGAAGAGTTCAATATTCTTAACATCCATACACCAAGACCCTTGCATCTTCAAAATGCAATCAATTCTTTTTATAATTTCCATCTCTCTCATGTTCTTGTCAAGAACGCTCTACACGTCTGGGTCGATGCAGAATCCATTTTCTTGGTCGGTAAGTTCCTTTATGAAAACAGCTTGAAATCTCTGACCAGTTTTTTTTTGGGGCCGGCCAAAAATACAGACGCAATATTGTTAATTTTGAACGGTTCTCCCTTTCATTCTTGGAAGTTCAAAATGCGTTTCGAAGAAAAGTATTCAATTACAATGTTCACTTCAGATATAATTATGGGTTGCGTATTTTAAAGGATACAAGGGCCAAATATTGGGAGTGGACGTTAAAATTTTATGGAGGTTACA
Organism: Harmonia axyridis; assembly: GCF_914767665.1. Classification (NCBI taxonomy): domain Eukaryota; kingdom Metazoa; phylum Arthropoda; class Insecta; order Coleoptera; family Coccinellidae; genus Harmonia; species Harmonia axyridis. The sequence goes on from NC_059508.1 coordinate 8,540,903, forward strand.
GGATATCCGAGAAATCACCAATTTAAGTTTCCAATAAAATGTTAGGTATAGTTTACATAAGTAATATTAATTGAAAAAATTAGAATAATTATAATAGAAAAAAAATAAATTTGAGGTTTTTATTTGATATTTCGCACCAAATTTCATATTGAATATAGCCAATTCGGATACTTCTGGTGATATTTCTGCTATTGACAGCCATGTGTGTAGATTATTTGATGATTTATGGAAATTTTTATCGTACGAGGGTTACTATTTATGTATTGAGAATACAAAAAATAAACAAGCGATTTTGATGCAAAATATTTTTATTGCTTTTTAAAATAATCGCCTAAAAGAATTATACATTTTTTCCAATCAGAAGATGATAGTTCTAGAACAGGCGTTTTAAGGGCCTCAACCTCATCTTCGGGCAATGAAAAGCGTTATCCACGAAGTTTATTTTAAATTTCAGGGAAGAAGAAGAAGTCATTCGATGTCAAGTCGGGGCTGTAAGGCGGAGGACCCATTAATTTGATTTTTTGTGTCCAAATACTCATTCGTTGCATTTGATGTGTGTGAGCTCTCATTGCAATATTGCAAGATGATTCGTCGTTTTGGGTTTGTTTCTCTCAATTTACCGAAAACTTCAGGCAAACGAATGGTTCCATACCACTCTGAATTAACGGTCTTTTGATTTTCAAGAGCCACAATTGCCACAGGACCATTTTTCGTGAAGAAAGACGCCACCATTTGCTTCTAAACGCTTCAAGAACGAACAACTTTTGTTGGCTTTGCTTCACATTGAAACACCCAAACTGCCTACTGGCCTTTTCTTTCTGGCTCGTATGCATAAATCCACGACTCGACACCTGTAAAGATATTGTACACTGATTTGGATGCACCACAATCGTATTTCGAAATCATTTTACGGCACCAATCGACACGAGCAATTTTTTGAGCGTCATTCAACAAATGTGGAATCCAACTTGCAAAGAGCTACCGAATACATAAATGTTCGTGCAAAATCTTATGTATGCTAGTCATACTAATGCTTGAACATCTCTCAATTTCTTGATATGTCACATGACGATCTTCTCCGATTAGTTTTCGCATAGCATCTATATTTTCCGGCTCAACAACGTATTTTGGACGACCTTCTTTAACTTCGTCTGTGAGCGAACTACATTCAAGTTTGAATTCAGTGTTCAAGCGATATACAGTGGCTTTAAATGGTGCTTCATCGCCAAAAGTTGAATTTTGTTGATATATGCATTTTTCTTATGTTAGACCACGTCGAAAGTCATAATTTTCATAGCTCGAAAATTTTCACGAATTAAATACATATTTTGACAGAGATTCAAATTACTGTAAACAACCAAAATTGTGCTCGAACGTCAAAACGTTATGAGTACTTATAACACAAAAAATGTTAAATTTCACTATGTCAATTTCAGATATCATCCTGGCAATACCAGTGTTGCCAATTCTCAATACATAAATAGTAGCCCTAGTATATGTTCCATTATTAAATCGTCTGTATATATCTTGAACAGAAATAAAAAATCAATCCTAAAAAATTGACATCAGTTCGAATTATTAGAAACTGACGACAGTGATGGACAATCACGCACACCAACCGCTGAAAATCAAATATTCCAACAAACCTATATTATGCTAAATATTTGAATTAATTGAGTTAATGCACTCCTCGAAGGAAATGTCGAGATTCCTTAGAGGACTTTGCTTCCTTCCGTTGATGCCCCTGCGAATTACAGTGAATCAGGTTGTTTTCTGCTCTTGCAACAGGAAGTACGCAGTCATGGGAAATATATTTCTACGCGAATGTATTTTCCGAAAGAGATGCAAAGAGTTCGAAATATCTGGGCCAAAAATAACGACTAATTGGTGTTTTACTTGTATCCTACGATTCAGTTTCACCTAAATGTTGAAACATCTGTGTGTACACACCTTTGAGGCGCCACTGCGGTTGAGATTTATTTAATTTGAAGATCTACGAATAGCTATTAAATTCCAGATATTAGCGTCAACTTTGATGTGCACTCTGATTGAAGTGTAGTAATTGATTCCAGTATTGCTTTTCTGCTTTGTTGATGATTATCTCAATCAATTTACTTGTTAGTTCCCTTTTCATAGAATAATCAGATGTAAATATAAGAAAAAGATGAAACAATAAACTCAAGGCTTAATAGACAAATATAAATATGTGAATCATTAAATAATTAACTGTACGAACACCGAACAGATGGATACATAAATAAATAATGAATTAACGAATTGGTGTACAAATAGAAACGTGAATATCTATTGATGAATCATTAGTTTTTTCTACTATTTATTTATTTTTTGTGTTGGCTACCAGCAGGAGTTCTATGAAGGAATAGGAAGATAATCAAAGAATAGAATATTTATTTATAATACAAGTTGAAGTGCAGAAGGCATTGATATACTTCCTCAAGTTCAAAATTCAAAAACGAACCACGAAGTGGTGAGTTTTCTGAAGACGAACATATAACACATGGCAACAACAAAATTTTTATATTTTTTTTATGCCTGGAAATTAAAGTGTTGATTCAACTATATTTTGGACGCTAAATCTGTGCATGTAATCCGTTTTTCTCTATTAGCTCTACTTTTTCAGATACATCAACTTATCTACCAAGTGGGTTCAATTCTAAAATTAATATATATTTATTAATGTACAATGGTTTTATTGTCAGTCTGTAATTGAGTAAATTCCAGATAAATCTATATATAGTGGAACCATTGCCTATCAGGCACCTGAACTGACCTTTTCAATCCCCTAACTCGGGTAAGTAAGTGAAAAAAATCATACTTCCTCCGTTGCATATAAAGTTGGACAATTTGTAAAGACTCTTGATAAGAATGGGTCATGTTTTGCATATTTAGGGGTAAAAATGCATCAGTTGAGCGCAGAAAAACTCCTGCCTTCATAAATTCAATGAATCAAGTTGAACGAGAAGCTTGGACCTCATTTGTTGCAGTTGTAGAAAATTTTCTAGGCAAACATAAAGCTCAAAACTATGTTGAAATGGTTAACAACATGCATAATAGTTTCAAATCCTCAAGGTGCAATATGATTATAAAAATGCACTATTTAAGAACAGCCACTTAGACCGTTTTCCAGAAAATTTAGGAAGCATGAGTGAGAAACAAGGTCGAAGATTCCACCAAAATATTAAAGTTATGGAGGACCGCTACCAAGGAAGATGGGACATGCACATGATGGCATATTACTGCTGGAGTTTGAAAAGGGACTGTTTGAAAAAACATCCAAGAATGCGCGGAAAAGAAGCTTTCGAATTGTTGAGTAGCTATTTTATTTCTAATTTTTTTTTATTTTTTTGTTTGTAAGTACGACATTATATTGTATTTCGTATAACTAAAATAAAAATTTTGTATCTACTTGTGTTAACTACACTTACGGATTTGAGTTAAAATAATGTAACTTATATTCTTCTAAAATTGAATATTTTAAAAATTTGAGCTCCTATAGGTAGAAATGAATACGTTATTTGAATTCTGAACATAAAAATATAACCATGTGTGAATCTGAGATACTCTCACACGATTTTGTTCCACAAGGTATGGCAGAATGAACGGATTTACCACGTAATTAGAGAAATCAATTTATCATATCTCACTTTTTACATAATTTTCACTTATCATAAAACTATAACTAATAAAGGTGGAAAAGCAAAGTAAATAAACTGAAATAGTATTAACTCAAAGTTTCTATAGAATGAAAAAGTGGATATATGGTAGCCTGAAAAAGGCTGTAAATATCTTTGAATTCTATTTTGAAAAATTACTCTTATAGAAGTTCAAGAGTAAAATGACTTCTAATTGAAAAAAAACTACTGGACACCTCAAAACAAAATGCCTCCATAAGAAAAGCGACGTTGAAGGAGGGGAGCAAGAGAGCAAAAGGAAGTCATACTATATTATCAGTTAAATGAATATTTCGAAGTTACAGTGGACTTAGTAGTGTTTGTTTCGATAACGATTTAACTTTTCAGTAACATTCAGTTTCTGACTGTGGAAACAACGTTGTCAAAACGGCGTTGAAAACAAATGTAGATTCCTTGGTTGAGAGAATAGTGTATTTGCTCAGATAGGGATGAAGTGGGCTTCAGCTCGTGGCAGAGGAGTGATAGCTGGCCACCAAATTATGAAAGGTCCACTTTCGAAAACATATATTTCACAAAATAAAAATAGTCAATTCGCCCACACTTCCCGCATCAGTCGAGCTAAATACAGATGGATGCCGATTTGTAAACACAGCAGAACTCCTCAATTGAAATCAGTGGTGTACTTTTTCAATGTTCACCAACCACGTAAATACGTACAGATGTTCTAGAAGATGCACGTTTTGTTTGCATTCCAATCGATTCTTGGTGCAAAATGAATGTGTTGAATGGTCAGGTAAGTAGGTGGTCAGTGTATATACAAATCGAAGTTCACCAGTAACATCAGGGGGCAAACATGTTCCATTTTTAAACATTCGCGTAATTTTGAATAGGATAAAGATAGAGGACAGGATACAAAAATAGTTTTATTCTTGATTGCGAATCGCTAAATATAGAACGACTGTTTTTGGTTATTCTTGGGATGGACAGAAGAAAGATTAAACATCTTATTAGATATTCGTCAAAATACTCGGTGTAGATTGATTTATCGCAGAAGCTGAAGGAGTTAGTTGTGAAGAATACGGGGAATCGAGAATCTTCTGATATATACTTTTTATTGAAATAATAATATATGTTTGAATAAATGGATCATTGCCAGAAGTATATATGTCCATTAATTTTTTTGGTCATCTGCCAGTATATTACGCAAAAAACCAAACAATTTGGATTCTCAGCATACTATTGAATCATTTAATAAATGACCCAGTTAATCCGACATTTTAATATCCACATTAATTTCGATATATTTAATACATAGTAAAAGAATGTGATACAAGATTGTTTGTAGACATGTCCTGACTATAAAATGTTCTAGTCGAACATGCCTCACATGAAATTGCTTTGGGAATTTCGGAACCAATTTGGCGCCAAGTTAGATTAGCCTAGAAGTTTTAATTGACGAAATTTTTAATTCTCTTCTTTTTAACTCCACAAGGACTGAAAATCAGTGCAGGACGAAAACAACCTCTGAAATAATCCATTAAGCATTTCACAACACAAATCCATATGTGGAAGATATTGCTGTCTTCTGTTTTAATAATCTACCTTGAAGTTGTAATAAATTTTTCTAAATGTCAATATTAATGATAGCCTCCTTGTTGTTGAAATTTGACACGGCCTACGCAGATATTTGATTCTTCATTAATACTAGATTCTCATTATTTCGTCTTCCAAATTCAACAGTATTGTAAATAGCAAAACCCAATAGAAGAGCTCCTTTTCATATCTTATTATTATACATACATTCATATTTTTCATCAGAATTTTTGAAAATTCTAGGCTTTTAGTCGTGGTGGACTTGTTTTTTCATCTACATAACATACATTATTAGTGTTCGCCTGAATTTTTCTATTTTTATTGAAAATAGAAATGAATTAAATATTTCATTTCGAATTTCAATAAAAAAACGCCTGTCATCGAGTGGTTACTAAGGTTGAAGAACTTAACACTCTCATCTGTGGAATCTTTACTTATATTTGAGGCCATTTCGACAACAATGTCGTCATCAGATACTAAAAGTTAGTAACTGAAAAGATATTTTGTTTCATATAAAGAGAAGTCATCATCAGCTTCCATTGATTCCATCTTTTGGCACTTTAAAACTAGCAAGCTAGTACTTCAAATCTTCAAATGATATGTTGAGTGGAATTTCATGAAATAAAATACAATTTTTTCCAGTTAATTTGAATTTCATTTTTTATTAGCTCAACGAATTTTTTTTTGCCAATGAGGTTGGGGACCTTAATGAGTTAAATTTATCGACCACCACTTGACAATATCTAGGTTTTATAATAAATTCTGATATTGGAAACGATGTATAAATTTTGGGTAGACAATAAAGTTTAGGTATATTGTGATTTTTAATTTTTAGTTTCAAATGTTCAAAGAATATTATTCTTCATCGAATAAATGATTGCATTTTATCTGATTTAAGATGAGAACATGTTCACGTCTATCCTTTTAATTTTATTCAAGGCGAGGAGAAAAGTTCTGAGAGCACTGCATTTTGTTCTTGTTGCCGTCAGCTAAAGTAGCAATCTTAATTTCATCAATAAATGTACCAAAATTATAATTTAGGGACATACAGTATATAATAGTCTATACAGGGTGTCTGGTGAGGAATGGGACAACGTTTAGGCGGTGATGAGGGATGTCTCAAGGAGTGAGAAAATGCCATTTGAAATCATCTGAGGTACATGGTTCCTGATATACAGGGGGTTTTAGAAAAAATGTGGAAATTTCAAATGACCATAATTCAGGAAATGTGAGAGCTAATCCGATGATTTTTCGTATGAACAATGATAGAGTCTGTACGAATCTGTTTGAACGAAAAATTCTAAATAAAATCAGATCCGGACTCAGAAATTTCAGTTTTTCTGAAATTAGGTAAAAACAACACCCTGTATGCGGTTTTCAATTTTTTTGACTTCAGATTCTGAGAGAGCAGGAAAAATACTTTCGAACTCAACTGTCATCCCGAATGGCACAAATTTTTCCTGCTTTCTATGATCCTTCGAATGTCAATCTTCCGATTTTCGCTCCTTACATATTATTATTTTCTCGACATTTCAGAATAATGAGATCTCAGATAGTTACTCATAAGAAAAGAAGGGTCATAAAAGAATCAAAAATTTCATAAAAATTATCCAAAAAGCGGAAAACAGTTAACATTTGGAAAATTTACGAACTATTTCTGAAGTACTAATTGATGATTCAGTAGGAACAAGATTAATGATTAATTCTTCAAATATTGTTCAAAATGAAAACCGTCAATTTCTTTTCTCTTAGTCGATCTTTCAGATGAGTTTGGATCATTTTTTCCTGTAATATCCAAAGTTTCATTCGTCATGTACATATTTCTATCATTAGTCTTGAATTTAGTTGCCAGTTATGTCAATTCTATTGTGTGCTATCATTTATGATGAGAAAAGATAGAGCATTTAGTTATCTGTCAAACTAGTGATTTAATTGTTGATACAATCTTACTTCAATTTGTTGAAAATCATGCCGCACACATTTTTTAATGAAGAGTATGTTGACATGCTTTTGGTGTATGGTAAATGTGATATGAACAGAAGAGCAGCTGAAAGGGAGTATCGTAGACGTTTTCCCAATCGTCGGGTTCCAAATCACAAAATTTTTGCCCGCCTTGTTGCGCATACGAAACAATATGGTACTTTTCCCAGCAAAACAGTTTCTGAAAGACCACATACAATAGAAGAGAATATCCGTGAAAATATTTTAAAAACTGTGCAAAACGATCCGGGAGTAAGTATCAGACGATTGGCTTCAATTCATGAAGTATCGAAATGGTACGTTTGGAATACTCTGAAGAGTGAAAAATATCACCCATATCACCCTCAAGTTGTCCAGCAGTTGGAACCTGGCGATGAGATCGCACGGCTTCAATTTTCCAGGTGGATAAGAAGTCGTAGAAGAAATGTCCAAAGAATATTATTCACAGATGAAGCTCAATTTACTCGCGATGGAATAAACAATGCTCGAAATAATCATCTTTGGCATCAACAGAATCCTTTCGCTGTCGTACAAAGACAATCACAGAGACGTTTCAGTGTTAATGTGTGGTGCGCAGTTTATGATAATAATTTCATAGGTCCTCATTTTTTCGAAGAAAGACTCACCGGAGAAATTTATAGAGATTTCCTCATGAATGTTCTTCCTAATTTATTAGGGAATATTAATCAGAGAGGACTTATCTTCCAGCATGATGGAGCACCCATTTCTCAATTTTAGTGAGAAATCATTTGAACGAGGTATATCCAAATAGATGGATAGGTCGTGGTGGTCCAAGAGCATGGCCACCTCGGTACCCCGACATGACACCATTATATTATTTCCTTTGGGGACACCTTAAAACTATGGTGTACGGGCGAGAAATGAATACAAGGGAACAATTAATTCAGCGAATAATAGACGCATGTGACGAGATACGAAACAACCCGAATGTGATAAAGAAAGCAGTTTTGAACTTAATGAAAAGAGCAGATAAATGTGTAGAAGTTGGCGGTTTTCATTTCGAACAATATTTGAAGAATTAGTCATTAATTTTCCAAATGTTAACTGTTTTTCGCATTTTTGATAGTTTTTATGAAAGTTTTGATTCGTTTATGATCTTTTTTTTTTACTTATGAGTAACTATCTAAGATCTCATGTTTCTGAAATGTCGAGAAAATAATATGTAAGGAGCGAAAATCGGAAGATTGACATTCGAAGGGTCATAGAAAGGAGGAAAAATTTGTGCCATTCGGGATGACAGTTGAGTTCGAAAGTATTTTTCCTGCTCTCTCAGAATCTGAAGTCAAAAAAAATTGAAAACCGCATACAGGGTGTTGTTTTTACCTAATTTCAGAAAAACTAAAATTTCTGAGTCCGGATCTGATTTTATTTCGAATTTTTCATTCAAACATATTCGTACTCACTCTATCATTGTTCATACGAAAAATCATCGGATTAGCTCTCATATTTCCTAAATTATGGTCATTTGAAATTTCCTCATTTTTTCTAAAATCCCCTGTATATCAGGAACCATATACCTCAGATGATTTCAAATGGCATTTTCTCACTCCTTGAGACATCCCTCATCACCACCTAAACGTTGTCCCATTCCTCACCAGACACCCTGTATACAGATTTTGATTAAGACAAAATCGTTGTCGAAACGGCTTTTTATACAAGTAGAGACTCCGAGTAGTTATCTGAACTTAGAAAGAAATATTTCATACTCATCAAATGGTTATTCAACAGTGCCATTTCATTATTTACTGTTGAACATTAATAGGTACCTCGATTCACCTAACAGTGTAAACCAAATGATATTTTATCATCATGCTTTAATGCTAGATATAAATACTCCTACAATCAAGATAACCGTGTATGGAAAACAAGAATTTACAGATGTGAAGTTGAATTATGAACATTAATTCGCGTCTCATACATACAAAGCTCGCTATCTAAAACAGTATACTAATGAAAGAATTCTGGAAATCATTAGCTGAGTCTTCAGGCTAAGTCTATAGGTCATTGGTGAATTAATAATTTCAACTGAGTATGGAGTGGTAAACAATAACAACACCTTCCCATATTGATATAATACGATCTCTAAATGAATGGAACGAATCATTGGCTAATTGAAAAGTTCCCGGTCTACTATAGTAACACACATTTTTTTGGTAAAATCGATTTTATTATTCAACATAGTTGCCTTCGAGGGCGATACAGCTATTATAGCGATCTTCCAACTTTACGATACCATTTTTGTAGTACGATTTGTTTTCGCTTCAAAATAGGCCTCAGTTGCGGCGATTACTTCTTCATCTAGAGAAGCAATTGGAAGTCCAATTCATACAATTTTGACATTGTTTTCATTGTTATTTGACACGGCGCATTGTCTTGATGAAACAGCACTTTTTTTTCCTTCAAATGGGGCCGTTTTTAAACGGTTTCATTCTTTAAACGATCCAGTAACGCTATATAATAATCGCCGTTGATGGTCTGGCCCTTGAGATAATCAATGACTATTATACCTTGCGCATCCCAGAAACTGATGCCATAACCTTGCCAGCTGACTGTTGTGTTTTTCATTGCTTTGGATTCGGTTCATCGTGTGCAGTCCACTCAGCTGACTGTCGATTGGACTCCGGAATGAAATAATGGAGCCATGTTTCATCCATATCACATATCGACGCAAAAATTCAGGTTTATTGCACTTAAACAGCTTCAAACACTACTCAGAATCATTAACACGTTGTTGCTTTTGATCCATTGTGAGCTCGCGCAGCACCCATTTTGCACACAGCTATCTCATGTACAAATATTCGTTGATGATATGAAGTACACGTTCAGATGATATCTTCACAATGTCTGCTATCTCGATCAACTTCACTTTGTGAAATTTTTCGATTTTTTGTCGGTGACAGCCTCTTTTGGGCGTCCACTGCGTTCGCCGGCTTCGGTGCTCATTTCACCAATCAATGATGGTTGATTTTCCTGATGCAGACCCCGGAAACTCTTCATCAAGCCAAGATTTTGCTCAACTGTATTTTTTCCCTTCAAAAAGCAATATTTTATCAGCACACGAATTTTTTTTTCCATATTTTATCAAATAACTAAAGTAGCTACACTCACAACGCAATATCTTACAAACTAATGGTAGGACTGCTGTCAAATTTTGACACGTATCGTTTGAAGGTTGGTACTAACTAAAAATCATAAATACTAGCACCGTCATCTTTGCATCAGACCAGGGACTTTTCAATTTTTCTAATATGTATTTCGAAAATCTTCGAATTTCATTCTCAAAATTCACGAAGGAGGTTATATCAATGGAATTCTGTAATTATACCTTGCTGATATGCGGAAATTTTTATAATCGAAGATTTTCTCCTTCTGACCATAATCTCCAAATACTGTAATTCATCTTGTCGTCTAAATTAAATTGAATTTTTTTTATAACCCCAACATTCCACTGCGGTAATTCAGTACACTGTAATGTGCTATTAAAGAATATAATACATGACAGCTTCTCGAAGATTGTATATAATTATATCGCGAAATACATAAATTTACATTCCAATATGGTACTGACGAATTCAAAATAATTCTACATGATCTGTCTATAGCATATTCTATACCATATCTTAAATCTACAGCATAGCTTTCATTGAAACCATTCAACTCCTGCAAGGATCTGTTGTTTCTTTTATATGTAGTTATAGAACCACTAGAAGGACAGAAGTTTATAATTGTTTTGCAGTATGGTTTTCAATATCGAAAGAGGGTTGTCATATGGAAGGGATCAATAACTACTTCAACAATAAAAACTGAAGTAGGTTTGAAAACGTTCATGTACCATATGGAGATGTGCATACAATCAGTGTATTAAAAAATATACTACATCAGTAACATCTGCCACTATTCGACAGTGAGTACGCTAAGTTTAGAACATAATTGTGCTATTTGAATTCTCTGAATTTCGGGTAAAGACCCGAAACAGATCAATATTTTTAATGCTCATCTTTTGATAATATGATGTCTTGATTATTGATAAAATATTTTTTGAGTCATAGGTAAACCCAAAAAAAAAATCAACGTGTCCAAGCTTTTTATTTCAGTTACTTAAAAAAACCTTGATCAAAGCCTTATATGCTTAGTGGTGAGCGTTTTGAACAAATTTTCTTCTAATTAAATAACAGTATTTCTTTCAATGTCAATTTAAGAAGACATCAATGAATTCTGACAAAACATTTCTGGCTTACCTGTAGAAAACAGATCCTAAATATTAGTATAATGAAAGTTTTTTTGAATGAGATATTATATGACAAATGAATGTATCACTCCTACATCATTGAGGAAATAACTGTGAGATTTTCCTAAAAGTGAAGAAACTAATAAAAAATATTGACCTACTTCAAGATTTTCTTCTAAATTGAAAAGATTAAAAAAAATGAAGAGGCCAGAAGAAAGAATATCTCTTGCTAGAATCCTGAAGTATTTGATTCCAATTGCAGTCAAAATTTTGTGCATCTCAACGAATATAAATAGCTATTTTGACATTTTATTTACCATTCAAAAAATTGTATGCTATTGATTCCTGAACTCTATCTTTGCTATTTTTTTTTTTGGAATATGTATTTTTATCATACGAAGACGATAAAGACATTATTATCATTTTTTTATTTCAAACTTATACTATTGCCTTTCCCCCGATTAGATTTAAATCAATAAATTTATAAAATTTTTTCAATTTTATCGTGCATGAATCACTTACATACTTACAAAAACCAAAATTCAATTGGTCAATTGCTTTGCCTTTCCCAACTTTTCTCGTAAAATCTACTACACCATTTTATAAGTTTGTTTACAAATTAAAAACACTCTTCCTTTTATTCACTTCAGTCTGAATCCAATTCATTCAATTGAAAAAGCACTTTATAATCGAGGCTGTTTGGGGGACATTTATCTCTTTGCGTTCAAACAAGTGTGAAAATTCCGGACAAGCCCTTTCCCATAGTCAGAAACTAGATTATGAAATGATTAAGGTGATTAGTTTTCCACGAAAAAAATATTTCATTCGAAACGAACGGGAGTTCCAGGAAGAACGTAACGTTTTGGGGAAATAATGATTCAAAAGGTTACGCAAGAAATTCCTAGAATTTATCCCCAATGAAACTAATGGAACATAATAAACCCAGAAAACCAGGCTGATCTAATCAATATCAGACATGAAGAATATGCCGAATTCTCGGTACAATTATCAGCTTTTAGTCGGAGTTTCCTTCTGCTGCTGAAACAAACTGGAACAGCAGTTTCTGTTCCTTCAACCAGAGGTCAGTAGAACACCATAGGAAGAACATAATGAACATTTTCATACATAATATACTGCTTTCAGACGTCCCGTTTTAAACGGGACTGTGTCTTTTTGAGTGATCGTCACAATGTGCGTTATTTTCATATTTTGAGACAGGAATGGTGTTGATGTATCATTATAATTCAAGAATTAAAATTTATTAATCAAAAGAAAATAAACAGAACATCCAAAAAATTAAAAATTAACAATACTTTGCCTAAAGTGGCGTCAAGACACAGTAACAAGGCCTACAAGGTACACACCCGGTTCTTCTAATTTGTACAAGCCTCTGATAGGTCTCACAGAGGGCTAGGAGAGTCGGAATAGAAAACAAAATAAAACATTTCTGTAATAATAAAAGTGTGAATCTGCAGGACAGGCAAACCGTGCATTTGTGACAAACTTGGGGGCGCAAAGTCAGTTAATAAAACAAGGATATTCTTTTTGACACAAAAAAGTATGTAGTTGAATAATCAAATTTCTAAGGGTCAATTTTTTTTTAAATCAAATAGGCGCTCTCAACTATTAGGCCAATTGAAAAAAGATGAAAAAAAAAAAAGAATTTCGTGGGCTGATAAAATATTGCTTTTTGAAGGTAATACATTTGAAGCATCTTGGCTTGATGAAGAGTTTCCGGGGTCTGCACCAGGAAAGTCAACCATCATTGGTTGGTATGCTAAGTTTAAACATGGTGAAATGAGCACCGAAGACGGCGAACGCAGTGGACGCCCAAAAGAGGCTGTCACCGACGAAAAAATTAAAAAAGTTCACAAATAATTTTGAATGACCGTAAAGTGAAATTGATCGAGATAGCAGACATTGTGAAGATAGCATCTGAAAGTGTAAATCATATAATTCACGAATATTATTTGTACATAAGAAATCTGTGTGCTAAATGGGTGCCGCGCAAGCTCACAATCGATCAAAAGCAACAACGTGTTAATGATTCTGAACAGTGTTTGAAGCTGTTCAAGTGCAATAAACTTGAATTTTTGTATCGATATGTGACAATGGATGAAACATGGCTCCATCATTTTACTCCTGAGTCCAATCGACAGTCAGCTTAGTGGACTACACACGATGAACCGAATCCAAAGCGAGGAAATACACAATAGTCAGCCGGCAAGGTTATGGCATTAGTATTCTGGGATGTGTAAGTTATAATATTCATTGATTACCTCCAAAAGGTCCAGAAGATCAACAGCGATTATCATATAACGTTATTGGATCGTTTGATGGATGAAATCGTTGAAAAAACGGCGCCGTGCCACAAATCAATGAAAACAATGGCAAAATTGCATGAAATTGCTTCGAATTATTTCTGCATTCACCGTATCCACCAGATCTGGCCTCCAGCGACTTTTTCCTGTTCTGAGAGCTCAAAAGAATGCTCACTGGAAAGAATTTTAGCGCCAATGAAGAAGTCATCGCCAAAACTGAAGCCTATTTTGAAGCGAAAAACAAATCGTACTATAAAAATGGTATCGAAAAGTTGGAAGATCGCTATAATCGCTGTATCGTCCGCGAAGGCAACTATGTCGAATAATAAAAACGAATTTTGCCAAAAAAAAAATGTGTTTTACTATGATAGACCGGGGACTTTTCAATATGCCTGTTTTAGTTAAGGAAATATAAACAGGTACTTAAGAATTACGTTTCTTTTTGTTTTTTCTACAGACTTATAGAGGGTCGTACTGTTAAACAATTCAGAACATGTTTTGATAAAATCGACAAAAAGTATTTTGTTAAATTCGATAAGGTGATTTTAAGTTGAAGAAAACGATTTCATAAGAAATTGAAAAGATGCCTTAGAGGAATAACAGAGTCTCCTTCAAAGAAAATTCAGATAGTTGAGGCAAAACAGGACGGCAAAATTTTATTTTGCCTAGAATCAAAATGTCTGGCAGAGGCCCTGTGTATGTGTGTTTGTTTTTTGTTCATTGAGAACCTATAATTAACGTGAATGAACCAGTGTTCAAATTAACTATGACCTAAATGGAATTAAATGTACATGAATGGAGAAACAGAAAGAACCATATCTCAAATGCTTCTCAAAAATATTCATAACAATTTTTCAGATTTCTTCCATCCAGTACCTATTGTTGTGAGCAAAGAAACAAAGAATCAATCCTAGGAACACACTAAATGTCGACGTGAACAATATGCATACTTTCCTTGTGTTACAATTTGCGCGCTGCGGTTATGCAATGAGGAAAATGGAAATTTAAAATGATAATAACTCGGCAAGACCTAAAAAATAACTGACATGAGTTAATGAGATAATAAAGTATGGACCGCTTCACACCATTTGATGCTGACCTCGTTCATTCTCTCTCGACATTATAGGTACCTACTTATTTGTGTATTGAATATTCATTGCGAGGAACGATTATTATAAGTACTAAACGAACAAAATGCCTGTTAGATATTTCAGGTATTCATCTGCTATCAATTCCAACAAGGAATTTTATAATTTGTGAAACTGGAATCGAATAATTTTAATGGAAGGCTTTCATTCGATATGGTATTAGTATAATCCAAACACCAAAAAAAAAACTCAAAAATGTTATTAGCATGACATTTGATACAAACATTCATTGGCAAAATATGAAGGAATCGAATTTTTAAAAAACACATGTTTTAATGAATTTTTGTTATACTATTCTTCCCATATCTATGAGATGATAATAGACAATAAAATATATCATTATTATTCAAAGATAAAAGAGGAAATAATACATCATAGTGTAAAATTTATCGATTTTTTTTCCACCTTAAGGTGTTCGTGGGATATATGCCTATTCTGCATATGAAAAACATTCAGCCTAGTAAAACGTGTCGTCTGGTATATACGCATAATCATCGATGACAAAAGATCTCAATCTTATTTGTTTGTTTCTTCTATTCTTCTTGAGATTCTTGGAAACCTCTCGAGTGTTTTCAAATAATGTTGCACTACTGGATGGCTTGACACATCGTGGGTGTTCTTTGGTGTTGAAAACCGCACTGAAAGGTCGATTTTAAAAGGGAAATAAATAATAATTATGGTGAGTGTGTAACTGTCGTATAAGGCTAATGGATTTGTTCGATTGTTTAAATTAAGAAAAGAAGACAAATTTCAATATCCTCTGAAAATTTAAGACACTAACTTTGCGCGTTACTTTAAATTAGAATTGTTTTTTTGAATGATGTATAAGGTTAACTTTATGTGATCATTGAAAATGTTCAAAAAGTTCACGAACAAATATGGAAAAATATCGATTTCTCATATTATGTTTGAAATATTTTTTCTCAAAGAAATTTTACACTTTGCCATATCATTTCCTATCAAAATATCCCAAATCATTGAAAAGAACGGTGAATAAAATTAACTGAAAGATAATTTCACAATGAATATGAAACCATGTCCAATATTAGTCAATCGCATATAAGAAAATAATATTTTCAAAAATTATAACTCGGAAACTATGGAACAAATTCATTTTAAGCTAAACAGACTTTTTTAAGAAATAATCCTGAAACACGTCGATTTTTTATTTTAATTTACCGTATTTTAAAATAATAATCTAATATACAGGGTGAATTACTTTCGAGTAATGACGTCACCGTCATTTTTTCAAATTGAACACCCCCATTTTGTCTCAATTTTCAGATTACTGTAGCTAAGCTGATTCCAAAAATGTATCACATGTTGATTCCAATTGGTACAGTGTGGACAAAAATAATAAATTTAATCTAAGCAATAATTAAAACATTCACGAATACCAAAAATATTGTAGTACTAAACTGTCATTGAACACCAATGAATTACTAAATAAATAATGACATCTCACAACAAACTAGACGACCATGTTTTTTTAAATTGATAAGAAATAATTTCTTTCATATTCTATCTGCTAGACCACAAGTACCAAACATGTTTTTTATTAATCTAAAACTGTAACAAACTACAGGGTGTTACATTCAAACCAATTGCCGTTAGACAATAAGTATTTTTGATAATATTGTTAATTTAACGGATAAAGAATGTTACGTGTTACTTTATGAGCACACACAAAACTATTGTATTTTTGTCCACCCTGTACCAATTGGAATCAACATGTGATACATTTTTGGAATCAGCTCAGCTAGAGTAATCGGAAAATTGAGACAAAATGGAGGTGTTCCATTTAAAAAAAATGACGGTGACATCATTACTCGAAAGTAATTCACCCTGTATATTAGATTATTATTTCAAAATAGGGTAAATTAAAATAAAAATCGACGTGTTTCAGGATTATTCCTCAAAATGGTCTGTTTAGCTAAGAATGAATTTGTTCCATACATTACGGACACATTGTATAAGTGATGAAAAAAATTGTATTTAATATCATGGTAACAATACATAATTTCCATTTTATGTTTATGTGTCCTGTTAACATTTCTAATTATTGGAATTTATTAATTTTGTTTCCTTAATTTTTTGCTTGAAAAATTCATGGATTGTATGTAAAGAGGATCAATGCGGTATAGCAATTGCTTTCATTCATAATATCATGCAAAAAGCTACTTCAATTTTCGAGAAAACCTCTGGACGGCAGACGAATGGATTTGTTCATCTCATTTTTGAATTCCACACATTCCAAAATGTAAACTGTAAAAATTTCAGGAGGGGTTCAACATTTTTTTCGTCGAACGATTCCAAAGGTTCACCATTTAAAATAATAAACCAAAAAAGAATTCATAATCCAATTAGTGATAATCATATAAATCATTGACGGTTTCAAATTTCGCTTGTGAATTTATGTTGGCATTTACAACATCTCAGTCCATGAGATGAAAACTTAATTAGCATTAAGTTGTGTTCGCTCTTTAAACCTCAATCCTCATAAGACAAGACTTTTATTGAAATCTAAACAAACAAGCTACAGTCACACGAAGTTTATTCTATACATCTTTACGATCGATATATCCACAAATGAAAAAATGGAATTCAAAACTGAGCACGACAGTGAGTTTCCTAATGAGTACGCTCATGGTGAGTATAATAGCACAATATCGTATTATCGTATAACCGGTAATTGTTCTTATGAAGAAGAAAGACGGAAAATTATTTGCACCATTGGTACGAACAGAACAACTAACCAAACTGACAAGGTTTCTGTTTGATATGTTATTATGGATAAGCAGGGCCGGCACAAGGGTTTTGCGAACTATCCACAGGGTGCTGAACTAGTGACAAAACATAAAATACAAATATAACAATAAGTATTGGACAAAAACGGAATTTTGTATGAAGTTCGAAATTGTTATTTTATATCTACAGGAGAAATTTGAACTCTTTCCTTTGATATCATGTTTACGGACGGATGATCATAATTAAATTTGACCACGAATTCGTTATAAAAGAGTAGAACCTAAACGTTTTCTTGGTGAACAAATGCTCAAAACACCTTCTGGATGCTTCATATAGAAGAAAGAGAGTTTTGAAAACTGCGGAGACCTAGAAACATTATAAATTTTTCAAATATTTTTTGATAAAAGTGCCAACAATAAAGATTCCATTTCAACTAAGCTCTTCAATCACCGTAATGTCTTTATTTGCTTAACTCAAACTAGTAGTAGGTACAGGTGAGTTCGACAGTATTTAATTTGTGAAACACAAAGTTATTTCAAAAACAGTATTCTTAAATGAGGCAATGCAAGAAAGGAAATATAACCTCGAGCCGGTCCTGGATATATGCTTTCGAATTGTTTTCAGAATCAGATTTCGCAATTTTCCAGTCTGTTGGACCCTGCTATGAGATATGCTGATTGGTTGGTACCAGGTTAACTTTATTATCAAAAAATTTTTCTCAACCAAACAGTTAATTTCGTATCTTCAAGTTTTTCCTGATCAATTACAAATAAAAAATAATCTTATGTTAATAATTAGAGAAAATCACTAATCAGGGGTTATATGTGTTATGTAATGTAGGTTGTGTAGAAAGTAATCATAGCTTTCGACCCATAATTCCAGAATATTTCACCTCGTATTTCACTGAATCTATCTCAGATGAAACAAGTTACCTCAAGATTTTCTATAATTATTTCTGGGGGTAATGACCGTTTGACAATCGATATTTGTTCCATATAAAAAGAAAGAAAAATGTGTTTCAGAATTCTTCACTCATTAGAAAATCGATTGTAAGCCTACTTATGTCGTGACTAAAACACGGAAAAAACGATAAAAATTAACACAATCATTTTCTCCTTATGAATGAATTGTAGGGTTGCCTTATAAATAAATCTTGAACATATCTTGCTCCTTCAACACGATGTTTTTCAAATGAGTTGGTTCTCTGACTACTAGGGACTCACGACTTGGCTTGATTTTCAAGCTACTTGGCTTAAGCTTGACTTGATTTCAATCTCAAGTCAAGTTTTTATTTATCAAGTACTTGAATCATAACAAGCTACTTGATGGTTAGCATTTTTATTGTGTAGTGTCACATCAATGAAAAAATGAGAAGGAACCTTAAGAAAAACACTTTTATTTATTATACTAATTGTATACAAGAATCGAAAATATCAACTTTTTCGAAATAGAAACATGAAATAAATCATAATATAATGAAAAATATAAAGTTTCTTAATATTGGGAAACCTCTAGGCTTTGTTCGATTTCATAATTTTCCATCTAGGATCTAAGACACATAAGGCATTTTATAGATTTTATAGATTTGTCACCTAACATATTGCGGGTTTTTGAAACTGTAAGACCAGCTGTCTTCCAACAGGAGCTGAAGATGCTGGCGTTGATAAAAAATCCTCGGCCTTTTTGGCCAAACTTGGAAAGATATTTCTGAAACTACCAAAATCTACCAATAGATTTCATAGGAATGTGAGAAAACTACCAATAAATTCACATTGGCGAATGCTTCATTCTCTCGGCGCTCGAGGAATCCCCTTATTTAGTCTAAGCGCTAAAGAGATTGCAGAAATATATGCCGTACGACAGGTGCAAATCAAGCTCAAGTATTATCAAGTGGCTTGATATCAAGTCAAGCAATAAATATCTGAAATCAAGTCAAGCCAAGCTCAAGTATGTAATTTTTCACGAGCTTGATTTTCAAGTCAAGTAGTTGGTTAAAATGTCAAGCTACTTGGCTTCATGAATCCCGATAGACTACCAGAAACAAAGTGTCTTATTCAAACATATGAAATTTTAATAACTCAAAATTTCACACAGTACACTTTTCATAGTATACAATCCAAAATATTCTGCTATCTTTTAACTCGACTAAAAATTTCATTCTCTTGTCTAGGAGGTATTGAAGTGGCCCGAATATCCCCATCTAATATTTTCAAAATCGAACTGGTTGTAGGATCGTGAGATGTGGAAACAAACCATGCTTAACGCACATCTTATATCGCTATATCTAGAAAATCAGATATTCTCATTTGTCTACGGCCTCTCTCCGTTATTATTGTTTATTTTGTACTCAATTGGATGTTTGTGGTTTTGAAGTTGAAAAATTCCCTTCGTGTAATAATCGTCTGTAATAAAGCAAATCTGTATAAGAATGAGGATGTCGAGCTGTCGACATCCTACATGGAAATTGGGAACTGATCTCAGATATCCAAAAAGTTGTTATGTAGAATTTTATAGCAGTACGCACGTTTAAATGAGACATTAAATAGTTGTGAAGAGATTTACATACCTACATCAAATGTTACAAGGTGCGGGACATGGTTAGTTGGTGATGAACGTCGAGCTGATAGGTAAACTTCCATCATCTGCGAATACTCATCTTGGCTCACGTTGATCTACGAAAATAAAACAATGAATCAACAGGTGTTGTAAACATACGGGGATATTCAGATTCAGTCGGTATAACGTGTCGAGTCCCGCCAATATGATGTAGTCGAATCTTGCTCAGCAATTGAGCTATACACTTGTTTTATTTTAAGATTACCACTGGCAACGGACGTCAAATGTCTACAGAGTGATACCTCATGACTGTCTGCAGAATTTCTTTCAAATTGTTTGTAAAGAGAGAAGTTCACAATTGTGAGGCCAATAATAACCTATGGGGCAATAGTTTGGCATGCTTAAGAAAGCCAGAACAGCACGAGGAAAGCCCTTGATACAATACAAAAGTAAGCATGTGTTTGTATCATTGGATCTATGAGAACCTGCCCAACAAGGGCATTGGAGATCATTACAGATCTCACACCTCTTCATTTAGTGCTAGAGAGAGTGGCCAATGAAGCCATTCCAAGACTATCCGTGTGAATTAGGAATAAGAGAGCCTGGTCCTCCTTGACTAATTACATACCATCAGTGAACCTTCCCAGTGACAGGATGACAAAGAAAATTAGCATCTAAAAAGCCTTCATTACGATACTGAGTAGAAAAAAAGATTGGGTAAAAGGTGTCCACAATCCCAGTTCTTAAAAATAATACCATCAAATGGTACACAGATGGTTCTGGAGTATTCGGGACTAGTACCAAATGCTCAATATTGCAAGGCTGCTGTCTAAGTGTCTTTCAGGCAGAGATACTTGGAATAGAAAGATCTTCAGAAATTAACCTAGCAAGAAACTATCCGTAATGTGATATAGCGATACATTCTGATAGTCAGGCTGCAATCAAAGCACCTGAGCTCACATATCATCGATTCTAAGATGGTATTGGAGTGCCGGAGAAAACTCAGAGAAATAGGATAGAAAAACAAGTTCTAGGTTCCCGGCCATTCGGGAATTAGAGGCAATGAAGAAGCCAACATACTCGCCAGAAAAGGAGCACAAACTCCTCTCATCGGCCCAAAACCTTCCTATGGCGTAGACGAATGTACCTACAAGAAAGAGTTTCAGGAGAAGGAATAAACTTCAAGAGAAATACTCTGGCAGAATCTTGCTGGTTTGGATCACTCCAAAAAGTTTATTCGAAACTTTGACTCTACCAGAATCAAGACGTATCTGGATTTTAGTAAAAATATGCTACACCTCTTCAAGGGATTCCTCACAGGGCATTGTCGCCTTAGGAAACACCTCATGAGAATGGGTCTAACAGACAATGACGAGTGCAGATTCTTGGGGAGGAGGAAGAAACTCCGGATCACCTGGTGACAAAATGCCTCGCCATCACTAACCTACGCAAAACCTGCTTTGGACACGAAACTTATAGAAGTGAGGAATTAGACTTCTTGAAGCCATCCCAGATAGTGGAGTTCATTAAAACTCTGGAACTGGAAGGCTAGCTGTTAATCACGCTATGGAGAGAATAGCTCTGATGGGGGCACAATAGACCATAAGATCACAGTGAAACTGAAACATAACCTCCTTTATTAAATTTTGAGGAGAGAAGCTCCAACTCCATTTGTAATTCCTGAAGCTCATTTGAAGAAGAAAATAATATATGTACAGTTAGAGAGATTTTATGCAGCACCAAATAACAAAAAGCACGTAGCAAATTGAACCAACAATTGATAAGTAACAAATATCAAGTAGTACCAGCGAGTATATCATGCGCATTTTTCGGTTTATTGTCATTTTAATGAACAGATGAGGCGCTAGATCAAATACAGACATCATATTTGCAAAAGCCACTATTATATTCAAGATAGATGTCTGAGTATTTCAATTAAAATTGCATCAAAAATCATATATAGAAAAACAATTTTTCTGTTTTGTTTTCATTAGCCACCCTTTCCGGTTCAACTGTAAGAATTGATGACGCAAATTGACTCTCTTAGCTCATCGTGCTGGAGCTTCTCAATTATATCTCAATCGGGCTAGAATTGTGAGCATTATTCTGATTGCTATGTGTCACATGTGTGAACATTCATACAATTTATGTACTTTTTCCAAATTATTTTCTAACATGTACTGGATAAGTCGTTTTGAATCGTTGGCAAAGTTTAGTGAATTTGATGTTAAAAGCTAGATTTCATCTTAAAGTTCATAAGGATGTATGTTAATCATTAAAAAGCTTGGGTAGGTCCTCTTTTGAAATATATTTCAAATAATTGTGAATCATAAAGGAATGTGTGAATTTTGTGAACCATGAATGATACCTAAAGAGCTCTACGATTCTCGGACGCGGTGAGAATCAACTACTCGGGGATTCCTTGATTCCCGCTTGCGGTATTGCATATTTCCATAATATTGCCAGACCTCTCAACTCATTTATAAGAAAATAACTGTTTCCAACTTTTTTGCGCGTCCCAATATCGCTGACACCTAGTGCCGCCACTGTAAATGAAAGTAACCTCATATTTCATTGAAAATAATAAGTAATTGACGAATAAGATCCACAAGGATACCATCAACAAGTTTCATTTTAAAATACTGATAATACCTCATTGCAAAAAAGAAGTTGTTCACAGCATACGAGAAAATCTTGTTCAAGTTGAAAGTAGGCCCGCCTGTATATTTGTTATTTGGCTGAATAAATTCTTGCAACTTATACTTGTTTATTATTATTCGATAATTGTTATTTGATGCTGCCTAAGTGCACACTCAATTTCAAGAGCGAAGAAGCTAACATTCACTTAAGCAATACGTTTTATAAAGACCTCCTTTGGACTCGAAGGAAATTACCTACTTAAACAGAATTTTGTAGGATGTGGGAAACTTCTTGAAACATAACATTCCCAAATGGCAGTCAACACCTTGAAAATAACGTGTTGATATTTCTCTGTTGTATAAAATTATAAGCGTCAATCTACTATATCCGATAATGTGTATTATAATTTTTTCAGATTGTTTCCCTTGTAACTCCTCCCCTTTAATGATATCCGAAGATTATTATCAATTCATTGCAAACACCAATTTACTATAAACGCTCACTGTGTTCCAATCCATAAATATATGTGGAAGTGATTTTATTATACCCACCGAACCTGCTAATTTTGGAATATTGTATCCAAAAATAAAACCACATCAGAAATACGGAAGAAAAGTAATAGCCATAAAATTTAAAGATTTATCGTGTTAACATCGATTAGTTTTTGAGCTTTCAAGTGAATTGAGAATAATACTTTAAATATGACTAATCATGTATAACTCGCAAGGTTATTTTGTATTAATTTAATATGTGAAATGCATCCATTCCAAAATTCCGAAATATCTAAAGGTATTTTTAGCTTCTCCAATTTTACAGTTTTCTTGGTAAAAAAAAACTTTTTAGTTCCATTATGTTATAAGTTTATTATTTCCAATAAGGAAAATTTTATTATTCTAAATAATAAACCTTTGGTCAAGAAATAAAATTCAAAAGTCCTTGAAATATTCAAACAAAATTTCTCCTGCGTTTACGATGTTGTATATTGATGCATTAAAATATGTTGAGAAATATTTTTAGTTGTCGAAATTTGCATCCATTTCATTCATTAATAAGATCATCTTTTGATTTCATAAGTAAAAAAAATCTTTTGCAGCTAGTAAACTGAGCTAAAACATGCTGTCAAATAAGTCAATTCTATAAAACACAGGAATGGTTAAAACATATTTTATAGACCATATGTCAAAATCTCATATGTTCGGATCTTTTATTGCATCCCAAAAAATAAATACACCCTCCTGGACTGGAGGAAACCAATTTTTTCTTTCTTTATTTCGGACGTGAAGCATAATATCGGGATTTATGGTTGACATATTTAAAGCAATATCTTCTTCCAAAAGTTCCAAAACAGTTGGATACTTAGATACCTGTTGTGAAGACAATTCCATCCATGGGTGAAATCATTATGGTCCATTTTCAAGTTTCCAAACATGAACAAAACAAATTGAATATTGTTAGCACCAGAAGACATTGTAATAACATCTGATATTCTTGCATCAATATTCATGAGGAAACAATTAAATATATTAAATGCGTAACTTGAAACACACGCTTTCGTAGTTCCAAGGAAACTAAAAAAGAAGACTTATGAGCAGATTAACAATTTGGAGGAAACACGATTATTGAAAAAATTATAGTGGAACGGAATACTTGCATAACTATGGGCTAATCTCTTGTGATCTCGATAAAAAATTCAACGCAAAAAATTTCAATATGTAGTGAGTTTCCGTTTCGAGTTTTCAGCAAATGAATTTTAATAAAAGTGAAAATTTGGGAGAAAAGAGAAATCCTCGAAAAAAATTGAGTACTTCACAAAAATGAAAACTATTTGAATATTATTTTATTGTGCTTGTTGGATTATTATTTTCATCGAATGTTTTTAATTCCATCCAAAAATGGATATGAAATCCTTTTATCTGTAATCCAGAACTTTAAGAAATCGTAGCTATAGATAGTTAGATACTTAAAATAAAAGTATCAAATAAGAACTTATTATTTTCTCGGAAGTATATACTTTATAAAATTTTGAAATTTAAATAATGTGTAATAAAATGTTGAATAAAATATCCAGTAGTGAGTCACAAAGTTCTTCTAATAGTTTTGAATATATAATTCGAGAATTGCTTTTTATGTGGGTTAGAGATTTTTTGTGGTAGGAGGAAGTAATGAATCAATTCGAAAATTTTGTGTTTTCATCTGGCACTAAGAGTATAAAATTCAAGACGTTCGAGAATGGGAAGAGTCCTAGAAATTTCACAAGAGCTGTATCGCATTGTGAAATAACTTATGAGATAATATCTCGAACCTGACATAAATGTAATATAACCGAAGATCCGTTAGAATTACATCATTTAAATCATATTGTGTCCTTCTAAAATGAATCATTGATTGTTTAAGAAAAAATTCTGGCCCGGAACCAACCATACTATTGGAATTTCTGCGTTCCGCTCAGCTGAAGTTGGGTTTTTCTATTTGAGAGGGAATTCCCATCATAAACCGGAACTGATATTAAAATTTAGACTTGATATGGTAGTTTTTATAACTTAATTAAAGTAAAAGGTTCAATGACGGTTACTCTCTCCAGACATTTAACTACAATCATTGTGTGGCTGTCTCTCTCTTGCACGGATATAGATTCGAATCGACCAAAATAATCTTGAGACAACCATTAATCATTTCCAGGTAAGCGTGAATGCTGTTCTAAATTTTTACCGCAATTATTTTTTATTAATCACACGCATCCGTATTCGTACTTCTAACATTTACATTGATCGCAATCTTAGGCGAAAGATAATAGCAATTTGTCATCAATCGAACGCCTAAGTTGAGTGAAAAATCAATTTTTCTATTTATCGTCTTTGATAATTATCTTCAACGCGTCTTAAGTACTAAACTATAGATAGTTCAAAAAGCAGAATTCAATTCTATACTAGTGGAATAAATTAAAGGATCAAAATAAAATATGAAATTTTTAGCGGTTTTTGAAATGGCTGTATTTTCGATAACAATGGTCGTATCTCAATTTGAAACAAAAATTTTTGAAGCTTGAAGTTTATTGTTTAGAGATCTCATGATGAAAAAATTTTCTAAGCAACCTGTACCGCTCAATCCAATTGAATACAGTATCTAAAATTTCTGCGAAATTTTTTCAGTTTTTATTTTTGGCCTACAGACTTTTTTTTCAACTTAACCCTCATATGGATGATTGTTTATTCAGATTCAATATCCTTTTTTCATAATTTCGATACGAGCACTTCTCGCTGAAATATCGAACTTTGAATTGAAAAGGACCTTTTTGTCTTTAACCATCAATATCTCACCAATCAATGATTGCCCAGAAAATTTGGAGGATGTTTTGAAATCTTGAATAAATTCTCTACAAGAAGTAGCTATGGTATTTTCGGAAAAAAATGTTTTTCGTTCTCTACATTAATTTGAAAAGTTGATGAAAAAGGGCTTTTGGAGGCTTTTTGGATAATCAAGCCCTGAATCGAAAATATCGAAAAAACCATCAATGTTGAGTATGCATTTTACAGTTCAATATCACCATAAAAGTCCCAGAGAATTTAAATTCAATCCATGGAGCGGTTTTTTTGTTTCATGAAAATTTCATCGAAAAAAAAATTAAAACTACATAATATCTGCACACAAATTCTCATTTTTGTATCAATGGTATTGAAAGACATCGAGAGACATTTTTCCATTCACAATTAGGTATAAACATGATTCTTCATTTGGCTCGTTAATTAAAAATCCATTAATGAAATCAAGTCATTTTCAAGTGAATTAGTTACGTAAATACTAAATTTTACTGTGGGTAATATGTATTATATATTATTATGATTTGAAGCCTTTAAAAAGTAGAGCTGAACTATTGCCCAACATAGATAAGAAATTAACGATAATGACTCAGCTATTAGGTAGGTATCACTGATATCCTTTACAGAAGAGTTTACGTGCAGATTACAAAATAAATGTACGTCATTCTAAAGTAGTTCCGACCAAAAGGGAAGTTTTTTACAATCTGCGAAAGAAAAAAGAAACTTCAATAAAGTTCGACGCGTATGTGGTTGACATTTTCAACTTTTCAAATAATTCATCGGATAATCGAGCAATAAATAATTCAGACATAATTGAATATGCTTTGATCAATAAATAAAGATTTCTTCGATACCCAGAACAATTCTCTATATAATTTGGGTTAAAACTAATAAGATATAAAAAAATCTCCTAATGACAAAGGAGGATTTCATCTACAACATGAAGTTTCAAGAATAAAACCCAAAATATTCATTCAGATCAAATAACATCAATCATGAGAAAGCAGAACTAAAAATGATTGATCTACACAGTTCAACCGGTGATTCGAAAGTTAAAATATATCGAACACTTGCTCGTCAAGATGAAATTACGTACTCACCTCTCAAAAGGGAAAATCCCAACTTCGACAAGTTAGAGAATAGAAAAAATCGCATCGTAAACCGCAACATATTTGATAAGTTTGATGATAGTTACATCAGCAGAGTTTGTAAACAACATTCAACGTGATTAAACGACATTTCCGGATTCCCTCAGTGGTATTCTCATCCTTTGGACTTCAAGTGACTACATCAAAGGATTTTTTTTATGGAAATGTGACTTTCAATTTTGAAAATAAAGTTTTGTAGTTGGGAAAAGAAGGACCTTTTTTCTTCTTAAAGGTAAAGGTAAATAATCTGAAAATTGAATGAAAATAGCTATAAGATTTATATTTCCGAAACTTTGTTTGATGGTTTGAACTTGAAATTTTGAGGGTGGAAAATCGTTGGATTTTAAAATATTGAATTTGAAGTTGATATTTGATGTTTCTACAACTAAAGTTTTAGCTTGATGAAATTTTCAGAATGTTTTCGTAGTTTGGAAGTAAATTCATTTGGATTGGGGTGTTCCCCAAGGGTCGTTAATAGGCTTGCTGTAATCTAAATGGAAGTGAAATTAAGGGTGGCTACCTTAGCAATGTCGGGAAGGGCCCCCAAGCCTAGATCCTGGAAAAAGTTGCCTGCCCCTAAGGAGAAGGTCTGGAGTAAGAACAGAAAAAAAGTCCAAGCGGCCGTCTCAAGAAAAAACTGATAGCCCATAGCCAGGAGATGCAGCGGGCATCAGTGTACGGATGCACAACGGTGTCCAGGTATGTAACAAAACAGAACGAAAACGTGGTCTTGTGCACTCACAGATCTAGTAGGCGAACACGGCGCGTTCGCGGCTCCACTATCTCTCGGACGTGGCCTGCTCGATTTCAACATTTCAACTCACCGCACAGTCCTCGTACAACACTTTTATACCGACCTAGAGGAGACTCACTTTTAGGAATCCACAACTCGGAACCCTTTGCTGCAATTTGTGGGGTGGGAAAATTCTTGGAGCCCGTCCGTTAGGTTCAACCACGTAGGCGGAATGACGAATCCCAATTGTAATCGATAATTTCTTCAAACTTTTCATCGTTAACCCTAATGTTGATTAGGATAAGAGATTAATTCCATGTATGCCACCGCCAGGAGATTTAGAGGAAATAGTGTTAGGTGACGGACTTCCAATAACGCCATATAATCACGCATATTACGTTGGGATAACTGATAATTTTACATTACGGCCACCCAACATATAAAAAATGTTTTATCGCCTGGATTCGAACCCGGGATCTTTCAGGACGAAAAACGATTAAAACTTTCGAGAATGTATAACTCCGGAACTAAAAGCTAGGACTTTGGGGTAAACATATTATTTACAGCATCATTGTAGCATTACATTTCCTCGATTTCGAAATTGCCGAGTTTTTCAACAATGATTTTTTTTTAAACTTTGATTTTTTTCTTTTTTTTTGCCGTTAAAATTCAAGGATTGTAATCTCAACCTAGGAAGATGGCTGGACTTCCAATAGGTTTATTATGTCATATAATAACGCACATTACATTAAGATTTTTTTCAACTGATAATTTTATACTACAGCCACCCAACATATAAAAATCGATATAAAAAATATTTATTGGCGGGATTCGAACTCGAGCATGAAATCTTTCGTGCCGAAATACGATTGAACCTTTCGAAAATTTATAACTCCGAAACTAAAAGCGTTAGGGCTTTGCGGTAAAAATATTTTACAGGGTGTCCCGGGAAGAATGCGACAAACGAATACCATGAATTAAAGTCATCAAGGAGGACCCGTATCAAGAGGTTTCAATCGCCTGAGTGCTTTCGTTTGGGATATACAGGGTGATGTTCATCTTATGAGTGAAATTTCACTGTTGAATAACTCTTTAACTAATCGACCGAATAATTTCAAATTTTGAAGTTTTGTCACCCTTTACTATCGCCTTCCTTCAATATTTCTGAATTCGAGTAAATCAGATCCGGACTAGGAAAATTTCAGACTTTTCCTATTTTCGTGAATATTGGATCACCCTGTACGTGAACATTATGATTTTTTCCGTTTTCGGAACCACAAAGAATCAATTCATTATAAAAATTCTAAATCTCGGCTTGGCACGGTCATACAGGGTGATCAATAAACATTCCCTTATGAGTGAAATTTTTTTAGTTCTAGAACTCTTCAAGAAATCCACCGAATAATTTCAATTTTTGAAGTTTTGTCTCCCTTTACTATCGCCTTCCTTCAATATTTCTGAAATCGAGTAAATCAGATCCTCACTAGGAAAATTTAAGACCTTTTCTATTTTCTTGTTATGCTCCAAACTTTCAACATTTCGTCATTCTATAATTTTATCAATTGTGATAATACTAAATCACTTTGGATATTCAATAACAACATTGAGCTCCGCGTGAGAATAAAGAGAAGTTGTTCCAACGTATGGGGGCTTTTCAAATGTTCAATTGCTGGCACTTTCTTGAGAGAACCGATGAACACTATTTGAAACAATGGAAATAGTTTATGGTCGTGCAGACAAAGTTTTAATTCTGGAAAAAGTACCTCCTCGAGCAGGACTCGAACCCGCAACCTCCGAATCAATAATCCAGCGCTCTAACCACTAAGCCACCGAGGAAGTGTTACTGGTAAGAGCGCTGGACTAGTGATTCGGTTCGAGTCCCGCTCGAGGAGATCCAGAATTGAAATTTTGTCTGCACGCCGATAAACTATTTACCTTGAATCAATACACAAACGCTAATATCCATCATTTTCTAATTAGAAACAATATTAGTGATATTAAATTTTATTATAACTACAGGGTACATGAATGGAGTGAATGAAAGCCTGTGAAAAAATGAAGAAAATGTCTTTAGTAAAACTACATTTCCACTGTTTTTCTGAAATGAATAGGTGCATGGGTTTAATTTTCTTCAATTATCCGCTGAAATTGTTTTGTTTTCTTGTATAGCATTTCAAATATTCATATCTAGTAAATTGTCATTGACAATTGATATAGATTTTTTTACAATTTGTCGGTTATCCTCTCCAAAAACATTTCTTTCTAAGACTAAATTAAACTTCACATATTTGCCATTTTTTTTCATATAAAAGGAAGACTAAACTTTTGAGATAGTGAAAATCCTGAATCATGATTAATTTTCCACGATATAATTAATGTCATCAAATCGCATTCTAGCTATAATGCACGACATAAAATTGAATTATTATCTCCCGGCACAATCAATAGGTACTACGAAAACGCTCCTCATTATAATGATGTGGCATTAGCCAATTACCATTTCAAAACATTGGATGATTCATACAAGTGTTCCTTAAGGACCGTGGAAATATTCCTCTGAACTAGTAGAAAATTGAATTATAGAGATTCCGTGGAAAATGTGCGACGCAAAAATTTGTTTATATTGTACTCATGAAACCACAATTATGAGATATTAACCAATTGTTACAGTCATTCTTGTTTTAATTATTAAATGGTCTTTTTAAAGTATATCGCAAGATTTTACAAAGCAAAAAAGTTTGAACTTTGAGCTCTGTATGTATTCTCATATTATATTTTTTGTTTAGTATCTTTAATTTAAGTATATTCCATACTTGTACTCTATAATCTCTTTGAACTCCAGTAATAGAAGTTTTCTTGTGTTTTATACAAAAAAAATAAAATTATTTCTATAAATTTGGCCCTATTTTGAGAATAAATATTCTCCTATATGCTAGTTGTACTTAATACACTAATTGTGTAGTATCCAATTTATTCATAAATCTCATCATAGTATACAGGGTGTCCCGGGAAGAATGCGACAAACGAATACCATGACTTAAAGTCATCAAGGAGGACCCGTATCAAGAGGTTTCAATCGCCTGAGTGCCTTCGTTTGGGATATACAGGGTGATGTTCATCTTATGAGTGAAATTTCACTGTTGAATAACTCTTTAACTAATCGACCGAATAATTTCAAATTTTGGAATTAAGTCGCCCTTTACTATCGCCTTTCTGCAATTTTCCTGAATTCGAGTAAATCAGATCCGGACAAGGAAAATTTCAGACTTTTCCTATTTTCGTGAATATTGGATCACCCTGTACGTGAACATTATGATTTTTTTACGTTTGCGGAACCACAAAGAATCAATTCATTATGAAAATTCTAAATCTCGGCTTGGCACGGTCATACAGGGTGATCAATAAACATTCCCTTATGAGTGAAATTTTTTTAGTTCTAGAACTCTTCAAGAAATCCACCGAATAATTTCAATTTTTGAAGTTTTGTCTCCCTTTACTATCGCCTTCCTTCAATATTTCTGAAATCGAGTAAATCAGATCCTCACTAGGAAAATTTAAGACCTTTTCTATTTTCTTGTTATGCTCCAAACTTTCAACAAGCGCCACAAGAAATGAAAAATTTTTCATTCTATAATTTTAACAATTGTGATAATACTAAATCACATTGGATATTTAATAACAACATTGAGCTCCGCGTGAGAATGAAGAGTAGTTGTGCTAACATATGGGCTTTTCAAATGTTCAATTGCTGGCAGTTTCTTGAGAGAACTGATGAACACTATTAGAAACAATGGAAATAGTTTATGGTCGTGCAGACAAAGGTTCAATTCTGGAAAAAGTACCTCCTCGAGCAGGACTCGAACCCGCAACCTCCGAATCAATAATCCAGCGCTCTAACCACTAAGCCACCGAGGAAGTGTTAGTGGTAAGAGCGCTGGACTAGTGATTCGGTTCGAGTCCCGCTCGAGGAGATTCTTATCCAGAATTGAAATTTTGTCTGCACGCCGATAAACTATTTACCTTGAATCAATACACAGACGCTAATATCCATAATTTTCTAATTAGAAACAATATTAGTGATATTAAATTTTATTATGACTACAGGGTACATGAATGGAGTGAATGAAACCCTGTGGAAAAATGAAGAAAATGTCTTTAGTAAAACTACATTTCCACTGTTTTTCTGAAATGAATAGGTGCATTGGTTTAATTATTCTCAGATATTTTTTTCAATTGTTTTGTTTTCTTGTATAGCATTTTAAATATTCATATCTAGTAAATTGTTATTGACATTTGATATAGATTTTTTTACAATTTGTCGGTTATCCTCTCCAAAAACATTTCTTTTGAGACTGAAATAAACTTCACATATTTGCCATTTTTTTTTCATATAAAAGGAAGACTAAACTTTTGAGATAGTGAAAATCCTGAATCATGATTAATTTTCCACTATTTAATTAATGTCATCAAATAGCATTCTAGCTATAATGCACGACATAAAATTGAATTATTATCTCCCGGCACAATCAATAGGTACTACGAAAACGCTCCTCATTATAATGATGTGGCATTAGCCAATTACCATTTCAAAACATTGGATGATTCATACAAGTGTTCCTTAAGGACCGTGGAAATATTCCTCTGAACTAGTAGAAAATTGAATTATAGAGATTCCGTGGAAAATGTGCGACGCAAAATTTGTTTATATTGTACTCATGAAACCACAATTATGAGATATTAACCACTTGTTACAGTAATTCTTGTTTTAATTATTAAATTGTCTTTTTAAAGTATATCGCAAGATTTTACAAAGCAAAAAAGTATGAACTCTATGTTTCTGTATGTATTCTCATATTATATTTTTTGTTTAGTATCTTTAATTTCAGTATATTCCATACTTGTACTCTATAATCTCTTCGAACTTCAGTAATAGAGGTTTTCTTGTATTTTATAAAAAAAAATAAAATTATTTCCATGAATTTGGCCCTATTTTGAGAATAAATATTCTCCTATATGCTAGTAGTACTTAATACACTAATTGTGTAGTATCCAATTTATTCATAAATTTCATCATAGTATATAAATGATGATTATTTAAATTAAATGCGCATCCGCCAAATAAATTATATTACATATATTTATGTATAATATATGATTAACTGAGTGAAATCAAGAAGAAACTTAAAAAAATTTAGTCTTCAGAGAAGATTCACATTTATCAATATACACTTGTTACCAGTATGAAAAATTCTAGTTCACTATGTCGATTATCATAATCTCCTGATAGAAGAAGGTACATGTAATTCGTTCCTGAAATGTTAATTGAGCATGTTTCTTCCAACCTCGAACTGAATAGGATCTTAAAAATTACGCTTCCACCTGTTTAGCACAGCTGTTTTATTAGAAATAGCTTTGAGAGGTTCAAATTTTCACAAATTGGTCTCATCAAATAGTCAAACTTCCGGATATGAAGTATCAATATAAATAATTTATACACTAAATTTTCTATCCAGTTATTACGAAAATATCCTTAACCAAAAAATAACACAATTTTTTAGGAATTCTGCTCTTCTCTAACTGCGTTATTTAAATTGAAGCCAATAATCTTTGGCCAAAATCATATGCTATCATGCATTAATACTGTAAAGATGAGAATTTTTTGTTCAATACATGAAATTTCCATAAGATATTTAAAAACTCGTTGAAATGTATAACAGGATATAAGAGTTCTTCTTAGCATTCTCATTATATATAAATGATCGAAATCAAGAGGCATTATGTCATTTAATTCATGACTCTGCATCAAATGTGGAAAATCCGAATATCAATGTATCAATTAATTCACTCCAAAAACTTCATGACAAATTTTGAAATTGTGATTTTTCTAATGCAGAAATAATGAAGGAATTATAATTAATGTCAATTTAATCTCTAATCATATTAGATGGCTGGTTTTTTTTAATTCTCATCAGGTTTTGGAAAATGTGTCTGCATCATAAAGTTATTCTCGATTAAACATGTCAGCTTACGAACCAAATTCTCGTCATTTGCGGGAGGTTTCAATTTTCCGCTTTAATATGAAGAAATCTGCTACTGAGTCTCATTGAATGCTCTCAAAAACCTATTGTGAAGGCGCAATCTGTGAAAGAACGTGCCGATAGTGGTTTCAACAATTTAAGAACGGTGATTTTGACTTCGAAGACCAGCATGGCGTGGAAGAGGGAAGGTTTTCGAAGATGCAGAATTGGAGGCATTATACTGGATCAAGACTCGTGTCAAACGCAACAAGAATTGGCAGGATCATTAGAAATGACGAAACAAGCCATTTCAATTTCTGAATCGCATTGTGGCTGGAGACGAAAAATGGGTTCATTACAATAATCCCAAGCGCAGAAAATCATGAGGATATCCCGGCAATGCTTCCACGTCGACGGCTAAACCGAATATTCACGATTCCAAGGTCATGCTCAGTATTTGATGGGACCACGACTAGCTCGGCTTAGTGTATAATGAGTTGTGAAAACCGAGTGAAGCAATCACAGGCGACCCTTATAGAAAGCAATTGATGCGTTTGAGCCGAGCATTGAAAGACAAACCACCGCAATGCAATGAGAGACATGATAAAGTGATTTTACAGCATGACAATTCTCGACCTCATGTTGCGAAAGTGGTCAAGACATACTTGGAAACGTTGAAATGGGAAGTACTACCCAGCCGCTGTATTCTTCAGACGTTACTCCCTCGAACTATCACTTGTTTCGATCAATGGCACATGGTCTGGTTGACCAGCACTTCCGGTCCCATGAAGAAGTGAAAAATTGGATCGATTCGTGGATCGCTTCAAAAGATGACCAGTCTTTTCAACGCGGGATTCGTACGCTGCCCGAAAGATGAGAGAAAGTAGTGGTTAGCGATGGACAATACTTTGAATCATAAATGTATAACCAGTTTTTTATATTAGATGACTGATTTTTTTTAATTCTCATCAGGTATCGGAAAAAAGAAAATTCTATTTACAATTTGAAATTATAGTTAATTATTTAGGCGTTGGACACACAAACTATAGTAGCTATACACAAATTTTTATGGCTGAAAAACTAAGTCATCAATTCGCTAAAAACCATGTAGACACCTTGATGTGCTGAAAATACGACTTTTTTAGCATTGCTGACCTTAGCTAGGAGAGTTAGTGTTCAGTTTACCTCAAATCAATATCGTAAGTTGCCTCAATTCTTGGAAAGAGCCTATGTATTATATACCCTAGCGTATAGAGGTGATAGTCTAGCTTTTCGCGTAATGTTTTCTGTGAAAAACCTATAAATTTCCTTTCCCACTAACGATTCGATGTTTTTTTCTTCTTTTAGACCGTTTTTCCGTTCATAATTGTTCTAGGAAGAACAAGAATTTATTGGATAATCAGGTTAACTAGTTCCCTCGCCAATTCATTTTGTGTACCAAGAGCGAATCAACTATGAAAAACGATTTGTTTTTCATTTCATTTTCTCTTATAATAGAGTCAACATGGAAAATAGCTATCGTTCATAATTTTCAATTGAGTAATTCAATGTGTGCGCTAAGAAAGAGTCTTTTTTATAGATAATGATATGATTCTACGTAGTTTGAAATCAAAATATGGTATGAATTAATGTTTTATTTCCAAATAAATTTTAGTTTTTACTCAGGATGAATTCTAAATAATTAATTTTGGATTTTAATTTGGTTCAAATCGAAAGTTGTATATTTTTTTGTTAATATATTTCCTATATAAATTAGGTTACAACTTTTCTTCCGCCATTTTGCAGTAGATGGCTGCAGCAGTAAGTGGTAGTCGAATTAAATAGATCGTAGATGTGATACAATAAGCTCATTTGTAAACCGCCATCGAAATATTAGTCGATTTGTGCCTGCATCTTGAAGTTATAATCGACTGAGGCTCATCGAATGCTCTCAAATACCTATGATGAGGTCGCTATTAGTGAAAGAATGTGCCGATAGTACTTTCAACGCCTCAAGAACAGTGATTTTAACTTCGAAAACCAGCGTGGCGGTGGAAGAGAAAAGGTTTTCGAAGATGCAGATTTGGAAGCATTACTTGATCAAGACTCGTGTCAAACTCAAAAAGAATTTGCATGATCATTGGAAGTGACGCAACAAGCCATTTCAAAACGCCTGAAAGTCATGGAAATGATTTCAAAACAAGGAAATTGGGTGCCGAGAGATGTTGAATGCCGTTTGTTCACTCGTGAACAGCT
This sequence comes from Harmonia axyridis, assembly GCF_914767665.1. Taxonomy (NCBI): domain Eukaryota; kingdom Metazoa; phylum Arthropoda; class Insecta; order Coleoptera; family Coccinellidae; genus Harmonia; species Harmonia axyridis. The sequence goes on from NC_059508.1 coordinate 8,577,241, forward strand.
GCTTGCAAGGCAAAGACGGAAGGGATTTCTGAATCGCATTGTTACTGTAGACGAAAAATGGGTTCATTCCGATAATCCCAAGCGCAGAAAATCATGAGGATATCCCGGCTATGCTTCCACGTTGACGGCCAAACCGAATATTCACGGTTCCAAGGTCATGCTCATTATTTGGTGGGACCAGCTCGGCGAAGTGTATTATGAGTTGTTAAAACCGACTGTAACAATCACAAGCTATGGCTATCGAACGCAATTAATGCGTTTGAGCCGAGCATTGAAAGTCAAACGACCGCAATTCAAGGAGAGTCATGATAAAATTATTTTACAATATGACAATGCTCGACCTCATGTTACGAAAGTGATCAAGACATACTTGGGAACGTTGAAATGGTAAGTCCTACCCCATCCACCATCTCTAGACATTGCTGCCTCGGACTATCACTTGTTTCGATCAATGGCACACGGCCTGGCTGACCAGCTCTTCCGTTCTTATGAAGAAGGAAAAAATTGGATCGATTCGTGATTCCCTTCAAAAGATGACCTGTTTTTTCGACTCGGGATTCGGACGCTGCTCAAAAGATAGGAGAAAGTAGTGGCCAGCTATGGACAATACTTCGAATCATAAATGTATAACCAGTTTTTCACAATAAAGCCTTGAATTTCGGAAAAAACGGCGGAAGCAAAGTTGTACGCCTATGTAGAATTATATTTTTTTATTACAATTCAATTCTCTAACCTAGCCCACCTAACCTATACCCTTGTATTTAATTTTAAATAGCAATGTTCAACTCTACAAAAAATACTAATATTAATTATTCCTTTTTGTCCTTCTATCTTTTTTTAATATAAGGTTAATTGTTCTGTTATCATTTTTCTTGGCACTATTACTGTTCAGTTCAAAATATCTGCTCTGGATCGTTTGTTCTTCTGAATGTGAATTTTCTATAGCCTACTTATAATCTCCTTCTCATTTCTCAGTTTTTTTTTTCAATTGATGTTCACTTCCGATGTTCTTTCTAACTATCTTCGAATTACTCTCTATTTAGCTGCCTTCGATGATTTCCATGTTTTATTCCATGAATAATATCAAAATGGACTTGCTATGGCACTGAAATTCGAAGTTTATGCTGCCTACTGCGTCTTTGTTAAACAAAATTTCAAAAGTTTAAAGGCTTCAAAGACTAAATATGAAACAATCTAGCATGAACTAACTCATAATATAGAAAATCTAATAATTCAGTTGGGTAAACAGAAATTCAGGATTAATAGGTAGGTAGATATAGGAAGGTATATTTCCGTAATATTCCTGAATTCCTGATTGATTGTTATAATACACTCACGTATCTCATGGAAATTCCTTTTATCTTCTAATTATTCGTTCTTACTTGTTGCGGTCTCAATGATTTCACCTTGATAAATCATTGCATCGAGAAAATGACAACTGAAACTTCGTTGCATCTTGTAGGCAGTACCATACTGTCGAGCGCAAGAACGATATATCGCAAATAACATTTCATTTGGCATGAATGAATCGTTACAAGGATACAGTATTTTGAATTCCTACGGTTCAACACTAAGTGACAGAAATGACATTCAACAAGATGTATGTATTATCAGGCAACATGTAATTTCTTTTGGATGACTTGCTGAATGCAATCATCCGATAAGCTCGTTAGGTTTTGATCTACAGAGATGATAACAGGACTTTCTTTTTTTTATTTTATTATCGAAAGTTTTCTGGGGTTTATTGACATCCCGTGCAGAAGAACGTTTAGACAGTTAAAATTACACATTATTCATTTTATTCCTTCCTTCATACAATTAATTATTCATTGAAATACAAGGTATCTCACAAAAAAGTTTACCTGTTTGTCGAAAAATGTTTTATTAATTATGAAAATACACTACTTGGGAATTTATTCCTTGAAAATCTTGACCAAATATATACCCTCGCTAAAATTGCTGATGACGGCTTAGCAAGTAGGTACACTCAATGATGGATTATTCCATTTGATGGAGAATATTTTGTTTTAACTTGGGTCAGGAAAGTTGGTTTACTAACGTAAACTTTAGATTTAAGGAAACCCCACAGGTAAAAGTTCATAGGCGTCAAATCAGGATTGCGAGGAGGCCAATGAATGTCACCTCTCCTGGGAATTGATTTTCCTGGAAAATTTTCTAGAACTCGTGGCAGAGACACAGTGGAATCCTTGGCGCAACATTTAAGTGACGAAAACCTCGAATATTGTAGACATTTCTTCGCACTATAGTCGCAGAATTACATCGTCAAAAGTCAAGAGTCAATGATGCCATCTACGCAGAAAACATCATTGAAGGAATCATTGTTCCTCAGCGCAACAAATTTGGGGATAATTTCATTTATCAGGATGATAACGCCCCACCACAGCGCATACGAAGGGTTCAAAACATTCTCCAAGAGAACAATATCCAGAGAATGAACAGGCCAGCAAACTCACCAGGCATGAATCCAATTGAGCACGTATGGGATTACTTAGGGAGAGCAATATCCAATCGCCAAAACCCACCTTCAACTTTTCAGGAATTGAGTTTAGCCCTTCAGAAAGAATGGAACGATATGCCTGAAAATTTCCTTGATGACTTGATTCGTGGGATGCCTAGGCGTATTGGGCAGTTGATTGAAAGAAGAGGTTGTAATAGGGACTATTGAATTTGGATTCAGTTGTGCAATAACTATAATCAATCAAAAATAAATAATCGATAAATTTAGTTTTTTTCTATTTTGTCTCATCCTTCATTAAGCAAATAATAACAAACAAAGATTTCATATCAAATATATTGCAGTTGGAAAAAAGTGAAATATTCATCTCATTTCCAGAACATATATTGTTTATTTCTTGAGAAACTTAGGGGGGCCATACTTTAGACGATATGTGTATAAAGAATGTTGAAATTTTCTCAAAACAATTTTACGTTATTGTGTGGCAATACATCTCTTGAATCCTCTCATCAGAATATTCATTATTTTAATAATATTTCAATAATAACAATTGAAGATATGTGATATCAAAAAAATTCTCATTTGGGGTATAAGATTCCACTCAAGACATCTGAAAACTTTTTCCAAAAGTTGAAATTTTTGCCCCATACACACTTTTATTTCATATTTGTCATATTCAGGATTGTTAACTGCACTTTTACTTACGCTAAAAATGTTAGTTTTGAAAAAAAAATTTTAGAGTTTACAAGAGGAAACTGATCGATAACAATTTTTTTTACAAAACTTATTGTGCAACTGACAAGTCTGGCATTATATTGATATTCATTCATGGAGATAAATACGTTTTTTTTTCGTGAATAATTATAATGTATGCATTATGAAAGGAATGGTGAGGCAAAAATTACCAATAGAAGCTCTTGCCCTGCGAGTCAAGAGGTTCCGAAGAGGTTGTATGAAATCTTATTCCTTTCTACTGATGCTAGAAAAGTTATAAATCCATGATGCAAGTCAGTTTCCACCTTTCTACGAAGTACTGGGAGGCCAGGAGAAGGCCAAATATCTTAAGTGGAACCTTAAGTCCCACCCACCTTATTATAGCTTGGTCACAAATTGTAATGAATTCCGTACTAAAGTAATTTATTGATAAACTGTATTTCAGTAATCGTTATCTACAGATTCATATAATTATTATTTCTAGTCGCTCAAGATTTCACCGAGAATTCGAATGGGTTCGATATATTTGATATTTCTTTAAAAACAGTGTACATTAATTCATTGCAGAGACTTAAGGTATAATATAATGTCAATTTTAAAATCATATTTGATTAATGTAACTTATTAGGCCAACTGAAAAGTTGGCCAATCCATATGATTTTTAGTTAGTACCAACCTTCAAACGATACGACAGCAGTCCGACCATTAGTTTGTGAGTGTTGCTACTTTTGTTATTCGAAGAAAGATGAAAAAAAAAGAATTTCGTGTGCTGATAGAATATTTATTTTTGAAGGGAAAAAATAGAGTTGAAGCAAAATCTTGGCTTGATGAAGAGTTTCCGGGGTCTGCACTAGGAAAATCAACTATTATTGATTGGTATGCTAAGTTTAAACGTGGTGAAATGAGCACCGAAGACGGCGAACGCAGTGAACACCCAAAAGAGGCTGTCACCGACGAAAAAATCAAAAAAGTTCACAAAATAATTTTGAATGACAGTAAAGTGAATTTGTTCGAGAAAGCAGACATTGTGAAGATATCATCTGAACGTGTACATCATATCATTCACGAATATTTGTACATGAGAAAGCTGTTTGCAAAATGGGTGCCGCGCGAGCTCATAATCGATCAAAAGCAGCAACGTGTTAATGATTCTGAACAGTGTTTGAAGCCGTTTAAGTGCAATAAACCTGAATTTTTGCGTCGATATGTGACAATGGATGAAACAAGGCTCCATAATTTCACTCCAGAGTCCAATCGACAGTCAGCTGAGTAGACTCCACACGATGAACCGAATCCAAAGCGAGGAAAAACGAAAGAGTCAGCTGGCAAGGTTATGGCATCAGTATTCTGGGATTCGCATCAACAGCGATTATTATATAGCGTTATTGGATCGTTCAAAGGATGCAATCGTTAAACAACAGTCCCATTTTAAGAAAAAAAGGTGTTGTTTCATCAAGACAATGCGCCGTGTCACAAATTAACGAAAACAATGGCAAAATTGCATGAATTGGGCTTCGAATTGCTTCTGCATCCACCGTATTCGCCAGATCTGTCCCCTAGCGACTTTTTCCTGTTCTCAGACCTCAAAGGAATGCTCGCTGGAAAGAAATTTAGCGCCAATGAAGAAGTAATGGCTGAAACTGACCCCTATTTTGTAGCGAAGGACAAATCGTACTACAAAATTATATCGAAGAGTTAGAAGATCGCTATAATCGCTGTATCGCCCTCAATGGTAACCATGTAATAAAATCGAATTTTGCCAAAAAAATGTGTTTTACTATAGTAGACTATGATAGACTTTTCAATTGGCCTGTTAAACCACGTTCTGAAAATATCGAGGGAAATATAGATACAGAATTAGGGGATAAGTATTCTGGACTTCAATATGAAATGCCCATAAAAATCAATCCAATAGGAGGTGTTCCACTAGGAATGTTTGGCACACGACCTCTTTACTGACAGAACTATTAAGTTTTGAGAATCGTATTTATTTTGAAACGGGAGTGATGAACTCCTAAATGTTTTGTGATGATTTGGAAATTCCAGAATAGTTTATTAAGAAAGGTCACAACGAATGTCATTCACAATTCGATGTTCTCAGAAAGGATCAGTTCGTCATAGTAAAGATATTTGAAAAATTTGGATCAATTTCAAACCATGGTGAAAATAGCGATGTAAATATTCAGATTATTGAGGTATAATATTCATTTATTTTATACAGGAAAAATAAGCGGAACCCAACCAGTCGTATATAGGTATATAAATGTTCATTCATTCTGTTTGTATCTAAATATAGTTTCTACTGACCACTCACTGCTCTGGTATGTAAACATAATTCACTGGAAAAATTCGAGGAAATTCGAGTTGAATTCAAATTCATTTACTTTTTCGAAACAGGTCACTGGTACAAGCAAGGTATACTCAAAAAGTCGATATAATTCCGTTAGACAATAAGGCTACTCTTAATCAATGAAATGTGTCAAATGAATTTCATTTTCTACCTGTATTGTAGGACGGGGCAAGAGATTCCAAAGAGGTTCCATCCAGGTGCGAGAAAATGAGTTAATTGAGTTTTTCTCACTTTCCATTTAATTTAAGCAATTTTGAAAAGCTTCCTGAAATACACACATCGTCAAAAGGGTTCAAAACATTCTTCAAGAGAACAATATCCAGAGAATGAACAAGCCAGCAAACTCACCAGACATGAATCCAATTGAGCACGTATGGGATTACTTAGGGAGAGCAATATCCAATCGCCAAAACCCACCTTCAACTTTTCAGGAATTGAGTTTAGCCCTTCAGAAAGAATGGAACGATATGCCTGAAAATTTCCTTAATGACTTGATTCGTGGGATGCTTAGGCGTATTGGGCGACTCAAAAAGTCGATATAATTCCGTTTTTGAAAGCAAGGCAAATTTTGCGCAAAAATTTTATTAAAAAATTTGGGCAGTACCTACAATTCATCAAATAATTAAATTTCATAACTACAAAACCATGAATAATAATTGCTTCAATCGTGTTTTCATATGTAAGTAACAGGCCAATTGAAACGTCCCCGGTCTAAGAAAACACATTTTTTTGGAAAATTCGATTTTATTATTCAACATACTTGCCTTCGAGAGCGATTATAGCGATCTTCCAAATTTTCTATACCATTTTTGCAGTAAGATTTGTCTTTCGCTTCAAAATAGGCCTCAGTTTCGGCGATTACTTCTTCATTGACGCTAAATTTCTTTCCAGCGAGCATTCCTTTGAGGTCTGAGAACAGGAAAAAGTCGCTAGGGAGCAGATCTGGCGAATACGGTGGATGCAGAAGCAATTCGAAGCCCAATTCATGCAATTTTGCCATTGTTTCCATTGATTTGTGAAACGGCGCATTGTCTTGATGAAATAGCACCATTTTTTTCTTCAAATGGGGCCGTTTTTTTAAAGATTTCATCCTTTAAATGTTCCAATAACGCTATACAATAATCGCTGTTGATGGTCTGGCCCTTTTGGAGGTAATCAATGAATATTATACCTTGCGCATCCCAGAATACTGATGCCATAACCTTGCCAGCTGACTGTTGTGCTTTTCCTCGCTTCAGATTCAGTTCATCGCGTGCAGTCCACTCTGACTGTCGATTGGACTCCGGAGTGAAATGATGGAGCCATGTTTCATCCATTGTTACATATCGACGCAAAAATATTGCACTTAAGCAGCTTCAAACACTACTCAGAATAATTAACACGTTTACGGTCATTCAAAATTATTTTGTGAACTATTTTGATTTTCGTCGGTGACAGCCTCTTTTGGGCGTCCACTGCGTTCGCTCTCTTCGATGCTCATCTCACCATGTATGAACTTAACATACCAATCAATTGAAAGAAAAATGGACAAAAGATTTTTCAATATTCTGTACAATTCCTTCTGTATAACTTATATGTGAATTCAGTAAGTACTCTGCGACACACCCCTCCTGAAATAAATCCTGGATCCGCCACTGACATGTAATAATCGTGCGTTACCAAATTTCATACAAGCCTGTGGTCGAACATTAATTAAATCAGATAGGTATATAAAGAATTTTTCTCTTGATATATCTATCCTATTTCTTTATTGTAGGTACATATAAGCCTTTTTTCCAATGATTCAGGATATTCTTTAAGATGAGACAATGAGACATAATAATGGACCCTAGTACCTATATAAAATGCAGTGTTTTTATACATATATCTTACACTGGATCTTCTAATTTCACCTTAAACTTTGATAAGATTAAGAAAAAATTATAACAATATAAAAGATTTTTCTGGAAAAAACTGAAGGAAAATGAACGACAAGAAAATCTAAAGAATTCGATGACATTCCAAGAAAAATACATGTTACATCGAGAGGAAATGATAATACTCCACATAACTGGACTATGTTTTTCGGAATAATGCCTATAAACACACCAAAACCCATTTCCAATCTACTTAAAATTATATATAAGTAGTGACATCTAAAGAAATATATATGAACTGAAAATGAATTCGTCTTTCAACTCATATGGGACTATAGTTTTCTATCTTCTTCGCAGAACTCAAGTTCAATCAAACATATGCAGATCGCGCAACATCAAATTCTTGAATGATGTTTTATGTCGTGTTTAATTAATCCCAAAATTTAAATATTTCACTCAAACATTTTTTGCAGACTCTTATTTGACGTGATTTTTCCACTCACATTTGAAGGTCTCATAGGGAACATGAATTATTTTTCCTCAAAATTCTTTGATTTTTGGCGTAAAATGAACTAGGTATTCGGATCTAGCATATTTTTAGGAATTTTCGAGTTTATAGAGTATGAATTACATATAGGCTTTAATTATTGATATTTCCTATCAATCATTTCTATTAATGATCATGAAAAAACTGAATCTCTAAATAGTAGTTCAAATATTTCAATAATCAATACAATATTTGAATATTGCATTCGGGATTCTTCACGAAACAATTATTTTGGATTCGCATTCAGCTCAATAACTGCTATACCTTAAATTTCGAGGCAAATTTCCAATTTTTATGGTTTCTAGACGTAAAAAAGTGAGTCGAAGTAGTTTTTCCGAATTTTCAAATCGAGGAACTATACTACTACTATACATTCACGAGATGAAAAGTGTTCTTCTTTAGCACCTTCTTCACTTGAGTATATAAACATCTTTAGGATTCCCACATCTATTGAATACAAAAAAAAATTGTTTCAATCTCAAATTGTTTGAATTTTGTGCATTTTTCTTTGCGCATACGCCAATTACCCTGACAGGCCTTCAAGATGGATCCTACAACAACAACATAATGTCGGATGTCGGCAATTTACGTATATTGTGTGAATTTGTGATAGTACACTAAAAATGGTTTACACAAATTGTTCTTCATATGGCAAATAAGTATGAAATAAGTAGGTGTATTAAAAGTCGCTGAATTACTTCCGATTTCTCACAATGATGTCTAGTGTTGGGTGCCCAACCCATTATACAATTTTTATTTTCGTTTCGATTTTAATGAAATTCCTCTTTGTTGATTGTCATACAATTGGTGAGTGGATCTGCAATTTGTTATGATTTCTAATTTGAACATATCGGCCAATGTTCAATTTGGAGTTGTTTAACTGGATATTCTTACCTTTTAGATCCTTTAGATGAGGAGAAAGAAATCTCTGTGTTTATTAATGTTTTGGTGTATAAGCCGACAGAAATTCCAATTGGATCTAACGTAACAATTATGTGTAGAACTACTATGACTGCAAGTAAAATAGAATGGATATTTGGATCTAAAAACATAACTGAACAAGAAGGGTAAGTATACAACTGTTAGTTGAAGTCAAGATATCACCACTCTATCACAAAACTAAACTAATATCATTAATTTTCTGATACATTGCAGATTTTCACTGGAAAAGGAAGGTGAAAATATTGAAGAAACAGGAAAGAAATATGAGGTTTCCATCTTACACATTTTTAATATTGATTTACATCATATTGGTGAATATACTTGTCTTTCCTTCACAAAAGATCAAAAGCTTGATATTGCCAGACAAATCTTGAATGTAACCATGACTCCAAATGTAATTGCTATATCACCAGCAATTCATACTAAAATGACCAAGAAGGTTAAATTATTCTGTACTATACAAGGATATCCTATTGATGAAATTGCATGGTTTAAAAATGGACAAATGTTGGAAAAGGACTCTTGGAAAGTGGAAAGTATTAATGAAACATTGAAAAATACTACTTTTGAAATAGATAGTGTCAATAAAAATGACAATGGAACTTATATGTGTTTTGCCAGTACTAATATAGAATCGGTAAACAAAACAACCATGATCTTAGTTCTGGATAAACCTCAAATCAATATAGATTTTATAAAATCCATTGGAATTGGCAAAATTTACTTGAACTGGACAGTAAATGATGGTAATGACCCTAAACATCTAACTTATAGAATCCAATACAAATTTGGCGAAGATTCAACTTGGTTCTATTATCCTGATAAAGTTGAAGGAAGCAATAGATCCTATATCCTGAAATCAAATTTCAAAAATGACACGGAATATACAGTGCGTATTATGGCATCGAATCAAGAAGGAGACAGTCAATATTCAGTTAGTAAACCAGTTGCAATACTATCGGAAGAACCTATATTTATCCCTGATGTTAAAGTAACAGGAGTAACCGTCAGTTCAATTACAATCAAATGGAGTGATCCGCCAAAGAAATTTGATGATCTTATTCACTATTACCAGCTTATATCGAAAAGTACCAATTCTTCTACTAAAGAGACAATCCAACCAGCATCTAGGGATAATTTATATATGTTTTCTGATTTGAATCCTGCCACATCATATGTTTTTCAAGTGGCTGCTTGTAGTGATTATACAAATACTTGTGGCCCTTCTTCTGATATTGTAAACGGTACAACAATGGATGGAATATCCGGTCCTCCATCAGATGCCTTCATCGAATGTAGATTTGATAATATCAGTCAAACAGGATTTGTTTCTGTTTCTTGGAAGCCCCCTATTGATCCTCATGGCACTATCATGTCATATAATGTGAGTATTTATTATTGTAGATTTCAAGTTCTTTTCAGTTATGTAGCTTTTACAAAAGAAAAATATTAGTATGAACAAGCGTGCATGTTGATTGATTTTTGGTTCTCATCGAAATCAATTTTATGATGAATAATTGTTCCCTGTAATAGGTGAATGTTGATGGGAGTGCCATATTTTACAACGAACAAGGAAATATGGAACATATAACTTGGGGACCTAAGATAACCAGTGTCAATGAGAACACGATAAATACGCGATTTTATAATGTTTCTGCAAACACGAATTATACTGTAAGGATATCTGCTGTAACACGCACAAAACGAAATGGCCAAGATGTTGAATTGAAGTGCAGTATGCCACCTACACTGCCTGATAAACAAAAGCTCTCTCGTCTGACATGGAGAAAAATTGAGGAGCAGCTAGGAAAATATATTTTTAAATTGAACATACCACGTATTTCTGAACGTAACGGACCTATTTGTTGCTATAGAATCTATTTAGTAAGAATGGAATCTCAGCAGAAATTAGGAGACATGCCTGAACCTGAAGATTTGCTCATCGTTTCTTATGGAGAAGCCCATCGTACACATAAAGGGGGAGCTTATGTTGCCGAAATGTTTGACAAGTAAGTTGGAAGGGATATTTTTGATATGATATGAATGCGTCCCAATGCTTCAAATCTAATTTAAAAAAAAAATCTAAAGTTTTCAAATTTAACAGAATTATTATTTTAGTAGTGTGTTTCATCCTGAAGTTTTTCTTGGTGATGATCAAGTTTATAATTTTTCTGGAAGTGAATGTGAGAAATGTATAGGCTTGAGGCCTTATTCCGCACCTCGCCAAATTGCTACAACAGCTTCTAATGTTACCTCAAACACCACTTCCAATGAAACAGTTGAAAGGGTGAGGAGAACTGATTTAGTAGATCCCTTACCCCCTTATGATGGCAGTTTGGATATAAATAGTAATTACACTGGATTTGTAGAAATTTTAGGTAAAGTATCAATTATAGCTCATTAGTCAAGAAATCATTTCAATATATTTCAGTGCGAGGTCCTGGCTATAGTACTTTAGCAGCTTATAGCAGCTATTTTGTGATGATGAACCCTGGACCTGAAGTTGTTGAAGCTCCAGTGGCCAATTCTTTTTCGTTGGTTGTGAAAACTCTTTGTGGGTTATTACTGGTTATATTTTTGCTACTATTCGCCTTGATTGTTTTGCACCGCTATACAAAACAAGCTCATGCACAGGCTGTAGAGATGATCACTTTCCGTACTTCACTAAGGTAATTTGATTTATCATTATTCTTTGTAGGTGTATTCTTGATTTTTGTTGGTCTTTAACAATTTTTCATAGATCTCCACTAAAAGACAAATAACTAATTAAAATCAATTAATTATTATTCAATTGGTATGTTTTTTTTATTGAAGATCAAATCGTTCAGTCAAAGAACGGATCTGATATTAACTTCTATTATTGCTGCATCTGAAAAATATCCTTATGATGGTGTTATGCTGACACTTTCAATTTGATTAAATATACATGAGAACATTTCAGAACAAAAACAACTAGACAAGTATGCATGGACCACAAATTCTTCAATATGATTACAATGTTTTTTCCTATTACTTTGGTACATTTCATATCATCTCAATGAATAACTAATAGCTATTAATGAGTCACTGAGAGAAGTTGATTCATGGTGATGAATGAAATATGCTGATAACAAACAATGGTTCCTTTTTTTATAGAGAAAACAGTTACACTGTGTTTCTTGACTCGGTAAGAGTGATGATGAATATTGCTGCTTTGAAAGTACAAAAGACAAGTAGGAAATTAATTGGAACTTTTTGCATTTTGTTCCTCATAAGTGAAATCTTAACCTATGTATTTTTGTAGGAGTTTACGAGGGAGACAACGCTTGGTATCTTTAAATCCGCCTGATATGTGTCCAATCCTTAAAAGAGACCTTCTATCAGCCTACATTGAAAGACATAGAGATTCCGATTACGGTTTTCAACAGGAATTTGAACTGTTACCAGACAGATTCAGTGATAGAACTACCAGAGCATCTGATTCAAGAGATAATGTTTACAAAAATCGATATCCCGATATCAAATCTTACGATCAAACAAGAGTGAAACTTTCCCAAGTGGACAGTATTGCTGGTTCAGACTACATAAACGCCAACTACGTATTGAGTTATAGGGAAAGGAAAAAGTTTATTTGCGCTCAAGGTCCCATGGACACCACAGTCAACGATTTTTGGAGAATGATATGGGAACAACATCTGGAACTTATCCTCATGTTGACCAATTTGGAGGAATATAGCAAAACAAAATGTGCCAAATATTGGCCTGACAAAGTTGATGGAGAAAAAATTTTCGGAGATATTAGCGTTACTCATTTAGATGAGATTAGGTTCTCTGATTATTTAGTTAGAAATCTCAAGATATGTCGAAAGAACGGCATGAAAGAAGAAGAACGAAAAATAACTCAATACCATTACTTGGTTTGGAAAGATTTCATGGCCCCCGAACATCCTAATGGAATCATCAAATTTATTAAAAGAATGAACGAGATCTATTCTATTGAGAAGGGATGCATTTTGGTTCATTGTAGTGCGGGAGTTGGAAGAACGGGTACTCTAGTTGCTTTGGATTGTCTTCTACAACAGCTCAAAGAGGAAGGACAAGTTTCTATATTCAATACAATATGTGATCTGAGACACCAGAGGAACTTTTTGGTACAATCATTGGTAAGTGATCTCTTATCATGTAGTTAATGTTTCTAGGCAAAAAGTTTGGTTTATTGTTTCTAATGATGATCTTTGGTGAAAATCGAGGAATATTCTTCGCAAATATTCATCTTACATTTTTAATCTGAAATTCCAATAGAAACAGCCTATACATATATTCTTTTTTTGGAAACTAAGGGAACTATAGAGTAATTTTTCCAAGAACTGAATTTTTTTTATTGTACACTCAGTTTGTAAAATGTGAAAATTTCCGAATGTTTATTTTGAGAGATATTGAATTTAAGAAAATTTAAAAATTTGCAATAATGAAATATCTCAAAATCACAGACCAATAGTTCTAGAGAAAATGATACACCTTAGTTTGAAGTTTGTGATATCTTGGTGAGAAAAATCTTATTTGCTCTTTTCTAGAAACAATATATATTCATATATCGTGCTTTGATGGAAGTTGCTCAACATGGAGATCAAGAAATAAATGCAGATGATCTGAAAACCACTATTGAAAAAGCGAAGAAATGTGATATGAACGAATCTAAATGTAAATTAGAAGAACAATTTGAGGTAAAAGTTGACTGTAGTGAATTACTATTGTAAATACAATTTTTTTCATTTTTAGAAAATTATAAATGCTTTTGAGGATAGAAAATCAACTTCTGTAGCTCTTGCTGAAGAAAATAGGGAGAAGAATAGATCCGATTTGGTGGTGCCATATGACAGGAACAGAGTAATACTTACACCTTTGCCTGGCAGGGAACATTCAACATACATCAACGCTACTTTTATAGAAGGCTATGACAATAATGAATCATTCATTATAACCCAAGATCCAATGGAGAATACAGTCAACGATTTTTGGCGAATGGTGTCTGAGCAAGGAATTAGTGTTATTGTAATGCTCTCAGAATTGGGCGAAGGCAAATGCCCAAGATACTGGCCGGAAGATGAAAGTTGTTACGATCATATTATGGTGAGGTACGTTCAAGCCGAAAGTTGTCCTTACTATACCAGAAGGGAAATGTACGTAAAAAGTAGAGATGGAGAAGAAACAAAGGTGACACATCTCCAATACCATGGCTGGCCCACTGTTGACGGAGAAGTAAGTGAAATTTTTCTAACATTTTGTAAAATTTCAGTCGACTTGTTTCTATGTTTCAATGTCATTCCTGTAGGTTCCTGAGGTAACTAGGGGGCTCATTGAATTGGTGGATCACTCGCAATCGTCACTCATCCCAAGTGGATGTTCTCCGTCTATGGTAGTCCATTGTAATTTGGGAACAATAAGAAGTTCAATGTTTGTGGGACTGTGTATTTTAGTTGAACAATTACGTACAGAAAGAAGAGTGGACATATTCACCTTAACCCGAAAATTACGTTCGCAACGGCTAGATCTTCTCAACACTTATGTACGTATTAAAATGGTCAAGTTAGTTTGTCCATTTCTAATGATGTTTTTGTTTCTTTTTTCAGGCTCAATATGAATTTTTACATCGCGCCATTGTCAACTATGCCGAGCTCCATGGTCTGTGCAAAACATGAGATGTAAAAAATCCAATGTGAAATTTCATTCCATAAAGACCACACAGGTCAAAGAAACTAAGATTCAAAAGTTATTCGCCATATTTTCTATGTCACAATTTTATATATTCACTTGTATATTATTTTATATATAATATATACAAATAATCATAGGACAATTACTAGCAATAGGGAAATGAGATTGAAATTTTTTTGTCTATTAATTTATTTTCTAAAGCCAAACTTTTTTGTAATGCCAAAGGACTCACTTATTCTATACATTTTGTAATAATTTTTAGATTAGGTACAAAGTTATTTGTATTGGTGATCATTTTATATGTGTTGTCTTCGAAATTTTGTCTTGATTTTGTGAAAAACCAGCGGTAGCCACTCAATTTCAGATTGAACTTTTCCAAGTAATCTCGTGAAAAGGCTTTATTTGAAAAGAGGAAATAAACGAAGATAAAGATACTGCTGGGAATTTACTTGAAGATAATTACATATTGAATCCTATATAACTTCTGAAGACATTCCTCTCAATAGTCATTTATTTTTTACATTGAAACAACTGCATAAAGTGCTTTGATTGCTTTTCACATGTAAAAAGCATTGCTCATATTAATATTATTGTCTTGGATTAATAATTCTTGTGTATATATATATTCTTATATACACTCATGCTAAAACTCAAAACTACATATCGAATATTGTATGTGTATCGAATTAATTCCATTAGTTTTATTTGAATGTGTAACAATTCCAAATAAGGTCAATAGTTCCTTTTTTGATTGAAGTTATTCAAAGTGTAGCTGAGCATTTCTGCGCCCAATACTTTTAGTGCAACTAAGTCTTGCTGCTTATCGAGATTTGTTGATCATTCAAGTTACCAAATTGTGAAGGAATATAATCGTACTTCAAAGAAAGTAGCTACACAATCATCACAAATAAATGGCTATTTGATGTATTTTTATATTTTTTATTTTAGTTGTAAGCTTTGAGCACAATGGAAGTACTTTCTGTTTAATTTCATAGATGTAAATGTGTAATGCTAGTTATAAATGTAATTTCCAAACTCGCTAAATGTTTTGTGTAAAAATTTTATTTATATCTTAGTATATGTAACTCCTGGCATGTCATCTGTGTTGTATATAATTAATATAAGATTTCTTATATTTAGAATACAAAATTAAGACTGTAAATGCATTCGATGAAAAATTTATTTATTTATGTATATTATATACTATGTTTGTTTTTTAATTTTTTAATACTGAAACGATGCATAATAAAACAAATATCAACAAACCAATATATGTCGTCATTATTTCCAAAAAAGTATTCCAAGTTGAAAATATATTTGATTGATGTTTCAATGTTATCACTTGAAACCAATGTGTTTATTCTATTTGTATAATTGCTCATTTCTGAAAAAAAATTTCTATCGTTCAATTAATATTCTGAAAGCGGAAATTTAATTATACAGTGTTCCAAAAAAAGAAAAATGAGAGATTCCTTGGATGATTTTAAGAAAAAAGTCCTACAAACAAATGCTTTGTTTTCGAGATACAGGGTGATTTTTTTGTTATGATTACACAGTTCATCGAATCCTTTTTAAATTTTCGCTACAGATTGGTAAATGAGTACCAGAACTTAATTAATTTATTCCTCGCAGCTAACTAACTAGATCCTCATGATAATTTGGATTTTCCTTAAGATTACTAGGGAATTGTTTGACATTTATTTTCTCTAAATCGGTAGCAAATACGACAAAACTACAAGAAACCAAATAGTGTAGTTCAGAACCAATGTTTCTCTTCACATTTTTCTAAAATACCAGTGGTTCACCAAAAAAAAGTTCTGTATTATTTCAATTTTCATTTCTAACTCTGTAAATAATAGTATTGTTTAATCGACTATTGGCCAACGCGATACTCAACTAATCAAATTTTGAGATTTTATTCTTCACTACCTTTTATACCTGTTTCCGTATGTACATATTTTATTTAAAAAGTACTTCATAATATTCGACTATAGTATAAAACGAAGAACTAACGATCACAAGTGGATACATAAGATTTTTTTTTTGTCCGATCAGAAAAGATTTTACCGATTTGTGTTTCTTTTTCAGAAATTATACTCATTTTCATAAAAGTTTTTTTCCCAAATAACTTTAAGTATTGCCAAAATGATGCAATCGCTGGAAATTATGTACAAAATACCCAATAAAAAATAACCGAATACAAAATTTTTTGAACATCAGTGTTCGAGTTACTAGATACGTTTCGAAATTGAATCTGAAAGATTAATAAAAAAATGCGTTTTGCGGAAATTATTCAAAAAACCTTTTATTTAATGATATACACATGATATATAATGGTTCAAGTTTATAAGTACGATTTCGAGCAACAAAAATTATTATAATTGTAGGGAATCTATCAATAATAATTATATTTCATTTCAGTAGTAACTTTCAGAATTAGAATTAATCAATTCGATTCAAGATTATCAATATCTATAAATCTGAAATAATCAGCCACAAGGCCGTAGAAATGGGAGGGTACTGGGGGTACCCCAAAATTTTGAACCTCAAAATGCACTTTGCGAAAACATGAAAAGAGAACAGGAACACATGATACCTGAGGAGGTATCATTTAGTAGAAATCTACTTTTTTTGATAGATCGCATTTCCATGAATTTTAGTAGGAAGAAATCAGTAGTAAATTTAAGAAATCTAACCGAGACGGTTAGATTCCTAAAATCTACCGACTGATTTCTTCCTGTACTTTCTGATTTTAGAAATCTAACCGTCCCGGTTAGATTCCTAAAATCTACCAACTGATTTCTTCCTGTACTTTCTGATTTTAGAAATCTAACCGAGACGGCTAGATTCCTAAAATCTACCGACTGATTTCTTCCTGTACTTTCTGATTATAGAAATCTAACCGAGACGGTTAGATTCCTAAAATCTACCGACTGATTTCTTCCTGTACTTTCTTCTGATTTTAGAAATCTAACCGTCTGGGTTAGATTTCTAAAATCTACTACTGATTTCTTCCTACTAAAAATTCATGGAAATGCGATCTATCAAAAAAAGTAGATTTCTACTAAATGATACCTCTTTAGGTATCATGTGTTCCTGATACAAACATCTCTTTTCCAGTGTTCGCAAAGTGCACTAAGCACATTTTGAGGTTCAAAATTCGAATTCAATATCAGGAACATAGGGTAATCGAGAAGGTAAATGGTGCAGAGAAAATTAATAGACATATAACACAGAAAATATGTATATGTATGATAAGTTGCCTGCAGAGAAAATTTCCTACGTCTCTATTATTATACCTTCTTAGGCATTATACCTTAGGATATAGATAGATTGTTTGAAATTTTTTTCTCCAAATCAATAGCAGAAACAATAAAACTACAAGAAACCAAAAAGTGTACTGGACCAAAAATACTTTCTACTTTTTTCTAAACAAGTAGTCCACCGACCACCATAAAACAAAAAACCTGGAGAAAATAATTAAGCGGGCACTGTTCTAGAAAAAAAATCACCATGTAGATTTGCATTCAAAATTAGCATGATGAAAGTCTTGTATTAGAATCTCTATGTCAAATTTGAGTTAAATATCTTGTGGGAAAGTGCTAGTAGAAAAAAACTTGAAAAAAAAATAGAGTAGGACCACAAAATACAAAGCGTTTGGGGACTCATGTTTAAAGGACTTAGTTTTTCTTCAAATGATCCGAGGAATCTGTCATTTTCGTTTGAAATTCAAATTTCAGGAAGATCCTGTATAAATGGCATATAATGTTAATTAATCGTTAAGTCAAGTCAAAATGTAGCTCGATTATTGCCTTTCATATATTCAAAACCTAGAAGTTATTCTGGAGACATACTTTGTTGATCTCAGATTTCCCTCTAGTTAAGCTATTTAGTATTTCCAGTTTTTCATCAATGTAGTGTTAGTCCTATGAATCTCGAGTATCTATGGCGCTAGCAGAATTTTAAGCATGAAAACGGATAAAATGATACCTTTTATTTTCTTTTTTGAATAATTCGAAATCAGGATTATATTCCAACGACATCATTTGTTTGTGATTAGGCCACAGAGACTCCAAGGCCTGCACAGGTGTCCAAACTATGAAGAGAACTGCTAAAAGTTAAAATGCATACCTCTCGGTCATCATATGCTCCTAATACATATTTCTGTTGCCAAATGCGATTTTGGTGTGTGGTGGTTGTCAGCAGTGGGAACCAAATAAAATCAATAAAACCCCAAAAACTTATTTACCCGTCTATATACAATGAATTTTTTCTTTTAATATTCCATTAGTTTGTTCTGTTTTTATCAGTTCGAACAGATTAAAAAATTTTCTAAATTTATACTTCGATTATCGATAGATTAATATTAAAATTATGAATACATACACTGAATTTCCAAACAATATTCTGAAAATGAAAAAACACTGGCGTGTAGTCAAAATCTTTTCTACGCTTGTTCGAATTCCTAATCATTTGATTTTCCGCTTCATTATTGGTAGGTTTTGAATTCTTAGAACGAATCTGAAGTCAAAACTTTCTAACCTGTGTTATAGTTATAACCATGAAAACATAAGAATGAAACGGATACTTTCAAAACAATGTTATTTTTTTGAAATAAATAATAAATAAATAAAATAATCGTTTCATAGAAAACGAAAAAGCAAATAAAAATAATAAATGTATGCTAGTATTTTCCGTGCCTTTATACTTATGTCGCCATTATCGTGTACACGGCAAACTAATGGACGGACATAATTGACTTTGACCTCAAATTCTTCATGGACACCTTTCGGCTCAAATTCCGAAAATTATAGACATTTTGGCAGAAGTTACCTAAAACAAGACCGCCAAAAAAGCATACTCGCTTCAGGACAATTTTAAAGTCTTTGATTCGTTAAAGTGATTGGTAATGGTGTTGAATCTCTAGAAAATACAATGTATTTCTTTATTTTTTCCTTAAATAATATACCTTAAATATCTACATTGGCAATTAAGTCTTTTTCGGTTTCTTCTTTACGTTTTTTGGATTCGTTTTGGCTACAGGCTGCTTTTTCTTACAAGGAATTGCTGTACATTTCAGTTCCTTTGTATATTTGTTTACTCTAGCGAATTGCTTACTCAAAGAACTTGGTGTTATCCTCCAAATGAATCTAAAACAATATTACAATTTATAATTTAATTAATATATTTCTAACTGCAAGACTGTATTCAGAAAATGTAATGGATATTAAAATGTAGTTGATTCAGCTTGAAAAATTGAAAATTCGTTAAAAAAATTTTTGTAACTCACTTAACAAATCTGTTTTCTTGCAAATTAAGGGACCTTGCAGTTTTGCTCAATTCACAAGCGAATCTCTCCCTACAGTCCTGTCCCTCGATTGCTTGTAAAGCTATTCTGGCAATATCTCCCAAATCTTGTTTTGCTTTAGTTTTATGTGGTTTGATGCCAAACTTTGGAAATATCAAAACTGACAATACAAACATCACTGCCATACCTATGAAACCTGATATCGCCATAAACAATGGTTCGAGCTTATTATTTTTTTTATCACCATCCGCAGCTTTGGTCGTGGATATTTTAACATTATGCTGTGAAAAGTTGCAGAAGTTCAGTCGGAAACTTTTTTGTTAAGACGAGATTTACCTGATGCGTATGTGTATGATAGTTGTAGTTTGGTTTCTGTTTTGGCTTTATATCATAATGTGGCTTATGGCTATGACTGTAATGGTGATCCTTCTGAAAAAAAATTATTGAGATTTTTCATTGTATGGTTCAAGAAAAAACAATGATCACATATATCTGGGTTGAAATATTTTAATTTTTTAATGTGGAATATGTTCAATGAAACCTATATCCTGTTCTGCCAGACCATGAAATGCAGATTTCTGGCTGAACAGGAAAATTGAATCCACCGATATAGCAATGCTAAAAATAATACATATATTGCCAGTAAATACACTGTTTTCTATTCCCATTGTACTGCACCGTACGTATTTTAAATGCTTTTGAAGAAATAAATTTCACCCATGAAACAAAAACTAAGAAGTAATTTATGGCTAAACCTAATCTATTGAACAAGGATGTCATTTCGGGACGCAGGCAATTGAACTATTCCAGTAACCTACTCGTCTTAGTAACAAAAAAGGATATTTCCATCAAACAATAGACTCATACAATAAATACCAATTGATCACCAAATGAAACTGCACCAACAAATGTACGAGATGTGGAACATATTCTCATAACGGGAATTTATTTGTGGATGCATACCAATTCATTGAAAGAAGTTCCAAATGTTAGAACTCAAGCAATTATTGAATTATGAAAGCAGACGATCATTAAATTAAGTATGTATGTAGTTATATTCAGCTGCCAGTATAGGATCCTTTTTAGCTAATTTTTCAGTTTAATTTGGTGCTTTTAGTAACAGCTTCATAAAAAAACCGAAAAGATCTGCAGATATGTCCTACTTAGAGTAACATCTTAAATGTAGAGCAATTATCGTTCTATGTCGATCAAAAATAGGTCAGAAAAAAAATTCTTGTCTGAAATCTGATCTATGATAAGAGAAAACCAAAAACGCCAGTGCTACATAGTCGAAGCTTCGAATATATTTATTTTCATTGTAATCATCAACTGTGACGATACATATGCATAAATTAATTAAGAATAATATGCATATGCAATATATGAGGTAAACCCAGTTTCGTCTTTTTTGATAGCTCAAGTAAGTTCTGTTTTAATATCGTTATAAACAAAATCTGAAACACCCCACTGGGTCCGTTAGTTGGTTCTTTCAGAATTTCGAACTAGAGGATATCTAAATATCATACGATGCACAACGATTTTTTTATTCAAGTCGATAATAAAGATAATAATAAATTAAGATAAATATTAACCCGATTTCATTCAAATTCAGGTTGACTTTAGAGTTATTTAGATTTGCTAATTGATTCAGTCTACAGGCCTGGGGTCAACATATAGATATTAATCATACACCTATTTTGAGGCTGCAAATCGTGTGAGATTATTTTCATTAGATATTTTAGACACTAAGAAAATCGAATATATCAAGGTCATTCGCGTAATTATTGTGCGATCAGCAAGAGCTATGCAAAATGTGAACACAAAAATGATTTAAAAACGGCATACCATCTCCTAATGAAGTAATTGAACGAGTCATTATATCCAAAAGAACGGTGATCCACAAATGGTTTTACCTACTTACTTCGGAAGGCTGTGAAGTAATTTCGTCCAAAAAACTCTTAATGGGATAATAATAATAATAATAGCCAGTCTCGTCTGCATGTGAATCTTCAACATCACCAGATGGATGTCTGTTTTGTTCTGAATCCTCTACTTCATGTATGGCAGCATTTACGTAAGTGTCCTCTCCAGTTTCAAGTTGAACAGTATGGCCTTTAGATACCTATAAATGAAGAGCCCTAAATTGGTTGAACTAAGCATAAAAATAAACTGTTTGTCACCAAAATTCCAAAAAAGTACATTTTAGAGTGTTGCTATTTGTTTGACTCTAAATTTCAACATTTTCAATGAAAAATATCCCTTCTACAGTTCTACATTGAGATCTAACAGGCCAATTGAAAATTCCGCGGTCTACCAGAGTGAAACACATTTTTTTTGGCGAAATTCGATTTTATTATTCAACATTGTTGACTTCGAGGGCGATACAGCGATTATAGCGATCTTTTCGATACAATTTTCGTAGTACGATTTGTCTTTCGCTTCAAAATAGGCCTCAGTTTCGGCGATTACTTCTTCATTGGCGCTAAATTTCTTTCCAAAGAGCTTTCTTTTGGAGTCTGAGAACAGGAAAAAGTCGCTGGGGGCAGATCTGGCGAATACGGTGGATGCAGTAGCAATTCGAAGACTAATTCATGAAATTTTGCCACTGTTTTTATCGATTTGTGACACGGCGCATTGCCTTGTTGAAACAGCACTTTTTTTCTTCAAATGGGGCCTTTTTTTAATGATTTCATCCTTTAAACGATCCAATAACGCTATATAATGGTCGCTGTTGATGGTCTGACCCTTTCGGAGGTAATCAATGAATATTTTACCCTGCTCATTCCAGAGTACTGATGCCATAACCTTGCCAGCTGACTGTTGTGTTTTTCCTAGCTTTGGATTCGGTTCATCGTGTGCAGTCCACTCAGCTGACTGTCGATTCGACTCCGAAGTGAAATGATGGAGCCATGTTACATCCATTGTCACATATCGACGCAAAAATTCAGGTTTATTGCACTTAACAGCTTCAAACACTGCTCAGAATGATTAACCCGTTGTTGCAACTGATCGATTGTGAGCTCGCGCGGCACCCATTTTCCACACAGCTTTCTCATGTACAAATATTCGTGAATGATATGTTGTACACGTTCAGATGATATCCTCACAATGTCTGCTATCTCGATCAACTTCACTTTACGGTCATTCAAAATTATTTTGTGAACTTTTTTAATTTTTTTTCGTCGTTGACAGCCTCTTTTGAGCGTCCACTGCGTTCGCCGTCTTCGGTGCACATTTCACCACGTTTAAACTTAGCATACTAATCAATGATGGTTGATACTTCTGGTGCAGACATCGGAAACTCTTCATCAATAAGCCAAGATTTTGCTTCAGCTGTATTTTTCCCTTCAAAAAGCAATATTTTATCAGCACACGAAACGCATTTTCTTCATATTTTTTCGAATAATAAAAGTAGCTACACTCACAACGCAATATCTCGCAAACTAATGGTCGGACTGCTGTGAAATTTTGACTCGTATCATTTGAAAGTTGGTACTAACTAAAAATCATATAATAGTATCGCCATCTGTGCATCAGACCGGGGACTTTTCAATTGGCCTAATATCCAGAGCTATATAAGAGAAATATAAGTACCAAGAAAAGCTAATTCAAATAATACTTGAGTAAATGTTGCTGACGGATATGCCAAATAAAATTTACAAAAAGAAAAGATGGATGATTTTTCTGAAATGACTTTGATTCTTAATAACGAAACATTGATTATTAGAGAATATATACGTCTAATGCGATTAAAAAGATTGATCACTTCTGTTTTGGACAAGTAAATTACCAGTCAATTCACTTGCTGTCAGACATGAAAAACCTGAATCAATCAATCACATACTCTCTATTAAACAAATGCAACTAGCACGATCTGAAATTAGGCATATTTAGATCTATCCGATTAAGGTCTAACAGTTGTTTTCCGTTCAATTTTTTTTTTCGTACTGGTCTAAATTGAAAGAAAAACTAGTGCGACTGGTTGATGATGTTTTCCATTCCAGTTTGAACTGGTTATTTTTATTAATCTGATAACACTCTGTTTGATTGTTATATACTGACCGCTTCTTGGTACAAAGATGCCAATTCCCCCTTGGTCAAAGACAGCTCAGGAACATCGCCTTTCTGTGCTCTTCGGTTAATATATTGCTCTGGGGCAATTGTTGAAAAAACATCATCTTGAGTTCTGTCTATGTTCACTATTCTTCTTGCTGTTGATCTGTCTTTCAACGCTTTCAAGTCTCTTATTACATTACGTAGGTATTGGGCACTTTCTTGAGTTGTTGTTATTTTTACACTAGTCAGGAACAATAGGAAAATAACGAAATATGGCATTCTGCAAAGAATGAAATCAATTAGACCATCATTCATCCAATGTATTCACAAAAAAAAAAATCAAGAGCGTCAGGAGCTCATGCGTCTCTTGCTCCCTTAGGGACTATAGAACCAATGAAGAACCAGGTTATTTTTGCCGTTTAGTATATCTAAATGAAAGTTTCTGATATTCGGTATTAACATTCGAGTGATTATTAACAAACTAAATTTAAACCTAGACGAATGTTTTGTTTCGAAAATATTAGGTATTTTTTCAAGATTCTTCCAGAATTCTATATGATTCTAGTGATTACTAGTCTGCGAGATACTGGGTTTCATATATAGATTTTGATTTTTGCAAAAATTTTTCAATTCCTAATTGAAAATTGGCAATACTACATTTTTGAGGATGCAAATTGTTAATAATGCTAATAAGTATTTGCTAATATGCTACCAATTCTTCGGTAACCAATGAGTTACATGAATCAAACAAGAGTAAATTTTTCAATAGAATTAAACCCTTTTTTTATTATTTTACTCAAGTTCAGCCGAAAAATGTTGCTTCAAATTACTTAACACAACCAAATGGCAATCCTCATCCTAAAAAGTGTATACCTTAAATTGTCAATTTTCAAATATAAATTGTAAAAACATGAAAAATTATCGCAAGAATCAGAACCCGCATATTTAAACTTTAAACACCCAGTATCTCGGATACACGCAATATTTAAAGAAGGTATATTAGGCAGATTAATCAAGATTGGACATTCTTAATGAATCACCCTGTATGATCACAAAATCTCAAGTCGAGATCGAATGTGTTGTCACTGAAATAGTCAGTATTTTTTCCAATAATCTTCTACAATTTTCTCTGGTTCTGGTGATCTAGCCTGAAATTTCTGTTTCTAGGTTCTCCATTCAAAAGTTACTATGTTTACGAGGAACGAGCGTCTAAAAATGTTCAACGTTTTTTACCGAACATAATTTTGGCATATGTTTGTTGATTAGTGTTTCTGAATTAGTTCATGAATTTTGGTACCATTGTGTGAGTAAAAATTCAAAGTAGGTACCTAATGAAAATATAAATATACATTATTTTTACCCATATCCACCCACTGTATTGTTCTAGTTCCACATCAAAGTGGAGAATTACATTTCCGGTTTTTTTCCACAAAAACCAAATGATGTAATTTCTCTTCTTCTAGTACTTATTTGGTGAATCCGGTTCATGTTTTTCGACTTATAAATATGTATCTAACTCGGTCATTCACATAGATCAGAGTCAATGGGAGATAAACGTCACAAATATTGTGTGCCAGTTGTTACAGCATGAAGAAAGTTCTTCTAGAGTCATGATATCAATTGTGGAAGAAATGGTGTGTACGAGACGAGTAAAAGAGGATTGCCATATTATGGTATCATCCATTCTAATTACGCTCAGACATATAATGA
Organism: Harmonia axyridis; assembly: GCF_914767665.1. NCBI lineage: Eukaryota > Metazoa > Arthropoda > Insecta > Coleoptera > Coccinellidae > Harmonia > Harmonia axyridis. Next base: position 8,602,894 of record NC_059508.1, read on the forward strand.
TGTTAAATCGTTCAAGTGTTTGACTCTGCACAATTTGCAATTAAGAGAATCAGACTGTTTTCAACAATGGAATCGTTTGCAATTACGACCAGATTTATGAATTTTTCAAGCCGAAAAAGAGCGAATTAGGGGAGAAGTAGATCGCATTCGACGTTCTCGTTTCAATTTTTTTTTTCTTGAAGAAAAAATTAAATTCAAAAAGTCTGCATTTTCGGAATGCACAAAAAATTAATAAAAAATACATAGGTACAATCTCCAAGGGTGCAATTGACGCATGAACGGATGAGTGCTCAAAAGCTTTTGACTTCAAATCACTTTTTTCGATATTCTGCTTGAATTTTCTATGATTCTGTTAATGCAATCAACACGAAATTTTGAATAAGTGTGTATTTTTCATTCATTCGCATAACCTGAACTGAATCTATTGTCATTAAGTAATTATAGTTTTTTTTCGATATTCTCCTTGAATTTTCTTCGTTTATTTCGGAGAATTTTTTAATGCTATACAATCGATTTGAATATATATTTTGAATTCGATTGACACACTTGTGGTATATTTTTGCTTGAACTAACTTTCAAATTACTGTTTCAATAGTGAAGTTCATACTCAAATTTGAAATTACAATTAATTGAAAATAATTAAATTTAAGAATTAAATTCTCTACTTTTAATTAGAGAGAATGATAGTAAATATTCAGTCAGTAGTGTTATCAAGCAGTTTGTAATGCACCTGTACCCAATATGGCCTAGACCTCAATATTGCCTAAACACTTGATCTCAATATGTACGTGATGGATTCCCCTGATGGTGTTTGCACTACGTTCACAATTTTTTTTTTTTTTTTTTGAGTGATCTTATTCATTTGCACGCAACAATCGGTGCACGTCTGTTCTCTGGGAACCAAATAATCAGAAGCGCCTTTGTTTGTAGTAGCCTGATCTAATTTTGTACGGGTAACTAACTTTTTTTTTTTTGATAATTACGTAGGCTTGGTCAAAAATTTATTATTGTACCTTTATTGAACATATTTTCTTTGCATTTCAAGGATATGATCATTTTTAATTTTCTTACTGCATGCCTATTCAATTCAAATGAATTAAATTGCCTATTCACCAAAGTGGTAGCGTCTCAAAAATTCTCAAAACAGTTTAGAAGCTGTCAAAAAATCTGTAAAAAATGATTCCTGGTTTTTTTTCAATTTGCAATGAAGATGAGAAGACAGGTATGTGAATATGTGCATATGGCTGAAATGTGAATAATCAATTATTTATGATGATATGAGTAGGCCATTTAAGGTAAATGCACTACCCAATATAACCTAACTGACTTTTCATCATCTTATGTTTTCCTTTCGTTTTCTATTATATCAATTCACTTGAAATTTGTATTTTAACCCTTCAAAAACACAACATTTCACCCCTATACATCGATCTATTAAATCTTACAATAATTGAAGAAAATCAAAGGTTATACCGACTATTTCAAGAAAAAACCGAACATTCCTCTCAAACGTATCTACATTTTTTAAAGAGTATTTAAGTATAAATAACGAAGAAAAAATTCGAAAATGAATTCAAAACTTGAAATTGAATCTTTTTCTGCGTGGATTTCTGTGACTATTCAGCATTGGTCTTCATTACAGACAACCACCCTATTCATGTTGCCTTTTTGTGATTGGATTTTCGGTATTGGAAATAATAAACCTTTGTCTATTGTTTGCAGTATTCAAGGTCTCAAACCATTCAAAGAAAATATAACAGAATACATAAATATATATTCTGGTAGAAGTGAGTAGACATAAACGTTGATGTAATAATGATCTATCTTCAACTGATTCTTCGATAATGTTGATACTGTTAGTGATGACATAGCAGAAATCTTCAAGGATTACTTTTGGCAATATTCTTCATATGCAGACATGAATGATGATGATGAACAGAAAAGAATGTAGATTCTGAATGCGCAGAAGAAATAATGTTAAGTATCTAGTTATTCTTTTTCAACTGTTAAATGAAGATAAAAATGTTGGTAAAAATTGAAGAATATAAATAGCAACATATATTTACACATATAGAACTTGTTCATTCCTGATAAAATTTCTGAATTTCCAAACACTGAGTTTGGTTAATTAAGAGATAGAAAAATGAGTTCAGAAAGGTATCGAAATACCTGAAACAGAAGGTCCTCACATAAAATATTGCCTATATTAGTATGTAAATCAAATGAAAAGAGGTTATTTGATTGGAAGTCAGCAGTAGCATCAAGTAGTTAAAGTGCTTGTACATGTACAGTTCAGAGTAACGTAGGAAATAATATAATAATAAAGATTTACACTTTTTTATTGAAATGTTATTTTTTTTTTATACAGGATGTTCCTTAATTGGAGGTACAAACAAACATGAGAGATTCCTTGGATAATTTTGCAGAAAAAAATCGTATAAACATCTCGCAAAAGCTTTGTTTTCGAGATACAGGTGTTCATAGTAGTTCTACTATTTTGTGATGATTATACGACTTCATCGAATCATTATGAATCATTGTTACAGATCGGGAAAAATAGCACCAAACCAAAACTAATAATTAATTTATTCATCACACCTTACTCACTGGATTTTGAGAATAATTTGAATTTTCCTCAGGATCTCGAGAGGATTGTTTGAAATTTTTATCGAAATCGGTAGCAGATACGACAAGTACTAGATCAAAGAATCTTTCCAATCTTTTCAAATAGCAGTGGTCCACCAAAAAGTTTTAGAGGAAAAAAGCGAGCACTGCCCCATAAAAAAATATCACCCTGCTGATTTTAAATCGAAATTCGCACATCACGTGATTTAAACTTCAAATTGGAATATCTATGCCAAATTTCAAATTTTAATTAAATTATTTAAAGTGCAGAAGCTAATAGAAATAACTTGAAAAAAAATTTAGCAACCTGTTACTTCAAAACTATAAGCGTTACTTAAAATTATCCGGGGAATCTCTCATTTTCGTTTGTACCTCCAATTTATTAGGAACACCCTGTATAGTGTTCAGTGTCATAATTACCTACAGAAAATATCAGTTAAATTTTTCACTCGAAGGATTCCAAAAATCTGTTATTATTGAGAAAAATACACCAAAGCATATTCAAGTACAAAATCCACAATGATTATTCAAAATCAAACTGCTATCATTCACAGAATATTATACAAAGTTTTCAAACAAAAATCTGTTATTATCCAGAATTGGTCTTCACATATAAAACAAATCTACTCCTATCGTTATTGTTATGATGTAATTCTGAAAAATGCGTCAAATTTATTGAAAGATCTCAGAATTTATTGTTGAACTTCCACGAAATTGTTTGATCATTTTTAGTTGATACAATTTTCCATCAAAATGAATAGTAATCTAAATAATTATAATGGAAACGGAGCGTTTTTAATTAATTAGACACGCATACGCTCAAGTTTTGTTTATTTTATAATTACACACGAATTAAATGAAATCTCTCACCTATAGGTGAATATGTCCGATATTTTATTCTGGTCTGACGATAATACGATAATTTGTATGATCTGACATATTTTTTGGATGACCTTCATTCTGAATTTCCTCAATTTCATTCATTAACGTTATTACTTTAGAAATTGCATTTTCCAAATAAGTTATTGTTATCGTCAACTGATGAATAAAAACAAGAATGGATGATCCAGTTAATTTCATTCATTAACCTGCATGAAAACATCAAAAATTTAGATCTACAAAATCTTTTTTCATATAGTACTCATTGAAGAACGATTCAACAAACTTGTTCATATTAATTTCATTAAATTCAATTCATTGGATATCAACTAAATTAACGAGTTCTTCATGTTGGTTAAGATATCTCTCATTTATCGCAATACTTGAAGAGGTTTTTTGTGCTTTGCAGTTGGACAAATAACTTAGCAAGACTATTCAGACTAGATACTGAATAACATACTCTACTAATTGGAAAGTTAAAAGAAAAGTTTAACCAAGTCAATGTCAACAATTGCTTGATAATGACTTATCCCTAACAGAAACCGAATTTCATTATTCAAAATATTTGTAATATGTATTGTAATAATAGTGTAATATTTTATAATCAAGAAATGTTATGCAGGTGAAAACACCCTTATCGTTTCATTTTAAGACAGTTCTTCTGGTTCAATTATGACTGGATAGATTTTGTTTGTCTTCGCATCACAACAAATAATGAGTGAATTGAAAACTTGTTGTGGTTGATTTTATACAGGGTGATTAACTGCGATGGCCTATTAGACATTTATGGAAAACTTATCATAACTTTTTTGTTGAAAATTGGCATGTTGGGGTTTGAGACAAAGATCTTTTTCCCTAAAATATTTTCAGATCTCTACAACTTCTGGTTATACCGAAAACAGACTTCTTCTTCCTTATTACAAATGGCACACTCAGTATATCATTGCATAATTAGATAGCTTTTTTGACGAAAACTTCAGCAATTCACCTCAACGGTTCATGAGTTTTATGAAAGAAATATTGGGAACTCACATTTTTTTTAATATTTAGGCAGAAAATTTTTTTTTCGAGAAAACCTTCATCATTTTTGATTCTGCAAATACGTAGTATTATAAGACTGTACGCGGTTTGGACCAAAAATGTACAGGGTGTTTTATCAGAAGGTCATGCACTTGGACAATTTAAAATGCGAGTCCCAATAAACACCATTTTTTTTATAACAATCCCAATAACTCATGAACCGTTGAGTTTTCACCAAAGGTATGGCATATTGCCAAAATTGTCGTCAAAAAAGCTATTTAATGATGCAGTAATATACTGGATGTGTCATTTGAAATAAGGAAGTAGTAGTCTGTTTCCGGTATAATCAGAAGTTGTAGAGATCTGAAAATATTTTAAGGGGAAAGATCATTGTCTCAAACCCCAATATGCGACTTTTCAGCTCAAAATTATGATTAGTTTTCCATAAACGCCGAATAGGCCATCCCGGTGAATTACCCTGTATATATATTAACCGGAAAGAGTGTATACCTAAGTATAATTTAAATGAATAAATAAAAAACGAAATTTTGCTCAAAAAGCTCACCAAATGGTAGGATAGCATTCGATAAAATTTTCAATATACTGAAATGACAATACATGAAATAACAACATCGTACAGCAGAAAACCTGAATTGAAGAATACTCAAAAAAATATTTGGAAAACACATCACAAATTTCAAAACCAAAAAACTAAAACTCAAAGTTTTTTTAGAATACCGAATTAAAGCATTCGAACTGACACCCAAGTATTCGTCTGAATTAAAAATATCGAACCTACAAAATATCAAAAATGCTTAATCCTTATAAAAAACGAAATATATTTATAATCCTAAGCATTCACCTGTCGAAAAAATATCCATACATTGAAAAGTTGACACTTTCTGGAATACGTCGCCAAATATCAAGATGCATGCAGAAAATAAATATTGCACTTGCGGATATAAGTATCGAGCAGATCGTAAAATAAGTCAGAAGAACCACCGCACATGAGCATACAACGTTCACAGCAAGCTCGCAAAAACAAACTAAAACTCTCTGGTTCGACTTCTTTTTCGCTCCAACCGTCTTTAAACTCCTACCGTTACATTTAAGCAAATCATACACATTTGTGGGATTATTAAAGCGTGAATGTTCATTTTGTATGTGGCACAATTGGATTTTTAACGTGGAGAGGAGTCTCGAAATAAGTACATATCGATCAACAAGATCTAATGAATATGTTTGTCTTGTTGACAAATTGAAAAATGATACGTTACTGTATGCAAATATTGTATTTTATATAAGTGTACCATCAGGTTAATTGATGGTTTTACACACAAAGAGTTTTGTTATGGTCTTCAAGTACCAATAACTCCAATAGTAGCTGCACTATTAAAAAACGAATATTATAGGGCTGAAGAGAAGTCAGGAGCTTCAGAGCTCGTTCATTCATAGGCCAACCGCGCCCAGAAGACCACAGGCCTTAATTCTCCTACAAATAATTTTTGAGAAAAATCCTCCCACTCATCGATTTCTCTCTTCAAAATTAAGCAAATCCATGCATTCTTGAAGTTGGGGGTTTACGCCCCTAACTTCCTAGCCCTACCAATCTTATTTTCGACCAAATAGCTGACATAACTTGTCATCGAAAGATCTTTCAAACGATATATCACAATCAATTTTGAAAAAAATATCATTGGTACGTAAAACAAACAGCCGATTGATGTAATTAAAATCCAATTGAAAAGTCCCCGGTCTACCATAGTAAAACACATCTTCCAACTTTTCGATACCATTTTTGTAGAACGATTTGTCTTTCGCTTCAAAACAGTCTTCAGTTTCGTCGATTGGCGCTAAATTTCTTTCCAGCGAGCATTCTTTTCAGGTCTGAGAACTGGAAAAAGTCGCTGGTGGCCATATCTGGCAAATATGGTGGATGCAGAAGCTATTCTAAGTCCAATTCATAAAATTTTGCCATTATTTTCATTGATTTATGACACGGCGCATTGTCTTGATGAAACAGTACCTTTTTTCTTCAAATGAGGCCGTTTTTAACGATTCCATCCTTCAAACGAAACAACGATGCTATATCATAATCGCTGTTGATGGTCTGGCCCCTTTGGAGGTAATCAATGAATATTATACCTTGCGCATCCCAGAATACTGATGCCATAACCTTGTCAGCTGACTGTTGTGTTTTTCCTCGCTTTGGATTCGGTTCATCGTGTGCAGTCCACTCAGCTGACTGTCGATTGGACTCCAGAGTGAAATTATGGAGCCATGTTTCATCCATTGTCACATATCGACGCAAAAATGCAGGTTTATTGCATTTAAACAGATTCAAACACTGCTCAGAATCATTTACATGCTGTTGCTTTTGATTGATTGTGAGCTCGTGCGGCACCCATTTTGCACACAGCTTTCTCATGTCATAAAAACACTGAATTATTATTTTAAATTCGAATAATACCAGTACAGACATTGAGACGAAAAAATGAACCAAATCACAGCAGCAAATACTCATTAAAAATTGGATGATTTCACGTACAGTAACCTGAATACCTAGTTCATTCAAAATGAAAATCTTCATCATTTCGATTTAAATTTTGAAGTTAGGTCGATTCTTTTCTGTAGACAAAAAATCACCAGTATCAGCACAAAAAAAAAATTTTTTCTGAGCTTCCATAATCATTTTCTATCAAGTATATCTATTGAATCCAGATTGGAACTGCACTTTGGAATTCCTCTAAACAGATCGAGGTATTCACTGACGTCATGATGTTTCGAGATAGCAAATCATTTAACTTTTTGCTTATAGAACTGTTTGTTTTATTCATGAGTCTTTGGGTTGGTACAAGGAACAAACCAGTTTTCCACGATTGCAAGAATCTGGCTGTAAATTCATATGCTGTTTATGAGTGGAATCGAACTCACTTAACCCATATAATCGATGTACAAGGTGTTTTCAGTGAGTTTTCTACTCAAAAATAATACAATCTAAACACTAAATAGGGAGTGGAAACATTTTGGCTTTTTAGCCGTGGTCCATTCGATGTTTCGCTTACTGCGCATCTTCAGAGGACTATGTATATCATATTTTGTAGCTCGACGCTGGAAAACTCCAAACTGAATATTGATTTTGTCTGGATGCACCGGATTTGGCGAAGCTATATGATTCATCCTCTTCCCTTCTGTCTGGTTTAGTTTTAGTTTAGTGCGATCTATTGATTGTAATCAGGCGCTGTTAACCCTACTCAAATATTGTTTATGTCTATCTCTTCAACTGAGTCAGATTTTGATTTATAGATTATATTCTCCAACTTCTCCAAGTTCAATAGAATAGAAACCATCGAAATATGGTCAAAACAAGTGGGTAGCAATTTTAGGAAACATCTTTCCTCATTTGTTCACTGTTTTTTCAGAAATTTGTGGAATTTCATCACGATAAGACAATTTTTATTGCTTTATATTTTAATAAGCTTGCAGTGCTGGCGTTAGGGGTGAAACAGTGACCGTTTCAGGGGCGGCAATTCGGCTCAGTTTGGGCAATACCTCCTAGAAAACAAGGCCACGGTACTCGACCCGAAAATCTTGTGACGTCAACCATCCCAGGTCATTTTAATATTTGGGCTCGGGTTTAGGGACGCTTCTTATATCCCAGTCGACACAACTGAACCGTGATATTCACTTGTTTTGTTAGTTTTTCAACACTTGTTAGCAAGGTTATTCAACCTGTTGTGAAATTTGTGTGAATAATTAGTGTTCAGTGATATTGGACAGTACTTTTAAGTACTACCTGTGTTGAGAAAATGCCTTATATGTGTTGTGTTCCTGGGTGCAGGGGAAATTACAAAAATGGACCGAAAGTGCACGCTTTTAAGTTCCCTACGGATACATACTTGCTTGAAAAGTGGTTAGCGGCCATTCCTAGGCAAAATTTAAAACCCACTATACATACCAAAGTATGTGAGAAGCATTTCGCAGAGGAGAATTTAATTAAATCCACTTCAGCGACGGATTCAAGAAGCGGTCATACAATAACGGTAACTCTGAAAATCCCTAGACTCAAACCAGATGCTGTTCCAACTTTGTTTCCTAATTGTCCTAAATATCTATCGAAAAATATCAAGTTTAGAAAAACTCGTGATGAAAAATTAGAAAGAACCGAACTAAAGTATTTGGAAAAGGCTATAGCGGAAAGTAGAGTAGAATTTGAAAATTATCGAAAGTTGAATTCATATGTAGATTTTGAAACTTTTCTGAATGTTTTAAATAATTTTAAGCTGCCTAAGCTGTGGAACAAAATTGTTGACGAAAATTTCAGACTGACGAATTGGAAAGCAGATTCGGTAAATATCGTCAACTCGCCGGTGGACAGTACCACATTTCAATACGACAATTTATTGTATGAATCCGAAAAAAGGCTAAGAGTTCAGTCACTTCTCACGTTAAAATCACGAACATTCGGTAATATTGATATCAAAAAGTGTTATGAAAATATTGATTTCACCGACCAGAAACAAGAATATAATACATTCAATCCGAATCTCATTGTAGAAGAGAGCGACATAGATAATATTAAGGAAGACATGCCTGTGATTACTTATTTAGCAGGTTATTGTTGTTATATTGTTCTGAGGAAAATTCAGTGTGAAAGATGTAAGCGAATATTGATTTTAGATGATGAACTTATTGTTGAAGATAATTACTGTCTCATTACTAATCTAAGTCGAGGACGATTGCTTTATCCTCAAGATTCTGTTATACAAATAGTTTTATATTCATATTTAATTTTCAATAAAATAATTCAAGAATTCGAAGAGACATTCCTTAGTATTCATAATAAGCGAACATGTCTCATTCAATTTATTTCGAAATATATTATTCAGAATGAAATGTTGCCAGAAATTCATTGCGAAATTCATTCCGGTGAATTGATAGCTAATATAGTGATAACATGCACTACAAATACTCTTTTGAAGAACTACTGCGGAAAAACTAATGATCGTGTAGTTAAAACATTCAATAAAAGAAAAGCGAAGACATTTGATACTCAATAATCACTTGTGATAATAGTTCTCCCAGTGAACATTCACAAAGAATTTTTCTCCAAGAAAATTCAGTACGTGATTTTGTAGATATAATCTTGATATAATGCTTAGAATTTCAGCTTATCTAGTGATTACTCCTACTGGCAAGGACTTTTCGAATCATTTTTGTGGATAGTGTCATTTTCATCTAAGTTCATCATTTGAATATAATTCAAATGAATCATTTGTTTCCCAATTATATCATTATTATCCCTTATGGAAGATATCAATATTATCGAATTTTCGTTATTTCAATACTTTCGAATTCCACTTTCGAGATATTTCAATGTTTTCATACATATACATATACATAGGTATCATATTGATTATCCAGTTTTATTGATAATAAATTGGTTTTTTCTTTGAAACTTGGTTTTTTCCATAATAAAAACGAATGGGATGCGATGAAAGGCTCAGTTGACGACTGGCATCCTCTTTAAACAAAAAGCCTTTCAAATATTATTCATATAATTGTGAAACGAGTCACAAGCCGAACGCTCACAGTTCAGTCGACTATGCCCTGAGTATGCTTACGTCACAAGAGAGCACCCAGGCCTTGTAGTCTAGGAGGTATTGGTTTGGGCCGTATTTTCATATTTCATCCTTGATTATTGAAGAAACATGAGGTTGTTCCGCTGCGCTGCGTTTGTCAACATTTGTTGCAATGAAAATCTCCAAACCGCCTTTACTAAGCAGCCTGTATAATAAATAACACCCCAACCAAGTCGATGTATACACATTCAACATATGGAAAATTCCTATGATTTTGCATTCGAAACTAGTTAATGTTAAATGCCAAATGTTTTCAGCGGAACACATGTTTGTAATCCCAATTAGTTTTAGAAACAATACTGAAACTTTGCATGGCCGACCGCCCTTCGTTTGGCTGTTATTGTTTTATTAAATTTAAGATATTATACAGAAGTTGGATTTTTTATGTTAACACTATGTGTATTTCTATATTTTTGACTTATGTATATGTATTTATTTTCGTTTCATTCAAAACCCTTGAAAACATTTGGTGTCATATTTATACATCAAAACATTTCAATATTCTTCATTCATTAGTATTAAAGTGTTTGTACGCACGATTGCAATATTTTTCATTGGAAGAAGAAAGTTTTTTACCTATTATCATCATGGCAAATGCTATTTTTCTTTTTTTGAAGGGTGATTATGAGGAAGTTCAGATTTTTTATCCTTTTTGAGCAGGGGCGCCGAAATATGATTTGCTTCAGGCGCAAGCTTGTATCTTATCCACTCTTGCATTTATATATTGGTTTTTTAAGCAATCATTTGTTTTTAATTTATTGGTCTACCCTGATTTCACTGACCGAATATAAAAACACTCTGTTAATGAGTGTGACATTATGTTTCCCCCTTTGTCTTCCTGAAAAATTGAGTTATTTCCGTATTTGTTTCACTATTAACGTTCGAAATGTTATTATCTTGTCCTTTCCTTAACCCAAATACCTATACCAAATTTCATCAAAATCCAATTAGTAAAACGCAAAATATTTAGGTCTTGGTAATAGCTTGTTTGCGTCTACTCAACGCGTACCCTGTATCTGGAAAAACTGAAATTCGCATCAGACCATCTACAGACAAACAGGATTGAGGATATCCATTCCAAATTCCATAAAAACCGGCCAAAATTTAAGAAGTTGAGAAATTATTTTCATTGAATATTACCTGTCATAAACAATTGAACAGATTTAAGGACAATTGAAAAAAATCCTATTAGCAGGCAGATTACATAAATAAATGTTCCGTGAATTTTCCAATAAACCCTGTATAGTAACCGTAAATCTCGATCGATTGAACACCATCGTACCTATGCCTTTTTCAAATATTCCTCATAGAGATCTCCTTTCAAAGGAGTTATTCATTTTGACGGGTCCAATATTCGGAATAACTATCAAAGTCAGCCTTAGGCATGTTGAACCGTTGACCGACTATACAGAGTGTAAGTATAAAATTTGTTCCCAATTTGGCCCTTAAAATGAAAGGAACAGTCATATTCTACGAACATCAGATTCTGAAGTAATATGTAATGATATTCCTTGGATAATGACTAAGTATACAAGATGAGTATCAGAATAAAATTACAGAAGAAGCTTGGTTTGGTGACTGAGTAAAAAAATATTCTTCCTCATTGCAGATTTGAGAGTTTTCTATTATCACAATATCTAGAATAATGTATTCTCGATTACTTACCCTAATTTTCTTTGTAATCGAATAAGAAATATCCATAAGATCATATAACAACTGTAATGACTTCTTCCACATTGCCCGAAGTAATATATTAATGACCTTAATTCTTATACCAATAAAATAGAATGTAACTGATGAACTTGATGACGACTATTATTCGTACATATTATGACGAAAAAACCAATCATCTTCGTATCATTTCTCACTGCCCCTCGTATATTCACAAATTGTGACTTTATAGCCAAGAAGAAAAAATTCTCCCACTTTACGTTGAGTGCTTTTAACTGTTGAATAATTTCATTTTCTTTATCATAGAATTAAGAGTTTTTTTTTCGTGAGCAATTTCTCTCCTCATATATGATGTGTAAATGGCTGGCCGTTCAGCCTTAATGTCTTTTGCCATGAGAATGTAGGACGTAAAGCAGGATCCAGTCCTGATCTTGTTGTTTTTATTGGATTTGGTGTTGTTTATAAAACCATGTGTCCCGATTTCAAGAAGTCGATACATACAGGCCAAAATTGAAATCCGAAGAATGCAATGCAACAAAACTAAATTATCTCAATTTACTGCACTCTTTGGGGTAAAAAAAATATGAAATATCCGTCATCAGAATGCTTTTTTTTCTAGGAGGGTCCAAAAAAATACAATCACTTGAAGAGATATCGTATTTACCAGAAAAAATTAGTATCCTTTCCTGAACTTATCAATCGTATTCACAAAATTATAACAACTCGATATACTTCAGATTGAAGCATTAAATTCGTAAAAAAAATATAATGACTCACAGATACACACTGAAGAAAAGTTCATAATTTTGAATAATCCTGAAAGCGTTTTTTATTACATTTTCCATGTATTATCAACTTGTTATGTAATACCTACAGAGAAATAAAAATTCTATTCGATCAGAATGAATCGAATTCTATTCAATCCCATTATACTTTGTATAGAATAACTACATGGTAATATTGAAGGTGCTATAAAATTAATGGTATCAGGACCACATCGCGTTATCGTAGCTAATGGTTATAAGAATTTTTATCACTATCACATTGAAGAAAAATAAAACATTATGTTATAGAAAATAATACTCACATTGAAAAAGCCGCTCATTCATTCTTCTCTAAAACAACTAACATAGTTTGAGTGACAACTTGTATATTATTGTGGATTGTGTTTAACCAAAATGGGAGACAAACTGAAGAACTGGCCAAGATGTTACAAGAGAAGTAACTGTCCTCAACTTACTTATCCATAGCCTCTAGTTATGTATCGACCAACTTTTCTGAAACATATATACATCTAACCACTCGGGTTTTTTTTATTTTCCTCTGAAAATTACACACCTGGTCAAAAAAAAACTACAGAATGATTCATTACAAATGCATAGCGTAAACACTTTTCAGGATTCAATGTTTTACTTGCAAATTATCCATTCTCAACATTTTTTCGTAACTTCTTACATTCAACATTTTCCCAAATTTCCAACCATCAACAAGTTTGATGTAGGTACAATTTCTACTTGGAGTTATATGCATTATATATCCCCAGCAAAATCACTGAAATTTTCATAAAAATGCAATGATAAGTATTCCACCTTTATCTGAAAGAATTAATGATTTCAAAAACAAAAAATAAAAAATATTCCACCTACATCCCAAAGAATAAATTATTTCAAAATCAATTTATATCAGGCAACCCAAAAAACACAACGTAACGGAAGTTCTCATTTAAAGAAATGTTCACTAGATGGCAACTCTCTACCAGTTCAAATTCAACTGTATATCACATGATATAAACGGTCGAATCTAATTGGTTAACTTTTTCTGTTGTATGTAACCATATGTAACCGTCAATTCATGTGGTACACACTATCAAAATCATAGTACTCCTATATTTTTGTCGGATGTAAAAAAGATCAATTGTTTTCAATAACAACATCCCTTACTTTTACAATAAGTGTGTTGTGAAGGTGTACCATGGCAAATGTTCTTAAAGAGGTTCTTCTGCAAATGCAAAATGTAAGTAGGAACAAATTACAGAAAGAACTAATTTCCAGAGTGTCTAGGAAACAAAGTAGAAATTGAAAGGATATTCCTAAAGTACAACAGAGTTGTAACTGTTCAAATGATAATATAACAGAACTGTGTATCATTCCTTCTCATAAGAAATTCTTCTGATGGTACCTGTTGCATTCAATAACCTGTCAGTTATGTATTTCAAATGAAATCCTTGGTAAGGCTACCTACAGTGTTTGTGCATGAAAATTAATCATATTTCCCTGCAATTAGACATATTCAGAGTTTTGAAACTTCCTCTGATATAAGTCATCGAACAGCACCATGTTGATTCTTGAAATTTATTTCATCGAGTACATAAACAATCATGTTCCCTTCTGCTAATTCTCAACAGATATGAAACTGTTGTTCTAATCATGTGGAACTTACTAGACTAAAGTTATTCTAACTTCAGATAAAGAATAGCTACTAGCTTTTCTACAAGCAGCTAAGTACCTATGTGACACAACGAAGTTATACTTATAGTTCAATTCAACAGAATTGACTCACCAATAGGTATATGTTCTGGGATAACTTAGTTAAATTATTGATAGAGTGTAACAAAGAAATTAAATTTTTCCTATCTTACAGAATAGGGTGGTGTTTTGGAAAAATTAGCTTGTTTTCAGTCTTATCAAAGAATGTTCAGTTGATTTGATGTTTTATATCCATGTCTCAGAACTTTATTTGAATGCCAGTCTATCCATTTATGAAAATCAATTTATGTAAATTTTCTAAGTAAAAAAAAAACCGAAATTTTCGCAATATAGTAACAGTAAAATTATATCTCTTCCAACTGAAAATATTGTTTAGAAATGTTTTTCAACTTTTGATTTACTTTGACGTACTTTCGTATCACTACAAAAAAATATGAAACATAAGAAAGCTACTACTGAGACATTTTGTAAAATTTTGTAATTGGAACTTGTCGATCGTAAATTTTCCCAATTTAGCGAAGCTAAACAATCAGTTCAGTTCGATTCTAAGCAAACACAACAATCGAACCGAATTTAAATATAAATTTTGTTAGAGGGTGTACGTCCTCTATATGAATTTATAAATAGCTCACGAATTTTTACTGTATTATCGTTTTGGTGCCCAATCTCAAGGGTACAGACAGTCTCCTTTCAAACTTGTGGCCAACCTTTTGTGTTTTCGAATTCGTAATAACGATAAATAAATGTGGTCTGATAAATATCTATTGCATTATTTGAAGAAGACGATGGTGAGTTCACAAAGTATATAGCGGAAACAAAAACTATAAAAACCTGCGTAAAAACAGTGACATTACTAATTACGAGATATACTTGAATTTTGGATAACGTCCATTTTGCTTTTATATTTTTAAATGCGTAGAAAACACGAAATTGTTGGATCATCTCCTTTCCGAATGTTGTGACAACAAGGATATCTTTCCAAGATTAATAACTGCTTCAAATCTTCATTGTTTTCCTTCTTCCGTTAGGGTAATACCGAAAACATATTTCATTAACTTCCACTTCCAGATTTTTTTTATATGAGTATTCTGTCTGATCGGTTTTCGAATAATTTATTTTCTCCACAGAAGCTATTTTGAAAACACCTTCTTTATCATGAAAAGTGTTGTTTCCTACCTCATAAATAAACAAACCTTTCTTTATACCCTCGATTTGATTTTTCTCTATAAACAAAATTTCCCCTATTGTTTTGGGGTCGAAACTGCATTTAGACAAAAATACTGCTTGTTTTCACGTAAAGCAATTGAAATACAATATTTATATTATGTACAGTATACACACAGTAACACAAAAATTAAAAAAAAACATGTAGCAAGCAAAAGACAAATCATACTGCCTGTTTCCAAGATAAATGCCGGTTTGATAGGATACCTATTCTGGAAAGTTCAAGATAGCGCCAGCGGCATTGTCTGCAACACTCACTATGAATTGAAATTTGATCAATAACAACGTTTTGAATATGGATTTCTTTAATTTCAGCTGAAACTGTCATCTCCGCTGCGTACTGATCAAAGCAAAGACGACAACAAGGAAAACATACTTGCAGGTCAAGGTAATAATCGTTATATTCACTCTCTAACCCTCATTAGGGTGGTTTCAATGTCATCATTCGAAAATGGACCTTAAAGCTTCGTGTTTTGGGTTTCATAACCCGAAGTAATTATTCCGATATTAGTCTAGTCATTTCACAAAAGGAATTTAAACGAGTGTCACAAATTCCAAATTAAGATTCTTGTGTTTTCGCCTAGATAAGAATGAGTCACTTGAAAGCTTTCTTTCTGTTTTATTGTAGCCGGTCAGTTAGTACGTGCAGAAAGATCGATTTCGATAAGAATTGAGTACGTTTACGCGAAGAAAAATAAGTGGAAAATAGCAAGAGCTAATTGGTAAATGAACTTAGTCATGTAGGTGTTTGTGAAATGACGTGACCTTTATCCCCAAAATGCTGTATTGCTGACCATATGGCATTTCCTTGACGTTTCTTGAAACGTCTGCATCGTATTGTGTAATAAGGTTATGTTATTTTCTAGATGTTCAAAAAACCAAAACTGATGACAAAAGTCCCGATGTTCCACTGATCGCAGAGCCGGAGGAAAATACACCAAACCAATCGCACTGTCAAGAAATTAACGGCATTGACGTCAACTGCAACGGAATATCGGAAGGGTCTTCGCCTGCAACACCCTTGATCACATCGCCAGTTTCATCTGATACAGTTTTAAATTCAACATCTGAAGAGAATTTGAATTCTGTGAATCATAACAGTGAATGTTTAGTGAATGAAAATAATGCATTAAATACAACTGTGACCAGTGAAGTGAATAATTTCGAATTGGATGGACCTGAACAAGATTTTACCCTATCAAATTGCGAACAGAAAGCCTCCACACAAAGTTTATATGATGACTGTGTTGATATAATTGTGAAAACTGAAGAAATTAATAATGATCCAAACCCTGTGGAACAAGTAAGTGGAGATTTAAATTCTACTTATGCTGTTGAAGAATCCCTTCAAGAAATAAAGAAGAGTCCTTCAGAAGAAATATCACAAAATTGCACTCAAATTGTTTCAAATACTCTTGACACAACTACTATATTGAATAATACTGAGGTTATAGAAGACAATGATTTAACGATTATAAAACATGAAAGAACTTTTGTAGATTCATCAGAAACATCGAATTGTGGGGAATTGTTGAATAGTGAAAGCACTCATGAAAATTCTGATGTTGTTTCAGAACAAAGTGAAAGATTTGATTATACTTTAATTGAAAGTCCTCCTGATGCAGTGTTGTCAGTAGAAAATAGAAATGAAATATTATTAAGTGATTCTCATGTACTTCCAGCTGAGCCAACAGAAGATTCTCAGTTACCTGTAGTTAGTATAGAAAAAACACAGGGTGAACCCCCACATTGTGAAGAAAGGGATGTTTCTTGTACTAAAAGTATAGAGAACGTTTCAAGAAATTCATCAGAGTTAGATGAGTCCCTTTTGAATATCACCCAAATTAATCGTTCAGTAGAAAATCTAGAAAAAAGTACTGCAAAATTAGTATCTGATAGTTCTAATGGATCTTTGAGTGCATCTTTCAATTCTACCCATTTATCTGAATCCATAACAAATGATTGTTGTGTGGATGGTCAAAGTTTGAAAAACAATACTGACACTAATGAAGCTAATCCCTTATTAATTAATCAAAGTAATTCAGACTGTATTACTGAAGTAGTGAATACGTCTTCTTCTGCTTTTATTGAAATAACTACTTCAAAATCTGATCTTAATAGAACATTTCCAGAGGCTTCCTCAAAAGAATCTTTGCCAAACATACCAGAACAACCTTATGAAGCAACTAGTGCTACAACTCAATTATCCAACTCTTTCATCAATAAGGTTGCTGAAGTAGAAGTCAATACCTCTAGTACTGTTAGTGAAGATATTAAACATAGTTGTTCTGAAGAAAAAAATGTTTCAACTACATTAGCTATAGAAAAAGTAGATAAGCCAGAAGTTGAGAATATTGAAGTAACTTCAAACATTCCAAAGACAAAGGTGAGTTTGAAGAAAAAACATACTATCAAAAAACTTATTTCATATCTATCAAGTACTTTTTTATTATTTAGAGTTATTAATTTTAGTTTCATCACCAATTAGTTATGTTACTTAATTATGTGCTTTTCTGAGCTGTGAATGCTGAAATAATTTTTTTTTTTTCAGATGGAGGAGATCAATGAAAAATTGCAACAGGAGTTTTCCGATACAAAATTAGAATTGAATGCTGTACAACAGGCCAAAGCTGCTCTAGTGCTTGAAATGAGTAAAAAAGATGAAATAATATTGAAGACTCAGGCGGAAGCAATGAAAAAAGAGAAGCAATATATGCAAGAAATAAAAGTATTGAAGGAACAATTGAAAGAAAAAGCAAACACCATCAATGAAAAGGATTTGAAAGATTCCAAAGATTCACTGAAAGATTTAGAAGAGGCATTGAAGGAAGCTAAAGCCAAAGAAGAAGATTACTTGAAGGTTCTAGCGGAATATGAGACAACGATAGCTACACGATTTTCAGATTACAAAAAGTTGAAGGAAGAAAGTGCAACTGTGAATAGGCATCTTTCTAATTTGGAGTTATCGTTTTCAGATTTACATCAGTAAGTTCAAGCAAAGTATCTTGTAGATATAAGAATAACGAAATATAGAATACTTGTTCAATTTAATTCATCATCTGAATTTTCCATATCTGTTTTTCTTCTGCAATGTAATAGTGGTTAGACTCAGAGTAATTATTGGACTGAACTTATAATCATGACAATTTTCCACCATCAAATTAATATGTTATTGACAACATTAATTTTATCAATAGGAAATATGAGAAGGCCAAGTCTGCAATATTCAGCTACAAAAAAAATGAAGAGCAGTTGAGGAACGCTTTCTCAGTGTATGAAGAAACGTTTAGTAAACAAGAAGCACGATATGAATCATTGAAAGCTCATGCCCAAACACAGATTGACAAGTAAGTTTTTTGGTTTTTTTTTTTTAATTCATTTTTTAACTTTTTTTATTTTAGGTGTAACATAGAGATCTCGCAACAAAAAGAAAAATCTGATTGTGAAATATCTAAACTGAAAGCCATTGTCAAAAGATTAGAAATCAAAATTGCAGGTTTAGAAACTTCATTAGAGCAAAAAACAAAGGAATGCATAGATTTAGCAGCACTGTGTGATGAAGTTACTGGTAAAAAGTTTTAATTTTGAATTTTTATACATGTTATCCGCTATTATTAACCAGATATGACGTCCAGTGTATTTATCTTGTACCTATGTATTGTGTATCTTTTTAAATTGTTTTATTTTGTCATATAAGACATAAAATTTTATTTGTTCCTTTAGGATGTTTCAATTCTTTATATCATTCAATAGGTGAATATTTCTCATGTGTAGATTACTTATTGATGAAATGCTTTTTTCTTGTACATATTTTCACTAAAATTATAATTTTTGTATTGGTTGAATTGATAGGTATATAATTGGAGACTCTGCCAATTGACGATCTTTCTTCAATTCTTTAAAGGTCTTATTATACCGAAAGATTGAATTTTTATAAACTTTGTGTCCAGGTGTTCGACACTTTGAAGAATTGTTTTTGTTAGTTAGATCATCAATAAGCAGAGTCATATGTATGATCCTTTCATTTGAGGACTAATTGAAAGATATAAACATTTTGTTATTGCATTAATAAAGAAAAATAAGCGCTAGTGTTTTTCTTATTACATTCAGGGTTTTTCTGAAGAATACCTTCTATTTGATCTTTGGGATAAGAATATCTCGCATTAACTGAAAAGATATATCTGAAATCACCATCATTCAAAAAGTTTTTTAGGTACAGCAAATTATACACAATATTTTTCATCAAATGTGTAGCCTGCAGAGTAGGCAATTTCACAATTGTTCATTACTCACAGTGTATGAATGCTATACCATGATATAACTTACATTTTTAAACACATTATAATTGCTATTGACTAAAAACAGTGGCTTCTACTAAGTAAATCAAGTTTTGGGGAATATGTTGGTTGTTCAATGAAATTTGTTGATCAGAAATTCTTTATTGTGGTGGAGAATCTACAAGTTCTCTCTTCTCAAGTATAATCTTTGACAATAATTTAGTACTGATATATTCAGTTTTTAAATTTAGGAGATACAAACTTACAGCGTTCTCCTAATCTGAAAAAACGCACTTATATCCAAATATACCAACATATTGAATGAAAGATACATATAAAAAAAGATTAAGCTGAAATTGCAATCATTGCATAACCATTTCCTAATACAGGATAATTATCTTAATTGAGATATAAGGAAAAAGCCATTTCCTTGTTGCTTTTATTTATATTTGTTGATTGCCTCAAATTCTTAGTACTTCACTGATGTGGAATTGCACATTTCATTTATTTACAGTATGACTTAATAAATTCAGTCATTAAAATATGAATAATTCCTGTAGTGATTTATTTTATAATTAAGTCTTAATTCACCAAAGACTGAAATCTGAAAGTGTTATATACCATACAGCATATAATTCCTCATAAAAACAATTGAATTTTCAGTGATTAAAATATTTTTTGGAAAAAAAAAAGTAATCAAAGAGGCTGAAATATCTTTTTAATTTTCAAACTTGATAAACATTAATACACTGACAAGCTAATTTAGTATTGATTTAAATAATACATATCTCTTGAAATAGAAAAATATTCAACATATTTTTTGGTGGATGCGCATTAATACGCGCATACACCAAATAATACTTATAAGGGGTTCAATGGAAAATTATATTTTCGGTTCCTTAATTTTTTCAATAATAAAATTTCATGTTTCGTTCGAGAACAGGGACATTTTCATAGATTGACAGTTTGGTTCTTCAGTTTTCAAAAATTCTATTGAAATTAAAAAATTCTTTCAAGGGTAGGAATATCTTCACACCGATCGATTATGATATTATGAATCAATTTCATTCATTGTCTCCACTATAAAGTTTCTACCCTGTTTTGTCTTTTATAACTTTACGGACTATAGTTATTATAAATTAATTATCTGTAGCGACGCCACTGTTATTCGATAATGCATTGAGTGCATTCTCTAGTAGGAAAGTTTGCGAGAAAAAATTTATTATGCAAATCCCTTCCTCATCAGAATGCGAATTTTCGATTTCATAATAGAATATTCAATATTCCAGAACAGTTCCTTTTAGTCATCATTGAGTTATGATTCCAGTGATTTCCCAGAAAAAATAATATGAAAATACACGATGAATGACTCATTTGATGTAGCTCATCTCGTAGGAGCGCAGGCGTCCCGCTACTCCACTCCCAATCTGGCGAACGTTTTTTCAAAGAACTTATCAGTTTGTCTACGTTTTTCTTGGATGATCTCTTAAATTTCAGTGTATTTCGAATTTGATTGGCAAAGATACCTAGATCGGTACAAAATTAATGCCGGCAGCTGTACAAAATTTCAAATTAACTCCATTGGTAGGTCGCGAACTGTTCGGTTACTTTCGTAGTTCACGTCGAAAGGTTATTTAATTCTTACGAGTTGGCATCACTGTGCCGAGTGAATAGCAGCGGGTCCCGAGTAGCTGTAATGTTAAATTTCTTTGTGTATTAATTTAAGTGTATTTTATAGTGCCTTATTTCTACGAAAAAATACTGTGATAAACCCAAAATGAGAGTGAAATAGTTTTTCTAACAATTTTAACCACCTTGAAACCGTATAAGATCTGTGATGTGTATTAGACGAGCTAAGCTGACAAAAAAGTGATAAAATATGGAAATTTTGAGAATAGCGTGCCTTTGTATATTTCTCTATTTTGTTAGAGCACAATTGACTTCAGGTTAGTATATTAATATAGTATTGTTTTTTAAATTGGAGGCAAAAACTTTCTGCACTGTATTTTAAGCTAGGTCAACCTGGTCAACGCTTCCTCAGGTAGTTGTGAAGAATGTCAAAAATCCTATTAAAGCACTTGTTGAATCTAGCCCTCATGACATTAACCAAATCTCAGTTATGAATTATTAACGATGATAAATTTGTTTGGGCGTTCCTTAATGCTTTTAATAAACTTGTAACTAATTTATGATTATTAACATCATTAAAGGCGTAAAGATGATTATAAAGTAATTTTTTTCACATTTGAATGTAAAATATATTTGAAGCTTATAAGAGTTAAATATCAACAATTAATTGTTTTTATGTTAGGTGTAAATTTCCTTTATTTTACGAGGTTTACCACTAATTTCTTATTCATCGTGAGAGTAAATTTATTTTCTTGGTACTCTTGATGTCCATTGGAAAGGGACTTAATTTTTTGATCTTCTATTGAAAATTCTTGTTTTTATTATGACTAGAAAGAGTGGTATTTAAAATTTCAATGCTCCCGAGAAAATTTTATCAAATATTATATTGTTTGAATTTTTTGTTGATATTTTGAATGTTGCTTAACGTAATATTTGTATAAAATACATATTAATTAACACCAAGTGATAGGGCATACAAGTATTAAGTATATTTTTGAAATATCATTATCCTAATGATGTGTCAAAATATTTCAGATTTGTTTTGTAAATAGTTTTAATCTTTCCTTTTTCACACATCCCCTGTCATATCGGTTAGAAAGCTATTACTTCTTAACGACAGTTAACAATAGCATGAGAAAACATTTTTCTCTATAAAATTATGCTTTCAATCGACAATTCAAACGATTGCTTGGTAGGAATCTCATTGAGCTGATGTATTTTCCCATGATTGTTGTTATGTGAACAAGCACCATTGTGTGGTTTTTATCAGGGATGAACTCGAGTCTTGATAGAAAAAGATTTCTTCAATAGAATATTAAAATTGTGATATTCTTGATGAGGGTGAGGTTTTATTGTGGACTTCCATTCTGTTATTTTGTAAAAATTTGTTATTCATAGGTTCCGATTCTTTATTCGATTCTAATCTATAGGTACCTATCAGTTATTTTTAGAATATTTAGGATTGAGACTAAGGGGGCCTAAAAAATTGTATTAAACCTATATGAAGGCAATATAAAAGTCCTCTCGTTTCTTTCAAAGTAGAGAAGTGATCAATTCCGTAGACTGCATTTAAGTATTAAATGTTTTTTTTAGTTATTTCATAAAAGGGTGGGGTTACAATATTGCTCGAAACATTTGGACTTTTTATACTATTAGTCGATGGATTGGTTTAGAAACGCGTCTTCATTGGATATTTGATTATATGTAGGTACCTATATGCATTAAAACATTATCAACGGATTCGTAATTTTTTTTAATATATGAAAGTATTTTTTATTACATTATTGTTACTTTGTGTATTTCGAAGCCTATAGTTAGAATGTTTCTGCAAATTCATTAAAAACCATCAAATATCATTCAAGATACGAATAGTCTTCCAAAGTATAATCTTCAATTAGGTACATACATCTCTCACATATCTTTCACTATTGCATTTATTCCAAGCATAGCACCGATGAAAGTAACAATAGTGAATGGGCCTGTACCTTCAGGTAAAAACTGACTGCTCCTTGAATATAAATACATCAATACAAAAACTGTACGTGATATTTGAGAAAAAAAAAATTACAGATGTGACCAGTTGCAATTGGTTTTGAGGGAAATTTTAGTTTTTATGGAAGGAGTTTTATGATGCTATAAAAACTGGAGAAAAGGGGCTAAAACTTTCGAGGGTTCCGTAAAGCATTATTGAAGATGTTGATTTTTTCCCGTTCCTTCCTGTATTTATTCATTGTCCCAAATAAAATATACTAATCTTTTCTATATGTATTACGAATTCTAACTGAAACTAGACAACGTTATTCATAACAATTAGTGCTCTTCTATTTAACAATTCAAAACAACAAAGTTTCCGAGAATCTGTCTGCTCTAGCAAGGTTGACACGTCGTAGAAATTTCGAAAATACGTGCCTGTTTTGGATAGCGGTAAAAATGATAGGATTTTGAATATTTTTCTCGAGGTTGCTTTGTTTCATTAGGCTCGGTTTCTTGGATATCGAGATTTCGCCACGTTCGTTCTTTTTTTTGCAAGCTTTGGCATTTATACCTGGAGTACTGAATCCTGTTCTATGCAAATCAGTGCATGACAAACGAGACCAGTTTATAGGGGTTACTTTTATTGTTCCATTCCAACGAAATGCGACAAGTGTTAAATGAATAGGTGTTATGTGATTAGGCGTGTAATAGGGACTTACGGTTGTAATAAACTTAACTGCTCTAGGGTGAAAAAATTCGACATCCCTTAGGCGGAAGGAGAGACCATAAATTTTCGCTTGAAAGTTGGTTCATAAATAGGGTAGTTAGTGTAAAAAATATTTTCCCATTTATAAAAGTCCTTGTAGATTAGTCTTCCAAAACGATATATATTAATTTGATCAAATACGAAAGAAAGCTCTGTAAGCAAATGTGATGAGAAACACCCTGCATCGACGAATTCAATTTTATGTCAAAACGTGTGCATTTTCTTGAACTTTCTATGGTTGATAGTTCTATAACAACATGAAATTTTGCATGAAGCTCGAAATACTAATAATTTTTAAAAAACCGCCCTCTATAAGGCAGTCTAGACAACGTGTCTTTTAAATGGAGTCTGTTGGCATAACAAATTGTTACAGCCATAAGAACAGTTTGCAGGTAAACAGCTGTATTTTGAATAGTTTCTGTTGGTTTTGTGCAGTATGATTTTCAAAAAAATGGAGAGATAACATGGTAAACCTGACACTATACCGCGTGTCCCAAGTTATCGTATCCAAGCAATATCTAGCTTATTTGACAAGATTATAGAAAAATTGCTTTGTATAATATCGAAGTACCTTCCCAATGATTCATAAAAAAGGTTCGTACATTTGACAGCCCTGTGTAGCTACCCCTTACTTTTCATTTTCAAATGGCACCCCCTCTATATTGTCAGTGGAAATTCCATTTTGAATACAACGATAGCACATACTTGGTATTTTTTTTATCAATAACAACAAAAACATTAACATTTTGTGAAGTATGAATTAGAACCAAAATACCTACTATGCAATTCAAGAAACGAAGAAATAGCAAGTTTTTGTTATAAAAAACATCGGTCTCATCTACTCTCTCATATGTGAAATTTGTACAAAAATAGGTGGAGTAATTTCATTTTTATAAGGATAATTAAATAACGTTGGAGGAATCACAAGATAATAATGTTTTTGTTGTTATTACTGAAAAAATACCAAGTATGTGCTATCGTTGTATTCCAAATAGAATGACACGCAATTTTCACTGACAATATACAGGGGGTGCCAATTGAGAATAAATAGTGAGGGGTAGCTACCACAGAGCTGTCAAATATACGAACCTTTTTTATACATCATTGGAAAGGTACTTTGATGTTATTTAAAGCAATTTTTTTATTATCTTGTCAAATAAGCTAGATATTGCCTGTATACGATAACTTGGGACACCCGGTATCTGCAATGAGGATATCCACAGTTAACTACAATGCAAGTAATATCGAATTTTGTTTAGTTCAAGTTCAAAATAATGTCTACAGTTGAAAATACAATCGAAATATGCAGAAGAAATTGTGTTAAAAACAATAATACGACTATGTTCTTTTATGCCAACCGCCGCCATATTGAATTTTAATTTTGACAGGATTGCCTAATTTAGAGTAACTTTTTTTGATTTGATTGATTGCTTATATTTTCAAGTGAAGTCACTGACATGTTGTGCAACAACTGCGTGGCCTCTTCGATTTTTTCTTGAGTATTTCTGCTAATTGTAAATAACCCCTTATTATGTGCTCAATAAAATTGACTGAATAGTTTATCTAAAAGTTTGTTTGATTGTTTTGTGTTTGAGACTGGAAAAGGTGAAAACCGGAGTGTAAAAACTTGCGCATTTCGGTGATTACTCATTTCGTGACTCCTTGGATGACTCAAATGCGTGTACAGTTACCTGGAAATAGTCCATGGCGGTCGGTAAGCAGTGGTTATTCATTCAGGCGGAGGTTGATGTGAAATTATCTCGATACAAATATTGAATTTTCTGGTCGATCTTTACCTTGTGATTCAATCGATCAGAGCGCGTCATTCTGGATTTCGTTACATACCCGAGATGTGTCTGTTTGAGTTGGGCTTTTGAGTTAAGGAATAGGTCAAACGATAATGTTATTACGAGTCTACAAACTGGATTTAATCTCCGTTGAGACAGAGCGACATTGTTCGGAAATCACCTTCATTTTTGTGTAACTTACACAGTTATGAAAGTGAAAACACCGTTTCATGGGTGTAAACACTTTCTGCGAATGATCTGGATATTACTAACATGAGATGTTTCTTTGTTCACTTTAAATTAACATATTTACTTTAAAGAGAAGTAGAAACTACTTCTTTGTCAACTTCTCACACTCTGGACAAATTGAAGCATATAGTAATACTTGTGTTTCAATGTACTATTATCTCAGGAACACTGCAAATTTCGCACTATGGTTTATTATTTCCTCGTTTCAAGCAAAGAATATGCAGACAATACATAACTTGCATGAATTCTTTTTGATATTCCCAAAAGAGAAAAAGTCTGCCGGTGTCGTATCTGGCAAATAACAGGCCAATTGAAAAGTCCCCGGTCTACCACAGTGAGACGCATTTTTTTTGACAGAATTCGATTTTATTATTCATCATAGCTGCCTTCGAGGGCGATACAGAGATCTTCAACTTTTAGATACCATTTTTCTTTCCAGCGAGCATTCTTTTGAGGTTTGAGATTAGGAAAAAATTGCTGGGGGCCAAATCTGGCGAATACGGTGGATGCAGAAGCAATTCGAAGTCCAATTCATGCAATTTTGTCATTGTTTTCATTGATTTGTGATGCGGCGCTTTGTCTTGATGAAACAGCACCTTTTTTTCTTCAAATGGGGCCGCTTTTTAAAGATTTCATCCTTTAAACGATCTAATAACGCTATATAATAAGCGCTGATGATGGTCTAGCCCTTTTGGAGGTTATCAATGAATATTATATCTTGCGCATCCCAGAATAATGATGCCATAATCTTGTCAGCTGACTGTTGTTTTTCCTCGCTTTGGATTCGGTTCATCGTGTGCAGTCCACTCAGCTGACTGACGATTGGACTCCGGAGTGAAATGATGGAGCCATGTTTCATCCATTGTGACATATCGACGCAAAAATTCAGTTTAATTGCACTTAAACAGCATCAAACACTGCTCAGAATCATTAGCACGTTGTTGCTTTTGATCGATTGTGAGCTCGCGCGGCACCCATTTTGCACACAGCTTTCACATGTTCAAATATTCGTGAATCATATGATGTACACGTTCAGATGATACCTTCACAATGTATGCTATCTCGATCAACTTCACTTTACGGTCATTCAAAATTATTTTGTGAACTTTTTTTATTTTTTCGTTGGTGACAGCCTCTTCTGGGCGACCACTGCGTTCGCCGTCTTTGGTGCTCATTTCACCACGTTTAAACTTAGCATACCAATCAATGACGGTTGATTTTCCTGGTGCAGACCCCGGAAATTTGTCATCAAGCCAAGATTTCGCTTCAAATGTATTTTTTCCCTTCAAAAAGCAATATTTTATCAGCACACGAAATTCTTTTTTCGAATAACTAAGGTAGCTACACTCACAACGAAATATCTTACAAACTAATGGTCGGACTGCTGTCAAATTTTGACACGTATCGTTTGAAGGTTGGTACTATTTAAAAATCATATGGATTTAATACTAGCACACCATCTGTGCATCAGACCGAGAACTTTTCAATTGGTCTAATACACGCAAAATTGATGTTGTTACTGAAATATTGGAATTTTCATCAATAACCGTAAGAAGAACCAAGTTCTCATGATATCGAGCCTTTAAGATGTCACGGTTATATTTTTCGTTGGATCAATACCGGATAGCAACTGATTTTCACACAAAAATTGGGATTGTGAAAGGTAGAATCGAGAGATGCATTCCTATACAAATTTAGGCGATAATTTATAGTGGCAACAATGAATTATTGCAACTTCACTCTGCATGCACGGATATTGCGTTCAGTAGAGACCAATGCACCCGAAGTTTTACAGGATAAATTGCTGTTTTTATTGTTTCCCAGAAGTGATTTACAATCTACAACCAGAGCCGGTAATGCATCATTCAGATCATGTTTAAGTTGCCTGAAAGTCTGGAGAATTTTCCAACCGTTTTGAATAATAATTGAAAAATGATTTTTTCGCTTGATTTGCATCTAGAAAGAGGTTTTCACTTGACTCGTCGATTAATTTGAATAATAATTTCTGAAAACACCCCTTTGAAATTTGGAAAGTCTTGAATCGAAGAAAGAAAAATTCCACGAAAGCTATCAAATATAAAATTATTGGAAGAGGCACTTGATCTAATATGAAATGTTTCCAATGCATATTATTGCACTCAAGATAGAGAAGTAACAACACTCTTCACTCAATTCCTGTTTAACGCCCTTTCGACAACAATGTTGTCGGTTAGTAGTGGTTAGTATATAGTTATTAGGCTAATTGAGAAGTCCCCTTTCTGATACGTGACAAAATTTGACAGCAGTCAGACCATTTGTTTGTGAGATATTGCGTTGCGAGTGTAGCTACTTTTGTTATTTGAAGATGGAAAAACAATAATTTCGTGTGCTGATGAAATATTGCTTTTTGAACAGAAAAAACCAAGTTTAAACGTGGTGAAATGAGCACCGAAGACGGCGAACGCAGTGGACGCTCAAAAGAGGCTCTCACCGACAAAAAAATCAAAAAAGTTCTCAAAATAATTTTGAATGGCCGTTAAGTGGAGTTGATCGAGATTACAGACATTATGAAGATATCATCTGAACGTGTACATCATATCATTCACGAATATTTGTACATGAGAAAACTGTGTGTAAAATGGGTGCCGCGCGAGCTCAAAACCGATCAAAAACAACAACGTGTTAATGATTCTGAAGCTGTTTGAGTGCAATAAACCTGAATTTTTGCGAAGGTATGTGACAATAGATGGAACATGGCTCCATCATTTTACTCCGGAGTCCAATCGACAGTCAGCTGAGTGGATTGCACACGATGAACCGAATCCAAAGCGAGGAAAAACACAACAGTCAGCTGGCAAGATTATGGCATCAGTATTCTGGGATGCGCAAGGTATGATATTCATTGATAAACTCGAAAAGGGCCAGACCATCAACACCGATTATTATACAGCGTAATTGGATCGTTTAAAGGATGAAATCGTAAAAAAACGGCCCCATTTAAAGAAAAAAAGGTGCTGTTTCATCAAGAAAATGCGCCGTGTCACAAATCAATGAAAACAATGGCAAAATTGTTTGAATTGGTCTTCGAATTACTTCTGCATCCACCGTATTCGCCAGATCTGGCCCCCAGCGACTTTTTCCTGTTCTCAGACAGGATGCTCGCTGGAAAGAAATTTAGCGCCAATGAAGAAGTAATCGCCGAAACTGAGGCCTATTTTGAAGTGAAAGACAATCGTACTACAAAAATGATATGGAATTTTGCCAAAAAAAAATGTGTTTTACTCTGGAGCGGGGGCTTTTCAATTGGCCTGTTATTGAAATCGATTCTTAAGTTTAATATTCGGAAATTATATACCAAAAGCGAAAGTTTCACAAAGTATCTATTACTGCAAGATAAAAGGCGTTAATACTCAAAAGATTGATTCATTCGGCGTCTTACCAGCTTCAAATTCAACTTATCAACACCAGAGTCTTGAAGGACGTGAATGAAGAAATTGTTTACAAATTAAATCAGTCCAAAATCTCAACACTCTAACAACGATATTCGTTTCAAAGTGTCCGTCATGTTTGTTTAGTTTGAGTTTGAGAGGCGAATGTATTTTCAAAGACACAAGATCTTATATTTCATAATGTTTAAAATTTGCTTTGATTCAATTAATTCATTATTTAAGAGTTGACGTTACTGAGTTGTGAAAATCACAAAGCGTTATATCATGCCAAGTATATAATAACAGCTATTACATGGTTTCAATTAAATCGAATGTCTTCTCAGGAAAAAAACGTTTTTAACTGTATCTCGACACGAAATGTTTCGATTGACATAAAAGTAATTCCGTTGAAAAAACACCTATTCCTAACGTTACTTGATTGTCTTCGACGGAAAAGTTTTAGTTCAATGTTTCCAATGATTTTTTCATGCCTATTTCCTTACATACTATGAAATGTGCCAAAAAAGCTCTAAAATATCTTATAACTCAAACCTATTATGACCTGAAAGGAACTGGTATGGACGGACTTGCATTTTTTTGCAGTGAAACGTCAGTAATTTGCATTTATTATTATTATTATTCATTTTGAAATTTTCAAAATATTCCTTTTCTCTATATTAAAGGTCATTGAAAATTTTAATCACCATTGAATTCTTACCTCAAACAGATTGCTATCGAAAAAATGTCAACACTATTTCACTATGAAACTCTATCAAATCAAATGTTTTGATTGAATTGAGGATTTGAGAATTTTGTCAAATAGCCTATTAAAGTGACAATTGTTGAGTAATCGAACATTTCTTGAATGTTTAAGCTTGCTACGAAGATACAACTAGTTACGTCTTTTAATATGCCAACATTTTTTCACGTATTTATCAACAAGATGCTTGTTGTGAATATTAATTGGAAAATCAACGTACATTCTTTCAGAATAATTACTACCATTGTGTTTCTGAATCATGAATTCTCAATTTGAAAATCTGTGCCAAAAAAACATTTCATGAAGTAACATGATGAATATATTGAGTGATATACTAGGTTGCTCAATAAGTTTTACGGTTCTATAAGTAAACACAATTTTATGATTTGAAATGCTCTTTTTATTCAGTATACACTCCTTGAACTTCACTAGACTTGTTTCAACGAGATTCCAATTTATGAATTCGATCCATGAAGTGAGAATCTGAAAGGGTTGCAAAATACGCTTCTACAGCTGTTATGACCTCATCGTTTGATGAAAAACGCTTTCCACGCTTGATTTGTTAGATTTGGAAACAGATGGAAGTCGCTAGGGGCCAAATCTGGTGAATACGGTGGATGCTCTAACAATTAGAACCATCAACAGCGATTTTTATAAAGCGTTATTGGATCGTTTAAAGGATGAAATCGTTAAAGGACGCCCCCATTTGAAGAAAAATCAATGAAAACAATGGCGAAATTGCATGAATTGGGCTTCGAATTGCTTCTGCATCCACCATATTTGCCAGATCTGGCCACCAGCGACTTTTTCCTGTTCTCAGACCTCAAAAGAATGCTCGCTTGAAAGGAATTTAGCATCAATGAAGAAGTAATCGCCGAAACTGAGGTCTATTTAGAAGCGAAAGACAAATCGTACTACAAAAAAGGTATCGAAAAGTTGGAAGACCGCTATAATCGCTGTATCGTCCTCGAAGGCAACTATGTTGTATAATAAAACAGAATTTTGCAAAAAAAATGTGTTTTACTATGATAGACCGGGACTTTTCAATTGGCCTGTTTAATCTTCTTCATCCTTTTGAAAACGCTCTAAATGTTGCTGAGAATGTCGCATACAAATGAGTATTTGTTCCATTGTTGAAGGCGAAGAGTCCTTATACACTTTCAACATTCGTTTATAAATTTCCTTTGCTCAAACCTTCCAAAAATAAAAATGCAATCACTGCACTATACTTTATTTTTTTCATTGTACAACATACTGTGATACGTCGATACGTTATGGCTTGTAAACAAAGAATGAATTGGCAGATTAAAAAAAAACTTCACATACAACACAAAAAAAATCAGGCAAAACTCATTGAACAACACTAGTGGGGTTCAACAAATTATTGAGTTTTGAAATTCTGTGAAGAATGCTTGGATTTCTTTCTACACTTCTATTTATTTTAATTATTCAAGCGAGTTGAAGTGATTGAATACCATACGGATGGTATTAAATACTTTTCTGACAAAGACATTGGGGAGGGTTAAATTACAAACATTCATTCATCGAATCTCAATTAGATCGCCGACTTGTCTTGAATCGGTACCAGACAAAAAGTCCGAAGCCTTAAAACTTAAAACCAGGGGAGCGAGGCTTTCCTATTCTTAGTCATGTAAAAAATAGGATCTTTTGACCTGTCGTATCCGTTTTCAACATACCTTTCGTATGAATCTTGAAGAAACCGCATAGGTATACCGGTTGTGGATATCGTTGATTATTCCAGAAAAAAAATTGACTCATTTCATTCAAACCTTTCAACATGAGTGTAATTGAGAGGGAAAAGTTCCCCTTATCGGACGTAGTTCCAGTAATATTGATCGTTGCACAATCACTTCATTGAGCAAGAATTGCCATCAAGTTCGTGCGATTCGACACCGTTGTATTTTTTTTCATTCGTGCCTGTAAAATACAAAATTATGCTCATTAGACTATTTTGCAGATTTTTTAAATCGTCTGAAACTATTCGTTGTAATTTATTTTACGAATATATGTGTTTTTTTTTGTCCAAATAGTAATCAAAAAAGTATAATCTGAAGAGGTCAACAAAATGAAAAGGAAGTGTCGCATGTTGAAACTTTGCTTTTTATAATTATTTCAACCACGTTTTTCAGGTCTTATTCATGTAACTTATTATTTATCAATATTATTTTATTGTGAATATTATGATGAGAAAATAAATCTATTCTGATTCCCTTGCTATTATATGTTATTGTAGAAAATGTCGAAATTCACAGCAGAAACTAATATAATGGCAGAGAAACATTTATGCAAATAAAACACTTGTATGCTTCAAATTTAAGTCATACCAGTTTGTTTCTCTACACGTGATAATATATACAGGGTAATTCACCGGGATGGCCTATTAGACGTTTATGGAAAACTTATCATAATTTATAGCTATACAATGATCTTTCTTCCTAAAATAGAAACAGGGAACAGACTACTACTTCCTTATTTCAAATGGCACGCCCTGTATATTATTGCATCATTAGATAGCATTTTTGACGAAAATTCCAATATGCCATACCTTGGGTGTAACTCATCAATTCATGAGTTAATGGGATTCTTATGAAAAAAATGGGGATCACATTTTTTTAAATTTTTCGGCAGAAAAAGGTTTTTTCGAAGAAAATTTTTTTTTATAAATCTGTTTCCAGTTTGGATAAAAAAAGTACAAGTTGTTTATAAGAAGATCATGGACTTGGACAACTTAAGATTTTCAAATTAGAACACATATTTTTTATTATTTAAGTCGATTCAACGTACAAAAATAGTGGAGATCACTTAGGCAAAATATCACATTAACCCATGAACCGTTGAGTTTTCACCCAATATATGGCATATTGCCGAAATTTTTGTCAAAAAAGCTATCTAATGATGCAATAATATACAGGGTGTGCCGTTTGACATAAGGAAGTAGGTCTGTTTCTTGTATAACCGGAAGTTGTAGAGATCTGGAAATATACTGAGGAGAAAGATCATTGTCTCAAACCCCAATATGCAAATTTTCAGCTCCAAATTATGATTAGATTTCCCTAAACGTCTAATAGGCCAGCCAGGTGAATCACGCTGTATTTATGAACTATTCAAATTTTGTATGTATATCGTGCTAAAAACTTGAATCTATGAGGATGTCAATGAATAAGACAATATTTTCTACACTATCAAATAGCCGATAATCCTTTACGGTGAAAAAAGAGGACAACTACAAATCCTCATTTAATTCATCGAAGTAATTGAATTTTTTTTATCGGGTTAACGTTGTGAAGACCTTTGGATTGAAGTCAAGCTGCATGGCTGCAGTGTTAAGCCTTTAAACTAATTGATCGATATTAATTATTACTATTGCTTCTTTTAGGGCTCGAGAACTGGTTATTTAGAACGGTTTATATCAACTCGGCATGCTACTATGTGATATTGAGGTGGAGCTAGTCTTGCTTTGTTTTAATACCAATGTAATTTGCTATCTACCTACTTCGAGAGCTACCGGTATTTGTTTCCTAACAGAAATCATTGGGAGGCTGTAAAATATAGGAGTTGAAGAGATCTTGGCCTCGTAGTAATAACATTAGAAATCATTCTAGGAAAGAAGTTTAATTTCCTCTGAAATATTCTAAGTTCATGTCTTGACATGTGTAGAATCCAAAAAAGGCCTTAACTCAGCTATTCACAGGTTCAAATCCCATGGGGATGAATGCTTTTTTATTGAATGATAAAGAAATAATAAACTATTGTGTAATATTGCAGTGCTTTTCAATTCATCTAGTAGGTATGAACAGTTTTAATGGTTATAATGGATACATTGCAATGCCAAATACCAAATCCATTGATTCGAATGTTAAATAATTTTTTATGGAACATTAACGATAATAATTATTGTTTGTTTCGACAAGTGCTCGACTCGCTTTGGGACCTTTGCTTCTATAATTATTTATGATTTTTTTCCTTTCCATTTAAAATCGAGATATTCAAAGTTCCTTCGATAAAAACACTCGTAAATTTGGTTAGCTTGTTAGAATCCTATCAGGGTTGTCCAATAAATCTGTTTAATCTCCAGTCCATAAAAAAAATGAATCACGCTCTGGCATCCGTTAGATTTTGGTTTATCATTTCCAATAGGAAACCTTTGGAAATGTTCAAGAAAAGAAAATAAATTGCCAGCGAATTGAGGTGTTTCTTGCGAATAGAGTGAGTAGATTAATTTGAAAAGGTGATGAAACCACCCGGAATTCCTGATTTATCTACCATTTCTGCGGCATTTTTGTTGGCAGGAGAAAAGTGATCATTTTTTTCTGATTTTGAATGCCTGTTCTTAGTTTTTTAGCAACTATTCAATATTCTTTAGATTCATACGGTGAGATGTATGTATGATGCCTCGTTCACATTCTCTCTACTAATACTGGGATTTATCTACACATGCTTTATAAATTGAAGTCAACAATTTTTTGTATTGCTCTTTCTCAAAAGAATATATACAGGATGTTCCTGAATTGGTGGTACAAACGAAAAGATGAGATTAAGCAATTTATATATTCTTTTGAGAACATGGATCTGCAAACGCTTTGTTTTCGAGATACAGGGTGTTTGATTTTTTTCTCATAGCATCTGCAGCTCACAAGATATTCAACGTACTTGTAATATATATTCCAATCTGAAGGTTACGACACGTATTGTGTCAATTTTGATTGCAAATCTACAGGGTCATATTTTTTCTGGAACAGTGCCCGCTGTTTTCCTTCAGAACTTTTTTTTTGTGGATCTCTAGTTGTTTGAAAAAATGTAAAAAGAAACTTCGATCTAATACTAAACTTTTCGGTTTCTTGTAGTTTTGTTATAGCTGCTACCAATTTCGATAAAAAAGTTTAAACAATTCTCTCGAAATCCTTTGGAAAATCCAAACTATCATGAAAATCCAGTCAGTAAGCTATTGGTAATGAATTAATTATTAGTTTTAAGGCTTATTCTCCTGAATTGTTGCAATGACTGGTGTAATTACCACAAGAAAAGTAGGTGTACAAGGTGTATCTCGAAAACAAGGCGTTTGCATGCTCATGTTTATACTACTTTTTTTTCTTAAAATTAACCAAGGAATCTCATTTTTATATTCTCTATTGATGATGATGCTACTATTCAGCAGGAATTGGCCAGCAAGTTTGTGCGATTTGACACCATTGAACTTTTTAATTCGTGCCAGTAATCACTCGGATCTGATATGAAAATAACAGATCCCCTAAAATTATTCTGTGATGTTTATTCAGCATATAGAAAGAAGAGGTATTTCTTTAAAATTATTGTAGCTATTTCGCTTCAGTGATGTCACTTGGAAGTATAAACAATCAAGTCATACATAACAGCATTTGTGAAGATCATTTTCATTCGATTAATAAGTTTATTTCAAAGAGTAATTTCAGCTCTGTGAAAGTTGAAGAGGATGTCACAACTAGAGTCAGTGTTGAATCTGCATCTTTCTTGTCATCACAGATAGAATGGGACACCCAAGTCTCCGACTTTATCCACTTGTTCGTCATTTTTAAAAGTTACACATGATAAGAGAGGCCATTATGCTAGATAACAAAGATCTAGGAAAACACTGGTTCAGCCCAACTATACACACACGCACTTTTGAAACTGCCATCGATAATGACACTAGGAAATAAATCAAGAATCGAAAACTGACTGTAGAAATCTTGTACGTCCTTTCGCATGACTCAGATCGCTGGAATTTTTAATCTCCGTTGTGAAGGCATTCTTGCGAGGCTGTTATTCTTTTATTCGCTCGAATATTTCCTCTTCAAGATTCTTTTTAAGCAGTCTGACCACGCATACTTGGAACTGGAGACTGTCGGTAATGTGCAGACTGTTCAGAGGTCGCTTACTTTTCATTTCAAGACGAATTGGGATTTATGCTAATTTTGGAATAGCATTCCACTATTGCGCTTGCTATTTTGTTCGATAATGTACATTTGAATTTGAGAATCTGTTTGAAAATAAAGTTTTTCGGAGTTTATTCTGAATGGAATCGTTTCGAGTAATTACTTTTTCAACAATCTAAGCTTGATAGCGATATTTGCACATTCTACATTGTTTATTACTTTCGTAATGTCTCAAAACGAATAAAAAACATTGAAAAGAGCGTCAAACTTCCTATTGCTGCCACTCAAACATAATTAATCCTAGGTAAAACTGAAATTACGATCATTATATTGAATTCATTCGATTTTTGGACTCTACACCTTCCAAAACGTAAAATGTAAAAAAAATGTTCTTCTGACTATTTCAGACCTTTTCTCGGGAACTATAAGAAATATATTATACATAGGATTTTTCTATAAAAATTGATAGTTGTTATAACTTGTTGACTCTCTTGATTTTAGAACGAGACCCATTCATTCTGACAGGAAAGAATCAGGGATTCAAACTCAAAAAATTATATATCGGTAACTTGGGACAGATTATCAGTATACACTATAAATTATGGGTGACGGACACGTGAACAACATATTGACCACCCTAGTTTATGATTTTTATTTCTCTTTATATCTTTTCGTGGAAGTTTAAGGTCAATACATTAGATCTCTTACATTAATAATTATTCTATAAGATATACAGGGTGAGTCGGGAGGACAGGCCAAATTCCAGGAGCTTATTGTAGGTACACGTGAAGATAATTAAAAAAAAACCCATATGTTCTTATCGATTCTCATTTGTCTTCAAGATACAGGGTTGTTGAAGTTTGAATACATTTTTTGTAATGATTATACGAGTTTATCGAATATTTATGAATGATTATTGATAAAGATCGGGAAAATAACCATAAAAACTAATAATGAATTTATTCACCACAGCTTACTAACTGGATTTCCATAATAAATTGGGATTTTTCTGAGGATTTCGAGAGAATCATTCAAAATTTTTTTCTCGAAATTGGTAGCAGATACGGCAAAACTACAAGAGACAATAAAGTTTATAATATCAACAAATATTCCTTTTACAAATTAACAGTGGTTCACAAAAAAAAGTACTGGAGGAAAACAGTGGACATTGTTCCAGAGAAAATATCACCCTGTGAATTTGCTATCGAAATATGCATGTCACATGGTGTGAACTATCAATGATAATATTTATGCCGAATTTCAGTTGAATATCTTGTGAAGTGTAGATACCATAAGAGAAAAACCTTTAAAAAAATTTTAACTTTAATATACTGTATCTCGAAAACAAATGAGAATCGTATAAGAACATCTGAGTTTTTTAAAATTATTTTCACGTGTACAATACGCTCCTGGAGTTTGGCCCGTTACTCTAGGCTCACCTTGTATATTTTTCACGTGTCAAGTTATTTTGTGAATAAGAGAGGAAATAATGAACTGTTTCGTATCCATCAATTTTCGATAAAATTAAAGAATAAACCTTTGAGATATCAAGGAAACAAATGAAAATATCATAGAATAAAAAAAAAACCATATACCTTTTGTTACGTTGTTATTAAATACAATATGAATTATATGAAAAATTAACTAAAATCGACAGATTCAACACCCTGTAGCCTGATTATGATATTATGATTTGACATATAAATTTGCAGTTATATTTGAATAATATCTGTTGGTTCTTAGATAATCATCTCGTCAAAATCAAAGATCATTTTGTAGCCAATTAGACCATCGCCTTGTTTAAGTTGTTAATTGACAAATTCAACTTGTTGTTAGGCAGCATAGGAAAATATTCACTTTGAATTTGACAAATAATAATAGGAACATTACATATTGATCTTATCTTATTGTAATTGGTGATAATTGTTTGAGAGACACCGCATATTTGTCCAGTCGTTACATCGTTCTCATTTTTATCAACTTTTCTATAACATATTGCTGATCATTCGATATGCCGAAAAACTAATTTATCAGTACTCAAATATATCCAGATGTTATAAATTGGATTTGAAAAATACGAGAGTTTTAATTTGGTTCGAAATTCGAAAAATTAAATCATACACACTTGAAATTAAAAACTTTCAATAAACAATGACTGTTCTGGTTTCGCATTTTCCAATAATAATATTATAACCCCTGATTTTTTCACCTTCTTATTTTTGAAATATCGAATAAAAAAATCTTTTCGTTCGCCGTACGCTTACAGAGCTTTTTTATTGGAGCAATTCGAATGAAATTTTGTTCAAATACCGATTGCTATACTTACTGCATTTGTCTTACTGCCTCAAGAACAAAATCTATTAATTCTGAAAGAATAAAATCAACAATACAAACTGAAAAAAAAATTGACAGATATTGAAAACTCAGGGACATGAAATCATTTGACATCGATAAAAATGGGCAATGATTACGTGGTCAACATACCAACTACCCTAGTTGGTGATTTTCATGTCTATTAATACCTTTCAGTGGTAATTCAAGGTCAATTTCATCAATTCATTAACGAAATAATTTAGTCATCTCTTTCACAATTCTCGCAATGTTCCAAACTGAATGAATGGATGACTCATCGTTTCCGGAATCTCAATTCGTTTTCTCAGAATGCGAAATTTTCAGCGTTATTCGTAGAATTTGTTGTTGGGACACCAGCATTTCTTTTCATTCCGATATACGCTGTCGAATTAACTTCCAATTTCTCTTACTCATTTGTTGCCAACAATAGTAAAATATGTGGACCATTCAAAGTGAGGTCATTTCCTCTTGTCCCGTCAAAGTCACAACAGTTTCTTGAGTCAACAATGCTTTTAAGTTTCACACAGAGAAAGTTCTACCTTTAGTCTCGATTTTCTCAAACATTATCTACTCCAGTACTCTAATTTTGCCACAACTATCGCACCTCGTTTCAAGGTGAATTAAAAAAGTAAACATGATACAGATATCGAATCACTTGAAATGGAGAATCGTGTGCACTTGCCTCTTGATCTATTCCGTTAAATATTCTGAGAAATAAAAATAATTTTCTGTCACTCCTTTATAGGGTGATTCACCGCAATGACCTATTAAACATTTATGGAAAACTAATCATAATTTCATGTTGAAAATTGGCATATTGTGGCTTGGGACAATGATCTTTCTCCCGAAAATATTTTGAGACCTCTAAAACTTCCGGTTTTACCGGAAACAGACTACTACTTTCTCATTTCAAATGACACTCAGTATACTATTGCATTTTTAGCAATAATATACTGAGCATAACTTGGGTATAAACTCAACGGTTCATGAGTTAATGAGATTCTTATGAAAAAAAAATGGTTGGTATTCTAGACAGAAAGATCATTGTCTTAAACCCCATTATGCAAATTTTCAGAACAAAATTATAATTATTCCATAAACGCCTACTAGGCCATCACGATGAATCTCCCTGTATAATAGAATCTCAAGTCTTTGGAATACAGTTCAATCAACAACAACAAATAATATGGCAAAATGGGATCAATTTTTCTTTGTGTATCGATGTGAATACGTGACTATATTACATTTCATCCTATCAGATTTTTTCTTCATCGACGTAGCGTCATGTTAAAAGATGTATCAGAATGTCTCGTACATCTATAATCAATTGTGACTAAAATTAAGAAAACCTATCTTTATCAGGAAACTTCACAAGTTTGAGAATTATCACTTTGTTATTATACTCTTAGAAATTGTAGTACTTGAAAAATTAGGACATTATTTTCCGAAGAAGTCACGGAATGATTTTCAATGATTACAATATGAGATTGCTGGTTAATGTCAATTTTTTTTGCGTAGTTTGTGCTCATTCTATCCCATTCAATATTCTAAAATTTAAATATTTTATGTGATTATTATTATTTATTTGAGGTTTTGTTTTCAGATAAACTTACTACCTTCAGAAGCTATGACAACCACAAACCTAATTTCACAAAGTGTGCAGAATATAAGCCCTCAGTGCAAGAAGAAGAGAAGGATGCTTTTGTATTACAGGTACCCATTATCTTATTGAAGATTGCACCATTGTTATTGTTGTGGTATCATTCAGTCTGATTGAATATTAATAATTCTATAAATAGACCCTGTCATTTTCGAGTATAATGCCCCAATTTTGAGTTATATAATCAGGTCAATTGAAACTTTGTAATATCATCATTGGATTTAATATTATTGATTCTTAGATAGCAGTCATCTTTGGTTTGTGTATACAGTAATGCCAAATTTTCTTGATTTCAATAAACCTTCATGAATGCATCAAAAATAGCCAAATTCCATTAAATTCTTGCTAGGTTGTGTTCTCCTAATCATGCAAAATGGTACTGGCGTTAATAACTTGTTAAAAATTAATGTGTCTAGTGAAAAATGACCTCGAAAGTGAAATTAGTTAAATTAGGAGATGTCTGAATAAACGTACACAATTAATAATTCTATAAATAACTCGCGAATGAACGGAACTCGTTGAAGATTTATAATTAATTGATTAATTATGATCCATAATGAGTAGATATATTCATATATAATAGCAATCATCTTCATAATAAGAAGGGGGATTTGAATGTGAATACTGAAAAGGTGGATATGACGTGCTTGCTTCAGAATTCCATTCTGGATGAATTGAATAATTTTTTCTCATGAATGAATATATACCGAGATATCGGGGTGACACAACAGGAATAAAAATAATCCATGTGTATTTTTCTGATAAGATAACCATTCTGTTGATGATAAAAAAATACTCTTATTGGAAAACCCGATAGAAGATAACTTTTAGTCACTCATAAAATAGGCTTTTCATTTTTTTCCCCAATAAAAATAATTGGATTGACTCCTCAATTTCCAACAAAGTTATATTTTGTTAACAATAAGATGAAAGCGTTATGAAATAAATGTTTCACTAAAACTCGTTAATTATAAATGGAAGTTTTTTTTCATTAATTACATTTTTATCTTTTATGGGCTACTGAAGTTTTGTTGCAATAGACAGAATTCATATGGCTGGATCTGGAGTATGATTAAGCTTTTGATAATATTCATATCTTCATTAATCGCTTTCCAACTAATCAGCGAATTTTCTGCAGCTCTTCTATAGCTCTTTGTCCTATATATAGCATATTCATCACTTGTTGTTCTTACTTGATAAACCATCTCAAGAGAGGTATTCTTCCAGATGAACTATTGAAAAATTTTATATTCATAAGTAGTTTGATGCCACAATGTAGAATTTCAATTTTTGTGATAGTTATAACTGAAGAGAAAATATTTTTCAGTAAGAAACAATAACAATCGATACGTCGAACTGTGGAAGGAATTATTTCAAAAGTTTATGACTAGAACTTTTAAGTAGCAAAGCCAGTGAATTGTTACAAGAACATACATGTTTCGAATCTTCTTATTTGATAGAATCAAACAATTCAAACCTGATTGAAAATAAATGTAATTACTAAAATTATAATGGAACAATCTTCCAACCTACCTTCGAATAGCAACTGAAAAATAAAAAAATTTATCATATAATAATGATTATTCTAATTTATGATATAATAAATAACATATTGACAGCAACTAAATATAAACATAAAGAATAACATAGACTCAGACTTTCAATATCACATACTTTCTAATATTATCCTTGAAATTTTTTAAATTACTACTCTCCTTGGTATTTGGTAAGGTATTATTTTCCTGAAAGCTTTAATTTTTCAGTCTGTTCAAATACAAATAAATTATTCTAGTTGGATACTGTTTATTTTCTGGATAATCAATAAATCAACCAGAGAAACGCCCTGGTGGTTTTAAAGTTGTCGAAAAGTTATTTGTAATTAAGTGAAAAAGAAAGAAAGAAATTGACCTTTCAATAAACTTCACAGTGTTTCGGTTATCTTATTTTCTGTTTGAACTTCAGGTTAACGCAACAGACAGCGATCCACCAGAAAATGGGGGCACAGTCACATACAAAATTATGCAGAAAGAGGGAGAACGTGTATACTTCACCATCGATAACGTAACTGGAGAGATCAGGAACGTTAACGCTTTTGATCGAGATGAACCTTATCGACAGAAAGAGGTGTACTTGAGTATACAAGCCACCGATAATGGCAGGCCACCACTTGCTGACATATGTACCTTCAAAGTGACAATAAGTGATATCAACGACAACGCTCCAAGCTTCGACCAAGCGGTATGTTTCCTTCAACTGCAAAACCAACATGAATGACCAAATGTCTTATTTTTATAGAGCTACCGTACCCAAGTATCTGAAGATCTCAAACCCAACAGTGAAGTTGTAAGAGTGTTCGCCTTCGATTCTGACGAT
The DNA here is from genome assembly GCF_914767665.1 of Harmonia axyridis. Classification (NCBI taxonomy): domain Eukaryota; kingdom Metazoa; phylum Arthropoda; class Insecta; order Coleoptera; family Coccinellidae; genus Harmonia; species Harmonia axyridis. Next base: position 8,645,587 of record NC_059508.1, read on the forward strand.
GGAGAAAATTCAAGACTGACCTACAGCTTTGCCAAGAATAATCCTAGATTTGCCGAGTATTTCCGCATAGATAGCAACACTGGTGTCATTTATTTGAAGCAATCGCTCAAATCTAACCAGGGGTTGAAGTTTGACGAGACCATTGCTGTCAGCGATAATGGTGCTGAGCCCAAGAACAACTATGCCGATTTATCTATTGTTGTTGTCGGTTCTGACAAGCAGTCGCCGAAAATCAACGCTGATAAACCATCCATCACCCTGAATGAAGACTTCAATTCCTATGAGACCACTCTGATCACCTTGGAAGCCGAGTAAGTGAAGTGAACATTGAAGAATATGTACTGAACTTTGTCCGACTTTATGGGTACTAATTTTTCAACCAATTCTTTTAATTTCAGCTCGAATATTAAAGACAAAAGTGTGGTATTCGAATTAATGAAAGGAAAAACGAGACAGACCAACATGGATTCTACATTTGTTCTGACCCAACACGATACAAAAGCTGAGATAACGCTCGGTAGACCTTTGGATTACGAAACAGTACCTGATTATAGTTTAACTGTAATTGTCAGAAATAAAGAAGGTCTCAGTACTTCTACAACTTTGAAGGTTATCATAAAAGATGTTAATGATGAAATGCCCACATTTATTGATTTGTTGAAAGGCAGTGTAGTCGAAAATGACATTGAAGGTGCAGTGGCTATGCAGGTATAGTGGAATTTAAGAGAATTTTGAACTGTTTATGTATCCGGTAACTCAAAAATTCAAAGGTTGTTTCTGAATAGTCGATGCTGATTTCAATAAACCTGAACATAGCTCTTTTTAACCTTTTTCAAGAGCTCTCCATAAGAAAAACCTCACAAACTTTTTGGGTTACATGATATAATGAATTATCCAAAAGAATTCGATAATTATAAGTGAAATTTTTTGTTCCAATTGAAATAAAGGACACACATATTGAGACAAATGTTTGTTTTAGGTTAAGGCTGATGACAAAGATGGCACTTCTCCTAATAATCTGGTAAAATACGAGCTCCTAACCTACACAGATTTTTTCGAAATTGACGAAGAGACAGGTCACATAAGGGCAAGAACGAAATTCGATAGAGAATTTGAAAGTGTTTACCACGTCCAAGTCAGGGCATATGATGGTGCTCCCAGTGCCTTGAAAAAAAATTCTACTGAACCCAATTCGGCTGTTCAAACCTTCCAGATTAGCATTGAGGACAAGAATGATAATGCTCCAGTTTTTCAGCAATCTCCATATTTCGTTCATAACATATCTGAAAGCTCTGATTGTGGTAGTATCGTAGTGGAGGTTCAAGCTGTGGATAAAGATACTGCTTCTCTTATTACGTACAAAATTGTTGACGGTAATGTTGGAGATGCATTTGTCATTGAAAATACTACTGGTAGAATAAAAGTCAATAAAAAGTTGGATTTTGAAAAGGTAGAAAGTTACAATTTGACTGTGATGGCTCATGATGGCATTTACAACGACACAACTAAGGTTCTCATTAATATTTTAAATGAAAATGATGAACCTCCCAAATTCGAGAAGTACGACTCTAAAATTTATATTGATGAAGAGAGGATTTACCCCAATTGTGTATTAAATTTAACGGCGTATGATCCAGATATCAAAAATAGATCAGAAAATCAACGAATAAGTTATGAAGTCCAACAGGACTTTCTTAAAATTGACTCTGATGGATGCTTGACTATAATCAAGGTAAAACGAATTTATTTATTATATTTGGTTGGTATGTTATGTGAAAAATTTATTTTTATTTTAGCCTTTAGATAGAGACTTACCTAATGGTACTCCACAAGTGCAAGCTTACGTCATTGCTTATGATAGTTTTGGACCCACACCACTGAAGTCTTTTGCTGAAGTCAATTTTTATTTAAGAGACATTAACGACAATGCTCCTTTCCTTAATGTGGTGAGTATTTAGTCACAAAATACATATTATATTTCACCATCTATGAAATCGTTCAACTTTAAATAAATCTTAACTTTCAGACTGAAGTGGTTTATTATGAAAATAAATCTCCTGCCTTAGTGACGATGCTTTCTGCAGATGATTATGACAGTGAGATAAATGGTCCCCCATTTACCTTTTTATTAGATGATTCTGCAGAACAAATCATAAAAGATAGGTTCTATATAGAAAATGGGGCTCTTTATGCCAATAGTATATTTGACAGAGAAGAGAGAAAATATTACAATCTGCCAATTGCTATAACTGATCACGGATCAAATCCACAAACTGGGGTTAGCTATCTCAAAGTAATAATTGGTGACGAAAATGACAATATAGCACAGTCTGGTTCAAGTTTCATTACAGTTTACAAATATGCAGTAAGTAATCATATAAAAAAAAACTTTCTATTAGGAACGCTTCGAAAGATCAATTTAATAATTTTTTTTTTTTAAGGAATTGTCTGAAGATATAACGATTGGAAGGGTATATGTCGAGGATCCAGATGACTGGGATCTTCTAGACAAAGTGTTCCAATTCAAAATAGAAAATCCAAATTTCTATTTAAAATCAGACGAGAGGGGAATGATTGTCATGCATAGCTATACAGAAGGTGGATTTTATACTTTGGAGTTTTACGTTACTGAACATCATCCTCCAAACATTATGAATAACAGGGTGGAAGCTAAAGTTGATGTTCTGGTGAAAGTGATTCCAAAAGAAGCTGTCATAAAATCAGGTTCTATCAGGCTTAACGGAACGACTATGGATAAATTGATCGAAAGAAATGAACAGAATCTCAGCAAGTTGGATATTCTTAGGAAAGAAGTTTCTTCTTTTGTGAATAAAACTTTGGAGAATGTCGATGTATTCACGGTTTTGCAATCTGGCCCGTACATCGACATAAGATTTTCTGCTCATGGTTCACCTTACTTGGTACCGGATTATTTGAATAACAAAATATCGGATAATCAAGAAAAGGTAACTTACTCCATTCATCTCATGTGTGTTACTCATTAATAACATCTTTGGAGTATTTTTTAATTAATTTTTTGAATTTTTTTACAGTTGGAAAAGGAATTGGGCATTCATATGCATATGATTGGCATAAGCGAATGCTTGTCCGAAGCTGCTTGCGATGGACTCTCTTGTTCGAATGATCTTAAGATCAAATCTGAACCAGCTGTAGTCTTTACCAACAAGACCTCATTTGTCGGTGTTAAAGCAGTAGTGGAGAAGATTTGTGAATGCAGAACCCCTATACCTAATAGCTGCTACAACGGAACCATTCTTGACAGTGGCCTTTGCGATTGTCCAGTCGGAAGTGATGGACGTAACTGTGAAATTTCTGCCATCGGATTCAGTGGAGACAGTTGGGCAATGTATCCTACATTTGAGGCATGTTCAACCCAGACCATCATCTCGTTGACTATTTTTCCTCAGACTCCGAACGGTTTGATTTTCTACACAGGGCCTTCAACTTTGTCACAAGCAGAAGCTTCCAAAGGTGAGGGAAACATTTTTGCAATATTTTAGGATAGAAAACAAAAAAACTAATTAAAAATTAGCTCTCACATTGTCTTTATACTGATTGAATCCTTCAGCCTGTACTGATTCTATTTTATATTTTTTATTTTTAGATTTCTTATCTCTTGAATTGCGTGATGGTTCGGTGGTTTTGAAGCTCGATTTTGGCCATGGTCCTCTGGAAATTGTGGCTAAAGGTGATAAAGACCTCAATGATGGTGCTTCCCATTACATCGAAATTACGTATGATAAAAAAGTAAGTAGCAGTCAATCCACAAAACAGTATGGGGAATTGATCAATGACTATGCGTTTTTATCCAAATTTATACTCCTATTGCTTTCGATTTAAACCCTTTCCAAAATAATAAACGTATTCCAATGAACCTTTCAAATGATCAATTCCCGTTACTTTTTTTATAAGAACGCTTGTATAACTCTTTAATTCCAGGAGGTACAATTAATGGTGGACAAATGTGGCAGTAACTGCCTCAAATGGCAGAGTTTGCCACTCCAACAGGGACTGTTGAACGTTAACGGCCCACTTCAGATAGGCGGTATGAAAAGATATTACAATGACGAAGAATTTAGGATAATTTCGGATCAAGCAGCACCGACAAGTAGAGGATTCATGGGTTGCATCAGAGACTTCACTTACAACGGCTTCTTGTACAATTTGGGTGAACCAGCTGATCATGGATCTGCTATTCATATCAATTGCAATTATAGTTTTGCCGAGGCTGTCGTTTTTGGTATCGATTCTAATTTCCTAGTTGCAGTTCTAGTTTGTGTGGCATTATTCATTGGTGAGTCCCGTTTATATTTCTATATGGATATATTTCCATTTTGTCAGTGAGTGTTCTCTTTTTGCGCCTATATTTTCGATACTAACATAACCTAACTAATCTGGAAAAGGTGATATTAATTTAGGACCATCTACAGCCTAAACAAGATACTCCCACCAAAATTCATTAAAAACAGTTATAGAAGTTGAGGCTGTTAAAAAGGTTTATACACACAGACAGACACGAAAACAACGTTGCCTCAAATGATCTGAAACCCATTTTGCGATCGGAAATTTTGAAATCAGCGACCAAAGGTTTTTTCATTGCAAAAGTGGTCACTATGCTTCTTTTACTTTTGCTAGATTGAAGTTGAATAAGAGAAAGGAAGGAGAATCTGTAGCTTCCTCGGTGGCTTAGTGGTTTGAGCATCTAACTAGTTATTCGGAATTGATTGAAAAATTGTCTGAATGTCGTGAAATTAATTTCATTCGTTGAATAATTATTTGAAATATTTCGATGAAATTTTCTGTCATCATGAGGGGGGTAGTGTTATTTTAAAATTCAGCTTCACAGATTAATAAATGAGAAGTTACTCTGACACGTAACATTAGAGTTGGTGAATATAGATATCAAGAGAATCTTATTTAAATCAGATGTAAGTTTAAGATCCATCCAACACATAAAATTGCAGTAACCAAACTTCTGGATCTTTTCCCTGATTATTGATTGCAATTTTTTTTCCAGTCCTTCTATTGGCGGTCGTTGTCTATAGAAGGAAACAGGACAACTGCAATGAGAAGGATATAGATGACACAAGAGCCACAATCATCAACTATGAAGACGAAGGTGGCGGTGAAAGTGATGCCAGTTTCGATTTATCGGTTCTTAGGCCTACGAATTTGTACGAAAAGCAACCAATTAAGGAGAATTTCCAAAGTCAGGAAGTTTTGGCAGCTTTACCAGCATTTTTGGACAATAAAAAAGATAATTGTGATAAAGACCCTAACAACTTACCATACGATGACGTTCGTCACTATGCATATGAAGGTGATGGTAACAGTACTCGTTCGCTATCGTCGTTGGCCTCTTGTACAGACGACGGGGATTTGAAGTTCAATTATTTGTCAAATTTCGGACCACGATTCCGCAAATTGGCAGATATGTACGGTAATGACAATAGTGATGATGACAGCCAAGATGGTGGAGAGGAATCTTGGTGTTAGAACTTTGCCCGATTTTCAAAGCTAGTACTTACTATTCGTTAGTTTTTGACCAAAGATTAAAAACAATTTTTGGAAGCACTGAGCTCGAATTAATTTATTAATATTTTTATAGAGTCGGATTGTTTTTTTTTTTTTTTTGTTGTTTCGATTTGAAAAATCCTTGAACTATTCCCGGGTTTACAACATTGAATGAACTATGAAGTAATAACTCGATTTGTGCTGACTTCGGTACAATGTCAGACAAGTTGATTCATTGTCATTTGTAATATAACTTTGAAAATTCAATATACAAAGAACTCTATAGAAAACACTACTGTCTTCAAAAGATAGATGTGCAATTGACATGAAGTGGGACATGTTTTTTTTTTCAGTTCGTGTTAGAATTGGATCAGTATTTTCAGGTTTTTTTGTTTTCTATAGAGTCCTGAAAATGAAACATTCCTTATATCGATGTGATTATTGAGGCAGCCATAACTGAATTTTTTTTTAAATTTATTTATTAGTTTGAGTGTATGTGATCTATGTTGAGATGATTGATTTTGTTATTAAGGGTAGATCAACTTGAGAAACACCAATTTCTCACTAATTTTACAAACGACGAATATTCTCCAGTATAAGTACCAAAATTTTATTTTCATTGATATAAAAACTTATTTTCTAAGTTAGAAAATTGCAATTAGACCAGCAGTGCAACAAAATCAAAATAAAAGTGCCTTCACCTTGCAATACATCCGCTTTTGAATATATCGCTAGAATAAAGCTATTTTTGCCTTAGTATGTAATGGGCTTCTTTTTTATATATTTATTTTGTTTGATGAAACAAGTTGGGACTTTTTATTCATTCCAATCAGTTTCTTATTCGAAACATTTCGAAAATGAGCTGGTAGCTTAGAAGATCATTCCTTTATTTTATTAGTTGATATGACCTGACCTCAAAACAACCTGATTTTGTTTGTATAAATTATTCCACATTATTAAAACCTTTAATGAAATTCCAGCCATTCAACAAACTTGCTAGATCATTTGTATGAATTATTTTTATATTATGTTGTAGTGAATGGAATTTTATTAAAGTTTTGTCAATATATCGTATTGTTTTTTTTTTTCAATATTGAGCAAGGTGAAATCGATTGAAATGTTGGTGCCTTTAAAATCCAACATTCCCAAATGTTTTGGAAATTCCTATATTAACACTTAATTGTAGCATAGTATCTTGTATTTATTATAATTCTATATTTTTTGATAAGCTTCCGGTGTTGAATACGTATGGTAGCATATATTGAGCATTCTCATTTGATTTTTTTCGTGAAAACATTTTATCTCCTGAATTTTTCAATGTATTTGTCTATGTAGAAACTGGTGCTAATTTTTGGAGAAGCATTTTCTGCAGCTTCAGTTTCTGAAAGCAAGATTTGCAAAGACAATAAATATTTGGATCCTCGATTTCGTAAATTGTAAATAAAACATTGTATTTTTCCTTTGTCTGGTGGCTATTTGAGGAATGGTGATTCCAGTCCAATTTTCAGATATTTGTTTTATCCACGTTTTCTTCATTAGTTTCGAACTGATTTATTCAAGGTAGATTATAAGATAATTCATTATCAGTATTAAATATTTGAATCAGCTAAAATCTTACATTCCAACGCTAATTAGTTGAATACTGTAGTGCCATAACTATGTTCAAATTTCCAAAACCTTAATTTTATTCTAAATGAAGTGGCACATAAGTTTTTTTAATACTTTATTAAAGAAAAGTACTGGATACTTGTCTATTATGTCACTGCCATCAGAAACAAGTTTTTTCATTCATATTCTTGCAGTTGTAATACGAGTTTGAGTAAGTAAATTCGAAAAGAGCATTGCTCTAATGCTTATTTTTATATGATAATTTTGTATATTGCTATTTTCTATGTTATATAGTTGTTAATTATATTCTGAAGAATTACTGTATATATTTATACCACAAACTTAAGCGAAATAAATGATTTCCACAAATTCATTTTTATTAATCTGTTTCCCAATAAATATTCAGATTCCAAACAAGTAAGGAACGAAATGATGCAGAAGAAAAATATAAGAAACGGGAAAATTTTCATGATCTTAAAAAAATATGTGAATACTATAAGGCTCCTTTCACACGGTGAGTCGTACGACTCTCGCTCATGAGCGAGAGCCTTTTCCGGTTCTACATTCAACTCTTGTGAGATTTTATTATCGCGGTGTCACACATGTGTGCGGGTGGAGCAAAATTAAGAAAACAATTTGTTGTATTTTTGAATATGTTCGTATGGAATACAAAAACAAGTGAATGAATGTTGAATATGAATAAATATTTTTTAATCAATAGAACAATGGAGAATTAGTGATCAGCTTCATGTACTATCTGCACCTTTTTTATATTGTTAATTATATCTGTCTCACCTTAACATGTTGAAGTTTTTAGACCAAAATTCGTCTTCGCGAAAACTTTGAATTTTATACAATTTCAATGTAGAAGGTTATTGTTTTTTTTTGTTGAATCGATTCAAAAATTCTTCACTAAGTAGGTTTATAGGAAATTTAACGGTTCAGCTTATTTTATCTTATGTATCATTGACATTTTGACGATAAATCTGGTCGAATAAAATGAAAAAAGTCATTTTCAGCGAAAGAGCTGTTGTTGGATCGACCACATCCTTGTATATCATTAGAAAAAAGCCATCTGTTGGAATTTGAATGATTTAAAACATGAGTCCCTCCATTAATATTTTTACTACGATGAACTACAACTAGGTGGCGACTGCATGTAGATTACCCATAGACTTATTATCCTATCCTTATTTGATACGTCTATGAGATTACCCAACATTTTTATAATTAATTTTCCCGCTGGACATAATTAGCTGAAATTCTGGAATTCAACTAAAAAAACTATCCTTGCAATGCAGTAGCTGGACGTCCAATTTTCGATGACTTTTCCAACATTTGTGGCCGTATATCGGCAATAACACGGCGAATGTTGTCTTCCAAATGGTCAAGGGTTTGTGGCTTATCCGCATAGACCAATGACTTTACATAGCCCCACAGAAAGTAGTCTAGCGGTGTCAAATCACAAGATCTTGGAGGCCAATTGGTCCAAAACGTGAACTTCCAAAAAATCGATTGTGGCACGAGCTGTGTGACATGTTGCGCCGTCTTGTTGGAACCACAGCTCCTGGACATCATGGTTTTTCAATTTAGAAATGAAAAAGTTAGTAATCATGGCTCTATACCGATCACCATTGACTGTAACGTTCTGGCCATCATCGTTTTTGAAGAAGTACGGACCAATGATTCCACCAGCCCATAAAGCACACCAAACAGTCAGTTTTTCTGGATGTAACGGTGTTTCGACATACACTTGAGGATAAGCTTCACTCCAAATGCGGCAGTTTTGTTTGTTGACGTAGCCATTCAACCAGAAGTGCGCTTCATCGCTAATGGACGTAGTGCGCGATACGTATTCCGCACAGAACCATTATTTTCGAAATGAAATTGCACTATTTTCAAGCGTTGGTCAGGCGTGAGTCTATTCATGATGAATTGCCAAACCGAACTGAGAATAAATCACTTGACAGCTGTTAAATCGGTCGCCATCTTGAACAGTAATGCCAACTTAAAGTTATATACCTCGAAAAAAAACACCCGTTACATACGATCGAAACAATCAAACTAACCCATAACTTTCCTTTGAGGGGCACATGTGAGCACAAGTTGACTGGATTACGTAGAGGTAATTTAATTCAAATTTCACATTACAAATTAATTGAACTGAGAGTGATAATTTCATTCACTTTTTACAAATTCCATTAAAAAATATTTTCGAGATTTTGAAAAAAAAATAAGTTTTTTTGACATCTTTAACATTTCGGGGGGGGGTTTGAACCCCCAAAACTCCCCCCCTGGCTACGCCCGTGTATCTCCTCCTCAGTCCTTTCTTTTACGTAAGGAAATGTTGACGTCAAGACGTTTGTTCGACTGTGATCGACCATTCGTCTTTATTCCGAGCTCTGTGAGAAGCCTCCGGAAGGGAAAGTCCTGTAAAAGTTTTCATTTGATCAGACCACCGTGAAGGAGATCTACCTCTTGATCGTCGACCCTCGACTTTTCCTTCTATCTAGAGGTAGATATCTAGATGGCACATTTCCTGAGAAATAGATTGGTAGAAGAGGATCAGTTGAAGGGCTTCCCCGATCTTCAGATTTGGGGCCATTTGAAGAGTACTGTTTACCAAAATTAGTCAGATATTTTGGAAGAGCTGCGGCTTAAAATTCAGAGAGTAGTCAGAAGAATACCTGTTACTACGTTGAGGAGTTTCGAAGAACGGCTTGCACATTGTCAAGCAGTCAACGGTGCTCAATTAGAACATTTATCACATTAAAATAATTTTCCATCCTTGAATAGGAAACTCATCCATTTCAAAGGTGAGTAAACATACCCAATTGGTTATTTTCAAATGTTTTAATAAAAAAAAAAACGGCCCAACCAATTTTCCTTTCATGCGCACTATTGAGTAGGTTACCAAATTACCTTCAATTTGATGTATCACAATCCATATATTCCTTTTTGAAAAAATTAAGAAGAGGGGTGCGAGGCGTAAAGGTTGACAAATATCAAATTCAAAAAAGCATACGATAAATTGCGTTTGAAATTAAAAATCGACGGGTGCGAGAATTTTCCTTAATAATTCTTCGTACAAGAAATATTGACGAGTTACGTTACTTTTTAGGCAGGCTGTATAAAGGTATTGTTTAAAATTTTGGTATCTCAAAGTCTGTCCATCAGATTTCACTCCAATTTTGTGTATAGAGGCATTCTTGATATTTACACTAGGGGAATAAATTGAAGGATCAAAATAAAATTCGAAATTTTTAGCGGTTTTGCAACTGGCTGTATTTTCGATAAAATTATTCCAGTCCAAATTTGGAAAACTTTTGAAGCTTGAAGTTTATAGTTCAGAGATCTCCTGATCAAAAAATTGTTTGAGCAAAGTGTACCACTCAATGCTAATGAATTCAGTAAGAATTCAAAGTTGAGAAGTGCTCGTATCGAAGTTTTGAAAGAAGGAAATTGACGCTGAGTGAATAAGTTATCCCATCCATATAGTTGTTGAGTTGAAAAGAAAAGTTTCCAATTCTGCAAACCGAAAATAAAACTGAACAAATTTCGCAGAAATTTTTCTTACTGAATTTATTACACTTTCTCAAACAAGTTTTTGATCAGGAGATCTCTGAACTATAAACTTCAAGCTTCGAAAGGCTTTTTTTAAAATTCGGATTGGACAATTTTTATCGAAAATACAGCCGTTTTAAAAACCGCTAAAAATCTTGTTTTGATCCTTTAATTTTTTCCATTAGTTTAGATTTGAGAGTTTTGATCGATTTCAGAATATTTGATTTTTGCCTTTCAGTACAACGTAGGGTAAATGCACTGGTTAGCGGACCGGCACTGGTTCTCGACCATTCCGTGATTTGAGATAAAATAATAATAAAAATATATCAAGATAGTTTGCATAGTAGTGGTATAGGTCAAAGTTTTCGCGCTAAAAATTAGTCTATAATCGTCTATCATAGAAAAGGGTTCTTTCTCGTCCTCTCTTAGAAAAGTACTTTGTGATATATGACCAGAAAATAGTAATTATTTCTTATTTTAAATGAATTATGTTTGTATATTTTGTTCCATATCAACTATAAGATATATTTTTGAGTGTATTTTAATCAAGAAGCAAATATATGTATATTTTTTGTTCAATATTCGGCGGTCGCGAACTGGTATTGGAAATTTTTATTTTCTATTTCTCGACCAAAGTGGTCGAGAACCAATATGTTACTTCAATAATTGTTTATTTCAACCGATATATTTCTGTTGGATCATTTTCGTTTTTTTTTCGATACCCTGATTCATTTATATATCTACTTTCTGAATATTAGTTTGCGACCACCGAATTAACGTTGAAACACTTATTTCCACCCTTTATTTATTCGCGGTCGAGAACCAATTTGTATATACTTAATTCTCGATCACTGGTACGGTCGATGTTTTATATTTTATTCACTCATTAGTTTCTAAATAGATATTAAGAGCAAAATAACCAAATAATGTTGTATGAGTTGCTATTTTGAAATATTTATAGAAAGTGCAAACTTGCAAAATAATTTTTTTTATGTTCCGAGTATTTCTTACTTGATTACCTCATCTGAAACCCCTCTGAGTGATAGGTAGTGATGTCGATTGTACGGTACGAAAGTAAGTACTAATCACTCATCTCACTCTAAAGTTTTTCATAAAATTTTCAAGTGGAGCGGCCACTATTATTAGTGGTCGAAAACTAACACAAAAATGGTCGAGAACTCTGCGGCGTGGTCGAGAACCGAAGGTTATTGAGAATTTCTATATCTTTTCACATTTCAAAGGTTAAATGCGGAAAGAACGCTTAAAATTATATGACAAATCATTTAAAACTCGCCAAAGAATCGATGAACACCAACACCATTAAAATTTGATAAGTTTATGTATGAAAAAGTCGTGCTCGAAATCGATGTTTCTGTTAACTGGCCGAGAACCAGTGCATTTACCCTATTACATTTGTATTTCGAAAATTGAAAATGTTAAAACCTACGAAATACATTCGTTACTTCGATGACGTGATATGGTTTGAATCGTGGGATTTTATGAGCACTGAGCGCCTTCAAATCAGTGTTATCAATTCATAATTTGACCATTCAATTTTATCACAGCCATAACTGCGTATCTCCTTGAAATATAATGCAACATGTGGAATTCCAGCACGTTATCTAATTTTTCAAGTGGCACTACAGCTATGAGAGAGTACATTTACACATGTGACCTGGCGCCAGACAGGTCATTGGGTACAAGGAATATGTTTTACAACCCTTGTCCCTGTGAAATTTACGACTCTCCAATTGTTTAGTATTGTCTGCATTTTGCACCCTCGTAAGTGGGTCGACTACGATTTTTTTTAGGGCGATTTGTTTACTCAAGATGTTTTTGGGAGAATTATAACGGCGAAGTCTAGACCATCAAGAAGGAATTTTTCAAAAAGAACTGGGATTGCTTTCTTAGTAACATTTTCCATTTCACAAAACACATGACTATTCAAAATTCAGTAACTTCGAAATTTCTCATTTTTTTTTCTTTGTCAGCATAACAACCCAAAGGCGTGGAAATATGGGAGGAATACTGGGAGTAATTACACCCCCCCACCAAGAATTTCAAAATATAAAATTTCAGGAATCTCGCAAAGACGAAGAACGAAAATTTCCCCATAAAATAAACCAATAATAATCATTTTACTTTCCTTTGAAATCGACACGTCATTCAAAAATCGAACCCCTTTACGGTTCATGAGTTTATTATCGCTTTCAAGATGAGTACTTTTATTGCACTACGAGCTCGTCTTTGTCCGAGGTTTATTATTTTCCTTTATCTATCCGCTTTCTCGGCATCGCCCTCATTTTTGCATTCGTCATCGGTTTACTCTTGCCCGATGTTTTCGGTTTTTTCTATCATTAACGTTACAAAATTTCAATATGTTCAAAGAACCGAACTGAGTAATTTGCATGAAAAATTGTCTGAGCTGTGTTGGACAATTTATTGTGTTTCATTCAAATTGCAATTTATTTGCTAAGACATCAGTTTTGAATTGACTATATCTACAGTGTGTTCATAATTTGGAGGTACAACTAAAAATGACAGAAGTCTCGGTTTATTTCTAAAAAAAAGTCCTATAACATGAGTCCGCGAAGGCTTTGTTTCTGAGATACAGGGCACAGGGGTTAAAGTTCAAGTTCTTCTCTCATAGCACCTTCCCTTAACAAGATATTCAACTTGAATTGGCATAGATATTCCAATTCAAAGTTTTAATAATGTGCTATCCTAATTTGGAATGGTTATCTACTGGATGAATTTTTATGAAAGGGTGCCCGCTTCTTTCCTCCAGAATTATGTTTTTGTGAACCACTGGTAGAAAAAAAGAAACTCTGGTTCGGTACTACACGTTTTGGTTCGTTGAAGCTCTCTATAATTCTCAGGAAAATCCAAATTATTATACGATCTAGTTAGATAGCTGTGATAAATAAATTGATTACAAGTTTTGATACTTATTTACCAACTCTGTAGCGAAGATTAATAAAGATTCAATAAAGTGGTGAAGCATCACAAAAAAGTAAGACTACAAGAAACACCCTGTATCTCGAAAACAAACATTTTTGAAATTATCCAAGAAATCTCTCATTTTCCTCCGTAACTCCAATTCAGGAACACCAGTATCAGATGAGAACAATCGAATTGGTAATAAAAAAAAATTTTTTCGAGTAATTTGGTTCAAACTTCGTTAACAAACTTCTTTTTGTCACATTATAGATATGATTAAACAATGTCATCAAAAAACTTTTTTTCGAATACCCCCCAAGAAAAAAAAGATCTACGCCCTTGCATGCTCCTATCTCTGAATGTTTTCCAGAGCAAAGCTACAATATGATCACAATTTAAAATCAATATAGGTACAGGGTATTCCTAAATTAGAGGTATGTACAAAGGAAAATGACAAATTCCTTGAAATTTTTTTTTTGGAAAAGAAGTCCTTTTGAACATGGGCCTGTGAACTCTTTGTTTTGAAGATACAGGTACAAGTAAAACTTATAATTAATTTATTCATCACAGCTTACTGACTGGCTCCTTTATAATAGTTAGGATTTTCCTGGGGATTAAGTAGAGAATTGGTTGAAAGTTTTTTGTAGTACCGAGCCAAAGTTTCTCTTTACATTTTTCTAAAATACCAGTAGCATTCAACATTAGTATATCACATGATGAAAACTTGGAAAATTGGAATGACTGTGCCAAATTAAAGTTAAATATCTTGTGAAGGGATGGTGCTATGGAAAGAAAACTAAAAAAATTTAATGCAAGAATAACTCTTGAAATATTAAAATCTAGGAACCGTGTGTCATTCAAATTAATCGAAAATAGATATGAAAACAATGAATTTTTTTTTTATGTTCACCAATCTGTAACTCATGAACCGTTAAGTTTTTACCCAAGGTATGGCATATTGCAGAAATTGTCGTAAAAAAAGCTAACAAATGATTCAATAATATACTGAGTGTGCCATTTGAAATAAGGAAGTAGTAGTCTGTTTCCGGTATAACCGGAAGTTGTAGAGATCTGAAAATATTTCAGGAAGAAACATCATCGTCTCAAACCCCAATATACAAATTTTCAGCTCAAAATTATGATTAGTTTTCCATAAACGTCCAATAGGCCATCCCGGTGAAACACCCTGTACATGTACCTACCTAGATGCTAATTTTCTCACACATTTCATATATTGGTACAGTTCAGTTTGGAACAATATTTAAACCCTGTTTCATTGAAATCGAATAAAATTGAAAAAAATCATTATCATTAATTAACTAGCAATTAATATCTAATCAAATAAGTGTTCAATTCATTTGGAATATAATCAGGGCTTTGTCATTCTTCGCCGAATTTGTGTTGTTTATATTGTCAACTTATTAACTGAATAATATTTCACTTGACATAATTATCAAATCACCGCAATCGCCTACTTTAAACAGATTCAATAAATCTGTTAACACATCATGTAGGTACAACTGTGCTTATGTTTTATCTCTGCTTGTTTACAAACTTTTTCCTTGTTAAACCCTCCTGGATTTTAGGGCTTTCGACAACATTCTAACTTCCTTTCATTGTCAATTTTACAGCAAATATTTTGCAGATATTGCTGTTTACCTATCTATGTTCGAATTAAGTTTAATAGGAAATAGACATTTTATTCTACAGTCTGGGTGGTTTAGACGATCATTTTTTCAGAATTTCCGACCGGATATTTTTATATTGCTTGTGAAATGAAGCATCATTGTACATTATTTCATATCATACTTTCATTGCTGTATATACAGGGTGATTCAAACAAATCCTTTCGTCAAGATGTATGTAACTACCGAATTTTGACGTTATTCATAACAACATCTTTATCACAGGTTGGTTTGTTTTTTTGACTAAACAACTTATACCTATACTGTTTTATCCATATTAATACCCAGTTTATTATAACACAGCCATTCATGATAAAGTTCAGATCACAGATAATCATATTCAACTCGTTTCAAATCATGTGAGGAAAGTTTGAGACAATGATCCCCCTCCCTAAAATATTTTCAGATCTCTACAACTTCCGGATATACCGGAAACAGACTACTACTTTCTCATTTCAAATGTTACACCCAGTAGGTATATAATTGCATCATTAGATAGCTTATTTGATGAAATTTCAGCCATAACTTGGGTATAAACTCAACGGTTCATGAGTTAATGAGATTCTTTTGAAAAACATGACCAACATTCTTTTGGATATTTCTGCACAGAAAGATTTTCGAAAATCTTTTTTCATTTTCGATTCTGCAAATACGTAGTACTAAGAGGTGTTTTTTTTAGAGCTATAGAACTTTAAATTGCAATAAAACAACGATGGATTATGCGATTGACATGAATTTTATTTATCTGCAAGATAATCTTGTGGCATGACATTTTGAATATGATTTCTGGCATATGACTTTTTCCGTATATCGGCTATAACACGGCGAATGTTGTCTTCCAAATGATCAAGGGTTTGTGGCTTATCCGCATGGACCAATGACTTTACATAGCCCCACAGAAAATAGTATAGCGGTGTTAAATCACAAGATCTTGGAGGCCAATTGGTCCAAAACGTGAAATTAGGCGGTCACCAAACGTGTCTTTCAATAAATCGATTGTGGCACGAGCTGTGTGACATGTTGCGCCGTCTTGTTGGAACCACAGCTCCTGGACATCATGGTTGTTCAATTCAGGAATAAAAAAGTTAGTAATCATGGCTCTATACCGATCACCATTGACTGTAACGTTCTGGCCATCATCGTTTTTGAAGAAGTACGGACCAATGATTCCACCAGCCCATAAAGCGCACCAAACAGTCAGTTTTTCTGGATGTAACGGTGTTTCGACATACGCTTGAGGATTAGCTTCACTCCAAATGCGGCAGTTTTGTTTGTTGACGTAGCCATTCAACCAGAAGTGCGCTTCATCGCTAAACAAAAAGAAATGGACGTAGTGCGCGATACGTATTCCGCACAGAACCATTATTTTCGAAATGAAATTGCACTATTTGTAAGCGTTGTTCAGGCGTGAGTCTATTCATAATGAATTGCCAGACCAAACTGAGAATAAATCACTTGACAGCTGTTAAATCGGTCGCCATCTTGAACAGTAATGCCAACTTAAAGTTATATACCTCGAAAAAAAACACCCGTTACTATGATACTGTTTGCAGTTTGTCCCAAAAATGTACAAGGTGTTCATCAGAAGATCATGAAGTTGGACAACTCGAATTCATCAAAATTCAAGATTTTCGAATTAGAACCTATATTTTTTATGAACTTGGATAACGCATATTCATTAAAAGATTTTAAAATTAGAACCAATAATTTTTATTATTTCATTCAATTCCACGTATGAAAAAAAAAGTGGATGTATGCATAAATGGTAACATTTGGGTAATTTGTAACTTACTAACGTGATATTTCTCATTTGCACACTTAGACTCACCCTGTATTGTTTTATTCACCGAACCTCTCTCACATACATTTACTTTTTTAGTTTCGATTTACGTAATATCTATAAATAGCTAGTTAATCTCAATTTTCTGTGGCAAAGTGTTCATCATTAGGAGAAGTTATGGACTTTTAAAGTACGGAAGCTGAGATAGGTGTAGGGTACTCAGTTGATTATAGAGGTCTGGCTTTTCTCAGCCATCTCAGCGTGACGCTTTGAAGCAACCGGGGAATATTAACTGATAATCAGAGAAGGGATGGTTCAATTTTATTATCACCAAACACGACTTTTATCTCATCTTTTGCTTTATTGCCATTTGTAATTTTGTGGAGGGCGCAAACTACTTATTGTAATTGATTTAGAAACATTAATATCTTAAGCGTATGAGAAAGATGTTTTAAACATGGTGGAATATTTTTTGAATATACAGGATCATTCACTGGGATGGCCTATTAGACGTTCATGGAAAACTAATCATAATTTTGAGCTGAAATTTTTTGAGACAAATGATCTTTCTCCCTGAAATATTTTCAGATCTCTACAAGTCCGGTTGTACCGGAAGCAGACTACTACTTCCTCATTTGAAATGGCACACCAAGTATATTATTGCATCATTAGATAACTTTTTTGACGACAATTTCAGCAATATGCCATACCTTGAGTAAAGAACTCAACGGTTCACGTTGAATCGTATTTTTTTGAATTTTTCAGAAGAAAAAGCTTGAATTTTTTTCCTTTTCGATACTGCAAATACGTAATATTATAAGAGTGTTTGCGGTTTGGACCAAAAATGTACAGGGTGTTCATAAGGAGATCATGAACTTGGACAACTCAAATTCATCAAAAATCAAGATTTTCAATTTAGAACCTATATTTTTTAATCTTTCAGTCGATTCTACGTACAAAAATAACGGGGGTTTCCTTAAGCAAACCCTTTACCTAAAATGAATACTTTAAGAGTTATCGATGAAGAACCTTAAATGAGGAAAAACCGCAATTTCTCACTGTGTGGAGTAGTCTGTGACTTCCGGAAAACACAAAAAGAAACTAAAATCGATGTTTGGATAACTAAATCTTACATTAAAATTATAATAAATTTTTTGTTAGGATTGTTGAGATATCCATAAACCAATACAATTTTCAATTACTTACGAATAATTCATTAGATACAATTCTTCAAATGTAAATTTAGTTATGGATTTATGATATACTCAATTTTTTGTCCGAAACATAGCATCAACTGAACGTTCATCATTTACTTCAAATCAAGGGCGTAGATCTTTTTTTCTTGTGGGGGTAATCGAAAAAAAAATGTTGACGACAACGTTTACTCATATTTGTAATGTGAGAAAAAGAAGTTTGAGAACGAAGTTTGAACCAAATTATTCCAAATAATTTTTATTATTACCAATTCGGTTGTTCTTACCGTATACTGAATGTTCCTAAATTAGAGTTACGGAGGAAAATGAGAGATTCCTTGGATAATTTCAAGAGTGAATATGAGCCCGCAAACCCTTTGTTTTCGAAATACAGGGTGTTCCTAGTGTGTCGTACTTATTAGTGATGCCTATATCAGTTTTTTTTTTATTATTATTAAACATAGATTAAAGTTTAGGCAATGCCTATAAACTCACAGTTTATCAAATCTTCATTAATCTTCGCTACAAAGTGGGTAAATAAGTACCAAAACTTATAACTAATTCATTCATTACAGCTTACTTATAATAATTTGGATTTTCCTGAGGATTACAAGAGAGCTGTTTGAAATTTTTTTTCTCGAAATCAATAGCAGATACGATCAAACTATAACAAACCATAAAGTGTAGTGTTGGACCAGAGTTTCTTTTTACATTTTTCTAAACTACCAGCGGTTCACCAAAAAATAGTTCTGAAGGAAAGAATCAGGCACCCTTCCAGAAAAAATATCACTCTGTGGATTTGCATTCAAAATTAGCATATTACATGTTGAAAACTTCATATTGGAATATCTAGGGACAATTCAAATGAAATATCTTTTGACTTGAAGGTTCTATGAAAAAAAAACTTAAACTCTAACACCTTTATCCCAAAAACAAAGTGTTTGGGGATTAATTCTTTCTTGAAAGGATCCGAGAAATCTGTCATTTTCATGTCTTCAAAAATAAATTGCAATTTGAATGAAACACAATTGTATTGAAATTTTGTGACGAGAATGATACAAAAAAACGAAAACAACGGGTAAGTAATGCAAAAGTCACAAATGGCAAATGAAAGCCGACAAAGCGGATAGATAAAGGAAAAATAATAAACATCGGACATAGACGTACTCGTAGTGCAATGAAAATACTCATCTTGAGAGCGATAATAAACTCATAAACCGTAAAAGCGACCGATTTTTTACTGCCTTGTGGATTTCGAAGAAAAATTCTTCGTGTTTGCGAGAATTCTGCAATTTTATATTTTGGAAATCTTAGGGGTGATTACCCCCAGTACCCCCCTATTTCTACGCCCTTACTTCAAATCCTAGAAAGCTGAAATTTCGGATATGGATTACCATTATCCCGTGTAATAAAATATGTCTCTAATCATACAGGGTTGTATGTCTGTAAGTCTGTGTGCCATTCCATTTCCATCAATAAACCATGGAAATCGTTCTAGGAAAAAAATATCAACCCCATCAGAAATGTTCAGATTACTTTTTGCAAAAGTCAACAAACGTGTTCTTCAAATTAGATGTTATAAAAACCAAATGTTACGCCAAAAGCTTTTAAAACTTCCTGGAAAAGCTAAAAAAAATTCCCAACGTCCTTTTCGATCTTCCTGATTATCAATATGATTGTTTCGTCTAAGTTAACACAGACTTAAAAACCTCTCATTTTGTAGCGAATATAGTATTAATTTACACTACACAAAGAAAACATTGTACTAGGTGTCACTCAAAACATTTATGAGTCTAGCGCCTCTCAATTTCACGTAAAGTTCCTTCTCGTGTATCATAGACTGACGCCATGGGTCTTAAACATCAAGTTACCATGTCACACTTCTATTGACATATATGTCAAATGACGGGACAGTTCGAAGCAATAGGATTCCCCTAATAAAGTGTCACATATGTAATTTATACAGACCTCCTCATGCGATCGAAGATGCTGCTTAACTTTTTGGTTTATTCGATTTTTAATATTCGAGGAGAAGATTTAGGATTGCAAAATATTACGTTCCAGAAAATGGAAAAATAATACATCCTTAAAACGAATGAAAAAGATCCAGTGTTCATGGTCAGAAAAAAATTAGTGATAAAAAATCAATTGCTATAGAGTGTATACACTACACACTCCCAAGTATTGAAAATGTGTTTTTTTTAGGCCTAGGATCATAATGAGAATATTAATGGAAATTTTTCAACTCCTAGTAGGTAATTGGTAACAGGTGATAATTCTTTCTGAAATGTGTGATTTCTGGAAATAAGTTTGAGAATATCGAAGATAATTGAAATTTAAATGGTACTTTTGACAGGGTACAAGGGCGTAGAAATGGAAGGGGGTACTGGGGGGTAATTAATCCCCCCCCCAAGATTTTCAAAATATAAAATTTCAGAAATCTCGCAAAGACGAAGAACGAAAATTTCTCCATAAAATGAGCCAATAATAATCATTTTCCTTTTTTTTTAAAATCGTCACATCATTCAAAAAATCGGACCCCTTTACGGTTTATGAGCTTATTATCGCTTTCAAGATGAGTACTTTTATTGCACTACGAGCTCGTCTTTGTCCGAGGTTTATTATTTTCCTTTATCTATCCGCTTTCTCGGCATCGCCCTCATTTTTGCATTCGTCATCGGTTTACTCTTACCCGATGTTTTCGGTTTTTTCTATCATTATCGTCACAAAATTTCAATATGTTCAAAGAACCGAACTGAGTAATTTGCCTAAAAAATTGTCTGAGCTGTGTTGGACAGTTTATTGTGTTTCATTCAAATTGCAATTTATTTGTGAAGACATCAGTTTTGAATTGACTATATCTACAGGGTGTTCCTAATTTAGAGATACAAACGAAAATGACAGATGTCTCGGTTCATTTCAAGAAAAAAAGTCCTATAAGATGTGTCTGCAAAGGCTTTGTTTTTGAGATACAGGGGTTTAAGTTCAAGTTTTTCTCTCATAGCACCTTCCCTTCACAAGATATTCAACTTGAATTGGCATAGATATTCCAATTCAAAGTTTTAATCATGTGATATCCTAATTTTGAATTCTTATCTACAGGGTGAATTTTTTCTGGAAGGGTGCCCGCTTCTTTCCTTCATAATTAATCTCTTATGAACCACTGGTAGTTTAGAAAAATTTAAAAAGTACTGGACTTTAGTTTGTTTTAGTTTTGTCGTATCTGCAATCGATTTAGAAAAAAAAATTCAAACAACTGTCTATACTAATTCTCAAGAAAATCCAAATTATTATAAATATCCAGTTGAGAAGCTATAATAAATGAATGAATTATAAGTTTTGGTACTCATTTACTAACTCTGCTGCGAAGATTAATAAGGATTCGATAAACTGGTTGAGCACCACAGAAAAGTAGGACTACAAGAAACACCCTGTATCTCGAAAACCATTTCATTTTGAAATTATACAAGTAATCTCTCATTTTCCTTCGTAACTCCAAATTCAAGAACACCCAGTATAAGATCAGAACAATCGAATTTGTAATAAAAATATATTTTTTTTTGGTTCAAACTTCGATATCAAACCTGTTTTTCTCACATTACAGATATGAGTAAACAATGTTGTCAAAAAATTTTTTTTTATTACGCCCTTGATAGAGTATACAGTATTTCTGGTCAAGAGTTGAAGCTATTTTTCTTCTGATGTTGAGATTTTATAGTGAGCATAATAACAAAGCTCATTATTTTATGTTTTAGGTGGACAATGAAATAAAGATATTCGGAGAATGAAACCTGAAATATTTCAATATTTTTAAACTTATTGATCTTCTGCTGGAGGAGATTGAATTCTTGTGTTTTGGGATAGAGAAAAAAAATCATAACAGATAATACTGTGTATTTTGAAAATACTCCACTCAAAGAAATTTCTCTGGAATAAGGTATTTATTACATAAGAAATATAAGGATTATTCTTCATGGGCATATTCTTAACGTAACTCCAAGGATTACAATGAAAATTGATGGCCCCAGAATATACCCATGGAGAATACTTACCTAGTTACTTTATTTGAAAACCCTTTTTGCTATCGAATAACAAGTTATTGTAATTTCTACTATTTTATTGTGTAAAAAATAATTGTTTTGCTATATAGTAGCTCTTACAGATTTCTTACATTTTGAATAACATTTAGTTTTTCTTGTGTTATCGATGAGGAAATGAATAAAAACAAAATTTTGATTTGTCGATTATTTCAAAGATATAGTGAAAAACTTTATTGAAAAACACTTTTGTATCAATGTGTGCTATCTGCTCAAAAATACAAACTTATGATAAATATGTTTGAAAATGATAACTGTTACCTAAGAAATATCTCCCAACAATTGAATGAATAGTGCGAAAACAGATGATTAGAAGAATAAATTATTTCTGTTCTGGTAGTTATATCTCTTCTTCGGATAACATTTCCAGAAATAACAATATACATATACTATAACAATAACATTTTACCATGAATCCTAATCGAATCAACCAATTCTTGTGAATTCAGAGTAATCGATTTTTATCATCCAAATAACTGGAAACAGTGTTGGTAGATAATCGGAATTCTCTGGTATTTGTGGAAAATCATTCGGCAAATTTTCAGTCTGCTTACAATAATAGGTTATCGAATTTCAGAGAGGCTGAGATCCTTTCAGCAACTCCCTCTTGCTCCCAGTCCAGATTCCCATTGGGAAGCTGATCTTCCGGGACTCCGCCTCTTGTTTTTATCCCGCAGTTGACTTTTCGACATTCACAGTTTAGCCTAAAGGTATCAGTGAAAAGTTGATTGACGCTAGTGTTATGACACAGGAAATTTTCGAAAGTGAACTTCAAATGGCCTATACGAATACAAGTGACCAACATGATGTGTATCACTACTACAATGGGAATAACTATGGACATTTCATGTCTGGTAAGCTTTAAACAATAACTACCCTATTTTTGATAACTTTGTATCCATGTGGGATAATTTATCATTTCCTATCAAAATTCTTTCGCCAAATTGGGTCACAATCAAAATTGTGACATGAGATTTTTGGCAGTAACATGCGATGATGATTCGAAACTTTGAAATTATCTACTATAGAATTCAAAACAGTTTTGCTAGCTTTTGAAATTCGATCTATTGAATTGTAATAATCCTGAAGAAATACCTAAATAAAAAGCCTTAAACCGATATTATATTATTGCAAAATTAAAGAGCTTCGTGTGAATCCTTTTGGTTTGAACTTGATCGATTTCTTATGAAAAGCTTCGAAATATTTCGAGAAAAATTTTCTGACCCTACTTTATTTCAAACCGCCTTCGATCTTGGCAACTTTTTTAATGACCGTTCCTATACAAATTGTATTCTCAATGGGAAATGAACTGTACTGTACTATTTCTTATGAAAAGTTTCAGAATAGTTGGGGAAAATTTTTCTGATCTCACTTCATTTCAAAACGCATTGGATCAAAAATACATACAATACATGATAAATTAACCAGAAATGGCAATTTGGGTGTTCTTCAAGGAAATAGTTTGATCCTCTTTGTTTTTCTACTCAAGGAATCAATAATCATGCTTATATAAACCAAAGTAGTTTCACCACCTCCTCAAGGTGTATAACTATAAGAATTATATGATAAAAAAAGAGTTTGCAAAAAAGTGCTCTAATATTTTCTTTTTTGAGAAAACAAGTGTAGGTATGATGTGAAATTTTTCGAAAGAACTACATATTCTAATAATAACATTGAGGATGTCTCATCTGTCAACATCTTCTATTAAATTGTCGCTCAAACATTTGTGTGACAAATGCATATCAGAAGGATTGGATAATACGCTTAGGAAAATAAACAATTTCACTTTTTTGTGTTTGGAAACCAAAATGATGCCGTTTCTCACAAACTACGCAGAGAATATAACTCTGATCGTAGGTTGAACCTTTTCAGTTTGTTGATACCTACTTGTTTTTAAAGTCAATTTCTATACAACTCATCTTTGTATAAAATTTTATCATAACTTTTTTCGCAATTCATCGATTCATTAGCGCATAAAAATCAAGTTAAACACATACTTTTGATCGCAAATAATCTGGTGTAATTTGAAGTTCATTGATTCATTAAGTTGACATTTTTCATGATATAATATATTGCTAAACTTTAACGAAAGAATCAAAAGAAAAACTGATTTTCAAGCAACTTCACGGCGAATAAATTAGTAGAAAAAATAATGTAGTTTTTATGATCTGATTTGTTAGTCGATATATAAAAATTTGATGCATAAATCCAATGGGGAAAATCGAATGTTCAAAGCAAGTTTTATATGCTTTTTGTTTCTTAAACAAAATCGTTGCAAAAAATAATACCTAAATGGTATTGTCATAACGTATTCAACATTTATTTTCATTTCATATCACCAACTAGGAAGTTTTCATTGAATTGAAACTTCACTCAAAAAGTCCCGAGCCAAACTAATAAAAACACATTTTCTCTAATTCTGTGGTTATTCCGTTCATTCTTCCAACTCTTGTAGAACAAAATCGTGCGAGAATATATCAGAAACGCACAGTTTTCATGGTTATATTTTATTATTCTATGTTGGTACTCCGAACTTTCCGCCACGGCTTTATCTGTCAATTTATCAATTTGCCTTAAAGAAATCAGTTCTGCCAACCAACATTTTTCAATGCAAAAATCACTAAAATATATTTATGGAAATATTTCATTGATTTCAATGAAAATGCAATGAATTAGAGAAAATAATGTATAATACTCGTACAGAAGGCTCATTCTACCACTCGTTCATTCCAAAACTCGCCACTTCAAGGCTCGTTTTTGAATTTTGAACTCGTAGAAGAATATTAATGCCTTCTGCACTTGTATTATAAATAATTATTCTCTTAAAAATTTGACTACTCCATGCTCCTCGAACGTTTCAATATCAGATTCGTCTTCAATTTCGAAATCTCTCCTTCAGTAAGGCCGACTTTTAAGTCAGCATGAACCTTTTTGAACCATTGTTGTCGATAGAGTAGAGTCTGAATAACACTTTCATCCGTTTTCATCCATTTTGAAAAAACAACAAATGTAGCGATATCTCGATTTCAAAATGTTGACCCGCATCTTTTGAAGTTTGCTACAAACGAGATAAAAAAGTAGTAGGCTCTGGCGGTTCTCATTGAACTGACAAAATTTTTCTTTCAGATGGTAGCATTGGAACTGATGAATCGAATTTATGGTCAAGCAGTCCTAGATCAGAGACTCCTTCGCCAAATTCTTATGTACAGAATAGTATTTGTGGATCTTATCAAACATACAAGCCAATGGGATATTCTCCAGTTGAACACCATGTAATAACATACAGAAATGGTTAGTTATTCGGTCAAATATATTTATTTAGTTAGGCATTTTCATCCGTCAGTTCCTATAAACCTTTTTGTTACAGGCTATTCCCATTTTGCAATGTCTGATATACCAACAAATGTACCTTATGTACGTGTGGTCAAAAGGAGAACAACAGCAAACAAGAAAGAAAGAAGAAGAACGCAATCAATCAATAATGCTTATGCTGATCTGAGAGACTGTATACCTAATGTTCCAGCAGATACAAAATTATCGAAGGTAAGAAAAATCGAACAGAATAGAATCATTATCCAATCAATAAAGCTAGCTCTTCATTTTTTTAGTAGCATGCCCTTTCAAGAAATTTATGTTAAGCTTTTCACTTAGGAATATTGTTCTTGTGTTCTTCTGTTGTCTTCTGAATTCACAAAATAGATCCGGCTTATTCTTAAATCCAAATTATCTTTCAATTTCAGATCAAAACATTAAGATTAGCAACATCCTACATAAGTTACTTGACAAAGGCTCTCGAATCTGATGATCCAACAATAGGATTCAAGGCAGAGCTGACGAATTTAACGAAAAAAACTACGAACCAGCCTGTTCAATCTGTTGAAGAAATGGAGCCACACTCTTCCATAGAAACGACGGTGAGTAGTTTTCATTTAAAATTTTTCAATTTACAATTCTATACTGGGTGAGTCTTTGACTTGTAAATATATTTCAATTTTACTTTTACTATTTTTTCCGATTCAATTTTTTTTCTCACCAAGTATAGCGGGCATTCTGGAGTACACCGGACTTTGATGGAATTTTATGTTCGAAAAAGATTAATCAAATCAGTAAAAAACTATATTTCGAAAATCATTTCCTTCGATTCAATTCCATTTGCGAGGTAAGGGTAACTAAAAATTACCTTTTTTCATGGATTTTCAACAGCCTGTATCTTTTCAACTGAGCCTAATTGGAAAAAATGTTAAAGGAAAAAAGTGTTTCTTTTTACCTCGGGAATCTTCAGTTGAAATATATGTACAAGTCACAGACTCACCCTGTAAAGTTACATATTCTCGAAGATTGTCGCTTTGGAAAAATTATTCAGAAACGTCAATGTGTAGAACAGATACAATTGTAAATTTTGATAAGTTTTAGCTGCAAAAAAAAAAATGAGTTGGAAACTTGATTTCGTTGAAATAATTTCGTTAGTTCTAAGTGAAAAATTCTTAGTTTGTGCATTCTTATTAGATTTTTCTTGACTTGAGAAGGATATTTGTTATTTCTGGAGTATTATCAGACATCTCAGTTGAGTAATTTGGTGCACTTTACTTGATAAGATTCATTTGCCAAGTAAAGAATCGATAATTTCAATAATATTGTGGAAAACATTATTCCCGTTGTGAACCTGCTGATTTTCTCATTGTTGACATTTTGGGTAAGGCATAATATAAAAATAAATGAGAGAGCATTTCTACGAATCTTCGAACTCAATTCAGTACAGAAATCACTTGCTACCTGTCAAAGATCTAAAATAGTTGATCCATAAATTCAGAAGGCTTAAAAATCAAAGATTTCGATAAAAAAATCTCTAAAACTGTAGTATGATATTTTCAACGCGAATAACAGGCCGATTGAAAAGTCCCCGGTCTTCCATAGTAAAATACATTTTTTTGTCAAAATTCGATTTTATTATTCAACATAGTTGCCTTACAACGATTATAGCAATCTTCCAACTTTTCGATACCATTTTTTTAGTACGATTTTCTTTCGTTTCAAAATAGGACTCAGTTTCGATGATTACTTCTTCATTGGCGCTAAATTTCTTTCCAGCGAGCATTCTTTTGAGGTCTGAGAACAGGAAAAAGTCGCTGTGGGCCAAATCTGGTGAATACGGTGAATGCAGAAGCAATTCGAAGCCCAATTCATGCAATTTTTCCATTGTTTTCATTGGTTTGTGACACAGTGCATTTTCTTGATGAAACAGTACTTTTTTGATTCTTCAAATGGGGCCGATTTTTAACGATTTCATCCTTTTAACGATCCAATAACGCTATATAAAAATCGCCGTTGATGGTCTGGCGCTTTTGGAGGCAATCAATGAATATTATACCTTGAGCATCCCAGAATACCGATGCCATGAACTTGCCAGCTGATTGTTGTTTTTCCTCGCTTTGGATTCGGTTCATCGTGTGCTCAGCTGACTGCCGATTGTACTCCGGAGTGAAATGATGGAGCCATGATTCATCCATTGTCGCATATCGATGCAAAAATTCAGGTTTATTGCACTAAAACAGCTTCAAACACTGCTCATAATCATTAACACGTAAATGCTTTTGATCGATTGTGAGCTCGCGCGGCACCCATTTTGCACACAGCTTTCTCATGAACAAATATTCATAAATGATGTGATGTACACGTTCAGATGATATCTTCACAATGTCTGCTATCTCGATCAACTTCACTTTACGGTCATTCAAAATTATTTTGTGAACTTTTTTGATTTTTTCGTCGGTGACAGCCTCTTTTGGGCGTCCACTGCGTTCGCCGTCTTCGGTGCTCATTTCGTCACGTTTAAACTTAGCATACCAATCAATGATGGTTGATTTTCCTGGTGCAGACCCCGGAAACTCTTCATCAAGCCAATATTTTGCTTCAACTGTATTTTTCCTTTCAAAAAGCAATATTTTATCAGCACACGAATTTTTTTTTCATCTTTTTTCAAATAACAAAAGTAGCTACACTCACAACGCAATATCTCACAAACTAATGGTAGGACTGCTGTCAAATTTTGACACGTATCGTTTGAAGGTTGGTACTAACTCAAAATCATATGGATTTATTATTAGCACCGCTATCTGTGTATCAGACCGGGGACTTCTCAATTTGCCAAATACTTACCTCGATGATTTCATGGTTGTGGAATTTTGAAAATACCTAATAATTTAGTTGATTCGAAAACTGCGAAGGACTCTTTATTTCGTGTATCAATTCTCAATATAACTTGATGTATTTGAACTGAAACAAATACAAGTGGAATATTTTCTAGTGAGATTTTTCAAGATTTCAGGGAACCTCCTATCGTTGTTTGTGCATCCAATTTGATAAAAGAGGACTTTTATTTCATCTCTGTTTATAGTAAACACTTCATCATATGTTCTCTGTCTAATAAATCAAGTAGCGCAAATCAAATTATGCTTTATTTAGGATGAGTAGGGGGGGTGTTAATCGAATCAATCCCCTTCTATCAACTTATTTCGAGCAGATAATAACCCTGTGGTGATGCACCACTAATGTATCTCTATCAAAAGGGATAGACAAAGGCTAAGAGGGGTGTTATTACGTCTAACTGGAAGAAAGTGTATAAATCACTCAAGTTAATTATTTCAAACGTTCATTATTTCCAGTTACCAACCTAGAGCAATTAATTCATTGGAAAATATATTTACACAGCTTTGTGTTTTGAGATTTTCAGGAGGTGAATTTGGTGTTTTTATTTTTGTTACAATATACAATAATGATACAAACGAAAGTTTTTACGCTGAAAAACATTGAATTCAGTATCATCAAATTCATGGTTCACACAGAGATTCGTATCATTGGAAATTATTTTTTTTTTAGTAAAATAGCGATATTTCAGATCTATTTGTAGGTGTACTTCGTCTATAAAATGAGTCAGCTATATTGCTTTCGCACTGGAAAAATAATCGAGTTTTTGTTTCTGATAATTTTCTGGACCACAAAATATCTGATTTGTTTCGAATTTTTTTGATTATTTGCATTGGGGCTTGAAGAAACCCCAAGATGCAAGATACACAATAATGTACCAACTTGATGGGGTTTTGAGATCATAACAAAAAAGACACGAAAAAAAATTGCAAATTTCAATGGAAAGATGGATTTAATCCAAAATAGGCTAATTGGAATGCAAAATATTCTTCTTCCAAGGTTTGATGCTGAGATACAGAGTGAGTCAATAGTGCTCGATCGATCGATAACTCTTGGAAATTTTGGGCTAGGAGAATGATTGAAATTTTGACGGAATCGACAGTACTCAGCGCATAAGCTCAAATTATATTTGATTTTACAGGCTGGACCAGCCTTCGAATGAGAATGCACAATTTTTATATCATACTGATAATCTCCATAAAATTCTGTCTTCGAAATACTTGTCACTTGTCATCATTTATCTATGGTACTTTTGACGTAGGTTTAAACTGAAGATCATCGATTTTTACAATTGGTTTCCCGAAAAGTTGTCGAGTCTTCTGCAAATTTACGGATCACTATACAGGTGGTCCGAAAGACACTGCAATTTGAAGAAAATTACTTTTCAAAAATGTCCATTTATCCAAATGGTATGCCCTGATTTTTTTTTGCCTGTCGAATACCCTAGTTTTTTATTGGGACAAGTTGTGCCTAAAATGAGTATGTAGTTCTCAAAATGCTTCGCATTTTATGTTTTATACGGGGACTGATAGTAAACTTTCCACGCGTATAGTTTCAAAGGGATAACATTTCTCAACCGTACTCAATACATACTAATAATATCAATAATATATAAGCCAAATCAAAGAAATTATCGAAATACTTATTTGGAAACTTTCATTTTGTAAAATGAAAAAGTCTCATCAATATTTGTTGCTCATATGATCTGTTTAGATGTCTCCAATTGAACTGCACCTCATTTTAATTATATTGAAATTTAAACAAATTTTGGCAGGCATCTGAGCAGATTAAATGAATGGAAATATGCAAGTCATTTCGAACTCCTTTAAAGAATTCAGAATATATTTCTGTTTTTTCACGTGTTCTATATTTCATTTTTTTTAATGAATGATGATTCCTTGATTTGGCTTATCTATAGTTGATATTATAAGTAGAGTTGAGAAATCTTATCGCCTTGTGTGCGTTGAATGTTCACTATCAGCCCCCGTATAAAACAACACTTCAGGCACAACATGTCTCAACAAAAAATGGAGACTACTCACTAGCTTATGCGATGAGTACTGTCGATTCCTCAAAATTTGAATAATTTTCCTAGCCTAAAATTTCCAAGAGTAACTGATCCATCGAGCATTATTGACTGACCGTGTATATTGCCATTCATCGAACAGGGAAAAAACTGACCTTCCAAGCATGCATTTATTAATTTTATATGCTCTTTCATTTTCTCAAGAAAATTGTATCATTATAGATTTTTATGCAAGATTAATTGTATCTAATCATGTTGAATTCTGTTGACAAAATAGGTGAAAATGAATTTTAACAAGGGCCCAAAAGCTCCCTACTTCACTACTTCTCTCATTTCTCTCATCAATTATTTACCTTTTTTATTTACCAAAATTCATAGATCGTCGCGATAAAGCAACATAGCTTCCAAGAAAATCTCTGAACGCCAGACGAAAGGATTAAAATTAAAAAAAAAAACATTGATAGGATTATATGTACTGAATACAAAATTTTCCCATGGTAGAATGATTCATTTTTCTATAATTTTTTTTTTATTTAGTAACGATAAACTCCAGGATCGTATCCTGTCAATTTATTTACACTATACATTTTATACTGGTAGTTTTCAATGAATTTTTTTCATATTGCGGTAAAAGGAGTGTAAATTTCGCAGTGTCTTTTCTTCGATTTTTGTGTTGTGTATATTCCAAAATGCAAACTTACGTGCACATAAGCTAAGCATGCCTGGCAAGAAATAAAAAAAATTCATCCATTCAGTAGATATGTGATGAAAAGGATGCGGGCATCTGCAAAAAGTCGAATGATCTCCGTTTAAGGTGCTTTTCAAATAACTCAACTTATTAATATGTTTCGGAAGATATGTTTACTCATTTTATTCCACATTGTAAACAGGAAGACAACCAGAGGAAAGCAAAGGGACGTACAGGTTGGCCTCAACACGTGTGGGCTCTTGAACTGAAGCAAGAGCAGACCATTTAATAATCTTCGGCAACTAGCTTTGATACTTATGAAGAATGATGGATTTCATGTTTATGTATCAGAAGAGAAACCTCTCAGATTACAACTTTTATTCATGTTTCGTGTTGTTTCAATCTGTAACTTGGCAACATCTAGATAACGAATTTTAAGTAATATCTTATGAAGATATGCCGTATGTCACACTGAAAGAGTAGTAGACTCCTGTCTGAAGGTTTTTTGATGTTAACGCAATATTCAATTTTTCATCGTCAATAATGAACAACTAGATTCCTAGATCTACTCATTTGCAAGCGACATTATAAAGTCTTAGGTTTATTTCATAATATGTTGAACTTGAAAACAATTTAGAACTTTCCAAAATCATATTTTTCAAGCCTTTTCAGAATGACAAACGGCATATGTCAGGTTTCGAATAAATTCACTCAACGTCAACCAAAAATCCATTGCTTTATTTTCATTCATGGGAACAGTGAATCTTATTTCTAAAAAACATATTTTCGTTCAGAAGCTAGTCATTATAATAAAAGTTACCATTTCCTACCAAAGAAAATGAGATATGTTTTATCAATCACTGTTGCTCATCTATAAATATGAACAGTGTTTTGTACGTTTTGCAGTATATAACCATTTATGTGTGTTGTTTGTCAACAAATTCGTCCGAAAAAGTTCTTTGTTTGTTTTTGCAATATTTATGAACTACCGAATTGGTTTTAAATAATTTTACAACATGGAAATGAGATCCTTCAAAGATGTTACATTCTTAGAAACTTCCGCAGACTGTATATAATCTATTTCAGTAAAACCACATGGCTCTTTTGTATACATTTACCTACCATTTAAGAATTTTATATATTATGATTATAGTGAGATATAAATAGAATTCAACTTTATTGATAGTGTACTATTTATGTTTTTATTTCTTTATTTTCGGTATTAAATCTCAAAAGGAAAGATCGAATAACCTTGAAGAAATAAGAGAAAAATTTAGTATGTAATTGTTTATTGTATATTAAAGAATATAATGATTAAGTAGTTAATTACTGTTTCATTCTTATACCTAATTCCTTCAAGTATCTCCAAATATCCATTTCATTCGAATCGATATGAAGTTATTGATATAAACCAAATTTCAACCTTGTTCTCGACACGTGTTGATCAATATGAAATTTCTATAAAGCTTGAGAGTGTTATTTTAAATCTACATGCAGAATCTCAGCGCAGTTGAATATGTTGTCACTAAAATATAGATTTTTTGTATATTCTTCTTGAATTGTCTCTAGTTCTGAAGACCTGTAGTTTTGAATTATCAACAAAAACAAAACTTCGAACGACCATATTTGAGGAAACTCTGGCAGAATTTTTCCGATAAACGAAATCAGCCCCAGCATTCAAAATCCAAATCTACTATAAAAATTTCAATTTTCTAGGATATTCTTTCGAGAGTTATAGTGTGTACGGATCAGATGGACGTACAAAATTAAATAAGATCAAGAAACTGTCATAAGTAAGTTGAACCTTACCATTTGAATTCCAAAAATACAAATGTCGTCACGAATTGATATAACCTTATTTGGTACGGCTATACAAGGTGATTGACCTGGATGGCCTATTAGACGTTTATGGAAAACTAATCAAATAATTTTGAGCTGGAAATTTGCATATTGGGGTTGAGACAATGATCTTTCTTCCTGAAAAATTTTCAGATCTCTACAACTTCCGGTTTTACCGGAAACATACTATACTACTTCCTTATTTCAAATGAAACACCCAGTATATTATTACATTATTAGATAGCTCATTTGATGATAATTTCCGCAATAAGACATACCTTGGGTAAAAACTCAACAGTTCATGAGTTAATGGGTTTTTTATGAAAAAAATGGTGAAGAGGACTCACATTTCTTTTTAATTTTTCGTTAGAAAAGGTTTTTTTCGATTCTTTTTGGATTCTGCAAATACGAAGTATTATAAGACTGTTCGCGGTTTGGACCACAAATTTACAGGGTGTTCATAAGAAGATCACGAACTTGGACAACTGAAATTCATCAAAACTCAAGATTTTCAAATTAGAACCTATATTTTTTATTATTTCAGTCGATTCTACGTACAAATATAGTGGGGGTTACTTAAGCAAACCCTATACCTAAAATGAATACCTTATACCAAAAATGAATAACTTTTCGATAGCATTTTTGTAGTACGATTTGCATTTCGCTTCAAAATAGGCCTCAGTTTCGGCGATTACTTCTTCATTGGCGCTTAATTCCTTTCAAGCGAGCATTCTTTTGAGGTCTGAGAAGAAGAAAAAATCTCTAGGGCCAGATCTGGCGAATACGGTAGATGCAGAAGCAATTCGAACTCCAATTCATACAATTTTGCCATTGTTTTCATTGATTCGTTACACTGCGCATTGTCTTGATGAAACAGCACCTTTTTTTTCTTCAAATGGCGCCGTTTTTTAACGATTTCATCCTTTAAACGATCCAATAACGCTATATAATAATCGCTGTTGATGGTCTGGCCCTTTTGGAGGTAATCAATGAATATTATACCTTGCGCATCCCAGAATACTGATGCCATAACCTTGTCAGCTGACTGTTGTGTTTTTACTCGCTTTGGATTCGGTTCATCGTATGCAGTCCACTCAGCTGACTGTCGATTCGACTCCGAAGTGTAATGATGGTGCCATGTTTCATCCATTGTCACATATCGACGCAAAAATTCAGGTTTATTGCACTTAAACAGCTTCAAACACTGCTCAGAATGATTAACCCGTTGTTAATATTTCTCGCTTTGGATTCGGTTCATCGTGTGCAGTTCACTCAGCGGTCTCCGGAGTGAAATGATGGAGCCATGTTCCATCCATTGTCATATATCGACGCAAAAATTCAGATTTATCGGACGTAAACAGCTTCAAACACTGCTCAGAATCATTAACACGTTGTTGCTTTTGATCAATTGTGAGCTCGCGCGGCACCCATTTTACGCACAGCTTTCACATGTACAAATATTCGTGAATGATAAGATGTACACGTTCAGATGATATCTTCACAATGTCTGATATCTCGATCAAGTTCAATTTACGGCCATTCAAAATTATTTTGTGAACTTTTATGATTTTTTCGTCGGTTTCGGCCTCTTTTGGGCTTCAACTGCGTTTGCTGTCTTCAGTGCTCATTTCACCACGTTTAAACTTAGCATACCAATCAATGATGGTTGATTTTCCTGGTGCAGACCCCGGAAACTCTTCATCAAGGCAAGATTTTGCTTCAACTGTATTTTCCCCTTCAAAAAGCAATATTTTATCAGCACACGAATTTTTTTTCCTATCTTTTTCAAATAACAAAAGTAGCTACACTCAAAACGCAATACCTAACAAACTAATGGTCGGACTGCTGTCAAATTTTGAGACGTATTATTTGAAGGTTGGTATTAACTGAAAATCATATGGTTTTGATACTAGCACCGCCATCTGTGCATCAGACCGGGGAGTTCTCAATTGGACTAATATTATGATATAAATCAAAATATCTCAGAACTGAAAGAATCACAACAAAATTGCAGGAACTCTTTAAGGAATTCCTTCCAGTTGGTGTCGAAGCACATTAAAACATCGATAAATTAGGATAGCATCATCAGATGATCTAGGGATGCATTAGATCTGAATGGAAGCCCTGTATTCTTTCCCATACATCTATCATTCAGACAAAAACTATTAGGATCGTATAGAATTGTTTATTTGAATCGTAAGAGGTTTCCACTCAATAAAATGTCAACAGACTTATAAACATCACACAGATCTTGTTGGGACAAATTACTATGAAGTGGATTATTTTTTATCAGGATAAAATCGTTTGGGTTTCTCATATAAATTTGAGGGGAAACATTATCGTTCATTGTGAGTAATGGATATTATAAAAGTTCAGTTTTCGCTTTCAATAATTTAATTGTCTTTTAATAAATACACCTGACGAAAAATCATGTTTTTATCCTTTAAGTTGGAAAATATGGCAATTTTTTCATTCGCATCGGTATTATTCGTTTTTTTCTTCATTTCGTAAGTACGGTTGGTGTGGAGCAAAAGCCATCATTTCAAGTTTTTATTTATCCATGGTAGGAACTTTTCTACTCTTGTATAGACCCCAGGATATTGACCTTTCCCACATCCTATACCCCATGAGACAATTCCAACTTGGGTCCATTTATGTCCTGTATTTACCATCAGTGGACCACCACTGTCTCCCTAAAAAACACAAAAATGACGAATTATTTGATCAATACCATCTTTGCATACAGGGTGGTCTATAATTAAACAGCCCAGCCGATTATATTTCCGTAAGTATAAGACTGGTTAATTTTTATTTTGAGGGGGACATCTTGTGCTTACTAATTCTTGGGTGTACCTTAAGAGGGGTAGTAACCCCTTCAAGGACCCACCCTTTCAATATGATCCCTATTGTCATTTGAGTTTTTGAGGGGGATGACACCCCCTAGAGATGATTAAAAATAATTTGCATTCATGAGATTTTCACCTGTTTCGGCGTTTTCAAGGGATAGCCATAGTTAAAGAAAAATTCAGCTGGACTGTTTTATGTAGACCTTATAATATATCGGATTATTTTTTTATTTACTTACACTACACGAATCTTTCGCTGCTTGTCCTGCACACAACATGTGATCTACAATACCCCCTGGTGCTGCGTGACCATATTTCAGTCTACAATCATTATTCCTCCAAATGGGAATATTGACTTCTTGAAGGACAGAAGGTTGAGGTCCACCTTGAAAAAAATGTTGTTTAGAATTGATCTATGAAATACACATATCGTCAAAAGTCTTGGCCCCTCTAGGTTTCTCAAGAAATAAACAATCTATGTTCTGGAAATGAGATGAATATATTCCTCCATTTCAAGTGCAATATATTTGATAGAATTATTTTTTGTTACGCTTTGCTGTATGCAGGATAAGACAAAAAATAAAACATAAGAAAAAATCTAAATTTATCGTTCATTTATTTTTGATTTATAATAGTTATTCCACAACTTTATCCAAATTCAATAGTCCGTATCACCACCTCTTCTTTCTATAAGACTTTTGACGATGTGTGTATATCACCGACTGTATGAATTCAAAAACCTGATTAATCAAATCGAATTGACAAGAAAAAAATTATGCCTTTAGGGGACTTCTGTAAGGAAGGAAGTTCCTTACGTCAATTTGTCAATATAAAGGCGATTCAATTAAAGATTTCTATTGATTATACTAGTATGCTTCGTTCCGCTAAATAGATCGATTATACAGAGGTGAAGGTACGTTCATAATACAAGAATTTTTCATTAGGCTGAGACAAGTTTTAACCTAGGAAAATGCCAACAGAGCTCTCGGCATACTTCAGGCTGGTCAAACAAAAGAGCAAGTGGCCCATTCCCTCAATGTTAGCCAAAGTGTGACTCAGAAGAAGTTAGTTGACCACGTGCTACAACGCCAATAGAAGACAATTCCTTAAATTTTTGGGTGCGAGAAGCAGCTTTTCAACAGACTAGCAAGGGAACGCTCTCGAGTTGACAGAGGTAAATATACTTTAATTTCCCTATGCAATTAGACTACTTTTGAAAACAAGATTATTTCCGTCCATTAAATTTGAAATAACTCAAAATTCTTACTTACTTTCCCTCAAACTACCCCATCCGATCACAGTAGCTGTAGTCCCAGCATAATCACTTCCAGAAGTTGGTAGACAAATTGGCCTAATTTGATGTGTGAAAGTCACCGGACTGTCAAGTGTCAATATGGCGATATCGTTATACTGCAAGACGAATATTTAATGAAAAAATCTAAGAAATTCACAAACGAACTTACCAAAGTCCTTCCATCAAATCCTCTGTGTCTAACTACTCTCTTAACTTTCCTCTCAATATGCTTCACCTCGACATTTGTCTTGATGTTGTGATCTCCAAGACGAACAGTAAGCCTAGCTACGTCCCAAGAGCTCATACTGAAACAAGAAAACAAATTAAACCGTTCAATAACCATTGGTTAACGTTGTTGACAAATGAATATTACTGGAGAGTAAACCAATGGAACAGAAAGCATTCTGATCATTTGAGGGATGAAAAATTCTGAATCATAATGTTAGCTACATGAGGATGTATTAGCTGTACAACTTTGCTTCCGCCGTTTTGCCATAGATGGTTGTAGCGGTAAGTGGTAGTCGAAATAAATAGATCGCATATGTCATACAATAAGCTCAGGTATTCGTAAACATAACGCTATCGAAATATTAGTCGATTTGTGTCTGAATCATAATGTTATTCTCGATTAAACATGTCAGCTTACGAGCCAAATTCTCGTTATTTGTGGGAGGTTTTAATTTTCTGCTTTAATATGAGGA
Source organism: Harmonia axyridis (assembly GCF_914767665.1). Taxonomy (NCBI): domain Eukaryota; kingdom Metazoa; phylum Arthropoda; class Insecta; order Coleoptera; family Coccinellidae; genus Harmonia; species Harmonia axyridis. The sequence continues at coordinate 8,683,587 of NC_059508.1, forward strand.
ATTCTGCAGCTGAGACTCATAGAATGCTCTAAAATACCTATGGCGAGGCCGCTATATTAGTGAAAGAACGTGCCGAAAGTGATTTCAACGCTTCAAAAACGGTGATTTTGACGTCGAAGATCAGCATGGCGGTGGAAGGGAGATGAATTTCGAAGATGCAGACTTGAAGGCATTACTTGATCAAGACTCGTGTCAAACACAACAAGAATTGGCAGGATCATTGGGAGTGATGCATGAAGCCATTTCAAAACGCCTGAAAGTCATGAAAATGATTCAGAAACAAGGAAATTGGGTGCCGTACGAGTTGAAGTCGAGAGATGTTGAACGACGTTTGTTTGCTTGTGAACAGCAAGGCAAAGACGGGAGGGATTTCTGCATCGCATTGTGATTGGAGACGAAAAATTGGTTCATTACGATAATTCCAAGCGTAGAAAATCATGGAGATATCCCAGCAATGCTTTCACGTCCAGGTATTTGGTGCTCAGTATTTGGTAGGACCAGCTCAGCGTAGTGTATTATGAGTTGTTGAAACCGACTGAAATAATCACGGACGATCGTTATCGAACGCAATTAATGCGTTTGAGCAGAGCATTGAAAGAAAACGGCCGCAATACAACGAGGTACATGATAAAAAGATTTCACAGCTTGACAATGCTCGATCCCATGTTGTCAAGACATTCTTGGAAACATTGAACTACCCCACCCGCCGTATTCTCCAGACGTTACTCCCTCGAACTATCACTTGTTTCGATCAATGTCACACGGCCTGGCTGACCAGCACTTCCGGTCTTATTGAGAAGTAAAAAATTGGATCGATTCGTGGATCGCTTCAAAAGATAACCAGTTTTTTCAACGCGGGATTAGTACGCTGCCCGAAAGATGGGAGAAAGTAGTGGCCAACGATAAACAATACTTATAACCAGTTTTTTACAATAAAGCCTCGAATTTCGGAAAAAAAACCGCGGACGCAAAGTTGTACCCCTTAGATTTTTGGAAACTCGGACTGCCCTAGTTAAAACAACATGTCCACTAAAATTCTTCGAAAATCTAATACGAATTCAGTAAATGCAAAACGCACTCACTGGGCCACGCAATGTGCTGCAGACAAGATGTGGATGTCATCGATCAAAGAACCCCCACAAAATTGCCTTCCTCCATTGAAGAGGGCTGCTATCCAAGGCCACTCATTGATATCAGCGTTGTGACCTCCAACAATCCTCTCTTGATCTTGGTAACCATTCTTCGCCCCACATTCTGCTTGGGATATTGGACCTCCAATAGAAGGTGGATTCGTTGGACTAGGAGTTGGTCTAACCACTGGAGGTTTGGGTTTTTGACTCGGCTTCACAGTCCAAGGCTTGGTAGTCCACGTGGGTCGAAAAGATGTTGAAAGGGTTGGAAGTGTTGTATACTGAGTTGATGGAGCATGTGTAGGTAAAGGAGGTATAGTGTTGTTAGGTCCATGGGTAGGTAATGGAGCATGAGTGGGAGGCCAATAAGATATCTCCACCTGTTGAAGAGGATACTTGATATTCTCCCCTGGCGGTGGATTTGTTGGTTGTGTAGGCGATGGGAAGGTAGAAGTTGGCATTTCCTCAGACGTTACCGGGTTGGTACAGCAAACACCGAACATCTGCAATAAAACACGATTTTATTCGTAAAACACCACACCGGTTGATCTTGAACTCATTTAATGTTCTCAATGCTACTTGAACTCAATGAATAGGTTCAGACTAACTTGACGTCCTTGAAGGGTGTAATAACTGCATGTGTCGTACATCCCAAGTATCCAGGTGTCCCAGTTGTTCAACTCGGGAAGTTTGAAGTAAGGATAACATTGCCTGAAGGATGTACACCTCCCCAAGGATCCTTTGCTGGTGAAACATGCGCCAGTGGTTGCGATTTGTTGTTGAAGCCTGTCCCAATCTCCGTTAATAGAAGAAACAAAGGATGGATTATTTTGAAAACCAGGTCCAGGTACTAAAAACTGTTTTGCCGCTCTTTTTGCTGCTCTCGAGGGCTTGGCTGAAATGGTATATCGCATCTGTAATTATTTCTATATAAAAAACCGAGACAAGTCAATAAATTAACATGCAACAAAAATATCACGAAACGTCAAGTTTGGGTATTAATTCGAAAACAGGATCTTAGTGAATGTGCTGGTGTAGACCCAACCCTAGATTTGAAACAACCTTAATTGATTAATGCATTCCAGGAACTCGAATACGTCTTCTAATCCTTACAGATCTCGTTCATACCAATTGGACTTCGTCAACCACAGTTTTTCTTTAGAAAAAACAACAATATAACGATGAGACGTATGTGAAAAATATTTCTACCGCATCAACGGAATTTAAGAGGTTTTACTAAGATAACAACTCTTTACATTTCTTAAGATACATCAGTTGCAAAATACTACTGGAACAACTTCTCCTACAAATAATGATGTCCCTGACAAAAAGATCACTTTGTGGTAATTTCTGATGGAAGATGTACTTTTCTCTTTGTTCATCAAAAAACATATAGGTTGTCATCATTTCGATTCGGATTCTTTAATATTCATATCACATAAATCGATTAAAGGTAAGTTATTCATAATTTCAGAATCATATATTATTTCAATTAGGTATACATATCAAGATCAATATGCAATAAATAATGCATCAATGATGGATTGTTAAATTGATACCTGGTGGTTATTATAGACTTTGTCATTCAAAATTGTAGAAGAAAGAATTTTTTAACCATAGTTTACCTACGAGGATCACATTCCATATGCAAAACATAACAGTCATTGACCGAATGATTGAATCAAGGTCTTCCATTCTTTTTATTGAGTGGTCAGTAGATGAGTCTTGAGGACCAGACCGGGGTAATATGGATTCAAAATATTTTGGTGCAATTAATACAAAGTGTTCGTTCGAAAATATTCGAGTGAATTTTTTTTTCACAAAAGATATAAATAAATTTTTTGCAATTCATGAATATTTTGATCCATTTCGATTCCTTGAAAATACAGGGATTGGATTCTAAGACTGAAGCTAAGAGAAAAGATTGAAAAAAAATGAGCAAATATTAAACAAATTTTTAATATAATACAAAAATTAGGTCTTTTCAGATCAAAAGTCCATAAAGTTTGGAGGTGAAAATCAATAAATAAAAATTAAGAGGTCCACAATAAAAAAATTTGAAATTTAAAAAGTTTGATGGTGAGATATTAATGAAATCAATATGTATTTCAGTGCGAACTCCTTGTCCTTATAAGCTTCATATTTAGATCTATAGTAAATAAAGCAGTAGATATCATACATTCAATATACATAGGTAACATTATTTTAAATTCTTACCAAATACACAGTAAACTTCGAAACAACTGAACGGGTTTTCTAGATTTCTAGAGGTTGATTAAACTAAGCTTGAAATTGAATGAAAGTGAAAAATCAATCTACATTTAAAAATAAATCAGTATTTAATAAAATGGTAATAACAATAAAGTGAATTTGCCCTTTTTTGGTATAACTAATAACGAGAAACCTTTCAAGTTTTCTGTTTGAAGACCAAAAGCAGAAGGTTATTGAATAATCTTCCTTCCAAAAAAATTGAGACATTGCTATTTGCAAATGAGCAAAATATAGTTTTTGATAAATTTCAAAAAAATTTAAATAAACCGGCCCTGGTAAAGGTGAATGTCCTTTTCAACCTTGGTATAGGTGCTACTGATTGCAAGACGCAAGACAAGTGCCATCAGTAATGATTAGTAATGATCAGAAATTGAATAGGTTCCATGATTTTGTAAAGGTGGGAATACATTCAACTAGCAAGTGGACGTACCTCTTGTTTCAAATCTCAGTGTCTTCTGGTATAAATGGCTTGGCGAAATCCCTATTTAGATCATTTGCGATTTTAGAAAAAAATAATGAATACATATTTAGTATTAATAAAGTTTTGACGTATTTGGAGCAAATTTTCATCAGGATAAACTCTCAGCTTTTTAGAGGTTTCAGAAAAAAATTAGGAAAAAACAATTATAAATTAATAGAGAAGAAGGTGATGGATACAAGATGAAAACTGTACATACATATAAAGACAAAGCCATGACTTCAACTATAATCAAACTCACATTTAACAATTAATTATAATAACAAGGAGGAGGAAAGTATAACGTTAATAATTTTTGCGATTTCCAGAGAAAAATAAATGAATCAAAGAGTTACACAGCTTAAAAATCTATTTTTTATATAAGTTGGCAATTTGGATATTTACCTTAAAACTGAAAAAAAAATCTTTTCAATCAAAACTCGTCTTTATTAAGAGAACCAACTGACTTGTCTTGAACATCATACCGCTGTTGATCAGTCAATTAATTAAACATGCGAAATTTAAAATCAATAATTAGATATTCAAATCTTGAAGCAATGTTATTTTCGATTTGTTTAGTGATCTCAGCTGTTCACCAGAAGTGTTATTTGATTTTCTAACGGTTGTTCGCATAAGACACAGGTATTTCTGTCTTTGAAAGTTAATACAATGTGCGGTGGTATTTTGAACTTCAACATTGAAATTTAAAAAATATTCTTACCTTCAATGACAACACTGTCATCAAATTGATCGGCATTAAAGCCGTTTAGAAAAAACACCAATACCACACAAAAATAACATGGTTTTGCGAAGCCCATAACGAAATAGAAAAACCAAACGACGAGAGTACAATGTTTGAATTTTACAAAGTTGCTGCTATAATACCAAGCTTTATCCCCTCCTCAAAGCTCTCCGAAGCCAATTTGCGAAGGATCAACTTGTCTATCGGAAAGAATTGGAGGACACACTGCTTCTTGAAACGATGTGTAGGTGATCTCATTTTGCCAGAACCGATTCAGTAACGGAACAACTGATTTTATCTACCATTGGGCATTCGAAATAATTTAAAGTTGATTTTTCCCAAACTGGTTCTTGCTGATTGAAGATTGTACACAGAAGTAAACGATAACGCATATTTTCCACGTGAAAAAAAATCATGTAACAGGCCGATTGAAAAGTTCCCGGTCTACCATAATAAAACACATTTTTCTGCAATATTCGATTTTATTATTCAACATAGGTGCCTTTATACTGCGATTATAGCGATCTTTCAACTTCTCGATACCATTTTTGTAGTACGATTTGTCTTTCGCTTCAAATATGCTTCAGTTTCGGCGAATACTTCTTCATTGGCGCTAAATTTCTTTCCAGCGAGCATTCTTTTGAGGTCTGAGAACAGGAAAAAGTCGCTGGGGGCCAGATCTGGCCAATACAGTGGATACAGAAGCAATTCGAAGCCCAATTCATGCAATTTTGCCATCGTTTTCATTGATTAGTGACACGGCGCATTGCCTGGATGAAACAGCACCTATTTTTTCTTCAAATGGGTCCGTTTTTTAACGATTTCATCCTTTAAACGATCCAATAACGCTATATAATAATCGCTGTTGATGGTCTGGCCCTTTTGGAGGTAATCAATTAATATTATACCTTGCGCATACCAGAATACTGATGTCATAATCTTGCCAGCTGACTGTTGTGTTTTTCCTCGCTTTGTATTCGGTTCATCGTGTGTAGTCCACTAAGCTGACTGTCGATTGGACTCCGGAGTGAAATGATGGAGCCATGTTTCATCCATTGTCACATATCGACGCAAAAATTCAGGTTTATTGCACTTAAATAGCTTCAAACACTGCTCAGAATCATAACCACGTTGTTGATTTTGATCGATCGTGATCTCGCGCGGCACCCATTTTGCACACAGCTTTCACATGTACATGGCCATCAAGGTCTCCGGATTCAACACAGTTAGATCGTGTTTACGGAAAAACGGGCAGATGGACGAACATACTTTAATTTCACCACGAATTAGTCAAAAGTGAGATGAACCTTATCGTTTAAAACCATTCCCAGCTCGAAATTCGAAAATTATAGACATCGTGACGAAATGTTGTGTTCAGGGAACGAGTACTGAAAAGCTGCTATTGTTTAAATTGAATCTGTCGCTGAGTTCGATCAATTGTAACTTATACTCACTCAAAATTTGTGCATCATTTCGCTTACACTTCTCCATTTTAACAGTTCACCTTAAGAGGTTTTCTTGAGATTTGAATAATAGATGACAATATTGGAAATATGTCTTTCTTGAATTCAACATTTCAAATGGAATTTAGTATGTCGAAAAGCGGAGGATATTACATAGGTAATTCATCAAGAAAGGACTGATTTGTGAGAAATTTTGGATTATACTTCAAGGGGGCGAATTGCAGGCAAAAAATTAAACAAAAACCACCATATTAACCCATAGACGTATCAAAACCTAGGATAATAAGTCTATGTATTTACCTGATATGACTCTGGCAGATATTTTTCTCTTTCCAAATCAATAATCAGCTTTTTCAGTTTATAGAAAACACATCAAATGAGGAACGTGGAGTCCGAAGCTTTTAAGCGCTCGTTAATTCAAGCGCCACAGAGTTGGCACACTCAATTGGTATCCAAAGGCGTATGAATGAAGAGTGCTTCTATGGTTCTGACCACGTTACCAACACGAAGCTAATAAGCTTTACATTGTTTTTCTCATTTCACATCTAAATGCAAATTTTTATTTCGACCGATCGAGCACTATTGACTCACCCTGTACTATTGCGTATTCCTAATTCTATAATAGTTATTTAGTTATCGAATTAGGTACCCTTTCTTTCTGAATTGAATGATAAAAACTTTGCACAAATGTTACCAATTGCTCGATAGATTCGTTTAAATGTAATTATGTAATTTTGATTATCCAAAAAAATATATACGTTTTTTCAAGATAAATTGAAAATGTTGTCGAAATATTTATTGATTTCGGAGGATGAATATCTTGATTACAGAAATGTATTTTCGGAAATACTAAAACGAAACCAATTAATTACTTCGATAAAAACATTCATCTTGGACTGGTTAATGAACTTTTGGTATCGATATAAGTGCATGAAAAACCAGATCTAGTTTCACATAAATATTCAACAAGTCAATCTTCCGAGAATTCAAGTTCAGTCTATCTTTCCATCTAATCATTCTTTCAGGAGTTGAATAAACACTCAGATGTAAATAGATTGAAGATCATTTTGTGGTTTGAAGGTAGACAATACAAATGGTCTCGAAAAAAAGTTTATCAATAAAGTTATCCTGTCTGACAGATCACCGTTTCAACAGTAATTAATTTATGTTAGTCATGAATCGAGAATATATTTATATTCTTATGTTCATTAATTGTTCCTTGAATAATGTATACAATATTGAATATATGAAAAATGTTTTTATCTCTATCTGATGCAAATAAAAACCCAATAATATGATTGAATTCAATAAAATAAATTAAATAGCTACCAGTAAACGGCTATTCAATGATAGAAGATTTGGCCTCTAAACAACAATATGACTGTGATTTTAATGAAATATGTCCCAAAATAAATTTAGAAAACACTTTCGATTCCTTCAGATATTGTGGTTAGCCTTCACACAGTTTAAAATAGTTTATTATAAAATATACTTAAATAAAGATATAAATAATTATCTAGGTAAAATTCTCAAAGACACTACATCCAATTAATATTATTAATAATAATTTCAATGTTCAATTATAGAATGTAGAACAACTACTAAAAAAATACTAAGTGAATAGAATCACAAGACGTCAAAATAAAATATAATAGTGCTCAATTCTTGCAGAAGAAAGTTGAGCATATGAAACTTCAGAAAAAATCCATCTACTAGAAGATTTATTGAATGGAATTGAAATAGATGAATCAATAATAACTACCCCTCATTGAGTTGGCAATTAGTCATTGACCTGAGTCCTTCAGTCTGTAGATAAATAATACACATAGATGACACTTATGGATATCACATTCCTTTTGTAATTTTGTGAAATGTCTTCTACTGTATATGTGATCCTTGGATGTCTTTTCAAATACATAACAACTTTTTTCCGCATATTATAATCAAAATTTCTTTTCATGGAAAAACTTGAAAACTTCATGTATAATAGAATACAAATACCGAAATTTGGTGGATGCGCTTTCAACGGTTTATTCATTTAGTCAAGATACCCTTTGTGCAACTTCAGAATATCAATTATGTATTTGTTGTATACATATAAATTACCTGCTCATGCTAAGTGGAAAGAAAATACAAAATGATGAGGTTTCTGATCTGTTCAACAAAGTTCAGGTGTAGATGCCTACCAAACTGCCAAAAAGTTCTCCTCGTACTAGGAGATTTGTTGAATGGGATATCACATTACTTGGTGGATAAAAAATACTAAAAATTGAATTTAATGAAATACAATGGCTTTAGAAATCAGCCAATATCGTGGATCCTTCAGCCTGCAAATCCAGAATATATCAGCATAATTTACATTTATACATATTTATGTCTTTTGTAGAATACTTTGATATTAAATGTCTGAAACTTGGATGTCCCTTAAAAATCATAGGAAAGCTACACCTCTATAAAAGGCAATTGGTACAAAAATTGAATCCCCAATATGCCATTCAGAGATTATAATTCGTAAACCAGGTAATTGAGCGATTACAAACGTTTAGAATCATCTTGTTTTCGGTTTCTTTGAAGTCGATCTCAATCAAAAAGTTTTTGTGGCGAGAAAATATATAAGGTCATAGTTCGAGAAAAAGTCGACCGATCTAATTCAAACATTTCATAATCCCCTAAAATAATCCATAAAATATGAGATCAAGGCCCTATACAGAACTGGTGACAATTGAATTAATAAATAATAAAGCTATTTTTTCACAAAAAAACCAAATTTGAAACAGTAAGGAATGTGGCTACAAGCTATCTACCCGCATTTCACTGAACTAACAATTTGTGCGGCCCCACTCGTATAGAATCCTGTAATGGGTACTTCCTCACCTAAACCGGGTTTGAGTCACTCTTCCTAGATGACACTATTGAAGCCCAGAAAATAATTCGATTTTGAAAATTTTACTGAGAGAGTTCATGGCCGGATTTGCTTCAAAATTTGATATCATGAGGAAATCTTGATGAATATCATCGATTTGCCATCAGGTAATTTCTAGGAGGACTGTGAAACGATATCCAGCATTTTGTGCAATTTAATTTTTTGAAAAAAAAAATTTAGCCACGGAGGGCTTTCAAAATTTGATATGAAGGAGAATTTTCGATTCTTAATACTCACTCATTCTTGTTTTGTATGGTTAAATTGATAAAATCTCAATATTAAATATAAAATGACTTGTATATTACTCAGTACATTACAACTTTCATCTTCAAGTAGCGATGATTGTTACAGAATTAATTTCTTGTGTTGGATCTTTCTGAAAACTTGATATCATGAATAATTTCCCGAACTGAATCCCCAATTGCAATGAGTTCTTTCCTACAAGATCCCAAAACAGAGATATTACGAGTTTTCCAAGAATAATTCGAGGGTGTAGTCTCAAGTCATTTGCACCAATAAACCTAAATCCACATCGTCAAAGCAGAATAATAAATTGTCCTCTAAATGCTTGGATACATTTTTCTTCTGAAAATCGTTATCGGATTCGTAATCTAGGACCTCAAAATCTCCTGTGAACACCAAAATATGCTCAAATTTGAACAGTCGAATTTTTTCATGAAACAAAGACTATAACCTTGGAAAAATTTCGCGAAAAAAACCTTTTTGTCTTGGATCTTTCTGAAAACTTGATATCATGGAGAATTTCCCGAACTGAATCCCTAATTTCAATCAGTTCTTTCCTACAAGATTCCAAAACAGAGATATTACGAGTTTTCCAAGAATAATTCGAGGATGTTGTCTGGAGTCATTTGCACCAATAAACCTTAATCCACATCGTCAAAGCAGAATAATAAATTGTCCTCTAAATGCTTGGATAAATTTTTCTTCTGAAAATCGTTATCGGATTCGTAATCTAGGACCTCAAAATCTCCTTTGAACGCCAAAATATGCTCAAATTTGAACAGTCGAATTTTTTCATGAAACAAAGACTATAACCTTGGAAAAATTTCGCGAAAAAAACCTTTTTGTCTTGGATCTTTCTGAAAACTGGATATCATGAAGAATTTCCCAAACTGAATCCGCAATTGCAATCAGTTCTTCCCTACAAGATCACAAAACTGAGATATTACTAGTTTTCTAAGAATAATTCTTGAATCGTTTTGAAAACTTGATATCACGAAGAATTCTACAAACTAAATCTCCCATTGCAATCATTTCTCCTCTACAAGATCCCAAAACTGTGATATTAAGATTTTCTAAGAATAATTCGAGGGTGTTGTCTTGAGTCAGTTGCACCAATTGTTCTTAATCCACATCGTCAAGCCATTTACACAGGTAAGCTTAAATCTTTTTTTTACCGAAAAAATGATCAAATAGAAATTTTTCCCTATAAGAAAACGTGAGGTGCATGAATTAAATCAATTTTTCCGAAAGAAATTTACAATATTCATTTCAGAATTTGCCTGTAAGCCACCTATACAAAATTCACTGAACTAACTTCTTACTCAGTCAGCGTAAGATAGAAACCTATAATTTATTAATGAAACCTGTAATTTATTTTTCGAATTCCTTGTGGTTTCTTGCCGTTTTTCTAGATCTCGCTACACACTATTTTGTCAATTTTAAAAATACATTCTAGTAAAAGATTCGAATTAAACTCATTAAATTTCTCATGAAAAAATCAAACGCATCATTTCAATCTCAAATTTGAGATAATTCAGGTTTTGGGATATTTTTTGAAGGTTAATTATGCACTAATACACCAAACCTTATTTTAATAGTTTAGAATATTTGTGCTTAAAATAAGTATAAATTTTTTAATCCTCCAAGTTATTCCTGAATGAGTGAGAGACTGGGGGAAAATTTCCAGAGCATTTCCAAAGAATTCAAGAGATGATTATCATAATATATTTACAAAATTCATATTACAAAATTTATACAATTTTCAACAGAAATAACAAAAATACAAATTCTGCAATCAATAACTAGCACTTAAACATTTTATAATTTGAAGTATGTATCTTCTTGAGTTTCCATCAATGAAAAATTTTATTGTTAACATGTCCAAACATGTTGAAAATCACGAAGATCAAATTATTGAATGAAAATTAACTGTGTTAATCGTTGGCAAATAGTAGATGACTAGTTTTGTTAGATTTAATCATATTTCGAGCTTTCTTAGTTCCAACTATAGCTGCCAATTTTGTATAGTCGCAAAAGTCTGTATACAAAGCACTCACAGTAAAGTTAGACAAACACCTCTTCGGTTTCAATAGATTTTCATTGTTCATCATATTACATATTTCAGTATAATAATGAGGATATGTTGGCAAGTCATAAAATATAATATGTCTTATTCCCTTAAGAGTTATTCTATTATAAAAATGATACCTTTCAGTATACAAGAGGAAATGAACATCCTTGTTGCAAAATAAATCTCTGGCTTCAGCAACTTTTTTTTGTGGACTGTATTCACAAATCTGATTAAAATTTATTGATTCTTTCATAAAATGATTTCTCAGTCTCACAAAATCATAGTAAACAGGTATATAGATCAAAACTTGTCTCAGTGGTTCACTGTTGTAGAATAAAGGAAAAACATTATTCATAAAGCATTCAAATCTTTTTTCCGGGATATCAACACCAATCCCCACAGAAAACTTGAAAAACGTATGATTACGTTCACCTAATACATTTGCTATTGCTCCTTTTGCAAAGTATTTGTTGATAGCTACTCTTCCTGCATAATTACGACATCTATTAATGAAGAATGATTCAATTAAAGGAACATTAACTGAACTTAAAATAATAGTCTGTCTATAAAATCTAGCATGACCATCCAAACTCCAAAGTCTAACTCTTGAAAAATCAGTTCTTCGATATTCTTTTAATTTGAGGTGGAGATGATCAGAGAGGTGTAGTATATGATGCCAACTTTGCATCATAAATATTTCTGTTTGATCAAAAATCATCAATTCAATTGAAGATAAAAAATCGTAGTCCCTTTCTTTTTCTCCTTTAGCTCCTATTATTCTTCTCAAGCTTAATGGCGCCGCAACAATAATATCTGAAGAATAAAATTCAGAATATAACTTTATAGCTTTTCTTGTGACTGATATACCCATTGTGAAATCATCTTCAGTATTTCCTGAGAAGATCATTTTGTATTCCTCCGGTTTACGGACTGGAATTTTTTGAGATTCGCCTTGGTACTCCTCTAAAAATCTCTTCTTGTTCATGACACTGCCTTTTTTTCCTTCGCCAAAAAGAAGTTTTATCAGAAGAGATATAACTTTAAATGCTGAAGATTTGAATGGGAGGACTACTAAAACTTTAGGTCTCACAAAGCCTTGATCTCTAAACTCATCTGGCACATCATCACTTCCTGTCTTTTTCAATCTCTCATTATGACGCAAAACTTCAGTTCTTCTTTTCAATATATGATTTGCTACATGTAAGCAATACACAAATCTTACTGATTCAGCATTATTTAGAGTTTGTTTGCTATAATATAAATCTTGATAATTGTTCATAACACAGAAGAGTTCATTTTGAAATTCTGTCAAAAAACGCGTTTCATCAGTAGAATCATTCAACGCACAATTTGCACTCACCAAATGTTTAGCAATTTGTGCCTTTATGTGTATATCCTTAGGGGTAATATCTTTCAAATTTCGAATTTTCGGGAGATTACCGCCAGTAGTGTAGGTTATTTCATCTTCGAGGAGTTTTTTAGAAACTTTCTCAGCCTCTGCTTCAGGATTAGAAGGCATCGATATAACAACATTCCTCAATATAGGCCAAGTATCATCCTTGTGGGTCAAACAAGGAGGAGATGATTCTAATGACTCCAAAAGCTTAGGATGAAGGGAATCCTTGAAATGTTTAGTAAAACAATCTGTGCTATCGAGTTCTTCATCCTCTTGCTCAAGTTCATCACAACTTTCATGATTTTCTTCCGACTCACAAGAAACACTACCAACGTCACTAGCATTCTCATTTTCAAATGATTCTTCATGTACATCACTATCATTAACACAGGGTGAAAGCTCTACAGTTTCAACATTTTCAGAGATCTTAGTTCCTTTGGAAAACTCGCTCATATCCAACGAGGGTCCTTTTATTTTTTTCAATCTTTTAGAACTTTTATTACTTCCATCTGCTTTTCTTTTCATTCTCTTCATGATTAATACCACCAATATTCACTCAAACTATAATGAATTACAACTTCGAAAATATTCAGACCAAATTTAAACACGTTCGAATACAACCACAGATAACAGAGTAGAAAATACAACTACATAACTCTTTTGTGGTTTGTGTCCCACATTCATAGAATGTTACTATTCTTGTTTTCACTGATCCACATCAGTTCTAAAAAGATCAGAAAAATATTTTATGAAAATAATAGTAATCAGATATTGTTCATCATTGCTATGAAATTAAATTTCAAATGAGTCAAAAGGTTTTTTTTAGACCTATAATTCAAGTCCTGTCAAGTATCTAAACGGCCATATTCAACCTATTTTCATGTATTTATGTTCTGTGCGCATTAACCTCCAACTTTTCAATTCTTACGAAAACAAACATAAACATAGAAAATACAACAACAAACAGCAATTTTTCCGAAAATTTTGTACAGAGTTTGAATTGGAATAAATCAGGAAAATGGGTTGTGATGGTGGTACTATTCCGAGAAGAGACGAACTTGTTAAAACTAAAAAGAAGCCTGAAGCTGTAAGTTAATGATTTGATTTCGATAAAAAATGAGCTTAATTATATATCTTTGCAGAAGGACAAAGATTCCGAACTCATATTTCAATGGAGATGTTGTGCAATTACTCAAGAACCTTTGCAGGCTCCTATAGTAACATGTGGTCTGGGAAAATTATACAATAAAGTATCCGTCATCGAAGCTTTGTTGAATAAATCTTCAATGCCCGAAGAGATCAACCATATAAAAAATTTGAAAGTGAGTGCTCGCTAAATTCATTGAGGAATTTCTTCAAATATATTTCGGTAATACCTATATTTCTATGTTTAGGATATCAAGGTATTGAATTTAACACCAAATCCTTCATTCAAAGAAGAAGAGGTTAAAGAAAAAAGTGCGACTCTTGGAACATCTCCTTTCATATGCCCAGTAATTGGTCTTGAAATGACAGGCAAATTCAGATTTGTAGCCATTTGGTCTTGTGGATGTGTATTTTCTGAAAGAGCATTGAAACAGATTGATGTTAAGATTTGTCACAAGGTAAAATTATTTAGGTTTTATCCTGTATAACTTGATATTCTGTATTATCTGTAGTGCCAACAACCATTTGAGCCTGATGATGTTGTTATACTGAATGGAAATGAAGAAGATCTTGTATTGATGAAAGAGAGATTGGCTAAAAGGCAATCTAAACAGAAGAAGAAGAAGGAAAAAAAAGTGAAGATTGAAACTGATGTAATTGCTGGTCCAAGTACTTCCGGCTGTACGTCCACCAGTACTATTGTGAAAGAAGAAAAGAAAGTTTGTCCTAAGGTAAATAAAAACATAAATGTTAATAAGGAGAAAAAAGTTCTTACAGTTTATTGTATATATATTTTTTTAGGCTACTCTTATGCCTTCAAACCTTAAGAAGCGTCCAGGTAAACTGCAAGAATCTACAGTAGATACGAAGAAAATGAAGCCTGATTATAGTGTTGCAACAGATCCTCAAGCAACTGATGTTTATAAATCTCTCTTTACTTCTCATAAATCAGAAAAGGAACAGAATAGAGCTCATTGGGTAACATATAATCCGTTTTATAATTAAATATTTCTCAAATGATTAGTTCAATTCACAATTTTTTTTTTTCTGTGTTATCGTTTGGATTAGTTATAATTTTGTTAATATCCTTTATTGTGATTGAGTTTATAGATGGAATTCTATGTAATACATTCGGAATTGTATAGTTTGGATTAAATAAACTTTCTGGAAACATCAAGTTATATTATAACAAACATCGATACATTCACAGAAATTCAATGGATGACTCAGTAGCTTCAATCAGAAGTCCAAAATCCAAATCTGTCAAACTGGCCTTAGCTGTGAGTAAATCCAAAAATGTGTCTAAAGCAGGAAATCTTTGTTCTAAAGGTGCAGGACTTAGATGTTTGTAATGTTTACTAGAACTAAAACTGCCTCTGCCGGTACCTGATTCTACACCTGATAGTATATTCAAAGCATGTTCTCTGGCTCTCAACATAAGGCTTATAGGATGTTGCCACTGATTAAGTAATCTCTTAGCTCTTGAACGTGGTAGGATAGAAAGAAGTTTCAATTTTTGGGTAACACCTTTATTATCATTTGGGATATCTGAAAAATAAGATCTTGGTCAATAATATCCTATGAACAAGGTTTTTTGATGGGAGCGCTTAAATTTAGATGAAAGAATTGTATCGAATTTAATCAATTCAACTCAATCATATTTCGAAGCAACTAAAATTCCATCATATATTAATAATTTGAATCTATTAAACAGTACTTTCTTTCAACAATGTTATTTACGTAGTGCTCTAAATTAGAAATTTTCAATAATACCAACCTGACAATATAGCCTTCATGACATCCACTTGTAGTTCAAAAACATTTCTATTGACATACTGCAGAAACATATCAAATGATAACGTCTTATATCCTAGGAAAGTAAAAAAAGAAGTGAAGCCTTGTGGTTGTGGATATGCAATTGATTCTACTGCTAAATAATATTGTTCTATTACAGTGAATAATATCAATCTATCATCCTCATTCATTTGATCTCTGAAAATAGTAAAATTATCAATATGATTTATCATTTTGATTAAATTGTATATACATATATAGGAAGCCCTTTTCAAGTTGATGCCTTGGTTCAGTTGAAACAGCTTTTCGACATAAGGCTTGGCAAAGTCTTCGTGACTGTTCAAGCTGCGCAGAAACATATCTTGTAGCTACAGCATGGACATGCATAGGACTTTGGTTTTGCCACTGAAAGCGGCTCACTTTGTTATCTGAACTTTGTTTCAATAGATGCATGCTTAGCTCCCTCAAGTTCTGGAAGTGAATAAAAAAAAATTACTATTTGATTTTCATCCAAATTTGTTAGGAATCAGGATACTAACCACAGAAATTATATGTTCCTGTCTACTTGCAGTGCAACTTTCTGTCTCGTAGAATGGGAGTTCTTCGAGTCCTTTTCTAGAGCTTTGCATTCCACAGAGCTCATTCAATATGGATGTAGTGATAGACCCACCAGGAGACATGGGCGTGCTAGATCTTGATAGAGCTTCAGGCTAAAAAAAAATTCACATTATGAATTTTTTTACACTATGGGAAACATTTTTTGGTGTGATCTGTCCTTACCTGGTAACAAACTAGAGATATTCTCAACTTGTCAACAACCTGAGCCGGTCTAAATCTTTGCTTTCCCTTCAGTACTACAGCAAGTTGTTCCCAAAGTTTAATCCACATATCACTTCTATAGGGAACCAGACGTTGTTGGGGAGATAGAAGCATCATCGATGTATTCCATAGCATATCCTGTGTTAAACAAATGGTCTTATCCCCAACTTTCACTTCCAAATCCTTTCCAATATGTTGAGTTGTGATGGGCAGTAAATTCAAAAGATGGCTTGCATCAGGAGGAAGGTTCTTTTGAAGGCTTGAAAAAGAGCATCCTATAAGATACTCCTTAAGAAGTTGTGACCAGTCTATTTTTAAAGCAAACTTTGCATGCCAAGTGATCAACTGCAATACCAAAACTGTTATAGATTAAAAGCATACAAAATGTGTTCTTGAAGCCATACTTCCAAAGCTGTTTCTGTCTCATCAAGATGCTGTAATAAATAGTGAATTATTGCAATTTTATTCTCCAACCATTCTTCATTTTTGAATGTCTGTACTAATAAGTCCTTGGTTATTGCAAAATCTATCAAATCTAGTGTTGCTATATTAACCAGATTATCATAGGCAGCCAGTGGGGCCAAGCAAAGCATGTGAGATGGACTTTCAGTGAGGAACGGTTTAAGGCTGACATGGCAGCATGGTTCGTGTTTAATTCCTATGTCCAACAACTGGATACAAACTTCTGGTATAAACACCAGCATATGGTTTCCTAAGTGGAATTATTGAATATTAAAATGAAAACTTATTCATTCCGAGTTGTTACCTTGTTTTTTGAATACAGGTCTAATGGTTTTTGCTTTTTTGAAAGGCAATCCTGGAATAACACATTGCAACACGCAACTCTGGTGTAAAATTGTTACAGAATATGCAAAGTGAACCAATGTATCATCATCTTGGACACTATCGTCAGTTGGCTGTATAGGCTAGAAATCATGATCTTGTGTTCATTTGGAATTCGACTTTTTTTCAGTACTCACTTGATACAGGTAGTTATGACAAATGCAAACAAAACCATCCTCGTTTGTAACAACGATTAGATCAAGTGAACAGTCATGTATTCTTAGTGGTACCGCATCATCTTCATACAAGTTGAAGGAATTGTTCACTGTGCTAGCATGGGGTAAATTCAAAGGAATATTCAACTAAAATTCAAATTTCCCAATAAGTAACCACTAAATTTCAAAGATTCTATAGAAACTTACCACACTCTCATGAGGCAAATCATCATGAAACTGTAGACCAGAAAGTGTTGGGGATGATTTTGAATTTAAGACAGAAGGAGGAACATCCTCTCCTTCAACAATTGATCTGGAAGATTTTTTGTTATGGATGTAATATAAAATTTGATTGATAGGATCCCACTGAGCCCAAGTGAATACCCTTACAAGGGATTCATAGCTGAAGCAGTTCAAGCTCAATTCTGTGGAATTGTCTTTGATTTGGTACTGAAGTATACCTTGAAGATAATATTAATAAGAATATTTTCAATGAACACTGATACTTTTAATCTACTTAAGTTGTTTCAATCTAGAATTGAAATATCCTTAGATAACTATTTGTGATTAGTTTTATTGAGACTTTTTCATCTCTATTGTTATTTTTTTTTAATGAAAAAAAAATTAAGATATTCTGTGAAAATTGAGATAAGTATACTGTTCCTCACACTCTTCATGGACCAATATTAGAAATTTGACCGTTTTATTGTCAGAGAGTAAAGAAGTTTTTTTATACAGAAACTGTATCATTATCTGTTTCGACCTCTCAATTTCTAAATCCACTACTTCTTTCCCTTCTCGGATATTGACAATGTGAGGTTTATATGTAAATACTTCATTTTGCGTATCTTTTATAACAAACCCAAGGTATGTTTTAGATTCATCAACAGAAGCTTGAACGCAATTTGTAATATTCGAAAACGTATGCATGATATCTAAGTGATTTCTTCGCAAATTATAGCATCCGATCTTGGTATGGCTATCATTTTCTCCAGATTTATGCGTCCAACTGAACAAGAGATCATCATTTTGTTCTTGGCCAATTAATCTCCAGTCAGTTATAACATCTGCAAAATATTAAAATCTGAGGTTGAGCGGAAAAAATGGAAAATGATTATGAAAATATAATTAGGATGTTGGAAAAGCACGAATTTAAATAAGAAAGAGAAATATAAAAAGAAGCCGAATAATTCAGTGTTGAACATTAAGATTCGATTTAAAACATAATTAATTTTCAGAGACAATATTAAATTATTTCAATAAAGAAATTAAACGTTTCTACAAACAAATACATAATTAATTTAACTGGTTTGTGGAAGGTATTGCAATGTTTTTGATCAACATCCAAACATTACAGATATCGACCGCTTGTAATTTAAAAATCAATATTTCGGGTTTGTTTTGCGCGCGTCAATTGCATTCATCTTATTCATTTATATTAATAAACAATGGTTCAGATTAATCATTGGATAACTTTACTTACCCTTTGTCGAGTCAAAAGATTCATGTGCTGTTACAATAGGATATAATTTGGAAATAAAATTGTCCACTATCATCTTACTCGGAGAATCTGAATTCATAAGGAATAAGGAAGCTGATGCGAATGCGCTTACACCAGCGCTAATATATTTTTTATCCAAAACTTATTTTTATCTCAAAATCCTGATATAATATTAATATTTTGGAGATATGATTGTAATCAAGGAATATCCATTAATTCAATCCAATCCACGATTAAACAAGATTTCTGTTTTGTATTGAAAAGGCCAAAAAAATGGAGTGTATCCTTGATTTGAAAAAAAAAAGAAATATGTCAGCCATAGATTAACTTTGGTAGCTATCTATCGTTCTGTCATTGTCAATGTTAGAAGTTAAAAATATGATGAAGTAGGGTACATGAAAGGTTTTGTTTTTTCAAATTATCACCATGTGAACCGCTAATATTACACCCATTTATACGTGCATTGAAATACCTAATCAATATAACACATAAATTCAACGGTACAAGATGCAACCGTTATCAGAAAATTTCACCAATGTCCCAGCTTTCCTAACAAAGTTGTGGAAAATGGTATCAGATTCCAAGACAGACCATCTTATCTGTTGGAGTCCCGTATGTATTTCATTTCAATTTCTCAAACAGTAAGATGATTTGACACTTTCCTGTTGTTCAAGGCATATTTTTGTTGTCCTAAATATCATGGATGCTATAATGAAAATGTTCAGAAATGACGTCTTAATCAAAAGTCAATTATATATTTTCAACCATATGAAAACATCTAATTAGATTCTAATTAAATGCTTTTATATTCACAGGAATGTGTCTGTAGAATGAATTGCTTGATCAAATTAATATTGGATCATAATAAGTAAACAGATATAATGATTTCGCAATGTTTCATTTCAGAATGGAAATAGTTTCATTATACTAAATCAAGTTCAGTTTTGGTATGAGTTACTACCTTTGTATTATAAACATAATAATATGAGTAGTTTTGTGAGGCAACTGAATATGTGTAAGTATAGTTCTATTTTGAAATTTTCACCTACTAATTTTTTACTCAACTAGATGGATTCCATAAAGTATCGTCTGTTGAGAATAGTCCGATAGCTGAAGGAGAAAAAGATGAGGTCCAATTTTTTCATCCTTATTTTCAAAAAGGAAATCCTGAGTTGCTGAAAATGATCAAACGAAAAGTTAGTTATCTAATTTTCTATATTCTGAAACATTACTGAAATATATTATTTCAGGTAACCGTATCAAAACAAACTGAAAATGGAAACCAAGTAATGAAAAATGAAGATCTGACCAAAGTTTTATCAGACGTTAAGCAACTTAGAGGACGTCAGGCTAATGTTGATAGTCAATTAGCCGCAATGAAGCAAGAAAATGCCGTTTTGTGGAGAGAACTTGCTGTTTTGAGACAGAAACATTCAAAACAGCAACAAATCGTAAATAAAGTATGATTAGTTTAAAAAAAAATTTTTTTGTTCTATTCATTAATATTGAATTAGTTCTTTCACATGTAACTGGCCAATACTAGTTTTCCCTTGGATGTTGAAAAGTAGTTATACTAATAACCTTCATTTACAAAATTAAGACAGTATTCCTCTGCAAAATGATATCGTTTGTAAATTATAACTACTCGTTTTGATTATTTAATACGCTTGCTGAATCCTTCTATGATACAAACTATTCTTTTTAAATCTCTGATTATTGATAAAATTATACGAGGTAATTTTATTCTGTAGTAAACCATGTTTTTATTACATTTTAATGCAAGTCATTCCAATCAAACCTTTGAATAATACATTTGTACAACAAAATTGCCATGTTTGAGAATTCGCCAAAGAAGAGCTGCTTGATTGGCTTTTATATATTGATTCATATTTTTTATTCTATAGCTTATACAATTTTTGGTGTCGATGGTTCATCCAGGTGGAAATAGAATGGGAGTTGGCGTTAAAAGACACTATCCTCTGATGTTAAGAGGAACACCCAGTAAACGGATGAAAAGAAATAATAAAACCAAAAATGATGGTCCCACAATTCATGAACTTGATAATGAAGTAGAAATTGAAAATACAGTCGCACCAGAAGAGCTCCTCACAACTTCTGATAATGAAGAAAGTGATTTACCTCTGGTAATAAAAAGCAATTTTTTATGAACTACATCTTGCATAATGAGTATACTTTCTTTTGAAGGGATTTTGAAGATTTCCTTATTTAATATTTTTCTGACCGAGATTTTATTTTGTGTCATCGCTAGAAATGAAAGTTGTTAAAACATAAATGTTCTTCGATACAAAAGCTAATCTTAATATGCTATTATTTTTATTTAGTAATTTCATTTTAGATATTTTTGAATATTATCAATTTTTTTCAAATTTTCCCAGATATACAACAGATCTCCTACTCCAAGTTCGGTACCATCTTTAGGAGTTGTATCTCCACTATCCACTATAAGTATTGACTTGACCAATGAGTTAATGGGTGAAGCTGATACATCGTCAACAGAAAAGCAATTGCAAACTGTAGATGCTACATCAACAGAGAATAATAAAGAATCTTATTGGAACAAGTCTGGGTATATGGTAAGAGTCAATTTTTTTTTGTCAAGTTAGTACATACAATGATTGAGATAGTAGTGAGTAGAAGGGCAATTTGAATTTTTTACTGATTAAAAGTAGAGTTCTTATCAAGAATTAGTAATAACTGACTGATAAATTTTGTCTATGAAGTTAGTCAAAATTCAATTTCCATCTCTTGATAGGACAATTTCAGGTTTTGTGATATTTGCTGTAATAGTTCGGCATGTGTAATATGTATTTGTTTGCGAAATGTTCTTCATATGATTAATTTTTTTGGTGGAACAGCTAGTAGCTGATAATGAAGCAAGACCCTCACCAAATGAAATTCTAACAGAGGAGGATATACCAGAAGATCCAATTCTTAAAATTTTGGATGATAATATTGCCAATACTTCAAAGCCTGACGATATTCAGGCAAAAGTTTTTCTAAATCCATCATCCCAAAATACGTTACTTAGTAATTTTACAAATGGTGTTAACAATGTGAACAAAGTTGCTAATGGTAGTAAAAATCAGGCTCAAAGCAGTAGAGTCAAGAGCCCTATTAAAGTTGAGGAACAAAATGAAAATAATGTAACTGATAACACTATAGCCATCTCTACAAGAAACACTGAAGGGCCTGGAAGAGTAGTAAGTGGGTAAGTTTCTTTAGAAGGATCGATTCTTCTGCTACATGATATTGCTGGTAAATGGATCACAGTTCCATTGCTTTGTTCTGTTTTCAATGGTCATTCAAATTTCGTATTGGAATAGACCAAAAAAAATTTGTTTTGTTTTGATTACCTAGACTGCATAGAAAGATTTTGTTGAGCTATAAGTTATATACATTGGTCAATTTTTGGATTCAGGGTTAATTAAACATGTCCTTTATTCAAACAAATGATGTTACAATGTCTAATGGATATGTTTTTAACTGAATATTTCGAAAAATTATGAATATTTGGTGGAATGAATTATTTTGGTTAGACATTTCTATTGATTGTTTTTTTGGAATTTTCTGAAAGGGTTAAGTGAACAAATTTCATTTGATTAAATATTTTTGAAATTTTCCACTGAATTCCATAATTTCACCTCAGGGTACCCAGGAAAATAATTTCAACAATCGATAAATATGTTCGCTCTCTGCTCAGTGTTTCTATTAATGTTGTGATGATTGTTAAGATTTTTTTTATATTCATCAAAATATAAATCTCTGGATTTCTTATATTCTGTTTGTGCTGAGTGTACAATACAATCAGTAATTTCATCTTCATCTCTCATTATTCTTGTTATCATGTTTATTTCATACCAAAAGTATTCAGTGTCCTTCCTGGTAAGTAAATGTTTCAAACATCTTCCATTGTCTTTGGCGACTTAATACAATTATGTGAAATAAAAAAGGTCTGCATTTATGTTTGTTCATAATTATTCTCATTCAAATTGTTTCTATGTGAGCTGATAGAGCTCAATTATTGTATGAATTATATTATTCAGAAAAAATTATTGAGTGATCAATTGTAAAAATTCTCATGTTTCCATTAAAAATAACAAGCTAATTTATCTCAAATTTTGTAGTGCAACATCAGTTTATTGGATATTCTAATTAGGTAATCCCTGTTTACAATATCCATATTTTTCAAAATCTCAAATTATTTTCATTCTCCATAGTATTTTTTGAAGGTTTCCTTCCTATTTTTTGGTCTGTTGAACAAAATAATTGCGGTACCATATTATTTCCAGGTCAAATCATGGTTTCCAGTGGAAAAATTACCCATTCAATTGAGGAAAGTTTAAAAACTATCTACTTCTATGTCCAAAGTTGATTCCAATATTTCGAATAATAATAGTAATCATTTGGAAGGTCTTTTATTCGATTATCTCGATTAGGATAAAAATGACTGATTACTTTTACAATTTTTTCGCTTGACAGAAGTGCTATGAAGGTTTGTATAGATCTTGAATAAATTCAGTTAAAAAACTATTTGCTGGGTACCTTGAATTGAAGCAACAATGTATTCTCATTTTTATATCCCATGAATTGGGAACATCAAGAAAATATTTCAACTTGAAAGTGTGGTTAGTTAATTCAATACTGAACTTGACAGCATTAATTTTGAGAACTCATATCATATTTCAAATAAGGATAACAATAAATAGAATAAAATCAATACTTCTTTAATATATGTTAAGTGTTACCACTGTCAGTTACCTTTTTGAAATCCTTTTCTTATTGTGAAAATTTCTCAATTGAGCTCGTAAGTATGCCCAATTCTTTTATTTGAAAGTCCTGATTCATCAATGTTCTTTATCTAATATTATGTATTAACAATTCAGTGGTAACTTATTTAGCACAATATATTACTGAACATTGCATGAAAACAAGGACTTTGTTTAATATGTATTGTGGACATTGGTACATATTAGTACTGATGATTGTTCTAGCGGAGAACTTGGATCCATTTTAGAAAATAATCAAACCGAAATTGACCTCTGCAAAGATTTACTCCATGGTTGTGGAATGTTCGATCCCAGTATGATTTTAGGGGTATGTACACATCAATATTTTCACTTCAATTAACTCTTGTAATGTACGCAGAGAAGTACTTATTCATAAGCTTATTGATTGGAATTATTAAACTTCAATCACATGCATATCAAATGAATTTCAAACGTATTTGATTAAATAAAAAAACTTATATCAAATATATGGGAGCAAAATGAAAAATTATTCAATATTTAAACTACTACAATTGAAAAAATTTGTATAACTATTATGTATTCAATAACAATTTTCCATTTGTTTAAAAAATGATTATTTCATTAAACAACCTCACCACTAATTCATTATTAGGTTGCTTTTAATATCTAGTACAAAATGTAACTTCCATGGATTCATAAAAAATCAAAGCTTCTGTTTATAATAAGGAGAATATGTTTAGGGATTGTTTCTGATACATTTTAAACTTTATTTTTAAGGATATCAGCAGGATGCCTTTTTATCAACCTGATTATGCTGTAAGCTAATTTTAATAAATTGATTATAATTACGTGGTATTAGACCATATTACCTGATTTTAATTGAAAAGGTGACTTATTCAAATGAAAAACCTTTTACATTATTTTTGAAGATATTTTTTTCAATTCCAATATATCAATTGAAGTTTCTTAATTTTTTTTCTTCTCATTTCACAGCTTTTCAATGAAGGGGCATCAGAATATGGATTATCCTTTTCACAAGACGAGCTTAATCAAAATTCTGGTAAGACCACAATCGATTATTTGTAAAGGATATCATTTTTCTTTCAATTTTGGTAAGGTTAATAGTTATTTATAATACAAGTGCATAAGGCATTGGTATCCACGAGTTCAAAAATCAAAAACTAGCCATGAATTGGCAAGTTTTTGAATAAACGAATAGTGGAATGAGCTTTCTGTTAGGGTATTAGACATTATTTTTTCTAGTTCATTGAATTTTTATAGAAATTAATTGTATATTTTCATACATATCGTTTAGTAATTTTTGCATTGAAAAATGTTGGTTGGGAGAACTGTTTTCTATATCACAAATTTGACAGATTATGGATAAATTTGTGACAGAAGAGTTCTGATTATTCTGATATTTTTCAATTGAAGGTTCAATACTAAGGGTTATTCTGAAAATATATATTTATGGAATGTTCCTCGATGTTCAAATTCAAACAACGCGTATATATATATATATATAATAATTTATTTTTATAATAGGCGATCCAATGGTTTCGGGCCAAGAAATTGCCACATACCCAATGTTGCCTTTGGATCAATTGTTTGATGATTCTTTGAACAACACCGATATCGTTGATGACATCATAGATGATGACTTACCATCTGAACTCAATACTCCTCAAGTGTCCGACTTCAAACCAAGTTTTCCAATAGATAAATCTTAATTTTCTTGGGGGTCATCATTGTATCTGGGAGAATCAAAATCAGTAGGTTAATTTTAAGGTTAACTATTGTTAAGTATCCATGCATAGTAATAACAAATTAATTCCTTGTTTTTGTTAAATCATGTTAATGGTATAGTTTACTGATATCTAATGAATTTGTTGATTATCGAAAAGATTGTTTTTGAGACACTGAATCCAGTTCGGTTATACTTAACATCACAATACACTTGGATGTATTTTTTATAGTTCAGCTGAAACTTTCTTTTTATCAAATAATTGTAATTGATGGAATACAATTGTTGAAATATACAGATTATAATGACTTGAATATAAAAATTCCCCAATGTACAAACCTTCAGATGACTGAATCGTTAATATCTTTTACCTAAATAGGATTAGTAAAGTATTCTTTGCAGATATTAATTTAAAAGCGGAAATGATTAGTTTTTTCGAAGTCTGGTTTACCTATACAATTCATTTATTGATATTCATAAGAACCGATTCATTGATTCATTCTCTTTTGATATATTTTGAATGCCCACAATATATGATAGTCGATTGAAATTGTATGATTTAATTTATATTTAAAAAAAAAATTCTAGTCTGATAATATTTTGGAGGAAAAATAGAACTATTCGTTGCATGTTTGGTAGCCAAACGATACTACTGTTTGGGCAAGTTTTGTTGCCAGTTTTTAATGTTATCATTTGAATCCTCACAAATTATTTCTGTGAAAAATACTTCAGAAATTGAAAAATATTCAAGAATGTTTTCTTTATACTTTTTGTATTTCGAGCTGCAAGTATTCCATCAAATCGAATTTGCTAGCTGATTTAAGCTTTATTTAGAAGATGGTAGTATAATCGGTTAAATGAAGTAGAAAGGAAACTTGAATACCTCATATTATGCTAGGGTAGGAGCTTTAGTCAATTATTATATCATGTTATCAATGAAAAAAGTATTTTATCAAGGATACCCAATAATTATGTCTCTTGTTGCAATTCATTGGATGTACTTATATTACCTGGGACAGTGAAGGTAGCTACTTCTGTACTTGGCTACATATGTATTAAAACCTTTAAATGGATTCAGTTCGAATTAATAGGAATGCAAATTTTATTTCATCATCACTGAAAATGTTTTTGATGTGAAACTGTATATAATGGAAATTTATATGGAAAAAGATATTTTTGATAAAAGCATCTCGATGGATTTTAGAAAATATGCCTTCGTTATCTCAATAGTAAGCAGCGGCAATTGTATTTTATGGCTCCTCTCACCTAGAAAATGTTCGTTTATATTTAAGAGTATGTTAGCATTCTTGAATAATGTGATCTGCTCATTCCAAATACTAATTTCATTTTGATTTTCAAAACTGTCTATTTCTTCATGATTTTTGGGATCATTATCTATCAAAAGGTTTCATGAAATTTCCTTTTTAAATCAACTCCCATCCATTCTCGCTTGGATCTAAAGAAACTATGTATTAATTTCATACAATGTAAGGTTTATTTTTTAGGTAAGGTTATTTACTTTCAGTACCATCTGATATTTCTATTTTATATATATATTTCTCTTAATTTTAAGTTGGTTTTGGGTTTTCTGACCATTGCTAATTATATAGACTTAGGAAATGGCACATTCAATGTATTTCAATTGTTTGCTTTTAATCAAAATTTCAGAATGGATGTGGGATTTTATATCGATTTCAGTTTACTATCCGTGCCCTTTCTGTATTTACATGATCACAAAAACTCATGTATGATTCAGATGAGATAAAATATTGTATTGTGAAAAAGTATGAAGTAATGGAGCTTTTTGCATCATCTTCAGTGTAATTTTATGTACATTATATTTTAATAACTCCAAGATGTTTTTTGCCTCATTTATCCCTGAAAATTAAAAAAGCACAAGCCAATTGCCAATTGTGAGAAACATTAGCCAGCTTGTTTGATTACGTATTTACCAAATTTTCCTCGTAGATTTTTGCTTTAATAAATTCAATTAAATTTTGAACAGAAACATGAATTTCAATTAAGTTTTTTTATGAAAATGTAAGAGTATATAAAAATTGATACATTGAAAAAATATGAAACATATCAGTCAGTTCTCCGAAAGATTACTCAAAGAATTATCGGATTAGTTAAAAAAAAAATTGCGTACATTTGAGCAATGCTGTTCTCCTGAAACAAGTGTGCAATGAAAAAAATTACGAATTCAAAACAAAGTTTTATTACTTTCTTATCTGGTTGGGAGAAAATTATTATTTTCAAATTAAATATTCAGAGGACTAGACATTATAAATTATTGAGAGTAATGTTTTCTCAGACAAGATATTAACAATAAGATTTTAGAGAGAATATAATGGTTTTCAGGAAATGTATAATTATGAGATTTAATAAATAACTTTATCTAAGAAAACAATATAATCACAGCTAGATGGTTTTGATGTTGGTATTCTCAATTCAAGTAGAAATATCGCTTGTATAGTGTGTGAGGGTTGGTTTATAATTGGAATTTTGATTTTTTTGTGGTAATACTGGGGCATGTAAGCGAGGAATTGCTATGAATTTATGCCCTGCAATATCAATCTCATAAGTTGCTTCCTTATTGAGAATATAATCAGTTGTTATTGCCATCTTTTGACTATTATCTGCCCGTCTGATGAATCCTAAACAAATCAGTTGATCAGAGGAAAAAGCATATCTGAAAAAAAAAGAAGTCATAAAATAAAACAATAACAATTTAGTTGACGATTACCCTGCCGATGTTACTGTTCCCACAAATCTGCCATCTCTGTATATTGGCTCTCCCCCCCAAGGCCAAATATCCGTTTCTGGGTCTAAATTCACAAGATGGAACATGACAAGTTGTTTAAAAACACCTGTTTGTTTCTGTTTTTGCAATGCTTGTTTACCAATGAAATTCTCTTTCTGAAAAAAAAATTACTCAGTACTTTTCATTATGGATAAACTGATGGTTACCTTATCAAGCCGAACTGTATAAGCATTCCCTGCTTCGAATGGTGTTGTGAAACTTGATAATTCTTCAGCCCAGAATGGAATAAATCTCTCTATCCTCATGAATCTTTGAGTCAAAGTTCCTACATCTCTAACACCATAATCTAAACCAACCTAAAACAATATGATAAAGTACCTTCAATAATTTCATTGAATAATTTTTTTTTTACTTTTATTAATTGAAAATAGACGTGCAGGGCATATTCAGAAGGCACATACAAACAATATCCAGGTTCACCAGTGTGGGTAAAAGACATAACCATGACATCAGAAGCATACCCCACATTTACTTTTTTGTACAAGAAAGGTTGCAAGTTTAAATCTGTATTCGATAATTCCATGAGTAAATTTGATGCTTTTGGACCAACTACATTAATGACTGTATACATAGATGTTACATCATTCAGCACTATGGAAGATCTTTGTGGCAAATGCCTGTTCATCCATTCAAAAATTCGAGTTTGTTGGCTTGTAGGTGACACCATGAAGAAACTAAAAACACACAGTAAATTGTATACTAGGATTTCTTATTTCTTTTTGTCTTCTAAAATATTTGAAATGACCATTCAACATTCACAGTATGGTTTTGAGAAACTATACTGAATGTTCCCAAGTTGCAAAAAAAAAATTGCTGAAGTAACTTACTCCTTTTCTGATTGTCTCACTACCATGCAGTCATTTTCATATCCTCCCTTATCGTTTTGCATCCCAGTACGTACAATTGTACCTACGGGAATGTCCATATCATTCGAACATAGTACTTGAAGATAAGCCAAAGAATCTCTGCCATTTCCCTAAAAATAACACTTTTTCATTGAATGAGCAACAATCACCTACTACATTGGGATTACTTTAATCTCAATTTTCGAGAAAGAGGACATATCAATTATCCCAACTCCCTCTCTGCATGCATTGTACTCATCCTTCATGAAATCAAAGAATTTTGGTTTGTAAAAAGTACCAGGGGGCATACTTGGTTTTGGTTGACTCTCTGATAAAATATAGAAGTAATTTTAAATTGAAAATTTGTATACTTGCAACCAATCATACTCTATATTATGAAATACTTACTTTCATACGTTGTATCGAAATACAGAGCTCTTTCATAGGCCATTTTAATACCAAAAACTGCACCGCGATCTTCTAGCACACTATACAATGGGGAGCATCTCAAATTTCTTCCATATTTATATTCACACTGATGAGGGTACAGTACAGCATAATGTCTTCAAAAAAGTAATTCAGCACAACGTAATGAATTATTCATTTCAATCATACCTTCCCACTACTTCTCTTATTCTTTGCTTCAAATAAGGCCTACTATTGTGTATGGTCAGAAACCTTTGGACATTAAAAGGAAGAAGATCTTGAGTCGGTTGTCCTTCTATTATCCATTCGGCAACTGCTTTACCAATGCCACCAGCCCCTTGTAGAGAATTACCGTTCATACCACATGCTATGAAATAGTTTGCTATTTCTGAAGCTTCTCCAAGAATCCATCTACCATCAGGTGTGAAATTATCAGGAGAGTTGACATATTCTGGCTCATAGCAATCAGAAAGAATCGGCATTCTATGTTTCGCACAGTCCCATAATGGTCCTAAAGTGAAACATTGAGTTACAACAATTTAGTTAAAATAATAAAATCAACCAATTATCAATAGTTTCAAAAACCTATGCAAAACTTACGTAGTTTTTCAGTGTCTATTTTCAAGTGTCTCATCCAATCGATAGGTATTGCTTTGTGATCTTTAAAAGCAGGTTCAGCTTCATTTTCAAACCACCCAACTAAGAATAATCCATTATACTCTCTGATGTAAGTGTTGGAATCGAAATCTCTAACAATAGGTAAAGTGTCTTCAACAAACTCATGAATAAGACCAGATGTACCATAATAATGGGCAGCTGGGTAAGCTGGTATGTGTACTTGAGGATTTGATTGAAGACCTAGGTCTCTAGCCCACATACCAGCACAGTTCACAAAAAACTCACATTTTATATTGCCTTTATTTGTTTGAATTTCATCCACAGTTCTATTTTTAGTAAGTACATTTAGTATTCTAGTATCCTCAAGGTATTTAACTCCAGATTGCTGTGATAGGAGAGCGAGAACATTACAAACAGACTTTGGATCAGCAACCCCATCCTGTGGAATCCAAACTCCACCTTCAAGATCACTAACTTCTAAGTATGGATGAAGTTTTTTCAAACCTTCTCCACCAAGTAATTCACATTCTAATCCTGTAGGTATATTGTATGCCATACGTCTTCTCAGACTTAACATTCTGTCTCTTGTTTGTGCCAAATATAAGCTTCCACATTGCTTCAAACCAATATCATAGCCTAATTCTTGTAATTCCTTGTATAATTTGATACTATACCAAATCAGATTTCTATGAGCTATAGGTTTGAAGAGACCTAAAGTGCCTGATCCAAATCGTGATGTACCACTACCTATTTTATTCTGGTCCACTACGATTACATCGGTCCAGCCATTTTGAGTTAAATGATAAGCTACTGAATTTGCTACAACACCAGCACCTGCTATTACAACCCTAGCCTGTGTAGGAAAAGTTGAGCAAAAACATTTTGGTTCTTTAATGAAGTTAAGTACAGAAGTTGGATTTGATAGTCTTATGTTTCCAACTAAAATGGTACTCAATTTATGTGAATACATGTTTCATTCATTTATTATATGGAGATTTCTTGTTATCAAAAGATCAGTTCATTAATTTTAAAGCAACCAAGTATATTCCTCATTGTGTATAAACGTAATTTTTTTTTGTTTTTATTTTCATAACCAAAAATTTTCAGTTCTTATACTCAGTTTGCTATTTTTTGTATGATAACTTTCATTAGTGAACAATTAGATGTCACTACTAGTCTGATCCCCTCATTTCTAGACTAACACACTAATACCATAGGTGGCTCAAAAAAAATAAAGATTTCTTTACTTTGGATATTAACTATTGATTTTTCACAATATTGTAGGTGTCTATATATTATTCTAATCGTAAAGTTAGTTTGAAATTGTGGTACATAGATGGCTTATGAATCGAAATATTTGAATTTTTTAGAGCGAAATTTTTTTAATATTCACGAATTAAATGGAAAACAACTTGACCTCTGATTTTAAACAGTAACTGTAAGTGTTTTTGACTATTTTAAATGGAATATTTTCATTTGTGTCCAATTCCAATAGTTCAAAAGTTAGGAAATTTAAATACTCATCAAGTTGGAAAATTGTGATTTCTGTGATATTTTCGTCATTGAAGTAAAATGAAAAATAAATTAATTCTTGCATATTTCTATATATGAAAAATAATTCAGATATGGCTTTTTTAATTTAGAATTGTAAAAACTCCTAGCACATTTTTAAAAATATTAACATTTTAATCATGTTTTCCATATCAATCATAGTCAATAATGTATAATACTTGTGTTTGTTTTAATGCATGGGGATTACAAGAGTGATTTTTTAAGTTCGTTGACTTGGAATTGCCCGCATATTATACTTCGGTGATCTCATCTTCATATTTATTTGATATTTAATACACGCGATGCCTATTGAAACAAATGTCCTTATGTCGTTGAAGGGTAATTAAAACATGGGAACTGATATACAGGATGGGGCATCAATGGAATTGAACGAAACAAAGTAGGTGGTTGAAAAGTTATTAACCATACCATACACCAGAAACTAGGTTTCGTATACTTTTTGGTCCATCTGTGCAACTCAATGGTATTTTGGTATTTCCCATTTTTACTGCAGATTGATTTGGACTTGGAAAATGGGAATATGAAGGATATTGAAGTGGTAAGAGAGATAGGAGGGTTGTACTACGAAATTTTTCAGACTGTATACCCTAATCAAACAGTTAACAGAGTGATATTATGTAAAGTGATTGAATGCATCGTTTAGTGAAATTAGCATCGGTTTTCATCTGGTATCGTTGACCAAAGTTCTCAGTATTGAAACGCAAAGAGGTGTGGGGTCCATTAGGGAGTTTGCATGGGGGCAATTCATTAATTATGAGATGGGCAAGCGCCACTTTGGAGTTACCACCGCAGAGTCGATGCTTTTAAAGCTTGAATAAATAATGAAGTTTTAAGTAGAATTAGATGATAAGCTTCTGCGAAAATCATTACCAGCTCGCATCGGAGCTCAGCTGTGCAACGAAATGACGAACTTTATTGGCTTTTTGAGCGCTCGTTCTCCCAACTGACTGTTCCGTCATTTCGTCACAATGTCGTATTTTTTTTTAATTTTGTACCGGGAATGGTCTCAAACGGTAAGGTTTGACTTACCGATAATGAATTCGCCTACAAACAACGAAGGGAAGGATCTAGGAATTTAAAATTTTCAGGGTAGCTTTGAATGACGCGGTTGAGTTTGTTTTGATGGACCTAATCCGAGAAGGGGTTGTAAAAATATGGCTGTACAATTTTTTTTCCCTGATAATTTCAAACCTACGAATCGAATTTTGTATTCAGATGTAGAACAAATGAGTCAGAATTTCATGTTGGATTATCGAAAAAAATATTTTCAGGGACAACAGATACGATCGAGTTGATTGTCCTTGTAGATGTATAATAACAATTTCAAGCTTGATGTAAAATTCCATGTCACTAGAGCTATTTTTTAATCCAAGCAAAATATCGATGAAAAATACCGAATAACAACAGATTCGATTAGCTTGAAATTTGTTAAGGGTTTTCCAATAACAGGTTTCATTTCAATATTAAAAAAAAAAACAGAAAATTTTGGGACAAATCGATGCATGTTTATTTCATTGTAAAGAGGAAGGCACCTATTTGAAATTATATCAGATCAATGGCCGCCATGGCTACGGTTGCAGCACCATATAATCTTTTCATGAAATTTTCGATGACCAATTCGCACATTTGAGGCTGTATGTCCTTGATAACTTCATGAATTCTGTCTTTTAGGTCTTGAATCGATTGTGGAGTATTGGCATAGACCTTTTCTTCCACGTGACCCCTAAAAAAAGTCTAAAGGTGTTAAATCACAAGATCTCGGTGGCCAATTGTGATTTTTCTTCGAGAAATAACACGGCAAGGAAACTTTTCTTGAAAAATTGCCATTGTTTCGTTCTTGTATAGGACGTAGCTCCGTCTTGTTGAAAATAAACTTCGTTCACATCAATATCTTCCAATTCCGGCCATAAAAAATCACCAATCACAGCTCGGTAGCGCAATCCATTCACCGTAACAACTGTATCAGCCTTAGTTTGGAATAAAAAAAGTCCAAATCACACAATAACCAAACATTGACACGTTGAGGATGGCGAGGCTTTCAACCATCATTTTTGGATTTTCTGAGCTCCAAATGCAACAATTGTAATTATTAACGTAGCCTCTGAGGTGAAAATGAGCCTCATCACTGATGATAATTTTTCGATGAAAATTTTGATGCATTTCAAGGACCCAATCAGCGAAGATACGACGTTGCTGGTGATCAGTCGACTTGAGTTCTTGTGTTGACTGAATTTCAAAAGCCTTAAGACCTAATTCTTTATGGAAAATACGGTGTAATGTCATTTGTGGAATCCTGCAGGGCTTTCGTCAACATTACGGAGTACAGCAGCAATATTCTCTGCTGTTTTTGAGCGACGCACACGGTTTCGATTGTTCACATCCCTAACTTGTCCCAACAGCTCAAATTTTTCCTACACTTTCCCTATTGCTGGCTGAGAAGGTGATTCATGACTACCCAAAAGTGCTTTAGTTTTACAAAGTGTGACTGCAGTATTTTCCCCATTTTTGTAGTGAATTTTAAGAATTTCATTGAGTTGTTAAAGCTTGTATCTTTCCATTTTAGTAATGCCGTACTTGTCAAATGTCAAAAGATAACAGCTTCAAAAGTGATAGCTGCCCAGAAAGCAAAATGAAACCTCTGATGGAAAACCCAATATATGTAAAAAACACACCAAAGTATTCGTTACAAATTTGGAGAGGTCGTGTCATCAGAGCCTATCATTTAGATGAACTAACCGACAACAATAACATCAACATAAATCCCATCTCATATATTACGCACAATTTTGTGCGTTCCAAGAGCGCATTAATGATGAACTCAGTCAAAAGCTCCTGAAACTAAGTCAGTGACTTTCTCAAACTTTTTTGAATCTCCATTTTCACCATATTGTGTTAGGCAAGTAAAAAAATTGTCTATAAAATTTTCTGGGTATCGCTATACAGGGTGATTCATCGCGGTGATCTATTGAGAGTTTATGGAAAACTAATCATAATTTTGTTCTAAAATTTTGCTTGTTGGGGTTTGAGACAATGATCTGTCTCCTTAAAATATTTTTAGATCTCTACAAGTTCCCATTTTGCTCTTTTTATACGTAGTTTTGACAGGTAGAATAAAAAATGTAGGTTGTAATTTGAAAATCTTGAGTTCTGATGAATTTGAGTTGTCTAATTTTCACTGCAGAAATATTAAAAAAAATGTGAGTTCTCGTCCAACCATGAAGCGTTGAGTTTATACCTAAGTTATGGCATATTACTGAAATTGTCAATAAATAAGCTATCTAATAATGCAATAATATACTGGGTGCGCCATTTGAAATAGGAAAGTTGTAGTGGTCTGAAAATATTTTAGGAAGAAAGATCATTGCCTCAAGTTCCAGTGTGCACATTTTCAGTACAAAATCATGATTAATTTTCCATAAACGTCTAATAGGCCATCGCGGTGAATCACCCTGTAGATTCAACCGATTTCTTCGATACATCCTATTGGAATTAACAAGAATATCGCTCGAGTCTTTTAGGTCCTTATTTGCATTCCATCAGCGCACCGCTATATGAACGTTCCAAGTTTGACGTCTTCAAATCTACCGATTCTGCATTATGTTTTCTTTTTATTCGTTGGGGATTTCCCCTAGGTACTTTGGAAGCTACACAATTCTTCAATTCTATAAATTGACGATAACGAAAATATTTCCTGTTTGTTCCTGTTGACATATGACAATTTGACTTGCTGCCTGCCACCTTAAGAGCCTGTCATTCCTAATTTTCGACGAATTGGTGGTTTTCTTCTGTATCAAGAAAAAGAAAAGAAAAGGGACTGATTGAGAATCGGGAAGTTTCAACTTCTCATTTCTCGAGGGATGAATCATTTCATACTCCCGGTTGATAAAACTGTCAAAGATCCATGATTTAAGATCGATAAATTGGAGTGAAAATCATACTTTTATATGGCCAATAATGTTTTGCGTCGTATTAAAAAAGTCATTTGATTATAAGGTGCTTACATTTCAAAATTTATTACTATATTTACCAATAAATTACTCGAATTGAAGTAAAGATAGTATCGATCATTTGAAGATCCTTTTTTTTTAAGTAACTTATATTCTTTATACACACCTACTGATGAAGCATTCTGGTCAAATTCGAATCTGTTCCTCTGGCTGCCGTGTACACGATAACTCTCGAGCAGAATGTGCTAGTGACTTGAAATTTTCTGGGAAAGTGCAAGGTCCAAATATCTCGGTTGAGTTCGTTAATGGGCAAAATCTGCTCGATGGTTCCAGAGTTATATCTACTTATATGAAATTTTACGATCAAATTGAAAATTGAATATCAGTTGTAAAGTAGTTGAACGACTGTTTATGCAAATTTCATGAGAGTTGTATCATTGGGAGTTATATTTTTTTGTGAATTTCTCAGAATATATCCGTTGGATTCCAGTAAATTTTATGTTCACAATGAAATGAAAAAAATCAGCTATTTAGAAGGAATGGACAGATTTTATTCGAAGTAGAAAAATTTGAAAGCAGAATATTCTTCTTCCAAGATTATTTGCCGATTTATAATAGCATATACAGGGTGATTCACCGGGATGGCCTTTTAGACGTTTATGGAAAAGTAATCATAGTTTTGAGCTGAAAATTTGTATGTTGAGGTTGGAGACAATAATCTTTCTCCCTAAAACTTTATCAGATCTCTATAACTTCCGGTTATACCAGAAACATACTACTTCCTTATTTCAAATGCCACACCCAGTATATTATTGCATCATTAGATAGCGTTTTTGATGAAAATTTCGGCAATATGCTATACATTGGGTAAAAACTCAACGGTTCATGAGTTAATGGGATTCTTTTAAAAAAATGGTAGCGATGAGAACTCGCATTTTTTTGAATATTTCGGCAAAAAAGCTTTTTTCGACAAGTTTTTTGCTGTATCGATTTTGCCAATACGTAGTATTATAAGACTGTTTGCGGTTTGGACCAAAAATGTACAGGGTGTTTACAAGACGATCATGAACTTGGACAACTCAAATTCATCAAAACTCAAGATTTTCAAATTGGAACCTATATTTTTCATTATTTCAGTCGATTCAAAAATAGTGGGGCTTACTTTAGCAAACCCTATACCTAAAATGAATACTTCAAGAGTTATCGATGAAGAACTTTGAATGAGGAAAACATGCAATTTATAACTGTGTGGAGTAGATAGTCTGTGACTCCCGGAAAACACAGAAAGAAACTAAAAACGCCAACTATTTTTGTACGTAGAATCGACTGAAATAATAAAAAATATAGGTTCTAATTTGAAAATCTTGAGTTCTGATGAATTGGAGTTGTCCAAGTTCATGATCTTCTTGTAACACCCTGTACCTTTTTGATTCAACAATTTTATAATACTACGTATTAGCAAAATAGAAAAAAAATTTTTTTTCTTCCTAAATTTAAAAAAAAAGTGAGTCCTCATCGCCACCATTTTTTTTTATAAGAATACCATTATCTCATGTACCGTTGAGTTTTTACCCAAGGTGCCGAAATTGTCGTCCAAAAATCTATCTAATGATTCAATAATATACTGGGTGTGCCATTTGAAATGAGGAAGTAGTAGTCTGTTTCCGGTAAAACCGGAAGTTGTAGATATCTGAAAATATTTTGTGGAGAAAGATCATTGTCTCAAACCCCAATATCCAAATTTTCAGCTCAAAATTATGAATAGTTTTCCATAAACGTCTAATAGACCATCCCGGTGAATCACCCTGTATATCGAAACGCCAAAAATAGAACATTTTAAGCATGCATTCATTATTTTTAATCAAGAACCAGGAAAATTTAAATTTCTTTTTGCATATTTGATACAATCTGCTATTGTATATTCAACTGATGCTATACATATTGTTCAAATGAAATATTAAATTGTATGTAACGGGTGTTTTTTTTCGAGGTATATAACTTTAAGTTGGCATTACTGTTCAAGATGGCATCAACCGATTTAACAGCTGTCAAGTGATTTATTCTCAGTTTGGTTTGGCAATTCATCTTGAATAGACTTACGCCTGAACAACGCTTGCAAATAGTGCAATTTTATTTAGAAAATAATGGTTCTGTGCGGAATACGAATCGCGCACTACGTCCATTTTATTTTGTTTAGCGATGAAGCGCACTTCTGGTTGAATGGCTACGTCAACAAACAGAACTGCCGCATTTGGAGTGAAGCTAATCCTCAAGTGTATGTCGAAACACCGTTAAATCCAGAAAAACCGACTGTTTGGTGCGCTTTATGGGCTGGTGGAATCATTGGTCCGTACTTCTTCAAAAACGATGATGGCCAGAACGTTACAGTCAATGGTGATCTGTATAGATCCATGATTACTAACTTTTTCATTCCTGAATTGAACAACCATGATGTCCAGGAGCTGTGGTTCCAACAAGACGGCGCAACATGTCACACAGCTCGTGCGACAATCGATTTATTGAAAGACACATTTGGTGACCGCCTAATTTCACGTTTTGGACCTGTGAATTGGCCTCCAAGATCTTGTGATTTAACACCGCTAGACTACTTTCTGTGGAGCTATGTAAAGTCATTGGTCTATGCGAATAAGCCACAAACCCTTGACCATTTGGAAGACAACATTCGCCGTGCTATTGCCGATATACGGCCATAAATGTTGGAAAAAGTCATCGAAAATTGGACGTCCAGATTGGACTGCATCCGAGCCAGCCGTGGCGGTCATATGCCAGAAATCATATTTAAAATGTAATGCCACAAGATTATCTTGCGGATAAATGAAATTCATGTCAATCGAATAATCCATCGTTGTTTTATTGCAATTTAAAGTTCTATAGCTCTAAAAAAACACCCTTCATTTTGTTTCTCGGTTATTTTCTGCATTAGTTGAGATGTATTTTTTTCATAAGGTAATCTCTTGAGATTATTCAGCAAAGAATATAATATATAATAACCATTTGTTATAAAGTGTACTAGAGTGCTTCAGCTAGAATTTATCCAATGAAAATAAAAAAAAAAAAATTAAATAGCAAAGATGTGAAATTCTAAACAATCAACATCTGAATGCACTAATCGTTTTCCTCAATATTCTTGAGAGAAGTGTCTGCGAAATCTTCGGTTCACTTTCTTGTGCAGGCCATTCATCAAGCTGTTCCCGGAAAGCGAGCAAGCACCGATGTCAAGGATAAGGACGAAAAAAAAAAGACCAGAAGGATGTTCGTCCTTCGGATCGATGTGGCCATTTTCTCACGCCTTTTGGCTATAATCTCGCTTTTGATCTGTGGGTTGAGGCTGGATTAAGGGGTTTTCGTTCTCCGTTTCCGAATTATCTCGATTTGAGATTTCGGATGCTGAGGAACTAAGGACAAAGTCGGTAGCCTTGGCAACCGTTGACCCGCTGCGATTGGCTACTTGAAAAGTGTCAATAGATACGCCCATAATATCCTCCCCCGCCTGGCTCATCTATTTAGTGCCTGATTATCTGCAACAGGTGCGAGCCTCACCTAGGAACAGACAGGTGGGGCTCCTGACGAATCCATGTCGAAGTGACCATCTATTGAAATGAGTGAAGAACTGACGTGAAGTCAGGAGTTTTTTGGCTCTCGTTCATCCATGCGCTAATGGCACTCTTGGAGACCACGTATATCTATACAGGGTGGTTAATCGTTTATGGGAACTAATTTTAATTTTGTGCTAGACATTTGCAAGTTGAAGTTTGAGACAATGATCTTTCCCCCTTAAATATTTTCAGATATCTACAACTTCCGATTATACCTGAAAAAGACTACTACATATGGCACACCCAGTATAGCATTGCATCATTTGATTTATTTTTGCATCATTTTATTTATTTGATGATAATTTCAGCAATATGCCAAAACTTGGGTATGAACTCATTATTGGACTTCATTATTGAACTTCATTATTGGAATTCTTAAAAAAAAATAGATGGAGAGAGTTTTTTCGAAAAAACCTTTTCAATTTTCGATCCTGCCAATAGTAGTATTATAAAATTAGAACTTGAAATACTCAAATTCATCAGAACTGAAGATATTCAAATTAGGTAAACCTACATTTTTCATTTTTTCAGTCAATTCTACATATAAAAAGAGGGGGGTTACTTAAGCAAACTTCAGGAGTTATCGAGGAAGAACTTGAAATAACAAAAAACTGCAATTTCTAATTGAGTGGAAGTAAGTAGTCTGTCACTTCCGGAATACACAGAAAAAAACTCAAATTCGGTGTTTCGATAACTAAATTTGACATTTCATCGAACTGGATCTAGCAAGTATCAAATTCTAATCAAATGAACCCTTGATGGATTTTTTCGATTTTATTTTTGGATTTTACTTATTTCGAAGAGTAAATTGTGAACATTTTTTGATAATCACAAATTTTTATTGATAGTGTAATTACTTAACTGATGAAAATGACATTTTCTCAATTACCCATAAATTTTTATGATCAAATGTCGAAAATATGAATTCGTGAGAATTGTTTTGTCAACTCACAATGAAAAAATTCAAACATATTTTATATAACGTAGCCCTAAACTTAATAGTTTTGGAGTTATAATTTTTTGAAAATTATATTCAAAACGGTGTAGGTACCTACCTCAGTCTGTTTGAGTATAATATGATGGCTATCACTTTGTCCAAATGCCGTAAATTTTTAATATCAAGCCGATACTGAATTCAAATTTGAAAATCCATTGCAAAATAGAAAAACTGTCGATTTAAAACGATACTTATTCAAATCCTACCTTGTTAGGTTGTTGAATTTTTCCAGGATCCTCTATTAGTGTCTTGAATTTTTTGTCTCAGTTCTATCGAAGTTGAATTCTATATGTAGGACATCTTCTAAGTCATTTCCAGATCAAATAATCCTCATATCACATACATCCCTGCCTGAAAGATGATTCATTCATAGTTCTGAATATTGCCCTTGTTCACCTTTGTGTTTGAAAATCTTTCAAGTGTAAATTTTATAATTTCAACTGAAATTTTCGTTTAAATCGAGATTCTAAATTAATGAGCCTGTGAATCGGTCATATTTTTCATTCATAGGTGCGAATATTGCTTTTGTTCACCTTTGTGTTTGAAAATCTCTCTAAGTGTGGTTTTAATGATTTCACCCAAAATTTTCGTAAAAATCGAGACTCTTAATGAATAAGCCCATGAAGGCTAGTCCTCGTTCATATTATTCTCCCAAATAGCTGCTTATCATTCAGGCGGGAAGTTTATTCATAGGTCCAAATATTGCTCTAGTTCACCTTTGTCTTGAAAATCTCTCTGAGTGTAAATTTCATGGTTTCAACTAAAATTTCCATACAAATCAAAACTCTAACTGAAGGAGCCTATGAAGGCTAGTTCTCGGTCATATTTTTCACCAAATAACTGCTTATCATCTAAGAGATAAGTTTATTCACAGGTCAAAATAATGCTCTAGTTCACCTTTGTGTTTGAAAACCTCTCCAAATTTCATGGTTTCAACTGAAATTTTCGTACATCGAGACTCTAAATGAATGAGCCTATGAAGGCTGGTTCTCTGTAATATTATTCTCCCAAATAGCTGCTAATTCATTCCCAAGTCCAAATATTGCTCATGTACACCTTTGTGGTTGAAAATTTTTATAAGTGAAATTTCATGGTTTCAACTGAAATTTTCGTACATCGAGACTCTAAATGAATGAGCCTATGAAGGCTGGTTCTCTGTAATATTATTCTCCCAAATAGCTGCTAATTCATTCCCAAGTCCAAATATTGCTCATGTACACCTTTGTGGTTGAAAATTTTTATAAGTGAAATTTAATGATTTCAACTGAATTTTTCGTACAAACCGAGACTCTAAATGAACAAGCCTATGAAGACTAGTTCTCAGTCATATTATTCACCTACATAGCTGCCTATCATCTAGCTGGAAAGTCCATTCGTAGGTTGAAAATCTCCCTAAGTTCAAATTTAATTATTTCAACAAAAATCTTAGTGTAAAATGGAGACTCCGAATGAATGAGTCCATAAAGGCTGGTTCTCGGTCATATTATTCACCCAAATAGCTGCTTTACCATCTAGGGCGAAAGTGAAAACTTCTCAGCGGTTAATTTTGTAATTGGTGCTCAGGTGGCCTGACAAAGTAACGACAAACCCTCGTTACAACAGAGCAGAATTCAGAGCTATTACCTCGTCTTCATTTCAGGAATCAAGACGATTTATTGTCCAGCCTTCCCATGTTACGTGGAAAATTAGTTTCCGTCTTTGGGATAACGGGAAAAACCAAGCTAGGGGAGGCAAGACACGTTTGGTGGTGACTAACGAAGGGGAGGGGGGGGGGGGGGTTATTTCATGCAAAACTAATTCATTTTACCTTTTCGGAAGCGAATTTACGTTTAGATACAAGCTGGAATCTTGTCATTTTCTTATGGTCGATCGCCACATTTCAAATGTCTTAAAAATAACTACCAGATACATTTCTAGAGGATCAAAAAGTTATTAGTAGGTAAGTTACCCTACATAATATGTTGCCCCTCACGTAATTCATAAAGAAATGCAAAAACTATTTGAGTATCTGAAAAAGTTACTCAAGGTAATTGGAGATAAATGATAACACGATTACATTTTCACAAACTTTATTCTTTTTCCTTGTGAAATTTTACACTTATAAAATGGAAGAACCAAATTCAATAATCTAGAAAACTACTGCATTAGCGAAACATCTTGAATGAAGTTTTTAAATTCTTTAAATTCTTTGATACAACCTGCAACACGTATTCAATATCTAGAGATTCATGGCTTGGCTTGATATTCAAGCTACTTGACTCAAACTTAAGCCAAGTAGTTTGAGCTTGACTTGAAATCAACTCAAGTTCAAGTCAAGTATTTTAGTCAACAATTTATTTTTTGAGTAACATGACTTAAAATTGAAAAACTACTCCTTGACTTGAACTTGAGTTGATTTCAAGCCAAGCTCAAGCTACTTGGCTTGAGCTTGAGTCAAGTAG
Organism: Harmonia axyridis; assembly: GCF_914767665.1. Lineage (NCBI taxonomy): Eukaryota > Metazoa > Arthropoda > Insecta > Coleoptera > Coccinellidae > Harmonia > Harmonia axyridis. The sequence goes on from NC_059508.1 coordinate 8,726,341, forward strand.
CTTGAATATCAAACCAAGCCGTGAATATCTATCACGGCTATCAAGCTAATTGGCTTGAACTTGACTTGAAGTCAACTCAAGTTCAAGTAGTAGTTTTTCATTTAAGTCAAGTATTTATTTATTGAGTAACATGACTTAACATTGAAAAACTACTCCTTGACTTGAACTTGAGTTGATTTCAAGTCAAGCTCAAGCTACTTGGCTTGAGTCAATTAGCTTGAATATCAAGCCAAGCCGTGTATCTCTATATCAACATCGGAAAGAGTTACCCATATCCTTACGAAACCTAGGTTTTGCAAGCTTTGGTCATTTGGCCATTCATTTTTGATTCTGATATGCAGAGCTCTCCATTCCCAAACAGAATTGTTTGCGACTTGTAGGATTGATCCTCAACTAATGCTGCTCAGATAACATTTGGATTATTGCTTAGTCCTCGTTTATTCGATTAAAACCCTTTTCAAAATTCTCTGAATTGAAACTGTACTCTGAGTTGCGTTAATACTACTATTTCAAGTAATTTTTGAAAAAATGATTATGAACAATGAACAATATTGGTCCGAAAATGGAACCTTGAGGCACACCCGTTGAAACAACTGAGGTACTGAGGCAGATTTGCTCTTTCTTTTATGTGAATAGCTACCAATAGGTGTGATTGCAGCTTGTGAAAACTCGAGATACTCAAGATATGTTCTGGATCAAGTTTTCTCCTTTTGCTCGATCACTATGTGTAAGATCTGCTCTCTAGGGCTTGTGGTGCTCATGCGGCAAAAATAATATTTTTTTAGAAAAATGTTGGCTTTCCTTTTCTTAGTGGTTTGCAGACTGGCTTTTGTTATACCTTACTAGGTGGTCATAGAATGCCATCACGGGTATTGTTTTACCTACTACTTGTCAGCCCTCTTATTTCCTCATATCCTTCGTTCTTGGAACGTAGGCAATTATAAGAATTCTGAATACCAAATTCTTGAATATTTCAGCGTAATTTAAATCACGATGTCCAAATAAAAACGAAGTGCAATGTCCCTAAATAAGTTATGGAATGTGAGTATCATAACTGTCAGTCATTTTAACCTTGATGTTGTAGATAGGGTTCAACTTAACCCTCCTTTGAAAGGAAGCAAAATACTCATGAATATTAACACAGATCCTCTTTGAGATAACGCGAACTGAACAATGTTCGCCGGTATTCCTAAAAACCTTATAAATTGGAAATAGTAATGACAACCTAAAATCGTAGAAGTTTGCATACATTATTCAATGAATAACGCACTTTAGTCGTATCGGATATTTCCATTGAATAATAACGTTGTATATTTATGAAAGGAAATGAAGTTTTTTATCGGGGTAACCTTTGACATCTCGCACAAAGGATGGAGGAGTTCGAGTGACATTTCATTTTGTCCAGATTCGAATTTCAAAAGTTATCTGTCGTAAAAAAAATTGTCTGTAACTCGCTCTGCGGTTTTCAACTGAAAATATGCTCTTTGAAAGATTGACTGATAACAGTCCATTCAAAAGTCGCTATTTTTAACAACTAGACTCGAGCGTCTTGAATTGAATTTTGCGAGGGGAAAGCTAGCAGACATCGATTTTGTGCTGTCTATCAAATTCCTTAGATTCGAGTAAATGTTGATGTTTTATTGAAAGGTTCGGGGATATTGTTTTGTCGAAATGTCTTTCACTCTTTCCACTGCTTCAATAGGAAGAAGTATTGACGTTTTTACTTGCAATTCCATTTCCATTTTAATGTAGTTCATATAAAATAGTTATGATTTACTTATTGGTTGCAGAAATTTTTCAACTGTAATAACGAGAAAGCGATACATTTCAAAGAGCTGATCATTTTATCATCAATCCAGTTGGTATTCAAACTGTCGTATTATTGCAGAATTGTCAGGGATGTTTTCGAAAAAAGAGAAATTGTTCTGATCTGGCTCTCAGTCTTAATACGTTCATTGAATCAGGTTTTAGTAATGAATTGAAATCAAGAGCTGCTTTTGTGAGTTTATCTGCAGCTTATGATACAGTGTGGAAAGATGGTTTGATAAATGAATTTACATAATCATTTGAAATGCGAATAAATGATTCTTTTGATCGAAAATACATTATCTGGTACAAGACTTCGTGTTTTTGTTGATGACAAAAATAGTAGTTTCATAACGTTGAATAATGAACTTCCGCAAGGATCGGTTTTGTCTCCCATACTTTTCAATTTATACCTGTGTTACATCCCTGATACCTTACTGAGAAATTCATCTCTGCCGATGATATTGCTCTTGTGTTTCGGAATTATTGAAAATACTTTGAATGAAGATCTAAAAATTATGGAAAAATATTTTCTCGAGTGATGTTCATGTCCTAATCTAAATGAAACAGTTTTCTGTTTTCATTTGAATAACCAACAAAAATATAGAAAATTGAAAGTAACTCTCAATAATTTTCTGTCTTGAATCATAATTATACTCCCAAATATTTTGGAGTCTTTTTTGAATTTCAGGGTTCTCTTGGAAAATTTGCGTATGAAGTCGAGAAATGACATTCTTCAAAAATTAGCTGCTTCTTCATGGGGTGCTGATGCCAGCTTTGGCATTGGTTTTTTCTGCTGCTGAATACTGTTGTTCTGTTTGGTTCAATAGTATAGTTCTGCCTCATATTCGTAGACAGGTTGCAGTCAAGAAATCTTGGGATAAATTTCATTTCTACCCGAACTTATTTCCAATTGTATCTTTACTGCCAGATTAAAGTCACACAAACCTTTATGGATAAAAACTTTCCTTCAATTACATGAAAGTAAATGGAAATTTGGCGTTCGACATAGAATTCTTGTAATGTTTTCAACAAAAGTCTAATCATTTGTCCAGAAAAGTTCCAGGTATCAATCTCCCTAGAAAATTTGGTGTGTTTTAAATCGACTTAGGACTGGCCATGGTCGTTTCAATAGTATGCTCTTCAAATGGCATTCTACTGAAAGCCCACCATGTGAGTGTGGTGTAGAAGAAACCATTGACTTGATGAATACTTGCCCAATTTATAAATTTCATGGTGGTTTCCAAGCTATCCATTCAGTTCCAGATTCAGTGTATTCGTATTCAGAAATTTAGTGTGAAAAACACTTTTTAATAGAAAATATTTTAAGAAAGAAAAAATGTATTTTAATTGTAATTATTTTTTATGGATTCAAATTCAAATCGAATAGATGATTTAGGAGAAGTGGAATGTAGTAAATAATAAACGTGCTTAACTGAACTAAAATGAATAAATGAAGGATGAACTATATGAATTGAATTCAGGATTCAGATTATTCTGCTGAGTTCAGACTTCATAAAACGCTCGAACATTTCATTTTTTTTCTTTAATATGATTAAGTAAAACGACCGGATGATGCAGTTCGAATACGCCCACGCCCATGGTTATGACAACAAACGTTGTCATGCAGGCATTCTCGATGCAAAGATGTTCAAGATTAGCGAATTCGATAAAACAATCATTTGTGAAAATCGTTGATATTGAAAAAAAATATTTAATTCCATCCTTCCAGGAATCCGGATTTTTCGGAAAAAGGAGATAATGCCGCCCTATATTATTTGCCGCCCTTTGAAGAGGGCCCTGCGGTTTCATGTTCATTTGTTCAGTTTCGACTTTATAAAAAGCTTGAATTTTGTTTTAAGAAAAATATTGAAAACTACTTTTCGGGTGCCATCTTTAGTGGGCAGGGGAGATCTCAAAAAAAAAAAAAGTTTATATGAAAGAACCAACCTATTTTTTTGAGGAGGAATCACTATATACATTTTTTCGCAACTATTCATATAATAAGTTCTATTTTAATTGAATTGAGACTTAACTGCGTGTCTCTGCAAAAATAGAGGGATTTATTACCAATAACAACAATAATAATACCATAACAAACCCGCAAAAATAGAGGGAAACAACATTTTAAGCCTTTAATTCGGTTTTCCTCTGCACAATTTTCAAATAAAACACTATTTTGACAATTCTAAAAATTCAATCTGACATTTGAAGAAAAACACACCAATGGAAACGTGATTTTCTTTACATTCATATAAAACCTGTATATCTAACAATAAAATATTAATTAATTAAAAATTAATGTTTCTTGTTTCGGAAATCAAGTGTGGCAATATTGTAGTTTAGTTCGAATTCTCGATTAGTTGTTCAGTCAACTGCATAGCCGTTTACTCCTATTCATTCAATGAATACAGCTGGTCCTAATGAAAGTCCGGTAAAAATGACACCTCTGCAAACATGCTAACTGCGACCGTTTCGGTAATTTGAAGTTCATTAATCATTTTTGAACTGACGACAAATTTGAGCCCAGAAAATGCGTATAAAGAAAAACTATTAGCGAAAGCTATTAGCAGTTGGTAGGAAAATATGTAACACATCTATTTGTTGACTTGAGGAGGGTCGACAATTCGACCTGAAAATCGGAAGTGATGTAAAAGAAGTTTAATCATTCATCATTCACAGTCTGGTCGAGCTAGGTTTTCTGCATCAGCTGAAATTCGAATTTCTACATGACCAACCGAAAATAACCTTGGATTCTGAAAATTCTTCCGATTTATGGAAAAAAATGACTCCCTAGAAAGTTTTTACTTTTTGAAATGGGAAGACTACAAAACTCTCAGAAACTAGAGTTTTTTCTATAAAATTTTGTATTACAATCGATTGCTATACCGCACTGAACCAAAAGTGTGCATAAACTCAATGAAAAAATACATTATATTGATGAATTTTTCTCATTTGTGTCAAGGAACAATTTCCAAGGGAATGTTTATTATTACAATATTCGGTTCATTATTTGATCGGTTGTACTTTGTAGTTAATAAACGACGTAATACATTTAAAAAAAATTCTTCATTCTGATGCTGTGGCCTACTCTCCCCGAATTTTTTTCGATATTTATTCAACATCTGGTTTAACCAATCGATGAATAAATTTGTTTTTGTTGTTTTTAACAACGGAGTTTATGAGACAAATCTGACTTTATCTGGTCTGAATGACGCAATCTATGCCTTGTTGTATTCCCAATCTTTAATAGCTTGAATTGACCTTTAATTGACACCAATAAAATTCTTAAAACAGAGCAACGAATGTTCTGGCGCCGACTCAAACATTGCAATCGTATTTTTTAAATTGGGAGACCGTCTTGGCTCGTTCTGTCTTAATGAAACACGAAAGTGTGATACAATTGTTCCTATCCAGACTCCATAGAGGTATCTATAACTGCATATAATAAAGCAATTGGAACCCTATGCCAGTTAAAGGTAATAAAACAGAGAACACAAAAAAATGATTCTTCCAAATTTTTGGCTGTTTGTGTGTATGTACGCGGTAATATTGGGAAATATTGATTTTCGATTTCTTTACGTTTCATGGGTAGATTATGCCCAGCTTGGATCAATATTTAGGCTCCATTTCATTCAAATCGAATGGACAAGAAAAAAGTTATCGTCATTTAAAAATAGACTTTCACATGAACGAATTTGTAAGCAGGAGCTAGTTTCAAATATTCAAATCTTTTAGAAAATTTTGTGCGACTGAATTTGCTTGACTCAGGCAATAAAAGAGCAACCAATATATGGACTATTCATTCTGATTGTTGATTTCGAACTTATAGTCAAGTTTTTATATTTGGTGATATATAAAGACAAGAAATTTTTGATAATTTAGATTCAATTAGTTATACCAACTTACTGTTCATTTCTTCTCATTATTTTCTTTGTTTATTTCCATTTTGATTTGGATAGGATTCTCCAATGAAAAGGATAAATTATAAATGATGTAGGTAACTGATTTTCGATCCAATATTATTCAATGAAAAAATTCTTGTCATTCCAGATAAAAGCTTTGGATAGAGATTGTGAAAATTATACCATATATTAATGAGCATTATAACACTTCTCATCCTTCAATTTATTAATCAAATAATGTCGTATATAATAAAAACCTTTATTATTCCTTTCTGGTGCTTTTCTTCTTTATTTTGAGATTTAATTATATATGTCTTCAACTTTTGGCATAAAGGAAGGATGAAAAATATTTTATTCAGATGAAGAAGAAGCCTTTCAATATGAATATGTCAGCTTATTCTTTAAACAAATACACAAATCAATCACTACACTTTTTTTGCTGGGGTTTTTATCTGTGCTCTTGTAGGTACATTTATCGACACATGCTTTATTGTTTGATGTTTTTAATCTTTTCTATTGCTCTCTCGAAAGAATATACACTGCTCATCAAAAGTTAGGAAACTTAAGACAAAATTTTTATATATTTATCTCTTTTGAAATCATTGTTTCAAGTAGCATAGTGAGTAAGAAAAAAACCACAAAAACTGCCTCAGTGTTTATATGTTTTAAGTTACATACACACATTCTTGAACATTTTATACGTGTGCAAACACAATAGCCAGCTTTAACAGTGATAAATGTACTCCAGCTTTCTTTTAACTTTTCAATAGCTTTTCTGTAGGAAGATCCGTCTTTGCTTTCGAAATAGGCTTCAACCTCAATCACTCCTTCGTCAGAGCTAAATTCAAACTCAATTTAACACCTTTTCAATGTTCTTGACGATGAAGCACTGAATAACTTATATTTATCCATTGTTTTGCTTGCCTTGCACATTATTTTTTCCCAAAATAGTGTTTTATCAATACACGAGACTCGTTTTTATCCTTTTCCCCATAACCTACAATATCTCTCTTCATACTTAACTTTATGTTTCGAATTTTGACAAGTATTTTTTTGAATCTTGGTACTAACTAGAAAAAAAGTGGTATGGCACTGGCTATAAAATAAAGAACCATCCAAAGAAACTTGAGGGGAAAGGGTATATAATTAATACGATGAATTATAAATACAGTCATGTTTATTAACTTTCTAGATATGTACAACTCTTTACAATTGTAAGAAATCATTTTTTTTTCTATTATATTCGTTGACATTCGATTTCTTCGAAAATAACTTACATATTTGCAAAACCTGATTAAAAAAAAACATAAACAAGGAATCGAGTATATATAAATTGCACTATAACTAACAAATATTCAAAATTTTACCGGTCTTTTAAAATTTAAATATCAGTCAGAATTCGATAGCATTAGGTAAATAATTTTATGACACAATATTTGAACTGAAGTATTTTTCAGGTACTTCCGATAAAAGTTAAATAGAAGTAATATAATTATTCAAAAAAAAAACCAATAAAGGTAATGAATTGCAGTAAAATTCATTTTTTGCCTTATTTTGATTTTGCCTCGGATTTATTATATTCATTACCTTCAACTCTTCACCAATTACTATTCCTGACCATTACAATTTTTTTTCTGTTCAGGAATTTGAAAATAACTTCTATTATATTTTGTATATGAAAGGAATACAGAAATAATGTAAGATTTGATTATAAGATCAACTGGCCACTTAAATTTAAGACAAGTTTGCAATCATAACAACATCATAACAACTTATAACAAATAACCACAAATCATAAAAAAACAAAATTGACTAAGATATATTATGACACCCGAGATGAAATGCCATGAGTTTAAACAAAAATACGAAATTAAACTGGGATATTGTAGGAGAAAAATATCAGTTCGCTGTTTATACAAAATTTTCAAACAACAACTAGAAATTTGTCATGCAGTGTATTTCAGTGGAATAAATAATTCTCACATAATGGCAAGTAAGATAAAATCTCATTTCGAGGATGTATAACTATTGTTATATATACATATGGTACAGTTTTCCAATAAAATATGTATAAGTGGTCTAATAATACACAATAATGCTAATTTTAAATTTAACATTTTTCATTTGATTCGATATAAAAAGGAACATTTTTTTTTTGTTTTGATGGAGCCACACTTGGTTGATTCTACGATTAGTCTTATTCTGTCTTCACCCCAATCAAAAATTAAGTAAATCACATAATTTCAGCCATGTCAAAGTTATTTTTCAATGTTATAATTAGATAGGTAAGTTGTTGCGTCAAATATTAAGATGATAAACATAGATGCCAATAAAGTTGATTATCTCGAAATGCAAATTCTCGTATAGCTTATCTTTAAAGAATAAAAATATTGCTAACACTTGAATTTTTCTCTCGAGCGAAAAGACTCGAAATCTTTGGTTTATTTTCTGATGCACAAGAATGTTTCTCAGCGTCAATAATTTAATCCTTTGATAAATGTTGAAAATATGTGATTCTCTGATTTCCTGACCCGTTGTTTTGATATGTGACGCTTGAGTTAACTTTGCTCAGAATGTGTCCATTTAAGGTCATGATTTTTTGGCACTTATTGCGCAATGGCAAATTCCACCTACGTATGAAGAAAAAGTTGACTAGTGCACCTAGTATAGCTTCAAGTATCACATATACGGCCAAGAGAAACTACTACCGGACAAAAGCATGTCTCTGATGAGTGTTTCAATTGGTGTCTTTCCTACAAGTCTAACAAAAAACAATTGTTCGATTACTGCAGAACTAACTGTCCTCAGACTTGGCAGTCTCAACAGCAACTTTCCGAATCTGGTGGGCTGATTTGGGTACTGAGATCTGCAGTATTCTTCCAGGGCACATTGGGACTTCTCTTGAATGGACTCTATGTGAGCAACATCGCTAAGGCCACAGGCATCTGAAAACAAAAACATAAATATGATGAAAACAACAAATACAAATTATTATTTGAGTATTTTGAGCTGAAACAAATTAACCTGGCAAAAAACTTTAGACATGAAAATATTAAGGTTTCAAACGAATGTACAACGAAAAACTTGAGCTTTAGCTAAGTCCAAAGTTTTTTCCTAAGGTTTGCATCATACAGGATGGCCGATATAAAATAATCCAGCCGAATGTAGGTCAATGTTTCTTTAGGGGGACAATTTTTTTCTAAGTTCTTCATCATACAGGGTAGCCCCATAAAAATATCTGGTCATTGTAAATTCGTGAGTATATTAGGCCAATTGAAAAATCCCCGGTCTGATGCACAGATGGCAGTGCCAGTATTAAATCCATATGATTTCTAGTTAGTACCAACCTTCAAACGATACGTGTCAAAATTTGACAGCATTCCGATCATTAGTTTGTGAGATATTGCGTTGTGAATGAAGCTACTTTTTTTATTTGGAAAAAGATGAAAAAAAGAGAATAATTTCGTGTGTTGATAAAATATTGCTTTCTGAAAATACAGTTGAAGCTAAGTTTCAACGTGGTGAAATGAGCACCGATGACGGAGAACACAGTGGACGCCCAAAAGAAGTTGTCACCGACGAGAAAATCAAAAAAGTTCACAAAATAATTTTGAATGACCGTAAAGTGTAGTTGATAGAGATAGCAGACATTGTGAAGATATCATCTGAACGTGGACATCATATCATTCACGAATATTTGTACATGAGAAAGCTGTGTGCAAAATAGGTGCCACTCGAGCTCACAATCAATTGAAAGCAACTACGTGTTAGTGATTCTGAGCAGTGTTTGAAACTGTTTAATTGCAATAAACCTAAATTTTTGCGTCGATATGTGACAATGGATGAAACGTGGCTCCATAATTCCACTCCGGAGTCCAATGACAGGCAGCTGAGTGGAGTGCACACGATGAATCCAAAGCATGGAAAAACACAACAGTCAGCTGGCAAGGTTATGGCATCAGTATTCGGGATGCGCAAGGTATAATATTCATTGATTACCTCCAAAAGGGGCAGACCATCAACAGCGATTATTATATAGCGTTATTGGATCGTTTAAAGGATGAAATCGTTAAAAAACGGCCCCATTTGAAGAAAAAAAAGGTGTTGTTTCATTAAGACAATGCGCCGTGTCACAAATCAATGAAAACAATAGCAAAATTGCTTGAATTGGGCTTCGAATTGCTTCTGCATCCACCGTATTCGCCAGATCTGGCCCCCAGCGACTTTTTCCTGTTCCCAGACCTCGCTGGAATGGAAGAATGCTCTCTGGAAGGAAATTTAGTGCCAATGAAGTAATCGCCGAAACTGAGGCCTATTTTGAAGCGTAAGACAAATGTGTTTTACTATGGTAGACCGGAGACTTTTCAATTGGCCTCTTTTGATCACAACATTCTTAAGAATCTTAAATGATTAATGAATATAAACGCCAAATGCATTTTTTTAAGCATATTTATATATAGGAATGCAAAATCCTTCAGAATTATGTGTTGCTGACCCCTATTGCCATCTTGAGGGGAAATATTTTGTAAGTTGCGTAGTTTTTCCTTAGTGAATATAAGACTAGGACTGAGTGATAGAAAATCTTATGTGTATTGCGAAGTTACCGAGATATTATCGTAGGTAATTGCACAAGTGCATCAAAATTACCGATAATTTTGCATGACAGCGTGTTGTCATAAAAACTGCATGAGTTCATTTTCATTTTTGGAGAAAGAGCCCGACACCGAAGGTGGAGGGCTCTTTCTCCAAAAATGAAAATGACCGAATGCAGTTTTTCAAAGAAAACACGCTGGAATGCGAAATTATCCGGTCATTTTGATGCACGAGTGTAATTCGGAGGAATATTTCCCGAATGAACTGTTACATTACTTGTCAAACTGATGTAGAATGGAATTGCCATAGATTCGAACTGTGTAAGATGCATAGAAACTATGCATCTATGAACAGAACAATTATCGCAGTGCAGTTTCGCTTCCTACAATGCAATTATCGCTGTAATTTTCGATAATTGTTCTCCAGATACATAGAATTCTTGACAGGAGGGAAATATTCTGCTAAATTTTGATTCCTTGACTTTCAACCTTCATTCATGGATAGTGTTGTCTAGTTATCTTTTATAGTTTTCGAGTAAAGGATTTTTTATTCGATTTTTGATTTCCATTCCAAAACGTAAACTGTGAAAATTTCCGGGATGATCAAATAATTTTTTAAGGATTCAAAAGTTTTATGAACTTATGATTCTCCAGTTCACGCAGGAAAGTTTCAGTGAATCAAAATAGTTCGAATCGAACATTATCGACTTTCGTAATCGGTGTTATTGGCAATGATAATTATTTTAAAGATCAAAACGTATGGAAAAGTTATGGGTACAAACGTTCATATCTCATGAGAGAGCCGAGAGTTTTGATCGATCGTTCTCAATCAAAACAGATATTTTTCAAGGCGAAATCTCACAGCTTTATCTGCTTCGTTAATCAAATTCATTAAAGTTCTTCATACTAGGCAGATATGATGAAATATTATTTCTTTATCTCTTTTGGGGTCGCTGAGGCCATCGTTTCGAAACAATCCACAATCTATATCCGTGAAATTATTAAGTCCATAGAATAAGTCGTTCTCGGGAACGTAGAAAAAAAAATAAATGGGGGAGAGTGATGAAATTCGATATACGGTGTCAGGCAGTAGTGTTTCCTAAAAAAGGCATAAATTATAAGGAGATAATCTTATCTTGGCATAAAGCAATAACAGCGTCCGTATCAAACTACCAACTCCACAAGATACCAGTTGAGGGCTCAGTGGCGTAGAAAAAACAGAAAACTACCCAAAATGTGACCTATCAAGCTTTCGTGGTCACCCAAAATTTTCTCTCCATTATTTTGGAGATTTTGGAATGAACTAACGTAATAGACAAGATGAAAATATTAAAGAATCCAAAGTGATGCTGATACGATATTTTTTGTCAAATTTTTAACTTTGGATTTTCGAGAGACGAACTGTGACTTAAAAGCAAACGTGATACTTATCATCTACTTTTCTAACGCTCGTTTCCCGAACATACATCATTTCGTCAAGATTAGGGATTCATCAAGCCAAGTATAGCTTGACATTTTAACCAACTACTTGATTTGAAAATCAAGCTCGTGAAAAATTACATTTTGGTAGTTTCAGAAGAAGCTTTCCAAACTTGGCCAAAATGGCCAAGGATTTTTATCAACGCCATCATATTCAGCTCCTGTTGAAAGACAATTTTCCAGAGCTGCTCTTACAGTTACAAAAACCCGCAATAGATTAGGCGACAAATCTATAGGATGTTTCATGTGTCTTAGATCCTGGATGGAAAATTATGAAATCAAGCAAAGCTGGAGGTTTCTCCAACTATATTTTTTTATAATTTTTTATTTTGTCATGATTTATAGTGATATAATTCATGTTTATAGTTCAAAAAAGTTCATATTACTGAGATTAGAATCTTTCTCTTGAAGGGACAACCATAATTCTCATAAGGTTTAACTTTGAAATGAACTGAACGATTTAAAAGTGAATTTTGTTACAAATACATAAAATACTGAGCATCTCTATCATAAGAGCATGTTTTCATGTTCATTACTTGATCGAATTTAACCTTAAATTATAAATGAAATCAGTGTCCAAAAATTTGTTCTAGATAACTTCTACTAAGATATTTATTATTTGTAGGAATGTGTTTTTCTTGATATTATATCAATCAATTATTTTGGGAAAAATATCGTGAAATGAGAATATTATATTGCCAGTAATCTAGCTCCACAAGGAGGAATGTATCAATGTACTGTTTTTGCTCTTTTTGCAGTTTCTACCAGTCCGATATTTTAATTTTTCAATGGTCGCTCCCTCAAAGCGTTAATCTTTATTATTATTGTGACGTTGAGATTAAAAATTGACAAAACAGAAATGAGAAAAACTTTAGTTAGAAAATGAGCGCTAGGAATTCATGGCTTGGCTTGATATGCAAGCTACTTGACTCAAGCTCAAGTAGCTTGAGCTTGACTTGAAATCAACTCAAGTTCAAGTCAAGTAGTAGTTTTTCACTGTCAAGTCAAGTATTTATTCATTAAGTACTTGTCTTAAAATTGAAAAACTACTACTTGACCTGAACTTGAGTTGATTTCAAGTCAAGCTCAAGCTACTTGAGCTTGTGCCAAGAAATAATCCTGTTGTAATATTCGCTATCAGTTCACATTGTGTGAAGAATTAAATTCGAGTAATGATAATTTTTATCGATCAGGTGTTGGAGTGTCAGAATCGATGGTATTAGAGGGGGGTGGCCCCGCCACTGGGGTGGTCCTCATCCCGCTCCTTTCAGCGTGGTGAACCCACGACCCTGGTCCTATATCTTCTGCAGGTCTCAGTCTCAAGTAATGCCTGATTGATTCGGACTAGTTTTTTCGATTCTTTTACCGAAGTGCAGATAAATCACAATGAAATACTGCTCGGGGTGGCCAGGGGTGCATAACAAAGTAGCTCCCGACTTTTGCAGATCTGATTTTTGGCAAGGATGGGGGCCCCACTTTTTGTCCGGGACTCAAATTATATTTGATATCGCTTTCGAATTCTCACTCCATTAAAACTCGCTTATTTTGAATTGTAAAGTATTATTTAAATATTAATAAATCCGTCGGCACTTGAATGCCACATAACAAACTTGCGAATTTGCATTTCCGAGTGGCGTCAGATATAAATACGTGACCGACAAAAACTTTCTCTTCGTTTCTGTTTCTTCGATTTGGAAGGCCCGACAATTGGCACTGATTTTGCGTCCACCCTCAGCGCTGATCTCTCCTGCTGCCTCATCCATTTTTCTTTTATTCTATCGAGCGTTGAGGGTGAACTTCAAATAAGCCTATGAAACTTCAAGGGCTCAGCGTTTCACTCCTGCAAAGAGTGAATTATATTCTATATTTTCATCGTAACTTTCACAATCAATTGCGCGGGAAATAGGGTTGTTTTCCCCTTTCAAATAAATGCATAAATTTATTCTGGAAGAGGAATCGACTAATCGACAGGTTGTTGGAAAACGGGGACGTGAAATCGGTAGCTTCTGATCACTGCGTCAACTGGACCGTTTGTTTCTCAAAAATTCGAGCATATTCGGCAACATAGTCACAATCAGGAGTGACACATATATTCCAATGTTCCTCTTACCTTTCAATACCATTTCACTTCTTCATTAGAGCCGAATTTAAAATCAGTAAAGCAGCCTAAAAAACAATTATTAAGCCATTGTCAACTGCGTCAGTTTAAGGCCACTAGGGACTCACGGTTTGGCTTGATTTTCGAACTACTTGGCTTGAGCTTGACTTGATTTCAAGTCAAGTAGTAGTTTTTCAATTTAAAGTCAAGTCAAGTATTTATTTATCAAGTAGTTGAATCATATCAAGCTACCTGATTTTTAGCAGTTTTATTGTATAGTATCACATCAACAAAAAAATGATGTAATGAGAAGGAACCTTGTAAAAAACACTTCTTTTCATTAAACTTTTTGTATGAAAGAACCGAAAAAATCAATATTTGAAAACGAAATTAAATCACTATAAATCATAACAAAATCAAAAAAAATAACAAACTAAAGTTTCTTAATATTGAGGAACCTCTAGGCTTTGTTTGATTTCATAATTTTCCATCCAGGATCTAAGACACATGAGGCATCTTATAGATTTGTCGCCTAACCTATTGTTAGTTTTTGTAACTGTAAGAGCTCTGGAAAATTGTTTTTCAACAGGAGCTGAAGATGCTGTCGTTGTTAAAAAATCCTTGGCCATTTTGGCCTAGTTTGGAGAGATATTTCTGAAACTACCATAATCCACCAATAGAGTTCATAGAAATGTGAGAAAACTACTAATAAAGTCATACTGGCGAATGCTTCAGTCTCTCGGTGCTCGAGGAATCCTCTTATTTAGTTTAAGCGCGCACGAGATTGCAGAAATATATGCCGTGCGATGCGTGCATATCAAGCTCAAGTAATATCAAGTAGCTTGATATCAATTCAAGCAATAAATATCTAAAATCAAGTCAAGTCAAGCTCAAGTATGTAATTCTTCCGAGCTTGATTTTCAAGTCAAGTTGTTGGTTAAAATGTCAAGCTACTTGGCTTGATGAATCCCTAGTGGCAACGAATCTATTGGGTAATTTTTTCCTATATTCTTTTTCGAAATTGCTTGATTCTAGCTTTGCGATCAAAATTCTGCAGCAGGCCTCAAATTGTCACCCAAATGCCAATTTTCATCTCGATCGAATCTGGAGTTTTGAAATTACCGAAAAAATAAATTTAGCACAGTCATATTTACGGAACCCCTAGTCGGATTTCGCCCAAAAATGAAGTATAACTACGGTTTTTAAGATCCGAACCTGCCCTGAAAATTTCAAGTATCTAGGATCTTCCTTTCGAAAGTTATCGTGTATTTGCTGACTGATTCTTTATAAGTGAGTCGAAACTTATCGTTTGAGACATTCATGTCCAAAAAATCCCAGACACTTTATGTACTAGTAAAATTTCGAATTCTGCATTGAAAACATGATTTTCTTCTGCTGGTTCGAATATGTTGAATAGGTCATGAATTCGACGTCTTAGGACCACCTGTGTCTTCGGTATGTGAGCATTCATTGAGCGCATTAGTCTAGAAATTATAATGTCCCGAATCTGAGACGAAGGAGATGAAACAACTGCTGCCAATTATTATTAATTCAATAGCTTGTCATAGTCATGCCGTCATCCAAACACGCTATGCAAATTTTCAGTCGTCAATTCTATATAGCAATCGGGACAATTAAAACTTCTCAATATAAAGCATTTTACGTTGCAGACAGAAACTTAATGAAAGGGTTCCGAGTTTCCGACTTATCCTTTCGATTGTTCTTTGTCAACTTCACCACGCCTTAATTCGAAAGATTGCGACATCAAATACTAATTCCATTTTGCAATTGGTAATTCATGCTGCGCCACTTGGAACTTATACTTTACCCTGAATTTTACGATTCTAGCTGAAAACTCGTAGAAGCATCCAACTGATCTATACGTTCGAAACTTCTTGAGTAGCATCCGGTGCCTCTCTGCTGGAATTGATCAATTTCGAGGATTTTTTTGCATTGAAAAAATTGAAAGGTGACATCCGAAGTAGGGAGTCATCAAGCCAAGTAGCTTGACATTTTAATCAAGCTCGTGAAAAATTTCATACTTAAGCTTGACTTGATTTAGATATTTATTGCTTGACTTGATATCAAGCTACTTGATATTACTTGAGCTTGATATACACGCGTCGCACGGCATATATTTCTGCAATCTCGTGCGCGCTTAGACTAAATAAGGGTATTCCTCATGAGCCGAGAGAACGAAGCATTCGCCAGAGTGAAGTTATTAGTAGTTTTCTCACATTTCTATGAAATCTATTGATAGATTTTGGTAGTTTCAGAAATATCTTTCCAAACTTGGCCAAAATGGCCAAGGATTTTTTTATCAACGCCAGCATCTTCAACTCCTGTTGATAATTTTCCAGAGGTGCTCTTACAGTTACAAAAACCCGCAATAGGTTAGGCGACGAATCTATAAGATGCCTCATGTGTCTTAGACCCTGGATGGAAAATTATAAAATCAAACAAAGCCTGGAGGTTTGTCAATATTAAAAAACTTTATTTTTTAGTTGGGTATGATTTATAGTGATTCAACTTATGTTTCTATTTCAAAAAAGGTGATATTTTCGGTTCTTTTATAGAAAAAGTTGAATGAATAAAAGTGTTTTTTGCAAGGTTCCTTCTCATTTCATCATTTTTTTATTGATGTGACACTATCAAATAAACCTGTTAAAAATCAAGTAGCTTGATATGATTCAAGTACTTGATAAATAAATTTAACTTGACTTGAGATTGAAAACTACTAGCTCAAGCCAAGTAGCTTGAAAATCAAGCCAAGCCGTGAATCCCTAAACCCTCGAACTTAACATTTTTAATTGTTGTCAAAAACTATAACAGTTGAGGCTCTTAAAACCATTTGGGAACACAGAGACAAGAAACTAGAGTTGATCAGAATGATCTGAAATATACTTTAAAGCTTCCTTCTGCGATAGACTTGGAAGCAATGCAAAAAAAAATTTAGCTTTTCTTCAAGATAATCCAATCTCATGGAACAATAACCATGAAGGGATTAATTATTTTTTTCGAGAAATGTTGATACAGACATAATTTCACCAACTTAGTGTTATTTCTGGTGTAACCTTCCGCTGAGTAATCCGGAATGTTCAAAATAATATATCTACCTTGATGCGCTTGCTCTTCGTGCTTCTTATAATAGACGTAATTACCATTGAAGGAATTGGACGTATTGCAAAAAATAACCTATTAACATAGCTATTCTACAGTTAATTACTTTCTGCGATTAAAAATAGAATCGAAATGGTCGTTTGTATTCGATACGTCAACGTCTGAAAGCGGCTTTCAATTTAGAATTGTCTCAAATTCTAACATAAATCGAAATTCGAAACCGAGAGTTACTTAAGATGAGTCTCAATAATTCCTGTGTGCTTTCTTTACGCGTCATCAGAGGAGGAACAATGCAGTGAATGAAATTTTATGGATTTTCGTAACTTGAAACCCTACAACAGTTCCATACACAAACCGGGACTTGGAAAAATTATGACAAGAAATTCCTCGTAATCCTATAAACTCCAAACCTAAATTTGTACTATCTTCTCTTCATGGTTTATCAAACGTTCAAAATAAAAATGATCACCTTTGAAATTTTCACAGTTTACGTGTTGAAAAGTATACCCAATTTAACCTAACATTATTATTTTCATAATTTCTGCGTGGAAAAAAGATGATTAAGATTCTAGAGATGAAATTATGAATGAATGGAAGATGCAGTTTTTTTTAAGTTGGAGTAAACAGTAATAATTCGATTGGGGGTTCTAAATTCATATACTTAATGTAAATATTAAGATTTTTCTTCGATACAATGTTTGTTAAAAATAAATAAGTTGCTGAGAGTCTGTTGGATTGTATACAATCAGCATCCCATAACGTTGAAAGTAGAGCCAGTAAACAGAATGGAAAGGGGTCCATAATTAAGACATCAGGTGCGGTAAAATTTAAATAAAGACCCCCCCCCTCTAGATTTTTAGTTCTAAAACTTCGGATCTGTAGTTCCAGATGTGGAATTTTTGGGGAATGACGAAAAAACGAAACGCCTGTTAAGAAATAAATGGTGCTGGGTGTTGCAGATGAATCTAGGTCGTAGGTGCCCATTTAGCATCACGATCGAGACCATGAATGGGCCAAAGAATGTGATTATGTAGAAATAGCCGAAAAATGAGATCTCCGCCCCTTTGGGCCACACAAAGGATAAATGATAATATCCAGATGTTCAGCTTTTCACGAAATTCGTACAGATTGTGGCTTTGGACACGGGCCGTCACTTATATTGTGTGAAAATCACTTTATTACATCTTATTGGACTTTGTCACGCCTTCCATGGTCTAACGCAGATGATTTCTAGAAAAAATTCACATCAATTCGGAAATTAACTCCAAACACTATTTATTTCCACTTTTTTATTATTTAAATAACAATTGTTTCACTACACAGAAGCTTCTTCAGATCTCTTATTATATTATTATACATAATTAGTAATTAATTGAACGGAATGTGTATGAGATATGAAATTTTCAGGATAGGTCAGGATTCGAATATATCTTAGTTAAGTTCGTTGATAGATAAAATCTGTTTGATGGTTCTAGAGTTAAAGAGCTATGAAATTAAGTTTTCTCAATGATTGAAAAATTCATACCAAATATCAATATCTTGGAATCTACCCGTTAGATTTCACTGAAATTTTGTGTGTGGATGTATTCAGAATATCAAATACAAGTTATTTTAATTTCCTCTATTCTATTATGTAAATATCAATAACAGTAGCTTCATCAGAATTCTTATATTTTGAATAACTGTTATTAAAAATGTAGAAGCTACTGTGTAGCGGAATAATTGTTACTTGCATTTCCATATAGCTACTGTAAATTAATATATAAATTAATTATCACAGGGTAACAAAAAAAAAATTATTTTTGGTGCCTGGGATTTAAGAGCTGATTTAAACTATATGTGGGACGCTTAATCTGTCCACGCAATCCATTTTTCTCAATCAGATCTACTTTTTTAGATACATCAACTTATCTGCCAATGTGGGTTTCATTCAGTAAATTCATTTATGAGGGTTCTAAAATTATTATATATTCATTATAATAGGTACAATGGTTTTTTTTTTTCAGCCTTTAATTGAGTCCATTCCAGGTAAATCTATAAATAGTGGAACCATTGCCTATCAGGTACCTGAACTGGCTCTTTTGAACCCCTAGCTCGGGTAAGTAAGAGAAAAAATCATACTTCCTCCATTACATATAAAGTTGGGCTTAATGAAGCAATTTGTGAAGGCTCTTGATAAGAATGGGTCATGTTTTGCATATATAGGGGTAAAAATGCATCAGTTGAGCACAGAAAAACTCAAAGCAGGGATATTTGACGGCCCACAAATAAGACAATTAATTAAGAATCCTGCCTTCATAAATTCAGTGAATCAAGTTGAACGAGAAGCTTGGACATCATTTGTTGCAGTCGTAGAAAATTTTTTAGGCAAACATAAAGCTCAAAACTATATTGAAATGGTCAACAAGATGCTGAATAGTTTCAAATACTTAGGGTGCAATATGGGTATTAAAATACAATAGAAAATTTAGGAGACATGAGTGAAGAACAAGGTGAAAGATTTCACCAAGATATTAAAGTTATGGAGGACCTCTACCAAGGAAGATGGGACATGCACATGATGGCAGATAACTGCTGGAGTTTAAAAAGGGACTTTTTAAAAAAATATTCAAGAATGTAGCGGAAAAAAAGCTTTCGAAGGGTTGAGTGACTATGTGACTATGTGTTTTTTGTTTGTAAGTACGACATTATATTGTATTTTGTATAACTAAAATAAAAATTTCGTACTTCGTACTTTTGTTTACTACACTTACGGATTTGGGTTAAAATAATGTAACTTATATTTCTCTAAAATTGTATATCTTAAAAATTTGAGCTTTCAGGTTGAAACGAATACGTTATTTGTATTCAGGACCTCAAATTGATATAGAATCAGCTCAAAAAACCTCGACACCAAAACAACTGTTCCCCTGTATTATAACTACGTTTACCAGAAATCTACTATTTGATTGTATTAACGATTTGAAGGTTCATTTGAAATTTATATAAAAAAAGTGAGCGAATGCTCCTGACTTTTCTAATTTTTAAGCCAAGTCTCAAGAAAATTTGCGTTTAAGGATAAAATAATAAAACATAGTGAAAAATTTGCAGTGTGTCCAAATATACTATTGAATAACAGTTACAATAGTTAAAATATTAGAATTCCCAATATTATTGTGGTGCGTGCTTCCAGAAAACAGTTGGATCATAATGTTACGATGCGTGTGAAGCCACGTGCAAACGTTACTATTATAATATGAAGAAATAACCGTAAACATCATTGCGGCGAGATCAATAGAAACTTTTTGGCAATAATAGTGCCATCGTAGGGGCGCAATATGTTGTCTAGAGTTATGACTAATCCCACTTTTTAAGGGGGGGACTCACCCGCGATCTACATAGAGCAAAAATCACGAGGGGTGCCAAGCAATATCGAGTAATGTGTCTATTGTCATTCGAGATATTACTCGCTTAAAGCTGCTGCCACGGAATATGCTTTTTTACCTCAGAGCCCAAAAGGTCACAGGGGGTTAATTGTCGATATTTATCGTCCAAGAGGGACAGCTTATTCTCAAATATACTAAAATATGACCTTTCCTTAAGGTCAAATAGCACTTCGAGCACACGGTTCAGTAAATTCGCGAGATTCCTTGATATGTCACTGCCGAACAGCTTATGCCAAATGGCATAATAAAGCTTCGTACATCAACGCATTGTGGAGTCCTCATAAGTTGCTTCTTATTGAGATTTATTAGGCTCACACGAATGACTATAACTTTTTTCACTTTCATCCGATATCAATGAAACAAAGACTAAATCCTATACCAATTCGAGCTGAATATTTCTGTGAAAACCTCAAGAATATCCGTTCAGTAGTGTCAGGTAAAATAATGTACAAAGACACATACAAGAAATAAATTTTTTTTCAATTTGTCTTAAAAATTTAATTTGTGTTTCGTATGAGAAATGCATGTTCAGAAATTCAGATTATGGAAGGAAATTGATCTATTTTTTCAATTTTCAAATATTGTTAGAAATAAATGTTCTTCTTGCCATGAACTTCACACCCTACGAAAGCTTATATATAAAACCAATATTTCAGTGAAATCTGATTGATAGATTCTGAGAAGTCGAAATTTCACAAAAATCCTCACGAAATTTGTATGAACATGGTTATCACTATTTTGAAAACGATTTTGAATTTCAATTCTATCGAATTGGTAATTTTATTATTCATTGAGAAAACATAAGTTCACATGGGAATCATACTAGGATTCTGACTATCAACAAACTTAACTGAGATATTCGGACCCTGAATCTAATTTCTAATTTTGAGCTTGAGCATATTCTGCTTGATAAAATTCCTGCCAAATTAGTCTGTAAGTTTCGAAATTTTGAATTCTATTGAATTACTCTTCAGAGTCAGAACACATTTATATCATTTTCAACTCTGAATTCTATAGACAAGCTAGGTAGGTATCAATTATCTCATTTGTCACAGTTGACAGATACAACACATGATTGATTTGAACGCTTGTTACCAATTGGCTATACGTATTTTTCGACTGAGTAAAAAGGATTATATCGGATCATAAGTACCACCAATGTATAGGCGAATTCATTGATGCGTACCAATAACTATCGCATATTGTTGAGGTTAATCACCTTAACACCATTAGAAATCTCACGTACTTTCGATTGCTCTATGGGACTCCGGCTATGGACCAGTTCAAATCTTCGAGAATAAGCGGAGAGTTCGCCGAGGTATTCTTCACACATACGTCACACATATTTTTGTTGTGATAGGTTTAATTTTTTATAATGTTCCCAAATTGGAGGTACAAACAAAAATGACAGTTTCTTTGAGTCATTTTGAGCAAAAAAGTCCTGTAAACATGGGTCCCCCAAGGCTTTGTTTTCGAAATACAGGGTGTTAAAATTCGATGTTTTTTCAAGTTTTTCTCATAGCACCTTCCCTTCACAAGATAGTCAACTTTGGCATGGATATTTCATTTTGAAATTAAAGTCAATTCTACAAGGTGATATTTTTTCTAGAACAGTGTACGCTTCTTTTCTACAGAATTTTTTTTTTGGAACAACTGGCATTTTGGAAAAATGTAGAAGAAACCTTAGGTCAACAAGTACACGTTTTGGTTTCTTGTAGTTTTGTCGTAACTGCTACCGATTTCGAGGAAAATATTTCAAACAATTCTCTATTAATCCTCAGGAAAATCCAAGTTTTTATAAAGATCCAGTTATACAGGGTTAGAACCATTTAGAGGGCCACTACATGGATATCGAAAATCGTTAGAAAGACAGAGTGGCTTAAATTACAAAAAAATTGCGTTAATTAGGGATGAGTGTGTTGGTGTGAACAGATCAGAAATATCTCCATTGGTTCCCGAGATACGAGTATCTCGAAAAAACTGAAAATCGGATTTTCTTTTTTTCTGTATAACTCATTTGTTTTTGGAGATAACTTTTTAACTTTTGGTTTATAGCCATTATACAATATAGAGATACTAATGGTGTCTTCAGATTTCTTCTGTTTTCCATTGTTTCAGAGACGCGATAGTCAAGTGATAATTTCACATAACAAATCTTCAAATTTGCGTACCTAGACTCGATATTTTTGTAGAGTGTGATACATTGTTGAATGCGTAATTTTTTTCCCCATCACCTCATAAGAAAAACCAATATGGGCGTTCATAAGAAAAAAATTGAGTATCGCGTGTCTGAAACAATGAAAAACAGAAAAAAATCTGACCACACCATTAGAATCTCTATATTGGATAATGACTACAACCCGAATTTCGTGAAGTTATCTCTAGAAACAGATGAGTTATGCAGAAAAAAAGAAAATCTCGATTTTTCAGTTTTTTCGAGATATCTTGGGAACCATTGGAGATATTTTAGATCTGCTAACACCAACGCACTAATCCCTAAGTAACGCACCTTTTTTGTATTTTAAGTCACCTTGTATCTCTAACGGTTTTAGATATCCCTGTAGTGCTCCTCTAAATAGTTCTAACCCTGTATATAAGCTGTGATGAATAAATGAAATACAAGATTTTGCTACTTGTTGACCCAATGTGTGGAGATGATTGATAAAGATTTGATGAACTGATATAATCATCACAAAAAAGTAAGACTACAGAAAACACCTTATATCTCGAAAACAAAGTGTTTGTGGGCTAATGTTCATGCAATAATTTTTTTAATTATACAAGGAGTTTCATTGTACCTCCAATTTGAAAACACCATGTATATCACTTTGAAGGTCAATCGTTATAACGGTTTGGACGATATGAAATTTCGCAAACAATCAAGCAAAAAAGTCTTTGGTCTAACGTCAGTGCTTTTTTTTAGAGATACTTTTTTAGAACCGCAAGTTAGACTTCACCTACGATTTTTTTTTAAATTCTTTTTTCTGTTCAAATTCAGTTTCTATTATAATCAGCACAAAATACTTCAAGTTTTAGAGTACTTCTCCCAAACATTTTCCTCCAAGAGAAAACTAACAAAATCTATAAAGATAGGAGTGAACCTCAATCGCATATTATCCAAACAAGGTGTCGATCCTTCATTCCTTCAAGAACTTCCTTACAACTGACCTTCATAACTGCATCATCCATATTCATAAACAACATCAGTTTTGTGGTTTTCACCCACGATTTCGAGATCCGCAATTTCCATCTCCGCGCTCTCTCGTTGAATTCCTTACACTGGTACACCTGATCTGAAAGTTGGTACCTCTGACCCCGTGTCGAGCGCACTCGAGATGGTCAACGGCCGCAACCAGGCATATCTTCACCGCTCTGCGCGTCCATGTTCGTACAACATAACCTTCAATTATGTTCAGCTCTCATTGTACCCACAACTGACTTGACACAAATTACATGTGCTGCGTTCGGTGGTTCTACGCCTCGATGGGTACCACCGTAGTACCACAAGACCGTAAGCGGTTTTCCACTGAAAGAAAACACACACGGAATATATAATGGGAAGCAGATATCGTCTGCCGCCCGTACCTGAAGATGGCCCTCGTGATAACCGAAATCTTACTCCTACTAGCTCTTTACTCCGTTGGAAATATGAAATTCTTCGTGGACTTGAAGATGGTACGGAATATGAATGAATTATACTTGTACTACATTTTAGGAAATTTTAATAAGCCTTTAGTTACCATATGAGGTGTTCAGTTGGCGAATGTCTAAAAAAAACTACTGAGCGGAATTTTGGGAATACTCAGTTGAGTTTATCGATACATAATTATGTATTGACGTTCACTTAAGCTATGCGTCAATCGAAAATCGAGCATATACTAGACTTCGAAGGGTGCTATCATCTAATACATGTCAATCTTTCAATTTTTTCTGCGTCTGTTCTTCCTCCCTGCCATGAGGAGTTGACATGAATAAAGAACTTCTAGTTGCTCTGTAGGGCATTCGAGCGTCTCCTAAGTAAGTAGGTCATCATTAAATGCAATGTTTACTTCTCGGGTGTGAAAAATTATTCGTTCAAAAAACCTTTTTCTAGATACGTGTCATCTGAGTGTTGACGCTCACTCAGGCAATGCGTCAATTTCCTGATGCCCATGCTCTATTAGACGTTATTATTTGACAATACCAGATTTCAGAAGGCTTTGTAATTTGGTACGCATCAAAGTGCGTCAACTGGCGCATCTCTTATATTTTCGCGTCACTTAAGTAGGTAGGTCATCATTGAATGCAATGTTAACTTCTCATATGAGAAGAATTCTTCATTCAAAAAACCTTTTTTAGATAAGCGTCATCTGAGTGTTGACGCTTACTTAGGCGATGCTTTGCGAAGCGTCAATTACCTGATGTTCACGCTCTATTAGACTCTATCATATGACAATACCAAATTTAGAAAAGATTTGTCATTTTGTGCGCATCGAAGGGCGTCAATTGACGCGTCTCATATTTTCGCGTCACTTAAGTAAGTGGGTCATCATTGAATGCAATGTTAACTTCTCGGATGTAAAAAAATTTGTTAAAAAATCTGTATTTACCTATGCGTCATTTGAGTGTTGGTGCTCACTTGGGCGATGCATTGCGAATCGTATTTTTCTGATATTTGCTCTCTTTCAGACTTTATTATATAACATTACCTGATTTCGAAAGACTGTCAATTGATACGCACCAAAGAGCGTCAACTGACGCGTGTCGTATTTTCGCATCACTTGAATAAGTAGGTCATCATTGAATTCAATGTTATTCTAAACCTTTTTTTAGTTACCCGCCATTTGAGTGTTGACGCTCACTTAAGCGATTCATTGCGAAGCGTCATTGTTCACATATCCGAGCTCTATTAGACACTATTATCAGATTTCGAAAATTTTTGTAATTTGGTAAGCATCAACGTGAATCAACTGACGCATCTCCTGTTTTCGCGTCAACTAAGAGAGCGTCAACCTGAAGTGAGCGGGTCTCCATTATATTCAATGTTAACTTTTCGGTTGAAAAAAACTTTTCGCGATGAGAGTTAAGTGAGAGTCAATTGTTTAGTCACGTCTATTGTCAGTATATTATTCGATGTCGATACAGAAGTCCGTGCTTCTTGGCATATTTTCGACTCTAATCCGATATATAAAGGACAAAACGCAATCTGCAATCAATTAATCGAAACCGCAGTAGAGAGAATCGAATTTAATGGTGGGACCACAAACAGAACCGACGAATGCCATCATTATGGAACACTAACCATAACTCATTATCCCTGTATATTGGACACTGGCCCAGTGTCGTATTTCAAGGGTGGAAGGTGCCCTGGCTGGCCCGAGGGCTCGCCTGTCCGCAGAACAACAGATTATTCACCCTAGCTTTCTCTCGAGGCGACATCCCTAAAAATTAAAAGCCGCAGATTTGCACTATGCTATTACGGGGAGGAAGCCACCCTATCTCGCCGTTCTAGTTTTGTTATCCCGCGAAAAACTGCATGAATCGATACTGGCTACCCTTAGCAATGTTTTTCCTGGTCGGGAGATACACGTTGTGCGTGCTCAGCACGTGCTGTGCACAAACTGGCGTTGATTGAATGTCGCAGATCTGTCTGAAGGGTCATATGACGGAATAATAATCGGATATTTTGTGAGAGACGGGCCCGTGAAGAAGGTACGGGATTGTGACAGATTGGGAACCCTTATTTTTCTTTGATTTCGGCGTCGTTTTTGACAACAGATTTGTCTACAAGATGAGGAAGGGATGGAGATGAACTTTACGAGTTTGCTCATTGAAAAAACTTGAATAAGTGGTGAACACGCTCTGGTGTTCTTATCCCTTACTTGTATGTTGTTTTTATCGATTGGTGCAGTGCCGAATACAGTAAATTACAGAACACTGAAGGCGATTCAATATGTACATTTCTAGTAGATATTTAGTATATAATCGCCTCTGCATATTGCTTCTTTTCAGCCCCAATCAGTGTTTATTGGAATGAAAACTTATTTTTATTCGCTTGCTTGTAAATGTATCATCTGTTCTCTGCGTCACCCTAATTATTAAGTGTACAACTATGATTCCGCCGTTTTGCAATAGAAGGCTGTAGCGGTAAGTGGTAGTCGAAATAAATAGATCGTAGATCTCATACAAAAAGGTTAGGTATTTGTAAATATAACGCCATCGAAATATTAGTCGATTTGTATCTGCATCTTAAAGTTATTCTCGGTTGAACATGTCAGCTTACGAGGCAAATTCTCGTCATTTGTGGAAGGTTTTAATTTTCTGCTTCAATATGATTATCTACGAATCTGCGACTGAGGCTCATCGAATGCTCTCAAATACATATGGCGAGGCCACTATTAGTGAAAGAACGTGCCGAAAGTTGTTTCACGCTTCAAGAACGGTGATTTTGACGTCGAAGACCAGGTGGACGAGGGAAGGTTTTCGAAAATGCAGAACTGGAGGCATTACTTGATCAAGACTTGTGTCAAACGCAACAAGAATTGTCAGAATCATCGGAAGTAACGCAACAAGCCATTTCAAAACGCCTGAAAGTCATCGGAATGAATCAAAAATAAGGAAATTGGGTGCCGTACGAGTTGAAGCCGAGATATGTTGAACGGCTGCTTGCAAGGCAAAGACAGAAGGGATTCTTGAATCGCATTGTGACTGGAGACAAAAAATGGGGTCATTAAGATAATCCCAAGTGCTGAAAATCATGGGGATATCCCGTCCATGCTCCCACGTCGACGGCCAAACCGAATATTCACGGTTCCGAGGTCATTTGGTGGAACCAGCTCAGTGAAGTGTATTAAAAGTTGTTAGAACACAGGGGATCGTTATCGAACGCAATTATTGCGTTTGAGCCGAGTATTGAAAGACCAATAGCCGAAATACAACGAGAGACATGGTAAAATGATTTCACAGCATGAATATGTTCGACCCCATGTTGCGAAAGTGGTCAATGCATACTTGGATACGTTGAAATGAGAAGTCATACCCCATTCGCCATATTCTCTAGACGTTGCTCCCGCGGACTATCGCTTGTTTTGATCAATGGCACATGACCTGGCTGACCAACACTTCCGGTCTTACGAAGAAATAAAAAATTGGATCGATTCGTGGATCGCTTCAAAAGATGACCAGTTTTTTCAACGCGGGATTCGTACGCTACCCGAAAGATAGGAGAAAGTAGTGACCAGCCATGGACAAAACTATGAATCAAATGTAACCAGTTGGTCTCAATAAAGCCTCGAATTTTGGAAAAAAAAACAGCGGAAGCAAAGTTGTACGTCTATGTATTATAAAAAAGATTACTTAAATGAATTGAGTTCTTTCTTTAGAGGGCTCTCGAACTGGAAAAAAATTTGCACAGAAGATTTCGGTTTTCTTTGCAAAATATTGATAGTGTGAGATAAATATTGGGCAATATTCCTGTGTAGTGTGAAGAGTCCACGATATGAGGCGGATGAAGATTTTGGCTTCACTGCCTATTACCGTATGTATTTTATTTTCTCTGAAACGCCTCAAAACTTATTTAAGAAACTCCAGAAGCCAGGACGGATTGAATTTCTTGACTTCAGTGTTAATCTACCTCAGAATTTTATATTTCTGTAATAGTTGTTTAATAACAACATTTATAATAGATTCGAATTTTTTTATGTCTAGGGCCTTGCAAGAAGTAATTTTTTGGAACCTGTAATACGCAGAGCTTTCAACATCCTAATACTAATAAGCATTTCAACATCAACTCTTAAATAAGGAACTTCTTGGAGTTAAATATGCAAAGTTGAAGATTCTAAATTTCACAATTTTGGTCATTCTAATCAATCTATTCGATAAAATCATTTCAGGAACAATTTGCGTTTCCTTATTTTAGCATTAAAAAAATGTTAAACCAGACGGACGTGAAAAGATAATGGTCCATCCATTCCCCGAGAGAAAGATAATTTTCGGTAACATCTAGCAAGCAGAGAGTTAAAATTGAAGATCGGTATGCACATAAGTCCAGAGTAGAGTGCCTTTTGTCGGTAGGCAGGTTAGGTTACGAAAGGTCGTGACTTTGCGGTATGCCCGGGGCCACTAGAGACGCGGGGGGGTACCGCAGGGGCCCCCCTTTGCCCCGTCTTCGCCGGCAGCTGAGCTTGAGCCACTTCGCCGCTACGCTCAGCCCCAGAGGTCAGATCTTGCAGATAAAGCCGCACTCTGGTTGCCTTTACTTACACAATATATTTATACCTTCTCGACCGTACGGGTTGAGATAGTGCCCCCGAAACTAATTCACTGTGCTGATTACCCCCTACTAATCAATTTCAGCACGTATTATGATCTGGGGTTGTAAAGCGGTGATATCATATTCAATACATTTCTCGAGTTACCGTTCGTTTTGGTCCCCGATGGATTTCAAGCGATTTATCGCTTGTACACCTTGTCTTTTATGTTTTTACACGTCTCTGCACATTATAAAGCATTAATGGATTCATCTTAAAATGAGAGTAGGTAGTCTGTTTGCATATGAGTCGTTATCTTAGAAACTACTGAACGAATTTTCTACCTGTTTTCGCAGGTGGATCGGTGTGAGGTATCAAATAACAAATAGCACGTAACAATGACATATCAATTCATATTTTTGTTGATAAAACAAAAACTTCAAAATTATTAATAATGTACTCTAATATTCATATACGAGATTGACATTCAATACATTTCTCGAGTTACCGTTCGTTTTGGTCCCCGATGGATTTCAAGCGATTTATCGCTTGTACACCTTGTCTTTTATGTTTTTACACGTCTGCACATTATAAAGCATTAATGGATTCATCTTAAAATGAGAGTAGGTAGTCTGTTTGCATATGAGTCGTTATCTTAGAAACTACTGAACGAATTTTCTACCTGTTTTCGCAGGTGGATCGATGTGAGGTATCAAATAACAAATAGCACGTAACAATGACATATCAATTCATATTTTTGTTGATAAAACAAAAACTTCAAAATTATTAATAATGTACTCTAATATTCATATACGATTTTGACAGAAGTTTGGTTTTGTTTCGTCGTCCGTTACAACTGTTGGCACAATGAGAAAATCACGTTCAAGTTGAAAGTTAATTATGAAATTTGTTAATTAATTTGGCTGTAGAAATACTGATCGTGCAACATACGATATTCAATTGTTAATTGTTACGTGCTATCTGCCATTTGATACTGGATAAATGAATATTTAGGCTTGGTTTCATTGAAATCAGATCAAAATAAAAAAGAATTGACATTTGAACATTTTCACCTGGTATTTAAAACATGTAATTTTTAGTTAACCTAACCTAACTTAGGTTAGGTTATATCTCGCATATAGAATGCAACCGAAGGAAATAATTTTCGAAATATAGTTTTTTATTGATGTAATAGATTCTTTCCGAACATAAAATTCACGATAGTCCCCAGCACTGAAAATCGTAGGGATATCCCGGCTATGCTTCCAATCGACGGCCAAACCGAATGTTCACGGTTCCAAGGTCATGCTCAGTATTGACTAGCGCGGCGTAGTGTATTATGAGTTGTTAAAACCGACTGAAAAAATCACGAGCAATCTTTATCGAACGCAATTAATGCGTTTGAGCCGAGCATTGAAAGACAAACGGCCGCAATACGATGAGAGTGATTTTACATCATAACAATGCTCGACCCCACGTTGCGAAAGTGGTCAAGACATACTTGGAAACGTTGGAATGGTAAGTCCTACCCCACCCGCCGTATTCTCCAGACGTTGCTCCCTCAGACTATCACTTGTTTTGATCAATGGCACACGTCCTGGCTGATCAGCACTTCTGGTCTTATGAAGAAGTATAAATTGGATCGATTCGTGGATCGCTTCAAAGGATGAACAGTTTTTTCAATGCGGGATTCGTACGCTGCCCAGAAGATGGGAGAAAGTAGTGTCCAGCGATGCACAATACTTTGAATAATGAATGTATTATATAACCAGTTTTTTACAATGAAGCCTCGAATTTCGGAAGAAAGGGCGGAATCAAAGTTGTACGTCTATGTAGTAAGGGAAAATTGTGTTTCTTTTGACCTCAGGAATCTTCGGTTGAAATATATGTAAAAGTCAAAATTTTCATTTTTTGAACCACCGGTAATACTTAAATTTGAGTTGTTTTTTGTGGGTATAAGTGTATTTTTTGTAAAGGAGAGACAATAAATTTGGGAGAATATTCATATTTCGTTTTTTATGAACAATATTCGAACCGAATATGAAAAAAAAAATAGTTTCCACTATAAAAGTGTGATTTTTTTCGAAGATGTCGAATCGTAATTGAACAAACTACGTGAGTAGGCTTTTCATGACATTTCAGTTCTCTAACAAACGGTTACGCAATTTCGCGGTAATATTTATTGTTATTTGTCACACAGCTGGTGTTTTTCAACAATTAAACTTCGCTACATCTGTAATTACTCCGAAGAGAGTTGTAAGTAACACTTGTCCTTAATTGTTCCTGACGATGAGCATTTTATTTCTTTATTCGAAGCCGCGCCCTGTAATTGACTAATTACAGCATCTTCAGCGCCAGGACTTAGGAACGTCATTCTCATCGGAATTTTACAGGGTGGAACGAATCAGTTCTTCACGTTCACGACGGAGATAAGAGGCATTGATCGATGTGTGAAGAGCTGCGTCTAATTTCAACGACAAGCGTTCAATAAAAGACGGGAATTTAATGTTCATTCGATGAATTTTGTACAACAGGCTCAGGGTTTGTCGAAATTGGAAGCGGTCAGTTTTAAAATTTTGTGGGAAAGGACTATTCAAGTTAATTCACCATAACCATAACCATCATAATTGTATCATCAAAATCGAATGAAAATTGTAGAAGTCAAGGCTGCTACAAGAACGTGCAGACACACAGACAGACAGCCAACTGGAGATCAAAAATTTTTAATCCCAAAAGTGATCACAATTTTTCAATTACTTTCAGCAAACTCAAAAGTAATATTTGACCGATGGATGATTTGTTCAGAATCAAATTTTGAAATTCAATATCTTCCAAGCTAGTAGAAGTATAGAAGGTGTACCAAAATTAGTGTAACAATGCGTCACATATTGAAAGATAAAAAATATCTCAATATTTTGTGTTTGACTAGTCGGATTTTGATGAATTTGGGCCATAAAAGTGATATTGAGCTTATTTTATTCGAGAAATATTGTTTCAATAAAAAGTAATTCTGTATGTTTCTAATTCACCGATTCAACATTCTGCCAACTTAACTAGTTACCAGTAACTACTCTTATCAGGTTCATGATTATCAGGAAGATTTTCTCAAATCTCTCCATTTCCTCAATCCGCTTTTCCTCTAACAACCCGAGAGTGGAAAGGTTGAAAATCTTATATTACCGATCATTAGATGATCCCCATTGTTGAACCCTGATTTCCCCTTCTTGGTAATATTAAATCAAAAGACATTAGCATTTATTTCAAGGATTATCACAGTCAGCACTTTCGTAACACTGGATTTCCCTTCACGACAATTCTAGGTAAGACTATTGTCACTTTGTGGAAATTTGGGATAGAAGCGATCAGTTATTCAGAAATTTTACCTAATAGATCGCCAGATTATGGTATTCCTTTTTTTTTGTTGGACCACCAGATTTCTTGTTCTTCTATATTCCACCCTAAGGGATTTTCTTTCTGTGTTGTATTTTTGAATAGTTTCTTATAAATATTCGCATTTCTGATAAAATATTGCTTTTTGAAGGCAAAAAATACCAACAGTTGGAAGAAAATCTTGATTTGATGAAGAGTTTCCGGGGTCTGCACCAGGAAAATCAACCACCATTGATTGGTATGCTAAGTATAAACGTGGTGAAATGAGCACCAAAGACGGCGAACGCAGTGAACGCCCAAAAGAGGCTGTCACCGACGAAAAAATTAAAAAAGTTCATGAGATAATTTTGAATGACTGTAAAGTGAATTTGATCGAGATTGCAGACATTGTGAATATATCATCTGAACGTGTTCATCAAATCATTCACGAATATTTGTACATAAGAAAGCTGTGTGCAAAATGAGTGCCGCGCGAGCTCACAATCGATCAAAAGCAACAACGTGTTCATGATTCTGAGCAGTGTTTGAAGCTGTTTAAGTGCAATAAACCTGAATTTTTGCGTTGATATGTGACAATGGATGACACATGGCTCCATCATTTCACTCCGGAGTCCAATCGACAGTCAGCTGAGTGGACTGCACACGATGAACCGAATCCAAAGCGAGGAAAAACACAGCAGTCAGCTGGTAAGGTTATGGCATCAATATTCTGCGCAAGGTATAATATTCATTGATTACCTCCAAAAGGGCCAGACCATCAACAGCGATTATTATATAGCGTTATTGTATCGTTTCAAGGATAAAATCGTTAAAAAACGGCCCCATTTGAAGGAAAAAAGGTGTTGTTTCATTAAGACAATGCGCCGTGTCACAAATCAATGAAAACAATGGCAAAATTGCATGAATTGGGCTTCGAATTGCTTCTGCATCCACCGTATTCGCCAGATCTGGCCCCCAGCGACTTTTTCCTGTTCTCATACCTCAAAAGAATGCTCCTTGGAAAGAAATTTAGCGCCAATGAAGAAGTAATCGCCGAAACTGTGGCCTATTTTGAAGCGAAAGACAAATCGTACTACAAAAGTGGTATCGAAAAGTTGGAAGATCGCTATAATCGCTGTATCGCCCTCGAAGGCAACTATGTTGAATAATAAAATCGAATTTTGCCAGAAAAATGTTTGGCCTTTTATTCTGCAATAATCCATGAATAATCAATAACAGATGAATAATAATGATCGACCAATTTCAACTCTTCATGTAGGCATTCGTTGAAAAAAATAGTACTGCGTACCTTTCAGGCGTCTATGGTATCTTCAGTCGAGACTGCCCAATCGAAAGTCCGCATCGAAAGATTGGAATAATCTCCAAGTGAAATTGGTTTTTTTTTTGCCGAACGTAATAAATTCAGCCAGCATATACGTACAGTTCGAATTGGCTTTCTGCAACCGAAACTGAGAAATGCAATTTGTCTGAGGCTTCACAGACACCTCGAGCTGATGGTCTAGTCCTAGATGTTACGTGGCTACGAACCAGTATGTTACGATTGCTATAAATCCTTGCTAATAGCTGGGAGTACAATGCCAGTTCGAGTCTCGTGAATCTACCGATACGCCTTTTCAATGTAGCCTGCAAACTGGGACACCTCGCTCAACAAGGCTGAACTCGTTAGAAATTCATCGATAGCCTCCTCTTATCTTTCATCCAGGATCATTCCCGCTCATTTGTTTGTTTATTAATTCGCCGGGATTCAGATAATGCATTAATGAACAGAACATATGTCCTCATCTGCATATATCTACCCAATTAGGTTGTTTATGAATATCCAAGAAGGAGAAGAAGAATATCTTTGATTGTCATCGATTACCCACTTGAATTCCAAATCTGGATCTCATTTCAGCCTATTAGTGCCAATCTCACAATTCCCCTCATTCTACAAGGAATGAAAGCTTGGTGAAAACACATTTCACCATTTGATACTCTTAAATATATTCATTCTTTCAGCCTCCCCGAGTTCTACTTTTGAAGTAGTCACATGTTTGAAACAGTACTTAGCACATTTTGCATTATGAATGTGTACATGGAGTTTCAGCAGAAGTAGAAGGGATTCATGGCTTGACTTGATATTCAAGTACTTGATCCAAGCTCAAGTAGCTTGAGCTTGACTTGAAATTGAAATCAATTCAAGTTTAAGTCAATTAGTAGTTCTTCAATGTCAAGTCAAGTATTTATTTATTAAGTACTTGACTTAACATTGCACAACTACTACTTGACTTGAACTTGAGCTGATTTCAACCCAAGCTACTTGAGCTTGAGCTTGAGTCAAGTAGCTTGAATATCAAGCCAAGCCGTGAATCCCTAAGAAGTAGTACAACTAATTCAGAAATTGGCTAGAGAAACATGAAATATGTTTCTCTGTTTCTAATAAACATTATTCTCATGTTGGAATAGGATGTTTTGAAACCATCTGATTAAACTGAAATGAGCATAAAAACCTATTTTTCTTTATCTACCATCACCCAGGTTGGATAGTTTGTATAAATTGATTAATTTATCTGTGTGTATTTCCTTCACAATATCAAGAATGCCCGTTCTTCTTCCACTGGCATCTAATTCACAGCATCCTATTCAATTTAATCACTGTGTAGACCAGAAAAGAAAAAACTTGATGTAAAGGACAAATGGGGTAGGATAGAGCACAAACGGGGTTCTCGATGGCATGGCATTTATTTCAAAGAGGGCGTTATGAGGTAATTATAGTTGGGAACTGTAGGGCTTCTGGAGCATATAGTTGTCTCATTTTGCTCTCAGCGGCATACCTTCGATGCAAACAATGGAGCTGATATAGCAGCACATCAAACCCCAAAATTATCTTATGGTCAGATCTACGTGTCACGTGGTTTTGCTAATAAAATTACGAAGTAATCAACCTTGGGGCGCTCTTTCTACACCAAAGGATCAACGCTGCAAATCCTGATCAATTTACCCCAATTTATCCTCAGAAATGGGATCATTATCACTGAGAAGATCCCTTTGAGTGGAATAATGATAAACTTCCACAAGTTTTTGATATTTACATAAAAACAAGTGTGGCCATAATGAAACGTAACAAGGTGAATTGGAACTTATCATCCTTCATTTCAATAGGAATTGTGTCATTTTTATCTCAGTAGTCATTAATGATTTGAATATAGGTAGATGGATAACTGTACAGAAAGTCTATTCCTCGATATAATTGATATTCTGGCCGATTTTAAAATTTCTGTTGAACGAAACTACTGATCCAATAAAAAAGTTCTTTTGAAGGTTTATTAGAGACTATAGTTTTTGTGTTGATTAAGTCAAATGAGTTTCAATTTTTGGGTAATTCTGGAGAAGGCCAACTGATTGATCCTTACTACGAGGATATCCTCATAATTTTAGTTGCTTTCTGTCAAATAGATGAGCAGTTTCCTGTGCACCCTTAACTCTAGATGAATGTTGAAAAGAATCGATAACGCTCTTATAATCGTAGCATGAAAGCCTCTTGGGCACGTTATCTAGCAGAGAATAATGGTCCTCTGAGTCCAGTAAGATGGCTACTGCTTCATAAAAAGAGGGGAACGTGTTCATTCAAACAGACTGACGTCGCTACATCAAAAAATTTCATTACCCTCATTCAGTGGTATCTTAATGCCGTTTTACATATAACTATGTTATGAAACTCACCTGTAGTGAAGAGAACTATAGCTTTCAGGCAAGAATATTCTGCTGAATCAACGTGCAAAGCCTTTAGTTTTTCCACTTGTTCCTGCAATAGACGAAAACAATTTGAGATAAAATTTTTTGTGAATCTTAAGTACCATACCTGGAATATCCTAATGTGATCCATAAACTGTACAACCCTGTCGGCACACATAGGGGAGGCATGAAGACCAGCGGCTGCTATCAGGGGCGCCACATGTAGGGGCATCGAACACTGACTGGCATTCAACACAAAAAGTTCCGACCAAACTAATCTCAGTAGAGCAACCTGGTCTGTTACTTGTAAATCAGGAAAGAACGGTATATTACGGGCCCATTCAACCGCGGAGAACAGCAGTCTAGCTGCTAACTCACATATATTGTCGATACCCATAATATTGTTCGCTTGGATGCACTGTCCATACCTACTCGTAGGGTAGGGCTCTGCGCGTAGTAACAACGAAATGTAACTGCTGAGGTATGTGTGATTGCTCAAGGACGTTGTCACCGAGTCCGTAGTGTTCAAGAATTGATTAGAAAGTCCTGGTAGTGATGGCTGCGAAGGCGGTACTCTACCTCGTTGGACAGCTAAAAAAAAAGGATTCCAATTAACGTTTTTCAATAAAAATTCAATTGCGCAGGCGTTAGTGTGTCTCTGCCAACAATTTCACACCTGCCAGCCATGCGCAGTTTCAAAATTATCGAATATGATAATATCGTGGTAAATAACTGTTCGAGGAGTCAGCCTGTATGTTTCGTGAGTTATTGGCTATTTCTGCAGTATACTCGCAACGTGGAAATAGATTGGAGAACAGGTTCTTAGACGGTACACGCGCTACGATCAAC
Organism: Harmonia axyridis; assembly: GCF_914767665.1. Classification (NCBI taxonomy): domain Eukaryota; kingdom Metazoa; phylum Arthropoda; class Insecta; order Coleoptera; family Coccinellidae; genus Harmonia; species Harmonia axyridis. Next base: position 8,762,947 of record NC_059508.1, read on the forward strand.
GGAATGTAGATTTTTGTTTGACATACTTCAAATTGCATTAGGATCGAGATTTTCCATCATGCAAGGTTTGTAGGTTATAAGTTATATGTTCACGCGATGTGCAAATATGGTTTCACCGGAGTAGAAATTATAAAACTGGATTTGGTTAGGAATTCCAACATTGTAATCATACGTGAAGGGCATTTCTAACATATTCTTGCGCAGAGAGTTATCTGTCGAAGGAGGGAAATTTCAAAATCGTAAGACAATCAACCCTCTATAGTTTTTTGCATTGCAGAATAGGGTTTGAAATCGGGTATTTAGATCTTGATTTATCGGTTGAATCAGGTCTTAACCATTCGACGGTCTAAGGTTTTCGGTACAACCCTAATGCCGTTATCTAAAATAACATCATACCCTTATAATTGAGGGGAGGTGTTGAAGGGCATTGTGGCAGGTATTTAAGCCGGACTAAAACTCGAAATGTACGGGATGTTTGAATGTCCTCTCTCTATAAACTTGATCCTTGTGAGGTTCAAGGGGGTGTCGAGTTTTTGAGTTATATCGTTATCTGATAGCATGCTGTTGAATTTGAGATCGTTCAGTATAGCACCCCAGCCACCTTACATCCTTGTCTTGATGAAAAATTCATTATATCTGTCGTATAAAGGAGGTGCTTATATTTGTCCATGAATGCAAAAGGAGTGAACGATACTAACTCACAAGGTACTTATGATTTAAAATCAATAATCACGAAAATATCATTCCTAAAAATTCCAAAAGAAGGTTTAGGGTTCTGATGAATAATTGAAGAAATTTCAGTTAAAGTATTCGATAATCTTCACACAGTTTACATAAAAGAATGTTACTTTATGTTTCAGTTGTGATGTTTTGCACTTCTTGGTTTAGGTGAGAATTTTGATGTAACATGCCAAAGAGACGTCTCATTCTTTCTTCAGAAAAGGGCAGATTATTCATTAGATTAGATCATTCACAGAACCGGAACGACATTCTCAGAAAAAAATCATTTTTCCTTTATCTGTATGTCTACATAAAATTTCAACGGAATGCAATCAATTATTTCCGAGATATTGAACTTTTGAGGAAGAATTCTTTATAAAATTCTAGTGAAAAGGTTTACAAATTTCACAATTGGATCAAATCGCAGTTTTTCCAGTTATCGAAAACATGAACTTAACCTTTACATTTAGACCTCAAACGCACCCAAAAAAATCTATTTCAGTTATACAGGGTTAGAACTATTTAGAGGAGCACTACAGGGATATCAAAAACCGTTAGAAATACAGGATGGCTTGAATTACAAAAAGTTGCGTTATTTATGGAGGAATGTGTAGGTGTGAACAGATCCAAAATATCTCCAATTGCTCCCGAGATATTTTGAAGAAAACTAAAAATCGAGATTTTCTTTTTTTTCTGTATAACTCATGTTTTGTTTTTGAAATTCGGTTTGTAGCCATTATCCAATTCAGAGATTCTGATGATATCTTCAGATTTTTTCTGTTTTCCATTGTTTCAAAGACGCGATAGTCAATTTTTTTTTATTATGGACTTATTCTTATTAGTTCTCCTTATGGGGTGATAAAGAAAAAAATTACGAATTCAACAATTCATCACACTCTTCGAAAATATCTTGTCTAGCTATGCAAATTTGAATTTTTTTTTCATTTTTTTGTCAAATAACTTGTTACTTTGTTCAGTTGTTATATGAAATCATCCTGATATAAGTGGTCCTGTGATAAGCGAAATCCTATTAATTACTCAATCATGCAGATACCAACACTCTATAAAGCGTACAATTGGCAATGTCTGTAGAAATTGTTCTACATAATTAAAAAAAAAACTCAAGCGATGGTTTCACATAACAACTGTCAACAAAATTATTTGACAATTCTGGCTTCTGTTTACTACTTACACTGTACAAAAATATCGAGTCTAGTTACGCAAAGTTGAATTTCCTTTTCATTTTTTTGTTTAAGTAGTAGGCTGGAGGCCAAATTGTCAAATAACTTTGTTGACAGTTGTTATTGTGAAACTATCACTTGATTTTTTTTTTAAATTATGTAGAACAATTTCTACAGACATTGCCAATTGTACGCTATGTAGAGTGTTGGTATCTCCATGATTATGTAGCTAATATGACTTTACTTATTAAACAGGATTCAGGTTTCACACTGAACAAAGTAACAAGTTTTTTTACAATTCTGGACAAAAAATAAGAAAGAAGTTCAAATTTGCATAGCTAGACTCAATATTTTTGTAAAGTGTGATACATTATTGAATTCGAAATTTTTTTCTTCATCACCCCATAAGGAGAACCAATATGGCGTCCATAAGAAAAAAAAATCGCGTTACTGAAATAATTGAAAACAGAAAAAATCTGACGACACCATTAGAACCTCTATATTGAAGGGTACAAACTGCATTTCGTGAAGTAATCTCCAAAAACAAATGAGTTATACAAAAAAAATCTGGATTTTCACTTCTTTCGAGATATCTCAGGAACCATTGGAGATATTTTGGATCTATTTACACCAACACACGCAACTTTTTTGTAATTCAAGCCACCCTGTATATCTAACGGTTTTCGATCTCCCTGTAGTGTCCCTCTAAATAGTTTCAACACTGTATATTGAACAAAAAAAAAATTATAAAACATGAAAATTTGTATTTGTTGTCCGAATACGATATTTCGATCAGATAACGTTTCCTAGTCGATGGCAATAAGGAAATAGAATCCACTCAAGAATTCAGCACTGAAATCGTTCGAAGACGTCGTCCGAACGTGAGGTGGTTTTCAGTAATTGAAACGAGTTCAAAACTGGGATCATAAAGTCTGTTGTTCTTTTTGTGTTGATAGTATCTTATCTCGTGGCGAGTTCAAGACTTCGTTGATTCTTTGATGGTACAGTACGGTGTTGGACGCGTCAGCTTACTGTATGGTTAGAGGGTCAGGGTCAAAAAAGGTCATTTCTCACGATAAACGTTCTCTTCGTAGCAACTAAAGGCTAACTCGGATTTATAACATTCTCTGGTTGTAACACAAAGATCAATCAACCATCGATAATGGCACCTAGTTGGAACATCATTTTATTATGAAGATATTCAAACGATACTACTTTACTTTAACAAAAAATGAGAAAATCACTATCGATAGTATTTGCGAGGTTCAAATTCATGTAATTTTTTCAAGACATTTTTTTGTTTCAATTTACTTATTTAAGTCTTCTAAACACACATCTGAACTCGAAAATTCCTGACCTGTGGCATGTCATAAACACGCAGAATGACACAAAAGCATATAAAAGCAGTAGATGCATGCTTGGAAAGTTCTACTTTCCTCTTTCGATAGAAAAATATCCCCTGAAATTTTTGCTCAGCTTAAAATTTTCCAGTAGATATAATTGTTCAACCAATACGTCGAAAAACTTTCAGAAATTGCAGCAGATGATCCTTGACCCTCTACTGGGTGTCCCAAGTTATCATACACAGGCAATGTCTAGCTTATAATATTTGACAAGATAACAAAAAATAAAAAAAATCTTTGTATAACATCAAAGTACCTTCCCAATGATGTATAAAAAGGTTCTTAAATTTGACAGCCCTGTGGTGGCTACCCCTCACTTTTCATTTTGAAATGGCACCCCCTGTATATTGTCAGCGGAAATTGCGTGTCATTCTATGTGGAATACAACGATACCACATACTTGATATTTTTTATTAATAACAACAAAAGCTTTAACATTTTGTGAAGTATCAATTGCAATCAAAATACCTACTATGCAATTCAAAAAATGAAGAAACATTCAAAGCAAGTTTTTTGTTATAAAAAACAAAAAAATCATTTTCTTATCATATGTGAAGTTTATACAACCATGGGTGGAGGCATTTCATTTTCATAAGGATAATTGAACAACCTAAAAGAAGTCACAACATGCTAATGTTTTTGTTGTTATTACTGAAAAAACACCAAGTACGTGCTATCGTTGTATTCCAAATAGAATGACACGCAATTTTCACTGACAATATACAGGGGGTGCCATTTGAAAATGAAAAGTGAGGGGTAGCTACCACAGGGCTTTCAAATGTAAGAACTTTTTTTATACATCATTGGGGAGGTACTTAGATGTTATTCAAAGCAATTTTCTTGTCAAATAAGCTAGATATTGCCTGTAACTTGGGACACCCGGTATATGCAAATTTGTAAATCTTTTATGGGAACAACACATCTTAGATTTAATCAAGGAATCACCCCGATATATTGGCACCTAATCATGACGAAATGTTTATAAAAATGTTGTAATATTATTTGTATCTCACTGAATCTTCAATGAAAAATATATCCTGTATATATTTTTCATTCAAAGCCCAAAGGCACTGAATAACAATGCACCGAAAGCTATATATTTCGGAACTCGTGCGATCTTGTGGTTGGCAATTTTTGAAGAACAGTTTATACAGGGTGGCCACTTTTTCAATGGAATTGTATTGGTAACTTTTGAACCATAAGAGTTAGAAGGTCGGTCAAATGGAGAAAAAGTTGCATGCGTAGAAGCATTATCAAGCTGTTCAAACAAATCGAGATTATCAGGGCCGGTTATTGAGATATCATAAGAAAAGTAAATTCTGTCATTTTGATTTTTCTTTTTTTCCCACTTTAATTCAAATATTATCAAAAAATGTTACAGGAATTTTTTATTCGACAGTAAATTGTTCTCAATTTGACGTAATCAGATTTCGTATTCAACGTTTCGTGCTCTCTGGGCCACCCTCAACCTCATTTTTTTCAATACGGACCTGTTTATTTTATGACACTTTTCGAAATAACTTTTAACGCTGAATTCAACGATATATCATACAATGTCATTCAAAGTTGATTTTCAGGTGATTTTGACCCTTATCCAAATTTCTTTGGGTCGGATCTGTATTACATTTCGGTACCTTTAGTTTAATTAACAACAAGCAATTCATTTCGATGAGAAAATCAACTTGATCAATCTTGAACTAAATGGAACATATCAGAATCAAATCAAGAAACAAGTAATAATTATTTACATATTTCAATTCTTAATAATTAAACGAATTATCATTTAATGAAAGAAAAATCGAATGATTATTTATTCGAAAGTAAATGAAAATGAATGAAGTAAGTGTTCGAAATGTCCATCATTTTGTAAAATGCACTTAACGGTTCTGGAACCCATACTTCTTATACATTTGCTTATTCCGTCTTCTTGAATACCTTCCAATACATTCTCAATCTTCTCGCGAGAAATCACTATTTTTGGATTTGTCATTTGTTCCAGAATCGAACTTTATTTTGATATCATTACGATATAAGTTTTGAAGGCTTGGTATTAAAATTTAAAATCATTGTATTCGCGTCTCTTGACTATTTTATTAACAGCAGTACAGGTCCGACCCAAAGAAATTTGGATAAGGGTCAAAATCACCTGAAAATCAACTTTGAATGACATTGTATGATATATCGTTGAATTCAGCGTTAAAAGTTAATTCGAAAAGTGTCATAAAATATACAGGTCCGTATTGAAAGAAATGAGGTTGAGGGTGGCCCAGAGAGCACGAAACGTTGGATACGAAATCTGATTACGTCAAATTGAGAACAATTTACTGTCGAATAAAAAATTACTGTAACATTTTTTGATAATATTTGAAATAAAGTGGGAAAAAAAGAAAAATCAAAATGACAGAATTTACTTTTTTTATGATATCTCAATAACCGGCCCTGATAATCTCGATTTGTTTGAACTGCTTGATAATGCTTCTATGCATGCAACTTTTTCTCCATTTGACCGACCTTCTAACTCTCATGGTTTAACAGTTACTAATACAATCCCATTGAAAAAGTGGCCACCCTGTATAAACTGTTCTTCAAAAATTGCCAACCACAAGATCGCACGAGTTCTGAAATATATAGCTTTCGGTGCATTGTTATTCAGTGCCTTTGGGCTTTGGTGTAATCTCGAAAATAAAATTCCATAAATTATTCACACACTCTTGTCGTAAACGATGAAAGGGAAGTTGAATAACTAATCCTAAGTGTCTGTGATCATAGAAGCATTGTCTAGCCGTTGTATCGTTCAATATTAATAGTTTTTTGTTGCAATGCCAAGTGTAAGTCATAAAAAAGAATCTTTGGAGAATCGAACAGCAATCAATGTTAATTCAAACGTCAAGTCTTATATAAATGATGTCGGACAGGCGTGAAGTTTGATTAATGTTTGGCTTGGCTTTTCTGAGACGATCAACCTCTTTAGCAGCTACACCAAGAAAGAAAAAACCGTGGTAAAGTAAAGGGAAGATGGTTATTAAGATGAGTCGTCCAAGTCATTAAAATTTTGTAAAGAAACATTGCATTTATTCATTCGAGAGAATTCAGGGAAGAAATGATCTAGTTCTAGATATAAAATGACGTTCAATCGTTCAAGGGGAAGATCACTGACGTGCCCTTGGAGACTACAAATATCATATGCAGTACCTAATGAAAAAATGAATTCAAGAACTCTCGAACGCTTTTCTCTACATACAAACTCAATCATTCAAAATAACTTCGAATTTTATTGTTGCATTTGCCTAACGATATGAAGAAATATAAAACGATAATTTTAAAGTAAAAAAGTGCTACTAACAAAGGGAATAAACTGAGAATTTGAATGAATGTCTGATAATTGATATAATTACTATTTTGTTCCTGGAAAATATGAGGGATTCTTCATTATTTTGATCGATTCAATTGATCTTAGTTATTATTTCAATATGTACCTAATCAATTTCATTCCTGAGGTGATATCCAAGGAAGTTATTTCTTAGAAACAAATGATACATTATGGATCACCTAGTGACGTTTCGACGTTTATTTGACGTCTTTTCTAAGCTACAAAATAACATTATGAATTATGAGGGAGAGACGACTCTCCCTTTAAATTTTTGTTTACCATGTTAATTTCTACTTACCCTACTTTATTGTGTAATGGATATGTTTTTTATTCAGTGTTTTATTTTGTAGCTTGAAAGAGACGTCAAATAAACGTCGAACCAAACGATGAACCATAATGTGTTATTTGTTCCTTAGAACCAAACTAACTTCTTCGAATATTAGTTTATTATTCTCAGAATAAAGGCCAATTTTTTCTTTATTTTTTAAAACGCTTTTATGGAAAAAAATGCTTTGGAATATTATTCAAGATAGGAGGAAATAATATATGCATCATTGTGTAAATTTTGCAATAAAGTTTACATTAACAGCAGTATAACCTATCTATCAATAGTTTTCTCAGATTGAATTTCCTGATAATAATTTTATAGGGAAATTTCGAAAGAAAAAAAATGAATAATAAATAATTAACGATGATATTGGTGACATCCTTGACCTAATCCTCGATTCTGTCCCACAAAAGCGTGGGTGTATCTGAATATAAATCGATGCCAATAAGTTTTTATAAGCGAAACAAACCCGTTTCAAATTTGGTACGAATGGAGAAAGTATGCAAAATGTGAAGACGAATAAATGAATATCCCAGGACCTGTTTCCTATTCGGATTCGTTGCATATGGCTATACAGTACGGTCGCTTAAAAAGTGGACAAGGAGGTTTTACTCTTGATGCATCGATCAGAACCGAGAAATACAATCGAAAAATTCAATATCTTTAAAACGATGATATTTTTGAAAAACCTTTTTGACAAATCTAAAACTGACTAAAAAACTGAGTTGAAAAATATAGGGTGTCCCATTTAAAAAACACAAAATCACCTCTATATCTCTAAAACGTAATTGAATTCTATGGTATCTTATGAGTGTCATATAAACCATTAAAATTACTGAAAAAAACGTTTTAGAATGTTTTGAATTTATCGATCAGAAACCCAAGATATAGCGAAATATTTGAAGGAGTCATTTTTCAGTAACGCCCTGTAACTCGAAAATCAACTAAGATATGTATGATCTGCTTTCTGACTTTTTATTATTTCGAAAAAAGAAATAGGAGCCCTTGAAGATTTGTTTTCTCCAAGTCTTATAATTCTCGAGATGCTTTCAGAGAGCATCGAATTTGGGACACCCTGTAGATACAGCGATCTGTTTGGTGAACGTGCTATCAAAAGGGCGATTTATTTCATCAAATCTTATTGTATCTGTATATCATTTGGAACTATGCAATTAAGATTTAGAGAATATTCTGATCCTGACAAAATTATTTTCTGAAAATATTTCACTTGATTTGAATACTATGATGAATAAATTTTGAACAAAATTTAGGGGCTGTTTTTTGGATGATTAATTGCTGCCTTTACATATTATAATTGCTGTTTTCTCCTTGAAATTGAAATGAATTCGTATTGTGTCTGTTTCTTACCCTGAAAATTATTCATTGGACCCCCCTGTATAGACATAAACATATGGTATTATCGACGATTCACGAGAAAGAAATTCTCATTTATACGAAATCGGGAAAGAGGATTGATTTGAGAGATTTCAACGACTGAGCAAGCCATGAGCGGATCTTATTTTCTAATATATATTCATGTGTTTTAGTGCAGTTACTTTCACGAGAGGTCACAAAGAGTATGCACGGCGATGTATCAAATATGTTATTCGGTAAATGGATACATAAAACGATGACCCATTCCAAAAAAAAATAATTGCTTTTCTCACTGAGAGTTATTGGCATATCTAAATACGCATTTTGATGAAGTGGTCGAGCCATTCATTTTTAGAAATGAAACCGTGTAGAAAAATTGAAAGTAGTTACCGTGATTTGTTATTCAAATACAAAAAATTTACGACAATGCATGAGGAACCATTGTTTATACAAATTTAATATTCGGTTATCAGTCGACGAATTGTTTTTTTATGAACTATCATTTTCGTTAACAATGTAATGATGCATCACGAAGGTATAGAATGGAATCCAACTGTTTTGAATTTTTCAGTAGCAATAATATTGCTTTATTTGAAAATTGATTTTCATTGAATTTTACAAATTTGTTTGTTTAAAATTGAAAGAACAAAATTTATAAAATATGTACAAATCACCTTTTTCAGCAGAATTCTGAACTTTGTTTTCAAATGTGGTACTGATTTTACTTAAAACAATGTTGTTCTAACCTCTACAGTTGTCTATGAAAGAAAATCTGAAAAACCCAAAATTTCTTTATGATCTCCTTCATATTTTTACAATGTATTTACCACTAATCTTTTTTTATAAGTATCGTGAATTGAGCTACGAATATTTATAAAGAATAGTGAACTAACTGTACATGAAATATTGAAGAATTATTTTATTATTGTTCTAATTTTGATGGGACATGGTTTTGAATTTTCAAGTTTGATTTGAAAAAAATGAATATTTGAGAATCACAAGCAGCCGTTCATTATATTTACATTTTGTTATGAACAGATTTAAAAATTCCCATTGAATTCAAACTATTCTTCAGGGGTTTATTGTAGAATTTAATGTAAGCAGAGACGAAAATAGAGATAATCAGTCTAATGTTCTTTGAATCTGATTTCGAATGAATTTTTTCACTCGTCGTTCTTCAGTTCTGAGTGTTTGTTTTCGTTATTAATTGATATTTCTTAACTCCTTTCTTTTTAAGAGTTTATTTAAGGTTTTTTAATTGAAACTACACCTGTAGATAATGGTAGTAAATACATCGTGAAAAGTCTCATATGTGTCTTATTATGTATGAAACAAGTTTACACGAGCTCGAAAAAATACGTGGACGAGTTTGTTTACTTCAAAAGTATTCATATCAAGTATAGATCGGTTCAATCAAATATATGAACAAAAAAAATGCTCATTCTGGTCAGATTAACAGGGTTGATAATAAAATAAACGTCTCCACCCTTGAGATCCTTACTCGAATTACCTTCAACCTTCCTAGTTTATGTTAGCAATGAATAATTCAGAACGTAAAAAACTACAAGGTGAATATGATACGAAATATGAGAACATTTCCCTGGCTTCCCAATAACAGAACGAAAATATTCAATTACAGAAAATGCAAAAGATTAAGGATTAAAGAAAGAAATAAATCCTTCGTTAGAGACGGTGAGGATAAACAAAGAAGGGCCCCCCTCAAGGCAAGGGGGGAATTACGGTGTGTCCATTTAACAAGAGCGAAGATTACATACACATACTTTCACATGTGGCACGGTCAGGTAGGAAAAGAACAAGTTTTAGGGGTTCGCGAGGACGAGGGATAGGTGACCAATGTCCAGTAGGATTCTATGCTAATGCGATCACGTCCAGGGGACGAATATTCAAATGGGGCTTTCTTCTTCCGTGGGAACGAAAATATTGCAACCTGTATTGCATGGCCGTTACATTTATGCGTGTTTACTTTATGCGATACCGAAAATTCTGACCATTCCATAATTTTAATCTGATACCTAAGCCGATCCTTATTCGCGTTGGAAATCTTTGTAGAATTTGGGACTGTATTCGACCTATGTTTAGGGATTTTTCGGTTGCCAGAAGCGTTGCGAATTTTACGTACCCTATCAATTTTACTACCCTATCTATAGAAGTATTGTTCGGAAACAATGAGAATATCATTTCGATTTCTAGCCTTCGAAAATCTTGGATTAGTTCCTTGAACCGGTTTTTGTGGTGAATTTACGGCTAACGGATTTTTAGTTCGGTATGTCCGAAAGTAGATATTTTATTATTCCAATGTGACCCTTCGCACATCTGACCTATACAAATCATAAAGCAATAAAAACAAAAATTCATGAAGAAATTAGCACGGGCTCTGAGACAAAAGTAACAAAACATTAAAAAAATGAGGAAGGCACTGACGTGAAGTTAGGAGCTTTTGAGCGTTCTTTAATTTATGTCGAGCGTTCAAAACTCCTGACTTTACGATTTTCTACTTGATTTTTTTTTATGATTCTGATAAGCTATCAGCAAAAATTTGTGCAAGAGGCTTGAAATTTTTATTCGAACATTTAATTCCGATGTTTAGGTTCAGGAAAAATTTAAATTATTTTTGCTGTGCGAAAACTGAATGTTATCGATTAACTTTATATACAGATAACATTTCAGTGGAGTACGACTAGGGATTCACGGCTTGGCTTGATTTTCAAGCTATTTGGCTAGAGCTTGACTTGATTTCAAGTCAAGCTTAAGTCAAGTAGTAGTTCTTCAATCTCAAGTCAAGTTAGGTATTCATCATATCAAGCTACTTGTTTCTTAGAAGTTTTATTGTGTAGTGTCACATCAATAATAAAATGATGAAATGAGAAGGAACCTTGCAAAAAAAACGCTTTTATTTATTGAACTTATTGAATAAAATAACCGAAAATATCAACTTTTTCAAAATTAAACATAATTAAATTACTATAAATCATAAGGAATTAAAAAATAAAGTTTCTTGATATTGAGAAACCATCAGGCTTTGTTTGAATTCATATTTTTCCATCCAGGATCTAAGACACATGAGGGGAATAACACGGCGAATGTTGTCTTCCAAATGGTCAAGCGTTTGTGGCTTATCCGCATAGACCAATGACTTCACATAGTCCCACAGAAAGTAGTCTTGCGGTGTTAAATCACAAGATCTTGGAGGCCAATTCACAGGTCCAAAACGTGAAATTAGGCGGTCACCAAACGTGTCTTTCAATAAATCGATTGTGGCACGAGCTGTGTGACATGTTGCGCCGTCTTATTGGAACCACAGCTTCTGGACATCATGGTTGTTCAATTCATGAATGAAAAAGTTAGTAATCATGGCTCTATACCGATCACCATTGACTCTAACGTTCTGGCCATCATCGTTTTTGAAGAAGTACGGACCAATGATTCCACCAGCCCATAAAGCGCACCAAACAGTCAGTTTTTCTGGATGTAACGGTGTTTCTACATACACTTGAGGATTAGCTTCACTCCAAATGCGGCAGTTTTGTTTGTTGACGTAGCCATTCAAGCAGAAGTGCGCTTCATCGCTAAACAAAATAAAATGGACGTAGTGCGCGATACGTATTCCACACAGAACCATTATTTTCGAAATAAAATTGCACTATTTGCAAGCGTTGTTCAGGCGTGGGTCTATTCATGGTGAATTGCCAAACCAAACTGAGAATAAATCACTTGACAGCTGTTAAATCGGTAGCCATCTTGAACAGAAATGCCAACTCAAAGTTATATACCTCGAAAAAAAACACCCGTTATATTCTTCCTCAGCGAGTCGAACCCATTAATTGAAACCATTCTAGCTCCAAAATCAAAGAAATAATGAACCATAGTTCAAAATTGTCAAATTTAGAGCAAGTGAAGGAACCTATGATGAGCTTCATGGGTCCTTTGTGATCCAGGAAAACTCAATAGTCTCAAACACCAAAGTCTTGAACTAAACGTGGCTATTATCCGTGATATCGTTGTAAAGTGGCCAGACCAAAGAGACAACTTGCTATGTATTGTATTTCAGTTTCATTCTGAATTTGGGGCGCCCACACTTTCCGCAACTCCATTTTCCTGTTCCTGAAACAACCTGGGAGATAAGGTAGACGCAACAACGGAAACAGGATTGGCCCGCGTTTTGAAAATCTGAATTTCCTCTCGCGTCGTGTCCGTCATTTTGACCCTCGGTTTGGATAAATGGTTATTTATCTTATTGTTCTACGGGAATGGAAATGGAATGTACTTTTAGGAGTTTGGAATCGATTTTTCAACTGGTAAAAAAAACTTTCATGAATAGTTGTGGTAATTGAACTTGGACTGTTTGGTTGAATTTTTTTCTTATCGAAAATTTTCAAAAATCCGTTCTTCGAAATAATGAATCAAGAGATAACAGGAATAAAATGCAATGAAAATTTATCTTAAAGGTTAAAGGAAATAAATACTATATTTATAGCTAGAAGGTGTCCCAGATTCGATGCTCACTGAAAGCATCTCAAGAACTGAAGAGTGTTTTTTTTAGAGCTATATAACTTTAAATTGCAATAAAACAACGATGGATTATTCGATTGACATGAATTTTATTCATCCGCAAGATAATCTTGTGGCATTACATTTTGAATATGATTTCTGGCATATGACCGCCACGGCTGGCTCGGATGTAGTCCAATCTGGACGTCCAATTTTCGATGACTTTTTCCAACATTTGTGGCCGTATATCGGCAATAACACGGCGAATGTTGTCTTCCAAGGTCAAGGGTTTGTGACTGATCCGCATAGACCAATGACTTTACATAGCCCCACAGAAAGTAGTCTAGCGGTGTTAAATCACAAGATCTTGGAGGCCAATTCACAGGTCCAAAACGTGAAATTAGGCGGTCACCAAACGTGTCTTTCAATAAATCGATTGTGGCACGAGCTGTGTGACATGTTGCGCCGTCTTGTTGGAACCACAGCTCCTGGACATCATGGTTGTTAAATTCAGGAATGAAAAAGTTAGTAATCATGGCTCTATACCGATCACCATTGACTGTAACGTTCTGGCCATCATCGTTTTTGAAGAAGTAGTCCACCAGCCCATAAAGCGCACCAAACAGTCAGTTTTTCTGGATGTAACGGTGTTTCGACATACACTTAAGGATTAGATTCACTCCAAATGCGGCAGTTTTGTTTGTTGACGTAGCCATTCAACCAGAAGTGCGCTTCATCGCTAAACAAAATTCGCTTATGAAAATCGGGAACAACGGCAATCTCATTTTGGGCCCATTCGACGAATCTACGCCTTACTTGATGATCGTTTGGCTGAATTTGATGAATTGCCAAACCAAACTGAGAATAAATCACTTGACAGCTGTTAAATCGGTCGCCATCTTGAACAGTAATGCCAACTTGAAGTTATATACCTCGAAAAAAAACACCCTTTATAAGACTAAGTATCACATAAATCATAAAAATTACTGAAACAACGTGAATATTTGGAGTATCAATTCTCCAGAAACGCCCTGTAACTCGTGAACGAATCAAGATAACTATTATCTTTCTGCTATCTAATTATTTCGAAAAAAGGAAATGGTTTTTGAAGATTTGTTTCTCCGAGTCTTATAGTTCTTGAGATACTTTCATCGAATTCGGGACACCCTGTACTATATATTCAAATCATTCGAATATCTACTCCCAAATTCTATAGATAGAGAAAATTTAAGGTGTTTATCTCAGATCCTGATTTTCTTCCTCTCATGGAAGTCTACATATATCGAAATTTGAAATTTTTATCCACAAAACTATCGATTCTAGTGAATTATCTACTATTGATCTTCATGAACTTATATACAAACTCACTGAATCTGGAATGAAATATAAACTGTTGAAAAATTTCACGGAAATTCGAACTTCTTCTGGAATAATTTCAGAAACATAAGTTTCCATAGTTTGGAATCAAATTATTTATTTTTCATTACTTCCAAAAGAATGGATCGGAAATCTCTGAGGAATATTAAATATTATCGAATGAATTACAATCCCAATTCATTCATAAATACGACCTCCCAGAAAATTCCTACTCAAATATAAATAAACAGGAAAAAAAAAAAGAAAAAGAAAACACGTAAGCACTTAATCCTTGGGTATCTCAAATTTCCAATAAGTCGTTTCTCTACAAGCTCATAAAAGCTTGTAGGTGAAAATTCAAAAGTAACAGAGCCAATTTAACGCTATGAACAAGATCTCATAACGTAGCACCAAAAGTATCATATTTCTTTGTGGAACGAAACCGATTCTTACTAATATGTCGACTAATGTAGCTGTCAATATTCAGAAATTATTCGTTCCACTGCTCGTGGTGGTTTCAGAACGAATTAGGTGACGTAAGATCCACCTGGACGAATATAGAACTCAAATTTCTCCCTAATTTTCAGGGAATTATTTCCCATAGATTTTTTTTAACCTCCCTTTGAACATTTTTTAGTTTACGATTTGGAATGTTTGAAAGCTAATACTTGAATTAAACTCATTGCCTTACGGAAATTCTTGGGAAGAAAAATATTGACTGCTCGAATAAATATATTCATTTCATCCATAATTCCTATAGAGCGAGAAGCCATTCAGTGACATGTTATAAAGTATAAAAATAAAATTATCTACATCTTCGAATAGTTAATTTCTTTATATAGAGAACATCGATAAATATTCAGAAATACTGTCGGATATAATGCTTCTAAGGAAGCTTTAAACAAATTTCGTTTTTCTCATTCTTGAAGAGCCAGAAATATTTCCAATGTATTGTCCTTTTTTCTACAGTTGAGATATATTGAATTCAAATTTCCTTTGTTGCAATCTATACGAAACGTGTTTACTGTGGAACACTTGAATAAATTATCGGATGACGTCGAGTTTAAAGGTGACCAAACCCTGAATTATAGTCTCTGTACCTCTTTATATACGCTAGATTCGAATAGGCATTTCTTGTACCCACTTGCAGGCAAAAGTTCACAAAGGCGCAAATCGATATGTCCAGCATACAAGAATTTTTGATGGATTTCGTGTTTTCGTATTGTTTTTATTTCATCGATCATCCTAACTTACTTTAAAATTCATAAAAAAAAATTACAAACAATAAACTCTGAATGTGTATAGACAGACGCTTTTCACTACTTTTGATTATTGATTTTGAGCTAAGGATGGTCTCAAACGGTAAAGTTCGACTTACTGATGAATTATTGTAAACACAATATCCCAAATGGAAAAACATAAAACATAAAATTTGGCCAGAATATCGAGAAAATTGACCCAATATTTCAATAAAAACAGATCTGACTAGGTTGAAATTTTGTTTGATATGTGGAATAATTTCAGGAGGATATTATTATCAGAGCCACTCATCTACTTTCATTGAATCAGGTTTCAAAAATAATTTGAAAACAGGAGCTGCCTTCGATACAGTGTGGAAGAATGGTCTGATTAAACAACTACATCATTTGAATTGCGAAAAAATGATTTGAAAACATGTTATCTGATAGGAGACTTCATGTTTTTCTTTATGACAGAAGTAGTAGTTTCAAAACGTTGAATAATGGACTTCCGCAGGGATCGGTTTTGTCTCCCATACTCTTCAATTTAAACTTGTGTGACATCCCTGTTACCTTATCTGAGAAATTCATCTATGCCGATGATATTGCTCTTTTGTTTCGTCATACTGATTTCAGAATTATTGAAAATGCTTTGAATGATGGTCTAAAAATTATGGATAATTATTTTCTTGAGTGGCCCTTAAGCCCTAATCAAAATAAAACATAAGTAGTTTTCATTTGAATAATCAACAAAAATATAGAAAATTTGAAGTAACTTTCAATAATTCTGTCTTGAATCATATTTATACTGCCAAATATCTTGGAGTCAAACTCGATTCTTCTTTGAATTTCAAGGTTCACTTGGAAAATTTACGTTTGAAATTGAAGTCGAGGAATAATATCCTTCAAAAATTAGCTGGTTCTTCATGGGGTGCTGATGCCAGCACTCTTCGTACGGCAGCCTTGGCCTTGGTGTTTCCTGCTGCTGAATACTGTTGTTCTGTTTGGTTCAATAGTGCTCATGTTCATAAAAGTGATGCAGAGCTTGACGTTTCTTTGCTAATTATCAGTGGAACTATTAGATCTTCACTTTTACATTGGTTACCAGTGCTATCCCATATTCTTACACCTCATATTCGTAGACAGGTCTCAAACAAGAAATCTTAGGAAACATTTTATTTCTACCCGAACTTATTTCCAATTGTATCTTACCTCCCAGATACTAGAACTGCCAGATAAAAGTAACGCAATCCTTTATGGAAAAATACCTTCTTTTAATCTAATAAAAGTGACAAGGAAATTTGGCGTTCTGAATGGAGTTCTTGTAATGTCTTCAACAAAAGTCTAATCGTTGATCCTTCAGAGAAAGTTCTAGGTTTCAATCTTCCTAGGAAAATTTGGTGTATTTCAAATCAACTTAGTACTGGTCATGGCCGTTGTAATAGTATGCTCTTCAAATGGCATTCTATTGATAGCCCACTATTTAAGTGTGGTGTTGAAGAAAGCATTGACCACTTGGTGAATAATTGTCCAATTTATAAATTTCATGGTGGTTTACAAGCTATCCATTCAGTTTTAACTTCTTTTTTAGAAGAGTTTGCTACCTTCAAATGAATATAATGGGAACCAACATTTATCACTTACTCCTTTCTGGTTCTTTTCTTTTTTGTTTTTGGATTTAATTATAAAGTAGCCAACCGTTGGCGAAGAGAAAAGATGAAGAAGATTTTGTTTTGAATGAAGAGGAAGTCTTTCAATATGAATTTGTCAGCTTATTCTGTAACAAATACACAAACCAGTTACTTCACCTAAAAGGGGTGACAGAGTTTTTGCTAAGGTTTTTATCTGTGATCTTGTATCATACGTTGAAATGTATAATGCCTCGTTTACATTTCCTCTGCTAATACTGAGATTACATCTACACATGCTTTGTTGTTTGAAGTTGATAATTTTTTGTGTTGCTCTATATACAGTTCACTAAAAATGGAAGAGTTGATATGCAAATAACTTCCGAGTGTCCCTCATCGATATCCGATGGAATTGATCTATCGATCAGGAATAAGGGATCCATGAAAAATCACAATGTCCCCTTCTGTTTATTTATATGGGTTGACCATCCCGTGGGTACTTTCTTATTATAAGGTAGGGTGATGCAGGTAAGGTAATAGGAAGTAGCCCAGACCTTCTGGCAAGTGTACCACCAAAGGGCAGATAGTAATGTTTTGTTAAATATCTGGTGGCACAAAAGGGGAATTGCACGCATCGCAGAGCCTGGATATTTTCCCATATCGACTGCGCCATTAATCTCAAGTCTCCGTTAATGTATGCAAGCGGTAAACGATCTTTTAGGTACGGGCCAGCCTTTGTTGGACCTTACGGTCAAGTATTTGTATATTAAACCGATCAATCATCCACAAGAATAGGGCCGCTCGCATATACATACATGACTTCGAAATATTTCCATACAGGGAAAGAAAGAGCTCTCTTGGCGAACGCTAACGAATTCAGACACCTTATTTTCATGGAAATGACCGCTAGCAGGGCTTTTCTCTAACGGTCATCTTTGTTTGCCTTATACAAACTCCAAGGAAAACCCAAAAATGTCCCCAGAAAATTGATAAAACCCTCATTTCACCCAAATTGAATTTCGCGAGAAACGTGAGATTGAAAGAATCAATTGTGCCAATCAGCCTGCAAGTTTTTGCGATTTAATTCATGTTTTATTACATTCAATGATGCAGGGCCGTACCAAATTCGATGCTTACTGAAAGCATCTCGAGAACTATAAGACTTTAAGTATCACATATACCATAAAAATTACTGAAAAAAAGTCTCAGAATTTATTGAATATCTCTTACAGTGCAGAAACCAAGATATAGCGAAATATTTGAAATATTCATTTTTCAGAAACGCCCTGTAACTCGCGAACGAATCAAGATACCTATTATCTGTTCTCTGATATCTAATTATTTCCAAAAAAGGAATCGGGAGTCTTTGAAGATTTTTTTTCCGAGTCTTATAGTTCACGAGATGCATTCAGTGAGCATCGAATTTGGGACACCTTGTACTATAAGTATATTCAAATCATTCAAATATGTACCCTCCCAATATGAGATTGAGAATTTAAGGTTTGCCTTACACAAACTCCAAGGAAAACCCAAAAATCCCCTCAGAAAATTCTTAAAACCTTCATTTCACGAAAATTGAAGTTGAAGAAATCCAAAAAACATAGCTGTTGAATTCAAAGGATTGAGTAAATCAAACAATTCATACTGAATTCCTAAAACGCAAGAGAGGTCAACATTGATGAGTAGTAATTGAGAGGCAATAGAGTTATTTTTACTTATTTATCTGTTTCCTGGACAAAATTCGTATATTATTTTCTATAAAAAATTTCGACATAACCTAACTTAACCTATATATTATTAATTCTGATCTATTAGTGCTTCGAAATCAGCAACCTATTTTGTCGGCATATTATTAAAGCTGCATATATTATGGTCCCCAATTCAGATGAGGTCTAAGCCTCAGACCTGTTTGAGCCATTATGGGATGAAAGTGAGACTGTTTTTTAACCAGGAGAAAAGATCTGCGTGTGCCCATTGTATAGACAATAAAACACATCGGAGGTTACCTGCAGCCGTGTCTAATAGAGAATATACGAGATGAAGCCACGAGTTCAAGCCCCTTTTACACCTGTTGCAAAAGCCGTGAAAACAATATGTTCTCATTTTTTGACCTGCTCTTATTGTGATTCAGAATCTAATAGATGCCCTAGATAGAAAGGTGAAGTGATGCTGACACTGAAGGGTTGCGTCTTTCATTTATTTATTCGTCTGTTAGATCCTAATTGATTAAAGGCACAATCTACGTAATTAAAAAAAAACAAAGGATGGTGAACAGAAGTGAAAATTTGAACACTTTTTTTTAATGTTGGAATTGATTACCGCATCATAAATTAAAAATTCATTATTTTTCAATTGAAATCATTACCACTGTTTTATACATCCATTGCACTTCAAAGGTTTAATTTAAGAAGGGTTATTCATTAATCAAAATATTTGATTAGCTACGCTAAATAAAATTTTTACAATTAACATAATAATGATACTAAAATCGTTTAAACATAGTATTTCTACTGAAAAATACATCTTATTCTCATTGTTTGTTGTATCACTGCTATAGCCAAGCACACACGTCATACTTTTAGCTACATATATAAGGGTTTTTCTGAATTGATACGAAACAATAAACTTTTAACGAAAAAGAACAGGGTTTTCATGTAAGACAAATTGTCGTATTCTTAGCACTAGTCTGCCATATTCAATTCTGTTATAAGTTTTGTTTGATGTAAAGATGTTCAAGAAGAACTTATTTTCCACCTCAAACTTGAAACTATATAACATGGAAAATAACGATTTCCTAGATTAAATTATCATGGATTTTCGATGAACAATCGCAATTTGAAATATATTGCATCAGTGTGGAAAAATACCCTGTACAACTTGCAAAAACATGTCGGTAATGCTTAATCATAAGATTTCACTCACTTCAAAAATATCATGTTGATTTTACTAACAGAAAAGAGCACAATTCGGGCTTTAAAAGTATATCCGAAGAGTGTTGTTGAAAATGAAGAAAAACGCAATTTTATTACCTTCTCTCCTCATTCCCATCTTCATGCATTTCTTGAGACGGCAATATTGACACTGATTACGGTGATGTTGGTCTATTGGACAATTTCGACTACCCCTACAGGAATAGGTTAAATTTCTTCGTACACTCCTCTTGAAAAACGATTTGCAACCTGAAAAAAAAAATTAAATCAATACATTGAATGAAACAGCAGAAACCGTAGAAGTAGCAGAACACAATCAAATGTCCTTTTTATGTGTGTATGTACACGCTAATGTTCAAAACTACTGAATTGATCATCTTGCGGTTTTTACATCAGGATTGAGCTCAGCATGAGAAAAAATTTAAGCTTTATGGAGTTTTAATCGGATGAACGTGTACAAAGTTATAGTCCGTGAAATAAAATCATTCGGGAAATTTACTAATGAATGAAAAAAAAAAGGTGAATTATAAATTAAAATAGAAAAGTACACATTACAACATTTCGTTTATTCCTTGCGTTACTTGTTCCTTATTAATAAAAATAATCACATCTTATGTTGTAGGATCAGAAGTTTTTAAATCGGAGGTTGGTTGAGAATTACTTGGTATTCACGGCTTGGCTTGAAATCAACTCAAGTGCAAGTCAAGTAGTACTTTTTCAATGGTATTTAATAAATAAATAATCGACTTGATATTGAAAAACTACTACTTGACTTGAACTTGAGATGATTTCAAGTCAAGCTCAAGCTACTTGAGCTTGAGCCTGAGCCAAGTAGCTTGAATATCAAGCCAAACCGTGAATCCCTAGTTACAAAAAGAAAATAAGGGTCTTCATTTGAAAGATATCAAGTTGAAAAAACTGAATGAAGAAACAAGTGTTCCTAGGTAAAATCTTGAGCAAGTATTTCCCCACCCTGAATACTCGACTCGCCAAGAAGTTCCTCAGCGAAGAAAGTCCGATACCATAAGCCTTGGTTGTCGGAACATAAGTGGAGTCTTTACAGATTAAAACTCAACTGATACAAATCGTTGGACTTTGATTTATGGTACATGATAAACTGCCATAGTCTGTACCGGGTTCAAAGTAATTACTTTGAGGAAAATAATTAATCATGCACAAGATATGTTCAATTTTCCACGTACACGGGTGAATAGCCACGGTTACCAATAAAATACCAATACGGGTAGATGATGCACTTCCGCATCTCAAGCTCAAACACCAGAAATGATAGCGTTCAAGATTATAACCACACAACATATATAAGATTTGCACAGCCAATACTGCATGCCTCATCAAGAGGAAACTCAATTTTATACGAAACTTCTTCGTCTAATGTTGAATATCTACGGCGATGGGATAGGTCTCATTCTGTGTAACAGTAAAGTTCGCTTTTTTTAATCACTATCAACGCTTCACAGAGATTAATATCAAGACGTTAACAAGTCTAGCTATATCTGCTGGTCAAAGAACCTTCGACCTCAGCATACAATACGGTTAAGATCGCATTCTTATAACAACAAGTTTCAGTTACTAGAAAGGTTTTAATTAACATATCAATTATCAAATAAAAAAACCGAGACAAAAATTGAGAAGAGCACTTAGCGTCCAGAGGTTTCATGCATGCGTCTATCACGATTTTGGAGACCATGAGAATAACATGTATAGGTATAAATGGAAAGTGATTTATTATGAAGATATTGGTGTCGGTTAGTTTATCTAGATGAGTGTTTCTGATGATGATACGATCATCTTAAATAGTTTTGAAATAACAGAAAAACCATTTTTCGATTGACTATATTTGAGGAACCTTTAGCCCAAAAAAGGAGAAGTATCAAAAGTAACAAAGGAATAATAGAAATAGAATTCCATTCCGCCGAATCAGGGGTGATTTTTTCTATCGGAATTCTAGTTAATTCCATTCAATTTATAGAACAGTAGATTAACGCGTTAAAAATAAATCTGGAATAGGCTTTAATCTAGCAACGATCAACGTGAAACAACAATTTATGTGGTTCTACTCAAATTACGCTGATCCCAGCATTAGTTTTTCGCCAGCCCCTAACTTTAAAACGACAAATTCTCAATCTCATACATCAAGAGGAAATACAAGGGGGAACCACAATAAGTCACTTCTTCCTTCTCGTATAATTTATTTCGTTGGAGTTTGGGCGGTAAAAAACCTATTACTGTAGTATATCGCTATTTTAGTTATGTTGAATTTTAAGGATAAGAAACAAGGGGAGCGTTCACCGAAAGAGACAGAACGAAATGAATTATTCCGTCAACGGTGTCACGGGGATATTTTTTTCTTCACCAACAATCAGCGCAATTCGAATTTTGTTTTCTTATCCATTATCAGTTTCAAGCTTTAATTTAATATGGAATTTATGGAAAATATTAATTTACAAAGATAGAATGAAGGTTAATAATCATTCAGCAAGCATTATTTGTTAGTTGGACTTTACGCGCTCAATTCTCGAAGAATGTTACCGATTCTTGAATCCGGCGCGAAGGACCAAACATTTCCATTATTTTTACTTTGTGAAATATCATCGTGGATATCAGAATAATTTGTGGCAATGTTCGTCATATGAAAAAACAGTTGGAAAAGTTTGATAAATGAGCATAATTTGCAGAAATTACATGCAAATGAGCCATACCGAACCATTCAGTGTTTTACGATCCTCAGATTCTTTTTTTACAAACCACGATTTTTCTTATCTGTTCTCTGGGGTGTTATGAAATCGTCAAGAGAACGTTAAGCGTGAACCTCCCCCAATTCTTGCTCAAAGATGAAGGAAGGGAACACTGATGACTGAAATCTCTTGAAACCTTAAAAATTGGCTGTGGTTTGAAATAGGATGATACTAGGAGTATTCCAATTGCAAATCTTGATACAAGAAAGGTTTCTCAAAGGAGAAGGTCTTCACGGATTTGGTTTCATTCGTTAAGACAAAAATACCCTCTCATTGGGACACTCTAAAATTCGGAAGAATTTAATGCTGTTAGTTTTTGAGGATGTAGCTTGTAGACATTTTTGTGAGCTCTTGAAATAATGGTTCTTTGCTAAGATTGAGGACATTGATGAATCAAAGTTCAGTGTATGTAGGGCTGCTTCGATTTGGTCTTGTAAATCGATCTGTGCAGTCACGATTGACCTACTCTGGTAATTTCATTAATTGTCTAGATTCAATTTTCTAGTAATCAATAGTTGCAGTTTAAGCGATATACTGAGTTGTGCAAAAACAAAGGAAATGATGAAATATATAGATTCGGGATGATTGCAGTCAATAGTTAAGTTAGTCAGCATTTTCTCATTTTTTGGGGACGATAAGGATTAGTGTGGGGTGTTAGTTTTAGAGTGAATTCATACTATTGTGTTGATTTACCTTCACAAGTGAACTGGCCGTAGTGTTTTCCTGAACTCTTGTCACCACAGACAACACACTCGATATTTTGGTTTTTGATGTCAGCGCTGGCCACACTAGTCTGCGAATTTTGGGATGGTGTTTGGCATTTGACCAGACCGAGGTCGGAGGTCTCTAGACCGATAGGGTTCAGACCCTGGGCCGAAGGCGGTGGAGGTAAAGTGTTCAAATTGGTGGCAGAGGGAAGAGTATTCAGTCCATTTGGTATAGAGTTAAGGCCCGTCTGGATAGGATTGACCAGGGATGATTCGCGCCACGAGCTGGCCACCAGAGCCATGTTTCGGCACTCACGCACTGCACATCACCGGCTAGGTCACCTGGGGCTCAGTAGTCACCGTCTTGAGCGGTTAGCACGTAGACACAGACACCGAGGTTACAGGTCAAAACTTGGGCACACTCTGGTCTCTACTAGTGACCTTTCGAGCTCGATCTCGACACGACTTGGCCTGGGCGGTTCGGGGAGGGTCCTGGATCACAGCCGGGTCACGATAGGCCACAGGGCGTGCCGTGGTGGGGGTCGAGCGTCGGAGAGGGGGCACTGAACCACGTGCCTGTCAAAGATTCACGTGGAGCGCTCCGGTATTTCGTAGATTCTCCGCTTGGCGCCGGAGACGATCGGGCTCGTACAGTATTTTCTCTGAGTATAGCACTTCATCCAGTCCTTACATTTTCGTCCCCACACTTCACGTGCTTCGACAGTGAATTTAGTTTCGTCATTATCACTTTGTTAGTGTGAGAATAACGTTTCCTGTCTGGACGCCTTTAACTTAGCTCCCCACCACCGTTCGATGGTCCTCCACTCCAGGATCGGTCATATATAAACGTGATGCACGTTATTGTCTCCGCTTTATTTCTAAGCTCGCCACTCGTTAGGATAATAACAGTAATCTATGATATTTTCATCACACTGGTGATCTTCGATCGGGACAAATTTAAGATATTCTTATTGATTTTCTATACATCTCTCTTTTTGAGAATAAGTGATTAATAAATGTGTGCATACTTCAAATTGTAGGAATGAAGTAGAATAAATGGTGAATAGGAAAAAACACAAGTGCCATTTATGTGTTTATACTGGAATTGAAAAGGATATCGAAAACTTTATACTATGGTGTACCTTTTCATATCAGAAACGACTATCCTGGAATCGTTGCCACACTGTGATTTTTTTCCAAATTTTACCTAAAGTGAATAGCTTATATATACATATCAAAGTTCGAACTAGATATATTACTAAAGTGAATTCGATTTAATGACAATCTATTCTAGTATATTCTACGATTATCTAACTTAACTTTATTCAATTCATGTTTTCAATCAGATCTTTTGAGAGAGATTTTCGATCTGTGAGTAGTGCTTCTGTCAGAAAAATTACTTCGAGGAGTCTATTCAAAGTTTCGGGGAGTCAAAGTATCTGAAGATTTTGGAAAAATATCAACTTGAAACAATTGCTTTCTCATTTGGCACTTTGAATTTTGAACATGCGATTTTTTTTCGTGAAGTAGAACTGAAATAGGCGTCCCCAATTTTTCCAGGGGGGGCATTTCCACACCGAAAACGTACCTGAAAAAAACACTGTGTGAGATTTGATAATTTTTTTGGAATTTTTTTTTTCAGTTTATCTATTCTCAAGAGCTAAAAGTTGTTACAGATGAAGTCGTATTTGCTCCTTTCTTTGTGATAATTGAAGCAGGAAATAGGAAATCGATTTACAAATTTTTGAAGATTACCTACTCATTGACGGATCATCTTTATGAGAGTATATTGATTATTTTCAATGAGTTTCATGTGCATGTCCTCCCATGTACCATTTTGTCTACTCGTGATATAAGTACTGAGCAAAAAAATATTGGCTGATACATTTTTTGTTCTAGTTGAAGGCCTAAAATGGAAAATAAATTATATCAATTGAAGTAATACAAATATTTTCGGGAATGAAGTATTGAACTATAGCCAAAACCACAATTAGGGATTCACGGCTTGGCTTGATTTTCAAGCTACTTAGCTTGAGCTTGACTTGATTTTGAGTCAAGTAGTAGTTTTTATTCTCAAGTCAAGTATTTATTTATCAAGTACTGGAATCATATCAAGCTACTTGATTTTAAGCTGTTTTATTGTGTAGTGTCACATCAATTGAAAAATGATGAGATGAGAAGGAACCTTGCACAAAACACTTTCATTTATTAAACTTATTGTAGGTATAAAAGCAACAAATATCAACTTTTTTGAAAAATGAACATAAATTAAATCACTATAAATCATAACAAGATGAGAAAATAAAGTTTCTTAATATTGAGAAACCTCCTGGCTTTGTTTGATTTCATAATCTTCCATCTAGGATCTAAGACACATGAGGCATCTCAACCTATTGCGGGTTTTTGTAACTGTAAGAGCAGCTCTGGAAAGTTGTCTTTCAACAGGAGATGTCGTTGATGAAAAATCCTTGGCCATTTTGGCCAAATTTAGAAAGATATTTCTGAAACTACCAAAATCTACCAATGGATTTCATAGAAATGTGAGGAAACTACTAATAAAGTCACACTGACGAATGCTTCTTTATCTCGGCGCTCGAGGAATCCCCTTATTTAGTCTAAGCGCGCACGAGATTGCAGAAATATATGCCGTGCGACACGTGCATATCAAGTTTGAGCAATATCAAGTCAAGCAATTAATATCTAAAATAAAGCAAGTCAAGCTCAAGTATGTAATTTTTCACGAACTTGATTTTCAAGTCAAGTAGTTGGTTAAAATGTCAAGTTATTTGGCTTGATCACAATAAATGATACAAATCAGTTTCCCAAAAATTGTAAGCTGCCAAATTGTTTTTCATATTGAAAAAAAAACAGCTCAAAATATACCACTATACAAAATAAACTAACATAACTAATTACTATTGGAAAATATCGAATACAGAAACTAGTTTCCTGTGTAAAAATTAAATACTCACGTATTATCAATAAGCTTTCGGGGTAGGGTCTGGCAGATTTATTAGATATAATGTTACTTCTCCACTTATTTAAAAACCATAATCCTGATATAGCTAATTTTATTTTCTCAACAAGAATCCTGTTCATACCTATGACACCTCAGTGTCATTATAATATAAATAGAATATAAAGAGCAAAAGCAATCTCCGAACAAAAAAATTGCATATTATCAATACCTCACGTCTGAATGAGTAGGATATATTAGACATCATGTAATATCCCCACCCCTATAAAAGAGACCATAATTCCAATATAACTTTAATGAACAAAGGGTAGTAACAGTTAAGAGGCGTGAATCCATTTCATCCGCTACATGTGTTCCAAACAAGTGCGTTCACCATCACTTGGAAATCCCCCAGTAGAGAGTGCTCTGTAGTGTAGCATTCTTCAAGTATCGCCATAGAAACTCAATAAAGCATAACCACCGAAGTATTTGATATGAACAAATCGGATTGTGATATGCTTTCGAGGCACTCAGGTCTGAATTTCCACTCTTGCATCTATCTGAAGGGATGGAGGAAGGCATGAAGAGGGAAATTAATATGTGTGGTATCTCCCATCTTCAATGTGGATGTTGTGGTAAACTCTATCCTTTTTTTTTGGGCTGGTCATGTGATTGTCATCTTGGTGTTTTTCATAGTGGAAAGAGACGACATTCCGTAATGAATATCAAATGATCTCTTTGAAAAAGGCTGTATTACTAGAAATACAAAATACAACCCCTCTAGCTATATCTCAATATCTTCACTTTTTATGAAATACACTAATGCTATATGAATCTGCAGTTTCATATTCAAGTGGAACATTTGATTCAAACAACCACAATTCCAGTTGTTCATAATAATAATACATGTTTTTTTTGCTTGTACACACTAATTGAGAGTATATCCTTGAGCCCCACATCACATTTCAAAAGTCGATTACGTATAATCAAATAAAAAGAGATACATATTTTTATTTTTCTTTGGATACCTATATTTTAACGATTCTCTTATTGGCAAAGACGAAACTACCATGAAGCAGCAAAATGCTCCTATTTCACACAATTTATTTATTTCTGACAGCAAATCTGTTTGAAAAATGTAAAGGACTAAAGATAAATAAAGATTTAAAATGAATTAATAAAAATGTATGAGGTAAAGACAATGTCCTGCAGGAATAGTTATTGATAAAAATAGAATTAGTCGGAAATTGGGTATGTTACGTTTTTATACCTCTTTTCTCTACTAACCAGTGGCGACGCCAGTTTTCAACAATAGGGGAGCCAAGGAGGGGCCAGGATTTTTTAGGGGATCCAAGGATTCCAAATCCACCTAGTTTACACGTTAAATTATGTTGTATTTTTCTGCTCAAGAGATATTTCAGGGGGAAACCGGCCCCCCTCTTCCTGATCTCCCCCTCCTCTAGTGCTGCCACTGCTACTGTTACGTACTTTTCTGGTGAAGTGTCTTTTTTTGATTAAATTCATTTATTTCAAGCTCCATGTAACATTTTCAGCACTTCGACACCCAAAAATGTAGTTGTGGTTAGAGATTCACGGCTTGGCTTGATTTTCAAGTTACTTGGCTTGAGCTTGCCTTGATTTCAAGTCAAGCTCAAGTCAAGTAATAGTTTTTCAATCTCAAGTCAAGTATTTATTTATCAAGTACTTGAATCATATCAAGCTACTTGATTTTTAACTGTTTCATTGTGTAGTGTCACATCAATAAAAAAAATGTTGAAATGAGAAGGAACCTTGCAAAAACATTTTCATTTATTGAACTTATTGTTCAAAAAGACCAAAAATATCAACTTTTTGAAATAGAAACATGAATTAAATCACTATAAAATATAAGAAAATAAAAAATAATGAAAAAAAGTTTCTTAATGTTGAGAAACCTCCAGGCTCAGTTTGATTTCATAATTTTCCATCCAGGATCTAAGACACATGAGGCATCTTATAGATTTGTCGCCTAACCTATTGCGGTTTTTTGTAACTGTAAGAGCAGCTCTGGAAAATTGTCATTCAACAGGAGCTGAAGCTGCTGGCGTTGATAAAAACCCTTGGCCATTTTGGCCAAGTCTGGAAAATATTTCTGAAACTACCAAAATCTACTGATAGATTTCTTAAAAATGTCAAAAAACTACTAATAAAGTCACACGGGCGAATGCTTCAGTCTCTCGGCGCTCGAGGAATCCACTTCTTTAGTCTAAGCGCGCACGAGATTGCAGAAATATATGCCGTGCGACGCGTGCATACCAAGCTCAAGTAATATCAAGTAGCATGATATCAAGTCAAGCAATAAATATCTAAAATCAAGTCAAGCCAAGCGCAGGTATGTAATTTTTCACGAGCTTGATTTTCAAGTCAAGTAGTTGGTTAAAATGTCAAGCTACTTGGCTTGATGAATCCCTGAACATCACCTTTTGACGATAAGTTCAGTATAACATTATTTCGTGAATCATGAACCGATTTTGAAAATTTGGGGTTTTGTTTTTGGGTTGTGTAAAGAACATGAATAACTTTCAAACTCACCAACACTCGATATCTTCTCCTCATTCAAAAATTGTTGGGGGTTGATGAGACTTTCATGGAGGTGGTTTTTTCGAAACAAACCCATAATGGAAATTCTTCCCCCTCAAAATATAAATTGATCTGTTTTTTTAAATCTTCGAAAATTCTTCGTTTCTGAGTTCTGGGAGGGAATCAAATTTTCGTTGAATGAGTTGTAGGAATTCCGCAAGGGACGGTTTTTGTCTTCTTCGTGTTCACCGAGATGAACTGTCTTAAAATCTTGTATAATGTAGTTTTTCGTTCGAAGTTAGAATATGCAAGTGTGGGTGGAGTCCTATATATGAGAAAACTTGAGAGTGTTCAAAGTAGATTCATGAAGTTCTTCTGTTTGAGACTGATGGAGTATATCCACCCCGAAGATGTGACGGTGCAATCTTGTGTGAGCGAACTGGATATTTGAGTTTAGAAATGAGAAGGGTAATTGCTTATTTCTCATTCCTTTTTAATGTGGTCCATTATAATATTGATTGTTCAGAAATATTGTCGAAAAATGGGTTAAACTGTTGGACAATAGAGCTATTATTATTATTGTTACATGAATATAGTCCAATCTATATCTAGCAGCATATTTAATCAAGAACATACAGATAGCGAAATGGTACAAAAGAACACCTCCATGGAAAACGAAAAAACTGTAGAGGCAAGTAGAACACCTACACGAGGAAAGTTGAGCTAAATCTGAGAGCAAAAAAAGAGATTTCGGTCCTTTTAAAACTCAAGAATGTGAATCGGACCGAGTATTGTTTGTTTTGTCGAACATTGAATTGTCGATTCGTCTTCTAAGACATATAACTTTCAGGCGTGATGTTGGGAGACATAATTCAGAAGCGTGCCTATTGGCTCGTCACTAATCCACAAATTAGCCGAAATCATGTATTCTGTAATATCCGCTTATTTAATAGTTGGAGGCATTGTCGGTTGAACATTGGGGTGGGGACGATCAACAAGAAGTTTGCTTGTAAATGTCGGATTAGCGCATTAACATTCATGCTCCGAAGAGTCTGAATGGGCTCGTATGGCGAGATGAGCGACAGAGAGCTTGCGTGAACGTTGTTGATGCGTAGCCCGCTCCGCACAGTTGTGCAGACGCGTCATTGCGTGACAATTACCAGTACGCTCGGCTAAGTGCATTCAGAGGTTTCAAACAACTTCGCCGTCAACCCTTGCGATCTTTTCATCTCTTCCTTTTGTGCGGTCCTGTTTCAAAACCTACGAGCGAGTTTATTAATTGTAAATTGAAAAACACGATCCTACGTCCATGGCGAAAGCTTCGCTCTGGATGCATTATTGCCGCAATCTATTGTGACTCACGACAATATGACTCGAAAAATGACTAGAATGTTCTCCATAGTTACTGTCGAATGTTTTGTACAACTATCCTCGCTTCCTTTTCAGGACTAAATGTAGAGAATACTCTCTTTCTTTCATTCGGCTAATTTTGCCTTCAGATTATTATTCGTCATGTATAGAGACGGGAGGTCTTATTGAAGCCACTCGAATCAACTCGGGTAGGGAAATATCAGGAATAGAGGACAATGGATAAAATTAATCTTCCTGAAACAAGCTAATCCAAATATCATATAAATGCATGCAAACCTTATCGATGAAATAAAATGCATGCATTCAGAGATCTGATCTTCGGAAAGCAAAGGTCTATTACTCGATCTATCTAAAGCCTTTGACTGTGTAGATCACACCAATTGAGGAATAATCAATTCGAACTTACTAGGAGTTATTTGAGTGTTAGGAGGTGGAAAACACCTTTGAAATAGGGATTTACGGCTTGAATTGATATTCAAGCTATTTTACTCGATATTCAAGCAACTTGACTTGAGCTTGAATTGAAATCAACTCAAGTTCAAAACAAAATAGTAGTTTTTCAATGTTGAGTCAATTATTTATTTACTTAATTTTGAAGAACTACTACTTGAGTTGATTTCAAGTCAAGCCGTGAATCCCTAAATATAATATAAGTTAGGGATTCATCAAGCCAAGTGGCTTGACATTTTAACCAACTACTTGACTTGAAAATCAAGATCGTGAACAATTACAAACTTGAGTTTGACTTGACTTGATTTTGGATATTTATTGCTTGACTTGATATCGAGCTAATTGATATTACTTGAGCTTGATATGTGCGCACTTAGACTAAATAAGGGGAGTCCTTGAGCGCCGAGAGACTGCAGCATTCGCCAGTGTGAATTTATTAGTAGTTTTCTCACATTTCTATGAAATCTATTGGTAGTTTTAGAAATATGTTTCTCTAATTCTGTGGTTATTCCGTTCATTCTTCCACATCTTGTAGAACAAAATCGTGCGAGAATATATCAGAAACGCACAGTTTTCATGGTTATATTTTATTATTCTATGTTGGCACTCCGAACTTTCCGCTACGGCTTTATCTGTCAATTCATCAAATTGCCTTAAAGAAATCAATTCTGCCAACCAACATTTTTCAATGCAAAAATCACTAAATTATATTTATGGAAATATTTCATTAATTTCAATGAAAGTGCAATGAATTAGAGAAAATAATGTATAATACTCGTACAGAAGGCTCATTCTACCACTCGTTCATTTCAAAACTCGCCACTTCGTGGCTCGTTTTTGAATTTTGAACTCGTGGAGGAATATCAATGCCTTCTGCACTTGTATTATAAATAACTACCCGAAAGATAGGAGAAAGTAGTGACCAGCCATGGACAAAACTATGAATCAAATGTAACCAGTTGTTCACAATAAAGCCTCGAATTTCGGAAAAAAACGGCGGAAGCAAAGTTGTACGCCTATATTTCGAAATTGAAAAAAAAATCTCCTAATGATATAATTCTACTGAATGGACGGACAGAATTGAGTTGCATCTCAAATTCTTCATCTGTAAACTGGATTGAAATGAATGAATGCATGCTGAATGATATTTATTCTATAATTTTTCATATTGAAATTAATTCTGTGAGAAATAGAAATGAGGCGGTAAATTATTATGGAGCGGCATTCCTTCAATTACGTCTCTGGTTCTCCGAAAAATGTTGATAGAAGGGAGACTTCAAGCTCCGATAGTTCTTGTCATTAAGACAAAACATTCCAATC
The DNA here is from genome assembly GCF_914767665.1 of Harmonia axyridis. Classification (NCBI taxonomy): domain Eukaryota; kingdom Metazoa; phylum Arthropoda; class Insecta; order Coleoptera; family Coccinellidae; genus Harmonia; species Harmonia axyridis. The sequence goes on from NC_059508.1 coordinate 8,795,103, forward strand.
CCGCGAATGATTTTTCGCTACAATTTTAATTCCCGTCTCTTCAATATCAGCAAAGTTTGTTGTGGTAATTTCGGTCTTGGCCGACTGGATTGCGTCGTCGGCAATTTATTGTACTAATGTTTCATAGCGCAGAAGTTCAGAGAAGGATGGGGCCAATATATCAAAAGGAGGGTTGACAATGAAAATACCGAAGGAAATGAAAAGTAAGTAAAGAAACCCATGATACTTAATGAGGCAGACGAGGAAGTTCTAATCTAGCCAGAAAGGCGCCGAGAAAAGTCCACATTGCGGACAGTGACCATTGTACTTTTACAATACATATTTTATGATTATTAAAATAAAGCCACTGGTTTGATTACGGCCGAAGAGCCACCTGCTCTACTTCAGCCACCCTCTCGGTAACCACAATGGATTGCTTCCCCTCCCTCTCCATAGCCAACCATTACACTAATCATGGCCTGCATTCTGCGAGATTGATCTTTACACTTTGTCCTTTTAATTGATAAGGACGATTCCCCGCATTCATTTTCGGCATGGAACCCCCAAGTGGTTCTCATCTCGATGTATATGAGATCTTCAACATTCATGCTATTTTCATTCAATCGATTTTATTTTATGCAACATGCTCATTACATGTGAATATAAAGCTTTTCGATTCATTATTTCTATTGAAACTCAAAAATTCTAAGTTTTAACAATGAAATCATTTCGTGAAAGTCCTATTCTTTGTCTAATTTTTACCTGTATTTTGTAATATAATTAGAGATTCGCGGCTTGACTTGATTTTCAAGCTACTTGACTTGGCTCGACATGATATTCAAGCTACTTGACTTGGCTCGACATGACATTCAAGCAACATACTTGACTTGGCTCGACATGAAATTCAAGCTACTTAACTTAACTTGGCTTGACTTGAAATCAAGTCAAGTTCAAGTAACTTGACATTTTATTTTGTTACAGGTGATCATTACATGTGTCTTTCCATTTATTATTTCTATTGAAACTTAAGAATGGAATTCCAAGTTTCAAAAATGAAATCATTTCGTGAAAGTCCTATTCTAACTCTATGTTTTACCTGTATTCTGTAATATAATTAGAGATTCGTGGCTTGACTTGATATTCAAGCTACAACTTGGCTTGCTTGAAATCAAGTCAAGTCAAATATTTATTTTCAAGTACATACTTAAAAAATCAAGTACATTCTATCAAGCTACTTGATTTTCAGTCGTTTTTTGTTGTAAGTTTGTTTTTTTTTATGAAACTCATTGTACGAGTATATAAGAACCAAAAATAAGTATCATCTATTTTGAAATGGAAACACAAATCAAATCACTACAAAACATAAAATATAAAAAAATATAGTTTCTTGATATTGATAAACCTCCAAGCACTATTTGATTACATACTTTACCATCCAGGATTAGGGTACATAGATTTATACTTTACCAACTACTTGAGTTGAATTTCAAACTCGTGACAAATTATATTCTGAACTTGACTTGATTTGAGATATTTATTGCTTGATTTAATATCATCCTAAGTTATACATTTAGTTTATTCAAGGGGAGTTTCCGGCCAAATTAGATAATATCTAAGATTCTTTTCTCAGACAAGTAACAAGAAATAGAGTATTTTTTTTACTCCAAAGTTACAATACATCCTCATGGGATACCGATTTCTGCGTGGTTACTCAGACTAAATGCCGCCTTGAGGAACTTATTTCTAAAATATTAAAACTATTACACTTCTGATGTCATTTCATCTATTCGTATATAAATATTTTCATGAGTAAGATTCCTTTCGGAAGCTGTGCCTATATGTTGGTCAGATGTACCGCGCTTCTTATCAAGGTTAAGCTGCAATTACACCCAGTGGTTTTTTCACATACTATCTCGAACTACTAGATCGAAAGACAGCCATTATGAAGTCGCAAATCTGGCCTCTTTGTCACTCGAAAATGTTTATAGGAAGGCATATACATGCACAAGATAACATGCCATTGTAGTCCTATCTGAAGGCAATATGTCTTATGGCGCTGATAGGATCTCAAGAACGAAACATAACCACGTCTTTCAACCTCTTTGTTTCTCCTTTCTAGTCTCAGATTATTGTCGTACATATTATTCTCGAAGTAACCGTATAACATAATGATTTCGTACCAACTGCCAAGTTTCAAGGGATCCGCTTCAACAAAGAGAGTTTTACTATCTTTCAGCTTTATACATATCTTTCACCCTGTTAATTAGATTCTACGACTGATTACACTAGAGGGGGATTTCGTTTTCATAGACGCTATTGAAGAGACGGTGCAGAGGGCTTCATTTGCATCTTAGAGATGTTAGTTCATTGAAATCAAATGAGTAACCTTTGAAATTATTCGAGGAAAGATGATTATTTGTGATCTACATTACAGAAAACAATCGCCCAGACTCCATTTGAAAAAATAATCAGATACACATGAAACTTATACAGGGTGTCCCGAAAGAATCAGTACATACTGTGAACAGAGGAAGAGTAAGACTAGGGGAGTTAGGGATTCACGGCTAAGTTTGATTTTCGAGCTACTTGGCTTGAGCTTCACTTGATCTCAAGTCAAATATTAGTTTTTTCATCTCAAGTCAAGTCAAGTATTTATTTATCAAGTACTTGAATCATATCAAGCTCCTTGATTTTTAGCAGTTTTATTGTATAGTGTCATACAATCAAAAAATGATGAAATGAAAAGGAACCTTGCAAAAAATACTTTTATTTATCAAACTTATTGTATAAAAAAACCGAAAATATCACAATTTTTGAATAAGAAACATACATTAAATCGTAACAAAATAAAAAATAATAAAAAAATTAAGTTTCTTAATATTGAGAAACCTCCAGGCTTTGTTTGATTCTATAATTCTCCATCCAGGATTTAAGACACATGATGCCTCATGTGTCTTTAATCCTAGCAGCTCTGGAGAATTGTCTTTCAACAGGAGCTGAAGATGCTGGCGTTGGGGGTAGGACTTCCCATTTCAACGTTTCAAAGTTTGTCTCGATCATTTTCGCAAGATTAGGTCGAGCATTGTCATGCTGTTAAATCACTTTATCATGTCTCTCGATGTATTGCGGCCGTTTTTATTTCAATGCTCGGCTCAAACGCATTAACTGCGTTTGATAACGATCGCCTGTGATTGTTTCAGTCGCTTTTAATAACTCATAATACACTACGCCTAGCTGGAACCGTGAATATTCGGTTTGGCCGTCGACGTGGAAGCATGGCCGAAGTATCCCCATGATTTACTGTGCTTGGGATTATCGTAATGAATCCATTTTTCGTTTCCAGTCTCAATGCGATGCAGAAATCCCATCTTTGTCTTGCGAGCAGATATTCAAAAGCAAACAAACGCCGTTCACCATCTCTCAGCTTCAACTCGTACGGCACCCAATCTCTTTGTTTCAGATCATTTCCATGATTTTCAGGTGTTTTGAAATGCCTTGTTGCATCACTCCCGATGATCCTGCCAATTCTAGTTGCGTTTGATATGAGTCTTGATCAAGTAGGGCCTTCAATTCTGCATCTTCGAAAACCTTCTCTCTTCCACCGTCATGCTGGTCTTTTAAAAATCACCGTTCTTGGAAAGTTGAAACCACTATTGGCACGTTTTTTCACTACTAGCGGCATCACCATAAGTATTTGAGAGCATTCGATGAGCCTCAACCGCGGATTTCTTTATATTTAAGCAGAAAATTAAAACTTCGGCTTGTACGCTGATATATTCAATCGAGGATAACTTTATGATGCAGACACCAATAGACTAATATTTCGATGGCGTTATGTTCACTAAGCATATTTTGTGACATCTACGATCTATTTATTCCGACGATCACTTACCGCTACAGCCATCTATTGCAAAACGGTGGAAGCAATATTGTACACTTATAAATTCGAATCTATCTGTGAGATTTCACTTGAATTTTGCATGTATAGAATGAGTTTTTCGAAAATAATAGAGTCTGAACGGATTTTCCTTCAAACCACAGAACGGACTGATTTGTTTCGAATTTTTCCTGCAGAAAGGTACGAAGAATCGTAAAGAAGCAAGAACATACAAAAATACATAGTATAAGAAATATACAGGGTGGCTCATCTGAGATGGAACACCCTGTATACGGATGAAAGCTCCTTCACTCCGGATATCGCAATGGTATCTTTGAAAGGTGGGGACCTCTCCAAAAAAAATAGTTCATTGTCACCATTCATCTTTAGGAACGGCAGTCAATCTTGAAGGTCATTAATTTTTTTCGCCGTCTTTCATCTCCGAAGAAAAATATGAGATTTTCCTCTCCGTATCTCTATAGTTTCAACTCCCACCTGGGACTGATTTTTCCGAAGAAAAGCGGTCAGGGCGGTCGGAATTAAAAAGCAATTGAGGGTTGGATCCCTTGGGAGGGTGGAAGAAGCTCTGGTGATTTGTCATGAAACCCAGATGTAATTATGTGTGCCGCGCCAATTCACTTCCCGAGTCATTACGTCTGTCAAATCGCATGTGCATCCATTCTGCTTCCCGCTTCTCCATCCTGCAGGATGACCTCGAGGAGTCAAGGACATCGTAGTGCCCCCCCCCCCATATGTTTAATCAGAACCCGCATCGTTCTCTTCTCGTAATAGAAGAAGTGGCGTAGACGAATGTTTTGCTTTACCCCCTTTCAATTAAAACATGCCGACAAGTATATATATTATATAATGGTGCGTCAAATACGCTTCCATTCGTAGAACGCATCTTCTCTGATTTGATGCGGTTGTGTCATGAGACACAGCAACAAGCTACAAATTACAAAATGAAGTACAAACATACAACGATTGTCAATCAATAAATCGAAATTTTCACTAGTCAAAGATATAAAATGAGGTTCATTTTATATCATTTTATAAATGGTGTTTTTTTTAGAGCTATAGAACTTTAAAATGCAATAAAACAACGATGGATTATTCGATTGACATGAATTTTATTTATCCGCAAGATAATCATGTGGCATTACATTTTAAATATGATTTCTGGCATATGACCGCCACGGCTGGCTTGGATGTAGTCCAATCTGGACGTCCAATTTTCGATGACTTTTTCCAACATTTGTGGTCGTATATCGGCAATAACACGGCGAATGTTGTCTTCCAAATGGTCAAGGGTTTGTGGCTTATCCGCATAGACCAATGACTTTTCATAGCCCCACAGAAACTAGCCTAGCGGTGTTAAATCACAAGATCTTGGAGGCCAATTCACAGGCCCAAAACGTGATATTAGGCGGTCACGAAACGTGTCTTTCAATAAATCGATTGTGGCACAAGCTGTGTGACATGTTGCGCCGTCTTGTTGGAACCACAGCTTCTGGACATCATGGTTGTTCAATTCAGGAATAAAAAAGTTAGTAATCATGGCTCTATACCGATCACCATTGACTGTAACGTTCTGGCCATCATCGTTTTTGAAGAAGTACGGACCAATGATTCCACCAGCCCATAAAGCGCAACAAACAGTCAGTTTTTCTGGATGTAACGGTGTTTCGACATACACTTGAGGATTAGCTTCACTCCAAATGCGGCAGTTTTGTTTGTTGACGTAGTCATTCAACCAGAAGTGCGCTTCATCGCTAAACAAAATAAAGTGGACGTAGTGCGCGATACGTATTCCGCACAGAACCATCATTTTCGAAATAAAATTGCACTATTTGCAAGCGTTGTTCAGACGTGAGTCTATTCATGATGAATTGCCAAACCAAACTGAGAATAAATCATTTGACAGCTGTTAAATCGGTCCTCATCTTGAACAGTAATGCCAACTTAAAGTTGTATACCTCGAAAAAAAACACCCGTTATCTTTGACTAGTGAAAATTTCGATTTATTGATTGACAATCGTTGTATGTTTCTTAATTTAAGACGGCCAGAAGTCCACGAATCTTTCTGCATGCTCAAGTGTTCCTCCAGATGTTTGTCCTATTCAACGCCCAATTCTACACATCTACCCTGCGGAGTTTTTTTTCAAGTCAACAAAATGTTTCATGTTCATTCTTCTGCCTTTGTCTTTTAGCATAATTATAGTTATTGAAATGACTCTCCTATGAGTGCCAGGGTTCTCTGCATTGAAGGTAATGAGAAGGCTGATGAACTCGTGAAAAGTACATCAAATATGCAAAACTTTTTGGACCTGAATACTCCTCTGGTCTTGGAGTTTCAAAATAACATTCTCATCTGGAGAAGAACTGCAGGCCAAAAGTTTCGTAGAATTTTCTTACACAAAAGAACTTAATTCAGCTTCGGTGTATTGAAGAACTAATAATGCGATACTCTCGGTACCTTCTGCATCGAATGAATAATTCAGTTACACAGTTTGAGACTCCAAAATAGTTCATAATAACTTTTAATGACTTTAATATTCTAACAGAAAGCTTCTGCATACTTTGAAGTGAGAAAATTTAACGTCCCACTGAAAATTTCACATTGATTGAGAAATATTGCTCCATTCGCCGTTCATAGCTCGGAACTATAAAAGCTATTCGCATAAAATTGGTACCTTCATTATTGTTATGGTGCATTGGTCCTTTCTATCTCGAGAATTCGATCTAGGAATCTTCAAAAAGATGAATTAATAAAAGTGTAAATTTCAAGGGGTGATTTTTAAGAACAATTCAAAGGGTTCAATATGAAAAAATCAATATCCACTGGATTGCAAGCATGAAGACTTGGGGTAGCTTTTCCATTGAATGTAATGTAATGAAGGTGAGCTATATCCGGGTCAGTTTGAAGGCCGATTGCAGAACCTGATTGGGCATACTATTGGGGCTGCATCTCAATAATTCGCATACTCCGAAGGAAGGAGAGGAAAAGTCTTTGTGGACCGATGAGGTATTGTCCTCGCCACCAATGATGGTCTGGCGAAGTCGACAAAAGGCCCGGAGATAAGCCGTAGCAGGGAAGAAGAAGAAAAGGCAAAGACGCGGATCATATTCGCGTTGAATGCGAAATTAACTTCGGCTCCGGCTCCATTTTAATTCATTTTGTCTCAAGACGAGATTTAATGCCTCACCGCACACAGATAACATTACTTGCAACATAAATAACTTGCCCGAAATCTGCTTTTCCACCCTAATCGCATCACGCACTCTCGATTTGGAAGGACGTGCGAACCCCTAACCGAATCATTCGCTTCTTAATTTCTGCCTTATTAAAATAACAGTCTTAACAACACCATTTTTGCCCAGCCAGCCAGTTTTGAATATTAATCTGTTCTAGTAGGAACAAATACGTTAGTGAATTTGTTCGTTAGTAAATACATTATTGATAGCACGCAAAATTTTGATCAAGCTTATCTTTTGAACATTATTAAATATGAATCAAAGTTAAATCTAGTGATTCACGGCTTGGCTTGATTTTCAAGCTACTTGCCTTGAGCTTTACTTGAAATCGAGCAAGTCAAGTAGTAGTTTTTCAATCTCAAGTCAAGTATTTATTTATCAATTACTTGAATCATATCAAGCTACTTGATTTTGAGCAGTTTTATTGTGTAGTGTCACATCAATAAAAAAAATGATGAAATGAGAAGGAACTTTGCGAAAAACACTTTCATTTATTGAACTCAATGTATGAAAAAACCTAATATATCAAGTTTTTTGAAATAGAAACATAAATTAAATCACTTTATATCACAACAAAATGAAGAATAATAAAAAAATAAAGTTTCTTAATATTGATAAACCTCCAGGCTTTGTTTGGTTTCATAATTTTCTATCCAGGATCTAAGACACATGAGGCATCTTATAGATTTGTCGCCTTACTTCTTGCGGGTGATTGTAACTGTAAGAGCAGCTCTAGAAAATTGTCTTTCAAACAGGAGCTGAAGAAGAGGGCGTTGATAAAAAAATCCTTGGCCATTTCGGCCAAGTTTGTAAAGTTATTTCTAAAACTACCAAAATCTACCAATAGATTTCATAGAAATGTGAGAAAACTACTAATAAAGTCTGGCGAATGCTTCAGTATCTCGGCGCTCGAGAAACCCCCTTATGATACTCTGCATCTACTTACCTACACACTAAGGCTAATGTAAAATTTTGTAATATTTGTGATTTTACTCACAGAAAACCATTTCACTTGGTTTTCTCTATTTTTTGTATATTCATGTCATTAGTCCCTCATATAAATCGATAGTTTAATTTGAGGGAGTACTTTTTGTTTAATTCATGTATATGTAAACTTTGATGATGAATATATGTTATTATTATTATTATTATTTAGTCTAAGCGCGCACGAGATTGCAGAAATATATGGCGTGCGACGCTTGCATATCAAGCTCAAGTAATATCAAGTAGCTTGATATCAAGTCAAGCAATAAATATCTAGAATCAAGTCAAGCCAAGCTCAAGTATGTAATTTTTCACGAGCTTGATTTTCAAGTCAAGTAGTTGGTTAAAATGACAAACTACTTGGCTTGATGAATCCCTATGTGTAGCATTGGGAGTTAAATAGGGCAACCATCTATGGAGAAACACGTGCATAAAGATTGTAGACTTCTGGCCGTCCACATTAATAAGATTCTAAAGCTGGCGCAAGCTGAGCTTTAGGTCAGTTTTTTACTACTGAAGATGCACTGTCGTGAAAAATATCTTCTCTAACTAATGCAATTAGAGCAGGCGAATAAGATCCGTGGATAAGCCAATTGACCAGCCGAATATACAGCAAATAACCAGACTTAGCCAGGCTAGTTATCCTCCGTCATGATATAAAGCCGAAACTCCCAAGGATATTAATCGGTCAATACCATAGACGATCTCCTGAGCACTGATTGAACAGGCGGCTAATCAATATAGAAACGGTACCTGTTCTTATAAGCTGAATTCTATCTTTTCGCCCAACAAAGTAACTCGAGTTACTTTGCTTTATTTTGCTTTATTTTTTTATTTCTGTTCACTCTAAATGATACTGTAAACATTTTAGAAATTATTCGATTGCCCATTCCATTGATATCATTATCATAGAAAATAGTAATCCAAGTATGTTATGCAATGTTGTGCAGCCTTTGTTCTGTCTGAACACGATAAAAGTAAGTATAGTATAAACAATTTGTTCCAGTTATAGTTATTCCAACATTCCGATAATGATTCTTGGGTAGAGTTAAACGATTCAGCCAACCTTGGAAATTGGCTCCATTCGGAATTGGAGCCACAGATGTACACTTGTCACGGATAAGAGAATCGCATTGGTCATTCCGACAAATGACATCGGCTCGACCAATCCCAGTAATTAGCCCTCGCGACCCTAATTTGATTATCGTTTCGTTTTTAACACCACCAATAATTGCCTTATGCATAAACGCGTATTATCGTCGCCTGCCCCATTCCCTGAATATGAATTTCGATCTCATGGGGCTTCACAATTAGAGGGAATATCAGGCCGTCAGCGATATTTATGGAAAATGTGAAAACGTTTTGTCTGATGACGATTAGTGTCTTCATCAGGCAGTTTGATGAACCACATTAGAAATTCTTTCATTCTGCAGAATGATTTTATTCAAAGTACGCTTTGGTGGCAATAATATAGGTATTATTTTAAGATCCCTCAGACTACTAGCTCTACGAGACCAAGGGTTTCGCGGCTTGGCTTGATTTTCAAGCTACTTGGCTTGAGCTAGACTTGATTTCAAGTTTTATGGGTGAAATAAGATGCATGCATTCAGAGATCTGACCTTCGAGAAGCAAAGGTCTATTTCTCGATCTATCTGAAGCCTTTGACTGTGTAGATCACACAACTTGAGGAATTATCAATTCGAACTGATTAAGAGCTATTTGAGTGGTTGGAGGCAGAAAACAGCTTTGAATTAGGGATTCACGGCTTGACTTGATATTCGAGCTACTTGACTCGATATTCAAGCTACTTCACTTGAGCTTGACTTGAAATCAACTCAGCCGTTAATCCCTAAATATCAATTAACTTGTTATCAAGTCAAGCAATAAATATATCAAATCAAGTCAAGTCAAGTTCAAGTATGTACTTTGTCACGAGCTCAAGTAGTTTGTTAAAATATCAAGCTACTTGACTTGATGAATCCTTGATTTAGGATTTCACGGCTTGGCTTGATTTTCAAGCTACTTGGCTTGAGATTGACTTGATTTCAAGTCAAGCTCAAGTCAAGTCAAGCATTTATTTATCAAGTACTTGAATCATATCACGCTACTTAATTTTTAGCAGTTTTATTGTGTAGTGTTACATCAATGAAAAAATGACGCAATGAAAAGGAACCTTGCGAAAAGCACTTTTATTTATTAGACTCATTGAATAAAATAACCGAAAATAATAACTTTTTTGAAATAGAAACATGAATTAAATCACAATAAATCATAACAAAATAAAAATAGAAAAAAAAAATCTCAATATTGAGAAACCTCCAGGCTTTGTTTGTTTTCATAATTTTCCATACAGGATCTTAGACACATGAGGCATCTTACAGATTTGTCGCCTGACCTATTACGAGTTTTTGTAACTGTAAGAGCAGCTCTGGAAAATTGTCTCTCAACAGTAGCTGAAGATGCTGACGTTGATAAAAAATCCTGGAAAGATATTTCTGAAACTATCAAAATCTACCAATAGATTTCATAGGAAAATGAGAAAACTATTAATAAAGTCACACTGGCGAATGCTTCAGTCTCAGGGCGCTCGAGGAATCCCCTTATTTAGTCTAAGCGCGCATGAGATTGCAGAAATATATGCCGTCCTATGCGTGCATATCAAGCTCAATTAGTATTAGTATCAAGTAGCTTGATATCAAGTCAAGCAATGAATATCTAAAATCAAGTCAAGCTCAAGTATGTAATTTTTCACGAGCTTGATTTTCAAATCAAGTAAATGGTTACAATTTCAAGCTACTTGGCTTGATGAATCCCTAACCATGGCCAACTCGTTCACTGCATTTAATCCCGTTGAACTTATGAGAGAAATGGAGATATGGAGATAATATGAGAGATACGAGTATTATGGAGAAGAGATGTTCACTTTATAGTTGAGTACATTTCTAGAAAAACCTATGGTACCCTACATTCAATGGGAATCAGAAATTTTTCATGACAGAATGACTGATGATGTAGTGAAGACCTTTGGAAATAGGGCCAAAGTTACTTCTCGAATTATCCTGTGACGTATACGTAGATAGAGATCATAAAATCCTTATTAATCAGAAACCTATATCCTACGTCATTGAATTTTCCGTCAGCTTGACTGGAAATGTAATAATACGGATTTATCATTCTGAATGACAAGAATATATTAGGGTTAGAAAGTTTCACCGAACACTCTTATTTAATTAAAGATGGTAATTTGGCCACCCGAGTCCGGCTCATACATATACATGTCAATTATTGAATTCCACATAGGGCATGGATGGAAAATAATCAAAATTAGTCTCAACGCGTCTCGAATTACCATATTTAACGCCAAATGAAATTTCAACTGAGCGCACAGTCGAAAAATCAGGACACAGTTTCGAACTTTGCATAAAATCTACAGGGGATATAGATACAGGGCGATTACACAATACGATAGATGACAATTTTGGAAATTTGGGTTATTGTGATAGCATCGCTAATGACGTCAAAGTTCGATTGTTCACCTATCCAGGTGACATCATTGACGTCATCAGTGACATCATTGTCGTCGTGGGTGACATTGTCTTTTGTCTGCTTAGATTTAGATTTAATTAAGGAGGTTACGTTTCACTGCGACCTAATGGTCTATTGTGCCCCCCATCAGAGATATTCTCTCCATAACGTGATCTACAGCTCGCCTTCCAGTTCCAGAGTTCTGATGAACTCCAATATGATGATGGTTTCAAGGAGGCTAATTCCTCACTTCTATAAGTTTCGTGTCCAAGGCAGATTTTGCGTTGGTTAGCGATGGCGAGGAATTCCGTCACCAGGTGATCCGGAGTTTCTACTCCTCCACACAGAATCTGCACTCGTCATTTTCTGTTAGACCCATTCTCATGAAGTGTTTCCTAAGGCGGCAATGCCCTGTGAGGAATCCAGTGAGGAGGTGTAGCATATTCTTACTAAGATCCAGATACTTCTTGGATCAAAGTTTCGAAGAAACTTTTTGGAGTGATCCAGACCAGGAAGATTCCGCCAGAGTTTTTCTCTTTCGGTTACCTCCTTTTCCTGAAACTCTTTCTTGTAGGTGCATTTGTCTACACCACAGAAAGGTTACTGGCCGATAAAAGGAGTTTGTGTTTCTTCTTTGGCAAGTGTGTTGGCCTCCTCATTCCCTCTGATTGAGTGGCCAGGAACCCAGACTAAAAAGACTCTGTTATTCTTACCCATTTCATTAAGTTTTCTTCGGCACGCCAATACCATCTTAGAATCGATGGTATGTGAGCTCAGTGCTTTAATTGCAGCCTTACTATCGGAATGACGGAATGTATCGTTATGTCACATTTCCGAAAGGTTCTTGCTATGTTGATTTCTACACATCTTTCTATCAAGTATCTCTACCTGAAAGACACTTAGACAGTGGCCTAGCGATATTGAGCATTTGGTACCAGCCCCGAATACTCCAGCGCCAGTCCCCATCGTGGTTTTGGAACCTTCTGTATACCATTTGATGGTATTCTGGGATTGTGGACTCCTTTCCCCAATACTCTTTTCTACTTAGTATCGTAATGAATATATTTGCAATGCTAATTTTCTTTATCATCCCATCACTGGGAAGGTTCGCTGATGATATATAATTAGTCAAGGAGGACCAGGCTCTCTTATTCCTAATTCCCTCATTGCCGGTAGCTTCCCTAGATAGTCTTAGAGTGGCCTATGAGGCCACTTCATTGGCAGCTGATTGAATTTCATTTTCTTCATTGCTTTTTTTCGAGAACTTTTTATGATTATTTAAAATATTCAATATGAGCAATACTCATGTACTTTTTGTGCCCAATTTCGGAGTGTTTCAACAGAAGATTGATTAAGAACCGGCATAAACTAGTACGATTTTACCGTCATCAGTGTCTTGAAGTATAAATAATTACTGTCTTGCATTACCAGCATCCAAACGCTGTTTTAATTGAGGGTTCATTTCATTAATTATGAATATCAAATTCTCTCCAGTTTTCAGACAGAACAGCGTTGATTAGTGTTATAACTAATGAGCTACGTGACACCATCTCGCTGGTGCAGAATGCTTTGTCTTTGTCTTGCCGTTTACACATTTTTAAAGCCAAAGCATGTAAATACATGATCTCATCATCCAAGCCTAAATGATGCAGTAAACACTCTTAGTTAATTGTACAAGAATGAACAGTCAGAATGTGTACTTTTTAACAATGTTCAATTATTTCACATGAAAAATCCCTGTAGTTGACACATCAAAGATGTTTCGTATCTTGGTGAGTTATATAAAATTATAGGTATTTTAAATGGTAATTAAGATACCCCTTTTTTAAGAGAATGTTGTTTTGCAAACTGTGCGTCACGGGTTCAATGTAGGGAATAGGGATTCAAGCTACTTGACTTGGGCTTGACTTGAAATCAACTCAAGTTCAAGTTAAGAAGCAGTTTTCCAATATCAAGTCAAGTACTTGATAAATAAATACTTGAATTGACTTTAAAAACTTCTTCTTGGCTTGAACTTGAGTTGATTTCAAGTAAAGCCCAAGTCAAATAGCTTGAATATCAAGTCAAGCAAGTTCAATATCACGTGATTAAGATTGCACGTTTCTCAAAAATATCAAATTATCGGCATTAATTTGTTCAATCAACTTCAGTCGTTTAACAAGAGTGAAAATAAGATTTTATTGATACCTACCTCTTTCCATACCCCAGAAACATACCACTAAAGCCATGAGGATCAATACCGGATAATAACTGACTATTGTAGAATATTTTATGCAGTTTTGATGGTTTCCTAAAATATTCCGATTGATTCATTCAAATAAACATTTCAAGGGCGGTAGAATTTTCTATCGAACGATTGCCAAGGTTGTCGGAAATGATAAACCAAAATTATTTCTATACGTATGAAGATGGTAGGTATATAAAAAGGGAATCCAGCCAGGCCATAATGGAGGAAAGGTTTATATTCCGCATAAAAGAATCATTTTTTATAAGGACGGTGGATTTAAGTCGAACTGCATGACGTACAGCGTTGGATTTGGAAATGATCCTAAAATGGCCAGAATCCGAATGACCGTAGGGTAGCCGAGCCAAAATATGTTGATGTATTCTGAAAGCACTGCAACAAGATGGGAATGAGTGAGATCGATACTCGGACCACAAGAAATTCTGCATGTTACAATCAGATTTCAACTTTTACTTTCTTTTCGTTCAAAAAATCATTTTAAATTGTTCTGTATCATTCAAGCAAATATTTCACACCACACAGTGACTTCATCTCTATATAATAGTGCCTCAACAGTTTCGTGTGTCAGAATTTCTGTTTGTTACTCAACTTAATTTGTCCATGAATTTTTCTTAAAAAAAGGTCAATAGCCGAAAGCTTTTCTATAATCTAGTTTTGACACTAGAAGCCCCTGAAAACTCTTATTTGTTCTTCACTGTTAAACAATACAAAAAATTATCCTGGATTATCATCACTATTCTGAGTAATCAAGATTTGAATAGTCATTAATATGAGATACTACTAACAGCAATTTTCGTTGGTGTTGTTACATATGGTCAATCATAAAGGGTGTTTTTTTTTAGAGCTATAGAAATTTAAATTGCAATAAAACAACAATGAATTATTCGATTGACATGAATTTTATTTATCCGCAAGATAATCTTGTGGCATTACATTTTAAATATGATTTCTGGCATATGACCGCCACGTCTGGCTCGGATTTAGTCCAACCTGGACGTCCTATTTTCGATGACTTTTTCCAACATTTGTGGCCGTATATCGGCAATAACACGACGAATGTTGTCTTCCAAATGGTCAAGGGTTTGTGGCTTATCCGCATAGACCAATGACTTTACATAGCCCCACAGAAAGTAGTCTAGCGGTGTTAAATCACAAGATCTTGGAGGCCAATTCACAGGTCCAAAACGTGAAATTAGGCGGTCACCAAACGTGTCTTTCAATAAATCGATTGTGGCACGAGCTGTGTGACATGTTGCGCCGTCTTGTTGGAACCACAGCTCCTGGACATCATGGTTGTTCAATTCAGGAATGATGAAGTTAGTAATCATGGCTCTATACCGATCACCATTGACGGTAACGTTCTGGCCATCATCGTTTTTGAAGAAGTACGGACCAATGATTCCACCAGCCCATAAAGCACACCCAACAGTCAGTTTTGCGGCAGTTTTGTTTGTCGACGTAGCCATTCAACCAGAAGTGCGCTTCATCGCTAAACAAAATAAAATGGACGTAGTGCGCGATACGCACAGAACCATTATTTTCGAATAAAATTGCACTATTTGCAAGTGTTGTTCAGGCGTGAGTCTATTCATGATGAATTGCCAAACCAAACTGAGAATAAATCACTTGACATCTGTTAAATCGGTCGCCATCTTTAACAGTAATGCCACTTAAAGTTATATACCTCGAAAAAAACACCCGTTACAATATATCCCAACTACTTCAAGTTCAATTATTCGAAAATGGTTACCAATCGCCTGAGCGATCTACAATCAAAAAATGCTTATGAATCGTATTCATATTATTGGTTACTCCAATGAAGGAACACCCTGTATTTTTATTTTCCAATTTGCATGCTACCCTAGAAATCTGATCTGTTTATTACGAAGGTTGAAATCCAAATTGAAATAAAAGAGCTATACGTACAACTTGAAATAAAATACGTGGAAAGAAAGGAAATCTGTCAGAAGCGAGTGAAACCTGTGATTTAGACTATTTTACGGAAAAAATCGGAAGGTTTGAAAAAGTTGGAAGTTACCTATCGTTGCATTTAGACGCTGGTGGCCTTTGTTGAAGAGAAACGAGAGAGACAGGGAGATCCTTCCTATTCCATTGTGCTGTATACAAATCGACCGCAGTTTCTGAAAGGACTGTGGGAGTAAACTTAATCAAATTTCAAGCTCTATTGACGTATTAGAGGAGATTTTCAGATAATCCGTTGGGCTTTTAGTGTATTATATGGAGTCCTTTTTTAGAAGGGGCGGTCTTTCCATTGAAATTGCTCCATATTACTCCTAATTAATTTCTTTTTGTCTTTCTGTACACGTAGGGAGGTGAATTCAACTTTGATCTTTGCGAGTGATTAGTGACCCAAAGGACCGCGTTATCTGATAACGTTTCTGGAATTAGGATTCACCCAGATGAGGTTTCTAAGTGGAATTTGGTTGTTTTATCTAACAGAATCGCTGCTACTGACTCTGCATTTCTGTTGGGGAATATTTAATCTATTTGTTTATAGCGAATCGATCATCAAAGCGAAATCGTTCAAGTTCAGACTTTTTGAGCACTCGCTCACCGAACAGAGTTCGTTAACACGATAACTCTCGAACGGAAAGACCCAGAAACTTAAATATGGCTGCTCGAAATTTTGTTTTTTTGTTCATTTCAAAACTTCAAATTTAATCGAAATGAAAATTTCTATTTGGAAAAAGAATGACTGTTCAAATATTATATTAAAAATTGTGTCAACTGCTAAACCAGAAGTATAGAAAATTGATGAAGAATATTTAACAAAAAATACCAGATATTTTCATTACCACAAAACTGACGGAGTGGATATTTTGGGTGTTGATATGAAATGACATTTTCAAGCTCCATGCAAAATTTCAAACACTTGGCATCACCAAATCCATAGAAAATACAAGATAGAATATTGAAAAAAAAATCCACTGGTGATTTAAGATCCGATCGGATTAAGATTTTGCTTATAAAGGGTGTTTTTTGTAGAGCCATAGAACTTTAAATTGCAATAAAACAACGATGGATTATTCGATTGACATGAATTTTATTTATCCGCAAGATAATCTTGTGGCATTACATTTTAAATATGATTTCTGGCATATTACCGCCACGTCTGGCTCGGATGTAGTCCAACCTGGACGTCCTATTTTCGATGACTTTTTCCAACATTTGTGGCCGTATATCGGCAATAACACTGCGAATGTTGTCTTCCAAATGGTCAAGGGTTTGTGGCTTATCTGCATAGACCAATGACTTTACATAGCCCCACAGAAAGTAGTCTAGCGGTGTTAAATCACAAGATCTTGGAGCCAATTCACAGGTCCAAAACGTGTCTTTCAATAAATCGATTGTGGCACGAGCTGTGTGACATGTTGCGCCCTCTTGTTGGAACCACAGCTCCTGGACATCATGGTTGTCCAATTCAGGAATGAAAAAGTTAGTAATCATAGCTCTATACCGATCACCATTGACTGTAACGTTCTGGCCATCATCGTTTTTGAAGAAGTACGGACCAATGATTCCACCAGCCCATAAAGCGCTCCAAACAGTCAGTTTTTCTGGATGTAACGGTGTTTCGACATACACTTGAGGATTAGCTTCACTCCAAATGAGGCAGTTTTGTTTGTTGACGTAGCCATTCAACCAGAAGTGCGCTTCATTGCTAAACAAAATAAAATGGACGTAGTGCGCGATACGTTTTCCGCACAGAACCATTATTTTCGAAATGAAATTGCACTATTTGCAAGCTTTGTTCAGGCTTGAGTCTATTCATGATGAATTGCCAAACCAATCTGAGAATAAATCACTTGATAGCTGTTAAATCGGTCGCCATCTTGAACAGTAATGCCAACTTAAAGTTATATACCTCGCAAAAAAACACCCTCTATATATAGAATAATCATTTCAACTTCATGTGGAAAGCGTCATCGGAAATATAAAAAATTCAAGCAGAAAAAAACTTATTATTTCAGTGGCAACAGATTCGGAAAACAATGGAATATTCTAGCAGAATATCTAAAAGAAAGGAGAAACCACTAAGGTGAAGTCAGAAGCTTTTGAGCGCTCGTCATTCATGCACCAATTGCGTGGTCTTTAGGAATCACATATATCTATACATACTGTGATCTCCAAGAGCGTAATTGGCGTATGCAGAAACGAGCTCACAATAGCTCTAGAATTCATATGAAGGTTTGAAACTTCCACTTCAATCGAATTTATATCGGAAGA
The DNA here is from genome assembly GCF_914767665.1 of Harmonia axyridis. NCBI lineage: Eukaryota > Metazoa > Arthropoda > Insecta > Coleoptera > Coccinellidae > Harmonia > Harmonia axyridis. The sequence goes on from NC_059508.1 coordinate 8,813,216, forward strand.
TTCATGTCTCCATAAAACTAATAAAGAAAATCATCATGATACTTACACTGCGTATAGACATTTAATGATGACTTCATTTAATCGAATATATTCATAATGTCTAAGACCTTTTTCGGCAGTTTTTGCTATCACTTAATGGAAATCTGCTGCGGAATAGAAAATATATAAGTACAATAATTTTCCACTATTCATATTCACCACTTGAACAAATCCTAACTCCGGGTTTAAACTACGTGATGCAAAATTTATATGATGTACAAGTAATAATAAATCAAGGTGAAAATTTGCAATGTTTTTATAATTCTTATTCCTGTAAGGTATGATGTGTTTTGGGGTGTAAATCAGAATATCAACACTCAATGTATAATGCCGATATCGATCTGGAATTTATGCTATAGTAGAGATCGAAAAGAGATTGCGAAAGAAAGAGATATCGACTTCTGATATCAGAGATTCTCAGATAAGGAAACAGTGAAATTTGAATTCTATTGTGTTTTCAATGCGTAATCGTATTTTACAACATAATACACCAGAGACAATATTATTCAAGGAATAAAGCCTTTATTTTCTGGAAATTCTATACATTGTTCCTATTTTCTTACCTCGAGAATATAAAGTCTGAGCGTGACAAATTGAGTTCGTGAAAAAATTGTTCCTACTACACTTATTCAAATTTTAAACCATGATTTATCACTTCTCATATCTCAACTCATAAAAAATACTCAGCAAATAAGTACATCACTATTCTTTAATTAAGTTCTTCGTCAAAAAACGGTCTTTAAAATATGCACACCACTTATACAAAAAAGCTTAAATTTTTTTAGAACCACATATGCAAAATATTAAAGTCCCATCAGGAATTTCACCTTTACACTTGAGCAAAACGTTCCTGTTATACTCTGTATTGACCAATACGATGATGTTACATATTTCATTTTATATAGATCATTCTATGATTCCATGATTTTATTAATTTAGTATTGAGGTAACGTGTGAACCCAATGGCACAGATTTTACAAATTCTAAGTACCATAAATAATATTAACAATATTCATTTTCATATTAATACATGATCATTTTTGGCAGAATTCCGATTTTCCCATTTCGTAGTTATTTCATTCACATTGAATAACCATTCTTATTGGAAATCTATAAGAACGTATATCACTGTTGATTGAACCATGCACCCTGATAATATATGACCTGAATGATCTCTTCTTAGATGCTTTAATCAGTCACTGAGCGGTCGAATGATAGAAATCGAATTCATATCAATAAATCCATGCAATTATGTGATTTAGTCAATAACATACAGCACTAAAATTTCATCAATATTGGAATTACTTTTTCGTTGTACTACCTGGAGAATGCAAAGTAGGAACAATGTTTTAAATAAACATTATGACTTGTTAGTATGGGTAATCTGGCAATATATAATATACCAATTTTCTGGTTGTCAGTATTTTTGCCGCGTTTAATTTATTACTCAGTCTATAGCAAGCTTTTGACATCTGCCCCCTATTCAATTTTTATGGTCACAACAGCATCGTAAAATGGCCTTTAATTTGGCCAGCATGTCCAGCCACTAAGAGTTAGTAAATCAGTTTTTAATGTGTTTGCACCTTACGAGTGGCAAGATACACCAGGTACATTTGGTACGTAATATACAAGAACATTCGACAATTACATCATGTAATTTTCAAAGAATTCAAAACCCACGTCATATAAGGATCTAACTCTCTTTGACACATTCCATCTTGTAGAACTCCCAAAAAATAGCAGATCTGCTAGTACTTAAACTCAATCTTAATTTAATATAGACGTGAAAATATTAGAAAAATTTTATTATTTTGAGTGGAGCTGTCGAGTTTTGAAGGTAAATATACTAACTCACCAGCAACACTGCAGAAGGAGCTATTTAAATTTTAAAACTTTTTTGGTAAAACATAGATAGCCTAACAAGGAGTAAATGAGTAAATTTGAAGAAAAAAAGGTTTTTTTAAATTTTGCAACAAACCAGCTGTTCGAGGAGATCCAAAGTAGATGTTTAGTTGTTAAAATGCCTAGAGCACGTGTACGTGGAATTTATCGTCAGCTAAGCGAATTTGAAAGAGGTCGAATTATTGTTCTACGGAAAGCGGGGTTGTCATTTCGAGAAATCGCGAACCATACGAACAGAAATCCAACTACTGTTATGAGATGTTGTTAAGCGTGGTTTGGTAATGCCCAAAATCGAAGAAGAGTAGGCACCGGACGTCGAAGGGGCACAAATAAAATCTAAGATCGTCGTCTAAGACTTGTGGACATTAGAGATCGATTTGCGACAATTCGATCTTTGGCTGATGAGTGGTAAGGAGAACAATCCTTACATCCTGTAACTGTCAGAACGGTTTACCGTCGGATAAGGTCTTTTGGACTGCAGGATTATCGACCCCATCTTGTATTACCTCTGACGGTTGAGAATCGCCGGCAACGATTATAGTGGTGCAGAGAACGTCAACATTGGAATGTGGAATGGTATCAGGTCGTCTTTTCTGATGAATCTCGATTCTCCTTGGGTGCACATGATGGCCGAAGAAGGGTAAGACGACGTCAGGGAGAAAGACGTGAACCTCAGTTTGATGTTGAGCGTCATGTACACCGGACAGTACGCTTTATGCTATGCTGTGCTATTGCACATGCAAGTAGGTCACCTTTAGTCTCTATGCGAGGTAACACGACAGCGCTGCGTTACCTTCAAGAAATAGTGATGCCATATGTTCTCCCTTCCCTTCCTTTACCGGCTCGAGAATGCCATATTGCCAGAGTTAGTTTAAACTTTTTCGAAGCGACCCATGTGAATCTTTAGCCATGGCCGCCCAAATTTCTCGATCTTTCACCCATAAAGCAAGTTTGGAGCATCATGGGTAGAAGGGTTGGAAATTTTTCCCAGCCCCCACGGACTTTGACGACTCTGTGATATGAAGTACAGGTAGCTTGGGATAGTATTCCCTTAAGAAGAAATAGACCATCTTATTGCATCAATGCCGAGACGTGTTGGGGAGTGTATAGATAATCGCGGTGGTCAAACACATTATTAACAAATTGATCAAAAAAAAAAATGTTAACCCTTCGTTTTTTTCTCAAAATTTCAATCATTTACTCCTTGCTGTACTATCTATGTTATACCAAAAAAAAATTAAAATTTAAACAGCTCCTTCTGGGTGTTGCAGTTTCTTTGTCAGTTAGTATACATACATTGAAATATCATTATTTGATGAAAATTCTTTCCCAAATGGAATAAATCAAAATTAATATCCACAAATTTGTAGAAATTATTTTTGTTTAATTTCATTTGAACCCTATCTGTATGAAGCTGTTCTAATCAATTCCCCGCCACTGGTTCTGAAAAGCAGAGAAGCAGAGAACAAGAAATTTATCGGCTTGAGACAAAAAGAGAAAGCAGAATAGGGAAAATCCGAATAGTAAAACTGATATGTTACGATGTTATCGAAGTTAGTGATTTGCTAGGGTGGATACCCTTATTGCTTTGTTCTCACTTTTGAATTTGGGGTGGTCTACCGCAGATAAGAGAGACCCGGTATTACATTTCAAACGGGGATTCCCCTTACCCCCTTAATTTACATATGTCGCCCTCTCGTCACATGCTATTTTATTTTCACAATGTTTCGATTTCCTCGCAAAATCAATGTTTGTTGAAGCGAATCGAATATCATTGTCTCTTTGAATTGTAGTTTTAAATTGGCGATCTTTGTCGAATTTTCTCTGTTTGGGTTTCATCAGACTCTGTGCCCGATTCGAAAAATCGAACCAGATTCGGTGGTGGTAGGTTTCGTAAAAAACCCATTCATGCTTCAAGCCAAACAAAAATCGAGTACGATGCATTCATTGATTCGATTAACGAATCAATACGCCTTGATTCCGTGAAATTCTAAGTTAGGTTAGTTTTGGATAGATTAGTCATACGTCAACTACTAAAAAATCACTAATTTAACACTTTGATATCTTCATTTAAATAATTATGTAGCATTAATGAATAGCAACTCGAATGGGAGTTGTTCTCACAAAAATATATTCACGAAATGAAGAAATATAACCTCAAGCTGAAACCACTTTTACCTCATCCATTTTTTCCTTTAGAATAAGAATGAACCGTTTCTCTGAAGTTTTAATTTAAACTTTTTCCTCAAGGTAAACATAAAAATGTCAACCATTCCATATACATTTCATCAAAATTGAACTTGCAGAACGCGAACTATTTAGATCCCAGGCTCTCACGTTTGCGTCGTTTGCGCAGGAGCAATTACCGTGACGTAGTACTTTGCGCATGTCCAATGTCTCACGTTTGCGCAGGAGCCAGAACCGTAACGTAGCGAGAATTTTATCTTTGCGCATGTTCAATGCGTATCTCTATCTGGAGAAACTGGGACGATCTATGGCTCTTACTAAAGATCTATACTGAGTTTTATTAAAATAGGATAAGTATTCTGGAAATTAAGATTGTTACAATGATGTAGGGACAAAAAAAAAATAGAGTTGTTCAGGATGGTCTGATGTGCATCTTAAGAGTGGGAAAGTTGAAATTAGGACAATTAGGTCCCAAAATTAATCACAATACTACCTTCAGGAGACTCGGCAGCACTCGGTCAAAAATTCTCATTAACTGAATTGTGGGTGATTGATACATGATATAGCAAAATGGCAAATTAGAGCTATTAAATAAAAAAATCTTTTTTTTTGGTTTGGACAACGAATTATCGATTTAAATTTTGCAAAATTGAAGCGAGAGTACATAACAGGCCAATTCATGCAATTTTGCCATTGTTTTCATTGATTTGTGATACGGCGCATTGTCTTGATGAAACAACACCTTTTATTTCTTCAAATGGTGCCGTTTTTTAACGATTTCATCCTTTGAGCGATCCAATAACGCTATATAAAAATCGCTGTTGATAGTCTGGCTCTTTTGGAGATGATCAATGAATATTAAACCTTGCGCATCCCAGAATACTGATGCCATAACCTTGCCAGCTGACTGTTGTGTTTTTCCTCACTTTGGATTCGGTTCATCGTGTGCAGTCCACTCAGCTGACTGTCGATTGGACTCCGGAGTGAAATAATGGAGCCATATTCCATCCATTGTCACATATCGACGCCAAAATACAGACAACAAACGTAACTACACCCATAATGCAATATCTCACGAACTAATGGTCGGACTGCTGTCAAATTTTGACACGTATCGTTCGAAGGTTGGCACTAACTAAAAATCATATGGATTTTATACTAGCACTGCCATCTGTGCATCAGACCAGGGAATTTTCGATTGGCCTAATATAAGACCCTGAATTTTCAATAATCGAAAACATGATTGAACAAAAAAGACACCAAACAGGTTTATAACTGCACCATAGAAAGGGGTGTTAGAGACAAAACAGTGTTCATTAAAAGCACAGTCTTTCATTCAAATACACGTGAATGTGGAGAGTCAGGGAAAGATGAAATTGTGACCCCAAAATCCTAGCCACATAGTATATTCCTCTTGATATATGACCCCTATGATATAATATAATTAGTAAAAGCTTTGAATCGCCCCTTATCTATTTGAATAGTAGGTACGAGGGGCGCAAAAACGGTATTATATATCTCTTTTACACCACTCTCTAATATTGAACGGTATGTCCGTTCTATTTGCTCAGAGGAAAGCTCTGGATTATACATGAAGGTGAACTATTATTACCTATCGAATTTCAAACTCCAGTGTCCCAAATTCGTTGTCTAGTGAGAGAGGATCTCAGAATGCCATAAAAATTTCTATGACAAATAAAATCGCTTTTTTTCCCTTTTATCCAAAAGTATATAACATCGTCCATAAACTTATCAAAGTGTAAATATTTCCGTTTCAAACGGCAAATCAACCAGGTGCTTATCTATAATAATCTGTGAACTTACGATAATTGAAATATTCCAGGCTAATGACCATAGCAGTCGATGCCTTCATTCAAAATAAAAAAAAAATTGAAATATGCGGGGCCACCAAGGTCTCCGAATTTACCAGCGTTAGATGTTTTCAACATTTTAAAATTGATCAATGTTTTTCTTTAAATGTGAACAAAGGGAAACATCTAAGGGTGTTAAATCTGAAGTCCTTGGTGGTCACCTATGTTTCAATTACCAATGGATTTTACTGAAAAAGTGACTCTGAAATGTTTTTCTCTATTTCAGTATCGTAATGAGTTCATCACAGTTCTAAAAACAGTGCTGTAATGAACTCATTACAGCATCGTTTTCAGTGGTGGTCTCTACTGCCTTCCAATCCTATCAAATTTCAACAAACGTCAATAATTGTCAACATAAGGTATAATTTGGTTATAGTGAAATGATTTGCAGCATTATTCGCAATTTCCCTTAATTCTAGTGGTGTTAAATCGATTTCGTCAGACATAATTCATGAATTTAATGCATAATTTTAAATTATTTAAAAATTCGAAACGTACGATTCAAATTCTGTAATCTGTCAATTCTCGTAGCAGTCACACCAACTGCCAAGATACAATACAAAAGTCACTAGTATGTATAATTAGAATTTTTGATTGAATTTCGACAATATTTCAAAGCTTGACTGAAATAGAGAAAATATCATCTAATAATTACAGAAGGCAATTCCAACACTCTTGCGTTTGAATTTCGCATTCGTGTTGGAATAGGAGCTCATTCTGAAATATACTATTGTTGCAAGTTTATTGCACCAGTTATAAAGAAGTTATAAGTACTTTTCAGTTCACTTCATTTTCTAATTTCTAGAAACAGTTGAATTTATGAGGTTGCCATTTTCACCAAAATACTTCACTCAAAAAACAAGCCCGAAAATGTGTCATTCATTTTTTCCTAGCTCAAAGGGATTCTGAGGTCCCCTCACTAGACAACCAATTTGGGACACCTGATACATCTATTAAATAAAACAAATAAGAGAACGTCAGTTTAAGTTCAGACAACTTTTAAGCTTTTTATTATTAAAAATAGATCCTCATACTAACAAAGTCTTGGGCAAACTCTAGTTGAAACTAAATCGTTGTTTTAGCTTGCTTGTTCTATCCTTGAAGTCGATTGAAGAACACAAATCGAAAGGAAGTATTTTGGTGCAATATTTTAGAAAAATCAAATCGTTACAACAGAAAAATATCCTGAAATTTTCACAAGATCTGAAAAATCCAATGAGAAAATTCGATTTCATGATTGTCTATCATTAAGTTCCCAAGAAATGTTTTTTAACCTAATATTTATAAATCGTGATCTGTCGCTAGGAGAATCTAGAATATATTCATTCGCCATGTTACGAAAATTTAACATGACTAACATAATATGAAGGACAAATACTTGAAAGATGGAAATTATCCAATATATTGATATACCTAATCATTCAAATTCGAAAAGATTATTTTAGTTTATTGCATAATTTCTGAACTTCATTCCAAAAGAAATACAAGATCGTTTCTTTTTTTCAGAATTTACCAATACTAGCTATTCCAAACGCTTTTCCTATTGAAAATATTTATAATAATTAGGTCTTTCAGCAAAAAATTTTATGAAGACAAAAATAATAATTTCGGACATAAAGTGAGTACGTCTGTCAGAAAATATTATGCAAAAGCAAGCAAATACTCATATCAAATTCGTGAAATCTTAGGTTAAGTTAATAAATTATGGAACTAATAGCCTCGCTGCAATCCTCCGTTAGTAATCTCGCTACGAGGTACGCTTTTACTTCAAAGTAGGGACGCTTGCGCGACGGTCATGCGCTGGAGAAGCACGCTAGAGAACATAGACCTTTCTCCTTAAGACACGTTAGGCTGCTTTCGCACTTTTCCCAATCCGTAAATGATGCGTTCCGATAATTATAATTTCTATTATTCCCTTCGATTATTTTTATTATATTTTTCGATAGGTTAATTGAATTTAGTGTTATTGTAGAAGAGTTTAGTTAATTTTATTTTAATTTTCAATTATCTTATCATGAATCATGATCATGATTTCGAAAATCGGAATTCGAGATGGGTCGAAATAAGTTGGACTGAAATTCTGGCAGAGTCAGTTTTAGTTGTCGAACAAAACAGAGGGACAGAATGCTATTCGCAGGAAACACGGTTGCAGTAACGGATCGTGATTGTGGAACAAGTGTAAATAGCTGAATTGTGATGTATTATGTATTTAGTAGCGAATATAAATGACCGTTGTCCGTGGAATTTCAACTATTTGCTTAATTAAATTTGGGGTATAAATGTTAACTGAAGTCCCTACGAGACCGACCCTTCTACAATGCATCCCCAGTTCAGGGAATGAAACCAAATCAGGAATCGTGAATCCCAAACGTGTTCACAGTTTCACGGAATTAGATTGATTATTTACAAATATGAATGAGCAGCATATCGTTACGCCCAGGTACATTTCGCAATCAATTCGCTCAATAAACAAGGTGAATTGCACATTTGCATGGTTTCATCAACGCTGACAATCATTTGACGCATTCTCAGATTTTTTTTTCATTGAGGTAATCGTCATATTTTTTTTGGGTATACACATTGATAGTTTCGTGAAATACACGTAGGACCTGAAAAAAAAAATAATGAAATATTTTCCTTACCAAAATTGCAACATTCAAACTTGATGCACAATATGAACTTGTTTTAATCATTCAAGGGATATATTCTATGATGTTTTTCTATTCGGCTGAGCGTTCTACTACGCTTAAACCTGTGGAATTAAAATTAATTCAATGGATGTAATGACTCGCGATGGTTTATACATATCAACATTCATAATAGAACTGAATAACTATTATTAATCACAAGAATTTCATTACTCATTTTTAACACTTAGACCTATCGCTTTCAAACAACCTGTATGAGCAAGTCGTAGTATTGAATTCAATTGAATCAAATTCTACACAATTTACCTTCATTGACGATCGATCAATTTAATATTGAAAATCAAATTTGTCGGAGAGTGTGAATAGGGCTTGAAGAATAGACAATTCATCCCCACCAGATTGCACTTATTTCTATGCTGCAAATTTGTTAAGCCAACTATTTCCGGCATCTTCAGTTCATTGGGGAGCAGAATCGAAGGTAGATGGTTCATGGCGATTATGTTAATTTTTAATAAAAAATATGTAGTGAATTAAAAAATTTAGGATGGAATCCGAACGTAATAGTCGGAAGTAAGTATTTTCACATTTTTTAAATCAATTTGAACATTCTTATAGTGTTAGAATTTTTTTGGAAACACTATTTGAATACTGTAATGTAAGTTCGTAGGTATTTCTTCTCCTGATTTCATATAACGTTTTTTGGTAGTGGATCCTTTTTTTTCAGAATTTCGTTTGCTCGAGAACGAAATACGCATCGTGTAATTCGGTATTTCTAGAGAAAATTGCGAATTATTACAAAATTCCATTTTTTACCAATATGGCGGTATGGTTGTTAGGTCGTAATTTCGTTAAAATAATATCGATTGAATTAAACATTTTCCTGAAAAATACGTATAATTCATTTATTTTCGTACGTTGGTGAACCATAATTTTCAGTTTCTGATTATATCGATATCAGGATTTCCTACTGATATCTAGGTATAAATGAAATGTGAATTCATCGTAGCCATTTTGAAAATTTGAAGACTTGATTTGATTTTTTCGTATCGGACGAAAACCTCCTAATTTTTCTTTCTTTTTTTTACAGGCGAAAATTCGCTGAATGCAGTGACAGGCTCAAGATCATAAATCTCGATAACGCGAGAAATGTGTTCGAGAACTGCGAGAAAATCAGGAAGGTCATCAGAGTAGGTGGCATCCTTTTCGTCGCAGTTAGCAAGAACATATTGACTCCAGAAACATCATCCATTCTCGCAAATGAGATCAACAAGGCAACATCCACTTCTACTACCACCGAAGTGTTCAGCAAAAGCCAAGAGGACGCTATAGACCTCGAGGGGTTCAGTTTGGTAGAGGCCATACAATGTTTGACTTTTCTTACTGAAGACGATCCACAGCCCATGGTCTTGGATAATCTGTGCGTGATGTCTTATGAAGATAAGTTTCAACTTTTGGAAGCTCTGCTGGACGATGGTCGCATAGTTATCAAGGCTAATAGTTTTGAAGGCCAGTCTGGTGATTCTCAGCCAGGGCCATCTCATGCTTAACATTATGTTTTTTTGAAATGTATGTTCTTCTGTTCTTGTTCTTTCTTTAATTTGTTCGTTTGATGTCAATAAAGATTTTTTAATAATTTGTTTTTTACTTACCAAAATGTATCATTCATTTTGGAAATTTCAATAAATAAGAAAAAATGATAGGTGAAAATAAAATTTTTGGTGTTGGTAAACATGATCAGTAAATTAATGTAAAATATTTTAGAAGGACAATTTTAAGAATATCCCAAGAGCCTTCTATATAATTCATCAGTTGAAAGACCTTTAACCTCCAAATACTCAACAGCAATGAGGTAAGTGAAAAATTGTATCATTTAGGGGTCTTTTCTGAAAATTTTGAAGAATATTTCATTGAAACATTTCTTTTTTTATTCAACATAGAAACAGGGCTCACAAGACCTTGGTCTTTTTGTGTACAATAAAAATCAGAGGTCAAACAGTCGAGAGTGCTATTTCGAATATTATTGAAAATATTCTTTATATATGATTGAAATTTACTGGAATAAGAATTTCTGCTCGAAATAATTACATGAAATAGCTAAAGAAGGTTCGAACACGAATCAAATTTCACATTGAGACTCATTTATTGAAATATCAATTTTTTTTAGTATGTGTTTCTTCAATTTAATAATCTACCAATCTGGTTTCACATTATTCATTCGATTTTTGACCACCTTTCTAACGGTGGATTGAAATTTTTTGACTGAGACAATCTTGAAGATCATTGGAAATCATAAACTAACAGCATTTATTTGGGAAGAAAAATTTCCGCCATTTGCTAGGTCAAAATGGCAGCTACGTTGTCAGATCGTGAAATTAATCAGGTATTTGAAGTAAAGTAAGTAGTAAATGAAATTCCTGGGATTTCTATATCTTTCGTTCTACTAAATCGATGTAAATCAAAATTTCAATAGATATTCGAATCGGTTAGTAAATTGTTTCATTTAGATTTGAATGATTGAAATAGTAGCCTCGCTGCAAGACTCCGTTAGTAATCTCGCCGCGGGGTACGCCACACTTCGAAGTAGGGACGCTTGCGCAACGGTCATGCGCTAGGGAAGCACGCGAGAGAGCATTTGACCAATGAAAGCAGTTTTTGAGCTCCTTCTCTGGCAAGTGGCAAGTGTATAGGCCTCTTCATTTCCTTCAATTTGGCAACCCAGACTGAAAAGACGTTGCTATTCTTGCCTATTTCGTTGAGTTTTCTCCGGACTCTTATTCCTACTATATTAGAATTGATGATATGTGAGATCAATGCTTTTATTGCAGCCTCACTGTCAGAATGTATCGCTGTATCACATTTCTGATACTAGGTTAATTTCCACACATCTTTCTATTTCAAGTATCTTCTGCATGCAAGGCCTTTGTTGCTTTGTTTCCTGTGACCTAAATATGCTTCTTCCACAGAAAATAACTAGGTTTATTCCCAGACTTCAGATTTTCACCATATGATGTCTTCATTCAGAGAAAGAGATTTCATAAGTGGAAGTTTCTTTTCCCAGTAAATTGGATTACTGGTCTTGTATGGGTTGATGTTTAGCCCCACTGACAAGCACCATTGTTCAATAATTCTGAGGCCTTTCTGTATTAAATCGCAGAAGGTGCTCTCGAAGTTTCCTTCATGTTTTAGGGTGGTTCCATGAGAACTTGAGCTCTTTGGAATATAAATTGCATGCAAATTCATGCAAGTTGGTATGAATAATTGGTTTGATGAGTCTTCAACTCTTTTGAATATATAGGAGTACCTACATTGTGCGATACACATGCGTAAATAAGAACTTCTCGGCGGGTTGAGTTTTCAGTAGCGATGGAAAGAACCATAGTGCCACACATATGACCTATGTGCAGATTATATTAATTTGGATGTAATATGGAAGAATTTCAAAAACGAAAATGGGTGAATAATAAATTTTTACAGTTTATATTTTCGAATATTTGGAATTCAAAGTTTTCCTTCAAAGATTCATTATTGGATAAAATCAACAACAAAGGTAACCTAACCTAATTAAATCAGAATATTATAAATATTACTCAAATAATTAGGGTTCTACCGTTCCAATACCGAAGAAATGCCGCAAAAGGCTTGAGAGTGTGTCTTCATTGTACGTAATTGGCGTTAGCTCTTCAGATGACCCTCTGTTGAGGTCTCGACCTAGCCTGTACAATTATTTCTAGGAATTGGAATTTATCTAAGGGCCCGACTTGGTCTTAACGATTTTATTTTCGTCACGTAATCCCAAGCTCCAAGATCTTCATAATATCACCAGACTCCTATCAGACATATGAATCAATGTCACTTTTTAGTCGAGAAGTGTCCAGTTAAGATATGTATGAAATAATTAATAGTGGTAGATAAGAACTTGAAAATTGATAAACATTTATTGTTTCTTCAGAATGTTTTCTTTCGTTCTTCTCTATCAAAAAAAAATATTATCGACTATTCTTCCTCAGAAGGAATTATGAGAATTTTTATTGATAATCCGCAAAATTTGACAATCCAACCAGCATTGATAATAAAGAAAATTGGAATTTGAACACTATTCATTATTGATGAAATTTGTCGAATGTTGTTTCTCCTCGGGAACTCATTGGATTATTTTAATTGTTTTTCTGGTCTGTCCTAACTGTGAATGAACGTTATGTGCGGTCGTTCCCCGAACAGATCGCTTAGATTAGATTAGATAGAGATTAAATTCCATTCAACGTAACAATTTCAAGATTCGTGTTAAGAACGTCAACAAATCTGGAAATATTGAAGCAGAAGATCGAAAAAAAATCTAATATTATTTATGTAGAATTTTTATTTCATCGCGTCATCAGAATCATAGAAAATTCTATAGCAGAATTAAAAAAATGAGGAAAGCATTGGCGTGAAGTCAATAACTTTAAGTTCAACAGGAAGTCTGTGATCTCTAAGGGCACTATTTTTTTTTGGCTGTTTGTTATAGAGGTTTCATTTTTTTCACGACTTCGAAAAGTAATTATCAAAATAATGTTCATAATTTTCGGAGTGAATTATGTTCTAGACATTCTAGAGCATAAAAGAGAGAAACATTGACGTGAAGTATCGACTTGTCCGTGTAGTTTGCGTTGTCGAAAGCCTTAAACGTTAAATAATTTACCTAAACGTATGACAATAACCCCCGCTCATGCATAAATGTATAAGGATAACGTCCGTTACAGTGAAATAAAAATTTTATGATAATACGATTGCGGAATATGTTTTATAAATGAAACATTTTTGAGGGATTTCGGATAAAATTGCTATTTGCATAATTTTATTGTGACGAGAAATCATTCCGTTCTGTCTCCTTTATTTTTTCCTATTCGAAATTCAAATTATTCTTTTTCTCCTGCAGAAAGGAGAATGGATTTATTTTCGGAGGATATCTATGTTTTCACAGAAATCATACTGTTGAAAGGAAAATTTTTATATGACATCGCATTCAATATTCGATAGGAGAAGAGGAAACTTTGTATTGAGGAATATTTATGCCTTCCATCATATAATTATTTTACACTTTTAAACATTAATTTATTCATTTGATGTATCCGCTTTATTTTTGAATTTTATTTTTCTTGCGGTTAATGTAATGAATTGTTGAAATTTTATTTCTAGGCATTCAAAAACATACTGAAGCGATAAGTGGTAGTGGAAATAAATAGATCATAGATGTCATGCAATACTCTTAGGTATTTGTTAACATAACGCCATCGAAATATTCATCGAATTGTTTCTGCATCATGAAGTTATTCTCAATTAAACATGTCAGTTTACGAGCCAAATTTTCGTCATTTGCGGCAGGTTTTAATTTTTTGCTTCAATATGAAGAAATCTAAGGCTGCGGCTCATCGAATGCTCAAATACCTATAGTAAGGCTGCTTTAGTGAAAGAACGTGCCGAGAGTGGTTTCAACGCTTCAAGAATGGTGATTTTGACGTCGAAGACCAGCATGTCGGTAGAAGAGAAGGTTTTCGAAAATGCAGAATTGGATGATCAAGACTCGTGTCAAACACTCAAACACAACAAGAATTGGCAGGATCATTGGGAATGAAGCAACAAGCTATTTCAAAACGCCTGAAAGTCATAGGAATGATTCAGAAACAGGGAAATTGGGTGCCGTTCGAGTTGAACCCGAGAGATGTTGAACGGCGTATGTTTGCTTGTGAACAGCTGCTTGCAAGGCAGAGACAGAATGGATTTCTGCATCGCATTGTTACTGGAGACGGAAAATGGGTTTATTACGATAATTCGAAGCGCAGTAAATCGTGGGGATATCCCAGGCATGCTTCCATGTCGACGGCGAAACCGAATATTCACGGTTTCAAGGTCATGCTCAGTATTTGATGGGACCAACTCGACGTAGTGTATTATGAGTTGTTAAAACCGACTGAAACAATCACAAGCGTTCGTTATCGATCGCAATTAATGCGTTTGAGCCGAGCATTGAAAGACAAACGGCCGAAATACAACGAGATACACGATAGAATGATTTTACAGCATAACAATGCTCGACCCCATGTTGCGAAAGTGGTCAAGGACTTGGAAACGTTGAAATGGGAATTCCTACCCCACCCGCTGTATTCTCCAGGCGTTGCCTCACTTGTTTCGATCAATGGTACACGATCTGGCTGACCAGCACTTCCAGTCTTATGAAGAAGTAAAAAATTGGATCGATTAGTGGATCGCTTCAAAGATGGCAGAAAGTAGTGGCCAGCGATGGACAATACTTCGCATCACAAATGTGGACAATTGTATGATTGCTTGATTTATTTTCACTGATTCGTATGAATTCGGCTTCCGAAGGGCCATGAACAATTGTATGCTGCTCTATTTTGTGGATGAAGGAAAATACGATAATGATTTTTACTTGTTTAATATGTTAATAGTTAACAGTGAATAGAACTATTATTGTTATAATAGTAATAACTAATGAATACTGAATGAACGAATACTTTCTTAATACTTAAAATGAATTCTTAATTATTGAAGCACTCCCTAGAGGTGAGAGCATGTTGCGAGTAATCATAGATTTAGAATCACAGAGAAGTTCTTCTTCTTCTTCCTGTGTAAGCCTTAACAAATGTATAACCAGTTTTTTACAATGAAGCCTCGAGTTTCGGAAAAAAACGACGGAAGAAAAGCTGTTGTACTCCTATATGTACATACTACATGAAATATGAAGACGAGAAAGCTGAATAAAGTGTTGTAGGAAATATATCGGTAAAATTTCAAATAAACTAAAAGGCACATTCGCTCAAATTGAAATGTTTCTTCGTTTTTCAGGTACAGCAGGAGACCAGATTGAATTGAATATGAGTATTATAATAAACTAAAGAGCAACATGCCGATTTTCAACGTCCCCGCATCAGATCCTGAAGGAAACCAGAACCGTGATGAGGGACACAGTTCCAGAGGGGGTGAGAGATGCCTTATGTAATTAATCACCGAACTCACCAGTGTTTGCCGTGGTAAGCGAGCCGTCTTAATTTCTAAGATAAATACCTACATTAATTAGATTGCGTCAACAGGAGAAGTCGTATAATTACTTAGTGAAGAGACGATGTTCGTTCCTAATACTTTATCGGTGAATTGCAGGCAGTACGATTTGCATAAGCATCATCGCAAGCCCAGCCTGGACTGTTCTGCCATCCGTGCTTCAATTTTTAACACCTATTCCCAATTGCGTCTCGTATTCGTCGTGAATATAATATACAGGGTGAGTTAATAGTGACAGTAGGTATTCAGCGTATAAGATTCGATTATTTTTCTACAGACTGGTACGAAAATGGTGAAACAGGATACCAGCCTGTTTTTAAAATGGGAATGCCCAATTTTGATATCATATTAGGCCAATTGATAAGTCCCCGGTGTGAGGCACAGATGGTGGTCTAGTATCAAATCCATATGATTTTTAGTAAGTACCAACCTTCAAACGATACGTGTCAAAATTTGACAGGAATCCGACCATTAGTTTGTGAGAAATTGTGATGTGAGTTTAGTTACTTTTGTTATTTGAAACAAAAAAATGGAAAAAAAGAATTTCGTGTGCTGATAAAATATTGCTTTTTGAAAGGAAAAAATACAGTTGAAGCTGAATCTTAGCTTGATGAAGAGTTTCCGTGGTCTGCATCAGAAAAATCAACCATCATTGATTGGTATACTAAGTTTAAACGTGGATAAATAAGCGTAAAGTAATGGATGACTGTAAAGTGAAATTGATCGAGATAGCTGACATTGTGAAGATATCATCCGAACGTGTACATCATATCATTCACGAATATTTGTGCATGAGAAAGCTGTGTGAAAAATGGGTGCCGCGCGAGCTCACAATCGATCAAAAGCAACAACGTGTTAATGATTCTGAGCAGTGTTTGAAGCTGGTTAAGTGCAATAAACGTGAATTTTTGCGTCGATATGTGACAATGGATGAAACATGGCTCTATCATTTCACTCCGGAGTCCAATCGACAGTCAGCTGAGTGGACTGCACACGATGAACCGAATCCAAATCGAGGAAAAACACAACAGTCAGCTGGCAAGGTTATGGCATCAGTATTCTGGGATGCGCAAGGTATAATATTCCAAAAGGGCCATACCATCAACAGCGATTATTATATAGCGTTATTGGATCGTTTAAAGGATGAAATCGCGTAAAAACGGACCATTCGATGAAAAAAAAGGTGCTGTTTCATCAAGACAATGCGCCGTGTCACAAATCAATGAAAAAATGGCAAAATTGGGCTTCGAATTGCTTCTGCATCCTCCGTATTTTCCCTGTACTCAAACCTCAAAAAAATGCTTGCTGGAAAGAAATTTAGCGCCAATGAAGAAGTAATCGCCGAAACTGAGGCCTATTTTGAAGCGAAAGACAAATCGTACTACAAAAATGGTATCGAAAAGTTGGAAGATCGCTATAATCGCTGTATCGCCCTTGAAGACAACTATGTTGAATAATAAAATCAAATTTTGCCAAAAAAATATGTTTTACTATGGTAGACCGGGGACTTTTCAATTGGCCTGTTACAAGCTAAGAGCTACTTGTAATCACAGAAAATCAACTCTAATTTCTCCACAGCTCTCTTGACCACGAATTTTAATGAACGCTTGTTAGTTACTCTCGATCACAGATTGAAGTAATTCGAAAACTCTTCCTACCAATCAATGATTGTTGATGGAATAAATTATTATTATTAATCTATGAGTCTGACTTGCAAAAATACGAGATTCACGTGAATCAATCAATTTTTCCTTCAGATAGTTATTTTCGAGGTATTTTATGTTCAGTTTTCATACAAGTTACATATACTACTTTAATTTATTTCACCAAATGGTGGTTATGATACTAAATATGATCTCTATTATAGATTTATGATGTGTCATCAGTCAATTGCTAACAGTGATGATGGAAATGATACACAACGCAATTCTAGGAAAAAATGAATCGAAGTTTATAATGATGAATTGCTCTTTCACATTAAGGAATAAACCCATCGGTAAGAACTTAGAACAATTATTATAGATAGATAGTAAGTTCATTCAGGGAAAACAATATTTTCCAATTTTTTTTTCAGTCTTTGGATGCGTAGAAACTTTTTTTTTGGTCGCTGCATTCGACATGCTCTTCTAGGTCTTCCTTTTCTAGAATTATCGTGTTTGCGGCAAGTCGGACGAAGATTCTGGAATGTAACCATGAATTCATCATCATAGTGAGGGTAATCTTATCGTTTGAGACCATTCTCGGCTCAAAATTCGAAATTTACATACATTGGGACGAAATCATAAAATGATCTGTTCGAGGAACAACCGCTCAATTTAAAATTTATCGAGTGAACTAATATAATGGCTTTCAAATTTGGGGAACCGAGAGCATGTTACATTTCGTTCGAAAAGTGTTCAACTAGTTGCGAATTTCTTTTTTTCTATATTCTGACATACTACCATGCTCTGCACAATTGTCTGGGAGGTTTTAGAAAGAATAAAAATTGTTCTGATCAGGTTCTCAGTCTTCCTCTTATTATTGAATCAGGTTTCGATAATAAGTTGAAAATTGGAGCTGCCTTTGTGTATCATCTGCAGCTTATGATACAGTGTGGAAAGATGGTTTGATTCATTAACTCCATAATCATGGGAAAATGATTTGTTTATTTGAAAATATGTTATCTAACAGGAGACTTTGTGTTTTTTTACGACAAAAGTGGTAGTTTCAAAACGTTGAATAATGGACTTCCACAGGGATCGGTTTAGTGTCCCATACTTTCCAATTTATAAAGAAAATAATAACTCATCTCAAGATCTACAGAATGAGAGAAGATGATAAATTGACAATTCGACCAACCTCAAAGGTTAAAATATTCAATTCTAAAAATAATAATAAGGGTAAAATAGCCCCTAATAAACATAAAGAACAAGTGTTACAAAAATGGTTCTTGATTGCGATGGGGCAAATAGGTTGATCAGTGACATTCCGTACTGAATATCTTGAGGCTGTATTGTCACAGGACCGTCCACGGTATCACTAATTGCGTTGTTGGAGAGGGAAGGCCCTTAAGGGTTGGGAATCGATGAAGGAGAAGCGATAGTCGCAGAGGTAATTCAGTGAAAACAATCGAAAGACAGATCGACAGAGAGATCACATTGCCTGTGGAGGGAGGCTTGTCGTAATTATATGTGGCCAACCAAGGTTACTTAATTTCAAAGGTCTCTTGGGTAACGGACTGATTGAATGCTACCCCACTTCTTCTGCACAGTCGAGATGAGGGATGAACAACCCTCGCGTTAACCACGATATGAAGGCGATGCCACATATAATCAAGTGCGCTCGGGAATATTTTCCAGTAATTTTAGGTTTGTCATTTCCTATTATGGAATTTGATGCATTTTTTAGGAGGTTGGACCATAAATAGGTATTGAGGATATTTAAGAAAAACTGTTCAACTTATAATGAAATTATAAATGGTTGCTCAGCACTAAATCTGAAAATTCTTAAATATGATTTTCATATTCGTCGTACTCCCCTATTGATGCGCATTTTTCTGGTGTGAGGATGGTATAATTTTGACAATTTGTTGATTATTTTCAAATTTTGAGCAGAAATGGTCTCTCTGAAGAAAAATTCTCAGTAGGAATCAAAAGGGAAAGGTAAAAAATTAGTAGAGTAAATTTTTTCGCTGCTTGAACGCATTCAGTTTGAGTTCATCGTGCTTCAGTACTTTTGCCATTTCGTTGGACAATAGGCCATTTGAATGTATAAAAAATATTGTCATGTTTATTGAAATCCTCATAGATACGATTTTTATGCAAGATTAACGAAAAAAATATGTAAATATGCAAAGAAACTTTGAAAGCTCGAAAAAACCTATGAATTATCATATGATGAAAAACGAACTGTATTAAGTGAACTTACGATGACGTCAATTTGAAGTAAACACGTATATCAATTGCATTTTTGTTTTCTAAGTGTTTTATAGGGTTTGGCTGTGAATTTCTACATTTTCAACAAAAAATATAGCAGCTTTTTGAAACTTGGAACAGATTCTTATTCCTTATTAAAAGATCACTGAGAATTTAAGGTATTTAAAAAAATATTGACTTTGATCCTTGAACAGGCTATAGTAAAAATGCAATAGATCAAAGTAATCTCCACAATTACATTTAAATCATATTAAATTTATTATTTATCATCAAAATCATCTCCACAAAAAAAACGGATGAATCAATAATAAAAACAACCGTTTTGGTACTTGATTGAAATTAGGGATTCACGGCTCGACTTGATTACAAGTCAAGCTCAAGTCAAGTAGTAGTTTTTCAATCCCAAGTCAAGTCAAGTATTTATTTATCAAGTACTTGAATCATATCAAGGTACTTGATTTTTTGCAGTATTATTGTGTACCTAGTGGTAATGAAAAAATGATGAAATGAGGAGGAACCTTGAAAAAAAAACACTTTTATTTATTAAACTTATTGTAGAAAAAACCGAAAATATCAACTTTTTTGAAATATAACATAAATTAAATCACTATAAATCATAACAAAATAATAAATAATAAAAAAATAAAATTTCTCAATATTGAAAAACCTCCAGGCTTTGTTTGATTTCATAATTTTCCATCCAGGATCTAAGACACATGAGGTATCTAATAGATTTGTCGCCTAACCTATTGCTGGTTTTTTTGTAACTGTAAGAGCAGCTCTGGAAAATTGTCTTTCAACAGGAGCTTAAGATGCTGGAGTTGATAAAAAATCCTTAGCCATATTGGCCAAGTTTGGAAAGATATTTCTGAAACTACCAAAATCTACCAATAGATTTCATAGAAAAGTGAGAAAACTACTAATAAAGTCACACTGGCGAATGCTTCAGTCTCTCGGCGCTCGAGGAACCCCCTAACCTGCGTCTAACACACGTGCATATCAAGCTCAAGTAATATCGAGTAGCATGATATCAAGTCAAGCAATAAATATCTAAAATCAAGTCAAGCCAAGCTCAAGTATGTAATTTTTCACGAGCTTGATTTTCAAGTCAAGTAGTTGGTTGAAATGTCAAGCTACTTGGCTTGATGAAACCCTAGTTGAAATAATCCAATATTTTGTGCTAAATAAACATCACCGAATGATTTAAGAGGATTAGTCTATCAGTTCATAAATGAAATAATTTTCGTAAGAAAGGATTCAAGGAATGGAAACTTCATTTGGGGAAATAAATTAACAGATTAGGTTTTGAAATTCAGTAAAAAGTTTCAAATACTTGCTTCATTTCTCAAATATCTTGGAATGAAACGTTGAAGCTATATGTTAAAAAACACAAAATTTCACGATGATTGTTATCTAAAGAAATTCAAAAGAATTCATTCTCCAGTAAGCAATCAATTATGCATGAACCAAAAGGCTGTCGATAGAATTCAACCTTCCACTTAAAAGGAAAAGTTTCATGTTATAAGTATCATCGATCGGCTTCAATCTAGATTTAATAGATTGTCTCAATACCTCCAAGTACCTGATAGAGGTAATGACCGATTTGGTAAAATGTTTTCTTGAGCAGAGGAATTCTCCTATCCAGAAATAACTTTCTCACTTGTCAGTTACCATGATGGAGTGAACACGATACAACGACATATCGTTGACAAACTGTATTACGTTCTTTTCGGTTCATTGAATAGAGTGCTCCAACTCCCAATATTCAACGTCATTTCGTATTCAAGACACGAATTGCATATGTGAAAATTTTTGAATGCAATTTTATATATTCAGCGGACGGGTGAAGACCTAAAGTGGCCAACACACTACACGTCCTGGAGAACATGGAAAATGATTCAGGAAATTTCCATATTTCAAATCAGCTATGAACCTAATTTCTTTAATTTCAACTCCTAATTCAAATAAATACGATAGAATAGTCTTGAGTCGTTGCACCAGAAAATTTCCTAGTGGAATTCATAAAGAATTAATTAATTTGAATCTTACTCAAAGCAAATTTGAAGCAGTCATAATTAGATCGGATTATTATAGACTTATTCAATTCATAGACCAAAATGTTTTTTCGAGTACTTCAAAAATATTTTCCACAACGAAATTCTTGCGATAATATCACTGTCCAAACTCATAAACACTTTCAACCTCATCAGAATCCCGAAAGTCTGTTCCCTTCTCATTATTAGCAGGTGTCCAAACCATCCTATAAATATTTCAATGTGTGGAAGCCTAGAAGCTCTTCTCTCTCCTATAACCATTCAGTTCGTGCTGTACCAAACTCCCTTCAGATTGAAACTTTCTAACTTATGGGTTCGTTGGAATTCAATCATTTTTCAATAATTTTAATAGAGGCGAAAGCTGTGGAAGGAAAGTAGAGAAGTTCAATTTGGTGTCGAAATGTTGGTCTCTTTTCAGGTTTGACGTGAAAAAATCTCGAAGAAAATGATGGCTAAAGAGCTGGTCAAGTTTTTGGTCGAATCCCAGTATCGAGATGATGATATTGCTTATTATTTTTTCTACATATAGTCGGTTATTGAATTTTTATTCGATGATCTTATCAACATTTTATAGCACCGCAGGTGCGATCAAAGAATCAACTATAATAACAAACTCATAAACTTCAAGATGTGATTTACATATTGTTGAAGGATGTCAGAGCAAATGCTGAAGGACAAATACTATTACTGTTTATTGATGAACGGGGGGCCATTCCAACATCTTTTATATTAGGCCACAATCGATCAATATCAACAACGTGTTAATGATTCTGAGCAGTGTTTGAAGCTGTTTAAGTGCAATAAACCTGAATTTTTGCGTCGATATGTGACAATGGATGGAACATGGCTGCATCATTTCACTCTGGAGTCCAATCGGCAGTCAGCAGAGTGGACTGCACACGATGAACCGAATCCAAAGCGAGGAAAAACACAGCAGTTAGCTGGCAAGGTTATGGCATCATTATTCTGGGATGCGCAAGATATAATATTCATTGATTACCTCCAAAAGGGCCAGACCATCAACAGCGATTAGAATATAGCGTTATTGGACCGTTTAAAGGATGAAATCGTTATAAAATTGCCACATTTGAAGAAAAAAAAGGTGCTGTTTCATCAAGACCATGCGCCGTGTCACAAATCAATGAAAACAATTGCAAAATTGCATGAATTGGGCTTCGAATTGCTTCTGCATCCACCGTATTCGCCAGATCTGGCCCCTAGCGACTTTTCCCTGTACTGAGACCTCAAAATAATGATCGCTGGAAAGAAATTTAGCGCCAATGAAGAATAAATCGCCGAAACTGAGACCTATTTTGAAGCGAAAGACAAATCGTACTACAAAAATGGTATCGAAAAGTTGGAAGATCGCTATAATCGCTGTATCCCCCTCGAAGGCAACTATGTTGAATAATAAAATCGAATTTTGCCAAAAAAATGTGTTTTACTATGGTAGACCGGGGACTTTTCAATTGGATTGTTACCAAAACGAATTCCAAACAGATTTTTTAACATTACCTGAAATTGTAATGCCTTTAGACCTGTGTGTTACTCGACTCCTATTTAATGATAATAACTACATATCAATATCAATTTGAAAGCATAATAGTCTGAATGGCACCTTTTCCATAATCTATACTTTCTCGAAAATTAACAAATTGGGTGTTCAATATTGTAGCTAAACTCATAAATATGTGCAAAACAATCGGAACTTGAGTCAGAGGCCTGAACTATTTCCTTTTTTTACAATTTTGGTATTTTTCCAACAAAAAGTTTTCCGTTGTTGCGTGAATATTCAGCTCAATTGATTTAGGTGTGCCTATAACTTCAGTGTAGCTAAAAGTTCAAGTGGCATTCAATGGTAATCAATGGATATTTATTTCATCGTAAATGAAAAGGTATGCCATCAACGATATCAGCCAAATGGCAACAGTTGAACCAATGCATATCCTTTTCATGTTGAAAATAAACGTTGTCCACATTAATATCGTCCAATTCCCAATCCAAATTATTAATCATGGCTCGATAGTGCATTCCATTCACAGTTGAACCAGCCTCATTTTCGAATAAGTGAGGTCCAATCACATCACCACCCCAAAAACCGTATCAAACAGAGACATGTTGAGGGTGGAAAGGCTTTTATAATACTCGTACAGAAGGCTCATTCTACCACTCGTTCATTCAAAAACTCGCCACTTCGTGGCTCGTTTTTGAATTTTGAACTCGTGGAAGAATATCAATGCCTTCTGCACTTGTATTATAAATAACTATTCAACAATCATTCTTCTTATTAACGTAGCTTTCGAGATGAAAATGGATGTCATCAATGAAAATGATTTTTCGATGAAAATCATAAAAAAATATATCATTCTGTATGTATTTGACCCAATCAGCGAAAATAAGACGCTGCTGGTGATCGACCTGCTTGGGTTTTTGTGTTAATTGAATTTTAAAAGCCATAAGACCAAAGTCTTCATATTATATGTACAACTTTGCTTACGCCGTTTTGCAATAGATGGTAGGTGGTAGTTGAAATGAATAGATCGTAGATACAATAAGCTTAGGTATTTGTAAATATAACGCCATCGAAATATTAGTCGATGTGTGTCTGCATCATAAAGTTATTCTCGATTAAACATGTCAGCTTACGAGCCAAATTCTCGTCATTTGAGGAAGGTTTTAATTTTCCGCTGTAATATGAAGAAATCTGCGGCTGAGGCTCATCGAATGCTCCCAAATACCTATGGTGAGGCCGCTGTTAGTGAAAGAACGTGCTGAGAGTGGTTTCAACGCTTCAATAAGAACGATGATTTCGACGTTTAAGACCAGCATGGCGGTGGAAGAGAGAAGGTTTTGGAAGATGCAGAATTGGAGGCATTAATTGATCAAGAGTCGTGTCGAACGCTACAAGAATTGGCAGGATCATCAGTAGTGACGCAACATGCCTTTTGAAAACGCCTGAAAGACATGGGAATGATTCAGAAACAAGGAAATTGGATGCCGTACGAGTTGAAGCCGAGATATGTTGAAGGGAGTTTGTTTGCTTGTGAACAGCTGCTTGCAAGGCTAAAACGAATGGGATTTCTGCATCGCATTGTGACTGGAGACGAGGAATCGGTTCATTACGATAATCCCAAGCGCAGAAAATCATGCGGATATCCCGGCATGCTTCCACGTCGACGGCCAAACCGAATATTCACGGTTCTAAGGTCATGCTCAGTAGGACCAGCTTGGCGTAGTGTATTATGAGTTGTTAAAACCGACTGAAACAATCACAGGTGATCGTTATCGAACGCAAATAATGCGTTTGAGCCGAGCATTGAAAGACGAACGGCCGCAATATTACGAGATACATGATTAAGTGATTTTACAGCATGACAATGCTCAACCCCATTTTGCGAAAGTGGTCAAGACAAACTTGGAAACGTTGAAATGGGAAGTCCTACCCCACCCACCGTATTCTCCAGACTTTGCAGAAAGATGGGAGAAATTAGTGGCCAGCGATGGACAATACTTTGAATCATGGAAGTATAACCAGTTTTTTACAATAAAGCCTCGAATTTCGTGGAAAAAACGGCGGAAGCAAAGTTGTACGCTTATGTAAAAAAAAATTTTTTGGGTGAATTTTACTCTCCAATATTTTCATGTCATGTAACATTCCTGTGGGTGTATAATGAAGATTTCCAACTTGTCCGTTGATGTTGTATTAAGTTTCCTTCAACTCTCACTAATGGCTCATCCCATCATTGTATGGCATCATTACAAGCGGCATTCGCAATAAATCTGTCAGAGGGATAAGATACCCTTGTCTTTTCGCTGTTTGTGTTTTAGGCGGCGAAAACACACCTAACCTGTGTGTTACGGAATTACATCCAGGACCTTCTGTTCTTTTTCAGCGGCGTAATAAAACTGACAAGAGGAAGTGTTTTTGCCACGAGCTTATCTGATTATGAGGTCCACGTGTACGGCTATCTTTATTGGCGCGATATGTGAAAATTGAAAAAGCACGAGGGGCATTACGATTTACCCCAATCACGAAAATTAGGTCTCGACCAGACATGACAAAGTTATGTGTAGTTGATTGTCTCTTGGATAAAGTGTTCCTGTTTTAGGAAATATGCACAGGGTTATCCAATAAGAGGTTTGTTTCATTTTGAATAGCCAGCTGTCATCTTTCGACATTTGAAAAGTATGAACAACGCCATTACTAATAATGGAACGATACACGTTGGGCAACACTCTGAAATTGTTAAAATTCCATATATTGCAAAACTGTGGAAGTAAAGTTGTACATCTAATATATGTTTTGGAAACGTTTGTGTTTATCCAAAAATTCACCCATTCAGTTGTTTAAACCAAAAATCTCATTTGGTTAATGGTCAAATTTCGTTCGATGGTTATGAATATTTGAAAAAAAAGACCCATCAAATCGAATGGAAATCCAAAAAGCATTTTATAAAGCAGGGCGAATGTTCATGCAGAATTCTGTCAGGATCAATTCATTGAAATTTTGTGCACGTATCAAGTTCATCGTTGAAGAGAGTTATCCAAAATTCCGCAAAAAATAATTGAATAAATTCGTATTATTATCTATATATTGGGTATATTGAAAAAATTACATAAATACGAATCTGAAGAATCGCGCAAAAGCTCGTGTTTTCACGTATGTTTGGTTTGATTAACAATACTCAAGTTCGATTAGATTTATTGTATCCCTGACCTAACGTAACCTGTGAAAATTTCAATTCAACTAAACATTTATATGTAACCCTTCATTTGTAATTAAAAGATTTATATAAAGGGTGTTTTTTTAGAGCTATAGAACTTTAAATTGCAATAAAACAACGATGGTTTTTTTCGATTGACATGAATTTTATTAATCCGCAAGATAATCTTGTGGCATTACATTTTAAATATGATTTCTAGCATATGACCGCCACGGCTGGCTCGGATGAAGTCCAATTTGGACGTCCAATTTTCGATGACTTTTTCCAACATTTGTGGCCGTATATCGGCAATAACACGACGAATGTTGTCTTCCAAATGGTCAAGGGTTTGTGGCTTATCCGCATGAACCAATGACTTTACATAGCCCCATAGAAAGTAGTCTAGCGGTGTTCACAGGTCCAAAACGTGAAATTAGGCGGTCACCAAACGTGTCTTTCAATAAATTGATTGTGGCACGAGCTATGTGTCATGTTGCGCCCTCTTGTTGAAACCATAGCTCCTGGACATCATGGTTGTTCAATTCAGGAATGAAAAAGTTAGTAATCATGGCTCTATACCGATCACCATTGACTGTAACGTTCTGGCCATCATGGTTTTTGAAGAAGTACGGACCAATGATTCCACCAGCCCATAAAGCGCACCAAACAGTCAGTTTTTCTGGATGTAACGGTGTTTCGACATACACTTGAGGATTAGCTTCACTTCAAATGCGGCAGTTTTGTTTGTTGACGTAGCCATTCAACCAGAAGTGCGCTTCATCGTTAATGGACATAGTGCGCGTATTCCGCACAGAACCATATTTTCGAAATAAAATTGCACTATTTGCAAGCGTTGTTCAGGCGTGAGTCTATCCATGATGAATTGCCAGACCAAACTGAGAATACATCACTTGACAGCTGCTAAATCTGTCGCCATCTTGAACAGTAATGCCAACTTAAAGTTATATACCTCGAAGAAAAACACCCTATATAAGAATTATGAATAAAATAATATCGGAAAGTATTTCAAAATCAGATTTTCATCCCATAACAACATTTTTTTAGAAAATGTTTCCTATGAAATATATTGATCAAACAACCTATAAATATCGAAAAAAAGAGATAAATAGACCACACAAATGTCGACGGAAATACTCATTTAACTACAGTCTGTTTAAATGCCTTGTAATCAGTGAAATTAATTCTATACATTATCTGAATTACTTTATTTATCATCAAGTCAATTCCGGATTTTTCAGTTGTTTTTGATCCTTTAGTTGGAGTAATGAATAACAGACTAATCTATCTTACAACTTTGATAATAATAATAAATGGGAATTTATCTGTTGGGGTTTTTAACAACATCAGATCGCTTAAAATATAGCAATAATGTTTTTTTTTCGTTGTCATTTCGAACGATGATTTTTCTAGAAAAAATAATATGAATATCAGATTATATGACCAGTCATTATCTTTTAGTGACAGCACAAAGTTTTTAGGCCTATATGTTGATGCTAACCTTAACTGGAAGTCACACTGTGAATATTTGGTACCAAAAGTTAACTCTCAAAGCTATGTTCTGGGACAGCTGAAAACTGTTCTAACGGAGAAACAACTGATTCAGGTATATCATGCTAATGTTGATGCAAGACTGAGATATGGTGTCTGTTTCTGGGGTTGGTCGACACTCTGTGAGGACGTATTTGTGGCCCAGAAGAGGTGTATACGTTCTATTGCAAGTACACCGAAAACTACTAGTTGCGAAGACTTTTTTAGAAAGTTTAAAATTTTGACTGTTCCGTCTTTGTTTTTGTATGAAATGTGTTTGTATGTTTTTACAAATCCCGATAAATTTAGGAGAAACTGTGATGTTCACAATTTCAATACCAGATATAGCTCGAACTTGAGAACCAACGTTTGTATGTCTAAAGTTGCATTTCGATCTCCCCATAATTTAGGCCCTCTAATATTTAATAATTTGCCAGATAATATTAAAACTTGTCAATCACTAAATGAGTTCAAAATCAAGTTGAAATCTTTTTTATTGAGAATTGTTTTTATCGTGTGGACGAATATTTAAAAATTTTAATATGATATGTTATCTTGTTTTTATTTTTTTTTTGTATAATTTAGTATTGATGATATAAGTTTGGATTTGACTATTCCTATACAGTTGTAAAATTGTCTTTGGAAATAAATGAATTGAATTGAATTGAATTGAATGATAACTTTAAAAGCAATTCGCAATGTATGGCATCTCCTAGAATTTATGGAAACCTATAACGTATCTACTGAGAAAATTGATCGAATTCTGCAAAAGCCTCATTTCCCTCTTTTACCTCAGAAGGGTTTTTATACCGATATAGTCTTGTCCCAACTGAATGGTTCCTTAAAACATTAGCACCCTTGGGACACAGGAAATTTGGGTTTAAAAATAATCGTTTCTTTGACAATTGAATTTCCGACTAAATGAAGAAATTGTAACGTTTTACATATGGCATGTGACTAGGAAAGCACAAGATCAGGAAGATTTTTTTTTGATAGACAGATGCGAAGTGTGAGTCTCCAGATTTAGGGGAACTTGTACGTATGTGAAAGGTAATAAACTGCATTTTCTGAGGAAAACCATTTGCATTTAACACAACAGTTTATATTGTGTAGTAGGTAGAGTAGTTTTTGATTATAAAGTGGATTTAGTCGCTTAGACTGATTTTACATAAAACTTGGCGACTGTAACAAAAAAGTTTAAAGTTATTTGAAGAATATAAGTTTGTAGGAGATAAAAAATAACAGAACTCAACTATCTCAAAATAAGGAATGTTTGTTATACTCAATCAAAACTCAATTTGACTGACATTTCAACAAATAATCAGATAGCAGATAGAATAAAAGGCCAATTGAAAAGTCCCCTGTCTACCATTGTAAACCACATTTTTTTGACAAAATTCGATTTTATTATTCAACATAGTTGCCTTCGAGGGCGATACAGCCATTTTAGCGATCTTCCAACTTTTCGATACCATTTTTTTAGTACGATTCGTCTTCAAAATAGGCCTCAGTTTCGACGATTACTTCTTCATTGGTGCTAAGTTTCTTTCCAGCGAGCATTTTTTTGAGGTCTGAGAACAGGGAAAAGTCGCTGGGGGTCAGATCTGGCGAATACGGTGAATGCAGAAGCAATTCGAAGCCCAATTCATGCATTTTCGCAACTGTTCTCATTGATTTGTGCACGCCGCATAATCTTGATGAACAACACCTTTTTTCTTCAAATGTGGCCGTTTTTTATCGATTTCATACTTTAAACGATCCAAAAACGCTATATAATAATCGCTGTTGATGGTCTGGCCCTTTTGGAGGTAATCAATGAATATTAAACCTTGCGCATCCCAGAATACTAATGCCATAACCTTGCCAGCTGACTGTTGTGTTTTTCCTCGCTTTCGGTTCGCTTCATCGTGTGCATTTCACTCAGTTGACTATCGATTGGACTCCGGAGTGAAATTATAGAGCCACGTTCCATCCATTGTCACATATCGACGCAAAAATTCAGGTTTATTGCACTTAAACAGCTTCAAACACTGCTCAGAATCATTCACACGTTGTTGCTTTTGATCGATTTTGAGCTCACGCGGCACACATTTTGCACACAGCTTTTCCATGTACAAATATTCGTGAATGATTTGATGTACACGTTCAAATGATATCTTCACATTGTCTGCTTTCTCGATCGACTTCACTTTACGGTCTTTCACAATTATTTTTTTATTTTATCGTCGGTGACAGCCTCTTTTGGGCGTCCACTGCGTTCGCCGTCTTTGGTGCTCATTTCACCACGTTTAAACTTACCAAACCAATCAATGATGGTTGATTTTCCTGGTGCCGACTCGGAAAACTCTTCTTCAAACCGAGATTTTGCTTCAACTGTATTTTTTCAAAAATATTTTCACTGGACTGACCTGGACCGTTGTATAAGAGTTAATTTAATCACGTACTCGTCATCAGCGAGTCAAACTTTATCGTTTATGACCAGTCTCGGTTCGAAATTCTTAATCCCAGCATCTTAGGACAAGTATAGATCATTGAGCGTACAAAAAATATTGAATATTTAAGGATTATATGGAACAGTAGTGGTTCATTATATTCAAATTATCGTTATGAATCCATTTGAAAATTTCCATTGATTCTAAATATTCAGTTTCCTTCCTTCAGTGCTCATTACAGAATATTAACTTGTTTTTGTTCAATTCACTTTGTGTCTTTGTTTTGAATAACTCCGATCTATGTAAATTCATACCAATATACTTCTGAAATTTAAATCTATCCCCCAAAAATTAGAAAAAGGTATATTGGCTGCAATTAGGTATTCATCAAGCCAAGTAGCTTGACATTTTAACCAACTGCTTGACTTGAAAATCAAGCTCGTGGAAAATTACATACTTGAGCTTGACTTGAATTGATTTTAGATATTTGTCGCTTGACTTAATATCAAGCTACTTGATATTGCTTGAGCTTGATATGCACGCGTCGCACGGCATATATTTTAGCGATCTCATGCACACTTGGACTAAATAAGGGGATTCCTCGAGCGCCGAAAGACTGAAGCATTCGCCAGTGTGACTTTATTAAGTAGTTTTCTCACATTTCTATGAAATCTATTGGTAGATTTTGGTAGTTTCAGAAATATCACTCCAAACTTGGCCAAAATGGCCAAGGATTCTTTATCAACACCAGCATCTTCAGCTCCTGTTGAAAGACAATTTTCCATAGCTGCTCTTACAATTACTAAAACCCGCAATAGGTAAGGCGACATATCTATAAGATACCTCATGTGTCTTAGATCCAGGATGGAAAATTATGAAATCAAACAAAGCCTGGAGGTTTCTCAATAATAAGAAACTTTAGTTTTTCATTAATTTTCATTTTTTATATGATTTATGTTTCCATTCGAAAAGTTGATATTTTCGGTTCTTTTATACAATAAATAAAAGTGTTTTTTGACTTGAAATTAAGTCTAGTTCAAGCCAAGTAGCTCAAAAATCAAGCCGAGCCGTGAATCCCTAGCTGCAATTTCGCCTGAAAATTGCGCAGGAAAATGTATCAATTTTCCCCAAAAATTTCAATTATTTTTCAGATGAAAATCGAGAAATACTCCCTTGGACCTTAAAAATCTTCCTCTAATTATTATTATGCAGAATAATGAATTCTTCTTGCGTCAACTGAAGAAATTAAAGCAGTTATAAAGTAATAAAGAAAAATAATTGTTTGAGGGAAGTCGGTATGTTTTTTTATCGCACGGCGAATTTCCATTTTAATTACTAAATTACAATCTGGCTTCTTGTATTAGCATGATAATTTTTTTCGAACGGGAACAAGGAGGCAAAGGACACCAATTATCGATTTAGGGGTGTAAAATAAGTGTAGGATGTGCGGAACCCTACGTGGTAAGCCGACGGAACGGATTTAGATAAGGGGACCTCGAGAAGAATCACCGCGTTCGAAGGGACTTTCTTGGTGAATTTGCATTCGATTCCAACCCTTATATCTCACTCTAAGTGTACAGCTTAAACCACTGGCGATACACATCGGCATTTCTATGGGGTTGAGGTCTGATTTCGTTTCATTGTCGGATTTCTTATCGGCAGTTCATTTCCTGCATAAAATCTAATTCGATGAAGATTTTTCGGAGAGAATAACGGAACCTTGCTCTTGAAGAGCACTGCTCTGTCGCAAAAAGTAGTGTAAGAAACGCATAGTAAATGTAGAAAATATAACAAATCTGCATTTGGTATGAGGCCATTAGCGACCTCATTTGAATACCACTTCAAAATAAAAACTGATAAGAATTTTTTGAACGGAAGTTTTGAAATAAAATACTAACAATTTTTTCTTGGAAACAGTAAAATTCAATAGCTAGCTAATAATCATATCAAATCAATAAAAAAAAACAATATTCTGTATATACTGAAAGCTTTTACCCTTGGTTGTAAGCTGACTCCAATACTATGAATATTTCGATGAGGCTTGGTGAGGTAATTATACCTTTCAACACCCCTCTTGGATCCGCACAGACTCCAGCAGTCGTGTTTCTCGTGTTGAGCAACTACTCAAAAAGCTATCTGGATATGGTTTATCCGGTGTTCTTATACCTCTCTTGGAGACCTTTCCAACAAATAAGGAGCACTACGTTGAATATGAAGGATTGAAATCATTTTCGTTCACGGCAACCTTCAGCGTTCCTCAGGGGTCTAATTTGAGACCACTTTCATTTGTCCTTTTTAACAATTACACTTCAGATAAATTTTGAGATATTCGGAACTAAGAAGTTTACCTCATTTCATTTATTAGCAAAATTATTTCAACTGACTTTGTTGATGGCGTGATAATGAATTATTTCTGAATGTGAGGAAGTGTGAAACGATGACGTCTATGAGAAAATTATTTTGGATTACATATCAACTCAATAACTTGGATGTGATTAGAGTAACTGAGGCAAAAGACTTAGGCATTTTATTCGATGATAAACCAACGTTTTCTTCTCATATAAGGGATATAACTTCTAGTCCCATGAAAAGTATAGGTTTTGTGATACTCAACTTTTTTTGTTGAGAGCGATTTCATCCGTACATCAAGCTTTTGTTGATAGTAAACTGACATATTGCAAAGTAGTATGGAATCTTTGTCATAAAAAATAAGTTTATTGTAGAGAAAACATTCCTATTTATGTTATCAAGCAAAACGATCGGACAGGTCAATTTTCGTTTTTAACTAACCACTTTATGACATAAAATTTTACTTTGGACGTTATTCATTTCTACAGAGTGAAGTCAAAACTTATCTAGCATTCATCAAGCCAAGTAGCTTGACATTTCAACCAACTACTTGAGTTGAAAATCAAGCTCATGAAAAATTACATACTTGAGCTTGATTTGGTTTTAGATATTTATTGCTTGACTTGATATCAAGCTACTTGATATTACTTGAGCTTGATATGCACGCGTCGCACGGCATATATTTCTGCAGTCTCGTGCGCGTTTAGACTAAATAAGAGAATTCCTCGAGCGCCGAGAGACTGAAGCATTCGCCAGTGTGACTTTATTAGTAGTTTTTTCACATTTTTATGAAATCTATTGATAGATTTTGGTAGTTTCAGAATTATCTTTCCAAACTTGGCCAAAATGGCCAAGGATTTTTTATCAACGCCAGCATCTTCAGCTCCTGTTGAAAGACAGTTTTCCAGAGCTGCTCTTACAGTTACAAAAACGCGCAATAGGTTAGGCGATGAATCTATAAGATGCCTCATGTG
Organism: Harmonia axyridis; assembly: GCF_914767665.1. Taxonomy (NCBI): domain Eukaryota; kingdom Metazoa; phylum Arthropoda; class Insecta; order Coleoptera; family Coccinellidae; genus Harmonia; species Harmonia axyridis. Next base: position 8,846,893 of record NC_059508.1, read on the forward strand.
TCTTAGATCCTGAATGGAAAATTATGAAACCAAACAAATCCTGGAGGTCTTTCAATATTAAGAAACTCAATTTTTCATTTGGTATGATTTTTAGTGATTTAATTTATGTTTCTTTTTCAAAAATTTGATATTTTCGGTTCTTTTATAAAATAAGTTTAATGGATAAAAGTGTTGTTTACAAAGTTCCTTCTCGTTTCATCATTTTTTATTGATGTGACACTACACAATAAAACTGCTAAAAATCAAGTAGCTTCACATGATTCCAGTACTTGATTTATTAGACTTATTGATGATGGTTTAAAAAAATGGGTACCGTAGATAACAATGTTTTTGAGAAAATAACACATTTACAGTGAGAGTTAAAAATGAATCTTTCAAGAAGGAAAATGTTTATTCAAACACAAACGAAATTTGGCGCAAATGCTCACATTGAGCTCCGTCATAAGAAAAAATGTTATGTCATAAGGTGGATGAATAAAAACTCAACTTGACCTGCCCGAGCGTTTTTTTTTTTAAACATTCAATAACGGAGTTATTGTGTTCCTTGCTTTATCCACACAATGTATATCGCCTAATACCATCAAAAGACGTCCCTTAGGAAGTTGCGCTGATTCCAAAAACCGAAGTGATCTTGCCTAATTGAAGGAATCCATCCCCCTATATGTAAAATATGTCGAGCATCGGTAATAAGGAAGCGGAATTAGGGGGAGTCTGAAATGAATTTCGCCGGTGTTATGACATCGAAGTACCAACATGTTATAAATCTGGGCGTGGGAAGAAGGAAGTGGTTTTGGATGCTGCGTATGATGTTTGGTGTTTTTGCGAAAGCGCCCCTCTGCGTGGGAAAAGATCTAGGAAACGGCCCAGACTGGTCTAGGCTGTTCGATGTTTCCGGGATTCCACACATGGTGGCGAGTCGATCACCTTCTTAGTGCACGTGTTAAAACCACGGCTTTCTTACCGGAAGGAAGCTTGAACTCCTGAAGGCAAGGTTACAGAAGGGACCACGTTGCACCTGATCTATATAACTTACCGAAAACCGGAGAAACCACTGACTCGATGCTAAGAACCTGTAATCGATCTGCCAATCGATTGGTTAGATTCAGATTTCAGACATACACGTAATACTTTTGTATTCACTTAAAAAAGGAAATTCTCCTCAATTCACGTTTATTACACTTCAACTGAGAATTCAAACTTAACTTGATGTTGAAGGTTTCAACACCCTAGTAAAGCAAGCAGAACCGCTTTGAAATTTTGTATTTTTTGGCCATATTGAAAAGGTCTTTGCTCTTGAAAAAGGGAAGAAATGCTTAACGATATGCTGGCAGAACCAATAAGACAATTGTTTTATGGACAATCTGATTACACCATAATTTTAGGCTAATTTTAGACTCACGTTTGATCCCTCTGCAAAATTTCTGAATTTACGAGTTTTAAAGAAATCCCGAGTTCTGCTAGCTTCACCGCTAAGCTAGGATGTGAATCAAACATATTTCAAGAGGTTATTCTCAACGTCGAAATTTCTGAAAAACTAAGTTCATATCAGACTATATCTTAACAGCACAAGTGCACTTTTTTGTGTCCATTTGATGATTAACTTAAAATCAGTATACAGCAGATTTTGGATAACTCCGCACTCTATATTTTCAAGTATACTTGTCATTTTCAAGTATGCAATTGAATGGGAAGAATGAAGAAAGGACTTCAAGTAATTTTTCCACAAAATTCCACTTGAATCATATACTTATAGTTCCCTGGCCATGTTATTTCTCGAAATGGTGATCACGATTAGGGATTCACGGCTAACTTGATTTTTAAGCTACTTAGCTTGAGCTTTACTTGATTTCAAGTCGAGTAGTAGTTTTCCAATCTCAAGTCAAGTCAAGTATTTATTTATCAAGTACCGAAAATATCAACTGTTTTGAAATAGAAACATGAAATAAATCACTTCAAATCATAACAAAATAAAGAATAATAAAACAAAAAGTTTCTTAATATTGAGAAACCTCCAGGCTTTGTTTGATTTCATAATTTTCCATCCAGGATCGAAGACACCACGTTTTCGTTCCGAAACGTTGGCAAAATCATAATTGATTATTTATTTCTGTCCAAATTCCTATGACAAATTGCTTAATTTTTTGAAAAGATATTTCTGAAACTACCAACATCTACCGATAGATTTCATAGAAATGTGAGAAAACTGCTAATATAATCACACTGGCGAATGCTTCAGTCTCTCGGCGCTCGAGGAATCCCCTCATTTAGTCTAAGCGCGCACGAGATTGCAGAAATATATGCCGTGCGACGCGTGCATATTAAGCTCAAGTAAAATCAAGTAGCTTGATATCAAGTCAAGCAATAAATATCTAAAATCAATTCAAGTCAAGCTCAAGTATATAATTTCTCACGTAATTGATTTTCAAGTCAAGTAGTTGGTAGAAATGTCAAGCTACTTGGCTTGATGAATATCTAATCACAATTGACCACTGAGTTTTTTGATTTGAAACCTTGATACTTTTCGTTGGTACTACGTGAAAGATGAGATCTATGCCAATGCTCCACAATATATTCGAGACCTTAAAGATGGAATTCTGAAGTTATCCAGGATGTACAGCCGTTTTTCATCGTTATGACATACCTTCCTCTTTACAATGAAATAAATATCCATTGATTTTTCTTGAAATATACTCGTTTTTAAATGTCAGAATGAAACCTCTTATTCGAAAACCCTCCACAAACAAAATTTCATTGAAATCTGAGGATTAAATATCGTTTAAGGTTCATTATTACCCTTTTCTATATAAAATATATCGAAAGATCAAAAAAAAATGGGGTATTCGAAAATTTCATAAATCTCTTAACTCATAAGAGGCAGGACTTTGCATTCAAGAGTATGATTCTTTGTGTCTAGACCGAATATTTTGAGTTGTTCATCTTGAAAGCCACTTTTCGACCCCTTATGGACTGAACGAAAGGAACAAATACATATTGAACGATGGTTGAATCGTGAAGCAGAAGTCGAAGGATATTTTTCGATGTGACTTTCTATATTTCGATTACACGGTTTATAAGAAAGATTGTGGGGTTGGCTCCGCCCGCCAACCACACCCCTTGCACTCGAGCAACCGTGCTTAGGCCTGCCGCCCCCAAGTTCACACCACGTCAACTCCGCTCCTAACGCTATATATCAGTGGTGTCACCTTGAAGGTGAGTCCTGCCACTTACGAAGTCAAAAGCGGTAGTTGGATTATTGGAATTTTATGTTTTCACTATTTCGCCCCTTTTTCTCTATATGGTAGTTGTTGGAGATTGATTCAAACGGATTTTGCAGCATTTGGTTCGATGATACAAAGAAAAAAAATATCCTAAACTGCGTTGTGGCCTCTATTTCTTTCAATTAGCAAAGCAGGGAAAGATGCCCAAGTTTAATGTGAGTTTGAAGTAATAATTTCATAAGTTTCATAAGGAAAAATTTGACGTCTGAAACTGAAAATATTGATCACAATCCAGCTAATCAAATTTAAAGAATTTTTCATTTTCAGACAGAGGGATATTTCATTATTTTCTTTATGCCTTTCTACATGGTTCATTCAAGTGTAGAAAATAGGGATTCTCGGTTTGACTTGATATTCAAGCCAGTTGAATTGTCTTAACTTGAAATCACCTCAAGTTCAAGTCGAGTAGTAGTTTTCAATTTCAAGTCAAGTATACTTGATAAATAAATAATTGACTTGACTTGATATTCAAGCTACTTGGCTCAAACACAAGCTTAAGTAGCTTCAGCTTGACTTGAAATCAACTCAAGTTCAAGTCAAGTACTAGTTTTTCAAGTATTCAATACTTGACTTGACATTGAAAACTACTACTTAACTTTAACTTGAGTTAAATTCAAGTCAAGCTCAAGGTACTTGAGCTTGAGCTAAGTAGCTTGAAAATCAAGTCAAACTGTGAATCCCTAGTAAAAAAGCGTAAAGAAAATAATAAGATATAATGAAATATCCCTCTCTTCATGAAAATTTCTTCAAATCTTCACATTGACTACATCCCTTCGAAGTTATCTGTCATAGTATTATGCCAGAATAAAATGTTTTCTGATAATTGAATGGAAAACTTTGATGTATGTGCATTCGCCATTGTGTCATGTTCAAGTTCTGTGTTGAAATCAAAAAGTTTCAGAAAAATGATTAGTATTTTAATTTTATCGAATGCATTCACATAAAACACAACAGGATTTCCTAACTTGAGAGATCTCACTGAAATCTAGGAAAGTCGAGATAGAAACATATATCTATATAAATTTCAATTACACTAAACAGATATCGAAAGAAAAGATAAAATGATATGATAGTCATGATGTGTATGAGATTTTCGCTGAAAATAAATTCGATGAGTCTTGGAAGCGCCACTGGCTTGGATAATCTCACTATCAGGATCCTCATCAATCCATTAGAGAGACATCAACACTATAATACTCAAGTGAAGTGTTAGAAGAGCTCTCAGAGATAAATTGCGAACGTATCTTCCATATGACGAGTACTTCGTAGATCTGAACCATTATGCTCTAGTTAAAACCACGGATGAACGTGAAATTTGTCAGCTTTTAGGTCAAGATGCTGTACGGAAAGCTCAAAATTCAACGTTCGTTGAACCCTTTTATAGAGGAGAAGTTTCAGTGGATTTTTGAGCGTTAATTCGAAAACATCGATTCATCAGGTAGATTTTCAATTGATATTTATTCAAAGAATATTCAAATTTTAAAATTTGAATGTTATCCAACTGAAGTCAGATGGAACTTCAAATCAATTTTATCCTTGACTAACTTGTTGCTCTCATCGAATCGATTCTTGAGGAAAAATATTCAGCTCTCTCTGGGAGTATTTTGCTTTTTGAGTAATGTAAAACCATTGAATCGGTTTTGGTTTATTGTTTTATATTTATTATTGACATAAAAATTGCCATCGTCCAGTCCTAATCATTAATGTGAATCGGATTTCAAAAGGTCCTATTTAACAGTACCTACTCATTTTGAAAAATACAATGGTTTTAGTTTCTCTACAAATCAATCAACTTCTGGACTTCCGCAGGGTTCAAATCTTGGGCAACTATTGTTTTCCTTTTTTATAAACGGTCTTCTTGAAAAAATTAGTTCAAATCCAAACGCGCTCTTCGATGGGCTGGGGTAAGAGCTGGGCCTCTTGCCGCGACACGAGGCCTCAAATCATATTCTCTGAGGCGATTTCTTATTGTCTGAGTGCTAATTTGCACCCCATGAGTTTGCTCAAGCTGAGTTTGAAGGAGGCGGTTGCAAACCGTTGCCTAAACGAAGAAACTCTCAAGTAACGTTCTTGAATGGCAGTTGTTACCCGTGGTCTACCCTGTCCCTGACACACTGGCGTGGTCTACCCTGTCCTGGTCTTCGGACATTCATACCCGTCTCCCTGAATCGCTGCAACATTCTGGACACACTTGTATGGGAAACTCCAAACCTTTCTGCAATTCTTGTGTATGTCCACCCTTCTTCTCGCAAAACTACCGCTTGGGCACATTCCTCTTGGGTCAAATTGCGTGTTTCGCGTTGCATAGCGATCGAGTGTAGAAAATCAAACGAAAGAAAAACTATTGATCACTAGAATTGAACGAGAACAACAGATTTCAGAATGGAGCCAATACATTCAAAATCTGATAATCTTTTTTTATTCCTGCTGGGAAAAAAACATCTGTATTGAAGAAAAACGTTGAAAGTGGATAACATATGCATGCATAATTCTGATAAAAATAATTATCATTGAGAACACCTTCAGTTGTAGAATAAATTTGAGATTTCCATAATGTGCGTTAATTTTTTTGCGCAGTGTATTATGTTATTAGACAAATCAACAAAGAGTGATTATCGAAACTCATCCACGCAATATGAAAATTTTCGCCCTTCAACCCTAAAATGGCTGAAAACAATCTCAGCAAAACCTGATCTGGGCTTTGTCGAACTGGATGACAGAGCTTATGTTCGTAAGCTCTCATAGTCCCACATTAATTCACCTAACTGATTTATTCGTTCACCTATGAAATATCGCCCCATAAATTTTCGTGACATCCAAGCACTGCGCTCGCACATGTGATCAGAAGTGGCTGCGAATTTCACTCTCCTTTTTGCAAACTCCGATTAAGGTCATGCCTCAACAAATGGAACAGGAGATAAGTAATGGCTTTTGTTGCTGTAACGCTTTTGTGCGTCCATCGATAGATACCAGCCGAAAGGGAAAGTGTATTGGTTTATTATTAACAATAAAATAAGCCTTCGGAATCGGTCAAAGAAAAAAATTATTTAATTAATCTCTCAAGAATTACTATGAAGCACTCAAGATAAATTCGAAGGTACTTTGCAAATGAGTGTGACACTTTGCTTCCTCGTATCTTGCTCCTGAAAAATCAGACATATGCAGTACGTTATTTTTGGTATAATCTCCCAAGTGGATATGATTTACGTATGCACACAATAATTTATTAATCCTCTTAGACAAATAGATTAGGGATTCACGGCTTGGCTTGATTTTCAAGCTACTTGGCATGAGCTTGACTTGATTTCAAGTCAAGTAGTAGTTTTTCAATCTTAAGTCAAGTCAAGTATTTAAATCATATCCAGCTACTCGATTTTTAGCAGTTTAATTATGTAGTCACATCAATAAAAAAAATGATGAAATGAGAAGGAACCTTGTAAAAACACTTTTATTCATCAAACTTATTGTTTAAAAGAATCGAAAACATCATCAACTTTTTTGAAATAGAAACATAAATTAAATCACTATAAATCAAAAAAAATAAAAAATAATAAAAAATTAAGTTTCTTAATATTGAGAAACCTCCAGGCTTAATTTGATTTCATAATTATCCATCCAGGATCTAAGACACATAAGGCGTCTTATATATTTGTCGCCTAACCTATTGCGGGTTTTTGTAACTGTAAGAGCAGCTCTGTAAAATTGTCTTTCAGCAGGAGCTGAATATGCTGGCATTGATAAAAAATCCTTTGCCATTTTGGCCAAGTTTGGAAAGATATTTCTGAAACTACCAAAATCTACCAAAAGATTTCATAGGAATGTGAGAAAACTACTAATAAAGTCACACTGGCTAATGCTTCAGTCTCTTGGCGCTCGAGGAATCCCCTTATTTAGTCTACGCGTGAACGAGACTTTGCCGTGCGACGCGTGCATATCAAGCTCAAGTAATATCAAGTAGCTTGATATCAAGTCAAACAATAATTATCTAAAATCAAGTCAAGCTAAGCTCAAGTATGTAATTTTTCACGAGCTCGATTTTCAAGTCAAGTAGTTGGTTCAAATCTCAAGCTACTTGGCTTGATGAATCCCTAGCCGAAACCACTACCAAAGCATCATCAGCGAACAGATTAAACAAAAACTTTCTTATAGAAGACGAAAAGCATATTCAGAAACATTGCTCTCAAATTAACAGGGAGATCATTGATAAAAAGCAACAATAGAAGGGGTCCAAGGATGGATCCTTGTGACACTCCAATACAAAGATCGTGTTCGTTTGATAGGCAGCCTTCAACTTTTACAAAAATGGATCTACCCCGGAGATATTCGAGATAGCTCAAATTCTCATGGAATTATTTATGTCTGTTACCAAATTTCATAAAAATCACGAAATATTTCATATGTGCGCATGAACTAAAATTCTGTGGAACTACGATCCTTCCCAAATATTCATATTGTACTATTCATGATCCATCCAGGATATATTTCATGAAATCGAAAGAAGAAAATCTACCAATATGAAACAAGAAATCTACATATCTTTTCAGATTTATAGTCGCTAAAATAGTAAGTTTTTTTTCGAAATTGTGCTTGAATATTCTGATTTTGATAATACGGCCAATGTGAGATATGAAAAAAGGAATAAAATTGTTATTTTACCTTAAATTCAAATTTCACGTCAGTCGAAATCATTAGGAAAAAAAAAATTTCGAATTTTTTCAAGGAATCCATTTGTGAATGTTTTACATCTTAGAGGATTCGAATTCTTCATTGATTCCAATAACCATTTACGTTCAATCCATCTGAAAATTCATCCATCCCACGAATAAATAATTAAAATGATAGAGGCGGAATTTCAAATGAACCCATACAAAATTCCGTTTAGGAATGCTCAGTAGCGTGAAGAAGTCACGCCGAGCTGGGCACGCGCTTGAATTGTCACTGATTACTAATTGCCACTAATATAACGACACCATGTGCATATTACGACAGTTTACAGTTCACTTCGTAGTCCCTTAACTTTACCACTACAAGGGTTATGTTTGTTTACGTCCCTTCAAGTGATCCTTCAATTAGCGTTGGAACGAGCTAAGTACCAACACGGATACGTACGCCAATCTGTTAAATCAAAGAGGTTATTAGGGTGTAAGGATGCTGTCACGAACTTCTGAAAAAGAGCCATTAGGGTACAGACCCAACCGATATCCCTTTCAGAGCATATAAAGTGAGGGTAGTTGACTGTAAGAAAAATATTTTCAACGGTTGAACCCCTAAAAATGAGGAAAGCGATGACGTGAAATCGGGAGCTTTTAAGCGCTTGTTCATTCGAAGTCCAATTGCTCGAAAGCTCCTGTCTTCAAGTCTTCAAGTGTTTTCTTCATTTTTTTTTTCGATATTCTGCTTGAATTATCGTACGAGATAGTGTGATAATGTCGAGCTTCATAAGTAATAACTAGGGGTTCAGGCTTGACTTGATATTCAAGCAACTTGACTTGAGCTTGACTTGAAATCAACTCTAGTTCAAGTCAAGTAGTAGTTTTTTAATGTTAAGTCAACTACTTAATAAATACTTGACTTGGCATTGAAAAACTACTACTTGACTTGAACTTGAGTTGATTTCAAGTCAAGCTCAAGTCAAGTAGCTTGAATATCAAGTCAAGCCGTGAATCCCTAGTGATAACAGATATATGCCAAAATAATATCCAATCATCTACAAGTAAAATCCCATGAATTCTACAATTATCTACGTTATCAAATTGATTGAATGAAGATAAGAATTATGTTATTCTGTTTATGTTGAATGCATTCTTTCAGAAGAAGAAAATTATGGCCATTTTATGAGCTTCCTATTGAAGACGTTGCGTGAGGAAATGGAAAAGATTGCTGAAATATTGATAGATGCCATAAGGGCATATTTTCAACTAGAAAACTATTGGGATCTTTATAAAATATAGTAGGAAATAATGACACTCTACTGAAATCTGTATCAGATATATTGAGGTATTCAGGAACGTAACAAGATTGATGTTCCAAAAACTAAAATTTGAAACTACTAAGTAGTTCTGATGAATAAAAACTGATAAAAAAATTTGTGAATATATCTACTTAATTCCGTGAAGGTAATTTTGATGAAATTTCTTCGTGTCCCAAAATAAACTGAAACAAATTACGTACTTAAACTTGAATTGACTTGATTTGAGATATTTATTACTTCAGTTGATATCAAGCTACTTGATATTACTTGAGCTTAATACGCACGAGTCGAACGACACATTTTTCTGCAAACTTCTGGACAAAATAACCATCTTCAAAAAATAAATAGGTGAGTTTGACATCGATCTCTCAAATCATTTCGAGAAATCTCCTGTAAATCGAGTAAATGAAATAGATTGGCCTTATGAAATGTACAAATTCCTGACTGAACCACGTGCTGACAGTTCTGAATATATTTCAGAATGATGGCACGAAAACGTTTTTCCAAACTCGGCTAAAATGGCCAAAGATTTCTTATCAAATCTAGCATCTTCAACTCCTGTTGAAAGACAATTTTCCAGAGCTGCTATTACAGTTACAAAATCCCGCAATAGGTTAGGTGATAAATCTATAAGATGCCTCATATGTCTTTTTTGTCAATTTAAGTACTTTGTGAGTAAATATTCGACTTGAAATCACCTCAAGTTCAAGTCAACTGGCTTGAATATCAAGTCAAACCGAAAATCCCTATTTTTACTACTTCACTTGAACTAAGGGATTCACGGCTTGACTTGATATTCCAGCTACTTGACTTGGCTTAACTTGAAATCATGTTCAAGCAGTAGTTTTTTAATGTCAAGTCAAGTACTTTATGAATAAATACTTGATTTGTCATTGAAAAACTACTACTTGACTTGAAATCACCCCAAGTTCAAGTCCAGCCAAGTCAAGTAGCTTGAATATCAAGTCAAGCCGTGAATACCTACTTGAACTTGACTTGATTTCAAGTAAAGCCGTGAATCTCTAAAGGAACGGTGCGTGAGTAGACACCTCAATAAATCCTAAATATTTCAGAATTTTATAGATGACTAGTGGAACATCCCTAGTGCGCTTCTGTCCACCAAGTCATTCCATATGATATATAAAACGATCCTGTCATGTAACACGTACCGTCAGTCATGTTTATTGAAAAGGAAAATCGAACACGATATATACCACTGGCAGAATAGAAATAGAATGGAAATGGAATGATGATATTTTTATCTCCTTTCCATTCCAACCGGTCGGATATAGCTGAGATATTTAATTTCCATACGATTAACTCGAAACGTCTGATTCGCAAAGATTACTCTCTACTTGTCAAGTGTACCGCACCAGTGTTTGACGATGCCACACACTCGGAAAGGGGATTTCCTGATGATTTCCTCAACAACGAACTTCTAGACACCGAGGAAATCATTTTTCCCGAGTGGGATGCCAAGAGAACTTGTACAGAAGTCGACGGATCAATGAAACTTATAGCACTCCAAAGGACATGGATTTTCAGCTGATATAGGAGGAAAGTTTCGAAACATTGTAATATTTAATTCAAACACCACTTACTTCGCATTAGGACTTATTACTTGTTCATTTATAATAAAATTCCTATAACAACACATAAGGAATGTGTATTGTGATAAATATAATTGAAAAAAAATCCTTCAAAAAATCTTCTTCAACAAATTTACTGTTTCAAATATACCATAATCAATTTATTTATTCGTATATTATGCTATGTCTGAACTTTCGGCAAGGAGTAGAGATTCACTGCTTGACTTGATATTCAAGCTACTTGGCTTGGCTTGAGTCGGAATCAAGTCAAGTTCAAGTCAACTTCAATGTCAAGTCAAGTATTTATTTATCAAGTACTTGAAACATCAAGTAAAGTGTTTTTTTAGAGCTATAGAACTTTAAATTGCAATAAAACAACGATGGATTATTCGATTGACATGAATTTCATTTATCCGCAAGATAATCTTGTGGCATTATATTTTAAATATGATTTTTGGCATATGACCGCCACGGCTGGTTCGGATGTAGTCCAATCTGGACGTCCTATTTTCGATGACTTTTTCCAACATTTGTGGCTGTATATCGGCAATAACACGGCAAATGTTGTCTTCCAAATGGTCAAGGGTTTGTGGCTTATCCGCATAGACCAATGACTTTACATAGCCCCACAGAAAGTAGTCTAGCGGTGTTAAATCACAAGATCTTGGAAGCCAATTCACAGCTCCAAAACCAAACGTGTCTTTCAATAAATCGATTGTGGCACGAGCTGTGTGACATGTTCCGCCGTCTTGTTCGAACCACAGCTCCTGGACATCATGGTTGTTCAATTCAGGAATGATAAAGTTAGTAATCATGGCTCTATACCGATCACCATTGACTGTAACGTTCTGACCATCATCGTTTTTGAAGAAGTACGGACCAATGATTCCACCAGCCCATAAAGCGCACCAAACAGTCAGTTTTTTGTGGATATAACGGTGTTTCGACATACACTTGAGGATTAGCTTCACTCCAAATGCGGCAATTTTGTTTCTTGACGTAGCTATTCAACCAGAAGTGCGCTTCATCGCTAAACAAAATAAAATGGACGTAGTGCGCGATACGTATTCCGCACAGAACCATTATTTTCGAAATAAAATTGCACTATTTGCAAGCGTTGTTCAGGCGTGAGTCTATTCATGATGAATTGCCAACCAAACTGAGAATAACTCACTTGAAAGCTGTTAAATCGGTCGCCATCTTGAACAGTAATGCCAACTTAAAGTTATATACCTCGAAAAAAAACACCCGTTACATCCTATCAAACTTCTTGATTTTTAGCAGGTTTATTGTGTAGTGCGCACACCAAAAAAAAATAATGAAATGAGGAGAAACCTTGCAAAAAACCTATTTATTTACGAAACTTATTGTATCCAACAACCAAAAATATCAACAATTTTAAAATACAAACGGAAAAAAAATCACTATAAAATATAAAAAATATAGTTTCTAAATATTGAGAAACCTCCAAGCACTATTTGATTACACCATTTTGCATCCAGGATCTAGACAAATAAGGCATCTTATGGATTTTTCTTTTTTCGACTCATCTATTGCGGGTTTTTGTAAAATTCAGAGCAGTTCTGGAAAATTGTCTATGAACAGGAGCTGAAGATGCTGACGTTGATGAAAAATCTTTGACCATTTCAGTCCAGTTTGAAAAAAGTTGTCATGCCTCTTCAACCATTCTAATACATATTCTAGGGATTAATGGCTTGACTTGCTATTCAAGCTACTTGACTTGGTATTCAAGCAACTTGACTTGATATTCAAGCTACTTGACTTGAGATTGATTGAAAACAACTCAAGTTCAAGTCAAGTATTTATTTATTAAGTACGGAGATGGACTTGACTTGAAAACAAATCAAGTTCAAGTCAAGTATTTATTTATTTAGTACGGAAATGGACTTGACTTGAACTTGAGTTGTTTTCAAGTCAATCTCAAGTCAAGAAGCTTGAATATCAAGTCAAGCCGTGAATGCTTAATATAGTCATAACTATCAGCACTTGGTTCTGTCAGAAATTTGTATGAATGACGTCAAGCAATTTTATTTGCTCAATTTACAGGAGATTCCTCGAATAAACTTAGGAGATCGATGTCAAAGTCACCTACATATTTATTCTTTGAAGATGATTTTTTCCCTGTCTTGTGAACGCACGAGCTTGCAGAAATAAACTGCTCTTCAAAAGTAAGGAACACCCTCCTATGAATCTAATTTCATTGAAATTTGAAAAACATCGTTTTTGGGGATTTTTCGTGATGTTCTTCTAGGTGTCCTCTATCTCCTATTAAAATGTTTCCTAACTTATCCGGGTATATTCTGTATATTTTCAAGGATTTCCTATTTCTATCTGACTCGTATTGATTGGATCAAATTAGTTAAAAGTGAACTGAAGAGTTTTTTGGGGATGTTGTTGTCCATTTGGTGATGATGCTATTGAAAAGGCACTTACTGGATATGTTCAAGTCCACATATCCAGTGGTTTCATGAAATATAGTTTTTGAAACGAGGCAGGGGGTGAATATTCTTAGGGTCGAAGCTACGATATCCCGTTGAATAAGTTGAGAATCCCAAGTGGTTATTTATGCCGATGGCAGGCTTCCCTTTTGCAGACACATGTTTTAAGCTACTTACGAACGGTTATAAAAAGACCGAAATCTCATTTTTTAAAGCTATTTCATAAAATAAATGACGCGAAGCGAATACAGTTAGAGTAAATGTATTTTTGTGTTTCAGAGAATGCCGTGAAGGAGCTATTATTTTATATTCGCTATCGTAAAAATGTATACAGGACCTTCGAATCAAGGCCCTTAATGCTTTTTAAATCTTTCCGCCGATGTTGGTTAAAGGTTCAGGAGAAACATAAAAATGATTTACTATTGGAAACAATTTAGTTATGGCCGATTCTTGTCATTTTATATAAACGGAATGAAGCACACGTAGATTCAATTTAGACAACACAGAAATCCACTGTGAGAAAAATATTGTTATTCAATTTTTTTCTGTTTTAAACCCCAAATGAATACGAGATTATTCAATAATTTTGATATAGGAAAGAAACTCAATGGAATGAGCGAGTGTTTACATCATTTCAAGATTTGATTCACAATAAGGACGTTATTATTCAATTCATTTATTTCCAAAGACAATTTTACAATTGCATTGGAAACATGATAATATACAAGGTGATTTACCGCGATTACCTATTAGACGTTTATGGAAAACTGATCTATATGCATAATGACATGTCCAATAATGACATACATAATGATATGTCCAATACAATTCAATTTGTGAATGATGGATCAATAAAACTTGATTATTATCCCGACTTTAGCCTATACGCGTAGGATAGAAAAATATCCTCGCAGTCGACTTTCACACTCCCCGCTAAGAGGAACATTCACTCAATCCCAGATATTCAAAATATCAGAAGGGAAGAGCTCGGTCGTGTCCGGTCCTTGTGGTCCCCCTGGTTCTCGTCGAACTTCTGGTCCTCTTATACGCGATCCTTGGACCTGTCCGTCATTTCCTAGGAATTTTCTTACCGTCCTTGCAGTACCTAAAAGAACAGCTTTTTGGATTATATTACATATATACTCAATAAGTCCTAGTTGCTTGATATTTCTCTTGAGATTTTTGGGTACTATTCCTGTTGTTGAGATGATAATTGGAATAGTTCTCGTTGATATCATTTCCCACTGCCGCTTTCTCTGAAATTCGAGATCCCTATATTTTGAAATTTTTTCGACCTCCTTTTGGCGCATGTTGTTGTTATTTGGTAATACTACGTCGATGAGTATCGATGTATTTTGATGTTTATCGACTAGCTGTATATCTGGCCTGTTGTGAGGGACTGTTTTATCAGTCAAAACTGTACGATTCCAGTACAGTTTATAGCGTTCGTTTTCCAGGATGGTTTCCGGTTGGTACTTGTAGTATGGCATTTTTTCAGAATGAATTAGTTTTAATTCGGTTGCCATTTCTTGATGTAGTATCTTTCCTAATGCATCGTGTCTCTCTTTATATTCATTTCCTGCAAACATTCGACATCCTTCTGTGATATGTGTGATTGTCTCATTCGTTGGACACCCATAACGGCATCAATCGTTAGTAATTGTTCGATCCTTTATGATATGCTTGCAGTAATTTCTAGTTGAGATCACTTGATCTTGGATGGCTAAAGGAAATCCTTCCGTTTCTGGATACATCGCACCTGATGTGAGCCAATAGTTCGACGCTTCAATGTCGATATGATCCTGGTTCACCTCGTTGAAATGTAGTCCATGTAGGGGCTTTTCTCTCCATCTTTGCAGTTTTTCTTAGATTGTCTTATGGTTGTATGACAATGCTCTGCTTAAAACGTATTTTGTAGACCTCTGACGTGCCTGATTCGTCTTTGAAGTATGTTCGTAGGCATTCTGTTTGCCCATGGGCAAGTTCTATGATATCTAGCAGACCTCTGCCTCCTTTATTCCTCGGCAGTGTCGTCCCCTCAATGGTACTTTTCGGATGGTGCTTGTGTGCTTTTGTCATCAAGGTTCTCATTTCGAGTTGCAGGTTTTCTATATCTGTTTTACTCCATGGAATTATACCGAAAGAGTATGTTAGAATTGAACATGCATATGTATTGATAGCTCTCGTCATATTCTTGCTGTTGAGGTTTGTTTTTAAAATTTTGTTGATTCCCCTAATGAACTCAGTGTTAAGTGTTCCTTCATTCATTCAGAAACCTTTTTCAGTAGCATTCAGTTGTTCAGAAGGGGGGTTCAGTGCCAAGCAGAACCATAAGGGACTAAATGAATCTCCTTCGAAAATTCCACTTTTTATTGGAATCTGTTTAGTTGTTATGTTCGCCGTAGAAAGTTCGATATTCGTTTTCCAGTTGCACATTGCATACTTCAGAAAGTTTATTGTAATTGTTATTATTATTATTAATCATTTTGTGCTGAAATTTGGGGTTTCTCCATGAAATATTTTCAGACCTCTACAATTCCCGGTTATACCGGTAACAGACTACTATACTTTCTCATTTCAAAAGGCACACCTATAGTATATTATTGCTTCATCAGATTATTGCTTATTAAATGACAATTTCAGCAAATGCCAGAACTTGGGTATAAACTCAACGGTTCATGAGTTAATGAGATTCTTATGAAAAAAATGGTTGCGACTAGGACTCGAATGAACTTTTTTTATTTTAGATGAAGACTAAATTATTTCAAGAAAGATTCCATAAATTGAGTTTATATCTATTGAAACTCTTCATTACGTTTTTATCACATATGAAAATATTTTCTTGTTGCCCTTGTACATCACTGTGAACTTCACGTTTTCCAAAGTAGTTATCGAAATACAGTGGAATACCATACGAAACATAAATAATATTTTTTTGGAATTTCGCTGAAAATTAAGCTATTTATAATTTCCAAACGATTTGATTTTACGATTTAGTTCACAATTCCGGCCATTCGTTGGGGTGTAGAGTGAATGGTTTTCAATCGATAACCAACATATCACCGCGGCATCATAAAATATAACATCCAGCTAAATTGTAGAATTTGGGAATCCAACTATTATTTAATTTGGACACCAGCTCATCTATAGTCAATAACATTAACATTGATTGGTTTGATCAAATGCAAAGGTTTGACTCGTTTAGAATTTGACGCGATGTAGATTGAATTTTTCACTGTTTATCAGTGGACTGCAATTTCGTTCGCGTATTAAATTGCAAAATTTCGAATAACGAGTACTAGCTTCAATTTAATACAATTCCATTGGAATCAAAATGAAAAGTAGCTATATTGTTTTGAAAATAAAGGGATTTGCAATATGATGTTTCATTTTGATATTAAAAAAAAAGTGAGCCGCTGTATGTCATCGATAATTACATCTTTAAGCTCTTCATTCGATTGTGGAATATTGGCATACGCCTTATCTTTCACGTGGTCCCAAAGAAAAAAAGTGTTAGATCACAATATCTCGGTGGACAGTTAAATTAGACGGCCATGAAATTTTTCTTGCAAAATGGCAATTGTTTCGTTGCTTGTGTGGCAACTTTAAACTTCAAAAGCCTTAAGACCTAAGTTTTTATGCAAAATACGGTGTAATATCGTTTGTGGAATGTCTAAGACTCCAGATCGACGAGGAATCAACAAACCTGGGTTCTCGCCAACATTACGGGCTACAGCAGTAATATTCTCAGTTGTTCTTGAGAAACGCACACTGTTTCGACTCTTCACATCACTAACTAGTCTCAACACATGAAATGTCACCACCAGTGTCACTATTGGCGCTCTAGAAGGTGCTTCAAGACGACTGTGAAGAAATCGAAAATAATTGATACTGGTATTGAATTTGACAAACTGAAAACAAAAACGATAGATAGACTTCAAAACATTCAATCTTCAATCGGTATTTGGATAATCTTGAGGTGAACTGTGTTGCTCTAGGTAGAGCAAATAACAGGTCAATTGAAAAGTCCCTGGTCTACCATAGTAAAACACATTCTTTTGGCAAAATTCGATTTTATTATTCAACATAGTCGCCTTCGAGGGCGATACAGCGATTATAGCGATCTTCGAACTTTTCGATACCATTTTTGTAGTACGATTTGTCTTTGGCTTCAGAATAGGCCTCAGTTTCGGCGATTACTTCTTCATTGGCGCTAAATTTCTTTCCAGCGATCATTCTTTTGAGGTCTGAGAACAAGAAAAAGTCGTTGAGGGTCTGATCTGGCGAATACGGTGTATGGAGAAGCCATTCGGAGCACAATTCATGCAATTTTGCCATTGTTTTCATTGATTTGTGACACGGTGCCATGTTTCATCCATTGTCACATATCGACGCCAAAATTCAGGTTTATTGCACTTAAACAGCTTCAAACACTGCTCAGAATCAATAACACGTTGTTGCTTTTGATGGATTGTGAGATCGCGCGGCACCCATTTTGCACACAGCTTTCTCATGTACAAATATCCGAGAATGATATGATGTACACGTTCAAGTGATACCCTCACAATGTATGCTATCTCGATCAACTTCACTTTACGGTAATTCGAAATTATTTTGTGTACATTTTGATTTTTTCGTCGGTGACAGCCTCTTTTGGGAGTCCACTGCGTTCGCCGTCTTCGGTGCTCATTTCACCACGTTAAAACAGCATACCAATCAATGATGTTTATTGATTTTCCTGGTGCAGACCCCGGAAACTCTTCATCAAGCCAAGATTTTGCAGCAACTGTATTTTCTCCCTTCAAAAAGCAATATTTTATCAGTACACAAAATTTGTTTTTTCCATCTTTTTTCAAATAACAAAAGTAGCTACACTCACAACGCAAAAATACTTTTTTTTTATTCAATTTATTCGGTCCTCACTTGATTATTTTTTTAATTTGTTTCATTTTTATCAATGAAATTTCAACATTACTTTGAAATGGAATCTTGTGGACAACACCTATTCGATATTTGATCTGCAACACTTTGGATATTTGTTACCCAATAATTGTTATATATTATTAGTTGCGTGTTGTTATTTGATGTTGCATAAATGCACGAATTATTTGAAGATAAAATAAACTTTTGCGAATAAAATCTGGCGTTTGATCACGGTTTGTAATCTTGAATGACCTGTAATTTATGATTGAATTCATTACCACCCTTTTCCACATGAAGAATATAATTGGGGACGTACTATACACACAATTGTGGGATGACATTTGAAGGATTATGGGAGTAATTTCAAGCCATGTGGTCCTCGACCTTTCAGCCACCGCAGAGCTCTAGATATTAATTGAATACGAGGCAGCGTTGATTAAGAAATTGGAATGAATTTTGAATGGGGTGAGGGATGAACAGGTCCGGCAGAAGGGTTGGAATCAAATGGGCGAGCTAACGAGCCGGAAAACATTTTTGCATTTGGTTTTAGGAGTATTTGAGCTTGAGGGGCTATAAGAAATAGAGATTCACTGCTTGACTTGATATTCAAGCTATTTGACTTGAACTTGACTTGAAATCAACTTAAATTCAAGTCAAGTACTTAATAAATAAATATTTAACTTGACATTGATAGTGGTGTTAAGCTATCGATATTTAAAGGAATAGAAGATCATTTTTATTAGGGATTCACGGCTTGACTTGATATTCAAGCTACTTGACTTGATATTCAAGCTACTCGACTTGACCTTGACTTGAAATCAACTCAAGTTCAAGTCAAGTAGTAGTTTCTCAATGTCAAGTCAAATATTTATTCATTAAGTACTTGACTTAACATTGAAAAACTACTACTTGACTTGAACTTGAGTTGATTTCAAGTCAAGCTCAAGTCGAGTAGCTTGAATATCAAGTCAATACGTGAGTCCCTGATAAAAATGACCTCTTATTCCTTTAAATATCGATAGAATAACACCACTATTTTAGATTCATTTCAAAATGAAAATCTAACTTAATGATTCCATCATTGAAATAGGGAAAATTCTGTCAACTCTCAGTAAAACAGAGGATGGTTTTCGATTTCCGATATTCATTGATATTCATCAGACAAAGTTATATCGACCTGCTTAGATTTCCAAATAATGTAGCATTTTCAATTGAATCCACTAAATCATGAAAAATTGTCATTTAGCTAGTTTATTTAAAATTTAGCTGTAAGCCTGAAAATTTCAAGAAAAACACTCATAAAAACTGAAACTATTGAATTTAAATTTAGAAATCAGTTCTATAATAGTGAAAGAATGGTCATGCAAAATTTCGTAGGTATTGTATAATTGAGAGATTGAAGACATTTGAGAATCTATCAACCAGATTTCAATGAAATTTTTGTGTGTATCCGGTTTCCCAAATTCGTTATCTAGTGGGAAGATCTCAGAATCTCTTTTAGCTAGAAAAAAATGAATGGAACATTTTCGACTGAATTTTTGAGAGAATTAATTTGGTGGAAACCGCAACCTCATGAATTCAACTGTTTTCAAGCTATAAGAGAAAATTGGAAAATGGCGTGAGATGAAAAGTTCTCAAAACTTCATTGTAAGTACTTGAATCATATCGAGCTAATTGATTTCAGGCAGTTTTATTGTGTAGTGTCACATCAATAAAAAATGATAAAATGAGAAGAAACCTTGCAAAAAACACTTTAATTCATTAAACTTATTGTATAAAAGAACCGAAAATATCAACTTTTTTGAAATAGAAACATACTTTAAATCACTATAAATCATAACAAAATTAAAAATTAAGTTTCTTAATATTGAGAAACTTTCAGGATTTGTTTGATTTCATAATTTTCCATCCAGGATCTAAGACACATGAGGCATCTTATAGATTTGTTGCCTAACCTATTGCGAGTTTTTCTAACTGTAAAAGTAGCTCTGGAAAATTTGTCTTTCAACAGAAGCTGAAGAAGCTGGCATTGATAAAAAATCCTTGGCCATTTTGGCCAAGTTTAGAAAGATATTTCTGAAACTATCATTATTTGCCAATAGATTTCATAGAAATGTGAGAAAACTACTAATAAAGTCACACTGGCGAATGTGCTTCAGTCTCTAGGCGCTCGAGGAATCCCTTAATTTAGTCTAAGCGCGCACGAGATTACAGAAATATATGCCGTGCGACGCGTGCACAACAAGCTCAAGTAATATCAAGTAGCTTGATATCAAGTCAAGCAATAAATATCTAAAATCAAGTCAAGTCAAGCTCAAGTATATAATTTTTCAAGAGCTTGATTTTCAAGTCAAGTAGTTGGTTCAAATGTCAATCTACTTAGCTTGATGAATCCCTAATCTGTGATAATCTGTGAACTTCAGATAATTAAATAAAACATTCGGTGGCCACCAAGGTTTCCGGATATAATACCATCATCATTGTTTATCATACTTTTAATAGTGTCGAAGTTGATTTCTACTTCCGTTGAGTTGGTAATAATGATTCCTTGTGAAAAATTCGACAAATTCTAGTGCAATAATCTAAAAAAAAATAAAATCAGCCTAATCAGGGTTAAATCCGATAATCCATATCGAAATTGATCCAATACGAACCTGTTCAAAAGGGGGTTGCGGTTTCTGCTCAACAGAACAAGGCAGGGGTGGTGCGGTCCCATGTGTGGTGCGGTGGTTTGTCTGTGGTCACGTGTTAGGGGAATAATTCGCCCTTTATAAATATAAAGCTTCATCATAGCTACTACATTCTTGACTTTTTAATTCTATAATCATCGATTTATCGTCAAGTTCATGAAGAGGGATTTCAAGGAATTTCTACGACACTGGCCTAAGTACTTGAAGAAATTTCCGTTAAGTATAAATTTTCAATTCATATTTTGGGAAACGTTATAGATCGCATTGGATTTTTCTGAATAGCAGGTGCGGAAATTTTGAAAAAATTCAAAAATCACAGGATTCCAAAAGCAAAAATCTAGATTTGTCACCTTTATTTGTTTGTTTTTTCTATTCTGAATGGAAATCTTAGTATTATCAAACCTGGAATCGATATGCTGACTATGTGTTGCCAGATAAAGAACATTAACTCCTTTCATTGGCTCAGAACCTTTTTGTGGTATAGATAACTGTTAGATAAATATTACTACCAGAAAGAGTTTCAGGAGAAGGAAAAAAACTGATGAAAATACTGCTAAAGGAATTATTATATTTGTAAAGCTGTTGGTTTCAATTCAAACTGCATGATGAAATATTGGATACACAAAAGATCTCAGAATGTTCAGAACCTGAATGACCTTAGGATGCGTTTGCTAAAATATGTTGTGACTATTCCGAATCCACTGCAAGAACATACTGTCTCTACTTACCACTGGAGTATTCGACCAAATGCTAAATATCATTAGGCTGCTGTCCAAGTGCCTTTCAGGCAGAGATACTTGCAGCTGAAAGATGTTTGGAAATGAACCCAGCAATACATTCTGATGATCAGGCTGCAAGTATTGGGATTCTAACACTTGCCCAGATTCTTTCTGTGGTATAGGTAAATATTTCTACCAGAAAGAGTTTCAGTAGAAACAATCTGGCGAGATCTTCCTGGGTTGGATCATTCCAAAATCTTACTTTAATACTGCGAGGTCTAAAAATTATCTGGATCTTAGCCAGAATATGCTACATCTATTCAATGAATTCCTTATAGAGCATTGCAGCCTCAGGAGGCATCTCATGAGAAAACACCTTATCAGGAGTTTTCAGACTTTTTGTCGGCAATAAAGCCTAAAATTCCTGAATAAAATTTTTTTATTATGACTAATGAGTCTAGCAGAAAAAGACGAGTGCAGATTCTATGGGAAGGAGGAAGAAACTCCGGTTCTTCTGGTGACGGAATGCCTCGCTAACGCAAAATATACTTTGGACAAGAGAGTGAGGAAGGAACCTTCTTGAAACAATCCCAGATAGTGGAGTTCATCAGAGCTCTCGAACTGGAAGCCGAGCAGTAGACTACGACTCCTAATGATGAGAACCCTTCTGATAGGGGCACAATATACCATAAGGTCTATAGGCTCAATATGCAAGACAATTGCATTTCTTTAGGTAACGAGAAATTAACAAAGAAAGAACTTACTATTGAAAATATAATATAATACTGGTTTCGGGGGGGGATCGATTATGGTATGGGATGGAATATTTTTGACTGCTCGCACAGACCTAGTGGTCGTTGATAATGGAGCTATGAATGCTGATAGGTATATAAGGAACATTCTTGAAGAGCATGTAGTGCCATTTGACCCATACATTGGTGAAAATTTCATTTTTATGGACGATAATGCCAGACCCTATCGTGCGCGCATCGTTCAGGAGTTCCTTGAAGAGGTTGAAGTCTCTCGAATGGAATGGCCAGCAAGAATTCCAGATCTCAATCCGATTGATCAGGTTTGGGACAACCTCAATAGAAGGCTGAGAAGTTCAGAAAATCATCCAGCTACTCTGAATGACTTAGGAATCCAACTCAGAGAAATCTGGGAAGGATTAGATCAGAACATTTTAAGATCACTCATTTTGAGTATGAACCGTTGTTGCCGAGCTGTAATTAACGCAAGGGGTGGAAATACCAAGTATCAAATCACTTATCAGCATTCCAGTATTTTGAAAATTGTTTATTTCTCTTCTTTCACATAAGATTCGGTGAAATCCTGAATTTTTCTTCCATTTAATGTGTCTTGTTTCGTTCAAAACTTTCATTAAAATTGAGATTTTCAGAATAAGCGTTAATTTTTTTGCGCAGTGTACTTACGGTTACTTTTCAGAATGGTGACTCTTCAGTATATCGCTGTTCTACTGGGTGCTACAAGTGTGTGGTCCATACTACAGCCTTGCAAAGAGTCGCCACAACGTTTTGGAATGAATAGAATCCAAAAATCAAATGAAAAATCCTCTATTTCGTTTCGAAGCAAAAATGTTCGTGACTACCCCTTCCCTAGACAAAGCCATCGACGCCTATGATGAGTGGGAGTGACCAAGGGTGAACTTGGAACTTTCCTTCGGGAATCAGGATGCGATATACTCGACCCCAGCCTACAGCTTCGTTCTGCAACGCGCAAACGACGAAAAGGACCAAAAGTTAATGAGACAGTGGCGGTAGGAGAGGGAATCGACATGTTTTGAATGGGAACCGTCTCAAAAGACCGCTTTCATGTAGAACTCGTTTGATCTCAATATGTGACACAACCGCTCAGATGAAAGCTTCTTCTCTCCTATTTGCTGTTTAGGAGAGCCTCATCCATCACGGCACAGACTCACTGACTCTTTTCATCTCGTCTCCTTTTTTTCTTCCACGCAGGGAAAATACCGAGGTAATTTCAAATTTCTCGTTCCCTCTTTAAATGTTCATCATCTCGAGTGTGTATTCATCTATTTATTCTTCGACTCTGAAGCGATTTGCATGTTTATTTGTTTCATCTGCTCGATGTAACATGGAGAAAACACACACAAAAAAACTGATGTGAATACGTCCAAAGTGCGTGTAGCTAATCAAGCATTTGATGTCTACCATTTCTCCCTTGCTGAATGTTGGCACACATGATTTGAATGATACGAGTCCATTATGCGATTCTTTTGAAAAATTACATTTGTTTCCAGGAAATGAAGGAAGGAACTGATTGCTAAAAACAATCAGAATCAATTATGATAATTCGCCTAATTATATACTAAATAAAATGCAACTTTCCTCAACAGGTGAGGTCAACAGTGTTAAATATAACATGGAAAATAAGTGATTGACGGTTCCGAGCGATTTTCCACATTTTCGTATTAAAGTCGGAAAATCGAGTTTTTCGTTGGACCACCCTGTATATTGTTATTAGGTGTACAATTTGATTCCGCCGTTTTGCAAAAGATGGGTGTAGCGGCAAATAGTAGTCGAAACAAATAGATCGTAGATGTCATACAATAAGCTCAGGTGTTTGTAAACATAACGCCATCGAAATATTAGTCAATTTGTGTCTGCATCATAGAGTTATTCTCGATTAAACATGTCAGCTTACGCACTTGTCATTTGCGGGAGATTTTAATCTGCTTTAATATGAAGAAATCTGCTGCTGATACTCATCGAATGCTCTCAAATACCTATGGTAAGGCCGCTATTAGTGAGAGAACGTGCCGAGAGTGGTTTCAACGCTTCAAGAATGGAGATTTTTGACGTCGAAGACCAACATGGCGGTGAAAGAGAGAAGGTTTTCAAAGATGCAGAACTGGGGGTATTACTTGATGAAGATTCGTGTCAAACGCAACAAGAATTGGCAGGATAATTGGGAGTGATGCCATTCCAAAATGCCTGAAAGTCATGGAAATGAATGGAATGATTTAGAAACAACAAAATTGGGTACAGGACGAGTTGAAGCCGAGAGATGTTGAACGGCGTTTGTTTGATTGTGAACAGCTGCTTGCAAGGCAAAGATTTCTGGATCGCACTGGAGACGAAAAATGGGTTCATTACGATAATCCCAAGCGCAGAAATCATGGAGATATCCCGGCCATGCTTCCACGTCGACGGCCATACCAAATATTCACGGTTGCAAGGGCATGCTCACTATTTGATGGGACCAGCTCGGCGTAGTGCATTACGAGTTGTTGAAACCGACTGAAACAATCAGAGGTGATCGTTATAGAACACAATTAATGAGTTTGAGCCGAGTATTGAAGACAAACGGTCGCAATACAACGAGATACATGATAAAGTGATTTTACAGCATGACAATGCTCAAATCCATAGTGCGAAAGTGGTCAAAATATACTTGGTAACGTTGAAATGGGAAGTCCTACCCCACCTGCCACGTTGCTCCCTCGGACTATCACTTGTTTTGATCAATTGCACCGGCCTGGCGGACCAGCACTTCCGATCTTATGAAGAAATAAAAAATTATATCGATTCAAAAGATGACCAGTTTTTTCAACGCGGGATTCGTGCGCTGCCCGATATATGGGAGAAAGTAGTGGCCAGCGATGGACAATACTTTGAATACCAATTTATACCAATTTTTTACAATAAAGCTTCGAATTTGGGAGAAAACGAGGGAAGTAAAGTTGTACGCCTAAGTATTTTCTGGCAGAATGAAAGGATTTGCCACAAAATTGGAGAAAATATTTTTTCATGTGTAGTATTCAATGACTTAACATAATGAGGAACAAATTAGAACCAAATACCTCATCAAGACAGGCATAAAATATGACTGCGATGTCTTTTGGAAGGTCGTTGTAATATCTTCGTACGCAGCATACAACAAATAGGATTTTGAGGTAACGAGAAATGATCCATCAAGGGATTGAAGATGAATCGGACTCTTGGGGAAAGGCGACATCAATTACGCCTTTAGTAATTAGAATATCCAGTACAGGAGCCTGTGCTGTTGAGCACAATCTGAGTAGCTCTTTTGCTACGGAATTTGTTTGAGGTCGCTAATGAGAGGATTTGGTGATATTCTCGGAAATTTCAAAGAATATGATCTGGATTTTGTGTTGGAATGAAGTTTAGGGAGTGAAAAATTACGCGAATGCTGGAGCAGAATATTATGCAAGGATTCCTTACTGACAGTGAACTTTGAACGAAAAATAGATAATGGTAAATAATGAATCAAAACTATAAAATAGTATCGAAATCAATAATTCGATAAAAAAAAATATCGACCTAGAATCTGTTTCCTTTCTTTCTCTGATTTGGCTTATCCTTAATTGATATTATTGAAATATATCAAGTAGAGTTGAGTAACCTTATTCCTTTGAAACTACATGCGTGGAAAGTCACTGCACAAAACATGAAATGCGAAGCATTTCGAAAACTATTTAACAAAAAATTAAGACTACTCACTAGGCTTTTCGACTGGAGAAAAAATTTCAGGGCATGCCATTTCAATAAATTGACTTCTTGATATTTTTCAAAGGTCATTTCAAAAAGTTGCAGTGTCTTTCAGAACACCAGTAGGTTGACCCGTACACTTGCAAAAGCCTTGAAAACTTTTCGGGAATACAATAAAAAAAGAAAGAGATATTATCTTTAACCATTATAACCATGAAATTTGTCGAAACTATAAGGCCAACTGAGAAGTCCCCGGTCTGATGCACATATGGTGCTAGTATTAAATCCATATGATTTTTATTTAGTACCAATCTTCAAACAATACGTGTCAAAATTTGACAGCAGTCCGACCATTAGTTTGTGAGATATTGCGTTGTGAGTATAGCTACTTCTGTTATTTGAAAAAAGAAGGAAAAAGCAAATTTTGTGTGCTGATAAAATATTGCTTTTTGAAGGGAGAAATTACAGTTGAAGCAAAATCTTGGCTTGATGAAGAGTTTCCGGGGTCTGCACCAGAAAAATCAACCATCATTGATTGGTATGCTATGTTCAAACAAGGTGAAATAAGCACCGAAGGCGGCAACGCAGTAGACGCCCAAAAGAGGTTGTCACCGACGAAATAATCTAAAAGTTCACAAAATAATTTTGAATGACCGTAAAGTGAAGTTGATCGAGATAGCAGACATTGTGAAGATATCATCTGAATGTGTACATCATATCATTTACTAATATTTGTACATGAGAAAGCTGTGTGCAAAATGGGTGCCGCGTGAACTCACAATCGATCAAAAACGTGTTAATGATTCTGAGCAGTGTTTGAAGCTCTTTAAGTGCAATAAACCCGAATTTTTGCGTCGATATGTGACAATAGATGAAACATGGTTTCAACATTTCACTACAGAGTCCAATTGACAGTCAGCTGAGTAGACTGCACACGATGAACCATATCCAAAGCGAGAAAAAATACAACAGTCAGATAGCAAGGTTATGGCATCAGTATTGTGGGATGAGCAAGATATAATATTCATTGATTACGTCCAAAAAGGCCAGACCATCAAAAGCGATTATTATATAGCCTTATTAGATCGTTTATAGGATGAAATCGTTAAAAACGGCCGCATTTGAAGAAAAAAAAAGTGATGGTTCATCAAATCAATGCGCCGTGTCACAAATAAATGAAAACAATGGCAAAATTGCATGAATTTGGCTTCGAATTGCTTCTGCGTCCACCGTATTCGCCAAATCTGGCCTTCAGCAACTTTTTCCTGTTCTCAGACCTCAAAAAGAATGCTCGCTGGAAAGAAATTTAGCGCCAATGAAGAAGAAATCGCCGAAACTGAGGCCTATTTTGAAGCGAAACACGAATCGTACTACAAAAATGGTATCGAAAAGTTCGAAGATCGCTATAATCGCTGTATCGCCCTCGAAGGCAACTATGTTGAAAAATAAAATCGAATTTTGCCAAAAAAACGTGTTTTACTATGGTAGACCGTGGACTTTACAATTGGCCTGTTAACATGGATCGATGAAGGGGGGGATCTAACTATTATTTGGCGCAACACCACTGACTAATGCCCCCTCATAAATATGCCACCGATGTCACTTAATACATAAAGATAATAATCCAGCAATTCAAGGACTGCCATCCTAACCTAACAGTCCTGCGATTTGTTGTTAATCACGAAAAGAGTTGAACGCCAAATGCAGGTGTCTTGGTCCTCCCGATGCATGTCCGAAATGCTACGCCTCGTTGACTCCGAAGTCGTTCGATCTACGACGTCCACCCCTTGGTGTTATGGAAGAATGATCCTCATTGTCCCATTTCCGCCCTGGACGGAAATCACAACGCCGCAATCTGCGCGATTTGTTTCAAAACGCCCTGTAAAGACCTGTCATTATCCGCGGACTTCATTGTTTACCTCAGTCCGTTACTGTCGCTACTCCCACGGCACAGAAGGCCCTGCGGTATCTGGTCTTTTGTGTCCGAAAGAACAAAAACCGTCTGCATCTGTTCCGATAACTCGATCGCCATAAACACCTGGTTTAATTCAATATATTTTATTGTTTCAATGTCCCATGTATTCGAGTAAACAATATCAAGGTGCGAATCAATGCGGTATGGTTCAACCTGACCTGTTTCGAAAGGAACAAGTTCGTTATTTGAGTTGACACCTGAATTCCTGAAGCTGCATGTACATTTAGAATTGGCGGAGAGTGATTCAGGCCACCAAACTTGTATACACCGCATTAAAGTACAGTAAAACGCTAGACATTAAGAAAAAATGGCCTTTATTGCAATTTGCACTTGTAAATTTTGTTAGTAAACTTGCTAAATGTATTAGAGCTTACTTTGAGAAAGCTCTTGCCTTCAAGTAGTAAGTGCATTCACTTTCTGACGGTTTACAGATCACAAGTTTATTGGTACTGCTCTCACTTTGGGAAAACGCTTGCTGGCTTTCTTGCAGTTTACACATTACAAATTTATTGGTAGTGATAAGTAATGATGATCAATGAACTGATCAAATGTAAACGAACGCTTTCTGCCTAGTAACAAGTGCACTTCTTACAAGCTTATTGGTACTGGTAAGCACTGGTCATTACCATTAGTGAACTTGCTAAATGTAAACGAATCTCATTTCGTGAAAACACTTGCTGGTTGGCAACAAGTGCACTTTCCAACGGTCTACACATTACAACTTTATTGGTACTAGTAAGTACTGGTCATAAGTGAACTTGTCAAATGTAAACGAATCCCATATTTTGAAAACACTTGCTGGTTGGTAACAAGTGCACTTTCCAACGGTTTACACATTATAAGTTTATTGGTACTACTAAGTACTGGTCATTAGTGAACTTGTCAAATGTAAATGAATCTCATTTTGTGAAAACACTTGCTGGTTGGTAACAAGTGCACTTTCCAACGGTCTACACATTACAAGTTTATTGGTACTACTAAGTACTGGTCATTAGTGAACTTGTCAAATGTAAACGAATCTCATTTCGTGAAAACACTTGCTGGTTGGTAACAAGTGCACTTTCCAACGGTCCTCACATTACAAGTTTATTGGTATTACTAAGTACTGGTCATTAGTGAACTTGTCGAATGTAAACGAATCTCATTTCGTGAAAACACTTGCTGGTTGGTAACAAGTGCACTTTCCAACGGTTCACACGTTACAAGTTTATTGCTACTACTAAGTACTGGTCATTAGTGAACTTGTCAAATGTAAACGAATCTCATTTTGTGAAAACACTTGCTGGTTGGTAACAAGTGCACTTTCCAACGGTCTACACATTACAAGTTTATTGGTACTACTAAGTACTGGTCATTAGTGAACTTGTCAAATGTTAACGAATCTAATTTCGTGAAAACACTTGCTGGTTGGTAACAAGTGCACTTTCCAACGGTCCTCACATTACAAGTTTATTGGTACTACTAAGTACTGGTCATTAGTCAACTTGTCGAATGTAAACGAATCTCATTTCGTGAAAACACTTGCTGGTTGGTAACAAGTGCACTTTCCAACGGTTTTCACATTACAAGTTTCAATCAGTGGACTTATCAATTGTAAACGAATCTCATTTTGTGAAAACACTTGCTGGTTGGTAATAAAGACACTTTTTTGTAGTTTACACATTACAAATTTATTGGTACTGGAAAGTACTGGTCATTAGTGAACTTGTCAAATGTAAACGAATCTCACTTTGTGAAAACACTTGCTGGTTGGTAACGAGTGCACTTCCCTGCGTTTACACATTACAAATTTATTGGTACTACTAAGTACTGATCATCAGTGAACTTGTCAAAGGTAATTGAATCGCTTCATGGCAGCTAGCAAGAGCACTTTCTTGTGTTTACATATTACAGCTTTAGTGGTCCCAAGTACTGACCTTCAGTGAACTTGCCAAATGTAAACTAAGCTTCCTATGGATGCGCTTACAGATAAGTAACAGGTTTACACATTACAAGTTTAGTAGCCGCAAGTACTGATTATTGTGAACATACTAAATGTAAACGAAGATTACTTGGGGAAAATGCTTCGAGGTAAGTGCCAAGTGCACTTTCTTGCGATTTACAAATGACAAGTTTAGTAGTCCCGAGTACGGGTAACGTAGCGCAAAATCATGAAACACTGAAAATTGGAGAATTAAACCTGTCTTGACTCCACTAATGAAGGAAACTCAAGGAGTTATGTTTAAATAAATATTTATGATATCAAAACACCTGCACCTTTCGGCTTTTTTATTCGTAAATATTATTGATACATATCAAGTGAGCACTCGTCTCAATAATTATAACCTAATGAAGGTAAGCCGATATTATTCCTCGAGGGTTACTTCAGGTCAATATATTCCCTATTCGTACAAAGGAAGGGAAGCAGTTTGGGTTTGGGGGTGCTTTTTGCGGTTGGCAACCTTCACACTGTAAATTAGTGGGGATTTAGTTATCATTGGTTTATCAGATATGCAGATTCCGCTTTTGTCGTTTCATACTAATAAATGGTCCACTATCCTTGGGTTCAGCTATCTAAGTTTACTATCGTGACGATCTAGCTTCAATTCGAATTCAGAGCATACCATTTGAAATTGCTGACTCTCGTACAGATTTACTGTGAATCTCGTCTACACCTCATTTGAGATCGAGTGATAATTCTGAGACATTTTTTTTCGGTAAATTCGAAAAATTCGTGCAAGAAGAATTAATCAAGCAGTGAATTCAGACAAAATTAGCAGTAACCCAACACAGATTTTCGGGATTTATCAGGTGTAGTAAAAAAGAGCCATTATTTTTCCAATAGATGGCTTTGGGTGTCTGTATCTCGCGTTGTATATGCCCGATTGGATTCAACTAGATGGCGTTGGAAAGATGGGATTTCATACTACAACAACTTTTATGATAGTTTTCTGATTATTTGACTCAGTTTATTCTGAGCGCACGTCAAGGGTGACACTAGCAAAGAGAAAATACACTAGGTTTTACAGATCTTCGATAGGAACAAAGGACAAAATGCAAGCCAGGTGGCTGAAAATATAAATAGTGTTTTTGGTCCTGATACTGTAAGAGCCAATCACGCGCAATTTTGGTTTCGTCGATTCTGTTCCGGTAATTTCTATGTACCACGCACAGGAAGGCCAGTTGCTGAAAATGTCGATAAAATCATAAACGATGTCGAGTTCAACTGTCATGTAAGCACAAGAGCTTAGCGTTTGGAATCATTTGCTTATGACTGGTCTCAAAAAGCTGCTTGATGCATGGGTACCAACGAGTTGAAACAAAAAACTTCATAAGCCGAATTTTCATCTGCGAATCGTTACTGAATCGAACAAAATCGACCCATTTTCGAATCAGTTGGTAACTGGTGATGAAAAGTGGATCACTTACGACAACGTCAAGCAAAAACGGACATGGTCGAAAGGCGGTGAGCCGGCGGAAACGTTGGCAAGCTAGGATTGAGAGCCAGGAAGGTTTGGCTGTGTGTTTGGTGGGATTAGCAGGGAATTATCTACTATGAGCTGCTCCCTTATGGCTCAACTACTAATTCGGAAGTGTACTGTCAACAATTGGACCGTCTGAAGGAAGCAATCGCCCAGATGCGGCCAGCTTTGGCCAATAGGTGAGAAATTGTGTTCCATCAGGACAACGCCAGTCCACACACATCTATAGTGACTCGCCAGAAGCTCCAGGAGCTTGGTTGGGAGGTTCTTATGCATCCACCTTATAGTCTGGAACTAGCACCAAGTGATTACCATAGATGTTCCAATGTCAATGGTGAGAAATTGTCTTCAACAGCGGCTTATGAAAATCGACTGTCTCAATTTTTTGCCAATAGGAACGATGGCTCCTATGAGAGAGGCATAATGATATTATCTTCAAAATGGTAACAAGTTATCGAACAAAACGGCGCATATTTGACCTAAGTCGTATCATTCTAACTATGGTAATTAAAGCCTTGTTTTTCATGCAAACTTAATGGATTTCTTTTTACTACACCTTATGTATTGTGATTTGTGTTTGATCCTGATTTAGATAGTGCATAGAGAGCCATATGTTCTCCCTTACCTCAACCGGCTCGAGAATCCAATATTTCAGGAAGATAATGCCCAACCTAATGTTTCCAGAGTTAGTTTAAACTTTTTTGAAGTGACTCATGTGAATATTTTGCCATGGCTTCCCAGATCCCCCGATCTTTCGCCCATAGAGCATGTTTGGGACATCATGGGTAGAAGGCTTGGAAATTTACCCCAGCCTCCCGGACTTTGGCGGCTCTGAGACAAGAAGTACAGGTAGCTTGGGATAGTATCCCTCAAGAAGAAATAGACCATCTTATGGCATTAATACCGAGACCTTTTGGGGAATGTATAGATAATCGCTGTGGACAAGTACATTATTAACAAATTTATCAAGAAAAAATTGTAAACCCTTCGTTTTTTCCTCCAAATATCAATCATTCATTCCTTGCTATACTATCTATGTTTTACCAAAAAAAATTGAACAGCTCCTTCTGGGTGCAGCAGTTTTTTTGTCAGATAGTTTAATTAACAGTGAAATGATCCAGATACGATTGATTCCCACTGGAAGTGAGCTAACAGTTTGAATGCCTTACAAATTGTGACGTGATTTCAAATCATATAATTTCTTCTTCAGATGTTCACCTAACGAAAAAAAATGAATTTGATAATATTCTTCTTAGCCATCTACCCTATTGTCGATAGTAGTGGTAAAGTGTCAAACATCCATCCGCTGAATTGTGGCAATAAACAGGATATTAGTTTTCATGGGCTGTGAACGGAAAGGGGACGAAAAGCCGTCTATGTCGAAGGCTGGACACGAGAGGCTTTTTTAGTTTGTCCGATTTAATTTGGGAAATGGACTATCAAGTGAAACTACTAAAAAGACGCACGATCCCTGACGTGCCGCTTGTTCTGTCTAAAAGCTTTTCGCGCCACTCAATTCGGCTAAAACCTCTTGAGATACTGCCTGGTCACAATTCACTTTCACCGAGTTAGAATATGAAACTTATTGGGTTTCCTTTTTTTGTGGGAGAAAACTATGGGTTGACGGTAGATGTCGTCGATGCTTGAACTTCATTCAGCTGCCTAAATTTCTCATTTGCAGAAAATTGGTTCCCGGTCTTATTCTTAACTCATCCACAAGATATTCAACTGAAATTTGGCAGAACCATTTCAATTTGAAGTTTACATAACGTGATATGACAATTTCGGTTGCAAATCTACAAGGTGTTATTTTTTCTGGAACAGTGCCTGTTTCTTCCTTTAGAACTTTTTTGAGTAGACTAATGGTAATTTAAAGAAATGTGAAAAGTAACTTTGATCTATTACATAATTCTTGTAGTTTTGTCGTATCTGTATCCGATTTCGAGAAAAGAAATTCGAAACAATTTTCTGGAAATACTCAGGAAAGTTCAATCTTAATTATTCACTTAGTAAGTTGTTATAAATAATCATTAGTTAGAGCTTATTACCTCGATCCGTAAGAAGGATTCATAAATATTCAATAAATTCGTATAATCGTCACAAAAAAAGAAGACTACAAGAAACACCCTGTATAGCGGGCCCATATTAATAGGACTTTCCCTAACATTATTCTCATTTTGTTTGTACCTCCAATTTGGGAACAACCTGTATTAGTTCAGGGGAACCAAATCTTATCCGCTATATTGTTAAAGAAAAATTATTATAGATGTGATTTGACTCCTATGTCTTCAATAGGAGAGTCTTTTTTATTTCGAATTAAATTTCATTCAATTTATTCCTGTTTTTAAGTAGTTGATATCTGGTCTTGTTGCAATGATTCTTTCAACTATTTCTTCAAGAGTTGGCAATAGACTTATTGACCTAAGTACCTATAGTTTAGGCATGAATAGCCTCAATTTGTGCTCTTATACCTATATTGTTATTCATTCAGACCACGCATTGCTGAGACGAGAAACACTTCATTTTTCGATGTCCACATCTTCGCTTGCAGGCTTGATCGTACTGAATGTGTCGAGCATCTGAGGGTCAACTTAAACGTCTTTTCCCACTTTGATTAAGTGGGATTTTCTCCATTTAATTATTGAATTAAATGAAGTAAAAGTTTTTTTTTTATTCTACACATTTCAAAACATAAACTGTGCAAATTTCAAAGTACCATTATAGGAAATGATAAAGACCGAAATGTGAGTGTATGTGAATTAGTAGATACCCAGATGGTCACTTAATTGTGAAACCACGAACAAAACAAACAAATAGCATTTATAATTCATACGAATCATAGTTGAGAACTAAATGCATCGTCTTCGGTGCGTTCATCATTCAAATATGCCATTTGAACAAATACCCGCATGGATGAGAGAATACAGGGAGTTTAATGAAAGAGAGGCCGAAGTAGGTAAACAAAACAGTATTTCAAGATTCGTGTAGCGTCCCCATTTTATCATCGAGCGGATCAAAAAAAAGGCTAACTAATAGCTGTTTATTAAAAAGATAGTAGTGAATAAAAAAGCGCTTTCCCTCGCAATATATAGCCATTCGTCATCGGAATATTTTTATCTCCTGTCAGTTGGAACATAAAGCGGTGGAGATAAAGTGGAGCAGTTTCCTCTGGAGACCTCTGCGCGGTCCACCACCCGATATTAGATGGACGTTCTGGCTGTGTTGACCAAAACGTCAAAACTATACGAAATGATCGCTCTGTTGATGGCAGCTCTGAAGTCCCACCATTGCCGTAGTGGTTTATTGTCCTAAATCGCTGCTTTCGACTTCCTGGAAGTGATAATAGATAGAATAATTGATATTTAATCCCAGAAGAAGAAAGGTTTTTCCATGGTGAATAATGCAGTGTCTATATTTTATAGAGTATGTAGTGTCAGCATTATATATAACATAAAATGATCCAATTGTGCAGAGGCTTCCTAACTCTTTCAACCCTTAGTTTAAAATATTTTCAAGGGCTCACACTGAAAAGTGTATAATATATAAAAAAATTATTTAATTTCCATTCTCTACTTTAATCAAATATAAAGAATTTCGTTAACTTTTTCGCCTCTAGTGAAAAATGAAATTAAAAATTCACAAATAACTATAATATTCATGAGAACACGCTAAAAAAACGATAATACATAATACAGAATTAAAAAAAAATCAAGGCCACAAAAACATTATGCAAACTCTTCTTGAAAGACTATTACCCATAATGATTCAACTGAATCGATCTTCATTCTTCATCATTATTGAAAAAGTTATATTTGTGCGTTAATTAGTTAATTTCTCACTTATCTCTAGTGATTCTTACATAGGTTATCAGGACATTACCTTCTTTTACTTTTAATATCTGAAATTTAAAAATTTTGGTAAAACGTTGAAACTCTTCAATAAATGGTTTGAATTTCTATGTGGACTTTTACAATTGGGCAACTCTTTCGATCCCTAGCTATTTTTTTCAAGTTTTATCTGATCGTGCGGAACAAACATTTTGGTAATCACAATTTACCTTATAAACTACCAGTTTACGATACGATCTTATAATACCTAATAATGATAATCTTCCTAGTTTTTTTTTTTAATAAAAGCAAACAAATGATCTAATATTTATTTCATTTTCTCCGATTTACCAGATATATAGTACCAAATGATTATTATCCAGTTGTGTTTTGTACCCAAAACTCCACAAATATTTAATTTTTTTAATTCAAACTGATGGCGCCCCCTATACACAACATACAGAAGTTATTCAATATATCCTTAAAGGAATTCTGTAATATTGAACTCCAGTCACAGACGAGACTGGAGATCAATATTCACTGAATATATTATATGAATTGTATTATATTTTAGCTTCTGCTGGGATTATCTTTTTAATCGCTGTAACAAATGAGAAATGTGTCAACTAGTTAAACATTACAATCCAATTAGTGTCTTTACAGTTTGCTTTTTCTTTCATCGATTTCATTCTGAAAGAAAACCCTTACATGAAACTGTAAAATATTACTAACATTCGACCGTGATGAGCTAGATGTCGCCAGTTGTTGCCATTGTGAAGTTCAGCTCGTTAATTGTCGACTGGATTGTCGGAATTATGATAAAAATAGCGAATAACATGACCAATTACGAATTACGGTTCAATTCAAACACGAAATATGAATTTATAAAAAGTTATACTCAAATTGATTCCAAAATTCCAATAGCTACCAAGAATACTAGTTGGACAAGTTGAGGCTTGAATCACCTTGAAGCCAGGATGCATAATTATCAATTCAATGAGTCATCAGTAAGTCATCACTCATAATTCAATATATGTTCATTTTTCCCACAGTCAATAGCAACTAGATACTGAAAAGAGGTGAAATGTAGACATCGATAAGTCTGACATCTATTTTCGTTACGAATAAACAAAAAAAGGCTTTTTTTATTAAGATGTTTTATACTTTCTCTTTGTTAGTTATTGTACAATGTCGGTACCGGATTTTAAACCTATAATACTTTACAAATAGATGTTTCATATTTTTCATCAAGTAATTTTCTCCCAGGAGTTTGTTTTTTTCACATATAAAAAGTAATTATAATTGAGTCCTTGATTTTAATTCAGTTATCTATTCGAATGTATTTTGAGAAGAAGATAATTTCAAATAGATATTTCTAAGAATTGATAAACTGGATTTCATTGTTCGCGGTTATGTTTGAAAGGTTATTTGCAACAGTTGTCATAGCAACGGTAACATATGATTCACCACGCCTTCATTCCTAGAATAATTCATGAGAATTTATTCGAAATGAAGTTCCACAATTTTATTTTAACCAAAGGACCATCAGAAACATGAACTTACATTGGTTTTCGTCAATATATTTGAATAATATTGTTTTTTCGTGATCGTAGAATATTTTGCGATGTATCCGAAATGACATATCGGAAACTATTTTTGGCGCATGTGCAGATACATTCGTCGAGAATGACCCGAAGTCAATGGTTCCTTGTATATTAGTACACTCTTCCTGGAAAGGAGCGAGTGAAAATGTTTAATTTTTAGGCTAAAACGGCCTTTTCTCAACCAATAAGTGAAGATTGTGGCCTTTGTTAGCTTATAAGTGCGCTTCGGCATCCGTGTACGTTCAAAAAGAAGATGAATAAGGTCCTGAACTGGGATGACCGGGTGTCTATGTGGGTATAATGGCGTTCAGTTCTGGTCCACAAACTTAACCACAAGTGCGAATTTCAAAGGATTTTTCTTTACTGGATTTCCAGAATTGACCATTAGCAGTGCGGCATTTTCATTTTGCAGCCGAACTACTCTGGAAAAAATCGAGTGAAATCATACAGAGTCCAAATCACGTCGTGTTTGAGTTCTGTGATACAATTAACAATGTGATATAAAACTCCAAACAAAATTCTAAGAGTGGATATTTCCTAAGATAAACTTCTGTTCATGTGTATCTGGGATAGACTGATCTTATTTGAAATAGACATACCATTTTTATAACGGTAAGTTCGAGGGGAAGAAAACATTAATTGCATTCAAAATGTCAAAACAGGATTTAGCAATAATTTGATTTTCTACTTTTGTGTTGAATCGGACTGAAAATTCGGTTTTTAGGTTATCCTTCACAATCTCTCTTAATCAGTTTTTATCAGATCTATGTTAATTTACTATCAAGGTAGGTATGAGAACTTTATTATGTTTTTGAATGAAAGACAAAGTTTGGTTATGTTCTCCAATAGATTCATCTCATATCCTGATTGACAAATCTGCATTCTGGTGATTTGTAGAACAAAATCAACATATTTTAATGTTTATCAACATTCCCCAATTATTGAATTCGAATTGTATAATATTTACAAACATTATATCACAGGAAGAAAAATCTCATTGTCTTTGTAGTGTGATGATTACTCACCACCACAGATTCAAGAAATGAAGAGGTGATAAATAATTCTAATAAGAATAAAATAATACTCGGACGACAACAAATTATATGCGTTCTCAAATTTTCTTAGAATATGAATTTCTAACAGATTCCAGTTCTTCTGTTTTTAGTGGATGTAGTTTTTTCTTTGCTTACATATGGTTTCTGCTGTTTATTTTATTGAAGAATTGGATAGCTTTCTTCTTTTAGTCAATCTTCAATTCACTGCTACAAATATATGTATTAGAAGAAGTCAATATTCTATTCCTCTGTGAATATATGATAGATTTCATCTCACGATAGGTATTTCGTTCAATTTAGTCATTCAACAGGTTTAAGGAACCATTGTGTTGATTATAGTTTAATTATCAATTTGTGCTATTCTTCATTTTTCCTTTTTCAGTTACATTTCATTATATATTTCCGTTTGATTAATAATTTTATCAATATTATTTGATCGACTCGCAGAAATTAAATGTTGGTTCTAAAACAGATTTGGAACAGATTAGAATTTCTGTCATATTATTTAATGATTCGACACTTGAAAGGAAATCTGTATTAATTTATTTATTATTTTAACTTTTTTATTTCTAAGGATCCTAAACCTGGTCAATGAACCTCTCATTATGATGACTGAATTTACCAGTTGATTATTGTTATTATATAATTTCTTCCATTTGGTGATCATTTTCTCATCACAAATATAACAGTGTAGGTAGTAAAAGTAATGAAGAATGAAATTTTCCTATTCTTCGAAAACCAATAAATTGAACAATTTTTAAAATATAGCTAACGTAAACAAAATTTTCCAGAAGGTTTTTATGTTTTCTCGCTTATATATTCTGTAGAGTTTAATATGATGGTATAATATTGTTCATATAATGATTTTTTTATATCTGAAAAAAGCAATTTTTTCTGCTCAAGACAAATTTTTTATTACTTTTAAGGTTAAACGTCATTATTTTTATTATTGGGACAAGTTGCAAGCAATATAAATACATCCACTCTGTAAAATTTTCGAAAAAAAGTGTATAACGAAAAATCTGACTGAATCTTTTGTGCAAAACTGCAAAAACTCCTTCAAAAATTTGTATTTGTATGATTAGTTTTTGTTTTGAACGTTACTGGAAATTCTTCAAGTGTTTTCGTGAAATATATTTCGCGTATCTTGTTCACATATGTGGCAAATCCATTTCAGTAATGGGAAAACTCGTATTAAATAATTTTTATCTTTCAGTTATCATTCCGACTCTATTGTTCCTTATCTTCAATACAAATAATATTAATTCAACAACTGGCTTTTTTTAAGGGAAATCTAATCGAGCAAATAAAATTGCTTTACTCCAAACCTCTGATAACTAATATGAACATCCGACCTCCGTTGGTGACTTGAAAATAATTGAGTTTCTCCCATAAATTGAAACTGTCAATCCCGTGGAAATTTGATTTGAATTTCCATCGCCTCATTTTGGATGTGAGAGCTCAAACTTCAAAGTGATTCCTGATTGAATATTGCCATCGACACATTTCCCCTTCTATTGAATGCCAATAACTTGAAATAATGTTTCAAAAAAATATGACCGCCAATTTATTTTTCCATCAAAACTGTTCTGACCAAATATTTTCATCGAAAGTTGAATGTTTATGAGCTGTCCTATTCAGAATTGGAATTTTTTTAATCTATTTTTCGTGGTATGCTTGAAAAGAAAATCTTAGAAATATATCAGAAATATTTTAATAATAATGTTATATCAGGATAAATGGGGATTTAAGTATATTTATGGTAGAGACATTTTGGGAATTCGGTAGTCTGAAACATTGCTTCAAATGCCTTCTTAAATCTCGCTCAATTTTGACAGTCAGATCAATTTGAGAAGATATGATTATTTGAAAAAAAATATTCCCATCTTTGCTTTCCCAAAACGTCATGTCTATAAATATGAGTGAACGTTTTTTTCTAATGCTTTCTAATTCGTTGAATTAGGCAGCAATTTTTCATCTTAAACATTTCGCAAAAAAAAATTATTTGTAATGAACGGTATGGGGTATTTTGGAATTTTTTCATTAATTTCTTTTGCTTCTATGGCAATTTCTAAGGAGGGTGAAGATGTTAATAGCATCCGTTTAAATAGGTTAAAGGGGTGAATTGAATTTTGAAGTGTTCATGTTTGAATGCCAAATGTGAATGATATAGAGGAGTCTCTGACAAATGCTCCTTTTTTTATTTAAATTCATGAAAATCGGTTATTCAAAGATTTGATTATCAACAATCCGATGAATACAAATTTTCATGAATCATTCTTAAATTTGCTTCTACGTGATGTTCTTTCGTATCATACATCATTTATTCTGTATTCCATTCATGTACTAAGCACTGTGTTCATTGAATTCTCGTTATAGATATGAAGGATCCCAACTAAACTCATTTTTCGAACATATAGTCGCTTTGACCTCGTTTTATAGTATGTACAATATTGACATATTATTGATTTTCGAAAGCATCATCAACTTTCTTTAAATTATTCACTGCTATTCGAAATGATGTCTGATTATTACCCTGTAAATTTATTCAAAAATGTTGCCCTTGAGAGATGCTGAAATTCTTATCGATTCTTGTGCATCATTCACCAGCAAAAAGTTACGTGATTGCACAAAATTCGCATAAGAGTTTATCTCAGGTTATCTAAAAAACATTTCATCTAATAATATTGTTTTTTTTTAATATCACGTTTAATTCGAAATATCATTCGAATGCTCATAGCAGTGCACCTGTAAGACTCAAACAAAATTCTTTACTAGTACTTTACTCAAAAAAGCCATTCCACAATAGTTTCTTTTTGGTCCCAATATCTCCCAAAAGGTTTCAATTTTTGCATGCGCAACGTGCTATGGGACATTTCATGTCTAAACCTGAATACCCATACCAAATTTTATTGAAGTCGGGTGAGAATTGTTGAAGTTACCACTGTTGTAAGGATGGCGTACACACAGACAGACGGACACAAAACCGAAGTTATGCAGGGTGGTCCGAAATGCATTTCGCGAGTGGAATTGTTGGAATCGGAGACCACAAGTGATCGCGGTAGGCTCGGAAGTAAAAATTAACATGGAATAAAAATCGCCTGAACGCTATGCATTTAGGTCACACTCATAACTAGTTGACCCTTTCAATTTTGGTGTATGGTTATTATGCTGCTGGATATTCATTAAATCTCTTCACATCAATATTGAGGAAATAATAAACAATTGTGTAAAGTGTGCAGTGTTTTTTCTCTTGTTTACGGTGTCTTTAAGATAAAAAGGATGTTGTAGTTTTCGTAGTATTCCATTTCCATTCATCAAGGTTAATCAAAAATAAATCAAAACGTTCCTGGAATTTTTATGACTCAGAAAAAAATCCCTATTTATCTCTGATTTACTACTGGTGTAGGTAATGGTTTAACTGGATTACATACTGTATTAAATAAGATTCTCACAAAATCAATAACTCCTCTTTCAATGAACATGAAATAACTGTTTCTAAATTCGTTTAAGGATAATGAGAATTTCGAAGAAAAGATATTGCTATGAATTATTGATCGGACAAAAGAAAACTCATGCAGGATATTAAAATTTTCTGATTAAAATTTCTATTTATTTTTCAATTTCAGGTGGTGCCATGGAAAAGAACGACCAGAATAAAAAGAATTCAAAACGCCATGGTAAGTTAGGGTATTCCCCTGTAGTAATTTTATTTTTTTCAATTATCCCACTTCAATTTATGTAAATTATATAGAATATTTTCAGTTAACAGTGGTATTATACTCAAAGTTGAAATAACCAAACTCGTTTTCACGAAATCTTTATTAGTCTTCAATGCCGTTTCGACAACAATGTTCTCATCTTCAGAAACTAAAGGTTACTCAGTACTATAACCTTTAGGTTTTCTGATTCAATCTTAATAGGGTTCTTACCCTATTCATTCACATCCTCCAAGATTAGACTTTTAAGGAGTATATAAATTAACTCGCCAAAAAAAATATTGTAAGAGGAAAAATCGAATATACGAGTATACCTATGATGAGAAACGATAACGTCAATTTGAAGTAAACGCGTATCATTTGTATTTTGGTTTGCTTAATCAAGAATTTAATGAATCAAAGTGATCTTTATAAAGGAATATATATTATTAAATAATAATAGATCTATTACGCATATCGAACTAATTCTTACAAATGAATCATTAATGAAAATAAACGTTTCCTTATATGGCATATGTTGTTTATATATCCATTTTGACAGCCTCTGAGTGTTAATTTAATGATTGCCATTTTTTTGAGAATTATTTATGCGAATTGAAAAATCTGCCAATTCTGCCTTATCTTCTATAATTATCATCTTATTTGGATCTGAGTGAGTTCCATGGGGATTCAAGCTCATTTGGATATACGGTGCAGATATCTCATGCGCAAACTTGAAATTACCGTAATCTCAATATTTCGCGGTCCACTATCCGATTTTGAGTATATTTGTTGTGAGTATTCGGATAGGGACATAAATGATTCTATAGAAATTTCATTTGTTTAGAATACACGGTGGGTGTGGGTAAATTTTAGGGATTCAATGGTTTCAAAATAGAAATCAAATGACGTAAAATTTATTGTATATTGTATTGGTTTTACTTATAAAAAGTATATTTAATGTAGTCAATCGAAAGTTAATGTTTTTAGTTGTTGATAACACTTTAGCAATAATTATAAAGAAATCGATTAATGTATTAGAAAACTGTCTCCTATAAATTCGTTGCACTGCCAAATTAGTTCTTCATTGGCAAATCACAGTGTATATCAAATTGCCGCAAATTGATTAAATTTGCATATCGTTAGGTATATCATTGAACTCAATTATGGGAGATATACGCAGACTTTCTTTTTTAACGCAAGATAGAATTAACTTAGATTTCCTTTCATATTTTTTTGTGTTTAAGCGAAATTTATAAACGATGACGGTTAGGATTTTTCTTTTTGCATGTCTAATTCATTTTAATGCTATGGAAAAAGTAAAATGAAAGTTTATTTTTTCGAAAAACTAACAACTAGTCACTTCGTAACAGTTCTTAACAATGTGGTCAACCACATTGATGTTCAATTTACAAACTATAACGTAATTATTTAATTACGTTATTAATAATAATAATTATTAATTATTTAATTTAAGAGTAATCGAAAAAACGCTTGAACTAACAGGCCAATTGAAAAGTCTCCGGTCTACCATAGTGAAACACATTTTTTTGGCAAATTTCGATTTTATTATTCAACATAGTTGCTTTCCAAGGCGATACAGCGATTATAGCGATATTCCAACTTTTCGATACCATTTTTGTAATACGATTTGTCTCTCGCTTCAAAATAGGCCTCAGTTTCGGCGATTACTTCTTCATTGGCGCTCGAAGCTCAATTCATGCAAGTTTTGCCATTGTTTTTATTGATTGTCTCGATGAAACAGCAACTTTTTTTCTTCAAATGGGGCCGTTTTTTAACGATTTCATCCTTTAAACGATCCAATAACGCTATATAATAATCGCTGTTGATGGTTTGGCCCTTTTGGAGGTAATCAATGAATATTATACCTCGCGCATACCAGAATACTGATGCCATAACCTTGCCAGCTACCGATCACTGATGGTTGATTTTCCTGTTGCAGATCCCGGAAA
This sequence comes from Harmonia axyridis, assembly GCF_914767665.1. Taxonomy (NCBI): domain Eukaryota; kingdom Metazoa; phylum Arthropoda; class Insecta; order Coleoptera; family Coccinellidae; genus Harmonia; species Harmonia axyridis. The sequence goes on from NC_059508.1 coordinate 8,890,605, forward strand.
CTCTTCATCAAGCAAAGATTTTGCTTCAACTATATTCTTTCCCTTCAAAAAGCAATATTTTATCAGCACCAGAAATTTTTTTTTTCATCTTTTTTCAAATAACAAAAGTAGCTACACTCACAACGCAATATCTCACGAACTAATGGTCGGACTGCTGTCAAATTTCGACACGTATCGTTTGAAGGTTGGTGCTAACTAAAAATCATATAGATTTAATACTAGCACCGCCATCTGTGCATCAAACCGGGGACTTTTCAATTGGCCTAATTTCTTTGGTAAACTCGGGAGCAATAATCACTTTTTATGCTATCAATAAACAACAATCACTGTATAATTTTGGAGGGTCTAGGAAATATGTCAAAGAACCACTCGTTAACTACCGGATTCATTTTATTTTATTATTAAATGTAGGAATGGTTGTGGGAAGGCTTTTCGGAAATTGTTTGTTATGGAAGAATGGTAATGGTCGAAAAATAAGAAATGTACAAATGAAGAGATATTTTCAAGAGATTGCTGTCGCTTATACAGTCTTTTTATGTTCCCTAAGGAACAAGAGGTAATTTGAACGCTATCGGTGAGATTTCTCGGTCGATCAAGATTTCAGGGTTCCGTGTTGCGTGTTAGTATATACATATCTATTTTCGAGGAATCAAGGTCATTTTCATCACCTTGCTGAAAACAAATCATATTGGGACCTGGCATTGACCTCCTTTACAGTATGAGGAACGACCCGTTGCCTCCTTAAACTGTTCAATCCTGTTTCAGTTGACTAATAATTGTCATAATAATATAATTGACTAATAGACGAATAAAACAATACAGATTCTTATCACGTTTTCCGTAATGACTAACTAAAAATCTCGCCAAAAAGTTTTCATTCACTCAACCGAACGAAATTATACTTGTTACACTTTGGCCCTTTTCGTGCCTATTAGGTCAATTGAAAAGTCCCCGGTCTGATGCATAGATAGCGGTGCTAGTATTAAATCCATAGGATTTTTAGTTAGTGCCAACCTTCAAACGATATATGTCAAAATTTGACAGCAGTCCTACCATTAGTTTGTGAGATATTGCGTTGTGAGTGTAGCTACTTTTGTTATTTGAAAAAAGATGGAAAAAAAGGAATCTCGTGCTGATAAAATATTGCTTTTTGAAGGGATAAAATATAGTTGAAGCAAAATCTTGGCTTGATGAAGAGTTTCCGGGATATGCACCAGGAAAATCAACCATCATTGATTGGTATGCTAAGCTAAAACGTGGTGAAATGAGCACCGAAGACGGCGAACGCAATGGACGCCCAAAAGAGGCTGTCACCGACGAAAAAATCATAACAGTTCACAAAATAATTTTGAATGACTGTAAAGTGAAGTTGATCGAGAAAGCAGACATTGTGAAGATATCATCTTAACGTGTACATCATATCATTCACGAATATTTGTACATGAAAAAGCTGTGTGCAAAATGGGTGCCGCGCGAGCTCACAATCGATCAAAAGCAACAACGTGCTAATGATTCTGAGCAGTGTTTGAAGCTGTTTAAGTGCAATAAACCTGAATTTTTGCGTCGATTTGTGACAATGGATGAAACATGGCTCCATAATTTCACCCCGGAGTCCAATCGACAGTCAGCTGAGTGGACTGCACACGATGAACCAAATCCAAAGCCAGGAAAAACAACAGTCAGCCGGCAAGGTTATGGCATCAGTATTCTATGATGCGCAAGTCATCATATTCATTGATTACCTCCAAAAGGGCCCGACCATCCAACAGCGATTATTATATAGCGTTGGATCGTTTATGGATGAAATCGTTAAAGAAGAAGAAAAAAAAAGGTGCTGCTTCATCAAGAAAATGCACCGTGTCATAAATCAATGAAAACAATGGCAAAATTGCATGAATTGGACTTCGAATTGCTTCTGCAGCCACCTTATTCGCCAGATCTGGCACTCAGCGACTTTTTCCTGTTCTCAGACCTCAAAAGAATGCTCGCTGGAAAGAAACTGAGGCCTATTTTGAAGCGAAAGACAGAGCGTACTACAAAAATGGTATCGAAAAATTGGAAGATCGCTATAATCGCTGTATCGCCTTTGAAGGCAACTATGTTGAATAAAATCGAATTTTGCCAAAAAATGTATTTTACTATGGTAACCTAGTGTAATAAGCGAATTAGGCAAGAAAACGGACACGAAAAAAGCATACATTTTAAAGATAAATCAAGAATTTGCATGGCGAATTAGAAAATTTGATTAGGCTTACTCGGAAAATCTATCATCGGCAAATCCAGCAAGTATCAACGTGACACGTATTTTGAGGAAAGGAAAGCTGATAGTGGTTACTGATAAAGAAATTTAGTTGAAGAATTATTGGAACCTTATCGTGCCTGTTCTGATCAAGGACGAAGCATGTTTGATTGGGAATTTCGCTTCTAAAAACTGGATAACCGAATTCCGTTTTGGTTTAAAATATACGGTAAAAACCTCAAGAATGCATGCACCGACAAATATTTAACCTTGTCCAAAATCAATTAAATATTTTGCAGCGGGATAAAATCTGTCGTACAAATACATATTCTAAAATATATGGTCTTATCTTTTATTAGTTTACTTTATCTTTTCTATCGATACATACAGATACAATGAAGATGTAGAATCTGTGTCTGTACATGAAACAAATTAATCAAAAAATAGAAATTCGAAGGCATAAGTGTTGGAATTGCCTTCTGCAGCGAGTATTAGACTATATTTTCTCTATTTCAGTCAAGTTTTGTGAAATATTGTCGAAATTCAATGGAAAATTCAGAATATACATCCTAGTGACTTTTGTTTTGTATTTTGGCAGTTGGTGCGACTGTTATGAAAATTGACAGATTATGGAATTTGAATCGTACGTTTCTAATTTTGAAATAATTTATAATTACGCATTAAATTCGTGAATTATGTCTGAAGAAATCGATTTAACACCACCAGAATCGAGAGAAATTGCGAATAAAGTTGAAAATCATTTCACTACATCCAAATTATATTATATTGACAATTGAAGTGTGTTGAAATGTGATCGGATCGGAAGTCAGTGTAGACAACCACAAAAAGAACTGTAATGAACTCATTACGAAACTGAAATAGAGAATTATATTTTTTAAATCTCCAAAATTACTGAACAGATTTTCTTTGGGTTTTCACAGGTAGATTATGCTCAGCTTGAAGCAACATTTAGGGTGTAAATAAAAAGATTATTGTCGTTTGAAGATAGATTTTGAATTCATCTCTTGATACTATTTATTTCAATTCACAAAAATTTGATTTCATCAATCAAAGGAAAGATAGTCTAGGCAACTGTCTTTTTAGTTATTGTACCCATTACTCACCAACATATTAGATAAATCAGAATATATTTTTTCGTCAAAATTTGATTGTCGAAAAGAGATAGAAAGAAATAAAGGAAGAGAGAATTTGAACCCAATGGTGAATCATATTTTATTTATTTAGATATTTATTTTTGGGTCTTAAACAGGGAACTTGTTTGTTGGTATCCTGGACTGAGATCAGCAGTAAAAAATATAACAACACTAATATAAAGCAATAAGGTCATCATTATCATTTGAAAAATTTACGATTATTAGAAAAGGGCATTCATTTCTTTGGAAATTGGAGCATAATTTTTATACAAAATTAAAAAGTGAAAATATTGATGAAAACTAGTTTCTTGCAGAGACTGATCTTTTTAATTTATATTTTTTTTTTCAGGGGTGAACGAGGGTCATCAAGCCAGATATAATGCAAACTCCACCAGTTCGGGTGTTGTCATGGTGGGCCCGAACTTCAGGGTTGGAAAAAAGATAGGTTGTGGCAATTTTGGAGAACTGAGACTAGGAAAAAATTTGTATAATAATGAACACGTAGCTATTAAATTGGAACAAATGAAATCCAAAGCGCCTCAGCTGCATTTAGAGTATAGGTTCTACAAATTGTTGGGCAGTCACGGTAAGTTCAGTTTATCAAAAAATATTGATAATCATGTACTTTTCTGTTCAATCCTTTGAGTAGTTGCTACCAGTTCGTTAGAAAGGCTGTAAAAAAAACTCTTTTCAGAATAAGCTGTATTCTTTTCTTAAAATCTTATTGTTTCAGAGGGCATTCCTGAGGTGTATTACTTCGGACCTTGTGGTAAGAATAATGCCCTGGTTATGGAACTGTTGGGTCCTAGTTTGGAGGATCTGTTCGATCTCTGTGATCGTAAATTCTCCTTGAAGACTGTTTTAATGATAGCGATTCAATTGGTGAGTCGAAATTTTATTCAATGTTTGTGGAAAAATCGTTAGGAAATAGAGTTAGCTACAATTTCAAGGAATCAACTGGTCTTGGTTTTAATTTTTTTAAATAATAATTCTTATCGGTCTAATCAGACATTGAAAACCATATACAACGACAAGTGGAATTAATAATGGAGGGACATAAGTGGTTAAAAAAAACATGAATTTTTTAGGGTTTTGCAACTCTTCTAAACGTATATTCTTCAACTGCAAGTAAATTACATACTATTACTTCATATTTCCAAGTCTTTCATTCTTCATTTCTTAGAAAGTTCCACAAATTGTTAGCATTTAATTTTAATAAGTTGGAGACACGAGTATGAATCCCATTGGGGGTTAGTATTGATCCACTTCATTTACCTACCACAACTTTTTCAGAGAGTTTATGAATGATGAATAAGATTTGATTTGACTGTTGGCAATATTGATTCAAATTTAAAAATAGATTTCTCGTAAAACAAAAGGATTTCCAACATATCTCCGAGTCCTTACATCGATGATTTATTCATCTAATATGAATTCATCTTCACTAACAATATGTACTTGAAATTTTAAGATAAGATAATACTCGTAAATACAGTTTTCAAGTATATTGCATATTATGAATAAATTTCTTGAAAATTCTCTCTATATTTCAGCTCCACCGTATAGAATACGTTCATAGTCGACATTTAATCTACAGAGATGTAAAACCCGAAAATTTTCTAATCGGTAGGAGCAGTATCAAGAGAGAAAAAATTATTCACATTATAGATTTTGGTCTTGCAAAGGAGTACATTGAATTGGAAACCAATAAACACATTCCGTATCGAGAACATAAATCTTTGACTGGCACTGCGCGTTATATGTCAATTAACACGCATCTAGGAAAAGAGCAATCCCGAAGGTAGGTTGTTGTATTTGTCGTTAACCACAGCTTCTGGTATCTGGTTATACTGTGAAAAGTATTTAGATATAATTAATTGTTGAATTATTTCAATTGAAGGTTGCTTTCATGCTTGACGAAGATGTTTTCAGCTATCAGAAATCCATTTTTTTTTTCGTTCATGAACTTAATGGTACCTGATTTTCGTTTTTATCTTGTAAAGACAGGCTACCTAAGTAACCTTGGACCTTAATTCGTGAACATATGCAAATTTTTGTCAGATTATCTAATTTTAATAAGGATGCTTGTAGAGACGAGAATGAATTGAAAGAAGCGAAGACTTCAATTAAATTTAACTAATGATTTGAAAAATATTAACTATTGTTGTAAAATTTCGAATATAGCTTTCCGAGACCATGAACAATTGTCAAATCATCTAAAAACATATTTTGAAGATACCGGATCAACAAATTCAAACCTAACCTCACTACAGTTATCTATACTATAGTAGAAAGCCAGTGATGAGCAGCTTGTCTTTAGATTGTCTCATGCTCATGATTTTCCTTTCCAGGGATGATCTAGAGGCTCTAGGACATATGTTCATGTACTTTTTAAGAGGTTCCTTGCCCTGGCAGGGTCTGAAGGCAAATACGCTTAAGGAACGCTACCAGAAAATCGGTGATACAAAACGTTCCACAACAGTTGAGCAACTGTGCGAGGGTCATCCTGAGGAAATGGCAACATACCTGAGATACGTTCGCCGTTTGGACTTCTTCGAAACACCTGATTACGAATATCTACGAGGTCTCTTCCAGAATTTGATGAGCCGAAAAGGATATGTTGACGATGGAGAATTTGACTGGTCTGACAAAACTACGGTAAGTAAATCTATACTAATTTACTAACTGCATCAGTTTATTATTTCCAAAAATGAACCTTTCGAAACTTGATACATACACTGCATTGATTCTTCTAACTCGAGAACACATTCGATGAATTTTGAAGGAATAAAATTTGAAAAAAAAAAATTCTTAGAAACTGGGCAACTCATAATCATGAAATTAGAAATATACAGGGTGATTCACCGGGATGGCCTATTAGATTTTTATGGAAAACTAATCATAATTTTGAGCTGAAAATTTGCATATTGGAGTGAAGACAATGATCTTTCTCCCTAAAATATTTTCAGATTTCTACAACTTCCGGTTATACCGGAAACAGACCCCCAGTATATTATTGCATTATTAGATAGCTTTTTTGACGACAATTTCGGAAATATGTCATACCTTGGGTAAAAACTCAACCGTTCATGTGTTAATGGGATTCTTATAAAAAAAAACGGTGGCGATGAGGACTCGCTTTTTTTTTAATCTTTCGGCAGAAAAAGCCTTTTTCGAAAAAAATTTTTTTCTGCTTCGATTTTGCAAATACGTAGCATTATAAGACTGTTTGCGGTTTGTACCAAAAATGTACAGGGTGTTTATAAGATCATGAATTTGGACAACTTAAATTCATCAAAACTCAAGATTTTCAAGTTAGAACCAATATTTTTATTATTTCAGTTGATTCTAGGTACTAGAATTTTGGGGGTTACTTAATCAAACCCTATACCTAAAATGAATACTTAAAGAGTTATTGAGGAAGAACCTTAAATGAGGGAAAACCGCAATCCCCACTGTGTGGAGTAGTCTGTGACTTCCGGAAAACACAGAAAGAAATTAAAACTCGATTTTTGGATAACTAAATTCATAAACGTCTCCATAGGCCATCCCCGTGAATCACCCTGTATATTACTACTAGGGTACTAATACAATATTTGCTACCTCGATAGGCCTATGTAGATCTTATAGTTTCAGAGTTTTGAAATTTTTGTTCATTATTTATTTTTTTTACATGTTGAGATATTTTGCATTTATAGAGGAAATAAACCTTGGTGTAAAATTTGCAGTGGGCTACACTTGGTTAGAAAAGATTATTGAATTATTTGAAAATTTTAAGATAGATTTTTTTTTATTTACAGTAGATTTTCTTATTGTTTCAAATTTTTGCTGAAATTTTTCATTATATTGCATGAGTCTTTTGAACTAAATTCATACATATTTCAAATTCAAGGAATTAATTAAGAGTAAGAGATGTTCGCTTACAAGTATCTAAAGCAAATTAATGTTGCATTATTATGTAGTTAATGCGAAAAATCAGTAATAAGTAATGGAATATTGAATAGCTTTAAATATAGAGGTATGGAAACACTTGTATTCGCACACTTATGTAAGCAATAAGATGAAGTTCAAGAAATTATTTTCTTTTCGAGCGATGGGTGACATTCGAAAGAAGAGAATATTTCTTTTTTTGACTAGTACTACTCTTCAGCTTGTTATGGATGACAGGTAATCAAAAATTTGTGGCAAATTGATTTTTGATTTGTAGGTTCAGCGAAAATCAATTGAAATGTATAGATCATTAGTTTTGCTATTTACTTACAGATTTATGAGAATTTTCGAGATAAGTTAATGCTGAAGCAATTTTAGATGAAAAAAAATTTTTCATATTTTGTGAAATAGTTTAGGACTTAGTTTAGTTTTTATTTAATCGTTTTGAAAAAAAATTGTATAGGTGTATATTCATGACGTCTTCATCAACAATCATGAACTGATACGGATTTTATTTATAGGTTTTGATGTACCTATTTAATTTGAAAGTTTAATTTTTCAATGCAGCCACCCAATCTGTATGTTCTTCAGCAACTGAGACATGCTCCACCATCAAATAAAATAAAAACTAAGTCCGAAAAGGTATACAAATTGAAGGCTAGAATGCTTGCTAGGGTTGAACCTTCCTCTGAATTTTTCTCCTATTAGGTCATTGAAATTTTGATGATTCATTGACGTAGATATATAATTTGGGGTATGCCTGTAAGACTTTCTAATTTACTAATGTTTTATTTAGATGTTCTTTTGCAGTTCAGCCCCCCAGTTACTATTTTAGAATTCTGCAGTGGCTAGTTTGTTTACCTCGTTATTTGAAAGAAATATAGTAAAGAAGTACTGTAATCGTTAGTTTTTATATTTGTTTTTCCTTTTATGCCGACTCTCAAACTAACCTCAATGTTTCAGAGCACTCCAGTTGGATCGTTACAAACCCATGATGTAGTTGTATCGCCTAATAGAGAAAGACACGGGGCCCCTAAGGTGAGAACAATTTTTATTTTGAAATAATTGGACTATCTATTTGATTATATTTGCGTTTTTTCCTTTCAGACGACTGGTAAAAGTAGTGCCTGGCCAGAGGCCTCCAAACAGAGTACTCTAGGAAATTTGACTCCGGCAGACCGTCATGGATCTGTTCAAGTCGTCAGTTCAACTAATGGAGAGTTGAATAATGATGATCCGACAGCTGGGCACAGCAATACCCCGATAACTCAGCCCCAAGAGGTCGAGATGATGGATGAAACCAAGTGAGTAAACTTGAAATAGTGAAGGCTTCGTAGAGTAAATTGCTTTTGAAGCTAGCATTGCTTATTTTCCTGCAAGTTTTTGATCCTGTTTCAGACTAACAATACTAATAAGATTATGATTGAATAATTGACCAATAAAACACATATTTTCTTCATCCTTATGCCTTATTTCCTTATTGCCTATTCCCATTTTGTTCCACTAATAATTATTTAAGAAAAATAATGACACAATACAAATGTCAGCAAAAAATAATGAAGACAAGAAATCATAAATTCATTTGACAAATAGAAAGAAGAAATCAGAAATAATAATTTATCAAATAGATCTGAAAGAAAGACACGCAGAGACTGAAAAATTTAAAATTACATTTTTCATAAATATAACTATGCTTTATTCTTTTTCTCTATTAAAAACAAACAGTTCATCATTAATTTTCTCTGAGATATATTCGATTCTATACTGATATTTGCTTACTGGTTGCAATATAGATTTCTGATGAAGTTATTTCGTTATTAGTAAATCGCGAAATACTGATGTTCTGGAAATTCCAAATTTGGAAGTGCACAATGCGTACTGTACATCTGAAAGAGCTGATATTCCTTCGGAGCCACTATTGCACATAATGGGATCCCGGGAATTCTCAACAAATTTCATTCAAAACTAAATTGAAAGATCATCATAAAAAAAAGACATATCACTTTCACAAATCTCTGTTTAAACTATAGCTCTTTTCGTTCAATAAAAATTCTAAAACATGACAAGAAAGAGTTGGAAATTGAAAGGGTGAAATATTTTGAAATATCTAGGAGTGAACATCTAAAATATAGAATGAACCCAGAATATTGCCTACTGTTATCCAGGAAATCTCGATAAAAATTAAAAAAAAAATCATTTGCATCTAACACCTATATCAGTAACCTAACATAACACCTATATTGAGCAAATTTCTTGAACCTGTTCTTATTTTGCTGTACTACTGTCTGAAGAATGTAAAAAAAAATCTGCTACTAAACATAAAAAAAATTGGTTATAAATTATAGTAAAAAGTGATAAATATCTCAATTATGATCATAACTACTAGTAACAATTGACATAATTCATTGAAATAAAATAATCTGTTTGAATTAGGAACAATTCCTCTACTCCATCCATAAATGTTTCCATTTCCTTTTTTATTTCATGAATTGAATATAAATAGAATGAAAACAAAGTAATTTCCTCAAATATTTTATTGCCAGCGACAGTTGTTGTTTCGCCACACTGTTGCTTCATCAAGCTACATTCGTTGACTGTTCAAAAAATGTAATTAGTTTTTATTTTATTTTTCCATCTCATTTAGTTTGTATGACGCTGTTTGCCCTTCCATTAGAGAATGAACCTGTCCTTTTGTCCTTTGACTTTATTCTTACTTTCATGCATGAATCTTTCATCTCATCTACTTCAATTACATAAAGGTGTAATAAGTTCTTGGTTTTTGGGATATATCGAAACATTGCAAATAAACTAACTGACAAAGAGACTGCAACACCCAGAAGAAGCTGTTTAAATTCAATTTTTTTTTAAACATAGATAGTATAGCAAGGAGCTCATGATTGAATTTGGAGAAAAAAATCGTAAAGGTTTTTTCATGTGAATAATTCTTGTTACTTAAATATTGACAATATTGTAGTCGTTTTTTGCAAGTTTTTTAAATTTCACAACAAACCAGCTGTTTGAAGGGATCCAAAGTCGATGTAGTAGTTAAAATGCCTAGAGCATGTGTACGCGGAATTTATCACCAGCTAAGTGAATTTGAAAGAGGTCGAATTAATGGTCTACGGGAGGCGGGTTTGTCATTTCAAGAAATCGCTAACCGTACAAACAGAAATCCAACTACTGTTATGAGATATTGTCAAGCGTGGTTTGATAATGCCCAAAATTGAAAGGGCACAAAGGAAGTTCTAGATCGACGTCTTAGACTTATGGTCATTAAAGACCGATTTGCGACAACTCGATCTTTGGCCGATGAGTGGTTAGGAGAACAAGGCCATCATGTAACTGTCCGAACGGTTTACCTCCGGATAAGGTCTTTTGGACTGCAGCATTATCGACCCCATATTGTGTTACCTCTGACGGTTGAGCAACGGCGACAACGATTACAGTGGTGCAAAGAACGTCAACATTGGAATGTGAAATGACATCAGGTCGTCTTTTCTGATGAATCTCGATTCTCCTTGGGTGCACATGATGGCCAAAAAAGGGTTAGACGACATCGGGGAGAAATACGTGAACCTCAGTTTGATGTTGAGCGGACAGTAGGCGTTATGGTATAGGGTGCTATTGCACCTGCAAGTAAGTCACCTTTAGTCTTTATTCGAAGTAACATGACAGCGCTGCGGTACCTTCAAGAAATAGTGGAGCCATATGTTCTCCCTTACCTTAACCAATATTTCAGCAAGATAATGCCCGACCTCATGTTGCCAGAGTTAGTTTGAAATATTTCGAAGCGACTCATGTGAATCTTTCGCTATGGCCGCCCAGATCCCCCGATCTTTCGCCCATAGAGCATGTTTGGGACATCATGGGTAGAAGGCTTGAAAATTTACCCTAGCCCCCACGGACTTTGGCGGCTCTGAGATATGAAGTACAGGTAGCTTGGGATAGTATCCCTCAAGAAGAAATAGACCATCTTATTGCATCAATGCCGAGACGTGTTGGGGGAGTGTATAGATAATCGTGGTAGACAAACATTATTAACAAATTTATTACAAAAAATTGTAAACCCTCCGTTTCTTTATCCAAATTTCAATCATTTACTCCTTGCTATACTTTCTATGTTTTACCAAAAAAAAAAATGTAAGCAGCTCCTTCTGGGTGTTCTGGGTTTCTTTTACAGTTAGTATATTTGAATTTGTCATCAATTTTGAAATATTTCTTGAAGAAATAACCATCCAAAGTTTTTTCTGGCTTGAATTGATTGGTTTGTGTTTCAGATGTTGTTGCTTCTTTAAAAGAAAGAAGAAGAAAGGAGTACGTACCAAATGACTGCAGTATAGTGAAACGGACCAACATCTTACTCTGCTGCCATGTGGCCACAGTGGGGGCACCCTTAACTAATCGCTCGGCAGCACACATTGTACTATTTAGCTAATATAGATTAGCCTTATCTATTTTAAGTATGTTAAGTCGTACCATATCTGTACAGAACGTCTGCAGAGAAGCCTTACTCATTGGTCAGTTCTGTATTTTCTCGCTAAGTTTATTTATCGTCCAGATGCTTGTCGTCATTATTTATTTTACTTTACCAAATATTAATATGACCTAGAGTAGAGAGTGTTCTAGTAATGTTGCTTTTAATTTGAATGTTTTCCTCAGAGTAAGGCAGAAAGAAGTTGACGGCATGAGGGTTTGCTATTTGGCCACTCTGGATTCTATACAAAACCTAGGTTTCCCCATTCTGAACATCATCACAAAATTCGTTTCAATTCCTCAGAAAGTGGCCTTGTTTGTTTTTTAATTTTCTTCGGTAAGCAGAACTTCAATTCCATCTAAGGCTATAGCGCTCTATTTCTTTTTTTTTTTTTGTTTTGTTGCCCTTTGTTTTTTATAAATTGTTCAAAAATAAAGCTGCTTCATGTATTTTCGATTTTAATTATTCTATTCTCAGAATAATTTTAAGTGATCTTGTTGAACAGAAGAATTTTCTGGAGAAATGTACAGTTGCAAAATCATTTATACAGATGATATTCAAGTGAAATTCTGGATACTGTTGTATCTTGTAAAATTTCAATTTTTTCATTTTCACCAATGGCGCATTTGCTTGAAGCAGTTAATATATATTCCCGAAATTATTCTTGAATGATTTTTGTTAGAATTGTGTAGAGCAAATAATAATAATAATAATAATCGAGATGCCTTTTAAACTGTCTGGTATCCTCATGCAGTTTTGTGAGTAGACGAGTCCTCCCACTTCATTTTTGTAATTAAAGTTCAGGTGGAGGCATGTATGATGCCTGTTCCATTTCTCTGTTTAGCGACATCTGTCATCTTACTTGCCTTCACTAAGCTTCTTCATTTGACGTAACCTTGTGATTTATTCGTTGTATAAATTTTTGCTTTGTTGATCTCAAGTGAAGGTTGATCGACTGCTTGAAGTCCACATTTGAACAAAGAGATGCCAATGGAAATTGAGAAAGTGTTCTTCCGATACTTGTAATGTCGAAACATTTTGTTATTTATTCTATATGCAGTTGAGCCCAAGGAAAACCTGGTTGGGTGCTTTAGATGAAAAACATTGTCGATATAAAATCTAAAGTTGTATCACCTAAAACGATCCTGTCTTGTTTTCATTGGGCCACTCTGTATCCTTTAGGCTGAGAAACGGCGACTATCAGACTTTAGTTGTACTCGACTCAAAGTGATACTCGCTATTGTATTATATTAGTCTGCCAGTGGCTGGATCTTAAGTATATCTGTTAATTCTTGGTAAATTTATTTAAGGAAACGCTACGAGTATGTTCATGTATCTAGTTGTGAATGTTGTTTCTTGGAGAGAGAGATTGAATAGATTCTTTTCCAGCGGTTGGTCTGTTGCTCTCTTGTGGCTAGGCGTTTCTTTCGTTAATTTTTTTTGTCCTTTGTTTGACCAGTTTGTACAGGGCGTAAAAATGTAATGCCTGACCAAACTCAATATCTGCCCATGAAGTCGATAAAATTTTAATTCTTTTAATATGGCTATTACAAATATAGAATGTTATATCACAGTGTTTCTTATTCTTCAACCCTTATCGTTTGTATATCTGGCAGACTCGACAAGTTTTTTTTGTAAATATAGATTCTAGCAGCAATATAATTACATGCGTCATACACTTTTAGATGTATATAAGTACTTCCTTGATAGTGAATTTTTATCTTCCTACAATTTTGCAATTTAAATTTATTGTAACATTGTAAAAATTGTTGAACCCAAATTAATATAATAAATACTGCTATTTATTCTATTTCTTTTTATTCAGTAAGAGCTTCGAAAAACAAGACCTTGGATAAATTTATCCGGATATAATAATCTTGGGTTTTCCCAAACAAAATGGATCAATTCAATTTGTATTTGAAGGGTTTCAAGGATGTAGATTCCAAATTAAGCATCGGTTCCAATCAGAAAAATTTTTCTACAAGATTACAGCACGATTTTTGTACTAAATTCGCAATATTTAGGCTTTGAGAGGTGTTAGGAGGAAACCAATGGTAGGTTAGTATTCCGAATCGAAAATTCTCCATGATTTCAAATGTGGAAAGTTCTGAGCGGCAGATTTTATTTTTCAAAAAATTCCACAAAATGCTGGATATCTCAGTTCGTAGTTCTCCTAGGAATTCCAAATCGGTATTAAGCATCGAGCCCCCCTCATGCTATCAAATTTTGAAGCAGATCGGGCTACAAATTCTCTTAGTAAAATTTTCAAAATCGGATAATTTGCCAGGACTCAATGGTGCCATCTAGGAAGAATAGCTCAAACCGGTTATGGTAATGAGGTTCTGATCATAGGATTCTATACGTGTTGGGCCGCGGAAATTATTAGTTTAGGAAGATTCAGATAGATGGCCTGTAGCCAAATTCTAGACTAATTTATTCGAAATATCACGAAAATGTGACCTTTTAGAAGCAAACTGATTGCAGATTCGTATTCGCCGGGGTCGAATGCTTCTTCTTACAAATTTTCAAGCCAAAAAAAATTTTCACGAAATTCATTTAAGGTCTTGATTTTTTGAAAAAATTGACCGATCGAATTTTCGACTGTTTATGGAGTTGATATTGTAGTCTGTAGTATTATTTCATATTCTCATTTAGGAATTATTATCGTAGATTGGAAATCTTTCTATTAAAGTTGAAAATATTCGGATGAAAATTCGTAATAATACTTCGATTATATTTTACGACAGAAAATATGGCAAATGAGCTCCAAAATTCGACATCAAAATTGGCAACGGAGGACCATCAAAATTTGATATCTTCTAGAATTTTCGATTCTGAATAGTAACCTATCATCGGTTTTTTCCTATAGCACCCTTCTAAGCTGAGATATTACGAATTTTGTAGAAAGATAGTGCTTTAAACGTGTAGAAAAATTTTTCTGATCGTAACCGATGCCTATTTCGCAATCTACATCCTCGAAACCCTTTAAATACTCCATAAAATGTTCAAAATTCGATCGGTCGATTTTTTCGAGAAAACCAAGATCAATTTGAAAACGGCGAATACAAATTTGTATTTGAAAGGTTTCGAGGACTTAGAGATCAATTTTCATTTGAGATACCAGTATGATGAATTGTGAAACATTTCAGCCTTTCCTTTCTTTCTTTTCCGATTTCGATCAGAAATTACTGGCAATTCTTGCGTTAGTTCAGCCTTTTTCCGCAAAAGTTAGACAAAATGAAAATTTGGCGCTGCGATCGCTTGTTCTTGGATGCGACATGAAAAATTCAAAATTTGATGTATTGTATGATCAAAATGATAAAATTTTAATCTTAAATATAAAATGACAGGACATGTGAGAATTTAGGCTTGAATATTTCCACGAGTTCATTTAGTTACTAAAATATTCGCTGATTTACGCTGTTATATATCACTCATTACTTTATAACTTTTAGCTTCAAGTAGCAAAAATTTGAAGTTCACTTGAATTGAATTCCGGAAACAGCAATATCCAATCATTGTAAATATTGCTAGCTCTACTCTGAGATTTTATGGTACACCTCTAGTCATCGGCCCTCTCTCTCCGTTCTCTTCGTGGATGTTCCTCATAAGCAAAGATGTTTGCTCATGAGTGTACACACATCTTGACCACTTTCGTGTGATGATAATTCTGTCTAAATTAAAATTATTCTGTGTTGGACCCTGTATTGATAAACGACAAAATTTACGAAATGTCTCTAGCATGTGGGGGTTGGCCGAAAAGTTTTTATCAATAAATATTTTAATATGTTTGAAAAACTTTTCGGCCAACCCACATTTCGTAAATTTTGTCGGATCCGAGACGAGCGATCGCAGCGCCATATTTTCAGTTCATTTTGTCCAACTTTTGCGGAAAAAGGCTGAACTAACGCAAGAATTGCCTACTAAATTGAAGCCTTGAAAATTTCATGGGTCTAGACCTTGGAAATTTCTCGAATTTTTTTAACTGGTTTTTTCTGTAGTGTATTTTGATATTATTTCGGAATATTCGGAAGACATTGAATTATCGATTTTCCTCAAAAATTAGAATGTCATAATATCCTACACTATTATTAATGGAATTCCATAAAATCGTAAAAATTGTGTGAGGGAAATCCTATAAAAACAAACTCCACAAGAAAAAATCAACTCAAAAAATTCGAGAAATTTCCTAGGCCTAGACCCATGAAATTTTCAAGGCTTCAATTTAGTAGGCGATTTTTGCGTTAGTTCAGCCTTTTTCCGCAAAAGTTGGACAAAATGAACTTGAAAATTTCATGGGTCTAGGCCTAGGAAATTTCTCGAATTTTTTGAGTTGATTTTTTCTTGTGGAGTTTGTTTTTATAGGATTTCCCTCACACAATTTTTACGATTTTATGGAATTCCATTAATAATAGTGTGGGATATTATGACATTCTAATTTTTGAGGAAAATCGATAATTCAATGTCTTCCGAATATTCCGAAATAATATCAAAATACACTACAGAAAAAACCAGTTAAAAAAATTCGAGAAATTTCCAAGGTCTAGACCCATGAAATTTTCAAGGCTTCAATTTAGTAGGCAATTCTTGCGTTAGTTCAGCCTTTTTCCGCAAAAGTTGGACAAAATGAACTGAAAATATGGCGCTGCGATCGCTCGTCTCGGATCCGACAAAATTTACGAAATGTGGGTTGGCCGAAAAGTTTTTCAAACATATTAAAATATTTATTGATAAAAACTTTTCGGCCAACCCCCACATGCTAGAGACATTTCGTAAATTTTGTCGTTTATCAATACAGGGTCCAACACAGAATAATTTTAATTTAGACAGAATTATCATCACACGAAAGTGGTCAAGATGTGTGTACACTCATGAGCAAACATCTTTGCTTATGAGGAACATCCACGAAGAGAACGGAGAGAGAGGGCCGATGACTAGAGGTGTACCATAAAATCTCAGGGTAGAGCTAGCAATATTTACAATGATTGGATATTGCTGTTTCCGGAATTCAATTCAAGTGAACTTCAAATTTTTGCTACTTGAAGCTAAAAGTTATAAAGTAATGAGTGATATATAACAGCGTAAATCAGCGAATATTTTAGTAACTAAATGAACTCGTGGAAATATTCAAGCCTAAATTCTCACATGTCCTGTCATTTTATATTTAAGATTAAAATTTTATCATTTTGATCATACAATACATCAAATTTTGAATTTTTTATGTCGCATCCAAGAACAAGCGATCGCAGCGCCAAATTTTCATTTTGTCTAACTTTTGCGGAAAAAGGCTGAACTAACGCAAGAATTGCCAGTAATTTCTGATCGAAATCGGAAAAGAAAGAAAGGAAAGGCTGAAATGTTTCACAATTCATCATACTGGTATCTCAAATGAAAATTGATCTCTAAGTCCTCGAAACCTTTCAAATACAAATTTGTATTCGCCGTTTTCAAATTGATCTTGGTTTTCTCGAAAAAATAGACCGATCGAATTTTGAACATTTTATGGAGTATTTAAAGGGTTTCGAGGATGTAGATTGCGAAATAGGCATCGGTTGCGATCAGAAAAATTTTTCTACACGTTTAAAGCACTATCTTTCTACAAAACTCGTAATATCTCAGCTTAGAAGGGTGCTAGGAAAAAACCGATGATAGGTTACTATTCAGAATCGAAAATTCTAGAAGATATCAAATTTTGATGGTCCTCCGTTGCCAATTTTGATGTCGAATTTTGGAGCTCATTTGCCATATTTTCTGTCGTAAAATATAACCGAAGTATTATTACGAATTTTCATCCGAATATTTTCAACTTTAATAGAAAGATTTCCAATCTACGATAATAATTCCTGATGACAAATCGGTGTTAAGCATTGAGATTTCTTCAAGATATCAAATTTTGAAGCAGCAAGCTTTCAAAAACAGGGGTGGTCAAGAGGGGCCGGATTTTTTTTGGGAGGGTGTAAAGTAAAACGAAACTATAGTTCTGCTAATCTTTTAGCCTTAGTATGTCAAATTTTAGGGGGGCCCGCAGCCCCTCCGCCTAGCATTGCCACTGTCCGGCCATAAACTTTCTCAGTAAAATTTTCCAAATCGAATTATTTTCTGGGCTTCAATAGTGCCTTCTAGGAAGAGTAGCTTGAACTCGGTTTAGTTGAGGAGATAGCCATCACAGGATTCTGTACGAGTGGGGCAGCGGGAATTATTAGTCTATTACAATATGGATAGATGGCTTGAAGCCACATTGTCTTAAATTTTGTTTTTTTCTGAAAAAATGGCAAAATTCGATTGTCACCAGTTCTGCATTAGGCCTTGATCTTATTTCATGCGTTATTTGATTTGTAATTTAAAATGTTCGCACTAGATCGGTCGATTTTTTCGGAAAAAGCATGACCTTCCATATTTTTCGGCCAAAAAAGGTTTTTGATTGATATCGACTTCAAAATTTGATGCTATGAAGAATTTTTCATGCTGAACTGCTCTTCGTAATCAGTTCCTTTTTAGAAGCCTTCAAACTAGAATTATCTCACAATGCCTTCAGGGAAAACAGGGTTTTTCTAATAAATGTTGAGATTCAAGAGAAACTAAAGAAAATTTTAGTTCCTTCCTTTATTGGTTCTTCACAATACTTTTAAAAAGCTTCTAGTATCTGGAGCATATAGGGAGATGGGAAGAATATTGATATTTCATCGATGGATGAATTGACTTTGAAAAATATTGCCACAATATTTAAACATATCCCAAATTTGTACAGTCTTAAATAAATAAAGGATAGTTTTGAATGATTCATAGTATGATAAAAATTGGAATGCAAAAACTAAAATCATTCAAGAACAATAATAAAATATAGAAATTAAGTCAAACAGTACAATTAAATATACCAAACATTCAACGATAAACTATGAAAATATAATAAGAGTAAAAATTCTGTAAATGAATGTAACACATTCTAATTTCAATAAATTTCAATCACATCCTAACAGAGTTTGATCATTCCCGACAGTTCTTATTTATTTACATTGTACTTTGAATCAAACTTCAAATATGATTTTAGGGAAAGGATTTTTTTTAGAAAACTATTCCTTTCAATCAGGTGGTGGATAAGTCTTTTAAGTTTTAGAGTTCTCCCAAATATTCAGTGAAACTCTTTTGGTATTCATTTCTTTTTGCTGTCGTTTATAGTGAACATTGTAGTGACCATATCTAATTGTTGATCCGAAGGAGTATTTTCGACATCAACGGCAGAATACCTATTGACATTGAGATCAAAACGGGTTCTTTTAAGTGGAGGTCCATCATCTATATCTGGTTCGGCAAAAATAGACTTGGAAGGTAATGTTTTATCTTTACCAAGCCATCTGCTTACATTCTCAATGACTTGACTGAAAACACTCTCTTTCTCATTCCAGCCTCTTTCAGCATTATTCAACATCTTGGACAATTCCTTCAAAAAATAAAGCTTATAATAGTTTTTATGCAAATACTAATTCAGTCAGTTAGCGTAAAATTTCCGAAAGGTTGAGAAAATTGAAATGAACCAAAATTTGAATTCAATCGAATAAAAGAAGGTAAGGCCTAATGTTTTCATTTCCTACCCACTTTAGTTTTTCCAATTTTAAAAGCTTGCCGGTATTTCAATTTACCTTTTCAGTGATATTTTCGGAATCTGCCATTTCAGATGGCAATTCTAGATCGTCCTTGAAAACTAAAAATTCGTCCAAATGAAGATCTTCATCAATTTGACTGGATAATAAGGCCCTCCGAGCACCTTGTTCTGCTTCATTCATTTCCTTTTGTGGCAAACGTATGTTTGGTAAAGAAACAAGAAGGGCAGATAGAAGAACAACCATTACACATGTACTTGGTGTAGCTTTCGATGTTGATGATTTGAAGAGGAGCTCTTGTAGTTTGGAGAAATGAGACATCAACTTGTTATTCTGTCTTTGCAGCTGCTTTATACGTTGAAGAAGAAATTTTTTTTCTTCTGAACTCCTTTTGACTCTGAAAATAACTCAACATTAAAAAAAGAACTGAATAAGCACTAGTTATTCTACCTTTCTTCCAAACCATCAACATATTCCTTTTTGCGTTTTCTTGAATCCTGCGCAGAAATTTTGTTTCTTATTTTGCGTCTTATCCTTTTCAACTCTCTTTCTTCATTTTTGGTAAGTGGATAATGTGTGGGGAGTTTGATACCTTCTTTTGATAACAACCTTCTTTCTTCATTCGTTAGATTCAGAGCGGGGTGTTGGCTATCAGTTGATGATACAACATCAACTTCATCTAGAAAAAAGATAATATCATTTCCTCACATAATGCGCCTTCTGACATTGAAAATATCAAGAATATACATTGCAAGAGTAATTCATACCTTCTGTTTCAGGTGAAAGTGGTTCAATCTTACACTGAGTAAATATGTTGTCCCTAGTGTCGATTTTACACTGTGTGAACATGTTATCCCCAGTTGAAGATGTCACTCTGAAATTCTCTGCTTTCAAATCACTAGCATTCAAAATCTTGAAGGAATTCATATGGAGAGGAAGAAGTACAGATCGGCCGTTAGAAGTTATATTATGGACCTTGAGGATCTTCTTGTTAGGCTTCACATTTGTAGTTTTGATTTGATCTGAAAGTTGAAATATAAGTTTGATTGAAGCTATTATAGCATTAGAAATTGAACTCACTAGGGTGTATAGGCTTTGTCACCAGAATCTTCTTGTTATTATTAGGAGTTTGCACCACAATTTTAGTGAGTTTATTCTGTTTGATTACTGGGATTGTAGGTTTACTTGGAGTATTTATAATTTTAATGTTATCATTTTGGTTCAGAAGAGACATCATCAGAGATTCATTTATGTCTTCAATAGTGTGATTTGCCATAGAGGAAACACTGAAAAATTGTTATTATTTATATTTTTTTATTTCTTGCATTATGAGCTATAAGAATTAATAAGCACCTTTCATCTGCTGACTCAATAATGCTACTTTTCTCACTCTCTGAAGTAACACTTCCTGGAGAAAAGACCTCTTCAGGATTCGAGCTAGTTTCACTGAGGAGATTGATATCATCATCAAAATTGATAACATCATTATCACAAATCCCATGATCAATAGAAATGGGATCTCCAAAAGATTGACAGGAAGTGAAGAACTCAGATGACTGCAAAAAAAAATTGGCATTGTATTTCAACATTTCCCAACTCATTTTATTAATTGCATCATTTCAATTCTGATTGAAAAAACATATTGTTTATGTTTTATATTACATCTATCAATAAACAAATAAATAAAAGTTTTCTTGAAAGCTGATGAACACTAATGAAACATCTGACTCTGAAGGTAAATTTGAAGTAACTATAGTAGGTATAATCCACGAAATATTTAGTAGAGTAATTTGTTGTTTCTGAAGATAAAAACATTATTGTCGAAACGTCGTTAAACGTATTCAAAAATCCAGTTGATAAGAGTGTAGTTACTTCAGAATATTTACTCCAAAAATTTCATAAATTTGAAAATCTTGCATCAACAGAAGTATTTGTAAATTTTGTAATGTCTGATTTTGAATTAAACTGATAAAGACAATTTTAAATCTGGGTTTTTGCATGATAGACAAATATTTCTACGATGATCTTGATAGATGTTTTTCTATTTGAATATTGTGAATAGGAATGTAGATAGCAGTATTTTTTCAATCTCAATTTTGAATGAATTTTAATGTCTAATGATTTTCATATCGTCAACTCCAAATGTATAAAATATATTATATGTTATTATAATAAACATATCTTATAGTCATTTATTAACGATCATCTTATGTTACTATTTAATTCTAATTTTCCTGTTCAATCTAGAAGATGGTCAAGAATTTTTGGAAATTCAACGTTATTAAGTGTCATTATGTCATTTTTTGCGATATATAACTTGAATTATACTCAATCAATAAGACGCAAATTTCAAAATATCAAGGACTAAATTGGCAAAATTAGGATAGTATCTAAAAGCAACCTTTCACCCAAAAGAGCACATGTAATAACATATGGGAGATAGGCACATGTGACCGAAATATGTTTATTAAGAATTCATTTGGGATAACTGTAAATAGAAATGAATGGTAGTATTGATTAAGGAAATGGGGTCGAAGTAAAATACATTGAGGGAAAACTATTACGAAATAAGTAAAAACCGTAGGAAAACTTGGAGATTATGAATTGGAAATATTTTATTCAAGTCATGTCGCTTTTTAAGTGATGTTTCATCATTGGAAATGATTAAAGGACTTTGAATCTCTCTAAAAATATCTAAACAGATAACAATGGAGCTGTCAAATGATAGTAAACAGGGCGGAAAACGATCGATGCAATTTTCAAATACAAAAACTTGTTTGTAGGCATAATTTTCCGTATCAAAGTTGAATCTTGTGTTTCCGAAAAATAATATTTATGTTTACTTACCAACAATTCCTCTGGGGTACTGTAATCGATAGACATATCGATGTTATCCATGTCTAGCTTCGAATTCACTTCCCCGTCGCTACCCAGAATGTCGTAGAAACTCATGTTTCAAATCGCGAACTGGAACCACCGTAAAAAAAACCTCGTAGACGTACGTATTCACTTAGTTGACCTCAAATTTCAGCATTTTCACTAGCAGTTCTCCTATGGGAACCCGGATCAGTCGCAATATGCTCCCGTTTTCGGGTTTCTACGATAGCCAGCGTGGAATGAGTGACGTCAAGCACTCAGTTGCCGCTTCGCCGTTGTTTCACTCACTAATAGGAACCGGTACCTGTGAGTCATGGCTTCCAAATGAAAGGCACTCACTTAAGTTTCTCCATTCGTTGTTAATGATGAAATGAACATCTGATTAATATCTGGAAATGAAGAAAGTTATCCTAAGTCGATGCGAACGAATTGTAGGGATGGGCGTGAACCTTTTGGTCCTCCGCGGTAGGATCATCTAGGCAATAACTTGATAAGCGACAACGCTGTATCCTTCGCGACCGGGTGGACCCGTATTTTCCGAAGTCCCCAGTTTTTCAGGAATTAAGGACCTTCACCTAATAATAACTAATTACTTTAAGGAAATACCAGAATAACAACAAGAGATGAACCTTTTACAGGAGTTTATGTAATATTTTTCGCATCTCGAATCACTCGTTTCATCAACTCTGATCGATATTGTGAGCAACTCAAGGATATCTTATCATTTTCAAGGATTATCATTTGTACTCGATGATAAATAATGATTGTTAAAATAGCATTGCTTCAAAGCTTTCTACGAATAGGTATACAATATCATTTTCGTTATCTGCTAAACATTGATTGAATTGGCTCAGATTTCTATTTGAGAAGTGATATTCAATAATTATTATCTACTGGAAATATGTAATGAACTATTAAAGTCCATGGTACTCGAACTAGAAGTCATTTTCTTCGTAGATTATTTTTCTGCGTTACGATACCAACTTCATAACTTTTAAAATTGACGGGTATCATGAAAAACTATATGTAGTTTATAATTTCTTTTTGGTTTATTATTTTCAATATTTTTTTCCTAGTCCGATTCCGAAGTTTCATAATTGAATATTGAAAAAAAATCCATAATTCGAAATTTCGAACAAGAACCTTATAAAATTTGATGCTATGAAGAATTTTTCATGCTGAACTGCTCTTCGTAATCAGTTCCTTTTTAGAAGCCTTCAAACTAGAATTATCTCACAATGCCTTCAGGGAAAACAGGGTTTTTCTAATAAATGTTGAGATTCAAGAGAAACTAAAGAAAATTTTAGTTCCTTCCTTTATTGGTTCTTCACAATACTTTTAAAAAGCTTCTAGTATCTGGAGCATATAGGGAGATGGGAAGAATATTGATATTTCATCGATGGATGAATTGACTTTGAAAAATATTGCCACAATATTTAAACATATCCCAAATTTGTACAGTCTTAAATAAATAAAGGATAGTTTTGAATGATTCATAGTATGATAAAAATTGGAATGCAAAAACTAAAATCATTCAAGAACAATAATAAAATATAGAAATTAAGTCAAACAGTACAATTAAATATACCAAACATTCAACGATAAACTATGAAAATATAATGAGAGTAAAAATTCTGTAAATGAATGTAACACATTCTAATTTCAATAAATTTCAATCACATCCTAACAGAGTTTGATCATTCCCGACAGTTCTTATTTATTT
This sequence comes from Harmonia axyridis, assembly GCF_914767665.1. Lineage (NCBI taxonomy): Eukaryota > Metazoa > Arthropoda > Insecta > Coleoptera > Coccinellidae > Harmonia > Harmonia axyridis. Next base: position 8,914,600 of record NC_059508.1, read on the forward strand.
ACATTATACTTTGAATCAAACTTCAAATATGATTTTAGGGAAAGGATTTTTTTTAGATAACTATTCCTTTCAATCAGGTAGTCCGATTCCGAAGTTTTTATAATTGAATATTGAAAAAAAAATCCACCTTATGAAATTTCAGGGAATTTAAAAATGTTTTTCCTTGAATTAATTCAAAGGTTTTTTCATTGAAAATTATAAATTCAGTTAATGAAAGTTTTTTCAACTTTATATTTCATAAACAAAACTTAAATAATATTTAAATTGCTGAGTTATTGAATTCACTTTATTAGCACCAACATTACATTCATCACTATTGATATTATATTTGTAGGATTATATGATGACTGTGATTGTGAGTATTTACTATTTCAAAACGTTGGTTTTCCATATATTTGTTCTATATTTATTCGTCGAGCATTACCCGTATAGCTATTGTTGCAAAACTTTCAGAAAACTAAATTATATTTTCTAGAGTAGCATCAATACTGCTCTCATTTCAGATGGTATCTTTAATGAAAGTTTGAATTTCGCAAGATCATAGTGGGACAGGATAAAAAAAACTTGATCAAATGAGCTCAGCAGAATTGTGAAGGTGTATTTTCTCTACGGTACTGCTGATTTAAAGTTCAACAGGCCCTGCTATCACACCCATTCTTTGTAGTAATAACGGTTTGGATACATGAACCTCATTCGAAATAGAATGAGAGTTGCAGTTTATTTCAAGAATATTTTGAGAATGATGGGAGAGCCACTTCTCAATCGATTTACAGTGTGTATTACAATCCATAACTTGTATACATCATTTGGGATAGTGCATTTCTTCATAGAGGAAGTTCGAAAATGTGTATCGAATCTTTTGAAATGAACAACTTCAATGATCATTAGAAAACAAATATCTCATCTACGTATAATGTCACATACTTGAAAAGGAATTTCTACTGAATATTGAAATAGATTTACAATGGAATTTCAAGGAATATTCTGTGTAGAATTTATTAAATGAAGAGCGCTCAAAAGCTTCTGACTTCTAGTCAGTGTTTCCCCCATTTTTTATTAAGGATACTCTTTTCCAAAATAAAGGAAATAGAAAGTTTGGAAACGGGCATTGAATTAATTTGAATAAACAGTTTCACGGTAGATATAAATTCTCTTATACGAAAGTAAATTCTACTGAATGCTGAAAAATACATATTTATACCTATACCTAAAGTGAATTTTAAAGAAATTTTTAGTTAGAATGGAATTTTTTCATTGATATGTACTTATTAATTCCGGAAATGCGCATAAATAAAATTCAGAAAGTAATAAAAACAGTGCAAAGTTTATACCTTGAATTCAAGTTGTTCCTATTGATATGACCAATAAAATTTATATAATTTCGAACAAAATTTGAACAGTACCTACTGATACCAATAATCGCACATAACAAAAACATTGAATTTTCTAATCGGCTTGTACAGAAATACATTGAAGATAACAAAAATTACAACAATAATCAAGCATGATAACACTGCAACAAATACAACACTCAAAAGTTTATTATTTACACATTAATTGAACTGATATTCGAAATTATATAACTTTGGGACCATTTCAATGAGACACCAAAAAATATTCCACTCGTAATAAACGAATGATATCATTTAAGGCTAAAACTTGATATGATTTCTTTAAAGAATGTATGCATCAAATTTCGTAGAGAATTTCGATGAAAATAGTTAGACTTTTCCGAACGATTGTTAGTTTCTACAGGCTGATTTATAATTGGATAAGATTAAAGATTAGTCAAAGAACTCTCAGTGATCATAGTTGGGATAATTAGGTGAATCATATTAAATACATATTCACGAATACGCACATACACCATGTAATTATATGCATGAGGATATAATATGTGAATTATGTATGAACTTTAATAAAATCAGGTGAATCAAATTTATAATATTGAAAACTTTCGACTCTTTTCGGTTTGATCAAGTTGAATGTTCAAGAATATTTTTAAGCGATCATCGAACTTCAAATTAAATCTGTACATGTGCCTGTACCAGAAATCACTACCATTGGGTATTGACCATGAAATAAGGTATAAAGGTAGTTCTTTTATGAGAAAGGTAAAATTTATCTCAAGTTATTCTGGAATCCGGATATTGTTGTAAAAATGTAACGTTTTAAGTGTATTTTACAAAGCTTTACTAGTTCTGGATTTATGGGTACTTATCTTCGAACAGTATTGGAGCATAATGAGTCTGTCTTATGTCTTAATGACTTACCCTTGTATAGACATTGCGATTTCAGTGGCCCTCTCGAAATCTTTCTTGGTGCCTCACTTCCTTTACAAGTCGGTGAATGTTTTCGATAGCTACTTTGTAGACAAGGATGGAGATTTGTGAGAGGAATTCGATGGTTCTGGTTGTACCGTTAGTTTAAACTCCGTATAGAGAAAGTTCAATGAGCTGACCATTCACCAATTTTTGGTCCGTAAACTCTATATGCTCTGTTTAATAGCATTCAGATTCAGATTCCTCGAACTGATACATATAAGTTTGCAAAATTATGAGGATCAGGTTGTGGTTGATCTTATTGAAAAAGATTGCTCTAGAAGATGAATTCAACCACTTTCCACATTCTCCTTGTGCCTGGTTTTATTTCTGTAACTTGCCATCGGAGAAGGTGCAACTTTCGGTAATGAACAGTTTTTACATCTACCTGTGAAGGATAGATTAATGTACCTCAACAAAAATGTATAATTATAATCTCATATAGTGAATAAAATTTCATCACCGTACAAATATAATCATTTTCACATAATTTGTCCAAACTTCTGTCAACATTTGATCACATCTATGAAGATAAAACAAAATAATTCAATGGCATCACATAAAAAAACCTGTTTCTATAGTTGCTTCAATAAAAAGACAATACAAAATAATTTATTCAACTGCCACTTTGCCTGTGGACGACCATTTCAACTCAATGATATGTTAAAAAAACAAGGATTATAAAATAGGAAGTTGTTGAAAATGGTCAATACAATAATTCAATATAAATCTATACTGGAAGCAATTACATTTGCAATGATATAGAGTAAATTTTTTCCTTGATATACATACATATTTGTTTCTGATGATCTCAACCAGCAATGAATTTCATTCAATAAAATGAGTACCTATTGGTCTCGTAGACAAACATTTGTTCATTTTGTAATTTTTATAAAATTTTTAATTGAAGTTCATACTTCTGGTCGAACAAATGTGTTCTTGGTATTATGTGTGTTTTTATCTTCATAACATTAAAAAAAATACAGTATTATTCAATTCTGGAAAATGCATACAGTTTCATTCAATTGAAAAACTGTCGATATAGGATTCCTCTGAATTAATTAGAGTTTTATGAAATGCCTGCTTTATCTAGTCTAGACTGAAAAAATTGATCAATAACCAAAGGTACAGATTCCTGTTTGATGTGTTTCTGAAAGTAATACAGCTCAGGAAGAGAGGGCAACACATCATACTTTAATTGTGTATACATGATTTTGGTGGAGGATAACTTTCAATTTATATTTTGGAATAAGGCGCCTGCACCAAAATATATTGTGGAAAATACATAGTCGAAACTCGAGAGGATTATAATATGTCGATTATTTCGGAAACAAACGTGACATTCAGTATTTTTCAACTAGAGAAAAATTGAAAAAAAAAAGGTTTTGTTAGCAAGAAGATGTAATATTTTTTTTAAAATGAATATCTAGTAAAAGGACATAAGTCATATTATAAAAGCTCGTGAATGAGGGATCCACAATTTCCAAAAGAAATATAAACTATAACAAAATTGCACTGGAACCCTAAGTACTAAATAATCTTCTTTGTTCTTTGAGAACAAGAAGAAACTTTTTCAAAGGAAAACTTTCTGAAACGGATCTGCCATATTAATTAAATATAAAATTCTCTTTATACAGAATTGAAAACTAAAAAAACATCTTACTAGGGTCTGATAAGAATATTAGTTCTTTGTTAAGAACTGCCCAAAACTATGTATGTACATGCATGTTTCCCAATACTCACCCAATTTTAACTTTTCCAGGAATTCGGTTTCTGCATGACTTCTCTAATAGGAGTGGGTCGTCCTTTCAATTCGATTTTCCTAATTCTTCGTGATTCTTCTCAATTGAATCTTGATTCGAGAGAGATTAATATCGTTCATAACAATGGAATGGAAGAATGGAATGCTTCAGAGCTATATCCAATATAAGCTTCTGCAACTTCATCTTAAGAAATAATAAGCGAAATTCAAGCCAGCGATAAATAGAAATTGAAAATGGAAAAACAGGATTCGTTTGGAAATTCTATCTTGGAAGAAATATGTTTGGATTGAATATCGGAAGAGTATTAGATTCTGATTGGATTTTATATGCTATTCATAGTGAAGGAAACAAAGAAAATAAATCGTAACAGAAATATTATCAATCTTTGATTTTGTAACATATTTGACATAAGAGAACACCTAACATAAATCCGAAAAAAAATTCGTTTACTTTATACTCGATGGAAAATTACATTTAAGATGAATTGGTGGATGCGCTGCCATCTGAAAGATTTTCACCACTTTAATTTTAGATTGGAAACATTTTAACTTCAACTAGACATACATTAGTCGAAAGCACATTCTGAAAATATTGGTTAGAGCTAGTGGACACAAAATCAAAATTGGCTCTATTCAAAATTTCTCATTTTCGTCAAAAAGATTACTTGAAATATAAAACATTATATTCCTTTAGAAAATAATACTTGAAATCATGGTATTAGTGAAAAATTTCTTGTTCAATTGGTCATCAGTCAACTATAGTTGATATCTCTGTTTTACAATAGTACCTATAACAATAATTTTTCTGATTATTGTTATTCTATGTAGCTAATATGTATGTTTTTCTTCAGGGTCGAATATAAATGCACTTTATTTTTAGCAATGGAAAATTTTTAATTGACAAAACTCTAAAAAAAATTCAGAATATCTGAAACATGCCAGCGTCCTGTAGAATGTTAGCAGCTCCTTATAAAGTTATTTCAATGCCTGAGATAAGAATGAAATATGTCAGTGGAACTGTGACTTTTTATAATAAATCATTGATAAAATGAATAATGTACTACGTGATGGATGATCTCAATAAGTTTCAGAAGATAATGAAGCTGCAAGATTCGAGCTAATGATATTTACTATCTTGAATCGAGATAACTACCTTGCATTCATTAGAGTGAACTCGAAGATATCCCAAAAAAATTGGGGTTGCAGTTTTATACTCAAAATGATTGAGATTAGCGACCCTAGTGCTTTTTGAACCAAATTGGGCAAATATTATGAAGTGAGCCATCATTTTGCTCGATTATTTTTAACACCTAATTCTACACTCATAAAAACTTGCTCTACATGCGAGCAAGTAATTAAATTAATTTATTTTTATTTTGAATTGATTGCTAATAAATTTATGTCGATAAATATTAATTAAGAAAAGCAATAAATGTAAGAAGTATCCATGTATCACTCCAGTTCCGATCAATATATATTTCTCTTATAGAAGCTTCACTCTAACTGACAGAAAAGACAGAGTGGTTGTTTTCGTGAGAAAGCCACTTATCAACACGGAACCTCAACCTGTCTCTTGAAAACTGATTTGAAATCACGATAGATCACGTGAAGCATTGGTGTCAATACCTATTTTACAAATATTGAGACACTTAAGAAGACAAGTTAAAAGGCCAATTGAAAAGTCCCCGGTCTACCATAGTAAAACACATTTTTTCGGCAAAATTCGATTTTATTATTCAACATAAAGTTGCCTTCGAGGGCGATGCAGCGATTACAGCGACCTTCCAATTTTTCGATACCATTTTTGTAGTACGATTTGTCTTTCGCTTCAAAATAGGCCTCAGTTTCTCCATTGGCGCTAAATTTCTTTTCAGTGGGCATTCTTTCAAGGTCTGAGAACAGGAAAAAGTCGCCGGGGGCCAGATCTGGCAAATACGGTGGATGCAGAAGCAATTCGAAGCCCAATTCATGCCATTTTGACATTGTTTTCATTGATTTGTAACATGGCGCATTATCTTGATGAAACAGCACCTTTTTTTCTCAAATGGGGCTGTTTTTTAACGTTTTCATTCTTTAAATGATCCTATAACGCTATATAATAATCGCTGTTGATGGTCTGGCCATTTTGGAGGTAATCAATGAATATTATTCTCTGAAGAATATTGATGCCATAACCTTGCCAGCTGACTGTTGGGTTTTTCCTAGCTTTGGATTCGGTTTATCGTGTGCAGTCCACTCAGCTGACTGTCGATTGGACTGCGGAGTGAAATGATGGAGCCATGTTTCATCCATTGTCATATATCGACGCATAAATTCAGGTTTATTGCACTTAAACACTTTCAAACACTGCTCAGAATCATTAACACGTTGTTGCTTTTCATCGATTGTGAGCTCGCATGGCACTCATTTCGCATACATCTTTCTCATGTACAAATATTCGTGAATTATATGATTATACGTTCAGATGATATCTTCACAATGTCTGCTATCTCGATCAACTTCACTTTACGGTTATGCGATTTTATTTTGTGATCTTTTTTGATTTTTTCGTCGGTGACATCCTCTTTTGGGCGTCCACTGCGTTCGCCGTCTTCGGTGCTCATTTCACCACGTTTAAACTAAGCATACCAATCAATGATGGTTGATTTTCCTGGTGCAGACTTGTCTATGTCTATTGTTCGAGAGTTATCGTGTTCACGGCTGGACCGAAAAGTATTAAATTTGAACACGGATTCGTCATCACTGAGTCGAATTCTTCATGTATAAAGGAGAAAATATATGGCTTGAAAAAACAGACAACGCTCAAAAAAGAAATAGATAATAAATCTTAGTGAAGCACTAGGAGTGCTTTTTTTAAGCGGAGAATCTATTTGGTAAATGTAAATTTCTTCAAAATTGACAACATCGCTTAAGCATATAAGGGTAAATCATACAATAAAAATGAGTTACCCCTGATTAAGCTTATTTTAATATAAGGAAGAAAAGGAATATTACAGTAATTCTGGATACACAATGAAGTTTACAATTGAACTCGATTTTTATATATGATTGTTTCTTTATAATAAACTTGAGACTTTTAAGTAATTTAGTTCAGGTTAGTCCATTAATGAATGGGTAAAAAATAAACAGTGGCCTCTCTAAGGTGAGCTCAGGACACAGTAAAAAAGCCTATAAGTATCATCATCTCTCATATGACTGGATAAAAAACACTGAAACATCACAAATTGTATATAAAATATTAACATATTCCTTCTGGATCGATATTCATCTACCTTATGTCACTATTTGAAGAAATTGTGAGTTTTGGATTCAGCTTGCTGATATGATTATTTTGGTAATGAATGAATTAATCGACTTATGTAAGTTTGAGTTGGTCATCTGATGTAACTACATCGCTATTATGAACGTTAATATTGCAAATTCTAATCTATGAATTCACTTTCGTGGAATTGTGAATTCTTTTCAATTCTAATTTCTCCAAAAAACTCTTGACCACGAATTTAAATGAACTCTCGTTATATCAGATTGTAGTTCTTCTTGAATGTCTATCATGAAATAATGTTGGAATTTTTGGTATAAAGTTGAAATGGGGATTGAAAAGAGTAAGTATCTTCCATAATCTTTGTTATAGTTCAGCAATGGTATTGAAAAATCATTACCGAAAAATACGATTAAGAATAATGTGTCAATTGAATTTGATGTGAGCGCCAAAGAAAATGATATTAACTTCCGTAAATCTTCAAATCGAGGATTGCTGATTACTACAAAAACCGCCAGTCAGACCTTTTTCAAGACATCTTAAATATGCTGCATTTATATGTTGAATTTTTCGGTAGAAAAAGGAAACGAAGATTAAAAAGCAAGTGGAACTTCCGGATACAAACCCATAAGCACCTCCTATAATTAAGATATAAGGTGGGCAACATTTTTAAAGTTTCATGTATTACAGCTTAAGTTATGATTCCATATAACAGTGAAATTTTGGGTGAGCTCCATAAAAATCGATGTGGAAGTCTACATTTTGGGATTTTAGCCAGTCTCCTTCAAACAACAAAAGACTATTCAAGAGCTGAAAAACATATTATACAAAAAAGCATACTACACAATTGACGAGTTCTGGACAGATCATCTTAGTTAGATAGTTTGTCTGTGAAGTATCATTATACCTAATTGTTGAATTATTATTGATGTATTGTTTTTTTTTATTAATTGTAACTGCCTGTTTAGTTTCATGACATATATTGTTGACTCTCCACGTAAAATTTTGGTGGGTTAAAATTATTCATAATTTACTTATTTTCCTGCGAATGAAGTTTATTATTATTATTGTAAAGGTAAATTCAACAGAGCTAATTTAATGAAGTCGCTGGTTAAGTAGGAATGAAGTAATGCTGAGTTTTTCGGTTGAAATGAAGATCAGAGAACAAGTGGATCTTCTAGATACTAACACATAGGTACCTTTTGTAATTATGTCATAAGTGAGACTACCCAAATCAATTCAGAGTGGTCTTGAATGATTGGGATCGACTCAATGATGAGGAAGTCGAGGTCAAAATCTATTATTTCCGGCCGTCGTCTGGCGTCTAAACGATATATCTCCAATGGAATGTGCTAAAGATTTGAAACTTTCAGGATAGGTTCAGAATGCCAATATCTCGGTTTATTTCGTTTGGTTTCATGTCTGTTCGTTCGTATGCCTGTCTGTCACATTTTGCGAGCTCATCTCCAGGAGTATAATCACAAATGTGAAGCTAGGTATCCCGTTCGATTAAGATTCAAATTTATAATCGTATTCAAATGAGGTATTGAGTGGTTCGCTAAAAATTTTTGCTCTTTCGTATGTGAAGCACACTAGTTGAGTTTGTGCAAAATGTGAAATACCTAGGATCTCAATATTTCACGTTATTTGAGTCCGATTTTTAGGATATTTGGTTAAATATTGAAGATTTCATAAGAATTTCTTTTTTTTTTGAGATAAGGTTTGCGTAAATTTGAACTTCTAGGCCGCTAATTCTGTTCTTAGGACGAAAATAAAGCACTGTAGAGTGCTGACTTTCCCAGTGCAGAGTATTTCTATACGTTTTTTTGTTTCCCCCTCTTTTTTCATTTCCCTAAACGAATCATTTCGTTACAATTCGAATTTTGAGCTGGAAATGGTCTCAAATGATAAGGTTCGAAAAATTCGTGGTCAAATTCTAGAATATCCGACATATAAAATGATAATTTCAAACTTCCTATAAAATTTAAATCTTCTTTCATCGGAACCTCAGAAAATTCAACATGAATATTAGAAAAGAAACCTAATATTTCTGTGAAAACAGATTCCACCGTGTTGATATTCTACAAGCAGATAAGAAATTAACAATTTCAAGCTATATCCAATATTTCGGAATCATAGAAAATTCAAGAAGAAATTTTTTTATGGAAATTATCAGTGTTTGAGCTTCTGTTCATTCATGCCCCAATTGAGTCCTTGGAGATTACATATACAATTATGTGGTCTCCAGGGGCGCATGAATGAATGAGCGCTAATAAGCTGCTGGTTTCATATCAGGGTACTTCTTCTTCGTTCTTATAGTTCAATACGAATTATAAAGGATTTTCCAATAGGAGTTATCATTTTTAATAGTCTGCTATCTGGGCAGATGTCACTTTTGAAGCTGTCATCTTTTGACCAGTAAAATCTACGCCATTACTAAAAATGAAACGAGGGAAGCTTCAACAACTTATTGAAATTGTTTAACTTCATTACAAAAATGGTAAAATTTTGCAGTCATAGTTCTGACAAAACTAAAGCACTTTGGTGTTGTCGTAAAGCACCTTCTAGGCCGAAAATAGTGCAAAAATAGTTAGTGATGTGAAGAATCGAAACCGTGTCCATCGCTCAAGAACAACTGAGAATATTGGTCTCTAGTAGAATTGACGAAAACCTAGGTTAGACGATTCCACATCCATCTTGGGGATCAGGCTTTTCACAAACGACATTACACCGTATTTTACATAAAGCCTTAGGTCTTAAGAGGGAACACCACCACGTGCGATTCTCGTAATATTTTTTTGAATTTTGTAGTCACGTGGTGTTGTTCCCTCTTAAATTTAAGTTCAGATAACACAAGAATTCAAGCCAGTAGGTCACCAGCAACGTCGTATCTTCACTGATTATGTCCAAGGAATGCATCAAGACGATGCAGATTGTCATCGAAAAAACATATTCAGTAATGTGGGCTATTTTCACTTTGGAGGCTACGTTAATAAGCATAATTCTTGCATTTGAGGCAGGGAAAATCCAAGAATGAATGTTGAAAAGCCTCTCCATCGTCAATATGTCATTGTTTGAAGCAGGTTTGGAATGGTGGTTGGACCTTACTTAATCTAAAATGAATTGATGTGGACAACGTTTATGTTCAACCGGACGGCTTTACGAGCCACGCAAGCAACTAATTGCAAATTTGAAAGAAAAGTTTCCTGGCCTTGTTATTTCTCGAAGTGGTGATCACAATTGTTCATCAAGATCTTGAGATTTAACGCCTTTAAAATTTTTTCTTTGGGGTCACATGAAAGATAAGGTCTATGCCAATGCTCCACCACAATCGATCCAAGACAAATATGTAATTTCTGAAATTATAGAGGATATACAGCTTTCTTTTTGTATCAATAAAAAGCCTCTTATTGGAACACCTTTAGAAAATTCAAGTAGAATACCAAAAAAAAAAAAAAAACTCGATGGAAGCTAGGAGCGTCATGCAGTAGTTGAGCCTTTGGAAATTCAAATTATTATGTGTACAACTTTGCTTTTGCCGTCTTAGGTAGTCGAAATAAATAGATCGTATATACAATAAGCTTGGGTATCTATAAACATAACGCCATCGAAATATTAGTCGATTTGTGTCTGCATCATGAAGCTATTCTCGATTAAACATGTCAGTTTACCAGCCAAATTCTCGTAATTTGCGGGAGGTAATAATTTTTTGCTTCAATATGAAGAAATCTGCGGGTGAGGCTCATCGAATGCTCTCAAATACCTATAGTGAGGCCGCTATTAGTGAAAGAACGTGCCGAGAGTAGTTTCAACGCTTTAAGAACGGTGATTTTGAAGTCGAAGACCAGCATGGCGATGGAAGAGAGAAGTTTTTCGAAGATGCAGGCCTTACATGATCAAGAGTTGTGTCAAACGCATAAGAATTGGCAGGATTATTGGGAGTGACGCAACAAGCCATTTCCAAACGCCTAAAAGTCATGGGAATGATTCAGAAACAAGTAAATTGGGTGCCGTAAGAGTTGAAGCCGGAAGATGTTGAAAGGTGTTTGTTTGCTTGTGAACAGCTGCTTGCAACGCAAACACGGAAGAGATTTCTGCATCGCATTGTGACTGGAGACGAAAAATTGGTTCATTATTCAAATTGAATATTTACATGCTCAGTACTTGGTGAGACCAGCTCGGCGTAGTGTATTATGAGTTGTTAAAACCGACTGAAACAATCACAGGCGATCAGCATCGAACGTATGCGTTTGAGCCGAGCATTTAAAGACAAACGGCCGCAATACAACGAGAGACATGATAAAGTGATTTTGCAGCATGACAATGCTCGACCCCATGTTGCGAAAGTGGTCAAGACATACTTGGAAACGTTGAAATAGGAAGTCCTATTCCACCCACCGTATTCTCCAGGCGTTGCTCCCTCGTACTATCACTTGTTTCGATCAATAGCACACGGCCTGGCTGACCAGCACTCCTGTCTTATGAAAAAGTAAAAAATTGGATCGATCTGTGGGTCGCTTCAAAGGATGACCAGTTTATTCAACGCAGGATTCGTACGCTGCCCGAAAGATGGGAGAAAGTAGGGGACAGCGAAGGACAATACTTTGAATCATAAATGTATAACCAGTTTTAACAATAAAGCCTCGAATTTCGGAAAAAACAGCGGAAGCAAAGTAGTACGCCTATGTAGTTCACGAGATGCTTTCAGTGAGTATCGAATTTTGAACACCCTGTATTTTTGGGTTTTATATATTTCAAGAGGTGCACTAAGGTATTTGTTAACATAACGCCATCGAAATATTAGTCGATTTGTGGCTGCATCATAAAGTTATTCTCGATAAAACTTGTCAACTAACGAGCCAAATTATCGTAATGTGCGGGAGGTTTTGATTTCATGCTTCAATATGCAGCTGAGGCTCATCGAATGCTCTCAAATACCTATGGTGAGGCAGAATTGAAGGTTGATGGACAATATTTTGAAGCATAAATGTATAACCAGTTTTTTTCACAATAAAGCCTGGAATTTCGGAAAAAAACGACGGAAGCAAAGTTTACGCCTATGTAGTTCCCGAGATGCTTTCAGTGTGCATCGAATTTCTGACACCCTGTATTTTTTGGTTTTATATATTTCAAAAGGTGCGCTAAGAAAACTTCAAAGGAGAGGTTACAAACATTTTTCCTCCAACAATTCTAAAAAAAATGAACCAACGAAAGGATATTCCTATAACTTGATGCCATCTCCATTGAAAAATCTTCAATATCGAAATACATCCCTAATAATATGGATATCCAACCATTTTCCGCCTTTGACATCTTCCAAGAACTACAATTGAAAGGAAAGCTCTTCTTACATGCTCCATCTGATGCAACACCATATAATAGAAGATGGAAACGCAATTGATGTGTGAAATCTGCATAAGAGATTATTGGAAAATATTTTATTGAGTAGTATTTTTTTTAGATAATTACGTCGAATCGTCGGCTTTATAAGACATTATCCGACTGAAAATTCTACAGAAAGCCCCTAAGTTCAAAGAGGAAGTAAGTTGTGAACTTCACTGAAAGCTTCGTGAAGTTAATAAAATAAAAAAAAAATAATATGGATATCCAACAAGTTTGCGCCTTTGACATCTTCCAAGAACTACAATTGAAAGGAAAGCGCTTCCTACATATTCCATCTGATGCAACACCATAATAATAGAAGATGGAAACGAAAATAATGTGGGAAATCTGCATAAGAGATTATTGGAAAATATCGTATTGTGTATTTTTTTATAGATAAATACGTCGAAATCGACGGCTTTATAAGACCTTATCAGGCTGCAAATTCGACATAAAATCCCTAATTTCAAAGAGGACGTTCGTTGTGAACTGCACTGAAAGCTTTGTGAAGTTAATAAAAGAAATAAAATAATATGGATATCCAACAAGTTTGCGCCTTTGACATCTTCAAAGAACTTCAATTGAAAGGAAAGCTCTTGTTACATGCTCCATCTGATGCAACACCATAATAATAGAAGATGGAAACGTAAATGATGTGTGAAATCTGCATAAGAGATTATTGGAAAATATTTTATTGTGTAGATTTTTTTATGGATAATTACGTCGAAATCGACGGTTTCATTATCCGGCTGAAAATTCGACAGAAAGCCCCTAATTTCAAAGACAATACTTTGAATCATAAAATGAATAACTAGTTTTTTACGATAAAGCCTCGAATTCCAGAAAAAAAAACGTCAGAAGCAAAGTTTGTACGCCTATGTACATATACAGTTAGGTGGTCTCCAAGGACGCATGAATAAACGAGTTGTCAAAAGCTCAGGGTTATTTTCTCATTATTATTGTATTGAAACAAGGGCGTAGAAATGGGGGAAATGGGTAAATACCCTCCCGCAAGATTTTCAAAATATAGCATTTTAGAATTCTGTCAAAAACGAAGAACGGAAATTTTTCCAAATGAACCAACAATCTTTTTAGTTTACTTTAAAATCGACACGGCAGCAAAAAATTGTACCCTTTTACTGTTTATGAGTTCATTATTGCTTTCAATATCTTTACTTTCATTGCATTGCGATCACGTCAATGTTCGAGGTTTATCTACCCGCTTTGTAGGCGTCCCTTGTTTTGCCGTCTGTGATTTTTGCATTCGTCATCGGTGTACACTTACCTGTTGTTTTCGGTTTTTTGTATCATTTTCGTCCCATAATTTCAATTCAATACTGTAGTTATCAAAGAACTGAACTGAGTAATTCGCATCGAAAATTGTCTGGGCTGTTTTGTACAATTTATTGTGTTTCATTCAAATTGCAATTCATTTGTGAAGACATCAGTTTTGAATTGACTATACAGGGCCGTTCGTGAATTGGTGGTACAAACGAAAAAGACAGATTTCTCCGATCATTTTAAGAAATAAAATCCTATAACATGGATCCGCAAATGATTTGTTTTCGAGATTCAGATGTTAAAGTTCAAGTTTTTTTCTCATAGCACCTCACCTTCACAAGATATTTAATAATTTGGTATATATATTCCAATTTAAAGTTTTTATCATTGATATGATAATTTTGAATTCAAATCTACAGGGTGATATTTTTTCTGGGGAACTACTGGTAGTTTAGAAAATTGTAAATTGTTCTTATAAAACAATTCTTCAGTAATCATCAGAAAAATTCAAATTATTATAAGATCCAGTAAGCTGGGATGAATAAAATTAATTATAAGTTTTAGTTTTTATTTATTTGTGTAGAAAGATTCAATAAACTGTTATAAGAATCACAAAAAAGTAGGACTGCATGAAACAACCTGTATCTCGAAAACAAGGTGTTTGCGGGCCCATGTGTAGGACATTATATTTTTTGAATTATTCAAGAAGTCTCTCATTTTTCTTCGTACCTTCAATTCGGGAACACCCTATACACTGTGTCCGTGAAGTATGGAACAAATTCATTTTTAGCTAAACAGACCATTTTAAGAAATAATCCTGAAACACGTCGATTTTTTATTTTGATTTACCGTATTTTAGAATAATAATCTAATATACAGGGTGAATTACTTTCGAATAATGACGTCACCGTCAATTTTTTTAATTGGAACACCCCCATTTTGTCTCAAATTTCCGGTTACTCTAGCTGAGCTGATTCCAAAAATGTATCACATGTTGATTCCAATTGGTACAGGGTGGATAAAAATACAATAGTTTTGTGTGTGCTCATAAAGTAACGCGTAACATTCTTTAATAGTTAAAGTAACGATATTATCAAAAATAATTATTGTCTAGCGGCAATAAACAAATAATGACATTTCACAAAAAACTAGACGACTATGTTTTTTTAAAATTGATAAGAAATAATTTCTTTCATATTCTGTCTGCTAGACCACAAGTACCAAACATGTTTGGAAACAGCTCATTTTTATTAATCTAAAAATGTAACAAACTACAGGGTGTTACATTCGAACTAATTGCCGCTAGACAATAAGTATTTTTGATAATATTGTTAATTTATCTAATGAAGAATGTTACGCGTTACTTTATGAGCACACACAAAACTACTGTATTTTTGACCATCCTGTACCAATTGGAATCAACATGTGATACATTTTTGGAATCAGCTCAGCTAGAGTAATCGGAAAATTGATACAAAATGGGGGTGTTCCATTTAGAAAAAATGAAGATGACGTCATTACTCGAAAGTAATTCACCCTGTATTTTGGATTATTATTTTAAAATACGGTAAATTGAAATAAAAAATCGACGTGTTTCAGGATTATCTCTTAAAATGGTCTGTTAAGCTAAAAATGAATTCTTTCCATATTTTACGGACACAGTGTATAAGGTGTTCCCGAATTGGAGGTACGAAGAAAAATGAGAGACTTCTTGAATAATTCAAAGAATAAAATGTCCTACACATGGGCCCCCAAACACCTTGTTTTCGGGATACAGGGTGTTTCAATCAGTCCTACTTTCTTGTGATTCTTATAACAGTTTATTGAATCTTCTTCTTCGTCTCAATTTAAGCCTAGGGCTTGTATATTCCACTTTAGTCCTCGTTGGATGTAGATATCCATTATTGAATCTTCATTAATTGAATTTGTTCCATACTTTACGGACACAGTGTATAAGGTAAGAACAATCGAATCGGTAATAAAAAAATACTTATTTCGAGTAATTTTCTCACATTACGGATATGAGTAAAATTTTTTTTTTCGATTACTCCCCCCACCAAGAAAAAGAAGATCTTTGCTCTTGTATCGAAAAATGATTCTTTTTTTTTTATAAGAGAAGGACAACTGGGAATGATTGGTAGAGAGGTCCGATTGTGTCCATGGGCAACCGTTTCTGGCACGAGTTCTGGGGCGCACCATCATCCTCCGACACCGCCGTTGTAAACAACGCATAGAGGAAGATCGAGTCGGCGAGGCTGACGGATCCGAACATTTCGTTTCGAACGAGCCGACACAGTCAGTGCCAGTTCAGCGAGAGGTGAGGAGGGTTGTGTTTTGTTCGGCTCGCGACTCGTGACTACACACGCACATGTCATCGAAAACAGTGTCATGTTAACATGACTGTGGTCAGTCAATCAGACCGGTATGTAATACAGTAATTTTGCAAGGCATCTTACCGTAGTATTTTTATTAATTTCGCCACTTCGTTCTTTGATTGAGTAAGAACACGTTCTTCCTTCCCATCTGAAGAATAACTTGAGTAAACTAACAATTTCTACCTGTAACAATTGACCCTCTCGCATACCTGGTTCTGTCTCTGCCTTCATCTAAATTACAACTAATTTCAGCTGAGACAACACGCTACTTCCTCCAAGAGTTACAATAAAGCCGAATCTTTGTTGAACAAACAGAACAACAGTTAGTTAATCTTTATTGTACTTTGTACTTAGCCTAGAACATTGTTACACAACTTATACATACCTTCACTCTTGGCGATTGTAATCGACAATAACTAAACACTAAACAGTTATTATTGCTAAAATATCGATATGTTTGTATATATTCGCAAGTTTTATTCGAACAAGGTCAATTAGGCAAGCGTTTCGTTTATTGTTATTCGATCCAGCTCTGCATTTACCTATGGAGAAATTGTTATTTTTATTTTGAGATTAAGCGGTTGTGTGTATCTTAAGTCTGAACCACCTCAAAACGGATTGATAGCTAGGTAAACAATATTATGTTATCGGCTACTCTTCAAATATAAGATTACCCAATATAACTCGGAATTGGCAATAAATGCGTTTGTTTTGATTACCAAAATTTTCGATGATGCTTTAATATATTTGGAGAGCGTTCGATTAATATAAACCGTTACAATATTGTCAAAAATTATCATGCCGTTTTAATTGTTCTCTAATTCCATTTTGGTAATGTTGTTAATGAAAACACCAGAACTAATTGTAAACAATAATACTGGGTAGTTTATCAATTATATAATTCATTATTACCAAATATTTTCAGTTGCGGCATTTTATGAACTCGTAGTGTTTAAATTATCGTATAATTTCATTTTTAGCATACAATTATTTCGATGGCGTTTTTTACTCTCACATGAAATCAGTGTATTAATTGCTTGAAATGAAGTACCATGATTAGTTTTTAGATTGCATTGGAGGATTTTGATATGATCCTTGACATTTGAAGGTTTAAAATCGAGGGTTCCCTCGAGTAATTAATTGTTGCTCTCAAACTATGAATCACGAATTGTTGTAGACTTCAATAGTTTGTTTTGTAAATTGGTAGAAAGATTTTCAACACATTTTGATTGATGACTTAGTGGAAACTGATCCCTGATCGGATAGTGGTTTTGAATATTAGTCCGATCTATAGAGGTATAAAAAAATGTTTGTTGAAATTTGCAAAGTTTTTTTATCGGAGCTATTACCGAAGGCTTATTGCTCAAAATAATAAACCAGCAAGATTATGGTTTACAATGTTGACACGATATAAAATTTAATACAAAAATTCATCATGACTATTTCAGGTTCAATAAATATTGAAGAATCACTAATCACAAATAATAGTAGCGTCACCAAACATTCAATATTTATATCCAAACTCAACTCTATGTTCCGAAATTTTGATAGTCATCTATTGAAACTAGGAAATCCAATCCTGCACCAAAATATCAATCCCGCAAATCCGCGGGATGAAAATTATCAATCCCGCGAATCCGCAAGAATGCGGGATTGTTAACAATATTTTTACCTTTTTTTACTCAACCTATTGAACATGGTCATAAAAGGGTATTATTCTATTAAAAACATACTATAGTATAAGAGTATTTATTTCATGGCAACAGCTGTTAAGTTTTGCCGCGACTAAACTCGAAAAATCAACCGAGAAGTGCTGTCCCACAGTTTTTCTATCTAAAAAACCATTCGTTATTCAAAATTGAGCTTTTGTGATTGGTTGAAATTGAGTCGAGATCCGGAGATGTGAACAGCTTCAAAGTATGTACTCGTTCTGCATTCAAAAAGGGTCATTTCATGTTTTAATAACTGGTCAAGTGTTCTTCGTACTCGTGCTCGTACAGCCATAGAAGAACAAGCACTATGATTCGATTCCTCTTCTAAATTCAAAGGCGATGGTTCATGTCTCTGCTAGATTTGATAAAAGTACTTTATCCTCATCAGAAAAAGTGAAATGGTCTTCGGTTTGGGATTGTGTTTTGTCTTTTAAAGACGTCCTATTTGCAGCTTGTCAGTCAAACTCTAAATATCATTTCGTAATGTTGATTTGCTATGAAGTACAAATGTATCTTCTTGGCCATTTGTAGACATTGATATCCCAGAAATTCCAGATTCTTGACTGGGTTTTCTTGATGCGGTACCATATTTGTCATTAATGAACGGCGCTCTTTTATCTTAGAAAATGAAGCTTTTACCATTTCTTTACTCGATGTCGAGTTATAATGACTTTCAAATTTGCTGATCATGAATCGTAGTGTACTTTCAGCAGTGACAAGTGTTGCTTCTTCGTCCGTAACTTCTAATTGGTTTATTGCTTTTTGGGATGTTTCAAAAGACGTTTGCGCTTTTATTGTCTAATATGCAATTTTAATATTGAATCCCGCAATTTTGATCCCGCAGAATTTCAGATGGATCCAGCATTTGAGGGATTGGATTCCCTATTTGAAACTTGTTACTTACTAGAAAAATAAAATGGTACGGCACTGGCACTGCCCTATGTGCGCCAGGCCTGGGATTTATTGAGTGATGTGTTATGGAAAATGTTAAACTGAAATGAAGAAAAAGCAATTAGGATGAGACAACATGAAACTAATTTCCCACTTTGAGCGATTTTCCGTGATTTTCATATTTCTTTCTGCTTGTATCAAGTTTCAAACACGCCAGCTTCATTGAGTTTTTTTCAAAAGGATGTAAAATAATTTCCGGAATTTGCCATAGACAAACATTGGTCTTCGTAGTTACAATTACATTCGTATTTAAATGAAATTGAAATTAGTGAAGCGAACAGATTGATCGATTATATGTCGAGTAGGTAGATTCAAACCCAACGATATCGATAGCATTAAAAAGTGAAGTGTTGAATCAATGGAAAATGCTTTCATCGACGAGCTGTTTTTCAAATAATTGAATATTTGGAAAATTCCAGTAATCCACTTCGTTTTTAGTCGAACGTTTTTTCAACATCAATTTCGAACGGAATTTCATTTCCAGTTGAAAACGATATTGAAAACTATTCGATCGAATAATACCCTTTAGAAATTTAGAATTTTGCAATCATTAAAAATTGATACGTACCTCGAAATAAACTGCTCCACATGAGTTGGGGATATTGACTTAAATTGCAGCAAAATCTAGTTCAAATAAGTTTTTTTTAATGAAAATTCATATTAATATCATTTCAAGTTGCAGGAAATAAAATTAATTTAAGCCTGAAGGTCTGCAGCGTATACAGGGTGGTTAAGAAAAATCGAGTAAAATAACGAAATTTTATTCTCACAATTCAAGCATTTTAACACTATCAATACAATGTATGGCCTCCAAGGGCATCAAGTACAGCTTGATATCTTCATTGCATACTACACACGAGGTTGTTGAACATTTCTTGAGGAATTTGGTTCCATAAACAGGGCAGAAGCTCTCTAAGATCATTTAAGGATTCTGGGATAGGTTGATGATTATCTAATCTTCTTTGGAGCATATCCCATGCATGTTCTATGATCTATGCATTCAAATCTGGTGAGTGCGGAGGTATTGGTAAATGTGGAATACCAAGCTCCTCGCGCGCATTCTCAACTATGACTGCATGGTGCGGTGTAGCGTTATCGTCTAGAAATTCAAAAGTTTCACCAGTAGTAGCGTGAAAATTTGACCCAACATTGTCAATGACATGCTCCCTATAGTGTAAGCCGGTCATATTCCCAGGACAAATGTGTAGAACTGTGCTTCTTTTGAAACATATCCCGGTCCATACCATAACACTACCCCCTTGGAATGGATGGACTTCTTGGACATAGCGACGATTACGGGGTATGCGTGGGATTGTCCATACCCTTATTCTTCGAAAATCTGAAAATCGTCCATATCTGGATTCATCAGTGAAAAGGACACTACGCCAATGATCGTTCCAATTGATATGTTGACTTGCTCATTCCAGTCTTTGACGCTTATGGTCACGTGTTGATGGAACACCTTTTAATGAACGTCTAGAATCTAGATTCACCTCTTTCAAACGTCGTCTGATGGTTTCGATGGAAACTTGGACCCCATCTGCATTTTGAAGAGTATTCCGTAGCATTCTGTACGTAGATATAGGGTTTCTTCTCGCCGAAACGGTGATGAAACGATCCTGAGCAGGTGTTGTTTTTCGTCGCCCACCAAGCCTCAGTCTTCCAAACACGGAACCTGTCTCCCTGAACCTATTCCTGACTGGCTGACTTAGAGCCTTTCCGCTACAATAACCTGAGTAAGGCCACCCTGTAGCATTCCGATAGCCCGATTAGCCTCAGCGTTTGTTAATTTACGTCTTGGCATTTTCAGAAAACTCATTTCAAATCGAAGCCGTTGATAAACTGACTCCATTTCAAAATGAGAACATTCATGAAGTATATGAACCAAACTTCAGAAAAAAGGCGACCAGATTGACGAAATGTCTCATACTGATTTTCATTGGATCGATTCAAGTTGTTATTGAGTTTTAAATGATTTTACAGCGATTTTCTCGAAGATTACATATTTTTCAAAACGATTGAATACGATATCCCTAACTCTTGTGGAGCAGTATATTTTTAGATCAGCTTGAATTTGAATTGGAGAGGCATTCACAGCCAATCCTCTCTGAGTATTGCGGTATATGACTATATGTTTATACCCTGTAGCTTACAGAATAAACCATTTTATTATTATTATTATTATTTCAACCGGATAGAATTGTCAGTTTGACAGTCAGTGACCCCTGCCAAATACACCTTCCATCTCCATAGTTTGGTTTTATATCCCAAGGGGTTTAGTATTTTCGAGACATTTTACTTGATATGGCTAATTTTCGAATTAGTGAAATGTATGATAATATGTTTTGTCGTTTCTTCAAATAATTACAGACTCATCACAAAGTGGATTAATTTAATTTCACGAAAATGCGATTAATGAAACAAACTAATTCCATTCAGCATTCTGTGAAAGTGAGGCCGACAGTAAATTCGCAATGTTTACATTGATGATATCAATGATCCTCATGAGATTAAAACTGTAATTATATCGGATAAACATTTCAAAATTACATAAATAGATTATTTCATTCATCACCTAAATATGTTATCGCAGCAGAATTCACAAGTTGTTACCCAAATAGGGACAAGGTCGATGAAAATTATTCCAGAACAAATATTTTCATCGTGATTTTGGTCTTTTTACTATTGTAATGATTTTCTTCATCTATAGTCGCCTGGGCTTTTCATATCATTTCATAAATCATTTTGGACTGAGATGCCCTTCTGGAATTTCAAATATTCTATCTGTTTTTAAATCATGTCTTTTATAGTTTCTAACTCAATTTCTTCTTTTATCTTTTGGTAGCTTACGGACTATGGAGCTCCTATGATATGTTTTTTTAACTTTTGATTCTCGTTAATTATGTTTCCATGGTCTTCTTTCTTCTTCTTGTGTTTCGAAATATATGGTTTCAGTCTTCTTTGAGTTGATTTTGATTATCCATCGTTCGAAGTTGTTCACTGCCATTTCCACGTCGTTTAGAAGTCTTGTCACGATTTTTATATCTGAAAAAAAAAAAATCAGG
The DNA here is from genome assembly GCF_914767665.1 of Harmonia axyridis. Classification (NCBI taxonomy): domain Eukaryota; kingdom Metazoa; phylum Arthropoda; class Insecta; order Coleoptera; family Coccinellidae; genus Harmonia; species Harmonia axyridis. The sequence goes on from NC_059508.1 coordinate 8,936,708, forward strand.
GACCTATTACCGAACCTTGCGGTACACCGTGTTTGATATTCCTTGTTGTCGATATTGCCCCTTGAAAGTAGACTCTGAACCTGTTTGCTAGATATGAGTGCACTATTCTCGTCTGCTTGATTGATAAATCAGTCCTAGGTGCCACATCTTGTCGAACACCTTTTTCATTTTGGGACATCTTTGAGCCTGAGAGTTATGAGATCGTATGGTGTTCTGTATAGGCTTTGGTACTCTGCCCCATCGACACTTTAAAACACGTTCTACGAATTTTAAAGATTGGAAATCTAGGAATAGAATTTATGAAAATCATTTCTTGAAAACGAGTTGATATATACAGAATTGAAATTTGAAGCAGGTGTTGCTTTAATGATACTGAATACAATAAAAGTGTAGGGTTGATGTAAAAGTGGAAAACTCCTCTTACGATCCAATTTCAAAGTCTATTCGATTGCATTATGTTATCACCGTTGTGCTTGCATGTTTTTCCTCGTTGGCTAAAGATAAGCCATAATTTTCAATCAAGTGGTTAATATAATTGAAAAATTTGAGAAACTAACTAGACGGAAGATGACTCAGTAGGAGTGCTTGAGTAATTCGAATTGCAATATATAATATACTGCATTACGATCTTGCCAGTCTGGCACAGTTTCTAACAGTAATTTAGCGTAAAGTACTGCAAATTAACAAGAGACACCACCTGGTTGCGTCGTTTCCCAATTTTGGATGCTTGTATTTATCTGTCTATGTTATGATTCACGGTATTATAATGAAGGATCACATTTCTTGCCGCTAGAGGGTCTACCCACCCAGCTTTATTTCAATAAGGTTATTGACTCTAATGAAAATATTGGCTGATTGTCCTTTTTTCAGTGTCAATTGCCAAAAAATAGCTGTGAAAGGATCTATTAATAATTCTGCATATCGTTTTGGCACTGAGATTAAGTCATCAGGATTCCCCACGCTTCGTATTTATGTAATTCACACTTCACTCAATAATTCCTGGGCATAACCAGTAAAATAAAGTTTTTCTTAAAAATTCAACTTTATTCGTCAATATATTAGGACAATTGGAAAGTCCCCGTTCTGATGCACAGATGGCAGTGCTAGTATTAAATCCATACGATTTTTAGTTAGTACCAACCTTCAAACGATACGTGTCAAAATTTGACAGCAGTCCGACCATTAGTTTGTGAGATATTGCGTTGTGAGTGTAGCTACTTTTGTTATATGAAAAAATATGGAAAAAAAGAATTTCGTGTGCTGATAAAGTATTGCTTTTTGAAAGGAAAAAATACAGTTGAAGCAAAATCTTGGTTTGATGAAGAGTTTCCGGGGTCCGCACCAGGAAAATCAACCAACATTGATTGGTATGCCAAGTTTCAACGTGGTAAAATGAGCACCGAAGACGGCGAACACAGTGGACGCCCAAAAGAAGGCTGTCACCGACGAAAAAATAAAAAAAGTTCACAAAATAATTTCGAATTACCGTAAAGTGAACTTGATCGAGAACGTGTACATCCTTATATAATTCATGAATATTTGTACATTAGGAAGCTGTATGCAGAATGGGTGCCACGCGAGCTCACAATCCATCAAAAGTAACAAAGTGTTAATGATTCTGAGCAGTATTTGAAGCTGTTCAAGTACAATAAACCTGAATTTTTGCGTCGATATGCGACAATGGAAGAAACATGGCTCCATCATTTCACTCCTGAGTCCAATCGACTGTCAGCTGAGTGGACTGCACACGATTGACCGAATCCAAAGTGAGGAAAAACACAACAGTCAGCTGGCAAGGTTATGGCAGCAGTATTCTGGGATGCGCAAGGTATAATATTCATTGATTACCTCCAAAAGGTCCAGACCATCAACAGCGATTATTATATAGCATTATTGGATCGTTTAAAGGATGAAATCGTTAAAAAAAGGCCCCATTTGAAGAAAAAAAGGTGCTGTTTAATCAAGACATTGCGCCGTGTCACAAATCAATGAAAACAATGGCAAAATTGCATTAATTGGGCTTCGAATTGCTTCTGCGTCCACCATATTCGCCAGATCTGGCGCCCAGCGGCTTTTTCCTGTTCTCAGACCTCAAAAGAATGATTGCTGGAAAGAAATTGCCGAAACTGAGGCCTATTTTGAAGCGAAAGACAAATCGTACTACTAAAATGGTATTGAAAAGATTGCTATAATTTCTGTATCGCCCTCGAAGGCAACTATGTTGAATAATGAAATCGAATTTTGCCAAAAAATGTGTTTTACTATGTTAAACCGGGGACTTTACAATTGGCCTGTTATTCACCGTCAAGAGTGATACATATTCTAAAATTTTGACACGCATTTTTTGAAGATTAGTACTAACCAGAAAAAAAGTGTTATGGCACTGGGACTGTTGGCTGAATTTTTATCCTCCTCAACCTCATCGTATTGTGAAGGTTTATCAAATAATCAGATTTAGTATTTTGGAAAAAATCGAAGAAAACGAAAAGATAACCTAAAAATCTCTCCTTCCCATTCAGTGACTTGGAGAGTGTCGTTTATTCCAGGATAATTAGAAACGATTCATCAAACCAGCATCTCACATCTGTACGTAGATATTAATTAGTCATTTCCATAATAGACCAAAAGGGTAAATCGATACTGCACAGGGTTAGGATTATAATTGTCTAATATGGCACTGAAGGTGGTTTCCTCTTGGATAACGTAATAGGAAGATGATTAGCAAGCAGTTTGTGGTGTGAACTTTTTTTGAGCGCTTTCTATTCGATGTTCGAATAGCTATTGATGTTCGAATTCAATCTGTCAAGAAAGATCCTTTTGAAGTATATCGAGTTTTCAGTTTCTAACAATTTTCGAAAATATCGAAAAAAACTAATATTTCAGGACCGTATCATCAAAACCCCAGATCTAGATGAACTAACCGACAACATTGAAATCATAATGAATAGCATCTAGCATATACAAGGTTGTTCAATAAAGTATGCGGTTCTATAAGAACACAATTTTATGGTTTGCAATATAACGGGTGTTTTTTTTCGAGGTATATAACTTTGAGTTGGAATTACTGTTCAAGATGGCGACCGATTTAACAGCTGTCAAGTGATTTATTCTCAGTTTGGTTTGGCAATTCATCATGAATAGACTCACGCCTGAACAACGCTTGCAAATAGTGCAATTTCATTTCGAAAATAATGGTTCTGTGCGGAATACGTATCGCGGACTACGTTCATTTTATTTTGTTTAGCGATGAAGCGCACTTCTGGTTGAATGGCTACGTCAACAAACAAAACTGCCGCATTTGGAGTGAAGCTAATCCTCAAGTGTATGTCGAAACACCGTTCATACAGAAAAACTGACTGTTTGGTGCGCTTTATGGGCTGGTGGAATCATTGGTCCGTACTTCTTCAAAAACGATGATGGCCAGAACGTTACAGTCAATGTTAATCGGTATAGAGCCATGATAACTAACTTTTTCATTCCTGAATTGAACAATCATGATGTCCAGGAGCTGTGGTTCCAACAAGATGGCGCAACATGTCACACAGCTCGTGCTACAATCGAGTTATTGAAAGACACGTTTGGTGACCGCCTAATTTCACGTTTTGGACCTGTGAATTGGCCTCCAAGATCTTGTGATTTAACACCGCTAGACTACTTTCTGTGAGGCTATGTAAAGTCATTGGTCTATGCGGATAAGCTACAAACCCTTGACCATTTGGAAGACAACATTCGCCGTGTTATTGCCGATATACGGTCACAAATGTTAGAAAAAGGTCAATGAAAATTGGACGTCCAGATTGGACTACATCCGAGCCAGCCGTGGCGGTCATATACCAGAAATCATATTTAAAATGTAATGCCCCAAGATTATCTTGCGGATAAATTAAATTCATGTCAATCGAATAATCCATCGTTGTTTTATTGCAATTTAAAGTTCTATAGCTCTAAAAAACACCCTTTACATACCTACAATCCTGTGGTTTCCTAGGGCGTAATAGGTGCATGAACGAACGAGCGGTCAAAAGCTTTTGAAGACTTTTTTTATGGGTAATGCGAATCCTAGCAATGGCAATGGAAAAAAAGCAATAGAAAAAAAGCGTTTTGCGGTCGATCATTATGCTCCAATTGGAAGCATCAGCTATTATGAAACCGTGTTGCGTCTGAATTTTGAACCGCACAAAATCGCGAAATAATTCGCCACGTGACTATTTCAAGTTGTTCACGAAGTATGAAGTTCGCTCTATTTTTAGAAACATCACTCGGCTATGACTTAATTTTGAAAGTACGCACCTCACTGTCGTTCTATCGTTATTTCATAGCTACTGCGGAATAACATTAAAAAAAAAATGAAACTGGTTTTGTACGATGAATAAATAATACAACCGACTACATGAATTTCGTTGGCGAATTTAATTTCAGATATATTCCATTTGCCGACAAAATTGCTGCTCGGAATTAACATTTCCAAAGAAAACATAGGCGGTTATAAAATATTTAGCCCTCTGGACATTATCCTATTGTTTCACTCACAATTCTACATAGTGTCTACATAGCAAATTCGCCTTATGCATATCTAGGGGGGATGACCAGATAAAACAATCCTGAATACTGAATGAATTGCATCGAAAAGAAGGGAAATACCCAATTTTAATTCTGGACACAAATTCTAAGGATATTTTATTATGTGCTAGAGAATTCCACAGTTTTTCATACTTTGGTCGATATTTCCGATAATAATTTTTTCATTTCATTGGAGAATTTTTGTTTTGTTTTCTGTGAATAGAAAACTCTCATGGGAAAAAAAACATTAGAAACTAAATATTATAGTTGAGGATACAAAAAAATTATGTAATTATGTACTTTTTTTGCTAGTTAAATTCCGAAAAATAACCAAGTGTCTTCCATTTTTCTTTGAAATACGAACATTTCATCAGGATTCACCCTGTTAATAAACTTGTGATCTTTTCTATTAATTTCTTAAGAATTGGCAACCAGAAGAATCGAATTATTCGAGGCCTCCAAAATGCGAATTTGGCGTCACTTGGAAGCATAAAAATAAAATCACTTAACATAGAAAGCGTTTGTTTTCATTAGTGATTTGTACGTTTTTTTTTGTGATTTTGCTTTGAGTAATAATCTTAATGTTTTATAAAAGGATTTCATTTAGAATATTATTTTAATTCATCATATCCTTGATATAGTAATCTGTGAGGTTAGAATTCAATGTTGTTTTGAATGTTTTGAGTTTTCAGTGACCTCATATAAGGAAAATGATCTCGATCAAACTCTCAAAATGACTAGCATATTTTAATGTAAAAATCGAAGAAACAAATTTGTATGTCTAATCATTGTAATTTGTGCTTAGAAGTGCAATTTATGAGGGTAAGCAATTTCAAGCTTCATGCTACATTTTACAAAAGTCAAGTGGAATACCGAAAAAATTATCACTATTTCCTTAGGGATAAACCAGATTATATTGAAATTTTCTCAGATAACATGCCAATTGATTTTATTATTCAAGATAGTTGCCTTCGAGGCCGATACAGCGATTATAGCGATCTTCCAACTTATCGATACCATTTTTGTAGTACGATTTGTCTTTCGCTTCAAAATAGGCCTCAGTTTCGGCGATTACTTCTTCATTGGCGCTAAATTCCTTTCCAGTGACCATTCTTCTGAGGTCTGTGAACAAGAAAAAGTCGCTGGGGGCCAGATCGGGCGAATACGGTGAATGCAGAAGCCATTCGAAGACCAGTTCATGCAATTTTGTCATTGTTTTCATTGATTTCTGATACGGCGCATTGTCTTGATGAAACAGCACCTTATTTTTCTTCAAATGTGACCGTTTTCTGAAGATTTCATCCTTTAAACGATCCAATAACGCTATATAATAATCGCTGTTGATGGTCTGGCCCTTTTGGAGGTAATAAATGAATGTTATACCTTGCGCATCCCAGAATACTGATGCCATAAACTTGCCAGCTGCCAGTTGTGTTTTTCCTCGCTTTAGATTCGGTTCATCGTGTGCAGTCCACTCAGCTGACTGTCGGTTGGACTCCGGAGTGAAATGATGTTTCATCCATTGTCACATATCGACGCCAAAATTCAGGTTTATTGCACTTAAACAGCTTCAAACACTGCTCAGAATCATTAACACGTTGTTGCTTTTGATCAATTGTGAGCTCGCGCGGAAACCATTTTGCACACAGCTTTCTCATGTACGAATATTCGTGAATGATATGATGTACATGTTCAGTTTCTATCTCGATCAACTTCACTTTACGGTCATTCAAAATTATTTTGTGAACTCTTGATTTTTTCGTAGGTGACAGCCTCTTATGGGGGTCCACCGCGTTCGCTGTCTTCGGTGCTCATTTCACCTCGTTTATACTTAGCATACCAATCAATGATGGTTGATTTTCCTAGTGCAGACCCCGGAAACTCTTCATCTAGGCAAGGATTTTGCTTCAACTATATATTTTCCCTTCAAAAAACAATATTTTATCAGCACACGAAATTATTTTTTTCCATATTTTTTTTAAATAAAAAAGTAGCTACATTCACAACGCAATATCTCACAAACTACTACAAAAACTACAAAACATTTGTTTTAATTCAATTTACATTGATCCTTTGGACATTAAAACGACAATAATTTTCTTCAATTTGAAACGTCAACAAAATAAAAACATTTTTTTTTCAACCAAAATATACTACTTAAAATATTTTATTTATTTATTTTTTCTCCTTTGTGTCAACTGGCTATATATATTGTTTTGTTTGTTTTTGACACTTTCAAACTAATGGTCGGACTGCTGTCAAATTTTGACACGTATCGTTTGAAGGTTGGTACTAACTAAAAAGCATATGGATTTAATACTAGCACCGCCATCTGTGCATCAGACCGGGGACTTTTCAATTGTTCTAGTATGTAGAATAATAATCATTCGAAATTGCATGCTGAATCTCAAGAGGATCAGAGACATCAACCGATAAAAGTGACATAATTATGAATACATATACCCTTATAAAGTGATGTAAAAGTTTTATACTTTAGTTATTGCTCTTTTTCGAATTTTACTTATGTATACCAATGTTTTTGTTGTCGATGAAGCAGGTATCTAGGATGGCTTGTAAAAGTAGGATTTTAATAAGATTCAATTTTCAGTGTAAATGAGATCGTGAGGCATCCACACTGCCAACGTTGTTTTATGAATATTTCAAGGGATAATTTCGAATTTCCCAGAGAAAATGGAGAAGTTGAGCGAGTAATTAGGCTAATGTTTGGATATATTTCTTGATAACGAAAGTCGTAAAAAATGGCCTAATTTAACTCCAGCAAAATGAATGGACCCCCCTGTATGTATTATTATTCAGGGATAAATAATCGTGCTCGTGAATTTCAATTCTCAACAGGACTTGCAATGAAACACGTTCAAATTAGTTGGTCCATGTTTTGTTCGATAATTTCGTTCGTACGAAGACGGAAAAATTTGCCAGGTTGAAAATTGATACGAACGGATCATGTGGAAAAGAATGAATACTAGAGCTACTGAAGCTATAAACCTTTAAATTGCAATTAAACAACGATGGATTATTCGATTGACATGAATTTTATTTATCCGCAAGATAATCTTGTGGCATTACATTTTAATAGTTATTTATGATACAAGTGCAGAAGGCATTGATATTCTTCCACGAGTTCAAAATTCAAAAACGAGCCACGAAGTGGCGAGTTTTGGAATGAACGAGTGGTAGAATGAGCCTTCTGTACGAGTATTATACATTATTTTCTCTAATTCATTGCATTTTCATTGAAATTAATGAAATATTTCCATAAATATATTTTTGTGATTTTTGCATTGAAAAATGTTGGTTGGCAGAACTGATTTCTTCAAGGCAAATTGATGAATTGACAGATAAAGCCGTGGCGGAAAGTTCGGAGTACCAACATAGAATAATAAAATATAACCATGAAAACTGTGCGTTTCTGATATATTCTCGCACGATTTCGTTCTACAAGATGTGGAAGAATGAACGGAATAACCACAGAATTAGAGAAATATGATTTCTGGCATATGACCGCCACGGCTGGCTCGGATGTAGTCCAATCTGGACGTCCAATTTTCGATGACTTTTTCCAACATTTGTGGCCGTATATCGGCAATAACACGGCGAATGTTGTCTTCCAAATGGTCAAGGGTTTGTGGCTTATCCGCATAGACCAATGACTTTACATAGCCCCACAGAAAGTAGTCTAGCGGTGTTAAATCACAAGATCTTGGAGGCCAATTCACAGGTCCAAAACGTGAAATTAGGCGGTCACCAAACGTGTCTTTCAATAAATCGATTGTGGCACGAGCTGTGTGACATGTTGCGTCGTCTTGTTGGAACCACAGCTCCTGGACATCATGGTTGTTCAATTCAGGAATGAAAAAGTTAGTAATCATGGCTCTATACCGATCACCATTGACTGTAACGTTCTGGCCATCATCGTTTTTGAAGAATACGAATCATCTTGCATCATGACAATGAGAGCTCATACACATCAAATGCAACAAATGAGTAGATGGACACACAAAAATCAAATTAATGGGTTATCCGCATTACAGCCCCTACTTGACACCTAATGACTTCTTCTTCTTTCCAGAAATCAAAAATAAACTTCGTGGATAACGCTTTTCATCGCCCGAAGATGAGGTTAAGGCGTTCAAAACGCCTGTTTTGGAACTACCATCTTCTGATTGGAAAAAATGTTTCGAATGATAGTTCAATCGCATGCAAAAGTGTATAGATCTTGAAGGCGATTATTTTAAAAAGCAATAAAAATATTTTGCATCAAAATCGGTTTGTTTTTTGTATTCTCAATACATAAATAGTAACCAACGTAATGCAATTCACTTGCTCATGAATATCAATTACAGTTTCAATTTTGGAATTAGTGAGTCGACTTTGAATGGTTTTTAATGGAAGCTTTTAAGATGGTGAACGAGACGAAGAAATCTGGAGAAAGGAACTGTTTGGCGATTCGCACTCTCAGTTTACCGGAATTCGGCTTCGGTTCCTTGTTATTTTAATCTTGAAATCGATAGAAATGTATGGAGTTATTCCAATCGTTGTGGAATGAATCGGAGTTTCTGCTTTCTCGATGAATTAACTGGGATATTCGGTCAGAAAATTCTGGCTTCGATTCCGGTCTTTGTGCCATAATAATAATAATAATTGGATGATAAGGGAAGGGAAATCTTGTGAGATAATAGAACACATGCCCCATAATGTAATTTTGTTCTAAGAGTTACGTGAAATATTGAAAAACACACACAATTAGAAATCTACAGGACTACATCGAATTCATAACTTTTGGCAAGTCGAATCCATAAGTAGTAGAGTAGATAATCCAATGGATATGCCAAAAGTTTCAAAAGCAGGGACCATAAGACATTATCAACAAAATACAAAACGAAGAAACCTTGAGACCACTCTTTTGGTATAGTTCTATGAAATAAAACTGATATCGAAAACCTGCAACGCAAAATGAGCACTTTGATAACAAAAGCAAACAAGCAAGCGAAAAGCAGCATTGAAATGACAACACTGCCAAGGAATGAAGGAGTCATAGCTCTGATCTTGGAACTTGCTCATGGGTAGATACAAAGTCTACGAACATACTTCAAAGACCAAGCAAATACGTCAGAGGTCCAAAAAACATTATGTGCAGCAGATGAATCAATTTACAATTGAATAAACACCATATTTCATACCACCTCAAGACAATCCAAGGAAAACTGCAGAGGATGAGTGGAGAAGCTCCTGCATGGAAAACAATTGAACGAGATGAACCAGGATTGCAGCGTTGAACTATTGGCTCACATCTTGTGAATTGTATCCAGAAAGTGAAGGTTTTTTGTCGATATGGGTGTCCAACGATTGAAACTATCCAACATATCATGGGTGGATGTCCAATATCTGCAGATAACGTATTTAAAGAAAGACACTCGGAAAGACACGTTGCAGTATAAAGAAGGAATGATGATACTTCATGAAGAATTAGCAACCACATAAGGAGAAATGCAGTGCCATTCAAGTACATGTGAACTGGAAACTCCATATTGGTATTGAATTGTTTTCTTTGAATATTTCAAAGTATTATCATTGAAAATTATGAACTAATAATGGATTTACTACATAAGTACCTACAGTTAATATTCAAGATGAAAAAGTCGCCTAACGATTATCATTGAGAGTAATTCCATCTCGCGGACAAAACTTTTTTGTGATAAATAACGGCTGCAAGTTCCCTTCTCCCTCTCCTTTCTTTGAGGAAAACAAAGGAGCTCGGTTGGGTTCTTTCCTAGACAAGCGAATTATGAGAGCTTCTTTAATCGACTATTTTTGGGCGGTCTCAATGAAAGTCCGTAGTAAAATTTTTTTCCCGACAAACAACATTTTAGCATGCGAAAAATTCATTATCGAAAAGTTATCATCCTATTCCATTTTAGTAGTGAGAACTTTTCGAGAAAAAAATGTCTGATCCCCTCCGAAAAGTTTAGGTATATATTTTGGTATTTTTAGGTGAATTGAAACTAATCATTTTTAATCTTGATGACAGTGATCTCTCGGTTCAGTTAAGTTTTGAATGACGTTTTTGAATCATTTTTATTTTTAAACACATACATGGTGGCCACTTTTTCAATGGGATTTTATTGGTAACTTTTAAACCATAAGAGTTAGAAGGTCGGTCAAATGGAGAAAAAGTTGCATGCATAAAAGCATTATCAAGCAGTTCAAACAAATCGAGATGATCAGGGCCAGTTATTGAGATATCATAAGAAAAGTAAATTCTGTCATTTTGATTTTTCTTTTTTTCCTACTTTATTTCAAATATTATCAAAAAATGTTACAGGAATTTTTTATTCGACAGTATATTGTTCTCAATTTGCATAATCAGATTTCGTATCCAACGTTTCGTGCTCTCTGGGCCACCCTCAACCTCATTTTTTTCAATACGGACCTGTATATTTTATGACACTTTTCGAAATAACTTTTAACGCTGAAATCAACGATATATCATACAATGTCATTCAAAGTTGATTTTCAGGTGATTTTGATCCCTATCCAAATTTCTTTGGGTCGGATCTGTAGTGAATGCAATTTATCAAAAACTGCTGTTAATAAAATAGTCAAGAGACGCGAATACAATGATTTCAAATTTGAATACCAAGCCTTGCAAAACTTATATCGTAATGATATCAAAATAAATTTCGATTCTGTAATTTGTTTCAACGGAACAAATGACAAATCCAACAATAGTGATTTCTCGCGAGAAGATTGAGAATGTATTGGAAGGTATTCAAGAAGACAAAATAAGCAAATGTATAAGAAGTATGGGTTCCAGAATCGTTAAGTACATTTAACAAATGGTGGACATTTCGAACACTTACTTCATTCATTTTCATTTACTTTCGAATAAGCATTTGATTTTTTTTTTCATTAAATGATAATTCGTTTTATTATAATGAATTGAAATATGTAAATAATTATTACTTGTTTCTTGATTTGATTCTGATATGTTCCATTCAGTTCAAGATGAGTAAGTTGATTTTCTCATCGAAATGTATTGCATGTTGTTAATTAAACTAAAGGTACCTAAATGTAATACAGATCCGACCTAAAGAAATTTGGATAAGGGTAAAAATCACCTGAAAATCAACTTTGAATGACATTGTATGATATATCGTTGATTTCAGCGTTAAAAGTTATTTCGAAAAGTGTCATAAAATATACAGGTCCGTATTGAAAAAAATGAGGTTGAAGGTGGCCCAGATAGCACGAAACGTTGGATACGAAATCTGATTACGTCAAATTGAGAACAATATACTGTCGAATAAAAAATTCCTGTAACATTTTTTGATAATATTTGAAATAAAGTGGGAAAAAAAGAAAAATCAAAATGACAGAATTTACTTTTCTTATGATATCTCAATAACCGGCAATGATAATCTCGATTTGTTTGAACTGCTTGATAATGCTTTTATTTTACCAATACAATCCCATTGAAAAAGTGGCCACCCTGTATATTTCATAGTTTCCAATCATTATTCACTATTTATATGATAAATTTTGTTATACTCATATTTAATGGCTTTTTATTCAATGCAAAATATAATGTTCTATCGAGTGAAGACTAATAAATTATTAATTTCTGTTAAATTTGTAGTATTTCTGAAAATGGAAATACATACAACGAAATTGGAAATAAATAATGCATAATCAACGTCAAAATATTATCTCGGAAACTAGGATATCTAGCAAATGATGCAAGCTAGGTTGGACTAATCGATAACGAATATATCCAATGAAAATAAGAATTAAGAGCTTAATGTCAATGCTCTTCAAAATTCCCATTTGGTATTTAAATAACCAAAACCATCTGCTGACGAATGAATATTTGAGCTTTGCAATTAACTGTGAAATACCTGAAATCTTACGGCCTAACATTCTTTCTTGAATTAGTAAAGTTATTTTGTGATTCAGGAGAAAATAATAAGTCATAATATTTTTTATTAGCTTCATCCAAATAATTTGATGTATTTTGCAAGATATGAGAAAAAAAAAATTGTGTAGGAGTTGCAGTGTGTTGATAATTTGATATTGAAATCGTATGAGCAAGAACAAAGTGTTTTCAAAATGAAATAAATACATGAAAAATCAATGAGGTTTTTATTCTGCGTAACATATGAGTATACAGACCTGATAGTGTAAATATCATTAGAAAACCCAAGACAAACATAAGATGTTTTTTGTTGCACGAAGCGTGACTAATCTAAAGATCTCTTGAATTTCCGTTGGAAAAACCGTTGAAGGAAAGCAGATTAAACGGTTCAATATACACAAATATTTTCGCAAACTCATATTGTATTCTCGAAATTGGGGGAAGGTCATATTTAGAATTTGTATAACGTTAGCATCATGAAATTCCCACTCATTTCGTTGAATTAATTAATCCCAAGTTTTGTTTCATGGCAACAGCAAATTGACTTATATTTATATACTAACCGACAAAGAAACTGCAACACCCAGAAGGAACTGTTTAATTTTTAATTTTTTTTTGGTAAAACATAGTATAGCAAGGAGTTAATGATTGAAATTTGGAGAAAAAAACGAAGGGTTTATAATTTCTTTTCAATAAATTTGTTAATAATGTGTTTGTCCACCGCGATTATCTATACACTCCCCAACACGTCTCGGCATTGATGCAATAAAATGGTCTTTTTCTTCTTGATGGATTCTATTCCAAGCTACCTGTACTTCATGTCAATTCTTGGACCGATCCTTTTCGTGATATATATGAATGATATCTTCGAGAACATACCATCAGATGCAGTTTATATGAATGCAGATGATTCCTCCTTCTTGAACAAATCAGTCTCCCGGAAAAGTATCATGGAAAAGAATGAAATATGTACGAGTAAGGCGCAGGAGTGGTTTTCGGCTAATGGACTACTCATGAATGATTCCAAGACCCAGAATATCATCTTCACCAGTAAAACAGATATTCATACATCAATCAAGTATTTAGGACTGGAACTTCAATCTGACCTGAGCTGGAGGAATCATATAACAAATTTATGTAGAAGATTATCGACATCGATTTTCATGATTCGGAGAATGAGAAAAATAGCTGGAACAGAAGTCGCAAAACTTGCGTATTATTCTTCCTTCCACAGTACGGCCATATATGGTATCATCTTGTGGTGGCAAAGTGCGGATGTTGAGAGAGTCCTACTGCAACAAAAGAAGGCAGTACGAGCCATTTTTCAGATGAAATCTACTGAGAGTTGCAGAGAGGTCTTCAAGAGAGAGAATATCTTGACCATCACGGCAGTCTTCATACTCACCTGTCTCAACTTTGTCCATCAGCACAGGTTAAAATTTCAAAAAACACTCAGATTTTCATGATTACAACACGCGTCAGAAAAGTGCATTTGTCATACCATCGGCCAGAATAGGGAAAATCCAACAGGGCCCAAACCACACATGTATCAAATTGTATGATGAACTTCCAGAATCTTTCAAGAAATTGAGTCCCACCGTTTTTCACAAAAGAGTGAAAAAGTCACTTTTGGAGAAAACGATATATAGGTTGAGTGATTTTAAATTATATTGAATTTATTATTATATTATTATATTTTATGTACTTTTTTCTGTGTATATTCTCATACATTTAAATGTTTTTATATTTATTTTTTATAATATATATTTCACTAAATTAGCCTTTCTTTCTATATTTGAAAAACCATGTGAATTTTTGATGGTGGTTATTTATACATGTATATATATTTCGTCGTGTGCAAAAAAATAAATAAATATTATTATTATGTCTCAGAGCCGCCAAAGTCCGTGGGGGCTGGGGTAAATTTCCAAGCCTTCTACCCATGATGTCCTAAACATGCTCTATGTGCGAAAAATCGGGGGATCTGTGCAAAAGATTCACATGGGCATTATCTTGCTGAAATATTGGATTCTCGACCCGGTTGAGGTGAGGAATAACATATGGCTCTACTATTTCTTGAAGGTAACGCAGCACTGTCATGTTACCTTAAATGAAGACTAAAGGTGGCCTACTTGCATGTGCAATAGCACCCCATATCATAATGCCTACTGTCCGGTGTACATGACGCTCAACATCAAACTGAGGTTCACGTCTTTCTCCCCGACGTCGTCTAACCCTTCTTCGGCCATCATGTGCACCCAAGGATAATCGAGATTCATCAGAAAAGACGACCTGATGTCATTCCACATTCCAATTTTGACGTTCTTTGCACCACTGTAATCGTTGCCGGCAATGCTCAACCGTCAGATGTAATACAAGATGGGGTCGATAATGCTGCAGTCCAAAAGTTCTTATCCGGCAGTTAACCGTTGGGAAAGTTACAGGATGACTATGTTTTCCTAACCACTCATCAGCCAAGAATCGAGTTGTCGCAAATCGGTCACTAATGGCCATAAGTCTTAGACGTCGATCTTGAACTTCATTTGTGCTCTTTCGACGTCCGGTACCTATTCTTCTTCGATTCTGGGCATTATCAAACCACGCTTGACAACATCTCATAACAGTAGTTGGATTTCTGTTCGTACGGTTAGCGATTTTTCGAAATGACAACCCCGACTCCTGTGGACCAATAATTCTACCTCTTTCAAATTCACTTAGCTGGCCAAAAATTCCGCGTACACGTACTCTAGGCATTTTAACAACAACAACTAAACATCGACTTCGGATCTCCTCGAACAGCTGGTTTGTTGTATTATTTAGAAAACTCGCAAAAAACGACTACGATATTTAAGTAACAGAAATTGTTTACATGAAAAAATACAATCATTTACTCTTTGCTATACTATCTGTTTTACAAAAAAAAATCAAAATTCATATAGCTCCTTCTGGCTGTTGCAGTTTCTTTGTTAGTTAGTATACATATATGCCTTTCAGGAATATTCACAAGTCCGCGATAAAAATATAGTCTCATTTAAATGGGATATTCAAATTGGACGATAAGCATGGCGTAGTATGAACGAATTTTGATTACAAATGGATTGATTAGTGTTTATAAACTACGTTGACAACTATGTTCATTTGTTGCGGAATTTGAATAGGTCGACCTTGGTCTTGTGCCGAAAAAATAATTGAATTTTCATTCTGACTTGACTGAATGCTCGTATGATTACCTTTATGCTTCCACAATTGATCAGTCTGGTCCTAACAGGTCAATTATTCTTTCAGTTACAGGATAATGAAATATTGGAAATATTGGATGTAAAAAACATTGGAATTTATCATTGATATGGACGGAAAAACAAACAATTCTGTGATTTTGGTGTATTTTCCAGGCATTCATTATATTTTTCACCATGGTGCATACATCTAGTATTCTACATCTATCCCAATTATTTCTGCATACATCCATATATGATTCGGAAATCGAACACCTCTGGCTTTGAATTTCCTGGTAACGAATATACAGGGTGATTCACCGGGATGGCCTATTAGACGTTTATGAAAAACTAAATGGAAAATTTTGAACTGAAAATTGGCATATAGGGGTTTGAGATAATGATCTTTCTCCCTAAAATATTTACAGATTTCGACAACTTCCGGTTATAATTTCGGCAATATGCCATTCCTTGGTAGAAACTCAACGGTTCATGAGTTAATGTGATTCTTATGAAAAAGTGGTGGCGATGAGGACTTTTTTTTAATATTACGGCAGAAAAAGCTTGTTTCGAAATTTTTTTTTTTTTTCGATACTTCAAATACGAAGTATTATAGGACTGTTTGCGGCACCAATTATTCAATAAGAATCCCATCAACTCAAGAACCGTTGAGTTTTCACACAATGTTTGGCATATTGCCGAAATTGTCATCAAAAGAACTATCTAATGAAATAAGGAAGTAGCAGTCTGTTTCCGGTAAAACCGGAAGTTGTCGAGATCTGAAAATATTTTAGGGAGAAAGATCAATGTCTCAAACCCCAATATGCAAATTTGCAGCCCAAGATTACGATTAGTTTGCCATAAACTTCTAAAAGGCCATCCCGGTGAATCACCCTGTATAAGCCATAATTATTGGCGTGCTCTCTGTGTTTCATCATGGGACCCCGCCTTATGCACCTGATACTCATAAATTGATAAATTCATATGATACGGAGATACACGGTTTTATTTCATGTGTAAATATGCATCGATACAAATACAAACAAATTTATCAAAAAAAAATTGATTTTCTTGCGGTTTTATCATACATAGGTTAGGTTCAGTTTGTGGCAACATAGATATTGTTTATTTTAATCGCGCAGATAAAGTTGTAGGAAAGGTATCAGATATCAAAACCAAAACTATAAATTTTGTCTGGCAAGACCTGTTAGGATGTCAGACGAATTACTCGTATAAATCTAAAGCCTTCACGTGTTGTCGTTTGTCGAATTCTAAGCATCATGGTAATCTTCAGGAGGTAGCCTGAATTCATAGATGAAAAGGTTGTTTTTATCCCGTCCTTAAGCTCTTCGCCAGGTGTTCCGTAAATAAACACACTAGGACTTTTATTAACTTCACAAAGCTTTCAGTGTAGTTCACTACGAACGTCCTCTTTGAAATTAGGGACTTTCTGTCGAATTTTCAGCTGGATAATGTCTTATAAAGCCGTCGATTTCTACGTAATTGTCCATTGAAAAATCCTACACAATAAAATATTTTCCAATAATCTCTTATGCAGATTTCACACATCATTTGCGTTTCCATCTTCTATTATATGGTGTTGCATCAGATGGAGCATGTAAGAAGAGCTTTCCTTTCAATTGTAGTTCTTTGAAGATGTCAAAGGCGGAAAATGGTTGGATATCCATATTATTAGGGATGTATTTCGATATTGAAGATTTTTCAATGAAGATGGCATCAAATTATAGGAATATCCTTTCGTTGGTTCATTTTTTTTAGAATTGTTGGAGGAAAAATGTTTGTAACCTCTCCTTTGAAGTTTTCTTAGCGCACCTTTTGAAATATATAAAACCCAAAAATACAGGATGTCGGAAATTCGATGCAAACTGAAAGCATCTCGGGAACTACATAGGCGTAAACTTTGCTTCCGTCGTTTTTTTTTCCGAAATTCCAGGCTTTATTGTAAGAAAAAACTGGTTATACATTTATGCTTCAAAATATAGTCCATCAACCTTCAATTCTGCCTCACCATAGGTATTTGAGAGCATTCGATGAGCCTCAGCCGCAAATTGAAACATGAAATCAAAACCTCCCGCACATTACGATAATTTGGCCCGTTAGTTGACATGTTTCATCGAGAATAACTTTATGATGCAGCCACAAATCGACTAATATTTCGATGGCGTTATGTTAACAAATACCTAAGCTTATTGTATGACAACTACGATCTATTTATTTCGACTACCGCTCACCGCTACAGCCATCTATTGCAAAACGGCGGAAGCAAAGTTGTACACCCAATATAAGAAAAAAAAAATAAAAAAAAAGGACCACCGATCTTTTTTTTTCGAAATGGGGACACCCTGTACATCAATAAGTAAGGCTTAAATTGACCAATAAAATAAACGAGCGCTCAAAAATATTCTTGGAAACTTAATGAAAGAAATGTTTTGTTTATTTCAATTATGCCAGTGCTTCATGTTGTCAGTCTCAAACTGGTTCAGAATCGGTCCAACGAAGCAGATATTTCAATTCCTATTTTTGAATTAACGGTTAAGATCAAATTCTATGATGCGGTCACAACATGTACTTCTCGGAATAATCCTTTTTTGATTCGTATAGATGAGGACTTCAGGACTGGAAACGTGTAATAATTTGTAATCCGAGAACAATAGGCAGTTGAACAAATCGAAATTTACGGGTCAGTTGAAATGCAACCGACGTTCATGCATGGGCTATAAACTTATAGTAGCTATAATTTACTACCAAATGCTTGTTTGGCAGGTACTCAGGTAAACTGCTACTTGAGCAAATAGAACGCAAGCGAAAGGTTTACATTCCGCTTCAATTTCAATCAACCAAAGATGTTTTGTTGATAAACAATTCGGTACGTTACGTATGTTATGGTTGCTGATACGAGGTATCAGCCAATTTATTAATGGCTAATAAGTTATTCATGATTCACACCACATTTAGCTCCACACGTTACCGTCTCATCGGAAATCGAAGAGAATCTATTCAACTCTAGAAAATAACGATTCAGATGTAAAGTTTTTTATTTGAAAAAACACTGCAAATTCAGACTAATAATATACAGGGTGATTCACCTCGTTGGTCTATTAGACCGTTCTGGTATTCTTTCAGTTGTACAAAAGATAGAATGTTCTGGTTTGCTCTAGACAAAATAATTTGATTTTTCAGTTCATAGTTAACTCGAATGAATTGCTTAGGTAATAATTAAAAAAACCAGGAATGTTATTGAAAAATTAACTCTGTGACATGAGGAGAATTGGCTTTGTAGTATATCTGTGTTTGTATGAAATACAAAAGATTCCTCTTTCCTGAAAAAAACCATAAATAAGCAATCCTTATAAAAGTATCGAGTGTACTTTGGAAAAAAGTTAATGGATGTTTATTAATGATGTGTCTCTGGAAGTATTGTACAAAAAGTGCGAATAATTAAATTAACGAACTATAAATATATCAAATTCATAACACAAATAACATGAAAAAACAACTCACCTCAGATTCGACGCATATCGAAGAAAATTGAGGATTTCTTTACATTGTTACACGTTAAAAACTTTGTACTTTGGTACCTTGAACTTTTTCTGTAAGATAGGCCAACCTTGAATTAATTAACGATGCATATTTTGGAATCAGCGCTCGAAACACTATAAGAAATAGTAGTCTAAGTATCTTGGAGTAGGATCTATAATTCACTGCAAATTCAGACTAATAATATACAGGGTGATTCACCTCGTTGGTCTATTAGACCTTTATGGAAAACTAATCATGAGATTGTGCTGAAAATTTGCATGTTCGTGTTTTTGACAATTCTCTTCCTCCCTAAAATATTTTCAGATCTCTACAACTTCCGGTTATACTGGAAACAGACTAGTACTTGTCATGTGAAATTGTCATTAAAAAAGCTATCTAATGATGCAGTAATATACTTGGTGTGCCATTTGAAATAAGGAAGTAGTACTCTGTTTTCCGTATAACCGGAAGTTGCAGATATCTGAAAATATTTTTGGAAGAAAGGTCATCGACAATAATCCCAACATGCAAATTTTCAGCACAAATTTATGATTAGTTTTCCATAAAAGTCCAATAGGCCATCGCGGTGAAGCAGCCTGTATATATGGAAATTAACCAACGTGCTGATATCGTTTTAATAAGAGAATATCTGTTCCCAATTTTTGGAATTTGACTCTAATTTTTTTTTCAAAATTAATAGATCATTTTTTAGCTTAGGGGATCAATGCTGTATACCATCTGATCGTAACTTAGTGGGTGTTAAAACCATTTTCTATTGATTTTTTTAATGAAGTCAAGTTTTCTTCTGGATATAACATGTTAACTTCATTCGAATATTAGGAATATTAGACTAATATCGTTGAACCAAATATAAAATTGGATATTTCTGGAGAAGAATGAACTCCCAATAGTTTCGGTTTTATGAATATTTATTGCTAGAGTGCTAGCGTTTTTGAGCCGGAATTGGTCTCTAATGATAAGGTTCGACTCACTGATGACAAATTTATGGTCTTATCAAGAATGCCCGTCCGGTCGTAAACATGATAAATCTCGGAAGAGAAAACTTAGAAACTCGAAATTTTCAGGGTAGGTTCGGATCTGGAATGTTACGTCTTGAATCTGATGAACATAATTTGATTTGGGGTTTCGTAAATATGACCGTTTAAAATTTGGTTCTCCTGATAAATCAAAATTTCAAAATCGATCGAGATGAAAATTTGTATTTTGATGTTAAATAACAATTGGGGATTTACCGCTTGGCTTGATATTCAAGCTACTTGACTTGATATTCAAGTTATTTGGCTTGAGCTTGACTTGAAATCAACTCAAGTTCAAGTCAAGTAGTAGTTTATCAATTTTGAGTCACGTGCTTAATATATAAATACTTGACTTGACATTGAAAAACTACTAATTGACTTGAACTCGAGTTACTTTCAAGTAAAGCTCAAGCCAAGTAGCTTGCATATAAAACCAAGCCGTGAACCCCTAATAACAATTACAAGCTTCATAATATAATAATATAAACGTAATCACAAAAAATTCAAGAAGATTAATAATTGAAAGAAATTATCAAAATTTCCGTGAATACAAAACCGATGGAGTCGAGATTTTGGGTGTTGATATAAAATAACGAAAATGTTTCAATTATTTAAAATAGAAAGAATAATAATCCGCAGTGTAAAACTGGCAGTGTTCTTGTGTTGTTTTAGTTACCAACCAATATCGAATGATACTATTCGTCATGAAAATATTTCAAGATGAAATCGTCACTCTTAAATAATCAGATTGTTCACCAACAACAAGTTTTATAATTGTATAATGGATGTATGGCAATGAACCATTTGTTTATTGATTCGTCCATCAACTCACTCATGTCTTATTTGGCTTCTTGTCATACAGCAATCACATGTTGAAATTCATTTCAGTCAATTGAGTATGTAATTGAAGCTCCACTGGAGAAATAAATTCTCGCTGATGAGTTTGTTTAAGGGTCATTATTCTAATCTTTTTCAAAATACAAAATTAAACGTTTGTGGTTTATGATGTAAATATGTACGTATTCTATCTCGTCAATCTATCCATTACTCGTGGAATTATTTTGGAGCGTTTTACAATGGAATTTTTATCACTGCAAAGCTTTACTCTTAATAGTTTGTGGGTTCTTACGTTTGGTTATCGGTCTACTCGAGTGAATTACCGTTCTTTTAACCTATTTCTTTGACTTTACCTCATGCCTTTCTCGTGCCCATTTTTGTGGCTGAATTTTTGACGCTAGCAATGAGATAATTGCCATTTATCTCAAGTCATTTCTGAGGTTGAGTTCTGGTTTAGAGAAATTACCATTACATTGTATTAATACAATGATTTGTAAACGTTTAATGTCCAAGACGTTAACTATGTATAATTCTGTGGTGGTTTACAAAGGCAGTTAGGTCCAGATATAGGCACGAAAAAGAAAGTGTAAAAAAAGGTTTCTGTTTCTTACATATTATATATGATTTCTATGGAGCTGAGGGGAAATAAAATAACTGAACAGGCGATTAATTGTCCCCGGTCTACCATATTAAAACATTTTTTTTTTTTGGCAAAATTCGATTTTATTATTCAACATTAGCTTGTAAAGCTAATGTTTATTTTTGATATTATATTTTGAACACTGTTTTTTTTTATTGGTTTTTTAATATTATGTAAAGTGGTTTGTCCGTACCTATAAATAAATAAATAAACATGGTTGCCTTCGAGGGCGATACAGCGATTATAGCGATCTTCCGACTTGTCGATAACATTTTTGTAGTACGATTTGTCTTCCGCTTCAAAATAGGCCTCAGTTTCGGAGATTACTTCTTCATTGGTGCTAAATTTCTCTCCAGCGAGCATTCTTTTGAGGTCTGAGAACAGGAAAAAGTCGCTGGGGGCCAGATCTGGCCAATACGGTGGATGCAGAAGCAATTCGAAGCCCAATACTTTCAATTT
Source organism: Harmonia axyridis (assembly GCF_914767665.1). NCBI lineage: Eukaryota > Metazoa > Arthropoda > Insecta > Coleoptera > Coccinellidae > Harmonia > Harmonia axyridis. The sequence goes on from NC_059508.1 coordinate 8,958,929, forward strand.
TGCCATTGTTTTCATTGATATGTGACACGACGCATTGTCTTGATGGAACAGCACCTTTTTTTTCAAATGGGGTCGATTTCATCCTTTAAAAGATCCAATAACGCTAAATAATAATCGCTGTTGATGGTCTGGCCATTTTGAAAGTTATCAATGAATATTATACCTTGCGCATTCCAGAATACTGATGCCATAACTTTGCCAGCTGACTGTTGTTTTTCCTCGCTTTGGATTCGATTCATCGTGTGCAGTCCACTTAGCTGACAGTCTATTGGAGTCAGAAGTGAAATGATGGAGCCATGTTTCATCCATTGTCACATATCGACTTAAAAATTCAGGTTTATTGTACTTAAACAGCTTCAAACACTGCTCAGAATCATTAACACGTTGTTGCTCTTGATCGATTGTGAGCTCGCGCGGCACCCATTTTGCACACAGTTTTCTCATGTACAAATATTCGTGAATGATTGATATACACGTTCAGATGATATCTTCACAATGTCTGCCATCTAGATCAACTTCACTTCACGGTCATACAAAATTATTTTGTGAACTTCTTTGATTTTTTCGCCGGTGACAGCCTCTTTTGGGCGTCCACTGAGTTAACCGTCTTCAGTGCTCATTTCACCACGTTTAAACTTAGCATACCAATCAATGATGGTTGATTTTCCTGGTGCAGACCCCGGAAACTCTACATCAAGCCAAGATTTTGCTTCAACTGTATTTTTTTCCTTCAAAAAGCAATATTTTATCAGCACACGATATTCTTTTTTTCCATCTTTTTTCAAATAATAAAAGTTGCTACACTCACAACGCAATATCTCACAAACTAATGGTCGGACTGCTGTCAAATTTTGACACATATCGTTGGAAGGTTGGTACTAAATAAAAATCATATGGATTTAATATAATACTAGCACCGCCATCTGTGCATCAGACCAGGGACTTTTCAATTGGCCTAATAAACTTCTGTTTTTTTACCATAAGTTTAATTCAAACATCGACTCAAATGTCATCGATCCTTGATTCTTTGTAGCATCCTTTGAACAGGAAGATATTTATACATCCGCCACAGCAAATACGCCCCATTTTATTGTCAATTATACTTCATTAATCTCGGGAACCTGTTATTTCCCGTCTACAAACCTAATTTTATTTGACATTTATTGCACGTTCCGAGGGACATTGTAATAAAAATTTAGAGTAAGATGTAACTACGAAAAAGGGAAATGAACTTCATTTTGGTTACATTGAATAACATCTTTGCTCAAGCAATTTAAGCCCTCCTGAATTGGGGTTGGTATTTTCGCTATGATATGGTAGAACGAAATGGCCAATATGTTTTGAGTAATATTCTACATCTTTCTGGATTGCATCCTCCTGGTAATTTCTCCCCTTGTTTCATTTTATAGCATTGAGGGGATGTAGGCAAACTGAGGGTGAGCAGAAAAATCTACCTATTCTCGAGAACATTCTGACGCGAATTTCACAGAAATATTTATAATTTTTCATCGGTTTTTGCTTCATTTTGTTGTCTTAAGAACTTTTCCCAGTAATGTATTCATATATACATAATAATTTTATGCCACCACGTATAACACCATACTTTGTTAAAGAAGATTTGGTTTGAAATAAAGCTTAAATGACTTGATACATCTGAAAATATTGCAACAAAACTTTTTCTGTTCTTTTCATCAATTAGGTTATTGTTAAGTTCCGAATGAGTATAATAGACAGTTGAGCGATGAAAAGCATTTCGAGAATCTCTTTGAGTGAACCTTCATATCAAGATTTTAATCGCATAATTATACAGGGTGTTTCTGAATTGGAGTTCTAAAGGAAAATGAGAGATTCCTTGGATAATTTCAAGAAAAAAAAGTTGTTTTTAGATACAGTGTGTTTCTTGTTATCCTACTTTTTTTGTGATGATCATACAAGTTTATCGAAACTTCATTAACCTTCGCTACAGATTTGGTAAAAATTCATCACAACTCATTAACTGGATCTTTATAATAATTTGGATTTAAAGAAACCGAAAAGTGTAACACTGGACCAAAGTTTCTTTTTACATTTTTCTAAACTGCCAATGGTCCACCAAAAAAGTTCTGAAAGAAAGAAACGGGGAAACACCAACCTGTAGATTTGAATTCAAAATTTCAAAATTTAATTTCAAATTGGAATATCGATCAAATTTTATTGTGTAGGAAAGGAGCTATGAGAAAAAAACTTTAATTCAACTTAAACACCTTGTATCTCGAAAACAAAGGCATATGTTTATAAGATTTTTTTTCTCTGAATGATCCGAGGAGTCTGTCATTTTCGTTTGAACCTCCAATTCAGGAACACCCTGTGTGTGAAATTTGAAAGTGAATATGAAATATCTCTTTCGATTGGCTTTCCGTTTTGAAATAGAGATTTTTTATCATTGATGAAGTATAGAAAGTTGTTTTGTTCTTTTGAAAATTATCGTGGAAACATGCCTTCAATTAGAGAAAATTGTTCTATTTATCCGGAGAAAATTACGGCAATGAGATCATGTGTAAACAGGATCCATGATCTTATGTCAACGCACTTAAAATGGAACATTCGTCTCATACTATCGACGTGTAGGTAAATATTTTCTGATAACAGACAACGATGTTATCTATACAAATCTAAGCATCAATTAAAATTGGCGATCTCTCATTAAGTTACGCTTATCTCGAAATAATCGTAAACTTAATCTTCTTTTGGGAGGATGCTGAAATCTTGCTTGAAATACATGTTATAAGGAGAAGGAGAGCTTTTCAATTTGACGAAAATGAACTAATAAAGGGTGTTTTTTTAGAGCTATAGAACTTTAAATTGCAATAAAACAACGATGGATTATTCGATTGACATGAATTTTATTTATCCGCAAGATAATCTTGTGGCATTACATTTTAAATATGATTTCTGGCATATGACCGCCACGGCTGGCTCGGATGTAGTCCAATCTGGACGTCCAATTTTCGATGACTTTTTCCAACATTTGTGGCCGTATATCGGCAATAACACGGCGAATGTTGTCTTCCAAATGGTCAAGGGTTTGTGGCTTATCCGCATAGACCAATGACTTTACATAGCCCCACAGAAAGTAGTCTAGCGGTGTTGAATCACAAGATCTTGGAGGCCAATTCACAGGTCCAAAACGTGAAATTAGGCGGTCACCAAATGTTTCTCTCAATAAATCGATTGTGGCACGAGCTGTGTGACATGTTGCGCCGTCTTGTTGGAACCACAGATCCTGGATATTATGGTTGTTCAATTCAGGAATGAAAAGTTAGTAATCATGGCTCTATACCGATCACCATTGACTGTAACGTTCTGGCCATCGTCGTTTTTGAAGAAGTACGGAAGAATGATTCCACCAGCCCATAAAGCGCACCAAACAGTCAGTTTTTCTGGATGTAACGGTGTTTCGACATACACTTGAGGATTAGCTTCACTGAACCAGAAGTGTGCTTCATCGCTAAACAAAATAAAATGGACGTAGTGCGCGATATGTATTCCGCAAAGAACCATTATTTTCGAAATAAAATTCCACTATTTGCAAGCGTTGTTTAGGCGTGAGTCTATTCATGATGAATTGCCAAACCAAACTGAGAATAAATCATTTGACAGCTGTTAAATCGGTCGTCATCTTGAACAGTAATGCCAACTTAAAGTTATATACCTCGAAAAAAAAACACCCGTTATAATGAAAAGATATCTTTTCATCAAATCGCGTTTGAAAAACACTCCATTTCCTTAAAGAGATAGCAGGAGTTGAACATGGTTTAATATTCGAAAATCCGAATTCGAATTATTCATATATGGAAGTGAATCATTGGTATGCATGGATTTGCATTGGAATTCATTGCATGATTGTTGGGTTCATTATTATAAATAGAATTAAGTCTGAAATGTGCTCAATAAATTTCCGAAAACATATTCAATTTATCTGACGGTGAATAAATATGTGTGGAAGTACCTCCTACTAATTTAACAATCAAATATAAACACTGTTCCTCTATTGGAATATACAATTTGGTTCAATTATTAATCGTGCAGTATCAATATTGCTATCAATTTTGGGTAAACTGCAGGTTTGACCTCTATTAACCTCATTGAGAAAATATGAACGCTAATATCAGCTATACGATTCAATTATATTATCTGAATTCTATCATTTTGTTTCGTTAGCTAATAGCTGGAAAAGTTTTAAAGAAATGAAGATTTTTCGACAAAAATGTCACTTCAGGAAAATTATTTCCAGTCGAGTACATAAAATGCGAGATGAAGTTGCATTAGATATTCAAGAACCATGATATCCACCGCAGGTAATTTTTTTCTAGTTGTTATCTTTTATATTCCAAAAATAATAATGAGAAAAAATTGCCTTAGTCTCATTTCTAGCTGTTCTGTTATAAAAACTAACGTTGTTTCTTTCACCCAATATTCCAGCATAATACGAAATCCTTGACTCGAGTTTCGTGATCGAATTAAATTTCGTTGCCTTGGTGACAAATGAAAGAATTTAGGAAAGTAAATAAAGCCATTCCTATAGGAACTTTCAGTGGGGAATTTTCTTTTTCAATTTTATGTTATAATTGTTCTTGTATTCTTTCAGTTGTACAAAAGACAGAATGTTCTGGTTTGCTCTAGACAAAATAATTTGATTTTTCAGTTCATAGTTAACTCGAATGAATCGCTTAGGTAATAAGCAGAAAAAAACCAGAAATGTTATTGAAAAATTAACTCTGTGACATGAGGAGAATTGGCTTTGTAGTATATCTGTGTTTGTATGAAATACAAAAGATTCCTCTTTCCTGAAAAAAACCATAAATAAGCAATCCTTATAAAAGTATCGAGTGTACTCTGGAAAAAAATTAATGGATGTTTATTAATGATGTCTCTCTGGAAGTATTGTACAAAAAGTGCGAATAATTAAATTAACGAACTATAAATATATCAAATTCATAACACAAATAACATGCAAAAACAACTCACCTCAGATTCGACGCATATCGAAGAAAATTGAGGATTTCTTTACATTGTTACACGTTAAAAACTTTGTACTTTGGCACCTTGAACTTTTTCTGTAAGATAGGCCAACCTTGAATTACTTAACGATGCATATTTTGGAATCAGCGCTCGAAACACTATAAGAAATAGTAGTCTAAGTATCTTGAAGTAGGATCTAGAAACTATAATTTCAAATTAATGGAAACAGTATTCGAAAACTTGAAAATTTCAGGAGCTCAAACATTTCAAGAGTCTATATTAACTAGTGGCGAACAAATATAAAGAGATTTGTTTGATTGGCATCATCAAATTAAATTTGAATATTTTTTCCCTGAGATGAATCAACCAATGGAGTCTCGAAGAGTGATCAACTCGAATTGCAAGTTAATGAATGTTTTACATCTAATCGAACTATATAGCTTAAAGTTTCCGAGAAGGGTAAACTTGAAGTTGGAAATTTCTTGCGAATATAACATGATGCGTTCTTTTCCCTCCAAGAAGCTTAAACAAACTTTCTTGGAGAGCACATTTAGAAAACGATGAGGGCACCTTCATATTTTCAATTTACCGAATTGTCTCGTCCCAAATAGAAGAATTTTGTAGAGAAGAAAAATTATGGATTGCCTGTAATAAGAACACAGGAAGCTCCAATGAAGGAACTTGTTGAATAGTTACACACCATAAAACCCAAGATTCTTTTTAATGATGGCATTCGAATGACGTGTATCTATTTCGTGACACACATATTGGCGCCAAATGTTATTCATTCTGCGGAAACGTCAAAAAAATGGTGGATTATCAGAACGCGTAGATATGAGAGAACGTATGTGGGTGGTCGGAACTTAAGTTTGAAAACCAAAGCGTTAATTTATTCATTGTTCATTCATGCGCCTTTGAAATTTGACAGCGATCTTTGTTTCGAAAAATTCATAAGCCTGAATTTTTGAGTTAAAACTTTTCTTATGAAATTCCTTATTATTCGTTAGAATTTCATCTTAAGCGCGTTTATGTGTGAAATAATATAAAAAAGTATGCAGTTTTCTTGAATTTTACTACGGTATAATAGAATTCTTTCTTTCTTTAAGGCCGAAATATAATGCTAATAATGATTTTTTTCTAAACAGTATTAGAACCAGAATAAGATATTCATCTCAATATACGGTGTGTTCAGCCCCCAATTGTATTTATTAGCAGTGATAAGAAACTATAGATTTGTTGGATTTTTTTGCCAGAAATTCATAAATTCATGAGTTTTTTTTTTACAAATCGAGTCATATCATGATGTCATAGCAGACAAGTGTCAATATCACCAATGAGAACAATCCAGTTACGTGAAAATAGAATTGAAAAACATTTTCACTTGATAAAATTGAAATAGGGAGTCATCTCCCAGATATCTGAAGCCAATAGATTTTTTGCGCTTTGAAGTCTTGAAATCAGTTCAGTTAAGAGTGTCTAGAAGAAGGACACAGCAGAGCGTTAATCATGAAACTCTCTGGCATTATCTTATCGTGTTTTTACATTAATTTACTGCGTTATGGGAGATTCTGAATGACATCAGTTGTCGGGGACTTCACTTTGGCCAAGCAGTTAAAAGCTGTACGATTCCTTGAAACCGTGATAGCGAAACATTTCTCTGATAGTGAGATGGTTAGTCTCGTTTCAAATACATCCGTAAACAAGTGCTTGGGTGCTTGAATAGTGATAATTGACGTTATATTTGGATTCGCTCATTTTGGATAACGATTCTCTTTTATAAAATTCATTTGACTGTGATAAAACCACTGTTGGTGAATCGTGATAAAAATGATGTGATTTAGTTTTAGAAAAAGTGAGTGGATTCGAGTTTATGTTATTGAACTCAATAATTTAGTTTCTTTGGTACGTAGTCTTTCAAGCAAAATTTTATCCTCCTGGTACTAAGATAGTTGATTTAATGAAATTCGTTCAGAAATACATACACTGTATCCGTAAAGTATGGAACCAATTCATTTTTAGCTAAATATACCATTTTAAGGAATAATTTTGGAACACGTCGATTTTTGATTTCAATTTACCGTATTTTAAAATAATAATCTAATATACAGGGTGAATTACTTTCGAGTAATGACGTCACCGTCATTTTTTTTTTAAATAGAACACCCCTATTTCGTTTCAATTTTCCGATTACTCTAGCTGAGCTGATTCCAAAAATGTATCACATGTTGATTCCATTTGGTACAGGGTGTACAAAAATACAGAAATAAATAGTTTTGTGTGCTCATAAAGTGACGCATAACATTCTTCATTAGTTAAATTAGCAATATTATCAAAAATACTTATTGCCTAACAGCAATAAACAAATAATGACATTTCACAAAAAAACTAGACGACTATGTTTTTTGAATTGATAAGAAATAATTTTTTTCATATTCTGCCTGCTAGACCACAATTGCCAAACATGTTTGGGAACAGCTCATTTCTATTAATCTAAAAATGTAACAAACTACAGGGTGTTACATTCAAACCAATTGCCGCTAGACAATAAGTATTTTTGATAATATTGTTAATTTAACTAATAAAGAATGTTACGCGCTACTTTATGAGCACACACAACTAAGAACATAACTGATGTAGGGACAAACACACCGTTTTTTGGAGTGTAGGGCCTTCGCCAATATACATACCTACTTTTTTTTTGTGACTTTGAGTAATTTTCAGTGATTGTTTCAGTTGTTGTTGAACTTGAAGTGAATATTTTTCCTAAGAAGAATACCTTTTGTGCAAAATTGAATTGTTTCGCTAATATTATCCCTGACATGTATAGTTTTTACTCTAATACTACCCTTTCACTCAAAATGTTGAATACAAATATAAAGTTCAATGAACTTTTTCACCAAATTATTATAAGAAAAATCAACCTTTTCATATGAGGAGGTTCGGAAGTTGATTTTCAGTATCTTCGAAATCTATCGTGCAAAAAAATTATATGCCCAGAATTTTTAGTTCATTTTTGTTCAGTGTTGACTCAAAAATTTTAAAAATTAGTCAATTATTCAGATCTCTTGTTAAATCGATAATATTCCTCATAATTGTTCATGCAAGTTCAGGTAATCAGTGACATAAAAGGACATAATGGAACATGGAGTAAAATTCGCTGTTTTTGATTATAGGAAATCATAATTTTCATTCTTGTTCTTAGCCCCAAATTGTATTCTATAATACTGATTCATTAATTTTCCCATATTGAATATTGAAGCACATTCAACAGATAATATTTCATAAAAATAACAGAAAAAACATGGAATAGTTATTTATAATACAAGTGCAGAAGGCATTGATATTCTTCCACGAGTTCAAAATTCAAAAACGAGCCACGAAGTGGCGAGTTTTTGAATGAACGAGTGGCAGAATGAGCTTTCTATACGAGTACTATACATTATTTTCTCTAATTCATTGCATTTTTATTGAAATTAATGAAATATTTCCATAAATATCATTTAGTCATTTTTGCATTGAAAAATGTTGGTTGACAGAACTGATTTCCTTAAGGCAAATTGATGGATTGACAGATAAAGCCGTGGCGGAAAGTTCGGAGTACCAACGTATAATAATAAAATATGACCATGAAAACTGTGCGTTTCTGATATATTCTCGCACGATTTTGTTCTACAACATGTGGAAGAATGAACAGAATAACCACAGAATTAGAGAAACAATTTGAACTGCTTGCAACATGAGATTTTCGTCTTTGCACAAAAATTGACATGCCATTGAATATAATCCAAGAAATTCATTAATAATAAATATGTAATCAATAAATAGAATTCCATAACAAAACTCGGTTTTTCTTTCCCAAATATCTGTGTATTACTTGAAATAATTACAAAAATTGTAGATATTCGAACACGTAGCACTGAACAAGTTACGTGAATTTGCTGAATTGTCATAAATCGAATATTGATCCGAATAAAAATGCAGCGTATTTCACGCATTCCACATTTTTGTGTATAGAATTTAGTGGTGTCGAATTTCAGCAATAAATGTGCATAGTCATAAATTACACAGTTCGTTACTTTTGTTAAGTACGTCGTCTCTGTTGTGGTGTCCAACCCCAAACTTGAGTAATCTATGCCGACCAGAGAGGTACCTGAGGGTATTGCATCCCCCCCACTTCGTGCTCTATGTCGGGGTACTACTGCATTTTTTGTGTACGAATTTAGCAGATGCCGGATGGTGTAGTTTGTGACTGTTCGAATTTTTCTTGTTGCAGAACTCTGCGTCAACAGGTGGAAACGACGATATTTAGTTAGTCATTTTGTGGATTTGTTGTTTTAAACATGCGGATGTGGACTAACCAAGTGGAAGCCAGTGTTGTGCCATATATTGTAGTCTTCCTTGCACTACACGTATTGGTGGATGGCCATTTCACACACCAATGGGCAGTTCATGTAGAGGGTGGCAAACAAGTGGCTGATAATGTTGCCAGAGACCATGGATTTATCAACAGAGGAGAGGTAAGTTCGAAAATTATATTTTCCATTGGTACGCCACTGAATTTTTTTACTACGACTCCATTTGATATCTTTTATTCCGAATTTACTTATTCAGTAAATCGTTGCTCAAGATCGAATACGTTATGAACTAATAATCTCAATTAACAAGCATTTAACGCGAATTCATGTCAACTATTCTACTTTATCTGTTGTGATAAAGTTTCAAGGCAAGGGTTAAGTAAATTAAGTTATTTTGATAATTATTTGGGAATCGAGTCCAGTTGAGCTCTAGTAAGTGTTTGTTTCTCAATGTCAACCTCAGACTTTCGAGAATTTGTGAAAGATTGTGTAAGGCCCAATGAATCGAAAGTCTTTTTGAAACATATACACTCTTCCATTGCTTATAAAGTACTCTCAATAGGCTTCGTCTTCAACTCTCCTCAAATAGGGTAAATGCACTGTTTAGCCGACCGGCACTGGTTCTCGACCATTCCGTGATTTGAGATAAAATAATAATAAAAATATATCATGTAGTGCAAAATATTTTCGCGGTACGTGTTCTCGACCATTCTACCCTTTCAAGATAGTTTGCATAGTTGTGGTATAGGTCAAAGTTTTCGCGCTAAAAATAAGTTTATAATCGTCTATCATAGAAAAGGGTTCTTTCTCGTCCTCTCTTAGAAAAGTGCTTTCAGATATATGACCAGAAAAAAGTAATTATTTCTTATTTTAAATGAATTATGTGTGTATATTTCGTTCCATATCAACTATAAGATATATTTTCGAGTGTATTTCAATCAAAAAGCAAATAAATGTATATTTTTTTGTTCAATATTCTGCGGTCGCGAACTGGTATTGGAAAATTTGTATCTTTTATTTCTCGACCAAAGTGGTCGAGAACTAATATGTTACTTCAATAATTGTTTATTTCAACCGATATATTTCTGTTGGATCATTTTCGTTTTTTTTTTCGATACCCTGATTCATTTATATATCAACTTTCTGAATATTAGTTTGCGACAACCGAATTAACGTTGAAACATTTATTTCTACCCTTTATTTATTCGCGGTCGAGAACCAATTCGATTTTACTTAATTCTCGACCACTGGTGGTCGGTGTTTTATATTTTATTTACTCATTAGTTTCTGAATAGATATTAAGAGCAAAATAACCAAATAATGTTGTATGAGTTGCTATTTTGAAATATTTATAGAAAGTGGAAACTTTTGCAAAATAATTTTTTTTTACATTACGAGTGTTTCTTACTTGATTACCTCATCTGAAACCCATCTGAGTGATAGGTAGTGATGTCGATGGTACGGTACGAAAGTAAGTACTAATCACTCATCTCGCTCTAAAGTTTTTTATGAAATTTTTAAGTGGAGCGGCCACTATTATTAGTGGTCGAAAACTAACACAAAAATGGTCGAGAACTCTGCGGCGTGGTCGAGAACCGAAAGTTATTGAGATTTTCTATATGTTTTCACATTTCAAAGGTTAAATGCGGAAAGAACGCTTAAAATTATATGACAAATCATTTAAAACTCGCCAAAGAATCGATAAACACCAACACCATTAAAATTTGATAAGTTTATGTGTAAAAAAATTGTGCTCGAAATCGATGTTTCTGTTAACTGGTCGAGAACCAGTGCATTTACCCTACACTTTTCTATTGCTTATAAAGTACTCTCAATAGGCTTCGTCTTCAACTCTCCTCAAATACGTATTGACAGTTTCGAAATTGGTTCAGGTATTGGATTAGCTTTTCCTTGTCTATTCTTTCAAAATTTCTACTCCTTATGTTGTCTAATCTTTCAGCCACCCACCTAATAACCAAAATTACTTCTTCTAGTTTGTCGGTTATTTAAAAATACTTCAAGTCCCCTATAATCCGGTAGGAAGACGTTTGGCGCCATGAGATGTATGGACGAGATAATTCGAATTCTTTGGTCGCTTGTTATTTAATCTTAACATACAGGGCGATGAAAATAAAACTCAACTTTACTGTCAAATTAAACTTTTGATGCATAATTTTATCCCTACTCAACACGTATTAACAGATGCGTGAATTTTAAGATAATTCCTCAGTCCGTGTAGAATTCGAATTTCTGAGCTATGGATTCAGGTAAATTTAGAAAACTTTTTTTTTTGGTTGTCCTTTAACAGTTATGAACCTTTACTTAGCTTCGTATCCTGGAGTAAAGAATGTTTTTATCACGAAAGTGACAATAGCTTTTGATGTGTTGTGTATGATCATAAATCTGTCGATTTGAGTTCGTATTGAAAGTTTGACAGTACCGTTTTCAATAATGAACAAAACAAAATCTCAACTCTTTTCAATTCTTGTTTCGTGCCTATTTTGGAGCCGAAGTTCGTAAGTTCTGGTGCCTATTTCAGGTCTAAAATTGATTTGAAAGGGTTTCACTGATTTTTGTTGGAATGTCAAGTCTGCTTGGAGTGACTTTACCAATATGAAAAAATTTACATATAGAATATAAAATTCAAATAAAATATTATCTAGAAGCTAGTTCGTCGGATTTTGAATCAAAAATAATATTGGAAAAGTCGTTCATCGAAAACATGACAAGTTGAAATGATTTTAATGCTGCAATGACACAATAAATTTTAATGAAATGTGCTATAATTGTTTTTATTTTGATTATCGTTACTATGACTATTTCGGACGATTGTAAATATCAACCCATGAAAAAGAAAATAAACCGTAATATGAAATTCTATCATTTTTAGACAGTTGAATGGTTGAAGAAATGAAAATTATTTGCTTGAGAAATATTTCATGTATTTCCATTAAGGAAAGATATTGGCCAGTCAGTCATACGTAATAAATTTTGGGAATTCACTTTACCTTCAATAATTTTCATGTGAATATAGACGATATTATATTAATCTGAAAAATTCACGAATGAATGAGTGAAATTTCTTCAATGTTTGCGACAAAAAAGAATAGGAATATAATAGAATACCTTTAAGAACAGGCACGAAAAAGGCATACTGAAGTAAAGTAAAGGGTAAAACAGTAAAATTAAGTAATTGAGTTTAGGAGAATTGAATAATATTGATCTGAAAAATTTATGAATGAATGAGTGAAATTTCTTTATTGCTTGCGACACAAGAGAATAGGAATAGAATAGAATACCCTTGAAAAAAGGCACGAGAAAGGCATAGATACTTCAATAAAGTAAAGGGTAAAACAGTACAATTAAGTGATTGAGTTGAGAAGAATTGAATGATATTGATCTGAAAAATTTATGAATGTATGAGTGAAATTTCTTTAATGCTTGCGACACAAAAGAATAGGAATACAATACCCTTGAAAATATACACGAAAAAAAGGGCAGTAAAGTAGAGGGTAAAACAGTAAAATTAAGTGATTGAGTTTAGAAGAATTGAACAAGGGTCAAATAGTAACATAAGTACATAAGTTTGTTTCGCGAAGAGGTACAGTGACATTGTGGGCAAATTTAGCCATGAGAAAGGGCCCGAAAAAAGGGCATCGTGTAAAAAGGAATTCGGAAACGTTATCAGAAACATCGGCATCGGGAAGTACGTTATACTGAACCTCCAGGTCTTCGAATTTTGAAGCGATAATTGATATTATCCGAACTAACTCGTTCCTCTTTTTCTGTGGATTTCTAATTATTTAACCAAATGTTTATCTTCCTTGCGTAACCCTATTCTCTGAAAATTATTCATTTCGAGATGAACCAACTAGACCGATGGCTTTACGTTTAAGTGTTAACCAAGTTTACCGTAATACCACAAATATTTATTCTGTAAAACGAACAAAATGTTCAAAGCGGTTTGGTGGAATTGTAATGAAGATTGCGAATGGTAGCGTTTAAATATTACGTCGATCAAAAAATAATCTTCAGTCATTTAATGAAGTATAATGTATTAGGAGCTTTGAGCCCCTTTTGAGACGTCAATTGTTTGCCCTAGTTATGTTTTCTATTCAACCAGAAATGAGGAAAAGGATTATGAATTGTTGCCTTCAGTTCTATTTTCGATTATTGGAACACAGGCTAAAATTATATATTTGGATCGAATGCGATTTTCAGAAACGATTGAATTTTATTACAAAATAATCACATTTGAATCATAAGCGAAGCCAAATAACAACTCAACCGGAGATTGCATTGTTTACATTTTGGATTATGGCAGCTTTTTGAGCCAAGATTTTTTAACCCCTCTGAAATGAAAGGAATCTTAAAATCTGAGTAAATTATTATGCCTCAATGATAGTCTAGGCACGAGATTACTATACAGGCCGTTCTTAAATTGGATGTACAAAGGAAAATGCAAGAATCCTTGGATCATTTTGAGAAAAAACAGCGTATAAAACGGGTTAGTAAAAGTTTTGTTTTCGATATTCAGGGTATTTCTTTTAGTCCAACTTATCCTATTAATCTGTAAATTTCGTTTCTACCTCTAATTTAGGAACACCCGCATAAATTTTGAAGAATCAAGGAAACAAACTTTGTGAATTCTTATCTCCAAAACTTGACTACAGTAAAATGACTAAATTCGAAACGTGCGTTGCTACGATTGTACTGAAAGCAATATGTTTTACCGCTAAGTTTTAACTGTTAACTTCAGAGATAACGAATTTTGTATCACTTTCCTCTGTTTATATACGGTGGCCCACATAAAAACTTCTAACCGAATTTAAAGTTGTGTGACTGACCCAAAATTTTGAAGATTTTGCAATTCGTTTTATTGGTAAATGAATGTCAATTAATGAAATGTTCGAATTCTCGAACGTCCATTTCTAAACCGTAATAACCTTCTGCAACTTTGAGGGTTTTAGTTGCTAACACTTTTTTCTAGCGAAGATTTTTTAGAGAAGTGTCTCAAACATAGAATAATATAGTAATTGACTTTATAAGCGTTACATCCATAAAGAAATGCGAAATTCATTCGTCATATCAGCAGGATGACCATATTTCAAGGAAGCTATGATAACGATATCAACGTTCTGGGTTGCATAAACAAAGTTATTTTTTTGTCATTTTGTTAGTCGACTTGTTTTAAGCCATAGTCCAACAAATGCCTCGCGTTCGAAAACGTCATAATTATCAAATTCCCTAAAAATGGATTCTGGGTTTACACTTCTAACACTAGGTGTAATTTCAAAATCTCAATACTGTCTTTCTGGACTTGTCACGGCCTGTAGAGAAATATTCTATAGGGTGTTTTTTTCGGAGGTATATAAATTTAAGTTGGCATTACTGTTCAAGATGGCGACGGATTTAACAGCTGTCATGTGATTTATTCTCAGTTTGGTTTGGCAATTCATTATGAATAGACTCACGCTTGAACAACGCTTGCAAATAGTGCAATTTCATTTCGAAAATAATGGTTCTGTGCGGAATACGTATCGCGCACTACGTTCATTTTATTTTGTTTAGCGATGAAGCGCACCTCTGGTTGAATGGCTACGTCAACAAACAAAACTGCTGCATTTGGAGTGAAGCTAATCCTCAAGTGTATGTCGAAACACCGTTACATCCAGAAAAACTGACTGTTCGGTGCACTTTATGGGCTGGTGGAATCATTGGTCCATACTTCTTCAAAAACGATCGATGGCCAGAACGTTACAGTCAATGGTGATCGGTATAGAGCCATGATTACTAACTTTTTCATTCCTGAATTGAACAACCATGATGTCCAGGAGCTGTGGTTCCAACAAGACGGCGCAACATGTCACACAGCTCGTGCCACAATCACAAACAAAGACACGTTTGGTGACCGCCTAATTTCACATTTTGGACCTGTGAATTGGCCTCCGAAATCTTGTGATTTAACACCGCTAGACTACTTTCTGTGAGGCTATGTAAAGTCATTGGTCTATGCGGATAAGCCACAAACCCTTGACCATTTGGAAGACAACATTGCCGATATACGGCCAAAAATGTTGGAAAAAGTCATCGAAAATTGGACGTCCAGATTGGACTACATCCGAGCCAGTCATGGCGGTCATATGCCAGAAATCATATTTGAAATGTAATGCCACAAGATTATCTTGCGGATAAATGAAATTCATGTCAATCGAATAATCCAACGTTGTTTTGTTGCAATTTAAAGTTCTATAGCTCTAAAAAAAACACCCTTTATTTAAATATTTTAGCTTTGTAGAGCGAAGTTTGGAACAGCCTGTATATAAAGTATTTGAGTTTTATAACGCCACGAATGCCCAGAATTAGGGAACAAGCAAAAAGGGCAAATTCCGGCTAATTTTTGTGCAAGACCTGGAATGCCGGAATTTAAAATACTTGACAATCTGATAAAAGAGTTTCAGAAAGGGAATCTCCCTCATTGAAACTTTATATAGATGTTGTATTCTGTAGAAAATTTAACAAACACAATACTAGCCGGCTGTATGAGTTTCACGTGGAACGAGGAAGTAAGGCGAAGATAAAAAAAGGCGTATTTTAAAATTGAGAAAGTTCTCCATTTCTTCCATTCATTGTTTACGATAAAGAGACTTTTTTGAATCTTTTGATCTTTGCAAAGCCGCGTCGCAGAGACCGCTTTGTTTCCGCAAAAAACACTGACGGGGCAACTTCGCTCATTCTGACACGGCCCGATAGAGTGGAAGATAAAGTGGAAGGTGTTTTAATTTTTGCTCTTTCGCTGCTGTGTCATTTGATTCCAATCTTTGCCCCGGGTCCTTTTCATGCATGGCGATGTAGATAGCGAGGATATGGCTTTTTTATTATCGACCCTCGTTCGGGCCATCGAAGTTTCTTTCTCGTGTGCTTTGATTGATATGTTAACCGGTGAAGATGTGCGGAAGCGTGCGCCTTCAAGCTGGCCCCCAAAAAGCGTTTTCTCGAATGAACTTTCGCAGTCGATAAATGTATCGAATGATAAATTGAATGGCGCATCGAACTCCACAATCGTATACAGGGTGAATAAAACATTAACTCACGAACTGTATGGAACGGTTACGTGGAATCTTTTTTTTTTTCGAATATCCGTTTCATTTCGATTTAGAGTTCCACGTCTTGGCTCGATATTCAATCTACTTGACTTGGCTTCACTTGGAATCAAGTCAACTTCAAGTCAAGTAGTAGTTTTTCAAGTAGTGAAGTATTTATGAATCAGGTACTTTTTTCATTTCGAATTAGAGATTCACGGCTCGACTTGATATTTGAGCTACTTGACTTGGCTTGACTTGAAATCAAGTCAAGTAGTAGTTTCTCAATGTCAAGTCAAGTATTTATGAATCAAATACTTGAAACTTTTTGCATTCCGAAAAAGAGATTCACGGCTTGACTTGGTATATAAGTTACTTGAATTGGCTTGACATGAAATCAAGTCAAGTAGCATTTTTTCAAGTCGAGTATTTATGTTACCAAGTACTTACTTGAAGAATCAAGCTACTTGGTTCTTTCTCGTGTGCTTTGATTGATATCTCCGGTGAAGATGTGCGGAAGCGTGCGCCTTCAATCTGGCCCCCAAAAAGCGTTTTCTCGAGCGAACTTTCGCAGTCGATAAATGTATCGAATGATAAATTGAATGGCGCATCGAACTCCACAATCGTATACAGGGTGAATAAAACATTAACTCACGAAATGTACGGAACGGTTACGTGGAATCTTTTTTTTCTAATGTCCGTTTCATTTCGATTTAGAGTTCCACGTCTTGGCTCGATATTCAATCTACTTGACTTGGCTTCACTTGGAATCAAGTCAACTTCAAGTCAAGTAGTAGTTTTTCAAGTAGTGAAGTATTTATGAATCAGGTACTTTTTTCATTTCGAATTAGAGATACACGGCTCGACTTGATATTCGAGCTACTTGACTTGGCTTGACTTGAAATCAAGTCAAGTAGTAGTTTCTCAATGTCAAGTCGAGTATTTATGAATCAAATACTTGAAACTTTTTGCATTCCGAAAAAGAAATTCACGGCTTGACTTGGTATGTAAGTTACTTGAATTGGCTTGACTTGAAATCAAGTCAAGTAGCATTTTGTCAATTTCGAGTCGAGTATTTATGTTATCAAGTACTTACTTGAAGAATCAAGCTACTTGTTTCTTTCTCGTGTGCTTTGTTTGATATCTCCGGTAAAGATGTGCGGAAGCGTGCGCCTTCAAGCTGGCCCCCAAAAAGCGTTTTCTCGAACGAACTTTTGCAGTCGATAAATGTATCGAATGATAAATTGAATGGCGCATCGAACTCCACAATCGTATACAGGGTGAATAAAACATTAACTCACGAACTGTACGGAACGGTTACGTGGAATCTTTTTTCTTCGAATATCAGTTTCAGTTCGAATCAGAGATTCACGGTTTTACTTGATATTCAATCTACTTGAATCGGCTTCACCTGAAATCAAGTCAAGTTCAAGTCAAGAAGTAGTTTTTCAATGCCGAGTCAAGTATTTATGAATCAAGTATTTGATAATTTTTCATTTCGAATTAGAGATTCACGGCTTGACTTGATTTTCAAGCTACTTTACTTGATATCAAGTCTAATTCAAGTTGATAGTAGTTTTTCAATCTCAATTCAAGTATTTATGAATCAAGTATTTGAAACTCTTTCATTTCGAATTAAAGATTTATGGCTTAACTTGATATTCAAGCTAATTGACTTGGCTCCACTTGAAATCATGTTCAAGTCAAGTAGTAGTTTTTCAATGTCAAGTATTTATCAACCAAGTACTTGAAAGATTAGCATTTCGAATTAGATATTCACGGCTTACTTGATATTAAAGTTTCTTGACTTGGCTTGACTTGAAATCAAGTCAAGTTCAAGTTAAATAGCATGTTTTCAAGTGAAGTATTTATATATCGAGTATTTTTGGAACAGTTAGAGTGGAAAATTGTATTTCAACAGGAGCTGAAGATGCTGGCGTGGATAAAAACTCTTTGGTCATTTCAGTCCAGTTTAGAAAAACGTTTTCGTGCTTCATTCACCATTCTTAAGTATATTTAGAATTGTCTGCACGTGGTTCAGTCACGAATTCGTCTATTTTATATCGCCAAGCCATTTCATTTGCTCGATTTGAAGGAGATTTCTCGAATAAAGTATAGATACTTTTGAAAATAATTATTTCGGCTAAGCGCCCACGAGCTTACAGAAATATATGCCGTGCGTATCAAGCTCAAGTAATATCAAGTAGCTTGATGTCAAGTCAAGCAATAAATATCTCAAATTAAGTCAAATTCAAGTATGTAATTAGTCACGAACTTGATTTTCAAGTCAAGTAGCTGGTTAAAATATCAAGATTATAAAAATGAATAGTTGCAAAAAATTGAATTTGCTTCAACCTGTAATAGCAATTAATAATTCTTGATAGTAATAGGATACAACCAACGCCATCTATCGAACGTTATTCAAAGGTCCCAAAATTAACATTTTCTTCTCGCTCAATTTCCTTTTGGTTGTGTTTTTCTCAATTTGTTTTTTAAACCTTTTTTTGTACTATGGTGGTTAAAAGAAGAAAAATCATTAAATTATTCAAGCCATTTTCCAATTTTTTTCGAATCTAACGCATATCAATATTATAATAAACGCTTGGAGTCGTTCAAGGAGGAATTCTTTCCATCTCAAATCTTGAATATTCCATAGCTGTAGTAGAATTTAAATTCTGAAAGTTTTCATATCAAAAATTTCTAACATCGAACTAATTATATTTTGTTCTCCCTCTTCTTTTCATTCAATATGTAAATATGAAAATGGTTTTCACTAGCAAATATTGTACTAGAGTTGATTATACATTCTGTTAATTTATTATTTGCCTTAATTGAAATATTGACTCCCGGACACTCAATGTTCATTATCTATAAACCCTGTCATATACATGAGGGTTTTCAATATTTTCAATGACCCTTATGACGAATATCCGCTTTTAACAATACGTAGAATTGAGCTCATCCTTCAATGGTAACGAAACAAGCTTCTGAATTGTGGTTGCATCAACATAAATCAGAGATTTTATGTTAACCTATATACCTAAACCGTTGGGCTGTCCTATTATTAATATTAATGAGACTTTATCAGATGCTTGGCCTGCTAATTTGATGATAATTTACATGCGTCTGCCGTATATAATGGCTTTCTTTTTGCGTTACGGTATTTCGGTACGTTTTTTTAAATAAAGTTGCATAATGCAGCCAACATAATTTTGTTGATAAGGTTTGGTTGATGAACATTCGAGTTTGGTCAGCTACAGAGCTATAAGTTGAAATACAATAAACAGTAAAATGTCTCGAAAATACTAAACCGCTTGGAATATAAACCCAAACTATGGAGATGGAAGGTGTATTTGGCAGGGGTCACTGACTGTCAAACTGACAATTCTATCCGGTTGAAACACCGCAATACTCAGAGAGGATTGGCTGTGAATGCCTCTCCAATTCAAATTCAAGCTGATCTAAAAATATACTGCTCAACAAGAGTTAGGGATATCGTATTCAATCGTTTTGAAAAGTATGTATTCTTCGAGAAAATCGTTGTAAAATCATTTGAAACTCAATAACACAATAACTTGAATCGATCCAATAAAAATCAGTATGAGACATTTCGTCAATCTGGTCGCCTTTTTTCTGACGTTTGGTTCTTTGCATTAGCTCCATGAATGTCCTTATTTTGAAATGGAGTCAGTTCATCGACGGCTTCGATTTGAAACGAGTTTTCTGAAAATGCCAAGACGTAAATTAACAAACACTGAGGCTAATAGGGCTATCGGAATGGCCTAACTCAGGTTGTTGTAGCGGAAAGGCTCCAAGTCAGCCAAAGTGTGATATCTCGACTTCGGAATAGGTTCAGGGAGACAGGTTCCGTGTTGGAAAGACCAAGGCTTGGTGGGCGACGAAAAACAACACCTGCTCAGGATCGTTTCATCACCATTTCGGCGAGAAGAAACCCTACACCTACGTGGAGAATGCTACGGAATACTCTCCAAAATGCAGATGGGATCCAAGTTTCCATCGAAACCATTACACGACGTTTGAGAGAGGTGAATCTAGGTTCTAGACGTCCATTAAGAGGAGTTCCATTAACACGTGACCATAAGCGCCAAAGACTGGAATGGGCAAGGTAACATATCAATTGTAACGATCATTGGCGTAGTGTCCTTTTCACTGATGAATCCAGATATGGACGATTCTCAGATTCTCGAACAATAGGGGTATAGACAATCCCACGCATAACCCGTAATCGTCGCTATGACCAAGAAGTTCATCCATCCCGAGGGGGTAGTGTTATGGTATGGGCCGGGATATGTTTCAACGGACGCACAGATCTACACATTCGTCCTGGGAATTTGACCGCCTTTCACTATAGGGAGCATGTCATTGACAATGTTGTGCCAAATTTTCACGCTGCTATTGGTGAAACTTATCAATTTCTAGACGATAACGCTAGACCGCACCGTGCAGCCATAGTTGAGAATGCGCGCGAGGAGCTTGGTATTCCACATTTACCAATACCTCCGCACTCACTAGATTTGAATTGCATAGAACATATGCTCCAAACAAGATTGGATAATCATCAACCTACCCCAGAATCCTTAAATGATCTGAGAGAGCTTCTGCCCCGTTTATAGAACCAAATTCCTCAAGGAATGTTCAATAACCTCGTGTGTAGTATGCAAATTTCGTTATTTTACTCGATTTTTCTTAACCACCCTCTAGTCTGTAGACCTACAGGCTAAAATTAATTTTATTTCCTGCAAATCACATTAATATGAATTTTCATCACAAAAATCTCATTTGAACTATATTTTTTTGCAATTTAAGTCAATATCCCTAATTCATGTGGAGCAGTTTATTTCGACATTGATTAACCATTTTTATATTTATAGCGAAAATAATATATCTGAATTTTTTGAATCAAAAAATTTATTGCTTACGGAATATGAGCAGCAGACGCTTTCAATTTTCTTAAATAAGTACTCAAGCGGATCCAGAAAATTTCATACCTCGTAAAAATTTTAATGGCTTTTACACTATGCGAGAATTGAGCTTCGCGTTTTATGCTTTCTCGATACTCAATTTTCCATTCGATGAAAACGAACATTAATGAATAGGCAGTGAAATAACCGGGATTCGTTATTTTCCCAAAATTATATGGCCCAATCGGCTCATGAAATAAATTGTTATTTTAATCGTTATTTCATTCTTTTTTGAACATTGGGGTATTCAGTGTGAATGAATTCAATTCGACAAATATTAAATAAGGATCATTCGTTCGATATTTTATGGAAACCATTATTCAGGTATTAGTAACTGAAGAAACTACAAAAAAAAAGTTTGGAATAAATAAACTAGAATTTAAATAAGCGAGAATTTTTTCGGCTTCAGATGACAATAACGCTACTGAGAATTTTTACTTCTTCCATTCCTCCATATTTGAGTTAAAAGTTGATGTTCATGAAGTTGCTCTTAGACATCGACAAATTTAATTTCATTTGGGTTGTTCATTGAGAGGAATTTTCAAAAAAAAGTTGTTGAGGCAACAGATGATTTCCGGTCTACCATAGTAAAACACATTTTTTTTATTATTCAACATAGTTGCCTTCGAGGGCGATACAGCGATTATAGCGATCTTCCAACTTCTCGTTAACATTTTTGTAGTACGATTTGTCTTTCGCTTCAAAATGGGCCTCAGTTTCGGCGATTACTTCTTCATTGGCGCTAAATTTCGAACATTCCTGTGAGGTCTGACAACAGGAAAAAGTCGCTTGGGGCCAGATCTGGCGAGTACGGTGGATGCAGAAGCAATTTGAAGCCCAATTCATGCAATTTTGCCATTGTTTTCATTGATTTATGACACGGCGCATAGTCTTGCTGAAACAGCACCCTTTTTTCTTCAAATGGAGCCGTTTTTCAACTATTTCATACTTTAAACGATCCAATTACGCTATATAATAATCGCTGTTGATGGTCTGGCCCTTTTGGAGGTAATCAATGAATATTATACCTTGCGCATCCCTGAATAGTGATGCCATAACCTTGTCAGCTGACTGTTGTGTTTTTCCTCGCTTTGGATTCGGTTCATTGTGTACAGTCCACTCAGCTGACTGTTGATTGGACTCCGGAGTGAAATGGTGGAGCCACTTTTCATCCATTTTCACATATCGACGCAAAAATTCAGGTTTATTGCAATTAAACGGCTTCAAACGCTGCTCAGAATCATTAACACGTTGTTGCTTTCGACCGATTGTGAGCTCGCGCGGCACCCATTTTGCACACAGCTTTCTCATGTACAAATATTCGTGAATGATATGATGTACACGTCCAGATGATATCTTCACAATGTCTGCTATCTCGATCAACTTCACTTTACGGTCTTTCAAAATTATTTTGCGAACTTTTTTAATTTTTTCGTCGGTGACAGCCTCTTTTGGGCGTCCACTGCGTTCGCCGTCTTCGGTGTACATTTCACCACGTTTAAACTCATCATACCAATCAATGATGGTTGATTTTCCCGGTGCAGACCCCAGAAACTCTTCATCAAGCCAAGATTTTGCTTCAACTGTATTTTTTTTCTTCAAAAAGCAGTATATCATCAGCACATGAAATTCTTGTTTTTCCATATTTTTTCTAATAACAAAATTAGCTACACTCACAACGCAATATCCCACAAACGAATGGTCGGACTGCTGTCAAATTTCGACACATATGGTTTGAAGGTTGGTACTAACTGAAAATCATATGGATTCAAGACTAGCACCGCCATCTGCGCATCAGACCGGGGACTTTTCAATTGGCCCAATATTATTATCATTGTTGTGTCAGGGTTTCCTTAATTCTATTATTTGCGGCTTTAAGTAGAGTAGCTTAAGCTAGGTTTCGCCCCTATATTATATATTATTTTTCTTGCTAATAAAGGCACTATTGTTATTATTATAATTAAACGAATTGCATATGTAGAATTGGCAATCAGTATGTCAAAAAAGTAACTTGACGCGATGTTTCAATCTGAATGAAATGGTATGGTCGGTCGTTTACAAAAAATAGAGAAAGCATTTCCAGATGAAAAGTCCATCTATCATCGGCGACAACAAGATGAAGTAAATAGGAAAAGATCGTGACTAGATCGCTGTTAAAAAGTGGAAAACAACACTCTTAAGTTTGAGCTATCGAAAAGAAAGAACGTAACATGAATTCTCCCTTCTCATCTCGAAATTGACAGACTATAAATCCTGGCTGGGAAACTTTACCGATATCATACTCAATATCCGAGGTGGATAGGTATGGACGCAGTTTTTCGAACGCCATACAGAAATTATTTACCTCCATTACATAAATTCGGCCTCAAGAAAAATATTTCCGAGCTGCCAATGAATTCATCTTGCTTTCATCTTGAGGAAGGTGAAATTTCCCATCAAAAATACATCAATGAGAAATTATTCATCAGTGCTTAACCGAAGAATGATTTCCAGGAAAAATCTCCCTTTGAATATAAAATGGGTGTTGTAATTCTCTCGCTCTTGCGGAAAAATTCCGATATTAAAACGTAGTTGGTCTTGGATCTTCCAAAAGTGACATAATGTTAAGATGAAAATTTTGCATATACAGAATGGCCCACTTGAAATTCGGCTCAGCGGAATATTTCGTTGAATATGAGTTTTACATTATGATTTCCTAGTGAAATATAGAATGTATAGGGAATTTAGCATACTAATCAAATTCCTGTTTTCACGGAAATATTCATTTTCTTTTTCGGGTACCAGATCAATATAAAATTTTGCAAAAGTCTTTAAATTGTTATTCTATTCAGGGTGTGCCTAAATTGGAAGTACAAACGAAAACGACAGGTTCCTTTTTTCATCTCAAGAAAAAAATTTTTTTTTTGTAGCACCATCTCTTAACTTAAATTCGGCATTAATATTTCAATTTCAACATGGGCTATGTTACTTTTCAATGCAAATCTACAGGGTGATCTTTTTTCTAGAACAGTGCCTGCTCTTTTCCTCCAGAACATTTTTTTTGGTGGACCACTGGTAGTTCAGAAAAATATAAAATGAAACTTTGGTCCTGTACTACACTTTCTGATTTCTTGAAGTTTTGTCGTATCTGCTACCGATTTCGAGAAAAAATTTCAAACAATTCTCTAGTCGTTATACTAGGGTTATTCTCAGAGAATAACCCAAATAATTATTAAGATCCAGTTAGTAAGTTTTGATGAATGAATAAATTATAACTTTCGGTACTTATTTACACTTATTCACAAAAAAGTGGGACTACAAGGAACAAGGACTATATCTAGAATACAACGCGTTTTCGAGCCCATGTTTATGGGACTTTTCTCTTCAAATTATTCAAGCAATCTCTTATTTTTTTTAGTACATCCAAGACCCAGTATAAACAAGAATATTCTCAACTCGATTAGATCTGATGTCTGGGAAATATTGATTATTATATTATTATTTCTCTGCTAATATTCTTCGTGATTATCAACTGCATAGATTTTGTGGATACGGAAATAATTATTAATTTTATTTGATATCTGAATAGAATAGACGAAGTTACCTCTTTGTAGAATCTGCAGCGTTTTCACCATTAACATTCTGAATTAAATATTTTTCGAATCTGATGGAAATATCACTAGATAATAACTAGAGCTGAGTATTCTCGAAGGTATTTTGTGAAGAGGATTTAATTGTGGAGAACTCCATGAAGGATTCATAAAGGATAAATGATATTCATTCAGAATAATGTTCGCGGTGTTCGTGAACCTTCAGTCGCTTAGCATGTCGAACTGTACAGGACAGTATTCAGGAGCATGTGGAATATTAAACAGTTGAATTAAGTAACCTAATTTATAATAGTTCGATACTTATTCGACCTAAAGTTAAGTTACAGTAAAAAGCCAACATTGTCCTATTTTAGTACCTAATAGATGTATGAATGATTGTAAGAATAAGCCTGTACGAGTATTACATCATATACAACTTTGCTTCCAACGTTTTTTTCCCGAAACTCAAAATGCGATGCAGAAATTCTTCCGTCTTTGCTTTGCAAGCAGCTGTTCACAAGAAAACAAACGCCGTTCAACATATCTCTTCTTCAACTCGTACGACACCCAATTTCCTTTTATCTGAATCATTAGCATGACTTTCAGGCGTTTTGAAATGGCTTGTTGCGTCACTAATGCCAATTCTTGTTGCGTTGGACATGAGTCTTGATCAAGTAATGAGTTCAATTCTGAATCTTCGAAAACCTTCTCTCTTCCATCGACATGCTGGTCTTCGACGTCAAAATCATCTTTCATGAAGCCTTGAAACCATTCTCGGCACGTTCTTTCACTAATAGCGGCCACACCATAGGTATTTGAGAGCGTTTGATGAGCCTCAGCCGCAGATTAAAATTAATGCAGAAAATTAAAACCTCCTACAAATGACGGAAATTTGGCGCGTAAGCTGACATGTTTGATCGAGAATAACTTAATGATGCAGGTACAAATCGACTAATATTTCGATGGCGTTATGTTCACAAATACCTAAGCTTTTTGTATGACATCTACGATCTAATTATTTCAACTGCCACTTACCGCTACAGTCATCTATTGTGAAACGGCGGAAGCAAAATTGTACACCTAATAATTATTAGCTAACAAATAATGAATTGACTGATATTTCATATCAGCAACCATAACATACGGAATTCACTGAATTGTTCTTCAAGAAAACATTTTTGGTTGATTGAAATTGAATGAAATGAAATATAACTATGAAATCTGTTATAAATGAGATTCCGCCCGATTATGTTGTACGAGGTATAGCAGAATGAACGGTGTCGACAAAGAATTATAGAAAAATCATTCTTATTGTATTCAGTCTTTTTATTTAGATCTATTAAGATTTGAAGTTGAAATTAGCGTCGAGAGCCTGAAACAACATTCCTGAATACGGCCCTGTAAATCTTCCGTATTCAACATTACCGAATGAATTCTTGTTTTCAAACGAGGATAGAATCGTCAGGTGAGCTCTTGACGTGTACAGTACATCTCGGTATCCAGCGGAGCAACATCCGGCAGATAAGAAAGGCAAAGCAGAAATTATATTTCAAGTAGGACAGGAATAAATGAAGTTATTCCACCCTTCAGGGATCTGGGCGGGTCCTCTGCATTCCTGGCTTTGAGGTCTTCGCCGAGGATATATAAAAAGTTCCTTCTGAAAAGCATGTGCCAAATGAAGTAAACTGGGGAAACGCGTTACAGAATAAAATGACATTATGTCGATGAATTTGGGGAGAACAACCATCTCCCCGGGTCTGTCAACCCCTTGGGAATGCGTCGAATGTGGGGATGCGTATGAATATATGAAAAAGACATAGACATTGCTTTAGGAAATAACCATTCACATCGGTGTGACGTCACTTTTGTGGCGTGTCGGCTGTTTCACTTAGTGGAAGTAACCGATGAAATTTTTATCAGTTTTCCTTCCGGCAGATACAGAATCCTCTACCCGACTTACACCCTCATCTTTCCATTTTGGCATTTGGAGGTTCATTCATCAAGAAACTGTACGTCTTCTTTCTTAATTTTTTTTCATTTTCATCCGAGTTTATTCCTATTCGAAAAATGTGAATGTTGCTCCTAACTTACTCCGTTAGAAAATCAGTTCTGCACCATGTCACTATCTGAAGAACCTTCCTAGTAATGTATTTAACATTTTGACAAATTTTCATGACGTTCGGATGAATAGCAAAGCTAGAGTTGAAGGACAAACAAACTTATATTCGACCAGACGAATATTTCTGTAAGTTTGAATTTTTGGAATGTTTTGAGACAGGTCAATTTTTGTTTGGAGAAGGCAATTTGGATTGCAAATTTGTGGATATTCAATAATTTCCTTATAGTGAAAAACCAAGATGCCTGGGACTGGCACTGGAGTATTTGGGATTGGCTCCAAATGCGTACTATCGTTAGGCTGCTGTCTAAGTGTCTTTCAGACAGAAATACTTGCAAAGAAAAGTTGCTTAGAAATTAACAATCAGAAATATGATATGCCGATACATTCTGATAGTCAGGCTGCAATCAAAGCACTGAGCTCACATATCATCGATTCTTAGATGGTATTGGAGTGCCGAAGAAAACTCAACGAAAAAAAAAGGTCTTTTTAGTCTGGATTCCTGGACACTCGGGAGTTGAAAAATATGAAGAAGCCAACACACTTGCCAGGAAAGAAGCACAAACTCCTTTCATTAGTTCGAAACCTTTCTATGGTATAGTCATATGTACCTATTGGAAAGAGTTTCAGGAGAAGGAAAAACTGAAAGAGAAGCTCTCTGGCGGAATCTTCCTGATTAGAATCATCCCAAAAAGTTCCTTAGAAACTTTGACTCTGCGAGGTTTGAGAAGTATCTGGATCTTAGCAAGAATATGCTACATCTCTTAACTGAATTCCTTACAAGGCATTGTCTCCTTAAGAAACACTTCATGAGAATGGGTCTAGCAGAAAATGACGAGTGAAGATTCTGTGGGGAGGAGGAAGATACCTTGGATCACCTGGTGACGGAATGCCTCGCCTTGACTAGCCAACGCAAAATATGCTTCGGACAAGAATCTTGTAGAAGGGAAGAAATAGCCTCCTTGAAGCCATTTCAGATACTGGAGTTCATTGGAACTCTGGAACTGGTTGGTGAGCTGTAGATTACGTAATGGAGAGTAGAAGTCTAGTGCAATGGAAACTCCTAATCATTGCCAACGAGTTTTTTTATATCGAAACAAATGCCAAACAGAAATTAACTTGTCTCGATTCTTTCCAAAAAACCTAAATTCATGGAAAAATCCTGCCTGGACATTTTTTAAAGGGGCCGCACTGTATGGATTAAGTAAAAACTACGAAAATAATCGCTACGTTAAATAAGTAATTCAACCTTCGTTTGAATTTTCTCAGGGCTTGATTTATTATTAGTTCACTCGTTGTATTATAGATGGCATAAGGCTATACATAATACCAGCACACACGAGCGAATAATATTTCAGTAATTGACGTTGCTATTGCTGTGTAATTGAGAAGACAAATTCTGTTTCAACTGCATCACTAACACACAGTAATTGCCTTTCTTTAATTTTGAAAAGGTCGGAAAATTCCTTCATTCCGTCAATATTTGCACTAATTGATAGAGAATGAGGTATACTAGCACAGAGGAAAGGAGAACAAACTTTGAACATTGCGCGGTAGTGGAAATGGTGTTCAATCCTTTTTTTTTAATGTTTTGTTTCTGTTCGACTCTTGTTTGGAGTCAGGAAGTAGTAATTAGTTCGAGCAGAGAGCAAGTTTGAAACGTTTCGCTGGCCATCTGTGTGGACGGATCCTGAAATTACTGAGCAACAGACAATGACAGTATATCGGATGCGGCCCTGTCGCGGATGGTGTTCCCTTTCGTGATACGTTCGTGGTCAAGTAATTTGCTGAAGTACAATAATGTAGAGGGAACTGCATAGAGTGTGGCCCAGTTTGGAATTAATCATCTACGAAATGTTAAGTTTGGCATTCTAGGGGATATGCAACTGATTTTGGCGTCCCAACTTGTTACGTATGCGAATTAGTTCTTCCAACGCGGCTCGCTTTAATTTGTGATCTACTAATTTATCATGCAGTTTGGGCGAACGGTTCCTTGTGGTCTGATGGAAACCGGATATACAGGGGGATTCACCGCGATGGATTTTAATGGCTGGTTTATGCACCATTCCTAAGAACTAAGACTAAACCTAAGAACTAATAATTGAATGAGGGCGTTTATGCATTTAACTTAAGGACTAAGAACTTACCCTAGCAGTAGAAAGTTGACCAACTTTCAATTAAAAGCTAAGCTCTCAGTTAAAATAATGAAGTTCGCATGCGCCGCATAGAATTTCAATATTAATGAGTACCAGTTTCTATAATTTTATGTTCCTTTATTCGTGTTTATCGATTAAAGTATTCGGTGTGTCTGAAAAAAATTAAATTCAATTGTTTCACAATCAAAGTATAGAACAAATAGAAAGTAGTTCGAGCACGTGCCCTTTCCTTCACTAAGAACTAACAAGAGAGTGCATAAACGCCACTGAATTCTTAGGTTGAGTTCTTAGTCCTTAGTTCTTAGGAATGGTGCATAAACCAGCCTTAAGACGTTCATGGAAAACTAATCATAATTTCGTGCTGAGAATTTGCATGTTGGGTTTTGAGACAATGATAGAAAATTATTACGACAAGGACTCACATTTTTGGAATATTTCTCTAGAAAAAGTAGAACCTATTTAATTATCGATCCTTCCAATACGTAGTTATCAAACTGATTGCGGTTTGGACCAAAAATGTACAGGGTGTTTATGGAAAGATCATATATTAGGTGTACAACGTTGCTTCCGCCGTTTTGCAATGGATAGCTCTAGCGCTAAGTGATAGTCGAAATTGATAACAGGCCAATTGAAAAGTCACCGGTCTTACCATAGTAAAACACATTTTTTTTTGACAATATTCGATTTTATTATTCAACATAGTTGCCTTCGAGATCGATTATAGCGATCTTCCAACTATTCGATATCATTTTTCTAGTACGATTTGTCTTTCGCTTCAAAATATGCCTCAGTTTCGGAGATTACTTCTTCATTGGCGCTAAATTCCTTTCCAGTGAGCATTCATTTGGGGTATGAGAACAGGACAAAATTGCTGGGGGCCAGATCTGGCGAATACGGTGGATGCAGAACAGTTCGAAGCCCAATTTATGTAATTTTGCCATTGTTTTCATTGATTCGTAACACGGCTCATTGTCTTGATAACACATCACCTTTTTTTCTTCAAATGTGACCGTTTTTTAACGATTTCATCCTTTAAACGACCCAAAAACACTATATAATGATCGCTGATGATGGTCTGGTTATTTTAGAGGTAATCAATGAATATTATACCATGCGCATCCCAGAATACTGACGCCATAACCTTGCCAGCTGACTGTCGTTTTTCCTCGCTTTGGATTCGGTTCATCGTGTGCAGTCCACTCAGCTGACTGTCGATTGGACTCCGGAGTGAAATGATGAAGCCATGTTTCATCCATTGTCACATATCGACGCAAAAATCCAGGTTTATTGCACTTAAACAACTTCAAACATTGCTCAGAATCATCAACACATTGTTGCTTTTGATCGATTGTGAGTTCAACGCGGCAGTCATTTTGCACACAGCTTTCTCATGTACAAATATTCTTGAATGATATGATGACCATGTTCAGATGAAATCTTCACAATGTCTGCTATCTTGATCAACTTCACTTTACGGTCATTCGAAATTATTTTTTGATTTTTTCGTCGGTGACAGCCTCTTTTGAGCGTCCACTGCGTTCGCCGTCTTCGATGCTCATTTCACCACGTTTAAACTCAGCCTACCAATAAATGATGGTTGATTTTCCTGGAGCAGATCCCGGAAACTCTTCATCAAGCCAAGATTTTGCTCAACTGTATTTTTTCCCTTCAGAAAGCAATATTTATCAGCCCACGAAATTCTTTTTTTCGATATTTTTTCAAATAACAATATTAGCTACACTCACTACACAATTTCTCACAAACTAATAATCGGACTGCTGTCAAATTTTGACACGTATCGTTTGAAGGTTGGAATCAACTTAAAATTATATGGATTTAATAGTAGCACTGCAATCTGTACATCATACTGTGGACTTTTCGATTGGCCTAATACAATGAAATAAACATCCATTGATTTTCTTAAAAATATACTCTTCTCCTTATGTCAAAATGAAACCTCTTATTGGAAAACCCTTTATAAAGCTTCCCCGACCTGTCCTATCCAGCAAAGCTAGCTGAAAGTATCAATGAATCACTATTATTATTGAACCTGAAGTGGATCAAACACAGACTCGTTAACGACAATAGCGGAAAATGACGTGGGTATGAATAATCGTCATTACCACGATGTGATTAAACTCCTTCTCATGCCACCTTGGCCCTTGTTTCGAAGCTTGGAAATATCGCAAATACCTAGTGTATCAATGCAAGGCCGCGTATCCTGCAGAGGTGCCCAGCAGGATCATTATTCACGGGATGCCTGATGCCCTGCTAAATTGAATACGTTCCGCACTCACATAACCCGTGTGGGGAAAAAATTAATTACGTTACCCCTGAATTTCGGTCGGGCATCTAGTCCCCGAAGTTTGATTAAACACAGAAACTGAATTTGGCATGAAAGCGTTTATAATTCGGCTTCAAAGTTCATTTGCGTTGAGACTGCCATGGGAGATTTTTAGACAGTTAGAGGGCAACTGCGAAATTCCCTTTTATTACAACGAGCGAGTTTGTTGCGCTCAAGTTCTAGGCAAGAGGTAATAACCTAGAATTTCCGCCACAATCTGGGAAAATCGTGACTTATCTCCAAGATTAACGGTTTATGATGATCGCCTTGACCTCCATTTCCTTTTCGATTCGAACTGTTGTTTACATGACAACTTTTCTTCAGGTATGAAAATTGTTTCGACGCTACACTCTGTCTGCATGTCGTGCAGTCAATGACCTCCTTTAACGTCGAAATTAACAATGAATTTGGTGTGAGGTCAAGTTAGTTGTATGATGAATATGTAGAGTACAAAGAAAGAGGAAATAATAACGTAGGGTAATATTTTTCAAACGACCTTGTCCTATTCATGAAGTATCACAATCGGAATGCAGAGTTATCAAGTTTCATAAAGAAGTTTAATCACTTTACAGTGATAGGGATCTAGTATTGTGTAACATCAGCTTGTCCCGATCTCAAATGTTTATTAAATACACCTTTCAATCGGACAAAAACAATAGAAATGTTTGTAATTGCATAAAACATAATATTGTTGATGATCTATCATTAGTACATAGGCGTTTAACTTTGTTTCCGCCGTTTTTTTTCCGAAGTTCGAGGCTTAATTTGAAAAAAACTGGTTATGCATTTATGATTCAAAGTATTGTCCATCGATAGCTACTACTAGCAGCATACGAATCCCGCGTTGAAAGAACTGGTCCTCTTTTGAAGCGATTCACGAATCGATCCAAATTTTCAAATCGTCATAAGACCAGAAGTGCTGGTCAGCCAGGCCGTGTGCCATTGATCGAAATAAGTGATAGTCCAAGGGAGCAACGTCTGGAGAATACGGCGGGTAGGGTAGGACCTCCCATTTCAACGTTTGCAAGTATGTCTTGACTACTTTCGCAACATGGGGTCGAGCATTGTCATACTGTAAAATCACTTTATCATGTCTCTTATTGTATTGCGGCCGTTTGTCTTTCAATGCCAGCCACGGCTGGTTCGGATGTAGTCCAATCTGGACGTCCAATTTTCGATGACTTTTTCCAACATTTGTGGACGTATATCGGCAATAACACGGCAAATGCTGTCTTCCAAATGGTCAAGGGTTTGTGGCTTATCCGCATAGACCAATGACTTTACATAGCCCCATAGAAAGTAGTCTAGCGGTGTTAAATCACAAGATCTTGGAGGCCAATTCACAGGTCCAAAACGTGAAATTAGGCTGTCACCAAACGTGTCTTTCAATAAATCGATTGTGGCACGAGCTGTGTGACATGTTGCGCCGCCTTGTTGGAACCACAGCTCCTGGGCATCATGGTTGTTCAATTCAGGAATGAAAAAGTTAGTAATCATGGCTCTATACCGATCACCATTGACTGTAACGTTCTGGCCATCATCGTTTTTGAAGAAGTACGGACCAATGATTCCACCAGCCCATAAAGCGCACCAAACGGTCAGTTTTTCTGGATGTAACGGTGTTTCGACATACATTTGAGGATTAGCTTCACTCTAAATGCGGCAGTTTTGTTTGTTGACGTAGCCATTCAACCAGAAGTTCGCTTCATCGCTACGTAGTGCGCGGTACGTATTCCGCACAGAACCATTATTTTTGAAATGGAATTGCACTATTCACAAGCGTTGTTCAGGCTTGAGTCTATTCATGATGAATTGCCAAACCAAACTGAGAATAAATCACTTGACAGCTGTTAAATCGGTCGCCATCTTGAACAGTAATGCCAACTTAAAGTTATATACCTCGAAAAAAAACACCCTATATAATGATTCCGAAAAACCTAATACTCAAATAATAATATTCATCGTTATCAAATCCGAGTATCTTGGAGGCCGTTCAAGCAGCGTTTTATATACTATATTCCTACTACGTTCAAATAAAAAAAAATGCTATCACGTCTAAATGAACTATTCATCCGAAGCCACAATAGAGACGCCACTTTGTGAACACATATTTCCAGATTATTATCCAATCTGACTCTATGGACGCGTATATATCGTCACGAGCAGATATTAAAGCTCTATCGTCCTCCGTGTAACAAAGCAAGAATTGGTGGGAGAGATAATACAAAGCGATAGATAATTTCGAAGGATAAATCCTAGGAGTGAACCGTCCCAGTTATTCTGCTCACCTCCTTCTCAGATAAATATCCTTGCCCTGAAATAACACCGATATTTTTTCGGGGATGCCCGCCTTCCCGCATATATATTATGTTTTACGGGACGCACTGATATATCCCTAGATTTTAGGGACAATCTGCCAGCTGTCGGAGGATTATCTCCATAATAGGGACTGGACAGGACACGTCTTCCTGCAGTTCTTTGCTTTTCGCCCAAATATCTGGCAATCGAGAAAATCCCAAACTTCTATATCTTCCGCCGCTTCCAGTTTTTTGATGTACGCAATGCGACAGAATATTTGAACGAAATGAAAACGGAAGCAACTGGGGCGTTTTCGGCAATTTTTGGTTGTCTCCTATCGATGACTTTTAACGTATCGAATGGAATAGGAGAAAATATTGAAACATTGTTTTCATCGACGCAGTTTGAACTGCCGTAGTATTGGATTTATCAATTTTCAATATTGCGATGTATTTCACCAAAACAATCGAGAGGAATATTTCTGTGAATAGTTTTTCCCTAGTACCTCAGTATCAGTCCAATAATAATACTAATTTATTCAGCATCAATAATTTACATGCTTTGTCAATTGAAAATTTACATTTAATCCTTTAGGAATTCTTCAATAGTGTATACTGTATCTTCTAGGAGAATTTCTTTGAGACATTTCTTGAATTTTTTTTCTATTCAGTTGTTTGTTGGTATTGGGAACTTTTACTCCCTGTTGTGCATACTTCCGTTCATGGTATGGGATGGTAAGTTTATTTTGATTTCGTGTATTAAAATTGTGGCATGTGCTATTGGTTGGAAAGGTGTCTAAGTTCTTATGGACATATGTGGAACACTCCAATACTGCTGGCACCAATGCTTTGATGTTGAAAGCACGTATCTCTTCATTATCTTCAGATTCCCCTCGTCCAAAGCCTTTAGCGAAAAAGAGTTAACGTCAGCAAACAAAAGTACAAAAAGATACATGTTCAACTCATATTTTGTTAGATTTAGGTCGTTTACGAATATTAGAAAAAGTAAGGGTACCAACTTCGATCCTTGAGGAACCCCAGACGATATATTCCTACTCCCAAGTATTAGTTTGGGTTAGTACATGTTGATCCCTATTCAACAGGAATGAGCAGATGATATCAAGAGCAACTCTTTCCCATCAGTAATATAGTAGTTCGATAAGCCTTCCATAAATCGTGTGAAATCATTTCTGATGACCATATACCATCCAGGGACTCGACTATATCATTCATGACCACCATTAGCAGATTTGTTGTTGATTTGATGGTCCAGAAACCGTGTTGGTGTTTGCTGAGCATTTTAATATTTTCAAAATGTGCTAAAAGTTTAAATTTGATTGTTACTTCTAAAATCTTTGATATGGCTGGTAAAATGGATATCGGTGGATAGTTCGACACGTCATTTTCATCTCCTCTTTTGTAGATTGGCAATACTTTTGCTAATTTAAGTGCTGTTGGGAATAAACCCTTGGAGAGATATTTGTTGGATATAACCGCGAGTTTCTAGGCAATTTCAACTGACAGGGTTTTCAAAATTGTTGTTGACATGCTATATATACTAACTGACAAAGAAACTTTCCAGAAGGAGCTGTTTAAATTTAATTTCTTTTTTTGTAAAACATAGATAGTAAGGAGTAAATCATTGAAAATTGGAGGAAAAACGAAGGGGAATTTGTTAATAATATGTTCGTTTACCGCGATTGTCTATATACTCCCCAACACGTCTCGGCATTGGTGCAATAAGATGGTCTATTTCTTCTTGAGGGATACAATCCCAAGCTACCTGTACTTCATGTCTCAGAGCAGCCAAGGTCCATGGGAGCTGGGGTAAATTTCCAAGCCTTCTACCCATGATGTCCCGAAAATGCTCTATGGGCGGAAGATCGAGGGATCTGGGCGGCCATGGCAAAACATTCACATGGGTCGCTTCGAAAAAGTTCAAACTAATTGTGGCAACATGAGGTCGGGCATTATCTTGCTGAAATATTGGATTCTCGAGCTGGTTAAAGTAAGGGAAAACATATGGCTCTACTATTTCTTGAAGGAAATGCAGCGCTGTCATGTTACCTCGAATAAAGACTAAGGGCGACCTACTTGCCTGTGCAATAGCACCCCATACCATAACGTCTACTGTCCGGTGTACATGACGCTCAACATCAAGCTGAGGTTCACGTCTTCCTCCCCGACGTCATCTAACCCTTCTTCGGCCATCAGGTGCACCCAAGAAGAATTGAGATTCATCGGAAAAGACGACCTGATGCCATTCCACATTCCAATGTTGACGTTGTCTGCACCACTGTAATCGCTGCCAGCGATGCTCAACCGTCAGAGGTAACACAAGATGGGGCCGATAATGCTGCAGTCCGAAAGACCTTATACGCCGATAAACTGTTCGGATAGTTACAGGGTGGGCTTGTTTTCCTTACCACTCACCAGATCAAATTGTCGCAAATCGGTCTCTAATGGCCATAAGTCTTAGACGTCGATCTTGAACTTGATTTGTGCCTACTCTTCTTCGATTTGGGCATTATCAAACCACGCTTGTCAACATCTCATAACAGTTGGATATCTGTTCGTACTGTTAGCGATTTCTCTTAGTTGGCGATAACTTCCGCGTACACGTGCTCAAGGCATTTTAACAACAACTAAACATCGGCTTTGGATCTCCTCGAACAGTTTATGGTAAAATTATAAAACTTGCAAAAAACGACTACAATATTTAAGTAAAAAAAATTGTTCACATGAAAAAACCTTCACGATTTTTTTCTCCAAATTCAATAATTTACTCCTTGCTATACTATCTATGTTTTACCAACAAAAATTTGAACAGCTCCTATTAGGTGTTGCAGATTCTTCGTCAGTTGGTATAATTTGAGATATTAAGTGTGATGAGAAGATATGGTGAACCATTGTGCGAAAATCTTGTTGTATGAATCGTGTCTAATTGAGTTCCATAAGGTCTACAAGTGCGACTGCATCATATCGCGTGGAAAAGGAAGCTTAATGTTTCCTCAGCGTCTCCACTCTTTTATGATTCCCGTCCGCCTACAAGACGTGCTGTCTTCGCTGTATAATGTTCGTCGGAAGAACTGGAACGGGACATGGAATCCAGGATTTTTGTTCTATTTTGCGAAGGGTTCCGGCTTTTATGATAATTCAAATACAAGTTTTCAATATTATCTTTCGGATGGAGGTATGGATTGAAAGATAGAAGGTCCAAGGGATATTGAAAACATCGGAGGAATAAATTTCGGCACTCCGCGGGTTTCGCATAATTACGTTCTGGAATACAGCTGGAGCAGTCGGTACGCTCGATTTGACAGGCCTGATGCTCCTGAAATGGAAATGACGATTCCAGGTGAAGCCAGTGAAAGTGCGGACTTTATATTGAATATCTTCATCCTGGTTGTCACATATTTTTCACTTTACAATAAAAAAAATAACATGAAAGATTTTAAAGATCACCCTGTATACGATAACGAATATAATGTGGTAGCTACTTGAAATTTCCAGGGTAGGTTCGGGGAGCATTTGAGTTGTCTTATTTAATTTAGGAATCTTCACGGCTTGTCTTGATTTTCACGCTACTTGGCTTGAGCTTGACTTGATTTCAAGTAAGGCTCAAGTCAAGTAGTAGTTTTTCAATCTCAAGTCAAGTATTTATTTATCAAGTATTTGAATCATATCAAGATACTTGATTTTTGGCAGTTTTATTGTGTAGTGTCACATCAATAAAAAAAATGATGAAATGAGAAGGAACCTTGAAAAAAACCCTTTCATTTATTAAAGTTATTGTATGAAAGAACCGAAAATATCAACTTTCTTGAAATAGAAACATAAATTAAATCACTATAAAACATAACAAAATAAAAAATATTCAAAAAATAAAGTGTCTTAACACTGAGAAACCTTCAGGCTTTGTTTGATTTCATCATTTTCCATCCAGGATCTAAGACACATGAAGCATCTTATAGATTTGTCGCAGCTCTGGAATAATTATTGTTTTTTAACAGGAGCTGAAGATACTGGCGTTGATAAAAAACCCTAGACCATTTGGGTCAAGTTTGGAAAGATATTTCTGAAACTACCAAAATCTACCAACAGATTTCATAGAAATGCGAGAAAACTACTAATAAAGTCACACTGGCGAATGCTTCAGTCTCTCGGCGCACGAGAATTCCCCTCTTTAGTCTAAGCGCGCACGAGATTGCAGAAATATATGCCATGCGACGCGTGCATATCAAGCTCAAGTAATTTCAAGTAGCTTGATATCAAGTCAAGCAATAAATCGCTAAAATCAAGTCAAGCTTAAGTATGTAATTTTTCACGAACTTGATTTTCAAGTCAAGTAGTTGATTAAAATGTCAAGCTACTTGGCTTGATGAATCCCTAATTTCATTAGACGCTTCCTGAATTGTTCTCCTCAATAACCGAAAAAATACAAATCCGATCGTTAAATACAGGGTGTTCTCTAATAACTGAGGACGTCATCTGAACGGCTATGTTCCCAGGGAATCAAGCTACAGTTGAAAAAAATTGCTGAAATCCGCCAAAGGGTCAAGAGAAAATTGAACACAAATTTCGTTGAGATTTTGTCGTTTTCCTAATTTTTGTTGAATTTTCCATACCCTGACCTTTGATTTTTTTTTCACGAAAATACAAGAGTTCCTTCATGGGAATTTTATACCTTTTAATCGATTGATTCGATTACGTCCTATATCACGAAATTGCTTGAATTTGGGCGATTAGTTCATTATTGATATGTTCCTCGAGATTGCATTCGTATGAATTCAATAGCCCTAAATGGATATGAGCATTATCATTTTTTTTTGAGCTGATCATTTTTCCCAATGTTTATGCCATTTAGATATAATCGATGTGATGCCTCATTGACCCAAATTTAATCTACTTTAATGGCCTTATGATTGTTGGAACAGTAAACATTTCGAATTCATTAAATTTTTGTTGACTTCATTTTCCAGGATGTCTAATAGTGTTATTCTCACCGAATAAAGTCAATAAAAAATAACGACAAGGGTTATTAGTGTTGTTATAAAAGATCTTCTCGAATATCGCGCATTGTATTTCAAAGCTCATGATGGTAATGTGCGTTTTTTCGAAAAGTCTTCCTATTAAGTAAGTTCATGTTTCCAGTGTCTATTAATTAAACAGCTCATCTTCAGGCCACTTTAAATAGGGGGTTTTATATGGATAACCTTATTCTTGATGTCTCATGCGCCTCGGGCAATTTATTTTACTTGTCCTTTACCCGGCATTTCAGGAAAGATTGAAGAATGTAGATTACAGAGATTTATATACTCTCCAGAGTCATGAAAATTTTATCGTTTACGAGACCAACTGGCTTATCTAATAATTGTCTATAGCCTGGCGTATTCCAGACAGAAAGGGAATAGATGCATTTATTCATTATTCCGAGAAGCCTTATCCTTTATTCCGGAAGATAAGTGTGCACGTGACATCGTTTAGAATGCGATCAAATAGTAGACATGGGGGATAAGGATTCAGATATCGACAAATACTTCTTGAAAATATGTCACTCAATATTTCATCCTGATCGGATATGTGAGAGCTCTTCGGATGGCAGTGCAGTCTACCACTCTTTATTGCTCCGTAATATTTGGGATTCGGGGAACTCAAAACGAGGGCTTATGTATTGAGAATTGGCAACACTGATATTGCCAGGTGAAATCCGATATTTGAAATTTGACTTTTTTTATGTTATAAGAACCCATAGCATTTTGACGTACGAACACAATATTTGTTATTTACAGTAAAATGAGAATTTCATCTCTGCCAAAATATGGATTTAACTCATGAAAATTTTCGAGCTATGAAATTTATAGCTTTCGACTAGGTCTAACTTGAGACTAATGCATCTATCAACTAAATTCAACTTTTGGCGTTGAAGCATCATTTTAAGTCACTGTATATCGCTGGTACACTGAATTCAAACTTAAACGTAGTTCGCTCACGGATGAAGTTAAAGAAGGTGATCCAAAATCAGTCGTTGTGTAGGAAAATATTTAAGCTGTGCGAAAACTAATTGGAGAAGATCGGCATGTGACATATCAGGAAATCGAGAGATGTTCAACTATTAGTATGACTAGTATACATAAGATTTTGCACGAACATTTGTGTGTTCGGTAGCTGTGTGCAAGTTGTATTCGACATTTGTTGGATGACGCTCATAAAATTGCTAGTGTCTATTGGTGCTGTAAAATGAGTTCGAAATACAATTGTGGTGCATCCAAAGAGGTATACAACATCGGCACAGGT
This sequence comes from Harmonia axyridis, assembly GCF_914767665.1. Classification (NCBI taxonomy): domain Eukaryota; kingdom Metazoa; phylum Arthropoda; class Insecta; order Coleoptera; family Coccinellidae; genus Harmonia; species Harmonia axyridis. The sequence goes on from NC_059508.1 coordinate 8,999,128, forward strand.
GACGAGTCGTGGATTTTTGCATACTAGTCAGAAAGAAAAGGCCAATCTGCAGTTTGGGTGTTTCAATATGAAGCAAAGCCGATAAAAGTTGTTCGTTCTTGAAGCGTTAAGAAGCAAATGGTGGCCTCTTTCTTCACGAAAACTGATTCTGTGGCAATTGAGGCTCTTTATAATCAAAATACCGTTAATTCAGAGTGGTATAAAACCATTTGTTTGCCTGAAGTTTTCGTTAAATTGAGAGAAACAAACCCAAAACGGCAAATCATCTTGCATCATGACAATGCGAGCTCACACACATCAAATGCAACGAATGACTATTTGGACACACAAAAAAACAAATTAATGGATCATCCGCCTTACAGCCCCGACTTGGTACCGAATGACTTCTTCCTCTTCCCAGAAATTAATAATAAACTTCGTGGACAACGATTTTCATTGCCCTAAGATGCGGTTGAGCCCGCATGTTTTAGAACTACCATCTTCTGACTGGAAAAAATATTTCGAATGATGGTTCAATCGCATGCAAAAGTGTATAACAATAACAGTAATTTATTTGATACTTTCAGACATTTTTTACAATGTATAGGACAAGTCTTATCAGTGGACAAATACTAAAAATTATCATCTGTCATGTACTGTAGTATGCTTTTTCCATGAGTACAGACTTGATTTTTTTTCCCAAATTTGACATTGTCAAAAGTTTTGACAAGAGATGGTAATTTGTTATACATCTTAATACATTGATAATAAGGACAGTTTTGATATTTAGAGGTTTCATGTTTAGGGATGGATAATACCTCTTGACTTCTAGTTGGGTATTTATGAAAACTACTCAACCTTACAAATTTATTTTGATTTTCTCTGACATACTGAAGGCATCTATATATATATATATATATATATATATATAAACTGGGCACTGTCAAAATTCCATATCTTACAAAAAAGGCCTACAAGATTCACGTTGCCCCACATTGAATATCAATCTCATTATACGCTTTTGTGAAATGAGCAGTCTGTGGCTAGCCGAGGAACCACCCCAAAGTAAGATATTATAATTAATATGGCTGTACACAAGACTGTAATAAACTTCAATAATATTTTGTATAAATCTTAAAGGCGATTATTTTGGAAAGCAGTAAAAATATTTTGCATCAAAATCGCTTGTTTATTTTTTGTATTCTCAATACGTGAATACTAACCCTCGTATAACAATGTTTTGGAACTAAAACCGAAAATTCAATTACTGGTATAGGCAAAGTTATGAAATAAACATAATTGCTTCACGTGGATACCGTTGACCTATTTCAATTATCCAACAACAATAACATATTTCATCGAAACTATCAAATAAATTAGAAAGCAATCCTTCATAAAGTTTGATTGATGAACGATGAAAATTGTAAAAAATGTCACATCCACAATTCATGTTGAAAAATGTGCTTCAACATAGATTAAACCAGATAATTCAGTAATAAAGCCATACAGCGAGACTATCTTTCATTGTTCATCCAGAACTGTCACTTCCATTATTTATTTGTATTTTTTTGTAACCCGACATATTTTCATAAAAATCTTCCTTTCTTCCAGGTGAGCTTGATTGTGGTTCTTCCTAATCCTTTGTCGTGAGTATTATCAGCTAGTTAAATTGTTTCGGGTTCAAGGCTACAACACACAAGTGTCGTAAAACAAAATGAAAGAACAAAGCGATGAGAATAACGCTCAACACGCCACCTTGCATTATACAATTAGTTTATTCTGCTCTGCGAATTATCTTCTACAATTCTAAATTGCTGCAACACTCTCTGTTTTGTTATTTTTTTTCTCGTAATTTTTGCTCCTATACTCGTGGGATGATGATACATACAATGTAACGGTAATTAAAAAGATTACTATTTTATATGTCTGAATGCAATGTTAGAGCGGACTCTGTAATATTGATGATGTTTCGTATTTAGTCTGTTATGTTAGAGATGATAGCGTACGTACGTGGGATATTTGAATTTGTTTTATTCGATTTTGATTATTTAGTTCCGGATTTAATGCATCGGTGCAATTTCCTGTAATTTTGCTATGAAAACCCGTTTTTTTGTGGAAATTGTTTTGGATTATTTATGACTTTCATATTAGACAATTGATGGTTTGTTGTTTGTTCATTTGTAATTTTTTTCAGTTTTCACAAAATTATTGTACTGAAGTACTGAAGGTTTCGCTCATACAATCAAAGACCTGACGGCAATCGTGAAATTCACTGCATACGTTCAATTCGGATCTACAGATCTTACACTTTTCGGTAAATTTCATCAACGAAGAATATATTTTCTTTGTTTATTTCTGTCAATTATACTAACTGACAAAGAAACCGCAAAACCAGGAAGGAGCTGTTCAAATTTTAATTTTTTATGTTAAAACATAGTAAGTAGTATAGCAAGGAGTAAATGATTGAATTTGGAGAAAAAAATCTTTTATGTTTTTTCATGTAAACAATTTTTGTTAGTGTAGTAGTAGTTTGTAGCCGTTTTTTCCAAGTTTTTTTTTATTTTACAACAAACCAGCTGTTCGAGTAGATCCAAAGTCGATCTTCAGCTGTTGTTAAAATGCCTAGAGCACGTGTACGCGGAATTTATCGCCAGCTAAGTGAATTTGAAAGACGTCGAATTATTGGTCTACGGAAGGCGGGGTTGTCATTTCGAGTAATCGCTAACCGCATAAGAACAGAAATCCAACTACTCTTATAAGATGTTGTCAAGCGTGGTTTGATAATGCCCAAAATCGAAGAAGAGAAGGCACCGGACGTCGAAGGGGCACAAATGAAGTTCAAGATCGACGTCTTAGACTTATGGCCATTAGAGACCGATTTGCGACAACTCGATCTTTGGCTGATGAGTGGTAAGGAGAACAAGGTCGTTCTGTACTTGTCCAAATGGTTTACCGCCGGATAAGGTCTTTTGGACGGCAGCATTATCGACCTCATCTTGTGTTACCTCTGACGGTTGAGCATCGTCGGCAACGATTGAAGTGGTGCTGAGGATGTCAACATTGGAATGTGGAATGGCATCAGGACCTCTTTTCTGATTAATCTCGATTGATTGAACATGCGAGTAGGTCACCTTCAGTTTTTATTTGAGGTAACATGACAGCGCTGCGTTACCTTCAAGAAATAGTGGAGCCATATGTTCTCCCTTACCTTAACCGGCTCGAGAATCCAATATTTCAGCAAAATAATGGACGACCTCATGTTGCCAGAGTTAGTTCAAACCCATCTGAATCATTCGCCATGGCCGTCATGATCCCCCGATCTTTCGCCCATAGAGCATGTTTGGCACATCATGGGTAGAAGGCTTGGAAATCTCCCCAGCCCCCACGGACTTTGGCGGCTCTGAGACATGAAGTACAGGTAGCTTGGGATAGTATCCCTCAAGAAGAAATAGACCATCTTATTGCATCAATGCCGAGACGTGTTGGGGAGTGTATAGATAATCGCGTTGGACAAACACATTATTAGCAAATTTATTAAAAAAAAATGTGAACCATTCATATTTCCCCCAAATTTCAGTCATTTACTCCTTGCTATACTATCTATGTTTTACCCAAAATTAAAATTTGAACAGCTCCTTCTGGGTGTTGTAGTTTCTTTGTCAGTTGGTATATTTTGACGGCAATTCTCTGGAGGTTTTTCCTAATCGCGAATATCCTGTCGTTTTCTTATCTGAAACTTAATTTTCGCCGAGTTATACGTACCTCTTTAACGCGCAGAATGTGTCCATACGACATCGGCCTGTCAACAGATTGTGAGCGTAATTTATTTACGTTCCTCTTCTCCGCGAACCCCTCCCAGAACGCGTTCCTTTCCATTCCACTTCCTGGACGTAGAGCCGTGCCACGGCGTTGTCTTCCAATTATTCAAAACTTTTCTCAGATTCCTCTTTGAACTTTCGCTCCTCGCCATTATAAAAGCTGTTTCCGAATGTTGTTGCCCGAATCTGAGGCCGGAATTCCACGGAGAAAAAAAAGGTTCATTGCCGTCAGTGGTGCCAACTGATACAAATTCGCCACTTCTCCTCCACGAACCGGAAACGTCAGTCATTTCCGCGGAGATTTGTCAGATTTGGAAAACTCGATTATATTAGCGGTAGGTGCGAGCTAAATATACTCGATTTTTTTTTCTCTCTACTCCGATTTCTTCTCGACTTCGTCTAAAACCCTTCTTCGACCATCATGTGCACCCAAGGGAAATAGAGATTCATCAGAAAAGACGCTGATGTCATTCCACATTCCAATGTTGACGTTCTCTGCACCACTGTAATCGTTGCCGGCGATGCTCAACCGTCAGAGGTAACACAAGATGAAGTCGATAATGCTGCAGTCCAAAAGACCTTATACGGCGATAAACCGTTCGGACAGTTACAGGATGGCCTTGTTCTCTTAACCACTCATCAGCCAAAGATCGATTTGTCGCAAATCGGTCTCTTATGGCCATGAGTCTTAGACGTCGATCTTGAACTTCATTTGTGCCCCTTCGACGTCCGATGCCTACTCTTATTCGATTTTGGGCATTATCAAACCACGCTTGACAATATCTCATAACAGAAGTTGGATTTCTGTTCGTACGGTTAGAGAATTCTCGAAATGACAACTCCGCCTCCCGTAGACCAATAATTCGACCTCTTTCGAATTCACTTAGCAGCCGATAAATTCCGAGTACACGTGCTCCAGGCATTTTAACAACAACTAAACATCGGCTTTGGATCTCCTCGAACAGCTTGTTTGTTGTAAAATTTAAAAAATTTGCAAGAAACGACTACAATATTTGAGTGACAAAAATTGTTTACATGGAAAGACCTTTACGATTGTTTTCTCCAAATTCAATCATTTACTTCTTTGCTATAATCTCCGTGCCTCGGCGTTGTCTTCCAATTATTCAAAACTTTTCTCAGATTCCTCTTTGAACTTTCGCTCCTCACCATTATAAAAGCTGTTTCCGAATGTTGTTGCCCGAATCTGAGGCCGGAATTCCACGGACAAAAAAAAAAGGTTCATTGCCGTCAGTGGTGCCAACTGATACAAATTCGCCACTTCTCCTCCACGAACCGGAAACGTCGGTCATTTCCGCGGAGATTTGTCAGATAAGGAAAACTCGATTATATTAGCGGTAGGCCCGAGCTAAATATACTCGATTTTTTTTTCTCTCCACTCCGATTTCTGCCCGACTTCGTCTAACCCTTCTTCGACCATCATGTGCACCCAAGGAGAATCGAGATTCATCAGAAAAGACGCTGATGTCATTCCACATTCCAATGTTGACGTTCTCTGCACCACTGTAATCGTTGCCGGCGATGCTCAACCGTCAGAGGTAACACAAGATGAGGTCGATAATGCTGCAGTCCAAAAGACCTTATACGGCGGTAAACCATTCGGACAGTTACAGGATGGCCTTGTTCTCCTAACCACTCATCAGCCAAAGATCGATTTGTCGCAAATCGGTCTCTTATGGCCATGAGTCTTAGACGTCGATCTTGAACTTCATTTGTGCCCCTTCGACGTCCGATGCCTACTCTTCGATTTTGGGCATTATCAAACCACGCTTGACAATATCTCATAACAGTAGTTGGATTTCTGTTCGTACGGTAGCGATTTCTCGAAATGACAACTCCGCCTCCCGTAGACCAATAATTCGACCTCTTTCGAATTCACTTAGCTGGCGATAAATTCCGCGTACACGTGCTCCAGGCATTTTAACAACAACTAAACATCGGCTTTGGATCTCCTCGAACAGCTGGTTTGTTGTAAAATTTAAAAAATTTGCAAGAAACGACTACAATATTTGAGTTAAAAAAATTGTTTACATGAAATGACCTTTACGATTGTTTTCTTCAAATTCAATCATTTACTTCTTTGCTATAATCTCCGTGCCTCGGCGTTGTCTTCCAATTATTCAAAACTTTTGTCAGATTCCTCTTTGAACTTTCGCTCCCCGCCATTATAAAAGCTGTTTCCGAATGTTGTTGCCCGAATCTGAAGCCGGAATTCCACGGAGAAAAAAAGGTTCATTGCCGTCAGTGGTGCCAACTGATACAAATTCGCCACTTCTCCTCCACGAACCGGAAACGTCGGGCATTTCCGTGGAGATTTGTCAGATTTTTCGGCCAGCGTTTGGAAAACTCGATTATATTACCGGTAGGCGCGAGCTAAATATACTCGATTTTTTTCTCGCTCAGCTCCGATTTTACCGAGTGGGCGTTACTTGAATCGATGTTTTCTCTGGATTGAAAAACTTGCTCTTTTTCTGGTTTTTTATTTCTTCCGTAGTTAGCCAGAGAAATTTAAATTCTACTGTAATCATTTCAAATATTTAATATATTCTATCCATTAGATGGAAATTCATTATAAATGAAATGAAACTAATTATTCTCCACAAATATTTTTGGAAATTAATTTATTTCATATTTTTCGACTTTAATAATAACAATAATATGGTTTATTCTGTAAGCTACAGGGTATAAACTGAAGTATAAAACTGCTCTGTATAATTTTCAGTCACTGTAACCGGAAATTAAGTTATTTTTGTAGTAGGTACAGTTTAATCGACACTGATTTTATTGGAATGATATTTCAGCATATAATGAATTAATAAAGATCTGTTATACAGGGTGATTCATCGGGATGTCCTATTAGACGTTTATGGAAAACTAATCATAATTTCGAGCTGAAAATTTGCATGTTGGGGTTAGACACAATGATGTTTCTCCCTAAAATATTTTCAGATCTCTGCATCTTCCGGTTATACCGGAAACAGACTACTACTACGACTGAAATAATAAAAAAATGAAGGTTCTAATTTGAAAATCTTGAGTTTTAATGAATTTGAGTTGTCCAAGTTCATGCTCTTTTTATGAACACCCTGTACATTATTGGTCCAAACCGCAAACAGTAGATATTATAATACTACATATTTGCAGAATCGAGAAACAAAATTTTCGAAGAGCTTTTTCTGCCGAAACATTAGAAAAAATGTGAGTCCTCATCGCCAACAATTTTTTTATAAGAATCCCATTAACCGTTGAGTCTTTACCCAAGGTATGGCATACTGCCGAAATTTTCATCAAAAAAGCTATCTAATGATGCAATAATATACTGGGTGTGTCATTTGAAATAAGGAAGTAGTAGTCTATTTCCGGTATAACCCGAAGTTGTAGGTTGTAGAGATCTGGAAATATTTTAGGTAGAAAGGTCATTGTCTCAAACCCCGAGTCAAATCCCAATGTGCAAATTTTGAGCTCAAAATTATGATTGTTTTTCCATAAACTTCTAAAAAGTCATCCCGGTGATTCAATCTGTATATACAGGATGAGTCTTTGTCTTGCACATATATGTACTTCAACCGAAGATTTTTGAGGTCAAAAGAAACACTTTTTTTCTTTATCATTTTCGCCGATTCGGCTCGGTTGAAAAGGTACAGGCTGTTGAAAATCCATAAAATAGTGCTTTTTTTTTAATTATCTCGCAAATGGAATTGAATCGAAGGAAATGATTTTTGGAATATAGTTTAGTATTGATGTGATGATGTTTTCCAAACATAAAATTCCATAAAAGTCCGGTCAACTCCAGAATACTCGCTATACTAAGTGAGAAAAAAAATCAAATCGGAAAAAATAATGAACGAAAAAAGTGTTTCTTTTGACCTCAGGAATCTTTGGTTAAAACATATGTACAAGTTGGATTTGGTTTGAGTTGAAATGTGTAAGAAAGAAACAAATAATGAGGTCTAAGCAAAATTTATTGCTTTCGCATTCAATGCATATTCCGAAACGTAATATTTGTAATTGTAGTGGGTGGAAACATTTTCTTCCTGAAATGGTACCCAAGGTCAATTAAGGAAAACATTGCATCAAGTGAACTGTTTATGTCACCAATACAAAACAATCCTATACTCTATCGGTCGTAATTACAGATTCTAATGTACACGGTCAACACTCGGATTGGGAACAATCACTTTAGGTAGCTACCTACACAGACGAAAATTGAATATTCGATAATACAATTGCGTCCTAATTACCTAATTGCAAGCAGCTGCGGTTTAACTCATAACGAAATTAATACAACGATATCTCTATGAGGCATGAGCTCTATCATGAATGATAATTTCGTACCTATGTACCATAACATAACTAAGGAAAGTTGTTAACTATGGTGAAACTAACAAATAACATTGGTCACAAATATAGCCATTATCCAGGATCATCTTAATTGAGAGAAAAAAGGAAGTTTGTACTCACTGGATTTTTATTTTGAAAAACTACTCAACTGTTTTTCCTGCTAGGCATCCTCAGGAGTTCTAGAAGTTATTTTACAATTTTTAATTAACTTCTTACAATAAAACACAAAATATGGTTACTTTTCAATCAAAAATGTATTCACACTAAACATCCAATCGGAAAACAAATAACAAAACGACTGAAAAATTCTCTATAAGTCTCACGAAAGTATTAATTTAAATTTTAGGGTTAGATTCTCAAAAACACGGCCAACCACTGAAAACAAACACTGCGCTATTCAAATTACACAGAGTCAATCATCTTCCTATAATATACATTAAACTATAGTCTTGGAGTTAAATTAGGTTTTCAAAAATGGGCTTGTATGAAAGATAGGTCTCAGTTTGGTTATTTGAAATCGGCTAAACATGAATTTGACAAGAAAGAAGACATACAACTATTACATAACGTTGGGAGAGGAAATAAATTTGATTTACTTGAAATATATGAGATACAGAAAAACTTGAAGAAGAACGCAAACTTTGGTCTAAATAACCAAACTGAGACCTATCTTTCATACAAGCCCATTTTTGAAAACCTATTTTTTTTTTCTCTCCAAGACTATAATTTAATATAGGTAGGTGATTGACTCTGTGTGATTTGAATAGCGCAGTGTTTGTTTTCAGTGGTTGACAGTGTTTTTGAGAACATAACCCTAAAATTGAAATCAATACTTTCGTGATACTTATAAAGAATTTTTCAGACGTTTTGTTATTTGTTTTCCGATTGGATGTTTGGTCTGAATACTTTTTTGATTGACAAGTAAGCATATTTTGTGTTTCATTGTAATAATTTAATTGAAAATTGTAAAATAATCTTCTAGAACTACTGAGGATTCCTAGCAGGCGAAACTAGTCGAGTAGATTTTTAAAATAAAAATCCAGTGGGTACAAACTTCCTTTTTTCTCTCAATCAAATAACATTGGAATTATTTTTATGGCTTCCACCCAAAAATTCACGCACTTCACCGTTATGATGCAATCCTAGAAAAATTTTCTAACAAAAATAGTTGCCGATATGACATCCGTCTAAATTAATGAATGAAAGTGTTGGTAACTCGAATAGATTCGATGTCCTGAATAGAAGTGTAGTAAATTTAATTAACATTCAATACAAAGAACATTCTGGTAAATTTCTGAGGTGTCAGTTTTCAAATTCACCACACTCTGCAAAAGATATTCAAGTCCTCGAAGGTAATTGAAACACCTAATAAAACCGACACACGACATTTTTTTTATGATAGATACAGAGATAGGAATGATAATTGAAATAATAATCAGAACGGACATTCAAGTAATTAAATGAATAAATGCATCGTATTTCAAAGGTTATCTTCATGAAATTTAGTATGTTTTGATTATAAAAGGAAAAAAATATATACAAAATACATGGCATTTAGTAATTATTCACTCAATGGGATTGAGGAAGTTTGCCTTCGAGGCTTATAAATAGATTACTTCGTAAACCATACTATTTATAGCTTATATTCGACCTGACTTAAATCGAATTTGCAGAATAAACCAACTCAATTTCATATCACAATATAAATGTTTATTTTCACTAATATATGAGAATAGTTGATCATCTTATGAAGAGGTGATTTCTAAACATCTTCTGCTTCACTTTGATTCTGTTTCATTTCAACAAAATTCATGAGAGCTTTATAATTGTCTACAAGAATAATGATGGAACAGTTTGGACAATAACAATGGTGCTTTACATTCCTTGGAAAGAAGGTTCTTTTGTTGGAATTCTTGAGGGCAGGTATGTGTTTCAAGAGAATTCCAGGAAGTAGTGAAAAGATAAAGAACAGTTGTGGAATGTATGAACTATGGACGCCACAGATTTTAGAGATGACCAAATAAGAATAATATGGTGCACGTAAATATGGTAAGATTGAAGACAAATGATCCATTGTCCATATCGTTCAAAAGAAGATTTTAGATGAATTAATTATGGTGTGAAAAATTTCTAGTTACGATTTTCAATACTAGTTTTGAACCTAAATTTCACTGGTTATTGAAGACACAACGTTCAACTACAATTTTGGAATTTGAGTAGTTTGACATGAAAATATGGTTGTATATTATTAGAATCATTAGTGAACTAATACACTAATAATGAATAATTGATTGTTTTGATCTCTAGTTGTAGAAAATGCATAATGGATTATGAAAGAAAAACAATACCGACATATATTGCATTCCTGCTATTAGCGAAAATATGTTATTAAATAAGAAAAAAAGATTCAACAACGCGAATAATTCATACTTATTAGCAGAAATTGATAGGATTAGGTGTAGATTTGAGGTAAACACGTCATTCAATTTTCGTTCCTTTACGTGTAGTATCTTGTAGCGAATTTTCAATTAAATAACGCCTATAGTATAATTTAGTTAACAGATAGCACATGATGGAAATAAACACATTCTTATATGGACTGAAGGATTTATACTTCCAAGTGACGTCACACTAATAATGTATTTCAAACGTAAAAATCAAAAAGAACTTTTCCGTTGCATTGTTTTATGTGGGCCAGCCTGTGTATACAGGGTATTCAACGTACAAAATTAGTTGGGGTTACTTAAGGAAACCCTTTACCTAAAATGAATACTTCAAGAGTTATCGAGGAAGAACCTTTATTGAGGAAAAACCGCAATTCCTCAACATGTGGAGTAGTCTGTGACTTGACTACTGTGCAATTTACATTTCATGAATTATAATTAATTTTTTGTTGGGATTGTTGAGAAATCAATGAACCAATACAATTTTCAATTACGAATAATTCATTACAATTCTCAAAATGTCAAATTCAGTTATGAAAACATCGAATATTAGTTTCTTTCACAGACTACTCCACACAGTTATAAATTGCGGTTTTTCCTAATCTTGAGTTTTGATGAATTTGAGTTGTTAAAGTTCATGATCTCCTTATAAACACCCCGTACATTTTTGGTCCGAACCGCAATCTCATAATACTACGTATTTGCAGAATCGAAAAAGAAAAAAATTTTTGCGAAAAAAGCCTTTTCTGCTGAAATATTAAAAAAAAATGTGAGTCCTCATCGCCACCATTTTTTTTAAAAGAATCCCATTGACTCATGAACCGTTGAGTTTTTACCTAAGGTAGGGCATATTGTCGAAATTGTCACCACAAAAGCTATCTAATGATGCAATAATATACTGGGTGTGCCATTTGAAATAACGAAGTAGTAGTCTCTTTCCGGTCTAACCGGAAGTTGTAGAGATCTGAAAATATTTTATGGAGGAAGATTATTATGTCAAACCCCAATATACAAATTTTCTGCTCAAAATTATGATTATTTTTTCATAAACATCTAATAGGCCATCCCGGTGAATCACCCTTATGCTCATTCTTTGTGCTATTTCTTTCTTGTATTTAATGAGGATATTTCGATATGTTTGTACAACAATCTGACTATCTGAGGATGATTTGATCAATTTGAGGTTTCATTATCCCTTTTCATTCGTTAGGGAAGAATTATTGATGCAAAACTGCATAGTTCGGTTTGGTACCTTTCATTTTTAGTGCGATACATTTCGAAACGAATAGATTTCACTGTGTAAAAGCGGTTCTTTATGAGCGCATGGAAAATGGACCAATTCCGAATGGTTTATGGTGAAAACAATTCATTTGCAACATTCAAACATTGTCAACTTCCCGCATCGGGGTCATTCGAAATAATTTATGGTATTAATTCTTCACCAGCACACTTTGTTTGTATTTCGTCATCCAGTTTTTCCAATCTGCAGTTGGCGATATCGCTCTCGCTATATATCAGAGTTTTTTTTCGAACCTGTCATTTCAGCATGAATATCAGTACTTGACACTGTCATAGCCAGAGATTCAGTATTTCATCTCTGCATGACTTTGATGCCATCGCGGCATGATTATTTTGTACTGAACAAAAGGTATTCATCGATACAATTCTAGTGAAATCTACGTAATACTGTTGTTTGGGAAATTTGTTTCACTTTGTGCGGAAAACATCGAAAAGTCCTGACTCTTCATTACGTCAGTCTTCAGTCGTTTCGATTTCCCAGACTAATTGGCTTAGTATTTTCTCATTAACAGCCATGAAAATCAATGACGTAGATCTTTTTTTTCTTGGGGGGGTGTAATCGAAAAAAAAGGTTTGATAACGAAGTTTGAACCAAATTACTCGTAATAATTTTTTTATTTCCAAATCGATTGTTCTTATTTTATACTGGGTGTTTGAAAAATAAAATGGCCCGCAAACGCTTTGTTCTCGAGATACAGAGTGTTTCTTGTGATCCTACTTCTTTGTGATGCCTAACCAGTTTATCGAATCTTTGTTCATCTTCGCTACAGAGTTGGTAAATCAGTACCAAAACTTATAATCAGTTTATTTATCACAGCTACCTACTGGATCTTTATAATAATTTGGATTTTCCTGAGAATTAATATAGAGAGCTGTTTGAATTTTTTTTCTCGATATCGATTGCAGATACCACAAAACTATAACAAACCCAAAAGTGTAGTACTGAACCAGAGTTTGTTTTCAAATTTTTCTAAGCTACCAGTGGTTCACAAATCGAAAATTCTGGTGGAAAAAAGCGGACACCCTTCCAGAAAAAATTCACCCTGTAGATTTGCATTCAAAATTAGGATTTCTCATGATGAAAAATTTAAATTGGAATATCTATGACAATTCAAGTTGAATATCTTGTGAAGGGAAGGAGCTATGAGAGAAAAACTTGAACTTAAACACCTGTATCTCAAAAACAAAGCGTTTGCGGACTCATGTTATAGGACTTTTTTTCTTGAAATGATCCGAGAAATCTGTCATTTTCATTTGTACCTCCAATTTAGGATCACCCTGTAGATATAGTCAATTCAAAACTGATGTCTTCACAAATAAATTGCAATTTGAATGAAACACAATAAATTGTAAAACAGCCCATTTCGATGCGAATTACTCAGTTCAGTTCTTTGATAACTACATATTGAAACTTTGTGACGAGAATGATACAAAAAACCGAAAACAACGGGTAAGTGTATACCGATGACGAATGCAAAAATCATAGATGGCAAATAAGGGGCGATGTCGAGAAAGCGGATAGATAAAGGAAAATAATGAACCTCGGACAAAGACAAGCTCGTAGTGCAATAAAAAAACTCATCTTGAAAGCGATAATAAACTCATAAACCGTAAAGGAAGGCTTTGCTAGATTTCTGAAATTTTATATTTTGAAAATCTTGGGGAGGAGGGGTAATTACCCCCAGTAGCCCCCCATTTCTACACCCTTGATGAAAATGCATTTGAATTGATAATTTAATGATAATTCTGCCGGTTTGCTCGTTGACAAAAAAAAGCGAATGAATTTAAACGTTGTTGATCTAAATTCACAATACTTTCGGCGAGTCGAATGAAGCAGTTGCCTAAATTAATTAATTGGTGTGGCTTGAATACAAATGACGTAAACTTCCAAACCTCCAAGAAATTTACTGTGATAAATATGTAAGGGTTTCCGATGATATTACATCTTTCGTTCTGGCAATTCTATTAGCTCATTCAGAGGATTTCAGTTTTGCAGGTTTTCTTTCAAACTTACGACAAGTGCCTATTCACGCCCCAGCATATGAATTTCTCACAAACTCTTAATCTAAGTATATATAAAACCGCTTGCACATATACGTCAAACTTTAAACGTAAAATCACAGCCCAAACGGGACCATCTAGAGCAAAAATGACAAGAATAAGACCCCCCTCAAAATCGTCTGGAGATCCCGGGAAAAATCCCAAACCTTCGATTCTCCCCGCGGTTTTCGAGTATACGGGGTGTTTCGGATCATTTTGACATTTCAAGTCCCATATTTCTGTGGTATCTGTGGACAATTTGGCTGTCAGTGTCATGTTAATAATAAATATTCCATTTCGATATATGAAAGTTCTTGAAAAAGTTTGCAGTTTCCAAAATTGTTATTCAATATTTAAATAAATGCCGACAGATAAAATGCAAAGTTTTCGGCGAATCGAAAATTCGATAGATATTTGTCAAAATTTGGAAATGAACATTGATATCATCGAATGCATTTTCCTCAATTCAGGTTTGTTTTAAGTGTTTGTATCATTCAATTGGATATGAATGTTACTTTATTTCAGGAATTTTTCGTTTATTTTCCACAAACTATAAAACTACATTCTCTTTCGTGAGAATTTGAATCTATTGCGACAGAAGATGGAACTACAAAAGAGAACAGAAGCTTCATCTGATCATGTATTAAACAGATAGAAAAACTCCTTATAGATAATTCACAATTGGCTTTATTACTGGAAAAAGAGCCAAGTTAGTCAGATGACATTCAAAAATTTCCATGTGTTTTTGGAATATCTAAAATATACACTTTTACGACTGAAGAGTGCAAAAATATAAGTTACCTATCAGTTTTTGAAGAATTTGAGTGCAGTGCTGTTGAATTTATAATTAAGAAATCAAATCGTTGTGAAATCTTTCATACGAATAATTTCAACCATATATACCCTGTTATATTATCATAATATTATTTGTCGTTCAACTGAAACCTTGGAAATTAAGAGACTCTCAAACTTATAACCTGATTTCTCAAAAAGGTTCTACCTAGATATTAAATTTGCTTATGAGGTAACATAAGCCATGGGTATTCGAAAGGCAAGTCTATTCATTCTGTCTCTTTTCAGGTTGTTCATTTATAGCTATACTATATACATATATAAAATCAGTTCAAATTTTTCACTTGAATTACTAGTCAAAATGTTACAACAGAAATAAAATTTGAAGGATCATTCAGTATATGAAGAATTTTGACATGGCAGTTACTTTCGAAATTGGTATAAATTTTCCAGCAATTCAATGTAGGTATAAAATACTTTATACTTGCATCTTGAAATGAATTTTGCACTTTTTCAGTGTTCAATAATGAGATAATTATTGAATTGACTCAAGAGATTAACAGAGTATGCTTTATCAGGATTAGTTAATACTGCTAAAGACGTTAATAAACCTATTAATTTCTTATATGGTTCATCATTACAACTCTCTTTTGTTGAATCAAATTTCAATTAAGTTTTCAAAGGAGTTTTCATATGTTTACAATTAGACATGCTGAATTATTGCAATACATACTTGAAGAATATAAACAATTACTATACTACCTTTTTCATAATTTCTAGTGATATTCATCCCTAAACATTTTTAGCTTTCCCTGAATTCTTTATGATGAAATTATCACTTAAATATTCTATCAGATATATTCATTCAGAATTAACATTTGTTAAAACAAAAAAGTCAACCACGTACAATGCAACAACAGTTAGCAAGTTATGTTTTGATTTTATGTGAATACAATGCTCAATTGTTGATCTTTTTTAACTAATATCTGTCAAAATTTCATTTACTATATATATTTCCCTGTTCAATTTACTTCTGAGTGAAACCCAGAGCTACAAGCTTGCTCTATAACGTAACGAACCATCACGATTAAGCTTTAATTCAGCTGTCCTCCACTGAATCAGAATTATCTAGTGAAATTTCTATATCATCTCTTATCTATGATAACTACATCTCGACTGGTATTAATGAAATTGTTACCTGTATCCCTTTGATCATTCACCAGAACCCACAAAAATCATTTTTGTCCATATACCTTCAAGAAATATGGAACAGAAAAGTATGCAAAATTCATCGATACAATTTTCAGACTTTAAAAACGCCTTAGTTCTTCAGGAATGTCCAATTGGTCTTTCAATATTATAAATTATGGAAAATAACCTACTATTAACCAAATTTTTAGATTTCAAAAGGTGTCCTTCCTTGTATTTCTTAATAAATTATGAAATAGAAGAATAATTTGTTGCTCAACTGAAAAAAGTATTGATGAACCTCGGAAATGAGGGACTTCTAATAACCTGATTTCTCAAAGATGTTACTGATATGATTACGATTGCTTGTAAGGCAACATTAGCCATGGGTTTTTGAAAGGTAGATCTATTCATTCTGCCCATTTTTAGTTTATTATAGCTATACTGAATATTCCTAAAACAAAATTTCACTGTAGGTCTTTTCATAGATCTTATCGAATGATTATGTAAATTCAATATTTGTCAAAACTGAAAATAAACATTGAATGCAGTTTCTTTTTCAGGTAGTATTTCTATTGACTGATAATAACTCTCACATTTTGATTATGCATTTTTCCCAAATTTTTCAAAGAAGAAAGGAATTGCCATTTCTAGAGAAATGAGAATTTCAGATTTCAAAATGTCTAATTACTACTTCAAATATATATACACCCTATATAATTGTTGATCAAATATTGTGTATTTCTTTACAAATTAGTTAATAATTTGAAGCTTTAATCTCAATTTTCAGACTTGAATTGGTCCAACATCTCTAGATACTTCTAATTGATATTCGACAAATAAATATCCTGTATAATTATTCATCCAAACGAAAATAATCCATCTTCTGAAAAGAAAAACAATGTTTACTATATAGAATTAATTTTAATAATGATTCAAAAGTGATGAAATTTTGCAGACTTACTTATTTTGGATCTTAGATCACGAATCCCCTTTAATAAATTCCTTAATCCAGCTAGTTTTTTTTTTTATTTGGGAAATTGGCCTAATGAAGGTGAGGTTATCCACATTAATAGCTAGTTTTCTTGTATTTTATTAACTGATTCTCGTAAGAAATGATTAATTAATCACATTTCAAGCTTTCCCTGAAATAAAAATGCCTTTTTTTCGTCAAAATCGATGGTTTTATCCATTGTTTATATATGGCGGCGGCCATCATGTTTAATACGTAAAGTCTGTCAGATGCAGCGTTGCCAGGTCGACAAGCCTAAAATATCGTACCGCGTGTTTAAAATCATCGTATTTTATCGTACATATTATCGTATCCCACTGATTTTTATCGTACACATTCGAAATAAAGGAAATTTTTGCGAGAATATGACAATTTGTGGAAAAGGATGAAAAAACAAGCAATGTATCGATTAAGTAATATATTTTTTATTTAGACAAAACGGTTAATGAATAATTAATTAATTATCAGACAAGATCAGAGAACCTGTATTTTCCTATTCACAGATTGTCGGTATTTTCACTTTATTCAGAATACACCTTATTCTAATGTCTCTTATGGTTAAATTTTACTTTATGAATAGGATAGATAGTAGAGATGCGTACAGATTCGAAAATAAAACAAGAAATTTTTTAAGGAAATCGTGAAAGAATGGATCGAATTTTACTTATAACATCGTGAAAATTGTTTCTGTTATTTTTGTGTTTTTTTTTTTTTTTTAAATTACTCATTTTCATACAAGTTCTTTTCCCAAATAACTTAGAATATTGCAAAAAACATGCAATCGTCGACAAAGATGTAAAGGAAACCGAATAAACAATACCCAAATACAAAATTCTTTGAATATGGGTGTTCGAGGTACTAGATACGTTTCGAAATTGAATCTGAAATACTAATGAAAAATAATAATAAAAAAAATGAAAAATTTTTCGGAAATAATTCAAGGATCCTATTATTTAATGATACCTATACATATACTTAGGGTTGAAGTTTGTAAGTACGATTTCAAGTAACAAATTTATTTTGATAATTATATTTGACTTCAATAGTCTTTCTGAATTAAAATTAATGAATTTATTTAACATGCATTGTCATGTATTTCTTTTTCATATTAATTCAATTAAATATCTCCAGTCTGCTTTTTTGCAGATACGCCCTTTTCAATTGAAATAGCAGTATATTTTTGATGGTCTTTGTTATGTGCTTTCAACAATTGAACATTTGCTCCCATATCCACATATTATAAAATAATATGAATCTAAATACTTGAATTGATTGGAAATACGAAGAAATATCTTCGTAAAAATTCTCTATGAAATAAGGGTCATCAAAAAAACGATTTTGTTGTGTGAAATGAATATATTCAAATCTGAAATATTCAGCCACTCAAATATGTCAATGAAATACCTGTTACAAACAATTTTTTTTCACTAAATAGAATACCAAATATGAGATAATGGTATATTTTCAACTGAAGTTTGAACACCATCTGTTTTTAATGAGGCACCTACCCTTCGGATATTCCATGATTCTTTGTATTTATTTTCAACCGACAGCCAGAAAAGAAATTTTATGATTTTATTATGTTTAAGTAGGTTCGTTCTTCTAGATCCACGTAGAACGTAGAACCCCAATGAACTATGAATTGATTCATCGGAACATTCTAAAGTCTAGACTTTCCCAACCGTTTCGGTTAGATTTTTTAAAACTACTAAAATCTACCAAATGATTTCTTCCTACTAAAAATTTCATGAAAATGCGAAAAATCTACTAAAAAAGAAAATTTCTACTAAATCTGGCCATACTCAGTTTCATTATATTTTTAGTATCTATGGAAATTTCAACTCAAATGATAGGTACACTGAAATGATCGTACAAAACGCTATTATCGTACATGCGGTATCGTACATAGTACCGATCAGCAAATTATCGTACAAAACGATAATTATCGTACGAACGGCAACGCTGGTCAGATGCGAAATAATCTGCAACGTTGCCTGTATGCCAGATCTTCTTGATGGGATCGGTTTTTTACTTGGTGGAAATTCATATTAATAGATTGTTTGAGATTATGACGTATTACAAAACTGTATGGAAACTCATAATTTTCGCACAGCTATTCGAGCAGAAAATTCGGCAAGTTTATTTTCGAAATGAATAAATGGTAGTTCATATGGTGTTATTCTGGTTTTTTCGATATTGACATCGAATTCAGTATAGTCCTCCTGAACATATACAGGGACATTGATGATGACGAGGACGCTGTGATTACAAGGTTTTCAAGGGGTTCACAGACCAAATTAGATTTTGTGTTATACTTGCCAATTGTCTTCTTTTTTTTTCATATGAAACAATAGATTTACTATTTTTTTTTTTAATTTCTACCTGAATGGCTAAAACCGTGATAAGTAAATAAATATATTATAATATAACAAATACATAAGCGTACACATTTTTTTACCGAAATTTGAGGCTTTATTGTAAAACACTGGTTATACATTTATGATTCGAAATATTGCCCATCGCTGGTCACTATACTTTCTCACATCTTTCGGGCAGCGTACGAATTGAAAAAACTGGTCATCTTTTGAAGCGATCCACGAATCGATCCAAGTTTTTAATTCTTCATAAGATAGGAAGTGCTGGTCAGCCAGGCTGTGTGCTATTGATCGAAACAAGTGATAATCCGAGGAAGCAACGTCTGGAGAATACGTCAGGTGGGGTAGGAATTCCCATTTCAACTCTTTCAAGTATATCTTGACTTTCGCAACATGGAGTCGAGCATTGTCATGCAATAGAATCCATTCATCTACTCTCTCGTCGTATTGCGGCGGATTGTCTCTCAATGCTCAACACAAACGCATTGATTGCGTTCGATAACGATCGCCTGTGATCATTTCAGTCGGTTTTAACAACTCATAATACACTACACCGAGCTGGCCCCACCAAATACTGAGCATGACCTTAGAACCGAGAATATTCGGTTTAGCCGTCGACGTGAAAGCATGGCCGGGATATCCACATGATCTTATGTGCTTGGGACTATCGTAATGAACCCGTTTTTCGTCTCCAGTCCCAATCCGATGCAGAAATTCCTTCCGTCTTTGCCTCGAAAGCAGCTGTTCACAAACAAACAAACTCCGTTCAAACACCTCCCGGCTTCAACTCGTACGGCACCCACTTTTCTTGTTTCAGAATCATTCCTATGACTTTCAGGCGTTTTGAAATGGCTTGTAGGCTTAATGATCCTGTCAATTATTGTTGCGTTTGAAATGAGTCTTGATCAAGTATTGCCTCCAATTCTGCATCTTCAAAAACCTTCTCTCTTCCACCGCGATGCTGGTCTTCGACATCAAAATCACCATTCTTGAAGCGTTGAAACCACTCTCGGCACGTTCTTTCACTAATAGCGGCCTCACCATAGGTATTTGAGAGCATTCGATGAGCCTCAGCCGCAGATTTATTCATATTTCAGTAGAAAATTAAAACCTCCCTCAAATGACGAGAATTTGACTCGTAAGCTGACATGGATAATCGTGAATAACTTTATGATGCAGACACAAATCGACTAACATGTCGATGGCGTTATGTTCACAAATAACTAAACTTATTGTATGACATCTACGATATATTTATTTCGACTATCACTTACAGTTACAGCCAGCTATTGCCCAACGGCAGGAGCAAAGTTGTAGGCCTAAATCTAATATTTCGGAATATGACATTGTTCAGCTAAAATATTTTCGAAGTTCAGGCGCTTCCGGTTATATAAGAATTAAAAAAATTTTTTTTTCATTTTATGTCTCAGATATTATCGAGATTTCCATTCTCAATTACTCTTTGCTAAAATTATTGTGTTAGTCCTCATAGTTTTCAAAATATCAAGGAAAAACCGTAAAAAAGAGAGAATTTCCTTAGTCACAATTACCTGAATTATTTTTACTGTGAATATCCTATGCCTATGTCAATTCACTTTCTCAAACTAAAATGATGTTGGAACATCGTGCATATCTTGAATTTGAGAAATATCATCACAGGGTGCCAAAAATTGTAAACAAAATTTGATCATAACTTTCGATTTTCAAATCAGAACCCTATTTTTTTGTGATTTCGCTGGATTCTACGGTAAAAAATAAGGGTAGTGTCCAAACGTGATTATGCTCTCAAATTCAATAATTCAAGTGTTATTTGAGATTTTATGAATTTATGTTATACGTAGGGTCAATTTTATTCGATCTGTTTCCAGACAGACTAGCAATAATACTCTATGACCATAGAAATTTAAATATCTAATTACTTTACATGTGACAGGTATTTTCATTATCAAAGCTTCACTAATTTGATTTCACGAATTGTATTTCCGATATTCAAATGACAAAATTCTGGATATACTTTTCTCTAATTATGTGGCAAATCAGTTCTTTCCGGCACATTTTGTGGAACAAAATAGACTGGAACGGATTTATCTATTATTTGTCAAATTTGTGATACAGAAAACTGTTCTACCAACCAACATTTTTCAATGCAAAAATCACTAATAGATATTTATGGAAATTTCCGTCAATTTCAATAAAAAGGCAGTGAATTCGGGAACATAATGTTTAAAACTCGTACAGAAGGCTCATTCTACCACTCGGTCATTTTGAACTCTTGGAAGAATAACAATAAGTTCTGCACTTGTATTATAAATATCTTATTCCATATTCACGATGAATGCATTAGAATTATTGGTAGAACTCATCAAATTTTAAATCAGAAATTTCCTCATCTTCTTGAAAGGATGTTGCATACTTCATGAATATCCATTATACTGGATGGAGTATGTTGAAGTATAATAAACAGATCTTTTCTAGATTAAAATAATAAAATTACGAACTCGTTTTTGCGACTGATTTATTCAATCAATATAACTCAACTCTTTTTTTTTTCACAAACTACTACAATTAATAAACTAATCAACAAGTTCTATGTTGACATACAAATATCCAATGCTCCTAAACTTCAGGCTTCAATACCTTCCCTCATTGAATCATTGTAGTCAACCCCATTGCATTTTTTAACATTTGTAGTCTGGGTTTGAACAAAGGTTTCGTCATAATATCTGCAAGCTGGTATTCTGAAGACACCTTCTTCACTTCAATTATATTGTCAAGCACCAGTTCACGCACAAAGAAATGTCGAATATGTATGTGCTTTGTACGACGGTGATATTCTGGGTTCTGCGTTAACTTGATTGCAGCTTCGTTATCAAGCATCAATGTTGGCAAAGATCTCACATCGATCATTTCTTCAAATAGACGCTTGAGCCAAACAATTTCTTTAGCGGTTTCACTAGCAGCAACTATTTCTGCTTCTGTGGTAGAAATTGCTACTGAAGTTTGTCGCTGGCTATACCAGGATATAGCTCCATCTGCATATATACTTAAGACACCTGTTGTTGATCTACCTGTAGAATTATCGCCACCATGATCTGCGTCACTGTAGATCTTGAGCTGATCTATGGTACCAGCTTTGTAGGATATTCCGAGCTCGACTGTGCCTTTCAAATACCGGAATATTCTTTTCACTCTTGAACAGTCAGTATTGGAAGGGTTTTCGAGCTTTCTTGAAACTATACTTACTGCAAATGCAATATCTGGTCGTGTACCAGTCATCAGGTACATTAAAGCACCGACTGCTTCTCTATAAGGAAAAGTGCAATTCAATTCATCCTTATCTTCCTTCCCTAATTGAATGTTCTCTTTTACAATAGGCGTTGAAACAGGCTTACAGTCCTGCATCCCAAATCGCTCGAGTATTTTCTTGGTGTAAGCTGATTGATTCACTTGGACAATTCCAGCTTCTTGTTTTATTTCTATGCCAAGAAAATAAGATGCAGGTTTTGTTGTGATTTTAAATTCTTTCTTTAAACTCAGCAAGAATTGATCTTTCATTTTTTCATTTGTAGAAGCTACTAATCCATCATCAACATAAAGAGCCAGTAGCAGCAAGTCTTCCCCATTTTTTTTATAAATAAACAGGGATCAGCATCAGATCTTTTAAAGTTGAGTTTTTGAATGAAATCACTGAATCTCCGATTCCAACACCTTGGTGCCTGCTTCAGACCATAAAGACTGCGTTGAAGTTTACATACATGGTTGCTACCATCTTCGTACCCTTGAGGTTGCTTCATGTATACCTCTTCACTCAGTTCACCATATAAAAAAGCTGTACACACATCGAATTGAGTCAAAGACATATTTTTGCTAGCAGCAATACTCAACAATGACCTTATAGTCCCACCTTTGGCTACTGGGCTATATGTTTGGTCATAATCTTCGCCTTTTCTTTGTGAATAACCCTTGATTACCAAACGTGCTTTGTACTTGTCAATGGATCCATCTGGATTTGTCTTGAGCTTAAATATCCACTTGCAAGGTATTGCCTTCTTTCCTGCTGGTAAATTTTTCATTTCCCACGTACAATTTTCTTGCAGTGATTTTATCTCTCTCTCCATAGCTAAAATCCAGTTTTCTTTCTCATTGCAAGATATCGCCTCTTTGTAGGATAATGGTTCTCTAGGCTCATTGACTTCTGCTGCAACTGCCATGACATAATTCTCAAAATGTTTAGGCAACTTCGTTTCTCTTCTATTTCTCAGCTGTCTCCTCAATTCGATGTCGTCTTCTCTAATCTCATCAAAGACACTCTCTTCAGTTATATGTTCGTCTTCTACAACATTTTGCTTTGCTTCTATAGCTTCTCTCTGTGTGTTTCTCAGTTCTGGATTTACATGGATATCTTCTATCATTTCTTCTTCGGATTGATCTTCAAATTCATCATTTTTCAGTGAATCCTTATTTTTTATGAACTCAAGAACATTTTCTTGTGGAAGTGTAGAAAGATTCTCTTTCTCAGTCTCATTCATTATCTGTAAGGATTTGCACTCATCAAAAATGACATCTCTTGATCTGAAAAATCTCCTTTTTTCAAATGACCAAATTCTGTATCCATCGTCGTTATCATAACCCATGAGAACACCTTTGACTGCTTTCTTATCCATTTTCTTCCGGTTTTTCTTCGGAACATGAGCATAGCAAATACTACCTATAATTCTAAGATGCTTGAGATTAGGCTTCTTCTTGTGCCATACCTCAAAAGGTGATTGATTATCGATCCCTGAATTGCTTGTTCGGTTTAAAATGTATGTAGCTGTATTCACCATTTCTGCCCAAAAAGTCTGATCGAATAATCCTTCTCTTGCGTGCATCAAAGCTCTTGCTGTCTCTACAACTGTTCTGTTCTCCCTTTCAGCACAACCATTTTGTTGAGGTGTGTATGGCATTATTAGTCTTTGTCTGATTCCATGATGGCTTAGAATTTTTCGCACTTGCCCATTGTCGAATTCACTGCCGTTATCTGACAAAATCTCTCTTATGCCATATCCTTCAGCTTTGATTTCAGCAATTACTGTTTTCAGTTTTTCTACAACTTCAGATTTGTGCTTGATAAAATAGACAAAACGGTATCTGCAATAGTCATCTTTGAATAGCACATAGTAGCGGTAACCAGATTTTGACTTGCTTTCGAAAGGTCCACAAACATCTGTATGTATCAGTAAACCAGGTGAGTTGGCTCGTTCCCTTGTACCAAATTTGAGTACATGAGCTTTTCCATAAACACACCCCTCGCAAACGTCACTATCTAGGTTGACTTCAATGCCTAGTTCACGCTTCAATACTGTTCTCACATGTCTTTTATTCTGGTGGCCAAATCTTTCGTGGTAGAGCTGTAATGCATTTTCCTTATTAATAAAATTGATTTCATTCGAAGTTTCTGCTCTTATGGCTTTCATATCAAGTTTATATAAGCCCCCTGAGAGACTTCTCGAACCCACAATCAATTTTTCTCCAGATAATTTGAAATTGCATTCTTCAGCCTTAGAAACAAATTCACTGTCAGGGTTTTTATCTTGTGCTGATAATGTTGAAAACAAATTTTTTCTTATACTTGGGACATACCATACTTGAGATAGAAAAAACTCGTATTTTTCTCCATTCACCCAAGATTGTACACGAATTTTACCAAATCCAATCGCTGGTACGGAGTCCCCATTTGCTGTTTTTACTTGGTGATTTTGATCAAATGGTGTGAAGGTTTCAAACAACTCACTTTGGTTGGTGATGTGGTTTGTTGCCCCATTATCAACATACCAATTGTCATTATCATTCTCGCAAAACAACACATCACTGGAGACTGTTAATAAAGAAACGTTTTTTGGTTTCACTCCATTGTTCTTCTTAGGTTTCACAGGTTTTGGTGGCTTACCATCTGCTTTCCATTTTGAACAATCTTTCACTTTATGCCCTTTCAGTTTGCAGTAATTGCATATCAAGTTATTTCTTTTGTATGCACCACTATAAAGAACCTCTTGTCGGCTTTCAAACTTTGTTGTTAGTGCTTTCTCATATACACATAACTGGCTTGTCAAATTGTCCACATTTTTGTCTGTATCGGACATTAAGCTCCAGCTAGACTTGAATGAGAAATACTCTGCAGGCAACGTGTCTAATATTTTACAAATGAGAAGAATTTCAGGTAACTCACAATTACATGTCTTTCCATTTGTAATTTTATCTTTGGAAATTTCTTTTTGTAAACTGTTCCACAAATTCTTCAGCTTCGAAGTGTGCATTGCGATATCATCATCTGCTTGTTTTACGTAACTGAAAAATTGCATACAAACATCATATGTCTTTTTCTCGACATTTCCATCCATAAGTCTGTGCAATTCCAGCCAAACATCTCTTGCAGTCGAAAAACGCATGACTTTTTCCAAAGTTTCTTGTGTCATATTGACAGTCAAGATTAAAAGAGCACTGCTATCAGCTTGATTGAATTCCATAAGATTTTTGTCATACTCGGATTTGTCTTCTTGCGTTGCATTTTCTTCCAAGGGTTTAGGAGCTTGAAGTTTGCCCTCTAAAACTTCCAATCCTCCTTTCACTGACCTCAGTAAAATACCAATCTTGTACTTCCAAGTCGACCAATTTTCTTTTCCCTCTAGTAAGCCTATCTGTACTTTGCTGGCATCCATTATTTACTCCACCAAAATACTTTTTTACTTCTTATTGAAGGAGAAAAACTTTCTGTCACAAATACCTTTTACGGAACTTTTTTATTATTTTATTTTTCCAGATGTAGACTTCTGTTTTATAATCTACAAACCGCGCTCTGCTACCATGTTGAAGTATAATAAACAGATCTTTTCTAGATTAAAATAATAAAATTACGAACTCGTTTTTGCGACTGATTTATTCAATCAATATAACTCAACTCTTTTTTTTTTCACAAACTACTACAATTAATAAACTAATCAACAAGTTCTATGTTGACATACAAATATTCAATGCTCCTAAACTTCAGGCTTCAATAAGTACCTACCTAGAAGAAAAAAACCTCTACCTACCAAATGAAATAAAATCATGCAGGACTCCTGTGTGCCAATTCTATTGATATGAAAAAGCGGTAGAATACATTTTATGAATTCAGGAAAAAATCAGCGTGGTGATGAAAAGGGAGTAACAGAAAGTTTGAAACATCCTTCCGAATTATCTTCTCGTCAATTGGTGATAAATGTGGATATTTCTGATTGAATGCTCGACAAGTTCTCGAAACAATTCTGTTACATTCACCGTGGATATGGAATAGATCCAGAATTTCATTATTTGAATAACGGGGATTCATATCGTCAAATTATAATCTACTAGATTCAATAATGAGTACACCTGTCACTTTGAAATAATTGAATATTTGAAACGCACTCTAGAAACAGATTGAATGAAATTGACCCTACGTATAACATAAATTCATAAAATCTGGAATAACTCTTGAATTATTGAATTTGAGAGCATAATCATGTTTGAACACTACCCTTATTTTTACCGTAGAATTCAACGAAATCACAAAAAAATAGGGTTCTGTTTTGAAAATCGAAAGTTATGATCAAATTTTGTTCACAATTTTTAGCACAATATTTGAAACACCCTATGATGATATTTTTCAAATTCAAGATATGCACGATATTCCAACATCATTCTAGTTTGTGAAAATGAATTGAGTACACGCATACGATATTCACAGTGAAAATAATTCATGTGATAGTGACTATGGAAATTCTCTCTTTTTTACGTTTTTTTCTTAATATTTTGAAAACTATGAGAACTAACGCAATAATTTTAGCAAAGAGTATTTGAGAATGGAAATCTTGATAATATCTGAAACATAAAATGAAAACAAATATTTTTTTCGAAGAATTTTTTTTTAATTCTTGTATAACCGGAAGTGCCAGAACTTCTAAAATATTTTAGCTGAATAGGGCATCATGAACAATGTCATATTCTGAATTTTCAGATTTCAAATCGGCCCCGTTCTCCAGAAACGTCTAATAGGCCTTCGAACTTGAAACACCCTGTATAAATATTCATATAAATATCTAAATATAAATATTTTTGAGAGGTTACGCTCGATATCGGTGTAATCTGGGATTTGGTACCATAGAAAAACTCGAAACCCTTAACGGCGAACCCCCTCAAACTTAAGGCTAGGACCGCCCTTGATTTGTCGTCATGGAAAGTTATTTGCATCAAATATTTTCATGTGATCAAGGGCGAAATGGTATGTTCTAGGAAAAAAGTCATATAGAATTCTACCCTAGAATCAGCATAGGATACCGAGTGAATCGTCTAAAATCAGCTAACGATACAAGGTTTCCGAAAAAAATCTTTTATTTTCTAGAGGGATACCCAGTGAAGGATCTACCGGCATAGTGACGGGGTCCAAGGGGCGGAGCCCCTTCGGCGAGCAGAGCGAGTCTCATATATAACTTCGTTTTTCCTATCTGAATTTTACAAATATTCTTTTTCAAATTGACTTCACTATGTAACGGGTGTTTTTTTTCGAGGTATATAACTTTAAGTTGGCATTACTGTTCAAGATGGCGACCGATTTAATAGCTGTAAAGTGATTTATTCTCAGTCTGGTTTGGCAATTCATCATGAATAGACTCACGCCTGAACAACGCTTGCAAATAGTGCAATTTTATTTCGAAAATAATGGTTCTGTGCGGAATACGTATCGCGCACTACGTCCATTTTATTTTGTTTAGCGATGAAGCGCACTTCTGGTTGAATGGCTACGTCAACAAACAAAACTGCCGCATTTGGAGTGGAGCTAATCCTCAAGTGTATGTTGAAACACCGTTACATCCAGAAAAACTGACTGTTTGGTGCGCTTTATAGGCTGGTGGAATCATTGGTCCGTACTTCTTCAAAAACGATGATGGCCAGAACGTTACAGTCAATGGTGATCGGTATAGAGCCATGATTACTAACTTTTTCATTCCTGAATTGAACAACCATGATGTCCAGGAGCTGTGGTTCCAACAAGACGGCGCAACATGTCACACAGCAATTGAAAAGTCCCCGGTCTACCGTAGTAAAACACATTTTTTTTTGGGCAAAATTCTATTTTATTATTCAACATAATTGCCTTCGAGAGCGATACAGCGATTATAGCGATCTTTCAACTTTTCGATACCATTTTTGTAGTACGATTTGTCTTTCGCTTCAAAATAGGCCTCAGTTTCGGCGATAACTTCTTCATTGGCGCTAAATTTCTTTCCAGCGAGCATTCTTTTGAGGTCTGAGAATAGGAAAAAGTCGCTGGGGCCAGATCTGGCGAATACGGTGTATGCAAAAGCAATTCGAAAACCAATTCATGCAATTTTGCCACTGTTTTCATTGATTTGTGACACGACTCATTGTCCTGATGAAACAGTAACGCAATGTAATAATAGCTGTTGATGGTCTGGCCTTTTTGGAGGTAATCAATGAATATTATATCTTGCGCATCTCAGAATACTGATGGAATAACCTTGCCAACTGACTGTAGTATTTTTCCTCGCTTTGGATTCGGTTCATCGTGTGCAGTCCACTCCATGTTTCACCCATTGTCACATATCGACGCAAAAATTCAGGTTTATTGCACTTAGCTTCAAACATTACTCAGAATCATTAACACGTTGTTGCTTTTGATCGATTGTGAGCTCGCGTGGCACCCATTTTGCACACAGCTTTCTCATGTACAAATATTCGTGAGTGATATGATGTACACGTTAAGATGATATCTTCACAATGTCTGCTATCTCGATCAACTCCACTTTACAGTCAATCAAAATTATTTTGTGATTTTTTTTGAGCATCCACTGCGTTCGCCGTCTTCGGTGCTCATTTCACCACGTTTAAACTTGGCATAGCAATCAATGATTGTTGATTTTCCTGGTGCAAACCCCAGAAACTCTTCATCCAGCCAAGATTTTCCTTCAACTGTATTTTTTCCCTTCAAGAAGCAATATTTCATCAGCGCACGAAATTCTTTTTTTTTTCATTCTCCATTGTTTGTTTTTGTATCAGGATGTTTTGCTAACTTCTGGAGTTGTGAAAAGCAACACCTAATGATCGAATTTCGTTAGCATAATTGGCTGTTGCAATAATGCTCGGCTATAAAGAGAACAGAGGTTGATTACATGATTACAAAGACCCTGTTCCAATACGATGAAAGCTTAGTTATAACCCTTTAGCAGAACTTAACACCCATCAAATGTAGTGGTTTCTGAAAGGGTTGAAATTTCACACTATAATGTTTGATTAAGTGAAATCGGTCAGATCTGACAGAAAGTGAATTAGGGTGAGATTAAAACAGTGCACACACTTACGGACTATTACGTATCGTTCACAAACCTGAACTTCCGGTGCCAGTTTCAGTTAATAACACTAGAGAGATCCAAGGGAGTTTATTAGGGAAAATTAATATACTACCTATTCAAACTTTGTTGCTGTTTTGTTAGGTTCCGATTCATCAAAAACCCTTAATCAAGGAATGTATGTTTAGGATTTCGTTTACATATATCAACTAGCTGTATCTTCATTACCGCTCTACATAAATTGAAGTTTGTTTCTCTTGAGACTTGTTCATTCAACACTCATGAATTTTGAGCACCTACGGTTATTCCTTTACACTTACACATTTTTGGAAAAGATCAATAGAAAATTAAAATTAGATCAAATGTTTAGTTAGTGTCATTCAGCTCTAACAATTTTTTTTTTCACTGCTTATTGCCCTCTCCAAATATATTCATACTACGACAATCTATGTGATATCCTAGTAAATAAAGGATGTTTCTAAATTGGGGGTACAAAGAAAAATAAGAGATCTCATCATTAAAGGAAAAAAGACCCGAAAACACGGGCCTGCTAACGCTTCGTTTTCGAGATACAGGGTGTTTCTTGTAATCCTAATTTTTTGGGAAGATCATACCAGTCTATCGAATTTTTATTAATCTTCGTTAAATATTGGGTAAATAAATACAAAAACTTATAACATCTATGCCAAATTTGAGTTGAGAATTTTGTGAAGGGAAGGTGCTATAAAAAAACTTCAAATTTTAACACTTTGTATCTCGAAAACAAAAGATTAGCGGGTCCATGTTTTTATGACTTTTTTTTTAAATGATCTGAGGAATCTCTTATTTTCGTTCGTACCTCCAATTTAGGAACCCTGATGTCGTTATTAGTATAATGCCAATACCAGAGATGCTACAAATGATAATAATTTCATTCAAATCAATTCAACTTTGTATAATTGAAGACCTTAATACCGAATTGATGGAAAATACGCAGAACAGCATAAAACATGATACATGAACTTAATTCAAGGAGTGCATTTACAATTTAGGCCTTAGTAGATTCATCAAACATTTTTAAAGTTTAAGACTCATAGGAGCAACTTTTTAAAGAAAAAATTGATGGACTACCCACTAGTACAAAAATTCCACATATTAAACCTGTGGCTTTTAAGAATCAAAAGAGGCAAATAAGAATATGACGACTTTGAAGATGCCTACCGTAGTTGAAGGCGGTACGTTAAGCGAAAAGCTGTTTAGACCAAGGCTAGATATCTGGAAAAATTCCAATTGTTATTCGCTAAGTGATCAAGATTAATTTTTTCGATGGACGAGATTAGTCCCTTAACTGCAATCGTCTGTTTGCGTATGATTCTGAAGAAATTATTGCGAGAAACTCGTTCTGTATAGATCTTTATCTGCATGATATCGGTATACCAATATAAGCTAGTTAGCGACATGCGCATAAAATCAATTATTGTTCCTAGTGAATTCAGGACAGCTATTACGGACATTGCTTGCACACTGACATGTGGTTTCACAGTTCACTGAACTGTCATGTCATACTGAGATGCCAGTGATCGTGAATCGCGACTTATAACTCGCCAAGTAATGCTACGCTCATGACGTTGCAGGTCTTAATATCAAACCAGCCAAGTGACCAGATGTTAAGGGCAGTGAGAATCTACCTACATCGTAATTCGCATCGTCGACGATATTCATGAATATGCATAATGGCTAATTTTTTAAAATTGTGTTTTAGTAGGTTTTTACCGAAAAATAACTTCGGTCTTTCTGAAATAATTTTGATTTGTTGGAGAGACATGTTATTTTCTTTCTTAAATGAGCCCTTATTGCAGTACCGGCTCACTATTCATAAGAAGATGGTACAAACTCTTGCGGTAATTTAACCCTTCGTTCAACGCGCGTTATTTCCCAACGCGCTTAGACGTGTGGTCTACGATCGTAGACCATAATTACATAATTGTCATTGAATGACATATTGAGTGAAATATTCACCGGGCAAATTGTGAATTCATCTTTGTTTATGTCTTTGCTTCAATCTTGAATATTTTTTTTTATCAAAATAGCACTGTGAAGAAATAAAACCTGAATAATCACTTTTTTCACACATTTATTGATTTCTTGTCAATTTTGGGCAACAAACAAAAGTTATAAGGATTGGAAAAAAAGTAAATATTCTGATATATGGACGTAACAAGTAGAAAAAATATATTTTATTTAATTGAACAAAGTCATCTGTGCATCGAAATTCGACTTGAAAATTGCGATTTTTTTCAACCAACCAAACAGTCAATACAAGTATTCACTGCATGTTCTCTGCATGCAGGTTTTCTGCAGACTTTTCTTAATGATTTGTTGCGGCTTCGATGACATATTAGGCCAATTGAAAAGTCCCAGGTCTGATGCACAGATGGCGATGCTACTATTAAATCCATATGATTTTAGTTAATACCAACCTTCAAACAATACGTGTCAAAATTTGACAACAGTCCGACCATTGGTTTCTGAGATATTGCGTTGAAGCAGTTGAAGCGTTGAACAGTTGAAGCAAAATCTTGGCTTGATGAAGAGTTTCCGGGGTCTGCACCAGGAAAATCTACCATCATCGATTGGTATGCTAAGTTTAAACGTGGTGAAACGAGCAACGAAGACGGCGAACGCAGTGGACGCCCAAAAGAGGCTGTCACCAACGAAAAAAGTTCAAAAAATAAATTTGAATGACCGTAAACTGAAGTAATAGAGATAGCAGACATTGTGAAGATATCATCTGAACGTGTACATCATATCATTCACGAATATTTGTACATGAGAAAACCTTGTGCAAAATGGGTGCCGCGCGAGCTCACAATCGATCAATAGCAACAACGTGTTAATGATTCTGAGCAGTGTTTGAAGCTGTTTAAGTGTAATAAATCTTAATTTTTGCGTCGATATGTGGCAATGGATAAAACATGGCTCAATCATTTCACTTCGGAGTCCAATCGCTGTCAGCTGAGTGGACTGCACAAGATGAACCGAATCTGAAGCGAGGAAAAACACAATAGTCAGTTGGAATGGTTATCCCAGTATTCTGGGATGCGCAAGGTATAATATTCATTGATTACCTCCAAAAGGACCAGACCATCAACAGCGATTATTATATAGCGTTATTGGATCGTTTAAAGGATGGAATCGTTAAAAAACGTCCCCATTTGAAGAAATGAAAGGTGCTGTTTCATCAAGACAATGCTCCGTGTCACAAACCAATGAAAACAATGGCAAAATTGCATGAATTGGGCTTCGAATTGCTTCTGCATCCACCGTATTCGCCCGATCTGATCCCCAGCGACTTTTTCCTGTTCTCAGACCTCAAAAGAATGCTTGCTGGAAAGAAATTCAGCGCCAATGAAGAAGTAATCGCCGAAACTGAGGCCTTTTTTGAAGCGAAAGAAAAATCGTACTACAAAATGGTATCGAAAAGTTAAAAGATCGCTATAATCGCTGTATTGCCCCCGAAGGGAACTATGTTGAATAATAAAATCGAATTTTGTCAAAAAAAAGGTGTTTTACTATGGTAGACAGGTGACTTTTCAATTGGCCTGTTATACGTATACAGAAAGGATCAATTTTTTTTTTATTCCATCAGGTTTTCCATCGTCACATGTCGGTCTTCAGTTCCGGTCTATTGAATTGAAATGTCACTTGCTTTTAGCTGTCAAAGCCAAGTGACTAATGAATATGATGTCAAATCAATCAATACAATAGATTCGTCGAATTTTAAGACTTTCAACGGGAAAAAAAGTATATAATCTGCCTTTATCTTTTACAGACAACTAACCTATTGAATTTAGAATTATTATTTTTCAAGAAGAGTTTCATAATTTCATTACGCCGACTAACGAGTTAGAAAGTTCAAAACCGTATCTCACGCTATCATCTTTAGTATTTATTGAGATTTGTTCGTTTTGCACTACTCGAAACGCAATTTCATGCAGAAGTAATACTTATTCACTCGAAGACTATCAAAAATTCAATCTCGGGAAAATAACACAACCAAAAATGATAAAATCATTGCCACGAATGGTTTTCGAATTCCTTCGAAACTGAGATTGGTAAGATGAAATATAACAGGGCATTCTGTGACTGAAATATTTAATCGCGATCTAGAGATATTTATTGCATAGTGCGAAAAATCACGTAGCTCAAATGAATTGTCGAATTCATTTCACGAATAGGCCATTAGTTAGCGATATTTGTCGCCAATGTGGCACTGTGTTGTCGGCCATAATAACCACATATAATACAGGGGGCAGACCATACTGTAATTCCGAGGAAAATTAACAATTAGCAGGTCAGCTTTCCTCCACATGATAAACGTTTCTCCCAGTTTTAATTATTAAAAAAAAATTAAGTGTTCTATCCTCAATTTCGAGAGATAGATCAAAAATGTATAGTCGTTCATTAAGCCATTTACAACGAGGTTATGAATTAAGGTGAATAAAATACTAGAAAAGCACTGACTATGGTATTAGGAGAAGAAGAGAATCGTGTCAAATTTTGACACGTATCGTTTGAAGGTTGCTACTAACTAAAAATCATAAACCCATTTTGAAGTGTTGAGTATAAAGTTGAAGGAAAACTCTATAAAACACTTCTGTTGGTGGAACCTTGTATATTGAATCATCTGGTTACATGTTCCAAGGTCATATGCTAAAACATCAATTAAAATATATATACAAGTCACAAAGTGGAAAATAAAGATCAAAAATACAACGGTCACAAAGGCATAATATGAATAGTCAAATAATATACAAGGTTCCACCAACAGAAGTGTTTTATAGACTTTTTCATAATCTTTAACTGAAAATCATACACTGAGAGAAATCCATATTTTTTTATTAATAAAGCACCTATTTGGAGGTTATTTATTCATAACTATTACAGCAGATTTATATTTAATATTTCATTAATAGTTAAATTATGCATTCAAAAAAGTTTATTAATAAAGAACAAAATATTTGTTTACAAGGTATTCGATAATATTTAATATATTTCGGTTATAAATAATTTGTATGAACTTACGTTATCTCCACAAATAACATAAATTCAACTGGTAGTTTACGAACATTTGCTATTTATAAATAAACTCTTACAGGAATTCAATAATTTATTCACTTAGAATATAGGATTTATTAATAATTAACAAACTAACATAATTCTAGCGATCCAATCTGTGGAAAAGTTTAAGGACACATCCCTCAAAGAGAAGCGCATCTCCTTGAAGGATCTGTCCTTGAAGTTTTCCTTTGATTTGAATTTCCTTTTTAAACATAAAATCTGTGTTACTATGGGCTTATTGAACGCCGCTTAGCACATCTGTACTGAATTTTGGGTTTAGATCGTTTGTACGTTTTTAGTTATTAGTGACAGTGGTTAGAGGGAACAGATGCACTCAAGATGACTAGGGTTCAAACCCGGATACCCTCAATATGAACTCTAAAAAATTACCTATTTTGGCAAACGGTTCTTCTCAGACCCTAACAATCGGATAATAGAAACAACCAAAATAATTATCTAAGAAATACGTTAATCATTACCGAATTGAAATATTTTTTTTTATTCAGCATGGATACATATTACATATAAATAAGGTTTATCAATTATTATTCAATGATATATTAACCTCAACTATATTTATTTCCTTCAAATTGATATTTCTTCAGAATTATTAATATAAGTTATGCGTATATAAATGAAGTGTAATAATAAATGATGATTATTGGTGGGATTTAAAATAAATTATTTATTTCCATGAAACAATATTTGTTTGTCCATATATCCAATAAATGATTTATTAACTATAATACATTTTCGTTTATATCAAATAAACACTTCTCTCAGTGTATGAATTTAATACCAGCACCGTCATCTGTGCATCAGACTGGAGACTTTTCGATTGGCCTAATATGAGTACCAAAAGCTGTTATCGTTCGCGCATTTCTCCCATCATAACGATAATCGCGATCGAAAGCAACATGTGAAGTATCGAATTATATCCTGGAAAAGGATATTCCAGACAGTGCTATAGAGCAAATCGCTCGAAAATCTGTCCCACTGGGCGTTAACCTCAGGGTGGCAAATTCTCAACCACGACATGAATCGGTTGAAAACAAAGAGGGTCAAATTCGAGCGTTCTCCGCGGAAAGAAATGGCCTCACATTTGCATAATGTTATGGAAAGAAAATGTCCACAAATCCTTGATTCATTGGCATCGGTAGGTCCTAGCCGGTCCCATGAATTTAGCGGCGGTAAATTCACAGAAGCCATTTGCCCTGCCAGTTTATGCAATTTTCAAAGTGCGACTACTCATTCTATATTTGTCCTTTGCGAGTTGACGCGGATAGAGGATAAGGATCTAGCAAGGATCGTCGAGGGATGTATGAATCTTCATTAGACAATCATTGTAAATTAGTTTATGGAATATCTGAAATTCAGTTGAGTTACTCGTCTGTTCTACGACTGAAACTCATTATATGAAAAATAGTGAACATTAGGAGGCTATTACAGGATAATATTAATATTGATGATAATAGTAATTTATTTCGACCAGTTTATTTGCCGGTTGTATGAATCAATTCCAACTTTTAGATATATATGGTTTATTATATGTACCTTGTTTTCGTATTTTCAAATTGAGCGAATAAACTTATTACTTCAAACAGCCACATTCAGAACATCTGTACAGTGGGTTGACAAACGTCATCATAACTCAACTTAAATATATTAAAATAAACAGTTGAAGTTTAAATATTTCTCTGAATTAAAGGCTCCAATAGCGACAAAAAAAATAAAGATCTGTCTTCAAAGGGCCTTTAAACAATCTATAATTCTCATAATCACAAGCAGCTTACAACTTTTCGATACCATTTTTGTAGTACGATTTGTCATTCGCTTCAAAATAGGCCTCAGTTTCGGCGATTACTTCGTCATTGGCGCTGAATTTCTTTCCAGTGAGCATTCTTTTGAGGTCTGAGAATAGGAAAAAGTCGCTGGAGGCCAGATCTGGCGAATACGGTGGTATAGAAGCAATTCGAAGCTCAATTCATGCAATTTCGTCATTGTTTTCATTGATGAAACGGCGCATTGTGTTGATGAAACAGCACCTTTTTTTTTCTTCAAATGCGGCCGTTTTTTTAACGATATCATCCTTTAAAAGGTCCAATAACGCTATATAATAATCGCTGTTGATGGTCTGGCCCCTTTGGAGGTAATAAATGAATATTATACCTTGTGCATCCCAGAATACTGATGCCATGACCTTGCCAGCTGTCTGTTGTGTTTTTCCTCGCTTTGGATTCGGTTCATCGTGTGCGGTCCACACTGACTGTCGATTGGACTCCGGAGTGAAATGATGGAGCCATGTTTCATCCATTGTCACATATCGACGCAAAAATTCAGGTTTGTCTCACTTAAACAGCTTCAAACACTGCTTATAATCATTAACACGCTGTTGCTTTTTATCGATTGTGAGCTCGCGCGGCACCCATTTTGCACACGGCTTTCTCATGTACAAATATTCGTGAATGATATGATGCACACGTTCAGGTGATATCTTCACAATGTCTGCTATCTCGATCAACTTCACCTTATTGTCAAAGTTATTTTGTGAACTTTTTTAATTTTTTTGTCGGTGACAGCCTCTTTCGGGCGTCCACTGTGTTCGCCGTCTTCGGTGCTCATTTCACCACGTTTAAACTTAGTATACCAATCAATGATGGTTGATTTTCCTGGTACAGACCCCGGAAACTCTTCACCAAGCCAAGATTTTTCTTCAACTGTATTTTTTTTCCTTCAAAAAGCAATATTTTATCAGCACCTGCAATTTATTTTTTCCTTCTTTTTTCAAATAACAAAAGTAGCTACACTCACAACGCAATATCTCACAAACTAATGGTCGGACTGCTGTCAAATTTTGACACGCTGTTAGTTTGTATCGTTTTTTTTTCACACTTGTCCTACAAATTGCTGAATATCATAAATATATCAATAAATGATTATTATCATCATACTGCTGGTATCGAAATATACTATTCAGCAAACAATTAAATGAAGTGATTGTAAAACATATGTCAATTTGATCCAATCACGGTCGACCTTTGAATTGACAGAAATTGCATTGGCATCGATATAAACGCTCAGGGTGTAAATAAAGCATCAGCAACATGAATGCCAGTCATTCCGATAGAATAGTTCCAAATTGATAGCCATTCCGGTTGATTGAAGGTAATGTTCGAAATTAATTGCATCCGCTAAATCGCATTCAATTTGCCGATAACACGCCAAGTGATAACCCCGGAGAAAGGAACCACTTCAACTGACACCCTGAAACAATTAAAATATCGATATTCTATAACCCGCAAATTTACATATTAAAATATGCACCCTATCTGAGCTCGATCGGTTAGGGTGAATGAAGAAGAGTCCCATTTGAATATAACTCATTGCCGGGATATAGATGCCATAAGATTTCTCAGAAAGTAATTATGTTTACCGCAAACATAAATAACGTTAATTGGAATTTTTTGTAAACTGGCTTCTATTGTATTTGTGGTTTATTTTATCCAAAAATGGTTAAATTGATATCACTTTTTATTTTATGATTATTTCTACATTATTTCCCAAAACCACATCAAACTTTATGACATCACTGATGACGTCATAGTCTCTAAAACATCCAGGCTTGTGGTTAACGTGTTAACTATATTTTATAAATGACCTTTCGATATAATATGCTGCTTTTAATCCTCCTTTTTTATTCATTTAACTACCGAATATTTCATCTGCCAACACTTAATTACTCTGTTAAATATTCCCTCTCAGAAGATTCTGAAAATAGAATATAGTCAACACGATACCAGTTAGCCCATAGAGGTCCCAAAATAATATTTTTATATGAACGTTTAAGTTGTTTTCTACTTAATTCTCATCTTCTGGATATAGTAATTCCACGACGAAGTAATTAAACAGAAAGTTGTTGGCTGTACGCAGTTAATTCTGGTGAAAATATAACATTACTTGGGGGTATTTGGTATACATACTTGCATTGAGTATGTTGTTTGAGTGAGATAACTTCACTAACTCATAATACGAATGAACGGTTACTGATGGCGAAGTAATGTTAAACAAGAGTATGTGCAGTAGCGAAGTTTCAGCGTTCAATATTGGTTGGTTTCATCTTGTTTCTTTCTGATTCCAAAATTGAATATGCCTTGTTTGTAGACCGAAACAGATCGTCTTCAAAGATTTCGTAATAGATCGCTACAAAGGAGATAATTATTCAAGTTTTCTGAGTTGTCTTATGGTTCTGAAATGTGATAGTTTCCATAACGAATTTGCATTTCAGTATGTTCACGAATTGTTCTTTTCCAAAACTAATTTTCCTCCTTTTCATGCAAGATATTTTCCATCCATCTTCTATACGAACATCTTTAGAGATCCCAGAAGTTTCTAATTCTTTTGTAGACGTCAAAGCCCTCTATACAGGGTATAACCAAATGAGTGCGAAAGTTTTTAGAGGGTGAATCTTTGTTGGAAATTGAAGGGGGTCGTTTCTGGATAAGTTTTCGTTAGAGGAATGGCATTTTGTGGGTATGTTTTACCAATGAAAACGCTACCTCTTTGAAGGCGGTCCCTTTTGCAGAACATATATTCATGATAACCTGGTGCAATGAACGAATGGTTTTTCTTCTCTGAAGTTGATGGGAATGCATTCATATTTGAAAGACAAGTGGTTTTTTTTTTTTTTTTGAAATGATTTACTATTTGACATTTTGGCCTTAATGCTCGTCCGATTTCTTTAGAGCTATTGCCACTGGGCAACAAGATATGTTTCAAGTGATCCAACTCCTTCTGAAGGTATTGCAATTCACATATACGTCGAGCTCTCTTCTCAAGGGTCTTAACCGCTCCACATTTTTGTTGTGTATGGTAATTAGAGTTATTGTGGGGAAATCTGTCTGTCTCTCTTTCCAGTTCTCTGCCAATCTCAGATGTATACTCTACAGATGTCATCTTCCTCATTATTCTGAATATTCTGACCGTGAAAATATTGACCATCATACATATAAAGTAGATTATATTTGAGATGATAGCGGATGCGCTATGGAAGCTACGATTTTTCTGGAAATTAAGAAATATTTTTTTGCTTGTTTGCTCAAGTCTAGAATGTTTTGATAAAATTTGAATTCTTAATTCTAATTTTTGCCAGGGATTTTCAATTGACAATAACATTTTTCACTTGATTTCACTGAAACAAAGTCTAAATGTTGCTCAAAGCTGAAGTCTATTTGTGAAAACCAAAAAAAATATATGTACATTAAATATTTACTTGAGGAGATAACCTTGTTCATATGGATAGAAGAAATGGCAAATGGAAAACAATTTTTTTTTGTGGAAATGGAAGTGTGTTTTTCCATCGATTCATGTAAGGTCCCGCATAGTGTTTGTTCGAATAGAAAAAAATATGTAGATAACAACGACATGCTGATTGACGATGAACTTTAACATATGTCATATCCACATGAGGGAGGTTAACAATCAGTTGAATAACTGCGTAAGTCTGTTCCTTCCACACAATTTATTTTCAGCAATGATATGTGAAAGTTTTGCAGCTAGAAACAGTGGCGTCGGTACGATCAGATAGAAAATAGTTTTTTTTCATTTAGGGAATGTTTTCTTAAGGCGATAGTTTTTCAGTTGTTTGATATATTAAACAAAACAGGCAAATTGAAAAGTTCCTGGTCTACCTTAGTAAAATACATTTTTATTATTTATTCAACACAGTTGCCTTCGAGGGCGATACAGCGATTATAGCGATCTTCCAACTTTTTGATAACATTTTTCTAGTAGGATTTGTCTCAGCTTCAAAATAGTCCTTAGTTTCGGCAATTACTTCTTTATTGGCACTAAATTGCTTTCCAGCGAGCATTCTTTTTAGGTCTGAGAACAGTAAAAAGTCGCTAGAGGCCAGATCTGGCGAATACGACCAATTCATGCAATTTTGCCATTGTTTTCATTGATTTGTGACACGGCGCATTGTCTTGATGAAACAGCACTCTTTTTTCTTCAAATGGGGCTGTTTTTCAACGATTTCATCCCTCAAACGATCCAATAACGCTGTTACTGGTCTGGCCCTTTTGGAGATAATCAATGAATATTATATCTTGCGCATCCTAGAATATTGATGCCATAACCTTGCTAGCTGACTGTTGTGTTTTTCCTTGGATTCGATTCATCGTGTGCAGTCCACTCAGCTGACTCTTGATTGGACTCCGGAGTGAAATGAAGGAGCCATGTTTTATCATTTGTCACATTTCGACGCAAACATTCAGGTTTATTGCACTTCAAACACTGCTCAGAATCATTAACACGTTGTTGCTTCTGATCGAATGTGAGCTCGCGAGGCACCTATTTTGCACACAGCTTTCTCATGTACAAAATACAATATCATGAATGATATGATATACACATTCAGATGATATCTTCACAATGTCTGCTATCTCGATCAACTTCAGTTTAAGGTCATTCAAAATTATTTATTGAATTTTTTTGATTTTTTCTCGGTGACGGCCTCTTTTGGGCGTCCACTGCGTTTGCCGTCTTCGGTGCTCATTTCACCACGTTTAAACTTAGCATACCCATCAATGATGGTTTATTTTCCTGGTGCAGACCCCGGAAACTCTTCATCAAGCCAGATTTTGCTTCAACTGTAGTTTTTCCCTTCAAAAAGCAATATTTTATCAGCACTGAAAATTCGTTTTTTCCATCTTTTTTCAAATGACTCACAACGCAATATCTCACTAACTAATGGTCGGAATGCTGTCAAATTTTGACACGTATCGTTTGAAGGTTGGTGCTAAGCATCAGACCAGGGACTTTTCAATTGGCCTAATATATACCATGACGAAAGTATATTAATCTTTCGGATTTTTTTGTAACCTATTTTTTAAAAATTGTTTAAAGAAGCCCATGCCCCAAAGTTCGTTCAGCTCATGTCCGCCTCTGAATTCAGGGGGGCATAAATATCCAATAACACACCAAACTGATGCCATAAAGACGGACAGACAAAACAGCGAAATCGTAGAATGGAATTTATATGGAGGTCCCAAAGTCGAAAAGAAAAAGCAATCAGCTCATAATGGCCCATCTATTGTATTCTGAATCTTCGAGATTAATATTCATTCAGAAGCAATATTTCAGAAGTTCTTCGCTCCATCCACTTCGATTATCAAATTTGTTTCTCCAAATTGAGAC
This sequence comes from Harmonia axyridis, assembly GCF_914767665.1. Taxonomy (NCBI): domain Eukaryota; kingdom Metazoa; phylum Arthropoda; class Insecta; order Coleoptera; family Coccinellidae; genus Harmonia; species Harmonia axyridis. The sequence continues at coordinate 9,041,092 of NC_059508.1, forward strand.
GTGAAAAGAGGAACTATTCGAATGGGCTAAACAATAAACACTGCCAAAACTAAAGCCGAAATCGCGGTGCGAACTGCAGAAGGAAGAACAATTCTTTTTCTTTTTATATTATGAATATTTCTACATTATTTCCCAAAACCACATCAAACTTTATGACATCACTGATGACGTCATAGTCTCTAAATAGATATAATGGATCAAATAAAATGAATTATTATTATTTTTGAAACATCCAGGCTTGTGGTTGACGTGTTAACTGTGTTTTATAAATAACCTATCGATATAATATGCTTATTTTAATCTGCCAACACTCAATTACTCTGTTAAATCAGACCCCCCCCCCACCCCATCTATTGTATTATGAATCTTCCAGATTAATATTCATTCAGAAGCAATATTTCAAAAGTTCTTCGCTCCATCCACTTCGATTATCAAATTTGTTTCTCCAAATTGAGTCGTGAAAAGAGGAACTATTCGAAAGGGCTTAACAGTGAACACTGCCAAAACTAAAGACGAAATCGCGGTGCGAACTGCAGAAGGAAGAACAATTCTTTTTCTTTTTATTTTATGAATATTTCTACATTATTTCCCAAAACCACATCAAACTTTATGACATCACTGATGACGTCATAGTCTCTAAATAGATATAATGGATCAAATAAAATGAATTATTATTATTATTGAAACATCCAGGCTTGTGGTTGACGTGTTAACTGTGTTTTATAAATAACCTATCGATATAATATGCTTATTTTAATCTGCCAACACTCAATTACTCTGTTAAATCTAAACCCGCCCACCCCATCTATTGTATTCTGAATCTTCCAGATTAATATTCATTCAGAAGCAATATTTCAAAAGTTCTTCGCTCCATCCACTTCGATTATCAAATTTGTTTCTCCAAATTGAGTCGTGAAAAGAGGAGCTATTCGAAAGGGCTTAACAGTAAACACTGCCAAAACTAAAGACGAAATCGCGGTGCGAACTGTAGAAGGAAGAACAATTCTTTTTCTTTTTATTTTATGAATATTTCTACATTATTTCCCAAAACCACATCAAACTTTATGACATCACTGATGACGTCATAGTCTCTAAATAGATATAATGGATCAAATAAAATGAATTATTATTATTATTGAAACATCCAGGCTTGTGGTTGACGTGTTAACTATGTTTTATAAATAACCTATCGATATAATATGCTTATTTTAATCTGCCAACACTCAATTACTCTGTTAAATCTAAACCCGCCCACCCCATCTATTGTATTCTGAATCTTCGAGATTAATATTCATTCAGAAGCAATATTTCAGAAGTTCTTCGCTCCATCCATTTCGATTATCAAATTTGTTTCCCCAAATTGAGTCGTGAAAAGAGGAACTATTCGAAAGGACTAAACAATAAACACTGCCAAAACTAAAGCTGAAATCGCGGTGCGAACTGCAGAAGGAACAACAATTCTTTTTCTTTTTATTTTATGAATATTTCTACATTATTTCCCAAAACCACATCAAACTTTATGACATCACTGATGACGTCATAGTCTCTAAATAGATATAATGGATCAAATAAAATGAATTATTAATATTATTAAAATATCCAGGCTTGTGGTTGACGTGTTAACTGTGTTTTATAAATAACCTATCGATATAATATGCTTATTTTAATCTGCCAACACTCAATTACTCTGTTAAATCTAAACCCGCCCACCCCATCTATTGTATTCTGAATCTTCGAGATTAATATTCATTCAGAAGCAATATTTCAGAAGTTCTTCGCTCCATCCACTTCGATTATCAAATTTGTTTCTCCAAATTGAGTCATGAAAAGAGGAACTATTCGAAAGGGCTAAACAATAAACACTGCCAAAATTAAAGCCGAAATCGCGGTGCGAACTGCAGAAGGAAGAACAATTCTTTTTCTTTTTATTTTATGAATATTTCTACATTATTTCCCAAAACCACATCAAACTTTATGACATCACTGATGACGTCATAGTCTCTAAATAGATATAATGGATTGAATAAAATGGATTATTATTATTGAAACATCCAGGCTTGTGGTTGACGTGTTAACTGTGTTTTATAAATAACCTATCGATATAATATGCTTATTTTAATCTGCCAACACTCAATTACTCTGTTAAATCTAAACCCGCCCACCCCATCTATTGTATTCTGAATCTTCGAGATTAATATTCATTCAGAAGCAATATTTCAGAAGTTCTTCGCTCCATCCACTTCGATTATCAAATTTGTTTCTCCAAATTGAGTCATGAAAAGAGGAACTATTCGAAAGGGCTAAACAATAAACACTGCCAAAACTAAAGCCGAAATCGCGGTGCGAACTGCAGAAGGAAGAACAATTCTATTTATTTTGTAGGAGTGCAGAGAACTGAATTAGCTTCGCTCTTGTTGTTCGAAGTCAGGATGCTCGAAACAAACTTATTGTGAACAAACTTGGCTCAAATTATGAAGTGCGCCTCCTCAAAACAGAACAAACTGATTTAAGATAGCCTAATTTGCTTGCTTCTGGAATAATTCTGACGCACCTCATCAATTATTTTGCCGGTGACAGTTGGGAGAGCCAGGCCGCATCCGATAATTGTTGCCGCTGTAAAGGAAGCGAAAGTTCGTCTTTTGTTTTAGGTTCCGGAGATGGGATGCTCATTTTGTGTTGTTTCCATTTTCGCAGCTTCATTGAATTTATGACTGGCTGAGATATCGGCCGAGTTTGCGCCTGAAAATGAAATTACCTATTCGAAGAATTTTTCAAATTGAGCACTTTCTGCCTAAATCATCTCGAAAGACAATAATCCACTGTGTCCGTAAAGTATGGAACAAATTCATTTTTAGCTAAACAGACCATTTTAAGAAATAATCCTCAGTTTTTGATTTTAATTCACCGTATTTTAAAATAATAATCTAATATACAGGGTGAATTACTTTCGAGTAATGACGTCACCGTCATTTTTTTTTTAATAGAACACCACCATTTCGTCTCAATTTTCGGATTACTCTAGGTGAGCTGATTCCAAAAATGTAGTAATAGTAATAGTAATCTTTATTAATCCTTTAGATTGTATCACATGTTGATTCCAATTGGTACAAGGTGGACAAAAATACAATAGTTTTGTGTGTGCTCATAAAGTAACGCGTAACATTAATTAACAATATTATCAAAAATACTTATTATCTAGCAGCAATTGGTTTGAATGTAACATCCTGTAGTTTGTTACATTTTTAGATCAATAAAAATGAGCTGTTTCCAAACATGTTTGGGACTTGTGGTCTAGCAGACAGAATATGAAAGAAATTATTTCTTATCAATTTAAAAAAAACATAGTCGTCTAGTTTTTTGTGAAATGTCATTATTTGTTTGGTAATTTATTGGTGTTCAATGACAGTTTAGTACTACAATATTTTTGGTATTCGGTAATGTTTTAATTATTGCTTAAATTTAATTTGAACTAGAAATGGAGTTTTTTTTTGTGATACATTTTTCGAATCAGCTCAGCTAGAGTAATCGGAAAATTGAGACCAAATGGGGGTGTTCCATTCAAAAAAATGACGGCGACGTCATTACTCGAAAGTAATGCGCCCTGTATATTAGCTTATTATTTTAAAATACGGTAAATTAAAATATAAATCGACGTGTTTCAGGATTATTTCGTAAAATAATCTGTTTAGTTAGAAATGAATTCGTTCCATACTTTACGGACACAGTGTATGTACTTAACTAACAGTTACAGAACTAACAGGCGAACCTCTAGTGAGCCTCTGTTCATCGTGTTTATTTGCAATATTTATTAGAATATTATATTAGGTTGTGTTGAAAGCAAATAAACTTTATTATTAATTAACATCTATCGAACATCATAACAAAGATAATAATGTTGCTTTAGTATTACTGATAATATGCGCTTCAGATCGATCGAAAATTGAATTTGATTCCCATTTTCCTATAGGCTTCGGAGTATCAGCTACCACTGCGTTTGATTTATTATGCACTCCAATTAACTTTATGAAATCGGCCAAGAAAATCATATTTATCCTCCCTGAAATCACCATATTTAACAATTTCGTTTGTGTAAAATCCAAAAATCGAATAAAACATTCTTTTTGAAAATTTTTAAGGCAAAAATTCAATACATTTTCACGGCAAAGACGGCTGGTATCGAATGATTGCTGAGGAGTTGCCACTATCAGGAAAAAAATTGCGAAAATAAATGCAATTATTGTAGTGAGAGAATATGTGAAATTCATAAAATGTGAAGAGGTATTCCAACCATTATGTTTAAGTAAAGCTGAAAGCTTTTCTGAAGGAAGTTGACAGCAATGACTAAATTCTGGTAAGGAAATTAAATTAGGTTGTCAACTTTGCTTCCGCTGGTTTGCAATAGATGGCTGTAGCGTTAAGTGGTAGCCCAAATAAATAGATCGTAGATGTTAAATGATAAGCTTAGGTATTTGTAAACATAACGTCATCGAAAAATTAGTCGATTTGTGTCTGCATCGTAAAGTTATTCTCGATTAAACATGTCAGATTATGAGCCAAGTTCAGGTAATTTGCGGGAGGTTTCGATTATCTGCTTTGATATGAAGAAATCTGCGGCGAATGCTCATCGAATGCTCTCAAATACCTATGGTGAAAAAACGTGCCGAGAGTGGTTTCAATGCTTCAAGAACGGTGATTTTGACGTCGAAGACCAGCATGGCGGTGGAATAGAGAAGGTTTTCGAAGATGCAGAATTGGAGATTACTTGATCAAGACTCGTTCCAAACGCAACAAGAATTGGCAGGATTATTGAGTGACGCAACAATCCATTTCAAAACGACCGAAAGTCATGGGAATGATTAAGAAACAAGGAAATTGGATGCCGTACGAGTTGAAGCAGAGAGATGTTGAACGGCGTTTGTTCGCTTGCTTGTGAACAGCTGCTTGCGGAGCAAAGACTTGAGGGATTTCTGCATCGCATTGTGACTGGAGACGAAAACTGGGTTCTTTACGATAATCCCAAGCGTAGAAAATCATGGGCATATCTCGGCCATGCTTCCACGTCAACGGTCAAACGGAATATTCACGGTTCTAAGGTCATGCTCAGTATTTAGTGGGACCAGCTCGGCGAAGTGTATTATGAGTTGCTGAAACCGACTGAAACAATCACAGGTGATCGTTATCAAATGCAAATAACGAGTTTGAGCCGAGCTTCGAAAGACAAGTATGACAATGCCCACTTTATATAACGACAATACTTTGAAATTTAAATGTATAACAAGTTATTTACAATAAATCCTCGAATTTCGGAAAAAAATGGCAGAAGCAAATATGTACCGGGTTTTTCACCATAATTTGACCCCCCCTTCAACTTTGTTACTAAAAGAGGTACAAAAAAAAGTTTTTTACAAAAGTTTCACGAAATCGACTAGTGTTTTTTAAAATGATTTCACAAAACGAAATATAAACAGAGTGGGCCACATATTGATTGCAACTTAATTTTTTCAAATGGAACACCCTGTATATTTTCCTATATTTGACTAGCTCTTATTCCCCTCATTTTGAATATATAACATATGTTTAGCCTATCTCTCTTATTCTGAGTACCACAGAGTTTCAAATTTTAAGAACCACCTGACATGCTCAGTAATCAGTTTTCAAGTGGTAGGCTGCGATAACTCAAAATGCCCTTTTTTGAGTTATCTTGTTGGCAACGATATGACATATAGTCAAATTGCCAACGAGATAACTCAAAAAAGGGCATTTTGAGTTATCGCAGCCTACCACTTGAAAACTGATTACTGAGCATGTCAGGTGGTTCTTAAAATTTGAAACTCTGTGGTACTCAGAATAAGAGAGATAGGCCAAACATATGTTATATATTCAAAATGAGGGGAATAAGAGCTAGTCAAATATAGAAAAATATACAGGGTGTATCATTTGAAAAAATTAAGTTGCAATCAATATGTTGACCACTCTGTATATATCTCGTTTTGTGAAATCATTTTAAAAAACACTAGTCGATTTCGTGAAACTTTCGTAGAAAACATTTTTTTGTACCTCTTCTAGTAACAAATGTAAAGTGGAGGTCAAATTATGGTGAAAACCCGGTACGGTATGTAGCATTTGAGCTTCAAATTGAAGAGCTTACGAACAGGTTTTCAATGGATCTTTCTAGCAGCAGGTGGTTGTGCTTCGAGAATTTTGATTGAAGAAAAGTTTTTTCTCAGAAAAACAAGAATCCTCAGAATTCAACATGAGTAGAACCATGTAATCTGAACTAATTCACAGAATATTGTTGACATTCTTCCCACTTTTCTCAAAAAGCTCTGCAAATTGATTTAGTAAAACAGTAAACCGTTGGTCCACTGAATCTTTCTGTTTCCATCAAATGGTAAACATTTCACTTAATGTATGTTTCTTGGAATAAAGACCTTTTTTATTATTATTACCTTCCCTCTGAAATCCGATGAAACCAAATGGAGTAATTGTATTATTGACCAAAAAAAATTACACCGTTCGATCGGAGCCAATATTACTCATAACGACTGTGCGCAGGGCCAATTCGGAAATCAAGACTTTTCATGATTTCTCCTTTGTGTCCCAGCTAGCCAAGTTTCAAATAGCTAATGGGCTCTTTATATAACGACAATTGCCGCTCTTTATCGCCACATTTTATTCTCATTTTCGGTACAAACGACAGGCCTGGCGGATTTCAACAATTGCCACGGTCGGCAGGTGTCGAGTGTGTTCGAATTTCGGTGTAGAAAAAATCGCCCATTTCGTATTGATGGCCTCCATAAAATTCGGCATGAAATATATGAGAAAACGCAGAACTATTACGAACTGTTCGCTGTGTGCAAATGTACAGAGGGAAAATTGCGGAAATGTGCCTTTTTTAAATGGCCAAATCTGTAGAATAGGGGTGTCAAGCAGTTGGAAGCGCAATTTGACCATGGTTCTGATTGATTTATGACAAAGAGCATGGTCTTGGTGAAAGAGATTCTTTTTTGCATTTGAGGACGTTTTTTTTTTTGGTTTCTTCACTCAATCTATCCGATAACGTTATGTAATAGCCACTGTTGATGGTTTTAACTTTGTCATGATGGTCAATAAGCAATAAACTATGCTCGTTTTGAAACAGAAAGGTTATCGGGTATGTAGTCAAACTTGAACAATTTTAGCTCTTTATTGCTTCAGCCAAGCTTTCGGACAATAACTTGTCCTTCTTCAGGGCTACTGAAAATTACATAAAGTTGTAAAAAACACACAGAAATCAATACAGCAGAACTTACATCAATGTGAGTCTCAAATGTTAAAAATATTTCAATGTCCATATATAATATGTAACTTGCAAGGAAATAACTATATTTTTCTCAATCTCAACAACATAATTAAACAACGAGTCAAATCCTAAAAGACATATGAACACATGAAGACAGCTTCTTTTTCGCTGGATTGCTGAACCAGCCTAGTCACCTGCACTGACACTTTCATGTCAGGCGATGTGAGAAGATGGAATTTTGATTTTTTAGTTTTGGAAATAACTGTTTACAAAGTTCCGGAAATTTTATGGCAAAAAGTGCACTCCAACATCAACAATTATCCTGTCATATTAATGACATGATAATTGTTGATGTTGATGTTTCACTGCCTGATGGCAGTGAAATGTTTGATCTTCAGTTTCTAAAAAACTGTTAATACTGTTTCCTCCAGTCTAGTTGATCAGTTTCTGGAAAAAGAGGGATACAATCTCGAATTCCAGGACCATTGCAATCGTTCCACCCCACATATACAGCCGCGCGTAAATTAAATAACAACCCTTAGAGACGATGTCGCAACCTCACCGCCTATTTGACGGCCGACTTCCTGCAGAAAATGGCTGCAAACTTTCTGGCAGAAAAAAAACTAACGGAAATATGTACGGTCTCCGGCCTTGTTGATTTCCTCTGGGATGTATTGCTGATATTGGTAATGCGATTCATGGGAATTGGTATAAAACGGTGAATTCATTAGGTGTTGATATAGAGTCATACATAACGGCATGCGAGGGTCCCAGCTGGTATGTTCCGCATATTTAACAGGATGTGACATCGATCCTGGTCAGGATTAATGTCTGTGTACTCGGCACGGCCTTTTGAAAATGGCGCAGGTTGACAACGCGGTGACACCTGGTATGTTTTCGCATTTCTGCTCAAATAGCTAGGCCTGTTATGGTGACCGAACGTTTTGATGCGGCGCAGAGAAGGATGAAGGATGCCTTGAAATCTGGAATTGAAGGTTAAATAGGGACAATAAAATGATTTTAAAATAAGCATTGATCAAGCTTCGCAGAACTATAGAAGTCAAACTTTGAATCATAACTCAAAAGCCATCATGATGAGAATACGATGAAAACTTGAAGATTCGATCACACACATTATCAACATATATTCTAACTGACAAAGAAACTGCAACACCCAGAAGTAGCTGTTTATTATTATTATTATTACATTAGAAACAGAGTTGAGTATGTAACTATAAAACTCTTAATAAACAAAATATTCAATAAAACCCTAATGAGAAAAATAACATCAATGCGATTTGAGAAAAACAAAAAATACTCAAATATCCAACTTATGAAAAAATAATTAACTTTATTCAAGAACCCTTGACCTCCAGATGTCGAACCTATTTTTGAACACGTTCACCGACGGAGCTCCAACAACATCATGTCTAAGTTGATTCCAACAGGCGAAAACTCGGTTGCTCAGAAAATTTTCACGGGATCTCGTATGTATAAATTTTGATTTATTTGTGAATGATTGACTTTGGAGAAAAAAAATCTTGAAGGTTTTTTCGTGTAAAAAATTTTCGTTACTTAAATATTGTAGTCGTTTTTCCAAGTTTTTTTAATTTTACAACAAACCAGCTGTTCGAGTAGATCCAAAGTCGATGTTCAGCTGTTGTTAAAATGCCTAGAGCACGTGTACGCGGAATTTATCGCCAGCTAAGTGAATTTGAAAGAGGTCGAATTATTGGTCTACGAGAGGCGGGGTTGTCATTTCGAGAAATCGCTAACCGTACGAACAGAAATCCAACTTCTGTTATGAGATGTTGTCAAGCGTGGTTTGATAATGCCCAAAATCGAAGAAGAGTAGGCACCGGACGTTGAAGGGGAACAAATGAAGTTTAAGATCGACTACTTATGGCCATTAGAGACCGATTTTCCACAACTCGATCTTTGGCTGATGAGTGGTTAGGAAAACAAGGCCATCCTGTAACTGCCTGAGCGATTAACCGCCGGATAAGGTGGACTGCAGCATTGTCGACCCCATCTTTACCTCTGACTGCTGAGCATCGCCGGCATCGATTACAGTGGTGCAGAAAACGCCACATTGGAATGTGGAATGGCATCAGGTCGTCTTTTCTAATAAATCTCGATTTATCGTGTACATTGATGGCCGAAGAAGGGTTAGACGACGTCGGGGAGAAAGACGTGAACCTCAGTTTGATGTTGAGCGTCATGATATGGGGTGCTGTTGCACATGCAAGTAGGTTACCTTTAGTCTTTATTCGAGGTGAAATGACGGCGCTGAATTACCTTCAAGAAATAGTGGAGCCATATTTTCTCCCTCACCTTAACCGGCTTGAGAATCCAATATTTCAGCAAGATAATGCCCGACCTCTTGTTGCCAAATTAGTTTGAACCCTTTCGAAGTAACCCATGTGAATCTTTTGCCATGGCCGCCCAAATCCCCCGATCCTTCGCCCATAGAGAATAGTACAGAACCCATAGAGAATGTTTGGGACATCATGGGTAGAAGGCCTGGAAATTCACCCCAGCCCCCACGGACTTTGGCGGCTGTGAGACATGAAGTACAGGTAGCTTGGGATAGTATCCCTCAAGAAGAAATAGACCACCTTATTGCATCAATGCCGAGAAGTGTTGGGGAGTGTATAGATAATCGCGGTGGACAAACACATCATCAACAAATTTATTAATAGCCGGAAAATCGAGGTGTTAAGTTTTCGTTGGACTACACTGTATAATGATATTATTTTAGATTTCTTTGAATTTTATGAACGACTCAAAGCCTCCATTTTCATGCATTATCGAAATTGAACGTAAAAGCCGTTAATATTCACAATCTGGTATTCACATGCATTTTCAATATTTCATGAAACCACTAATACCTATGATATTATAAATTATTGATGAGATGATCCTATAAACCATACATTGTTCAATAGTTTGATCTATGAATTATTTATCATGGAACAAATAAATAGTTGGTGATAATGTCTAAAAGGATAAAGTACTGCAGTATGAAGAGATATGTTACCAATTTATAAAAAGTAAAAAATAGCTATTAGTTCATCCTGAGTGTTACGTCCGATAGCTCAGTGAAATAGTAGAGAAAAATGGACTGTTTACATACGTGCCTATGAAGCTGGAGCGACAGCGAAATATTTTATGATGCTGTATGTAAATAATGTAAAAATTGTGGTCAACAATGATGACTCACCAAATGGGGCATCAGGTTAAGAACAAATCGTCTCTGGTACAAATCCCAGCTCTTCACAGGGCTCCTGGTGCGGGTAAAAATTACAACAGACAAAAATGAACAAAACATGGGGCGAAAAAGTGCTTGACCCCTGAAAAAATAACTGCCTGTAGCTTGATACAATCACTCGACATAGTGGCCTTAGCTAGACATAATCTATTTCCAAATTTTATCTTAATATCTCAAATCTTGAAAGAGCTATGAAGGAAAAACTAAGAATTTCTTGATTTCGAAATGAGAAAATGTTGAAAATACACTGATCAACAATTGCTAGGGATCATTTATGAACTTCTCTTCGTTTGTATTTTTTCAAGTTATCTCGTGAATATCTGTACATTATATGTTCTCTAAAGAAAAAGTAAGATGTTTTGAGTTGATTATATCAAAGTCTTCCTCACTTCATCGTCTCTTGTTCACAAAATCGATTATTATCTGTAGGCTGTTACAGGTGGAGTGAAAAGCAATGTGGTATTTGTTATTAAATCTGTTTTTTTCTCTCGTTCAAACACATAAGGTGACAATAATTGAAGAAATGAGAACAATATCAGCTAATCAGTCATGCCGAGAAGACGTTTGGCTCCTGTGCAACTGGACCAAATCATACGGTGGATACGGGAAGGTTTGTCCCAGCGAGAAGTGTCCCGGCGGTTGAATGTTTCGCAAAGTGTCGTGAGTCGGGCTTGGAATAGGTTCATCCAAAACGACTCAGTAGCTTATGTTCATGGGGGAGGTCGGCAGCGCAGTACAACAGCTGCCCAAGATCGTCTTTTGATCCTCAATGCTAGGAGAAATCCCACTTACCCGGCGTCGCGGCTCAATAGATCACTGAGAGTTGCAACAGGAGTTCTAATTTCGAACCAGACTGTAAGACGACGACTACATGTTCGTGGTTTGAGAGCACGTAGGAGGGTACAACATCCCCGTTTGAATAGGGAACACCGGGTTCATCGACGGCAATGGGCTGAGGAGCACCGCAATTGGACACTTGAAGATTGGAGCCGATGTTTATTTACGGATGAGTCTAGATTTCGTTTGGTCAACTCCGATGGACGTATTCTTGCTTGGAGGGAAAGAGGTCGAAGGTATGCAGAACAGTTTATGGTACCCACAACAGCTTTTGGCGGAGGTTCTATATGTGTATGGGGAGGCATTTGTTTGAACCAACGCACAGAGTTGGTTGTTCTGCAGAACACCACCATGACCAGCCAGAGATATCACGATATGATTATTGAACCCATAATTGTTCCGTTTGCGGCTGCCGTGGGCGAGAATTTCATTTTAATTGACGATAATGCCCGTCCACACCGTAGTCGTCTGGTTAATGAAGCGCTAGAAACTCATGTTATTGATAGGATGGACTGACCAGCTCGCTCTCCAGACATGAATTGCATCGAACATGTCTGGTCTGAGATGTCTAGACAATTGTCAACCTTAGAACAACCGATCAATAACCTGGAGGACCTTTCTAACGCTTTACGGGATATTTGGACGAATTTGCCCCAAAATTTTATAAATCGTTTGATCGAAAGTATGCCTTGTAGGGTAGAATGCTTGAGACGAGCTCGTGGGGGACCAACTAGGTACTAGCTTAACCGAAACTTCAGCCTTCTTGTGGCTTCATCATAAAATTTTTATGTTATTCAAACACAGAATGTTGAGTGTTCCTAATAAAGCCTTTTTTTCTCTCCAACTTTCCATTTTTTCATTCTTTTCTCAAGTGAACCATATTATCAACTGAAAATACTCTGATATCTGACTAAATTTATAATCTTGGAGCGAATATTTCAGAAATAAATTTAGAACAAGTAAGTGATCCCTATCAATTGTTGAGCAGTGTATAATGTTTTGGCTTCCGTTGGCTTGTTACTTATTCACAGAGGTTTTATTGAGGGGTCAAAATTCCATGAAATAGGAGGGAAAAAACGGAGCATATTGTGTATATCGGACACGTATAAAAATATTTCTTTATTGGCTGTAGGATATCATGATATTATGTTGTTAAGTCCTTTGGGAGGCACGGTCCCAAGGATCTAAGCCTGTCCACTCGGTCTTATCAGAAACACAATTTTACTGTATATACGTAGTGCAAGGGCGAATAGTGCTATTATTGAATTGTCTCTTTGTTCAGATATCCCAGGCCATATTGTCACGATTTCTGCTCCTTGTTCGAATCCCGAATTTCGTGTCTTATGGACATATTTACATGCGGAAAAAATAAAAACGAGCGCACATGAGCTTGAAACGCCGCTCAGGGGGATTCATCTAATCTTGTCCCATCCTATAGGAAATTCTTCTTTTGCATTTCGACCTGAATTTATGTATCAGATATTCTCGAAGCGGTATCGAAAATACACAATCTATGTTGGTTTTATCCCGGAGAAGTTATTTTGATGTCTATTTTATTCATGAACGAGATCCGACCAAAACTGAATAGAATCTGTTCTGAGCAAAACGAAGATTAAATCTGGATAGAGTCAACTGGCACAACTCGGTTCATTTCTCGGCGAATATCGAATAATCCCATCCATACTCGTCACAATAAGAACTTTCCGAAAAAGAGGTCAATAATCCATATTGAAAAATCTATCAAGATGTTGCTTTTTCCTTTCATGAGATAAGCTACTACAATGAAAACAAGAAAAAAACGATAGAAGATTAAAAAACTGCTCCAACCAAATGTCGAGGTAGATTTTTCAGACAACTCACTCTATGAGAACGTTTTTCACAAGAATATATTTGTAGGCTTGGTTAATCGATCGTCTAGAGGTATGATTCGATTACCTGGCCTTTCGTCTTTTTCTCCGTGACTTTATTGGATTTGTAATAATTGAACTCTTTTGAATTATTTACATCTATTTATAAAGTCTCAATTATACAGTACAAACTCAGTATTGAGAAGATCCTAATTACGTCTTAATTACAAGTTTCTCACTACGGTACTGAATTTCGTCTTTAACTCGTTTTTTGATTACTCGAAACGTCTTCGTTTATCACGTCTTCGTCGTACTTAAAGTTTTCGGTCGTCTCGTCTCTAACTCGTCTTAATTTAGTCCGCGAACCGGACTTTTCGTCTTACGTCTTAAGTTGACCGACCGAACTTGACTCGTCTTCGACTTGAGTTAAACTGTCTCTCTGCCGATTTGAACTACCCTGTCTCGAATATCGACCTCCCTTCTTTCGGCTTGACCACACCCTTAGGGAAAGTACCATCCCCTAGTCCAATAAGAGCGTTGCCGTACCGCCCACAAAGATCTTCGCGGATTACTGGAAATCGAATATTCTCGAAGGACTAGAACCTGATACACAGATGTGACACATCTGGTACGACCGTATTGTCTTCGAACTTTTACAACCCCCCAGTAAATCTCTTCAAGATTTACAACTCCATGACATATCTTCGACACCTCGAAGAATAACACATCCTTTTTACATTATATGTACAATAACAATTCGTTCCCTGTAAATTCATTGAAACTGTCATGCCCTCGACACTAGAAGAAACTAATAGGTCTCCAAGCATCCGGTTGACCATCGGATACAATTATTTACAGGGAACAATAACTGCATCCTACATATCTATAGGCCTTTTGCAAACTGACTAGACTCCTCTAGAACCCAGGCGAATATACCATGTTAGGCTGGCTCGTTACAATACTTCATATTGGTACATTGTAGCCATTAATCTTCTTTATACCTTTAACAATCAAAGTTTATTTTTTAATACTTGTTTATAGCCATAATGGCATAATGTCGTCGAATTATGTGATTTTAAAGGTAGAAGGGTATAACAGCTTGGTTTTTTTTAGTATAACAACTTAGTCTTGTAAAGGATGTATCAACCACAAGGTCGACGGACTGGAGTCCGGCAAGGTACTGTTCTGGGTCCTATTATTTTTATAGTATACATAGATGACCTGCTGGACACCCGATACTAAGGTTTCATCTTTCATACCTAAGGTTTCATCTTTCAGAAAAAAAGTTTTGCTTTACGGCTCTGGGATCTTGGACTACATATATTATCGTAATCTGAGATATCGGAATGTTTCACTTCTATCGAGTCCAAATTTGGTTTTCTCTATCCAGTTCTCTTTCTATCACTAAATGTAATTCTACTTGAGTTAGAGTCTACCAATTTTTAACGTTTCTGATTCGAGGGGTGAATTTCTATTCGATCACTATTCGATTTGTAAAGGGTGTTTTTTTTTAGAGCTATAGAACTTTAAATTGCAATAAAACAACGATGGATTATTCGATTGACATGAATTTTATTTATCCGCAAGATAATCTTGTGGCATTACATTTTAAATATGATTTCTGGCATATGACCGCCACAGCTGGCTCGGATGTAGTCCAATCTGGACGTCCAATTTTCGATGACTTTTTCCAACATTTGTGGCCGTATATCGGCAATAACACGGCGAATGTTGTCTTCCAAATGGTCAAGGGTTTGTGGCTTATCTGCATAGACCAATGACTTTACATAGCCCTACAGAAAGTAGTCTAGCGGTGTTAAATCACAAGATCTTGGAGGCCAATTCACAGGTCCAAAACGTGAAATTAGGCGGTCACCAAACGTGTCTTTCAATAAATCGATTGTGGCACGAGCTGTGTGACATGTTGCGCCGTCTGGTTGGAACCACAGCTCCTGGACATCATGGTTGTTCAATTCAGGAATGGAAAAGTTAGTAATCATGGCTCTATACCGATCACCATTGACTGTAACGTTCTGGCCATCAACGTTTTTGAAGAAGTACGGACCAATGATTCCACCAGCCCATAAAGCGCACCAAACAGTCAGTTTTTCTGGATGTAACGGTGTTTCGACATACACTTGAGGATTAGCTTCACTCCAAATGCGGCAGTTTAGTTTGTTGACGTAGCCATTCAACCAGAAGTGCGCTTCATTGCTAAACAAAATTCGCTTATGAAAATCGGGAACAACGGCAATCTCATTTTGGGCCCATTCGACGAATCTACGCCTTACTTGATGATCGTTTGGCTTCAATTCTTGCACGAGTTGGATTTTGTAAGCACGCAAACCAAGATCCTTCCGCAAAATCTTCCATAAAGTGGATGGACACAGATCCAATTCCTGTGCTCGAAGGCGGATAGACTCATTCGGGTTTGCCAAACCAAACTGAGAATAAATCGCTTGACAGCTGTTAAATCGGTCGCCATCTTGAACAGTAATGCCAACTTAAAGTTATATACCTCGAAAAAAACACCCGATAGTTGGATTATAAGGCTGAATGTTTGGTGTAGTAGTTCTAATGTCACTCAGTATATTCCGTGCCGATTAAAGCCAGTTGGGGTTATCCAAATGAGTTTAAATCGAATGACGTGAGGTGCAGTTATGCAACTAGTCTGCGTAAATACCAAACAATGTAGCAGAATTGGAAATGGCACGATTTACCGATGTAGACGTTTGACGTCCAAGATTTCAATCCATTTATTGATTTGTCCTCTGAAACGAATTTACACAGTTGTTATCCAATCTAGTTTCTCATCAATAAAACAGTTCTGACACCCTACACAATGGTGCATCGACGAATACAGGTTAATTTTGTTTGATTTGAAGTACATGTACCTACGTCAGCTGTCAACACAATGCACGAATTTCACTATTCCCCGAACGCATGTTTGATAGAATTTGGCATTACTAGTTTACCACAGAATTCGCACAAAGATATCAAGAAATTTTCAAATTTTGAAAAAAAAAACATTGTTTTGACTTGTTAGTGTGTTTGTCTTTCATGAATTCCAACGAAATTTAGTCGATAGTTTTGAAACTTTGAGAAGTTGTTGA
Source organism: Harmonia axyridis (assembly GCF_914767665.1). Taxonomy (NCBI): domain Eukaryota; kingdom Metazoa; phylum Arthropoda; class Insecta; order Coleoptera; family Coccinellidae; genus Harmonia; species Harmonia axyridis. Next base: position 9,057,442 of record NC_059508.1, read on the forward strand.
GTACACTGTAGCCAAGGTTTTTGTTTATTTTAATGTTAATTGAACTGATATATTTGCTGAGCAAAGAGCAACATTGTTTCATTGAGATGGGATGAAAGTGAAACAATTCACAGTTTTTATTATAGAATAATAATAATCGTTGTTAGTTCTTATCAATTTTCAATATTATCTATTACGTTTGTATCTATTCATGTGCCATTCCCATAGAACAGCACTTAAATTAACTTTTTACAAAGAATTTACGAAGAGAATGAGAAGTCACTTGACTTCATCCGAAAATTCATTTTCTACTGTCATTTGTTGTGCTCATGCCTCGTCAATAATTGAACGACATCTTGAGATTCAATTTTCCCCATGCCCAAAGTTCCTTCTACAATTTTCCACATTATTGGGCGATAATTCCTAGTCTAGCGAACCAAATATTGATTCTATTTAGAACGGAAGTATGTATATTATCACGCCACCTCTGTAAATCTTCAAATTTAATAAATTTGCTAGCACGAAGGGGGAGAAACATTTTATTGGACGATTCAGGGCTGATATAAGTGGATAGAGGGATGAGATTGGTTATGATTACACTTCTTTAGAGCAAAAAAATGTTAATGGCGAGGAAATTTAGTTTCATGATCCAGAATTACATTTTGTACTGACTAAATCTCAATGGATCCGTACAGTTATTTTCGAAAGTAATATATATTGGAATATAGTTATTGGTATTTTTATTTATAATTTTTTTAACACTTTTTTCTTTTTCAGGTAAGAAAATAAAATCGGAGATCTTGAGGTGGAAATCGATGTTCCCAGTTATTTCAACCATTTCGGTTGAATGAGTTTAGAAACTTATCCTTTCGTCATCCTCTTCCGAGAGTCTTCGAGAATATCCGTTCTCTGTAAATTGGCACCGAATGGTATGGAGAGGATAATCAATTATTTTCATACTACCGTAAGCACACGTTAACAGATATTTCTTCCGTGAACATCAGGTTGTTCACACGAGGACAAAGCAGGAAAATACCGTATTTGTTACGCTTATTATATTATATTGTCATTGGATTTTCATTCAACGTGATATTTTGGTAGGAACGTTCAATATTACATCGTTTTTCGGCCTTTAAAGAATCCAGTAAGGAAAACTGAATCGTATACGATAAGAAACATATAACTTTCGAAAGGAAAGACCTCTAAAGACTTAAATTCTCGGTATTAAAGCCATCCGATTTTGTTTTCCTTTAAATGAATTAGATCGAATTGAAACTTGGTATTTTTTTATAAAATATTCACACGAATTCTTATGCTAAATTTCGCATGCATAGCATAAAATTTTTCCCAAAATGTCCTTCGAAGTGTGTGCCATAGTAATGAATAACAGGCCAATTGAAAAGTCCCCGGTCTACCATAGTAAAACACAATTTTTTTTTGACAAAATTCGATTTTATTATTCAACATAGTTGCCTTCGAGGGCGATACAGCGATTATAGCGATCTTCCAACTTTTCAATACCATTTTCGTAGTACGATTTGTCTTTCGCTTCAAAATAGGCCTCAGATTCGGCGATTACTTCTTCATTGGCGTTAAATTTATTTCCAGCGAGCATTCTTTTAAGGTCTGAGAACAGAAAAAAGTCGCTGGGGCCAGATCTGGCGAATACGGTGGATGCGGAAGCAATTCGAATCCCAATTCATGCAATTTTGCCATTGTTTTTATTGATTTGTGACACGGCGCATTGTATTGATGAATTTGTATCGATGTTTTTCAACGATTTCATCCTCTAAACGATCCAATAACGCTATATAATAATCGCTGTTGATGGTCTGGCCCTTACGTAGTAGTCAATCAATATTATACCCTGCGCATCCCAGAATATTGATGCCATAACCTTGCCAACTGACTGTTGTGCTTCTCCTCGCTTTGAATTCGGTTCATCGTGTGCAGTCCACTCAGCATCAAAATTATTTTGTGAACTTCTTTGATTTTTTCGTGGCAGCCTCTTTTAGGCGTCCACTGCGTTCGGTGCTCATTTCACCACGTTTAAACTTAGCATACCAATCAATGATTGTTGATTTTCCTGGTGCAGACCCCGGAAACTCTTCATCAAGCCAAGATTTTCCTTCAACTGTATTTTTTCCTTCAAAAAGCAATATTTTATCTACACACGAAATTCTTTTTTTTCCATCTGTTTTCGAATAACAAAAGTAGCTACACTCACAACGCAATATCTCACAAACTAATGGTCGGACTGCTGTCAAATTTTGACACTTATCGTTTGAATGCTAGTACTGCCTAAAAATCATATTGATTTAATACTAGCACCGCCATCTGTGCATCAGACCGGGGACTTTTAAATTGGCCTAATACGCCCCTTTAACATCAATTGATTTAAAAATAAGAATAACCTGATGATTTTTCCTCCTGATAAAAACACAATATCATTTTACTATATCTCTTAGTGAGAAAGAACGGCTCCAATAAAAATTGTACAACAATACAATTAAACTATTCATATTTCTCAGAAGAATCAGTTCATTCAGAAGTTCATTACGGTGTATGAACTCATATGTTTGAACTATCAACCACACGCTTTGATGTGAATATAGTGATTCACAGGTAGGTAATTACGTTAATTGAGATGCTAATTATATAAAGATATAGATATACAATCAATTAATTTTGCCTGTTGCCAAAGGTTGTTGTGATGAAGCTGATGTCATTTGGAAATCTCAACATCTTCAACGAGATGCTAGGAGAATAATCTTTCCAATACAATATATTTCCGAGAAAATATAATCTGATTGATGAAATACGAAATTGACATTGTATTTTCGAGGAAAAAGCCAAAAGGGAATATAAGTATGCCTTACGCAGAAGCCCATTCATCGTATTTATCTAGAGGCCAAACTCAAATTGATTTTTCTAACTAAACACTGGCCGGAACCCTCACGAATATTCCTGTTTAATTAATTTTGAATGAAGAGACGAAATCATTAAAAACAAATATTTGTTCATTTGAAAGAAGACCCCCAGCCGAACTTTGATATCAAAGGCGTTGATGACTGAGAATGAAAGTCAATTTGTTTTTGAAGCACTGAGCGGAAAGGAGGAATTGGAATACAAAAATGAGGAGGTTCTGAGATCAGGCTTCAATATGCCTTGGTAATGAGCAATCTTTCTGTCTCTGGAAAAGTTAATGGGCCTTATTTCGCAGAATGCAGGTATTCCATTAGAATTATCATAATCTGATGAGGGGAAAGCAATTTCACTCTATATCAAAATGAAAGGGCGAATTTGATTCTCTTGCCTCTTCACGCCCAGAATGTGAGATTTGGAGGGATAAAAACACTACAAACTCAGCAACGTTCTTCCAAGAAATATTTACAGTTGGCCTTGGATACTCATCTCTTCCAGAGGATCGAAATTTATTCCTGACTCCTCCTTTTTAACAATTTTCTCTACAGTTGCTCATATATGTTTTCTACTAGTTTCTGCAGTTATTTCGTCTTTCATGGAGGTGCCCTTTTATCAATCTTGTTAACCAAGACATCTTGCTCATTACGCATTACTTTATTTGTTTGTACTGCCATCAGTTCCAGTTACTCTTCTGTCTGCCTCTTTATAATCGATATCAATGTTTTCTTCATCGTACTTCTTGAATTGTAATCACCAATATCTTCATCATTTTAACTCTGTTTTCCGAACATGATTTTTTTTCGAGTTCAATAACAGGTACAGTTCAATTGCTTCATTTGCATCTTATGTTCAGTCTTTTTTGAAATTATCTTGATCCTCCACCATTGGAAATAATTCCCAACTTCATCTATGTCTTCCTGGAAATCAACGCTTTCGCGGTTGAGAAATAGATGCTTCTCGTCTCTGGTATATCGGAAGCAAAAATAAGAAACAATAGGGGACCTATTACAGGTCCTTGTGGTACACCTGATTTAATATTTCTTGCCGTTCTGATATATTTTCAAATTGTAGGATAATTCTACTAATTCTAGATTTGAATCTACTCCATACGAATGAAAAAGATACGAAATTTAAACAATGCGCTTTGGTTAATCATTCATTCAACAACAGAATATGAACATATTCAAAACAATTCTGCGTGCTGATCGTATGAAGCACTATTTGTTCAACGATGGAATAAATTACATATTGATCATCATTCAACTCTAACACATAAATTCATGAATCACCAAAAATGACGCTACAAAAAAAAAAAAATAGTATGCATTGAATTTTTTGAGGAATTTCAGGTAGCCACAAACATGACAATCAGTGGTTTCCATCAATGAGTAAACAATTTTGTTGATTGTTTCGTGCATTATTGAAGTCATGCATTTTATACCACTCGAAACGCTTATTATTCAGCTAAACCTCCAAGTATGCCAACCGAATGCAAATGAAGTACCTGTAATATAGTATTGTTCTTGGAAATACACTTATATTCCAGTCAACAGTTGTTGATCAATATTTTCTCGATGCATTGACCGCTATGCTGAGAGAAATTTGAACTTTGGAAAATTAACTTCAAAATTTAATTTGATAACCCTTAATTTATTTTAATTATCTGATTCATTTTTGGAATTATCGATAAAAAAAATAATGCAAAACCATTATAAAAACCTCAGTGCAATTATAACAAACGGTGATCTTGGACTATAATATTCAAATAGTGCAGAGAATGAAACTGTAGAAGCATTGTTGTTCGAACAATGTATAAATGAAAATTAATGTCTGATTTATAATGAACATTTTTCGTTTTTGAATAACACTGAAATGTATTCACGTTTAGATTTTTCAGCAGGATAACAAGAAGTTATCTGAATGTTCATCTTAAAAGATTATCTATTAGCTAACAGGCCAAATGAAAATACCCCGGTCTACCATACTCACTTTTTTTTTGGCAAAATTCGATTTTATTATTCAACATAGTTGCCTTCGAGGGCGATCCAGCGATTATAGCGATCCTCCAACTTTTAGATACCATTTTTGTAGTACGATTTGTCTTTCGCTTCAAAATACGCCTCAGTTTCGGCGATTACTTCTTCATTGGCGTTAAATTCCTTTCCAGCGAGCATTATTTTGAGGTCTGAGAAAAGGAAAAAGTCGCTGGGGGCCAGATCTGGCAAATACGGTGGATACAGAAGTAATTCGAAGGCCAATTCATGCAATTTTGCCATTGTTTTCATTGATTTGTGACACGGGGCATTGTCTTGAGATGAAACAGCACCTTTTTTTCTTCAAATGGGGCCGTTTTTTAACGATTTCATCGTTTAAACGATCCAATAACGCTATATAATAATCGATGTTGATGTTCTGGCACTTTTGGAGGTAATCAATGAATATTATACCTTGCGCATCCCAGAATACTGATGCCATAAACTTGCCAGCTGATTGTTGTGTTTTTCTTCGCTTTGGATTCGGTTCATCGTGTGCAGTCTACTCAGCTGACTGTCGATTGGACTCCGGAGTGAAATGATGGAGCCATGTTTCATCTGTTATCACATATCGACGCAAAAACTCAGGTTTATTGCAGTTAAACAGCTTCAAACACTGCTCAGAATCATTATCACGTTGTTGCTTTCGATCAATTGTGAGCTCGCGCGGCACCCATTTTGCACACAGCTTTCTCATGTACAAATATTCGTGAATGATAGGATGTACACGTTCAGATGATATCTTCACAATGCCGGCTATCTCGATCAACTTCACCTTACGGTCATTCAAAATTATTTTGTGAACTTTTTTGATTTTTTCGTCGGTGACAGGCTCTTTCGGGCGTTCACTGCGTTCTCCGTCTTCGGTGTTCATTTCAATAAGTTTAAACTTAGGATACCAATCAATGATGGTTGATTTTCCTGGTGCAGACCCCGGAAACTCTTCATTAAGCCAAGATTTTGCTTCAACTGTATTTTTTCCCTTCAAAAATCAATATTTTATCACCACAAGAAATTCTTTTTTTCCATTTATTTAATACTAGCACCGTCATCTTTGCATCAGACCGGGGATTTTTCCATTGGCCTAATATGTAGATCAATCAGCTCTGTTGATGTATTATATTCTTGTCTTAGCTATCCTGTTGAATGGTTTTGTAGAAGCTTGATTCGCAAATTTTTACTCAAATCGAAATTAATAAATTACCAGCGTTTTGAAGAAGTATTCATTAATTACCAGGCAGCCTTCATGGATCAATTGAATTGCTATCTGAAAGAATGTGCATCACGATTGCGTCTCCAGCAGAGCAACAAAATCTGTTTCGAAAGAAAAGGGACTAAAAGTCGCCTACGCTCTTTGGTGTGAAATCGACTGATGGCATTCAAGCAGCGTCTAAATTGATTCATTTCGCAACGAACTAAAGAATAAATTTATGCAAAAAAAGAAAAGCCAGTGCTCACGACAACCGTCTCTTTACGTGTTCAACGCAGACGGAAGGTGATTTCACTCGGGTAAATTGCATTTTCATATTCTTCGATGCGATTGAACGGTCAAAGGAGCTACCAAATCCCTTCGAACATTGTTTATCCATTCCAGCGCTGCTCTTTTAGCCAGAATGGAATTCGGAATAAACATCGAAGAACGTTTGCGGTATGGAATTCAGCACATGGCGCAGTCAGATGACACGAAGTGCACTTTGAGTTTAACTCGATCAATAAATTATATAGGGCAATATTCACCAACCGACTTCAATGTGTAAACAAGGAGAATAACTATATCTCAGGCAAAAATTCCACTCTCGAATCGGATGAAAAGGCGAACTTTTCAGCGCTGCCGGTAAAATTCTCACCGGGCCACTCATAACGAAGCGTAAATTGAATTGGCTGGATCAATTCAGAATTTTCATGAGGCCGTCGTTATTCCCAAACAGAACGTCCGAAATACAAATGCAGAAATCTATGGTTCGGCCTTCTAATGAATCATATCACACGGTTGGCAACGCGGTCGATTGCTACACCGTGGACAGGAACACGGCTTAACGAGTTTTCCGAAGAATATGATGATTTCGCTGCCTACTAGCTGCACATTTTCATCCCTACGCTCCTAGGACTCTGCAAAATGTTGCGAGAATCTGTAGGCATCTGACATCGTAACCTCAACAGATTATTTACATGTTAACCCAATAGTTGACCTATTATTCTGGTGAAGATATCAAAGAAATCAATTACTTGATTGATTCAAGACGCAGTTGCATATAATTAAAGCATCATGTTACATCTGCACAAGAGCCAATTCATTCTGTTGCAGAGAAATCAATAAGAACAGCATGAGACTTCAAATTAAAGCGACTTCTACTTACCCTGTAGAGCATTAGAGCATCAAACGACGCGTCTTTCTTCGCGTTGTCTTAATGAGTCCCAATTTAATTAAATATAAATTTGTTTTGCGAAAAGATAAAACTCTTCGCTTCTGGTTCTTATGTTTGTGGGGCATTGCCCAATTTAGTATTAACTTCCGAAATCCATGCGGACTAGTCTACGCATTGCGTTTGAAATCGGGAGCTTGACTTCGACGGGCTCTATCATCTGACATAAATCATTAATTAATTCCTCGTCCTTTATCGTGAGACACCGAAAGGTGAAAAGAACCTGCCTTGTAGAGAATCTAAGCGTCACTTGAGAAACTCATCTCGAAGAGAAGATTCTCCTTGACTGTCCCTCGCCTCGTCTTCCTTGAGACCTTGTAGAGCATCTGAGCGTCAATAGACGCTTCTCTTCTCCTCACTTCTCCTGAGTAAGCGTCTAGTCCAAAGACTCCTACTTACGTATAGAGAATATGAGCGTCAATACATGCTTGTCTTCTCTTCAAGTCTCCTGAGTAAGCGTCAACTTCAAATATTGGTGCGCATATATGCGATTTGTTGTGAAGTGAAGATTCTCGAAGTAGTCAACTCTCTTCGCGACAAGTTTTAATTTTGGCACAGACTTGAGAATTTCATAGCAAAGAGATTCTCGAAGCAAATATTCTCTTTGACTGTCTCTTGTCTCATTTTCGTGAGACGTCGGTTGGCGAAAAAGACTCCTACTTATCCTGTAGAGCATCTGAGCGTCAATAGGCGCTTTTCTTTTTTCAACGTCTCCTAAGTAAGCGTCAACTTCGAATATTGGTGCGCATATATGCGATTTGTTGTGAAGTGAAGATTCTCGAAGTAGTCAACTCTCTTTACGTCAATTTCAATTTTGGCACCTACTTGAGAATTTCATAGCAAAGAGAAGATTCTCGAAGCAAATATTCTCTTTGACTGTCTCTTGTCTCATTTTCGTGAGACGTCGGCTGGCGAAAAAGACTCCTACTTATCCTGTAGAGCATCTGAGCGTCAATGGGCGCTTTTCTTTTTTCAACGTCTCCTAAGTAAGCGTCTGTGAAGGGAAGACTCTCCACGTCATCAAATGACTCGTCCCTCCTTTTACGTCAAGTTTTGATTTTGAGCGCACACTTGTGAAACGTATAGCGAAAAGAAGATTTTTGAAGCGAATATTCTCTTTAACTGTTCCTCGCCTCATTTCCGTGAGGCATCGGCAGACGAAAAACTCCTTCTTACCATGTAGAGTTTCTGAGCATCAATAGACGCTTCTTGTCTTTTCACGTCTCCTGAGTAAGCGTCAACTTCAGAGATTGGCGCGCATATATGCAATTCATGGTTAGAGAAGATTCTTGACGTCGTTTTGAGCACTGAATATACAAGGTGCTTCTAAATTGGAGGTACGAACGAAAATGACAGATTCGTCGGATCATTTCAAAAAAAAAGTTTTTTTCTAATAGCGCCTTCTTTTCTCAAGGAATTTAACTTAAATTTGGCATAGATATTCCAATTTGAAGTTCTCATCATGTCATATGTTAATTTTGAATGCAAATCTACAAGATGAAATTTTTTCTGGAGCAGTGCCTACTTCTTTCTTTCAGAATACCTTGTCTTGGTGGACCATTGGTAGTTTGGAAAAATGTAAAAATGAACTCATTGGTTATGTCGTTTCTGCTGCCAATTTCGAGTAAAACTTTCAAACAATTCTGTAGTAACACAAAGGAAAATCCAATTTAGTATAAAGATCCAATTGAAAAGCTCTGATGAATAAACGAATTAGAATTTTTGGTACTTATTCATCCAATCTATGGCGAATATTAGTAAAGATTCGAAAAATATTGTATAATCATCACAAAAAATAGGACTACTCCTGTATCTCGATAACGAAGAGTTTATAGGATTTTTTTATATTATCTAAGAAATCTCTCATTTTCCTTTGTACCTCCAATTTAGGAACACCCTGTATAAACATACCTGACGCCTTGCCATCTGGAAATCATCTCTTTGGCTGTTCCTCGCCCATTTTCGTGACGCGTTGTTAGCCGAAATCGACTGATCTGTTCGCGTCGCTTAACGCTTGAACCTTTATGGTTTGATTTTGAGGATCACCTCGCCGAACGATTTCACGCGACAAAATTCAGCTCATGGTTGATCGAAACTAACGAAGAGGGTCAAAATCAAAAACGACGAGAGGTAAACTTAAGAGGGACATATTTTCCCCAGTATGACTTCTACATTCGAGAAATTATTAACTGGTCGCTCGCCTATATATCAGAATCAGGCCAATATTTCGGGTTCGTCGGGCCACTATGTGCACCTTTATTTTTCATAACTTTCGGCTATTTCATATATATGAGCTACGTGAGTTACAACTGGAAGGGTCTAAATGAAGCCTGTGGGATTATACGTACCCAACTTCTCAGTTCCAGGGAGTCGTATTGAGGCATTATCACGGAAAAATTCTGCGGCCAATTTCGACCTAGCCGTGGTAGATGCAAGCAATTTCAGTAGGAGATACATTTAATTAAACGTTCCCTATAAATCCTATTACACCTTACACCATGTAATGATTTTTCTTGGCTCCATCTCTCTCCCTGAAGAAACATTCCCCTCGTCATCTCGATCACCTCGAGAGCCGTTTTGCTAATACACCCTCGCTGTACCCCCATTGGGGAGGATTTATACAGAGGGTAACACCTACGTGTCCCTCACAACCGAGAATTTGTCTTTCGATTCGTCAGCAACCATCGGTATTAATAATCAGAGGTTGGGGAAGCGGTTTCATTCCTTCTCGCTGGAAATTCAATTTTATCGAATTCCTCCTCGTACTGCATTTTACCTTGGATATGCCCAAGAATTCCTGGTGAAAACAGTGAGTTGCAACTCCGTAGACTCGATATAGATATACATGTGGGATCCGAATTCTTAACACCCAACTGAATGATACGCTACTGACTTTACGAAACGAAAACTACACGATCCATCCTAAAACGGAGGACCATGCAGTTTTATCGATATAGGGAGACGTAAGGGGAAGAGGTACTTGAGACTTAAGACTGAGACTGGAGCACGATACAAGGGGACGGAGGTTAGGATTCGACGTTACAGATTAGACGGAAAAGGTTAAAGAATTCGACGTTAGAGAATAGACGGACATAGTTAAAATTCGACGTGATAGACGCATATGATTCGACGTGAAATATATTAGACGCAGCTAGTTAGATAATTCGACGTTAGATATAGACGGATCAACTCGAATAATCAGACAATTAGACGATTAAGAATTATACGAAATAAAATAACTTCGATAGTTCGATAGACGAAAGTTCAGTGGCTGTACATTCAATTGAAGTTGAATTGTACATAGTGTAAATAAACAATAGTTGAGTACCGGCGGCCTTTTTATATAAACCCCTAGACAACGATATAAAAAGCCTACATACATATATTAATAAAGCTATTTTGTTGCGATTCGCAGATGTAAATTCTGTCCCATGAGGTCTTTTGCGTTACTCGTGTGGTACCCTACTTCGAGCTTCTTCTTGAGACCAGCCTTATGCAAATGGTTCCAAAAGTTTTTGGTGCAGTCTTCAGCTCTTGGGCAATCAAAACAGCGCTTACATACTCGACAATGTCCATGATTTTATCGACATTTTCGACAATGGGCTTTCCAGCACGTGATTGGCTGTTACAGTATCAGGACCACTATTTACATTTTCAACCGCCTGGCTTGCAATTTTGGCTTTATCGAAGAAAAACTGTTAAATATAGCATATATTCACAAAACTGTCAGAAAAGTTTTTGTAGTACGAAATCTCATCTTTCTAACACCATCTCTTGGAATCCGATCGGACTAATACAACATTTAAAGTTGAAATAATGAAGATAGTGTTAATTTTGAGCATCAAATACGCAGAAGCACGTGTCACAATGTGGAACCTCCAAGCAGAAGAATTTACAGTGAGTGCACTTAATAAACTGATTAGACATGCCATAGGAGTTTCATGGTTCGAGAACCAACAGATAAGAGACGACCTGAGGATTTTCAACAGCCTGTACCTTTTCAACCGAGACGAATCGGAAAATATGGCAGAGGAAAATAGTGTTTCTTTTGACCTCAGGAATCTACTGTTAAAATATATATATATATATATATACAAGTCAAAGACTCTCGTCAGAATAATAATTTACAGTTGATCAATTCCTGTTACATTTTCGACATTGTATGTGTATTCATTATCTCTTCAGTTTGACCTGGTTATAGAATACAAATTCAATTAATATGTTTCGTAGTAGGTAATGATGTTTCGGAGAAGTTCGGTGTAAATTGTAATTAAGCCCTTATGGTCGACCACAAAGTTATGGTGACCAATATTTACCAATTATAGTTGTTACCTTGTTACCCTATGGACCTTGAATCCAACTCTACATCTGAAGAATATAGTGTGGACCTTGATTAACGAAGTTGTGCTTGCGATGGAATAGCATAACACAATAATTAATAGAGTGATCTCTTTGTGAATTAATATAATGGATACGCTACGATTTTGTTCCGTACAAGATCAGTAAACTTAAAACTTAGGATCAGTTTCATAATCCATGCGAAAAGGCTCCCCTTGGTAGAGGCCGCTTCATTAGAAAGGGAGCTTGGAAGTGGATATACGGTTTCATGAACATACTCCGACCGTCTTTCAGAGAAAGTTTTCATTTATTCGTAAGTGTCAAATTTCCCAGAGTTGGCTACTCTGAGAATTAGTGCTATTTTTGAGTAGGTCAAATTTTCATTTCAAAGTCAGGTATTGAAATGGTGATAGGTAGAAGAGGACCAACAGAATGGCCACCTAGATCATCAGGTTTCATTCCACTTGAATTCTTTCTCTAGAGACTTTTTAAATCTGAAGTAAAAGGAAAACCAGTAGCTGATTCAGCAGAACAGTATGAAACTGATGCCAAGAGATATATTCACTAGGGATTCTAATTACCATTATCGTTGAAAGTAAAAATTCCACCTCGAGAGTACTTGAAATTGAAATTTTATTCAATAAAAAAAGGTAGACCATAAATAGATCATACTGTAAAAAATTGGACATCCGTATTCAACTTGAAACAATATGAGAATTTTTTGCTGTAACCATTTTCATGGAAACTATATTACTGATGCATTCGTAATAAAGAACAATTCATCTGTTAAAACAAATTTTATACGTATTTCCAGCAATGGAATTCATTACGCGTGAAGAATGTCATTTTATGTTTTTCATCGAGTTTTCGAAATAAGAGAAATGTGAACTATGACAATATCAGAGATCAAAAAGCTAATAATGAACATTGAATTGTCGGACAATTGAACCCCTGAATTCAAAAACTGAATGAAATTTGGCTTTGATCCTGCGAGCCTATCCTAGATTCATCCATATAAAATTTCCAATCACTGCTGCTTTCGATAACGCAGCAATCGAACTCTTGACTAATTCGGAATATTATTCGATAAAGCATTCCCGGTTCTATGAAATCCCTCTCTTTCAATCTGGCATTATCATTTGTTGGCAAACTCATTTCCACCTGATGACAAAAAGGCCCAATACAGTCCCCTCAGCCCATCAGAAAGTTTTCCAATAACAATTTAAATTCAATTAAACGGAGTTAAATGCCAATAGATTGAACTCAGCGATAAGCAATGTTTTCTTATTTGCCGTAGGCTGGATTTCTCATTGAACAAGATGAACACGTCTGCATGCCTTGGCGATGAACCACCAAGCTTTATTATTCCAATTTTGGGAAGATTCAGACGTCGCGTTCAGATAACATCGCAATGGAACCCTCCTAATTTTTTTTATAGGAATTGCTACCATTCCACATCAAATATAAGATCATTTATACAGGGTGTTCATTAATTGGAACAAAAATGAAAATGAGAGATTCCTTGGTTGATTTTAAGAGAAAAATGGACACACATATGCCCCCAAACGCTTTTTTTCGAGATACAGGGTGTTTCTTGTAGTCCTAGTTTATCTAGTCTTCATGGGTAATTGAAACGATTCGGCAAAATTTAAGCACCAAAAGTAATGATTAATCAATTCCTCATAGCTAACTAACGATTTTTTTTTTCGAAAATGCTAGTAACTTTGACAAAACTATAGTGTACAACTTCGCTTCCGCCGTTTTGCAATAGATGGCTGTAGCTTAGGTATTTGTGAACATAACGCCATCGAAATATTAGTTGATTTGTGTCTGCATCATAAAGTTATTCTGGATTAAACATGTCAACGTCCGGAACGGATAGGGCACGCCAAGAAGAAGAAACATGTCAGCTTACGGGCTAAATTCTCGTCATTTTCGGGAGGTTTTTCTACTTTAATATGAATGAATCTGCGACTGAGGCTCATCGAATACTCTCAAATACCTATGGTGAGGCCGCTATTATTGAAAGAACGTGCCGAGAGTGGTTTCAACACTTCAAGAACGGTGATTTTGACGTCGAAGACCAGCATGGCGGTGGAAGAGAGAAGATTTTCTAAAATGCAGAATTGGAGGCATTACTTGATCAAGACTAGTATCAAATGCAACAAGGATAGGCTGGATCATTGGGAGTGACGCAACAAGCCCGGTATTTGGTGGAACCAGCTCGGCGAAGTGTATTTCCAGTAGTGAAAACTGACTGAAACAATCACAGGCGATCGTTATCGAACGCGTTTAATGCGTTTGAGCCGAGCATTGAAAGACTAACGGTCGCAATACAACGAGAGACATGATAAAGTGATTTAACAGCATGACAATGCTCGGCCCTATGCTGTGAAAGTGGTCAAGACATACTTGGAAACGTTGAAATGGAAAGTCCTATCCCAAACGTCCTATTTCTTTCCCAAACATTAACTTTTTGAGAGAACTGCGTGTGCTCCTCTTTCATCCAGTGAGACCAGTAAACAACATTATCAGATAAAAATGTATAGTGTTTATTAAAATCAAAACGAACCCAGAATAATTCAATTCTGTATGTAGGTTACTGATTCGTGTCCAATGTCACGAAACTATCGAATACAATTTCACGTTTTCATTTCTCAGAAATATCAAAAAACATTTATGATGTTCAGTGTTTAACCAGTTATAACCTGGGTCCACCTGTAGATGCTTCGATTCGTTCAGATTCAGATTTGTTTGGGGCAGGTGTGTCAAATGAGTCACCGACCTAGACCTAAATTGGTAGTCATGAATAATTCATTGGTTTTCGCAATTTTTTCCTTCCTCATTGTTACTTTTTGATATGTCTGTTGAAAGATCCTTGCTATTATTTCTTTTGTCAGTAAACTTGAGATGAGCAACATCGTTACATCTGTGTTCAGTGCTTCAACAAATGCATAAATTTGATCTGCAGATAAAAATCATAACGGCATCCAAACTTCAATTTTGTCTATTTTGTTTAATGAAAAAGAAAGTATACAACTTGTTTTGAACATGATTAACGTCGAAACAGTAAAGGCTGAAACAGTTTCTTGTAATTTTTGCAATACTTTACATTCAAAGATTCGTTCAAAAAATATATTCAGAGAACCCGATGGATGTCTGTAGGTAAGTCCTGTGCTGCCAAAATCGCATGAAAATGGAGAAATAGAGTTGAGCTTCTAATATAATATCCCGAAAAGGAATCGAATGGAAATTGTCGCGTTGCATAGCGTGCAGAAGTGCTCTTCAGCAAACAATTAATAGCTAGGTGAAGGCAAATATTAAATCTTGAATAACGTCGCTGCCAGAAGTTACACTCTTTATTACGTTATCCCAAAGTGTTCTCAATTGCCAAGTATGTAAATATAGGGGAGACTCCAAATAGCGTCTGCGAATTACGGCTTGAATCAATCCCCCCCTTTATTTTGCTCCTCATTTATAATCTATATTAAAACACTTCGCCTCTTGCATTTAATGTGCTACTTTAACCAAATATTTGGCGGTTTTATTACGCGAAAAATCAATCATAATTCATCAGCATATAGATGTGGGAATATTATGTATTTGACGTAGCCAACTCCCGCAGGTGCGTGAGATCAAAACTAACGATTTGCAGATCGTCAGTTTTGACTGATGTGCACTGCAATCTTCATTGCACTGCTGGGGCAATTAGCACTTTTTTGAAATTCTTCATTTCTGAAAAAAATAGATATGAACTGAACGCGTTCGGTTCAATCGTATAGAAAATAACATGAGATGTAATATCAGTATTAGCAGAGGAATTGTAAACGGAGTATTATATATTTCAACGTATGATACAAGAGCACAGATAAAAACCTCAACAACAACTCTGTCTGCAAGTATAGGTGTAATGACTGGTTTGTGTATTTGTTTACAGAATAAGCTAACAAATTAATATTAAAGGCCTTCTCCATCCTTTCCCTTCACCAATGGTTGACGACTTTATAATTGAAGCATAAAACAAAAAAGACTAGAACCAGAAAGGAGTAATCAATGTTAGTTTCCATTATATTTATTTGAAGTTAGCGACCAATTCTAAAAAAGAATCTAAAACTGAATTGATAGCTTGGAAACCACCATGAAATTTATAAATTGGACAAGTATTCACCAAGTGGTCAATTGTTTCTTCTACACCACACTCAGATAGTGGGCTATCAATACAATGCCATTTGAAGAGCATACTATTACAACAACCATGACCAGTCCTGAGTCGATTTAAAATCTTCCTAGGAAGATTGAAACTTAGTGCTTTCTCTGAAGGATTAACGATTAGACTTTAGTTGAAGACATTACAAGAACTCCAATCCGAACGCCAAATTTCCTTGTCACTTTCATTAGATTGAAGGTATTAATCCATAAAGGGTGACTTTAATCTGGCAGTTTTATTATCTGTTACAATTGGAAATAGGTTCGGGTAGAAATGAAATTTTTTCCAAGATTTCTTGACTGAGACCTGTCTACGAATATTAGGCGGAAGATAATGTGATAGCACTGCTAACCAATGTGAAGGTATATAGATCTAATAATAATAATTCTCATAGAAACGTTAAGCTGTGCACCAATTTTATGAACATGAGAACTATTGAACCAAACAGAACAACAGTATTTAGTAGCAGAAAAAACCAAGGCCAAGACTGTCGTACGAAGAGTGCTGGCATTAGCACCCCATGAAGAACCAGCTGATTTTTGCTGGATATTATTCCTCGACTTCAATTTCAAACGTAAATTTTCCAAGTGAACCTTGAAACTCAAAGAAGAATCAAGTGTGACTCCAAGATATTTGGGAGTATAATTCTGCTTCAAGACGGAATTATTGAAAGTTATTTTCAATTTCCTATATTTTTGTTGATTATTCAAATGAAAACAGGATACTGGCTCAAGCTCAAGTAGCTTGAGCTTGACTTGAAATCAACTCAAGTTCAAGTCAAGTAGTAGTTTTTCAATGTCAAGTCAAGTATTTATATATTGAGTACTTGACTAAACATTGAAAAACTACTACTTGACTTGAACTTGAGTTGATTTCTAGTCAAGCTCAAGCTACTTGATCTTGAACCAAGTAGCTTGAATATTGAGTCGTAAATCCCTACATAAGCGCCACTCAAGAAAATAATTTTCCATAAATTTTCGATGTTATGAGTGTAAGTTACCATTCAAGTTTTTTTTTTTTTTGAGCTGAACGTCTCAGATGAGAATAATGATCCAATATAGTTTTTCGGTAGCCAAATTCTGAGACGATCGGTGATGCCGTTAGCCTGGCTCGATCGATATCCAGCAATGTCATTAAGTACTAGTGATGGATTAGGGCAATACGCCTGTTGCTAAGATATCGGAAATGATTAGTTGATTCGCTCAGGGGATACAATGGAATTTAGGGATTTTCTTTATCGAACGTTTCCCAGATGAGTCATCTCTTTTCCCCGGCTACCCTTAAGAAATGTCCTTCGTTCCCGTTTTCACGAAAATTGGGGGGAACGTAAGCTTCACAACAATATGGTATCGGGGTGCTATGAACACAATGTTATAATGAAGCCGTAACAGCTGACCAAACAGTATGTGTATGTGCAGACTGCTACGTTAAATTCTGGTTTAATTGTCATTAACTGAGTCTGCAAGATAGTCACTACATTCTGCTCCGGGACGGAGTTGGTCTCCGATCCGAGATACAAGAACGTGCCCGTATCTGGACGACGGTTTTTCAACATTAAGGCACACAGAAACCAATGCTGCAAGTCCGCATCACGAATAATAGTAGCGTATCCAATCCGCAACACACATGGGTTGTTCAATAAATTTTGCTGTTTGATAAGAAAGGGCGTTGCTAACAGCCTGATTTTTTATTGTTTTTATGCTCGTACACTTTTCATATGGAAGTGTGGGAAGTTTCATTTCAATCTGCCGATTCATTCTTTGTTTACAAGCCATTTAGTATCGACTTGTCACAGTATTAGTATTTATTTACAATGGAAAAAACCAGTATCGTGCAGTGCTTTTAATTTTTACAAGCTTCAAAAACAAAGGAAATTTATGAACCAATGTTGAAATTGATAAAGACTCTTCGCCTTCAATTAGTGCAGTAGAAGAACGTGGACATAACAGGCTAATTGAAAAATCCCCGGTCTACCATAGTGAAACATATTTTTTTTGGCAAAAGTCGATTTTATGATTCGGCGACATGGTTGCCTTCGAGGGCGATACAGCGATTATAGCAACTCTTCGATACCACTTTTGTAGTACGATTTGTCTTTCTCTTCAAAATAGGCCTCAGAGTCGGCGCAAATTTCTTTCCAGCGTGTATACTTTTGAGGTCTGATAACAGGAAAAAGTCGCTGGGGTCAGATCTGGCGATTACGGTGGATGCAGAAGCAATTCGAAGCCCAATTCATGCAATTTTGCCATTGTTTTCATTGATTTGTGACACGGCGCATTGTTTTGATTAAACAGCACCTTTTTTTTTCTTCAATTTGAGCCATTTTTCAACGATTTCATCCTTTAAACAATCCAATAACGCTATATAATAATAGCTGTTAATGGTCTGGCCCTTTTGGAGGTAATCAATGAATATTATAACTTACGCATTCAAGAATACTGATGACATAACCTTGTCTGTTGTGTTTTTCCTCGCTTTGGATTCGTTTCATCGTGTGCAGTTCACTCAGCTGACTGTCGATTGGTCTCCGGAGTGAAATGATAGAGCCATGTTTCATCCATTGTCATATATCAACGCAAAAATTCAGGTTTATATACCTAATCAGCTTCAAACACTGCTCAGAATCATTAACACGTTGTTGTTTTTGATCGATTGTGAGCTCGCCTGACACCCATTTTGCACACATCTTTCTCATGTACAAATATTCGTGAATGATATGATGTACACGTTCAGATGACATCTTCACAATGTCTGCTATCTTGATCGACTCGACTTTAGGTCATTCAAATTATTTGGTGAACTTTTTTGATTTTTTCGTCGGTGATAGCCTCTTTTGGGCGTCCACTGCGTTCTCCGTCTTCGGTGCTCATTCCACCACGTTTAAACTTAACATACCAATCAATGATGGTTGATTTTCCTGGTGCAGACCCTGGAAACCCTTCATCAAGCCAAGATTTCGCTTCAATTGTATTATTTTCCTTCAAAAAGCAATATCTTATTAGCACACGAAATTCTTTTTTTTCCATCTTTTTTCAAATAACAATAGCAGCTACACTGAAATTTCTTTTTTCTGAAATACTCTATTATGCTCAATTTGGTAGAGTACCTGAATTCAGGTTTGCTAGCAATTTGAAAAGATTGTTCGATTTAACGTGCATAATATTGAAGAAGCAGGTTAGGTGAACTATCGATTGTTAAAAAATGTGCAGTGCAAGCTGCAGACATTTTATTAAATGAAGTTGAGGACATTAAAGAGTGTGTAAACCAGTCTTCTAATATCCTCAACAGTTCATATCCAAATTCTTCGGAAGTTGTCATTTTGCCCGATTTCTTTCTTCTATATTTTACCCTAGGGAACTAATTCAGTTGAAATTTTTTTTCTTCAAGAAGTTTAGGTAGAAATAATATTGATTTTCCTAATCCGTTTGGACAAGCCCTGTCTTCTTCTTCTCCAAGTACGTATTCGATTCGAATGTTGGCAATCATAATTTTGTTGTAGCCTGTACGTATTGTTAATACAAGATTTCAACATAACGTACCGGTTATAATCCAAAATTCATTGTCCATCACCCTATCTATCGAAAAATATTACAGTCAGTTCAATTTTGCCATCAAACTGGTTAACGCAAAACCAGTTTGCCATTAGTTGAGTACAGAATCTTTTATATTTGTTAGTTCTGAAACTGGATACCTTCCATGAGAACTTCAAAGATTCCCAAAGAAAAAAACTCTCACGGATTCTCTTCAGCAATGTTGAATTCCCCTGCCCTATTGATAAGAAACGTTGGTGGCGAGCTTTAAAAATACGCCAGCACAAATAAATCAGGGCAATGATAAATGTGATTAGAGAAGATGAATAATTTGAGCTCATTAAAAAGTAAAACCGGAAATTCGCCGCGAAATGAATACAGGGTCTGGTAATTAAACACGAAAATTAAAGTCCAGGGCGAAAGGAGGAATTATTATACAAAAACAAAGTGGGAATAATTGAATATTCATAAGTTCCTATTGGTCAAGAAGGTTTAGCCGGAATTGGATTCCCAACGTAACTATGTAATGAATAAAAGAATTAAATTTTCATTGTTGATGAACTGCTGACTATGGTATTCGGATAATAACATTAGCAGGGGATTGCCAGCAGCATTAATAGCATAACATTATGTTCGAACCGCTTTTGTGTATGTGAGGCTTCCAGCTTTCATGAAATTAAAACACTCCAATCTACCACCGTTCGTACACAAATTTTTAAGTCAACACGATGGGATTCAACATGTTGTTACATATATCCAGGGAAATGCATTAGTAAGGAGCTGGTCTCGTTGATATAGTTTTTTCGAGGCCCTATTTTGACACTCTGTGGTGTGTTGACCCTTTTCTTGTTCTGAATTCTTCAAACCATAAACAAAGCTTACGAGTGAACATTTTTACGATAAGCTTGTGTCTTTACATAATCACAAAATTTTTCGAAGATGGAATGTTAACATTGTCACCTAAGGGTGTTTTTTTCGAGGTATATAACTTTAAGTTGGCATTACTGTTCAAGATGGCGACCGATTTATTAGCTGTCAAGTGATTTATTATCAGTTTGGTTTGGCAATTCATCATGAATAGACTTACACCTGAACAACGCTTGTAAATAGTGCAATCTTATTTCGAAAATAATGGTTCTGTGCGGAATACGTATCGCGCACTACATCCATTTTATTTTGTTTAGCGATGAAGCGCACTTCTGGTTGAATAGCTACATCAACAAACAAAACTGCCGCATTTGGAGTGAAGCTAATTCTCGAGTGTATGTCGAAACACCATTACATCCAGAAAAACTGACTGTTTGGTGCGCTTTATGGGCTGGTGGAATCATTGGTCCGTACTTCTTCAAAAACGATGATGGCCAGAACGTTACAGTCAATGGTGATCGGTATACAGCCATGATTACTAACTTTTTCATTCCTGAATTGAACAACCATGATGTCCAGGAGCTGTGGTTCCAACAAGACGGCGCAACATGTCACACAGCTCGTGCCACAATCGATTCATTGAAAGACACGTTTGATGACCGCCTAATTTCACGTTGTGGAGCTGTGAATTGGCCTCCGAGATCTTGTGATTTATCACCCCTAGACTACTGTCTGTGAGGCTATGTAAAGTCATTGGTCTTTGCGGATAAGCCACAAACCCTTGACCATTTGGAAGACAACATTCGCCGTGTTATTGCCGATATACGGCCACAAATGTTGGAGAAAGTCATCGAAAATTGGACGTCCAGATTGGACTACATCCGAGCCAGCCGTGGCGGTCATATGCCAGAAATCATATTTAAAATGTAATGCCACAAAATTATCTTGCGGATAAATAAAATTTATGTCAATCGAATAATCCATCGTTGTTTTATTGCAGTTTAAAGTTCTATAGCTCTAAAAAAAACACCCTTTATAACATGTTCTGAATATATTCTTTTTTCGACCAAAAAACTAATCTTCCTTTCCTATGGGTGTAATATTTCTAATTTCCCTCGGGTTTCTGATAGATGCATTTTTCTTAAGTTAGACCACGTCGAAAGTCATAATTTTCATAGCTCGAAAATTTTCACGAGCTCAATCCATATTTTGGAAAAGATGAAATTTTCAATTTACGATAAACAACAAAACTTGCGCTCGTACGTCAAAATGTTATAAGTACCTATAACACAAAAAATGTCGACTTTAACGATGTCAATATCAGATTTCACCTGGCAATATCAGTTTTTCCAATTCTCAATACATACATAGTAGCCCTTGTATTTTTGTGGATGGAATGTGGCTATACATTCTTTTTCCTCTATCGAGCATCGCCATTGAGCAACTTTTGAATTGTTGATCAGAATCAGAAAAATAATAATTCGTAGAACTGAATTAATATGAATCATTCAATTTAATCGGGAAACCCACATCGTTTGCTGAACAACCACTCCACTGATGACGCTACTGTATCGAGATGTCCTCATGATAAACCACGGTCAAACTGCAAAAGCCATTGAATATTCCATGATCGTAACAAACTCTGGAAACCTTGATATATCAGAAGCCCTGAAAATCTCGGTGCTCATTAGCATATATCCCAATTGAGTTCATGTAGTTTGCAGATTCTCCCTAAGGATGGTTTTCCATTCAACACTGCGAAATTTCTGGAGCATCTTATCTGCTTTTATTACACGTACGATTTACAAAAGTTGAGGAAGTTGAAAAAATTTTTGCCAATTCTTGTCCACCAATTGTTCATTCATGAGATATCAAATGTTCACTTCCTTATTTCTGAACTTTTTCAGTTTCAGACAAGTTCTTGTCTTTGAACAAAATCTGACTGTTTCTTTTTCAATAATGATTAGACATAAACTTAGGTCTTTTGGTATGATCGAGGTGTAACGTAATCAGAGAGATGTGGTGAATTTATTTCAAGTTAGTGAAGACCGAGAAGTGTATGCCCTAGATCTACCACTTATGCACAAGATCGCTTTCTAACTGTGCCTTGTACTTATCGAATCATGCAACAGCTGCATTTGAAATAGGCAAAAATGACTCAGACAGGTAATAGTTATTTATAATACAAGTGCAGAAGGCATTGATATTCTTCCACGAGTTCAAAATTCAAAAACGAGCCACGAAGTGGCGAGTTTTGGAATGAACGAGTGGTAGAATGAGCCTTCTGTACGAGTATTATACATTATTTTCTCTAATTCATTGCATTTTCATTGAAATTAATGAAATATTTCCATAAATATAATTTAGTGATTTTTGCATTGAAAAATGTTGGTTGGCAGAACTGATTTCTTCAAGGCAATTTGATGAATTGACAGATAAAGCCGTAGCGGAAAGTTCGGAGTGCCAACATAGAATAATAAAATATAACCATGAAAACTGTGCGTTTCTGATATATTCTCGCACGATTTTGTTCTACAAGATGTGGAAGAATGAACGGAATAACCACAGAATTAGAGAAATAAGTATTTAGATTTTCCATATTTAAAAAATTGTTGAATCTGTTTGAACTTCCTTAACTTTTGTGGAACAGTGTAGACATTCATTTTATTGATTTTATGTTTGATCGATATTTGAGTGGTGCTTATTTATCTTCTACATTATGTGAGAACAGTTTTCATAAAGATATACTGGTCATCATCTAAATTTAGGTTCTTGACGTTTCAGATTGTTTGAATTTTAATCATCGTAATTAAACCTTTTATTATTCAATGGACAGCCATAACGTCTGGTACACTGGATGGAAATTGGTTTTATGGGTTTGTGGTGTAAATCAAACTGTGAAGTGATGGCTATTTCTCATCAATTTCAGTATATTCCTCCTTTAATAGGCTGGCGTTGAGTGAAACGTTGACAAGGTTCCCCAGTAAATATTTTGACTTGTCAGTAAACTTTTGTGTTCAAGACCTTACAGGATGAACCCCCATTCCTAACTGAGTCCGGAAGGGGATGATCAATACTTTTCAGAACCGGACCAGATGAAGGCATCTTTCTCTTCTTGTACTTCTTGCTATAGCATAACCCTTTTATCTTTTAGGTATCTCTGTTAATAGTTCAACCATTTCATTCTTTATTTATATATGTATTTTGTTATTGTAACATAAACTTAATTGTTTTTCGGTTCCAAAACATACAGTTCACTAAATTGTTTCGGGAAAAAAACCAGAGTTAACATTTCAAATAGTTGATATCTTTCGATAAACCCTCTCCAGGTCTGAAAATATCTGGAATATCTTCAAACACAACCAAAATTTCATGCAAAACAACAACTTTGTTCATATATCCAGGGAACAGATCCCTCAAAGGATTGAGCGATGAAAAAGTTTAACCAAACTATTCAATTCCCGCTGTTTATGGGCAAGCCTTCCTGTTAATCTTCCCCAGGAATTCATTTATTGGGGGTCGAAGATAAATGGTTTACGTGATTAATCGGTACATTGGATACCACAACATTATCTGGCGCTAAGAATATAATGGCGTAATCTAAATTCTCACCCATGCCCTAGAAATAAATATGAGCGTGTGTAGAACAAAGCGGAAATTTAGTGTTGGCGAAGTAGAGTTGAATAAATAGGCTTACGTCTAGCGCAACCCCGACCAGGCAAGCAAACTTTCGGGCAAGACAAACTATATCTGCCACGCATTTCATATTTTGGACGTACCAATGCCGCAGAAAGTGATGTTGAGGAACGCGGTTGCTTGTGCGGTTTTGTAAGGGTCTTGCGATCGATAACTATACAGAATTCGGATAGAAACCACCACCAAAATCAATGAATTCACTTATACAAGGTGGCTCACAAGAACAGTTTATATTTCTTCAGGTAACTGCGTGGACGCAAAAATTCAGAGGGTATCGAAAGATATAAAAATCGTTTGCTTGGTTTCTCGGGAATGTATCCTGCGTTGTGCGTACCCGAATTTTACAAAAATTGAAATTCTGTGTCTATAGCGCGAAAATTTCCTCCAATATTCGAGGTTTTCCTCATTTAAATGATGCGCCAAGTATTCCCCTTATTCTGAAATGGTTAAAAACGTTTGATGAAATCAGTTCGATACTAGATAAACTAAATTTCAGATATCCAAAGTTATTGAATACCTGATCTCTTCATTCGTGAGCCTGAAAGTGCTTCAAACGTGCATAGATCATCGCATTTTCTACAAAAATCTGATGCTTCAGCCCTATAAAATTCAATTGTTGCGAGAATTGAAACCCCAAGATTCCATTCAGAGGTTATAATAATTCGTAAACCAGGCAATTGAGAGTTTCTAAACTTTTAGCAATAGCTTGTTTTTGGATAAAGTTCATTTTCACCTCAATGGTAAATAATTAGAACTGACGCTACTAGAGTCAAACCTTGGCTGCAAAGTCTTCTGGAGTAATTATCGTTCCTTTACTTTTTTTGGAGAGGAAAGGAGGCTTGTAATTGCTTTAAACTCAGAGTGGTGTATTAGTCTCTATGAGAGGAAACAATTGTTGATAAAAACCTATCAAACTGTAATGGCTTCTCTCATGATGTCTGACGTCGTAAGTCAAGCAGCTGTTTGAGTTCTGAAGAGTTAACTTCTAAGAAGGTGAAAAAGAGTGAGGAGAATACCGAAAGAAAAATACTCTTGCAGAATCTTACAGGCATGAATAGTCAAAAATATTCCTTCGGAACTGTAATACTGTAGGATGAAAAAAGTATTTGGATATCAGTAAGAACTTTCTCCACCATCTACCTATCTTTCTTAAAATCTACTGTCATCTTAGGGTGTACCTAATAAGAAAAGATATATCAGCCACTGACGAATGCAGATCCTGAGGACAGTAGAAAGAAACTCCTGAATACCTCGCCACAGGATGTCCCTTCAATGCAATTAAACGCAAAACATGCTTTGGATTAAAAATTTATGAGAGTTTGGTTGTAATCTCCTTGAAGTCATCCCAGATACCTACTAGCATTTATTACAACTCAGGAACTGGAAGGTGAGCTGTAGATGGTAAAATGGTGAAAACTAATTTAGTTCAAGGTAAACCCTTAACAGTAATCATGGCAGGAGCTGAGAAATTGATGTTTGTTATGATGGCAACGATATTGGAAGCAATTAGGGATCAGCCTATAGTTACTAGGACAACCAATGGGTTAGTTGGCGTGCAGAAATCACAAAAATAAGCTGTTGCTACGATAACAAGCTAAAGATTCCAGGTATTCATTACTCTGAGTTTCAAATACACGGTATCTCCCGATTCAGACTTTTTGTTCCTCTCCGTATATTTTTAATCAGTGACAAGCCTCGAAAACGAAGGTAATATATAGATTCCGACAATTCTTTGTGTTCTCTGAATTGAACAGCCAACGCACCTAATAAGCTCATCGAATTCTCACTCTTTTTTGCCGGCTAAGTGGGATGAAATATTTTCCAGGAATCAGAGGTGCGAAGAATTTTGATTGAATTCAACGAATCTCGCAGACCAGGAAAGAGAATTTCTCATCCCTGTGACTTCCGATTGTTATTCAAGGTACAGCACGTTCCCAAAGATATATTACTCTCATCTGAAAAAAATGAACTTCTGTGTTTTCCGAAGGAATTATCTATCCTTACTTTTTTGAAGAGGAAAGGGGCTTGTAATTATTTTGAAGTCATAGCGGTGTATTAGTCTCTATGAGAGGTAACATTCGCTGAGAAAAACCTGTCAAACTTTAATGGCTTCTCTCATGATTTCTGACGTCGTAAGTCGAGCAGCTGTTTGGGTTTGGAAGAGTTAACTTCTGAGAAGGTGAAAAAGAGTGAAGGAGAATACCGGAAGAGATAGACTCTTGCAGAATCTTACAGGAATGAACAATCCAAAAAATTCCTTTGGAACTGTACTACTGTAGTATACAAAAAGTATTTGGATGTCAGCAAGAACTTTCTCCACCTCCTATCTATCTTTTTTAAAGGCTACTGTCATCTCAGGGTGTACCTAATAAGAATAGATATATCAGCCACTGACGAGTGCAGATCCTGAGGGCAGTAGGAAGAAACTCCTGATTACCCCATCACAGGATGTCCCTTCAATGCAATTAAACGCGAAGAATGCTTTGGATTGAAAATTTATGGGAGTTTGGTTGTAATCTCCTTGAAGTCATCCCAGAAACCAACTGGCATTCATTAGAACTCAGGAACTGGAATGTGAGCTGTAGATGGTACAATGGTATAAACAAATATAGTGCAGGGTTAACCCTTTACAGTAATCCGGGAAGAAGATGAGAAATGCGTTTGTTATGATGGCAACGATATTGGAAGCAATAAGGGATCAGCCTATAGTTACTAGGACAACCAATGGGTTAGTTGGCGTGCAGAAATCACAAAAATAAGCTGTTGCTACGATAACAAGCTTAAGATTCCAGGTATTCATTACTCTGAGTTTCAAATACACGATATCTCCCGATTCAGACTTTTTGTTCCTTTCCGTATCTTTTTCATCAGTGACAAGCCTCGAAAACGAAGGTATTATATAGATTCCGACAATTCTTTGTGTTCTCTGAATTGAACAGCCAACGCACCTAATAAGCTCATCGAGTTCTCAATCTTTTTTGCCGGCTAAGTGGGATGAAATATTTTCCAGGAATCAGAGGTGCGAAGAATTTTGATTGAATTCAACGAATCTCGCAGACCAGGAAAGAGAATGTCTCATCCCTGCGACTTCCGATTGTTATTCAAGGTACAGCACGTTCCCAAAGATATATTACTCTCATCTGAAGAAAATGAACTTCTGTGTTGTCCGAAGGAATTATCTATCCTTACTTTTTTGAAGAGGAAAGGAGGCTTGTAATTACTTTGAAGTCAGAGCGGTGTATTAGTCTCTATGAGAGGTAACATTCGCTGACAAAATCCTGTCAAATTATAATGACTTCTCACATGATATCTGACGCCGTAAGTCAAGCAGCTGTTTGAGTTTTGAAGAGTTAACTTTCAAGAAGGTGAAAAAGAGTGAAGGAGAATACCGAAAGAAAAATACTCTTGCAGAATCTTACAGGAATGAATAGTCAAAATAATTCCTTCGGAACTGTAATACTGTAGGATACAAAAAGTATTTGGATGTCAGCAAGAACTTTCTCCACCCTCTACCTATCTTTCTCAAAGTCTACTGTCATCTTAGGATGTACCTAATAAGAATAGATATATCAGCCACTGACGAATGCAGATCCTGAGGGCAGTAGGAAGAAACTCCTGATTACCCCATCACAGGATGTCCCTTCAATGCAATTAAACGCGAAAAATGCTTTGGATTGAAAATTTATGGGAGTTAGGTTGTAATCTCCTTGAAGTCTTCCCGGATACCAACTGGCATTCATTAGAACTCAGGAACTGGAATGTGAGCTGTAGATGGTACAATGGTATAAACAAATCTAGTGCAGGGTTAACCCTTAACAGTAATCCGGGAAGAAGATGAGAAATGCGGGTTTGTTATTATGACAACGATATTGGAAGCAATAAGGGATCATCATACTGTTACTAGGAAAACCAGTGTGTTAGTTGGCGTGTACAAATATCAAAACTATTGTTTTTGGTTGAATCGATCAACTGTAATTCTATTAAAATTGGGATAATGAAACACCGGATTTCTTAACTAATATATTGAATTTGGCTGTACAAGTTATATGTTTACAAGGTAACAGCTACGAGCGTACTGGTATGGTACCCCAATTTCCTGGGGATGTTAAGCGTCGCTTTGGATTTTGCATACCAAAGCGCAATCCAGGTCCCTGATTGGGCCACGTCTTTGCTCCTTGCCCTAAGATGTGACTTCAGGATGACCATATGTAGCGACAACGTGGCGCCTATTCTATTTTTAGCCCTCGCTGTACCTGCTGGGGTTGGTTTCTCGACCTAAATGCGTCTTTCTGAATATTCAAATGCCCGTAAAGTTTGCGTGAAATTCACTTGACGCAACAACTATGCTGTTGCTACGATAACCAGCCAAAGATTCCTGGTATTTATTACTCTGAGTTCCAAATAAAAAAATGGTATCTCCCGATTTAGACTTTTTGTTCCTTTCCGTATATTTTTCATCAGTGACGTGTCTCGAAAGCGAAGGTAATATATAGATTCCGACAAATCTTTGTGTTCTCTAAATTGAACAGCCAACGCACCTTATAAGCTCAGCGAGTTCCTCCCCTTCTTGCCAGCTAAGTGGGATGAAATATTTTCCAGGAGTCAGAGGTGCGAAGAATTTTGATTGAATTCAACGAATCTCGCAGATCGGGAAAGAGAATGTCTCATCCCTGCGACTTCCGATGGTTATTCAAGGTACAGCACGTTCTCGAAGATATATTACTCTTATCGGAAAAAATGAACTTCTGTAGAGGGGCTGTAGGTGGTGGAGAAATGAAGCTCTGCTTCGGAAATCGTGCAATGCGAACAAATTAAACTGGGGCGTAGATCAAACGTGTGTGATCGGAATAAAATTGAATGTTTGACCCTAAAAGGGAAAATACCCATTGGGACTCGCGTTTAAATTCCAATTTTCGAATTTAATTCCGGATTTTTCTTCTCGGATACGTCCAGTCGAACATCCACTTGATCCTGTGCACATGCAGAAAATGTAATTTAGTACGTTACAGGCGGTTGATATATTAAAGAGCGAAAAAATTCAGTTTATTGTATCTCGCCGTTCATGTTGTTCTGGCTCTGGATTCAATCCAGCTGTTTCTGTCTTTCTCGCTCTTTCGAATTTTATATATCGCAGCAATTTGCTACTCGTTTTCAACATACTTGACGATATACATTTTATTTACGAGCTGAATCGGCATGTCAACGACAGAAAATTTCCATCCGCTTCCAGAGTAATTTAAAGAGGACGAGAACAGATATGTCGAAAGTTTCTACAATGAACAGCCTTTCATATACTTCATTTCTGAACCCTATTCGACCCTAATACAATATATTATTATTTCCATTTTCCACCCAATTCTGTTTTCCACATATGAAATTCTTTCTTTGAAGTGACTCTCTGATATTCTATCCAATAAAATGAATGATAATCATATTTTGCTAAGAGTATACATGGATGAACAAATACCGAAATATACTAACTGAAAAAGAAACTGCAACACCAAGAAGGTGCTGTTTATATTTTATTTTTTTTTCTGGTAAAACATGGATAGTATAGCAAGAAGTAAATGATTGCATTTTGAGAAAAAAAAATCGTGAAGGTTTTTTCATGTGAACAATTTTTATTACTTATATATCGTAGTCGTTTTTTGCAAGATTTTTAAATTTAACAAGAAATCAGTTCTTCGAGGAGGTCCAAAGTCGATGTTTAGTTGTTGTTAAAATGCCTAGAGCACGTTTACGCAGAATTTATCTCCAGCTAATTGAATTTGAAAGAGGTCGAATTATTGGTCTACATTTCAAAAAATTGTTAACCGTACGAACAGAAATCCAACTACTTTTATTAGATGTTGTCAGCGTGGTTTGTTAATGCCCAAAATTGAATACGAGTAGTCACCGGACGTCGAAGGGGCACAAATGAAGTTCAAGATCGACGTCTAAGACTTATGGCCATGAGAGACCGTTTTGCGACAACTCGATCTTTGGCTGATGAGTGGTTAGGAGAACAAGGCCATCCTGTAACTGTCCGAACGGTTTACCACCGGATAAGGTCTTTTGGACTGCAGCATTATCGTATTGTGGTACCTTTGACGGTTCAGCATCGCCTGCAACGATTACAGTGGTGCAGAGAACATTGGAATGAGGAATGGCATCAGATCGTCTCTGCTGATGAATCTCGATTCTCCTTGGATGCAAATGATGCCGAAGAAGGGTAAGACGACGTCAGGGAGAAAGACGTGAACCTCAGTTTGATGTTGAGCGTCATGTACTCCGGACAGTTAGCGTTATGATAAGGTCACCTTTAGTCTTTATTCGAGGTATCATAACAGCGCTGCGTCACCTTCAAGTGATAGTGGAGCCATATGTCCTCATTTACCTCAACCGGCTCGAGAATCCAATATGTCAGCAAGATAATGTCCGAACTCATGTTACCAGTATTAGTTAAAACTTTTTCGAATCGACCCATGTGGATCTTTTGCCATGGCCACCCAGATCCCCCGATCTTTCGTCCATAGAGCATGTTTGGGACATCATAGGATAGTATCCCTCAAGAAGAAATAGACCATCTTATTGCACCAATGCAGAGACGTGTTGGGGAGAGTATAGATAATCGCGGTGGACAAACACATGATTACCAAATTCATTTAAAAAAATTGTAAACCCTTTTTTTCTCCAAATTTCAATTATTAACTCTTTGCTAAACTACCTATGTATTAAATTAATCTCACGGCATCCAAACAATTTTTCTATTCTGGAAAAAGTACCTCCTCGAGCGGGACTCGAACCCGCAACTGGTGATTCGGAGGTTGCAGAATTGAAAAATTGTCTGAATGCCGTGAGATTAATTAAATATATTAATATATACAGACGTTGAACCATTACTTATATACTATCTATGTTTTACCAAAAAAAACTAAAATTCAAACTGCTCCTTCTGGGTGTTGCAGTTTCTTTGTCAGTTAGTATATCTAATTAGGATATCTTGCTATGGCATGCCGCGAAAAGACTCCACTTTTTCATGTGATGAATAAGAAGCGTTTATAATGTTAACAGCAGACGTCATTTTTGTGTTTAGCGTTCTAGGAAACAAGCAAGATAAATAAAATACAAAAACACTTGTGTCAACCGTATTAAAAAAAATAATTTCATTCATTACTCCAGACATCCTTTTTGAATGTTCAATTCGGGAAACTGTCTTGACTGAATGTTCAAATAAATGATTTCATTCCGCGAGAATGTAGTGGCCAGTTGTACCAACTTGGCGGCAAATTCCTTCAAGCGGACTTTTTTAATGATCAATGCTTCAGTTGAATTTCTGAATTATATGGGATGGAGTATTTTGACTTTTGTAAGAAATTTCTATGAAAAAAAAATGGTAATATTTATCGCTTGAAGTTATATCAACCCTTTTCAAGTATAACCAGAAAACTATGAATAATTTTTTTTTGCAATATTTTCGAATGGAGCTGAACAATGTAGGATGCACAACACTTAAGTGAAATCTGGTGGATAGATCGAAATATTCCAAAAAGAGAATAATCCCTCAATGATTAGATCCTCACTAAGTTTTACATTGAAAACCTCTTAAATTATTTCCAAATTCCAGTAGGTTCAAATAAGTATTTTTTAAATTATTGAAAAAACAATTGTGTACACGGTGGTCGGCCGGATGGACAGAATTTCTTTTGAACTTGAATTAGAGATTCAAACTACTTGACTTGATATTCAAGCTACTTGGCTTGAGCTTGACTTACTTATCTATTAAGTATTAAGTATTACTTTATCTACCCTTGCATTGAAAGTATTATCTACTCAAAAGAGTTGATATAACATCATTTCACCATTAGCTATAAAAAATAGTTAGTTATTGTATTGTATTTGCACTTCATCTTTGAGAATGTCTTTTAGGAATTCAAGTTAGGGATTCACGGCTTTGCTTGATATTCAAACTACTGTTGGCTTTAACTTGACTTGAAATCAACTCAAGTTCAAGTCAAGTAGTAGTTTTTCAAGTACTTAATAAATAAATACTTGACTTGACTTGACACCGACAAACTACTACTTGACTTGAACTTGAGCTGATTTCAAATCAACCTCATGCCAAGTAGATTGAATTTCAAGCCAAGCCGTCAATCCCTAACTTGAATTCCTTAAAGACACTCTCAAAGATGAAGTGCAAAAAAATACAGTATATTACTATATTAGTTATAAATTCTTCAGTATATTACTATTTTTTTAGGAGATTTTATATACTCTGTTTTTGTATGGAGAGGTCATTCAAGAGAAATTGATATGTTCCGTCTCGAAATTTTGATGGCAAACCTCAGATTCGGATTCAGAATCCCAAAAAACATATAAAATCGAAGAAATCAAAACTACCCCAAAACTTTTCGCTTGACTGGACTAACATATCCGGAAGAAAATGAGAAAGGAATCCATGTTCGATTTATATCTGTTCAATCCTTCATCCTGACGAAAATTCATCGACGACAGGACCTAGTGGCCCGGAACTTCGTACACCGTGTTCACTTCACATTTCCTGAAAGTCCTCTTCGGGTTTTCGGGATTGAAAACCTGTAGTGAAATACGCGTACATGTGTCGAACGCTGTTCTAAGGGTAAACGGCAGATTTGTTCCAACATCAACTGGCAGATTTATCCAATTGATTAATGACGCACAAGTAAAATCCATTTGAATCAACTGGGAAGAGTTTGTGTTTAAAGAGGATATCGGCTCGGTGGCACTACAAACATTACAATGTTGTCTGATGCTAACACGGATTTTCTAACGGTAATTCACCTTTTTGTTTGCAACGGGATTGCAAGCCGTCCGTTTCATTTAATTCAGAATTTCACTTCACTGGCCTGACTATGGAATCGCGTTAGATTTTCACGCGTATATTGTTAATGTCTTATCGAAATTAGGTGTAGTGGGCTTTTGAACTTTTGTTTTTGTAAGTAAGTAAGGAAACAGCGTTAGGTCCGCTACATTAAAACTGTGTGGCTATTAAGGTGAAATTTTTTATTAGACCCCAAATAATACATCGGCGTACTTTCTATTGTAGAAAACTGGTTATACATTTATGATTCAAAGTATTGTCCATCGCTGGCCACTACATTCTCCCATCTTTCGGGAGTACGAATCCCGCGTCATATAATTATGATTGTAATTATAAAAGTTTAATGATGCCTGGCCTTGCAAGGGGTAGCAAATGTCATAAGTGTCCAGCAATGGATGACGAGTTCTCTTTAGTTATCCACTACGCCACTGCCTCTCTCCAGAAGGTACCGGACGCACCGAGAGCTCGATAGATAGTTCAAGTCCCTTCTAGAGAGAAATGCTAGCAGTATATAAACCAATGGAAGGGCAGAGGAGGGCAGTGTCGATGTAAACGGCAGTCAGTGCCGTACACTCAAGTAGATATAAGTTGTGGAAATGAATTAATGGAGCAGTTGAAATGAATTATCTCTAAATAGTTCTTTCTGGTTGTGTATCTAAAATGAATTAATGTTCGTAAAAAGTACCGACTTAATTAAACGAAAAACGTAACAATACATAGTACAACTTTGCTTCCGCCGTTTTTTTCCGTAATTTGAGGCTTTATTGTGAAGTACTGGTTATATATTGTCCATCGCTGGCCACTACTTTCTCCCATCTTTCGAGCAGCTTACGTGAAAACACTGGTCATCTTTTGAACCGATCCACGAATCGATCCAATATTTTACTTCTTCATCAGACCGGAAGTGCTGCTCAGCCAGGCCATGTGCCATTGATCGAAACGAGTGATAGTCCGAGGGAACACTTTCAAGCGTTTGGAAATGACTTGTTGCGTCACCCCCAAAGATCAAGTAATGTCTCAAATTCTGCATCTTCGAAAACCTTCTCTCTTCCACCGCCATTCGATGAGTCTCAGCCGCAGATTTCTTTATATTAGAGCAAAAAATTGAAAACCTTCAGTTTTTATGAAATGAAGAAGGCATAACCGTCGTGGGTTCTTAGGCTATCAGTTGAATATCCCCATAATGAAGATCGGGTGTGAATTAAAAAACCCTTGTAGGCATTTGGGGTGTTATTTATTTCGTTTGAAAGTGCCAAATGTTCATTTGCAACTTGAAAATGGCCCAACACCGTATCAGTTCAAACAAAAATGGTTTTTCGCATCTTGCGAACAGCAAAGGGGAGAAATGATACATATATTGCCAGTTGTTCGGGAACGAACATCAAAGCCGTTGTTTATTGAAAATTAGGGAGTATCAAGTCCCCTGTTCGAGTACGAAATGAACACCACAGCGCGTTTTGCGTGAATCGTTGAAATTGTGGAGGGGGCTGAAAGCGTTTTTTTCGGAATACGTTATTGGCTAACGTTCCCATACAGTGGACCAATTCATAAATCACTTTTCCAATTAGGTGGAAATGTCGAAAACCCTCGAATATTTTTAATTGGGTTTTCATCCCAGGGAACAAAAAAAGAGGACACGGGACCACGCGGCGCAAAATTGTATGGGATTTAGTATCGGCCAATATGGCAATCGAAATCTGGATAACTACCGAAAAACTCTGCTCCATTCAACATGTACCATGTATCCCCATAAAAATAATTTGTGTGTCCGCTTTGGAAGATTTTCGGCATTAGAACTTCATCCTTCAGCAATCTTCCGGAGCAAAGCCCAAAATTAGGATTCCGTTAAAATCTCAATGGTAATTATGACTTTGTTCAACAGTTTCTCTTACTTTCTTCAACGTTCCACGTATTATAAAATGTAGTAAAGAGAAATCCATCATTTTTGCATGAAAAACAAGGCTTTAATTACCATAGTTAGAATGATTTGATTTAGGTCAACTATGCTTCGTTTTATTCAATAACTTTTTCCCATTTGGAAGGTAATATTACAATGTCTCTCCCATAGAAGCCCTTGTTCTTATTGGCAAAAAATTGAGAAAGTCGATTTTCACAAGCCTCTGTTGAAACGAATTTTTTTAATATCAAAATCGTCTGCCATGGACAGGAACACATGTTGCCAGTTCCCGACTATGAGGTGGATGGATAAGAATCTCCCAACCAAGCCCTGGAGCTTCTGGTGAGTGACTATCGATGTGTTGCCTGGCGTGGTGCTGATGGATCACAATTCTACTCCTATTGGCGAAAACTGGCCGCTTCTGGGCGATTGCTTCCTTCAGACGGTCAAATTATTGACAGTACAGTTCCGAGTTAGCAGTTAAGCCGTAGAGGAGCAGCTCACAGTAGATAATTCCCTGTCAATCCCACCAAACACGCAGCAAAACCTGCCCGGCCGTCAATCCTAACTTGATCACCGTTTCTGCCGGCTCACCGCGACCGTTTTCGCTTGACGTTCTCGTAGGTGATCCACTTCTCATAACCAGTCACCAACCGCTTCAAAAATGACTCGATTTTGTTGCGATTCGCAGATGGAAATTCGGTCTATGAGGTTTTTTTGCATTAACTCGTGTGGTACCTATACATCGAGCTTCTTCTTATGCAACTGGCCTTTGATATTGAAATCACCGGAACGGACTCGACGAAACCAAAATTACCATTCAAATGGCCCCACAAGAAAATGTCAAATTATGCGATCCTGGAGATTATTCAATAGAACTTGTCCTTTTAATCGAAGTGACCTGTATCGGCGTTTTCCAGAAAAATTAATACTTACGAAAATATTACTGTTTTATAATTTTCACCCTGTGTTAAAATAGACAACATAATAGTCAACAATAATTATTTCAATTGAATCAAAACCAATCTATTCCATTTGCACAAAGGACAATAATGAAAACGAAATGTTGCTCTTAGATTTTGTTCTGATAATCAGATTGAATTTTTTTCTGACTAATGTTAGATCATAAACTAGAACCGCACGCGCGCTGAATATATACAATTTTGGTCCATGACACAGATTTCGGCCTACAGAATTCAATATCGTGAAGCGACAGAGCGCTCTCATTCCCTTAATTCATTTCTGCCAGAGAAATTATCCAATTTTCATGGTAGGGGATCCAGGATATAGTTCTGTATCATATCGAATGAGTTCTATAATCGTCACTATTAGAGGCAATTCCTTAAAATAGCCTTAAGGTGGGATGGGATCCAGTAATTAGTAATCTCATCACGTAGTGAACTTCGTTCTAGGGGTATTGTTAGCCATAGAAATCTTATTTGAACATTCCCGGAATTTCACCAGTCTCTGGTACGCAATGGAATTTCTTTTATTCCTCTCCATTGATATCAATAGAGTTCATAGCGAAAGCAAACATCAACCACTATTTTCTGTCGATATGTTAATTCTCGTATCCAGCTGCAGGCACATTTTTTTCATCAAACACTATCACATATCCAATGAGTAAAGTTCTCCTAATGTTTTTATTTTAATTTATATTTATAAATAGCAATTCCCTAATTGCTTCAGTCTTCTACCGCCATGCCTCACACATAATCGATTGGCGAAAGCTCGGCATATCTGGGTGGTGACAGCAAGATCTCTTCGATGTGCTCTATAGAAAACCTTGCAATTAGGAGACATGCATCCTGTTGGAAAATCGTGTTCTTCAACTCCTGAAGACATGGAAGGAAATAATATTCTACCACTTCATTAACCTATCGGTGGGCGTTCATGTTGCCTCGGATGAATACCAATTGATGCATGCTTTGATAAATAGTAGAACCACATAACATAACCCCTATTAGGCTTATTGAAAAATTTCCGGTCTGATGCAAAGATGGCGGTGCTAGTATCAAATCCATATGATTTTTAGTTAGTACCAACCCTCAAACGATACGTGTCAAAATTTGACAGCAGTCCGAACATTAGTTTGTGAGATATTGCGTTGTGAGAGTAACTACTTTTGTTATATGAAAAAAGATGGAACAAAGAAATTCGTCTGCTGATAAAATATTGCTTTTTGAAGGGAAAAAATACAGTTAACGCAAAATCTTGGCTTGATGAAGAGTTTCCGATATCTGCACCAGAAAAATCAACCA
The DNA here is from genome assembly GCF_914767665.1 of Harmonia axyridis. NCBI lineage: Eukaryota > Metazoa > Arthropoda > Insecta > Coleoptera > Coccinellidae > Harmonia > Harmonia axyridis. Next base: position 9,094,437 of record NC_059508.1, read on the forward strand.
TCATTGATTGGTATACTAAGTTTAAACATGGTGAAATGAGCACCGAAGATGGCGAACGCAGTGGACGCCCAAAAAGGGCTGTCACCGACGAAAAAATCAAAAAATTTCACAAAAAAATTTGAATGACCGTAAAGTCAAGTCGATCAAGATAGCAGACATTGTGAAGATGTCATCTGAACGTGTACATCTTATCATTCACGAATTTGTACATAAGAAAGCTGTGTGCAAAATGGATGCCGACAGAGCTCACAATTGATCAAAAGCAACAACGTGTTAATGATTCTGAGCAGTGTTTGAAGCTGTTTGAGTTCAACAAACCTGAATTTTTGCGGCGATATGTGACAATGGATGAAACATGGCTCCATCATTTCACTCCGGAGTCCAATCGACAGTCAGCTGAGTGGACTGCACGCGATGAACCGAATCCAAAGCGAGGAAAAACACAACAGTCAGCTGGCAAAGTTATGGCATCAGCATTCTGGGATGCGCAAGGTATGATATTCATTGATTACCTCCAAAAGGGCCAGACCATCATACACGTGTCTCAAAGCAATGAAAACAATGGCAAAATCGCATGAATTGGGCTCGAATTGCTTCTGCATCCACCGTATTCGCCAGATCTGGCCCCCAGCGACTTGTTCCTATTCTCAGACCACAAAAGAATGCTCGCTGGAAAGGAATGTAGTGCCAATGAAGAAGTAATCGCCGAAAATGAGGCCTATTTTGAAGCGAAAGACAAATCGTACAAAAATGGTATCGAAAAGTTGGAAGATAGCTATAATCGCTGTATGTTCGAAGGCAACTATGTTGAATAATAAAATCGAATTTTGCCAAAAAAATGTGTTTTGCTATGGTAGACCGGGGACTCTTCAATTGGCCTGTTAGTGTGTGTTAAGATTCGATATGTCTCTGACATTTGACGGGTTCCAGTCTCTTGAAGCGCTTGCGCGTTGTTAGGAAAGAGCTGATCCCCTAAGTTATAGAATATTGAGTTGAGTTGACTTATAAAACGTTCACTGAAATTTAGACAGAGGAGTGTAGAGTCGTCCAGTTGTATACTTAGCATTCTTGTCATTTAATGTGTTATCTCTTTTTAGTCGATTGCCCGATCCGTGTATCATAAATCCTAAGCTCCGAAAATAATTGGCAGAATGTAGGTGAAACGTCAGGTAGACAACTTATTAGATCAAGTCTAAAAAGCCTGGAATTGCCAAAGCTGTTGGGTAAATTTCATGTTCAGAATGTAACATAGGATGAAATTTGAAAGGAAAATTGCCCTGTTTGATGGAAACTTGCTCGGGATCATCTTATAAATATTCCATCGAGTTCTTCACCACGAGGCCCATTAAACGATATAGCATCAAGCTTTCGCTCAGATATTACATCGGATCACATTTCAGGACTCGAAGAAATCCTTATGAAATATTCATCGCGCACATTACTGACCAGATTCGATTAAATCCTAAACCTGTTAATTTCCGAGATGGATATCTCCGGATAAGTCTTTGCGAAGGACCATTCATTTTCTGGTCATCAAGATTTGGCACGGTCGATGCGGCCGGCCGACTTTGTCAATGGCGAGACCGGAATTAATTGGCGAAACAGATGAAAAAGAGCGGCGAAAGAGGGACTTTATAACTTTATAAAAGGGAAAAGATAAGTGACCGCGGTTGTAAAAATTTTTTTTTCGCCATCTGTCCTTTCAAGTTTCCTAATTAAAACGGGTCGCTAGTTCACTCGGCCCGTTGGCTCTACTGCAAAACAGACATCAGAACTAACGTGGTGTTGATTAACAGCAAACTAACTTACAGCGTTCACTCCGGTGCCCGTTGAAAAATGCGGAGTACCAGATGTTTCAAAATGCTCCGTTTTATCGTCAGATGTCCGAGAATCTTATATGGAGTCCACTTGACAATCTGCGCCCGCCAGCGTGAGGTTATAACTCGGCCAAGTCCAGAAATTCAGTATAATGAACTCGTTCAACGAATCCAGATTTTCACACAGGCAGTAATGGATTTTGATTTAGAATGTTTCTGATTTCTGATGGTGATGATATTTGTCATTATGCAAGTCAAAAATTTGTGATTATTTTCTGTATTCGTGTATTTTTTTATTGATATTCTATGGTTAAACATTATGGTTATGCATGTTAGGTTATACTGAAGTTTTTTTTTAATGTTGTACAACTGATGATATATTTTATAGAAGAGAGAGAATTGGCTTTTTGTTTCAATTATTAGAGGAGAATACTACTGTTTTATTAATGTTTATTTTGAGATAATCGATCAGTTCCTTTTAGAGCATCGAACCCAGCCTTCATTGAATAGAAAAACAAATTATGTATATATAAACAGACGAATTCTCACTTTACCAGGTGTAGTATGTAAGGTTTGATAAAAAGAAATTTATTACTTTTGCATGAAAACAAAGCGTGAATTACCATATTTGGAATGATCCGATTTAGGTCAAATATCCGCTGTTTTGTTCGACAACTTGTTGCCATTTTGAAGATAATATCATTATGCCTCTCTCATAGAAGCCCTCGTCCCTATTGGCAGAAAATTGAGGCAGTTGATTTTCACATGCCTCTGTTGAAGCGAATTTTTCACTAGCAAAATTGTTTGACATGGACAGGAACAGATAGTTATCACTTGGTGCCAGATCGAGACTATAAAGTGGATGTATATGAACCTCCCAACCAACTTCTGGTGAGTCACTATCAATGTGTATAGCCTGGTGTTGTCCTGATAAAACACAATTCCAATCCTATAGGCCAAACGTGGCCGATTCTGGATAATTGCTTCCTTCAAACGGTTCAATTGTTGACAGTACAGTTCCGAGTTAACAGTTTTACCGTAGGGGATCAGCTCATAGTAGATAATTCCCTGCCAATCCCACCAAACATACAACAAAACCTTCATGGCTGTCAATAAACGGTGTTTTGTGCAATCTTTAGCTATAAGGTAATCTAAACAGTTCTAACATCTAACGATCGGACTCAACAATGTTCATGATTTTATCGACATTTTTAACAAATGGCCTTCCAGTGCGTGGTGCATCATTGACATTGAAATTATTGAAATATATTGATTATAACAAATAACAATATTTCGTGATTATTTCGTGATACTTGTTGGATTTGGTCCCAACTCATTGAAAATCCATTCAAAATAAAAAATTTCTCACTCTAGAAACTTGAAATCTTCAGGATAGGTTCGGAACTCTAATATCACGGTTACTTCGAAGAAATGCTGAAGATCCTATGATTCAATGCATCTCTTCTGATTCTCAACAAAACTGTTCATGACATTAATTCAAAATTTCCTCATCGCTGACGCATGAACACAGTTAATCAGAAAATATTCATAAACAGATTCGTTTTAGTATATTTCTTCCTTCGGGTGTTTTTTCATTAAGCTCTCACGGAAATATAATAAAAATAATCAACCACTTAGAATTCATTAAATACAAGAGACTTCGTTTGAAGGATGATAAATTATTAATACTCCAAACAGACTACAAGCCTTCAGTTGGCCAGAAGTTAATTTTTTGGTGCTGCTTACGAAACCAGCTCTAATTAATGGTCTTTGCAGGATGACAGCCAAAATTTATCAAAGAACACTGCCACTTATTTATTTCGCTTTTTTTTTTACCGAGCCTGTCAACACCGTCTAAGTCTCTACATAGTTCGCACTCTACTGGGATATCATTAACAGCAATTTGGATAGTTCGTTTATACTTCCATCTCGGCTCTGTTTGTTTATACGATCAGAATCGGATAGCGTTCATAAATATACGCAAGAGATGTTTGGGAATGTCCCTCTTGGCTCGGGGAATCGCCTCGTATCAGGTATTGTTTATTCGTTCAGGAATGCGGGATTCCCGAAAATAAACCTGGAACCATTTCGCAACAATCGATTGGTTCAGTCTGAAACCGCGGTGAAGGCGTCATTCGTTCTGAAGGATACGAATGCAGAATGCTTCCGAGATATATTGTTGTCTGATGATGTTTCCGTTGAAATTTGTGAATATCATGCTGTCCAGGTTTTGTTCCTTACGTTATTGATTCGCTCTGGAATATATCGGATGCTTTTGAACGATATCTGTGTTTTCTCTTCAAAATAATATTTGACCTATCTCCAGAATATTCGGCTTCAAAGCCACCCACAAACTATCAATCGATAAACAATAAATTAGTAGGATCCAGACTCAGATGCGGTACAAATATTAGCATCTGCCGCATTTGTTTGTGAAAACGTTAACTCTTTTCTGTGGGCTTTCCTTAAGTGCTGTTCCTTAATTGGAGGTTCAAACAAAAATGGCAGCTTCCTCGGATAATTTTGATAAAAAGGTCCTATAAATATTGGCTTTGTTTTCAAGATACAGGGGGTTAAGTTTGATTTTTTTATTCAAGTTTTTTCCATTCACAAGATATTCAACTTGAATTTGGCATAAATATTCCAATTCAAAGTTTCCATCTTGTGATATGCTAATTTTGAAAGCAAATCTACAAGGTGATATTTTTTGGAACAGTGCTTCTATCCTATGAATGTTTTTTTTTTCATTTGGTGGAACACTGGTAGTTCAGAAAAATGTGAAAGGAAACCTTGGTCCAGTAATACACTTTTTGTTTTGTCTTATCTGCTGCCGATTTCCAGAAAAAAAATTCAAACAATTATCTAGTAATCTTCGGGAAAATCCAATTTATCATAAAGATTCACTTAGTAAGATTTGATGAGTAAATTATACACTGTGTCCGTAAAGTATGAAACAAATTTATTTCGAGCTAAACAGACCATTTTAAGAAATAATCCTGAAATACGTCGATTTTTATTTTAATTAACCGTATTTTAAAATAATATTCTAATATACAGGATGAATTATTTTCGAGTAATGACGTCACCGCCATTTTTTTTCGAATGGAACACCCCCATTTTGTCTCAATTTTCCGATTACTCTAACTGAGCTGATTCCAAAAATGTATCACATGATGTTGATTATAGTACATGGTGGACAAAAATACAATAGTTTTGTGTGTGATCATAAAGTAACGCGTAACATTCTTTATTAGTTAAATTAACAATATTATCAAGAATACTTATTGTCTAGCGGCAATTGGTTTGAATGTAACACCCTGTAGTTTGTTACATTTTAGATTAATAAAAATGAGCTGTTTTCAAACATATTTGGCACTTGTGGTCTCGCAGACAGAGTATGAAAGAAATTATTATTATATTATCAATTTAAAAATAACATATTCGTCTAGTTTTTTGTAAAATATCATTATTTGTTTATTGCCGCTAGACAATAAGAAGAATTTTTGATAATATTGTTAATTTAACTAATAAAGAATGTTACGCGTTACTTTATGAGCAAATACAAGACTATTGTATTTTTGTCCACCATGTACCAATTGGAATCAACATGTGATACATTTTTAGAATCAGCTCAGCTAGAGTAATCGGAAAATTGAGACAAAATGAGGGTGTTCTATTTAAAAAAAATGACGGTGACGTCATTACTCGAAAGTAATTCACCCTGAATATTAGATGAATTAGATTATTAATTTAAAATACGGTAAATTAAAATAAAAAATCGACGTGTTTCAAGATTACATCTCAAAATGGTCTGTTGAGCTGAAAATGAATTTGTTCCATACTTTACGGACACAGTGTATGTTTTGGTACTTTTTTACCCGTGCTGTAGAAGAAATGCCATGTATCTCGAAAACAAAGCTTTTGTGGGCCCATATTTATAGGATTTCTAATTCTCGAAACTATCCAAGGAATCTCTCATTTTCCTTTGTACCTCCAATATAGGAACACCCTGTATAAAAAAGAAGCTGTTGTTCGGCAGCGTTCAATTATTATACATTGTGTGCGATATCCTTTACAGATGCAAAACGTGAACTGTAAAAATATCGAGTAGGATTGGAACCTTTTCACTGTATAGTGTAAACTATTCATTATAAATAATTACAAGACTTTTCCAACAGTTCATTCACACCTAGAATGTCGAGGCAAACTTCCATCTGAATAATAATTTTTTTTTCTTGCTGTTCGTCGTGGAAATCCGACAAAATGAGAGAGCGTAGTAGGCAGGCATCGAATATAAGGTCAGAGGAACAGCATCATTATATCCTCATTTTGAATGAAAATGTAGGTTGTATAAAAGATAACGGGGGTGCTTGTAGAGTACATAGGTTTATTTTCAACGGTGCGAATTGTGTCTCATCCCGAATTGGATTTTAAAAATGGAACGTTTTACCGCGTCTTCGATTCACGTCGAGTGAAACATCCTTACAGGATCAAAGGGCAAATACCAAGACCAAAATTCTGGGACCCCCCTTATGTTTGTCGAAATGGGACACTAATTTTAGTTTTTTTCTGTGTTTTCCGGAAGTCACAGACTACAACACACAGTGAGGAATTGCGGTTTTTTTTCATTTAAGGTTCTTCCTGGATAACTTGTGAATTATTCATTTCAGGTATAGGGTTTGCTTAAGTAACCCCCAATATTTTTATACATTGAATCGACTGAAATAATAAAAAATTTAGGTTCTAGTTTGAAAATCTTGAGTTTCGATGATATTGAGTTGTCCAAGTTCATGATCTTCTTATAAACACTCTGTACATTTTTGGTACGAACCGTAAACAGTCTTATGATACTACGTATTTCCAGAATCGAAAAAGAAAAACATTTCTTCGAAGAAAGCTTTTTCTGCCGAAAAATTCAAAATAAATGTGAGTCCTCATCGCCACCATTTTTTTCATAAGAATCCCATGAACCTTTAGTATGGCATATTGCCGACATTGTCGTCAAAAAAGCTATATAATGATGCAATAATATACTGGGTGTGCCATTTGTAATAAGGAAGTAGTAGTCTGTTTCCGGTATAACTGGAAGTTGTAGAGATCTGGAAATATTTTAGGGAGAAAAATCGTTGTCTCGAACTCCAATATGCAAATTCTCAGCTCAAAATTATGATTAGTTTTCCATAAACGTTTAGTAGGCCATCCCGGTGAATCACCCTGTATAACGGACTTTTGTTAATTTATTATATGCCGAAATATCATTTCAATAAAATCAGCGTCGATTTTCTAATTATCGCGTTCATTTACCATCATAACGAATATATTTTTCATAAAGTAACATTCTCTTCTCTCATTAAAATTTCGATGAGGGCGCAATTTTCGAATTGCTGTCATAATTGAACAGTGCCTACTACAAAATATAACCAGGTTTCCAGTTACAGTGACTGAAAATTACAAAGCAGTTTTATACTTCAGTTGAAAAATATTAAATAAATTAATTTCCAAAAATTTGTGGCGAATAATTGGTTTCATTTCATTTATAATGAATTTCCATCTAGTACGGCCGAATATATCAAATATTTGAAATGATTACAGTAGAATGGAGCCATTTGCCATACCAAACGCGAGAATTTGATGACCTTGCGCTATGATGCTGATCGTTCATCTTCCTACTTGGTGGGCAATACAATATCGGTATTCAACAATTTTAGCTGTGAGAATGGTTGTTGGCAATCACAAGTTGATTTCAACCCCTGAAGCATTGTATTCTGAAATTTGAGGTTGCTAATTTCGGACTTCAATACTTCGGGGGTTGGAATCAACTAGGAATTCACGCTTGGCTGATTTTCAAGCTACATCCTTGGCTTGAGCTTGACTTGATTTCAAGTCTAGTTTAAGTGAAGTAATTTTTCAATCTCAAGTCAAGTATTTATTAATCAAGTTCTTGAAACATATCAATCTACTTGATTTTCAGCAGTTTTATTGTGTAGTGTCCACATCAATGAAAGAATGATCAAATGTGAAGAAACCTTGCAAAAAATACTTTCATTTATTAAACTTATTGTATAAAAGAACCAAAAATATCAACTTTTTTGGAATAGAAACATATATTAAATCACTATAAATCATAACATAATGAAAAAATTAAGTTTCTTAATATTGAGAAACCTCTAGGCTTTGTTTGATTTCATAATTTTCCATCCAGGATCTAAGACACATGAGGCATCTAATAGATTTGTCGCCTAAACTATTGCGGGTTTTTGTAACTGTAAGAGCAGCTCTGGAAAATTGTCTTTCAACAGGAGCTGAAGATACTGACGTTGATAACAAAATCTTTGGCTATTTTGGCTAAGTTTGGAAAGATATTTCTGAAACTACCAATATCCACCTATAGATTTCATAGAAATGTGAGGAAACCGCTAATAAAGTCACACTGGCGAATGTTCAGTCTCTTGGCGCTCGAGGAATCCCCTTATTTAGTCTAAGCGCGCACGAGATTGTAGAAATATATGCCGTGCGACTCGTACATATCATGCTCAAGTAATATCAAGTCGAGCAATAAATATCTAAATTCAAGTCAAGCTCAAATATGTAATTTTTCACGAGCTTGATTTTCAAGTCAAGTAGTCAACAACGTCTTGATGATTCTGAACAGTGTTTGAAGCTGTTTAAGTGCAATAAACCTGAATTTTTGCGTCGATATGTGGCAAAAGATGAAACATGGCTCCATCATTTCACTCCGGAGTCCAATCGAATCCAAAGTGAGGAAAAGCACAACCGTCAGCTGGCATGGTTATGGCAATAGTATTCTGGGATGCGCAATGTATAATATTCATTGATTACCTCCAAAAGGGCTAGACCATCAACAGCGACTATTATATAGCGTTATTGGATCGTTTAAAGACGGCCCCATCTGAAGAAAAAAGGGTTACATCAAGGCAATGCGCTGTGTCACAAATCAATGAAAACAATGGCAAAATTGCATGAATCGGACTTGGAATTGCTTTTGCATCCACCGTATTCGGCAGATCTGGCCCCAGCGACTTTTTCCTGGTCTCAGACCTCAAAAGAATGCTCACTGGAAAGAAATTTACCGCCAATGAAGAAGTGATCGCTGAAACTGAGGCCTGTTTTGAATCGAAAGACAAATCGTACTACAAAAATGGTATCGAAAAGTTGGAAGATCGCTATAATCGCTGTATCGCCCTCGAAGGCAACTATGTTGAATAATATAATCGAATTTTGACAAAAAAATGTGTTTTACTATGGTAGACCGGGGACTGTCAATTGGCCTGTTAAAGTTCAAACCAATATATGACTCAAGAGAAAACATACAAGCGAAGTTTAAACTCGACGATAAAAACACAACAGTCAATGGACTAGTTTAGTGATGTTGATACTATATTTGACACGATAGAATTAAAATATAGAGCAAAACTGATAAATCAGTGAAACAATTTTGAAAATCCATCAATAAATGACTGAGAAGTAGATTATTTAAATTTACGTATTTTAGCGCGGAACGTCTTTGGTCTGTGATGTCACGTCACTTGCCTGTGATCGCTACACCATAAATTACGTTTAAATACTTAGCCGTGCCAAGGCTCTCGCGCCGTTTGTAGTTGTACAGTGTAGTTTTAACTCGAGTTTTGTTTTTATGTCACCATAATGGAAGAAGGCTTCGTGAAAGGACAAAGTGACAATTTGCCTAAAATAGATATATTCGCAGTGATGGAGTTTTTTTCTTCAAATCCATCTTATGTCAGTGCTGAAATAAAAGGAGTTAAACTTTTCAAGTAAGTATCTACTTTTGAGTTTGCTTCATCATGGTTCAACTTATAACGATGATTTATTTAAAAAACGTTTCATAAACAGTTTGTATTTGAGTACTGGTTGTTGAAGTCTATCAATGGCAAAACATATTTATGTGAGGAGTAAAAAGTAAAAAGAGAAAAAAGTAATTATTATGTATGTATATAGTAAGTTATTTCAGCCATCGTGTAACGAACAAAACACGACACGAACGGCACAAGTGATTGTACACCAATGAATTCGTAAGCACTCTGCGAATGCCAGTCGTCTAGTGTGTGACGTCACGCCACTTACACGTACTATGAAATTATTCTTCCAAGCGCAACTTCAGAGTCCCATAACTTTTTCATTTCTACAGATATTTCAGTGATTCTTCCACATTTTTGTTTCATTTTACTTAAATTTGTAGAATTAATCCTTAACAAAAAAATGAAAACTAGTCCATTATCGCATCGAAAATCGCAGCTGATTAAGAATCGCATTCAATCGCATAGCTCAGCGTTCAGTGTAGACACAACCTGAACGATTTGTTTTCTCCATCATAATTTCTATGATGAAATTCAGTCTTTCTCCTCCGTTCTGCGTGTACACAATTTCACCGAACGCTCTTCCTTTCAGCTCATAATGTACATACGTTCCGCATTTCCGGTATCGCTCCTGGCTCTCGGAATATGTTCACCGCGGGCGGGTTATTCCTCCAAGAAATATTTTTGACCAGCTCGAGGGGGCGAAAGGGACAGCGGAGCCCCCCTCCGGGCTGAGTTAGGGTACAATAATTACAACGGCGCCGCGTTTGTTTCCTAAATGGAGAGCGTTTCCTACAATGGATACTGCGGGCGGTGAGGTTAGGTTAGTTGGGTTTATAAAGACTGTGCGGAAGGTATCCGAGCATACTAATACATTTCGACCACAACGAGGATTATATTGTTAATTTGAAAGAGGTAATGGGATTGGATTACGCAGTTTAGTTTCGTGTTTTCGAATAATACGGGCTGGTAAATGCAGGCAAAAATCTCCGGGCAGATCCGTTCGGATCCCACTTAAACTGGTCCTCCTACTGAAATTAACGTGAATTTTAAAAGTGAGCAGCTCGGTAGCCCGCACTGGTGCGAGGTTTATCTTTCCCTTCGCAGACGTTAAGAAACCTTACCTTTTTATGCTTAGTCTCTCCAACTTTTCAAAAGACCAAAAAAACTAGAAACTAAAAAAAAAACTAGAAAAACTGAATTTTTGTTCGGAAAAGGCATTTGCACTACACTATTGGAATAATGGCATGAGAGGCTATTACATTAAAAGAAGAGAATTACGTTGTTAACCCGGTCCTCTTCAGACTTAAGCACGAGGCACAAGTAACCTATAGTCCGTTCAAATATGAGACAGAGCAATATAAACTAAGTAAATCGCATGGTTTGCGCATAGGATACCTGTTATTGGTCAAACAGTAATTAATACTATCCCTCCTTCGTCTCTAACAGATTGCAAAGATCGTGCTCGCACCGGAATGTGGATATAAATTGTAAATGAATGATTTGTTCATCCGTTTCAACAGAAAAGTAAGAAAGAAAATTTGTTGCTTAACTTTATGAGATATATTTTATGTTGAAATGTTTTATATATCCGAGAATACTAATACATTTTGACCAAAACGAGGATTATATTATTAATTTGAAAGAGGTAATGGGATTGGATTACGCAGTTCAGTTTCGTGTTTTCAAATAATACTTTAATATTTCAGAGCAATTGATGAACCCCAGCCGCAGATTTCTTCATATCGAAGCACAAAATTAGAACCTCCTGCAAATGACGAGAATTTGGCTCGTAAAATGACATATTCAATCTAGAATAACTTTATGATCCAGACACAAATCGAGTGATATTCCGATGGAGTTATGTTAACAAATACCTAAGCTTATTGTATGACATCTACGATCTATTTCTTTCGTCTACCACTTACCGCTACAGCCTTCTATTGCAAAACGGCGGCAGCTAAATTGTGAGCCTGATATGTTATTATTAGCTGAAGGAAGGAGAGTTTGGAAAATACAGACAGAAAAGAGAAAAAGAGCAGAATTCTATGATAGAAATTTCAAGGGAGGAAACCAATCGCTGAGGCTGCATTCACACTGAAGCGATGCGATTAGGTGCGATACTGCGATTTTCGAAACGAAAACGGACAGTTGCGTTTCTTTTATGAATTATAGATTCCTTTGTACGTTCGGTAAAATTGTATCCCCAGAAGAGAGAATAAAGCCCGAAATTTCATCATAGACATTTCGAGAGAGAAAACAAATCGAGCTGATGTGTTTACACCGAATGTCAAGCGATGCGATGCTGGGACAGAATTTCAAAGCAATGCTAAGCAATGATGGACAGTTTAGCATCTGTTCTGTTCAGTTCTGTTCTGTGCCTTCATATTTCACATATTTTATTTTGAACCCTGGATATCCTCATCACAAAAAGTTATCACAATTTCAAACATTCTTCCCTCTTCAAATCTGTAGACTGAAAAAAATCCAGTTTGCTGCCTTTCTAGAAGGTTTCACGAGATGTTTTTTTCTTCTAATGAATTCTACATATTCCAAATACCTATTGGTATAGGTGAGTTAGGAATATATGTCATATTACGAATATCTCGAAGAAATATGTTAGTCGGCAAATAATAAGAAGATATATTTTAATGGCACTTAGTTTGAAAGTTGTGGAAAATGGCGTGAACTCAATAATGATTTATATGAGGTGAAATAGTTCAATTTTTACTCAATAAAGCTATCAGGATAAAAGACGTTTATAAATCTTATAAAAATCATAACAGAGATTGCTACACGGAACGAGTGGCCTCCTGAACTTGGGCAATAAAACGCTCCTAACATTCCCGACCTCTTTCCCAGGGTAGGACTTGGCGAAAATTACCTTGAAGAACGCATTCCTTGCATTTATTTAAACAACTGAGAATGATGATTTTAGGGAGCCAAAGAGCTTCTAGTCTAATTTTACATGTTTTTCATTGATATCTGTTTTGTAGCTATGGAAAAAAAAATATATACTACTCTGCATTTGATGGGTGCACTCTTTTTCTACATTCTTCGCGAAATATGATATATGAAAGCAAAATATTGAACATTAAGGGACCTCTTAAAGGTCCTTGTATATTTCTTTTCGATACCAATTCTAAAGAACGAATGAAATTATTCTGAACGTAGAGAATTTGAACCGAAAGTCATTTATTATCAAACACAGGATATAATATCAAAAATTTAACAACTTTGTGTCTATTCCTTCACAATAATATATCTTTATGATATATTTGGTTCATTTTTATCTTGGAATATATTTCCAATTCTAGAAATGACGAAAATAATAATCAACCAAAAGGAAATTCAATAACTAAAAGTGTACAAATTGAGTAAACGATTAACAAATTGAATAACTGAATCAACATAAAGATAGACGTACGTTTCGGAATTTTGGTATTTAATAATACAATTTTTTCTCATCAGTGCCTTATAATTCAACAAACTCACCACTTGTATATCTACTTCACAAAAATTGTAATTGGGAAACTAAGTGAACGTTACTGTTTGTCTAGTAAGGATTCACAGACAAAGCAATTACTTCAAGTATAGTCATAGATTTCTTTCTTGTTATTCTCATGAAATACATATACAAATCGACACAGGATATTATAAAATATTATATAATAGAAAAAAATTAATAGTTTCTCGTCTACAGTGGTTGAATAGGCTTTGAATAGAGAGGAGTTTGCTGAGCTAAATTTTAGTAATAAAAAGGCACCGAAATAAGAAGAAGTCTACAGCATTTCTTCCCTGGAACATATTAACAAAATCTGAATTTATCGTTCTTGAATGTGTAGGAATTGGAAGGAAAATCCTTCAGCTCGAATCAAGAGGCAAATATTCATACAAAAAATTAGCTTTCTGATGAAAAGATGGGGAAACAGCGAACGCATCACTGTCAAATATTTCTGCTCCAACACATACCTGAATCCGATTCTGAGCGGTTGAAAGTCCTTCGTCCAGGATCTAATTGACACAAGGGGTGAGTCAGAAGTTCCTGAGTCGACGCTTGTCTTGGTATGTTTCCTTACATGGCAGAGCATCGTAACTTGGCGGTCGTCATGACTACCTCACATCAGACGTAAGTCATTCCACAATCTCATTCACATTCAATGGAAGGACCCATTTCTTTCTGTCACCCTTCCACGAGAATTCCTCTATGCAAACTGCATTCTATGCACCGGCTAATGGGCCACGTGACGTTCAGTCCTAAAAATCGGTTGTCTGTCTGGAAAATTGGACTTCCAAGCTAATCAAAATGCATGGAAAGGATGCTGAGAGTTAATCTCATTCCACTCTCTACGTAGCTATGTGACTTGAAGACTAGTATTACCGTAATGCAGACAATGTTCAGCTTTTGTCCTATCCCATTCTATTATTGGTTCATTATATGCCATGGAAGTTATATATAATATATTCTTTAGAGATAGAGTATTACAACGAAGTATCAACTTCAAATGTGAACGAGGCATCATACATTTCAACGCATGATACACAGATGAAAGTCTCAGCAAAACTATGTCTCCCCGTATAGGTGACTGGTTTATGTTTTTGTTTACAGAATAAGCTGACATAATCATATTGAAGGACTTCCTCTTTCCCTTCACTTTCTCTTCACCAACGGTTGACGATTTTATAATTAAATCTGAACACAAAAAGAAAAGAAACAGAAAGGAGTAATGAATGTTATTTTCCAATATATTGATTTGAAGTTATCGACCTAATGAAAAAAAAAATCTGAAACTGAATGAATAGCTTGGAAACCACCATGAAATTCATAAATTGGACTAGTATTCACCAAGTGGTCAGTGGTTCCTTTACACCACACTCACATACTGGGCTTTCAATGGAATACCCATTTGAAGAGCATACTATTGCAACGACCATGACCAGTCCCAAGCCGATTTAAAACACACCAAATTTTCCTAGGAAGATTGAAACCTTGAACTTTATGTGCAGGATCAACGATTCGTTTTCTGTTGAAGACATTACAAGAACTCAATTCCGAACGCCAAATTTCTTTGTCACTTTCATTAGATTGAAAGGAAGTATTAATCCATAAAGGTTTGCGTGACTTTAATCTGGCAGTTCTAGTATCTGGAAGGTAAGTTACAATTGGAAATAAGTTCGGGTAGGAATGAAGTTTTTCCCAAGATTTCTTGACTGTCTACGAATATGAGGCGCAAGTATATGTGATAGCACTGGTAATCAATGTGAAGATGTAGATCTGATAGTTCCACTGATAATTCTCATAGAAACGTTAAGCTGTGCGTCAATTTTATGAAAATGAGAACTATTGAACCAAACAGAACAACAGTATTCAGCAGCAGAAAAAAAACCAAGGCTAAAGCTGCCGTACGAAGAGTGCTGGCATCAGCAGTCCATGATAGACTACAATATCCACAAAATTCAATATGGATCAATGTGTAGATTGAATCTTCCCTTGAAACAAACTACAGGATCTACAAGCTTTGGACGCTAATAGCTGGTGGAAGATTCCTCGTAGTCAAGAGGTTCTCTGACTAACTGGATGGGCTATATTCCACTTTCCCTAAAGTTCTGGAGCGATTTTATGAAGAAATTTCTTTGACGATGGTTGGTTCGCCTCGTGTTGCAAATACTAGTTTGATTCAGAATTAATGTCAGAATTTTTTCGTTATGTGACTATCCAGCCCCACGTTGGGTGCCAATTGATATGGATTTCGATAACTGAAATCTTTATTTATTGTAGATTAATTATTATTTCTTTTGAAATTTTAGAAATTGGGGTGGATTCTAGTCACAAATAACTAGACTAGAATTCACCCCAATTTTCGAAATTTCAAAAGAAAGAGTAATTAATCTATAGGTACAATAAATATAGATTTCAGTAATCGAAATCCATATCAGTACCTATCAATATACTGTTGTGTTTCAAGATCTGATTGTTGGGTATGTAAACCACTCCTTTCTGCATATGGCTTACCATTTCCTAGGTGCTAATCCTATCCCATTCTCATCTTGACACACTGTATAAACCCCAATATTGACCGCTTCTCTCATTCCCCCAAAATCCTAATGGAGAAAAGGATCGTTCCAGTTTTCTTCTCTAGCAAAACCCCTCCCTTTGTTCGATGGGAAGAATAGATTTGCCATGCCTCAACTGAATGTCACTTAAACGTATCGATAGATACATTTGGACTCTTTGTCTGGGATTATTTGTGGTGGATATTAATTAAAACTCCGCTTTTGAGGAGATAACCGGTCATTTGTTCCGAAGATAATCTATTTGATTGTCCAGAGGATTTTGTAGAGGAGAAAAAGGAAGTTCGTAACTTTCATCTAATTTTCCGGCTATTCCATTTGACCTTTCGAAGGCAACTCTGATTCGGATTTAACTGAAAAAAATTGAAATTGATCTTATTCAATTACTGAGTTAAGAGTGCTTGGCATCTTCAGGAGTTATTGTCGCTGGCTGACAATAATTTAATTCTATTCAGTTCGCTAACTTCGAATCCACAAAATTTCATTTTCGAAGGCTCTCTTATTTGAGTGGAAATGAATTAAAAATTCTCACTCTAAAAATGTAATTAAGGACATTCCGAACAATTTTGGTTATGAGTCTTTACGTCGGTCTGTATATCCGCAATTCATCGTATCAATGTTCATTCAATTTCGGCTATTCCATCTGACCTTCGAAGGCAACTCTGATTCGGATTTAACTGAAAAAAATTTAAAATTATGTTATTCAATTACTCAGTTAAGAGTGCTTGGCATCTTCAGGAGTTATTGTCGCTGGCTGGCTATGAACTAATTTTATTCAGTTCGCTAACTTCGAATCCACAAAATTTCATTTCCGAAGGCTCTCTAATGTCAGTGGAAATGAATTCAGAATTCTCACTCTCAAAATGTAATTAAGGACATTCCGAACAACCTTGGTTACGTGTCTTACGTATGTATGTGTGTCAGCAATTCCTCGTAACAATGTTCATTCAATTTCGATTAAATTTGTAGTTTGAGCCGTAGATGATGCCATACGAATTTCAACTCTTCCGAAAGCGTTAACTTGGTATTTCTGGAATCTCAATTTCTCGTATTCTGTTGGTAAGATTTCGGGTAATGAGTGATTGAATAGGAAATCAACATCTTCTGCATTGCGCATGGGCAGATATAAAATTCATGGGACCATCAAATTCTAGCGAACCTTGGATTGATTTTGAAGGAATTTGGTATGAATATTTTGGTTGGAACTGATTTCTTAGGATTTCCAGCTTCCTAATAGTACAAATTCAATTAAATTTGAATTTGCTATGGTTATTATGATTCGGTGAACAATGATTCCATAGAACATCAGGTTTTTCGAATACTTTGCAGATTGGGCATGAAAATAAAAATTTTGTGTAATGTCTCGAAGTAATTGTTTTTTTTTCATTTTCGAAGGACAAGGAAGCATTGTACCATCGACAGAGTATTAGTGATGTTCTTATGTATTAATTATATAATAATAATTAAAATGGTTTGTTCCATACTTTACGTACACAATGTTTCAAAGAATTTTGGCGATGTGTGTAGTTAACCTAATTCAGCCCATTATCCCGAAATTTGTAATGCCACATCATCGATCGATGAGATACTCGATTCGTTTACCCCGAACACTCCAAAATCCAATATGCGGTAATATTAAACGATTCATCCAGTTGCCTATGGCTGGAGACGAAAATCCCGAAGAGCCCATTCAAGGATAAAAATCCACATTGTGGCAATTACCCCGCGAGAACATTGACCAACTTTTATAAAAGCACTAGAAGGAGGAAGAAGGAACGCGATGGAGATACTCCAACCCCCACCACTCCCCCACCCCAATTGCCACATCAACAGTCAAATTCCGAGGAGGGGGGCGAAAATTATATTCGCAATGATGTCAACCTCTGAACGGGAAGGAATTTTATTTCGCTGGGTATCGTAAAAACACGGTAACCGACACGGTATACAACTCTACACGCGAGCTGGAAATCCTCTGAATTATACGTCCTTTTCCAATAAATCTGCCCTTAATGTTTTCAACCTCACAATAAGCGGAAGGCGGTTTAGAAAACGGCTTATGTCCAACTCAACTCGTCATTCAAGATGTATTTCTAGCTTCTATCATCGAATTTATGTCGCCATACAAAAGTTGTTGAACTTTTGAGGGTCGTCTCAGGTGATTTTATGGGTTTCTTTGGCTCTTAATTTGAACGCTATCAAAGCCACTTCGATAACTTGCTTTGTACAGGGTGTCCCAAATTTGATGATCACTGAAAGCATCTCGAAAACTATGAGACGGTATAATTTCTATAATATGTTATGAGTATCATATAACCAATAAAAATTGCTCGTTCGAACATGTTTTAATGCTATTTTTTGTTTCAGGTGAGCTATCGGACTATTTTTACACAAATATCAATGTACAGTAAGTGAACATTTTTCATTAAACCCTCTTGTTGAATTGAATCATCGAGTGCAGTTTTTCCGATTAGAATAAAATAATATATTCTCTGAGAAACTAGATACAAGAGCTATGTGATTAAAAAATCGGTTGTTATGCGGTTCTGAAATCTACATATCTAGTTTTTTCAATGAATTGGCATTTTTATCGTTTTGGCGTACGACATTCTATTTGCAACGTTAAATATAAGACACATTCTTCGTTGTTGCTATCCATAGTTGAAATTGCATAGGAAAATTGAGACAAACTAAAAAAAAAGGGAATTGACAAATCAAGAGATAAAATTCTAGTTAAGCAGTTGTGAACAAATATGTGATATAACAAATTAAATACCAACAAGGCTTTGGAATTTTTTTACCAAACTTGGCAGGAATATTCAACTACTCAAAGGTAGTAATTGATTAAAATTTCAGGGAAATTAAACTAAAGATAAAGACACTTTTTATCAATAATGTGTTATACCACCTCTATTAGTTTTAAAATCCCGCAACCCTCTTGGTATAGATTTCACCAGATGAGGTATTGCATCCCAGGCAATATGTAATTGAGCTTCTTCTAGTGTATGTGGGAAATAACTAATTGCTTGAATATTTTACGCATCATGTCCCACACATGTTCGGTCAGGATAAAGCAAGGGATATCGGGGAGTCCATGGCAATGATATTGACGTTATCCACTTCAAAGTGTTATAGAATTCCTTCCAATGTGGGGAATGGGCATTATCATATTGCGAAATCGGATTATCAAGCTCTTGGAGGAATGGAATGATATGGGATTCCACCTCTCAATAGTATATCAGTTGGCATTTATATTGCCCTGGATGATTACTAACTGATACCAGCTCTCATGAGCAATAATGTTTCCCATACCATAACCCAAACAGTAAGGTGCAGATGCCACTCAACAGAAAACTGGACATTGTGGCAAGGATTACATTCTCAAGCAGAATTCACTGAAGATCACTCTTTATCATTCAACATCCCAATTAAGTCGTAAGGTACACCTCTCCAAACTGTGCTGTCGGTGACGAGCCGTCAGAAGAATCAGAAGTTGTGGTCGATAGAACTGCAAGCCAAAGTCTCTCTAATTCGAACGTAATCTGTACGAAGGGTAACAAGACGTCCTTTGTTTCGAGGCCATTGATTGGCTATTAAATTGATCTTGCACTCGAGAATCGGTCTCTTAATCTCTTAATGGAAGATGGAAGTCCCGGACCGCATTTGTCTGTCTTGGTTGTCCACTTCCTAGTCTATGACCTTCTTGACCTTCTTTAGACCTTGGTCGATACCATCTTACTTCAAAGTATAGGTTACGGTAAAGACGATTAGCATTGTCTCTGAATGAAAAGCCACCTTCACGTAAGCCAATTATGTGACCTCTTTCGAATGAACTGAGTTGTCGATAATGTTCACGTTTCCGCACTTCAGGCACATTCGCAGCCTCAAAACATGAGGAAGAACATCAAAACGAATGAACTGCTTTCGATCACAATACCGAAATCTATCTAATCTTTCAAGATATATACCAAGTTGTAATAACAAGTAAAACGTTTAATTTTACAGGGTTTGAATGATATTTTAATCAATTACCACCCTTAAATAGTTATTTCTGCCAATTTTGATAAAAAAAATTCAACGACTTCTTGGAATTGCATTTTCATGTCACAGAGTATAAATTACTACACCTAATATTGACTATTACATGTATAGTCAATATTAGGTGTAGTAAAAAGAAATCCATTATTTTTCGATAGATGGCTTCAGATATCTGTATCTCGCGTTGTATAAGTCCGATCGGGTTCCACTAGAAGGCGGTAGAAAGATGATACTCCGTATTACAAAAACTTTTCAGACAGTTTTGTGATTAGTTGACTCAGTTTAGTTTAAGCACTCGTCAAAGATGAGCACAAGTGATGAGAAAATACTCTTTCTTCAGCAGTTTTCTTCGCTAAAGGCGGATCTGCAAGCCAGATGCCTGACACTGATACTGAAACAGTCAATCACGCGCAAACTTGGTTTCGTCGATTCCGTTGCGGTAATTTCCATGTCAAAGATGCATCACCGAGTGCTTCATGCAGTGGAAGGTTATTTGTCGGAAATGTCGATAAAACCATGAACATTGCCAAGTCCGACCGTCATGTAAGCATTGTTTCGTTTACCCAAGAGCTAAAGATTGCACAAAAAACCGTTTGGAACCATTTGCATAAGGCTGGTCTCAATAAGGAGCTCGATTCATGGATACCACAACATCTACGAATCGCTGCTGAATTGCAACTAAATCGACCCATTTTTTGAAGCGGTTGGTGACTGATAATGATAAATGGATCATTTACGACTACGTCAAGCGAAAACGGTCGTGGTCGAAACTCGGTGAGTCGGCGGAAACGGTGGCCAAGCTAGGATTGATGGTCAAGAAGGTTTCGCTGTGTGTTTGGTGAGATTGGCTAGATTGGCTGGGAATTATCTACTATAAGCTGCTCCCATACGGCTCAACTGTCAACTAGGAACTGTACTGTCAACAATTGGACCGTCTGAAGGAAGCAATCGCCCAGACGCGGCCAGTTTTGGCCAATAGGTGAGGAATTGTGTTCCATCTGGACAACGCCATGCCACACACATGTGTGACTCGTCAGAAGCTCTGGGAGCTTGGTTGAGAGGTTCTTAAGCATCCACCTTATAGACCGGACCTAGCACCAATGGATTACCATCTGTTCTTGTCCATGGCGCACAATTTTGCTGGTGAAGAATTCGCTTCTGAAAATCGACTGTCTCAATTTTTTGTCAATAGGAACGAGAGCTTCTATGAAAGAGGCATAATGCTATTACCTTCAAAATGGCAACAAGTTATCGAACAAAACGGCTCATATTTGAACTAACTGGGAATGGTAATTAAAGCCTTGTTTTTCATGCAAAAATAATGGATTTCTTTCGAAGTTGAGGGTAGAGTCACTCGAAACTATTTAGTGCGAATATCGAAGAAACAATTTCAAATACAAATGGCAACAATCAGACCAACTCGATTCGTTTCAGACCATGAAGCAACCCAATAATGGAAAATGATAGGGATCGATTTCCTCTTATTACGCCCGCGATAGAGATCAAATACTGTTGCGATAGAGAAATTCTTGTGTCATGGTTAATCTGCAGGAAATTCTAGCTGGGTCGCGATATCACACACGCTGTCACCTTGATTTGTAGCCCAGTTATCAGATAACGAAACGTCTGCTTATAGCGTAACATCATACACGCAATGTAAATTGTTAATTGAATTTGCGAATGTGATTAATTTTGGATCTGTTTGGCGCTGTTTGCATCTGACCAAGTGGGACCAGTTCTGACCCGATAGTACCGAACTGGCAAAACAGTTTTGATATTAATGTCTTCACTGAACCGCCAAGTGGATTGTATTAACGATCGCTGTTGGCCTAGTCGTATTCCAATATGCGTCCATTAATTGCAAAATGTTGCTTAGTTTATAGTTTACCGGATAAGGATGCTGCAGTTATTCAAAATGTCGGTGAGGATTTAATGAATAGCAGCAACAGCGTCACCTACAAGCTCGCGCTGCTCTAGACTCCTTGCAGCGTTCATTATAGACAACATTAGTGAGGTTAAGATCGTTCTCCTGGCGGGAGATTCATATTCTATTTTTTTGTGTTAGTGGGAAGAACTCTAATATTCATTAATATAATATTCATTGATAGTTCGTATTTTCATGTCTATAATGATTATTGAAATCTACTTCAATATTATTCCTTGTGTTACATTGAAAACAAATTAATGCTACACACTGTCTATATCTCACTTGTCCAGCCCCATCTGATGTATGGTATAGTGGCATGGGGTAATGTTGGTAAAACTACTTTGACCAATCTTG
Source organism: Harmonia axyridis (assembly GCF_914767665.1). Taxonomy (NCBI): domain Eukaryota; kingdom Metazoa; phylum Arthropoda; class Insecta; order Coleoptera; family Coccinellidae; genus Harmonia; species Harmonia axyridis. The sequence goes on from NC_059508.1 coordinate 9,116,477, forward strand.
AAGTAGTTCAAAAAAGGATCATCAAAGTAATGTATAAAAAAGATTTTACCTATCCATCGGACAAACTGTTTCAGGAAAGTTCTATAATGGATATACGGCAGCTATACTATTATTTTACAAACATCTACCAACATAAAAATAGATATCAGCTGAAGAATTACGATCATGATTACAACACAAGAAACAAAAATAAAACATACGTACTGAAGAAGACAAAGAAAGCGGCTGGCCAAAAATGTTACACTTATCAAGCCCCCAAACTATATAACTCACTACCAGACCATATTAAATATGAGAATACACTGAAAAATTTCAAAAATCAACTGAAAAGTTATATTTTTGAAAACTCTAGAGAAATGATTCATAGAATGATAAAATGAAAAAGAATATAATGCAAGCACTATCCTGGTTGAAAATGTTTACACCTGTTTTATTTTCATGATGATCTCTTTGATGGCGCTTCAGTAAATGACCGACTGAATTTTTATATAATTTGCTCTATCAGTTCTGGTCAAAATTATCCCCTCACCTTGTTTTATTGTACTTTGGTTTATCTGTTTTATTGGTCAGTTTAATAAGTTTAAATAGTTATGTTATTGTTATTTTTATTGGGTATATGTTATAATTGTTGTAGTTTTTCTCGTCTTATATTCATGTATTCATAGGTATGTCACGTACAGGTCTGACCTTTAGTGACTTCTTTTTTGGTTTATTTATTATTTTTGCAGATACATTATATTATAGAAGATTTTTGTAATTTATAATGAATAAACTTATTATTATAACGTTCGGTTTTAAATCATTTTCGGTCAAAAAATCCTTGAACTGACATTGAGTTCGGCATTCATTATAGACAATATCAGTGAGGTTAGAATCGTTTTCTTGGCAGGAGATTCATATACGAATCTCAAAATAGGGTTCCGCTTTGAAATAAATACGCTTTTCTAAAAGTTGATGTTAGTTCGGAGAGATAAAGTATTGGAAACCTTCATTAATATTTCGTGTTTTCATGTCCATCCATGCTATTTAGAAGTTAATGTTAGTCAAAGAGAGATCAAGTATAAGGTAAGTACCTTCATTAATGATAGTTCGTGTTTTCATGTTTATAATGATTGAAAACACTATTTTGATTATACCTTGATGGGAAAAGTTCACTGAATCAGTTTCAAAAAGAATATATCATTATTAACCTTTCGAGGAGTCAGAAAACAGTTGAGAGACTCGCATAATTTTCGTTCGGTTGCATGAGAGATGCACGTAATTTAAATTTCCCGCCTAACCTCACTAACGTTGTCTATTATAATATCGGGTTACAAAAACGTTTCACGCCTTTGTCAGCTCACACATCTGCTGTTCTTAATAAGATTTAAATTCTTTTGAAGCACGCTTCTCTACTCCTAGCTGCAATTCCACGCCTACCCCTCCTCTGACTTCGTTTTTTATCCGGCGATGTTTTTGACGTGCCATCATGTGTGCTATTTCCTGTTTATGAAGCAGGAGCCATATTCACGTGGCTGGAACGTGGACTCGCCTCAATGAATCACGTGGTATTAGAAAAAAAAATGTTATACCCTATTGCTAAATGGCTGATATAGACAGCATCCGATGCACACATTTTGGAACAGCTGAAACTGTTTCATAATGTTTATATTTTCAATATCAGTTATCTCATCAGAAGATTTTTTCATGATTTTTGACAATTTTCCTATTGTAACAACTTTCAATTATGAATTACGCTCATACGCTTACTAAGTCCTAGTTGCTGAATATTTCTCTTGAGATTTTTGGGTACTATTCCTGTTGTTGAGATGATAATTGGATAGTTCTCGTTGATATCATTCCCCACTGCCGCTTCATCTGAAATTCGAGGTCCCTATATTTTTAATTTTTTTCGACCCTCTTTTGACGCATGTTGTTGTTATTTGGTATTGCTAAGCCGATGAGTATTGCTGTCTTTTGATGTTTATCAACTAACAGTATATCTGGCCTGTTGTGAGGGATGTTTTATCAGTCAAAACTGTACGATCACAGTACAGTTTATAGCGTTCGTTTTCCAGGATGGTTTCCGGTTGGTACTTGTAGTATGGCACTATTTCAGTATGAATTAATTTTAATTTGGTTGCCATTTCTTGGTGTAGTATCTTTTCTACTGCATCGTGTATCTCTTTATATTCATTTCCTGCAAACATATGACATCCTCCCGTGATATGTTGGATTGTCTCTTTCGTTGGACACAAGATCTTGGAGGCCAATTCACAGGTCCAAAACGTGAAATTAGGCGGTCACCAAACGTGTCTTTCAATAAATCGATTGTGGCACGAGCTGTGTGACATGTTGCACCGTCTTGTTGGAACCACAGCTTCTGGACATGGTTGTTCAATTCAGGAATGAAAAAGTTAGTAATCATGGCTCTATACCGATCACCATTGACTGTAACGTTCTGGCCATCATCGTTTTTGAAGAAGTACGGACCAATGATTCCATCAGCCCATAAAGTGCACCAAACAGTCAGTTTTTCTGGATGTAACGGTGTTTCGACATACACTTGAGGATTAGCTTCACTCCAAATGCGGCAGTTTTGTTTGTTGACGTAGCCATTCAACCAGAAGTGCGCTTCATCGCTAAACAAAATAAAATGGACGTAGTGCGCGATATGTACTTCGCACAGAACCATTATTTTCGAAATAAAATTGCACTATTTGCAAGAGTTGTTCAGGCGTGAGTCTAATCATGATGAATTGCCAAACCAAACTGAGAATAAATCACTTGACATATGTTAAATCGGTCGACATCTTGAACAGAAATGCCAACTTAAAGTTATATACCTCGAAAAAAAACACCCGTTATAAAACATAGAAATAGGTACGTAGATACAGCTTGATATTGAGGTTGTGGCTATTCTCTTGGATTATATATTTAGTAAAGAAGATCATAATTTCAGTTGATATATTGTATAATTTTTGTCAGTTACAATAAATGATTTTCGAACAGGGAGTTATTTCGAAAATATTGCGCCAAATACGGACTTGAAATTCATATAATTTTTGAATGTCAACCAATTATCTGCAAAAAGGCTCCAATCATTGTTTCAAATGTAGGTTGGGCTTGTTTTTGCTAAGCCTGGTCTGGATAGACGGTCTTCGTTAATTTCTGCGTTATTTTAGCAAAATGCATGGGTCACCCGGAAGAGTTGGAACGGGTCATAGTCATATATTTAAAGTTACGTCTAATAAAATGGAGTTCGGAGAGCTTGATAACGTAAGCCAATTTCCGAGCGATGTGGATTGAAGGCGGGAAGTGTGACAGCGTAGAGCGCCCTCTTTGGGCAGTATATCGGCCGCTAGAGAATAAGTTTGGACCCGTATTTTTTGAAAACGGAAACCACGATCGCGCATTCCGCTTCTTAACGATATCCTTAACCGGGTATTTCCCCTCAGATGAAACCAACTCTGAAATGAGGGTAGAATTGAAATTTTCCCAGAGTACGTTTGTCCGAATATATACCTGGGATACTCGATTGATTCCAGATCGTTTTCGGCATGTTTGCGTTATTCCCTGATAAACATGTGAGATTCTAGCGTTTTTTCAATATTTTCAGTTTTTCAAGAGAGTTAAATCCACAGAGAAGTAATAACAAAAAAACTTATCTGAATATATTTACTTCAGTTTTCGATTTTGGATTACCATTGAATAAGGAATATCGGACTTCCACATATTTATTACAAATTTAACAATTGTTTGGTTAACACTAGGGATTAACGCCTTGGCTTGATTTTCAAGCTACTTGGCTTGAGCTTTCAAGTCAAGTAGTATTTTTTCAATCTCAAGTCAAGTATTTATTTATCAAATACTTGAATCATATCAAGCTAATTGATTTTTGGCAGTTTTATTGTGTGGTTTCACATCAATAAAAAAACTGATGAAATGAGAAGAAAAAAATACTTTTATTTATTAAACTTATTGTATAAAGGAACCGAAAATATCTACTTTTTTGGATAAGAAACATAAATTAAATCACTATAAATGATAACAAAATAAAAAATAATGAAAAATGAAGTTTCTCAATATTGAGAAACCTCCAGGCTTTGTTTGATTTTATAATTTTCCATCCAGGATCTAAGACACATGAGGCATCTTATAGATTTGTCGCCTAACCTATTGCGGGTTTTTGTAACTATGAGAGCAGCTCTGGAAAATTGTCTTTCAACAGGAGCTGAAAATCCTTGGTCATTTTGGCCAAGTTTGGAAAGATATTTCTGAAACTACCAAAATATATCGATAGATTCCATAGAAATGTGAGAAAACTACTTATAAAGACACACTGGTGAATGCTCCAGTCTCTCGGCGCTTGAGGAATCGCCTTATTTAGTCTAAGAGCGCACGAGATTGCAGAAATATATACCTTGCGACGCGTTCATATCAAGCTCAAGTAACATCAAGTAGCTTGATATCAAGTCAAGCAATAAATATCTGAAATCAAGTCAAGTCAAGTCAAGCTCGAGTATGTAATTTTTCACGAGCTTGACTTTCAAGTCAAGTAGTTAAAATGTCAAGCTACTTGGCTTGATGAATCCCTAGTTACCCTGTAGCTTCACCAGATATGTCAAATAAAAAAAGGTCTTTTCAGAAATGTCTAACTCGAATTCTTCATGTCTGTTCTTCGGCAAAAAAACAATTGTTCCCTACTTATCGTCTCATTTTAATCTATACAAATGTCTTCTCAATTTTCGTAAAAGGGTGCTTGGAAATCTCAGGTGGATAGCAATGTTTTTTTACAAGAATAGAGATACCGGTAAAAATGAAAGAACGAATTATTCAGAAAAAATGAAGCTTGGAAATAAAAGTTTCAAAGTCTTCTGCTAAGTTACGGATCACTTAACAGGTGCCCCGAAAGAATAAAAGAAAAAAATGACCATTAAAAAAATGTCAATAAGTCAAATGGCATGCCCTCAATTTTCTGCCTATCGGATGCTCTAGTGAGTAGTCTTCATTTTTTGTTGAGACATGTGCTGAAATGAATAGTTTTTGAAATGATTTGTACGGAGGCTGGCAGTATACTTTCCACGCATGCAAAAAGATAAGATTTCTCAATACCTACTAATAATTAATAAGGATAAGCTCAATCAAAGAAATCTTCAAAATATTCGGAAACAATAACAACATACAGGCAAGAACCAAAGTTGTTCAGGGTGGTCTGAAATGCATTTTGCATGTAGAAATTTTCGAATCGCAGACCAAAATTTTTGTTATGCCAAAACACAATGCTTTGAATAACCAAACTGAACCAAAATAGTAAATAAGAGTCAATTGAAATTTCAACAATTTGTACTGTTGAAAAATCCCGCATAAATCAATTCTCGCAGGCAAAAGGAGTGTACTGAATCATGGCCTGGATCATTTGAAATAATCTTATCATCTGAAGGAAAGCCGCAAGACTCAGGTTCTAAGTTTTATTTAGTTAAGTTAACTTCGTTTAGGGTTCTCCGCTCCTTCTTTCCTGTCTTCTATTTTTCCACTAACCTGTGAACGAAGTTTGGTATCTTAACATCGAACGTTAGAGAAGTTACTGTTCCTGAACTCAATTTGATTTTGGAATAAGAATTGACCAGTACGCTCAGCTTTCCAAGAGGAAATCGTCTAACTGTAAACGAAAGGCGTGGATGTTAGGAATTAAGTGAGGGAAAGTTTTCAGGAAAACACGACGTGATATGTCAAATTTCAATTTGATGGAAATTCATCAAATAACTTTATTCTCATTTATTCCCGAATTTTGCTACCGAGTCTACTGAAGGTAATGGAAAGGTTATGAAACAAATTTTTGCTCTTCGAATGGAACATTTTCACGTGAAAAGTGCTGTTTGAACAATTCTGTATCTCTGTAACTGACTTAACTTAGTTCTTACCAGATTTTTATGAAATTTGTTATCTCGATCCAGTTTGACTTGATTTCAAGTCAAGCTCAAATCAAGTAGTAGTTTTTCAATCTCAAGTCAAGTATTTATTTATCAAGTACTTGAATCATATCATCATACTTGATTTTAGCAGTTTTATGGTGTAGTGTCACATCAATGAAAAAATGATGGAATGAGAAGGAACCTTGCAAAAAAACACTTTTATTTATTAAACTTATTGTATTGTATCAACTTTTTTGAAATAGAAACATAAATTAAATCACTATGAATCATGACAAAATAAAAAATAATAAGAAGATAAAGTTTCTCAATATTGATAAATCTCCAGGCTTTGTTTGATTTCTCAATTTTCAATCCATGATCTAAGACACATGAGGCATCTAATAGATTTGTCGCCTAACCTCTTGCGGGTTTTTGTAACTGTAAGAGCAGCTCTGGAAAATTGTCTTTCAACAGGAGCTGAAGATGTTGCCGTTGATGAAAAATTCTTGGCCATATTGGCCAAGTTTGGAAATATATTTTTGAAACTACCAAAATCTACTTATAGATTTCATAGAAATGTGAGAAAACTACTAATAAAGTCACACTTGCGAATGACTTTCGGTGCTCGAGGAATCCCCTTCTTTAGTCTTAGCGCGCACGAAATTACAGAAATATATGCTGTGCGACGCGTGCATATCAAGCTCAAGTAATATCAAGTAGCTTGATATCAAGCCAAGCAATAAATATCTAAAATCAAATCAAGTCAAGTTTAGCTCAAGTATGTAATTTTTCACTAGCTTGATTTTAAAGTCGAGTAGTTTGTTACAATGTCAAGCTACTTGGCTTGATGAATCCCAATGTGATATAGAAGAATTTGATTATGGAGCGATAAGAGGATATTACTCACATTTATCTACTTTACGTTGAATATATTTCATGTCAAATTCAGTTTCATAAACGAAAACTGAATTATATAATATACGGCATTTTTTAATTACCAAATTTCATATATCCAATTTTTTTCGTTTTTAATAGTTTTCAGGGATCGAATTTTTCAATTACTATGAAAGATAATGAATGGCCTACCGGTAAAATTCGGCGTACTAATTGAAATTTCAAAAATTCCCATATTCCTTCAGAACGAATTTTTCTTATATCTGAAAAAGTTATTAATGATCGTGCATAACTCAAAAATCTTATATGGAAAAATTCTTCTCTTTGTTGGTAGAAAATTAATTTAACATCACCGCGGTTGTTGGTGCAGAAATTAAATTCCATTCACTAATTTTCAGTAGTTGGAAGGCACTAATTTCATCTTCTGTATTCAATTCGACGAACGAATATTTGGACAAGTCATTTTAAGCGAACGAAGAAGGGCGTCCTCGAAAAAGAGCATATTTTAATGAAATTTTGCTGCCCTCTTGGCTGCTCCCTACAGGATCTCTCCCCTAATGGACCTTGCATGTTGAAGATCCTTGTTTGTGCTTGGCGATATGAAAAGTGCCTCCTTTTCGATTCAGCGCGAGAAAGGACAAGTCGGATCGTCACACATGAAAAGAAGTATTAGCGTAACAGTGGCGCGTTTGCCATAGAAGCTAGGGAAACAGTCTTCGGTTACGAATAGGGATTCATCAAGCCATGTACCTTGACATTTTAACCAACTACGTGAAAAATTACATACTTGAGCTTGACTTGACTTGATTTTAGATATTTATTGCTTGACTTGATATCAAGCTACTTGATATTACTTAAGCTTGATTTTGCACGCGTCGCACGGCATATATTTCTGCAATATCGTGCGCGCTTAGACTGAATAAGGGGATTCCTCGAGCGCCGAGAGACTTAAGCATTCGACAATGTGACTTCATTAGAAGTTTTCTCACATTTTTATGAAATCTGTTGGTAGATTTTGGTAGTTTCAGAAATATCTTTCCAAACTTGATATAATTGGCCAAATATTTTCTATCAACGCCAGCATCTTCAGCTCCTGTCAAAGGACAATTTTCCAGATCGTTAATAGAAAATCTTTGGCCATTTGGGTCAAGTTTGATAATATATTTCTGAAACTACCAAAATCTACGACACATCTATAAGATGCCTCATGTGTCTTAGATCCTTGATGGAAAATTATGAGATCAAATGAAGCCTGGAGGTTTCTCAATATTAAGAAACTATATTTTTTTGTTATTCTTTATTTGTTATAATTTATAGTGATTTAATTTATGTTTCTATTTCAAAAAAGTTGATATTTTCGATTCATTTATACAATAAGTTCAATAAATAGAAATGCTTTTCGCAAGGTTCCTTCTCATTCCATCATTGTTTCATTTATGTGACACTACACAATAAAACTGCTAAAAATCAAGTAGCTTGATATGTACTTGATAAATAAATACTTGACTCGACTTGAGATTGAAGAACTACTACTTGACTTGACCTTGACTTGAAATAATGTCAAGATCATGCCAAGTAGCTCTATACTAAATCGAAGATTCAAATATTATTATCTCAAAAGAAAAAACCATTATCGTAAGTAATTGCACAAGTGCATCAAAATTACCGATAATTTTGCATGACAGCGTGTTGTCATAAAAACTGCATGAGTTCATTTTCATTTTCTCCAAGAATGAAAATGACCGAATGCAGTTTTTCAAAGAAAACACGCTGGAATGCGAAATTATCCGGTCATTTTGATGCACGAGTGTAATTCGGGGGAATATTTCCCGAATAAATTGTTACATCATTTGTCAAACTGATGTAGAATGGAATTGCCATAGATTCGAACTGTGTAAGATGCAAAAAAAACTATGCATTTATGAACAGAACAATTATCGCAGTGCTGTTTCGCTTCCTACGATGCAATTATCGCTGTAATTTTCGATAATTGTTCTCCATATACATAGAATTTTTGACAGGAGGGAAATATTCATTAATATCATAAGCATTATAAAAAGTCGTCTATTTTTTTTGACTTCTTATTTCATTGTCCATTCTGATTGTAGTAGCAAAATTCAAGTTGATCAGCTAAAATTTGCTGATTTACTAACGAAAAAATTGTAAGCTGCTCAAAAAAAAAAATGATAGACATAGGCAAACGTGAGCTAAATATCTCTTCCGCTTTATTTTGAATTCGTTAGCTGAACAAATGCTCAAGAAATTCAGTATATATGAATGATTCTGTCGCAAAATATGTGCATCAGCTTCTCTACATCTCAAAGTCTAGACACGCCACTGATATATAGCTCATAAAGTCGGAGATTCGGGCCAAACACCTAGTCCTTTAGGTATGTTCCTTCTACTTTATTAGTCAACGCACCCTGGAACAGTCTGCAAAAAAACGTTGTGCTATCGAATTTTTTAGGCGCATCTCTCCCCCATATACGGTTAAATGTCAATCACGATATTGACATTCGACTACCTCTTGACTTGCGTGGTGAACACTTCACGTCTGACTTGTCTAAACAGAATTTTCTTTTCGATCTCGTCATCCAATATAACGCCTATATTGAACAAACAGAAAAAAAATAACGTTTTCGGAAACGAATTACAAGAGATGGATAGGAGTTTTTTAGAAACTTGTTACCTGGTTCACATTGTATATTGCTATGAAAAGAGATTTGACTGTTAGGGATATAGGCATCAAGTCTGTTTTTGAAGGGTATATTTTTTCAAACGGGAAGTTATAAAGCAACCGCCACTCTTGAACTAGCAGTAAAAAATATTTTATCCGCGATGAAAATCAATCTTTCATTATGACAGCCAAAATATCTCGCACCCTTATTGATCCACCCTTGAGTGAAAGAAAAGAAGCACATATTTAAAATATCATCCTCATGAAGTAGAATAACGATTTCCCAAAAAAGTTGTCGTCACTTAAAACGTTTGCTGGGGCTACATTGCTACTTTCACGAAAAATATTGTATTGTTTGTTCAACTGTGATCTGTGTCTATTTCTATCGATCTGGTGCTTGATTTATAACGATAGATTCCGCTGGAAGACCACCCTAATTCGAATTGATTACACGTTCCCAGTATCGAATTGACTCGGTAAAAGCAGAAATAGAATTAATTTCTTCGGCAGTAAACAGGAGCTGTCGGTCCACTCAAGATCTGACCTATTCGGAATTCGTTGTTATTCCAAGACTGGTCGTTAATTTTTATTATCGAAGAGACCATCCCCCAGATTTATATATGTCCACGAGAAGGGTTTTCCGGAAAAGATTTCCCGATTCGATTGTACGAAAGGACTTTTCAGCTTCTTATCTCACCCAGTTTTCCTCCAAGTTTCAGTGTTTTGTCTATGCGGTTGGACAGGACATTATCCTTTTGTCGTGATGCGAACAGGAAAGGAATTGAGACCAGTATCATCGTGAAATTTATCATGCCGTTATGATTATACACTCTTATAACAAACTAGCTGAAGCCCGCGGTTTACCGCGCTCTGGAAAACTGCATGGATGGACAAAACCAAAATGAAAAATAAACCCGATATGGGTAGCAGTGATTATATAGTTACTATATGTTCAGAAGATACGAAAAAAATATAATTCTATGAAATTATATGATGAAATAGGAGAGATGAGAAGAAGGTAGTTGAATCAAAACGTTCCCTGTCTAGATACGTAATGAGAATCGGAAAGCGTAGCTCAGTATTTATACACTTACCAACGGACACGCCACACCCACTTCATCCGTAGACAATGGTAATAGTAATGTCTTCATTTCACATTATCTCTGACAGTATGCGTCCAAATGAAAAACTTTGAGAGACAAAGTTTATCTTCATGAAATTACCTTTACGATGATATAAGTTTCATTCGTAAGAATTCAAACGCTTGCCCAATAATCATGCTAGAATAGTTATTTATAATACAAGTGCAGAAGGTATTGATATTCTTCCACGAGTTCAAAATTCAAAAACGAGCCACGAAGTGGCGAGTTTTAGAATGAACGAGTGGTAGAATGAGCCTTCTGTACGAGTATTATACATTATTTTCTCTGATTCATTGCATTTTCATTGAAATTAATGGAATATTCCCATAAATATAATTTAGTGATTTTTGCATTGAAAAATGTTGGTTGGCAGAACTGATTTCTTTAAGGCAAATTGATGAATTGACAGATAAAGCCGTGGCGGAAAGTTCGGAGTACCAACACAGAATAATAAAATATAACCATGAAAACTGTGCGTTTCTGATATATTCTCGCACGATTTTGTTCTACAAGATGTGGAAGAATGAACGGAATAACCACAGAATTAGAGAAAATCATATTTTAATTGTCTATATTATTATCACACAAAATTCCAAATTGTGACTTATTTATACAAGATAGATATATGGTGTCACGGGCTTTTTTCAGATCTATTCAAAACAATCATTCATTTTACCGACTTATTCCAGTTAAACTCACATAAGTCCCGGTCCCATGGGAATATCGGGATAAAACTTGGCGATAGTGTACCTTTCGACAGGTGGAAGAATTTTTGAAATTCAATAGCTATTGAGCCTATTCACAACAAGCATATCAACAAACTTACAAAGTTACCACTTTATAATATTAGTATAGATAACCTAATTTTACTTCATTGGAAGTATCGTTACATCAAAATCTAATCTTGAAATGATACCACGAAAAGAAAAATAAGCATTCAATACAGTCTAACTATCAACACTTCTTTATAAACTTCATCCAAACCCTAATGAATCAAGCAGAATCACTTTAGATTTTTCAATAAGTAATAAATTATCCAAAAAAGAATCCAAAATTCAAAAGCAGTTCTGCTAACTTTATATATAATATGTATCCCATTTGTTACCTTTCGGTGTATGGGAGTTCTGCTAGCTTTACTGGGGTTATTTTCAGTTGTGAAGCATGGACGTTGAGAACATATTAGAGAGAACGACTGGTAACAGAATAGTAGTTATTTCCATTATTTCAAATACCTGATGAATTTAGGTTAACTTTATTATTATAGGGTACAATACCTTGCAGAGAAGCTAAGGCGCTTTATTCAGAACATGTTCACGTTGATAACGAATCAACGCAAACAATATATGAATGTATATACATACATACCGAACATGACGTCCAATATAGATGTATATAGCAAAGGGCAGATCATAGTAGTGTTTGAGGTTATAAAATACGTATTTGATAATTGGTACGGAACATATGTACATGTAATGGTATTACGTTGATGCAGAGTCCAATTAGTTTCGAAGGTGGCCAGCTTATTAGTGAGTTTAATTAATCCTACTGTAAAAAGTCCAATTGTTTCAAATCGCAAGAGCGAGGCGTTATATTGTTTATAGCAAACCGATATATGACACGAATATTCGTATTGTATCGCATGAGTATTTCGCGAGTGGTGTAGCAATTAGTTCTGTCCTGCTGAAGCCATTTGTCCAAAAAGATTTATTCCAAGTGAGATACAAAAAACTGGCGTTCATCTTTAGATGATAACGTTCGCCATATAGTTTTCATTTTCCTTGTTTTTGAATATAATTTATAATTTTAAAACGTATAAATGTGATTGTAATCAGTTCTACTCAAAGGTGAAAAGGATTTTTTTTATATAACAGACCAATTGAAAAGTCCCCAGTCTACCATAGTAAAACACATTTTTTTTGGAAAAATTTTATTATTGAACATAGTTGACTTCGAGGGCAATACAGCGATTATAGCGATCTTCCAACTTTTCCATAACAGTTTTGTAGTACGATTTGGCTGTCGCTTCCAAATAGACCTCAGTTTCGGCGATTACTTCTTCATTGGTGCTAAATTTCTTTGCAACGAGCTTTCTTTTGGGATCTGAGAACAGGAAAAAGTCGCTGGGGGCAGATCTTGCGAATACGGTGGATGCAGAAACAATTCGAAGACCAATTCATGAAATTTTGCCATTGTTTTCATTGATTTCTGACACGGCGCATTGTCTTGATGAAACAGCATCTTTTTTTCTTCAAATGGGCCCTTATTTAACGATTTCATTCTTCAAACGGTCCAATAACCCTATATAATAATCGCTGTTGATGGTCTGGCCCTTTTGAAGGTAATCAATGAATATTATACTTTGCGCATCCCAGAATACTGATGCCATAACCTTGTCAGCTGACTGTTGTTTTTCCTGGCTTTGGATTTGGTTCATCGTGTGCAGTCCACTCAGCTGACTGTCGTTTGGACTCCGGGGTGAAATTATGGAGCCATGTTTCATCCATTGTCACATATCGATGCAAAAATTCGGGTTTGTTGCACTTAAACAGCTTCAAACACTGCTCAGAATAATTAACACTTTGTTGCTTTTGGTCGATTGTGAGCTCGCGAGGCACCCATTTTGCACACAGCTCTCTAATGCACAGATATTCGTGAATGATATGATGTAAAGGTTCAGATGATATCTTCACAATGTCTGCTATCTCGATCTACTTCACTTTACGGTCATTCAAAATTATTTTGTGAATTTTTTGATTTTTTCGTCGGTGACAGACTTTTTTGGGCGTCCACTGCGTTCGCCGTCTGCGGTGCTCATTTCAACACGTTTAAACTTAGCATACCAATCAATGATGATTGATTTTCCTGGTGCAGACCCCGGAAACTCTTCATCAAGCCAAGATTTTGCTTCAAATGTATTTTTTTGCTTCAAAAAGCAATATTTTATTAGCACACGAAATTCGTTTCTTTTTCATATTATTTCAAATAACAAAACTAGTTACACCTACAACGCATAACTACATCTCACAAACTAATTGTCGGACTGCTGTCAAATGTTGACACGTATCGCTTGAAGGTTGGTACCAACTAAAACTCATATGGATTTAAAACTAGCACCGCCATCTGTGTATCAGACCGGGAACTTTTCAATTGGCCTAATATGTTGCGTGAGTTGAAATATTCATAGAATGAAAAAAATTGAGGTGTACTTCTCCATGCGATTTGAACATTTTCTTTTGTCAACGGTAGACGGCAATTCTGTTCCTCAACAGCGTATATTATGTTAATGGATTTCCCAGTTTTCTATATGCAAACAATCACTTATACACAAACCCGAAGCACGAGGAAAAAAAAGGCAGAGCAGACTGGAGGAAATATATTTTCCCGCGTTTCTCCTGTATTTCCCAAGGATTACCATTGACGAAATATCGATTTAGTGCATGAGATTTCGCTCACGTATTCCAACAAACTTACGGTACCCATTGTAAATGTGTGTCTCCCATTTTACGAACAAGACTATTATTGAATCATTCCGATTTGAGAACTAGCAGCGAAACAATTCGAATTGCTTTTATGCAAGACGGTTCGAAGTTTGGAAAAGAATTTATATTTAGTCGTCAAAGCTGCTAATAAAAATATTTCCACGTCTTTCATCCATTTCCATAATTTCGATTGTTTTTCATTAGGAAAATTCTTCAGTTCGGGAAGAATGCGACAAACGAATACCATGAATTAAGGTCATCATGGAGGACCCCTATCAAGAGGTTTCAATCTCCTGAGTGCCTTCGTTTGGGATATACAGGGTGATGTTCATCTTATGAGTGAAATTTCACTGTTAAATAACTCTTTAACTTTAAGTCGGCACCAGGAAAATCAACCATCATTGATTGGTATGCTAAGTTTAAACGTGTTGAAATGAGCACCGAAGACGGCGAACGCAGTGGACGCCCAAAAAAGGCTGTCACCGACGAAAAAATCAAAAAAATTCACAAAATAATTTTGAATGACCGTAAAGTGAACTAGATCGAGATAGCAGACATTGTGAAGATATCATCTGAACGTGTACATCATATCATTCACGAATATTTGTGCATGAGAAAGCTGTGTGCAAAATGGGTGTCGCGCTAGCTCACAATCGATCAAAAGCAACAACGTGTCAATGATTCTGAGCAGTGTTTGAAACTGTTTACGTGCAATAAACCTGAATTTTTGCTTCGATATGTGGCAATGGATGAAACATGGCTCCATCATTTCACTGCGGAGTCCAATCGACAGTCAGCTGAGTGGACTGCACTCGATGAACCGAATCCAAAGCGAGGAAAAACACAACAGGCAGCTGGCAAGGTTATGGCATGAGTATTCTGGGATGCGCGAGGTATAATATTCATTGATTACCTCCAGAAGGGCCAGACCATCAACAGCGATTATTATATAGCGTTATTGGATCGTTTAAAGGATGAAATCCTTAAAAAACGGCCCCATTTGAAGAAAAAACGGTGCTGTTTCATCAAGACAATGCGCCGTGTCACAAATCAATGAAAACAAAGGCAGAATTGCATGAATTGGGCTTCGAATTGCTTTTGCATCCACCGTATTCGTCAGATCTGGCCTCCAGCGACTTTTTCCTGTTGTCACACCTCAAAAAAATGCTCGCTAGAATGAAATTTAGCGCCATTGGAGAAGTAATCGCCGAAACTGAGGCCTATTTTGAAGCGAAAGACAAATCGTACCACAAAAATGGTATCGAAAAGTTGAAATATCTATGTTGAATAATAAAATCGAATTTAGCCAAAAAAATGTGTTTTACTATGTTAGACCGGGGACTTTTCAATTGGACTGTTAGCTGTCGAAATCTATGAACATCCATATTCTGCATTTTCAGAAGAATCGAAGTTGGTCGAAGCGGTACACAAGTTTCCCTCTAATGCTGTTATATTGAAAGATGCGGAAAGATATGCCCCGCACGAAATTGAAATTTAATTTATTTTCATTTGAAGTCGAAACTAACACGATTTCGCCAGCAAGTTTCAGGAAAATATTGAATAGAAGCTGATTGCGTCACCTCATAATGATATGTCCTATCGATTCCCTCCCCAACATTCATGTTTGAAAGAACTGGATTCCCAAATCTCAAACTGAAACGAATTTATCGGATTGCTAGGTGTCCAGATAATATTTCTATCGAGCCATTTTCGAGAAAATCGCTTCACGGGATATAATAATTTTATTATATTATTATATTTTCAGGTGTATTTCTTAAGATATTTAAACCAAAGCCACACTTTTTAATTAAACTCGTCACTTTTCAATTACGCGTATATTTCACCGTAACTTTGAAGTCGTAACTGTTATTAAGATTTAATAATCTGAAAATCCTTTATTTTTTCAATAAAATAGCAATTTCACGTTCCGTGCATAATTTCCAGATTATCACATCATCAGAACCATAGATAATTGAAGAAGTAAATCAGAAAATAAAAATCCAATATTTTTGTGATTACGAATTCGATCTGGTTGAAATTGTACGTGTATATTAAATATAACAATTTCAAGCCTATTGCTGATTTTCGTGCTGATAGCGTCTTCACAATCATAAATAATTCAATAAAAATATCGAAGAAAAAACGAAGAGGTTTATAGTTATGAGCCCTCAAAGGATGCAATTGGCGCTTAAATACACGAGCGTTCAAAATCTTCTGACTTCACGTCAGTTCTTCCTCCATTTTTCAGGCTCACCCTAGAGAAAATATTCTCAAAAATGTACGTAATGTGAATAGAGGAATGAAAGGTCTTTAAAATGATGTATCACATGTTTGTTTGGAAAAACAATCGGAAGACGACACCACACCTACACCTAGGGATTCACGGCTTGACTTGATATTCAAGCTAGTTGACTTGGGCTTGACTTTAAATCAACTCAAGTCAAGTAGTAGTTTCTCAATGTCAAGTTGAGCATTCATTTATCAAGTACTGATTCATGGCTTGATTTGATATTCAAGCTACTTGACTTGATATTCAAGCTAGTTGACTTGGGCTTGACTTGAAATCAACTCAAGTTCAAGTCAAGTAGATGTTTTTCAATGTCAAGTTAAGTATTCATTTATCAAGTACTGATTCACGAATTGAT
The DNA here is from genome assembly GCF_914767665.1 of Harmonia axyridis. Taxonomy (NCBI): domain Eukaryota; kingdom Metazoa; phylum Arthropoda; class Insecta; order Coleoptera; family Coccinellidae; genus Harmonia; species Harmonia axyridis. Next base: position 9,133,208 of record NC_059508.1, read on the forward strand.
TTGATATTCAAGCTACTTGACTTGATATTCAAACTAGTTGACTTGGGCTTGACTTGAAATCAAGTCAAGTAGTAGTTTTTCAATGTCAAGTCAAGTATTTATTTATATATTCACCAGGTACTTGACTTGACATCGAAAAACTATTATTTGACTTGAACTTGAATTGATTTCAAGTCAAGCCCAAGTCAAGTAGCTTGAATATCAAATCAAGCCGTCAATACCTAGGTGTAGGTGTGGTGTCGTCATCAATTGTTTTTCTAAACAAACATATATATCTCATTTGAAAGACCTCTCATTCCTTTATTCACATCGCGTACATTTTGGAAAATATTTTCTATAGGGTGAGCCAGAAAAATGGAGGAAGAATTCAAGCTGTGAATCCCTACCTACACCAAACGAAATAATCACTGTCGTTTGTGTCAAAATTGAAATCGATTTTTCTCGGAACTGAATGCATTTAAAGAATAAATATTACGTTCCTACCTTTAAGTGCTGACTGTACGGAATTTATACGTAGGCCAATATTGAATCTGTCTAATGGGGTCTGCAGGGTGAGATCGCCAAGACGTAGACGTGCTAGTTTAGAATGGATGGTATGATCGGATTCATAATGAATAGAGCCTGAGGTTTCCTGAATAAGGAACGTCGGTGGTGGTATAACTATAACCCTAGAATTACTGAGTGTGCCAGCAAGATTCCGGTTTTCATTAAACCATTTCTCGATACGGTCGATTTCGTCTAACTTACTAAATGCCATCTCTGCATTTGCCGTCTAATCTTACCAGTTAGTGGCTCGTCAAATCCACGGGCCTACGTTTTGTCTCCATTTGATAAATGCGGCATCAAAAACCAAATGAATATGGATGAGAGACGTCCTACCATTGAATTTGCGTATTTACGTAATGGCCGAAATGATTCCAGTTACAATTTCGGCGATATTTACTTAAAACCCTTTAAATGACTCCCTCTGTCTTGATGTGAAAGCAAGTGGAGGGGAAACCGATAGCGGATCCTGCATTCGGGATGTTATTCTGGACCACCGCAAGCGGGAATTCACGGGAATAGAATTTTGGGATAATTGTTACTCTTTTCAGAAGTTCATTTCACCAATGTTCGCAGTAACCGCAAGTTTTGAAAATTCAATAGAGAAGAAGGGTTTTGCCAAATATCTAGAAATAATCTCAGAGTTGAACAGTTGATACAGTCATCAGTGCTGTGTAAAAATGACACGAATGACTCGTTCCGTCTGTGATGATCTTTAATTTTGATCTTTTGTCCTGACCTTGATCAAAGCTTCTCAAAGAGAACATGCTATCTGACGGCGTCCTTGGATTCTGAGCACAACCTGAACATGCTATTAACTCTGACGACGTCCTTGGGATTCTCAGCACAACCTGAACATGCTATTAACCTTGACGAAGCTCTAGAGATTCTTGGCACAATCTGAACATGCTATTAACTCTGACGACTGCCTTGGGATTCTTGGCACAACATTAACATACTATTAACTCTGACGACTTCCATGGGATTCTCAGCACAACCTGAACATGCTATTAACCTTGACGAAGCTCTACAGATTCTTGGCACAATCTGAACATGCTGTTAACTCTCACGACTTCCTTGGGATTCTTGGCACAACATTAACATGCTATTAACTCTGACGACGTCCTTGGGACTCTCAGCACAACCTGAACATGCTATTAACCCTCACGAAGCTCTAGGTATTCTTGGCACAACCTGAACATGCTATTAACTCTGACGACGTCCTTGAGATTTTTAGCATAACCTGAATATGCTATTAACCTTGACGAAGCTCTAGGGATTCTTGGCACAATCTAAACATGCTATTAACTCTGACGACTTCCTTGGGATTCTTGGCACAACATTAACATGCTATTAACTCTAACGACGTTCTTGGGATTCTCAGCACAACCTGAACATGCTATTAACCCTCACGAAGCTCTAGGTATTCTTGGCACAACCTGAACATGCTATTAATTCTGACGACGTCCTTGAGATTTTTAGCATAACCTGAATATGCTATTAACCCTGACGATGCTCTTGGGATTCTTGGCACAACCTGAACATGCTATTAACTCTGACGACGTCCTCGGGATTATTGGCACAACATGAACATGTTATTGACTCTGACATAATCCTTGGGATTCTTGGCACAATCTGAAGATGCTATTAACTCTGACGACGTCCTTGGAATTCTTGACATAACCTTAGCATGCTATGAACTCTGATGACGTCCTTGGGATTCTTTGCACAACCTAAACATGGTATTAACTCTGACAACGTTCTTGGGATTCTTGACACAACCTAAAGATTGTCTGCTGCAGGTTTGTTTAGAGTTGCTCTTTTCAGGCTGGCCAAATTTAGACATTTGCATATGTTTTTTTTTCTATGATCCACAAAGCCTGTAATTCTGTTGACAAGCTCAAGTTCTGCACTAATTCCACAGAAAGGTTCACGTCCAGGAGGGGATGTGCTTTTGGCACATATATCTAATTGAGAGCAGTGATCTATGGTTAACCGCCGCTTTAAGGTTTCTTTTGAGGCATTCCCAAGCATGCATAAAACCGAAAGAGAAACATTCCAAAAAGTTTCTTTCAAACTATGATACTGCGACATCTCAGAAATATCTGAATCTTGGCTAGAATATACTACACTTCCCACTAGATTCCTTACAGGGCATTACCGCCTCAGGAAGCAAAATGAAGAGTACAGATTCTGCGGGGAATAGGAAGACACTCAGAACCACCTGCAAAAAATTCTTAGAGCAAGACTTGTAGAAGTGAGGAAGTAACTTCCATGAAGCCATCACAGATATTAGAATCCATTAGAACTCTGGAACTGAAGGGCGAGCTGTATACTACGACGACTAATGGCCAGAACAGCTCTGATGGAGGGCACAATAGAGCATAACGCATAACACATCTAGAGTTTCTGCCTGTAGAGCAAAATGTTTATAACCGTAGCGCATGAATACCCGTTATTAAGGATTATTTGAGGTCCAGTTGATTCATGAAATCCACAGCACTTCGACGGTCATGAAAGATAGTTGCAAAGGGTGTTCCGAAATAAAATATAGTTACATTAGATCCGAGAACTCAGTCATTGGGTGACTCTAGGGCATAATATAAATGTTTTTAAATACCGATGATGCTGAAGTAATGAACGAAATGATCTTTTAGTTCCAGAAGTAACATCAACAACATTATGATTTTTGAGGCATTAGTTTCTTTTTAGACTTGAGAAGAACAATATATTTTATTTTCGATTCAGTTTCCATAGAAATATTGCTGTACAACAAAACAAAATCACGAATGATTCCGCCTTGAAGAATCTCGTGAAGTTCTATACCTCTATCCACTAATAAGGTTCGATACTATCTCGACATTTTCCATTTCAACAATTCCTCGATATTATTCTACGTTTTATCAGCCAAAAGCGGAAGAAATCCTCCACCCAATCAATCTAAAACTGTCGAGCGTTACGAAACAGATAATACCTGAACATCTTTTTACTATCTTCCTTTCGATTCTCCACTTCCTGGCTTCATGAACTGCTACTCGAGAGATTTCGATATTGAATCATCCCTCACAGTTGATTTTTCCCGCTATAGAGTTTAGAGTTCCGGCAAACACAGTGCTGGAACTCTTTTGTACGGCACGTTTTAGATTCAGAATCGAAAATAGGGTTTAAAAAAAATGAGAAAATTTCTGGCGTTTACTCAAGAAGTTTTCATGCGACTGTTGCATCCTTGGAGGCCACATAACTGTAAAAAGTAGCTTTATTCTAAAAAACGCTTTCTCCCATCTTTCGGGCAGCTTACGAATCCCGCGTTGAAAAAAAATGGTCATCTATGAAGCGATCCACGAATCGATCCAATTTTCTACTGCTGGTCAGCCAGACCGTGTGCCATTGATCGAAACAGGTTCGAGGGAACAACGTCTGAAGAATACGGCGGGTGAGGTAGAACTTCCCATTTCAACGTTTCCAAGTATGTCTCGACCACTTTTGCAATATCAGGTCGAGCATTGTCATGCTGTGAAAACACGTAATCATGTCTCTCGTTGTATTGTTGGCGTTTGTCTTTCAATTCTCGGCTCAAACGCATTAATTGCGTTCGATAATCACCTGTGATTGTTTCAGTCGGTTTCCACAACTCATAATACACTATGCCGAGCTGGTCCCACCAAATACTGAACATGACCTTGGAAGCGTGAATATTCGGTTTGGCCGTCGACGTGGAAGCATTTCCCTGATATCCCCATGATTTTCTGTGCTTGGGATTATCGTAATGAACCTATTTTTCGTTTCCAGTCTGTGATGTAGAAATCCCTTCCATCTTTGCTTTGCAAGCAAACAACATCTCCCAGCTTCAAGTCGTACGACACCCTGAATCATTCCCATGACTTTCAGGCGTTTTGAAAAGGATTTTTGCGACACTACTAATGATCCTGCCAATCCTTGTTGCGTTTGACATAAGTCTTGATCAAGTATTGCCTCCAATTCTTCATCTTCGAAAACCTTCTCTATTCTACCGCCATGCTGGTCTTCCGATGTCAAAATCACCGTTCTTGAAGTTTTGAAACCACTCTCGGCAAGTTCTTTCACTAATAGTGGCCTCACCGTAGATACATGAGAGCAGTCGATGAGCCTCAGCCGCAGAAAAGAGGGTTTTTGCAGAGACAGATAAAATATGCCAATATTCTATTATCCTTTGAGCCAGAACGGTTCATCGAACAAAAAAACTCAAGGAAATAAATTCGTAGAAATTATAGAAGACTAAAAGCTTATAACAATAAGATTGATTGACTGAAAATAACGTCTTTTAGCGTTCAGTAGATAATAGTTGATAAAATCTGAACAATGAGAGCGTCATAAGTGACAGCTTCCCAGATAGCAGTCTATTCAAAATGAAACGTCTTATATCTTATGTATATCTCCTGAAAAATCGAAATATTTTTGATGAAATTGAAATATCTTAATTTTTTTCCTGTGGGTTATTCCACTTGGATGACGATGCGAAGAAGGAATGAACCAAGCGACAATCCAAATCGATTTCGGCCTCACTTTTCCCCCAAGTATTTTGCTAACTTCATGGATTTCTGAAGGGGATAAAAAAATATTTGGGGACACAGAGGCCGTTTTAGAATCTGTTGACACACCTCTTTGAATGCGAATGAAATTCGGTATTTGATGAACTCTCGGCCCTCTTTAGATCCAACCGAGAGAATTTATCGTTAGGAATGTACCCCTTTCGCCTCGATCGTTTCGAATAGATTATCATTTTCTTTCTGGACGAAACTGAGTCGTCCGGAAAGTTCAGGACGTTTTAATTTAATGTGTGAGACCCTTTATGTTATTACTGAGCCTTATCTGGGGGACCTCCTTTCTTTTGACGTTGCCGTCGCGTTGAATAGGGAAGCAAATTGGAACAGAAATCGAGACAGCTGGCGTTCAACTTGGGTCGAGTGGTTGCCTACTGAACTCGAAAACGATGAAAGCTCTTTCCCGCATCATTTCCAATCTATTTTTCATTGATATCATGAATTTTGCGGATCGATGCCTCCTCCATAAAACAAAATGTTGGGAATAAGGTCCAGATCCCCCCCTGAAGGACCATATTCCACACATACAGGATCATACTATTAGTCATACCACTTTGCTTTGCCGTTTTGCAATGGATGGCTGTAGCGGTAAGTGGTAGTCGAAATAAATAGATCCTAGTGTCATACAATATGCTAAGGTATTTGTAAACATAACTCCATCATAATATTAGTCGATTTGTGTCTGCATCATGAAGCTATTCTCCATTAAACATGTCAGCTTACGAGCCAAATTCTCGTCATTTGCGGGAGGTTTTAATTTTTTGCTTTAATCTGAAGAAATCTGCGGCTGAAGCTCATCAAATGCTCTGAAATACATATGTTGCGACCACTATTAGCGAAAGAACATGTCGAAAGTGGTTTCAAAGCTTCAAGAACGGTGATTTTGACGTCGAAGACCAGCATGACGGTGAAAGAGAGAAGGTTTTCGAAGATGCAGTATTGAAGGCATTACTTGATCAAGACCCTTGTCAAATGCAACAAGAACTGGCAGGATCATTGGAAGTGGATCAGTAGAAGCCATTTCAAAACGTCTGAAAGTCATGGAAATGATTCAGAAATAAGGAAATTGGGTGCAGTACGAGTTGAAGCCGAGATATGTTGAACGTCGTTTGTTTGCTTGAGAACAGCTGCTTGCAAGGCTAAGATGGAAGGAATTTATGCATCGTATTGGACTGTAGACGAAAAATAGGTTCATTATGATAATCCCAAGCGCAGAAAATCATGGGGAGATGCCGGCCATGCTTCCAAGTCGACGGCCAAACCAAATATTCTCGGTTCCAGGGCCATACTCAGTATTTGGTGGTACCAGCTCGGCTCAGTGTATTATGAGTTGTTAAAACCGACTGAAACAATAACAAGCGATCGTGATCGAATGCAATTAATGCGTTTGAGCCGAACAATGATAGACGAACGGCCGCAATACAACTAGATACATGTATAACCAGTTTACCACATTGAAACTTCGAATTTTCGGATAATCCGAAGTGGGTATCCTATAATCCGAACGATGAAATGTTACGTATGATCCGAACAACCTGAACTCTGCAATCCGAACGGAAGAATGGAATCCAGCAGATTTGATTTATTTGCGTGATTTAGGAGAAGGACTAGATCAACTACTTGATTTAGTTAGATGATGCAGAAAGTTCAGAGTGAAAAATCCGAACGTGTTCGGATTATAGATATTCAATTCGATTTCTATAATCCGAATTATTGGATGAAATGAACGGGTCCTGCCAACTTTCAGTCTGGATTATCCATACATTAGTGTATTGACTGGACTAATAGTCGATATCACTCAGATCCATCAATGGTTGGTTTTGGATGAATCATTAGGCCCTCACAAAGTTAAAGGGTTCCGAATTAAATAATGCGTGGTTTGTGTAATCTGTAAGATTTATAATTACCGCCACTGAATGGCTGACATGAATGAGTAATGAGATGGAATAAGCGAAAACCACGGCAACTCTGGAGTGCTTTGTCCTTCCGGCGTGGCTGGCTGATCTATTGAATCGGCCGATATAATGAGCCGCATATTTGAAGGCCATTATCCGTAAATAGCCAAATTAACCCCGAGGCCCTGCCGCCGTTGCAGCCGAACACTCAAACCGATTCCTAATTTCGAAGGGGCAAGTTCAAAAAGTAAATTGCATCTCGGCTTCCTTCCCCTCACCAACTTATCCAGAAATTCCGGGGATCAGTTATAACTTTCCACGCGTTTAATACTGCAGTTCGAATAAAATTTCGGGGTGTGCTTCAGACTACTAGACGGATGGACTGTTGACAGAAAATGTCGATATCGGCAGAAAAATTCCAGATTAGAAATTGGTAATCGCAACATTCGCTTCTTCGCTTTATGGTAATCGCTTTGCTGGTCTAATTTCCAACGACAAAATCCGGCAAAAACCCCTAACGAGTTATTGATTATTGTTAAATATTAAGTGTAGTAAAAAGAAATCCAATATTTTTGCATGGAAAACAAGGCTTCAGTTACCAATGATCCAATTTAGTTCAAATATGCGCCGTTTTGTTCGATAACTTGTTGCCATTTTGAAGGTGAAATCATTATGCCCTTCTCGTCCCTATTGGCAAAAAAATTGGAAGAGACGATATTTACAAGCCTCTGTTGAAGCGAATTTTTCACCAGGAAAACTGTCCGCAAAGGCTAGAACAGATGGTGATCATTTGGTGCCAGGTTCCAAATATAAGGTAGTTGCATAATAACCTCTCAGCCAACCTCCCTGAGCTTCTGATGAATCACTATCGATGTGTGTTGCCTGACTTTGTCCTGATGGAACACAATTTCCTTCCTATAGGACAAAGCTGGCCGCTTCTGGGCGATTGCTTCCTTCAAATGGTTCAATTGTTATTGTTCAGTTCCGAATTAACAGTTGTGCCATAGGGGAACAGCTCATAGTGAATAATTTCCTGCCTATCCCACCAAACACACAGCAAAACCTTCCTGGCTGTTAATCCTAGCTTGCCAACGTTTCCGCCGGTTCACCGCCTTTCGACCATGTCCGTTTTTGCTTGACGTTGTCGTAAGTGATCCACTTTTCATCGCCAGTCACCCACCGCTTCAAAAATGGGTAGATTTTGTTTCGATTCAGCAGCGAACTGACCAACAACATTGGCGTGGCTGGCTGATTTGTTGAATCGGCCGATATAATGCGCAGCGTATTTGAAGGCCATTATCCGCAAATAGCCAAATTAACCCGGAGGCCCTGCTGCCGTTGCAGCCGAACACTCAAACCGATTCCTAATTTCGAAGGGGCAAGTTCAAAAAGTAAATTGCATCTCGGCTTCCTTCCCCTCACCAACTTATCCAGAAATTCCGGGGATCACTTATAACTTTCCACGCGTTTAATACTGCAGTTCGAATAAAATTTCGGGGAGTGCTTCAGACTACTCCACAGATCGACTATTGACAGAAAATGTCGATATCGGCGGAAAAATTCCAGATTAGAAATAAGTAATCGCAACATTCGCTTCTACGCTTTATAGTAATCACTTTTCGGGTCTAATTTCCAACGACAAAATCCGGCGAAAACCCCTAATGAGTTATTGATTATTGTTAAATATTGAGTGTAGTAAAGAGAAATCCATTATTTTGCATGAAAAACAAGGCTTCGATTACCAATGATCCGATTAAGTCCAATATGCGCCGTTTTGTTCGATAACTTGTTGCCATTTTGAAGGTTAAATCATTATGCCCTTCTCGTCCCTATTGGCAAAAAAATTGGAAGAGACGATATTTACAAGCCTCTGTTGAAGCGAATTTTTCACCAGGAAAACTGTCCGCAAAGGCTAGAACAGATGGTGATCATTTGGTGCCAGGTTCCAAATATAAGGTAGTTGCATAATAACCTCTCAGCCAACCTCCCTGAGCTTCTGATGAATCACTATCGATGTGTGTTGCCTGACTTTGTCCTGATGGAACACAATTTCCTTCCTATAGGACAAAGCTGGCCGCTTCTGGGCGATTGCTTCCTTCAAATGGTTCAATTGTTATTGTTCAGTTCCGAATTAACAGTTGTGCCATAGGGGAACAGCTCATAGTGAATAATTTCCTGCCTATCCCACCAAACACACAGCAAAACCTTCCTGGCTGTTAATCCTAGCTTGCCAACGTTTCCGCCGGTTCACCGCCTTTCGACCATGTCCGTTTTTGCTTGACGTTGTCGTAAGTGATCCACTTTTCATCGCCAGTCACCCACCGCTTCAAAAATGGGTAGATTTTGTTTCGATTCAGCAGCGAACTGACCAACAACATTGGCGTGGCTGGCTGATTTGTTGAATCGGCCGATATAATGCGCAGCGTATTTGAAGGCCATTATCCGCAAATAGCCAAATTAACCCGGAGGCCCTGCTGCCGTTGCAGCCGAACACTCAAACCGATTCCTAATTTCGAAGGGGCAAGTTCAAAAAGTAAATTGCATCTCGGCTTCCTTCCCCTCACCAACTTATCCAGAAATTCCGGGGATCACTTATAACTTTCCACGCGTTTAATACTGCAGTTCGAATAAAATTTCGGGGAGTGCTTCAGACTACTCCACAGATCGACTATTGACAGAAAATGTCGATATCGGCGGAAAAATTCCAGATTAGAAATAAGTAATCGCAACATTCGCTTCTACGCTTTATAGTAATCACTTTTCGGGTCTAATTTCCAACGACAAAATCCGGCGAAAACCCCTAATGAGTTATTGATTATTGTTAAATATTGAGTGTAGTAAAGAGAAATCCATTATTTTGCATGAAAAACAAGGCTTCGATTACCAATGATCCGATTAAGTCCAATATGCGCCGTTTTGTTCGATAACTTGTTGCCATTTTGAAGGTTAAATCATTATGCCCTTCTCGTCCCTATTGGCAAAAAATTGGAAAAGTCGATTCTCAAAAGCCTCTGTTGAAGCGAATTTTTCACCAGGAAAATTGTCCACCATGGACAAGAACATATGGTGGTCATTTAGTACCAGAATATAAGGTGGTTGCATAATAACCTCTCAACCAATCTCCCTGAGCTTCTGGTGAATCACTATCGATGTGTGTTGCCTGACTTTGTCCTGATGGAACACAATTTCCCTCCTATAGGTCAAAGCTGGCCGCTTCTGGGCGATTGCTTCCTTCAAATGGTTCAATTGTGACTGTTCAGTTCCGAATTAACAGTTGTGCTATAGAGGAGCAGCTCATAGTAAATAATTCCCTGCCTATCCCACCAAACACACAGCAAAACCTTCCTGGCTGTTAATCCTAGGTTGCCAACGTTTCCGCCGGCTCACCGCCTTTCGACCATGTCCGTTTTTGCTTGACGTTGTCGTAAGTGATCCACTTTTCATCATCAGTCACCAACCGCTTCAAAAATGGGTCGATTTTGTTGCGATTCAGCAGCGAACTCACCAACAACATTGGTGTGGATGGCTGATCTATTGAATAGGCCGATATAATGAGCCGCATATTTGAAGGCCATTATCCGCAAATAGCCAAATTAACCCGAAGGCCCTGCTGCCGTTGCAGCCGAACACTCAAACCGATTCCTAATTTCGAAGAGGCAAGTTCAAAAAGTAAATTGCATCTCGGCTTCCTTCCCCTCACCAACTTATCCAGAAATTCCAGGGATCACTTATAACTTTCCACGCGTTTAATACTGCAGTTCGAATAAAATTTCGGGGTGTGCTTCAGACTACTAGACGGATGGACTATTGACAGAAAATGTCGATATCGGCAGAAATATTCCAGATTAGAAATTGGTAATCGCAACATTCGCTTCTTCGCTTTATGGTAATCGCTTTGCGGGTCTAATTTCCAACGACAAAATCCGGCGAAAACCCCTAATGAGTTATTGATTATTGTTAAATATTAAGTGTAGTAAAAAGAAATCCAATATTTTTGCATGGAAAACAAGGCTTCAGTTACCAATGATCCAATTTAGTTCAAATATGCGCCGTTTTGTTCGATAACTTGTTGCCATTTTGAAGGTGAAATCATTATGCCCTTCTCGTCCCTATTGGCAAAAAAATTGGAAGAGACGATATTTACAAGCCTCTGTTGAAGCGAATTTTTCACCAGGAAAACTGTCCGCCAAGGCAAGAACAGATGGAGATCATTTGGTGCCAGGTTCCAAATATAAGGTAGTTGCATAATAACCTCTCAGCCAACCTCCCTGAGCTTCTGGTGAATCACTATCGATGTGTGTTGCCTGACTTTGTCCTGATGGGACACAATTTCCCTCCTATAGCCCAAAGCTGGCCGCTTCTGGGCGATTGCTTCCTTCAAATGGTTCAATTGTGACTGTTCAGTTCCGAATTAACAGTTGTGCCATAGGGGAACAGCTCATAGTAAATAATTCTCTGCCTATCCCACCAAACACACAGCAAAACCTTCTTGGCTGTTAATCCCAGCTTGCCAACGTTTCCGCCGTCTCACCGCCTTTCGACCATGTCCGTTTTTGCTTGACGTTGTCGTAAGTGATCCACTTTTCATCGCCAGTCACCAACCGCTTCAAAAATGGGTCGATTTTGTTGCGATTCAGCAGCGAACTGACCAACAACATTGGCATCATAATAAATAAGTCAGGTATATGTTGTATCCAAGTGTGAGTGGGTACATGAATGAACAAGCCCTCTGAAGCTGAAGAAGCCAAGTCAATAGTTTTCTCAATTTTTTTCCTTGTTGAATTTTCTTGGAAAAAAATATGAATCGAATCAAGTACTCTAACTGTCATTTTCTGCGTCTTCAGATTATTCTAGGAGGCCATTGTGATGTCTGGCACATTTCCACTCGCAAACAAAAACTTACACTTATCTCTTAGGGTCAATCGAAAACACCATGCTTGTTTTCGAAAAAGTTCGGAATCATCTTGGGAACCATTCTACAACGATACTTTTCTAACAACCGCAACTTTGTTTTCCACAGGTTTGTCGAAAATCATCGCTGACATTGATTATAATTCCCTTGGAAACCGACCTGGTAAATGTTGAGGTCTGCCATCAAACGGTGTTGTAAAACATAAGGATAGAACAACGTTCCTATCAAAAGTTCCAGAGTTCGTTCGGAGAAGTTAGTTTGAGGATACTTCTCAGAACACCGACTAATAATTTATTTGTGTTATTATTCTTTATAATGAATAAAATTATATTTCCGTCTGACAACGTTGGGAAATATTCATAATACAAAAATCTAAATATATTGTACACTTTGCTTCCGCCGTTTTGCAACAGGTGGCTGTAGAGGTAAGTGGTAGTCGAAATAAATAGATCGTAGATGTCATACAATAAGCTTAGGTATTTGTTAACATAACGCCATCGAAATATTAGTCGATTTGTGTCTGCATCATAATGTTACTCTCGATTAAACATGTCAGCTTACGAGACAAATTCTCGACATTTACGGGAGGCTTTAATTTTCTGCTTTAATATGAAGAAATCTGCGGATGAGGCTCAACGAACTTATGTCTTGACAACTTGTAAACGTTAAAATAGGTTCTTCCCCATCCGCCGTGATCTCCAGACGTTGCACCCTCGGACTATCACTTGTTTCGATCAATGGCCTGGTTGACCAGCACTTCCGGCCTTATGAAGAAGTAAAGAATTGGATCGATTCGTGGATCGCTTCAAAGGATGACCAGCTTTTTCAACGCGGGATTCGTACGCTGCCCGAAAGATGGGAGAAAGTAGTGGCCAGTCATGGACAATATTTTGAATCATAAATGATCACAAAGTTGTACGCCTATGTATAAAATTAGTGATAATTTGATTCGAATCTTTCAAGCGATGAGAGAGTAAAATAATTCAAATATATGTGCGATATATTTCACTTCAACCCAATTGTTCTCTGGACAATTTGGGGGAAGAATGGGTAACATTTGAAAGTTAACCCATAATTCACGAAAATTTCTGTACCAATAAAAAGTCACATTTCCGGATGCATTAAAGAATCTCTTTTGACGAGGGCTCATCTCCAAGAGAAACGATATTTTCCGGACTTCCAGGATCCTGGAAGCACACGATTGTGTTCCTGAATCGACGCATAAAGTGTTAAAATTCAGATTTATTGGATCGTTTTCGAGTTACTGGAGCATGCACCGGAGGAATCTTTCCCGCTGAAGTTGAAACATTTCTCGAGGAGAATGTATGCCGAAGTAACTAGATAAAAACTCGCGAACTTGAGAGAGAGAAAGAGAGAGATCGGGGCCTCTGGTTTTTGGCCGTAGCCAATTCCTGCATCTGCCCGATAAATGAAGGCCCCTCTCGAACAAATCAATCATTCGTGTCGGCACTGGGCCTGGCATCCATTTGCCGGGCCAGCAAGGTGAATGATAAAACTTCATCTGATATGCAGCTTCGATTAGAAGATTACCCCTCCGTCAGTTCTTTTTTTACATATCGCAATTTTCAAGCCTCTTCTGTCATTGCGAGAACATTTTTTGGTAGCGAAAAATATAGGAAAGTGATCACAACAACTTCGTCTAATAATAATAATAATAAACAATCCCTATTTTGAGGAAACTCTCAACAATCAAGCGTTTAAACAAAATATTGTCAGCACAAAAGAAATAACAACAATTTTAAATTTACTCACAAGTTGGGAATTGACAATGGACTAGTTTTCATTGTTTTGTTAAGGATTAATTCTAAAAATTTAAGTAAAATGAAACAAAAATGTGGCAGAATCATTGAAATATCTCTAGAAATGAAAAAGTTATGGGACTTTGAAGTTGCGCTTGGAAGAATAATTTCATAGTACGTGTAAGTGGCGTGACGTCACACACTAGACGACTGGTATTCGCAGAGTGCTTACCAATTCATTGGTGTACAATCACTTGTGCCGTTCGTGTCGTGTTTTGTTCGTTACACGATGGCTGAAATAACTTACTATATACATACATGTATAAATTACTTTTTTCTCTTTTTACTTTTTACTCCTCACATAAATATGTTTTGCCATTGATAGACTTCAACAACCAGTACTCAACTACAAACTGTTTATGAAACGTTTTTTAAATAAATCATCGTTATAAGTTGAACCATGATGAAGCAAACTCAAAAGTAGATACTTACTTGAAAAGTTAAACTCCTTTTATTTCAGCACTGACATAAGATGGATTTGAAGAAAAAAACTCCATCACTGCGAATATATCTATTTTAGGCAAATTGTCACTTTGTCCTTTCACGAAGCCTTCTTCCATTATGGTGACATTAAAACAAAACTCGAGTTAAAACTACACTGTACAACTACAAACGGCGCGAGAGCCTTGGCGCGGCTAAGTATTTAAACCTAATTTATGGTGTAGCGATCACAGGCAAGTGCCGTGACGTCACAGACCAAAGACGTTCCGCGCTAAAATACGTAAATTTAAAAAATCTATTTCTCAGTCATTTATTGATGGATTTTCAAAATTTTTTCACTGATTTATCAGTTTTGCTCTATATTTTAATTCTATCGTGTCAAATATAGTATTATCAACATCACTAAACTAGTCCATTGAGATAACTATTAACATCATAAGGTTCTAGATTCAATAAGATTTTGTAAACTGATTTTTTGAATTGTTTGAGGTTGTTTATTGTCTTTATAGAATTCGGGATTTAGTTATAAAATTAAGACATCTGTAGAAAGGACCCTTTTCCTATGTATGGGATATGTATATTCCAATGATCTTGCTGGATAAATATTTTTTTGTTTGAAGTTTTCGAAAATATCCCTAATTTTGGAAAAGAACATCAATATTTCTTGAAAATATACTGCAAAGACCGTTAGAATTCCGGAACTTTCAAATTGACCTCTGCAAATCTGCCTATTCATTCATTGTCTATAACAGGCCAATCGAAAAGTCTCCAGTCTACCATAGTAAAACACATTTTTTTGGCAAAATTCGATTTCATTATTCTACGCAGTTGCCTTCGAGGGCGATACAGCGATTATAGCGATCTTCCAACTTTTCGATACCATTTTTGTAGTAGGATTTGTCTTTCTCTTCAAAATAAGCCTCAGTTTAGGCGATTACTTCTTCACTGGCTCTGAATTTCTTTCCAGCGAGCATTCTTTTGAGGTCTGAGAACTCACTGAGAAGTCACTCGGGGCCAGATCTGGCGAATACGGTGGACGCAGAAGCAATTCGAAGCCCACATGCAATTTTGCCTTTGTTTTCATTGATTTGTGACACGGCGCATTGTCTTGATGACACAGCATTTTTTTTTCTTCAAATGGGGCCTTTTTTCATGATTTCATTTTCAAACGATCCAATAACGCTATATAATAATCGCAGTTGATGATCTGGCCCTTTTGGAGGTAATCAATGAATATTATATCTTGCGCATCCCAGAATACTGATTCCAAAACCTTGCCAACTGACTGTTGTGTTTTTCCTCACTTTGGATTCGTGTGCAGTCCACTCAGCTGACTGTCGATTAGACTCCGGAGTGAAATGATGGAGCCATGTTTCAGCCATTGTCACATATCGACGCAAAATTCAGGTTTATTGCACTTAAACAGCTTCAAACACTGCTCAGAATCATTAACACAAAAATTCGTGAATGATATGGTGTACACGTTCAGATAGTAAACTTCATTATACGGTCATTCAAAATTATTTTGTGAACTTTTTTGAGTTTTTCGTCGGTGACAGCCTCTTTTGGGCGTCCACTACGTTCGCCGTCTTTGGTGCTCATTCCACCACGTTTAAACTCAGCATACTAATCAATGATGATTGGTTTTCCTGGAAACTCTTCATCAAGCCAAGATTTTGCTCCAACTGTATATTTCGCTTCAAGAAGCAATATTTTATCAGCACACGAAATTCTTCTTTTTTTTAATCTTTTTTCTGGTGCATCTGTGCATCAGACCGGGTAGTATTTTCCCTACTATGTAGTTCTACGTATTACGAATCTACAGATTATTCATCAGCTAGCTGCTTCAACAACTGAAATACACAAATCGGATTCCAAATGAAAAAAACCGATAACAACAGACTCGTGTACGAATCTCCAGAGCTTTTATAATTCCTGAAAAATACTTGACGTCGTACGGAGAACGGAAGGATTATAAAATTCTCGATAAAACCTATACGAACGGCGGAAGGACGATTTTAAATCCAATGTATACTGTAAGCTGCGAAAACCCGGCATTGAAAATTCTAGAGATGATTTTGAAATATTCAGGTAGCTGTTCCTCTTATCACAGGACATAGGACGTGTTAATACTTGTGAGAGGTTTTTTACACGATCTACTAATTCCTTCTTTAACAAGGATAAGTAAATGTATTCCACTGTATTTCATCCTATGCAGTGGCGAGCTCGGTGGCGAGAGGTGGATTTAAAATATGTACGTTGAACAATTTTCATAACTTTTATGTCGGATTCGGTGCTAAAACTTTCAGAACAAATGTGTAAACCGTATTAAAATTTATGTCTCCCATAATTCTATATTCATGGATGTAGTTTATCTCATTCATGCCAGGTGGAATGATACGTTCATTAGCGTCCGGTTCTGCAGGATCTGCTTATTTTCCAGCCTGAGGGCCATTGATTTCGTAACCGGCAAATTATGCCGTATCTTTTTTTTTTAATTAACTGTAGACACGGAATTGAAAAAAATCGAATCTAACTCAGTAGAATGGAACCTTATAATTTCACGGACTGAACATTGACTTTTGACTGAAACTTTAAGACAGAGAAGACCTATCGACTAATAGGCTATCAATAAAAATTAACTTGAGCCTAAATCTCTTATCTTTGGATTCTTTGAATTTATAACATTGAAATTCAAAATGTAACGGCTGTATTTTCTGCTATTCCTGTCAGTGGCCGCTTGACGTCATCGATGACGTCATGACAAAGCTGCTGATACTTCGTACTTGATAAGTATATGGAAATCAAGATTTATTAATTCAACGTTTAATTGATTAACGAAAATAAAAACGACAAATTGGAAAGCCCTTGAACCAAAACAGAAGGGAGTTTTTTCCGGGAGCACCCGAAGGGGAATAACTTGCTTTCTGCGTTTTTTTCCATAGTCGCGCCAAATCGAGCGGTTCAAAAATCGGCGTTTCTTTTTATATCAATATATATATTAGATACTTTGTTCGAAAATGCCGAAAGGGGAAGAGAAAAGAAGCAGAAGGGACCGAGATAACTGGAACGTCAATAACAGAACACATTATTTTTGCGAGAGCTGCTCGCGGGCCTTCTTCAAATCATATTTCTCAGCGTGAAAAACCATCTTCTCCGATTTATACGATCTTTGAATCGCCGAGAGAGGCCGATCTGACCGATTTAAAGCCACGAATTAACCCTTTTTTATCACGCATGTCTTTGCCTGTCAGTTTTTCGATACGACGTCTCTGATTTCATCATTTACGATATCTGATATCGTGTTTCTTTCAACGGAAACTATTAGAGAGAAAACAGCCGATATTGGCGTTTGTCACATATCTGATCGTTTTAGGCAGTGTTGAAAATGGTTGTAAGATCGATTGTTTTATTATTGATGTTCTTAATATACACACAAACTTGGAGTGCAACCTGACATAGATCAGAGATCAAAATTTTAAACAAATATACATTGGCGTACAACTCTGCTTCCGCCGTTTTTTTCGATATTCGAGGCTTTATTGTAAAAAACTGTTTGTACATTTATGATTTAAAGTCTTGTCCATCGCTGACCACTACTTAATCCATCTTTCGTGCAGCGTATGAATCCTGCGTTGAAAAAACTGGTCATATTTTGAAGCTATCCACGAATCGATCCAATTTTTCACTTCTTCATTAGACCGGAAGTGCTGGTCAGCCAGGCCGTGTGCCATTGATCGAAACAAGTGGTTGTCCGAGAGAGCAACGTCTAGAGAATACGGCGGGTGGAGTAGGACCCATTTCAACGTTTCCATGTCTTGACCACTTTCGCAACATGGGATCGAGCATTGTCATGCTGTAAAATCACTTTATCATGTCTCTCGTTGTATTGCGACGGTTTGTCTCTCAATGCTCGGCTCAAACGCATTAATTGCATTCGATAACGATCGCTTGGGATTGTTTCAGTCGGTTTCAACAACTCATATTACACTAGACCGAGCTGGTCCCACCGAATACTGAGCATGACCTTGGAACCGTGAATATTCGGTTTGGCCGTCGACGTGGAAGTATGGCCGGGATATCCCCAATACATTCGTTTCACTATTTAGCAACCGGTTTAAAACGTTCACTGCGATCATATGGGGATTTGTCAATTATTAAGAAGACAAAATTCTTTAGATATTACTCAATAGTCATCGGACCAACGTACATAACTGATTTTTACCTCGATTTCTTCATGAGTGAGTCGATCCTAATAAAATTAGAAAATTTTAGACAAATGCGCAAAATGATAGCAGTGTTTGCAGTTCAATGAAGCTAAGGAATAAATTGAATAATATGTCGAATCAAAATCGGAACATTTGTAAAGGATAATCGTTCATATTCTCGCCAATAGGGGAATATCTCTGAGCTATAAATCTGAATTCGATATTGCTCTTTTGACGTTGATATGCAGCTATAAAAAATCCTATCACAACTCCCCTGTTTTATTATCATTGGTGGGCCATATTGGTTTGGACAAACAGAAATTTTGTCATATTATAAAAGTTTAATGAGTCTTCTTGATGAAGGATATTTAATATAAATCAAATAATTTGACAACTTTGTGTCTAATCCTTCACAATAATATATCTGTATGATATATTCAGTTTATTTTTGTCTTGGAATATATTCCAATTCTAAAAATGACAAATTTAATAATCAACCAAGAGAAAAATTCAAAATGACTAAAATTGTACAAATTGAGTTGGTTGATTATTAAATTTGTCATTTTTAGAATTGGAATATATTCCAAGACAAAAATAAACTGAATATATCATACAGATATATTATTGTGAAGGATTAGACACAAAGTTGTCAAATTATTTGTTTTATATTAAATATCCTTCATCAAGAAGACTCATTAAACTTTTATAATTTGATGTAATCATTTATTGATTTGAGAGTCAGTATCAACCAATTGATAAATTTAGAATTTCTGAAATTGTTTATTCAATTGTAAATGTCGATGTGTATATGTATTTCAAAAGAATAACAATGAAGAAATCTATGACTACCTTAAGTAATGGCTTGTTCTGTGAATCCTCACAAAAGCAACCGTTACGTTTAGTTAGTGGTTTCTTACTTGCAATTTTGTTGAGGTGGATATACACGTGGTAAGTTTGTAAATTTAATAATTCGGTTGTACTATAAGGCACTGATGAGGAAAAATTGTATTATTAAATACAAAAATTCCGAAACGTACGTCTGTCTTTATGTTAATTTAGTTGTTCAATTTATTAACCGTTTACTCAATTTGTACAATTTTAGTCATTTTGAATTTTTCTCTTGGTTGATTATTAAATTTGTCATTTTTAGAATTGGAATATATTCCAAGACAAAAATAAACTGAATATATCATACAGATATATTATTGTGAAGGATTAGACACAAAGTTGTCAAATTATTTGAGAAATTTTGTCGTAAATTTACATGGAATCAGTTGGTTCTCGCGGAGTGTTCATTCATCGGTTTTATCAAGAACATATTTGTGCAATAAAGTACTCTCAGGTGACGTTACAACACAAATGATGAGAGGACATGGAGAATTATTCGAAAAATGTAACTAATTGTATTTACGTTTAGATTTTCCACCACGAATACCTCAACATATTTCGTAATAAGATCATAAAGTATAGTTGTATGCTTTCCACAATTCATAAATAGGGATTCACGGCTTGACTTGATATTCAAGCTTCTTGACTTGAGCTTGACTTGAAATCAACTCAAGTTTAACTCAGGTAGTAGTTCCTCAAGTTAAGTCAAGTATTTAAATAAATGAAAATGAAAATTTACATTTTTCAGGATTTTTATCAAAATTTGACAGAGTTGAAGCCAATGAATATGTTCTTACCTTCACGTGCTCACTATTGAATACACATTAAAGAAAGTTCATGTACAAATTCGTCATAATTTTCTCGTCGATTAGTTCTCAACGGAAATTCGATCGAAGAAAATTGATGAGATCTCTTCTATTCAAACTCGAAAATATCCTTCATTCCTGCTGATGCTAGACACTTACATCATCTGCTCACGTATCTATTCAGTATAGGTGCAGGCATAGTTCTCGCTGAAGCTGTGGAAAATGATGGAGGGAACTCAAGATTCAAGTTTCCGACAATGGAATCCTTACGTAATAAGTTTCCCACCTAAATAGCAGCTTTCACTAGACAAATTATATTCCACGCAATAATTCCATCAAGCCTGGAAAGACGTTTTCGGTCAAATACGGTATAATTAAAATCTACAACCGTACTCGGAAAGAAGAAGAAGAAGATCACGTGCTATTCTGATTTTCATCCAACAATATCGCAATGCTTTCGGACATGAAATTTGAGGATACTTGATTCATGTAATTAAAATATTCTTATTTGATTCTTACAATGGAATATCTTGTTTTTTTTTTCTGTTTGTTTCAATTCGAATGCCTCAATTTGAAACTGAGGCATTCGATTCCTCTGCAACCAAAATATACACATAATATGAAAATTTCAAGGAATACAAAATTGTTTTTCAAAAACCATGAGTTTTATGATATATAACTGTGACGAGTTTCAAGATTTATATGTTCTAAACTGCATAATTTCGGCTTGAATATAAAATTAATAATATTCTTCTTTTTTTTCAGGTGAGCAACACAAATAAAGATACTGAGTACTTATTTTCCTGGAAGTAGTAAGTGGATTTGTTATTTTATAATACCTGTACCTCCAACAAAAATGAAAAAGCAGTAAAAAATGATATTCTAATACTCGTAATTAAAGAAGTTAGTATCATCACAAAATATTTTATATTATGTATTGAATATCGAAATGATCTTAGAGATTGCGTATTTTCTGCTATTCCTATGAGGTTTTCTACCTACCAAATTTTCAATTCCAATTGAAGGAATATACATAGAGGTAAATAAACTAACTGACAAAGAAACTGCAACACCCAGTAGGAGCTGTTTAAATTTGATTTTTTTTTTGTGAAACATAGATAGTATAGCAAGGAGAAAATGAATGAAGTTGGATGAAGAAATCGTGAAGATTTTTTCATGTTAACAATTTTTGTTACTCGAATATTGTGGTCGTTTTTAAAATTTTTCCACAAACCAGCTGTTCGAGGAGATCCAAAGTCGATGTTTAGTTGTTGTTAAAATGCCTAGAGCACGTGTTCGCGGAATTTATCGGCAGCTAAGTGAATTTGAAAGAGGTCGAATTATTGGTCTACGAGAGGCGGGGTTGTCATTTCGAAAAATCGATAACCGTACGAACAGAAATCCAACTACTATTATGAGAAGTTGTCGAGCGTGGTTTGATAATGTCTGAAATCGAAGAAGAGTAGGTACCGGACGTCGAAGGGGCACAAATTAAGGTCAAGGTGAACGTCTAAGACTTATGGTCATTAGAGACCGATTTGCGACAATTCGATCTTTGTCTGATGAGTGGTTAGAACAAGGCCATCCTGTAACTGTCCGAACGGTTTACCGCCGGATAAGGTATTTTGGACTGCAGCATCATCGACCCCATCTTGTGTTACATCCGACGGTTGAGCATCGCCGGCAACGATTACACTGCAGAGAACGTCAACATTGGAATATAGAATGGCATCAGGTCGTCTTTTCTGATGAATCTCGATTCTCCTTGAGTGCACATGATGACCGAAGAAGGTTTAGACGACGTCGGAGCGAAAAACGTGAACCTCAGTTTGATGTTGAGCGTCAAGTAGGTCACCTTCAGTCTTTATTCGAGGTAACATGCCAGCGCTGCGTTACCTTCAAGAAATAGTGGAGCCATATGTTCTCCCTTACCTTAATTGGGTATGGAATATTCCAGCAAGATAATGCCCGTCCTAATGTTGCCAGAGTTAGTTCAAACTTTTTCGAAGCGACCCATGTGAATCTTTTGCCATGGCCGCCCAGAAGGGGGGTAGAAGGCTTTGAAATTTACCCCAGCCCCCACGGACTTTGGCGGTTCTGAGACATGAAGTACAGTTAGCTTGAGATAGTGGTAAAAGAAGAAAAAATAGACCTTCTTTTTGCATCAATGCTGAAACGTGCTGGGGGTGTATAGATAATCGCGGTGGACAGACACATTACTAACAAATTTATTAAAAAAAATTGGAAACTCTTCGTTTTTTTCTCCAGATTAAAATCATTTACTTTTTGCTATACTATCTATGTTTTACCAAAAAAATTTTTAAATTAAACAGCTCCCTCTGGGTATTGCAGTTTCTTTGTCAGTTAGTATATTTCATCGAGCAATATACATAAACAGTCACACTTATGATGAAAGTACCTCACATTGTCTCTGTACATTTATTTTTAATTTAATTGCTTCGTGAATTATATATAAATCTGCCGTCAAGGGAATTATTCTAACCTCATTATTATCGTACGTTGCACAAGTTTCATCAAACAAGGGTGGTATCCTAGTCAATAACTAATGTTGTCAAGTTGAAATTAATCGGAAATCGGGCGTTACATTGGAATTCAAATGGAGCCAGATTGCGCCAAAATCAAATGCACATTTCGGGGTGAACTTTCCATGTAGATCATAAAAACGTTTGACGGGCACCAACAATGGAAGTTTGATAAAGCAGAGTTTGTTTTAGCCAAATTGAATTGTAGGGTAGACCCTATATGCACTTCCGCATTTCACAAACAAAGTTTTATAACGACTTTACTGTACAGGGTAACCCAATTGCATATTCAAATCCCCTCCATTAGCTAGAGACACTAATTCTGTTGAATGCAATCTTTCCCGTTAAAAATAGCGCTGCACGATAATTGAAAAAAAACGTATATTTATTTCCGCACCGTCCATAGCAACACAAATGATGACGTCTAGAAACATACAACCTGATTCCATCAAAAAATCTTCCACATCGAGAATATTCGCTAACTATTTACTCTTCTGATGCAAGACGAAAATTTTGATAAAGGAAAGCATTCAGTTTTTCAAATTACAGCTACAAAAAAAAAACAAAAATTTTGTTAAGTCCTTGGTAAAAATTAGTAGAAGCAAGAATTGAAACAATTTTCAATGCGGACAAGAAAACATAAAAATAAAAAACTAAAACTAAAAAAATTGAAATGAGTTATCTACGAAAATTTATCTCTACTCTAAGACTGACTACTAGATCTGTTTAAATATGACAGGCCAATTAAAAAGTCCCTGGTCTACCATAGTAAAACACATTTTTTTTTGGAAGAATTCGATTTTATTATTCAACATAGTTGCCTTCGAGGGCAATACAGCGATTATAGCGATCTTCCAACTTTTCGATACCATTTTTGTAGTACGATTTGTCTTTCGCTTCAAAATAGGCCTCAGTTACGGCGATTACCTCTTCATTGCCGCCAAATTTCTTTCCAGCGAGCATTTTTTTGAAGTCTGAGAACAGGAAAAGTCGCTGGGGGCCAGATCTGGCGAATACGGTGAATACAGAAGCAATTTGAAGCCCAATTTTGCCATTGTTTCCATTGATTTGTGACAAGGCGCATTGTCTTGTCTTTTTCTTCATCAAACGTGGCCGTTTTTTAACGATTTCATTCTTTAAACGATCCAATATCGCTATATAATATTCGCTGTTGATGGTCTGGCCCTTTTGAAGGTAATCAATGAATATTATACCTTGCGCATCCCAGAATACTGATGCCATAACCTTACCAGCTGACTGTTGTGTTTTTCCTCGCTTTGGATTCGGTTCATCGTATGCAGTCCACTCAGCTGACTGTCCATTAAACTCCGGAGTGTAATGATGGAGCCATGTTTCATCCATCTCGATCAACTTCAATTTACGGTAATTCAAAATTATTTTGTGAAATTTTTTGATTCTTTCATCGGTGACAGCCTGATCGCGTTCACTGTCTTCGGTGCTCATTTCAACACGTTTAAACTTAGCATACCAATCAATGATAGTTGATTGTCCTGGTGCAAACCCCGGAAACTCGTCATCAAGCCAAGATTTTGCCTCAACTGTATTTTTTCCCTTCAAAAAGCAATATTTGATCAGCATACGAAACCCTTTTTTTCCATCTTTTTTCAATTTATAAAAGTAGCTACACTCACAACGCAATATCTCACAGACTAATGATCAGACTGCTGTCAAATTTTGAAGTTTGAAGGTTGGTACTAACTAAAAATCATATGGAATTCATACTGGCACCGCCATCTGTGCATCAGACCGGGACCTTTTCAATTGGGCTAATAATTGTCGAATCGTGCGTCAATCTCTAAATAAAAAATCTCGTGGACAAGAGCTTTTTTCAGCTTTCAAGTTTAGTGCCTACTCTGTAGATGACTCGAATTAATTCTCAATTTATAACGAAGGTGAACAGCAACATAGGTATTGGCTCCGAAAATATTTTCTCTTCTCGATAAACTCTCAGCAAACGCTGAGAGGAAATTTATCGTCTCTCCACCGTTCATATAACCATAAAAACTGGACACTTTCCAACGGAGTATAAGGAACAGTAACCCATGCTGGTTCTTCTGCCTCCCTCTATGAATAACAGCAGTGTTTGGTAACCCTTGGAACGGCAGAAGAAATTGGAAATTCTCGGTGATTTTCCGATCTGGCAGCTAATCAATTCGCAAGGAAAACTGTTGGGAAGTCTCTTCTCATCGTCAAAATCTGATCCGGTCTATTCGAAATGCGAAAGGAGGGAATTGGCGTAGGTGGAGTTTAGGGGCTATTGGAGATTCTCCCTCATTTCGAAACGAATATGCGGCAGGACCCCTCGCAGTCAGAACAGTGTATAAATTTGCAACATGAACACAGCGATTATTGGATTTGGTAACTTCGCTTTTTGATTTTTAATTCGTTTGCGTTCTGCATCAACACTAGTTGAAATAATAATTATTTGGTTATCTTTTAATTACGACCAGAACATAATAAAAGGAAAACCAAATGAGATTTACTAGAGCATGCATAAAGCTTATGAAAACACAAAGAAAAATAGAAATCGAATTTAGACAGAAACAATTAACAATATGTGATACACAGGATGAAAATATGATCAAAAAAATACATGGTATTACAATGTGGAGAGTACAGAATATCTACCTTTCATCCAGATTAACTCGTTTGTTCAAACCACACAACAGTGGTTTGACCATTCCGTTCTGGTGTAGTGGAGGTGAATGGTCCACCACGCTCTGGAACGTCGAAAACGCCGATAAAATCGTGGTAAATAGCGATATAGACCGTCATGTTAGCTCGCGTAGCATCGCACAGGAGCTTAACTTCGATCATAAAACCGTTTATAATCATTTGCAGAAGGCTGGATTTAAAAAAAAAAGCTCGACGTTTGTTTGCCACACGTTATGACTCAAAGAAAAACCTCATGGACCGAATTTTCATATGTGAATCGCCACAGATCGTTATCAAGCCAGGAAGGTGCTGCTGAATGTTTGGCAGGATGGCAGAGATTACTTTAAGCTGCTCCCCTATGATCAAACACCCAATTCTGCCCTCTACTGTGAACAACTCGACCTTTTGAAGCAGGTGATCGAACAGAAGCAGCCAGCATTGGTGAATAGGAGAGGAATTGTTTTTTATCAGGACAATATCAGGTTGCACACATCTTGATCTTGATGACGCGCCAGAAGCTCGAATGCATCCACTCTATAGTCCTTCTGCCCAACCTGATATTTCTGCTGTATTCCAAAACGTTTCATTAGAAAATTTCAAAAGGTTTTCTGACCATTCAAACATAGTTGGACCAGTTGTTAGACATTATTGGCAACAACAGTTCCATCGATCACATTGTTCCTTATGTTGCTTGTAAATAATGGAAATATTGCGATTGCAAGAGTGTTCTTCTTCCTCAGCGATACAGATCGTGATATAAGGACTCAAACCAGAAGATGTGTAGTCAAGAATGCTGTTCGTCTATAAGCTTCTTCTCACCGTTGTTGTTGGATTTCCTAGGTGTGTTCTTTAATAAATTTAGCATAGGTGGACAAAAATGTTCAGCAGTTCCATCTGTGCTTCTGTATCAGCGGCACAAGGAGCAACCAGTTTATAATATTCCATTCAAATCTCTATTAGTGTACCAGTCACCAGACTCATTGGTCTCCTCTCAAATACCAGGAGTATTTAGACCTTCTAAGCCTTTGGCTATCAGTTTGGTTAGATTGGATTAGATTTAATTAAGGAGGTTTCGTTATACTGCGACCTAATGGTGGTCTATTGTGCCCCCTATCAGAGCTATTCTCTCCATAACGTGATTTACAGCTCGCCTTCCAGTTCCAGAGTTCTGATGAACTCCAATATCTGGGATGGCTTCGAAGAGGGGGCTAATTCCTCACTGCTACAAGTTTCGTGTCCAAAGCAGGTTTTACGTTGGCTAGCGATGGCGAGGCATTCCTTCA
Organism: Harmonia axyridis; assembly: GCF_914767665.1. Taxonomy (NCBI): domain Eukaryota; kingdom Metazoa; phylum Arthropoda; class Insecta; order Coleoptera; family Coccinellidae; genus Harmonia; species Harmonia axyridis. Next base: position 9,159,803 of record NC_059508.1, read on the forward strand.
CCAGGTGATCTGGAGTTTTTTTCTCCTCCCCACAGAATCTGCACTCGTCATTTTCTTGTAGATCCATTCTCATGAGGTGTTTCCAAAGGCGACAATGCCCTATGAGAAATCCAGTGGGGAGGTATAGCATATTTTTACCAAGATCCAGATGGTTTTTGGATCTCGTAGAGTCAGAGTTTCGAAGAAACTTTTTGGAGTGATCCAAACCAGGAAGATTACGTAAACTCTAAATACTGCTTCATAGACCCAAACTCATAAGGGTAATGGGTAAAAGTGTGCTTATCCTAAGGTGAAGGGTATTCAAGAAAAGACAGATGATAAGTACGTTCTGTTTGAGCTTTCCTTCTGAATGGCTAGATCCCATAAATATTGTTAGTGTTCAAACTCCCCTTCTTTGTATCGTCCATTTATACAGGGTGGTCACTTTTTCAATGGGATTGTATTGGTAACTTTTGAACCATAAGAGTTAGAAGGTCGGTCAAATGGAGAAAAAGTTGCATGCTTAGAAGCATTATCAAGCAGTACAAACAAATCGAGATTATCAGGGCCGGTTATTGAGATATCATAAGAAAAGTAAATTCTGTCATTTTGATTTTTCTTTTTTTCCCAATTTATTTCAAATATTATCAAAAAATTTTACAGGAATTTTTTATTCGACAGTAAATTGTTCTCAGTTTGACGTAATCAGATTTCGTATCCAACGTTTCGTGCTCTCTGGGCCACCTTCAACCTCATTTTTTTCAATACGGACCTGTATATTTTATGATATTTTCGAAATAACTTTTAACGCCGAATTCAACAATATATCATATAATGTCATTCAAATTTGATTTTCAGGTGATTTTGACCCTTATCCAAATTTCTTTGGGTCGGATCTGTATTACATTTAGGTACCTTTAGTTTAATTAACAACATGCAATACATTTCGATGAGAAAATCATCTTACTCATCTTGAACTAAATGGAACATATCCGAATCAAATCAAGAAACAAGTAATAATTATTAACATATTTCAATTCATAATAATTAAACGAATTATCATTTAATGAAAGAAAAATCGAATGATAATTCGAAAGTAAATGAATGTGAATGAAGTAAGTGTTCGAAATGTCCAGAACTTAACGGTTCTGGAACCCATACTTCTTATACATTTGCTTATTTCGTCTTTTTGAATACCTTCCAATAAATTCTCAATCTCGCGAGAAATCACTATTGTTGGATTGGTCATTTGTTCCGTTGAAACAAATTACAGAATCGAACTTTATTTTGATATCATTACGATATAAGTTTTTCAAGGCTTGGTATTGAAATTTAAAATCATTGTATTCGCGTCTCTTGACTATTTTATTAACAGCAGTTTTTGATAAATTGCATTCACTACAGATCCAGACCAAAGAAAATTGGATAACGGTCAAAATCACCTGAAAATCAACTTTGAATGACATTGTATGATATATCGTTGAATTCGGCGTTAAAAGTTATTTCGAAAAGTGTCATAAAATAAACAGATGCGTATTGAAAAAAATGAGGTTGAGGGTGGCCCAGAGAGCACGAAACGTTGGATACGAAATCTGATTACGTCAAATTGAGAACAATTTACTGTCGAATAAAAAATTCCTGTAACATTTTTTGATAATATTTGAAATAAAGTGGGAAAAAAAGAAAAATCAAAATGACAGAATTTACTCTTTTTATGATATCTCAATAACCGGCCCTGATAATCTCGATTTGTTTGAACTGCTTGATAATGCTTCTATGCATGCAACTTTTTCTCCATTTGACCGACCTTCTAACTCTTATATGGTTTAAAAGTTACCAATATAATCCCATTGAAAAAGTAGCCACCCTGTAGATGGAAGTAATACCTGGGAGCTGTTCAGGATTCATCTGGTCTTCTCCTTCGCCCCATTTGTACGCCAGTGGAAGTGCATGTCCCTTCCCGGTTCCCTCTCTCAGATTATTAATGTGAGGTAATCTCGATCTCCGATGAAAACAGGTCGATTGAAGTGAAAGTAATAAATCTGGAAGAGTTCATCCGTCGCACTCCTCCAGAACCTTAAATTACGCCACCCCCGAAATAGACGGGGTAATTCTGAGCCTCCCCTCTCTCTCCCGGCACCCGGCAAATTCGAAAATATGCGTTCGATTTTCTGCATGAATCGAGTGATAGATGTCGCGTTCATGCGTGCCATTACTTTGCATGAAATAGCCAATTTTCGATATTTGATTGATTCCCTACAGGATTAGGCACGCTGTAGCTGCTTCATTTCGTGGGGACTCGGGCCGTAGTTCTTACGTGGCCACGTTACAACCTGTTGACGAGTTGGGCCACTCGGAAATTTCACCTGTCGTTTCGAGATTTACCCAATAACTTATCACTTATACCTTTTTCGGAAATATATTTCCGAGGGATTTACGAGGATCTTCTGAGAAACTGGCGAAAGTGGCTGAAAACGAGGTTGAAGAGGGAAAAATTCGATAGGAATGCTGGAGATGGATCGACAGGTTCCTAGAATGAAGGATCACTATTTATTTGCCATGACATGAACGTGGAAACGGGGCAAGCGGTTTACTATTTCCTGTAATAAAACTTTAAATAGATCAGGTCTTGTTGTGTTCCCAAATCAGTTAACCTGGAAGATCTATTGTAATGGACTAGTTTTCATTTTTTTGTTAAGGATGGATTCTAAAAATTTAAGTGAAATGAAACAAAAATGTGGAAGAATCATCAAAATATCTCTAGAAATGAAAAAAATATGGGACTTTGAAGTTGCGCTTGGAAGAATAATTTCATAGTACGTGTAAGTACCGTGACGTCACACACTAGACGACTGGTATTCGCAGGGTGCTTGCGAATTCATTGGTGTACAAACACTTGTGCCGTTCGTGTCGTGTTTTGTTCGTTACACGATGGCTGAAATAACTTACTACATACATACATATAAATTACTTTTTTCTCTTTTTACTTTTTACTCCTCACATGAATATGTTTTGCCATTGATAGACTTCAACAACCAGTACTCAACTACAAACTGTTCATAAAACGTTTTTTAAATAAATCATCGTTATAAGTTGAACAATGATGAAGCAAACTCAAAAGTAGATACTTAATTGAAAAGTTTAACTCCTTTTATTTCAGCACTGACATAAATGGATTTGAAGAAAAAAACTCCATCACTGCGAATATATCTATTTTAGGCAAATTGTCACTTTGTCCTTTCACGAAGCCTTCTTCCATTATGGTGACATAAAAACAAAACTCGAGTTAAAACTACAATGTACAACTACAAACGGCGCGAGAGCCTTAGCGCGGCTAAGTATTTGAACGTAATTTATGGTGTAGCGATCACAGGCAAGTGCCGTGACGTCACAGACCAAAGACGTTCCGCGCTACAATACGTAAATACGGGCGTGACAGCAGCAACGGACCTAGCAACGGTTCTCTTCATCCGTTCTTCAGAACAGTTCTCCTTCTAAGGGCTCTACCAGGGATTTTGGAAGGAGGATTGACTCATTTTGACTCGAATCGATTATAATATATCTTTTGAACACGTTCTATATGGTGAAATGATATTTACCCCCTTGTTATCCCCTACCTACCCCCCGAAGATTGAAAAATTCGGTAGTCGGCTAAATTGACCGTTGCTGGGGATTTTTTGATGCAAATCGATTGTTTCAATCGAATTGAACACGATCTATATGGTGAAATAATTTGTGACCCCCAAAAAAACCCCCTACGCACCCCTCGAAGTTTGGAAAAATCGGTGTTCGGCTGAATTGACCGTTGCTGGGGATTTTTTGATGCGAATCGATTGTTTCGATCAAGTTAAAAACGACCTATATAGTGAAATAATTTGTGACCCCCAAAAAAACCCCCTACCAACCCCTCGAAGTTTGAAAAATTCGGTAGTCGGCTAAATTGACCGTTGCTGGGGATTTTTTGATGCGAATCGATTGCTTCCATCGAATTGAAAACGACCTATATGGTGAAATAATTAGTGACCCCCAAAAAAACCCCCTACGCACCCCTCGAAGTTTGGAAAATTCGGTGTTCGGCTGAATTGACCGTTGCTGGGGATTTTTTGATGCGAATCGATTGTTTCAATCGAGTTGAACACGACCTATATGGTGAAATAATTTGTGACCCCCAAACAAACCCCCTAATCACCCCTCAAAGTTTGAAAAATTCAGTAGTCGGCTAAATTGACCGTTGCTGGGGATTTTTTGATGCGAATCGATTGCTTCCATCGAATTGAAAACGACCTATATGGTGAAATAATTTGTGACCCCCAAAAAAACCCCCTACGCACCCCTCGAAGTTTGAAAAATTCGGTGTTCGGCTGAATTGACCGTTGCTGGGGATTTTTTGATGCGAATCGATTGTTTCAATCGAGTTGAACACAACCTATTTGGTGAAATAATTTGTGACCCCCAAAAAAACCCCCTACCAACCCCTCGAAGTTTGAAAAATTCTGTGTTCGGCTGAATTGACCGTTGCTGGGGATTTTTTGATGCGAATCGATTGTTTCAATCGAGTTGAACACGACCTATATGGTGAAATAATTTGTGACCCCCAAACAAACCCCCTAATCACCCCTCAAAATTTGAAAAATTCAGTAGTTGGCTAAATTGACCGTTGCTGGGGATTTTTTGATGCGAATCGATTGTTTCGATCAAGTTGAGAACGACCTATATAGTGAAATAATTTGTGACCCCCAAACAAACCCCCTAATCACCCCTCCAAGTTTGAAAAATTCAGTAGTCGGCTAAATTGACCGTTGCTGGGGATTTTTTGATGCGAATCGATTGCTTCCATCGAATTGAAAACGACCTATATGGTGAAATAATTTGTGACCCCCAAAAAAACCCCCTACGCACCCCTCGAAGTTTGAAAAATTCAGTAGTCGGCTAAATTGACCGTTGCTGGGGATTTTTTGATGCGAATCGATTGTTTCAATCGAATTGAACACGACCCATATGGTGAAATACTTTGTGACCCCCCAAACAAACCCCCTACTCACCCCTCAAAGTTTGAAAAATTCGGTAGTCGGCTCAATTGACCGTTGCTGGGGATTTTTTGATGCGAATCGATTGTTTCAATCGAATTGAACACGACCCATATGGTGAAATACTTTGTGACCCCCCAAACAAACCCCCTACTCACCCCTCAAAGTTTGAAAAATTCGGTAGTCGGCTCAATTGACCGTTGCTGGGGATTTTTTGATGCGAATCGATTGTTTCAATCGAATTGAACACGACCCATATGGTGAAATAATTTGTGACCCCCAAACAAACCCCCTACTCACCTCTCAAAGTTTGAAAAATTCGGTGGTCGGCTGAATTGACCGCTGCTGGGGATTTTTTGATCCGAATCGATTGTTTCGATCGGATTGAACACGGCCTATATAGTGAAATAAAAAATAAAAGTGCCGGTTTAGTCCCTGAAATTATGGGTCGAAACTACTATAGTTTAATCCATGAAGTGCTTTAGGTTTATTGAAGCACCCCGAAATCATAATCAATAATTCTACTTTCGTATGAGAAATAATTGGACTTCTCTTGTCATGTAAATTATTGCATTTGGAAGCAACACAATTCAGCACCATTTTCATCAGATTTATATAATTTCACAATGAAATAAAAAAAATTCAATTATGTAAGTACGTTATTGGTTCAAAATCTAACTTAATTCGGCAAATGAATCCACTAATTTCGAGTAATCTAAGGTACATGTCACTTCCCTTTCGATTGCAAGGATTGACATGTTTGATAATCGCTCTTGTCCCAAGGAGGAACGAAGATACGACTTAATGAGTTTTAGTTTGCTAAAGGAACGTTCACAAGTAGCAGTTGTCACTGGCAAACTCAGAAATATTCTCAAAGCCGTTTGTAGATTCGGATAAATATTCTCAAGAGTGAGATCATATATACCATTCAATATTTGTAATGGTCCCATTTCGATAAAGTTGTCTATAATTAGGTTACTTTGAAATTTGAAACTTTCAATTTCCATTGAAAATTCATGTGCATTTAAATCAGAAGGATATTTTGTTGCAAGATCTGCAGCACTTTTCTTCAAATCGTCAATAGTCATAGATTGAATAACACTTCCATTCAAAAAACTGAAGTTGTCGGCCACTTCCTTCAAAGCAACAAATCTTTTTCCCATTTCCATTATTGTTTTATCAAGCACTTGAGTTTTCTCTATACGCTTTTAATTCTTTTAATAGTCCAAGTATCATTCGTGAGCTTTTAGAAATATCAAGTTGCTTTTCCTGCAAAGATTGATTGATTCTATTTATCTTACTCAACAGAATATCCCCATGCTGTTTTAGTTTATTTAAATTATTTTTTTTTTAACTTTTCAGTTCTCTTTATGTTTGTCATTAATGATAGTTATTTAAAAAAATAGCCGAAATAAATTATTCTCGTTATATGAGCAATTATTGAACATGTGGTATATTCCCCAATGAAGCAATCATTTCGATTTACCAAGATTAAGGAAATTAATCTTTTTGGAAAAATACAATACGTGCGAATAAACAAATACATGTGGTATTGTGTACATGAAGAACACAGAATGTTTCAAATAAGTGTCTTAGATTATTGCACTAAGACATCAAGGATTCACGAAGTCGCCCACCTATTCAACGAAATCATACAATTCGATATATGAGTTCAATATTCTGCATTTGATTGCCATAGTGAGAAGTTGCGTCGTCTCGCAATTTTTCGAATTTCGGGAGCTCAGTGATTGTTTGGGGGTCACAAATTATTTCACCATATAGGTCGTGTTCAACTCGATCGTAACAATCGATTCGCATCAAAAAATCCCCAGCAACGGTCCATTCAGCCGAACACCGAATTTTCCAAACTTCGCGGGGTGCGTAGGGGGTTTTTTTGGGGGTCACAAATTATTTCACCATAAAGGTCGTGTTCAATTCGATTGAAACAATCGATTCGCATCAAAAAATCCCCAGCAACGATCATTTTAGCAGACTACTGAATTTTTCAAACTTTCAGGGGTGAGTAGGGGGTTTGTTTGGGGGTCACAAATTATTTCACCAAATAGGTCGTGTTCAACTCGATTGAAACAATCGATTCGCATCAAAAAATCCCCAGCAACGGTCAATTCAGCGGAACACCGAATTTTTCAAACTTCGAGGGGTTGGTAGGGGGTTTTTTTGGGGGTCACAAATTATTTCACTATATAGGTCGTTTTCAACTTGATCGAAACAATCGATTCGCATCAAAAAATCCCCAGCAACGGTCAATTCAGCCGAACACAGAATTTTTCAAACTTCGAGGGGTGCGTAGGGGGTTTTTTTGGGGGTCACAAATTATTTCACCATATAGGTCGTGTTCAACTCGATGGAAACAATCGATTCGCATCAAAAAATCCCCAGCAACGGTCAATTTAGCCGACTACTGAATTTTTCAAATTTTGAGGGGTGATTAGGGGGTTTGTTTGGGGGTCACAAATTATTTCACCATATAGGTCGTGTTCAACTCGATTGAAACAATCGATTCGCATCAAAAAATCCCCAGCAACGGTCAATTCAGCCGAACACCGAATTTTTCAAACTTCGAGGGGTTGGTAGGGGTTTTTTTGGGGGTCACAAATTATTTCACTATATAGGTCGTTTTCAACTTGATCGAAACAATCGCTTCGCATCAAAAAATCCCCAGCAACGGTCAATTCAGCCGAACACCGAATTTTTCAAACTTCGAGGGGTGCGTAGGGGGTTTTTTTGGGGGTCACAAATTATTTCACCATATAGGTCGTTTTCAATTCGATGGAAGCAATCGATTCGCATCAAAAAATCCCCAGCAACGGTCAATTTAGCCGACTACTGAATTTTTCAAACTTTGAGGGGTGATTAGGGGGTTTGTTTGGGGGTCACAAATTATTTCACCATATAGGTCGTGTTCAACTCGATTGAAACAATCGATTCGCATCAAAAAATCCCCAGCAACGGTCAATTCAGCCGAACACCGAATTTTCCAAACTTCGAGGGGTGCGTAGGGGGTTTTTTTGGGGGTCACTAATTATTTCACCATATAGGTCGTTTTCAATTCGATGGAAGCAATCGATTCGCATCAAAAAATCCCCAGCAACGGTCAATTTAGCCGACTACCGAATTTTTCAAACTTCGAGGGGTTGGTAGGGGGTTTTTTTGGGGGTCACAAATTATTTCACTATATAGGTCGTTTTTAACTTGATCGAAACAATCGATTCGCATCAAAAAATCCCCAGCAACGGTCAATTCAGCCGAACACCGATTTTTCCAAACTTCGAGGGGTGCGTAGGGGGTTTTTTTGGGGGTCACAAATTATTTCACCATATAGATCGTGTTCAATTCGATCGAAACAATCGATTTGCATCAAAAAATCCCCAGCAACGGTCAATTTAGCCGACTACCGAATTTTTCAATCTTCGGGGGGTAGGTAGGGGATAACAAGGGGGTAAATATCATTTCACCATATAGAACGTGTTCAAAAGATATATTATAATCGATTCGAGTCAAAATGAGTCAATCCTCCTTCCAAAATCCCTGGTAGAGCCCTTAGAAGGAGAACTGTTCTGAAGAACGGATGAAGAGAACCGTTGCTAGGTCCGTTGCTGCTGTCACGCCCGTTACGTAAATTTAAATAATCTATTTCTCAGTCATTTATTGATGGATTTTCAAAATGTTTTCACTGATTTATCAGTTTTGCTCTATATTTTAATTCTATCGTGTCAAATATAGTATTATCAACATCACTAAACTAGTCCATTGCTATTCATGCTAGTCTCTCAGCTTGCAAACTACTAATCAATAGGGTCAAGAACCTAAAGGTGACGTTTTTTTGAAGATTGTCGGAGATGAGCAGTATATAGATTCAGTTGCTTTTCGACAGAAGTTGCAGGCGTTGATATGAAAGACCAATTTCAAGCTCCGCTCCTTATTTCAATGATGAAACATTCCAGAAGAATTTCGAAAAAACTTACCCAATATTTTCGTTAGCGAAGAACTGATAGGGTTGTGAATTTTGGTATTCATATCGAATAGCAATTTCAAGCTATGTGCGAAAATTTGAGCTGATATCATGTATATATTCAGGAAGAAAACAATAGCCCAATAATTCCGTTGCAACAGATCCGACCTAGTTGAAATTCTGCAAGTAAATATAAAATAACAATGGACTAGTTTAGTGATGTTGATAATACTATATTTGACACGATAGAATTAAAATATAGAGCAAAACTGATAAATCAGTGAAAAAATTATGAAAATTCATCAATAAATGACTGAGAAATAGATTATTTTAATTTTAGCGCGGAACGTCTTTGGTCTCCGACTCGTCTGTGACGTCACGCCACTTGCCTGTGATCGCTACACCATAAATTACGTTTAAAAACTTAGCCTCGCCAAGGCTCTCGCGCCGTTTATAGTTGTACAGTGTAGTTTTAACTCGAGTTTTGTTTTTATGTCACCATAATGGAGGAAGGCTTCGTGAAAGGACAAAGTGACAATTTGCCTAAAATAGATATATTCGCAGTGATGGAGTTTTTTCTTCAAATCTTATGTCAGTGCTGAAATAAAAGGAGTTAAACTTTTCAAGTAAGTATCTACTTTTGAGTTTGCTTCATCATGGTTCAACTTATAACGATGATTTATTTAAAAAACGTTTCATAAACAGTTTGTCGTTGAGATTTTTTTTTATTTCAGCCATCGTGTAACGAACAAAACACGACACGAACGGCACAAGTGATTGTACACCAATGAATTCGTAAGCACTCTGCGAATACCAGTCGCCTCGTGTAAGTGTCGTGACGTCACACACTAGACGCTGCGTACTATGAAATTATTCTTCCAAGCGCAACTTCAAAGTCCCATAACTTTTTCATTTCTAGAGATAATTCAATGATTCTTCCACATTTTTGTTTCATTTTACTCAAATTTTTAGAATTGATCCTTAACAAAAAAATGAGAACTAGTCCATTTTAAGGCAATTTAAGTTCGTTTATCAGAAATATAAAAATAGAAAATTCAAACATGAAACGAATGTGAAGTCTCTAGAGAAATGATATGTGGAGAGATAATTGAAAGATCAATGAATATTGGTCCGGACCTGGACCTTCATTTATTTTCGATTCATTCATTCATTTTATTTGGGATTTCGTCTGAACTGATGCAATCATGGTGAACATGTGTTGAATTCCTCATATTCTCAACATCGGTGTTTCTGATAATAATAGTATTTTAATTTTGGATTGGCTTTCTTTCTGTGAAAGCTAATTGGATGAGTTTTATACAAAACGCAGTTTGACTCAGCATTGATTTTCCTCTGCTGAAATAACGCAAAATAAATTTCAACTAACGTTAAGAACAATGGTTTCGCCACTCAGTGGTTTCTTCTGTTAATTTTATACGTCCAGTGATGCAAGACGGAGTTTTTAGACCACCCTATACAGGGTGATTCACCGCGATTGCTAATTAGAGGTTTATGGAAAACTAATCATAACTTTATGCTGAAATTTGCATATTGGGGTTTGAGACAATTCTCTTTCTCCCTAAAATATTTTCAGATCTCTACCACTTCCGGTTATAGCGGAAACAGACTACTACTCCCCTATGTCATATGGCACACCCAGTATATTATTGCATCATTAGAAAACTTTTTTGATTGCAATTTCAATTAATTCATGAGTGTTTGGGATTCTTATGAAGAAAAAGGTGGCAACGAAGACTCGGACTTTCTTGAATATTTCTGCAAAAAAAGTTCTTTCAGAAAAAACCTTTTTCATTTTAGATTCTTCAAATACGTAGCATTATAAGACTGTTTGCGGTTTGGACCAAAGATGTACAGGGTGTTCATAATAAAATCATGAACTCGGACAACTCAAGTTTATCAAAACTCGATATTTTCAAATTAGAATCTATTTTTTTATTATTTCAGTCAATTCTGTGTGGGGCAGTCTGCGATTTCTGGAAAACACTGAAAGAAACTAAAATTCGATGTTTCGATAACTGAATTTGACATTTCAAGAATGGTGATGAATTGTTCGTAATTGGAAATTGTATTGATTTATGGATTTTTCTCAGCAATGGACTAGTTTAGTGGTGTTGATAATACTATATTTGACACGATAGAATTATAGATATAGAGCAAAACTGATAAATCAGTGAAAAAATTTTGAAAATCCATCTATAAATGACTGAGAAATAGATTATTTAAATTTACGTATTTTAGCGCGGAACGTCTTTGGTCTCCGACTCGTCTGTGACGTCACGCCACTTGCCTGTGATCGCTACACCATAAATTACGTTTAAATACTCAGCCGCGCCAAGGCTCTCGCGCCGTTTGTAGTTGTACAGTTTAGTTTTAACCCGAATTTTGTTTTTATGTCACCATAATGGAAGAAGGCTTCGTGAAAGGACAAAGTTATTTTTACTCAATAACTTATTTCAAACCAACTTACACCTTAGTATTTTTATTATCAGAAATATACAGCTTGTACTGATAGGTACTTACATCAAAATGATCTTCACACACATATAAAGTAGTTTTAGGTCCAATTAAGTCACGCCTCATTAATTTGCACCACTTCTTCCTTTGATTCATGTCATTTGGTACATGAAAAAACAATTTATTGGGGTTTTTAATTGTCGTGCTTGCACACATAGGCACAATACAATATTTGTAGGATGATTTTTTTTATTTCAGCCATCGTGTAACGAACAAAACACGACACGAACGGCACAAGTGATTGTACACCAATGAATTCGTAAGCACTCTGCGAATACCAGTCGCCTCGTGTAAGTGGCGTGACGTCACACACTAGACTATGAAATTATTCTTCCAAGCGCAACTTCAAAGTCCCATAACTTTTACATTTCTAGAGATATTTCAATGATTCTTCCACATTTTTGTTTCATTTTACTTAAATTTTTATAATTAATCCTTAACAAAAAATGAAAACTAGTCCATTCTAACGAACAATCAATTACGATTTATGAAATGTCAAAGTTAGTTCAAATTCTGTTTACCTATGGATGGTGGTCTCAGTAGAATGATCATCATATTTTTCACTTGAGAGTAAGGGAGTATAGTCTTTCTATCGAATTACCAATTACCAGAAGAATTCCACTTTTTGCCATTCAATAACCAAATCATAAACTTCCAGACTAAGTCGGATAAATAAAATTTGCTCTGCTACATTGAAAATTTATGATCGCATCGGATGGGAGCATCAAAGGATCCACCAACAAGTTCCGAAAGGCACAAGTTGAGTGAAGTGAGCCCACCGGAGAATTCCATCGAAATAATCCAGCTTCAACTTCGTTTCCAACACGTCTCGTATCGAAAGTATGCCATATTTCCCCTCAGAATTTCCACCTGGCGATAACGTCCAAGTTGGATTCGTTCTCAGATGGAGCTCGAATCTTTCGGTATGCAAACCGAAGTATTCCGACGCGCCAAGAAACAACCAGAACTTAATTTCGCGGATGTAGTTTGATTTTCGTACACAAAGCATCGTCGTCATGACTCTGGAATTCCCCTGCTAATATTAAAATCAAGGAACAATAAAGCACGCGCGCGCGAATCCGCGGGTATAATACAGCGAAGGGAGAGGAGACGGTAGAGAAGTTAAGTAAGGTGGTCTGTTCCAGGAAACTTTTGATCAGATAATATAAGACTGGGAATAACACCTCACACTCGATCATTTTCGGCAGGGTTGATATGAAAGGGTTGCGCCATTTACACCCCTAAAGTTTGACGATTCTTATCTTCATTATTAGGAAGTGACTACTTTATCTCATGCTGTAATGATGGGGTCTGTGGTGGTGTTATTGCTGGAGATTGCCTTGCAGATTTTAGGAGAAGAGATTTGTTTTAATGCTCGCTACAATATAAGACAGTTTTTGCCTGAAATTTGAGGTCTCTTGTACCCTTAAAACCTTCAGGCTTTTTGGCTATCATCTAAAATTTCAAATGCTGATCCTGCTCAAAGCTACTTGGCTCTCAGATCGTATAAAATTTAATTTTGGTTTTAACTAAATTTTGAAATAACTCGTCGTTTCCATATCAATCTATATCGATGGTGATCTTGATTATGGATTCCCTAGCAAATTCCAGGAGAAGAGATCAATTTGTTGCAACGTTCACAACAATATAAGATAGTTTTGCTTGAAATTTACGGTCTTATCTTCTCTTGGATAGGGGTTTTTGTACGGTTACACTTTTGCTGAATTGCATCTAAAACTTCCAGCAATCACGCTATTTTGACTATTATCTAGAGTTCCAAAAGCTGATCCTGTCCAAAGCTGCTTGACTCTCAGATCGTATAAATACGTATCGCGCACTACGTCCATTAGCGATGAAGCGCACTTCTGGTTGAATGGCTACGTCAACAACCAAAACTGCCGCATTTGGAGTGAAGGTAATCCTCAAGTGTATGTCGAAACACCGTTACATCCAGAAAAACTGGCTGTTTGGTGGGCTTTATGGGCTGGTGGAATCATTGGTCCGTACTTCTTCAAAAACGATGATGGCCAGAACGTTACAGTCAATGGTGATCGGTATAGAGCCATGATTACTAACTTTTTCATTCCTGAATTGAACAACCATGATGTCCAGGAGCTGTGGTTCCAACAAGACGGCGCAACATGTCACACAGCTCGTGTCACAATTGATTTATTGAAAGACACGTTTGGTGACCGCCTAATTTCACGTTTTGGACCTGTGAATTGGCCCCCAAGATCTTGTGATTTAACACCGCTAGACTACTTTCTGTGGGGCTATGTAAAGTCATTGGTTCATGCGGATAAGCCACAGACCCTTGACCATTTGGAAGACAGCATTCGCCGTGTTATTGCCGATATACGGCCACAAATGTTGGAAAAAGTCATCGAAAATTGGACGTCCAGATTGGACTACATCCGAGCCAGCCGTGGCGGTCATATGCCAGAAATCATATTTAAAATGTAATGCCACAAGATTATCTTGCGGATAAATAAAATTCATGTCAATCGAATAATCAATCGTTGTTTTATTGCAATTTAAAGTTCTATAGCTCTAAAAAAACACCCTTTACTTCTGCTCAATTTCATCTAAAACCTTCCCCAATTAGGCTTCTTGGCTATCATCTAGAATTCAAAATGCTGATGCTGCTCAAGCAGCTCTCAGATTGTATAAAGTCCAATTTGGGTTTTAATTATATGTATTTCGAAATACATACTTAGCTCATTTAGTCGTTGTCATTTCTATCTCGTGCTGTATGGTGGGCTTGATTGTGTTGTTGCTGGGGACTCCCTTGATGATTTCAGGAGGAGAGATCAATTTGTTCCAATGCTCGCAACAATATACACTGTTACACTTTTGCTCAATAAATCTTAAACTTCTAGCAATCAAGCTTTTTTGGGTATTATCTAGAGTTTCAAAAGCTGATCCTGCTCAAAGCTGCTTAACTGTCAGAGCGTATGAATTTCAATTTGGGTTTCAACTTAATTTCAAAATTTCTCGTTGCCATATCTATCTCATCTCATGCTGTAATAATGGTGATCTTGGTTGTGTTGCTGGAGATTGCCTTGTAGATTTAGAGGAGATTCATTTGTTCGTAACAATATTAGACAAATTTTTGCTAGAAATTTGGGGTCCTACCCTACCGCCTCATGGGATAAGGGGTTTTGCACTTCTATACTAATACCCAATTGAATCTGAAACCTTCACCAATCAAGCTCTTCATTTATCATCTAGAATTCCAAACGCTAACCCTACTTTCAAATCGTAAAAAGTTCATTTTGAGTTTTAACTTAATTTTTAAATAACTCATTTAGTCATATGGTGTAATGATATGGATCTTGGTTGTGTTATTGCTGGGAATTGCATTGTAGATTTCCGTACAAGAGATCAATATGTTTTAATGCTTTAAGACAGTTTTTGCTTGAAATATTTCTCTTGGTGGGGGAGCTTTTGCAGGCCTAATTGTAATTGCAGTTCTGCCCAAAGGTTCAAATTGAAATATGTATTCACTAAATCTTGTAAAGAGAACAATCTGTATTAAAAATTTGGGTAATTCGGATGAAATCGATGTTTTTATCGAAAATTGTAAATTTGAATGGAAAATGCAGTCGAGATATTCGGACTTTTGTATAAGGAGGGCGGATAGAATTAATTACGACATATATATAAGACTTTCTGGCTCAAAAGTCGAAAATTAGGGACATTCTCCTTATACAAGCGCACAAAAATGTGATTGTTCAGATGAAGACGAATTTTCAAAGCCAATATCGAAAGATCATCAAGATGAACTAATGCTGCATGTAATCGAACCAATCCTCGTGGCCATAACCTTTTATTCGAAGCGTTCATGTCGAAATGATAGAAATTTTGCAAGAATAAGTCGTGGAAACGGCATACCGTACAATGTACGAGGTATAGAGTCTCGGATAGCAAAACATGGAAAGGTTGAACGCAGGGTGAATGCTCTCATTATGAAATTAATAGCCTTTGTTGTTGGGATCATAATGAAATGTTGTCTTTTTGAGCCCTTGGGCTGGCACGGTCCCATCATTTGTGAGTCACAATTCCTTGGCATCAGTCGCTTTAATATAAACTGAATTTAATAATCCTAGAAAGTCTCTCTGGTATTCGCGTAGAGTCGCGTGATATTCATTTGTTAAGAAATGGTGACCGTAAACAAGAAAGTTTTGGACCCTAGGCATTTAGGGCGCTGAATTCGAGAAGTTATGACAAATAAATGCCGCTAGATTTTTCGAGATAATTGTACCCAGTCGAACTTAAAAGTGCTCTTTCGACTTTTATATCGTTGAGTTATTACATCTTCATTCGCTCAATTTTTTTTTCGACATGAATATGTTCTAAGAGTGTTATTCACGTTATTATCCAGAACTTCGGTCTTATTACACGTTTCTGAGAATTCTCTCAATCCGTACTCGTATGAAAATCGCTCGAGAATAAAATTTCTGGCTTCCCCTTGAAACTTCACGGTATACATTATTGAATTTGATGAAAATCCTCCTTGAAGTTGACAGACTGCATTAATTACTATTTTTTACCAGTGACTTATTATTTTGATCTTGTAACTCTCTGATGAACAACAGAATGTCTTTTTAAGAGAGGTATTTCGCATTTTGTGTTGAAAGAATCACGTAATTTTATAGTATGGTCATCTGCAGGTTAATTATGTGTAACTGTATGCTATTTTGGAGATTTGAAGGTTCATGCTTGATTTCTTGATACTATTCTATTGGAAAATTACGGCTTCACTTGATATTCAAACTACTTGACTTGATTATTCGGTTTGGTCGTCGACGTGGAAGCATGGCCAGGATATCCCCATGATTTTCTGCTCTTGGGTTTATCGTAATGAACCCATTTTTCATCTCCAGTCACAAAGCAGAAATTCCTTTCGTCTTTGCCTTGCAAGCAACTGTTCACAAGCAAACAAACGTTTTTCAACATCTGTCGGCTTCAACTTGTACGGCATTCAATTTCCTTGTTTCTGAATCATTCCCATGACTTTCAGGCGTTTTGAAATGGCTTGTTGCTTCACTTTCAATGATCCGACCAGTTTTTGTTAAGTTTGATACGAGTCATGATCAAGTAATGCCTCCAATTCTGCATCTTCGAAAACCCCTCTCTTCCACCGCCATGCTGGTCTTCGTCATCAAAATCGCCGTTCTTGAAGCGATGAAACCACTCTCGGCACGTTCTTTCACTAATAGCGGCCTCACCATAGGTATTTAAGAGCATTCGATGAGCCTCAGCCGCATATCTCTTCATATAACAGAAAATTAAAACCTCCCGCAAATGACGAGAATTTGGCTCGTGAGCTGACATGTTTCATCGAGAATAACTTCAAATGAAGACACGAATATTTCGATGGCGTTATGTTAACAAATACCTAAGCTTATTGTATGACATCTACAATCTATTTATTTCGACTACCTCACCGTTAGAGCCATCTATTGCAAAACGGCGGAAGCAAAGTTGTACGCCTAAGCACCCACGAGTTTGCAGAAATATATGACATTTGGCACGAGCTTTATTTTCAAGTCAAGTAGTTGGAAAAAATGTCAAGGTGAGGATAATGTACTATCGAAAAATGAACCTGAGTTTTGGAACCGAATTCACCAGTCTGAAATAACGTATGATGGAATGAAAGTTTGCCGTGTTGGCATGATTGAATCGGCAAGGAATGGTACAAGATAAATTCCAGGTTTACATCGAATTCATGTTGATTACCTGTCTGGCGAACATTGTATTCGAAAATTCAAAAGTTTATCGATTCCCTTGCCATAATATTTTTATCTCCATAGTGAGACTCGAACCATAAAAACATAGGGGTATGATATGCGATAATATTTTCGTGGGTTTAAAGGCGTCCCACGAAAAATTTATGTCCAAACCCTTTTCACACCCTCCTACGATTCTATCTCACGAGGGGGCTTGCAGGGAGGTATTCCGATTGAAAATTCCATTAGGCGAGTACTCTGGAAATATCTTACGGCGTAGTTTACAATCCCCAAGTTGCTATTGAGTAGAATTGAGACAGGAACCTCGAATGCTGCAAATATTCGCAATATATGGGAAATTCCAGCACTGTGGAAGATATTATTTTGTTCCTCATATGATATTCGATGTATATGTTCTCGATGTTTCAAAAGTGCCTGAAATTCGTATGTACGCAATGATCAATGATATTCTCTTAAATCATAGAATATTTCAACTCCAAGTATTTGAAGTGTATATTTGAAAGTGCTCAAATTCTTATAGAAGCACTCAACTCACTTCCAAAGTCAAATATCGAAGGTACATTTCAATTGAAAAGTCCCCGGTCTACCATAGCAAAACACATATTTTTGGCAAAATTCGATTTTATTATTCAACATAGTTGCCTTCGAGGGCGATACAGCGATTATAGCGATCTTCCAACTTTTCGATACCATTTTTGTAGTACGATTTGCCTTTTGCTTCAAAATAGGCCTCAGTTTTAGCGATTACTTCTTCATTTACGCTAGATTTCTTTCCAGCGAGCATTCTTTTGAGGTCTGAGAACAGGAAAAAAGTCGCTGGGCGCCAGACCTGGCGAATACGGTGGATGCAGAAGCAATTCGAAGCCCAATTCATGCAATTTTGCCATTGTTTTCATTAATTTGTGACCCGGTTCATTGTCTTGATGAAACAGCACCTATTTTTTTTTCTTCAAATGGGGCCGTTTTTTAACGATTTAATCCTTTATACGATCCAATAACACTATATAATAATCGCTGTCAATTATCTGGCCCGTTTGGAGGTAATCAATGAATATATCATACCCTGCGCATCCCAGAATATTAATGCCATAACCTTGCCAGCTGACTGTTGTGTTTTTCTTAGCTTCAGATTCGGTTCACTGTGTGCAGTCCACTCAGCTGACTGTCTATTGGACTCGGGAGTGAAATTATGGAGCCATGTTTCATCCATTGTCATATATCGACACAAAAATTTAGGTTTATTGCAATTAAACAGCTTCAAACACTGCTCAGAATCATTAAGACATTGTAGCTTTTGATCGATTTTTAGCTCGCGCGGCACCCATTTTGCACACAGCTTTCTCATGTACAAATATTCGTAAATGATATCATGTACAAGTTCAGATGATATCTTCACAATGTCTTCTATCTTGTCAACTTCACTTTACGGTAGTTCAAAATTATTTTGTGAACTTTGACGCACACTCAAACTTGACAGAGTCTACTCATCACAAAACTCTCACAGAAGTTTTTGTAGTACGAACTCTCATTTTTTCCAACGCCATCTAGTTGAAACCGATCGGACTTACACAACGCAAGCTACAGATAGCCATCTATTAACAAAATGGATTTCTTTTTACTACACCTAATAAAAAGTAAACTATTAACATGGTCCCGTATATTGTCATCAACAATGAAACCAATCACTCCAGATTCCGATGACAAAATCCATTTCTATGCACCACAAAACGACCCGAAAGTAAATACTGAAAATTCAAGGAACGTTTCCCTTGCCGCATTCCGTTTTGAAATCTCGGTATAGCTGTCATTTAAAAGGCCATCCGGACAGACAGAAAGCAATTCCACGTCTTGTTCGAATTCGTGAATAGCCAGTCCCCAATACAATGTCGAATGTCCCGGGTTGTGGGGAGTATGTGGATTCATTTTACATTCAGGACTTGATCTTGAACGCATTCGACTTCATTGTTTCCGATTATTCGTAATATTGGCAAGTCCAGTTGGGGCCTTTTGCGAAGTTCTTGCGGCCGCACGTCAAATTTGATAGCTTTCGACAGTGTCGTTTAAGTAAGGCAAAAACCCAAAGGAACGTACAGGCTGCGGAATTGTAGAAAAATAGTGAATGTGAATAAATGAATACATCAAAATATAAAATTATAAATGGAATATACAATATATACTGTGTCTGAATTGCCATAATGAATAAATTAGAATATACGGACGTCAGATTGACTGCAACATGAAAGTAGCAGTAGTGTAGTTGATTCTAGGAAAGTATTGGCTTAGTTTTTTCGCTAGTTGAATGTTTAGAAATGAAGACAAACTGATTTAACTTTGAATTTGGATCGAATCACAGTTTTTACCACAAACACATATGCCAATTGTGCTTCTACTCCCAATATATGCTGTAAAATCATCGTTCAATAATTTTCCAAATCATATGGCAATAGTAAAGGGTTTTCCAATAAAAGGTTGCATTATGATATTGAAAAAAAAACGAGTATATTTCATTTTAAAAAGGAAGGTGGGCCATTAATGTTGGAAAGATATCGACCACATGGCCTCTATGACTACGGTTGCACCTCCATATTCTTTTCTTGAAATTTTCCATCGCCAATTCGCACATTTGAGATTATATATGTTCGATAGTTTCACTAATCCATCTTTAAGTTCTTAAACCGACTGAGGGGAATTGACACGTTGTCCCAAAGAAAAAAGTCTAAGGGTTTTAAATTTCGGTAGCCAATTGTGATCACCTGTTCAAGAAATAACATGCAAAATTGCGATGATTTCGTTGTTTGTACGGCACATACCGCAGTCTTGTTTAAAAACGTTAAGATCTAAGTCTTCATGCAAAAGACTTGTCCCAACAGCTCAAATTTTTCCACCAGTTTCGCTATTGCTGGCCGAGAAGGTGCTTTACGATGACCCAAAAGTGCTTTAGTTTTTCGAAATGTGACTGCAAATTTTTCACCATTTCTGTAGTGTCTTTTTGACAATTTCAATGCGTTGTTGAAGCGTTCATTGTTCCATTTTTAGTGACATTTGCCAAAATAAAGGGCTATTCAAAATTAACCCTCTTGTTTGAAAACCCTGTACAAAGTTGTTTTGAGGGAAGTGAAAAAAACCTTGCCAACTGATGTGACACTATGATTCCTGACCATCAAGAGTATGTTATTGTCGGTCTTGAAACACGACTATTTTATTCATTTATCGACGAAGCAGTAATTCCTGTGAAACCATTCATGTCCGAACTCGATTACCCATGCTAAATCCCATTAAAATTGTGATAGAATTATAGTTGAGTTAAGGCTGTTACACAAACACGCAGACACACACGGACATATTTGAAAGAAATATTTTATGTGGGCGGGAATTTGGTTATAATTTTTCATGCCAAATGAGATCACAAAGCTTCTCTGGTAGACCAGGAGACATGAATAATATGGAATCTAATTCCAACAATATCGAAAAAATGAATGTTTACTTATTGTCATAGAATGCAGGACTTAAATGGGTAGATCTTAATTATATCAAATTGGTACATTGAGAATATCGAATACACAATTACAATTTTTTTTCCCGCTCAAATGACTTTTATGTTGATTATTCTTTATCAAACACATGAACAAATTAATTATTATTTGAAGCTAAGGAATGTTTGATTGACGGACTGTGACGTCATTGATGATGTCATAACAGATTCACGAGTTTTGAGAGGATATGTCAAACATTTTGTAAAAATATGGAATGAAGTAGGATTATATTGGTGTTTGCTAGGATATCAAATACTTTCTAGGAAATTGTCAACTGCGAGATTTATCCGAGAGCTTTGGGTCCATTTCGTTGCAACCATTTTCATTAGTAATGTTGCGAGTGTTTGACTCCGACGACCGTTTGATTAGATGGATTATTCTAGGTGCATTTTCTCGAATTAATTCCATGGAATCCCGAGGTATAAAGCACTTCCGAGACTCTCGGATATTCCGATCTCCAAGAGAATCCGAGATGTCGAGAAATCATTCATCTGCAAAAGGCAAAAGGTGGTGTCTTTCGTGACACTCTATTCGTCGGCATAATCCTTGCTGATGGACGCTACGAATGCTATATGGGAATTAGGCTAATTCGATCAAATCCTCTTCCAGACTTTGCTTTTAATCCATTTATTTATACGGTGCATGCATAATTACGTTTAATTCATTTGGCTACACGCAGACTTCCATTAAAGTTGAAAACTTTTTAAATTGCGACCCCAGACTTGTAAGTTGGGGCAATTCCAAAATGGAATGTTTAATTGAAATATTCTCTTCTACGCCACCGCATCATCGTAACTTTGGTCTGCGGGCGAAAATGTCCGAAAAGAAAGAATTCATGCCAACTGTTCGTTCTGCGGTCAATATACTCAGGGTGTCGCAAAAAATTGTCCGAGCCGTTTTGGCTGTCATAACGACCCATTGTTTAGTAAAGATATGTCGAAACTTCAGGAGGTGATTTCTTGATTGAAATTAAGGTCTGTTGTTCCAGGATTTGTCTGCCTTTCAACGTTACAGCTCTTCAAAGATATGGAGTGATTCTGACGTTTCAGTTTTCTACTCGATCGGAGGGTTACGAAATTCTACAGATTTGTTTCGTCTATTCTATGGGAATGCAAATTGACAACCGCTTTCACATTTTGAATCAATTTTTTTTTTGTAGTAAGGGAGAAAAAAGATTTATTTTCTAACCTGATAGTTTTCAAGTAAAAATAATCTTTGATAAATCTTCAGATTGATTGGTAAACGTGGTGAAATGAGCACCGAAGACGGCGAACGCAGTGGACACCCAAAAGAGGCTGTCATCGACGAAAAAATCAAAAAAGTTCTCAAAATAATTTTGAATGACCGTAAAGTGAAGTTGATTGAGATTGAACATCTGAACGTTTACATCATATCATTCACGAATATTTGTACATGAGGAAGGTGTGGGCAAAATGAAAGCCGCGCGAGTTCACAATCGATCAAAAGCAACAAAGTGTTAATGATTCTGAGCAGTGTTTGAAGCTGTTCAATTGCAATAACCCTGAATTTTTGCGTCGATATGTGACAATGGATGAAACATGGCTCCATCATTTCACTCTGGAGTCCAATCGACAGTCAGCTGAGTGAACTGTGCACGATGAACCGAATCCAAAGAGAAGAAAAACACAACAGTCAGCTGGCAAGGTTATGGCATCAGTATTCTGGGATGCGCAAGGTATAATATTCATTGATTACCTCCAAAAGGGCCAGACCATCAACAGCGATTATTATATAGCGTTATTGGTTCGTTTAAAGGACAATATCGTTAAAAAACGGCTCCATTTGAAGAAAAAAAAGTTGCTGTTTCATCAAGACAATACGCCGTGTCACAAATCAATGAAAACAATGGCAAAATTGCATGAATTGGGCTTCGAATTGCTTCTGCATCCACCGTATTTGCCAGATCTGGCCCCCGGCGACTCTTTCCTGTTCTGAGACCTCAAAAAATGCTCGCTGGAAAGAAATTTAGCGCCAATGAAGAAGTAATCGCCGAAACTGAGGCCTATTTTGAAGCGAAAGACAAATCGTACTACAAAAATGGTATCGAAAAGTTGTAAGATCGCCTAAATCGCTGTATCGCTCTTGGAGGCAACTGTGTTGAATAATAAAATCGAATTTTGCCAAAAAAATGTGTTTTACTATGGTAGACCAGGGAATTTTCAATTGGCCTGTTAATTCAGGAAACCTCAGAATTTTGCGTTCTACTAATCTAATTTCAATTTCGGAATGGGTATTCGGGTTGGGTCATAAATGGTTTTGTAGAAATGAGCAAAACAAGAGGAAGCGTTACATCAATTGAATGGAACATTTTCATTATCTCGAATGAAACTATACTCACTTTGGAACTGTACACCACCGCACCGATTCAAAACCCTTACCGCCGTTTCGGAAACCGGATCCGGATATCAGATGTCGTAATGAATGATCGACATCGACACATCCGTCTGAAAAAAGATCGCCGCGAAATTCGCAGCTAACTTTCGTGTTTAATTCGGCGTAAAATTAAACCTTTTGAATGGAAAATTGGTGTGTTAAATTCCTCGCTGGGGTATCACTTTCAAAGAATATACATCAACACACATTTTCGACAACCCCCCCCACCTCCCTCTCGGAGTAATTAGTGTATAAATGAAGACGACAGGACGCGAATGGTTTTACATGAAACTCTCTGAACTTTCTGCATGTAATGCGATATTTGACGCGGCTAAAACCTCAACAGTTTCGGGTTTCGTTCAAGCCTTCGTTCCTATCATAGGCTTATCTATTTGTCTGTTTCCTCATTCGCTCAGATATTCAACAGTTTTCCCCCCCCTTGAAAACGAGGCATCTCTTCAGGCGGTGGAATTCTTGAGGGTATTTACGCATTCTATCATATCTACCTCGACACTGTTCTACTGGATTATATCCAGTTCCATTTCTAACGAGAACTATGCCTAATCATGCTGAACTGACTTGTCTGCGCGATGAATTATTATTTATTACTATAACTGAATCGTTATGATTCTGTTAGCCTTCCGGGAACTGCTACCTATTCATACAAACCTAGGGAGGACGTCGATACTGTTAACGAAACCAACGACATCTCTAGAAGCCTTAGCTGTTACTTCGAGAGTATCCAGGACTGACCTTCCATATGAGTGGACAAATTTGCACACTATGTCTTCGGCTGTTTTTATCTCCTTTCCACAGAGCCTGCAAAACTCATCTGCTGACTCGCCTACGCGGTACAAAAAGTATTTGCACCGGCAGTGTCCTATCAGCAGTCCTACCCTTACCGCATTATCTGAAGCTCAGCTCTTGGTAGCTCCAAGAGCTTCTCTATAGGTCGGTGAAAGCACCACAAATTTCTTTGCCTAGAGATCGTCTATTGTTCCACAGTATAGAATTTCTATAAGATCGTTTCAGTACTTTATGGTCTGTTATATTTGCAGCCTTCACAAATTGTACATGGAAACAGCTGAATCTATTGTGCGCAATTGTTCAAAACCAGCCTGAGAAGCACAAATTTGGTTAAATCCCCATGAAGTAATAGCAAAGTCTCTTGGAGATATTAGATAGCACAAATTTGGGTATTATTACTGAATCGAGGTTGTTGTGGCTCTATTAGCCTTTCAAGAACTGTGACCAAATTGATTTTTTGTTTGTAATCCGTCCCTATTGATACAAATCCAAGGAGGTCGTCGATACTGTTAACAAAGCCAACGACATCCTTAGGAGCCTTGGTAGTTACTTCGTGAGTATTCAGGACTGACTTTCCCGTATGAGTGGACATTTGCACACTATGTATTCGGCTGTTTCTACCTCCTTTTCAAAGAGCCTGCAAATATAACCTGCTGACCTGCATAGCGGTAGAAAAAGCATCTGCACTGATAGTGTCCTGGCAGCAGTCCCACTATTACCCGAAGCTCAGCTCGTGGTAGCTTCAATAGCTTACTGGTATAGGTCCACAAATTTATTTGCCTGAGCAAGAACAGGAGTGTTCCTCCAGATGGTTTTTCGTTTGTCCCACTTCCATTGTTGGACCGCTGCCTTATATTGGTCTTTTTCAAGCCCAAAAAAAGGCTGAGGACCAACATATGTTAACCTTGATGCTCTTTTCGCAAGTTTATCGGCTTTATCGTTCCTCGGGATCCATATTTCAGTTACTTCATTGTTTCTAACTAAAGCACTCCCATGTCAGCAGAGACCTCCAATTCCAGCCATAAATAATTATTAATCATAGCTCGGTAACGCAATCCATTCACCGTAACAGTTGCACCAGCCTCATTTTGGAACAAGTAAGGTTCATCGAAATTGATTCCTCCCATATCGCTTGGTGAAACATAATTTTAATATCAATAAAAGAAAATAAAAAAAAACACCTGACTATACGTTTCACAATTTTTAATAAAATATATAAAATCTCGTTGACATGCATTTTTCGGGTTTTATCCCATTCTCAAAACTGCATTCTCAATCACAGCACCAGCCCAAAAACCGCACCAAACAGTGTCACGTTGAGGATGGAGAGGCATTCCAACAATCATTCTTGGATTTTTCAAGTCACGAATGCTTCAATTCTGCTTATTAACGTAGACTGAGAGTTGCAAATGGGCATTATCTCTGAAGATGATTTTTCCAAGAAAATCCGGATTATTTTATGCATTTCAAGGACCCAATCGGCGAAGATACTAGCAACGACTATTGATTGAGTTCTTGTGTTAACTGAACTTAAAAAGCCTTAAGACCGGTCTGATTTCTGTTTGTAGTATGCCTAATTCCCAAGATCCGGAGAAACGACATCAGCTCTGCTTTTTCCACCAGTTTTACTATAGCTGACTGATAAAATGAAAAAAGTACTGGCCGAGCGTTTTAGTAACTGGGGCTACGATGAATTGAGGTTGGAACACTCATATATTCAAATAATTATAACTCTTAACTATTGAAGTCAGGACTTTACGTTGAAAAATATTGTATTCAGCACAATCAAGGCATTATGCATTTAGAATTTCAGGACACTATACTGCCAATTCCCGTATTATACGAATTTTCTTAGGTTTGAATCCAACAGTTTAAAGCAACAACGTGTTAATGATTCTGAGCATTGTTTGAAGCTGTTTAAGTGCAATAAACCTGAATTTTTGCGTCGATATGTGACAATGGATGAAACATGGCTCAATCATTTCACTCCGGAGTCTAATCGACAGTCAACTGAGTGGACTGCGGACTATGAACCGAATCCAAAGCGGGGAAAACAAAACAGTCAGCTGGCAAGGTAACTGCATCAGTATTCTGGGATGCGCAAGGTATAATATTCATTAATTACCTCCAAAGGGCCAGACCATCAACAGCGATTATCATATAGCGTTATTGGATCGTTTAAAGAATGAAATCGTTAAAAAACGGCCCCATTCGAAAAAAAAGTTGCTGTTTCATCAAGACAATGCGCCGTGCCACAGATCAATGAAAACAATGGCAAAATTGCATGAATTGGGCTTCGAATTGCTTCTGTATCCACAGTTTTCGCCAGATCTGGCCCCCAGCGCCTTTTTCCAGTTCTCAGACCTCAGAAGAATGCTCGCTGGAAAGAAATTCAACGCCAATGAAGAAATAATCGCCGAATCTGAGGCCTATTTTGAAGCGAAAGACAAATCGTACTACAAAAATGGTATCGAAAAGTTGGAAGATCGCTATAATCGCTGTATCGCCCTCGATGGCAACTATGTTCAATAATAAAATCGAATTTTGTCAAAAAAAATGTGTTTTACTATGGTAGACCGGGTACTATTCAATTGGCCTGTTACACATGTCATGAAACCAGTGGATTCAGCTTATGTTGATAGATTTACAATTTTTGAGATATATTAATAATTAAACACATTAATCCTCATAAATAACAACTAATTATTTCCAAGAACTAGATATTTGTATTTTTTTTCGCTTGAAGTATTTAAATCAATTCAGTTAAGTTTTAGAGTAAGACAAACTCAAATTAAGAAAATAAAGGTTTATAACAAAGGAATAAATTATATACTGGATATAGGGATAAAAGAAAATCAATTATGAAACTATGAAATAATACTATATTTTCTTCTCGAAACAACTTCACAGAACAAATCCTAATAAACATATTAAAGTGATGTATCTTATAAAATGTAAACTCCCTTTTTGACCCACAAATAGCACCCTTAATTTTGTGATGTCAGAGTTCATGGAATACTACTTCATTACAAATATCACTTTTTATTTTAGTATCTCTACATATATTAAAAAAATAACAATTTCATTTGACATATAAATCGGTGGATTTTTCAAAAGAGCGATTGAATCTAAGTGATTTCTAGTTGTTTGGAGATAGTCAAATAATCATGTATTCAAAATTTATACAGTTTTCTAGATACAATATTCACATTTTTCATCAACCAAGGACATTATGGCTTTTTGAAGTTCTCTACCTTTGATGCCTATTCGACAAATATGAAATCGAAAGTAATAATATTAAAATGGTCATTTAAAAATTTCTCTTATCCTTGCCATATTGAAATATAAAATGAGTCGATAACATTTACTGGATTCGAGGTAAAATTGCTATGGTCAAGTAAAAAAAATCTTGATTTCGATCGAATTTTGTCAAAAAAATGTGTTTTACTATGGTAGACCGGGGACTCTTCAATTGGCCTGTTAGGAGGAGATAATAAATAAAATTAATTGGTTTTCTTAGTTGATCCATTATTTGAAATAATAAAAAACAAACAGTACTACAGGATTTTAGGATTCGACGTAGATTTTTCCCTGTCCGGCTCTGGTGTTAGATCTTTTCGAAGATTTGCCCAAATGTGTACTCCATAGGGGGATGGAAATGTACAGAAGTTTTGAATTCCACGTATTCGCGCCATATTTCATACTTTTAAAGTGATATAAATATCAATTTTTATTGAAACTGTTATCGGAATACAGAACGTTCTGTTAAGTATAGTCGGGGGTTGATTCCCGTGGGTAGACTAAATCTACATTTGTTTCATGAGGAAGCCCTGCCACACGTCAACGTAAAACTGATTAATTTTGCAAAGACTCCAGTCCTTCCAGGAGAGGCATAGGAGGACATTACCATTCGAGAGACAAATATAAGGCTGAAACTTTCAACAGTTTTCCTCTTCTTTATTCTCGGTAACAACCTTGTCACCTATATGGATTTTGAGGGATGAGATTCGAGTATGCATTATTCATAGCAATACATCCTTGCCGATGTAATTTTTTTTTATTACTTGTACGTCGAGGTGAAAGGTATAGTTCGAATAGTACGATATTTCGATCATCAAAAATAGATTTAGGAAAATTAGAAACTTCTACGCGCTTTCCAATTCGTATTCATTCAGTTTATTTCTCATCAAGTTTTGCATATAAATTTTTGCTTCAATAACAAGCCAATTAAAAAGAACCCCGGTCTACCATAGAAAAACACATTTTTCTGGCAAAATTCGATTTTATTATTCAACATAGTTGCCTTCGAGGGCAATACAGCGATTATAGCGATTTTCCAACTTTTCGATACCATTTTTGTAGTACGATTTGTCTTTCTTTTCAAAATAGGCCTCAGTTTCGGCGATGACTTCTTCATTTACGCTGAATTTCTTTCCATCGAGCATTCTTTTGAGGTCTGAGAACAGGAAAAAAGTCGCTGGGCGCCAGATCTGGCGAATACGGTGGATGCAGAAGCAATTCATGCAATTCTGCCTTTGTTTTCATTGATTTGTGACACGGCGCATTGTCTTGATGCAACAGCACCTTCTTTTTCTTCAAATGGGGCCGGTTTTTAAAGATTTGTTCCTTTAAACGATCCAATAACGCTATATAATAGACAGCTTCATTGGGGCGTCCACTGCGTTCGCCGTCTTCGGTGCTCATTTCACCACGTTTAAACTTAGCATACCAAACAATGTTGATTGATTTTCCTAGTGCGGACCCCGGAGCTCTTCATCAAGCCAAGATTTTGCTCAAACTGTATTTTTTCCCTTCAAAAAGCAATATTTTATCAGCACACGAAATTTTTTTTTTCCATCTTTGTTCAAATAAAAAAAGTAGCTACACTCACAACGCAATATCTCACAAACTAATGGTCGGACTGCTGTCAAATTTTGACACGTATCGTTTGAAGGTTGGTACTAACTAAAAATCATATGGATTCAATACTAGCACCGCCAAGGACTTTTCAATTGGCCTAATAGTACTGACGAAAATTTCGATTTTCTTCTATCTTCTACATGTTGGCATGTCTTCGGTCTTCTATAGAAAAAACTGATTATTTTTTCTGATGTAGAAGCACTTTTGCTGAATTTTTAGATAACCCATTCAATAGATGAACTTCATATACACACACAATTTCATTCAAATCTGCCGGTAAAATTCTGCGATACCGAAATTTTACAAGAAAAAGTGTTTGGTCACAGAATGATAAAATCCTCTCGAAATTTGCTATGACAAGACAGTTAACAAATTAAACCAGGATCTTCAGACACTGAACTTCATGTCTTGGATTTCAATTGACGTATTTCCCAAAAAAAAAAATTTAATACGAATAAATCAGCTCATTTTCTTTTATTTGTAAATAATAACGTTGATGAATTAATCATTTTCATTGTTCAGTAACTATCATCATCTTATATTTGCAATGTTGAAATGATAGTCTTCAGGTTCAATACATCTGCTAGATGAAAAGTGTTTTTTTTTTCTGTAAAATTTTTCTCCAACTGAAAGTTACGAATGAAAAACTCTGTATTAATTCCCCAAACGTAAAAAGAAAGGATTCCGCATAAATACGGTTCTGCATTTCCTTCCGAATGGAAACCATTGTGCCCTACTGATAAACACAAATTTCAACAGCCCCTAGGTATATATATTCACGGAAATATTCGCAGTGGGGACTGATAGTTGAAATTGATAAATGAAAAAACTCATCTCGAAGATTTATGCATACCACTAGGGGGAAGTAGAAAAACCAGAAGTAATAGGGACAATTCGCTCAGTTCTTGCCTGAGCAAAAAAATGTACCAATTCTCCATTCGATGTTTATTCAGCACGATGATAAACACAAGAAAATTTCCAACTGATCCATAATATCCATTTCTGTTTCTGTAATTTTAGAATTTTGAGCCGAGTATGGTCTCAAACGATAAAGTTTGACTCGCTGATTACTAAACTGTCCCCAAATTCAATTCTGTAGTACAGGGTGGCCACTTTTTCAATGGGATTGTATTGGTAACTTTTAAACCATCAGAGTTAGAAGGTCGGTCAAATGGAGAAAAAGTTGCATGCATAGAAGCATTATCAAGCAGTTTAAACAAATCGAGATTATCAGGGCCGGTTATTGAGATATCATAAGAAAAGTAAATTCTGTCATTTTGATTTTTCTTTTTTTCCCACTTTATTTCAAATATTATCAAAAAATGTTACAGGAATTTTTTATTCGACAGTAAATTGTTCTCAATTTGACTTAATCAGATTTCGTATCCAACGTTTCGTGCTCTCTGGGCCACCCTCAACCTCATTTTTTTCAATACGGACCTGTATATTTTATGACACTTTTCGAAATATTTTTTAACGCTGAATTCAACGATATTTCATACAATGTCATTCAAAGTTGATTTACAGGTGATTTTGACCCTTATCCAAATTTCTTTGGGTCGGATCTGTATTACATTTAGGTACCTTTAGTTTATTTAACAACATGCAATACATTTCGATGAGAAAATCAACTTACTCATCTTGAACTAAATGGAACATATCAGAATCAAATCAAGAAACAAGTAATAATTATTTACATATTTCAATTCATAATAATTAAACGAATTATCATTTAATGAAAGAAAAATCGAATGCTTATTCGAAAGTAAATGAAAATGATTGAAGTAAGTGTTCGAAATGTCCACCATTTTGTAAAATGCACTTAACGGTTATGGAACCCATACTTCTAATACATTTGCTTATTTCGTCTTCTTGAATAACTTCCAATACATTCTCAATCTTCTCGCGAGAAATCACTATTGTTGGATTTGTCATTTGTACCGTTGAAACAAATTACAGAATCGAACTTTATTTTGATATCATTACGATATAAGTTTTGCAAGGCTTGGTATTCAAATTTAAAATCATTGTATTCGCGTCTCTTGACTATGTTATTAACAGCAGTTTTTGATAAATTACATTCACTACAGATCCTACCCAAAGAAAATTGGATAAGGGTCAAAATCACCTGAAAATCAACTTTGAATGACATTGTATGATATATCGTTGAATTCAGCGTTAAAAGTTATTTCGAAAAGTGTCATAAAATATGCAGGTCCGTATTGAAAAAAATGAGGTTGAAGGTGGCCCAGAGAGCACGAAACGTTGGATACGAAATCTGATTACGTCAAATTGAGATCAATTTACTGTCGAATAAAAAATTCCTGTAACATTTTTTGATAATATTTGAAATAAAGTGGGAAGAAAAGAAAAATCAAAATGACAGAATTCACTTTTCTATGATATCTCAATAACCGGCCCTGATAATCTCGATTTGTTTGAACTGCTTGATAATGCGTCTATGCATGCAACTTTTTCTCCATTTGACCGACCTTCTAACTCTTATGGTTTATAAGTTACCAATACAATCCCATTGACAAAGTGGCCACCCTGTATACTAGATAACTTTCAAACTGAAAAAACTTGAAATTTTCTGGCTAAGACATTTGAGCAAATTATCAGTTCTTCTAAAAACCTCTGGGCCTCATCGAACTCCATTACATCGCAAAAATTTCATCATACCACCTACATCGTAGGAGAGAAAAACTGCGGGGATCCCCAACAGCATCGCCATCATTCAAAAAGTCATTATTTACTAAAGAAACCCTCCGCAAATTGCGTCAATTTGTCAAGTTTAAAACTTGCATTCTGTTGGTTTCGCATAGCTTTTCTGGCTTTATGTCAGATAATTGACTGGCCCCAAAGTGTACGTCTACAATGCTGACAAAATAATAGGAGGGATTGGAACGTGAACAATGCGAATGCAATGCTTAAGGAGCTTCCATATTGAGCTTGTTAACTCTCTGAAACATTTAATTTAGCAGTTGGTTCCGTGCTGACCACAAATCGGTCTTTCCTGCTGTATTTCCACGTCATCTACTGGATACGTGCATGTCTGCATGCTGCGGAGATCCTAGAGTTGTTAACACATTTCACTTTATGCCATAAACTTAATATCTGGAAGTTAGTTGGTGGACTTAATAATATATGATACTATCAGAGAAAAAAACTTCAATACCCAGAAGGAGCTGTTCAATTTTTTTTTTTTTTTGGTAAAACATAGATAGCATAGCAAGGAGTAAATAATTGAATTCGGACAAAAAAATCGTGAACACTTTTTGTGACTCAAATATTGTAGTCGTTCTTTGCAAGTTTTTTAAATTTTACAACAAACTAGCTGATCGAGGAGATCCAAAGTCGATGTAAAGTTGTTGTCAAAATGTCTAGAGCACGTGTACGTGGAATTCATCGCCAGCTAAGTGAATTTGAAAGAGGTCGAATTATTGTTCTACGGAAGGCGGGGTTGTCATTTAAAGAAATCGCTAACCGTACGAACAGAAATCCAACTACTGCTTTGAGATGTTGTCAAGCGTGGTTTGATAATGCTCAAAATCGAAGAAGAGTAGGCACCGGACGTCGAAGGGACACAAATTAAGTTCAGGATCGACTTATAAGACTTATGGCCATTAGAGACCGATTTGTGACAACTCGATCTTTGGCTGATGCTTGGTTGCGAGATCAAGGCCATCCAGTAACTGTCCGAACGGTTTACCGCCAGATAAGGTCTTTTGGACTGCACATTATCGACCCTATCTTGTGTTACCTCTGACGGTTGAGCATCGCCGGCAACGATTACAGTGGTGCAGAGTACATCAATTTTGGATGTGGAATGGCATCAGGTCGTCTTTTCTGATGAATCTCGTTTCTCCTTGGGTGCACATGATGGCCGAAGAAGGGTTAGACGACGTCGGGGAGAAATACGTGAACCTCAGTTTAATGTTGAGCGTCATGTACACGGGA
This sequence comes from Harmonia axyridis, assembly GCF_914767665.1. NCBI lineage: Eukaryota > Metazoa > Arthropoda > Insecta > Coleoptera > Coccinellidae > Harmonia > Harmonia axyridis. The sequence continues at coordinate 9,192,684 of NC_059508.1, forward strand.
CAATAGGCGTTATGGTATGGGGTGCTATTGCACATGCAAGTAGGTCATCTTTAGACTTTATTCGAGGTAACATGACAGCGCTGCGTTAGCTTCAAGAAATAGTGTAGCCATATGTTCTCCTTTACTTTAACCGGCTCGAGAATCCAATATTTCAGCAAGATAAGGTACGACCTCATGTTGCCAGAGTTATTCAAAATTTTTTCGAAGCGACCCATGTTTTGCCATGGCCGCCCAGATCCCTCGATCTTTCACCCATAGAGCATATTTGGGACATCATGTGTAGAAAGCTTGGAAATTTACATCAGCCCCCACAGACTTTGGCGGCTCTGAGACATGAAGTACAGGTAGCTTGGGATAGTATCCCTCAAGAAGAAATAGACCATCTTATTACTTCAACGCCGAGACGTGTTGGGGAGTGTATAGGTAGATAATCGCGGTGGACAAACACATTATTAACGAATTCATTAAAAAAAATTGTAAACCCTTCGTTTTTTTTCTCCAAATTTAAATCATTTACTCCTTGCTATACTATATATGTTTTACCAAAAAAAAAAAAAATAATATTTAAACAGCTCCTTCTGGATGTTGCAGTTTCTTTGTCAGTTATTGTAATAGTCTGGCGATGGTGGCAAAGTTTCGAATAACCAAAACTTATTCAAAAAAATGGAAACATTACGTGGCTTTAGGAGGACCAGCACATCTAATTGGAACTTTGTTTTTTGAAAATCCTCCTTTGCGAAAAATAAAAAATCTGAATTGAATGTGTGTAATGGAATTCACGTTTGCCTTCAGGTCTTCAATCGTCCGATTTCGGTCTTCAGTTTTAGGGATTTCGCATATATTTCCCAAAAATCTTTAAATATGTATGAAGAATTTGGAATAGTTGATATGATTCTACATTCAACGGTGATTCAAAACATTGATAGAGATAAATTGCACTGTATTCAAGCTCTTCTATATACTTTATATACTCAATGCTTTCCTTCTCGAATTAATAAATTCAATGTTATATTCGTAAATCCGTTGGTTAGTACTTTGCAAACAAGAATTTCCATAAATGCAAATTATTTAAATTGTTCCCAATATAAATTCAACAGTTCCCCCTGATTTTCATAATTTGAAGTTCTTTATAGTAACGCCTTATTCGACTGAAAAATTCTGCTTTTCTTTAATTAGATAAAGCAAGAAGAAAATTCAATTGAGCCTACTTCTTGCACATGCGTGATTTTTCGGATGCGTCTCTAGAGAAAGATGGTACAAACAAAAATGTACCCTCAAAAAAATAACTGTCCCCTCGTGAAAAAACTCAAGTTATGTTTTTTTACGGATTCGCGCAACATTGGGACCTCGTTAGGAATTTTCTGCCCCTATTTATGAGCATTTCCACTCTGAATAATTTGTTGGAGTTTGTCATTCGAACGTTTGGGATTTACTTCATTAGAAAGGACTTTTGATGTGGAACCGCATATTATGACATCAGAACCGGTTATTTCGCGACAAAATTGACATTAACATCTTCATTTCGGTTTATTATTCCTAATAAAGGACCTTTGGAACCGTTCGAGGATTCTGATATTAATCGAACTCAACTTCTTGAATAATGAGGATGTATCACTGTAACAGGCCAATTGAAAAGGTTACCATAGTAAAACACATTTTTTTGCAAAATTCAATTTTATTATTCAACAAAGTTGCCTTCGAGAGCGATACAGCGATTATAGCGAACTTCCAACTTTTCGATACCATTTTTGTACTACGATTTGTCTTTCGCTTCAAAATGGGCCTCAGTTTCGACGATTCCTTCTTCATTGGCGCTAAATTTCTTTCCAGCGAGCCTTCTTTTGGGGTCTGAGAACAGGAAACAGTCGCTGGGAGCCAGATTTGGCGAATATGGTGGATGCAGAAGCAATTCGAAGCCCAATTCATGCAATTTTGCCATTGTTTTCACTGATTTGTGACACGGCGCATTGTTTCGATGAAACAGCACCATTTTTCTTCAAATGGGGCCGTTTTTAACGATTTTATCCTTAAAACGATCCATTAATGCTATTTAATAATCGCTGTTGATGGTCTGGCCCCTTTGGAGGTAATCAATGGATATTATACCTTGCGCATCCCAGAATACTGATGCAGTTACCTTGCCAGCTGACTGTTGTGTTCTTCCTCGCTTTGGATTCGGTTCATCGTTCGCAATCCACTCAGCTGACTGTCGATTGGACCCCTGAGTGAAATGATGGAGCCTTGTTTCATCCATTGCCACATATCGACGCAAAAATTCAGGTTTATTGCACTTAAACAGCTTCAAACACTGCTCAGAATCATTAACACGTTGTTGCTTTTGATCGATCGTGAGCTCGCGCGGCACCCATTTTGCACACAGCTTCCTCATGTACAAATATTCGTGAATGATATGATGTACACGTTCGGATGATATCTTCACAATGTCTGCTATCTCGATCAACCGCACTTTACATTCATTCAAAATTATTTTGTGAACTTTTTTGATTTTTTCGTCGGTGACAGCCTCTTCTGGCCGTCTACTGCGTTCGCCGTCTTCGGTGCTCATTTCACCACGTTTAAACTTAGCATACCAATCAATGATGGTTGATTTTCCTGGTACAGATCCCGAAAACTCTTCATCAACCCAAGATTATTCTTTAACTGAATTTTTTCCATTCAAAAAGCAATATTTCATCAGCACACGAAATTCTTTTTTTTTGTTGAATAGCATTGTTAGACTTCGCCCCTGAGTAGAAGGCATCTATCCAATAAAGGCGTTTATTATTATTATTATTTTTTCCATTGTAAAAAATACTGTGATACTAAATGACTTGTAAACAAAGAATGAATTACGGATTGAAATAAAACTTCACACACGTTCATATGAATAGACCAACATAACCAAACAAAAATTAAACTAGTAGCAATGTCGTCTCTTATCGAACTTATTGAACAACCCATGTAAATATTTTGTTAGCAAAGTGAATTATGGATTATTGAAAAATTTGATTTGTATTAAAAAACATTTTAATTCAAAATTTCAATCATTTCAGATAATCGAAGATCATTGGCACTTCACCCATAATCGAGTAGCTAAAAGATCCATCTTACCTAATGATGAAAGAAAAGTACGATTGGCTGTAGATACGAGGGTCAAATGGTCCCAACAGCAAGTAGCGAAAAGGAGAGTTAAGAGAGATTTGGCCCTACAGGATTCTGATCCAAAATGGCCAAGCATGTGGTATTTGGTGAGTAATATTCTCCTCTCATTTATCGTAAATGGAACAAATGAAATTTTGTAGAATCTTTAACAGATATTAGTTAATTATTCCATTGACTTTTTTTCAATTATTTCAGTGAGATGTTTTATATATGTAATCTAGACGTCTAAATAAAGTCAGATATTGATGTCTACTAATAGCATATCGCATTACATATATTAGTAGTCTGATAATTGATTTTTTCACTATCAATATTGTTAGATATTTAATTAACGTTTTTCTGATATAAAGTCGAAAAGTAATCTATTTTCATATTTTTTTTAGGTATGAGAAACTTTTCACTCATAATACAATACATCTAAAAGATATTTCCAAAACGTAACTAATAGAAAACGTCTAAGTAAGATTATCTAATTTTGATCAGAAATTAGACCAAGATGATTTTAGATCTCCTCAAACATAAATTTGATAGATGTAATTTAGATCAAAGTGTGTTGTTTGGGATAGATCTTTATGAAAAGTTTTCTTCGAGATTAATATTGCCATATTTACTTAGCAAAATATTCTAATGAGTCAGTGCTTATCAACCAAAATATTATTCATTTCAAAATACTCATTATGTCACTAGAATGAGGCTCATTATTTTTTCGCAGAATCGAGGAAATGGCTTGGATATGAATGTCATTCCTGTGTGGCAAGATGGTATAACAGGAAAAGGTGCTGTTGTTACTATCCTGGACGATGGACTGGAAAAAAATCACCCTGATTTGGTTCAGAATTATGTAAGTATCAGGATTTATATAATTCAATCACAGTTTGTGAGATAAACACATTCAATGTGATTTATGTGATCTAAATAAGGTGTTTGAAACGCTAGTAGATACCTCAATATAAAGTGTGTTTTTTTTAGAGCTATAGAATTTTAAATTGCAATAAAACAACGATGGATTATTCTATTGACATGAATTTTATTTATCCGCAAGATAATCTTGTGGCATTACATTTTAGATATGATTTTTGGGCATATGACCGCCACGGCTGGCTCGTATGTAGTCCAATCTGGACGTCCAATTTTCGATTACTTTTTCCAACATTAACAATAACACAATAACAAGCAATAACACGGCGAATGTTGTCTTCCAAATGGTCAAGGGTTTGTGACTTATCCGCATAGACCAATGACTTTACATAGCCCCACAGAAAGTAGTCTAGCGGTGTTAAATCACAAGATCTTGGAGGCCAATTCACAGGTCCAAAACGTGAAATTAGGCGGTCACCAAACGTGTCTTTCAATAAATCGATTGTGGCACGAGCTGTGTGACATGTTGCGCCGTCTTGTTGGAACCACAGCTCCTGGACATCATGGTTGTTCAATTCAGGAATGACAAAGTTAGTAATCATGGCTCTATACCGATCACCATTGACTGTAACGTTCTGGCCAACATCGTTTTTGAAGAAGTACGGACCAATGATTCCACCAGCCCATAAAGCGCTCCAAACAGTCAGTTTTTCTGGATGTAAGGGTGTTTCGACATACACTTGAGGATTAGCTTCACTCCAAATGCGGCAGTTTTGTTTGTTGACGTAGCCATTCAACCAGAAGTGCGCTTCATCGCTAAACAAAATGAAATGGACGTGGTGCGCGATACGTATTCCGCACAGAACCATTATTTTCGAAATAAAATTGCACTATTTGCAAGCGTTGTTCAGACGTGAGTCTATTCATGATGAATTACCAAACCAAACTGAGAATAAATCACTTGACAGCTGTTAAATCGGTCGCCATCTTGAACAGTAATGCCAACTTAAAGTTATATACCTCGAAAAAAAACACCCTATACAAATGAGCAGATAGTAACTTCACAAAGCATTTGAGAAAAGTATACATATTTGGATCCTTTTTTGCAAGCTTCAACCAACATATTCAATCGTGAAAACGTAAAATAAGATTATGTTAACATTTTACATTTTGTTTCAGGACCCGATGGCCTCCTACGATGTTAATAGTCATGACTCTGACCCTAGTCCACGTTACGACATGATAGATTCCAATAGGCATGGAACCAGGTGTGCTGGCGAAGTGGCAGCAACGAGTAACAACTCTGTGTGTGCTCTTGGCATAGCGCATGGTGCCAAAGTTGGCGGTGTTAGAATGCTGGACGGAGACGTCACCGATGCAGTAGAGGCCAGATCCTTGAGTTTGAACCCTCACCACATCGACATTTACAGCGCCTCCTGGGGCCCAGACGATGACGGCAAAACCGTCGATGGACCTGGTGAAATGGCCACAAGGGCCTTCGTCGAAGGGGTCACTAAAGTAAGTTACTATAGAATGGTAGCAACATTAGTAAAGACAACTTCAACCTTACTCGATCAGAATTTGGAAATTTCTAAAAGACAGAGACTGAAATATCATTCAAACTCAAGCCGCGTTTGATTTGTTTAATTCGAACAGTAGATTCTCCAATTATGTTATTAGTTTTTCAGTTAATCTACATATAGTGCTGTTTTTTCAGGAATCATAAAGTATTTCAATAAAAGTATAAGATTTTAATCATTCTCCAATTAGGGTGTCATAAGTGTCATGAGTGTGGAAATAAAAAATTCACTACTATACACGATTTAATTGCATGTGGGAAATTAAAAAAAATTGAGAACTGGTTCGAAAATCGTTACTTTGTTTAGATAGTCCTGTTTTTCTTCACTCACACACGGTCTGCATTTCTGAATTCTGATCAACAGGTCGTCAATACTTGAGTAGACTCCTTTATTCGATAGAGAAACAATTAAGTGCTTTTATCGAATTTGTGCATAAACATAATATTACCTATATAGCTTCATTAACCCCATTCAAAACTCGAAAAGTGAATTAATGATTCATGAGGAAACATTGCATCTTAATGCATCGAACGCTACTCACCGTTTGATGTGCATGATGTTAATTGAACCTTTGTTTCTATAGTAATACTGAAATGATATTGTCATTAATATGTTGACATCCTTAATTTTTCAGGGAAGGAATGGTAAAGGTTCGATCTTCGTTTGGGCATCTGGAAACGGTGGAAGAGATCAAGACAATTGTAATTGCGATGGATACACAAACTCTATATACAGCTTATCGATATCAAGTGCTACAGAACATGGTCATGTACCTTGGTACAGCGAAGCTTGCAGTTCGACATTGGCCTCGACTTACAGCAGTGGTGCTGTGGGCGAGAAGCAGGTTGTCACCACTGATTTACGGTTTGCCTGCACCAGCAGTCATACTGGTACAAGTGCATCCGCTCCTTTAGCAGCAGGTGGGTGAAATATATCTGAGTAGATATAAGTTCATATTCAAATAGTTCATTATCTTGATACCAAGCCATTCAATTGCAGGTATATGTGCCCTTGCGCTAGAGGCGAATCCAAATCTGACATGGCGTGACATGCAACATATAGTTGTAAGGACGGCAAGACCTGAGAATTTAAAAGCCCATGATTGGCAGACTAATGGTGTCGGTAGGAATGTTTCACATAGTTTCGGTTATGGTTTGATGGACGCCCATGCCATGGTCCGCTTGGCAAGAAGCTGGAAAACGGTTCCAGAACAGAACAGGTGCGAAATAACAGCTCCACATGATCAGAAGGCCATTCCGGCGAAGAGTGTGGTCATCCTGAAGCTTCAAGTGACTAAATGCGAGGGCGTGGCTGTTCTTGAGCATGTCCAAGCAAAACTTACGATATTTTCTCAGAGAAGGGGTGACTTGAATATACAGCTGACCTCCCCTATGGGAACTAGAGCAGTTCTGTTAGCTCATAGAACGCATGATAATTCGCGTACGGGTTTCAATAACTGGCCATTTATGTCCGTTCATTCTTGGGGAGAGTCTCCAATAGGTGTTTGGGAATTGGAGATCCACAATGACGGAAGGCTGTTGGGTAAGAAAACTTTTTTCATTGAGATACGTCAAACTGTTGCATAATGATGAATTATTAACCAAAATTACTGGTGCTTGTTACATGTTTAATATGTGTATCCTGTTTGCTTCTTGATGTTCCCTTAGCTCAAGAATTCGATGTATAAATTTTAGAAGATACTTTTAAATAGTTTAAGATTATGTCCAGGGAATAAGTAAAATAATTGTCCAGCTGAATATCCAAGTTTCATGGAATCAAACACCAAGTGACAAGGAAATAATTTAACTTGAGTAAACGCTCTAAGCTTCATTGAACTTGAAATTAAAAAATCAATTAACGCTCCCGTTAATTTCGTTCTAAAAGTTCTAATTATTCAACTGTTGTGCTTAGTAAGAAAAAATATATTTCATTTATTAACCAAAACATTTATTAACATAAAAAATAATGGATGATCGTATTGTGTTCTGAAAATATTCATCACCTATGTAATAATTGGCATTTTCACAACTAATATTCTACTACTAACCTCCATTCCAGGAAGAGCAACTCTACAGAATTGGTCTTTAGTGCTTTACGGAACGAAGGAGTTCATTCCTAGTAGCGAAACTACACCTAAGCTCAACAAGAGCAAACCGAGCTCTAAAAAGAAAAATCCAAAAAAAACCAAAAACAAAAATACCGGAAAAACCGTACCAACAACAAAATCTTCAAGGTTTCAGTTCAAAAATAAGACTAAAGTAACTGCTCCTAAACCTTCACCGACTGCTTTTACTACAAAATTGAAGAAACTGACGAAACCAACTACTGAACTGTCTCCGTATTTTTACGCTATCAATCCTAATAAATATAGGAATCCGGATGAGAGTGTAAAGCAATATTTGAAATTTGTCAAAAACATAACCATCACTTATCCTATCTTAATTCCTGCTAGGGATATAATAGTTAAGCCTCCGGAAATCGTCAAAAAAACTCAAAAACAAAAAGAAAAAAGCAGAGATATCAACTCTAATAGGGATTTGAAAACGTTTACGACAAAACCTCCAGTTATAACTACTACTCGCGCTTCTACAACTTCTCCTAAGCCAAGAACCACTGGTAATACCACACGTTATTCATCGGCATGCTCATTTTACTCGCATATGTCATCTTATGGCCAAACAGTGATTTCTGATTCATGACGAATATCTCATTTTGTATATTCGCTTCGAATACGACATCACTGTTTTATGTTACTTTCAGTTTTATCAATTCAAAATATTTGTTTGGAATGGTTCATAACTGTTTTTTTGGAATATATTTGTTCATTGTTGCCTTTTGTAGATTTCATTTATGTTTTTCAAATATCATCTGATACTAGTAACAAGTATTATTTCACCTTATTCTTTCAGCTAATATCACTGGTTGGACTTTGGTTCTCCATGGTACCGCTACAAATCCAAATGAAGATAGTACAGAACATCCGTCGAACAATATCGACAATATTTCATCAAATTCTTGGAAAGGAGATGAGGTAAGACTATATTTTTCTTAAGATATTCCTAGATACACATATGATTATTTATGCGACCTCGTAATTTTACCAAAGTGTCAGTGATTTTCAAAATTTTGGCTGAGAATATATTCCCTCAATTCTTTTTGGAACATTATATTGCATTATTCTTTTTTTATCACCTGTGGTAGGTCATTCTACATTTTGATACCATTGATCATAATACTATTGCTCTCTCATATGTGTTTCTTCATAGAAATTATCATTCTCGCAATAGAGATATTTAAAAAGAAATGTTTTTTTTTTCGGACCGGACTTTTTTTAAAGAAAATTATTTTCAAACGACAGAGTTTTGAAAGTTTCACGTTATTGTATATTCACCGTATGTCACAGACCTGTAAGTTCTGGCTTCAGGTTTGTGTTCTGAAAACTGAATTATGTGCATTGAAGCAATAATCTACATTCGATATTTCCCGTAAAAATTACACGAGTACGAATTTGAACGAGAGTGCAAAATCTTTTTTCAAGATGTTCCTTGGTTCAAGGATCAGTATAGACACAAGTAATAATTTTTTCCCTTTTGATATGATGAATACTCTTTGCTAGCAATATTTCAATGTTTCAGATAAGGAAAGATACTTTAGAAGTAGAGGAAGAGGTGAAAAGCACTTCAGGCTGCTCGAAACTTGAGGGTCAAATGAGTTTAGGTTTGTGTATTGGTATCATTATGTGCTATATTTTCTTATGGAACCTAAAAGATGCTTTAATCATACTGATAATACCAAGCTTGTCATCATTCATCTTTGCCATCAGCTTTTGGTGGAAGGACTTAAGAAACTTGAAATCTCATTTAATGATGAATCATCATGATTTTAGAAAGCAGAATCTAAAAATAATATTGGACAGAAGTCAAAAATTGTCTGACAACAATTTTCATAACTTCCACAAACCAAAAACCAGATTGAAAATTGCAAATATTTGCTATCAGTGTTTGAAACCAATATTTAGCCCTTCAAATTGGCAAGAAGATGAGTTGAGAATACCATCTACGGATTTCGTGACAGAGAATACTTTTCCGACCAAAGATTCTGTCTTGCATAATGCTTATGGAAATATTCCTCTAGAATGAATTAATGTTAATATGAAGATGTGAATAAACAAACTCTCATTTGTTATGTTAGATTATAACCTATTTATTGAATTGTACAGTCTGTTTTATAATCTTTAGTTTGAGTGTCCTGGCAAAAGATGCAAATTTTTTTTTAAGCGGCTAATTTATTGTGGAATATACAGTCCGGTTCATATTTTGTGCTCAATCATTATCAAAAATTTCACTCCATGTTTTCTTTTGTCAAATACTGAAAATGTTCATAATTAATTGATTTCAACATAAAGATTATTATACAGTGTACTCATCGTCACTGCTAAATATTTGAAAGGTTTTAAATCAGATTACATTTCATCTTCCTATTTTAGGTTTCCTGAAAAATATATAATGGATAAATAATAGTTGCCAAATATCATATCAATCAATCAATTAAATACAATTTAATTTTGACTTTGCTGTCGAGTATTACATGAAAGTTGCAGGTAGCTGAACAGAATCGTGAGAAATCTTTACTCCCATTTCCCTAATTCAAATAATTCATTAATGAAAAAACAATTTGTTCGTATTATATTTCAAAATCCAAACCATATGTCAGGTTTGATTTGAGCCATCGTATGTTTAATGTGAATTTTTTTTTACAATGATTTATTGATGAATTATAATGAAGTAATTCATTGAAATTTTGATGAAAATCTTTTGCCAAATCACTTAATAATTATGTACTTGTGCCGTGTCATCTTAATCAACTATGTATCCTAAACGTTAAATGTGCCAAAAGGACCGGGTACAGCACCAGATGAATCGACTGGCCTGATCGAAGATTATCAAGTGAAATTATATCTACAACGTACCAATTCAGATAAAACGGTGTCATCTGGTCATTTGTTTTCGTCTTGTAATTGCAATGTAATGTTTTCTGTGATTATTTAATTAGTGTATATAATTACAACAAAGACTCCTTTATATTTTATTATTGTTAATTTTTGAAAGTTGTTCCTGAACAATATGTTTACCATTTAGAATCATAGGATGCATGTAAAATGACTGACTGAGGAACTGTTTTGCGGGTGAATCACTTAATATTGACTTTTTTGATCATATTCAGTGAAAATTCGGTGAAAGAAAATGCTCAATGTATGAATGAAGAAAGTGTTTTCTCGTATTGTAGGTATAGATGTCTGTAACTAAACCATAGTTTTAAATTAGGTTAGACATTTTGACAAGACTATTATCCTTCTGGCGGCCTAGTATTAGCATTTCTGTTTATTGAAGCAAGATTTGAAAGCCCTCAATGATTTAGATCTATTTTGGAAACAAGGAAATCTGTTGGTTCACATTATAACGATTTGAATAATCGTTCACAAACTTAAAGAATATTGACTTTACCAGCTTCTCAATCCTTATTCCAATAATATGATCGAGGGCATCATATTGCTTATGTTGGTTGGTCAAAATCTGAAACTAGATTTTCCTGATAGAATATAATCCATTGTTTGGATTTGCACTGGCATAACAACAGTTTCTGTTGTTAACCAACGAGAAGATTGATGATTTGAATCGAATTTAGATTCTTCAGAACTGCTAAAGACTAAACATATGTTGTTACAATACATATAACTGTTTGTAAACTAACTGAATCAACTAAATAAATTGTGGCTATATAACAATTTCTCAATTACCCCCACCATTATTTTGAATTTGCTTTTATCATCATTAACAGCGATCTTTGAAATTTTCTTCCTCTCTTTGGAACCTTCTTCAGAATGAAACTTGAATCCAAAATAATTTCTTTCCTTTGTAACGAAAATATAATAAAAAACCTGCTTGGTATTCTATACTGCTGTCTCTCTAAATTTTCCCATAGTATGAGCTTTCATCATTTTCAGTATATCCTAGGATATTTAATTGGATAAAACCAATATATTTCAAGCAGTTTGCAGTTCCATAATAGGTAAGTTCTTAGGATATGGCTTCATTTTCTTTATTTGTGCATGATTTCGTTTTGAAAATTGTTGTCAGATTTTATTGAGTTGTACAGTGGTCCTTTTTTTATTATTTTCTTATAATTTCTCCTTTTCAGACTGTTTATCGAATGGTATAGTACAAGACACCAGTTCTTATCACAACTGTCCAGATGGTTATTTTAAAAATAATATCGATTTGATCAAAGGAGAAATAGACGAACGCTTCCTAAACAATACTTGTGGGTCATGTCATTACACTTGTAAAACATGTAATGGATCTTTGGATTATGAATGTCTCACATGCTTTCCAGATGCTGTTCTTACGAATCAATCACCCAGTGAAAATTATTGCTATCCTATTTCAATTTCTTGGATCATTAATGCTCAATCGATGTACATTATGTTTTTCTTGGTTCTTTTCATTCTTATGACTCTGCTTTTCATTGCCCTACTGTGGTTGCTATGGAAATTGAGGAAAAACAATAGATACAATAATTTGAAGAATCACGTATTAGGTATTCTAGACAAAGATTAATTGTAGGTTTTTATGTTTTTAGTCAATTTTATTTCATTCAGTTTCATGAAGAGTAGCGTAATTCTAATCGAATACGATATTTGAATAAGCGAAGTTTCTATTCATTATAAATATTTCCATTAAATAATTTTAGCTATCACTTCAACATCACAAATATATTTTTTGTAACTCATCTTCTATTGATATTTTTTAATGCTCTGATATAAGTTCTGTACCTACTCCTGATAAAAAGAAATATTCAGGTCACTTTCATATGGAATAGTGCTTTAATTTGCTGGTATGTTTTCAGAAAAGTTTTTAGTAAACAGCTTTTCCCAAAAAAGTACAGCACAATTCATATTCCATTTGGGAATCAAGTGCTAAATTTATAAGTTTTAATTTTTCCAACTGCCATCTACGCTTATTTCCAAATAACATATCAACTTTTATGGGTTCATTTTTTCATGCATTTTTAAATAATGATCTGTGTACATGAATATATATTTCTTCCTGAAAACTTTTGGGAAACGCTGTATATATGATGTGATGAACCAGTTCTTTCTTACAATTAATCTGATTAACATTTCTTTACTATACATTCCATATTTCATGATAATTTTAAATTGAACCAATGTACATGATATTAAAAAAAAATTGTGAACACCATATCTATACATTAGTGTATCCTGAAATGGTGGATGACGTAAGACTGAGGTGAAAGTGATTTGGGATAGCAATGAGTACTTCAATGTAAAATACACATATGTATTGAATTTCTGAAGTGTTTTATTATGATAAAACCTAAAAAATGGTCTTTTCGTTTTATTTAAACACTCACTAGAGGGTTATTGATAACAACGATTTGATAATATATTCATTTAATTAGAAATTTCACTTTACAATCGAATAATGCAAATTACAATGATATCTTCATAAAAACATTCGATATGTATGTATACCGTAGTGAACCAGCCTTTTATGTAAAATAGTGTAAATATAACTATCGAGGTAATCATTCATAATTTTATCGCACACCAAACTTCAATTATACGAAAAAATATACTTATTTGTTCATGTTTCTTATCGACTAAGTTTGATGCGTGCAAGGAATGATTGTGCTGAATTCAAGATGCATAAAAGCGTTTCGTTTTGTTTACCTTTTCAGTGTCAAGTCGTTATCCTTGCCTTTGAAACGCTTCTGTGATCTATGCCATTATATTATATGATATGTACAGAAAAATCACACGATAAATGAAGCAGTCGGGTTGAAGCAGTGTAACAACCCCTGCTCATAATCACACTTCGTATAATGAGCAGATAAGGCTTTCAATTTCCTTCAGGTACCTCAGCCAAATTTCTGTTCTTCGTTCAACGATATTGAACATCTTGTGGGCTCAGAAAGATGCCACACTATCATTTACCCCATTTAACTAAACAATTCAATTTGCCCAAACATAATGCAATATTCAGAACAGAGGAATGCAAGCTTTTGCCCATCTCGTTCAAATACAAATCATTCTGAAAGCTTCGACATCTACCCAAGTTTCTGAAGTGTGAATGATTGATTCTTACAGACAATAAAGTGGCACTGCATCACTCTTAGTGCCGCAATAATTGTTCTGGGAGTCTCGACTGAGAAATAGAACGGTTATCAATATCATGAAACCTTACTAATATAATTGAACAGTATCAAACTCTTTGTATACATAATATATATCATTTTACACTACGTTTGATTAAAAACATTTAGAGAGATTTAAACTTTATAAGAAACTATATAATATAATCTAAAACTGTGATCACACGATGTCCTTATGATATTTCTTTAAGTACATCTAATTGATATGTAGTGTTACTCCAATTGGTGCTTCATGATATGTATTCATAAGTTTTTTATTGGCCTATATTCCTGATTTGCATGCCGAGACAGTGGCAGGCATTCGAAGGAAGTTATTCGTTTAAGGGGCGGGGGACGGATGGTAACGAGACTCTGCTGCTTCTAACAGAAATCAAATTTAATAGATGATTGGCAGAGATTTCCATGAGGTACTTAGAAGTTAACAGAACTAACCCCCAAGATGGAATACTCGAAATGCGTGTTAACACTCTCAAGGTTCATTTTACGTACATAAACACCCAAATGCGGCATACCAATCTATAAATTTCATCACTTTGGTGCGAAGTGTTCGATGTGAATGAGATCTGACAATTTTGAAGAGAAATCGTTGGATAGGCCCTATGCACTTACACCCCAAAGTGCCAAATCGGTAATATTTCAATTTGTTTAGGAACAATATGCGGCATTCAGGTAGATACGTACGAAAATTCATAGATTAATAAGGAAGATATGAATAAAACGATTTGCTCAAAGGTACGTGAGGTTGTGGGTGAGCGAAAAAAACAGCAGCAGGGTCTGGTAAAGTTCAGTCCAAGAAACCAGTATTCACTAGTTTCTCCAAGAAGAATTTTACGTCACCTAATTCCGAGTCCTTTATACCTAACGATTTCAGCATCCCTAAATCTCCATTTTCAACAGCCATAAAAACAGAACGAAGATGCTCCAGATCCGATCTCATCAGATGAAGAGCAGCCCCAAAATCTTCAATCGTCTGCGATTCTGAAACAAAAAAATTGATCGTTAATCCAGGAAATCAGAAATACATATAAAGAGAAATCAGAGATTCCTGGGGTAATTTTAAGAAAAAAAAAGTCCTATGAACATGGACCCGCAAATGCTTTGTTTTCGGTATACAGGATAGTTCCTGATGTATAGTCCTACTTTTTTGTGATGATTATACCAGTTTATCGAATCTTCATTGATCTTTGCTTCAGGTTGGGTAAAGAAGTACCAAAACTTATAATTAATTTATTCATCACATCTCTTATACGTACTGAATCTTTATATTAATTTGGATTTTCCTGAAGATTACAAGAGAATTGATTGAAATTTTTTCTCGAAACCGGTTGAAGATGCGACAAAACTACAAGAAACCAAAAAATATAGTACTTGACCAAAGTTTTTTTTATATTTTTCTGGGATCTTTATTATTTTTTGCTACAGATTGGGTGAATAAGTACCAAAACTTGAAATTAATTTATTCATCACAGCTCTTTATATAATCTTTATATTAGTTTGGATTTTCCTGAGAATAACTAGAGAATTGTTTGAAATTTTTTCTCGAAATCGGTAGAAGATGCAACAAAACTACAAGAAAAAAAAAATATTGTACTTGACCAAAGTTTCTCTTCATATTTTTCTGAAACTTCATTATTTTTTGCTACAGATTGGGTAAATAAATACCAAAACTTAAAATTAATTTATTCATCACAGCTCTTATACTAACTGAATCTTTATATTAGTTTGGATTTTCCTGAGAATAACTAGAGAATTGACCATATTCACCGTCGCCATATTGGTGTGCGACAATACCAACTACCCAGTGTTCCCAACGGAGAAATATTGAGTTTACTAGAAAAATTCCTCAATATAAAGTTTATAATTGTGGTTTATGTGTAAATTCCGGAGTACCTTTTCTGGCTGCTACGCCAGATAGGCTTGTTTGGGACAATATTTCGCAAAAATTTCACCTTTTGGAAATGAAAACATTAGTGAAAGGTAGTTTTATATACAAATTAACTGTGGCCGAGTGTATAAATGAAGGATTGGCTCTATTTTTGGAAATAGACAGTGGAAGAATTATGTCTATGGCTGATAGTATTTTTGATATAAGCGGTATTTTTCTAGTAAACTCAATTTTTCTCAGTTGGGAACACTGGGTAGTTGGTATTGTCGCACAACAATATGGCGACGGTGAATATGTTCAATTGTTTGAAAATTTTTCTCGAAATCGGTAGATGCAACAAAACTACAAGAAACAAAAAAATATTGTACTTGACCAAAGTTTCTTTTTATATTTTTCCAAACCACCAGTGGTATACCAAAAAATAGGTTTGGGGGCACTGTTACATGAAAAGATATCACCCTGTAGATTTACATTCAAAATTTGCATATCACATGATGAAAACCAGCAAAAATTGGATTATTTATTCCGAATTTTTGTTGAATATCTTTCGGAGGGAAGGTGCTATGAGGAAAAAACTTGAAAAAAATTAAACAAGGCGTTTGAAGGCCCGGTTTTATAGGTCTTTTCAAAAAATTATCCGAGGAATCTGTCATTTGTGTTTGTACCTCCAATTCAAGAACATGGAAAATTTTCCGCGGAAAATATGTTTACCACGTACCAGTTGACCATAATTGAATACAATTGATAAGATGCTATGGACAAAAGCGTACTTAGATTTTTTTTCCTTGAGGAAGTAATCCAAAAGTATTTTTTTGACAACAACGTTTACTCATATCTGTAATATGAGAAAGAAAGGTTCGAAGGTGAAGTTTGATTCAAAAATACTAGAAATAATAGAATTTTTTGATTCGATTTTTCTTAAATTGGAGGAACGAAGAAAAATGAAAAATTCCTTGAATAATCTTAAGAATAGAATGTCCTACACATGGGCCCGCAAATGCTATGTTTTCGAGATACAGGGTACATTTCTTGTAGTCCTACTTTTTTGTGATGCATATATAACAGTTAATCGAATAGATATTGATCTTCTCTACAGATTGGATAAATAAGACCTAAACTTATAATTTATTATTTATTGATCACAGCTTACTGGATCTTATAATACTTTGAATTTTCCTGAGAATTACTGAAAAATTGTTTGACAAGAACCGACAAGAAACCATAAAGTGTAGTACAGGACCAGAGTTTCTTTTTACATTTTTCTAAACTACCAGTGGTTCATCGAAAAAAAGGTCTGGAGGAAAGAAGCGGACACTCTTCCAGAAAAAATATCGCCCTGTAGATTTACTTTCAAAATTAGCATATTCCATTATAAAATCTTTAAATTGGAATATCCATTCCAAATTCAAGCTAAATATCTTGTGAAGGGAAGGTACTATGAGAAAAAAACTTGAACTTTGACATTTGTATCTCGAAAACAAATCGTTTCCGGACCCATCTTATGGAGGTCTCTATTTCTAAAAATGATCCGAGGAATCTGTCATTTTCGTTTGTACCTCCAATTCAGGAACACCCTGTATAGTCAATTCAAAACTGATGCCTTAACAAATGAATTGCAATTTGAATGAAACACATTAAATTGTAAAACACAGCACAGACAATTTTTCGATGCGAATAACTCAATTCGGTTCTTTGATAAATACAGTATTAATATTTTTTGAGGAAAATGATACAAAAAACCGAAAACAACGGGTAAGTGTATACCGATTTACCGCAAAAATTACAGATGACAAAACAAGGGGGACGCCGACAATACGGGTATATAAAGGAAAATAACGGACATAGACGTGCTCGTAGTGCAATAAAAGTAATCATCTTGAAAGCGATGAACTCATAAACCGTAAAAAAAAAGGGTCTGATTTTTTGCTGGCGTATCGATTTTGAAGAAAAGTAAAGAGTATTGGTTCATTTTATGGAAAAATTTTCGTTCTTCGTCTTTGAGAGAATTCTGAAATTTTATATTTTGTAAATCTTGAGTGGGTTATTACCCCCAGTAATTTTATTATTTTTTTTTATGAATTTCCTTTAGGAGGAACGTTTTTCTCTATTTCAGTTTATATGCGTTTTGTGTAATGTTTTCAGTATGATAAATCATAACTACTCCATCAATGGGTATGGAACTTAGGTTTTCAAAATTTCAATTCGCAAAATCCATTTTAGACCATCCTGAACAACTTGGCTTTCGTGTATGTCTGTCCATCGGTATGTGTGTCCGCACAGTGTTAGTCAGAATTCGATGATATGAATATTCAGATTGGATAAAAAGTAATGGGTATTTAACCAAAAATAACTGATTTTTCTGGGAGAAAGACAAGGTAATAGTGCCACACCCATTGGCAGAGAATTTTTTTTCTAATTACCGGATAGCGCAATGGCCACTTTGTCCACGCCCCCAAGAGGTTTAAGGGCATCTCGAGCCTTATTTCCAAACAGTTTTTCCAAATAGTTTGGCCCATGACTAGCTAAGAGGGATTTAAGGAAACTACCAGTTTCTTCAACTGGTGGCCTTTTGGCTGCTGTGCAAAGGCGGGAATCTTCGTCGTAACCGTCTGGACAGTCTGGTGCACCATCACATAAGTACTGAATGGAGATGCAGTTTCCATCTCCTGGACATTTGAAAGGTTCGTAAGGATGACATGCATCACCTGAAAAATGGAGGAGAGGTTTAAGATTGTGCGTATCAAATTTAAAATCACTAAAAAAATGCGAGGAAAGACTAGGCGAACCTAGCCTGAAATTTCAAGGTTGAGTTCTTGATATTTATCCCTCAAAATCATATACTCTCTCCTAGGCTTCGTGGGAGACAGAGAGAGAACAGAGCTGATGAGACATGTATAATTCTTTGAGTTATGTGTAG
Organism: Harmonia axyridis; assembly: GCF_914767665.1. Taxonomy (NCBI): domain Eukaryota; kingdom Metazoa; phylum Arthropoda; class Insecta; order Coleoptera; family Coccinellidae; genus Harmonia; species Harmonia axyridis. The sequence goes on from NC_059508.1 coordinate 9,211,321, forward strand.
GCTTTTTTACTGTGTTACATCGCCAGTCTAGACACAGTTGAGGTAGGTTTTTCCTACAACGAATGGTCATACTATTACTATACATACTACTACTATATACTGCTATACTATATTACTATATATTAGATTTAATTTGAATAGATTTCATAGTTTCCCAGAAAAACTCGCAGGACGGTTCTACAGTTCTACATAATTTCATTGAACGATTTCTAAGTTCTTCTATAAGGCCAATTCAAAAGTCCTCGGTCTGATGTACAGATAGCGGTGCCAGTATTAAATCCATTTAATTTTTTGTTAGTGCCAACATTCAAACGGTACGTGTCGAAATTTGACAGCAGTCCGACCATTAGTTTGTGAAATATTGCGTTGTGAGTTTAGCTACTTTTGTTATTTGAAAAAAGATGAAAAAAAAAGAATTTCGTGTGCTGATAAAATATTGCTTTTTGAAAGGAAAAAATACAGTTGAAGCAAAATCTTGGCTTGATAAAGAGTTTCCGGGGTCTGCACCAGGAAAATCAACCATCATTGATTGGTATGCTAAGTTTAAACGTGGTGAAATGAACACCGAAGACGGCGAACGCAGTGGAAGCCCAAAAGAGGCTGTCACTGACGAAATAATAAAAAAAAATCCCCAAAGTTGAAGTTGATCGAAAGTGAAGTTGATCGAAATAGCTGACATTGTGAAGATATCATCTTAACGTGTACATCATATCATTCACGAATATTTGTACATGAGAAAGCTGTGTGCAAAATGGGTGCCGCGCGAGCTAACAAAAGCAACAACGTGTTAATGATTCTGAGCAGTGTTTGAAGCTGTTTAAGTGCAATAAACCTGAATTTTTGCGTCGATATGTGACAATGGATGAAACATGGCTCCATCATTTCACTCCTTTGTCTAATTGACAGTCAGCTGAGTGGACTGCACACGATGAACCGAATCCAAATCGAGGAAAAACACAACAGTCAGCTGGTAAGGTTATGGCATCAGTATTCTGAGATGCGCAAGGTATAATATTCATTAATTACCTCCAAAAGGGCCAGACCATCAACAGCGATTATTATATAGCGCTATTACATCGTTCAAAGGATGAAATCGTTAAAAAACGGCCCCAGTTGAAGAAAAAAAAGGTGCTGTTTCATCAAGACAATGCGCCATGTCACGAATCAATGAAAATGGCAAAATTGGACTTCAAATTGCTTCTGAATCCACCGTATCCGCCAGATCTGACACCCAGCGACTTTGGAACTTGTTGGAACGAAATTCAGCGCCAATGAAGAAATAATCGCCGAAACTGAGGCCTATTTTGAAGCGAAAGACAAATCGTACTACAAAATGGTATCGAAAAGTTGGGAGATCGCTATAATCGCTGTATCGCCCTCGAAGGCAACTTTGTTGAATAATTGAATCGAATTTTGCAAAAAAAATGTGTTTTACTATGGTAGTACGGGGACTTTTCAATTGGCCTGCTATAATAAACCAAAAGCGGCTGAAAAATTGTTCGAAGATACATTTAAAAATTTCATTACCAATAGATATTATATTGCGTGCTTTTTAATACCTCTACTATCCCACATCGTCTTGAATGTTAGCTGCTGGAACTATCACTCAAATTGATTCCACATGAAAAAAGTATTGATCGCGTAAGGTGTTTTAAATATGCATGTAATTATGCATTAGACATTTCATCATTATGATATGGTGCACGCTATTTCTTGCTGACAGTTACCAAGTAAGTTCATTCTTTGAAGGAACGAGTTTTCCACTCTATCCATCATCATTGAAAAAAACCTTGAACCTTGAAATATCTTCATCTACGGAAGTTGAAACTTTATTTGATACCGCATATTCCTCTTGAAAAAACAGCTTAGGACACCCTACGATATTGTATAACATTTTACGTTGTATAGAACATACACCATACATTTTGAAGTCAAGAAAACGAAGAATAAAAAAAAATTTTTTCGTCGAAAACTTGGCGACATAATAATAATACAATCGATAACATAAATCCTACGCACTACTAGTTCATACGAGTTAGATACATTATTTTTATTCTTTTACATGCAATACATTTCAATCATGGAAATGAAAAACAATACATTTGTGCGGGCAATATGCTAATGTGGTGTATTGAATGTTTTTAAAATAGCTATAGAAACTAACGGAAAACATTGAGAAGCCAATATGTAGGTTTCGTTCCAACACGATACCTATTCTCCAATAATATTTCCATTTGAAGGCCAAATAGGCATAGTTCCAGTGTTCCAGAGGAACAACGCAATATAATTTTGCTCAAATGGTTGTAATGTTCAGCCGATGATTGTTCCAGACTTATTGATGAAGAATTCGAGGTCTTAAATCAATTCTGTTCGCCCTAACCCCGTTTGATTAATATAACCTTCAAATGGAATGTACTGGAAACTTGAAAATTTGGGGGTAAATAAAGGGAGTTAGGGGTGAAACAGTGAAGCTACCGTTCCAGGCTCCTCTATTTTAGTGGCGTCAATTCGTTGGCCGCCTTTCCTTTTTTTTTTATTCTTAGGTTGTTCCACTCCGCCTCATTTGTCAATATTCCCTGCTATAAAAATAAAAATCTCCATACTACCTTTACTAAGCCGCCTGTATCATAAATACACATCGCAGCCCAACCAATAACCGAATTCCCTATTACCATCATTGAAAGAGGGATGACATCAATATGTATTTCACAAAGACGAAAACAACGCCACCTTGGATTTAGAATATTTGGAAGCCGATGTTTACACATTCAACATATGGAAAATGTCTACGATTTTGCATTCGAAACTAGTTACTGTTAAATGCCAAATGTTTCCAGCGGAAGACATGTATGTAATCCCAATTAGATTTCGAAGCAATACTGAAATAAGAGCCCTACAGCCCTTTGTATCTTGTGGTGTGATAGGTAATCTGTTTTATTAAAATCTCTTAGACACATTATATTATAGAAGTTAAATTTTGTATGTTTACGATCTACTATGGGTAGTTCAATATTTTTGACTTATGTAAATGTATTTGTTTTGTTTTGCTGTTTTATTTTATTCAAGAATCTTGGAAACATTTGCTGTAATATTATGTATTAGGACATTTCGATATTCTTCAATCACTAGAATTTAATTTCATGGGAAGCAGGTGCTGTTTTTTTTTGGGTGGGGGTTGTTATAAAGGCTGGTCATGTTGTTATTGATGTTTTTTAAGTAGGGGTGCCGAAAAATTATTTGCTTCAGAGGCTGAAATTACTCTCGCCAGCGCTGATAACGATAAGTCGATAAGGACAAAATCCCCAAATGAAATTTTATATTCTCAATAATTCGATCAAACTGAAATTTATATGCTTTTTCGTCACCTCAAAAAAAATTATATTTTGTCGAAAGTAACTCTAATTCTATGTTTTTATGAAATGTACATATTTCAAAACTAAGATAAACCAGGAAGTTTTCATTTAAAATTCATTAACAAAGGGTGGAATCCAGGTAAGTAGGAAATTTTATTCTCCTAATATCTCTAAAAATTGATAGATCGAGCAGAAATCTACTACTTTTTTATAAAAAAGCATATTGAAGGTTCATTAAAAAAATTACATGAATACGAATTCTAATCTGATCCTGACTTTATCCCAGTGTTTTTCTTATTTTATTCCAAACGAAGCCGAAGACCTAAACCAATCTTTCATTCATAACGAAATTTTCGTTTTCCTTTGTATTCGACAGAATTATTTCACCTTGTTTTCAGTATGAGAAATATCTTTATAAAGCAATCGAAAAATTGAAATCTAATTTTAAAAAGCTGCACCCCTATTGCATGTGCATACAACAGAACTTGCATATGCAACAAGTTAAATAAAATTCACCTCCATAAATGGATACAAGGAGTGCCCAAAGAAAAAAACCTATTTTCTGATATGAGTAATAAAAAGGAGCAAAAACAAGGGTATTTTGTTGGAAAGGCTATATTTAGCTAGCGGTAACATCAAGTCAGTTGTAAACAGGCAAAAAAGAAGAACAAGCATCAACGATATGTATGATAAGTAGATGCAGGCAATAAAATGGTTGTAATAGTGCTATAGTTAATGAACTCTTCGTTCAGGGTTGATTGGATGCTCAGTTGCAGCACGAAGATGTCACATACGGCCCACATTCTTAGATGTTGAATCGATTACTCGCTAATAATGTTTCCAATAGTGTGCCGAACCGGCAACATTGATCCGACCCAAGATTGTGCAAGAAAAGAAAAAGAAGAAGGATGTTTCCGATCACTCAAGACAAAAACACAACAAAATTGTAATTTATAATGAAATTCCTGTTTTCACATCAACTCTGCGAAATCACTTGTCTAGAAAAAAAAAAACTTTGTAATAAATGGCAATAAAAAGCTACACCTCTACTTCTCCAGCAAGGCTAGCATATGCAACAAGTTAATACATTTCATGATGGATATGAGGAGTGTCCAAAGATTTAAATTCAATTTTCTGAATGAAATATTACCGTCTCTTGCTAATATAAGTAGTGAAAAGGGGTGCATAAGTAAGCGCATAAGGTGGCAAAAGCTGCAGTCAGTTGTGGTAAGGCATTACATGAGAAGTAACAAGCAACAGTGGTATATGTGATGGCGGTCATATCGATCGTGTGGCACAACTGTTGAGTCTCGATCAGTCTCAAGACTCCGTAATTGAACTCACCGTTCCTCTTTGAGCTCATATGTCCGTACAGCCTGCTTAAGTCGATGGCCATGACCGCGCTGGGTAGCGCTGCACACACTGCGAATACCACAACGGCCCCCAGGGCTGCTGCTCCCAGTATCGGTTGCGGCGACGAGGCCACGCGTATCATGGCTGACGCTGATCGGAAGGCGGCAGCTCACAGAAGCAGCCGCACGCTGCGTTCAAGGCTTTATAAGCGGGGACGGCGTACCTGCGTACCGTTGCCTGCTCATTTGATCCGCGCACCACCCACAGCTGTTACTCAATCGATAGACACGCAAGACGTCGCTGATATTTGCCGTTTTCCTTTTAATCCGAATTCAACACCTGTTACCACGGTGAAAAATGGCCCATAAATTGCGGATCGGGTTGTTCCTTTCTTCCCCCCCCCCCTCTTGTTTCATTCAGTTCGATACCCTCCAGGCTCTATTCTACAGGTTTGCCAACAAGTATGAATTCTGTCATGTTGCAAAAAAAAACGAAATAATTTTGAATGACTTCAGTTTGTTGTATGCTTCGGTAATAATAGCAACGTTTTATATTTAATATATTAGATTAGACGTCTCGACTTCAGCCTTCAAGTTCTGCTCAACTATTCCCAAGATGTTGGCAAATCTAATTTCTCCAAGAGACTTGGCTGTCACTTCATTAGGATTCTCCCAAATTGTGTTAAATGAGTTATAGTAGTTTTATAATGTGGAACAATAGAAAAACTCTCTGGAGGAACCCTCCTGGTCTTGCTAAGGCAAAGAAATTTGTGATGCTTCCACCGACCTATACCAGGAAGCTCTTGAAGCTACCACGAGCTGAGGGTGGGACTGCTGATAGGACACTGTCGATGCAAATACTTTTTGAACTGAATGGGCAGGATAGCAGATGAGATTTGCAGGCTCTGTGAAAAAGAGGTAGAAACAGCAGAACACATAATGTGCAATTGTCCACTCATACGGAAAAAAGTCAGTCCTGGATACTCACGAAGTAACAGCCAAGGCTTTGATAATGAAAAATCAATTTGGTCTTAGTTCTTCAAAGGCTAACACAGCTTCAACAACCCCGATTCAGAATAATAATACCCAAATTTATGCTATGTAACATCTTCAAGAGACTTTGCAATTACTTCATAAAGATTCAACCCAACAAGTATGAATATTGGTCACAAAAATAGAAATTTTCATATTGTTTTTGTGTAGAAATAATTTTCTCTTCCAACAGAATGACTTTAGTTTGTTGTATGCTTCGGTAATAATAGCAACGTTTTATATTTAATATATTAGATTAGACGTCTTGACTTCAGCCTTCCAGTTCTGCTCAATTATTCCCAAGATGTTGGCAAATCTAACATCTCCAAGAGACTTGGCTATCACTTCATTAGGATTCTCCCAAATTGTGTTAAATGAGTTATAGTAGTTTTATAATGTGGAACAATAAAAAAACTCTCTGGAGGAACACTCCTGGTCTTGCTCAGGCAAAGAAATTTGTGATGCTTCCACCGACCTATACCAGGAAGCTCTTGACGCTACCACGAGCTGAGGGTGGGACTGCTGATAGGACACTGTCGATGCAAATACTTTTTGAACTGAATGGGCATGATAGCAGATGAGATTTGCAGGCTCTGTGAAACAGTGGTAGAAACAGCCGAACACATAGTGTGCAATTGTCCACTCATACGGGAAAAAGTCAGTCCTGGATACTCACGAAGTAACAGCCAAGGCTTTGATAATAAAAAATCAATTTGGTCTTAGTTCTTCAAAGGCTAACACAGCTTCAACAACCCCGATTCAGTAATAATAATACCCAAATTTGTGCTATGTAACATCTTCAAGAGACTTTGCAATTACTTCATAAAGATTCAACCCAACAAGTATGAATATTGGTCAAAAAAATAGAAATTTTCATATTGTTTTTGGGTAGAAATAATTTTTTCTCCCAACAGAATGACTTTAGTTTGTTGTATGCTTCGTTAATAATAGCAACGTTTTATATTTAATATATAAGATTAGACGTCTCGACTTCAGCCTTCCAGTTCTGCTCAATCATTCCCAATATGTTGTCATCTAACATCTCCAAGAGACTTGGCTGTCACTTCATTAGGATTCTACCAAAATGTGTTAAATGAGTTGAAACGATATTGTAGTAGTTCTATAATGGGGAACAATAGAAAAACCCTCTGGAGGAACACTCCTGGTCTTGCTCTTGCAAATATGTGGTGGTTTCACCGACCTATACTAGGAATCTTTTGTATCTACCACGAGCTGAGCTTCAGGTAATGCAATAATGGTGGAACTGCTGACAGGACCCACTCGTTGCAAATACTTCTTGAACAGCGTGGACGAATAAGCAGACGAGATTCGCAGAAACTGTGGAAAAGAATTAGAAACAGCCGAACTCATAGTGTGCAAATGTCCATTCATATGGGAAAAAGGCAGTCCTGGATACTCACGAAATAACAGCTAAGGTTTCTAAGCGTAACGTCATCTTCGTTAACAGTATCGACGGCGTCCTTAGGTTTGTATGAATAAGGGGGGTTAATGATAAAAAATCAATTTGGTCGCAGTTCTTGAAAAGCGTACATAGCCACAACAACCCCGATTCAGTAATAATAATGATAATACCCAAATTTGTGCTATCTAACATCTTCAAGAGACTTTGCAATTACTTCATGAAGATTCAACCCAACAAGTATGAATTCTGCTTTGTTGGTCAAAAAAACAGAAATTTTCATTTTGTTTTTGTGTAGAAATAATTTTCTCTTCCAACAGAATGACTTTATTTTGTTGTATGCTTCGGTAATAATAGCAACGTTTTATATTTAATATATTTGATTAGACGTCTCGACTTCAGCCTTCCAGTTCTGCTCAATTATTCCCAAGATGTTGTCATCTAACATCTCCAAGAGACTTGGCTGTCACTTCATTAGGATTCTACCAAAATGTGTTAAATGAGTTAAAACGATCTTGTGGCAGTTCTATAATGGGGAACAATAGAAAAACCCTCTGGAGGAACACTCCTGGTCTTGCTCAGGCAAAGAAATTTGTGATGCAAATATGTAGTGGTTTCACCGACCTATACTAGGAATCTTTTGTATCTACCACGAGCTGACCTTCAGGTAATGCAATAATGGTGAAACTGCTGACAGAACCCACTCGGTGCAAATACTTCTTGTACAGCGTGGGCGAATAAGCAGACGAGATTTGCAGAAACTGTGGAAAAGAATTAGAAACAGCCGAACTCATAGTGTGCAAATGTCCATTCATATGGGAAAAAGGCAGTCCTGGATACTCACGAAATAACAGCTAAGGTTTCTAAGCGTATCGTCATCTTCGTTAACAGTATCGACGGCGTCCTTGGGTTTGTATGAATAAGGAGGGTTAATAATAAAAAATCAATTTGGTCGCAGTTCTTGAAAAGCTAGCATAGCCACAACAACCCCGATTCAGTAATAATAATGATAATACCCAAATTTGTGCTATCTAACATCTTCAAGAGACTTTGCATTTACTTCATAAAGATTCAACCCAACAAGTATGAATTCTGCTTTGTTTGTCAAAAAATCAGAAATTTTCATTTTGTTTTTGTGTAGAAATAATTTTCTCTTCCAACAGAATGACTTTAGTTTGTTGTATGCTTCGGTAATAATAGCAACGTTTTATATTTAATATATTAGATTAGACGTCTTGACTTAAGCCTTCAAGTTCTGCTCAACCATTCCCAAGATGTTGGCAAATCTAACATCTCCAAGAGAATTGGCTGTCACTTCATTAGGATACTACCAAAATGTGTTAAATGAGTTGAAACGATTTTGTAGTAGTTCTATAATGGGGAACAATAGAAAAACCCTCTGGAGGAACACTCCTGGTCTTGCTCAGGCAAAGAAATTTCTGATGTAAATATGTGGTGGTTTCACCGACCTATACTTGGAATCTTTTGTATCTACCACGAGCTGATCTTCAGGTAATGCAATAATGGTGGAACGGCTGACAGGACTCACTCGGTGCAAATACTTCTTGTACAGCGTAGGTGGGTGAACAGACGAGATTTGCAGAAACTGTGGAAAAGAATTAGAGACAGCCGAACTCATAGTGTGCAAATGTCCACTCATATGGGAAAAAGGCAGTCCTGGATACTCACGAAATAACAGCCAAGGTTTCTAAGCGTATCGTCATCTTCGTTAACAGTATCGACGGCCTCCTTGGGTTTGTATGAATAAGGAGGGTTAATAATAAAAAATCAATTTGGTCGCAGTTCCTGAAAAGCTAGCATAGCCACAACAACCCCGATTCAGTAATAATAATGATAATACCCAAATTTGTGCTATCTAACATCTTCAAGAGACTTTGCAATTACTTCATAAAGATTCAACCCAACAAGTATGAATTCTGCTATATTGGTCAAAAAAACAGAAATTTCATTCCCAAGATGTTGGCAAATCTAACATTTCCAAAAGACTTGGCTGTCACTTCATTAGGATTCTACCAAAATGTGTCAAATGAGTTAAAACGATCTTGTGACAGTTCTATAATGTGGAACAATAGAAACACCCTCTGGAGGAACACTCCTGGTCTTCCTCAGGCAAAGAAATTTGTGATGCAAATATGTTGTGGTTTCACCGACTTATACTAGGAATCTTTTGTATCTACCACGAGCTGAGCTTCAGGTAATGCAATAATGGTGGAACTGCTGACAGGACCCACTCGGTGCAAATACTTCTTGTACAGCGTGGGCGAATAAGCAGACAAGATTTGCAGAAACTGTGGAAAAGAATTAGAAACAGCCGAACTCATATGGGAAAAAGGTAGTCCTGGATACTCACGAAATATCAGCCAAGGTTTCTAAGCGTATCGTCATCTTCGTTAACAGTATCGACGGCCTCCTTAGGTTTGTATGAATAGGGAGAGTTAATAAAAAATCAATTTGGTCGCAGTTCTTGAAAAGCTTACATAGCCACAACAACCCCGAGCTGAATCGAAATAATTTTTTCTCCCAACAGAATGACTTCAGTTTGTTGTATGCTTTGGTAATAATAGCAACGTTTTATATTTAATTATGAGACATCCAGAAAAATATGGCTTGATTCATTTGATAATGGGGAAAAGAAGCGTAGGTAGGAGAACAACTTCGTGGCTGAAAAATCTTAGAGCGTGGTTCGGCAAATCAACAGCACAACTGTTTCGCGCTGCAGTGGATAAAGTGATGATAGCTAATCTTCTTGCAAACTTAACATCATCATCATAGTCAACGGTCGAAACGGTTACGACACTGGAAGAAGAATATTAAATTGATTAGAATAGACGACTAGACTTCAGCCTTCCAGTTCTGCTCAATCATTCCCAAGATGTTGGCGAATCTCACATCTCCAAGAGACTTGGCTGTCACTTCATTAGGATTCTCACAAAATGTGTTGAATGAGTTAAAACGATCCTGTAGTAGTTCTATAATGGGGATCAATAGAATAATCCTCTGGTGGAACACTCCTGGTCTTGCTCAGGCGAAGAAATTTGTGATTCTTTCACCGACCTATACCAGTAAGCTCTTGAAGCTACCACGAGTTGAACTTCAGGTAATGGTGGAACGGCTGACAGGACACTGTCGATGCAAATACTTTCTGTACCGCATGGGCATATTCTTCACGAAGGTTCACCCAAATCTTCTTAGGATGGTTTTGAACATTTGCACACTGTTTCCATGTTCGAGGATCAAGCGCTGGCTTGAGTGCACGTTCCTAAGATAGGCAAGCTCTGGATATTTGCACACGATATGTTCCCTTTTCTTATTCACAGAACCTATACATTTCATCTAGTGACTGGCCCATTTGATACGGACAGTATTTGTCACTGATGTGACACCCTCGCTGGTTAAACTTCCTTGAGTTGAAAATTGCATGAATCTTTTGACTTGCTTGAGTCCTGATTATTATCTTTATTTTGTATAGCGTGGTGGCTGTTCTCTAGAGGTCTTACTAAGACCAAAAAAAATGTTCGGGTTCAACAGGTTTTGACTTTGATGCACCCTTCGTGAGTTCTTCAACTTTAGAAGATGTTGGCAAATCCCTGAGTGTACTATTACTTAGTGAGGATTTTTTTTCGTGGGCTGGACAGTATATTTATCTATTTTCATGTCATATGATTTTTTTCTGCCGATAGATTCATATAGGATACACAGAGGTACTTGATGAAGTAGTCCTATAATCTAAATCGAATCGCAGCTGGTTCTGGTGTAAGCTGTATCATTTTCTTCATAATGTGAAGAAACTGGTTCATCAACTAACCAGTATAGGTAGATATTTACACTTATTACGACTCCGTTCAATGGTGTTAATTGTAGTTAATAGATACACGTTATACAAAACCCTTAACTGTCTCATTTAGGCACAGTAAGACCAGACATGTTGCTTAACAAAATATGGATTGACTACAAGAAGATCAATAAATATCACATCGAACATGTGTGATCTAAGATGAGGAGAAGTTTTCAGAATACAAGTTAACACAATTCATCAAAGAAATGCGAAACTCAACATTCTTAATGACAAAAAAGAGGTTTTTCATGTTCAGAGTATTCCATTAAGTTCGGAGCTCGGGAATGAAGCTTTAAAAAATGTTTCACCTTAAAACTCGACAAGTAAGAATATACCAGAATATAGTGGATGTTGATTCTACGTGTAAAATAAAGGAGCATCATGAATTTCTGTCAACAGAATTTCTCACATCTAGAAGCCAATTCGGATAATGCCATCTATTTAATCATGAAGGATGAAGACACATCATCTTTATAGCTGTTGTGAGTTGGAATATCTGGATCTTAGGAAACACGGGGAATAGAACCATATGAGTCAGTTTACAGTAAATATTGAATTGTATCTAATATTAAAATTATATCAATACATAGTACCATTAACAATGATTTTATATCTTTAACGGAAAAATTTGCTACTTTTCTGAAGACCATACTTATTCAAATGAAATGGAAGATTCTTCCATTCAATTCAACATTCAGCTAAATTTACTATTGCTTCAGTTTCGGTTTTCAATATTTCAGCCATTTTGTCGACGCAGCTCATCCCCATAATTTTTCAGGAATGATTTTAGGGTCTCTAGATTAGCTTTCTGGGTAAGTTTTGTCAAACATTGATCAATGCTGAAGTCCTCATAAGCAAATTGGAACGAAAATTATTCATCGACTTGAAGAACAAGTATATCAGACAAACCTGGAAGAATGTATCCTTCCAAGGATAATTATCCAAAACTTATTTGTTGGTTATCGGAACATCCTTGACGTCAATATGCCACGTTCTATGATGAATCTTCTTCACCTATTTGGGCTTTTATTATTCTAATTCATGTTGGAAGAAGGGATTTGAAATCAAAGTCATTTTATGTTAATTTTTTTATTAAACTAAAGCGTATGCAGCATAATCCGCCACTCCACATCTATTTTTACGTCTTCTGAGCTTCATATATCCATTTTCACCCCAATGGTGACCCCACCAATTTTTCAAAATCCAGGCATCTTTAACCAACAATAAGCATTGCCTGATTCACTGTATTCGAAGAACAGCTTATATCATCGTACACTCCTTTACTGCAAAAAGAAAAATTATAATCCTTCACAGTAATGTAACCACAGTGAATTCAGCTAATCTTGTCCTGCATTGGAAGTTTCAAAAAGCATTCAACAGCTTTTTAGCGCTCGTTTATTCGTTCGCCCTTGGAGACCATCTAACCGTATATGTGAGATGTAATTTGTTATGGTTTATCGAAATAAGAGGTTCTGATGATACGAGCTGGGCGGACAGAATTAAATTTGACCACAGATTTGACAAAATAGTAGGTAGAACGTCATTGTTTTACACTTACTGATAAAGCTGAAAAGTATGAGGACTCGCATTAATTGAGGCTGCTACTGGACCAATTTTTGCTATTGCTGCTTCTAGTGCTCTTTCCTCTCTAGCGGGTAATATGGCCCAGGAGCTAGTGTTAACGATTGCGTACTAAGGGTGAAATTTACATTTCTGTTGCTGGAATCAATTGAAAGTAGATTATGATAAAGAAAACTGAATGAGCTCATTAAAAAAAATATACACCAAGATTTAAAGCTACACCTCTATAAAAGGCAATTGGTACAAGATTTGAATCCCCAATATGCCATTCAGAGATTATAATTCGTAAACCAGGTAATTGAGCGATTACAAACGTTTACAATCATCTTGTTTTCGGTTTCTTTGAAGTCGATCTCAATCAGAAACTTTTTGTGGCGAGAAAATATCGAAGGTCATAGTTCGAGAAAAAATCGACCGATCTAATTCAAACATTTCATAATCCCCTAAAATAATCCATAAAATATGAGATCAAGGCCTTATGCAGAACTGGTGACAATTGAATTAATAAATAATAATGCTATTTTTTCACAAAAAAAAACCAAATTTAAAACAGTAAGCAATGTGGCTACAAGCTATCTATCCGCATTTCACTGAACTAACAATTTGTTCGGCCCCACTCGTATAGAATCCTGTGATGGGTACCTCCTCACCTAAACCGGGTTTGAGTTACTCTTTCTAGATGGCACTATTGAAGCCCAGAAAATAATTTGATTTTGAAAATTTTACTGAGAGAGTTTATGGCTGGATTTGCTTCAAAATTTGATATCATGAGGAAATCTTGATGAATATCATCGATTTGCCATCAGGTAATTACTAGGAGGACTGTGAACTACTGTGAAACGATATCCAGCATTTTGTGGAATTTAATTTTTTGAAAAAAAGGTTGGACACGGAGGACTTTCAAAATTTGATATGAAGGAGAATTTTCGATTCTAAATACTCACTTATTCTTGTTTTGTATGGTTAAATTGATAAAATCTCAATATTAAATATAAAATGACTTGTATATTACTCAGTACATTACAACTTTCAGCTTCAAGTAGCGATGATTGATAATTAATTACTTTGAATTCTGGCTCTGGAGTTTCCAAAAGTGGGAATTGTTGTTATACCACAGAGTAATCTGTGGTTATACTTTGCGGTGTCAGTTATGAAACATTTCATATCTCATCGTTATACCTACATAGTCTTCTCTTGCGTTAGTGTGGACATCCTTGGATGTTTCTCAACAGGTGTGGTCCTCACAATCTTCGTAGGGGTGGGGACATATCTCATGAATTACCATAATTCTTCCTAAATTTTAAAAATAATTGGTTGACCACCGTGTATTGGATTGAAAATATTTTTTAATGAAAACTTTTCGGCCTACCACCCACATTTCGAATTTTTTCTAGCATCCGAGAACAAGCGATCGCAGCGCCAAATTTTCAGTTCATTTTGACCAACTTTTGCGGAAAAAGGCTGAACTAACGCAAGAATCACCTACTAAATTGATGCCTTGAAAATTTCATGGATCTAGACCTAGGAAATTTTTCGAATATTTTGAAGTATTTTTTTTTTTCTGGTAGATTACGATATTATTTTGGAATATGCGGACATGAAGTAATTTCATTTTATTCAATTGATTTGGATTATCTATTTTCCTCAAAAATTCGAATGGATAGAGTTAGAGACGAATCCTCTAGTTGGAGGAGAGTCAATCGCATGTTTCGAAATACATTCAATTCCTATGCGAATATCATTGGCATAGGAAATTTTTTGAACTGGTTTTTTTCTGGTGGAGTTCGTATTTATAGGATTTCCCTCACACATTTTCAACGATTTTATGGAATTCCATTAATAATAGTATGATTTTCATTCATTTTCATCATAGTTGTCCATCAAAACTTGGAATCTGATGCTAGAGATTCTCAAATTTTCGGATAAATTTTGTTACTCCAATAATAGGCCGCACTATGTATTTCGAAACATGCGATTGACTCTCCTCCAACTAGTCCAACTAGAGGATTCGTCTCTATGAGAACTCTCTCCATTCGATAGATTCTGGTAGATTAATCACGATATTATTTTGGAATATGCGGACATGAAGTAATTTCATTTTATTCAATTGAATTGGATTATCGATTTTCCTCAAAAAAATTCGAATTATAGGTCTATGATGTTATTATAGGTCTATGGTTTAAAACGACAAAATGACTTCTTTGGCGCCACCTACTGCGAATAGAGGTAACTGAGAAATCGATACACAAACCGTAGTTTTCTTCTCATATTTTCACAGTTCACCTGTATGCGATTTGGAAACTAGCGCTGACATATTTTGTGATTTGAGTTTGAGAGTCTACCAGGTGGAAGGCAACAATTAAGGTTGTTAATGGTTGAAATTTTGTTGACCCATCTCGAGTGAAATCACACCAGGGAAATCTGTTTTACTTTGGTGCATTGCTACTGAATAATAAAGTGTTCCCTTATATAATTTTCTTCCATTCGTTTGGGAACACCTCTGCTAAGAACTTCTTTGTCCTACAAAAGAAGTTAAATTTGGTATGTTTTTCTTTATATACCTCTTTCCTAAAATGGTGGTTCTTCTGTAATTTCCTTTATGGGTTCATATTATTGAATATTTCATCTTATTTTTCTGTTTGCATTAAGAATATGAAAATGCATGCGGCGCAGTCGAATGAGGATAACGTTTTAGATTGTGAAAACGGTTCATATTATGGTGAAAATGGCAATGTAAATAATGGAATTGCTGAATATGGGCCCTCTGGGGAAGATGTATTTTCAGAGTATTTATGGATGGAAAATGAGGAAGAATTCGATAAAGAGGTATTTGTTTTCTCAAAGTGTATTTTTGACAAATTTTTCGAAAGTATATTTTTTTAAGGTCATGCAACGTCTTGAGGAAGAAGCCCTGATGGAACAGTGTATTGAGGCTATGTTAGCCGATGAAACTTCTGATTCTGTATCCAGTTCAGGTAGAGGAGTTCAAGGAAGAAGTAGTAACGAGTGAGTTATTTTTTAAAGGCAATATTCAATTTATGTTGCAGATGTTGTTTGATTTTTCGAAATTATTTAATTTCAACAGGAATACCCTAATATATATATAGAAAGAATATCATATGACCTAGATTTTCAATATTTATTTCACAATAAATGTTTCATTTGGCTGACCTACTTTGAAAAATTAACCATGAGTTGCAACTTCAATGAAGGTTATGCTTTTTTGTGAGAACCGTGGATACCTATTGTTTTTCTATCGTCTTAAAATACTAAATATATCCCACTATTAGTTTATTTAATCAAAAGTTGATTATCAATTATTGGTTTCTGAATTTATTCCTCGTTTCTTTGAATAGCCAAATTAAATATATTTCAAAGTAAAGAACTAGTTATGCAATATCAGGTCTGTATCTTATAAAAAGTTATTTCTAATCAACGTTAATAATACTATTCTTTTTCTGAAATAGATTCTTCACTCAAACTTACGGACTGGAAGAGATTGTATCTCTTATTTCATATTACTCATTTGAGGACATATTCACTTGTAATAGAATATTGTGGTGAAATTAACCTGTTATATTGAGAAAGATGAAGCATTCTTATTCAATTAAAATAATTCTTCATATTATTGATTACTCAATATTACATAATTATTGATTTAGAATATATGTCAACAAGCATATAGCTCATTTTATAATTTACAACTGATATTTTTTTAGACCTACTTGTCCTAGAACAACAAGTAACGACATATCTAGTATGGTCAGTAACTTGAAACTGGATTCAGCGGAGGTGGTAAAAGGAAGTAATCTCAACCCCCTCGCTGCAGAATTCATACCAGGTGCTCGTTCTCCATCCCAGTCCACATCTTAATTCTGTTTGATCCATATTCCATCCCTCCATTTTTGTAAATATAACCGATTTTCACCAACAACTTATAGCTGTACTTTCCTATGAAGTAATATGAATTATTTCTTCCAATTGTGCATAAAAATGACTGGTGAGTAATCACTGATTTGAATGTATAGAATTTGTTAAAGTATTTCTTTCTATTTAGTTATTTCAGTATTATTACATTTTAAATACCTCTCGAACATTGTTTTGTATTATATGCTAATGTTTTCATTTAGAAATCAATCGAATCTCAAATCACTTAATATTTAACTTTTATTTAGATTAAAATCTCTTAATGATTGTTTTTAATCTAGTCTCAAGCCACATTTTTATGCATAATTATTTTCATTTTCAAATCTTATAGTAACAAATAAGGCACGACTTAATGTTTCTCTCGTTTGAAAATTATCAGCATTTTCGATTGGAAGTACTTAAAATTATTCATATGTAGGAAAAATCTCAAAGTGGCAGCTTTGTAAAGTGACTAAATTTGTTTTTATTTATTGAGATTAGTAAAATATAATGGGATTGATCCGTTCTATATATAATTATTTGAAACTGACTTTGTTGGTATTCTTAATTACATGTATTTGTAAAGCAATTGAATTTAACTGGTGATCTTTTTCTTGAATTATATGAATTGTGATACATATTTTCAGTAATACTTGTAATTATATTGAGTTATCTGTATATTTAGAATTTTAAACAGTCTTTAGCATCCACTTATATTGACATAATTATTTAATTTATACTTGAAAAGTGGAAGGTACCGCATAAGATACAGTTTGTCACTTCCAGAGGTGGCCAAATGGAGGTTGAAAATTGGTCATCCAAATAAAATCCTTAAATGTTCTAAATTCCAACAAATATAGATCTCATGTTTATATGAAATAATTGCTACTGTATATCATTTTGCAATGTTTTCTTCAATTTTCAAGTCATTCAACGAAATGTAATATTTAATTGTTTCTTTTTCCTAATGAAAAATATCTATATTGTATGAAGTCATCATGAAAGTGATGTTTTGAAACAGTTATTTACAGTTAGCAATTCAGTAGATAAATCAATCTTGTTTTGTATATCTTGAGGAAAGTCATTAAAAAAAACTATTTAATTATTGAAATGGGTTGGACATTTTTCTTTGATAACCAAATAAAGAATAAAACTGTTCTCGTCACATTCTATTCCACTACAATTCTGAAAATTGTGTGATATTCGGCTGTGCGAGTACCCCAAAAAAAATATATATTACATATATCGTACCTTCTACAATTGGATGAAGCAGTATGAGAAATTGGAAATCCATAAAATGAAATATATTTCTACTCTTATTGGTTTGTCTTTTTGTGTATATAGCATTTAAAAAGAAATTGATTTTTTATAATTGGAATCTCGCAAATGCATCAACTGGCTGATTATTCCATATATATTTTTGGAATTCATAAAAAACCTTGTATTTTAATTGAAAGAAGTAAGTTTCCCTGAATTATAAAAACGTTCTGTGACTTTCATTTATACCTGCGAAAATGCACTGAAATTTCATTAAGATCAATTTTTTCCACATCACTATATTCCTTCATGTAATGTTTCGTTAATCCAAAATAAGTTTAAATAATTCTCATAGATATTAATACTGAGAAGCCGCTATCAATCCAAAAATCTGCTCAAAGGATTTCCTAGATTCATTTGACATATTTTGTTCATCTTTAGGTAATTTTCAAAATTCAATCAAGGGCGTAGATCTTGCTTATCTTGGGGGTGTAATCGAAAATCTTTTCGACTAATATGAGAAAAAAGTTTTGATAACGAAGTTTGAACCAAAAATTACTCAAAATAATAGCATTCTTTGATTTGATTGTTCCTAAACTGCAGGTAGGTACGAATAAAAATGAATAATTTTAAACGAATGTCCTTTACATGGACTCGCAAATGCTTTGTTTTCGAGATACAGGGTGTTTCTTGGTGTCCTACATTTTTGTGATGCATATTACAGTTTATCAATCTTCTTATTCATCACAGTTGACTGGATCTTATAATAATTCGAGGATTATTGAAGAATTGTTTGACATGAAACCATAAAAAATTTCTTTTTACATTTTTCTAAATTACCAGTGGTTCACCAAAGAAAAGTTTTAGTGGAAAGAAACGGGCACTCTTCAAGAAAAATATCACCCTGTAGATTTTCATTCGAAATGAGAATATCACATGATGAAAACTTTAAATAGGAAGATCTTTCCCAAATTTGAGTTGAATATCTTGTGAAGGGAAGGTGCTATAAGAAAAAAATCTTGAATTTTTACATTTGTATCTCGAAAACAAATAGTTATAGGACTTTATTTCTTAAAATGTGGAGGAATCGGTCATTTTCGTTTGTACCTCCAATTTAGGAACACTTGTAGGTATAGTCAATTTAAAACTGATGTCTTTACAAATAAATTGGGGTAATTACCTCAGTACTAATTTTTACGCCCTTGAAGTCAATTAGAAAACTAAGTATTGACCTAAAGGTACATAAATTTGCCGGTATCAGTACGTTTTATAAATTCATGATAAAATTACCTTGAGAGCCACAACAATAGCCTTGTTTGAAATTTTTATATGTACACCTATCTTCGAAATTTGATTGCGATTTTGGCTTTGCTTCCATGGCAAGCAGATAGAGCTGAATATGTATAAGTTATCGGCTTGAATCTATATAATTTGAGGAATGAACTTTACAGGGAAGCACCCTATGTAAAAACGAGTTGTCAAACTAGTTAATGTCACTTTTATATTAAAGCATATATAAATATAATACAGGCATTTAACAATACATATATAATTTCGATAATGTAACTTACGGATGATTTATACCAACAATAATCTTGTTTTCCATATCATGATTCAGAAATCACTTTAATAATTAGATTCACTCAAGTTTTTGGTCGTTCATAACGTGAATAAGCTAGAATATCGAACTCAAATAAGTTTTTATACGTCGTGCTACGAATTGTAATGTAGGCAAACTTAGCCGTAAACACTCTCGCATTACATCTTTATCATCACTAAATTGTTCCCCCTCATCATAACTAATCAGACGGGTATTCCCCTAAACATTGGAAATCTTCGCAATTTGATAATCGCCACGTTTATGATCTCATTATTATTATTATTATTAATCATTAATTTCGTAAGGAATTAGGGGTAAATTTCAAATAAAGAATTTGATCTATTAAATTCTTGACAGAATTAAGCAAAAGCTTTCAGAGTTTTGATATTATAAACTATAATGCAGAAAAGTGGTAAACGAACTGATAGATCAAAGTATAATATCGAAAACTTGAAAACTACTAGTAAGACGCTACAATGTCTGTACAAAATAAAACCATAATTGCCTATTTCCTGCAGACATTGTCAAGTGCAATCAGAAACCATTACACTACCTAATGTAATAGGTTGTGATAAGAAAAAGAGATATTTGGACAGAGCAAGACTAATTTTTCACATCATTACACTATGTATAGTGTAATGGGTTCTAATTACACTGATTAGAAAAAGAGATTACTTTAATTTTAGTCGATATTTGAACAGTGCAAGAGTAATCTTCCACATCATTACACTATGTACTGTAATGGGTTCTGATTACAAAAAGTTATTAATCTACTAGATCTCGATCGCTTTTGAATGCACTGAATCACTCATAAGCACGTATTTTTAATAAAGTCCATTTGGGGTAAGCTTTTTCAGCGCTTCGACACACGAAATTCATTCAAAATACAAAATTTGAGAGATCCTTTTTCAATATTTTTATTCAGTGTGAAAATCTTAAAATAACAAATATAAACTGCAAAATAGCGGACAGTTTTGTTAAGTTGTCGACTAAATTAATTTAGATAATACTTTGATTATTTGGTCCCTTCAGTACACCACAATGAAAATTAAATAGTGATCAGAAGCCAAATATTATGGCTTTTAAAATTCGGAGACGGGGAATCGAAAAATAAATTGTCTTTATCCATTGGAGGAATTTAATATTTTTTTTTATAAAATAACATAAATGGGGCAACAATTCAGTAATAAATATTATAATTCTTACATATACCAAGATACATAAGAATAAAAATGAATTAGGGATTAGTTTGAATAAAAATTCCTAAACTAAACTTGATAATACTTAATGAAATAACAAGATAATAAATATCATTAAAATATACAAGTATCCAACAATGATGAATTTAGCAACATTTATCACATTCAATGGTATTCTATAGAATAGAAAAAAGCACAAGCCTTGACTCTCAATGCATCGTCCTCTAGAGTAATTGGCCGAACCAGTTCATCGTTGAATTCGTACCACCTACAAGAAAAAAAGATCGACTTGAGGCAAACATTACAAAATGAGCAGATAACTCGTAAATATACTAACTGACAAAGAAACTGAAACACCCAGAAGGACCAGTTTAAATTTTTGTTGGTAAAACATGGATAGTATAGCAGGGAGTAAATGATTGAATTTGGAGAAAAAATCGTGAAGGTTTTTCATGTGAACCCTTTTTGTTACTTACTTTTGTTGTGAATTTGAAAGAGGTCGAATTATTGGTCTACGGGAGGCGGGGTTGTCATTTCGAGAAATCGCAAAATCCAAGAAGAATAGGCACCGTACGTCGAAGGGGCACAAATGAAGTTCAAGATCGACGTCTAAGACTTATGGCCTTATGATACCGATTTGCGACAACTCGATCTTTGGCTGATGAGTGGTTAGGAGAACAAGGCCATCCTGTAACTGTCCGAACGGTTTACCGCCGGATAAGGTCTTTTGGACTGCAGCATTATCGACCCCATCTTGTATTACCTCTGACGGTTGAGCATCGCTGGCAACGATTATAATGGTGCAGAGAACATCGAGATTGGAATGTGAAATGGCATCAGGTCGTCTTTTCTGATGAATTTTTATTCTCCTTAGATGCACATGATGGCCGAAGAAGGGTTAGACAACGTCAGGTAGAAAGACGTGAACTTCAGTTTGATGTTGAGCGTCACGTACACCAGACAGTAGGCGTTATGATATGTGGTGATATTGCACATGCAAGTAGGTCATCTTTAGTCTTTATTCGAGGTAACATGACAGAGCTGCGTTACCTTCAAGAAAAAGTGGAGCCATATGTTCTCCCTTACCTTAACCGGCTCAAGAATTCAATATTTCATCAAGATAATGCTCGACCTGATGTTGCCAGAGTTAGTTTAAACTTTTTCGAAGTGACCCATGGCCGCCCAGATCTCCTGATCTTTCGCCCATAGAGCATGTTTGGGACTTCATGGGTAGAAGGCTTGGAAATTTACCCCAGCCCCCACGGACTTTGGCGGCTCTGAGACATGAAGTACAGGTAGCTTGAGGTAGTATCCCTCAAGAAGAAATAGATCAACTTATTGCATCAATTCGTGTTGGGGAGTGTATAGATAATTTCGGTGGACAAACATATTAACAAATTTATAAAAAAAAAATTGTAAACCCTTCGTTTTTTTTCTCCAAATTTCAATCATTTACTCATTTCTATACTGTCTATGTTTTACCAAAAAAATTTTAAATTCAAACAGCTCCTTCTGGGTGTTGCTGTTTTCTTGTCAGTTTGTATACTTTGATTTGGTATTTCATTTCCAAAAAAGATGAAACATTTGAATACTCTTTTCTTAACCTGCTCTAGTTGAATGTCTTGGAAACTCTAGATTTTTTGTTATTATATCTCCGTTAGATCACATACAAATCATAATAACAGAATAACTCACTTAAAATTCGTGAAACAGGCAGCTGTGTAATGTCCAGAAGTCATAGAACCAGAGTGCATTGCAATAGAATTCAAGGTGTAAGTGCATCCTCCAAAATGGAAATTTTTAGTAGGAAAAGACACTCTTGAATCAACTTTCGACACAGATACATTATTATTACGAACTATTTGTTTGTATCTGAAAAACAATATCAATAATTTTCCGATTATTAATATGTTTTCGCGGATTGCCTCACCTTTTCAGGACAATTACCAATATTTCAGGAGCCACAACAACGGTTTTAGAATTTGTCACAGGCTGTTTACATTTAGAACAACAGTAGTCATCAATAATATAATCCTGCATATAATTCCTCATCAAATCTTCAATCCTGAAATCATCCTCTGGTACAGGAAGCATGAATGTACTTTCCATTTCAAACTTGTAAGTTGTTCTGTTGCAATTGTAACAAACTTGAGTTATCCTCAGCTGATGGTAAAAATTATCAGTAAAAATGGATTTCTTTCCTCCCAGCTGATTAAACCAAGCTTGTTGAACAGGAGACATCATATCTGGTTTTTGTATGTCATAAGCACAATCTTCGCTTAGATTATTGAGGAGGAATAAGAAAAATTCCATGCAGTCCTCATGGTTGCCCATTCTGTAGCTTGGTTCAATGGAACATATTTTTTCATAGAAATCGATTGGATTTAATGTTTTAGGGTTATTCGACCATAATGAACGGAAAAGAACAGCTGTTTCTATGATGATTGCATCCGGCTTCCTCCTTACATGGTGGCTATACGAACCAGTGCAGAATAATGCTGCAAGTTGTGGAATATTTCTCATGCACTGGACGACAGTATTCATGTAACATGTGTTTCTAATATTTCTGAGACCAACAAGGCCACCACCATCAGGCTAAAATTTGCAATAATTTCTCAATTCAAATGAAAGTTCCATTCAATTTGATTTTTCGAAAATTTCTTGGTTTGAGCGATCTGAAAATATCTCATTATTGAAGCTGATTCGATGTTCTTTTCCAAAATATTCTCAAATTTTCGAATTATATAAATTTTCTTAAGCATATTAGATCCCAATTAATTTCTATATTTGATACTAGAGTATAATTAAATTTTATATTGAACAGAACAATACAGCACTTCATAAATTCATGACATAATTACAATGAAAATTCAATTAATTGCTATTGTTCAATATAATCAATTTGTATATTCGTCATGGTTGTTATCAATTCTGTTGAATACGATATCATTTTATATTGTAAAAAAAAACGATTGTAACCTTCCTCGCATTGAACAGGTTTTCAGGAATATGGGGGTGTTCCAATAAAATCTTTCATTTGAGATAACACTAGTTAAATCGAAAAGTCACTTTTAGAAACAAACAAAAGTAATACAATAGAAATTCTAGACTACTGGAATGTAATAAAGATATACTGTCAATAATAAGGGAGGATTTTTTTTTCATTTATTTTAATAGAAAATATTTGTGAATGGCTAAAATAACAAAAAACCATGTTTATATAGAAACATTTCCAGTAAATACAGTGAATGTTTCTAAATATGTAGTATATTATTTCCTCTATCTGGGAGAATAACCCATTCAAGTTGTTAAGTCTCATATCATGCTATCGTGATTTTAATACAAATAGTAAGAAATATGTTTTTAATTTTATTCTTTGATTTTTAGTCCTCTCAGATTCTGAAGCAAAAAGAATCAGTGCATTATACAGGGTTAGAACAATTTAGAGGGGCACTACAGGGATATCGAAAACCGTTAGAGATACAGAGTGGATTGAATTAGAAAAAAGTTGTGTTATTTATGGATCAGTGTGTTGGTGTTAATAGATCCAAAATATCTCCAATGGTTCACGAGATATCGCGAAAAAACTGAAAATTGAGATATTCTTTTTTTCTGTCTAACTCATTTGTTTCTGGAGATAACTTCACGATATTCGGTTTGTAGCCATTACCCATTATAGAGATTCTAATGGTGTCGTCAGATTTTTTCTGTTTTCCATTGTTTCAGAGACGCGATATTTTTTTTTCTTATGGATGTCATATTGGTTTTCTTTAGAAAAAAAATTACGAATTCAACAACGTATCACACTCTACAAAAATATCAAGTCTAGATACGCAAATTTGAAGGGTTATTATGTGAAATCATCACTTGACTATCGCGTCTCTGAAACAATGGAAAACAGAAAAAGTCTGAAGACACCATTAATATATTGGATAATGGCTATAAATTGAATTTCGTTAAATTATCTCCAAAAACAAATGAGTTATACAGAAAAAAAAGTTATTCAGGAACCAATGGAGATATTTCGGATCTGTTCACACCAACACACTCTCAACACGCAACTCTTGGTTTACGATATCCCTGTAGTGGCCCTCTGAATAGTTCTTACCCTGTATATAGTTCAAATAGAAAATGCTAAGGCAGCAAATGGACTGAGTTTTTGCTATTTAATTTTTGAATTAAACAAGCAAACAAAATTGCAGGAAGTCGATTTTTTTTTATTGAAGTCTACAGTTCATCATTTGAAATAATGGACCAAAACTGACCTAGGACTAATTCCTTTTCTAGATTATGTTACCCTCAAGTGGAAGTAAAGAATTATTATTATGTATAATTAAATATAATAATGATATTTTATAATAACCCTAACTTACCCTCATAGGAAAAATGTGGGCCATAAAAAAAACTTGTTTCAAGCCAAATCTCATTTCACAAGTATTTTTACTATATCAAATGGTATATCATATCATAATTAAAATGTTAGAAGAGGAGAAGACACCATTAGAAGCTCCTTACCTTCCCCCCTCCACTGTAAGAGGGGGGGTGTCATGTCTACACAATTTGCTTTTCGTGAATTCACTTCATTATAGAATAACCATTTGAATTTCTCCTTTAGGAATACCAGAACAAAAAGCTTTGACAAATATGAGAATAATTTTGTAATATTACACGTAACACCAAATAAATATTACATGATTATTTATTTTTTTACTTCTACTTAGCTCAGTATTTTAAATCATTAGAAAATTAAAGAAATGTGGTTTGAACACAAAATAAATTTTTTTAAATTCCGAATCAAATATAAACCTTTTAGCTTCTTTTATGATGTATTATTAAATATACCAGTAAGATTCTCTGATTTTAAAGATTTCATATTGGATAATTGATGAATTTTTCATGAACTAATATTAACGATTTGGAGAAGAATCTTTCAAACCAAGAATATTTCAAAAATTGAAAGTGTTTGTTTGAAATAACTCAGAAATTTTACTTACATTGAATGTCAGTGGACCATCCATGAGTCGAGATCTTTGAATTAAGTTAATAGGCTTTGTAGCCCTGTTTATCATAGGCCTGTCGATTTTTAAATCTTTCTGGCTTATGTCACTGTCTAAGCTTGGAGTTATTCCCATAGTAGGATCTCCAGCTGCTTTTGGTTTCAGAGCACGAGCTTTTGCTAACACATCTAACCGCTGTTGGGCAATTGTTTGACGAATAAGCATTTGTTGGTCTTCAGTTTTGTCAGTGTCTACAATTCCTTTTGTTTGATCTGCTTTAGAACTTCCCATCTGAGAATCATATTGAGCATATAATTCATATAAGTCTTGAGTTCTATTTTTCTCTTCCGTTAATATTTCAAATTTCTTATCCAAGTCAGCTATACATTTTTCAAGTTCCTTTCGTTTATCAATATCCTGTTCTTCTTTCCATCTATTTTCGGCAACAACAATATCTTTCAAAACAAGTTCACTTTGCTTAGCTAATTCCCTATTCTTCTGAATCAATTCCGCTCTTGTTCCCACATCTTTAGTGGGTTCTACAGAGGCATTCGCTTCTTTGAATGCTATTATTGGTTCCTTTGCTTCCTCAGAGGGATATTGAATATCATCAAGATCCAACAACTCATCCAATTCATCATTCACTTTGTTCATCACAACATTTGGATTTATACAATGAAAAGGGTACTTTTGTCCCCACTCCATGTAGCCACCACTCAATATAATTGGTTTCTGTTTATAAGTTCTATTAGTATCCCACTAAAAGTTTAGAAATTTATCAACATAAAAAAGTTCAAACATATCTGATCCAACTCACATCAACCAATGACGATAAAAGTTTCTCTAGTTTAGTTGCTGCCATGGTTTCTGAAGTACTCTTCCAGTCAAATAAAACAACAATGTCAAAAGTATCTCTTTTTTGCCATACAGGTTTGAATTCCTCAGGTATGACTTCACCAATGCAGTGTGCAGATAATCTAAATCAAAACAACTTCATACAAGCCTAAAACTATGCCATCTACCTTACCCCGACTGAATCACATCATCAGGAACATTGATGACTGTTCCTTCTTTCATTCTCGATTCTTTAAAATCTTTATTAGATCGAGCATCAACAAGTAATATATTGTTTTTGGGATCTTGTAAGGCAAGATACAATGCTTCACACTTAATTTCATTATCTGAAAATTCGATTCAAGCTTATGGTTGTACCAAATTATCAATTTTTCCAATACTCTTTACCGGTCTGACAGTTACCTGGAAATTTCTTAATTGAGGTGGAACTCTCAGATGTCTTCTTGGAAGGTGTAATATTTGATTTATCGTTATCTTCTCTGTTAGAATATCTGAGAGTTAAATCTTTTTGTAAGACCTCCAATTGTCTCCGAGCTTTCTTCAACTGTGTTTCAAATCTTATTTCCATGAACCGTTTGTCATTTATGGTTTTGCAGTATTCTGCATAACATAGCAAAAATCTGTATAAAATGATATATGCTTTTTCTTGATCAATTAAATTGTCTTGGGCGTTTTTGTATAGAATATCCAAATTCTTCATTTTGCTAATGGAAAATTTCTATATAGTAGGTAACACAATTATGTCTGAATTCACATACCTGTCGAAATTGCCATTCTTTTTCAGTGGTATTTCTTTTGCAAGAACATTGAGAGCATCAATGTTATCAGCAATATACAGTTGTTTGCAAGTGACCGTCATTTTTCTTAATCCAACCTGTTAAATTCAATGAAAAAAAAATTTGAATTAAAGGGAAGGCTAATGATAGGAAGAATTCTCAAATAAACTACAATATAATTGAACCTACAAAACCGGCAAGTTTTTACGGAAAAACTAATTTTGTCATCATACTTTCCGACTCAAGTTAACAGTATAACCTCATGAATACAGCGGAATTCAACTGGCCTGACACTATTGTTGTATAGAAATTGATAAGAATTGTATTTATCGATAATTTATAATGATTTACTAATTTACAATTACAATAGCAAATGAGAATGACAATTGACAACTGACCAAAGAAATAATGTCATAGGTTGTCAACATCACATTTGAGCTCTGATAAAATTATAAAAATTGAATGATAATAATATAAGTTATTAATGTATATAATTATAATTACGTTACTAAAAAATTCATAATTCATAATATTCATATATTGAAAAAAAATTATATTTCAAAAATTTTGACTTAGGGTAAGCGCACACTAGGATTTGCTGAAAATAATCCCGTATATGGTATAGTATTATATCAGAGATAAGAATTGTTATCTCTGGCATATATTTAATCAGATAATTATAAGTTAGGGAAATTCTATCCCTCCCCTTTTCTCAAAAATAAAGACATCTCGCTTCAATGTAAGAAATTCATTTCAAGAATTCCTCTCTCACACAAAAAATCCTCATCCTGTTGTTAAAATGTGAGATCACTGGTTGTTTTATGGGGTAAGATTAGAGTTTTCGAAGGGAATTGGCTATTATTTCTTTGACAATTATTCCTCGAAAATATGGTATACTCAATTAACTCTAATAGAGCAAATGTTTCAATTATTTGTCAGTTCATATTGGAAACCTAATAAAACAATAATTCATTCTAAAATATACCTAAATGGACTTAAAAGAAACATCAACTAAATAGTAATCAGTTAAATAGATGCATAAGACAAAATAAAACTGACATTATTCTTAATATGTTCGGTTATTAAGATAATATTTTATCTTCAAAAGTTTCGGTTCATTTGTCAATTTTCGGAAATATAGTTATTTCCTATTCTCTCATCAACTAAAATATAAAAGGTACGAAATCTATGAAACAGATTAGTCTTCAACAGAACGTCAGTTCAGAAATAAGGCTCTAAAGAAATTGTGAATTCGAGTGTAATATTTCTAGTCCTGAGGTAAATCTTGTAAGTAATTTTGCATAGTGTATTTTCATTCTAAAATTTTTTAGTTCTGTGTGTATATTAAATTGAATTGAATATCCATTTTTGAATTAGGTTTTTGTAAATGTATGGAAGTATGGAAAAAAGTACTTATTTCTTTCTTATCGATCCAAATATTAGAGATAAGTGAATTTTCGATGGATTTGGTGACGTGACGTCACATCAATCCTCCATCAGAAAATCTGATTAAAAACGCACCTAACGTTTTATGAATCAGCTTAAGCCTTCTTTAATAGGTAGTGTCATAGACCTATTATCATTTGATATTAGGTCTATGGGTAGTGTATATTTGTGTTCTGTGGTAGGTAGTACAGACTTTAGGCTTTTTGCATTCATTATCGTAGATCTTCCTTTGCTGTTATTTCAGTGTTTGTTTGTTTTTGGAATAAAATATTAAATAATTCAGGTGCCACTCAAAATTATCAAATGTAACTTGAAATACGTCTACTCAACTGCTTTCCAGTTTTTTAACAGGCGGAAATAAACGAAATTTGTTCAAAGATATCTAAATCCCGCCTAATGATTGTACATCATGAATTTGTTTACACAGGTTTTATTTCGTAGATTGATTGTTTTAAGAGAACCTTTGTCCTGCAAATGATATTGTTTTCAATTCTGATTCATGTTTGATAATTCTTGATTTCAGAGTTCTATGAAACCAAAAATGTCTAGATCTACAAGTAGAACTCAAACGAGGAATAACCATTCAAAAAAAGTAGAATTATATAATTTTGATTTATTCTAGTGTATTATGATTTTTTTTTGTTTAAGATATCTCTCAAAGAAATGATGGCATTGAGAAAGAAAGAATTAGTTGATGGCAAGCTGTCTGTCCCGGATAGTGTTACTCCAGATCCGTACGAGTTCTGTTATAAATATCTAGAAGATTTCAGAAGAGCAACATTAGTAGGAACTGAGACTGAAGTTATGTGCGATCATAAAAATGATTGGGACGAAAAACACCCGGAAAGTGCAGCTCGTTTGTCAGAAATAATAAATAGGTAAAATAAGAGAAATTTCTATCACTTTTTCGCATTTTGTTAGTTCTTTTCAGTAATTTCTCGAAATTCATATAATTTTAAACTTAAACATTAATTTCAGGATAGCTACTTTATGTTTATTGACCAGATGTGATGTTCTTGCTTTTGACAACATTTGTTCTCAATCAGATGTACAACTGATACATTCCAACTTTTTGTTTGAAACATTAAAGCGTGTATCTAAAATTCGGAAAACCGATGAGAGAGAACAAGAAGCTACAAAATTTGATGGTGTCTACTTCTCTAAGGTAAATAAAAACAGAAACTTTTTATATTAACACATAAATCCTTTATTGCTCCAAGAAGAAACACCAATATACAATTTGTTCTGAAAAACATTTCTTTTTAGGATACTTTCAAAGCAGCAATGAGGGCATTGACATGGACAATAAATGTAACAAAACTAGTATGCCAAAAAAAATACCATAATGGATTTGCAATTGTTCGTCCTCCGGGGCATCATGCAAGACACAATGCATTCGAAGGGTATTGTTTTTTTAATAATGTTGCAATAGCGGCACAAAAATGCTTGAAAGAAAAGCTCTGTAAAAAAATTATGATAGTAGACTTTGATGTACATCATGGTGATGGAATTCAAGAAGCGTTTTATAATAGGAACGAGTAAGCATTTTCTATTTTTATAATTTGATTTCTTGATTATTTCTCTGAGTTTCAACGAAAAATATTATCTGGCTCGAAGAGTGTTCTACACAGAAGACAACCCCCTATGATTTCCTGAGGGGTCTCATCAAGGCCTAGAATATATAAACATTGATATGTACTTAAAATGAATTTTTTTACAGCGTTCTATACTTTTCTATGCATCGCTATGAGAATGGATCATTCTGGCCAAATCTTAGAGAATCAAACTTTGATTACATAGGAAAAGATGAGGGAAAAGGATACAATATAAATGTCCCATTAAATAAAGTAGGTGCTAGAGATACAGACTATTTGGCCATCATTTTCAATCTTCTACTTCCAGTTGCATATGAGGTAAGTGCTTGTGAAAAGGTTTCATAATTGAATTCTTATTTTTTAAATTTATTTTCAGTTCCATCCAGATCTGATCATGATTTCTGCGGGTTATGATGCTGCTATTGGATGTCCTGAAGTGAGTATATTTTCATATGAAAATAAATTTACTATTTTTGGATTAAATTATAATCGAATCTATTTTCAGGGAGAAATGCTACTTACTCCTGGCTTCTATTCCCACATTGTACAGCTTCTTTCTGGGGTAGCTGATGGACATATAGTCATGGTTCTTGAAGGAGGTTATTTTATTCCTTCCTTGAGTGAAAGTGCAGCTTTGTCTATTAAAGGGTTGCTGACCGACCCCTGCCCATTGCTTGAAGAAACTGGTTATGTTCAATCAAGCGTTGTTGAGACCATCAATAATTGCAAAGGTGTACTCTTCAATCACTGGAATTGTTTCTCTGCCGTTCAGAGATTCGAATATACTCCAGAATATAAGTTCAATCCATATGAAGAGCATATTGTACGTGTTAAATATTTTGGAGAGGTTGAAAAACCTCCTTATACAACAAGAGGCTATTATCCAGAGCACAGCCAGTTAGCTTACGATGATTTCTCTTCCTTCATATCAAGATTCCAGAGTAATGAAAGTAAGTACGGTGGTAAAGTAGTTCATTTGTCTGGTTGATGTTATTGTTATAGTTATTTTTATAAACGTAAGAAATTATTATATGACTTGAGAATTGTTCTAGATAATTGAAATTAATTTCCCGGCATTCAGAAATTTTTTCAATTCTGAAAAAAGTACCTCCTCGAGCGGTAGTTCGACGCTCAATCAACTAAGCCATCGAGGAAGCTGAAGATTCTCCTCAATGAAGAACCACTAATCCCATAATCGAGTGTTGATATGCCTTACGAACTATATATATAATTCGCAAGGGTTGAGGAATGTTGAAATTAGAAAGAACATAATACAGTCAGTGATCATCGCAACTCAACATTCCTCAACCCTTGCGAATTATATATATATATATAATATATATATATATTTTGGGATTAGTGGTTCCTCATTGTGGAGAATCTTCAGCTTCCTCGATGACTTAGTATATTAAGCGTCGAACTAGATATTCTAGGTTGCGGGTTCGAGTCCTGCTTGAGGAGGTATTCTTTTCAGAATTGAAAAATTGTCTTAATGCCGTGAAATTAATTTAATTTATTAACACACAGATGTTAAACGATTATTCACGTTTTCTAGATAATTACAAATCTTACCAAGGAACTGGATATGCATTTGAACCAATTACGCTTTTACATGCCCCAGATAGAAAATCTCATTCTTACGAAGATCCAGCAAGATTAGTAAGAATACTGGAATTAATGGAAGAATCAGGGTTGTCTAAACGGTGCATAGAAATCAAGGTAAATTTTATTGAAATAAAAGTAATTACTAGATACTACTTTTATATTATTATTTTTTTCAGGTACCAAAAGATCGAAATGACTACGAGTATTGTCTAAAAGTTCATAAAGAATGTTTTATGGAAAAATTGATGTCCAATTCTATCAAATCTTATCAAGATCTTTATGTGAATAAACACACTGCTAAAGCGGCGGAGACATCTGTTAGTTTGTTACTTACCTTAGTCGATGCTGTTATTAAAGAAAATGTAACAAATGCGGCAGCTCTGATACGTCCACCAGGACATCACGCAACTGTTGATAAAGCTCAAGGTTTCTGCTTCCTTAATAATGTTGCTATTGCAGCAAAGTATGCTAGAGAAAAATATAATGTTCAAAGGTAAGATATTGAATTTATTTTTTCATTAAACTATTTATTCAATATAGAATTTATTAATTACTCGAAAAATACCGAAAGAAGTTCACATTTCATTACAATACATCAGTTCACATAGACTTTATTCATGCACCTAGGTGAGGACACCTGTGTGTGCAATTTCAATAATTTACCATCGCATTGGAAAACAACCCCCATAACAATTTATAAATTTGAACGCTATTTACATGTATGAAACATCTGTAAGACCATTTATATTCAAGTTTAACAGTGAGTTTATGTAAGCAAAAAAGAGCAATGGACCAAGCACTGGTCCCTGTGGAATACCTATTTTTATTTCTAAAGGACCACTTTTTACATTTCTGATCCTGGTTTTTAAAGAGCTCCAATATTTATTTAATTAAACCTTTACCTTTCAGAATACTCATAGTTGACTTCGATATTCATCATGGCAATGGTACACAAGATATTTACTATAATAGTAATGAAGTTTTATACATCAGCATTCATAGATTCGACAATGGAAACTTTTATCCTTTCAAGCCTTCAGCGGGAGCTAAGTTTGTTGGTCATGGACCTGGAGAGGGTTTCAATGTGAACATTCCTTTCAGCAATGTAAGTAACATTTTTTTCCTATAAAAAAAACTTTAATTCATATGATTTTATCATTATTTCAGGAGCCAATGGGTAATAGTGAATATTTGGCAGCGTTCCTGAATATAATTCTACCAATCGGTTACGCATTCAAGCCAGAATTAGTGATTGTTTCGGCTGGATTTGACGCAGGCATCAATGATCCTTTAGGAGGTTATAATGTTACACCCGAAATGTATGGGCAATTCATTTACCTCCTCAAACCCCTAGCCAATGGAAAGATTATAGTTGCCTTGGAAGGTGGTTATAATGTAAATACAACAGGTTACGGTATGTTGATGTGTATAAAAGCTCTTAGAGGAGAATCAGTGCCAACACCACCCGATGTTTTCGACAAACCGATCAATAAACATGCAGCACAAACTATAAGAGAAGTTGTTGCCATACAGCAGCAATATTGGCCAAGTTTAAACGTTATGAAACGCATAGCAGATCAAGTTTTTCATTGTCGGTACAATAAAGAATTCAAAGAAGAAATGTACACGGCGGATAAATTTGATCCTACTAATGAAGAATGTTGATTGATAACTGATGTTACTTTTTTTTCAAATTTTAATACAAGAAGAATGGGCATTTCTAAATTAATTTGTTCAGTAAGTATTTCAGTATTGAACAAAGAAAAAATACTTTGAATTGAATTGAAAGTTTTCATGTTATTAACTAGTTTATATGTATTATAAACATCTCTAAGTTACAGATGTTTTTTGCCAATAGTATTAATTTGCCCATTCTTCTTCTCGTTTTAACTTATTTATATTTTAACTTATTGAATTTAATGAAATATACATTCCATAGTTCAAAATTTGAAATAAGAATTTCAAAAGTGCCTTATGATAAAATGCTAATAATATTTAATAAACATTGACAATATGTAAGGTTCCAGAGATTGCTCAAATTATCTTAATATTTTTTTGTTCTACTTTTTCATTGCAATATTTTCTGCTAGTCAATTAATGCCTCTGACTTTGGCTAATTTGTGAGGAATTCGGAAGAGCCTTTCAATTAAATCAGATTTTGTTGCTTTGTTATCAAGTCTTCTTACTATGTTCAAAAATAAAAATTTTAATCCATTTTTTCTTTCAATTACTTTCCCAAACATACAAATTCATTTGAAAATAGGCTATAGTATACATATCCGGCGCATACACCGGATTTCTTTTCGAGGACCCAACTATATGGCGACATCTGGGAAAAGTAGCTCGAACCAAGATTCGGTAGTTTTACAGATTTCTACAATGAGTTGGCAGCTCCAAGTTATAGCAGAGTAATGTGCGTATAGATGGCGAAGATGAAAATGCAATACATCATTGAATTTTTTTTAGATAAATTAACATAAATATGTTAATTGATGCATCACGAACTCTGTATTGAGTGAAATTTTTAAATCATATATCCTAAATAGAAAACTTTCACAAGAGATATAATTGTAGATTCGTATTCGGAGTGGTCAAATTTCCTTCAATCGAATTTATCCACGGTTATCCAAATTTGAGCATATTTTAAGGTTTATAGGATGTTGCGAGGTCCTAGATTCCGAATACGATAACGATTTTCAGCAGAAAAAATTATCCAAGCATTTAGAGGACAATTTATTATTCCGGCTTGACGATGTGGATTAAGCTTTATTGGTGCAAATGACTCCAGACAACACCCTCGAATTATTCTTGGAAACCCCGTTATTCTTCCTAATAATTTTCTTGTAATATTGGGATCATATTGACACTGCAGGAAAGAAACCACCTGCAGGTAAATTTTATTTATTCATGATATCAAATGTTTAAAGTAAAATCTCAAAATTTTTTCAGGAAATATCTAATGGCGAATGAATGCTTGTGAATGAAGACGTTTTAAATTATCGAATTTTGAAGTTGATCTGATCAAAGTCTGTTTTCGTGAAATATTACCAAAAATACCATACCCCTTTTAGGCGGATGCGCTGGGATCTAGCGCATCCACCACAATTTGTTTTCAGGACACGACTATATGGCGACATCTAAGTGAAGTAGCACAAACCATGCTCTGTAGTGACGTATGCGTTACAGAATTTTACAGGTGGTAGGCTGTGTCAAGGATAAATTCTCTAAATCGTGATAGCTTATAGCTGAATTGAATTTTTAAAATTTTAGCTGTGATATGATTTTCTTGTCAGGTCTGTGCAACAAAAAAGAAAATAATGAACTGTAATGTTAAATTTGCAGCGTTTGTCTTCAAATTGCTATTGAAATATTAACTAGCAAAGAGAGTCAGTTAAAAAAAGCATCTGTTTCGTATGTTTGCTACATTTATTCAACAATTGTAATTATCATAACAATGAGAATACATATCTGACATGCATTGTACACAAAAACTAATCCTACTCTGATAATACATCAATGTTTTGAACGCAATATGTGTTTGAAAGTCATCAAATTAAGATACACACAAACTGAAAAAAAAACTGTTTCCATCAATATATACATAAATTGAATAAAATACAAAACTGCTACCTATTAATATACAATGAGACTATTAATAATTAGATTAAATACAGAGGATTATGTACATATATTTATTTATTGAAGCAAAAAGAGAAGACCTTTAAATGCTTATATCAAGTTAAATGCCACAACATTTTCAGATTCAGATCAAGTGCAGCACATTTAGAATTTTATGATTGAGTGATATGCGCCAAGTACAAGAATTCTAAGCAATACCAAATATTTTTACATTATTTTTGTTTCATTCTTTGCTAATAAAATCACTTTAGAAGTGTATTATTAAATTCTCGGCTATTTCTGGGCATATACCTCGGAGCAGGTGACTAGATTTAAATCCCAAAAATCCTATGTAATGCAATAACCAGTCTCAACTATCAAAATTAAAACTATGTTTCTTAAGTCTCTATCAATAATATATTCTATTTCAAATCTGTTTCTTCATGTAGTAAATCATCCATTTCCTTCTCCCAGTTGTCATTTTTTGAAAATGTTGGTTTATTATTTTCATTCACAACCTCGTAATCTTGAAGCTCGGCTTCTAATTCCTTCTCCCAATCTTCTTCTATGGTAACAGAAAAGGAATAAGAGGAAAGGAAAAGAACTCTGGGAAAAAATGATAGGAAAATTCTATTCGAATGAGAAGTCTACGCAACCAACAAGTCGGGGAGTTTTTATGACTGGTTAGTTCGAAATTAATGAAAAAACGTATTAAGGCACTATTGTCACTATTTCAGAGCTAAAGTTTATAGAAACGGAAAGAAATTATGATATAAATGTTGAATAGCAACGGAATTTACATTGTGTACTTATATACAGGTGGTCTCAAAACTAAACAGATACGTGCGCCGACATATCTGAAAACAACACAGTTCTTGAAAATGACTTTGTTTGGCCGTCCTGTATATTTTTTTAGTGGTTGGAAGAAATCTCATTCGAACATAGATATTTAAAATATAGAGTAAAGAAAAGCAATGTACGATTTATATAAAATTGATACTATTTTCTATACTGATTATATATATAACATCGGAATTGAGATTTTTATTCATTTGGAGAACAGGAAATACTTCATTTCGGTATGGAAGCTCTAAGTTGGATAAAATGAACTTGAAATCAATATTTTAGGATCATCAGCAATAGTTTCCTGTTTGATAACACTTCACAGCAAATATTGTACTTAATACCGTATATCATTCTTTTTCTTCACTATTTATTATTACTCTTTATATATGTATTGTCATTCGTTATTTCACTAATGCTGATCCGTTTTACCGACGAACTTCACCACTCATAAACAGTTAACTAATTACTATTATTTCAGGTAATGGGATACTTAAGTATACAATGCGCAACTTTAGGAAATTTTTGAGCTTGCACGTTTGAGGGTTTGTAAAGTTGCAATTAGTCAAGACTGCTCAAGTTGAGTAAAAGATATAAACAACTCTTAAAATGAGATTTTCAAGAAACCTTTACTTCGGATAAACCTTGACTGGTCACAGCTTTTTCAAACCGAAAAAGAGTTTTTAATAGGCCATTGGAAAACATTTTTCCCTAGCTTATGAATCAACAAATGGGGTTAGTTTTCGAAAGAGCAGACTTTAATAATTTAAGATAAATTATTAGACAGCATTCTGTTTGCTTCCGCGTCCCCAATTTTAGCTTCACAAAGTATTTTTCAAACCGCAATTCCACTTAATTGACTACTTTATCTCTGTTGCTGGAAGAGGCGAACAATTCGCTATTTTCTCTTAGATCTCACAGAAAATAGGTTCAGATTTACGTAGTGATAAGTAGCTATCAGTCTACACACAAGACGAAGGGGCAAGTTCAACAGCAAGAAAGTTTATAACTAATTTTTGAATTAAGTACTTTAGTTTGGATTTGTTATCAGTTTCAACACAACTTTTTCAGAAGTGATCATGGTCATTTTTCGTTCGTGTGTTCATCAATTGACGAATTGCACAATTGTTCATTGTGAAGCTGTCGAGGATGGAAGCTTAATGAAGATGCGCTTTTAGAATCATTACTCTACAAAATTTCAGTAAAATCTTTATCCATTGATCAACTTCATATATTATTATTGTTTCATCATTATTTAATATAATATTTTTTGTTATTCACACTTAAGTCAATCCCTACTTCAATAAATGCTAATACATAGTGACATCGAATGTAAAATACCTCTTTTTTAAGTCTTCATTGAGAAAATGAACTGCAACGGAAAATCCATTCAATGAATATACTATAGATAAATAATCAATTGATTATATGACATTGACTATAACAATTTTCTTCAATTAATGTTTTAATAATAATTCACTTTGTCAGACTTCCTGAAAATTCCCAACCCATTATGATATGGAATCATTATTTCGAAAATAAAAGGGAAATGAAATGTTTATGTTTTTTCGACGAAGGTAAAATTTTGCAGCCCATTCCATTGTTCATATGAAAAATTATAGAGCGATCAAAATAATTTTCTGTTATGTCAGGAATACTTCGCTCATTTAATATCTCTCTTAATAACCAACAGTGCTACAAAGAAATACCTAACGACAAATATATGAAAAAAAAACATAATAACAGGAAGGT
Source organism: Harmonia axyridis (assembly GCF_914767665.1). NCBI lineage: Eukaryota > Metazoa > Arthropoda > Insecta > Coleoptera > Coccinellidae > Harmonia > Harmonia axyridis. The sequence continues at coordinate 9,249,364 of NC_059508.1, forward strand.
TCAAGTAATAGGGGATAGTGGGATGAATTGTTAACAGATTGGAAGCCAAGTTGACTGACCAAGATCTTCTTAAGCTGGAGAAAATCAAACAGGAAACTAAGAACTAGATCTTAATAATATCTTGCCATCAAAATCAACATCTACTGAAAAGCTAATAGCATTCCTTTTACTACCGAAATAATAACATGCAATTTTACCTTTGTTCATTAGTCCTTCAGATTCACCACTAGGAACAACATACGAACAGAAAATAAATTTGAAAATCATAATAAAATAATATGCATTCTCCTTGAAAAGTGATAACCCTTTTTCAAAATAAAATTGGATGCATCTATTGGGATATAAGTAATAAAAATAAAAATTAAATTTTGAAATCAATGTTAAAATAGAGGAAAAAAATGATTTACTTCCAGTTAATAGAGCTCACCTTTAGACTTAGCTCCCATGGTCAATTTTTTCATGCCTGCTTCTACTTCTGCAAGTACTTCTTTGTCAGTCCTTAATGTGTCTGATACAAATTCATGCCTTTCATTTGAACTATCAACTACAACGAAAAAAAAGAAGCAACAAAATTGTATAAAATATCCTGAACATAGTCAAGTATTTGGACTAACTCTCAACTGAATAAATTTAAAAAAATACTGTTGTTACTAAATTAGCAATACTTGAATTGAAGAGTCCATATCAACCAACATTATTACTCAATTGAATTCAAATACTACTAATTCTACTTGAATATACAAATTCCATAGGTTGATGTGGATTAGTTCAAATCTGCAGCTAAAAAATATTCTAACGCAGCTTTCAATGTTCATTTCTAATCACATGCATCAAATTCTAAATTCTCACCTAAGTTTGGATCAGAAGAATCTGTAACATATTTATTTTCTCCCTCTTTCGATATAAATGACATCTCATTAGCCTGGCAAATAAGACTTACACGATAGAAGTAGTTCCTCCAGAAGTTCTCTTCAGTAATTCTGGAACATTGAAATTTCGATGAAGAGGTTAAAGAAAAATATCATTTCAAAACAATTATAATGAAATGTATCTCAACGAAATTTAAAATAAAAGCATATTGAAGGAATTTATTTCAAAAAATTAATGAGATAACTTATCAGAATCAAAAAATGAACCTGGAGTTTATTTCTTTAGGAATTGTTCTGTCTACATTTTAGTGATCGAAAAAAAACTAATTTCAGTACCAATTCGGAATTAAAATGATCAAGAATATGCTCATTAGAAGTTAGAAATCAGTTCTGTACCCCTAATAATAATTCGAAGTAATACAGATAATTGAAAATGGCTATGGCGGTTGTAGACAAAACGTCTAGCATAGAACTTAGTAGACCTAGACTAGAAAACCCAGGATATCTGTTGGGGAAAAGGGGTATAGATTTCAAAGAGTTTTCTTCAGGAAAATTTGTTATTCAATTGGAGAAATGCTCAGAGACTGATTTGTGGAAAATAGTTGAAAACAAGGACTTGCATATAACAGAATTGTTTCCTTGTAAAATTTTAGATAAATCAAAACATAAATATAATAAAATAAATTTATTAAAACAAATAAAAATCAACAAAAGGTATCAACAGTATAAGAGGAACATAAGCAAAATCAGATCTAAAAAATATCACAGTAAACTCAGTCATACATAGTAAAAAAAAATGAAAAGCAACTATAACAAACTTCCAAAAAGAAGATTTAGTTGTAAATCCATTATATTGGTAATTCTCAATAAATAAATACACATTATCATTCAATATATTCTTCTCGATATAAATAAAGTTGATCACAGTTAATTGCTGAAACATTCTCTTCATACCAAAGGAATAATTTTCCAATAATACTCAGCATCATTTTTCTTAGAATGCTCTCTTTTTCCAAGCTAAATTTTAAATAATTCTATTTCTGGAGCAAAATTAGATATAAATTCTGAAAGCTCATCTTTTTATTGATATTGATTTCAACATGAATTAGAATCTCAAGTACAAGATACTAGTTCTTCGTTTATGAATTTTTCCCTTACAACTAATTCAAAAAGAAGTTTCATTTCGAGTTGTTTCAAATTCGATCTAGAGTTTCAAGTAATTTTTTTTTTTACTGTCAACTTACAATTTAGGCACAAGTTCATAGCGCATCTGTTCTAAATTAGGATCCTGTTCCATAATGGCCATGGCTATTGGGTAGGAAACCTCATAATCAAACTGGAATTCAACACCAGCAGGAGGACTACGAATAAAACTTCTTCGATCTGTAGATAGACTGAGGCATTCTTCTTTAAGTGCATCTTCATTCTGGCATCCTGACCACGGAGGAAGAGCTGTTGCTGAATTACCAGCTTGACTTTTCACAAATGCTTCTTGCTCTTTGTTAAATTCACCCAAGATACTCTGGAAAATATTTTATGTTGACTACCACGACTCGTGAAAAGAACAAAATAATGAAATACACCAGTTTATCTGAATACTGCATTATGAAATAATCTCACTCAACAATGTAATTTCCATAAAGTATACAGAAGTTTCAAAAATAATATAAACTTCAAATTGTACTTATATCAATATATAATAAATGAAAATAGTGATAATAAAAAGAGAATAAATGTACAAAGTACAGAATATTGCAGCAGTAAAAATTAAATTATTAACAGTAAATTGAAAAAAAGTATGAAAAAATATAAGGAACAAAAAAGAAAAATTTTGAATTGGAAAAAAGAAGAAAAAGGGAAAACAAAGTGAACATATTGAGTATTTGAAAGCATGCTCTGCTAGTTTAAATCATGAAAGAACAATCTTACGTTTTTCTCTACTGTTTCTTTAATTTTTGCAGCAGATTCAGTCACAGTTTTCCCAGCTTTATTGACAGCCGAATAAAGGAAACTCCCAAATGATTTAGCGCCAGCCAAAGCTTTACTTTGCACTAGAATTAATAAATTTAGCAACAATTTAAATAGCATAACAAATTCTCTAGTCTGATTATCTTACCATTTCCAAATTGACCTTCTTTTTCTTCAGTTGGAGTTTCAGCATTAGAGCCTGGTCCTGAGTCAGCTCCTCCAGTAGCACTAGAGAAATTTAAATTCAAAAGAAAAAATGTACAGACTTATAGAAATTAATTTATTTACCTTGAATTATCATCATCTTCTTTAGGAGGTTTCACTGATGGTTCAGTAGATGTTTTATTATTCTGTTCAACTTGCTCCTCTGGTAAATCTTGAGGTTGTTCCTCCCCTTTTCTCAATTTTGGGATGCTTGATCCTATCCAGCCCCCAATGCCCTGAATTTGGCCTTTCACATTGGTTAACATATCTAATTTGCTGCCAGTTTGTTTAGTCGGACTGTGAAAGAATCAAAAAATTAAATTCATTAAAACTTAAAGATTGGACAATGCTACATTCTGCATTCAAACTTCTAGATGATTTACTAATTAAATTTTGAAAACAACGTTGCATACTTGAAGTATTTATTTAACATGGGATCAATACAAAATAGGTCAAATATCTTACCTCACATCTTTTTTTTCAAAATCAGTGAAGGCAGTTGTATCCTCAGTTGGAGTAGGAACTTTTTCTTCATTTTCTCCCCTAGCAGCTCCCATCCAAGAAGAAACTTGGTTCGTGATTCCATGAAACATCGTTCAATAAATGGTTTTTACAACTTGACAACTAGAACTTAATCAATGGTAATTCAATATCTCTTCTGGCGTTCTTATTTAAAACCAATATTCTCAACCTATTCCGAATAGTAGTTTTTATTGAATTTACAAGTATTCAGTAGAAATAGAAATATTCTAAACTACTCTTTCTGTAAAACAATAGGCGCAGATATGACAAGAAGTTTTGCGCAAATCGACAAAACCAATTTCGTCGATTGTAGAAATGGCGCAATCGCAATGTCGACAGAATAAGCTAATCCTACAAATCACAAGCGGGAATCACAGAATTTAAAATATTACCTGCTTTCCTCTTCGAACAACCACGCCTTTTGTTTATTTTAAAAAGATGGGATTCCCAAATCACCACAAAAGCCTTTTTTAATACAGAAGATTCATCTAGAGCCGACTGGGTCAAGTAAAAGCATTTTTTCACGCTAAATTATATATATACGCATGTTCCGCAATGTATATGTTACATTGTTAGTTCCAAACTGGTTGTGTACTCTTAACTGTAGTCAACAAATATCTTTTCTATAGGATAGATATTATTATTATATAGAACTATATCAGACAACGGGAAGTAAAAACCGAAATCGAAAAATTTTAATATATTTTTTAGAATTCCAACGGTTTTTTTTAAATAAGAGTCAAACAAGTTTCCGGAAGATTAAGGGGGTACGGGTTCAAGGTTTATGTAATATTTAATGATGATTTTGTTTAATTAATTCTTGTATAATTACATGAATATAAATTTGAACAAGAGCGAAAAAGTCCAAAACTACACGTCCGTGCTTTTTTTATTTATGAATTACGTATGATTCCATGTAGTTGAGAATATTTAGTACTCCCTACTATGAATTCTATATGTATTGATAGCTCGGACAGGATAGAATTTCGCGTATCTTACAATGAGTGATTAGAAGTCAAGGTTTATGGTAAGCTGGCATTATTTTTCATAGTAATGGCCAGTGTTAACCGAGTTCGGACCACAGATCTTACGATTATCGATGTTTGTGAGCCGGATATAAGTATGGCGGCAAGTTGAGTGTTGACTAATTTTGGATATTCAAAACATTGAAAATCACCTTTGTCGGTTGACATTGCCTGCAAGTTTATAATCTCTTCAAAGTAGATTCAAAATGTAGCTGCAATAACAAATTAATGCATTAATGAGTTATTTAACCTTATGAAAAGAAAATAAGTTGCGATTGACAGTATGGCGTCTAGTGAAGAATCAACTGGCGAAGATGAAAATAAGAGTCATTTAGACGAAAATGATATTGTTCAAACGAAAAGTAATCTATTAAATAATAGGTTAGAGTCCATTCTGGAGCCGCCTGAGCTGAAAGATGATCAGTGTGAACATGTAAATGGGTTATCCAATGGAAAAAGTATGGTTCTCCAATGTTATTGATGCTAAAACTTATAAGATTTTGAAATTTTAGGCCATTTGGAAGCAGATATGATTGAGATAGAAACAAATAATTCTGACTTCAAGGCAAGAATTCAAGGTAATGGTGAAATGGAGGATTACAAAATAAAATTGGATTTCATTGTATCTGCGAAAGGATCTCTTGAAAACACCCACGTTGCAATGGATTGGAATGCAACTCCAAAACCAATTCTTGAAGATATGTTGGAAAATAGTAGAACATGCTTTGATCAAGATTATACTAAAATTGAATTGAGTTGTGTCATTAAACAAGAAAGTGATAAGGAAAACTTCAATGAAAGTGATGCTGTTTGTTTAGAGAAAAGTAACTTTATAGTGAACGTTGACAACAAAAGTGATTCAATCAGTGATTTGGTGAGTGTGAGTTCAACAACTCCGGATAATTTGAATATGTCCTTAAAAAATGGCTGTGATGATTTCTGCAGTAGCAGTACTGCAGCACAGATATCCAATTTGGATCTATCAAACAGTACAAGAGACCAAGGCCTTCATATTGGTGTGACCAAACAGGAATTTTTATTTGATGGTAAAGTTATCAAACCAAAGAAAAAATTATGTTCTCAACTGATTGAGAAACTAGATTATAAATTATTAGAAGGCAAAAAAGGCATTGACCTATTAACTGCAATAGAGGAACAAACAAATGCAAATTTGAAAAAGCATGATCTAAGGGTATCAAGTTCAGAGTCTGGAACAAGTGTAGAAATTGAACCAAGTCCAAGAAAAGCTAGAACAAGATCTGTGGATAGTATGGAAAAGCCAAAAAGAGGTCTTAAAAGAGCCTTATCTGCAGATAACAACGAAAATCCATCAAAATTACCAAAAATAGATTTTAAAAATTTACACCAAGCTCACAAAGCGTCGATTAAATCTGATAGAAATAAGGAAGATAAATATAAACGAGGTCATAATAGACACGAGGATAAAAAAAAGAGTCACTCCAGCAGAAGACATCACAGGTCATCAGACAGGAAACCTCGATTGCTAACCGATGGAAATTACAGTTACCCTCCTAGTGATTCTTCATTGAAGTACAGAAAATATTATCATATAGAAACACACACTAATGGTGGCGCTAAAATTTTAAGAATGTACCATGATGAAATTAAACATCTTAGTTCTTCTGAAATGAAGAATTTAACTTATGAATTTTTCAAACTTGCCTTTGAAGAAGATTCTAAGGGTCATGCCAAATTTGTGATAGCAATAGTACATGGCTCAGCTAAATACCTGCCAGATATTTTGCAATATATGGCTGACCGTTATCCAAGTTTGACTGTTCACAATGGTTTACTCAGTAAAAGCTCTGACATTGAAACGACAACCCTTTCTGTTTATAATGAAAATGTTAAGAAAACATACGATAAAGGCACTTATAGATATGGACCTCTTCATCAAATCAGCATTGTTGGTACAGCTCATGAAGAAGTTGGTGGTTATTTTCCAGATATTTTAGAAAAATTGGAGGAGAATCCTTTTCTTCGTTTGGTAAGTCACTTTCTTTCTAGTTCGTTCTATAATTCCCCTCTGGCTACCATGAATAATATTTTATCAGTATAGCAAATTATATCCACCGACATTCAAAGTTTACTAAATCCAGAAAAAACATTTTCAAAACATCACGCAAGCAACAAGAAACAGAATCTTGTAAACAAAAATCAAGGTGTTCAGTAATCCCTTAGATTAGTATGTATATTCTTTTATATGTTAAGGCATCAGCAATTTCTTGATCAGACTGTTCAAAAACGGTAGAACATTCCGAATCATGGATTATAACTTGATACTTTATTACTATGAAAGAGACAGTATTTATAGTTTGTGCATTATTGCTGGAAGAGCAATCGCCTCTGCTTCTGTCTATCTTTTAGTTCAAGTGGTACCCAGAAGCTATGAATGATTGGTGTCTCTTGACTCCTTTTCATGTTTTTGGAATGCTTCTATATTTTGATAACACCTATATTCATTCTCAGGTAGTCTTTTGATAATAGACAGAATTTCTGTTCTGACAGTAAGCGGCATTGGTCTTTTGAATACTACCCCTTCAGTTGAATGGTGGTTTCTACTTCTTTGAACTTGAGACATTTTGTTATGCCAAAAATTAGAAGATAGAAACTCCATAATTAAAAATATCTGTACTGGTTTGCTGTACCAATTTCTCCACAAAAAACAAAGAAATATGTTTGAAAAAAATTAGCCTAGATAAATTGATGTTATTGTTACCATGTACGTTTTATACAGGGTCAGAACTATTTAGAGGGGCACTACAGGGATATCGAAAACTGTTAGAGATATAGCGTGGCTTAAATTACAAAAAAGTTGCGTTATTTAGGGATGAATGTGTTTGTGTTGACAGATCCAAAATATCTGGTTCCCGAGATATCTCGAAAAAACTAAAAATCGAGATTTTCTTTTTTCTGTATTTCTGGAGATAACTTCACGAAATTCGGTTTTTAGCCATTATACAATATAGAGATTCTTTTGGTGTCGTCAGATTTTTTCTGTTTTCCATTGTTTCAGAGACGGGAAAGTCAATTTTTTTTTCTTATGGACGCCATCTCGGTTCTCCTTCTGAGGGGATAAAGAAAAAAATAATGAATTCAACAATCAAGTTGAAAAAATTAATTTTCCTGGGTGTAGAATTTCTCATATAACAGTATATTATGAATGTAATTTGACAAAACAGTGAAATCTTGAAGATTAGTAGTACTTGTAATTTGTTAACAATATGTTTACATAATTCAAACCATTTCAGGTGATGCCTTGGGGAAATCTTTCGAGTTGTAAAAAAATGTTACCATCTGAGTCTAATGATGGTCCAATAGTCTGGTGTCGACCAGGTGAACAGCTAGTGCCGACAGTTGACTCAAAAACCCCAGTAAAAAGAAAAAGGTATTCATATATTTAATTTTTTTGAAGCATTTAATTAGGATCAATTAAACTCAGTTGCACCTGCACCATTGTTTTTTTTTAACCTTTTTTAAGTAATTAATTTTTTCTTCAGGACCGGAATTAATGAACTACGAAACCTACAATATCTACCTAGGATGTCCGAAGCAAGGGAGCACTTATTTGAGGATCGCACCAAAGCGCATGCAGATCATGTAGATGCTGGCCTAGACAGAAAAACAACTGCTGCAGTTGGTATTCTCAAGGCTATTCATGGTGGGAAAAACGAAGGTTCGATAAATAGAATAACAAAGGATGTTATAGCTTTTTCCGCTAAGGATTTCGATACACTTTCTGAAAAATTACAACTAGATCTTCATGAACCTCCTATATCACAGGTTTGTATTTTAAATGTTCCCAAATGAATGAATGAACTATTGAAGCTTTATAATCAATCACCAAATTGTAATTACTTTTTGAAACATTTTTTTTTGTTTATTATATAATAAATATTCTTGTTTTAGTGTGTTACTTGGATTGAAGATGCCAAATTGAACCAGTTGAGAAGAGAAAATATAGAATATGCTAGAATTAATTTATATGATAATGATATATATTTTTTACCCAGAAATATTATCCATCAATTCAGGACAGTGTCTGCTGTTACCAGCATAGGTATGTTGTATTAAAAAAAAATTCACTTCTGATGTTTGATCGACTAATTGAAATTTGGTTTTTTTCAGCTTGGCATGTCAGGCTTCAGCAGTACACGCCTCATATACACAAGGATCAAGTGAGAACATTTGAAAAATCCAGCCATGCTCATAAACATGAAAAATCCAAACATAGGAAATCTGAACCTGAAAAAATCAAGCAAAAACTTGATTTCGCTGCTTGTTTACCATCACAAAAACATCCTTTGAAAGAAAAAGATAAAAACAAAGATAAAAGAGACAGAGATAAAGATACATCAAAAAATAGACGAGATACTTCTTCACATCATAAGCAGAATAAGGATAAAAGTCACAAATCATCACATACTTCTAGTAGACATAAAGATCACGATAAGTATAGGGAAAAATCTAGAAGTCACCATGTTAAGCATAAATACGATAAGCACAATAAAGAACAGGATAAGAAAACGAAAAATTCATCACATAGTAATGGAAGTAGTAAACATAATGAGGAATATAAAAAATCTTCTGAAGGAAGTAAAGTACCATCAGAATCTCTCAAAAACTTGGACAAGTTAAATCCGTTATTGAATTCAAATAAATTGAGTCCTCCGGAAAAAGTAAGTTCCACAACATTCAGTATTGACAAAATTGATGGTTGCTCGGAAGATAAGAGCGACAGTTCTGTGATAAATACACCTGTGAAAAGGCAAGAACACGGCACCAATCATGTTTCACCTTTCAAATTCAAAACGGAGAAAAAACTTAATAAAATAATTCAACCTCGCTTGCCTCAATCTTCTGACGTTCTGGGGGATATTTTGAAACACATGAAAAAGTGTGATCCCCATATATAACAGTCATTTTTTTTAAACTGAATTTGTTCATTTATTGAATCACTATATTTAAAAGATAGCTTGATATAATTGAAAGTTTTATATGTAAATACCTAATTTATTTCTGAAATTGTGAATAGGAAGCAGTTTTCCACTATCATCAATTTGAGGTAGAAATAATGTAAATATACAGCCTGGTCAGATTCCATATGGGGCTTTTAGGTGATAATACCACATCGATCGAATTGAGATCATCGGGGCAAATTCAGTTCGCAAAGGAATTGATAATTGTTGTATTGATGTTTTATTTTGAATCCTATTCAACAAATACTTGAAAAATATTCCCGATTAAAACAATGGAGGTTATCAGCCTTTAAATGTAAAAAAAATAGAAATAAAACTGAACTTTTGTCGAATATTTTTTCTTTTTCTACTGTATTATCACCTAAAACCTCCCATCAGCTTTTTATTGGGCCACCCTGTATATACGTGGAAATCGTTTTTCAATTGACTTTTATTACCAAAACTATACTTTTATTCTTTGAGAAATCATGCCTTACATTATGAAAGAATATTTGTTATTAGACCTTCACAAGCAAATTGTGATATTGTCAATTTGATGTATAACTCAATATTTTGATAGTTGCTGCTGGTGAAATTCTATATGTACCAAAACCTGATTGTGATTCAAATATTTCACACGAATTAGAAATAATTTTTTTATTTGATTATAATGAAAATGATGGTCGCTAATGAAAGAATATATAATGAAATCAACTTTTAAAAAATGCAACTATATTTTCAGAAAATTGATTATTTAACTTTTATTTTTCATCCTGGTTATTAACTGAGAATTTCATCACAAAATATTCCGAAAAACTAATAAGGCTATTGAGGCCAATTTCAAATTGCTGATAATTAAAAAGATATTTTATAGGAATACCTGTGGTCAATTTATAAACATTTTTTCAACAATATACAACGGTTTATTCTGATTTTCCATTTGTTATATAAATGCATTTGAAAGGATTATGAGACTGTTTTCCAGTGAATTTTCAATTATGTTTATTATCAATCAGTTCAGCATATACACACACCTATATTATGTACTAATTTTTGTTTTCAACAGATTTTTTTCATGATTTTTTGAAATTTTGTGTGATTTTTTTTTATGTATATACAGGGATAATGACGAAATGAAATGTTTTAATTGATTTTACAACTTTATTAAGGTTTTAAAAATTTGTGCCCGCAAAATATTCTACTTGGATGCGTTTTTTTTTGTCTGAGTTTTTATGTATACTGTCACTATGCCTTTTTTAATAATATTGAGCAAGTCAGCGTTTCAAGGCATTTTATTTGATAGAATTTGCACAGTTCAGACACTCGGACAAGTAGATACTGTTTCTCTTTACTTGGACGAGTGCTTGTCTGTTAGGCATAGACATGTTTTCAAATGATGCTGAGAAATCAAGATTTTTTTTTCTACTTGACCATAGCAATTTTACCTCGAATCCAGTGAATGTTATCGACTCATTTTATTTTAATATGGCAAGGATAAGAAAAATTTTTAAATGCCCATTTTAATTTTATTACTTTCGATTTCTTATTTGTCGTATAGGCATCAAAGGTAGAGAACTTCAAAACGCCATAATGTCCTTGGTTGATGAAATATGTAAATATTGTATATAGAAAACTGTATAAATTTTGAATACATGATTATTTGACTATCTCCAAACAACTAGAAATCACTTAGATTCAATCGCTCTTTTGAAAAATCCACCAATTTAAATGTCAAATGAAATTGTTATTTTTTTAATATTTGTAGAGATATTAAAATAAAAAGTGATATTTGTAATGAACTAGTATTCCATAAACTCTGACATCACAAAAATAAGGGTGCTATTTGTGGGTCAAAAAGGGAGTTTACATTTTATAAGATACATTACTTTAATATGTTCATTAGAATTTGTTCTGTGAAGTTGTTTCGAGAAGAAAATATAGTATTATTTCACAGTTTCATAATTGATTTTCTTTTATCCCTATACCCAGTATATAATTAATTCCTTTGTTATAAACCTTTATTTTCTTAATTTGAGTTTGCCTTACTCTAAAACTTAACTAAATTGATTTAAATACTTCCCATACACCGAAAGGTAACAAATGGGATACAGATTATATATATATATATATATATATATATATATATATATATATATTTAAATACTTCAAGAGAAAAAAATACAGATATCTAGTTCTTGAAAACAATTATTTGTTATTTATGAGCAATATTGTGATTAATTGTTAATATATCAAAAATTGTAAACCTATCAGCATAAGCTGCTGAATCTATTGGTTTCATGGCAAGTGAAACAGGGCAATTGAAAAGTACCCGGTCTACCATAGTAAAACACATTTTTTGGGAAAATTCGATTTTAATATTCAACATAGTCGCCCTCGAGGGCGATCCAGCGATTAAAGCGATTTTCCAACTTTTCAATACCATTTTTATAGTACGATTTGTCTTTCGCTTCAAAATAGGCCTCAGTTTCGGCGATTACTTCTTCATTGGCGCTAAATTTTTTTCCAGCGAGCATTCTTATGAGGTCTGAGAACAGGAAAAAGTACTGGAGGCCAGATCTTCATGAAACAGCACCTTTTTTTTCTCCAAATGGGGCCGTTTTTTAACGATTTCATCCTTTAAACGATACATATAATAATAGCTGTTGATGCTCTGGCCTTTTTAGAGGTAATCAATGAATATTATACCTTGCGCATCCAAAAATACTGATGCCATAACCTTGCCAGCTGACTTTTGTTTTTCCTCACTTTGGATTCGGTTCATTGTTTGTAGTCCACTCAGCTGGCTGTCGATTGGACTCCGGAGTGAAATGCTGGAGCCATGTTTCAACCATTGTCACATATTGACGCAAAAATTCAGGTTTTAAACAGCATCAAACACTGCTCAGAATCATCAACACGTTGTTGCTTTTGATCAATTTTGAGCTCCCACGGCACCCATTTTGCACACAGCTCTCTCATGTACAAATATTCGTGAATGATATGATGTCCAACTTTTAATGATATCTTCACAATGTCTGCTATCTCGATTTTTATTTTTTCGTCGGTCACAGCCTCTTTTGGGCGTCCACTGCGTTCGCCATCTTCGGTGCTCATTTCATCACGTTTAAACTTTGCATACCAAATAATGATTGTTGATTTTCCTGGTGCAGACCTCGGAAACTCTCCATCAAGCCTAGATTTTGCTTAAACGGTATTTTTTTCCTTCAGAAATCAATATTTTATCAGCACACGAAATTCCTTTTTTCCATCTTCTTTTAAATAACAAAAGCAGCTACACTCAAAACGCAATATCTCAAAAATCAATGCTGTCAAATTTTGACAAGTATCGTTTGAAGGTTGGTAGTAACTAAAAATCACATGGATTTAATACTAGCACCTTAGAATATAGATTATTATTATTATTAATGTTCTAAGACTAGCACCGCCATATGTTCATCAGACCGGGGCTTTTCAATTTGCCTAATAGAATATTGAGAGAAATAACCATCCAATATTTCCTTGGCAGCAGATCCAATCGAGTTGAGATTTTGCAAGTAAATATAAAAAACAGGAAAGAACTTCCGTTAAGTTGTGAACTCGTTCATTCACGCGCCTTTTGCACCCTGGAAGACCAGATGACTGTACAAATATCTAGTCTTAAAGAGTGCAATTGGTGGATGAATGAATAAAGGCTTACAAGCTCCTGATTTCATGTCGGTGGTTTCCTCATTTTCATATTTTATTTAGTATATCGTACAGTTCTCATTTTTCACTGAGCTCCCTGTATATTTCCTAGCTATATAGGCCCCCGCGTCGAAGTGGGAATATCTTAAGGAGATGCTAATCGAACAGATGACCTATTCGACATGTCACATTAAGAACCTGCACAATACGAAGTGGGTGATTCAAGTCCAAAGTCAATCCACTTCTCATTCCAGAAGTTGTCTGTTTGATGTTGCAATATCCTGTGCCCTTTTCGAATCGATTGCCTATGCGTAAATAATTTTCCCTCCTTCTTGCTGCCTAATGAATATCCACAAGGAATTTGAATTCAATTGCTGTTCCGTAAATTTCTGCCTTTCTCAAGTCTGCTTAGAAATTTCTACTGAAGGTTCAACCGTACTCTCATTCATACCGAAGGTATTCACCAGACCTTATTACTATTATTAACTGTGAGACTCTCCCTTGAAAACAAATGATGCCATATTCTGTTCAGGAAAGTGTTGGATGTATAGAGAGTCCATTTTGGTTTGAGGAAAAATGTTTCAAGTTTCAGTTCTCGACAAAATCCCAATGTAAACTTTTCCATAATCACACGGTATCACCCTGTCCTGCCCTAAGGAGTGTGGAATAGGGCAGAAGCAATTCGTTGAAGGTGGTAAAGGTATTCAACAGGTAGCCTTAAAAGCGTGAGGCAACTACCCATCAATGATCTCCCTCGTTCCGTGGTTTCCCCCATAGCTCTGATTACGGAACTCCAGCATGGTAGTTCCCCGCAGGGACTTAGTCGGCAAGTTTCATACACTTGAACAGTTTCAAACACTGCTCAGAATGGAAAGAAATACCTTACCAATATTTCCTTGGCAGCAGATCCATTCGAGTTGAGATTTTGGAACTAAATATATAAACAGGAAAGAACTTCCGTTAAGTTGTGAACTCGTTCATTCACTTTTGCACCCTGGAAGATCAGATGACTGTACAAATATCTAATCTTGAAGAGTGCCAATGGCGAATGAATGAATAAAGGCTTACAAGCTCCAGATTTCATGCCGGTGGTTTCCTCATTTTCATATTTTATTTAGTATATCGTACAGTTCTCATTTTTCACTAAGCTCCCTGTATATTTCCTAGCTATATAGGCCCCCGCGTCGAAGTGGGAATATCTTAAGGAGATGCTAATCGAACAGATGACCTATTCGACATGTCACATTAAGAACCTGCACAATACGAAGTGGGTGATTCAAGTCCAAAGTCAATCCACTTCTCATTCCAGAAGTTGTCTGTTTGATGTTGCAATATCCTGTGCCCTTTTCGAATCGATTGCCTATGCGTAAATAATTTTCCCTCCTTCTTGCTGCCTAATGAATATCCACAAGGAATTTGAATTCAATTGCTGTTCCGTAAATTTCTGCCTTTCTCAAGTCTGCTTAGAAATTTCTACTGAAGGTTCAACCGTACTCTCATTCATACCGAAGGTATTCACCAGACCTTATTACTATTATTAACTGTGAGACTCTCCCTTGAAAACAAATGATGCCATATTCTGTTCAGGAAAGTGTTGGATGTATAGAGAGTCCATTTTGGTTTGAGGAAAAATGTTTCAAGTTTCAGTTCTCGACAAAATCCCAATGTAAACTTTTCCATAATCACACGGTATCACCCTGTCCTGCCCTAAGGAGTGTGGGATAGGGCAGAAGCAATTCGTTGAAGGTGGTAAAGGTATTCAACAGGTAGCCTTAAAAGCGTGAGGCAACTACCCATCAATGATCTCCCTCGTTCCGTGGTTTCCCCCATAGCTCTGATTACGAAACTCCAGCATGGTAGTTCCCCGCAGGGACTTGGTCGGCAAGTTTCATACACTTAAACAGTTTCAAACACTGCTCAGAATGGAAAGAAATACCTTACCAATATTTCCTTGGCAGCAGATCCATTCGAGTTGAGATTTTGGAACTAAATATATAAACAGGAAAGAACTTCCGTTAAGTTGTGAACTCGTTCATTCACTTTTGCACCCTGGAAGATCAGATGACTATACAAATATCTAATCTTGAAGGGTGCAATTGGCGAATGAATGAATAAAGGCTTATACACGCTCCTGATTTCATGTTGGTGGTTTCCTCATTTTCATATTTTATTTAGTATATCGTGCAGTTCTCATTTTTCACTGAGCTCCCTGTATATTTCCTAGCTATATAGGCCCCCGCGACGAAGTGGGAAGGATTTAATATCTTATTGATTTAATCATTTACCCTGTTCACTTTTTATTGTATGGTGAAATTTGATTTCAGGGTTGTTCCTGAATATATTTATTGTTTCAAGATTTAATATCTTGAGGAGATGCTAATCGAACAGATGGCCTATTCGACATGTCACATTAAGAACCTGCACAATACGAAGTGCGGTGATTCAAGTCCAAAGTCAATCCACATCTCATTTCAGAAGTTGTTTGTTTGATGTTGCAATATCCTGTGCCCTTTTCGAATCGATTGCCTATGCGTAAATAATTTGCCCTCCTTGCTGCCTAATGAATATCCACAAGGAATTTGAATTCAATTGCTGTTTCATTTTGCCTAATAGAATATCGAAAGAAATAACTATCCAATATTTCCTTGGCAGCAGATCCAATCGAGTTGAGATTTTGGAAGTAAATATATAAACAGGAAAGAACTTCCGTTAAGTTGTGAACTCGTTCATTCACGCGCCTTTGTCACCCTGGAAGATCAGATGACTGTACAAATATCTAATCTTGAAGAGTGCCAATGGCGAATGAATGAATAAAGGCTTACAAGCTCCAGATTTCATGCCGGTGGTTTCCTCATTTTCATATTTGTTTTACTTTATCGTACAGTTCTCATTTTTCACTAAGCTCCCTCTATATTTCCTAGCTATAAAGGCCCCGCGTCGAAGTGGGAAGGATTAAATATCTTAAGGAGATGCTAATCGAACAGATGGCCTATTCGACATGTCACATTAAGAACCTGCACAATACGAAGTGGGTGATTCAAGTCCAAAGTCAATCCACTTCTCATTCCAGAAGTTGTCTGTTTGATGTTGCAATATCCTGTGCCCTTTTCGAATCGATTGCCTATGCGTAAATAATTTCCCCTCCTTCTTGCTGCCTAATGAATATCCACAAGGAATTTGAATTCAATTGCTGTTCCGTAAATTTCTGCCTTTCTCAAGTCAGATTATAAATTTCTACTGAAGGTTCAACCGTACTCTCATTCATACCGAAGGTATTCACCAGACCATATTCCTATTATTAATTGTGATACTCTCCCTTGAAAACAAATGATGCCCTATTCTGTTCAGGAAAGTGTTGGATGTATAGAGAGTCCATTTTGGTTTGAGGAAAAATGTTTTAAGTTTCAGTTCTCGACAAAATCCCAATGTAAACTTTTCCATAATCACACGGTATCACCCTGTCCTGCCCTAAGGAGTGTGGGATAGGGCAGAAGCAATTCGTTGAAGGTGGTAAAGGTATTCAACAGGTAGCCTTAAAAGCGTGAGGCAACTACCCATCAATGATCTCCCTCGTTCCGTGGTTTCCCCCATAGCTCTGATTACGGAACTCCAGCATGGTAGTTCCCCGCAGGGACTTAGTCGGCAAGTTTCATACACTTGAACAGTTTCAAACACTGCTCAGAATGGAAAGAAATACCTTACCAATATTTCCTTGGCAGCAGATCCAATCGAGTTGAGATTTTGGAAGTAAATATATAAACAGGAAAGAACTTCCGTTAAGTTGTGAACTCGTTCATTCACTTTTGCACCCTGGAAGATCAGATGACTGTACAAATATCTAATCTTGAAGGGTGCAATTGGCGAATGAATGAATAAAGGCTTATACACGCTCCTGATTTCATGTTGGTGGTTTCCTCATTTTCATATTTTATTTAGTATATCGTGCAGTTCTCATTTTTCACTGAGCTCCCTGTATATTTCCTAGCTATATAGGCCCCCGCGACGAAGTGGAAAGGATTTAATATCTTAAGGAGATGCTAATCGAACAGATGGCCTATTCGACATGTCACATTAAGAACCTGCACAATACTAAGTGGGTGATTCAAGTCCAAAGTTAATCCACATCTCATTTCAGAAGTTGTCTGTTTGATGTTGCAATATCCTGTGCTTTTTTCGAATCGATTGCCTATGCATAAATAATTTGCCCTCCTTGCTGCCTAATGAATATCCACAAGGAATTTGAATTCAATTGCTGTTTCATTTTGCCCAATAGAATATCGAAAGAAATAACTATCCAATATTTCCTTGGCAGCAGATCCAATCGAGTTGAGATTTTGGAAGTAAATATATAAATAGGAAAGAACTTCCGTTAAGTTGTGAACTCGTTCATTCACGCGCCTTTGTCACCCTGGAAGATCAGATGACTGTACAAATATCTAATCTTGAAGAGCGCCAATGGCGAATGAATGAATAAAGGCTTACAAGCTCCAGATTTCATGCCGGTGGTTTCCTCATTTTCATATTTGTTTTACTTTATCGTACAGTTCTCATTTTTCACTAAGCTCCCTCTATATTTCCTAGCTATAAAGGCCCCGCGTCGAAGTGGGAAGGATTAAATATCTTAAGGAGATGCTAATCGAACAGATGGCCTATTCGACATGTCACATTAAGAACCTGCACAATACGAAGTGGGTGATTCAAGTCCAAAGTCAATCCACATCTCATTTCAGAAGTTGTCTGTTTGATGTTGCAATATCCTGTGCTTTTTTCGAATCGATTGCCTATGCATAAATAATTTGCCCCCCTTGCTGCCTAATGAATATCCACAAGGAATTTGAATTCAATTGCTGTTTCATTTTGCCCAATAGAATATCGAAAGAAATAACTATCCAATATTTCCTTGGCAGCAGATCCAATCGAGTTGAGATTTTGGATGTAAACAGGAAAGAACTTCCGTTAAGTTGTGAACTCGTTCATTCACGAGCCTTTTGCACCCTGGAAGATCAGATGACTGTACAAATATCTCACCTTAAAGAGTGCAATTGGCGAATGAATGAATAAAGGCTTACAAGCTCCTGATTTCATGCCGGTGGTTTCCTCATTTTCATATTTTATTTACTATATCGTACAGTTCTCATTTTTCACTAAGCTCCCTGTATATTTCCTAGCTATAAAGGCCCCGCGTCGAAGTGGGAAGGATTTAATATCTTAAGGAGATGCTAATCGAACAGATGGCCTATTCGACATGTCACATTAAGAACCTGCACAATACGAAGTGCGTGATTCAAGTCCAAAGTCAATCCACGTCTCATTTCAGAAGTTGTCTGTTTGCTGTTGCAATATCCTGTGCCCTTTTCGAATCGATTGCCTATGCGTAATTAATTTGCCCTCCTTCTTGCTGCCTAATGAATATCCACAAGGAATTTGAATTCAATTGCTGTTCCTTAAATTTCTGCCTTTCTCAAGTCTGATTAGAAATTTCTACTAAAGGTTCAACCGTACTCTCATTCATACCGAAGGTATTCACCAGACCATATTCCTATTATTAATTGTGAGACTCTCCCTTGCAAACAAATGATGCCCTATTCTGTTCAGGAAAGTGTTGGATGTATAGAGAGTCCATTTTGGTTTGAGGAAAAATGTTTCAAGTTTCAGTTCTCGACAAAATCCCAATGTAAACTCTTCCACAATCACACGGTATCACGCTGTCCTGCCCTAAGGAGTGAAGCAATTCGTTGAAGGTGGTAGATTCATTCAACAGGTAGCCTAAAAAGCGTGAGGCAACTACCCATCAATGATCTCCCTCGTTCCTTGGTTTCCCCCATAGCTCTGATTATGGAACTCCAGCATGGGGTAGTTCCCCGCAGGACTTGGTCGGCAAGCCTCCTCCCTTAGAATTTATCACCACGAGCTCTTGACCCTGGTCTTGTGACCTTTGCGAACTTGCACAACAAACGCAAACCCTAAGTCCTCACATCATACGTTCAGCCTCAGTTGGTGCGGGGAAGTTATTATTATATTATTTATTGTATTTAGGTATGGGGAAAAAGCAGGCTGCAATTAGCCACGACACGTTTTTTGGTCAGTCTTGGTTTCACTGTCTACTTTACAGCAGGCAGTTACTACAAGCCCTTCCACCACGACAAGGTGCTGACCTCGGAAGAGAAAAAAATTGTTGGACCAGAAAATTTTGTATCCCCTCTAAAAAATCTTGGTCCCCCCTTGGCCCCCTATTCTTGAAAATTAGCTTTTATGAAATAAACAACCATTTGTAAATGAATTACAAGTAATTTTTCAAATACCACATTCAGCTTTAGGTACTGCATTGTGCTTTTCCAAATGTGATTTTTTTAATTTCTATAGTAAGAAGTAAAGTACTTTCCTATAATTTTTCATGTTTATTATTTTTTTTTGAAAATAAATTTTTTTGCTCTCAAACAAGAACAAACATGCGATAAAAAATATTCAATCCAGAAACTACATGCCTGAAAAATTTTTGGAAGCGACATCTACGTTTTTACTGAAGAGTCAGCCGCACTCAGATTGGTGTCCCTTTCAAACGTGCAGATGTCGCAGTAGCGTTTTTCTTGTCTAGTCGTTCTCATTGGAATCTATCTTACCGACCGAGACACAATTTTGCATTATAACGTTTTGCCGCTTTGATTTTATTTATTGGCGTAGCAGTAGAAACATTTTGTCTCTCGAATTGTTTTTGAATAGAAAAATCCTTCTTAGTGGTTCAGGTAAATCTAGAGATATGTGACTGATTCACCAGAAAAGATTGGGAAATTTCTATTGCATGAAATTCAAATTTGATTTATTTTGGCAATGTATCTATGCAATGTGATAACATAATGGCGGGTAAGGCGTTAGTGTGGAAATATGTGGCTAATCCTACCGGCCCCCAGCCAAGACCTAGGCATGGACATCGTGCTGTTGCTATTAAAGACCTAATGGTTGTTTTTGGGGGCGGAAATGAAGGAATTGTTGACGAATTACATGTTTACAATACAGGTAAGACCTCCATGTAAAACAGATATTTCTAGTTTATATTTGAAAGTTATATGACAATCATCTTGTGCACTTCTATTGTTCAATTCTGTTTACATATTGCAAATTGACCTTTTTTATTATGTTTATATATCAATCAAATGTCATTTCCCAGGTTTATCCAAAATATTTAATAATGGCGTCTTCAATGTTACAATTTTTGACATCTTTATATTTTTGTATTACTTGAACTACTATTGGATTATTCATATTTAACTATTATTTGAATAAAGCTGGAGTATTTCTGAATTAAAACTTAACTCTTCATAATCTGAAATCTTACCTAGTTTCAAATTCATATCCTTGTTTATCATTTCCCTAAATTCTTAATAGAATAATTAATATCCTATGTATTAAATTATTCAATAAAAGGTTAATAGTTCATGGTTGACCATACCTATATTCTTAAGAGAAAAAGGCAAACTTCAATTATTCTAAAATTTTCATTTTTACAGCTACAAACCAGTGGTTTGTACCTGTAATAAAGGGAGATGTGCCTCCAGGTTGTGCAGCTTATGGTTTCGTTGTCGAAGGCACTAGACTGTTGGTGTTTGGTGGTATGGTTGAGTATGGGAAGTACAGCAATGAATTATATGAACTTCAGGTAATGATTTGGAATGTAAAAATGATTATGTTCAAAATAAATTTTCTTTTTTTTCTAATGTCTCTTTGTTTATCTTTACAAGTAAAAATTAAATGTGTCTAAAATTGTGTATTTATTCACTCATGTGGCCTATTGCAGGTACTTGCTTTAATAATTATCATGACCACCAATATAAATCTAATTTCTCATGTATTTTAAGTATATGAGTACTGAGTATTACACTAATCTTGTAAACTGAGATTGCAAATGTAATACCACTTTTTCTGAAATATTTTATAGGCTTCTAAGTGGGAATGGAAGCAGCTGAAGCCGAAAAAACCTAAATCCGGGCCTTCACCATGTCCAAGACTGGGACACAGTTTTACTATTGTGGATTCCAAAGTATATTTATTTGGTGGACTTGCCAACGAAAGCATAGACCCGAAAAATAATGTGCCACGTTATTTAAATGATCTTTATACTTTGGATATTCACTCTACACCAGTCCAGTGGGATATTCCATTGACTAATGGTCCCTGTCCTCCTCCGAGAGAATCCCACACAGGTAACTAAAAATATAATATAAATATAAAAATGTAGATCTTAACAAATAGCCCATCATTTTCAAAGAATTATGATGCATCATATGTTGGAACTTTGTTATTTGTATGATGAACTGTCAGTGTGATACCAAGTGAAACACTAAAGAAATGGTTATTTCCCAATTTTTCTTACTATAGGTCATTAATTATTTTAATTTTATCATTTTTTATAGTTATCTTACAAATACCTTACGATTTTAATCTTTCTTTAGGAAGTTTGTTCATAAGGTCTTCAAATTTGTGTAGGTAGAATAATAAAGCTGCATTAAGCCCGTTTATTGAAAAAATATTTCTGACAGAATTAGTTGATTATGTAGGGTCATAAAATTTCATATTCTTGTAAGATAATACATTGGGAATTTTTCAGAAGTTCTTGCGATTTAAATTTTCCTTATGAAAAGCATCTATTAACATACATCTACCGAGAGTTTTCACTCTGCCTCCATTATTTTTATTTTTTTCATTAATGTTATGTCCACAAGGCCTAAACTTTGATTTTAGAATTCTCACACGAATTGCAATTTGGATTTAATTGATCTTTACAAACTTTGTGAGAATTGAATCATATTCTAAATTGCTTAATTTTGTAGGTGTTGCTTACTCGGACAAGAGTAAAGGAAAATCCTTCCTGGTAATTTACGGAGGGATGAGTGGTTGTCGGTTAGGGGATTTATGGTTTTTAGATATTGATAACATGACATGGTCTAGGCCACAAGTTAATGGTGTGGCCCCTCTGCCGAGGTCTCTTCACACCGCGACCCTTATAGGTCATAGAATGTTTATATTTGGAGGATGGGTCCCAGCAGAAGATTCCAAAACTGCTAATGAGACTAAGTGGGAATGTACATCTACCATGGCTTGCCTGAATCTCGGTAAGTCACATTTTGGCTTGTTTATTTAATCAAAGACTGATATAAGATTTATCCTGACTTGTCCTTTTTTTCCAAGAATCAATGAATTGGGACGATATAAACCTCAAACAAGATAGTGAAGAAAATATGCCGTGTGCACGAGCTGGACATTGTGCTGTTGGTATTAGTACAAGACTTTACATTTGGTCTGGCCGTGATGGTTATCGGAAAACTTGGAAAAATCAAGTTTGTTGTAAAGATCTCTGGTATTTGGAAGTGGACAAGCCTGCTGCCCCTAATAGAGTGTCATTAGTTAAGGCAGCCACCCACTCATTAGAAGTCAATTGGATGGCCATGCCCTCTGGTCAAACATACATTCTCCAGGTAAGCGATTACTAGCAATTTTGATGATAAATCAGTATGCGTTGAAATATTTTATTTCACCATTTTTTTTTTTTTTCTGATTACAGATTCAGAAGTATGAACTTCCACCAACGCCTTCAGCTAAACCTCCTGTTCCCACTCAAACCAATGTTCCTCCCCCGCTTCTCATATCACCAAAACAGGGACAGTCCCCTGGTCAACATGTCATTAACAGCCCAACTGGATCGGTTACTCTTAAATCGCAACAACATGCCGTCCCCAAAATCATTGCCCCTGTTATTAAACGTAAGTAAAAATGATTTATAAATGTTAATTCGATGATTGGATCTTATTATCATTATTTCAGCAACACAAAATATTCGTATTCAAAGTCCAGTAAATGCTGCAGCTATACGACAAGCATCGCCTGCTCAGGTAATTATCTTCGAGATTTTTTTTTTGATATTGCAATATTTTATTATTAATTATCATAATTGTTAATTTTTTTCATAATTCAGGCGAGCCCGAAGCAAGTATTAATCCAGAAAGGAGCGAATGTTATACAGAAGAGTAATGTTCCACAACAAGTGGTGACTTTAGTGAAAACAAGCACCGGTATGACTTTGGCTACTCTACCTAAGAATACAAACTTAGTTCAATCAAAAATAGCTGGTGTGATACCTCAGCAATCCAAGAATACAGTGGTGAAAATAGTACCTGCTAATGCAAGCAATAAACAAGTCTTGACAACTGTAAAAACGATTCCTTCGAATATGATTCAGATGAATAAAGCTACAGGAAAACTTGTTCTCTCTAAGTCCGCCACTGGTCAAATTCCTACACTTAACAATCAGCAAGTCTTAGTTGTCAGTTCGGCCACAGGTAATTGTTCATTTTAAATGCCTAATTTTGTATGATCTATTTTATCATGTACTTGTAATTTTGATCACCAGTCTACTTAACAGACCAATTGAAAAGTCTTCCTTGCGCATCCCAGAATACTGATGCCATAACCTTGCCAGCTGTCGATTGGACTCCGGAGTGAAATGATAGAGCCATGTTTCATTCATTGTCACATATCGATGCAAATATTCAAGTTTATTGCACTTGAACAGCTTGAAACACTGCTCAGAATCATTAACACGTTGTTGCTTTCGATCGATTGTGAGCTCGCGCGGCACCCATTTTGCACACAGCTTTCTCATTTACGAATATTCGTGAATGATATGATGTACACGTTCAGATGATATATCACAAAGTCTGCTATCTTCATCAACTTCACTTTACAGTCATTCAAAATTATTTTGTGAACTTTTTTCGTCGGTCACAGCTTCTTTTGGACGTCCACTGCGGTCGCCGTCTTGGGGTGCTCATTTCACCACGTTTAAACTTAGCATACCAATCCATGATGGTTGATTTTCCCGGTGCAGACCCCGGAAACTCTTCATCAAGCCAAAATTTTGCTTCAACTGTATTTTTTCCCTTCGAAAAGCAATATTTTGTCAGCATACAATATTCTTTTTTTTTACCATCTTTTTTCAAATAACAAAAGTAGCTACACTCACAACGCAATATCTCACAAACCAATGGTCGGACTGCTGTCAAATTTTGACACGTATCATTTGAAGGTTTGTACTAACTAAAAATCATATGGATTTAATGCTAGCACCGTCATCTGTGCATCAGATCGGAGACTTTTCAATTGGCCTAATAAGGTAAAGGAATTTGTTATGAGTATCCTGCTTTCACACAAGTTCTGGAACTCGTAAAGAGAAAACTTATAATTTCATTATTTGTCTTGTTTGTGTTGTTTTATAGCATTCAATTTTGTATTGAATTTTTCTAATTCTATGGACAATCCTTTCATTCTGCCATACCTTGTAGAAAAATATCGTGCGGGAATATCTCAGTTTCACACAGTATTTATGGTTATAATTCATTATTTTATATTGGTATCTGTAATTCTACTATCAAATTTCTTATACAGAAAACAGTTCTGCCAACCAACTTTTTCCAATGCAAAAATCACTAAAAGATATTTAGGGAAATGTGTATTTCCAAGAGAATTTGGTCAATTAGAGGAAATAATGAATATTTGTACAGAGGACTTATTCTTAAACCCATTTATTCATTCAAGTTTTTGAATTTGTGGAAGAATATTGATGACTTCTGCTTTTATATTTAGAACCAACTACTCTGTGATGCTGTTGAAGACATTTAAATTATACTTTCAAGTTGAATTTTCTGTATTCATTATTGTGGGAGTTTAATTAAAAGAAGCGACACGATAACGGTACTTCTGTGAAATTACCTATCATTACTTAAAGTTTCAATGTCCTGTCTTTTCTTATAGGGCTCCGTACTATACAGACCTTCACCAATGCACAGACAGTACCTATGAAAACAACAACATTGAATGTGCTGCCATCTACCACCTCCAGCATAGCAGGTTTGCAGAATGTTAAATTGACAAAGCCCATTACCATACAGATGCCAGTTGGTGGGCAGAAAAATATAACTTTAGCTAAAGTGAGTTTGTTCGGAATTGTTGTAAATTGAGATTCAATTCTATAACCTATTTATTTTTTTTTTAGAAACAAGTCATGATTGGGGGAAAACCAGTTACTGTACAAATGGCTAGTGGAAATAAAACATTGACTTTAGTTCAACAACCGCAGGGTATGGGTAAAATTGTTCGTTTACCATCGGCTTCCTTATCGGCAAATCATCTGGAGCAACCTAAACTTATGGTTGTTTCAAGACCTAAACCACCCTCAGCAACAATAGGTGAGATACGGTTTAGTTTTTAGGCGTGATCGATTTTCAAAAAAAAAAAAAAGTCACTCACCAAATCATCTGTGTGAGGATTATCATTTGAGAATAATTCTTCATTTGTTCCTTTTGCAGCTTCAACTTCTTTTGATGGTCCTGCAACCACAGACGCAGCACTTGCAGCTCTTGCAGCAGAGGCAGGTCTTATTGATCCCGAACCCGAGAAGGATGATGTTGCACAAGCCGAAGAACTTCTCAAAGCCGCCGAAATGATAACTCCAGCGGATGATCCTCCTGTAGAGACGCCTCTTGCATCAGAAGCCATAACCCCTATGGAAACTGCTAGTGGATTAGCGGGAGGACAAAGTAGCTACTCAGATTTGATCGGTCTGAAAGGAGGGGCTCCGGTTTATACCGATAGCAATCTCGAAATAACCGTTATTCCAAGACGTTTCTGGGCCCTCGGTTTACTAGGTGGGAACAGGGAAAATAACGGAGAGCCTGATGCACTTTCCGCCTCTTTGACAACAGAGGAAGGCCTTAGCTCGGAGCAGAGTTCCCTGAATGGTGTACTGAAAAGTGATCCAGATCTTGCCGACGACAAAATGGATACTTCCGAGTTGGAAACATCGATGAATTCCTCAAGAGACGAGTCTTACAGTGAGGAGTTCATTAAGAATGAACCTTTAGATATCAAACCTGATATGGGTATGTTCTGAGCGAAAATGTTTCAATGGTACGGTATGACTAAAATTTTTTTTTAATCAGATTCAGAACATGGCTATGACTCGTATGCGAAAACTCATAACTCTGCGGCAGTACTTATCGCAAATGATATCAAGAAAGAGCCCTCCGATGATGCATTATCTGCGTTGGCATCTGCAGCTCTGGACCATCAAAAGGATTCAGAAACTATGGATAATGATAATATGAATGAATCTTCGGCTAAAGATGAAATGAAGGTAGGAAAAAATTATAATGAATAGAAATGATTTTTTGAAGAATTCTTGGTCTTATGTTTTTCAATGTTTTAAAATTGAATAATATTCTTAGCCTCAAATTGCCGTGACTGCTGGATCAGAAGCAGTTGAAAAAGAACAATGGTTCACTGTTGGTTTCATCAAAGGAAATTCATGCGATGTACAAAGTTACTACTTATTCAATGAGGATACATCAAAAATGACTGTGGAGAATTTACCTGATCTGACTCAATATCAAAAATTCACTCTTGAGCCAGGAACAGCATACAAATTCAGAGTAGCTGCCATTAATGGAGTAGGTAGAGGTGATTGGAGTGAGGTAAGAACAAATACTTTGGGAACCTATTCATATTTTTCGTGACAGGCCAATTGAAAAGTCCAAGTAGTACGATTTGTCTTTCGCTTCAAAATATGCCTCAGTTTCGGCGATCACTTCATTCAGTGGCGCTGAATTCCTTTCCAGCGAGCATTCTTTTGAGGTTTGAGAACAGGAAAAAGTCGCTGGGGCCAGACCTGGCGAATACGGTGGATGTAGAAGCAATTCGAAGCCGAATTCATGCAATTTTGCCATTGTTTTCATTGATTTGTGACACGGCGCATTGTTTTGATGAAAAAGCACCTTTTTTTTTGTTTAAATGGTGTTGTTTTTTAACGATTTCATCCTTTGAACGTTCGAATAAGGCTATATAATAATGGTTGTTGATGGTCTGGCCCTTTTCGAGGTAATCAATGAATATTATACCTTGCACATCTCAGAATACAGATGCCATAACCTTGCCAGCCGATTGTTGTGTTTTTCCTCGCTTTGGATTCGGTTCATTGTGTGCAGTCCACTCAGCTGACTGTCGATTGGCCTACAGAGTGAAATGATGGAGCCATGTTTCATCCATTGTCACATATCGACGCAAAAATTCAGGTTTATTGCACTTAAACAGCTTCAAATACTGCTCAGAATCATCAACACGTTGTTGTGAGCTCGCGTGGCACCCTTTTTACACACAGCTTTCTCATGTACAAATATTCGTGAATGATATGATATACACGTTCAGATGATATCTTCACAATGTCTGCTAACTCGATCAACTTCACTTTACAGTCATTCAAAATTATTTTGTGAACTTTTTAATTCTTTCGTCAGAGACAGCCTCTTCTGGGCGTCCACTGTGTTCGCCGTCTTTGATGCTCATTTCACCACGTTTAAACTTAGCATATCAATCAATGTTGGTTGATTTTCCTAGTGCAGATCCCGGAAACTCTTCATCAAGCCAAGAATTTGCTTCAACTGTATTTTTTCCCTTCAAGAAACAATATTTTATCAACACACGAAATTTTTTTATTCCATCTTTTTTCAAATAATAAAAGTAGCTACACTCACAGTCACAACGCAATATCTCACAAACTAATGGTCGGACTGCTGTCAAAGTTTGACACATCATTATAAGTTTGGGAATCTGTGCATCATACTTGGGACTTTTCAATTGGCTTAATATTGACATGATTTAGATAAGAGAAAATGTTTTTTCAGATTTCTGCTTTCAAAACTTGCCTCCCGGGCTTCCCAGGAGCACCGAACGCCATAAAAATTGCTAAAGCAGCTGATGGTGCCCATTTGTCATGGGAACCACCAAATGCCAATCAAGGGGATATTTTAGAGTACTCGGTATACCTAGCTGTAAAAGGGAAAGTGAGTATTTCTTTTTTGAACTTGAATTGTTACATCAGTTGAATATTTCAAATTTTTTTCAGGAAAAAACTAATCCTTTATCACAGCTAGCGTTTGTCAGAGTATATTGTGGTCCAAGCAATTCGTGTGTTGTTCCGAACTCGTCTTTAGCTGCAGCTCACTTGGATACGACCACAAAAGCAGCTATAATATTCCGTATTGCGGCTAAGAACGATAAAGGTTATGGGCCAGCCACTCAAGTGAGGTGGTTACAGGGTAAGCAATCTATGTGTATATCTAGCTTTGGTCCATGTTAAAATTCTTCAACATGAACTTAGAATTTAATAATGATAACAAATATGTGATTATTTATATATCCAAATGACATTAATGAATAATTTAATTTGGAAATATCCACTAAATTGGAGGGAATCCCAAGCTAGTATGTGTTGTTCTTCCAGAAAGTTTTTCTCTGAATGGACTTGAGGAGAACCAGTATTTAATATTTTTTTTTTCTTTTCTTCAGATACGCAAGCCAACAAGCAAGCAATAAAGAGAGCTTCTGAAATAAGTAATACGCAATCGCCTTCTCCGAAAAAGCAAAAGTTTGATAAAGAAGAGATGTAAATGAAGTACAAAATGTGCGGTCAGTTCTGAAGCTTATTGGCGAATGAACTTTGGACAGGTGCTCTGGATCTCTGTTTCCGATATTGAAATCAATTTTGGTTGGTTCTCGGAAAAGAAAATTCAATAACTGGATTTCTTCCCAGTTATGAATTGAATTTTCTTTTTCAACATATGGTGAAACATAAACAATCTTAAAAGTACTAGTTATTGTTTGACGAAATGGAATCCAAGATGTGTTAGTGAATTGAAACATTTTATTTTTTGAACTTGAAAATTTTTTTATCAGTTTATCTGAGTGGAATTCTATATTGTAAAGATCTAAACGTAGAACTTCTCATGAAAAAGTGTGAGTATGCCTTTAAATATCCCTTGTATTACTTATAGCTGAGTATAATAAGTGTTAGGTGCTTCTGTGAACACATATCAAAAGTGTTTAGTTATCTGAATTTTTTTTGAAAATATTGTTAGCTAGAATAAAAATTATTTGAATATTATACAGGCAATAATTTATTCAATGATGTACTGACAAGAAATTTCATTTTAGAATTCAATGATTTATTCAAATGTAATGTATATTTGTTAATTTGATTGTTTATCTAATGTCTTGATTAAACTTTTTCAAATAGACTCTAGGCATTAAGGTCTCTCGTCAGTTATACAGTTTTATTAACTTGAGGTTGAAAGACTAAATCCACTTTTAAGAAATGAATCGATTTTTGTTTTGAAAATATATTACCTAGAAATTTTACTGTTGAAATTGATTAGGAGTGGAAAAAAAAAGTATATTTGAGAAGCAATAAAGATAACATTGTATCAAATAAGAAAAGCTATTGCTAAACACTTTTGATGGTTGCATTGAAATCTATTTTCCTTGGGAAAATAATTTTCGATTGAAGTGAACATCAATTTTAATTCTGAACATTTTCTTATAAAGACGTAATTTATTATTCAAAATACTTTTTATATGATATCTTTAGTTGCTAAAAAAAATATTGACCTTTTACTGAGAACAAGGTATTTTGTTATCAACTTAATTGAAAAATATATAGTGTAAATATTCATATTCACTTTTACTGAAGTTGTTATAGTTCAATATTCATCGCAATTTTTTTTTTTAAAGGAATTATAGCCATAAATGTACTACTTTTATGTATGTATGTATATATTTCAATTATGAACTGTCTAAAGATGTAATCTTTTCTTTTCATCCGTATTTGCTTCAGAGATGAATGGGTATATAAATTTACATATTCATAGTGTGTTTATATATACATACATATGAAACAAAGTAGATTTCATCAATTATGTGTTTTTTTTTCGTCTACTTCTACCCCTTTATATATATATATATATAGATATATAGGAAACATTTTTATGCATGGTCTGGACGTTTTTCATTTTGTTAAAGATGATGTTTATTTTTCTTTTTATATTCTCGTATATGAAAG
Source organism: Harmonia axyridis (assembly GCF_914767665.1). Taxonomy (NCBI): domain Eukaryota; kingdom Metazoa; phylum Arthropoda; class Insecta; order Coleoptera; family Coccinellidae; genus Harmonia; species Harmonia axyridis. The sequence goes on from NC_059508.1 coordinate 9,279,554, forward strand.
TTGGGATGAATAATAAACCTATTACGAAGTGAATTTTAATTTTTTTTAAAACGCGGCTGAATGTATTTAAAGTGAAATAGTTTTATCATTGCAAAAATCTCTAGTCCTAATTCGGTTCTTTGTTTTGGTTTGTTTACTTTTCTGTTGTCGATTCTTTCTTGAACTTAATGTACAGGGTGGGTAAATAAGCGAGTTAAACGGCAGTATCTCAGACTTGCAGTAAAAATTTTTACCATTCAAGTGTTCACACTGGAAATTGTTTTGAAGTTCATACCTCTACCGCTAGAGGGCGTAATAGCTATCGTCGAGTAGAAAAATGCATTTTACTCATAATAAATTTGTTTTAGCAGCTTCGGATAGGGGGCGCTAAGTCAGAAGTTCATTTTTTTCCGAAATTTCAAATGTAATGATAGAATTTTCTCAACAGAAATAGAAATTTCATTGAATTTGTATGAAAAAGCCTGAAGGTCGTAAAGTGATAGCTTCGGGCGTTCCGGAGTTATGACCGAAAGAAAATATTCTTCAACAGATGAACAACACTGAAAAACCAAATTGTCGATTGAGGTTCTACGGCCTCACATTCCAGAATTCAAGAAAAACGAAATTCTAATTCATGCAATGTCTTGAAAACTATAGGGTATCCCATTTAAAAAAACACCAACTCTCGTTTATATCTCTACAACGGTAATTTATGTCTATGATCAGTAATTAATGGCATATTGCTTTCACGGGCTTATGCAATCTATTGAGAATGCTTTAATGTGATGAAATATGTTGTGATGTTGATTTGTTATGAATCAAGAAATGTTTTCAATCTGGGTTTTATTATATGCATTAACATTTCCATTTAAACTCTTCAAGAGTGCAATCCTACAAATATTTTGTTTTTATTGTGATAAACTGTCTTTTCGAATATTGCGCCTTTGCTATTGATTTTCTAGATTCCAAATACTGTAACTCATAATCCACCCACATGTATTGCAGGAACCTATAGGCAAACCATTTCGTTAAATATTAACGCTAGATGGCAGCCTCAGCGAAACCTTATTGCAAATATTGTTAAATCAATATTTTCGGATTTTTTTTCGGATGGCGCGGATTTTTTTGGATTTTTTGACATAGCATTCGGATTTTTCAGTGAAGTTTTCAGATGCATTGGTACCAGTGTTACCAGCAATTAACAGTTTTGAATAGTAAACAAATCTACAAAGAACTCATTCGCATTAGTCCTAGGTTTCATTAATGTTGAGTTATGATGGATGTTGTAGGTATTAAGTTAATGTGTTGACAATAATAGAATTAGATATGTTATCTGAATTTTGTATCACATCTAAGCTCGAGAGTTGGTAAATTCATTTCGATAAATAAACTTTTTAACTAGGGATTGCAAAGTTTCGGCCCAAATTTTATAATAGAAGAAACATCGTGTTTTCCGAATTGTATTGAAACTACTAAATTCTAACATTTCAATGCGCAACTAAAATAAAATAAATAAATATCGATCTTTCCGTCCACTCAATACAGCGTGTTCCTAAATTGGAGGTGCAAATGAAAATGAGAGATTCCTTGGATTTTTTTAAGAAAAAAAAGTCCTATAAACATTGGCTAGCAAACGCTTTTTTTTCGAAATAAAAGGTATGTTTTGTCACAGACTTAACGAAGGGGGAGGTTATTAGGGACATAACCCCCCCACATTGTTTACAAGAAATATAAAATTATAAGTAATAATTGAAAAAAAATATAAAAATTGAAAGGTTTTGCTTTTTCAAAGTGGTGTTTTGAAAGATATGGATTTCTTCAAATACGGTTATCATAAGTTACTCACTGAGACACTAAGCTAGCTTAGTGTCTCAGAGATGCCTCAGAGCTCTGAGGCATATTGCTTTTACGGGCTTATGCAATCTATTGAGAATGCTTTAATGTGATGAAATATGTTTTGAAGTTAATTCGTTATGAATCAAGAAATGTTTTCAATCTGGGTTTTATTATGCGCATTAACATTTCAATTTAAACTCTTCAAGCGTGCAATCCTACAAATATTTTGTTTTTTTTTTTGTAATAAACTGTTGGAATTATATGTCCTGTAATTTTTTTTCCTGCATCAGAAAGAAGTCTGTTCAAGACAAGAATTCCAATATTTCATTATCTTTTCGAATATTGCGCCTTCACTATTGATTTTCTAGATTCAATATATTGTAACTCACAATCCACCTACATGTATTACAGGAACATATAGGCAAAGCATTTCGTTGAATATTAACGCTAGATGGCAGCCCCAGCGAAACCATATTGCAAATATTGTTAAATAAATATTTGGCATTCGTTGTAAATCAGAAAGAGCCTGTCAGATGTTTTAATTAACTTGAGCGCATGGAAAATATTCAATTTCTTGAGTTATTTTTAAATAATATATGGTTCTATGAACTAGCGGTTTTTTTTTTGGATGGCGCGGATTTTTTCCGGATTTTTTGACTTAGAATTCGGATTTTGAATTGGAGTTTTCTGCAAACAGATGCATTGGTAACAATTTCAGAATTTGGCATGCGGTGAGATCTATTATCGCGTTGTCAACTCATGTGTGCAGTTAGGAAAAAATTCAGAAAACAAACTAGTTTTTATTTTTGAATAACTTCATACGAAATAAAATCATGATCATCACCAATTTTAGCATGAAACTTCATATCTCCAGAGTCTAGTGAAATTCCATTATTTCATTATCTTTTCGAATATTGCGCCTTTGCTATTGATTTTCTTGATTCAAAATCCTGTAACTCACAATCCACCCACATGGATTGCAGGAACCTATAGGCAAACCATTTCGTTAAATATTAACGCTAGATGGCAGTCCCAGCGAAACTTTATTGCAAAAATTGTTAAATTAATATTTTCGGATTTTTTTTTCGGATAGCGCGGATTTTTTCGGATTTTTTGACATAGAATTCGGATTTTTTCGTGAAGTTTTCAGATGCATTTGTATAATATATCCAAAGTCACTTGAACTAGTCCATAAAAACGTTTGGCCAGATGTCCCTTTGAAGTGGATACCGGGATCCGCTAAATACCGGGGTTCATTTGAAAGTATTTTTAGGCAATAAATTCACTGACCCCAAAGGAATTTTTGGGTAAATAAACTTTTTCACTAGGGATTGCAAAGTTTCGGCCCAAATTTTATAATAGAAGAAACATTGTGTTTTCCGAATTGTATTGAAACTACTAAATTCTAACATTTCAATGCGCAACTAAAATAAAATAAATAAATATCGACCTTTCCTTCAACTCATTACAGCGTGTTCCTAAATTGGAGGTGCAAAGGAAAATGAGAGATTCCTTGGAAATTTTTAAGAAAAAAAAGTCCTATAAACATTGGCTCGCAAACGCTTTTTTTTCGAAATACAAGGTTTGTTTTGTCATAGACTTAACGAAGGGGAATGTTATTTTATAAGGGATACAACCCCCCACATTATTTAGAAGGAATATAAAAATTGTAAGAAACAATTAAAAAAATATATAAAAATTGGAAGGTTTTCTTTTTCAAAGTGGTGGTAACCCCCCATGAGTCAACTCTAGTTACGCCACTGTTTTTTGTAGTCCTACATTTTTGTTGATTATACCAGTTTATCGAATTAATCTCCGTTAGAAATTAGTTGATTTACCAAAAATAATGAATACTTAAATTCGTCATGGCTTACTAGCTAACTGGATCTTTATAATAATTTGTATTTTCCTGTAGACTAGAGAATTGTTTGAAACTTTTTTTTCCAAATCAGTAGCAGGTACGACAAAACTACAAGAAACCGAGAAATTACTGGACCAAAGTTTCTTTTTACTGGTTTTTTATTTTTTAGAACTACCATCAGTGGTCCAAAAAAGTTCTGGAAGAAATAAGAAGCAATAAGCTTTGTTCCAGAAAAAATATCACCCTGATGTAGCGAGTTGCATTCAAAATTAGCATATCCACATAATGAAAACTTTAAATGGGAATATATTTGCCAAATTTAAATTGAATATCTTGTGAAGGGAATAAGGTGATATGAGGGAAAAAAATCAACTTCAACATCCTCTGCATTTTGAAAACAGTTTGTGGGGTCATGTTTATAGCATTTTTTCCTCAAATGATCCGAGGAATCTGTAATTTTTTTATATCGGGTGTCCCAAATTTGTAATCTAGTGAGGGGATCCAGAATCCCTTTGAGCTAGAAAAAAATGAATGGCACATTTTCGGGGTCGATTTCTGAAAGAATTGATCTAGGTAAGACCTCTTTCCTATCAGTTCAACTGTCTTCAGACTATAAGAGAAAATTGGAAAATGGCGTAAAATGAAAAGTTCTCATAATTTTGTTGATACTGGTGCTATGAACATAAAACGAAAATATTCTACAGGCACTTTTTGCTTTAGAATTCATTGATGTAATCATTCGTTTTTTAATGCAATCAGTTTTGAAGGTGTAATACAAACTTGTATTCTTCAAAAAACGAACAATATAAATTTCTGTAACAAATGAAATTGCTCTTTTTTTTTTTTCAAAAAGTTATAACATTATATATAAATTTCTCACAAACTACTATCAAAATCATCAAAAGTTTCAGTTTCACACGGAAAATCAACCAAGTGCCTATCTATCATAATCTGTGAACTTATTTAAAATATTTTTTGGCCACCAAGTTCTCCGGATTTAACACCGTTTAAGATCGTTCAAATTTTTGAGATTCAATGTTTTGAATTTTTATCTAGTGGAATGTTCTTAAAATTATCTATATTATACTAGGTAAGTACCTACAGGGGGTCTCAAATTCGATGCTCACTGAAAGCATCTCGACAACTATAAGACTCAAAGAAAAATCTTCAAGGACTCCCGATCTCTTTTTTCGAAATGATGAGATATAAGAAAGCAGGTTAGAAAGGTATTACAAACCTTGATGCGTTCTCGACTTTTCAAAAAAATTACTGTTTCAACTATTTCGCTATCTATCTTAGTTTATATTAGAGATATTCGAAAAATTCTAAAAATTTTTTTTTCAGTAATTTTTATGGTTTATAAAGGGTGTTTTTTTAGAGATATAGAACTTTAAATTGCAATAAAACAACGATGGATTATTCGATTGACATGAATTTTATTTATCCGCAAGATAATCTTGTGGCATTACATTTTAAATATGATTTCTGGCATATGATGTAGTCCAATGGCTTGGATGTAGTCCAATCTGGACGTCCAATTTTCGATGACTTTTTCCAACATTTGTGGCCGTATATCGGCAATAACACGGCGAATGTTGTCTTCCAAATGGTCAAGGGTTTGTGGCTCATCCGCATAGACCAATGACTTTACATAGCCCCACAGAAAGTAGTCTAGCGGTGTTAAATCACAAGATCTTGGAGGCCAATTCACAGGTCCAAAACGTGAAATTAGGCGGTCACCAAACGTGTCTTTCAATGAATCGATTGTGGCACGAGCTGTGTGACATGTTGTGCCGTCTTGTTGGAACCACAGCTCCTGGACATCATGGTTGTTCAATTCAGGAATGAAATAGTTAGTAATCATCGCTCTATACCGATCACCATTGACTGTAATGTTCTGGCAATCATCGTTTTTGAAGAAGTACGGACCAATGATTCCACCAGCCCATAAAGCGCACCAAACAGTCAGTTTTTCTGGATGTAACGGTGTTTCGACATACATTTGAGGATTAGCTTCACTCCAAATGCGGCAGTTGTGTTTGTTGAGGTAGCCATTCAACCAGAAGTGCGCTTCATCGCTAAACAAAATAAAATGGACGTAGTGCGCGATACGCATTCCGCACAGAACCATTATTTTCGAAATAAAATTGCACTATTTACAAGCGTTGTTCAGGCGTGAGTCTATTCATGATGAATTGCCAAACCAAACTGAGAATAAATCACTTGACAGCTGTTAAATCGGTCGTCATCTTGAACAGTAATGCCAACTTAAAGAGAAAATTGACGAAGGCTTCTAAATTCACTTTGTTAAAAGCCATTAATCTAGCTACGGAAGTTACTTCTGGTTTTCGTGATATATTGAATCTTCTCATTAATGATTCTGCAAAATTATTTCCAACCAGTCCTTTAGTAGTGTTGAATCTATATGCAACTCCACAGTGAACAGCAAAGTCGAAAGCAATTTTTCTGAATTGATCTTTGGTTGAACTAAATGCCCGTTTATCTTTGTCCAAGATATATTCTTTCAGATGGTTCAATTGTTCGTCTGAGAAAGCAGATTTGAAACGACCAACATTTACAGGAAAATTCTGGAATACAAAGGATGATGTTCGTTAAAAAAAGAAATTAGTATGATCAAACGAATTTTGGTTACCTCATCAGGATATTTCTCATAAATATCTTCTAAGGTGGCTTCTGGAATTCGATATGCTTTTGAAGCTGCATTAACACTCATCCCTTGATTTTTTTATTTTATTGAGTGCTCATTTATAGTTGGAATATCATTGTATGTCTTGTATTTAGAAAGCCTGTTGATCTGCTGATAGAATGATTTTCATTTCGTTCTATTTATTTAGTTGCAAGTATTCAACCATGTATGTTGTGTGTATTGTTGAATCATGATATTCTTGTTAATTTCATTGATGTTTTTTTTTATAATCTGGGTTGGGCTGTAGCTGGTATTCCCTGTACTTTTCTCGTTTTGTCTTGATAAGCTTTATTATATAGGGAGGAAGTTCATGAAGTGAAGGATTATATCTAGCAATGGGGGTGTGGTTTTAAATGCTGTCTGAAAGAGTGTTGTTCAATTCTGTGATGTACTCTTCGTTTATATTTATGTTGCCATTTTCTTTCATGAAATTCATTATTTCTTCATTGACTTTCTAATTGAATTTCTAACGAAATGTGATTTGCATGATTGTACATTAATAAGATTTTTGTCGCTTGAATGAGCGTTTTCCTTGAAATGTTCTAAATATTTGAAAAGAATTTCAGACGTCCTCCTCCCAGATGGATGAGCTACTGGAGTGGTTCCTTCTGGAGCCCCATTTTTCAGGGCCCGCGTTATCTTCACTCTTGGAAATATCAGGAACGGTGGTATGAAGTTTCTAATAGCATTCATGCCACAGACAGCAGGTACGCTAACTCCCCTTTTTGCTGAAGAAATCTTGACCACTCTACGATTGTCTCTTGGAGTCAAAACTTTAGGATCTTTGGTAGGTACTGTTGGAAAGCCAGTTTCAGCTATATTATAAATCTGAGAAGGCGAAAATGAATATTTTCGATGAAGTTCTCCATATACCTTAAAGAAGGCTTCTACATTAACTTTGTTAAAAGTCATTAACCTAGCTGCGGAAGTTACTTCTGATTTTCGTATTGATATATTGAATCTTCTCAAAAAAGCTTTTGCAAAATTATTTCCCACCAGTCCTTTAGTAGTGTTGAACCTATCTGCAACTCCACAGTAAAGAGCTAAGTCAAAAGTAATTTTTCTGAATTGATCTTTGGTTAAATCAAATGCCCGTTTATCTATATCCAATATCTATTCTTTCAGTTGGTTCAATTTTTCGTCTGAGAAAGAAGATTTGAAACGACTAGCATTTACAGGAAAATTCTGGAATACAAAGGATGATGTTCGTTAAAAAAAGAAATGAGTATGATCAAACGAATTTTGGTTTCCTCATCAGGATATTTCTCAACATATCTTCTAAGGTGGCTTTTGGAATTCAATATGCTTTTGAAGCTGCATTAACACTCATCCCTCAATTTTTTAATTCATTGTTTTTGTTATCTGTTCCCATGTGTTCGGGATTATCTTCAATTGTATTTGTTTCTCTTATTGATTGTGGTTGTGCGAATATGATATCCGGAGATTTGTTTTAATTTCTTCTTTATTTGTTTATTGGAAGCACCGTCCTGTATATTTTTTTCTTCATCTCCCTCCGAAGTCCCGTAGGAAGTGGTGCCGCCTATCTGAGATATTTCAGAGAGGTAGAAATCCTCAAACTCTGCAGTGTTCGCCGAACTTTATTGTCAATTTTCTTTATTTTCAACAGCTGTCGATTTATTCGTGTATGAACGAGAACGTAGATTAGAGGCACATATGCTTAGCATGAAAGCTAGACACAGACTGCACAACATAATTTCTTATAAATTTTTACAGACATCGATCACAATACCATTTCTTCATTTTCGCCTTTTCAGTGTCCATTCCGGTGCACTCTGCATGAGCATACCCCTTACATTCGAAGCAGCAAAACCATATCTCATCTTTTCCGCGTTTGCTGCATATAATGCAGGTTCTTCCATCATCTGTATCATAAACAAAGTCAGTATATTCTAGATCTATTGAGGAGTCAGAAGAGTCGTAGAATTCTATTTTTTTTATAACTGTTTTTTGTTTTACTTTCTGTGCTTCTATGCTTTTTTCTAATCTCTCATTTTTGTTCATATCTCGTAATTTACTTCTCCTCTCCTTCTCAATTTTGATGGCTTCTTCTTCTTCAACGTCCATCGACACTGGTGTTCTGGTATTATCAAATATATTATCTGGTTCATAGGGGGGTGTATGTTCAGATATTTTCGATGTAGATGGAATAGGCAGAGCAGACTCTTCTGTTCTTGTATCTTTCAAACCAGAATTTTGAGTTTCTGGTCCTGTCATTACTGTGAATTCTACCTCTTCGAAAACAGTTGAAATTTTGATGGCTTCTTCTTCTTCAACGTCCATCGACACTGGCGTACTGGTATTATCAAATATATTATCTGGTTCATAGGGGGGTGTAAGTTCAGATATTTTCGATGTAAATGGAATAGGCAGAGCAGACTCTTCTGTTCTTGTATCTTTCAAACCAGAATTTTGAGTTTCTGGTTCTGTCATTACTACGAATTCTACCTCTTCGAAAACAGTTGAAATAGGTTGATCTCGTTCTGTTATCGAAGATGCCTCAAAATCAAGATAGTCAAACGCTTGGCTATCAATTGGATATAAGCCTGTATCTGTGAAACCCCTCAGAGCATTTGATACAGTTGCTGTTTCCAAGTATGCTTTTCTAAAGAGAGATGAAAAGTCATATAATGTTATGACACGAACGCGATTGTGTGTTAAAAAATCTTCGCAAGCTTGTAAATATGCTGTTTTGAGGGGTCCATATATTGACACATCTAGAGGTTGAATGAGATGACTGGTATGTGGTGGAAAACCAAGCAGAATGATATGATTTTCCTCACACAGTTTGATGACATCCAACGAAATGTATTTTGTATGATTGTTCATTAATAATAAAACGGGATTTATCTCGCTTGGACGAGCGTATTTTTTGAAATGTTCTAAATATTTGAAAAAAATTTTAGACGTCATCCTCCCACATGCATGAGCTACTGCAGTGGTTCCTTCTGGGGCCCCATTTTTTAGAGACCGCGTCGTCTTCACTCTTGGAAATATCAGGAACGGTGGTATGAAGTCTCCAATAGGATTCATGCCACAAACAGCAGTTATGCTAACTCCCCTTTTTGCTAAAGAAATCTTGACCACTCTACGATGGCCTCTTGGAGTTAAAACTCTAGATTCTTTAGTAGGTATTGTTAGAAAGTCAATTTTATCGATATTATAAATCTTAGTAACCAAAAATGAATATTTTCGATGAAGATCTTCATATATCTTAAAGAAGGCTTCTACGTTCTCTTTCTTAAAAGCCATTAACCTAGCTGCGGAAGTTACTTCTGGTTTTCGTAAAGATATATTGAATCTTCTGAGAAAAGTTTCTGCAAAATTATTTCCAATCAGTCCTTTAGTAGTTTTGGATCTCAATGCAAGTCCACAAGAAACAGCAAAGTCGAAAGCAATTTTTCTGAATTGATCTCTGGTTAAACCAAATGCCCGTTTATCTATATCCAAGATATATTCTTTCAGTTGGTTCAATTGTTCGTCTGAGAAAGCATATTTGTTCTGGAATACAAAGGATGATGTTCGTTAAAAAAGAGATCAGTATGATCAAACGAATTTTGTTTACCTCATGAAGATATTTCTCAACATATCTTTTAAGAGTGTCTTCTGGAATTCGATATGCTTTTGAAGCTGCATTAACACTCATCCCATGACGTTTTATTTTATGGAGTGCTTTTTTCATATCATTTTTTGACCATGATTGCCTGTCAGTTTTTGTTTGATGTATTTTATCCATATTTATCCAAACCTTAAGTTAAAACATGACCTAATAAATATTTTTAATAGTGCGTTTGGCATTTTCATTTGTAAACATCATAAAATGAAAAAAATGTTTTCAACACTCAAATTGATCGTGAAAGATGATAGTTTCGAAAAAAAATATACTTACAGAAGACGAAGTGAAGAAAAGACTGCTAAAAACACACACGGAATCACATATTTAGGGTGTTTCATTTTATACTGGACAAACGTATATATTCGTGTAGATGATAACACTGGGAGAATCATTTTTGACTCATGACATATACCTCGGAGCATACGCGAGATACAGGGTGTGCAACATCATTTCTGAGCAATACTGTATTGAGTGTGGTGAGTTATGTGTAACATTCGAAGATACGATTTCTGGTCATATCAGAGTATTTTTGAGTGCTCAATTCAGAAAAGGTGAAGAACCTTGAAAAAAAAATTCGAAACGGCGGAAAACCTACAACGTCCGAATTTTTTTTTCTCGCTTGTCAAACTGAATTTCATTCTCTAAATTAACTCATTTTTCTAAGAATTTCTGTGAGAAAATTCTTTTCAAATATCAAACAAAAATTTTTTTACAAATCTACAGCAAAAAAAATTTCACCCGAAATTGATGAAATTTCTCACGATTATACTTTTTTTATACCTAACACGAATATGAAAACAGAATCGAAACGGCCATCCAAATTTCTCCTTCGGTCCTCAAACATAATTGAAAGGAAACAACTGGTTGGGCTATGAAGGCCAAAATTTTGAAATTGCCTTGTTTAAACATTCCAGCTGATAGTATAAAATTATCACCAAAAAAATTTTTGCTGTAATTTCATTGAATCTCTGTGAGGGAGTCGAACTATCGACCTTGAGGTATTACCTGTTGAATTTAAATTTGAACTGATCCAACGATGTTATTTTTCGTTACCAAGCAACGGTAATTCACAGAATGCAATTATTTAAAAAAAATTCTCAAATAATAAAATACCATTAATATCTGGAAAATTATTGAAGTACCCAAAAGTTGCAATTTTCCCTCAATATTTTACCTGAGGAATATGGATGTTGCGTCATATAATAAAATCAAATGAATTTAGGTTTTCCACAAAACGTTTAGAACATAGACAAACTAATCTTATCTAGAACTAGTTTATATATGGTTTAGAACGTCAAATGATATAATCAAACCGATTTGACTGTCAATATCAGCTGATATCAGTTTAGTTTTACCATCGAGATAGAATAGAGAGGAGCTGTTATCATGCTAGAAAAAACGTGACCAGTAGGCAGGGCTAATTCAATTACTAAAATTGGAGAAAGATCAGGGTCGGATTAGGTAAACTTGCAATGAAGGAATACAAAAATAAACCGTGTTCATCACTTTTTTTTAAACAGTCTGAGCATTGTTCAAAAACAATTTTTTGTTTCAAATAATATACAACATATCCTGCCATATAAATTATAATATATTTAGAGTATGGTGAAGATAAAATGCAGATATGCAAAATTGTGAATACGGATCTGTTCACTACTACGAAATGTTATTGGTCAAAACTTGACTGAGATCTACATCCAAAATGAGTCTCAATGAGTTTGATAGACCGTTAGCACGTGGTGACCATAGATAAATTAGTTAGTTTTTCTATGGTGGTGACTCTATTATGCACCATAATACCGTGACAGACTGGAGCGTTTCAGCGGGAATTTTGAAAACTTTTTTATTTACGTGTTTTTTATTGGTACTTTCTATATTTTTCCATGTAAATATTTTTTTTCGTGTTTATATAGGGCTCATCTACAAATTAAAAGCAACTTCAAAATATAGGTAACATCCCTATTAGCTTCAATTTCGAATTCGTTTCAAGGAACTAATAAAATAATATTCAATGAAATGCTATCAGGTGCATTGTGAAATTCTGTGAATTAACGTTGCTTGGTAACGAAAAATAACATCGTTGGATCAGTTCAAATTCACAAGGTCAAGGTCGAGAGTTCGACTCCCCCACAGAGATTCATTGAAATTACAGCCAAATTTTTTTAGTGATAATTTTATACTATTAGCTGGAATCTTTAAACAGGGCAATTTCAAAATTTTGGCCCTCATAGCCTAACCAGTTATTTTTTTCAATTATGTTAGAGGACCGAAGGAGAAATTTGGATGGCCGTTTCGATTCTGTTTTCATATTCGTGTTAGGTATAAAAAAAGTATAATCGTCAGAAATTTGATCAATTTCGGGTGAATTTTTTTTTTGCTGTAGATATGTAAAAAAAATTTTGTTCGATATTTGAAAAAAATTTCTCACAGGAATTCTTAGAAAAATGAGTTAATTTAGAAAATGAAATTCAGTTTGACAACCGAGAAAAAAAAATCTCGAACTTTGCAGGTTTTCCGCCGTTTTGTCACGTGCTAGTCGATAAGAATTAATACAATTTAAATCAATTTTATTTGATTGGATTTGAGAAATAAAACAATGAAAATGCTATTTTAGTATTTTGAAAACGGCCTTTAATGTGGAAAACCCAAATTTATTTGATTTTATTTTATGACGCAACATCCCTATTCCTCAAGTAGGATATTGAGGGAAAATTGCAACTTTTGGTTACTTCAATAATTTTCCAGATATTAATGGTACTTTATTATTTGAAAGATTTTTAAAAATAATTGCATTCTGTGAATTACCGTTGCTTGGTAACGAAAAATAGTATAGTTGGATCAGTTCAAATATACATTCAACAGGTAATACCTCATGGTCTAGAGTTCGACTCCCCTACAGAGATTCATTGAAATTACAGAGAAATTTTTTGGTGATAATTTTATACTATCAGCTGAAATGTTTAAACAGGGCAATTTCAAAATTTTGGTCTTCATAACCCAACCAGTTGTTTTTTTCAATTATGTAAGAGGACCGAAGGAGAAATTTGGATGGCCGTTTCGATTCTGTTCTCATATTCGTGTTAGGTATAAAAAAAGTATAATCGTGAGAAATTTCATCAATATCGGGTGAATTTTTTTTGCTGTAGATATGTAAAAAAAATTTTGTTCGATATTTGAAAAAAATTTCTCACAGGAATTCTTAGAAAAATGAGTTAATTTAGAAAATGAAATTCAGTTTGACAACCGAGAAAAAAATCTCGAACGTTGCAGGTTTTCCGCCGTTTTGTCACGTGCTAGTCGATAAGAATTAATACAATTTAAATCAATTTTATTTGATTGAATTCGAGAAATAAAACAATGAAAATGCTATTTTAGTATTTTGAAAACGGCCTTTAATGTGGAAAACCCAAATTTATTTGATTTTATTTTATGACGCAACATTCCTATTCCTCAAGTAGGATATTGAGGGAAAATTGCAACTTTTGGTTACTTCAATAATTTTCCAGATATTAATGGTACTTTATTATTTGAAAGATTTTTAAAAATAATTGCATTCTGTGAATTACCGTTGCTTGGTAACGAAAAATAGTATAGTTGGATCAGTTCAAATATACATTCAACAGGTAATACCTCATGGTCTAGAGTTCGACTCCCCTACAGAGATTCATTGAAATTACAGAGAAATTTTTTGGTGATAATTTTATACTATCAGCTGAAATGTTTAAACAGGGCAATTTCAAAATTTTGGTCTTCATAACCCAACCAGTTGTTTTTTTCAATTATGTAAGAGGACCGAAGGAGAAATTTGGATGGCCGTTTCGATTCTGTTCTCATATTCGTGTTAGGTATAAAAAAAGTATAATCGTGAGAAATTTCATCAATATCGGGTGAATTTTTTTTGCTGTAGATATGTAAAAAAAATTTTGTTCGATATTTGAAAAAAATTTCTCACAGGAATTCTTAGAAAAATGAGTTAATTTAGAAAATGAAATTCAGTTTGACAACCGAGAAAAAAATCTCGAACGTTGCAGGTTTTCCGCCGTTTTGTCACGTGCTAGTCGATAAGAATTAATACAATTTAAATCAATTTTATTTGATTGAATTCGAGAAATAAAACAATGAAAATGCTATTTTAGTATTTTGAAAACGGCCTTTAATGTGGAAAACCTAAATTTATTTGATTTTATTTTATGACGCAACATCCCTATTCCTCAAGTAGGATATTGAGGGAAAATTGCAATTGTTTTGAATTTTTGTTTTCAAGGTTCTTTACCTTTTCTGATCTGAGCACACAAAAATACTCTGATGTGACCAAAAATCGTAACTTCAAAGATTATACATCACTGACCACACTCAATAGAATATTGTTCAGAAATGATGCACACCCTCTATCAGGCTTATGCTTCGAAAATGAGGAATATGTCATAAGGCAAAAATGATTCCCGTAATACCAATTGTTTTTTAAAATTATGTTAGAGGACCGAAGGAGAAATTTGAACGACCGTTTCGATTCCGTTTTTATATCCGTGTTAGGAATAAAAAGGTACAATCGTGAGGAATTTCATCAATTTCGGGTGAATTTTTTTTTGGTGTAACATGTGAAAAAAAAAGTTTGTCTGATTTTTGAAAAAATATTCTCACCGAAATTCTAAGAAAAATGAGTCAATTTAGAAAATGAAATTCAATTAGATAACCGAGAAAGAAAATCTCGAACGTTGTAGGTTTTCCGCCGTTTTGAATCAATTTTTTCAAATTTGGATGGCCGTTATAAAGGAACTGTTTGTTATTTTTCGATTCTGATTTGATATTCATGTTAGGTATAAGAAAAGTACAATCGTGAGAAATTTCATCAAATTCGAGTGAAGTTTTTTTCCCTGTAGACATGTGAGAAAAAAGTTTTTTTTTTCAAGGTTCTTTACCTTTTCTGAATTGAGCACTCAAAAATACTCTGATATGACCAAAAAACGTAACTTCAAAGGTTATACACCACTGACCACACTCAAAAGAATATTGCTCAGAAATGATGCACACCCTGTGTTTCGCTTAAAATCTCGCAAAAATGAGTCCAGTATAAAATAAAACAGCTTATCTATGGTCTCAACTACCATCCGACACGTATCAAATCCCGTATCTTACTGACCGCTCATCGTTATGCGCTGCGCTGCCAATAGAAGAATAGAAGAATATTACTATGTTTTCAGCACTGACAGAAGCTGTTGCTGTTAAACTGATATCGTAAATTTGTCACCTTAATCTTATTCGCATAGACCTGATATCAAAAGGACAGGCCCTCACGTGGCTTGAGCGAACAGTTTGCAGCAGGCTGAATATGAAAGAGAGAGATGCAGCTAGTTGGGGCAACGTCAAAGTCTTGAATTTTTTTTTTATTCTGAATGAAACTCATTGTTATTTTGATTTATTGGGATTCTAGCAATGTAAACGTGGGTTACAATTGCTTGAAATCTTTCTTGGATTAATCTATTTTCGACTATCAAAAGTTTAATTTCAGTTTGAGAATTTATCGAAATAGTTATGATAAATAATATTATTATTTTTTACATACCAAGAAAGTAAAAGTATTTTTCTCTCTAGGTATGTATATCAGGGAGGAAAATGGTACTTTTACTACCGCCGGGAGGAAACCATTTTTCTTTCCTTCATTAGGGACGAAAATGAAGTTTTCTAGTAAGATAGTAGAAAAAATATATTTTTTATCATATCGTAACTTGAAATGAGAATAATTCTCGTATATTTCCATCAAGTGAGAATCGTTATATAGGTATTATTATTGAGTGAAAATGGTTATTCTTTCGAATGTTTGATTGGAATATTCAATTCAATATAGACTAATTCTTAAATATAGGTACCCATTTGAAGATTTGAAATGAAAGTATATACTACTTAATAATCATCTATTTGTGTTCTTCTTTATTACTTTGGCTCTCGACAACCAAAATTTATATAAGTATGGATATTATTGATAGTAGAATGAAAAAACGTTTTCGAAAACAATTTTATTGTTTGAATAGAATCGGTTATGTTTATTAAATTTTGAATTCCTTCAACTAGTTTAGTTTAACTCTCTTTTCAGTCTCTTCGCAGACGGCTTTCCCACTATCCACTAAGGTAAATATTCACTCATCCTTCCTCTTCTTACTTCATGACTCCTTCAAATCTTGAAATTTATGGCATTATCTCTCCAAGGATCAGTTATGATACCTTTATTTTACCTGAAAAATATATATTATAACAGTATAAGTCGTTTTTCTTATATGTATAAAGTAATTTTCAACCAAATAACAATTCAAGACACCCATATTCAGCCTTTCAGTGAATGAGCTTCTCTAAACATGAATTTTTGAGCCACGGTATGGGAGATGTTCCTCATTCAGTATGGCAATCTAGAAAACTAAAAATTTCAAACTATTTCAACTTCGGTCTTTATTTAATTCTAACTTCTAACATTGTTATTGTTTGAATCTTACCTAGAATTATAAATATTTATTATTTGTGATTTATCAAGATATTAATTAGTTTCCTGATCCATTATTCTTCATGTCAGATATCATAGTACCAATTGGAAAGTCCCCGGTCTACCATAGTAGACTTTCACTTCAAAATAGGCCTCAGTTTCAGCGATTACTTCTTCATTAGCGCTAAATTTCTTTCCAGCGAGCATTCTTCTGAGGTATAAGAACAGGAAAAAATCGCTGGGATCCAGATCTGGCGAATACGGTGGATGCAGAAGAAATTCGAAGCCCAATTCATGCAATTTTGCTGATGTTTTCATAGATTTGTGATACGGCACATTGTCTTAATGAAACAGCACCTTTTTTTCTTCAAATGGGGTAGTTTTTTTTTAACGATTCATCCTCTAAATGATTCAATAACGCTATATAATAATCGCTGTTGATGGTCTGGCCCTTTTGGAGGTAATCAATGAATATTATACCTTGCGCATCCTAGAATACTGATGCCATAACCTTGCCAGCTTACTGTTGTGTTTATTCTCGCTTTGGATTCGGTTCATCGTGTGCAGTCCACTCAGTTGACTGTCGATAGGACTCAGGATTGAAATGATAGAGCCATGTTTCATCCATTGTCAGATAGCGACTCAAAAATTCAGGTTTATTGCAATTAAACAGCTTCAAACACTTCTCAGAATCATCAACACGTTGTTGTGAGCTCGCGTGGCACCCTTTTTGCACACAGCTTTCTCATGTACAAATATTCGTGAATGATATGATATACACGTTCAGATGATATGTTCACAATGTCTGCTATCTCTATCAACTTCACTTTACGATCATTCAAATTTATTTTGTGAACTTCTTTGATTTTTTCGTCGGTGACAGCATCTTTTGGGCGTCCACTGCGTTAGCCGTCGTGGGTGCTCATTTCACCACGTTTAAACTTAGCATACCAATCAATGATGGTTGATTCTCCTGGTGCAGACCCCGGAAACTCTTCATCAAGCCAAGATTTTGCTTCAACTGTATTTTTTCCCTTCAAAAAGCAATATTTCATCAGCACACTAAATTCTTTTTTTCATCTTTTTTCAAATAACAAAAGTAGCTACACTCACAACATCTCACAAACCAATTGTCGGACGCAAGGGCGGTCCTAGCCTTAAATTTTGGGGGAGGTCGCCATTATGGGCTTCAAGATTTTTGATGGGACCATTTCGTACCTTGTCTGAAATGCATATTAAGTGTAAGGATGTTAAATTTTGGGGGGGTCATAACCCCCTTGACCCCCCTGTGACCGCGCTTGGTTGGACGGCTGTCAAATTTTGACACGTATCTTTTGAAGGTTGGTACTTACTAAAAATCATATGGATTTAATACTAGCACCGCCATCTGTGCATCAGGCCAGGGACTTTTCAATTGGCTTTATAGTTTTCGAGTATCAGTGAGTATCGAATTTGGGACACCCTGTACAGTAGGGTGTACAGAAGGAAAATTGTCTTCTTCGGTTTGTTATTTCCGGTACCTACCTGTAAGGAACCTTAGAAATCTTTGAACCTCTTAAAATATGTTCACAGTTTACGTTTGAAAATTATTACCATTCTAAAATTGAATGAGAAACACTTGGAATTTTTCAAAATGAATTAATCGGAAGTTCTGAATTAAATATTATCCCTTGGGATTTGAATCCGGGATGCTTGAAAAAATGTTACGAATTTCCATAAAATGTACCAAAATATTAATCGAAATATTTGAAAAAAATATCATACCATGGGGTTTGAAGCCGAGATGTTCGAATCAATGTTCCTAATTCCAATAATATGTATATATAAAATTTATGAGCTTTCAGAAGAAAGAGTTTTTGGTAAGTTGAAATATTTCTTGATAATAAACCACTGATATGAGATAATAAAAAGATCAATATGCTCTGTGAGATTTCTCAGAGGATTAGATCATTTGGAAAAGCCTTTTGTGTTCTCTGAAGAATTTATTTTGTGTCCGAATGCCGCTGCAGGCACTGCCCTGTTAATGTTTTAAGCAAGATGGAATCGATGGACAGTCCTAGTAACCAGAAAATTTTTTTTCAGTCCGGGGCTCGAACTTCAGCCTCTTCCAGCCTTAATTCCTATGAAATTTTGGCAATTTTCGTTCTGGGTAGTATAAAATCTGAAAATTGGTTTGCAAAATTCGCCTGTTCACTATCCAGAGAATTTTTGAATTTTATATTTTGCCAAATGCATAAAATTGTTCACAGGAGTGGTTGCTATACCTCATATATACCTACATGTTGAAAATTTAGGAATTTTGAATAATAAATATGAAAGGGGAGAATTTAGAAAAAGTTACAGTTATCTCTGTTACCTGATATGTTTTATAACAGGAATGGAAAAAAGATTCTATGAGCAAAGATTCATTATATTGTTCCTTTTCATGTGGAATTAATACAAAAATTTGAGGCGCTATTTATTATCTCTAAAATGAAACAAGTACCTATGTGCATATTATATTATGTTTACTTACAATCTGATATTTATAATATTCCCAGCAGATTTTCGTTGAAAGAACGGATTATTCACATATTTGAGTTGATAAATACGGATATTCAAAGAGTTTCATCAGTGGCGTTCTGAAAATATTCATCTGAAAAACTAGAAACTGATTTTTACAAATGAAATGATGCAATTTTTTGTTGAGAAAAATTGAGCTCTCCTGAACTGGAAATAATTTTTCAGTGATTGAAATCTGCTTGAATTATTAAATTTGGAAGATGAAAACTATTAGCTGTTGGTCCATTTTTTTTTCATTTAACTTTATCGAATACCTCAGAACTTCTGAGTTTTTGATATTGCGAAAAACACTCTACTCGATCATAATTAAAATTCAAAAATTCAAGTGGTTTGATGGAACTGATAAATCTGATTAATTTTTTTTTATGAAGGATTCCTTAAACATATTATTGGCTGGTTTTTACTGGAATTGCAAATTTTAGATATTTTTGAGTTGGAATGAGACAATTTTCAATGATTTTCAAAAGGAATGATCTTTAAATTGATGATAAGTTAGGTTGGTTCTCAGTATACCTAGGTGCATAAAACATATAAATTTTTTTGATATTATATCTCTCATAAATATTCCAATGAGTATTCGTTCTTTTTGGATAATATATCTTTGATTCGCTCTTTAAAGTCCCAATATTTAATTCATTGAATTCGCTTGGGGGCCCTAGGTTTTGATCTGCTATTCTTAAGAAATTTTTTTTTTCATTTCTTCCTTATGAAATATTCATAGAAAGTTATACAAGGACCTGTGGTTCTTGGAATTTACTGTTTTCTGTTACAAATCGAAGGAATTGAAGTATTTTGATTGCAAATATCCAGAGAGAGACAGTTCCTTTTTGTGAACCACAAAAAAAAAATTTTTTTGTCAACATGACAATTTTTGTCAAGGTGACATTCATATTGTCACATTTTGACTTCTGCTGTAAGTGCTCTCCTCACTTTTCTGTTTATATTTTTTGAATCTACCTACATTTTCTACTGCAAATGGCATCTTTACCTTCGCCAAGTCTGTCTGTAGCCACGGTGAAGAGAATTTTGGAAGAATGGAGGTGAGTTGAACTAATTTTTGTGATGCTCTTGTTAGACGCTTTATTTTCAGGTTTTCTTCTCCCAAGGAACGTTTGTCCCTTGTTTTTTACTTCCGATGCTTCTACGACTTCATCCAGAAGGATACCTGCCTGAAATCCCAACTTATCATCGATGCCAAGAATTACTTGGAAGGGGAAAATATTCGCACCAGGGCAATGAGCAATTTTTGCCAGGCTATTTTGTGGAACCATGAAAAACTGGATATTGAGAGGCCTATCATGTATGTTGCCGTTCGAGGAACAACCGAAGCTGAGAATGAGATCCTGTTCCAACTCAGGTATGTGAATGCGAAAAAAAATTTTTTTCAAGTGAATGTGAAAATTATGTTTTCTTCTGGAATATGTTTGATAATTTTTTTTTGGTGAAATTTCAGGTCGATGATGCCTCGTGAGTGTCTGCAAGTTCTGCGACAGTTCCCAAATTACCGCCATTTAGCAAAAAGCCATCCACTTCTGCGTTCCCTTCTGATGAGGCATGCCTTCTATTCTACCTCCGAGGGTGATACAGAATTACACGACTTTTCTATTAAGCTGCATGAAGAATTTAAGGCTCATGATATGTGGATGAATCCCGGCCTTCTATTTAAACATTTGAGGTGAATCAAAATCAAAAAAAAAATTTTTTCTGTTATTCCATAAAATTTTTTTTTAGGTCTTTGAAAACTGAAGATCTGCTATTGGATATTGCCTGCAATGAATATCATTTGAGCCTTATTGCCACTTGTAAGCTGACTGTTTTCCGCGTAATGCGGTGCTTTACTGAAAATTTTCCAAGTTTCAATGCCTTGAGTAACATTCTCAGCTTACAGCTTGGAGAAGATAGATGTGATAAGTATTTAGAGCGAATTTATTACAGTCGTAACAACAATTTTTGAATTTCGACTTGTATTCTAAATTTCTGTGATATTTATAATGATGTACCTGTTTATTATGTGATGTTTTATATTGTTTATAATAAATTTTCAGTGACTACATTCTTTCATTTGTTTCATTTCATCGATTAAGAAAATTGTTAGACAGTATGGTTCAATATCTTGATATGATAATTATTTTTTCTTTTATGTTCAAGGGTTGAATTGAAAAATTTTGAATATAAATTTGAAAAACTAAATTTTGTTCCCTTATTTTTTATTTTCAATTCATGAATTTCAAAAAATGAAAATCAGGGTATCTACTTTGAAAGTAATCATTTTTCAGGAACATCAGGTAAGTATGGCATTCATTCACTAAATTGAAAATTTAAAGTGCTGCTGCAAGGATGCTCCAATATGATATTTTTCAACCGCATTATTATTTTTATTACCTATCACCTATTACCCTAATAGATTCGGAGTTAGAAATTTCTACAAATTTTGATCAGATTTTCGGCAGAATAAACTAGAGTTCAAATCCTGGGGTTATTCTGAATATTCATCACAAGATTTTTTTATATTTATAATATGTCATTCATAGATATTTTTGACAGCAATTTTCTTCGAATGAAATTTCTGATATTGCAGAGCATATGTCATAAAATATGTCAGTTGATAAAAATACGAAAGCGAATTCAACACAATACTCATTTACAAAAAAATTTATATTTGAAATTCCTTTAAAGTGAGCTTATTGAAATCCAGGTTGTTTTTGAAATTCTAAATAAAATTTTCTAAATTTCATAACTTCCACTGGATTGTGAAAGATACTTTCTACGAATATCATCTAATTCTCAACCCAACTTGACTGTAATTTCTAAGAAGAGCTCTGTAATGTACAAGAATGATTTTTATCATTCGATTTTTGCATTCTAGATATTCCAAAAGGTGAATTGAAATTTAACGGTAGACTGAAAATGTATTTACATGATCCTTTCCAAAGATTGATTAAGGAATAGAGTTATCATGTTTGAAATTATTCGAATAATCAATGAAAGTTGAGTGAGCTGTCAACATCTTATAAAATATTTTTTTCTAAATTATTTTTCGTAATTTGATGGATATACCTACTTTATCGATTTTGAAATTTCACAAAAATATTTATTTTAAATCTGACATTCTCCATAAATTTTGCAAGATAGTAGGCTTTGTTATTTGCCATTGATTTGAAAATTTCAGTTCGATTGGACGGGTATTTTTTCAATTCTTCTTCTTTCTTGAGGATTTGATTTCAGCCTGACGGTGTCAATATGCTGTTACCTACATAAAGGGTTTTCCAATAATTGTTTTAATTTTGAGGAGCCCAATATCTAGGCAGCTGTCACCTTTGAAGCTGTCATTTTTGACATTCGACAAGTAAAAATTATGCCATTACTAAAAATGAAACGATACACTCTTAAACAACGCAATGAAATTGTTAAAAATCTGTACAGAAATGGTGAAAATTTTGCAGTATCAGTACAAACTAAACAAGCACTTTTGGGTGGTCTTGAAGCACCTTCTCGACCGGCAATAGTGAAAATGGTGGAAAAATTCGAGAAATTTTGGGAATCAGGTAAACGAAATTACACCAGACTTAGATCTTATGGATTTTAAAGTTCAGTTAAAATGAGAACTCAAGCAGTTTGATCACCAGCAACGTCGTATTATCACTAGTTGAGTCATAGAAATGATCAAAAGCACTTGGGAGGCTACGTTAATGAGCAGAATTGTCCCATTTGAGGCTCAGAAAATCCAAGAAAGATTGTTGAAAAGCCTCTCCATCCTCAATGTGTTTTTTTTTGGCGAGGTTTCTGAGCTGGTGGTATGATTGGACCTTATTTATTCAAAAATGAGGTGCAACTATTACGATGAATGGATTATTGTACCATCGAGATATTAATTCTGCTTTTTAATGGCAGGAATTGGAGAATATGTGGGAGACGTTTATTTTCGACAAGACGGCGCTACGTGCCAGATAAGAAACTAAACAATAGTAATTTTGCAATGAACGTTTCTTGACCGTGTTATTTCTCGAAGAGGTGTCCACTGAGATCTTGTTATTCAACAGCTTTAGACTTTTTTCTGTGGGACCACGTGAAAGATTAGGTCTATGCCAATGCTCCACAACGATTCAAGACCTTAAAAATGGTATTCGTGAACTTATCGAGGATATACAGCAGCAAATGTGCGAATTAGTCATAGATATTTTATAATAATAATAATAATCAATTATCATCTCAACAACAGGAATAGGACCCAAAAATCTCAAGAGAAATATCAAGCAACTAGGACTTAGTGAGTATATATGTAATATAATGCAAAAAGCTGTTCTTTAAGGTACTGCAAGAACGGTGAGAAAGTCCTAGGAAGCGAAGGTCAGGTCCAAGGATCGCGTTCGACGAGAACCAGGGGGACCACAAGGACCGGACACGACCGAGCTCTACCCTTATGATATTTTAAATATCTGGGATTGAGTCAATGTTCCTCTTAGCGAGGAGTGAGAAGCCGACAGCGAGGAGTGAGAAGCCGACGGCGAGGAGAAATCCTTCGCGTATAGGCAAAAGTCGGGGATAATAATAATAAGTCCTTTACTTTCAACAGGTAAACACCCAATTACAGAAAATAATCACACTTGCAATAAGAAAAAAGAAGCTACATAGCAAACAACAAAAAAAGAATAAAGAAATAAACTGACAATATCGAGTTACAATAATCTAAATTAGCTTCAGTACGTGACACAGTAACAATCAATACTGGGAATTAATATAATATTTCAAGAGCAAGGAAATAACCGTATACCAAAAACATAAAATACAATCATATACATTCAACCTCAGCCGTGGCGGCCATTTGACTAATATTGTTTTCTATCGTTAATGACGTAGATACCTTTCTCTTTACAATAAACTCAACATTCAATGGAACCTCTTATTGGAAAAACCTTTACAATTTTTTTATTTTTTTTTATTTTCAATTGAATCAATTCAATTTTTTTTTTATTTTCAATTGAAAAGTCCCCGGTCTACCAATAGGCCTCAGTTTCGGCGATTACTGCTTCATTGGCACTAAATTTCTTTCCAGCAAAAATTCTTTTAAGGTCTGAGAACAAGAAAAAGTCGCTAGGGGCCAGATCTGGTGAATACGGTGGATGCAGAAGCAATTCAAAGCCCAATTCAAGCAATTTTGCTATTGTTTTCATTGTCTTGATGAAAGAGCACCTTTTTTTCTTCAAATAGGGCCATTTTTTAACGATTTCATCCTTTAAACGTTTAAACGATCCAATAACGCTATATAATACTCGCTGTTGATGGTCTGGCCCTTTTGAAGGTAATCAATGAATATTATACCTTGCGCATCACCGAAAACTGATAACATAAACTTGCCAGCTGACTGTAGTGTTTTTCCTCGCTTTGGATTCGGTTTATCGTGTGCAGTCCACTCAGCTGACTATCGATTGGACTCCGGAGTGAAATGATAGAACCATGTTTCATCCATTATCACATATCGATGCAAAAATTCAGGTTTATTGCACTTAAACAGCTTCAAACACTGTTCAGAATCATTTACACGTTGTTGCTTTTGATCGATTGTGAGCTCGTGCGGCACCCATTTTGCACACAGCTTTCTCATGTACAAATATTCGTGAATGATATGATATACACGTTCAGATGATATCTTCACAAGACATTGTGAATGATCGTAAAGTGAAGTTGATCGAGATAGCAGACATCCTAACTCGATCAATATTTTTTCAGCACACGAAATTCTTTTTTTTTCAAATAACAAAAGCAGCTACACTCACAACGCAATATCTCACAAACTAATGGTCGGACTGCTGTCAAATTTTGACACGTATCGTTTGAAGGCTGGTAGTAACAAAAATTCATATGGATTTAATACTAGCACCTCCATCTGTGCATCAGACACAGTTCCTGACTTTTCAATTGGCCTAATATACCAACTAACTACATCTTTATAGAAAATTCTGCTTTGAAAGTATATTTATGATTTTTGGCTCCTGTTAGTATCAAATTTCCGTGCAGAAAAGAAGAACAAGATGAGACATCACAGAAGGAAGAAAAAGTTAGCTGGTAAGCATTTTTTTTATTACATCATATAAAAAATGATTCATCATTTATACTATCATGAATACTAATCAGGGGGATGAGTTTTTCTTACTGAGGACACTGATCAATGAATATCACTTTTATTTATACTTGGTTAAATAAGACAATATAATAATAATAGTATGAAGCCTATGAACAAATTGAATACGCAATTAGATCTTAAAGGCTTTCACCACCGAATTATTCAACAGAAGATACCAATTCCGGTCATCTCAGATCTAATCGGTTTTTCAACCGACGGTTGGTTGTAACTCAACCCTGGTATACTACTATATTGGTTCAGATACTGTAATTTCACATATCCCCATTAGGAGGTTTGGGAAAATGTTAACCTATCCACATGTTGACCTATCCACTATCCGGTGTTTCAACAAAAAGAGACACCTATCGTTCATAAAGCAGTAATAGATATACATGTATATCACTCGAGCTGAACCAACCAGAATTTGAGTGTAATCTGAGCTACCATCAGCTTCAGGTCATTGTATTTCAGCGATTGGCATAGTTACGGAAGTAAAGGGTGGGAAACGGAATTATCCAAAAATTGGAAAATTGAAATATTTTCAAATTTGTGCCTCTATTTTTGAGGTAAACACCAAATGTGAAGTCCTGGAATCAGAGCCGGGGCGAGAAATTTTGGCGCCTGAAGCAAAGAATTTTTCGGCGCCCCTGCTGAAGAAGCATCCATAATAACAATTCGAAAATCTTGAGTTTGATGAATTTGAGTTTAGTTTTTACGAAAGAAATTGTTTCCGCAGAAATATTCAAAAAAATTTGAGTTCTCGTCGATACCATTTTTTTTTATAAGAATCTCATTAAATCATGAACTATCAAGTTTTTACCGAAATTATGGCACATTGCCGAAATTGTCATCACACAAGCTATCTAATGATGTTATAATATACTGGGTATACCATTTTAAATGAGAGAGTAATGGTCTGTTTCCGGTATAACCGGAAGTTGTTAAGATCTGAAAATATTTTATCGAAAAAGATCATTGTCTCAAACCCCAATATGCAAATTTTCATCTGATTTTTACATCCAGATGACGATCGTACGATCGAAGAATGCTTACCTATCACACCACAAGATACAAAGGGCAGTAGACCATGCAAAGTTTCAGTATTGCCTTGAAAACTAATTGAGATAAAAAACATGTGTTTCACTGAAAAGATTTGACATTTATCAATAAGTAGTTTCGAATCCAAAATCATAGGAATTTTATGCTGAATGTTAAACATCGGGTTCCAAATAATTCGAAAGCGATATTAGTATTGTTTTTGTTTTTGCGTAATCAATAAGAGAATTTTGGTTACATTGGTTGGGTTAACACGTGTTGTTTATTATATAGGGTGTTTTTTTTCGAGGTATATAACTTTAAGTTGGCATTACTGTTCATGATGGCGACCGATTTGACAGCTGTCAAATGATTTATTCTCAGTTTGGTTTGGCAATTCATCATGAATAGAACAACGCTTGCAAATAGTGCAATTTTATTTCGAAAATAATGGTTCTGTGCGGAATACGTATCGCGCACTACGTCCTTTTTATCTTTTATCACTTCTGGTTGAATGGCTACGTCAACAAAAAAAACTGCAGTATTTGGAGTGAAGCTAATCCTCAAGTGTATGTCGAAACACCGTTACATCCAGAAAAACTGACTATTTGGTGCGCTTTATGGGCTGGTGGAATCATTGATCCGTACTTCTTCGAAAACGATGATGGCCAGAACGTTACAGCCAATGGTGATCGGTATAGAGCCATGATTACTAACTTTTTCATTCCTGAATTGAACAACCATGATGTCCAGGAGCTGTGGTTCCAACAAGACGGCGCAACATGTCACACAGCTCGTGCTACAATCGCTTTATTGAAAGACACGTTTGGTGACCGCCTAATTTCACGTTTTGGACCTGTGAATTGGCCTCCAAGATCTTGAGATTTAACACCGCTAGACTACTTTCTGTGGGGCTATGTGAAGTCATTGGTCTATGCGGATAAGCCACAAACCCTTGACCATTTGGAAGACAACATTCGCCGTGTTATTGCCGATATACGGCCACAAATGTTGGAAAAATTCATCGAAAATTGGACGTCCAGAATGGACTATATCCGAACCAGCCATGGAGGTCATATGCCAGAAATCATATTTGAAATGTAATGCCACAAGATTAACTTGCGGATAAATAAAATTCATGTCAATCGAATAATCCATCGTTGTTTTATTGCAATTTAAAGATCTATAGCTCTAAAAAAAACACCCTTTACAATTGGCTCAGTAAAGGCAGTTTGGAGATTTTATAGCAGGGAACGTTAACGAAGGCATCGGAGGGGAACACCCCTATGTTGTTTTTGAGATTCAATGAAGAAATATGGAAAGGAGACCAGCATACTAGGCCGAATTGCCGCCTCTTAAATTGAGGCTCCTGAATCGGTTGCTTCACTGTTTCACCCCTAACGCCGGCCCTGCCTGGAATAAATGAACAGAGTTATATATGAGCTGCGAAGTAATCTGGATGCAGTGATAGTTTTGAATCCATTAAGGCAGAAAAACATTGGGAATAAAAGGGAAATGCAATGTAATTCTGACCATCGGATCGAAAACTATGGCGGTACCCCGATTATTTATTTTTTGAAGATAGGAATACAAATAGGTGCTCCAACCCATTAACAGAATTCACAGTATTATAAGCCAAATATTCATATTATCGAAACACAATATCACATACCTACTTTGCAGCTCATATGCATCGGGATTAAAAGTAGTTCAAATGTCATATTAATTGGAAATTCATAGAGTTTCAACATGGAAGAATTGGCTGTCACATTGACAGAAGGTATGTTGCGATTGTCATTACCTTATTGAACGAGTATATTGCTACTTCATAATGAAATTTAATTTTAACAAGGGACACCGCAGGATATTTTTTTTATGGCATATAGAGAGGTTCGATTCGTAGTTCGTGATATTCGAAATTTCTAATTGCAATTTTAATTTGTCTACAGAAATGAAAGAAAAGAGCGTTAGTTTTATGGTTGTTATGGTTTCGATTGAGAAGTCTGTTAGTTTTCTGGTCCGCTGCATGTTGCAATTGAAAAAAAGAACAGAAAAATTGTGTTTACGTTATGCACGTGAGCAATTTTGATTTTTCAGTTTATTTTCGCTGAAAAATATGAGTCTAAATCAAATAAACTATTGCTTCTATAGTATTTTCTGTTGAAAAACTATTGTTTTCAGTAAAAGGTACATAATAATTATATGTCGTCAAGTTTCCGAGATTTTTTTATATATCATTACTGATTTTTTTGCTTTAATGCGATATAGCAACCGATTTTTTTTTACGAAGTTACCTTCTATGGTTTCGGAAAAATGGTGAGCGATTTTATATTATTTAATTATTGAATTTTACATCTGCAGATACGTAATATGTAAAAATTTCGGCCTGTCATAACGTTCTTCCTTTGAACGATTATTGATTAAATTCAGTATTTGAATTGATAAAACAAATTGGAGACATTGGTCAACTTTTCAGACTTTTCTTTGGAAATTTAGTAATGATCATAGAAAGATAGCTCTATGACAACGTCATATACAACACTATGAATTCTTTCGACAAACTGTCATGTCTTCTTTGGTGACATCGCAATTGTCAAAATCAATCATCTGTGTAGTCAACTTGTTTTGAAAATAAATATACAGGGTGTTTCCTAAACATGCGGCAAAAATTCAGGGGGTTGTTCCTTGGACTATTCTAAGAATATTTTGTCCTTTGATGATTTTTGAAAAACCTATTTGTTTCGAAGATATAGGGGAAACAAAATTTCAGATAATAACATTTTATTATGAAAAATTACATGAAAATTCAACTCAACCTACAAAAACTGTTGAAAATGACCACCTCTAGCCAGCATACAAGCATCCAATCTTCTCCTCATTGACTGCCGAACCCTTTCAAAAACACCAGGATCATTTCTTATTAAGTTACACCCAGCAATGAAAACCGTGTTTAATCTGTATTCCTTTACCATCTGCACTTATCAATTTTTAGTAAAAAAACTGGCCGTTTTTAGTAATTGGAATGTTGTTGAACAAATTTAAAAATAAATTGTGCCTACTTAGTAAACACAGTGCCGTACGCATTTTTATTTAAACTATTATTAATTTTAAAAATATGAAAAATGTTGTTCGACCTGTATCTTCGAAACAAAGAGGTTTTTCAAAAATCATCCAAGGACAAAACATGCTTAAAATAGTCCAAGGAACAACCCCCTGAATTTTTGCCGCATGTTTAGGAAACACCCTGTATAGCTCTGAAAAAGAGTTTTCAAAATTACTACAAATACTAGTATTGTGTGAAAGTATAATTTGAAAAGTCAAAAAGTGGTTCCAGCTTGTAGGAAAGACAACAAATTTGTTTGTTCGTATATTCGAATCCCTGAAATAGGCATAAAAAAGGCAAGTTGTACAAGTCCAGCCATTTGAGGTTATTAAATATGAAACGAGATATTGAAATGAGTACAAAAAAAGTATTTTAGTTGCCAAAAAATATAATCTCTGAATAATTTACAAAACAAGAACACAATCTCCACAAGAACTATGAACAAATGCCAATTTCCCCAAATTTTGGAGCGTGAAACAAGTTTGAAAAAAGGTTGGGTGTTATAAGCCAGCTATCTGAGGAAAGAAGCCATTAAAAAAAGAGAAAAGTTAATTATTTAATTGTCTTTATTGGCCGAGAAGACTGGTATTTTATATTGATGGAAGTAGTTCCTCAGATTCTGCCCCAGGAAGTTATTTCCGTGTGAGTTGCTTCCATGTTTTCCGACTCAATAAGAAGTCGAATCTTATTAAGGAAGTTTTGGACATTTGAACGAACATCCAGTTTTCGTTTTCACAGAAGGTGTTGTTGCGAGAACGCCAGTCAGAGAACAGGAATCCTTCTCAGGATTTCTGCATGCGCCTTGTGGCCCACAAGACTCGATTTCGGTTAGTTCAGTGCAGTCAGAGTGCGGGTGGTTTGCGTTTTTGCTTCTGGCAGCGACGATCATGTGGCCCGATGTACGAGAGCTCAGATGATTTGCATACTGATAGTCGGCATGTCGCATCAAGATCAGAACAACCTCATAGCGGTTCGTTGAATTTTCATTACTCTTTTCTATCTTTATATCGATGTGCTTTATATTTATTGTCACTTGTAGACTTAGATATTGCTTCTTTTCGAATTTCGAGATTTTTTTCTGCATCTGCACTTACTGTGTTTTTCATTGATGTTTTTTTCTAAACTTTTTACCAGTGATATATTTCATGTGTTCGATGATTTTTGACTGATATATCGAACTTTTTAACTAATTTTTTGATGATAATATTTAACTTTTTGGTACTTTTTTCGAGTTTTTGTGCGAGTTATTCCAACTTAGGAAATATTTCGAATTTACTGAAAGAGCGGGAGAATATATACGATAACTTTGTAATTTGAGTTTGCCACATGAACATATTCGTTAATTTAATTTGAATTGTTTGGGCGAAACTTGGTTTTCCATCGGTTTATTCATGGTAATTATAATACTTTCACCGATCGTTAGCTTTGAATTTTGAATTTGTTACTTTAGCTATTCAGTTAATACGGGTTTTGATGTTTGATATTATTTTATATTCGAATTTATCAGTTGGAATTAATGAAACCTTCGAATAATCTTTCATTGTAATGAGCCGCATTGTTTATTTTGACCTCGTTTCAATTTATTTCCTTTTAATTGGCAATAAATTTTATTTTTCATTGTAACTTTTCAGTAAGTAACTTTTTTTTGTAAGTGTGACTTTTTCGAATTGATGTTAGAACTTGCTCTCTATGTTTTATTAAGTTTTGAAACTTCAATTATCTCAGAGTATTTTGATGAGTTTTCTAAATGTTCTCCATTATTTGAAATATATTATTTGGGAATTTGAAATTATCGGCTAACAGTGTTTGAAATACCGAAACCTTCGCCATTTTGCAACAAATTGTTCATAGTTCTCAAAAGATAATGAATGTCATTCAACTAACTTCATTTGAATGCAAAAGTGGTCATTTCATAGCTATCGTAGGTTCTTCAAAAGAACATTGTAATCGTGTAATACGAATTTTTCAATGTTAATGCACTTTTAACAATTTTTTTTGCAAATATTACAGTTTGAGTACACGAAAAGGATACTTTGAAAACTCAATTTGAATTGATTCAATTTCGAAAATGTTTTCCATTGATTCGATCTTCGTAATTATGAAACTTGGATCGGTTGTCCACTTAGAATTTTGAATGCGTTTTTCTATAAGTCGGTGAAATATTTTATTTGTCAATTAAATCTTATTTCGCGATGGAATATATTTTGGAATATACTTCCATACAATCAATCTACCG
Source organism: Harmonia axyridis (assembly GCF_914767665.1). NCBI lineage: Eukaryota > Metazoa > Arthropoda > Insecta > Coleoptera > Coccinellidae > Harmonia > Harmonia axyridis. The sequence goes on from NC_059508.1 coordinate 9,311,100, forward strand.
AATGAGTGGTCGAAATACTATTGATTATTCCAAGGATATTCAGAGGATTCGACAATATACTATGGTAATTGTTCCAATTGAGATCACATTAAAACCTTTCTCGTACGAGTGATATTGATTGATGTTATTTTCTTTCGATACGATATTTAGAAATTGTCTTCTCTCATTCTTCGGATTTCAGTAGTTTTTAAGTAATATTTTTAATTTCCCGATTGTTTTTCGATATTGGAGATCTGTTTATATTCCTCCTTCCTATAATTTGAGATCTCAAGTTTATAATTGATTGTTAGGAACTTGAAATTGTTGCTTAATGATGAAGAGAGATTTTTTCTAAATTATAAGAAAGCTTTTTGAAAAATTCATGGAGGGTACCGACGCATCCGCCATTTTGCACAAAATTAATTAGCTGACCGAATTTTTCTCTAAGTATCTCAAGTTTTATTTAACGGGTTTAAAAAATTCTCAATGAGTTTTATTACAAAATGGCTGTCCTAAGAATGGAATAATATGTTTTCAATTGAAAATTGTAGCTATTCTCAAACTCTTAAAAAAAATTGGGTAATTGAAAAAATCAAAGAAAGAATCAAGGAAAAAAAATATTTTTCTTATTCTGTGGGAAATCTGTCAATTATTCTGCCTCATCTTGTAGAAAATAAACGTGCGAGAACGGGAGAATATAAACCACCACTGTGCAGTTTGAGTTTCCGATATGAACATATTCGTAAATTTAATTTGAATTGTTTGGGTGAAACTTTGTTCTCTATTGGTTCATTCATGGTGATTATAATACTTTGATCGATCGTTCGCTTTGAATTTGATACTTTAGCCAGTAAATACGTGTTTTGATGTTTAATCTTATTTTATATTCGAATTTATTAATTGGAATGGATTGAAACCTTCGGACAATCTTTCATTCAAATGAGCCGCATTGTTTATTTTGACCATAATTTAGTTTATTTTTTTTAATTGGCAATAAATTTCATATAACTTCTTAGCTAATTCATTCTTTCGAATATTTAGAAGTGTGACATTTTCGAATTGATGTTAGAAATTGCTCCTATGTTTTACTAACATTTTCAACTTTAGTTATCTTCGAGTAATTTGATAAATTTTCTGAATATTCTCCATTATTTGAAAAATATTATTTAGGAATTTGAAATTAACGTTTAACGGTGTTTGGAAATACCGGAGCATTCGCCATTTTGCAACAACTTGTCCATAGTTCTCAAAAGATAATGATTGACATTCAACTAACTTCATTTGAATACAAAAGTGGTTTTTATTTGGTAGCTATCGTAGGTTTTTCAAAAGAACATTGTAATCGTTTACGGATTTCTCAATGTTAATGTACCATTAACAATTTTTTTTGAAAGTTTTACAGTTTGAGTTCACGAAAAGAATTGATTGAACCTTCGGATATCTTCAATTGAATTAAGCAGCATTGTTTAATTTGACCTCGTGTTATTTTTAATTGGAGGTAAATTTGATTTTTCACAGTAATTTTAGTTAGTTTCTTCTTTTAAATATTTAGGAGTTTAACATTTTCGAATCGATGTTAGAAATTGCTCTCTATGTTTTATTAACTTCTCTAACTTCATTTATCTCCAAGTACATTGATGAATTTTCTGAATATTCTTCATTATTTGAAATATATTATTTGAAATTAACATTTAACAGTGTTTGAAAATACCTGCACCTTCACCATTTTGCAACAAATTGTCTCGAAAGATAATGAATGACATTCAACAATCTTTGATTACAAATGTGGTTTTTACTTGATAGCTATCGTAGGTTTTTCGAAAGAAACAATGTATTCGCTTACGAATTTTTGAATGTTAATCTACAATTAAATTTGTTTTTTTTGCAAATTTTACAGTTCGAGTTCACGAAAAGGATAGTTGGAAAACTTGATTTGAATTAATCAGTTTTCCACTTAGAATTTTGAATTCGTTCTTCTAGAGTCTAGACAATATTCTTTTCGACATTCAAATCTTATTTCGATAATATTTTGAAATGAAATGGAAATTCCATACAACCTATTTATCGATTTTTCGAGGATATTCGGTGGATTCTATAATATAATATGATAATTGTTCCAATTGACATCACATAAAGACTTTTTTGTTAGAGTGATATTGATTGATCTTATTTTTATTCGATACGACATTTAGAAAGTATCTTATCTCATTTTTCAGATTTCAGTTTTCTTTGGAAATTTTTTTTATTTTCCGATTGTTTTTGGTTACTAGAAAGCTGTTTATATTCCTCCTCTTTATATTTTGAGATCCCAAGTTGATGATTAATTTCAGGAACTTGAAATTTCTGCTTAATGATGAAGAGTAGCCCTTTTCAAATATTTTTAGGCAGGTACTGGCTCCTTCGCCAATTTGCACAAAACTTATTGGTTGGCCGAATTTTTCTCGAAGCATTTCAAATTTCATTTAACTGGTTTCAACAATTATTCATTAAGGATTATTATTAAATGGCTGTCCTCAAGATGAAATAATGATGTAATTGGAAATTGTAGCTATTCTCAAATCCTCAAAATAAAATCGACTAACTTAAAAAAATTATTTAATGTGAAAGAAAAATATTTCTTTTATTCTATGGAAAATCTGTCAATTATTCTGCCATATCTTATTGCAAAATGTCGTGCGAAAATATATTAGATTCACACAGATTTCATAGTTATATTTTATTATTATTTATTGGTACTCGGAACTCTCTTGTCATGGATTTATCTATTATCTGTCAAATTTGTGATACAGAAAATAGTTCTGCCAATCAACATATTTTAATGCAAAACTCACTTAACGATATTAATGGAAATATTCCATTTATTTAAATAAAAATTAAATGAATAAGGGAAAATAATGTTTTGAATTCATGGAACTACACTCATATAATCAATAACTTTTCAATATTTCTGAGATATGTTTTCAAGGTAATTTTCCCATTATATCCCATTGAAATGTTATTAGTGGAAGAACCGTGGTTCTTGTATTGATTCGATGTTTCCATTACAAAACAATCTTCAGAAATTATCGACAGTCATGATATTTTACTCCCTTAGCTAAGTACATATCAATATTCATCATGTTTCACCGTAAGAGACATTTACTTCAATATAACTTGAAAAGAACCTAATGGGTAATATAATATCGAATAGGTAAATACCCTAAAGTGGTATTTTGTGTTCTATTATTCATTTTATTTGGTAAAACATCTTGAGTATTCTTAATGGTATGTATGAATCATTTATTCGAAATTATTTCTAACAAGGAAAGATCATTTTGGTATATCTAAAAATATACGGAGGTTTATAAAGAGTTAGTTTTTCTCCTGAAATCACCATTCAAAACGAAAAAAAGAAGTGTTGTGGAAATTACAAAGTTGGAGTGAACAAGGTCAGTATTTATATTTTGAAACATTTAACTGCTTTTTTTGAGTTTTCTTTTTTTCCTTGGAATTAATTATTTGAAATATTTAGTTTGACATTAAAAAAGAAAAATGCTACTGACTATGTCGCTGAAAAACACATCACACGTATCAAAAGGCTGTTCAATACGAAAAACCCAAAGTCACAAATTTGATCAGCATCCTCAATAATATCAATCAATGCAACCAATCATTTTACTGATGAGTCGATTCATTTTGACAATTTATTGTCCAAATTGTTTTGTCAGTTTGATGTGAATGCTGCTCTAAAATTATACCACCGCTTTGTAGTCCGTATAATGCTTTCGACAAAAAACAATGATTAGTTCAATTCGCATTTCAATCTAATTCGTTATGATAAAATTAGTCGACTTCAGCTATCCAAAACCAGTTTTTTCGACTTTGAATAGAATGGAGAACTAGTGCATAAAATGAAAAAACAATTACTGTGCTGAAATCAGTATAAAAATACCTTTCAAATGAGGTATCACTCACCCCATCTTCCCTATTCAAAATTTGGGGGTGAGGGTTGTAGTAGCAAGGGTTGAAGCGCTATGCGTCCGTAACCTACATCTTAAGTTGTCCCCCTCGAAACAGAAATCGACCTGTCCGAGCATTTCTATCGAAAAACTTTATTTCGTCTGTAATCTCGTCTGTTTCGTTTTCAAATGGCCACCCTGTATAATAAAACATCATGTGAAATTGGCTGCGAAAAATTGTGACAAAATATAGAAAAAGCTTACTGAAAATTTTCAGACGTTCGCAAAGAATTTGAAATTTTTCGTCTTCATAAATAATTTTGTGGGCGAGCACATTAGCCGAAGTGGCGTGGTGTGGGCCGACGTGATCCTTGCAGGATACAATTATCCTTATTCCTGTATCCGTTCTAACCAAGGAATAGCGTAATGTCACAAATTTATTGCGTGCAAAATTGCCGGAGGCTCGAAGATTGAATCGGCCAAATTGTAGGTATTATATTTTCGAGGCAGCGTTTATCGCACAGACCCAAAAGGAAATGCAATCGCTAAGGGCGAAAATTGAGCATTGCATGCCATTTGATTAGGATTAGACTAATGAAGACTTGCCTGAAACTGTATAATTGAAAGTTATTCAAGAACGATTCTATTATAATTTGGCACCCGTTCAGAAATCGAAGAGACGCTAATAGATTTCGAAGAATATAAAATATTTCAAGTTCTCACTGAACTTTTTTATACTTAAGGTTGAAATGTTTGTTTTATGATTCAAAAATTGAAAATATTGAAAAACTACAATGTAGATTATTATTCAAAGAAATGATGTGAAAACCCAACTAAAAACAGTCATGTGGTGGTGTTCCCTCTTGCGCCCCATTATGAAACCATCCTTTACTTTTCTGATTGGGAATGTCAGACGAACGCTTGGTTTCAGACATTAATAACATTGTAGTTGAAATGGCGTCAAACGCAAATGAAAATATCGTAAACAAGACTTTGGAGTTACTCCAACCTGAAGGCTGATAAGAAGTATAGTCAAGATGTTTTGGACAGGTGAATTGGGCCATAAAATGTTATAAGACGGAATGTATCGTTATGGATCTCTTCAATTTGAATTTGGAACAAATAGAAATTTCTACTTGAAATAACATTTTATAAATTATGTTTATATTATAAAAAAAATTCGAATATGAATTGAAATATATTATGTAGATTTGATGATGCTGAAATTCAATGTATTTTAGCCCCACGTTGGGCGCCAATCGTTATGGATCTCTTCAATTCGAATTTTGAATATTTTTTTAAATAGATCCAAACAAATAGATATTTCTACTTGAAAAAACTCTTTTCTCTCAGTTGGTTTCAGGGAAAGTATTAAATTCATTCTTTCTTTTTTAAAACAACAAACTCATCTACCTCACCTAATTACTTAACTATTAAAAACGAAATTTATACAAACTTTGAAAACACTTATCTGAAAAATGTTCTTTTCCATTTAGTCCTGTTCTATAATATTTTCTTTCAGAATGAAACACCTTTTCCGTACTACTTGAATTCAAATTCCATAGTCTTTCAAAATTCAGCTCCAAATTCCAATTCCAAACTTTCAATTCTATCGAAATTAAATTCAACTTGTCTCAAAAAAATCTCCAAACTTATCACAATTTTCTGCTTCACATATCCCCCCAATTTTTGTTTGGCTATCGTTAATTTTCGAATTTCATTTCTGCTTTTGATGCTCCAATTTGATCTATGACACTGTCACACAATTGTGAATTTTCTTTTTCTTACTTAACTACCTATCTTATATAACAGACTCATCACCTTCTTTTTCTGAATTTGAATATTATGTATAAAACCAAATGTTCATCTATGAAACCAACTGCAATATTCGAATTGTTTTCAATTATACTTGAAATTTGATGACTATAAGTTTTTGTTTGAGAAATCCCTAACAGTTTTTATATTCTACTCTCTTTATCTTAATCTCGATCTGAAAATTGATCAAAGAATTTGTGGCAACTATTGGTACCTAATCATTTTATGAAATACGTTGGACCCTTTCACCATTTCAATGACCAAAACGTTGCGACTATAATATTACTAAGTAACATAGTAACCCGAACACCTACTAAGAATTATTTTCTTTGAATAATTCTTTTATACAATATTGTCATCACAAAACAACAAAAATTTTCGGATTTTTATCTGGATTTTTTCGATAAACGATAGCTAATTAATTAAATTTGAAAAAACAGTATAGTCAGGATTGTCATTGATCGTGTGTATCATCAATAAACGTTGTGTGCAAGTGTTAAAGAGGCTCAGAGTGCGAAGAAATCCAAATTATCGCTAATTAACAAGAGTATTGTTGGACTAATTTGAGCATGCCAGAATTAATTTGCTGCCATGGCCACCACGGTCTCCAGATTTGTACCCAATTGAATACGTGTGGCACATGATTGGTAGCAGACGCAAAAATTTACTGCAGCCAGCTCAAACTTTGGCTGTGCTCCGACACAAGATTCAGGTGGCCTCGAATAAGATATCCCAGGAGGATATTATTCACTCAACCTGAGATATCCTGTGAATAAAGATTATATGCCAAGGCTTATTAATTGATGTAAAAGACACCATGGCACATTGACATATTATTAAGCATAAATTGTCTGAACTTCTTCTATTCGCAAGATATTTGAAATTTTGATAATTTGTTCAATACGACCCTCTTAACATTTGTGCAAATTATTACTGACATGAAGCCATTTTAAACGGGTGTTGGGTTTTTATGTCACTTAGTATATGCATATATAAATATAATAAAGTGCGGTAACTCAACTACTAACACTTCACTCAATAAGTCCATAATATCTACTACAAAGCTCCTCTAAATTTTCTGTGAAAAGATTCGTCTTGGATTTGGAAATAGCCTTCAACTACACATATCGTGTAGTTTTTAGATATTCTTCGAAACAACTGCTGAATTCGGGTGAATAGAGTCTGAATAACACTCATCAAGATATTTTCTCCATAAAAAACAGTGCCATCTGAGCGTTAGGTCCAAGACTTATTGAGTGACGTGGTAAGTAGGTTTATTCAAATGTTGACATTCTGAATGAAATATACTACTCTATGTTTTACCCAATTCGAATCGGTGTCGTAGTTCTTCTTGAAGAAGTCGATTAAGATATTTGGCTTTCAATTTATTCATTGGTCTTCTGGTTATGATGACAGCATGCTTTGAAGGCCAATGAATTTGGAAAACTGTGGATTGAAATCGACTATCAAAATTTATTATTCTTCTCGGTCATCATTCCATTTCTGAATGTGATCTTTTCACCCTTTTGACCGGAAACGCTTAGCCTTTCCCAAAATTGTGAACCATGTAGTCAGTTTGATGCCTGCCCCCCTCTCCAAGTTAATCTATGTCTCTTTTACCCCTCTTGCTTGTTAAATGCCCCCACTAACTTACTCTGAGTGTTTTCTCTATATGTTTACAGATGAACCATCGCCTTTTGCATTTCTACTCGTTCATTGTTGTTTTTTCCATTATTGCTTGTTCCTTAGTTTTTCAGCATTTATAAATTTACTCTAGGTTGTTATTGAGTTAACAAAGCAGAACGAGGATGATAACTTCAGGGAAAAACTGCTTAAATATTGGAGAACATGGTGCATCTTTGTACGTTCTGATCGCACTCATTACTACATGGTAAAAATGTTAACAAGTAAAAATAAAGATAAGGTAGGTTCTATGTGTTGTATAGATTTCATTGTGAGGATGTGATCAAAAACGTGACCAACTGGGATACTTTCAATTCGAAAATTCACACGATTCACATTGATATCATTTTTGAAAATGCATGATTGTCGTCTTAGATGGTTTATTCATATATAATGGATTGCGCAAGTCCAAAACATAAAAATTTGGTTTTTATGAATTGAATTGATACTGTAATTAATATCAATTTACTATGAATTTTCATTGTTTATTATGTCTCTGATCATCAGATACACATCTTATACTTATGACTAGTTGCTACAGATATATAGAATGTCTATAAACAGATGTGGAAGTTTATGGAATTCGACTTTTTTCGGCAAAATTTAGGAACGGTTTTTAAATATTTTCAAGCTTTGAAAAGATCGGTATTTTGACATTTTTAGACTTCAAGAAAAGTTATTTTTTTCAAGAATATGAAATTAATGATCAATGTTATTCTAATTACCTGTTTTATTAACAAGGTGGCCTACATTGAACAGTTTATCCCAATATTTCCATAAGTATGATATTTTCTGGAAAGATCATACTTACAGAAATATGAGACTGGACTGTTTTACGTATAGAATGATCTAAAATTGGAGGAACAAGGGAAAATGAGAGAGTCCTTGGACAATTTTAAGAAATAGAGATTTCAAAAACATGGGTGTGCAAAGTCTTTGTTTTCGAGATACAGGGTGTTTCTTGTAGTCTTTCAGATGATTATATCTGGAAATATTTTCGATGTAATGGACTGTATAAGCACTCCTAGCACTTTCTTGGTTTCCAACGCTATGGAACAGAAAGGTCACTAGTTTTCTTGTTCAAATAAACTTGACTTCAACTTGAAACATGGACTTTTCCTCTGGCACTTTCTTGGTTTCCAATGATGTCTTCTTTAAAACAGGAACAGAAAGGTCACCAGTCTTTCGATGTAACGATTTCACACTAACCAGAATGCGGTACACGTAGAACCATGGAAATATTTTCGATATAATGGACTGTATAGAATAATAAGTCAGTTTATTGAATCTTTATTGATCTTCGCTACAAATTGGGCAAATAAGTAACAAAACTTGTAATTCATTTATTCATCACAGTTTACTAACTGGATCGTGGGTTATCAGAGAATTGTTTGAAATATTTTAATCGAAATCGGTAGCAGATAACACAAAAAAGAGAACAAGAAAACAAAAAGTGTAGTTCTGGACCAAAGTTTGTTTTTAAATTTTTTCAAACTAAACTACCAGTAGCCCACCAGAAAAAGTTCTGAATGAAAGAAGCGCCCACACAGCATGAAGAATTATTTGTCAAATACATATTCATGAAATAACTGTAGGTAAGGTTTGAAATATTTCATAAATCTATAGTGAAAATTTATATGAAATGATTTCATGGAAAATTCTACTCACGGTGAATATCTGTCAAATCTTTGGAAAATATTTTAATGAAATCTTTCTGGAAAATATTATGAAATGGTGTACTGCGATATTTTATATTGTGTGGGCAGACACCGTTCCAGAAAAATATCACCCTGTATATTTGCATTCAAAATTATCATATCACACGATGAAAACTTTATATTGGAATATTTGAGCCAAATTTAAGTTAAATATCTCTGTGAACGGAAGGTGCTATAAAAAAAATTATCATCTTGTATTTTGAATAAAGAGCGTTCGCGAGCCAATGTTTGAAGGACTTTTTTCTTAAAATGATCCGAGGAATCAGTTATTTTAGTTTGTACCTCCAATTTAGGAAAAACCTGTATATTAATGAAACGATTGTTGTGAGAATATTCATAATTAATATATTATTATTCAAAATTAATAATTTTATTCGCTATGCTGAAACAAATTCAGAATGTAACCCAGTGTAGAATGCCGGATATCCTTTCAAAATTGATAACCGATATTTCATAACCCATTCTTTCCTGATTCGCTCACAGAATCGAGATTGAAATCACAGAGGCTACCATCACCAATTCCCCATATATATCTAGGAAAATACTTCTCGAAGCTATTTCCGAGGACACTTTCCGAATCTCGTCGTCTGGGATAGTTCTGGACTGGTTCTGTCCCCTTATTCCAAATTGAGAAGCCCGAAGATCTGACTGAAAATCGATGCCAGTGCAGAGTGACGAAATGTGTAATCTAGTTCTGTATAAACATCGCTTCAACGGGAACAGAAAAATGTTAAATCCTTTTCTGGTCCTTCGATGCGGATATGTCTCTTGAAAGAATCGGAATACCGCGAGTTCTCCTACGTTAAATCTTAGATTGGTCGGATATTATAACAGGAAATAACTTCATAATTGCATCAGCTTGGAAACACTTCCAATCGAACGCGAGATATACTAGTTCGCTTGGATCTCGATGGAAAAAAAATGACCCAACAGGCGACCGCATAATTTCGATTCAGGAAACTACACCGACTTAACGTGTTTCGAACATGTTATAATTAAATGCCACCTCTAGTCCTCATCCTTCAATGTCAGTTTAAATTATGTCATGATTGTATCCGGCTACCGCAGGACTATATAGATTTTAATACAAGTCTATAACAAAACAGGAGTAAAATGGATAATAATTGCAACAACCTGAATACACTCCTATGGCTCCTCCTCTTTCAGAATAGTAGCCAATTGAATATATTATAGTATCACGTAAACTTTAAAGAGAGATATTCAGAGTGGCCACTTTTTTAATGGTATTGTATTGGTAACTTTAAAACCATAAGAGTTAGAAGGTCGGTCAAATGGAGAAAAAGTTGCATGCATAGAAGCATTATCAAGCAGTTCAAACAAATCGAGATTATCAGGGCCGGTTATTGAGATATCATGAGAAAATTGAATATTGTCATTTTGATTTTTCTTTCTTTCCCACTTTATTTTGAATATTATCAAAAAATAATACAGGTATTTTTTGTTCGACAGTAAATTATCCTCAATTTGACGTAATCAGATTTCGTATCCAACGTTTCGTGCTCTCTGGGCCACCCTCAACCTCATTTTTTTCAATACGGACCTGTATATTTTATGACACTTTTCGAAATAACTTTTAACGCTGAATTCGACGATATATCTATGTCTCTTTTACCCCTCTTGCTTGTTAAATGCCCCCACTAACTTACTCTGAGTGTTTTCTCTATATGTTTACAGATGAACCATCGCCTTTTGCATTTCTACTCGTTCATTGTTGTTTTTTCCATTATTGCTTGTTCCTTAGTTTTTCAGCATTTATAAATTTACTCTAGGTTGTTATTGAGTTAACAAAGCAGAAAGAGGATGATAACTTCAGGGAAAAACTGCATATTTTATGACACTTTTCGAAATAACTTTTAACGTTGAATTCAACGATATATCATACAACGTCATTCAAAGTTGATTTTCAGGTGATTTGACTCTCTATATTCTCCACCTGTAATATACTAGCCAAGAAAATTATCAACTATGATGACGTGATCGTAGAATCCTTCGTCGGTGTTTGAATAAATAAAATAAAATGATCATTTAATTAATATCCTCACGGACCACACTGGTTTATGCCAATCATAAGAAAGACAGTGATAGATGTGTGTAGCTGCTGCCAATGAAAGTAACCAAATCGGCACCAGGCGGAACGTGGACTATTTCAGCCAATAGAATCAACCAAATCGACACATTTTGATTAAAAAGACGATCTGCTATTGATAATTACCGGGATTTATTTGAAAGTTAGGCAATACATTCCTTGGCTTCAATTAATTATGTATAAAATTAACAATTGTCACTTTTACTTTATGCTGCTAGGAGCATTTACATTTACAGCAGACGGCTATTACAGGTTTTCTATTTTTTTTGCCTCTATAGACCATAATGACAAGTCTGTCTCATAGAAGTTATTATATAATCAGTTTTAATTTAGAAAATCTTTCAGCGCAGCGGTTGCAGTTATAACCAGAATGGTCAAAATTAGAAAACATGCAGTTTTAATCTCCGGAAAACTGGATGCAACGCTATTGAATTTCATGAGTACTAATTCCATAAGTTCCTTGATGGAATTTGTTTTCCGCATTTCAGATTTCAAGCATGTTTTCAAAGCAATTAGTTGTTCATACCGATCTACTGAAATGCCGTTACTGTATTTAGCAGACAGTTTTACCGGCTGTTTTTTTTTTTGTTATTTCGTTTGAAAAACATCTCCGATTGCAATACTCCGAATTACGTATCGCTCAGGTCGGAGGATCTGAAATCTAATACACAAGGACTTTGAAGTACGATTCCGGGTTTGACATACTTTCATCTTCTGATAGCTCATTGAAAAAAAGTTTTATTATTGAATGATTGTTCCCTATAGCTGATGAGGAATCGATACTTGAAACCATTCAGTAGGACACATTTCTTCAAGGGTGATTAAATATTTTTGAACTCAATAGTTATCAGCGTTTTATACTATTGCTGAAAAAAGTATATATTTTTTCATTTTTTGTAACCCTTCACATACACCCGACTTAAACTGGCGTCTGCACTTTTGCGCCAGCCTAACCAGAGAAAAATTTTTTTTCTGGTTGTCGTATTTTTTTATAAATGATTTGAATTATTAAGTTGATGTCATGATATGTCAATCGGTAGTCTACCTCTTGAGAATTTATTCGCTTCTCGGGAGCGGATCGAGCGATGTGCGTATGCGACTTTTACAAAACTTGTAATTCTGCGACTATAGCGCGAATAAATTTCTCTTAAATTTGAGGAGTGCCTCATTGCATTAATACAAGAACAGAATGAATCTTCACTTCTAATTGTTGGCCTGGAGATTCACCGCATAATCTCTCCACTTTCTCGAATTCATCGGTTTGGCAAAGGATGCAATAAATTGTCCAACATAAAGCGTTATTTTTTTTACGAGGCCCTCTACTAACAGGAGATGTCATGTTTAGAACCTACGATGATATATTTGGAGGGTCAGGGCGTTCTGTTTAATCTCTGTTTCCAGACGTTTGGACTGTGGAAATTCGTTTTTTTGCCCATTGAGTCCATAAATGGAATAGCTATACAGTGCGTTTCATTAATCATTCTCTCCATGAGCGATGTATTTTTTCCAATCTGTTTCATTTGAGGAATGAACATGGTTGTGCCTCCTTTTATCTTTTGAAACGATAGAGTTAAAAATTTTATATTAATCGTACTGAATTTTTTTCTTGTTGAACTATTTCGTTTTTGAATATTTTAGGATGTTTATTTATTTAATATTAACATTAATAATGATGATGAGGAGCAAAGTATTGTATATTCTGTGACCTTAATTTCGTTAATGCTTACATTTCTTCTGAAGTTTGCGTGAATATGGTCGTTTGAAAAAATTTTCTCCTGATAAGTTTAGGATTAGTTATTGGATCGAGGTGAAAGTTAGCATTTATACAGGGTGTCCCTGGAAGAATGCGACAAACGAATACCATAAATTAAGGTCATCATGGAGGACCCGTATCGAGATGTTTCAATCGCCTGAGTGCCTTCATTGGGGATATACAGGGTGATGTTCATCTTATGAGTGAAATTTCACTGTTGAATAACTCTTTAACTAATTGATAGAATAATTTCAAATTTTGAAGTTTTGTCGCCCTTTCCTATCGCCTTCCTTCAATATTTATGAATTCGAGTAAATCAGATCCGGACTAGGAAAATTTCAGACTTTTCCTATTTTTGTGAATATTGGCTCACCCTGTACGTGAACATTATGATTTTTTTCCGTTTTTGGAACCACAAAGAATCAATTCATTATAAAAATTCTAAATCTTTGCTTGGCACGGTCATACAGCATGATCAATAAACATTCTCTCATGGGTGAAATATTTTAGTTCAATAACTCTTCAAGAAATCCACCGAATAATTTCAATTTTTCAAGTTTTGTCGGCCTTTACTATCGCCTTCCTTCGAAATTTCTGAAATCGAGTAAATCAGATCCGGACTAGGAAAATTTAAGACCTTTTTCATTTTCTTGAATATTGAATCACCCTATATGTTGATATTATGGTTTTTTTCATTTTCGTAACCACAAAGAATTAATTCATAATACAAATTTTAAATCTCTGCTTGGCGCCATTATTCAGGGTGATCAATAAACATTTCCTCATGAAAGAAATTTTATAGTTCAAGATATCTTGAATTTATCGGTAGAATTATTTCGAAAATTCAAATTGTTTCACCCTCCACGAATGTCTCACCTGAATTTTCCTCAAATTATTTGAGAAAACTTTTAATCAACAAACTTGATGAAGAATAGAACAAAAACAGCAAATAAATTGAAAATATTTGATCTTGAAAACAATCAAAAATAATCAAATTAATCAAAAATAAAATATTTTCAGTTCAGCAGATATTATTCAAAATGACATTCCTCCATCTTAATACATTTTTGAGCACGTTGATATGATATAGTTGTTTCACAGATTTCGCCATTTTATTCGGTTGAATCGGTTGTACTTCTTTCATGAGGGAATGTTTATGGGTCACCCTGTATGACGGTAGCAAGCTGAGTTTTAGAATGTTGATTATGAATTAATTCGTTGTGGTTACGAAAACGAAAAAATTATGATATTGACGTACAGAGTGATCCAATATTCACGAACATAGAAAAAGTCTGAAATTTTGTTAGTCCGGATCTGATTTATTCGATTCAAGAAATATTGAAGGAAGGCGATAGTAAAGGTCGACAAAACTTCAAAAATTGAAATTATATTTCACTCATAAGGGAATGTTTATTCATCACCCTGTATGACCATGCCAAGAAGAGATTTAGAATTTTTATAATGAATTGATTCTTTGTGGTTCCGAAAACGGAAAAAAATCATGATGTTCACGTACAGGGCAATCCAATATTCACGAAAATAGGAAGAGTCTGAAATTTTCTTAGTCCGGATCTGATTTACCCGAATTTAGAAATATTGAAGGAAGGCGATAGGAAAGGGTGACAAAACTTCAAAATTTGAAATTATTCGATCGATTAGCAGTGAAATTTCACTCATAAGATGAACATCACCCTGTATATCCCCAACGAAGGCACTCAGGCGATTGAAACATCTTGATACGGGTCCTCCATGATGACCTTAATTTATGGTATTCGTTTGTCGCTTTCTTCCCGGGACACCCTGTATGTGAAATTACATTTACAAGCGACTTGTGAAATCATATGTTGTTCGTGAACCAGAAAAAAAACATGAAGAATATCAAAAAAATAATACTCAACCGAGTTGAATTGAAACATGTTAAAAAGTTGTACAAAATGGTGAAAAAGAGAAAATAAAAGCTCATAGAACTTTTCTTGTTGGGAATTAGTTGAGAATCGTCTTCTAGCCCATTAGCAGGACGAATATTTGGCAAGTTCATTTCTGATGAAGTTGGAGTTGATCCCATTTCCAGGCGAATTCTATCAAATTCTAAACCATTCTTTCATCGATACTTCTGACTAACCCATGTTCATTTCGATTGGCGTTTTAAGGAATTCGTACAGTGTGTTCTCCGACAATGATGTGAAAATAAACCGGATTTAGGAATGAATTTTGATTCGATGAATGAGCTTTGTAAAGCTGATCTGGAAGCTGGTAGAAGGTTATTAAAAATTGAATAGAGTTGTAATTGAGCCCGTTTCCTCATTCTGCCAGTCCTGTAGCAAATACGAATATGCCGCTTTCATTTGGATGAATTCAAGCCTAAAGCTCGTGCGATGTGAGCGGTGTGGCACATGCATATGGATTTAATATGTCCTAATATCGTTAAAAATGAGATTTTCGAATCTATTTCACTACTATCTATACTACTACTACCACCTTGTATTGTATTTGAGAACGTTTGAAAGAAGAATTTTGAAAAGAATGGCTTTTGAGAAATATCATAACAAGTTTTGAACATGTTTAGTAACAGATCGATAATGTTGCTCCTCAGATGAACAATAAGCTCTTTGTATTCGATGGGAATATCAAAAGTTGTTTGAAAAATTCATGTTAACAGCATCTTAAAGACGTCATCATCGTAAGTTCTAAAACTGTATAGATTCAACGAAAAACGCTAAACGCCATTTTCTCTCAATAGTTTAATTTTTATGATTGGACGCCTATTACTTGTTATCATCTTCGTCTTATTTTGACGAAGAAGTGTAGTGATAGCAGAACAAGAAGATTCCGCCTGCAGGAAAAACCCACCAAACGAGAGCCCTCAGGTGCAGTGTGGCAGAAGATCCTGCGGTGAGTTTTCTAGTATACTTTTCTTTATTTTTAAACAGTTCATTTTTTATCGCCACTTAAGAGTTACCGCAACAACTACACTTTACCAACTAAATATCAAACAGAAGTTTAAGATACATTTTCGCCAAAAATACTTGTCCGATTTTCTTCTTGAATGTCAGCTTATTCCCTCCTGAACGTTAGTGTGTGAACTGTAGCGCATAAAAACCTCTATTTTACAAATAATCGGTGTCGCAGTTACAGCCTGTTTTTCTCATAAAATTTGAAACACTCTTTAGAGTGTTATATTTATATTATCAAGTTGGAATTGAACTTACACTTTAGCCTCGTCGTTTTTCAACATTTTCATTTTTGATTCATTTCATTATCTTTCCTCTTACTCGAGAAACACCATTTTAAAGCATGACATGATTTTATTGAATTTAATTAACATTATCAGACATCTAGACTTAGTAGCAAGCTTTGGAAAAACAAAGAGTACGAGTTATTGTCAAATGCAAAAGATTAGTGTCAGTGTAGAATTTTTTGAAAATTCCTTTATCAACGAATATGCAACGAGAAAGACAAAATCTTACACGTGAAGAATGTGCTCAAGAGTATTATTGTTTGAGGAAGGTTACCGAAAAATTGGTAGAATATTTCATGTTAGTAACACAACCATTTCATTTCTTTGACTGGTTGCACGGAATTTGTGACCATTAATGGAAAACTTACGACTAGGGATTCACGGCTTGGCTTGATATTCAAGCTACTTGGTTTGAGCTTGACTTGAAATCAACTCAAGTTCAAGTCAAGTAGTAGTTTTTCAATGTCAAGTTCTTAATGGATAAAAACTTGACATGACATTTAAAAACTACTATTTGACTTGAACTTGAGTTGATTTCAAGTCAAGCTCAAGCCAAGTTGCTTGAATATGAAGGCAAGTGACAGAATTATCTAGAGCAAGTCGATATCGTTATCGGTTTCAATATTATGCTTTAATTTGAAGAAATCTGCGGCTGAGGCTCACAGAATGCTCTCAAATACCTATGGCGAGGCCGATTTTAGTGGGAGAACGTGCCGAGTGTGGTTTCAACGCTTCAAGAATGGCGATTTTGAAGTCGAAGACCAGCATGGCGGTGGAAGAGAGAACGAAAATTTGCAGGATCATTAGAAGTGTCGCAATATGCTATTTCAAAACGCCTCAAAGTCATGGGAATGATTCAGAAATAAGGAAATTGGGTATTGTATGGGTTGAAGCCGAGAAATGTTAAACGGCGTTTGTTTCCTTGTGAAAAGCTGCTGGCAAGGACATACGTAAGGGATTTCTGCATCGCATTGTGACTGGAGAGGAAAAATGGGTTTATGACGATAATCCTAAGCACAGAAAATCATGGGGGTATCCTACCCCACCCGCCGTATTCTTCAGACGTTGGTCCCTTCAGACTATCACTTGTTTCGATCAATGGCACCCGGCTTAGCTGACCAACAGATGAAGTAAAAATTGGAACGATTCTTGGATCATTTTTTCACTATGCCCGAAAGATGGGAGAAAGTAGTGACCAGCGATTTTCAATACTTTGAATCATAAATGTATAACCAGTTTTTTTGCAATACACCCTCGAATTTCGGAAAAAAATGGCGGAAGCAAAGTTGTACATCTATTTAAATATGTTATAAAAGTGATCAATTAGGCCATCATATAAGTTAGCAAGCCCCCATGTTCACACATTACACATTGAAATCATCAGGTATCATCAGGTATTGGTTGAACTATGGCCCATTTCAATTTAATAATGGGCCATCTCTGTACAAATTACTCTGCAACACTTCCCATCGACAAAATCCTAGCATTATCGATATGCCATTTTACATATGGGATTACGTATAGGAATTAATTCCAGAACTGTTTGATTTGCGCCTTCCGGCAAATGAAGTAACAAAGCTGTTCAATGTTATTTCAGAGAATGCATTTTGTGACATGGAAATAAATAGAATGCTGTGTTCACTGAGTACGTTATTTGCGCAACAGAAAAATTCAATCGGAATATGATTAGTTACAGCAATAGACTCACAATGAAAAAGTGAAAAGTTGAAGTTTACAACCAACTATGTAGCATTTTCAATGGTTTTGATTATGAAATTTCATTGACCAATGTACAATTTGCGATAAATGAGTATAAAACTCCGGGTGAGAATATATTTCATTCATAATGTTAGTTGGAATTGAGGGAAACAGTTCCAGAAGAATGAATTGAGAATAGTTTTTGCGAAAAGAATATAACCTGCATTTTACATATGCCTACAACTTTGTTTCCGCGTTTTCTTCTTAAATTCGAGGTTTATTGTAAAGAACTGGTTATACATTTATGTAGGCTTGGTTAATCGATCGTCTAGAGGTATGATTCGATTACCTGGCCTTTCGTCTTTTTCTCCGTGACTTTGTTGGATTTGTAATAATGAAACTCTTTTGAATTATTTACATCTATTTACAAAGCCACAATTATACAGTGAAAACTCAGTATTGAGAAGATCCCAATAACGTCCTAATAACAAGTTTCTTACTACTATACGGTATACGAATACGGTACTGAATTTCGTCTTTAACTCTCGTTTAATTGATTACTCGAAACGTCTTCGTCGTACTTCAAGTTCTCGGTCGTCTCGTTTTTAACTTGTTCGCGACTCGTCTTAATCTAGTCCGCGAACCGTCTTTTCGTCTTACGTCTTAAGTTGACCGACCGAACTTGTCTCGTCTTTGATTTGAGTTAAACTGTACCGTCTGTACCCGTCTTCGGTTTAATCTTAACTGTGCTCTCTACCGATTGGAACTACCCTGTCTCGCTTTGACCACACCCTTAGGGGAAGGTACCATCCATCTCCTAGTCCAATGAAATCTTTTGCCGTACCGCTCCCAAAGATCTTCGCGGATTCCTGGGAATCGAATATTCTAGAAGGACTAGAGCCTGAGAAAACATATGAAACCCATCTGGCATAATCGTCTTGTTCTGAAACTTTTCCCAACCCCATAAATTTCATAAGTTTTACAATCGACATATGACATTCTTCGACATCCCGAAGAATAGAACATCCTTTTTACATTATGTACAATTTGTTCCCTGTAAATCTATTGAAACTGTCATGCCCTCGACATTAAAAGAAACTAATAGGTCTCCAAGCTTCCGGTTGACTATCGCCTTTATTTACAGGGAAACAATAAACTGGATCCTACATTTATGATTCAAAGTATGATCCATCGCTGGCCACTACTTTCTCCCATCTTTCAGGCAACTTATGAATGGCGCGTTGAATGAACTGGTCATCTTTTGAAGCGTTCCACGAATCGATCTAATTTTTAACTTCTTCATAAGACCGGAAGTGCTGGTCAGCCAGGCCGTGTGTCATTGATCGAAACAAGTGATAGTCCGAGGTAGCAACGTCTGGAGATTATAGCGGATGGGGTAGGATTTCCCATTTCAACGTTTTCAAGTATGTCTTGACCACTTTGGCAACATAGGGTCGAGCATTGTCATATTGTAAAATAACTTCATCATGTCTCTCGATGAAATGCGGTTGTTTGTCTTTCAATACTCAGCTCGAACGCATTAATTGCGTTCGATAACGATCGCCTGTGATTGTTTCAGTCAGTTTTAAAAACTACGCCGAACTGGCCCACTAAATACTTAGTATGAGTATGAATATTCGGTTTGGACGTCGACGTGGAAGCATGGCCGAGATCAAGGTCTGTAGATTACACTGGTTATCTCGTAGCTTGGGTTGAAGAGTGGGGTAACGCGTCATCCGGTGTCTGTCAAGGTCTATAGAGTATCTGTATCGCCATTGGCCATCATTGACAGACATTTTATCGTAGCTATTTTATGAATGAAGATATTGAAGACTATTTAGGATATGCTACAAACGTTATACGCGATCAAACTAATAAGGAAATCCGTGAAAACCCACGATTTCATTACAATCAAATGTTATTTATTTGAATGTGTAAACCGAGTGACGTCACGAATGGTTGACGCTGATTGGTTGAAAGTTACGAGACAACCTGTCTAAATCTATAGACCTTGGGCCGAGGTATCCCTATGATTTTCTGCGCTTGGGATTATCGTAATGAACCCATTTTTCGTCTTCAGTCACAATGCGATTCCGAAGTTCCTTCCGTCTTTGCCTTGCAAGCAGCTGTTCACAAGCAAACAAACGCCGTACAACATCTTTCGGCTTCAACTCGTACGGCACTCAATTTACTTGTTTCTGAATCATTCTCATGAATCACTACCAATGATCCTGCCAATTCTTGTTGCGTTTGACACGAGTCTTGATCGAGTAATGTCCCCAATTCTGCATCTTCTCTCTTCCACCACTATGCTGGTCTTAGACGTCAAAATCGCCGTTCTTGAAGCGTTGAAACCACTCTCGGCACTTTCTTTCACTAATAGCGGCCTCATCATAGGTATTTGAGATCATTCGATGGGCCTCAGCCGCATATTTATTCATATTTAAGGAGAAAATTGAAACTTCTCGCAAATGACGAGAATTTTCCTCGTAAGCTGACATGTTTAATCGAGAATAACTTCATGATGCAGACACAAATCGACTAATATTTCGATGGCTTTATGTTTACAAATACCTGAGTTTATTGTATGACATATGCGATCTATTCATTTCGACTACCACTCACCGCTACAGACATCTATTGCAAAACGGCAGAAGCAAAGTTGTACACCTAATTGTATCCGGAAGTTTATTCCAAATCGATAGAAATGGTTAAATGCATGAATTCGTTATTAATAGGACTACCAGTTGTTAGAATCGTCATATCATTCGTTTAACAGACCTTAAAAGCTATGTGGTTAAATGTGATTCCAATTAAAAACAAATCATTCCACAAAAGCAATACGAAATCAAATCATGACATTGCAAACATGTAACTGTATGATTAAACATACACTTTAATTGGAAATTTAAAACATATAACCTCAGACTGAAAGCACGCCATTGATTATTTCAATAATGAGTTTATTTTTTTTTCTTTGTGGGTTATAGTTGGTTAAACAATCATGAATACAGTCCCAATACAGAAATATCAAATTTTCTGGTTTCGGGGGACTGTCCAACCATTCGTTGTTGGGTAAAAAATCAACAATAACAAAGCCTAGACAAAACACAGGAAATAACTTTGAAAATATTCGGATGTAATGACATCAACAAAAGTATATGAATACGTAGCGGGGTCTGCTCATATCCTCCATATTTTACGTTAAGTTATGAGTTCAAGTAGATAACTTTATATGTACAATTTCGTTGAAGAGATGGCACTGTAAACCTTCCAGCTGAACGGCAAATTGAATTGGAAATATGAAAATTTGTTGAAGTATCTTTGAACATCATTTTGGACAGATACAAACGCGGTATGTGGTATCTAAATATGCACGAGTTGAATATAACGATATGTATACATCTGTAGAAATTGATTCCTCATTCGTTATTCGTCTTCAGTCTTTCTATCGAATAATACAGATTCACCGGGAGGACTTATTAGACGTTAATCGAAAACTTATCATAGTTTTGAGCTGAAAATTTGCATTTTGAGGTTTGAAACAATGATCTTGCTCTCTAAAATATTTTAAGATCTCTACAACTTCCGGTTATATACCAGAAACAGACCTTATTTCAAATGGCACACCCAGTATATTATTGCATCATAAGGTATTTCTTTTTATGAAAATTTCTGCAATATTCCATACCTTGGGTAAAATGAGTTAATGGGATTCTTATGAAAAAAATGGTGGTGATGAGGACATTTTTTTTTATATTTCGGCAGAAAAAGCTTTCTTCGAAAAAATAATGGATCACCACAATTTTTTTCATGAGAATACCATTAACTCATGAACCGTTGCGTTTTCACCCAAGGTATGGCATATTGCCGAAATTGTCATAAAAAAAAACTATCTAATGATGCAATAATGTACTGGGTGTGTCATTTGAAATGAGGAAGTGGTCTGTTTCCGGTATAACCAGAAGTTGAAGTGATCTTAAAATATTTTGGACAGCAAGATCATTGTTTCAAACCTCAATAAGCAAATTTTCAGCTCAAAATTATGATAAGTTCTCCTTAAACGTCTAATAGACCATTCCGGTGAATCACCCTGTACAACTCGATAATTAGGTCAGCAATGTGTACAATTAATAATCTCTGAATGTCTTTTGCAGTTATTAGAAACTAGTTTTGGGGAAAAAATAGATAAAATATCTAAGTATTGAATTGTTTCATATTTATTTTCAAGAAATACCGTCTCAACAATAGCAAACAAGGTATAAAATCATCCAAAATAAAAATTAACGAAACTGCAATTTAGGAACACAGCTGATCCATGGAATAAGATGATTAACATGAAAACTAATTTAATTTCGGGATTTTTGTATTTATTTATAGAATTTGACGATACAATACTATTTTGAGGATGGCCAAAATTTGAAAAGGTGCAAAAATTAGACGATATTGCTTCATTCGATTTCAGAAGATGAGACAAGAATCTCTAATTCAAAACTTACACAGAATTTATGGTGTGGGTTCTCATTCTCTTAACTTGATCATTTATCAGCATTGGCATTACAAGATTTCTTGTGCGAAAGTAAACAAGATTGGGACTCCGAGGCATTAAACTATGTAAACAAGTTTGAAGCACTTGGCTTGATAATGTTTGAACATCTTTCAAAAGAGGAATTTCAATTGTGCGAAGCCTAATCTGCAGTTCGTGATACAATGAAGATTTCCAAAGTAGGGACTATATGAAATCCTGGATATACACTTTACTCTCATCATGAATTCATGGGATGTTAAGGGGTTTCTTGGAAAAAATCTAGACACAGGATTGATTTTTTCTTTAATTCCCGGGAACTGTATATTTTGATGATAACAAGCCTATTGAAAAGTCCCCTGTCTATCATAGTAAAACATATTTTTTTGTCAAAATTCGATTTTATTATTCAACATAGTTGCTTTCGAGGGCGATACAGCGATTATAGCGATCTTCCAACTTTTCGATACCATTTTTGTAGTACGATTTGTCTTTCGCTTCAAAATAGGCCTCAGTTTCGGCGATTACTTCTTCATTGGCGCTTAATTTCTTTCCAGTGAGCATTCTTTTGAGGTCTGAGAACAGGAAAAAGTCGCTGGTGGCCAGATCTGGCGAATACGGTGAATGCAGAAGCTATTCGAAGCCCAATTAATGCTATTTTGACATTGTTTTCATTGATTTGTGATACGGCGCGTTGTCTTGAAGAAACAGTCCCTTTTTTCGTCTGAGGTCGTTTTAAACGATTTCATACTTTAAACGATCCAATAACGCTTATAATGATCGCTGTTGATGGTTCGGCCCTTTTGGAGGTAATCAATAAATATAATACCTTGCGCATCCCAGAATACTGATGCCATAACCTTGCCAGCTGACTATTGTGTTTTTCCTCGCTTTGGATTCGGTTCATCGTGTGCAGTCCACTCAGCTGACTCCGTAGTGAAATGATGGAGCCATGTTACATCCATTGTCATATATCGACGCAAACATTCAGGTTTATTGCACTTAAACGGCTTCAAACACTGCTCAGAATCATCAACACGTTGTTGCTTTTGATCGTTGGGAGCTCGCGCGGCACCCTTTTTGAATACAGCTTTCTCATGTACAAATATTTGTATGATATGATGTACACGTTCAGATAATATCTTCACAATGTCTGCATCTCGATCAACTTAATTTAGGGTCATTCAAAATTATTTTGTTAACTTTTTTGATTTTTTCGTCTGTGACAGACTCTTTTGGGCGTCCAATGCGTTTGCCGAGTATTGATGGTTGGTTTTCTTGGTGCAGACCCCGGAAACTCTTCATTAAACCAAGATTTTGCTTCAATTGAATTTTTTTTCTTCAAAAAGCAATATTCTATCAGCACATGAAATAATTTTTTTTCTAATCTTTTTTCAATAACAAAAGTAGCTACATTCACAACGCAATATCTCAGAAACTAATGGTCGAACTGCTGTCAAATTTTGACATGTATTGTTTGTAGGTTAGTACCAACTAAAAATCATTTGGATTTAATACTAGCACCGTCATCTGTGCATCAGAGCGGGTACTTTTCAATTGGCCTAATATTTGGTAAGGATGTTCGAATTGGGTTGTGAGTGATTTCATAGAGATTTGAATTTTTTCATGTGTTCATGTGCAAACGTGAAATTTCTGGGGCCTCAATAAATACTGATGAAATTTCAGCATTTTCAAATATATCGTGTGTGTTACAATACTGAAAAAATGTGAAATCAAGTGCCACACCCATTGACAGAATATTTTTGGTAGATATAAAATTGATTTTTCAAACCAAATTGAGAGTATGTACATGTTACCAATAGATAAATATATCTATCTATATTTGTGTAGATTTTTTCAACGAGAAAATCTACCGAGTGATTGTTGTAGAAGCTCTTAATCCTCAATTCCGTAACGTTTAGACGAAATGTATAACTTTAATGATGTCTCTTTCAAGAAGCTCATGTGTTGAAGGAAGAGAGGTCAAGCGAAAAGCGAAATAGAAAAGAAAACCTGTTCCAGAGATTCTGTGTGTGAATAATTCATCGATCTGAGGGAAGAGATGCTACTCTTCATTTATTTTCCCATTTTTTGTTTCGATTCCTCAAGAGATCATTAAAGTTCCGTCTTTAGTGGGGGTAGATTGGTTTTTCCGTATTATTATTTCTACATTCTGATCGTGGATCAACTTTTTCTTGACATGAAGAACAACCTTAACTGAATGCAGTCAAGTAGAGAAAAGTTATCGACTGTAAGATTGAGGCAACAAAAATTATGGGGAATGAATCAAAAAGAGTCCTCTAATTTTAACCTGACTGTGTATCCCAATAATTTTTGTTTTCTGAATGCAATCTATAGTGCACCGAAGGTAGTGGTAGCATCGTGGTGAATTTTGGGATAGAGAATCTTTTCTTCAGTGCGAAACCGTTTTCTTCAGAACTCGATGTATCGAAATCGAATTTGAGAGTAACTGGCGGAATATATTTGATTGCGAAATATTCATCAGTTTTTTCAACATATGCCACAGAATTTTGCGAAACGTGATCATCGAATTCTATGAAATTCTCTCTCCTTTTGTCGATGACAGTAGAATACTCCGTCTGTGTTTGATTATATTTTCTTGAACGTGTCTTAATAACTCACCAAACCAGTTCTATTGTTGAGATGTGAAGGATGAGCACGTTTTCCAATAATAAGATCGACCAATTTGCCACGCGGCAGCACGTGTACTATTTAGAGCAATATAAGTGACCAAATCGATACATATTATTTCGATAGACAATCAACTATCATACTGAAATTTATTCGAAAGGATTGGCACGACAATAAATTCCTTGCTCCCTTATATATCGCAGGGAACTTGCAAAAACTTCGAAAATCAGAATGATAATTCGCCAAAGTATAAAATACAGTAGACAATATTACATAAATGCAATATAATTGAAAAATGACGAAATAATAAACCATAGTGTAAAATTTTATGGTATTTTGCGTTGGAAATCCGCTGAAACTGTAGAGTTCAAGTTAAATGGGCGAATACGACTTCTCCATTGTAATTCTACGGTCACTTTCAATGAGGAAGATAAGGAAACGGAAATCAGTCCTTTTTTCAGTTCAAGGTTGGCAACTAAACGAATCCAGAAGGCTGCGCCAAATGAAGATCCTCGAAAAAGTTCAAATCCCGGCTGAGTAACCCAATTAAATCCATCTAAGCTTTATAAATCGCTGGAATTAGTTGGAAATTATTGTCCTCAAGTCGAGAAAGAATGGAATTCGTGAAAAATAAATAAAATCGGTTTCGTGAAAGCTGTTAAACGGGAAATGATTTCGGAAATTCAATCATGCTGATTGAAATAATACGTATTTTAACCGTTTTATTTCTCAGGGCCAATCGAATCTCTTATCTAGATTAGTTCACCATTCAGGAGATGGCTATTTGAATGCTTTCAAAATATTATATCGTTTCTTAGTGCTGGTACAGTGTTACGCATCCTGCCTAACTGAAACTGTTGATTGTTGTTTTTGATCGATATCAGGCCACTTGAAAAGTCCCCGGTCTACTATAGTAAAACACATTTTTTTGGCAAAATTCGATTTTATTATTCAACATCGTTGCCTTCGAGGGCGATACAGCGATTATAGCGATCTTCCAACTTTTCGACCATTTTTGTAGTACGATTTGTCTTTAGCTTCAAAATAGGCCTCAGTTTCGGCGATTACTTCTTCATTGGCGCTAATTTTTTTTCCAGGGAGCATTCTTTTGAGATCTGAGAACAGGAAAAAGTCGCTGGTTGCCAGATCGGGCGAATACGGTGGATGCAGAAACCATTCGAAGTCCAATCCATTTTTTTTCATTGATTTGTGACACGGCGAATTGTCTTGATGAAACAGCACGTTTTTTTCTTCAAATGCGGCGGTTTTTTAACGATTCCAAAACGACGCAAAAAGTCAGGTTTATTGCACTCAAACAGCTTCAAACACTGCTCAGAATCGTTAACACTTTCAGATGCTATCTTCACAATGTCTGCTATCTCGATCAACTTCACTTTACGGCCACTCAAAATTATTTTCTAAACTTTTTCGATTTTTTCGTCGGTGACAGCCTCTTTTGGGCAACCACTGCGTTCGCCGTCTTCGGTGATCATTTCACCACATTTAAACTCAGCATACCAATCAATGATGGTTGATTTTCCTGGTGCAGACCCCGGAAACTCTTCATCCAGCAAAGATTTTGCATCAACTATATTTTTCTTTCAAAAAGAAATATTTTATTACCACACGAAATTCTTTTTTTTTAATATTTTTCTAAATAACAAAAGTAGGTACACTCACAACGCAATATCTCATAAACTAATGGTCGGACTGCTATCAAATTTTGACACATCATATGGATTTAATTTTCAATTGGCTAATATGATCTGCAGTTTGAAACATTATAACCATAAGAATTTTCGAAAATAGTGGCCTACCTCAAAAAGTACCACAGATAAATGATGACAAGTGGGGTACTTCGAAAACAAAATTTAGACATTTGCATTTAAAAAAAACAGCGTGGTATCATATTTCACCACTTCTGGAGCAGCCTGTATAGTCAAAAATAACATTTGCGCTGAGTACTGTTGATTCCGTCAAAATTTGAATCATTTCCTAGCTTTAAATTCACAAAATTTATCGGCCAGTCGAGCGCTAGTGACTCACCCTGTTTATCTGCTAACTCGGAAAAGTAAGTTTTTTCTTTAAGACAATTTTCAAAACCCACTTCTGAGCACGTTTAGTTTTTGCAGGTGACTAACATGAAGAAATGATTCAGGGATAGGTTATTAAAACAAGAGCTGAAAATTGTTTTCATCTCGGCTTCTATGTTTCAATAGCAAGTTTCTACCTTGTGCAGTTCGCCTGAATCGCTGAAGGGGTTCAGATTTTTTTTGCTTCGAATGTTCCAGCAATTAACATTGCAAGAATAATTAAGTATAGAAATAATGATTTTCTGTTTGAGAGTTTTTGTTCGAGATAGTTGAGAGTAGTTCATTCCGAAGATCAAGCTTATCAAATCCAGACACATCAAAGTGCCCGAATGAAATGCTGTTCATTTGGGAGGAAAATTAAATATCGACCTAAATAAATCAACATCTTGCTGTTGAAAGCAACATTTTATCAAGGTCGATAAATTCGGGGGCAATAAAATAAATATCGTTCAGACAAAAAGAAAGTATACTAACTGCCAAAGAAACTGCAACACCCAGAAGGAGATGTTCAAATTTAAAATTTTTCTGGTATTACTATATAGTATAGCAAGGAGTAAATTATTGAAATTTGAAGAAAAAAAAGGAAGAGTTAACAATTATTTTTTTATGAATTTGTTAATAATGTGTTTCTCCACCGCGATCATCTATACACTCCCCAACACATTGCATTGATGCAATAAGATGGTCTAGTTCTTTTTGAGTGATACTATCCTAAGCTAACTAAATTTCATATCTCAGAACCGTCAAAGTTCGTGGGGGCTGGGGTAAATTTCCAAGCCTTCTACCCATGATGTCCCAAACATGCTCTATGGGCGAAAGATCGGGGGGATCTGGGCGACCATGGCAAAAGATTCACATGGATCGCTTCGAAAAAGTTTAAACTAACTCTGGCAACATGAGGTCGGGCATGATCTTGCAGAAATATTGGATTCTCGAGCCGATTAAGGTAAGGGAGAACATATGTGGCTCCACTATTTCTTGAAGGTAACGCAGCGCTGTCATGTTACCTCGAATGAAGACTAAAGGTGACCTAATGTATGTGCAATATCACCCCATACCATAACGCCTACTGTCCGGTGTACATGACGCTCAACATTAAACTGAGATTCACGTCTTTCTCCCCGATGATGAATAGCCCTTTTTCGGCTATCATGTGCACGATAAATTGAGATTTATCAGAAAAAACTACCTAATGCCATTCCACTTTTCAATGTTGACGTTCTCTGCACCACTGTAATTGTTGCCGGCAATGCTCAACCGTCAGAGGTAACACAAGATGGGGTCGCTAATGCTGCAGTTCAAAAGACCTTATCCGGAGGTAAACCACTCATCAGCCAAATATCGAGTTGTCGCAAATCGGTCTCTAATGGTCATAAGTCTTAGACGTTGATCTTGAACTTCATTTGTGTCCCTTCGACGTCCGGTGCCTACTCTTCTTCGATTTTGGGCATTATAAAACCACGCTTGACAACATCTCATTACAGTAGTTGGATTTCTGTTGGTGCGGTTACCGATTTCTCAAAATGACAACCCCGCCTTCCGTAGACCAATAATTCGACCTCTTTCAAATTCACTTAGCTGGCGATGAATTCCGCCTAGGTACACGTGCTCTAGGTATTTTAACGAAAACTAAACATCGACTTTGGATCTCCTCGAACAGCTGTTGTAAAATTTGAAAAATTTGTGAAAAACGACTCCGATATTTAAGTAACAAAAATTGTTTATATGAAAAACACTTCACGATTTAATTCTCTAAATTCAAGCTTTTACTCCTTGATTTACTGTTTATGTTTTACCAAAAAAAAAGTGAAATTTAAACAGCTCCTTCTGGGTGTTGCAGTTTCTTTGTCAGTTAGTTTATTTCTCAAACTCCGTTCAGACTGTGCTCCGAGGAGCTTTGAACGTTTATGCGCACATATAGCCATTTGTCATAGAAATTAAGTGAGTGATCGCCATTGAGAACATCTGTAGCTGACGTTGTATATTATGGTTGTGTCAGAAAATGTAAATTTGTACACGATACGTAAGCCATTATTGTATGGCTGGGCTACGTGAATTCGCCCAGTTCAGGGCACTAGAAGTTGTTTATCTCCACATTTCTGCATCCCTAACTAGCAATAATTAGCATGCTCTTGTTTTACGTCGAGAAAATTGCCTTCCGAACGGAAGGGGGACCCAGCGTGACTGTCAAGAATAATCGTTATTCACACAGTTAGGTGTTAATCCACCATCTTTTTCAGGCAGCTGTCGGCAAGATGACAAAAACTTATAATGATGCCTCCGTTAACTTGAGATTCTACAGTCCCCCTTTCGTTATTTTTAATAGAATTATTATATCGATCGGAAAATGCGGATAACATATTATGAAGCGTTGGTTTTCCGGTTATTTTCACTTAATCATCCAGTTTTTATTATACAGAGTGGGCACTTTTTCAATGGGATTGTATTGGTAACTTTTAAACTATGAGAGTTAGAAGGTCGGTCAAATGGAGAAAAAGTTGCATGCATAGAAGCATTATCAAGCAGTTCAAACAAATCGAGATTATCAGGGCCGGTTATTGAGATATCATAAGAAAAGTAAATACTGTCAATTTGATTTTTCTTTTTTTCCAACTTTATTTCAAATATTATCAAAAAATGTTACAGGAATTTTTTATTCGACAGTAAATTGTTCTCAATTTGACGTAATCAGATTTGGTATTCCACGTTTCGTGCTCTCTGGGCCACTGTCAACCTCATTTTTTTCAATACGGACCTGTATATTTTATGACACTTTTCGAAATAACTCTTAACGCTGAATTCAACGATATATCATACAATGTCATTCAAAGTTGATTTTCAGGTGATTTTGACAATCATCCAAATTTCTTTGGGTCGGATCTGTATTACATTTCGGTACCTTTAGTTTAATTAACAACAAGCAATACATTTCGATGAGAAAATCTACTTACTCATCTTGAACTAAATGGAACAAGTGATAATTATTTACATATTTCAATTCATAATAATTAAACGAATTATCATTTAATGAAAGAAAAATCGAATGGTTATTCGAAAGTAAATGGAAATGAATGAAGTAAGTGTTCGAAATGTCCACCATTTTGTAAAATGCACTCAACGGTTTTGGAACCCATACTTCTTATACATTTGCTTATTTCGTCTTCTTGAATACCTTCCAATACATTCTCAATCTTCTCGCGAGAAATCATTATTGTTGGATTCGTCATTTGTTCCAGAATCGAACTTTATTTTGATATCATTACAATATAAGTTTTGCGAGGCTTGGTATTCAAATTTAAAATCATTGTATTCGCGTCTCTTGACTATTTTATTAACAGCAGTTTTTGATGAATTGCATTCACTACAGATCCGACCCAAAGAAAATTGGATAAGGGTCAAAATCACCTGAAAATCAACTTTGAATGACATTGTATGATAAATCGTTGAATTCAGCGTTAAAAGTTATTTCGAAAAGTGTCATAAAATATACAGGTCCGTATTGAAAAAAATGAGGTTGAGGGTGGCCCAGAGAGCACGAAACGTTGGATACAAAATCTGATTACGTCAAATTGAGAACAATTTACTGTCGAATAAAAAATTCCTGTAACATTTTTTGATAATATTTGAAATAAAGTGGGGAAAAAAAAATCAGAATTTACTTTTTTTATGATATCTCAATAACCGGCCCTGATAATCTCGATTTGTTTGAACTGCTTGATAATGCTTCTATGCATGCAACTGTTTCTCCATTTGACCGACCTTCTAACTCTCATGGTTTAAAAGTTACCAATACAATCCCATTGAAAAAGTGGCCACCCTGTATACAAGGTCTCTCAAAGTTCACATGTGAAATAGCGATTAAGAAAATATACCTCGATTTCATTAAAGCTCTCAAACGTGTGCCAATTGTAAGACTTCTCAAGAACCTGAACACCTAGGCATCAGAGGTAGCTTATTGAGAGGGATCAGTGCCTTCCTTACGAACCAAACTTTTCGTGTTAGAAAACTCCAGTCATATCCGGCGTACCACAGGATTCTGTACTGGGGCCTATAATATTTTTACTCTACACGTCAGATCTATCCAGTGTCCTTTAGTCCAAAGATAAATTTTGGAAACCCTGCAGAAGGATCATACAGTAGATATACAAGTTTTTCTTTGTGATTATCTACATGAACATCGAATTTGAAAAATTCCTCATAACGACATTTGTTTGCTATAATATCGAGCGAATCCAGCGAATTTTGAACGAGGGATGCTTTTATAATGTTGTTACGAAAAATGGAGCACAAATATGTTATTTTAATCAGAGGGAAGCCCATTTCACTGTTTAGAAATTCGACTCTGTTTTATTTTGTCGGACGTCAACCCTCCAAATCAAGAATCATTCAAAATCCTACCCATTTTCTGCGGTGTCGGGAGTTCTGTAAGTAAACAATGTGAATGCCGAATAAAGAGAACAGGGGGCTCTGCTTCGATCCACTGGCGGCTCGTCTGCTGTGAACCAGCTTAATAATTCTAATTCTCTGTCAATCCGTGTGGCAAAATCCTTGTTGTCTTTCGCCTCTAAAAATTCAGCTCTCCACACTGAGTTACTTCAAGTCTTCTAACACTATTATCTCCCAAAAAGATATTTATGCATGCGCTACTCACATCCCATAATCAAAAAAACTGATATTATTATGTAATATTCAATATGCCAACCTGACTACCCTTATTTTTTCAAATTCTATCAAAATCGGATAAGTGAAGCACATGATCTAAGAGCGAGAATATGGAAAAACCTAAAAAACGAAAAGGGGCAACATATAGCTATACTTCTATCAGAGACAAAAAATTACTGTAGTATGGGGTTAAAAGTGCCTGAGATCTAACACGAAAATGGATGTCAATATACAATGTGAGAAGGCCTACAGATAACTCTAAATTATAAGGGAACTAATATTATAATTGTTAATGCTATTATTAGTCTATAGATGTAGAAGCCAGTTTTTAGTCGAGTGCTAGATATCATATTTCATACGGTAAAACCACCCCAGATGGGTAATTATAGATTTAGGGCGAATGCGCACTTGATTTTGATTGAATTCGATACAAGGGATATGACAAACAAAATGACAACAAGTTTTTTTCCTTCTGATACATACTTTATTTTCATTCGCTTTTGAATTTTACTCATTTAAATTTTTCCTTAACATTACTTAGAACAGCTAATCCCTAGAATTTCTTCGCCAAACTACCATCATTTTTTGATAATCGTACAATGCAATCATCAGATTCACCCATACGTCTGACATTTCCAGTGATGACCGACAGCAGTAAGAGTTATACTCATTTAAATCTTTTTGATAATTGAAGAATAGATTTGCTAGTAGGAGAAGTATAACGAAATCAAAGTGAAGACAGAATATTCATACCCGCAATGTAATTTAAAGCTTAATCATGCAATATAACTGCCGTGTTATTGAGTTGAATACCTATCAATCAGTTCTTCAATATTATCCAGAAGGAGAAAAGGAAATAGACAAGATCTTATCACATCGATTATTAGACTTTACTAGAATTCTATAGAAATTGTTTCATTCGGGACATTAGTACTGTTTTCCTTATGATAAAATGAATCTTTATTTTTTGAAATACCATGTTCCTCCCCTTGAAATATCCTTCATCAATCGTAGACGTGTTGTCTCAGATTACCGCTTGAAGGTCTGCGTCAAGCAGTTATTCACCAGGTTTGCTGTAATAAGAAAAAATGCTAATTGGGACATCAGACATTGTTGTTAAGACACTTGTTATTTCCAGTTATTGAAGAGTCGGCACAGCTGGTGTATATTACGTGAATTCTTGCTTACGTAAATATCTGTTCCTTCTCCGTTTCCGGTTGGGTGGTCTAAACGATGCAGGTTGTATTCTTGGAATCATGAGGTCACTCTGGAATGGCTTGCGTAATTAATAACTCCTTGTACTCGACATGTTTCACCAGTTTTTATAGATTCTCTTCCAGTTACGTCTTTGAGCAGACATTTCCAGAATATGTCGATAAGATTTGATCATGAGGGCACTCTGGGATGGCTTGCGTAATTAATAATTCCTTGTACTCGAGATTTTTTACCAATTTATATAGCTTCTCTTCCAGTTACGTCTTTGAGCTGACATTTTCAGATGATGCCGATAAGATGGGCTTGTACTTGACTCTGCTCTGGCGAGTCGTTCTCGAGCCTAATGTCGTGTAGGTGCGCCCTATCTCAAGGAATTACGGTGTTTCGTCCCAGTAACAGCATCCAGCGATTTCTGACTGAAACACCTTCTCACACCATAGTGGAAAAGTCATTATGATTGTTCTGAGTTTTTTAATATTGTAACTGTTGTGCTTTGGATCACACTTTCAGACAGGAATTTCTGAGCTGTTGATCCGGGGTATGTTCTTTTTTCCCGCTTTCGGGAATTTGGGACATCTGCTGTAGCTGGCTGGGTGTGGACCTCTATATTTGGTGAATTTCACTGGTGAAGTTGTCGCCTTCTTGTACTCTCTCGTTCTTTGTGCTTTGGCATCTTGCGACAACTGTGCAACTTCTCTACGATCAAGGCCAATGCTTGTTAGAATTGCTGGTTGTTTTTTTCAGCCTCGTGAATATATTATTATTGATATCATAGCGATTTCATCTCAAATATTTGACATGTATCGTTTCATTGAAATATGATTTGAACTGAATTCAACGTTTGCAAGTGGAGAAAGAGAAAGTTCTGAATCATCTGAGCATAACGATTATAATTTAATTTAGGACCGCACCTGTTTCATTCTCGAATAAGAAAGATTCATGTTATCGATCTGAAATGTTCTGGAGGAAATCTTTGTTTGCTGTAATAAGAAAAAATGCTAATTGGTTCATTGGACATTTCTGTTTCGATGACACCTGTTATTTCCAGTTATTGAAGAGTCGGCACAGCTGGTGTTTATTACGTGATTTCTTGCTTACGTAAATATCTGTTCCTCCTCCGTTTCCGGTTGGGTGGTCTAAACGATGCAGGTTGTATTCTTGGAATCATGAGGTGGGTCATTATGGAATGGCTTGCGTAATTAATAATTCCTTGTACTCGACAGTCTTTATCAATTTTTTTTAGCTTCTCTTGCAGTTACGTCTTTCGCAGGCATTTACTGATTATGTCGATTGTAACGAATAATGGAGCACAAATATGTTATTTTAAACAGAGAGGAGCTCATTTCTCCTTCGAGAAATTCGACTCTGTTTTATTTTGTCGGACATCCACCCTCCAAATCAAGAATCTTTCAAAATCCGACCCATTTTCTGCGGTGTCGGGTGTTCTGTAAGTAAACAATGTAAAGCCGAATAAAGAGAACAGGGGGCACTGATTCGATCCACTGGCGGCTCGTCTGCTGTGAACCAGCTTAATAATGCTAATTCACTGTCAATCTGTGTGGCAAAATGATTCCTTGTTTTTCGCCTCTAAAAATTCAGCTCTCCACACTAAGTTACTTCAGTCTCCTAACAGTATTATCTTCCAAAGAGATATTTATGCATGTGCTTCTCACATCCCATGATCAAAAAAGCTGATATTAATTTTTAATATACAATATTCCAACCTGACTACCCTTATTTTTTCAAATTCTATCAAAATCGGATAAGTGAAGCCCATGATCTAAGAACGAGAACATGGAAAATCTTAAAAACGGAAAGAGGCAACATATATGTATACTTCTTTCAGAGACAAAAAATTACTGTAGTATGAGGTTAAAAGTGCCTGAGATCTGACAGATATAGACACGAAAATAGATGTCAATATACACTGCAAGAAGGCCTACAGATAACTCTAAATTATAAGGGAATTAATATCATAATTGTTAATGCTATTATTAGTGTTTATATGTAGAAGCCATTTTTTAGTCGAGTGCCAGATATCATATTTTTTTCAAATAATCGAAGCTTCAGAGTTCACGTGCCGCCCATGATTCAATGAAGCGAAAAATGTTCTTATTACGGATTCTCGAAATGCTTTGCGTTCAGCATAAGAATGACTTGCATTCTACAGATTCCAAATGACCACAATTATCTGCGTGATGGCTTTTATCGATTTCCGACAAATTTCCTAGGTCTTGACGAGAAATCCCTCCATATGTTGATGTTGGAGGCAGCCGTACATACAGTTCCAAATGCATCTTACTCGAAATAAGGATTTCCGATTTCCTCAGAAAAAAATAAAAGAAAAAACGTTGGTTGCAACTGGCGCGATACTGGGTGACCTGTTTGATTGTAAAACACTTCTATATGAACGAAACTTCCTTTACACCTCTTGTCTAACTTTACCAGCTCAAAGCACCTCGTATTGGTTTTCCAATATTCTACTACTATTTCAACAAACTTTCAGTATGTTTTCTTATTACATATCTGTTTTTCGATTTTCATCTCCAGGGGATCTATTAACTGTTAGTTCCTAAAGGAGCTTCTATACCATCTCTTATTCTTTGTGCACTTCTTCTTGGAGTTTTTTCATTGTGTCATATTTCTGCTCTCCAAAGATACTTTGTATTTTCTACAAATTGATAAAACTCAGGCCTTGGTCGAACATAAGGCCCAGATATTTGACTTCTTTCTTCCAATATCCTGACCTCATACAATTGTATATATGTTTTTTTCCCTCCCGCTTGCATCAAAATAGATCGCTCCAGCAATATTTGAATATATATCTTCATTATATATCCTTAGAAACCCTGGAGTTGTCTCTTTGTGCCTTAGCGTAAGGAAAAGTAGACGCAGTATTGTCTGCAAACTGGGCTAGCTTGCTCGTCACTTCTGGCATATCTGAAATAAAAATATTAAACGATAAAGGACCTATCACAGATCCTTGTGGTACACCTGATTTAATATTCATTGCTGTCCCCTTTTTGTATATTGATTCTGAACTCCCCGCTTGCTACATAGGAATGCTCTATTTTCTGCAGTTTTGTTGGGAATTAGATTCTCTCCATTAACTATGGGAGTTATCGTGTTCACGGTTGGATGGAATCGACAGATTTTGGAATCACTGTGAAGTCTCGTTATGCCTTCGTAATTGTGAATGATACCCACTGTCTTATAATTGTACTAACACTTAATAATGCTGAAGTCTTACACTAGCAGATTGTTCGAAAGAGCTTAGCTCTAGCTTCACTCCTACATAAACTCTTCTTGAGTTTGTTATCGACAGAATAGAAAAACTTGTTGAGAGACATAATTAACAAACCAACATAAACACTGAAACAAATCTTAAGAAGTGCTAAAAAAAAGTGCTAAAGATGAAATTGATCCACTTTATTGAGCTGATGATTACAGGATACCTTGTGATTGTGGAAAAGCTTACATTGGGATTTTGTCGAGAACTGAAACTGCAAATATTTTTCTTCAAACCAAAATGGACTCCCTATACAACCAACACTTTCCTGAACAGAATAGGACATCATTTGTTTTCAAGGGAGAGTCTCACAGTTAATAATAGTAATAAGGTCTGGTGAATACCTTCGGTATGAATGAGAGTACGGTTGAACCTTCAGTAGAAATTTCTATTCAGACTTGAGGAAGGCAGAAATTTGCGGAACAGCAATTGAATTCAAATTCCTTGTGGATATTCATTAGGCAGCAAGAAGGAGGGCAAATTATTTACGCATAGGCAATCGATTCGAAAAGGGCACAGGATATTGCAACATCAAACAGACAACTTCTGGAATGAGAAGTGGATTGACTTTGGACTTGAATCACCCACTTCGTATTGTGCAGGTTCTTAATGTGACATGTCGAATAGGCCATCTGTTCGATTAGCATCTCCTTAAGATATTAAATACTTCCCACTTCGACGCGGGGGCCTTTATAGCTAGGAAATATACAGGGAGCTCAGTGAAAAATGAGAACTGTACGATATTGTAAATAAAATATGAAAATGAGGAAACCACCGACATGAAATCAGGAGCTTGTAAGCCTTTATTCATTCATTCGCCAATTGCTCCCATTGAGATCACATATATGTACAGTTATCTGGTCTTGGTGGAAGTGAAAGGCGCATGAATGAACGAGTTCGCAACTTAACGGAAGTGCTTTCCTGTTTTTTATATTCACTTGCAAAATCCCAACTCGATTGGATCTGCTGCCAAGGAAATATTGGATATGTATCTCTTTCGATATTCTATTAGGATATTGTAAATTCTGATCTAGGGTGGCAAGGCACAAAATTGACATGTTATCTCTAATAAATGACCAACTTCCATGAGCAATAGCCTCCCATACCACCAGACTGGAGCATATGTCTTTCCATAGAAAATGGAGGATCTGGGTTTTCACCACGTTGCTTTGAACGGCTGAAATGGGACCAGTAATGGAACATCATTGATATAGTGATTAATTTAAATTCTGTTAAATCATGTTTCATCAACAGTGATAATACTATATTTGACACGATAGAATTAAAATATAAAGCAAAACTGATAAATCAATGAAAAAATTTTGAAAATCCATCAATAAATGACTGAGAAATAGATTATTTAAATTTACGTATTTTAGCGCGGAACGTCTTTGGTCTGTGACGTTACGGCTCTTGCCTGTGATCGCTACACCATAAATTACGTTTAAATACTTAGCCGCGCCAAGGCTCTCGCGCCGTTTGTAGTTGTACAGTGTAGTTTTAACTCGAGTTTTGTTTTTATCTCACCATAATGGAAGAAGGCTTCGTGAAAGGACAAAGTGACAATTTGTCTAAAATAGATATATTCGCAGTGATGGAGTTTTTTCCTTCAAATCCATCTTATGTCAGTGCAGAAATAAAAGGAGTCAAACTTTTCAAGAAAGTATCTTCTTTTGAGTTTGCTTCATCATTGTTCAACTTATAACGATGATTTATTTAAAAAACGTTTCATAAACAGTTTGTAGTTGAGTATTGATTGTTGAAGTCTATCAATGGCAAAACATATTTATGTGAGGAGTAAAAAGTAAAAAGAGAAAAAAGTAATTTATATGTATATAGTAAGTTATTTCAGCCATCGTGCAACGAACAAAACACGACACGAACGGCACAAGTGATTATACACCAATGAATTCGTAAGCATTTTGCGAATACTAGTCGTCTAGTGTGTGACGTCACGACACTTACACGTACTATGAAATTATTTTTCCAAGCGCAACTTCAAAGTCCCATAACTTTTTCATTTCTAGAGATATTTCAATGATTCTTCCACATTTTTGTTTCATTTTACTTAAATTTTTAGAATTAATCCTTAACAAAAAAATGAAAACTAGTCTGAAAACTAGAAGTGAAATATGGACGTCGGTTTGATCTGAATTCCAAGAAAAAGAGCATATGTTGAGAATAAGGTAGTGTAATAGATAAAATTAACAAAAATAAAAAAACTATTTATGGTATTTATAGCAAGTTCGGAACGATAGGAACAATATTTCGCCTGAGTTATCTTAGTAATGATTTGGCATCAAACAAAGTTTTAATCAGTTAATAAATCTAGTTAAATTCGACAGACTGTTCGTTTTCAGTCTCTATTGAAGCGAAAATTAAATTTCGCCATGTTAAAAGCATTGTTCATAAAGTTGTTTTCTAATCCGATTCGATGCTGGAGAGAAAATAATAACAATTATAAATAACTGTACTCGATTTTCACAGGATTTTAGGAAAGTGGGTTATCCAAAACTAAATCCAACTAATGCCAACGTTTCGCGGATATATTTCTACTTCTTCAGGGCAAAGTTGAAACTTATGTTTTCCACATAAAATATCTTAACATGAGCTTGTTGAGCAAATTGAAACAGAAATAACAACAAGCTCAACAAGCTCATGTTAAGATATTTTATGTGGAAAACATAAGTTTCAACTTTGCCCTGAAGAAGTGGAAATATATCCGCGAAACGTTGGCATTATGTTGGATTTAGTTTTGGATAACCCACTTTCCTAAAATCCTGTGAAAATCAAGTACAATATGACTTCACAAGGAAATGAATCTTCAGACCATATTATAAATAACAATTTATTGCATTCTCAGGACGTTGAAGCAAGAAATTATATTGAACTTGGAACGCGGCTTTTGATTCATTATTGTAAATGATTAATAAATTAAGCATTTGAATGTATAGTGAAATTCACGATCAATCGACAACTGTCGTCTTTACCTCTGCAAGTTATTCGGTACAAGTTCAATAATTTGACGGAATAATCGTGCAGTAATCAAGAGTTGAATTTTATCAATTTTCCAAGCATTTCACCATAATTCCAAATATGAATATAATATGCATTATGTGTCCATTATTTTGCATGAAATCAAGGCTTTAATTACCATTCCCAGTTAGTTCAAATATGAGCCGTTTTGTTCGATAACTTGTTGCCATTTTGAAGGTAAATCATTATGCCTTTTTCATAAAAGCCCTCGTCACTATTGGCAAACAATAGGAGCAGTCGATTTTCACAAGCCTCTGTTGAAGCGATTTTTCACCGGCAAAATTGTTCGACATGGGCAGGAACAGATGGTAATCACTTGGTGCCAGGTCCGGACTATACGGTGGATGCATAAGAACCTCCCAAAGCTTCTGGTGAGTCAGGCGTTGTCCTTATGGAACACAATTCCTCTCCTATCTGCTAAAACTGACAGCTTCTGAGTGATTGCTTTCTTCAGACGGTCCAATTTTCGACAGTACAGTACCGAGTTAGCAGTTGTGCCGTAGGGGAGCAGCTCATAGTAGATAATTCCCTTCCAATCCCATCAAACACACATGAAAACCTTCCTGGTCGTCAATCCTAGCTTTGTCACCGTTTCAGCCGGCTCACCGCGTTTCGACCACGACCGTTTTCGCTTGACGTTGTCGTAAGTGATTTTGATCTTTGACATCGAAATTAACGGAAGCGACGAAACGAAATTGTAAAAGTACACTATTCACATTTTCAGGCTTGCATTTCCACCTTCATCGAAGAGAATTGGTAAAATATAGCGTATTCTCTGTTTGCTAGTGTCCAAACCAAACTGAGTCAAGTAATCACAAAACTCTCAGAGAAATTTTTGAATGACGAAATCTCATATTTTTAACGCTATCTATTTGT
Organism: Harmonia axyridis; assembly: GCF_914767665.1. Classification (NCBI taxonomy): domain Eukaryota; kingdom Metazoa; phylum Arthropoda; class Insecta; order Coleoptera; family Coccinellidae; genus Harmonia; species Harmonia axyridis. The sequence continues at coordinate 9,351,377 of NC_059508.1, forward strand.
TGGCAAAATAATGGATATTTCTTTGAAATAAGAATATCCATAGATGTGTATATATGTTATATTTTTATATTATCACATTTCACACTTCAAATTTTTATATACAACCGATCGTGTGTATCTACTAAATTGATTCGTTGAATTTATTCCTACACCCAAGCAAACGTACCCTGCTTCGTAAGTATTCTCATTTATTTATCATTCACCATTTCAAGATTGTGTAATTATAAATTTCAAGTGAATATATTATTATTATAGCGATTTCATCTCGAAGGTTTGACATGTAACGTTTCATTGAAATAGGATTTGAACGAAATTCAACGTTTGCAATTGGAGGAAGAGAAAGTTCTGAATCATCTGTGCGTAACGATTATAATTCAAGTTAGGACCGCACCTGTTTCGTTCTCAAAGAAGAAAGATTTATGTTCTCGACCTGAAATGTTCTGGAGAAAATCTTTGTTTCAGAACCTTCAACAAATCCCTCGCGATAGAATGTATAGAATTCCATACGGCAAAACCACCCCTGATGGGTAATTATAGATTAAGGGTGAATGCGCACTTGATTTTGATTGAATTGGATATGACAAACAAAATGACAAAAAGTTTTTTTCATGTTGATACATACTTCATTTTCATTCGTTTTTAAATTTTACTCATTTAATTTTTTTTGATGTTTGAAGAAGAGATTTGTTAATAGGAAAAGCATAACAAAATCAAAGTGGAGACTTGAATACCTATCTATCAGTTTCTCAATATTATCCAGAAGAAGAAAAAGAAATAGTCAAGATCTTATCACATCGATTATTAAACTTTACTAGGAATGTATAGAAATTGTTTCATTCGGGACATTAGTACTGTTTTCCTTATGATAAAATGAATCTTTATTTTTAGAAATACCATGTTCCACCCCTTGAAATATCCTTCATCAATCGTAGACGTATTGTCCCAGATTACCGCTTGAAGGTCTGCGTCAAGCAGTTATTCAACAGGTTTGCTGTAATAAGAAAAAATGCTAATTGGGACATTAGACATTGTTGTTAAGACACTTGTTATTTCCAGTTATTGAAGAGTCGGCATAGCTAGTGTATATTACGTGAATTCTTGCTTACGTAAATCTCTGTTCCTTCTCCGTTTCCGGTTGGGTGGTCTGAACGATACAGTTTGTATTCTTGGAATCATGAGGTAGGTCACTCTGGAATGGCTTGCGTAATTAATAATTCCTTGTACTCGACATTATTTACCAGTTTTATTAGCTTCTCTTCCAGTTACGTCTTAGAACAGACATTTCCAGATTATGTCGATGAGATGGGCTTGTACTTGTCTTTGCTCTGGCGAGTCGTTCTCGATTCAAATGTCGTGTAGTTGCGCCCTATCTCAAGGGTTTGCGGTGTTTCGTCCCAGTAAGAGCATCCAGCGATCTCTGCCTTAAACACCTTCTCACACCATAGTTGGGAGGTCATTTTGATTGATGTGAGTTTCTTCTTATTGTCACTTTTGTGCTTTGGATCACACTTTCAGACAGGAATTTCTGAGCTGTTGATCCAGGTATGTTCTTCTTTCTCGTTTTTCGGGAATTTGGGACATCTCCTGTAGCTGGCTGGGTGTGGACCACTGTATTTGGATCATTTCATAGGTGAAGTTCACTTGCCGCCTTCTTGCATTGTCTTGTTGGGTGCTAAGACATCTTGCGAAAACTCTGCAACTTCTCTACGATTCGGATGGCATCTTGTTTCGATGGATAATTTCTTGTGAAACTAAAGATATTACGATCTAGACTCTACACAAAAATTTAAAAAATATGTAAAATTTTTTTCGGTGAACTACATATTTAAATTTGTTCTGTCAAGAACAGTCCTTTGTTCGCCACTGGCTCAAATTGGAATATGCTGCTAACTAGATATAAAAATATTGACTGACTGACTGACCACCAAAACTGGCCTGACTCGATGTATTAATTACTTACTGGCATTTGATGGGATATAAAGAGCTTTGAAATGTTTCAACGAATTGAAATAGTCATATCACCAAGTGAACATGAATATCAATCATGGTGAATATAAAAGATTATTGTTCGTATTGGACTCGTGCACATTCAATGAAAATTCGCAGTGATACATTTCTCCCGATATTAAAATGATACGGCCACTATGCATTTGGCATATTGATGCAATATAATGGATGTGCCGATGAGGTTTAGTTGCCTTACAGTAATCAAGGTATTTAGCGCCTTGATAATGAATATTTGATATTTTGCTAGGATTTCACATATATCTCGCTAAATGGATTCGGATCGATCAAATATGGAAATTTAAGCTCTATGATTAATGATGGTTGTACAGCTCAATGAGTGGAATTATCTCGGCGAGAAATAATAGACTACCGCATCTGAAGGTATTATACCTAATGGAATATCATTGGATGATGCTCTCAATGCTTTTACCATACATTTTTATACGAATTAAACACAAATTTCGAAATGCGAAATGTATATATACATATTCATATAATTTTTCACGAAATTTGTTGTAATAAAATACATTGATACTTTCAACACACTGTCATTCATCACTTAGAAAATTTACTTGAGGAACCGACAAAGCATAAAATAAATATATAAAAATAAAATAATCAATAATTGAATCTGGTAGATTCGCCTCAAGGATTCACTTGAGGACCAACACAAGAACCTTCGAAACGTGGGGTTCAAATTTTACCTTGAATGTCAAAATAGGCAAGTAAGCTCTTTAGGAAATCAGAAGTAGTTTTTCTGCGTTCTGTTGAATTATATTCACTACATTTATTTATTTAATTTTGGCTAATGACAAAACTAATATCAATTCATATATCTCAAAAAATAGAGTGCATTATTATTATTATTCAATGATAACGTAGTCGTTGCGGCTCTGTAAGATTTTCGGGAACTGTGACCGATTTGATATTTTGTTCCTAACCCCACCTATTCATACAAACCCAGGGGGGCCGTCGATACGGTTAATGCAACCGACGACATCCTTAGGAGCCTTGGCTATTACTTCGTGAGTATCCAGAACTAACTTTCCTATGTGAGTGGTTCTTAGGCCAGTCAGCTTCGGCCATCTGCATATTATGTGTTCGGCTGTTTCTACTTCCTTTCCACAGGTCTCATCTGCTGGACTTACCCATGCTGTACAAAAAGTATTTGCACCGACAGTGTCCTGCCAGCAGTCCCACCATTACCTTAAGCTCAGCTCGTGGTAGCTTCAAGAGCTTCCTGGTATAGGTCGATGAAAGCACCTCAAATATCTTTGCCTGAGCAAGACGTGGAGTGTTTCTGGAGAGGGTTTTTCTATTGTCCCACTCCCATAGTTGGACTGATGCCTTATCTTGGTCTTTTTCAACCGGACAGAAGGGCTCAGGATCAACAAGTTAACCTTAATGCTCTTTTTGAAAGTTCATCTGCTTTTTCCGTTTCCTTCAATACCAAAATGCCCTGGAACCTCTAGTAGAGTTACTTTATTCCCTCTGGCCAGTTGCTTTATGGTATAACGACACTCCCATGTCAGTAGAGACCCTGGGCTATATGATTCCAGGGATCTCAGCGTGGCCTGGCTGTCCGTAGTGATGTAAATACGCGTCCATTTTAGGTTTCTTTCGAGATATTCTTGGGCGAAAGTATATACAGCTAGTGTCTTGGTTTGAAGATAGAGGGCTCAATTCCAAGGGATCTAGAGATCCTCATTTGAGGCCCATATACCTCAATATTTGTGCCTCTTTCTGATTTTGATCCATCGGTATAGCATATGGAGGACTTTTTGTCCAAGCGGTTCACGAAGGTCATTGCACCGAGACTCATTAATGTTCGTTTCAATAGGTACTTAGTTTGCCGAGGGTTTTGCCAAGAGGTTTGAGTCTAATTGATTCAATATCAACTAGAGTGTAAAAATAAACTGGTGACGTTTAAAATGAGTGTAGGCTTGGTTAATCGATCGTCTAGACGTATGATTCGATTACCTGGCCTTTCGTCTTTTTCTCCGTGACTTTGTTCGGGTTTGTAATAATTAAACTCTTTTCAATAATTTACATCTATTCACAAAGCCACACTTATACAGTACAAACTCAGTATTGAGAATATCCTAATTACGTCTTAATTACAAGTTTCTCTTTAACTCGTTTGTTAATTACTCGGAACGTCTTCGTTTATCATGTCTTCGTTGTAACTCAAGTTTTCGGTCGTCTCGTCTCTAACTTGTTCGCGACTCGTCTTAATCTAGTCCGCGAACCGTCTTTACGTCGTACGTCTTAAGTTGACCGACCGAACCTTACTCGTCTTCGACTTGACTCGAACTTTACCCATCTTCGGCTTAATTTGAACTGAACTCTCTGCCGATTGGAACTTACCCTGTCTCGAATATCGACCTCCCTTCTTTCGGCTTGACCACACCCTTAGGGAAAGTACCATCCCCTAGTCCAATAAGAATTTTGCCGTACCGCCCACAAAGATCTTCGCGGATTCCTGGAAATCGAATATTCTCGAAGGACTAGAACCTGATACACAGATGTTACACATCTCGTACGACCGTGTTGTCTTTGAACTTTCCCAACCCCACAGTAAATCTCTTCAAGATTTACAACTCCATGACATATCTTCGACACTTCGAAGAATAACACATCCTTTTCACATTATATGTACAATAACAATTCGTTCCCTGTAAATTCATTGAAACTATCATGCCCTCGACACTAGAAGAAACTAATAGGTCTCCAAGCATCCGGTTGACCATCGCAATTATTTACTGGAAACAATAACTGGATCCTACATTAGTTTTTTTTTCATTTTGTTGACCCTTGTCATCGATATTTGGAAAACCCTACTATCCCCAGTCCTTACTGTCGAAAGATGAAACTTTTCCAGAAGAATTATTCTAGAACCCCCTGTGTATATGTGTATAGTTGGGGAGATGATGCGTATACGGAAGTAGACTCTGCAGAGAATGATGGAAAACTTAATCCAACGCAACCTCATCAATTCAGAGTCCTGATGTATCGTTCGGTCTTCGTATGTGAGATTAATTCTGTAACATTTTTCCTCACCTAAGTAGGCAAGAAACTTTTCCAACCAGGAAAAATCTGCTTCATTTTGTAGCTGGAAACACGGCTTTCATCTCAGCGCGAAATACTTCTGTATGGAGCAAGAGTTTTATCTGCGATTTGAAATTGTCGCAGCATATCGACAGTGAAATTCGAATGATGTTGGCTTTTTTCCACACGTATTTGGTTTCATTCGGATCGATCCGTATTCGATTCGTCTTGGGCTGTGCTGACTGCTTGAGACTCGAGTTTTTCGGTGATTATTCTTATTGAATATCAATATGATACTCATGACTCAAAATCTAGCTATTTTCGAAATTTAAGAGACTGAATTCTAGTCTGGAGAACATCTCGTTTTCCAGAAGTTAACTGCAAAGCATGTCGTGTTCGGTCCTCGTAGCCCCTCTGACCCTGCTAATTTTTGGGCCTTTCCGTTGCCTCCTTGGAATTTTTTCACCATCCTTACAATGCCTGTAAGAACAGCTTTTTGAATTGTATTAGAGTGTTCCTAAATTGGTGGTACAAAGGATTTGTTTTCGATATACAGGGTGTTTCTTGTAGTCCTAGTTTTTTTGATGTTCACACCAGTTTATCGGATTTTTATCAATATCCGCTACAGATCGGATAAATAAGTGTGAAAACTTATAATTGATTTATTCATCACAGCTCACTTACTGGGTCTTTATATTAATTTGGAGGATCCTGAAGATTACTAGAGAATTGTTTGATTTTTTTCTTGAAGTTGGTAGCAATCTCCTATTTGCTCTGAATCCAAACGAATCATCTCTATTCGATTACATGAACTGCCTTTGATAAAGTTTTCATCAGCTAGATATTCACTTATGGTATTTTTTGAGCAATTCACATCTAAGCAACTTTTTGAACTTCATTACACTAAACGGTTTATTATAATGGAAAGATGTAAATAACGGGTGTTTTTTTCGAGGTATATAACTTTAAGTTGGCATTACTGTTCAAGATGGCTACCGATTTAACAGCTGTCAAGTGATTTTCTCTTTGGCTTGGCAATTCATCATGAATAGACTCACGCCTGAACAACGCTTGCAAATAGAGCAATTTCATTTCGAAAATAATGGTTCTGTGCGGAATACGTATCGCGCACTACGTCCATTTTATTTTGTTTAGCGATGAAGCGCACTTCTGGTTGAATGGCTACGTCAACAAACAAAACTTCCACATTTGGAGTGAAGCTGATCCTCAAGTGTCGAAACACCGTTACATCCAGAAAAACTGACTGTTTGGTGCGCGTTATGGGCTGGTGGAATCATTGGTCCGTACTTCTTCAAAAACGATGATGGCCAGAACGTTACAGTCAATGGTGATCGGTATAGAGCCATGATTACTAACTTTTTCATTCCTGAATTGAACAACCATGATGTCCAGGAGCTGTGGTTCCAACAAGACGCCGCAACATGTCACACAGCTCGTGCCACAATCGATTCATTGAAAGACACGTTTGGTGACCGCCTAATTTCACGTTTTGGACCTGTGAATTGGCCTCCAAGATCTTGTGATTTAACACCGCTAGACTACTTTCTGTGGGGCTATGTAAAGTCATTGGTCTATGCGGATGAGCCACAATGTTGGAAAAAGTTATCGAAAATTGGACGTCCAGATTGGATTACATCGGAGCCAGCCGTGGCGGTCATATGCCCGAAATCATATTTAAAATGTAATTCCACAAGATTATCTTGCGGATGAATAAAATTCATGTCAATCGAATAATCCATCGTTGTTTTATTGCAACTTAAAGCTGTATAGCTCTAAAAAAAACACCCTTTAGTTGTACAAAATAATGGCCAGGTATAAATTTTCTAGTTACATGAGTAGTTAGCTCTGAACGGATATTCGAATTAATCAAGTAACCTGAAGGGATGTGGAGTTGAATGGTAGCCACGCAACAGGCTGATGAAGAACTTATTAGTTGTCGATTCTGGTTTGTGAAACAAACAAATTAGCTTGTTACGGCACAGACAATGTGAAAATTGTACTCTGTACGAGACTTTCGGTTGGTATATTACGAATCTGCCGTCCATGTTCCATTCTGTGGTAGGCCACAAAGTTTGCAGACAAGGCTATTTTGTTGGAACTGGAACTAATAGTGTTGGTGGAAATTTATTCGAAAAAGACGACCTTAACGCGATATTTCGCTGTTTAAAACAACATTTGTCCCCTACCTTATGCGATATGTACTGATATAAATGTAACCCAGTGGCGGATCAACCGGTACGCTTAGTACGCTAAAGCGTAGGGCCTCTGATCGAATCAGCTTTTCTTCAGAATGAAAATTTGTACTGCAAATGAATATGAAAAATAATAAAATAAGGAAGAATAACGTGGAGATTGCCACCATCACAAGAAACGCAACTAGACTCAGAGCAAAAATTCAGCTGCCAGTAAAAAAATTACATCTAATTAAAAAGGTTCCGCTTTTTCATATTGGCTCCAATCATTTTTATCTGTCTGCAATGAATTCACGGAACAGTGACAATAAAGTTGTTGGCATTTCTTTGAAATCTAGGTATATATTAGTGTACAACTTTGTTTCCGCCGTTTTGGAATAGATGGCTGTAGCGGTAATTGGTAGTCGAAATAAATAGATCGTAGATGTCATTCAATAAGCTAAGGTGTTTGTAAACATGAAGCCATCGAAATATTAGTCGATTTGTGTCTGCATCATGAAGTAATTCTCGATTAAACATACCAGCTTACTAGCCAAATTCTTGTCATTTGAGGGAGGTTTTTCTGCTTCAAGATGAAGTAATCTGCGGTTGAGGCTCATCGAATGCTCAGAGACGGTTTTCGAAGATGCAGAATTGGAAGGATCACTTGATCAAGACTTTTGTCACTTGGAAGTGACGCAACAAGCCATTTCAGAACGCCTGAAAGTCATCGGAATGATTCAGAAACAGAGAAATTGGGTGCCGTACGAGTTGAAGCCGATATATGTTGAACGGCGTTTGTTTGCTTGTGAACAGCTGTTTGCAAGCAAAAGACAGAAGGGATTTCTGCACCCCATTGTGACTAGATACGAAAAATGGGTTCATTACGATATTCCCGAGCGCAGAAAATCATGGGGATATCCCGTACATGCTTCCACGTTGACGGCCAAACCGAATTATCACGGTTCCAAGGTCATGCTCAGTATTTGGTGGGACCAGCTCGGCGCAGTGTAGTATGAGTTGTTAAAACCGACTGAAACGATCACAGGCGATCTTTATCGAACGCAATGAATGCGTTTGAACCGAGCATTGAAAGACCAACGGCCGCAATACAACGAGAGACATGATGAAGTGATTTTACAGCATGAAAAGTTGGGAAAGTAGTCAAGACATACTTGGAAACGTTGAAATTGGAAGTCCTATTCTACCCGCCCTAAACTCCAGACGTTTCTCCCTCGGATTATTAGATCAATGGCACACGTCCTGGCTGACCAGCACTTCCGGTCTTTTGAAGAAGTAAAAAATTTGATCGATTTTTGGATCGCTTCAAAAGATGACCAGGTTTTTGAACGCGGGATTCGTACACTGCCCGAAAGATGGGAGAAAGTAGTGGCCAGCGATGGACAATACTTGAATCATAAATGTGGGATCCGAATTCTTAACACCGAACTGAATGATACGACACTGACTTTACGAGACGAAAGAACCAGGCAGTTCTTATCGAAATAGGGAGACGTAAGGGGAAAAGGTACTTGAGTCTGAAGACTGAGACTGGAGAACGATACATACGAAGGAGGGTGGCATTCGACGTTAGAGATTGGAGTAAGGAGATAGTTAGAATTCGACGTTACAGATTAGACGGGAAAAGGTTAAAGAATTCGACGTGATAGACGCATAGAGTTCGACGTAAAATAGTGGACGCAGCGAGTTAGATAATAAGACGTTAGATATAGACGGATCTACTCGAATAATCAGACAATAGACGAAAGTTCATGGGCTGTACATTCAATTGAAGTTGAATTGTACATAGTGTAAATAAACAATAGTTAAGTTCCGGCGGCCTTTTTATATAAACCCCTAGACAACAATATAAAAACCCTACATAAATGTATAAAAAGGTTTTCACAATAAATCCCAGGATTTCGAAGAAAAAACGGCAGAAAACGCCTATATAGTTGAATTGATTTAGCGTCTATTTAATCAATTAAATTTATGGTTGTTCTATAAAAACTGAATTACGATTGAAAAATTATTTCGAAAGTAATTGAAAAAGTAGAAAGAGGCCCCGAAAATCGTCGATCCGCCACTGAATATTGTAACCAGCTACGAGATTAAAATCTGTGAGTAACCACCTCGACCGTTAGACATGCATGCTCGGTTAATAACGCGACAACAACGCGTCACCTACAGGGGCCACTATAAAACGGACGGCAACGGTCTTTGCTGGCGTTTCATTAGAAATTAGCCGAAGAACTGACACGCAGGTTTCGTGAGATGGCTTCATTTTTCCTGCTCCCATCGAATTATCGGGGGAGATAAGCAGGTTCGGGATGGCGAAAATCGCTAGGCCGTCGTATCTCAATCTACACGGCTGCGTTCGTCTTTTTCAATTTGCCGGATAATAACAGTTTCGCAGAAGTCGCCCTCTTCCATGAGAATGAGTCGTTTACAGTCACCATCGATCTTACACTTGTAAGTTTTATTATTCGACCTTATTCCGTACTTTCATGCATGCAAAAGGCGAACGTATCCACAGTGCGATTATAATAATGTTGATTGTGGTTTTTATCGGTCTATCTGAGAAATGGCTAAGCCCCTGAATCCTTTGAAAGACGTTTATTGTGGCGATACATCTTACGATTACGACTGCAGTTTTTTTGAGATCGACTGTGTTCATTTATACATAATACTGGGTTATAACAAGCCAATTGAAAAGTCCCCGGTCTACCATAGTGAAACACATTTTTTTTGGCATCATTCGATTTTATTATTCAACATAGTTGCCTTCGAGGGCGATACAGCGATCTTTCAACTTTTCGATACCATTTTTGTAGTACGATTTGTCTTTCGCTTTAAAATAGGCCTCAGTTTCGGCGATTACTTCATCATTGGCGCTAAATTTCTTTCCAGCGAGCATTCTTTTGAAGTCTGAGAACAGGAAAAAGTCGCTGGGGGCAAAATCTGGCGAATACGGTGGATGCAGAAGCAATTCAAAGCCCAATTCATGCAATTTTGAAATTGCTTTCATTGATTTGTGACACGGCGCATTGTCTTGAGGAAACAACACCTTTTTTTTCTTCAAATGGGGCAATTTTTTAACGATTTCATCCCTTAAACGACCCAATAACGCTATATAATAATCTTGTTCAATTTGCCGGATAATAACTGTTTCGCAGAAGTCGCCCTCTTCCATGAGAATGAGTTGTTTACAGTCACCATCGATCTTACACTTGTAAGTTTTATTATTCGACCTTATTCCGTACTTTCATGCATGCAAGAGGCGAACGTATCCACAGTGCGATTATAATAATGTTGATTGTTGTTTTTATCGGTCTATCTGAGAAATGGCTACGCCCCTGAATCATTTTGAAAGACGTTTATTGTGGCGATACATCTTACGATTACGACTACAGTTTTTTTGAGATCGACGGTGTTCATTTATACATAATACTGGGTTATAACAAGCCAATTGAAAAGTCCCCGGTCTACTATAGTAAAACACTTTTTTTTTGACAAAATTCAATTTTATTATTCAACATAGATGCCTTCGAGGGCGATACAGCGATCTTTCAACTTTTCGATACCATTTTTGTAGTACGATTTGTCTTTCGCTTCAAAATAGGCCTCAGTTTCGCCGATTACTCCTTCATTGGCGCTAAATTTCTTTCCAGCGAATATTCTTTTGAAGTCTGAGAACAGGAAAAAGTCGCTGGGGGCAAAATCTGGCGAATACGGTGGATGCAGAAGCAATTCGAAGCCCAATTCATGCAATTTTGAAATTGCTTTCATTGATTTGTGACACGGCGCATTGTCTTGAGGAAACAACACCTTTTTTTTCTTCAAATGGGGCTATTTTTTAACGATTTCATCCCTTAAACGACCCAATAACGCTATATAATAATCTTGTTCAATTTGCCGGATAACAACAGTTTCGCAGAAGTCGCCCACTTCCATGAGAATGAGTCGTTTACACTCACCATCGATCTTACACTTGTAAGTTTTATTATTCGACCTTATTCCGTACTTTCATGCATGCAAAAGGCGAACGTATCCACAGTGCGATTATAATAATGTTGATTGTGGTTTTTATCGGTCTATCTGAAAAATGGCTACGCCCCTGAATCATTTTGAAAAGCGTTTATTGTGGCGATACATCTTACGATTACGACTACAGTTTTTTTGAGATCGACGGTGTTCATTTATACATAATACTGAGTTATAACAAGCCAATTGAAAAGCCCCCGGTCTACCATAGTGAAACACATTTTTTTTTGCATCATTCGATTTTATTATTCAACATAGTTGCCTTCGAGGGCGATACAGCGATCTTTCAACTTTTCGATACCATTTTTGTAGTACGATTTGTCTTTCGCTTCAAAATAGGCCTCAGTTTCGCCGATTACTCCTTCATTGGCGCTAAATTTCTTTCCAGCGAATATTCTTTTGAAGTCTGAGAACAGGAAAAAGTCGCTGGGGGCAAAATCTGGCGAATACGGTGGATGCAGAAGCAATTCGAAGCCCAATTCATGCAATTTTGAAATTGCTTTCATTGATTTGTGACACGGCGCATTGTCTTGAGGAAACAACACCTTTTTTTTCTTCAAATGGGGCTATTTTTTAACGATTTCATCCCTTAAACGACCCAATAACGCTATATAATAATCTTGTTCAATTTGCCGGATAATAACTGTTTCGCAGAAGTCGCCCTCTTCCATGAGAATGAGTCGTCTACAGTCACCATCGATCTTACACTTGTAAGTTTTATTTTTCGACCTTATTCCGTACTTTCATGCATGCAAAAGGCGAACGTATCCACAGTGCTATTATAATAATGTTGATTGTGGTTTTTATCGGTCTATCTGAGAAATGGCTACGCCCCTGAATCATTTTGAAAGACGTTTATTGTGGCGATACATCTTACGATTACGACTACAGTTTTTTTGAGATCGACGGTGTTCATTCATACATAATACTAGGTTATAACAGGACAACTGAAAAGTACACGGTCTACTATAGTAAAACACATTTTTTTGGTAAAATTCGATTTTATTATTCAACATAGTTGCCTTCGAGGGCGATCCAGCGATTATAGCGATCTTCCAACTTTCCGATACCATTTTTGTAGTACGATTCATCTTTCGCTTCAAGATAGGCCTCAGTTTCGGCGATTACTTCTTCATTGGCGCTAAATTCCTTTCCAGCGAGCATTCTTCTGAGGTCTGAGAATAGGAAAAAGTCGCTGGAAGTCAGATCTGGCGAGTACAATTCATGCAATTTTCCCATTGTTTTCATTGATTCGTGACATGGCGCATTGTCTTGATTATACAGCACCGTTTTTTTTTCAAATGGGGTCGTTTTTTAACGATTTCATCCTTTAAACGATACAATAACGCTATATAATAATCGCTGTTCATGGCCTGGTCCTTTTGAGGGAACCAAGGGGAGGCAATCAATTGGCAAGACAGTGAAAAAAATTCGACGAGACTAGGCCCATATATAATCGAGATGCACGCTCGACCGAAAATATCCTTGCTGCAAGTGAAAGTGTTGAAGAAGATCCAAGTTTATCCTTTCCTCGGCTTGGGTATTTACTACAAAACCCTATAGAGCATCTGGATTTGCATCTATATCCTTATAAGATTCAGTTGACCCATGAACTTAATCCAGCTGACCATGGAATGCTTAGAACATAATAGGCCGAACAACAACGTTTGGATGATTTTTCACATCCAATTTACTTCAGTGACGAAGCACATTTTTACTCGGTGACTATGTAAACAAGCAAAATTGTTCATATGCGGAAGTTAAAATCCTCTTGTAAATGCTAAGAGACCAGCGCATCTACAAAAAGTCACCGTATGGTGTGGAATTTGGTCTGTTGGAGTGATTGGCCTGTACTTCTTTGAAAATAAAGACTTAAATTATGGATATAGCGTTGGAGAGATGTAGTTTAAGCATGATGGTGCAACAAGCTACACAACACGATTCTTTTTGGCCATAAAAGCAAACAATTTTCCAGGATGCGTGATTTCCCGTTTAGGCGATGTGAATTGGCCATCAAGATCTCGTGATTTATTGCCTTTGAATTTTTTTTGTAGGGGTTATGAGGGGTCCGTGTTTATGCCGATAATCTTTAAACTATAGACGATCTGAAAACCAACATCCGTCAAATTATTGTTAACATATTGCTCGAAATGTACCGGCGAGTATTCGAAAATTACCTTACAAGGATCGAGTCCACTGGGAGAATACGCGGAGGACAGTTAAATGATGTTGTATTCCACACATGTCAAGGTCCAAGCATTATATTGAAATAAACATTCGATCGATTTTCTAAATGAAAGACTGTTTTATGTATAGGTGTTTTTTCGAGGTATATAAATTTAAGTTGGCATTACTGTTCAAGATGGGGACCGATTCGACAGCTGTCAAGTGATTTATTCTCAGTTTGATTTGGCAAATCATCACGAATAGACTCACGCCTGAAAAACGCTTGCAAATAGTTTAATTTTATTTCGAAAATAATGGTTCTGTGCGGAATACGTATCGAGCACTACGTCCATTTTATTTTGTTTAGCGATGAAGCGCACTTCTGGTTGAATGGCTACGTCAACAAACAAAACTGCCGCATTTGGAGTGAAGCTAATCCTCAAGTGTATGTCGAAACACCGTTACATCCAGAAAAACTGACTGTTTGGTGCGCTTTATGGGCTGGTGGAATCATTGGTCCGTACTTCTTCAGAAACGATAATGGCCAGAACGTTACAGTCAATGGTGATCGGTATAGAGCCATAATTACTAACTTTTTCATTTCTGAATCGAACAACCATGATGTCCAGGAGCTGTGGTTCCAACAAGACGGCCCAACATGTCACACAGCTTGTGCCACAATCGATTCATTGAAAGACACGTTTGGTGACCGCCTAATTTCACGTTTTGGACCTGTGAATTGGCCTCCAAGATCTTGGGATTTAACACCGCTAGACTACTTTCTGTGGGGCTATGTAAGTTCATTGTTCTATGCGGATAAGCTACAAACCCTTGACCATTTGGAAGACAACATTCGCCGTGTTATTGCCGATATACGGCCACAAATGTTGGAGAAAATCATCGAAAATTGGACGTCCAGATTGGACTACATCCGAGCCAGCCGGGGCGGTTATATGTCAGAAATCATATTTAAAATGTAATGCCACAAAATTATCTTGCGGATTAATAAAATTCATGTCAATCGAATGATTCATCGTTGTTTTATTGCAATTTAAAGTTCTATAGCTCTAAAAAAACACCCTTCACAAGACATCACTAATTTTGAATTTATCATTATAAATAGTAGTGAAAACGTCGTTACCGAGGAAAACGAAAACTGAGTTATTTCAGCTCAAATTGTGTGTTATGCAGGAGTCAGTTTAGTTTTTGCATGATCAGAAAAGTTGGAAAACGTCACCATGCGGTTCAACGTGAAAAACTACGTAGAGCTGGACACGCAAGGTGTTACGTTATGTTAGATGTATATATTGTGTTATTTTAATCTTGAATAACACAAGTTTTTACTTACACCGTTTTTCTGCAGTAACGACATTTTCACCCCTAGTAATAGTGGTAAATTGAAATATAACGTGTAGAGATTTTCAGGCAAAAATTCGAGAGATAAAACTTTACGAATTTCACTTTTGAAACTTATTATACAAAAAGATTGCGCTATGGTTGAAGAAAAATATACCTATGTCATAGGATTTTCTTGCAATTAGTAGTAGAGACCTTAAACATAGCCTACTGCGTAAATAAAACAAATAACGCCAAATATTCCCACCAGTTTCAACAAGTGTAAGAAGCAAAAAAAAGGAGTTTTGTCATTCTATTTCTGAACAATTATTAAAACAATGCTGAGGGCTTTCACATCTGTATCGAAGTTAACATTTCCATCGGTTTTTCACACGGAGGCCTAACTCTGTTGAGTTATTAAAACTTTTCCAGGGACGCGCTTTGGAAATGTACAAAACCAGAGGTAATTTGCTTAAGTAGAATATAACCCCTATAAATAATTTAGTATTCTTTTTTGACAGTTAGAAAACGTTGAAGCAGGCAGTAGGATTTTTGGATTGAAATAAGTTAACTGTCCCAATTACTCAGTGTCCCAATTATCGATAATTCCGATTTGTTTTCTGAATAATAAGATGAAGCGAAGTCTGCTGAAAATTTTCAGTCTTCAAGTTACAACTTTGTAGTTTCCTGAACATATATGAATTTATACATATAGATATCTCCTAACAATCATATATATTTACTATAAAGTCTATGGCAAGGCGTGATTAGAACTGGACATGGCCAAATGTCGATTCTATTTTGGGGTATAAATTGATTGTATGTATAATTATGGAACAAAAACAACTGAATAAATATAATATATGAAGTAGCTGAAATTGAGAAAATAATTCCAGATAATTAATTGTGTGCCAAAGTCTTTTTTTTTTGTTTTTCAAGTTTATTTAAGAATTTATATTTACCTTCCTGTTTTATTATAGATTGAAATATATTTTTCTATACTGTTTCATTCACAATTTATATGAATATATCACGTTTACCCCTCTTCGATTTACCAGTGTCGAACATTGGACCTCTAACATGTCGGTGATTGGTTATTCATATTTTCCAATTGTCGAACATTGATTTTTTTTCTGTATATTGAAACTGAAGGTTCAAAGACTGGGAAAATGTATATTGCAACTTCATAAAAATTGCCTTTGTATTAGAGAACTCTTTGTCATTCCCACTAGCACGCTCTTGTGTCGATAATTGGGACATTTACCTTTGCGTCATCAAAAAAACAAAAAAATGTTATTAGAGGTGGTTGCCAGGTGCGCGTTTTCTAAAATTTCGCTTCTTGATTCGAGTATGTCCGGTGTGGAGTATATATGCTACCATTTGATTGCATTATATTGGAACACGTTCACTGAAAACTTGGTACACAACGCAAATACGGCATTACGATTTATACAAACAAGCTTTATTGGATACTCGGCAAAATAGGCTATTCAATTCGAACAACTATTGGTTATGTACATCTATATTTCGTTGCTACAATTCGCTCTTTCATCAGGATGCTAAAGTATACAGGGTGATTCACCGGGATGGCCCATTAGACGTTTATGGAAAACTAATCATAATTTTGCGCTAAAAATTTGCATATTAATATTTCTCCCTAAAATAATTTCAGATCTCTTTAACTTCCTGTTTTACCGGAAACAGACTACTACTTCCTCATTTCCGATGGCACACCCAGTATATTATTGCATCCTTGGATAGCTTCTTTGATGGCAATTTCGGCAATATGCCATACCTTGGGTAAAAACTCATAGACTAAACTAATACAATTTTCAATTACGAATAATTCATTACAATTCTTGAATGTCAAATTAAGTTTGGGAAACAAAGAACTTTAGTAGTTTCTTTCTGTGTTTTCCGGAAGTCACAAACTACTCCACACAGTTAGAAATTGCGGTTTTTCCTTATTTAAAGTTCTTCCTCGATAACACTCAGAGTATTCATTTTAATCTTGAGTTTTGATGAATTTGAGTTGTCATACTTCATGATCTTCTTAGAAAAACCCTATACTGTTTCCTAATACTACGTATTTGCAGAATCGAAAAAGAAAAAGTTTTTTCGAAAAAAGCTTTTTCTTCCGAAATATTAAAAAAATGTAAGTCCTCATCGCCACCAATTTGTTTATACAAATCCCATTAACTCATGAACCGTTGAGTTCTTACCAAAGGTATGGATATTGCCAAAATTGTCGTCAAAAAAGCTATCTAATGAGGCAATAATACTGGGTGTGATATTTGAAAAAAGGAAGTAGTAGTCTGTTTCCGGTATAACTGGAAGTTGTAGAGTTCTAAAAATATTTTAGGGAGAAAGATTGTTGTCTCAAACCCCAATGTGATTATTTTTCCATAAACTTCTAATAGGCTATCCGGGTGAATCACCCTGTATTTCGGTGCTACAATCCGCTCTTTCATCGAAACGCTAAAGTATATCTCTTTTAGAGAAACTCGCATTATAAATTATTAATGAAAATTTGTAGGAGTCGGTGATGGCAACTTTTCAAAGATTAGTTACTTACATTCAATTTATTTGAGTAAAAAATTACAGGGTTCCTTTCATCCATACATCAGCGTAACAACCTTGTTTAGAAATATCGTAATATCATATTTCTCTCTTGCAGCGGAAACTCAACACGAGAAAATAAAACATTTGCCAATTTCTAATGCACGAATTAGATATTCTTCATTCTCTTTTTCAAAAGAATATATATTTCTGTTAAATTTTCTTACCTAAACGAATGATAATGAAATGTTGCATACGAAAAAGCGACTAATCTGGGAATAACAAGCTAATATTTAACTCCGAAATTCTTGATTACTGGTAAAAGAAAGTGAAATGGTTAATTCCTCAAAAAATATGTCATTAGGCTAGTAAATTAACAAGAACTACACAATATAACCCAAAAATTGTCAACTTCCAGAGTAACCTCTGAATGAAACATTCTTTTGAATTGCCGATTGTTCAGCACATATCCCCATGTTGAACTCTCGTTTTCCTTGTTTGTCTCAAGGGACACCGATAAAAAATGAATCAGCCATGGATGGAACTTGAAAAGGGGCATCATTCCAAACCGATCACATTTTTCCCAAGAGTGAGTGTTTTTCAATGAATTCGAAATCATCAGTTGCAAGGGCACTAAGCTGGCCTGAATAAATTCACCAGAAGCAATCTGCAGAATAATCTTCCGTTTGGTGCTAGTGTACACCTCGAAAGGACTGTGTTTGAACAACGCGCTTATGTCTTGTTTTCAAACGATTTATATTTATTATTTATATCTGTCACCCGATTCAGTCAAGAGGGATTCTCTCGGAGAGGTCCATTTAAAGTTTGTCAGCGATATCCAGGTCATTACTTCTTGTTTTGTGGAAATTCCACGTTCTCTTGAAAACCAAGATGGAATACCAGTATTCGGTTTCTATCGGGACAAAAGGAACAAGAAGTTTCTCCTCATTATTCATGTGATAAAATGTGGAACAAAACCATCTAAGTGCCTCCGAAAATTTCACAACTTACATTTTTAGGATCGCGAACAATATTCATGAAAATGATTAGTATTCCCTAGTTTTATTCTTGATAACATCGTTCTTAGGGTTTCTCTCTTCATCGACACTTAGGGGAATTAAGTTTGGGAATATTTTCCTTTTATGTATCAGAGAATTATATATTTTCGGGAATTTTATTTCAATTTATTGAAGGTATTTCTTAGTTAAAAGTACAAAGGAAAATGGGAGATTCCTTGGATAATTTTGAGAAAAAAAAATGTTTCATAAACAGGGTGTTTCTTGTAGTTCTACTTTTGTGATGATTATACCAGTTTTTTGAATCTTCATTACTCTTCGCTAGAGATAGAGTATAGTTATTTATAATACAAGTGCAGAAGGCATTGATATTCTTCCACGAGTTCAAAATTCAAAAACGAGCCACGAAGTGGCGAGTTTTGGAATGAACGAGTGGTAGAATGAGCCTTCTGTACGAGTATTATACATTATTTTCTCTAATTCATTGCATTTTCATTGAAATTAATGAAATATTTCCATAAATATATTTTAGTGATTTTTGCATTGAAAATTGTTGGTTGGCAGAACTGATTTCTTTAAGGCAAATTGATGAATTGACAGCTAAAGCTGTGGCGGAAAGTTCGGAGTACCAACATAGAATAATAAAATATAACCATGAAAACTGTGCGTTTCTGATATATTCTCGCACGATTTTGTTCTACAAGATGTGGAAGAATGAACGGAATAACCACAGAATTAGAGAAAATAAGTTCCAAAACTAATTGATTAACTCATCACAGCTTACTAACTAGATCTTTATGATAGTTTGAATTTTCTAGAGGATTACTAGAGAATTGTTTGAAATTTTTTTCAAGAAATCAGTTGGAGATACGACAAAACTACAAAAAACCAAAAACTGTAGTACTTCAACAAAGTTCCCTTTTAAATTTTTGTAAGCTACCAGTGATCCATAAAAAAAAAGTTCTGGAGGAAGAAAGCGGGTACTGTTCCAGGAAAAATATCACCCTGTAGGTTTGCATTCAAAATTAGTATATCACATGAAAAAAATTCGTTAGGTACATATTTTAACTAAAATATTTACATCGAAATTGTTGGTTTATTTTTATTCAAAAATTTTCGACCTTCGTCTAGGCTAGAATTCTGAAATTTTGTATTTTGAAAGAGAGGTTATTACCCCCTTAACTACAAAATCCAAGTTTCAACTCAAGAATTGTCTTGGTTTTCAAGCCAGCTAGAGCTCAAACGAACATTTTGCGAAAGGCATCTATTACAAAAATGTGTGAGAACTTCAACTCTTCTCATGTTGGCCAAGATATATTCTCCTCATCAAGGAGAAATTTGGTCCAGTCGGTAATTTATTATTTTTCAGGGAATATATCTTAAATCACATAAAATTTTGTTTTTTTTTTGTTTCAATGCTATCTTTTGTTATTTTTTGTATTTTATATTCGCATTGTTTTATTGGACAATAAAGCTATTATGATTATTATTAATATATATCTACGGCCCTAAACGATGCCATTGATAGACATGGCAATATATGTTCTAACAACGAATGAAATTGTTGAAATTCTTTACCAAATGGCGAATACGTCTGTGATTCTCGAATTCTGAGCAGAGCATTGGTCTCAATTGAGCAAGTTTGACTAATTGATGAAGAATTTGAGGTCATAATGGATTCTATCCGCCCAGCCGACGTATATACGATAACTGTCGAGGGAATATGCTAGAGAATAGGAATCTTAGTGAAACGAATGTCGGAATCTATCAGTCAGATTCAGTTTTACTGAATAAGTCAATAAAAATCAAATCAAATACTTGTTGTCAAGGATAATAGAAAAACTTCCATTTGCGTAAACAAAGCAGAGTGGATCTTCTTCAAGTAATACATAATGCCAGCGGGATCAAATCTATACAATATTCCATACAAGAAAGTATTGTTTGGAAGTCCTTCTTTCCAAAGCTATATTGAATGCTATTCACAATGACAGGGTTATAATAGAATAAGTGAAGTTCGAATGGTTCTATTGCGATTTATTAATTTAATATTCGCTATACGAGAAGAATATCATCCATAACAAGGGATCAAAACGGAAGTTGAACAATACTCATAAGTCCACTCAGACTTTATTTTTCCATTCAAAACTTGGCGTAAAACTAATCAAAAAACAAATATCACCAGCAAGGGACAATTCTGTCCCCTACTGAGGATATTGTCGTGAATTCAATATTTATTATTTATATAGTTCTAGGGTATTGTGGATGATGGAAGGCGAGAACGATTATATTTCAACTTGGAACACATAACAGACAAACGTCGTGTTCATTTTACCGAATGAAATACACAACAGGAAAAACACTGAGGTAAATCAGGAGCTTTCGAGCGCTCACTCATGCATTCTTCAATTGAGCGCTTGGAGACTTGGAGAACGGTTTAAAGGTATATCCAAGAGTGTAATTGACGCATGAATGAATGTGTGATCAAAAGCTCCTGACTTCAAGCCAGCGTTTTTCTCATTGCTTTCATTATTTAGCTGGAATATTCTAGAATTCTCGAGACGTAATTCAAACGAAATATTTTGGATAACGCTTAAAATTGTCATTATGTATACACATATACATACTTTTTTTTAAATTTTTCCAACGATTGGATTTTTCTGAAAATTTAATCAATAAGTTACCTAACACTAAGATAAGAACAATAGCACTTGGTGGTCTCTTTCTATATCACTTAGTATATATAGATCGTAAAAGTAAGTAAGTCGATCCATCATGTTTCGTTGGTTTTGGTGAATTCTTCCACGTCCTCTCCATGAGAATGAGTTGGATGAAAACAACTTTTTCAACTCCCTCCAAAGGTGAAAAAGTTCCAATATTACTTCTATTCGAAACAATAATGCAGAAAGTTTTAATACGCTTGGGAATATCCTTCAACTACGGAATATCTTTCCCCATCAGTCTGGAGTCTTTGATTTATATTGTTATATTCTTGACACGAGTTAAATAATCAATATCGTGATCACATATAAAATCGTTTTCGAAATAAAAAAAATCCAAGAACTGCCAGATGAAATTCTGCATGTTATGGTCATTGGTTCATCTTGATCATTTTGTGAAAACTTAACTTATCGCAAGACCTATATAGCTGAATCTCTGTACACAAGTATTAATAAATAAATAAGCTTTATTAAGCACTCGGCTATTGAAAACAATATGAATATAATCTACTGACTTATTTAAATCCTTCAAAAATATAACTTATTAAACACTTTTTAAATTCTTTACAATTACCTATTGTAATATTCGATATTTTCAGGTAGTTTATTGAAAAGGACCAATCCCCTGCTAAATGTAGATTTATTTATCAATGAAGTATTAACTTTCTCTATGTAAAAATCATCTCGACTTCGTGTATTATAATTATGAATCTCATAAGCAAATTTTAGGTTTTCACTCAAATATTCAGGTAACATTTCATTCCTGGCCTTGAATATTGAATCTAATGTTCTATAAATAATTCTTTGATTGACACTCATCAGTTTCGAACAATTTAACATATTCCTTATGGGAGTTATTTTATTACATTTCAAAATAATTCTCATACCTCTATTTTGTAGAGGGTGTTTTTTTTTGAGCTATAGAACTTTAAATTGCAATTAAACAACGATGGATTGTTTGATTGACATGAATTTCATCTATCTGCAAGATAATCTTGTGGCATTACATTTTAAATATGTTTTCTGGCATATGACCGCCACGGCTGGCTCGGATGTAGTCCAATCTGGACGTCCAATTTTCGATGACTATTTCCAACATTTTTGGCCGTATATCGGCAATAACACGGCGACTGTTGTCTTCCAAATGGTCAAGGGTTTGTGGCTTATCCGCATAGACCAATGACTTTACATAGCCCCACAGAAAGTAGTCTAGCGGTGTTAAATCACAAGATCTTGGAGGCCAATTCACAGGTCCAAAACGTGAAATTAGGCGGTCACCAAACGTGTATTTCAATAAATCGATTCTGACACGAGCTGTGTGACATGTTGCGCCATCTTGTTGGAACCACAGCTCCTGGAGATCATGGTTGTTCAATTCAGGAATGAAAAAAAATGTAATCATGGCTCTATACCGATCACCATTGATTGTAACGTTCTGGCCATCAACGTTTTTTAAGGAGTACGGACCAATGATTCCACCAGCCCATAAAGCGCACCAAACAGTCAGTTTTTCTGGATGTAACGGTGTTTCGACATACACTTGAGGATTAGCTCCACTCCAAATGCGGCAGTTTTGTTTGTTGACGTAGCCATTCAACCAGAAGTACGCTTCATCGCTAAACAAAACAACATGACGTGGTGCACGATATGTATTCCGCACAGAACCATTATTTTCGAAATAAAATTGCACTGTTTGCAAGCGTTGTTCAGGCGTGAGTCTATTCATGAGGAATTGCCAAACCAAACTGAAAATAAATCATTTGACAGCTGTTGAATCGGTTGCCATCTCGAACAGTAATGCCAACTTAAAGTTATATACCTCGAAAAAAAACACCCGTTACTTTTTGCAACTTATCTAGGCAACCTTTAATCAATTTAAACATTACTGACGTAGTACCAATGATCTAAACAACATCAGTGAGGTATTCATATCAATTTCACTCCTCATTCTAGAGATGAAACCGACCTTATTGGACATTTTATTTGCAATATAATCCACGTAAAACTGGAACTTTAAATTCTCGTCTGGTATCAAGCCTCAGTATTTCACTTCAGTAACACTATCTATTTCAACTTTATCAAAATCAATACTGACAACACTTATGTCAGTATTACGTATCCTATATTCATTACCTATTAACATATACTTGTCTCTAGTTTTCCATTGTTACCAAGCTCCAACATTGAATATGGTCAGTCTATAATCTGGAAATGAGGTTATTTCTCCTGCTAATAATTTATATATCTGAATGTGTTCAAATCGACAGAACTCACAAACATCTGTTGGTATGTTTACATCATCCTTATTTTGAAACGTGCATGGTGTATTTTTCATTAATCCATCCACAGTGGAATTTCTATGAAGTTATTGGATAATTTGAGTGCAGAAATTGAGAAAAAACGTTTCCAAATGCTACAGAAAAAGCTCTTTTTCACTATATCTCCTTCTCTTTGTCACGAATCGATGAAAATCATATTCAAATTGAACGAAT
The DNA here is from genome assembly GCF_914767665.1 of Harmonia axyridis. Lineage (NCBI taxonomy): Eukaryota > Metazoa > Arthropoda > Insecta > Coleoptera > Coccinellidae > Harmonia > Harmonia axyridis. The sequence continues at coordinate 9,374,953 of NC_059508.1, forward strand.
TACGCTTCTAACTGCTTGACCATGCAGCTAACTCTTCGTATATGGCTCCAATGGCTTTTTGCAGACCTCAGAAGAATGCTCCACAAAAAAAATGGCTTTAATTAACGCAGAGACTTTCAGTCATCATGGAAAATTACACATTATACTTTTGCATAATAGCTCTTATGTTCCATATTCTTGTTTGAAGTGTAACAAAACATCTCGAGCTGTGTAACAGTTGATCTCGATAAATTTCCGCTCAGTCCAATAAGAGTTTCCTATTGATTAAGTGGAAAAAGAGACAGGTGGCGGTTCACAAAGCAAACAGGATGTTATTCACGTATTATTGTCAACGCGTTGTCACTTATAGAGAGTCATCAGCAATTTCCGTAAGCCATATCCTTTGTGGAACAGCACGGTTCCGTTTCTTGTCCTATTTAGTAGTGTATCGGATACGGAGGCTCTGAATAGTTTCTGTTCCTTCTCTCATATATGGGATCACAAGATCAGCAGGATTACAGGGAAGATCGTTTCATACATGAGGTAAAAAATTTGAGCAAAACTCTGATCTGGCGTCGGGTACTTTCCATTCACATTTCATTCGAAGCTGTTGTTATTTGCTTGAAAGTGAAATGTTTTCAGTTAAGTTTTGATTATTTTGCGAGAAATGAAAAGTAATGAAAAGCTCTCAGAAAACTTTGTTACGGTACGTTTCAATTGTAATATTTTTTTCCCATTACGTTGCAGTATTAATATACATTCATTGAGACTAGTATTTTTAATTATTAGGCTGTTCAGTTTTGAAAAGAGTTGCGTTCAGTCTGGGACCTCGTTTTGCCTCGAATTTAGTTGAAAAGTCATCTTAAACTGGTTCATACCGTATACCTGCATTGATCGTTCGGAATTATAAGATATTCAGGGTATGATATAAACATTAAGCCCCTGTCCTTTGTGTCGAAACATCGATTTTCTGTCGATGAGGTGAGAACCTCATGACCCTGTATGCAAATCTCTACCTTTTTCCATCGTTCAACAAAGTCACGTAGGCTGAAATCTGAATCTGCCCCGCTTCCATTTACAAAACCATAAGGTCTCACAATGACTAAAATTTGTCACTTCTCACATATCTCTGGAAACTATGATCGAATATCATATGGATCTCATTTATATTTGCTATTTTTGTACTCATCTCGAAGTAGCCAGATGATAGTAATTGATGGCCAATATTTTCACCCATAAGTGACAAAACTGTTTTTTTTTCAAATTGAAGTCTTTCAGTCATTAGTATCTGGCAGTTGACCATTTTTCAAAATAGTTTCCTGTAACTACATACTTCTTTCTCGTGTTTATGAGACATAGTCTTGTTTATAACTGCATTTTAACTGTTTATGTATGTATTTAGTTTCAGTTCGAGATTGATGACTATCTTTTGAGTGGTCTGCCAGTAGGTAGTTTCGAGTTGTTTTTTGGTTTTTAGCCCATTTGTCCATCTGCTTCCACTCATTCATGTCCACGTGGTGTCTCCAATATCGTCTCTCCATTCACCAAAATACTCCACATCCTGTATCTCTTATGTTCTTGCTTCGAATTTGATCTCTTAGTGTTACCCCTTTAATGGATTTCAGGATCTTAAATATACTTGTTCAGCTGATATCTTTTGTTTTCGCCTTTTCTGCTCTCGTTTCTCCACATAAGTTAGTACAGGACTCACCACTGTCTTATATACTCTAACTTTACTCTCAGTGGTCATATAAATGTTCCTCAAAACTTTGCCTCTCAGATATCCGACAATTCTTGGGGCTTGCATTCAGGTTGCTCTGATAAAGTTTTTGCGACTTTTGTTATTTCGAAACTCAAATAAATGAACTTTGCTCTATCGATTTGTCGTTTGTTGCTTGTTTACATATAATTGGCTCTTGAGATATGGTCATGGATTCTGTTTTTTTCCATTGATATCTGCATATTGTATTTCTCTGCTGTTGTATTTTCATGGCTCTTCATCCCATTCTATATCCACCTTGAATCTCTTTCACGCTTGTCTATGATCAGGTTGAAAAGGTTTGGGGCTCAGTCTGCCTTCTTGTTTTATTCCTGTTATTATTGAAATTTCAGCTGTAAATCCTTGTTGTGTTCTAATTCTTGTTTTGTTGTTCTTGTTAATTTGTACTATGGCCAGTATATAATCTTCTGTAGTGGCCTTCTTTTGCAGTATCTCTATAACATCAGTAAGAAGGAATCTATCAAATGCTTTCTTTAGATCAACCGTGCTGATAAACAGTGGTTTATCGAACTCGATTTACTTTTCAGTCATCTGTCTAAGTATGAAAATTGCATCTACGGTCGTTCTATTCTTCCTGTCACTATATTATCATCAAATATTCTTGAAGGCGTATCCGTGTGTTTAGGAAAATGTAATCATAAATTAATAACTGCAGTTAAGTACCGGGTTATTGAACTGGTAATTATATTTGTTATGCAATTAGAACCGAATCGTTTTATTGATTCCGTCATGCTAGAAATGTAAACCATCGGGGATAATATTCCATCAAATTGTACTGTTGAAAGAAAAAGAACACTCAGTCATCATTTTCTCTAAGATTAGATTAGGAAAGTCCATTCAAATAAATGTAAAGAGTTAATAATGTGTTGGGTCGCCACGATATCTTATGTACTCAGAAACATGGATGGGATGATCGATTTCTTCTTGAGATATCTCATCCCAGGCTATTTGTACCTTGTACCGAAGTGCCTCAAGAGACTGCAGAGGATGGGGTTAACGGAGTAATCTTCTTCCCATAACATCCCAAGTGAATTCAATAGGTGAGCGATAGGTAGATCATAACTGTCTTCGAAATCAGAAAACTGGCTATATATGGCTGAGCATTGTCTGTTTAGAAGTGCGTCGGTGAGCTTCTGATGAGAACCAAAGCTGACCTGCTACCATAAGCAATAGCACCGCACACCATAATTTCAAGAGTGTAGTGCACATGCCTTTCCATTGAAAACTGAAGATTTTATCTTTCACCACGTCGTCTCTTCATCCTTGCTCGGTAAGCATGCATGCACAAACATAATATTGATTCATCACTGAAAACTTGAGTGTTTTTTTTTTAACGTAGGTTGTTTATAACCATTCATCAGCAGCTCCTCTGGTGTCGATCTAATAAGAGCTGAATTGCAAAAATCATAATTATTCGAATATGTTTCATAATATAAATTCTTGAGTGGAGTTTATTCTATCAAATTATTTCTAAAATTCATCCCTAGGTGGCTATATAACATAGAATATCAAACATGGTTTTATAGATTTCGTTCGAGACTATTCGTGTTATATTTCCATGAAATTTGGAAGCGAGACTCAGTTTTTTCATGAAAGATATTACTAATTCAGAACCGCAACTTACAAGGGAGCCGGAATAGCTCAATAGTTTGGCTTTATATCGTACATCCCAAAGCTCTTCTCGTTTTACATAAGGAGGGTATCCTGGTTTATCGTTTTCGACTGTTTCTGAGAGTACGTGTTTTCTTGCTCGTTGCTTGATAAAAATCTATTATCTGACTTCATGTTCAGATAAACTCCTAACAAATTTGCGTATCACTTTTATATTATTAATTATTCGAAAATATGCAATTGCAGTCTACATTTCTGATTATTGCTTGTTAAAAATATTCACTGAAATGAAATGTAGGTATGTTCTTATGTAACGACCAATTATTAGGTCAGATATTCATCAAAATTTAAGAATAATCTTACCATTGAAAAAAGTGAGTAATTGATAATGTGTTGGGCGTTTACGATGTCTTATGCACCTAGAAATACTTTTGGGCATACTCCTAATGAGGTTATCGATTTCCTCTTGAGGTTTCTAAAATCAGGCAACTCGTACTTCATTCTGATGATTCTAAAGCCTTTGGATTGAATTAACAGTGATCTTTATAATATCCTAAACCTGATAATATCGACTTGATTGTCTTCAAAGTGATCCAACGTAATTCAGTGTGATATATTTGACAACGCATTATCTTGTTTGAAAAGATGATTGGTCAGCGTCCTTCTCAGCAGAACTTCTCCTGGATGCTACGCACAATGGTCATGTCGCCTCAGATGAAGAGTATTGGTGACATCCATAAGCAATAGACTCTCATACTATTATTCCAACAAAAAGGAAATTGAAGATCTTATCTTTCAACACGTTACATGTGTGCTTTCAAGAAATCAAGAAAAAAATCAAAAGAATAAAAAAAACCTTCTCAATAATACAAGGCTGAATTGGGATCTCGAAATTGATTACCATGTTTGGACATGATGGCCGTGCAAGGTTAAAATGGCTACGAATTTTCCATGTAGTTATTGCTTTTTTGACCAAATCATTTCATAAAAGTGCAAATGACATTGTAATGAAGTATCACGTCAATCGCGTTTATTTTGAGTATTTAATCGAAACGGGGCTTTGTGATGCAATATATTCCAATAATATATACAGTTTTAATTTGGAGTACGTGGAAATCATGTGGTTCTAGTGAATCGTTTGATGTTCATTTATTATAACATGGACATGACGAGCAGACTTGTTAGAATTTTTGTTTACGAAATTCTTTGAGAATATCAATATCTAAAGAGCGAGCTACATTATTCAATATACGTCGAATGAGATGGGGTTTTTAAAGCCTTAGAGAGCTTTCGCATTTTTCAACAGTTATAGAAAGCTTAGTAGGCGGAGTGCTATTAGTTTCAATTCCAAACTGTGGGGACATCCTGAGAGAGCACAGAAAGGGCAACAGTAATAAGTATTCGGGATCAGTTTTCAACGAGATGAGAAATGTTTTAATAAAGGTCCCTCTCTCTATTGAATAGTAAATTTTTTGTTAGCTGATACTTATTTCAAGATGAATTTATGTGTTGATACAAAGAATCGATTATTCGTTTGTGATTGCATGTCTAGCGGGAAGGTTGAAATTGCAACACCGACTTTAATTGAAATATTTCTATTCTAGTGGTTTCGAAACGTTACCAGAAAAATGATACGTTAAAAAGGAATTTGTCAGTGTCGAGTTTGTCGGTATAACTGACTTTATGAAGTTTTTTTTGTATTCTTTCATTATGCATGTTTTCCATCAACTGAATACTTGATGGGAATAGTATTTTGTTACTTTGACTTCCGAGTATAACCGTTCACAATAAAAAATTCTCCTGTAAGAGTTGGGTGTGCATGTTGAAAAAATTGGACCGTTCTTCTTCGACGATGTAATACAATAACGATTGATACATTTCTAAAAATACGGTATTCATATTTCATACTATGGTCGCAAAATAATGAAATAAATAAAAAGCGAGGGGCGAACATCTTTGAGAAGTCATTGTACATTTTATGGGAAATTATTGGGAAGTCATGAGAAGTCCTGGCAAATTGTGTATGATTTGTGTAATTTTTTTTCTTTTGTTATTTCACCTGGATGCAAGATACGGACTTTAAACCTCATCATGTTTCAGATCAGAGTTTAATCCTCAAAAAATGTTTTATTTGAGGGGTATGTGACCAATATTTCAGAAGATATAACAATTTTTGTAAAGAGATTCAATTTTGACGGTATTTTTCCCAAACTTTGAACTCAGTTTTTTCCTAAACTGTGAAGTCTGGGAAAAATCCGTGAGCGGTGTTAGAATTGGCGCTACCTACTTAGCCGAATTTCGTACTCGACCGAAAATTTTTATATCGAAAAATTTCACTCAAATTTGCAATACCTTAAAAAATTTGAGAAAAAGTTCTTCATGGGAAGTTCATACCATTCTTCCAATTGATATGGTGACGATAGATCAAGAAAATACTTGCAGTTGAGGGATTAATCCATTATTTCAGAAATTATAGTTTATAAACTGGAATTTTCAAAAAAAAAATTTATCATTTTCTCGAGGCTTCCACAACTCTTGTACGCAAGATATGGACTTAAAATCTCATCATGTTCCAGATAAGGAGTTTGATCTTCAAAAAATGTTTGTATTCGATGGGTCTGAGACAAATATTTTAAGAGATATAACGATTTTTTTTTATTATATATTTTTATTGTTTTTCTTCCAAACTTCGAGTTCAGTTTTTTCCTTAGCTGTGAGGTCTACCGAAAATCGGTGAGCGGTGTTAGAATGGGCGATCTCTACTCAGCCAAATTTTGTTCTCGTCCGAAAATTTTTATGTCGAAAAATTTCACTCGAATATGCTTTACGTGGACCTTAGAAAATTTAAGAAAAGTGAAAGTTCCTTCGTGGAAACTTCATACCATTCTTTGATTTGATATGGTGACGTAGATCAAAAACTTCTTGCACTGATTAGTCCATTATTTCAGAAATCATAGCTTATAAACTGAAATTTTCGAAAAAAAAATTGTAATTTTCTCGAGGCTGCCACATCTCCTGAACACTAGATAAGGACTCAAAACCTCATCGTGATTCAGATCAGAGTTCGATCTTTAAAATACGTTTCATTTGAGGGATCTGTGAGCAATATTTTAGGAGATATAACGATTTTTGTGTAGAGATTCAATTATTACGCTTTTTTCTCCAAACTTCGAATTCAGTTCTTTCTTAAACTATAAAGTCTACGAAAAATCGGTGAGTGGTGTTATAATCGGCGATCCCCAGTGGGAGTATAGGGTGTCTTATCCAAAAAAGTTGCTGGAAAAATTACGCATTGAAGGGTCATTTTAAAAAATTATTTTTCACTTTTCATAAAAAAAATAATATGATTTGAACCGAAACTAAGGTTAATTATAATCATGGAAAATCATCATAGGAATCGTAGGAAGTCATTGTACAAATTTGGGGTACCTGTTCGCCCCTCGACAAAAAGTGTTTTCCGTTTAAATGATAGATGACCAAACGAGATTCATTTGAGAATTCAATCTCTTGCAATCTTCTAGTCCTTTATTTTTGAAACAGCATAGGCGAAGGTAATAACTATATGGGGTGATTGGTGAAGATATGCCAAAAATTCAAGAGGTGTATAAAAGAAGATATATTGTTCCATGATTTTTTTTTGATTTCCTGAAAGCTGATTAGAGCCCTTCAAAGATGGATCAGAAATTTTCACAAAAATCTTAGACTTCAGTTGTCCATACAAGAAGAAGTCCAAAGGCTTTTTGGAGAAAACGGTTCATCAAAATTACGTTTTTCATAAATCGTTGTGAAGAGGCTTCCAAGACCTTTCTAAAGAAGTATCACTCGAACCCTCTTCTTTATTCAATTTTGAGGGGTTTAAGCGCCCTCTTAGGAGGTTGCTCGTTCAAGCCTTAAATAAACGTCGAAAGATGACCTTGAGATGGAACACCCTGTATATATGTTGACTGGTGCGGAGCTTTTGAGGAGGGGTTGATGCGTGTCCACCCTATGTTCTGTGTCTCATTTACCCGACCTTTGTCCCTATTGTGACGAGCATTCTCTTTTCTATTGAGGGTGAGGAACTTTGCTGTTACATTCCGGTTACTTATAGGCTCCTTTCAAAAACAACCGCAACGACATCGAATTAACTGAAGGGGTAACTTTCATTCGGCCCGGTTGAGCATTTCGCAACTTTGTTACTGAGCCCAGCCGTTACTTCGTACTCAACTGAAAACAACCCCAAAGTTATGCCGTTCATTGTGGATGCCAGGATTCATTGGAATAATCACTTCCAGGAAATGTGTCCGAACTATAAACATCCAGGATCAGCTCTTCGGCTTGAAATTCGTCAGCGATTTTCAACCTGTTCGCAAAACAAACCGCTCTATCTCCTCTAACGAGAATATTTTGTTTGTGTCTGTCACAGCTTGATTTCTCACTAATTATTTAAAAGGAAACTATATACTTCCACTGGTTTATTTCGTTCAACCTAGACATCCATGTGCGGACTTGTCAGTCCGAAAGGTGAATGTGAACTCTGTTCTTGTTCAACGTCAACAGTTCACTTAGTTGAGACAACTGAGGAGCTTAATTATGTATTGGCGAGCTGTCCAAGTGTCTTTCAGGCAGATTTACTTGCAATCGAAATATGTGTGGAAATAAATCTAGTTGGGATAGAACAATACATAAAATCTCAGTATTAAGAAATATAAATGGGGCATCATACATTTCAACTTATGATACAAGAGTAGAGATGAAAACCTCAGCAAAAACCTGTATAGGTCTAGTGATCGAAAGAAATGACCAATAAATATAATAGTTTCCATTATATGGAAACTGAATGGATTGCTTGGAAGCCACCATGAAATTTATAAATTGGACAAGTATCCATCAAGACAATGGTTTCTTCTTCACCCCACTGATATACTGGGCTTTCAAAAGAATGCCATTTGAAAAGCATACTATTGCAACGACCATGACCAATCCTATTTCGTTTTAAAATAGACCGAATTTTTCTAGGAAGATTGCAACCTGGAACTTTATCTGAAGGATCAACGATTAGACTTCGTTGAAGACATTACAAGAACTTCATTTCGAACGCCAAATTTCTTTATCACTTTCATTAGATTGAAGGAAAGTCTTAATCCATGAAGGTGTGCATGACTTTGATCTGGCAGTTCTAGTATCTGGAAGGTAAGATACAATTGGAAATAAGTTCAGTTAAATATGAAATTCAGTTTGTTACTGAGTCCGGCCGTTACTTTGTATTCAACTGAAAACAACCCCAAAGTTATGACGTTCATTGTGGATTCCAGGATTCATTGGAATAATCACTTCCAGGAAATGTGTCCGAACTACAAACATCCAGGATCAGTGTGAATGCTTTTCGGCTTGAAATTCGTCGGCGATTTTCAACATGTTCGCTAAACAAACCGCTCTATCTCCTCTAACGAGAATATTTTGTTTGTGTCTGTCACAGCTTGATTTCTCACTAATTATTTAAAAGGAAACTATACACTTCCACTGGTTTATTTCGTTTAACCTAGAAATCAAAGTGGACACTCTGACTTGTCAGTCCGAAAGGTGAATGTGAACTCTGTTCTTGTTCAACGTCAACAGTTCACTTAGTTGAGACAACTGAGGAGCTTAATTATGTATCGGCGAGCTGTCCAAGTGTCTTTCAGGCAGATATACTTGCAATTGAAATATGTATGGAAATGGACCTAGTTGGGATAGAACAATACGTAAAATCTCAGTATTAGCAGAGGAAATGTAAATGGGGCATCATACATTTCAACGTATGATACAAGAGTAGAGATAAAAACTTCAGCAAAAACCCGTATAGGTGTAGCGATTGGAAGAAATGACTAATAAATATAATAGTTTCCATTATATGGAAACTGAATGGATAGATTGGATCCACCTTCTTGAAACTATCCCAGGTACTGGAGTTGATAACTGTCAGTCAAGACGAAACAATAATCATAGAAATAATATAATTATGCAGGTTTTTTCATATCTTTTACGTGACTTCTTGGACAGTAATTCTGCACTTACTTCTGTCACTTCAAGTGATATTTCTTTATCTGGTGAAATCTTTCCGTTGTAATCAACAAATTTTTTGGAAAGTCTTCTTGCAATGAATTAAAATTTCGTTTTTCTTATATCTTCCTACATTTTAGCATTTTATCTAAACTCTCTGCAAATAACTAAATAATTTTGAAACAAATCAGTGTGTTCTCCAAATGATTTTGTGCTTCAAAAGGTTAGGTATCAGATTTGAAAAGTATCACATTATTTTTTGGTGTAAGAGCTTCATAGCTCAAATTTGGATAACTGATTGCATATTAAACGCACATGATATATCTGACTAATAATAATTAAATGAACTTTTATCCCTCATTCATACGAAGCTGGCGAAATTTGGTATGAACATTCGTTTCACCATTTTTCAAACGATTTTCTATTTTTTATTTCGATCGGATGCCATATGATTGCCCGCAAACATTCACCTGGCTTCGACAATTGAGAGATTTATCCGCTCGTTCAGTTAAAATGAATTTCCTTTCCAGGAACATCCACATTTGGCGTCGTGCGATCGTAAATTATCCGATGCAAGTGACAGATAGATTAGAATATGTTCGCGGAATTTTTAACAATGGGTACCAGTATTCTAGGAAGAATCCCAGTCGATTGTAACGGGAAATGTTCTACATACATGTCCTCCGGTAGGATGTAGAAGGATAACTGGAAACGTAAACCACAATCACTCGTTAAGGCTTCGCACAAGGTTCAAAATTGGTTTATCGATGAACAAGAAGCCTCTAATTGCCGTATTTGAATAGGAACTTTAACTCCGATATGATTGGAGTAGTGACAATGACATACACGGAATATTGATATGTAGCAATTAGGACCAAAAAATTTATTGGATACGTGACTTCGATTCGGGACCACATCCTACTAATCGAATATGAAGGTGTAGGGATTGCAATCAACGTATATCTCAACTGACCAGACGTCAAATCTATGGTCAAATGTTATCTGAGTTGCTGAAAGTATCTACTTTGATTTGATCATCTTGTTTGCAAGTGTATTGTACGCCAAGCGTGATTTCGGAGTTCTGACACGTAGTTTGGGCTAAATCAGAGATCAAACTAGCGCCAAAGGTAATTAACTTGCTAGATATATTGTTGATAAACGAAGCATCTAGGGAAATCTTAATTGAATTGGCATGCATAACAATAACTATAGTGTCAATAATATTATTTCCTCTGAAAAGCCATTTCTTTTTGCATATTCATGTAGGCTTGGTTAATCGATCGTCTAGAGGTATGATTTGATTTCGTGGCCTTTCGTCTTTTTCTCTGTGACTTTGTTCGGGTTTGCAATAATTAAACTATTTTTAATCATTTACATCTATTTACAAAGCCACAATTACAGTACAAACACAGTTCATATGGTACTGAATTTCTTCTTTAACTCTAGTTTTGATTACTCGAAGCGTCTTCGATATGTCACGTCTTCGTCTTCAACTCAAGTCTTTCGTTCGGTCGTCTCGTCTTTAACTCGTTCGCGACTAGTCTTAATCTAGTCCGCGAACCGTCTTTCCGTCTCAAGTCTTAAGTTTCAACAGACTGAACTTACTCTTGCTTCGACTTAGACCGAACTTGAACTGTCTCTCGACTCGGACTTACTTCGTATACTGCCCACCGGCTGGAACTTACCTTTCTTCCGGCTTGACCACACCCTTAAGGAAAGTACCATCCCCTAGTCCAATAAGAGTTTTGCCGTACCGCCCACAAAGCTCTTCGCGGATTCCTGGAAATCGAATATTCTCGAAGGACTAGAACCTGATACACAGATGTGACACAGCGAAGTAGCGAAAAAATAATTTAGTATGAATGAGTAAAACTCAATGACGCATACTGGGTTGGTTTTATCTTCGATATTCAAAGTTCATGAGAGAGTATTGGTTTTTACACGGAATCTGTGGTTCGATAGCTTCGCTTTAGAGTCACCTTTCATTCAATAAAAATGATTAGATAAGATAAGGGGTTTCGTTGCACTGCTACCTTATGGTCTATTGCACCCCCATCAGAGCTATTCTCGCCATAACGTGATCTACAGCTCGCCTTCCAGATACAGAGTTCTAATGAGCTCCAGCATCTGAGATGGTTTCAAGGAGGCTACTTCCTCACTTCTACAAGTTTCTTGTCCAAAGCAGATTTTGAGTTGGCTAGTGATGGCGAGGCATTCCGTCACCAGGTGATCCGGAGTTTCTTCCTCCTCCCCACAGAATCTGCACTCTCCATTTTCTTCTAGACCCATTCTCTTGAGATGTTTCTTAAGGCGATAATGCCCTGTGAGGTATCCAGAGAGGAGGTGTAGTATTTTCTTGCTGAGATCATGTGTCAAAATTTCGAAAACACTTTCCGGAATGACCCAACCCAGGAAGATTCCACCAGAGTGCTTCTCTTTCGGTTTTTTTCCTTCTCCTGAACTTCTTCATCCTTGTACGGTGAGCATGCATGCACACATGGATTCATCCCTGCAGATTTTAGTGTTTTTTTTAACGTAGGATGTTGATACATCCCCCATTGTGTTCATTCATCGCCAGGTCCTGTGGTGTCAATATAATTAGAGCTAAATCTCGAACATTATAATTATTCGAATATGTACGAGGTGTTTCATGACATGAATACCTGAGTGCGGGTGGTTCTACCAAATTATTTCCGAAAATTCATCCCAAGGGAGCTATACACCCAAGAATATCAAACATGCTATTTTCGCGTATCGTTCGGAACTATTCGGGTTATATATCTTCATGTAATTTGGCACCGAGACCCAGTTTTTTATGAGAGATATTACTAATTCAGAACCGCAACTTACAAGGGACCCGGAATAGCACAATCAAGCAATTTTTTTCTTGCCTGGCTTTATATCGTTCATCTCAAAGCTTTACTCGTTTTACATAAGGTATTTTGGTTTACCGTTTTCGACCGTTTCCATTAGTGCGTGTTTTCTCGTTTTTTTTCCCGATAAAATCTATTAGTATATATCTCTAAATCAAAATTGAAACCAGTTGTAGCGCATCAATCATTACATGTTGGATAATTTGTGACTGATATGTGACCACCTTTATACAATTTCATTAAAAACTACTGATAAAAGCTAGTTGACAAATGTTCATATATGAATAGTTAGGTTAGTGATTCATCAATATTTTCAGAGAAATCTGAGCAATGAAAAAAACACTTCAAATAATTAATGATGTGTTGAGATTTTACAATGTCTTATGTATAGAGAAACTTGTCTGGGCTTACTTATGATGAGATGATCCATTTTCTCTTGAGGTATCTTAAATCATTCTACTTGTAACTTGTTCTGACGAGTCTAGAGTCTTTGGATGGGGTTAACAGTACTCTTCTTTCCATATTATACCAGACGTTTTCAATGGGTGAAAGATTGGGAGATCTAAGAATTCAAGGCATCAAATCGATTGATTGGTCAAATTCAGGAATAATACATGTTCTTGCTATTATCTTATTGAAAAAGAAGGTTGTTGAGCGTATATTAGACAGAAAATGTGGTTCTACTAATTCCTGGATGTAACGCAAGGCGATCAAGTTGCTTCTGATGAACACCAAAGCTAATCAGCAATAGCCTTCCATACCATGGGTTTCAAAGGATCTGTACAAAGCCTGATTGAAAGTTAATTAAGTTACCGCATTCAGTATGTTAGAATCCTGAAATACCTGCGTTTGAAGCATCTGGTTGTAATTTGGGTTTACTACGTCGGTGAGTATTGTTGTCTGATGTTTAACAACCAACAATATATGTGGTCTGTTGTGAATAATTGTTTTATCAGTGAGATACCAACATAGCTTCAATTCTGCAGGATGGTTTCCGATTGATACTTGTAGTATGTATTTCTCCAAATATGGTTCCTGATTTTTTGTGGAGTATCTTTCCTTCTGCATCGTGCCCTCTGTATATTTGTTACCTGCAAACACTTGACATCCACTCTTGATATGTTTTGTTCGTTGAACATCCATATCTGCACCGATCGTCACTTGTCAATGATAGTTGGAGTTTATCATATATTTTGGTTTGAGAACACTTAATTCTTGATGGCCATTAGAAAGCCTTCCATTTCTGGGAACATTTTACTTGAAATGAGTGAGTACTATTATGTTCATTTCCTTCGCTCACTTTGAATAAAGCAAAATAAAGGGAGCACATATGCGATGCATCATGCATAAGCCGATTTATCCTAATTGAGATTCGGTTACTTTCTGCTGAGGTACCCATAAAATCTAACTATTTCTGTTCATCAGACTGAAAAAATTCCAATTATACGTGATGTTGCGAACTCTAGAGTCGTTTGGTAAGCCACTATGAAACGTTCAACAATTATTAGGTGTTTAAATGAGCGGAACTACTGAATTCAGCAATCCAGCTGAACCGTTTCACCAGTTTATAGTCAATCAGTTCGATTGGAATATTCTGTTTTCCTTGAATCTGAGGATCTTCCATTAATCGAATTAGCTCGATTCGTATGTCGGAGATTTCACGAACTTTTAATGTACCGCTGTAATTTATTGACTGATTGATTAGGGTCATCCGTTTGCTCCGAATGAGACCTTTTTACACCAGGATCTTTTGTGGGTAATCATATTGAACGGGAATTTTCTTTTCACGCTCGCATCCCGAACAATTAGTCGGATATGGTCGCAAGCCATGATTAGGTTTGATTTACTCATGACAAATTTGTAATCAAATTCAATTCTGCCCGTCCATCCAGGTGAAAGACCGTAAACACGAAAACTTTCGAAAAAAAAAATTGTGAGGTGGGTTTGGATCTTGAATGTGAATAGTTCGTTAATGGGCTAAATGTGGCTATAAATTCAAGCAGAATATCGAAGAAACATAGTATTTCAATGGCGTGTAGATTTATGATAACAATTTCAAGTTTGAAGCAAAATTCCATCAGAGCAATACAAAGAATAATTGACTTGAAATAATAAGCATGTGAAGATAAATCTCAGGATAAGCAGAAAAAAGTGAGAGGTGCATCATGCATTCCAAAGTATGATACAAGAGCACAGATAATAACCACAGCAAAAACTATTTCTCCTGGTATAGGTGCACTTCTTCAAAGAATAAGCTGACATAGCAGCAGCAGAAAAAACCAAGGCCAAGGCTGTCGTACGAAGAGCGCTGGCATCAGCACCCTATGAAGAACCAGCTAATTTTTGAACAATATTCCTAGACTTTAATTTCAATTATAAATTTTCCAAGTGGACCTTGAAATTCACAATAACAACAAAAATCTCATGTACTGTACCCATATACAGTCCTGTGTCCTCCAAGAGCAGAATAAGAGCATAAAGAAACGAAACCAAATCAATGCTTTTCTCGAATTTTTCCTTGATAAAAAGAATAATTCCACTGGGAAAGCTGTGGATATTATATAGTTTCCTCATCTGTTTATTCTCATGCTCTACAAAGAGTTAGTGGGTGGTATTTCTCTGCACCATTGCAGTTTCTTTAGAATTGCAGTAAGCTCTTTATCTTGTCTTCATTTTTCTTTGTATTTCATGAATAGATTTCATAAAGTTTTCAACGTGCGCGTCTCAATGTTTCCTTGGATACCTTGATGTATTGGTCTGTAATCCATTGAAGGATCTTCAGATTTTTCAGGGTTTTGTAGCAAAAATACCTGACGTAACTCCATCAATTGATTTCGAACAATAACAGCAGTAAGATGGAGATTTCGAAGTATTGTGGAAAACATCAATCTCTCATCCCTCAAAGATGTATACCGTCTTCTTCCAGATTTAGGTCTTCTGGTAAGCCTGTCAATATTCTTTGGATTGTAGTTAGGATAACATTCATTTTTCTAGTAATAGATTTCTGGTTCAGTCTATTTTCAATAAGTGCCACCCTTCTCACACAATTTTCAATTGGTAAACCAATTTCATCAATTTTTTTTTCAGAGAGTGGGAAGAAGGCTTGACTTTGACGGCTCTGACATGAAGTACTGGTAGCTTGTGATAGTATCCTTCGAAAGAAATAGACCTTCTTATTGCATCAATGCCGAGACGTGTTGGGGAGTGTATAGATAATCACGGTGGACAAACACATTATTAACAAATTCATTAGAAAAAATTGTGAACCATTCGTTTCTTTCTCCAAATTTCAATCATATACTCCTTTGCTATACTATCTATGTTTTACAAAAAAAAAAAAATTTAATTCGAACAGCTCCTTCTGGATGTTGCAGTTTCTTTGTCAGTTAGTATATTATTGAATGAATTTGAACACTATTGGAAGAAGAGGGTACAATCTCAGTGACCCTTTTTTCTAGCTCGCCACTCTTGAAAAATTACGTAAAATATGTCGAAAACTTCTGGACATCATTGATACAGTATCAATGGTTAGTCGTTGGACTTCGCGTTTTCGAAAATACCGTACAGTATTCGCATTCATTCTACTCGCGGAATTCGAACTGGGGATTTCTCGTCATTCATGGACGACCTCTCTGGGCGATGTGTGTCGGTAGGAGCGGCTTTAGAAGACCAGAAATAAATTTCCACGCTAAGGGAGCTCGGAAACTATTCAGTTTGGCATGGAAGGTCAACAGATCCGAAGCGTATGCTTTGATGAGTTTCAGACATTCACGAAATGTGTAGTTTCCGAGATTCAGATAAGTGCAACGGGGGTTGACCTATTTAACATCGAAATCCGAGGAAAGGAAAGATGAAAATCTTGTAATGTCCCAGTGCAAAGCTGATGGGGGTTTGACGTGATGTTTCAAATGGTGATAAGGTGTTTCCAATAACAGGTTTTGAGGAACGTTAACACTTCACGCTCCACTGCACATGGAAAGCATGGTGGGTTCTCTTGTTTTGCATTATTTCCTGTCACGGGCGTTTTATGAGTTGGTGCCTTTGATTTTGAACATTCAGGCGCTTCTAATTATTCATTTCAAAGGTTCGCTCAGAAGTGATTTGCCTGTTCTCAAATCTGAAGTATTTGAATTTTCTGTGCATGAAAATGATATTTCTTTCAAGGTTTTCTGATTGAAAAAACTCTTTTAGGGATATTTTGTTGATAGGTAGTTTAATTTTGACCAATGGCTTACAGATCGGAAACTTGTTTGGTCAAGCCGCAAGCTTCCAACGGTAAAAACTTCAATAAAAATAGTGCCTTTATTTGCATGAAAAAAAAATATAGGCACGGAATTCAAATAACAGGCCAATTGAAAACTTCCCGGTCTACCATTGTAAAACACATTTTTTTGGCAAAGTTCGATTTTATTATACAACATAGTTGCCTTCGATGGCGATACAGCGATTATAGCGATCTTCCAACTTTTCGATACCATTCATTGGAACAAAATTTTTTTCCAGCGAGCATTCTTTTGAGATCTGAGAACAGGAAAAAGTAGCTGGGGGCCAGATCGGGCGAATACGGTGGATGCAGAAGCCATTCGAAGTCCAATGCAATTTTGGCATTGATTTGATGAAACATGACTTTTTTTTTCTCGAAATGGGGACGTTTTTTAACGATTTCATCCTTTAAACGATTCGATAACGCTAGAAAATAATCGCCTTTGATGGTCTGGCCCTTTTGGAGGTAATCAATGAATATTATTACCCTATAATACTGATGCCATAACCTTGCCAGCTGACTGTTTACCCTCGCTTTGGATACGGTGCATCGTGTGCAGTCCACTCAGCTGACTGTCGATTGAACTTCGGAGTGAAATGATGTAGCCATGTTTTGTGCATTGTCACATATCCACGCGAAAATTCAGGTTTACTGCACTCAAACAGCTTCAAACACTGCTCAGAATCATTAACACGTTGTTGCATTTGATCGATTGTGAGTTCGAGCGGTACCCCTTTTGCACAAAGCTTTCTCATGTACAAATATTCGTAAATGATATGATGTACACATTCAGATGATATCTTCACAATGTCTGCTATCTCGATCAATTTCACTTTACGGTCACTCAAAATTATTTTGTGAACTTTTTTGATTGTTTCGTCGGTGACAGCCTCTTTTGGGCGTCCACTGCGTTCGCCGTTTTCGGTGCTCATCTCAGCACGTTCAAACTTAGCATACCAATCAGTGATGGTTGATTTTCCTGGTGCAGACTCCGGAAACTCTTCATCGAGCCAAGATTTTGCTGCAACTGTATTTCTTCCCTTCAAAAATCAAGATTTTATCAGCACACGAAATTCTGTTTTTTTCCTTTTTTTTTTAAGAGAACAAAAGTAGCTACACTCACAACGCAATATCTCACAAACTAATGGTCGGACTGCTGTCAAATTTTGACACGTATCGTATGAAGGTTGGTACCAACTAAAAGTCATATGGTTTAAAATACTGGCACCACCATCTGTGTCTCAGACTGGGGACTTTTGAATTGGCCAAATAGGACTACTCTAGTTTTTTTTTAACATTTTAACGCATTAATTCCAACCCTTATTAACACGCAATATAAGCTATTTCAATATCGACCAAGTAGAATTAACCAACGGATAATAATTGGTTGAAAGATAATTTGTCAGTTGATTCTAGATGTAATTGAAGAGAGCCACAAAGTTATCGTCAGTAATGTTTTTTTCTGACTCGATGATAAAAACCGGTCATTCGGATTCACTTTCCGTGGTATTTCCATTTTTCCGATAGAGAAAAAACTGAACGTTCGATAATGTCGACAGAAGACCGTTAAGGTTGAAAAAGCAGAGGAATCGCCGTAATACGAAACTAAATTTATAAATAATTGATTTGGCTTGTACTTCTGATGAATATTGATACATAACCATTGAATTATTCATCCTAATTGCGTCCTGGGCATATACAGGTTGTTTCTTAAGTACGTGTAAAAAAAGAGAGTTCTTATGAACTTTCTAAATCAAATTTGACAACCTGTATCTTATAAACGTATAACTTGCGAATATATCTTCATAGACACTTTTCTTTTGACGTCAGCAAATGCTCCAAAATTTCCTACACGTACTCTGTTTCCTATGGTTCGTGTACGAATTGAAGTGCCTCAATTCTTAATTTAACCGCAATTACTCATTATTATTAAATCACCGCATCTACTTTGTATCATCTGCAGCTCATGACAACGCTGCTATTATTGGATACCATTTAAGATGCATAGTTTGCAGAATCTCGCATTCCTCTGAGTCTCCAGAATCTCAATGATGCCGGTGTATTTTGGATTAATATAAACTGTTACCTTACTACTTCAAATCTTTGGAATTTCAAACGTGTGGAATCGAATATTAGGTTATTTTACAGTATGAAACATTATCCTATATACAGGGTGATACAAAAGTACTTGGATAAACTTCAGGAGGTGATTCCTCACAATATTCTAATATCAGTTGCTTGGAGTATCGCGTTTTCGTGGGGATTATTAAAACACTGATGGACGACAGACGAGAACTTTAGTGTGGTATAGCATTTGGCAACATCCTTGAACACTACTAACTCAACTGTTCATCACCTCGTAAATTACTCCACTGTACTCTCCTTTTTCCAGTTTTATACCTGGGTTACAAACATAAAATCTCATAATACACCGTGAATTTCTTCTTCCTTTTCTTATTCTCTAAGTTGTATGCCTGCGCAAGGGTATCATGGTCCTGCACACTAAATAGCGTAGGGGGAAGATATTCTCTATTGTATCTTTCGGAGAACCTTATGAATTAGAAAGTTGTATGCACAAGTACCATGAAAGACCATTGTTATACTAATGCAGGTACATTTATATTAACTATTGTGACAACAAATTGGGCTAGACACAGACGTTATGTCTAATTGCTTCTTCTTCCCACAATTGTCCAAATAAATATATGTCCGGAAACGCTTTGTTTCCAGGATACAAAGTTTATTTTCATTCCCTTTTTTTAGTTGAGTTTCGAAATACTGACCTTAATTTTTTCAGCGAAATCATATCATATCAAATCTACTATTTTGAATTTTTTATAAGAATGCTTAGGAAATTAATTTTACGTTTAAGTAAGTAGTTTCGCTTCTTGTAAGGGATGCAACCTATTCTATTACAGTTTCCTCGTACGAAATTCATAATAAAAAGAACGAAAAAAATAAAACTTCAACGCCTCCACACAAGAGTTAATGAAGAAAAAAAGCTTACTACTATGAAAATAAGTTATTCACCTGAACTATACAGGATCCCATTGAGCAAAGAAAAGTTTCCAGACCTTTGAAGCCAAAAAATTGTCCAGTATTCCCTCTTTTCTATACGTGTGAAGAGTGTTTGATTGTTTACGTCAGGATCATATGAAGAAAATTATCGATTCCATTAGAGATGAATTCCCACCAACAATAAATGAAATTACATCTAACAATTCATGGCCTGAAAGAAATGGTTTACGTTTTGGGGTTATTTATTATAGACGGCCTATTTTCTGTTCATATTTCAGAGGAAAATACTCAACTGTCGTAAGAGATTGATCAGTGTTTATTGGATATACACAAACCTATTGAAATGAAATCTGTTAGTGAGCTTTCTGAATTGTTAACCTGAATTCGAGCCCTAACTTTGCTTCTGCTGATGAATTGATGGAAAACTATCTGCGGAAATCGGAAAATCCATCATGATTCCGAATCCAGGGTATAAATATAGGTCTGAAAAATATGTGGAATACAGGGTAAAGTTCGGACTTCATGTTTCATCTACAGATGGAAATTAAATATATTTCATAGTCGAACTCGAAATCCTTTGAAGTTTTTGAAATTGTTTTATTCATTTCAGTCATTGAAATCAATTCATAAAATCACATATGAATGACGTCCTTTTGTGTAACTGTGGCAATATTTGAATTTAGTAGATTTACATTATTGAATATATTTGATGATGAAATTTCGGGATATTGAAATTTTTCCCCCTAACAAAGGATTAATCATACACTGAGAGAAATTCCGATATATAAAATCCCAATTATTTGTGTGATGAAAACTATTTCATAGAGGTGAAATATGTGTACTTTGTTCGATTAACAATGAATGTGTACACGATTGTGTGAAAAATTTATATGCTTTTCCTCTACTATTGTTCATAACAAAAGCACAATTATTTTGTACTCAAAAGAAAAAACTGTTGAAATTGGAACAATTTGATAGAATTTCTACACAATCAAAGATACAAAATAATGTATATATTTTTATGAAAGATTGGTGCTGTACCTTTTCCAGCACAAAATGGTGTACATTAGGTTGACAATTGTTGCTGAATTGTAGAGCCATTTTCAAGAGTGTAATTGAAAAGAACGAACTTAGAAGTTTTGGAGTAGTGAAACGTGTACAGCATTAAAGTTGGTTTGAATTCACTCTGATTCATTTTGACGAATTTATTATTCTTGGAGGAACTTCTTCAATCATAGAAAAGGGTGAATATTATCATTTGAGGTAAACTTGATTAAAGCCACACACTTGCATTGTTAATTCTAGGAAACGCAAGAAGAAAGCGTGGAAAACTTAAGTGTATACTCTTCAAGAATACTGTACATACCGAATCCTTCAAGGAATGAACTTCAAGTGCTTTCCTTCTAACATGACACTCAAACTTACATTTCTGAGGAGAATAATTCTCATGACTATTTTACGTTATAATGCCTACCAATGGCGTAGCCAGGATTTCATTTTGGAGGGTGCTGAACATCGACAAATTAGGCGACATGGGACTTCTGGGTGTTGCAGTTTCTTTGTCAGTTGTAAATTTCTGTGTTCAACTGAACTACTACCTGGTGGCAATAAAATTCGAATTTCATTGTTAGCTTTGAGAAGCAACTCCCGAGAAATTCTTTCTATACTGAAGTTACTGATTGAAACAATAAATGATGCAGGGTTGTAAATAATAAACTAAAATCAATTACATAATATTCTTTCGATTGAAAAATTCTCTTGAATTGTTGGTATATTTGGAGGGATGAAGGCCCAAAGCCCTGAATAGAAGCTGGATAGGTTCGAAATAGAAAATGATTGGCAACATTCAAATAAAATAAGTACTTCCAATGAAACATTCATCTCGAACATTGCATTTGAGCATTCACGTATTCGTCGAACTGTTAGCTGAACAATTCCTAGTATATTCTAAAACAATTGGAGTCAAATTGTTCGGATCATTTGTATTCAACATGGGTAAATGCGACCCGAAAACTCCAAACAAACTTCGAGATGTATCTACGCTCCAGAGGATACTTGGTGATTAGTTCGAACTTCGATAAATGCTTAAAATATGGGCCCCAAGAGAAATGGGAAAATTTGATTTTTCGACCGAGGTAAAAATGGATTCCACTCCATTGAGATCGAAATCTGTGAACTGCACGATGAATTTGAGATGACTCTTGCTTCTGTAACATAGTATCATTCTCAGTGGTTCGTGGTGTAATGTTGTGGCCTTGTAACAAACAAAAAAACGAAAAAAGCTTTGAATTCACTTTCATTTATTCATACATCTTAGGCCAGCCTTAGAGGGGAGATATTTATATACTGACAAGGAAACTCCAACACCCAGAAGGAGCAGTTTAAATTTTCAATTTTTTTTGGTAAAACATATAAACGTATAGCAAGGAGTAAACGTTTGAATTTGGAGAAAAAATCGTGAAAGTTTTTTCATGAGAACAATTAATGTAACTTAAATATTGTAGTAGTTTTTTGAAAGTTTTTTAGATTTTACAACAAAAAAACGGTTCGAGGAGATCCAAAGTCCATGTTTGTTGTTGTTAAAATGTCTTGAGCACGTGTACGTGGAATTTAATGCCAGCTAAGTGAATTTGAAAGAGGTCGAATTATTGGTCTACGGGAGGCGAGGTTGTCATTTCGAGAAATCGCTAATAATATCCAAAATCGAGGAAGAGTAGGCACCGGACGTCGAAAGGGCACAAATGAAGTTCATGATAGATGTCTGAGACTTATGGCCATTAGAGACCGATTTGCGACAACACGATCTTTGGCTGATGAGTGGTTAGGAGAACAAGGCCATCCTGTAACTGTCCGAACGGTTTACCGCCAAATAAGTTCTTTTGGACTGCAGCATTATCAACCCGTCTTGTGTTACCTCTGACAGTTGAGCATCGCCTGCAACGATTACATTGGTGCAGAAAACGTCAACATTGGAATGTGGAATGGCATGAGGTCGTCTTTTCTGATCAATCTCGATTCTTCTTGCACATGATGGCCAAAGAAGGGTTAGACGACGTCGGGGAGAAAGACGTGAACCTCAGTTTGATGTTGAGCGTCATGTACACCGGACAGTAGGCGTTATGGTATCGGGTGCTATTGCACCCGAGGTAGACCACCTTTAGTCTTTATTCGAGGTAACATGACAGCACTGCGTTACCTTCAAGAAAAAGTGGAGCCATATGTTCTCCCTTACCTCAACCGGCTCGAGGATCCAATATTTCAGCAAGATAATGCCCGACCTCATAATGCCAGAGTTAGTTTAAACTTTTTCAAAGCGACCCATGTGAATCTTTTCCAATGGCCGCCCATATCCCCTGATCTTTCTCCCATAGAGCATGTTTGGGATATCATGGGTAGAAGGCTTGGAAATTTACCCCAGCCCCCACGGACTTTGGCGGCTCTGAGACATGAAGTACAGGTAGCATGGGATAGTATTCCTCAAGAAGAAATGGTCCATCTTATTGCATCAATTCCGAGACGTGTTGGGGAGTGTATAGATGATCGTGGTGGACAAACACATTATTAACAAATTGTTAACCTTCGTGTTTTCTTAAAATTTTAATCATTTACTCCTTGCTATACTATCTTTGGTTTACCAAAAAAAAACATTGAAAACAGCTCCTTCTGGGTTTTGCAGTTTCTTTGTCAGTTAGTATATATTGTGTTTTATAGATGATATGAGAAAAAATCTTGAAACAAAAATAAAAACCCTCTTATTTATCATATTATCATAAGTACCATTTAACTATCAACATGGTTTTTATGATTTTTTTTCTTGATATTCTATCCCGTTACTGGTTATCCAAAAATATCATCCGTCTCAAAAGTATTCAGTTCTTCGACTTCATTCTTGAAAAGGTACACGTTATTTATAAATCCTTGAAGATTTATTCTCTTAAAGTTATCGAGATGATTTCAGTGAACATCGAATTTGTGACACCCTGTACATTGCGAACCAGAACCACAGAAAATTCCAGAACAATCATATTGGTAGAAAAGTAATTTCGGGTGTAGATTTTTGGGCGATACGGATCAGGAATCGTAGAATGTTCCATTTATTAATTGAATTCACATTCACAATTTCATTGATTTTCGATTGTGCCACCGTAAGTGTTATCAGCCGTGAATACTAAAATGTAAATAAGCAATTCCTGAGGGTCTCTTATATCGAATTTCATTTTATATTACTATAAATAGTTTCTTGGGTTGTTTTGAAACCTTTATTCAAATACTAGCTGAAATTGGCTGTGAAACTAGGTAGTTATCTATCCTAATGATCTCAGATGCGATACCCATAATGACATAATGAATATTCTCTAGTTGAAAGGGGGAATCCAACTGACCAAATTTATATTATTTGTTTTCCTTTATACTCCAAGAGAATGGCTCCATGTATTTGTATTTGTTTCAGAATGTAAGATCCTAACTCACTCATCGATTAAAGCCGGTGGTGAACGTTCTGAACATTCCAATTGAAGCCTTATTCAGAAGAAAAATAATATATCTTGTGTAGTTGAAAGCACAAGGAATTCGGGGTGACCAAAAAAGGAAGTTGTGAAAAGTGGGCAAAGATAAATATCGTTTTTTACCATTTCAATTCTCAACGGAAGAAAGGAGATGTGCGAAGATAAATTTCTCCGCCTTTTTCCCTTAATAACCTGTACAGGGTAGGAAATAAACTTACTTTTATCAGCAGATCGATCCAATTCTCGAATTAGAAGCAGAATGTGAATCTATAAACCTTACATTAGGGATGAATATTCTAAATTTTTGGGGTATAACATTTGGGAATATTCGAAATCTCTTCGGTAATCCCGTATTCATTAATTCTATTAACATCCACAATTTAATTGATTTTCGTTCGTGCTACCCCAAGTGGACATTAAAATGTAAAGAATCAATTTCTGTCTTGGCGTGGAAACTTGGTAGGTAATTGTCTACATGAATGATTCCAGATGTGATATCAATATCAATTAGGATATAATGAATTTTCCCTGATTCTGTGGCTAATCCTTTCATTTTTCAACACTTGTAGAACGAAATCGTGCGAGATTAACAGGCCAATTGAAAAGTCCCCGGTCTACCATTGTAAAACACGTTTTTTTTGGCAAAATTCGATTTTATTTTAGTTGCCTTTGAGGGCGATACAACGATTATAGCGATCTTCCTTTTCGATACCATTTTTGTAGTACGATTTGTCTTTCGCTTCAAAATAGGCCTCAGTTCCGCCGATTACTTCTTCATTGGCGCTAAATTTCTTTCCAGCGAGCATTCTTTTGAGGTCTGAGAACAGGAAAAAGTCGCTGGGGGCCAGATATGGGGAATACTGTGGATGCAGAAGCAATTCGAAGCCTAATTCATGCAATTTTGCCATTGTTTTCATTGATTTGTGACACTGACATTGTCTTGATGAATCAGCATATTTTTTTCTTCAAATTGGGAGGTTTTTAACGATTTCATTCTTTAAACGATTCAATAACGCTTTAAAATAATCGCTGTTGATTGTCTGCCTCTTTTGGAGCTAATCAATGAATATTAAACCTTGCGCATCCCAGAATACTGATGCCATATTCTTGCCAACTGACTGTTGTATTTTTCCTCGCTTTGGATTCGGTTCATCGTGTGCAGTCCACTCAGCTGACTGTCGATTGGACTCTGGAGTGAAATGATGGAGCCATGTTCCATCCATTGTCACATATAGACGCAAAAATTCAGGTTTATTGCACTTAAACAGCTTCAAACACTGCTCAGAATCATTACCACGTTGTTGCTTTTTATCGATTGTGAGCTCGCGCGATACCCATTTTTCACACAGCTTTCTCATGTTCAAATATCCGTGAATGCTATGATGTACACGTTCAGATGATATCTTCACAATGTCTGCTATCTCGATCAACTCCACTTTATGGTCATTCAAAATTATTTTGTGAACATTTTTGATTTTTTCGTCGGTGACAGCCTTTTTTCGGCGTCCACTGCGTTCGCCGTCTTCGATGCACATTTTACCACGTTTAAACTTAGCATACCAATCAATGATGATTGATTTTTGTGGTGCAGAGCCCAAAAACTCTCCATTAAGCCAAGATTTTGCTTCAACTGGATTTTTTTCCTTCATAAAGCAATATTTTATCAGCACACGAAATTTGTTTTTTTTCTCCTTTTTTCGAATAAGAAAAGTAGCTACACTCACAATGCAATATAACACAAAACATATGGTCGGACTGCTGTCAAATTTTGACACGTATCGTTTGAAGGTTGGTACTAACTAAAAATCATATGGATATAATACTAGCACCGCCATCTGTGCATCAGACCGGGGACTTTTCAATTGGCCTAATATCTCAGATTCTCACGGATTTCCTGATCATATTTTATTATTATATGCTGGGAACTCTCCAGCCACGGATTCATCAATTATCTGTCAAATTTATGATACAGAAAACTCTTTTGTAAACCAACATTTTTCAATGCAAAAATCACTATAAATGATATTTATGGAAATATTCCATTAAGTTCTGCGTTCTGCACTTGCATTATAAATAACTCCTTCCTACAGAATATATTGAACGGATTAGATTAGTGGGAATCAGTGGCGTACTCAGACATAAACTTTGGGGGGGGATTAAAAAAAAAAATTGAGCATGTATTCGTTTCCGATGTCTTTCGAATTTACAGATACTTCTTGAGATTGGTTTTCAATTTGAGTAGTTCACTTTAGAATCTCATAAATTTTCTCCCGATTGTTTATTTTATCATCAATTTGGAACTTTCAGTCCGTAAGAAGGTAAATAATGATTATGCCGACGACAGTCAGATCAGATCAAGCCTTTTGATATAATCTAGTTGATGAATTCGTTGATTGAATTTTCACACAATTAAATTAATGGGCGTTGTGACTTATAATGGATATTCGTCCTGGGGGTGGGATATATCCCCCTTATGCCCCCTTGCGTACGCCACTGGTGGGAATTCCATTTTATCTATAATAAATTTCCATCGACTAAGGGCTGAATTCATCAAATATGGAAATGAAATGAAACAATTGCTGCATATTATATCGGGAATATTTGTAATAGAATGTTAGACTGTAATACACTGATCGATGAAAGTTATTCCTCTTGGCGCCCAATATTGTATCATACGATAAACTTCTATAAAATTTTTCCTATAAAATGAGGAATGAATTGGCAGAGCATTAAGGTTTACGAGCAGTTCTAACAGTAATTTTCGAATGGTGAATCATTACTATTTCCTATAACTCCACTTCTGATACATTCAATCCGGAGCGTGAACGTCTAGAAGAAAATTTGCGAATGGGCACATTGACCTGCCAACTCATTTCTACAGGGTGTCCCAGGGTAGGTATAACTTTTAGGGTCGTTTTTTTCACATGCGAATAAATAAATTTATTCCTACAGCTCAGGTTTTATCTAAGTGGAAAACTTGCGTAAGAGGAATAAATTACATTATTCACAAAGGAAAAAACCGGCTCTTATGTACACTGCGCAAAAAAATTAACGGATATTCTGAAAATCTCAATTTTAATGAAAGTTAACTCTACATTGACTTTATAACTTATTTTTTATGTTCTCTCGGGAAGGTTTTGAACGAAACAAGACACATTAAATAGCGGACTCACCATAGATATTTGAGAGCATCCGATGAGCCTCAGCCCCGCAGTTTTCTTCATATTGAAGCAGAAAATTAAATAATTAATTAAATGATACTGACACAAATCGATTCATCTTTAGATGGCGTTCTGTTTACAAATACCTAAGTTTATCGTAGACATCTACGATCTATTTATTTCGATTACCACTTATCACTACAGCCATCTGTTCCAAAACGGCGAAAGTTATACACCTAATATTTTGAAGGCACTGCAAAATTTTGTGTATTAATTCAATTGACAGTACTCTTTTGACATTGATATGAACTAATTTTCATTTCATAATTGTGTATCCATTATTGATTAGATCATCGTATTGATGAACACTGAATTAGTTATTTTGAGAACATTTCAATTGTTGATTTGTTGAAACCAAATTGTAAAATATGGTGACCTGTGTCGCATTGTGATCAATTGGTAGCAATGGCAATATTGTTTTCACCTGATTTCTACTAATTCATCAAGCGTCAAAACAAAGTAATTCGCAATTGCAAATTCCTACCTACAAACTAGTCAAGCGATAGTAGGTATGATAGAGCAGAAAATAATTGGTGCTAATGAACGTTACATATCTTTTAATCGCATCAATCAATCAATTCATTACATGGAATTGATTTGAAATTGATATCGATATTACATGGATGGCTATTTCGACCACTGCGGCTTCATTAATTTTTTTTTAGAATTTCTATTTAATTGGTTTGTGTTTGATCTGTTGTGATCTAGATATGTAAAAATTTGCTTCAGGGCACGTTAATGGCTAAAACGAACATATTTAACAGTTATGTTTTACGCTGTTTTTCGATGTATGAATATTGAAGTGATTGTATTATATACTAACTGACAAAAAACTGCAACACACAGAAGGAGCTGTTCAAATCTTGAATTTTTTTTTGGTGAAACATAGATAATATTGCAAGAAGTAATTGATTGAAATTTGGAGAAAAAACGAAGGGTTTACAATTGTTTCTGATAAATTTGTTAATAATGTGTTTGTCCACCGCGATTATCTATACACTCCCCAACACGTCTCGGCATTGATGCAATAAGATGGTCTTTTTCTTCTTGAGGGATACTATCCCAAGCTACCTGTACTGCATGTCTCAGAGCCGCCAAGGTCTGTGGGGGCTGGGGTAAATTTCCAAGCCTTCTCCCCATGATGTCCCTCTGCCTCTATAGGCAAAAGATCGGGTGATCTGGTTGGCCATGGCAAAAGATTCACATGGGTCGCTTCGAAAAGGTTTAAACTTAAGTCTGTCAACATGAAGTCGGGCATTATCTTGCTGAAATATTGGATTCTCGAGCCGGTTAAGGTAAAGGAGAACATATGGCTTCACTATTTCTTGAAGGTAACGTAGTGCTGTCATGTTGCCTCGAATAAATACTGAAGGTGACCTACTTGCATGTGAAATAGCACCCTATACCATAACGCCTAATGTCCGGTGTACATGACGCTCAACATAAAACTGAGGTTCACGTCTTTCTCCCGGACGTCGTCTAATCCTTCTTCGGTCAACATGTGCACCCAAGGAAAATCGAGATTCATCAGAAAAGACGACTTGATGCCATTCCACATTCCAATGTTGACGTTCTCTGCGCCACTGAAATTGTTGCCGGCCATGCTCAACCGTCAGAGTTAACACAAGATGGGGTCGATAATGCTGTAGTCCATTCGGACAGTTACAGGATGGCCTTGTTCTCATAACCACTCATCAGCCAAAGATCGAATTGGTGGAAATCGGTCTCTAATGGCCATAAGTCTTAGAGGTTGGTTTGTTGTAAAATTTAAAAAACTTGCAAAAATCGACTACAATATTCAAGTAACAAAAATTGTTCACATAAAGAACCTTCACAATTTTTTTCTCCAAATTCAAACATTTACTCCTTGCTATACTATCTATGTTTCACCAATAAAAAATTAAATAAAAGTTGAACAGCTCCTGCAACTGGCTGTTGCAGTTTCTTTGTCAGTTAGCAGAGCTAGCATATTGTATAGCATTCTTTATTGTAGGCAACAACATGATGTGGAATATCTTGATTAATTTGAACGGCCACATTTTTAGTCTTGTTTAGCGATCTCAATTATTCTTCGTTTTTCGTATATTGATTTTCGAAATTATTGATAATTCGAAATGATACGTGAGCTCTTGAAATTGCTCTGAATATTGACTATGAATTCCTGTGAATTTCGAAGTGTATGACATTCCAGAGTCAAGTTTCATCTAGTTCGGATTACCTGCCTTTCCGTCATGAAATTTTGAATGGTTATCAAATATTGATGGAGGGGTTCATGGCCAGAAGTCTAAATATACGGTAGATAGGCACGTGGGCTCATTTTTGTGTTTGAAATATACGTATATAAAGAGGAAAACATACCATTTGGAAATATCTTCGTACGTGTGTAACTTTGCGGTTTTTTCGATCGGTTCGATAAATTGTTACAATTTTTTTTGTAGTGGATATTTTGGTACATTTTTGTATGGTGATAATACTGCTTCATAAAGCTGTGTATTATATGACTATGAAAAAATGTTCATTGCAATAGGGTATATTGTATAAGGAAAATATTCGAAATATCGTTTGATTTTTTTTACGTCATTTCGTTTTGAAAACTTTCAAGAAGAATTTAATACATTTATCAGAAAAACTTAGAAAAGACAAATCGTACTACAAAAATGGTAACGAAAAGTTGGAAGATCGCTCTAATCGTTGTATTGCCCTCTAAGGCAACTATGTTGAATAATAAAATCGAATTTTGCCAAAAAAATGTGTTTTACCATGATAGACCGGGGACTTTTCAATGGGCCTGTTATAACTTATGAGGTATTTCTACGAAGATTGATCAAAAAAGTGCCAACGTCTCCTTGGTAATGCATTCTTCCTCATTTCAAAGAGTATATTTATTTGCGAACATTTTTTTCGTCTTAAGTTTCGACAAAGCTACTTTGACTCTTTCGAATCCAATATTAGCGATCCAAATTAGATAGAATTCTATTCTTATTCTACCGTCCTAACCAGATACATACCCTCGGGTGGCTGAACTTTTTGTAGCGAATTTCTACCCAGGTCCTCATTACGTACGAAACCAATTCAATTAGTTAATCCAGCATCAACCTGCGAAATGTTTTTTCGTGAAATCATTATTTTCATCGATTTTCACAAGGAATCTATCGCAGGTTGGTATTTTTTTATTAACTTGTAGTACACAATATGAATTGAATGGAAGTAAAAAATATGGTTTTGGTTAATTATTTCCAATAATAATAACGTCTGGAATCTTTTGAAAAAATTTTCATTCACAGAAAAAAATTGCTCGTTCCTAAATTGGGGATGCAAGCAAAAATGGTTATCCTCCGGAAATTCCAAATCATTATGAAGATCCAGATAGTAAGCTGTGATAAATAAATTAATTATATATACTAAGAAACCGTGAATTTGTCTTTCTGAAGGGTGTTTTTTTTAGAGCTATAGAACTTTAAATTGCAATAAAACAACGATGAAACATTCGATTGACATGAATTTTATTTATCCGCAAGATAATCATGTGGCATTACATTTTAAATATGACTTCTGACATATGACCGCCACGGCTGGCTCCGATGTAGTCCAATCTGGACGTCCAATTTTCGATGACTTTTTACAACATTTGTGGCCGTATATCGGCAATAACACGGCGAATGTTGTCTTCCAAATGGTCAAGGGTTTGTGGCTTATCCGCATAGATCAATGACTTTACATAGCCCCACAGAAAGTAGTCTAGCGGTGTTAAATCACAAGATCTTGAAGGCCAATTCACAGGTCCAAAACTTGAAATTAGGCGGTCACCAAACGTGTCTTTCAATAAATCGATTGTGGCACGAGCTGTGTGACATGTTGCGCCGTCTTGTTGGAACCACAGCTCCTGGACATCATGGTTGTTCAATTCAGGAATGAAAAAATTAGTAATTATGGCTCTATACCGATCACCATTGACTGTAACGTTCTGGCCATCATCGTTTTTGAAGAAGTACGGACCAATGATTCCACCAGCCCATAAAGCGCACCAAACAGTCAGTTTTTCTGGATGTAACGGTGTTTCGACATACATTTGAGGATTAGCTTCACTCCAAATGCGGCAGTTTTGTTTATTGACGTAGCCATTCAACCAGAAGTGCGCTTCATCGCTAAACAGAATAAAATGGACGTAGTGCACGATACGTATTCCGCACAGAACCATTATTTTCGAAATGAAATTGCACTATTTGCAAGCGTTGTTCAGGCGTGAATCTATTCATGATGAATTGCCAAACTAAACTGAGAATGAATCATTTGACAGCTGTTAAATCGGTCACAATCTTGAACAGTAATGCCAACTTAAAGTTATATACTTCGAAAAAAACACCCTATATATTTTCAATTTTGATTCGAAAATTTAGATCATTATCCAATTCGCGTAACTTTTTCACTTGAGACCAACATTTCCATAATTTTTATCGAAGTTACGAAGTTGGTTATTCTATGTATAAAAGTACAGTTCATCGAGATTAAATTACAAAAAAAATTTCACAGAAAAGTCTTGTACTTTTTTTAAATTCTTTTTTAAGATATTAAAAGTTAAAGAGAGTAGATGCTTGTCATTGTAGCAGTATGTTCGAATATGAACTATTCAGGTAGCTCAACATTACTATACACCGTCTAGCTCCAACATGAATTGTTTGCTAATCCAAGGATAATCGGAAGGAACTCCAAACTACCAAATGAATTGAATTAATGACATGATTCGTGGGTATGATACAATTCCAGCTAATCTCCTTTATTAATGAAGAAAGAATATTATAGACGAGCCTCTAGGGACTTCCACGAAGGAACACAATTTCTATAGAGACGTCTCTGATAATTTAACACAGGATCGGAATAACTGAAATTCGGAGATTAAAATGTAATAAGGGTTTGTCTATTTTTCTTGGCTGCTTTGCGAATACTTTGAAGATTCTTTGAGACAACAGAAAAGAGACTTTGAGACAACGGTTAAGATGAATTACCGCCACGTGACTGCTCAGTTTGAAACAAAATTATAGATTTTTTTCTTACAACCACTGAATTTTCAAGGGTTTTCACATTATTCATTTAATCAATAATCTACATCGTTTTGCGAAAGATAAAAAGAAATGTTGGTAACTTTTCGTTTTTCGCAAAGAATTGATGATATTTCCAATATACATTGTGTCCGTAAAGTATGGAACAAATTCATTTTTAGCTAAACAGACCATTTCAAGAAATAATCCTGAAACACGTCGATTTTGAAATAATAATCTAATATACAGGGTGAATAACTTTCGAGTAATGACGTCATCGTCATTTTTTTTAAATGGAACACCCCCATTTTGTCTCAATTTTCCGATTTCTCTATTGGTACAGGGTGGACAAAAATACAATAGTATGCTCATAAACTAACGCGTAACATTCTTTATTTGTTAAAGTAACAATATTATTAAAAATACTTATTGTCTAGCGGCAATTGGTTTGAATGTAACACCCTGTAGTTTGTTACATTTTTATTTTAATGAAAATGAGCAGTTTCCAAACATGTTTGGTACTTGTGGTCTAGCAGACAGAATATGAAAGAAATTATTTTTTATCAATTCAAAAGAACATAGTCGTCTAGTTTTTTGTGAAATGTCATTATTTGTTTATTGCCGCTAAACAATAAGTATTTTTGATAATATTGTTAATTTACTAATAAAGAATGTTACGCGTTAGTTTATGAGCACACACAAAACTATTATATTTTTGTCCACCATGTACCAATTGGAATCAACATGTGATACATTTTTGGAATCAGCTCAGCTAGAGTAATCAGAAATTGAGACAAAATGGGGGTGTTTCATTTGAAAAAAAATACGGTGACGTCATTACTCGAAAGTAATTCACCCTGTATATTAGGTTATCATTTTAAAATACGGTAAATTAAAATCAAAAATCGACATGTTTCAAGATTATTTCTTAAAATGGTTGTTTAGCTGAAAGTGTATAAAGCAGTGATATATTTCAAAATATTCGAAAAAAAAACTACAAAAAATCATTACAAAAGAGGTAAAACTATAATTTTGTGAAGAAAGTAATCGACTGAGCAGTACGGTGCTGTGCTATCCTTATATGCTTCGTAAAGAGACAGAAGATAAAGTGAATGAACAACTTCGTACACCGTACAAAGTTTGGTCATCTCAAGAGCGCTAGTGTGGAAATGGGGGTACCTACTGTTTGAATGATACACGGAAAGCCACGTGATGGTAATCCCTGTTGAGGTTGTTGAATTAACTACGCCAAATCATGAAATTTCAAACCTGTAATGCTATCGTTGTACTGAATAGAATATTTTGTACCGGATGGCTCCAATATTATAGGGGTTATGAATTTTTCTTAATTCCTTCCGAAAATAATCCAGATATCAGCATCACAAACAACCAAGTTTGCGTTGACACTCGATTACACGGTTACGGGCATACGAGTTGACTTAGCTAATTGGCGATTTTTTTTATTTCAGAATTTGCTTTTTATTGAATAATTTTTGGATTTGAAAAATTTTCTAGTAGAACGAAATAATAAACCATGGATGATGCGTGTAGAATTTCGAACGACATGAGACAATCTAGGGAATAGGGAAAAAATGAGTTATTGATTTGTTCTATGGAACATGTGATACTTCTTAATGAATTTTTAATTTCACTCCAGATAAATGCGATATGAACTTAATATTTATGAGTGTGGAACCTACTTTATACCTTAGTCGTTAATAAATTGAGGTTGCATGCCCAGTTGATTAAAGAGCAAAGTTCCACTATTTGCCTCCTTTGTCAATGTTACATTATCAGATTTGGAGCGTGAAATATGGAAGGTTTACAACCCTGATCTCACTGCTAACTACGTTTTTCCATTGAAACACAGCCTTTTTCAAGGGGCGATATTTTTTTTATTTAATTGAATAATGAATTTAATGCTAATTCTACAAGAATGAATTGAACTTCTGAAATTTTTTTGTTGTTAGAAACTGTGGATTACAGAATTGGAGAAACCCGTGCTATAGTGGGTTTTTCACCACACATTTCCCTTATACTGCGGTAAGAATCTTTAGAGGTTTCTAGGTCCTAGATGTTAACTTCTCTGATACATATCGGGAAAATCCAGTGTAGACTTTTACAATCTACAATCTAAAAACATCAATGTAATAGCATCGGCGGGCATTGTTTCTACCCAAATGAAGCACCTTGCACTTCTCTACATTCAAGGAAAGAAGGAGATATGTGATCCAAACCTCTTTGTACCATAGGTACAGCATCATCTGTAAAAATTTGATCCTCATTCAAAGTTGTTACTGACCAATTGTAACACTGTAAGGTTAAATATTATTTTTGTTTGTTCCTTTCGTAAAAGAATTGTTGAGTTCAATCATATATGCGTTTATTTCATATGCTATTTGAAATTGATTGGTACTTGTGCGTATTCATTCTGGAGACCTATGAAAATAATCTTCTGATGCATCCATCTCATTACAACTCTTTCGATTGAAACAGTCGATCATGTGGATCTTTTCGTATTTGCGAATCCATTTTGAAATAAACAATTTATAAAATATATATAGATTCGAATTTTGTAGAAATTAGTAAGAAGCATAGATAACGGGTGTTTTTTTTTCGAGGTATATAACTTTAAGTTGGCATTACTGTTCAATTTAGTTTGGCAATTTATCTTGAATAGACTCACGACTGAACAACGCTTGCAAATAGTGCAATTTCATTTCGAAAATAATGGTTCTGCTCTTGTTGAAATGACACAGAAATCTAGTGTTCCCATTCGAAAAAATATATCTTTGGGTCATAGCTTCGTAATTAAATACCCTGTTGAAAAGACGAGCACTCCACTGAATCCTACATTAAAAAGTGTCTATATGATGTTTAAATTTCAGAGCTTAATCATTAGTATTAGCGGAGATATAAATGTTTTCCGATTTCGCCATTTTTCCAAGTTTCGCTTATAACTCGAAAGCAAAAGAGGGTGGCCAAAAATAAATACTACTCGTGTAATTTTCTCAAAAAAAGACAACGAGAATGGGGT
The DNA here is from genome assembly GCF_914767665.1 of Harmonia axyridis. Taxonomy (NCBI): domain Eukaryota; kingdom Metazoa; phylum Arthropoda; class Insecta; order Coleoptera; family Coccinellidae; genus Harmonia; species Harmonia axyridis. The sequence continues at coordinate 9,410,298 of NC_059508.1, forward strand.
ATCAGATTTTATCTATCTCCTCTGTTTTAAAAGTTGTAGAGCTAAAACATAGAAAATTGCCCACCATGTACAAAACACAATAAATTCAAAATGAAGGATCTCTTCCCCTATTATTACCTTCACCCTGATTCAGCAGATTCAGAGTGTGAGACCAGCCGAACTTATCAAAAATGTAGGGTGTGAAAGAGCACGTGAAAACAATGTTGACCAGTTGATCCATACCCTTGAACACCTACCTGAATATTTCAAATTCATCAACATTCGATTGCAGTTAATCCATTTATAAACTGTATACCGGATTCAGAGCAGGATTTAATTGTCGCTCTATTTACATTTTCACCCAAATGCACATTCGATATTTGGACAGGTGATTTTCATTCAATGGTCTTATCGAACATTATTTGGCAAAGAAATGACAGGTACTGTATATACGCTGAATACAGTAATCGATATGAAACTGAGAAGCGCATTGATAGAAGAATAATCCTATTCATACAAGTGAATGCTCGAAAAAGATTCAGCACAAAAGGATTACTTTTTACGTCAAACATGTCATAGATCAAATGGAACTGAAAGATTAATGTTTTTTGAACCTTATAGATGGAAATTATTAGCTCATGCAGATGGAGAGAAAAACTTCAGATGAACTAACAATACTTGTAATAAAGGTTGAAAAAAATGATGTATATCTATGGTAACCTTTAGTTTTTGGAAATTATTACATTGTCGAAATAACAATGAAGATTTCTTGAACAAGTGTATACTTCATATTACATTGGAACATATACAATTGTATCGAGTGACTCAAATTCGTAGTCTAGTGAGAAGATCTCAGAATCCTTTTGAGCTAGAAAAAAATTAATGAAACTCAATTAATACTTGATTCCACGAGAATGCTCGCAGTTTGGCAATTAGAACATTAATTCAGAAATGATAGGTAAAAATCTGAAATTTTCGAAAAAAAATGGATGGAATTCCCCAGGCTGCAACTTCTCCTGGACGTAAGCTATGCCCTTGAAACCTCACTATGTTTCAGATCAGAACCCGATGTTCAAAAAACGTTTTTATTCGAGGGGTCTTTGACGAATAATTTGGGATTTATAACCATTTTTGGATGGAAATTCAATTTTTTCTGTTTTTTCTCAAATTTCGAGTTCGAATTTCCTCAAAAAATCGGTGAGCGGTGCCAGAATTGACAATCCCTGATTGGCCGAATTTCGATCTCACCTGAAAAATTTTTTGTCGAAAAATTTTCCTAAAATTTTCCATATCTTACCCTTGAGTGTGACTCAACTGTCCCTTATAATGGGAATGTGTGCCTCTGGGTTGTTGTGAAGTCAAAACAAATCATTTTACCTCACGGTTGACTGTGATATGTATTTTTATTCAGGCTCAAAGTTTACTCTGCTGAACAGAGCTGACATCATATCACAACAGAATATTAGTGATTCTGCATTATGAAATATGGGCCTTAAAGCAAAACGGTATTTCATGTTTTTTTGCGTTATCTGGATCTGCAGTCTTCATCATGAAGAATCCTTAATCGTAGAAATGTTTGAATACAATCAGACCTGCTATTCTGGCGAAATATACATTGGAAACTTACCGGTTGAAGTAGCTCTGATTGAAATGTCAGATTACAAGAAATAGTTATCTTCCACCTTTCTAGTCAGGCTTCTGACAACACCGGAAATTATCCATATGAATATAAGAAAGGTTGTCAGGAAAAAGTTTGCAATCTCGCTGATTTCTTCGGACCATGCAACAAAAAAGATGTTTCAAGTTATAGCTACTCGTTTTCTGTGGAATAAGTCTTTTAAAATCACAATTATTTTGACACGAGAAAAATTACCATTTTAAAATTGAAAAGAATGTGTCAATGAATGAATAGATAAATTTCTGCCTTGGTACGGAGTGATTTTTCAAAGCAATATTCTAGTTTTTATGATTTTGAGTTTTGACGTTATGAATATTTTTGATTAAGATTGCATTTCAACATTCATTGAGTCTCAAAATTTCAGTTAGCAAAATGTTTTTCAGACCATTCTGAATTACTTTGGTGTCATATCAGACTTTCTACAATTCTCAATTATGTTGAATGATATACCATCGTTGTAATTGAACGCAACAGCTTCAAACGTAAAAACAATTAAATCATCAGTTTATTAGTCAACACTTTCCAACTTGCAATATGAAATACATAAGACCTTCATTCATAACTAGATGTAATGAACAACGGAATTGATATTACCAAAAATAAATGATTCTCCACCTTTGCAACACATTGCAGAGATTCCCTACAATAGACAATATGAAAATTATAGATGCGTAATCAAAAGGCAGAAGACTCATCCATTTGGAATTGGAGTTAATGAACATAACTAGTTTCGAAATTGTGTATGAACAAAGAGAACTGAGTTATTACAAAATACTCGACGCGTTCCAACAATACCTGAAATTCTAGACATAGATTTCAGGAATGTTTTCTCCGCAATTTCTTTGTCAGTTAATACAGGGTGTTTCATTGGGAAACGGAAAAACTTCACAGGTGCATAGGTGGCATTGAGGCGGTTCTGGAGAATTCATAAAACACCCTGTATCTCGGCTACGAAGACAGTATGATCCAATAAATGGGTTGTCTCGAGAACCGCCTTGGTGCAACCTATGCACCTGCGAAGTATTTCCGTTTCCCAATGAAACACCCTGTATATTTGAAATGATAAAGTATAATTTTCTAGATATTTTAAATTGGCAACTGCTGTCGTGAACGCGGAAAAGAATCTGAAGTGACAGCCGAAATTTTCCACTAAATTGATCATTTTCAACATTGCCTAATTTTTATTTATGTTCGAGTTGGCAGGACTGAACTTCGAATAGTATTATGGGTGGAGATAACGAATTTGCGGAAAATATTTGCTCCAGGAAGTATCCGTGATAAGGACGGTTTCCGGGAAACTTTATCAAAAGTTTGTCGTGTTATTCTCCACTTTCGAATGGTCCTTCATTTCCAGGATTTTATTTCACCGCATTTATTGTCACGGGAGAAAAAAACAATGAATTTCATCTTGAACTTCCGAATTTAAATGGGTGGAGTGTCTTGAATTGAACAATGGTTCAATCTGACAAGTTTTTGTGGAAACATTCTAGATAGATACAGATGTAGAGCGTCTTTCTAAACAATTCTAATCTGATTTACCTTTTCTGGAATTTTTTTATCTTCTACATTCCCCATATGGGGCTAGCCTCTAACGTTGGAAAATATCGAAATTAACTTTCAATTAAGAAACCATCAATATACGTTTTTGTTATTAGTTAAGGAAATAATCAGTCAATCACTGAATTTTTGCGAATTGAAATATTGAATTATTTTTTGCATGCTTTCGTTTTTTGCTAAAATACAACTTTGATCAGAATATTTTGATCGTTTCATCGATTGAATTCATAATCTTGTGACAAAACAATAAATTTTCGTCATACAGGGTTAGAACTATTTAGAGGGTATCGAAAACCGTTAGAGATACAGGGTGGCTTAAATTACAAAAAGTTGCGTTGTTTAGGGATAAGTGTGTTGGTGTTAACAGATTCACAATAATTTAAGCCACGCTGTTTTTCTAACGGTTTTCGATATCCCTGTAGTGGCCCTCTAAATAGTTCTAACAGTCTTTATAGAAAAAAATTATAGTGGATTGTAATCAGACATACATTTTTAACTGGAAAAGTTTACAGTGTGACAAAATAATTTTGTCTCCTGAATTTGGATTCATGAAGGTACTAACCGTAAAGAATCTTCTGTTCTTTAAAATTGTTGTAATGCTAATTTCCAATGTTTCATTATACGATTTGCTTATGAATCAACCTTTTTCAAGGTCACCTCCAGGAAAACTTCGAGATCAAGTTAAGGAATTCTAATCTGATTGAATGCCTAAAACTGCATATTGATTTGGACTGTCAAGAATATTTGTTGTGTTAGTACGAAAAGAAACTACTTCAAATTATTCTTAGCAAGCGAGAGATTTTAAGCAACGAAGTATTGTTTCGGTGCTCATTTCACCACGTTGATGGTTGATTCTGCTGGTGCAGACACCGGAAACTCTTCATTAAGCCAAGATTCTGCTTCAAGTACATTTTTTCCCTTCAAAAAGCAATATTTTATCAGCACACGAAATTTCTTTTTTTCCATCTTTTTTCAAATAACAAAAGTAGCTACACTAACAACGCATTATCTCACAAAATAATGGTCGGGTGGTACTTACTAAAAATCATCTGTGCATTAGACCGGGGACTTTTCAATTGGCCTAATAAGAAGAATGCACTTAAATTTTAGTCGATACTGAAGTTTGGCAGACGTTGAATACAAGAAGATCATTGTTAGTCAGTTGATGATCATCAGTTTGAACATTTGCTGCGATTCTAGCAGAGATGCCTCATGTTTTTCAGGCAAATCATAATTCTAAGAAATTTGAACATCAAAAGTAGAAATCCTTTGAAACTCAAAAAAAATTGCAGTTTTAGACCTTCTGGCACCTTTAACATTCGAATTTCTGAACATGACCTTGCTGTAACTTTGAAGATGACCTTTCAATTAAAATTTGAATCATTCATAAAGGATTCGAAACCTTAGAATGTACTATATTTTCTGAATTATAAAGGCGGTCTTTGTAATTTATCAATTCGAATATTTTTCAGCTTGATGACGCTCTATTTGGAATCTTTTGTGTGAATCGATTATGATACTGTTATATTTATCTTATGTAATTTCTATTTTCCAGTTAATATTCGATATAAACAGCCAAGTGGCACTTTTCCGCGATCTACTGATCCACATTGGACAGCCGAAAGATTGTCCAGAACTGAGAGAAAAAATAAGGAAGCTACGCCGAACCTGCGTCGAAACATGTAAACACACTAGTGAACTGATTCTACCCAATTTACGTAGGTGAGAAACACAGAGAACCCTCAAAAACCTCCATCACAGCATTAGCTAATGGTTTCATTTCAAGTATTTGATGAAGCAATCTAATGAACAGTTTTCTCGTTTTCAGCTCTGTCGCTGAGGGTATCCCAGTGGATAATCCTCACTTGGTTCTCCTATTTTTTATGTCACAACTCTTTCTTCGAGAACTCACTAAGTGCCATCGACTTGTTCAGATAATCCCTATGGATATGTCTGGATATTACGGTAAGTTGAACACGATACAAAAAAAAATGATAGGATAGTAGACTGACAGAGAAATATCAAGAGATTATAATGTTTCTCGTCAGATAACAACTGAATAATCAAATTTTTCTTATGGAAATGAAGAGGGTTATCTTGGTACTTTCAGAAAATAAAACGTGAAATTTTATTCATTAGCCACGTGACTTTGAAAGCCAAAGTATTTCGGTAAGTTTTGTATGAAAATATCGTTTCATATTTTGATGTACAGTTCGGAAACATTGTAAATTTGTATGTGAAAAAGCAATATATGTAGAATATAATCCAACAGTCTGGAAAAAGGAATGTTCGCTTCTCATTTCATAATTGGAAAGATACAAACAAGCATAGATGTTCTTATACGATTCTCATTTGTATTCAACAAACAAAATTCCCTAGATTTATAAGGTTCCTTAGAAAATCGTGAGAATTTTCCATACGATGAATGTGTGAACATTGGCTTCAGAAAAATTCGGAAGCAAAGGTAGTGATTTTTTTCTTTGTGAAAAAAATAATGATTTTATCCCTCTTTCAATGAGGGTAATAGGGAATTCTGTTTATATTGATTGTTCTGCCATGATGTGTGCGCTTAGGAAATGTGGTTTGGAGATTTTATTGCAGGGAATGTTGACAAATGTTGAAATATGAAAAGGCTGTCAGCAAACTGGGCCGAATTCCCGCCACTCAAATAGAGCCACCTGAATCGGTCGCTTCACTGTTTCACTCCTAACGCCGGCCCTTTCTACAGAATTTGTGATAAGAAGCGGTAAGCTATTTAGAACATTTTAATTACTCTATAATTTGAAAACAAATTAGAATCGGATAAGAACATAACAGCTTGTTAAAATTATCTTCACGTGTACACTACTCACCTGGAGTTTGGTGGGATCCTTGCGACTCACCCTGTATATACATACATTCGACAATGACACACTCGAATTCCCTTTTGCAAGCTATTTCCTTTTTTCCTTGGGGTCTGAACAGACAGTTTCAATTGTCAATTGTACTTAACTTTGAGGTAATCACTATACGGTAGGTACTAAAAGTAATATTTCAGGAGTTATAACGATTATTGTGTTGTGATGAAATTGTTACGTTTTTTTCCAAATTTCGAGTTCAAATTTTCATTAACTGTATACATTAGATTAGTTGCTGTTCTCTACCATAGATGATCTTTGCATCGTGGGTACCTCGGGCTGATTTAAATACTATGTATATTGTTAAACGGGTCAATCATAAAATGTTATAGTCATTATAGTACAAAACGTTCCACATTTTCTTCACTGTTGCTTTTTTATACCCGGCTCCGTATTTCTTTCTCATATTGACCGCCCAATCTCTTAGTATCAACGTTAATTCTTTTAAGCTCCTTTGTTCATTCAATTCATATTCTCGTTAACAGCAAAAATCCATAAATATCACCAAATATGTATGACTGACTCTATGTTATATATCTGGGAATTTACCCTTGATTAGAGCAATTATACTTTGTTATACGCTGAACATACGCATTGCCAAAACGTGAGGTTTTGAAATCTAATTGGATTGAAATTGTCGAACTTAATCGTGTTGTCATAGTGATTGATCATTGCACTGATATCAAATACTATCTGACAATAAATTTCGCTTCAAAATATCCATGGATAATGGAATAACAGGAAAAATAGTGAAAGAGGCAATGTGGAATTTATCTCGAGAAAATTATTCGTATCCGAAACATTTCAAATGTATTTAGCAGTTGTACTCTTCCTCTATTTTACCAGTCATTTCGTTATCGATGGAAAATTTAGGATCAGATAGTACTCGAAAAGATCTTCAAAATGAGGTATCGCAACACTCCTCATCCCTATTTGAAATCAAGGGGTTGTATTCACCCCCATTAGAGGGTTGCAGTTACTGGGATGCGAAGAGCGGAGAAGTTATTTCGCTTGGAATCAGAAATAGACGCTTCCTAGCGATTTTCCACATTTTCATTTCAAAGCCGGAAAATCGAGGTGTTAAGTTTTCGTTGTACCACACTGTATATTGAATGTCTTTTCCGTTACTTGAATTAGACTTTTTCCAATTTGAGGGTGCTTCTGAGGAAACGAAAATTAAAAGACACTGGTTTGTGATTTTCGGCATCCTTTGTAAATTAATGATCGTACTTACCTTACAAGCGATGCCAAAATTAGAGTTCGTCCATTTCTTTCATGTTTTTGATTAACGTAATTCGAAACCATTCGTGCTCTTTTTCTAAAAATTCATTGAGAAATTCCTCTCGATAAAAATTTGTTCAACGCAACTAGTTTTGATGATTAAAAAGTAAAATAACTTATTTCCGCTTTATATATTTATTTTCACAAAAATTGTTTCGTCATGATAACATGACTTCGTCAGGTGAGCATGGTTACCATGCTCACATATGATTAGGTCTGATGAATGTATAAATTTTATCAAATACCCAAGAGACATATTATAAGTGATATTCTTTAATGAGATGTAGCAGCTAAAACTTCAATATAACTCGAATATAAAACTCAAGTACGAGTATGTGTTTTTATCATAAAATTCATTCATCTTAATTACAGAAAACAGAGCTGGTCCATCTAATTTAGGAAACGTTATAAGCCAGATACTTTTGTGCAAACAGATAACCCCAGACTTTCACGAGGAAGAACTATGCAGTATCATCAAGGACTCCGAAGAAATCTCAAAACTCATCAAGGATCTTCAAGAATATATGCCGAAGCAAGAGAACAATCTTGGTGAGCACTAGATTCATAATTCCTGTGTTATTTATAAAATTCACATACTTTATTTTATCTTTTGAGGTTTTGTGAAGTTCTATGAAATTGAATTAATCAGGTCTAGTGTGCTGTTGCGTAATTATATTTCTATTTTTTTTGGCAAACTATCTCTAAAAACAAAAATTCGCAGCACTGACAATCTCATTTTTATGTCGGATATATTTTAGAGGAATTTTGGTTAGAACTTCAAACATTCAGTACAAAAGGTTTTTTTTGGAAATCATATTTCCGAATTCTTGTGAAATTGTTACACATGTATAAGAGAAAAACTTGGAAGTGTCAAATTTCGTTAGAAAATCGCAGAGCAATTCATGTTGAAATTATTTTCATACAAGGTACGCAAAGAAAGAATTCCTAAATATATTTATGCAATATATACACAGTTTCTAGAGAGCACTTAGAAGCATCTGATTTTATCCAACGAGTTGTATATTTGTATATATTTCCATTTCTTTGGCAAAACTTAACATGAACCTACAACAGAGCTATATCATTTCGTCAGTAAGTCATGAATTTTCGAATTTGAGCCGGTAATGGTCTGAAACGATAAGTCATTAAAACGATAATTCTCAAATGGAGACTCCAGAGTCTTTAAATATTCAGGACATGTCTGGATCTCTAATGGGACGTTTGAGTACGTTAATGGCCAAAATCCGATTACCTGATCATTGCGAATTCGAAAGAGATGGAATTTTACATTAAGATCTGAAGAAACAATTTCAAGTAGAATATTGGAAAAAATAAATAGTTCAATGAAAATTTATATGAAAAGTTCAAATTTTCTGATGAATTCGTGTTGATGGCTCTATCCAGGGGCGGATTCAGGCGATGTTTGAGGGCGGGAACCATAGAAAGTCACTGCTCATATAGTATAGCAAAATAGCAGAAATTTTTTTTCTGGTTCCAAATGGGTCAAGTTTTTTTTATAGAAAGATGGATTTTAGTGAAGCCTATAAAATTTTTGTAGGACAGAAACAAGTGTAAAAAATTTCGCATATTTCATAAATATATGTAAATTTATCTCATAAGAAAACTATGAGGTGTAGTAAAAAGAAATCCATTATTTTTGCACGAAGAACAAGGCTTCAATTACTATAGTTAGAATGATCCAATTCAGGTCCAATATGTGCTGTTTTGTTCGATAACTACAGTTCCAAGTTTACAGTTGTGCCTTAGGGGAGCAGCTCTTCGTAGATAATTCCCTGCCAATGTCCTTAAACATACCGTAGAACCTTCCTGGCCGTTTCCGATGGCTCACCGCTTGTCGACCACGACCGTTTTTGCTTGACGTTGTCGTGAATGATCCACTTTTCATCACCAGTCACCAAGCGTTTCAAAAATGGGGTTCATGCGGTTTTTTTGAGTTAAGTCGTGTGGTACCCATAATCTAGAATCTTTTTGAGACCAGCCTTATGCAAATAGTGTTCCAAACGGTTTATTGTGCACTATTAAGCTCTTGACCAATCGAAACAGGACTCGACAATGACCATGATTTTATCGATATTTTCGATCATTGGCCTTCCAGTGCGTGGGGCATCTTTGACATCGAAATTACCGGCGAAACCAAAATTGCAAGTGATTGGCAATTACAGTATCAGGTACATACACATTATTTAAATTCTCAGCAGCCTGGCTTGTATTTTTGTCTTTATCGAAGAAAAACTGTAAAATACAGCGTATTTCATTTTTGCTAGTGTCAAACTTAACTGAGTCAACTCATCACAAAACTGTCAGAATGTTTTTGTAGTGCAAAATATCATCTTTCTAACGCCATATAGTGGAACCCGATCGGACTTATACAATGCGAGATACAGATAACTAAAGCTATCTATTGGATATAAATGAAAACATATGACAAAAAAATTATGTTTCATTATACTTATACAGATTCGTATGTGTAAGAACCGAATCAAAATGAAAATTCTCTTGGATATCGATGACTTTCTGGACATGATGTGCAGTCAAGTAGTGTAAACTCGTCGACCCCACAAATGCTAGTTAAAATATTTAATTGGGTGGAACTATAATTGTATGTGTAATGCTTCCGAGGGCCGATGTTTGTCAAAGATGTTGATGCACTTCAAAGAAACTCCGACCGCTTGAGAGTCTGAACAAGCAGGAGATCGAAACAAGGAACAGTTCCCCATCTGCTTGCTAATTTGTAGATTACTTCAACCGGTTGAATATTGCGTCACACTATGTCAGGAAAATGTCCACAGAACTGGGGAAAATATCATATGATCCCAATTAAGAGGCTTTCAATCCTATGATCTGTCAACACACTTCAACCGGAAATTTCTGATTTAGGAATTTAATTATCATAGTTTCGGCTGCATGGTATTCCACCAAACTAGAAATTATATGTCATGCATGCATGACAGAGGTCTAGGAAACTTGAAGGGTTCGTTTATTAACAAATAGTTCGATGTATTCTTCTTTTACTTTAGTTAGGATTAGTTCTGTAATTTGTGCTGTCAGTCTTAGTTGATCTTGACGTCCAACTCTCATAACAAGTCTTTTGCAATTCTGCTATCGTCCATTCTATCTACGAGATTGCTCCATTCTATTCTTCTCGATCTTACCTATCTGACCACATCGTTCACCTGGTTGTTTCTTTTTTATTCGCTGCTCCTCATTTGAGCCATCAGTGTTTACCCCTCTTATTGTTTATAGCGTTTTCCTCTTGGCATTTCCCATCAGTTGTTTAGTTTCAAATGTTTTGACTCTGGTTTCTGATGCATATGTGGGAATAGGTCTTGTGTGTTCTAAATAATGTCACTCAGCCTATGTGGCATTTTGTCTGACTTCTTTGATTAAGTTTCTACTGCTGGATATTTGTGAACCAAGCTGATTGAACTTCATAACTTGTTCTATTGAATTGCTATCGATCTCCAACTTGCATCTTATGAACTCCTATATGTCTAGTGATTTTATGCTATTTTTTTTAACTCGGAAAGAAGACGTTAGTCTTTTTCAGTCTCAGCTATAAATGTGGCGTCGTCTGCATAGCACAATATCTTCAATGATTTGTTGGCCATTCTATATCAATATATATATTCAATGTTGGATTTGAAATTCCCATGCATAGAAGCTTTGATTGATATTCAAGTTTCGGTAATGAAGGTTCGCTCATGCGCTATATCATTTCTTCACAATTTCTGTATTTTTTGAATTTTCAGTTGGCTATGGTTTTTGAACCATAATGCTGAGGTTTAGCTTGTTGATTGGCAAAATTCTTCTGATAATTTCAAAATCTCGTATTCGTTTGAGATTGAATTTCAGTGACAATAGATCTGACCAAGTTGGCTTAGCGAGAAATGCAGAGCGGTTACTAGCGGTTTCCAATATAAGGTGTAGTAAAAAGAAATCCATTATTTTGCATGAAAAACCAGGACAGAAACAGATGGTAACCAAGCTGCTGGAGCTTTTGGCGAGTCACTATCGATGGGTGTGACCTGGCATTGTCCTGATGGAACACAATTCCTCTTCTATTGGCCAAAGCTGGCCGCTTCTGGGCGAAAGCTTCCTTCAGACGGTCCAATTGTTGACAGTACAGTTCCGAGTTAGCAGTTGTGCCGTAGGGAAGCAGCTCATAGTAGATAATTCCTTGCCAATCCCATGAAACACACAGCAAAACCTTCATGGCCGTCAATCCTAGCTTGGCCACGTTTTCGCTTTTTTTTTGTTTGACGTTGTCATAAGTGATCCAGTTTCCATCACCAGTCACCAACCACTTCAAAAATATGTCAATTTTGTGGCGATTCAGCAGTGATTCTCAGATGGAAATTCGCTCTATGAGGTTTCTTTGCGATAACTCGTATGTGGTATCCATATATTGAGGCTCTTATTGAGACCACCCTTTTGCAAATGGTTCCAAACGTTTTTGGTGCATTCTAGCTCTTGGGCAATCGAAACAGTCTTCACGTGAATGTCGGACTCGACAATGTCCATCATTTTAATGAAATTCTCGACAATTGGCCTTCCAGTGCGTGGTGCATCTTTGACATCGAAATTAGTGGAACGGAATCGACGAAACCAAAATTGCGTGCGATTGGTTGTTACAGTATCAGTACCATAAACACTATTCACATTTTGAGTGGCCTGGCTTGCATTTTCGCTTTCATCGAAGAAAAACTGTGAAATATAGCGTATTTTAACCTTGAAAATGTCCTTCATTGACGCGCGGTCAAACGTAACTGAGTCAACTAATCACAAAACTGTCAGAGAAGATTTTGTAGTACGAAATCTCAGCTTCTTATCTAGTGGAACCCGATGGAACTCATACGACGCGAGAAACAGATAACTAAAACCATCGATTGGAAAAATAATGGAGTTCTTTTTACTATACCCAATATTATACGTATGGGCGTCGAGTTTGGCATAGGACCGGTGATTAACAGTTCGTATGGCGGTGATAGACCTTGAAATAATGAACCATAAAACTCGCAGCGAATTTTTGGGGAACCCAGTCGTAATCTTCGTCGCGTTCGTAGGCTTTTATTTGTTTCTACGTCGAATTGTAAATAATGGGTCGGCGTATTGCAGGCTTGAAACGAGCCTCGATCTTCTTGTTGTCTCGTTTATCTTGTTATATGGCGTTGCACATGTATAGGGCGAAATACATGTGCACTCGAATCGAATAAATATCCAAGACGAAAAGCGGGGTGGAGGTGGGCGATGATGAAGTAAATTTGTTTTTCGCTGCCAGGTGGGGGTCCTCGACGGAAATTTAATTATAACGGGTGTTTTTTTTCGAGGTATATAACTTTAAGTTGGCATTACTGCTCAAGGTGGCGACCGATTTAAAAGCTGTCAAGTGATTTATTCTCAGTTTGGTGAATAGACCCACGCCTGAACAACGCTTGCAAATAGTGCAATTTTATTTCGAAAATAATGGTTCTGTGCGGAATACGTATCGCGCACTACGTCCATTTTATTTTGTTCAGCGATGAAGCGCACTTCTGGTTGAATGGCTACGTCAACAAACAAAACTTCCGCATTTGGAGTGAAGCTATTCCTCAAGTGTATGTCGAAACACCGTTTCATCCAGAAAAACTGACTGTTTGGTGCGCTTTATGGGCTGGTGGAATCATTGGTCCGTACTTCTTCAAAAACGATGATGGCCAGAACGTTACAGTCAATGGTGATCGGTATAGAGCCATGATTATTAACTTTTTCATTCTTGAATTGAACAACCATGATGTCCAGGAGCTGTGGTTCCAACAAGACGGCGCAACATGTCACACACCTCGTGCCACAATCGATTTATTGAAAGACACTTTTGGTGACCGCCTAATTTCACGTTTTGGACCTGTGAATTGGCCTCCAAGATCTTGTGATTTAATACCGCTAGACTACTATCTGTGGGGCTATGTAAAGTCATTGGTCTATACGGATGAGCCACAAACCCTTGACCATTTGGAAGACAACATTCGCCGTGTTATTGCCGATATACGGCCACAAATGTTGGAAAAAGTCATCGAAAATTGGACGTCCAGATTGGACTACATCCGAGCCAGCCGTGGCGGTGATATGCCAGAAATCATATTTAAAATGTAATGCCACAAGATTATCTTGCGGATAAATAAAATTCATGTCAATCGAATGATCCATCGTTGTTTTATTGCAATTTAAAGTTCTATAGCTCTAAAAAAAACACCCTTTATTAGGCCAATTGAAAAGTACCCGGTCTGATGCGCAGTTGGCGGTGCAAGTATTAAAGCCATATGATTTTTAGTTAGACCAATCTTCAAACGTTATGTGTCAAAATTTGACAGCAGTCCGACCATTAGTTTGTGAGATATTGCGTTGTGAATGTAGCTACTTTTGTTATTTGAAAAAAGATGGAAAAAAAAGAATTTCGAGTGCTGATGAAATATTGCTTTTTGAAGGGAAAAAATACAGTTGAAGCAGAATCTTGGTTTGAAGGAGAGTTTCCGGGGTCTGCACTGAGAAAATTATCCATCATTGATGGCTATGCTAAGTTTAAACGTGATGAAATGAGCACCAAAGACGCTGAACGCAATGGAAGCCCAAAAGAGGCTGTCACCGACGAAAAAAAATAAAGTTCACAAAATAATTTTGAATGACTGTAAGTGAAGTTAATCGAGATAGCAGACATTGTGAAAATATCAACTGAACGTGTACATCATATCAATCACGAATATTTTTACATGAGAAAGCTGTGTGCAAAATGGGTGATGCGCGAGCCCACAATCGATCAAAAGCAACAACGTGTTGATGATTCTGAGCAGTGTTTGAAGCAGTTCAAGTGCAATAAACCTGAATTTTTGCATCGATATGTGACGATGGGTGAAACATGGCCCCATCATTTCACTCCGAAGTCCAATCGACAGTCAGCTGAGTGGAGTGCATACGATGAACCGAATACAAAGCGAGGAAAACACAACAGTCAGCTGGCAGGGTTATGGCATCTGTATTCTGGGATGCGCAAGGTATAATATTCATTGATTACCTCCAAAAAGGCCAGAAGATCAACAGCGATTATTATATAGCGAAATTGGATCGTTTAAAGGATGAAATCGTTGAAAAACGGCCCCATTTGAAGAAAGAAAGGTGCTGTTTCATCAAGACAATGCGCCGTGTCACAAATCAATGAAAACAATGGCAGAATTGCATGAATTGGTCTTCAAATTGCTGCTGCATCCACCATATTAGCCAAATAATATAATATAAAAATGTTTTTATTTTCATAAAAAAGTTACAGTAATTCTAATCTTATCTTATTTTAGTCATTAGCTAATTTGATTTATTGTGAAAAAAGGAGGACTCCAGTTATGCTCATGCATATTCTGCTCTACTCAACCCTTACAGAGAAAAAAAACAATAAACAAAAAACAAAAAATAATTAGGATATGTTTTTTATTACATTTTTTTCATAGGCGTTCTGCGTTCACGAATGGAGTCAGTTCGATAATGTGCAATAAAATAGAAGAACTAGTGCTCGTTCTGTTCTTTTAAGTATAATTCAAACATTTCATTTTAAATGCTTTTATGTTCAACGTCTTGAAGGTGTATGGAATAGGATTATAGATTTTAGCGATGTTGTAGGTGAAACTTCTTTCGAAAAAGGTCGTTCTATGAATAGGTGTTGTTATAAGACCTCTATTTCTTATATTCATATTATGGTCATGACTTCTATATATTATTTTTCTATGAAGATAGTTTCGAGTTCCATTCAACACAATGTTGTGATAGAAGCAGACCGAGTGTAATGTTCAGCGGAAATTCATGTTCAACCAACCAATTTCTTTGATCTGATTTACTTTTTCCTTTTCTCAGACCTCAAAAGAATGCTCGTTGGAAAAAAATTTAGCGCCAATGAAGAAGTAATCGCCGAAACTAAAGCCTATTCTGAAGCGAAAGACAAATCGTACTACAAAAATGTTGTCGAAAATTTGGAAGATCGCTATAATCTCTGTATCGCCCTCGAAGGCAACTATGTTGAATAATAAAATCGAATTTTGCCAAAAATATGTGTTTTACTATGGTAAACCGGGGAATTTTCAATTGTAGAAGTTTAATGAGTCTTCTTGATAAAGGATATTTAATATAAATCAAATAATTTGACAACTTTGTGTCTAATCCTTCACAATAATATATCTGTATGATATATTTAGTTTATTTTTGTCTTGGAATATATTCCAATTCTAAAAATGACAAATTTGATAATCAACCAAAAGAAAATTCAAAGTGACTAAAACTGTACAAATTGAGCAAACGGTTAATAAATTGAACAACTAAATTAACATAAAGACAGACGTACGTTTCGGAATTTTTGTATTTAATAATACAATTTTTCCTCATCAGTGCCTTATAGTTCAATGAAATTAATTGAATTTACAAACTTACCACGTGTATATTCACCTAAACAAAATTGCAAGTAAGAAACTACAAACTAACTAAACGTATCGGTTGCTCTGGCAATTTTGTTTAGGTGAATATACACGTGGTAAGTTTGTAAATTCAATTAATTTCATTGAACTATAAGGTACTGATGAGGAAAAATTGTATTATTGAATACAAAAATTCCGAAAAGTCTGTCTTTATGTTAATTTAGTTGTTCAATTTATTAACCGTTTGCTCAATTTGTACAGTTTTAGTCATTTTGAATTTTCTTTTGGTTGATTATTAAATTTGTCATTTTTAGAATTGGAATATATTCCAAGACAAAAATAAACTAAATATATCATACAGATATATTATTGTGAAGGATTAGACACAAAGTTGTCAAATTTTCAATTGGCCTGTTAGGATGTTATATCAATTGCGAGATATTCGCAAAATCGTTCGAACTCGCATCAACTTTCACTTTCCGTTCGTAAAATACATAGATAGCCGTTTAAGAGGGCGATTTGATGGATTTTCAGTTCTATCTCGACGGAAGAAGACGAGTGATAACCCGACTAACGGGATCATAGGCGAACACAGGATGTATGGGGGGGCCGAGGAAGATTTTAATATTCTACGTTCGAATAACTGACAGAGTATTGCTTTTTGAGCGCTCGTTTATCCAGCTTTGCCATATAGGGGTATTTTCACCAAAATTTGGCAGAAAACTGAGGAAAATTTGCGGGACAATATTATATATACGAGGGTTACTATTTATGTATTGAGAATACAAAAAATAAACAAGCTATTTTGATGCAAAATATTTTGATTGTTTTTCAAAATGATCGCTTTTAAGATATATACACTTTTGCATGCGATTGAACCATAATTCGAAACATTTTTCGAATCAGAAGATGGTAGTTTTAAAACATGCGTTTTGAAGGGCTCAACCGCATCTTCGGTCGATGAAAATCGTTATCCACGAAGTTTATGTTTAATTTCTGGGAGAAGAAGAAGCCATCCGGTGTCAAGTCGGGGCTGTAAGACGGATAACCAATTAATTTGATTTTTGTATGTCCTAATACTCATTCGTTGCATTTGATGTGTGTGAGCTCTCATTGTCATGATGCAAGATGATTCGTCGTTTTGGGTTTGTTTCTCTCAATTTACCGAAAACTTCAGACAAACAAATGGTTTCATAACACTCTGAATTAACGTTCTTTTGATTTTCAAGAGCCGCAATTGCCACAGGATCAGTTTTCGTGAAGAAAAACGCCACCATTTGTTTCTTAACGCTTCAAGAACGAACAACTTTTGTTGGCTTTGCTTCACATTGAAACACCCAATCTGCCGACTGGCCTTTTGTTTCTGGCTCGCATGCATAAATCCACGACTCGTCACCTGTGACGATGCTGTATACCGCTTCAGATGTATTAGTTTCATTTCGGAATAATTTTATGGCACCAATCGACGCGAGCAAATTTCTGAGCATCATTCAACAAATGTGGAATCCAACTTGCAAAGAGCTACCGAACACACAAACGTTCGTGCAAAATCTTATGTATGCTAGTCATACTGATACTTAAACATCTCTCGATTTCCTGATATGTCACATGACAATCTTCTCCAATTAGTTTTCGCACAGCATCAATATTTTCCGGCACAACGACGTGTTTTGAACGACCTTTTTTAACTTCGTCCGTGAGCGTACTACGTCCACGTTTGAATTCAGTGTAACCGCGATATTCAGTGGCTTTGAATGGCGCTTCATCGCCTAGAATTTAGTTGGTATATGCATTTTTCTCAAGTTAGATCACTCGAAAGTCATGATTTTCATAGCTCGAAAATTTTCACGAGTTGAATCCATATTTTGACAGAGATGAAATTTTCAATTCACTTTAAACTACAAAAATTGTGCTCGTAAGTAGAAATGTTATGAGTACTTATATCACAAAAAAATGCCAAATTTCACGAAGTCAATATCAGATTTCACCTGGCAGTATCAGTGTTGCCACTTCTCAATACATAAATAGTTGCCCTCGTATATGTATTAAATATGAGGTATTTTTTGGGGGGTTCAATGCGTTCACTGGAGATTTTTGGAGGAGAACTGGTTAATTTTTCAAAATTTTTCGTATGTTGTAGAATATGACCTCCTGAAGAATAGAGTTCATGGGTCCAACTCAATCATATGACTAGTTTTCGAGGTACAGGGTGTCGAAGTTGGAAATAACATTTCTCGTAGAAAAACATCTTGAATGAAACACTTTCGAACGACTATTATTGCTTAGCCATAAGGTTATCATTTCAGACTGGTTTTTCATAAAAACATTCGTTAGATACGGGGTGGGTCAAACATTATTCAAAATAAAATTCGTTTAGTTCATAATTCACCCTGTAATTGAAAAGTCGTCTGTGGAATTTTTCAGTTTTTTTCTGTAATTACTCTTAGTTCGAGTAAACTATGAAAACAGCATGGCTATGGCTTTGCTATGACCAGTTTTTGAGGTACAAGAGTAATATATTCAGAGGGGCGAACGTTATTACAAAAGTTGTATACAATTAAAATTTCATACAGACTAACGGTGAGAGACACTTAATTAATTGTTTTTTCAATTGTACAATGAAAGACATTGTTCCAAAATCGACTCAAGAGTCAAGATCTCAAGAATGATAGGTATTCGTGAGTTTATTGAGTACATACAGCCCCAAATGTGCGAATTGGTCATGAAAAGTTTCATGGAAAGGATTTGGAACTGCAGTAGTAGATGTGGCGGCTATTTGACAGATATCGTTTTCATCGTTAATGGCATACCTTCATCTTCACAAAGAAATGAACATCCACTGATTCCTCTGAAGATATATTCTGTTGGAAACCCTTTCAAGCTCCATGTAAAATATTCTATTTATCCTGCTGTCATTCCATAGAAAAGTCAAATGCACCTCGCCAATCGGCGAGATTTTCATGTGAATGTTGCCTCGTCCAATTTAAACGATTTCAGGGATTTATCCTTCCATTCAGGAATGAAATGATGCAGAAAAGCTTCGTCATCGTAATACAGTTTTTGCTGTACTTACCTTAGCGTGCAACTATATCAATAGTATGTCAACTTAATCCTGAAGTAATTGCTCCTATTGCAAAATGATTGATAATAAAAGAGTTACTTTTTGGCAGGTAAACGATGCAAATATTATGCAGAAGTGCATTAAATGTTATCGCACGGAATATCGCAACTCGAAATAAGAACTTGCGGTTTTTGTTTTGTAAATCTTACAATTCCATTTTTACTAGTTCACGAGAATCGCAAGATGATTGAATTTTTTATTTCCACAAATTTTAGAATAAAGAGGTTGAGAAAGTGATTATTAACGTATCAAGCGAAAATAAATTATGAGGATTCCATTTCTGAATCGATAATAACAATATAGGTACAGGGTGATTCACCGGGATGGCCTATAAGACGTTCATGAAAAACTACAATTTTGAGCTGAAAATTTGCATATTGGGGTTTGAGACAATGATCTTTCTCCCTGAAATATTTTCAGATCTCTGCAATTTTTGGTTATACCGGAAACAGATTACTATTTCCTTATTTCAAATGACACACCCAGTATATTATTGCATCATTAGATAGCATTTTTTATGAAAATTTCGGAAATATGCCATACCTTGGGTGAAAACTCAACGGTTCATGAGTTATTGGGATTCTTATGAAAAAAATGATGGCGATGAGGATTTGCTTTTTTCAATTTTTTTGGTAGAAAAAGGCTTTTTTGAAAAGAATGTCTCCTTTTTCGTTTTTGCCAATACGTTGTATTATGAAACTATTTGCGTTTTGGACCGAAAACGTATAGGGTGTTCATAAGAAGATCATGAACTTGGACAACTCAAATTCATCAAAACTCAAGATTTTCAAATTAGAACCTATATTTTATTATATATTATAATATATTATATTACGATTCTACGTACAAAAATAGTGGGGGCTACTTAAGCGAAGCCTATATCTAAAATGAATACTCTAAGAGTTATCGAGGAAGAACCTTAAATGAGGAAAAACCGCAATATATAACTGTGTGGAGTAGTCTGTGACTTCCCGAAAACACAGAAAGAAACTAAAATTCGATGTTTGGATAACAAAATTTTACATTTCATGAATTATTATTGATTTTTCTTTGGGATTATTGAGAAATCTATGAACCAATACAATTTTCAATTATGAATAATTCATAACAATTCTTGAAATGTCAAATTTAGTTATCCAAACATCGAATTTAGTATCTTTCTGTGTTTTCTGGAAGTCACAGACTACTCCACACAGTGAGGAATTACGGTAAAAACCGGAAGATGTATAGAGATCTGAAAATATTTTAGTGAGAAAGATCATTCTCTCAAACCCCAATATGCAAATTTTCAGCTCAAAATTATGATTAGTTTTCCATAAACGTCTAATAGGTCATCCCGGTGAATCCCCCTGTATAGGTATATGTCGAAGAATTCTATAGTCTGAATTGCATTTTTATGAGGAATCATTTCTCTTCATTCATTATTATTATTGAAATCGATTTTTTCCAATAACCCTAATGGATTCGATATAACATTCATTCAATATCAAATGAAAAACAAAGAGAATTTTCAACTTCAGATGATTATTTCCTCTAATATCGCTCAATAACTGAGCTCATATGAAAATATAAACCTGCGAAGTTTAAAACTAGGATTATTTCCGGAACCCGATTAAGGTTGATATTTCGTTCCTTTGCATTCATTGTGTCTATGCCAATTTTAACATTGTATACGATGAAATATGCTCAATTCGAGAATCTGTAATTGAAAAGAAACAGATAATGACCAAAGGATATTTCCAAGAGGATGAATCATATATAATTGTCCCCATGGAAAAATCGTTTGGTCATTTTGACTCATTGTGATACAGAAATATATCCGTACAACAATGCAATATTCGCACAAAGAAATTCATCATTATGGAAGGATTAAGAGACATGGATTGTTATGACCACAATTGGGGATCTTGGTCAACTTCTTACAACGTTAGCCTGTGTAAATACCTTCACCAAGAATTTTCCCAGATTTCCGAACTAATACGCTTTCGATACAATTTTAATGAAGAGAAAACATTTCAGTGGAAGCGGCTTAAAGGTAAAACGATTTGTTGATTTCTTTAAGAAGGATTTACATTTTTCTATTATAACCAAAGGAAAAAGCTTATGAAAATAATGAATACATGCTTGGAGGGTTTTATTTCTTTCCTTTTAATATATGCCATTATATCTGGGCACCCAATCAGAAGAAAAACATTATTCGTTGAGATTATTTTGTTCATTTCTAATTCTTTCCATTGAATTTTTTTTGCTATCCACTCAACATCTCATGACAATTCCTACTCTTTTGTATATTTTTGATTATGTTTTCCGTGTGAAAGTTATACAGGGTGTCCCGGGAAGAATGCGACAAACGAATACCATAAATTAAGGTCATCATGGAGGATCCGTATAAAGATGTTTCAATCGCCTGAGTGCCTTCGTTGGGGATATACAGGGTGATGTTCATCTGATGAGTGAAATTTTACAGTTCAATAACTCTTTAACTGATCGACCGCATAATTTCAAATTTTGAAGTTTTGTCACCCTTTCCTATCGCCTTCCTTCAATATTTCTGAATTCGAGTAAATCAGATTCGAACTAGGAAAATTTCAGACTTATCCTATTTTCGTGAATATTAGATCACCCTGTACGTGAACATTATGATTTTTTTCCATTTTCGGAACCACAAAGAATCAATTCATTATAAAAATTTAAATCTCTGCTTGGCACTGTCAAACAGGGTGATCAATAAACATTCCCTTATGAGTGAAATTTCTTTAGTTCGATAACTCTTCAACAAATCCACCGAAATATTGCAATTTTTGAAGTTTTGTCGCCCTTTACTATCGCCTTCCTTCAATATTTCTGAAATCGTATAAATCAGATCCGGACTAACAAAATTTTAGACATTTTCTATTTTCTTGAATATTGGATCACTCTGTACGTCAATATCATAATTTTTTTCGTTTTGGTAACCACAACGAATTAATTCATAATCAACATTCTAAAACTCAGCTTGCCACCGTCATACAGGGTGATCAATAAATATTCCCTCATGAAAGAAGTACAACCGATTCAACCGAATGAGATAGCGAAATCTGTGAAACAACTATATCATATCAACGTGCTCAAAAATGCATTAAAATGAAGGAATATCATTTTGAACAATATCTGCTGAACTGAAAATATTTTATTTCTGATTAATTGTTTTCAAGATCAAATATTTTCAATTTATTTGCTCTTTTTGTTCTATTCTTTATCCAGCTTGTTGATTGAAAGTTTTCTTAAATAATTTGGGGAATATTTAGGTGAGACATTCGTGAAGGGTGAAACAACTTCAATTTTCGAAATAATTCTACCGATAAATTCAAGATATCTTGAACTATGAAATTTCTTTCATGAAGAAATGTTTATTGAATAATGGCGCCAAGCAGAGATTTGAAATTTTTATTTTGAACTAATTCTTTGTGATTACGAAAACGAAAAAAAATCATGATATCAACATATAGGCTGATTCAATATTCAAGAGAATAGAAAAGGTCTTGAATTTTCCTAGTCCGGATCTGATTTACTCGATTTCAGAAATATTGAAGGAAGGCAATAGTAAATGGCGACAAAACTTCAAAAATTGAAATTATTCGTTGGATTTCTTGAAGAGTTATTGAACTAAAAAATTTCACTCATAAGGAAATGTTTATTGATCACCCTGTATGACCGTGCCAAGCCGAGATTTAGAATTTTTATAATGAATTGATTCTTTGTTGTTCCGAAAACGGAAAAAGATCATAATGTTCACGAACAGGGTGATCCGATTTTCACGAAAATAGGAAAAGTCTGAAATTTTCCTAGTCCGGATCTGATTTACTTGAATTCAGAAATATTGAAGGAAGGCGATAGGAAAGGGTGACAAAACTTCAAAATTTGATATTATTCGGTCGATTAGATAAAGAGTTATTCAACAGTGAAATTTCACTCATAAAATGAACATCACCCTGTATATCCCAAACGAAGGCACTCAGGCGATTGAAACCTCTTGATACGGGTCCTCCATGATGACTTTAATTCATGGTATTCGTTTGTCGCATTCTTCCCGGGACACCCTGTATAGCAGAAATTTTCGTTAACTAACTTCATTGACTAAAAATTTCAAATCTAACAGATAAACTTTAAGAAACCGAAACTTTACAAAACAGTTTCTTCCAGCATCATAATAATTATAATCAGATTGTTTTCGATGATCCGTGTCGTTCTCTTAAAGAGGAGTAATAAGCCTCTGAGCGAAACTAGCAGTGTTTATAATCTTAATTTCGCGATGTCAACAAGATTAGATGGAAAAAAGGTTCAACTCAGAACGTCATTATGAGATAATCTGGTGAGCACTAGGTAACACTCAGGTGTAGAAGACATAACTGCGAGTTGTGAATAATATTTAAGTTTACCCCGAGACTCTCGTTTTAGAAGAGTTGAAAATTTCAAACGGCTTCATTTTTCGAAACAGTCAACCCATTTGGTAATTTTTTGTAAGATTGGGTATATAACGGGTGTTTTTTTTTTTCGAGGTATATAACTTTAAGTTGGCATTACTGTTCAATATGGCGACCAATTTAACAGCTGTCAAGTGATTTATTCTCAGTTTGGTTTGCCAATTCATTATGAATAGACTCACGACTGAACAACGCTTGCAAATAGTGCAATTTTATTCAGAAAATAATGGTTCTGTGCGGAATACGTATCGCGCACTACGTCCATTTTATTTTGTTTAGCGATGAAGCGCACTTCTGGTTGAATGGCTACGTCAACAAACAAAACTGCCGCATTTGGAGTGAAGCTAATCCTCAAGTGTATGTCGAAACACCGTTACATCCAGAAAAACTGACTGTTTGGTGCGCTTTATGGGCTGGTGAAATCATTGGTCCGTACTTCTTCAAAAACGATGATGGCCAGAACGTTACAGTCAATGGCGATCGGTATAGAGCCATGATTACTAACTTTTTCATTCCTGAATTGAACAACCATGATGTCCAGGAGCTGTGGTTCCAACAAGACGGCGCAACATGTCACACAGCTTGTGCCACAATCGATTTATTGAAAGACACGTTTGGGGACCGCCTAATTTCACGTTTTGGACCTGGGAATTGGCCTCCAAGATCTTGTGATTTAACACCGCTAGACTACTTTCTGTGGGGCTATGTAAAGTCATTGGTCTATGCGGATAGGCCACAAACCCTTGACCATTTGGAAGACAACATTCGCCGTGTTATTGCCGATATACGGCCACAAATGTTGGAAAAAGTCATCGAAAATTGGACGTCCAGATTGGACTACATCCGAGCCAGCCGTGGCGGTCATATGCCAGAAATCATATTTGAAATGTAATGCCACAAGATTATCTTGCGGATAAATAAAATTCATGTCAATCGAAGGATCCATCGTTGTTTTATTGCAATTTAAAGTTCTATAGCTCTAAAAAAACACCCTTTACTAAGCCGACAAACAATTATTTACATAATCAAGACTTAAAATTTTTCTGGAAGCACTTGTTTTATTTTATTACTTTCGGAAAAAAAAATGGAATACCTAAGTATTGAATCTCTATTAACACCAACCATATCAAAAATCAAGATCGGTTGACAAACGGAAGTTCAAGTTTTTCTATAGACTAGTTTTGACGCTGAGGGTCCATGAAGATTTTATTTGTCCTCCATTGTTAAATAACACAAAACGTTATCCTGAATAATCATCATAATTCTGAGTAATGAAGATGGAAACACTGCGTATATTTTTTATTTATTATGTAGAATAGGGTGTACAATAGGATTCATAAACATTTTTCGATTGTAGATCGGCAAGGCGATTTTTTATCATTTTAGAATAAATTAACTTTAAAAATTGTTAGTAGGTACCTAGCTGGAACACACTGTGTAATCGTGCAACAATGCTTTTAATTATCTCATATTAATGACTGTTCACAGCTTCTTTATTCGGAATAGTAATAATAATCTAGAATAATGTTTTGTTTCAACAAAGGAGAAAAAATGAGAGTCAAAACTAGCCTACAGAACTTGTGTTTATTGAGCTTTTTGGGAAACGACTTGGACTAAAACATACAAAAATTCAGCCAATATGAGAGGTGCCACTCTCTCTAATAAAGTGTGTGGTATCCCTTGTCAAAATTTTTGAAAACTCCTTGTATTTCAAAATGGATTCACTCAGATGTTCTCTATCTTCAACTCAGCGCTATTCCTTGGGTCACCAGACTTCTATCTTCTATCACATCTACATGTTCTTGTTGTCTGAGATAATAATTCTGAAAGATAAGTCAATGTCTAAACATAGGTTTTATTATTCACTTCTGTTCCTGTCTCTTCTCAGAAACTTAGCTGAATAAATACATATCCAGTCACATTGAGTCGAATAACACATTTCGCACCAGATATATTCTTTTAATAAAAACGATATTATTCCATAGAAATAGAATATGGAATAAATGGATTGTACCACCTGTTTCATATTAAACCTTTTGTGTCTGTAGTATTTCAAATCTTCAAGAGTATTTCTCGCATGGAAAAAAATTGGTGTAACCTCGGAAATTTCCCTTAAAATAATATGGGAAAGAGATTTTTCTGCCAATATTTCATCAAGTTATACGAATCTAGATTGTTTAATAAGTTTCGCAGTTCTATAAGAAAAACACAATTTTATCGTTTGAAATACACTTTAGTGTTCAATATAATCTCCCTGAACATCAAAACACTTATTCCGACGAGATTCCAAATTATGAATTCCAACCCTGAAATGAGAATCTGAAAATATTGCAAAATATACTACTACAGCTTCTTCATCTTTTTGATGAAAAACAACTTCCACGCATGAATTTTTTTAGTTTTGGAAACAGATGGAAGTCGCTAAGGGCCAAATCTGGTGAATATGGTAGATGCTCTAACAATTCGATCTTTATTTCAAATATACTGCTCCACAAGAGTTAGGGATATCGTATTAAATCGTTTTGAAAAGTATGTAATCGTCGAGAAAATCGCTGTATAATCAATTAAAACTCAATAACACCTTGAATCGATCCAATAAAAATCAGTATGAGACATTTCATCAATCAGGTCGCTTTTTTCTGAAGTTTGTTTCTTTGTAGATGAATGTTCTTATTTTGAAATGGAGTCAGTTTATCAACGGTTTCGATTTGAAACGAGTTTTCTGAAAATGCCAAGACGTAAATTAACAAACGCTGAGGCTAATAGGGCTATCGGAATGCTACAGAGTGGCCTAACTCAGGTTGCTGTAGCGAAAGGCTCAAAGTTGCCTTCGAGGGCAAGCGATTGTAGCGATTTTCCAACTTTTCGATACTATTTTTGTAGTAGGATTTGTCGCTTCAAAATAGGCCTGAGTTTCGGCGATTACTTCTTCATTGGTGCTAAATTTCTTTCCAGCGAGCATTCTTTTGATATCTGAGAACAGGAAAAAGTCGCTGGGGGCCAGATCTGGCGGATACGGTGGATGCAGAAGCAATTCGGAGCCGAATTCATGCAATTTTGCCATTGTTTTCTTTGATTTGTGACACGACGCATTGTCTTGATGAAACATCACTTTTTTTTCTTCAAATGGAGCCGTTTGTTAACTATTTCACCTTTAAATGATCCAATAACGCTATATAATTATCGCTGTTGATGGTCTGGCCCTTTTGGAGGTAATCAATGAATATTATATCTTGCGCATCCCAGGACAGTGATGCCATAACCTTGCCAGCTGACTGTTGTGTTTTTCCTCTCTTTGGGTTCGGTTCATCGTGTGCAGTCCACTCAGCTGACTGTCGATTGGACTCCGGAGTGAAATGATGGAGCCATTTTCCATCCATAGTCATATATCGAGGCAAAAATTCAGGTTTATTTCACTTAAACAGCTTCAAACACTGCCCAGAATCATTAACACGTTGTTGTTTTTGATCGATTAAGAGCTCACGAGGCACACATTTTGCACACAGCTTTCTCATGTACAAATAATCGTGAATGATTTGATGTTCATGTTCAGATGATATCTTCTCAATGTCTGCTATCTCGATCAAATTCACTTTACGGTCATTCAAAAATATTTTGTGAACTTTTTTGATTAGAGAGTAGAGACTCAGCATTGTTGGAGAGCGTTCAGCGACGGGCAACTCGTCTACCCTATGGCATCTTTCGTCCCAGTTATGGTGAAAGACTGTCCATCATGAACTTGTCCACGTTCGATGACTGGAGGCTGCGTGGTGATCTCATCATAACTTTCCGTGCTCTCCATAACTTTTTTGGAGTTGAATTCAGTGGTCTCTTTAAGTTGAACCTGGACGACCGTCTACGAGGTCACACTAACAAGCTGAGGAAGGAGAGTTTCACTACATCGCATAGACAGTTCTTCATCACAAACCGCGTGTTTACCGTTTGGAACTCTTTACCTTCATCGGTGGTGAACTCAGTTTCTGTGGACTCTCAAAAAAAAATGACTCCGGGTTTCGTCGCGAGTGAGTGCTACTTGTGGAGCTATGACTTTTTTTTCTTTTGTAGTGCATTTTTCTTAAGTTTCGGTGTATTTTTTCATATATTTAATTCCGTGAGTTTATAGGCTTAGCTTCAACTCAACAATAATAATAATAAGTAACAGCTACATTCACAACGCAATATCTCACAAACTAATGGTCGGACTGCTGTTAAATTTTGACACGTATCGTTTGAAGTCTGGTACTACCTAAAAATCATATGGATATAATACTAGCACCGCCATCTGTGCATCAGACCAGGGACTTTTCAATTGGCCTAATATGCCACAACACTGAATTATTAGTCTAGTCTCACTTGTTAATTTTGTTTTCATTTCAGAAAGATCGGCGGCACTCGGCGAAGAACTTTCACACTCATGGACCAACAAACGCAGGCGAAACTCTTTATACAAAAATATGGGCATGCTCTGCTGCATACGTCGTCCTAATTATTTATAAAAAACTACAAGAACTGGACTACATTGGCTGGACTGATTTCTATACCAAATGAAAGCCACTTCAATACCGTTTATGTACACTCCCAGCCTCCCCTTCCCCTGCATCTACAACACAAAGACATCTCTGTTAGATTAAGCTGATTCATGTTGTTGTCAGTATCATCACTTATACTTATACGAATTAATTTTCAATCGCAAGTTGAACAATAATTTTCACTTAGATGTTACACGGCCTAGTTTACCAAAATAATTTGGAATGATCTTTACGAATTTAAATTGTGTTCTAGGTTGGATAAATAATGACAGAAATTCGGTTCAACCACTGTCAAATGCCAATTCCCAAAATTGTCAAGAATAGCGAAACATATATTTTCAAACGTCTATATTTCCGATAAATTCTAATGCGCAAGTCAACTGGACGGAATAATGACGCATGTCTATTAGTTATTCTGTACCTGCAATTGGTAAGACGTCTTGAGGTTTAGTCTAGGTTTTCAGTGATCAGGTTTGGGGATTGTTATGACGATTGTGGTAAATATGACTGAAAACTGAATTTTCTATTCGATAACTATCCAGCCACGATTTAAGAATTATTTTAGGTTGAGAATCATCATATCATAATCATCAAATACTTCATATCAATTGCATGGACCCTTTCAAAAATATTCATGAATAAAATAAGATCGATGTTTGTTTATTCCTTAACTGTCTTCTAGCATGTTTGAATATGTGTATATCATTATCTGGTGTTTTGCAATTGTTGTAAGTATTCTACGTTGATGATTAGGTCGAGTAAAGAATGATATATGTTTTTATTCGAAAAGAATTTTATGATATGGCAATAATAGAAGGAAAGAAAGTACATATAATGGAATTTATCACACCAAATCAGAGATATTTTCGTATTTATAGAATAATCAATAACTTCACATATTGTCGGGATATTATCAATGCAATTATTAATACTTATAGGAGTAATTCTCTCATTCTTTCAAAATATCGATCTCGTGAACTAGAAAAAGAGCACATTTGTTGACATAAGTATTGCACTGTTGGTAAGAATATTTATTTTGAGGTAAAATAAGTAGATGATATTTGGGAATGAACGAGTTCTTGTATAGATTCAGAATTCAATATGAACCCATTATGGCAGAAATTTCACTGAACCAAGAAACTTAGTTCAGCATATCATAGTTTTTTCAAAAGAAATTTTGAACACTTCAGTATGGTTGAGTTGAATAGAGGCTGAATATTTTGCCAGATTATACTTGCACGTTCGAGATATATTCGAAAATATATGCAGCCACTGGTGATTATAGCTTGTGAAATATATAATTGTATAAACGGGATTACAGGAGTACAAAGGAATATATGGAAAATAAGGTTGAATGATGAACATAATTCTATTTTACTATATTTTTGAACGAATGGAATACAAAGGATATGAACAAATAGGGTGAAACGTTCGTTCCCTAGAATGTTGAGAACTAGAGAAACTAGAAAAAGCACTTGGAATCAATGAAATGTGTAGAATCATTTAGGAAATTTTCATTTAACCATATCCATTTCGATCTTAGATTTTTAGATTAGTTCCAGTTGGTATATTCAGTAAAAACTAATTCGAATTTATTCCATCTTGAGAAGTTTGATATGTTACTAGTTTCTTATAAAGACTAAAACAAGGAGAAGTTTTTGGACCATAAGATGTTTGCAATTGGAAATACTCAGGAATAATTGGCAGAATAATTATAAATGTTTAGATTTAGATGGGTACTGTTCACCGGAAACAGTCCAAATATTAGCTGTTGGTTGAATTATTAACAGTGCTGAGAAGATTTACAGAGGCCTGGAAGCCATTGAACATGATCAAAAAGTATCGGGAAATTGTAAATGAAACAAAATTCTGTTAATATTCTTTCAAATTAATGCTACACCTATGTCAACGCTTCATTCAATGATCTAAGCACAACTTGAGTCAGGAGAAAAAAAAAGTTCCGATGGTGCTAAATTCGGCGTATATGGTGCTCCTTCGAGGATATGGAAATGGTGTCTCATAAAAATCAAGCCATTTGGTAGTTTTCTACGCATATCTCTCAAATATTTCATAAAATTTAGATAATATTCCTTATTGTTCACAATAATTCATTATTCAAAGACTTGTGTCTGAGAACAGCTACCGAACAAATAAAAACATTCTACCGACCCAAAAAAAATTCATATGAAATTTCTTGGTACCTTTTGATCGTTCTCTAAAAAAATTCCACTATTTTTGATTCGATATGCATAAAACTGATAGTGTCTTACCTATATGTGCTGAGAATATTTTATACAGAGAGGAATTCTGTTTTGGCTTCTCCGATTATAGGTACCGATAAAAGAAATGCCACATTTAAGCGTTTCTATATGAAATTGAAGCTCTTTCATATGAACAATTCAGAATACCTCAAAATTAGGATATTCCTCAGAAAACTGGGATAATTGTTCCAAGGAAAATATTCCAGATGGATTTGATTGTTCTCATTCAAAAATGGAATTTTGATCAGCAGTTGGAGCAATTATTATACATATGCTTGTGAATTTGCAGACATCTTTGGTCCTCGACTCTATTATCCGTCCCTGAGTAAAAATATTTCCAATCAAAAATGATGATTTTTGCCGAATTCTTTTAAAAAAGAACTATTTCATTAATTCTGGTGATAAGGGAACAAAATGTTTAACAGCTGAAAGCAACCAAATTATATAGTGGAATTAATATAATGTTCATATATGAAATTTGCTCAAAACGATGAACATTTATATATTTAATATATACATATAGAGAGATATACTTATTACACTTATTACACAGTTAAAGTAATTACTTAATGTCAATATATTACCTATATGAAATATTGAGGATAATGAATGTTGAATAGCTTAGGATATTTGAGATGAGAAGTTCAACGTGTCTATTATATTTCTAGAATCAGAGATCTATTAATACTATAGTGGATTATTTTTAGTTTGACGAAGTTCAACTTCGTCTCAAAAAAATGTATTGTATCTGAATAGAAGGGAGACTTGATTTCAGAATGGGAAATTTTCAATAAGAACATGAAGAGGTCAATGTGAATCGTAATTTACAACTCCCAACATGAAATGGGGAGATTGTAAATTTAATGGTGTCATCATCAACATTATATAAATGTTTCTTGAGAATACTATTTGATACTCATATCCATTAAACTCCCCAATCAATGTGAAAATCAATAAAACTGCAGAATAAAATGTATTTTATTTATCCAAAATGAATATTCTTCGAAGAAGATGACATCTTTTGTATTAATTCTCTTCAATAAGTACCATTAATCGAATTTAATTGAAAATGGTGGATTATCTTCTGGTGATTTCACAAAAGCGCATCCACCTTATAAATTTCTTGTTTGAGAAGCAACTTGTAAATGAAAACACTTACTAGCTGCTAGTATTGATTAATTACATATGTGAGGAAGGATTCGATGTACTCATGAACTTGATAATTCCATCGTTGTTCAGATGGCACTAGTGATCAAGTGATTATCTGTTATTAAATTAAAAACTTTTTGGAGAATTTCTATGACTGGTTATGTGCTAACATCCAAGAGCTACAGTACTAATGAATGCCGAGATGAGATCTGTGTAGGCTTTATATCCTGCAGATACTTCACATTATTTCAATTGTTTATTCCATAGACAATATGGTAATCGTGTTTCTTCGAATAAATGAAAATTCTGGTATATCTATATCCCCTGAAAGTTTCATTTAGACCAATATGCATATGAGACCAATATGCATTACAGCTGGTTGAAAACAATGTTATTTCCTCAAATTTTAAGTTAATACTAGAAACAACGATCATCATTGATGTCCAGATCTTGAAAATTTTTATTTTATATGGTGATTAACTTTGAACTCTTATTATTTGAATTAAGTGATCCAGTAATTGAAGTCTTCGGTAGAATAACAGAACTTATGCTTTGATAATATTATACAACAACTTGGGCTAACCCAGCCTTAAAAGAACCATGAACTCATTTTTGATTGTTGTCAAGGAAACGATAGATAAAATAAGTGTAGATTTCACTATTCTCTAATCTTCAAAATGGAATCACTTTATTTTATTGAAAGATTGATGTTTTGGCGAGTCTTTCCCGAGCCAATTACGAGGTGCGCCCTCTTCCGGGGGTTTTGTGTTTTGTCCCGAGATCGCTGGTGGACTCTTCAGTTGTGCTATCCAAGACACACTATCGTGGAGAAGTGACTGTTTTGCAATGTCACGACCTCTTCAAATCCGCCGGGGCCGATGTATTGTGGCTCATACAGCCATAGCGCCATCTGGGAGCAGACACAGTCACTACATACTCCCTTCCAGTGCCGACGATCTACCAGAGTAGGAGGTACGCAGGTAGTCTAGGGGGGAGAACAGTCACTACAAAGTTAGTAGTTAGTAGATATACATACCTAACTTCATGCTTATTGAAGATTCAGTGAATCTTCTTTACATTGTTGTGATTCTTTGTTTGCCCGAGAGATGGCGACGTGGGCTGCGCATCACACTCTTAATCAGCACCGCTGGGTTAATGAATCTACCGCACTATAGTCACCATTTTTCACTAAGGAGATGCAAGGTAGTCACCATGCTTCACTATGGAGATGCAAAGTGTATTTGGTACAGATCACTGAGATGTCGGGATGAAACACGACAATCTTCAGAATGAGGGCGCGTACCTTTGAAAGTTGCTCGAGAACGCCTCTCCAATACATTAAGAAGAAGATTCACTATACAAGATTTGCATAAATTTCAGATCCATAACGAAGGAGTTCTTTGGTCGTATCCACATGGATCAAAATTTTCGAAAGCAAAACTTCCCGCTTTTAACCTTCTAATATTGTCCCTTGTGAACGAGTGAACAGATTATCCCATTTCCAGCTGTGGTGACTGGCAAGGGGACTGATTGTGGTCCTTAATTGGAAATTTTTGAAAGGAAGAAGGAGAATTAACAGAATATCAGTATGATTTAAAAGCTCCTGTGTCGTTCGTAACGTTTCTAGTACGTACAAGAGCCCTTGAATAAGTTGCGGTTCGATAAGAGAGGGCGTTGCTAGTAGCCTAAAGTTTTTTTGGTATACTCTTCATATGAACGTCTGTTTCATTTCAATCTACAAATTCATTTTTATTTACAAGACATTTAGTTATTTAGTTCATCACTTTAAATTATACAAATTTTCTGTTTGAAAATGTTTTTCAACACAGAGTCAGTGAATGTGACCAGAAACTTAAACGCAAAATGAAATAACCAAGTAGAAAAGATCGATGAAGAATATTTCTGACAGTTTCGAGGTCAACTAAAAAACATAAGAAAGTAGGATTTATTGTAAACAAGGTCAACTGTTTTGTTTTGAATTTTTCTTGTATCCAGTGAACTTTTTTCATTTTTCTGACTTGGCATAAGCTATGTACCTACCTAAAAAAATCGACAAAAGCCGTAATATTGTAGTTGACAAACATGTCTTACATCCAAGCGTGTCATTGAAAGTCAACACACAGACTAGACTTTTATTTGACACTACTCCCACTACTTGCCAGCGGCCATTCGCGAAGACCAGATTTTTATTTGATATGTCATCGCACTCATGTTTCGATTCTTCCACTGTTCCATTGGAGCCAGAGCGACTTGGAGATTTGTACGCTAAATCCCATGGTTCCGAGTGAATTTTCCAAATCTGTATACTGATGACCCAATCACGCAAAACGAAATACATTCACTCCTTTTCGATTTAGATGGCAAGAATTGTCGACCCGTGTTTGTTTGGATACCCAGTCATGTGGATATACCAAGAAATGGCTGACCTGGCAGCTCGTAGTACTGCGAATGAAGTTGATAATGACGTTGATTCAATAAAAAGAACCGACCTACAAAAAGTCTTTAGAAATGAGATTATGAAGCAATGGCAGCATATGTGGCAACAAACAAATAATAAATTGAAATATTACAAGCCTGAAGTGAGAACACCATGCATCTCCATAGGATTACCGAGAGTGGACATCATAGAGATGCACCGAATTCGCATCAGCCACACGGCCTTTACACATGTATATTTATTAAAGGGGAAAGAAAAACCTGAATGCCAACAATGCCACTCAGATGTACTGTTATACGAATGTCCCATCTACGAACCGAGCAGACTGAAATACACTGCGCAAAAAAATTAACGCACATTATGGAAATCTCAAATTTATTCTACAACTGAAGGTGTTCTCAATGATAATTATTTTTATCAGAATTATGCATGCATATTTTATTCACTTTAGACTTTTTTCTTCAATGCAGATGTTTTTTTCCCAGCAGGAATAAAAAAAGATGAGATTATCAGATTTTGAATGTATTGGCTCCATTCTGAAATCAGTTGTTCTCGATCAATTCTAGTGATCAATAGTTTTTTTTTCGTTTGATTTTCTACACTCGATCGCTATGCAACGCGAAACACGCAATTTGACCCAAGAGGAATGTGCCCAAGCGGTAGTTTTGCGAGAAGAAGAGTGGACATACACAAGAATTGCAGAAAGGTTTGGAGTTTCCCATACAAGTGTGTCCAGAATGTTGCAGCGATTCAGGGAGACAGGTATGAATGTCCGAAGACCAGGACAGGGTAGACCACGGGTAACAACTGCCATTCAAGGACGTTACTTGAGAGTTTCTTCGTTGAGACAACGGTTTGCAACCGCTCGCCTCCTTCAAAATCAGCTCGAGCAAACTCATGGGGTGCAAATTAGCACTCAGACAATAAGAAATCGCCTCAGAGAATATGATTTAAGGCCTCGTGTCGCGGCAAGAGGCCCAGCTCTTACCCCAGCCCATCGAAGGGTGCGTTTGGATTTTGCGAGAAAGCATATCCATTGGAAAGAGGCTGATTGGGAAAGAGTTCTCTTCACAGATGAGTCTAGATTCTGCCTCTACCATTGTGATCGACGTTCACTTGTATACAGACGTCCACATGAAAGATATGCTCAGTGCTATTTCCTGAATACTACTGGTTTCGGGGGAGGATCGATTATGGTATGGGGTGGAATATCTTTCATTGCTCGCACAGACCTAGTGGTCGTCGATAAAGAGCATGTAGTGCCATTTTCCCCATACATTGGTGAAAATTTCATTTTTATGGACGATAATGCCAGACCCCATCGTGCGCACATCGTTCATGAGTATCTTGAAGAGGTTGAAGTCTCTCGAATGGAATGGCCAGCAAGAAGTCCAGATCTCAATCCGATTGAGCAGGTTTGGGATAACCTCAATAGAAGGCTGAGAAGTTCAGAAAACCATCCAGCTACTCTGAATGACTTAGGAATCCAACTCAGAGAAATCTGGGAAGGATTCAATCAGAACATTTCAAGATCACTCATTTTGAGTATGAACCGTCGTTGCCGAGCTGTAATTAACGCAAGGGGTGGAAATACCAAGTATTAAATCACTTATCAGCATTCCGAGATTTTGAAAATTGTTTATTTCTCTTCTTTCACATAAGATTCGGTGATATCCTGAATTTTTCTTCCATTTAATGTGACTTGTTTCGTTCAAAACCTTCCCGAGAGAACATAAAAAATAAGTTATAAAGTCAATGTAGAGTTAACTTTCATTAAAATTGAGATTTTCAGAATGTGCGTTAATTTTGTTGCGCAGTGTATAATATAGTAAACAGAGAACGATCATTATGTCAAAGAATCGAAATTGACAATGCAATCCTTTTTCTGAAAGAAATTGGAATTTACAGGAAAATATAAAGAATATTAACTTCCTGAACAATATTTCCTTCGTAGTTCATATCTATAACACGCCTATTCAGTTACTCTCTTTTATTTTTTTATTTATTTGTCTGTTCATTTGTTCATTCATTAATTTATTTATTTATTTGTTTGTCTACTTGTTTATTCATTTGTCTATGTACATATGTGTGTATATATTTATTCTTTAATTAGTATATTAGTCTGTCCCTGAAAATCCCTTATTTGCATGCTCATTCATCAATATATCTTTCATCTTTTATTTATGTAACCGTCTATCTGTCTATGTCTGATTTTTATGTTGTCTTCAGATTTCATTCTTACACTATCCAATTTATTCTGTACATATATTTTAAATGAATGATCGCATATGCGGCTAATAACCAAAGCAGTTGATGCCGCCAAAATTTAATTAAAAAAAATCAATAGGAAGCTAAATGACAAAGAAAATAAAAAACATCTATTCAATTATTTCTCAGGTGTACCAATGTTGACTATATTCACATCAAAATCCGTTATGGATCAGTTCCCTACTTCCGAATGCAGCATTTTAAAATCTCGTATCATTAAAATGGAAACGAATGGTAACAACATGAATGGATAATCCTGAGGACGTAACCTAAAATAGTGGCCGGCTTTATTGAAAACATGCTAGGGAGTAATTTAGCTCTTGCTGTCCAGTAATATCCGAAGAGGAAGAATGCATCCTTGGCTGTTGATGAATGCCAGAAAGTCAGCATACGCGTGACTAATATCAATTAGAGGACTATGATAGGTGCTAATTTCGAAGCATTTGTAAACGCCTCACCAAATCTACATACATTCGACGCACAAATATTCAACCGTTATTTCCAAGTCGTAATTTACAGCGTTGTGGGGACTAGATGGATACTACGGAAGTACTAAGAGTAATCTACATAACGATGGAAAACACTAAAGAACAGAACATGCAATTTCTAGTTACGTTTCACCGTCAAGGGATAACCGACAGTGGGTTCGTAGATGGATTTTTTTTCCTTTTTGCTAGGTAAAGAGCGAACCTGAATCCAGCCGTTCTTTCTTCGAATCAGGATAATGAAAATTGATGGTGATTTTAAGGAAGTTCCTTTTTTCATCTCTGAGAGAACGAGACTGGAGAAATCCACCTTCAGTTTCAACCGCAAATGAAATGAAAAATACTGCCAATTTTAAACTATAGTTTATTCTTTCCTCTTTGACGTGTTTGATCTTCTATCGTGAAAGGTCCCAACACATATGAAATAAAGCATAAAGTACATATGAAGGGTGTTTTTTTTAGAGCTATAGAACTTTAAATTGCAATAAAACAAGGATGGATTATTCGATTGACATGAATTTTATTTATTCACAAGAAAATCTTGTGGCATTACATTTCGAATATGATTTCTGGCATATGACCGCCACGGCTGGCTCGGATGTAGTCCAATCTGGACGTCCAATTTTCGATGACTTTTTCCAACATTTGTGGCCGTATATCGGCAATAACACGGCGAATGTTGTCTTCCAAATGGTCAAGCGTTTGTGGCTTATCCGCGTAGACCAATGACTTTACATAGCCCCACAGAAAGTAGTCTAGCGGTGTTAAATCACAAGGTCTTAGAGGCCAATTCACAGGTCCAAAACGTGAAATTAGGCGGTCACCAAACGTGTCTTTCAATGAATCGATTGTGGCACGAGCTGTGTGACATGTTGCGCCGTCTTGTTAGAACCACAGCTCCTGGACATCATGGTTGTTCAACTCAGGAATGAAAAAGCTAGTAATCATGGCTCTATACCGATCACCATTGTCTGTAACGTTCTGACCATCATCGTTTTTGAAGAAGTACGGACCAATGATTCCACCAGCCCATAAAGCGCACCAAACAGTCAGTTTTTCTGGATGTAACGGTGTTTCGACAAACAGTTGAGGATTAGCTTCACTCCAAATGCGGCAGTTTTGTTTGTTGACGTAGCCATTCAACCAGTAGTGCGCTTCATCGCTAAACAAAATAAAGTGGACGTAGTGCGCGATACGTATTCCGCACAGAACCATTATTTTCGAAATACAATTGCACTATTTGCAAGCGTTGTTCAGGCGTGAGTCTACTCATGATGAATTGCCAAACCAAACTGAAAATAAATCACTTGACAGCTGTTAAATTGGTCGCCATCTTGAACAGTAATGCCAACTTAAAGTTATATACTTCGAAAAAAAAAACACCCGTTACATTGGTACACAACAAATTTCAATGAATGTCAAGTAGGAAATACTGGATACTAGAGTTGTGGAGAGACTTGTAGAAGCGAGGACAGCTCTTTTGCATTGGCTAGCGATGAATGCAATCCAGGTGATCCAGAATTTTTTTCAACAAGTACAGTTCCGGAGATTTGCCTGAAATATTGTTGTACATGTCTACCGGAAAATTCTGTCCGTTTCAATTACAACAATTTTGAAGCAAGATCTGTTTCTTACAACATCCGAGGTTTTTTTTTGGACCATTATTAATATGGAAATATGCAAGATAGGTGCCACATGGATTAAGTCAAGAGAATTGGTGTGAGTTGCGCATCTCTGCTTGCTCTTGAACTGAATGGTGAAGATGAAATGTGGATTACCTACGTTTCTGAAGGAGAAGGACAAATTATGAACCCAAAATACCTAAGCCCTTCCAACTCTCAACTACAGTTGATATAATTGTCGGACATTTGAGTACCAGTACATTAGGAGCTTTTCAAAACATCTAAATGTGATTTCTTACAGAGATTGTTGCATACACACTATGTCGAAGAATTACGGTACTAATATGAGGACTAGTTTTTTTATATCAGTTGGAAATTTCAGAAAAACCCCAAACAATGATGCGAGTACGTGGTTTTGGTTTCTCCACATCTATATCACAACAACAAAAGCTTGAAGTTTTCATTTGAGTTGTTCGCATATTGCCGACGCGTATTGAATAAATTTTTTTGCGGTACACATCTTTTCATCGGTGAAATTTAAATCGTAGGGGGGGAAAAAGAATATCCACGCAACTTTGGGGAAAGCTCTGAATAATATCATTTATCACAGGATGCATTCGGATCATCCTGAATACAGCTGCGCTTCTATTTTTCTCGTTCTCGAAGAGAAAGAACCTCACTGTCATTCATTCGTTTTCAACTATTCATTCTATGAGGATAAATACGGGATGTATATTCGAAGGAGCAGACATTCTTATGTTGAGTTTTTGCATTTTTCAAAAGAGAATCGTCTGTTATATCATAATCGTTGTTGCTGTTACATTTAAAGCGGTAAACATTTGGTTTTTTGCATTGAAATGGGGGTAAAAAAAATTATGGAGGGAATATAAATTTGTTTTCTAAGCCACTAGCGTCAATTTCGAAGTATTTTATCTAAGGGCAGCTTCACGTCAGCAAATACGCCTTGAATTTTCTCTGTTGGCACTTATTATTATTTCAAATCTAAAATGAATGAATATTGGTACTGATTGAATTTCCACAGAAAAGTAAAAAGTTTTAGAGGAATTGGAAATTGTTACTCTGGTCTATTTTCTATCACAGAGCCATCAATGGTAATGATGCAAAAATCATCGAAGAGGATAGTTAAAAGGAGCTTCGAAAGAACGCTAAAAACTTTCGATAAGTGGAATCTTGGGTATCACCAAAGGAACCTTCAGCAAAGAGAAATGATAGGGCTCTTGAAAGGACTGAAAAGAGGAGTCGGTAAGTTCCTATTACTACCAAAATTTTTTTGATCTAAGATAGGGATTTTCCTAGAAAATCGGAAAATTCATAGAGGTAAAATACGATTACCACTACGATGACATTATTCCAATTTAGCAATAATACTCTGTTTCCAAGAAAGACGGAGACAAGACTACAAAACTTTCAATTATTACTGCACATCAAACAATCTCGAAAAACCACGCGAAAAAAGGAAACATATATCAATTACTGAAAATAATGTATTAATTGCATGATTCATTCTGTTCACTGATGAACAAACTGCAACATAAAACTCTAAAAATTAACCAATTAATTTTGCAGTGAACATAAAATAAATCAACCCAAAAAACGTTGTTTCTAGTGTCACTCAAACTGTTATTTCTACAGTGGCGCTGAAATTGTTACTTCCAGTGCTCATACAGTGCCTCTTAAACTGTTGAGTGACAGTTGTAGAAATCTACAGCATCGCCAAAACTGTTAATTTTACCTCTTTGCTGACAACTTTATGTCTACAGTGTCTCTGAAACTGCTGTTTTTTGCAGCGCCGCTTAACCTTCTGAAGTGCTTTTTTCAGTGCTACTGAGACTCCCGTTCCTACAGTGCCTCTGATGTGCTATAGCGTCGCTAGAACTATTTTTTATTCAGTGCGTTTAAGACTGTAATTCCTACAGTGCCTCTTAAACTATTTCTACAACGCTAATAAAACTGGTTCTTTTACAGCGCCGCTAAATCTGTTAATCCTACTTCCTCGCAGAAACTGTTATTCCTATAGTGCCTCTGAAATAATTATGTTCAGTGTCGCCAAGACTGTTTATCCTACCTCCTCTCTGAAACTGTTATTGCTACAGTGCCTCTAGAACAGTTATTTCTGCAGGGCTGCTGAAACTGTTATTCCTACTGTGCCGCAATAACAGTTATACCCTTGGTTATTTCAAGCTTCTCGCAGAAATTAGTATTTCATCATCCTCGATAAAATTGCTATTTTTACAGAACTGCTTAAACTGTTATCCTTACTGTCTGCCGAAACTGTCATTCCTACAGTGCCTCTGAAATAATTATTCCTAGTGCCACTTAGACTGTTTATCTTAGCTCCCCGCTGAAACTGTTGTTGCAACAGTGGCTTTGAAACAGTTATTTCTGAAGCGCTGCTAAAAGTAATTAGTTTTACTGCGCCGCCTTAACTGTGATTCCTGCTATTATCTTGGTTATTTCGACCTTCTCGCTGAAACTATTACTTCTACATCCTCGCTAAAATTGCTATTTTTACAGTGCTGCTAAAATTGTTATTCTTACAGCGCCGCCGAAACTTTTATTCCTACAATGCCTCTGAAATAATGATTCCCAGTGCCGCTTAGATTGTTTATGTTAGCTGCTCGTTGAAACTGTTATTTCTACAGTGCCTCTACAACAGTTATTTCTGCAGCGCTGCTAAAACGGTTATTCCTACTGCGCCGCGGAAGCTGTCATTCCTACTGTGTCGTTGTGAAGGTTATTCCTATCATTTCAGCTTTCTAGCAAAAACTATTATTTATTATATGTTATTTCTATAGTGCCTCTGAAATAATTATGTTCAGTATCGCCAGGACTGTTTATCCTACCTCCTCTCTGAAACTGTTATTCCTACAGTGCCTCTAAAACAGTTATTTCTGCAGGGCCGCCGAAACTGTTATTCCTACAGTGCCTCTGAAATAATTATTCCTAGTGCCGCTTGGACTGTTAGCTCCTCGCGGAAACTGTTATTGTTACAGTGCCTTCAAAACAGTTATTTCTGCAGCGCTGCTATAACTGTTAGTCCAACTGCGCCGCTGAAACTGTCATTCCTACTTTGCCGTTGTAAATGTTATTTCAACTTTCTCGCAAAAACAATAATTTTTACATCCTCGCTACAATTGCTATTTCTACAGTGCTGCTAAATCTGTTCCTACTGTGCCGCCCAAACTGTTCTTAAA
This sequence comes from Harmonia axyridis, assembly GCF_914767665.1. Lineage (NCBI taxonomy): Eukaryota > Metazoa > Arthropoda > Insecta > Coleoptera > Coccinellidae > Harmonia > Harmonia axyridis. Next base: position 9,451,687 of record NC_059508.1, read on the forward strand.
CGTAAACTGTTAAAATTCAAACTCATTTTCATCATTTCTTGTAACTCAAACGCAAAGATCTATCACCGATTCCACTTTTACGTATTCAAACAAGAAAAATACGACTGGAAATATAATGATGCAACCCTGTCATGTGCTGTACTGTACAAATGTCAACAATTCCTCAAAATATCGTCCTCTGTTGAGAAATCTATACCGAAGCAACTATTTGTGTTGTCTTTATGTCGAGTAATTCCGCGATTGCTCGCTAGAGGGTCGTTTTCCCAGAGTCCGTAGCCAGTCTGAATCAACCCGCGAACCTCCAACGCAGGCCAGGAACCAGTTCTTGTCACGAAGCAGCTCCGCGCGTCGGAAAATCTGTAGTGAGACGCACCGAACAATTTCCACGCGGCTTGTTTGGGAAACTCCGCTGAAGATGTTCATGCATCGCGCCAACTGAATTGCAGTGCTTTTTGACTTGCTGTATGTGATGTGCTTTACGAAGTTTTTCTGAATATTCGTTCTTTGAAGTTTTTCGCAACTTTGCAGTTTTCGTCAACTCAAGGTATACGTCCTTAGGAATATATTACTTGCTGTATTTTTTTAATGATTGAAAATGTAGAATTTCTGATAGAGAAATGTTTACATCTTTCTTAATTATTCGATGTCATCTGAAAATTTTCATACCGTATCCAATTAAAAATTTTTCTCTTTTTTGAATAAAAAAATAAGGTAGATTCAACAGGTACGAATTTCGGAAAATTATGTTGTTTGGAGCTTTGAAATCCGCAAATTCCAATATGATGGATTTTTCAAAGATTTGTTTTTCGTCTTCCTGACAAAAATTTTAGGTCACTTTTAAATTTGACATGAAAAATCCGCAAATAAAAAGGTTCCACTTACATATTTTGAAGAAAAATATTTCTCAACTCTTCGGAACCACAAAATTTCTAGAAAAGTTTATACAACTCATACCATATAAAGATGCATTAACCTTTAAGATTTGATATCATATTCGATCCTCTCCTCAACTGATTCCCCATTATAAATCGAAATTTTAGCGCACGTTGCAAAAGCTGGAAATTGAGATTTCATTTATGAATGTCATTAAATTCTATTTATTATGCATAGTAGCCAATATGAGACCCTAGAGATCAAAAAGGGAACGATTGAGCTGTTTTTTCGGTTTATTTGTGTGTATGTACCCACTAATATCCGAAACAACAAAATGGATCATCTTGAAGTTTCTGTAGATAAACTTTATTCATTTCGGAGAAGGTTTTAGGCTATGTTCAATTCAAATCGCATAAAAATGAAAAAAGTTGTTGATGTTCATGAATCGGGCCGACTGAATTGCAGTGTTTTTTGACTTGCTTGTTTCTTCGCAAGGTATATGTGCTTAGGAACATTTTACTCGATGTGTTTTTTAATGTTTGGAAATGTAGAATTTCTGGTAGAGAAATGTTTACATCATTTTTACATTAATTCGGTATCATTTGAAAATTTTCATAATTCTACCCAATTATAAAGTTTTCCCTTTTTTGAATAAAAAAATCAGGTAGATTCAACAGGTACGAATTTCAGAAAATTTGGTTCGCAGTTTGCAACTTTGAAAACTGCAAATTCAAATGTGATGGATTTTTTAAAGATTCATTTTTCGACGTTCTGAGAAAAGTTTCACGTCTCTTTTGAGTTTGACATGGAAAATCCGCAAATAAAAATGTTTCTCATACATAATTCGAAAAAAAAACTATTCTCAGTTGTTCGGAACCACAAAATTTTAAGAAAAGCCATACCAAGCTCATACAACCCATAAGATATTTATTTATTTGTCGAGCTCAAAAGTTTATAAAGAGTTTCATAAAATAATAAATACATATTTCATGCGACAGTTCTTGCTGAGATTAACAACAAATTCATATGTTTTTCATAATATATCTTATACAATATCATTTCGCTACCACTATATTATTTTTTATAAATATGCACCCAAGTGATTTGACACTTGTTTTGTGCAGAGCTTATTTATCATGGTAACATAACATCTTTCCTATACTAAATTAAATAAACTTTCAATCACAAATAGAAAGTTTTATATAAACATTGACTTATTTTCAATTACAATTTTAGCGCATGTTGCACAAGTTCGAACTTATTTGAATTCAGTGTACCAGCGATATACAGTGGTTTTAAATTGTGCTTCATCGCCAAAAGTTGAATTCAGTTGATAGAAGCATTTTTTCAAGTTAGACCACGTCGAAAGTCATAATTTTCATAGCTTGAAAATTTTCACGAGTTAAATCCATATTTTGGCAAAGATGAAATTTTTAATTCACTGTAAACAACAAAAATTGTGCTCCTACGTCAAAACGTTATGAGTACTGTCAACACGAAAAATGTGAAATTTTACGATGTCAATATCAGATTTCACCTGGTAATATCAGTGTTGCCAATTCTCAATACATAAATAGTAGCCCTCGAATCATTCAATTCTATTCAATATGCATAGTTAACAATATGAGATACTAGAGATCGAAAGGGGAACCACTGAGCTTCTTCTTCGGTCTATTTGTGTGTTTGTACCAACTAATATCCGACACAACTACATGGATCATCTTGAAGTAACTGTAGATACACTATATACAGTTCGGAGAAGGTTTTCAGGTATATTCAATTGAAATCGCATGAAAATGCAAAAAGTTCTCGTTATTTTTAGACAGAGCCACTCATAGTATTTTCCATTTCACATACTCAAGTTTTTAGACTTAAGACCGAGAAATAGATATGTTTTATACCGTGCATGTGTCAGGTATAAGCTCCAATTCTTCCCTTTAATTGATCGATCGCGAAAGTGTTTTATACAGAGCTCTTCATTTCGAAATGAAAGAATTCTTCATATCCCCCCAGTGTTTGTGGAGAATACGGCTTGTTATTATTTATTCAAACGGTGACAAGTCTCAGGTGGTTTTGGAATTGCTGTTTGTTCATCAAATCGGTTTTTCATCCTCAGGTGTAGTGATTCACATAAATACCTGCATGTTACGGTTCGTTACCTACCGTGGCTAATGGGAGTTGAAATTGTTGATTAGAATCGAAAAAGTTCACTCGATAATTTACATCCATTATTCAATGTTCAGCATTGCGGCCTTTTTAATTTCGTCACGAAAAGAACCTCTGTCAACGAAGGGTAATCAGGACACGAGAATGAGGCTGCTGTTTATTTATTGTGTATCTCGAATTGATAGTTTCACTGGCTAGCAGTACAAAGAGTCACTTGATAATTTCTAATTTCAGCCTTGAAAAAGGAACAAGAAGTTCCGAAACGTTGGCAACATCATGGTTGATTATTTATTATTTCTGTCCAAATTCCTGTGATGAATTGCTTAATTTTTAAACATGGACGTGAATAGTACAGAATCTTGATAATTACTGTTCAAATACCTTTCCTACTTAAGATTTTTGCGAGAATAATGAAATATAAGGGAAAACAGAATGGACTAGTTTTCATTTTTTTTGTTAAGGATTAATTCTAAAAATTTAAGTGAAATGAAACAAAAATATGGAAGAATCATTGAAATATCTCTAGAAATGAAAAAGTTATGGGACTTTGAAGTTGCGCTTGGAAGAATAATTTCATAGTACGTGTAAGTGTCGTGACGTCACACACTAGACGACTGGTATTTGCAGAGTGCTTACGAATTCATTGGTGTACAATCACTTGTGCCGTTCGTGTCGTGTTTTGTTCGTTACACGATGGCTGAAATAACTTACTATATACATACATATAAATTACTTTTTTCTCTTTTTACTTTTTACTCCTCACATAATAATGTTTTGCCATTATAGACAACAACCAGTACTCAACTACAAACTGTTTATGAAACGTTTTTTAAATAAATCATCGTTATAAGTTGAACCATGATGAAGCAAACTCAATAGTAGATACTTACTTGAAAAGTTTAACTCCTTTTATTTCTGCACTGACATAAGATGGATTTGAAGAAAAAAACTCCATCACTGCGAATATATCTATTTTAGGCAAATTGTCACTTTGTCCTTTCACGAAGCCTTCTTCCATTATGGTGACATAAAAACAAAACTCGAGTTAAAACTACACTGTACAACTACAAACGGCGCGAGAGCCTTGGCGCGGCTAAGTATTTGAACGTAATTCATGGTGTAGCGATCACAGGCAAGAGCCGTGACGTCACAGACCAAAGACGTTCTCATTTGTTTGATAGGCCTGCAATATCCGAGTCCAATACATTTTCCTTAGCAAAGCAGGTCTATCGTGAACTAAGGTCTTTCTATGGATCTTTCCGCTTGGCATCATCCTGAGTATTTTCCACCAGTACTAAGCCTGTGTATCTTACCATTACTTGATATTTTAGATATCGACTCTTTCAGCCTTCTGTGTAATCTCTGCAACATAATTTGTCTGACTAATCTTTCGGTTATGTTGTTCATTTGAAACTTCCATCCCTCTCAAAGAAAGAATTATTATTTAGTTTTCAAAAACCATATTATCATGTTTACTTTTATAACTTCATTTTATATATTCTCATTCTTTCGGAGTAGGTACACTCTGAGTTTTTTAAGAAATGAATATAATTAACAAAGTTGAGAATGTAGAGAAAAGAAATTTCACAGAGAAATCTCAGCTACTCTTCGTTCAGAAGCTTGGAGTTTGATGTAGTTTCTGTGAAATTCTGCCTTAATATCTGATTTTATCCTGATATTTAAGATTTATGCTTTTATATTGACCATAATTCACTGCTGATATCTATCGAATGAATTATTATCGCATGGAAACAATAATTGAAGCCTCAACATCCTAATTCCGGCAGGATTATGTGCATAGTGCAAGAATCGCTAAAGTGATGAGTATAACTCGATTGAAAGTTTAAATTGAAATTTTTGCTTTCTTCGTACGCAATTCTCACCCCTTTTTCAATTAAGGCGTACAAACTTCCGAAGTTCATCGCAAACTTCAAATGAAATTAGGTGGCCAATTATATCGCATAATCAATAAGGCTATCTGAATTTGGAGATTTGGAGTGAATTTAGTCAGCTGAAGAAATCGGCTTATTCCGAACCAAATGGTAATCACTTAATTGACGGAGATTGTTGGGATGAGGCAAACACTATCCGCCATGTTGGATCTCTATGTGTTTTGACGCCATTACGGCAGATTTAACTCTGTGTTTACAACAGTCCATGTTAACAACGGAGAGACAATAAGAACCACATTTCATTACGTTCTTCAATAGAGAACTCATTAAGATTAATTAATTCATCAAAATCAAAAACAAGGACGTAGAAATGTGGGGGTACTGTGGGTAATTAGCCCCCCTCAAGATTTTCAACATATAACATTTTAGAAAACTCGCAAAGACGAAGAACAAAAATTTTTCCATAAAATGAACAAGTAATAATCATTTTACTTTCCTTTGAAATCGACACGTCAGTAAAAAATCGGACCCTTTTACGGTTTATGAGTTTATTATCGCTTTCAAGATGAGTACTTTTTTTGCACTACAAGCTCTACTTTGTCAGAGGTTTATTATTTTCCTTTATCTGTCTGGTTTCTCGGCATCGTCCTTTTTTGCCATCTGTGATTTTTGCATTCGTCATCGGTATACACTCACCCGTTGTTTTCGGTTTTTTGTATCATTCTCGTCACAAAATTTCAATATGTAGTTATCGAAGAACTGAATTCGCATTGAAAAATTGTCTGGGCTGGGTTGTACAATTGAAATTCATTCAAATTGAAATTTATTTGTGAAGACATCAGTTTTGAATTGAATACATCTACAGGGTGTTCCTAAATTGGAGGTACAAATGAAAATGACAGATTTCTCGGATCATTTCAAGAAAAAAAATCCTATAACATGAGTCCGCAAACGCTTTGTTTTTGAGATACAGGGTTCAAGTTTTTCTCTCATAGCACCGTCACTTCACAAGATATTTAACTTGAATAGGTATATTCCAATTTGAAGTTGTAATATCCTAATTTTGAATGCAAATCACAGAGTAAATTTTTTCTGGATGGGTGCCCGCTTCTTTCCTCCAGAATTATTTTTTGTGAACCACTGGTAGTTTAGAAAAAATTAAAAAGAAACTCTGGTTCAGTACTACACTTTTTGGTTTGTTGTAGTTTCGTCGTATCTGCAATCGATTTCGACAAAAAAATTCAAACAGCTCTCTATAGTAATTCTCAGGAAAATCTAAATTATTATTATAAAGATCCAGTTAGGTAGCTGTGATAAAATAATGAGTTATGAGTTTTGGGACTTATATTTACCAACTCTGTAGCGAAGATTAATGAACAATCGATAAACTGGTTGAGCATCACAAATAGGACTACAAGAAACACTTTGTATCTCGAATACAAAGCGTTTGTGGGCCATTTTATTTTTAAAATTATCCAATGAATCTCTTATTTTCCTTCGTAACTCCGATTCAGGAACACCCAGTATAAGATGAGAACAATCCAATTGGCAATAAAAAAATTATTTCGAGTAATTTGGTTCAAACTTCTTTATCAAACCTCCTTTTCTCTTATTATAAATATGAGTAAACAATGTCGCCAAAAATTTTTTTTCGATTACCAACCCCCAAGAAAAAAAAAAAGATCTACGCCATTGATCAAAAAAATACTTGATTCAACCTAAGAAAAATATAAGTCGACCAGATTTTCATGACAATATTATTTCATAAGAAACTTTTTATTGCATTGAAAAATCCTGGAAGCAAAAATAATTGTTGAAGACTTTAATCGTTCATTTATACTTTTGTAGGTATCTGATTTCCTATAAGGTCAACATTTTCGATCGGAGGTTCCTTCATCAATTATGTTTACTCAAGGTGTTCTCCTCTTTTTCGTGTTTGGTTTTCTTGAGGACGTCAAAACATTATTGTGAAGAAATGTTGGTGAAGCGTTGTTTTTCTCAATCCAATGAAACGTTTACGTGTTTAGTCGAGGTGAATTGTTTACATGGATTGAACCCAGTCCTCGTAAGCTCATTCATGTATCACATCAGTGCCATTTCTTTATTTTCCTACCTCTTATTCTGACATTTGAAACAAAAATCAAATGAATCTAATCTATATTTTACTCTTCGCTTTAATTTAATTCAAATATGAGCTGGAATTTCAACCGGTTATATTTTCAAATATGCTGAATCCAAAAATTGAAATGAAATTCAGAAAATTTGTCAGTTAGTCAATTTATTATTTATCCGCAAGATAATTTTGTGGCATTACATTTTAAATATGATTTCTGGCAAATGGCCCCCACGGCTGGCTCGGATGTAGTCCAATCTAGATGTCCAATTTTCGATGACTTTTTCCAACATTTGTGGCCGTATATCGGCAATAACACGGCGAATGTTGTCTTCCAAATGGTCAAGGGTTTGTGGCTTATCCGCATAGACCAATGACTTTACATAGCCCCACAGAAAGAAGTCTAGCGGTGTTAAATCACAAGATCTTGGAGGCCAATTCACAGGTCCAAAACGTGAAATTAGGCGGTCACCAAACGTGTCTTTCAATAAATCGATTGTGGCACGAGCTGTGTGACATATTGCGCCGTCTTGTTGAAACCACAGCTCCTGGACATCATGGTTGTTCAAAACAGGAATGAAAAAGTTAGTAATCATGGCTCTATACCGATCACCATTGACTGTACCGTTCTGGTCATCATCGTTTTTGCAGAAGTACGGACCAATTATTCCACCAGCCCATAAAGCGCACCAAACAGTCAGTTTTTCTGGATGTAACGGTGTTCCGACATACACTTGAGGATTAGCTTCACTCCAAATGCGGCAGTTTTGTTTGTTGACGTAGCCATTCAACCAGAAGTGCGCTTCATCGCTAAACAAAATAAAATGGACGTAGTGCGCGATACGTATTCCGCACAGAACCATTATTTTCGAAATACAATTGCACTATTTGCAAGCGTTGTTCAGGCGTGAGTCTATTCATGATGAATTGCCAAACCAAACTGAGAATGAATCACTTGACAGCTGTTGAATCGGTCGTCATCTCAAACAGTAATGCCACTTCAAAGTTATATACCTCGAAAAAAAACACCCTATATTAATCTCAAAAATCTTTGAAGCATTACCCAAGGATTACCTAATATGTAAAACAACCCTATAAATCAAATTTAGAATATTCACTTCGAAATTTGGAATTCAATTTTTTATGTTGACTTAAGATATACAAAGGAATAGAAAAAAACCATCATGCAAATTTGTAGTTTTCCGCAATAGATGTAATGATTTTGTTTCAGAAGCATGCTAAAAAAAAACGGATATGAAAATCAGAGATATTGATAGATTTATCATACGCTTCATATTTCGTAAACTATAATTTACTTCTTCGTAGGCGTCTGAAGGTTTATTATAGGAAATAATGAACTAGAATTATTGCACGTCGAAAAGATGGATTCGTTTTTTTTCCTGAAGTTATTATTGCACACGTTATTTCTCGAACAATGGCACTCAGGAGAGCAGTAAACCTATTGAAAATCGATAAATAGGTGTATAAGTGGTCCTTATCATGACACGTAATGTGGAAAACTTGTGTCAACTTCGAACGACGACGAGTTCTACCAGATTCTTCGCTTCTGAGGATTTATCTTTGAGCTTGTCATTCACAAATATTACCTCTTCTGCGAAAGAGTTTTATGTGCATCTCGACTGAAGTATGGCTGGAGGAATTCGTGAAAAAATACCTTATGGTTAACCAATGAAGTGAATTGATTTATCATTTCATTAATTTCGTTTTGATATATTAACAGGCCAATTGAAAAGTCCCCGGTCTACCATAGTAAAGCACATTTTTCTGTCAAAATTCGATACAGCGATTATAGCGATCTTCCAACATTTCGATACCATTTTTGTAGTACGATTTGTCTTTCGCTTCAAAATAGGCTTCCGTTTCGGTGATTACTTTATCATTGGCGCTGAATTTCTTTCCAGCGAGCCGTCTTTTGAGATCTGAGAACAGAAAAAAGTCGCCGTGGGCCAGATCTGGCGAATACGGTGGATGCAGAAGCAATTCGAAACCCAATTCATGCAATTTTGCCATCGTTTTCATTGATTTGTGACACGATGTTCTTGATGGAACACTATATTTTATTTTCAAATTGGGCTGTTTTTTAACGATTTTATCCTTAAAACGATCCAATAACGCTATATATTAATTCCTGTTGATGGTGTGGCCCTTTTGAAGGTAATCAATGAATATTATACCTTGTGCATCCCAGAATACTGATGCCATAACCTTGCAAGCTGACTGTTGTGTTTTCCTCGCTTTGGGTTCGGATCATCGTGAGTAGTCCACTCAGCTGACTCTCGATTGGACTCCGGAGTGAAATGATGGATCCATGTTTCTTCCATTGTCACATATTGACGGAAAAATTCAGGTTTATTGCACTTAAACAGCTAAAACACTGCTCAGAATCATTAAAACGTTGTTGCTTTCGATATATTGTGAGCTCGCGCGGCACCCATTGTGCACAAAGCTTTCTCATGTACAAATATTCATGAATTATATGATGTACACGTTCAGATGATATCTTCACAATGTCTGCTATCTCGATCAACTTCACTTTACGGTCTTCAAAAAAATTATTTTTTCAAATTTTTTGATTTTTTCGTCGGTGACAGCCTCTTTTGTGCGTCCACTGCGTTCGCCGTCTTTGGTACTCATTTCACTACGTTTAAAGTCAGCATACCAATCAATGATGGTTGATTTCCCTGGTACAGACCCCGGAAACTCTCCATCAAGCCAAGATGAATAAATTGGCTCCTGCATCGATTCCTTTTCATTATCTATTTCTTTCGGAAATGACCGAAATTGAATGGAAAATAGTATACTCTAGCTTCAAAACATCGATGTTAATAATACATAGATGTGAGCCACATAAAACAGTCTACCCTAATATTTCCTTCAGTATGAGATTTTTCTCCTTCTTCTGGAGAAAATAGTATTATACTCGTACTATCTTGAATACGACACTTGCTAAAGATATCATAACAAATTCTAGAGGTGTCAAATCAGGAAATTCAAGATGATATTCGGATTCCAATCCAATCTTCGGAAAATTTATCTTTCTGAAAGTCACCTACTGATGATGTTTAATCGGGAGGAGCACTATCCTAGAGGAAAATCACGTTATAGCTTCCATTCAGTTGTTTTATGATGTTAGGGCGTTTCCATGACAGTTCTATGCTTCCATATAACATCCTTATAAACCTATAAATTAGACCTTTAATATGTCCATCCCATCTTAGAAATTAGTCCAACACAAAGCCAAGTATTTACACTAATGAGTGCGCTGTATTTGTGTAACTGCTTATCCCTTCATCTTGTATCATAATGAGTGGTCCTAAATGAGGTTGTTATGGTGTGGAATTTGATGCCTTCACTTCAATAATATGCTAGTTTATGTTTGCTCCATCAAATGATGTTTGATATGGAGACAGTGTTCATCAACATCCTCAAATTTTCAATGCCCACCAGTTTGTAGAACTTCCTAAATACGAACGCGGAGTTTAAGCATCAATACAGAAGAAGTTTTAGAAATAATTGAATGTTTTAAACACTCAAATCATTCTTATCAAGTTTTTCACTCGAGGATATTTTCCTCACTTTCAGGAAAAAAATGTCGAGAGGGGAATTCCGAGAAATTAATGATCTTGAATCCAATTGTCGGATAATTTACCACATGTCTGAATGCTTACATGAGCATGCCATGTCAACCAACAGCTTTCTTATCTATGTGACATGCCCTCATCCTTTCCTGGGCAATGTCTTATTCTGACTCCCTTCCTGCAAAACATGACATGTAAAATAATTGTTCTGCTGACGTCAATAGAATATGTCTAAAGATAATATCTTCATTTAATTTCTTGGAGAAAAAAAGAGACGCAATTATAGGTATATATATATTATTTGTTTATTTTGTTTTTGATAATTTTTGGGGAAGGTTGATGTTGAATTGGAAGATTGTACTGTAGTAGCTTTTTTTTTTTCGAGCTCTATGTAATCTTAGGAATTCTCGTGCTGCCTTCTACCTACTTAACACAGTTTGAACCTTGTGATGATCTTTTTCATGGACGTGCTGAACTTTGATGATCTGCGAAACATGAAACGCCTTTTAGTAGGAGTTTTTTTGTTTTGTCATCGAAAAAAAATTCATTCAGGTACACACAATTTTTAGGTTTACATCTTTACTACCGCCGTTTTGCAAAAGATGGCTGCAGCGGTAAGTGGTAGTCGAAATAAATAAATCGTATATGTCATACAACAAGCTTAGGTGATTTTAAACATAACGCCGTATTCTCCAGACGTTGCTCCCTCGGACTATCCTTGTTTCGATCAATGACACACGGCCTGGCTGATCAGTACTTCTGGTCTTATAAAGAACTGAAAAATTGGATTTATTCGTGGATCGCTTGAAAAGATGACCAGTTTTTTCAACGCGGGATTCGTACGCTGCCCGAAAGATGGAAGAAAGTAGTGGCCAGCGATTGACAATACTTTTAATCATAAAAGTTTAAGCAGGCCTTGACTATCAGAAAAAAAAACGGTAGAAGCAAAGTTGTAATCCTATGTAACTGCGGTGATTCCAAATGAATGCAAAATTTGTTTTCGCCAACCGAAAAGTTGTAGTCACCACATAAAGGGTGTTTTTTACGAGGTATATAACTTTGGCATTACTGTTCAAGATGACGACCGATCAACAGCTGTCAAGTGATTTATTCTCAGTTTAGTTTGGTAATTCATCATTAATAGACTCATACCTGAACACCGCTTGCAAATAGTGCAATTTTATTTCGAAAATAATGGTTCTGTGCGCACTACGTCCATTTTATCGTCGACTGGTTGACTGGCTACGTCAACAAACAAAACTGCAGCATTTGGAGTGAAGCTAATCTTCAAGTGTATGTCGAAACACCGTTACATCCAGAAAAACTGACTGTTTGGTGCACTTTATGGGCTGGTGGAATCCGTACTTCTTCAAAAGCGATGCTGGCCAGAACGTTACAGTCAATGGTGATCGGTATAGAGCCATGATTACTAACTTTTTCATTCCTGAATTGAACAACCATGATGTCCAGGAGCTGTGGTTCCAACAAGACGGCGCAACATATTACACAACTCATGCCACAATCGATTTATTGAAAGACACGTTTGGTGACCGCCTAATTTCACGTTTTGGACCTGTGAATTGGCCTCCAAGATCTTGTGATTTAACACCGCTAGACTACTTTCTGTGGGGCTATGTAAAGTCATTGGTCTATGCGGATAAGCCACAAACCCTCGACCATTTGGAAGACAACATTCGCCGTGTTATTGCCGATATACGGCCACAAATGTTGGTAAAAGTCATCGAAAATTGGACGTCCAGATTGGACTACATCGGAGACAGCCATATGCCATATCATATTTAAAATGGTCATATGCCAGAAATCATATTTAAAATGTAATGCCACAAGATTATCTTGCGGATAAATAAAACTCATGTCAATCGAATGATCCATCGTTGTTTTATTGCAATTTAAAGTTCTAGAGCTCTGAAAAAACACCCTTTACTTATCTACCATCAGGCAACCATATATCGAAGTTCCATATGCATATTTCATAGGTTCCCTACGTGTTAAGTGCAAATCCCAACCTCTGAAGGAATAACGAAAATAATTCTGAGACCACCCTCCCGAGCTGACACAGCATGGGGTCGAGTTCATGTTTGTACAAATCCAACATGTTTCCCTACAGGCCATAAAAATTCAGGATCCATCCTGCTGGAAAACTGGGTACGGAAATTGCGGGAATCGCATGCGTGCCCACTCAATGATCAAACTGAACACAATTACCCTGCATTATTGACTTCTTGATTTCCGTAGGAAAAAAAAATAAACGTAAAATGAAAACCTTGTCGAACCTGCAGCATGCCTTCGAACGGTATAGGCAATTGTTCTCGACGTCGACTAGATGGAACACCAAATTGAACGTTCTGCCTGTTTTTTCCGTTGAAGTGAGTGACAGGGTAAACTCTGAATCTAACACTTTGTGTCTGCATTGAGAATCCTTTCGGTCGATACACTGAAGGTGTGGAATTATGTGACAAACCGTGAGAGTGAATCTCTTAATCTTTCACCTGAGTTTTTTCACCAAATGCTAGGGCACTGGGATAACAACCTTTCCTCTACCCCCAAGGCTTCCAAAATATCAAATTCCAGGATTCTCGCCAAGACGAAGAACGAAAATTTTTTCCATAAAACTTTACTTTCTTTTGAAATTGGCACGGCAGTAAGAAATCAGACCCTGTAACGTTTTATGAGTTTATTATCGCTTTAAAGATGATTATTTTTGCACCTCAAGCACGTCCTTTAGCTAACCGCTTTGTCGCCTCTTGTTCTTCTCTCTCTCCAGAAACGAGTTAGGTCTACGAACTATTCTTATGCCACCTTAATCCATCACTGTTCCAGCTTGAAATCTATCTACCTGTACCTATATCTACATCTACTAGGGTATCACGCCAATTGAACAGTCTCCGGTTTGATGCTAAGATCGCGGTGCTAGTATTAAATCCATATGATATTTAGTTAGTACCTACCGTCAAACGATACCTGTCAGCAGTCCGACCAATAGTATGTGAGATATTGCGTTGTTGAGTAAAGCTAATTTTGTTATTTGAAGAAAGATGGAAAAAAAGAAGGAGCTCACAATCGATCAAAAGCCTGTTAATGATTCTGAGCAGTGTTTGGAGTTGTTTAAGTGTAATAAACCTGAATTTTTGAGTCAATATGTGACAATTCCTGAAACATGGGTCCATCATTTCACTCCGGAGTCCAATCCTCAATCAGCTGAGTGAACTACATTCGATGAACCGAATTCAAAGTGAGGAAAAATACAACAGTCAGCTGGCAAGGTTATGGATCGGTATTCTGGGATGCGCAAGGTATTATATTCATTGGTTACCTCCAAAAAGGCCAGACCATCAACAGCGATTATTATATAGCGTTATTGATTCGTTTAAAGAATGAAATCGTTGAACAACAATCACCTTTGAAGAAAAAAAGGTGCTGTTTCATCAAGACTATGCGTCACAAATCAATGAAAACAACGGCAAAATTGCATCAATTGGGTTTCGAATTGCTTCTGCATTCATCGTATTCGCCAGAACAGGCCCCCAGCGAATTTTTCCTGTTCTCAGACCTCGAAAGCATGCTCGCTGGAAAGGAATTTAGCGTCAATGAAGAAGTTATCGCCGAAACTGAGTCATACTTTGATGCGAAAGTCAAATCATACTCCAAAAATTGTATCGAGAAGTTGGAAGTTCGCTTTAATCGCTGTATCGCCCTCGAAGGCAACTATGAATAATAAAATTGAATTTTGACAAAAAAATATGTTTTACTATGGTAGGCCGGGTACTTTTCAATTGGCCTGTTATCTCCATAGTCTTCTCTTTCTAGAATCTTAACTGAAACCAAATCTGGATTCATCTGTGGACAAAGCTCTCCACCAATCTTGGCCACCCCAGTTGAACTCAACAGAAACTCTGAGGGGACGTCTAGCATGAAGGCCAGACTCTTGCTCACAGTTTGATTGCTAACACTTATGTTATGAATACTCTACGTCTCATTTCTTAATTCATTAGCGATCATATTAGAGTTTCTTTGTGCTTGTAACTTTGTCAACCGTGAATCGGTTGAGTAGCTTTTGAAGGACCAACATGTCTTTCTTGGACAACTCCTGTTACCTGAAAACGTTGCCACAGACAACGTTTTTCGTAGCTTCTTTCCTTCAGAAGATAATCAGATTTGGCATACAGTTTTCAGCATGTGATATGCTAATTTTAAATGCAAATCAATAGGGTGATATTTTTTCTGGAACAGTGCCCGCTTCTTTCTTCCAAACCTTCATTTTGTTGGACTAATGGTAGTTTAGCAAAATGTAAAAAGAAGCTTTGGTCCAACACTAGACTATTTGGTTCCTTGTAGTTTTGTTGAAGTTTCAGTTAGTAACCTGTGATGAATGAATTAATCATAAGTTTTGGTATTCATTTACCCAATCGATCCGATAAACTGGAAAAATCATCACAAAGTAGTAAGTCTACAAGAAACATTCTGTAGCTCGAAAACAAAGCGTTTGCAGCTGATGTTTGTAGGACTTTTTTCTGGAAATTATTCAAGGAATCTCTCATTTTCCTTTACACCTCCAATTTACGAACACCCTCTATAACCATTCAGTTCATTCTGAACTTGAAATATCGAGGTCCTGGAAAATTCACGCTTGCAAATGACCAAAGAGAACCGTGATCGAATTTCTATGGAAGTATTGACCCAATATCAGACCATTATATTCCGAGATGTGGAGATTCAGGTATTTTTATACTTGCCAATTATCCACGTACACCGTATATTTGGAAAAGCTGAAATTCTTATTGGATTCTCAACGACTGAAACAGAATACCCACACCGACTCTTATGAAAATCGGATGTTCTGAATATTGAATAAACTCTATCAAGTGAGGTCATACAGGGTGGCCACTTTTTCAATGGGATTGTATTGGTAACTTTTAAACCATAAGAGTTAGATGGTCGGTCCAATGGAGAAAAAGTTGCATTCATAGGAGCATTGTCATATTGAGATATCATAGGAAAAGTAAATTCTGTCATTTTGATTTTTATTTTTTTCCCCTCTTTATTTCAAATATTATCAAAAAATGTTTCAGGAATTTTTTATTCGACAGTAAATTATCCTCAATTTGACGTAATCAGATTTCGTATCCAACGTTTCGTACTCCCTGGGCCACCCTCAACCTCATTATTTTCAATAGGGACCTGCATATTTTATGACACTTTTCGAAATAACTTTCAACGTTGATTTTCAGGTGATTTTGACCCTTATCCAAATTTTTTTGGGTCGGATCTGTATTATATTTAGGTACTTTTAGTTTAATTAACAACATGCAATACATTTCGATAAGAAAATCAACTAACTCATCTTGAACTGAATGGAACATATTAGAATCGAAGCAAGAAACAAGTAAAAATTATTTACATATTTCAGTTCATACTAATTAAACGGAACTATCATACGTAAAGTATGAAACAAATTTATTTTTAGCTGAACAGACCATTTCAAGAAATAATCCTGAAACATGTCGATTTTTTATTTTAATTTAACGTATTTTAAAATAATAATCTTATATATAGGGTGAATTACTTTCGAGTAATGATATCACCGTCTTTTTTTTTTAATAGAACACCCCCATTTTGTCTCAATTTTCCGATAACTTTAGCTGAGCGGATTACCAAAATGTATCACATGTTGATTCCAATTGGTACAGGGTGGAAAAAAATACAATAGTTTTATGTGTGCTCATATTCTGTCTGCTAGACCACAAGTACCAAACTTGTTTGGAAACAGCTCATTTTCATTGATCTAAAAATGTAACAAACTGCAGGTTGACCAGGGTGTTACATTCAAACCAATTGCCGCTAGACAATAAGTTTTTTTGATAATATTGTTAATTTAACTAATAAAGAATGTTACGCGCTACTTTATGAGCACACACAAAACTATTGTATTTTTGTCCTTCCTGTACCAATTGAAATCCACATGTGATACAATTTTGGAATCAGCTCAGCTAGTGAAATCCGAAAATTGAGACAAAATGGGGGTGTTCCATTTAAAAAAATGACGGTGACGTCATTACTCGAAAGTAATTCACCCTGTATATATTAGATTATTATTTTAAAATACGGTAAATTAAAATCAAAAATCGACGTTTCAGAATTATTTCTTAAAAGAGTCTGTTTAGCTGAAAATGAATTTGTCCCATATTTCACGGACACAGTGAATATTTTACAAGTTGAGTAACTTTGATTCAAACTCCGCAGTATGATATTCACTATCGAATTTTTTTAATGAGTATAGAGGAGAGGAAATGAACTTTTGTATGAAATATGCAAGTGGTTATGATACTTTCCAAACAATGTTAATTTTTTATTTAACTACAGCAAGGACGTCTTCTCCTTTCCTGTAATCAAATAGAATGTCATTCAAGGGACGTTCTCAAATGCAGTCAAATTAGAATTTCACCTGCAACATCTTGTCCCATGAAAGTCATTCTTGTTATGATACTTCGAAAATTTTCCCCATTTCAGAATCATTCAAAATTATTCACCTTCTTACTAGCATACGGATAAACATTATTGAGGTTTTGTTTACCAATTGAGATGAAATTATTTTGTTTGCAGCAGATAAGAGTAAATAATGAATCACACTATGATATACTCAAATGTTTTCGATAACTCCCTAATTATGTTAATTTTTAATTCGACAGCAGCAAGACCAAGCAATGATTTTCAGGAGACATTCTCAATTGAAGTTGAAATAAAATTTCGTCTGTTACATTTAATCCCATGATAGCTTCTTACTACATAAGCGTACAACCTAGCTTCCGCCGTTTTTTTTCCGAAATTCGAGGCTTTATAGTGAAAAACTGGTTTTACAAATGTAAAACCAATCACCAAATGGTGATCTTTCGAAGCGATCCACGAATCGATCCAATTTTTTACTTCTTCATAAGAAGTGCTGGTCAGCCAGCATCGATCGAAACAAGTGACAGTCCAAGGGAGCAACGTCTGGAGAATAAGGCGGATAGGGTAGGACTTCCCATTTCAAGTATGTCTTGACCATTTTCGCAACATGGGGTCGAGCATTGTCATGCTGTAAAATCACTTTATCATGTCTCTCGTTGTATTGCTGCCGTTTGTCTCTCAATGCTAGGCTCAAACGCATTAGTTGAGTTCGATAACCATCGTATGTGATTGTTTCAGTTGGTTTTAACAACTCAGAATACCCAACGTCAAGCTGGTCCCATCAAATACTGAGCATGCCCCCATGGAACCGTGAATATTCGGTTTGACTGTCGACATGAAAGCATGGCCGGGATATCCCCATGTTTTGGCGCTTGTGATTATTGTAATGAACCCATTTTTCGTCTTAAGACACAATGCGATTCAGAAATTCTTTCCGTCTTAGCCTTGCAAGCAGCTGTTCACAAGCAAACAAACGCTGTTCAACATCTATCGGCTTCAACTCGTACGGCACCCAATTTCCTTGTTTCTGAATCATTCCCATGATTTTCACCTCGATGGCTTTAAGCAGATGTACCTGCTTAAAGCCAACTCTCAGTTACACTAATATCTCAAATTTTTGCTTTCTTGCATTGGTGGGACATTCAGTGATAAGGAGAAATAAGAGTTTCTTCTTCTAGCCTACATAATCTGCTCTCCTCAATTTCAACGATATTCTCATTAGGAGCTTTCTGATACAGCAGAGCCCTTCTTATGGGTGCATATTCTTGTACCATAAAAAAATTTTGGGCTAGTAAAAGGCATTCGTTCTCTTTTTCTAGTAAGTGTGATGGCTTTTTTGCTTCCTTTGATTTCCGAATGAGCAGGAAACTATATTGAAAAAACCTTATTATTTTTGTTCGATTTATTTACTGAGAGAGAATAAGAAGTTCATTCCTGTTACGAATTGAACAAATTTTCAGTGTGTTTTCAAAGTGAATGCCTACAGTTGGCATCTCATATTCGTCACGTCATGCCTTCGCTAACCTAAATATACTACACTTACTACACAATGTGTATTCATCACACCTATACGAAAGATTATTAATGCAGCGTCGAATTCTCATCATTTCGCCATCAAAACTCCTGAGGTTTGACTCTCGGAATATAGATGAAGGGAAGTTGATCGTACAAAATCCCTGGAATCATTTTTCGCGCGAATAGAATATGGATAATATTTTTTAACGTTCGGTTCACCCAATTGAAAGGGAATAATAGAGATCAAATTATTCAGACTTCAGGGGACCAGTGGAAATAATAAACCCTAGCATAAAATATCCAACTGTCTCACTTCACAACTTATATTAGTTTTCTATTCGTCGACATCATAACCCAACATCTAATCACATGAAAGTAGTTATTGTTACCATTCGGCCTGATATAAAGTTTTTTGAGTTTACTGTCGACATATATTAGGTGTAATAAAAAAGGATCCATTATTTTCCAATATGTGGCGTTATCTGTATCTCGCGTTGTATAAGTCCGATCGGGTTACACTGGATGGCATCAGAAAAATAAGATTTCGCACTACAAAAACTTTCCTGACAGTTTTGTGGTTAGTTCACTAAATCTAGTTTGAGCGCTTGTCAAATATGGGCACTAGCGGAAAAAAATACGCTATATTTCACAGTTTTTCTTCATTGAAGGCGAAAATGCAAGTCAAGCGGTTGAAAATGTAAATAGTATTCATGGTCCTGATATTGTGACATCTAATCACATGCAGTTTTGGTTTCGTGAAAGTCCCTTCCATTTAGTGAATTCAGAGATCACAACCACGACTCAAAACAAACGACTGTTCTCGGACATTTTGAGTTGTAGCAAAGAGGTAACACATAATTTTGGCGCTCAACGTGGAGCACGAACCCACGACCCCGAGATTAAGAGTCTCATGCCCGGCTAGCTCAGTCGGTAGAGCATGAGACTCTTAATTTCAGGGTCGTAGGTTCGTGCCCCACGTTGGGCGCCAAAATTATGTGTAGAGATTAAGAGTCTCATGCCCGGCTAGCTCTGTCGGTAGAGCATGAGACTCTCAATCTCAGGGTCGTGGGTTCGTGCCCCACGTTGGGTGCCAAAATTATGTGTTACCTCTTTGTTACAACTCAAAATGCCCGAGAACAATCGTCCGTTTTGAGTCGTGTTTCTGATCTCACCAAATGGAAGGGACAAAAACCCAGGTTGATCAAACACCTCTTATATTTACACAAGTATTTAACAATCCTAATTTTTAAAATATCTAGTACCAGGAAAATTGACATTTCAGGATCTGAAGGATTGAAGCTGTAGTTGTTAGTTTGGAACGTCTTGGTATATATTTCTGTAAATTAGGTTCTGAAGATGATAACGATTCTGTGAATGAGTTACTTCAACTTCAGTGTTCTTCTAACATTTTTTTACTTCAAAACTAATACGAAAGATCGTGAAGCAACTATGACCCTCATCATTTTGTAACTAAAAGTCTTGAGGTTGTTCCTCGCAATATGGACGGCCTCGGAATCATTTTTCGTGCGAACAGCATACGGATAACTTTTTTTAACGTTTTGTTTATCCAATTGAAGGAGAACAATAGAGATGAAATTGTTCTGTCTTCAGCAGGAACGTAGCCCCCTTCCATTAGAAGCACGAAAGAGGAAATAAGAATGTTTATCGCGATGAAAGCTGAAAATTCGAGAATCCCTGCATCCCATCTACACCAGAGGGAAAGGGGAGAGCGTTCCGGTTTCAGCATCGGTGAATTGAAGGAACGTGAAATTTTATTTTCTGTCCCGGAAACGTGTGCACCTCGGGATGATTGCTTAATCTGGCGGAATTGTTATATCCCTTTATATCGATGAGCAGCGAGCTATAAACGAACAAATAATCACGGTATCCGTATTTTAATGGTATTTTAATCTTCTCAAACTGTGGACTGTAACTTAGTCCGCGTTCACACAACATAAAACTGCAAATCATTCTTTTTTTTGCCCCCAGAGCGCATACAGGTTGAAAAGCGGCTGCGACTCAACGGCATTTGAATAAACCCACAATACAATGGGCATCAATTTGTTTATGATGACATTTAGAGTACGCTTTGTTTCAATGGCATTTGTCTCGAATTCCCCGAACGCATTCGAAGTTTTCCGATGGACATTTCAAAGGTCCAATTATCCCCTATTTGTAGTGATAAAATAAGGATGATGAATATCCTATTTCAACCCTATCGAATCATGATTGGACTTGCATGAAGGAATTAACGGCTGAAAAATTTTTCAGCATCATTGCTAGCATGCCCATATGTTCTTAGTTTTATTTTATTATAACTTCAATATTCTCCCAGAGTGATTATCACCAATGAGATATGATGTCTTGTTGAACTTCAACTGACACAGTTTCCCTACAATCAGATCTCTCAGTAATGTACCTCATAATGTGGAACAGTATCTATCAATCATATGATTTGCTCTCAATAATATAATAATAATAATATATAGTTTATTGAAAAAGTACAATTTGTATAAAAAATCAATAACATTTACAATATTGTTTCAATAAACCGCAAAAAACTCACTAAGGCAGATTGCCTGTGCGTGAGTTGTCAGGATTTAAGATATTGGCTGCTATACTAATACTAATTCTATTTTAAAAAATGTGTATAAACAAAATGTAGACAAGGAACAGATACAATGTAGATAAAAATGTATAATACTTATATAAATAAAATGTACAAACAAAACATTGCACACCTATAAAGCGTGCACAGATAAAATGGTATAGATCAAATGTGCACTAATGAAGGCATATATACAATATAAAACGCAAGATATAAGAAGGTACCAACATAATACAGTGTCACAAATGTTTATTTTCTCATGTCTATTATTTTGACGAGTTCATTTCTCGGGTACTTTGCAATAAATTCATTCAATTTTTTCTTGAAGAGGCGTAGATTATGAAGTTCGGTTAGACTTTTGGGTAGAATCTGATACATTCTCGGTGCCAAATAAGCAAAACTGCGTTGGCCAACTGTTTTAGCTGAAAATGGAGTTTTGTAGCAAGTGCTATAGTTCCTCGTGTCATATTGATGTGTCAGAGATTGTAGACTTGATTTATTTTTGAATTGATATACCACAATGGAACGATAAAACGACTGCTTTATGTCGAAGATTTTTGCTTCTGTGTAGAGAATATCTGTCGGGTAGGTATGAGGTTTTCTTAAGATTATTTTCAAGATTTTTTTTTGTATTATACTAATTTTTTTGAGGTGTGTGTTCATTGCTCCACCCCACCCTATGATACCATAGTTTAATCGTGAACTTACTAAAGCATGATAGACCATTTTGAGTTTGGTTGTGTCCAGAAAGGTTCTCAGAAGTCTAAATTTATAGAGTAAACACCTGAGATTTCTGCTGAGGTTATCTATATGTTTATCCCATCTCAAATGTCTATCTATAATGATGCCCAAATATTTGATATAGTCGGTTCTTTTAATCTCATAATTCTCATCAATTTTCAGTGTTTTATAGTCTGGTAAGTTTCTATTTAAGCAAGAGAATGTGATATATTTTGTTTTCTCGAAGTTAATTGTCAATAAATTATAATCCATCCAATCTTTGATAGATTTCATGTCCTTTTCAGCTTGGTCTTTGAGTTCTTTCCAGCTATCAGCTTGATATAAAATGGCTGTATCGTCTGCGAAACTAATTATCTTTCCACGGCTATCTAACTCAAGTAAATTATTTATATAAATAGTGAATAATATAGGCCCCAATACAGTTCCTTGTGGGACTCCAAACTTTACCTCGAAAGCGTCACTTATACAATTCCCTATTTTGACATATTGTTGTCTGTTAGATATATAGCTCTTCATCAGATCAAGCACATTGCCCCTTAAACCAATGTCTTCCAAGGCATCCAATAATTGTGGGTGGCTTACAGTGTCGAAGGCCTTTGCTAAGTCTAAAAAAACGCACAGAGTTGGCTTACTCCTATCCAAAGCCTCATAAATATTTGATACAAGCAAAGAAATCGCATCCTCAGTGGATTTGTTTGTCTGAAATCCAAACTGTCTATTTGAGATAATATTTTTATCTAACACATATTTCTCCAGTCGCTGTTTGATAACTTTTTCGAAAATCTTTGCAATGTTTGAAATTATTGATACTGGTCTGTAATTCACCATTTTAGTCTTATCTCCGCTTTTGAATAGGGGCTTTATTATTGCTTCTTTGAGACTTCTTGGCCATTCTCCCATCGAGATGGTTTGATTGACAAGGTAAGCAAGTGGTTCACAGATGTGACAAGAGATACATTTCAAGGTTTCTGCCCTCAGCCCGTCTAATCCAGGTGTTTTATTATTTTTTATTGTTTTTATAATTGCCTCTACTTCATGTTTATTCGTTGGTTCCATGAACATTGTATTTTGATTAATATGTCGTAGTGGATGCGTCGAGGGTTTTGTTATTTTGTTAGCGAGATTTCTTCCTACATTTCCATAATATCTATTGAATTCATTGCTCATAATGGCGGGATCTGTTACTACCGTATTATCTTCCAGTTTTATCTCGTCAATTATAGTTTTTTTTTTTTTGTTATTACTTATTTCATCTATTACATTCCATAGTTGCTTTGAATTACCTTCACACTGCACAACTTTGTCAGCGTAGTACCGCTTTTTCGCGATTCTGAGTAGGACTCTTAGTTTATTTCTGTAGCTGACAAACCTGGATTTTAAAACTTCATTTTGCTGATCTCCTTGTGAAAGTGCATAGAGCCTTTCTTTTTCTCTTATACTCTTTATCAATGCTCTGGAAATCCACATCTGTCTTTTTTTTTCTTTATGACGAATTTTTTTTGTTATAGTACTCTCTTCTATTGCCTCATTCAGTTGCTTCACAAAAAAATCAACTCCTACACTCACGTTTTGGGCTTCATATACAGGTGCCCAGCACATGTTTTCAAGCTTTTCACACAATTTTGCATTATCTGTGTATTTTTTAAATATATCAAGAGGATCAGGTATTTCTGAGGATTTTTTCTTGAAGGGTATTTTCAGAATTATTGGAAAATGATCAGTTATGCAAGTTTTAAGAACTATAGGCAGGCAATCTCCAATACTGTGTTTCGTTTTCAGGAACATATGGTCTATGCAGGATTTTGAACGGTTACATACTCTCGTATACGAGTTAATCATAGATGTGAAACCATACTCACTCATAAGGTCAAGGTATTCGTTGGTTATTTCATCGTCGAGTTTTATATTTATGTTAATGTCTCCAACAAAAAGATTATAGTCAAAATTTCCTGTTCCATATATGTTCATATAGTTCCTAAGGCCATACAGGAAATTTATTTTTGACGTTGAGGGTGGTCTGTATAAAGATGTAATCAAGAATGATTTCTTGTTCGCATATATCTCTGTTTGTATTATCTTGCATTCATCTATGTTTATAACTTTACACCTATGGTCGAGTGAATTCCGAATATAAACAACCAATCCATCATTCTGATTTATCGAGCCGCAATTATAAAACACATCAAAACCATCCAAACCATACAACGCAATGTTCCCAATGTTCCATGTTTCCGATAGTATGATACAGTCAAATCTCGTGCTAAATTGTTCAAGAAACAGCTTCAACTCATCAAAATTTTTAGCTATGCTTCTAATGTTCACATGGATTACATTCATAAATTCAAATTCTCGTGTACTAATGGAATCCAGCTCTCCAGAGAATATTTCCTTGGTATTTATTGGTATATAGTTTATATCTCTGAGGTATTGATCCATTTTTAAATGTGATATAATAGCAATACAACTAGTCCAAATCAAGTACAGATAACAAGCATAATTAGTTTAAATCAAGTACAGATAATAAGAAAAACAATTATAATGAGTCCACTATTTCCCGATTTCACTACGTGTTTTCATTTTCAGTTTTCCACCTACCTCTTTTAATGTTCTTTCTGTTGGAGTGTTCGTTTTTTGCTGTACGTTCTTGACAGTTTGCTGAGATTTTGTAGTTTGTTTAGGAAGTTCTCTAATCGTTGTTGCTATTGGCGTACCTGGGGCACTTTGTGGTTTTTCTGTGATATTGTTTCCAGTTTCTTCTTGATTTTCTAACTCCTCCGCTGTGTATATTTTACCATCCACGTGTAGTCGGTTTCCTCTTATATAACAATTATTTTCTTTGTTTCCCTTAGCTAGGTTTAGATGTTTCCTTAAAATGTTGTTCTCGTGTCTTTGTTTGATTGTTAGATCACTAGCAATGGAGATCCTGGTGCCTCTCAATTTTCTTGCGTTCTTAAGTATTGTGGCTTTTTTTAGAAATGATGTTAATTCGATTTTAATAGGTGGATTGTTTGTTTTTCCAAGTGGATAAAAATTGTTGAGGTCACTTTCCGCGATGTTCACATCAACTAATCTCTTTATTTCCTTTCTGATGTAGTCTACTGTAATTTCTCCTGGTTCTGTGTTGAGTCCGAAAATTATAATGTTATTTTCCTTAGATTTCCTCTCTAGGTTCTCGATTTTATTTATTATATGTTCGTTTTGTATTTCTAGTCTATTAGTTCTCCTATTTAGATCTTCGATTTTCAAAGTTAATCTCACCTCTATAGCTTCCACTAGGGCTTTAAGTTCTTGTTTGCTTCTTATTATCTCTTCTAGGATGTTTTCATTCGTAATGGACATTTTTACTTCTGTTCTCCAGTAAATATTTATGGTAGTGTGTGTTTCCCTTTAGAATATCGAATTCCCTGATAAGGAGTATTATCACCAACAATAAGTAATGTTTTTGTCGAGTGATTAATTCGTTTCTTCAGGCATCCAGCATCTGCCTCACTTCTCTGATGTAGAATGTTTTGCCCTTTTCAGGATATTTTAAGGTGTATCAACATGAAAACTTCACAATTTTGCTGTAATATTTAGGTAGAGCATTTTCTATACTCCCATTTGATATCAAAAAATGTTATTTAAATTCACTTTCTACCACTTATTTTCACGTTTAACTAGGAGCTCACATGCACTCTGTTTAAGATAACTCCTTCCTTCAGTATAATACCCGTAATAGTTTCTTCTGATGCTAAATTCATTCGAAACTAGTCAAGTTTTTGTCCGAATCATCATACCAAATTTAAATGCGAGATACTGAGTAGATATTGACGGATTGACTTGACATACAAATTGGGATTCACGGCTCGGCTTGATATTCAAGCTACTTGATTTGAGCTTGACTTGAGCTCGGCTTGAAATCAACTCAAGTTCAAGTCAAGTAGTAGTTTTTCAATATTAAGTCAAGTACTTTATAAATAAATACTCAATTCGACATTGAAAACTACTACTTGACTTGAACTTGAGTGGACTTCAAGTCAAACTCAAGCCAAGTAGCTTGAATATCGAGTAGCTTGAATATCAAGTCGGGTAGTTTGAATATCGAGTCAAGTAGCTTGAATATCAAGTCAAGTAGCTTGAATATCAAACCAAGCCGTGAATCCCTATATCCAAGCTCCTCCACTTGGGTTGACTTGAAATCCAGTAGTAGTAGTAGTAGTAGTTTTTTTATTTCAAGTCAAGTATTTATTTATCAAGTACTTGAAGATTCAAAAAGATTCTATGAAGCTATTAGTTTTTTGGAGATTTATTTCGTAGAAAAAAAAAGGAAAGTAGAGAGGGAACCTTGCAAAAATCACTATTATCTATGGAAGTTGTTGTATACAAGAGCTAAAATATCAACTATTTCGAAAAAGAAACCCGAATAAAGTCCCTACAAAACATAAAAAACAATATAGTTTTCAAGAACTCTTTGATTACATCATTTTCCATCCAGAATCTAGACACATGAGTCATTTTAAGGATTTTTCGCCTAATCTAGTTCTGGTTTTTTGAGAACAGCTCTGGAAAATGGTGTTTCAACTGGAGCTGAAGATGAATTATTATCCGAAATTAGCAATCCCCAGAAGATCAGATTGTACGTGTTAATGATTAGTTTGAAAGTGGCACGATGACCCCAGAAGGGTTTATGGTGACCCTATTTGACTATTCAATGACAGCCTTCGTCTTTTTGATTAGCTCTAGCAGTGTTGACAACGGTTCTCTCTTGTGATTCTGAATAATATAAGCCTTTCTGTTGGATTTAAGGAGTTTAAGTTTGTTTGCTTGTCAATATTCAATTTGGACTTAAACTATTTATATATTTACCTGGAATAAACTCCATTACAGACTGACAATAAAATCATTGTACCTACATTAATGAATATGTAAATATTTTAGAACTCTCATAAATGAATATAGGTATAGTATATCCAGAGTCACTTGGAGGAAGCCTGAATATTTCAATTATACAAGGGTAGTTCAAGTTTTCAGAAATTCCTCCTGAATTTATGTCATTCAAGAATCTCAAGGTCATGCACCTATTCTCCCCTTGTTTGTCTTATCTTCAGAGAGAACATTTCCGAATTCATCTCAAACACTTTCGTGCTCCTATAATTCTATGCAACTATGCAATTCATCATCGTTGATAACGTACCTTGATAGTATATTACAGGTCGAGAATAAAGAATAATCAAATTATAATACCGTAGAATGACATAGTATCATTTTTGATGTAACAGCAAAAGCTACTCACGTCACAAATTTTCTGAAGGAATTGACATCTGAGTCCGATACAGATGCAAATATATTATTTTCAACTCAAGGGTTTGTAAAGTGTGCGCCTATGGTTTATGACTGTTTTGCAATTATCTCTGGCCAAGCGTTTTTATAGACTAGTTCAAGTGACTTTGGATATACTATACTTAATGAAACCAAAATTGGTAGATAAGTTGATGTATCTACAAAAGTAAAGCTGACAGAGAAAACAGATTGAATCTACAAAAGCGCCCCAAAAACAGTTGAAACCAGCTCTTAAATCCCAAGCACTGTGTTATCTAAGAAGTTCATCAAGGCAAGTCCACTTTTTTAGCGCTGGTCAAAAATTTAGAATTTTGGACTGGTCTCAAATGATAAGTTTTGACGCAATGATGACGACTTCGTAGTTGCATTCAGTCATTAGCTCCTGACTCCTTTTTGATTACTTGAAACAAATAACTGATAATCCATCTATTTAGTTGTGATGAATAGTTCAAAAGACATGAATTCTGAAAATAGTCTTCTAGAGTTGAAAGTATATATGTTCACCCATAAAATCTTCCAAAGAGGACCAAATTCTTTCCAGGCCTTTCACGGTCTTTTAGACTGATAACCCACTATCCCAAGAAATAAAGTGTTGGAATTTAAGAGGGTCAAAAATAATCAACCGAAATGTATTCCTACGAACACGCCGGTAAGGATCCTGCTGGCGCAGGATCCCAATTCTTCGGGCGTTTACCTAATCTCTGGAACAAATTAGTTAGAATTCGAAAATCCCCAGATCCCTGACATATTTTTTCGGTACCCTTCTCCGGCGAGCGGCCAAAGTCGTGAAAAAAGCGATTACGATTCCGGCCACCCTATAGAATGTGGTTCTTAAGTCAGAATGTCCCGGTACATAGAAAATGGGGGCGATTATCCATTAGCACCCTGCAGATAACTGATATTTAGTCGAATGACTTTTTGCCTTGAAATGTACGCTTCAGGATGGATAAGACTAACGACCTTTTATTGTTTTGCAGGAATATGCGTTGGAAGATCCTGGTGGTGTGGTTATTTGTCAACGGGATTAACGGTAAGTGGAATTCACAAATTAAACGTTGATTTACGGAGAACAGGGAGTAAAAGTTGTACAGGGCACACACCTGTGTTTATTCTATTCGTATGTGTAGTATCAATATTTCACGTAGATACAGCAGGAAAATTCTGGGTTAGAGTGTGTGACTATGGTGATAGAAATGTCCGTCAGAATTAAATAGAAAGCTTGTTATTTGTACTAATTCCGATGTTAATGTTGTTTCTCAAGTTTTAGGACCATCTTGAAATATTCAAAGGAACATTCATACATTCAGGGCGAAATCCTTTTTCGAAATTTAATCGTTTATTGACAAAATTGAGAATAAATAACTGCAGTCAATAAGTTACGAGCCCAGACAGTGGGTAATGATTTCAACAAAAACTATTCCAACTATCATTGAAACCACGGGAATGGTATCTAGAAACCATAAAGAAATATACTGAAAAACTAGAACTCAGTGAGTTTATAACACTCCACTCAATAAGTGTTTCACTAGTAAAAACTATACTTCATGCGTCATCTTAAGGAGTGATATACAGGATGTCTCATTTGAAAGTGTCCACCCTCAATAACTCAATAACTTCATTTTCACTCGTTACCTTACTTCTGGTTTTTGTTTGCAACTGATCCTGTTTTTTCGAAATTATGTACCAACTGAATTATAAATGAATGATAAACATTTTTATCAGGATATCGTTCATTTAAAATCCTCGCAGTAGCCCTAGCACCCTCTTTGTTCTGAAAATAAATTTTCAACATTTCCTTTCTCTCCTCCAACGTGTAAACCATTTTGTGATTTTTATTAAGAACTGATAAAACACACCTCTAATAATTCTGCAATAAAGAATAAAGAATTTTTTTGAAAGTAATAATCGCTTTGCGTATTGCCTACTCCTGGCAGTGCAGATTTTGATGAGCATGAAGAGAAAAAGGCATTTAACACTTTTCAATCACCTTATTGTTTGTTTTTGCTTCGTCTTCGAACAAAAGATACTCACGGTTTTATAGCTGCATGCAATCAAATGGTGAGAAATTTGAGAATTTGTGGTAAATTTTCACTAATACTGTTTGTTAGAAATAGTTTTCTTTCAATTTAAATTATACGATCAATTAGAACATCTCGGTTTCATTTAGTTTTATCGGTATCATAATTCCATAAGAAACGACCTGTAACTTTGTGAATATTCACTTTTTTGGAACACTAAAGTACACTGCTAGTAGAAAAAGCTCTGTATCACGGATCATGTCCCTCTGTCATGAGAAATTTACCTGTCTGAGTGTTTTCATAAATTCTGATTCTTTGTTGAGTAATTGAGAGTGGACACTTCCAGATGAGACACCTTGTATGTACTCCTATACGTTCCTTCAACTTTTCAATATCTTTTTTGTAGAAAGATACGCTTTTGCTTTCGAAATAGGCTTCAACTTCGGCCATCACTTCTCCATCAGAGCAAAATTTTTTTTCTTGAAGCATTCTTGTGCGAATTGCAAAATGACAGATCAGCAGAAAAAGCTGGGTGGTTAAGCAAGTAGAAGCGCATTTTGTACAATTTGACTATGGGTTTCACCATCATCTAAAGAAGCAATGTCTTGTCGACAAATAATATTCACTGTTGATGGTTTTACCAAAATACGGATGTCATAGCCTTGCCAGCCGTTGTTTCAAATTTCTGTGACTCAAGAATGTAGTGATGATTTCTCGGTTCATCCACCGTCACATATCGATGGAAAATTCCGCTTAAACAGCTGCGAATAGCGGTGAGCAAGCGCAGTAGTCATTTCGAGCAAAAAAAAAAAATTTGCACCCAAAATTCAATTTACGACCTCAGCGAGCAGGTTTCAGGTCAAGTAAAATGATTGTTCTGACAGTCTACTAACAAAATTTTAGTTCCACCAGTGTCGTAATAACCAACGACAATTAGGCCCAGATGTGAACCATTACCATGTATTTCAAAGGGAATGAGTTGCACGGTGTTGCTATAAAGAATGTTACACCATATTTTACGAACACCCTGTAATATATTCATGTATTCGAATTGTTTTCAGCAGGCTTAACAGTTATTCACTTAGTTAGTATGGTTGCGAAATAAATTCGAGGCAATGAAAAATGTTTCATGTGAATTATTTACCACGGTTAAAAATTCATGTTTGGAAAGATTTATCATTTTTCCGAATCTGATAAAATATGCATTTGCTTCGCTTTGAAAGGCATTCGGGTTCAACATTACGGTGTTTTTCAACTTGAGTGGAGCTATTCTTTTCTACTTGACTACTCCTTCGATAGATTCAAGCAAATGTTGGTTGGATGCATGTGGATTTTTTTTCCCGTTCTTGTGAATGATTGATGGCAAGGCCGTGCTTGATTTACTCCAATCGATCAGGCTGTTCCGAGCAACCTGACTCGGGTTCCGCAATACGTAATATATATCTAATAGGAAATTAACACTTGGAGATTCATCATCAGCTAACACGATTCTGAAGGAAGTCCAAAATAATATTCATGGAAATATTAATTTTGCTTCCTTGATCGCATCGGATTTGTGTAATTTTTAGACAGAAAATATCAAAATATTCGGAGATAACAATCAGAAAAAACTTACAAAAAAACTGCAACAACCAGGAGCAGTTTAAATTTTAATTCTTTTTGGTAAAACATAGATAATATAGCAATGTGTTAATGATCGAAATTTGGAGGAAAAAAACGAAGAGTTTACAATTTCTTCCAATACATTTTTTTAATAATGTAATATTTTGTGTTATTTGTAATAAGATGGTATTTTTCTTTTCGAGAGATTCTATCCCAAGCTGCCTGTACTTCATGTTTCAGAGCCGCCAGAGTCCGTGGGGCTGAGGCAAATTTCAAAGCCTTTTACCCATGATGTCTCAAACATGCCCTATGAGCGAAAGATCGAGGAATCTGGGCGGCCATGGCAAAATATTCACATGGGTCGCTTCGAAAAAGTTTAAACTAACTATGGCAACATGAGGCCAGGCATTATCTTGCTGATATTGGATTCTAAAGCCGGTTAAGTTAAGGGAGAACATATGGCTCCACTATTTCTTGAAGGTAACGCAGCGCTATCATGTTACCTCGAATAAAGACTAAAGGCGACCTACTTGCATTGCAATAGCACCCCATATCATAACGCCTACTGTCCAGTGTACTTGACGCTCAACATCAAACTGAGGTTCACGTCTTTCTCCCCGGCGTCGTCTAACCCTTCTTTGGCCTACATATGCACCCAAGGAGAATAGAGATTCATCAGAAAAGACGAGCTGGTGCCATTCCACATTCCAATGTTGATGTTCTCTGCACCAATATAATCGTTGCCGGCGATGCTCAACCGTCAGAGGTAACCCAAGATGAGGTCGATAATGCTGCAGTCCAAAAGACCTTATCCGGCGGTAAACCGTTCGGAAGTTTGACTGTTGTTGAATTTAAAAAACTTGCAAAAAACGA
Organism: Harmonia axyridis; assembly: GCF_914767665.1. Classification (NCBI taxonomy): domain Eukaryota; kingdom Metazoa; phylum Arthropoda; class Insecta; order Coleoptera; family Coccinellidae; genus Harmonia; species Harmonia axyridis. The sequence continues at coordinate 9,483,471 of NC_059508.1, forward strand.
CTACAATATTCAAGTAACAGAAATTGTTTACATAAAACAACCTTCACGATTTTCTTCTACAAATTCAATTATTTTGAACAACTCCTTCTGGGTGTTATCATAAGCTCCATCTACGTCAAAGTCAACCGTATTTTCGATTCACTACAAAATCTTGATGATATCAAGCAATAGAAACAATTATACAAAATGAAACGATTACTGATATTGAAACAATCATTTTTCTGATACGGGACAACTTGATAATCACTCCATAAATGAGTGTTGGGTAACTGTTGCATTCAGAAAAATAATAGTGTTGGGAATAATTAAACGTAATGACATGACAGAATTTTTACTAATCTCACATAATGGTTCCGACTACATTATGATTTGTTAGGCATATAACAAAAGAATATTGATATTCTTTTGTTGCGGAATATGGTCGATAAAATTATTATCACTTCCGTCAATCTATCAACACGCTCACTGGACACTCAATTGGATTTGGGAATTGAAATTTTCGGCTAAACAAATGGTATTCGGAGTGGGCAAAATTTTCCCACAGTTTCCTTCGATTCACGTATGGAAAGAAAATATAAGATAAACCCTTTTCTACTATATGCCTTTTTCATGTCTATTTGCCTGTTTGACTGCAGATGCGTTTGCATTCAAGCCTATTCCCGTGCCTATTCAGGCATAAAATACATAAAACTAGTTCTATTGAGCCCCTAGAACGGAGAGATTGCAAGGATTTAAATGGAATGCCTGGTCTGACAATACAATATTCATCTGTTTGACTATTTTTTTATTATTTGTTTAAGAATCATCTCTTGGATATATAGATTCAACTTTCGTGGAGAATATTTCATTTACTTGGTTTCTACTTGATGGAAATTCAAGTGTTTGTTGTTCTATTTTTACTGTTGCGCTTACGTGATGTAAGTATATAAAATAGTAAATGCTTGGTGCCAGGTTCGGACTATAAGGTGGATATATAAGAACCTCCCAACCAAGCTTCAGGAGCTGTTGGCGAGTTACTGATGGAACACAGTTCCCCTCCTATTGGCCAAAGCTGGCTTTCAGACGATCCAATTGTTGACAGTAGAGTTCCAAGTTAACAGTTGTGCCGTAAGGTAGCAAGCAGCTCATAATATATAATTCATTCAGCAAAACCTTTCTGGCCGTCAATACTAGCTTGGCCAACGTTTCCGCCGGCTCACCGCGTTTCGATCATGACCGTTAACGCTTGACGTTGTCGTAAGTAATCCACTTTTCATTACCAGTCGCTAACCGCTTCAAAAATGGGTCGATTTTGTTGTGATTCAGCAGTGATTCGCTAATGGAAATTTGGTCTATGAGGTATTTTTCGTTAACTGATGTAGTACCTATACGAAGACATTCTTCTTGAAACCAGGCATGATTGCGCATGAGATTGGCTGTTACAGTATCAGGATGATACACCCTATTTACATTTTCAGCTGCCTGACTTACATTTTCGCCTTCATCGAAGAAAAATTGAAAAATATGGAGTATTTTCTTTTTGTTAGTGTTCATTTTTGACGCGCGGTTTAAATGAACTGAGTCAACTAATCACAAAACTATCAGCAGAGTTTGTGTAGTACGAAATCTCATATTTCTAACGTCATCTAGTTTCGGAAACTAAATTATGAAAAAGATGTATAAAAGGAATAGTGTAATGAGGAGATTAATGGAAGATCCAGATTTACATTTCTCGAAAAAGATTGCCTAGTTTTGGCATGTCCAAGATTCAGTTGTGACCACGAATATAATTTTAGGGGGAGTTCTGATGTGTCACGGAATTTTCCTTAGTTGGTATTCAAACAGTGTACTACTCGAAGTTTGTACCATGTTCGAGAAGCCATAACTCTTGAACAGAAAATCGTATTATGAAGTTCGTCGGGAATATAAGCGCAAAATGACGTGATAGGACAAGATCACTGCATCGCCCATTATGCAGACGCCTCAAATCAATCCTGGTGAATGTGAACGATGTAGTGTATTCCTCAAACATGAACGATGGAGGAATTTGAATATTTCACGTTGAGTTGAGCGTTAATCATCTTCTGTTCATTTGCGGATATAGCAATGCAAGAAAAATGGTATTAAATCACAATCTTGTGATTTAATATAGGGTGTTTTTTTTCGAGGTATATAACTTTAAGTTGGCATTACTGTTCGAGATAGTAACCGATTTGACAGTTGTCAAATGATTTATTCTCAGCTTGGTTTGGCAATTCATTATGAATAGACTCACTCCTGAACAACGCTGGCAAATAGTGCAATTTCATTTCGAAAATAATGGTTCTGTGCGGAATACGTATCGCGCACTAGGTCCATTTTATTTTGTTTAGCGATGAAGCGCACTTCTGGTTGAATGTCTACGTCAACAAACTGCCGCATTTGGAGTGGAGCTTATCCTCAAGTGTATGTCGAAACACTGTTACATCCAGAAAAACTGACTGTTTGGTGCGCTTTATGGGCTGGTGGAATCATTGGTCCGTACTTCTTCAAGAACGATGATGGCCAGAACGTAGCAGTCAATGGTGATCGGTATAGAGCCATGATTACCAACTTTTTCATTCCTGAATTGAACAACCATGATGTCGAAGAGCAACATGTCACACAGCTCGTGCCACAATCGATTTATTGTAAGACACGTTTGGTGACCACCTAATTTCACGTTTTGAATTTGTGAATTGGCCTCCAAGATCATGTGATTTAACACCGCTAGACTACTTTCTGTGGGGCTATGTAAAGTCATTGGTCTATGCGGACAAGCCACCAATCCTTGACCATTTGGAAGACAACATTCGCCGTGTTATTGCCGATATACGGCCACAAATGTTGGAAAAAGTCATCAAAAATTGGACCTCCAGATTGCACTACATCCGAGCCAGCCGTGGCGATCGTATGCCAGAAATCATATTTAAAATGTAATGCCACAAGATTATCTTGCGGATAAATGAAATTCATGTCAATCGAATAATCCATCGTTGTTTTATTGCTATTTAAAGTTCTATAACTCTAAAAAAAACACCCACTATAAATGATTTCATTATTCACTTATCGCACTATTATTTCGTCACAATGTAGATGTTTGATGCGAAGTCGGGAATAGTCTCAAGCTTCAACACTTTGATGAGTCAGGTGCCAAACACGATAAATCCAGATGAGATCGAATTTGGAATCATCAGGCTAGGTTCGAATCTCGAACGCTTCGTTTGAAAGGGAACACCACCACGTTACATTCTCCATTCTCGTCATCTGTCAATATTTTCCCAGAGGAGAAGGTACAAAAAGAATGCGCAGTATTGCTGAAATAATTGAATTATCAGTAGGAGTTAGGATTATTACAATAGTTTCAACTTTCATCGAAATGGAGTACTTCACGAGTCTCTAGAAATTTTTACTAAATTGGAATGTTGCCCCTTTTGTGATGATTATTTTCAAGGATTTCTTTTAAGAATATTTTTGAAATATATTGGTGCTTTGTAGGTATATCTTGTTATCGCAAAAAAACGGAAAGTTATCAAGATTATAATTTTTTTTTATTCGGAAATTAAAAATTTTGAAAACCAACAAATAGATTGTAGTTTGAGGAAATTATGCCAAACACCATAAAAATCAAAGATCAAATCAACAAAATCATAGAAAATACGAGATGCATGAATATTGGATAAAAGCTACCTCATATTTTCCTGAAAGCAGATCCAATCGAATCCGTGTTTATTCAGACGAACTAATGACTCGAAAACAATTGTTGTGAGAAGAAAATTGAATCATTTACTCGTAATATACTGTGTCTTTTGTGTTTTTTATAATACCAGATCCAAGAATCTCGACTTCATATTCGCAAACCTTTCCTATCACAGAATAAATATTGACTTTCTTGACCCATTGTTGTTTTGAGAAGTTTCCAACTTCTTCAATGTTGAAAAACTCCTCTGAGAGCTCGACACACTTAGAGGCATCACAGAGATCGAATAAAGTGCCAAGTAAACATTCGAATAGATTGACTTATCGCAACAAGCAAAACTCGAATTAAGTTTCCATTCAACTAGAAACCATACAATATTTTCAAGAATTTCAATACGAATTCCGATAAATATTACTACACAACACAGCACAGACAATTCTTCGAAACGAATTACTCAGTTCAGTCCTTTAACAACTGCAGTATTGAAATGAATGGGTAAATGTATGCCGATAACGAAAGCAAAGATCACAGATGGTAAAACAAGGGGCGACAAAGTGGTAGGGTTGTCTTGGTAGGGTTGAGGAGGCGTAATTACCCCAAGTAAACGCTACGCTATACTATTTAGAAAAGAGTCAAAAAAACCATAACTGGAATGCCTATCGCTAAGCACTTTTAATCTGAGTGAAAGTCCATTCCGTTCCAAAATTTTTCCACAGCGGATGGAAATGAGCGATATTCAGCCTAACCATGCAAACCGATTTTTCCAATCGCACTCTACAAATATTTTCGGAACGGCTGTATTCCCCGTGGGGAGGCGGAATGAATTCGAAATAAGCTAGTACCAATCAGAGCACAATGCGATAATATTATTTGTTCCCCAGGGATATTAGAGCTGGCTCATATGCAAATAGCGATATTCCAGAAATCAGGCGTTTGTTTCTGATCCTACAAATAACTGGCAGTGTCGCTGGTAGTTGGTAGTAATCCAATCGATAGTCTGGTACAATTCCGTGAATATAACCTAACCTTGGAATAAGATTATGTGCTTCGCTCTATGCTGATGAGTTATTCCAGAAGATATGTTAGTGGAGTTCTCATTTAACACAACGAGGTTGATTTCGTTTGTTATTTTACATCAACTTCCAACTTGAGATAATGTATTATGATTGTAAACAGTATACAGTGCCTTATATTTGCTTTGGATTCTGTTAGTATCGTGACGAATTTCGTTTTGTTGCTTAACTTACAGTTTCTCATTAGAATAAGTTTTTTCTGAGTCTACGAACGCTATACTACAAAGGCGTACAACTTTGCTTACGCCGTTTTTTTTTCCGAAATTCGAGACTTTATTGTAAAAAACTGGTTGAACACTTATGATTCAAATATCGTCCATCGCTGGCAACTACTTTCTTCCATCTTTCGGGCAGAGTACGAATCCCGCGTTGAAAAAACTGGTCATCTTTGAAGCGAACCTCGGATCCATGAATCGATCTAAATTTTTACTTCTTCATAAGACCGGAAGTGCTGGTCAGCCAGGCTGCGTACCATTGATTGAAACAAGTTATAGTTGGAGGAGAATACGGCAGGTTCCATTTCAATGTTTCCAAGTATGTCTTGATCACTTTCGCAATATGGGGTCGAGCATTGTCATGATGTAAACTCACTTTATCATGTCTCTCGTTGTATAGCGGCCGTTTGTCATTCAATGCTAGGCTTAAACACATTAATTGTGTTCGATAATGATCGCCTGTGATTGTCTCAGTCGGTTTTAACAACTCATATCACACTACGCCGAGCTGGTTACACCAAATACTGAGCATGACCTTGGAACCGTGAATATTCGTTTTGGCCGTCGACGTGAAAGCATAGCCGGGATATCCCTTTGATTTTCTGCGGGATCATCATGATGAACCCATTTTTTGTCTACAGTCACAATGAGATGCAGAAGTTCCTTCCGTCTTTGTCTTGCAAGCAGTTGTTCACAAGCAAACAAACGCCGTTCAACATCTCTCGGCTTCAACTCGTACCACACCCAAATTCCTTGTTTCTAAATCATTCCTATGACTTTCAGGCGTTTTGAAATGGCTTGTTGCGTTGACTTCCAATGGTCCTGCCAATTCCTGTTGCGTTTGACACGAGTCTTGATCAAGTTATGCCTCCAATTCTGCATCTTCGAGAACCTTCTCTCTTTCACCGCCATGCTGATCTTCGACATCAAAATCAACCTTCTCGAAGCGTTGAAACCACTCTCGGCACGTTCTCTCACTAAAAGCGACATCACCATAGGCCTTTGAAAGCATTTGATGAGCTTCAGCCGCAGATTTCTTCATATTAAAGCAAAAAATCAAAACCTCCCGCAAATGACGATAATTTAGCTCGTAAGCTGACATGTTTAATCGAGAATAACTTCATGATGCAGACACAAATCGACTAATATTTCGATGGCGTTATTTTCACAAATATCCAAGCTTATTGTATGACATCCACGATCTATTTATTTCGACTATCACTTACCGCTACAGCCAACTATTGCAAAACGTTGGAAGCAAGATTGTACACCTCATATTATTTTGTTACAAACTGCAGGCGTGACTTACCTAATTGCAGCTGCACATAGGCCACTGATTATTAGAGATCAGATAATGTTGTAAATAACAATGGCATTTTTTTTCGAGTCAGTCAGTTATTCAATTAAAAATCTCTTAATTATATGAGTTAAATCTATTGATTATGTATTCCTGGTAAATAAACAATTCGAAAAATATGTGAAGTAATCACACAAGAATTCTGTAGCAATTTGGCTTTAATTTAGTTATACAACAATTAACAGATTATCGTATAGAGTTTTCATTTGTGTGTTTGTATTTCAATTTTTTATGAGTTGTAATACTTGTAAGTGTAACTTTTTTAATACTGCTTTTATTGACTTGTTCTATATCATGTGCGAATAAACTATTTTATTGTATTGATTGAACATTCAGTAAGTAATTTTCAAACTAATTATAAAGGTTCTGCAATTATCTCCTCTCTCGCCGTATATAAGAAACCTTTTCGCATTTTGCTGCACTACGGAAGGAACGGATATTCTTTCCGGTGACGAAACACCGGGAGATAATGTAGGAAAGATATCGTCCCTACGACGCAGAAAGGAGTCTTGCAAAAAAATCGTGGAGAATCCCTTGCCATCTTATCCAATTCACCCTTAATCACATTAGCGAACAAGATGTTCTTGAATGATTAAATTTTACCTGCAGAATAATTTTTGCTCGAATGAAAAAAAAAAGAGAACGCCCAGTGGTGGTGGCTAAACTACGAGTCACTCGAAAAAATTGAATTAATGCGGTTCGAATTTCTTTTCCTTTTAACCCGGGTCTAGCTGACAAATCCAACTTTTCAGATTAAACGACTACTTCTATCTAAGAAATGGAATTTCACGTGATGCAACCACAGAAATGAATTTTGACACAACTCTCCTTTCAAGGATTGTGATCATTAGTGCAAAGTTTCATCACAATCGGATGAGTACTTGCGGAGATTCAGGCCATTTTGTTTCAAAATCGAGTAATATTTTTCTATGGTTTTGATGCAACCACAGAAATGAAATTTGACACAACTGTCTGTTCAGGGACTGTGATCAATACTACAAAGTTTCATCACAATCGGATGAGTACTTGCGGAGATTTAGGTCATTTTGTGTCAAAATCGAGTAATTTTTTTCTGTGGTTGTGATGCTGCTCAAAATCGTAAGCAACGAGAGCAACTATTTCGATTTTATTTATGCCGAAGTATATTGCGCGAAAAAACCAAATGGGACTGAGCTTTTTGGGATAATGAAGTGCATTTAAAACTTGAAGATAAAAAGAATTTCATTTAATTTTCTATATATCATCAATATACATTGATATCTTAAAAAAATTCGAATGAAAAAAGTGGTTATTCCATCCTGTACATAAAACAGAATATAACTTGTATTGGCGTTATAGCAATAAATGTGTTTAAAGCCCGAAAAAAAACATGTGAATAGCAATGATTACAATGAATCAATAGATCAATTCATCAAAAAAACCCTTTAAATATTGATACCAAATATCGGTTTTGTGAAAGTGCTAATAATCTAAGTTTTGATGTGTTTTTATAGTTATAGTATTGTAGTTAATTTTTATATCTGTAGAAAATTTTGAGTTTTGATTTGGGATGTCTTTTTCTTATTTATGAAATACTTATTTATTTGTACCCTCTAATTGGAAACTCTCCTGTTGGGTATAATAAATATTTATTATTATTATTATTTTGTTGATGTTTCTCTTCTGTTTCTGCATCCATTAACAGAATCATTGTTTCTTCGATCAAAGTTTTAATGTGATGCCTAAATCGTTGAAAAACAGATATGCGCATCACGATATTGAATTTCTGTCAATCTCATTATCAAGCATACCTTATTTACCTTAAATCTTCAGTTTTTTCAGAAAATATTCATGGGGAAAATAATGTTGAATGAAAATATGAATGAAGTACGTAAAACCGTCTGAAATCTCATTTTGGTTTCCTCCTAGTTCTGATGTACCGAAGAGCGTAAAAATGATTCGAATCTCGCATAGGAATATTTTCTATGACATTTTCTGATTTCCAAGAAATTTTGGATGTGTTGAAAAGTGCAATAATGATTCACTCGGTTGTTGGGGGATTCCATCCATGAAAATTTCTACGAGAGTATACTTTCTTATTATATTGGATTTTCTAGAAACCCTTCCAGGATCTCCATAGTGATCTCAACTCGGTATCTTCTATTGGGATCCTGATGAAACAGCCTGGAGCTCATTCTCATATAGCGACACGCCTCTGGTCATGAGGAAATAGAGATTTCTGTCATCTATGAGGAGCAGATAATTGGATCTTATTGAAGACAATCGAATTAATAACGAAAGTCATTTTGCAATCCTCACTGCTAGTCGAAAGTTCGCTCCTCTCTTCTTATCTTTTGAACGGTTGAACCTGGGAAATGATATACTAACTGACAAAAACACTGCAACACCCAGAAGGAGGTGTTTAAATTTAAATTTTTTTTTTATTAAAATATGGATAATATGGCAAAGAGTAAATGATTGAATTTGGAGAAAAAAATCGTGAAGGTTCTTTCATGAAAACAATTTTTGTAACTATTGAAGTCGCTCTTTGCAAGTTTTTTAAATTTTACAACAAACCAGCTGTTTGAGGAGATCCATGTCAATGTTTAGTTGTTGTTAAAAAGCCTAGAGCACGTGAACGCCAAATTTATAGCAAGCTAAGTGAATTCGAAAGAGGTTGAATTATTGGTCTACGGGAGGCGGGGTTGTCATTTCGAGAAATCGCTAACTGTACGAACAGAAATTCAACTACTGTTATGAGATGTTGTCGAGCGTGGTTTGATAATGCCTAAAATCGAAGAAGTGTAGGCACCAGACGACGAAGGGGCACAAATGAAGTTCAAGATCAACGTCTAAGACTTATGGCCATTAGAAACCGATTTTCGACAATTCGATCTTTGGCTGATGAGTGGTTAGGAGAACAAAGCAATCCAGCAACTGTTTATCGCCGGATAAGGTTTGTTGTACTGCAGCATTACCGAACTCATCTTGTGTTACCTCTGACGGTGGAGCATCGCTGGCAATGATCACATTGGTGCAAAGAACGTCAACATTGGAATGTGAAATGGCACCAGGTCGTCTTTTCTGATGAATCTCGATTCTCTTTGGGTGCACATGATAGCCGAAGGAGGGTAAGACAACGTCGGGGAGAAAGACGTAAACCTCAGTTTGATGTTGAGCATCATGTACACCGGACAGTAGGCGTTATGGTGTGGGGAGCTATTGCACATGTATGTAGGTCATATTTAGTCTTTATTCGAGGTAACATGACAGCGCTGCGTTACCTTCGAAAAATAGTGGAGCCATATGTTCTCTCTTACCTTAACCGGCTCGAGAATCCAATATTCCAGCAAGATAATGTCTGACCTCATGTTGCCAGAGTTAGTTTAAACTTTTTCGAAGCGACCCATGTGAATCTTTTGCTATTGCTGCCCAGATTCCTCGATCTTTCTCCCATAGAACATGTTTGGGACATCATGGGTATAAGGCTTGAAAATTTACCCCAGCCCCCACGGACTTTGGCGGCTGTGAGACATGAAATACAGGTAGCTTGGGATAGTATCCCTCAAGAAGAAATGGAACAGCCTATTGCATCAATGCCGAGCCATGTTGGGCAGTGGACAAACACATTATTATCAAATTTATTAAAAAAATTTTTTGAACCCTTCGCTTTTTCTCTAAATTTACTCCTTGCTATACTATCTACGTTTTACCAATGAAAAAAAATTAAAATTAAAAAGTTCCTTCTGGGTGTTGCAGTTTCTTTGTCAGTTAGTGGAAATAAGTGAAATAAGTATTTTAAATGACTAAATTAGATTGAATGGTTTGACAAAAGATATCCACTGAGTGTTCTGATCCAATGGCTCCATATTGGATGAATTTCAGGATAAACCTTTCAAGTTGAGTAAATGAGCGCATTCAACTCTTGAGAGTGTGAAGGCAATTAAGAATTACGCCTAATATCGTAATCGTAATGAAAATTCATCTCCATTCGGGAAATGTCAAATTGAACGTAAATTGGCAGCAGTAAGTAGCTATCAAGTGGGGTAATTGGAAATCGAAATTAATTAGCATACATTGGGTCCTGTTCATTATTCCAGCTGCAATCCGAAATACCATATTTAGCCACCATTCGATTCCCCAATTTCCATGTACAGTATGTGTATTGTTCCTTTCGAGTCGAAATTGAACAGATGCTGATTGTGGGGACATATAACGAGCTGTCATTGTGGCATCTCCTTATGCTGATTAGATTAGAGATTTATGCGAAGCTGCTTTCTTCGATTGATAATACAGGGTGTCTCATTTGAAAGTGCCCACCCTCAATAACTCAACAACGAATCAGAAGTTGTGAAAACACTCAGACAGGTCGATTTTTGATGACAGGGTGATATAATCTGGGATACAAAGTTTGTTTCTACTAGCAAACCCTCTGGAGAGGGTTGCAACCCCATCAGGAATTTGAATAGGGAAAATGAGTAGTTTTGTAGCACAAACGTATGCATGGATTCAAAGTTGTATGAACCTGCAGTTTGTGTTCTACAAAGTGAATATTCACAAAGTTATAGGGTGTTTCTTATGGAATTATGACACCGATAAAACTAAATGAAACCGAGATGTTCGAATTGATCGTATAATTTCAATTGAAAGGAAACTATTTTTAACAAACAGTATCTATAAGTGAGAATTTACCACAAATTCTCAAATTTCTCACCTTTTGATTGCATGCAGCTATAAAACCGTGAGTATCTTTTGTTCGAAGACGAAGCTAAAGCAATAAAGTGCTTAAGAAGTGTTAAATGCCTTTTATCTTTCCATGCTTATCAGTATCTGTACTGCCAGGTGTAGGCAATACGCAAAGATATTATTGCTTTCAGAAAATTTCGTTTGAGTATTCTGTATTGCTGAATTATTAGAGGTGCGTTTTATCAGTTCTCAATAAAAATTACAAAATGGTTAACACGTTGGGGGAGAGGAAGGAAATGTTAAAATTTATTTTCAGAACAATGACTTTTGAAATTTTCAACATTTCCTTCCTCTCCCCCAATGTGTGTACCATTTTGTAATTTTTATTAAGAACTGATAAAACGCACCTCTAATATTTCTGCAATACAGAATACGAAATTTTCTGAAAGCAACAATCTCTTTGCGTATTGCCTACACTTGGCAGTGTCTCGATTGCCCTTAATGAAACATCTCGAATACGTTGACTTGCTTATCTACAAGTGTTAAGAGGATGTTTTTTTACAGATATAGGCGGAAAACGTCTTCTATTGACGTTGTAGCTTGTGTTTTTTCACTTCGGTGTTTTTGAAAAATAGTAGCATTGGCAGAATACAGTGTCAGTAAAGGTTATTCCACATTTTGGCTAAAAAATTGGCCACTTGGATTTATGATCGTTCAGAACAAGCTGATCTTGAACAAAACTATTGTCCGTCCCAACGTAACTAAGGTATAACGTTCTCGGAACTCAAGTTTATGAAGATGTCATATTTTTCATATGTCAAATACTAGAAAGAATGATAGGAAACGACATGTAACGTGAATTCTCCATGGAGCTGTACGTTCCCCAAAAGATATATGATGACATGCGCTCATTCAAGAAAATTAATTTCTCGTTCCCGCAAATTGCAGTGAACAGATGAAAACGAAAATGTTCACGACTTTCATGTCAACTTCAAACAGTTCCCGGTGATCTCCTACGTGCGTGAACCTTTCATTTCCTCGAGGAGAATCCTGGACGAGCAGATCGACGAAAAACTTTCGACTAATGGAAGTAATTTATAATAGAATGGCTCAGATATGTCAAGAATATCCAATGAATCGACAGCTCCCGCCAATAACGAAGTAAAGTTGACTGAATGATTGTCAAAGAAACCTTTTTCGATTCAATATTATACCTCTGAGGTACGTGTACGTCATTTGAGCTCGCCGTCAATTTTAGAATTCCATCTGTGGCCGCTTTATGTCCTATTGGCTTTTATAGGCTGCTGCACTTGCGGCTTTTCAGAATACGTTTGTCATGCGGTGGGATAGGGCGAATCATGAAAAACATAGTGGAACTTTCTGATCGATGGCATGCTACACTGAATTCCAACAGAACAAAAATTTAGGAGCGCATTCATGAGCCAATAACAATAAAAATTTCGAACATCCATATTAACGGAATCCCTAGTAGGATTTCACTCAAACTGCTGAAATCGATTCGAGATCAGAATCAGTCCCGGCACAAAATTCAAAAATTAGAGACATTGTGAGAAAGAGTAGGGTTTGAGAGGTATTTCTGTCCTCTGTTGTATTCTATACAACAGAAATGTAGAGAGGGGTTTCATTGCACCATCGAAGTTTACAGCTTGCTCTCCAATTCCAGAATTCTAAATTCCAGTGTCTGAAATGCTTCAAGGAGGTTACTTCCTTACTCCTAAAAGTCTCTTATCCAAAGAATTCTTTGGATTTTCTTTTCCAGGCAATCTGGAGAATCATGGACGAAATACCTTGTCCAAAGTCGAATACGACCTACCAGACTAAACCTAACTTACTGTTCTGGCATATCTTTGCTGATTAACTTTCTGACTCTTATTGTTTGTAATTCTGTAACGATTTGCATCTAATAGCAGCTTTATTACTTGTATTTTTTGGATATATATGTAGGATCCAGTTTATTGTTCCCTGTAAATAATTGAGATGGTCAACCGGATGCTTGGAGACCTATTAGTCTCTTCAAGTGCCAAGGGCATGACAAATTCAATGAATTTACAGGGAAAGAATTGTTATTGTACATAATGTATGTGTAATTCTACTGGGTGTCGAAGAATGTGTCATGTCGGTTGTAAAACTTAAGAGATTTACTGGGGTTGGGAAAGTTCTAGAACAAGATGGTTGTACCAGATGTGTTACATCTTTTTCTCAGGTTCTAGTCCTTCTAGAATATTCGATTTCCAGGAATCCGCGAAGATCTTTGGGGGCGGTACGGCAAAAGCCCTTATTGGACTAGGGGATGGTATCTTCCCCTAAGCGTGTGGTCAAACCGAGAGAAGGGAGGTCTATATTCGAGAGAGGGTAGTTCCAATCGGCAGAGAGCACAGTTCAAATTAAACCAAAGACGGGTACAGACGGTACAGTTCAACTTAAGTCGAAGACTAAATAATTGAAAAGAGTTCAATTATTACAAATCCAACAAAGTCACGGAGAAAAAGACGAAAGGCCAGGTAATCGAATCATACCTCTAGACGATCGATTAACCAAGCCTACATATATGGCTTTTGGCCCATCCATGTGTTAGTTGAGGTCTTGCAATGGTCTGGATCTTTCTCAGTTTTGTATATTGGTTCATTTGACTCTTTCTTCCTACAAGTTGGTGAAGTGTGCTCATTGCTGAGAATGTATATTAGCTAGTGTTACACCTAAATTAGATTTAGATTAGATTTAATTAAGGAGGTTAAGTTTCAATGCGACCTAATGGTCCATTGTGCCCCCCATCAGAGCTATTCTCTCCGTAACGTGATCTACAGCTCGCCTTCCAGTTCCAGAGTTCTGATGAACTCCGATATCTGGGATGGCTTCAATGAGGCAAATTCCTCACTTGTATAAGTTTCGTGTCCAAGGCAGGTTCTGCGTTGGCTAGCGATGGCGAGGCATCAGGTGATCCGGAGTTTCTTCTTCCTCCTCAGAATCTGCACTCGTCATTTTCGGTTAGACCCATTCCCATGAGGTGTTTCCTAAGGCGGCAACACCCTGTGAGGAATCCAGTGAGGAGGTGTAGCATATTCTTACTAAGATCCAGCTACCTCTTGGTACACCTAGATACTTGGCCTTATTTTCCCATTTTATCTCTTCTACATCTAACTTCAGATTTGTTTGAGCTCTAGTCTCCTTTTCTGTAGGAAAATAGCCTCGCTTTTTTGCACGTTGTTTAGTGGATTCCATTACTCAACTTATATTCACGTTGGTCTTCGTTAACGCACTGCATTAACAACTTAGTATGGTTGGGTTCGCTTTCCAGTTTTATTTCATTGATGACGTGTAATATTACATGTTTACTAACACCAACATGTCAACGCTTCGTTCTAACGACAGAATTGGCGGGCACTTCAAATTTCGTCCTTATATTGATACACCCCTCAGTGTTCCTCAACCCGTTCAATTTAATTAACCTGATTAATACGTTCCTTATGATGATAATGATGATTATACCTGAGATAATAGACCAAAGAGCCTACGAATATCTTGGTTTCTATTATTAAACATAACTGAACTACTTTGAAGCAGTTGGTGGCTTATCGCCGGAATGGTTTCATTTCTAGCATGTATCCTGCAGATTGACAGATCCGGCAATTCAACTGAACATGGAGGGGAAACCCGGGAAAAGCGAATTAGTTCGATCGGAATTGAAAATAGATTTCCCAAAGCGGAAAAGATTAATTGAAACATATCTAACGAAGCATCACTAATGTTGGAACGGATTCCGTGAAGATTTGTCAAATCCTCACTCACATTCTAATAAGGCTGAATATAAAACTTCGCCAACTTCCGTTAAATCCCACATTTTCTCCAACGAAAATGGGAAAAACTTCCTGGGAGTGGATTAATACGAAGAGCAGCGTCAAAGGGGATGAGACCAGTTCGGGCACAAATTATTATTCATTTCATTGTGTCATGAAAATATTCCCTGTCGTCAGGAGCCTGAGGCCATGTTTTTTAAACCTCAGGTGGGTATGTTTGACGATGAAATAAGTGGGACTTTGTTTATTTCACGTCAATTTTAAACGAAATGAATATGAGCCTGTAAGCATTGTGCCAATCAGAGAAAACTATATAACAGAGATTCTGCATCGAGTTTGAAATTGACATTTAAAATCTACCTACAAAAAAAAATTCGACTCGGATATGTTGTCACGGAAATTTTTTTCGATATTTTTTTCCGTTTGTTATGTTTGTGACGAAGCGAACTACACAAAAATTCAGATGACGCTTGTTTTTGATACAACTGATATTGATAACTTTTTTATGCTACATATACAGGGTGTTCTGATTTGTTTCCGACAAACTGAAATGGGTGATAGATCATATCATTTTAAGCAAAAAAGTTCCTATGAACAGGGGTCCGGAAATGCTTCGTTTCCGAGATACAGGATGTTAAAGTTGAAAAAATAATTCGCGTTTTCTTAAATATCTTTCGACTGATTCCAAATAATTGCATGAAAAATGGTACATAGTGTTCTTTGAGGTGAGAAATTTAAATTTGTGGTCGATTTGGTTGTATTTTCTAGAGGGCGCCACTGGCAATCATTTCGTCCCCTTTAAACCGTACCAACTTTTCTGTGCTACCCTGTACGTCATTCTGGACTAAAAAAATCGATTCCCCTGACTTTTCTAGTTAAAAAAGGTATAACTCATTTAAGTTGCTAGGGGCAACCGTTTCAGAGAAAAACGCATTTAAAGCCAAATCCATATTTTTGTAATCTCTAAAACATGTAGAAACAAATTTGTAATAATTTTGAATTAAATATTTTTAGAAGTAACAATTTAGAACAAAACAAAATAACATAATAATTTTTAAAGAAGGTGTTCAAAATGTCCACCGTTCTGTTGAATGCACAAATGACATCTTCGAATGATTGATTGTTTTACATTCAACAATTGTTGCGGCAATAGATTTAAAATGGCTATACACAATCTACAGAGAAATAGGATTTTACAGACCTTCGAAGAAAATAAAAACTCAGTATTCGTAAAGCATCCCAACAACGCAATATTTCAGGAAACAGAATATTCAGAACACTTAAAAACAACAATTACATAGCATACCACTTCTACTTATTAGTGGGCAATAGAAAATCCGCATGCATTTCGCCTTAGAAATTTTCAACATGAATTTAAATTTAATATTTGAATAGGAATAATTTCATGAAAGGATTTCGAAGCAGTCAAAACATATTAAAGAAAACGCGAATTATTTCTTCAACTTTAACACCCTGTATCTCGAAAACGAAGCATTTCCGGACCCATGTTCATAGGAACTTTTTTGCTCAAAATGATGTGATCTATCACCCGTTTCAGTTTGTCGGAAACGAATCAGAACACCCTGTACGTAGGCCTGGTTAATCGATCGTCTAGAGGTATGATTCGATTACCTGGCCTTTCCACTTCTCCTCCGTGACTTTGGTTGGATTTGTAATAATTAAACTCTTTTCAATTATATGCATATATTGACAAAGCCACACTTCAGTACAAACACAGTAGATACGGTACTGAATTTCGTCTTACTTGGGTGTTAATTACTCGAAAAGTCTTCGCCTATCACGTCTTCGTCTATAATTCTAGTTTCGGTCGTCTCGTCTTCAACTCGTTCGCGACTCGTCTTAATCTAGTCCGCGAACCGTCGTACGTCTTAAGTCTAATGCTAGACACCATCGCACGAGAAGAGTGTCAAATGCACTAGACATTGCAAATTTTCAAGTATTACCGTGGCCAGCAAATTCGCCAGACATTAATCCCCCTGAGCAGATGTGAGATTTTGTCGAGCAAGCAATTTCAAACAGAATAAATCCTCCTAGCAACCTCCAGGAACTCACAATTGTGGCTCAAGAAGAATGGAACAATTTCCCAATGGATACCATCAACTCCTTCATTGTTTCTATGCACAGGAGAGATCAGACCAAATATTAATGAATTTTTTGATTTTGCTCTTAAGTGGTTTTACTCTTCATTTCAGTAGCTGGTATTGTATCCACTATTTTTCGTTTGTAATTCTTTTCTTGTTCATTTAAGATCAAATTCAGCCATTGGATTGGATACAGAACCTAATCAAATGTACTTAGTAATACACTTCTTGACTTATATCAATTAATAGTGCCTCATTTCGACAAACATAAGGGGGTCCAAAAATTTTGGTGATGTGTGTATAATTTTGGCTTTCAAGGCCAGGTTGTTCGATATAATTGAAAATTTCCGGGATCTTTAGCAAATAATCTAATTGGTTGGGCGATATTTCGGTGTATTGCAGCATTAAGTTACAATCTACGAACAAAAAATCTTTGGAAATGCTTACCGCTGTAGTAAGCAAAACGCTCTCCTGTTATTTTACCATATTTTGTACTGATAGATAACTAACCAAACTGCATGCGTTTTTTACAAAGGAGTAGTCGAAGTAGAACATGAAAGCCATCCAGTTGAAAAACGTCTTTCTTCAAACTTTTAAAATGAACAATAAACGAATCCTTAAAAAAATAGATTGGTGTATAATTTTCTAGGATTAGTTTCCTGAAGGAATAATGTTCAATTTCGGATATTCCTCATCTTCATTCCGCTTGAAACGTAAGAAAATAGGGTAAGAAGATCCAGAAATAATTCTCCGTTATTCAAAACTTCCGTATCTATTAACGTGAAAAGGTCGAATTGAAAAGGCATTAGCGCATTCTTCCCGAGAAATCGCTGCTAAATCTCCTGAATTTTAAATAATTGGTTATTTAATGACCTCGGGAATGACTCTGAACAATTTCATTGCCTGTTATTAGTTTCCAGAATTCATTCTCTCCCATCCGGTACTGAACGCAAAGAGAAGCTGTATGAACAGGAGGAGACAGAGAACGTCACTTTGATGACGCAGTTTAATTTCACATGGAGGAAAACGCTTATCAGGGTCGGAAGATGACAGAATTTATGGCGAAATTGAAGAACAATGAATTCAGGCCACATTAATTAAATTTTCAGGGGTGCCCCTAAAGATCGCCTCGACTTTCGTCCATTTTAATACAAGAAAATAACGATCGGCTAGAAGTTGAGGAATCCACAGCGCCTGGGCCCCCTTATTCAATTTAAAAATAACATTCCTGGAGCGAAACTAATTTCAGACAATTTCAATATTCATCGAAACTGTTTCATAATCACTTCTAACCTCCGTTCGAATATGACTCAGGAATTCCCTTCCTGGTCGTTATTCTCAGGAATTTCTGTAAACGCCTTCAATTAGTACAAGAGAAAGATGGGTTGTTAAATTTAAACGTGGTCTTACAAACCTAGAAGGCGATCCACGTCAAGTACTCCCAAAAACAGCAACACCAAAAATCGAAAAAAATACAGAATATCGCATTGGAAAATTGTCAAGTAAATGAAAGGAATATAGTAGAAGCCCTATGAACTTTAAAGGGCAGAGTAAGCAATATTTTGGCTGAAGTATTGTGTTTGGGAAAGCTATGTGCCAAATGGTGATACGAGGATAACTATTTATGTAGTGAGAGGAAGAAGTCATTTGGTGCCAAGTCGGGGCTATAATGCGGATGACTCATTAATTTGATTTTTGTGTGCCAAATACTCATTCATTGCATTTGAGTGCATGAGCTCGCATTGTCATAATGCGAGATGATTCGTCGTTTTGGGTTTCTTTCTCTCAATTCACTAAAAATTTCATGCAAACAAATTTCATACCATTCTGAATTAACGGTCTTTTGATTTTCATGAGCCACAATTGCCACATGACCAGTTTTCGTGAAGAAAGACGCCACCATTTGCTTTTCAATGCTTCGAGAACGAACAACTTTTGTTGGCTTTGCTTCACATTGAAACACCCAAACTGCCGACTGTCCTTTTCTTTCTGGCTCTTATGCATAAATTCACAACTCGTCACCTCTGACGATGTTGTATATCGCCTTGAATGCAGCACAATTGTATTTCAAAATCATTTTATGCCACCAATCGACACTAGCAATTTTTTGAGCATCGTTCAACAAATATGGAATCCAACTTGCAAAGAGCTACCTAACACACAAATGTTCGTGCAAAATCCTATGTATGCTAGTCATACTAATGCTTAAATATCTCTCGATTTCCTGATATGTCACATGACGATCTTCTCCAATTAGTTTTCGCACAGCTTGAATATTTTCCGACACAACGTCTGATTTTTGACGAACTTCGTCCGTGAGCGAACTACGTCCACATTTTAATTCAGTGTACCAGCGATGTACGATGGCTTCAAATGATGCTTCATTGCCCAAAGTTGAATTTGCTTGATAGGATGCATTTTTTTCAAGTTAGACCACGTCGAAAGTCATAATTTTCATCAGTTAAATCCATATTTTGGCTGAGATGAAATTTTCAATTTACTGTAAACAACAAAATTTGTGCTCATACCTCAAAACGTTATGAGTACTTATAACACAAAAAATGTCAAATTTTACGATGTCAATATCAGATTTCACCTGGTAATATCAGTGTTGCTAATTCTCAATACATGAAAAGTAGCCTTCGTGTCAATGGAACAAAAACACATTCGAATGCGACCTTCTCAGCAACATTTAGAGCGTTTTTGAAAGGATAAAGTCTATTTTTTGCGTCGACTCATCACTATGGATGAGACTCGAGTCTATCACCATGATTCCGAACCAAAACAAGATACTAAAGAGTGATGTGCTCCTGGTTTTAGCATCAGAGTTTTGAGATGCGAAAGGAATTTTGTTTGATGATAGTGATGTGTGGTGAAACAATAAATTCTAAATATCATTGTAACCTTTAAGACCAGCTGAAGGTCAAATTCGTGGAAAAAGACCTGAAGAAAAAACTTCTTTTTCATCAGTACAATGCACCGTGTTACAAGACCATTTTGACAATGGCTCAAACCCATGAATTGCTAGAGCATCCACCGTATTCACCAGATTTGGTCCTGAGCGACTTTATCTGTTTCCAAACCTGAAAATTCAAGCGTGGAAAGCATCAAATGATTAGGTCATAACAGCTGTAGAAGCGTATTCTGCAACTCTTTCAGATTCTCACTTCAGGGAGAGAAAATGAAGTAGATGTTATATTCCTGATAAAGGTCCATCACGCTGAATTAATTTGATAATCTGGAATTTATGTGGAGCTAGCTAGATTAAGAAATCGAAGTTAAATAACAGACAAAATATAAAATGTCCAGAGAACAGTGTCAATGGAATCTGGGTTGAATTTTAACTGAAATTTCCGAATTCGTTAGTTTTTCAAAAGATCAATCTTCCATCAGATTCATGTGTAATTTTCATCCGATTCAAAACGTTTTTCCGTAGACTTATTACATAGGAAATCGATTTATGGCAGGAATTTCGTCGCTGACATCGAAGACATCAAGAAATCGTTTCCAGAAAAGCACCCTACGACGTTCTATTGGAAAACGTCATTCATCGTTAGCAATTTCTCGACTGATTTGCTTCAAATCACATCATTTTTTCGCATTAACTGAAATATCCGCAATACATTCCAACATTGAGATTGCAATTTTTTTGTTCAATGCTCACGAATCAATTCGATATTACGGCGATGTTTTTCTATTTGCCGGAATCAAGCTCGTCTATGGAGGGTGGAATGTGTTTGAAATGATCATCATAAAATGGAAAAAGGAAGCGCAAAGGAACTATTTTTTGAAATATCAATTCTTATAGCTGTATTGACGTCAACAATCAATAAGATTGCGAAGACTCCTAGGACTAGGGTTCTTAGGGATTCATGGTCTGGCTTAATATTCAAGCTATTTGGCTCAAGCTTAAGCTCAAATAGCTTTACCTTAGGGATTCATCAAGCCAAGTAGATTGACATTTCAACTTGAAAATCAAGCTCGTGAAAAATTACATACTTGAGCTTGACTTGATTTTAAATATTTATTGCTTGACTTGATATTACTTGAGCTTAATACGCACGCGTCTCATGGCATATATTTCTGACACGCTCAGACAAAAAGAGGGGATTCCTCGCCAAGAGACTGGAGCATTCGCCAGTGTGACTTTATTAGTAGTTTTCTCACATTTCTATGAAATCCATTGGTAGATTTCTAGTTTCAGGAATATCTTTCCAAACGTGGCCAAAATGAGCAAGCATTTTCATCAACGCCAGCATCTTCAGCTCCTGTAGAAAGACAATTTTCCAGAGCTGCTCTTACAGTTACAAAAACCTGAAATAGGTTAGGCGAAAAATCTATAAGATGCCTCATGTGTCTTAGATCCTGGATGGAAAATTATGAGATTTAATAAAGCCTGGAGGTTTCTCAATATTAAGAAACTTTATTTTTTTATTATTTTTCATTTTGTTACGATTTATAGTGATTTAATTTACGTTTCTATTTCTAAAAAGTTGATATTTTCGGTTCTTTTATACAATAAGTTCAATAAATAATTAGTGTTTTCTGCAAGGTTTGTTCTCATTTCATCATTATTTCATTGATGTGACACTACATAATAAAACTGCTAAAAATTGAGTAGCTTGATAGGATTCAAGTACTTCATAAATAAATACTTAACTCGACTTGAGATTGAAAAATTACTACTTGACTTGAGCTTGACTTGAAACCAAGTCAAGCTCAAGCCAAGTAACTTGAAAATCAAGCCAAGCCGTAAATTCCTACTATACCTTGACTTGAAATCAACTCAAGTTCAAGGCAAGTAGTAGTTTTCCAATTTCAAGTAAAGTATTTATTTATTGAGTATTTGACTTAACATTGAAAAACTTCTACTAAACTTGAACTTGAGTTGATCTCAAGCTACTTGAGCTTGAGCCAAGTCGTGCTCTCCTTTTAAGTGGTAGACCTAGGTTCGTTTTTGCCTAGAGGAGCTTTAATCACTTCAGAATTAGTTAATTGTCTCCCGATTTTGAAATTTTTGCTCGCATAATTGAACTTAGAATATATGTCCGTATGTGTGTTCGCAAATGTAACCTGTACAAATTCTGTACGATTTTTATGGAATTTGGTATCTAGCTCTCTGATTTTGAAGAACATTGCTATTAATGTTTGGTTAGGGTGAAACGTAATTCCATAACTTGAGCTTTTTCGAAAAAACAGTACGCTTACTTCATGTAAAAACGTGAAACTACGGTAGCCTAATTATTTCATATTCCCATTAGTTCGATATTTATGAAATAGCGTATGCAGTATACAATACGTACAAGTATTTTCCATTCGTGCTGAGAAAATCTTGTTATTTAGCGCGTAACAAAAACGCAACGTTGATAGTGTTGCCTCGTGTCACATAGGATTTTTTGGCAGATCCGTTCATTATACTGACGTTAATTAGTGTCAATATTCATGTGACCTGACGTCATGTCGTTTCTGCCTCCCCCAAGGTTCACGAATAGGATCAGGTTTTGGGTTCGAATTATTCACGGTGAAAAAAATTATTCGGTATCTACAGTAGGCCAGGCTCCCATTGGAGTTTCATACCTGTGGGGCCTACAAACTCGGCCTTATAAATGAGATAACTCATCCTGCCTTTTAAGACCTAAATGGGTCGGAATGAAAAAATCGAATAATAGGGGATTGAGGTCCTTCCTCCCATTATAGGACATGTTTTTTCATGTATCAGAGTTGGAACGAGGATACGAGCCGTTACTAACATTCATTTTGTTTCAACAGCTGAATTATTAGCTCAGGGATATTCAGATCGAGGATTATGCTCTGTACAATTTGAATAAAAATTATGATTATCAGTTACGTACAGGGTGTTTCATGTGAGCGGGTCACTGGATTTTGTGGCTTATCCTTTGAGCAATACACCAAAAGTGACCCATGACAATTATAGTACTTTTCACCAGCTATCCGAATATGTTATCGAACAAAATTTCGAACCAAGGCATAAAAAGTTATTGAGGAAAAACCACTTGTTTTTAAACATTTTTTTTTGCAAATTTGACTGGTTTTCGAAATGAGAAGATCTAGAGACAATTTCTCACCAATTGTTAAACCCATTCTCTTAGGTGTTACCTAAGGTGACAGTGAGGATTCCAGTTAGGAGGTGTAGTATATTTTGGTAAGATATAGATTCCTCTTCGATATCGCAGTGTCAAAGTTTCGAAGAAACTTTTTGTGGTGATCCAAACCAGGAAGATTCCACCAGAGTGTTTTTCTTTCGGTTTTTTCCTTCTCCTGATTCCCTTTCTTGTAGACACATTTGTCTACGCTACAGAAAGGTTCCGGGCCGATGAAAGGAGTTTGTGCTCCTTTTCTAGCAAGTGTTTTGGCTTCTCCATTCCCTCTAATTCCTGAGTGGCTAGGAACCCAGACTAAAAAGACATTGTTATATGCCTATTTCATTGAGTTTTCTTCGGCACTCGAATACCATCTTTGAATCGATGATATGTGAGTTCAGTGCTTTGATTGCAGACTATCAGCATGTATATATATATGTAGGATCCAGTTATTGTTCCCTGTAAATAATTGAGATGGTCAACCGGATGTTTGGAGACCTATTAATTTCTTCGGTGTCGAGGGCATGACAGTTTCAAAGAATTTACAGGGAACGAATTGTTATTGTACATATAATGTAAAAAGGATGTGTTATTCTTCGAGGTGTCGAAAATATGTCAATAGTTGTAAATCTTCAAGAGATTTACTGGAGGGTTGTGAAAATTCGAAGACAATACGGTAGTACCAGATGTGTCACATCTGTGTATCAGGTTCTAGTCCTTCGAGAATATTCGATTTCCAGGAATCCGCGAAAATCTTTGTAGGCGGTACGGCAAAATTCTTATTGGACTAGGGGATAGTACTTTCCCTAAGGGTGTGGTCAAGCCAAAAGAAGGGAGGTCAATATTCGAGACAGGGTAAGTTCCAATCGGCAGAGAGGCAGTTCAAGTTAAGTCGAAGACGGGTAAAGTTCAAATTAAGCCGGGTAGAATTCAAGTTAAGACGGAGACGAGTAAAGTTCGGTCTAAGTCGAAGTAAGAGTAAGTTCTGTCGGTTGAAACTTAAGACGTAAGACGAAAAGACGGTTCGCGGACTAGATTAAGAAGAGTCGCGAACAAATCAAAGACGAGACGACCGAAACTTGAAGTACGACAAAGACGTGATAATCGAAGACGTATCGAGTAACTAAAACTGGAGTTAAAGACGAAATTCAGTACCGTAGTGATTAGGACGTTATTAGGATCTTCTCAATACTGAGTTCGTACTGTATAATTGTGGCTTTGTGAATAGATATAAATAATTCAAAAGAGTTTAATTATTACAAATCCAACAAAGTCACGGAGAAAAAGACGAAAGGCCAGGTAATCGAATCATACCTCTAGACGATCGATTAAGCAAGCCTACATATATATTGCTTTTCTTGCTAGGTTAATTTCTACACATCTTTGTATTGCAAGTATCTCTGCCTGAAAGATACTTAGATAGCGGCCTAATGATATTGAGCATTTGGTACCAGTCCCGAATACTCCAGCGCCAGTCCCCATGTGGTTTTGGAAATATCTGTGTACCATTTGATGGTATACTTTTTGAGAATTGAGATTGTAGACTCCTTTTTCCAATCTTCCTAGATTCCCAACGACTTAACTTTGCACACCACACGCTCACTCATACACAATGATTTTTAACTGTACCCTGTGGCGTGTGCATTCATGTCTCAAGTTATCTCTTTCTGTTACACGAATCTTTGAATTGTTACCTCATCATTTCGGAGTATTTCCTTCACTTTGAACGATGGTTATCCATACTTCTTCTCGAAATTTGTTCCTTAGAATTATGTTTGGCGATAACAAGCCAATATCCGATCGAGCGGAATCGGTCTGAAAAGGTTTGCTCCACAGCACTCGTCTCAGTTTATGAAATCGGTAAGGAGAAAGAATACCGTACAGTGCCAGGAAGAACGGTCGCCAAATTGATTTCAAATTTGTGGTCCAATTCAAGAGCAGCCGTTCTGGCAATTTTCTCCATCGAGTTTCTGGAATCGCCTATGCAATTTCATAGTTGTAATGGTCACTTTGTTTACTTTCCTCACATTATACAGCGCCTTTATTAGTCGAGGGGCCTTTTCTCAATCCAAATACGATTTTAATGCCGCGCTAAAATTGGAGGCAGCGCTATTTCGTGTGTGTCGTTATTCTGGGTCCTCTAATTTGTAAAGTGCGTGCCCATTCTGTATTATTGTAAGAAAAATTTCGGGTCGATGCCGTTTGCTCAATTCTCTGATTGATATCACGTGCGGATTGTAAATTGCCCAACTTTACGTATTAGATTGGGTGATTGATATTGAGTGATTTTTTCTTCCGGCTGCCAACTTCTATTTTCGGGTACCTGTGCAGGTACTGAATGGAATATAATTGGTTGTTTATGATATTTGGGCTGTTGTCGATTTCCGAGATAAGCGAATTCGGCGCTAATTTCTTTTATTTCGTCTTGCTACGTTGTTCTTTTGAAGTCAATGAGTTTCCGGGAAATATTTGGCATATTTCCAAAAATGTACTCATACTCAATGTAATGTATCGTAATAACTTAATACCAACGGATTATTCCAGAATTAGTCTTGACTTTGCATTTTTTCCTTCATTACAGAGCATTACAGCAAATGATCAAGCTAAATCTTCATAAAGAACGAAACTTTATCCTTTCACTTTTCGCTTCCAATTTCTTTCTCTATTTAGGCAGCTGCCACTTTTGGATCTGCCATATTTAGGTATTTGACAAGTAATGCACTATCACTAAAATTAGAACGATAAGTGTCGTATCTTCGCCGATTGGGTCCTTGAAATGCATCAAAATTGATTGTAAATTGCCCAACTTTACGTATTAGATTGGGTGATTGATATTGAGTGATTTTTTCTTCCGGTTGCCAACTTCTATTTTCGGGTACCTGTGCAGGTACTGAATGGAATATAATTGGTTGTTTATGATATTTGGGCTGTTGTCGATTTCCGAGATAAGCGAATTCAGCGCTAATTTCTTTTATTTCGTCTTGCTACGTTGTTCTTTTGATGTCAATGAGTTTCCGGGAAATATTTGGCATATTTCCAAAAATGTACTCATACTCAATGTTATGTATCGTAATAACTTAATAACAACGGATTATTCCAGAATTAGTCTTGACTTTGCATTTTTTTCCTTCATTACAGAGCATTACAGCAAATGATCAAACTAAATCTTCATAAAGAACGAAACTTTTTCCTTTCACTTTTCGCTTCCAATTTCTTTCGATATTTAGGCAGCTGCCACTTTTGGAACTGCCATATTTGGGTATTTGACAAGTAATGCACTATCACTAAATTTAGAACGATAAGTGTCGTATCTTCGCCGATTGGGTCCTTGAAATGCATCAAAATTGATTGTAAATTGCCCAACTTTACGTATTAGATTGGGTGATTGATATTGAGTGATTTTTTTTTCCGGCTGCCAACTTTTATTTTCGGGTACCTGTGCAGGTACTGAATGGAATATAATTGGTTGTTTATGATATTTGGGCTGTTGTCGATTTCCGAGATAAGCGAATTCGGCGCTAATTTCTTTTATTTCGTCTTGCTACGTTGTTCTTTTGATGTCAATGAGTTTCCGGGAAATATTTGGCATATTTCCAAAAATGTACTCATACTCAATGTTATGTATCGTAATAACTTAATACCAACGGATTATTCCAGAATTAGTCTTGACTTTGCATTTTTTCCTTCATTACAGAGCATTACAGCAAATGATCAAGCTAAATCTTCATAAAGAACGAAACTTTATCCTTTCACTTTTCGCTTCCAATTTCTTTCTCTATTTAGGCAGCTGCCACTTTTGGAACTGCCATATTTAGGTATTTGACAAGTAATGCACTATCACAAAAATTAGAACGATAAGTGTCGTATCTTCGCCGATTGGGTCCTTGAAATGCATCAAAATTGATTGTAAATTGCCCAACTTTACGTATTAGATTGGGTGATTGATATTGAGTGATTTTTTCTTCCGGCTGCCAACTTCTATTTTCGGGTACCTGTGCAGGTACTGAATGGAATATAATTGGTTGTTTATGATATTTGGGCTGTTGTCGATTTCCGAGATAAGCGAATTCAGCGCTAATTTCTTTTATTTCGTCTTGCTACGTTGTTCTTTTGATGTCAATGAGTTTCCGGGAAATATTTGGCATATTTCCAAAAATGTACTCATACTCAATGTAATGTATCGTAATTACTTAATAATAACGGATTATTCCAGAATTAGTCTTGATTTCGGATTTTTTTCCTTCATTACAGAGCATTACAGCAAATGATCAAGCTAAATCTTCATAAAGAACGAAACTTTTTCCTTTCACTTTTCGCTTCCAATTTCTTTCTCTATTTAGGCAGCTGCCACTTTTGGAACTGCTATATTTAGGTATTTGACAAGTAATGCACTATCACTAAAATGAGAACGATAAGTGTCGTATCTTCGACGATTGGGTCCTTGAAATGCATCAAAATGATCAGGATTTCTATCGAAAAACTATCTTGAGTGATAAGGCTAATGTTCACGCCGAAGTGAACGTTTCTTTCATATTTAAATTCAAATTTCCCAATTTTCATTCATTAGGAAAAAGTACCGCGATTTATTTATTTGTATCCGCTGAAGTAAATAATTTAACAACAGCTGTGATAGTTTTTTGCCCTCGCGTTTCTCAGCGAGTGTGATATTAACACATTTCGTTTTAAAAACCAGTATCCATCTTTACGTTTCATGCGAAAGATATTATATTGTAGTTTCCAAAACAATTAATTTTCTACTTCCTTACGAAATCATTTTCGATTACTAAAACAAGTGAAAATTGCTCCCATTGAATATTTCATTCGAAATATAAAAGACTCCGTTGTGAAAAGTACGTAACTCGCTACCAGTGGCGTGCTGTGCAAAAGGCAGCAAGGATAAGGGGAACCGAACTTACATTGACAGGACTTCATTCCAAAGGATCTCCACGTCTAGTTCGGTTTGTTGAGCTCAATCACTCTGCTTTTGGAGCGTGAGTACAGTACAGATCCATTCGTAAAATTCGACCATTTAAAGGTAAGAAGTTTTTTGTTGGTTTGGGTTCACTTATCCTTTTCGTAATATGTTGGGAATATTTTGAAATTCACATTACAGTACACTTTCTTTCTACTCATTATTGATCTGAAAACTCCCCAACAGCTAATATTCACCTCGCAGGCTAAGTAATTAAGCAGAATTAGCGCATGTAGAGCTAGGAATATCCAAGATTGATTATTGATCCTCAACGTGTCACTGACCTAACCTTACCTAACCTAACCTAATCTTTGCAAGACATTTTCCAAGACCAATTTGCATTTGCAGATGTATGTCCTCGATAACTTCACGAATTTTATCTTTAAGGTCTTAAATCTATTGTGGAGCATTAGCATAGATCATTTCTTTCACATGGTCAAAAAAGAAAGTCTCAAGGTGTTAGATTATAAGATCTCGGTGGCTAATTGTGATCACCTCTTCGGAAAAAATTTTTGCAAAATTGCAATTGTTGTTGGGAAACAGTACAAGTTTTATCCGGATTCTGGTGCAAGACAGAACCACATATGGGAACAGGTCAACTGGAAAAAATTAACTCTTCTTGCTTTCTCAGCGAATAGAAAAATTATTTCCTCCAAATCTAACTTTCTTGTGGTTGCTTGTTCAATGGACAAAATTTCCAAACTTGACAGCCTTGTTTAAAACATCTTACTTTTCAAATACCTTTTTACTAAATTCAGAACTGAGCTGGCAATCACTACGGCAATTTTTAGAAAGAGGATTAACACACATTGAGTTTCTTTGAATAAAAGTTTTGCCTTGTTATAAAGGAAAACGTCTGCATCAATTTTTTTTCTGAATGTGTGCCTACATGAAACTCTTCTCGGTGAAGAGAGTCCGAAAGGTCAGAAAAATAACATTTGTTCAGATTTCCCGATAGACCAATTAGCTCAGAATCACAACAACTTTTTAGAGTCGATAAAAAAATGTGATATTGTATCCATTCTTCTGGACCAATGATCTAATCGTGATATAATCACATCATGTTTGAATGAACACTGATTTCTTTCGGATTGTTTAGACGTTAATCACAGGACAACTCGTCAAATTGTCTTGTCACCTTTCGGACCCTCTTATTCTAGTAATTGGTATCTATTCTTCAACTACGCGCTACATCAATACATGCAATAAGTTGTCTCCATTGTACTTTTTTATTTTTCTATTGGTGTACAACTTTGCTTCCGCCGTTTTGCAATAGATGTCTGTAGCGGTGAGTGGTAGTCGGAATGAATAGATGTCATACAATAAGCTTAGGTATTTGTAAATATAACGCCATCAAAATGTGTCTTCATCATAAAGTTGTGCTCGAGCTTACGAGCCAAATTCTCGTCATTTGTGGGAGGTTTTAATTTTTTGCTTTAATATGATGAAATCTGCGCTGAGGCTCATTGAATGCTCTCAAAGGCCAATGGTGAGGCCGCTATTAGAGAAAAAACGTGCCGCGAGTGGTTTCAACGCTTCAAGAATGATAATTTTGACGTCGAAGACCAGCATGACGGTGGAAGAGAGTTTTTCGGGAATTTCTTCGAAGATGCACAATTGCAGGCATTGAATTGAATTGAGAGACAAATAGCCGCAATACAACGAGAGACATGACAAGGGATTTGACAGCACGACAATGCTTGACCCAATATTGCGAAAGTGGTCAAGTCATACTTGGAAACGTGGAAATGGGAAGTTCTACCCCACCCGGTTTTTCTCCTGACGTTGCTCAATAAATTCACGATTTGAAAACGCTTTATTAGTATCTGTAATTGGAGGCATTACTTGATCAAGACTTGTGTCGCAACAAGAATTGCAGGATCATTGGGAGTGACGCAACAAGCCATTTTAAAATGCCTGAAAGTCATGAGAATGATTCAGAATCAAGGAAATTGGGTTCCGTAAAAGTTTGTTTGCTTGTGAACAGCTGCTCGTAAGATAAAGACGGCAGAGATTTCGGCATCGCATTGTGACGAAAAATGGGTTCATCAAGAGGATATTTCGGCCATGCTTCCACATCGACGGCCAAATACTCACGATTCAGAGGTCATGCTCAGTATTTGCTGGGACCATCTCGGCGTAGTTGAAACCGACTGAAACAATCACAGCTGATCGTAATCGAACGCAATTAATGCGTTTGTGCCGAGCATTGAGAGACAAATGGCCGCAATACAACAAGAGGCATCATATATTGATTTCACAGCATGACAATGCTCGATCCCATGTTGCGAAAGTGGTCAAGACATACTTAGAAACGTTGAAATGGGAAGTCCTACCCCACTCGCCGTATTTTCTAGGCGTTGCTCCCTCGGACTATCATTTGTTTCGATAAATGGCACACGCCCTGGCTGACTAGCCCATTTGGTCTTGGATCGATTAGTGGATCGCTTCCGAAGATGTCCAGTTCTTTCAATGCGGGATTTGTACGCTGCCCGAAAGTTGGAAGAAAGTAGTGACCATCAGTGATGGACAATACATGGTTTTTTGAAATGAAGCCTCGAATTTCGGAAAAAAAAAACGGCGGATGCAAATTTGAAGGCCTATGTATGTTCGAATACTTTTGAAAATACTGTTTCCAATTCTTCTATTTTTTCTTGAGTGATGATTATTTCAAAGAAAAGTAAAATGATTTTCTGTTAATTTTTGTGGAAACATTTTCGTTCTTCGTCTTGAAGAGAAATAATCAGTGGCACTGAACCGGAAAAGAAGTTGGCTTTATAAGTTGATGATATACGAATATCTGTTAGTTCATTTCTTGGGTTCAACTCCGGAAATCTCCCATTTTCGGCACCTTCTCCTAAACGGTATTTCCAGCGAAGTAATGGAGCGAGTCTCGCGCCACACAACAACTGGAAAGTAGTTCGCCCATTCAACGTGTGACTTTGCGATTATCTGGAGCCCCGGATTCCTTATCCGGAAGCGGTATTGCCCCAAGAACTACGTACAATACGAGTACCCATTCTGGCGTTTGTGTTTTCAATACTTCGGGAATGGAGCCCGTTGAAGTAATCGGCAAATATAAATTCCAGCGAATACGACCTGAAATGTTTTGAGACGACATCGTTTATGTAAGTTTTCCATTGATGGAAATAGCCCATTGTTCTAATGGATTATATCCCCCCCAGTTCCTCTATGGCGCATTGAAATTCCCCCCCTAAACCACTTGCCGCGACAGGGATGAGGGCTTATACTTCGTTTCACAACTTCCACAGATAAATAGTGAGAAGAACTGGAATACTGATGTTTTGAACGTCCGTTTCCGACGTCTAACGTCGTCCCATTTGTATTTGTAACTGATTTCGGTACGGGAGATTCCGTCATATTGATGGCACACGACTTTGTGGACGATAAAGATGGAGCAATAAGTGGCTCTGAATTTATTTAAGTCATATCTTGAGTCGAGAACCCAAGTGGTGACGGTTGACAACAATGGTCTCCGAGAACTATCTGGAGAGAAAAACATAAAACTGGGAGTGCCCCAAGGGAGCATTCTTGGGCCGTTAATCTTCATTTTATTTGTGAATGATCTCCAAAACATATTTGAAGATATGGCAGGTGATGGGGATATAAGTACACCCTGCATTTCAGACGTACTGGAACATCCTTGGAGGAAGGACGGATCCCAAATCTCCGAAATACAATTTGCTGATGACACCAGTTTTTTAATGAGAACAAGAAGTTTTTCTGAAACAATATACTATATATTTGGCGCATTGAAATTCCACCCCTAAACCACTTGCCGCGACAGGGATGAGGGCTTATACTTCGTTTCACAACTTCCACAGATAAATAGTGAGAAGAACTGGAATACTGATGTTTTGAACGTCCGTTTCCGACGTCTAACGTCGTCCCATTTGTATTTGTAACTGATTTCGGTACGGGAGATTCCGTCATATTGCCGGCACACGGCTTTGTGGTCGATCACTTGATCTTCGTCTATCGTAGAGATGCACAGCTTCTAATCAATAATCGCTCAAGTTGAAAAATACAGATACCAATGAAGCGTTTTCGAATCGTGAATTTATTGAGACATAGAAAAAAAGCAACGTCAGGAGAATAAAGCCGGTGGGGTAGAACTTCCACGTTTTCAAGTATGACTTGACCACTTTCGCAATATTGGGCCAAAGATTGTCATGAAGTTAAATCCCTTGTCATGCCTCTTGTTGTATTGCGGCTATTTGTATTTCAATTCTCGGCTCAAACGCATTAATTGCGTTCGATAACAATCACCTGTGATTTGTTTTTGTCGGTTTTAATAATTCACAATACACTCCGAGCTGGTCCCACCAAAAGCTGAGTATGACTTTGGAACCGTGAAGATTCGGTTGAGCCGTCGACATGGTAGCATGGCCTCATGATTTTCTGCGCTAGGATTATCGTTATGAACCTATCTTTCGTCTCCAGTCACAATGCGATGCAGAAATCCTTTTTTTATTTGCCTTGCAAGCAAAGCAAAGCAGCTGTTCACAAGAAAACAAACGCTGTTCAACATATCTCGGCTTCAACTCGTATGGCACCCAATTTCCTTGTTTCTGAATCATTCCCATGACTTTCCGGCGTTTTGACATTGCTTGTTGCGTCACTCCCAATGATCCTGTCAATTCTTGTTGCGTTTGATACGAGTCTTGATCAAGTATTGTCAAAATCACCGTCCTCTAAGCGTCGAAACCACGTTCTTTTACTAATAGCGGCCCCACCATTGACATTCGAGAGCATTCCATGAGCCTCAGCGCAGATGGCTTCATATTAAAGCAGAAAATTTAAACCTCCCGCAAATGACGAGAATTTGGCTTGTAAGCTGACATATTTAATCGAGAATAACTTTATGATGCAGACACAAATCGACTTATATTTCGATGGCGTTACATTCAAAAATACCCAAGCTTATTGTTTGACATCTACGATCTATATATTTCGACTACTACTTACCGCTACAGCCATCTATCGCAAAACGGCGGAAGTAATGTTGGACACTAGTTATACCACCATTAAAATTTCGATATTTTTGTAACCAGAAATAAAGCCGCGATTGGACGTACAAGGCCTACTTCCTGAATGAACTATAGTTGAATTAATGAATTTTCTCACTTCCTTGGTCGGTTCAATGAACTAAAATTCAACTCTACCAAGAGAAAAGAAACTCCAGGATCAGAGTGCGGCAAGTATCCGAGGTTTCGAATTTGCACCCCATTCAACTGCAGCCTACAGCGCTGATGGAAAAATTATATTTTCAATATCTTTCCCCCCATTTTACAAAATCTCAATTACCAGAAAATGAAGCTATCTCCGTTTCACGCTGGTATTAAGCAGAGCAATTATAATTTTGTATGAAGAGACCACTGGGTGAAAAGTGGAAATGATTATTACAAAAGCCGAGTTGAAAGTGTTTCTACCCTCGACGTGACCGTCCCCAGTTTCTCTTTCCTCAACCCTTCTCGTGGGGCCGGGCCTCTATTAGGGCTCGTTAAATAATGATCTCCTATTTCTAATTTTCTTGGATTCACTCGCGTATGTATTTTTCAGTATGGATGGCGCAAGGGTTTCACAGGCGTTCTGATTCTGAATGGCGTACATTTCCGAAGGTATTGATAAGTCGACCGTATGGTGTCCTTTGATTAGTCAACCGTGGTCCTGTTTTGTAGGGCTAGCATCCCAACAGCCTAATCGTTAGATGAGATTCTATATCGTACCTGAGAACCTGAAAACTTCAGCTCACTGCAATTTATTTTGGGCCGGGGATTGACGTGGTTTGGCCATAGGGCGTCAACAACTTACAATTTTCGAATAATTGTCTATGACAACAATAATCTAAAGGGTGTCCAATAAAAGGTTTCATCATGATATAGTCTAAAACGAGTATATTTTAAGTAGAATCGATGTATTGGTTCTACAACTTTTCTCCCACCGTTTTGCAATGGATGTCTGTAGCGGTAAGTTGTAGTCGAAATAAATAGATGGTAAATGTCATACAATGAGTTTAGGTATTTGTAAACATAAGTTCATCGAAATATTAGTCGATTTGGGTATGCATCATAAAGTTATTCTCTATTGAACATGCCAGCTTTCACGATCCAACTTCTCGTCATTTGCGGGAGGTTTTGATTTTCTGTTTCAATATGAAGAAATAGACGACTGAGGCTCGTCAAATGCTCTCAAATACCTATGGTGAGGCCACTATTATAGAAAGAACGTGTCAAAATTGGTTTCAACGCTTCAAGAACGGTGACTATGTCTTCGAAGACCAGCATGGCGATGGAAGAGACAAGGTTTTTGAAGATGCATAATTAGAGGCATTACCTGATCAAGACTCGTGTCAAACGCAGCAAGTATTGGCAGGATAATTGGGAGTGACGCAACAAGCCATTTCAAAACGTCTGAAAGTTATTGTAATCATTCAGAAACAAGGATATTGGGTGCTGAGAAATGTTGCACGGCGTTTATTTGCTTGTAAACAGCTGCTCGCAAGGCGAAGACGGATGGGATTTCTGCATCGCATTGTGACTGGAGACAAAAAATTGGTTCATTACGGAAGTCACAAGTGCGGAAAATCATGGGGATCACCCTGCCATGCTTCCACGTCTACAGCCACACCAAATATTCACGGTTCAAAGGTCATGCTCAATATTTTATGCGGCCAGCTCGGCGTAGTGTATTATGAGTTGTTAAAAGCGACTGAAATAATCACAGACAATCGTTATCGAACGCAATGAATGCGTTTGAGCCGTAAGACAAATGGCCGAATAGATCGATAAAGTGATTTCACACTATGACAATGCTCGATCCCATGTTGCGAAAGTGGTCAAGACGTTGAAATGAAACCCCACGTGCCGTATACTCTAGACGTTGCTCCCTCGGACTAACGCTTGTTTCGATTAATAGTACAGCACTATTACAGACCAGCACTTCCGGTCTTATGAAGAAGTAAAAACTTGGATCAATTCGTTGATCGCCCCAAAAGATGAACAGTTTTTTCAACGCGGGATTCGTACGCTGCCCGAAAGTAGTGGCCAGCGATGGATAAATCTTTGAATCATAAATGTATAACCAGTATTTCACAACAAACCCTTGAATTTCAGAAAAAAAATGGCAAGGACAAAATTGTACGCCTATTTAAAAAAACATTCAAAATCTTCGCTGAAGTTTTTTCTTATATCTTCGTAATATGACTTTTATTTGCAAAGATGACAGCATCGTAATCGAAACTCCAACGAACAACAGAATGGTAACACCATCTTTCGAATATTTCCATAATGTGATGTGAAGCATCATTTCAGCCGTTCTGAATAGAATTTGACATCAAATGGAAAGCCTACAGAGTGCCCTTCGGCGCACTGCAGCTGTCCATCATTAAACCGCCTATTTTCTTGTTTCATCAGGGATGAAACCTGATTGAAAAACGAACCCCAATAGTGAGAACAACATGAGCGCTGCAGGTCCTGTTGATTATGTGTGTGTGTGTTAGTAGGTGAGCAACGCGGGTGAAAAATCAACTTTGAATCCCAATTTCATCGTTTGCCCTGACGCTTCGGATACTGGACTTTTTTTGTCGGAATTCGCACCGATGCCTGTTGGAGCGTAATCTGATAATCTTATCAATTCCATTTCGGAAGCTCTGGAGCCGTCTAAGACGAGATAGTAATTTGGTAAACGGTTCAGTACCCTAGGTTCGACACACCTTAATAAATCTTGAATTGATAGTTTCTACGCACGATAGTTTCGACGATCACTAAACTGGAATATATCTGACGAATGGCAGTTCTCAAGATCTCCAAATCATCATCATATTCATAAGATTTTTCGTTAACTGTTTTTATTTTCATTCATATTCCACCCTAGGACTATGAATCACTCATTTGTGAATGAGTGTATAAACAAAACAATAAACAAGACTCGACGTCGGCAACTACGGCCTCTTTACAGCACTGGAATCTTTACGTGGGCTGTTACGTATGTAGGATAAATTGTTGGCACATAATTCTCCGAGGAGAAAAGTTTCGGTCAACAACAATCGAAACTTTTTAACTGTTGGTTACATAGCTCTTAATGTTGAATGAATATTATATTTCACTACCTTCCATGCCAGTTCTGCTAGAGGTGCCTCTAGGAATAGTATGTTTCTACTTGTAAAAGCAGACATTTCCATATAGATTTTCTATCTGGCTTCTTTTTGTTCATTCAGGGGAATCCTCAGTCGAGACTTCTTTATCCCGATCTGAAAGGGGCTCAGTGGCAGGAATTGGCATTGGCTGTTGGTAGCTTCCAGAAAAAATCTATTGGCTCAACATGCCTTTTGGGGGAAGATTGAGTGATACAGTCACCATTCACAGACGGTCGTCAAAATAGTCTATTTGGAGCAGTGTCCTTTTCTGGTTTTACTCTGATTAGTCATTTATTTCACCGTTCTTCCAGAAGGCTAAGTAATTTTAAAGGTATCATCAGACCAGAGGGCTCTTCTTCTGAGTTACGAAAAATTTGTACTTTCTTCGTAGTCGTCGACTTAATGATATCCTCTTCGTCAGAGATCATCTTCTCGTAATTTTCTTCTTTATCCATGTGCTCTGAGTCTGCATCGCAAAGAGTCAGCAGAAAAGAATCAAGGATATCAAGGATATCACTGAGTTCATAAGGAATTCTGAACAATTTACAGAATAGGCATACCACTTTAAGTTAGTTGGAAATGAGTTGTGGAATAAAGCGTCTTATTCTCCATAAATCAAGCGGTCCAATTGTTGACGTACAGTTCTGAGTTAACAGTTGTGACGTAAGGGGCACCTCATATTGGATAATTCTCTGCCAATCTCATCAAACACACAGCAAAACCTTCCTGGCCGTCATTCCTAGCTTGGCTATCGTTTCCGCCGACTCACCGCTTTTCGATCACGACCGTTTTCGCTTGACGTTGTCGTAAGTGATCCAGTTTTCATCACCAGTCACCAACCGCTACAAAAATGGGTCGGTTTTGTTACGATTCAGCAGCGATTCGCAGATGGAAATTCGGTCGATGAGATTTTTTTGCTATAACTTGTTTTTCAGACGGTTTTTAGTGCAATCTTCAGCTCTTGGGCAATCGAAACAGTGCTTACATGACAACCGGACTCGATAATATCCATGATTTTATCGACATAGTCGACAATTGGCCTTCTAGTGCTTGTTGCATATTCGACATTGAAATCACTGGAACGGAATTGACGAAACCAAAATCGCGCATGATTTACTGTTACAGTATAAGGACCATGAACTCTATCTATTTTTTCAGCCACCTGGCTTGCATTTTCGCTTTAATCGAAGAAAAACTGTGAAATATAGCGTATTTTCTTCTTGTTAGTGTTCATATGTAACTCACGCTCAAACTCAACTGTGTCAACTAATCACAACACTATCAAAAGAGTTTTTGTAGTACGAAATCTCATCCATTTAAGGTCATCTAATGTAACCCAATTGGACTTATACAACGCGAGAAACCATCTACACCTAATAATTACAACTGAATCTAAGCAAAGAGTAAATGCTAAACCAACAACGAAAAAATTTTCAGTCCGTTCAGATTGCGGATATAAAAATTACCAGAGTTCATTTTCTTCAACTGTAAATGTAAAGCAAATTAATGGTACATAGTCGTGTTTTCCTCAATAATGGAAACATGAAAATTCAATTCCATGTTATCCTCTAGTTCATTTGCGATTCAAATTGATGAAAAATGCCCTCTCCTCTTGTCATTCATATTACATATATCACTTGCCTGATAACTGTTATCCATATGCAGTATAATCATGTTATCCGTTCCCTGCAATTCGTATATGAATAAAAGCCTTCGAAAACGAATTAGAACCTCGTTGTGATCATGATCCTATCCGCTGCATGAATTATTGTCTCCATTATTCGACACTTTAGGATTTCTCTAACTCGATCCATCGCTTTAGATTGGTTCTGGAATATTTCAATGGCTTCTGCATTTCAATGGAATTATAAATCGAGACGATTCTGAATACGTCACGTAATATCATCACGTTCATGTCATTAAAATGTATGTAATTAAATTTAGTGATAGAAGCTGTTCAGTTGTGATTCGTGTAATGAATTGAAATACAACCTCACATTAGTTGTCACCATTTTTATTGAATACTTATTAGAATAATAATACCCAAATGAAATTTTTTATAAAGCTCCAAACTGCTATTATAAGCTAACTAACAAATATACAGCAACTGCAGAAAGAGCTGTTTTAATTTGAATTTTTTTGGTAAAACATAGTATAGCAAGGCGTAAATGATTGAATTTGCAAGTTTTTCCAATTTAACGATAAACCAGCTGTTCGAGGAGATCCAAAGTCGATGTTAGTTGTTGGTAGAGTGCCTTAAGCATGTGTACGCGGAATTTATCGTCAGTTGAGTGAATTTGAAACAGGTCGATATATTGATCTACGGAAGCCGGGTTTGTCATTTCGAGAAATCTTACGAACAGAAATCAACTACTGTTATCAGATGTTGTCAAGCGTGGTTTGATAATGCTCAAAATCGATGAAGAGTAGGCACCAAACGTCGAAGGGTCACAAATGAAGTTCAAGATCGACGTCTAAGACTTATGGCCATTAGAGACCGATTTGCGGCAACTCGATCTTTGGCTGATGAGTGGTTAGAGGAACAAGGCCATCCTGTAACTATCCGAAAAGTTTACCGCTGAATAAGGTCTTTTGGACTGCAGCATTATCGACCGCATCTTGTGTTACCTCTGACGGTTGAGCATCGCAGGCAACGATTAGAGTGGTGAAGAGAACGTCAATATTGGGATGTGGAATGGCATCAGGTCGTCTTTTCTGATGAATCTTGATTCTCCTTGGGTGCATCTGATGGCCAAAGAAGGGTAAGCCGGCGTCGGGGAGAAATACGTGAACCTCAGTTTGATGTTGAGCGTCATGTACACCGGACAGTAAGTAGGCATTAAGGTATGAGGTGCTACTTCACATGCAAGTAGGTCACCTTTAGTCTTTATTCTAGGTAACATGAGCCATCCTTACCTTAACCGGCTCGAGAATCCAATATTTCAGCTAGATAATGCCCGACCTCATGTTGCCAGAGTTAGTTTCAACTTTTTCAAAGCGACCCATGTGAACTTTCAACATGGCCGCCCAGATACTCTGATCTTTCGCCCATAGAGCATGTTTGGGACATCATGGGTAGAAGGCTTGGAAATTTACCTCAGCCCTCACGGACTTCGGCAGGTCTAAGATAGAAGAACAGGTAGCTTGGGATAGTATCCCTTAAGAAGAAATAGACCATCGTATTGCATCAATGCAGAGACGTGTTGAGGAGTGTATAGATAATCGCGGTGGACAAACACATTATCAACAAATTTATTGAAAAAAATCTTAAACCCCTCGTTTTTTCCTCCAAATTTCAATCATTTACTTCTTGCCATACTATCTATGACTCACCAAGAAAATATTCAAAATTCAAACAGCCTCTTCTGGATGTTGCAGTTTCTTTGTCAATTAGTATATTATTATGTACTTTGACTTTTTCGATATTCTGCTGGAATTTCTTATAGTTCTGAAGGTGCTATCCTCAAGAAATTTGGCATGAAGCTTGAAATACATGCAAAATTTCAACTCGATCTGTTATGTAATATTGGGCATTTTTTCAAAGATTCTTATTGAATTTTCAATGAGTTTGATGTGATCGTCTTGAAATGTTTCGAAAGACCTGAAACTGCTATTACATACAACACCAAAAATTTCATGTCTGCATCACTTCGTTTTGAAAATCTATGAAATTGCTTAAGTTGGTTCCCACATATAACAGCGCTTCCCTAAATTCCCTTTCAATAATTCGAGGAGCATCATAATCCTGAATGACTATGTAATTTTCATCTTCATAAGGAATAATTTAACTGGAAATTCATTTGAACTACTGGGACTCTGAAGCTGCCTAATATAGAGATGAATGGTTTTCGGTAAATTTACTCAACTAGACTAATTAGAAACAAATAACTCGTGCGTTTGTCGCTGAACCCTTCACGTTAATTTGTTAATGACTAATCAACAGAAAATCAGTTAATTCCAGTCAAAAACTGCTGAAATTCAGAAGTACGATTTCATTGTTCAAACGATTGGCGAACCACGCAAAAGTCAATCAAATATGTTCACCCCAATCGTATTTCGGAATGCGCACTCATGTTCCCAGAACACATTTTGTTTCACCTATATTTCGGAAGCTCAACGAACGTTGAAATTTCTACACAAAGATCATTTTGTCGTCAATCAGTCTCGAAAACGAAATAACATTTATATTTTCTACCATGCCATAGATATGAAAATGTATTTCATTGATTTTTGATATTAGTTGGTTCTTTGGATAAAATAACGTCTTAAAAACAACGCTAATAATTTAGATTTTTCCTGGAAGAAAAGATAATATATTCACAAATATTGAATCTTCCACAAACACCATTGAAAGTCTAGACAGTAACATCAACATGTAAAAATAGAAATAAAAACAGAGAGGAAAGAACAAAACAAAAATATATAAAACCTCGAGAACATAACTCTAAAGTTATGTAGCTCTAATATTGTGGAGACTAGATTTATCGAATCTATCTGGACCTCATTAAGTAAGTCATTAGTTACTATCATAATTTTATTGAAAGGTGATATACTCTTTGCATCTACATTAAAAATTTTATTATGCAGTTAAAAAATAAAATTTCAGTGAAAACAGTGAAAGCATAATACCTTCCTACGTTTTTACAACAAGGAGGTGAGCTTGAAATGTGTTCGAAACTGCGCGATTACATCATGTAATCCTCATATTGGTAATATCCTTTTTATTGATATTAGGGATTCACGGCTTGGCTTGATTTTCATGCTACTTGGCTTGAGCTTGACTTGATTTCAAGTCAATTTTTCAAGTAGTAATTTTTTAATCTCAATTCAAGTCAAGTATTTATTTATCGAGTACTTGAATCATATCAAGCTAATTGATTTTAAGCAGTTTCATTATGTAGTGTCACATAAAAAAAAATGATCAAATGAGAAGGAACATAGCAAAAAAACTTTTATTTATCAAATTTATTGTATAAAAGAAACGAAAATATCAACTTTTTTGAAATAAAAACATGAATTAGATCACTATCAATCATAACAAAATGAAAAATAATAAAAAATAAAGTTTCTCAATATTGAGAAACCTCCAGGCTTTGTTTGATTTTATAATTTTCCATCCAGGATCTAAGACACATGAGGAATTTTATAGATTGGTCGCCTAACCTATTGCGGGTTTTTGTAATTGTAAGAGCAGCTGTGGAAAATTGTGTTTCAACAGGAGCTGAAGATGCTGGCGTTGATAGAAGATCCTTGGACACTTTAGCCAGTTTGAAAAGATATTTCTTTCATCAAGCTACTTGGCTTGATGAATTGATATAGTAAAATCATAGAAAGTAGGTATGATACTTGTTTCAAATGAAATATATTCTGACGACAATTTTCTTCATTATTTGAATAAAAACGATTGGATCTTCTCTGTACAGAATGAAATCTATTATTACGTGCTAGAGACTCAAAATTTTCGTGAAAAGTTCTAAATCCCTCAGTTAAGTTCGTATATGATCAATATCTGCTATACGGTTCCAGGGTAAAACCAATATCGAATTTTATTCTTTCAGTAATTGAATTTAAGAACGAAATTTCGTGGTGATCTCAAGTTCAAAGCAATAAAAAACAATCATAAAAAAATGTAAATTTCAATGAAAATTCGATTTTATTCAAATAGTCAAATTCGACAGAAGAATTCGCTTTGTGTATAGAAATGAAACGTATTCACGCCACCCTATCAGTTTACACGAAGGGTAGCTTAAGAGGATGTGGGCGAGTTTTTGGTATCATACTAATAGGAGATCGATAAATAAACCACCTACATTAATTTCTTTCCCTTCATGCGAGATAGGATAGAATGGAACCAATAGCATTTTTTTTAATTAAGAATTCACCAAAAACAAACCCTAATTTGTTTTCATTACGTTATCACCGATACTCTTGTTGATGTGGTATCATTTAATTAAATAAATAATCCTTCATTATTCACCTAGATGAATATCTAAAATTCAATTCATTGTTGTCAAACACAAATACATCC
This sequence comes from Harmonia axyridis, assembly GCF_914767665.1. NCBI lineage: Eukaryota > Metazoa > Arthropoda > Insecta > Coleoptera > Coccinellidae > Harmonia > Harmonia axyridis. The sequence continues at coordinate 9,525,654 of NC_059508.1, forward strand.
GGTGTGACATAATATAAAACCTATTTAAGTTTACAAACAAGAACGTTTAGGTTTAGAGGTTCCATTGTCAGTCAACTTTACCGTAGAATAGATATAGGGGTAGAAAAAGCCTCAATACATTTCCGTAGCTTACATGCTTCGAGTGTTTCAAAATACCCTTAATATCTTACTCAATTATGAAATCGGAATTCTCATATCTTCATTGTCCCGTATTCCACTGAAGAAAGATATGCCTCGTACACCGACATTTTCAGTAATATGTGCTTCTCATTCCCATTCACGTCGAACATACACTGCTCCAAGAAATTTGCGCACCAAGATGCAATTTCAAATTGAGAAGATTCTCTGCACTAACTGAATTGAAATTGGAAGGTGCCCATTTCGAATATTCAATAATGAACGTCTCCAGGGCATCAGTATCCCTAAAGGTCATTAGCTATATTAGGTCAATTGAAAATTCCCCGGTCAACCATAGTTAAACATATTTTTGGCCAAAATTCGATTTTATTGTTCATTCATATTCGTATTTTATTATTATGCCTTCGAGGGCGATACAGCGATTATAGCGATCTTCCAACTTTTCGATACAATTTTTGTAGTACGATTTGTCTTTCGCTTCAAAATAGGCATCAGCTTCGGCGATTACTTTTTCATTAGCGCTAAATTTCTTTCCAGCGAGCATTCTTTTGAGGTCTGAAAACAGGAGAAAGACGCTGAGGATCAGATCTGGCGAATACGGTGAATGCAGAAGCAATTCGAAGCCTAATTCATGCAATTTTGCCATTGTTTTCATTGTGACACGGCGCATCGTCTTGATGAAACAATACATTTTTTTCTTCAAATGGGGCCGTTTTTTAACGATTTCATGATTTAAACGATCCAATAACGCTATATAATAATCGTTGTTGATGGTCTGGTCCTTTCGGTGGTAATCAATGTCTATTATACTTTGCGCATCCCAGATTACAGATGCCATAACCTTGTCAGCTAACTGTTTTGTTTTTCCTCGCTTTGGATTCGGTTCATCGTGTGCAGTCTACTCAGCTGACTGTCGATTGGACTCCGGAGAGAAATGATGGAGCCATGTTTCATCTATTGTCACATATCGACGCAAAAATTCAGGTTTATTGTACTTGACCAGCTTCAAACACTGCTCAGAATCATTAACACGTTGTTGCTTTTGATCGATTGTGAGCTCGCGCGACACCCATTTTGCACACAGCTTTATCATGTACAAATATTCGTGAATGATCTGATATACACGTTCAGATGATATCTTCACAATGTCTGCTATCTCAATCAACTTCTCCTTACGGTCATTCAAAATTATTTTGTGTACTTTTTTGATTTTTTCGTCGGTGGCAGCCTCTTTTGGGCGTCCACTGCGTTTGCCGTCTTCGGTGCTCATTTCACTACGTTGAAACTTAGCATACCAATCAATGATGGTTGATTTTCCTGATGCAGACCCCGGAAACTCTTCATCAAACCAAGATTTCGCTTCAACTGTATTTTTTCCCTTCCAAAAGCAGTATTTCATCAGCACACGAAATTATTTTTCTCCATATTTTTGGGAACGACTAGATTCTATAACTCAACTGCCTCTAATGAATGATCCATTGACTCGATTCCACAAAAAGTTACATTAGAAATCATTCATTTGGTGCACTAATTTCACGGAGCAGTGTATATACCTTCTACACGTGTAGGGCTTTTGTATTATAGACGTTTCAACATCAAAATAATTATCTTCTCCAGATATTCCCTCCATCTCATCACTTCCTATATCCTCTGAGCCCTTAGAGGTGGTTTGAGAGGGTTAACAGGCAGTTTTTATCGTCTGGAGAGGGATTCGTTTGTGCTCACCTCAAATTTATGAGTTTATCGTGGAACTGTGGAGCTGCGAATATCTCAAACGGATACTCGGATTGTTTTGGTTAGCTTCTGTGTTCACAGAGGGAGTGTTGGTTAATGGTTTATTCTGCATCCACAAGTGACATATGATGCATTCGGTCTGAGGAAAAAAGTGCAAGAATTCATCTGTCATCATCCTTTGAACAAGATAATTGAGCGCCATTGGTTTTTTTCGTCTGTCCAGGTGTGTATTCACATCACTGACACTTATGGTTGTCATTCGATATTGGGAATTTCTGGAAATGTTGTAATTGTAACGACAATGAAGACATTGATTGGGTTGTGGGTTCGTTTTTGAGACCTCTATATTTTTTAAGTGATGAAGATCACAAGAAAATGATAAAATTCGAATTAGGTACGAGTTTTTATAATGGCAATAAATATCTGGCTAAGTTTCAGGGTTATCTGTAGGTCATTTCCAAATCTAAATATTAAATATACCGTGATATAAAATCAAGAATGATCTCAGATTATGAGAACAACTATTAATGATTGTAAGGTGTCTTTTATATATTAGGGCTCAGTAGCAACCTTTTTTCTAATATAAGGATTGAGGATAATTTGGGAATATCGGGTGTGGTAGTCAAGCTCTATAAGATCTATCTCATTTATTGTATCACCCGATATCTCTGAGTTATCAATTTCATGTAGTCGATATCGATAAGTTGATAAGGATCCAGGATTCTCGGCTTAGCTTGATGTTCAAGCCACTTGGCTCAAGCTCAAGTTTTTTCAATGTCAAGTATTTATTTATTGAGTACTTGACTTGAATTCCTCGCCAGCGCTAGCCGAAGCAAAACCAGTTTTGGACACGAAACTTGGAAAAGTGATGAATTAGCCTCTTTGAAGCCATCCCAGATATTGGTGTTCATTAGAACTCTGGAACTGGAAGGCGAGCTGTAAATCACGTTATGGAGAGAATAGCTTTGATGGGACGCACAATGAAATGAAACCTCCCTAATCAAATCTTAATCTCAATCTTAAGTAATTGAAAAACTACTACTTGACTTGAACTTGAGTTGAAGTTGAAGCTCAAACCCAAGCTACTTGAGCTTGAGCCAAAAGCTTGAATATCAAGCCAAGCCGTGAATCTCTAATAAGGGTTCATGTTAGAGACAGTAAATTCAAAGACCTTAGATCTAATGCTACTTGATTTGATGTTGTCAATTTCATTCAAGTACGAACATTGCAGCTCTGAGCCTCACCTAAAAGTTTTGAAAAAAATATACCCACAAAAACGAAAATAGATTGTCTCATTTTGTCAGATGTTTTTCATTCGACTCGCTGTAAAATGAGGAGTGGAAAATCTGAAGAATTAAAGAATTTTCCGCCTGGAATAATTTCGAAGGTGTGGGAAATGACTCGAAGTATATTTTCAACGGAATTCGGCAAGAAATATTTTCGTTCGAGGAAAATTCTCATTGCGATTATCCTCGCAAGGTAGTAGACTCAGGAATTCTCGTGAAATGAAACCATTTCAGATTTTCCGATCTGGGGCTGCTATGGAACATAGTTCAGATGGAATAATAAAAGATCAGCCTGATTCTTTGGACGGCTCATAAAACGTCGAAAGTTTCATTTTGTAGGGAAGAATAAATCTCCTATTGATTTCGGAATCAATTTTGCTATCTAGTGGCTACGCCCGATAATATCATCGGATTTTTCCCTTTCATGTCTAAAATATAAGGGAAATTAAAGTTTACACACAAAGAGATCGCCATCCGAGACATATATCTCTCTTTTGTTATGACTCGACCTGTGTTCGGCAGCCAAGAATTCAAACTATGTGCTAAGGTAACTCTCATCAATCTAAAACGCCAATGATTATTCCTTGTCATGCGAAATAGATAATGTCATAAAGAGGAATCAGCCATTAGCCTAGAGGGAGTATTTAATGAAATTAGGGCTGCATTGACGGATTCTGTTCATTTTCGCCTACATGATGAGGCATGCGAGTTTCGAGAGATTTCATTAGAAGCCGTTCTAGTCGTTACTGAATGAACCTTTCTATCTTACAGTTATAGGCATGAATGCTGCTGTCTCCTCGAATGTTGCATAAGGGTTATATTTTTGTTCGTGTTAGGAGGCTTCAGTCAAACGATATTATCGTATCTTCCTGTTAATTGTTTTAATCCCTTGCCTGTTTTATATAGGATCTGAACGTGTCACATGGAGATATGAACAATGAAGAATCTTAGTTTGCTCACTCTCTTCTGGAATCAATTTAATTTGTAGGATTTCACATATGACTACTTATGCATTTCGTCCCTGGGCACACACACCGGACTCATCAGTGTGACTTTGGTATATTTGTGTGTGCCGTGTCACAGACGCTTTTATTATCGGGAGCCGCCGGGACTCGAACCCGGCACCTTGTCGCATCTCGGTGAGTGAGTCTACACTCTTAACCTTTAGGCCACCGAGTGCTGTGTTTATTGTTGCTATGTGGAGCTTTATGAGAAGCCACCACATGACTCCCTTCCCAGTGACGGAGGAACGATGCGTGTTACGAGGTCATCGGTGCAGCCGGGTGATTGCCGCCTATTCAGAGCTGCACCTCGCGGCATCGTGCGGACGGTGAATGCCGCCTATTCAGGTCCGCTATACCGCGGCAGACCAAGGAGTAAGTATTGCACGTCATGGAAATTGGCGTCTAGAGTTTCGTTGGGAATTGCAGATATATGGGAGCTACGCATCAACCTTCTGCTTTCCAGGACACATCATTAAGACGGCCATTCCCATCACGTCGGGGTCACCAATGTAGGATTTCACATATTCCTACTTATGCGTTTCGTCCCTGGCACACACACCGGACTCATCAGTGTGACTTTGGTATATTTGTGTGTGCCGTGTCACATACGCTTGGGGAATTTATTATTATCGGCAGCCGCCGGGACTCGAACCTGGCACCTTATCGCATCTCGGTGAGTGAGTCTACACTCTTAACCTCTAGGCCATCGAGTGCTGTGTTTATTGTTGCTATGTGGAGCTTTATGAGAAGCCGCCACAAATTCATTCGAATTCCCGAATTGAGACGATGGATTTGCTTCACCAGAAATATTTTTGGTAGTAAAAACATATCAAGTATAGTAACAAATGACTACCTCGGTAGCGCAATGGATTAACAGTCGACTGTGGTGCCGAAGGTACCTGGTTCGAATCCTGGTTAGGTCATGGATGTTGTGTATGTCTGGTGGTGGTTAATGAATTTAATAGAGTTTAAAATATAAATTTGGACGATGTCTGGATAGTGATTCACTAGAGTCAAAATATTAAGAATAAAAAAAAGTATTGTTACATATTGTTCATTAAGATGTGTAGCATCATTTTCAGATGTTAAATTGACATAAACTGATAATAGGTAATAGGTCTCTTTCGCTGAGCAATATCTAAAACTCATTCTATTATTTGCATTGTTGAATGCATTCTGATATTGAAGGTACTCAATTTTAGACTTATTGAGACGTGTCATAGATTAATCAATTAATCTATGGACCTTATAGTTATATGCTGACATTTTTGATGGATAGGGTGATCCATAAAGAACTAACAAGTTTTGCGAATGGTTTGTGATTTATGGAATGAACTGCTATACTTAATATTCTCATGATCGTTGAATCGAAAAAGTTGATGGTATCGATATATACTAACTGACAAAGAAACTGCAACTCACAGAAGGAGCTGCTTAAATTTTAATTTTTTTTTTGGTAAAACATAGATAGTATAGCAAGGAGTAAATGAGTGAATATTCGAAGAAAGAAATGAAGGCTCACAATTTTTTTTAATGAATTTTTCAACAATGTGTTTGTCCACCGCGATTATCTCTACACTCCCCAACACGTCTCGGCATTGATGCAATAAGATGGTCTATTTTTTCTTGAGGGTTACTATCCCAAGCTACTTGTACTTCATGCCCCCGAGGCGCCAAAGTCCGTGATAGCTGGGGTAAATTTCCAAGCCTTCAACCCATGATGTCCCAAACATGCTCTATGGGCGAAAGATCGAGGAATCTGGGCGGCCATAGCAAAAGATTCACATGGGTATTTTCGGAAAAGTTTTAACTAACTCGGGCAACATGGGGTCAGGCATTCTCTTGCTGGAATATTGGATTCTCGAACCGGTTGAGTTAAGGAAGAATATACGAGTGTGACTCCACTTTTTCTTGAAGGTAACGCATCGCTGCCATGTTACCTCGAATAAAGACTAAAGGTGACCTACTGCATGTGCAATAGCACCCCAAACCATAACGCCTTCTATCCGGTGTACATGACGCTCAACATCATAGCATACTGAGGTTCAAGTCTTTCTCCCCGACGTCGTCTTACCCTTCTTCGGCCATCATGTGCACCCAAGGAGAATCGCGATTCATCAGAAAAGACGACCTGATACCGTTCCACATTCCAATGTTGACGTCCTCTGCACCACTGGTAATCGTTGCCTGCGATTCTGAACCGTCAGAGGTAACACAAGATGGGGTCGATAATGCTGCAGTCCAAAAGACCTTATCCGGCTGTAAACCGTTCGAACAGTTACAGGATGGCCTTGTTCTCCTAACCACTCATCAGCCAAAGATCGAGTTGTCGCAAATTGGTCTATAATGGTCATTGGTCTAAGACGTCGATCTTAAACTTCATTTGTGCCCCTTCGACGTCCGGTGCCTACTCTTCTTCAATTTTGGGCATAATTAAACCACGCTTTACAACATCTCATCACAGTAGTTGGATTTCTGTTCGTACGGTTAGCGATTTCTCTAAATGACAACCCCGCCTCCCGTAGACCAATAATTCAATCTCTTTCAAATTCACTTAGCTGGCGATAAATTCCGCGTACAAGTGCTCTAGGCATTTTAACAACAAGTAAACATCGACTTTGGATCTCCTTCAACAGTTGAAATTAAAAAAAACTTTCAAGAAACGACTACAATATTTAAGTAACAAAAATTGTTTTCGTGAAAAAACCTTCACCTATACTCCCTGCTATACTATCTATGTTTCACCAAAAAAATTCAAAATTCAAACAGCTCCTTCTGGGAGTTGCAGTTTCTTTTTCAGTTAGTATATCTCAACAAGCAAAAAGTTGAGTACACTCGTGTTTTGTCTAGTCTTAGGTACCAAATCAACTTCAGCTATAAAAGAAAGTTGTTCACAGATTATGCAGTAATTGCTTCGATCTGTTAACCTTCAAATCTTCCAGCTAATGAGCGAAAGAAAAAACGTGGAACCCTTAATATGAGTGTCTCGCATTGGTAGCAGGTGTTCACAATCTTCGCTTAATAGCCGCCAAATTAGATTAAACCTGTTGAACCGAAACCGAATGAAAATTTCAAGATTCTATCAGTTTATTTCCGCCCATCGATTAGTCGAAGCGTTTTCGACTCAGTTCCTTTCTGCAGTCCGACATTTCCAACCCGAGACGTTTAACTTCCTTTAAGGGCGTTTCAGCTGAACGGATGGTAAGTGTATTGCTTTCTCGTCGATTCGTTCGATGGTTTCAGACAATTTCTCTCGTAACATATCGGCACAATGGCGGAAGGATTCGGCATTCTTCGAATTTTTGCCGACTTTTGAACAGCTCAATCAGTGCTGCCACCGTTACGTCGTAATGTTCGGTGGCATCCTGACCGCTTTACGGTTCTTTAATTAGTTTTTATCGAGTGTGGAGAAGCTGAGTCAAACAGAGCAATAACATGTGGTTCTTCCGTTTGTCGAAAGACATTACAAGTTGCAACGGTTTTGTACGGTTCAATTCATGTTACGTTACTGGAATTTTCAAAGATCAATTTGTCAATTGATCGTATGCTATTGGTCTCCGATGAAGAGCCAACGGATGCGCGTATCTGGAGATAGAAACAGAGAGAATTTTCTGAAAAATTTCCAATAATTATCGATACGTACCTTGTTTTAGCCATTACTTGTTTGATTTGGGATTTAGAATTTAATTTTTCCGCGAGAATTGTCTCGGGATTCTTGCACCTCTGGGATTGGAACAACAGAAACCTCCCTTGGGATTGAAAAATATCAAGAAGTACTTCCTTAAGATATAGAAGTTGGAATAGTACGTACGTTTAACCACTATAGTTCCTGAAACTGAGAGAATACCTGCGTAATACCTGGCGTTATTACATCAGCTTTGCTGAATGGGAATTGGAGTACTATAGCTTCCTGTTAAAATCTACTTTTTAGAAGGCTGAGAATTATCAACAGAAGGGGTTCCATCCTAATAGCACAGTAATTCATAAGAAACTGATTTAAGTTGAGTTTTCATTTCAATATTATTTGTTTAGCGTGAAAAGGATCGATCTTTGTATATTTTGATTTAATTAAATTTGCAAAAATCTGGGTAGGAGTTTTGTTGCCAAATAAGTCAAACCACCACTAGAAATCAGTCTTTAGAGTCCTATGGGCAATTGTAACGTTACAAAGTTGCTTCAATTCATTTCTAGGAGTGGGGATTGAACGAGATATATTTTCATACATGCTAAGGGTTTTCTGTTTCTCCAGTGATTTTATCATAATTGGACGACTTGGGAAAACTCCTAGATCGGAACTTGGACAAAGTTTAACGAGTCCCATAAGGATTGTCACTTCTCTGACACTCTTAAAAACTCCAAATTTCACATAACGCTCGACTATGTCTAGAACAACGAACATCTCTATTATCCAGTCCACAATATCCCTAGAGTTTCAAGCACAAATGATGGTTGTTCCTATAAGAATCTTACACACGTCAAAATGAATGAATGCCTGTCCGTTTGTCCTCTATTCTTCACAACACCATTTATTTAATCTCCTTGAAACTTTTGGAGGTTGTAGAGTAGGTAAACTGTAAGAGGCCAATTGAAAAGTTCCCGGTCTACCAAAGTAAAACATATTTTTTTTGGAAAATTCGATTTTATTATTCAACATAGTCGCCTTCGAAGGCGATACAGCAATTATAGCGATCTTCCAACTTTTCGATATCATTTTTGTAGTACGATTTGTCTTCGTTTCAAAATAGGCCTCAATTTTGGCGATTACTTCTTCATTGGTGCCAAATTTCTTTCCAGCGAGCATTTTTTTGAGGTCTTAGAGGAAAAAGTCGCTTGGGGGCCAGATCTGGCGAATACGGTGGATGCAGAAGCAATTCGAAGCCTAATTCATGCGATTCTGCCATTGTTTTCATTAATTTTAGACACTCCGCATTGATTGATGAAACAGCATTTTTTTTCTTCAAATGGGGCCGTTTTTAACGATTCCATCCTTTAATCGATCCAATAACGCCATATAATAATCGCTGTTGATGATCTGGCCTTTTTGGAGGCAATAAATGAATATTATACCTTGCGCCTCCTAGAATACTGATGCCATAACCTTGACAGCTGACAGTTGTGTTTTTCTTCGCTTTGGAATCGGTTCATCGTATGCAGTCCACTCAGCTGACTGTTAATTGGAGTCCGGAGTGAAATGATGGAGCCATGTTTCATCCATTGTCACATATCGATGCAAAAATTCCGGTTTATTGCACTTAAACACTTTCAAACACTGCTCAGAATCATCAACACGTTGTTTCTATACGGTGAGCTTGCGTGGCACTCATTTTGCACTCAGCTTTCTCATGTACAAATATTCGTGAATGATATAATGTACACGTTCAGATGATATCTTCACAATGTCTGCTATCGCGATCAACTTCACTTTTAGGTCATTCAAATTTATTTTGTGAACTTTTTTGATTTTTTCATCGGTGACAGCCTCTTTTGGGCGTCCACTGCGTTCGCCGTCTTCGGTGCTAATTTCATCACGTTAAGACTTAGCATTCCAATCAATGATGGTGGATTTTCCTGGTGCGGACCCCGAATACTCTTCATCAAACCTCAACAGTATTATTTTTCCTTCAAAAAGCAATATTTTATCAGCACACGAAATTCTTCTTTTCCATCTTTTTTCAAAGTACAAAAGTAGCTACACTTTCAACGCAATATCTCACAAACTAATGGTCGGACTGCTGTCAAATTTTGACAAGTATCGTTTGAAGGTTGGTGGTAACTAAAAATACTCGTACCGCCATCTGTGAATCAGGCCGAGGACTTTTCAATTGGCCTAACAGATAAGGTTTTGGATACACTAATATAGTACATAGAATGATAACTTTTTGAATATTCAGTTGAAGAATTTTGAAATAAGCACATTTGCTATTTTGTAAGTTGCTATTTTCTATCGAATTAGTTCAAAAACAAGTTTTGATAAAAATTAGTTGTCAGTATCAGACAATCAAAAATTGCGCATAGTGTACCTTTAAACAGTTGAAAGAAATTCTGAAATTGTTTCAGAAGTTCTTTAGCCTATTCACAACAAACATTCAAACAAAAGTAACTGCTTTATAATATTAGTATAGATGTTCCAAATGACCTGATATTCTCGTTAATTTCATTCAATTACATTATTAGACAAATTTATAATGCAATTCTTTCTTATTATGAGTCTGTTCACTATCAAACCGCTACTCCACCGAACTTTAAATTAAGGGAGCAGCCAAATCCGTGTCTATACCGGATGATATCAGCTTAATTAATTTTTTTCATAATAACTGAACCCGAAAGTCTACAAAACCACGAGACCAACATGGAATTGTGGATTTCTCAATTCCTAACAACTTTCCTCCAACTTTCTAATTAACCGAAATTTTAAACTGATATTCATCTACCCACGTGAAAATTGGCTTTTGGATCAGTTTAATTCCAGAACACAAACGTTTTGCAAATGTTCGAAATGACTGAGTTTCGCGAACTTCAAAGCTCATATAAAAAATGTATGAATGCGGAAACGAATATATGCGTGGAATTATTCAGTTTTTCAAATACCTCCGATCGAACTGTTGAATATTTCATTGGAATATTTCCTCTATTAGCAGGTGGAATTACAGTATAGAATTTTCAATGCTATCAAGTTAACTCATTGGTGACCGAAATGACCGTCAAATATTTATTACACTCATTTTACACCCGCTTTTGATGTAGATTGTAGATGAAACCAATTCCTCATTGATATTTAATACGAGTTGTTTTAATTCCCACTATTTTATATATACACTGTGACTGTGTCCGTAAAGTATGGAACAAATTCATTACTACATTAACTACATGGTGTTACATTCAAACCCAAGCGCAAAAAATCATGAGGATATTCCGGCCATGCTTCAACCTCGACGGCCAAACCGAATATTCACGGTTCCAAGGTCATGCTCAATATTTGTAGGGACCAGCTCGGCGTAGTGTATTATTAGTTGTTAAAATCAACTGAAACAATCACAGGCGATCGTAATCAAACGCAATTAATGCGTTTGGGTCGGGCATTGAGAGACAAACTCCCGAAGTACAACGAAAAATATGATAAAGTGATTTTACAGCATGACAATGCTCGACCCCATGTTGCGAAAGTGGTCAGAACATACTTGTAAACGTTGGAATGGGTAGTCCTACCCCACCTGCCTTATTCTACAGACTTCGCTTCCTCGGTCTATAACATTTTTCGTTCTGCAAACGACCTGGCTGGCCAGCATTTCTTGTCTTATGAAGAAGTAAAAAATAGGATCGATTCGTGTATCGCTTCAAAAGGAGAGCATTTTTTTGAACGCGGGATTCGAACGTTGCCCGGAAGATGGGAGAAAGTAGTGGCTAGCGAAGGACTATACTTTGAATCATAAATGTATAACCAGCTTTCTACAACAAAGCCATGAATTTCGGAAAAAAAAACAACGGAAGAAAAGTTGTAAGCCTAACTAATTTTTTTCATCCATCCAAACAATTCAGGATTTGATTATGAAAAATTTATCGTTTCCATTTACTTCATTTCCTAATGAAAACTTGCGGTGAACAACAGAATCAGTGGTAATAAATTCAGCAGGCAATTTAATTGAGTACATCCATGCCGAGCTATCATTACCATTATCAATGGCTCTAATCATTGCATGGTGGGTACAATTCAATAATAACCACATCTGGAGTAGGACCAAATAAAGCAATAACAGCTAAGGGAGTATTAGAAACCCATAATAATCTGCAATATCGTGCGGCACTGTAATATAATACCTCTGGTGAAAAAGGCACTTTTCCCAATTTCGTCAGATCCTTACCTAATGGTAACGTAGCACGACCACATCAAAACTTAAATATAAACAAAATAACGACGTTTGAACGAACGATTTCGTAGCATTATTATAAATTAAGCAAATTACCTTCTGGTTCCCCATATTTTCCCCTGTATTTCATGTCGAATATCTATTCGTAACTTTTCAGCTAATGGACCGTTTGTTCTTCAACTAGGCTATTTGAGGTTATTTAGTAGAATTTATTTATTTAACGACGTTGAAGACCTGGTCCGGGGGCTCCTGGGAAAACATTCATTAGCATGAACAATTTTATAGGCTTTTTAATATATCGTTATTAAAGCCAGAGAAGTTTGGCAGGAAGCAGACTTCAGATTCAGAGAAGCTGTCGTGGGATCTGAGTAGCTCTTAGCAGAGCGGAGACAAAGTTTACGAACGTACGAGCCCAGGAGACGCAAAATACGCTTCTTGAACGATATATTGGACCCATGTTGTAACTGCTGACTGAGTTATGTCCATCGGTGTTATAATTGAAGTTCCGGTTCATTATTTCCAATGAAGAAGCCTTCGCTTCATTTCGATGGCAAAAGTTTAGTCTCCATCGAACACAGCATTTTCCACACAATCGTTTATCATCTTGTTTTATCATGATACTTTTAACATTCTCATCTGATTAATTGATTCTGATGAATTTATCTTTCATAACATAAGTGATTAACACTTATTCTGAATGGGGAGTAATTGATGAATATACACTGTGACCTTAAAGTATGGAACGAATTCATTTTTAGCTGAACAGATCATTTTAAGAAATAATCCTGAAACACGTCGATTTTCGATTTCAATTTACTGTACTTTAAAAAGATAATCTACAGGGTGAATAACTTTCGAGTAATGACGTCACCATCATTTTTTTAGGAACACCTCCATTTCGTCTCAATTTTCCGATTACTCTAGCTGAGCTGATTCCGAAAATGTATCACATGCTGATTCTAATTGGTACAGGGTGGACAAAAATACAATAGTTTTGTGTGTGCTTATAAAGTAACGCGTAACATTCTTTATTAGTTACATTAACAACATTATCAAAAATACTTATTGTCTATCAGCAATTGGTTCGAATATAACACTCTGTAGTTTGTTACATTCATTACATGTTTTTAAATTGATAAGAAATAATTTCGATCATATTCTGTCTGCTAGACCAAAAGTACCAAACATGTTTGGAAACAGCTCATTTTTATCTATTCAAAAGTGTAACAAACTACAGAGTGTTACATTTAAACCAATTGCCGCTAGACAATAAGTATTTTTGATAATATTGTTGATTTAACTAATAATGAATGTTACGCGTTACTTTATGAAACGGTTGTTTAACTTCCTCAACTTTTGTGGAGCATTATATATTATAGCTGAATACAGAGAAATTCTTTCACTGTATTCTTAAATTATTTTCAATCTAGAACCTGAAGACTACAAATATAAGGATAAATTAAATATGCATTCTTTTAAATTACCGATAATGAATTGTTTGTGATTTCCAGAAAATTACTAGATATTGAAATTTGGGTAGCAAACGAAGATTACAAATCGTTCATTCAATGTTTCATACTGCGAATTCGTAAATGCAGTTGATCGAAAATCAATTCATATAACAAAATTTGGTATGCTGCAGCATTAATCCTCTTAGCTTAAAACCCCCAAATATGAAATTTAAAATAAAAATATCGCTTCGATTCAATTCCAGAGAATGATGCATAAATCTTCTCTTACTAATGGCCTTCTATTCAGTATTCAAGCACCATACTCAATCATACCAGGTTTGATATGCTGTAACAACTAATTCACAATTCGAAAACATCTACAGCATCTGATATAAGCGAGACTTTGGATCCTATTTCCTTGCCGATTGAGCAGGATTTTCTCTAGTTCCACAGCCCACTCGGCAGAACATCAAATCTACATAGTCAATAGAAGCGAATGGTTCAATCCGTTGGCCAAGTCAAAGGGTTGCTTAAATGAATGGAGCAATACAGTTGAAATGGATGGAGAGTCCAATCATAAGGATTATTACTGCATTTCTTGAGTCTGAAGGTGTAGGAAGGTGTAGATCTATACATTAAACCCCAAACGCTTCATTCTGAACAATTGAGCAGTTGGAACAGGCCATTGTTGCTTGACCAATCCTTCGAATACTCGACGCAGATAAGACAACCTTTTGTTCACAGCTGAGCATCTATCTCGTTGATTTCGGATAGTTCAAAATGCTTATTCGAAACAGAAAAGAAGGGCTGAATAAGTAATTGTAATGATACTAATGATATTAGATGTAGTAAAAATGAATCCATTTTCCAATAAATAGCTTTAGTTATCTGTATCTCGTGCTGTCTAAGTCCCATCGAATTCCACTAGATGACGTTAGAAGAATTACATTTCGTACTACAAAAACTTCTCTGACATTTTTGTGATAAGTTTATTCAGTTTAGTTGAAGAGAAAATACGCTCTATTTCATAGAATCAAAAAATTGATTATGGAAATGAAAAAGTCCAGAAACCAATAAATAACTTTCCGATGAAGAAAATTGCCGACTGTGAAGATGAATTACTGAAATGATCTATCGATAGTCTACTAAAAAATTTACCCAATGAGAAGAATAGTAGGACACCACCAATTTAAAAGGGATTATTTTTTTCCTATAGATGTTCTTGAGCGAACTTCCACGAACAAAACGTCATAGCAATTTAAAACTGATTACACCAATCAAAAATATTAATCATTTCTTTTAAAATAATGGGTAAACAACCAAGCGTTCTGATCTTCGAAGTAATCAACTTCAAACATTAATAATTTCATAATTGCAAATGGAATGTTGGAATACACCATTAATATTTTATTCAATGTTTATTGATCATTTTTTCCAGAGCTTAGTTAATGATATTTAGTGTTGTTATCGTGAATTACAAATACTGGGGTTTCGTTTCGATTGTTTATTCAACCCCAGGTCTTTTCTTTCCATTTTTCAGAGAATAATTATGAGAATTCCAGAAGTATAATAAAAAAAGTCCGGACATAAACAGGAGGAAGTCATGAACGAAAAGACCTAGAAACTGGAAATTTTAAATCAGATCGAAACATATCTCCCATAGCACGTATAGTTCTATAAAAAATACAAGGCTGTAATATCAACTCGATTTGAATACGATCCTCGATTTCGTATTGAAATATGCAGATTTGAATAAACGCCAGTGCCTATAGCCAATCAACGAAATAATTCGGGACTAATATGAAAGCTTTCACAAAAGGAACACATGATTTTTTGCATATACACCTAATTGGTTTATTTTACAACCAATATCATGATGTCAATCAAAGAATTTCTATTTTTAGTCGAATCAATTCGTGAACTATTTGAAAATATATATGTTCACATTTCATGGTTTGGTTGGTAGATGACCTGTTGGAAAATATTTCAAAGGAAATTTATTTGCTCGTGGGGAATTATAGGAAAGGGTCATGTTTTTTACGAATTTTAGAATTTTCCCAGAAAAAATGCAACTTGTTAACCCACGAAAATATTTGGCTGGAGGTTTTTATGTGGGCCACCCTGTACTGACGTATAGATTGAGATTTCAATAATAATAATAATAACATTAGATCCATTCACATATTTGAGATGACAAGATGATGACATGTGTCATTCATTACATTTCTATAGAAAATAAATTTCAGAGATGGTATTCATAGTGAAGCACAATCATAAATTCTTCATGACCATATGCCTCTATGATCATTAGTATTTCTATAATTATTATCTTTTTGTGGAAATTCTGGTTAGTTTTAAACTTGAAATCTGTGTAGCTGTTTAGGGAATGAAAAGTTTACCGTATTGTGAAGCCATAATGGTAATAACTCCCTGTTTGTTGTTGAAAGTGTACATACTTCTTCAACCGCATCCGAATCATTTTTATAGATCATAAAAAGAGTGGACCTAATATGGACCCCTGAGGTACTCCCAGAAGTTGATTTCTATAAGCTAAATGACCCTGTTGGTCATTACATTCCAGAATCACCTATTAAACTATTCAAGAGCTACTCCTCTTACGCTGTATCTTTCAAGCTCAAATAGAAGGATAACATGGTTCACCGTTTCAAATGCTCGATAAGTCAAGCATGAGTACAACTACTAAATCTCTGTCTTCCACTCAAGAAGAGTGTTAACTGGAACAATGCAAATCTTGTAAGTATCCCTCTTCGATAGGTATGTTGATTGTTGCATTGGCAGACACAAAAAATCTATCAGACGGTTACACACTAGCCTCTCGAAGATCTTTGAAAAAGAAGTCAGGAGATAGATAGGTCTATAATTTCCTATATCTGAACGATCACTTTCTTTATAGGCATATTTGAATTTCTCTGGGCATGCTCCAGAGAATTATTCATTGTGTGTAGCAGAGGTCCGAAAAGTATGTCGATAATCAACCTTAATTTATTAAATCCAACAAAAAAACAAAACGAAAATGAATGCACTGAACAGGTGGACTTTTCTAGTAAATGTAGATTTCCAACGAAATTTTAAATGAGAGATAATATGGTATTAAAGACAGAAATCTGTCATCAATTCGACAAGCGAGCATTTAATTAGCGTGTATATCACAAATTCGAAAATTTCCTTAGGAACATGGTTTCTGAGGGTTAAATCCTACAGTTCAGGCAGATCTATAATTCTGGGTATCTAAATTAGATATGAGGGTTCGAATGCTAATAACTAGTTATCCCCGAGATTATAAATTATGAATGATAATTGGACTTCAACTGAAATGTCTCAAAATGGCTTTGACGGGATGCCTGAATGATATATTATGCACTCACCAAAGTCCCAAAACTAATTGGTTATCCAGACGCATAAGACAAAAAGAAATCTCGGATGATTTTCTCGTTTCAAAATGTTATCAAACTAAAGGGTGTTTTGTTTAGAGCTATAGAACTTTAAATTGCAACAAAACAACGATGGATTATTAGATTGACATGAATTTCATTTATCCGCAAGATAATCTTGTAGCATTACATTTTAAATATGATTTCTGGCAAATGACCGCCATGGCTGGCTCGGATGTAGTCCAATCTGGACGTACAATTTTAGATGACTTTTTCCAACATTTGTGGCCGTATATCGGCAATAACACGGCGAATGTTGTCTTCCAAATGGTCAAGGGTTTGTGGCTTATCCGCATAGACCAATGAATTCACATAGCCCCACAGAAAGTAGTCTAGCGGTGTTAAATCACAAGATCTTGTAGGCCAATTCACAGGTCCAAAACGTAAAATTAGGCGGGCACTAAACGTGTCTTTCAATTAATCGATTGTGGCACGAGCTGTGTGACATGTTGCGTCGTCTTGTTGGAACCACAGCTCCTGGACATCATGGTTGTTCAATACAGGAATGAAAAAGTTAGTAATCATGGCTCTATACCGATCACCATTGACTGTAACGTTCTGGCCATCATCGTTCTTGAAGAAGTACGGACCAATGATTCCACCAGCCCATGAAGCGCACCAAACAGTCAGTTTTTCTGGATGTAACGGTGTTTCGACATACACTTGAGGATAAGCTTCACTCCAAATGCGGCAGTTTTGTTTGTTGACATAGCCATTCAACCAGAAGTGCACTTCATCGCTAAACAAAATAAAATGGACGTAGTGCGCGATAGGTATTCCGCACAGAACCAATATTTCAGAAATGAAATTGCACTATTTGCAAGCGTTGTTCAGGCGTGAGTCTATTCTTGATGAATTGCCAAACCACACTGAGAATAAATCACTTGACAGCTGTAAAATCGGTCGCCATCTTCAACAGTAATTCCAACTTAAAGTTATATACCTCTAAAAAAAACATCCCATACAATAACTAAATACCTATACACTCCAAACAATAACATAGAAAGAATTCTTTACATATATGATTTTTTCCTGCTAGATTGAAAGTATTCACAGTTCCGTGATCTTCAAGGGCACAATAGGCATGTGAATGGAAAAATACGTACAAGCTCCCGAAGCAAAGTGCTTTTCATGAAAAACTGGGTGTATTATAATCTTACTTCAATTGAATTCTTAAACATTTTTTTAACGCATTTTTTCTAAAGACTATGGTATGAAACTAGAAAGTGGGGTAGAAAAAAAGGATTGATAAGAGAATGTGTTGTTTCAAATGATCAATTTCCGGTACCTTCCCTGGACTATATCTAAAAAATAATAATAATAATGATAATATCCCTGGTGAAATTGACAGTGACCTTCATTTAAATTCAAAATATTCTGGTTATGAAATGATTAAACGACAATATACGTTACATTCGTCATAGGGAGTTTTCAGAAAATAACAAATCCCAAGTATTCGATTCAACATAACATCGAACCTATTTATGTCGAACATAAATTGATTTCTGTAATAATCTGATTTATGTAAACCAAACGATATTTATGGCTGCATACAATGCAACCAATTATAATTTTTTCTATCATTGATTGTTTGTTTTTATTCATGGTTTCTAATCAAATAATACGAAAGACATTACAGGAATCGATTAGGAATGCATTACCTGATTAAATTTGTTCGTTCAAGAATTCTTCCATCATCAATAAAAATCATGCATGAAAAAGTGAGAGTAAATTGCTTTTACCATCGTGTTTGTATGGGCATAACGTGTGGATAACTGCTAAACCGCATGGTAAAATGGATGGAAATTACCGGTAGTTGTTGGCCAGTGTTGCTGGCTACTCCTAAGGCTACGTCACAGTCAATAGATCAGATAAAGCCTACTTGACAAAATAATAGTTTAAGCCTGGTCTATAATTTAGAACTCTCACCACCGTTATGAGATGTTATTAGTTGGCAATTACTTTATTAACCTGTATGTTTCGCTGAATTTCTCGTTATATCCAGACTTTATTACCCTGCTACCCTTAATCTCCTTATATATCAGCGTTGCCGATAATAAAACAGTGTTTTCACACACAAAATACGATTTTAACGCTCGTTCCACTTTCCTGATGAAACCCTGTTGAGGCAATTTTCGAACTACCATAATTTTCTACGGATCATGTCAATCATAACACTTGACATCGCGGATGAAGAGGAAGCAGATATGTTCACTTTATCATCCATTTGTATCCTTTCCGCTGTTTTCCATACGCATCAGTCGAGTATCCGGAAAAAAAAAACCGATGCAAATTTCACACACACAGTTTTATTGTTTCCTCTCTCCCACAGAAAATACGATTATTCCGAAAAAATAACCCCGATATTGGTATTATCTCACGGATTTTGAACTCGCGTGAGGATTTTTTACGTAAATATGAAGTGTGACAAATATCAATGCAGAACTTAAAAAATTATAAAAAATATTACTAAATACATTTTTTTACATTACATTTTTAACCAATTTTTTTGTCCATCTGT
The DNA here is from genome assembly GCF_914767665.1 of Harmonia axyridis. Classification (NCBI taxonomy): domain Eukaryota; kingdom Metazoa; phylum Arthropoda; class Insecta; order Coleoptera; family Coccinellidae; genus Harmonia; species Harmonia axyridis. The sequence continues at coordinate 9,545,105 of NC_059508.1, forward strand.
CGGTTTGTGTAGTGTCTTCACATCTTTAGATTAGATTAGATTCACCGCGACCTCTTGGTCTGTTCTTACCGTTAGTAGTCGTAGCTTACAACTCGTCCACCAATTCTAATGAACTACAGTATCTGGGATGGCTACAAGGAAGTTACTTCCTCACTTCTACAAGCCAGTCTTGTCCAAAGCATTTTTGCGTTGGCTAGCGATGGCGAGACATTCCATCTACAGTTGGTTCCGAGATTCTTCCCCCTCCAGACTGAATCTGCTTTCGTTGTTTTCTGCTAGACTCATTCTCATAAGGTGACGAATTGAGTGAGGAGGTGTAGCATATTTTTACTAAGATCCAGATACTTCTTGGATCTCATAGAGTCAAAGTTTCGAATAATCGTTTTGGAGTGATTCAAACCAGGAAGATTCCGCCAGAGTATTTCTCTTTCGGTTTCTTCCTTCTCACGAAACTCTTTCTCTTAGGTACATTTGTATATGCCACAAAAAAGTTCTGAGCCGATGAAAGGAGTATGTGCTGCTTTTCTGGCGAGTGTGTTGGCCTCTTCATTTTCTCTAATTCCTGAGTGTCCAGGAACCCAGATTGACAAGACCTTATTATTCTTGCCTATTTCATTTAGTTTCCTTCGACACTCCAATACCATCTTAGTATCGATGATATGGGAGCTCAGATGCTTCTATTGCAGCCTGACTATCAGAATGTATCGCTATATCTAATTTCTGATTGTTTTTTGTTAGGTTAATTTCTACACATCTTTCTTTTGCAAGTAACCCTGCCTGAAAGACACTTAGACAGCGGTCTAGCTATATTGAGCATTTGGTACCAGTCCCGAATACTCCAGCGTGGTTTTGGAACTATCTGTGTACTATTTGATGGTAGTCTTTTTAAGAACTTTTTGAGGACTTCTTTTCCTAATCTTCATTTCTACTTAGTATCGTTATTTTTCCTTGGCGAACAATATTGCTGGTGAAAAATTCGCTTCAACGAAAATCGACTGTCTCATTTTTTTGGATTTCTTTCTACTACGCCATATATTTATGTTAGCTCTGCCATGACATCACAGATGACAAATTTGAGATGACAACTGTCTCCAATTTGAAAACGCACACAGTAATGGGAATCATAAATTTATCTTCAAATATAGAATGAAACGTTTGGAAGATATTGTTTCGACAATCTGGCTACGACATTTTTCTTCGATCGTGAAAAAAGAATATAAATATAATTTTGATCTGACGGAGACAGTAGGAGTAAAAATTACCATTTTTTGCGTTGGCTAGCGATAGCGAGACATTCCATCTCCAGGTGGTTCTGAGATTCTTCCCCCTCCAGACAGAATCTGCACTCGTTGTTTTCTGCTAGACTCATTCTCATGAGGTGCTTTTTGAGGCGGCAATGTCATGTAAGGATTCCAATGAGTAGTTGTCGAATATTTTTTCTAAGATCCAGAAACTTCTTAGATCTTCTTCTTCTTCCTTATTCTTAAAACCATGTCTTGTCATCTTCTGTTCATCCAGCCTCCTGTGATGTGGACGTCCAACTCTCATAACATCTCTTCAGTGGTCGGACGGAAGGGCGCTTTGAGTTTGACTTTTCGTTCTTTGCCCACTTTGCCTATCTTTGATCTTAGATCCAACCCAGGAAGATTCCGTCAGAGAGTTTCTCTTTCGGTGTTTTTCTTCCCCTGAAATTCTTTCTTGTAGGTACATTTAGCTTTACCACAAAAAGGTTCTGGTCCAATGTAAGAAGTTTGTGCTCCTTTGAAATTGTTAGAACGAGAAGGAAATACCAAGGAATGCTGACTTTACGATCTAAGAACGAGCAAGCTCATTACAAAACTGCTCGTTGTATTATTACTATACAGATATAGCACCTAAGAATCCAGGTATGTAGGTATACAAAATCACATCCTGAACAGGACCATCTAGAGCAAAAATAACAAGAATAAGACACCCCTTGAAATCGTCTCGAAGCCCCAGGAAAACTTCCAAACCTTCGATTTTCCTCGCGGTTTTCGAGTGTTGCGAATTATTTTGAATTCAAGTCTCATTCCTCTGTGGACAATTTGAAATTACCACGACGAAAACTCTACTGAGGGTCACAATCTCAGATTTTATTAGTTATTATCACGATATTTGAGGTTTGATGTTTTCTTCAATGATAGAAATTTTGATACTCTTTTTTCCAACCATTTTGTCAGGGCAGGCAGCAGAGGCCAAACGGTAGGTCCTAGGAAAAAAGCCCTGAGGAGTACCCCTTCTAGAATCAAACGAGTATACCGGGTGGATCGTCTGAAATCAGCTCACGATCCTGGGTGTCCGATAAAATTTTTTTTTCTTGACAGATACTCAGTGAGGGATCTACTGGCATAGTGCCGGGGTCCAAAGGGCGGAGCACCTTCGGCGAGCAAAGCGAGTCACTAATTTAATATGAATAGTTTGTTGAAAGAAGCCAAAGATGCCACCTTCGAAGTGAGATATTCAGAAACCCCCTACCTGCATAGGGCATTTTCTAGAATATTTGTATCTATTTCAGTCCATTCAGTACAGCTTGTTCATGTTAACCTATTATTTGAGTAGGGATGAGAATGAATAATGTAAATTTATGTCATTGTTGTAAAATCCGATTATGTACCCCAATATTCCAGTCAGAGAGATATTCATCATTTCAATGGTATTCATTTATTTACTAATTGAATGTTTCACATATAATTATTCAATTAAACAATATCATAAAGCATAGTTGAGCCCGAACAGCCAAAGTTGGTTAGTTCAGAGGACGTCTAATAGAATAGTTTAGATTAAACCCGAATATTCGCATGGCTCTCTATGCAGAAAAGTTACGAAATGTTGGAACCGATCAAAATTGTTGGAAGTTCTGGATAACTAACCATTATTGGTGTCGAACAGTTCACGAAAATTAATAGCGTTCTATCAAGATAATACCAAATTGGTCAACGGTCATTTATTATTCGTATCTAGTGGCAATAGAAAATATACAAACCTGAATACACTGGATGACGATTGATTCATCCTTTAGAGATCAATTCTCCTGTATTCCGTATCTCAACTTCCTCAATAGTTAACCTAGTCTCAGACTAGGAAATGTTCAATTTACAATTACGTATTTGTATTCCAACTCTCCTAGCTATTTTTGAAAAATTACCGAGAATTTAGCTGATGCTAGTGTCAATATCAAATGAAATATGATACTTGATTCTCAAGATTACCCCAATCTGGAAAAAAAATTAATGCTTGCTACATAGAGAAGTAGAAGAATTGAAACCCCATCATGCCATCGAGATATAAAATTTCGTTAACCAGTTTTGATGCCTATGGACTTTTACCTGTAGGGTTTCCTTGAATTTAAAGTTTACCTGAGTAAAAAAACTTCCCTGGATCAGTTGAAACAAGATATCTGCCTTTAAAATGGGATCATGAAGATATTCACCAAGCCATCACAAGGAATTTTAGTGTTATATGTAGATTGAATGCGTGTTCTGAACGTGAGGGTAGACATTTGGACGACATCGTTTTCAAGAAATAACAATCCATATAAATAAAATGAGGGAAACAAAATGCGCGATGAAAATATCCAGAAAACTCCAGCCTTTATTAACTCGAATGAGAAAAACAATAGCGGGTAGGAACACTCAGAGGACCGCGAAAAAAATAAAAATATTCGACTATAAAATTTCCACTATGCAGAATCATCACCAAGGGATACATTCCATATGAGTAATTTCGTGAATAAAGAGTTGGTGGTGAAAAATGGAACTACACAAAAACTGCCTCTCGATGTTAACAATTCAAGGAATAGTGTGACCATAAATAAGCGAGAATATGATCGCGTCGCAGAATAAAACAATTTTCATTAAAATTGGTGGGAAGCCTTCGAAAAGCAGAGTAAAATATTTCTTTCAATATGGAAAACTCTTTCCGAGTAAAACTTCAATAACTTTGTCAAACAAGAAAAATGCCGCGAATTTCATACAATGGCTATTCATTTCCTGTATCTTGGGGATTCATTCGAAAACAAAAACTGAAACAAATATTTTTCAGCGAGGTTGAACAGTGTGAGATAAAGTAATTAATTCAGAATAGATCAAGGAGTGAAATAATATACTATGGTAATTAAAATACTTGGAGGAAGTTTTTCATTCAGAACTATTGTACTGAATACAGTGCTGTGAATAGATTCAATCATTTCTGGAAAAAAATCCTTTCTGATATTTTCAAAACAATTTTAGTTTGTATCAGAATAATAACCTGAATTTTCATGCCGATTTCAAGGGGATTGAATTAAAACTGACTCCCATCTGGATGAATGATGTTTCGAATTTGTATAATGGAAAACCAGATTAAAAATAACTTCAATCATTCATTGAAAATGCCTAAAATTTTGCGAAACAATCTAATGAAAAAGATGAGGGTACTGACGTGCAGCCAGGATTTTGAGCGCTCGTTCATTCATGCGCCAATTACTCCCAAACTCTACACTCGAATATTCTATGATCCTGAAATTCCTTGTAATCCATTTTCACATTGGTTTTCCTTTTTATAGCTGTATACTATTTCAGTTTTTATTTTTGAGTTACAATTTCGGTAATTGAAACAATTATGAACAAAAAAACATAATAACAAAATAATTAAAAAAATAACTTCAAAAAAGGCTCGAAATGTACTCCATATTGATCTGAACATTTTCTTGCTCGTTTCAGAATATCTCGAACTGCTTTCCGAATCAAAAAGAACCCCAAAAAGAAATCACATTTGGATTGTATTTCATTTTCTGGCTAGCCTTTTCTATTTTTTTGATTAGCTGATCCCGAGTATTGATTTCAGAGGAATAAACTAACGATTTCATGGGACCCCAGACATAATAATCCATGGGATTCGAATCAGGGGATTTTGAAGGCAAATTATGAGGGCTTCCCCGACCAATCCATGAATTACCAAAATTGTAACTCAAAAATAAAAACTGAAATGGTATACACCTATAAAAAGGAGAACCAATGTGAAAATGAATTACAAAGTAATGTTGAAATACTTATGGATTCAATATTTTTGATAATTCATTGTTAAAAGTCACTTCAAACCACTTTCAAGTATCCAAGTTCTCAAAAACTTCACTTTTAGGTTGAAAATTTGAGCAGTAAAACTGTCTGCGCGGAAATTTGAAGTACATGTTTCAGTTAAGATTTTAGTGGTGTTTCTGAATACTAAAACAGATTTTCAAAATTCCGATATACAGGGTGTTGTTTCGAGGATTCAAACGATTAATAATTTCTTGTTAACCCGGACCTGGATTTTCAAGACGGTTATTGCATGACACGTGTGGTCTCACAATTAGGAACATATTTGCCAGATAAGAAGAAAATATTCCGGGTGGTTCGTTTGATATGGCCTCAGAAAGAAACGGGCAAAATTCATAAAACTCCCTGTATCTCGGCTACGAAGATAGTAAGACCCAATAAATGGGGTATCTCCAGAACCGCCTTGGTGCCACCTATGCACCTGTGAAGTATTTCCGTTTCCCAATGAAACACCCTGTATAACTCTTCTCATTCCTTGTAAATAAAGTTCGTGAATATTGCATATTCCATTATAGATAAATTGTTGACTATGTTTCTATGCAGATACTTTGTTCAGATACAATGTATTTTTGCTGAATCTACTTTTTTCACTATGATCACCCATTTCACCATTTAAGATTTGACAATTTCATCAATACCAATGAATTTTCATTTGAGATAGTTAGTCATTCAGTTAAGCAATCTTAATGAAGCGATCGGCTCAGAGATTAAGTTAAAAAATTACTGTTAAATTCTTAAATTACCTTGAAGAACATGTGGAGGAAAATTCAGATAGGGACATTATGTTCATAAGGAACCATAAAAAAAATTATTTGTTATAATTGAAGAAAGATGCTTCCAAGAAAATCTGGTACTTATTTCGTCAACTATGTACAAAACGTGGAAGTATGCCTTCTCCGAATTCGACAGATTTTTCCAGTCCTGCAATCAAAACGTCATTCCTCCGGAATCAACAGCCCATCAGCGCCCAACAAAAGGCTAATAGAGAATAATTCCGGTACAATTAAACCTTCGGTCCGGAAAAATCGCGGAATGGAAACGTTCAGAACGGGCATCATTAAGATCTATCTATTCAATCTGGGTCTCTATGTGGATTTTTTTATTACTGTCGACCCCCATATGGAATTTGTCTCCATTGTTATCAGTCTTGAGTTATAGTGCGGATTTCTAGACTTCTCCCAAAGCCCCTGGTTTCATTATTCAGCCGAGGCTATTCCTTGAAGGAAAATTACATTTATACTTATTGAACAAACGAGCTTTTCTGTTGAGTTTGACCGTCTAAATTTTCAACTTGGATATAACACCATTTGCCGATATTTTCATTAAAGAATCCTTGGAATTACCTGAACTTTCTATGATCATTTATTTATTGATTGTAAATAATTGAGAAACCGAAAACTTTGTTATGACTAATCCACGGGCGTAGCGAGTTTCAATTTTGTGGGGTTTTCAAGAAAAGGGTGTATACAATAATAATTGATGGAGAATCTTCCACATCCTCGATGGATAAGTGGATAGAGAGTCGAACTGGTTATTAGGAGGTTGCGGGTTCGAGTCCCGCTCGGGGAGGTACTTTTTCCGGGATTGCAAAATTGTCTGAATTGCCGTGAAATTAATTCATTAATAATTCATTTTTTTCTCAGAATTAAACGAGTATTGAGATTGTTGAAACATGTATATGGCATAGCAAAAATATCGACCACAATTTCTAGATACGACACTGCTTCAAGAAAATAAAACGAATGAAATTGCATGAAATGATCGTAAAAAAGCAAAAATATATGATTTTAATTTTTAATTATAGATTAGATGTTTATGGAAAAGTAATCATAAACTAGAGCTGAAAATTTGTATATTGGGGTTTGAGATAATGTTTTTTCTGCCTGAAATATTTTCAGATCTCTACATCTTCCGGTTATACCGAAAACTGACTGCTACTTCTTCATTTCAAATGGCACACCCTGTGTATTATTGCATCATTAGATAGCTTTTTTGATTACAATTTCGTCAACATGTCATACCTTTGGTAAAAACTCAACGCTTCATGAGTTAATGGGTTTCTTATGAAAAAAATGGTTGCGAAAAGGACATTCTTTTGAATAATTCGGCAGAAAAAGCTTTTTTCGAAGAAAGTATTTTTTCGATTCCGCAAAAACGTATTATTATAAGATTGTTTTTGCGGTTTGGACGAAAACTGTAAAGAGTGTTCATAAGAAGATCATGAACTTGATTGAGTTTTCACCCAAGGTATTTTGCCAAAACTGTCATCAAAAAAGCTATATAATGATGCAATAATATACAGGGTATGCCATTAGAAATAAGGAAGTAGTAATTTGTTTACGGTATAACCGGAAGTTGAACAGATTTTAAAATATTTTAGGAAGAAAAATCATTGTCTCAAACCGCAATATGCAAATTCTCAGCTTAAAATTATGATTAGTTTTCCATAAACGTCTAATAGGTCATCCCGGTGAATCACCCTGTATATAAATCCACAACTTCAACGATATAAATATCTATTCTATAGTGTATATTCATGAAAACCAATCGGTTCAGTCTGTTGTGTTTTTAAGCAAGTATTTAGTATCCTCTTATACTTAAAAAAATCCTTTCTGAGGTAGTAAGTAGGTACAAAAGCCATATTTGCAATTTTCTTTGATTCTGATGACTCAGGACTCAGTGAATATAAACAGAAAAAAAAATTACCTATATCGAAATATTTGCCACAGTAATTTTTTATAAATTCCCTGTTAATCGAGAACGAAACAGGATATTAACGATCTAGTAATCTAATATCTTATTGTTTCTATAAAGGAGATCGACAGCTTCATCAGGAATATCATTCAGGAAATGATCAGAAGGCAGAAGACTAAGAGGACAATACAGGTCCTGATATTGTCAGAACGTCATGAACCTGATAAATTGCAGAAACTACTCATAGATATAATCACTACAGTAAGACACCGAGGAAGTTGGTTGTCATGACAAGACGCTGCATTTAGGTCAAGATGGTGACTCACAACTAAATGAAATCCTTTCCATTTGATGTGCAATTTGCCATAAATGTTTGAATCCTTCAGTGGGAGCTTACAATTTCCATTTGCAATACCTTGATCGCTTGTTTATACTTTTCCACAAAACATCGAATTCAACAACTTAAGTGAGTTATTATCACAACTATCTTCAACTGTGTATTATGGTAATTTTCTGATGGGAGAAATTCACTCCATCAATGTTAATTTGTGAAAACTAACACATACAACATATTCAGCCCAAAATTAAATGGCAATCGAATGTTCGAAAATAGACATCATTATTTCAATTTATTTATTGGAATGATATCGGCCTGAATTTTGTCAGATTCGAATCAGATACAATTTCCAATACACCGCAATATGACAGGTATAATTAGGATAAGGGGATTCAATCAATAATCATTAACTGATGAATATAAATAAGTCATCATCATTAGAGTACTAACGGCCTTCCATCATGATACAAGAAAAAATTAAATACACTTATCATTTGATTGGATTACAGTGTGATTGAGTACAATACTGAAGGTATACAGGGTGTTTCCAAATTGGAGGTACAAACGAAAATAACAGATACAGGGACAATTTAAGAAGGGTGGAATTTTGTTTTATCTAGCGATTCTAAAGATTCTTCATCGAACATAATGAGTCAATTTAGTTGGTTGCCTTGCTCTCTCAAATATTGGCACTGACCTATTAGATGAGTATTAGGCCAATTGAGAAGTCCCTGCACATCTGATGCACAGATGGCTGTGCTAGTATTGAATCCATATGATTTTTAGTTAGAACTAACCTTCAAACTATAAGTGTCCAAATTTGACAGCAGTCCGACCATTGCGTTGTGAATGTAGCCACTTTTGTTATTTGATGGAAAAAAAGAATTACGAGTGCTGATGAAATATTGATTTTTGAAGGGAAAAAATACAGTTGAAGCAAAATCTTGGCTTGATGAATAGTTTCCGGGGTCTGCACCAGGAAAATCAACCATCATTGAATGGTGTGCTAAGTTTAAACGTGGTAAAATGAGCACCGAAGACGGCGAAGGCAGTGGACGCCCAAAAGAGGCTGTCACCGACGAAAAATTCAAAAAGGTTCACCAAATGATTTTGAATGACCGTAAACTGAAGTTGATCGAGATAGCAGACATTGTGAAGATATCATCTGAAGGTGTACATCATATCAATCACGAATATTTGTACATGAGAAAAATGTGCACAAAATGGGTTCCGCACGAGCTCACAATCGATCAAAAGCAGCAACATGTTAATGATTCTGAGCTGTGTTTGAAGATGTTTCAGTGCAATAAATCTGATTTTTTGCGTCGATATGTGACAATGGATGAAACATGGCCCCATCATTTCACTACGGAGTCCAATCAACACTCAGCTGAGTGGACTGCACACGATGAACCGAATCCAGAGCGAGGAAAAACACAACAGTCAGCTGGCAAGGTTATGTCATCAGTATCGTTTGAAGGATGAAATCGTTGAGAAACAAGACATCAAGACAATGCGCCGTGTCACAAATCAATGAAAACAATGGCAAAATTGCATGAATTGGGCTTCGAATTGCATCTGCATCCACCGTATTCGCCAGATCTGTCCCCCAGCGACTTTTTCCTCTTCTCTGACCCCGAAAGAATGCTCGTTGGACAGAAATTTAGCGCCAATGAAGAAGTAATCGCCGAAACTGAGGTCTATTTTGAAGCGAAAGACAAATCGTACTACAAAAATGGTATCAAAAAGTTGGAAGATCGCTTTAATCGCTGTATCGCCCTCGAAGGCAACTATGTTGAATAATAAAATCGAATTTTAAAAAAAAAATGTGTTTAATATGGTAGACCGGGGACTTTTACATTGGCCTATTATTCATACTTTTCGATAAAAATCGCCTAGTAGATGAAGAAAGTGTAATATGTTGTCACATTAAACATAAATTCAGAGCATCCATATAAAGTTCACAAAAAGCATTAAGCCGAATTTACCGTTCCCACATTAGTCTTGAATAATATTTAGCCATAAAAACTTTGTCCACACCCGCGAATTAGAATGTGGAAAAAATGCGAACTCGACAATGAAAGAAGTTATTAATACTAACTTTTAAAATTACCTAGTTCCATCTCGGGACCAAGCCAGGAAATATATTTCAATTAATGATATAACCGTTTTCATTTTTATTGTGCGAAAGTTGGGGCTGTTCTATACAGTGTGTTTCATGGATAACTGTGAATGGTTCGAATGTTCATACGATAATTATCGAAAAAATTGCAACAATATGAATTTGGACAATCGTACAACAGCTTGTGACTTAATTTCAGAGCATTACTTATTTGATTTTTACAGGCCAATTGAAAAGTCCCCGGTCTACCATAGTAAAATACATTTTTGGGCAAAATTTATTATTCAACATAGTTGCCTTCGAGGCCGACACAGTGATTATAGCGATCTTCCAACTTTTCGATACCATTTTTGTAGTTCGATTTGTCTTTCGCTTCAAAATAGGCCTCAGTTTCGGCGATTACTTCCTCATTGCCACTAAATTTCTTTCCAGTGAGCATTCTTTTGAGGTCGTCTGATAACAGGTAAAAGTCACTGGGGGCCAGATCTGGCGAATACGGTGGATGCAGATGCAATTCGGAGCCCAATTCATGCAATTTTGACTTGTTTTCGTTGATTCGAGACACGGCGAAATGTCTTGATAAAACAGCACAATTTTTTTCTTCAAATTGGTTCGTTTTTTAACGATTTCATCCTTCAAAGGATCCAATAACGCTATATAATAATCACTGTTGATGGTCTGGTCCCTTTGGAGGTAATCAATGAATATTATACCTTGAGCATCCCAGAATACTCATGTCATAATCTTTCCAGCTGACTGTTGTGTTTTTACTCCCTCTGGATTCGGTTCATCGTGTGCAGTCCACTCAGCTGACTGTCAAGTGGATTCCGGAGTGAAATGATGGAGACATATTTCATCCACTGTCACAAAGCGACGCAATATCGAAAATTAGGAAAGTACTGACTTCAAGTAAAGAAATTAGTGTTTTCCTTTTTTTTCGACTTAGACTTAAATTATTGTTGATCATTTACGATGATTATCGAATTCAGACAGAATAATGGAAACATAAAATTCGGAAGCTCAAAAGTGTGAAGCCAACAAGAACCAACGCCCTAAGCAAGAATTAAAAACTTAGAATGACATAAAATTTTATGGCTAACAGACAATTATTTAACCTGGAAAAAGTACCTCCTCCTGCGGGACTCGAACCTACAACCTCCTAATCACTAGTACAGCTCTTTCACCAACCAAGCCATTGGTTTAGCTGTTTCCATTAATTTCAGACATAAACCAATCTTTATAATTAAATAAAATAGGTTAGTAAAATGATTTGTTGCATAGATCTCACAAACAATCAGTAACCGATCCTTCTACCATGAAAAATATCGTATAAAGTTGCGATCCGCTGACATTGAAGCTGATTCCGGGTCCCAATCAAAGAAAATACATTGTTGATGTTAGTGCTCAAACAGCGGCAAACAATCCTTATCTCCGAATGAAACTTTGTCACCGAACAAATCGTTGTTCCGAATACATTACACAACACCTAACAAATGAACGTAAAGTTGAAGCAGTTTTCCTTATCCTTTTAACCGTCTCATGTAGCGTAATGTGGTTATAAATTTTTGTGGTTCGAGAAAAATGAAATGACCGAGTCGGGTGAAAAGTTGATACCTTTGAATTTATCGCTCAGGTTCGTGAAACCAAACTTTATCTTTGCCGAGACTTTACCTCCATTCTATCTTTCGAATAGAAAAGGTATTTCAGGTTGACATCGCCATTCGATATTTTACACCGAATGAACTGAATTCGAAAATTCGTTCTAAATACATTCGATTTGAGGTAAAACGTTTGATATTGTAAGCCGGCGCGAACTTCAACTCTACAGCGCAATATCGGGGAAAAGAATAATACCATTCCCATTATTTCAAAGATGAAAAAAATGAGCGGAGCATATAGCTTAGCGTTATTTGAGGGCCTGGAATCCGGTTTGAACATTCGAGTGATTATGAGACATATTCAAACTATGTTTTAACCTAGTTAGATCTGTTTCTACGGAAATATAAGGTTTTTTCGATATTCTGGTTGTTCTATCTCTGATTTACGAAGCTTGAAAAAAAGAAATAATCCAACTGAGTTCAGTTGTAGAGAAATATCTAAGAAAATTGTTGTTAAACCGCGAAACTTCATCGTGATTTAATCCGTAGTTTTTGAATTACCAGAAATACAAAATTCATTATCCATCGCTGGTCTCTACTTTATCCCATCTTTCTGGAAGCGTACGAATCTTGCGCTGAAAAAACGGGTCATCTTTTGAAGCGATCCACGAATCGATCCAATTTTTTACTTTTCCATTAGACCGAAAGTACTGGTCAGGCAGGCCGTGTCCCATTGATCGAAACAAGTGATAGTCCAAGAGAGCAACGTCTGGAGAATACGGCGGGGGGGTAGGACTTCCCATGACAACATTTTCAAGTATGTCTTGACCACTTTCGCAACATTGGGTCGAGCATTTTCATGCTGCAAAATCACTTTATTTCGGCCGTTTGTCTTGCAATGCTCGGCTCGAACGCATTCATTGTGTTCTATAACGATCGCCTATGATTGTTTCAGTCGGTTTTAACAACTCAAAACACACTACGCCGAGCTGGTCCCACCAAACACTGAGCTTTACGACGTGTAAGCATGGCTGGGATATCCCCATGATTTTCTACGCTTGGGATTATCGTAATGAACCCATGTTTCGTCTTCAGTCACAATGCGGAGCAGAAATCTCATTCGTCTTTGCCTTGAAAGTAGCTGTTCACAAGCAAACACCCGCCGTCTAACATCTCTCGGTTTCAACTCGTAAGGTAGACAATTTCCTTGTTTCTGATTCATTCCCATGACTTCCAGGCGTTTTGAAATGGATGGTTGCCTCATTTCCAATGATCCTGCCAATTCTTGTTGCGTTTGACACAAGTCTTGATCAAGTAATGCATCCAATTTTAAATCTTCAAAAACCTTCTCTCATCCACCGCCATGCTGGCCTTCGACTTCAAAATCATTGTTCTTAGAGCGTTGAAACCACTCTCGGCACGTTCTTTCACTAATAGCGGCCTTACTATAGGTATTTGAGAGCATTTGAAGGGCCTCACTTGCAGATTTCTTCATACTCAAGCAGAAAATTAAAACCTTCCGCAAATGTAGAGAATTTGGCTCGTTAGCTGACATGTTCAATCCAAAGTAACTTTATGATGCAGACACAAATCGACTAATATTTTGATGGCATAAGGTTTACGAATAACTAAGCTCATTGTATGACTTCTACGATATATTCATATCGACCAATACTTACCGCTACAGCCATCTATTACAAAACGGCGTAAGCAAAGTTAAAGTGCGGAAAATAACTCAAAAAAACTACAGATGCTATTGCGACTGAACCTGAACTGAAACCTGAAAGCTGTTCTCGAAGTCAAACCCATCTACTTGTTTTTGAATAACTAATTACGTTCTCAACCACTGCAGGGTGACTACTGAAACGGGATTGTTCCACCGACATTACATTCCTCCAGGCTGTCTGAATCTTTAGTCAATTTAAGAAAAAGTACTGCATTCTGTCCTACGCTATGTTTATACAGTAAATTTGGCACGATAAAAATTTCAGAATGTAAGTAGCTGAAACAATGCAAAACACCGCATAAAACACTAAAACACGTCTAAGTGAGTTCAAAAATGAGAAAGTATGGAAAACTTATTTCATTAACTCTTAAAATGGAATACCGCGAATATCCCGAGTTGCGCAGAGTTTTTTCGATCATGTTTTCTAGAAGTTCTCCGCAGTGTCGAATAACTCCATACATAAAAAATGGTTTATTACCTCCGCTGTCGAAATGGCCCTAACGTAGGAATATACGCAAGAGGAATTTCTTTAATTTTGGAGGTTACAGCCCTCGTCATATTCAAGCAGTCATCGGATAGAGATAAAGATGTATTGGCACGGCCGAAGGGCCCTAAATTTCCACCTTACAGACATCCATTCTCGAACATTCATTTGATTACGGTTGGAAGATGAAAGCGTAAAAAAAAGTATTCATTTTACGATGGGGCTGCCTAATACTCATCGAACCTTCTTTGTTTCAATTCTCACACGAATTGCCCACGAAAATTATCAATCACTATGTCTTTTCGAGGTAGAAATCAGTTAATGCAAAAAATGAATCAATCAAATAATATTGAAAACGATTTTTATCGTCTACATCATTAGAAATGAGACAGAAATCATAATCCTCGATCATTATCGTTCCCGCTAATACCTCTCATATTGCCTTCATTAATCGACCTCATTAATACACTACTCGGTCGAATAAATGTAAACCCAGACGTTGAACTATCGTTAGAACGTCCTGTGTAATAGCAAAAGCTGAAAAATTCAGCTAGAATCATTCCGCCTCTATTTCTTGGAAAGAGCTGTTGAAAAAACCTCGAGTTCCACCATGAAGTGCTCCATTCCCCGTGTATACGAATCTTGAAATGGTAAAATGGCGTATGGTTTTCATTCCGCATGAAAATATGTTGGAATGACTCTGTTGCCCAAAATTTATTCCATGCATCATTCATTCATATCGTCCTACATCGAAAGGCAAACATAAAACTGAAAAGCATATGAGGTTACCGCAAAGGTGGAATCAGCCATACGTTCCGACCGTGATATATGACATATCAAAATGTAAATGCAATAGGCATCTTAGGATTACATTAGGAAAGTTCCAAACTGGAAGAGTAACAATATTGAAAAAGTTTTCGCCCCTAGGAGAATCTGCGATATGATTGATTTTGAACGAATGGAAATTCACAAATATCATAAACAAGAAGACACTGGCGGCTCGTCAGGGAAGAAAGAAATTGGAAGAATTTTGGTAATTTTTACTCTTACTGTCTCTGTCAGATCAAAATTATATTTATATTCTTTTTTCACGGTAGGAGGAAAATGTCGTAGCCAGATTGTCAAACAATATATTCCAAACGTTTCATTCTATACTTGAAGATAAATTTATGATTCCCATTTCTGTGTGCGTTTTCAATGTGGATACAGTTGTCACCTCAAATTTGTCATCTGTGATGTCATGTCAGAGCTAACATAAATATATGGTGTAGTAGAAAGAAATCCAAAAAAATGAGACAGTCGATTTTCGTTGAAGCGAATTTTTCACCAGCAATATTGTTCGCCATGGACAAAAACGATACTAAGTAGAAAAAAAGATTTGGGAAAGGAGTCCACAATCCCAGTTCTTAAAAAGACTTCCATCGAATGGTACACAGATAGTTCCAAAACCACGCTGGAGTATTCGGGACCAAATGCTCAATATAGCTAGACCGTTGTCTAAGTGTCTTTCAGGCAGGGTTACTTGCAATAGAAAGATGTGTAGAAATTAACATAACAAGAAACTATCAGAAATTAGATATAGCGGTACATTCTGATAGTCAGGCTGCAATCAAAACACCTGAGCTCACATATCATCGATACTAAGATGGTATTGGAGTGTCGAAGAAAACTAAATGAAATAGGCAAGAATAACAAGGTCTTTTCAATATAGATTCCTCGACACTCAGGAATTAGAGAAAATGAAGAGGCCAACACACTCGCCAGAAAAGCAGCACAAACTCCTTTCATCGGCCCAGAACTTTTTTGTGGCATATACAAATGTACCTAAGAGAAAGAGTCTCGTGAGAAGGAAGAAACCGAAAGAGAAATACTCTGGCAGAATCTTCCTGCTTTGGATCACTCCAAAAAAAATCTTCAAAACTTTGACTCTACGAGATCCAAGAAGTATCTGGATCTTAGTAAAAATATGCTACCCCTCCTCACTGAATTCGTCACAGGGCATTGTCACCTTAGGGAACACCTCATGAGAATTGGTCTAACAGAAAATGACGAGTGCAGATTCTGTGGGGAGGAGGAAGAAACTCCGGATCACCTGGTAACGGAATGCCTCGCCATCGCTAGCCAACGCAAAACAAGCTTTGGACACAAAACTTGTAGAAAGGAGGAATAAGCCTCCTTAAAGCCATCCCAGATATTGGAGTTAGAACTCTGGAACTGGAAGACGTTATGGAGAGAATAGCTCTGATTGGGGCACAATAGACCATCAGGTCGGAGTGAAACAGAACCTCCTTAATTTAATCTTAATCTTAATGGACAAGAACAGATCGTGATCACTATAACGTGGATGCATAAAAACCTCCCAATCAAGCTGCTGGAGCTTCTGGTGAGTCACCATCGATGTGTGTGGCCTGGCGTTGTCCTGATGAACACAATTGCTCTTCTATTGGCCAAAGCTGGCCGCTTCTGGGTGATTGCAAATCCTTCCTGGCCATCAATTTAGTTTGGCCACCGTTTTCGCTAGCTTACTGCGTTTCAACCACTGCCGTTTTTGCTTGACGTTGTCGTAATTGTATCCACCTCGTATCACCAACCGCTTCAAAGATTAGTCGATTTTGTTGCGATTCAGCAGCGCATAATCTATACACGAGCCGCCACTGCAAGGATGGTTTGCACCGTGAGACGATTCCTTTTCTACATCATATGGCTTGAGATGCACCAATATCTTTCAGAAAATTTCCAGGGGGCAAAACTGAAACTCTGTTGTTCGATATTGCTTTTCCGAATGACGAATATATTCATTTAGAAATGAAGATGCAAGAAATTGTCGTTCGTATTTTATTAACTCCGCTACGTAGGCGAGTTGAACAATTAAGGTTATGAAACTCCGAGTTTGAATATGATGAATTGCACATCCTGAAGAAAACTTGCTAGATTATTTCGTAGTTTGATTCAGAATTGAAAAACTTCAAGGATTTCGCTTGAAGGCATTCTGGAGTGAGCGCAATACTTATTGAAAGCACTCGTCACAATATAACCTTCTGAGATATAAGATAAAAGCGATTGAACGGAGTGAAGTTCAGATGCGAAATCATGAAGAATTGAATGTAATAATCATGGACCTTCCAAAGTACCGATTTATTTGTCGAACGTGCTTTTCAAGAATCTTGCGCTTCGTCAAATTTTCTGCTTCTTATGCTATACTAGCATACTCAATATTGAGAATTTTTCTTATGCCATTAATATCCGTCAACTCCGAATTGAACTACAAAAATTTGACTATTCAACATAAAACTAGCATTTTTCGTGGGAGCAGCAATACATCACATGTAAACCAAAATAGGTGCTCAGAAGGCTCAATCTTTTCTACTCTGTTACATTTTGAAAAGAAGAGTTGAAAAAACTTATAGAACAAATAGATGATCAGTGGAGTGCTCAGTGAATTAAACTCAGCATTTGGATCCTAAACCTTCTCTGACATTCTCAAATCTGAATGAAAAAGCCATATTTTTGAAATAGTGCTTTGAGAGAAATCAGTCGACAAAATAGAATATTACGGTATATGAGGTACACCATTTAATGATGTAGTCCTTTGCCATGGATATAATCCAGGTGATTCATTGTAAAGAGAATATTCCAGGAATCTTATTCAGGACTCATTCATCATATACATAAACGACTTATTGACTAATCCACATTTCGGAGAATTTATCGAATTTCGAATTGAAATCTACCACAAAAAAAATGTATCAGTGTAAAAATGACTCTAATTATTTGTATTCACGCGAAATCGGAATTATGAGTCTGATCGGGTTCCACTAGATGGCGTTAGAAAGATTAGATTTCGTACTACAAAAACTTCTTCGACAGTTTTGTGATTAGTTGAGTCAGTTTTTTCCGAGCGCGCGTCAAAGATGGACACTAGAAAAAGGAAAATACGCTATATTTCACAGTTCTTCTTCGATAAGGAGAAAATGCAAGCCTGGAGTCTGAAAATGTAAATAGTGTTTCTGACCCTGATACTGCAACAGCCAATCATGCGTAATTTCGGTTTTGTCAATTCCGTTCTGGTAATTTCGATGTTGAAGGCACTGGAAGGCCAATTGTCGAAAATGATATAATCGCTATCAAGTCCGACGTCATGTAAGCACTATTTCGATTTCCCAAGAGCTAATGATTGCACAAAAACTTTTTGGACTATTTTTATGAGGCTGGTCCCAAAAATAAGCTCAACATATGTGTTCCATACGAGTTAACGTGAATCGCTGCTGAATCGCAACAAAAATTTCTGAAGTGATTGGTGACTGGTTTCGAAAAGTGGATCACTTACGACAAAGACTGTTGAAATGTTATTGATTTCAATTCAATAGGAAAACCAAACAGACCAAATCAACGATGGGGTACAAGCTAGGATGAAACTGAAATCTACCAAGTTCCAACAGCAGTTGGACTTTCCTGAATTAGAAATTGTCTTTTAGCCATCAAATATTTTGTTTTTAAAATCAGTTTCAGGCATTAACTATCAATGATTAACATTGGGAATCGTTCGGAGGTAATTTTCCAATACAATTCCAATAAACGTGGACGTAAAAACACGGAATCCAATAAAAATAATGCGATGAAAATGTTAAGTGTATCAAAGCGGAAATTTGTTGAAGTATATGTCACCATTTTCGAATCATAATTCATGCAAAATGTTGTAGCTCATCAGAAGCAGTATTCAACTCCAGAACCCTCATAATTCCAACTTTATTTCCACCTGCCATTTGACGCGATCAGTCAGGTCTTGATATTTCCTTTTTTTTCCACAAAGGAAAGCGCCGACAGATGAATGAGGTCATAATTTCTTCCTTTCTTTGTAGAGTGAGGGATGATTCGCGACTCTCAAATATTCATTTGAACGACGAAAGGAAGTTTCATGCAATCAAACATCCCGCCTCTGCAAAATTCACGATTCCTCATCAAGATTTGATGATTTTTACTGGTGGAAAACGGAAACACGTAATGTCGAGATATTTTTCGGATTTATATACGTCCTTTCAGGTACTGGAGGCAGCATAATTCATCAGGATTCTTCAGCCTTCGTCGGGGAAAGAAATTTCTACGCGAATAAAAAGAGGTACTCCTGGTTTTATATCGAAGATGGTTAACGTTTTTTTAGACGCCACAATGCAAAATTTAAATCACCCAAATTTATTTTCTCCCTGATATCATTCCAGGAAACTGTGAACTATAAATTGTTAAAATTTCTGAAAATTGTCTATTTATTCAGTTGAAATGAATTAAAACGGCCGAATCTTCCTGGTTTGGATCACTCCAAAAAGATTCTTCGGAACATTGACTCTACGAGATCCAAGAAGTATCTGGATCTTAGTAAAAATATGCTACACCTCCTCACTGAATTCGTTACAGGACATTGTTGGCTTAGGACACACCTCATGAGAATGGGTTTAACAGAAAATGACGAGTGCAGATTCTGTGGGGAAGAGGACGAAACTCCGGATCACCTGGTGACGGAATGCCTCGCCATCGCTAGCCAAAGCAAAACAAGCTTTGGACACGAAACTTGTAGAAGTGAGGAATTAGCCTCCTCGAAGCCATCCCAGATAACGGAGTTAGAACTCTGGAACTGAAAGACGTTATGGAGAGAATAGCTCTGATTGGGGCAAAATAGACGATCAGGTTGGAGTGAAACAGAACCTCCTCAATTTAATCTTAATCTTAATGGACAAGAACAGATCGTAATCACTATAACAGGGATGCATAAAAACCTCCCAATCAAGCTGCTGGAGCTTCTGGTGAGTCACCATCGATGTGTGTGGCCTGGCGTTGTCCTGGTGGAACACAATTCCTCTTCTATTGACCAAAGCTGGCCGCTTTCTTTCTGAAAATTGTGTATTTATTCAGTTGAAATGAATTAAAACCATATGAAAACCAAATCTATCAAATATCCATCTACTACCTATAGTCAGTTGAGAAAGTAACAAACTTCATCTAATTTCTCTATTAGAGGGTAGAAGATGTCAATAGTAGAGTGAAAAAAGGAGAATTGTTCTCTTATGGAATTAATATACTCTGTGATAGAAAAATGCAATACCAAGAAGGCTATGAAGTCTTTCGACGAAACTTGTTAGTAATTCTCAACAGGTTAAAGGTAGGACTTAATAAAAATGAGAGAGTAATAATCGATGAGCATTTCTCTCGATGAATACCAACTAAGACCCTTACAGTGCATTGTGTCGATAACAGCGTAGGTACAAGAAGTGGTCGATGGCATCAGAAGCAAAAAGCTTTAATTTGATGGTAAAATGTACGAAGGGGTACGGACGGTCAATAGTTTGAAAACCATTGGAACCAAAATCAATACCTATATTGATTCAATCTTTCAAGGAATATATTGGATTATAACATTAAGTAATATGTCAAATTACTATAACTAGATTATTCATGTTGACCGCCAACCTCACCTGAGAGAGGCACTTAGGAATAGAAGGAGGTTATTCGAAATATTTTTTCCAAGTTTTGGCCAAAATTGATCTCTACCTGTAGATCACCATTGATTGACGATTTGACGATCTGCAAATGTTCAGATCAGATCGACAGATCGCCGTTGCGCTAGTAGGTGGCTCAATACTTAATTTTTATATATTTTCACATGCCACCAACCTATCTGTCGTCCACATATTATCGTATCAGCCAAAATGGTGAACAATTCAAATAATGCCCTACTATACCTACATGTTTTGTTTTCACCACACACTTCTTTCGCCGGATGTACCAAATTGAATCATACAAATGTTCCGGAACATGTATAAATATAATATCCGCCAATACGAAGTTTAAATATTCTCACGTGACGTTTTCCATGGAATTTCCGAGAAAAACATTTCGACCATCCCCTTCCATAGGACAGATATCATATTGAAACTCTTGTATCCAGTTGTCTGCTGCACATCGATATCTTAAGTATCCGTTTCCGATAGTCAGAGGAAAATATTCCTGAAACTTTCAATGGAGCGCCAGAGTCGCATTTGTCCAATTGGTACGTTCCGTATGCGACTCCGCATCTGAAGAATAGAATTGGGATAATATTCAGGTCGACACAGAGGATTTACTCTGTTGATAAGGAAACTTCTGCCACGAAGGAATGAACCTGAAAGCGGGAACACAAGAACCAGAAAGATGGGTGGGGATGGCAGCATTATAGTGAAATTGTGTTATTCATAGAAGATCCGTGTTATCCAAAATTTCATTAAGACTTGTCGACCTACATCACGATTTTATCTAATAATTTTATGCATGATTCATTTAAAGCCTCTGCGTACAACGTAGGTACAACCTATCAACAATTGGGCAAAGATATTCAATGGTTTGAGTTATTCGATAGTTCCATAACTTTCTAAATGAAAAGGCCTATACCGTTATCGAACCGAATTCGCCGAAATCATTTCACAAAACTTCTGAGACTTACCGAATATGTTACTGAAGAATTTCAGAACGAACTAGACTAACCTGCAAAGTAATAATAAACTACTTCAGAGATAGGAATTTCTACACCAAAATAGGTGAGGCCTTGTGAAACGATACACAATAGCAGGAGTGCCTCAAAACTCAGTTCTAGGACCTCTACTTTTCTACATCTATAGATACGACATCCCGAAAACCCAAGAAAAAAAGCCCTATATTCAAAAGATACTCGGCAATGATCATAATTTACCAATTTAAGGGGACAAAGAGCCAAAGGAATTCAAATCTGGAAGTGAAAATGTTCAAGACAATAGCAAGTCACCAACTAATACAAGGATAAGCATCTGAGACTATACAGCCAAACGCATGTCAATAATGTTCAAGTTGAAAAACAAAACAAAAAGTTTCGATGATGGGTCTCGAGAAGCCAAAAAATCCACAGAATCTTAGAATGAGAAACTGTACTCACATATTTCTTGAAGAGACAGGCCTAGAAGATTTTTGAAAAAGCAAGTCAATATCCAAATGACGGTTGACTACAACCCTGTCAAAAATATGATTAGGATGTATTCCTATTTTTCATAAAAGAACGAAAAAAGTAATACTTTGAAACATTATAATAACGGGTGTTTTTTTAGAGGTATATAACTTTAAGTTGGCATTACTGTTGAAGATGGCAAACAATTTAACAGCTGTCAAATGATTTATTCTCAGTTTGGCTTGGCAATTCATCATAAATAGATTCACGCCTAAACAACGCTCGCAAATAGTGCAATTTTATTTCGAAAATAATGGTTCTGTGCGGAATACGTATCGCGCACTACGTCCATTTTATTTTGTTTAGCGATGAAGCGCACTACTGGTTGAATGGCTACGTCAATAAACAAAACTGCCACATTTGGAGTGAAGCTAATCCTCAAGTGTATGTCGAAACACCGTTACATCCAGAAAAACTGACTGTTTGGTGCGCTTTATGGGCTGGTGGAATCATTGGTCCGTACTTCTTCAAAAACGATGAGGGTCAGAACGTTACAGTCAATGGTGATCGGTATAGAGCCATGATCACTAACTTTTCCATTCCTGAATTGAACAACCATAATGTCCAGGAGCTGTGGTTCCAACAAGACGGCGTAACATGTCACACAGCTCGTGCCACAATCGCTTTATTGAAAGACACGTTTGGTGACCGCCTAATTTCACGTTTTGGACCTGTGAATTGGCATCCAAGATCTTGCGATTTAACAACGTTAGACTACTGTCTGTGGGGCTATGTAAAGTCATTGGTCTATGCGGATAAGCCACAAACCCTTGACCATTTGGAAGACAACATTCGCCGTGTTATTGCCGATATACGGCCACAAATGTTGGAAAAAGTCATCGAATATTGTACGTCCAAATTGGACTACATCCGAATCAGCCGTGGCGGTCATATGCCAGAAATTATATTTAAAATGTAATGCCACAAGATTATCTTGCGGATAAATAAAATTCATGTCAATCGAATAATCCATCGTTGTTTTATTGCAATTTAAAGTTCTATAGCTCTAAAAAAAACACCCTTTATTTTCAGTGTTATCGAATGATTCTAAGGAGAATAATCAAATGAAACCATTTTACCTTGTTGGAGATACTTTTATCCGGATCTTACAGAAACATTTCCCGTTTTATCAGTTCAGCCTTTTACTCGGTTAAGGAAAACGAAAAATGTTCCGTGTTCCTTTATTTTGAAACGTTAAACTTTAACTTTATAATATTGATGAATCAGAAGTTTGTTCAACTACACTTGATTGAACTGGATTAATTGATCGATTTCCATCGAACCAGAATGTTGAGGTGACAGAAAAGTTTCCGGACTACTCAGCTAATGTTTAAAGTAGGTATGGTATAGAGTGACAGGTAATAGCTGTTTCTATACAGAAGTTATCCACTGGAAACTTCATTCTGAACGTTGCGATTTCCATTCCTCATAGTTTTCCATGTACCTACACTCTAGACTTCCACGCCTTGCCTCGAATTTCCGAAACAACTATTTACCGTTTCAGGACGTACATACTCTGAAGATTAATGAACTGACGCATGTAGACGCTTCCAGGAATTCATTTGACAGTGCAAAATATGAACCATCAATATCGGAATCACGCTCAATATTTCAGTGGAATGATTCAGTTTCATCATGCTTATATATTTTCCAAACTTTCGACAGTATGCGATCCACTGATTTCAGTCGGAAAATGGATCGTTTCAGTATAAAAAAAAAAAATAAAACACTCTTGTTGTCCATTAGTTTTAACGGGACCGAACTCGACAGAATGAGATTCAATAGAAACATTTGTTATTTTATCCAGTTGAAAAAATCGATAGTTTTTCCTGTTCTGCTTCCTCGCAGAATATTTAAAATTTGGAGAAACTGTTTGCAGAATTTGATGTGACTGAACTGAAATTGATATACTTGTAGGATTTCACATATGCCTACTTGTGCGTTTCGTCCCTGGCACACACACCGGACTCATCAGTGTGACTTTGGTATATTTGTGTGTGCCGTGTCACAGACGCTTTTATTATCGGGAGCCGCCGGGACTCGAACCGGCACCTTGTCGCATCTCGGTGAGTGAGTCTACACTCTTAACCTCTAGGCCACCGAGTGCTGTGTTTATTGTTGCTATGTGGAGCTTTATGAGAAGCCGCCACATACTTATCAATTGCAAAATACTGAAACGAATGTTCATGAAATAGACTAATTGACAAAAAACAGCAACACCTAGAAGGAGCAGTTTAAATTTTATTTTTTTTTTTGATAAAACATAGATACGAGTAGTATAGCAAGAAGAAAATGATTGAATTCGGTGAAAAACATCTTGAAGGTTTTTTCATGTAGGTACACAATTTTTGTTACTTAAATATTGTAGTCGTTTCTTGCAGTTTTATTAATTTTACAACACACCAGCTGTTCGAGGAGATCCAAAGTCGATGTTTAGTTGTTGTTAAAATGCCTAGAGCACGTGTACGCGGAATTTATCGCCAACTAAGTGAATTTGAAAGAGGTCGAATTATTTTCTACGGGACGAGGGGTTGTCATTTCGAGAAATCGCTAACCGTACGAACAGAAATTCAACTACTGTTATGAGATCTTGTCAAGCGTGGTTTGATAATGCCCACGTTCAAGATCGACGTCTAAGACTTATAGCCATTAGAGACCGATTTGCGACAACTCGATCTTTGGCTGTAGTTAGGAGAACAAGGCCATCCTGTAACTGTTCGAACGGTTTACTGCCGTATTAGGTCTTTTGGACTGCAGCATTATGGACCCCATCTCATATTAACTCTGACGGTTGAGCATCGCCGGCAACGATTACGTTGGTGCAGAGAACGTCAACATTGAAATGTGAAATGGCATCAGGTCGTCTTTTCTGATGAATCTCGATTCTCTTTAGGAGCACATGATGGCCGGAGAAGGGTAAGACGACGTCGCAGAGAAAGACGTGAACCTCAGTTTGATGTTGAGCGTTATGTACAACAGACAATAGGCGTTATGGTATGGGGTGCTATTGCACATGCAAGTAGGTCACCTTAAGTCTTTATTCGAGGTAACATGACAGATAACATGGGTAGACGGCTTGGAAATTTATCCCAGCCCCTACGAACTTTGGCGGTTCTGAGACATAAAGTACAGATTGCTTGGGATAGTATCCCTCAACAAGACATAGACCATCTCATTGAATCAATGCCGAGAGTTGTTGGGGAGTGTATAAATAATCGCGGTGGACAAACACATTACTAACAAATTTATCAGAAAAAATTGTGAACCCTTCGTTTATTTCTCCAAATTCAATCATTTATTCCTTGCCATACTATCTAAGTTTTACCTAATAAAAATTTAAACAGCTCCTTCTTGGTGTTGCAATTTCTTTGTCAGTTAGTATATTATGGAAAGTATCATTGGGAGATTTATTTCTTGTGAAAATTCGATATCTCTGAAACTATCCGTTTCATTTCACTGAAACTTTTTATATGAGTAAATAGAGTTCATCGATAAAATGAGGGCAACAAAAATCGAGCTTTGTAGTTTTTATATGGGAAAAAGTTTTCATAATCTGATATCCCTGTGAACCACAGAACACCTTCGGAGAACGGTGCTTTTGGTTTATTTGCAGGGAGAATCGTAAAGATGCTCAGAGTCCAGAAGAATGGAGGTTTCGAGTACGTGGAAAGAAGGGGCAGCAGCGTGAATTTCATTAAAAAAAAAGATTTGATATGCTGAATGTCTTCTTCGATGATTAAGTGCCATCGAAATTATTTAATAGGTTTCTCCATTTTCTCAAGAATTGTTCCAAAAAGTATTGAATAACACTTTGATATGTAAGAGGTTTCAGTGCTTTCAAAAACGGTAATCTAACATCGCTTAAGTAATATATGGAATATATTGACTGGAAATGAACGTTTGAATATGAGAGATAGTCACTGAGGTTTTGACTCTCACGAATCACTATTTTAACGATTGTATGGCCCTGAAACACCTGCTGAAAGTTGAAGAAAGCTAAAGGAAGGTGATATAACCAATCCAATGACGCCTTCCAAAAAGAGCTAGTCTAAAACGATCATCGGTAATGTTTAAAGTCCTTTTTTTTTCTACTAGCTATTCTTGGCAGCAGGTGATTTCACCAAGTCCTAGTAGGTCATTCGGCGTACCTATTTTTTAGAACTCTCTCCACACTAACAAATACACTGATCAACAATTGCTAGGGATCACTTATGAACTTCTCTTCATTTGTATTTTTTTCAAGTTATCTCGTGAATATCTGTACATTATATGTTCTCTAAGGAAAAAGTAAGATGTTTTGAGTTGATTATATCAAAGTCTTCCTCACTTCATCGGCTCTTGTTCACAAAATCGATTATTATCTGTAGGCTGTTACAGGTGGAGTGAAAAGCAATGTGGTATTTGTTATTAAATCTGTTTTTTTTTCTCTCGTTCAAACACATAATGTGACAATAATTGAAGAAATGAGAATAATATCAGCTTATCAGTCATGCCGAGAAGACGTTTGGCTCCTGTGCAACTGGACCAAATCATACGGTGGATACAGGAAGGTTTGTCCCAGCGAGAAGTGTCCCGGCGGTTGAATGTTTCGTAAAGTGTCGTGAGTCGGGCTTGGAATAGGTTCATCCAAAACCACTCAGTAGCTTATGTTCATGGGGGAGGTCGGCAGCGCAGTACAACAGCTGCCAAAGATCGTCTTTTGATCCTCAATGCTAGGAGAAACCCCACTTACCCGGCGTCGCGGCTCAATAGATCACTGAGAGTTGCAACAGGAGTTCTAATTTCGAACCAGACTGTAAGACGACGACTACATGTTCGTGGTTTGAGAGCACGTAGGAGGGTACAACATCCCCGTTTGAATAGGGAACACCGGGTTCATCGACGGCAATGGGCTGAGAAGCACCGCAATTGTACACTTGAAGATTGGAGCCGATGTTTATTTACGGATGAGTCTAGATTTCGTTTGGTCAACTCCGATGGACGTATTCTTGCTTGGAGGGAAAGAGGTCGAAGGTAAGCAGAACAGTTTATGGTACCCACAACAGCTTTTGGCGGAGGTTCTATATGTGTATGGGGAGGCATTTGTTTGAACCAACGCACAGAGTTGGTTGTTCTGCAGAACACCACCATGACCAGCCAGAGATATCACGATATGATTATTGAACCCATAATTGTTCCGTTTGCGGCTGCCATGAACGAGAATTTCATTTTAATTGACGATAATGCCCGTCCACACCGTAATCGTCTGGTTAATGAAGCGCTGGAAACTCATGCTATTGATAGGATGGACTGGCCAGCTCGCTCTCCAGACATGAATTGCATCGAACATGTCTGGTCTGAGTTGTCAACCTTAGAACAACCGATCAATAACCTGGAGGACCTTTCTAACGCTTTACGGGATATGTGGACGAATTTGCCCCAAAATTTTATAAATCGTTTGATCGAAAGTATGCCTCGTAGGGTAGAATGCTTGAGACGAGCTCGTGAGGGACCAACTAGGTACCAGCTTAATCGAAACTTCAGCCTTCTTGTGGTTTCATCATAAAATTTTTATGTTATTCAAACACAGAATTTTGAGTGTTCCTAATAAAGTCTTTTTTTTCTCTCCAACTTTCCATTTTTTCATTCTTTTCTCAAGTGAACCATATTGTCAACTGAAAATACTCTGATATCTGACTAAATTTATAATCTTGGAGCGAATATTTCAGAAATAAATTAAGAACAAGTAAGTGATCCCTATCAATTGTTGAGCAGTGTAGTTCAAAGTTAATGATCAAAGATAACAAGACTTATCAAAGTATGAATTGTCATATCAAAGTCGATTCGTTATAGGAATGTATCGTATTGCAAAATAGAATTGCAATTGCCTCATTCGTTTCTGATAAATCGACCAAAGGTCGGTCCATATTTTTTTCAAATCCAGAATATCCAGCTCCCGCGGTTCTCGGCAAAGCTGTTTATATGAGATTTCCGCACTGAACGAGTGGCAGTATTGAGTGGGTTCAGATCGCGGTATATGAAAGTCGTTACAAGTATATGTGATGCGGAAATTATTACTAACCACTACAGCTTTAGCGCTATGTAGAAATATGCGGAATATCGAGTTTATAATACCTACAGACAAGGAATTAGCGTAACTCTACATGAGTTGTACTCATTTTCCTCAACTTCAAAACCCCATGTAATTCTATACAGGAGTTCGCTTCTGATTAATCAATTTGAATAGTAAACCTCTCGTTCCACGAGGATTTCACAACGTATGATCATGAAAATACAAATTTCAGCAGATATGATGGCACCGAACATACTGAAGGAAGATCCCAGAGCCTTCAGACATAACTTATTTTCTAAAGCATGAAAACTTAGGCTTAAAATAGAGTCACATATGCTTGTAATACCTGTGAAATTCGAGGCTTTATTGTTACAAAACTGGTTATACATTTATGATTCAAAGTATTGTCCATCGCTGGCCACTAGTTTCTCCCATCTTTCGAGCAGCGTACTGATCCCGCGTTGAAAAAACTGGTCATCATTTGAAGCGATCCACGAATCGATCCAATTTTTTACTTCTTCATAAGACCGGAAGTACTGATCAGCCAGGCAGTGTGCTATTGATCGAAACAAGTGATAATCCGAGGGAGCAATGTCTGGAGAATACGGCGGGTGGGGCAGAATTTACCATTTCAACGTTTCCAACTAGGTCTTGACCACTTTCGCAACATGGGATCGAACATTGTCATGCTGTAAAATCACTTTATCATGTCTCTCTTAGTATTGCGGCCTTTTGTTTTTCAATCCTCGCCTCAAACGCATTAATTGCGTTCGATAACGATCGCCTGTGATTGTTTCAGTCAGTTTTAACAACACATAATAGACTACGCCGAACTCCTTGGTACAGGAAGACTCGTCGCTCCAAATGATCTTATTAAAAAAATCTGGATCTGCATGATGTTTTCCAAAATTTGCCGGCAAAATTGAATTTCGTTGAGGTGAATAATTATGCGAGTAATATTTTCGCACGTAAACAATTGCCATTGTTCACTTAGTAATGCAACATCGAAGATTTCTTAACAGAATTGACAAACTTGATTTTGTCAGAAACGTACCCATTTGGATAAAAACAGCCATATCTTTTTTCTTTGAATAACAAATGACTTGTGTGATACCTCTTTGAAATCACTATAAAATAGACAATTTATTGGTGTAATGTGCAGCAGTAGCTCGGTTCATTTTTTTTCCACTACGATGGGCTAAACTTCATGAACAAAATAATCCATTACCAAAATTTCCAATAAAAATATTTCTCATAGCCCCCCTTTAAAATTTTCGGATGATGTTTTTAATGTAAACGTTAAAATCATTCTTCAGCAATATGTTACAGAAAAAATTAACCAGAAAGATGTAAAATTGTACCAACCGCAAGGCCAAAACTATTGAAAGGGGCAAAAAAAAAAAAGACTTTTATAATGGAAATTTTGTCATAGCAGGTGGGTTATCCTTTGATCTACATTCTCCCTCGGTTTGACGTGGTCTTTACGGGACACCCTGTATACAGAAATCAGCTTTTTGGAAATAAATAACGTCCATGTTTTTTTCGAAGAGATTCGAAGAGCGTTTGAGTAAAGTTTTGGTCTATTCTTGGAATAATTAAGAATTCAATGTTACTGGGGAAGAACCAAACTAGAAATTATACGAATAATATAATTTATTCACAAGCAAAAATTGAGTTTGTTTGAACAAAAAATATTCAACCCAAAAACGCTATTTCTTCTTTGTTAAGCAATAAAATAGGAAATAGTATAATGATATTCTTAGAATCGAATAAGTACCTTACCAACACAAAGATCGTAACTGATCATCATAAGTAAAGAATATTACAATGGCCAATTTCAGATTTTTTTCATTGACATGGTGCATGCACGTGAGTATGCACTGAGTAAGGTGCACCTGATCCTTCTACAACAATATATTATTCGAACGTGAATTCTCGATACCTTTAAAGTATCCATGTTTCAAAAATATGTTGTGTTTTCCAAAACGATTGTTTTCCTCAATTTATAATGTTACATAAGATGAAATGAAATATAGAAAACCCCAATGTTTCTCAATTCTTTGCGACGTCCTCAATACTTTTTCGGTCTATCCCGTAGCTAGAAATGGCAGAGAAAAGAAAACAGGGCCATTTACTGAAGGAGAGCAGTTTTTCAGCTCGCGTCGTTATCACTTTTTCCATTAATATTTCCCCCATTTACCGAAAAAAAAGCCATCGAAGGATGAAGTCAGATTTGAATAAAAAGTCGTTTTGGTGGTAATTCCACAGCTGACATTAAATATGTTCTACTAAGTGAAGTGATTACATAAGATAAGGTGAAACTCTTTCAGGAAGGGGCAGCAAAATATGAACGGATATATCCAGTCGTATATTATACCCCTGTCGCCCATAATGGTTGTTATGATAGACGGAGTAGACTGGGTAGGTAGCATTCGCAGAATTAAATTTCGATGAAGGCTCGAATGTATATATGTAGGTGGCCTTATTCAATTCCAGAACACCACCGACCGCATTGCATGGTTCCAAATAGAGATTTCATGAAATATCCAACGATTTTCATACGACATTTTTTTTCGCTAATACTCTAGCTTCTTGAAGTTACATTTCCACTTATAAAAGGTTTTTTTTTAGAGCTGTAGAACTTTAAATTGCAATAAAACAACGATGAATTATTCGATTGACATACATTTTATTTATCCGCAAGATAATCTTGTGGCATTACATTTTAAATATGATTTCTGGCATATGACCGCCACGGCTGGCTCGGATGTAGTCCAATCTGGACATCCAATTTTCGATGACTTTTTCCAACATTTGTGGCCGTATATCGGCAATAACACGGCGAATGTTGTCTTCCAAATGGTAAAGGGTTTGTGGCTTATCCGCATAGACCAATGACTTTACATAGCCCCACAGAAAGTAGTCTAGCGGTGTTAAATCACAAGATCTTGGAGGCCAATTCAAAGGTTCAAAACGTGAAATAAGGCGGTGACCAAACGTGTCTTTCAATAAATCGATTGTGGCACGAGCTGTGTGACATGTTGCGCCGCCTTGTTGGAACCACAGCTGCTAGACATGGTTGTTCAATTCAGGAATGAAAAAGTTAGTAATCATGGCTCCATACCGATCACCATTGACTGTAACGTTCTGGCCATCATCGTTTTTGAAGAAGTACGTACCAATGATTCCACCAGCCCATAAAGCGCACCAAACAGTCAGTTTTTCTGGTAGTAACGGTGTTTCGACATAAACGCATGCAAAAGTGTAGAGATCTTAAAGGCGATTATTTTGAAAAGCAGTGAAAATATTCTACATCAAAATCGCTAGTTTATTTCTTGTAAATAAATATTAAATCCCTTATATTGGACATTTTCCTTTCGGGATTTCTAAACGATCTGAAGATATTCAATAATGGGTACGAGTTTATATGTGTTTTTTCATTCAGAAGAATATTCTGTGAATAAAAAATATAACACATTGATAACAAAAACAAAATTTTGTTCTTCTTAGTTACATACAGCTGTGCTGTATTTTCCAAGTTAAATCAGCAGAGGCTTGACGATTAGGCAAACTTTGCCTTGACAACGATTAGGAAACTCGAACACTTTCATTTTCATCTGTCGGAATTCATTTATGAACAAAATGGCCTCAGTGGAATGTTCTTGAAAATATCATAAGAAAAATTACAGTGAAATAAAATGTAATATCCACTCCATTCCTTCGAAAACATTAACCAAAATTACCGGTGTAATCTGTATGGCTCTGTCAGAAACAGGGATCAAAAGCCTTTAATTCCTATGAAATAAACATATCTTCCATTAAAGCAGACATAAATTATAGCTTTAATGTGGCCAACTGGTATTGTATCATTACACAGTGTAATTGCATCGTTAGGGTTGTTCGATACTTTGTTCTTTCATTCAATATTATTTGCCATTATATTACCAGCCAGGTTAACGTAACTCCAATTATGAAATCGAAAATTGTTGTAATAACTTCTGCTCTTTCTCTTCTCATCAAAAACGATATAAAACGAGTTACAGAAAATCATTTAGATCATTATCTTCATGTAAATAAAGAGCCTCTTCAGTCTCAATCATAATCAAGCTCAAACAGAAGAGAAACTACAATCAATCCTATTTAGGACATATCAATATTTATTTAACCGTACGAGTTGATAGTTTATAGTAACATGATGTAATTTCAACAGTCATTTTGGAGTTGACCAGACTTTATTGGAATTTCATATTCGGAAAAGAATAAACACATCATTAAAGAACTATATTCCGAAAATCATTTCCTTAGGTACCATTCCATTTGCGAGATATAACTGAAAATTACTCTTTTTATGGTTTTCCAACAACCTATATTTTTTCAACTGGGTCTAATCGGAAAAAATGACAAAGAAAAACGTGTTTCCTTTGACCTCAGTAATCTTTGGTTGAAATACATGTGAAAGTCAAAGACTTACCCTATATATCTACGTTAAAGGTTGACATATATTTTGGGAAATATGCTCAACGAAGGAAAAGAATATTTTTTCTCCTGAAATCGAATAGTTGAATACGTATATCTAATATACCTAATATTCGTATTTTCATGATCCCTAACAAGGATGAAACCAGTATATCGCTACTCTTCCTCGATGACATGCATTCTCCTTGGGTTACTTTCGATTATGATTCCTACGTTATAACGTGGAAATCTTGTGTTTGACAATGGTTATGTTGATGGCATTTTTGCTGATTCATTAACCAGAGAGATAACTAATATCGTTTGATATTATTACACACTTGGAAATTGTACTTCTTTTTCTTTCTCTTTTCTTTATATTTTTAAGACATTTTTCATTGAATACTATTTGACATTGCATCTTCAAAAATAGAGAAGAGGATTTATTCAGTAAAAAAAAACTCTATATTCGTTCATAATTTTTTCGGTATCATTTATATGGGGTGAAAGTTTTGAGGTAACAGGTCAGAACAGAAGGTTTTATATTTTTCATCCCTATATTCATCGATAGTCCATGGTCAACTAGTGTAAGGTTGAATTGGTTATGAGAATAAGGATGTCTACAGTTGAGTGCTATATAAAGAATGGCATCTTGAATGATAATCTAATGGCTCTTCTCGCTAGAATTGGCAGATAGGGACAGCGTATAATGATCGAAAAAAAGCCATTCACAGGTCAGCTCATAACTTATCCTCCAGAAAGATTTTCCTTCGATTACGCAGTTAATTTTAATCAGATTTTTTTTCGTATATATGCGTTTTATTCACGAAGATCTGCTATTTTATAATGCAAGTAGTACCAAATTAGAAAATCAATAGAATTCGTAAATAATAATTTTTCGATTGATTCATTCAGTTTGAATTTTTTTTTATCATTTACTGAAAATTGTATCAATGTTGAGGTTTTTGTTAAATTCCAGTTAATTTTCAATATTTTCACATTGTCGAAATTGCAAAAAGGTGTGACAAGACTCTGTGTTTTTTCTGAATATTTCAAAAAGTGATTACTTGTCTACAATTTCTGTAGCGATAAATGTTCCTCATCACAAAAGCAGAGCTATTGAGTCTCAAAGCCTGTTTAATATCATCACATCGACGTGTTTCACGTTCAGAAATGGTTCCATCGAAGACGCCCATAACATGACGAGCCCAGATTAAATGAATGTCGAAATTTGCACGACGATAATGGAAAATTGAAAACCCTGTCACACGAAATTACTCAGTTTATAATGAAATGGGTTAACAACAATTTCAAGCTCCGACTGATTTCAACAGTTGGTAGATAATAGAATTGGTTTTAAGAGTTAACCCTGTGATTTACCGTTCGAGCAGTTGCTCTGCATGCCTGCATCGAAAGAATTCCCAGAGAATCGAATCGGTTCGTCAGAATTACTGTTGAATTGTGTTTCTTCATTAGGGATTGAATTTCAGCCTTTCGGAAGTGAGCTCAACAATTTGATTACATGTATTCCTCTAAAATTCACACACAGTACAATAATCAGTAGTGTTAGGAGTATGAAAGTTTTTCTCAAGTGGAGGTCAGTCATGTATCGTTCGAGCAGTTTGCTCTGCATGCCTGCATCGAAAGAATTTACACAGAATCGAATTGTTTCGTCTGAATTACTGTTGAATTGTGTTTCTTCATTAGGGATTGAAACATAGCTTGTCGGAAGGATACTCAACGATTTGATTACATGTATTCCTCTAAAATTTACAGTACAATAATCAGTGGTGTTAGGAGTATAAAAGTTCTTCTCGAGCGGAGGTCAGTGATGTATCGTTCGAGCAGTTGCTCTGCATGCCTGCATCGAAAGAATTTTCACAGAATTGAATTAGTTTCTCAGAATTACTGTTGAATTGTGTTTCTTCATTAGGGATTGAATTTCAGCCTTTCCTGCCTTTCGGAAGTGAGCTCAACAATTTGATTGCATGTATGTAGGATCCAGTTATTGCTCCCTGTAAATAATTGAGATGGTCAACAGGATGCTTGGAGACCTATTAGTTTCTTCAAGTGTCGAGGGCATGACAGTTTCAATGAATTTACAGGGAACAAATTGCTTTTGTATATAACTTAGAAAAGAAATGTTAATCATTCGAGATGACGAAGAGATGTCGGGTCAATTACTCGATTGTAAATCTTAGGAGATTTACTGGAGTTAGGAAAGATCGAAGACAAGACGGTTGTACCAGATCTGTCACTTCTCTTATTGGACCAGGGGAGGTATTTGGTACTTACCCCGATATCGCGGTGATGCTAAGGGTGTGGCCAAGTCGGAAATGGGAAGTCGATATTCAGGGGAGGTCAGTTAGTTGCGGTCAGTAGACAGAGTAAGTTCAAGTTCGGTCTAAGTCGAAGTACGAGTAAGTTCAGTCGGTTGATACTTAAGACGTAGGACCTAAAGGCGAAAAGACGGTTCGCGGACTAGATTAAGACGAGTCGCGAACGAGTTAAAGACGAGACGACCGAAACTAGAATTGAAGACGAAGACGTGATATTCGAAGAAGTTTCGAGTAATTAACACTAACGTAAGACGAAATTCAGTGCCGTAGTGATAAGCTTGTAATTAAGACGTAATTAGGATCTTCTCAGTACTGAGTTTGTACTGTATTAGTGTGGCTTTGTGAATAGATGTAATTAATTGAAAAGAGTTCAATTATCACAAAACCAACAAAGTCACGGAGAAAAAGACGAAAGGCCAGGTAATCGAATC
This sequence comes from Harmonia axyridis, assembly GCF_914767665.1. Classification (NCBI taxonomy): domain Eukaryota; kingdom Metazoa; phylum Arthropoda; class Insecta; order Coleoptera; family Coccinellidae; genus Harmonia; species Harmonia axyridis. The sequence goes on from NC_059508.1 coordinate 9,580,438, forward strand.
ATACCTCTAGACAATCGATTAACCAAGCCTACATGTATTCCTCTGAAATTCACAGTACAATAATCAGTTGGTTAGGAGTATGGAAGTTTTTCTCAAGTGGAGGTCTGTGATGTATCGTTCAGCAGTAGTTCTGCATGCCTGCTTCGAAAGAATTCATACAGAATCGAATTGTTTCGTCAGAATTACTGTTAAATTGTGTTTCTTCATTAGGGATTGAAACATAGCCTTTCGGAAGTGTGCTCATTAATTTGATTACATGTATTCGTCTGAAATTCACAGTACAATAATCAGTGGTGTTAGGAGTATAAAGTTTTTCTTAACTGGAGGTCTGTGATTTACCGTTCGAGCAGTTGCTCTGCAAAGAATTTCCACAGAATCGAATTAGTTGAATTGTGTTTCTTCATAATGGAATGAAATTTAGCCTGTCAGAAGTTTGCTCAACAATTTGATTTCTGTATTCCTCTGAAATTCGCAGTACAATAATCAGTGGTGTTAGGAGTATGAAAGTTTTTCTTAGGTCAATTCGCGGTTTAATGTATAATATATCGAGTATACATTCCATTCTTTTTCATTTTTGGAAGCAGACATTCTTCATTCAATACTATGACCTATTATGTTATCAACTATTATCAAAAGTGACGAAACATTTTTTACAGATCATTACTTTTTCCCTGAATAAAGAGGCTCTTAGGTTGAGAAATAACGAAGCATAAACAAGTGGAAGTCAAGAATGAATAGGCAATGCTCAAGCATCTGGACCAAACTAAAATTATATCACAGCTAACTCACAAACACCATTTCTTTTAACGACCTCTTTGAATGATCAACCCTCGTTACTTTTATGAGAGAATGTAGAAAATCGTTATATTTACTGATTTATAAATCTACAGAACTCGTGAATTATGGTTGTAGAGTTTATATATCTATATTCCTGAAGATGGTAGACTTTGAAGTCTGGAGCTTAAATAGAAAATCTCAAAGGAAATAATTTCTTTAGATGTTTCATTTCCTGACATTCCGATGCTTGTATTATAGAGAAACCTATAGGAATGGTAAATCCTGATACACCGAAAATGGAGATGGATATCAGCGTCTGAAAAATTAACATTTTCGCACAGAAAATCTCTGTATGGCATCTACGTTGTGCAAAAAAACAAATCTCCTAACTGCCAGGGGGGTTCGCTTTGAGGAGGGTCTCCTGCAATCTGGGAGCGTTCTTTACGTCGGAAAATTCAAGGCAGTAGGCTAGGGAGAGCGTGTCGACTTCAAATCTGTTGTCCCTAAGAGGGGACCTGAGATATTGGATCGCCAGAATTGAGTTCGTTGAAAGTTGCAAAATAGTCGTAATTTTTGTAGTCTAATTTCCACGCAGTGGAATTGACTCGAACACTAGGTAATACCCTCGTAATCCTTCTGTGCCGCTCGCTCCCAAAGGATAATTTTGGCCCGTTTCCAGGACCATTCCAGCCTTCCTCAAATATAACATCGACCATTTTTATTCGAATTTTATATAAACTTTCTCGCGCCTCCATGGTGTGATACATTCCGAATTTAATTCGTTGCCTGTCTATCCCTTCCTGAAATATAACTTCCTCTTCGTCATCGCCCTAATTTTACAGATCCCTAGTGACCAGAAACCATTTCAATTTGGTGGGAAAAGAAGAACGGGGGGAACAGACGGTGTTCTTGAGGTCAAATTTTTTGTACGTCCGCTTCTCTAATGGAAGCAACAAAGCAGAACTTCGCTGTTTTACAAGTATGGATGGAAAAATTCAGTGTGAACATTAACCCACAACAAGTTTTCGAGATATTTTCATCGAATCAGTCCCTAATTCATAATGGATTCACTTATCTCTTATCCACCTTATCTTGAAGCCGTTTCTACGATGTTATCACCATTAAAAAAAATTGAAGTAACTGACTTCATAATAACATGCAACTCACAAAATTAAACTACCTCCATAATGAATGTTAGAGGTTAGAATTCAATGTGATTCAGTCTGAGTTCTTTGCGGTCTTTCTATAGGAATAATTAATCTGCTTGGACTCTCCAATTAGGGATTCATCAAGCCAAGCAGCATGACATTTTAACCAACTAGTCGACTTGAAAATCAAGCTCGTGAAAAGGTACATATTTGAGCTTGGCTCTACTTGATTTTAGATATTTATTGCTTGACTTGATATCAAGCTACTTGATATTACTTGATCTTGATAAGAACGCGTCGCACGGAATAAAAAGGGTGTTTTTTTTAGAGCTATAGAACTTTAAATTGCAATAAAACAACGATATATTATTCGATTGACATAGATTTTATTTATCCGCAAGATAATCTTGTGGCGTTACATTTTGAATATGATTTTTGGCATATAACATCCACGGCTGGTTCGGATGTAGTCCAATCTGGACGTCCAATTTTCGATGACTTTTTCCAACATTTGTGGCCGTTTATCGGCAATAACACGGCGAATTTTGTCTTCCAAATGGTCAAGGGTTTGTGGCTTATCCGCATAGACCAATGACTTTACATAGCCCCACAGAAAGTAGTCTAGCGGTGTTAAATCACAAGATCGTGGAGGCTAATTCACAGGTCAAAAACGTGAAATTAGGCCGTCACCAAACGTGTCTTTCAATAAATCGATTGTGGCACGAGCTGTGTGACATGTTGCGCCGTCTTATTGGAACCACAGCTCCTGGACATCATGGTTGTTCAATTCAGGAATGAAAAAGTTAGTAATCATGGCTCTATACCGATTGCCATTGACTGTAACGTTCTGGCCATCATCGTTTTTGAATAAGTACGGACCAATGATTCCACCAGCCCATTAACGTGTTTCGACATACACTTGAGTATTAGCTTCACTCCAAATGCGGCAGTTTTGTTTGTTGACGTAGCCATTCAACCAGATTTCGTTGACGATAAAATGGACGTAGTGCGCGATACGTATTCCGCACAGAACCATTATTTTCTAAATAAAATTGCGCTATTTACAAGCGTTGTTCAGGCGTGACTCTACTCATGATGTATTGTCAAACCAAACTGAGAATAAATCACTTGACAGCTGTTAATTCGGTCGCCATCTTGAACAGTAATGCCAACTTAAAGTTATATACCTCCAAAAAAACACCTGTTATTTCTGCTATCTTGTGCCAAGGATTTTTCATCAACGCCAGCATCTTTAGCTCCTGTTGAAAATTTTCCAGAGCAGCTCTTACAGTTGAAAATCTGGAATAGGTTAGGCGTCGAATCTATAGGATGCCTCATGTGTCTTAGATCCTGGATGGAAAATTATGAAATCAAACAAATCCTGGAGGTTTCTAAGTATTAAGAAACTTTATCTTTTTATTATTTTTTATTTTGTTATGATTTATAGTGATGTAATTTCTGTTTCTATTCAAAAAAAGTTGATATTTTCGGTTTTATTCCACAATGAGTTTATTCAATAAAAGTGTTTTCCGCAATGTTCCTTCTCATTTCATCATTTTTTTATTGATGTGAAACTACACAATAAAACTGCTTAAAATCAAGTAGCTTGATGTGATTCAAGTACTAGATGAATAAATACTCGACTTGACATGAGTTTAAAAATCTACTACTCGACTTGAATCAAGTCAAGGTCAAACCAAAAATCTTTAAATTCAAGCCAAGCTCTTGGAAGAATCGAAAGATTATCAAATAGCCTATTTGGTTTCCTTGAATCTGATATTTTTCTACCGAATAATTCACAGCTTTTTCTTATAAAACTGAATCCATGAAATGACATGGAATCTTGGGACATGCAGTATATCCATCTGCTTCGTTTATGAGCAGCTCCATCGGATCGATTCGAGTTATTTCGCCTTCTTCATTTCGAAGGAACAACAAGCGCATACTGATGAGATGGCAGAGTTCTTCGAGGTATTTGGCATGAAACCAGGAGGGCCATCCGGAATTATTTCCCACTTAGTATCCTTTCGACCTGATAAAAGTCGACTGCAACACAGAATCTTCCTGAAGGAACACCTTTAACAGCCTCACATCATTACGGCATACTATAAAAAAAGTTATACGCCAGCTGTACTTGCTACCAGTTGAAATTACTTCGACGTAGGAATGGAAGAATGCAGAGAGATGAAGAACGATTCGGGGATCTGATCCAAGAAGTTCTCTATAACCTCCAGTGGAAATTCTGTTCCGTAATCAAACATTTCCAATTCAATTCAGACTGTTACATAATTGAAACTACGGTTCCAGTAGACTAGAGTTAGTGAGAGTTGCTTCTTTGATATCTTGATCATTCAGAAGTGATATTCTCCATAAAATGATGTAGATAATCAATAGGTATCATGCGCGGACAGGAGAAGATGTAGAGCCATAAAAAAATTGTCAAACGGAACAAACCAATAACACGTCAAGGTAGGTATTTCAATTAACTAGATTTACAAGAACGTTTTTTACAACCTATTAGGCCAATTGCAAAGTTCCCGTTCTGATGCACAGATGGCGGTGTAAGTATTGAATCCATAAGATATCTACTTAGTACTAACCTTCAAACGATACGTGTCAAAATTCGAAAGCAGTCAGACAATTAGTTTGTGAGATATTGCGTTGTGAGTGTAGCTTCTTTTGTAATTTGAAAACAGAAAATGAGTGCCACATGAGCTCACAATCGATCAAGAGCAACAACATTTTAATGATTCTGAGCAGTGTTTAAAGCTGTTTAATTGCAATAAACCTGAATTTTTGCGTCAATATGTGACAATAGATGAAACATGGCTCCATCATTTCACTACGGAGTTCAATCGACAGTCAGCTGAGTCGCCTGCACACGATGAACCGAATCCAAAGCGAGGAAAAACAAAACAGTCTGCTGGCAAGGTATGGCATCTGTATTCTGGGATGCCCAAGTTATAATATTCATTGATTACCTCCAAAAAGGCTAGACCATCAACAGCGATTATTATATAGCGTTATTGGATCGTTTGAAGGATTAAATCATTAAAAAACGGCCCCATTTGAAGAAAAAAAGGTGCTGTTTCATCATGACAATGCGCCGTGTTACAAATCAATGAAAATAAATGGCAAAATTGCATAAATTGGGCTTCGAATTGCTTCAGCATCAACCGTATTCACCAGATCTGGCCCCCAGCGAATTTTTCCTGTTCACAGACCTCAAAAGAATGCTCGCTGGAAAAAAATTTAGCGCCAATGAAGAAGTTATCACTGAAACTGAGGCCTATTTTGAAGCGAAAGACAAATCGTACTACAAGAATGGTATCGAAAAGTTGAAGATCCATGTTGAATAATAAAATCGAATTTTGCCAAAATAATGTGTTTCACTATGGTAGACCGGGCACTTTTCAATCGGCCTGTTAATTTTCTTCACCCATCACTTCCGATGAGTTGTTAACACCAAAACGAACGCCAAACAGACATTGTTCAGTATTTTCATCAATTCAGTTGTAAACCTTAGTACCATATTGCCACTAAAGATTCTTGAAGGGGTTACCAACGCGCTAAAGAACATGAAGGTGCACACATCCCTAAGAACAACAGTTCCCCTTTCAAAAAAAAAAAACTTTACCTATCTCGCCGTTTTCGAGAAAAACTCATATATACAGAAATATCTGGCAGGACTGTTTGCCACCCTGCAGTGAATGTCATCATTTTTTGTTGTCATAGAGTTACATTTCTTTGAACATATCAAAATTTCACGTCGACAGAATAAACATGTAATATCCTCCGAGTGATTTACATAAACATTCTGTCTGCACTATCAAGTTATGCCGAAGATATGAAAAATATATAAGCGATAGCTGAATTGATTCGAGGTTAGGGTTGATAGATTTTTTTATTACCTCGTATAGTCACTTGGTTCAGATTGAAGATAAGAAGTTTCCATTCCATTTACTCTGCCTGATCGCTGAACTTTATTTTGAATACTAGTTCGATTTAGATTTTCTACTTCTTTTTATGGAAATGGTGGCAGTCTTGCATGATTCTCAGGTAGCTCATAGCAGATGAAATTTTTATCGCTCAGATGTTCTCATTCGATTATTGATTTCAATATCTGTTCTTCCAATGGTGAACTCCCAATATTACATTAGAGTGATTATTTTTCCAAAACTATTTGATACCACAAGTATCATGAATGGAACTGAAATTGTGTCTAATTTTTGAATGATTTTGCACAGATACATTGGAAAGAACAAATTGGCCATTCATGAAATGGACATATTGGAACTGATGTTTGTGTGATTGGAATGTTAATTCGGTATTTACAATATCCGCATAGTCAAAACATTCCAATATTGTGATTATGTTCTCTATATAGTTTGTCATAAGGAAACATTGATTTTGTCATGATCCATCAATAGGTGTCGTATGAAATTGTAAAAAATACAGCCTTATATTTGCGACAACTCGATATTTGGCTGATGAGTTTTATCACCGGATAAGGTCTTTTGAACTGCAGCATTATTGACACCATCTTGTGTTACCTCTGACAGTTGAGCACCGCCGGCAACGATTACAGTGGTGCAGGGAAAGTCAACATTGGAATGTGGAATGGCATGAGGTCATCTCTTCTGATGAATCTCGATTCTCCTTGGGTGCACATGATGACCGAAGAAGGGTAAGACGACGTCAAGGAGAAAGACGTGAATTTCAGTTTGATGTTGAGCGTCACGTAACCCGTACAGTAGGCGTTATGGTATGGGGTGCTATTGCATATGCAGATAGGTCACCTTCAGTTTTTATTCGAGGTAACACGACAGCGCTGCGTAACTTTCAAGAAATAGTGGAGTCATATGTTCTCCCTTATTTCAACTGGCTCGAGAATCCAATAAATCAGCAAGATAATGCTGGACCTGATGTTGCCAGAAGTTAGTTTAAACTTTTTCGAAGCGACCCATGTGAATCTTTCGCCATGGTCGCCCAGATCTCCTGATATTTCGCCCATAGGGCATGTTTGAGACATCGTGGGTTAGAAGGCTTGGAAATTTACTTCAGCCCCCATGGACTTTGGCGGCTCTGAGACATGAAGTACAGGTAGCTTGGGATAGAATCTCTCAAGAAGAAATGGACAATCTTATTTGATAAATGTCGAGATGGGTTGGGGAGTGTAAAGATAATCGCGGTAAATAAACACATCATTAACAAATTTATTAAAAATAAAAGTAAATTCTCCGTTTTTTATTGATGCCCGTGGAGGCCATGTATTGTATTGATAGTCTCAAAATGCTTGAATTCTCTGAGAATAAAATTTCGTTATTTTACTCGATTTTTCTTAACCACCCTGTATACGCTGTAGACCTATAGGCTAAAATTAATTTTATTTCCTGCAACTTGAAATCATATTACTATGAATTTTCATCACAAAAATCTCATTTAAACTCTATTTGTTTGAAATTTAAGTCAATATCCCTAACTCATGTGGAGCAGTTTAGTTAGGTAACTGAAGGGTGTTTTTTTCAGAGCTATAGAACTTGAAATTGCAATAAAACAACGATGGATTGACATGAATTTTATTTATCCGCAAGAAAATTTTGTGGCATTACATTTTAAATATGATTGCTGGCATATGACCGCCACGGCTGGCTCGGATGTAGTCCAATCTGGACGTCCAATTTTCGATGACTTTTTCCAACATTTGTGGCCGTATATCGGCAATAACAAGGCGAATGTTGTCTTCCAAATGGTCAATGGTTTGTGGCTTATCCAAATAGACCAATGACTTTACATAGCCCCACAGAAAGTAGTCTAGCGGTGTTAAATCACAAGATCTTGGAGGCCAATTCACAGGTCCAAAACGTGAAATTAGGCGGTCAAAAAAACGTGTCTTTCACTAAATCGATTGTGGCACGAGCTGTGTGACATGTTGCGCCGTCTTGTTGAAACCACAGCTCCTGGACATCATGGTTATTCAATTCAGGAATGAAAAAGTAAGTAATCATGGCTCCATATCGATCACCATTGACCCTAACGTTTTGGCCATCATCGTTTTTGAAGAAGTACGGACCAATGATTCCACCAGCCCATAAAGTGCACCAAACAGTCAGTTTTTCTTGATGAAACTGTGTTTCAACATACACTTGAGGATAAGCTTCACTCCAAATGCGGCAGTTTTGTTTGTTGACGTAGCCATTCAACCAGAAGTGCGCTTCATCGCTAATGGACGTAGTGCGCGATACGTATTCCGCACAGAACCATTATTTTCGAAATGAAATTGCACTATTTGCAAGCGTTGTTCAGGCGTGAGTCTATTCACGATGAATTGCCAAACCAAACTGAGAATAAATCAATTGACAACTGTTAAATTGGTCGCCATCTTGAACAGTGAAGCCATTTTAAGGTTATATACCTCGAAAAAAAACACCCGTTAGTATCAAACACAGTCCAATCATACGAATGTTGATAAATCGTTAAATTGATGTTTTATAGAATTTTAGATCTGAATAGAACATTTCTTCGGTTAAGAGCTTGGTGAGTGAGTTCATTTCAAACAAGATTAGGACAAATCAAGTAATAGTTTTGGGATTGGGTAACGGCAAACACTCGATCGAACATCCAATAATCTCGCACTACTAGAAATCACGCGGATAATTTCCTGTTAAATAATTAATGTCGTTGGCAAAGCATCAAACAAAGGATTAACTTGCCTAAGGCAATCAAACCCCTCAAGCTAATACCCAAGTTTTGCGGATAACTTTCTGAGGAATCGCCGTTGTTTGTTATACCACTCCAGTCGAGTTACATAACAGAACTCCGAGCCTCTAGTCTTTCTGGTTTTGGGACCATTTTTCCACGTTACAAAGGGGGGAGAGAACCATTATTCCCCAGGACGGATAGCCGTTACAGAATGAATCCGAAATGCCAGTTTTCAAATAACAAGGTGACTTAGTTACACAAACATTTTCGGTAATGAATCTTCAGTGCGAATTCATCCCGGTGTGAAAATGGAGTGGGGAGAGGGGATTGCCCCATTATTTTCATGCTACATGCAAACCCTTACACGACGACGTCGTATGAAAAATTATATTTTACATCGAAAACAATGCACCTTGAGTTTTCGACTGCAAATAAATTCCTTTTTTGCGCCATTCGTGAGCGAGGTATTGCTCAGTTCCGAATAAATTTCACACGCGAATGCCTTTTTTTTTATAATTGAGAAATTAACTCGCCTAGGATACCTATTACACGAATCGGACTTCGATGTATTTCGGTATATCAGAAAATTGTTGGTTATGCTACGATGTAGTATACTGATAACAACTGCTTGGGGCTGATCAATGGAAGTTTCACTGAATATACAACCCTGTAAATTGGGGTTCTGACTTGATGCCCAAGTAACTCGAAGCAGAAGTTTTAATCGCTATTATTCAGTATAAAATACATTACAATATTTCACTGCAAGGATTTCTGGTAACTATGGACATTTTAATTCTGAATTCATAAAAAGGGGCACTCCCAATATTTTTCTAAAACAATTTCATTTTTGCTTATCGAACCAACACTTGAAAACGACCATAAAAATCAACACACCGCAGCAGAACGGTCACCAGACATTTTGGCGTCTCGGCAAAATAAAATTTCGCCGCCCTGGTTTGCCCAATTCATCTGAATTTTCTTTGAAGAAGCCTCTGTTATTCCTCTCACGCATATTTTCAATATCATATGAAATCGTATTCTTTCACTTGAAATCTCTTTGTCAAATTTATCGAAGGATGTTTTGTCAATTTCATCAAAAAACTTTTTGCATTATTTGAAAGTTCTATTCTCCACAAGTCTATAGTAAAAAGACTACGTAGTCCCAAAAGGGGTGTTTTAAAACCTATTTGTGTTTTTATAACTATAGTTGAGAGCGCATATTCGATTCCAAAAAATTGCTCTTGATAATTTCATTATATTATTAAAAATTGACTGCGCCCATAAAATTTGGCGCCCCGGCAAATTGTTCGGTTTGCCTGTCCAGGCAGCGGCCCTGCACCACAGATGCTGAATGGAAATAAGACTCTAGGCTTTTTTAAAGTGAAACCACATAGGCCGGAAAAGATTTATTCTTTCTTTTCCTTTCCTTATTCCATCTAAAAGGTGGTATCTACATTCAAATCCTTCAGAAAAAAATCTTTTTCGGAGTATATTTCTTAGGATTATCATCCTGCATATTCTCAATATTTATTTTGGAGTTGGAAAACTTCTACTGGATTAATAAAGGTCCAAGACGACGTTGAAGCAGTTGGCTTATTTGACACAAACACCATCTGTTCAGATTTGATTATCATCAGATACCAATGTGTTTTCAACTGCAAATAAATATTTGTATGCTCCCTTCGTGACCGAGCACTTGTTAACTTTGAATAAATGACACACCTGAAAGCCTTTTTTTTATAATTGAGACATTAATTCGCCTAGTATACCTTTCACACGAATCAATCTTCGAGATATTTCGCAATTCCAGAAAATTGTTGGTTTTGCCACGATGTAGTATAGTATTAACTCCAACATAGGGCTGGATCAATGAAATTTTCCTGAATAAGAATGAGAACCCTTTAGATTTAGTAGAAAATGTTTCATATCCTAAGGAAATCAGATCCTTTTTTCTTAACAGTCGAATTAAAGAAGAGTTCAAGTGAAAACAGTCTCGTTCAATTTAATTCGATGGATTTCGTCACAACGTCTTCCTTTATACGTTTCAACAATCGATCAGATCTTTTCACTATAATGGATTGTCTCTTGAGGGAATTCTCGGACTCGCAAAAACATTCTTGAATCGAAATAATTGTTATTTGATTCGTGTTCATTTGAAGAATATGAGCGAGAAGACCAGCAGTTGAATTATATTTCGCAAAGTTCTAGAAACAAACTGGACAAAGTCAATAGTTTTTCGTTTCTTGTCTATTTCGAATTCTTTGTTGTTTTGAAGTCTGCTGAAATCAAGTATTCATCTCACATGAAATGTGAGATGTTGTTCTCAAGGTTTGATAAGCGGTTCGAACGTAGAATAAAATTACCGACCGCCCTGTACACGAGACAATTTCCATGAATCTGGGTCAAAAGAATGAAAATTATCATGGGACCGAAAAATAATATATTATTGAACGAGTGTTTGACTGGATGGTGGAAAGGACAGTGAGAAAGATAAGTATTTTCATCTGAAGATGCCGAAATCTTTTCGCTCGCTTGTGAAAGATAGTTTGTCGGAGAGATTCTATCTCAATGCTGCTCGTCTCGTGGGACCGTATAAGAGGATTGTCCGCCATTGGCCCCGGGCCAGACTGGCCAATATAAGGATTCCCTCCATCATGGCCGCTCCAGCCATATAGGCCAGAAATGTGTTCCTCATTTTTTTTACTTGTGCAAATTGAACGTTTGATCGGACCGAAACCTTCTTAACGGAGTCCACTGAGCATTTTGTGCATTCATAATTGGTATTTGGTCCTTCGAACAGCCTAAACAAATTCAAAATTTCTGATATTATACTCATTTTGAAGTACCGATTGAGATTCAACGAAAAATATTTTTTATTTATCAAAATCTATTTTTTAGACGTCAGAGAATATTCTCAAAATTACGTGTTCACGCCAATGACCAATCTATACTTGTTCCCAAATTCATTTTCAAGAATTTATCATCGTCTGCAACTTATTATTCGTCTGTTGTACAAAATTCATTTTCTTCCCGGGAACTGGCTTGGCTCTACATCAACAAATACAACAACAATTTCAACAGTACGATTCGTAACTATTTTTGTGGCTCTATGCTTATTCATCCTTTGCTCCGAAACAGTTTTATAACATTATTATCTCACTACTCGTGATATAGATAACGTAGGAGTTTCAAATAGGCTCATTTTCGTTGCCAACACTTTATCTGAAGGAGCAGAATAGTAGCGAACCAACTTTAGCCCATGTTAGAAAGGCATGCCCATTGGAAGCGGAATCCAACTTCCCTCAAATTCCAATATGTTTACAAGTTTGTCGCGATACTCGGAAGCGAAATTTCATTTTTGAAACAAATTTTGAGACTCATTTCATGTATAATATTACATTCAAATCGTACAACACACTTGAGACGAATTGACCGAATAGAGATCTATGAATATTATTGAATGAAACATGATGTTCTAACTACACTTTAGCATAGAGAACAGAATAAATTTCCGATGTTACTTTTAAGCGGACTTTCAAAATATCAAGTTTTACTTTCTAGACAAAATTCGATTCTCTTTACTTTTCGAAAATGGAACTTACGAGTTGAATAATAACAATAATTGTTCGTATCATAATTTTTACTGGTAGCTTTAATTGCTTATACGATGCAAATATAAGTAAAAAATCTCTGTTTACACAGACTAAAAGAAAGTTTTAGATCTGTACCTAAATGTATGTTTGTTTATTCTTTTTGTTGCACGACACTTTTCCTCCTATTGTCATGAAATTTTGAAAATTGCTGAATACATTCCTGTAGAGGTTTCTGATGACAATATCACAATACAACCTTCCCAGGAATACCTATATTTGAAGAATTCTGAAACCAGCGCCTTCACCATTTTGTCGCATTGAGCTTTCATCATTGACAAGGTTGGGTCAAAATGTTTCCATTATAAAAAAAGAGTTTCGATAAAGCGACTATCGTTGATCCAAAAAAGAAAATTTTTACCCAAGCAAAATACATCTAACCTCGCCATAAAAATGCGGCGAAACGTGCAAACTGTGTACAAAACGAGAAATTAAACTTTCGCAATTTTTTACGCCAGATATCCGTATCAAACTCTAACCCTTCCATTCTAAATATCCGACGTGGCTGTCGGCCATTTTCCAAAACCGGATTTATTCATTTCAAAAAGCCCCGGAGCTCTCGAATGTCCGGTGAAAATGAGTAAAGAAAAACCAATTTTAGACATTTCTTCTGCCGGTATCGTGCCCTCCCAAAACTTGAGGGGCACGAAGTTCAGCCGGGAAATAGATGACCTGACTGAAAGTGAAAGTTCTGAACTGATCAAATTATAATGAGCCGAAACTCCATCGGAGTCAGGTGGTTTCTTCTAGGTCCGGCGATATACGCCTCCTCCGTCCTTCTCTAATCATGAATTTCTCTTCCACTTCATCAACTACGTCGAGCCAGTTCCGTTATGAATGATGAAGTCCCGCACCGTAGAAGACGTGGTTTATATATATATTTTTTGCCGTCTCCGACTGAACTAAATCAATTCATTATTGAGTTTCAGAAGCATCCGTACAGCCTCTCAAAACACGGTTCTAAGGGACTTGCTGGTCCTTTATTTGTTCCCTTTCTTTTTCCCCAAGAGACAAAAGCATAGAGTTGAAATTTATGGACTGTAAGGATTTATCTGACAACTGTGAATATCTGTTGAAACATTGTTCGAATTGTCTTCGAGAATGCTCGAACGAAATCCCAATTCTGCCGCATGTCACGTGGAATAAAGGTGAGTTGCAGCCTGCTGTACGACATTAGAACAAATCATGAATATGGTGTGTTGAGGATAGTCTATTGATATTTCCCGGATATTGTTTCTCGATGGAAATGCAACTGAAAGCTGAAGAGCTGAATTCATTCTTGTAGTCTTTAGTATTCTCCTACATCTCATAAGACAACTAATCGCACTGACGGTTTTCAATTATAGGAACAGAGACACATTTTATCTCAATATCTTTAATATCCAGTCAGAAATATTCTCGAACGCTTAACGCTTAGGCGATGGAAAATTCCACAAATTTTCTACGATAGTTCAGATCGTTTCGACTCAACAACGTAAGGATTAAAAAATATTCGATAGTCTGAGAAATATTTTCTTTTTTATCGACATCCTCATATATCGAAACGATGAACAATAATTTTAAAGAACAATAATAAAATAATCTATATATACACAGAATCTATTGATATTCTCCCACGTGCCTAAAATTCAAAAACTACCCACGAAGTGGCGAGTTTTTTAATGAACGAGTGTTAGAACGAGCCTGCTGTATGAATCTCACCGATTATTTTCTCTAATTCACTGAATTTCATTTGGAATAATGAAATATTTCCAAAAATATCGTGAAGTGATTTTTGCATTGAAAAATTTTGGTTGGTAGAAATAAAAAGGAATGTTGAATTGACAGATGATAGACCAATGCATGACAGATGAGTTCCGAATACCAACATAACAGGTCAATTGAAAAGCCCCCGATCTACCATAGTAAAACACATTGTTTTGGCAAAATTCGATTTTATTTTTCAGTATAGTTGCATTCGAGGACGATACAGCGATTATAGCGATATTACAATTTCTCGATTCGATTTTTGTAGTATGATTTGTCTTTCGCCTAAGTTTAGGCTATTTAATCTTCATTGGCGCTAAATTTCTTTCCAGTGAGCATTCTTTTGAGGTCTAAGAACAGGAAAAAGTCGCTAGGGGTCAGATATGGAGAATACGGTGGATGCAGAAGTAATTCGAAGACCAATTCATGCAATTTTGCCATTGTTTTCATTGATTTGTGACACGGCGCACAGTCTTGATGAAACAGCACCTTTTTTTTCTTCGAATGCGGCCGTTTTTTAACGATTTCATATTTTGAACTATCCAATAACGCTATATAATAATCGCTGTTGATGGTCTTGCCGTTTTGTAGGTAATCAATTGATATTAACCTGGCGCATCCCAGAATACTGATGCCATAACTTTGCCAGCTGACTATTGTGTTTTTCCTCGCTTTGGATTCGGTTCATCGTGTGTAGTCCACTTAGCTGACTGTCGATTGGACTCCGGAGTGAAATGATGGAGCCATGTTTCATCCATTGTCACATATCTACGCAAAAATTCAGGTTTATTGCACTTAAAAATCTTCAAACACTACTCAGAATCATTAACACGTTGCTGCTTTTGATTGATTGTGAGCTCGCGCGACAACCATTTTGCACACATCTCATGTACAAATATTCGTGAATTATATGATGTACACATTCAGATGATATCTTCACAATGTCTGCTAGCTCGATCAACTTCACTTTACGGTCATTTTGAATTATTTTATGAACATTTTTGAATATTTCGTCGGTGACAGCCTCCTTTGGGCGTCTACTGCGTTTGCCGTGTTCGATGCTCATTTTATCACGTTTGAAGCAATCAATGATTAAAAATTTGCCTAGTGCAGACCCCGAAAACTCTTCATCAAGCCAAGATTTTGCTTCAACTGTATTTTTCCCTTCCAAAAGCAATATTTTATCAGCACACGAAATGTTTTTTTCGGCTTTTTTCAAAAGTAGCTCCACTCACCACGACATCTAACAAAATAATGGTCGGACTGCTGTCAAATTTTGACACGTATCGTTTGAAGGTTGGTACTAACTAAAAATCATATGGATTTAGTACTAGCACCGTCATCTGTGCATCAGATCAGGGACTTTTCAATTGGCCTAATATAATAATGAAATATAATCACGATTTTCTTCAACAAGTTTTGACACGATGAACGAATTTGCCACATAATTAGAGAGATATATTATTAAATATACAATAAAGGTCAACAAACTCGAATAATTCGAACGTATCATCACGTGATGAGAAACAAACTGGGTTGAGTGAACTTTCGATGACGTCAATTTGAAGTAAACACCTGGTATTATTCGCACTTTCAATGGTATCAAATTTTTTGTCATATTGATATCATTTTTAGAGTTCAACAATACGTACTTCAATATATTTCACAATATACAGATTGATATATGGATGTAATTTGAAGAAACAAGTCCGTTATCATTCCCAATATATTTTCATAGATATTTTCGAAACGCTCTGTATCGAAGAGACACATTGACCCTATTTACATCGTCACACGTGGAGTATATCGGAAAAATGATTTACTCGCATATGTCTCTCGAGCCTCTCCGATTTCACAGATTTTCAGAATCGATAGAAATTTGAATCAATTTTAAGCGCTTCATTTCACCCCATTTTCCGCTTAATCGATGAACAGTTCCAATCTTCATGATGCCTGATAGATTTTTCAGGCCACTGAAACTTTCACTCGCGTGTTGGATGAATAGGCAATCGCTTGAAACTTCAAACTAGTGAAATGAGCATTCACTCGATGAACTGTGGGAGGGCAAAATTTTGATTGATAAATTTCGGTTAATCTCTATCTCGAATACTGTCGAGTTTTTCCTATCTCGTTATTTTCTTGTTTACCAATATGTAGAGAAAATTAAAAGTTCACACTATATGTCAATGTCAACATTTCTTAACATAGAGTTGATTCTAGATCAATATATTGGAGATGAATTAAAACAACTTTCGTGTATTGCCAATGCTTCATTCACAAACCATGGTCAAATTGAACACTTGAATCGAAAATATCTTAGCATATTCACCAGATCTGGCTCTCAGTGATTACTGACTTTTTGAAGAACTCGACAGAATGCTCTGTTGAAGACTAAGATGAATCTTTCTACAGAAAAGGTATTGAAAACTAAATCATAAGTGCACCTCTATCACTCTTGAGGGTCACCATAAGGTTTACCAAAAAGAAATCCATAATTTTTACATGAAAAAAGGCTTCAATTACAATAATTTGAATAAATGCAGTTTTGTTCGATAATTTGTTGCCATTTTGAAGGTAGTATCATTATGCTTCTCTGATAGAAGCCCTCGTGCCAATTGGCAAAACATTGAGACAATTGATTTTCACAAGCCTCTGCTGAACTTTTTCACCAGCAAAATTGTTCGCCATGAACAAGAACATATTGTAATTACTTGGTGCCAGGTCCAGACTGTGAGGTGGATGCATAAATACCTCCCAAACAAGCTCCTGGAGCTTCTGGCAAGTCACTGTCGATGTTTGTGACTTAGTGTAGTCCTGATAAAACATAATGCCTCTCCTATTGGCTAAAGCGCGCCATTTCTGGGCGACTACTTCCGTTAGAGGGTCCAATTGTTAATAGTACAGTTCCGAGTTAACAGTTGTGTCGTAGGAGAGCAACTCATAGTAAATAATTCCCTGCCAATCCCACTAAAACCACAGAAAAATCTTCCTGGCTGTCAATTCTAGCTTGGCTACCATTTCCGCCTGCTCGCCGCATTTCGACCACGACCGTTTTCGCTTGACGTTGTCGTAAGTGATCAACTTTCCTTCACCAGTCATCAACTGCTTCAAAATGGGTCGATTTCCAGATGGAAATTCAGTCCATGAGGTTATGTGGTATCCTCACATCGAGCATCTCTTTGAAATCAGCCTTATGCAAACGGTTCCAAACAGTTTATTGCAATTTTTAGCCTTTGAGCAATCAAGACAGTGTCTATATGACGGTTGGACTTGATAATGTCCATGATTTCATCGGCATTCACGGCCTTCTAGTCCGTGGTACATCTAAGACATCGAAATTACCGTAACGGTAATTCGAAACCGAAATTGCGCATTATTGGCTGTTACAGTATCAGGACCATAAACACTATTTAAATTTTCAGCCGCTTGGCTTTCATTTTTGCCTTTTTCTATTAATAATTGTGAAATATAGCGTATTTTCTTTCTGCTAGTGTCCATTCTGGACGCGCTCAAAACGAAACTGAGTCAACTAATCACAAAATTATCTGGAAAGATTTTATAGTACGAAATTTGATCTTTCGCAATGATTTCTTGATTTGACAGCTATAGGTTTTTTATAAGTTCATTCGAGTGTTTTACAGAAATAAATGAACGAAGAAATATATTTTAGCATGTTCGTAAAACTTTCAAAATTGTCTTCATTCGAGTTTTATTGACATCTAAGTCTCTTGAGGGTGTTGACAGCCCACTTCAGTAGAAAAACGTACACCCACGAATTTTCGATCACAAGATGTCCCCCTGCACGAAGCAATTGAATTTCTATTCTTGGAAAAAAAACCCAGACTTTTGTCTGTGGAAAACATTCATTTCCCAAGGGAAATATTTGAAGTATTCAAGACGAAGAGGAAATAATTCAGTTAGAGGAGGGGAAAACTAATTAAATCTCTGTGAAAAGTGAGTGTTAATGTAGACAATGTTCAAAGGAATATTAGAGCAACATGAAACAGTTGATAGACGTAAATATAGGGACTTTGGTACATTTCTAACCTGTCTAAACAGCCAGATGAATACCTGAAACGTGATATACGCGAGATGTAAACATTTAAATATTTATCCATTTCCTACACGTCAAAGGTTTGCGTTCGAGCAAATATTTCTTCGGGCTATACGGGCACGTTTACTGAGGGATCAATTTTTCTTTCTGTCTCTACGTAGGTATGTGATGAAAACGAAAATTTGCATTAGTGAACTCCAGAGTTCAAATATAATATTTAATATCAAATACGGAATATTTCACAAAGGAACAGTCGAATATTCCAACTGGCACTATTTTCAGTTATTCGACCCAAACTTTGATGGTGCCTCACTTCAAAATTTATTATCAATTTCTATTCAAATCGCAGAATTGTATCGAATTTATGAGATATTGCTATTACGGAAAAATGAAGTACATCTTGAACATTGTTCGTGTTTTAAATATTTAGTCGGATACACAGTGGATACAAGGCGTCCCAAATTCAATACTCAATGAAAGCATTTCAAGAACTATAAGACTTGAAATCTTCAAGGACATCGATGGCTTTTTCAAAAATTATAAGATATAGGAAAGTCATAGATATCTCGATTCATTCTCGAGTTACAGGGCGTTTTTGAAAAATGACATGGAATTCGGGACACCCTGTACATTAGAAAAGCTGTTCTGTGGATCTGAAATAATTTCGAAGATTTCATTTCAAAAAGCGGACTTCCTATAAAATTTTGCATTTTCTAATCCGTTGATTTCTGATCATTTTCGCACATATTCCATATGAGAAGTCATTTTGCCCAAATGTTTGTGAGTTTCAGACAAATGTGGTCTTCAAGAATTACATTTGAGTCATTGATGACAAATCGAGGTTCAAAGCAATTCTGACCGGTTCCTTTAACACGAGAAATCTTAAACAGAATGTTCCAGAAATCTTGCAAAATCTCATTTTCTCTTTACTTGGTTAATTAGATTCCGTTATTCCCATGAGAAAAGGATTATCCTATTATTCCAAGCTGGTATAAATTCCTTTTTAGACGCTTTTTGTCCCCTCAATAATATTATTCCAGATAAATGACATTTCATTGAAAGTATGATGTAATTATTAGGTGTACAATAGATCGTAGATGTCATACAATGAGCTTGGGTATTCGTAAACATAACTCTTTCGAAATCTGCGGCTGAGATTCATTGAATGCTCTCAAATATCATAGAGCCGCTTTCAGTGGAACAACGTGCCGAGAGTGGTTTCAACGCTTCAAGAACGGTGATCTTAACGTCGAAAACCAGCTGTGGAAAAGACAAGGTTCTCGAAGATACAGAATTGAAGGCTTTATTCGATCAAGAATCGAGTCAAACGCAACGAAAATTGGCAGGATCATTTAAAGTGATGCAACAAGCCATTTCAAAACGCCTGAAAGTCATGGGAATGATTCAGAAACAAGGAAATTGGGTGCCGTACAAGTTGAAGCCGAGAGATGTTGAACGGCGTTTGATTGCTTGTGAACAGCTGCTTGCAAGGCAATAACGGAAGGGATTTCTGCATCGCACTGTGACTGAAGACGAAAAATAGGTTCATTACGATAATCCCAAGCGCAGAAAATCATGGGGATATCCCAGCCATGCTTCCACGTCGACGGCCAATATTCACGGTTCCAAGTTCATGTTCAGTATTTGGTCGGACCAGCTCAGCGGAGTGTATTATGAGTTGTTGAAACCGACTGAAACAATCACAAGTGATCGTTATTGAACGCAAATAATGCGTTTGAGCCGAGCATTGAAAGACAAAAGGTCGCAATTCAACGAGTTGTGAAAGTGGTCAAAACATACTTGGAAACGTTGAAATGTCCTAGCCCACCCGCAGACGTTGCTCCCTCAGACTATCAATTGTTTCTATCGATAACACACGGCCTGGCTGAACAGCACTTCCGGTCTTATGAAGAAGCGGAAAATTCATTCGATTCATGGATAGCTTCAAAAGATGACCAATTTTTTCAATGCTGGATTCGTACGCTGCCTGAAATGTGGTAGAAAGTAGTGGCCAGCGATGGACAATACTTTGAATCATGAATGTATAACCAGTTTTTCAAAATTTCGGAAAAGGAACGACGGAAGCAAAGTTGTATGTTTATGAAAATTTATTTGAGCAGATCACTGAAGTGCATTTCTCCCTTTTTATGATTTTATATAATTATAAAATATTTGAATTTGCAATGTTTTCCCTGAAATTCAGACAGACAATTCTGGAAGATCAACCTCAAGACAAGCAGATTCCTTTATTCAAAACGCAAACCCATATCTCCCAAACAAAGTTTGGCATTTCTTTTATTCTTGTCCTCATTTCTGAGAACGTTGAAGGATCAGATCTCGATCGAAAATTATAACAAACCAATATGCAATGTTTTCTTAGAAATTCCGACAGATAATTCTGAAAGATCAACCACAATACAAGCAGATTTCTTCATTCAAAACGCAACGCAATCTTTTCTAAACAAAGTTTGTTTTTTTTTATTCTTGTCCTCGTTCCTAAGAACGTTGAAAGATAAGATCCCAATCGGAAATTATAACCCAACTATTCGAACGTGAAAGGAAGAAAATTCCTGTTATCCGCACAGGAATGCGTTTGTGTTTTCCTTTCCACGAACTTTCGGTACATTCTGAGAATGCCAGATCCTGAGGAACAATGTACCAGCGGGCCAACCCAGAATATGAGATAATGCACGTATCCATTCGAGGTCAAGAATTGGGGGAATATTTATGCGTCAGGTAACTGTTCCCACCACATAAAAATGTTCAATTCCCAATCGGGACACTTTACGGGTTCCAGTCCCATTTCAGAAGTTACCCCTATCGATTTTGGCCTCGATCCACTGTTGTCCTATTTGTAGATAAAACGTAAGTTGTTATTTCCCTTAGTTTGATCTGAATCTTCACTGGACATTGTGTTCATTCTGAGTTTAATCCTACTGAATTCTTCATTTACCGAGTCGAGTAGTTTATTGATGCTGTAGTGACTTTTTGCTTGCCCGATAGATGGCGTCGTAGGCTGCGCATCTCACGGAGGATCGGAACGACTTGGTATATAAACGAAGGGTACAGGTCAAAAACCGGCTAGGTCAGCCATTTGCTAGAGTTGAGATAAGGTGAGGAAATTGTAGCCAATCGAAGGATTTCCCATTTCACTGTATCACACATGTCAAAAATTTATAGGTGAGCTATAACAAACGATCAGAAATATGCAGGAGAAAAACAGGCTACAGGGAAATTCTAGGTTGAGTCACGTTTACGTCTATACATCCAACCTGTATTAAGAACAAGACGCTTATATTATTCCTGCTTTCATCAGTTTATAAGCCTCATATTCAGAAAAAAATGCGAAATAGTGATACTTACTATAGTGATAATAGATTGAAGGATTGAGCACTTTCGTATAAGAGCAATACATTGTTGATAATGCTATCTTAGAGCGAACAATATACCTTACCTTCGTATTCATTCGCATAGTCGTACAACTTAGCTTCCGCCATTTTTATTCCGAAATTCGAGGCTTTATTGTGAAAAACTGCCGCATTTGGAGTGAAGCTAATCCTCAAGTTTATGTCGAAACACCGTTACATCCAGAAAAACTGACTGTTTGGTGCGCTTTATAGGCTGGTGGAATCATTGGTCCGTACTTCTTCAAAAACGATGATGGCCCGAACGTTACAGTCAATGGTGATCGGTATAGAGCCATGATTACTAACTTCTTCATTCCTGAATTGAACAACCATGATGTCCAGGAGCTGTGGTTCTAACAAGACGGCGCAACATGTCACACAGCTCGTGCCACAATCGATTTATTGAAAGACACGTTTGATGACCGCCTAATTTCATGTTTTGGACCTGTGAATTGGCCTCCAAGATCTTGTGATTTAACACCGCTAGACTACTTTCTGTGGGGCTATGTAAAGTCATTGGTTCATGCGGATAAGCCACAAACTTTTGACCATTTGGAAGACAACATTCGCCGTGTTATTGTCGATATACGGCCACAAATGTTGGAAAATGTCATCGAAAATTGGACGTCCAGATTGGACTACATCCGAGCCAGCCGTGGCGGTCATATGCCAGAAATCATATTTAAAATGTAATGCCACAAGATTATCTTGCGGATAAATAAAATTCATGTCAATCGAATTATCTATCGTTGTTTTATTGCAATTTAATGTTCTATAGCTCTAAAAAAAAACCTTTATTTCGATGGCGTTATGTTTACAGATACTTAAGCTTATTGTATGACATCTACGATCTATTCATTTCGGCTGACACAAAGTTCTACACCTAATACTTATTACGATTGTATTTCTGAATAAACTTTCGTTTCGCTCAAAATAATCGAGTTGACAGCACCTTCCTTCTAAAGACTATAGAAATAACGATCTACATTCTCAGATAAATCAGCCCAACTACATAAGAACTTCCGTGAAGAAATTCTACGGAGATCCTAATCAGAGCAGGCCTAATCGATTCAGTCATAGGGTTCTATTTAGTAATTTCCCTTACGAACTAATGAGGCTGATGAAATTCTGATAATAATAAACTCTTAACAGGGAATAATACGCTACTTATTGCCGCTGAACTAATGGATCTCGCTGAACGGTCCCTTAATTCGTTTGGTGAAATTAATGAGCCAACGTAATATCCGTATAATATTTTAAACGAAGACCATGGTAAACGTAAGAAATAGCTCAAGTTCATCCATCAACTCTGGTAAAGCAATTACGGTGGTTGCCGCAAACATATCAAGTAACGTGCCTGTAATGCACAGTGGTTAGCTACCCTTAGACCTAAGGCACCAATTTTCCCTTCATTAGAGGTTCTATCATGCATCGAATTTGTTTAGTGCATCACAATGTTACAGATTCACAGGATGGGGCCTAATTGTTGTCAATCAAGTCAAGATATTAAGTCATAGCCAATTCGTTTTCAATTACAGATTTCAGTTCGATATCCTTGTTTCAATTTTGCAAGCTCTTTTAAATGCGGGAGTTAGCTGTGGTTCATCCTATATAATTGAGCATCATCTCATGTAACGGGGAGATATATAACTTTAAGTTGGCTTTACTGTTTGAGATGGCGACCAATTTAACAGCTGTCAAGTGATTTATTCTCAGTTTGGTTTGGCAATTCATCATGAATAGACTCACGCCTGAAAAACACTTGTAAATAGTGCAATTTTATTCCGAAAATAATGGTTCTGTGCGGAATACATATGGCGCACTACGTCCATTTTATTTTGTTTAGCGATGAAGCGCACTTCTGGTTGAATGGCTTCGTCAACAAACAAAACTGCCGTATTTGGAGTGAAGCTAATCCTCAAGTGTATGTCAAAACACCGTTACATCCAGAAAAACTGACTGTTTGGTGCGCTTTATGGGCTGGTGGAATCATTGGTCTGTGCTTCTTCAAAAACGATTATGGCCAGAACGTTACAGTCAATGGTGATCGGTATAGAGCCATGATTACTAACTTTTTCATTCCTGAATTGAACAACCATGATGTCCAGGAGATGTGGTTCTAACAGGACGGCTCAGCATGTCACACAGCTCGTGCCACCATCGATTTATCGAAAGACACGTTTGGTGACCGCCTAATTTCACGTTTTAGACCTGTGAATTGGCCTCCAAGATCTTGTGATTTAACACCGCTAGACTACTTTCTGTGGGCTATGTAAAGTCATTGGTCTATGCGGATAAGCCACAAACCCTTGACCATTTGGAAGACAACATTCGCCGTGTTATTGCCGATATACGGCCACAAATGTTGGAAAAAGTCATCGAAGATTGGACGTCCAGATTGGACTACATCCGAGCCAGCCGTGGCGGTCATAGGCCAGAAATCATATTTAAAATGTAATGCCACAAGATTATCTTGCGGATAAATAAAATTCATGTCAATCGAATCATCCATCGTTGTTTTATTGCAATTTAAAGTTCTATAGCTCTAAAAAAAACACCCTTTATAACAGAAGCAGCAAGATGTCAGTGGCAACAATGATCACTGAAAATGATTTTTTGAGAACCAGTTCAACACTCCAATTTAATAGAATGTTTGATTTAAAAAGATTTCAGATATTCACAAATCAATTATTAGTTCTTCCGTCCTTTTGGATACTTACTCTTCTTGTGAATCGTATGAAACACTGCATGTTTATTTTCCATATAAAACAATCAATGCAAAAACGAACACCCACCTTCTACATGATTATTATTCCCTTTATTGAATTTCCTGGAAATATCTGAACTGAACTTTATAGGCAGAAAATTAAATTTTCCCAAAAAACAAATCATTCGAATAGAGAAAACGAGCTTTTCAGTTACATTCTATGGTACACACAATGTTGTAGACGGAGTAACCCAAGATGAGGTTCGGGCAAACGTACAGCTACAAAAAGACTCTGGAGAATATTTTTATTTGCTGTTAAATATTTCCCCACCTTGTTCGTCATCATATATTCCGCTTCATCCAATACTTTGTTGATATTGCGGAATGTTATTACAGTTTTCGCTTCTAAAACTAGCTCCATCCAGAATATAGCCAAAACTTTTAATCGAGGTTTTTAGTTGTTCACACCGTCGTTGTAACAAAATTTAGTTTCAGGACTATTCTTGCTTATTCATTATTATAGGTCAAAGGGATTGGGAGGAACTGTGAAGAAATGGAATTCCTTCAGTGGGTTAGCATTCTTAATAAAGTCAAAAAGATGGAATTGATAAAATTCACAATAATTCTTCACATATTTGCAGTTCTGTACATCGACAGAACAGTCTTACGAGGGTTACCATTTATGTATTGAGAATACAAAAAATAGACAAGTCAAAATGAACTGAAATTGAACACAGAAATGATTCGATCGGGCAAATGATCACCATAAAAGTTCTATGAAACCCACCAATATTCTTTCAATTTTGCAGTTATCAAATGATACATGAATGTCATGAATGAGAGGTATTCAATGTATAATCAATTCTGCTGCCCACTTATTGAATATGGATATGCGAAATATCCTATATGCATTGGATACAGTAGCAACAGATACATACATAATACACAACATAATAAAGCCCAACCAAATCAATATGTTATTCAACCTCCACCACTAATTATATATCCTAGTCATGTTAGTCAAAATTGGAATCGGAATTTGAGATACCCAGCTTTGAACTTGTATTTTGACATCCTTACAGTTGTCTCAAAACCTACATATATTTGTCTAATTGAAAAGTCCCCGGTCTGATGCACAGATGGCGGTGCTAGTATTAAAAATTGAGGGTGTTCATTTACATAATTAGAATTGATCGTTTAAACACCTCGCTTGGAAGAATGCTCGAAATTACTGTTGAAGTTGATTTTTTAATACGGTTTTCTACACTCGAGCGTTATTTTGAGCCATATCTATCATATTTGGTCAATTAAAAAGTCCCCGGTCTGATGCACAGATGGCAGTGCTATGCTAAATCCATATGATTTTCAGTTAAAACCAACCTTCAAACGATACGTGTCAAAATTCGACAGCAGTCCGACTACAAGTTTGTGAGATATTGCTTTGTGACTGTAGCTACTTTTGTTATTTCAAAAGATATGGAAAATAAGCATTTCGTTTGCTGATAAAATAATGCATTTTGACGGGAACAATACAGTTGAAGCAAAATCTTGGCTTGATGAAGAGTTCGGGGTCTGCACCAGGAAAATCAACAAATCATTGATGGGTATGCTTAGTTTAAACGTGGTGAAATGAGCACCGAAGACGGCGAACGCAGTGGATGCCAAAAAGAGGCTGTCACCGACAAAAAATCAAAAGAATTCACAAAATAATTTAGAATGAGTGTAAAGTGGAGACATTGTGAAGATCTGAACGTGTACATTCAAGAATATTTGTACATGAGAAAGCTGTGTGCAAAATGGGTGCCACGCTAGCTCACAATCGATCAAAAGCAACAACGTTTTAATGATTCTGAGCAGTGTTTGAAACTGTTTAAGTACAATAAACTTGAATTTTTGCGTCGATATGTGACAATGGATGAAACATGGCTCCATCATTTCTCTCCAGAGTCCAATCGACAGTCAGCTGAGTGGACTGCACACGATGAACCAGATCCAAAGCCAGGAAAAGCACAACAGTCAGCTGACAAGGTTCTAGCATCAGTATTTTGGTATACGGACGGTGAAATAATATTCATTGATTACCTCCAAAAGTGCCAGACCTTCAACAGCAATTATTATATAACGTTATTGGATCGTTTAAAGGATGAAAATGTTAAAAAACGGCCCCGTTTGAAGAAAAATAGGTGCTGTTTCATCAAGATAATGTGCCGTGTCACAAATCAATGGAAACAATGGCAAAATTGCATTCATTGGGCTCCGAATTGCTTCTGCATCCACCGTATTCGCCAGATCTGGCCCCAGCAACTTTTTCCTGTTCTCAGACCTCAAAAGAAGTAATCAATGGAACTGAGGCCTATTTTGAAGCGAAAGACAAAACGTTCTTCCACAATGGGATCGAAAAGTTGGAAGATCGTTATAATCGATGTATTGCCCTCGAATTCTGACAAAAAAATGTGTTTTACTATGGTAGACCGTTGACACTTCAAATGACCTGTTAGATGAATCACTCCAAAGCGTTCCTTCAGAATACTAATACTGAAAGATCCAAGTATTGATATGGAATTGAGTGAGAGTCTTCGGACTTATTTTCTTACAGGGCTCTTGCCTCCTCATGAAGCATCTTATAAGAAAAGGGTTATCAAGATCTCCACATGTGCAGATACTTTGGAGAGGAGGAAAAAACTCCTACTCATCTGGATCATTTTTGACGAGAAATTCGAAGTAGTTAGGATATAACCTTGAAAGCATCCCAGATACTGTTGATCAGAACTCTAGAACGGGAAGTAGAGGTGTATATTTTGGAGTGGTGAGAACAGCTCTGAAGGGGACACAAAAGAACTTGCGGTTATGATGAACCAACGCAATTCTAGAAAAAGATATTGACTTTCACGATGGGCTTAAGATATATGAATTGCCTACTGATGCTACAATTAGAATGATCCGATTTTCGAAACATATACCTTCGAAAGAAGTATATTTTCCTATCACCTAGTTGTGGCGTTGCATCAGCCATAAATTCCAATCATCTAAGTCTCATATAACTGATAAAAAGTGGTATTTATTAATTCCTAAGCATAATTTGTATATTCAATTCATTATTATTGTTAATTTTCCTTTCCAATTATGACAGACTAAGCTCATAGGCTACTACTCCCTTTATACTCCAAGGAGTAACGTCATCAGTTGAAATCAAATATTGAAGGATAGTTCCAGGATATTCCATTTTCGGAATATTAATACAAAGCCTAATAACCAGGTAATTCCACAATCAAAATTAAATTGGGGTGTATAACCAACCGACTAAATATAGACAGACAAATACTGCTCGTATTTGCTGTGAAAATAGATGATAATTCGTTCATAGTGTGGAAAGGTGTTTTCCGCCGGGAACAGGTGCCAGTGTCAGGTGTTGAAATTATTTGGTTTGTTAATTTCGAGTGATATTAACCTGACCTACTGTTTTCCATGCCGATAGGAAGGAAGAAAATATCTCGACAATGGGTCTTCTTCATTAAACAATTTAACGCCAAGAGAATTATATTATGCTATGATCAGAGTCTGTTTTAAATAATTACTCTGACAATTGACAACGTATGTGAGGACAAATATGGCCCATTTATGGTTCAAACCAATGAGTTCCTCATTTGAAAACAGCTTGATACTGGCGCAGCCGAAATCAAATTGCACAATTCCTAATGCTCAAATTGAATTATTAATAGGGAAAAAACATCCACCACTTCTTATGCTTAAAAAAAAGTGAGAGAGCTTCCACTCGATTGAATATTCATTCTGGCCTATTTGTCCTATAACATTGAGGTCTGAAGTAATTCAATTGATTAGTGAATTGTTATTTGCACAAAAACGTATTTTACATATGATTTTTGAACTCCGCTAGCAAATAATTTTTAGACATAAAATATTGACTTCACCTTCAATCTATATTTTTTATAAATGTCTTCTGTACACTGCTAGTTTAGTCTTCGACCTCTAGCAGTGTTACTCCATCAACATCATATCCATCATTTTATTTTCATCACATAATACATCCTACAGGCCATAAAACCCAATTACAGGTGTACATAATTATACTATCTCATAAAATTATACAATCATTATACCATCAAAAAAAGAAAAAGAAACAAATAAAACATGATAAGCCTACTACAAAAATATAAAAATAAAATTTAATTCCGAAGTGCACTGAACAATGAGTAGCTAAATTGGTGAAATGTGGTTACAATTGCCATTAGACCCTAAAGACTGAATTCTAGGGGTGGTTTGGCTAAGTTGGCAACAAAACTCCTATTCAGGTCTTTTTACTAATTCAATTAAATTAAAATATACAAAAATCGATCCTTTTCACTCTAAACAAATAATATTGAAATACAAACTTAACTTAAATCCGTTTTTAATGAATTACTGTGCTATGAGGATGGAAATTTTTCTGTAGATTATTCTCAGCCTTCTAAACACCAGAGATGTTTGCAGGAATCTATAGTACTCCAATTCCCATTCAGCGAAGTTGATGTAATAACGCCAGGTATTACGCAGCTATTTTCTCAGTTTCAGGAACTAAAGTGGTTCAACGTACGTACTTTTCCAATTTCTATATCTCAAGGAAGTACTTCTTGATATTTTTCAATCCCAAGAGAGGTTTCTGTTGTTCCAATACCACGGGAAGTGCGAGAATCCTGACACAATTCTTGCCGATAAATTGATTCTAAATCTCAAATTGAAGTAGTAATGGCTGAGATCTAAGACAAGGTACGTATCTTTCCTGAAGTCTCGGCAATTATTGAAAATCTTTCAGAAAATTCTCTGTTTCCTTCTCTAGATACGCGCATCCGCATCCCGACCAATGGCATACGATGAATTGACAAATTACCGCGTCTTTGATAATTCCAGTTTTGAACATGAATTGAGAGAGCAGGAATACAATGTATATTTAGACTTCAAAATTTCTGGAATAATTCATTGGTGAAGTTTGTTAACTGAAGTTCGAATCAGAGTGTGAAGGGGACAATCTGTATTGACCGATCCAGAAGATTCACGGAAGGATAGATGGGACTATCCTGAATTGAAATCCAAACGAATGCTCAAGGGTTAGTCCTTGTCCTTTGTTTGGGAATCGGTCATGTGTTTCAAACTCTGCTAAAAGTTTTTTTCTTCGTTATCCATCACCTTTCCTATCGGTATTATCTGCAGACTAGCCGGACTATCCTAGTCTTACCCTACATCATTTATTCAAAGAAGAAAACGGCCCTCCAACGATAAAATAGATAATGCTAGCTGGATCTAAGTGGCCGAATCGTTAGCAATAAAGGATTCGAACGGGAGGATTTCTAGATTTTTATGCCGAATAATCGGGATTCCTCTCTTCGTATGTACGAATTTTTGTTCGATTTGTTTTGATGTTTTTCACGTTCGAACAGTTCGTGGGTGAATCGTTAGGCCGGTATTCAAGGAAACTTTTCGGAAGTGTAAATTCTGACTGGGATACGTGCCTCGATTGTTTGATGTCTGAGCCGACCCAACTCTTTAATACTTATGTCTTTCGCGTTGCAACTTCACTTTTTGCACCAGCTTGGCTTGGCGCCTGGTCCTTCGAGCGGAACTAATTGATGGAAATGAAAACGACTGTTTTGATCACCAGACTGTACATTGTCGGAATAGATTGGTATAACGAATGCCGATACGTGATTTTTACCCTTTGAAATTTGACCGTTGGCGGATCGTTCAAGAGGAACAATATTTCGATTCCGAATCCTTTTTGTGCTAAAGGAAGGGTCCGGCATATTATCGATTCTGTTCTCGAACGTTTTTCGCTATACGATTTTTCGATTTGGATTTCATCAACAAGCATCGTTTTATTTATGAAGGAATGGTAAGGAATGTGATATGCATAAATTTAACTAAAATTCCAGAAGAAAAGTTCAATGAATTGAGAGTTGATAGGGGGCCAAGACTTTTGACGATGTTTGTATAATGCTATTATAATATTGGCAAAACTAATATCAATCAAAGGATGTAGAGGGTGTTTTTTTAGAGCTATAGAACTTTAAATTGCAATAAAACAACGATGGATCATTCGATTGGCATGAATTTTATTTATCCGCAAGATTACATTCTAAATATGATTTCTGGCGTATGACCGCCACGGCTGGCTCGGATGTAGTCCAATCTGGACGTCCAATTTTCGATTACTTTTTCCAACATTTGTGGTCGTATATCGGCAATAACACGGTGAATGTTGTCTTCCAAATGGTCAAGGGTTTGTGGCTTATCCGCATAGACCAATGACTTTACATAGCCCCACAGAAAGTAGTCTAGCGCTGTTAAATCACAAGATCTTGGAGGCCAATTCACAGATCCAAAATGTGAAATTAGGCGGTCACCAAACGTGTCTTTCAATAAATCGATTGTGGCACGAGCTGTGTGACATGTTGCGCCGTCTTGTTGGAACCACAGCTCCTGGACATCATGGTTGTTCAATTCAGGAATGAAAAAGTAAGTAATCATCGCTCTATACCGATCACCGTTGACTGTAACGTTCTGGCCATCATCGTTTTTGAAGAAGTACGGACCAATGATTCCACCAGCCCATAAAGCGCACCAAACAGTCAGTTTTTCTGGATGTAACGGTGTTTCGACATACACATTTACTCCAAATGCGGCAGTTCTGTTTGTTGACATAGCCATTCAACCAGAAGTGCGCTTCATCGCTACACAAAATAAAATGGACGTAGGGTGCGGTACGTATTCCGCACAGAACCATTATTTTCGATATGAAATTGCACTATTTGCAAGCGTTGTTCAGGCGTGAATTGCCAAACCAAACTGAAAATAAATCACTCGATAGCTGTCGCCATCTTGAACAGTAATGCCAACTTAAAGTTATATACCTCGAAAAAAACACCCGTTAGTTTTTTCCAAACCCAAACTACGCTTCAGGTCAAGCCATTGTTACTCTTGTCTTTAAAGATTCACTATCTTGTTCATTGTCTTCGCTATCCCTTCACGCCAGCATCCCTAGCAGAGTCACTTTGTTGCCCCTAGTCAACAAAGGAGCAAAAAGTTTTGGTTAAATAATTACAATTTCTTTAGACCTGACTCTTTATATGTATATGTGTGACGTATCCGTTTGAGGTTTTTTTTAACCTACTCTTCTAACTTGAGGCATATAAGATGGAAAAAAGGTAAACCGCATATTTCAGCTAAAGAATCTGTGATTATCTAATTTTTCCACTTTTCAGATTAATTTAATGGTTTAATGAAAAGTTTTTTTCTCCCGCTTTCATCGAATGGATTCCCTTCGATTCTGATCGAATAAGTAGGTTGATTTCGTGATAGAATGCTAGTTTTTAAGTCCCTGGGGACAATTATGTCTTGAAACTGATTAAACATGAAGTTTCAGAATTGATTATGCTTCTAGCGAAAGCAGGAGTGGTATAGATAGCGACGAGCATCGATGTGGGCAGGACATATAACAATGTTTGATGTAATTAATTAGTGAATTTCATTTCGACGAATTCAATTTTCCCATTGTAGTATGTGGATTGGATGTTTAGTATCGGTACAGAAAATCGTTTTTAATACAGGCTAAGTAATTAGAATGGCAATTTTATTAGGATATCAATCGGTTTTCCTGTCGTGTTTTTACTGATCCCTCATTTTTCTGCCATTGTTGAACACTGCACAACAATAAATTAGTTATTACTGGAGTTAGAACATTTTGCGAGTCAATTGTTGGAATGGAAAACATTCTAATTGCAAAATAACATGAAAAATTTTCGAATTCAATTAAATTAAAATTCTTATTGCTTCTTTTGGCATATATACAAAACCAAAACACAAAATTTCAATAGGATGAAACAAATACAAATCATAAGATATGCAAGAAGACAAAATTTGCGATATATGTGAGCATGGAACCCCACTGTCTGAAAGATTGTAGAATAATCAACTGAATGATACATTAATTTGATACTATTACATTCATTCCTGTTTGGTTACACAAACCTGTCATAATTTATCATTATATGAAACACTTAAGAAGGATTACCACCAAGTGGCTTTCCGCGTATCAGTCAAACATTGTTACCCTTTCATTTCCTCTCTTGCGGTCCTGCGATGACCAAACAAAGTAAGGTGTATGAAGTTATACATTCTGTTCATCTTTTTTTAATGCAAATAAGTAGAGGGCAGCACTGTACGACGGTCAATTATTTCTTTCACAAAATTATAGTTTACTTCTTTCGTAATGATTTTTGGTAGGTTTTTTCTCGAATATTTCAGAAGTATTTCACTCGCAAATCAAAAATTTTGACTTTTCACAATTCAGATTATCATTCAAAGAAATTATGTGAAAACCATATAAGAATGGGTGGTTATAAGCGCATAAAATCAATAATTTATAAAAATTTAATAAATTATAGGTATAAAACGTACTTGACCGGGAAGAACGTGAAATGGAGTGAAATTTCTAATGGATCTGCATAAGTCGACTATATTCTTCATTTCCCAATTGAATATCTATTTGGAAGGAATTCCAACATTCCCGTCGGGTTTATCTTTTTGGCCTGATTGCACAAAAACTCGACATCCCTCGAGAAAACTGCCTTTTCCGAATAAAATCCATTACACGACATCTCTTTCGTGTTTTGTCTCTGCCGCAAACTGTACTTAATCCAGCAGTCCTGGAGAAAATCTGGCAGCAATAACATTATGTCAGATACAGGCATTAGTGAGATACCCAATGCGTAGCCTGACATTCAGGGAATGATCTCTGCTCAACTGAACTTTATAATTATTAATTCTACTGCAATAAATCTGCACTACAGTCGTTTCAGTTTACTGTTTCGATGTTTCGATTACGGGGTACCTGATCCATGATGTGACCAAGCAAGGTGAATGCGTTTCTCGTCAATATTTGTGGATTTCAATCCAAATGTGAAATCATTTCAATTCGCTAAAATGATAAACAGGGCTTCAAAACGCAAAGAATCTTAAGCTCTCTACATAATATCACCCATCATGCTCTCTACTCGATTTTTATACTCTTAAAAATTTCCAACATGCTTGCAGCAACAGTGAACCCTGAAAGTGAAGCCAAAATATGGCTACAGATAAGAAAGCACACCAAACTGTGACTTTTGTGCTGTGGTGAACATTTCTGGTAGGACTCTTGAGGATGGAAAAGAAAAACCGCAAAAGAAGTATTAGAAAGGAGTAGTCTGTTTTAAGTATAAAATGAAATTGTAGAGGTATGAAAATAATTTAGGGAGAAAGATCATCACCTCAAACTGCAATATGAAAATTTTCAGCACAAAATTAGTATTAGTTTACCATAAACGTCTGATAGGCCATCGCGGTGAATCACTCTGTATATCATTACCGTCCAGCCTTTTGCTTCCACTAAGGATCATAAACTTCGCCTTACAATAAAGAATAAATAAAATTCAATTCGGCAACGTAGATGCTAATTTGTCGTTGAAAATTGGATGTCATTCAAGGATCTCAAGGTCATGCACCTAATCTACCCGAGTTCTTGCCAAACATTTTCGTGCTCTTATAATTTTATGCAACGATCAGTTCATCATCGTTAATAATGTTCCTTGATAGTAGGTATATTTCAGGTCGAGAATAGATAATAATCAAATTATACCATAACATCGCAGAATGACATGGTATCATTTCTGATGTGACAACAAATTATCAGAAAAAATCGGCATCTGAGTCCCAAACATTTCAACGATTTTACACGCTTTAATTCATGTTACGCTACTTTAATTCTCAAAGACGCGGTAATTTGTCAATTCATCGTATGCCATTGGTCGAGATGCGGATGCGCGTATCTAGAGAAGGAAACAAAGAGAATTTTCTAAAAGATTTTCAATAATTATCGAGATTTCTGGAAGGATACGTACCTTGTTTTAGATTTCAGCCATTGCTAGTTCAGTTGGAGATTTGGAAATCAATTTATCGGCAAGAATTGTGTCGGGATTTTCGCACCTCCCGTGGTATTAGAACAACAGAAACCTCTCTTGGGATTGAAAAATATCAAGAAGTACTTCCTTGAGATATAGAAGTTGGAAAAGTACGTACGTTAAACCACTTTAGTTCCTGAAACTGAGAGAATACCTTCGTTATACCTGGCATTATTACATCAACTTCGCTGAATGGGGAATTGGACTACTATAGCTTCCTGCAAAGATCTGGTGATTAGATGGCTGAAAATAATCTACAGAAGAGCTTCTATCCTAATAGTACAGTGATTCGTTGAAAACCGATTCATGTTGAGTTTTATTTCTTTCAATATTATTTGTTTAGTGTGAAAAGGATTGATCTTTGTATATTTTAATTTCATCAAATTTGTAAAAACCTGGGTAGCAGTTTTGTTGCCAAATAAGCCATTTTTTCGAAAAATTTCCGTAAAATTTTCAATACCTAACTCTAAGAGAATTGAATAAAATTGAAAGTTCCTTCATAGGACTATTGTACCATTTTATGGATTGATTCGACTATGAAGATCACGAAAATGCTTGCAGTTTGGCGATAAGTACATTAGAGATAGGTAAAAATCTGAAATTCTCGAAAAAAAATGGATAAAATTCCCAAGGCTGCAACTTATTCAAGATGTAAGATACGCCCTAGAAACCTTGGTATGTTCCAGATCGGAACTTGTTGTTCAAAAAACGTTTTATTTGAGGGGTCTATGACAAATAATTCGGGAGATATAACGAATTTTGTAGGGAAATTCAATTTTTTACCAAATTTCGAGTTCGAATCTCTTCAAAACTGTGAGTTCTACGCAAAATCGGTGAGCGGTGCCAGAATTGACGATCACTGATAAGCCGAATTCCGATCTCACCTGAAAAATTTCCGTAAAATTTTCAATTCCTTAGAAAATCGAAAAAAAATTAAAGTTCCTTCACTCTGGCCAAGCGTTTTTATGGACTAGTTCAAGTGACTTTGAATGTACCTGGCCAGATTGAATTGGACTCGATTACACCTGAAATCGTAATTCGCAAATTATAAACATCGAGCGCACTTTCTATAAAAAAACTCCGACTCAGATTTGACAGGAAATCAACGCGAACGTTCAGTTAGTCAATATTTAAATAGTTGCGGGCCAACCAGGCGTGTACTAACATCCATCGTAATATCAGCAACGCCAAAAGCGAGGATTTCTACTCAGGAATTTATGAATGCCCGGATATGGTGGAGGCACGATCTTTATATAAATATACCATCCGAATCCAATTGCAAGAAGTCACAAATCAAAAGGAGTTGAATTTGGACGTGATCCAAAGAAGGTCGAGTTTTAATAGACACGTGGAGCCGGATGCCCCTGTGTTTGTGTCAAGAGATGGAAAAATATACGGCAGGGGACGACACCGAGATATTATAATCTCTGTCAGGTGAGACATATTCCCGGTTGTGGCAATGGCTGTAATCAGCTCGACGGGTCGATAATACTAAGACGGCCGTATACCTCAGAGCGAACCCTTCCGACACCAAATGCTCCCCTACATAACCTCCTTGTTTCCCTGCCCTAATGTATAAAATCGTCATGTCTTGCACGACGTTCTAGGTCCGGACGTTAGGATGCGAGCGAAATTGAATAGCATTGATGATAATGAAATGAGAACTTCCGGTATAGACAACCTTATTGGGATTTGAGGGGAATCGAGTCCTTGTAAAGACATTTCCATGGTTCTTGTTCGATGTTTTGGAGCGTATATTAAGACTTAGTAGTATTGAGTTTGATCTTACCTTTCTCATTCAATTAAATGAGATTCAAAGTGGAATTGAACTGATTGACAAAGAAACCGCAACACCCAGAAGGAGCTGTTTAAATTTTAAATTTTTGCTTGGTGAAATATAGATAGTATAGCAAGGAGTAAATGATTGAATTCAGAGAAAAAAATCGTGAAGGTTTTTTTTATGTGAACAATTTTTGTTCTTTAGGTATTGTAGTCGTTTTCTGCAAGTTTTATTGAATTTTACAACGAACCAGCTATTCGAAGAGATCCAAAGCCAATGTTTAGTTGTTGTTAACGTCGAGGATAACGTGTACGCGGAATTTACCGCCAGTAAATTCGAAAGAGGTCGAATTATTGGTCTACGGGAGACGGAGTTGTCATTTCGAGAAATCGCTAACCGTATGAACAGAAATCCAACTACTGTTATGAGAAGTTGTCAAGCGTGGTTAGATAATGCCCAAAATCGAAGAAGATTAAGCACCGGACGTCGAAGGGACACAAATGAAGTTCAAGATCGACGTCTAAGACTTATGACTATTAGAGACCGATTTGCGACAACTCGATCTTTGACTGATTGATGGTTAGGAAAACAAGGCCATCCTGTAACTGTCCGAACGATTTACCGCCGGATAAGGTCTTTTGGGCTGCAGCATTATCGACCCCATCTTGTGTTACCTCAAACGGTTGAGCAACGCCGGCAACAGTTACAGTGGTGCTAAGAACGTCAACATTGGAATGTGGAATGGCATCAGGTCGTCTTTTTTGAGGAATTTTGATTCTTCTTGGGTGCACATGACGGCCGAAGAAAGGTTAGACAACGTCGGGAAGAAAGA
The DNA here is from genome assembly GCF_914767665.1 of Harmonia axyridis. NCBI lineage: Eukaryota > Metazoa > Arthropoda > Insecta > Coleoptera > Coccinellidae > Harmonia > Harmonia axyridis. The sequence goes on from NC_059508.1 coordinate 9,617,227, forward strand.
CGTGAACCTCAGTGTGATTTTGAGCGTCATGTACACCGGACAGTAGGCGTTATGGGGGCTATTGCACATGCAAGTAGGTCACCTTTAGTTTTTATTCGAGGTAACTTAACAGCGCTGCGTTACCTTCAAGAAATAGTGGAGCCATATGTTCTCCCTTAACCGGTTCGAGAATACAATAATTCAGCAAGAAAATGCCTGACCTCATGTTGCCAGTGTTAGTTCAAACTTTTTCGACCCATGTGAATATTTGCCATAGCCGCCCAGATCCCCCGATCTTTCGCCCATAGAGCATGTTTGGGACATCAAGTGTAGATGGCTTGAAAATTTACCCCAGCCCTCACTGACTTTGGTGTCTCAGAGGCATGAAGTACAGGTAGCTTGGGATAAGGTCCTTCAAGAAGAAAAAGATCATCTTATTGCATCAATGCCGAGACATGTTGGATAGTGTATAGATAATAGCTGTGGACGAACACATCATTAACAAATTTATTGATAAAAATTGTGACCCTTCGTTTTTTTTCCAAATTTCAATCATTCACTTCTTGCTATACTATCTATGTTTCACCAAAAGCAAATTAAAATTTAAACAGCTTCTGCTGGGTGTTGAAGTTCCTTTGTCAGTTAGTATATCTTGAGGACTTGGCGGGTTGAAATCAAAGGGTTGTAATTAGTAGTTACAGGGTTTCTCGCGAGAAGTCTAGATGAAAATAGGCGAAAGCAGGAGTCTGTGTTCAATGTTGGCAGCGCTGAAATTATACTGGCCCATTTAGAGATTTCCATCGGAAGAAAATCTTAGCGCAATGCTCTATATTATCCCCGCTGCACGAAATTTTCTATTTGAAGTGATGTTCCCTGATGAAATCCTTCCGGAAATGGGAGCGAAGTAACAAGTTTCCGCTATGTCGACCGGAAACAAAAATACGAGTATAGTAGGAAAATTCACTCGGTCGGGTATCGAAATATCAACATCATTGCAGCGCCACTGTTCGTGATATTGTGAGACGATTTGTCCTCGGGAATCTCATATTAATGAAAAGAATATATCATTCAAGACTTCCGATGTTTGTGGATTTCATAGAGGAATGTTCTTCGTTTAGAATTCTAAGATTGACCTATCTGATCTCGAGTAAGTTGAAATTGCTCGAGAATGCAATCGATTATTGAAGTTTTGGGAGTTCTGGAAAAGATTTTTCCTCCTATTTACTACTCAAATGTCATCCATCAATTGATGATAAAAATTAAATATTGTCTATCAAAAATATTCTGTTCGACCCAAATAACTTCGCTTAGATTCTAGAAGATTGAAACTAGCTGTTCAAGCTGTTCCGAACGTAAGCGAATTCTACCGTAAAAGGACGACTTCCCTTCTTTCAACTTGGCCGCACACCTAGCATCACCCCGATATCGGGAAAAAGTACCAAGTACCACCCCTAGTCCAATAAGAGTTTTGCCGTTCCGCCCACACAAAGCTCTTCGCGGATTCCTGGAAATCTCATCAGCCATGGATCATGGAATATTCTCGAAGGACCACCAGATGATACGCAGATGTGAGACATCCGGTACTATCGTCCCGTTTTCAAGCTTTCCCAACTCCAGTAACACTCCTAAGATTCACAATAATCCCTCGACGCTTGAAGAAACTAATAGGTATCCAAGCATCCTGTTGGCCATGTCAATTATTTACAGGGAACAATGACTGGATCTTACATATATTATTTAAAGTAATATAAATTTACTGTAACGTCCAGTGTTTATTTCAACCATATGAGGTGTTTTCTAATACCCAAGCCATAAAGTCCACTAAATTGTTTCGGGAACAAACTAGCGTTAACACTAGCCTAATAGTATTTATAAGACGAGATCTTGTACCTTGAAATTTTTAGACTAGGTTTGAGGTGAGTTCGTTGATTGGTTGAAATGGCCGAATGATTTTGAGCTTATAACCATGTGATAGCTAAATGTGTCTTCATAATCTGGCGACTTATCAATTAGAACTGCCACTTTGCAGATCGTAGTTATCCAAAGACAACTCGTCTTCATCAGATTTTCGATACAGATTGAAAGGTCGCTGAAGAGCGTCCCATTCAAAACTGTGCACATTGAGTAAATGCAATGAATAACTAGATCGGTATAAAGACCGACGTTTCGATTTTTTTTTATTCTTCAATAGAATTTTTCCTCATCAGTGTCTTGAAGTTCAGAAACTTACCGAATTCGCCAAATTACAACCTGTATATCTCCTTCAAATTGTAATCAAGAGATCTCAAAGGTAAAGTAACTGATGAAACTTTTTTTTTGGGTACGATTCACAGAGAAAACAATTTCGAAATGTAGTCATTGATTTTTTCTTATTCTTTATGTGAAAAACATTTACAAAAATTTTAGAACTTTTATATTTAACCTTATACCTAAATTACAATTTTTGTTAAGTAGATATTCAAGTTGTTAGTTGGTGAAACTCCTGAATTTACATTCAAAAACTCTCGAATTCACGTTTGTACCCTCCTCGAATTTTTATTCGGGCAATCGTCAGTCATTTGTCGATGATACACAATGAAACACAAACATACCGAAGCAATTGGCTCTTCACAAAAGATGAAAGAAGTTAAAACGTCGGTTCGCTGCTATTCCAAAACACATTCGCACATACTGCTAGAGAGTGCACAATTCAATTCCGAATATTCAGAATGTATTCCAATTTCTCATTGAAACCAGGCTTTAAGTGATTGCAATCCAATAACGCACATGCACAATCTGTCATATGCAAGAACAACTAGTGTACCAACTGTGTCCAACGTATTCGGCGAATGGTATGGTTTCATTTAACTAAGTATTATGTACTTATTGCATACCGAATTGATTTAACCGAATTTTCAAGCATCTAGGGAGTGCTTATTGCGCATTTCACAAGGCTTACTCTGCGATTCCACGGGATTTGATTCTATTGTCGGGGACTTAATTTACCACATTCCTGTCCGAAACAACATTTTGGAAGAAACCTTGTACTTCACTAATTCATATAGATGGCTCTCATAAAACACACCTGCAGAAGATTTTAATTTGTACGAGAAATGTCGAGACACGTTAATTTTCATTTGGAAGACATCACAAATTCGTGAGGGAACCATCATTCCTTCGAGAAACTCAAAGATCTATAGTAATTTTTCTGTGGCATTCATTTTGGTGTTAAAAAATCTGTTTTTAATGGAAGTAGGCACTAATGAACTCGAATGTTCTGGAAAGTTGAAAACCGTAAAAAGTTACACCCAAAAGATTTGTAGAATTTTTGGGGCAAATATTATCAGTTTAATGGTTTTCTGAGTTAAAATTCGATCAATTCTATTTCACCAACTTTCAATATGAATCCATTGGCCTAACATCACAAGCTGAAGCGCATTATATAAATAAATAAATGACGTCTTCATTTCACAAAAGAAAATAGAGAAATACATGAACCCATCACCTAGCAGCGGAAGCAAAGTCTAGCAGACTGCTATTCAAACCCTCCCCAAACCGGCAATGAGCTAGCATCCAACAAGTACACAATAATTAACAAGTCAGCAATATGTATCTACATATAAAACAAAATATGAAACTTATAAGATCCCTGAGCTTGCTTTACCTTATTGCTTTCAAAATAAATGAAGTATCATCGACGCAAATCACTATTTTACCCATTTTTAAATGCAATGGTCCCAGTACAGAACACTGTGGGACACCGAGTTCAATTTAGTATTTTTTTATAATCTACCTGGAGGAGTTCCGCGAAATTTAAAATTACAAAGTTTGCTTTTGGGAAAACAGGGTTAAAATCTCGTGCAGGTCGAAAAAAAGGTGAGCATGATTACTGGTAGAATAAATATGTCCGTTGACTTGGCATTGAAGAGCCTTCTCAGTATTAACGAAATGAGTTGTTAATGGCAACTCTATAAAGTGGAGTATATAGTTCTAATGAAGGCACTGTTGTTCAACATGATCGACGAATTTTCTAATATAGGAATGATATTTTCGAAGAGAGATAATAGTCGATAAAAATTTGATGCTCCTAAAAATTGTCCCTGTTAAAACTCTAGTTTATGAACAACTATTAACGTTCAATAAAAGAGAGAGTTCACTGCATACTTGATGCTCAAATTCCGATGTTCGTGAGTTTATTATTCGTTCTGGGTAGACACTAGACTGGATGAGTATTGGTATAAATAAATGATTCCTATAGAACCCAGTCACGATGAGGTTTCCACAAGGTTCCGAGAATAATGCCAGAATCTTCATTTATCGATATTTGGCTCTCGCATCACGTGTGGAAAAAAGCGGATGAATGAATTTTTCAGAAGACGTTGAACGCGATGTCCACAACAAAAGTCACATACAGGGGCGCTAAATAAATTCTCGATATTGATTCGTCCCTCGTAACGATCAGATTGGTGGTTAGCCTTTATTTAAGGACTTTTTTGTTGAGGAATCCTCATGGCCGAACTATCTTATGAAAATTCGAAGAGTGAGACTTCGTGGTTGAATAACATGACCTAATTACTAAACCTAGCGTGCTGGTTGGAATAAACGAGTCATAGACTTTTTTCCTAATCTGAAAGCAGAATTGGAATGCCTACCACCTTTACAGGATTTTTAAAAATGGAACATCACCAAGAGTCACCAAGAGGAAACAGTCTTCTTTGTCTTTGATGGACAACTGATCCTGGGGTCAGCTCTTCCCATGGGTAGAGCTCGCCTTCTATGGAGAAGATTGTCACCAAGAGGTAAAAGTCTTCTTTACTTCGAAAGTGGAAGCAGTCTGAGTTTTCCAGTTTGCTGGTTAGGACCTGCTTTATTTTTGAACAATTTTCTGGAGGTGTCCTTTCAACCTGCTTTCAGGGAATTGGCTGGGTGGAGACCACTGTAGTTGGCATACATCGCTGGTGAAGTTACCCCTCAGCAGTTTTCCTGCGAGTAGTGGACACTGCTGAGTTTCAAAGAGTGTATGTGATTCTTCAACTGCCAATTCTAGCCCGTAATGTCAGTTTTGATACTTTCTCTCACATAGTTGTGGCTATAACAACCATTTCGAGTGGCATCGTCCTTTATTTTTGTTCATTCAGGATTCACGATTCTTGGATGGCCTTGATACAAATCCCTGACATCTTCTAGAATCTCTGTTTCCTGGAGGTAAGCAGGCAGTTCCCTCTATGATCGATCTTTTTCAAGGAAAAAGTCGAAGAAACCAACTTTCTAGGTTTTAAGTTCTCTGATGACAATCTTCACCTGAATGCCAATCTTTTAATTTGGCATTATTTCGGACGTTGCTTCTATTTTATGTTCTGTATGATGCTCCAAAATAATTGAATGATCATTCAATATCATGGTGATGTTCCCTTGTGAGGTTTTTGGAAAAAATTTCGAGGGAGAAGTTGTCGAGAAAAAAACTGATTTGTTCACTTTTGTTATCATTGTTGCATGATTGTTATTGATTCTTGTTCCTGTTTTTTTTTAATTCATCTCAATTTTATTATTTTGGGGGTTGAATGGATTAGCTCAATCTAGACTTCGCTAATATGTTATGCATTCTTTTTCTTGTAGATATAGGCACAATAATTATTAATATTTCTTTCTTTAATAGCCTCTGATTCGCTGGTGGCAGGATTCTTGTGACTTATGCTGAGAGCTGGACAGGGTTGTGTTCATATCGTTATTGCTTTCTGATTGCAATAGTTTAGACCATACTGATGTGCTCAGATGGCTCATCGATAGTAAAGCAGAGGGAGAGGAAGGGACTACCCTCAGCACTTATTACCTTTAGGATGTTTATTCGTTGAACATATTTTATTTCCAAATCCGTTATCAGCAAAGAGTACCAATTTTCTGATGAGACATGAACTTCAAGATGATCATCTTCACTTCTTCATCAAGACAAGAGGTTAGGGAAAAATCAACTCTAGAGTCGTCTAGTTGATTATTTGAGTATACATCGCTTTGGATTCTTATACCTGCAGATTATTGAATTCTTTAAACGCATTGTGAATTCTTTTAAACGAGAATTATCTACCGAATCTGTATATCGAACTCGTAGTTTTGTATTATTTATTTCCAATTAAGCAAACACTCGAAGGTGAATTGCAGGTCATTGCTCGTTCTCATCGGCCATCTAACTTCATTTTCCCCACGCCATACCCCACATTCTTCCAAACTGCCGGAACGTGGCACATTTTTCCCCACCGAAAGAAATATACTCGATATATAGGACGCAGAAATACACAGGCAACGCCATCACAAACTTGAACGCCATTTTCTGGGGGCGGTGAGTTATATCCAGCAGAAAAAAGATCTGAATTACGTAAAATAGCCTGAATAAATTGATGGGGGATAAGAGGACAGACGGAAAACCCACAGAAAGTTGTGGCCGTGAACAGTTTAGAGTCGAATCACGAAAAACCGAAAAAAAAACATTTACTGCATCCTTGGAGTTTGGAAGTTTTTGTCACGGGTCCTTTTCGCTGAGCGGTATATCTACCGGCAAAAGGAATAGCCTTTATGCTACTTTTCATTGTGTTTATTCAATCTTTATCATCTGGGCTCTTTACCGACGACAAGGAGCTGACAAATTCGGAATTTTGGCGTAGTATAAGAGCTCCGATGAAATGAGATTTCAAGTAGCTGCTTGAATTAAAAGAAATACAACTCTCCTGCAAACTCTGTAATCATGGGAAATCTTTCCATGACAAAAACCCTTTTCCAGTAATCCTTCATCATTGTCATATTTGTTTGCTCATTCTATAACAATTGATTCTCGCAATTTATACTATATACTACCTGACTAAGAATCTGCCAGAAAGAGCTGTTTGAATTGAATTTTTTTTTTGTAAAACATAGATAGTATAGCAAGGAGTAAATGATCGAAATTTGGAGAAAAACGAAGAGTTTACTATTTTTTTTATAAATTTGTTATTAATGTGTTTGTTCACCACTGTACTCGTTACCGGCAAATGCAATGCTCCACCGTCAGAGGTAAAACAGGATGGGGTCGATAATGCTGCAGTTCAAAAGACCTCATCTAGTGGTGAACAGTTTTAGGATGACCTTGTTCTCCTAACCACTGATCAGCCAAAGATCGAGTTGTCGCAAATCAGTCTCTAATGGCCATAAGTCTTAGACGTCTTCATTTGTGCCCCTTCGAAGTCCGATGCCTACTCTTCTTCGATTTTGGGCATTATCAAACCACGCTTGACAACATCTCATAACAGCAGTTGGATTTCTGTTCGTACGGTTAAGGATTTCTTGAAATGACAACGCCGCCTCCCGTAGACCAATAATTTGATCTCTTTCAAATTCACTTAACTGGCGATAAATTCCACGTATAGGTGCTCAAGGTATTTTAACAACAATTGAACATCGACTTTGGATCTCCTCGAATAGCTGGTTTGTTGTAAAATTTAAAAAAAATTTGCGCAAACCGACTACAATATTTAAGTAACTAAAAATTGTTTACATGAAAAATCCTTCACGATTTTATTCTTCAAATTCAATCATTTACTCCTTGCTATACTATCTATGTTATACAAAAAAAAATTAAATTCAAACAGCTCCTTCTGGGTGTTGCCAAATAGTCGAAGGAATGTTCTTACAAAATTTCATGAGTATCGTACAATGAACTAGTTTTCATTTTTTTGTTGAGGATTAATTCTAAAAATTTAAGAAAATGAAACAAAAATGTGGAAGAATCATTGAAATATCTCTAGAAATGAAAAAGTTATGGGACTTTGAAGTTGCGCTTGGAAGAATAACTTCATAGTACGCAGCGTCTAGTGTGTGACGTCACGCCACTTACACGAGGCGACTGGTATTCGCAGAGTGCTTACGAATTCATTGGTGTACAATCACTTGTGCCGTTCATGTCGTGTTTTGTTCGTTACACGATGGCTGAAATAAAAAAAAATCCTACAAATATTGTATTGTGCCTATGTGTGCAAGCACGACAATTAAAAACCCCAATAATGTACCAAATGACAGGAATCAAAGGAAGAAGTGGTGCGAATTAATGAGGCGTGACTAAATTGGACCTTAAACTACTTCATATGTGTGTGATAGATTAGATTAGACAGAATTGATTCATACCGGATTTTATACGGACAGTAAACATTACTTTTTTCTCTTTTTACTTTTTACTCCTCACATAAATATGTTTTGCCATTGATAATGAATAGACTTCAACAACCAGTACTCACCTATAAACTGTTTATGAAAAGTTTTTCAAATAAATCATCGTTATAAGTTGAACCATGATGAAGCTAACTCAAAAGTAGATACTTACTTGAAAAGTTTAACTCCTTTTATTTCAGCACTGACATCAGATGGATTTGAAGAAAAAAACTCCATCACTGCGAATATATCTATTTTAGGCAAATTGTCACTTTGTCCTTTCACGAAGCCTTCTTCCATTATGGTGACATAAAAACAAAACTCGAGTTAAAACTACACTGTACAACTACAAACGTCGCGAGAGCCTTGGCGCGCGGCTAAGTATTTAAACGTAATTTATGGTGTAGTGATCACAGGCAAGTGGTGTGACGTCACAGACAAGTCGGAGACCAAAGACGTTTCGCGCTAAATACGTAAATTTAAATAATCTATTTCTCAGTCGTTTATTGATGAATTTTCAAATTTTTTTCACTGATTTATCAGTTTTGCTATATATTTCAATTCTATCGTGTCAAATATAGTATTATCAACATCACTAAACTAGTCCATTGGGAGAGTCAAAACAGAAAGTTTCGTGATTTTTCGATATCTCGGATATCTGTCAGATTTCATAAAAATTGCATTTAACATCAAGTTGATCGAAAATAGCAGAAAGATGGGCAGCATTTTTATTCTTGTTTGAATATCGACGATTCTAATTGGATTCAGTATCGCATAATACTTGTGCGTTATGAAGAATTTATACAAATCGCATCAGCGGCTCTGATGAGCCTTCCGCATTATTGGTTTTATTCGATTCGAGCCAAATGACATTTATTCATTACACAACAGGGCTGCCAACTACGAATGCTGTTTCACGGCTCTCTTGACATCGATGTACTGGCTGCGTGCTGAATGAGGAAACCATTTTCGCTTCAAACGGAAAGGCAAATCTTCACATGTGCACGTGACAGCTATTCGATTTTCCATTTGATAGACCGGAAAAAACTTTTCATCTCGAGGAACAACTTTAGTTATGTTCGCAGGTTATAAAAATGCAGTCGAGCATCCGACAAATTCGAAAAATACAGAAATGGGGGGTTGAAGAGGAAATAACACATACCAGTCCTGGAAAGTAACAAGCAGCAAATTGTTACACGACAATTTCTCCATATCTTCGATCTGAGGAATATTCACTATGTGATTAATTTGGCCTCAACTTTGTGAAATTAATTTGAAGAATATATAAAAAACGCACTGAAGAATATTCAATTACGAATATACTAGTATACGCTATATGAAATGACAAATAATTACTATGGCAAAATGAATTCAGTGAACAAACATTTAGTCGACTTATGCAAAAGTATGGAAAACAATTCACTCCCGAAAATCAGTTCTAAGGTACAGGTTAGTCCGGCTTCAGTTGAGGAGGTCTGTGATATAATAGCAAACAGATAAATAATGGTTTAACGTCTTTATATTAACATATTGAATTAATTTCACGGCATTCAGACAATTTCGAATTCTGGAAAAAGTACCTACCCGAGCGGGACTTGAACCCGCAACCTCGGAATTACTAGCCCTATGCTCTTGCTTTTGAGATATCAAGGAAGTTCAATTCTGGGATTAGTGGTTCCTCATTGCGGAGAATCTTCAACTTCCTCGATAGCTCAAAGGCGAGGTATAGGACTAGTAATTTGGAGGTTGCGGGTTCGAGTCCCGCTCGGGGAGGTACTATTTCCAGAATTTTAAAGTTGTCTAAATGCCGTGAAATCAATTTAATAAAAGCAAACCTCAAAGATACCAATGCAGTAGGTCATGATGAGAAACCCACGGAATTAATTGAATTCTGGCGAGTAAATCTTTCATTTAAGCACCTATAATAAATGATTGTTTAAAGACTGGCAGGTTCCCGGATACTCTGAAGTACTTTAAGTTGATTCTAGCTTACAAGAAAGGTTAAATATCGGATGTAAGAAACTACCGAACCATTTCTGTATTACCTAATATCTCGAAAATATTCGAGAACGTTAGAGTCTACGAATTTCTCGAAAAATATAAAATACTTCCCATTAGAAGAGATATATAAAGGACAGAACAACACATAATGCTATTTACGAAATACTTCAGTGAACAATAGAAGTGATAAATGATTAGGTACTTTGGACCATGGGAGTTTTCATTGACTATGTAGATATAAAAGGCATAGGATGAGAACTTTTGAAATCTTACTTAACGAAAGAAAACAACATCTGGTCTTTGAAGATAAAAATAACTGACGAGATGAAATTTTCAGACTTTGAGTAAATAGTGTGAGGTGTCCTTCAGGGATCTATACAGGGGCCTCTGCTATTCCCAACATATATGTGAATGAGATCTTTCAGGTGGTCACTGGAACAATTCTGTATGTCGATGATGCAGCAGCTATCATAAAAGCAAAAAAGAAGACTGCAGAGATTCGATATTTGGTTTCAGCAAAAGGACCTCAATCTTAATATAGGAAAACTAATCTACTGCAGTTCGGATACGTTAGGAGGGAACCAATAAAAATGGATTACAAAACTTCGATAGACGAAGGTTCAGTGGCTGTACATTCGATTGGCTTTGAGTACTGTACATAGTGTGAAAAAGCTATATTTTAAATTAGCCTGTCCCCTATATATTCCATAGTCAAAAGAACACCCCTACATCAAATAATAATAATTTGGTTATTCGTTTCCTTTTCAATTCAAACGGCCATTTGTATAGATATTATATTGGATGTAACCAAACCAGTTTCACCAGTTCACGATGGAATTAGTTCGAAATGTTGGATTGGAGAAAAATTTCAATTTATATTTTAATGAGGAATTATTAATTGATCCCCCTCAGTTAACAACCTATCCTAGAGCCAGTTATTCGACATATTTGATTCGCTATTCACATGCCATCTATATGGTTCGTTGCTGATATATAAAATATCCAAATTTTCTTCGGTAATGTGAATTCTGGAATATTTTCGACATACCTGCCATTTTCGGCGTATTTCAACTCCTATTTGCATGACTAATTGTTGAACCAATTTTACTGAACATTTCACAGTTCTCCGAAATCCAAACTGAGAATCTGACAAAAATCTAGTGACGATTATTTTATTCTGTTTGAATATCGATCCTGCGGAATTTTACAAATCCAACAGATTTTACATTTGAAATCTGTTGGATTTGTAAGTCGCTTTTCATTAAAAGCGACTTAGAAAATGAAGAAATGTGTAAATTCTTCGAAATTGCTTGCTGATGAAATAAGGTTATGGAGTTCATTTTCATATTCGAATTTTTCAAGCCGATATTACCCTGAACTGAGGAGGAAAATATTTTGTTTAGAACCAAATTGACATCACAAATTTGAAAATTCAAGACTTTTAGGTCAATTTTTGAAGATATTATTTTTTTTAGTTCGAATCCTTGATTTTCTGGCCTTAAAAATTCATAGATCGTATGTTCGAGTTATAAAAATCAATGAGTTATAAAAATTGATTTTTGTACGAGGAAAGTCCTGATCATAATTCTTATGATAAAAGTTCAGACGACATATTTTTTATTCAATTATTTTCCTGAAACGATCCGAAAGGTTAATTATTGAAAAAAAGTAATCTTGATGAATACTGAATAATCATAATTCGAAGTTCATAGCTCAATCGTTTTTGAATGATTCTAACATATATTCCATTTATAACTTTTAGCAATCAATTATTAACTCCTCAATACTGAAAGTGTTTTAATTACCAGTTATCGAAGCAAATGTTGAATTTCTCACACATCATAATTCTCATGATGAAAGTTTGGTCAACGGATTTTCCATCCAATTTTTTTTCCTGAAACGATTTGAAAGCTTCATTATTAAAATGAAGGAATCTTGATGAATACTGAATGATAATAGTTCGAAGTTCGTAGCTCAATCGTTTTTGAATGATTTTAACATGTATTCCATTCAAAACTTTTACCATCCAATTATGAACTCCTTAATGATGAGACTGTCTTAATTAACAGTTATCGAAACAAATGTTGAATTTCACACGATGCATTCATTATCTGCTTACTCCTACGATGTATTCGAATGCAATCGATTCAAAACACATTTTCATAAAATGACACAAAATTATAATAGCTCGTTTTACGGTAGAACATTCTCACTTTCAGCTTTAAAATGATAGTAGCGTGGAAAAATTACGCCGTGCTGGAATTGTTTGCTTAATTTCCTGGTACAGTACCATGCGTTTTATCATTTTTTCCATTATTGCGTGACGATCCAGGTAAAGGTGAACGTGGATTTTTTTTTTGGCCAACGTAAAAAAAAAGGTCGCTTTATCTGATTCAGAAACCCGGGGTATTTCATTTCCGTATTTTAATAAGCCTGACGAATGATGATGGCTCGAAAGCTAGCGGCGATGATATGTTGATCCTCAACAGGAAGAGAAAACGCTGTCAATCATACAGAGCACCACACTTTGTCGAGAGATAAGCACTGTATTTTCGAAATGAACGAAGTGGTGGTAGATTTTCTCGAACAATTTTCCTTTCAAGAAAGAATTCATTTCATAGAGCCGTGCGAACTGCATAACGAAATAACAAAGAAAAATTCAAAGCTTTCGCAAAACAAGAATTTTTGTTTTCATTCCATTAGACAGTGTGAAACCATCTTTAATCAACCCAAACGTAGCTGCAAATAATTGAACTATCTAGTGATTAGTCTATGTGGACACGCAGCATTATAATAATTTTCCAATCAACTGGAATGAAATCCTTTCATTCAATAACACAGGCCATTATTATTATTATTATTATTTGAATTGGGGTCGTTTTGGTTCGGTAAGCCTTCCGGGAACTGCGACCTTGCAGATATTTTGTTCTCTACCCTACTCATTCATAGAAACCCAGGGAGGTCGTCAATGACGTTAATTAAACTGACAACCTCCTTAGGGGCCTTGGCCGTTACCTCTCTGGTATCCAGAACCGGCTTACCCGAATGGTCCTTAGGCCAGCCTGCTCCGGACACTTGCATACCAAGTGTTCGGCTGTTTCTGCTTCCGATCCACAGAGCCTGCAAATCTCGTCTGCTGACTTTCCCATACGGTACAAATGATGTTTGTACCGACAGTGCCCCGTCAGCAGTCCCACCATCACCCAAGCTCGGCTCGCGACAGCTTCAGGAGATTTTTGGCGTAGGTAGGTGAAACCTTCACTGATTTCTTGCCTGAACAAGTCTGGGAGTGTTAGTCCAGTGGATTGTCCTGCTGTTCAACTCCAATAGCTGGACGGCAGCTTTATATTGGTCTTTTCCTATCCCATAGAAAGGCTCAGGTCCAGCAGGTGTTAACCTTGATGCATCTCTTTCATTTCCTTCAACCCTACAGTGCCCTGGTACCCATAGTAGAGTCAACTTTTTTCCTCTGGCCAGTTGCTTTATGGTGTTACAGCACTCCCAAGTCAGCAGAGACTTTTGCATATCAAATCAAGCCGTGAATCCCCAGTTTATTTTATTCTTGTAGTTGCTTATAACCTAGTTCACCCCAATAATTTCAAAGTTAGGTTCACTAAAACAATGACATCCACAAGTTGACGTAGCAATATTTCTGACTTTGTAAAGACTTTATTTTGCCTTTCATTTGGTTTTTTCCAAATTTCGAGTTCAAAATTTTGAGAAACTATGAGGTCTACGAACAATCGTTGAGAGATGTTGAAATGAACGATCTCAAATTAACTGAATTTCGTACTCACTCAATTAGTTCGAAAAATTTCACTCAAATTCACAATACCTAAACCTTAAAAAACGAGAAATTAAAAGTTCCTACATTTACAGGTTCATACCATTATCTTAATTGATTCAATAACGAAAATAACGCAAATGTTTATATTTACATAGGGATTGCTGTATAGTATTCATAATTATTGTAGTAACACATGTTCTCAATATCATAATTGTATGGCTTCTTCCTCCAAAACTTTAGTTCCATAGGGATCGACATGAAGTCCTCTGTTTTGAAGTGATAACTACATATTACGGCTGTGGCAGTAGGCTTTTTTGTATCACCCAATTAATTTGATTTCACGGAAACCTGTGAAAACATTCAATGAAATAAACGATGAATCACTTCTTGTTTTCTTACCTATGAAATGTAAATAATATAATCATAAGCTACACACGAAGCAGAGATACTTGAAATTGTTTATTAATACTAAAATAAGCAGATGAATTACAACAACCACTTAGTAAATCGTTAAGGCATCCGTCATCCCCACAAGAAAACACACACAATCAATTCACGAAACCAATGTTTTGCCATTTACATTTCTATACTTGTCACAATACACCGATATATATCTCTCTTTAACGCCTAGTCCATGTTATTATAGGTCTATAGTATCTCGCGTTGTATAAATCGAATCGGGTTTCTCTATAAAAACAATCCCGACAGTTTTGTGATGGGTTGACTCAGTTTAGTTTGGGCGTACGACAAAAACAGACTGAGTAAGTATATATGTTTTTGGTTGAAGGCGTCAAAACAGTGATTTCGAATATCTAATATTTCATACTTTGAAGTAAGTAATGATAAACAGATATCAACAGTGTTCTATGGTTCAGAGACTACATTCTGATGCGAATCGGGTCTATGTCTATGGAGGAATCATCGAAAAGGAGACAGAGGAATGATGCACATACTTCAACCTCACTCTCACAGATGGAGAAAAGATCCACAATTGCAGACATTGTATAGCACAGAATATTTCAGAGAGGATCTTCTTATAACCCATTAAACACACATCATGCCTAAGGCGGATGTGTCTGTTGAATGGAGCGTTTCTCCTTTGAATATCTTGCTGCATCCCATGATCTGGCGAACGATAAAAAAAAACCACACACTCTTGATTACTTGCGGACTCGAAATGTTTTCCCCGTAATTTCACAGGAAGCGATGAATATAAACAGGAACATATCCCGTGATAGTACTCCGGGATTTTTCACTATGTTCCAAACAATGCCACTTGACAAAAGCGTGGTCTTTTTTTCTGATGTTGATGAATACAATAGGAAAAGATTTCACGTTGTCATAAAGGGTTTACTTTGAGCGGTTTCATTTTATTTGACACTGTTATAATTGAATGAGACAACTTATATATCGTTAGTGCCTCCAGATGCCAGCAGCAAATTTTTCAACAAAAATGAAAAACTTAACTCTCGAATCTTTCAATATTGAACTTCTATAGGCCCGCTTATATTCGGATTCATTAAACCATACAACTATGAAAATTAACAAGAATTCCTCCGGAAAGTAATAATTAATCTAAAATCAATATTTCCCCTTGAACTTCTTTCCTCTTCCGAATACAACCATTCAGAGTTGAGGGCATTTTTTTCATTCGATATCTCTTCTATCGCAAAAGTTAGATGGGTAAAATTTAACAGATAACCTGCTCTAACGAAACGACTACTTGGCAATTTTTATTACGAGAATTCCTCACAAAAAAATAACAACTGCTCAAACGTTCGGCAAAGAAAATTTCAATGCCTTCACATTTTTTTATTTTTAGAGATGAAACGAGTTCTAATCTTTTCTGATGTTTGATGATTCACTGAATAATACTGAAACTTCAGAATGAAACGTCAGATGATGAATGAAAAAGGATTGATAAATTCGTGTAATTCTGTATCATACGAGTATCATCCAGTGTTTTATAGAAGTCAACGTATTTAGAACATACTTTCTCCCTAGATTTGAAGTGATTCCTGAAAAGGAGGATTTTAGAACCAAAAGATAAACACCCGGTATACGTGAAATTTGACGTTGAGGTAGCAAATTAAATAGCAAACAAAACAAATGAAATGTATATGATATATTTGGGTGTAAGCACGTTGTGAAAATTATATAGATATATGATTAAAATTGTTGTATTAATTATTTGTACTGAGCTAAGGCAGCTCTCAATTTGTTATTATCTATTAATGAATCGCATATTTGGAAGACTGTAGGATGATTCTACACGCTGTACAATACCATACTCCAATTTGAAATTGCGGAGGAATCACTGATGTTTCCATCGATGTTTTCGAAAACATAAAAATTTATATGTATCTTACATATTTGGGGTTTGAAATTGCTCTGGAAGTGAAAGCCAGAATGTAGTTTGTAATTTCAATTCATAAATTATGGAAACTGAATTATTGAAACTATTATTTATTCGAATAAACACACTGCTTTGTCACACTTCATTCTAGCTTTTGTTATAATTTCCCAATTACTATTCATTGTTCTTTATTCAACTCAAATAATTGTTTATGGAATATGACATTACACAAGGAAGTGAAGAGAGAATTCGTGCAGACAAAAAGAAAATTCATTAATTCAAACGTTTAAGACTTTAAACCCCGTGATAAACCGACTCTAAAACTTCCTGAAGAATAACTCCGAGAGGACTTAGCGAAACTTGGAAAGATCCATCCATACAAAGAAGGTTGAATTGGTGATTATTGCATCTGTCCAATACGACATTCAATAAAGCGAAACCGAAATAAATTAGCGTATTCAAACTATATATATACCGATTGCCGTGAAATCCCACATTTTAAATGGATTTTCGTATCGGGTCTAAAGTTCGAGAAAACTTCCCTGGAACTTTTCACGAAGCAATTTGAGAATTAAGCGGGAATAAAATAATAAATTTTTACGTGAAATATGCGGAGAAATTCGAAAAGTCTGCCGCAGATTCACAGGTAACATAATTCACAAGCTCAATCAATAAGGCCCAATTTCGGATCAGAATGTAGTCTCCCAATTGAAGTGAAATCTTGATTTCTGTTTATCATTTCTAATTTCAAAGTATGAGATGAAAGATACTAGAAATAATCGTCTTGACACCTCCAAACAAGCAAGAAATTGAATAGAGAAAAATATAGTGTATATTTTCTTTGCTAGAGTCTATCTTTGCCCCTCGCTCAAACAAAACTGAGTCAACTGATCACAAAACTGTCGGAAAAGTTTTTGTAGTAAAAAATCTCATCTTTCAAACGCCATCCAGAGAAACCCAATCCGACTCATACAACGCGAGATACAACATCTATTGGGAAAATGATAGATTTTTTTACTACACCTACATAAATGTTTTCCTTCATTTCAGCAAGTTTAATTTTTATCAATGAGAAGAATTTTAAAATAGAAATTATGTGTCACCCGACCCTTATCGTAATTTTAACTGCTACATTCAAACTCTTACGAATTTGCAATGGCAAGATGTTCCCCTTCAAATAAAAATGACCTACCTTGGTGTCCTCTGGAAAAAATCATATTCTCACAACCGGATCAGATTTTTTATGTGGACATTCTGTATAAAATTATATAAGGAATTATTATACAAAGAAATTTGAATTCTCGAATCAGAAAAAACATCTTGGTGCGGTGAAATACAGAATTTTTCGTGTGGAAAATGTTTTTTGCCTAACAAGAGAAAAATCGGTATTCGCATATCAGCAGTGACATTCCATTTTTCTTTCAATTGAAAACAATAAAGCGCAAAAAGGCCAAGATCGATGGCTCTCAAACCTGACTAAACAGAAAAAAAAAAGGTTAAATTACCTGAAACCCTCTCGAATCCTCACATCTCCAAGATTGACTCGAAACAACAAGGATTCTTGTAGAGTATGCTGATCTCTCAAGAAAGGCAACAGGGGTCGGGAAGAGAGGCAGGGACCATTTGATTTTCCTCCGCGAAATACGTTCTCAGAAACGTTATTATCCTTGCGAAAATATCCTTCGTAGTCTGGCAAAAAATATAAAATGTTATCGTTTGTACAGGAGACGAAGGCACGAATCTGGGCCTATTCAGAACGGAAATTCACTCGAGTTAGGAAACGATGTCAGGAATGAAGTTAGATCACTATTTTCGGGGAATCCACCTTGGTAAAACGGTATCCATTGGGGCAGAAATGATATTCAACAGACAGTGGCTGCTTTCGGGTAACGTTTGACGTAATCAATAAACCTTGAAAACACGGCGTCGAGAAAACGGCAAGAAAGTATGGTAATGCAAAAACCTGAAGTTGGGAAGCTTGAAAAGTTCGGATTGTATTCTGACGAACAACAGCTTTCGCACTAGGGTAAAAGTTGATATATCGAAACATCATTTTTTATTCTCGCTTTTCGCAAACACCCGGAGATATTGATGCAGCAGAAGGTTTGCTGAACAGGACGACAAAAGGGAACCTCAAAGTTTTGGGGATCAGATATGAAATGATCTGATCGTGTCTGTCTATCTGGACGTGATAAGCTCGAGAAGTTTCTGATGGAATTCTTAATCAGAACCGTGAGTCAATGGATCATCCATGCAGGTTTTTTCTGTACTTCCTGACCAGAAATTTACTGCAATACTCACAAGAAATTCTTTTTTGAATAAAGTTCTTTTACACATAAATCATCAAGTAAGGAGAAAGTGCAGAAATATACTCAGTCGACGCAGAGCACAGCGACGTTATGGTCGAAAATCTTGTTTTCTTATGAGCGAACATACTAGCAAATTGACGCTGGTTGACGGTGACCGTCGGCTACCCATATGAAGGAACCAAATTGTCGTAAATTCGTGGAGGTCATTCACGAGTTAAATTCGTAGCATGCTGATGAAAAATCTATCGGCATTCTCTGTTTTCCTCATAATAAATCAAGAATATAGAATTCACCATCCCTTTCCATTCAAAAAGGTTTCGTGTTCTGAATTTTTTACTGTTTCTTCTTCTAACTCTGTTCATCTCGATTATTGTGTATTCGTTATAATTTGAATCTTGTATATACTTATCATTTTCACCGCAAGATGAACTGGTATCCTCACGAAAGTGAATTGACGCGTCGACTGGGACTTACATGGCCAATCGACGCGTCGATCTGATCAAGCTAGTGTTGTGTTGCGTTGATTGTAGTACCAGTATGTAAAACACATTTTTTTGACAAAATTCGATTTTATTATTCAACAAAGTTGCATTCGAGGGCAATACAGCAATTATAGCAATCTTCCAACTTTTCGATACCATTTTTGTAGTACGATTTTGCTTTCGCTTCAAAATCGGCCTCAGTTCCGGTGATTACTTCTTCATTGGTGTTAAATTTCTTTCCTGCAAGCATTCTTTCGAGGTCTGAAAACAGAAAAATGTCGCTAGGGGACAGATCTAGCGAATACGGTGGATGCAGAAGCAATTCGAAGCCCAATTCGTGCAATTTTGCTATTGTTTTCAATGATTTGATGACACGAGACATTGTCTTGATGAAACAACATATTTTTTCAAATGGGGCCGTGTTTAACGATTCCATCCCTTAAACGATCAAATTAACGCCTTATAATAATCGCTGTTGATGGTCTGGCCTTTTCGAGGTACCCAATGAATATTATATAGGGCGTTTTTTTTTCGAGGTATATAACTTTAAGTTGGCATTACTGTTCAAGATTGCGACCGATTCAACAGTTGTTAAGTGATTAATTCTCAGTTTGGTTTGGCAATTTATCATAAGTAGACTCACGCTTGAACAACGCTTGCAAATAGTGCAATTTCATTTCGAAAATAATGGTTCTGTGCAAAATACGTATCGCGCACTACGTTCATTTTATTTTGTTTAGCGATGAAGCGCACTTCTGGTTGAATGGCTACGTCAACAAACAAAACTGCCGCATTTGGAGTGACGCTAATCCTCAAGTGTATGTCGAAACACCGTTACATCCAGAAAAACTGACTGTTTGGTGCGCTTCATGGGCTGGTGGAATCATTGGTCCGTACTTCGTTACAGTCAATGGTGATCGATACAGAGCCATGATTACTAACTTTTTCATTCCTGAATTGAACAACCATGATGTCCAGGAGCTGTGGTTCTAATAAGACGGCGCAACATGTCACACAGCTCGTGCCACAATCGATTTATTGAAAGACACGTTTGGTGACCGCCTAATTTCACGTTTTGGACCTGTGAATTAGCCTCCAAGATCTTGTGATTTAACACCGCTAGACTACTTTCTGTGGACCTATATGAGGTCATTGGTCTATGCGGATAAGCCACAAACCCGTGACCATTTGGAAGACAACATTCGCCGTGTTATTGTCGATATACGGCCACAAAAAGTCATGGAAAATTGGACGTCCACATTGGACTACATCCGATCCAGCCGTGGCGGTCATATGCCAGAAATCATATTTAAAATGTAATGCCACAGGATTATCTTGCGGATAAATAAAATTTATGTCAATCGAATAATCCATCGTTGTTTTGTTTCAATTTAAAGTTCTATAGCTTTAAAAAAAACACCCTTCATATAATGGCCAAATGAAGAAATAATTATTGGCGAATATTAACAACATTGAATACCTTGAATAATTATTTTGAATCGCTTCTGATTCGATGCCGAATTACCGAACCAATGTCGTATAAGACAAACAAATTTCTCAAAATTCATCAACTCGCCGACAAGTGGATTCCTTCCTTTATTGGTTTTTCTGATAGAAGGTGTCAATGGGAATTTTCTTCGATGGGAGAGAGTAATTACATTAAGGGCAAAATCTGGAGAACTAATCAGAAAGGTCCACGCTATACTGTGTCTTCCCGTTCCATCTTTGTTTCCCTTTTTTTTTGCGAAGACGGACGAATTTTACAAAATCGAATCCGAACTGTTTCGTGACAAGGAACTATTCTTTATCCATTTCGATTACGGGGGAGGTCTGAGTGAAGTCGGCCCTGAGAGGTTGGACTTTTCCTGTTCCATTTATTTACTTCCGATATAACCCACGAATTCAATGTAGAACATAAATTTTTTCTCCCCCAAATATTTGTCTGACGCAGGGTTTCCCTCGAGATTCATCATTGGACAGGGTAATTAGCGGAGTCGATTATCAGCGGGTTTTCCTTATTCAGCTGGAAAATTCTCATTGGTATGGATATGAAATTACCAAACTAAAAAGAGTAAAAAATATCTCTTTTCAGATTCATCATTTCCAATAAAAACCGTCGGAATTGTTCGACGAAAACAAAAGCTGACCTTTCTGATATTTCCACGGTTTACGTTTTGGGCGGCCAATATTCCATGAATAGAAAAATAATCCAACCGGAATGCGTCGGAGGAGATTTCACCTGAGGCAGAAATTGGCCTTTTTGATACTGGAAGATTTATACCCAGATGAAATTATTCCTTCTTTTTCATAACAGAATATTATGTTAAATATGTTCAGTATTCAAACAATTATAAAATCAGTTTACTATTTTCCATATAGACAGAGTGCCCCAAATTCAATGCTCGCTGAAAGCATCTCGAAAATTATAAAACTTAGAGAAAAAATCCCAATTTCCACTCGATAAAGTAAATGTTACTCTTTACAGAGTGTTACAAATTTGATGAAAAACACAGGCTATGATTGCGATACCAGGTATTTTTATAACTAAGAGATTTTTACACTTACATTCAGAAGAAAATAGCCTATCATTAAAAAAAAATCCAAATCGGACAAATTATCATCATTGAAATTCAAGCCATCAATGATGCCTCTGTTTGGAGGTAGTCGATGCAGTATAATCACACACAATGGGAAACAATATTATTTCAGAAGAATGCTTTAAATCAGGGAAGGTATGCTCACATTTTTTTTTTGATGTTCGAAATAATTTCAAAATTAAAACACAAGGAATCTCAATTATTTACATTCACATTATTTCTACCGGAAATTCATTATCTATAATATTTATAAATATGTGTCTGTCCATTTGTCCTTCATTAATTACTACACTTTCCTTCCAATCCTCCTAAAGCCTTTAAGGAGCCCTAGAATATATCACAACGAAGGTTTTTGATACAGAAAAATCCTAGAATGATAACTTCTAGATAAGTTATTCCCAAGATCTTGAAATTAGCTCATTCGCCATTTTGCCAGGCTTAACAATTTGGGATATTTTTTCAAGTTAACTTGAATCGGTTCCGATTAAAGTAATAAATATGAATATAATTATTTGTTGAACTTATTCATCCCATTAATTCCTATAATTGATATTGTGAGGTATTCGATTATTCGGGATGAATGTTCACCAGAAACTTTTTATTGTGATTCTTATCACAGTCTCATTTGTACAAACGTTCCGGGTAGAATCCTTTCTCAATGTCTGAAATAATATCACAGGTCAACAAAAAATCTTTTATTTTGGTTCCTGGGATTTCAGAGCGTATTTTAACTATATTTAGGAAGCTAAATCTATATTTATATATTTCGGCCCGAAAAAAGGACAATGAATTCAGTATCCTGCCTTCATAAATTCAATGAATCAAGTTGAACGAGAAGCTTGGACATCATTTGTTGCAGTTGTAGAAAATGTTCTAGGCAAACATAAAGATCAAAACTAGGTTGAAATGGGTTTACAAGATGATTAATAGTATCAAATCCTTAGGGTGCAATATGAGTATTAAAATACACTATTTACACAGCCACTCAGACCGTTTTCCAAAAAATTTAGGACACATGAGTGAGGAACAAGGTGAAAGATTTCACCAATATATTAAAGTTATGGAGAACCGCTACCAAGGTAGATGGGACATGCACATGATGGCAGATTACTGCTGGAGGTAAAAAAGGGACTGTTTAAAAAAACATTTGAGAATTTCGCGGAAGAGAAGCTTTCGAAGTGTTGAGTGATTATTTAATTTCTTCAATGTTTTTTTTTGTTTGTAGGTACAACATAATATTGTATTTTGTTCACTTAAAATAAAAATTTCGTATCTACTTTTATTTACTACACTTACGGATATGAGTTATAATAATTTAACTCATATTTCTCTAAAATTGTATATCTTGAAAATTTGAGCTCCTAAGTGAAAATGAATACGTTACTTGAATTCAGGACATCAAATTGATATAGAGCAGCTAAAAAAACCTCGGCACCAACACAGCTGTTCCCCTGTGTAATAATAAACCACGAACATTATACAATAAAAAGTTTTCAGTTAAAAATCATCCCAAATAATCAAATACCTAACAAATTCAATAATACTACTAATAATTTCATTCAATTTCCTCATCTTTTCAATTAGCAGTAACACAGGCGACAGGCCAGCAGGTTGAAAACAAGAAACAAAGACCTGGTGTTGGTTTTTGAAATGGGGAGGTTGCTAAAATTGATCCCTATGTGTCAATTACTGCCATACAAACCGTGAATTTGAGTTCGGAATCTATCAGAACCCGAAATGACGGTTCGCTATCAACGATTCCATCATTTCGACTGTGGAAACGGATATGTGGAATGAATTTTTGATGATATAGACTGATAGGATCTCCAAAATAACAACAATATCCAGAATTAACCTGACTAACATGATGGTTTTGTATACTCTAATGAAGTTCAACAACGGAAAATGGATTTAACATAAATGTTTGATTTTTTCGTGATTATGTCCAGAATCAAAAGTCCATCAGTGTCAGTTTTCATCAGGTCATTGTAAATATTTGTTTTTTGAAAATCGTTAAACATGTTGATGTGGACACATGTCAAACGATTGAATTGGCTACTTCCAATTTACAGTATTTGTGAACGTATAATCATACGGGCTAATGGTTTTTCCTGGTTGATTTCTCTAAGCCTAGATTGTCAATTATTAAATTCACCTGACATTTCCATTTTTAGTTTTAACTCTATCAGTATTTGATGTGATTTTTTAAATTTCATATTGTTGTTGAATGATTACGATCCAAAACACACCAAAGCAAATAGACTTTGTAATTACACCTTCAATGGATGCTTTATTATTTAAGCTCAATTATTTTCAAAGCGGAATATTTATTTATTTATTTACTAATATCATGCCTCACAATTCATATTTGTAAAAACATACAAATTGGTTCCATTGCACCTCTACCTGATGGCTCTGGGGTAGCCTCAAGGGGGCTACTTCCTCACTTCTACAAGTTTCTTTTCCAAAGCAAATTTTGCATTGGCTGGTGATGGCGAGGCATTCTGCAGACAGAATCTGCACTGGTCGTTTTCTGTCAGACCCATTTTCATGAGGTGCTTCCTGAGTCGACAATGCCCTGTGAGGAATCCAATGAGTAGGTGTAGTGTACTCTTGCTAAGATCCAGATACTTTTTCTTTCTCTTGAAATTCTTTCTTGTAGGTACATTTGCTTCCACCACAGAAAAGTTCTGGGCTAATTCAAGGAGTTTGTGCTTCTTCTCTGGCTAGTGTGGCCTCTTAATTTCCTTCAATTCTTGAGTAACTTGGAACTCAGATTAAAAAGACCATCTTAGAATCGATGATATTTTAGCTTGATGCTTTTATTGCAGCCTAACTGCCAGAATATATCGCTGTATAACAATTCAAATAGTTTCATTCTGGGTTCATTTCCACACATATTTGGATTGCAAGTATTTCTGCCCCTAAGACACTAAGAGCCTAACAATGGTAGGCATTTGGTGCCAGTTCCATATAATCCAGCGCCAGTCCCTTCGCGATGGTAGAATCATGTGTGTTCCATTTAATGATATTCTTTTGAGAACTGGGATTGGAGACGCCTTTTCCCAATCTTCTTTTCGACTTGGTACCGCAGTGAAGGTTTTCTCAATGCTAATTTTATCATCATCTCGTCACTGTGAAGGTTCGTTGATGATATGTAATTGGTCAGGGAGGCTCAGGCTCTCTAAGTTCTAATTCCTTCATTGCGAATATAAAATTTTCACCTCTTCTCAATTTCACAAGCCAGTTACGAAGAGAGGATAGCAAGGGAGAAAAAAGAGTTGTGGAGTTTCCTTAGCATTTATTCATCAAGAGACTCGAAATTCTCCTCAATGAAAAAGACGTTCATTTGGCTCGACACACAATTTCATGGTCTTTCAAAATGAAATCTTATATCAAATTGTATTTAGGTAGTATCCAATGTTTTCATTATTCATTTCGGAAGATGAAACAGTGAGATACTACACATATTCCAATTTTTGTATTAATATCACATAGAAACGACATGTATTCTTCGAATGAAAAATATGCAAGTACCTGCTGTGATACAGGGATATAGCTTATTCCATTTATACGATCTCGACATTTGTGACCATTTTCCAGGCTATTTGCGCCTCTGTATTAATACATTTCCCTGTTTCACGCTGATAACCGAATGGGCGAAAAGTGAAATTATTTCCTAATTACTGAGCTCACCCTTTTCAAGGCTAACAGTGCCGAGCATATGGCACTGACTGAGAGAAATGTGCAAAGCGGCTATTTACTACGCAATTCAGATTTCACTTTGTATAGGGGCAGTAATTGTTCGGTATCATTTCCTGCTTTTGCATTAAAAAAACATCACGAGGGAGATGAGTATTGATTATAACGACGTGACGATCTGAACTCTGCGATTTAATAATTTTCCGACCTATAATCCTCGACGATGGTTCTGCGCCAATTTGCGATATCAGAATTGACCTTTTCACTCTTCTGAATAGTTAATTTGGTTGAGGGTGCATCAAGGAGGCCAACACACTTGCCAAAAAAGGAGCACAAACTCCTTTCATCGGCCCGGAACCTTTCTGTGGTTTAGACAAATGCATCTACAGGAAAGAATTCCAGGAAAAAAAGGTAACCGAAAGAGAAAAACTCTGGTGGAATCTTCCTGCTCTGGATCACTCCAAAAAGTTTCTTCGAAACTTTGACTCTACAAGATCCAAGAAGTATCTGGATCTTAGTAAGAATATGCTACACCTCCTTACTGAATTCCTCATAGAGCATTGCCGCCTTAGGAAACACCTCATGGGAATGGGTCTAACAGAAAATGACGAGTGCTGGTTCTGTGGTGATGTGGAAGAAACTCCGGATCACTAATTGACGAAATGCCTCACCATCGCTAGCCAACGCAAAACCTGTCTTGGAAACTAAACTTATAGAAGTGAGGAATTAGCCTCCTTGAAGCCATCTCAGATATTGGAGTTCATCAGAACTCTGGAACTGAAAGGCGAGCTGTAGATCACGTCATGGAGAGAATAGCTCTGAGGGGCTTAATTAAATCTAAATACATATAAATACATATCTAGGTCATAAGATCCATTAAAACAATAATAAGTTCAGAACTAAAAGGCTTAATATAGATACCAACTTGTTGAAAGAGATCCACTTTCCTCACAAAAAAAAGAGACAATGCCCTTTCTTCATCTTCTTCTTTGTGAACTATGTGGATGGCACTATATTGGCAAATCCATTCGATAATGAAGGTGAACTGTTATCAATTTTCAATGCATTCCAATCACGCATCCTGTTCACCATTGAAGAAGATCAAGAAAAGTCATTGGCTTTCTTGGATCTCAGAGTTGGCAGAGAGGAAATTGAATCTCTTTCAACAAGTAATCTCTCTGATAACCCAAAAACCAAAACAGCCAATGTCCTTTCTTGATCTTTTTTGGTGGAATATGTGGATGACACTATATTGGCAATTTCATACCTAATGCAAGTGAACTGTTACCAATTTTCAATGCATTCCATTCACGCATTCATTTCCCCATAGAAGAAGATCAAGAACTGGCATTGGCTTCTTTAGATCTTAGAGTTATCAGAAAGGAAAGTGGATCCCTTTCAACAAATTGGTATATCAAGCATTTTAGTTCTGGACGTTTGATGAGTCAAAAATCAGACACTTCAAAATCATACACAGTGAGAAAGAACCTTCAAAAATTCATATATCGATACACCTCAGTTCCAACCAATTTCACAAATGGAAAAAAAGAACAGCAGCGAAATGATTTTTCATGAAATTAAATGAGACCATTAATTACAGGAACCATGCACAGGATCTAAGTTGGGTATAAGCTGATTTATTTGACAGATATAGTGAATTCCATAAACCATAAATAGGTTAACACATGACATCTGTGTGAAAATCAAAATATAACTCATTTAAAAGTTTGTTGAATGCAATTTTATAATAGTTAATAATAATAATAATTAAATGTTAATGTCATTCTATCCTAGTTTTATATGCATTTCAGGATATATTATCCTGAATATAGAAAACAGAATTGAATCCAAACCAAACGAACAATTTCTTGGACAAACATTTTTTCTGAGTGTATTAACCTTTCCAAACAGCTCTAATGAATTTTTCAAAGACCAGTTTCGATACAATTAAAAACGAAGAGAATTGAGAGATACACGCATAAGGTTTTTTTAAATTAAAATTATATAAACTCCGTTTGCATTACGCTCTGATTGAATCAACGTCAAATTTTAACAAATTCAGTCAGCTCGCGTTTGTTTCCAGCCAAAAATAATTACGAATTATTTCTCGCCTGTCTGTCAAAATTGCAATATATGCTCGGAATGGCAAAAAGTATGATTCGGTGAACTTCTCTCCATATAAAAATATATTGCCAATTTTACAGGCGGGTTCATTAATTTTTCCTTTATCAGAGAACTTTCGAATAATTCATGAAAAAACGAAAAGAGCGCTAAAGTGACATCAGAAGCTTTGGTGCGATTGTTTGAATTGCTGCAAACAATGATATGAAATTAATTGATCAGTTGTTGACCACACTCTAGTAAACAGCATTGAACATGATAAACCAACATATAAAAAAGTTTTCTGAAAACATTGTCACTTTTCTCAAATTTAAATTTCGTGTGCTGATAAAATATTGCTTTTTGAAGGGAAAAATTTAGTAAATACAAAATCTTGGCTTGATGAAGAGTTTCCAGGGTCTGCACAAGGAAAATCAACCATCATTGATTGGTATGCTAAGTTTAAACATGGTGAAATGATCATCGAAGACGGCGAAGGCAGTGGACGCCAAAAAGAGGCTATCGCCGACGAATAAATCGAAAAAATTCAGAAAATAATTTCGAACTCGATTTTGAATTACCGTAAAGTGAAGTTGATCGAGATAGCAGTCATTGTGAAGATATCATCTGAACGTGTGCATCATCATTCACGAATATTTGTACATGAGAAAGCTGTGTGCAAAACGGGTGCTGCGCGAGCTCAAAACCGATCAAAAGCAAGAACGTGTTAATGATTCTGAGAAGTGGCTCCATCATTTCACTCCAGAGTCCAAGAGACAGTCAGCTGAGTGGACTGCACACAATAAACCGAATCCAAAGCGAGGAAAAACACAACAGTCAACTGGCAAGTTTTTGCCATCAGTATTCTGGAATGCGCAAGGTAAAGTATTGATTGATTACCTCCAAAAGGGCCATATCATCAACAGCGATTATTATATTGCGTTACTGTATCGTTCAGAGGATGAAATCGTTAAAAAACGGCGCCATTTGAAGAAAAGAAGGTGCTGTTTCATCTAGACAATGCGCCGTGTCACAAATAAAAGAAAACAATGGCAAAATTGCATGAATTGGGCTTCGATTTGCTTCTGCATCCACCGTTTTCGCCATATCTGGCCTCCAGCGACTTTTTCCTGTTCTCAGACCTCAAAAGAATTCTCGCTGGAAAGGAATTCAGCGCCAATGAAGAAGTAATCACCGAGACTGAGGCCTATTTTGAAGCAAAAGACAAATCGTAGCACAAAAATAGTAACGAAAAGTTTGAAGATCGCTATAATCGCTGTATCGCGCTCGAAGGCAACTATGTTGAGTAATAAAATCGAATTTTTCCAAAAAAAAATGTGTTTTACTATGGTAGACCGGGGACTTTTCAATTGGCCTGTTACTTAATTTGAAAACCGAAAATCTCTTATAACTCCAAACCGGCTCATTTGCGGACCCATGTTTGTATGAAACTCTTTGCTTATTTAGAGGTTTACAATCAGCTCCCAAAATATTGAACCTTATTTTTAAACAACCGGTATATATGTATATATACGAATATTTTCGCCAGGTGGCAACAATATTCTTAAAATCTGTGTTACCAACGCTTAAAACGCGTAATCAAGATATCTAAATCTCCGCAGTGAAGGCAAAAAAACGCAGTTGCGATACAGTATCGTAACGTGAAACTTGAAAAAGAAGATCAATTTCAGAGGGGTTCGAATACACACACACATACACACGCTAATGACAAGAAAGAAATTCAAGACCGCATTTTAGCTGTCGAGCAACGGCTATATAAAACGACTCTGCGGCAACAACAACAACGGACTGAACCAGGGGAAAAAAAATTCGGAACGTGAAATAATATTCGGCGGATGCCGTTTGTAGGATATATATGCGGAAAAATCGACTTTACTGGGGGTAATTGATGTTGGTCGGTATACCCGGTCCATTACCACATACGAATCACCCACGAATATATCGTGGTTTGCAGATGTTTTAGCCTATTTTCCGCATTTTCGTGATGAATGCATAACGCTTCGCAAGAATCGATGTGTGACATTATGAGGAATGGGCGATCATTGGGTCGGTTTGAATTCGGATCAGGTTTTGAGCATTAACCGGATGTTCTTTCTCGCAGCCATTCGACCAAGCACCTCGCCACTTGCTCCTTACGATTATGCCTTGAGGCTGCTACCCTAATTTACATTCGTCGCATATTCGCCGAAAGACAAACAGGTAATAAACAAATACGGAACATGTTTGAGACAATATAATCATTTAGCTTTGACTAGATAACAGGCCAATTGAAAAGTCCCCAATCTACCATAGTAAAACACATTTTTTTGGCAAAATTCGATTTTATTATTCCACATAGTTGCCTTCGAGGGCGATACAGCGATAAAAGCGATCTTCCAACTTTTCGATACCATTTTTGTACTACGATTTGTCTTTCGCTTCGAAATAGGCCTCAGTTTCGGCGATTACTTCTTCATTGGCGCTGAATTTCTTTCCAGCGAGCTTTCTTTTGAGGTCTGAGAACAGTAAAAAGTCGCTGGAGGCCAGATATTGCCAATACGGTGGATGCAGAAGCAATTCGAAGCCCAATTCATGCAATTCTGCCATTATTATCATTGATTTGTAACACGGCGCATTGTCTTGATGAAACAGCATCTTTTTTTATTCAAATTGTGCCGTTTTTCAACGATTTCATCCTTTAAACGATTAAAAAACGCTTTATAATAATAGCTGTTGATGGTCTGGCCCTTTAGGAGGTTATCAATGAATATTATACCTTGCGCATCCCAGAATACTGATACCATAACCTTGCCAGCTGACTGTTGTGTTTTTCCTCGCTTTGGATTCGGTTCATCGTGTGCAGTCCACTCAGCTGACTGTCGATTGGACTCCGGAGTGAAATGCTGGAGCCATGTTTCATCCATTGTCACATATCGAAGCAAAGATTCAGGTTTATTGCACTTAAACAGCTTCAAACACTGATCAGAATCATTTACATGTTGTTACTTTTGATCGATTGTGAGCTTGCGCGACACTCGTTTCGCATACAGCTTTCTCATGTACGAATATTCCTGAAAGATATGATGTACAAGTTCTGATGATATCTTCACAATGTCTGCTATCTCGATTATCTTGACTTTAGAGTTATTCAAAATTATTTTGTGAACTTTTTTGATTTTTTCGTAGGTGACAGCCTCTTTTGGGCGTCCACTGCGAAATTCGAGGCTTTATTGCCTTGCAAACAGCTGTTCACCAGCGAACAAACGCCTATCAACATCTCTCGGCTTCTACTCGTACGGAACCCGATTTCCTTGGTTCTGAATCATTCTCATGAGTTTCAGGCGTTTTGAACGACGGAAGCAAAGTTGGACACCTAATAAATAACTGCTTACATCGAGGAGGGTAAGAATTGATAGGGATAAACAACTAAATCCAACAAAATTGGAATAACACTCAAAGTACAAAGTGTAAGAAACGGTGAAGTAAACTAGCAACTAAATACAATCTGATATAATAATTGTGTGTTGAGCCAAATCAACGTGGTTTTCATTACAAAACAAAGGAGAAATTCAAGTCTCTTGATGAATAAATGGTACAAAACTTTACAACTCTATTTTTCTTCTTACTATCTTCTCTCAGATTTTGTGGGGAGGAGTAGAAACACCAGATCACCTGGTGACGGAATGCCTCGTCATCGCTAGCCAACGCAAAAAGTGCTTTGGCAATAACCTCCTTGAAGCCATCTCAGATACTGGAGTTCATTAGAACTCTGAAACTGGAGGGCGAGCTAACATAAAAAATTATATGGTCGAAAAATCTGTAGTGGGGAAGTAATCTGCTTGATCGAACAATTGTAGTCAATTACACACCACTTGGTCAGTTCCAATCTAAGGATAGTATGCAATTGAGCACTGATTTGAAGGCAAAAGCATTTGAGCGCTTATTCATCCATATGTTTACTGCACATTTGGAGACCACACAGCAGTGTTCTTCAAGGGTGCAATTGGTGCATGACAATACATTTCAGGTAGGTCAGCTTTCAGAAAAGCCCACAATATCAACAAAATTCCTGATGCACAGTGAACAATTTTCATGAGATCCATTTACTCAATTTCAATTTATCCCCTCTTTTCGACTGAACGAATTCACTCCCTGTCGAAAAAACCGAATATAAAATTCCTTCCACCCCAATTCCTAATTGATCTCATTCTTTATTCACAAGATGATCTAGTGCCTAGATTGTGACTATTATTAGCTCTATTTTCTCTATGTTCTCAATTCAAACATCAATAATCCTAACCACAAATGGAATACATTATGGTTCTCGATGGCGGATCGTTTGTTTGGTTAATTCCTTGTTCGTGACCAAACAGTTCAATAAGGAATAATTCTTCATACTTCATCTTCTGGCATAACAACATTTCTCCGAATGATGCTACGATTTGAATTTCGACGTTGCATTGAATTTACGAGTAAAATGAGCAACCCATTAAGCTTGCATTCATTTGCTTCTTCCTACTTTCCAGGCAAAGGAAATACTTCGATTGGTCTCATATTTCTTTTCCGGGAATTCTAAATGAAGAGTTGGGCGTCTATAAAGGCGAATCCAGACCCAATTGGCAAAACGTAATGGGAAAAGCTAACAACTACAGGATATCTAACTATATGTTGGCATTCATTTAGTTCCATCCAAGTTTAGGCTCAAAATGTTCACTGGAGCAGCGTGAGGCTAGTGGTTGGCATCCTCCTACTTTTTTCGACTGCTGGCTTATTGGCATGTGCCAAAAAACGCGTCTTCATCGTATCGTTCTTTTCCAACTGACCTTGCCAATTGGCAAACAGTATTCTGGGATGCGCAAGGTTTATTTTCATTGATTACCTCTAAAATGACCCGACCATCAACTGCGATCATTATACAGCGTTATTGAATCGTTTTGTAGGATTTCACATATGCCTACTAATGCGTTTCGTCCTTGGCACACACACCGGACTCATCAGTGTGACTTTGGTATATTTGTGTGTGCCGTGTCACAGACGCTTGGGGAATTTATTATTATCGGGAGCCGCCGGGACTCGAACCCGGCACCTTGTCGCATCTCGGTGAGTGAGTCTACACTCTTAACCTCTAGGCCACCGAGTGCTGTGTTTATTGTTGCTATGTGGAGCTTTATGAGAAGCCGCCACAGTTTAAAGGATGAAATTGTTAAAAAACGGCCACATTTGAAAAAAAATGTGCTGTATCGAAAAGTTGAAAGATCGCTATAATCGCTGTATCGCCCTCGAAGGCAACTATGTTGAATAATAAAATCGAATTCTGCCAAAAAAATGTGTTTTACTATGGTAGACCGGGGACTTTTCACTTGGTTCGTTACACTAACTCGGGAATTCTATAGTGGTTGGCATCTCCCCACTTCTTTTTACGGCTGGCTTATTGGTATGTGCCAAAAAACGCGTCTACGTTGTATCACCTTTTTCAACTCACCTTGCCAATTGGCAAACAGCGACCAATATGAGTTTAGATGCATCGATTTTAGCAATGTTCTCTATTGTGAAATAAAATAGCTAAATCCGTTAAGATAGGAATTTCGAATCAAATAACGAACTGAACATTCATAACATCACATTTTGGACTGCGTAGTGCTACTAAGAAAAGGAAAAGAACACTATGGACAAGGTACATCTTCGAGCTATGTAGATCTTTGGACTGGGGAAATCAGTAGGCTAGGTAGATTTCCAAGTTGTTTAGATCTACGGTGTGTATCAGTTCAAAATTTTCCTATACATATATGAGCACTATGTATTACTCAAAATATTTGGTACGTATCAGAACAATAAATCTCAAATTAATGTTGGCAAACAGTGAAATTGAAACAAATCACTTTAAATCCTCGGAATATTTATTAGGTGCCTGAAATATTTCTCCATGAAGAAGCCGGAAACCAAAAGTTGAAAATGAAATCTTCTTGAGGAGAATCCGCCATCCTAAATCTACAGAAGGAGAGAAAAGTGCACCGGAGAAAGTCATGTCAAAAAAATATATCGAATCAGAAATTATATCAGAACGGATTGATTCTTTGAACTGTCGTCCTCGTATTGGAAAAGATGAAAGGTGAATTGGTCCTTTTTCCTTTACGTTCCTTTCCGATAACGAACTTGAAGACCTCAGAAACACTACACTAATTCCTTATGAGGGAATATGTCTAGAAAAACTGAAAAGCTTGAGACCTTGAATGCGTCTGAGGATGTGAGATATGAAAGCAAATATCGAAGCTCGAAGTTGCATCAGGATCTAGAGATTGAATTTTCTGACTTAATGCTCAATGATGATCAGTAAATGAAGTCTTCACCATAAGAAATTTAAAGAATGTGTTTCCAAAAACATATAAATAATAAAACCATAATACTGATCAATATACATTACAATGAACGTAATCATGAGTTTGGATAGAAATTTTAGATATTCTAACCATTTAGCCAAATTACTTCAGATAGATGATTAAAAAGTAAAATAACTTATTTCCGCTTTATATAAAGCGGAAATAAGTTATTTTACTTTTTAATCATCAAGATGAATTTCCGACAAGTAAAGACTGAGACAATCAAATACTTCAGATAGGTTGTGCAACCAATTTGAAATTGTAGAATAAGATACAAACGTGCATTTGATTCGAATACTCAATTGAAATATTGTTCTGAGCAATTAGTGGTTTTTTATTAATTCCATCATCATTGTGTAAAATAACGGTGTAAACAAAATTTGCCAGAAAATGCCCTCCATATTGTAGATCCTTCATTCTTTTATGTCATGAACAAGTATAAATTTCTCTTGTTATGGTATTCAAACTTGGTGCTGAAAGTATTCTCGTTAAAATTCATAATCTCAATTGAATTTGTGATTTTTCGTTTCAAATTTTGAACGTAAACCGAGGCCTTTGTTATATGTATATTCATAGACTAATTGATTAATATGATGAATTACTTATTTATTTATGAGCTGAATTAATGCGACCCTGCAATAAAATAAGACCCAGAGATATTTTAGCGGTTATAATAAATACAATAGGATTTGTCACGATAATTTTCTTTGCGTGAGTTCGAAGCCGTACTGTTCGAGAGGATAAATTATATACTGTCGACGAATTAAAACCAAAACATAAAACAATCAAACAGCTCTCCAACTATGAAAGTATGTTGTTTTCTGGTTTAATATTCTCAATGATAAACCTTTGAACAACTCAGTTGTCTATTCACTTTCCAGACCTTAATTTTTAAGAGAGCAATCTGCATGAAACTTGAAGACGTCATTTATTTATTCATTTATTGCAACAATAAAAAACAACAAATTACTGAACCATCAAAATTCCGGATTCTCCTTAATTCACATGAATATTGACTTCAGAAATGTTCGTAAAATAAATAATTCAAAGCATAGTTCGAGGTTGTTTTGGGATGAATACCTAGACTAGATGCATACATTTATCGATATACCATAAAAAATGATTTCAGTATTGAAAGATTAATGAATTTCTACGGTAATATTCGAACTTCTGGAAGTAAAAGTGATCGAACCTAAAGACAAGCTTAAAAGATTAATTTCTGAGGGAATTTTTCCCAACAAGTTTTGTGAATTTCATTGTTACATTTTCGAAAGGAAAATCTACGGAAAAGAGTTATATTAGGCCAATTGAGAAGTCCCCGGTCTGATGCACAGATGACGGTGCTTGTATCAAATCCATATGATTTTTAGTTGATACCAACCTTCAACCGATACGTGTCAAAATTTGACAGGTGTCCAATCATTACTTTGTGAGATATTGCGTTGTGAGTGAAGCTACTTTTGTTATTTGAAAAAAGATGGAAAAAAAAGAATTTCGTTTGCTGATAAAAAATTGCATTTTGAAGAGAAAAAATACAGTTCAAGCAAAATCTTGGCTTGATGAAGAGTTTCTGGGCTCTGGTCCAGGAAAATCAAGTTTAAACGTGGTGAAATGAGCACCGAAGACGACGAAAGCGGTGGACGCCCAAAAAATGCTGTCACCGACGAAAAAATCAAAAAATTTCACAAAATAATTTTGAATGAACGTGTACATCATATCATTCACGAATATTTGTACATGAGAAAGCTGTGTGCAAAATGGGTGCCACACGAGCTCACAATCGATCAAATGCAACAACGTGTTAATGATTCTGAGCAGTTTTTGAAGCTGTTTAAGTGCAATAAATCTGAATTTTTGTGTCGTTATGTGAAAATAGATGAAACATGGTTCCATCATTTCACTCCGTAGTCCAATCCAAAAGAATCAGACTATCAACAACGATTATTAAATAGCGTTATTGGATCGTCTAAAGGATGAAATCGTTAAAAATCGGCCCCATTTGAAGAAAAAAAAGGTGCTGTTTCATCAAGTTGCATGAATTGGGCTTCGAAATGCGTCTGCATCCACCGTGTTCGCCAGATCTGGCCCCCATTGACTTTTCCTGTTCTCAGACCTCAAAAGTATGCTCGCTGGAAAGAAATTTAGCGCCAATGAGGAAGTAATCGCCGAAACTGAAGCCTATTTTGAAGCGAAAGACAAATCGTACTACAAAAATGGTATCGAAAAGTTGGAACAAAATATGTTTCACTATGGTAGACCGGGGACTTTTCAATTGACCTGTTATAGAGAAAGCAATGATAAGGTTTTCGTTTTTCGGACATTTCAGGTTGAATCGAAGTTCATTTTGATAATTTTTCAGACCAGTTCCTTATATTTGTACTGAATTGGAGTCTATCGATCCGGCCACCAGTACGTACAATTCAAGAATATAAAGGGAGAGAATTAGCCAAGAAGTAGCGTCATAAAAACTGAACAATTCCATAGGGCGGAAATCCAACTGCATAATCATTGCCAATATTTTCATATTTTTCCTATAAAATGCAAATTTTGGAAGTCCTTTCAGAACTCCAAGGATAAAGAGGTTTTCGTACCCGCTTCGTTTGTGAGCTATAAAAAAATCGAAGGTATATTTTATTCATTAGCTGGAGACTGAAATTTCAAACTATAAGACTTGATATTTTGGAAAGGTACACAGCTCACTTCACACTTTGGTTTTATACTATCTAAATTTAGGAAAAACACTGCAGATTTCACGCAATTGCAAGTATTTTCAATACGTTTGACCTATATCCTCGCAAAACTTGGGCGCCCAAAAATGGCAAATACACAAATTTCAGATTGCTGCCTCCAAATTTTCAAAGGGTTCAATTCTGATATCTTTTCTTGAAGACCTAGGAGGTAGGGTTCTCAACATTTGTCTGAAGTTTCATAGCGATTTGATGTTTTATTCATTGATACATAAAGGACATTCATTCATTCGTTTAAATGATTATTTTATAGATACATTTCGTCTTTGGTGAAAGTTATCTTGAAGTTCATGATATAATATCGTTAATTTTTGAAAGGATCAGTATTTTCAATATTCAATATTGTTTTGACGAGCTTTTTGGATTCCTCCGTCAATAATTCAGAGAAAAATTTCCGAGAATATTTCGAAAAGTTTTTTATGCATCTACAGTGCTTTATTAGATTCAGCGAAAAACACAATAACAAGGTACCTACCCATATATGGTTCACCCAAAAATGCCCAAAACGAGTGAAGTAATATTCAATTCAATCTAATCGTAATTCTTCGCATGATTTCCAAAGAAGTATATTGAAATAACTCTCGGAAGAAATTCTCATAAAACTGAATTCATAATTATACATGTTCGTATCTTTTATTTGAAAATGTTATATCTTCCATTCAAATGCGCCTTATATGAAGACGAATTATTAACAATGACAATTCCTTACGAATTCTAGCGAGAATCGTCATCTTTTCATGAATTCCACAGAAAGTATTCGCACATCCCTAAATGAAAGCAGAATATAAGGTGGATAGCACATAAAGGAGGATACGTAACAAAACAAACTACACAACAGCCGGGAAGTATGTAGTAAATAACCAATGATATATTGCCTCTCCAACAAATCAAGTGAGTTTCAGTTTCTCACTCGTTTTTTATGAACAGGACGCTCCAGAATTTTATATCGTAAATGTAAAAACTATTCCCTTTATAGTCGGAGAAAATTAAGTGCAAAAAATCGAATGTTTCAGAACAATTCCCCTTAGGAGGAATTGTTACCAGAGTGGAAATGTTTTAAAGAGATATATTCATGTTGACAAACACTAAACTCATCACTATGTGATTTTTTCGATTTACGTCCCTGTTGACTAAAATGTATTAGGCTAATTGAAAAATCCCTGGTCTGCTGCACATATGACGGTGCTAGTATTAAATCCATATGATTTTTAATAAGTATCAACCTTCAATCGATACGTGTCAAACTTTAACAGCAGTCCGACTATTAGTTTGTGAGATATTGCCTTGTGAGTGTAGCTAATGTTGTTATTTGAAAAAAGATGGGAAAAAAAAATTTCGTATGCTGATAAAATATTGCTTTTTGAAGGGAAAATATACAGTTAAAGCAAAATCTTTGCTTGATGAAGAGTTTCCGAGGTCTGCACCAGGAAAATCAGCAGCGATTAATATTTAGTGTTATTGGATTGTTTAAAGGATGAAATCGTTAAAAAATAGCTTAATTTGAAGAATAAAAGGTGCTGTTTCATCAAGACAATGCACCTTGTCACAAATCAATGAAAACAATGGCAAAATTGCATGAATTTCTTCTGCATCCACCGTATTCGCCCGATCTGGCCCCCAGCGACTTTTTCCTGTTCTCAGGCCTCAAAAGAATGCTCGCTTGAAAGAAATTTAGCGGCAATGAAGAATTAATCGCCGAAACTGAGGCCTATTTTGAAGCAGAAGACAAATCGTACTACAAAAATGGTATCGAAAAGTTGTGAGATCGCTATAATCAAGTATCGCACTCGAAGCCAACTATGTTGAATAATAAAATCGAATTTCACCAAAAAAATGTGTTTACTACGGTTGACCGGGACTTGTCAATTGGCCTGTTACACTAACTCGGGCTTTCTGACTATAAATGTTTTAGTTAAAATTGTTTGGCACTGGAGGTAAACTACAAAATCCCTTTCATGTACTGAAATATTCATCACATTTGTATCAATATTCAAACTACAAAATGCCGGGAACATTGCGCACTGATATTTCATTCCCGTGAAATATGTTGCATTGGATTTTCTCTTTCGAAATGAAATACAGAATAAAATGATAAATTTAACTACATTTCAAATATCTGAACCATGAGTGACAAGGGTGTACGCGTAAAAGGTCGATTTTAATAAATTTTAAAATTTAATCGATTGAAACGTTAGTTTCTGCATGGCCTGACAAGATGGGAAATTACACTTGAATATTGCTCATTTTTTTTTGTGGTAATGTTGGTTGAACTATCCAATCTTATAATTTCTCACTGAAATCAATTCCAAATGTTGCTATCGCAATGATAATTTCAGAAAACCGCGTAAATAAAAAGATATTCAAATTGAAAGAATTAGATTGCTATATTCGAGGGGTATAACTCTGATCTTTTAATTTCATCCTGAAATGCAGGCATTTCCTCCTCCTCACGAAGTGACATGGACATCTTCTCTGTAGCAGTTTCCAATTTTCTAGACTGCCCCCGAGATTCGCCCTCGCCTTTCTAAAACTGAATTATTTTTGCCACGAGTACCCAAGGAGATATTGATCTTTTTTAATCATCCTACAATCCTAAGGTAGATACCAATCTTGATTTCGAAGAAAATGCAACTGGGAAATGGCTGTCCAGTGAGAATAACTTCTCCAGGTCTTCAAAGTCTGTTCTCAAATTTCTCCTAGCTTTAAAATTAGATATTGTCAATTTGAAATGTTGTGATAATGTTTATAGCATATGTAGCATCAAAACTTCTAAGAAGATTTCTCGGTTTTCGTTAATATAAAGACACTGGGCATCCTTTTGCA
This sequence comes from Harmonia axyridis, assembly GCF_914767665.1. Lineage (NCBI taxonomy): Eukaryota > Metazoa > Arthropoda > Insecta > Coleoptera > Coccinellidae > Harmonia > Harmonia axyridis. The sequence goes on from NC_059508.1 coordinate 9,656,638, forward strand.
CAATTTTAATTGTAAAAATTAAATCTTTGCAGATCCCTTTAAAAGACTGATACACTTAAAATACCACTTACCGAATAATGTATGTGTTCGATGTTGTTCTTGAAAATGTGGTGCAACGATTTTACAAGATTCAATTCATGTTACGCTGCTGGAATTTTCCAGGACGCAGTAATTTGTCAATTAATCGTATGCTATTGGTCGTCGGTGAAGCGCCAACGGATGCGCGTATCTGGATAAAGAAACAGAGAGAATTTTCTGAAGGATTTTCAATAATTTTCGAGACTTCAGGAAATATACGTACCTTGTTTTAGATTTCAGCCATTATAAGTTTAATTTGAGATTTGGAATTTATCGGCGAGAATTGTGTGGGGATTCTCGCACCTCCCTTTGGATTGGAACAACAGAAACCTCTCTTGGGATTGAAAAATATCAAAAAACACATCCTTGAGATACATAAGTTGGAATAGTACGTACGTTGAACCACTATAGTTCCTGAAACTGAGAGAATACCTACGTTATACCTGGCGTTATTACATCAACTTCGCTGAGTGGGAATTGGAATACTATAGCTTCCTGCTGAGATCTGGTGTTTGGAAGGCTGAAAGTAATCTACAGAAGAGGTTCCATCTTAATAGCACAATGATTCGTTGTAAACCGATTTGAGTTAAGTTTTTATTTCAACATTATTTGTTTTATAGTGAAAAGGATCGATCTTTTTATGATTCAATTTTATTAAATTTGTGAAAACCTGGGTCCTATCCAGGTTTGTTGCCAAATAAGCAACCCTTAGAAGCTTTGTCTTAAGAGTGTCATCGGCAATTGTAACGTTACAGTGGTTATCTTTCCTAAAAAAGAGAAATGTATATACTGTCTGACAAAGAAACTGCGAAACGCAGAAAGAGCTGTTTAAATTTCAAATTTTTTTTGGTGAGTTGTTAGTCTACTACGGCAAATCACGGGAACAAAAATAAAACTTCACATGATATAATGAAACGAATTCGATATCAACTAATCCATACTTCAATATAATGTAAAACGAGAGCTGAATATTAATTAATTAAAAGTTGAATATTTTGAATCAACGCGGGCTGACTAATTCAATTTTAATTTGCGAATATAGTTACACTAATAAATTATGCGGAACATCAATCGAAGCGGTAGCAAATCCAACTATGTCTGCTCTGCGCATATATGAATATTTTCCCATCAGATGGTCACTGGGAAAATTCCGGTTCAAATGGAAAAACGTGACAAAGACTCTCTCCTCTTCATCTAAAACGAGTGTCAACTAGCTGACACCGATTTTTCTGATTTTCATTCAGCCGGAAGAAGAATGGGACATATGTGACTTCCTTATATAATTTATGTCCTGGAAAAAACAACATATTTTCCTCTTTCTCATAAAAAATATCCAATCACGATTGCGAGATATTCGGGAACCACTTGGAAGCCAGAGGCAGAAAAACAATAAATCAGCCATTGAAAATATGTGAACGTTTTTAGGGGAATATCGAAAGAAAACATTCGAATATTCGAACATCGGTAACATATCATGTGTTTAAGTTAAAATTGATGCGTAAAGAATTTCCCATAGAAAAATATACCGTATAAGCTTGTGTTGGTTTGAAGTCATTCTGATAATATGGCAGATGGATCCGGCAAAAGTGGAATCGTGTATTCGTATGCAAAGAATATCTTGATGTTTTTGTCCGAATTGGAATATAGAGGTATATTTATCGCCGTAATGATACCTGTAGGGGACTCTGGCTTTGATTTATCGTCCATATAAGGTGGTGATTCTTTTATTCAGAACCCAATCTTTTCGTATCTCCGACTCTTCTGTGATACGATCGCTTCAAATTCTAACCTTGTTCACCTTCACTCACACCTAACATAAATATAATACATCAGATAGGAGATATTTATTTCTCCGACGGCCTTTGTTCATTTCATTTCCATATTTATAGTTTATAGCCATTGAAAATAGGGTTAAAATACCTTCGGCTATGCTTTTAGCGATGCACAGAATTTTTACTACCATTTGAATCATTTGCAGAATGAGTTTAGGGCACTCATAATGACAAAACAATAAAAATGAATGTGTAGTGAAAAGAAATCCAAAAGCAATTGCTAGTGTTCATCTTTGACAAAGGCTCAAATTAAACTGAGTCAACTTATCACAAAACTGTCAGAGAAGTTTTTTTAGCTACTTTTTTATTTGAAAAAAGATGGAACGAAAAGAGTGCTCATAAATTATTGCTTTTTCAAGGGAAAAAATATAGTTGAAGCGAAATCTTGGCTTGATGAAGAGTTTCCGGGGTCTGCATCGGTAGAATCAACCATCATTGATTGCTATGCTAAGTTTAAACGTGGTGAAATGAGCACCGAAGTTCACAAAATCATTTTGAATGACTGTAAAGTGAAGTTGATCGAGATAGCAGACATTGTGAAGATATCAACTGAACGTGTACATCATATAATTCACGAATATTTGTACATGAAAAAAATGTGTGCAAAATGGGTACCGCACGAGCTCACAATCGATCAAGAGCAACAACGTGTTAATGATTCTGAGCAGTGGTTGAAGCTGTTTAAGTGCAATAAACTTGAATTTTGCGTCGATGTGTGACATTGGATGGAATATGGCTCCATCATTTCACTCCGGAGTCCAATCGACTGACAGCTGAGTGGACTGCGCACGATGAACCGAATACAAAGCGAGGAAGAACACAACAGTCAGCTGGCAAGGTTATGGCATGAGTATTCTGGGATGCGCAAGGTATATTATTCATTGATTACCTCCAAAAGGGCCAGACCATGAACAGCGATTGTTATAAAGCGTTATTGGATCGTGTAAAGAATGAAATCGTTAAAAAAACGGCCTCATTTGAAAAAAAATGGTGCTGTTTCATCAAGACAATGCGCTGTGTCACAAATCAATGGAAATTATGACAAAATTGCATGAATTAGGCTTCGAATTGCTTCTGCATGCACCGTATTCGCCAGCGACTTTTTCCTGTTCTCAGACCTCAAAGGAATGCTCCCTGGAAAGAAATTTAGCGCCAATGAAGAAGTAATTGCCGAAACTGAGGCATATTTTGAAGCGAGAGACAAATCGTACTACAAAAATGGTATCGAAAAGTTGGGAGATCGTAATAATCGCTGTATCGCCCTCAAAGGCAACTATGTTGAAAAATAAAATTTTGCCAAAAAAATTTGTTTTACTATGGTAGACCGGGGACTTTTCAGTTGGTTTGTTAACAGAAGATAAAGATAACTGAAGTCATTCATTGAAAAAATAATGGATTTTTTTTTACTAAATCTTATATCAAAGTTTACTGAATTTCTGCAATATTTACTGGACTTTGCTGATTCTTGCTTTTTTTTTCAGGTGAGATGAATATTCCAACTGTACGACAAGTGAACGTGAGTTATAAAATGAGAAGGACATTCATCAAACCATGGGGATAACGTAAACAATGGCCCTCATTATCAAAAGAATACGCCCTCCTTCGCACCTTCACAGATTCACGTTGTTTCTCCAATATTACCCTCGAACAATAAGACAAAGAACGTCTGATGGCCTTTGAATTCCTTCGATTAGGTCTATTATGAAAACTGAAATCGAAAAATTCAGCTAACTTTCATTGGAGAAGGGTGCCTTTATCCAGATTCCAGCTCTGACGGTAGCAGAATTCCGAACAACAATTAATTAAGAATGTTGGTGATAAAGAAAACATAAAACCTCAGAAGTGGGAAAGTTTCTTCTGATGTTGCAAACACTCCATTGATTTTGTTATTACACCCTTGGGGTGAAGGGGGTTTTTTCCCTAGTTTGTTCTCTTGTTTTACGTGGATTCCGTGCGATTTTTATTATGAGGGAACAAAAGCGCTGAATAACTGAATCTTATGATTTTCTAAGCATTCACAGATCAGAATTACTTTCCAGAAACGGAAATAGATAAATTGCCAAGGTAAATGAAGAATAATATCAAAACGACCCATAAGAGAATAGAAGTCTTAAGGAGGATGTTTAGTTCACAATCTTTTACAACTGCGAGTATTTATTAAGATTATACTAACTCACAAAGAAACTGCAACACCCGGAAGGATCTGTTTAAATTCAAATTTTTTTTGGTGAAACTATAGCAAGGAGTAAATGATTTGAAAAATTTGGAGAAAAAACGAAGGGTTTACAATTTTCTTCAATGAATTTGTTAATAATGTGTTTGTCCACCGCGATTATCTATACACTCCCCAACACGTCTCGGCATTGATGCAATAAGCTGGTCTATTTCTTCTTGAAGGATCCTATCCCAGGCTACCAGTACTTCATGCCTCTGAGACACCAAAGTCAGTGAAGACTGGGGTAAATTTTCAAACCTTCTACTCATGATGTCCCAAACATGCTCTATGGGCGAAAGATCGGGACATCTGGGCGGCCATGGCAAAATAATTACATGGGTCACTTCGAAAAAGTTCAAACTAACTCTGGCAACATGAGGTCAAGCATTATCTTGATGAAATATTGAATTCTCGAGCCGGTTAAGGTAAGGGAGCACATATGGCTCCACTATTTCCTGAAGGTAACGCAGCGCTATCATGTTACCGCGAATGAAGACTAAAGGTGACTTTCTTGCATGTGCAATAGCACCCCATACCATGACGCCTAGTGTCCGGTGTACATAACGCTCAACATCAATCTGAGGTTCACGATTTTCTCCCCGACGTCGTCTAACCCTTCTTCGGCCATCATGTGCACCAAAGGAGAATCGAGATTTATCAGAAAAGACGACCTGCTGCCATCCACATTTCAATGTTGAACAGCTCCCTCTGGGTGATGCAGATTCTTTGTCAGTTAGTATGTATTATATTATCATTTATAATAACTGACAACTACACATTCGAGGAAATCAAAACAACGCATACTTACCTTTATTAAAGGTGAAAATTGGGGAATGTTAGAGATTGGAAAAAATGAAGAAACAATGAAATGCAAACATAAAAGTTGAACTAATAAAAAATTCAAAGTTAAATTTTTTTGTAGAAGAAAATATTCAAATCGTAGTATAAGAATAAACAGATGAATATATTAAACACATGTTTCGTTGTATATAGAATACGTGGGCCCGATTAGCATGTGCTCTGATCGAAATCAATTGGCTACTGCTGAAAGTTTCATGGAGATGTATTCAGAAGTTTTACCGTGATCTGAAAACACTAGATAACAGTTTTTTCCATATAAAATGGTGCATATTTGAGACCTTAATATGAATATCAAGTCATTATTTATGCATACTCGTATGCATAATTAAAACTTGTTATGTTCAAAATAATCTAGTATCTATTCATCAGCGTTTGGTTCATTTTAGGAACCCACGAATAGTATTTGTCCAGAGCTTCAAGGTTATTTCTGGTATTTATCTCCTGTTATTCAAAGCTCTCATATGAGATAGAAATCAATTTTGCTTCGGTCAGTTCCCTGTATGGAATATAAAATATGTATGGACGGCACATCTAGCATTTTTCTTCTCAGTATTGCTGACACATAATATATACTCTCTTTGCGTTATTTTTAATAACAGGATTCAACTATAATGAGTTCGCCTCCCTTACGTTATATCCACTTGATGCAATGGAAGCAACCTGAAAGGACTACTTCTACTCGGTGACAGGGTGGATACTCAATCAATTGTCCAGACCTTCGGATATAACACTGAGACTCTTTGATTTAGCAACATTTTCTTCAACAGTCATTAGTTATCGTCGAGGTGCTGGAGATTTTGTTAATCAATTATATAACATATCATCCAATTGGATGAAAATCAGAACAAGGCCAGGCTTGAGCCCTAATTAAGGCTATTCATGCTTTCAGATCATGAACCTTTACGAATAGCATAGCCAAATCTCTTCATTGACCTGGGAGTGTTGTAATGCCATCACGGGTGTCACGGAATTGAAGACAATGAGCAATCTGATTCATTTGCAAAAAAAGCTTGAAGTAGCAGCAATTCAGCATGAATAAAAAATTAAGAGAGCACCCTGACTTGTGCAAGGGTTATTAGTGAAATTGACTTCGTCCTTTAAAAATATGCTGAACTGATCAGACTGAGAAGCACACTTCTGGGTAAACCAGTTTAAAATCTCCACAAGACTCTAATGGTCGTTTTTAAGTCGGCCAATACAGTAGACAATCACCTTGAAGATCATGTAGAAGGACTTGAAAGAAAATATCAAACTCATAGGTGTTCTAAAACGGATGTCTCCTACTTATTAGACTCCTAAATGAAATGTTATCTGATCTAAAGCTTTAGGGTTTACCTTTTAATTCAAAATTAGGTCTTTACACCTATATTGGAGTATCAAGAGGGTTGCATTGAATCATTGTTTCGAAAAAAAATCTCATACATAATTAAACTTTTGTGGAAAAAATATTTTTCATCAGAAAGCCTAATGTTTATGCGAACGTAAATCCTGTTATGTTTAAATATATTTTGCATGAGAAATCTCTTGCCTTGCGAACTCCCCCTGTTTTATAATTCCCAAATTTGTAAATCCCCTGGGATCATTCCCGATTCATTTATATGCGTATTAGGCAGTTGCCGTCCTCCACTGTTCAAATAATACGCTTTTTATAGAATATCTTCGACATCAAACATAACGAGTGTTCATTACTTCCAGTGCGGCATATGTACCATTAGGAAATGGCCAACTCTGACCGGTGTACGTTTCATATAGAAACAGTGGCGTGTCTAAGCCTTGATAGGTGGGAAAGGTGCTTCAATATTTCTTAAATCCACACTACCTATATCTTTTTTTGTTATGTTCTCGTTTGTATAGTATACCACCTTCTTTAAGCAAATGATATTGAGGATGATACTAAACTCAGGGTGTGGGAGTTTGAAAATTCAAAGAAGAAAATGTAGCCACTAGATAGTTTATTCGAATACAACTGCATGCACATCAAAAGGGAGTAAGCAAATGTTATTGTGTGCTTTATGAATAGGTTGTCTATCGCAGGCTAGACTATATTATCTATTATGATGCTACTTCAAATATATTTCGAATTGAATTAATGTGATGTAACGTAATGATAATCAACTAATAAATGAAATCACGTAATGAATATCAATTAATAAAAATTAAATAAAACACATTAATAATCAAAAGGATCCCAGATATATGTTCACATAAGTTTACAATATAATAAAATACCTCCAATAGCTCAAATATCAAGTAACTTGCTAAAGTCACCAGGCTTAATGTTCTCATAACAAAAATTCACTGACCTCACAAAGTCTTAGATAATAGACTGTTGAATTAATAATAAATTCCAGTGTAACGTTTCAATCAGCTGATGATACACTTTAATGGTGCATTTGAACTCTTTCCAAAAAGTAATAAGAAAAATAAAGATGAATGAATCCTTCGGAGGTCCAGAGAGATGAATAAATACAGGAATGATCAGGATATATCCGTGGCAGATCTTGATAGGTTGAAGATGAAAAATAAAAGATGACAGGTCAAAAATCAAAGATGAAAGATCCTTCTTGTTCTCTTGACAGGTTATATGCGTCAGATTTCCAACTTCTGAAATATCTGCAGCCGAAATAGATGGTAGGTTCGATGATCAACTACTTGATTAGATGTTAACCTCAAGTAAAAGGTATTAGAAAATGGTCTCCTGATTAATCCGATAAGAATATCGATTTCATTGGCCCAAAATACCATAAATCTCCAAAATAAACCAAAAATCTAAGGCACCAATAATTTATTCAGGTGTAGACTATATTTCAAGCGATCCAAAATTAATTGTTACTAATAATTTCTCGAAATAAGTCAGAAAATTTCCAATAACTTCACTCAATACAGAATCCAATATGAAAAATGGCGAATCCACTCAGATACGTCGAATCGGCGCATTGACGTCTACAAGATGGAATAAACCATATCGATCAAAGTTCAATAAAGGGATCTAAGGCTCGTTGCACACGTCATTATTTCAACAAAATAGACTAATTTCTAACGACGAAATTCAACCGAGACAACTTTAGTTTATAACATGTATTAACCATTTCAAAATTTGCTGACTGGAGAAAATCAATTTAAATTTTATGTGTTCCAATCGTTTTGGCTCCCTAATGATGTATCCACAATGATTCTCAATGAAATTTTGCAAAAAGGCAAATTGCAGATTAGAATCCATCATATTGGCACAAAATTAATATTTCCAACATCGTACAGGCGAAAAGTTTTGTAACATTTTTCGAATTAGTCAGGGAAGCACACCACTGGAAACGGTCAACTCAGCACAGTGTACGTTCCATATAGAAATGAGTTACTTAATTTGGATCCGGTTTGGACTCACGAGGCTATTAAATCTCGAAAAAACGTGAGACCGTCGCGGGATCCCAAATCGCACTATACGTGTTACGATCGCGGCGTGTGTCATAATTTTTTCGGTAGACTGAAAAGCCAGGCATACAAACAATAACCGCCCTTTTTGCAGCAATCTTTTGATTTATCTGCGCTGGAAATTTAATTTATATAGGCCGTAAAGAGACAAACAAAAATGGCCGCGTCGGAATGAAATATCTAGATACATGCACATGGGTGCAAGACTATCGAATCAGCTGCTTTCACAGCCGGACACAGAAATTTATCGATCAAAATTTCAGGGCGAATATAGCGATCTTCCAACTTTTCGATACCATTTTTGTAGTACGATTTGTCTTTAGTTTCAAAAGAGGCCTCAATTTCGGCGATTACTTCTTCATTGGCGCTAAATTTCTTTCCATCGAGCAATATTTTGAGGTCTGAAAACCGGAAAAAGTTGCTGGGGGCCAGATCTGGCGAATACGGTGGATGCAGAAGCAATTCGAAGCCCAATTCATGCAATTTCGCCATTGTATTCATTGACTTTTGACACGGCGTATTGTCTTCATGAAACAGCACCTTTTTTTTCTTAGCATATCAATCAATGAAGGTTGACTTTCCTGGTGCAGACGCCGGAAACTCTCATCAACCCAAGATTTTGCTTCAACTGTATTTTTTCCCTTCAAAAGGTAATATTTCATCAGCACACTAAATTCTTTTTTTTTCATCTTCTTTCAAATAACAAAAGTAGCTACTGTCACAACGCAATATCTCATAAACTGCTGTCAAATCTTGACATTTATCGTTTGAAGGTTGGTACTAACTAAAAATCATATGGATTTAATACTAACACCGCCATCTGTGCATCAAACCGGCGACTTTTCAAAATGCCTAATACATCGAAACTCGCGTTCCATAGGGTCTAAACTCTGTTATTAATCAGTTCAAAACTTCCTGCCGTTTCTAATATGAGGAAAGATTACACAATGCATCTAATTCATTACTAGAAAAGTAAAGGGTTATCAATGTTTTGGATTCCAAAGTAAACGTAAATAAAACGCACTTTCATTTAGTATATCGATCAATATTTAGTTTCAATATAATGCTTGGACTTTGACATTATGTGTGGAATACAACATCGTTCAAATATCCATAAAATGTTCGATGAGTCATCAGTACCTTTCGATATTTCAATATGTCACCAACTCAGAGTATGTTGGTTTCAAAAGTCTAAAGATAAACGGCATAAACACAAGATCACAAGATATTGGTGACCAATTGACATTGAAGAAACGAGGAATTAAGCGTCCTGGGAATTTCTCTTGCAATAAAGCTAAAATGCGTCCTATTGTGAGGCTTAATACACCATCTTGCTGGAACCACAACTCTTCAAATTTCATATCATTAATTTCAGACCGAAAAAAAATCGGTAGTAATTTGGCCATAGCGATGAGAATTGACGGTATGGGTGACAGCTCCTTCTTTTTCAAAGAAGTTGCAACGATTTTGCACGCTTCAATTCATGTTACTCTACTGGAATTTTCAAAGACACGGTGGTTTGTCGATTCGTCGTGTGTGGTTGGTCGCCGATGAAGAGCCAACGGATACGCGTGTCCAGAGAAAGAAACAGAATTTTCTGAAAGATTTTGAATAATTATCGAAATTTCAGGAAATATATGTACCTTGTTCTAGATTTCAGCCATTACTAGTTTAATTTGAGATTTAGAATTTTATTTATCGGCGAGAATTGTGTCGGGATTCTCGCACCTCCCGTGGGATTTGAACAACAGAAACCTTTCTTCACACACTTTCACTTACAGCAGCAATATTTTTGACCTCAAGACATCAGTAACAGATCCACACTCTTCGAATTTTTCACTTTTTGAAAATTGTACGTTCAGATAAACGATTATGTCGACCATAATCTGCCTGTGATTCACGAAACGTACTGACTAGAAAATCATTATTTTTGTAGTAAGTTTTCACAATTTTTACACGTTCAGCAATAGATTTTAATGAAATTTGAGTTGTAAGATTCAAGGAAAGTCTATGAAAATTTCAGGAAGGATTCGTATATATTTTTTCGAGCAATCAGATGTGATGGCTTATTTCTCCCGATGAAAGAACCCGAATACAGCCCTGAAGCTTTGGTACATTACTTATAGATTTCAAACCCGGCCTAACAACTCCCACTGCGACGTGTCATTTCCTGTAAGCAGCCCAGTCTTCTGGTTTGATCCATTGAACCACAAAAATATCGATCTCTCCTGTCGGACAGATAGCCAGCTAGCGAATTTTTTTTCCTACTAGTAACACAATCAATTTTCATCGAAACTTTTCCAATTTCGGTATGTACCTACTCTGTATTTTTCACGTTCTCCAATCTGAACTGCTATTCGTTTCCACAACTAGAAACAATGTTTTTATCCGATAGAAAATAAATCATCGGCCTGAAACTCTGGAAATTCGCACTGAAATTTCCAACTGACATAGGAATCACCACAACGTGGTGCACCTCGTATTCAAAGATTAATAATAGTACTAGATGAAGATATAGCTATACCAGAAGATATATCATCGTGAAGGATTCAGAATTAATGTTTTTCAATTTGTATGACTCATGGATTATCAAAATTTCGCATGAAATGTTACTTTTGATATATTCCTATTTATTTGCCTAGAAGTACAGAATGTTTCAAATTCAATGCTCACTGATACCATCTTGAACAAATTGCATTCACAAAACCACAATTTAAAGAATAACTAATAAATATTCGAATCTCTCATACTAAATACAATATCTCTGACCTTGAACACATATTAGGCCCAATGAAAAGTACCCAGTCTGACGTATCCATATGATTTTTAGTTAGTACTGACCTTCAAACGATACGTGTCAAAATTTGACAGCAGTCTGACCATTAGTTTGTGAGATGTTGCGTTGTGAGTGAGCTACTTCTGTTATTGATGGAAAAAAGAATTTTGTGTGCTGATAAAATATTGCTTTTGAAGAGAAAAATTACAGTTGAAGCAAAATCTTGGTTTGATGAAGAGTTTCCAGGGTCTGCATCAGGAAAATCAACCATTATTGATTGGTATGCTAAATTTAAACGTAGTGAAATGAGCACACGGAAAATGGTGAACGCAGTGGACGCCCAAAAGAGGCTGTCACCGACGAAAAATCGAAAAAGTTCACAAAATAATTTTGAATAACCGTAAAGTGAAGTTGATCGAGATAGCAGACATTGTGAAGATATCATCTGAACGTGTACATCATATCATTAACGAATATTTGTATATAAGAAAGCTATGTGCAAAATGGGTGCCGCGCGAGCTCACAATCGATCAAAAGCAACAACGTGTTAATGATTCTGAACAGGGTTTGAAGCTGTTTGACTGCGATAAACCTGAATTTTTGCATCGATATGTGACAATGGATGAAACATGGCTCCATCCTTTCACTCCGGAGTCCAATCGACAGTCAGCTGAGTGGACTGCACACGATGAACCGAATCCAAAGCGACGAAAAACAAAACAGTCAGCTGGCAAGGTTATGGCAGTATTCTGGGATGCTCAAGGTATAATATTCATTGATTATCTCCAAAAGAGCCAGACCTTCAACAGCGATTTTATATAGCGTTAAAAACGGCCCCATTTGAAGAAAAAAAAGGTGCTGTTTGATCATACAATGCGCCATGTCACAAATCAATTAAACCAATGGCAAAATTGTATGAATTGCTTCTGCATCCACCGTTTTCGCCAGATCTGGCCCCTAGCGACTTTTTTTTGTTCTCAGACCTCAAAAGAATGCTCGCTTGAAATAAATTTAGCGCCAATGAAGAAAAAATCGCCGAAACTAAGGCCTATTTTGAAGCGAAAGACAAATCGTACCACAAAAATGGTATCGAAAAGTTGGAAGATCACTATAATTTTTATATCGCCATCGAATACAACTATGTTGAATAATAACATCGAATTTTGCCAAAAAAATGTGTTTTACTATGGTAGACCGAGTACTTTTCAATTGGCCTGTTAAGTAGCATACGAACCAATAAGGTCATAAATTATATCCTAGATGCCTCATTGGAAAATTAACATGAAAATTCGTTTTCAGAAGTTCGTGAATCGAAAAAAAAATTGATACTCACCTAAAAACAAACACGAACGAAAAAAAGTTGTTTGAAACAAAATAACCATACCCAAAAAGAAACGTTATGAATTCGAATGACGATATAACATGTTTTTTCCTGCTAGCATCCGGCGACTAAACAATAGCGAAAACCATAATATAATAATGACAGCTAACTCATTACCCTCACATACTTTTTTTTTCACGCGCTCATTGCCGTGTGTGTATGTCCCCTCGTAAATTGAAACAGAGCTTGAATTATAATTCACCATGAAGCACGTTCCTACAGGATTTATTCAATTAGAAGTAAAAAGAGAAATCGTGTTGTTTTTATTCATTTCGCTGATTTCGAAGTAACTTTGCGGGTATTCGTTGCAGATAAATTTCTTTTGAAAACAGCCAAAACACGTTTCGCGTAAACGACCTGATTATTCTGATCCAACAAACATCCAAAGAGGCAATGGATATCGCTACACTCGTTCACCCTTTATAACGATGAATTTTGTGATTAGATGAGACCATTTATTATTCGGCCGTGAGATAAACAGGAATTAGATACACCTTGATTTTTTGCGAGGTAGAATGTTGATGCTTTCGAATAGAGTTCTGCACACTTAGGTCAGGAGCATATTGAGCCTTAGCCGACAAGACACAGGGCACGTTAATAGTGAAAACTGTTACCTCGTCCCACGCCTTACTTTGACTTGAAAGTGTGATTTATAGCAACTACGCTATGTTGTGTCGTGCTCAATTAGCTTCAACTCCAACAGAACTGCCAACAGCATATATATTACACATTTATCAGTACTGTCAAATGAGTTCGAGTATTCGAAATCTTCAATCGATCAATTTGGTTTGGCATTTTCAATTGTTCAACCATACATAGCTGGTTTAATCTCAGTAAAATTAATAATTTAATTGAATTCGAATTGCTGTACGGAGAGCAGTAGAACAGAGAAGGAACTTGTGATACGAGCACAGTAGAAAAGCCTATAAACTCACGATTACAGCAGAGTGATAGAAGTACTGACAATCGTATGTGTGGTCAGAAAACGAACTGATTTTGTCTTGTTCCAAACGATAGCAGCTTATATAGTTAGTTTAGGTCTTCAGTTCCAAGGGATCATGAATTTTGTTTTTTTCTTTTTGCTTGAGTATCTTAAGCCTGACCATATCGAGCTCATGTCGCACTACCAACAAGATTAAGTCAGAACTCAGAAAAAAGGCCAACTTCGACGAAATTATAGAACGTTTACAATCACATCGTCACAAACTAATAATAATTTAATAAAATTTGCACAACACAAGTGTTCAATCACTTAGGTGCATGAACGTTTTTGTACGATAAATAAATGATTTGTATTTATATGATAAATAAACAGTAATAAAATGAATAATATGAATATATAAATTGAAAAAATAATGAATAAACAAATCTAATATAATATGAACAAAATGAATTTAGTTCAGATTTCGAATTAGGGATTCCATAAATGAGCTCAATCGTCTTTTTAATATTCAATAACGATACTTGCAGAGTGGCCTCTGTGACATAACTGCTATGGGTATGATCCGTATATCTCCTTGGTTACTTTGGTGAGTAAGTTGACGGTTCGAATCTGTCAAATTCCTCAAAAAGCGGAGAATATTTCCTCGAACTTCGGTGGTGTCTGTCCCTACAGCAACCGTATTTTTATTCTGGTGAGGTTCAGCAACCACTCCCACGCATCTTGTCATTTTAATTTTGAGTTCATTATTTTTCATTACATCTGACACTTTATTATTTCAATTATGAAACGAATACCCTTCAGAGCAATTAAGAACTTTTAATTGATTGCAAATTATAAGGAATTGACTATTAATAAGCTCCAAACTTCTTTCTAGGCATAATTTTGTTGACCCATAACAAGTGGCAATCAGGTTACCTGAAATATTAGGTGAAGTAAAAAAGAATTAATTATTTTTTCAGTAGACGGCTTTAGTGATCTGTATCTCGCGTTCAATAAGTCCAACCAGGTTCCACTAAAAGACTTTAGAAAGATGAGATCTCATACTACAAAAACTTCAGTAAAAGTTTTGTGCGTCAAAAGGAGGACAATATCGATAACATCATGCATATTGTCGAGTTTGACTTATATCCAATCAGCCTCTTCCCAATGGATATGCTCTCTCGCAAAATCCAAACGCGCCCTTCGATGGGCTGGAGTAAGAGCTGGGCCTCTTGCCGCGACACGGAGAATATGGCCTTAAATCATATTCTCTGAGGCGATTTCTTATTGTCTGAGTGCTAATTTGCACCCCATGAGTTTGCTCAAGCTGATTTTGAAGGAGGCGAGCGGTTGAAAACCGTTGTCTCAACGAAGAAACTCTCAAGTAACGTTCTAGAATGACAGTTGTTACCCGTGGTCTACCCTGTCCTGGTCTTCGGACATTCATACCTGTCTCCCTGAATCGCTGCAATATTCTGGACACACTTGTATGGGAAACTCCAAACCTTTCTGCAATTCTTGTGTATGTCCACCCTTCTTCTCGCAAAACTACCGCTTGGGCACATTCCTCTTGGGTCAAATTGCGTGTTTCGCGTTGCATAGCGATCGAGTGTAGAAAATCAAACGACAGAAAAACTATTGATCACTAGAATTGATCGAGAACAACTGATTTCAGAATGGAGCCAATACATTCAAAATCTGATCATCTCATCTTTATTTATTCCTGCTGGGAAAAAACATCTGTATTGAAGAAAAACGTTGAAAGTGGATAACATATGCATGCATAATTCTGATAAAAATAATTATCATTGAGAACACCTTCAGTTGTAGAATAAATTTGAGATTTCCATAATGTGCGTTTAATTTTTTGCGCAGTGTATAATAATTAATTTTAGTCTCCTGTATTAGTAAATTGTGCTGTAATTGTAATAAACTAAAACAATGCGGTCAAGTTCAACACAATAGGTTGAACCTCAGATGCAGATATTTTACCCACGTGTATTGTAATTGTTCGGCTTCCATCAACTGTAAACTTGAAATTACGTACTGTTGGGCATAACTTTGTAGTTTATGCCACAAACACGCGTCTCGTAGATATTCAATTCGGTGAGCGATCACAGCATGAAGCTAATAATCTAATGTTGTTGGCTCAGGGGATGGGTTGGGGGACGGCCAGAATGGCACATATTCCCGTTAAGCAGGTCTTGATTCTTGCGGTAAAACTGTTCACGAATGCAACGTGCAGCCTCACCGTTCTGTAATAAGATGGGGGGGAGCGATAGTGATACGTCTAATTTGAGCTCGGAATAATTTCCTGGAACAAAAGCCATATGAAGTCATTACTGGAGTTATGGGCCCGAAACTGGCTTTATACCCCGGCCACGGTCCTGTCCGCGTCTCATGCGCTGCATATAAAGAGACGCCACCCTTTTGGGCAAATTCATTTCCAAGCGGAACAGTAAATATTCCAAGGTTTAGCACGTTATAAATCAAGAAGACCGAAATTAATAACATTCCACCATAATTTAATGATGGCCTTAAACGGGCAACACCACCATGAATTCCGTGGGACCCCATTCGTTTTCACTCGTTAAAGTCGATTCGCCCGATTGTCATGTCATGTTTGTTGCTTTCGATTATATGAATTACACGCGATTGGGACATTCCTCTCTGACGGGGAATGAACCCTTTCGTTTATTCAGAGGGTGGGCGAAAACCGCAGACACTAAGTGGTTAATGAACGCAGCACGGCTGACGAATAAAGGTCGCTGTCCCTCAAGGGGTACAGCTGATTAATTCCTCCAGGATGTCCCTCCAGGGAGCGAGATATCCAAACGAAAACGGCAGATTTACACGACGGCTGCTTTCACAAAGGTTCGCCCAAGGAATTCATCCATGGAATGAATATACACCATGTCACTCAATAAGTCTGGTGCGCAGATGGCACTGCTAGTGCCACACCACCTTTTACTCTCGTTAGTACCAAAACAAAGTTCATTCTGGATGAAGGTATTGAAGATTGACTGAGTCTACATTTGTTATTGTTAAAAATGATAAATGGCATGATAAGTGTTAATCAGACTCAGCTCCAATGGGAAAAAGGTGGTGCAAGACCCCCGCATATTAGCAACTGTTGTCAAGCAACATTTTAATCACAAAAATAGAACTCTGGTGAAACAAAATGGTAAATTTGTAAAATCAGAAATAAAAGAAAACCCCTGAGGTGTAGCTCAGGGTAGCATGTTAGGACTCATATTATTTTGTACTCTTTATAAATGATATTATTAGTGTTCTTGAATGTAATAAATCTGGGACCAGGGAAGCTGTTTCTGAAAATCTGGATAGTTGTCACATAACAAATTATGCAGATGACACTAAGCTGCTAGTGTCTGGCTCAAATTATCCCCAACTGATGAATACTACTTCTATGTGTTTGAATAGAGTAGAGCACTGGTTTGGAAGGAATGGTTTGGTTTGAACCCAGATAAAACTAAGTTGATGTTGATATTCAAAACACCACTACAGAGAATGGAGGCACTAGCCACTGTAAGGCTGTTGCATAGAGATCTAAAAACTAATCTGACTACAAAGTTTCTAGGTATCTCCATAGATGAAAATATAAATTGGCACCACTATATAATTGGTTTGGGAAAGAAATTGAATTATGGGATTCCTAGGCATCTTAACAAAGGATTGAGTTCAGAAATGAAGAGAAAAGTCCTCAATTGTTCTCAAACCAAGACAATACTCCTCATCAAAAATTGATGAACGAATTGCGCTTCCAACTGCTTGACCATCCAGCTCCAGACCTTAAAAAAAGTCTCCAGGGAAAGGAATTTGGCTCTTATGAAGAATTTTGAAGCCTATTTCGAAAGCAAAGACATGTTTTTTTACAGAAAGGGTATGAAAAAGTTATCGTACCGTTAAAGTGTATGTAACAAACGCAAAATCATCAACAGTGAATATTACATAACTTAATTTGATCGATTTAGTACAGAAATGAAAAAAATAGAGTCCTTGAATGCTAAAGGACATATTTTTTTTCCCCAAGACGATGCTCCTATTAGGAACTTTTAGAAGTATTAATTTTTTTAGTCTTTGTGTAGACATTTATTGTAGTGATAATTATTGAACATTGTGAGTTTATTGGATCAGTTTCTTGGATGAATCAGTTTTTTGAGGAATAACTAACTTTCCGATCCCCGAAGATAATTATGACCAAGCAGAATGCTAGAAATCATGAAATAAAGAGTTTTTCATTGATCTATTGTCTTCATTATCCGATATTTTTCATATGTGCTTCAAACAGCTTATATTCCAGATATGGCACCTCATTAATTACTGCGAGGAATGTCAAAATTGTTTGATTTTATGGACGAGTTTCAATAATTGAAAAAATTGTTAATTTTCAAGAAGTGATCCTGCCATTTCAATCAACCAGAAACTATCGCATAAAACTATTCAACAACTTCCTTAGATTATATTCAATTCGAAAGGATGGTGTTATATTTCATTGAAGACAAACACAGATTCAAAGTAAAACAAGGGTCTTTATATAGAATATAGAATCGATTTAGCTATAAAAAATTCCAAAGCTGGTTTTTCCAGCATAATATTGAGGTTGCCGGAAAAATCGACAGTTATTCCCATCAAAATACAAGATCAAGAGCGACACATCATCTGAAAGGCCTTCTTTTCTATTCTGAATAGCGCGAACGCTCACCTGCCTTGAAATGAAACCGAAGAATTCTCACTTTCGATGGAATACGTTCCCGAAGCCGAACTTTCTATAGTCCATTTCCACGCCAAGCGAATTGAAGAAATAAATTCCGATCAAGAAATGTGGTTTTGGCTAGGTGCGAGAGAGGTTCACGGTCTCGAAATGAAAAAAAGGAAAAAATTAATGAGGTCGTTGGAAATGCCCGCGGAGCGATTGCTTAATGTTTGCCGGGACCCAAGACTTGGCATCCGAAAATCTTATTTCCGACAAATTGCGATTTGTTTAAAAAATTCAGGCTCAGAGTAGGCAAGTTTCGGTTCCGCTCACGCTTCGATGATGAGGACCCAAGACCCGAAGGGAATTTATGTGCCTTTCAGGTTCCCGTGCCTAAATTTATAGTTTATTACCTTGTGTTTTATCGGACTCTGCTGCTCTTGGGGACAAAAGATATTTTCCGATTGATAAACATCGAAATGCTTTTTGCGCGGTTGCAATAGCAATTTTCTCCTTGATTGGGGTCAACACCAGAGGCTTACACAACGACCATACACAGGCATAAAATAGTGCTCCATTTTGAAATGTCCACCTTTTCCAATCCGGTGATCGAATGAAAAAACAGAAAAAATTCTTTCTGAAAAAAAAAACAGACAGAGTTTATATGTTGTTCTCTCCGGATATTTGGTATACATAGGAGTGCAACACTCAAAGGTTCAATAAAACCTAGTTTGCCCCTAGTTAAACGTCGTCATTTCCCTCGCTTATGGACTAGATATTCGGAAATTATTTATGGAATGAAAAATTTCCCTCGCTTTGCTGTCACATGCATGCACTTTTGATGAAATTTTCTTCCAATAACTTCTCACTTACTTTCTGACAAATGGTTCCTATTTAGTTGGTAGAATACTCATCATGGACTACCTCATAAAAGATCGAAGAGTGTGGGACCTACCTCATCAAATCCAACCTGTTGTTTTCGAGGCTCCAGGCATATATACTGCTCTACAAAATGTTCATTTATGAGAAATGAAATGTTTACTTTCTCTGTTTTTGCTCCTCGTTTAATAAATTTTTCAGTTTCAGAGATGTTCTTGTCATTTCTGTTTCCAAGAATTTGTTGTTTTACGTTTTTACAATCAACTTTGATTCAAGTTCTGAAAATTGGTTTTGCAATGTTGCCTAGACGTAAACTTAGTGCGGATGTAGCCAATAGGGCTATTGGTATGGGACGTAATCAGAGAGATGTGGTGAATTTCTTTCAAATCAGTGAAAGCGTAGTTTCCCGACTCATTCATCGATATGGAGAAACTGGAAACATGACCGAAATACCTAGAAGTGAACGTTCAAGATCTACCACTCATGCACTAGATCGGTTTCTGAGTTTGTCTACACGTAGAGAGCCTTTGAGTACTTGTCGCATCATACAACAGCGGCTTTTGAACTCTTCTAGTGTTTTGGTTTCGACTTTTAAGCATTCCATTAACTCAAAATTATATACGACTGCGATTGGAATTGGCCAATGAGCACGTGAATTGGAACGATCAATGAAGGTCTATATTGTTCACAGAGTTCGAGTATGGACCTATCCTCAAGAAGGTCATCCGTTCACTGGTGGTACAATTACTTCTTAGAGAAGCATTCGTTTCAACGAAAGTACAGAATTATTGGTGCTTGATGCTACCATGAATGTTCAGATTTACATAGAGCAAGTTCATGCTAGTATGGTGCCAAATTTCTTATTATTTGTGCGAGAATTGTCGATGAAGCTCTGGAAATCCATGTTATTGCGAATGTGGCCTTGCCCCTTGGTCGCTAGACCTAAATCCCATTGAACACTCTTAGGATCAGCTACGAAGAGTTTTAGATTCTCACCAACCACCTCCTCATACGCTTCAAGAACTCAGACAGCTTCTACCGAAATTCTGCAGAGAAATTGATCGTGGCTTCTTCAACATTATGTATGGAAAGGCGTTGTCAAGCTGTGGTTTATGTTCGAGGAGGCCACACTCTTAACTGAACATAATTTCAAAATTTTTTGAGTTAAATGATTTTGTACTACAATAGGTAATTAAAAATGAATTTTCAACTGAAACTGTGTAACTCATAAAGGAATGAGCAGAAAATGATTTAGATGAGTGATTAAAAATTCAGATATCTCATATTTAAAAGAATAGTGAAAAAAAAATGGAAATTTTTGATCGGGAAAGATTCTTCATAATCCTCAGAAATTCGTATTGAATTGAAAACGTGAAAGGCAAAAATCGAATTTTTCCACGATGAAAATACAGATTTGTTCGATTCAACAGCGTGTGAGGGTGTTACAAATATTTGAACTACCCGCACACATCCTTGTTTATTAAACGTGTTATTTACACTCTGAATAACTGACGACAAAATGAAAATATTGTTGCCATAACATTTCCAGTAGCTCGGGTTCTCAAAGACATTGTTTCGATATTTCAATATGGAATGTGTATCCTCATTAAATTTCCAAATACATAATTTCTGTGTACACCTACGAAAACGTTTTGGTTCCCCCTCCAATTTGTCGAGATTCCTTGGAAGTTTACGGGAATAATAAAAGCAGATCAGCTGAAATGAACTTGAGTTTCTACTCTACATTAACTTTCAACCGTAGAATGTATCTACGCAAAGCCGCAGAATTTGGTTTTTTCATTGGAAATTTTTAGCTTGTCGAGCGTTGGAATTGATGAACCATCATATTTCAATCACAAATCACCGACCATAACCCGTAGGATTTTTTATACCTCATTATTATTTTCAATTTCATGAAATGTGAAAGGGAAGCAATTAGAGTTGATATCAAACATTTTCTTCTCGGAAATGATGAACCTAGTTACCTTTATTTATCGAAAATTTTAACCATGAATGCTTGGTGCGATATGACAGTTCGAATATGAAATTGAAGCGAATTGTTCTGAAAAGTTTTATAGTTCAGTAGATTTATATCAACTTTTATCTAGATGGTCATATACAAAAAAACGCAATGAATATATGGGAGTTGATAAATTCTTGTTAGAAATGATGAATCAAATACTTTGTGCGATTTTAAAGATCGAATGAGGCACTGAGAATTTTTATATCTGCCTGAACCGTTCAATGATTATTTTCAGTAAAACGCACTGCTGTTGGGGTACCTTATTAGGCCAATTGAAAATACCCACGTCTGATGAACAGATAGCGGTGCTAGTATTAAATCCATATGATTTAGTTAGTACCAACCTTCAAAAGATACTTGTCAAAATTTGACAGCAGTCCGACCATTAGTTTGTGAGATTATACGTTGTGAGTGTAGCTACTTTTGTTATTTTAAAAATGATGAAAAAAAAGAATTTCGTGTGCTGATAAAATATTGCTTTTTGAAGGGAAAAATACAGTTGAAGCAGAATCTTGGCTTAATGAAGAGTTTCCGGGGTCTGCACCAGGAAAATAAACCGTCATCGATTTGTATGCTAAGTTCAAACATGGTGAAATAAGTACCGAAGACTGCGAAGCAGTGGACGCCTAAAAGATGAGGCTGTCACCGACGAAAAAATCGAAAAAAGTTCACAGAATAATTTTGAATGACCGTAAAGTGAAATTGATCGAGATCATCTGAACGTGTACATCATATCATTCTCGAATATTTGTACATGAGAAAGCTGTGTGCAAAATGGGTGCCTCGCGAGCTCACAATCGAACAAAAGCAACAACGTGTTAATGATTCTGAGCAGTGTTTGAAGCTGTTTAAGTGCACTAAACCTGAATTTTTGCGTCGTATGTGACAATGGATGAAACATGGCTTCATCATGTCTTTCCGGAGTCCAATCGAAAGTCAGCTGAGTGGATTGCAGACGATGAACCGAATCCAAAATGAGGAAAAACACAACAGGCAAGGTTATGGCATTAGAATTCTGGAATGCGGAAGGTATTATATTCATTGATTACCTCCAAAAGGGCTAGACCATCACCAGCGAATATTATATAGAGTTATTGGATCGTTCAAAGGACGAAATCGCTAAATAAAGTCCCCACTTGAATAAAAAGAGGTGCTGTTTCATCAAGACAATGCACCGTGTTAAAAATCAATGAAAACAATGGCAAAAATTGAATGAATTGGACTTTGAATTGCTTCTGCATTCACTGTATTTGCCAGATCTGGCCCCCAGCGACTTTTTTCTGTTCTAGGACCTCAAAAGAATGCTCGCTAGAAAGAAATTTAGTATAATCGCTGAAACTGAAGCCTATTCTGGAGCGGAAGACAAATCGTACTACAAAAATGGTATCGAAAAGTTGGAAGATCGCTATAATCGCTGTAACTCCCTCGAAGGCAACCATGTTGAATAATAAAATCGAATTTTCACAAAAAACTGTGTTTTACTATGGTTGACCTGGGACTTTTCAATTGGACTGTTAAGTGCAATATATCGTTGTTGAAAAATTTCAATAGCTGTTCAAAAATTGAAGTCCTTCAATCAATATATTCAACCAGATTCTAAGTTGCGTTATCATCCTGTCCAAATGTCTCTAATCGAATTTCGAATCGGAATTGGTCTCAAACAATTAGCTTTAACTTGCTGATCCGTTGTCAAAGTAAATTGTGCCTTCCCGAACAGAACATACGAAATAAAAGGCCTAACGAAACATTTCAAGGTGGGTTTGAGGTCCCAATACAGTCGTTCAATTCGATGAATCCAGTTCTATATTTTGTTAGGTTTAATAATGTTCTAGAAGTATTTTCGGAACTGGAATATTTGTGTTGTTTGCTTTATTTGTTGCCATGAATACATTTTTGTTTGAAGCGAATACAACGATCATTCATTATTTATCAATTGCTATCAATGTTTCCACTCAAATTTTTGTCGTTTCTTCAAAATTGAATCAGGTTTTTTATGAAGAGAATAGCAGGCAAAAAAATGAAAAATAATTCGAGGACAATATTGATTCTGTCTGGCCACCGTGTATATGATTTTTCTCTAACAGAATGAGATGAAGACAAGGAACCTCAGGATAGATTGAGGGTTCTAATATTTCAATTGAGTTGTACCAATATGAAAATAATGAAAAATGTCTCCATCCAATAGAGCTGAAAGTCAAAAATCAATTGCTAAATAGTGAAACGAACGTTGATGCAGAATTTCGTGTTGATCGTATCATTGCAAGCAGGCAGTTATTATTTTCGAATGCTTTTTCGTTTCCTCAGGAAACTTGTTCCAAAATCGTAAAAAATAACATTATGTTGAAAGTATCACGAAACTCTTATGTTTTGCTGGTTAATTGAGTCAATTGTAAAGCTGGAAACGTGAATTTAAAAACTAAGCAGACAAGAAAGTTTTCACTCGAAATTTCTCTTAAGATGACTGATTTGGTTGTGAAATTACGCTTTAAAGATTCATACGAATTTGAACAAGCGCACTAAGCTCTTTACCCCACGCAAGTGTTCGGGGAAAGTAAGATATAAACCTACCTGAAATGTTTTCAATATGCGGTTCTTTTTGAATATAATCCAAAAATCGAACGAAAAAATCCGTACGTCCATTCTCGCAAAGTGTGAGAGCCATTTCCATGAACTTCAGTACAAAGGCCGGTGGTTGCAGTTCTGAATGAATATAATCCAAAAATCGAATAAAAAATTGTCCACCATACGCCGATTAGAGCTGTTCTCGGAAATGTGAGAGCTATTTCCGTGAAATTCGGTACAAAGACCGCTCGTTGGACCCCATTTCTGACGAATTTTTTCATGAATTTCCAAACATCAAAAAGAAAAAAAAATTCTGCGAAACTGGCCAAGACAATAGGTTGAAATTGAAAGCATCTATTGCTACGATGCTGCTGAGCTGCTGAATATTATATTCTTAATCGCAAAGTTTTTACTGGAAAATAATGAACCTTCAGACGAAGTAGTGAATCAAAATGAGCAATAATTTGAAGGGTTATAAGATGTTTCGATGTTTTATTATCGCATAACCTTTATCAAATATAACTCAACTGGGTTTAATGATACTTACCTCAGTTCTTCCCTATCCAAGAAGCCACCTGGTGCATGTCCATGTCAGGGATATGAAGTTGAAAAACTCATCAACGTCAAAGTTGCGGTAAAGTGGTTGTGGTTATCTGCCGGAACAAATATCGCACCGTCGTTTTCCCATAAAATTCGAAATTGTGGGAATCGTCTTTCCCTGCGTCCTGTCTTTGCAACGGCTTAGTGGGCCCTAAAGCCGGCAAGTGTGAAGAGATCTGGCAGGATGTGTGTTCCCTGCGGAACGGAGATTTACAATTCCAGCTTGAACGGTTGAATTCATTCAGAAACTCGGGCCAGAGGTCATATTGTCAATTGTCTGAAGAAATTCGAAACCGCAGTGCAGGTGGATCCTGCATTATTGGGATAGTTCCTCCTAGGGGAGCTGTAGTATGGCAAAAGTTGCGAGGGCGCCCAAACTTAACACCGGGCAATAAATCTATGCAAGAGACATGGCGTATGCGAGGAACAATGCTGATGTGCTAGCGTTCCTACTGCCCTTAATATATTTAAAAGGCTTTGTGTTCACTTTCGAATGAAATTTTATTTCAACATAGCGCAGACGAGTTTTTGCCGACGTTATTGTGTTGTAATATAAGGTCGTTTTAACTTTGTACGCCAACTTTTTTTTCACGCACACGATTTTGTCATTTGGCATGTCCATTGTTCTGAAACTGCTGTGTGTTAAAAGAGCTGGGTTTGGTTTACATATGTAATCTATTATTCTTCAACTCTATCTTGTCAGGATTTCAATCAGAGGAAGAATCATCATAATTAGTTTCAATTTATGCATGTCATACAGGGTCCCTAAAATACCTCAGTACAGCCGAATGTTTCGTCGTTCCCAGCGACGAGATAAAAATTAGCATCGAGAAAACCTTCACTACAAGTAGTGAATAAGATTGGGAAAGGGAATCCACAATCCCATTTCTCAAAAAGAATACCATCAAATGGTACACAGATGGTTCTGAAACTACATCAGGGACTGGTACCAAATCGGCACTATAGTTAGGTTGCTGTCTATATGTCTTTCAGGCAGAGATACTTGCGATAGAAAGATGTGTGAAAATTGACTCAGCAAAAAACTATCAGAAATATGATATAGCGATACATTCTGATCAAAACTCTGGGCTCACGTATCATCGATTTTAAGATGCTATTGTACCTAAGAAAACTCAACGAAATAGGCAAGAAACAAGGTCGTTTTAGTCTGAGTTCTCAGTCACTCAAGAATTAAAGAGTATGAAGAGGCCAACACACTTTCCAGAAGAGGAGCACAAACTCCCTTCATTGGCCCAAAACTTTTCTGTGGTATAGGCAAATAAACCAACGAAAAAGAGTTTCAGGAGAAGGAAAAAACCGAAAGAACTACTCTCTGGCGGAATCTTTCAGGATTGGATCATTCCAAAAATTTCTTTGAAACTTTGACACTGCGAGATCCAAAAAGTATCTGGATCTGGAGCAAGAATATACTACATCTCTTCACTGGATTCCTCACAGGGCATTGTAGGCTTACAAAACACCTCATGACAATAGGTCTAGCAGAAAATAACAAATGTAGATTCTGTGAAGAGGAGGATGAAACTTCGAATCACCTGGTGGCTGAAGGTCTCGCCATCACTAGCCAATGCAAAATCTGCTTTGGACAAGGAAGTTGTAGAAGCGAGGTTGTAGCCTTTTTGAAGCCATCCAGAACTCTGGAACTGAAAGTCGAGCTCTAGATCACGTAATAGTAGAAATAGTTCAGATGAGGGGCAAAATAGACCATTAGGTTTCAGTGGAATGGAACCTCCTTGAATACAATCTAATGTAACTCTATAAGTGAAATGGACTTCAGTAGATATGGATGAGAAACTACATTTTCTCTTTATTTTTGGATATTCAACTTTTCGGGAACACCTGAAAGTATCTGCTATGGACATAAAGCATCACGTTGATGGCGAATTTCAATGTGCATTCACATAATAATGAAGGAATCCAGATCACCTGCTCCTGTATGCTATGAGTAATCGATAAGACTAAGTAACAATGCAACATTGATTAAATCTCCTCAATAAACAATGTCAATTTCATCATCAATAGGCACCTTCGATTTCACGTTGAAATCACATGTCCCATAAATGGCATAAATTATAATAGATGCATCTCACGATCAGTTTAATATCGAGGTAAGCTGTGAATATATCGCAGCATAAGTGGTAACCGAAGCGTTGTGCACAATTCAGCTGTAGAATGATGTTAACCAAATTTCTATTCGCTAACTTCATTTACTAGTTAATGTCATTCGAGAGTTGCATCCTGCCTAATTATGAAAGAGGCTGGTTAAGCCATCTATCAGCATTCTATCTCCAGCAGTATGAGGAGTTAGGTAGTAGTTCCGAAGTATGATAAATTTTCATTTAATTTATGTTACGGAAATGATCCCCTATGGAACATCACAACGACAAAGTTCTATGTAATATGCATTGAAATCATTATGACATCACGGCCATATGCTACTACACACTGTATACATTCAACGGAGCTTTGAATCTTTCATGCAGGATTTGCTCTCACAACGCCCTTAAGCTGGGCTTAACTTTCGAAGGAACATCTTAGGTCAGATGTGAGTTTTCTTTTAATGAAGAGGAAGAGTTCTGCAAGTTTTGTTTCCAATATTTATATATGTTGAGATGAAAGGGGAAATAATAAACCATACACGGTGTCTGATTTGAAAGTGTCCACCCTCAATAACTCAACAACTAATCAGAATTTATGTGAACACTCAGACAGATCGATTTTTTATGACAGGGGTGACATGATCTGGTAAACAAAACTTGTTTCTACTAGCAACCTCCTGGAGAAGGTTGCAACCCCGTCTGGAATAGCAAAAATGTATGCATGGATTCAAATTTGTATGAACCTGCAGTTGTGTTCTATCATTCTATAAATTATTCAGTACATGCTGTAGCATTCCAGGAGTAATGTTACGACATTCTGCCACAATTGGTGCTCTGATGTCGTCTAAATCTGCAACTCTGGTTTTATAAACTTGTGATTTCAAGTGGCACCAGAGAAAAAAATCAAGCGGTGTTAGATCTGGCGATCGCACAGGTCACTCCACTGGACCCCTTCGGCCTATCCAACGTCCAGGAAACCTACCATTCAGGTACTGTCTCACTTGAGCTGCAAAGTGCGGTGGAGCTCCGTTCTACTGAAAGCTTAACTCCTCTTCTGAAAGATTTTCATCTGCCTCCAAAGCTCCGGTGATTAGGAGATCAATCGTTGCCAGCTTCAATATTCTGTGGACACTTGCCCTTGAATATCATTATGGTTCGCCTCATTTTTGTAGAGATCTACCAAACTTTTCTTCTCCCAAATACGATAACACAAAATCAAATATATTTTGGAGAAATTATTATTATCAATCTCGACGATAAGTGAAAAATGAGAAAAACTCAGCATGACAACACTACACCTTAATCCGTTCCCTGAAGTTACAATCATCTTGCTATCTTAATGCAACAACAGAAATTATATTTTTCACCTCTTTTTGGCCTTCCCTCTCCCTCGCGAACAAATGCAATTTACATAGACTCTCAGGTGTTTTTAATTCGAATCGAAAACTAGCTTTATGAAGATTCAGATGGAGTTTTGGGAAATTTCGCAAAGTTCGATATGGAAGTAATCGAGATAGGAACACAGGAGTTAGACAAAGGAGGCATCTTGAGTTGGAACGTAACGCTCCAATGGAATTGATCACACGCTGTATCGCCACATGTTAAAGCTGAAGTGATTAATCTGGCTACGCTACGTACTATTCAGCAATTATTTGTGATACCAAGGATTTATCACTGATTTCCTCGGCTGAATCATTCTGTAATCGTAAGATTTGTTATAGGACCCGTTTTGAATGGGAAACCAATATTGGAAATGGTTAATTTGACGCTCATGACTCTTCTCTGAGAAATTGACTATGGAATTGGAAATTGGATATGAACATTGACTGAAAACCTTGGCGATAAGAAATTCCAGTATTTTTGCTTGAGACAACCCACCCAAGATATTCGCCTTCAGATCTGAGACTTGTTTGACCGTTTACCATTCACCATTATCTGATAATTCTTGAAAATTTAGAAACATAATTTTTTCAGGCTGGCCAGTCTGGATTTTTGAACATTTTGTGTTCAGAGTCTTCCCCAAAAGCATTCGTATAGAAGCCCAATTTCCCTCAGTCCAAATTTCATCATATTATTGTTCATTACCTTCAATACTACTAAGCCCAGGCATCCACAGCCGAGTCAATTTAATGTCTCTGTCCAGAGTTTTCATGATATTGAGGTACTTATAGGTGCACAATGATCAATGAAAATATGATTCCAAATTCCTCAATGTTCTTTGCGAAGGATATAACAGGATATCTTGAAGTATCAATTCAAACATACAATAAGATAAACCAAACTTAAAACATTGATGAAATGTTAGTCATAACATTGACATGAAAAGGTTGTTAATAGTTGGCCCCCTCCAGTATTCTTCTAAGATAGTCTTGGACTGTTTCATTGTTGAATAGGATGTACATCAGATGATAGCAGTTTTGAATGGCTGCTTTCTAGTCAATCAACCTCATCTATAGCATTATCTATTTGGCACATATTGTTATATAACAGGCCAATTGAAAACTCCCCGGTCTACCATAGTAGAAGCATTTTTTTGGCAAAATTCGATTTTATTTTTCAACAAATATGCCTTCGATGGCGATACAACGATTATAGCGATCTTCTAAAATTTCGATCCAATTTTTGTAGTACGATTTGTTTTTCGCCTCAAAATAGACCGCAGTTTCGGCGATTACTTCTTCATTGGCGCTTAATTTCTTTCCAGCGAGCATTCTTTTGGGGTTTGAGAATAGGAAAAATTCGCTGGGTCAGATCTGGTGAATACGGTGAATGCAGATGCAATTCATGGAATTTTTACATTGTTCTCATTGGTTTGTGACACGTCGCATTGTCTTGATGAAACAGCACCTTTTTTCTTCAAATGGGGCTGTTTTTCAACGATTTCATTCTTCAAACGATCCAATAACGCTATATAATAATCGCTTTTGATGATTTGGCTCTTCTGGAGGTTATCAATGAAAATTATTCCTTGCTCATCCTAGTATACCGATGCCATAACCCTGCCAGCTGACTGTTGTGTTTTTTCTTCGCTTTGGATTCGGTTCATAGTGTACAGTCCACTCAGCTGACTGTCGATTGGACTCCGGAGTGAAATGATGGAGCCATGTTTTATCCATTGTCACATACCGACGCAAAAATTCAGGCAATTAAAAAGCTTCAAACACTGCTCATTATCATTAACATGTTGTTTTGATCGATTGTGAGCTCGTGCGGCACCCATTTTGCACACAGCTGTTTTTTTTTTTGGTCTGTGGCAGCCTCTTTTGGACGTCCACTGCGTTCGCCGTCTTCGGTGCTGATTTCACCACGTTTAAACTTATCATTCCAATCAATGATGGTTGATTTTCCTGGTGCAGACCCCGGAAACTCTTCACAGGCCAAGATTCTGCTTCATCTGCATTTTTTACCTTCAAAAAGCAATATTTTATCAGCACACGAAATTCTTTTTTTCTTCCATCTTTTTTCAAATAACAAAAATAGCTACACCCACAAAGCAATATCTAACAAACTAATGGTTGGACAGCTGTCAAATTTTGACACGTATCGTTTAAAGGTTGGTACTAACTAAAAATCATATGTATTTAATACTAGCGCCGCCATCTGTGCATTAGACCAGGGACTTTTCAATTGGCCAAATATATA
Organism: Harmonia axyridis; assembly: GCF_914767665.1. Lineage (NCBI taxonomy): Eukaryota > Metazoa > Arthropoda > Insecta > Coleoptera > Coccinellidae > Harmonia > Harmonia axyridis. The sequence continues at coordinate 9,686,669 of NC_059508.1, forward strand.
CCCGAAAAGATTGGAGTCAGGCTTGGAAGAAATACTCTATTCTATTTCAATAAACATATACAGGGTGGCCACTTTTTCAATGGGATTGTATTGGTAACTTTTAAACCATAAGAGTTAGGAGGTCGGTCAAATGGACAAAAAGTTGCATGCATAGAAGCATTATCAAGCAGTTCAAACAAATCGAGATTATCAGGGCCGGTTTTCGAGATATCATAAGAAAAGTAAATTATATCATTTTGATTTTTCTTTTTTTCCCACTTTATTTCAAATATTATGAAAAAATGTTACAGGAATTTTTTATTCGACAGTAAATTATTCTCAATTTGACGTAAACAGATTTCGTATCCAACGTTTCGTACTCTCTGGGCCACCCTCAACCTCATTTTTTTCAATACGGACCTGCATATTTTATGACATTTTTCGAAATAACTTTCAACGCTGAATTCAACGATATGTCATACAATGTCATTCAAAGTTGATTTTCAGGAGATTTTGACCCTCATCCAAAATTAATGGTGTGTATGTAAGAAAAAACAAGTCTATTAACGATATCAATGTTCTGACCCAAATTCAATCGAACCCAGAAAAAAAATCGAGAACTGAGGCCAGTGAATGGAATTTTACAAAAACTGCTCTTGATAAAATAGTCAAAAGACGCGAATACAATGATTTTAAATTTGAATACCAAGCCTTGCAAAAATTATATCGTAATGCTCTCAAAATAAATTTCGATTCTGTAATTTGTTTCAACGGAACAAATGACAAATACAACAATAGTGATACCTCGCGAGAAAATTAAGAAAGTTTTGGAAGGTATTCAAGGAGACCAAACAAGCAAATGTATAAGAAGTATGGGTTCCAGAACCGTAAAGTGCATTTTACAAAAAGGTGGACATTTCGAACACTTACTTCATTAATTTTCATTTACTTTCGAATAATCATTCGATTTTTCTTTCATTAAATGATACTTTTTATTTAATTATTATGAATTGAAATATTTAAATGAATATTATGAAAGAAGAACCAAGAAACCAGTATACTGGTTTCTTGCTTTGATTCTAATATGTTCCATTTAGTTCAAGATGGGTAAGTTGATTTTCTTATCGAATTTTATTTCATATTGCATGTTGCTAAATAAATTAAATGAAGGTAATACAGATCCGACCCGAAGAAAATTGGATAAGGGTCAAAATCACCTGAAAATCAACTTTGAATGACATTGTATGACATATCGTTGAATTCAGCGTTGAAAGTTATTTCGAAAAATGTCATAAAATATGCAGGTCCGTATTGAAAAAAATGAGGTTGAGGGTGGCCCAGAGAGTACGAAACGTTGGATACGAAATCTGTTTACGTCAAATTGAGAATAATTTACTGTCGAATAAAAAATTCCTGTAACATTTTTTCATAATATTTGAAATAAAGTGGGAAAAAAAGAAAAATCAAAATGACATAATTTACTTTTCTAATGATATCTCGAAAACCGGCCCTGATAATCTCGATTTGTTTGAACTGCTTGATAATGCTTCTATGCATGCAACTTTTTGTCCATTTGACCGACCTTCTAACTCTTATGGTTTAAAAGTTACCAATACAATCCCATTGAAAAAGTGGCCACCCTGTATACGGTTGTTGCTCATTGTTATTTTTTGAGCAAAGGGAAGATTGTTGCGTTATTCACTTGAAGCAGTTTTTTTCTTCAATTTTAGAGATGTCGGTATGACTAAAAACACAAATTGTTTAGAGAAGATGGGGATTAAAAATATTGTATTAAAAAATACCATTCAGGTCTTCAATCTTTCTAAGAATATTCAGAAATCAAGCATGTAATATTTTTTTTTGTGCTACCGGGTATATCAACGTTTTTTTATCCAGTTCTTGAAATCGATATGAGGATATGATGAATATTAAAGCATTATCCACCTGTCAGAAAATTATCGAAATTGGTGCGAATCTCAAAACCAATTCAAGATTGAATCCAGGTGAATTCCAAGACGAGGCTTGTGGAAATAAGTATCATTCAGCAACCCCACCAGACATCTTCCGGTCTAAAACCTCAAGTTTAATCCGTTCAGCCGCGGTGCACACGAATATGCCAGGATTTCGGAAACTAATGTGATCACTGATAATCCTCCATCAAATTTAATTTCCAAGTTTGCTCCTAGGTGTTGGTGATGAATTATAACACTAACATTACATTTTACATGCAAATATCATGATTAACCCTCCCTGATGTGAATAATTTATATGAACGCATGGAGTTAGGACTACTTGAGGGTCGCGGAGAAGTTCTGAGCTGTACCGAGACTACATTCATAACGCTCACTTCGTCTCCATTGTCTTTTAACGATTTTTTTTTCTGCTGCAGAAAGGAGAAGTCCATCTTTGCGAAAGTGGGTATTTAAATAAGATGAATTGCTACGTTTAAGGCGCTGAAAATCATGGGCTCATTCAAGAATATTCAAATGTCTGTGCGGTCAGTTTTTGTTCCTAGACGCCTACACTGGCAGCACGTCGATTTTTTATTTTTTTTTGTACTCTGAAGATATACAAAAATTAAAGGGTGGACGTGAAATGTTTCGGATATACATCAAGCTCTATCAAATTCGAAAATATGATTCCACGCCATCACATACATTGAAAATCGATAGATATCAGGTCAAGACTTCTTGGTGGCCACTGCGCCGAAAAGACTAGTCAAATGACCGTAGGAAAGAGTTCATCAATATTCTATACTTCTCATGGTTAGCAATAGAAATCAAATCATCAAACTTATTGTTCTCTATAAGAAGCATATTCTTCTGCTACATAGTAAGATCTAGTTTGGTGAACTTTAAACGCTCCTCTGCGTTTTCAATATATTTTCTGTAAAAAGTCTCGTCATTAGAAATAGACTTCAACCTCTGCAATCACTTCTTCATAAGAGCTATATTTCTTTCCCTTAAGCTTTTTTTTTGAGGTATGAAAATCCCAAGGGAGGTTGTACTTATTGATATTGTTCAATCCCAAGAGAGGTTTCTGTTGTTCCAATCCCATGAGAGGTGCTTTGGGAAAATGAACAGCGATATTAGAATATCTTAACCTGAATTTTCAGCTCTTGTCGTATTTCTTACCAAGAAATTATAAAGAAATGATTAGATTTATCATAAAATAAACCTGAGAAGGAGTTTTGCTGAAGTTATTTGACACAAAAAGAATTCTACCAAACCTGAAATACGTTTCCACAAGATGGATGCCCCTTAAAAAATCACTGTTTCAAAATTAATCAATTCATCGCGGTGAGATTATTACTTGTTGCATGCAAATATTCATGTCAACACTTACCGAGAATCCCGACACAATTCTCACCGATAAATTTAATTCTGAATCTCAAATTGAACTAGTAAAGGCTGAAATCTAAAATCTTTCCTGAAATCTCGATAATTATTGAAAATCTTTCAGAAAATTCTCTCTGTTTCTTTCTCTAGATACGCGCATCCGTTGGCGCTTCATCGGCGACCAACCACACACGACAAATCGACAAACCACCGCGTCTTTGAAAATTCCAGTAGCGTAACATAAATTGAAGCGTGCAAAATCGTTGTAACTGATCTGATATTATTTTCGTTGGGGTGAATTCAGACATAAAGGTAATTGTAGGTGAGAATTGAAAACGATATCGTTTAGTGAGTTGGACGTTTCAATAACAAGATCATAAGCCACATTGACATAGATAAATGACCCGTATTTTCAGAGGTTCATGAGCTTTTAACACTAATCGCGATCATAGGGTCACCAAATTACTGGAGAAGTAAATTATTTTCCATGTTAAAAGTGTATTAAAATACATATGTATTGATTGAGATCAGAAACGCTGTCACATACTGTTGGTAGTTAGAGGGAAATAATCAAAAATTCATAACTCAACACTTTTATTCGTTTTTTTCAAGGTCTAGATAGCTTTCGTACAACTTAGCATCAACTGGCTACCTCGACGCCTGAATTCACTTCAGAAGTTTAGGATAGCAACCCAGAGTATATTGAAAATTACAAGAAAACATGCAATGAGATGCAAAGCATTTTTCCAACCACTTGTCGTGTGGTGATGGAAAATTTCCGGTCCAGATTAGGAAAGTGTAAAAATAAACAAAGTTCACTTCTTTCATGCAGAATAACCCTATTTCATATTATTCAGGACGAACTGGAACTAAAAGCATTTGCTGAATTATACGTCATCAACTGCAGTTAAACAGTTTGAAGAATCTTACTTCGGAATCGGTGAAAAGAAATTGATGTAGAGTTCGATGCGAACACTAATTGGTTGGTAAGTGTTCCTAAATATGGTTTTAATAGCAATATTTCCATAAGTACACGAAACGCTCGACGTAGAACGTGCTACTCAGGATTGGACGTGGAAAACTTGCGAAAAACGAGGAAGGGGCGATGCAAGAGCCTCCGAGCAAATATTTCGAAGAAATCTTGAATCAGAGAGCCAAGCGAAGCTCCACCTGCGAGCAAAATGTAATTAAATCTTGCAGACTAAATCGCTTTTCTCTCAGAATGGTTTTAGTTGATTAAAATTGCAAAGCTCACACTCTATTATTGCGAGATTGCATTACAAATTCTGAGCTCCACCTTCGATGCCGCAATTGCTCCGTTTTATGCCCTTTTTTTCGCCATTAAATTCGTAGTTTTGTTATACAACTGGCAATATTGGATTAAGGGGGGGCATTCGTACCTTTGTTGCGGAATCAACATCCAGAAGGCGTACGAATTCCGAAATTCAATCGCGGTCCAGGAACATCCACAAGATGTTCAGATATAGTTGGAATATCCATGGGTAAGAAACTACAAGCAATGATAATAACAGAAATACCGAACAGCGATACCAGTGGAGGCTCGTCTGGAGAACAATAACGATTCTGGAAAACTGCTGTTGCCTTAATCATTGACAAATCATTCATTACTTCTCTTATTTCGATTGAACAATCCTGAGAGAAGAAAAATACAGATCTGATATCATTATTATTTTGAATTGGATCTTTTGTTCTTAACCCTGTCCCTGACCTAGACGGAGCTGTTTGAATTAAATATTTTCTCGGTAAAACATGGATAGTATAACAAAGAGTAAATGATTGAAATTTGGAGAAAAAAATCTTGAAGGTTTTTCAATGTAAACAATTTCTGTTACTTGAATATTGTAGTCATTTCTGCAAGCTATTTGAATTTTACAACAAACCAGCTGCTCGAGGAGATCCGAATTCGATGTTCAGTTTTTGTTGAAATGCCTAGAGCACGCGTACGCGGAGTTTATCGCCAGCGAAGTGAATTTGATAGAGGTCAAATTATTGGTCGACGGAAGGAGCGGTTGTCATTTCTATAAATTGCTAACCGTACGAACAGAAATGCAACTACTGTTATGAGACGTCGAAGGGACGAAGAATGAAGTTCAAGATCAACGTCTTAGACTTATGATCATTAGAGGCCCATTTGTGACAACTTTTTTTGCGTTTAAACTTTTTCGAAGCGACCCATGTGAATCTTTTGCCTTGACCGCCCATATCCCCCGATCTTTCGCCAATAGAGCATGTTTGGGACATCATGGGTAGAAGGTTTGGAAATTTACCCCAGCCCCCACGGACTCTGAGACATGAAGTACAGGTAGCTTAGGATATGTTTCCGCAAGAAGAATCTTATTTCATCAATGTCGAGAGTGTATAGATAAACGCGTTGGACAAACACATCATCAACAAATTTATTAAAAAAAATAGTAAACTATCCGAATTTCAATCATTTTTTCCTTGCTATGCTATCTATGTTTTACCAAGAAAATTAAAATTTAAACAGCTCCTTCTGGGTGTTGCAGTTTCTTTATCAGTTAGTTTATATCCTCGAGCATAAAGTAAATACCAACCAAGTTCGCACCGTCTGACCTGGATCTTTACCTTAACAGGAAAATCTTGTTCATTCCAATTAATTAATATACTTGAGTCAGAAAGCCTCTATGTATCTGCCTCACATGCAGAATTCCTAGATATCGGTCCACAAGTTCAAAAGAGACTAGGAAGGAACTTCAGGGGTACACACTTAAACGGACAGTCAGGTTGGAAACCAGAATATCCAAATATCTGCTTAGAAACAAATGAATATGTTATGATCTACAGAGCTCATAAACTTGCTCAAAGGACATGGATAGCACCCTTTGGACTTGAACCCTTCTGTGGACTTGCAAATGAACACCACTTGAGGTTTTCATCCACAGGAGCTCAGAGATACCACACAAAGAAAGATATGCAGCTAGAACAACTAACATTTAAATTATTATGGATCTGCTGATTGGGAACAGTTGGTTCAAATATCTGCCAGCAGGAGGAATTCGCAGAATCTGCAAATCAGCCATCGAAACAGCTGCTACGTACTCAGCAAATGTCCAGTATTGGTCAATCATATATCCAAAACAAATTGTTTTTTTTTTCACATCACTACTTTAAAACCCAATACAAATTACAAAACGTAACAACAGAAAAACCTTTGATTTCTGCACTCTTATTGAATATATCCCAATGAATATTCACGAGACGACTCTGCCCGTTATCTGAATTTCCATAGAACTCTGATAAATCACCCGAATAGCTTAAATGCAATCTTCATTTGTCCGAATTCATTCATTCAGATGAGAACAAATAATATTCAATAATTGCGGAAGTTTATTGCTTTCTCGGCATCCAGTAATACCTAATGCGCTTGCGTCTCCGATCTAAAAATAAAAATTGTCAGTCTCATTTATTTTTTTGATAATAAGATTCAACAAAACCGGAGATTTTCTTGAAAATCCCTCCGCGAACCTTGATGGCTTACTCGAAAATGTACGGAAGACTTTGAATAAATAATAAGGAGTTATAAACTGAAGGTGAAAATCGTGAAACGATGGAAAAGGACAAAAAATCTATATCCGACTGAAATAAACGTTTCTAGTTCTTCTGTGACATTCAATAATTCAAACGAGAAATAATTAACGAGTGATGGCTCAATCGGATACATGCGGGAGGAGTTTAATAAATAATAAGGGATTGTAAACTGTAGGGTAAAAATCGCGCGACGCTGACAAAGAGCAAAAAATCTATACCAGACTGAAATAAATGTTTTCAGTTCTTGTGCGAAATTCAATGATTCAAACGAGAAATGATTAACTTTTCCTTCAAAAAATAGGAATAACTATGCATTATTCAATACCCAATTAAATAAACATCAAGCAGTCATTTTTTTTCCTTACCCTCGGAGATGGGAAAGATGAAAATTCAGTTAGGAGTTGCAGTCGATAAACTGGCGTTACTAGATTTTCCAGGCGTTGTAATTAATTTAGTAAACGGAAGTTGATGTTAGCTGAAGTTTTAAAACTCGAACGATAAATCCGAACTTTATGACACACACCTTTTTTCCACTTTCTATTCAGATTTCAGAGTAAATCTTTCTTATTTTACTTTCGTCGTTATGCGAAGAGTGGCTTTCTTCTAGATTTATTAGCGGAACTGCAGTTATACCTGGCTTGTATTCAATTTAATATAAAATACGGATCCGTTGAAAAATTCTTACTCTGGATATTAAAATCTGATTCAATATCTTCTATTTCGCCCTTCAAGGAAACTATAAAGGAACAAGCAGCAGCCTAATGGACAAACTGTTACCGTTTCTTTCCTCTCAATTTTTCGTATCTTTGTAACGTTTCAATTGCCTATGAGACTCTAAGGCTATTTCTAGGGTTGATTTGGCATATTTGGCAACCAAACTCCTACCCAGGTTTTTACAAATTCAATAAAATTAAAATATACAAAGATCGATTCTTTTCACTCTTAACAAATAATATTGAAATAAAAACTTAACTTAAATCAGTTTTCAATTAATTCTGAATCTCAAATTGAACTAGTAACGGCTGAAATCTAAAACAAGTAACGTATCTTTCCTGAAGTCTCGATAATTATTGAAAATCGCTTCATCGGCGACCAACCACACACGACGAATCGACAAACCACCGCGTCTTTAAAAATTCCAGTAGCGTAACATATTGAATCGTGCAAAATCGTTGCATGTTGTAGAATTCAACCTCCTGAACAAGAAAGTCTATGGGTCCAACTCGATCATATGACTAATTTTCGAGATACAGGGTGTCGAATTTGGAAAATGGCATTTCTTTAAAGTAATATATCTCGGGGGACAGATAATGGATATCTTGATCAGTTGTCGAGTTATAGGGCATTTCTAGGAAGGGGTTAAAATCTGTATACCGTTATAAAGATAAAATCACCCTAGTTCTTTCCATTTTCGGCAAATTGAACCATGTGCTTGTCTCAATAAGCCTGATCGATTATAGAGTTACATACATTTTCTACCTCCAGAAATAATAAAAATTGTTCGAGGCATTTGAAACATTTAAAAACGGCAAAAATAACTCTTCAACACACAAGATGATTGGTACAACTCCAACTTGTACAGTCAACGTTACGTTTTTGAACTGACTGTGAAAATGAGTTTTCCTGGAGAGTATTACTTACAGGAATTGGGTGGCAATTTCCCGTAAAGCTACATTTCAAGTCGAGTACATTCATAATCCTTGTGTTGTAGAATTCTTTCGTAGGAAGATTCCTTAAACTGCTTGAATTGTTTTTGTTCTGAAGCAATTTTCGGTTTCATTGGCGATGAAATGAATTGAGATTGATCGACTCCTCTCCACATAATCCAGAAATCTGGAAAAATCTCATGATGAGTTTTCATCATATATCGCAAAATTTCCGTTTGAGAAAGAAACATTCACAAATTATGCTGAAGAAGTTATGCTGAACTCTGGAGCTCTGGGAGATCTAAATGTTACAAATGGAATGTAGCCCTTTCAAGATTACCACTCAGCTCTTTCTCAGGAATGCAACCTCCTTCTCAAACAGAGAGTTTTACATCTGGAAGAATCCTGGATAAAATGCTGAGATTTAAACCTCCTTGGGGCAATTAAACATCGAAGAGAATATTTGATATCAATTTATGTACTATTCTCGGTCTTTCTCTCTTATTACCACTGAGGTAGTAATAAGCTATAATTATTGCATAATAACTCATCATTGTGCAATAATAGAATTCTATTTCGGGACATTTTTGGAATTGCAGTATTGACGATCCTAAGATCTGAACTGAACGTGTGTAGTGAAATTCACGATTGCTGTCATTTCTTCAAAATAAGCCTTACTTCTTCATTGACGCTTAATTTGATTCCAGCGAGCATTCTTTCGAGGACTGAGAACAGGAGAAAATCGTTGGGAGCCAGATCTGGCGAATACGGTGGGTACAGAAGCAATTCGAAGCCCAATTCATACAATTTCGCCATTGTTTTCATTGATTTGTGACACGGCGCATTGTCTTGATGAACCAACACCTTTTTTTCTTCAAATGGGACCGTTTTTTAATGATTTTATCCTTCAAACGTTCCAATAACGCTATATAATGATCGATCTTGATGGTCTGGCCCGTTTGGAGGCAATCAATGAATATTATACCTTGCGCATCCCAGAATACTGATGCCAAAACCTTGCCAGCTGACTGTTGTTTTTACTCGCTTTGGATTCGGTTCATCGTGTGCAGTCCACTCAGCTGACTGTCGATTGGACTCCGGAGTGAAATAATGGAGCCATGTTTCATCCATTGTCACATATCGCACAAAAATTCAAGTTTATGTCACTTGAACAGCTGCAAACACTGCTCAGAATCATTAACACGTTGTTGCTTTTGATCGATTGTGAGCTCGCGCGGCATCCATTTTGCACACAGCTTTCTCATGTACGAATATTCGTGAATGATATGATATACACATTCAGAAGATATCTTCACAATGTCTGTTATCTCGATCATCTTCACTTTACGGTCATTCAAAATTATTTTGTGAACTTTTTTGATTTTTTCGTCAGTGACAGCCTCTTTTGGGCGTCCACTGCGTTCGCCGTCTTCGGTGCTCATTTCACCACGTTTAAACTCAGCATACCTGTCAATGATGGTTGATATTCCTGGTGCTTCATCAAGCCAAGATTTTGCTTCAACTGTATTTTTTTCTCTTTCAAAAAGCAATAAATTACCAGCACAAGTAGCTACAATCACAACGCAATAACTCACAAACTAATGGTCGGACTGCTGTAAAATTTTGACACGTATCGTTTGGAGTTTGATACTAACTAAAAAATCATATGGATTCATTATTAGCACCGCCATCTGTGCATCTGACCGGGGACTTTTCAATTGGCCTAATATGTATGAGATATATCATATGAGATATTGCGTTGTAGCTAACGCAATATCTCACAAACTAATGGTCGGACTGCTGTGAAATTTTGACACGTATCGTTTGAAGGTTGGTACTAACTAAAAATCATATGGATTTATTACTAGCACCGCCATCTGTGCATCAGACCGGGGACTTTTCAATTGGCCTAATAAGGCTCAAACTAACGTTTGAGTCTATAAAACAATATTAGAAAATCAGCGACAAGAGGAATTTCGATAAATCTTTCAAGCGAGATGTTTGAAAGATCAATTCCAATTATGTAAATGAACACTCTTAAAGTTGAAACTAGAGTTCTGGAACAGATCGGTCGATCAATGCCCTCAAGAAACTGAAGTGAGAAAAAAATACAACAAATATAATGTCGTAGGGGTTAATCGATCCAACCTCAAATTGAACGGATAGGGTTTGAGGCTGAATACCGGTGTGCAAGTTACCCGCTGCTTACATGTGTAGTGTATAAATGAAATTTATGGGCAATTAACTTATCCTGCACGTGACATATTACACGTGACGTCTAGTACGCCATATATCAAAATCACTATTTATAAATCTAACATGTTAACCTCTCCTTATGATTTGATGAATTATTGAATACCAAGAAAAGGTGCAACCGTATTATTAATGACAACATGGGATATTATGTTTGCATAACGGAGGGGATGATTCAATTTCGGTGAATCCCCTAGACCCAATTTGCGAAAGCTCTAGCCAGAGACGGATTCGGAAAAATTCAGAAAATAGCAGGTGAATAGAAGCATTAAGATATAACATAGTCACAAAACGGTAAGAGATGCGAGATCAGTAAAATTAGAAGAAATAGAAAATAATAACAATAAGAAAGAATAATGAAATAAGCAAGGATGTATGAGCTGAACATATCAACGAAAAAATATATAAAATTCGGTCAAAAAATGAAGATATTGAAAACTAGACAAAACAAACAGGTATCGAAGACATAGCATAAGATCTCGAAATATTTAAATCGAACATTTTATGTTTTTCTTCTTTGAAATGTTCAGCTGATACATTGTCGTTCATTTTGTCATTCTGCAGAAGCAATTCGAAGCACCCAATTCATGCAATTTGACCATTGTTTTGATTAATCTTCAACACGACGCATTGTCTTAATGAAACAGCAACTCTTTTTTCTTCAACTGGGGACGTTTTTCAACGTTTTCATCCTTTAAACGATCCAATATCGCTATATAATAAACGCTGTTGATGGTCTGGCCCTTTTGGAGGTAATCAATGAATGTTATACCATGCGCATCCCAGAATACTGATGCCATAACCTCGCCAGATGACTGTTGTGTTTTTCCTCGCTTTGGAATCGGTTCATCGTATGCAGTCCTCTCAGCTGACTGTTGATAGGATTCCGGAGTGAAATGATGGAGCCATGTTTCATCCATTGTCTCATTTCGACGCAAAAATTTAGGTTTATTGTACTCAAACAGCTTCAAACACTGTTCAGAATCATTAAGGAGTTGTTGCTTTTATCGATTGTGAGCTCGCGCAGCACCCATTTTGCACAGAACTTTCTCATGTACAAATATTCGTGAATGATATGATGTACACGTTCAGATGATATCTTCACAATTCCTGCTATCTCGATCAACTGCACTTTACGGTCATTCAGAATTATTTTGTCAACTTTTTTTATTTTTTCGAAGGTGACAGCCTTTTTTGGGCGTCCACTGCGTTCCAGGATACCAATAAATAATGGTTGATTTTCCTGGTGCAGACCCCATAAACTCTTCATCCAGCCAAGATTCTACTCCAACTGAATTTTTCAAAAAGCAATATTTTATCAGCAAACGAAATTGTTTCTTCTATCTTTTTTCAAATAACAAAAGAAGCTACTCTCACTACGCAATATCTCACAAACTAATGGTCGGACTGCTGTCAAATTTCAACACGTATCATTTGAAGATTGGTACTAACTAGATATCTTATGGATTTAATACAAGCACCGCCATCTGTGCATCAGACCGAGGACTTATATGTAATCTCCAAGGGTATATGCGCACCTGAAGGATTATATCGGGAGCCGTTATAGAATCTGAGTCACTTCGCGAAACCGGCTGGATCCTCAAGGAACGCAAAGGAATAATACAGTCAAATTGATATAAACAAGTTTCGTGTATTGACAATGCTTCTTGTTCCTTGACCACCGAGTTCATTCTCCAGATCTGATACCAAATGATTACTGGCTTTTTACAGACATCCAGGAAAAAAATTGGTACTAATAAAAAAGTTATTGCTCTGGTTAGAGCCTATTTTCAAAGCAAAGACCAATCTTTCTACAAAAAATGTATCGAAAAGTTGAATGAATGCATGTTAAAGCATAAAGTGTTTTTACAGAATAGCCCCGAGACTTGTTGAGTGAAAATATTATAATGCTATTGCTTCGATGACAAATCTGAGACGTCACATGTTTGAACTCCCTCCATATCACTGGTATCTTCTATCTGCTCAGGCCATATCATACAGGTTTTTCTTTCCAAAAGGAAAAATATGATATCCATCATTCTTTCCTCTGGTGTAACTTTTTGTCATAAAATGATTTGGCCAAAGTTCAACTGTATAACTGAGTTATCTTGCGATCTGATAAACCTACAACTTCGATAATCTGAAAAAGCAATAGGGAACAATTCCACGAGACAAAACGAGAGGAGAACTGCCAGAGGAATGTATAAAAATTATAGCAATACGAAAGGAAATGAGTTATATCTCCTAGAGAGGTTCGAAATAAATTGTGCTATTGCAAAAAATGTGCTGTTAGTCTTGATAGATGGTTTGTTATTATCTGCTATATTTTCATTCGAAAATACGTATTGTTCACCTACCGTTTAGTCAGCCACAGTAATCTGCGTTCTGACATGGACGAAATGGAGAACTTTTCCTCTTATTTTCAGCCACGAAGAATATATTTTAAAATCGTCCCCTATTCCTTGATAATCCTCAGTTCCGGGAATTGGAAAGTCAATCAGCTAGCTTATAGGGATTTTGTTGCAAAATTCTGTCCAACTGAACCGTTCATAACATATAGTCTGTTTTGTATGCAATTATTACTGAGAAAACATTCATTTTGAAATAGGAATTACAATGTGAACATAAAAGTATCTACTCTAGAGATTCTCATCTCCGAAATTATACCGAACTATATGGGTGTAGAATTTTGCTTCCGCCGAAATTCGAGGCTTTATTGTGAAAAACTGGTTATACATTTATGATTCAAAGTATTGTCTATCGCTAGCCACAACTTCCTTCCATCTTTTGGGCAGCGTACGAATCCCGCGTTAAAAAAACTGGTCATTTTTTGAAGTGATCCACGAATCGATCCAATTTACATTACATTTTCAATGTGATATCTGGCATATGACCGCCACGGCTGGCTCGGATGTAGTCCAATCTGGACGTCCAATTTTCGATGACTTTTTCCAACATTTGTGGCCGTATATCGGCAATAACACGGCAAATGTTGTCTTCCAAATGGTCAAGGGTTTGTGGCTTATCCGCATAGCATAGACCAATGACTTTACATAGCCCCACAGAAAGTAGTCTAGCGGTGTCAAATCGCAAAATCTTGGAGGCCAATTCACAGGTCCAAAACGTGAAATTAGGCGGTCACCAAACGTGTCTTTCAATAAATCGATTGTGGCACGAGCTGTGTGACATGTTGCGCCGTCTTGTTGGAACCACAGCTCCTGGACATCATGGTTGTTCAATTCAGGAATGAAAAAGTTAGTAATCATGGCTCTATACCGATCACCATTGACTGTAACGTTCTGGCCATCATCGTTTTTGAAGAAGTACGGACCGATGATTCCACCAGCCCTTAAAGCGCACCGAACAGTCAGTTTTTCTGGATGTAACGGTGTTTCGACATACACTTGAGGATTAGCTTCACTCCAAATGCGGCAGTTTTGTTTGTTGACGTAGCCATTCAACCAGAAGTGCGCTTCATCGCTAAACAAAATAAAATGGACGTAGTGCGCGATATGTATTCCGCACAGAACCATTATTTTCGAAATAAAATTGCACTATTTGCAAGCGTTGTTCAGGCGTGAGTCTATTCATGATGAATTGCCAAACCAAACTGAGAATAAATCATTTGACAGCTGTTGAATCGAACAGTAATGCCAACTTAAAGTTATATACCCCGAAAGAAACACCCGTTACATTGTATAGTATTTCCAAGGTCACTCGACCAATGTATAAAAATGCTTACAAATTTTTTCTTCGTTGTTTAGCCGCCACGATAAACAGCTAGTGTCACATAACTAATTATCGTTAATCCTGTTGATGATAGGTAATGACACATTGGTAATGCATATGCCCTTGTTGTTCGTTTAATAAGTTTTCAAAATGGTCTTCACAAAGCTAGTTATTCAACGGATTAAATTCAATCAAAAGCATTTTTGTTATCGCAGAAGCCACTGATTAACCGAATTTGGCTTTCAATGTGGCAAAAACCAAATTTGCAGCAACTAGTTATTTCCACGTGTTGTAAAATAACGAGAATGATTGAAGTTGCACAAACTTTGTATATCTGAATTATTGCCATGCTGGTCAAGTGACTTTGGAAAGACTAAATGAGAAACCAGTGATATAGAGGTAGTTTAAACATGTAATGTCGAAGATTTGTCAATAATAGTATTGAGTATTAAATTGTCACGTGTACAAATAACGTTTCAGGTAGAACATCGCTGTGTAAATAACTCAACTTCATATATCTGGAAATACAATAGGTACATAATCCAGCAAATTCTGTCGTGAAATTGGTTCGAAAACTCAGTAAATATCGGGTCTACGTGTCAATTTTCCATCGGAAAATGCCATCAGGCTTTTCTTGCTTTACCAAAACACACCTTTATCATATCAAATATGTAGTCTTTGTTAGCGATGTTTCTGGGTAGGTTTGTTTGATTTACCTTTCATGCGGATTTGTATGATTATAATGATGTATTTGATATTTGTACAACGTCAATCTGAAAGATCCTCGGGGAGCGATTTGGCAAATGGAAGAACGAACGTTTCCATTCAGGTCATTAAACGATTGCGATTCCAACAAACAGTTTAGCGTGAAAATATAATTGGATCATGAAATGTGTGTTGAAAATGGAAAAATTCGTACCGCATACGATGAAGAGCAATTTGTCGGATGCATTGAATCTCCTGTTGCGAAATTGTAGATTACCAATCTAGGCGACCTATAAAACCTGTTTCGAATTAACGAGTTTACTCGAAAAAATTAAGTAACCCACTTCGCACCAGTGAAATATCAGCCAGCTAGAATCGAACGAATTGAAATTGTGACTGAAAATCACTGAAACGTGAAGAAAAATATCTCCTCACGGTGAATAGAGCCCTGATAGTTCACTCTAAACCTTTAAGCCATAAATTTTATGATCACAAGTTGTCAACTTTTCTTTAACTGATTTTTTTTTTAATTTTATTCTCCTGATTTTTCGCTCCCAAAATATATGGTTTAACGATCTGAGAGGACAAAAACGATAGAAATGGCGCTAAATTTCTTTCCAGCGAGCTTTCTCTTGAGATCTGAGAACAGGAAAAAGTCGCTGGGGGCCAGATCTGGCGAATACGCTGAATGCAGAAGCAATTCGAAGCCCAGTTCATGCAATTTTGCCATTGTTTTCTTTGATTTGTGACACGGCGCATTGTCTTTATGAAACATCACCTTTTTATTCTTCAACTGTGGCCGTTTTTTAACGATTCCATCCTTCAAACGATCCAATAACGCTATATAATAATCGCTGTTGATTGTCTGGCCCTTTTGAGGTAATCAATGAATATTATACATTGTGCATCCCAGAATACTCATGCCATAAGCTTGCCAGCTGACTGTTGTATTTTCCTCGCTTTGGATTCGTTTCATTGTGTGCAGTCCACTCAGTTGACTGTCGATTGGACTCCGGAGTGAAATTATGGAGCCATATTTCATTCATTGTCACATATCGACGTTTCAGGCTCTTGAACAGCTTCAGTCACTGCTCAGAATCATTGAAACGTTGTTGCTTTTGATCTATTGTTAGCTCGCGCGGCACCCATCTTGCAAACAGCTTTCTTATGTACAAATATTCGTGCATGATATGATGTACACGTTCATATGATATCTTCACAAAGTCTGCCTTTCGATCATTTTCACTTTACGGTCATTCGGAATTATTTCGTGAACTTTTTTGATTTTTTCTTTGGTGACAGCCTGTTTTGGGCGTCCACTGCATTCGCCGTCTTCGGTGCTCATTTAACCACGTTTAAAGTAAGCATACCAAACATTGATGGTTGATTTTCCTGGTGCAGATCCCGGAAACTCTTCATCAAGCCATGATTTTTTTCCATCTTTTTCAAATAACGAAAGTAGCTACACTCACAACACAATATCACAAAAACTAATGGTCGGACTGCTGTCAAATTTTGACACGTATCGTTTGAAGGTTGGTACTAACTAAAAATCATATGGATTCAATACTAGCACCGCCATCTGTGCATCAGACCATGGACTTTTCAATTGGCCTAATGTAAAATACGAAAAACTGACAATTTGTCCATCAGGCTTCTGCCTGGTCGTTTCATGTAAAAAACTTTAAAGTTCGTTGGTAATCTCCATCTGGATGAAGTTCGCAAAATCTTCAATGTGAACGTCGGTGCTTTTCGCGTATGAACCATTTATGAAGGAAAACATCAAATCGCCTTAGAATAACTGCAATCATGTCATGAAGATTTACATTTCATATCTAACTACCACAATGTTGAAAATGATTGATTGGTCAGTGATGTTTCTTTCGGAAATTCAATTCTTCACATCTATACGAGCAACATCAAAAAGCAATTCTTCTTGGGTTCTACGTGGACGACAAAATATTAACCCCCAACGTTATTCATAAAATTTTCATTGTACGATGATGAATGGTGTGAACGAGACCTTCGGATACCCTTTGAAGTAGGATGGCGATTACCCAGGGAATTCTATGAATGTTCTCCGACAAATGATTTCAGAGATCCAAAGGGATACCCTATATCAGATCGACGGGACTAAGAAAACATCAATAACCTTCCAGGGAACGCTCAGTTTCGTATTGAGGTATTATGAAGGGCCTAATGTAAACTATCAGCGCCAAACTTGCCTATTGTTCGGCACTAAATCGTCCAAATCGATGCGATCATCTAAAACATTTCTGGTCTATCCAATCCTCGACCCAATCATCGTCAGTGATAGCCAATTTTGATAATACGCGAATTTGAATTTTATCAATTTTAACACCATGCCACTATACTTCATGATATTCCACTCACAGTGATTTTTTGTTCTCATACATCCGATTCAGGTACAGCATAACCTACCAACTCATGTGCCATTTTTATAAGTAACAAAAAACGCTGTAAGGGTGATCCAGATCAAATGTCCAACGAAAGGAGTCAAAATTCTTGTCCAGATCTTGGATTTTATCAACGATATTCATGATACGATGTAATTGCATAACTGGATCTGGGACTTAAAGGTTTTAAAGGAATTGTTTCTTGAATATATGTTCATAAAATTGATGCAAAGCTTAACGTTTATATGAGAATAATCAGTGGAACTATTAGATCTATACCTTTACATTGGTAACCAGTACTTCCACAAATACTTCTGTCTCATATTCGTATTGATTGCAATCAAGAAATCTCAGGATGAATTTCATATTTACCCGAACTTATTTCCAATTGTATCCTACCTCCCAGATACTAGAACTGCCAGATTAAAGTCACGGAAACCTGTATGGATTAATACCTTCCTTCAATCTAATGAAAGTGACAAGGAAATTTGGAGTTCGGAATGGAGTTCTTGTAATGTCTTCTACAAAAGTCTAATCGTTGATCATTCAGAGAAAGTTCTATGTTTCAATCTTCCTAAGAAAATTTGGTGAATTTTAAATCGACTTGGGACTGGTCATGGTCGATACAATATTATATCCTTCAAATGGCATTCTATTGAAAGCCCACTATGTGAGTGTGGTGTAGAAGAAACCATTGACCACTTAGTGAATACTTGGCCAATTTATAAATTAGTGTTTTCCAAGCTATCCATTCAGTTTCAGATGTTTTTTTAAAATGGGTCGCCTAATTCAAGTCAATATAATGGAAACATTTATCACTAGTTTCTTGTTTCTTTTTTCTTTTCAGATTTAATTATAAAGAAAAAGAATGGAAAAGATTTTGTTTGGATGAGGAAGCCTATCAATATAAATAAGTCAGCTTATTATTATTATTATTTTTGAACTGGGGTCGTTTTGGTTCGGTAAGCCTTCCGGGAACTGCGACCATGTAGATCTATCCTACGCATTCATGGAAACCCAAGGAGATCGTCAATGATGGTAATAAAACTGAAAACCTCCTTAGGGGCCTTGGCCGTTACCTCTCTGTTATCCAGGACCGGCTTACCCATGTGAATGGTTCTTAAGCCAGCCAGCTCCGGACACTTGCATACCATGTGTTCGGCTGTTTCTGCTTCTGATCCACAGAGCCTGCAAATCTCGTCTGCTGACTTTTCCATACAGTACAAATGATGTTTGTACCGACAGTGCCCCGTCAGCAGTCCAACCATCACTCGAAGCTCGGCTCGTGACAGCTTCAAGAGCTTTTTGGCGTAGGTAGGTGAAATCGTCGCGAATTTCTTTGCCTGAACAAGTCTAGAAGTGTTAGTCCAGTGGATCATCCTGTTGTTCAACTCCCATAGCTGGAGCGCAGCTTTATATTGGTCTTTTCCTAGCCCAGAGAAAGGCTCAGGTCCAGCAGGTGTTAACCTTAATGCACTTTTTGCAAGTTCATCGGTTTTTCCATTTCCTTCAACCCCACAGTGTCCTGGTATCCATAGTAGAGTCACCTTATTGCCTCTGGCCAGTTGATTTATAGTGATACGGCACTCCCAAGTCAGTAGAGACCCCTGGAAACAATATTCCAGGGATCTCAGCGTGGTTTGGCTGTCCGTGGTGATGTAGATTTGCGCTCCCTTGAGGTTTATTTTGAGACCTGAGCTCATACATAAACAGTCATTATCTCGGTCTGTAGAATCGAGGGCTAACTTCCGAGGGCTTTTAGAGATCCTCAGTTTAGGTCCATATATCCCAATGTTAGTGCCCTAATATGTCAGCATATTCTGTAAATAAATACACAAACATCTCACTGGACCTATACGGGTAGGCAGAGTTTTTGCTGAGGTTTTATCTGTGCTCTTGTAACTTACGTTGAAATGTATGATACCCAGTTTACATTTCCTCTGCTAATACTAAGATTACATCTACATGCCTTGTTGTTTGAAGTTAATAATTTTTTGTATCTCTCTATCTCTAAAGAATACACTGCTCATGGCTAGAGTTCTGACTCAATAAGCAATAAAGTGCCAAAGGGGAATAGTGTCAAACCAATTGGTCTTTCTTTGAAGGAGATGAGATGAGATGATAGGGAAAAATTAAATTGTGTGCAATTGGCAGTGTTTTCGAGTGGATGCGTTCCGTTTTTTCGAATAATTAATTTTATATCAGTGCTAGTTCTTCAGAAGCTGCTGCATCAGAGGCGAAAACGGGATTTTCGTATCGCCGAGCATAAAACTTCCAAAGTTGCGAATACAGAAAAGATCAGGAATCTAGAGAGAACGTCATAATTACTTGAGTTTCCGCTAAAAGTTTTCCGATTCGAGCTGGGTAGAAATTGTGAAATAAAAATCATTCCAACATGAAATTACTCGAGAAAACTTTAATCATTGATTCGAACGGCGCCAGAGTAATGGATATTGCAATTTAATTTAATGAAACCAGCACCACTGGGAACATTTGGACATTGCATACTACCCTGCTTACACTCACTTTCCTGAATTTTTCAGTTCAAATGTTTATTTTCCTCTGTTATTATACCCACCTCTAACCGTACGATTCTTGCAGGATGGAGTCCGTAGAAATTTATTGGATGGCTGAAAGACTGGACAATCAGTCCATTTATTCATCAATAAAGTAACTTCCTACGTTTAGAAATACACAATGGATTTTTTATATACTTATAAATATTCTCTTTATACTCTATAATATAATACTCTGTGAATATTCTATTTGAATACTGCAGAAAATCCCACTGATATAATAGCAAAAAAAACTTTTATTATGCATGAAATAGGATTATTGGATTGACAGAAAACTAAGTTGAGAAGAGAACGTAAATTTTTAATGGATCGTAAGAGGATCAATGCTTTTTCAACACAGGTCATACTCTCATGGTTTCCAACAGAAAGCTCTGGACGTATAGCGGACGAAAGAGTATTTTCGATTTTCGAAATATATCCATTTCCAATCGTTATTTATGAAAATATCTGTGAGTAATCTATGATCTAATAAGTATCAACTGTAAATTTTTCTATACTATTTCTTGTACGATTCGATCAGTTCTGACCGGATTATTTAGTAGTTGTACCTTTATGGACCCATCTTTTATCAAATTAGGATTTCAATCTTGAATTTTACTGTTTATTATATATTGTAGGTTCCGAATCACCATAAGAATCGGTGGCGCCCTTTTACATCTCTCCTGAGCTAGCCAAAGGCCTCTTAGGATAGGGTGCAACAGAACGGTGATAAGGAAGGCGATGCATCATCAAGACTAATTAAACAAAGTGTAATTATATAAACAGGCCAAAGAATCATATATCTGGAAGTGACATAGGAAGTTTAACAGGTTCTTCTCTGAAAAAATGAAATAATCAAGTTATACGGGGGCAAAGCTGGAGAAGCAAATCCTACATTAATATGTAAAAGTTCCATCAAGCTATCAAAGGGAGAAGGCCCTTTGTACCAAGTTCTGTATCCAGCAGTGTTGAACGCCTGACCCTGTCTAGGACCACACGGCAGAGATATGACAGTCTTTATAAACATATTATCAGGTTCGGAAGATCAAAAGAACTGATGGCTATAGGTGCGCCAACGGTGTCGAGATTCATCAATGCGTGATATTAAGATGAATAAAGGGAGAGATCCCGAAGTTCAGGGATCTCAAACAAAATCCCGAGCGAGGAAAAATCGCGAAAGAGGCTGGTGGAAATAAATGAAAGAATAATGAATTTGTTGTGACCACAAAACCATTACAGATGAGTTCTATCCATTCACAGGGAATCGCTGAAAAAGTGTAATATTTTTTTCCATCTTTATTGTTATTTTGCAGAGCTCGTTGGATTTCTCTGTATATTATTTGGTTGTTGGTTAATCAGATGATTATAATTTCAGAGAGAATCTCAGAGATTGTGATTCACCCTTAAATCCCACGCTTCCCCACTTTTGTAGGTTCCGAATCACCATAAGAATCGGTGGCGCACTTTTACATCTCTCCTGAGCTAGCCAAAGGCCTCTTAGGGTAGGGTGAAAAAGAACGGTGATAAGGAGGGCCATGCATCATCAAGACTAATTAAACAAAGCGTAATTATATAAACAGGCCAAAGAATCATATATCTGGAAGTGACATAGGAAGTTTAACAGGTTCTTCTTCTTCCCGATACTTTTTCAACATGAAAAAATGAAATAATCAAGTTATACGGGGGCAAGGCTGGAGAAGCAAATCCTACATTAATATGTAAAAGTTCCATCAAGCTATCAAAGGGAGAAGTCCCTTTGTACCAAGTTCTGTATCCAGCAGTGTTGAACGCCTGACCCTGTCTAGGACCACACGGCAGAGATATGACAGTCTTTATAAACATATTATCAGGTTCGGAAGATCAAAAGAACTGATGGCTATAGGTGCGCCAACGATGTCGAGATTCATCAATGCGTGATATTAAGATGAATAAAGGGAGTAACGCTTCCAGCGTGATCCCGAAGTTCAGGGATCTCAAACAAAATCCCGAGCGAGGAAAAATCGCGAAAGAGGCTGGTGGGAATAAATGAATAAATAATGAATTTGTTGTGACCACAAAACCATTACAGATAAGCTCTGCTGAATGATTTACGTTATTCTGTATCGTCAACGTCTAATTAAATCTCACGAACGTAGGCAAGACCGAAAATAAGTCGGGGACAGGGACGTGAATCAAATGAATTCCGTGTTTTGCGCAGATTGGGAAAAACACGACATAAATTAAGATAACGAAAAAGTCCAATTTATCTCAGAAGTGAAACGGCGCAATATACATTCCAATTCATTTGAATCATATTGTGGGATAAAGGGCGAAATTAATGAATTTCAAGACGACTGCAGGGGTTGGTCCCTATCAAATATTTAAATAAGAATTCATCAAAACGTAATTGAGTTGTGTCTTGCTGAATAGGCCGCAATTCAGTTTGATCATATCAGCTGTTTAGGGTTTGTTTATTTATGGAATTAACAGTACGAAAACTTCGTTCGGTTTTACATTTTGAAAAGGGGCATGGAAAAACAGTCAGAAACTCGAAAGTAAATAGGTGGGAATTATGTGAAAACTCAAACTACCACGATTCTGTGTCACTTTTGAATTCAACAGTAAAAAATTCTTCTTTAAGATCATCTTGATACTTGAATAGAATGAAAACGAAATTAATTCTCGCAGTAAAGATTCATTTTGTCTCTATTTCCAAGGGTAAACGTGCTTTGAATTTACCATTTTCATAACGTTTTTTTCGAAGATTCTCACCAACTCAACACCTCTGTTCACTCCATCGATAGATAAGCTATACTGTTTCATTCATAGTTTCTAGGCCAAACATATGTTTATTGTTAATGTCGATTCAACTAAATTTGAAACATTTAAAATTTTTTTGAGTCCCGGTCATGGTCATCAGGCTCATCTTTTAGTGTCACGCTTCACTGTATGGGAATATTTCAAAAGAAGCAGAAGTCAGAATTGCAGGAACAGCTGCTACAGATGTTGCTCCAGCTACAATTGTTTCGGTTGCTCTTGTTTTTATTGCTACTCTCTTGTTTTGATTGCTGTTGTTATTCCAGCAGAAGCAGAAACTGTAGCAACAACAGTTGTTGCTATTGCTGCATATGTTTCTGCCGCTCTTGTTTTTATTGCAGCAGCAACATGAACTGTAGCAACTTTTATTGTAGCAGTTGCAAAAACAACAGCAAGAAAAACAAGAGCAGCAGACACAATTGCAGCAGCAACAGTTATTGCTTTTGCTGCAATTGTTTCTGCTGCTTTTGTGTTTATTGCTGCTGCTGCTCTTTTTTCATTGCTGTTGATATTGCAGCAGCAATATAAACTGTAGCAACTTTTATTGTAGCAGTAATTGTAACAGCAGCTGCAAAAAAAACAAGAGCAGCAGTCACAATTACAGCAGCTACAGTTGTTTCTATTGCTGCAATTGTTTATGATGCTCTTTCGTTAATTGCTGTTTATATTCTTGCAGCAATATAAACTGCAGCATCTTTCATTGTAGCAGTAATAGTAACCACAGCTGCAATAGCAACAGCAATAAAAACAAGAGCAACAATCGCAGTTAAAGCAGCAGTAACAACTTTTACCAGATTAATGAGTTTTTAAAATTCTACGCAATGAAAATTGATAATGAACCATTGTGTCAAACACAGTATTTCCATAAAAAATCATTTCTAATTTATTTTTCTTTTCCTCCATTATACCTGCCCAGAATTGACTAATTTCCAGGTTTCCCCCTGATGTGACAATCGGGGAAGTTCAACAACTCCTACATACCGAATAAATTCGAATAAATTATAAGCGGTTTGTGTTGATCGAAGCCAACGTAAATCATTATACCCCATTATATTATTCATCAATATTGGCGTAACCGTGAAATATTTCGAATTTGAATTTCTGAGCAGGAATTGAAATCGCTTATCCAAACTTCCTCGATTTATATATCAGTCAATAAACTCCCCTGATATTCAATTCGAACCATCTAGAACCTTGACGCTTGCGGCAATGCAATCTTCAAAGTTCCCACTCCTTTATTTTAATCCAATAAATAACACCCGTTGAAGATACTTCATTTTCGAATTTCTCACAAATTCATAAGCAAATTAATTCGAAATTCAATTCGTTTCCTTAACGAGAAAGTTTATGCTACGATATGGATGGTGATTATCAGAATTTCGAATCGGTTTTATATGAAAATCTATCATGGAGGTTCTTTAATCTCACATCAAAGGCGTTTCATGAAAGACTCCAATATCGCACCTTTATTCTGCGTGAGAATTAGAAAATGTCCTACAGGTTGACGTTCTATTTATTTTTGGAGCACTAGGACTCACGTCCAAGTTGTTAATTAATTGATCCCCCAATTAGCCTCTGATTAAGCTGGAACTCAGGAAGAGTTCAGTTGGTTTTCGGTTAACTAACAAACATATAATTCACGACCTGAGCTCAAATATGTTTAATTCGATAAAAAATAGATTGGATCGCATTCAGTCATACATCTTCTTTCAACAAGAACTTGTTAGAAGGTGGATCATGTGAAACATATGGAATTCAAATTGATCCAATTACTACTGAAATATACTAACTGACAAAAAACTGCAACACCCAGAAGGAGCTGTTAAATTTCAATTTTTTTTGGTAGAACATAGATAGAATAGCAAGGAGTAAATGATTGAATTTGGAGAAGAAAATTGTGAAGATTTTTTCATGTAAATAATTGCTACTTAAATATTGAAATCTTATTTCGCAAGTTTCTTAAATTTTACAACAAACCAGCTGTTCGAGGAGTCCAAAGTCGATGTTAAGTTTTTTAAAATGCCTAGTGCTCGTGTATGCGGAATTCATCTCCAGCTAAGTGAAATTGAAAGAGGTCGAATTATTGGTCTACAGGAGGCGAGGTTGTCATTTCGAGAAATCGTTAACCGTGCGAACAGAAATCCATCTTCTGTTATGAGATGTTGCCAAGCGTGGTTTGATAATTCCCAAAATCGAAAAAGAGTAGGCTCCGAACGTCGAAGGGGCACAAATGAAATTCAAGATCGATGTCTAAGACTTATGGCCATTAGAGACCGATTTGCGATAACTCGATCTTTGGCTGATGAGTGGTTAGAAGATAAAGGCCATCCTGTAACTGTCCGAACGGTTTACCGTCGAATAAGGTCTTTTGGACTGCAGCATTATCGACCCCATCTTGTGTTACCTCTGACGGTTGAGCATCTCCGGCAACAATTACAGTGGTGCAGAAAACGTCAACAGTGGATTGTAGAATGACATCAGGTTGTCTTTTCTGATAAATCTCGATTCTACTTGGCTGCACATGATGGCCGAAGAAGGGTTAGATAACGTCGGGGAGAAAGACATGAATCCCAGTTTGATGTTGAGCGTCATGTACACTGGACAGTAGGAGTTTTGGTATTGGGTGCTATTGCACATGCAAATAGTTTTAGTCTTTATTCGAAGTAACATGACAGCGCAGCATTACCTTTAAGGAATATTGGAGCCATATTTTCTCCTTTACCTTAGCCGCCTCGAGAATCCAATATTTCAGCAAGATAATGCCCGACCTCATGTTCCCAGAGTTAGTTTCAACTTGTTCGAAGCGACCCATGTGAATCTTTTGCCATGGCCGCCCAGCTTCCTCGCCCATAGAGCATGTTTGGGACATCATGGATAGAAGGCTTGGAAATTTACCCCAGCTCCCACGGACTTTGGCGGCTCTTAGACATGAAGTACAGGAAGCTTTGGATAGTATCCCTCAAGAAGAAATAGACCATCATCATTGCATCAATGACGGGATGTGTTGGGGAGTGTATAGATAATCGCGGTGGACAAACACATTATCAACAAATTCATTAAAAAAAACTTGTATACTCTTCGTTTTTTCTCCAAATTTCAATCAATTACTCCTTGCAATACTATCTTTGTTTTACCAAAAAAAATGTAAATCAGCTCCTTCTGGGTGTTGCGGTTTTTTTGTCGTTTACTAGATATAATGAATAAAAACTATAATTCATTAATTCTTTTGGTTCATATATAAAGAAAAATTTGAACGAAACAAAGAAAGAACTAATGGAAACAAACGCTCAAATAAGATGCCAATATCGTCCTTTCTAGGAAATTTTGTAAACGTATATTTGGCTTATAAATATAAATATTGGATCTAAAGTATCATCACAACACAGACGGCGAAGTTAAATCAGAATATCTAGGTGGTCCCTCTACAAGCAGATTGGTAAAACGTTCTATGTCAATCTTATAATCGATCATATGAATGCAGGAGAACTATTTTGAAATTCTTCCTTTCTGACTCACCCTGTAGAATATAATTTGGAAATGACGTAAATGAAATGAGAGTATTGTTTCCCATTAAAGTGTTCACTCGAAGTCAAGGGATTCAAAGAAGTCGAATATTTTTCAATCTTTACTTGTTCACTGTAAAGGTAAACTCCAATCTAGTTAGACATCTCATTTGTATTGAAGAACTCAAGTCTGTAAAAGTCCTCAGGCAACGTGTCTACCTAGCCTTAGCTATGCAAATATGAAGTCAATATTTGCCCCATAATACATACATCAATTTCTTGAACTTTATCATGGCAAATATATAGTTCTGAATATCAAACAGAAAAAAAGTTGCATACTCGAAATGTCAACATCGTGAGTGACACAAGTCGTTTATTGGTTCCTTGATATATTACACCGTTTTTTTCTCCCATTTTGATGTATGCTTATGAAATTCCACGAGCAGAAATTATTGTCAAACAGAAATAGCTTTCCATTTGAATCATGAACACGTCGCAGTTGAGTTACTCTAGACAATATTTGTCAAGAAGTAGAGTTGTAGAAATACTTCCGCACTTTTCGTTCAATGCTGACGAAAATTGAAAGGTAGCAAACTGGATATTTCTGAAACAATTATAACGAACCGAATAACATTGAAAAGTTTATATCAGAAATGAACACATGCAAACGTCAGTGGATCATTGATATACATAGCCACTATGAGCACAAAGAACTAAAGAACAAGATGAATATTATTAGCGGTGGTTGTAGCGGTAAGTGGTAGTCGAAATAAAAAGATCGTAAATGTCTTACAATGAGCTTAGGTATTTATAAACATAACGCCATCGAAATATTAGTCAATTTGTGTCTGCATCATGAAGTTATTCTTGGTTAAACATGTCAGCTTACGAGCCAAATTCTCGTCATTTGCCGGAGGTTTTGATTTTCTGCTTTAATATCAAGTAATATCCGGCTGAGGCTCATAGAATGCTCTCAAATAGCTATGGTGAAGCAGCTATTAGTGAAAGAACTTGCCGAGAGTGGTTCCAACGTTTCAAGAACGGTGATTCGAAGGGTTTTCGAAGATGCAGAATTGGAAGCATTACTTGATCAAGACTGGTGCCAAACGCAACAAGAATTGACAAGATCATTGGGAGTAATGCAACAAGCCATTGTAAAAGGTCTGAAAGTCATGGGAATGATTCAGAAACAAGGGAATAGTGTGCCGTACGAGTTGAAGCCGAGAGACGTTGAATATTTTTTTGCTTGTGAACAGATTCTTGCAAGGCAGAACGAAAGCGATTTTTGAGTCGCCTTTTAACCGGAGACGAAAAATGTGTTCAACACTATAATTCCAAGTGCAGAAAATCATGGGGATATCCCGGCCATGCATCCACGTCGACGGCCAAACCGAATATTCTCGGTTCCAAGGTCATGCTCAGTATTTGGTGGTACATGCTCGGCGAAGTGTAGTGGCCAGCGATAGACAATACTTTGGATTATAAATGTATAACCAGTTCTTTACAATAAAACTTCGAATATCGAAAAAAATGTAGAGGCAAAGTTGTACGCCTATGTAATAAGGAATACTCGAGATAAATTTGGCGACTTTTTAGATTCTTGCGTTGGAGAGTTATAGTGTTTCCGAATGGACAAAACTGATTGGCAATTCTGTCGAACACTAAAAAAAAAAGCAATATCAAACGTTACAAGGCTTTTGAATTGGAACTGTTATGACTCAATCGAGACCCAATTCGACAAAGAGCTCGCTTGAGCTTGTGAATCGAAGAGGATAGAATCCGATGACGAATTGTTTTTTAATAAATTCGACTCTCCCCTTTGGAGAGGCTGTTATTGTTCTCATGAATGATTACCGAAATATCGTCATATTTCTATTGATTTATTAATTTTTTTCGGCTCGTAAGCGGAATGGACTGCTGATTTAGATGTGCGCCCGACAAATTCCTCGTTGTTTTGTAACCTGATGAGGTATCTTATCGATTTTTCATTCCGGAATGATATACTGCACGTTTTCCATCGAAAATTTTATTACACACAGTGCAAGACCCGTTGAACCAATGATAAAGGGCTTTTGAAAATGACTCCATTGTTGGATCCTGTTCTCGACCGGGGGGTTTACATCCTATAATTCCAGACCGAACGAATGTTACATTTTATCGCGATTCGGAAAAGCGCGATCGAAGGTCGTAGAGAAACGCAGATTCCTCGATTTTCCGAGGTGATTTAATTCCAAACCGAGTAATCAGAGGAGTTGGAATTTTTCCCTCATGATCATCGTACGAGTGGACATTCAGTCGAAGGAATGTTCTATGCACTGAGAAACATGCTTCGACATACTCTTGATAAGATAATGAATTTCTTCTTGAGTTATCGTGCCAATTTTTACTTTATAATTATCATCATTCATTGAATGGGGGTCATTGCGGCCCTGTTAGCCTTCTGGGAGCTGCGATCAATTTGATCTTACCTTCTTAGCCATATCTATTCATACAAACCTAGGGAGGCCGTCGATACGGACATTTGAACACTATGTATTCGGTCAATTCTACTTTCGCTCCACAGAGCCTGCAGATCTCATCTGCTGACTTACCCATGCGGTACAAAAGGTCTTACACCAACAGTGTCATGTCAACAGTCATTTACTCGAAGGCATTACTCGAAGCTCAGCTCGTAGTAGCTTCAGAAGCTTCCTGGTATTGGTCGGTAAAAGCATCATAAATTTCTTCGCTTGCGCAAGACCCGGAGTGTTTCTCCAGAGGGTTTTTCTATTGTCCCACTACAATTATTGGACCGCCGCCTTATATTGGTTTTTCCTAGCCCACAGAAGGGCTCAAGACCAACAGTTGTTAACCTTGATGCCCTTTTGCAAGTTCATCGGATTTTTCGTTCCCTTCAATACAACAATGCCGTGGTACCCATAGTAGAGTTACTTTATTTCCTCTGGCCAGTTGCTTTATGGTATTACGGCACTCCCATGTCAGTAGAGACCCCTGGCTGTATGATTCCAGGGATCTCAGCGTGGCCTGGCTAGTGATGTGAACACCCACCACTTTGAGGTTCCTTTTGAGACACTCTTGGGCGCAAGTATAGACAGCTAGTATCTCGGTTTACAAGATAGAGAAATTACTTCCCAGGAATCTAGTGATCCTCTTTTCAGGCCTATATACCCCAAAACTTATGCCTCTTTCTGGTTTTGTTCCATCGGTAGACCATATGGAGGACTTTTTGTACAAGCGATTTACAATGTTCGTTGCACTGAGCCGATCATCAATGACCGTTCCAAAAGGTACTATATGAAATGGGATATAGTTGGCATCACATCCGAGGGTTTTGCCAAAAGGTTTGAATGTAATTGATTCAATATCTCCATATGTCCAATCCACTTTCCCGGACATACAGTTATACGTCCTCAACTTATTGAAACATCAATGTAAGAACAATAAAAATTATGTTGATCATAATTATTTCACAAGATTTGAAAAGAATTCCAACCACGATTTACTGATGTTAACTTTAGACCCACAGGTAGAGATTCATTGGTCTCACTTCATTCCTGATTTAACTCCTATGGATCTCTACCTGTGGGTTTTCAATTTGACCTGAAACATTTCACGAAACCGTGGCTGAGACATATTGGACGACCATGAAGTTGCTCCAACCCGCTGGAACCATATTCTTAGATAAGCCAGGAAATATTGCAGATCAGGCAACATAAACTCATCTAACATCCTTACATAATGATCTGAATTCACAATAAGTGCAAGTTCCTTAACAAAAGATAGAGCTGATAATTCCTCGCGATGACATTTCAGCCCATACATTGACATTTGGCGAATGAAGGGATTTTTGATGATTGCGTTTCGGATTGGTCTCAGTCCAGTGGCGGCAGTCCTGCTTATTTACGTGACAGTTAGGGTGAAAATGAGCCTAATTTGAAATAAGAAGTTGGTAAACAATTCTAAGCGCTCAATTGCCTGATTTACTAATTCTAACCTTTGAATAGCATGTTTAGGTTTAAATTTCTGCACCAATTGAATTTTATAGGGATACAGCTTTAGATCTTTGTGCACAATGTATCGTAGTGCACACTCCAAGTGAATTGGGCTGTCGGGATCATCACGAACAAGTTTCACGTTCTCTTCCGTTAACAATAACCTCAGACCTCCAAACTTAAATTAATTTAATATTAAACCGTTATGAGAGAAAATAATGAATACTAACATAAAATGTACAATATACAATGTAGCCCGGACACATCAAATAATAAAGCAAAACCCGCCGGGCCGATTTCGTGATCGTAAATCTCCCACCGCCTCAATAAAATTAATGCGCAAATGAAATCTAATCGGTAATTCGTACATATTTTACACCGGCGTAATGAAGAACTTTTACGGTCCTCAACACCGTGGTTGTAAATCAGACGACGACCGCGACGGAGGAATCAATAAAGCGTCGGCTCCAGGTGAGAGAGGCGTCGAAAAACGGCCAGATTTTCCGCTCACGTATGACTTTGATTTCGTGAATGGTTTATTTTCATCATACGCACGCAGAAATTTTCTCTCTCGACGCCGCTAAATAGATTGTTTCCCAAACCGCCGTCGAAGGGCGATCGCATCGTTCGCCACTCGATAAAAACACCGGATCGTATGCGGTCGGACCAGGGCGCGTATTTCCGTGAACGGTATCCCAAACGCGCATGATGAGGTGGACTCCAAAGTGTCACCAGAAACGTAACTTCAAATAATTGTATATTTCGACATTAATTGATCCTCGCGTTGAAGTGAACCATTTGGAGTTGGAGTTATTTTTATTATTGGAACTGGGCTCGGTAAGCCTCCCGGGAAAAGCGACCATATAATTCTTTTGTTCTCTATCCTACTCATTCATGGAAACCCAAGAAGGCCATCCAGCTCTGGACACTTTCATACCATGTGTTCGGCTGTTTGTGCTTCTGATCCACAGAGCCTGCAAATCTCATCTGCTGACTTTGCCATGCGATACAAATGATGTTTGTATCGACAGTGTACCGTCAGCAGTCCCACCATCACCAGAAGCTCGGCTCGTGGCAGCTTCAAGAGCTTTCTGGCGTAGGTAGACGAAATCATCACGACTTTCTTGGCCTGAGTAGGTCCAGGAGTGTTAGTCCAAGGGGTTATCCTGTTATTCAACTCCCATTGCTGAACCGTAGCCTTATATTGGTCTTTTCCTAGCCCACAGAAAGGCTCAGGTCCAGCAAGTGTTAACCTGGATACACTTTTTGCAAGTTCATCGGCTTTTTCATTTCCTTCAACACCACAGTGCCCTGGTACCCATAGTACAGTCACTTTATTGAACTACTTGCAATGATGGTTTCGCACCAATGAAGAAAATCACAAATGCAAACTTTCAGAGCAATATCTCAAGAATTCCAGAGCAAAAAGATTACATAAATTATGTTCTTCAACCGCTGCCATGGAAGGAAATCTAGAAAAGTCGAGATCGGACAACAATTTAGAAAGAAAGATGGAAAAGAGATCAGTCGAACTATAACCAAAAATTGTGAACTTCCAGTAGAACAAGAAAATTATCAACTTGTCAAAGCGGGAACTTCAAATCAAATCAAATTCATTTCACAAATTATTACAAAACATGCGTTAACAAGAAATAGTCAATAAAAATACAATGAACCAAAATATCAACAAAATTTCTATTGAATTTACTTGAAACCATCTCACAAAAATTCGTCAACAAAGTAGTAACATCTAGAAATCGGAATGAGTCTGAGACGTCTTATATGAATGTTCTTTAAGTGTGGAATTCTGATGGAATTCGCCACTTTCGATGTATTTGTGCCTGTTTTCATGAACATTATAGATGAATTGGCCATAAAAGGTGAGGATACTGTATTTTATAAAGTATTCTCTGCATGAGACTGTGTTTCCGATTTCAGCCAAGGTTCTTATTGCTCCCTTCTGCTTGAGAAAAACTAAGTTTGCTTCTGGTACATCACCCCAAATGAGCATTTTTCAATTTTTTCAGCCTGTCTAATAGGAATATGACAGATGATAAGTTTTTAGTGAGATCTCCTATATGAAAATTGAACTTGAACTTCTCCTGGATTTTTATTCCCAGAAATTTCGCACTCCCGTTATTGTTTGATCAGGACCAAGATCCAGTCAACATATTTCCTTGCCAGCCCTATACCGAGGCGACATCACAATTCTAGGAATTCAATAACTTCTCATAATACAACATAATAAGTTCCTGACTATGGACAACGAGGATCATATAACCTTTAATAAACTAGCATATCAACTCAACCTTAGGTTAATGTGTAACAAATTGGCACTCGATGAGGAAATCACTTGTTTCCATGACTCCACAACAAGTTGGCAGGACTTGAGTCCTTTGGAGTAATGTTCGAAATACGAACATTATTTCCAATTATTCAGTCCACAATGGAAATCACTCCAATTATATTCTTTCAATTCAGAAGCAAATTACATGGGACCACCAACCGAAACCTGCTGACCGAAGGAAAATTCCACAAAAAGTACAGCACTTACTGCGAATGATGTCATCCATATAATCATCATTCAAATTAGTATATAAGCTTAGATTGTAATCAATTAAATCTCCATTCCCTTCAAGTCTGGTCATTTTACGTTGTCGTCAATCTGTTAAGAATTCTCTTGAACTTCTGAGCCTCGTTGTTCAGTTTTGTCGCACAAAATTATTTCTCTTCAAATCTGATCCTTTAACTTTCTGCACAAACTGTGGAGTGAAGGCATTCCTTGAACCTCTGAGCCTAGTTATTCAGTTTGTCGAATTAATATCATCTTAAAGTCGAGTGGTGCAGTCTGAAGTCCTGTATTGCAACGTTTTTTTCTTCTTCAAAATTTGTGATAGTCCTTCTTTCAACTTTGCTTCATGTGCTTCACTTTGGATGGCATAGAGATGACACGCAAGTGGCATACTTTTGTTTGTCTTATTAATACCCAAGCTTTAAACAATATGGTAAGTGTTTTTGCTTATAAAATGGATATCATATTTTTGTTTCTTCGTGTTCCATATGTAAGCGACCACCGAGAAGGCCATAAGGCTGTATTTTCAACCTAATCGTTCATTTCATTAGATGTTAATATCCTGAACTTCCTTCATCTTTTAGTTGGCCTATACATAGTCTTTCTAGGTATGTCATTCCTCGCGATTCTAGCTATCTCATTCCAACGTGCAAGATCGAGGCTCTTCTTCGAATTCGTCTGCATCTCACGATGTTGCGTACTCCATTTCCTCGAGTATTTTCGAGTTACGTATACGATCCTTCAGTGAGTTGCCTGATATTATTCTAAGCGTTCTCATTACGACAATTCTTGGAATTCACATCGTTATCACCTCTCGTCTCTATTGTATATGTCATGATCGGTTCAATACAGGTCTTGTAGACTATTACTTTTGCTGTCATGCTCAAATATTTGTTGTTCCATATTACATCCGATAAGCATCCTGATATTCTGTTCGTCCTGTTTACTTGGCTTCTCACTTCTCTTGTTCGGTCTTGATTTGCGGATATCTAGACTTCTAATTAAGGACTATAACCTGTTCTATGGCTCCGTCGTGCACCACTTGATTACATGTGGAAGGCTCCTGGCTAATTAATATTAATTTGATTTTTTTTGAGTATATCCTGATGTTCAATGGCTGTTCAATATTCAGTTCGCGGTGTGGAATATATACATATTAGGCCAATTGGAGAGTCCGTGGTCTGATGCACAGATATCGGTGCAAGTTTTGAATCCATATGATTTTTAGTTAGTACCTGCCTTCAAACGATAAGTGTCAAAATTTGATAGCAGTCCGACCATTAGTTTGTGAGATATTACGTTGTGATTGTAGCTACTTTTGTTATTTGAAAAAGATAAAAAAAAGAGAATTTCGTGTGTTGATAAAATATTGCTTTTTGAAGGGAAAAAATATAGTTGAAGCAAAATATTGTCTTGGTGAAGAGTTTTCGGGGTCTGCACCAGGAAAATCAACCATCATTGATTGGTATGCTAAGTTTTAACGTGGTCAGATGAGCACCAAAGAAAGCGAATGCAGTGGACGCCCAAAAAAGGCTGTCACCGACGAAAAAATCAAAAAAAGGTTCACAAAATAATTTTGAATGACATTTAAGTGAAGTCGATCGAGATAGCAGATATTGTAAACATCTGAACGTGTACATCATATCATTCACGAATATTTGTACATGAGAAAGCTGTGTGCAAAATGGGTGCCGCGCGAGCTCACAATCGATCAAAAGCAACAATGTGTTAATGCTTTTGAGCAGTGTTTGAAGCTGTTTAAGTGCAATAAACCTGAATTTTTGCATCGATATGTGACAATGGATAAAACATTGCTCCATCATTTCACTCCGGAGTCCAATCGACAGTCAGCTGAGTGGACTGCTAACGAAGAACCGAATCCAAAGCGAGGAAAAACACAACATTTAGCTGGCAAGGTTTTGGCATCATTATTCTGGGATGCGCAAGGTATAATATTCATTGATTACCTCCAAAAGGGCCAGACCTTCAACAGCGATTATTATATAGCGTTATTGGATCGTTTAAAGGATTTATCGTTAAAAAAAACCTTTTGAAGAAAAAACAGGTGCTGTTTCATCAAAACAATGCGCCGTGTCATAAATCAATGAAAACAATGGCAAAATTGCATGAATTGGGCTTTGAATTGCTTCTGCATCCACTGTATTCGCCAGATCTGGCCCCCAGCGACTTTTTCCTGTTCTCAGACCTCAAAAGAATGCTCGCTCGAAAGAAATGTATCGCCAATGAAAAAGTAATCGCCGAAACTGAGGCCTATTTTGAAGCGAAAGACAAATCGTAATACAAAAATGGCATCGAAAAGTTGGCAGATCGCTATAATCGCCCTCGAAGGCAACTATGCTGAATAATAAAATCGAATTTTAAGAAATATGCTTTACTATGGTAGACTGGGGACTTTTCAATTGGCCTGTTATAGGTATATATATATAGTATTTAGACAGTGGCGGCGAGGAAACGAATTTTTGATGGGGTTTGAGTACAAGCAGAAAATCTGAGACGTCTATGAACAAAGTCGAATTTTCAAGAAGAACTGTGTTTTTAGTGATTGAATCTTGAAATTATTGAGTGAAGTATCAATGTCATCGTTGCATCATTTCAAAACCGAGCTGTCTACGAATTCAATGGACACTTTTCTGGTGAAATTTAATGCTCTACATAAACGTGCGTGTTTTGCGATGGAACCTTCGTCCACTCTGAAACGGAAGAGGAAATACGCATCCGGTGGTGGGGGGTTGGCCCCCTTTTTTCACCCTCTCCTACAGGAACCGTCACGTTCGTCCTGGCGTGAATGGTATTATGTGGAGAACCTACTTGGAAAACATTGGAAATTCCGGAGATGTAGGAATTATCGAGACAATTCCAACTCAAACTTCGACACCTACGAACATGGTGAAACGAATTCTGAATTTGAAACTAATTTTATGAAAATTACCATACGTACAATTGGGGGAATTCATTGGGGGGGTGAAGATTGAGACTGGATGATTATTGAGGCAGTCGTTCGAAAGGGGAATTACCGAAGTCATCGGTAGTAACTAAACAGGATGTTGTTAATTGATTTGCAAGGTCGTCGATTACGGCTGCCCTCTAGTTGATTATATCATTCATCAAACAGAATTCCCAAGGAACTTAGATAAGCTTCACTGATGCAGGGCGTTCCTTCGTCGGAGTCATAATAGACATAATATAATACATCAACTAACGGGTGTTTTTTTTCGAGGTATATAACTTTAAGTTGACATTACTGTTCAAGATGGCGACCGATTTAACAGCTGTCAAATGATTTATTTTCAGTTTGGTTTGGCAATTCATATCGCATAGACTCACGCCTGAACAACGCTTGCAAATAGTGCAATTACATTTCGAAAATAATGGTTCTGTGCGGAATACGTATCGCGCACCACGTCCATTTCATTTTGTTTAGCGATGAAGCGCACTTCTGGTTGAATGACTACGTCAACAAACAAAACTGCCGCATTTGGAGTGAAGCTAATCCTCAAGTGTATGTCGAAACACCGTTACATCCAGAAAAACTGACTGTTTGGTGCGCTTTATGGGCTGGTGGAATCATTGGTCCGTACTTCTTCAAAAACGATGATGGCCAGAACGTTACAGTCAATGGTGATCGGTATAGAGCCATGATTACTAGCTTTTTCATTCCTGAATTGAACAACCATGATGTCCAGGAGCTGTGGTTTCAACAAGTTGGCGCAACATGTCACACAGCTCGTGCCACAATCGATTTATCGAAAGACACGTTTGGTGACCGCCTAATTACACGTTTTGGACCTGTGAATTGGCCTCCGAGATCTTGTGATTTAACAGCGCTAGACTACTTTCTGTGGGGCTATGTAAAGTCATTGGTCTATGCGGATAAGCCACAAACCCTTGACCATTTGGAAGACAACATTCGCTGTGTTATTGCCGATATACGGCCACAAATGTTGGAAAAAGTCATCGAAAATTGGACATCCAGATTGGACTACATCCGAGCCAGCCGTGGCGGTCATATGCCAGAAATCATATTCAAAATATAATGCCACAATATTATCTTTCTGCCTTTCTTCAGAAAGGTACAGCTTCAATAAATTCCGCCGAATAGTTTTGGTCTTATGACTAATTCCCATGAAAATGAGAACTCACCCTGTAGCTTCCTGAGGAAAGGCAGAAATTAATTTTTAATACTCAACTCGTTCTTACCCAGTCCTAATCCACCTCCGATGAGAGTATGAGTAGTTATTCCCAGGACACCATGCATACTGCATATTGATCTGCAATTATTCTTATTGATACAACATTTGAGCCGAGTACTTCTCACCTATCGTTTTCTCAAATACCAGCATGACATGTACCAAACGAATTGTCGAATAAAGTCTCATGAATAACCTTTAAATTTAAATTGCCCCGAGGATATTCCAAGAGTCCATCTACCGTTTTATGTTCTTTTTGGTATTCGCGTGAAAAGTATACATTTCACTTTACTGTTTATAATGAAACGCTCGATGTTAACAGTTTGTTCAACGATGAAACTAAGGCGTCTCGATTCGGCTAGAGGCGCTTCTTCAATTAGATAATTAGCGCTGAACCAAAATATTATTTTCGTTGGGAAGTTTTCGAGTCCGCGGAAGAATTAGGTATTCAAAGGGGAGGCAAAAATGAGCAACATCTCCTGCCGCTACTTTCATCAATCTGAACGGTCACCAGTGGCGTGGCTGTCGTTACCTACACAGCAGGTATTGAAAATAATGATAATAGGTAGATGGATATTGGTACACAGATATAACAAAAGGTATAGGATTTTTTGTATATTAAATCAGAACCAGAGTCGATAATGAATGTTTGTGGAGACGTACGTAAGACAACCGATACGTAACTAATAAGGATTTATCAAGCCAAGTAGCTCAACTACTTGACTTAAATATCAATCTCGTGAAAAATTAAATAATTGAGCTTGACTTGACTTGATTTCAGATATTTATTGCTTGACTTGATATCAAGCTACTTGATATTAATTGAGCTCAATATGCACGCGTCGCACGGCATATATTTCTGCAATCTCGTGCTCGCTTAGACTAAATAAGGGGATTCCTCGAGCGCCGAGTGACTGAAGCATTCGCCAGTGTGACTTCATTAGTAGTTTTCTCACATTTCTATGAAATCTATTGGTTGATTGTGGTTAATTCAAAAATATCTCTCCAAACTTGGCCAAAATGGCCAAGGATTTTTTATCAAGCCCAGCATCTTCGGGTCCTGTTGAAAAATAATTTTCTAGAGTTGCTCTTACAGTTACAGGAACCCGCAATAGGTTAGGCAATAAATCTATAAGATGCATCATGTGTCTTAGATCCTGGATGGACAATTATGAAATCAAACAAAACCTGTAGGTTTCACAATATTGAGAAACTTAATTTTTTCATTCGTTTTTATTTTGTTAAGATGATTTAATTTATGTTTCTATTTCAAAAAAGTTGATATTTTCGGTTCTTTCATAATATGAGTTTAATAAATTAAAATAATAAATAAAGGATCCTTCTCATTTAATCTTTTTTTTTATTGATGTGACACTTCACAATGAAACTGCCAAAAATGAAGTAGCTTGATATGATTCAAGCTCGAAAATGAAGCCAAGCCTTGAATCCCTAGTAACTAACTTGAAAAAGTGGTGCAGAATAGAGTAACAACCATGTGTCGATTCAATTTGAAGAGATATGAAGGGTTTTCCAATAAAAGGTTTCATTTGGATCTCAACTAGAGTTCTGATTTGACCGCTTTTACGTCGTTCAGTAAAAAGAAACAGAGTGAATATCACTATCATTCTGAATACCTCACATCCATTTTACATGCATTTTTTTTCTGAATCGTTTCTTCCATTGTGAACTGATGACCATCGAAACTCTAATAACTAGAAAATTAGAGTTCTGATTTGATCGTTTTTACATCGTTCGGTAAAAAGAAACAGAGTGAATATTACGATCATTCTGATTACCTCACATCCATTATAGATGCATTTTTTTCTAAATTGTTATTTCCATGGTGAAATGACGACCATCCGAACTCTAATAACTAGAACATTAGAGTTCTGATTTGATCGCATTTACGTCGTTCAGTAAAAAGAAACAGAGTGAATATCACGATCATTCTGATTACCTCACATTAATTATAAATGCATTTTTTTTTAACCGTTACTTCCATGGTGAACTGACGACCATCCAAACTCTAATAACTAGAGAATTAGAGTTCTGATTTGATCGCTTTTACGTCGTTCAGTAAAAAGAAACAGAGTGAAAATCACGATCATTCTGATTACTCACATCCATTATAAATGCATTTTTTTTTTTTGAATCGTTACGGAAGCTGTGCTTCCATGGTGAGCACGCCACTGACGACCATCCGAACTCTAATAACTCGAAAATTACTACGAATAATATGATAATTAACAGAGGGGCGTAAGAGTGTCTGAACCTGAAAATGGTCGGGAAAATTATTTTACAGCAACAGCTGGTGCATCTGATTTAACTCTGCGAATTACATAAACACCTTAAATGCATTTCTACTGGATGCCACGTTGAATGAGCATTATTATTCGCATGAAGGCACCATTGCCCATGTAGCGTTAATCGTTTATACCAACGGCTTTGTTTCTCTGATTCTCCCAAATTAACCATCAATTCAATTGTGTTTATGATGCACCGTTTATTTCTTCCTATGTTTCTGAACATTTGCTGTATATAAGGTGTACTATTCTGCTACCACCGTGCAATAGATGGCTGTAGCGGTGACTGGTAGTCGAAATAAATACATCGTAGATGTCGTACAATAAGCTTAGGTATTTGTAAACATAACGCCTTCGAAATATTAGTTGATTTGTGTCTGCATCCTAAAGGTATCCTCGATTAAATATACCAGCTTATGAGCTAAATACTCGTCATTTGCGGGAGGTTTTGATTTTTTGCTTGAATATGAAGATACCTGCGGCTGAGACTCATCGAATGCTCTCAAATACCTGTACTGAGGCCGCTATTAGTGAAAGCACGTGCCGAGAGTGGTTTCAACGCTTCAAGAACGGTGATTTTAACGTCGATGACCAGCATGGCGGTGGAAGGGAGAAGGTTTTCGAAGATGCAGAATTGGAGGCATCACTTGATCAAGAATCGTGTCAAACGCAACAAGAATTGGTAGGAACATTGGGAGTGACGCAACAAGACTTTTCAAAACGCCTGAAAGTCATGGGAATGGTTCAGAAACAAGGGAATTGGGTACCGTACGAGTTGAAGCCGAAAGATGTTTGTTTGTGATTTGCTGCTTGTAATGCAAACATGGAAGGGGTTCTTACATCACATTGTGACTGGAGATGAAAAATGGGTTCATTACGATGATTCCAAGCGCAGAAAATCATAGGGATATCCCGACCATGCGTCCACGTTGACGACCAAACCGAATATTCACGGTTTCAAGTTCAAGCAAGAATTAAGCAATGAAATCAGACAGACTGAAACGAAACCATCGAATTGACAATCAAAGAATGCAGAAAGAGAACAACTGGGATCATCAGGAGAACCAAAAACATTTCAAGAACAAACGTCAACGGCAAAAGCATGACGAGAGCCATATTATACCATGGAGCAAAATAGACATAGAAAACCTCCAGCGGACAAAACTGCTGAGGAATGAAGGAGACAGGGGTCTCTGCTAAACTTCATGGAACTTGCCCGTGGGCAAATAAAACGCTTGCAAACATACTTCGAAAATGAAGCAAGTAAGCCAGAGTTCTAACAAATATTTTGTGAAACAGATTAATCAACACCTTTTCAACTACACAAGGACCAAGTTTCATAGAACTACCAGACAATCCAAGAAAAACTGCTAAGATAGAGAGAGAGAGAGACCTTTACATGAACGAATATAAAGACATTATGCAGTAGGGAAGATACTCCATCAAGAATTGGCAACCAAGTGAACAACGAAAGCTATAAACTGTACAGCTGATAAAACAGTTCCTCAGAACTCAGAACAAAATATATTACTAGTCGATGAACATCAGAAGACAGCGAAACTCATCAAACAATACCAAATAAAAACACATGCATCAAAAAAAGATCTAAAAACTTTCAAAATAAGGGAATCTCGAGTGTCAGATAAAGCACCAGTGGGTAATGATATGAACGAGAACTATTCCATTTATTATCTCAACCATTGAAATAGTACCCAAAAATTTCAAGAGCAATATCAAGCAACTAAACCGTAGTGAGTATATATGTAACATAATTTAAAAAAGCCATTTTTTTCAGGTGGAAGCCACAAATCCATTGCTCCTACTAGCATTCCTCTCAAGTATTGAGTTTGTTCTAGCATTCCAATTTTCAGAAAACCTATAAATATGTATAACAGCAAGAATTGAAAATTTCTTTGTCCAAACATAACCGGTATTCCACTTCGATAATATGAGCCGATGAGCTTCAAATTTTCCAGAGAAAGTTTTACCAATTGCGAATCGAATAATCTGGATTCGGGAACCATAAAAAAATTCAGAAATAACATCCAGCCGCATTCGCGTGTAACATGTATATTTAGTAGTGGTACGTTGGGCAAATGGAATTTGATTTTCCCTCTCTAATTCCAATATTTCGACATATTCCGATAGACGAAAAGCCTCCAGGAATCCAGGCAGGACCAGTTTCAACACATTAAACATTCGCATAGAGATAATTCCTTTTTTTTGCCAGACCCAATATCGCAGTTTACAGAACGTGGCGTAAAACAAATATTAATAGCAAGAGAGGGGCATAAAACTAGATTAGCAACCGAA
The DNA here is from genome assembly GCF_914767665.1 of Harmonia axyridis. Lineage (NCBI taxonomy): Eukaryota > Metazoa > Arthropoda > Insecta > Coleoptera > Coccinellidae > Harmonia > Harmonia axyridis. Next base: position 9,728,548 of record NC_059508.1, read on the forward strand.
CAGCCGAAATATATGGCAGTATATAAATATTACTTATAGTTGAAATGTCCAGCTGTCTTGAAAAATAAATCGTTTTTCATGGGAGGTCCATTATGTTACATTAAGCTCTCTTAATTGCAACAATATTACAGAAATATTCTCGAATCGTTCCCACGGGAATTATGAATATTTTATAGGCACAGCCACATCGAATCGAATCGCCATCCGAAAATGATTCACAGGAAACATCTTTCCACAAATTTGGTGTTTTCGGCGGATTTTCTCTTCATTTCATCTTCAAAAACACCAAATTTGGGAAGACCATCTCATCCAGGTTTTTAGCCCATGAACATTGTTGTGGTCTCAAATTTTCAATTCCGGCAAATCTTATTACTCAATCTGTGAGAGTTCAGTCTATCAACTGTTTTTCCGTCGAATAAAACAGAGAAAATTCTTATGTAAAGCGAAATGTTGACGTATTGGATTCGAATAAAGAGTTATGGATTTTTGCGCGGTAACTTCAAAAGGAACTCTTTGCGGCTTCGCCGACTTGTTTCGGAAGGAAAATGAGATATTATAAGAGATTCTTTTTGTTCACGGGTAGGAGAAAAGAATCGGGGTCAAATCGACTACGACTTCACAACGAAGCCTTTGATGGCATTCACAACAAATGAACATTAATTACAAGTTCAGAGGGGTTCGTTTTCTGTTTATTTCGCGTACATTGTATTTCAATAGGGAGCCATGAATCGTCGCACATGGGGAAAAAAACCTGAAGGTAAAAAGCCTGAACCTCATTAGTATCTCCTTGTTCACCTTCTCGAAAATAGCGTAGATTTCCGTGTTTACTGGAAGAGATGTTTTTGTCGTGATAGAAACAACTCACTTACTCCTGGAATTTTAATTCCATACAAATTATGTCATGCATTTCCGTCATATCTGACGAGAAACCTCTACATTTCAAGATGAGCCAAACAGTTTTAATTCGTCAAAAAAAAAACAATTATTTACTCATCCAATACGATTGTGGAGAATATATAATATACCACCTCACTTAATACCGCTAGACCAAAAAAAAAAAAAAATTTCTCATGAGTTCCAAGCTCAAAAGATGCTTGAAAAAATACTGGCCAAGCAGAACAATGGCTTGAAAATTGTTGTTCAGTCTTTTCTCGGTTGAACAACGGTTAAAAGGTGCTCCAGGGAACGAAATTTGGCTCTTATGAAGAAGTAATTGCCGAGGTTAAAGACTTCTTCGAATGCGAAGAGCCTAGGGATTCACGGCTTAGCTTGATATTCAAACTGCTTTGATCAATAAGACAAGATCAATAAAGACATATTATTATTATTATCAAGCTCAAGTAGCTTGAGATTCAAGTCAGGTAATACTTTTTCAATGTTAAGTCAAGTGTTTAATAAATAAATGTTTGACTTGACCTTGAAAACATATTACTTGACTTGAACTTGAGTTGATTCCAAGTCAAGCTCAAGCTACTTGAGCTTGAGCTTGAACCAAGTAGCTTGCCAAGCCGTGAATCACAAGCAAAGATGAATATCCTCTACAGAAAAATTATTGAAAAGTTAGAGGAGCTTTGTAGTATAAATACTTATGACTACTTTAGGTTTTTTCATGTTTTGATTCTCAAAAAAGGAGATAACCTGTGTTGTTAAAGAAACATCGTGAAAATCGCTTCTTTCTTCGGATATCGAAAAAACAGCACGTATCGGGAGACTAGAAGAACAAAGGTCATCTCCACATATTGAAGCCACATGATCTGAAAACAAGTGCAATCAAACTCTTGCCAAAGCAAGAGTTTCGATTGTATTTCAATCGGATCACTCATGATCCGATATTTTGGTGGAACCATATATCCTATTATGAGTTGAGCATCTACAGTTCTAGTAAGATAAGCTCATTAATCATATCTATTTACCGAATCTTGTTGATTGTCACCACGTACTTCACCATCTTCAAAAAAGAAGAGCCTCATAAGTTGCTGTCTCGATATGCACAGATACAGTAACACAAGGTATATGGGGAGTTTCTTATGGAGATGTCTAGAGTTATCCCTCTGTTGGTTTTGTTGGTTCAGTAACTGTTCACCTTGTACTACCATAACATTTATCTTCTTACAATGTGTAATGGAAGAAAATGACCTGTATATCTTTTCAGTCACTGATAAGGAAGGCTCAATATAGAGAAAAATTTGTAGAAGCCATCACCATACTTCGCTAGAAGACGTCACCTGAAAAATAGAAGAAAACTTAAGTTGTAATCACACTTTCGTCCACATTATCCTCATTCCACATTCTATTTGATTAATTTGAGTAGATTTGAACAACTTGATCAATCAAAAAGGAGAAGTATCTTACGCATTATGATTTATTTCAACCACCAGACTAAGAAGATGTCATCAGACCCTGCAACAGAATATAAACTCATTTTTCATGTTGAAAATGTAAATGGCTCAATTCAAATAGAAAGGGGGAGAATGGTGCCAGAATTAAGTTGGCCTAAGGCCAAATTCAGTCGTATTAAGAATTGTATTGAAAATCTATATGATAACTTGAACTTTTTTTCTGTGGAAATGTTCGTTATTGGCAAACTGAACCGCTATTCGAAAAATTCAACTTTGAAGATGGATTCTATAGGTTCATCAAACTTTAGGACTTGTTTATGAAATCTCTATTGGCTACACAAAGCTTTTAAAATGAACAAAATTATGAAAGGTACAAAAGATTTCTACTCACAACACGAACATAACAACAGACGTAGATAAAAAATGGTATTAGTATTTCCAGTATAACTTTTCACTGATTGCTTCTACATATATTGTTGGTGATTAAAAAGTTTGAAAAGCTCAATAACCTTTGTCATCATGAGTATTGTCATTCCAAAGAAATGAAATTGAAAATAGTACAGAATCACAGTGGTCTCCTCACTTAAAAAAGAAACGAAATTCTTTCAATTTTCCCGCTAATACGCGGGAAAATTGAAGGCTCAGATCGAGCTCAGCAGATGAAATGATCTCAAGAGAATCCTATTCGAAGAATCCTTATGCAACCACATATGGGTTGAGGATATAAAAAGGTATCGGAATCCTAAAACAAATTACGAAAATCTGAGCCAGATGCTGAATGTTCAAGTAGGGATGTATTACTAATTAAAATGGGAAATACTGATGTTTGTTCAAATATTCGAGGTACGCATTTGTCACGTTCCGAAATTAAGATTTTCGAACCAGAGATTCTCTTGTTTAAATATTGAAATCGCAGATTCAAAATAATGAGCGAATGGTATACTTAAAGATGGAATACCCACTTGGAAATAATTTTTCAATTGTTAGTGTTTAAAACAGTTATCTTAATAACATCACTTCCAGTAAAATAATCAAACATTTCTCTGAAAACTTCCTTTTTCTGAAATTGACACCCTAAAATGCTCTGATGTGACCAGAAATTTTAACTCATAATGTTATAAATAACTGACCACAATTGGTAGAATATTGCTTAGAAATGACGTTTATGTCATAAGGCAAAAATTATTCTCCCGGTATCATCTACCCGAGTATATGTTTGTCCAGTTCATGATGAAATACCCTGTATGTATGCAAGTAATAGAATTTCCACGGCATTGCTTTTCTCCATCTGTGTTGTCATACAAACTTGTATGGATTGTTAGGATGGGCATTCTTTCGGAAAATTGAATTTCTTCTTGGCTCCCGTATAACAAATGCAGATCTCACTCTTAATCTCTAGTAAAATAGAGATATACTAAATGAATTATGTAGCTGTTGAACGATTAAACTGCAAGCGTGTATCCTAATCCAAGAGAAAACCACACATAGGCCCTCCTTCAGATTCAGCAGAACATAATAATATTCCTGTCGTCTGCTTGAATTATATCCTCCAGAATATTATTACCCGAGACCGATGTAACTGTTCACAAACAGACCTTAATCGTAAAGTAAATACGTTATATAGGGTAGTCCGGAATTATTGCGACAACGCTCGGAACCTTGCGGGCAGCAAAGTGTGCTCAGCGTTTGTAATTAGTTCAACTCCTTCTCCCCTGCAAGAGTATCCCACTGTGTCAGGCCTCCTGCTGAAACAAAACATCCAGTGATTGAGGAAACGCTATCAAATGATTTAAGAAACGTTGGCCGAAAACACGATGAACTGATGATATTTGGCGAGGAAAATCCCGATGAGGCAAACCAGATGATCGGAAAATAGACTGGATTTGTAATGGCATTATTGGATATTTTAGGGATGTGAAGGGGGAGCTCATCAATACTTCGGTTAACAGGTTATTCGATTTGAGGTCAACAGAAGAGATCTCTACCTCTCCTTTCACAGCAATTTTTGAACTGTGAAAGGATTGAAGTGGGTCACGAAATGAATCACTGCGATATGCTTTTCAGTACCCTCCACCATATAGAATATCCAGAATCATTCCAAAAAATGACTCGCCAAATTAAAATCAATTTCATACCTAATAGATTGCAACCATGGTCTTCTGAGTCGAAACTTAGCAAGCTGTCTCAGAAACGAAAAATGAATTTCGTCTCTCACCAAGCTTTCCACAAAGCGTTTGAGCTATTAAGTAAAACAGGAAACCTATTGGTATGACAATATCAGAAATGAATTACTGCAAAGCTTTTAATATAAATATTCGACGGTGAAAAACATTATGTTGAATATATTTGTTCATAGGCTGGTCCAAAAGTAAAGTTCCATTTGGGAAACTTACTGCAGCAAAGTTTGCTCAGCCTTTGTAATTAGTTCAAATCCTTTCCCCTTTAAGAGTATCCCACTGTGTGCTGCCACCTCCTGAAACAAAACATCCAGTGATTGAGGAAACACTATCAATTGATTTAAGAAACGTTGGCCGAAAACACGATGAACTGATGATATTTGGCGAGGAAAATCCCGATGAGGCAAACCAGATGATCGGAAAATAGACTGGATTTGTAAGGGTATTATTGGATATTTTAGGGATGTGAAGGGGGAGCTCATCAATACTTCGGTTAACAGGTTATTCGATTTAAGGTCAACAGAAGAGTTCTCTTCATTCCCTTTCACAGCTATTTTTGAACTGTGGAGAAATTGAAGTGGGCCACGAAATAAATCACTGCGATATGCTTTTCAATACCCTCCACCATATAGAATTTCCAGAATCATTCCAGAAAATGACTAACCAAATTAAAATCAATTTCATACCTAATAGATTGCAACCTAGGTCTTCTGAGTCGAAACTTAGCAAGCTGTCTCAAAAACGAAAAATGAATTTCGTCTCTCACCAAGCTGTCCTCAAAGCGTTTGAGCTATTAAGTACAACAGAAAACATATTGATATGACAATATCACAAATGAATTACTGCAAAGCTGTTTATATAAATATTCGACGGTGAAAAACATTATGTTGAATATCTTTGTTCATAGACTGGTCCAAAAGTAAAGTTCCATTTGGGATACTTACTGCAACAAAGTATGCTCAGCATTTGTAATTAGTTCAACTCCTTCTCTCCTGCAAGAGTATCCCACTGTGTCATGCCTCCTGCTGAAACAAAACATCCAGTGATTGAGGAAACGCTATTCATTGATGTAAGAAACGTTGGCTGAAAACACGATGAACTGATGATATTTGGCGAGGAAAATCCCGATGAGGCAACCAGATGATCGGAAAATAGACTGGGTTTGTTAGGGTATTATTGGATATTTTAGGGATGTGAAGGGAAAGCTCATCAATACTTCGGTTAACAGGTTATTCGATTTGAGGTCAACAGAAGAGATCTCTACCTCCCCTTTCGCAGCAATTTTTGAACTGTGGAAGGATTGAAGTGGGACACGAAATAAATCAATGCGATATGCTTTTCAATACCCTCCACCATATAAAATAACCAGAATCATTCCCGAAAATGACTCACCAAATTAAAATCAATTTCATACCAAATAGATTGCAACCTAGGTCTTCTGACTCGAAACTTAGCAAGCTGTCCCAAAAAAAAAAATGAATTTCGTCTTTTATCAAGCTGTTCACAAAGCGTATTAGCCATTAAGTTAAACAGAAAACCTATCGAACATATTGGTATGACAATATTCAAATATGAATTACTGCAAAGCTGTCAGTAAAAATATTCCACGGTGAATGACATTATGTAGAATATCTTTGTTTATAGACTGATCCAAAAGTATAGCTTCCTTTAGGAATCTCAAAATGCGCCCAGCGTTTGCAATAAGTTCAACTCCTTCCTCCTCCAGAAGTATCTAACTGTGTCCTGCTTCCTGCTTTCACAGCAAACTGTGGACAAATTGAAGTGAGTCACAAATTAAATCACTGCAATATGATGTATTCACCATATTTACATATTGAAAATGTATTTCGACTCTCGGTATTTCGGACTTCTGATTTGAACCTGACCAGGCTTCACACAAAGCTGTGCAAGCTATGAAGAAAAACGGCAAAATATATAGATATATCGGTTTGAAATTTTGAGGATTTCACAGTGTGTAGAAGGTCTTTACATATAGACTGCTTCAAAAGTATATAACCATTTCGGAACCTCACAGCAGCAAAGTGTGCTCAGAATATGTAATTAGTTCAACTCCTTTTTCCTACACAAGAATATTCTAGTGTTCTCTGCCTCTTGCTCCTGCTCGAACAAAACATCCTGTGATTGAGGAAACGGTGTCCATTGATTTAGGATATGTTGGCCGAAAACACGGAGAACTGGGGATATTTGGCGAAGAAAATCCCGATGAGGAAACAATATAATAGGAAAATAGACTGGATTTGGAAGGGTGTTATTGGATATTTTAGATATGTGGACGGAGTGCTCATCAATAATTCGGTTTACAGCTTGTTCGCTCCAACCTTAAGAACAGAGTACTCTTTCTTGTCTCCCCCAACAATTCCCGAAGTGTGAAATAATTGAAGTAGACCACGAAACGAATCACTATAAATTCAACAATATGGTCCATTTCCTTCCATCCTTTCATTTGCTGGAATTAAGTTTTTCATTATTTCGTCAGAATGTTCTTCGTAATGATTTTTCATTTGCCTTGTTATTTTCTATAGTAATAACTATTCAGTATATGAAGAAGAAAACCCTTCTTATTCTGGCTATCGACCGCAGTCTTCCAGCCAGTTATTTACATTTTTATATTACATTCAGAAAATATAAAAAACAACTATTACTCTATTGTTCTAAAAGTGGTAACTTTGCCTTTGGTGCAGCTGTTTTATTGCTGATATTCAAATAAAGTTCAAATATTCCTAGATCGGAAGTGCTGGTAGTTTTGCTTTCGGCGGTGTTGTCCTTTGGTAGCTGTGATTCAGTGGATTCATAATATTAACGTTATTCTGGTTAGTGATGAACCTTTTGCCAAGTTTCTCAAGTCTTCTCAGTATTGGTTTTACTTCTGTAGTTTCACATAGTAGTTGGTTAGAAGGGTTGTGGAGTAGATTGTTTGGGTGTCTCAGTTTTGTAATTTTTCTAAGGCAAGTTCTTTCGGCAACTTCTATGTTTTCATCGTTGTCTTTAGGGTGTTCAAGAATGCTGTGTGTCCATACTCCAGCAAGGGCCTGCATATCATCTTGTATATTCTACTCGCCGTTTTGGTGCTGATTCCTACATTTCATATGTGAGCGATCTGAAATGTCCTGCTCGTGTAATAGCTGTTCTCTTTTGTGTTATTATGTAGATTTTAAAATTTTGTTTATGTTCTACTTCGAAACCGAGGTATTCACACATATTTGTGGGTGTAATTGTACAATTTCCGAACAAAATAGTTTTGGAGTTAGGTTCAATTTTGTGGTTAAAAATTAAAAGTCTTGATTTCGTAGTTTCTGCTTAAATTCTCCAGCGTCTCATCCATGCTAAAGTGACGTCTGTTAGTTTTTGTAGTTTTTCTATACAGTTGTTGATCGTGATTGCATCGTTTGCAAATTGCAGCATCTATGCCTTTTTGTTAATATGGGATTCTTGATTGTGATTGTATATATCATGACAGTACAATTTGTTATATAACAATGAAGAGAGTGGTGAACCTTGTAGGGTACCTTGTTGTGGCACAAATATAGAGTTCTTCCCGATAGAAATTTGGAAATGATTTTCATGAGGTATATTGAGCATTGTAGTTGGCGTAATTTGAATAGGAGTCCATTGTGGAATTAAAAAATATAAATGTGAAAATTGAAAAATCGTGGAACTAAATTTTATATGAGTCCATTTGAATAGCAAGTATCCCTCATGTTTTCCAGAAGATGTAGGAATAAAATCCAAATGAATCAACAAATTCCAAAGGACATTTCCCGGAAACTTCAAGCTTCCACTTGCAGTCCCTCTGAGAATTTATTGAAGAGAAACAAGCGTATATCCTACGTATTTGATTTCCCGACTGATGCAGAAAAAATTGAACTGCAAAGAATCCATGAGAACGCAGTCCATATATGCTGATCGGAAAAGCGGTAAGAAAATATCAGAGTCGTGTCTGACATCACGAATGGGGAAATTCATACCACGAGGAAATTTGGCCGAATTTTATATTCCCAATTCCACTGAACGAACAGGAGTAAAGTATATCATCTCAGCTTCTGCGTTCTCGATGAAATATTACTCGCGTTATTCGAAATCTAATTGACTGCAATTTGTGAAAAGCCAACAGGGACTGAGCCTGCATTTCTCTTCTCGCTTTTAGAAACAACAGAAATTTCGTCGAATACGGAAGTACGGATGTTAAAGGGTGTTCGCTATTTTTTTTCTACATCAGCCACAAAAATCTTTTGGTTCATGATTCCGCATTAATTTTTTCGGTATGAAATATTTCCTTGAATTGAAGATGAGTTGTTTGTCAGCTGCTCTCATTCCCGTCGTTAAATGCTGTAAAAGCAGCTGTGGAATTGCATTTAGAAGTTTCAATCAAATATACGTAAAGTGCATCGTGAGATGCAACGCTATATCGGAACAACATTTATTCAAAATATTTACTACAATGCAAGACAACACTGCCAATTCCTCACAAATGATTTAAATGTTATTTATGTAGGTTTGGGTTATCAATCGCCTAGGGGTATAAATCGATAACCTGGCCTGACTTTGCTTACTTGCTATTAATTAAACATTTCCTAATATATACTCGTACGCATCTATTCACAAAGTCTAACAATGTTGCAGTACACAGTATTGAAAAGATTTGCTGACTATAAGTCTTGACCAAATCTTAACTTTGTCTTTACTCTCAGTCTGACTGCTTATTGTTCATACATGCTATCTTCATCTTGTTGACTGCTGCTCGGAATAGCTAGTGTCAACCATGAAATTTGTCTCCTTCCAACACCCCGTTTTCCCATCACTTTGCCCTGCAATATGGTCTGCAGTAACTGAAATCTGTATCACTACTTGGCTAATAAAAAGCTTTGGCCGCAGCCCCCACAAAATACTCCGAGGTTCCTAGAGATTAAGGGGGGTTTTTACCATTGAATATTCTCGAACCAAGTTCGTGTTTGCGAGTGTTACTTTTATGGTATCTTCATGTTCAACAGAAATTTGATTCCATTGTAAAAATCATCTCTGCTAGAGGTTATTATTGAAATAATTTGTAATTTAGTACAATGGTATTGGAGTGCCGAAGGAAACTTAATGAAATGGGTAAGAATAACAGGGTTCTCTGCCACTCGGAAATCAGAGGAAATGAGGAGGCCAACACACTTGCCAGAAAAGGAGCACAAACTCCTTTCATCAGCCCGGAACCTTTCTTCGAAACTTTAACTCTACAAGATCCAAGAAGTATCTGGATCTTAGTAAGAATATGCTACACCTCCTCACTGGATTCCTCACACGGCATTGCCGCCTTAGGAAACACCTCATTCGGATGGGTCTAACAGAAAATAACGAGTGCAGATTCTGTGGGGAGGAGGAAAAAACTCCGGATCACCTGGTGACAGAATGCCTCGCCATCGCTAGCCAACGCAAAACCTGCCTTGGACATTAAACCTATGGAAGTGAGGAATTAGCCTCCTTAAAGCCATCCCAGATATTGGAGTTCATCAGAACTCTTGAACTGGAAGACGAGCTGTAGATCACGTTATGGAGAGAATTGCTCTGATGGGGGGCACAATAGACCATTAGGTCGCAGTGAAACGTAACCTCGTTAATTAAATCTTAAATCTCTAATGGTTAGAAAAAATTATTATATGGTGAAGTCAATATCTGTAGATATGAATTATTTCTGGCAATATCTCAAAGTGCACACCAGAGCAATGATAAAGAAATATATCAACAACTTCTTAATTTTTGATTTAGACCTGTAAGTTTCCGCGTTGAGTTGAAAGGCACCATTAGCAAGCTTTATCATAATTTCAACTGAAACTCTAAAATGAAAACTTCAAATCTGTTTTACTGAGATATGGTTTTTCCAACGGTTCTATTGCAATATTGATTTCAAAGCGTTTGTAAATTTATGTTTATTGATGATAGTTTTTCGAGAGTCTCATTGAGTCCATAAGAATCTTCGATCTTCATATTTTCACTTACTTCATTACTTTTCCTGGTACCTAACGCTTATGGATCCACTGAAAATGATTGATAATTAAGTAAACCTCTGAATAATATAAAATTTCTAGTAAAAGTTTCGTATAGAAGGGAATGTAGTCTCTTCAGAGATGAGATATAGTGGTAATAGATAGCCAGGTTCACAAAATGGCCATAGATCGACGAACACGAAAAATAATTAACTTCATTGGAATATTTCGGATTCTACGGGGATATTGACATGAAATATTATCGACTAAACAATAGGGCTCTCGAAGTTTCAAATTCTGAATAGTTATTGAAGCAATTAATCTACAGTTTCCTAGAGCACCTTTTGGGAGCCCTCTACCTCATTCAATTAGTTTGCAAACGCAATTATTGTCTGTTCTAGTTTATGGCAAGGAGAATAAGTTTTCATTTATTATCTCTAGAGCCGCTTCGGAAAGTATAACCTTTCCAGCACACACTATGTTTTAAAACTATGCTATTACCTGTAAAATTCCAAATTAATGGGCCTGCCGCTTTCATCCAAATACGTACCCAGCAACGGCTTGAGATTTTCAACTTCTAATTAATTTCAAGTATTAGGGAACGATGAATCACCCAACTAACTCGAAAGTCTTCAACATGCTGATTATGCGATCTAGCTAGCAGGTATTCGATTCAGTATGAGTGGTTAGATTCTGCGTAAGGTATACATTCAGCCCTAAGTTGGATCTGGCATTGAAGAGAAACAAACTAAAGTTGTTAGAATTTCATCTCCGCTTCTGCTCCGTATATTCAAACGCGTGTTTTTCTCCAAAATTCAACTGGTATCAAAGCGGTTTTCTTTGTTTTGATGAACTCGAATATGGTTTTGGTAATCAAACTGTTGTCCCGAGGTTGAAGATGGTATCTTGGATGCATAAGTTTCCAAGTAATCAAACCTTCAAGTTTCATCATGGATTTCAGTAGCTGCATCAATATTTTCATGAATTCATTCGGAAAAACATTTTCATGTGACAGTTTGATTCCAAGTAAAAACACAATTTACCATCCAAACTCTCAACAGAAAGCATTTCCTTCATTCTAGCAAAATGTGCCACGATTAGCTCCCTCTAAGGAGTCTTAAATAAAATGTAAAAAAAAGGCAACGAAATTTATCGGCCAGAAGAATTTCACAATGTAGTTTTTTCAAATATGTATTTTGAAAATTAAATGGTCCAAATTATTATCTAGGCGGGTAATACCGAGGCGCCAACTTTGGGAAGTCATTGTACATTTCATGGGAAGTCATGAGAAGCCCTGGCAATTTGTGTATTATTTATGTAATTTTTGTTTTTTTATATCACCTGCATGCAAGATACGGACTTGAAATCTCATCATGTTTCAGAATCAGAGTTCAAAAAACGTTTTTATTTGAGGGGTCTGTGACAAATATTATAGGAGATATAACGATTTTTGTATAGAGATTCAATTTTTACAGTTTTTTTTCCAAACTTTGATTTTTTTGATGCAACTACTACTATGTACTAGAAATCGCCATTTCCTAGTAGTAGTAGTAGAGTGTTGCATAAAAAAAAACACAGGGATCAATTATGTTGAGCCACTTAAGCTACTCGTACAAAAAGATCACCATTATGCAGTGGTCTCTATGAACATAGTTACAATTAGTGACATATTGAAAAAAAATATTTATGTAATGATTTCAAAAAAATATAATATATATTCTGTTTCTCTCTTTTCATAAGTCACTGATTGTAACTTTTTGTTTTTTAGCCTGAAAAACGCCGAAACGTTGCGAATGAATAATATTAGTCTTGTTAGACTTTTTTTCCCATTTTTGAGTATAATAGAACGAGATTTTTCCCATCCATACCTTGGTTGAATTTTGCTTCTCAGTATCTGAATAATTATTTTCTGTATTTTTCATGTCATGAGTAGGTGGCAAAACTTCAACAATAACCCATTATGAAGAATGGAAGTAATCGAAATACACTCTTTTGTTAAAATCGGATCATACAGAACAATGCTAGTATTTCAGTATTTCCATAAGTTAACAATACCGTCCTTGCCATTCAAAAAGAAAGTTTCAACGTTTCATTTTAAATCTTATTGAGGCTTTATTTTCCGCTTGATTCAAAAATACAATAGATTAACTCTGATTCGATACAAAGAACTGAACAATTTGAAGAGAATCATTCACATTACATTTTATACACAATATACAAATATTTGAGATCTAACAAATTACTTATACACCGAACATGAAACAAAAAATGTGACAAATTTAAATATAGTTGTATTTTCATGTTAAATCAAGAGAAAATCAGTTCCATAACAAAGATATAGACTGAAAAGAAGTGCTTAAATATTTGTCGAGAAGTCCCGGTATTATAATAAGGCACATCTACTAACTAAATCGGGAGCAGAGCAGTAACCGTTGGAGAGACACAAGAATAGAGAGAGAGGGAAAGATCTTAAAGGGCTGAAGACACCCTACAATCAAGTTATTACACAAATACTTTCGACACTAAAATTGTTTAATCAAGCTCAGTGGACTCTTGCCATTTGGTGCAGATGCCTAATATCGTTAGAAATTACTGTAAAGGGCGTTAATAGTTTCGTAAGTTTGGACTGATGAAATTTTCAGATCCCAAAAGAACAGCCACGCTGACTCTCAGAAGTTCTGAGTAATAGAATATTCAATAGATCGAGCATCGAATGGCAAAGAACTTTCTTATAATTCCGATTGCATCGCACAAATCGGTTCGATCATGAAAGGCAATAAGCTTTTATGACATGAATCCGGATAGTAAAGAGCATAAGTTCCTCAACTTCTGCCGTCGTAATACTTTTCCCTAAGTCCTCCGACTATCATTGATTTCACAATTCCAATTAATCACAGATCGAGAAGTCCTTTACAGATGATTATAAATTAATGATCAGGTAGAAGAAACCACTTCCAAAGTTCCACAAGACTAGATTAAATCTAATAGGATATGATTTTCAGATATAGTAGCTTTTGCTTCATGATTTTCAATTGAATTCCGTTGTAATTATTTCAATTAAAAAGTTTAGCTACTCCCGATATTTGCACAATTTTGTTTTGAAAATTCAACCATTCCTGTGTCTATAACGTACTTTGTTGAAGATCGAAGATCGAACTGCTGAAAGGAGATCTACAGCTCGCCTTCCAGTTCCAGAATTCTTCCAGAACTCAGGTATCCAGAATGGCTTCAAGGAGGCTACTTCCTCACTTCTACAAGTTCCTTGCCCAAAGCTTTTGCGTTGGCTAGTGATGGCAGTGGTGATGGCAAGGCATTCCGTCACCAAGTGATTTGAAGTTTCTTCTTTCCCTCCACAGAATCTGACTCCTAGTTTTCTGCTAGACCCTTTCTCATGAGGCACCCACTTCCTGAGTTGACAAGGAATCCAGTGGAGAGAAGTAGAGTATATTCTTGCTAAGATTCATACTCTTTAGGTCTCGCAGTGTCAAACTTTTTGGAATGATTACACCAGAGTGTTTCACTTAGGGTTTTTCCTTCTCCTGAAACTCGTTTTTGAAGATACATTTCCCCCTCCCTTAAAAAGGTTCTGGGAAAATTTAAGCAGTTTGTGCTTGTTTCTGGTCTCTTCATTTCCTTCAACTCTCAAGAAACCGGGAACACAGACTGAAAAGACCTTGATATTCTTACCTTTCTCACTCCAATAACACTCCAATAACATCTTAGAATCGATGATATGTGAGCTCAATGCTTTCATTGTAGGCTAACTCTCGCTATTAGGCCAATTGAAAAGTGTCCGGTCTGCTGCACAGATGGCGGTGCTAGTATTAAATCCATATTATTTTTAGCTAGTACCAACCTTCAAACTATACGTGTCAAAATTTGACAGCAGTCCGGCCATTAGTTGATGGGTTATTGCGTTGTGAGTGTAGCTACTTTTGTTATTCGAGAAAAGATGGAAGGAAAGAATTTCGTGTGCTGATAAAATGTTGCTTTCTGAAGGGAAAAAGCACAGTTGAAGCAATATCTTCACTTGATGAAGAGTTTCCGGGGTCTGCGACAGGAAAATCAACCATCATTGTTTGGTATGCTAAGTCTAAACGTGGTGAAATGAGCACCGAAGACGGCGAACGCAGTGGACGCTCAAAAGAGGCTGTCACCGACGAAAAAATCAAAAAGTTCACAAAATAAGTTTGAATGACCGTAAAGTGGAATTGACCAAGATAATATTCATTGATAACCTCCAAAAAACGCCAGACCATCAATAGCGATTATATAGCGTCATTGGATTGTTTGAAGGATGAAATTGTTAAAAAACAGCCCCATTTGAAGAGAAAAAAAGGTTCTGTTTCATCAAGACAAAGCGCCGTGTCACAAATCAATGAAAAAAATGGCGAAATTGCATGAATTGTGCTTTCAATTGCTTCAGCATTCACCGTATTCGCCAGATCTGGGCCCCAGTGACTTTTTCCTGTTCTCAGACCTCGAAAGAATGGTCGCTGGAAAGAAATTCAGCGCCAATGAAGAAGTAATCGCCGAAACTGAGGCCTATTTTGAAGCGAAAGACAAATCGTACTACAAAAATGGTATCGAAAAGTTGGAAGATCGGTATAATCGCTATATCACCCTCGAAGGCAACTATGTTGAATAATGAAATCAAATTTCGCCAAAAAATGTGTTTTACTATGGTAGACCGGGGACTTTTCAATTGGCCTGTTAAGTGACCTTTTTTCTGAAAACGAGCGTGCAAGAGGCAGAAGAACCACTATTTCCCGAAAATCAGTATAGCCAATAACATCCATTCGCGTGGAAACTCAGCCCCCTCCATCCCTGAAGCATTCGATAAATACCGTGCGAAAAAAAAACGAAGGCTGATAAAACATCAATTTCGGCTGAAATTTCTCGACGTAACTTTGTCTGCTCGAAAGATAAACTTTTTAATCTTATAATACGAAGGGAATTGATCGGAATCTTTTCAACATTCACTTAATCAAGAACTCCACTCCCAATACACACCGGAGACGTCGGAAGGGACACAGCGTCCCGACGGAGGCGTCCAACTCATAAAATCCCGATGAATTTGTTTTTCTCGATATCGGACGAAAACTTGAGGCAAGCTGTTGAATTTAGTTGATTTGTGTTCTGCGCGAATTATGAGATGAAAGTGGAAATATGTCTGGAAAAGTTTCAGGACAACAGCCTCCAGGATGAGACGGTTGAAAACAATACCGAAATGCTCCGGAGTTTAATACAATTTCGCAATATCTGAAAGTGCTGCTGCACATTCAACGAAATGTCTTAGCTGGGCTTACGCTCAAGAAAAAGTTAGAAGGTTCAGACGACGATGTGCCCAATCCGAAAATGAAACATGCTCCGAAAGGGACCAATTCAAGCTTATGGTATATGTAATGGTTGTTTTTTGAACCTGCGCCATTTCTACCAGCAATATTTGCAGAACTGAATTTTTGTTCATTCCGAAATACATTCACGAAAATATTACTAAATCGTTTCGTGATCGAAGATCCAAAACAGCTTATTACCTGCTATATGTAGGCTTGGTTAATCGATCGTCTAGAAGTATGATTCGATTACCTGCCTTTCGTGTTCTTCTCCGTGACTTTGTCGAATTCGTAATAATTAAACTTTTTTGAATTATTTACATCTATCTACAAAGCCACACTTATACAGTACAAACTCAATATTGAGAAGATCTTGATTACCTCTTAATTACAAGTTTCTCACTACGGTACTGAATTTCGTCTTTAATTATAGTGTTAATTACTCGTCTTTGACTCGTTCGCGACTCGTCTTGTTCTAGTCCGCGAACCGTATTTTCGTCTTCACGTCGTACGTCTTAAGTCTCGACCTACCGAACTTGCTCTTAACTCGTCTTAGACTTCTTTCTTCGACTTAGACCGAACTTGAACTGTCTACCCGCTGGAACTTACTCTCCTCCCCTGAATATCGACTTCCCTTCTTCCGGCTTGACCACACCCTTAGCGCCACTCCGATATCGGGGAAAAGTACCCCTAGTCCAATAAGAGTTTTGCCGTACCGCCCACAAAACTCTTCGCGGATTCCTGGAAATCGAATATTCTCGAAGGACTAGAACCTGGTACACAGATGTGACACATCTGGTACAACCGTCTTGTTTTCGATCTTTCCTAACCCCAGGAAATCTCCTTAGATTTACAATCGAGTAATCGAACCGACATGTCTTCGACATCTCGAAGAATTAACACCTTCTTTCTAAGTTATACAGGGTGGCCACTTTTTCAATGGGATTGTATTGGTAACTTTTAAATCATAAGAGTTAGAAGGTCGGTCAAATGGAGAAAAAGTTGCATGCATAGAAGCATTATCAAGCAGTTCATACAAATCGAGATTATCAGGGCCGGATTTCGAGATATCATAAGAAAAGTAAATTATGTCATTTTGATTTTTCTTTTTTTCCCACTTTATTTCAAATATTATCAAAAAATGTTACAGGAACTTTTTATTCGACAGTAAATTATCCTCAATTTGACCTAATCAGATTTCGTATCCAACGTTTCGTACTCTCTGGGCCACCCTCAACCTCATTTTTTTCAATACGGACCTGCATATTTTATGACATTTTTCGAAATAACTTTTAACGCTGAATTCAACGATATATCATACAATGGTATTCAAAGTTGATTTTCAGGTGATTTTGACCATCATCCAAATTTAATGGTGTTTATATAAGAAAAAACAAGTCTATTAACGATATCAATGTTCTGACCCAAATTCAATCGAACCCAGAAAAAAAATCGAGAACTGTGGCCAGTGAATGGAATTTTTTAAAAACTGCTGGTAATAAAATAGTCAAGAGACGCGAATACAATGATTTTAAATTTGAATACCAAGCCTTCAAAACTTATATCGTAATGATCTCAAAATAAAGTTCGAATTTGTAGTTTGTTTCAACTATTCAAATGACAAATACAACAATAGTGATACCTCGCGAGAAAATTGAGAATGTTTTGGAAGGTATTCAAGGAGACCAAACAAGCAAATGTATAAGAAGTATGGGTTCCAGAACCGTAAAGTGCATTTTACAAAATGGTGGACTTTTCGAACACTTACTTCATTAATTTTCATTTACTTTCGAATAATCATTTGATTTTTCTTTCATTAAATGATACTTTCGTTTAATTATTATGAATTGAAATATTCAAATGATTATTATAAAAGAAGAACCAAGAAACCAGTATACTGGTTTCTTGCTTTGATTCTAATATGTTCCATTTAGTTCAAGATGGGTAAGTTGATTTTCTCATCGAAATGTATTGCATAATGCATATTGTTAATTAAACTAAATGAAGGTAATACAGATCCGACCCGAAGGAAATTGGATAAGGGTCAAAATCACCTGAAAATCTACTTTGAATGACATTGTATGATATATCGTTGAATTCAGCGTTAAAAGTTATTTCGAAAAATGTCATAAAATATGCAGGTCCGTATTGAAAAAAATGAGGTTGAGGGTGGCCCAGAGATTACGAAACGTTGGATACGAAATCTGATTAGGTCAAATTGAGGATAATTTACTGTCGAATAAAAAGTTCCTGTAACATTTTTTGATAATATTTGAAATAAAGTGGGAAAAAAAGAAAAATCAAAATGACATAATTTACTTTTCTTATGATATCTCGAAAACCGGCCCTGATAATCTTGATTTGTTTGAACTGCTTGATAATGCTTCTATGTATGCAACTTTTTCTCCATTTGACCGACCTTCTAACTCTTATGGTTTAAAAGTTACCAATACAATCCCATTGAAAAAGTGGCCACCCTGTATAAAAAAGCAATTTTAATCACCGAGTGTTTACAATCTGTTCCTGTCCTGATTGTAAAAAATTCGTTTCAACAGTGGCTTGTGGAAATCGACTCTCTCAATTTTTCGCCAATAGGGACGAGGGCTTCTACGAGAGAGGCATAATTATATTACTTTCAAAATGGCAACAAGTTATCGAACAAAACGGCGCATATTTGACCTAATTAGCCTTGTTTCTCATGGAATAATAATGGATTTATTTTTACTACACCTTATAATTATTTCGAGTAATTTCCTCCAATGTAGTCCGGTAGGCCTTGTCAACAGCAGGTCGAGTGATCATTAACTAGAAAAAGAAATATTCCCCACATATGAAATAATTCAAGTTCTCAGTGAACTCGGCACTACACTTGAAAACTGAAGTAACCTCATGGGATTTTTTAATTGTAACCTGTTTCGTGATTCCTAGCCTGTAGTTTCTGTTGATGGCAAGTTATTCACATCAAACGATAATTGAAAGAGTCTGGTTGCTTCAGGTATTGGCGAATCGAAATTACCTCAGAGTTTGGGAGCTGAATAGAAGCAAAATGTTGATAACTCTTAATCCAGTGATATATTATTGGAGCTACATTCTCTATTTGAATAACAAGGGACTGTTTCATCCTCAATGCTCTCTAGACGCTATGAATTCAATACCATGTAATTCATTACCTGTTCCAGTTTGAATTATGTCCCTAGGAATACTTCTCACCACTTTCCATAACATGTTTATTGGCCCAGCTGTGTAGCAACTCAATATAAACCCTCTTCAATACTGACTTAGGCATAACAACTAGTTGGAACACCAGCAATATCTAAAGTGTCTCCATGTTTGATTCATCTGTTGAAATGCATCCTTTCATCACCTTATTCGGGATATGTTCAATAGGTGATAACAAATGAAAGCGTAATTAATTAATCGTGTAAACACACTGAAGAGGACACAAGCTGCCGCACATCTACTACACTGTGACATCAAAACACCGTATGTGGACGTAATCTCTAGTCACCTGACTAACATGTCTCAATTAACAGAATGCATTACGCCTTTCTCGCATTTGTGTGAATAACATGAACAAGAACTTGTAGAGTCCCGATTATTGTCTATTTCGATTTCATTTTTTTTTTTCATAAATAAAACTGTTACTTTAGAAAAAATACTAGGGTCACCCTGGTCATTTATGTTTCTTTCCTTCTTATTTAAAAAGAAATTTATGTAGAAATATTGTATTTCTGGTTAGCTCACAAAATCGATTAAGAGGATTCTTTCTCTATACAGGGTGGCCACTTTTTCAATGGGATTGTATTGGTAACTTTTAAACCATAAGAGTTAAAAGGTCGGTCAAATGGAGAAAAAGTTGCATGCATATAAGCATTATCAAGCAGTTCAAACAAATCGAGATTATCAAGGCCGGTTATTGAGATATCATAAAAAAAGTAAATTCTGTCATTTTGATTTTTTTTTCCCCACTTTATTCCAAATATTATCAAAAAATTTTACAGGCATTTTTATTCGACAATAAATTGTTCTCAATTTGACGTAATCAGATTTCGTATCCAACGTTTCGTGCTCTCTGGGCCACCCTCAACCTCATTTTTTTCAATACGGACCTGTATATTTTATGACACTTTTCGAAATATCTTTTAACGCTGAATTCAACGATATATCATACAATGTCATTCAAAGTTGATTTTCAGGTAATTTTGACCCTTATCCAATTTTCTTTGGGTCGGATCTGTAGTGAATGCAATTTATCAAAAACTGCTGTTAATAAAATAGTCGAGAGACGCGAATACATACATACATACGCAAAACTTATATCGTAATGATATCAAAATAAAGTTCGATTCTGTAATTTGTTTCAACGGTACAAATGACAAATCCAACAATAGTGATTTCTCGCGAGAAGATTGAGAATGTATTGGAAGGTATTCAAGAAGACGAAATAAGCAAATGTATAAGAAGTATGGGTTCCAGAACCGTTAAGTGCATTTTACAAAATGGTGGTTATTTCGAACACTTACTTCATTCATTTTCATTTACTTTCGAATAATCATTCGATTTTTCTTTCATTAAATGATAATTCGTTTAATCGTTATGAATTGAAATATGTAAATAATTATTACTTGTTTCTTGATTTGATTCTGATATGTTCCATTTAGTTCAAGATGAGTAAGATGATTTTATCATCGAAATGTATTGCATGTTGTTAATTAAACTAAAGGTACCTCAATGTAATACAGATCCGACCAAAGAAAATTGGATAAGGGTCAAAATCACCTGAAAATCAACTTTGAATGACATTGTACGATATGCCGTTGAATTCAGCGTTAAAAGTTATTTTGAAAAGTGTCATAAAATATGCAGGTCCTTATTGAAAAAAATGAGGTTGAGGGTGGCCCAGGGAATACGAAACGTTGGATACGAAATCTGATGACGTCGAATTGAGAACAATTTACTATCGAATAAAAAATTCCTGTAACACTTTTTGATAATATTTGAAATAAAGTGGGAAAAAAAGAAAAATCAAAATGACAGAATATACTTTTCTTATGATATCTCGATAACCGGCCTTGATAATCTCGATTTGTTTGAACTGCTTGATAATGCTTCTATGCATGCAACTTTTTCTCCATTTGACCGACCTTCTAACTCTTATGGTTTAAAAGTTACCAATACAATCTCATTGAAGAAGTGACCACCCTGTATATCGGAGAATCTACAATTCATAATATTCTGGTGATTGAATTGCTGGATCCCTAATTTTTTTCAAACATTTCACTTGAAACCATGTACCTGTGCATTTGCCATTTTGCGACGTCGAGAATATAATTTTTTGTAATTAAATCCACGATTTATATGAAAAAGACAACCAGAGTTTCAATTCATTCCCATTTAAGGATCGAGTTGAGGAGAATTGTCAGTAATGAGTTAAGTAATAGGGGTATTCTCTCTTTACCTTATCCAGCTTCGGTTATTGTTCCCTCTGAACTGATACGGGAAAGATTATATCTTGATGTCAAAGTCAATTAGCATGGATGAAAATTATTTTGACTCCGTGATTACTATCTTACGACTCTTGGAATATAATGTGTCTGGGACAATCTAATCTTTATTAGATCGAGAAATAATTAGTTAATAATATTTTTATGGTCATAAATGTCCCTTCTCAACGATATCCGAGAATATATGAAGTAATAATTTGGACGAATAGACGATAAGAGAAAATAATAACATGCGAAATGGGCGAGTGAAATGAAAAAAATTACACGCCATCGACCGATGCGAAAACAAAAGCTAAACTTTCTTCTGGAGGATCTCCAAAGATTTTACAAGTCAGTGTATAGTACACATAGTATGTTATAGTACAAATATAATATGTTACAGGATGATATCGTTCACTTAGAGAAAAGGATAATAACGTACCTCTCAAATAACTATGAATACTTCATGAAAAATATAGGGACTTATATATAGCCTTGTGGTACTCCCTTTTAATACTGAGAATGAAGAAAATTCTTTTATGAGTTATATGAAATCTATTTCCGAGTTGATCTTGATTGAAAAATATCACAAGTAACAATATATTTCCAAATAGCCACAAGCATATAGAATCAATTGATTACTCGAAAAATACCAAAAGAAGTTTACATTTCATTACAATACATCCATATGGTTATCTATGTTGTCAGAAGCGTAAGAATAATCCGGTCAATTCAGTCATCAATATAACGACATATGAAATGAAGTATTGAAACAGAAAAATTTCACGTCCTAGGATACAACAAAAGCTATATATCGCTGATATCATCGTAATTTATTATCGTTCATTTCTGGTTCATCCCATAGGGAATTATCGCTAACCAAAACGGCTGGAGCTTCTGAAACCAGGCATTGAGTGTATGAATGAATGAATGAATGGATTATAAAACGTCGAAATTCGACTCCAATGTGTTTCAATAACATAGGGCAATTCACCGCAATTGCTATCATCTAGGGTGTCCATATATCCAGTTCTCTGATTTTCGTGAAAGCAGATTAATATAGGAATCAGTAAAATAGTGTTTGATGTATTGGAATATATTTCATTGGTTTTCAAAAAAATATTCGATCAATTCCTTTGAACTTGATCCCAATATTAGATGAAATAATACTATAATAATTCGGCTATTTGCCCTGACAAGTTGTAGATGTTTAATAGCACAAAGGAACAACACATTTCAGTATGAATAAACTCGCTGAAATCGTCACGTAAGGAAAAAAGTTTTATATCCACACTAGGTGACAGAAGCTGCGTTTCCCAAATCCCGCATCATCTCATTTGGCATCATTTTATTTATTTATTTATTTTATTTATTTATTACATCATTCAACAGCCTAAGCCAATTACAGAATGGGCAAAAAAAAATTACAAGAAATGAAACCTTATTAAACTAAATACGTTCCATGTGAAAAATAAAAAAACAAATGAAATCGAAGCCACGTGCGAGCTATGCAATGATTATACAAAAAAAAATAATAAACAATAATAATAAGAAATGCCCAACCTAGCTTCACATTTTGTAATTCAAATCAAACTATGATCCAAGAATAGTCCTCCTTATAACAGATGGTCTACTATCGAAGATATCAAAAACATCCTGAACAGAGAGGTAGCTTTGACATATCCGGTACAGAGGCGAGAAGAGAAGTACATTAGTGCCTAGAAAAGGAAGGTAAAAGGTAGTCGAAACACGCACGGGCAATCTTGGCACATGTAAATTAATCGAAGAAAGTAAGAAGGGACAATCAATCCCTGAGCAAACAATTTTCTGAATAAATACTAGACTCATATAGGTGCGACGCCTATCCAGAATATCGACCTTAAATCTGCTCAGCAGCCGTTCATGTGCTATACCATCATGGGTCTATCCCGTGAGGATAATGATAATGTTTCTTTGAAAATTACGCGTGGAGTAACTTTTCAGGTTTCGGTGAATGTAGATCATTCGAAATATTATTTCACAGTTATTGAAGAATAGTCATCAAGCCTATAGGACGAGCATCTGCTGGGAAAAGCCAATAATCTCGCAATGAATAAGATAAAATGGAAAGTGAAAAAAATTGGGGTGCGGCGTTGTCAAAAGCTCAGCTTATGAAAATCCAGGAAACGAATTAGGCTTAGATAAACCTTTATTTACGACCCCGTGTTTTTGGTAGGGAAAAAAAATACAGAATACGTTTGCAGTTGAAGTGGCATGGGGAATATTAATTTTGAGACGCAGAAATGGGTAGTGAACCGGAAAAAGAAAATAATTTGTGGAATTATACACGGTGTGTGGACGACGAGTCGTTATCTTTTATTCCAATTAATTTTTTTTATCGGTCATGGCTCTATTACCGGATCTGTTACACTAATATGGGCCAGTTTTCGCCTCTTTTTTCAAAACCCTTTCCATATACGTTCTAATTACTAGTTAATAATACAGCTAGTGTAAGAGATGGTTAAGCCATTTTCAGAGTCATGTTTCAACGCGAATCTGCAGTTGAAGAGAAAATGATTCGAAAATAGTTGACCCTTATTCTACGTCCAAAATATGTCTCTTCACTAATGGATATTTTCAAATATAATTACTGTTTTGTTGAGACAATTAGGTAAAATATTCCTCTGAGAATAGATAAAATGAATTAGATACTGACTGAAAAAAAACACATATGCATGATGTCCGAATTTCACGTTTATACATTCACAATATGAAAAGAGAATCAAATCAACCCTCATCCGAAAATTCACTCTGGAGGGGATTTTATTCAGAGTTGTGGTGTTCAGGGATACAGTTTGATGGAATCATTCATTTTGACCTAGTAATATGATTATAGATGCTCGTAACATTCAAAGAAAAAATTCTAGAAAGCACTGACAACTAGTCAGAAGCTGTTGAGCGCTCAATCAATAATATTTTCATAAATTCACCGGTTTCATTTCATCATCTAATTCAATCTTTCAAGATTCTATGTCTCTTCTTGAAGCGAATTGCACGCCTATAAATCTTAAAACTGGTCTGGGATGAAATTGACCAACTCGTTATAGGGAACTGTTTTCGGAATGCTGCATTCGAATTCTCAGACGAAACAGATAACACTGACGGCACAGCAACAATAACTGAGGAAATTGATCAAAATTTTTCCGATTGCGCGACAGTGGATGACGCCTTTGGAACTAGCAACACTCGCAATTCACATCAAATTCAAAATTTTTATAATTATTTTCAATGAACTGCAAAAAACAGGGAAAGGACTCTCGTTTGTCTAGGGAAAAAGAATATTGTGGTCAATTTCCACACGGGTAGTATCAAGCGAAGACGTTACCAGAAAATGGTGCACAACGTGGGGCGCTGAAATGAAATTAATGTTTTAATGGATGGACGGCCGGAAAGAATTGATTACTACCACGAGTTCGTCATTAATGAGTTCAATCCAATTGTTTACGGTGAAAAATTCTTCAAAAAAATAGTATTCTGGAAAAAGTAGGGAAAATTCAATTTTTCTCAAGAGTGAGAAAAAGAACTTTTTCCACATGTTGCACGATGTACTTTTCCTACGACAGCACCAAATTGAATAATACAAGTATGTACCTGATTCAATTCATATTTCTTGTGTTTCCATAGGAACGACTTTTCCAAAGCCCAATTTCATTGGTCTATCAAGCGTGTTGTGGGCAAAGTGCCGTGAGGAATAATATTCCTCGCAGTATGAGCAATACATAGTTTTGAAATTCAGTAAGTTATGAGATATAGGCTACTTTTCGAAGCAGTTGTAGGAAAAATATTGACGATACCCGTAAAGTTTTGAGAAAATCCGAATCGATAGTGTTCTCCTCTGCGTCTCTCATATAAAGACAGAATATGTCTTCGAGAAAGGCGGAACTTTTGAATCCGCATTATGAAGTTTCCGAAACTTTATAAATCATGTCAGTATTCTGTATTTACCTCCAGGAGGGACTCTCCTCAGAGGCAAAGCTTAGACTGGAATTTCTTTGGGCTAGTTAAAAGTTGACGCAGGCAATCCTTCCTGACTGAAGCATATCACGTAGTTATCCCCCCTGATTTTACCTCAGACCAGTTCGACCGTACTTACGAACAGTTCCCAACTGATTGCTTACTTGACACCCAAGATAACCTTGTTTAGGCCGCACGTTTGATAATTTTCGTCCTACCATACTACACTTTGGACATTTTGATGGGGTTACACCGACTCCCAAACTGCCACGGGTCTCACCTCCTATGGGATCACGTAATTATGGTGACAGATGCAACGGAATTACACTAGATGTGTGCCGTTTTGGTCTGGAATGGTTACTGGCATAATAGATACGGAAATGTTACGTTTTCTCTAACCCTGGATGCATTTAATTTGGAACTTCTTCGTGTTCAACCTACTTCCTTAATGGGTTAATTCTCGACTGGCCTGTGTACAGGGTGTCCCGTATTCGATGCAAACTGAAAGCATCTCCAGAACTAGCCTTGGAGAAAAAATTTTCAAGGACCCCCAATTTTTTTTTTCGAAATAATGAGGAAGCAGAGCAAAGATATATTGACTCGTTCTCGAGTTACTAGGTGTTTCTGAAAAATCACTGTTTCAATTATTTCGCTATATCTTGGTTTCTGTTTGAGGTATTTACAAAATTCTTAAACTTTTTTTCAGTGATTTTCATAGTTTATAGGATACTCATATTGGTTCATAGAAATTGATAACCATTTCAAAAATGACTGGTATTTACATCACTACAGGTATAAACCAAATAAGATCTCATTATCATATTGAACTATTAGAGCACCGAAGGATAAAATCGGATCTGATTTTCCTCTTCAAGACCGTGAATAACTTTTATGATTCATCCGACTTGATTTCCATGATACTTTATCACGTTCCTACGAGAACGTTTAGGAATAAAAAATTACTTGTTCACAGTAGATTCAATACGAATCTTGGCAGGAATTCGCCTATCGTGAGAATGTGTAGTTTATTTAATCAATATTGTAATGAATTAGACCCATTTAATGTAAATTTGAAATCATTTAAGCGGAGTATCAGAGGAATTTTCTTTCAGTGATTATTTTATTATTTCATGTTATGTTGCCACATATGTACACCATAGGATGTTGTTGAAATAATTTTTTATGTATTAGAGGATACTTTTCTGGGAGTATTCCTGTTTGTATCCCGAAACTGAATAAATAAATAAAATAAATAAATAAATAAATTTCAGAGATAAAGACAAGAGTTCGTGTTTTTTAAATGGGACACCATATATTTTTCAATGCAGGCTTATAGCCGCAGATCGTTTAGGGATATAGAGGCAAATTGGTGTTTTTTGAATGTTACATTTATTTATTCTTAAGAGGGGTCTATAACGTTTCAGCACGAGAAAGTCACGTAGTATAAACCCCTCTGAACAACATTTGCAAGTAGTTCAAGAAATGATCGTTCATTATTTCCATTCGATGTTTCTGAGAAAGAAAATCGAATTCTTAGACAAACATACTTACTCGAAATATAATTTTTACAACACATAAATGTATGTTCTAGTTAAAAGTGGATAAATCTACATGTTATACTGCTAATGTGCTTGATATTAGGAGGCAGCTTTCAAATTAACATTCAGATTAATTGTGAGGGCATGAACTTTCACTCCAGGTTAGTTCTCTGCTACAGCTAGCGAAGTAAATTGGGTTTTCTTACCCAATTTGTATTTCTTAGCGACCCAAAATGGAGGAAACTGCATATTTAAATTTCAATATCTCAAAGCGATCAATTAAATTCATCAGACGCTAATAAATTTCAGCAACTATTTTCCTTGGGCTAAACCTCGAGAAAAAGGTTCTCTCCTATAATTAAATACTCTGCTTCTTCGCCATTTATCCTTTAGCCTTTTATCTTTAATTATTTGCTGTTGAATAATTCCCATTGAGTCTTGTCGTTGAATTGACCTTTATTTCATAATTCAGTGAGAGAGCTCTGACAAAGGCTTTCGCTATTTTCTAATCCGATAATTCTATGGAAATTGCAATGCTTTGATATTCTCATTTAGCGAGAAAAACGCACGAAAGCAATATAAGGTATGTGCGATTAGAAACTTCAAAGGAAATCAGGAATCAGAATGTTTCAGTGTTTCTAGCCTGGATTCCAAGTTTCAAAGTAGTTTCACAATTTATTAAGAAAGGGGAACGAGAACCATGTATTTTGTTTTTCACTTTAAATCTGCCTCATTGCACGCTCATTTCAACACTCATGTCATGTCAACACAAGATCTGAAATTTTCCTATTTCGACACGAAAAAGGCTTTAGTTTTAGGCCAATTGAAAAGTCCCCGATCTGATGCACAGATGGCGATCAATCCATATAATTTTCAGTTATTACCAACCTTCAAACGATACGTGTCAAAATTTGACAGCAGTCCGACCATTATTTTGTGAGATATTGCGTTGTAAGTGTACCTACTTTTATTATTTGAAAAAATATGTAAAAAAAAAGAATTTCGTGTGCTGATAAAATATTGCTTTTTGAGGGGAAAAAATAAAGTTGAAAAAAAATCTTGGCTTCATGGAGATGCATGAAAAAATATTATTTTATGAAATATTATGACAACGCGACTGTCAATTTTTGTTTTGTTTTCGGCATCGAGAAGGCCACTATAAATGCTACTAGTTTGCCCATTTAACCGACATCGTAGCATCAATAATAACGGAGTTGGCAATAGTGCCGACTCAATTTGGGACGCCCTGTATACTGGTTATTTCTATGAATAAACCACAGCAAGTTTCAGTGTTATTTTTGTAACCAGAAATAAACCGGCGGCCAAGGCCTACTTCGACGTTCATAATTCCTGAATGAACCATAGGTAGGTACTTAGAAGTTTGAAGGTCGTACAACTAACACACTATATAAACATTTCCCGATATTCGCTAAATTGTGCAGGAATATTCTGTCCCTCAGGAGTGGAAACTCGAACATTAAAGTTTACGGATCGAGGTAAGACTTTGGATTGTCTGTCTTGATATATTGATTGATTATGTTACATAACGTCCCTCAGGATTTTAGACCGATCTAACACATCGAGTGTGTTGGGAAGCAAAGGAAAAAAATATATATTCCATCAGAACTTGAATCGAATCACCATATGAGGCTTTCAAGTATGAAGCGATAAAAACATACTTTTCATACTTGGGTCGTTCTTCCAACGCTTTATTCCTTCCTACGCTTTATTGTTCCATAGGTCCGATCAATAGTAGCGTAAATCTACATTTATATTTGGAATAGTCAATTCATATTTGATGCTTTTAATAAATGTATAAATATTCGGCAAATTGTTTTCGGATAGGTTTTTCAATGTTTTTCGAGGATACTCGGTTCTGCTGGACCACCATCATAAAATACAACAGATTACACAAGATTACAGAACATAGTTTTCAACTGAAGCTATGTTTTGATATTTTTCGCCAATTTCAGTAAATGTACGAAGTTGAATTATTTTCAGAGTTTATGGGGATATTTGAACTAAATCGCATACCGACATATTTTCGATGGAACACAAAACTTAATCGGCTTAAAACAAAAAATTTATATAATTGTTTTCAATGAACTGCAAAAAACAAGAAAAGAACTCTCGTTTGCGTAGAAAAAAATACTCTTGTGGTCAGTTTCCACACGGGTAGTATCAAGCGGAGACGGTACAAGAAAATGGTGCACAACGTGGGGCGCTAAAATAAAATTTATTTATTTATTTCAGAAATAAATAAATGAATTTCATTTTCGCCCCCAAAGAGAACCAGAAAACCTATTTTCAGAAAATAAATCATTTTTAACACTTATTTTTCCGAATGAATTCATCACAACAGAACACAGTAAAAAGAGGTTTTCTCCTTTATTTTCGATGAAAGTAATAATAATAATTTTTATCTATATTAATGTTTCTTCAACTCTTGCCGAAAGGTATTTTGCCTGAAAGTAAATAAAAAATCAACTTGAACGTAATACGAGTCATTCGTATTTCAAATTCATCAGGTATAACATTGAGATGGAAACACATATATTCCCCTCGCACGCTCTAACGTGCCTTGGAGAAATAAATTTGTTTCAATTACTTTGACGTAAGATCCTATTATTTTTTCTTGAAAGCAGTAGCGTTTAGACGGATGGGCGTTATCTAACCTGCATTCATTAACGTCGGTCATATTTAACGCACGTGTGGCACCGGCTTTAATCAGACAACAGTCGTAAACCTATTATATATAAAAGGCTAACCCGCTTTATACCACATAAAATCAGTATAAACACGAACCTAAAAGTAATATATCATAAAAATTTTGGAGACAATACAGAGCTTCTTCCAGCTTTCGTTTCTATTTTCAGAAGAAAATGTACTCTTCATGAGTTCCACAACAAAGTTTGAAAATAATATCCCATAATATGACTGAAATAAGTTTCATTCTAATGAAAAAAACAAAATTAAAAATTAATCGTTCAATTATATCAGATTCACAATTTTTTTCAATGAATTTGTTAGTAAGGTGTTTGTTCACCGCGATTTTCTATACACTTTCTTCTTGAGGGATACTATTCCAAGCTACCTGTACTTCATGTCTCAGAGCCGCCAAAGTCCGTGGGTGCTTGTGTAAATTTCCAAGCCTTCTACCCATGATGTCCCAAACATGCTCTATGGGCGGAAGATTGGGGGATCTGGGCGGCCATGGCAAAAGATTCACATGGTCACTTCGAAAAAGTTAAAACTTACTCTGGCAACATGAGGTCGAGCATTATCTTGTTGAAATATTGGATTCTCGAGCCGGTTAAGGTAAGGGAGAACATATGGCTTCACTATTCCTTGAAGGTAACGCAACGCTGTCATGTTACCTCGAATAAAGACTAAAGGTGACTTACTTGCAACAGCAATAGCATCCAGACCATAGCGCCTACTGTCCAGTGTACATGGCGCTCAACATCAAACTGAGATTCATGTCTTTCTCCCCGACGTCATCTAACCCTTCTTCGGCCATTATGTGCACCCAAGGAGAATCGAGATTCATCAGAAAGGACGACCTGATATCATTCCACATTCCAATGTTGACGTTCTCTGCACCACTGTGATCGTTGCCGGCGATGCTCAACCGTCAGAGGTAACACAAGATGGGGTCGATAATGTGCAGTCCAAAAGACCTTATCCGGCGATAAACCGTTCGGACAGTTACAGGATGGCCTTGTTCTCCTAACCATTCATCAGCCAGAGAGTTGTCGCAAATCGGTCTCTAATGGTCGTAAGTCTTAGACGTCAATCTTGAACTTCATTTGTGCCTCTTCGACGTCCGCTGCCTACTGTTCTTCGATTTTGGGCATTATCAAACCACGCTTGAAAACATCTCATAACAGTGGCTGGATTTATGTTCGTACGGTTGGCGATTTCTCGAAATGACAACCCCACTTCCGTAGAACAATAATTCGACCTCTTTCAAAATCACTTAGCATGCGATAAATTCCTTGTACACGTGCTCTAGGCATTTTAATAAAAACTGAACATCGACTTTGGATCTCCTCGAAAAGCTGATTTGTTGTAAAATTTAAAAAACTTGCAAAAAACGACTACAATATTCAAGCAACAAAAATTGTTCACACCTTTACGATTTTTCTCTCCATATTCAATCATTTACTCCTTGCTATACTATCTATGTTTCACCAAAAAATTTAAATTTCAACAGCTCCTTCGGGGTGTTGCAGTTTCTTTGTCAGTTAGTATATATGTAGTTCAGTTAAGTGAAAATTGAATTGAAACATGTAGATATCATTCGTGGAACAGCTATAATAATTCATTTCTCGAAAAAAAAATATCATATTTGTGACTAATATGGGATATTTCTAAATAATCTATATAATTACCTTAATTATTTTCCAGAATAGCTGGCGTATTTCCATTTGATATTCGACCCCTATTTTCTGCAGGTTTGTTCTGAGAATGGGGCTCACTAATTTCCTCAACTATTTACATGAGGTCATAAATATTCGATTCGGATGTTTTTTGTATTCTGGAGTTCCTCCAGGAAAGTATGTCTGTATATAAAGCATAATGCCATTCAGGCTCCACAACATTCTGAAACAATAGTCCTTCGACAAATGATTCTTCTAGAGATGCTTGTTCTATTTTTCATTGTTTCAAAAAAGTATCAAGTAACGAAAAAATTACGTAGTCACTTCTTCTTCACTTGTGAATGTATCTCTCAATGGCATATTTCAGCATAGTCGACACAATCTGTATTAACAAAATTCACCTCACCAGGAATAGCCTCATAACAAGTAACTTTGTAGCATTTCGATATATAATAGGACATGTTTCGCTTATTCAACCCCCAAACTCGGCTACAACCCTACACCGCAGAAAAAACTGAGAGATTATCTACCCAAATTATTCAAAATATAATTTTTTGCCATCATTCATCAAAGACCACTGGAATTTCCTGATTACGTCGGCCATCATCGTTTCCTCCCCATTCGAAAAAAAGTTTGGGCGTTAACGCTCTGTCACATATCAGTCTCGGCAGAGCCACCTTTTTGTCATGTTGGTAATATGCCCCGGGCAACAAAAACGGGCCCTGTTCCCCATAATTCACTTCCTCGGTAACATTAACCATTCACAAATCAGCGGTACCCAACCCCCCTCTGGACTGCGGTTATGACCTGCTAAGTTATTCATCAGGTTCTTAACGGAAAAGCGTGGAAAAACTATCGGAAAATAGACCCGAATTCCAGGAATTCCCCCTGCCTGTTCGATTTACCGACAGATCATCCTGTCCGACGATACGTTACCATTCGTCTCAATTTGGTCTGCGAGCAACCGATCCCTTTTCGAAGGACCAGGTGATATAGAACCGGACGACTCGATATACGAGCACAATCAAATATTCGGCTGTATTAAAATTTCAAAGTTTAGAAGTATTAGGTATTGAGAATGAGACGATAATACAAACTCGTGAATTTATGATGTTACATCATGAGCCACTTTTCGTATTTTATTATGTTCGATAAAAATTCGAATATCGAAAACGCTGTAAATATTGCATAAACGTTTATACTATAGAATTTAATTTTGTCTATTTCATATAGATTTTATATTGACTCATTCGAATTTTATAATTCAAAATATATCAACGTTTCTAAGAGTCATTATCAACCGGAAAATTAAATTCAATTACCGAATATTATTTGTTAATAGTCCTTTCTCATGTTGAATTTGTATTTGATAAGAAATAAGTAAAGGGTGTTTTTGATTAGAGCTGAAGAACTTTAAATTCCAATAAAACAACGATGGATTATTCGATTGACATGAATTTTATTTATCCGCAAGATAATCTTGTGGCATTACATTTTAAATATGTTTTCTGGCATATGACCGCCACGGCTGGCTCAGATGTAGTCCAATCTGGACGTCTAATTTTCGATGACTTTTTCCAACATTTGTGGCCGTATATCGGCAATAACAGGGTGAATGTTGTCTTCCAAATGGTCAAGGGTTTGTGGCTTATCCGCATAGACCAATGACTTTACATAGCCCCACAGAAAGTAGTCTAGCGGTGTTAAATCACAAGATCTTGGAGGCCAATTCACAGGTCCAAAACGTGAAATTAGGCGGTCACCAAACGTGTCTTTCAATAAATCGATTGTGGCACGAGCTGTGTGACATGTTGCGCCGTATTGTTGAAACCACAGCTCCTGGACATCATGGTTGTTCAATTCAGGAATGGAAAAGTTGGTGATCATGGCTCTATACCGATCACCATTGACTGTAACGTTCTGGCCATCATCGTTTTTGAAGAAGTACGGACCAATGATTCCACCAGCCCATAAAGCGCACCAAACAGTCAGTTTTTCTGGATGTAACGGTGTTTCGACATACACTTGAGGATTATCTTCACTCCAAATGCGGCAGTTTTGTTTGTTGGCGTAGCCATTCAACCAGAAGTGCGCTTCATCGCTAATGGACGTAATGCGCGATACGTATTTCGCACAGAACCATTATTTTCGAAATAAAATTGCACTATTTGCAAGCGTTGTTCAGGTGTGAATCCATTCATGATAAATTGCCAAACCAAACTGAGAATAAATCACGTGACAGCTGTTAAATCGGTCGTCATCTTGAACAGTAATGTCATTTTAAAGTTATATAATAATAATAATAATAATAATAAAGGTCTTTATTCAGAAAAAATTAGAAAGCACATTGAACTACACTATTGGGGGCGAGATTTAGCTCGCATAAACAAGGTAGAGAATATTATCTAGTACCGTACAATCTACCTTAAACCTTATCCATGCGTCTATTCTTCCATCTAACCCTCCTAAACCTAGCTTACAAAACAAAACAAAACTCTTTACCATGAGCACTAAAACAACAATATAATCCAAACTCTGCCGCATAATCGAAATAAAATTTGAAATATCCCATCTCAGACAGCACACAGATCAAAATTCAACAAGCAGATGAAAGGAAAACGCCTAAATAAACAGTCACAAGCATTTCCGGAAAGCCATTCGGTCTTTAACCTAGGCATAAAGCGGGTCGTTCCGAAAATTATTCATAATGTGTAATTTAAACTTATCAAGTGTAATGTTTCTATATTCAAAGTCTAGGCTATTCATGCAATTGGGTACTTGATAGGAGTACGATCTAGTGAATATGTCGGTTCGGTGTTTTGGTATTGAGATGGTGCGTTTGGAGCGAATATTGATGGAGTGCACAGCAGAGCGGAAAGTAATCCTATTGTAAAGGTTTATTGGTAATTTTTCAGTGATGATTCTATAAAATAAAACATATGAATGGAAACGTCTTCTGAGCTCCATACTGAGCCAGCCGGTAGTTTTAAGGGTGTAACTCACAGAATCATATTTCCGTAGACCGTGTATCAATCTCAGACAAGAATTCTGTAGTACTTGAATCCTATTCTTATCGAAAGCAGTCAAGCAGGGACCGTAGACAGCATCACAATAGTTCATATATGACAGTACAGTAGACTCACACAGCAGAATTTTACTGGATTTACTCAGAATACTTCTAAACTGATATAAATTCCTCAAACTGGCATAAGCTTTCAACAAGCAGTTAGATATATGCCTACTGAAACGCAAATCAGTATCGACCGTCAAACCCAAATTTCTTGTAAACTCCAGAAAGCTGATTTTGCTGCCATCCATGATAACATCCTGGCTATAAATCTCCAAGAACCGTACTCTATCATTTTTACGACCAAAAAGTTGACATACTGATTTACTGGCATTCAAACGAAGACAATGTTTTTTTGAAATTTCGCAGATATTGTTCAGATCATAATTTAGGGCTACTACAGCCTGTAATGACTCGCAAGGCTCAAACGACAATTTGAGTTGGCTATCGTCTGCATAAAAGAAAGAAGTTACCGAAACACATACAGAGGTGAAACACGAAATATAAATGATAAAAAGAAGTGGTCCTAATATAGACCCTTGTGGAACTCCACTATCTAAACCTAAAAACGAAGACAAATTGCCATCAATTCTGACAGCCTGAGATCTCGACCCGATATAATCAGCCAATAAATTTATCGCCGGCTGAGAGAGACCCACATAATGCAAAATAGCGATCAAAAGCTGATGATTGATCGAATCAAAAGCCCTACTATAGTCCAGCTGGGTCAAAATAGTCAAATTGCCTTGATCAACAGACTTAAAAATGTCATCAGTGATGTTGAGCAAGGCTGTGCAGCAACCATGGCCAGGTCTGAATCCATACTGTGTGGAGGGAATGATCTTATTAATTTCTGTATATTCCTGTAATTGCCTCTGCATGACCTTCTCAACAATTTTGGAGAGAACCGGGAGTATACTAATAGGCCGTAAGTCATCAAATGTATTCGGATCCGAGTTTTTAGGAAGTGGGATCACCAATGCCTTCTTCCACGAGGAAGGAAAAACGGAATGCCTGATGCAGTAATTAACGACATGTGTTAAATAGGGCAAAATGAATGGAACACAGAGTTGAATTGTTTTTATATTGATACCGTCATGACTCACTGCCCTAGTTTCGATTTTTTGGATTATTTTAGATATTTCCTCTTCCTCAACCTCGCGAAATGAGAACTGCGAAACATTCAGGCTACTAATATTGTTGGAATAAAATGCAAGAAGTTCATCGTCCATTGCTATCTTTGGAATGGACTCAATGAAATGTTTATTCATCTTCTCAGCATCCTTCAATTTTTCCGGGATATTATTGGATATTTGATTTCGCACATTGAGATACTTTACAGTTGACCAAAATTTCCTAACATCTTTACAATTCAGCATAGTATTATAATAGGCTTTCTTCTCTCTCTTCACAGCCAAGGAAACCACATTACGAAGTTGTTTATAAAGAGTCCAATCATTTTCTCTTTTGTATTTTTTATAGACACTAAGCGTCCCATCCCTCAAGTCCATCATCTTCCTCAAGGTTGCCGTGAGCCAAGGTGCATATTTTTTTGTTATTCTCATAGTTCGCAAGGGCGCGTGCAAATCCATTAAAATAATTAAATTTTCATTAATGAATTCTATCTTTCGGTCAACATCGTTAACATCGAAGATATTTTTCCAAGGGATAGATTTTAAGTGAGACTGGAATTGCTCATAATCAAAGTTACTGAAATCCCTGGTAGTTTTGAATTTGGGAGACCTCTTATTAATTCCAATATTCAATTTCAAAAGCACCAACTCATGATCACTATTAATATCGGTTGGTACAACCTTGACATCAGAAACAACTTCAACATCAGAACACAGAACGAAATCAATCAACGTCGACGACTGATCCGTAATTCTTGTTGGCGAATCCACCATTTGATATAACCCGAGATTATCAATATTTTTCACTACATGTTTACCCTCGCTGTTTAAGGACAACAAATTAGTGTTAAAATCCCCCATACAAACCACCTTGCTTCCCTGCGTCACAATACTCGCATACTCTCCGCTGAACAAGTCCCAGAACAATTTATAATTCAAATCAGGAGGTCTATAAATGACCCCTATCACCAATTCACCTTCAAAACCATCAAGCTTCAACCAGATTTGTTCTATAGGTCCTCCAATCTTGAGAATACTGTAACCTAATCCCGACCTAACGTATGCCCCAACACCGCCGCCCCGTCTATTACGATCACAGCGAATGAACCTGTACCCCTGCACACCAATTGCATTATTTGCAATAGTATCGTCTAATCTAGTTTCATTAAGTGCAACAAAATCCAACGAATTCGACAAGATCATACTCCGAAAATCTGCAAAATTCCCAACTAACGTTCTTATGTTTAAATGAGCTAACTTTAGTTTATTCATTCAAATCGCGCGAGTTCCTTACATATGGGCTATCTGAAATGAGCTACCTTCACATTAATCATCAAAACTAATAAAACATATAAATGATATAATTATACAACCAGTAATTCAGATAATAACAAGACAGAATAGAAAGAAAACTTCGGCCTGGCTGTAAGGAAATTATTTGGTCCCAACTGAGACAGACTATATACACGGCAAAGTATAAATAATAAATAAATAAAGTATGAATATCTCAATAAATCAACCAAGCACGGCAACCAACGTTACATCCCCGTATCTCCCCAAAATAAACAACAAATTTTAAGTCACAAATTGCAAAGAAGAAACCAGTATAATATGAGTAAATCTCAAAATTTTACATCAAATATATGGAAGATGATTTTAATTAACTTTATTAATTTTAAGCTGATTGAACTGATCATAAGTGTCAACTTGAAAAATCTTATTGTTTACAAACACTTTAATGTTACCTTTGACAGTCCAACAACTGCGATTGTACTTTTCTCTCACTTTTTTGAAGAGTTCCAACTTATCTTTCACTAGCATCTCCACCAACACAATTTTCTTTCCCTTAAACTTCGATTTACTGAAATAAACAGCATCTCGCATCCACTGACACACAAATTCTACAACGATCGGACGTTTATTTATCCCTGGTTCCTTGTCCTCGAGTTTCTTGCCTAGCCGATAACAATTATTCAGCTGGTTCTTATTTAATTCTATGTTAAGGTGATTCTTGAACAAATTAACGACAATTTTAAAAAGATCTTCGTCCGGATTTTCATTGATGCCGTAAATAAGGACATTTTTGGAAAGATTTTTCTGCGATATTTCATTCATAATATTTTCTAACTTTTTTGTAATTTCTGATTTAAATACCTTAAATTCCAATTTTAACGATTCAATCGTATCGGCACCGGCAGTAGAAACTGAGGCTGCCGGCTCCTGAAAACCTTTCAGTTTTTCCTCGAAATTTTTCATTTGAATTTGAAAATGCTTTTCAAGGTCAGCCAGTGTTTTGTTCCTGGTAGCAGTCATATTGATGGCCGTCAAACAAACAATTTTGCAGACTCACCAACAAATTCACGATTTCCACAAATCTTCACACCAAACTGGTCAACAGAAACAGTTTACAGCAAATTTGACTTCAATAATATTCAAAATATATATATTTTTGAAGAGCACGGAAATACACGTCTAACTCAGACGCATGCTCAATATATAATCCTATATATAATCCCAATATATAATATACCTCAAAAAAAACACCCTATATATCTATATGAAGGTTAAAGACTTCACGCAGCTCTGTGAATTTTCAATATTCACGAACGTTCATTTTTTTGTTGGTGAAAGAGCTCACGCCGAGAATTATGTAGTTTTAAATTACAGCAGGAAATTGAGAATAAAACGGAAGCTGATAGATGTGAGAAAAACTCTCTTCTAATAGAATTAATTCAATAAGAGCTTTAGGAATTTCAAAATGAAATGAAACACAAACATTGAAGCGCAGCTATATTGTTT
The DNA here is from genome assembly GCF_914767665.1 of Harmonia axyridis. Classification (NCBI taxonomy): domain Eukaryota; kingdom Metazoa; phylum Arthropoda; class Insecta; order Coleoptera; family Coccinellidae; genus Harmonia; species Harmonia axyridis. The sequence goes on from NC_059508.1 coordinate 9,766,782, forward strand.
TCACTTCATTCGAAAAAGACCAACTAATTACAATTACGTTTCAAATTTTACATCGTTCCAATATGCTAGTAGACTACGCAAACAATAGTGAGTCCAATTACTTTGTTTAATTGATAAACTTATGATACATTTGGACCGATATCGAATGCATGGTTCCAAAATTAGCACCGTACGAAAAAGTTTCAATTTTTGAAACGATTCTTTTTCACCAAACCGCTCCTTCTGTAAAGTCATGGTTTCGTTGGCGAAATAAAACGTAGCGCCATCCTGCTTGAACCAAAATTCGTTTAGTTTAATTTCAGTGATAAATGAAAAAAAAGATAGCTCAGAAATTAATTATATAGTTTGAGAGATATAGAGAATAGTGGGTTTCTTTTAAATGAGACACCCTAGAAATTACTCGATTACAATTATAGATACAAATATACACAATATGAATCAATATTCGAAATTAATGAAAAATATTTATACGTATAAATTGTCCCATTGAAAATGTAGTCAAAGAAGTCAATATATTTGAAACGGATAACTTTTTCGAAAAACCCAATACGCGATCATTTTCGACAAATCGGCTGCTAGAAAACGGAGATAAAGAATATAGGGTGTCTCATTCAAGAAACACCAGAGATATAGCAAAATATTTGAAACAGTCATTCTCCAGAAACACCCTGTAACTCTGAAAGAAGCGAAATATTTACGATTTGATTTCTGCTATCTTATTATTTCGAAGAAAGCGATCGAGGCTCCTTGAAAATTTTTTCTCTAAGTCTTATAGTACTGGAGATGCTTTCAGTGGTCATCGAATTTGGTATACCCTGTACATTCCCACAAACAATTGGAAAATCCACCCAATGAAATATATTTAGTGTACAACTTTGCTTCCTCCGTTTTGCAATAGATGGCTGTAGCGGTAAGTGGTAGTCGAAATAAATAGATCGTAGATGTCGTACAATAAGCTTAGGTATTTGTAAACATAACGCCATCAAAATATTAGTCGATTTGTGTCTGCATCATAAAGTTATTCTCGATTAAACATGTCAGTTTACGACCCAAATTTTAATTTTCTGCTTTAATATGAAGAAATCTGTGGCTGAGGCTCATCGAATAATCCCAAACACCTATGGTGAGACCGCTATTAGTGGGATAACGTGCCGAAAGAGGTTTCAACTCTTCAAGAACGGTGATTTTGATGTCGAAGACCAGCATGGCGGTGAAAGAAAGAAGGTTTTCGAAGATGCAGAATTAGAGACATTCCTTGATCATGACTTGTGTCAAACGAAACAACAATTGGCAGGATTATTGGGAGTGACGCAACAAGTCATTCCAAAATGCCTGAAAGTCATGGGAATGATTCAGAAACAAGGAAATTGGGTGCCATACGAGTTGAAGCCGAGAGATGTTGAAAGTTTCCTTGTGAACAGCTGCTTGCAAGGCAAAGGCGGAAAGGATTTCTGCATAGCATTGTGACTGAAGACGAAAAATGGGTTCATTACGATAATCTCAAGAGCAGAAAATCATGAGATATCCCGGCCATGCTTCCACGTCGACGGCCAAACCTAATATTGACGGTTCCAGGGTCATTCCAGTATGCGGTGGGACCAGCTCGGCCTTGTGTATTATGAATTGTTGAAATCGACTGAACCAATCGCAAGCGATCGTTATCGAACGCAATTAATGCGTTTAAGCCGAGCATTGGAAGACAAACGGCTGCAATATAACGAGAGACATGATAAAGTGATTTTACAACATCACAATGCTCGACCCCATGTTGCGAAAGTAGTCAAGACACACTTGGAAACGTTGAAATGGAAAGTCCTACCCCACCCGCCGTATTCTCCAGACATTACTCCCTCGGAGTAACACTTGTTTCGATCAATGGCACATGACCAAATGAGAAATTAGTGGCCAGCGATGAACAATACTTTCAATTATAAATGTATAACCAGTGTTTCACAGCCTCGAATTCCGAAAATAAAAACGGTGGAAGCAAAGTTGTACGCCTATATATATCCTAATTGAATGTTTTCCATACGAAAATGTTTTTCTAAGAAAATTCGTTTAATTTCCCATACCGTAGCAATGCGCAACGAGTTAGCTAGTCTCTAATGAAATGGCAATAACGAAAACGCACGAATAAATGCTACATAACTATACCGCCCATGTCCGTTTCCAGCAACCTTCATAATGAACCCGTGCTTTGCGTCATTACGTGGATTACTATTTATGTATTGAGAATATAAAAAGCAAACAAGCGATTTTGATGCAATATATTTTTATTACTTTTCAAAATTATTGCTTTTAAGATCTATACACTTTTGCATGCGATTGAACGATCACTTTTTTTTCCAATCTGAAGATGGTAGTTCTAAAACAGGCGTTTTGAGGGCCTCAACTTCATCTTCGGGCTATGAAAATCGTTATCCACGAAGTTTATTTTCAATTTCTGGGAAGAAGAAGAAGTCATTCGGTATCAAGTCGGGGCTGTAAGGCGGATAACCCATTAATTTGATTTTTATGTGTCCAAATACTCATTCGTTGCATTTGATGTGTGTGAGCTCTCATTGTCATGATGCAAGATGATTCGTCGTTTTGGGTTTGTTTCTCTCAATTTACCGAAAGCTTCAGACAAACAAATAGTTTCATACCACTCTGAGTTAACGGTCTTTTGATTTTCAAGAGCCACAATTGCCACAGGACCAGTTTTCGTGAAGAAACACGCCACCATTTGCTTCTTAACGCTTCGAGGACGAACAACTTTTGATGGCTTTGCTTCACATTGAAACACCCAAACTGCCGACTGGCCTTTTCTTTCTGACTTGTATGCATAAATCCACGACTCGTCACCTGTAAAGATATTGTATACCGCTTTGGATGCACCACTGTCGTATTTCAAAAGCATTTTACGGCACCAATCGTCACTAGCAATTTTTTGAGCGTCATTCAACAAATGTGGAATCCAACTTGCAAAGAGCTACCGAACACATAAATGTTCGTGCAAAATCTCATGTATGCTAGTCATACTAATGCTTGAACATCTCTCAATTTCCTGATACGTCACATGTCGATCTTCTCCAATCAGTTTTCGCATAGCATCAATATTTTCCGGCACAATGACGTATTTTGGACGACCTTCTTTAACTTCATCCGTGAGCGAACTACGTCCAAGTTTGAATGCAGTGTTCAAGCGATATACAGTGGCTTCAAATGGTGCTTCATCGCCAAAAGTTGAATTTAGTTGATAGATGCATTTTTTTTCTTAAGTTTTACCACGTCAAAAGTCACAATTTTCATAGCTCGAAAATTTTCACGAGTTAAATCAATATTTTGACAGAGATGAAATTTTCAAATTACTGTAAACAACGAAAATTGTGCTCGTACGTCAAAACGTAAAACAATTGGTCAAAATTTTCATAATGATAATTTGATTCATCAATATAATTTACTATTTCATTGAATTTTCGTGCACTTTTGGTTCAGTGTATCAATTGACATTAACTTCAAGAGCTTTGCGATTCAAAACATGAATGTGTTGTTCAACTACGGTACCATATAGAATGCTGTAAATGGCAACATCTGAGTGTTTGCAAATAAATTTCGTAGAAGAAAAGAAAATTCCAGGTCACCAGTTTTGGTTTCGCATTCAACGATTAACCAACTGGTACAACTCACTGATAATATTAAGGAGCAAACGAAACTCTCTACAGACACTGGTGCAATATTTCTGGACATAAAAAAGGCATTTGATAAAATGTGGCATCAAGGTTTGATATACAAAATTAAATTGATGAAATTTCCAACTAAACATATGAGATTAATAAAATACTTTGCAAGTAGAAAATTAAGAGTGAATATTGATAATACCAGGTCGACGATTACAGAAAATGAAGCCGAAGTTCCCCAAGGATCGGTGATAGGACCGCTGCTGTTCAATTTATACATGGCAGACATAACAAAAATGAATAGATGCAAGATAGCCCAGTTTGCAGATGACACCTGTATCTACTATCACAGTAGAACACGAAAAGCAACATCTTCAAGAAGTGGAGGTTCAAAGTGAATACGACGAAAACATTTGCAATCTACTTTGGAGGATCAATAATAAAGAAAGAGATAGTAGGAAACGTCAAAATGGAAAATCAGACGATAGAATGGAAAAAGGAAGCAGAACACCTAGAAATAACTCTAGATGAAAGATTGGATTGTAACAAACAGCTAGAAGAAAACAGGAAAAAGGCAAAATTGCACGAAAGACTACCCACTAGTCAACCCAAAAAGTAAACTTTCTGCAGAAAACAAGCTGAAGATTATAAATATAGTGATAATACCAAGCATTACGTATGCAGGAGTAACCTGGTATAATAAGGCAATAAGAGAGATCAGTTGCAGAGTACACTGAATACAGTAATCAGAACAGCGGTTGGCGCCCTATGGTATATTAGCAACCAACAAATCAGAGAAGAAATGAAAATTAAAACTATTGATGAAATAGTTAACACAACGGATAAAGAAGACGAATCTCAATAATAAGATAAACAAGAGGAAATAACTCTTTCAAAGAACGAAGTAGAAGGAAAAAGCGACATGGGAAGGGAGAAAAGTCTCCAAAATTAACAACAGAAGAAAATTGGAGAAATCGTAGTAGAGTACTTATAACACAAAAAATGTCAAATTTTACGATGTCAATATCAGATTTCACCTGGCAATGTCAGTGTTGCCGATTCTCAATACATAAATAGTAGCCCTACTACTATCCTAGATTCCAAGGGGGTCTAAAGAGGCGTTGAAAAAACTATTCAACAATGACCTCGATCCGAAGTTGCCAATTCGATTTCTCCGGTGGCTCTCATTTTCATCCATCTTAATTTGGTATGTGAGAAATTGTCACGTTCACGTTTAACGGAGAAAATGCCCCTGGCGATTTCCATCAGTTCCTCATCGTATGGTTACCGAGAGTGGCTGTTTTCCAAAATTTCCACGTTAAACGACTGTCGTTCTAACCAAACTTTTAATTTAGTAAAATCGCTCTGATTGGACTCTATCGCCTCATGTTTTATTCAACATCAGGGGGGTTCCTGGAACTAGAAAAGGGTCAGTTGAAATTGTATAAATTTCGGCGTCGTTAGATTGAAGCGGCTCTTCGAGGTTGTCGGCCGCAAACCCGAAAATGCGGAATTTTCGGTCGTATTTTCTTTCAGATTCAGATTTCTTAATCCGACACACTTCACACAATCCGCAGGACAGAACAGATAGGAACCTTTTCCTTTCTCCACTTCAGGGCATTTATCGATTCACTTCGGCATTATTTTTTTGTAAAAATGTTATTTACAATGATCGGAAATTTCAGATTATTGGTTATTTGACCTTAAATATCGTTCGGTAGATACCATTTCAACGAGATCTTTTTCGAAGGCAATACGCAGACAAGACACTAAAAGGCACTTAGACACTGTAGGGATGTGAATTATTCGTTCTATATTAGGTGTAGTAAAAATAAATCCATTATTCTTCCAATAATCTGTATTTCGCATTATATAAGTCAAATTGGGTTTCACTGGATGGCGTTAGAAAGATGAGATTTCGTACTACAAAAACTTTTTTGACAGTTTTGTGATAAGTTGACTCAGTTAAATTCAAGCTCCTCTCAAAGACGGATACTAGCATAGAGAGAATACAAGCCAGGCGGCTAAGAATGTAAATAGTGTTTATAGCCCTCATACTGGAACAGCCAATTATGCGCAATTTTGGTTTAATCGATTACGTTCCGGTAATTTCGATGTCAAAGATGCACCACGCACTGGAAGGCCAATGGTCGAAAATGTCGATGAAATCATGGACATGACCGCCATTTGAGCACTGTTTTGATTTCCAAAGAGCTGAAGATTTTACGAAAACCGTTTGGAACTATTTGCATAAGGCTGGCCTAAAAAAAAGCTCTATGTATGAATACCGCACGAGTAAACGCAAAAAGATCTCATGGACCGAATTTCCATCTGCAGATCTCTGCTGAATTGCCACAAAATCGACCGATTTTTGAAGCGATTGGTGACTGATATTGAGAAGTGGATAACGACAACGTCAAGCGAAAACGGTCGAGGTCGAAACGCGCTCAGCCAGTGAAAACGGTTGCCAAGCTAGGATTGACAGCAAGGAAAGTTTTGCTGTGTGTTTGGTGGGGAATAACCAACTATAAGCTCCTCTCCTAAGGCATAACTGTTAACTCGGAACTCTTTTGTGAATAATTGGACAGTTTGAACGAAACAATCGCCCAGAAGCTCTTACCCCAGCCCATCGAAGGGCGCGTTTGGATTTTGCGAGAGAGCATATTCATTGGGAAGAGGCTGAATGGGAAAGAGTGCACTGAGCATATCTTTCATGTGGACGTCTGTATACAAGGGAACGTCGATCACAATGGTAGAGGCAGAATCTAGACTCATCTGTGAAGAGAACTCTTTACCAATCAGCCTCTTCCCAATGGATATGCTCTCTCGCAAAATCCAAACGCGCCCTTCGATGGGCTAGGGTAAGAGCTGGGCCTCTTGCCGCGACACAAGGCCTCAAATCATATTCTCTGAGGCGATTTTCCATTGTGTGAGTGCTAATTTGCACCCCATGAGTTTGCTCAAGCTGACTTTGAAGGAGGCGAGCGGTTGCAAACCGTTGTCTCAACGAAGAAACTCTCAAGTAACGTTCTTGAATGGCAGTTGTTTCCCGTGGTCTACCCTGTCCTGGTCTTCGGACATTCATACCTGTCTCCCTCAATCGCTGCAACATTCTGGACACACTTGTATGGGAAACTTCAAATCTTTCTGCAATCCTTGTGTATGTCCATCCTTCTTCTCGCAAAACTACCGCTTGGGCACATTCCTCTTGGGTCAAATTGCGTATTTCGCGTAGCATAGCGATCGAGTGTAAAAAATCAAACGAAAGAAAAACTATTGATCACCAGAATTGATCGGGAACAACTGTTTTCAGAATGGAGGCAATACATTCAAAATCTAATAATCTCATCTTTTTTTATTCCTGCTAGGAAAAAACATCTGTATTGGAGAAAAACGTTGAAAGTGAATAAAATATGCATGCATAATTCTGATAAAAATAATTATCATTGAGAACACCTTCAGTTGTAGAATAAATTTGAGATTTCCATAATGTGTGTTAATTCTTTTGCGCAGTGTATATGACTTCTGGTCAGATAGTCGTCAAACCAATGGATTTGACTTGAAGTAGACAACTAGTATGGATTCAATCAAATACAGAAACTGCTTATTTCACTGAATCGAATCAAACTCGAATGAATGTTCCGAGTGTAGAAAGCTTCCAACCCAGCAAAATATTTAGATTTCCACCAGTTGGCACACTTCCTTTTTCCATTTTACGATGGAAACAATCGTAAATTTACCGTCACGTCACTCTTCCGATATTTCGGGGCAAATATTTCCGAGCGGTATGAGCGTTAAAGGGCGATAAAAAATTTAGATAAGCATTAGTTCTGAAACTAATTAACAAACGCTAATTCAGTTGAAATTAGACGATAAATTTTATGAAATAGTTGCCCCCAGAACTAATGAATAATTTAATTCTAACGTGAATTGAATTTCCACTTTGCCCTGTATTCCAGTCTTGGAAATTCACCACCCCCCCTCGGGAGACTTGGGGGAAATGAAGCTCTAGATAAAAGATATCTCCTAGATAGAAGTTATCTATAGGGAAGGCGGGATTGACTAGGGGATGTCTGTCATATGCTCTCCCCGATATTGGGAAATAATAATCTAGATTTCCCAATGAAAAGAAGTAGGAAATTCTACAGAATATATCTCTTCTTTTTCATTTGGCTATGTGGGAAACTCTTTTAATTTTTATTTTATTGGCTTTTTCTCATTGTAAATCCGTTTCAAATAAAATGATAAAATAAGTGACTGAATTGTACAAATTCAATAAACGTTAAAAAATTAAGTCGTATAATTGTGTGTTTATATGAAGTTTGTTTTTTATATGCAGCTGTTTAAGCTCTCACTGCAGGGAAAATTATCGATCTAATAACCATCTGAACCACATTCGAAGAACGGACTGATTTGTTTGCAATATTTCAATTATTCGTAGGATGACCGAAAAATGTCATATTATACAGGGTGATTCACCGGGATGGCCTATTAGACGTTTATGGAAAACTTATCATAATTTTGAGCTGAAAATTTTCATATTGGGGTTTGAAGCAACGATCTGTCTCCCTGAAATATTTTCGAATCTCTAAAACTTCCGGTTATACCAGAAACAGACTACTACGTCCTTATTTCAAATGGCACTCCCAGTATATCATTTAATATTTATTTGAACATAATAATAATACATTTAATTACATTACATCATTAGATAGCTTTTTCGATGACAATTTCAGCAATGTGCTATAGCTTAGTGAAAACTCAATGGTTTATGAGTTATTGCGATTCTTACGATCATGATATTGACGTACAGAGTGATCCAATATTAAAGAAAATAGAAAAAGTCTAAAATTTTGTTAGTCCGGATCTGATTTATTCGATTTCAGAAATATTGAAGGAAGGCGATAGTAAAGGGCGACAAAACTTGAAATATTGAAATTATTCGGTGGATTTCTTGAAGAGTTATTGAACTAAAAAAAAATTCACTCATAAGGAAATGTTTATTGATCACCCTGTATGACCATGCCAAGCCGAGATTTAGAATTTGAATTGATTCTTTGTGGTTCCGAAAATGGGAAAAAATCATAATGTTCATGTACAGGGTGATCCAATATTCACGAAAATAGGAAAAGTCTGAAATTTTCCTAGTCCGGATCTGATTTACTCGAATTCAGAAATATTGAAGGAAGGCGATAGGAAAGGGTGACAAAACTTCAAAATTTGAAATTATTCGGTAGATTAGTTAAAGAGTTATTGAACTGTAAAATTTCACTCATAAGATGAACATCACCCTGTATATCCCCAACGTAGGCACTCAGGCGATTGAAACATCTTGATACGGGTCCTCCATGATGACCTTAATTTATGGTATTGGTTTGTCGCATTCTTCCCGGGAAACCCTGTATATAGTATCATAAGACTGCGGTTTGGATATAAAATGTACACAGTTTCTATAGAAAGATCATCAACTTGGACAAGTCAAATTCATCAAAACTCAAGATTTTCGAATTAGAACCTATATTTTTTATTATTTCAGTCGATTCTACATACAAAAATAGTGGGGCTTACTTAAGCAAACCCTATACCTAAAATGAATAATTGAAGAGTTATCGAGGAAGAACTTTAAATGAGGAAAAACCGCAATTCCTCACAGTAAGAAACTAATGTTTGGATAAAACTGAATTTTACATTTCATGAATTGAAGGTAATTTTTCATTGGGATTGTTGAGAAATCTATAAACCAATACAATTTTCAATTACGAATAATTCATTACAATACTTGAAATGTCAAATTCAGTTATGAAAACATCGAATTTTATTTTCTTTCTGTGTTTTCCGGAAATCACCGACTACTCCACATGGTTTTTCCTCATTTTGAATTCTTCCTCGATACCTCTAAAAGTATTCATTTTAGGTATAGGGTTTGCTGAAGTGACCCCCACCATTTTTGTAAGTAGAATCGACTGAAATGATAAAAAAAGTAGGTTTCCATTTGAAGGTCTTGAGTTTTGTTGTTTTGCATTTATTATTCTTTAATGCTTCACACTTCTTCAAAGAAATTATTTCCAAATTAAGATGAAATCGTGATGAAATTTTCATATAATTCTATGTTTTCTTATTTTCATTGTATGTCATTTGGCTACTCTTATTCTACTTCAAAGGTTCATGTGAAATTCCATGAAAAAAATCATATGAATTCGAATTACAACAAGCGCACTGAAGCTACTGACTTCACGTCAGTGATTTCCCAATTAAATTTTTCTAATCTTCTCAAACAGAGCCTGAGTTAAGTCTCAACGTCATTTCGCTAAACCCTATGGAAACTTCTTTAACTAGAAGATGATCCAAAATCATCTGGGATAGTGATTTAAACTATCATATATTTCTCCATAATTCCACTGCTTTAATTTCATCCTTCTCCAAATGAAAGAGTAAACAGAATCTGTTTGTGGTAACTCTTAGGCCTATCTGCCCCATTTACACTGAGAGAATTCTTATCCAACAGTGCATGGATGTTATCAAACGGCCTGGAGGAATCAGATCTCTGTTGATTCACCACATTACACCCTAATATTTGTCTTTGTTTCAGATCGTAGTGAGGGTGGCTCAGAGCATAGCAACCCCTACTGGGAACAGGCTTTTTCGCAGCCATATTTCGACAACACAACCCGTAGGGAAGTGACAACTACGGTTGGTCAGACTGCCCATCTTCATTGCAGAGTTGGCCACCTTGGAGATAGAGCCGTAAGTATTGTGATATAGTTTAATTCTTCTTATAAAATCAGGTTTCTTTTTGTGTAATCTTCATCTTTTGTTCATTATTTATTTCATTCTTTGGATGTTATTAACTGAATTCCAATTCCTTTCTCAAAGGCTAAGCACTTGAATCGTAAGTTTGAGCGTTTTTGATGTATCTAACCTTTAATACTGTGCCTGAGGAAATGTTCAATGTGTCCACATTTTTCCAATCGAAAGGATTGATGCGAAACCAACTGTCACTGAATTTTCATCAGAAAATACTGGATTTTATCAGATAATACCACAGTTCAGGACCATTCACCTGAATTCAACGATATATCATACAATGTCATTCAAAGTTGATTTTCAGGTGATTTTGACCCTTATCCAATTTTCTTTGGGTCGGCTCTGATGGTGAATGCAATTTATTAAAAACTGCTGTTAATAAAATAAACAAGAGACGCCAATACAATGATTTTAAATTTGAATACCAAGCCTTGCAAAACTTATATCGTAATGATTTCAAAATAAAGTTCGATTCTGTAATTTGTTTCAACGGAACAAATGACAAATCCAACAATAGTGATTTCTCGTGAGAATATTGAGAATGTATTCAAGAAGACGAAATAAGGAAATGTATTAAAAAGTATGGGTTCCAGAACCGTTAAGTGCATTTTACAAAATGATGGACATTTCGAACACTTACTTCATTCATTTTCATTTACTTTCGAATAATCATTCGATTTTTCTTTCATTGAATGATAATTCGTTCAATTATAATGAATTGAAATATGTAAATAATTATTACTTGTTTCTTGATTTGATTCTGATATGTTCCATTTAGTTCAAGATGAGTAAGTTGATTTTCTCATCGGAATGTATTGCATGTTGTTAATTAAACTAAAGGTACCTAAATGTAATACAGATCCGACCCAAAGAAATTTGGATAAGGGTCAAAATCACCTGAAAATCAACTTTCAATGACATTGTATGATATATCGTTGAATTCAGCGTTAAAAGTTATTTCGAAAAGTGTCATAAAATATACAGGTCCGTATTAAAAAAAAATGAGGTTGAGGGTGGCCCAGAGAACACGAAACGTTGGATACGAAATCTGTTTAGATCAAATTGAGAACAATTTACTGTCGAATAAAAAATTTCTATATCATTTTTTGATAATATTTGAAATAAAGTGGGAAAAAAAATCAAAATGACAGAATTTACTTTTCTGATGATATCTCAATAACCGGCCCTGATAATCTCGATTTGTTTGAACTGCTTGATAATGCTTCTATGCATGCAACTTTTTCTCCATTTGACCGACCTTCTAACTCATATGGTTTAAAAGTTACCAATACAAACCCATTGAAAAAGTGGCCACCCTGTATATTCCTTTCTGACTTTGATCCTATACAATTTGGATGAATATTTGTCCAGTTGATTCACCAAATCAAGCAATTTCCATCGATTTAACGAACCTGTATATCTATACCATATACTTATATAGATCTATCAGCTAAGTTGATCAGCTGGATGGCTAACAATTCGTAGGTATAAATTGGGGATACTATCACCATGTATGACTATATTTATCAGCATTTTGTTTTAGCCTCAGAGTAGATGTTCCAGCTTTGAAAGAAGTTTTATCTGTTTATCTCTTTCAGTTGAGTTTACTATTCAAATAATTGCACTCACTGAAAAAGTTCAGAGTTTGTCCACTAGTGTCCAGTACTCTAAAACTCGGGTTATTCCATTTCTGTTATTTGAATGGTTGTATATTTCGATAACTTCCAAATTAATTTGTGTGTCGAAGCCCGTAATGTTTGAGAATATTTCAGACTTCGATGTTCATTCATCCTTCGCACAGTCTCGCAGCAAAATAGGAATTAAATTAGTTTTATCTATTGCTCTTTTCTTAATGCTCGATTGATTCGTTTCGAGATTTACCATTATACCACAAGATTTTTCTCAAGTGATCTAAATCCTGAAGTCATTTTAACCCACATATATAAGGGCAATTGAAAAGTCCCTAATATTAAATCTATATGATTTTTAGTTAGTACCAACCTTCAAACGATACGTGTTAAAATTTGACAGCAGTCCGACCATTAGTTTGTGAGATATTGCGTTGTGAGTGTAGCTACTTTTTTTATTTGAAAAAAATAGAAAAAACGAATTTCGTGTGCTGACAAGATATCGCTTTTTAAAGGGAAAAATACAGTTGAAGCAAAATCTTGGCTTGATTAAGAGTTTCCGGGGTCTGCACCAGGAAAATCCACAATCATTGATTGATATGCTGAGTTTAAACGTGGTGAAATGAGAACCGAAGACGGCGAACGCAGTGGACGCTCAAAAGAGGCTATCACCGACGAAAAAATCATAAAAGTTCACAAAATAATTTTGAATGATCGTAAAGTGAAGTTAATCGAGATAGCAGACATTGTGAAGATATGATCTGAACGTGTACATCATATCATTCACGAATATTTGTACATGAGAAAGCTGTATGCAGAATGGGTGCCGCGCGAGCTCACAATCGATCAAAAGCAACAACGTGTTAATGATTTTGAGCAGTTTTTGAAGCTGTTTAAATGCATAAAACCTGGATTCCATCATTTCATTACGAAGTCCAATCGACAGTCAGCTGAGTGGAATGCACATGATGAACCGAATCCAAAGCAGGGAAAAGCATAACAGTCAGCTGGCAAGGTTATGGCATCAGTATTCTGGGATGCATTGATTACATCCAAAACGACCAGACTATCAACAGCGATTATTATATAGCGTTATTGAATCGTTAAAACAATGAAATCGTTAAAAAACGGCCCCATTCGAAGAAAAAAAGGTGCTGTTTCATCATGACAATGCGCCGTGTCATAAATCAATGAAAACAATGGCAAAATCGAATGAATTGGCTTCGAATTGCTTCTGCATCAACCGTATTCGCCAGATCTAGCCCCCAGCGACTTTTTCCTGTTCTCAGACCTCAAAAGAATGCTCGCTGGAAAGGAATTTAGCGCCGATGAAGAAGTAGTCGCTGAAACTGAGGTCTATTTTGGAGCGAAGGACAAATCGTACTACAAAAATGGTATCGAAAAGTTGGAAGATCGCTATAATCGCTGTATCACCCTCGAAGGCAACAATATGTTGAATAATCAAGTCGAATTTTGCTAAAAAAAATGGGTTTTGCTATGGTAGACCAAGTGCTTTTCAATTGGCCTGTTACCTGAAGATTATTCTCGAGTGATCTAGCTCCTGAAGTCATTTTAACACACATATACGTCGAGCTCTGTTCAAAAGTGTCTTGATCACTTTTCTTTTTTCTTGTGAATATTTGTTAAATCCTTGTGCAGATTTTTATGAATATTCATCGTCATGAGAAGAATTATGACAAGTACTTATTACCATTGAATACACACCTGTAATATTCTTGGAAGCAAGGGTGATATCTCTTCAGAAAATCCTCTTAACTAAATTCCAAGCCGTCTTTTTCTAATTCCATTCCAGATTTGTAAGTGCACCTTCTTTCTATTCCGGTAGAAAAAACCAACCTCTATATTTTAGTGACGGTGCTCGATGGTGGGTTTAGCAGAATGCAGGAAACATTTACTCAATTATGGGGAAAATACCTGGATTTTGCTAAATGTAACCTTGAGGTTCGGATAGAATTGAATGGATTCAATCCAAAGATTGCAATCTCGGATTTTTCGTTATCTACGACATTAAACAATCAGGAAAAATTTCCTTTTTCCCTTTTACCGCGGAAATTCCTCTAATAGTCGCTGCTAGGGGCGGAAAGCCTTGCAGATGAGGGCGCATTTTTAATAAATGAAAATACCTGAAAGTTATTACGGAATACTCCTCTCCTCAGAGGGTAAGATTGTTGAAAGGAATTGCCGATAAGTACCCTCCAGTTGCCTTCTAGGAATTTCCTTCGAATAATTATTATCGATCAAATCGTCTGGCTACAAAACAATTTTTTCTGAAAAAAATGAATTCATAATTGAATTGAATAATGCACAACAAGCACACGAAGGTTGGAATATATTTTCTTCAAATCTTTTGAATTTCAGGAAACACACTGAAATTGATAAAGGTAATTGTTCAACTCTCGACGAAAAATATAGAGTAACGAGTCTTGATGTCATGAAATGTTTCAAATACGTCATGGGAAACCTCAAACCAAAGCTTTTTCAGTTGTCTACTCCTCAAACATATATTTGAAAAGTCATATTATAGTAAAAAATTGACATTGTGCACGTGAGTATTGAATGATAATAAGAGATAAATCTGTGTACAATGTAGATTTGAGGGCACTTATAGATGCATAATGTAGATCTTTAAAAAAAGTATATCGGAATGCTAGATGAATCTACTGGTTGGGTAGTTCAACCGATTAGATAGATCTACATACATACAGAATAGATTTTCCTTCAACATAGAGCTGCTGGCTTTCTAACAGGACAATTGAAGAGTCCCTGCTCTACTATAGTAAAACTCATTTTTAGAGCAATACAGCGATTATAGCGATCTTCCAACTTCTCGAAACCATTTTTGCAGTACGATTTGTCTTTCGCTTCAAAATAGGCCTCAGTTTCGGTGATTACTTCTTCATTGGCGCTAAATCTCTCCCAGCGAGCATTCTTATGAGGTCTGAGAACAAGAAAAAGTCACTGGGGGCCACATCTGGCGAATACGGAGGATGCAGAAGCATGTGGAAGCCCAATTCATGCAATTTTGCCATTGTTTTCATTGATTTGTGACACAGCGCATTGTCTTGATGAAACGGCACCTTTGATTCTTCAAATGGGGTCGTTTTTTAACGATTTAATCCTTCAAACGATCCGATAACGCTGTATAATAATCGCTGTTGATGGTCTGGTCCTTTTGGCGGTAATCAATGAATATTATACCTTGCGCATCCCAGAATACTATTGCCATAACTTTGCCAACTGACTGTTGTGTTTTTCGGTTCATCGTGTGCAGTCCACTCAGCTGACTGCCGATTGGACTCCGGAGTGAAATGATGGAGCCATGTTCCATCCATTGTCACATATCGACGCAAAAATTCAGGTTTATTCCTCTTAAACAGCTTCAAACACTGTCCAGAATCATTAACACGTTGTTGCTTTTGATCTATTGGGAGCTCGCGCGGCACCCATTTTACACACAGCTTTCTCATATATAAATATTCGTTAATGATATGATGTACACGTTCAGATGATATCTTCACAATGTCTGCTATCTCGATCAACTTCACTTCACGGTCATTCAAAATTAGTTTTTGATTTTTTCGTCGGTGACAGCCTCTTTTGGACGTCCACAGCGTTCGCAGTCTTTGGTGCTCATTTCACCACGTTTAAACTTAGCATACCAACCAATGATGATTGATTTTTCTGGTGCAGACCCCGCAAACTCTTCATCAAGCCAAGATTTACTTCAACAATATTTTTTTCCTTCAAAAAGCAATATTTTATCAGCACACGAAATTCGTTTTTTTCCATCTTTTTTCAAATAACAAAAGTCGCTACACTCACAACGCAATATCTCACAAACTAATGATCGGACTGTTGTCAAATTTTGACACATGTCGTTTGGGGGTTGGTACTAACTGAAAATCATATGGATTTAATACTAGTACCGCCACCTGTACATCAGACCGAGGACTTTTCAATTGGCCTAATAGATCTACATACATACAAAATAGATTTACCTTCAACATAGATTTACTCAACCGTTATGTCATAAGGTTGTTGTTGTAACCGATTTAAATCGGTTAGAAAACGTGTCACAATTTGCCTTGAAATTTGAGTTTATTACCGAAATGAGGTTATTTCTATATTACAGGCGAGAATTATCTAGCCTATTATCAACAGTATTTTTTTTATGAAAGCAGTGGGTTCATGAAATAACCGAAGCAGCCTAAATATAGAATCGAAAATCTCAATGAGTAAACTCTCGGAAATTATATGTTTATTCCGAGGATCTTGAAAGGGCTGAACGAGCTTTCCTGGAACTTATAATTCGATTGAACGTTGAGCAGGCAAATGGTATTCTTTGGGCGAGTTTATTCAGTCACGACATGCTTCACAACCTTTTTTATCCTCGCAAGGAACCGGCAAAATAACAGAAGTTTATAGTTCAAAGAACAGTATAACCCAATTTACCAATTTAATGGAAGTTCTGGGGGAATTCACCTGAACTTGTTGAGTCAAATTTAGATTTCTCTTCAAACGGGGAATAAGGTTGTATTTGTTCGGGACTATACCAGAGGCAGGCCCATTTCTAGATTAGAAAGTAGCTAGACATGATAGGTATGTCCGTCTCTTTTCCAAAGGATAAAACGAGAAGTTTCACTAAATTGGAATGTAAACTCACCCTTAGAAATTCGCTTAGTTTTCGGTTACTAGCACTGTCAGTCAAATCTCCCATTCCTTTATTATGTGCTGCTAGTTCCATGTACAGGATCGAAATCTATCCCAACCCTTGAACTTTGAACAACGGAAAACGAATTTTCTAAATGAGTTTTGAATTACGGTATTATCTAAGGGTTTTCGTTTGGTTACTGAAGATTGAAACTTCCGTTTAACTTCAGATACTGAAGGCTGTCCACTTATTTTGTGGGTTTGCCACATGAAACATTTCAGCCTGATATTCTCTCAACTATGAGTTTTTCCGGAAAACACCAGTAGACCAATTTTCCTTCCTTTTCTTTGATTATTGGCTTTTCTTTCCGGTTTTGAGTTTTCCATTTTCCATCAGCTGATTTATATGATTCTGTAGTTTCTTGGATACCCTTTTTGTAGTTTCCACTGATGCTGGGCTTTCTTTGGGTATATCTTCCTTGTACAGCTTAACGTTTCTGAGAATTATCAGTGGGACTATTACATCTACACCTTCACATTAGTTACCAGTGCTATCACATATACTGCCACCTCATATTCGTAGACAGGTCTCAGACAAGAAATCTTCAGAACAATTTCATTTCTACCCGAACTTATTTCCAATTATATCTTACCTCCCAGATACTAGAACTGCCAGATTGAAATCTAGCAAACCTTTATGGATTAATACCTTCCTTCAATCTAATGAAGGTGACAAGGAATGGAGTTCTTGTAATATCTTCAACAAAAATCTCAAAGTTGTTCTTTAGAGAAAGTTCTAGGTTTCAATCTTCCCAGGAAAATTTGCTGTATTTCAAATCAACTCAGGACTGGTCATAGCCGTTGCAATAGTAGGCTCTTCAAATGCCATTCTACTATATGAGTGTAGAAGAAGCCATTGACTTGGTGAATACTGAGAGCATATCCATAGGGAAGAGGCTGATTGGGAAAGAGTTCTCTTCACAGATGAGTCTAGATTCTGCCTCTACCATTCTGATCGACGTTCCCTTGTATACAGACGTCCACATGAAAGATATGCTCAGTGCACTCTTGCCCAATCAGCCTCTTCCCAATGGATATGCTCTCTCGCAAAATCCAAACGCGCTCTGCGATGGGCTGGGGTAAGAGCTGGGCCTCTTGCCGCGACACGAGGCCTTAAATCATATTCTCTGAGGCGATTTCTTATTGTCTGGGTGCTAATTTGCACCCCATGAGTTTGCTCAAGCTGATTTTGAAGGAGGCGAGCGGTTGCAAACCGTAGTCTCAACGAAGAAACTCTCAAGTAACGTTCTTGAATGGCAGTTGTTACCCGTGGTCTACCCTCTCCTGGTCTTCGGACATTCATACCTGTCTCCCTTAATCGCTGCTAAATTCTGGACACACTTGTATGGGAAACTCCAAACCTTTCTGCAATTCTTGTGTATGTCCACCCTTCTTCTCGCAAAACTACCGCTTGGGCACATTCCTCTTGGGTCAAATTGCGTGTTTCGCGTTGCATAGCGATCGAGTGTAGAAAATCAAACGAAAGAAAAACTATTGATCACTAGAATTGATCGAGAACAACTGATTTCAGAATGGAGCCAAAACATTCAAAATCTGATAATCTCATCTTTTTTTATTCCTGCTGGGAAAAAACATCTGTATTGAAGAAAAACGTTGAAAGTGGATAACATATGCATGCATAATTCTGATGAAAATAATTATCATTGAGAACACCTTCAGTTGTAGAATAAATTTGAGATTTCCATAATGTGCGTTAATTATTTTGCGCAGTGTACATATACAAATCGACATTTACAATTGAGAAAACAATTTTAAAAATTTCAAATATATCTTTTGGTTGGTAATAACTCTTAATCAATAAATGATTTCTTCTAATTATAAATGTCTAATGAGTCTACTTGATGAATGATATCCAATTTAAATATCAAAAAATTGACAACATTGTGTCTATTCCTTCAATCAATAAATGATTTCTTCTAATTATAAATGTCTAATGAGTCTACTTGATGAATGATATCCAATTTAAATATTAAAAAATTGACAACGTTGTGTCTATTCCTTCACAATAACATATCTTTATGATATATGATATCTTTATGATATATTTGGTTTATTTTTGTCTTCGAATATAATAATTGGAATATATCCACCAAAAAAAATTCAAAATAACTGAAACTGTACAAATTGAGTGTACGGTTAACAAATTGAATAACTAAGATAACATAAAGACAGACGTACATTTCGGAATTTTTGTATATATCTGCAAAATTATTATTTTCCTAATAACTGCACAGTTTCTGTGCAAAGGGGTCACTTTGTATTAGATTGCACAAAATTTTCTACTCGATATACCACCAGAATGCAATCACATCAGCGTAAATTGTTACTTAGTTTCGTTCAAAATTGGAATATCGAAGAGAGAGCAAGAACGTTAAATCCGTACCATGATTGCATCGAACATTCCCCGGAGCTCATTGTTTGTAACGATGTAATATGCTATTTCGAACATAATGGACCATAAAAAGAAAATCATCATCATCCGAAGCCAAGATTTACATTTCCGGTTGGCAATTTTTATTCACGAAACTTCGGGCGGCAGGCAGTTTCGAATTTTCGAACTAAATGATGGATCGAAGGGGTCTAAGCCCTTTAAATATTCGACTAAGTAAGTTGACGATCATCTGGGGAATCTGATGAATGTTCTCCTCTCAGGAATGAACTTCTGAAGGGGAATATCTTCCCGTATCAGAATGTAATGAAAACGCCGATAAAACCACTAAGATACCCGAAAAACATCACAGCTGTATCGCCGCATTCCATTAAGTCTTTTGCCCCGTAAACAGGTGAGGGGATGATTCTAAACAGCTCTTTGAGATCAATATTGAGGCAAATTTATTATACGCAAAATTTCGAAGGAAGCAGGGGACTTTCATACGCCTATTCATCCACCCAATAAAACTCAACAAACTTGTCACCCATTCGAAAACTAAATTGTTAGAACATTACTCAGTTCCAGGACAGAAAAACTTCAAATTAGAAATATAAAATGATCACATACTATTCAAAAATCACTTATGATATCAGGCATTCTTCAGATGAATTTTATCGAGAATTGTTCATTACAAAAACTTCATTATCGAAATCTTTTTTTCCTTTTACGCTGTGTTGAATTATAAATTGAATTTCGTATGCCGAATCTTTGGAAATACGTGAGGCTTAAGATGAAGTGGTTTCAGTGAAATCGTGAGCAGTGCCTTCAAAAGTGTCACAAAATATGTGAAACATATGCTACGTACTGGCAAGCTGCCAATGTCCTAAACTGCACGCAGTTGTAGGCCATACGTCAGGTGAAAAATTGACTAAACTAAGGTTAAAAAATCCGGAATTTCTTTACTCTGTTAAGGAATCTTTTTGCCTGTGGAAACAATTCTGAATTACAAACGTGAAAATCCAATTAGATAGACCCTATAAACCTACTCCCTTGAGGATTTTGATAATGAGAGACCATATATCGCATTTTGTATTAGGTGTACAACTTTGCTTCCGCCGTTTTGCAATAAATGGTTGTAGCAGTAAGTGTTTGTCAAAATAAATAGATCGCAGATGTCATGCAATAAGTTTACGTATTTGTAAACATGACGCGATTTGTGTCTGTATCATAAAGTTATTCTCGATGTCAGCTTACGAGCCAAATTCTCGTCACTTGCGGGAGGTTATAATTTTCAATATGAAGAAATCTGCGGCTGGGGCTCATTGAATTCTCAGATACCTATGGTGAGGTCACTATTAGTGAAAGAACCTGCCGAGAGTGGTTCAAGAACGGTGATTTTGTCGTCGAAGACCAGCATCTCGGTGGAAGAGAGAGAGTTTTTTGAAGATGCAGAATTGGAGGCAATAATCGTGTCAAACACAACAAAATTTGGCGTTATCATTGGGAGTGACGCAACAAGCCATTTCAAAACGTCTGAAAGCCATGCGAATGATTCAGAAACAAGGAAATTGGGTGCCGTACAAGTTGAAGCCGAGAGATTTTGGAAAGCGTTTGTTTTCTTGTAAACAGCTGCTTTCAAGGCAAAGACGAAAGGGATTTCTGCATCGCATTGAGACTGGAGACGAAAAATGGGTTCATTACGATAATCCTAAGGGCAGAAAATCATAGGGATATCCCGGCCATGCTTCCACGTCGACGGCCAAACCGAATATTCACGGTTCCAAGGTCATGTTCAGTATTTGGTGAGACCAGCTCGGCGTAATGTATTATGAGTGGTTAAAAACGACTGAAACAATCACAGGCGATCGTTATCGAACGCAATTAATGAGTTTGAGCATAGCAATGAAAGACAAGTGGCCGCAATACAACGGGAGACATGATGAAGTGATTTTACAGCATGACAATACTCGACCCCATATTGCGGAAGTGGTCAAGACATACTTGGAAACGTTGAAATGGAAAGTCTATAACTTGTTTCGATCAATGGCACACTGCATGGCTGTCAGCACTTCCGGTCTTATGAAGAAGTAAAAAATTGGATCGATTCGTGGATCGCTTCAAAAGATGACCAGTTTTTTCAACGCGGGATTCGTACGCTGCCCGGAAAATGGGAGAAAGTAGTGGCCAGCAATGGACAATACTTCGAAACATAAATGTATAATCAGTTTTTACAATAAAGCCTCGAATTCCGGAAAAACACGGCAGTAGCAAAGTTGTTCGCCTATGTATATTCCACTTAATCTAAGATCAAGACCAAACTATACAAATCACAATTGAATGATTCTCAATAAAGTTTTCACAGCTTTTCAAAACAAGGCATAAGAATTGAATTATTCCTCTACAAACGGACATATCTGGATTAAGTTAACAGAATTAAGAACAAGCACAAATATTAGTCGAGTAGACGACACACTACGCTGTTTACGCTGCTAAATTTATAGGAAGAATTTCCAAGGACTCTTAACGTTGGATTTTATCTCGAGTGGGGCAAAAACCAGGCGAATAAATCATGCCGTTAGACGCTGGAAGGGGTCATAAGAAACGCGGTCCACATCGGCGATACTAATCGGAAATTACGAAGAAAGTTCATATGAACATAAACCTCTAAATCCGTCCTAATGAAGCGACGGCCCTTCAGAAGGTCGCACTAAAACGTTTCCCATTTGTAGCCTTTAACGGCCGAGGACGCTCTAATTCTTCGCACCTTGCCACCAACTACAGCCACTCAACATTGGCGTAGACAGGGGAGCTCGATCCCTCTCCACCACTGACATTTGATCCTTGTTAACATATTAAATTAATTTCACGGCATTCAGACAATTTTTCAATTCTTGAAAAAGGACCTCCCCGAGCGGGACTCGAACCCTCAACCTCCGAATTACTAGTCCGACGCTCTTGTTGTTGAGCTATCGAGGGAGATAATTCTCCACAATGAGGAACCACTAATCCCAGTATTGAGTGTTAATATGCCTAATTAATGCCTAATTAATATGTTATTAATATAAAGACGTTAAACCATTATTTATCCTTGATTACGTAGAGCCAGCACTCGGCCTAGCAACAATATTGGCCGAATCAGCGTTTGCTCGCATTTTTTCGTCTAGGCCTAGCGGCTGTACAATATTCACACAATAGTATACTAACTGACAAAGGAACTGCAACACCCAGAAGGAAATGTTGAAATTTTAATATAAATAGTATAGCAAGGAGTAAATGTTTGAAATTTGGGGAAAAAAATGAAGGGTTTACAATTCTTTTCAATAAATTTGTTTTGTGTGCTCATAAAATATTGCTTTTTGAAGGGAAAAAATACAGTTGAAGAAAAATCTTGGCTTGATGAATAGTTTCCGAGTCTGAACCAGAAAAATCAACCATCGTTGATTGGTATGCTAAGTTTAAACGTGATCAAATGAGCACCGAAGACGGCGAACGTAGTGGACGCCCAAAAGAGGCTGTCACCAACAAAAAAATCAAAACAGTTCACAAATAATTCTGAATTACCGTAAAGTGAAGTAAATCGAGTTAGCAGACATTGTGAAGATATGATCTGAACGTGTACATCATGTCATTAGAGAATATTTGTACATGAGAAAGCTGTGTGCAAAATGGGTGCCGCGCGAGCTCACAATCGATCAAGAGCAACAACGTGATTTTGACCAGTGTTTGAAGCTGTTTGAGTGCAATTAACCTGTATTTTTGCGTCGATATGTGACAATGGATGAAACATGGATCAATCATTTCACTCCGGAGTCCAATCGACAGTCAGCTGAGTGGACTGCACACGATGAACCGAATCCAAAGCGAGGAAAAACACAACAGTCAGCTGGCAAGGTTATGGCATCAGTATTCTGGGAAGCACAAGGTAGACTATTCATTGATTACCTCCAAAAGGGCCAGACCATCAACAGCGATTTTTATATAGTGTTATTGGATCATTCAAAGGATGAAATCGTTAAAAAACGGCCTCATTTGAAGAAAAAAAAAAGGTGCTGTTTCATCAAGACAATGCGCCGTGTCATAAATCAATGAAAACAATAGCAAAATTGCATGAATTAGGCTTCGAATTGCTTCTGCATCGACCGTATTCGCCAGATCTGACTCCCAGCGACTTTTTCCTGTTCTCAGACCTCAAAAGAATGCTCGCTCGAAAGAAATTTAGCGCCAATGAAGAAGTAATCACCGAAACTGAGGCCTATTTTGAAGCGATAGACAAATCGTACTAAATAAATGGTATCGAAAAGTTGGAAGATCGCTATAATCGCTGTATCGCCCTCGAAGGCAACTATGTTGAATAATAAAATCGAATTTTGCCAAAAGAATGTGTTTTACGATGGTAGACCGGGGACTTTTCAATTGGCCTGTTACAACCCAACCTAACCTAACCTGCAAATAGACATGAAATGAAACAGAAGTAGGTAATACTTCAACACAATAAAAATTGCAAAGCATGTAACAGTCATAAATACATGCTTTAAAGTTTGAATTTTTACTCCTGAGATGTACATGAAAACACAATGTTTACACCCTGGCTACGCCAATGGCTCCAGAGAAAATTTCCGGAAGGGGGAAAGTTTGAAGATGTCCAACAGAGGTTGCGCACCCTAGAGAGATCATTCGATAATGCAGAGAAACCAAGCGAGTTCAATATTATTATGCATGATAAAAAAACTTACATGAATTTCGATGAACTAACAAGGAAGCGCAGATATTGGAAAACAGAAGTAAAAGGAAATAATGACCATAATTCCAAAATGCGGCATCTAAGTATGTCGAGAAAACGATGTATTTTGATTGCCATCCAGAATGCTATATGGAAAGCCTATTATCTATTTAATCCAACGACTTACCAGCCTCATACTAATGAGAAAACGTCTGCATTATTGTGATGCAACAAGAAATCTGATTCCCTACAAATCAACTGCCAGAAGTTTTCGCTTCCTCATACCGTAATAACACAGGTTGAAGGCCTATTTATTGAAATGAAAACACCATTATTTATTCATTTCAGAATAAAATCGAAATATGTTCGCTCATTTCAGAATGAGATACAGAAAATTGTACTAATATAAATGGGGAAATTAATATCACATTACAATTACGAAATTAAAAGCGAGATTAAAACTGAAGATGAATGACTGAAAAGAAAGGACACAATATATTGCACTGTTTAGAATTGGAGTCAAAAGTCTTTATTGAGTGTATTTTTAGAGATACTTAAAATTTTCTTGCGGTTTTGAAGTCAGTAATTTTAAAGAAATACACCTCATACAACATATTAATTTAATATTTCTCATTATAAATATGTTATACGTTTATAATATTCCATTTCCATAGATGCTTACTCATCAAAGAAGTTAGATCCTAAACTCATTCATGTTTCATCTTTGATTTTATTAATAACGTGATAATGAGCTGTATTTAAGCTTCCAATATATCAACTTTTTTACTGAGGAATCTCTAATCCTGATTTAATTAAAACGTTTCTAGTAGCAGACGTTTCCTCAAGATTTTTTGAGCTTCTAATATTTTAATCGGATTTGTGTTGAAATTGGAAGAATGGAACGTATTTGATACATGTTCCTCTAGGGCGGTATTGTTTTCCATTTTCCTTTTCAGAGGATTAAGTATATTGAGGACATCTCTTTTATGTTCGGAGACTCTGTCTTTGAGATATTATCTACCCGTCTTACCTATATACATGGATTGACAGTCATTGCATCATATTTTGTAGACCACATCGCTGAATAATTCTTTAGGAGTATAATTTTTTATCTTCGTAAAAAGTTTCAAAGCTTTGGTAGATTTAAAAGCTATATCAATATATTGTGGTGACATTTTTTTCTTTATTTCTTCTGACAAACTTTCTACAAAGGTCATGGTATAATGGATTTAGCTCTCATCAACACTCTGTTCTTTAAATTAATAATAATATTTTTTTTTGTGTAATGGTGTGCTTTCATTTAAACTTTAAAATACTAACAGGCCTATTGAAAAGTCTTCGGTCTACCATAGTAAAACACATGTTTTTGAAATGTTCCACTTTCTCGATACTATTTTTGCAGTGTCATTTGTCTCTCGCTTCAAAATAGGCCTCAGTTTCGGCGAATACTTCTTCATTGGCACTAAATTTCTTTCCAGCAAGCATTCTTTTGAGGTCTGACAACAGGAAAAAATCGCTGGGGGCCAGATCTGGCGAATATGGTGGATGCTGAAGCAATTCGAAGCCCAATTCATGCAATTTTGCAATTTTTCCATTGATTTGTGACACGGCGCATTGTCTTGATGAAACAGCACCTTTTTTTTCAAATGGGGTCGTTTTTTATCGATTTCGTACTTTTAACGATCCAATAACGCTATATAATAATCGCTGTTGATGGTTTGACCCTTTTGAAGGTAATCAATGAATATTATACCTTGCGCATCCCAGAATACTGCTGCCATAACCTTGCCAGCTGACTGTTGTGTTTTCCTCGTTTCGGATTCGGTTCATCGTATGCAGTCCACTCAGCTGACTGCCAATTGGACTCCGGAGTGAAATGATGGAGCCATGTTTCATCCATTGTCACATATCGACGCAAAAATTCAGGTTTATTGCACTCAAACAGCTCCAAACACTGCTCATAATCAAGTCAAGATTTTGCTTCAACTGTATTTTTTCCTTCAAAAAGCATTAGATATTTTATCAGCATACGAAATTCTTTTTTTCTTCAAATAAAAAGTAACTACACTCAAAACGCAATAACTCACAAACTGATGGTCGGACTGCTGTCAACTTTTGACACGTATCGTTGAAGGTTGGTACTAAGATGGATTTAATACTAGCACCGCCATCTGTGCATCAGACCGGGGACTTATCAATTGACCTAATAGTTATCTGGAAACTTGTATTTACGTAGTTGACTGATTCATGAATTTGGAATCGAATTTACTGTGTACGCGTAAAGATACGATTATTAAATTATTCTATAACGAGGAATTCGCCAACAAGACTTCAAGAGCGCATGAATGAACGAGGGCTCAAAAGATTTTACGTCAGTGCTTCCTTCATTCTTATTCAAAGCCTGAATAACCAACTATATAAGTCTGCTTAAACTTGCTACAATTACAGATGACAACCGTAAAATAAATGAACTGATGAAAATTAAGGGTGTCTCGAGCACGGAGATCTAACGATGCTATGCTGTCTTGAGCTGGCTGGCGCGTTATATCTCTGCCTACAACTTTCCAGAGTTGTGATGAACTGCACCAGCTGAGATGACCTCAAAGATTATTTGTCTTCATCTTGTATCATTCCGAGCAGGGACATTCTTTGGGTTTGCTCTGGTCAATATATCCTTGAAAATTTCAAAGAACTTTCTTGTTCATTCAGATATTAATTATGATTATACTAACTGACAAAGAAACTGCAACACCCAGAAGGAGCTGTTTAAATTTTAATTTTTTTTTGGTGAAACATTAATAGTATAGCAAGAAGTAAATGATTGAATTTGGAGAAAAACTCTTGAAGTAACAATTCTTGTTAATTAAATATTGTAGTCGTTTTTGAATTTCATGACAAACCAGCTATTCGAGGAGATCCAAAGTCGATGTTGAGTTGTTGTTAAAATGCGTAGAGCACGTGTCCGCGGAATTTATCGCCAACTGAGTGAATTTGAAAGAGGTCGAAATATTGTTCTACGGGAGGATGGGTTGTCATTTCGAGAAATAGCTAACCGTACGAACAGAAATCTAACTACTGTTATGAGATGTTGTCAAGCGTGTTTCGATAATGCCCAAATTCGAAAAAGAGTAGGCACCGGACGTCGAAGGGGCACAAATGAAGTTCAAGATCGACATCCAAGACTAATGGCCATTAGAGACCGATTTGCGACAACTCGATCTTTGGCTGATGGGTGGTTAGGAGAACAAGGCCATCCTATAACTGTCCGAAAGGTTTAGCGCCGGATAAAGTCTTTTGGACTGTAGCATTATCGACCCCATATTGTGTTACTTCTTACGGTTGAGCATCGCCGGCAACGATTACAGTGGTGCAGAGTACATCAACATTGCAATGTGGAATGGCATCAGGTCGTATTTTCTGATGAATCTCGATTGTTCTTGGGTGCACATGATGGCCGAAGAAAGGTTAGACGACTTCAGGGAGAAGGACGTGAACCTCAGTTTGATGTTGAGCGTCATGTTCACCGGATAATAGGTGTTATGGTAAGGGGTGCTGTTGCTCATGCAAGTTGGTCACCTTTAGTCTTTATTCGAGGTAACATGAGAGCGCTGCGTTACCTTCAAGAAATATTGGAGCCATATGTTCTCCCTTACCTTAACCGGCTCGGTCCAATATTTCATCAAGATAATGCCCGACCTCATGTTGCCAAAGTTAGTTCAAACGTTTTCGAAGCGACATGTGAATCTTTTGCCATGGCCGATCAGATCCCCTGATCTCTTGCCCATAGAGCATGTTTGGAACATCATCGGTAGAATGCTTGGAAATTTACCCCAGCCCCCACTGACTTTGACGGCTCTGTGACATGAAGTACAGGTAGCTTGGCATAGTATCCCTCAAGAATGAATAGACCATCTTATTGCATCAATGCCGAGACGTGTTGGTAAGAATATAGAAAATCGTGGTGGTCATACACATTATCAACAAATTAATTAAAAAAAATTGTAAACACTTCGTTTTTTTCTCCAAATTTCAGTCATTGCCTCCTTTCTATACTTTCTATGTTTTACAAAAAAAAATTGAAATTCGGACAGCTCCTTCTGGGTGTTGCAATTCCTTTGTCATTTAGTTTATCATTAACAGTCTTCATAAATGTTTGTAAGATCGAGTGGCCTTTAAAATTCTCTCTGCATGATTGTTAGCCAGTCAATTCCAACAATCTCCAACTTACGTATTACAAATATTCAGAAATGTTGATCTTACCAGGAAAAATGAGTCTGAAATAAAGAGAAGAATCCATTAGAACATACTACAAACTGGTAAGAAACAACCAAAACAGAACACGGCCCATTACTGTCAAATTTAAAGATGAAAATCACCGGAAATCGTTAGAATCAAAAGGATAATTTCCATACCGAAAATGAAAACGAATTGATTACAATCAATCAGTGCGAAATACATTATACCAGACCTATACTCCTCAACGTCGAGATGAAGTCAAATGACTCCATTTCCATCCACGGATTCTCTTTCCGAATCTGGACGAAGAAAACCCTCAGAGATAATTGCCGAAAATCAATCTGGCATATTCGAGCCCGCGAATTAAGCCTTCGAAGGGAAACGCAACTGCGAGGCAGTGTCAGAAGAAAAAAATTAACGACATTCGCCCCCCATTAATTCAAAATAAAACGTCTCATAAGTATCTCCGTGACATTGGAAATTGACTTGTAGCATGTTGTCTCCCGACATCCGCAGATTATTAATTTCCCGCTAGAAACCCGAACGGCCTTCTTAATATCAACGTCTTTAGAGGGTTTTTATTAAGGCCCTCCTTCGTGTACAATACCGCGCATCATCTCAGGACGATGACACTGATGACCGAAACCATTGCTTCTGCCAGGCCGCGTATTTCCTTTTCTCCTACAGGCTCATTCGTTCTCTTCTAGCTCAGGTTGTTCCCCTCACTAAACAATGGATTTTACTGTAAAACACAATTATTGACCATCCTAGTTTAGGAGGAATATTGTATAAAGTACTAGAAGTCTTATACCACCATTATTGAACTTTGAGCAGGATTCCCTAAAACTAATTTTCCTAAGAGAAGTATCATTAGCAATACAAACAAAAATCCTTCACAGGCTTTTACACCATTAAAACCAGAGTGTTCTTCCTGTGGCGATAAAAAGCAATTAGACATAATGTCTGTGTCTAGCCGAAATTGTCGTCACAATACTTGATATAAATGTACCAGCATTATTGTAACAATGGTCTTTCGTGGTACTTGTGCATACAACTTTCTCATTCATAGGGTTGTCAGAAAGATACAATAGAGAATATCTTTCTCCTACCCTGATTAGTGTGCAGGCACCATGATTCCATTGCGCAGGCATACAACTTAGAGAATAAGAAAAGGAAGAAGAAATTCAAGGTGTACAATGAGATTTTATGTTCGTAATCCAGGTATAAAACTGGGAAAAAAGAGTGCAGTGGAGTAAATAACGAGGTAATGACTAGTTGAGTGTTCAAGGATGTTTCCAAGTGCTGTACCACATTAAATTTCTCGACTGTCGTCCATCAGTGTTTTAATAATTCCCACGAAAACGCGATACCCCAAATTCCGCTTATAATAGAATCAGGTCCTGTGTAATCCTCTACTTTAGGCCTTTTTCTTAGCGATTTCCAGCTCTCAGATCATCTTTTTTAGTTTCTGCTCTTTAGCCCATTTTGACCATCTGTCTTTTGGCATTCTCTCGACATCTATACTTTTTCTTCAGCTATCCATCATCCACTCCTGAATGAAAGCCTCCTCCATACACTTCAACATTTGCTTATCCTAATTCAGCCAGTTTCTACCTGCCACCTGTCTCTAGTTCTCTTGGTTTCACAAGGTTTGCATTGTAATGTTGTTATTGTTCATCTCCACTTTTTGACCTTCCTTCATGTCATCCCTGTTTATGTTCTCTCCCTAATTTCTTTTTTTCTTATTTTGTTGCTCAACGATATGTTTAACATTGTTGATTTGTACTTCTAACTGTGAGAGCTATGGTCTCATTCCTTTTGGAATGGTTCCCTCAAAATCGTCTTCTCTGAGGTGTTCTCACCCCCCTCACCACATCTCACCACACTCCCAGCTCTTCTCTAATTCCTTCTGATCATTCTATTTCTGAGGGTGATTCCCTTGATGGTTCGTAAAATCTTTCATTTCATTATTTCTTGTAGTTGTTGATGTATCGGCTATAGTTTCTGAGCATAGGTGAGTATGGGTCTTACACACGTTTTTCATATTCTGGTCTGCCTTTGTGATTTCATGATTTTGTTCTCCAAACAATATCTCTCCGTTGACTCTTGATGCTTTTATCGTTTGTGTTCGTGTCTCTTCAGGTTTCTTTCACTTGACACATTCACTTCCAGGTAACCAATAAAGAGTGCAAGAGTGTAATTATTAAAATCTGAGCCAACCATGAACTACAGAAGGCCTTTCAAGTGTAGGCAACTAAAATCAATTATCTTAATTAATTAGATAGCACTCGAAGGTTCTGTAGGACCATTTTTTTTTTGGCTCTGGTGGTTTTGGTTCAACCTATCAATGTGAACGGTATTGTCAATTGTCGTGCTCGACGGAAAAACACTAAGACAATCCTTCACGTAATAGGACTATTTGTTGGGAAATATTTACAATTCCACTGAACAATTATGCAAAAATTTTCTGATCCCAGCAAAATATTGATTTTTTTTATCCCTAGCTAAATTATTGAGAACATGTGCCAATCCTGGTCAAATAACAAGGATTAAACTACAAAACCACTTCAGAAAAACTCTTACCATTGTTGAAAATAACAAAACTTTTCACAAAAACGATGGTTGTTCCAAATTATCGAAACCCTGGACTTTTCAGACTAATGTGAAAACTGTTTTGATGTCATTTTGAGGGTGTTCTCAAATTTGAGGTACAACGGAAGATGACAAATTCTTCAGACAATTTTATCGAATGTTCATTAATATCCGCAATATATTGGATAAATGTCAACCAAAACTTACTGATTCAATAATCAAAGCTTACGAGCTTTGTCTTCAATTTGGATTCTCCTAAAGAATGGTTTGAAATGTTTTTTCGAAATCGAGATAAGACAAAACTACATGAAACCAAAAATTGTAGTACTGGACCAAAGTTTCTCTTCACATTTTTTTAAACTACCAAAGTTTCAGAAAAAAATCACCCTGTAGATTCGCATTCAAAATTAGCATTTCACATGATGGAAACTTCAAATTGGAATATCTAATCGAAATTAGAGTCAAATATCTTGTGAAGACAAGGTGCTATGAAAAAAAACTTGAATAAAATCAAAATTTAACACCCTGTATCTCGAAAACAAAACGTGTTCACAGGACTCCTTTTCTTAATATCTCATTTTCATTTGTACTTCCAATTTGGTAATCGACTGTCATCTGCCGTGTATAAAAAAGGAAATACGCAGCCAGCCACCGAGCCTAGGCTTGCAAAAGGAAGGTCGAAGGGTTCTTTCGCCATTTTGCAAGCCTTCCCCTATCGCAATTAACAGGACGTTTATTCACGTCGGCTACAACTAGAAGGGAGGAGGGGGGGTATCGATCAGCGGGAACGTCCAATTTTGAATTCGAGACTTGAAATGAAGCACATTAGCACCTATAAAATAGACTCCACGCCGCTGATGGGAGGATACTTGGATCGCTGCAAGAATTTCAATGAGAAAAAATTCGTACGGATTAGGAAAACGACGATGAGAAGATCCGATATCTCGACTGCATCGAGTATTTGATTGCGATAATGAGTGAGGTGTCCTGTCAATTCAGGACTGCCAATTTGATGAAAGATCAAAGAGGACTTCTAAACCTGATGACCGAGCGAGAGAAAGAGAATTATTGTTTTAACATGTCATTCAATCAAGGCAAAATACACAGAAAGCAACACTCTTGGTCTTAGGAAAAAGGTCAACATTCTCAGGGCAAAATATTTCTGCTGGGCCTGGTCAGGAGATTGTCAATATGTGAGCAGCAGCCACATTAACACCTAGAAACTGAATTGAGTCAACCATGCCTTCTCCATCATCCATTAGACTTAGATTTAATTAAGGAGGTTTCATTTCACTGCGACCTTATTATCTATTGTGCCGCCCATCAGAGCTATTCTCTCCATAACGTGATCTACAGCTCGCCTTCTAGTTCCAGAGTTCTGATGAACTCCAATATCTGGGATGGCTTCAAGAAGGCTAATTCCTCACTTCTATAAGTTTCGTGTCCAAGGCAGGTTTTGCGTTGGCTAGCGATGGCGAGGCATTCCGTCACCAGGTGATCCGGAGTTTCTTCCTCCTCCTCACAGAATCTGCCCTCGTCGTTTTCTGTTAGACCCAGTCCCATGAGGTGTTTTCTATTGCGGCAATTCCCTGTGAGGAATCCAGTGAGGAGGTGTAGCATATTCTTACTGAGATCCAGTTACTTCTTGGATCTTGTAGAGTCAAAGTTTCGAAGAAACTTTTTGGAGTGATCCAAACAAGGAATATTCCGCCAGAGTTTTTCTCTTTCGGTTACCTCCTTTTCCTGAAACTCTTTCTTGTAGGTACATTTGTCTACACCACAGAAGAATTCCGGGCTGATGTGCTCCTCTTCTGGCAAGTGTGTTGGCCTCCTAATTCCCTCTAATTCCCTAGTGGCCAGGAACCCAGATCCATCATTGTATCCATTGTATCAGGGTCATAACCATATTATGTGTCTTAGCCTCATTCTTACTCAGACACTATGCAGTGAACCATTCAATGAGCCTCAGCCTAGCATTAGGTGACTGCTCAAGCAATGTATGTATATTGAATGCCCTGATGGCGACAGTTGTATCATCAATAAATAAGGTGGATTCCATTTCTGGCAGATAATCTGGTGAATCGTTTATGTGAACCAGGAACAAGACCGGTCCCAAAATTGATCCCTGAGCCACTCCCATGGTAATGGTAACTCTCACGAGAGAGAAATAATTTATTGTTTTTACATGCCAATCAACCAAGACAAAATACACAGAAAGTAACATACCTGGTGTTAAGGAAAATGTTAACATTCTCAGGGCAAAAGATTTCTGCTAGGCCTGCTCAGGAGATTGTCAATATGTGAGCAGCATCCACATTCAAACCGAGGAACTTAACTGAGTCAACCTTCCCATCTTCATCATCCATTGGCCTCAGGATCATAACCATATTATGTGTCTTAACCTCATTCATACTCAAACCGTTTGCAGTGAACCATTCAATGAGCCTTGCGTAAGGTGACTGCTCAAACAATGTCTGTATATTGAATGACCTCATGGCGACAGTTGTGTCATCAACAAATTAGGGCGATTCAATTTCTGGCATAGAAGCTGGTAAATCGTTAATGTATACCAGGAACAACAACGGTCCCAAAATTGATCTCTGAGCCACTCCCATGGTATTGGGTCCCGTCTTAGAGAGTGTTCCACCTGAACTGTCTTATTGGTGCCTCTCACTTAGGGATTCACGGCTTGGCTTGATTTCAAGTCAAGTAGTAGTTTATCAATCTCAAGTCAAGTGTTTATTCATCAAATACTTGAATCATATCAAGCTACCTGATTTCTAGCAGTTTCATTGTGTAGTGTCACATCAATAAAAAAATGATGAAATGAGAAGGAACCTTGCAAAAAAACTTTTATTTATTGTACTTATTGTATAAAAGAACCGAAAATTTCAACTTTTTTGGAATAGAAACAGAAATTGAATCACTTTAAATCATAACAAAATGAAGAATAATAAAAAATAAAGTTTCTTAATATTGAGAAATCTCCAGGCTTTATTTGATTTCATAATTTTTCATCCAGGATATAAGACACATGAGGCATCTTATGGATTTATCGCCAAACCTATTGCGGGTTTTTGTAACTGTAAGAGCCGTTCTAAAAACTTGTCTTTCAACAGGAGCTGAAGATGCTGGCGTTGATAAAAAATCCTTGGCCATTTTGGTCAAGTTTGGAAAGATATTTCTGAAACTACCAAAATCTACCAATAGATATCATAGAAATGTGAGAAAACTACTAATAAAGTTGCACTGGCGAATGCTTCAGTCTCTCAGCGCTCGAGGAATCCCCTTATTTAGGCTAAGCGCGCACAAGATTGCAGAAATATATACCGTGCGACATATCAAGATCAAGTTATATCAAATAGCTTGATATCAAGTCAAGCGATAAATAAAATCAAGTCAAGTCAAGCTCAAGCATGTAATTTTCACGAGCTTGATTTTAAAGTCAAGTAGTAGGTTGAAATGTCAAGCTACTTGGCTTGATGAATCCGTACTAAAACCCACCATAACTATCAGCATCTCATCGAATCAATATTTTCGGTTTCGAGAGTAATTTATCAAGAGGTACACAATCAAAGGCCTTCATAAGATCCACAAATGTGGCTAGATGGTAGTCTTTTTTCTCGTTGATCGTACTCATAGACCTAACGGCAACACTTTGGATAGTCATATATGTCAGTGAGTACATATAATGATGCATTACTAAAGTGTCTTGATAGATTAACCTTTCGCTGAACAAAATTGAATCCTATAGATTCATAAGTTGAGAAGGCCTGATTAGACTTCTTACCACATATTACGTGACTTAGTCAACAATGCCATTAAAGCCAACAAGGTAAATCCCTTCAAACCACCTCATATTACAAAACGTGAAAACTTTCCAACGTATATTCCGAGTAGAATAATATGAAGAATATTGGGTTGTCATGAAAATCTCCCATTTGGTATTTCTTCATTTACACATCCCATATCCGGCAAAGGAAGGTATACTTCATCCAAAACGAGCTTAGTATCGATCTTATCCTCATCAAACATGTTATTTTGCCAATTTTCGAGCAACGAACCCCCTAGGATGTCGATTTTTTTCATCAAACGAGTTTTTTATTCATATACCGAGAAAAAAAAAGACGGTATTTCCTCCGCCTGAAAATGAGTTTGTTGCGGAGTGGGGGTAGAAGGAATTAAAACGAGGCGGTAAAAGAGGATGAATGCAAATTAAACTCATATCAGTATAGTGCGAGCCATGTCGAGTCTTTTAGGGTTGAGTCCGTCTCTTTATATCCACTTCTGAATCCCCTCGGTGATGAGTGGGTCCCTCTCTACGGCTCTACAACAGTCTTTGCCGAGCACATTCCACAGGAGGTAACGGCATCGTTTCATCAAAAACGGAACGTTATTCGGATGGTTGTGATGAATTCGAATCGTCCCTTTCCGAAAAAGGTGTGTCTGTGTTCTGGCTTCCCATTCTATGGGATCTAGAAATCTCCAGAAAATAACGACACACACAAGGGTCCAATCGACCGGAATGGTCCAGCATATACAGGGATGAAATATACTGACAAAGAAACTGCTACACCCAGAAGCAGCTGTTTGAATTTAAAAATTTTTTTTGTTAAAACATATATAGTAAAGCAAGGAGTAAATGATTGAAATTTGGAGAAAAAACCGAAGGGTTAACAATTCTTCTTTGAAAATTTGTTGATAAAGTGTTTGTCCACCGCGATTATCTATCGTACGTCTTAAGTAGACCGACCGAACTTGCTCTTACCTCGTCTTATACTTAACTTGAACCCTCTACCGGCTGGAACTTACTGACCTCCCCTGAATATAGACTTCCCTTCTCCGATATCGGAGTTATGCCGTACCGCTTACAAGGCTCTTCGCGGATTCCTGGAAATCGAATATTCTCGAAGCACTAGAACCTGATACACAGATGTGACACATCTGGTACAACCGTCTTGTTTTCGATCTTTCTTAACTCCAGTAAATCTCCTAAGATTCACAATCGAGTAATTGACCCGACATGTCTTCGACATCTCGAAGAATTAACACTTCCTTTCTAAGTTATATACAAAATCAATTCGTTTCCTGTAAATTCATTGAAACTGTCATGCCCTCGACACTTGAAGAAACTAATAGGTCTCCAAGCATCCAGTTGACCATCTCAATTATTTACAGGGAACAATAACTGGATCCTACAGTTATGTGTTTGTCCACCGCGATTATCTATACACTCCCCAACACGTCTCGGCATTGATGCAATAAGATGGTCCTTTTATTCTTGATGGAAACTATTCCAAGCTACCTTTACTTCGAGTCTCAGAGCCGCAAAAGTCCGTGGGAGCTGGGGTAAATTTCCAATCCTCCTACCCATGATGTCCAAAACATGCTCTATGGGCGGAAGATAGTTATAGGATAGCCTTGTTCTCCTAACCACTCATCAGCCAAAGATCGAGTTGCCACAAATCGGTCTCTAATGTCTTAGACGGCGAACTTGAACTTCATTTGCGCACTTCGACGTTCGTTGCCTACTCTTCTTCGATTTCGGGCATAATCAAACCACGCTTGACAACATCTCATAACAGTAGTTGGATTTTCGTTCGTACGGTTAGCGATTTCTCGAAATGACAACCCCGCCTCCCGTAGACCAATAATTCAACCTCTTTCAAATTCACTTAGCTGGCGATAAATTCCGCGTACGCGTGCTCTAGGAATTTTAACAACTAAACATCGACTCTGGATCTCCTCGAGCAGCTGGTTTGTTGTAAAATTCAAAAAATTTGCAAAAAACGACTACAATATTCAAGTATCAAAAATTGTTCACATGAAAAAACCTTCACGGTCCAAATTCATTAATATACTCCTTTGATATTATACCTATGTTTTACCAAAAAAATTTAAAGTTTAAACAGCTCCTTCTGGATATGGCAGTTTCTTTGACAGTTAGTATATAAATCGATGTTGAAATTGCCAAAGCAAAAGCTGTTATAATATTCCTAATTATTCATATGATACCAAAGCAATAGCTGTTTTAATATTCCTAATTATTCATATGATGTGTGTTTATAGAATATGAATGGCATACTTCATTCTCGATTATGTTGAGAGATTCTTAGTTACCAACATTATCTGTTCCTAGATCGCTGGCTCATTTATCCTTGAATGAGGTGA
Organism: Harmonia axyridis; assembly: GCF_914767665.1. Classification (NCBI taxonomy): domain Eukaryota; kingdom Metazoa; phylum Arthropoda; class Insecta; order Coleoptera; family Coccinellidae; genus Harmonia; species Harmonia axyridis. The sequence goes on from NC_059508.1 coordinate 9,803,715, forward strand.
ATTCAGAGTCGACTAGAGACAATAGGTTGGCTCTCTGATGGTCTCCTCAATTAGCATGTTCTTGTGGAAAAGGGAGTTTGGGGTCTTTGAAGATGAACATTAGGTGGTAAATTGTCAAATTGATTTACGCTAATGTGCAAACTGCTGCACAATTTTCACAGTATAGAGGACGTTATTGCGAAGCAGTGTCGTATCGATAAATTGCAGATAATCATTCCTCGATTGAATGAATCTGGCACATCTCTATATGAATTTTGAACTTTCAGTTTCTTTATTAGGAGCTTTCATTCGAAAAAAAAAGAGGCAATGAGTTTAGACTGATGTATTTCTTCGTCAAACTTAAACCCTGACTGCTGAAAATTGTCTTTTGTGAAATTATTCCAATCGAATCATCAATTCATGAGGCTTCATTAATCGGGTAGCAAGTTGAAGAGCCTAATTCGGGAAGAATTGGCATTGAAATGAAGTTCCCGACGATATGAAATCACAAACAACATTTTGAAACAACGATTCAAAGGTTTCCTTCGTAATTAAATTGAAACCCCGTTCAAGCAACTTCGACAAAGTTCTCTTAAGAGGCATTTCGGCACCCATGTGGTAGACTTTTACTTCAAACTTAGCAACCCAACTTTGTACAAATCTTTTCCTTTCCATCCTTGATGGGATTCCCTCCCTTCCTGCCGTGAAACAGGTTGTATAACTGTGCTTTCGTACAGTGTCGTTCTCTTGAGGTTTACCATTAGTAAGATCCTTCGCAACACTAAGGAAGGATGATATTCTTTGGGTTCTTGAAGCCGCACTCATTTCCCCAGAATTTTATTTGCGTTTTACGACGTTTTGACAATGATGATGATATTTCCAGAAATTGAAGGTCACCTACTCAGTGTTGGTTCTGAATAATTTCACCTGATTGCTACTTCCGTTTGATCCGAATGGATTTTTTACATAATAAGGCATCATTGGAATCTGGGCTAGATTTGAACATGACTTTTTTGAGATCATTTTTAGGTTGAAGTGGTTCATTCTTGAATATAATAATTTTTTTCCAGCTTCCTATAAAAATTATAATTTCTTGAGATCCATGCTTCTTCAGTCTTCAAATATTGCAAACAGCGTGGCAACGGATATTGGTCAAAAAATGTAATGCCCGACCTCATGTTGCCAGAGTTAGTTTAAACTTTTTCGAAGCGATCCATGTGAATCTTTTGCCTTGGCTGCCCAGATCCCTCGATCTTTCGCCCATAGAGCATTTCAGGGACATTATGGGTAGAAGGGTTGAAAATTTACTTCAGCCCCACGGACTTTGCCGGCTCTGAGAGATGAAGTACAGGAGGCTTGGAATAGTATCCCTCAAGAAGAAATAGACCATCTCATTGCATCAATACCGAGAAGATATTCGCGGTGGTCAAACACATTACTTAGAATCCAGTTATTGTTCCCTGTAAATAATTGAGATGATCAACAGGATGCTTGAAGACCTATTAGTTTCTTCAAGTGTCGAAGGCATGACAGTTTCAATGAATTTACAGGGAACGAATTGCTTTTGTATATAACTTAGAAAGGAAGTGTTAATTCTTCGAGATGTCGAAGACATGTCGGGTCGATCACTCGATTGTAAATCTTAGGAGATTTACTGGGGTTAGGAAAGATCGAAAACAAGACGGTTGTACCAGATGTGTCACATATGTGTATCAGGTTCTAGTCCTTCGAGAATATTCGATTTCCAGGAATCCGCGAAGAGTCTTGTGGGCGGTACGGCATGCCTCCGATATAGGAGTTATGCTAAGGGTGTGGCCAAGTCGGAAGAAGGGAAGTCGATATTCAGGGGAGGTCAGTAAGTTCCAGCCGGTATAGGGTTCAAGTTAAGTCTAAGACAAGTTAAGAGCAAGTTCGGTCGGTCAACTCAAGACGTACGACGTAAAGACGGTTCGCGGACTAGATTGAGACTAGTCGCGAACGAGTTAAAGACGAGACGGCCGAAACTAGAATTAAAGACGAAGACGAAACATATCGAAGACGTTTTGTAATTAACACTTAAGTAAGAAGAAATTCAGTACCGTGTGTGGCTTTTTAAATATATGTAAATGATAAAAAATATTTTTTATTGCAAACCCGGAAAAAGTCACGGAGAAAAAGACGAAAGGCCAGGTAATCGAATCATACCTCTAGACGATCGATTAACCAAGCCTACATTACTAACAAATTTATTAAGAAAAATTGTAAACCCTTCGTTTTTTCCTCCAAATTTAAATTTAAACAGCTCCTTCTGGGTATTGTAGTTTCTTTGTAACTTAGTATATGTATTCATATTCATTTAGCATCTAGCTTTCAGTTCCTTCCAAGAGAAGTGGCTGGGTATCGATAAAACTCACCGAATTAATTAACAGCAATAAAATAAAATCAGTGAATCAGGGGAAAGTCATTCTTCCAACGTTAACAAAAGGGTTGCTTATTGCATTACTTCTTGGGGGTCTGACTGAAAGACATGCTCGCCTTCTCTACAGTTTGTAATTATTGTGAAGGGATGAAAGGTGTAAGGTACAAATTCAAATATCTCACCCTATACTTTTCTGCATTCATCGCTTCGAGATCAAGTCAGGAAACAGATTGACTCCTCCCTACCCTTCATCGCAATCGCCAGGAGGCTAATATTTCATCTGAAACAAATTAAGGGATGAAAGGTTTTACGTTGAGTCAAACCAAGAAGGGAAAAAAAATCATATCTGATTTATCAGATTCATCTGCACCGACGTTTGTGTTTGCCGTACATTCAGGCCTCATATTACGTGCCAGAATGTGTCGCTCTTTTGAAGTAACTTACGCGCTGCTTCTCTCGCGTCATATTCGTATATGTTCGCAAAGACCTTCCATATTAGAGACACTGCCGTATTCCACCAGACGGCCTCGGCTACCCATCACACAGAGGCATGTTCGGAAATGGATACAAAGGGATGTACTTTACGCTTAATAACTGGATGAAAATGTTTAGCGTTAACACGAATGCCGCTGGTTTCAACTACCCGCATCTATATAACGAAAGCTATAAGACATTTTTACACGTTCTGGTGGTTGAAAAACTGATTTGTGTTGGTTTTCAACACAAAAACCTACTTATTCCCATTATATTAGGTGTTGTAAAAATAAATCCAGAATTTTTCCGATAGATAGCTTTAGTTATCTCTGTCTGTTGATGTATAAATCCGAATTGGTTTCACTGTATTGCGATTTGTACTACAAAAACTGCTTTGACAGTTTTGTGATTACTTGATACAGTTTAGTTTGAGCACGCGTTGAAGAAGTAGAGGAAATACGTTATATTTTACAGTTTTTATCGTTAAAGGCGAAAGTACAAACCAGGTGACTGAGAATGTAAATAACATTTATGGTCCGGATACTGAAACAGCTGATCACGCGCAATCTTGGTTTAGTCGATTCCGTTCCGGTAATTTCGATGTCAAATATACATCACGCACTGAAAGGCCAATTGTAGAAAATCACTCTTTTGATTTCCTTACAGCTGAAGATTTCACAAAAAGCGTTTAGAACCATTTTCATAAGGCAGGTCTCAAAAAGAAGCTCGATGTATGGGTACCACAGGAGTTAACGCAAAAGACCTCATGGACCTAATTTCCATCTCCTAATCGCTGCTGAATCGCAACAAAATCGATCCAATTTTGAAGCTGTTGGTGACTGGTGATGAAAATTGAATCACTTACGACAACGTCAAGCGAAAACGGTCGTGGTCAAAACGCAGTATGTCGGCGGAAACGGTGGCCAAGCTAGGATTGACGGCCAGGAGGGTTTTGCTGTGTGTTTGATGGGATTGGCAAGGAATTATCTATCATAAGCTGCTCCCCTACTGCACAACTGTTAACTCGTAACTGTACTATCAATAATTGGACCGTCTGAGGGAAGGAATCGCCCGCTTTGGTTAATAGGAGAGGAATTGTGTTCCATCAGGACAATGCCAGACAACACACATCGATAGTTACTCGCCAGATGATCAGGGAGCTCAGTTGGGAGGTTCTTATTCATCCACCTTGAAGTGTAGTCATGACGCCAAGTTGTAGCTATGTCATTTCGTTTATTTTATAAAGGCGATTTTTAGTGATATGGTTATTTTGATGAGTTCTATCAACTTTTGAAGATACTTCATACTTGAAGTCGAAGTAACCACAGTCTTCTCGTTGGATACAAAAATATGACATGGACAATAAAATCGATGCATCTGCATTGGCAATCATCTCAATATCTGGTCATTCTATTTCTGAACTTCGTTACAACTTACATTTTGTAGCTTTTTAGATTCCACTCTACCTGTTTCAATGTGATTAAATCACGAATGACTATCAATTTTCCACTCAATGAAAAACTCCTGGAATCATACCCTCCAAATGTGAACTGCGTACCTCAAACACATCATGTATACTTATTGAAATTGTCGGTCAGATAGGTATGAGATAAAGGGAATGTTTTTTCCATTCGTTGTTGTAAGGATAAAGTATCTTTGTTGCATTTCACTGGATATCTCTAAGGATCAATTGAAGTTTCGGGTTACACCTACATCCTTTGGGAAGGAGAGTGGACTTTTATGGAGAACAACGAAATGGATATCCGTTTCAAAGTATTCATCTTATGCAAGTTTTTCACCCGAATTTTTTCTTGCTAAAATGTGTAGTTGTTCATTCAGGTCTTGAATTCAACAAATTTCGAAATTTCAAAAACTTCGGGAGGCTTTGAAAAGTTTCCCTGGCCAAATCCAAAAGTTTGTTTTCATAAGAACAATAACAATCAGACTTTTTTTCTACTCATATCGATTCTTCCGACCTTCATCATATTCATTATTCCTCAGTTGAGAGAGATCGACGAAAATAATAAACCATTGAAAATGCTTTATTATATTATATTTTCTCGATTCATATAAGAACCATTGGAAAGAAAAAAAACTTCATTCTTTCATTGTTTATTCACGGATATCATTAGAAAAACTTCGATCCAAAAATCAACTGCCTCTCCATAATGATATCTATGGCATTCTACAATCAGCATTTGTTCAGTTTTTTTAATAGCCCAGGGTGTGATTTATAAACGATAATGACATAGATATCACTTTCTGATTGTATTGATAAGAGTACATTGTATTTGGAGAGATAAACTAATTTTCCACTATGTATTTTACGAACAAAATAATGGTGGAGATAATGTTATTAAGATTTATCAAAAAATCTCATTTTTAATCTAAAACTTCATTTACAGAAGGTTGAAAAATATCAGGTTTATACAAAGAAGTAGGGTAGTTGGCTTTCAAAATGAAAATTTAAAAAAACCATTGTAGAATGAGTTTTCATCATTCAAATGTCATACATATACCAATTCGCGTTTTGTGGAGAGAAGTTATCTTGTAATTTACGTATCATACTCGTCCTCAAGTTGCTATTGCAATAAACGGTGCAGAGGTTTACGAGAAATCTAAGTCTGTTCTTCCTCGCCAACTATTCTCAAATCATGAATAAATAACTTCGGGGCAGTTTCCCAAATAACTCCGCCACAGCCTTGGGAAAATATCTGTGAAATATGAAATACCTTCCTAGTTCCCAAAATACAATTTACCGTATCGATGTTTCCCAGATTTCGCAATTCCGGAAATATGAAATATGGGATGCATTTTGAGATGGTAAAAGTTGCGCATAATTTCTAGGGGATATAAGAAATCCCTGGAATTCGAGAATATATTGAGCGGGAACACTGAATTCAGTGGAAGTTTTCAATTTTATACTTGAACTTACTTTATTAATGAATTATTTTCCTTGGATATTTTTCATTTCATTTACAAATTTTTATAAGGTCTCGAATTGTCGGAGATTCCAATTGTTCTCGAGTTCTTTTTTATCAGCAGTTTTTTTGTGTCGACAATAGAACCAATAATTATGTAATAGAGAAGAAAAAAGAATGTGAAAGAGATGAAATACTCGGTGTTCATAAATTAGAACTACAAACAAAAATGACAGATTCCTGGGATTATATCATTTAAAAAAAAATAGTCTTTTACCTGAGAAAGGGCCTGCAAACGCTTTGTTTTCGAGATTTGATATTTGATCTTTTAAAAGTTTTTTTTTTGTTTGCAGATCACACTAACCTTATAGTAGAGAAATTGTAAACTATTTCGATTTCTTCTTATTGGAATCTTCTTTTTTCTCTTTCACTCGATTTCGAGAAACCTTAGGCCAATTGAATGCACAGATCTAGTGCTAGTATTAAATCCATATGATTTTTAGTTAGTACCATTCTTCAAACGATACGTGTCAAAATTTGACAGCAGTCCGAACATTAATGGTCCGAGATATTGCGTTTTGAGTAAGTATAGCTTTTTCGTTATTTGAAAATAGATGAAACAAAAGAATTTCGTATATTGATAAAATATTGCCTCCTGAAGGGAAAAATACAGTTGAAGCAAAATCTTGGCTTGGAAAATCAATCATCATTGATTGGTATGCTAAGTTTGAACGTGATGGAATGAACACCGAAGACGGCGAACGCATTGGACGCTCGAAAGAGGTTGTCACCGACGAAAAAATCTAAAAAGATCACAAAATAATTTTGAATGACCGTAAAGTGAAGTTGATCGAGGTAGCAGACATTGTGAAGATATCATCTGAACGTGTGCATCATATCATTCACGAATATTTGTACATGAGAAAGCTGCTATGTGCAAAATAGGTGCCGCGCGAGCTCACAATTCATCAACAGCAACAACGTGTAAATGATTTTGAACAGGTTTTGAAGATGTTTAAATGCAATAAACCTGAATTTTTGCGCCGATATGTGACAATGGATGACACATGGCTCCATCATTTCACTCCGGAGTCCAATCGACAATCAGCTGAGTGGACTGCACACGATGAACCGAATCCAAAGCGAGGAAAAACACAACAGTCAGCTGGCAAGGTTATATCATCAATATTCTGGAATGCGCAAGGTATAATATTCATTGATAACCTCCAAAAAGGCCAAACTATCAACAGCGATTATTATATAGAGTTATTGGATCGTTTGAAGGATGAAATCGTTAAAAAACGGCCCTATTTGAAGAAAAAAGATGATATTTCATCAAGACAATGCGCCGTGTCACAAATCAATGAAAACAATTGCAATTTTGCATGAATTGGGCTACGAATTGTTTTTGCATCCACCGTATTCGCCAGATCTGGCCCCTAGCGACTTTTTCCTATTCTCAGACCTCAAAAGAATGCTCGCTGGAGAGAAATTTAGCGCCAATGAAGAAGTAATCGACGAAACTGAGGCCTATTTTGAAGCGAAAGACAAATCGTACTATAAAGATGGTATCGAAAAGTTGGAAGAAGGCATCTATGTTATCGAATTTTGCCAAAAAAATGTGTGGAAGACCGGGATCTTTTCACTTGGCCTGTTATACCTATTGATGTAGCCATAACATCAATAAAAGAAAGGAGGATTTACATCGAACCACCTACAACTCTTACAGTTCGCGAATTCTGTCTGTCTGTCAGGCAACCCAAAATACATCCTTCGAAGTGTCAAATTTTACTCTATGATTGTTTGCTCGGTCGGAGGACAAAGGCAAGCCTTTTCTTTCTTTTCCGTGTAAACCTTCACATGACAGTAATGAACACAACAAAAAAGAATAACCCATTTTGGTGCAGTCGTTCGAACGTAATTCTCTTACTTAATATCCATTAGATCCTCTTTTATATACATATATAGATGGTTTCACGAAGTAGGGACAAACTGAAAAACGAATCAATCATTTAGCCTCCTCAAATGAAGGATCCATGTTGCTTTAAAATCCCTTTCAATATATACGTAGGTATACCCGGAAATTGGGGATTAGGTTTGTATAAATAAATTCCTCAATGCTACCTTATGATTAGTACTGGCTGGAATATTTTGCCCTAAATAACATACCTACGACGAAGTCTCTTTCTCGTGTTGCCTCGCCCATATTTCAATCTACTTAGATACACAAATACTAAACTTGACAGGGAAGTTTGCCAAATACGCCCCTTCCAAATATGAATGTGTACCTTATGAATCGTTGGGATTCTCACATCAAAAGTTACTGGAACTAAGATGCGAAGTATTATGGTCTTCAACTACGCATAAAAGCACTGTAATAATTACTTTCCGTCATTTTGACACATAATTCCTTATTGTACGAGAATAAATTATTCATAAGGGAGGATCGGGCTTTGAAATAGCCCTTTCAAAAGATAATCACAAATATAAGAACTTAGCGGTTCAGAACGGAAACATAACGTGTCGATTAAGTTTATGAATATGTTTACTTATTCGTGTTCCCCTGCTGGTAAATAATGCCCAACAATTTCCAACGAATGGATTGATCTCATGAACATGATTACTAGAGAAATTTCTTTCCATAAAACCTATTCCAAAACGAAACCTTTTATTGAGCTTATTGAGGTTTTTCCAATGGAAGGTTTTGTTGTAATATTCAAAAAACATATATATTAACCTCCAACGAAACTGCAACACCCAGAAGGAGCTGTTTAAATTTTGAATTTTTGTTCGTAAAACATAAATAGTATAGGAAGGGGTAAACAATTTTTGTGACCTAAATATTGTAGTCGTTTTTTGCAACAAACCGGCTGTTCGAGGAGATCCAAAGTCGATGTTTAGTTGTTGTTAAAATGCCTAGAGCACGTGTACGTGGAATTCATCGCCAGCTAAGTGAATTTGAAAGAGGTCGAATTATTGGTCTACGGGAGGCGGAGTTGTCATTTCGAGAAATAGCTGACCATACGAACAGAAATCCAACTACTGTTATGAGATGTTGTCAAGCGTGGTTTGATAATGCCCAAAATCGAAGAAGAGTAGGCACTGGACGTCGAAGGGGTGCAAATGAAGTTCAAGATCGACGACTAAGGCTTATGGCCATTAGAGACCGATTTGCGACAACTCGCTCTTTGGCTAATGAGTGGTTAGGAGAACAAGGCCATTCTGTATGTCCGAACGGTTTACCGCCGGATGAGGTCTTTTGAACTGCAACATTATCGACCCTATCTTGTTTTACCTCTAACGGTTGAGCATCGCCGGCAACGATTACAGTGGAGCACAGAACGTCAACATTTGAATGTGGAATGGTATCAGGTCGTCTATTCTGATGAATCTTGATTCTCCTTGGGTTCACATGATGGCCGAAGAAGGGTTAGACGATGTCGGAGAAATACGTGAACTTCACTTTGATGTTGAGCGTCAAGTACACCGGACAGTAGGCGTTATGGTATGGGGTGCTATTGCACAAGCAAGTTGGTCACCTTTAGTCTTCACTTGAGGTAACATGACAGCGCTGCGTTACCTTAAAGAAATAGTGGAGCTATATGTTATTCATTACCTTAACCGACTCGAGAATCCAATATTTCAGCAAGATAATGCCCAACCTTATGCTGCTAGAGTTAGTTTAAACTTTTTCGGAGCGACCCATAAGGATCTTTTGCCATGGACGCCCAGATCCTCCAATCTTTGGCCCATAGAGCATGTTTAGGGCATCATGGGTACATGGCTTGGAAATTCATTCCAGCCCCCACGAACTTTGGCGGCACTGAGACATGAAGTAGAGGTAGCTTGGGATAGTATCCCTCAAGAAGAAATAGACCATCCTATTACATCAATGCCGAGACGTGTTGGAGAGTGTATAGATAATCGGGGTGGACAAACACATTATTAGCAAATTCATCAACAAAATTGTAAAACCTTCGGTTTTCTTCTCAAAATTTCAATCATTCACTCCTTACTATACTTTCTATGTTTTACTAAAAAAAAATTATAGTTTAAACAGCTCCTTCTGGGTGTTGCCGTTTCTTTGTCAGTTAGAATACATTTCAAGAGAAATCAATGGATGTGTATTTCATTGTAATAAGATAGGGGCTTTTCATTCCATGAAATTTTTATGACCTTTTCGCACATTTGGGTCTGTATGTCCTCGATAACTTCACGAATTCCATCTTGAATCGATTGTGGTGCATTTGCTTAGACCTTATCTTTCACGTGGCCCCAAAGAAATGAAGTCAGAATGTGTTTTCTCCTCTCCGAAACATAACATGGCCAGGAGACTTATCTTGCAATATTGCGATTGTTTCGTTACTTGTGTAACGTAGAGCCGTCTTGTTGAAAATATTCGTAGTCCACATCAATATAAATCTCATTCACTCAAACAGTTGCATCAGCATCATTTTCGAATAACTAAGATTCAATCAAAACACCAGCCCAAAAACCACACCAAACAGTGACACGTTATTTCAGCCAAAATTCTCGTTTCGAGGCAATCAAAAGTGTGGTCGATAGTTTCGATAGTTCTTCAAGGCAGCAGCTTTCACCGAAACAAATTAAAATAAAAATATGCTCGGATAAGCACTCAATTCTCTCACATACCTAGAAATATTAGAGAACTTGATGCAACTCATAGTTTGCTATCAACTGATTATATTTATTTAATGAATAAAAATCTACCACTTAAACTCCGCGTTGCCGGATGTGCTTTCATCTCAAACTTCAAAAAAAATGTTTGAAAGGTTCAAATAGTTTCATTAATGGAAAGAGTGAACTTTTGTCAGAAAAGTTAGCACCCAAATTTAATTACTTTCCAATTACCGCAGAGGGTATAGAACGCTCTTTCATTTCTCAAAAAGTTACACTAAGTATTTGAAACAAAACCTGATCGTTTTCATTCACGAAAGTTACAAAAAGATAAATATTTGTAAATTATCGATGTGTTGTTACTCAACTGATTGTTTAATGATTTTGAGATACCTATCGATTCATATATATTTTATATTTTTCTTCAATATCCTTATTTGTATTTTTCTTATTCAGACGTAGTATCCTTTATTATATAATAATATTATACAAATAAGATTTTTACTGCTTTTTCAAAATCAATTTTGAGGTATCCCGTTTTCGTGAGGATTACTTAAACACTGACGAACGATAGACGAGAACTTTATTATGGTACAGCACTTGAAAACATCCTTGAACACTCTACTAACTCAACTGGTCATCACCTCGTAACTTACTCCACTGAAATCTCCTTTACCCAGTTTTATACCTGGGTTACAAACATAAAATCATATTGTACACCATGAATTTCTTCTTCCTTTTCTTATTCTCTAAGTTGTATGCCTGCGCAATGGTATCTTGGTGCCTGCACATTAATTAGGGTAGGGGAAAGATATTCTCTATTGTATCTTTCTGAGAACCCTATTAATGAGAAAGTTGTATGCAAAAGTACCACGAAAGACCATTTTTACACTAATTCAGGTACATTTATTTTGAGTATCATCACGACCATTTCAGCTAGACACAGATATTATGTCTAATTACTTTCTGTCGCCACAACATATTTTGAAAATTTTCATTGAGCTTTCAATCTTTGTATTCCACATATAATTCGGTCCTCAATCAAGAAAATCTCATAATAAAAATAATTAGTTGTGTATACGAGAATTGTGAATAGATTTTTATCCACATTAAATCCTTTCAATTTTTTTCGCAGGTTTCATGGATACGAAAAAGGGACCTGCATATCTTAACTGTGGGAATTCTGACCTACACGAACGATCAAAGGTTCCAATCGCTTCACACCGATGGATCGAATGAATGGACATTGAAAGTAACTTCACCCCAGGTCAGAGACTCTGGCATCTACGAATGTCAAGTCAGCACTGAGCCGAAGATAAGTCAAGCTTTCAAGCTCAACGTTGTCGGTAAGTACGAAAGAATTAAATACTATTTAGATACGTGATTAGCCTTACGTGTTTAATTACAGAACTTAACTGAAAAGGCTGACAAAACAATTTTATTCAAAGCATTATTTTTTTCTCCGTTCTCGCAGAATATCTCAACTCTAAGATAGTGAAGATTTTGAAGTTAAATCCTACCAAATGCGTATTTTGAACATGTTTATAATTGGTATCAGTATTCAAATTATTCTTGATTCCATAAGAATATGAGTTCTTTCGCGAATATGGTATTTCTCATTCTAATATTAGGCCAATTGAGAAGACCCCGGTCTGATGCACAGATGGTGGTGTCAGTATTAAATCCATATGATTTTTAGTTAGTACCAACATTCAAACGATAAGTGTCAAAATTTGACACCTGTCCGATTATTAGTTTGTGAGATATTGCGTTGTGAGTGTAGGTACCTCTGTTATTTAAAAAAAAATGAAATAAATAATTTCGTATGGTGATAAGATATTGCTTTTTGGAGGGAAAAAATACAGTTGACGTATAAACTTGGCCTGATGAAGAGGTTCTGGGGTCTGCACCAGGAAAATCAACTATCATTGATTGGTATGCTAAGTTTAAACGTGGTAAAATGAGCACCGAAGACGGCGAACGCAGTGGACGCCCAAAAGAGGCTGTCGTCGACGAAAAAATAAAAAAAAAATAATAATTTTTAATGACCGTAAAGTGAAGTTGATCGAGATAGCAGACATTGTGAAGATATCATCTGAACGTACACATCATATCATTCACGAATATTTGTACATGAGAAAGCTGTATGCAAAATGGGTGCCACGCAAGCTCACAAGCGATCAAAAGCAACAACGTGTTAAAGATTCTGAAAAGTGTTTGAAGCTGTTTAAGTGCAATAAACCTGAAATTTTGCGTCGATATATGACAATGGAAGAAACATGGATCCATCATTTCACTCCGGAGTCCAATCGACAGTCAGTTGAGCAGACTGCAGAGGATGAACCGAATTCAAAGCGAGGAAAAACAACAGTCAGCTGGCAAGGTTATGGCATCAGTATTCTTTTATGCGAAAGGTATAATATTCATTGATCAGCTCCAAAAAGGCCAAACTATCAACAGCGATTATAATATAGCGTTATTGGAACGTTTAAAGGATGAAATCGTTAAGAAACAGCCTCATTTGAAGAAAAAAAAAGGTGCTGTTTCACCAAGACAATGCGCCGTGTCACAAATCAATGAAAACAATGGCAAAATTGCATGAATTGTGTGAGAGACAAATCGTACTATAAAGATGGTATCGAAAAGTTGGAATTTTGGCATATTTGTTGAAAAATAAAATCGAATTTTGCCAAAAAAATGTGTTTTGCTGTGGTAGACCGGGATCTTTTCAATTGGCCTGTGAGAACCTGTACGATAGGATATATCAACTGTAGAGTATCCAGGACGAGTACAATTTCTTTAAAATATCACATACTCGTGAATCGTTAAAGTATTTCGTGCAACCCTGAATCTAGCTCATTATCAGGATAAAGCATTATTACCTACCATTTAATAGTAGAATAGATCCGTTCAAAAAAATAACTAATTAATAACACCAAAACGCTTTCAAATCCATGTTGGCTTGGAGAAAAATATACGCTTGTATGCAATATTGTTGTATGTAACATGCTAGCACCATAAAGTTCCATTCAACCATAAACGGCAATAAGCGAACAGTTTAATAAATATAGCGAATGGTGTAGTAGTTATATGTTCTCAAATAATGAATAGCCAAAATATCAGCGAAGCCAACTGCTATTCATAAGGATTATTCATTGTTGAATACTGCAGAGTACACACCGACAATACACACTGAACAAACGAAAAATGTTTCGCTAATACACGATATTAACTAAGCGAATGCATTTCCAGATATTTTCTATATGTAGCAGGGGAAAATTCAGATCGATTATTCGACGATAATGGATTTTAGAGTACGAAACTTCATTTTTATGAAATATTCTATGGCGAATACAACATATTAGGCCAATTGAAAAGTCCGTGGTATGACCACACAGATGGCGGTGCTACTATTAAATCCACATGATTTTTAGTTAGTAACAACCTTCAAACGATGATTGTCAAAATTTGACAGCAGTCCGACCATTAGTTTGTGATATATTGCGTTGTGAGTGTAGGTACTTTTGTTATCTGTAAAAAGATGAAAGAAAAAATTATTTCGTGTGTTGATTAAATATTGCTTTTCGAAGGGAAAAATACAGTAGAAGCAAAATCTTGGCTTGATGAAGAGTTTCTGGGGTCTGCACTAGGAAAATCAACCATCATTGATTGGTATGCTAAGTTCAAACGTGGTGAAATGAGCATCGAAGACGGCGAACGCAGTGGACGCCCAAAAGAGGCTGTCACCGAAGAAAAAATCAAAAAAGTTCACAAAATAATTTTGAATGGATAGATCAAAAGCAACAACGTGTTAATAATTCTGAGCAGTCTTTGAAGCTGTTTAAGTACAATAAACCTGAATTTTTGCATTGATATGTGACAATGGATGAAACATGGCTCCATCATTTCACTCCGGAGTCCAATCGACAGTCAGCTGAGTGGACTGCATACGTTGAATCGAATCCAAAGCGAGGTAGAACACAACAGTCAGCTGGCAAGCTTATGGCATAAATATTCTGGGATGCGCAAGGTATAATATTAATTGATTACCTCCAAAAGGGCCAGACCATCAACAGCGATTATGATATAGCGTTTTTGGATCGTTTAAAGGATGAAATCGTTAAAAAACGGCTCCATTTGAATAAAAAAGGTGCTGTTTCATCAAGACAATGCGCCGTGTCACAAAACAATGACGAAATTGCATTACTGGGCTTCGAATTGCTTCTGCATCCACCGCCAGATCTGGCCCCCACCGACTTTTTCCTGTTCTCAGACCTCAAAAGAATGCTCGCTGTATAGAAATTTAGCGCCAATGAAGAAGTAATCGCCGAAACTGAGGCCTATTTTGAAGCGAAAGACAAATCGTACTACAAAATGATATCGAAAAGTTGGAAGATCGCTATAATCGCTGTATCGCCCTCGAAGGCAACTATGTTGATTAATGAAATCGAATTTTGCCAAAAAAAAATGTCTTTTTCTATGGTAGACCGGGGACTTTTCAATTGGCCTGTTATAGTTATCATTTCAGAGTTCAGTAAAGGGTACGGCTTCATCGAACATCAACCACAGCTTGAAAACGCCTTTGCATATTTTCGATCAGATTGTTAAAACAGCCTTGGGCAATTTCTCTCAAGAGTTTCAGTAAAAACTGCAGCTCTTGAAGTGTATGTGAAGCTAGTTGATAAGAATTCAGAGCTTTTTGTAGCTGATCCCGTGTTCAATTGGATTGAGGTCTGTTAAACTAGGGAGCAGGATTACCATGGATTTCCAGAGCTTCATTCTCGCAAGATAGGGTGGCGCATAATAGTCCAAAAATTAGAAACTTGGCCGAATAACAGCATGAAACATAGGAATTATCAATGTCTATTTCCGCATTCATGGTAGCATCAAGCACCAACAATCTGTATTCAAAGTTAATAAGTTTTCAGCGAATAACGAGAGTTGTAATATTCCATGGAAAATGCCGGGACATCCAATTTCTCAGTTTGACCGGGCAATAATAGGACCCCTACATCGAAAAGCTTTGTCGAACCACCAGATTGCGCAACGTTTGAATATTCCATGGACTTCACTAAGACGAATAGTGGCTTTTTCCCTGGAAACCGCCAGCGTTGCCCGGAGACCGGTGCATGGTCAACCCAGTGTAACATCTGCAAGGGAAGACCATTATATGGCAAATTTTACTCAAAGGAATCGAACGGTATCTGTAACAGCCCTTCGAAGTCATTTTTTGAGGACCTATAGACGGGTAGTCTCAACCAGTACCATAAGGAGGTTGCATTTCTCGAATTTAAGGGCAAGAAGACCTCAAAGAGTACCTCGGCTATCATCTGGACATAGAGCTACCCGTTGGCAATGGGCAGAACACCACCAAGACTGGCTTTCACCACAATGGCGCAACGTACAAAGTGATAGTCGACGAGAAAGGGATTGGAGAAGTCCAGGCAGACCAAAGCGACTCAATTTCGCCCGGGAAGTTGTGTCCTTTCAAGGTGGATCAATAATGTGCTGCAGAGGTATAATTTTGGGCAGCTGTACCCCTTTCATTATCGTTGAACGAAGAATTACTGGTGCCTTCTACGTAAGAAATATCATTGACCAATCATTGTTCCTCTGCATAACGAATTTGGAAATAATTTCATTCATTAAGATGATAACGCCTCACCGCACTTCATACGAAGGGTTCAAAACATTCTTCAAAAGAGCAATATCCAGAGAATGATGGCCAGCAAACTCACCAGACATGAATCCAATTGAGCACCTATGGGTTTACTCAGGGACAGCAATATCCAATCGCCAAAACCAACCTTCAACTTTTCAGGAATTGAGTTCGGCCCTTCAGGAAGAATGGAACGATATGCCTGAAAATTTCATTAATTACTTGATTCGTGGGATGCCTAGGCGTATTGGACAGTTGATTGAAAGAAGAGGTGATAATACGGACTATTGAATTTGGATTCAGTTGTGGATTAACTATAATTAATCAAAAACTAATAATCGATAAATTTAGATTTTTCCTCATTTTTTTTATTTTGTTTCATCCTGCATAAAACCAAGAGTAACAAAGTTTTCTATCAAATATTTTTCAGTTGAGACAATATTCATCTCATTTCCAGAATATAGATTGCTTATTTCTTGAGAAACCTAGGTTGGCATGATTTCGATGATGTGTGTAGGACCCCCAATTCTTCAGCTTGAAGCAAAGAGTAACAAACAAAGATTTTCTATCAAATATATTGCAGTTGAATTAGAGGAAAATATTCTTCTCATTTCTAAATATAGATTGTTTATTTCTTGAGAACCCTAGGAGGGCCAAGACTTTCGACGATGTGTGTAGTGTGTTATGTTTTGTAACGGACTTGTTAACTCCTGCAAATCCAACATTGTATATCGTATGTTACGTAAATGATTTGTTGAATCTGTTTATATAAATATTCTGATAAAGCACTAAATGCACATGAATACACTCATAGTCATCTATAAATTTCAACTCAAGATTGAATCTGAATAAGAAAAAGTCATATTGAAAAACTATTATCAAATATTAAAAGACAATGATTTTAACGTCACTAATGCTGTCTACACTTTTCTGGGCAGAAAAGAAGTCTCAAAAAACATCCAGTATTGAAATAACATGAAATGGCTCGTCCTTTAGGAATGCAAGTCAGGTTTACAGAATGAGGGTTTCCTTACTCGAACTCAAACATCCAGACAAGAGACACAAATGAAAACAGGGGGGTGGGGAGAATTCGAAGGAGATCCAACGTAGTGTATAAGCCAATATTTAGAATCGAAACTTACGATCGGTCCTATAAAACGGGAGCAATAAAGTCTCCGGTAAAAAATGCAATTGTCCGACATCAAATTCCGATAGTGAATAACGGAAATCTTTCGGAGACACCCTTTATATTTTAATTCGCTCCGAAGTGAGGTCTTTAGCAGTTCCACTAATGCAGTTTATCTTTCCGCCTCATAAACTAGTCTAACGGAATCTACTCCCTTCCGTTGAGTGTGTAATAACAAATTCAGCAGGAGATATGAAAGTACATAAAATAAAAAGGGTTTGGTCCGTTTTTAATTTCGAACAGAGCGGGAAATGCGGCAAGAGTTAAAGTCCGGACTCGTTTATCGAAAACGAACGTTCAAAGGTCGGCAGGTTCCGTTTCAATATCTTGATAATGTTTGATTTATCAAATGAAGAGCCAGAGGACGAAGATGGAAAATCGAGTTCTTTCTCATAGCGACGATTTCCTCGGAAAATGATGCTTAAATATTTCATGCTGCTCGTAAACGGTTTTCACGAAACGTTTCTTCGTCTCGGCTCAACAATCAGGATAACTTATACTCGGAGATATCAGAAGTGTTAGATGAAGAAGATTATTCCTCAAACTTAATTTTTTGCCATTATTACATAAGCGTACAATTTTGCTTTCGCCGAAACTCGAGGCTTTATTGTAAGAAACTGGTTATACATTTATGATTCAAAGTATTGTCCATCACTGGCCACTACTTTCTCCCACTTTTCATGCAGCGTACGAATCCCGCGTTGAAGAAAGTGGTCATCGATTCAATTTTTTACTTCTTCATAAAACCGGAAGTGCTGGTCAGCCAGGCCGTGTGCCATTGATCGAAATAAGTGATAGTCCGAGGGAGCAACGTCTGGAGCATATGGCGGGTGGAATAGGACTTCCCATTTCAACTAGTCTAACGGAATCTACTGCCTTCCGTTGAGTGTGTAATAACAAATTCAGCAGGAGATATGAAAGTACATAAAATAAAAAGGGTTTGGGTCCGTTTTTAATTTCGAACAGAGCGGGAAATGCGGCAAGAGTTAAAGTCCGGACTCGTTTATCGAAAACGAACGTTCAAAGGTCGACAGGTTCCGTTTCAATATCTTGATAATGTTTGATTTATCAAATGAAGAGCCAGAGGACGAAGATGGAAAATCGAGTTCTTTCTCATAGCGACGATTTCCTCGGAAAATGATGCTTAAATATTTCATGCTGCTCGTAAACGGTTTTCTCGAAACGTTTCTTCGTCTCGGCTCAACAATCAGGATAACTTATACTCGGAGATATCAGAAGTGTTAGATCAAGAAGATTATTCCTCAAACTTAATTTTTTGTCATTATAACATAAGCGTACAATTTTGCTTTCGCCGAAATTCGAGGCTTTATTGTAAAAAACTGGTTATACATTTATGATTCAAAGTATTGTCCATCACTGGCCACTACTTTCTCCCATCTTTCGGGCAGCGTACGAATCCCGCGTTGAAAAAACTGGTCATCTTAAAAAGCGATCCACGAATCGATCCAATTTTTTACTTCTTCATAAGACCGGAAGTGCTGGTCAGCCAGGCCATGTGCCTTTGATCGAAATAAGTGATAGTCCGAGGGAGCAACGTCTGGAGAATATGGCGGGTAGAATAGGACTTCCAATTTAAACGTTACCAAGTAGGTCTGAACCACTTTGGCAACATGGGGTCGATCATTGTCGTGCCGTAAAATCACTTTTTCGTGTCTCTCGTTGTATTGCGGCCGTTTATATTTCAATGCTCGGCTCAAACGCTCTGATTGCGTTCGATAACAATAGCGTGTGATTGCTCCAGTCGGTTTTAACAACTCATAATACACTTCGCCGAGCTGGTCCCAACAAATACTGAGCATGATCTTGGAACCGTGAATATTCGGATCGGCCGTGGAAGTGGAAGCATGGCCGGGATATCCTCATGATTTCTGCGCTTGCGATTATCGTAATGATCCCATTCTTCGTCTTCAGTCACAATGCGATGCAGAAATCTCTTCCGTATTTGACTTGCAAGCAACTGTTAACAAGCAAAGAAACGTCGTTCAACATCTCTCGGCCTCAACTCGTACCGCACCCAATTTCCTTGTTTCTGAATCATTCCCATGACTTACAGGCGTTTTGAATGGCTTGTTGCGTCACTCCCAATGATCCTGCCAATTCTTGTTGTGTTTGACACTCGTCTTGATCAAAAAATGCCTCCAATTCTGCATCTTCGAAAACCTTCTCTCTTCCACCGCCATGCTGGTCTTCGACGTCAAAATCATCGTTCTTAGAACGTTGAAACCACTCTCGGCACGTTCTTTCACTAATAGCGGCCTCACCATATGTATTTGAGAGCATTCGAAGAGCCTCAGCCGCAGATTTCTTCATATCAAAGCAGAAAATTAAAACCTCCCGCAAATGACGAGAATTCAGCTCGAAAGCTGATATGTTTAATCGAGAATGACTTTATGATGCAGACACAAATCGACTGATATTTCGATTGCGTTATGTTAACAAATACCTAAGCCTATTGTATGACATCTACGATCTTTTTATTTCGACTTACGACTTACGACGATTTACCGCTACAGCAATCTATTGAAAAACGGTGGAAGCAAAGTTGTACACCAATAATACGGCCATTAAAATTTTAATCTCCCAGTAGGAGTAGCCTATTGGCTACCCACACCATTTAATGGAGGATTAAAGTTTAATGTGGCATTAAATTTCAATTAACGTTTTTGCAACTGGGTGTCAACCTTGCTTGAAAAATTTTGTTCGAGAGATATCGTCTATTATTAGGCTGCCGAATGAACAGAATTGATTTCAATCTCGAATAATGTATGAGCCTAACCAAATCGTTCTAGACCATTCTCAGATCAAAATCAAAAAATTACAGATATTTGGGCAAATATACTCCGAAAATCAGTGTGGAGTTATAATTTAAGACTCAGAAATCTCTGAAGGGCGAAACGTTAAATAGAAAACATACTTTGAAGTTGAATAGTCCCTAAAAAAAATAATGATAACGTGTAGAAACAATCTCATCACTTCAGTACTACTGATGAAAATGACGAACCGTAAAAAATTGCATAAATGCAATTCGGAACAGCATTCGTAACACGCTGTAAAACTCAATTCAGAAAGCTTTAGGTACGGCAAGTTCAAATCAGTTACACTTGCAATGTGGTGGCATTTCAAACTTCAACGTTTGAAATATTTCATACAACGAAGAAGGCTACGAATCATAATCATAATGGAACAGAGATACCGAGGTTTGTTCTCAAGTACCTAGAAGTGGCAATCGTATTAGAAAAGTTTTTGCTACTTCTCGAATGAAAGCGGGCTTCGAAAAGCTATCAAACCATGATACCAAACATTAATTCAGCCAAAATTACCTCCATTTCAACTTCAATTTATCACCCCTTGACGTCCAATTATGAGAACAAACGGAATTAGAATTGAGTAGTCTGGTCTCAAGAACACAAACTACGAAACATAATTCCTCAAAACTTGTTAATAGCAAGGAGGATCGGTATTTTCTACTACCTTCTGAAAAAATCAACTAGCGATTCGATCAATTTTGATCCGATTATATCCATTTGCATGTTCAGTCAATTCTGAGCAGTTGCTTATTAGGTGTAGTAAAAAAAAAATATTTTTCCATTAGATGGCTTTAGTTATCTGCATCTCTCGTTTTATAAGTCCGATCAGGTTTCACTAGATGAGATTTCGTACTACAAAAACATCTTTGACAGTTTTGTGATTAGTTGACTCAGTTTAGTTTGAGCGCACCTTTAAGGTGGACAGTACCAAAGAGAAAATAAGGCGAAAATGCAAGCCAGGCGTAGAGAATATGCCTTCAATTCAGCTTACAATACCGATTACATTTTCAAAATTAAATATTGAAAAACCTATTAACGAAATCAACTGTTTTTCATGACTTAATTGATATTGAATAACTTATGATCACCTGTGTTAAGGTTTATTGGTTTGGGTCAATTACGCAACTATCTGCCGTGTATACATATTTCACAAAGCTGGAAAGCGAAAAAGTCATGAAAACAAGATGAAGTTATTTTCCTAGACTTAGAACTTTTTTTTAGCAGACCTTTTTTCGATTTTGAGATGTAAGAAGTGGGAGAACCTTTATAATGTAAATATGTTATAATTCAGATTTATTCTCAAAATATGAATTTGAAATTCGGAATTGTTTCCAATGGATCATAAATAAGTAGGATAGAAGAATTTTATCTGCATTTTCTATCAACATCTATTAGGCCAATTGAAAAGTCCCCGGTCTGATGCACAGATGGCTGTGCAAGTATTAAATCCATATGATTTTCAGTTAGTAATAATCTTCGAACGATACGTGTCAAAATTTGACAGCAGTCCGGCCATTAGGTTGTGAGATATTGCGTTGTAAGTGTACCTGCTTTTATTATTTGAAAAAAGATGGAAAGAAGAGAATATCGTGTGCTGATAAAATATTGCTTTTTGAAGGGAAAAAATACAGTTGCGATAGCCGAAATTGTGATGATATCATCTGAACGTGTACATCATATCATTCTCGAATATTTGTACATGGCAAAGCTTTGTTCAAAATGGGTACCACGCGATCTCACAAGCAATCAAAATCAACAACGTGTTATTGATTCGAAGCAGTGTTTAAAGTGCAATAAACCTGAATTTTTGCGTCGATATATTACAATGGATGAAACATGGCTTCATCATTTCACTCCGGAGTCCAATCGACAGTCAGCTGAGTGGACTGCAAACAAAGAACCGAATCCAAAGCGAGGAAAAATACAACAGTCAGCTGACAATGTTATGGCATCAGTATTCTAGGATGCGCAAGGTATAATATTCATTGATTACCTCCAAAAGAGCCAGACCATCAACAGCGGTTATTAAATAGCGTTATTGGATCGTTTAAAAGATGGAATCGTTAGAAAACAGCCCCAATGAAAAAAGGGGGCTGTTTCATCAAGACAATGCGCTGTGTCACAAATCAATGAAAACAATGGCAAAATTGCATGAATAGGGCTTCGAATTGCTTCTGCATCCATCGTATTTGCCAGATCTAGCCCCCAGCGACTTTTTTCTGTCCTCAGACCTCAAAAGAGTGCGTGCTGGAAAGAAATTTAGCGCCGATGAAGAAGTAATCGCCGAAACTGAGGCCTATTTTGAAGCGAAAGACAAATCGTACTACAAAAATGGTATCGAAAAGTTGTAAGATCGCTATAATCGCTGTATTGCCCTCGAAGGCAACTATGTTGAATAATAAAATCGAATTTTGCCAGAAAAATGTGTATAGTAGAAGTAGACTAGGGACTTTTCAATTGGCCTCTTAGTAGAAAAGCTTTACATCCAAAAAAATTATAATAATACGAAGTTGAGCAAGCCCCCAAAATCCTCTGACTTCACGTCTATTCTTCTGTCATTAATATCTATGAAATCTGCAGTTGATGATGCCAAAATTTTATAATTAAAAAAGTTATTGTAACCGACCAACGAAATTGACTACTGAATTCTAATTTAATGTTAGTGTATTTTTAAACGATTTGAGATATTCTGCTTTATAGGGGGAAAAAAGTAAAAATTTTCCAACCCTTATGAGTAGAAAGTAACTCATTTTCCGTTTTCTAATTATCATCCATTTCTTTTTGAATTTCCAGTGTCCAAGGCGAAGATAATGGGAAATCCAGAGCTATACATCAAAAGCGGTAGCGACATAAACTTAACTTGCATAGTTCTCCAGACTCCAGATCCACCAAGTTTCATTTACTGGTACAGAGGGGGGAATGTAATCAACTATTCTCAAAGAGGCGGCATTAACGTTGTCACAGAAAAACAGACCCGTACTAGCCGTTTGCTAATCTCGAAGGCACTTCCCCAAGACAGTGGTAATTACACATGTTCACCTTCAAGCAGCGATGCCGCTAGTGTTCTCGTTCATGTTCTACATGGCGAACAACCGGCAGCTATGCAACACGGAAACAGCAGCAGCACTGCAACCTTCTGGACGTTCAACTTCATGCTGTTTCTGCTGCTTCAAATAACCATCCTCGAGAGGTGAACGAACTTCGAATAAGTCTGATGTGATCAATCTTCTTCAAACGTTTTATTTGTGTAAAATCTACTAGGGACGTTTTTGTATGTTGGCTAAGATCCTATACAAGGTGTTTCGAAGACCATTATCCTATATGCCTTTTTAGTCAAAAAAAAAATTGATATCTGTGATTGGTAACTTTTCAAAATTATAAAACTCCCAAAAAATGATAAAAATTCAGATTGAGTAGATGACAATATTCTTGAAGCACCTTATATAACTCAGTCTTTGGATGCGTAAAAAAAACGGTAGGACATATCATCAAACCAAAAGGAAAGGTAATGAAATTACCCCTGCTTTAAACTCTATAAACAACTATATCCCGTGTGAATTTTCTATCTCGATAAGTTCTATTATTTATGCATTTCAGAATCCAGCTCATAAATCTTTCAACTAAGTACGACGAAAGCTCAGGTGGCTTTCCAAGGAGCCAATTTTAATTTTTCATACTGTTCAATGTTCCCTTCAAACTTATAACTCAAACTCCGGAAATACTCAACAGGCTTTGGTGAATACTTAATTCGAAAGATAATATTTCGCAACCCTTCTCATTCCTTCATCCACCTCTAACAAATAGATTTATTTGTTGATTTAGTGTCGGATAATAATATTATGCTTGTAACTAACATGATGAAATAGAAGACAGAGATAATAAGGCTGCTCTTTAATTTCACTGCATTATCTATGGATCTGCAAAGAAGATAAAATTGAAGTTGGAGCAAATTAACAGTGGCATATTTTCTCTAGAGATCAGTGTTAGAGTTTTAACCCATAATAAGCATCGATCTTGAATTTAAGCACGAATTTGTCAGACGTCAAAGCTCTATAGAGCACGAGCGCAAATATGTATTGAGAATCATTTACAGCTAGCAAGGAAAGAAACAAATTCATCCTGATTGTGAAATCGGAAACGCAAAAATTTGTACCATATATTCGTCATCTGATATACAAAATTGAAATTACCAAAATTTCGAAAATTAAATATGGTGTTAACTTTTGCATTGTGAATCAATTGACACCATGCCGAATAGAAACATTCCTAGAATGATTTTCAAGACTATTTCTAAGTTAATAAATATATTTCCTGTTGAAATTGGGTATTTATGGAATCGAATATTACCTAATTCTTTAACAGATTAAAATGAATGTGTAGAAGTAGATATAAATGTTGATTGATAAAAATTTGTTCTTGATTTATGGATATATTTTTATAAGCAGTATCAGAGTTCAGTGATTGGTGAATAACGAACAGGTTTAAATGATAAGAAAAAAGAGAAAAACTTTTTAGCAGGTCGTGTTCGAAAGAATTTACTGATCAGATTCTGTAAGAAACTTATAGAGATAAAACATAAATGTAATTAAATGTTTAATTGTTGCTTTGTAACACTGTCCCTGATCCTGATGCAGATTGTTATCTCATCTTCACATATGTTCAAAATTCCTGTAATGAATGTTGAAAATTTTCAATATTGTACTCAAGAAATGAACATCGATTTTATCGAAATTTAAAGGATCTCTTCTTGATGTTCTAATAAGAATCATATACTTACAATTTACTTACTGTAAACCATATTCAAGAATATGATGAATGTATTGTTTGATCAAAAAAAAAAATAAATGTAATGTGTACATACTTTAGATAGATTCAACATACTTAACATATACCTATGGTTAGAAAGTATTATGTGTAAATATTAGCAATAAAATTTAGACTCTATTATTGAGCTTGAAAGCCGTGAAGTACAGCTTTTTAGATTTTTTGTTTTGTAATTAACTTGTAATAAATGACCAAATAAACATTTATACATCCAATATTATAATAATTTCCCAAAACAGCCTCCTTTATGAATATAATGCATACATTATTCACATGAACATCTCAGATGACGCGCAATCAAATAATACTTTTTCAGGAGATATTGACGCTAAAACTGATACACTCATCAAGCTTATCGGCGTTTTCTTTGGTGAACTTTGACGACTTTTATTGCGCATTTGAAGAATTATTTTTATTTCGAATTCATCAGATCAAAATATTGGAGAAACAGTTCCATTTCACCATTTCCATCCCATCATTCAGATATAAGAAATGTTTTTATTTCATACCACAATTTTTTGTATTTGTTGTCTGCACAACAAAGCACAACCAAAAAACTTATCACGAAATACTTTCTTGTGTTAGAAGATTGATTGAATGCATTTCAGGACTACAATTGGTCAAAAACCG
This sequence comes from Harmonia axyridis, assembly GCF_914767665.1. Classification (NCBI taxonomy): domain Eukaryota; kingdom Metazoa; phylum Arthropoda; class Insecta; order Coleoptera; family Coccinellidae; genus Harmonia; species Harmonia axyridis. The sequence goes on from NC_059508.1 coordinate 9,829,252, forward strand.
GAGTCATTCAACCTCTAGATAAATAATATACATAGATGACACTTATGAAGAGAACATTTATCTATAATCTATCTTGTATATCTGGTACTTGAATGTCTAAAAATTCGTAGGAATTTATCACTCTTAATGAATAGGTAACTATATACTTATAATTGAGTAAGTACCTATTCGTACTAAAAAATGTGCTAAGCAAAAAGAAGGATGCGAATTCAGCAGTTTGTGGTCTAAAAAAAATGTTCCCAATAGATGTCTACCAAACTCATCACAAAAAGCATTCTTGTACTAGAATATATTGATTGGATGCATTTCAGGAGTAAATTATAAAATATAATGGATGAAATAATAATATATAAATAATAATACAAGAATAAACAATGCTAAATTTTACAAAAGAAATGTGATCTCCATAAGAGTTTTCTATGTATATTATTTATCTAGAAAATTTTTATTTAAAAATTATTTGCTCTTTAGAGGCAAAAAATGTTTTTGGTCATAACAATTTTTTAATTTAATATCGTGATGAAATCTGCATGTTGACTACTTAAAGTATTTGAGCAAGCCGAATACACATCAGTTTCGTTTCAACATATTTCGGGTTTTGTAGTGAAGTTTTAAGGGGAGTTGATTAGAGAATATTTCTTTCGATGAGCCTCAATCATCAATTTGAATAAGTGCATGCAGTCGGAAACAGAAGAGATAAAACTATCATAATATAACCTTGGATAGTTTTTCGCCAAAAAAAGATTTTGATTCAGATCGACTTCAAAATTTGATATCAAGAAGAATTTTTAACGCTGAATTTCCATTTGTAATCAGTTCATCCATAGAATTCCTCAAAACTGAGTTAATTGGAGTTTTGTGGGAGGGATTTTTTCAAGAGGGTTTGGTCTTCTCTCTGATGGCCAAAATTTGTGGATTGTAAACTGGGCAAGCATAGATTTACTTACATGTCCCAAAATTGCGACATTCCTTTGAATAAATTTCAACAAATTTTTTTTTGATGAATTATGGTTCATAAATGTTGTCGGATCATCTTCAAAATTTGAGATCTTGAAGAATTTTCCATGCTGAACACTAACCCGCAATCAGTTTTTTTAACATAGTTCAAAACTGAAATATTCCCAATTTCGCAAGAAAATTATTATTTAACCCCTCAAATAACGCAGAAAACATGTTTCTGGCTTAATATAGAACTAGAAACAATCGAATTATGTCAGTTTTTCCTGACAAAAATCAAAAATTTGAATCAGTGAGCAATTTGACTATACCTAAGCCATCTACCTCCATTTTACTGAACTAATTATTCCCGCGTTTTTACTCATCACAAATTTTGAATTCCCTAAAGCTCAGTTACACTTGAAGCTACATTATATCGAATATAAATTTAATTATCTATAATATTATTGATATACTGAATTATCTGAATCTCTGGAATAGAAATTAAAAAATATTTTCTTTCAGGTAGCACTCAATAAAATTCAACTTTTTCTGAAAGAAATTTTAGATTACATGAAAATCTGTACCATACAATTCTTAAATGTGATTCATTCAACTATTTCAATACTTTTCTCATCCGAATAACTCAATATTTTTCTGTAAAAAAAAATTAAAAGCGCGTTATTCCCATAGCCATTTAGGTATGTCAATAATCAACTAATGCGAAAAACTCGATATTTTTCCAAAAAAAAATTAAAAACGCGCTATTCCCTTAGTAAATTCGCATTTTCAACCTTTCTACTTCCGTCCTTCACAACACCTCTCTCTCTTCAATAGTCCGCAGAGCGAAGTGAGTAGAAGCCACGTGAGGGCCTGTCCATGTTATTATAGGTTTATGGCTTAGAATATGGATATTATTAATGTTCTAAGGTTTATGGTTTCAATTTAAAAATGTAATTCAGTAAGAAATTAGCTTGCTAGTCATCTATACACAATTTACTGAACTTGACTTTGTGACAGTCAACCACATATAGAATCTTGTAACGTAGACTTCAGTAAAAAACTTGGTTAAAACTACTATTCTTAGATGTCACCCTGTAGGCGAATCTAAGAAAAACCTTGTGGATGCGCTTTATTTAAGCGCATCCACCAGAGAGGCGTATGCTCAATTTGGTTTCGATTGGAGAATATTTTTACAGATGATCCTTACTCCCTATGGCCTAAAGAAAGTAAATTATCAATTTGAATAAATATATGTATCCAAAACTAATACAGACGTGATAGAATATTAATTATGTCTGTTTTACTGAAAAATTCAATTCAGTAGAAAATCTTTCAAACACCTTATTGTACCTATGCTCCGCTACTGATTTTGTAGCGTCACCTTGTGTGCAATTAGTGATCCAACAGAATATAGGACACTATTTTTTTTTCTTGAAGTGCATTTGATGTTTTAAAACTGAGGCCATTTTGGCAAGTAATATCTGACTTTCGATTTGTGAACATACTGTCGGATGTCAAATGCTGTTTGTTCTCTGTAGGATTTCCTTTCTCAGTCTTCTTGAATTTCCAGTGACACTTATATGGTCGAAAGAAAAGACGCTGCTCTGCAGCAGTCTGGTCATATTCACTAGAATTACTGAATAGTTTAATTTGTTCCTTAGTTCGATACTCAATATTTCGGTAAGGATTAAACTAATATCAGTGTTGAAGATCCATGTTACTGTCAACATACATTCGTGTTTTTGGTTAGGACTACAGCTATTAATTGAAAGTGTTGTTATATTTTACAGTTAATGAACGTACGTATTCATTTGAACTTGCAGATTCAATAGTCGTCCACTATGGCTCGAGGTCAGCAAAAACTACAATCTCAGCAAAAAGCCGCTGAAAAAGCAGCAAAGTCCAAAAAACAACAGGGTCATAGTGCTAATGAACAGAAAAAAGCAGCTCAAAAGGCATTGGTTCATGTCTGTGCTGTTTGCAAGGTAATTTTTAATTCATTTCACCCCCTATCTCATACATGTTTTTCCAATATTTTCCATTTATCACGTTCATTTGAATAAAATCTACTTGCAGCATTGATAGCTTCTTGATTTCATATCCTGAAAGATAATTTTGTATTATATTCAATAAAAATTCAATACTGAATTGATTATAATGCTATTTTTGTAGTTTCTTTCATAAATAGAGTTGGAGAAATTATCAACACCACATAATTCCTAAGATAACACATCTTTTCTATACTAATACAATTAGCACAATTGTCTGAAAAAAATTATCAATCAACCTGAAGGAAATGTGAAATATAGCCAGTAAAAGGCACATACACAACATTAATATCATTATACTACATGTGGAATATTGAAAGAAAATTGTTTACTTCACAAGATTTATTGTTATATTGCAACAATTAATGTGTGTTTCTTTATTTTCAGGCACAAATGCCTGATCCAAAAACCTATAAGCAGCATTTTGAGAACAAACATCCGAAGAATGATATGCCTCCAGAGCTGAAAGACATATGATCATCTTAGTGTATCCAACCTTTCTGATATGGTTGGATATGTCATAATGTTATTTCTTGTTGCGTTTATCATTTTCACTGTTTATACTGAAAATGGATGTACACTTAATTGTTTAGATTAGTGATGTATATCTATGATTTATCTTTGGGATAAGATTGCTCATTCTCAAAGAAAATAAATGGCAAGTTCTTTTATTGTTCGAATTATTATTACATTTTTGGACAGAGGATGGAAATATCATTTTTTTACCATATGTAACTATAACTTTGAAAATAAAGCTGCATTCCACCAAAAACCTATTCATTATGCAAATACCCCTAAGAAGTAATTTTTTGAAACAGTTAATCCAATGAATCAATCCAATTCAAAAAACATCCACATAATACTACCTGATGTATTGTTTGTGTGCTTATCACAAAAAATTGAATTCAATATTGACAACATGTATATTTGATTAAACAATGCACATACATTTGGTAGCAATAAATATCTGTACAACATTGAAATTAAAGCAATTGAAAATTTGAACAGCAAAAAAAAAGACCAGCTCAAATATTTAAACACGCGCATACTTTAAAAAAAATTATTTTGGTTCACTAAAGTCAATTATTTTATCAACAAGATTTATATGATTTGAAAATAAAAAATACATTTTTCGACTTGATTTATAAAAAAAGAATTATGAAAATATTAAATATTGAAGAACATAGGTAATTTGAAATATAACTTCCAATTTTATATTTATATATTCTAAATTATATTCAATAGAGAAATAGTCATGAATGAATCGAAATAAAACTTAATAATGAATATTAATAATTCATAAATTTTCCAAAATTATTTATTTGCAAATAATTTAATTTCAAATGATTTATATATGCGAGAACCTTAATATCAGTTCAATAGAGGCGAGGCGTAGCACAGCTTAATACCTCTGAGCCTAGGAGCAAAAGTATTGCAAATCCGGCACTGGGAATGTAAGAGGTTGATGACGACATAGTACAAGAGCACGACTCACAGCAGTCATCTATTTGGTCAATATCAACTTAAGTCGTATTACTTAGCAACCTGGCTACGCTGGAACCGAAATTCTTCTCAGAAAATGAGAGAAAATCGGATATATTTTATTATGTGAGAGTGAAAACTAGTGACTTAGATATGAAAATGTTCTGTAATATCTCTTGGAAAAAAGTGTACTCAAGTTATTACAAAGAAGTCAGTTAGGTTAACATAGTTCAAAACTGAAATATTCCCAATTTCGCAAGAAAATTATTATTTAATTATGTAGAAACACTTCTCTGCTAAGAATCGATACCTACTTCGGCATCTACGATCTGAAAACCCCTCAAATGGGGTTTCTGGCCTAATATAGAACTAGTAACAATCGAATTATGTCAGTTTTTCCTAAAAAAATCAAAAATTTGAATCAGTGAGCAATTTGACTATACCTAAGCCATCTACCCCCATTTTACTGAACTAATTATTCCCGCGTTTTTACTCATCACAAATTTTGAATTCCCTAAAGCTCAGTTACACTTGAAGCTACATTATATCGAATATAAATTTAATTATCTATAATATTATTGATATACTGAACTATCTGAATCTCTGGAATAGAAATTAAAAAATATTTTCTTTCAGGTAGCACTCAATAAAATTCAACTTTTTCTGAAAGAAATTTTAGATAACATGAAAATCTGTACCATACAATTCTTGAATGTGATTCATTCAACTATTTCAATACTTTTCTCATCCGAATAACTCAATATTTTTTTGTAAAAAAAAATTAAAAGCGCGTTATTCCCATAGCCATTTAGCTATGTCAAAAATCAGCTAATGCGAAAAACTCGATATTTCTCCAAAGAAAAATTAAAAACGCGCTATTCCCTTAGTAAATTCGCATTTTCAACCTTTCTACTTCCGTCCTTCACAACACCTCTCTCTCTTCGATAGTCCGCAGAGCGAAGTGAGTAGAAGCCACGTGAGGGCCTGTCCATGTTATTATAGGTTTATGGCTCAGAATATAGATATTATTAATGTTCTAAGGTTTATGGTTTCAAGTCGAAAATATCATTGAAAGTTTAAAAAATGGAAAGTCACCAGGAATAGACGGCATTCGTTCAGAGACACTGAAACATATAAAGAAAGAAATCTCCGAACCCCTTTCCAATATTGTCAATTGTTGTTTTGAGGATGGTATTTTTCCGGACATATTGAAGATAGGCATCATAAAACCTCTTTATAAAGGTGGAAACAAGACCGAAATATGCAACTATAGGCCGATTTCATTGATTTCAAATGTGTCAAAAATAATAGAAAAAATATTGAAAAGAAGGATGTTGAATTTTCTGGAGCACAAAGGCATATTAGAGGAGGGCCAATATGGATTTAGACAAGGTAGATCCACGGAGGATGCTATAGGAGATTTAATTGGAAAAATATACGAATGCTTGGATGAAAAAACTCCAAGCTTGTGCATATTCGTGGATCTCGCCAAAGCCTTTGACACTGTCTGCCATAAGAGGCTTCTAAATAAACTGTGGAACTCTGGTTTCCGCGGCAAAAGCCTTGATCTACTGAAGAGTTACCTAACGAATCGCCAACAGATTGTAGATATAGGTGGAGATAGGAGCTCTTCAAGGATAGTAACTTACGGCGTTCCTCAGGGGACGGTCATGGGTCCGCTTCTGTTTTTAGTGTACATTAATAGTTTGTCCAGATGTACAAGTAAGGGCAGTATAGTTAGCTTTGCAGATGACACCGCCATACACTACAGAGCTGATACATGGGAAGATCTGAAACATAAAGCAGAGACGGATTTCAGACATATACAGAATTGGTTCCAAGCGAACAAACTTACCTTGAACCTTGACAAGACTAAATACCTGCCCTTTTCTTCATATTCTTTTGGTCCAATAGGGCATCTTGAAATAAGTCCAGAAATGAAAATTCCAGAGACAAAATTCATTAAGTATCTCGGGATAATAATTGATGTGAATTTGAAATGGGATCAACATATCGGTCATGTAGTTAAAAAACTTAGAGGTCTTTTGAATAAAATAAGAATAATGAAAAAATATTTGAAAAGCCCTAAACATTTGATGATAATATTCAATGCCCTGGTTCAGTCTCAGATTAATTATGGCATCTTGGGATGGGGTGGAGTTTATGACGTTCATCTCAAGAACCTTAATGTTGTGCAAAAATGGATGTTGAGAATAATTCATGGCAAGAAAATTACACATCCGAGTGAACCACTATATCAGACATCAAAAATTCTAGACACGAGGCAGCTCTACATACTCAAAATAATTATTAATATTTATGAAGGAAAAATAATATTGGAAAGAAAAAACCATCCATATACTACAAGGAATAAAGATAATACTTACCAGACATCAAGATCAAAAAAAAAAATAGGACAAAGGTACTTTCATTATCTTGCACCGCGCATATATGAGAAGATTCCAGAAGATCTAACAAAAATTAGAAATTACAAGCAGTTCAAGAAGAAAATAAAATTTTGGATTATACAAAGAGGCCGCAAATATGCGGAAACATTGATAAATCAAAAGTAAAAAATAGATGTGTAATAGTATAACCTATCCCGATTTATGAACTAACCTGAGTTGACATTTCACCCACTATATGATTTGTGAATTGATTTCAGTTGAAGATAATATAACGGATTTGAAATATATTACCCGATTTGACAATAATATTACCCGATTAGACATATATAACCCGATTAGACATATATTACCCGATAAGACATATTTTGATGTGTATTTGTCTTGTGTTGTTCCATATCAGGGTTGATTAGAAAATAAGTTTAGTTGTGTACAACCACAGGTTAAAAATAAGAGAAAATGTTAATTTATAGTTACGCACAGGTAGTTAATTTTAGAATTAAAAACCTCTGTAACTCACCATGTTTATTTATGTTGAATAAACATTATTATTATTATTATTATTATTAATTTAAAAATGTAATTCAGTAAAAAATTAGCTTGCTAGTCATCTATACACAATTTACTGAACTTGACTTTGTGACAGTCAACCACATATAGAATCTTGTAACGTAGACTTCAGTAAAAAACTTGGTTAAAACTACTATTCTTAGATGTCCCCTGTAGGCGAATCTAAGAAAAACCTTGTGGATGCGCTTTATTTAAGCGCATCCACCAGAGAGGCGTATGCTCAATTTGGTTTCGATTGGAGAATATTTTTACAGATGAACCTTACTCCCTATGACCTAAAGAAAGTAAATTATCAATTTGAATGAATATATGTACTCAAAACTAATACAGACGTGATAGAATATTAATTATGTCTGTTTTACTGAAAAATTCAATTCAGTAGAAAATCTTTCAAACACCTTATTGTACCTATGCTCCGCCACTGATTTTGTAGCGTCACCTTGTGTGCAATTAGTGATCCAACAGAATATAGGACACTATTTTTTTTTCTTGAAGTGCACTTGATGTTTTAAAACTGAGGCCATTTTGGCAAGTAATATCTGACTTTCGATTTGTGAACATACTGTCGGATGTCAAATGCTGTTTGTTCTCTGTAGGATTTCCTTTCTCAGTCTTCTTGAATTTCCAGTGACACTTATATGGTTGAAAGAAAAGACGCTGCTCTGCAGCAGTCTGGTCATATTCACTAGAATTACTGAATAGTTTAATTTGTTCCTTAGTTCGATACTCAATATTTCGGTAAGGATTAAACTAATATCAGTGTTGAAGATCCATGTTACTGTCAACATACATTCGTGTTTTTGGTTAGGACTACAGCTATTAATTGAAAGTGTTGTTATATTTTACAGTTAATCAACGTACGTATTCATTTGAACTTGCAGATTCAATAGTCGTCCACTATGGCTCGAGGTCAGCAAAAACTACAATCTCAGCAAAAAGCCGCCGAAAAAGCAGCAAAGTCCAAAAAACAACAGGGTCATAATGCTAATGAACAGAAAAAAGCAGCTCAAAAGGCATTGGTTCATGTCTGTGCTGTTTGCAAGGTAATTTTTAATTCATTTCACCCCCTATCTCATACATGTTTTTCCAATATTTTCCATTTATCACGTTCATTTGAATAAAATCTACTTGCAGCATTGATAGCTTCTTGATTTCATATCCTGAACGATAATTTTGTATTATATTCAATAAAAATTCAATACTGAATTGATTATAATGCTATTTTTGTAGTTTCTTTCATAAATAGAGTTGGAGAAATTATCAACACCACATAATTCCTAAGATAACACATCTTTTCTATACTAATACAATCAGCACAATTGTCTGAAAAAAATTATCAATCAACCTGAAGGAAATGTGAAATATAGCCAGTAAAAGGCACATACACAACATTAATATCATTATACTACATGTGGAATATTCAAAGAAAATTGTTTACTTCACAAGATTTATTGTTATATTGCAACAATTAATGTGTGTTTCTTTATTTTCAGGCACAAATGCCTGATCCAAAAACCTATAAGCAGCATTTTGAGAACAAACATCCGAAGAATGATATGCCTCCAGAGCTGAAAGACATATGATCATCTTAGTGTATCCAACCTTTCTGATATGGTTGGATATGTCATAATGTTATTTCTTGTTGCGTTTATCATTTTCACTGTTTATACTGAAAACGGATGTACACTTAATTGTTTAGATTAGTGATGTATATCTATGATTTATCTTTGGGATAAGATTGCTCATTCTCAAAGAAAATAAATGGCAAGTTCTTTTATTGTTCGAATTATTATTACATTTTTGGACAGAGGATGGAAATATCATTTTTTTACCATATGTAACTATAACTTTGAAAATAAAGCTGCATTCCACCAAAAACCTATTCATTATGCAAATACCCCTAAGAAGTAATTTTTTGAAACAGTTAATCCAATGAATCAATCCAATTCAAAAAACATCCACATAATACTACCTGATGTATTGTTTGTGTGCTTATCACAAAAAATTGAATTCAATATTGACAACATGTATATTTGATTAAACAATGCACATACATTTGGTAGCAATAAATATCTGTACAACATTGAAATTGAAGCAATTAAAAATTTGAACAGCAAAAAAAAGACCAGCTCAAATATTTAAATACGCGCATACTTTAAAAAAATTATTTTGGTGCACTAAAGTCAATTAATTTATCAACAAGATTTATATGATTTGAAAATAAAAAATACATTTTCCGACTTGATTTATAAAAAAAGAATTATGAAAATATTAAATATTGAAGAACATAGGTAATTTGAAATATAACTTCCAATTTTATATTTATATATTCTAAATTATATTCAATAGAGAAATAGTCATGAATGAATCGAAATAAAACTTAATAATGAATATCAATAATTCAAAAATTTTCCAAAATTATTTATTTGCAAATAATTTAATTTCAAATGATTTATATATGCGAGAACCTTAATATCAGTTCAATAGAGGCGAGGCGTAGCACAGCTTAATACCTCTGAGCCTAGGGGCAAAAGTATTGCAAATCCGGCACTGGGAATGTAAGAGGTTGATGACGACATAGTACAAGAACACGACTCACAGCAGTCATCTATTTGGTCAATATCAACTTAAGTCGTATTACTTAGCAACCTGGCCATCGCTGGAACCGAAATTCTTCTCAGAAAATGAGAGAAAATCGGATATATTTTATTATGTGAGAGTGAAAAATTTGGTGATGAAAACTAGTGACTTAGATGTGAAAATGTTCTGTAATATCTCTTGGAAAAAAGTGTACTCAAGTTATTACAAAGAAGTCAGTTAGGTTAAGACAGATCATATAGACCTGACTTTAGGTATGTCAAAAGGTAGATGACCTTCGATTTCGCTTAATCCAGTCTTCGATAAAATGTTTTTATAACAAAATATGAAACACCTTTACGTCCTATATTTTATTTTATATATAGAATAATACTTATTATTAACAATGCGGTGAGAAGAATTTTCATGTCACCTCATAATTATACACATAGTATAGGTAGTGACTGTTGAGAATCCTTCTGTTATGGAAATGAAAGGAATATTCCTACAAAAATGTAATATTTTGCATTGTGTTCTTGATACCTCATATTATCAATAGACATTCTTATGTCTACGAAATAGGTATTCCTCACATTTTAACTTTGTTTTTCAATTAATAAATATCACAATTTTGAACTTAAAAAGCCTAGTTCTTGAATCACAACAATATCTCATTTATTTACCAGATACTCATTCAACAGGTACCTAATACTTTGCTATTGTCCTGAAATATAAATCTCAACCGGAATAATCGAACTATCTTTTATTACAAGGATTCAGAAAATTTTATAACTTTGAAAATTCCCAAGAAATCAAATTCTTCTGTATGGTTATTGCTTGACAAATTATTTAGTCATAAACGACACATCGTTTGAGTTGACCTGGTATTCCAGTCGCATTGGAATGTGCATTGAGATGAATTTCCAATTTGTGACATCAGATAAATTCTTTGAGTTCAGAGAAATCGGTTTAAGAGAATACCTCATAATTATTCAATGAGTTTCGATCGAATTTTTGCATCGAACAATCAATTCAATTTAATTAATTCTTCAAAATTTATATTGAAAAAACCGCATGCTTATAAAATTCGTTGTGAAAGTTTCTAGGAATGAGGTCATTTTGAATTTTAAAACTAATTTTGAAACGATGGGAACAAAAAATATAGATATATTTTTTTTAATTACATTCCTGCATAAAAATGTGATTTAATAATCACGCACACCTGATGTAATTTTATTCACCTATAGGCTAAATTTGTATAAAACGGTTAATGGAAAAATTTCGAAAAAAAAAAAATTATTCAATGAAACCTAATTAGGTTTATTATTATACCCATAATTTGGTTAATCAAATTAAGGGTATATTATTTTAAAAAAACATTCGAACTAAGTGGAATCGTATATGTGGTCAAATGAGCTATTGAAGTTCAAATAACAATACAATTACAATACCGAATTGATTTTCATCAGGAAAGCTATATAAACCATCCGTTCTATAAATTTTGAAAATTTGACCTCGACGAATGTATTCTGAACTCAAACACTTGATGAAATATTCAGTTAGCTGGAACTTCTTCAATTTATCTGTAAAGTTCAGCATTAAAATTTAATATGTGGTTTTAATAGATTTATTTCAGCTCTCTGTTAAATTCACGACTATAATTATTTCTGGATTTCTTGTAACATGATAAAATATTTCAGAGTAATATGCATCATCCCAAATCTATGTATAATAGAGCATCACCAAAACCATCGCAATGTCCTTTGAACAGGTTGAAACAAACGTCTACGAAATCGGAAGAAGTTAACAATAGGGTAGATTATCCAGATCACTCGTACACCTATTACAATCTACCACCCAACCAATATGCAAATCCTTACGACCTTTCAAACAGTCTACAACCAACTTACAATGATCGCAAGCCATCTGAAACTAGTCAATTCAACAAACAAACAAATCTTCCAGTGAGTATTGATTTGAATTTCCTAATTCAACCTAATTTCGTCTTTCACTGAATGAGCTTGAAGCATGAAGTCCATTCAATCTATTGAAATAATGCTAGTCTAATTCATGCCTTCTGGGTATTATCTTTTGTAGATTAAAATCAGTTTTGCTAAGGGTTCAATATTGTGATTTAACTGTAACTAATGCTGTTTTAGTTTTCTCATGTAGATCTTTTCCAGCAGCATTTTTATGAAGAGCCATGCCGAAACGAGAAAGCTGAGTATGATACACCAATTCCACAACCACAAAGCGCTTATATGAAACAAAAACAGATAAACCTTTCCTCGATCTCACTGGAGCAGACTTACTGGGATAGAGAAAATTCTCCAATATACATGGAAACTTATGCAGCACTACCAGAACCACACATATACCAAGATACGAACTTTCTACTTGATAAATTTGCAAAGCTAGGCCAAAATAGTCCAACTCTAGACCAAGGTTATCACACCTTAGTGTCGCCAAGTTCAGGATCTACAGGTAATCCAGTATGGTCTGAAAAGGGGTCTAATAAGGGAAAAACCTATAAGATGAAAAACAATTCTTTTGATCAGTTGACTGATGAAACCATCCTGAAAATTTTTTCGTTTCTTGGGACTAGAGATTTGAGTTCTTGTGCCAGAGTGTGTAGAAGATTCAACCACATAGCTTGGACTCCATGTTTATGGAGGTCCATTAGGATTAATGGTGAGAATTTAAGTGGTGATAAGGCTTTGAAGAGGATAATGAAGAAGATCGGTAGTGATGGTGGTGACACTGGAATTTGTCATGGTATTGAAAAAGTAGAAATTGTGGAAGGGGCTAAATTGACTGATAAAAGTTTATTTCTACTGGCAAGGAAGTGTCCGGATCTAATGCATTTGCAGCTCTTAGGATGTACAGAAATTACAAATACAGCTCTATTTGAAGTAGCAACAAGATGCCATAATTTACAACACTTAGACGTTACCGGTAATTTGACTAGTAATCATAAAAATCGACTTATTTCTAATTATTTCTCTGCAGGTTGTGTTAAAATCTCCTGTATCAGCGTGAATGGTCCAGATCCTCACTTGAGGCTTCAACTGCAGTACCTAGATTTAACAGACTGTCCTCATGTTAATGATAACGAACTAAGAGTTATTGTGTGCCACTGTCCTCAACTGACTTTCTTATATCTTCGAAGATGTGTTCAAATAACAGGTGAGATGGAATTAATAATTCACAATACTATAATCTTCAATGTTAATATTTACTTTAAGATATGGGTTTGAAGTTCATACCAAGCTTCTGTTCGAATCTGAAGGAACTCAGTGTCAGCGACTGCTTGAATGTAACAGACTTTGGCCTGTACGAACTAGCCAAATTGGGACCGACCCTGAGGTATCTTTCAGTGGCAAAGTGCACCCAAGTTAGTGATGCAGGTCTTAAAGTTATTGCCAAGAGATGTTACAAATTGCGTTATCTGAACGCAAGAGGCTGTGAAGCAGTGTCGGATGATGCAATAATAACTATAGCTCGTTCATGTACAAGATTGCGAGCTCTAGATATCGGAAAATGTGATGTTGGCGACTCTGGACTTCAGGCACTGGCCGAAAGCTGTCCCAATTTAAAGAAAATTAGTTTGAGAAACTGTGATTTGATTACGGATAGGGGTGTTCAAAGTCTTGCTTACTTCTGTAGAGGACTTCAGCAGCTTAATATTCAAGACTGTCAAATATCGTTAGAAGGTTACAGAGCTGTTAAGAAATACTGTAAACGATGCATAATAGAACATACTAATCCGGGATTTTTTTAGACGAAAAATTCTATATACATTTTGTAAATTTTTATATAAAAAATATATACATATACCAGATAGGTGTTTTCATAATTCATTAAAATACTTCCAAAATAAATTTTAAACTTTGTTTATTTATTGTATAAATTTTTTATGGCAGTCAATAACAAATATAATTCATATAAAACTGTCAAAAACACTCTTCAAGCTAATGGAATGTAAAAATTTCAAATACGTACACTGGACGGACTTTTTTTTTGTGCTAAAATTCATATTCACAATCAACAACAATTAAAATAATTTAGATTTAATAACATCCCAAAATTATGTTTGTTAATTAATTCAAAAATCAATCATCCAATAAAGAACACAAACGGTAAAAAGGGAACCTAAACTAAACAAATTATGTAATAAAAGCTGCTCATTATCATAAAATAATACTTAAAAAATTAAATTAAAAATAACTTTTGTTCATTCAATAATTGGTTATTCGTTGATCAGGTACTTTCAATACCTGAAGTAACGAAGCATCTCTACATTTTTCGATTCAAACTGAGTAAAGTTACTAAAGTTCCTTTCTCAAGTGTATAACATTATTAGTACTGTGATTGTCTTCGTAATACCGTAGTCTTTTTTAAAATTAAAAACTATTGGCTGCATTTCGATCAAACATCTGTTTGAGGAACATCATGCATGTAGCTGCCTTTTGTACTTCTTGCTTTAGAACTTGCTGTATCCCTATAAGGATCAACAGTCAAATCACTCATTACACTTTGAACGTCTCCTAGTGTCATGTCAGTTGAAAGTGGTGATGCACTGTTTTTTCTTAAAGAAGCTGTGGGTGTGTGTAATTTTTCCCTGTAATCATATTCTGATCCTCTCGTGTTGTCTACACCTGGATCTTGGCCGTTTTCATAAACCATATACATATTACTGTAATTGCGATCAACTTGTCTGCAAATGAATTAAAAAATCATGTTGAGAATGATTGGGATTCAGATAAATGTGTTGTGAGGAACAAAATGTTCAATCAGCTGGTCTTTTTTATACCAAATGATAGTATTCTGAAAAAAGGCGACATGCTCCTATTTTACTTCAACTTTCTCAAACATTTTGATATTTCTATTTGAAAACATGTCATTTTTTCCTAAATACACTGCGCAAAAAAATTGACGCACATTCTGAAAATCTCAATTTTGATGAAAGTTAACTCTACATTGACTTTATAACTTATTTTTTATGTTCTCTCTGTTTTGAACGAAACAAGACACATTAAATGGAAGAAAAATTCAGGATTTCACCGAATCTTATGTGAAAGAAGAGAAATAAGCAATTTTCAAAATACTGGAATGCTGATAAGTGATTTAATACTTGGTATTTCCACCCATTGCGTTAATTACAGCTAGGCAACGACGGTTCATATTCAAAATGAGTGATCTTAAAAAGTTCTGATCTAATCCTTCTCAGATTTCTCTGAGTTGGATTCCTAAGTCATTAAGAGTAGCTGGATGATTTTCTGAACTTCTCAGTCCTCTATTGAGGTTGTCCCAAACCTGCTCAATCGGATTGAGATCTGGACTTCTTGCTGGCCATTCCATTCGAGAGACTTCATAAAAAATGAAATTTTCACCAATGTATGGGGCAAATGGCACTACAGTCAAAGATATTCCACCCCATACCATAATCGATCCTCCCCGGAAACCAGTAGTATTCAGGAAATTGGACTGAGCATATCTTTCATGTGGACGTCTGTATACAAGGGAACGTC
This sequence comes from Harmonia axyridis, assembly GCF_914767665.1. Lineage (NCBI taxonomy): Eukaryota > Metazoa > Arthropoda > Insecta > Coleoptera > Coccinellidae > Harmonia > Harmonia axyridis. Next base: position 9,844,804 of record NC_059508.1, read on the forward strand.
GATCACAATGGTAGAGGCAGAATCTAGACTCATCTGTGAAGAGAACTCTTTCCCAATCAGCCTCTTCCCAATGGATATGCTCTCTCGCAAAATCCAAACGCCACCTTTGATGGGCTGGGGTAAGAGCTGGGCTTCTTGCCGCGACACGAGGCCTTAAATCATATTCTCTGAGGCGATTTCTTATTTCTTGAGTGCTAATTTGCACCCCATGAGTTTACTCAAGCCGATTTCGAAGGAGGCGAGCGGTTGCAAAACGTTGTCTCAACGAAGAAACTCTCAAGTAACGTTCTTGAATGGCAGTTGTTACCCGTGGTCTACCCTGTCCTGGTCTTCGGACATTCATACCTGTCTCCCTCAATCGCTGCAACATTCTGGACACACTTGTATGGGAAATTCCAAACCTTTCTGCAATTCTTGTGTATGTCCACCCTTCTTCTCGCAAAACTACCGCTTGGGCACATTCCTCTTGGGTCAAATTGCGTGTTTCGCGTTGCATAGCGATCGAGTGTAGAAAATCAAACGAAAGAAAAACTATTGATCACTAGAATTGATCGAGAACAACTGATTTCAGAATGGAACCAATACATTCAAAATCTGATAATCTCATCTTTTTTTATTCCTGCTGGGAAAAAACATCTGTATTGAAGAAAAACGTTGAAAGTGGATAACATATGCATGCATAATTCTGATAAAAATAATTATCATTGAGAACACCTTCAGCTATGGAATAAATTTGAGATTTCCATAATATGCGTTAATTTTTTTGCGCAATGTAACTGTTCATATACTTAAAAAAAAGGAATAGAAGTAAGGTGAATGTCTTTGTTTATGAAATATTGCAAGTTCTCAGTGGATCTGTATAATACTCAAAAGCAAGAAATGCAAAAAAATTATTAACTAAATCGAAACATACCGTTTAGCATTCTGCCACAACAAGCAACATATCACTAAAAATACAATCAGGAGCAAACATGTTGCAGAAACTCCCCAAAACGCAATCTGCAGTGGCGCAGTCGGTTCCCACCAAAACTGAAATTACGAATAAAATTATCAAAATAGAAAATCCTCTACTTCAAACTCACCTCAGTAGTAGGAGGATAGGTTGGAACCAAATGTCCAACAACTTTTGGAATGTATTGGGTCCAAAATGCAGATTCCGTTTGTCTGAAGTTCCACTTGATTGTAGAATTAAATGTGGTGTTCAAATTGAGGTATCTCAACATGCCGTATTGAGCCATCTCGAAATGCAACCCTAAAATCTGTGTATACGTGGGATTTCCATATCTGGCAAAATCTGTGAAGGCTTTCATAAAGAAATGACTCATATTTCTATCGTTATTTGTCCATTGATTTCTGGTGAAGTTTTCATTGGGAAAAAATTCCACATCCATAAATGGTGCGCCACATAACAAGTAGTGTTCAATATCGTGAGGTACTTTTCTCCATTCGGGATAGTTGAAGGATTCGATTGTTGTATTAAGCACGTACATATAAACTGGAATATCTTGTTCAACTAACAATTTGATCATTTTGTCGTTGGGTGCTACATAGAGGAAGTCCGTCAGTAACTGTATGTATTTTTCACGAATGAATGTAGTGTTATGGGGATCGGGCCAGTAGGTATACATGTATTTTATTGCATCATATGTACCATTAGGATTCAAAGTGTAATTGTACCTCAGCACCAGCTCCTTAACTTTTTGGTCGAAAAATTCCTGTGTGATTGAAAAGTCCGGCTCAAGACTTTTGTTCGAAGCTGGAAGAACCAAAAAATTCAATTGGGGAACAATTTTCGAGAATAAATTTGGAAGACATACTAACAGCGAATATTTCACAAATACACATTCTAGTTTTGCTGTTAGAGAATTTAATGCTTTCCAAATTATTCATTCAAAAAGTGTCTTCATATATCGTTCCTAAATGGTACAAAGGAAAATGAGAGATTCCTATACTTTTAACAAAATAAAAGCCCAATAAACATGGGACCTCGAGATACAACCCTGTATCTCGAAAAGGAAGGGCTACAATTAACACCCGTTACTTGTAGCCCTACTTTTTTGTGATCAGTTTATCGAATCTTTATTAATCTTCGCTACAGATTGGGTAAATAAGTACTGAAACTTATAATTAATTCATTCATCACAGCTAACAAACTGAATCTTTATAATAGTTTGGATTTTCCTAAAGTTTACTAGAGAATTGTTTGAAATATTTTCTCTGAATCGGTGGCATATCAAACGATGAAATCTTTAAATTAAAATATCTAAGTTGGATCTGTAGCGAAGATTAATAAAGATTCGATAAAGACTCTATCTCGAAAATAAAGCGATTGAGGGCCCATGTTTATAGGACTTCTTTTCTAAAAATGATTTGAGGAATACCTCATTTTCGTTTGTACCTCCAATTATTTAGGAACACCCTGAATATCATAGTATCTACATATTAAATACAAGTTTAAACAGGTAGATATGAATAGGTATTACCTAAAATAATAAGTGTATCTCTACATCTTAAAATAATGTGAAAGATTCACACAGAGATGAGCCAAATAATTTTATATTTTTTTAATATTCATTTCTTATTTTCATTACCACAACAATGGATCAAAAACGAAATATATTGCAGCATTTTTTGTGTTCAATTTCTATTTTTCAAAAAGTCATCCTACCAATGAACTACAAATATTCGAAATTCTTCATGTAATAACTACGAAAAAGAAACTAAAAAATGATTGATGGAATTTGTTAAGTATATAAGTATAGAAGGTCCCATATAAATTTCAGTTTGAGGGTGAGCGTTGAGCATGCGCAAACAAAAAATTCCCGGGATTTCCACAGCTCCCATTCCACTAGTAAAACTTTGATTAATTCGTTATGGATATTTGTATTAGGTCGAAAAAGAAGCCATGCAAATTTAAGAAGTTCTCAAAACTTACTTATGAATTGAGCAGCTTCCTGTAGAGTGACTCCACTCATGTAACTTATCCTTCGATTGTAACCTCTAGTCCTGATCACATCTTCAGGTTTGTTATGAAGAAAATGCCAGTCTTTCTCGTTCCAGCCTTCATAATATGGAGCGGTGAAATTCATATCTATCACAGGAGCCCAGGGGAACAAACCCACATCGGGAGGAAATTCGGCATTCCCTATATCATTGAAACTTCTTGCATTTGTTAGGCAGTTGACTAACTGCCATGAAGATTCGAAGCCACATCCTAAAACTTTACCAAACACTCTACTTGTATTTTGTACCCTGTATTTATCGAAGATCATGGACCAATCTGCCAAGGGGGATCCACTCTGAAAAAAGATATATAACTTTTGATGGGCGATATGTATCAAATTATTCAAGTTGTGTAAAAAAAGTTAAATTGATCGCCTTTGTGAATATTAACGCAGGAAGATGCGTGCAAGGTCCAAGTAGATGTTCCAATACCCTTGTGAAGCTATGGGATCTCCATTATTTATAAAAAAGTTCTTTGATTTACAGATTGTAGTATAATTTGGTTATCATTGTAACAAACAAAAAATAATCAAATTCTCACCTGGGCAATCACATTAGTGATCATATCACGAGTTTCTTTGTACATCATTAGTAAGCCTGCAGATGCTGCACCGGCTCCAGGCCCAAACAGAGTTATTTTACTTTGATCACCATTAAAACTATCGATGTTTTCATAAACCCACCGAAGCGCCATAGCCTGATCAAGTATACCATAATTTCCAGGTGAATTTATATCACCAGTGCTCAAAAAACCTAAAACACATAAGTAAATAGACATACTAAGATATGTTATATACTATTAACTCACCCAAAGCACCTAACCTGTAGTTAATTGTCACAACAACGACTTTATAAAATGTTGCCAAAATATGTCCAGGGAATAAATTTGAAGCTCCATGAATAAAATCACCTCCATGAATGTAGAACATAACTGGATATTTTTGTCCGACACCTTCATCAAGCTGTAATCAACAGTTATTTGTTTATTTACAAATATCAGAGACAGATGAAATATCACAATTGTGCAAATATTTATTCAAGTTACTTACAGGTGGCGCAAAAATATTGAGATACAAACAATCCTCATCGATATCTCTTATTCCTCCAGTATATCTCTTGGGCTGAGGACAAGCTGGACCAAAATCAACAGCTTGAAGTAATTCCCATCCTTTATGCCATCTAGGAGGCTAAACAATTTTTTTATTAATAAACAAACCTTAACTTCAAATCAGAGGGAATATTAACTTCCAGGCCTAAATAATTAAGTACTGAATAAGGCCAACGAAGACTAATTAATGAATCACACCTTGAAACGAGCTTTATTAATGGGAGGTTCTGCATATGGAATACCAAGAAACACTGATGTTTCACCCCATTTTCTGGCAATAAACTCAGAACCACCAGGTCTATAATTTGAATCAGGATCAGGATTATCGAAAAGGTCGACCATAAAGCCTTGAACTGCTCCATGTGTGGTTTTGACTGTTATATCCTTCCTTTGATCTTTTGTTTCAGGCCTTTGCTTTCCTTGTAAATCTTCTCTCCATTCTCCTAAAACTCCTGGTAATATTTGTTCCTGATTGCCATACTGAAAACATTGAATTGAAATTTAACATCTCTGGGATATTTAAATGCTCACTTTGTCATAAACATAGCTCTCATCCTTTCCAAATCTTGGATCACCAGGCCCCCAACCGTTATAGTTTTTAGGTTGTCCATATCGTCTGTTTTTGTACCAAAACGTTCTGTAATTCTGGTTATTTACAGTAGGATTATATTGGTCGTAATTCTGGGGGTTATACTGAGGGTCAGTGTACTGATGAAAATTATAAACATTTGGTCTGGTGTAATTATAGTTGAAATTGTACGATGGATAATTTTGTTGAGCTTTGATTAACACAAAAAAATCACTTATTAAAATTAAACAAACTCCATTTAACTTGCTCATTTCGAAAGTTCTGTTTACAAACTGATAGGTGTTTCTTTTTATCTGTTTGACAGCTCATCCTATTAATTAATGACTCATCTGAACAACTGGGAGATGGCAGCATCTTTATTATCTAGAAATCAATTACAGGATTCTGTAACGTCACTCCAAATGTTCTGTTTCGCTAGATACTCCCACAGAGGTCTATTCGAAGCGGAAATGAAATTTGATTCCCAATAAAAATAGCAGGGAAATTCTTATCACAGATCGATTATGATTTAAAGCTACGTAATCTAAAAAATATATAAAATGTGTTTATTGATTATCGAAGTCAGAATACGTTTTCTAATTTGGCACAATTCTCAAGACCTTGGAGTTATGTTTGAATTTTTTTACGTTTTGATCACGCATACGAAATGTGCTAAGTTCGACTAATCAAAAGGATCGTAAAGCAGGATATTTTTATAAATTAAATAAACATTGTACATACGTGAATTTCATGCAGAAACTTCCTCAATGCGATTTAAGCAACAGCCGGAAATATAAGGTAGATAGGTACATAAAAACAATGTATTTTTCACGGGAATTATGAGTACAGAAATTATTTGAAAAAAAAAAACATAACGGAATAGAAACCTCTCTTTTATCGTCTCATTTAATGGATGTTTAATAACCGATAGCAAGCAATTATTTCTCGATATTTTTATAGCATGAATTGAGATATATCTTACTATGAAAAGAAAGAATTAATTTCGAGGTCGGATGATTGTAATTCGCCAAATGTAAGGAATATAAATAAATAGAAATTGGGTTTCTTTTTTGCACATTGTTAGAAAGTGATTTCATTCTAACTATGACATCTTTTTCTATATTATTTCCGGTACCTACCTACATAAAAAATGCTGCACTAGCTTCTATTATGTTTTCTACATTTCAAAACATAGGCTATAATGACTTAGTAGTCGATGCCGAAAAAGAATAATATATGAGAGAAGAGAATTATCAAAGATCAAACGTTACCATTATTAACATTGCATGGCTCAAATATAATAATAATATGTTGCCAAAAAAATTAAGTTGAATGAATCAATATTTCTGCGTGTGAAGCCGCACCTACACTAGTTTGCCAATTTGCATAGTTGGCAATTGTACGAAGTTCAGAACTAGGTGGTCCAACGAAAACTTAACACCTCGGTTTTCCGGCTTTAAAATATTTGTACATGAAAAAGCTGTATGCAAAATGGGTACCACACGAGCTCACAATCGATCGAAAGCAACAACGTGTTAATGATTCTGAGCAGTGTTTGAAGCTGTATAAGTGCAATAAACATGAATTTTTGCGTCGATATGTGACAATGGATGAAACATGGCTCCATCAGTTCACTCCGGAGTTCAATCGACAGTCAGCTGAGTGAACAGCACACGATGAACCGAATCCAAAGCGAGGAAAAACACAACAGTCAGCTGGCAAGGTTATGGCATCAGTGTTCTGGGATGCGCAAGGTATAATATTCATTGATTACCTCCAAAAGGGCTAGACCATCAACAGCGATTATTATAAATCGTTATTGGATCGTTTAAAGGATGAAATCGTTAAAAAACGGCCCCATTTGAAGAAAAGAAAGGTGCTGTGGCAAAATTGCATGAATTGGGCTTCGAATTGCTTCTGCATACACCGTATTCGTCAGATCTGGCCCCCAGCGACTTTTTCCTGTTCTCAGACCTCAAAAGAACGCCCGCTGGAAAGAAATTTAGCGCCAATGAAGAAGTAATGGCCGAAATTGAGGCCTATTTTGAAGCGAAACACAAATCGTACTACAAAAATGGTATCGAATAGTTGGAAGATCGCTTTAATCGCTGTATCGCCCTCGAAGACAACTATGATGAATAATAAAATCGAAATTTTCCAAAACAATGTGTTTTACTATGGTAGACCGGTGACTTTTCAATTGGCCTGTTATAGTAGTCGATAGATCTTCAAAATTAGTTATCGTAACATCTCTCATCTCTATTCAAAATCAAAAGGGGTTGTGCCAACCCCCGTAAGGTGGTTGAAGTTACGGGGATGAAAAAAACGGAAAAGTGAGATAGAGTATTGAGCAATTTTCATTGGCACAAAGGTGGCCTAAGGTACGTTTTCCTCTGATAGTTACCGTCGACCGCCACGTTTTGGCGACCTCATCTAACCAATCGCAATCTCTTAGCTGGGCGGATCTACGCGATTGCTTGAATTGCGATTGGTTAGATAAAGTCGTCGAAACGTGGCGGTCGACGGAAACTATCCGAGGAAAACATACGTTTATTGGCACGTGCCTTCGATCGCGTCTACATTGTATCGGTTTTGCTAAGTGGCCTTGCTAATTTGCAAACAGCGGCATTTTGTAGACGCACCTTAACACTTCCAATGTCACTGTGTATTATAAGTCGAGAATTACACAAGATCATTATTGAAAAGTGGAGGTGTGAATGGATATTGAAAGAACATAAAAATACTATGTTATTATCGATTATTCTAAATAAATAATAGGAATTATGAGTGAATTATTGATTTTGAAAATAGAAATCGACGGGTAGGAGTGAGTAATTTCCTCAATAATTATGGTCTGATTGCAGTGCTCTGCAATAACAAATTCTCAATTTCTTCCTCAGTTTTCAATAAAAAAGGGCATAACCGAATTTTTTTCTGTGACACAGCTGAATCTGCTGTTATGAGCTTGTTGCGTTACTTTTTTTGGCACGGTGTTTGGGATCATCTACAGGATAACCATACCAAATACCATTGCAACTCCAAGAAGATTTTGTTTTTGTACAAAACTAAATGATCAGAAACGTTAAATTAGTTGAAAGTAATAATTGATCAAAATTTGATTGAAATTAAACGAAACACGAAGGCTTTTTTCATTAATAATATGTTGTACCACCCTTATTAGGGGTGGAGGCATGAAATCCACCTGGTGGTTTCCTGCTGAGATATGGCATCCTCGGCAATATGTAATTCAAAACGGATAGTTTGTAGAGGATTAGCTACCAGAACTCCACATATACCAAGATACGAACTTTCTTCTTGATAAATTAGCAAAACTTAACCAAAACAGTCCAACTCTAGAGCAAGGTTATCACACCTTAGTGTCTCCAAGTTCAGGATCTACAGGTAATCTGTAAACAGTATGGTCTGAAAAGGGGTCTAAATGTGTGTGGAATGGTTAAATTCGAACAAAACAACAAGAATTTGGTGTACGAATTTTGTAACAGGAACATATGAGACCGAAAAGGTATATCAGGAGCAGGAGTACAATTGAATAGGCAACACACAAAACGTTTTATTGTATGATTGCTTGCCTACAGAAGATCTGCGACCCGGATACCTCATCAATCATCATATGTTCCTGATACGAATTTTTGTGTTAGGATTTGATTTTCGTGTGTGAAATGGGTAAATTCGAACGAAACAACAAGAATTTGGTGTACGAATTCTGTATCAGGAATATATGAGACCGAGAAGGTATATCAGGAGCAGGAGTACAATTGAACAGGCAACACACAAAACGTCTTAGAGTATGATTGGTTGCCCATAGAAGATTTGCGACCCGGATGCCTATTCAATTGTACTCCTGCTCCTAATATACCTTCTCGGTCTCATATGTTCCTGATACCGAATTCGTACACCAAATTCTTGTTGTTTCGTTCGAATTTACCCATTTCACACACGAAAATCAAATCCTAACACAAAAATTCGTATCAGGAACATATGATGAATGAGGAGGTATCCGGGTCGCAAATCTTCTATGGGCAACCAATCATACACTAAGACGTTTTGTGTGTTGCCTATTCAATTGTACTCCTGCTTCTGATATACCTCCTCGGTCTCATATGTTCCTGTTACAAAATTCGTACACCAAATTCTTATTGTTTCGTTCGAATTTACCCATTTCACACACGAAAGTCAAATCCTAACACAAGAATTCGTATCAGGAACATATGATGAATCAGGTGGTTTTCGGGTCGCAGATCTTCTATAGGCAACCAATAATACACTAAGACGTTTTGTGTGTTGCCTGTTCAATTGTACTCCTGCTCCTGATATACCTTCTCGGTCTCATATATTCCTGATACAGAATTCGTACACCAAATTCTTGTTGTTTCGTTCGAATTTACCCATTTCACACACGAAAATCAAATCCTAACACAAAAATTCGTATCAGGAACATATGATGAATGAGGAGATTTTCGGGTCGCAGATCTTCTATAGGCAACCAATAATACACTAAGACGTTTTGTGTGTTGCCTGTTCAATTGTACTCCTGCTCCTGATATACCTTCTCGGTCTCATATATTCCTGATACAGAATTCGTACACCAAATTCTTGTTGTTTCGTTCGAATTTACCCATTTCACACACGAAAATCAAATCCTAACACAAAAATTCGTATCAGGAACATATGATGAATGAGGAGATTTTCGGGTCGCAGATCTTCTATAGGCAACCAATAATACACTAAGACGTTTTGTGTGTTGCCTGTTCAATTGTACTCCTGCTCCTGATATACCTTCTCGGTCTCATATATTCCTGATACAGAATTCGTACACCAAATTCTTGTTGTTTCGTTCGAATTTACCCATTTCACACACGAAAATCAAATCCTAACACAAAAATTCGTATCAGGAACATATGATGAATGAGGAGGTTTTCGGGTTGCAGATCTTCTGATAGGCAACCAATAATACACTAAGACGTTTTGTGTGTTGCCTATACGATTTTACTCCTGCTGCTTATATATCTCCTCGGTCTCATAAGTGGGGATAAGGCTCTGAAGAGGATAATGAAGAAGATCGCTAGTGATGGTGGTGGCACTGGAATTGGTCATGGTATTGAAAAAGTAGAAATTGTAGAAGGAGCTAAATTGACCGACAAAAAATTATTTCTACTGGCAAGGAAGTGTCCGGAACTTATGCATTTCCAGCTCTTAGAATGTAGAGAAATTACAAATACAGCTCTATTTGAAGTAGCAACAAGATGCCATAATTTAGACTTTACCGGTAGTTTGACTAGTAATCATAAAATCGAAGGGTAGAAGTAATGTTCTCAATAAAACCTTCTATCGTAACACATTTCAATGTGAATAAATCCACTGATATAATCTGAGGTTAAATCAGTGGAAGGGTTCAAGAGAAAATGAACTACAAACTTGTGTGTATATTTAAATAATTTTGCTGCGTTTGATTCAAAAATTCCAACGCTTTCATTGTTTCCCATTTTTTATGTCACAGAGTATTAATAGGAAATCAATACGAATACTCCAAAAATATCGTCGTCTAGACAATGATTCAAACAAATTTTAGATATAAATCGGTTGTCTAAAATCTGATGTCGATGACTTGTTATCTACAATTGTTTGATGCATCGAAATATCGAAGGCAAACAAATATTGGACAAGTAATCGATTGGATTTAATATAAAAACTACTTTATTCATGTTATAAATTCGTAAATAAGATCGATATAGTTATATAATATTTTTCATACTTCGCTTGATAATAACAAACAAAAAAATAAAGCTATTGGGGTACACATTGTTCTTCAACAATAGGATTAGGATATACGTTAAATAGAATTATAAGATCACAGGTTCAAACAGCGCAAAGTCTTTCCCGGGATTTTGGCTGCATGCTGGAAGGACTCGAATCTAGCAGGCTGTCCATCCCGGGAACCAGAAGGATTTGCCGTGTCCTTTTTGATAAACGTCACACAGCCTTCTCCAGTCCCCATGAGGTTCGAAACGTAGATATTCCTGGCCTTCAGCTCTTTCAGCACCTCCTTCTCCAAGCTGAACAAATGACGGTCGTCGTACAAGGGAAAATGTTGCCTTGTGAAGTCCGCCAATCTGATCAAATACTCCACGTTGTGTCCACTTTGTCCCTTGCAGTCCACTATCTGTCCGGCGATCTCTGATACGCTGGCGTCTCCCATCCAGTGTGGATTCGCGCTGGTGGCTATGTAAAGCAATACTTGAAACGACTGACCCTTGTCCGAGTGGAATTTGGCAAAACGGGTGACATAACCTCCCATTTCGCATTCGCGCTTGTTCAAATAAGGTATGGCGGTCTCCTCACTGATCGCAAAGGCTATGCCATGAACGCTACCCTGAAACAAAATTATCTTGAATTGTTGCAAAAGAATTAGGTTTATTTATTAAGTTTAGTAAAAATTAATTATTTTTTCAATAGATGACCTCAATTATCTCGTGGAGTATAAACCCGAACGGGCTCCACCAGATGGCTTTAAAAAGATGGGATTTCGTACTATAAAAACTTTCCTGACAGTTTTGTGATTAGTTGACTCATTTTAGGTTGAGTGTGCGTCGAATATGGACACTAGACAATATGTAATACGCTATTTTACAGTTTTTTTTCGATAAAGGCGAAAATGCAAGCCAGTCGGCTGGAAATGTGAATAGTGTTTCTCTAATTCTGTGGTTATTCCGTTCATTCTTCCACATCTTGTAGAACAAAATCGTGCGAGAATATATCAGAAACGCAGTTTTCATGGTTATATTTTATTATTCTATGTTGGTACTCCGAACTTTCCGCCACGGCTTTATCTGTCAATTCATCAATTTGCCTTAAAGAAATCAGTTCTGCCAACCAATATTTTTCAATGCAAAAATCACTGAATTATATTTATGGAAATATTTCATTAATTTCAATGGAAATGCAATGAATTAGAGAAAATAATGTATAATACTCGTACAGAAGGCTCATTCTACCACTCGTTCATTCCAAAATTCGCCACTTCGTGGCTCGTTTTCGAATTTTGAACTCGTGGAAGAATATCAATGCCTTCTGCACTTGTATTATAAATAACTATTCTCTAATTAAAAATAAAATAAAACGAAGTAATTTCCACTATGTATAACATAGTGGAAATTACTTCGTTTTATTTTATTTATAATGAATTTCCGCCAAGTAAGGACCGAATCCATTAAATATTCTCTAATTCTGTGGTTATTCCGTTCATTCTTCCACATCTTGTAGAACAAAATCGTGCGAGAATATATCAGAAACGCACAGTTTTCATGGTTATATTTCATTATTCTATGTTGGTACTCCGAACTTTCCGCCACGGCTTTATCTGTCAATTCATCAATTTGCCTTAAAGAAATCAGTTCTGCCAACCAACATTTTTCGATGCAAAAATCACTAAATTATATTTATGGAAATATTTCATTAATTTCAATGAAAATGCAATGAATTAGAGAAAATAATGTATAATACTCGTACAGAAGGCTCATTCTACCACTCGTTCATTCCAAAACTCGACACTTCGTGGCTCGTTTTTGAATTTTGAACTCGTGGAAGAATATCAATGCCTTCTGCACTTGTATTATAAATAACTATTCCAATAGATGACTTCAATTATCTCGTGGGGTATAAACCCGAACGGACTCCACCAGATGGCGTTAGAAAGATGAGATTTCGTACTATAAAAACTTTTCTGGCAGTTTTGTGATTAGTTGGCTCATTTTAGTTTGAGTGTGAGTCAAATATGAACACTAGGCAAGATTTAATACGCTATTTTACAGTTTTTCTTCGATAAAGGCGAAAATGCAAGCCAGTCGGCTGGAAATGTGAATAGTGTTTACGGTACTGAACTGTAACATCCAATCACGCGCAATTTTGGTTTAGTCGATTCCGTTCCAGTATTTCGATGTCAAATATGCACCAAGCACTTGAAGGCCAATTTGTGATGATAAGTGAATCACTTACGACAACGTCAAGCGAAAACGGTCGTGGTCGAAATGCGGTGAGACGGCGAGAACGGTGGTCAAGAAGGTTTTGCTGTGTGTTTGGTGGGATTGGCAGGAAATTATCTACTATGAACTTCTCCTCTACGGTACAAATGTTAACTAGAAACTGTACTGTCAATAATTGAACTGTCTGAAGAAAGCAATCACCCAGAAGTGGCTAGCTTTAGCCAATAGGAGAAGAATTGTGTTCCATCAGGATAACGCCAGGCCACATACATCAATATTGACTCTCCAGGAGCTCCGGGAGCTTGGTTGGGATTATCCCATGCATCCACCTTAAAGTCCGGATATGACACCAAGTGATTACCGTTCTTGTTCATGGCGAACAATTTTGCTGGTGAAAAATTCGCTTCAACAGATGCTTGCGAGAATTAACTGTCTTAATTTTCTGCCAATAGGGACGAGGGAGGAAGAGACGTAATGATATTACTTTCATAATTGCAAAAAGTTATCGAACAAACCGATAATTAAAGCCATGTTTTTCATGCAAAAAAAATGGATTTAATTTTATAACACCTTATATATCCTTACAGTACTCTTTTCTTATAAGTTCACAGTTCTTTATGAAATTGAAAATTCCCTACAAAAATGGTGAAAATTTTGCAGACACAACTGTGTCTGCAACACTAAAGCACTCTCTCGGCTAGCAATAGTGAAACTAGTGGAAAAATTTTTAAGTTTTTCAAATTTTACAACAAACCACCTTTTTTCGAGATCCAAAGTCGATGTTTAGTTGTTGTTTAAATACTTAGAGCACGTGTACGCGAAATTTATCGCCAGCTAAGTCATTTGAAAGAAATCGAATTATTGATCTACGGGAGGCGGGGTTGTCATTTCGAGAAATCGCTAACCGTACGAACAGAAATCAAACTACTGTTATGAGATGATAGCGTGGTTTGATAAGGCCCAAAATCGAAGAAGACTAGGCACCGGACGTCGAAGGGGCACAAATGCAGTTCAAGATCGACGTCTAAGACTTATGGCCATTAGAGACCGATTTGCGACAACTCGATCTTTGGCAGATGAGTAGTTAGGAGAACAAGGCCATCCTGTAACTTTCCGAACGGTTTACCGCCGGATAAGATCTTTTGGACTGCAGCATTATCGACCCCATCTTGTGTTACCTTTGACAGTTGAGCATCGCCGGCAACGATTACAGTGGTGCAGAGAACGTCAACATTGGAATGTGGAATGGCATCAGGTCGTCTTTTCTGATGAATCTCGATTGGGTGCTATTGCATATGAAAGTAGGTCATCTTTAGTCTCAATTCGAGGTAACATCACAGCGCTGCGTTACTCTCAAGAAATATTGGAGCCATATGTTTTCCCTTACCTTAACCAGCTCGAGAATCCAATATTTCAGCAGGATAATGCCCGACCTCATGTTGACAGAGTTAGTTTAAATATTTTTGAAGCGACCCATGTGAATCTTTTGCCATGGCCGCCCAAATCCCCCGATCTTTCGCTCATAGAGCATGTTTGAGACATCATAGGTAGAAGGCTTGGAAATTTTCCCCAGTTCCCACGGACTTTGGCGGCTCTGAGATATGAAGTAGAGGTAGCTTGGGATAGTATCCCTCAAGAAGAAATAGACCATCTTATTGCACCAATGCCGAGACGTGTTGGGGAGTGTATAGATAATCGCGGTGGACAAACAAATTATTAACAAATTTATAAAAAAAATTTGTAAACCCTTCGTTTTTTTCTCCGAATTCCAATCATTTACTCATTGCTATACTATCTATGTTTTACAAAAAAAAAATAAAATTCAAACAGATCCTTCTGGATGTTGCAGTTTCTTTGTCAGTTAGTATATTTATTGATATTTAAAAAAAAGGATACTTTCTTAGAATTCTTAGATGTGCGTTCGACCACACTGTTGTCTAAACCAAAGCCACGGAGGCGTAAATGAAAGAAGCTTATACAGTTATCAGATCATCTGTAATTCCCATAATATTGAAGTAAGAACTTTGAGATCATTTATATAATCGGAAATTTCTAATAAAAAAAACCCTTCCTAAGTATTTACCGCATTCGTTAAACAAAAACTTCCCGATTCTCTGTTCCAGTTTAAATGTCGCAATGAAGATAATCTCCCTAAAAATAATTCGAAGATTATTTCTTTGTTTTATTAGTAGAGGAAGCAATATTCATATTCTGATAAGCGGATTAGGTTGTTAATGTAAAACTTGTAATTCAATAAATATCAACGATTTTCTATCACAACGAATTCGCTTATTCAGAAAGCGGAATTAAAATTAGCAACAATGGAGAGGTGACGATCTTGGTCTACTATAAGATTTTACGATTCAAGTACTGTGTGGAGGTTGATCTGAAATAGCTGTTGCAGTTTTACGTTTTTGCATATTCGTTGAGGAAATTCCAAAAAGGTCATGCTGAGATCTTGACCTGAATGTAATTCCCATAAATTTTATCCATGTTTATCTTAAAGGGCTTATGTCCATTGAGTCATGTAGGTTGTTATTTGCATCACCTCGAAGCATTCATTAAAATTAGTCGAAAAATAGTTCAATCGATATCTATGTAGATTTTCTCACGGAATGTTCAAAAATAACTCCACTAAAAAAACAGACAATTCCTTTTGATATAACTGAAAATTATTTTGCGAATCACCTTGAATGAATACAAAAATATAATGATAAAAATAACTTCATTGGTTTAATACGTGTTTCAACTGACGTGTCGAGAAAGAATTCTAATAATATGGCAAATTCCCTCAACAAATTGTTTTGTTATGAACAATGCAACAACAAAGATTTCGTACAAGAAAGGCAACAAAGAATCCTCTTGTTGTTTTCTTTTCAGTATTTCTATATTTATCTCCCCAAAACGGGAAATAAATTGATTCTGATAAGATCAGTTCAAGCCAAAAGTGTAGGTGCAGTAGAGAAAAATCGACTAGAAATCAATCCACTGCAATGCATAACGAGACCATCATGCGGTATATCTACATCTAATATTGTAATATGAAGCTATTAAGTTCCATACAAG
This sequence comes from Harmonia axyridis, assembly GCF_914767665.1. Taxonomy (NCBI): domain Eukaryota; kingdom Metazoa; phylum Arthropoda; class Insecta; order Coleoptera; family Coccinellidae; genus Harmonia; species Harmonia axyridis. The sequence goes on from NC_059508.1 coordinate 9,860,549, forward strand.
AAACCCCACTTCGTGAAAAAATACTACATAAGTCTCCCTTTCACAAAAACTAAGACAACAAGTTCACATCGAATAGAAGCAATGAGATATTTTACGAGCTAGATCTTTCGTTAGTTTGTTATTATTTTTTTCTGCCATCAAATGCTTTGGTCCAAAGGTTTTGAATCATTGAATTTTTATCTAGTGTGATAAGAATATATGGTGTGTTGTAGACCAAATGAAGCTTACGTTTATGGTCTCTGCAGATCCGGGCTGAAATAATATTTGCAGAAACAATTTGCAACAATGTAGTTCATCGGTTTTTAAAATCATTTCATGGAAAGTTCAGTAAATAAAGAAGATCGAAGTTCTAGAACCTATATTTATCCACGATTTTCAATTATTTAGCGAAAGTAGTGACCCAAAACAAAATATTAAGAACTGACAAAACGAATTATAATAATTCAACTATATTTTCTGGAATTTTACTTTTGCCAGATGGAATAATTTTGACTGAATCCATTCTCTTCAAAGCTCATTAGATTTTGTCTAATTTTATTCAGTTAAATGTCCTGCAACAGCTCTGATTCTCTAATTCTCTGTTATACCAATATTCAAAACAAAACAAAATATTGAGAAGCGTTTGCAAATTTGAAGACACGAAACTGATAAAGATAACCGTCGAAAGATAAAGCAAGTGAGGACCTTCAAATTCATCAAAATATAAATAAAAATTTACGCGAATTCTTGACTGAATCGACGAAATAATGAAATCAAATCTTGCTGTGGATGGGACAATCTAGATATTATTAGACAACGATGAAAGAGAACCTTAATATCCGCAGCAATTTTTCAATCAGGTTCAAAGCGTCTAAATTGGCATATATATAATAGAGTAAACGGAAACATTTGTCGATTAAATGATTTAGTATATTTGCAGCGACAATGATATATTGCATGAAGAGCACACTTTGGACTTACACTATAATCAGGTAATATTATCTGATAATCGAAAATCAATAGGAAGAAAATACATTTCCCTCATAGTCTAATTTATTCTATTAAAATCATCCAAACGAAAGGAAATTTGATTGAAAAAAAAAAAAAATTTGTTACCTTTCTTTGGGCAAATATAATGATCAAGGTATGCTGTCCAATTCTTTTTCGTTCAATGTTAACTGTTAGATTTCAGTACATTCTTAAGTAGTGTCCTCAGGTTTGAAACCCGCCACTGACTATTCATTTAACATTTTTCACCTTGATAATTTTTTTTTCGTTGCGTGTCGGATATTTTGCGTTAGAAAAAGGATGATAAACCACAGTATAAAATTTGCAGTGCTTTTTCATACGAGTTGAGATACTAATAGGCCAATTGAAAAGTCCCCGGTCTGATACACAGATGGCGGTGCTAGTATTAAATCCATATGATTTTTAGTTAGAACCAACCTTCAAACGATACGTGTCAAAATTTGAGAGCAGTCCGACCATTAGTTTGTGAGATATTGCGTTGTGAGTGTAGCTACTTTTGTAAGGAAAAGGTGAAAAGAAAAAGAATTTCGTGTGCTGATAAAATATTGCTTTTTGAAGGGGGAAAATACACTTGAAGCAAAATCTTGGCTTGATGAAGAGTTTCCGGGGTCTGCACTAGGAAAATCAACCATCATTGATTGGTATGCTAAGTTTAAACGTGGTGAAATGAGCACCGAAGACGGCGAACGCAGTGGACGCCCAAAAGACACTGTAACCGACGAAAAAATCAAATTCACAAAATGATTTTGAATGACCGCAAAGTGAAGTTTATCGAGATAGCAGATATTGTGAATTTATCATCTGAACGTGTACATCATATCATTCACGAATATTTGTACATGAGAAATTTGCAAAATGGGTGTCGCGCGAACTCACAATCGATCAAAAACAACAACGTGTTAATGATTCTGAGCAGTGTTTGAAGATATTTAAATGCAATTAACCTGAATTTTTGCGTCGATATGTGACAGTGGAAGAAACATGGCTCCATCATTTAACTCCGGAGTCCAATCGACAGTCAGCTGAGTTGACTGCACAAGATGAACCGAATCGAGAAAAAACACAACAGTCAGCTGGCCAGGTTATGGCATCAGTATTCTGGGATGCGCAAGGTGTAATTATTCATTGATTACCTCCAAAAGGGCCAGCCCATCAACAGCGATTATTATATAGCGTTATTGGATTGTTTAAAGGATTAAATCGTTGAAAAACGGCCCCATTTGAAGAAAAAAAGGTGCTGTTTCATCAAGACAATGCGCCGTATCACAAATCAATGAAAATAATGGCAAATTGCATGAATTGGGCTTCGAATTGCTTCTGCATCCACCGTATTCTCCAGATCTGGCTCCCAGCGACTTTTTCCTGTTATTAGACCTCAAAAGAATGCTCGCTGGAAAGAAATTCAGCGCAATGAAGAAGTAATCCCAGAAACTGAGGCCTATTTTGAAGCAAAAGACAAATCGTACCACAAAAATGGTATCGAAATGTTGGAAGATCGCTATAATCGCTCGAAGGCAACTATGTTGAATAATAAAATCAAATTTTGCCAAAAAAATGTGTTTCACTATGGTTAACCGGGGACTTTTGATTTGGCCTGTTAACGTAAAACCTTGATTTAAAAAGCGTGAAACATAATATATTAGTTTATTATTTCCTAATATGAGCCTTTGGAATCGTTCAAGGACAAAAATTCTCCTTGAAATTGCCAGTTTACGTTCCGAAAAGAATAAAATACAATAAAATCCTGCTTTTTACGGAAACTGTGAGAATTTTGTGCATGAAATTGGTAAAAATGGAATCGTCTACGAAAAAATTTGAAAATTATTCCGTTTATAATCATGAAACATGTGTTGCTATGATGATACTGATAAATATTTTTCAGTGCAGTCTGAGTTTTGTTGGTTTGGGAATTATGAATGTTTCAAAATATCAATTAGGTAGGCGGTTTCAGATATTCATTGCATGATTTTCGAGATATTCTGTGATTATTAACCACAGGGCTTTTTCTTAATGATGTTGGTGAACTAGATCAAAAATCGTAAAATTGAATTTCATTTAAGAATCAGAATTGTTTTGAACCAATTCTGATCAAAATAAACAGTCCACTTTTATATCAAGGCCAATTCAAAAAATTCGTTATTTCATCAATATTCATGAAACGATTAAAATTTGTGCATATTTTTGTTATTACGTTGTTTTCTTCAACGTGAGAATTCCAGAGCATTTCAAACAAAATAAAATTGGATATGTTCATTCTCTCAATGATTAATTTGTTCTTGAACAATAATTACATGTCCATAAAAAGGTAACTGACCTTTTTAAGAAATAACTTTCAAATTTCTCTCAGATGAACCGTTTATTGAAGCAAGAATAATCTGAAAACAATCCAATGTTTTTCAAATGGAAAGAAAGCTTCTGAATACGTTTTGAACAATTTCGCAAGTTTTAGAATGATTCTAGTGGGATTTTATAGGAGACAAGAGAAGAAAATACTCACCTCACTTTCTTCGATCAGTGTGGCCACCCTGCCTGGCTGAAAAATTTAACACTTTTAATTTGCAACCAGAACATTTTTGTACATGTCGATTTCGAAATTGAACAAAATTTTCAAACAGATCTGGGACAATCTGAGAAAATTTGAGCGAAGTGTTTGGTAATTTAAATGAGAAATACAATTTTATTTTTCATGGGAAAAGAATCAATTAATAAAGGCAATATTTAGTCAAATTAACGATTCCTAGATTATTTTATGAATTGTTCTGAGAGTCAAAATAAAAGGGGGTACAATATTGCAGTAAATTGCAGTTTTTTTCGTTTTTTTTTGGATAATGGTTTGAAGGAAACGAATTCTTATGGGAAGAACTGCAAAATATACACTTTAAAATCGTGAATGGTTTAGTTTTTGGTAGGAAATAATAAGAAAATTGAAAAAGCCGGTCAATGCTTACGTTCTCGTCTGTCCCTCTGTGTGTTGTGTTGCCTTGCCAAAACTTCCGTGAATAACCGGATATGTGCCCTTTCACTGATTTTTTGTATTTGATTCCCGGTTTCCAGCACAGGGAGCCATATGCGAAAACCCACAAGCATTTCTTGTCACTGTCATCAACTTCATCATGTAAATAAGAGATTGACGGATTGGCGCTCATGTTGCGCTCAAGAATGATGCAAGACTGTACCGAAACTACAGCATCTACACTGGTAGCGACTAACTAGTACGGAGGCATGAATGACAGTAAAGCAGATTGAGAATCGCCCGAATAATAAATATACAGTTAACACGTGCTCAGACGTCAAGCACGTTGAATCGAGGTAAACGCGCATGACCGCATTATGTTATATAAAAATTGGCATAACTCAATTTTCGATACAGAAAAAACATTTGTTACTATACGGGGTGTTTTCAAATGAGTATTGAGGGCGGTGTTAGAATCATTTGCCGTCGATTAAGCCATATTTATTGATAACCGAAAATCAATGGTTTCCGAGATATTTGAGTTCTTGAATTTTTTTTTAAATTGCTCACCTTACTTCATTTTTCGTCAATTTTTCTACGGATATAAAGTTTGATTCAAATTTTGTATTATTCTCAACAGAAAAGGATATGATATGTATGAAAAAAGCAAAAATATGCTGTATTAAATGTTGAATAAGAATAAATATGATTTGAAAGTTTGTATATGAAGTAAAAAAAAATAAATTTCTAATATAAATCTGCCTGCAATTTTCGAATTCCACAATTTATGTAAGACAAAATTATTTCAAAAACTTGCCAAATTCTTTCTTCATTTCCTAAAAAAGAATGCAGGCACTAGTTTTGTTTCAGCAGATTTTGATTTGAAATGAAGAAAGGAAAGAAATGAATTAAATATTTTTTATTGCAATCAAACTCAAAATTTCAGTAGGAAATGTATTTGTAAATTATGTATGAGATGACTTCCAGCATTTTTTAAACAAGCACGTGTCCTCTTTCTCATTTCTTTAGTTATTTCTTTCCGCCCTAATTTACTCTCAATCTTTTCGTTGCTTCATCTATTCTAACGATGTTAGATCTGGTCTTTTCGTTAGCCACGAAAATAATCCGAAATTATAATCAAATTTGATCAACGTAAAAAAATTGACGAAAAATGAAGTATGGTGAGAAATATTTTGAAAATCACAAGAACTCAAATATCTCGTAAACTAGCCACTAAATATAGTTCAAACGACAGCAAATGAGTCATACTAACACGTCCTACAAGATTAACGTCTAATTTGGAAATACCCTGCATATTATGACCTTTTCAAAAAAAAAAAGGTGAATTATTGAAACAGATGTTTACTTGTTCTATGGAATCGGTCCTTACTTGATGGAAATTCGTGTCTGATGATGAACTTGAAATAAGTTCGAATTACATCAATGTAATCCACGAATTGTTATTATTATAATTCTGGTAGTTGAATGAAAAAAATATTAAAACTTAAAGTTTGTAGCAACGGCTGAAACAGTTCAATTTCAGATAGAAATTCATTATCAACTTTAATAAAACAAAGTAATTAGGTTCCACAAATATTTAATACTTTGTTTGTGTATAAAAAACAATATATAATAATTTTTTCATTAAAAGTTGTCCCCCCAGTAGCAAACTTGATGCACGTTTCAGCTTTATTTTGACTGTTCCTAGCCGTTTTTACTGTCATCCAGTACAGAATCGCCTAGTCTATATAACGTTAAAATTGACGTAGTGAAAGCTCAATAAAAATTGATATATACGAATGCATTGCCTATGAGAAATCAGGAATATTCAGGGAATTAAACTGTTATTCAAGAGGATATATTCTGGAACACTAGCACCATCTGTTTTGGTAGGCTTCAATTTTAATGAAGAAATCTCGTCTTTGATTGTAGTTGTTTCATTTCCCTTTACTAGATGGTACAGACATACCAAATTCCACTTCAAAATTTCTTTCAATTTTCGATACAGAAAAAAACAATTGTTACTATATATTATGACTTTTTTCATTTCAAATGAATTTTCATGAAAAAAGCAATCAATTTTTGAAACAGATATTTATGTATTCAATGGATTCCGTCCTTAGTTGATGAAAATTCGTGCCTGATAGTGACTTCCATAGACTTATTATCCTACGTCTATGGTGACTTCAAATAATTTCGAAACTGCGCGATTACACAATGCAAGCCCCGAATTGTTAACATCATATTTTTGGTAGTAAAATGAAGAAAATAGAAAAACCTATTTTTATTAGCATATTACCTGAAACAGTTCAATTTCTGATGGAAATTCATTATCAAATAAAATGAAGCAATTTCGACTGTTCCTAGCCGTTATTACTGCCACAAGAATTCAATCGCATAGTCGATTTAACGTAAAAATTGACGTAGTGAAAGTTCAATGAAAAATTCCAATATACTAATTCTTTGCCTATGAGAAATCACCCAATATTCAGGAAATTAAAATGTTATTCCGGAGAATAGAACACAAGCACCATCTGTTGTTGTAAGCTTGAACTTCAATGAGGAAATCTCTTTTTTGATTTTTGGTATTTTATTACCTGTTACTAGATGGTGCGATCATACCAAATTCCACTTCAAAATTTTTTTCACATCAATTCAAAAATATTTTGATAATATAATAGCTCCACGCTTATTCTCTCAGTTTACTACATATTTTCACCATTTCTCTCAAAATAAAATTTTCATATCGAATCTGCAGTTTTGAAATTAACAAAAAAAAACGTCATCGAAGGGTGGAACCTTATTGCTTGTGACCATTCTCGGCTCAAAATTCGAGAAGTATAGGTAGACATTATGAAAGCATTTTCCGTCTTGTAATAGGAAAAGTTCTAATTTATGCATGCGCAACGCTAACAGTAGTTTGAAAGAGCTGAAATTACTATGGAACTATTAATGTACCTACCCGAATACCAATACTAAATTGCATCAAAAGCGTACTAGTAAAATGCAAATATTGAGATCCTGGGAATTCCACTGTTGCGCATGAACAATTCCTTGTAACAATCTTCCACAATTCGTATAGAATTTTCTTTAAATTTAATGAAGGTAAACTATTTGATCGTGCGGACGGTCGCATACAAATTCCAGCTCTTCCAGATATACAAAGAGGAAAAAACGAAAATGAGAAATTCTTCGGATAATCTTCAGAAAAAAAGTTCTAACGGGTGTTTTTTTTTCGAGGTATATAACTTTAAGTTGGCATTACTGTTCAAGATGGCGACCGATTCAACAGCTGTCAAGTGATTTATTCTCAGTTTGGTTTGGCAATTTATCGTGAATAGATCCACACCTGAACAACGCTTGCAAATAGTGCAATTTCATTTCGAAAATAATGGTTCTGTGCGGAATACGTATCGTGCACTACGTCCATTTTATTTTGTTTAGCGATGAAGCGCACTTCTGGTTGAATGGCTACGTCAACAAACAGAACTGCCGCATTTGGAGTGAAGCTTATCCTCAAGTGTATGTCGAAAAACCGTTACAACCAGAAAAACTGACTGTTTGGTGCGCTTTATGGGCTGGTGGAATCATTGGTCCGTACTTCTTCAAAAACGATGATGGCCAGAACGTTACAGTCAATGGTGATCGGTATAGAGCCATGATTACTAACTTTTTCATTCCTGAATTGAACAACCATGATGTCCAGGAGCTGCGTTTCCAACAAGACGGCACAACATGTCACACAGCTCGTGCCACAATCGATTTATTGAAAGGCGCGTTTGGTGACCGCCTAATTTCACGTTTTGGACCTGTGAATTGGCCTCCAAGATCTTGGGATTAAACTCCGCTAGACTACTTTCTGTGGGGCTATGTAAAGTCATTGGTCTATGCGAATGAGCCACAAACCCTTGACCATTCGGAAGACAACATTCGCCGTGTTATTGCCGATATACGGCCACATATAATGTTGGAAAAAGTAATCGAAAATTGGACGTCCAGATTGGACTACATCCGAGCCAGCCGTGGCGGTCATATGCCAGAAATCATATTTAAAATGTGATGCCACAAGATTATCTTGCGGATAAATAAAATTCATCATGTCAATCGAATAATCCATCGTTGTTTCATTGCAATTTAAAGTTCTATAGCTCTAAAAAAAAACATCCTTTACAGGGATGAAAAAACGAAAATGAGAAATTCCTTGGATAATTTTCAGAAAAAAAGTCCTATAAACACAGGTTGGAATTAGAAGAACGCGCAGGACGGCAGTATTTTATTTGAAAATTGTCATAATTCAATTTTCGATACAGAAAAAACAATTGTTACTGTATACAGTAGAGACTGGATAATCCGGAGAACGATATTCTGGATATCTTACTAGTCCGGATTGACGTCAAGATTGTATATTATGTTATCGGTTTTAACTTGTCTTACCCTGATTCCCGAACGGAAACTCATTTGAATTCTTATTATTTTGATGGTCGGACGTGTTTTGGTATATAATAGTGCACAATGGTAAAGCGGAAACAAGTTACTTTGTCTAAAAAACAAAAAAGTGAGATATTAGACTTATTGAAAGATGGTTTTAGTGCCAGATTGCTTGCTCTTCATTACGGCGTCGGAACGTCCACTATTTCCGAAATAAAAAAAAGGAGGTAAGAAGTTAGTGGCGAAACAGGAGCTAGTACATACACTGTATCCGAAAAGTATGGAACAAATTCATTTTTAGCTAAACAGACCATTTTAAGAAATAATCCTGAAACATGTCGTATTTTTATTTTAATTTACCGTATTTTAAAATAATAATCTAATATACAGGGTGAATTACTCTCGAGTAATGACATCACCATCATTTTTTTTCAATGGAACACCCCCATTTTGTCTCAATTTTCGGATTACTCTAGCTGAGCTGATTCCAAAAATGTATCACATGTTGATTCCAATTGGTACAGGTGGACAAAAATACAATAGTTTTGTGTGTGTTCATAAAGTAACGCGTAACATTCTTTATTAGTTAAATTAACAATTTTTTCAAAAACACTTATTGTCTAGAAGCAATTGGTTTGAATGTAACACCTTGTAGTTTGTTACATTTTTAAATTAATTTAATTGATTTTAGATTAAGTTTTGGGTTAGTATACTTTCAGATAATTTGCAATGATATGCGGTACCCATAAAAATGAAATTTATACAGGGTGAGGAATTAAGTGACAATCAGACATTTCTGGAGAATTGAGACATTATGAAATATTAAAATTGAGAATTGAAATTATAGCTTTTGCTTATTCTTACAATGGATTGCGATTTTTTCTTCTTATTTGTGTTTCTACAACAAATTTATATACAGGAGGATTCGTGAAAAACATACTAATGCCTATTTAATTATCACTTGATTGAAATTATTCCATTCTCAAATTATATGCACGGTGTCCGTTTCTTACGCGTATTTATGAAATTACTGAAATCGTAATATCATGCTTTATATTAGTCCGTTATAGATTATACTATTGAAATATTTTCGTATTATATTTATATTTTGGTTCTTCTATAAGAAGCATAGGACAGCCATAATGAAATCGCAATTTTTCAGTTCAGGTTCTGTAAATTCTTCTCTGATACGATTTATTGTTTTTCTAACAATATTTCAATATACAGGGTGATTTTGAAAAAAAAAATTTTTTTGTTAATGATATTACAGCTTCAGGTTGTTGTACTATTGTTCGAGTACATTGTATAATTGATGGTAATACAGAGTGTATGATTTTCGAATACCAATCAGAATTTATGGAAACTATGGAATTGTGTATTTTTAAGTAAAGTATTTCTATGGGCAATGTGTTTAGGTGCACAATGTTGTTCTATGGGCATTGCAGATCTACCGACAATGTAGATCAATGGAAAACGTAGATAATTAGATATACCCGCAATGCGGAACTACCTACGAGGTAGATTTATGGGCACCTTTGATCTACCTACAAGTAGATCTATGGGCAACATTGATCTACCTACAAGATAGATCAATGGGTAACATTGATCTACCTACAAGGCAAATCTATGAACTTTATTGATCTATGGGATATATTGATCTACTTACAAGGTAGATCTATGGGCATGATTCTAATACCAAGACATAAATTGACTGGCTATGAGAAATCACCCAGCTAGATGGGTATTAAAATTTATAATGCACTACCTGTTGAAATCAAGCAGGTAAAGAATAATCGTTTGTTTAATAAATCAGTTGAGGAATTTTTGTTGAAGAGGAGCTTTTATACTCTAGGGGAATATTTTGGGAATTCTTTTTAATTGTTTTTCTTCTTTGATATTTTGTATTTTTTTTTTCTGGTGACATATCCTATGCCAACCGTATTTGATTGTAAATATGGGGTTTAAAGGATAAATAAACATTATTATCATTAATATTATAATAGTTTATTCCGAAACAAGCTGAATCTAATAATCATCAATGTTTCAGATTTACTGGAATTCGTCATTCTGGGCCAGGTTCTCGTAAAACCTTACGGAAAGCAAAATATCCAGCGATGGAAAAAGAATTGTATTCCTGGTTTACTAAACAACGAAGCAAAAATATTTCTGTTCCGCTTGAAATACTAGCGGCAAAAGCTCGACAAATGTTCAAGAATATTTATGGAGAAGATAAGTTTGTTGCAAGCAAAGGCTGGCTTTTCAATTTCACAGAAAGGCATGGACTTAGGCATCTTAAAATCTGCGTTGAGAAATCATCAAATGATGAAACTGCTGTAGCTCCCGTTCTGGCTAAACTAAGACAAGTAATAGAAGCTCATGATCTCCAACCCCGGCAAATTTATACTGCTGAAGAGTCAGGCCTTTTTTGGAAGTTATTGCCTGATAAAACCTTCGTTCAAAGCAACGAAGCAAGAAAATCAAGCAAAGAACGAATCACCTTTCTAGCATGCACAAACGGTGATGGTTCTCATAAACTTCGACCTCTTGTCATTGGAAAAGCAAAGAATCCAAGAGGATTCAAGAACAAAGCTCTACCTGTGGATTACGTCTCTAGTGAAAACGCGTCGATGACTCCGGCAATTTTTAAAACGTGGTTTCAAGATTCCTTTTCGAAGCAAGTGAAATCATTCTTGAAAAATCAACGTCTTCCTGAAAAAGCCTTATTGTTGATTGACAATGCCCCGAGTCACTGCCCTGAGGAGGAATTGATTAGTGAAGATGGACATATTTTTACAATGTTTCTACCACCAAGATCTACAGCTTTGATACAGCCTATGCATCAAAATGCTATTAAATCTACAAAACTGAATTACCGAAAAAGTCTTTTAGCACATATTCTTTCGATACTCGAAGATGGAGATGATGTCGGTAAATGTATTGAGAGCATAAATCTTTTCGATGCAGTTTGTTTACTCCATAATTCATGGCAAAAAGTGACAACAAACTCTTCAGAAAAGTATTGGCACGAACTTTTATCATGCAACTTACCCAATTATGATCCAGATGATTTAATTCCCCTGAACTTATTACAGGAAAAAATGCAGCAAATAAACCATGACTATCAAGACATTTCGAATATGTTGACAAAAATTGATGGCGAAGTTTATTCAAATATTGAACTGAATCAATGGGTTGAAGATGCTGAAAAAGTAATGGAGGATGGCTATCTTGAGCATGACACTATAGATGATGACACCAGCAGTGACGAAGAAGTCGATATCAACCCAAACAAAATCAAGCACGTCGACGCAATAAAATATTTCAAATTGGGATTGCAATGGGCAGAAGAGAATAATATTGGAATTACCGATATTCTGCTCCTGAAAAATATTCAGGAGAAAGCTGTAGTTAAGCATTCTTCTACTCTAACAGTTAAAAAACAACATGAAATATCTGATTATTCTGAGTAATATATTTATTTTGTGAGTTCGAGAATAAAGTCTATATTTATTTTAACCGTCTTTTTAATTTGCATCTCTACTAAATTGTAAGAAGCGATATTCCAGATTACTTACTGATCTGGATTAGCCATAGAGTTAATTGATCCGGATTATCGAGTCTCTACTGTATCATGACTTTTTTTTATTTTAAATGAATTTTCATGAAAAAAAAAACAGTGAATTATTGGAACACATAATTATGTATTCGATGCATTCGATCCTTACTTGATGGATATTCGTGCCTGATGATGAACTTGAAATAAGTTCGAAACTGGGCGATTACACAATGTAAGCCCTGAATTGTTAACATCATATTTTTGGTAGTAAAATGAAGAAACTATAAAAACCTATTTTATTAGCATATTAGCATTATTAGCTGAAACAATTCAATTTCTGATGGAAATTCAATATCAAATAAAATAAAGCAATTTTGATTGTTCCTAGCCGTTATTACTGCCACAAGTATTCAATCGTATAGTCGATTTAACTTAAAAATTGATGTAGTGAAAGTTCAATAAAAAATTCCAATATACGAATTCATTGCCTATGAGAAATCACCCAATATTCAGGAAATTAAAATGTTAAAATTAAAAATGTTATTCACGAGAATATAGATTCTGAAACACTAGCACCATCTGTTGTTATAAGCTTGAACTTCAATGAGGAAATCTCGTCTTTGATTGTAGGTGTTTCATTTCTCGTTACTAGATGGTACAATATTCCATTTCAAAATTTCTTTCCCATCAATTCAAAAATATTTTGATAATATAATAGTTTCACGTTTGTACCTTCAGTTGAGCTCAAAATTATATTTTCACCCTTCACCGAATGATCATATACCCCTAGTCGGATTGCACCCATAATGGAACTTAAACGCGGTATTCAAGATCCGAATCTACCCTGAAAATTTCAAGTTGACATCTCTTTTCGTTCAACATTTATAATGTTTACGGCTGGACAGACATCCTTAAATTTGATCATAAATTCGTCATCAAAGGGTGGAACTTTATCGCTTGTGACCATTCTCGGCTCAAAATTCGAGAAGTATAGACATTATGACGGCGAAAGAGCACTTAAAAAATTAGTAAAGCATTTTTCGTCTTGTAACAGGAAAAGTTCTAATTTATGCATTTCCAACGCTTACAGAAGTTCGAAAGGGTTGAAATTACTATGAAATTATTTATGTATATACTCGAATACCTATACTTAATTTCATCCAAGGCGAACTAGTAAAATGCGAAATATTGAGATCCTGGGAATTTCACTTTTGCGCATGAACAATTCCTTGTAACAATTTTCCACAACTTTTATCTAATTTTCATCAAATTTCATATAGGTAAACTATTTCCAGTTAAACAAGGAGGTAGAAAGGAAATTAAAAAGTTCCTTGGATAATTTTGAGGAAAAAAAGTCCCATAAAGATTTATTTTCGAGATACAGGGTGTGAAAGTTTGATTTTTTGCACTTCACAAGTAATTCAATTGAAATTTTGGTATAGAAATTGCAATTTAGAGTTTACATCACGTGCTTTGCAATTACGATTGAAAATCTACATGGTGATATTCTTTCTGGAATATTTCTCTTTTCCTCCAGAACTTTTTTTTGATGGACCAATGGTAGTTCAAAAAGATGTAAAAACAAACTAAAAAACTTTTCAGTTTCTTGTAGTTTGGTCGTATCTGCTACCGATTTCGAGAAAAAAGTTCAAACAATTCTGTCGAAATGTTCAGGAGAATCCAAATTTAAAATTATCAAAAAATGCAGTTGGTAAGCTGTGATTAATAAATTAATTATTGTAGCATGACTACTTTTGTGATGATTTTACGGGTATATCGAACCCGTAAAATCATCACAAAAGTAGTAGAACTTTAAGAAACACCCTGCTTTGGTTTCCAGATACAGGGTGTTAAAATTTAATTTTTTCAAGTTTTTTTGCTCATAGCGCCGTCACTTCAAAAGATATTCAACTTTAATTTGGCAAAGATATTCCAATTGAAAGTAATCATCATGTGGTATGCCAATTTTGAATGCAACTCTACAGGGTGATATTTCTTCTGGGACAGTGCCCGCTTCTTCTCTGCAGAACTTTCTGTTGCAGACCACTGGTAGAAATATGTAGATACAAAGGAAATTTGGGTTAGTACTGAACTTTTTGGATTCTCGTAGTTTTGACGTATCTGCCACCAATTTTTACTGAAAAAAAATCAAACAATTCTCCAGTAATCCTCGGGAAAATTCAAATTATTTTAAAGATCCATTTAATGAGCTGTGATGAATAAATTCATCATAAATGTTGGTACTTATTTACCTAATCTATAGCGAAGATTAACAAAGATTCGATAGACTTGTATAACTATAAAAAATAGTACAATAAGAAACACCCTGCATCTCGAAAACCAAGCGTTTGCGGGCCAATGTTTATAGGACTTTTTCTCTTAAAATTCTCCATGGAATCTCTCTTTTTCTTTTGTCCCTCAAATTTAGGAACATTCAGTAAAAGGATTTCAATAAAAAAAGGCAATATGTTAAAAATATCCTATCCTCTCTCCATTTCGGTTTTGGCAAAACCAAAGCGCCTCCGCCAAACATCGCCAAACGTATCTAACATAAAAGAAAGTGGATCAAAGGTTATTACATTATGAAATGAAACTACCTTGATTGCTGTACAAGACTAACCCACTTATAAGTACGTCACAGTCGTCTTGTGACGTCATTGCGAAGTGCGCGCGTCGACAATCGGTACTTCTACTTGGATTTCCACGCTTTGGCGTTCAAGAAACACGCTCAACACCCGAGTGGTCTTAAGTCAAGTCTGCGCCGCGGTGTGGTGCGCGTGACAGTGTTCAACTTGCGAAAAGTGGTAGTTCTTTCGAAAAGTGACAAGTGGAGTGCCCTTATTGGATTTAAATTTTGACGCACGTCGCTCTTTTTGTAAGTCGACTCAAAACACTCTGTTAATCGATCCTCGAAAGGAATTTCCTGAAGAAAGTAAACAATCTTCTGGCACTTTCTTTATGCAATTTATGGATGAAGAAAGTTTGATGCACAATTAGCGTGCGAGGGAATTGTCGGCAAAAAATTTTGGCGTTGCGAAAATCAAATTTTTTTTGAGTTGAAATTTTTTTGAGAAATTTAATTTTATACAATAACAGATTAATTTTTTGAAAACCATATTTCATATCATCGCAAGCCCGCATTGAATCATAACTAAGCGATCTTTTGCAACATTATTATGGCATCTTAATAGTTGGTATTTTAGCTTCCGTTTTAATCCCTACACTGTAGGAAATTCTACCAACCTTGACCAATATTCGGGGATCATTCTCACTTTCATCAATTTCATACGAAATTTCCATTTTGTAATATCGTGAAAAGAAATCAGCGATTGATTTAAAATGCAGCAATCCTCGTACAATGTTGACGAGGAGAGAGAAACTGGTTGGTACTTTCGAAATAGGTAGTTGATTATATAAACAATCCTCACATAATTAATACGAATACTACAATAATTGTATCGACTTATCTAAGAGAATTCTCATGAGACCAAGAGAATGACATGCAAAGGAATTGTTTTATTTTTCTCCTGGAATAATATATACTTTTTTGCAATTTTACACCGACTAAATTATTTCACTCGAAAAACTTTTTCAAACTTAACTTAAAAACTCTTATCTTAAAAAACTTAACTTGAAAAATTAATGCTTGATCGACTAGCTACAATTTTCAACTAAAAAATACTGTTTCATTGATATTGAGCCCATCAAAAATAATAATACATCCGATAAATGCTAAAGCAGTACCTATTCGAGATTTAATTCATAATAATCATCATTATCACTAAATCAAGCGCTTCAACTTGGGCATCTTCCATTTGATTCAATAATAATAGTGGAAGTCATTAACATGAGACTTGCTTGACTACTATATGTTTATGATATAAATAGAATAATTGCTTGTTCCGACAAGGAAAACTTTTTTTGAGAATAGAAACAAGAATTGAAAATGTCTTCTGAGAAAAACTCGTATTTTATACGATCCTGAAATATTATCTATACATAAAAGAAAAAAATAGTTTTGAGAGCGTTCTTAAATACAATTTACTATTTTTAGAATTCGAAATTTCATAGCATAACAATCGCCATATAAAATAAAAAGTTTTGATTAGATTTAGTCAAAA
Source organism: Harmonia axyridis (assembly GCF_914767665.1). Taxonomy (NCBI): domain Eukaryota; kingdom Metazoa; phylum Arthropoda; class Insecta; order Coleoptera; family Coccinellidae; genus Harmonia; species Harmonia axyridis. Next base: position 9,876,615 of record NC_059508.1, read on the forward strand.
ATAGTTTCTGTATAATTTTTTCAAAATCTGTACTTTCTTATAAGTTGCCCCTGTATCACAGATTATTTTTCAACTCGTGTTAAATAATTTGAAATTGGGATTTCCTAAATACCATTTAAATTTAAAGAATTTCTAAAGTCTTAAGACTAGGGATTTGCGGTAAGAATACGTTATGTTAATTATGATTATTTCAAATCATATTTTCGATTGCATGATGGCATATCTTAATTTTTCAAAAAATGAATTTAAAAAAATTTTATTCCTTATTTTGAATACCTACCACTTGAAATTTATAGATCAGACTTTTGTGAGTGATTGAAAGATATACATATAGAACTATAGCTATCGATTTCAGGTTCAGATTTAAAAAACAGCATGATATTCAATTACTACTAGGTGGATTTGTTAGCTAGTTAGATCTTCGAGGTGAATAGACCCGAATTAGATTAATCTGATATCATCAAATAAGAGAAAATATATCATCAACTCCAAAGAGCCAGTATGCTCAACAAATCACCGAAAACATAAAAAAATCCCTCTAAACAATCTAAAATTATCCTCGACTTTTATCACAATTCAGTGCACTTTAAAATGTTTTTACTATCACTGGAATAAATTTCATTTCCATTTCAACCAAAATCCCATTCTCTTCGCTTTCTTTAACACCATACTATTTTGATTTCTTTTGGTAGTTATTCATTATACACTAATGATTCTGGTGTCGGTGTAGCTGTGAAGAGAGTGAGAGGAGGTATATTGTGATAGATAATGAAGATTTGGAAGTGAGCACGTTCTCAATTTTCTCTTTCAGCATTTCTTGTTCACATAATTCGAATAGCTTATTAACACGTAAGAACTGGGCTATGTAGAAGATACTCTACAACCATTCATCATTCGATCATGTTTAAGATTTTTCACGAATTTCATATTCAAGAACATTGCGAATTCTTCACTATGTATTATTATTTCAATTTTATAATTATATGTAATCCAGTTTTGGAAAAAAGTTTTTTTTCAAATTCGATTTCTTGATTAATTGAAATTTTATATGAACAGTTTCCTAGAGAAGCTCTGGACTAATTTTTTATTCGATTTTTGAATTCTACACAATCAAAAACTGTGAAAATTACAGTGTAGATTGAAAAATGTTTTTTTTTTGAAAAATTCATTAAACATTAAAAATAATAATTCACTACTCTCCATTCCATTCACAATGAACTCCAAAAGGAATGATAACTGCAACATATCCATCTCATTAATTCCAAATTCGAAGTTTTAACTCAAATGCCCACAGAAAAAATATTCGAAAGAAATCTCATCAGATCGATCATCGAATATATCAATCATGTTCTACTCATCATATTTGTCGGGATGCAAGGCATTGGGAGTAGCCCAAAAGAAGTTCATGAATGGGACAATTAAAAAACAATAGCGTATTTAGATGGATCCTCAATAAACATTTTTTTCAACTTATCAAGGTTATAAAAAAACGGCCTAAGAATGTATAGCTGTCGAACTTGACAAGGTATTCTATACTTATATCCTGTTCATTGTTTTTAAGGAGTACCGTTAAGATTGAAAACAAAACACAACTGATTTCCTGCATGCATGATAGTGTCTTCCAACTGCATTCAGGTTGAATAGGAATAAGTTAATGTTTTTTTTTGTTTACGAATCAGATGAAAGACAGATCGATGCATCGTCTGGTAAATGCTTACTTTGCAAAAAAGTATTGGAAACTGGTCGATGAAACACAAAATATGTATTTATTCATCCTAATTCATTGTATCGCCTGCAAAGTAGATCCTTTCCGAAATATGACAAAACTCAATTTTCAAATTCACGCCATGAAGTCCTTTTTATGTTTTCGTTTTCGATGGATAATTTGAATAATAATAATGGAGTTTATTTCCGTAAATAAACAAAATACATCACTGAGGTATAAAACATTATTACCTGTATGTGATATGAAATACAATATCAGAGAAAAACGCGTCTATTTTTGGTGAAATTGGAATTTAAAAATTTTTCAACAAGTCAAATCAGAAAAACTTGCTAATTTTTTTGCACGTGTGAAAACTAAACAGTTTCAGCGTAAGGAATTCTATCAATCTGGATGACAGATGTCACCAAAACTCCACTTGAGTATAGAGGACAGTTGTAACAAGTAAGCAACAAAAGAATATTCACAAATTCTTCCAAGCTTTTCAAATGATCGCTGCAGTATGATGAGCCAAATATTTTTAAAGCATTTGATAGATCTGTGAAAACTTTCATAATGTGTCTATGATTTCTCACAGTCGCAAGTAAATCCTTCTCATAGATCAACAGACAAATGATGCAGTTCGAGCTCATGCAACTATTGACTAGGAACAAATTTCAAGCAGCAAATACACTTGGCATCTAGATATGGACTACACATTTTACAAGTAATTCTGCTTCTTGTCCACGTAGACCATTGTATCTCTGATACATCTCCCGCTGTCTCTTTGACAAGGACTGAGAGATCTTAAAATCAATAGGCGACGTTCATATACCTATAACTTAAAAAGATATTGAAGAGCCCACCAAGGAATCAATTGGGAAACAACAGCAGCAGGAAGCTCAACTCGTTTGTAGAGATGAGTTGAATGATATATTACCGTAGTTGAGAAATATACCAAAATATTGGTCTTAATTGCTGGCTATAGGCCAAATTTTCAAAGTGGATGAATAACTGTTGAATTATGTACATATTTGGATTTAAAAGGGTCAGTTCAAGCAGACCTTCTATTTGGTGATGAGGATCTTATTCAAGGATTGATGACACATGATTTTGACTTGTTTTCTAGGTTCACTATCTCGAATAACTAAAATTGCGATTGTCTTTTTGCTTGGGTGTTACATAGCACCGTCTTGTTGAAAATGATCACCGCTCATAATTTATATCTCCCAATTCCGGCTATAAAAACCATTAATTATAGCTCGGTAGCGCAATACATTCACCGTAACAGTAGCACCAATCTCATTTTCGAATGGACAAGATCCAATCATACCACCAGCTCAAAAACTGCACCAAACAGTGACATATTGAGGATTGGAAGGCTTTTCAACAATCATTGTTGGATTTTTCCAAGCACCAAATGCGACAATTCTGCTTATTAACATAGTCTTTGATGTGAAAATGGGTCTCATCACTGAAGATGATTTTTCGATGAGAATCCAGATTATTTTGATGAATTTCAAGGACTCAATCAGCAAAGACGTTGCTGGTGATCAACCTGCTAGAATTTTATGTTAACTGAACTTTGAATGTCTCCAGACCTAAGTCTTTATGCAGAATACGTTGTAATGTTGTTTGGAGAAAGTTTGTGAAAAATTTTCCAAGATCAACGAGGAATCGACAAACCTGGGTGTTTGTCAGCACTACTGGCTACAGCAGCAATATTCTCAATTGTTTTTGAGCGACACACACTAACTTGTCCCAACAGCTCGAATTTTTTCACCAGTTTCACTATTGACGTCCTAATTGATAACTTAAAAGTGCTTTAGTTTTTAGTAATGTCGTTCCTTTTTCTTACTTGTCAGATGGCAAAATATAGCAGCTGGCCAGATAGCAAGCTATTCAAAATGAAAGATCTCGTTAGAAAACCCTTCATGCAGCTCATCAAGTTGGGTTCTTTGATGTATAACACAATCTTATGTTTTCATGGTGTGTCATAGACCAAGAATTAATAGTTATTTTAATACCAGGTTTTGTCGTAATTGAAGTATGTATATCATAGCAAAAATCTACATGTGAAATATGTCAAAAATAAGGCGTAAATAATGAACCCTCATCTGCAAGTTGACTGTGTACGATTCCAAGGTTCCCAGCAATCTACGCCAACGATTGTTTCGTGGAGTGGTGTGTACTTACGAAAAATAAAAAGTCCTAGGGGTCCACCTTGTAGGTGAAGGCGATAACCTATGTGTGGAAGAGATAAACACCCCAAGCCCGTCAATACCTTATTTGTGTCGAGTAGTTTATTGATTTTCTTTGTATTCTGGATTCGAACACATGATGCTGTATTTGTTGAAAAGTGTTTTCGTGTATATAGTATGTAACAAGTGGTGTAGTTTAGAGTTGAAGATCGTTTGTTGTCTACCTGTCTCTCTGCTTACCACCAAAGTGTTCTACGAATGGAAGATCAGACGACATAGTTGGCCATTTCACGCTGGGAGTGTCTCCTTATGCAAGGTAACAATTCGTTTGCGATTAAAATCAGGTGGGTACTCTATGACCGGCCATTTCAATGGGTTCAGAAAACAAGGTCGTTCGAAAGAAATCAAACCGATTCTGCCAGACATCACAACACCGAATTTTAAACAACTAACCGTATGATCTTATCGACATATTCTACGCTCCTACTGAAATTTTCGACATCAATAAAAAGAAGAAGAAACATTGGGTATTCAACTCTATGGTTCATTATTTTCTCTCATATCATAAAATGAATGAAAGTTAAAGAATACGTTAATCCATTTTCAGGAACACCCTATACATAAGCTGAATTTTTGATGCCCCATGTGTTGACAGAAAGTTTTGTCAGTATATCATTATATAATTCGATTTTCAAGGTGAATATTTTAGGAATAATAAACATTTTTTTTTCGGACACCCAGGATCGTGAGCTGATTTTAGACGATCCACCCAGTACACACGTTGGATTCTAAAGGGTGTTTTTTTTTAGAGCTATAGAACTTTGAATTGCAATAAAACGAAGATGGATTATTCGATTGACATGAATATTATTTATCCGCAAGATAATCTTGTGGCATTACATTTTAAATATGATTTCTGGCATATGACCGCCAGGGCTGGCTCGAATGTAGTCCAATCTGGACGTCCAATATTCGATGATTTTTTCCAACATTTGTGGCCGTATATCGGCAATAACACGGCGAATGATGTCTTCCAAATGGTCAAGGGGTTGTCGCATAGACCAATGACTTTACATAGCCCCACAGAAAGTAGTCTAGCGGTGTTAAATCACAAGATCTTGGAGGCCAATTCACAGGTCCAAAACGTGAAATTAGGCGGTCACCAAACAGTCAGTATTTCTGGATGTAACGGTGTTTCGACATACACTTGAGGATTAGCTTCACTCCAAATGCGGCAGTTTTGTTTGTTGACGTAGCCATTCAACCAGAAGTGCGCTTCATCGCTATACAAGATAAAATGGACGTAGTGCGCGATACGTATTCCGCATAGAACCATTATTTTCAAAATAAAATTGTACTATTTGCAAGCGTTGTTCAGGCGTGAGTCTATTCATGATGAATTGCCAAACCAAACTGAGAATAAATCACTTGACAGCTGTTGAATCGGTCACCATCTTGAACAGTAATGCCAACTTGAAGTTATATACCTCGAAAAAAAAACACCCTATAGAAGGGGGGTACCCCATATGACTTTTTTTCCTAGGAGCTACCGTTTGGCCCCTGCCCACATCAAAATATTTGATGCAAATAACTTTTCATTATGACAAAAATGGTTGAAAGAAGAGTATCAAAATTTCTATCATCAAAGAAAACATCAAACCTCAAATATCGAGATAATAAGTAATCAAATATGAGATTGTGACCCTCAGTAGATTTTTCGTCGTGGTACTTTCAAATTCCCCAGAAGGAAATGAGACTTTAATGTCAAAATAATCCGCAACACCCCGTATACTCGAAAACCGTGACGAAAATCGAAGGTTTGGAAATTTTCCTGGGGCTTCGAGACGATTTCGAGGGGGTTCTTATTCTTGTCATTTTTGCTCTAGATGGTCCCGTTTAGGCTGTGAAGGGCTATATCTATATAAGAAGATTGCCGAGTCCACTGCTGCAACTAATTGCAAGAGATAAAGCCACAAACAAGATGTTTTCCAGAGTTCAAAGAGAATTAGTGAAAGAAAGGTTGTTTTTCCAACCACCATCAAAATAATTAGTGAACCTTATCTGCGTCGTCTTTTTGCTTCCTTTTCCAGGATAATCTGCGAAAGCTTTCAATACCAGAGTCGGAACTTCTTTTATTTATTCATTTCGATAAAATGCTTGTTAATGATCTTATAAGGGATAAAAGCAAGAACGACAATAAATCACTAACGAGCAGGAGCGTAGGTGATTAGCTAAACGAATTGGGAAGGCCTCAAGGTGCCCCAAGTATGACCACAATGTCCTCTTTTTGGTCCATTCGAAAGTAGTTTATATAATTATAGCCAGCTTATACGAAACCAAGGTGTCAGATGGAACTGAAAGCCCCACCTTTGCAACTACACCAACATTCATTATTGGTTTGGTAATGGTACGCAATTTCGGTTCAGAGTTATGTCTAGATTTCGTCAAGAACGATCTTGCGTTGAGATCATGAAGCCCGATTATACCCAGAAATTTATTTGGGTACCATGCAATTCTTAGGGCTACAAAGAAATATATGGTTTGAAAGTTTAAGCGCACAACAATTTCTTAGTACTCAGTAATTTAGAATATCTGTGATACCCGAAAAACTCGCATAGAAGTATCGTACCCGCAGTTTATTGGGGTAGGTTGCTATTCTCAAGTGCTACAAAGAATTAAATGGCTTAGGAGTCGAAGGTCTCAGCAATTTTTTATTATTTGGGCCTTTTATTGAATGTCCCATCGATGCTATCCAGATTTGCACCTTGATTTAATTATAAATCTGGAGAAATTTGGGCATTTTGTTTTGTACGATAGTGTGGGTGTGCTTTTCAATAAGAAATATTGTGAACTCTTTCAAAATCACATAATTAATACATGATTTAGAATCCCTATGATACCCAAAAAAGCTCGCATGGACTTATCGTACCCGCAGTTTATTTGGGTACATTGCAATTCTACTGTACCCTAATTACGGTACAGTGCAATTTTTGGTATTATACAGAATTAGAAGTCAAAGAACTCAGTACTTTCTCAGTACCCATTCGGTACATTGCAATATTTAGTATTATAAATAAATATAGGTAGGTTTTAAAAGACCAAGAACTGAGCCATTTTTCTTTTGTTGGGTTGTTTAATAAATGTCCCATTTGATTTTATTAAGAAGAATTTAATAATTTTGTTTTGTATAATTTTGTGAGAGTACTTTTCTATAATCTTCTAAACTCTTTTTGGAGAAAAATTTAAACTTTAATAGATAATTTAGAATCTTGATAATACCCAGAAAGTTTGTAAAGTTTATTTGGGTACAGTTTAAAAGACTAAGATTTCAGCAATTTCTCATGTTGAAGTAATAATTTGTATGCCAGTTTTTTATGATGTAGGCTGAACATATTTTTGAGAAAACATGTAAAATCGACTGCGTTCTTCTCTAAGATGTTATCTACCGTTTGAGTCAGTCACGTGTCAAAGTGTCTTGTCATTTCGATTTATCAAGATCTAGGACGTGTGAGCTTGTCTTCTCTGATGGCAAAAGCGTGCTGGATATGCTCAGTTCAATAAGTGTTATTTCTTTCGGAACGAATTACTTCAATTTTCAATTCGATTTAATCGTCCATTATTTTTGCATCAGCCTAATAATATCGCTATTGAGCTTTCTGTCTCCGGTGTGAGAAAATCATCGAATTGCATGGTAGAAAACGCATTCGATTGAGGACATTCCCTTACGTGAAGTAACACTCGATGAATATGTTAATAACACCGATGTTGATACATGTTTTTATTCGTCATCCGAATGAGCACAAAGAATCTAACTGGCGTTTTTTGCCGACACACTTGAAGGTTTCTCGTCAAAACGTTTTCACAATGGCTTGAAAGTGAAAGTTGAAATATTAGGCGTTTACACAATAAAAAGATATTTAGATACGGCCTAATTACTATTTAATATTAAGATATGTGAATATGAACTCGAGCGAAGCGTTTCCAAATGCTATACATATTGGATAATTATGCCTCGGTACGTATCACGTGCGATTTTCATACAAATACCGTATGATTGGGCAAGAGAACGCTTTTAAATCAGGTTGAGTCTAGACGCGGTTTTAATTAATATCATACATTTAGTTGCGTCAACAACATTTCTTATATAGATACAGCCCTTCCGCTAAGAATCCAGAGATGTAGGTATGCAAAAGCACAGCCTAAACGGGACCATTTAGAGCAAAAATGGCAAGTAACGGGTATTTTTTTTCGAGGTATATAACTTTAAGTTGGCATTACTGTTCAAGATGGCGATCGATTTAACAGCGGTCAAGTGATTTAATCTCAGTTTGGTTCGGCAATTCATCGTGAATAGACTCACGCCTGAACAACGCTTGCAAATAGTGCAATTTTATTTCGAAAATAATGGTTCTGTGCGGAATACGTATCACGCACTACGTCCATTTTATTTTGTTTAGCGATGAAGCGCACTTCTGGTAGAATGGCTACGTCAACAAACAAAACTGCCGCATTTGCAGTGAAGCTTATCCTCAAGTGTATGTCGAAACACCGTTACATCCAGAAAAACTTACTGGATTGGTGCGCTTTATGGGCTGGTGGAATCATCGGTTCGTACTTCTTCAAGAACGATGATGGCCAGAACGTTACAGTCAATGGTGGTCGGTATAGAGCCATGATTACTAACTTTTTCATTCCTGAATTGAACAACCATGATGTCCAGGAGCTGTGGTTTCAACAAGACGGCGCATCATGTCACACAGCTCGTGCCACAATCGATTCATTGAAAGACACGTTTGGTGACCGACTAATTTCACGTTTTGGACCTGTGAATTGGCCTCCAAGATCTTGCGATTTAACATCGCTAGACTACTTTCTGTGGGGCTATGTAAAGTCATTGGTCTATGCGGAGAAGCCACAAACCCTTGACCATTTGGAAGACAACATTCGCCATGTTATTGCCGATATACGGCCACAAATGTTGGAAAAAGTCATCGAAAATTGGACGTCCAGATTGGACTACATCCAAGCCAGCCGTGGCGGTCATATGCCAGAAATCATATTTAAAATGTAATACCACAAGATTATCTTGCGGATAAATAAAATTCATGTCAATCGAATAATCCATCGTTGTTTTATTGCAATTTAAAGTTCTATAGCTCTAAAAAAAACACCCTTTACTTGATGAATAAATACTTGACTTGGCATTGAAAAACTACTACTCGACTTGAAGTTCAGTTGATTTCAAGTCAAGCCCAAGTTAAGTAGCTTGAATATCAAGTCAAGCCGTGAATCCCTATTCACAACAACCCGAAAGTTATTTAGTTGTGTGTTAATTTAGCTTTGACTGCAAAATATTCATAGATGTCATTTTTACTTATAGCGTAGTTTTTACTTGTCAGATGTCAAAATTTGATAGCTTCAAAACTGACAACTGTCCAGATTACGGGCTATTCAAAATGAAACCTCTTATTGGAAATCCTTTGCAATTCATTGATATTTTTGTCGTTAAACTAGCGGCAAATCTGTCAATATTTTTCCAAGAGTCAACTGTATTCCGAAATCACTCACCTAAATCTAATTACAGTAATGAGTCTATGTGAAGCCCTTAGAGAATTCCCCACCAGACACTAATTAAATATCAAAGGCAAAGGAATGTCAATGCAGCCATGTTACCGAAAGAAAATATGCGAAATTCGCAAAGAATTCTGCCGTATTTGTAGGTGGAGAACCCCTAAGTATTAGAGATATAAAGTCTGCCACTAATAGCCTGCATATGTCGCATTTATAGTATCTTCTTTGATTACGGTGCATCCCTGTAGCTTGAAATAATTTGCTCCGAACCTATTTATTGGTTTTCGTGAGGCAGTTTCCTAATCTGTGCCGCAGTGACCATTAGCAATTCCAGGATTTCTCATCAGCACACCATTCGCGTTCTCTTGAACCATTTACGTCTTAAAAAAGCCTCTAGACACCTCACGTTTTTCTGCACTGATGTATAATATGATTCCTAAGCGTTCTCGCCTTATATCAAATGTAATGAGAAAGCACAAGGTTGAATAGTCCCTAAATCGTATATAACCTGAGCAAATTTTTTTTCCGCGTGAATAATAAGTGCAATATCCTTATGACCACTGCGATTTACTGCCGACTTCTCTGAGTTTATGCTCGAGATTCGAACAGATATACAAACCGCTAGCCTTACGAGTGAAACGTATCTACAAAGTGTTCTCAAAACTCTTTCCACAATTCACAGATTCTGGTTCTTTAGAATCTCATTTTTTCAATGGCTACAGAATGATTTTTTGTCTCACATAATTGGAAAATTCAGTGCATCAGCATCTTCAGAGGTTTCTTAGATGTAGATTGTAAATCGATGCTACATTTGTATGTTATTTCAGCCTTGAACGACCTTGAAACCTCTGAAGATTCTTACCGTAGTAATCAGCGAAACGTCAGGGCTAAAACTCAAAGAATTTTTCGGTCCGGCAGTAAAATCCTTCATCATTATGAAATATTGTCCTATCTATTGATATTCTCATATATTGAACTTTGAATTTGACAAAAAAATCTAAAAACTCGAGTAATTTATGCCTATCTGAGAGAATTTGAAAAATCTCACAAATATCTTATTCAACGTTTATATAATAGATGAAGTATCTTTGAAAAGATTCAGAAAGATGATTCTGCCAACTAGGAGACCAAAATAATTCTGTTCCTAAATGATGATATCGCGGTTTGACAGAAAGTTATAAGAATAAATGGTTTCATTCAGAAATAAAAATTTGAATTAGATTAAATTTTTACTTGAACAATTCCAGAGGCTCTTAATTGGAGATAATATACTGAGATTGAGGCATAGCCATAGGTGATACACATTAGCATTAAGAACTACTTTGTAAATATCTCGAGTTCTAATATGTATATTATCGATACTTACTGCACTATATTTCACTCAAAGGTGACTTGGTAATGGACTATTTTACATTACAGTTTTTCTACCAATCACCCATGAAACAATATCTTGCACAGAAATGAATTTCATTCATTTTCCCTCTGAAATTTCCACAGTTCACTTACAGTATTTGCCGAGATTTGAAAATGTTTCATCGTTAAATTAGAGGTAAAATGAATAACTGAAATTTTTTCATTACATATTTCATCTTAATATTCAGTAACTTAAAGCAATTGATGAATCTCTTTTTGAAATTCAGAGCAAAATCAATTCCATAAGTTGATAATTTTCTACTTTTTCTTCACGTGTCGACATATTCCAGTTTGAAAAAAACAATTATAAACCATAATGTACAAATTCGCAGTGTTTTTTATTCTCTATTCGATTGAATCAAATCTGTCTACATTGCCTGCACATCTCATTGGCCATAATCCAAACGTACGAGGAAGCTAGAAGGAAGAGCGATGACAGGAAATGGATTGGTGAACTCCGGATATTCTTATTTACTTTGAAGGAATTCGATATTTTCACACTTCATTCATTTGCACATACCTAGTAGCTTTGCGAGCATTTTAACTACTCCTACTTCTGAAGCAACGATTATGATATCGTAAGTTAAACATATTCTGTTGTTTTTTTTTTATCACCTGGCCGTCTCCGCGTGTGTAATGTGTTTTGCTCGCGTTGTGAGTGTGAAGTAAATTAATTTGAGACGCCTCAAATTGGATTTCGACACGAGTATGACAAGCACGAATTACAATGGAGTTCATCCAACCCGTGAAAAATGAAAATCTAATGAATTTACGATGATATGAAAATGATGCTGGTGGATTATTACTTAATGCTATTGCTCCAGTCACAATAAACTATTTATGTATTTAATTGAGTTGATTCCAGTTTTACTTTATTGTTTCCATTGATATTAGGCCAGTTGAATAGTCCCCGGTCTGATGCACAGATGGCGGTGCTAGTATTAAATCCATATCCATTTTAGTTAGTACCAACCTTCAAACGATTCGTGTCAAAATTTGGAAGCAGTCCGACCATTTGTTTGTGAGATATTACGTTGTAAGTGTAGCTACTCTGTAGAAAAATAATTTTTTGTGCTGATAAAATATTGCTTTTTTAAGGAAAAAATACAGTTGAAGCAAAATCTTGGCTAGATGAAGAGTTTCCGGGGTCTGCACTAGGAAAATCAACCATCATTGATTGGTATGCTGAGTTTAAACGTAGCGAAATGATCACCGAAGACGGCGAACGCAGTGGACGCCCAAAAGAGGCTGTCACCGACGAAAAAATCAAAACAGTTCACAAAATAATTTTGAATTACCGTAAAGTGAAGTTGATCGAGATAGCAGACATTGTGAAGTTATCATCTAAACGTGTACATCATATCATTCACGAATATTTGTACATGAGAAAGCTGTGTGTAAAATGGGTGCCGCGCGAGCTCATAATCGATCAAAAGCAACAACGTGTTAATGATTCTGACCAGTGTTTGAAGCTTTTTAAGAGCAATAAAACGCAATTTTTGCGTCGATATGTGACAATGGATGAAACATGGCTCCATCATTTCACTCCGGAGTCCAATCGACAGTCAGCTGAGTGGACTGCAAACGATGAACCGAATCCAAATCGAGGAAAAACACAACAGTCAGCTGGCAAGGTTATGGCATTAGTATTCTGGGATGCGCAAGGTATAATTATCATTCATTACCTCCAAAAGGGCCAGACCATCAACAGCAATTATTATATGGCGTTATTGGACCGTTTAAAGGATGAAATCGTTAAAAAACGGCCCCATTTGAGAAATAAAAATGTGCTGTTTCATCAAGTCACAAATCAATGAAAATAATGGCAAAATTGCATGAATTGGGCTTCGAATTGCTTCTGCATCCACCGATATCGCCAGATCTGGCCCCCAGCGACTTTTTCCTGTTCTCAGACCCCGAAAGAATGCTCGCTGGAAAGAAATTTAGCGCCAATGAAGAAGTAATCGCTGAAACTGAGGCCCATTTTGAAGCGAAAGTATCGAAAAGTTGGAAGATCGCTATAATCGCTGTATCGCCCTCGAAGGCAACTATGTTGAATAATAAAATCGAATTTTGACAAAAAAATGTGTCTTACTATGGTAAATCGGGGACTTTTCAATTAGCCTGTTATGACAAAAATAACAACTATATTAACAACAAAATTTCACGAACACTAAGGTAAAATAATGAACCACGATCACATTTTCATACTGTCAAAAAGCATGTTAAAGTGTGTTTTTAAATAATTCGAGAAATGTTGCGCCGTTCGTGAGTCTTACTATTGTACTGAGTGAGTTTTCATTTCAGAATTGTAAAGGTTGAAGTAGAGACGTGAAATGTGAATCTTGTTGAAGGGTATTAACTGCCAATTACGCCTATTGTGCTGTTGCCGCTCTATGCATAATAACATCCCTTATTCCTCATTACGACTGCAAGATTGCGAACAATGACTATTGAAAAAATACTGGTATCTTGGGGGTCATTATACCTTTTCACACCTGAGCCTAATCAAGGCGCCTTCCAAGTCATCTTCAATCTCGTTTAACGAAGACCACCAAGAACTTACCAAAGTTCAATCTTTTTATTTTCATTCCGTGAACTCTATCTTCATGATCCAAATAAAAACTTTTACGTTTGTCCAATCAGTGCAAGAAAATCACGATATATTTTCGACGTAATCCATCAAGGTCCATAATGTGCTCGGAACAGGTATATAATCCAAACTTGATGACTTCAACAGACGCTAATTTAAATATTTTAAGGTCTCTCGAAATGACAGAGATACTTTTCCTGTTCTTTATCCTGCTATTAAATTTCAATGTTCACCTTGTCAGACCCATTAGATATTTTGGAACGATTGATCACTCCTTCCATATACCCAAATATGTATCTACACCATATCCTCCGCACCTATGAGCTACGATATTCTTGGAACATAGACAATTTTATTGCTGCTCATACATAACTTTCTGAGGTATGAATATTTTCTATAGTGAACGTTTACAGATTTCAGAAATGTATTAATGCAGAGAAGTAGAAATATGGCTACTACAATTGTAAGAAGTGGTTTAATCAATAAACATTATATTGAACGATTGCTTCCTTGTTAATTCTCTAACTAGTTATATGAAATTAATAAAAAAAGATATTTAATAGATCAGTTGAAATCGTTCTTCTGGTGAGAGATCCATATTTAAAAATTTTCAACCTGGCAGTTTTAGGGATGACTTTGAGATGAGAAGATACCTGAAAGACATAAAATAAAGAAATTTGTATATCAATCAAGTCTGCTATTAAAAGAGACAGTTAACCTTTTTAAATCAATAAGAATTGCCCAATGATACTCTTCGCTTATATCCCGCGATTACTTCTTCATCGGCACTAAATTTCATTCCAGCGAGCATTTTTTTGAGGTCTGAGAACAGGAAAAAGTCGCTGGGAACCAGATCTGGCGGATACAGTGGATGCAGAAACAATTTTAAGCCCAATTCATGCAATTTTGCCATTGTTTTAATTGATTTGTGACACGGCGCATCGTCTTGATGAAACAGCCCTTTTTTTCTTCAAATGGGGCCGTTTTTTAAAAATTTCATACTTTAAACTATCCAATAACGCGATATAATAATCGCTGTTGATGATCGGGCCCTTTTAGAGGTTATCAATAAATATTATACCTTGCGCATCCCAGAATACTGATGCCATAATCTTACCAGCTGACTGTTGTGTTTTCCTCGCTTTGGATTAGGTTCATCGTGCTTAGCTGACTCAGCTTGGACTCCGGAGTGAAATGATGTTTCACCCATTGTCACATATCGACGCAAAAATGCAGATTTATTGCACTTAAACAGCTTCAAACACTGCTCAGAATCATTAACACGTTGTTACTTTTGATCGATTGTGAGCTCGAGCGGCACCCATTTTGCATACAACTTTCTCATGTACAAATATTCGTGAATGATATGATGTACACGTTCTGATGATATCTTCACAATTTCTGCTATCTCGATCAATTTCACTTTACGGTCATTCAAAATTATTTTGTGAATTGTTTTGATTTTTTCGTCGGTGACAGCCTCTTTTGGGCGTCCACTGCGTTCGCCGTCTTCGGTGCACATTTCACCACGTTTAAACTTAGCATACCAATCAATGATGTATGATTTTCTGGTGCAGACCCCGGAAACTCTTCATCAAGGCAAGGTTTTGCTTCAACTGTATTTTTCCCTTCAAAAAGCAATATTTTATCACCACAAGAAATTCCTTTTTTGCCATCTCTTTTCAAATAACAAAAGTAGCTACACTCACAAGGCAATATCTCACAAACTAATGGTCGGACTGCTGTCAAATTTTGACACGTATCGTTTGAAGGTTGGTTCTAACTAAAAATCATATGAATTTAATACTAGCACCGCCATCTGTGCATCAGACGGGGTCTTTTCAATTGGCCTAATAATATTAGTACCTGGATTAAGTAGGTCATTTTCTCTAAATCTGGAAGCAGGTATTTCAGCAATATCCTTTCAGGATATTGAGATATTCCTTTGAGATCATTCATCATTGATGATTTTAACACTGTGAAGTTGTCAAATCTGCAGCCATCATCAGATTGAATTCTTTGAACTTTATCAGACTGCTGAAGGTTGGAGGAGGTATTTCTGCTGAAGGCACTACAAGTCTTCTTGAAGAATCTTGATCAGGGATTTCCATTTGGTTCTTTCCGAAGCATTGGTACCTACACCGAACTTGAGGCATTACTTTTTTCCAAGTGTCCATTGTCCCAAATGTTCAACACATGTTTTTAGTGAGCAATGTGGACCCCAAGTTTATCCATATCTGCAAAATAGTCAAGTTAGCTGTTTTCACAAAGTATTAAATAGCTTTTCTACCCTACTTCAAAGTGTATTCGCCACATACATAACATAATCATTGGAATCATTTGCATGGCTACGTCTGCTTGTGGATATCATTGTTTGAGTTCAGTGTTTTGGTTCTTGTTAAAGAGTGTTTTTTTTAGAGCTATAGAACTTTAAATTGCAATTAAACAACGATGAATTATTCGATTGACATGAATTTCATTTATCCGCAAGATAATTTTGTGGAATTACATTTTAAATATGATTTGTGGCATATGACCACACTGGCTGGCTCGGATGTAGTCCAATCTGGACGTCCAATTTTCGATGACTTTTTCCAACATTTGTGGCCGTATATCGGCAATAACACGGCGAATGTTGTCTTTCAAATGGTCAAGCCCCACAGAAAGTAGTCTAGCGGTGTTAAATCACAAGATTTTGGAGGCCAATTCACAGGCCCAAAACGTGAAATTAGTCGGTCACCAAACGTGTCTTTCAATAAATCGATTGTGGCACGAGCTGTGTGACATGTTGCGCCGTCTTGTTGGAACCACAGCTCCTGGACATCATGGTTGCTCAATTCAGGAATGAAAACGTTAGTACTCATGGCTCTATACCGATCACCATTGACTGTAACGTTCTGGACATCATCGTTTTTGAAGAAGTACGGATTCCACCAGCCCATAAAGCGCACCAAACAGTCAGTTTTTCTGGATGTAACGGTGCTTCGACATACACTTGAGGATTAGCTTTACTCCAAATGCGGCAGTTTTGTTTGTTGACGAAGCCATTCAACTAGAAGTGCGCTTCATCGCTAATGGACGTAGTGCGCGATACGTATTCCGCACAGAACCATTATTTTCGAAATAAAATTGCACTATTTGCAAGCGTTGTTCAGGCGTGAGTCTATGCATAATGAATTGCCAAACCAAACTGAGAATAAATCACTTGACAGCTGTTAAATCGGTCGCCATCTTGAACAGTAATGCAAACTTAAAGTTATATACCTTGAAAAAAAACATCCTATACTAAATCGTGTGAAACAAGGGAGGATAGGACCATGTGCAATTTCAGGAATCAAATGAGTAATTTAGAGCATATTGTTGAGTAGAGCTATATCTGCGTTTTCCGTAAAACATTTTGATATTTAAGAAAATATTCGGCTGTACTGCTTTATATGGACTACCTCGTAATCCTGCAGGATATTTGAGGCCAAATCTCCTGTTTTGTTTCGATGGAATGATCTAAACAGATTTGCTACCGAATCTCTATACATCTTTCAATTTCTGGTCAGCGGACAATGGTAAGAAATTATGTCCCTATATGCATGCGAGTTGCATCTCCCACTTTGTATTTGTCATCTCCGGCGAGTGTTGCATAATTCTTCTGAAATTACATATACTATATTGTCGAAGGGTTCCTACCTTATCGGGTACCGAAGACGCTACAATGGGTACTATGAATGACGCTAGCTTCTACGACGTATTATGCTAATGGCACGCTAATTATAATATGATATAATCCTCCCAGGAGTTTGCACCGTTTTCACAATTTCCACCCACATCAAGTACTGTATTACATGAGGCAATGTCTGAATTTGTTGAGGTCACATACTAGCATTTTCGGAATATCACCATTGGATATATGAAGTCATGTAGGGAATTCCACCGAAACTATTTGAAAACTTGAGGTTATATTCATGGTTAACGGTGGAATTATGCAAGAGAAATATTTGAAAATTTCAGTCAATTCCTTCATATGTAATTGAATCTCTCAAGATATTGAAATGGAAAAATGTATCGGACTCTGGTAGATAAGAACCTATAAGACATGTACACTATTTTCTGATAAAGCGTTCCAATGGTTCACAGAAAATCAATGAATTTCGTTCTCAAAATAGGAGGATCAATATCAAACAGAAATTGATTTTCTTACTAAACATGCGGTAAAATGCTTGCTATGTTTCCTTGAAGAATTCCTTGAAAATACTATCGTCGATGGATAACTAATGAACGTACTCCCAAACTTTTGTTAGTTGGAATATACACTGTGTCCGTAAAGTATAGAACAAATTCATTTTTAGCTAAACAGACCATTTTAAGAAATAATCCTGAAACACGTCGATTTTTTATTTTAATTTACCGTATTTTAAAATAATAATCTAATATACATGGTGAATTACTTTCGAGTAATGACGTCACCGTCATTTTTTTTAATGGAACACCCCCATTTTGTCTCAATTTTCCGATTACTCTATCTGAGCGGATTCCAAAAATGTATCACATGCTGATTCCAATTGGTACAGAGTGGACAAAAATACAATAGTTTTGTGTGTGCTCATAAAGTAACGCGTAACATTCTTTATTAGTTAAATTAACAATATTATCAAAAATACTTATTGTCTAGCGGTAATTGGTTTGAATGTAACAACCTGTAGTTTGTTACATTTTTAGATTCATAAAAATGTATAAAAATAATAAATAATTTCTTTCATATTCTATCTGCTACACCACAAGTACCAAACATGTTTGGAAATAGCCCATTTTTATTAATCTAAAAATGTAACAAACTACAGGGTGTTACATTCAAACCATTTGCTGCTAGACAATAAGTATTTTTGATAATAATGTTAATTAAACTAATAAAGAATGTTACGCGTTACTTTATGAGCACACACAAAACTATGGTATTTCTGTCCATTCTGTACCAATTGGAATCAACATGTGATACATTTTTGGAATCAGCTCAGCTAGAGTAAACGGAAAATTGAGACGAAATGGGGGTGTTCCATTTAAAAAAAAAGACGGTGACGTCATCACTCGTAAGTCATTCACCCTGTATATTAGATCATTATATCAAAATACGGTAAATTAAAATAAAAAATCGACGTGTTTCAGGATCATTTCTTAAAATGGTCTGTTTAGCTAGAAATGAATTTGTTCCATACTTAACGGACACAGTGTATATCTCCAATTCAATGAATCTATAATTAAGGTCATGATGATCTCCAAATATCTTCGAATTTTTAGAATTAGCATTGTAGACAAACTGAATTACAGATGACGTGAGTGTAGATGACACTTCTGCCAACAAGAATATAGATAACCCCACTGTGTGGGTTTTTCAAATTGTAAATTCCTGAATAAATTACAGCAAATTAACAAACCAAGCCTTGGAATTGATTTCAGAGAAATTGAACCAATTTTCCCTTTCTAAAACCGCAAAATAAGAAAAGAATCCAATCCATTAAGATAAAACGAAAGAAATATCGCCTTAAAACGGGTGGCAGTCAGAATCGGAGACAAATTCCATTTGATAACCTTCCCAGGCCAGCAGAATGGCACCTCCAGGTAGAATGCAAAATCATCCTTGACTTGCAAATTAACATTTCTTCAAAAGAATTGCAATGGGTTCCAAACAACGTCTCAAACGAATACGAAATACATTGCAATCAATAAACATAGCCTATCGTGATCTGAGTTTATGAGGACCTTCACATTTGTAACAGGATCATCTAGCCACAATTTCAAGAATGAAAAGATTGTAATATAGCTATGGCACGAACGTCATAATGCAATCCCTACTCACCTTTCGACATCTAGATAGCCTGGAAATTCTTGATGGCTCATCTAGATAAGAAACGATTGGATCCATTATTCGGACTGGGTTTGGCAATTAAAAAAAAAATTACTGACAAGGAATGAAACCGAAGAGAGGGCAGACAAAAATCTATGCGATTTTTTATGGTCAATTAATATGTCAACCAGCTAAAACCTTGGTTATCTATGCTATATCGCGAAATATATGACCCCCTTAAATACTTTACTTGCAAATTGGAAAATGAAATTACTCATTCGAATATTTAATTTCAATTATTGAATTTTATTATTACTTGAAAATTTAGAGATATAGTAGGGTAGGTAGGAGAGTATTTTAAAAGGCCAATTGAACAGTCCCCGGTCTACCATAGTAAAACACATTTTTTTGGCAAAATTCGATTTTATTATTCAACATAGTTGCCTTCGAGGGCGATACAGCGATTATAGCGATTTTCCAACTTTTCGATACCATTTTAGTAGTACAATTTGTCTTTTGCTTTAAAATAGGCCTCAGTTCCGGCGATTACTTCTTCATTGGCTCATTGCCTTGATGAAACAGCATCTCGTTTTTCTTCAAATGGGGCCGTTTTTTAAAGATTTCATACTTTAAACGATCCAATAACGCTATATAATAATCACTGTTGATGGTCTGGCTCTTTTGGAGGTAATCAATTAATACTATACCTTACGCATCCCAGAATACTGATGTCATAACCTTGCCAGCTGACTTTTGTGTTTTTCCTCGCTTTGGATTCGGTTCATCGTGTGCAGTCCACTTAGCTGACTGTCGATTGGACTCCGGAGTGAAATGATGGAGCCATGTTTTATCCATTGTCACATATCGACGCAAAAATTCAGGTTTATTGCACTCAAACAGCTTCAAACACTGCTCAGAATCATTAACACGTTGTTGATTTTGAGCGATTGTGAGCTCGCGCGGCACCCATTTTGCACACAGCTTTCTCATGTACAAATATTCGTGAGTGATATGATCTATACGTTCAGATGATATCTTCACAATGTCTGCTATCACGATCAACTTCACTTTACGGTCATTCGAAATTATTTTGTGCCATTTTTTGATTCTTTCATCGGTGACAGCCTCTTTTGGGCGTCCACTGTGTTCGCCGTCTTCGGTGCTCATTTCACCACGTTTAAACTTAGCATACCAATGGTTGATTTTCCTGGTGCAGACCCCGGAAACTCTTCATCAAGCCAAGATTTTACTTCAACTGTATTTTTTCCCTTCAAAAAGGAATATTTTATCAACACACGAAATTTTGTACACAGCGATACATAAAGTTTCGTTACAAACCAAAAATCTCCATCATTACGAATGATTGGTCCTTTATTTCAATTCATTCACCGATGAAAGTTATTGAAAAACAATTGAATCATGAAAATATCGAAACAGAGTATATTTAATCGATAAATGCGTTACCAACCTCCAGTACACTCTGTTTCGTTCATGGAAAGAAGCAGCTGCGAAAGTAGGTTAAATAGCATATGTCAATGATGGAAGAATTCTCGTTTGCGTTCTTCATTCTCCTCATTAATTTATATGAAGGAATGGCTCTTGAAAGCCCCCAATATCGCCAATTTGATATAAACCCTCAAGGCCGTCTAGAACAAGACTATCGAAAAAACATGTCTCAAAATTATTTTATTCGTCATGTAACTCTTTGTAACATGTCTGCAAAATAAATGTCGTATCGAGACACCTTGCTGAAAGTGAAAGTAACTTGAGAATATTCCTGCCAAGATTGTGAGAAACTCCACGAACGAACTTCAATATATACGTCAGCTCAAAAAGAGGTGTTTCTTCATACCTTTAATATATCATAATGAGCAAATATCCAGTTCTGTAGTTAGTTTCTATCGATTGGAATATTAGGTTTTTTAAATATCTTCCAAAAGCACTTTAAAAACGCATTGAAATTGTTGAAATTCAAAACAACAATGAAAATTTTTGGAGTCACAGTTCGTAAAACTGAAGCAATTGAAAAGTCCCCGGTCTACAATAGTAAAACATATTTTTTTGGCAAAATTCGATTTCATTATTCAACATAGTTGCCTTCGAGGGCGATACAGCGATTATAGCGATCTTCCAACTTTTCCATACCATTTTTGTAGTACAATTTGTCTTTCGTTTTAAAATAGGCCTCAGTTTCGGCGATTACTTTTTCATTGGCGCTGAATTTCCCTCCAGCGAGCATTCTTTTGAGGTCTGAGAACAGAAAAAAGTCGCTGGGGGGCAGATCTGGCGAATACGGTGGGTGCAGAAGCAATTTGAAGCCTAATTCATACAATTTTGCCATTTGTTTTCTTTGATTTGTGACACAGCGCATTGTCTTGATGAAACAGCAACTTTTTTGTTCAAATGGGGCCGTTTTTTAACGATTTAATCCTTTTAACGATCCAATAACGCTATATAATAATCGTTGTTGATGGTCTGGCCCTTTCGGAGGTAATCAATGAATATTATACCTTGCGCATCCCAGAATTCTGATGCCATAACCTTGCCAGCTGACTGTTGTGTTTTTCCTAGCTTTGGATTCGGTTCATCGTGTGCAGTCCACTCAGCTGACTATCGATTGGACTCCGGAGTGAAATGATGGAACCTTGTTTCATCAATTGTGACTTTTCAATTGGCATAATAGGTGGAAAATTTTGAGCTATATTGGATAAGTTTATGATGTGAAGAATCGTCGCTCAAAAACAACTGGGAATATTGCTGTTGCAGCAATAGTGTTGACACGAAAACTCAAGTTTGTCCATTCCTCGTTTGCATTTAGGCTACGATATGATTTTTTATGGCAGAAATTGGAAGATATTGATGTGGCGCTGTGTGCTACATAAGTAACGGAACATTCTCAATCGTGCAAGAAAAGTTTTCTGGCCATGTGACTTTTTCAAGAAGTGATAACAATTGGCCATCGACATCTTGTGATTTTACGTCTTTAGACTTTTTTCTGGTACTACGTGGAAGATGACGTTTATGACAATGCTCCACAATCGATTCAAGACCTTGAAGAAGGAATTGGGTGAAGTTATCGAGGATGTACAGCCACAAATGTGCCAATTGGTCATGGAAAATTTGAGGAAGAAGATAGGGTGCTGTCACCGTAGATGTGGCAGCCATTTGGCTAATATCGTTACTGGCATACCTTCCTCTTCAAAATGAAATAAATATCCATTGATTCCTCTTGAAATATACTCTTTTTTTTAATATTGAAATGAAATATCTTATTGGAAAAGCCTTCATGTGGAAGCGCATTATCTTATTGTAAGGCTATCAGCGTAGTATATTACAGAAAGATCAACAAAATGCATCCCATTCCAATATTCCTATACCAATACCCTCAAAAATTTCCGAGAGCTTTCTTGTCGAATCATGGTTGGCGAATTTGACGAAACACCAAAATGATTAGGGAAAATTGTGTACTCATCATGCCGTATTGAGAATCATTGAAGTCTCTCCAACCTTCTTGGTTTGTACCAAGAAAGCTGTCATCTGATATGATCTAAATTTATGTCAGACGAACCATGTGAGATACACAACGCAACATCGCATGAATGCGAATGTGTTGATGTAATATATTATTCATTCTTTTTTTCGAAATGATACGTCGAATTTCAGATTCCCGAATCGACTGATTACAATACGGGCACAGATTCGAAAAAATAGCTGACACATGGAACACCCATGGATTCGACAAGACATCTGGGTATGCGAAAGAACGACCATACACAACATGGTTTTTTCGCTCTGTTATGTATTATTTAATTTGGAAGAGCTCACCCGCTCAGTCGTGACAAAAATACTTGATATTTTGCGGAACCACTGTCTCTGATGTCGGTTCAGTGACTTTTTGGCCAGTTAAGGAAGACATCAGGTCATTAATATGAATATTTTAATCTTTTTCCTGGATGCTTCTTGAAGGACGTCTAACCGTGAGAAAATTCCGTATGAATCCTTTCTAACGAGATACTACACTCACGACATCTATATCGATAACTAATGTTTCCTTGGTGGAAGCGACAATATCTAATTTCCTGCATTTTTCATTTCACAATTCAAAATGATGCATCAGCTTCAAAATAATGCATCTAGGGCAAGGATAATTATTGGAAATACCTGAATACGAGCGATATAACTTTCATTCATTTTATTATTACTACAGTAATCTGTCTGAGGTTAGAATTCACTGTTGTTTCAATTTCATTTCCATTGGAAAAATTAATCTGTAAGGACTCAAAATCTCTAGCATATTTCATTGTAGAAAATGTCAAAATTCCCAGTGAAACACTAAAAACTATTGGATAGAAATGCAAATGATACAAGTGTTTACTTCAAATTGACGTCATCTTAAGTTTCTATACCTTTCTTGCTTATTTATTACCAAACCAATTCTTGTCAAATAAATATGGTTCCAGAAGCTGTTCTACATTTTTCCACAAATTCTACTAACTTGTTTATCAAACAAGATTTAATTTGTAAAGTTTATCAGTATTTTTATAATTTTGTATCAGTTGATTCAAAAATTAATGTGTTCAGACTCAAACTCTCTAGCATATTCTGTTGTCAAAATTCCCAGTAAAACCCTAAAAACGATTGGATAGAAATTCAAATGACACAGGTGTTTACTTCAAATTGACGTCATCATGAGTTTTTGTAGCTGTTTTCTTATCTATCACCAAACCTATTCTTGTCTAATAAATATGGTGTGAAAAGCTGTTATATTTTTTTCCACATATTCTCGTTTATAAAACAAGATTTTATCTTTGTATAATTTATCAGTGTTTTTATAATTTTGTATCAGTTGATTCAACGTTTTTTGTTCCCACGACACAGTAAGTAACTAAAGATATTGGTTCGGTTCGAAATTTGTTTTAATAGTATATCGCCAAGTGTTTTATGTTCTTCATTTGAGACCATGAAAACTAAGTGAACAATAAAATCCCCATGGTGCGTTTGTCGATTTTAATTTGATGCTTTCGCAATACACATAAAAATAAATTTATGCCGTTGCACTGAAAGATGAATTATGAATTTCTAATGATGCACATGTCGAATGAATAGAATGGAAAAATAGGTACTCTATTTTGGTCAAGTTAGAATGTCATATCGATTTACCAAGTGGGCAAATTCATGACCTAGTTGATTTATGTGATTAGTAAACACATCTGACATAAGAAGAAATTCTACGTGCAATTTTATTCCTCACATAGGTTTCACTGCGACTTTAAGTTTCACCAGCTCTCTACACTTCGATGTATATCGTACTTTCAACTTGAATTTATTTATTTATGACTGTATATCGTCAAAGCGCATTTATTGGAACCATTAAATTTATATATTTATTCAGCTATTTCTCGACTTTAATGTCATTTTAAATGTTACTTCACTTGTTCGTTAATAAATCAAATAAGTCAAATTGACGCCTGTTTGCGACCCACGTGGTCATCGTACGGGTTGTCACATAAGGAATATCCGATGGTACTGACATAAAGCCCAAAAAGTATTCGATACCATAAAGAGTGTTGCTCATAAATTAATTCTTTAAACATAGTAGTAACTTCAATGTTTGTTGTGAACTGAACTTTCGAACTTAATATATGCCTCAAAATCTTCAAATTTTTCCTTTAAGCTGTCATTCCCCTTTTCCCAAATAGCTGGTCCGCCTCTGTTCCAATTTGTTCAATCTCGTTGTTGATTCTTCTTCAATTATGAAGATCGGGCCATCAATTCACATTATTACCCCTATCTACTGTCATATTACCATGTGATCCCCATTTCGGCCAAAATACCAACCCATAATGAGCTTGAAATCTCCAAGAAACCAACCAAATTATTGTCAACTATAAAATTTTATGCTTGAGAACTCCGACTACATATTGTAAAGTTGTTACATCTACCTGGAATCTGCATTACTTTTACTATCGTTTTATCTGGAAAAATTTGGCTGGGGTTACATTTACACGGCTTTATATCATTTGAATCTTGAAATTAATTGGTTGTGGGTTGGTTTTTAATACCAGCAGAATTTCAAATTGGTTGGGTCCATCAGAAGAAGATCTTTTGTGGTCCGAAAATATAATAGGGAGCAACGTTAAATGGTATTTTATTATCACTTCTAGAGATTTTACAAGGTGTACCCCAGGGCAACATTTTAGGACCGATATTATTTATCACTAATAAAAAAGTGAATTGTGCGTGATAAAAATGAATACAATTCATGAAAACTATCGATTTTGCACAAACACGAAAGTGAAATATAAATACAGAAGTGGTTTATTCTCGAAAACAAACAAATTAGGCTCTGATTGCTTCGAGTAATTTCCATATAAAAGATATCACCGATAAGAGCTTGATCAATTTGGAAATCGTAGACTTCTTGATGAACCCTATGAATTCCATCAAGCTTCCCACTTTATCTGAAGAAAAGAACAAGTTGAACTGGTGAAGAGTCAGAAGGTTGTTTTCAAGGACTGGTTGAATTAGTCCATTAGGAAAAAATCATTAATTGAAGTCGATACTCTGAGATAAACAATATTAAATGACACCTACGCGTATTTCAACGTGAAGAATCGTTTACACACTCGAATAACACTGATGACTCAATATCAGTTGGGCAACTTTGAAGGAAGCTGTAATGTAAGTCAAAAGAATTTTTTTTTTACTCGGAGGATTCCAAAATATTGAATCATTCATTCGCTAATTGCACCCTTGATGACCACATCATTGTGTATCCTAGTTGCAACTGGCGAATTAATGAACAAGGGCTTGCAAGCTACTGATTTGACGTCGATGATTTTCAAATTTTTTTATGTTTTACTTAAATATATCGTGATTCTAATGAAGCAATTTTCTAGAGGGTTGTAATTGTTATTCTTTCTGTTCTAATATTTTGATTAGGTCGGAATTGTTGTCATTGAAATTTTAACTTTTTTTTTTCGAAAATTCGAGGACTTGTTACTGAATTTCTTGGTTCGGAGAGAAGCGCTCAAGAAGATCGATGCAGAGTTATGTCATTTGTATTTTTATGTAAACAGCTGCTTACTGTGTTGACACTGTACATGTATTTGGTATATCCCGAGTTCAAAGAACTCTGTGGGCAAACTGAACAATATTTAATCAGGAAATGATTTAAACGATCCCATATTTCAGAATGATTCATCTGTGGATTGAGAGGAATACGATTCATCGTCAAATTATCGTTGACTTGTACAGGGTGGTCCAGATTTTAGTGAAATAACTGTAGATTCGGATAAAACAACTTTTTTTCATGAAAAAAATTCCTTTAAACATATGGCCTAACTAGCTTCGTTTTCGAGTTTGAATAAAATCAGTTTTTACTATTATAACGCTTTCAGAAGGCATTTAATTGAAAATTTTGAAGAGAACATTTATCAGACACTCAAACAATGAAAAATTTTTGTAAATACTTTTTATTGTTTAAGTTTCTTTCAGAAATGTACAATTGAATGCCATCTGAGAGCGTTATAAAATACCACGTCAATTTTTGTACTTTCATTTATCATTAATGGGAAAATTTGTGAAATTCATTTCTGTAGATTTTTGTGGATAGTGTTTGCTTGGTACTTCCATTAAAAAAAATTCTTTGTTACTTTTACAAATAAAACAATTTTTTTTCGAAAAAAAGACAGTGGTGTAGATTTACAATAACAAAAGGATCATCGTACCCCTATATCTACGTCACTGGATAATTTCGGCAAGAGACATTTACCTAATTTGAAACATTATATTACCAAGACAATTAAAAAATTAAAACAATGAATGTAATAATACTAGAGTTATAAGTAAAAACCTGTTTTTTTTTTCAAACTTCAACACCCTGTATCTCGAAAACGAAGCTTGTAAGGATATAAGTTTATAGGATAATTTTTTTATACGGAAAGAGTTGTTCTATCTGACGCCAAAGTTATAGCACTAAACTCTGGGCCACCCTGTAGAATTCTGAACGAATTTCTTGCTTGATGCAACGTTGAAGTCTCCAGTCACACACAAATGAAAATATGAATATTTTACTTCAAGTACGGTAAAAAGAAACAACGACAGTTCGTTTAGAATTTACAGCGTTTTAATTTCAATATGACAAGTTTCGAGCACTCCCCGGCTGTTTGCTTGCAAGAATTGCATTATCAGTAGCTCATTTCAGAGCTTTATGGTCACACAAACCGTAATAAAGAGAGCAATTTCTCATATGCGTACCAGTATATTTTCATTCCACCTTATAATTTCGATTTGATGCAGCAATTTACCTGCGAACTGGCTTTTGTTGCACGTATTGCGTACAGCTTTTCACCTGCTATCTTATTGTGAGTTACTGTGCATTTTGAATTAAAATTCCTCCAAGAAAGGCAGCATGTAATATCGTAACGTTATATGTGATGAAATGAATCTATCGGGCCATCCTTGAAAACCTCCTTCGTACTAGGTGATAACAATGTCTTTAGTTAGAGTTTTCACTCTAATCAAACGCTCTCTTGTCAGATTGAAATTTATAGGACACCCAGGCTCACTTGGTGGAGCAACTTATGAAATTAACACTTATCACCGATGCGTCATGGCTCTACTGTGACTTGCAGAAATCGATTCAGTGGTTTCTGAAATTGCTGGTAAACCCACGTGAACAGTCATTTTGCCCATCGCATCTGATTCGACACAGCGTTAATTTATTTTTGGACCACTGACTGATACACTTCGTGGTATTTTTGTTCAAGCGGCAAAATGAATCATTTTGGGTAAAAAATCATTCCCTCAGGTATACTGACTTGCCACCCGCTTCTTGAAGAATTACTCCATTTTTATCATTTCGATATCAATATTTCTATCAATAACCTTCAAATTTTGTTCTATTGTTACTAATTTCTTTTTGACGTATGCCTTTTTCGTGCCTTAATTTGAAGCGAAATAAGTATGCCTTCTTGCCTATTTTGATACACATGTATTTCAGGCTTGGAAATATATAGATTTATCATCTCCAAATAGGTATAGTACATTTCAAAGATCTTTGTGCCTTTTTCGTGCCTATTTGTCTATGTGCCTTAATTTGAAGCGAAATGATTATGCCTCCGTGCCTATTTTGTTACCCATTTTAGGCATGGATATATATAGATTTATTTTCTCCAAATATAGTTGATTTCGAATATTTTTGTGCCTTTTTCGTGCCTTAATTCAAAGCGGAATGCGTATGTCTTTGTGGCTTTTTTGTAACCCATTTAAAGCATGGAAATATATAGATTTATTTTCTCCGAATATAGTAGATTTTAAAGATTTTTGTGCCTTTTTCGTGCCTATTCGTCTATGTGCCTTAATTTGAAGCAAAATTCGTATGCCTTCGTGCCTATTTTGGTACCCATTTTAGGCATGGAAATATATTGATTTATCTTCTCCAAATAGGTATAGTACATTTCAAAGATCTTTGTGCGTTTTTCGTGCCTATTTGTCTATGTGCCTTAATTTGAAGCGAAATGATTATGCCTCCGTGCCTATTTTGTTACCCATTTTAGGCATGGATATATATAGATTTATTTTCTCCAAATATAGTTGATTTCGAATATTTTTGTGCCTTTTTCGTGCCTTAATTCAAAGCGGAATGCGTATGTCTTTGTGGCTTTTTTGTAACCCATTTAAAGCATGGAAATATATAGATTTATTTTCTCCGAATATAGTAGATTTTAAAGATTTTTGTGCCTTTTTCGTGCCTATTCGTCTATGTGCCTTAATTTGAAGCAAAATTCGTATGCCTTCGTGCCTATTTTGGTACCCATTTTAGGCATGGAAATATATTGATTTATCTTCTCCAAATAGGTATAGTACATTTCAAAGATCTTTGTGCGTTTTTCGTGCCTATTTGTCTATGTGCCTTAATTTGAAGTGAAATGATTATGCCTCCGTGCCTATTTTGTTACCCATTTTAGGCATGGAAATATATAGATTTATTTTCTCCAAATATAGTTGATTTTGAATATTTTTGTGCTTTTTTCGTGCCTATTTGTTTTTTGTACCTCAATTCAAAGAGGAATGCGTATGCCTTTGTGGCTATTTTGTTACCCATTTAAGGCATGGAAATATATAGATTTATTTTCTCCGAATATAGTACATTTTAAAGATTTGTGTGCCTTTTTCGTGCCTATTCGTCTATGTGCCTTAATTTGAGCAAAATTCGTATACCTTCGTGCCTATTTTGGTACCCATTTTAGGCATGGAAATATATTGATATATTCTCTCTAAATCAAGTAGATTTCAAGGATCAATGAAATGCTATAGGAAATCAATTTTGATAATAATTCCTTATAGTATATCTTCTGAAGATTAAAAAAAAAACGCTTGTCGAGCTACACTTTATAAGCGAGCCTATATTTGCTCTTCAATAGGCATAAATCGAAAAAGTCGGTCTTTAACAAGGGACCAGGAACAATAAGAAACCTCTCATTGTTTTCACACTCAGTATATTCATTGCACAAATACTCCTCTTCCATTTCTTGTTACAGGCCACATTATCCATTAACTTGGCCAGATTTGTATTGTTACCATTAAATGAATGCCTATTGTTATACATACAGCTTATTGAAATTTATAGTAGAACCATATTATCACTATTCAGATTCTATATAAACAATTCGGTAGCTTATTTCTATAATATATGCACACATTAAATTGGAATTTAAAAGTAGTTTGCATAAAGCATTCCTTTTCAGTAACTAGCTGCAAAAAGGATTACTTCTTTTATTGTCGAGTTAATTGTGTGCCTGGTCGAGGATGAAAAGAAGTACTTGCAAGGATATTGTTCGGGTTTTGTGCGATTTGATATTGGAATCGAAGATTACAGAAGCTTCTTCACCTAAAAACACAACGAGAAAATCCATTCCTCATCATTTGCATTAACTATCTATATTTGTTGAAATGAACACACGAGTAAGAGTAAAACCTATTAAAGATCATTCATTGTTTGTTTCGAAACAGATATTTCAAAAAAGTTCTGAGAGAAATTTCATCTTATACCGAAAACCTCTATTGAATTATATCGCAGGGTCAATTTTTTTTTTAAATGAAAAAGTTATATGATGAATTTTGGATATATTTTTGAACGCGAATTTTGTTTCGTTAAAAAGTTCAAAAATAAAAAAAAAAAACCTCATAGGTAGCGTGGATTTTTCGCTTTCGAATATCTTCCTGTGGATCTTTAATGCCAAAATTTCTAGGATCCTTCTTTAATAATATGTACCTACCCTCATATTTTTCTATACACTATGTCCGTAAAGTATGTAACAAATTCATTTTTATCTAAACAGACCATTTTGAGAAATAATCCTGAAACACGTCGATTTTTGATTTTAATTTACCGTATTTTGAAATAATAATCTAATATACACGGTGAATTACTTTCGAGTAATGACGTCACCGTCTTTTCTTTTGAATGGAACACCCCCATTTTGTCTCAATTTTCCTATTACTCTAGCTGAGCTGATTCCAAAAATGTATCACATGTTGATTCCAATTGGTACAGGGTGGACAAATATACAATAGTTTTGTGTGTTTATAAAGTAACGCGTAACATTCTATATTAGTTAAATTAACAATATTATCAAAAATAATTATTGTCTAGCGGCAATTGGTTTGAATGTAACACCATGTAGTTTGTTACATTTTAGATTAATAAAAATGTATAAAAATAAGAAATAATTTCTTTCATATTCTGTCTGCTAGACCACAAGTACCAAACAAGTTTGGAAACAGCTCATTTTTATTAATCTAAAAATGTAACGAACTACAGGGTGTTACATTCAAACCAATTGCCGTTAGACAATAAGTATTTTTGATAATATTGTTAATTTAACTAATTAAGAATGTTACGCGTTACTTTATGAGCACACACAAAACTATTGTATTTTTGTCCACCCTGTACCAATTGGAATCAACAGCTCAGCTAGAGTTATCGGAAAATTGAGACAAAATGGGGGAGTTCCATTAAAAAAAAATGACGGTGACGTCAAAACTCGAAAGTAATTCACTCTGTTTATTAGATTATTATTTTAAAATAAAGTTAATTCAAATCAAAAAACGACGTGTTTCAGGATTATTTCTTAAACTGGTCTTTTTAGCTAAAAATGAATGTGTTCCATACTTTACGGACACAGTTGATGAGGCAGTTTTATTTTAAAAATTCAGTTATCCAAAGTGCAATATCTGTAGTTTTTTCTGTGTAGGTAAACAATTGTTGGAAATGAATTTCCATCGACTAAAGACAGAGTCAATCCTATATTAAAAACAAGAAATGATCATGGATTAACAATTATGCTTGATTTACCTACAAAGTCTCTTTGGAAAACCGCACATGTTGAAAATATATCGGACCTCATACTTCAAAGCGGATTTCCTAAACCGGTGTAATAAACCATGGATATTTCAAGTGCGAATATCCCTCAATGAAAGACCTGATCCCACCGTGGAAGACTCACAATGCCACTTTATAAATTTCGGAATTGTCAAGCCAAGAAATTGATTTATTGGAAGCCATCCTTATGCAATGTTAAAAGGTTATGGGAGAGGGAGTCAAGCATCAATGTAGACTTTCAGTTTCAATGCAAATACCGCAATCAGCTAGCATTGAAAAACAATACCTTGAAAACACTTGCTAGTGAAAGATATGTATGTAAATTTCCCTCATTGTATATCTAAAGACATGGCGCCTTTCTTCGTTTTACGGTATTTGCTACAGTCTCCCAGTTAGTTGTAAAGTGTAGTGCAAGAGTGATCTTGAAAATGCGCCTTTTTCAGCTTTTCAAGAAGGTAATATCATTTTCATATCTAGAATCAAGTGTGAAGGAAGAGTACTCCGTTGCGTAAGAGCTTTAGATCTAATCTAACATTTTACTGCCTCTAAAACTGGGAAGCTACCAAAAATTAAGATATGTGGCATCTACTTTGACTATTATGAATTTTTTTGTCATTCACATTTCTTCGAAGTCTACGTTACGGTTCTATCATTTTTATTTCTATATTTAATGTGCATTGTTTCAACTATATACTCGTTTGCGTAAAATAACTGAAATTTCAAGTGCACCGTAAATTCTTCGCATTCCAAATGTCAACCAAAGGGACATTACAGGGACCTATTTCGGAAGAATTCCTCATTTTATTATTCCTTCTTCATTCTACCGAGTGCTTGGAAATTTCAATTTTATTCCTTAATGACAGTCCCATTTCCACTTTTAAATTTTATAAATTACAATTATTTCTCTACATAGTTATTTAAGATGCAAATTCTGAACAAGCTTAGGTGTAGCGAACAATCATAATTTACAGAATTAAAAAGTGGAAATGGAATAACTGTCTCAATTATTGTTAAATCGTTAGTTTCAATTTCGATTCGAAGTAAATACGGAAATTGACGATTCAAAAAAATATTTATTACATAACTGTTCAAAACTGCAGATCATTGAAAATCCCACATTTTAACAGTACCTGAATCTACATGTAGGATCCAGACACAAAGAAGTTCGATGAACAAGAAATTAGTGAGTAGGCGCTGTAACAAAATCGTTACTAAAATTATTCCCAGAGTAGCCATTTAAGGCTGGAATAATTAAACCACCTAAACAATTCGAAATGAGATAACAAAAATTCCTAGAGAAGAAGTGTGGGTGAGCGAAATACAGAAATTCCGACAAATCACGAAACCGAAAAAAAATAATCAATGAATATTAATACCGCCAGTTCGTTAATTTTGTTATCTTACGAGCCGATTTCCCTCAGAAATGCTACGAGAATAATAGAACCTAATTGGGCCTCAATTTTACATAATTCGCATAAATTAAAATGCAGACTTTCCCTTATTTCAAAGCTTTCTAACATGGTTCATCTCTTTTCCAGATCGCAGTATCAGAGTTACCGATATCGGCTGTTCTTTTTACTGATATGGTATCAAGACGAAGAATCCTGTCGAGGTCCAGGGATGACTTGCACATGGACTCCACGTTTCAGCCTCCAGAAGAAGAGGAGGACGTTTGGTACCAAAAGGACAAGCTATACAAGGTAAGAAACCAGAAAGTTTTAAACCAACACAGAACAGGAGGTTTTGCAATTATTCTACTTATGGATAGGAGAGATCCTTATGATCCTTTTGAAATGATCTCCTGATCTGACACCTTCAAGGGCGTAGATCTTTTATTTTTCTTAGCGGGGGTAATCGAAGAAAAATTTGTTGACATTGTTTACTCATATCTATAATGTGAAAAAAAGCGGTTTTATAACGAAGTTTGAACCAAATTACTCGAACTATTTTTTTTTATTACCAATTCGATTGTTCTTATCTTACAATGGGTGTTCCTGAATTGGAGTTACGAAGGAAAATGAGAGATTCCTTGGATAATTTTGAAAATAAAATGGCTCATGAATATGAGCCGCAAACGCTTTATTTTCTTGTAGTCATTCCTTTTTTGAGATGCTTAACCAGTTTATCGAATCTTCATTAATCTTCGCACCAGAGTTGGTAAATCCGTATCAAAACTTATAATAATTTATTTATCACAGCTACTTAACTGGATCTTTATAATAATTTGGATTTTCCTGAGAATTACTAGAGAGCTGTTTGAATTTTTTTCTCAAAATCGATTGCAGATACGACAAAACCACAACAAACCAAAAGGTGTAGGTAGTACTGAACCAGAATTTTTTTTCAACTTTTTCTAAATTACCAGTGGTTCATAAAAAATAATTCTGGGGGAAAGAACCTGTATCTCAGAAACAAAGCGTTTGCGGACTCATGTGATAGGACTTTTTTTCTTGAAATGATCCGAGAAATCTGTCATTTTCATTTGTACCTCCAATTTAGAAACACCCTGTAGATATAGTCAATTCAAAACAAATAAATTGCAATTAGAATGAAGCACAATAAATTGTACAACAAAGCCCAGACAATTATTCGGTGCTTATTATGCAGTTCATTTCTTCGATAACTCCAGTATTGAAATTTTCTAACGAGAATGATACAAAAAACCGAAAACAACGGGTAAGTGTATAACGATGACGAATGCAAAAATCACAGATGGCAAATAAGGGGCGATGCCGAGAAAGCGGATAGATAAAGGAAAATAATAAACCTCGGACAAAGACTAGCTCATAGTACAATAAAAGTACTCATCTTGAAAGCGATAATAAACTCATAAAACGTAAAGGGTAGATTTCAAAGGAGAGTAGAATGATTATTATTGGTTCATTTTATGTAAAAATTTTCGTTCTTCGTCTTTGCGAGATCTTTGAAATTCAATATTTTGAAAATTTTGGGGAGTAATTACCCCCAGTACCCCCCCCCCCCCATTTCTACGCCCTTGGGTACTTTTAGACATTTTTGTGGTATAATTGAAAGAGTGTCTTGTCCTAGAAAATGCTCTTCATCTATTATTTCCAACGAATTTTTGCAATGAAACAAACGCCAAACAAAATGTTGTTCAGGATATCCATAAATGGAATTGCAGAACTTTCGAAATTAGGTGTCATTACCGCCATTTAAGATCTTGAGCCTCCCTGCTTGAAATTATGAATTTTCATGAACCTGTTCCTACGTTTTTGGGCAAACATTACACTGTTTTATGAAGGTCACCCTGTATATCCCTAGACACAATAGTTGAAAGCGGACGGCCGATAATCCAACCGCTAATATTGCATTCGTTTTTATCAAAATTTATAGCTTGGTATGAAAATTATTGGCAGAGATATGACTTGAACACGTCAAATGAGGTACAAGAATGTTTGTTTTCATCTAATCGTAAATTCTATTTATTACCAATAAAACAACAATGTTCACGGATAAAACGAAGAATTGTATGCAAAATAGATAGATTACCCGCCAACTTCACACCTTTTTCACATACGGGCCTTTTGTAAAAAGAGCGCATTTCGAAGGGTCATGTTTCAGACAAGTACAACAGGCGAAAACGTGCATTGCTGGAAAAAAAAAGGTGAAACGACGATTGTAACTTACACCGTTATTGATTGGG
Source organism: Harmonia axyridis (assembly GCF_914767665.1). Lineage (NCBI taxonomy): Eukaryota > Metazoa > Arthropoda > Insecta > Coleoptera > Coccinellidae > Harmonia > Harmonia axyridis. The sequence goes on from NC_059508.1 coordinate 9,911,980, forward strand.
GGTACTTGGAACATCTTTGGTGGGCAACAGTCCTACAAATTCCCAGAATTTAGAATTCTCAGTTCTATTTTCATTCGAAAGATAAACGCGGAATATAAATTGGCTGAAGCATACGTGGTCCGTTCAACAATTATTCAGTAAACGTCAACGAAACAGTCTCTTGCCATTCTAACCTGGAACTCGGAATGTACGACTCAATTTATGGGTGGACAACAACCCTTATATCTCATGTTAATCTCCTAGCATTCGCTGACACGTAATAAGACGAATAGCAGCTACAGGTACAGTTTTAAATGCCAGAACATTTTTGCTATGATACAGATCTGGAGAGAATGTTGCAGAACTTTTTATACGCACTGTCCAATCAAGATCCTTCTTGTAACCCCTTTTTCAATATGCCATTTTCATGTATATTTCTGGGATAAATTTGTGACAGATGCCTACAACTATCACATTGTGCCTGTTTTGAAGCTTATTTCTAGGCCTGTACTAGTCAATATCGAAATTTCGTTTCTTTTATTGTTAGCGAATTCTTGAGTGATTTGTTCCGCATTTTTTCGTATTAATACAATTTTAAAGCAACAAAATAAGGGTATATCTCAAGAAGCATTACTTACAACTGTTATAGACTCTATTAGGCCAATTGAAAGGTCCCCGGTCTGATGAGAAAGCCACTTGCGAAATGGGTGTCGCGCGAGCTCATAATCGATCAAAAGCAACAACGTGTCAATGATTCTGAGTAGTGTATGAAGCTATTTAAGTGCAATAAACCTGAATTTTTGCGTCGATATGTGACAATGGATGAAACATGGCTCCATCATTTCACTCCGGACTCCAATCGACAGTCAGCAGAGTAGATTACACACGATGAACCGAATCCAAAGCAAGGAAAAACACAACAGTCAGCTGGCAAGGTTATGGCATGAGTATTCTGGGATGCTCAAGGTAGAATATTGATTAACTCCAAAAGGGCCAGACCATCAACAGTGATTATTATATAGCGTTATTGGATCGTTTGAAGGATGAAATCGTTGAAAAACGACCCCATTTGAAGAAAAAAAAGGGCAATTTCATCAAGACAGTGCGCCGTGTCACAAATCAATGAAAACAATGGCAAAATTGCATGAATTGGGCTTCGAATTGTTTTTCCATCCACCGTATTCGCCAGATCTGGCCCCCAGCGACTTTTTCCTGTTCTCAGACCTTGAAAGAATGCTCGCTGGAAAGAAATTTAGCGCCAATGAAGAAGTAATCGCCGAAACTGAGGCCTATTTTGAAGCGAAAGATAAATCGTACTACAACAATGGTATCGAAGAGTTGGAAGATCGCTATTCGCTGTATCGCCCTTGAAGGCAACTATGTTGAATAATAAAATCGAATTTTGCCGAAAAAATGTATTTTACTATGGTAAACCGGAGACTTTTCAATTGGCCTGTTAGTTAGGGAAAAAAGGGAAATCTGCAAACATTTTTCTTCATCATTGATAGAATTCCATACAAACATAAAAATACTTGTTACATCACTCGCTTCATCATGCAATAACGCATAGAATTTGAAATACATTGAGGAATTATGAATAACAAATAATATTGCGGAAACAATTAACCGTTAACTTTTTAATTCCCTTTTTAATTCACCTCAGTACAGTTCGATACCTCTTACGAAAGTAAACGATGCAATAAATTCTACTTTTGCGAGAAACTATGAAAGTTGTTTATCTTAATCGCCATAATATATGGAAGAATGAGATTCTTATTAGGAGAAAAATGTTAGCAATTGAAGGATTGTACGACTGCAAAATGTGGAGAATCTCTGATCGCGCCAATGAATTGCAAATGATGACATGATGTAATGAAACGGTAAACTTCGACATTTGATTTTTTAGAATTGTCTTCTCATACTCGTATTTTTATTTATTCAAAATTATATCACGAACAAAAGAAACATAATTTCGATAAAAGAGAAGTAGTAGTAAAAGACTCCAAAATGATAAAAATCAACACACGCGAAATTAGGATTATCGACTAATGCAATTGATTAGGACTTTTCTACACCGACTGATTCTCAGAAATTCGTTGTCAATGAAATATTCAGATCTGATTGTGGGAAATTCAACTAAAATATAATCACGTCCAATGATACATACCGAGGGTATCCGTTATAAACGTACAATGAATTTTAATTCAAGATTTAGAATAATCCTGAACACTACAAAACAATGCGAAAACACATAGCACCAATAATATCGAGCGGCCTGAAAAATTGAAACGGTAAAACAGATGACCACCTACTTGAAAACCGATGTACTAGATAGTTGAATAATGCAATCAGTTGATTCAGTTATATCACATAGAATTTTTTTATCCTCATCAGCTAATCCATCCAAGAATAGTCAGTAAAATATTCAAGCCCTCCACAAAAGCTTATTTTGATTTATTACATATTTCTAATTATGAACCATTGTAATGGAACCATAAAAAATTTGAGACCAAATTTGGATTGTGGAAAATATGATTATTATTTAGTCTTCGATACGGATTATGTCAAGAAAAAGAAATATTTCTGTGATATTTCGTGCTATATAAAAATCAATTAGCATATTCTAAGTTAATTAGAATGAATTATGAGATTCAGTTGGGCTGGAGCCGAGTCTGTGCAGGCGAGTTTGAGATAAAAGTGAGTTTTGTGAACCACTCTCAGTTTCATGTGATTTTCACAAAAGTCGTATTAATTACTCTTTTGCATACACCGATTAACGAAAACCAGTTTAAAGCAGCCTCTGAGCAAGTCCCATTTTAGAATAAAATAACCAATGTCTCGACACAAAAAACACTAGTTCCTTTAACATTTCAATGTGGCTCCTTTGCAGGAATTTTCAATGCATAATGGTTAGGCACTGAAATAAAATATTGGCGAATTGTCATCCTTAGATTGAGTGTAATAAATAACGCTTTTTGTTATTTTATACCAGCATCCAAGGGTGCAATAAAGATTACGCTGTAGAAGCTCTTCTACATCGACTGAAAACCACTTTTCAAGCGAGTGGTTTTTTTGTTCATTTTTGCAATAGACCCATTCATTATCTAGACTATATTTCTCCTCTATTCCCCAGATTATCTCAAATATTGAGACACGTTCGTAAGATGTATCTATTTATCATCATCTGCTCATCTCTGCTACGAAACATTTTTAAGACTAGAGGTGCTAATCCACTTACCACAATGCACTTCTTACTTCAGCAACATCATCCAAAATTATGAATCACGTTATAATAACCATTCAGCGGGTAAGATATTCATAATAATCACCAGTGAAAGAATTCCTAAGGGGAAAATTGCAATAATTTTATGCAAGTGCATAAAATATTTTTTCTCACAACAGCAGCAATGAAAGAGATTGTACAACCAGAAAAATTAATTTATCGAAAGGTTAGCTTAAGTCGGGGCTTAAGTTAGGTTTGTCAACCAAATAGAAATTCGCGAAACATTAAATTCTGCTGTGCGCATTTGATTCAGAGATTTGAATTTAACTTTTTTTGAAAGGAGCCAAATTCTGCATATTCAAAAAATTACATACTTGAAATTTCACACAAAAAAACTATTAAAACTGTCAACGACTTCTAACAAGTTAATATCAAAAATGAGTCTTAGGTAAATGGTTCTCTCTGTAGGTGAAGATTTACAAAATGACTACATGATTTGTTCACCGATTTCCGTGTGAAGTAACAGGATAAGGGCCCAGGCACCAGCTTGAACTTTGTCGCATTTCTTTCATTTTTATCAGATGGGTCTTTGGCGAAAACCCAGCTTCTGAGGTTATTGCCACCAGGTTTGTAGTGATGTCCTGTATTGTTCGTTTTTTCGAAGAGATACGTTTCATTGAAGAAGAGGACGCTAATATATTCCAGAGGTGGTCGATTCGTATGTGATTTAATTTTTTTATTATTCACATACATTATAACTTTTTGGAACTCAAGTCCATGGAATGCATGCTGGCCAATAAATTTACCAGGGAACGGAAATGGCTTAGCTCCTGATGCTGCAATATGTACAGTATGTTTCTTTCGCTTCAAATTCGATCTTCCTTTATGTACAGGGTGTCCAGAATTCGACGCTCACTGAAAGCATCTCGAGAACTATAAAACTTGGAGGGAAAATCCACAAGAAATCCCGATCTCTAGTTATCGAGATGCTTTCAGTGAGCATTGAATTTTGGACAGCCTGTTCACAATTTTTAAAAAACTTCTTTCATTGGAGTCTATGTTGTTATTTTCGAATTTTTCCTTTCAATTTGTCGTGTATTATAGCTGACACTGAACTAGTCTATTACATTCGTTGGATACGGTCGATGGAAGATATAAAAAATGAAAAGACTTTCGAACAATAATTTGAAACTGTCTATAATAACATAAACATCAATAAAATATTTATTGATGGAGGTAATAAATGTTTGGAGAAAGTAAGTACTAGTAGGTAAGCCACATTTTTTACAAGCAGGTGATAAAGGAAATTTTCTATTGTCGTAAAACTTTTCCTATTTCTATTATTTGCTCCCAAAAAATTAATACCTCGAACTTTTTTTTTTTTTTAATATTCAGATGACGCAACAACTCTGCGGTTTCAAACAAATTACGGTGCGAATGAAATGTATCCATTTGAAAACACGATATACTTGTTGACCAACACTAATTAAATATTATAATCTGTTATTTAGCTTCCTTCAAATCACATAATCGAATACTTGGTGCCATATCGAAACAACTGGTCGGAATTCTTAAGTGGGATTGTCTCTTGTTTTCAATCGTGAATATATATCTTGGCAAGCCTGATTATCGTTCTTAATACCGATCAGCCAGGCCTACTGTAAAATTCCTTGACATTTGTAGGACCCTGACGATAGAACAACTTTCACACCGAGCTACACAAGCTGAAAATTCGCCTATGTTTGAACGAAACCACTTCGGATTCATTTAATTCGACGTCAATACGACTCGGTGCATGCGAATTATACAGGGTGGCCCTCACAAAAATTTCAACCTTAGAATTTCGCTTGAAGTTTCGAAAAAATCACTCAATACATTTTGGATCACAATTCTTGTTACTCAATAATGAATTAAAAAGTTGAATCTTTATTTTCAACAACTATGTTGTTGTCATATTTCTGAAGTAAATTTTAGAAGACCATGTAAAAGATCGTATAACTATAGTACTTTTTCTATCAGTTGTACTATCAAGTTTGTTACCTCTAATTTATCGTCATTACTAAATTGTTTTTCAGTTTTGAATAGCTGCAAAACTAATTTGATATCTCAAATTCTTTGTTTCAAAATTCATGATATTATTGAACACAATAAGCAACAGGTTTAGCAGTTTCAAAATTTTTGGAGATTTTATATGATATTTCATTGTCTTCTCCTATTTTCATGTACGAGTTGATAATAATCTGTGAAATATCAGGTAACACCAAACTATTCTTCAAAAATCGCAGTATTTTTTGTTTTTTTCCAAAATCGAACATGAAATCAGATAATACAGTTAAAGAGCGTGACAGAACAGTTGTAATAACGACAGGAAAAAAGAACTAAATAAAGAACGTAGATACGAACAGAACCATGGGGAGTCCCGATAGGTAGTTACACGAAAGCATCCAAACCAAATTAATAAATATTTAGGCACTGAACCGTTATTTTACCGATGTAATAACTTTTATGATAACGGATTTTTGAATCACGAACCACTGCTGAATATCCTCACAGGGTGAAGAAGTTGCCATCACATGTTGATTTGTATTCATTCGAGAAAAACACTGACTCTTCTTCGTCAGATCAGAAGCTTCATCACGCTACTTCAGCATTAGTAAAATCAAATTCACTGAGTGAGTTGAAGAATCTTCTGAATCATAAATTTTTTAATTTTTTGGAAATAGTAGTTTCTGCATCAATCTGGAGGATTTTCAATCTGTTTTTGTATTTTAGGTCAAGCTGACATTTAAATATTTGATAACTTTTTTGTTACGAGGGTAACTATTTATGTATTGAGAATACAAAAATAAACAAGCTGATTTTGAATGACCTTCTTTAACATCGTCCTTGAGCGAACTACGTCCACGTTTGAATAAGGCTAGGAACATAGTGAAGCGACCAAGAGGAGCGAAGAGGATAGTAGAGAGGATAGAGGCGAATTCAAACGAATATATTCTAATAGGGTAGCACATAGTGCAGCGATCCCGACTGCGGTTGCGCTAGGCGGTTAAGCGAGGATAGAGGCGCGATCGGGGAAGTTTGTTTTCTTTGATCGCCGCGCAGCTGCGCAAGTAATAAATAAAATTGGAAAAGGAGGCATTCATAAGTTCGATGTTTGTGAAAAGTAATTTGTGGAATCAGAGAGATGCTAAACATCATAATTGATATATTTTGGACAAGTTATAGGATGCTGTAGCGGATGAAATGAAACAAACAAGTAATTAATCCGTGGGAGTGATAGGGTCGCTAATGAAATTAGTCCAGTTTTTCATTAATTAAGATTCAATTTTTTCCAGAATGTAGTCGTTGTAATATTCATACGGAAATATAAAAGAAATTTCTCTGGATGATCATGTAATTCTTTATACAAGTGATGAAATTCACCATGTACTTTCCTAGATTTATTAATTTCGTGAATACAATAAGTTCTTCTATTTTCATCATTTTTCATTACATACCGGAGTTTCAATAACGAATTTTCTAACAGTATAAATCCATTTTTCGGAAACGCGCCTCCTCTATAGTAATCAAACTCGACTATCGCCTTGATTTCTTGTTCGCCTCACTATGAGATGGCACCTCGTCATCGCCGCTACTCTCGGGAACGCTATCCTCTCTGCTATCCTCTTCGCACCTCTTGGTCGCTTCACTATGTTCCTAGCCTAAGTTTACCAGCGATATACAGTGGCTTTAAATGGTGCATCATCGCCAAAAGTTGAATTTAGTTGTTAGATGCATTTTTCTTAAGTTAAACCACGTCGAAAGTCGTAATTTTCATTGCTCGAAAATTTTCACGAGTTGAATCCATATTTTGGCAGAGATGAAATCTTCAATTTACTGTAAAAAATTAAAATTGTGCTCGTACGTCAAAACGTTATGAGTACTTATAATAAAGGGTGTTTTTTTCAGAGCTATAGAACTTTAAATTGCAATAAAACAACGATGGATTATTCGATTAACATGAATTTTATTTATCCGCAAGATAATCTTGTGGCATTACATTTTGAATATGATTTCTGGCATATGACCGCCACGGCTGGCTCGGATGTAGTTCAATCTGGACGTCGAATTTTCGATGACTTTTTCCAACATTTTTGGCCGTATATCGGCAATAACACCGCGAATGTTGTCTTCCCAATGGTCAAGGGTTTGTGGCTTATCCGCATAGACCAATGACTTTACATAGCCCCACAGAAAGTAGTCTAGCGGTGTTAAATCACAAGATCTTGGAGGCCAATTCACAGGTCCAAAACGTGAAATTAGGCGGTCACCAAACATGTCTTTCAATAAATCGATTGTGGCACGAGCTGTGTGACATGTTAGGCCGTCTTGTTGGAACCACAGCTCCTCGACATCATGGTTGTTCAATTCAGGAATGGAAAAGTTAGTAATCATATCGATCACCATTGACTGTAACGTTCTGGCCATCATCGTTTTTGAAGAAGTACGACCAAACAGTCAGTTTTTCTGGATGTAACGGTGTTTCGACATACACTTGAGGATAAGCTTCACTCCAAATGCGGCAGTTTTGTTTGTTGACGTAGCCATTCAACCAGAAGTGCGCTTCATCGCTAAACAAAATAAAATGGACGTAGTGCGCGATACGTATTCGGCACAGAACCATTATTTTCGAAATGAAATTGCACTATTTGCAAGCGTTGAGTCTATTCATGATGAATTGCCAAACAAAACTAAGAATAAATGACTTGACAGCTGTTAAATCGATTGCCATCTTAAACAGTAATGCCAACTTAAAGTTATATACCTCGAAAAAAAAAACAAAATGTCAAATTTTACGATGTCAATATCAGATTTCACCTGGCAATATCAGTATTGCCAATTCTCAATTCATAAATAGTAAAAAAAAATTCGTTCATCGAAAAAGGTGAGATATTTATTCATAAACATAATTTGGGCACACAGAACAAAAAATGTTCTGAAAAAATATAATCAACATAAACATAGAATTGGGAGAGTAGATACCGAAGTCAGGAGGTTATCCATTGGAAAAAAAAACCAAAATAAACCAAAAAACTGATTTATTCGATAAGTTTGTGTCAACGCTTACCTGACTTAAAAAAAGGTATAATGAATTGCGAAAAAAGTTCTTGGGTTTGTTAACGAAGTGAAGTTTCGGCTGGCTGAATTAGTGTTCGGCCAATGCAATCATATTACGATGAGAAATGGGCCGTGGATCCAGTTTAACCCTTAACAAAACCACATAACTCATTCCTCAGAATGACCAGAATTCACAGGGTCTATCCTGACAAATCATAATGGATACGGCTTTTCTTCATTTGAAAAGTTTTAATAAATAATCCAGACTTTGATTTATCCATCGCGGAGAAGGAACATATCCGTCTCATTTGTTAAGATGAGCAACGTCATATAATTAATTTTCAATTTTGAGTAATGAATGGTGCTCTTATAGTCATCCTATTATACCATCGGACAAACGTGGCCAAAGATATCCAACTGGGAAGATAGCAATCTTGACTTAACCTTTTACCAACGAAAGTCACGACAAAATGCCGACATTACTGCACTAATAAAGTATAATAAGGCAAACTTTTACTTTCTATATGATATAACGTACAAGACACCTGCGATTTACGATCTCAATATCGAATGAAACAAAGACAACTGTTTGTACCACTTACAATGAAATCTGAGAGCATTACGAATTCCATATTGTGTTTGCTTCTCCCACACAATAAACCGAAAAATAAAGGACGTTTTCGAAACTCTGAAGCAGCGCGAAACGTATTATAACAGGCCAATTGAAAAGTACCCGGTCTACCATAGTGAAACACATTTTTTTGGCAAAATTCCATTTCATTATTCAACAAACATAGTTGCTTTCGAGGGCGGTACAGCGATTATAGCGATCTTTCAACTTTTTGATACCATTTTTGTAGTACGATTTGTCTTTTGCTTCAAAATAAGCCTCAGTTTCGGCGATTACTTCTTCATTAGCGCTAAATTTCTTTCCAGCGAGCATTCTTGTGAGGTCTGAGAACAAGAAAAAGTCGCTGGGATCCAGATCTGGCGATATCGCTGGATGTAGAAGCAATTCGAAGCCCAATTCATGCAATTTTGCCATTGTTTTCATTGATTTGTGACACGGCGCATTGTCTTGATGAAACAGCACCTCTTTTTCTTCAAATGGAACGGTTTTTTAACGATTTCATCCTTTAAACGATCCAACTACGCTATTTAATTATCGCTGTTAATGGTCTGGCCCTTTTGGAGGTAATCAATGAATATTATACCCTGCGTATCCCAGTATACTGATGCCATAACCTTGCCAGCTGACTGTTGTGTTTTTCCTCGCTTTATATTCGATTCATCGTGTGTACTCCACTCAGCTGACTGTCGATTGGACTCCGGAGTGAAATAATGGAGCCATGTTTCATCCATTGTCACATATCGACGCAAAAATTCAGGTTTATTGCACTCAAACAGCTTCAAACACTGCTCAGAATCATTAAGGAGTTGTTGCTTTTGATCGATTGTGAGCTCGCGTGGCACCCATTTCGCACACAGCTTTCTCATGTACAAATAGTCGTGAATGATATGATATACACGTTCAGGAGATATCTTCACAATGTCTGCTATCTCGATCGACTTCATTTTACGGTCATTCAAAATTATTTTGTGAATTTTTTTGATTTTTTCGTCGGTGACAGCCTCTTTTGGGCGTCCACTGCGTTCGCCGTCTTTGGTGCTCTTTCACCACGTTTAAACTTAGCAACTTAACAATGATGGTTGATTTTCCTAACCTAAAATGCTGATGTTCTCTATGGGTTTTTGAAAGTTTTATTAGGATTTCTAAAGAGATGACCGGCTGATTCATTTTCATTATTTATTGACGCTAAGAAACACATACCCTCATCAGCGTTCCTTCTGCAAAACGTTGTCGAATTTTATTGCGTATTTGGGGCGGTTTCTGGATGTTTTAGACATTATTTTTCCTTTCAATTCTCCAATCAGAATGTTGATTCCTTAGAGGAATGTAAAGTTTAGGTACGAAAAACGATTCAATTTCACCATTTTCTTCTTATCCTTCTTAAGAAAGATTGGAAGTTAGAAATAGTATGTAACAAGATAGCGGGTTAGCTTATCTCTCCATTGAATATAAACTGGCACTGGCAGAATCATTGAATATTAAAGAACTTTTAAACAAATTTGCCTGAATGATTCGAAAAGTTACTTTATGAAGAATTCCTCGAATTTTGTATTTTTGAATTTATTTCTAGAAAGGTATTTGTAATTACTCATCTGATTATTTATTGTTGTTTCTTTTTTTTTGGTCATTTATATCATGTATGTATTCCTATATATTCATTTACACCTCATGCAGCTTACCAATCCTAAATTGACGTCAATTTTTTGTACAGGTTTAAAATTGTTAGTTTTTTCCCCTATTTTATAATCAGAATGCCTTTAATTTTTTCATCGCTCTATAGAAGGCCCTGATCGCCCAATATTAATTTTCTGCAGAGTTGGCTTCTGTAAGGGCGGCAATTTTTTGTAAAGGTTTAAAATTGTTAGTTTTTTCCCCTATTTTATAATCAGAATGCCTTCAATTTTTTCATCGCTCGGTAGAAGGCCCTGATCGCCCAATATTAATTTTCTGCAGAGTTGGCTTCTGTAAGGGCCTCAGTTTGGCTAGCGACGGCCCTGATATGGATAACAATTCTAGGAATTCTTTTCATGTGTTGGGATACTCCGACATAAAGCAACACATAATGAACTGTAGTGTAAAATGACCTTTTTTATTATTTGGATCGAATCAATTTTACAGTAAACAAATAGGTAAATCCATTATTGTTTACACTGGATCCCGTTGGACAATTCAACCAGTGAGTAATCAAACAAACGACTCATTCATCAATTCATTTATGAGCCTACGCTTCTCAGAAAACACTTCAACGCATCGTAATCGCCTTTATAAATAGCTTGATCAAGTTCAGGAACCTCAGAAATGTTGTCTGTCATAATCCATTACCGAAGATGAGGAATTACAAGCCGAAAATTTTCGAAGATGATTCCGGAGCTCCATAAATGTTGGAGTGATAACGTCCCCTAGTATTTAATGAGCTTTAAAAATCGCATGAGGTCCCATAGGTAGTGATTGAAGATGTTACAAACACTTATTGTGGCATATAAATCCTTGTAGCGCCCTTGGGGGTTAATTCTTCCAGACCCTCTCTGACACAAGCCCACTGAAAGTGAATTTGCGTACGGTTATTTATTATGTTAAAGTATAAACAATATTTGGCCGTACGTTTTTTGCGCGTCTGTTCCTGAGAAACAGCAGGCTATCATTGTGTGTAATTTTTCGATTTTTTTGAGCCAAGTGTGGTCTTAAATGGTTGGAGAATTCGAGGTCAACATCGATTATGTTCATTCGTCCGGCCAGTAGACTTTTCCAAGATGATAGAATGTGCTAAAGTCTTGAAATAGCTTGAATGAGTTTGGGGATTCAAGCTACTTGACTCAAGCTCAAGCCAAGTAGCTTGAGCTTGACTTGAATTCAACTCAAGTTCAAGTCAAGTTGTAGTTTTTCAATGTTAAGTCATGTGACTTAATGAATAAATACTTGACTTAACATTGAAAAACTACTACTTGACTTGCACTTGAGTTGATTTCAAGTCAAGCTCAAGCTACTTGGCTTGAGCTTGAGTCAAGTAGCTTGAATATCAAGCCAAGCAGTGAATCGCTAGATGAGTTCGTTAATTGGCAAAATCTATACAATGTTTCCAGAGTTATACCGAAATCAATTTTGTTTCTTCAATAATTGAAATTGAGAAAACAGAACATTGAAACGAATTTTCATACAAAATTCTCTGAGAATCGTAGAATTGGGAGATCAAATTTATTCTTTTTATTTCTGCCTTCCATGATTTAGTTCCCAACAAATATGCATCCCCCAATTCTTTGTTTTCTTGGCTTGTCATAGGCCAGAAAGTTTGGAATCCAGATTAGTGTTAAAAAGACTGAATTATGTAAAGGGTTGTCAAATAAAAGTTTTCACTTTGATATTAAGAAAAAATTATATATTTTGAGAGAAATTAATGGATATTTATTTCATTGTAAAGAGGAAGGTATGCCAGGCAAATTGCCGTCATGGCTACGGTTGAAGCACGATATCCTTTTCATGAAATTTTCCATAACCAATGCGCACATTTGAGACAGTATGTCGTTGATAACGAATTCATTCTTTAAGGCTTGAACCGATTTTGGAGCATTGGCATGGATCTTACCTATCTTTCACGAGGCACCAAAGAAAATAGTCTAAAGGTGTTGAATTACATGATCTCGGTGGCCATTTGTGATAACCGCTCTCAGTATTAGCGTACCTTTTAGTTGTCAAATGCCAAAATATGACAGCTTCAAAACTAACAGTTGTCTAGATAGCTGGCTAATCAAGCACTTTTCTTCTTTTTTTTTTGTTACTCGTGAATGAATCCAAGAAAAATGTCTTCTTAAGGATTCTGCAATAATTGTTAATGCTGGAATGCCAAAGACAATATCTTCACTGTTTTGTTTACTCATAAGTCACATCACTTCAAGAATGCAAATTATGTAAAAGTTCGCCTTGAAAACAACTCATCTTCAGGATGTAACTCGACATTTCAGTACGTGGACCCAAAATGCTAAAATTGACGTTTAATTAGTCGAGGACTAAAAATAATTATTACCCAATTTGAAACTGAAAGATCAAGGATGTGTACCATTTTATGGTGTCAATTTCAGAAACGGATAATTTTATGAACGAACTTGACATATCAGACAAAATAAAATACAGCATACCGTTCAGACTTATGGCATGCCTTTGGGCAGCCTTAATTCATAGCCTTCAGCTCGATAATGCTCTGCTTTAAGTCGCTCGATCGATTAACTTTGTTATATCATTATTTTCTGCTTGCACGCGGTATTTCACTTTATCATTTTCAATAATCGTTCAAAGGATTATCAGATAAGAAAAAGTCGATTATATTTCCCGTATGAATGCTACGTAGCTGAATTTCTATAGATCAGTTTATCGTTGAGATTGATAAATACATAAAATTCAAGAAAAATCTCACGTTTAAATTCTGAGATGCCAAAATCTCATGCAAAACATTCCAAAGGTACGATCTAAACGACATTTTGAATGAACACTAACTTGGAACTCAAAAAAAAACATATGAGGTTATAACTCTAGATACAATCAGATTTTACTCATTAACCAGCTCAACCGAGATATTCAGACCCTGCTACATTTCAAGTCAAGTCAAGTATTTATTTATCAAGTACTTGAATCATATCAACTTGATTTTTTTAGATTCTTATTGTGTATGTGTATGTCACATCAATAAAAAATGGTGAAATGAGAAGGAACCTTGCAATAAACACTTCAATTTATTAAACATTTTGTATAAAAGAACCGTAAATATGAACTTTTTTGAAAAAGAAACATAAATTAAGTCACTATAAATCATAATAAAATGAGGCTTGATTTCAAGTCAAGCTCAAGTCAAGTAGTAATTTTTCAAGTCAAGTTTTTATTTATCAAGTACTTGAATCATATCAAGCTACTTGATTTTTATCAGTTTTATTGTGTTGTGTCACATCAATAAAAAAATTATGAAATGAGAAGGAACCTTGCAATAAACACTTTTATTTATTAAACATATTGTATAAAAGAACCGTAAATATAAACTTTTTTGAAATAGAAACATAAATTAAGTCACTATAAATCATAATAAAATGAGGCTTGATTTCAAGTCAAGCTCAAGTCAAGTAGTAATTTTTCAAGTCAAGTTTTTATTTATCAAGTACTTGAATCATATCAAGCTACTTGATTTTTAGCAGTTTTATTGTGTAGTGTCACATCAATAAAAAAATGATGAAATGAGGAGGAACCTTGCAAAAAACACTTTTATTTATTAAACTTATTGTATGAAAGAACCGTAAATATCAATTTTTTGGAAATAGAAATATAAATTGAATAACTATAAATCATAACAAAATAAAAAATAATAAGGAAATAGTTTCTCAATATTAAGAAACCAGGCTTTGTTTGATTCCATAATTTTCCATTCAGGATCTAAGACACATGGGGCATCTTATAGATTTTACGCCTAACTTATTGCGGGTTTTGTAACTGTAAGAGCAGCTCTGGAAAATTGACTTACGATAGGAGCTGAAGATGCTGGCGTTGATAAAAATCCTTGGCTATTTTGGCCAATGAAAAATGTGAGAAAACTAGTAATAAAGTCACACTGGTGAATGCTTCAGTCTCTCGGCGCTCGAGGAATCCCCTTATTTAGTCTAAGCGCGCACGAGATTGCAGAAATATATGCCGTGCGACGCGTGCATATCAAGCTCAAGTAATATCAAGTAGCTTGATATCAAGTCAAGCAATAAATATCTAAAATCAAGTCAAGTCAGGCTCAAGTATGTAATTTTTCACGAGCTTGATTTTCAAGTCAAGTAGTTGGTTGAAATGTCAAGCTACTTGGCTTGATGAAACCCTAATTTTAATAAAATACCTTCCTCTTTAAAATGAACTAAATATCCATTGATTTCTCTTAAATAAACTCGTTCTGTGGGATCAAAATGAAACCGATAATCGGAAAACCCTGTATTTCATACGAAATAGTAATATTTTCCTGAACCTACCTCACATCGAAGCCATATACCCGTACCCGGTAATAAATCATAAAAATAATTTTTGAGTAAGGTAGGGCCAGTGATTTAATGTGGTCCAGACGGCAAGGCTTTAGAGCGGCAACCTTGAAAATAACAGAATGTGAAATTAAAAGTTTTGGGGAACACGGATACGGACGACATTTCGATCATGGCCGACCTTTACCAACTTCGCAATTCTATAAAGGAATAATTGATAACTTTCATAATAATATTGTGATGACATTAAATCTGTGAAGGTGGATTTTTCGTCCGTCTATTTTGTAACAATTAGTTGACGAAGGACGAATTTTATAAATTGTTTGTCATAGAGATGACGAGCTGTGAAAAAATGCTCGAAGATACCGATTGCGCCAGGCTATTCTTCTTCAGAATCATTATGGTTTCGTAATTTTGATACAATTTGAGAACGTTGGACAACCATTCAATGATACAAAATCAACTATAATGAATTTTTGCTATGTTGAAAGCGTCTATAATATCCTCCTATTTCCAAATTTTATTTTCTCTTGTACAGAATCTACTACAGAATCATTTATTTTCTCTAATTCTGTGGCAAATTCGTTCATTCTGCGATACCTTGTAGAGAAATGTTGCTTGCAGTTAGGCGATTAGTCCATTATTTCATGAATTATAGGTAATAATCTGAAATCTTCAAAAAAACAAATTGTTAATTTTCATGAGCTACGCACTTGAAACCTCACTATTTTACAGATCAAAACTCGATCTCTGAAAAACGTTCTAATTTGAGGAGTCTATGACAAATATTTTAGGAGATATAACGATTCTTGGATTGAGAATCAATTTTTATATTATCTGTTGGTACTCTGAACTCTTCTGGCACGGACTAATCTATTAGCTCTCAAATTTGTGATACAGGAAACAGTTCTGCTAACCAACATTTTCCAAGTTTTTTATGGAAATATTCAATTAATTTCAATAAAATCCAGTGGATTAGAGGAAAAAATATATAATACTCGTAGAGAAAGCTCATCTAACTCGCCACTTCGTAGCTCATTTCTAAATTTTGAACTTCGTGGAAGGATATCAATACCTTCTCCACTTTTATTATAAATAACTAATTTATAGGTTGAAAAATCGTTCAAAATAAGCGATAAATGACATTGTGTTGAAAGTTTCACGTAATTCTATGAAAGAACATTGAAGAATGCTTTGTGTTCACTTTTATAGCCCATGCACAATTAAGAATTTTATTCGAATCTAAAATAAAATTACAGTGATTGTGTTTCCCCTTTTCAATTCTATAAATTACAATTGTTTTGCTACACAGTAGCCTATTCAGATTTCCAGTTATTAAAAGTGTAAAATCTGAAGAAGCTACTATGTGGCGAAACAATTGTACACAGTAGCTTCTGCAGATATCCAGTTATTAAAATTGTTAAATCTGAAGAAGCTACTGTGTGGCGAAACAATTATAATTCATAGAATTAAACAGTGGAAATATAATAACGGTAATGTTATTCTCGATTTAAAATCAATTTCTATCAAGTGAAGACCACCGAGTCAATCAAATATTTGAAACAAGCTCAAAACAGTTTTCTGGTAATTCAAACTCTTACTAAGAAGCAGAAAAAAATCATTCTATGTGCCAGACTCCTGATCTGTAATGCTTCATTTCAAATATATATTTATATTGAACTAACAGAAAAAAATATACTCACTTTTTGTGCAATTCTGTTCTTTATGAATTTCATACAGAAATGGGATTATAATAGCTTCGTCTCTACAATCCATTCGTCTATGGCTAGTATCGAAAATGAGGAAATAGTATGTTGTCTTGATGATATCTTAACCTTAATCACCGCAGAATACCTAAAAAAAAATTGTTGAAAATAATTAATAGCATTTATATACTGACCTCAATCTCAACGAAAACTTAAGATTTGACATTTTTCCCGGTAATATAAACCAGTTTTCTTGAAAATATCAAGTACCGGATTGCTTGTTACTGAATCAACCCTGGTTCCAAACTAGTTTCGAACCTTCTATAATAAGTACAATATTTCGTAATGGCAAGACCATATCGCACGTTATTTCCCTGTGAAAATACTACAATCTTGTGTGAAATTCTCATCCGTTCAATTGTGTTTATCAATTGATTAATTTGAATTTTATTTATCCGCAAGATAATCTTGTGGCATTACATTTTACATATGATTTCTGGCTCGGATGTAGTCCAATCTGGACGTCCAATTTTCGATGACTTTGTCCAACATTTGTGGCCGTATATCGGCAATAACAAGGCGAATGTTGTCTTTCAAATGGTTAAGGGTTTGTAACTTATCCGCATAGACCAATCACAAGATCTTGGAGGCCAATTCACAGTTCCAAAACGTGAAATTAGGCGGTCACCAAACGTGTCTTTCAATAAATCGATTGTGGCACGAGCTGTGTGACATGTTGCGCCGTCTTGTTGGAACCACAGCTCCTGGACATCATGGTTGTTCAATTCAGGAATGAAAAAGTTAGTAATCATGGCTCTATACCGATCACCATTGACTGTAACGGTCTGGCCATCATCGTTTTTGAAAAAGTACGGACCAATTATTCCACCAGCCCATAAAGCGCATCAAACAGTCAGTTTTTCTGGATGTAACGGTGTTTCGACATACACTTGAGGATTAGCTTCACTCCAAATGCGGCAGTTTTGTTTGTTGACGTAGCCATTCAACCAGAAGTGCGCTTCATCGCTAAACAAAATAAAATGGACGTAGTGCGCGATACGTATTCCACACAGCACCATTATTTTCGAAATAAAATTGCACTATTTTAATCATTGTTCAGGCGTGAGTCTATTCATGATGAATTGTCAAACCAAACTGAGAATAAATATTGGGGCCTTTCGGCTTTTTGGATTGTAGATTGCAAATTGAAGTGGGTTTCATTGCTCAGTGACCTTAAGGTCTATCAGAGCTGTTCTCGCCTTCAGTCATCGTAGTCTACAGCTCGCCCTCCAGTTTCAGTGTTCTAATGAACTCCAGAATCTGAGCACTGAGTACAAGTGTCTTGTCCAATGAATTTTTTGCGTTGGCATATAGGACGATGAAAACTCTAAAACCTAACCTATGTTTCAAATTTCAAGGAGAAAAACCTTATTAAGCTTATGTTGGCGTGAAAAATACTATTATGAAATCTTGCTACTGAATTTTGAAACACGTTTTATGACCGACTGACTCTGTTGGTTAAGAAACGATAAAGATGAGTGAATCACCGTTAGAAAATTTCACTCAGATGGTAACATTTCTCATGATAGGGCAAGACCCAAAGACCTTGCCGTTAAGATCGATGACGAGTAAAATTCCAAATCGAAGGTCTCTCTTTTGCAAGGAGGGGTGTGAACAAATCTTTTTCCCAATGAGTTTTCCAAGTATTTTACGCCGTTGATCAGATGGGTTCGAGCCTGAATCTCGTCGATACAGACCAGATATCGCAACAAATGTGTTGTGACATCCCATCAGCGAGAAACGTGATTGGTGGTGGAATACGAGCCGCTAGTCGTCCTTGTCCGGCGTTTCTATACAAACGTTCGAATGTTCTACGCGAATTTTCAGAATTCCAGCTTAACTGGAGCAAAATAATACCGATTTATTCTGATTACCATTCGATTTGCGGTTGCCTGTGCCTCAGGATCGCACCTACAGGCTCTAACTGGACGCTTCGATGGGTTTTCATCCATCAAACTATCATTTGAACTAGTTTCTCTTGCTCGAGTAAGATGAACCATATGGTACTGTCGATTGGGTAGACACAATTGAACAGATGGGAATTTTACACGGGATTGTTGGTGTATTTTTTTTTAGTTGATGGAATCAACCTAATGTGCGTTTGTCTGAACCTTTGATAAAAAAAAGTCAATCTTTTATACAACAAAAAATTATTTTGGTGTCTAAGAAATCACGTGGCTACTTTAACATGGCACTTTCTTGTACGAAAACCAACAATAAGTACCATTTTTGGGCTAGTTTGACACCAAACTAATTAGATACTTTCATTTTATAATATTCTGGACGGTTAAACATTTCAAAAATTACGGAAAAGTTACTTAATGAAGAAATAAAAAAAAACAATATTCTTTCAAAAAGAGACTCAGATTTAACACCTTTAGACATTTTCTTTAGGGCCACGTTGAAGATAAGGTTTATATGCTTATGCTCCCCAGATCTATAACTAGACACCTTGAAGCTTTTTCATCAATTTAATCACAATTTGAACACGTTTATCTCACTTTAAGTGAGATGAAGCATATGGTATGGTACTCTCGATTAGAAAAACACAATTGAGTGGATGAGAATTTCACACAAGATTGTAGTGTTTTCACAGAGAAATAATATGCGATATGGTCTTGCCATTACGAAATATTGTATTATTATAGAAGGTTCGGAACTAGTTTGGAACCAGGGTTGATTCAGTAACAAGCAATCCGGTACTTGATATTTTCAAGAAAACGGGTAGTCTCACCCAGTATAATGAGATGACGGTTGCATTCCTCAAATTTGGGCAAGACGACCTTTGAGAGTACCTCGGCTATCACCTGAACATAAAGCTAACCGTCCTCAATGGGCAGAACACCACCAAGTCATGGCTTCAAACACAATGGCGCAACGTACTTTTTTCGAACGAGTAACGATTCGGTTTACTAAGTGATAGTCGATGAGAAAGGGTTTGGTCTGTCCAGGCAGACTAAAATGACCCAATTTCGCCCGGGAAGTTGTGCTCGTTCAAGGCGGATCAATAATGTGCTGGAGGGGCGTACCCCTCTTATCATCGTTGAACGAACATTAACTGGAGCCATGTGAAGGGTGTTTTTTTCGAGGTATATAACTTTAAGTTGTCATTACTGTTCAAGATGGCGACCGATTTAACAGTTGTTAAGTGATTTATTCTCAGTTTGGTTTGGCAATTCATCATGAATAGACTCACGCCTAAACAACGCTTGCAAATAGTGCAATTTTATTTCGAAAATAATGCTTCTGTACGGAATACGTATCGCGCACTACGTCCTTTTTATCGTCGCTGCTTTAGAGCGTAGCATTGAGGAAGACCCGAATGAGTCTATCCGCCATCGAGCACAGGAATTGGATCTGTGTCCATCCACTTTATGGAAGATTTTGCGGGAGGATCTTGGTTTGCGTGCTTACAAAATCCAACTCGTGCAAGAATTGAAGCCAAACGATCATCAAGTAAGGCGTAGATTCGTCGAATGGGCCCAAAATGAGATTGCCGTTCTTCCCGATTTTCATAAGGGAATTTTGTTTAGCGATGAAGCGCACTTCTGGTTGAATGGCAACGTCAACAAACAAAACTGCCGCATTTGGGGTGAAGCTACTCCTCAAGTGTACGTCGAAACACCGTTACATCCAGAAAAACTGACTGTTTGGTGCGCTTTATGGGCTGGTGGAATCATTGGTCCGTACTTCTTCAAAAACGATGATGGCCAGAATGTTACAGTCAATGGTGATCGGTATAGAGCCATGATTACTCTCTTTTTATTCCTGAATTGAACAACCATGATGTCCAGGAGCTGTGGTTCCAACAAGACGGCGCAACATGTCACATAGCTCGTGCCACAATCGATTTATTGAAAGACACGTTTGGTGACCGCCTAATTTCACGTTTTGGACCTGTGAATTGGCCTCCAAGATCTTGTGATTTGACACCGCTAGACTACTTTCTCTGGGGCTATGTAAAGTCATTGGTCTATGCGGAGAAACCACAAACCCTTGACCATTTGAAAGACAATATTCGCTGTGTTATTGCCGATATACGGCCACAAATGTTGGAAAAAGTCATCGAAAATTGGACGTCCAGATTGGATTACAGCCGAGCCAGCCGTGGCGGACATATGCCAGAAATCATATTTAAAATGTAATGCCACAAGATTTTCTTGCGGATAAATAAAATTCATGTCATTCGAATGATCCATCGTTGTTTTATTGCAATTTAAAGTTCTATAGCTCTAAAAAAAATTACTAATCGAATTTCAATGAAATTTGTGATGAATTCATGGTGCACTGTGACCATGCCCCAAGTGTGTAACACTAGGAAATGAGCTGAAATTGCAGCATCTTGGTTTTTCTTCAGTGGTAGCGAAATTGTTGGAACAAACTATTGACTTCGAACTATCCTGCATCGAAACCTCCTAAACTAATAAATCCATTATTAACTCTCAACTTGTTGAATGTAACATGACAATCTTTTTTGTGTCCAATCTTCACGATCTTATCACTTAAATGAAAACAATAAACCACCAAAAAATGTTTCTTGTTCGGGAGAATACATGTGTATTCGATATTTATCAGCTTTCAGCGAATAACGATAGTTGTAATCATAAGAATATTCCTTGGTAAATGCCGGGATATCCAATTTCTCAGTTTGACAGGCCCTACCTCAAGAAGCTTTGTCGAACCACCAGATTGCGCAACGTTTGGATATTCCACGGACTCCAGTAAGGCGCATAGTGGCCCTTTTCCTGGAAACCGGCAGCGTTGCCTGGAGACCGATACCTGGTCAACCCATAGTAACATCTGCAAGGGAAGACCATTATATCGCAAATTTTACTCGAAGGAATCTAACGGTATCTGTAACAGATCTTCGAAGTCATTTTTTGAGGACTTTCAGACGGGTAGTCTCACCCAGTATAATAAGAAGACGGTTGCATTCCTCGAATTTGGGCAAGAAGATCTTTGAGAGTACCACGGCTATCACCTGAACATAAAGCTTACCGTCCGCAATGGGCAAAACACCACCAAGTCTTCAACCACAATGGCGCAACGTACCTTTTTCGAACGAGTTACGATTCGGTTTACTAAGTGATAGTCGATGAGAAAGGGTTTGGTCTGTCCAGGCAGACTAGAATGACCCAATTTCGCCCGGGAAGTTGTGCTCGTTCAAGGCGGATCAATAATGTGCTGGAGGGGCGTACCCCTCTTATCATCGTTGAACGAACATTAACTGGAGCCATGTGAAGGGTGTTTTTTTCGAGGTATATAACTTTAAGTTGTCATTACTGTTCAAGATGGCGACCGATTTAACAGTTGTTAAGTGATTTATTCTCAGTTTGGTTTGGCAATTCATCATGAATAGACTCACGCCTAAACAACGCTTGCAAATAGTGCAATTTTATTTCGAAAATAATGCTTCTGTACGGAATACGTATCGCGCACTACGTCCTTTTTATCGTCGCTGCTTTAGAGCGTAGCATTGAGGAAGACCCGAATGAGTCTATCCGCCATCGAGCACAGGAATTGGATCTGTGTCCATCCACTTTATGGAAGATTTTGCGGGAGGATCTTGGTTTGCGTGCTTACAAAATCCAACTCGTGCAAGAATTGAAGCCAAACGATCATCAAGTAAGGCGTAGATTCGTCGAATGGGCCCAAAATGAGATTGCCGTTGTTCCCGATTTTCATAAGTGAATTTTGTTTAGCGATGAAGCGCACTTCTGGTTGAATGGCTACGTCAACAAACAAAACTGCCGCATTTGGAGTGAAGCTAATCCTCAAGTGTATGTCGAAAAACCGTTACATCCAGAAAAACTGACTGTTTGGTGCGCTTTATGGGCTGGTGGAATCATTGGTTGGTACTTCTTCAAAAACGATGATGGCCAGAACGTTACAGTCAATGCTGATCGGTATAGAGCCATGATTACTAGCTTTTTCATTCCTGAATTGAATAACCATGATGTCCAGGAGCTGTGGTTCCAACAAGACGGCGCAACATGTCACACAGCTCGTGCCACAATCGATTTATTGAAAGACACGTTTGGTGACCGCCTAATTTCACGTTTTGGACCTGTGAATTGGCCTCCAAGATCTTGTGATTTAACACCGGTAGACTACTTTCTCTGGGGCTATGTAAAGTCATTGGTCTATGAGGATAAGCCACAAACCCTTGACCATTCGGAAGACAACATTCGCCGTGTTATTGCCGATATACGGCCGCAAATGTTGGAAAAAGTCATCGAAAATTGGACGTCCAGATTGGACTACATCCGAGCCAGCATCGAAACCTCCTAAACTGATAAATCCATTATTAACTCTCAACTTGTTGGATGTAACATGACAATCTTTTTTGTGTCCAATCTGCACGATCTTATCACTTGAATGAAAACAATAAACCAGCAAAAAATGTTTCTTGTTCGGGAGAATACATGTGTATTCGATGTTTATCAGCTTTCAGCAAATAACGATAGTTGTTATCATAAGAATATTCCTTGGTAAATGCCGGGATATCCAATTTCTCAGTTTGACAGGCCCTACATCAAGTAGCTTTGTCGAACCTCCAGATTGCGCATCGTTTGGATATTCCACGGACTTCAGTAAGGCGCATAGTGGCCCTTTTCCTGGAAACCGGCAGCGTTGCCTGGAGACCGATACCTGGTCGACCCAGAGTAACATCTGCAAGAGAAGACCATTATATCACAAATTTTACTCGAAGGAATCTAACGGTATCTGTAACCGACCTTGGAAGTCATTTTTTGAGGACCTTCAGACGGGTAGTCTCACCCAGTATAATAAGAAGACGGTTGCATTCCTCAAATTTGGGCAAGAAGACCTTTGAGAGTACCTCGGCTATCACCTGAACATAAAGCTTACCGTCCGCAATGGGCAAAACACCACCAAGTCTTCAACCACAATGGCGCAACGTACTTTTTTCGAACGAGTTACGATTCGGTTTACTAAGTGATAGTCGATGAGAAAGGGTTTGGTCTGTCCAGGCAGACTAGAATGACCCAATTTCACCCGGGAAGTTGTGCTCGTTCAACGCGGATCAATAATGTGCTGGAGGGGCGTACCCCTCTTATCATCGTTGAACGAACAATAACTGGAGCCATGTGAAGGGTGTTTTTTTTCGAGGTATATAACTTTAAGTTGGCATTACTGTTCGAGATGGCGACCGATTTAACAGTTGTCAAGTGATTTATTCTCGGTTTGGTTTGGCAATTCATCATGAATAGACTCACGCCTAAACAACTCTTGCAAACAGTGTAATTTCATTGCGAAAATAATGCTTCTGTACGGAATACGTATCGCGCACTACGTCCTTTTTATCGTCGCTGCTTTAGAGCGTAGCATTGAGGAAGACCCGAATGAGTCTATCCGCCATCGAGCACAGGAATTGGATCTGTGTCCATCCACTTTATGGAAGATTTTGCGGGGGGATCTTGGTTTGCGTGCTTACAAAATCCAACTCGTGCAAGAATTGAAGCCAAACGATCATCAAGTAAGCGTAGATTCGCCGTGTTATTGCCGATATACGGTCACAAATGTTGGAAAAAGTCATCGAAAATTGGACGTCCAGATTGGACTACATCCGAGCCAGCCGTGGCGGTCATATGCCAGAATTCATATTTAAAATGTAAAGCCACAAGATTATCTTGCGGATAAATAAAATTCATGTCAATCGAATAATCCATCGTTGTTTTATTGCAATTTAAAGTTCTATAGCTCTAAAGAACTCCCTCTACTTAGAAAAAATCATTGAATCAACCATTGCTCCTCTGAGCAACCAATCTAGGTATAATTTAATTTATCAGGATGATAACTTTGCACCACACCGCACAAGAAGGGTTTAAAACATTCTTCAAGAGAACAATATCCAGAAAATAAACTGGCCAGCAAACTCACCAGACATGAATCGAATTAATCACATATCGGATTACTTAGGGAGAGCAATATCAAATTGCCAAAACCCACCTACAACTTTTCAAGAATTTAGCACTTCAGGAAGAAAATTTCATTAATGACTTGATTCGTGGGATGCCTAGGCGTATTGGGCAGTTCATTGAAAGAAGAGGTGGTAATATGAACTATTGGATTTGGATTCAATTGTAACTATAATTAATCAAAAATAAATAATCAATTAATTTAGATCTTTTCTCATTTTTCCTATTTTGTCTCATCCTTCATAAAGCAAAGAGTAACGAACAAAATTTTTCTAACAAATATATTGCAGTTGAAACAAAGGAAAATATTCATCTCATTTCCAGAACATAGATTGTTTATTTTTTGAGAAACCTAGGGGGGCCATGTCTTCCAATTCTTCAGCTTTCCACCTGTGCTTCATTTCATCATTATTCATTTGTATGTTTCCCTCCTCAACTTATCAAACAATGCTGATGTTATCGCCCTAATTCACAACAAAAAATCAAGTAGAAGTATCCACCAAAATACCCTATAACAACATCTTACTTCCGTGTACATTAAAAGCAGTTTCCGGTCATGCAAAAATAAGAAATGGGGCTATTAGATCCTGATCCTATTTCTAAAAGTGTTAACCTTGAAACACCACGTAATTATAATAATATAAGTACGAACACGCAACTAGAATCGAATGAAATGCCTACATAGATTAGTAGAGTATGACAGCATTGTAAAGTCGGTTAGTGCAGCAGCAGTAATGACTAACTGTAATCTTCAGAAGTAAGTTAGTGGTGTTCCTCGCTCTTTGGTGCTGCACTTAGATAGCTGGCAGAACTAGTCAGACATAACGAGCAGTCTACCAGGGCAGGCATCGATAGACGCAATCACAGTTTGAGACTTCGTTAGAAGTCGACACCTATTTTGTCAAATGATTCCAGATAAAAATCAACCTGGGTAGTAAGAATTCACTTAAGACCGTATAGAGCTGCCTGGCCAGCTAACAAATCCACAAAAATATTTTCATGAAACCTTATGTTAAGTGCGTAGTAATAGAATGAATTCAGGATATAGAAAAATTTACATATGCAACATTTTCCATTTTTGGTGTGGTGAAAAAAAGACTCAAACACCAACAAGATAAGAGAAACTGAATCATTTGGAGGTCGCTAATTTGGCGTTACACACGATTCTATACTAGAAACAACAAATGTGTTTCTTTACAGTTTGAAGCTTGTCTTTACTGACCGATATATCATCTGGTAGGACAAGAATATCAGAATATGAAATGAAGATAAAAATTACTATCTGAAAGTCTGAGAATTATGAAGAAATGATAACAAGGAATAAAACAACAATATAATTTCCAAACATGTAAACTTGATAACTCGAAAATGAGGCCATTTTTAAAAGAATCATAACTAAAAGAAGACAAAAAGATGTGGAGGCCTACTATTACTGGTGATGAACAGATATATCCACTCTCAAAAATTTTACAACAGAAAATTCTCATTTTATTATTCAACATTATCTTTTCCCACTGGAAACCATTCATTTCTCTAGTCCTCTCATCAAATGGGATCACATCTTTCATCACACTTTCTTTAAAAAAAATATATTCGAAATATTTTTTCAGTTGAGAAAAGAAATTAATATAATTCCACAATTGTTGGTCTATTGTGCTCCAGAAAGTATCAATCATGATTACTCAACGGTAATTCCAAAAAACTCTTTCAGCAGATGTTTGAACTCCAAACTTCTTAGGTTTTGGAGCTGCGACTTGACTTTTTGACGTGAAAACAGGGATTTACTGAGAGGAATTCTAAGACAACATTAAATTCTAACCTCAAACCGAATTTCATTTACTAAAAAATGAAATAATATTCCGTAACAATCTTTCTTGGCCTCTTTTATGTTTGTTGTTCAGTTGTTCTCTCAAAATTTGTTTTTTTTTACAGATTGTTGAAGAACTAATATAAATTCGGAATATTGGAATATTAAAGCCGAGATATTAATAATTTGTTGATTTTCGTCGTTGATAGAAATGCAGATACGAAATAAAACACCCTGCAAGAAAGTAACGCAATATTTTGAAGAAGTTGTTTAAGTTACTTGCAAGAGAGCTTATCTGTTGTGAGATAGGTATTATTCGTTTTTTGTTATTTAGCATCGAAGGCCGTCTGAGATAAATGTACAGCCTTTATCGAGACAAAATAGTATACGAACCAACCAGAATGAATACATCCGTCGCTAATAGATTTTCGCTAACCTTCATCCTTCTCCTTTTTCTCCAGTTCTTCTCCCAGATCTAAAATACAGGGTAAAGTAATACACCCACAACCTGCCATATGAAACAATTTTTATTTCGAAAAAACTGGTTTCCAGCATGTTTTGGTTTCAACATCAGACATCGAAGGAGAAAACCCGAGACAAATTCGTTCACAACGTTTTTATCAAAGTAACATTGAATTAATGCCATTGTGTGAGCGCAGAAAGGTATAATGAAGGGGATAGTTGCTCAAGAAGCTAGCTACGTGCACTTACTATATTTAGGCTATTCAGAATCGCAATGATTTAACTCAACTGCAAACAGAATAATTCAAGTCTTGATCTCAATTTCTATTCTCAGCTCGACGCAGTGGCGGGCTTTTTGCGTATCAACATATAATCGCTACTGATTTCACCAGTGGCGTAGATTGCTCGATTTAGCGCGATATACACTGTGTCCGTAAAGTATGGAACAAATTCATTTTTAGCTGAACAGACCATTTTAAGAAATAATCCTGAAACGATTTTTTATTTTAATTTACCGTATTTCAAAATAATAATCTAATACCTAGAAAATTTCAAGTTTCCATTCGTTAGTTACCGTTCTATATGGAAAAATTTGAAACGTCTAAAAATGAAACCATAAAATGCAGGTTTTTCCTCATTTTCTATGAAAAAAAACGTGAATCTAACAGGCCAATTGAAAAGTCCCCGGTCTTCCATAGTAAAACACATTTTTTTTTTGCAAAATTCGATTTTACTATTCAACATAATTGCCTTCGAGGGATAGACATTAATCTCAAAGACACAGTCTCCGAACATAAAAGAGATGTCCTCAATATACTTAATCCTCTGAAAAGGAAAATGGCAAACAATACCGCCTTAGAGGAACATGTATCAAATAAGTTCCATCCTTTCATTACAGATCCGATTAAGATATTAGGAGCTCGAAAAATCTTGAGCAAATGTTTGCTACTAGAAATGGTTTAATTAAGGCAAAATTAAAATATCCTCAGTGAAAGAGCTTATATACTGGAAGCTTAAACACAGCTTATTATTACCTTATTAATAAAATCAAAGATGAAACTTGAATGAGTTTAGGATCTAACGTCTATGATGCGTGAACATCTATGGAATATTATGAATGTATAACATATTCAACAGGCCAATTGACAGTCTTCGGTGCTCATTTCACCACGTTTGAACTTAGCATACCAATCAATGATGGTTGATTTTCCTGGTGCAGGCCCCGAAACCTCTTCATCAAGCCAAGATTTTGCTTCAACTGTATTTTTTCTCTTCAAAAAGCAATATTTCATCATCACACGAAATTCTTTTTTTTCCATCTTTTTTCAAATAACAAAAGTAGCTACACTCACAACGCATTTTCTCACAAACTAATGGCCGGACTGCTGTCAAATTTTGACACGTTTCGTTTGAAGGTTGGTATTAACTTAAAATAATATGGATTTAAAACTAGCACCGCTATCTGTGCATCAGACCGGGGACTTTTCAATTGGCCTAATATATGGATTAGTTACAGTTTTAATCCAAAATTTCATGTTGGCAGTTTACAGGAACATAAACATTTCAAGTTGAAGAGAAATTAAATGTAATACAGTTTCTCAAGCTTTCTACTCGCTCTGGATAGACAATTAAAAAAAAACAAACAGGGATGAGTGAGAAAATAACATGGATACTTTAATTATTGTTCTACCGACGATCCCAGAGCAAAGATTCAAAGAAATGAATGGCCACAGTTAATAAATCAACACCAAACAATAACATCTTATCGAATAAAAAAATACAAGAAAACAATAAGGTGTAAGGCAACACCGATTGCAAATCCCAAAAACAAAACCCTACAATTAATTTGTCCAGGTATAAGTGCTTCGGCATCCACTATCTTCAAAGTTGAATTGCATTTGTCGAATCGGGATACTAAATTTAGAAAATGACACCCGTGCTTATAAATTGCTTATTCAAGTCGTTGTTTTTGATTGAGAAGTTATTCGCGTAAAACTTGCCCAAAGAACGGACCCCAAATGACAGAAACGGGTTTGTCTTATTTTTTTTTCAGATAGAGATGCGAATTGTGCCAGAGAAAAATGCAAATGCAACAACATATAAATATAACAAGTTTTCATATACAGAAAATAATCAGTTATGAATTGTTATGTTCAATTCTTTATATTTCTCGGAATGATGTTTGTTACAATTATATATTTTTTCCAGGACCACATTCAAGAAGTGCTGGACAAGTGGACTCAAATAGACGATGAAATATGGGCAAAAGTCATAGTTTTGGAAAGAAACAGAAGGGTAGCAAAAGCATACGCCAGGGCTCCAGTTCTGACAGTAAACGGATCAGATGATGGATTTGATGGTTTTCGGTAAGTAAAAAAAAATCAACTTCACATAACCTTCTTAAACCAAAATATTATTCAAAGGAATATACTAAAACCATGAATTAATTGCACATAATCTCCTTTAAATTACCGTTCCAAGTTTCAACAATGAAACTACGTTATTAGTGGTATTTCCTCAAGAGAGAGAGTCCAATTTTTTTTTGGTCAATTCCACGTTATGTGCATGTCGAAAAGCATTTTCTGCCAGTATTTATATGCCTTCACAAGATGAAGTAATGACGTTCGTGAGACAAACTTTATGGGTTACACCGCGAATTTGAGTATAATGGTAGATTTCAAAACCAACTCCTACTAGAATCAGATCACCAGTTTATTAGGGTATTACAATATTGGAGACGGAGAAAGTATTCGATTGGACAATGTGCTTGCATCGATTTAGTCAACATGACGATGCCAATCTGAATGATTGTTCTCAGTTCATAAACTGATTCACCAATCGTGAAAAACACAACAAAATATTGAATAAGCTTAAGAGACTTACCCATTCATTTTTTGACGTTACGCTATACTAGATACTTGGGAATTTTTGACAAACAGTTGCCAATCATAGATAAAATAAAGACATTTCATTTCTGTTCTTCGCTCAAGAAAACGTTCAGTTTCATCAGATTTGCAATTAAGAAGATCTGCTCGGACCATATGACCAAATTTTCTTCTTTGATTTGCCTTTTATAACATCCTGCATTGACCTCAAAGTATTCACGGACATGGGAAATAATCTTGTATAATTCCAATGGAAATTGTGCTCTTCATCAGAGATATTCTCTCCATAACGTGATCTACAGCTCGCCTTCCAGTTCCAGAGTTCTAATGAACTCCAGTATCTGGAATGATTTCAAGAAGGCTAAGTCTTCCCTTCTACAAGTTTCTTGTCGAAAACAGTTTTTGCCTTGGCTAGTGATGGCGAGGCATTCCGTCACCAGGTGATCTAGAGTTTCTTCCTCCTCCCACAGCATCTGCACTCGTCATTTTCTGCTAGACCCAATCTCATGAGGTGTTTCCTAAGGCGACAATGCCCTGTGAGGAATCTATTCTTGCTAAGATCCAGATACTTCTTGGATCTTTGGAATGATCCATCCCAGGAAGAATCCGCCAGAGTGTTCCTCTTTCGGTTTTTTCCTTTTCCTGAAATTCTTTCTTGTAGGTACATTTGCCTATACCACAGATATTTTGCATTGGCTAGTGATGGCGAGGCATTCCATCACCAGGTGATCCGGAGTTTCTTCCTCGTCCCCATAGAATCTGCACTCATCATGTTCTTCAAGACCCATTCTTATGAGGTGTTTGCAAAGGCGACAATACCCTGTGAGGAATCCAGTGAGGAGGTGTAGGAGATCCAAATACTTTTTGGATCTCGCAGTGTCAAATTTTGGAAGAAAATCTCTGGAATGATCCAACCCAGGAAGATTCCGCAAGAGTGTTTCTCTTTCTGTTTTTTCCTTCTCCTGAAACTCTTTCTTGTAGGTACATTTGCCTATTCAACAGAAAGGTTCCGGGCCGATGAAAGTAGTTTGCACTTCTATTGTGAAGATAAGACGAAACACAGTCTATGTAAAGTGTTGTGATCACAATTGGAATGAAAAATTTCTCCGATTTCAACATTTTCACTCTCAAAATGTACTTTATATATTTCTGAAAAACTTTTGTCTGTTTGTCGGCAACTTCATGAAACAGCATTAACTTCTACAATTTTCAATGAAAATTGGGCGTTGGTACCATGCTTGAACAGTGAACAAACCCATACGATTTATTGATTTTTCAGATAAACTATAGAGTATGCGCAAATGTCAAAATCCCGGATGTCGCGTTCTATTGCTGTGATTTTGATGAAATTTGGTTTGTATATTCAGAATAAAATCTCACAAACAAATGTTAAATTTCCGGGACCTCAATATTGCAATGTTCAAAAATGGTTTAACCAAGAAGTGAATCTCTATTATCTTACGGCCCATGTACAGATCGATCTCGTATCCCAGACAGGCAGGTGAGTAGACTAATGAGGGTTCCGTTTTCATTTGAATTGCGGACAAATATCCCGTTCTGAATCTCGACCGATCTGCAGTCATTCCGTTGGTCGGTGAAAAAAAAATGAACCGTTTTCACGAGCTTCATTCAAATATCAACTTTCGCTTTCGTGCACGATTCTCGGGTTAGGTGACTGAGATTTGGTCGATTTGGTGGTACCCAAGCACTACAGGTGTGGTTAGGCAACTTTATCGGTATAATCTCTGGTAAAATGTGCAGTGTCTTTTATTTGCCGGTTGCAGAACAGTTATTTATAGGGTTATGTCCGTAATGGTTGTGCGCAATTTAAAATTCAGTGAACTGTGCATTTCTATCTGCTCTTAAAACACAAATATGGTGGTCATGTCTTTCATAATGCGATTCTGACGAAACAATAAGGTAGGGCCATGGGCGGTGGCACCACCGTGTACCTTCGGCGTCGTATTGGGCATGCGGTAATATCAGAAAATTGCCAACTCATTAGGTTTCTCTTTAGAACCTGAGCTGGTCACCATATCAAAAGATTTCAATGTACTGAATGCCGTTTTTCTGACGATTTCTGGACCGGCCTGCCATGCCTAATATTGCTTTCGTGCCTATTCCCATGCCCATGTCAGATTATTCCAATTTTCATCAGTTTGAACAATTAAAACCAAAAAATTGATAAGGAACAAAAAATGGATGGTGAACAAAACAATGCCAGCCATCTTAAGGAAATTAAGCTCATGAAAAGCTATCAAAATAGGCACGAAAACAGGCTAGTCACCATTTCAAATGATTTCAATTTCAATGTACTGAATGCCGTTTTTCTGACGATTTCTGGACCGGCCTGCCATGCCTAATATTGCTTTTGTGCCTATTCCCATGCCTATGTCAGATTATTCCAATTTTCATCAGTTTGACCAATTTAAACCAACAAATTAATGAGGAACAAAAAATGGATGGTGAACAAAACAATGCCAGCCATCTAGAGGAAATTAAGCTCAAGAAAAGCTATCGGAATAGGCACGAAAACAGGCTAGTCACCATTTCAAATGATTTCAATATCAATGTACTGAATGCCTTTTTTCTGACGTTTTCTGGACCGGCCTGACATGCCTAATATTGCCTTCGTACCCTTTTCCATGCCTATGTTAGCTTATTCTAATTTTCATCAGTTCGACCAATTAAAACCAACAAATGAATTAGGAATAAAAGATTTATGGTGAACAAAACAATGCCAGCCATCTAGACAAAATTAAGCTCATGAAAAGCTATCGAAATAGGCACGAAAAAAGGCTAGTCACCATTCCAAATTATTTCTATTTCAATGTACCGAATGACTTTTTTCTGACGTTTTCTGGACCGGCCTGCCATGCCTAATATTGCCTTCGTGCCCTTTCCCATGCCTATGTTAGCTTATTCTAATTTTCATCAGGTCGACCAATTGAAACCAACAAATGAATTAGGAATAAAAAGTTTATGGTGAACAAAACAATGCCAGCCATCTAGAAGAAAATAAACTCATGAAAAGCTCTCAAAAAAGGCACCATTTCAAATGATTTCAATTTCAATGTACTGAATGCCGTTTTTCTGACGATTTCTGGACCGGCCTGCCATGCCTAATATTGCTTTCGTGCCTATTTCAGATTATTCCAATTTTCATCAGTTTGGCCTATTAAAACCAACAAATGAATTAGGAACAAAAAATTTATGGTGAACAAAACAATGCCAGCCATCTAGACGAAATAAAGCTCATGAAAAGCTATCAAAATAGGCACGAAAAAAAGCAAAAAAAAAGGAGTTTAGATAATCTAGTGACCATACTTTTGTGCACAGATTTAGTCCATTATTTCTATTAATAAAAGTTTTAAAAAGGCCAAATTTGGTTGAGAATAGATCAAAGAAAGCAATGAGGGAGTTCCTAAGGTACTACCCATATAGAAAATGGGCTCGGTGCATTCAATTACAAAATCATAGCATAAGTTCGCGAGCGCCAAAGATAGGAATCATACGATTCATTATTTCCTAAACTATAACAACATGGACATTTCGCAACTGTTTCTAAGAAACACGTGGTATACCTAGTTTCATTTTATTTACATCCAACAATCCATTCTGCCACACTGCGCACTGACTGTGTAGGATTAGAAAGGTAACTTGATAATATGATAAAAATATTACTTTATGGCATTTGTGTCAGTCCGTGTTTTGCAATATTTCCGCACCTACTGTTTCCAAGCCTCTAAGTTGAATTCTATACGTAATTGTGAGCGAACACCAGCAATATCTTTTAATTTCATTACATAAACAATGTTATTACAAGAAGCCAATATCTTCTCGCCAACTGAACGTATCTCGATGATCGGTGAAGAACAAAAATGCTTCGCAACAGATTATTTTACATAGGAA
Source organism: Harmonia axyridis (assembly GCF_914767665.1). NCBI lineage: Eukaryota > Metazoa > Arthropoda > Insecta > Coleoptera > Coccinellidae > Harmonia > Harmonia axyridis. Next base: position 9,945,672 of record NC_059508.1, read on the forward strand.
GAGCCACTAGATCTTCATAGCGCATCATTAAAATGAATAATTAGTTTTAATCTACAATATTCTTTCTAAAAAATTGACTAACCAATTTGAGCCACACCAAAAAGGCCAACAAAATGAAAAAAAATCTCATTCGTCTTATGACAAGAAAAAATAAAATCTTTGTTTTTCCTTTTGGAATTGTTTCAATTTATTGTCTAACCAAAACGCAAACGTTTTCCAACCAAATTAAATGTACATTCACGAAGTTAGTCATGCATGCAGCCTACGCTACTGCACCAAAGTTTATACTTTGTGCTCTTGATGGCTATCGAGATATGTACCTGTTTTCATAATTCAGGGAAATAAAGACCCAATTTGCGTATTTTACGCACGCCACTTCAGAGAACTGGAAATAGCGACACCTGAGTTTACCACCCTATCTTAAATGTTCCATTATTTTTCCATTCCCAGACGACCTTCAAGAGTTATAATTGCCAAGAAATTCAAGAAGTTGTCTGTAGATAGAGAACCAACGGTCTTCTCAATAAAATATTACCACATTAACTTTGAGTATTAACGTTAATTTTTTTTTTTTTTTCAGTATCGGTTTGTGTGGTTTCGACAATCCAATGCGAGATCAAAAGACGGAAGAGTTCAAAAGGCACATTGGGCATGTAAGTTCTTCCATTCTCTTCAAACAAATTAAAAAAAAAATCACAAATTAAAAAGAAAGATTTTCTTCATCGTGTTTATATTTCAGGGAGTGAAAATCAAGATGGACGACGCTGGTAACATCCTAATCAAGAGAGTATCCAAATGCAACGTCTACATCAAAAACACAGGTCAAGACGATGAAAATTCCATTGGAAACGAGATCTTGAAACTGCCAAATTGTGCGTTAGAAGTAGACAAACCTGTGAAGGTAAATACTTGTCACTTTTTCTCCATTGGGTACATAAAATAATGTATTTACCCTTCCAGCTATTCGATATGAAAAAATTCCAATCAAATGTAAATAGAGAACTGAGGCGTGCCTACCCTGATAGGAGAAGGTTAGAATGTCAGTGTTTGAGCGCTATAGCTTTTGTAAAGAATGAATCCGAATTACTAGAATGCCCCATATGGGTTCTTATCATAAACGTCGTAGCAATGGATATGTTGAAGTCAAAATTACCTCCAGGTCAGTACCAAAAACGCTATGTTGTAAACGTTTATCACAGTACCATTCAATTTATTCAGTTCAACGAGTGATGGACATCAAAAACAGACCCAGAATTCCTATACCAGATGAAGACCCTTACAGCATAGCCGGAAACGGAAGTGGTTCTTCCGGCAGTTCCGGTTTTAACGGTAATGTGGCAGCAGCTCGTGAACAACTACTCCTGCAGAGTCAACAGCACGCCCAACGCAGAAGTGAGAAACCTCCAAAACTTCCACCAAGAGAGAACGTTACGTACCCACATGACATCCCCAAGGTGAGAAGATTCAATCTTAAGTACAAACCTACAATTTCACACAACGCGAAACCTGAAGATAATTAAAAATATGGTCCATCAAATTTTGTTCATTTCACGAAAAATAACAACAACCAATATAATCTGGAAGATAATAAATAATATAAAATTGGCTAACACCTGCACTTGGTAATGAATGAAGAAAATACAAAAAGAAAAAGAAGTACGATTTCCAAGTGTGTTATATCATACAATATTAATTATCTATCTGGTGAATATATCAACAAAAATGACATGAACATAACCTTTCTTTCCCTTATCAGAGAACCATAATAAGGGTGAAACCGGTATATCGCTACTCTCCCTTGATGACATGCATTCTCTCTGGTTTACTTTCGATTATGATTCCTATGAAATAACGTGGAAATCTTCTGTTTGACAATGGTTATGATAGATAATTATCGTATGATATTACACACTTGGAAATCGTATTTCTTTTTCTTTTTGTATTTTCTTCATTCTGGTAGATATCATGTAATTGATGCTTACCTCAACCTTGTTTTTGATTATGCCCGTTGAGTTTGATTTTCTTGTGTTTCAACAGCTCCAAATTATTGGTCTTTTTTTATATCCACGACGTTTTACTTAGCCTTCGCCATGTCTACCTACATTCCTGCTGCTTCAATATTTCTCTCATAATATGCCCTCATCATGGCTATACCAAACAACAGTGAACTGCAAATAAATGTTTCTAGTGTTTATGTATATTCCGATGTTCGCTGGTATTTATGTGCTACTTCTTATTGAATGTTGGATATTATTCGCTTCTTTATATCAACTTTCTATTGTCTTTTGGAATTATTAAAGCAGATAAGTACAATTACGAAAATTTGGCTGATGATCTGACATTTCAATTACTCTATGAAGCAAACACATATCGTTGGACAATGGTTTATAAACAATACATAATGCATGAAGTATATATCCTATATATTATTCTATGTATCTTGTAACAATCTAATATATAGGATGTTCCATAAATTGGAGGTACAGAGCAAAATGATTACTTGTGCAATTTTAGGAAAAAAAGTCCTATGAAAATGGGCCCGCAAATGTTTTGTTTTCGACATACATGGTGTTTCTTGTTGTCCTACTTTTTTGTGATGATATAGTTTTTTACAGGTTGGGTAAATAAGTACCAAAACTTAGAATTTATTTGTTCATCACAGCTTAATCATTGGACCTTTATAATAACTTAGATTTTCTTGAGGATTACTAGAGAATTGTTTGAAATTTTTTCTAGAAATCGATATCAGATACGACAAAATTACAAGAAACCAAATATCACCCTGTAGATTCACATTCATAATTAACATATCACATGATGAAAACTTCAAATTGGAATATCTGTGACAAATTCAAGTTGAATATCTTGTGAAGGGAAGGTGCTATGAGAAAAAAACTCAAACGTTAACACTCAGTAGGTATTTCGAAAACAAAGCGTTTGCAAGGTCCATTTTTATAGAGAACTCTTTTTCTTAAAATGGTCCAAAGAATCTCTCACTTTCGTTTGTACCTCCAATTTAGGAAGACCCTGTATATATTTAGATACTAATTTTGATCGTAGCCATCTGTTGCAAAAAGACGAAAGTCTATATAATAATCATGTTATCGTTGTTTTTTTTACAATAAACACTGAATTTCATAGACTCATTGCAACACGCCACTGCAAAAGAGAAAGTAAATACCATAAAATCCAAATAATATCTAAAAAGTGAGCACAGGCTATTTTATGGCAATCGGATAATTGTGTTGTCCTCGATCGTTTACAATTGAGTTTTCAATCATCGTATAAGAGAAAAAAAGGTTCCAACTTTCGAATTATGGATAGTACTGTTCATTATATTCGACAATGGTATGATAGTTGGACCACGTAAATAACAGTCAATTTAATTCCATTCAATTGAAAAATGATTATACAAACTGACAGCTTCATAATAAGCGTGTCGAATTCTGAACATCGAATTGATATGAATTAATAATATCAAGGATTTTTAAACTTTAAGATTTGAAAAAGCACTGATTATTTTCGTTTGAATTATAGATATTAGAATTGACCAGTATTATAGTTGTGAAACCTTGAATTTCTATCCATCGAATACCTATTAGTTTTCATGTTTTTATATCAACAATTTAAGAATGTAGATACTTGCAAAAAAGGATTTGCAAGACTCTCTAAACTAAAGGGTATGCTGAACATAGTGCGCATGACCCTCTTTCAGTATCTTAAAGTCCACTTAGTTACCAAAAAATATCATATTATAATGAAGGTGAAAATATACAAGGCAGTAATACACTGATAACATTGCTGACTTTGGCATGGATTGCTTTATGCGTGAAACAGCGTAACAGAAACTGTTCACCCTCCTACAGAGGTCAGCTATCTGCTGCTCCTATCTCAGATAGCGATTCAAGAAAATTACCAAAAACTTTGGGCAGTCCACAGATTGGAAATTGAAGCCCTCAAAGTGAAAACTCAATACATCATCATGGGAACTCTTAGTTTTCAAATGGACACATTCAGTTTTTTCTATGTGCATTCTTCCTACACCATTTCTTAAACCCATGAAAAAGATGTTTCAGCTGATTCTTTAGATCTTCCATATGACTATAGACGTATCGTCAGAAAACATTGTCAAAATCCTGAGTGGAATCGACTCATTCAAGTCGACTATAAATAAAATGAACAACAACAGGCCAATAACGGACCCCTGGGGTACACCATAACTGTAAATAATTAGTCAGCCAATCTAAAAAATACTAGATTGATCGGTTTATTGTGCAAGAAATTGAAATAAAGAGTGTCAAATGTCCTGGGTAAATCGAAGATCAGGGCAGCAATATGCCTGCCAGAATCCAGAGAATAATATATTCTGTTAAGTAGGTCATAAGTTGCTGTTTGTGTGGATTGTTCCTTGCGGTGAGAAGTTGCCAGTACGGCAACTGCCTACGATATTGAATTTATCGATTAATTCAATCATACGATTGCACACAATTTTTTCGAATAGTTTGGAAGGTCGATATTGGTCGATAATTGGCAAGTCGATAATCTCTATAAGTCAACACCCTCCAACTCGATTTTATTCCACTCTGAATGTCGTTTTCTAATTGGATAGGTTATTAAGGATGCAGTTCTTCAATTTTCAGAAGCTGCAATAACGACGCTCGACACAAAATGAACTCTAATTTCGAAATCGAAAAATACCGAATCTACGTGACTCATTTAAATCCAGCTATTCGGAAGGCCTCTTATGCATCCATGAAATGAGTTTCCATTTCAATATTTGATCCAGCCAGGTCACTGGCAAGGTAATAATTACAATAATCTCCACTGCTCAATTCCAGAAGTGCTTAGATACCGATAACATTTTCAGGCGCCATACCGAATCTGTAATTGAGTAACTCAATTATTTCTATTATTACCGGGTGCCTTTGAATTAGGCATCCATATGAGATATCTTTGTCGGTAGACAGTAGTGGTAGCAAAAAAGATGCGCTTTAATGGTATCATACTGAACACTGCATTCGTGCATGAAAATCGACTATCAGCATTTTTGACCTTCATTTGCATCCTCTAGGATACTATCATCAGCTCAGTGAAATCAGTATTTGAAGCTTCTTCAGGTGCACCACGTACAAAATTATTGCTTGGCGGCATACAACTTTAATTCTCGTACTGGGACATGTCCTGTAATCTGGCATCATCTGCAGATTATGCCAAGTTCATATTTTGTTCATTTCATGCAATTTCTCATAAGACCTCACAAGTTATTATTTCCAGTATTGCTGCGTAGCACCTTTGGCTTATATACAGGGGAATTTTGGGCTAGGAAAATTATTCAAATTTTGACAGAATTGACAGTACTCAGCGCATAAGCTTAAATTATTTTCGATTGTACAGGCTGGTCCGAAAGTGGTGAAACATGAAACCACCCTGTTTTTTCATATGGTACTTTTTATATCATACTCAGAATCATGGAGTGTTCACAAAATCATTTCAGTGACCTCCTGATTTTTTGACATATCTCACCAAACACATTGCATTAACTTTACGTCTTTGCTTATATTTTTTTGAGTAAAATTTCTTTGGATATAAGAAATCAATGAGAAAAGAATTGAAAAATCAAATAAATTGCTCGAATCATATTTTTCTGGAGATGTCATCAAGAACTAGTTCAATCAATAAGTAAGTATTTCAAGAAGTTGATTGTCGTACTCGCCTAATCAATAATTAATCTCCTACATTTCGATTTTTTCACTGATTTCTTGTTAATTATCCGCTTTCTGTAACTTTTCCTTTTTGCTAATACATGAATGATTTATAAAATACTGCTTCTGAAACATTTTTTTTCGTTATCGCATTCTTGTTTCTACTCCTTACTCTAGATCCCAATAAATCAATAAATTATATCGAGTTTTAGACCTTGAGAATAACTTACAAAGAATTTTATACAAAGTTATCTTTCAAGTTTCATTTTTTTTCATATAGGTAGATTCTACGCAACCAGAAAGATTAATTATTATGTTTTCAACATAAATAAATACCCATCTATTCCCTGGGAATAAATATCAAAATATTCACTGTTGGATAATCAATATAATCACTGTTAATTAAACATCGTATAAAAGAAATCTCAAAAAGCATATAAAATTAGGTGGATCTAATATAGGAACGAACATCTGTTCATTAGATGTATCCTTCCGTGAATTTATTTATTGGTTCTATTGATCTTATGGGTAAGGTATAGGACTTTCATACAATACAAATCGAATGTTATTGTACAGCTCGTTTGAATTATGAAGTGTGAAGTTGTAAATAGAATTAAACAGAAATGCCATTCTACTTTCACGAAAATAATGATCATTTTTCAACAGCCTGATTATGATGACCACCAAGAGGAAGAAAGCAGATTGAAGCCATTCCCCAGTTCGCGAAAGGAAAAATCCAAGAACAAAAAATACGGTAAGAATTGCAATTGGCGGTCATGTATTAAATCTATCATTGTATTAATACAAGAGTACTTCACGGTTGTGCTCACCGAAGATTTTATACCTGAAATGGAATAATTAATGTGAAAAGTAAACAAACACTTTCGAATTTAGGTCAAGTTAGTTAAAAATCTCATTTTCGATTGAATGGAGAAATCAGACGATTGTTTTGGTGAAAAAATTCATCCGAATGCACAGAAGTGGAAATAGTTCCATTCGACCAGTTCAGTTCGAATACTTTTTCTTCTAACTAATTCATTGATTTTCATACAATGCAGATTTAACCCACAACTTCTTACTTTTATGAATACTAGTGGAGGCTGTAAACCAATGCCAATCAACTACATTTCCCTTTCAGATTTTTTTCATTTGTTTAACATATCTACTCTACGAATATTCAATATTATCTAAAAATAACAGGCCCATTGAAAAGTCCCCGGTCTACCATAGTAAAACCTTCATACCTTTAATATATCATAATAAGCAAATATCCAGTTCTGTAGTTAGTTTCTATCGATTGAAATATTAGTTTTTTTTAATGTCTTCCAAAAGCGCTTTAAAAACGCATTGAAATTGTTGAAATTCAAAACAACAATGAAAATTTTTGGAGTCACAGTTCGTAAAACTAAAGCAATTGAAAACTTCCCGGTCTACAATAGTAAAACACTTTTTTTTGGCAAAATTCGATTTTATTATTCAACATAGTTGTCTTCGAGGGCGATACAGCGTTTATAGCGATCTTTCAACTTTTAAATAACATTTTGTAGTACGATTTGTCTTTCGCTTCAGAAAAGGCTGCAGTTTCGGCGATTACTTCTTCATTGGCGCTAAATTCCTTTCCAGCGAGCATTCTTTTGAGATCTGAGAACAGGAAAAAGTCGCTGGGGGCCAGATCTGGCGAATACGCTGGATCTAGAAGCAATTCGAAGCCCAATTCATGCAATTTTGTCATTTATTTGTGACACGGCGCATTGTCTTGATAAAGCAGCACCTTTTTTTCTTCAAATGGGGCCGTTTTTTAACGATTTCATTCTTTAAACGGTCCAATAACGCTATATAATAATCGCTGTTGATGGTCTGGCACTTCTGGAGATAATCAATGAATATTATATCTTGCGCATCCCCGAAATACTGATGCCATAACCTTGCATGCTGACTGTTGTGTTTTTCCTCGCTTTGGATTCGGTTCATCGTGTGCAGTCCACTCAGCTGACTGTCGATTGGACTCCAGAGTGAAATGATGGAGCCATCTTCCATCTATTTCACATATCGACGCAAAAATTCAGGTTTATTGCACTTAAAAAGCTTCAAACACTGCTCAAAATAATTAATAAGTTGTTACTTTTGATCGATTGTGAGCTCGCGTGGCACCCATTTTGCACACAGCTTTCTGATGTACAAATATTCGTGAATGATATGATGTACACGTTCAGATGAAATCTTCACAATGTCTGCCATCTCGATTAACCCCACTTTACGGTCTCTCAAAATTATTTTGTGGACTTTTTTGATTTTTTTCTTCTCTCTTTTGAGCATCCACTGCGTTCGCCGTCTTCGGTGCTCATTTCACCACGTTTAACCTTAGCATACTAATCAAAGATGGTTGATTTTCCTGGTGCAGACCCCGGAAACTCTTCATCAAGCCAAGATTTTGCTTCAACTGTATTTTTTCCCTTCAAAAAACAATATTGTATCAGCACACGAAATTCTTTTTTTCCATCTTTTTTCAAATAACAAAAGTAGCTACACTCGGACTGCTGTCAAATTTTGACACGTATCGTTTGAAGGTTGGTACTAAATAAAAACCATATGTATTTAATACTAGCACCGCCATCTGTGCATCAGACCGGGGACTTTTCAATTGGCCTATATGCTCAAACTATGTGGGAATCAGAAACAATTGTGCCATCTCAGCGTTAGAAAATAAACTGAAATTTCAATACTTCATTATCGTTTATTATCGTTTTTTTCATTCAGATGATCCTTACTACTGTGGATTGAGAGCCAGGGTTCCAAATTTTGTCTCAAAATCCAAAACCAAAGATACAGTACCAACCAAAAGATTTTCAATAAATCAACCTGCTCCACTTCCGATGATGCACCACCATCAAATCAATCACCACCTGCCACCTCACATGTGGCATACCAGGAGCTACGAAAGCGGTATAGGTAAATTTAAAAAAAAAATTAAAATGTAGGTACGTAAATCTAACTTTTTTTTTTCTGTTTCAGACACTGATGCTATAGAGTCTCCTTATAACCAAATTTATGGCAGATTACCAATTCCCACAAGGTCCTACATACCCAGTCAACCACAGCGCACTATGTACATTGGAGAATGGGACTAAATAAAAATATGTTGGGGTGAACCGTACACTCCAGTTTTCGAGCTCAATCAATACGTAAATTTAGAGAACTTCGATGCTTTTATCAGAGAAATAAATTAGACACATAAAACGTGATCATTTCTAGTTAAATTTGCTTATAGGATATTTTTTATTTCTTGAAATATATATCTCACTCGAAGGTTGTCGTTATATACCTACTTTAGACTTTATGCAGTCAAAGTTTTCCATGATATATCGAAAAACGGAAAATCTATCCAGTTTTTCCGATATCTTGAAAAACGGAAGCTTCAAGATACAGTTCGCTTATACTTACTGGTCTAAAGGTTAGTCCAACCTCCAACAATTTTTGTTGAGGATTCGCTGAAACTAAATACTCAACTTCGATAACATTATTCTTACAAAAGCGTAAGAATAGATAGAGAAGTTATTTTGTACGTGGAGGAACTACACTGCCTTTACTATGAAATTAGGAAGCTTGAATACCTATATTCATTTTATTCAATATAAGTTAACGTATAAGATGATGAATTCGTACTTTGTATAAAACTAAATTTGTATATCTTTTTTTTATGTATACCAATACTATTTTTGTACTTCAATTAGGATGTATCATTTCCGAAATATCATTTTTATATTTTATATGCTCATATCCTACAACACTGTAAAAATAACTGAATTTGTATAGGATTTTTTTTATTTATATGTACAATAATAAATGGTGATGGCTGTTTCTGTTGATTCATCATTCATTGCAATGACCGTTAAGTGAAGACTTACCATATAAATCCTTTGCCACATAATCGAAACCACTTAAAACTGAAGTATCGTATGTTGCTCATTTTTTTTGTCGTCTATTGTTATATTCCAGAACATCTTGTAATCATTTATTTTGAAACATTTCATGATGATTTTTATCTTAAACTTTTGAAACATTTCAAAATTATTCATATCGTTGACATTTGAAACATTTCAAAATATCGTCAAATGTTAATGAGGTAGGCAACTTTGAGTGCAATGTTTCATTCAATCATAGAGTCTATGTTTCTGATATATCTCCGTTACAAAAAATTTTTTACCATAAACATTTGTACTACCTCTTTGCTACCCCAGCAAATAGGTACTCTTAAAATGAAACAATTATTTGAATTTTTAATTGTCAGGGATGGATAGCCGCTTGGGAAAATCGCGTGTTTTAAGTTGAATTCCTTCCGGCAAAATCCTCCGCTATAGAAAACGGAAGGTGTAATTGGCAGATATCACTGAATTCCAGAATGACGTCTATCGGTGAACCCAGGAAGAAATAACGCAATACTCTAAAAAAAATTGCCTTGGCCCAAGCGGAACGTCTGAGTCGGACGTTGTTAACGGGGTGGAAATAATTTCCCTTGATTGTCGTCTTAATTCAACGTTCCAATTACGCAAGTACGTCAATTCGATATTCATAAAAGAAGTAATTTGGAATCTGTTTTTCTGTTAAAGACTTCAATTTAAGCGCATATTGACGTAATGAGCTACGTCAAAGAGATTTTAAGCCAGCGTATGATTGTCACCCACAGACCTAATAATTAGGTCTATGTTGTCAACTGGTTTTATTTCTCGAAAAAATAACTGTTCGAATGCCGTCCCCATTTACATCCCTTCATATTATATGCAGGGAGGAAAAAAATGGGAGCAAGGTTTCATTCAGAACATTGTGGAGTAAATCATTAAAAGACGTGATTGTTTATTTACACTCTGATTTTGCATAATATTTTCTCAATATTTCCACTTTTTATTTATTTTAATATCTCAATTTCGAGAGAAATTACAGCAATTCAAGAGAAACAAACTTCGTTGAGATTTGTCCATGCCCCTAATTTTGCTAGTAGGCATGTAGATGATGAATTTCGTACAATAAGAATATCATTTATTTAGAGTTTGAGTAGATTCATTTTCAATTTGGAAAACTGAAAACTTAGGATACTTGAAAAAATATTAAATTCAAACCTCAAACAGATTTCTATAGTGTAAATTTAGTGTAACTTTAAAGGGAAATGTTATTAAATATGTAATAAGCTCATTACGAGAACTGAAGAATTCATGTGCATATTGTCAAATAGCCTATTCAGGTTCAAGAAACTGTGCATGATCAAAGGAAAAACGTGCTTTACCAGCACATTTTCGTTTTATCATTCAAAACAATAAATTTATTGACAAACGTTTAATGAGAATATTTCCATAAAACGAACAACAAAACACATACAAGGGAAATGAAGTATAGAGGAAAACATTCAAGTTTACTGTGTAAGTACAGTGTAAAAAAGAAGAAAATCAACTTAACAAAGGGCACTGGTTGGCTGCCTCAGGTGACAGGATTGTTGGAACCACAATAAAATACATACAGTGTGATGGTACAGTGTTGCGTATGTTTATTATTATTGTTACAAAAGCCCCAGTCCCAAACCTATCAGGCACATTTTTATAATACATATAGTACAAAAAGCGTATGCTAAACTAATTTAAATGACTTATAATGAACGTAAACAGAAAAATATTTTTTTTCTACAGCCTTTTTGGATTATTTATATATCTATATTCAGATTCAGGTTCAATGTTCAATACTAAAATTTTAAGAACTCTTCGACAATTCCATCAATACCTCCTCCATCAAGAACAAATCATTGCAGTTGAGAAGAATAAGAAATTAATGCAATTTAATGTATAAATGTTATAGACTAAAGAATTCAATTTTAGCATAAGCAATTAACAAATTCAAACCCAGAGAAGTGATGAAATAGCTACAGTAAATAAATAAAAATTACAATAAATATCCAATATTCTTATGAAGAATTTTTTTGCAGTTCTTTCGAACACAAATTCAATTAAACACATTCTAACATGCAAGATTCAGAAAAAAGGGAAAAATTGACATTTCGGTTTCTTCAACTACTATATTTCCAGTTAATAATAATTGAATTGTTCTTTTTTGCAACTCCATTCAATTCTCAGTTTAAAAGCTAAAATAGTACAATGCAATGCTGTGTTTGGCACAAAAAAACTTAACATGGTCCAAGATGGAAAATTATAATTTCAACATATTTCATAAAACCAACCGTTAGTTTGGGAGGAAAAATTTCGAAACAATTTCAAATGTACCATTTTCCACTAAGACCTGTTGGGACAAAGTTTGCAAGCAACAAATTCATATCAAGGATGTTGTGCTTTAGGAATCTAAACAGAAATTTCTCAACATTTATAACAGTTTTGAATGACACATATAAATATATGTAACATATATTCAACATTTACCAAATTAGCACAGTGATATTTCATGCTGACACAGTACATATATAAATTTCATTCAAATTGCAGCACTTTACAAGTTAATTTTCTATCACTCCAAGATCACAGCAAATTTTCATGGTAATGTAACCGAATTTTAAATATTTAAACTACACTGGAATAACAAACTTGGTAGATATTTCAAGAAACCCATAATAAATATTTTTTTTATTTTCACAAAATGGAGAAAAATCGAATTGTATTGTAGAAAACACTTTTAATAAATTATCTCTCAGTTTAAGTTTATCACAGAATACCAAGTTTCAATCACAATCAATCTTCCAAATCTATGCATGATAAAAACAAGCGTTTATGGATCATCAACTATAGTTGACTACAAAAAAAATATAGGGAGTTACTAGGTACATTGTTAGATTTTATTCAATATAATGAAAAAAAAAAACATAAAGAAAATATGTAATAAATATTTTAAAACCCCTCTTCGATATATGAAGAAATCTTTTAAAACTAGCATAGATGAGGATTGAATCAATTGATTTTCAAAAAAAAGGGAAAATTCACTGGCCCTTAGCATTCAATCATCAATATTTTTGTTTTGCAATTTGTATGATAATTTGAAGTCTAACAAGCGCGTTAAATAATAATAAACTACAACATTTCAACATCTTGAAATGACCTTAGCACCTTAAAATGACCAAATAAAGATTAGTAAGAGCCAAGGGAACAAAGACACTAAGAAGTTCAAGCATATTTTATGACAATTAGATACCAAGAGCTATATGGGAAATAAATACTGGTTTGACAAACAATCGAAACAATGAGAATATGTAATTAAAGAACAACATATATTTTATACAAGTTTTCTACGTCTAAACCCATATTTTTGAGGAGGAAATAACATCAACCCAAGAATTCTGAAGATCAATTTACGGATAATCATAAAAAAAATCATACTCTGACCAATCAGAATCATCTGAATCGGAGAAGAAAGAGACGAGATCTTCTAGATCATCAGCCAGACTCTGCCAAGGATTGGCCCTATCATCCAGGAAGTCCCACAGGATGACATGCTGTAAAGAAAATTGAATTAACAATTCTGGTCTGAAATGATGGATGATGTCACACAATATAAACAAACTCACTTGTAAAACATCAAAATCACTGTGATCATAATTACGACGTCTTCTTTGACGAGGTGGTGGTCCAACATCACACTTAGTGCCATCAGGAAAAGCGTGCAAATAGAAGCATTTATTTCCAAAGGGGCATTTTCCAGAACCCTTTTTAAAGTATTTGCAGTCTTTCTTTGCCAAAGCTCTCTTATAATCGTCGATCAGTTTATCTTTATCTTCTTTTGTATCAACCCAATACATACTTGGGCAGACGAAATCAGACGTGATTCTGCACTCCGGACATGCCCTGCACAAAAAAAAAAAAAAACAATTATATCATCCAAAGATTTCTCACAAGTTGGATAGAAAACAATGGGTATGGTCCGTATATCACCTTAGTTAGTATGGTTAGTAAGTTGGTGGTCCGTATATGTCAAATTCCTCAAAAACTGGTGACTATTTCTTCAAACTTCGGTGAGTTATCTGTCACCAGAGCAACCGTACTTTTATTTTGGTTAGGTTCGGTAACCACGCCCACTCCGGTTGGCAGTTGTCATTTTAATTTTCAGATTATTGTTTATGAATATTCTCCATGACATCTAACACTCAAAAACTTTCATTATATTATATATATATTACATTACATTATATTATAGATTATATTATTTTAATTATGAAACAAATACCCTTCAGAGCCATTAAGTATTAGTTATTCACAAATTAAAAGAGATCAACCATTTATAACCTCCAAAATTCTTTCAATGAAAAATTTAATTGAGCATTGACAAGTGTCAAGCAGTCTGTAATTACGAAGCAGGTTACCTAAAACATTGAAAACTGCTCTAAAATTCTCGGCGATATACGGACCATACCCAATATAAACCTTCAGGGTGCACACTCTCTTTAAGGAAAAACTCAGCAAAGAGAAAATTCTAAAAGTTAATCATTTCTCTGATGGCCACACATGAGGCGCTACTTTCCTACTATAGTCATTGTAAGTCCGCCCCTTCCTGTATATTTCTCATCAGGTTATAATAAATACAATTTTTTTGTGAAATATCAAGTTAATCATTTCGCTGATGGCCACACGTGAGGCGCTACTTTCTTACTATAGTCATTGTAAGTCCGCCCCTTCCTGTACATTTCTCATCAGGTTATAATAAATACAATTTTTTTGTGAAACATCCTAACAAACATATCCCTTTTTTTTCTACATTATCCTTAGATAAATACAAAATATAAAAACTCAAATTGTTCATACCTGATTATTTTGTTTTCGAATTGTCTTGCCTGTCTCCATTTTCTGATGCAAGTAAGACAGAAGCAATGATTACAATTCGGCAATATTCCAAATCTTTGTTCTCCAACAGCTTTCTCCATTATAACCTCAAAACATACTCCGCAAGACTTTTCTTTAGAGCGAGCCAAAGCAAAGGACAATTCCATATCTTTCTCGTGCTGCTCTACACACTCCTGCAACAATAGAAAATAGTTGAAATTTAATCTGCCACATATTAAAACTTGATAAACTGAAGATCATCAAGCTATAAATAAATATTCAACAAACTAGATCGCTTCAAAAATCAAGATCTTTACCAAGTGAGATAAAAATTAAAACTAGCTTTCTCTAATTCTGTGGCAAATCCGTTCATTCTGCAATATCTTGAAATAACAAAAACGTGCGGGAATATCTCAGTTCCACTCATACTTAATGGTTATATTGCATTATTATATGTTGGTAATCCAAACTCTCCTGTAACGGATTTATCTATTTCCTGTGAAATTTGTGATACAAAAACCAGTTCTGCCAAACATTTTTCAATCCAAAAATCACCAAAAGATAATTATGGAAATATTTTATTAACTTCAATAAAAATCCAGTGAATTAGAGAGAATAATGTATAAATACTTATACAGAAGGCCCATTGTAACACTAGTTCATTCAAAAACTTGCCAATTCGTAACTTCTTTTTGAATTTTGGACTGTTGGAAGAATATCAATAGCTTCTATAAAATAAATTATACAAACTTGGCAGTTTTCAGGAACTATGGTTAGCTTTTAAAACTTGAATGATTAATCGTCATACCTGATGATGGCCCTTACGTTGTTCCTCATTAAAGGGATGCATGACAGCTTTGCCGCACATGTCACACATGTCTCCATGTAAATTGCTGCATGCCCCAGGTGGATATCTGCAAAAACCTTCTTTAGAAACGTACGGGCACAAGCTCTGCTGGCTGAGATTAATAAATTCAGGAGTGTCATCCATTGGATTAACTGCCTGAGCGTAACTTTTTGGTTGTTTTGGTTGTGATGGCACAAATTCGGGTGCATTCACCCAATCTTTATTAGATATAGAAAAGCTGGTCTCCTGAGCCACACAACTGGCCTCCTCAAATCTGGAAACAACAAACAAAATGACCAATTACTGGCATTGAAGAGAGGGCCACGCTGAAATGAAAACCAGACACTCTGGCTTATTAACATCAAGAATCCTATCCTGTTGACTCCAACATTGATGGATGATGAATGAATATTAGTCCAACAGGTTACTATTTTATGTTCAAATTTCACCAAATTATGAACAGGTCATTTTAGCATTATCATCCAACCACATTTGTTACAACTTATCGGTTTTCTTGTTTTATTGTAAAGAAATGCTGTGAATTCTTTCTTGTATGTCCTATAATGCCAATATTAATGAAGGTAATATTATAGACCTTCACTCATCAACAAAATTTGGTGTCAAAGAAAATTTTATATGGCCCAATATTCTCCCAAATCAAGAACATCTACCATCCATACTATCTCAAATGTTTTGAAAGTATGGGGCAGTTGTCCAACTACACCCCCCCTTTCACAAAAAAACCTAACCATCAAATCCTTCATCAGGAGGGAAGCAATCCAAAATTAAATCATCTTTTATAATGACGGAATGAATCCACGTAATTTAGAATCAATGAAAGTTTTTCAATAAATGAAAACTTCTTAGCAACCAAATACGCCAACAACCATCAACAACCAGAAGCAATATAACATTTTTCCATTTCACAGTGGACTCAAGTTTAAGTTAGTACCCTCATATTCGCAAATATACGTTAAACTACGTTTCGACAGCGAAGTTTTCATCTTCAAAAACGAAGAGTTTACAGATCCTAACTTCTTGTTTTCGAAGATGAAAATATCGTTTCTCTATTTCAGTATCGTAATGAGTTCATTACAGTTCTGAAAACAGTGCTGTAATGTACTCATTACAGCATTGTTTTCAGTTAAATTTTTCGTTTTGTGGTTGTCTACACAGACTTCCAATCCTGTCAAAATTCAACACACATCAATGGACTAGTTTAGTGATGTTGATAATACTATATTTGACACGATAGAATTAAAATATAGAGCAAAACTGATAAATCAGTGAAAAATTTTTGAAAATCCATCAATAAATGACTGAGAAATAGATTATTTAAATTTACGTATTTTAGCGCGGAACGTCTTTGGTCTGTGACGTCACGGCACTTGCTTGTGATCGCTACCCAATAAATTACGTTTAAATGCTTAGCCGCGCCAAGGCTCTCGCGCCGTTTGTAGTTGTACAGTGTAGTTTCAACTCGAGTTTTGTTTTTATGTCACCATAATGGAAGAAGGCTTCGTGGAAGGACAAAGTGACAATTTGCCTAAAAGAGATATATTCGCATTGATGGAGTTTTTTGCTTCAAATCCATCTTATGTCAGTGCTGAAATAAAAGGAGCTAAACTTTTCAAGTAAGTATCTACTTTTGAGTTTGCTTCATCATGGTTCAACTTATAACGATGATTTATTTAAAAAACGTTTCATAAACAGTTTGTAGTTGAGTACTGGTTGTTGAAGTCTATCCATTATCAATGGCAAAGCATATTTATGAGAGGAGTAAAAAGTAATAAGAGAAAAAAGTAATGTTTACTGCCCGTATACACACATATTATGAAGTAGTTTTAGGTGCAATTATGTCACGCCTCATTAATTTGCACCACTTCTTCCTTTGATTCATGTCATTTGGTACATGAAAAAACAATTTATTGGGGTTTTAAATTGTCGTGCTTGCACCCATAGGTACAATACAATATTTGTAGAATTTTTTTTTCATTTCAGCCATCGTGTAACGAACAAAACACGACACGAACGGCACAAGTGATTGTACACCAATGAATTCGTAAGCACTCTGCGAATACCAGTCGCCTCGTGTAAGTGGCGTGACGTCACACACTAGACGCTGCGTACTATGAAATTATTCTTCCAAGCGCAACTTCAAAGTCCCATAACTTTTTCATTTCTAGAGATATTTCAATGATTCTTACACATTTTTGTTTCATTTCACTTAAATTTTCAGAATTAATCCTTAACAAAAAAATTGAAAACTAGTCCATTGTCAATATGATATAATTTGGATAAAGTGAAATGATTTACGACGTTATTCGCGATTTCTCTTAATTCTGTTGGTGTCAAATCGGTTTCGGCAGAAATAATTCACTAATTTAATGCGTAATTATAAATAATTTAAAAATTTGAAACGTACGATTCTAATTCATATTCCGTAATCTGTCAATTTTCGCAACAGTCACACCAACTGCCAAGATACAATACAAATGTCACTAGGATGTTTAATCTGAATATTTCATTGAATTTCGACAATATTTCATAAAAATTGACTGAAATAAAGAAAATATCGTAGAATACTCGTTGCAGAAGGCAATTCCAACACTCATTCAAAAACTCTCGTTCAGAAACTCGCTCCTTCGTCGCTCGTTTTCGAATTTCGCATTCGTGTTGGAATAGGAGCCATTCTGCAACTTGTTCCAGAATATACTATTCCGAAACGAAATTTAACGTCTGTGATATAGATAAGATGATAGCTAATCCAACTTTAACCAACAACTATACAATAAAAATAATCTAAACCAAAAAGTTGAACCTTCTCATTCCATTTATCAATTCTTCTTGCAACCTTGTCAAGTAGTCTTTTTGCTTATTCTCAAAACTTCACCCACATATTCATCAGAGCAAAACTATTTTCATCCCTCCTGATATTTAGACATATTGAGTAATTTGAATTATTTCAATTCTGGGTAATTGAAAATTTATTTGTATTCTATTTACAGTTTTTCAAGAAAATACTATAATTAGCGGAAATTTGGTTCAAATACCATGCTCTTGAAAGACTAAAAATCAAAGGATTCAATTATAGAAGAATAATTTCCAAAGAACAAGACGTAAGGAAAATGGGTGCTGCACCAGAATGCAAACAATTAAGATTTTAAGAATATTAAAAATTTCGATATATAGAAAATATATTTAATTTTAAAGAATTAATTGATTTTTTTTTATTAACCTGGAAAAAAAAATTTTGTCCCCAAGAAAGAAAATCAACAAAAAGACCTGTCCCTAGAGCGAGGGGGCCGAAACCCCACAATAATCCTCATTCTGAGGAATATTATAATAACATCTTTTTTTTTTCATAGTCGGTGGAAAGCAGCTCTTCCATTGACACATATACCCCAAAAGAAGGGGTTTATTACAGTCCTAATTGAGAGTCCAAGCGTATCATGCAATAACCGACTTGAAAATCCAGGTCCAGGTTAACAAAAAATTATGAATCGTTTGAAACCTCGAAACAACACCCTGTACATCGGAATTTTGAAAATCTATTTTCATATTCGGAAACACCACTAAAAACTAAACTGAGACGTGTACTTCAAATTTTCGCGCAGACAGTTTTGCTGCTCAAATTTTCAACGTAAGAGTGAAGTTTTTAAGAACGGATACCTGAAAGTGGTTTTAAGTTTAAAGCGACTTTTCACGATGAATTATCGAAAATATTGAATCCATAATTATTTCAACATAACCTTGTAATCAATTTTCACATTGGTTTTCCTTTTTGAAGCTGTATACCATTTCAATTTTATTTTTGAGTTATTCTCTCTTTGTTTCTCATTACTGCACAAATTTTTAACGTAAACGTGAAGTTTTAAAGAATTTGGTCTGCTGGAAGTGGTTTAAAGTAATTTTTAGTGATAAATCATATCATAAAAATAGGAGAGTCAAGCCAGAAAATGAAAAGTGATTCGGAAAGCAGTTCGAGATATTCTGAAACAAGCAAGTAAATGTTCAGATCAAAATGGAGGACATTTCGCGCCGTTTTTGTAATTATTTTGTTATTATGTTTTTTTGTTCATAATTGTTTCAAAATATACGACATCACCCTAATGCAACTCAATTCTCAGTAAGTAGAAACTGAAATAGTATACAGCTATAAAAAGGAAAACAAATGTAAAAATGAATTACAAAGTAATGTTGAAATAATTGTGGATTCAATATTTTTGATAATTCATTGTTAAAAGTCACTTCAAACCACTTTCAGGTATGCAAGTTCTTAAAAACTTCACTATTACGTTGAAAATTTGTGCAGTAAAACTGTCTGCGCGAAAATTTGAAGTACACGTCTCAGTTTAGTTTTTAATGGTGTTTCCAAATATTAAAACAGATTTTCAAAATTCCGATGTACATGGTGTTGTTTCGAGGATTCAAACGATTCATAATTTTTTGTTAACCCGGACCTGGATTTTCAAGGCGGTTATTGCATGATACGTTTGGGCTCTCAATTAGGAACATATTTGCCAAATATAAAAAAAATATACCGGGTGATTCGTTTGATATGGCCTCAAAAAGAAACGGGCAAAATTCATGAAACACCCTGTGTATCTCGGCTACAAAGACAGTAAGACCCAATAAATGGGGTATCTCCAGAACCGCCTTGTGAAGTATTTCCGTTTCCCAATGAAACAACCTGTATAGTTTTTTCTAGTAAAGCTCTTGTTGATTAAATACTCATTCAACTAAATTTACTTCTTGGATTCAAGAGTATTAATCTGTAACATACGTTGAACATAATTGAAAAACTCAAAATAACCTCATATTGGTAGAATGATAGTGAAATGAATATTTTTGAATTAAAAATTCTCCATATAAAGTTGTGACAAAGCCTAGTTATAGTCTTATTTGGATTTAATTCAATTATGAAACTATACAAAAAAAAATTGATAAAAAGGCATGTTACGTAAAAATGGGCTAAGAAAATTTGAAGAGAAAAAACTTATTGTGAGATGACAAGAAAATATGAGAAATTGAGACAGAAAAAGGGACTGACCTTGGGCTTGAGCCATCATCTGAAAGAGAATTCATGGATCCTGGATTGTCTTCATCAGCACTTGCATTTGAGGGCTCATGCAAGGCGAATGAAGAAGATTGGCTCGAAGTTGAAGGTTGGTTGTGGCTGAAAGAGTAATCCTAATATAAAAAATATGGAACGATGATAATCAATATAAATCTAACCCAGAACTGGTAGTATTACTCTTTGTATTTGTTCTTCGAGCAGAATTGGAATTACGTATGGGACTATGCCTGTTTGATGTTGCAGGTACATCATGACTGAAATGACACTCAGATCGTGTACAGTTACCTCGTAAAAAGAAACGACATGTCCTAGTATTACGAGAACGGCTGTTGCCAGCCTGGCTCTGCTCACGATTACTGGAGTACTTCACAGCATCCCTATGGTTGTCTCTAAAAATATTAAAAAAAAATGCAATTTAAAAATAAAATCTGGTCTCTAAAAATATTAAAAAAAAAGCAAATAAAATATTGTCTATTTGAAAAAATAAATGAAAATTTTCAAAAAAATCGTTTGATGATGATAGAGAACATAGTGAATAAGGTTATCCTCATGAATCTTTGGCTTTCACCCTTCAAAATTCAGAACAGCAGACAGGGGTCCAAAAGTTCGTAATTCCAACATAAGCATAGCTTTGTAATGAATATATATACCACACATATCCAAAACTTCAGTACTGCAGATAATTTTTTTTAAATATTTCCTCTTATTGAAATGAATTTTGGACGTCCAAAAACGAATTATCGTGATTAAAATATCAATTTTGAAAAATTTTCATGTTTTGAGAAAGAGTGATTTTCTTAATTGTTTCAATTACAATTTAAACATCTTATATCTTTCTCTACAGAATGAATATAACAAAGATCAAATACAAAAAGATATACAAATTTAACATTAACATTCAAGAACATCAAAACATTTAAGAACATCAAAACATTCAAGAACATCAAAACACTCAAGAACATCAAAACATTCAATTACAAACAATGTTGGATAAATTTTGACACAACCAAAATACTTATTTCCATTAGTAGAAAAATAAAGAATTATTTTCATTAGATAAATTATGTTTCAATTAAGATACTACGAAAGCTTGAAAAATGTCACCAATGAAATAGACCTATGCAAAATAATTTGTCATAGAGGTTATTGAATGTGAATGAAAATTTTCATCTAAATTATTTGTTACAATTACTTTTAGTCCAATGAAATCCACAAAAAATAATTGAATTCTTTAATAAATAATAAAAAAAAATATTTTGTTGCTGTCTGAAGCTGTTCAGGGATACTTCAAGAGCAAATCCATTTAAAGTGAGTGAAAAAAATTAGGAATAATTTAATCAATGTTGTTTGAGGGGTAAAAGTGAGCCAAAGCAAATTGAATACTTGAATGAAATATAAATATATTCGTAAACAATATAAACTGTTCTTGGCTTAGTCACGAATAGGTATCTTATCTGAAAGTGTTCTTTATTACTGTAACATCCATTGAAATTGTTTATTATATTAATCAAATAATTCGTCAATGAATGCACTGTCAAATAGATAATAAAAATCTCGCGAAAAAAACTGAATACGATTGTCAACATGAAGAAGGGACTGATAATTTTTCTTTTCAATCGAATAACTAAATACTGTGCCATATACCCTAACATCGAACAAATGTAGTAGCATTTTATTATTAAATTTGAATAAAAACCATTCGTCTATTGGAATGTGGGAGGATGAAAGCAGCAATAAAAATTATAATTTTAATTAGAATAATAACATAATCAAGTGTGTCAGATATTTAATTAAGTTTCTAGTTAGAAATGCTGGTTTTCAAGACCACACAATAATAAGAACAGAATTTATAGAAAAAGTTAATACAGGCTGCAGAAAATTGGTAAAAGCATACCAAATTGCTATTAAGAACTATTATTTTGAATCCTGTTGAAGTGACATATGCAAATAAACATAATTCGGTAGATCATATGAAAAAATGTAATCTCTACTCAAATTGAACAATGTGGCGAAGAAGTGAAAATCTGACCTTCACATTAAATTCACGTGAAGTCCCAATTACACATTTTGAAAGCTCATATTGCTGTTTTGCATTGCAAGCAGAGACCTATTTCTTGAGTATTGTTCAAGACAGGTCATTTCCCCCCCATCATTTTCAACTTATGAAGCAATGACGCTATATATAACCATTTTCAAGTTGAACTTAATGTTTTATAGATCTCCACAGTTGTAAATAAAACTGTCAGTAAACTTACTCAGCATTAGAAACACACCTTCCCCGAAAATTTGGTGTTCGTGTAGATTCCGCCATATTGGCGGTTAGCAGTCAAAATTCTTAACCGTTTTTTGACCTAAGAATCAAATGACATGCTCTTTCCTCTCCAGATAATGCAAATAGGATTGGCTCTTCTTGATGTTCTCTACTGCAAATAACAATATGAACTGTACCAACAAAAGATTGTTTTTCTAAACACCATTAATCTCTTGGCAGATGTACACACACTCGAGTTCCAACAATCCTACAACTCAACTCAACAGAAATGCAACCAGTAACGAACAAAACGATTAATTAAATGACCTCCCCCCTCTTTTCCACTGTTGCCGTTTAAAAAAATATAACAATCCTGAATAGTCCGGTAAATTTTGAAATATCGTTATATCGAATCGGTGTTCAATAAATGATAATAAAATAACTGAAAAACCTAGAAGAAAAGGCAATTATAATGAGAGGATGTAATATATATGAACGAATGAGAAAATATGCAGGTTTCTCAAAAACCGATGGACTTTTTTGCTCAACAAAGTCCGAAACTCGTCTTGTTTTCAGTGTTATTTAGAAAAGTATGAATTTGGTGAATTTATTGTAAAATTTTTTGATAGCTAATTGAATCAATTAATTGAACGCAAAGCATAAAAATCTGTCGATTTGACTCATTATAATTCAGAAAACAATTTTGCATTGAATAAAATTGAATTTGAAAAATACTTGTGTGTTTAGTGATTTATCCTGACTCTTCCAAATCTCTAAGGCATAGGATTACCCACTTTATAATTTCAAACTCATAGTTTCTTCAAATAAAATTATTTTAGATACTTACATTTTTAACAATTTACACTGTGATACGTAGGATTAGGCGCTATCGATTAAGTCTGACAACCACGCAAAAACCGATATCAACCGAAAGAGACACGAACCTGTTTTATAGAATGAAAATAAATTTCCCAGGGTATTCAACCAGAGAAACGTCCTGGCGTTTCTCTAGCTTTTCCATTTATCGATGTTCTGACATCGAAAAATGTTCACTCAAATGTAATAATTATAGCATGCCAATAACCTAAATCTAGAATCGATAATATAATATTTTTTCATTTGGAAAATGTAATTAAAAAAAAAATTACTCCTTCATTTACCATTTATTTTCCCGCCATCAGCTGCTCACCTTAACAGACCATAGAGTGGCTAGCAAGTAATATTTATTTATTTACATTTTACATCTAGTGAAACTTCTCCCAATTGACAGTTTTACGTCAGTATTGTAAGGAGAGAGTTTCAAACTATTATTCAAGTATGGAATATTGATATGATTTTTTCCTCAAAGTAGGTAATATACAAATATTAGGATGGAGGAATCCAACCGCGAAATTACTCGTGAAGAGTACATTAGTAGCTTGAAGCAATGGTTAGATAACGCTAGATCATGGGGAGAATATTCTAGACACTATTTCCTATGTGCAGGCTTAGCGAACGAAATCGCACCTTCACCTGCAAATGAAAATTCTGAGCCATTCAGGTCGACACTACAACAAAGGCCTCAAAGTGGCCAAAGGAATCCAAGTGAGTTATTCATACTATAAAAATTCATGAAGGATGTGTGAATAACATTTTTACAGTTTTTGCTCCTGCAACCTACGAATTTGTAATTCCTCCTATGTGGAAAAGATTTGTAGCAGAAATTTTAGATTTTTTCATACTTTTTGTGATAAAACTAATTTTGACATTTGCTGCCGTAGAAACCTTCAATTTTGTGTAAGAATTACCATTGATCACTATAACATATAATAATTTATGCTGCTGTTGCAGAACTGTTGAAAATTTTGGCTTGGCCACAATTGAAAAATATTTACAAAATCCAAGGATGGCAATGCAAATGTATGTGGAGACATTGGGTTTAGAACTCTTGCATCGATGTGTTGTTTGTTGCTATGAGGTAAGATATTAATAGCGCAAATGCAAATTTTCTTCCCTATTTTATTTACAGGTATATTGGTTGAAAGGTCGGCCTTGTGCAACTCCAGGCAAACGTTACATGGGTTTGATGGTGATACAAGTTGACAACATTGTTCCTGCACCTGGCCGCTTCGAAAATAAAGTGCGAGTGAGTCCTGGTTCTTGTCTTGGATATCAAAATGCCCTTACGAGAGCTGTTTTGAAAAATTTGTTTATTGCATTTTTGTTACCAATATGTTTCACCATGTATGTCTTTCGATATAATCGTACAGGGTATGACTTGATGTCCAAAAGTGTTGTTGTGGAATATAATCCTAATATGAATCCTATTAATTGAATTCAACCATTTTTATTTAATTTTAATAAATCAATTGTTGTCAGAATAAATTCCCTATTTTGTTATTTTGCCTTCTTAATTCAGCATATTAATTACCCTTAAAAAATCTGGAGAAAGGATGCCTACTTCTGATGATGAAGGAAATTCAATCCATAAACATGTTAGTATATAAACTAAATTCCACTCAAAGTGTTGACAAGTGGTACAACATATCCATCAAGATTATTTTCATTAAAACAATAAACAACTGTAGGTACTTTTGCTATGAGATGTTGCATTGCAAAACAATCTTCTTCAATCTGCTGAATAGAAATATTCACTTCATGGAAATTAATGGAATAACATTTTTACATTTAAATATTTGGTTGGTAAAAAGTTTATTTTTTTCTTGGTAAATTGTTTTTTTTTCAATGTTTGTTGCATCTTATGATTGATGTACATTCAAATTGAAATCCAATGCAACTAATTAGCTTCTTCCCAAAAACAAAGAATTCGAGTTGAATATAGAATTTTCCACCCGATTTTCATTACTTACAATTAACAATCTTGAAAGCAGTTTTTCTATAACCGCAAATTTTCAGCCATCTATGAATAACTATTTTACAACTCTCAGATTTTAGCCACCAAAGTATTACTAATTATACCACAAGTCTTCTGGGCGGATGCGTTTAAATATAGCGCATCCACTATATATTGCTTATGAAATTCTGAATACTGAATGTAGGTACCCACAAAGGACAGACTTCATTGTTTTATATGTCTCGAAACAAAATCAGTTCGAAACATATTTGTACAACATTTTTCTGTGAATTAATTTGATTTTAATTACTCTATGAATTGAAATTAAATGCTTCTTAATTGAATGCGCTCATGTCCTCTAATAAAAGGAATATTTTCGAAACAAACTCAGCTATGCAAAAAGAAACGTGAATGTCAAATTCGCAGAATATTTAATATTACTCGTATCAAAGAGAATGTTCTACTAATATGAAATTCCAATGTGATTTCGTTTAGCTTCAATTTGTCAGAGTTAGGTCCCAATTTCAAGGTATAGGCAATGACAGAGATATATCGGAAGATGTATAATTGTAAATTGTGCATTTTAGTTTTTCTATCACAGTGTGTGTGACATTTTTTAATGAATTTAGTGTAATCTTTGTATGATTTTTTTTAATGAATGATATACAAAAGGCATTAAGAGTAAAGTGTGTGCAAATTTCGATGTTTTAGCACTACAACTTTTAAACAAGAGGAGATAGACCAAATCTGATATATACCACATTCTGGCTCTTTTTTTTAGAGAAACTAACAAACTAGAATTCATTTTTGTTCTCAATGTTTGTTGCATCTTATGATTGATGTACATTAAAATTGATATCCAATGCAACTAAAGAGCTTCTTTCCAAAACCAATGAATTCGAGTTGAATATAGAATTTTCCACCCGATTTTATTTCTTACAATTAACAATCTTGAAAGCAGTTTTTCTACAACCGCAAATTCTCAGCCATCTATGAATAACTATTCTACAGCCCACAGATTTTAGCAACCAAAATATTACTAATTATACCATAAGTCTTCCGGGTGGATGCGTTTAAATATAGCGCATCCACCATATATTGCTTATGCAATTCGGCTATAAAGCCGAAGTTTTCGTATTTTCGTCTACGTTGCAGGTTTATACTCTTGTTTGCCTGCTCCAAAGTTAAGTTTAGTAAATTGGGTATAGACAAATTTTCTACTAATTTTAATTTTTGGAATTTCAAAGAGAAAATGACATTGATGTGCTATCACTTCTGAATTAGGATGCGAATGCTTACACTTATTCAAACTGATAATTTATTTTCTCTAGACAGTCTAAGCTATTAGGATAAAGCTTCATCGGTGAATATATTCTCCAATCAAACCTCCTTGAAAATTTTCCCACAAAACCGAGACCTTTTAGAAATAAACTGATTGCAGATTTGCATTTGGTGTACTCAAACCTTTGAATGTACAATATGATTTACTTGTCTTGAAAAAAATAGATAATTCGTAAGATGTGACCTGATGGTTTGTTATTTCAGCAATAGTTTTTTATTACATTCTGCAAAATTTTCACACGAAAATAAATAAATTTTCATGATTTTTCAAAATCAAAGATTTGTTGACTAAGGTCATTCAAAAGCCTGAATTGGATTATAATATTTCAACGAGAATTTTCACTGGTACATTATTGAAGAAACAAGACAAAAAAGGTTCAACTATAATGTTTATTTTAATGTTTTTTTAACATTAGAGATTCTTCTTACGTCTACTTAATTTCTAGACATTTAAAAAAATATTTACAACTTATAGAACTATTCACTTAGCTATAGTAGGAATATTACAGCATATATTGGTAATAATTTGAAAGACATTTATTTATATCATTTTACACTCACGGTCAATTGATACGTCAATATAATACAAGGATTTTCAATGAAAAATACAAAGCAGATAATGCAGACCAGGCATCCTCTTTTGATTTCATTAATTTATCAGTCAACAGTTTGCAAAAATATGTACAATATTTCCATTGCTCAGTTATCTCATCAATGAGCAATCGTTCAACAACTATACCAATGAACTCAAACTTACATCTTTGGTTTTCGGAGTTCTATCAAACTCAATATCGAGTAATTTGTTTTAAACATACCAATATCAGTATTGCGAATTTGGCGAATGTTGAGGACCTTGGCTAGATCCAGCTTGACTTGGAGGCGACTGTCTCACTTCTGACCCTATAACATTTCTGGTCATGTAATTCGGAATATTTTGAACTACCTGTTGAGCTTTTCCGGGAAAATTTGACGATGACCCAGGATTATGATAATTGCCAGCATTCTGACTCCTCCCAGCAGTTCCATAATTCCAATTGTAACAGTTCTCTTCGTTCTGACTCGATTGGGCTCTGCGTTGCTGTGATGGCACTACACCGTACATAGACTCTGGTCGGTTACTTCTACAGGGCTTTGGATTATCTTCGTATTTCGCAGTCTGTTCATATTTCGTATTCTGTTCGTATTTCGTATTCTGTTCGTATTTCGCACTTCCTTCATACTTGGTCGCTTCGTTGTCTCTCCTGTACATAATCCTTTCGGTTGTGGAATAATTATCCGATCTCGAAGTACCAGAGGGTGGTCCTCTAACGCCATAAAGACCTTCGCTGTGCTGTTGCATTTGGTTTTGATTATTCTGATTGTGAACGTTAGTTTGGTTCAGTCTCATAGGATACAGAGATTGTGCTGGAACTAAAGGACCAGGTTTAGGTATAACATCCCTGTTTATAGCAGTGTTGGATTTCGCATAAACAGACTGGGATCTATTTAGATTAGCCCTGGTAAGCGGAGGTGATTTGCAACATAAAGACTTAGTTCCTCCATAGAGTGACTCTACTCTTTCGAGTTGTTTTGAAGGTCCAGAATACAAACCTACGGATGCTAAACTAGCACAATAACCAGGATGGCCACCACCACCAGTGCCAATTCCTCTGTAGTTGTTATACGTAGACCCATGAAATTTTGGCACAGTTGGCTTATCCAGATCGTCGTAGCCATCTTCGTCAGACCTCATACTAGAAGATTCTTCATCTTGGGCGTCGTTGTGGTGCTTCCTTTGCCTGTGAGGGTTGAAGATATATTCGTAAGTGACGCCAGCGGCTATTCCACCAATAACAGGGCCCATCCAGTATATCCAGTGGCTGTCCCAACGGTTCAGAACGAACGATGGCCCCAAGGATCTTGCAGGATTGAGATATGGCATCTGAAACGGACGTTCAAAGTTAGATTTGGTCGAGGGGTTTGAAATTAGACAGAAAACTCACCGAAACAAAACTACATGCCGAATAAGTAGCTCCAATAGTCAGAGCTGAACTACTCATCCATTTTCTGTAAGTTTCCATGGACACAAAATAGGAGAAAACTACTATGAATGTGAGGATCAATTCGACTCCGAATCTTTCCCATGGTGCCACACTTGAAGAATGATTAACTGTGGCTGAAAGGTTGGCTTGGTATCCAGGGACGGTAACACTGTAAAGAAAAATGTTTTGATTACACTTCGGTAAGGTAACTCTATCAAATATAATGATAATTCATAGTATTCATAGTAACACGTGATAAAAAATATCGAGTCTGCAAAATAACGGATGTTTATTCTATAAAAATCTTGATTCATCAAAAATACGACGAATTCTCAAGATTTTTATCGAAATCATATCAAACGAAATAGCTGCGTAATATATATTTTCAAGTATTTTTTTCACTTGATCCTTACTTGGTGACTTGGTGGAAATCCGTTCTATTGATGAAATAGTTGAAATTATTGTCAACTATGTAATAAGGTTTGAGATGATAAATGACAATATTTCAACTATATAGCCATAAACCCAAAATATAAACATTCAACCCAAATTAAATAAAAAAAATGTTCTCCTGTCTGAGATACAGTCTAGGTTCTGTAGACCCTACTTAATTTTGCCATAGAAACGTTTTTAGCTATCACCAGAGGCGTACGACGAGGGAAAATGATCTTGCCGAAATTCTAAGCCACTGGTGGAATCGAAATTTTACCATTATTTTTGTAAATAAAATCACCATTTCTGGAGATTTGCAATTTCAGCAGTGGCGCAGAATTTGGGAGGGACCATAATTTAGTACGGCTTATATAGTACCTAAACATATGCATTTCTCAAAATATGCAGCTGAAATCGAGCAAGGATATTAAATTTCAACGTTTTTATCATATAACAAAAAATTATCAGTTCAACAAATCAACAAATTTTTTCTAGAGCAACATAACTTTTCGGTGGTAGCCAAATTTTTTGCATATACTTTTAGAAAAAAAAAACTAAAACAATTTTTTCGTCAGGATATCAAAATTAAAAAAAAATTGTTAGACTCTGGCATTAAAATGACAACACCCCGTATCTCTGAAATCGTCTATGTACCTAATTACCCCTATTCTTTTGTTCATTCAGTTTAGGAAAAGCCTATATATAAGCAGTAACGAGATACTTCAACAAAGAAATCTCATTTAATTTAGCTCAATTGAAGCAGTTGTCATCAATTTTATACAAGCAATATAAATTGAATCTTGAACTCTATAAGATGGAATTACATACTGAATGTACGTAGGTACCTACAAAGGACAGAATTCATTGCTTTATATGTCTCGAAACAAAATCAGTTCGAAACATATTTGCACAACATTTTTCTGTGAATTAATTTGATTTTAATTACTCTATGAATCGAAATTAAATGCTTCTTAATTGAATGCGCTCTGGTCGTCTAATAAAAGGAATATTTTCGAAACAAACTCTGCTATGCAAAAAGAAACGTGAATGTAAAGTTCGCAGAATATTTAATATTACTCGTATCAAAGAACGTTCTACCAATATGAAATTCCTATGTGTTTAGTTTCAATTTGATTTCGTTTAGCTTCAATTTGTCAGAGTTAGGTCTCAATTTCAAGTTGAAAAGGTATAGACAATAACAGCGATATATCGAAAGATGTACTGTGAATTGTGAATTTTTATTTTTTCATCATAGTGTGTGTGACATTTTTTGATGAATTTAGTGTAATTTCAGTATGATCTTTTTTAATGAATGATAAACAACAGTCATCAAGAGTACAGGGTGGGCAAATTTTGATGTTTTAGCACTACAACTTTTAAACAAGAGGAGATAGACAAAATCTGATACCCCATCTCGTTTTTTTTTTCAGAGAAACTAACAAGAGTAGTATGAATTTTTGGCCTCCTTCTTTTGTTTTCGACTTTTCGTGAAAATTGGAAAAATGGCGATATCCAAAAAATTCATCTCTCCGCTAACACGGATGATAGAGCCCTGAAATTAAAACCAAATAACCAAACGATATTTTTGAAATCAGAAGAAATTAGGCTTCAAAAAATGCCACAGAAATCTAGTGTTCCTAATTGAAAAACCATAACTTTGGTCCATAGCTTCGTAATTAAAAACCCTGTTGAAAAGACTAGCACCCACTGGATTGTACGTAAGTAATTGTCTTTATAATGTTTTAATTCCAGAGTTCTATCATCAGTATCAGCGGAGATATAACTTTTTTCGATATCGCCATTTTTCCAATTTTCGCTTATAACTCGAGAACAAAAAAAGTGGCCAAAAATGAAAACTAGTCTTGTTAGTTTCTCAGAAAAATCTGTCTATCTCCTCTGGTTTAAAATTTGTAGTGCTAAAACATCGAAATTCGCCCAGCCTGTACATTATACGAAGTGTAAATTTTCAATAAGTGAAAATATAATATATTTAGCGATAAAATATAAGAAAATCCTGGAGTTAGATGGTTCTATGCGTACGAATAGAAACTTTTTTTACGTCCCTTGACAGGCACCAGTTTACATTGAAAGAATACATAGATATCCTGCGTAAACTAAAGAAATTCAATATCAAGCACCTACACAAAATACAATACAATACGGGAAGGGAAGTTTCTTGTGCCCTCTTTATTAACAAAGAGGAGGATTTCTCTACCTGAGCACATTGTCTGGCGAATATACGGCAGATCTCAATGTAATCATAGCAGCTGTCGTGCTATAGGAGATTTCATGCTTGTTTAGATCAACGAAGATCTAAAGCTTTATCCGGAATCGTCGATGTAAATTCGTTACTGGTCAGCCGGTAGACTTTTCAATTTCTTCTTGTGAATTCGTACAACTGCGTTTTCAATATTTGAACACCAACTCAAATCCTTCGAAATGAAGGAGGAAATACTACTTATCGAACTCCTATCTGCTCTTATTGAAGTTCCTTGATAAACAGTCTCTTATCTGGGGGACGTTTCAGTAATATCTATATTCTCATATACCAAACCAAACCATGAGAGAAAGATATTATTTGAAAAAGCTGAGCTTTGATAAGATGCGTTATACGATATCTTTGGCTTGTCTTGACTTCGTGCATTTGTATGTTCTCAGATGAATTCAGAGATATGCTTCACCAGCAAAATTAGTTGTTTAGTCAGCATATTAAGCCACGATAATTAATTGAATGAGTTGCAACGAATATAGCATGTAGGATGTTGGACATTCAGTAATTATCAGACGATTGTCAAGATCCCACTGAAAAATATAATCTTAATGGAATAGATTATCAAGCAAAAATTCCAGATTTTTGGAAATAAGTTCTTTGGGGTCACGTGAAAGTTAAGAAATGAAATATACCAATGCTTCATAATTGATTAAATACCGAGGACATACAGTTGCAAATGTACGAATTCGCCATGGAAATTTTCATGGAATGGCTATGGTGCTGCAACCGTAGCCATGGATACAATGAAATTAACATCATATGATTTCTCTTAAAATACAGGATTAGAAGTTAGAACTATTTAGAGGGGCACTACAGGGATATCGAAAACCCTTAAAAAACAGGGTGGCTTAAATTACAAAAAAGTTGCGTTATTTAGGAATGAGTGTGATGGTGTGAACAGATCCAAAATATCTCCAATGGTTTCCGAGATATCTCGAAAAAACTAAAAATCGAGATTTTCTTTTTTTCTGTATAACTGAATGGTTTTTTGAAATAACTTCACGAAATTTGGTTTGGAGCCAATATCCATTATGGACATTTCAATGTTTTCATTAGATTTTTCTGTTTTCCATTGTTTCAGAGACGCGATAGTCAAGTTTTTTTTTATAGACGCCATATTGGTTCTCCTTATGGGGCGATAAAGAAAAAAATTACGAATTCAACAATGTATCACACTCTACAAGAATATCGGGTCTAACTACGCAAATTTGAACTTTTTTTGTTAAGTAGTGGGCTGGTGCCAGAATTGTAAAATAACTTGTTTCTTCGTTCAGTTTTTATGTGAAATCATCACTTGAGTTTTGTTTGAATCCTCTTTGATAAGTAACGTGCTATCAATTTACATAATCATGCTCATACCAACACTATCTACAGCGCAAAACTGGCAATGTCTGTAGAAATTGTTCTAAATAATTTGAAAAAATCAAGTGATAGTTTCACATAATAACTGTCAACAAAGTTATTTGACAATTCTGGCTCCAGCCGACTACTTACACTCTACAAAAATATCGAGTCTAGCTACACAAATTTGAACTCCTTTTTTGTTTTTTTGTTTAAGTAGTAGGTGGAGCCAGAACTTTGTTGACAGTTGTTATGTGAAACCATCACTCAAGTGGTGGTTTCGCATAACACCTGAACAAAGTAACAAGTTATTTGACAATTCGGGCACCAGCCTACTACTCAAACAAAAAAATATAAAGGAAATTCAAATTTGCGTAGCTAGACTCGATATATTTGTAGAGTGTGATACATTGTTGGATTAGTAATTTTTTTTTTAATCACCCCATATAGAGGACGAATATGACGTTCATGAGAAAAAAATTTGACAATCGCGTTTCTGAAACAATGAAAAACAGAAAAAATTTGAAGACATCATTAGAATCTCTATATTGAATAATGGCAACAAACCAAATTTCGTGAAGTTATCTCCAAAAACAAATGAGTTATACAGAAAAAAAGAAAATCTCGATTTTTAGTTTAGATATCTCGGGAACCATTGGAGATATTTTGGATCTGTTCATACCAACATACTCATCCCTAAATAACGCAACTTTTTCATAATTCAAGCCACCTTGTATTTCTAAGGGTTTTCGATATCCCTAAAGCGCCCCTCTAAAAAGTTCTAACCCTGTATACTCGTTTTTTTAATTCAAACTTAATCACTGACCTCTGGATAAAAAAAACGCACATAATTTCTCCAGATATTTCACGATGATGAAAAAAAAGACTTCATATGTTCAAGTAACAGATCGTCGTTGAAGATGAGGCTGCAGATCATGGGAGAACATGTTTCAAAAACAACCCTCCCTCAAAAATCGTAACAAGTGTTTCAGTCGATTGATTTATGCAACCTGGGTCGTATGAATAACAAAAAGTAAAAAATGTTCCGTATATTAAGTTCATGGGAAGCGTCGAACAATGGTGCCCCAGGAGGATCAGCGAACAAGTGCAGGGTAAGTTTATACTAGAGGGGTGGGTATGGTAACAATGATCACGCCGTTGTTTGCGAATTACACTATATTGTCACACTTCATCCGGACCATACTGTGGTTAAAAAGGGGTTACTTATGGTTGGAATTGTCGCCTTATGTTAGAGTACTATTTTTTTTCTAGCTCTGATAGCTCCTGACACCACAGTCTATTATTTCAACTAGTTATGATATATACAAGTCTTTTTAGATCACATATTTTGACAGGAACTGATTACGAATCAGTTAGATTCTAGTTATTTTAATTTCTGTTCACAAACTTCTTGTTATAGCATGCCTTATTTTGTGCCCATTTTCTCGCATACAACATGCCATTTTTTTGTTCCCATTTTTAAGTTTGCCTGTGCTAAATTTCACGCAGATCGCAACAAGTCCATTTTCAAGTCTATCTGTGCTAAAATTCTCGCAGATTATAACAATCCTTTTTTTCGTGCCCATTTTCATGTCTTTCTGAATTTAAATTCCTCCCATGTTTTTGAAAAATGAATTTGACAAGAACTTATTACCAATCAGTTAGATGCTAGTTAATTATAATTCTGTTCACAAACTTGCTACAGCACGCCTTATTTTATGCCCATTTTCTCGCATATCACAACATGCCATTTTTGGTGCCCATTTTCAAGTTTGCCTGTGCTAAATTTCACGCAGATTGCAACATGACCTTTCTCAAGTCTGTCTGGGCTAAAATTCTGGCAGATCATAACATTCCTTTTTTTCGTGCCCTTTTTTTATGTCTTTTTGAATCTAAATTCCTTCCAGGTTTTTGAAAGATGAATTCGACAGGAAGTGATTACGTATCAGTTAGATTCTAGTTATTTTAATTTCTGTTCATGAACTTCTTGTTATAGCATGCCTTATTTTGTGCCCATTTTCTCGCATATTAGGTACAACATGCCATTTCTTGTGCCCATTTTCGAGTTTGCCTGTGCTAAATTTCTCGCAGATTACAACATGCCCTTTTTCAAGTCTGTCGGAACTAAAATTCTCGCAGATTACAACACTTCTTTTTTTCGTTCCCATTTTCATGTCTTTCTGAATCTGAATTCCTCCCAGATTACAGAATAACCTTTTTTTCGCTTGTTATAGACCGCAATGTCAGAGCTGCTTGAACAAAGGCAATTTCAGGCCTAGTGAAATAAGGACAGAAAGTCATTTTTTCTTTATTCTCGGATTCAAGTTATTCTACGAAAATTGACGAGTTCAAGACTGTTGGCGACTTGGAAAATTCT
This sequence comes from Harmonia axyridis, assembly GCF_914767665.1. Classification (NCBI taxonomy): domain Eukaryota; kingdom Metazoa; phylum Arthropoda; class Insecta; order Coleoptera; family Coccinellidae; genus Harmonia; species Harmonia axyridis. The sequence goes on from NC_059508.1 coordinate 9,980,970, forward strand.
CCTTGTTATTTAGAGGATGCTGTGGAAGAATTCTGAGAATTTAATTACTTAATTTCAATCTGGAAAAGCGGACAGAAAGGAATTCTCTAATTTACGCGCCAAATTGAAAAGGTATCTAATAAATATCACAATAATATCTCTGGATGTTATATTAATGTTTAATAAGCTTCAAAGTTGGAAACAGTTGAAATGAATTAAATTTGTGTGAAGGCTATTTCAATGTACTATATCTGCGTATTTATTTCTTGTTGGTGTCATATTAAATGAGAATGAATAAATATTCCTTTCTTTCCAGACTTTTGGAAATATGTACAACTTACACTGAAAAAAAAATTGTATGTAAAATTTCGATATCTCATACGTTATATTTAACAGAAAATTTTAGTGATAATAAAGTTAATCGATAGTGTGGATTCAGCTATATAACATCAACACTGGATATACAGAGTGTTCCTAAACTGGGGGTACAAAGAAAAATGATAGATTCCATAAATAATTCCAAGAAAAAAATCATATAAACATTCAAACGCTTTGTTTTCGAGATACAGGGTATTGTTCTACTTTATTGTGATGATTATACCAGTTTATCGAATTTTTATTAATCTTCTTTACATATTGGGTAAATAAGTTCCAAAACTCAAACATCACAGCTTACTAACTGGATCTTTATAATAATTTGGATTTTCCTGAGGAATTGTTTGAAATTTTTTTATCGATTATTTCAAACTACAGGTGGTCCTCAAAAAAAAAAAAATATATATCTGGAGGAAAGAAGCAGACACTGTTCCAAAAAAACGTTCACCCTGTAGATTCACATTCAAAATTAGCATATCACACGATGAAATCTTCAAATGGAATATCTATCCCAAATTTAAGTTGAATATCTTGTAAAGGGAAGGCGCTATGAAAAAAACTCCAACACCCTGTTTCTTGAAAACAAAGCGTATCTGTCATTTCAGTTTGTACTTCCAATTTAGAAACGAATTGTATATTGAAAGGGAAAAACCGAAAATTCCATGCATACATTCATCTTTTTCATTTCCTCAATATGATTATTCCAAAAAAGTGGTAGAATGTTCTAAGTAAAACGCACTTCTATGTTTCATGACATGTCACTTCCACTTCGCGAGTTTGAGTAATAAAAAGTCATGAAAAAAATTAGATGAATGACGCCAAGCCCTCACATTTCAAGATGTTCGGTGTTGGTGTTGAGGATGGTGGTTCAACACATGATGTTAGCGCCCCAAAGAGCATCTGCGCCATATTAAGCATCTCCAAAATCAAGAAAGCCAGGTGGTCGGAGTTTCTAACACACGTGTTCAAGATTGACTACCTACTATGGGTCTATTTCGGTCGGATTCGTTTCCTATTCAAAATTATTGTTGCACTTCGTGGCAGGCCCATAAAATAAATTGAACATAATAAGTTTTATGGCGGCTATCAACCACCTTGTAGAAAATCTTGACAAATACTTTAGAATTTCCTGGCCACAGGAGTAGTCACTACATTTGCACCTTCATTTTGAATAACCCGATTGAAAAGTTTGTTCAGGGCATGTCATTTGAGGAAATGGGCTCATTGACATTTCAAAAGTCTTTCGGATTGCAGTGTCTTTCGGACCACCTGTAGAGTGATCTCCAAATTTGCAGAAAAGTTGAAAACTTTTCGGGAATGCAATAACAAATCGTACAATTATGTTTTCAAGATATGATCTTTAGTTTAAACAATTATAACCATGAAAATTTTCGAATAAAAGTGGCCTACGTCAAAAAGTACCATAGATAAATTATGACAAGTGGGGCATTTCGAAATCAGAATTTCATAGTGATCATGATTAGTATGATATAAAAATTGAGGATTTCCATTTAGAAAAAACAGGGTGTTATCGTGTTTTACTACTTTCAGAGCAGCCTGTAGAGCCAAAAATAATGTGTGCTGTCGATTCCGTCAAAATTTTAATCATTCTCCCAGCCCAAAATTAACAAGAGTTATCGACCACCCCTTATATGAGTACTATTAGGCCAATTGAAAAGTCCCCGGTCTGACGCACAGATGGCGGTGCTAGTATGAATCCATTTGATTTTTAGTTAGTACCAACCTTCAAACGATACTTGTCTAAATTTGACATCAGTCCGACCATTAGTTTGTGAGATATTGCGTTGTGAATGTAGCTACGTTTGTTATTTGAAAAAAGATGGAAACACAAGAATTTCGTGTGTTGATAAAATATTGCTTTTTGAAGGGAAAAATACAGTTGAAGGAAAATCTTGGCTTGATGGAGAGTTTCCGGGGTCTGCACCGAAAAAATCAACCATCATTGGTTGGTATGCTAAGTTAAAACGTGGTGAAATGAGCACAGAAGACGGTGAACGCATTGGACGCCCAAAAGAGGTGGTCACCGACGAAAAAATCAAAAAATTTCACAAAATAATTTTGAATAACTGTAAAATGAAGTTAATTGAGATAGCAGACATTATGTGAAGATATCATCTGAACGTGTACGTCATTTCATTCACGAATATTTGTACATGAGAAAGCTGTGTGTAAAATGGGTGCCGCGTGAGCTCACAATAGATCAAAAGCAACAACGTGTTAATGATTCTGAGCAGTGTTTGAAGCTGTATAAGTGCAATAAACCTGAATTTTTGCGTCGATATGTAACAATGGATGACACATGGCTCCATCATTTTACTCCGGAGTCCAATCGACAGTTAGCTGAGAGGACTGCACACGATGAACCGAATCCAAAGCGAGGAAAAACACAACAGTCATCTGGCAAGGTTATGGCAGCAGTATTCTGTAATGCGCAAGGTATAATATTCATTGATTACCTCCAAAAGGGCCAGAACATCAACAACGATTATTATACAGCGTTATTGGATCGTTTAAAGGATTAAATCGTTAAAAAACGTCCCATTTGAAGAAAAAAAGGTGCTGTTTCATCGAGACAATGCGCCGTGTCACAAATCAATGAAAACAATGGCAAAATTGCATGAATTGGGCTTCGAATTGCTTCTACATCCACCGTATTCACCAGATCCGGCCCCCAGCGACTTTTTCCTGTTCTCAGGCCTCAAAAGAATGCTCGCTGGAAAGAAATTTAGCGCCAATGAAGAACTGAGGCCTATTTTGAAGCGAAAGACGAATTGTACTACAAAAATGGTATCGAAAAGTTGGAAGATCGCTATAATCGCTGTATCGCCCTCGAAGCAACTATGTTGAATAATAAAATCGAATTTTGCGAAAAAAATGCATATTACTATGGTAGACTGGGACTTTTCAATTGGCCTGTTAAGATTTTTCAACCAAAATCGTACCATTTGAAACGTGATGCAAATCTTTAATAATTTCAATTTCGATACTCAAGGTTATTAGTATTGATTTTATTATGCACAAAGAACTAGAGTATCAATTCCCAGAAGTATCATGCGAAAATTTTCCCGTGTCCAAATCAACATCCCCCCTTGAGATGCGGGTTGAAATGGCCAATTTTAAGCCGTGGGAAAGTTAATGACCTCTATTGGGGTTCGATTAAGTTGATTTTACAATCACCGAGCTGATACTTAGTTTCCCATGTCCCTGATGTATTATTTACACTTAATCCCCTCGATTTAGATGTCGCGTGGACTGATGAGCGCGATAAGGGATGAAAATACCCCCATTTGAGGTCACGTGCCGCTTTCGAAACAACGAACAGATATATTTTTTTTGAAACATCGAGGTAAGAAGGAAAAAATTTTTTTTGGTTGAGGGGGACTGTCCAGCCATTCGCTATTGGGTGGAAAATTAACTTTCTGAAGTGGCATTGGGACACAGTAACGACAGGTTCTCCTAACTCTCATATGCTCTAAACTTTTGAAAGAAACCAGTCAATATGTGTTTTTCACAGGAAAGTTTTGATTTCTTCGATTTTTTAAGAAGAAAACAAATTTTCAATCGTTGAGGGGAACTGTCCAACCATTCGCTTTTGAGTGAAAAATTAACAGCCTGAATTGGCGTTGGGGCACAGTAACAAAGCCTACATAGAACACGACTAACTCTCATATGCTCTAAACTTCTGAGAGATAGTCCAGTCAATATGCGTTTTTCACAGGAAAGTTTTGTTTTCTTCGATTTCATATATTTTTCGGGATGCCGAATCCGAATCTAAGGTTTTCCACCAAAATTTCGTAATGAAATATTGAAGAAATGGAAAAAATGTAAAAAATTTCATTTTTTTGGCGGTTTTTTGCATATAACTCGGAAAATAACAATTTTTTGTGAATGACCTTCCAATACAAAAACGAAGTATATAATATTTCCTACAAATTTCTTTCATTGAGTTTTTTTGCTCGATAAACCGTTCTGGCTCCAACAATAGTTGAAAATTGGCGTATTTTATCTGTCTGCAAAAATCCACTTTTTGATTTCAGTTTTGATTTCTTTGATTTACATGTTCTCAGATTGCTGAATCCGAATCAGAGGTCTGCTACTAAAATTTCTTGACGAAACATTGAAAAATATGCAAAAAAAAGTAAAAAAAAAAGCGTTTTTGACGGTTTTTGCATATAACGCAGAAAATATTAATTTTTCGTGAATGACCTTTGTTTACAAAAACACTCGATAAGATTAATTTATTGCTAATGGCATATCTTCTACTCAATATTTTCTCATTCTAATACAATCCAGATGGGTTCAAACTATAAAGCCATCATCATTTTAGAAAAAAGGATTTTCAGAATCACTTTTTGATTTTTAGTTTATTTCTTTATATTGATTTCAGTGAATTTATTGAGGAAATAATACCGTCGCAGTATTTAATCGATAGAGAGTGCTTAAATTCAAATTTTTTCATGGAGAGCATTGCCGAAAAAATGATATTTTTCGAGTTAAATGCAAAAAATAACCAAAAAGTTAAGATTTCTAACATTTTTTCAATGTTTTGGTGGCAAACCTCAGATTCTGTTCCCACCCCAAAAAAACATATAAAATCGAAAAAATCAAAGCTACCCCAAAACTTTGCCATGAGGGGCCCTTGTGAGCTAAGTGGACTTGACTAAGATCACACAGAGGCCTAGAATGTGGGGATAAAAAACAAACACTTGAAAATAAATTAACGTTACATTTTGGCAAAAAAATTATTGTCTCCTGATTTTTTCCCAAAGCTGATAGATTTCTAGTAAAAAGTATTTAATAATCATATTTTCAGTTTCATTGAGTAAATAAGTAGAGAAAAATTTCAGAAGTAGGAGCAGACGATTCCTTGACTGAAAAAGACTCCAAGTCCCATGAAACTTACAACCCTTTCTGAATTACAGCCCTATAAATTAATTCAAAATAATTTCATGGCAATAACAGACCTTAGTTTTAAACAAAAAATCACCTTTTGAATTATTTATACCAAACACTTCTGAAATTTATGTAAAATCTTATAAGAATTGGCAAATTTTTTGGAAATATAAATGCTGCGCCTTGATAAATTGATTTGCAGCTTTTAAAATTTATGAATCGACCAAGATTTAGATATATTTATTTATTTATTCTTACCGCCAATATTTTTTCAATTAATATCAAGAATTATTGATTCAAACTGAAATTCGAAGCAATGAGAAAAGCTTCATTACATCCAAACAGACTAGATATACTTTCGCTGTATAAACAAGGAAATCGTATAAATCTATTAAACAGTTAATTATACTTATCTAAAATCTTGATTGATATTGAAGGGTTTCATTTTAAATCGGATTTGAGTACATAAATAAGTTATCTTCGTTCAAATGATGAAGTAAACAAACAATTCAAATAACCGTGGGAAAAAATACTTTTTCAAAATACTAAGAAGATTAAAATGCCATATCTCTCAAGTTCGTCGAAAAATGTTCAACCCGACACGACCGTTAAGTTCTTGCACATCCTGTACTGCTTGTGTTTTACGTTTTGGAGGTCAAGGGTATGAATTGGAAAGTGCACATGGTGAATATTTTTAGGAAATCATTCATAAAACATCCGCAAAGAGCGACGTCTGAAACCCTAAATTGAAGACAATTTCAACTTGTTGATGATACAGCTTGGCTTTCATCTGGTCCACATCTGCTGCTGATCTGTCTCGGGTATAATGACCCTCAGCTTCTACACATCAATTCGATCAAGAATGCGTGTTTCGTCATAATATAACCGTCATATATATTTTGCGGTATCGTCCCGAGAATATTATTTAGGAATATTTCATCCCATAAAATTGATATGATTGCTCACGTGAATTTTAGATTCTATTTACTGATAGTAAATTTTCATCAAATGGGTTATTCTTAACGACATCCAGAATTCTTGAAAAATCAGCAGAAAATATCTCAAATTTTCAAAAAAACTGTTACCAAAAAGCAAAATTATCTACCAATAGATGTGGCACCACACTCCTCGTCCTTCTCCTTTGTAAAATAGGCCCTTCACAGTCAGTAATTGTCTCGTAAAACTTATTATCTTCCGAAAAGAATACCTTAATAACCATGCCAAATTTCATCAAAATCGGATGAGAATTGTAGAAGTTATGGCTGTTACAAGGATCTGAGGACACACAGACCGACAGACAACATTAAAAACAATGCTAGGACATTGAGGGGGAAAATTGTTGCCTATTCGGTATCAACGAAGCGAAAAATCAATTTTCCAATTGATTTTTATTTCGTTATCTTAATTTCTGTATTGCAAAATTCATAGATGGAGGGATGGATTTTTTTAAATAGTTTTTTAGTTTCTATAACCAACCAAAATCACCACTGGTTGTTAGGGACAAGACGAGTTAAGAAAATATGATGAGTCTTGGAACATTCCAACTTGTTGCGAGACATCAAATGAAATCAGTTCTTGGTCCAGATTAGAATAACAATTTTGTTGGAGGAATGTATAAGAATGTAACAGCTGAACGAAAAGAGCAGGTGATACCAAACCTTCTTGACAGATGGTTGTAAATGATGTCTACCTTTGCCTGGCTACCATACCTCGAACGACCCAAGACAGTGGCGTAGGCAGGTAGTCCTCAATTTAGTAACAGGTTTGCCAATTAGTGAGGGGACATTCTTCTCGGGCAATTTTCAGTTTTTGCGAAATATTCAGAAAAGATTCAATGTAGAAACAACGGTTTGGTCTCCGTTGAAATAATTTTCGATAAATTCATTTACGTTCATATTCCATATATTGAATAAAAATTACTGTTGTTATTGAAATTTCCACCTGTTGTCATTGAAAAAAAATTTCACAATTGAGAAAGACCTATAAGTTATCTTGAGTCATAAGAAAATTGTTTAGTAGATATGAATTTCTATCGTACTAGAATCTACTTTTTAAAAGGACGATTTCAAATCGAATCAAACTTTGTTTTGGAAAATATTTCCACCTGTTGTCATTGTAAAAATATTTACAAATCAGGAACACAGGTCATCTTCAGAAAGGAGGGAATGGTTAGAATCAATGTTCATATGATTACAATCAACTTGTTGATCAGTAGATCAAAGTTTGCAAATCCACTATTATACGTTCCAAAAATTTTGAATATAATTTCAAAACATAGTTTTCTCAAGTTTTTGAAAAGTGTTCCACCTGTTGTCAATGAGAAAACATTTAAAAATAAGTAATATCTATACGTTATCTCCAGAAATAAGAATCAATTTATGAATGAAGTGGTACTCATTTCATCGAATTACTATAAAAAACTTTTAATTCGATGTTTATTGAGGTGTTTGAACAAAACAACTTAACGTACCTGTATAGAAATGCCGTTCCAGCAATAGCACCCCCGCATTGAGCAATTACATACAAGACGGTCCTTAACATAGTTATATGTTTAGTAACACCCATCGCTATAGTAACAGCTGGATTAACATGTGCGCCTGGAAAATTCATAAATATAAAATTCCATTCTTGTTAAATTTTATTCGAAACTTACCCGATATATGACCGAAGCACTGAGTCAAGGATGTCATTGCAAAACCAGAAGCAAGTGCTGTTGCCAATAACATCGAAGAAATTGAGGCTCCAACTCCAGCTCCAGCCACAGCTCCACAAACAACAAAAACATATACAAAACTAGCCATACATTCGGAAATCACCGATCGCCAAAATTCAAGGGTCCTAATTTCCACCCTAACCGGTATCTTAGATGGTTTTATTTTCAAATTGTCGTGGTTGTTTTTAAGACTTTCCAACTTTTCGAAAATTGTCACCAAGTGATATTCAACATTTTGTTCACCAATATTAAAATTTTCGTCTGCCATATTTCTAATTAAATGTTTATGTCTTATTATTTCCTAAAAGTCTTTTCGCATATTATTGCACTTGACACTTGTTCAACCACCACAGACCGGTAACTTCTGCAAAGCGCACCGCAAATCTAAATCGCACTAGGTCAAATTTAAAAAGATCACATGGAGTGTGACAGAACTTCCCCCTCCACTTTATCCCTATCCAATAGGATGTCGCTTAAGCTCGCTCTCCTCACCCTGAGGAAAGCTCTTCTTCAACACTACTCCTAAGTGTTAAACTGGATATGCAACATGTAATACTCTAAAGTATATCACGGGTGGGGTACCTTCGTTAAATAAAAGGACCAAATTCGGCGATTGCCGAAAATCTTTTAATAATGTATTACAACTCAATTGTTCTATGTTTCTCAATATCTAAGATGAAATTAAAGTATTTAAGGAAATATATCGAAACTACGGATTTTTCTTTGAAAAATTTTCAATTATAATCCTTCGCCATTTTGTTACGTTTAGCTCTTTGCATTGAATAAGGTCCATTTGAAATGATTCCTACATGACAATAATAAATATCGATGGTATGATGTTAATATTAAATAATTAATATAATATCAATGAAAAAAATTGTGGGTTTCTGCCCGTAGCACTAGGAACAGGTCTTCATGTGCTCCTTTTTCTGTAAGGATGAGATGAAGGTGGAATAAGAAAAATGGAAATGCACTTATACTCGGCCCAGATTCCCTTAAGTTCGGCATTGAATTTTATGAATTAAGTTGACGAAAAAAAGAAGGTTGTCGCAGGTGAAAAGGTTTGACAAGGTTAAAGAGCTATAAAATTCGTTATACTTACCTGAGAAAAAAGTTTTTTACAACTTTGCTGGTGTTAAGTTTCAAGGAGAGACTAATCCTAATCTATGTGTTCAGGGTCTATTGAAAGACCTTGAATATTTGGTAATTCCAAAATATTTCAAGCCTTCGAATAATACCTGAAACACCTTTCTACCTGGATTTGCATGTTAAACTGTATCATTTGTCGAACTTTCAGTGTCTGAAGAAAGAAAAGTAAACCGCAGTAACAATAGGTAAATCTTCAAAATGTGTTGGTAGTAAAACACACAGGGTGTTCCCAATTTAGCGGTACCAAGGAAAATTAAATATTCCTTGGATAATCCTGTAAACTGTAAACATAGGCCCTCAAACGCATTGTTTCTGAGATACAGGATGTTTCTTTTAGTCCTATTTCTTGTGATGATTATATTAGTTTAACGGTTCTTTATTAATCTTCGATTCAGATTGGATAAATAAGTACCAACACTTATAATAAATTTATTCATCGCATTTTATTAACTGGACCTTCATAATACTCTGGATTTTACTGAGGATTACGAAATCGGTAACATATTCGACAAAACTACAAGAAACTAAAAAGTGCAGTATTGGACCAAAGTTTCTTCAGACATTGTTCTGAACTACCAGTGGTCTATCAAAAAAAAAGTTCTGAAGGAAAAAAATCGGACACTGTTCCAAAGAAACTATCACCCTGTAGATTTACATTCAAAATTAGCAAATCACATGATGAAATCTTCAAATTGGAATATCTACTTCAAATTTAAATTGAGTATCTTGTGAAGGGGAGGTGCTATGAAAAAAAAATAAAATTTTAACACACTGTATCTCGAAAACAAAGCGTTTGCGGGCGCATGTTTAAGGGACTTTTCCCTTAAAATTATCCGAGGGATCTGTCATTTTCCTTCGTACCTCCGAAATAGGAATATCCTGTATTGCAGGTTTCACAAAACTGTAATTCTGGTGATCAAATAAGTTCTAAGGTCAATTTCAGTTCATTTTTGAATTCAGCATAGATTTCCAACTATAGTCAAGAACACGTAAAACATTTTATCGTATTGTGGATTGCATCCCCACACAGATTAAGTCATTTATGATTGATTTTTGACAAATCAACGAGAAATGTCAATGGGTTCACGTCAGTGTCAGTGACAAAATCCAGAGGATTGTTTTCATCTTCATCTGTAACAAAAATCTTTGGTGATTTTGGAACGAAAATACATCGAAATGTACATGTTCAGGAAAACATATATTTTTTCTTAATGAAACAATGAACAGTAGCTCTTATTCATCTCATGGTATAAGGGAAAATGTTGAAATTTGGTTCGAAACATGACAGTAACATTATTTATAAATGTACAGTTAGATTATTAGAAGACACTGAAATATTAGAGTGCGAATATAGGGTAAAATTGATATTAGATTTAAATTCATTTTACTTCACTTTACTATTTTGTAGTTACATCATAAGGGTAAATATTTATTGGACTATGTCTGTCAACAGTTAAATTTGGTTGAACAAGATTATTTTGGACTACGATATGTCGACATTACTAATCAAAGGGTGAGAAATTTGTATAAAAGCACAAATATGAATGAAATAATCTTTGTAATGTACTTTCCAGCATTGGTTAGATTTGGAAAAATCCATATACAAGCAAGTCAAGGACTTAGAGCCTGTATTATTTAGCTTTCGTGTTAAATTTTATCCACCAGATCCTTTCAAACTGAAGGAGGAGATTACACGCTATCAAATTTTTTTACAACTGAAACGTGATTTACTACATGGAAGGCTATGTTGTCGAAATGAAGATGCAGCAATGTTAGCTGCTCTTGTAGTACAAAGTATATTTCCTTATATATTCAATGATATTCAAAATTAATTTTGAATTATTTAGGTGAACTTGGTGATTATGATCCAGACATTCATGAAGGAAGCTATATATCTGATTTAAAGATATTATTGAAACAAACTCCATCCATTGAAGAGAAAGCAATGGAAATACATCAGAAAAAACTGAAAGGGGAAGATTCTGCTCAGATTGAAACTAAATTTTTGAAGTTAGCCTGTCCTTTAGACTCTTACGGCATAGATCCTCATCCTGTGAAGGTGATTAGTTAGATATATGAAAAGAAACAATGAATCAATTTTCAAAACAGTTTCAGGATCATAAAAGCAATGTATTATACCTTGGAATCAACTATAGTGGAATATTAACTATTCAGGGTAGTAAAAAAACTCATCACTTCAAATGGTCTGATATTCAAAAATTAAATTATGAAGGAAAAATGTTCATCATACATCTTGGAGTTAATGAGGTAAAATTTCTTATTAATATTGTGATAATCTTATTTCTATTGACTTTCTTTAAGAAGAAACACACTGTGGGTTTCAAATGTGCAACTGGAGCATCATGCAGGCATATTTGGAGGTGTGCTGTTGAGCAAATGTTGTTTTTCACGTAAGTTTAATATTATCCAACATTACTTTATGCTTCTCTTATTATGTATTGTTCTGAGCATAAAATGTTTTATCAACTAATAATTTTAAACTTTTCATGTGCAGTTTACCAACAGGATCTGATAGCAGAGCTGTGGTAACAGGAGGAGGTCTATTTTCTTGGGGCACAAAGTTCAAGTATAGTGGTAGAACAGAAAGAGAAATATTGGAAAGCTCCAATTCATTGGGCAGAGATGAACCCTCAATCAAGAGGACATCCAGTTTACGTCGTAAAGCATCTAGTGTACCTGCTACCCCATCAACGCCTTTACAACCGCACTTAGGTAAAACTTTCATTATGACCAACTGGAACTATCTAGTTTTCCTTCTTGTATTTCAATTCTACGCTGCTCCTAGAAATTCAATTAATATATGAAGAGTAGCTGAAAAGAACCATGAAGTTCAGCATATTTAATTTCTATAAGGTCAATATCACGTATTTCCACTCCTTTTTCGGATGAGTTCTTCACAATGATGGTCAAAGTTAGTCTTCGAAAAATCGAAAACATGCGTACCTTCAAATTAAACTGTGGTGCATTCATTTTTTGGGGCAGTGTATTTCACTTCCTCTGTATTCAAGAAATATTCACAGAACACACAAAAGTGCCACATCAGATCTTTGAGTATCTGATCAACTTTTATTCTGCCTGAGAATATTGTCACTAGTTTTCCAACAATATACATGTCCATTTTTTATATCTCCACAGGTTATAGTACATTACCAAGATCTAGCCAATCAGATACAGGTGGATCAAGGATGGAAACTAGTAATAGTACAGGATTTCTCACTAACTTAGACAATTTCCCAATTTATAGTGATGTAGCCGCCTTAGAAACTGTAACTGAAGATCATGAAACGTTAGGATTGCCAAAATTACACACTTCAGGTAGTAAATGTCGTATTAATTCCTAACTAAAGCTAAATTTCTCCTTTATTTCAGTATTAAAAGACGATTCCCTTGATCACTTCAGTGATTACTACATGAAAGACTCATTTGATCACTCATCCTCTGAATCTCAGCTTGTTGATAGTAGTTTCAAAGACACAACAAACTTATCGTACAGATCAAGCCGCAGTCAAACGCCTCAACTTTCTCATTCTCAGGTTGACGGTAGAATATGCTTGCCAAACTCTTCTCATCATGTTCAAACAAATGTAAAGAAAATTAAAAAATTTTATGTGATAAGAAGGCTTATACCAATTTCCTTTGTGGTCATGGTACTTGTTGTAATCACAACAATTGTGATTTGTGAAACTGATCTTGCAAATTTGGGAGGCTTCAAAGACATTCCAGAATTGATTTCTCTTAGATATCAGTTGTATGAACCACTAAAACAATATTTCAAGAGTAAAATGTCCTCTTGAATATGCACATTATTATTTGGCTACTGTATGTCTATATTAATTTGGTTATAGATTCTTCATTTTTATCTTCAACTTCCTTGATAAACATTCCCTTAAAATCAACATGAAGTCTAGCCTAATCATTTTGCATGAGGTTGATTTTGTGCTTTTATGAATATGTAATTAAACTCTTTCATTTTTTTTTCTGGATCATCAATTAGTTGAAAATCTGAAATTTATGTAATGAAAAGTAAGAAAAAGATATTCTTTTTGAAATTAGTTTCTTTCTAGATCTTCAAAAACCGGAGATATTGAATACAATATTCATAAAATATAGAGTGTGTTTTATCTGTTTTTACTGTAGTTTAACTGGGCTTATTATTGGGAATATTAGACTGCTTTCTTTTTTAAAGCTTTTGAAAACTGTTTTTCAAAAAAAAATGTGCAACTTGGTATAAAAACTTGATCAAAAGAAAAGACGTTTATTATGTGATTTCTAAGCTTAGTCACCTTGCGTACAAATAACTGATAGATATAGCAATAAGACTTTTTTTACTTTTGAGGAAATACATCTTATTCTATTAGATATTTCACTCTAACTGTTAATGAAACTTTGTTTTTTATTTGAAATTTTATGTTTTATGATGTTCTCTTAATGTTGAGATGAGTAATTGTGGCATTAAGTGTATGAAATCTTATTTAATGCTTAATAGAGTAATTAACTGCACAAAATGTCTTGGTCATTGTTGAAAATATGTTGAGTGTTAATTTGCTGTTAGATAGTATGAATACTGTACTACTTATAATTTTTTTATTGATCTCATTCAGGCATTTTGACTAATAAAAAAACAGCAATAATTTATTATATCTACTGAATTTTTTCTATCGCTGTTAAGGGAAGTGTGTGAAATGATTGTTTTATAAAATGAATGTAACGTGCAATTTCTGGTGCACTTGTTCCTTATGAATTTTTGTCAATTCTATTAAATACTTTCAAAAGTATTATATGTTTCATTTCAACAGAATCACTATGAACAGTCCTTCATTCCACATGGTTCAGTTTTTCAGTAGGACATCTAAAATTAAAAATAAGAGCTGAAATTTCGTCTATACAGGGTGTTCCTATATTGGAGGTACAAAGAAAAATGTGAGGTTCCTTAGATGATTTTAAGAAAAATAAGTCCCATAAACACGGGCTTCCAAACGCTTTGTTTTCGAGATACAAGCTGTTTCTTGTAGTCCCACTTTTTTGTGGTGATTATACCAGTTTATCAAATCTTTATTAATCTTCGCTACAGATTGAGTGGATAAGTACAAAAATGTATAATTAATTTATCCATTACAGCTTGCTTACTGGATCTTTATGATACTTGGGATTTTCCTGAGGATTACTAGAGAATTTTTATCGAAATCGGTAGCAGATAAGTCAAAACGTGTAGTACTGAACCAAAGTTTCTTTTAATATTTAAAAAAACAACTAACATGATGAAAACTTTAAATTGGAATATCTATGCCTATTATAAGGTAAATATATTGTGAAGGGAAGGTCCTATAAGAAACAAATTGACAAATATCAAAGTTTAACCCACTGTATCTCGAAAATAAATAGTTTGCTTTTTTTTCTTAAAATGATCAGAAGAATCTGTCATTTTCGTTTGTACCTCCAAGTTAGGAACACCCTGTACACGTAAACCCTGTATTTCGTGAAGTATCTCCACACTGTTGATAATCTCAAAATTTGAATTTCCAATATGTTAAATCTATGTAATTCTGGGATTTATATTTTCATTTTTGAATGGAGGTTTTCAAACAATGTAAAAAAAATGCTCTCCTTCAAATTATTGACGCCTGGTAATAAAATAGAAATATGATAATAAATTGAATGAAAAACATTGAATCGTAATCCTAAGTCCGATCAGCAGTAATTAATAGCTTGTAGATATATCTTCTAATTAGTAGTTCGAAGTTTGTGGTCTTCCTACGTAATGAAAATTTCAAATACATCGACAAAATCTATTTTAGGTAATCGTAATCAATTTTGGAACCAAACAGATTACATAACAATTCGACGACCAATCGTTCTCTGATAAATTTGTTATCGGACAGAGATTCCTCTTGCGAGGCGACCAGTGTTAATTTTTTTGGAGCAGCAGGATCCTGCTGATCGCTCATACTCGATACAGTGTTGCCGTTCGCGTTTTGATGTTTGACAAGATTCTGACAGCAAAAAGAATATCTATTTTTCCTCCGATGAGAGAGATCTGTAGATTAATACGTGAATTTGAGAGATTGTGTTGTGTCGCAGCTTAGCAGGAATTTTTATCAGTTTACAATTGTAGTTTGTTGCAGTGCATATAACACAGCTTATTTTGTGATAGTTTAATATCTTATTACGAATTTGCGTACTGATCCCTCATCTGTTTTGATAGTGATGATATTCAACTCCTGAAACGTTAATATTTATGTTACATGCTACCAAATATTTGAGAATAAAGATGCCTTTATTCGGGAAAGAAAAGAAAGCAAAAAAGGATGGCAAAGAGTCAGATAAACAGCCTTCAATCGAAGATAAATATTATATGAAGGAACTCTTGGGGACGTAAGTCATATTTTTTTCTACTTATGTTGACATTATTCTAACCTCTGCCTAATTTTTAGTGGAGCATTCTCTGTTGTGAGATTAGCTGAGAGCAAAGAGAGGCCAGGTCAAATGTATGCCGTTAAAATTATTGATAAAAAGGCTTTGAAAGGAAAAGAAGATTCTTTAGAAAATGAAATTAAGGTGCTCCGAAGGTGATGCTCCTTATTGAAACAATATGTGGAAAATTGTCATTCATTTATTAATTTAAATTTTGTAATATGATCTCATTGTATATTGTGAGATTGTTTGCCTTAGGTTCAAAGATGTTTGAGTGCAAAACAAAACATAAAATCTGTTTATTCAAGTCATTAATGTTTAACTGTGTGGCTAATTTTATTTTAATGTTGTGTATCCAATTGTAGTACGAATGGCTATAAACTTGACTAAACATATAAACTTTCAGGCTGACGCATACTAATATTGTACAACTGTTAGAAACTTTTGAGGATAAATCTAAGGTTTATCTTATCATGGAACTGTAAGTTGAATATTTCACTTATTATTTTATTTCTTATTATTAAGTTTAAAAATTTAGGGTAACAGGAGGAGAACTTTTTGATAGAATTGTTGAAAAAGGATCCTATACTGAAAAAGATGCAGCTGATTTGATAAGACAAGTACTAGAAGCTGTAGACTATATGCATGAACAAGGTGTAGTGCATAGGGATCTGAAGGTATTAAATAATTAAGTTCAACATATGATGTTATATTTATTCTCAAAATCATTTTTAGCCTGAAAATCTCCTTTATTACAACTCTGATGAAAATAGTAAAATTATGATCAGTGATTTTGGTTTATCTAAAATGGAAGATTCTGGAATCATGGCAACTGCATGTGGTACTCCTGGGTATGTAGGTAAGTAAATTTATAGATGGTTTATTATATTTATCAGTTGTTATAAAGGAAGTTCCTTTTAGCCCCAGAGGTTCTTGCACAAAAACCTTATGGTAAGGCAGTAGATGTTTGGAGTATAGGAGTAATATCTTATATTTTACTTTGTGGCTATCCACCATTTTATGATGAAAGTGATGCAAATCTCTTTGCACAAATACTTAAGGGTAAGCCCATATTTCAATTCACCTAGTTGTATATTCCCTTTTGTATTAACAATTAAATTATCATTCAAAATCTCTAAAATTTATGATCTCTCATTTATGGGTCAAGACACCGGCAGAAAACTTCAATGGTTTTTAAGTTTAGAGTAGATAGGTGGCGCTAATGACATTTTTTTACTCTAAACTACGCATTTACTTCATTGGAGGCTTTTTTTGCTTTGGTATATAGTTGGAGAGATTTTTCGCTACTATTAGGTGACAATTTTCCTGGGGAATAAGAGGGTAGTTCTTCATACTTTTCACTATTTGTTCAAAATTTCATCTTGTGTAAAAATATTTCAATGTTTCAGGTGAATTTGAATTTGATCCCCCTTACTGGGATGAAATAAGTGATTCAGCAAAAGATTTCATTCGAAAATTAATGTGTGTAAACGTGGAAAGACGTTTCACATGTAAAGAAGCTCTAGCACACCCCTGGTGAGTTTATTTTTTTGAAAAATAAAAAATTAACATTTTCATTTGCAGGATTTCTGGTAATGCGGCTAGTAATAAGAATATACATGGCACTGTTTCTGAACAACTTAAGAAAAATTTCGCCAAGTCCCGTTGGAAGGTAAATAACATTAAAACTCAGCAAATTTCACATAATGGTCTACGACTTTCGAAACTTCTCTGTTTAAATACCTTCTGAAAAGTATTCATGGACTATTTCAATTGATTTTCAAAAAATATTTAAATTAGTTATAGAAACTCATAGATTTTATTATGAAGTAATCAACTTCTTAATAAAATCCATTCTCCAATTCAACATAACCAATTAGAGTTAAGATTTCAATTGTAAATAAATTCTTAACTAAATTTAGGATTTTATTCCCTCACAATGAACTACAACTAAGATATATTTTGTGGTTTTTGAGCTAGAGCATTATTTAGGTTATACTCTATTGCTATGGAACCTCCTCTTTGCATTTTCTCTCATTATATTTTATATTTTTTATAACTCAAAAAGTTAACATAAAGATTGTTTATTTTTGGAAATAACGAACCAAAACAATAGGATATCCGTTCAAACCCTTATTTTTCACAGCAAGCATATCATGCTACTACAGTTATTCGTCAGATGAAACGAATGGCACTTAGCAGTGGGAGTAGTGGAGGTAAGAGTCCCGTACCTGAACGTAATGTTGAGGACTCCAAAGATGGGCCCAACACAGGAAAACTAAACTAATATTCATATGTAAGCTGAAAAAACTGTTATACTATCTCACCAACTGTTTAACAATGTTCTTGCAGAGTTTCTACTTTTTTTTTTGACAATATATACAGGGTGGCCTAAAAAATCATTTGACAGTAATGAACCATCACTGAAATAATTAAAATTTCATTTCTAGAGTTTTTGACAATAAGAAACTTATTTTTAACAATTTCCATACTTACACATGCACATTAAAAATTAGTCTTTCCCTATTTCTATTCATAGCGGTTTATTTTATTTCGGGAACTTAATCTTGAATATTCATTTTTAATATTTCACTGGATAGCCGTTTTCTACACTGACAAGTTATTTTTCAAGTAGCCACTCTGTTAAACATTCAGAAATTAGCTTTGGTTATCAACAGATATACTTTTATATGCTTAAAATAAAGTTAAGGCTTTTCTGGTCATCGGTTGACCATGGCTCATTTAAAGAAGACTTCCAAGTGAAATGTGATGCAATTTGTAAAGAAAGATATCTTAACATACCCATGCACCATATCTTTAACCAGACTAAAATTAGAGAATTTCAATAGATGTTAAATGTGTGAATGTTTCTTCTTTAGCTTTTACCTTCAAGGTTTCTTAGCGTTTTAGTGACAACCCAAAAACTTTTTTTTAGCATTTCAATCAGTACAAAAATCTTCTTCAGAAAAACATCAAATTCACTCAGGAATTCATGTCAATGACTTTTAAGTAATTTTCGTTCTTTATTTTTGTCTAATATTTTCAGTTGAGCATTATTGTGATAATTGCTTTTTGATACCGAAGAACTTTTTCATCAAAAGTAATTGAAATGAATTTATTTTGAGATCTTACTTGAAGTATCACTTCGATAAGATGTACGATTATTCTAAATCTTTGTATGATACAATGTATTGATTTTTTGAGTACTTATTTCAGTAATTGGGTGCACTTCGCTCAAGTTGACTTTGAAAATGGCCTAAACTCACGTTCCTCATATGTAGGTCAGAATTCGATGACAAAAATCTTTATATACAGTCTATCCAAAGTGGGTGATCTACTCAGGTGATACAAGCAATTGAAGCTCTCTAATTCTGATGTTGATATTTAAAGCATGACTGCATTTTTAATTCTCAATATCATTACTAGTTGCACTTGTATAGGTTATATTCAACATATTTTTTTTTTAGTA